>NC_071424.1:0-4800000 GCF_017976375.1 Cuculus canorus
TCCAGTGTTCTGGTTGTGGCACTGTGACCCTTCTCCACAGGCCCTCTCACGGCACAGCCTGAGCTGCCTTGTCCATTCCTTCTGCATTTTTCCCCTCTCTCTGAACCCGGCTGGCACAGCAAGGGAGCCCTGGAAAATCCCATGTGTGGGTTTTTCAAATGAAGAGGTTTGATAACATCCCTATGGATTGCACCTTCCTGGCTCCCATGCTGGGGAGCTGCTCTTTACATCGTAATCGGTTCGGGGAGAGGTCTCCAGTACGCAGTCTATGGGCTGTGCTGTCAGCACCTTTCTCTGGGGTCTCTCTTGAAGCACAGTCTGATCTGCCTCATTGTCTGCTCTCTGTCTTTTTTCCCTGTGCCTGGTGGTCAGCGTAGGACAGAGAGAAGCCCCTGGGCCATGCTGTACTGGAATTAAGTCCAGCTTGTGGGTTCAGGCCTCTCCCTGAGCGCAAGCGTGAGTATGAAGAGAGAATCAGGGAGCATCAATACCTGAAGAGTGAAGTGAGTTGAAAGAGAGGATTGTTGCTTTTGCAGATCACTTTATTTAATCATTCTTATTGTGTGCAATTAGGTCAGGGGGGTTTGTTTGCGTAATAGCATCAGCGTCTTCATGCCCAGTTGCAGCAGGAGCAGCTGGTATCAAAGACGAGGCCATTCTGGCAGCTCTCCATGTAGGTTTGCCCATCATCGCAGTTGTAGAAGTTGCTCTTGTTGGTTGGATCTGCATAGATGCCGTTGGCCTTGCCAGCACAGAAACCGCTCCCACCAGAACTTCCAGTGTTGCCACTGGAACCACCAGTATTGCCACTTGAGCTCCCGCTTCCACTTCCACCTCCCTGGGCTGGAGCTGCGGTGACTGGAGGGTTGGGCTGAGCTGGAGCAACACAGTCTGAAAGAAAAGCAGGAAGAGGCGCTTTTTTTTGTGTGGACAATCTCTCAGCTCCCCCTTCCTCCACAGGCCCTTTAGTGGTGGGGTCATCTATTGAAGTGTGTTCCCCAACATCTGGCCTGGCTCACACCAGGCCTTTGGAAGACCTGGACCCAGGTCCAGGCTACTATCTCCCTCTTTTTTCATCCCGAGGGCGTAAAAGTAAGGCATCTTTCCAGGCAACGTCTAGTTGTGGCTTCCACACAAAGCCCTTATCGCCCAGGGCTCCAGAGGTGAACGTTTGTGGGTCCCTGAAGCCCTGCATCAGCAGCGAGCGAGGGAGTCCCCTTCAGGAAGCCCATGCTACTCCAGCTACTCACCGCTGTTCTGCTGGCCGAGGCCGTTCTTCAGGGTAGTGATGAGAGGATATTTGCCCTGCTTGCAGAAAGTGCCGGTGAAGTCATCCATATCAAGGGCCCAAACCATAGCACCGCCAAAATTGTTCTTCTTCAGCCAGTCAATCTGTTCCAGGGAGAAAGCCCAGTTAGTCCATGGATGGGCTACTGCTGACGCCTCCTGCCTTGGTATTAGCTGAGCCGCGTGTCCCACCCTACCTGATTTGTAGCTCTTGATGTTGTCGTAGCCAACCCACATCGCTGCCCTTGTAGGCGTAGGGCACGTCCTGAGGGGCATCTCCAAGCCTGGGTGGCTCCAGAGTCCAGGAATGTGCAGATCTAGGGAAAAAGGGGAGGGAGAAGTTATTCAGTGTCCCTACAGAGAAGGGCAGTTGGCCTATTCTGTGGGTTAAAAGCCCCTTGCTGGGTTGTTTGAAGGGTGTTTGTGTTCTTTGTGTCCCAGGTATTTAGGAGCAGCCATACCTCGTAGTAAGCCAAGAATCCTACTGCCTTGTGGAAGGTCCAGCTGGTCCCAGGTCCTGTTGTTGGTGCCCCAACAGCAGTGTCAGATGCGCTCTGGAGGTTGAAGCTGTGTCCTAGGTTGGGAATCCAACAAGGAGCTTCTCAGCTGGAGCACCATTGCTCTTCCAGTAGTTCATAGCGTGAATCCTGTAAAAGAGAACTAGAGTTACAGCCTGTACCAGGATCTGTAGGCAGGAGGATGACTCCTTAAACTTCTGATCACTGGTGTTGTAATAATCTGTGACAGGATCTTGGAAAATATACTTACGACGTTGAGTAGATGAGGTCACCAGTGTCAGCTGGGCCTTTGTACAGAGGGCTGTTCTCCCCAGTGTGTCCATCCCAGGAGCCGTGGAAGTCATAAGTCATGACATGGAAGTAGTCCAAGTACCTGTGGAGAATATTCCTTGCGTCCATCTCCTGGCCTATTCCATCATCCAGAGCCAATTGTTTCTTTAGTGCTGGCTGTCTATCCCACCACAACCCCTGGCCATGTCCCCATGTTCTGCAATCTGTGTTTTTCAAGGCCTTTTTCAGATGGTCTTGTAAGTGCCATCTGAGAGGAGAGGAGAGGACAGACCTCTCCTCTCCTCCAAGTTGGGAGGCAGAGGTCAAGGCAGAGAAGGGATTATACTGGTATTCTGGGAACAGAGAGATGTTCCCAGTTGGCACTGGGTGGCTTGAGCCAGCCTGATGTTACACTTCCTTTCAAGAGGTGTCCCCTTTCCCACCAGACCCGCAACACTCACGGTGTTCATTCTTGCCTTACACAAAGGAGAAGGGACCCCACAGGTAATGAGGTTGGTTGCTGCCAGATCGTGGCGGTTTCCCTGAGCCACGCAGAGAGAGACCTTTTTAAGTCACAGAAACCAGGGATTTCTACTCACTGTCCAAGCTCAGCAATTTGGTAGCCAGACTGAATGTTGGAGAGTCCTGCAGCGACAGCGGCGGTGACCATGAGACGGGGCTTATTGACCTGCTTGGCTTCCTGCTCAAAGGCTGCCAGCATTTCCTGAAGGATGGCAAGAAAAATGTCTCACCGTGGACTGTCTGAGCTGAGGCTTCACAGCAGAGCTGTGCAGAGCAGAGGGCTTATCCAGACCCTTTTGTTCCAGCCTACCTTAACCAGGACGGTAAAGAGGCCCTTGTCCTGGGGTGTGCTGCCCCTGGACCCGGGGTATTCCCAGTCAATATCCAGCCCATCAAATTCATACTGGCGCAGGAATTTGATGACAGAATTGATGAAGGTCTGGCGGTTCTCGGGTGTGGACACCATTGTGGAGAACCTAGGGAAGCAGAGCAGGACAGGGTTGGGGTTTGGTTGATGCCTCTTTCCCCGCCTCCATCCTTTTCCTGGGTGCCGTGACGGGATGGGGATGGTTTGAACTTACTTGGCTGTCCCAAAGTTCCATCCTCCAATTGCCAGGAGAGTCTTCAGATTTTTGTTCCTGCAAAGGGAGAGATGGGAACAGATTTTACTGCACGTAACTGTCCGATGTATCTGCCTTTGTAGGTCGTGGTCTCTTGAGGTGAAACCCAAAGAGCAGGTCAGGAGCACAATGAGTCGCTGTCAGCATCCCCAAAGGGCCGGCGGTGGCAGCCTGTCCTATCCTATCCTATCCTATCCTATCCTATCCTATCCTATCCTATCCTATCCTATCCTCCCTCTTCCTCCCCATTACTCTCTGCCTCTTCTCCCTCGACTGTGGATTGCGCTGCCATTGTGCAGAGCAGATGGTGAATAACGGGGGAGGAGCCGAGAGGGAGCACGGATGGTGCCCTTGGCTCTCTGTACGTACTGGTTCTTCAGGCCGTTGAAAGACTGGTAAAGGGTCACGTCATCCCATTCGATAGTCGCAATCTCGTTGTTGTTCATCCCAGCAAAAGCGTAGATCAGGTGGTCGCAGAGGCATGGGTCAATGTTGTCAGGCTTGAACTTCCCCAGTCCAGGCCTGTACTGGGCCCAGTTGGTGAAGTAACATGACAACACATAGGCAGAGCCTGCAGAGGAACAGGAGGTGGGGTTTGGGGAGAGAAGAGCTGAAAAGCCGCATCTCTGAGAGGCAGAAGGACCAGGTCCTTTGCAGCACGAAGGCGTGTTACTGCTTAAAGCCATCCTTCAGGTCACAGAGGAAAGGGAACAGTGCTAATGCTTGGCAGTAATTAACTGCAGAGAAACACAGGAGATCGGGTAGATTTGGACTGAACTGGAGACACCAGTAACTTCAGGCAGAGCATCATCACTAGATCTGATGAGAGATAGTTGGGCAGTGGTTCCCTGCAAGGTAAGGATTTCAGAGAAAGTGAAGCAGGTTTGTTTTCCCTCTGGGAACTGCCTCTCCAGAGAGAATAGTGGGTTTTTTTGCCTTCCTCCTTTGTTTCAGCAGAGGAGTCAGTCTAGGAGCATCTTGCACCCATGAACTCATGGAACAGGGTGGTTCTGAGTGCTGGGTCTCTTCCCCGAACTGAATCTCTCTCCTTTTCTGCCATGTAAGGAAAACAAGGGGCAGAAGGGATCTGTGCTGTAATGCCTGAAGGTGGAAGGTTTGCTCCGTTGCCTGTCTGACCTCCTTTGAGAGCATCTGCGAAGAACAAGCTAGCGGCTACGCTGATGCTTCATTCAATCTGAGGAGGAAGGGGCTGCTAAGAGGATGCTTGCATGAAAGAAAGCATCATATATGAACTTTAGATTGAGCCTGCCCTGCTTTGTCAAGCTCTTGCCTTCCAAGTCACCGTGGCTATGTGCCTGCCAGCCTTTCCCTCCTGCTCCAGGGCTTGTACAAGCATTAGCTCGGAAGTCTGTTCCGGTTGCCCGTATGTGCTGCAAGAGAGAAGGTTTCAGTAAAGTTGGTTTTGGGGTAGAAAGCACGTACCTATGTGGGCGTTCAGCAGGAGGACCAGACCTTTAAAGAGAAAAGCACAGGATTATTCTTTGAGTTGAGCGATAAGGTAATTCCCGAACTAGCAGAAACTCTCTGGTTTATATTCTGTAATGCAATCAATACATTTGCTTCTATTAGAGGGCCTATTTCCACTCCTCTTCCTGATGATCTGTCTGAACCCAATACAGCCCACCTCCCAGGTCATAATTCATTCTGACTGAAGGGAGGACACAGAGCAACTCGTGGTCATTAATGGCTCAATGATCTGCTGCTTCTCTCAGCCAGGGCTCAGCAACAGGAGACCTTGATGCCTGTAAGTCTGGCTGAAACAGCAGAAGACATTTAGAATACACTCTGTTATGGAGACTGGAATAACCTTTCTATTAGAATGACCAGTTTACCTCATCAGAGTGTAATTTTCTTGGTGCAAGATAATTTTTCAATCCAATAAAGCAATGAAATCAAGAATTTGCAGGTCTAAAGAAAAAGAAATCAGCTCCAAAAGTAGTGCAACACACAACCATCCCCAAAGTAACTGCTACATATTTTCCTTTGACAGAAGAGAGCATGCTGCATTTTTAATCCCCCCAAATCTCCCATAGATCTACCCGATATAACAGCGAAAGAGCGACAAATATTTGTCATAAAGGTAGAAAAGTAAGTTTTGAAGCAGGACTTACCGGTGAACAAAGTGAGCTTGGCCATTGTGGACCAGAACTGATGTGGTGCAGAGCGTTTCCCCTTTTTATATGCTCCTCTCAGCTCATGCGAGTCTTGTGTCAACCAAGATGGACAAACATTTCAGAACTTGGGAAAGATCAGTATCACAAAAAATGATACCATGACAATGGGCCTTAACACTCGAGCTGGGGCCAGCGCTGTTATCAGGCCGTGCTGTGTCGTGGGGCTGCAGGAGCAGTGCAAGAACAAGATTAGATGGCTTTGATTCTTAAACATGTTATTTACAGCGACAGGGTTTGTGTCAACAGTGGTGCTCAGGCTGGGGCAGGTGGCCGAAGCGTTCACCTTGAGCTGTTATCGTGTGTGCCTGGAGGTGGTTGGCACTGCCAAAGCCAAGGTGGTTTGCGAGGGTTTGTTCTCCTTGGCTGGGGCAGTTGGCGAGGCAGGGCTGCGCAGGCCTTCAGCTCGCGGGGAGACGGGAACAGGCCTCCCTTGCTGTAGGCAAACCAGCTGCTGGGGTCCAGTGGGCTTTGTGATCCGAGCTGTCTCTTGCCCTCCCCACCTCAGGTGTTTTCAGTTCAGATGAGAAGAGAGAATTTCCTCATGTTCCATCCACAAAGTGAATCGGAATCAGCTTCTGCTGAGGCATTCTCCTGCTTTTTCTTGGGACTATTGTTGTGAATTAAGAAAAAGAAAGTGAGTAGTGTGCTTTGACACAGTGCCTTAAACAACTGATGTTCTGCTGACCCAGAGAGCAGATGCTCAGCAGCCCAATGAACAAACCTGTCAGCGTCTTGCCAAGATAATTTTCTTTAGGGGGAAGCATTATTTCTTGGAGCTCAAGGTCTGTGAGAGTGCCCAGGGACAGAATGTCATGCAGGCTGCACTTTCTCCCATGCTTATTCCCTCCTCTTTTTGTTTCCTAAACTTAGAGGCCTCTGTGTTGCCAAGCGTTCATGCCTTGTCTTAGGTATCTCTGAAGCTCCACAGTGTGAAATTACCCAAGCCTTTTTTATTCCATGGGAGCTTGCCAGCGATCATTGTTGTAAAACATTTTTAGTTAGAAAGCAGTGTGTCTGGTTTAGCTGAAGCATCTCATGTTGTTGTTTTCAGAATGCAATGTCGTTCTTCTAAGTGTATCTGTATCAGATTCTATAAAAAGCAGTTAGAGGTGCTGAAAATGATGTTTTTATCTCAAAATATTCTTTGTTTCCTCTTCAGTGCAAGTGGAGACTCTCAGCTATTCCTGTGTTCAAGGAGAAATGTGGTTGTCCTTTTGTACATCGGGGTAGTTCAGATGGTGGAGTAAGATACAGTGTGCACAGGGCCAGTTTCTCTGCGCTGAGATGTTGCGTAATTCCTGTTAGAATCATGTGAAGGTGAGTTTGCAACAGGTCACCCAGTCTAGGTGGAATGGGAGCCTGGAAAACGCCCTCAAAGTTGCCCACATCACAGACTGGCACTGGAGCCACTGACCTGCAGATTGAAATGCGTTAGCTCGACCCTTCAGGTTTCCTGCACACACTGGATGAGGTATGGCAGATAACGAGAGACAACCACCTGCCATCAGTATTTTTCCAACGTGTTTCTTGATTGATAAAGTAACACAGTACAGACTCCATTGGAATAGCTTTGGAAAACCCCAGCCTCAGTGACCTCTGGAGCTTGCAGTTCTGCTGGCTCTCGATGTTTCAGTGTGAAAAGGAAAGCATTTGGAGAAGGAGCAAGGAAACCAATTTGTCTGCATGTGGTGGTAACAAATGTCAGATGGGCAAGTGCTGGAGCTTTTCTTTAGGCATTTTTCTGCGTTCTTTTGTCATCGGAAAGGTTGTTTGCCACTGACTCCCATGGGAGTGGCAAGAAGCCTTAAGTAAGGGCATTATAATAGGTTCTTGCTAAAAGCTTTCATGTTGGAAAGAGTGAAGTATGCAGACAGAGACCTTGCACATTGTTCCTGTGGCCAAAGCGTTGGGTTTCAGAGACACCCACCAATCTGGATTGATTCTCCCTGCATTGACTAGAATTGCCATTGTGCTGATCTTGTGACTGTGCTAGGACTGACTCTGTCTGCCCTTCGACTACCTGGACTCCTTTCTGGTGGGTTGTGGAACAGAGACCCTGGTTTTCATGTTGTCTCTAACTGAGCAGTGCCCAGGTGATCTTTCCTGCTGTGGACCTCCAGGATGGTTCCTTAAACTTTCTCGTATTTTCAGGCCCAGAGATTTCTCAGTCAGGCATGGCACATGCTGCATGCGTCTCCATCAGATGTGTCTGACAGCTGACTCTCAGAAAACTCTCCAAAAACGTGCCTTTTCCCCGAAAACCTGAGCCACACTGACCTCGCCCACCTCAGTGTACTTTGGAGAGGCTTCTGTGTTCTCTGTGCCCTTGTGGTGGAGGTTGGGCCGGTCACTGTGGAAGGCTGAACTCAGGGGAGATGGAAATGTCAAGGCAGTGGCTCTGTGTGTTTTGGAGAGCCCTATCCTAACCCTTATCTGGATGCAGAGATGCGTGTACCGGTCCCCTGGCACAGGGAGATTGGAGCTGACAGCTGATACAGGCGTTTGTGCCCATGGCAGCATTACAAGAGCCAAGGTTCCTGTTCGCAGTGCAGAGGCATGTTAGGTAGATGGTTATGTGCGAGACCCTTTGTGAGGCTGCAGAGAAGCTGTTGAGCTGGCTCCAGAGCATCCTGGATTTCTCTTTTGTTTGTGAGAAGCTGTGGGATTTGGCCCATAAACACCTGGGGAGAGCCATGGCTGTTTGGGGCTGCGATCTGATGTTCCTCACTGCAGGCGGACAGCTTGACAGTGCCACGGAGACGCTGTATTGGCAGGATGCTCTTTCTTAGTGTGGAGCAGTGTTCTTGGAAGTTCCTTGAGAATATTCCTATGGGAATTTGTCCCAGATATGTCGGCATATCCCTATATCTGTATGAGCTATGGTAGGAGTAGCAGGGAGAAGCAATACTTCCTGGACTAATATAGATTACCATAGAGGCAAGTGTTGACATTGCTATATTTACCCTTGTCAGAATTTTTTCTGTTTAGCGGCGTTATCTTTCTAGCTTTGGAGCCCTTTCTCTTGCCTCTTTTTATGTGTTGTTTACATGAACAATAGGAACATATTTAGAGTTTCTAAAGCCAGTTTGCTGAGAGTTTGTGAGGAGCAAAGAGGAATGTTTGGCGGGAAGACGCAGAGATAAGGTCTTTCTACCAGCTTGCTAAATGTGTCCTTCATCTTTTGGGAGGGTATTTTCATCCTCTGCTTAAATTCTCTTCAAAGGGCTGGAAAATAACAGTTGTGCGTGAAGGAAATCATGATGATTAACTTTTAAGTGTGGAGCACTTTAAGGGTGTTAAATAAGATCTGGCATTATGCTAGAATGTGATAAACTCTTTCCTTGCAAGCTGTGCTGTATACTTGGCTGGGTAGTGTTTTCTGATGTGCTCCGAGAGGTCTGCAGGAGAACCTTATGAGCTGGAAGTGTTTAATTCCCTGACAACTCAGCATGCTCTCTCTCTCTTAGCACACAGTACAGCCTTGTCTGATTGTAGCAGCATTAGTTTTCAGTTCTCGTTTTTATCAGCTAGCCTCATAAAAAGCTCTCATCCCCGAAGCATCATCTCCTTCCATGCATTAAACAAAGGAAGAGACTGAGTTAAAAGAAGACATTTTCCTGCACATGTAGCTTCTCTATTTGTGATGAACTGCACCTTGAAAGCACTACGGGAGGCAAAATAAAAGCAAAATAAAAGATTTAGCATGTGGTTTTAACTGAAGAGAGCATCTTCCTCCTGCTGTACAAGCATCTCCTAGGCAGTGATAGGTACCATCAGCAATTAAAGTGTCCAACACTAGGTGTCGACGTTGCTCGCTCTTCACAGCCATTGGATGGATGGAGAGCTTTCCTAGCAGCCTTCTGATAACGTTTCAGGAAGAAATGTGCTTGCAGACCAGAAAGCTCAGTTGCTGCTCATCTTTGTTTAATCACAAGTAGAGATCTGACATTAAAAGGACGTTTTTTTGCACTTTCAAATAGAAATGGAGTGTTTCATTCTTGCTGCAGAAAAATAACCAGGAGAAAGGCTAATGGTTGTTCAGGAATTCCTGCAGAGCTGTATAACCTACATAAGACATGACTGTCTTAGGGTGAAAGAGGAGCTACTAAAACCAGCCTAACCCTTCAACGTGTCAGGATGCTATAAGACATCAGTCATTTAGTTGATAAGGCCAGGAATCGCATCCCTGTAGGAAAGCATCACAGCGCCTTGGCAGGGTACTAGTAAATCCACACTTTTTGCTTATCTCAAATGTTTAAATCACCTGCTTTTATCTCTAACAAAGAATTTAGGTTCTTCTTCTGTATCTTTTGCCTTTCCTTACCAGCACTGTAAGTATTTATTGCAAGGGAAATGGGCTTCAGTAGTCACTTTAAAGACAGAAACTCAATTTCCCTGGGTCTATGTTATGTGTGCACAGTATCTGCAGCTACACCCAGTTTTATTCAAGTGGTTTTGGGTGACCCAGGCCTAAATTGTGTGTGGCCTTGGCATATGTCCCTAAATAATCTGCCAGGAAAGGGAGATTTTGAACTATCTCTGATGTGTTGGTGGTTTCCAAACCGTTCCTTTCTAGTGGACACTTTTTTGCTGTGGAGCAAATGCTGGTTTTCACACTGGTAGAACGTGGGACAAAGGAATCCCACCAGATTATTCACTCCAATGATAAATGTGACATCCTGACAGCAGTTCAGCAGGTTCTCCTAACAGCTGCCTGCTTTTGCCCCAAGCTCTTTATACTTGATAAGCATTTTATCATGAAGATCAGAGCAATCTTATCTGCTCCTTCCTGGCAGACTACACCTAAATGCAGCTGTCTCCGTCCTGGACGTAGTAAGAAGCTTGAGACTCCTACCTAATGCTTGATTCTTTTGGAGTTCATCTCACGCTTCAGGGCCTACAAAGGAGGATGTGCTGATGCCAGCACATGTCAATAGCCATGCCTTAGCCTTGCTGAAACTGTGCCATGTCAAATATCAAACCTTTGGGAGCAGCAGAAAGAAGCAGAACAATGTCAACAACCCCTTTGTACATAGGAGCCTGCAGCAAGAATTAACCCTTTATTTTCACTTCACTAAAAGCGAGGCAGTTTTTGTGCCGTGATCAGGACACCTTGACTCAATGGTGAGTCTGTTTCTTACAAGATCTTAGCTATTACCTTGCCATCCTGGCAAAAGTTTACCAGCTTGACTTGGCTTAAAATTGAAGGGAGTAATAGCTGTGAATCACTGACTGCTGCTTTGAGTTATGTGGCTTCCAATGCCTGGCTGAGGAGGTATTAGGGATAACCTGTTCTCCTTCTCTTCCCTAGCTTTCTTCTTTAGATAGAGGAATGGTGACCTTCCAGTACCTGAAAGGGGCTACAAGAAAGCTGGAGAGGGACTGTTCATAAAGGCTTGTGGTGATAGGATGAGGGGCAATGGGTATAAACTGGAGAGGTGCAGATTTAGGCTTGATATAAGGAAGAATTTCTTCACCATGAGAGTCGTGAGATACTGGAACAGATTGCCCAAGGAAGTTGTGGCTGCCTCTTCCCTGGAAGTGTTCAAGGCCAGGTTGGATGGGGCCTTGGGCAGCCTGATCCAGTGGGAGGTGTCCCTGCCCATGGCAGGGAGGTTGAGACTAAATGATCTTTAAGGTCCCTTCCAATCCAAACTATTCTATGATTCTGTGATTCTATGATGGAGTGAGAGATATTTGGAATCTGATCATCCTGGACCTAGAGGAATGATTTGGAATGTCTTTACCTCAGTGTTAATGTTCTGTATGTCTTGAGGCTGGGGTTGAGCTGGAGGCAGGGGAAGGAGTAGACTCTGCAAGCTGAAACTCAATTAAAGATGCGGGGAACATGTTTAAAGAGACCTATCTGGATGTCCTATCAAGAGCTTTGGTGATATTGCTGGTCTCTCAAAGACTAAACAGCTTTTAATAACTGGCTTTATTTGGGGGCTACTGACTTTCTTGGAAAACTGTCCCACTTTCTTCAGGATTCTGATGGAGAATTAAGAAAATATGATGACAGTGTCAGTAACCAAACATGTGAAAACCTGGCTCCGCATCCAGCTGAGTATCTGTATACTTGCTCACCTTAGTGCCACTATAATTCAATGTCTGTAAATGCAGCCCTAAAAAAGGATCTCTCCCACCTCCAAGTCACGTAACATTTGGATGTGTCCTTCGCTGCACAGCCCACAGAGTTGATGGTGGCTGATGTAATAGGATCTATGCAAAGAAGAGACAGCTGGAACGCCTATGGGCCTGGCGTCTGCTCACCTGCCTGACAGAGAGTTTTGAGAGTGATTTGGGCCTTGTCCTGGTCCAAATCCCTTTCTGTCCTTCTAAACAGATCATTTGATGTAGCCTAAAGACTCATATTACTGCAGGAAGCTAAGGCTGAAGAGCCGGGACTGCTACCTGCAGTTTAACATGGTCTCTCCAGGTCAAGGGATGTGATTCTCCCCCTCTGCTCTCGTGAGAACTAACCTGGAGTCCTGCGTTCAGTTCTGGTGTCTTCAGCACAGGAAGGACATGGAGCTGTTGAAGTGAGTTCAGAGGAGGCCACGGAGATTAGCTGAAGGCTGGAGCACCTCCCATACAAGGACAGGCTGAGAGAGTTGGAGTTGTTCAGCCTGGAGAAGACAAGGCTCCAGGGACACCTTAGAGCAGCTTCCAGTTCTGAAGGGGGCTCCAGGAAAGCTGGGGAGGGGCTCTGGGGCAGGGAGAGCAGGGATAGGACGAGAGGGGATGGTTTTTAGCTGCAGGAGGGAGATTGAGGTGAGATTTTGGGGAGAAATGTTCTGCTGTGGAGGTGGAGAGGCCCTGGCCCAGGTTGGCCAGAGAGGTAGTGGCTGCCAATCCCTGGTGGCGTTAAGGCCGGGCTGGATGGGGCTTTGAGCAACCTGTTGCAGTGGGAGGTATGGCAGGGATTGGAACTGGATGGACGTTGAGGTCCCTTCCAACCCAAACCAGTCTATGATTCCATGAAGTGTCTGGCATCTGGTTTTGTTCAGATTCATGGCAAGAAATCAGGAGCTTTAAAGCTCCTCAGGTTCCCTTCTTTGAAAGATAATCACACCGTGTAGGTCTTGGGCGGGACTTCGCGCAGACAGGTGTTGAGGGCACTTTACCTATACGGATCAGCCTGGAGAGACTCCCATCTCTTTGATTTTTACGACACCAGTTCATTTGTTTAAAGGTCTCTGTTTTCAAGCCTGCTCTCCCCAGCAGTAACTCCATGTTATAAAGGCTGGATCTGTTTTGCCTCATGCCTCATGTCTTCCTCTGGCATTTGCTTTCCTTTCCCTCCACGCCTCATTGAGTGGAACTAAAGAACTGCTGATTTTCAGATACCAACCATTCCCTGCCTCCCGGGGCAAATTCTTGCTTTTTACATGTACATTCCCAGAAATATCATCTCTGACTCACTCTGATTATGAAATGCTGCAGTCATTTCCCCAGCTACTTCCATAGCGTCATTGTTTATTTACCTTATGTCCCCAGGTATGTTTTATAAGGACTTGGAAAGAGGTCTTTTCATGAGGGATTTGATGCAGTACTCGATCACCCATTGTACATTCTTTCCTTACAGCCCATCTTTCATCTTTCCTTATTCTCTCTTGGCACTAAACTGCTGTGATGAGGACCGTAAACAAATCTCAAGTTTCTCTGATGTTGTGAAACACGCGCTTGATTTCTGACCATCCTGTTCCTTAAATAAACCTTGACTCTGCACTGCAGGCATCCTACTAACGTTCCCTGGTGACCAGGATTGAAGGGATGTATCCACCAGCTCCCCGTGGTGGTGATCCCCAGTGAACATGGTGCTCTTTGTCCCTAGGAATGGGCTCCAGATCCTTCTACCTATCCTTGTATCCAAGCATTACTCCCAAGGATTATTCCTTGGTCTGTCTGCAAATGAGAAGAAGCCCTCAAAGGGGGATGTACACGTAGGATACAGGTCACAAATTGCTCACTTGCACATAAACATCTATGCCCAAATGCAGGTGTGTGCACGTGGGCAAAACATACTTCAAAAAGGTTATTTATACATGGGAGAACATGCACGTGGCTGTTATTTTAGAATCATAGAACCATAGAATAGTTTGGGTTGGAAGGGACCTTAAAGCCTATCCAGTTCCAACCCCACTGCCATGGGCAGGAACACCTTCCACTGGATCAGGCTGCCCAAGGCCCCATCCAACCTGGCCTTGAACACCTCCAGGGGTGGGCCAGCCACAGAGCCACAGCTTCCCTGGACAACCTGTGCTGGTGCCTCCACGCTCTCATAGTGGAGAAATTCTTCATTATGTCTAGTCTAAATCTGTCCCTCTCCAGTTTATACCCATTGCCCCTCATCCTATCCCCACAAGCCTTTGTGAACAGCGCCTCCTCAGCTTTCTTGAAGCCCCTTCAGGTACTGGAAGGTCACTATGAGGTCTCCTCGGAGCCTTCTCTTCTCCCGGCTGAACAACCCCAACTTTCTCAGCCTTTAGCTGGGGAAATATCACATGATGAATACTTTGGATTTTTCTTTCTCTATTTTTATGTACTTTATGTCACAAGCAAATTTTTTATAGTGTGATCTTTAAAAAATTGGATATATTAAAGCATATAATCTTCAAAAATCCAGTGAAGATTGATAATGCATGTTATGGCCTAAACTATTATAATCTATTGTTTAGAAAAATATCAGCACCAAGCATGCAGATCTTGAACTTATGCTGGTCAGGATTCAAAGTGGCAGGTTCAACCCTGCTGCTCTGCATAACATGACCTGTTTTCCCCAGCCATCTTACCCCGACAATCCCCGTTATCTGTGAGGAAAGAACCAGATGCCCTGGACTGCGAGCTGAGACAAGCTGAGAGTATTGGATGCTAATCCACCAGTGAACACCACAGCCATCACCAAGCCAGACAGTGATGTACGGCCACTGTTTTGCATTTGCTTCCAGTGTCGCTGGAATCATAGAGCCATGGAATGGTTTGGGCTGGAAAGGACCTCAAAGCCCATCCAGTTCCACCCTCTACCATGGGCAGGAACGCCTCCCACTGGATCAAGGTGATCAAAGCCCTATCCAGCCTGGCCTTGAACACCTCCAGGGATGGGGCAGCCACCACTTCTCTGGGCAACCTGTGCCAGGGCCTCCCCACCCTTACAGGAGAACATTTCTTCCTAAGATCTCATCTCAGTCTCCCCTCTTGCAGCTGGAAACCATTCCCCTTGTCCTATCCCTGCACTCCCTGATAAAGCGTGTTACCAGTAATTTACAGCAGGGCTTCAAGAACTTCCTTTCGGGCTTGTCCTTTCTCCTCTGAACCTTTCAGGGGAAGCTCTGCCCCCAAAACAGCATCTCGGCTCATCTAATTACTTACTAAGCTCTTTTTCTGGTTAGTTGACATCTGCCCATTTCCAATTAATCCCTGTTCAGAAGCTCCATAACCTGAGCCATCTGTATAGGTAAGAGAGATAAGCTTCCCATTAAACATTTACAGGACAAAACAAGAGAGTATTGAAGCAACTGTTGCCGAGACAACCCAGTCTGTGTGCAGGGGAGGAGCTGACCCTGCACCTCGATCCACCATGCTGTAATCAAAGAGAAATAAATGGGTCTGAAAATGTATGTGGACCCTCACACACCCTCAGATGTATGAGCTCCTCTTGCTTACGCCCGCGAATGTTCTTGCTACGTTGGCAGGATAAAGGCTTTTAAAAATAATTCAATAGCATTTTGAGCCCTGGAAGTTCTAGCAACCAAATAGTCTTTAAATAAAACATTCCCTACTCAAACAGCAGCTCTAGGTGCCCTTTAACCTCAAATGCTTAAAACAGCTCAGCAGTCAGTCTGGCACCTACTCAGGCAGTAGACGGGGTGAAACGTGCGCTTAATTCAAGGCAGAGACATTAGCTTTGTCCCCACACTTCATCAGTTCCTGCCCTTGTTTAGAAAGAACAGTTTTGTTTCAAAATCTTGCTAGGATGGGGTTTTATCTCACAGTCCTTTTTTTCCATTCAAGGTTTCCAACTCTGGGGCAGCATAGGGAACAAGATCCTTTGCCAACACATCCCATTCCCTCAACAGTGATTGGTGCCAACAGAGGGTTTTATGAAATCTGCAGAGTTTCAGAAGCGAAGCCAGGGCATTGAGAACCATGTAATGGCCTCGAGTTGCACCAGGGGAGGTTTAGGTTGAATATTAGGAACAATTTCTTTGCTGACAGAGCGGTGACGCCCTGGCAGAGGCTGCCCAGGGCAGTGGTGGAGTCTCCATCCCTGGAGAGGTTCAAAGAACATGTGGCCATGGCACCTGGGGGCATGGTTTAGTCGGCACGGTGAGGTTGGGCTGACGATTGGACTGGATGAGCTCAGAGGTCTTTTCCAGCCTTAATGATTCCATAATGCTATGAGCTAGGTCTCGATACCCAGGGTGAGGGTTGGCAGAGAATTGTTTTTAGGGATGTAAAGAGTTTGAGGTGACAAAAAGGGAGACGGTGAGTCCTCTGCTACCTGTGTGCCAATGCAAAGCGCAGTCGACCAGGACAGATCTTCAGGGCTGTGAGTGGGACTTCTCCAAGGGTCGGGGGGCTGGAGGGACCTCGAGGGCACAAGAGTGGTGCTGGCTCCTTCCCGGTAATTCGAGCGCGGAGCCACCGGGGGGCGCCACCAGCCTCGGGGACCCTCCCGAACCCTGGTCCATCCCCAGGGATGCTTCCGGGCCCCCTGGTCCATTCCCAAGGATGCTCCCGCACCCCAAGGATGCTTATGGGCCTGCAGTGGCATCTGGGCTCTGCATCCGAGCCTTGCTGCGAGCTAGCCTGATGAAAAATTGAGGGCAGGAGCAGCCAGGGGTGCGCAGCCAGCAGGGACATCAGGGTGTGCACACATCGGGGTGTGCCCACTACAGGGTGTACACACATTGCAGTGTACGCACACCAGAGTGTGCACGTGGGGGAGTGCACACAACAGGCTGTAAACACATCGGGCATGTTCACATCGGGGTGTGCACACATTGGAGCATACACATTGGGGCATGCAAATCGGGCATGTTTGCATTGGGGATGTGCATATCGGGGTGTAAACACATTGGGGTGTGCGCACACTGGAATGTGCACACGTCATGGTGTGCTCACAACAGGGTGTAAACACATCGGGCTTGTGCAGACATCGGGGTGTGCACATTGGGGGTGTTCGCATTGGGGATGTACACACCGGGGTGTAAACACATTGGGTTTTGCACACATTGGGGAGGTGCACATCGGCGTGTAAACACATCGGGGGGTGCACTCATTGTGGGTGCACACATCAGAGTGTACACACATCGTGTTTATTGGGAAGGGACTGTTTACAAAGGATTGTAGTGACAGGACGAGGGGCAATGGGTATAAACTGGAGAGGGACAGATTTAGACTAGACATTCTTCGCTATGAGAATGGTGAGGCCCTGGAACAGATTTCCCAGGGAAGTGGTGGCTGTCCCATCCGTGGAAGTGTTCAAGGCCAGGTTGGATGTGGCCTTGGACAGCCTGATCCACTGGGAGGTGTCCCTGCCCATGGCAGGGAGCTTGGAACTGGATGATCTTTAAGATCCCTTCCAACCCAAATGATTCTATGATTCTATAATTCTAACAGAATCATTAAGGTTGGAAAAGACCTCTACAATCATCCAGTCCAACCGTTATCTCCTTCTGCAGAGCCTGAGCTTCAATCGTTCAGGAATGTGGCCAATCCACACGAAGCTGCCTGCTCCGTGCGGGTGTTGCTAGCATGCAGTTCTGGGAAGCGGCAATCTGGCATGGTTTGTAGCACTGCTTGTGGAAGAATCGCTGTGTCCTGGGGACAGGAGAGCAGGTGTCTCATCAAGGTGCACTGCTTCTAGCTTGGTAAGCTCTCAACTTTTGCTACTGACGTATGAGTTGTACTTGAGTCCAGGAACCTGCTGTCCACCCGCTCATATCCAAATGGAATTGAATTTATGGAATTTTACAGCCCCAGTCTGTGCTGCTGGTGGTGCTCGGAGCAGAGTCATCAAAGGATTCTGACTATTGCAGACCTGAGAGAAATCCCAGGCAGGCTGAGGGCTGTGGCTAACTAGAAAGCAGTAAAAGTGAAACTCATCAAAGAGACTGCCAATTAACTTCTCTCAGGGAAGGAAGCACAGGGCTTCGAGCGTGTGAGCACATTTCTGCTCAGTGCTTGCCTGTCCAGTGTGGCGTGGGAAGGGGGATCTTGGAGTAAGAGTATTGTCCTGTGTTTAATCTTGTATTCCTCTTTCTGAGTGTGGGGAGTCTCCTGGGGCTGATGGAGGGGAGAGAAAGCCTTGAAAGGCTGCCAGGTTGGTTAGGGGAGTGGAGGAGGGAGTGGATAGTAGAAACATCTGTATAATCATGTCTTGAACAGCAATCTTCTCATAGAAGTATGGAATGATTCGAGTTGGAAGGGACCTCAAAGCCCATCCAGTTCCAACCCCCTGCCATGGGCAGGGACACCTCCCACTGGATCAGGTTGGTCCACGCCCCATCCAATCTGGCCTTTAACACCTCCAGGAATGGGGCAGCCATCACTTCTCTGGGCAACCTGGGCCAGGGCCTCTCCACCCTCACAGGAAAACGTTTCTTCCTAAAATCTCATCTCAAAGATCTTATCTCAATCTCCCGTCTTTCAGCTGAAAACTGTTCCACCTCATCCTGTCCCTGCCCTCCCTGATTAAGAGCTCCTCCCCAGCTTTCCTGGAGCCCCCTTTAAGTACTACTCATTGATCAGACGTGGTGAGAGGTGGTGTGGAGGGCTTTCCCTTCTATTTGCTGACCTTTCATTTTACCTGTGGGCAAATGAACACACCCTTCTCTGTCCATAGCTGTGAGCTGTGACATAGCCACCTCTTGGCACAGACCTGAGATGCTCTCAGTGCCTCTCTTCCTTTCCTTCCTCACTTAGATGTGGTGGCTCTTTCAACCATCCAGGCACCCTGAATGTGCTTCACACCAGGAACCCTTTGTTGTTATGCCAGTCCCTATCAAAACTTTAAAACCTGCTGGTGCCCACCACAACTCCTGGCCCTCCTGGCAGCGACACAGCAGGCTCCAGAGGCTGTTCTGGTGCTTTTATTCTGATGGAAACATAGGGGCTTTCCTTCTTTGGAAGTGTGGCTTTGCTCCACATCCCTGCTGGGCTTTGCCCTCTATGCACAGGGTTTATCTGTGCTGTGTGGCTCTCCCCTACGTCAGATGATTTTAAGAAGTTCTTGCCAGCTTCCTACTGGGAAGCTGATCCTGCTGACGTCTGCAGAGCAGGCCACGTCAGGCAGGGCCGGGAAGGGAAATGCAGTCCTTTTTTGGGTGCAGACAAGAGCACAGTCTCTTGGCCCCAGCAAAGAGGAGGGCTGAGATTCAGGAACAGATGGGCTCTGTCAGTAATTTAGCACCAAGAGCTTAAACAATGCCCACGATAAACACACTTTAGGACTGGCAGACCTCCCTCTTTTTACTCAGCTCAGCACAATATTTTCCTTTCTCTTTTAAAAAATGTTATTTCACTGCTTATAATTAATTAGAGTGGAATGCTTTTCCAGAGTTATATTTAGATTTTCTTCTCTGACAACACTCTCCCACTCCAGCTCCTTGAACGCAGCTGCATTGCTCTGCTTTTTCATAGCATCATGGAATGTCTTGGTTGGAAGGGACCTCAAAGCCTGTCCAGTTTAACCTCCCTGCCATAGGCGGGGACACATCCCACTGGATCAGGGCCTCCAAGAACCATGCAACCTCGCCTTGAACACCTCCAAGGATGGGGCAGCCACAACTTCTCTGGCCACTCTGGGCCAGGGCCTCCCCACCCTCACAGGAAAACATTTCTTCCTAAGATCTCATCTCAGTCTTCCTCCTTCAGCTTCAGACTGTTCCCTGTCATCCTATCCCTGCCCACCGTGATCAAGAGCTCCTCCCCAGCTGGGGCCCCTTTCACTACTGGAAGCTGCTATTTTTGAAATGGAAACCATCATTTGTCTTCCACGAAACTGACCGGTTTCATGTCCTAAGGCAGCACTTGAACTGGGGCACTCTTGGGGGTTCAAAAAGGCTGTGTTTGTGGAGAAAGAGAAATTTCAAAGTGGAACCACTCCATACCTCCAGCTTCAGTCTAGGGGCTTTCAAGTGCCTGGAAAAGGACCACACAGATGATCCAAGAGCTGGAGCACCTCCCATATGAGGACAGGCTGGGAGAGATGGCCTTGTTCAGCCTGGAGAAGAGAAGGCTCAGGGGAGATGTTAGAGCAGCAGGTGATATATATGCACACATATTTGGGAATTTGGACCTTTTACAACTCTAAGGCAGGCTTATGTCAAAACCCCACCTGACTGCTCCTCAGCTGCTGGGAAAACACCAAGCTAGATGCAAAATCCATAGCAAGGCACCTTTCCCCAGCACGCATGTCCTACCTACCCGGCAAAGCTTTACTTTCTGTGCTTTCCCCACAGCTCTGCTATCGCTGTACACTGCAAAGTTCCTGCTTTCGTGTGGTTGGCTGTGCAATAAAGCCACTCTATTCTGTGCCTATGTGGAGTAGATTTAAAAAAAAATAATAAAAAATCAGTCTACCAAGGTTACAGAGCTGAGGAGGAGATAGTTAATCTGGGAACAGCTTTCTGCCTTGGCAGAAACAGCCCCAAATGAAGGACAATTACAGTGCTGCCACTGTGGCATGTGCTGCTCAGCTGGAAATTCTCTTTACAACCTCCAGACCAACCTGATCCTGGGGCCTCCCAGCCCAGCCTGGTTTACGGTCACACCCAGGGCTCTAATCTCATTCAACAGCGGTGAGAACCTGTTTGGCTAGGTCATGGAACAGGAGGCAAAGTGAGTCCATCGGGTATACTTCTGTTTTTCTCATGATGGACGAGACGTGGTCAGATCTCTTCTATCCCACGTGTGCTGCCTTTCTTTGCGTAGCTAAAGCTGCATCAAGTGTAATTAGGTAGCCCTATATAATTAAGACTATTATGTAAGGTAAGCACCCCACAGAGTAATTGTGGCCAATTTTTAGCATACCCAGAGGCACTTATAGGGCCCAAGGTGGCCCTTCAGATGATTTACCTGCTCACATGTCTCTAGGTGTGTCCTAGGTGACATCTTTGAAGTGGACGTTATTGTTCTGCTCCTGTTGAGAAACAGCTAGCTGCAGAAAAAAATACTCTTTTTGTTCTTCCTCGTTGCAAAAAAAAAAAAAAAGGAGTTTTGTATCTTGTTCCTGTTCTGAGCAGGCTGAAACTGAGGCTCTGGATGCGAGTGACCCAGATTCAGGTGTGACCTGCCAGAAGCAGGGATTGACCTTGAAAGCTGTCACTCTGCTGGGGAAGTGTGGGTTGTTCTGGGCAGAATCTAACTTGCTGGCTTCCTCTCTTGCTTTTTGAGGAGAAATTCCAGCCTGATTCAGAGAGATCACAGAATCATGGAATGGTTTTGGTCAGAGGGGCCTTAAAGCCCAGCCAGTTCCACCCCCTGCCGTGGGCAGGGACACCTTTCCCACTGGATTGGGTTCCTCCAAGCCCCATCCAACCTGGCCTTGAATGTCTTCAGGAATGGGGCAGCCACCACTACTCTGGGCAGCCTGGGCCAGGAACTCCCCACCCTCACAGGAAACATTTCTTCCCAAGATCTCATCTTAATCTCCCTCTTTCAACTGAAAGCCATTCCCCCTCATCCTTTCCCTGACCTCCCTGATCCAGAGCCCCTCCCCAGCTTTCCTGGAGCCCCTTTCAGCGTTGGAAGCTGCTCTAAGGTCTCCCTGGAGCCTTCTGTTCTTCAGGCTGAACAGCCCCACTCTCTCAGCCTGTCCTTGTACAGGAGGTGTTCCAGCCCTCGGATTATCTCCATGGCCCTTTTCCCCAACAAATTGGTGTTGATGTGAAAAAACTTCTTGATGTGTTTTGCCTGTAGTGGAAAGGCTGTGTCAGTCCTGCAAATACATGAGATTCGTCTTTTAGAGTCTGTTCTTTTGAGACAAAAAGCAGCTCTCTGCTTTCTTCTACCCTTTTACTGGGGTTCCTGAAAGCCATCTTCTCCCTTTCCTGCCTGAAGATTGACTTCCACTCAAGCAGCAAAATGCCAGAAACAAGCCCTATCCTAATCTGCATCTCAGCTCTAAACCTGGAATCACTCCATCCTCATCCAGAGCAATGTGAGCCTGTAGTAACTGAATGTCAGCACCAATCCTGGTGCGGAAGGCAAAGAGTCACTGAAGAAGGGCACATCCAGAGGCTGTAGGAAGTGGTAGGTTGGAAAAAATCACACCATTGCCCACCCCCACGAGCCAGGATGAGCCTTTCTTGCCTTGTGCTGTCTGCGCTTGAAGGAGAGAGTGTCAGGAGCACGGAGGATCCATATCGGATTCTGCAGAACTGCCCACAGGGCAGCTGTTTGCTCTTCGGGTAGACCAGATCCTCCTCAGGCTTGCCAGCAGCACACGTGTACATCTGGGACACTCTCTATGTTCCCATCTGCACAGAGCTCAGGCTTTCTTTTCTGAAAATAAAGCTGAGAGAGCTCTGTCAACCAGATCCAGCGGGGTGTGAGGTGCTACAGCACCCTGCTCCCTCTGGCTCACCAGGCTGCATGCTCTGCTGGTGTCCAGCCATGGGAGCTCCAGAAAAGTCAGTGAATTTAATGCTTTTGGTAGCTTCTAAGTGTTTAAAATCACAGTGGGGCTTCTAACCTCTTCCCCACCCCAAGGCACACATCCACACCTGAAATTTGATTTTATTCTTTATTCTTTTTCTCTGCTTCTTCTAGCTGAATCCTGTGTTTCAGACCTTAACATGGATCTGCAGGCCCAGTTCATGTTTTATTCTTAGCAATACCTCTTTTTTTTTAAAGTTAAAATCTCACCCTTTGCAGGAAAGAAGAAAGCCCCAAAACCTGTGAGTCTTGTGATGAGATCTCAAGCACTGGCAGCTTTGAGCTGGAATTTTCCAATGGTGGAAGAGAACAGTTGGACACAACGTGGCCCTATACTAGAAAGAGGGGAAAATCAGCCATTTATGGCAGCAAAATGTGTTCAATCACCCATGCAAGGGTCCTCCTGGACTCTGGAGCAGTTAGGGTGAAGGGTACGTGAGTTATTATTAGCGGCTTTGTATGATAAAGAGGGCCTTCAGTTGCCTGGTCTCGGCAAACGCTGCTGCACTTAGGAGTGCTCTTGAGAATAAGGGAGTGCAAGGCAGGAATTTGAGACCCTTTTAAGGTCTGTTTACTCTTCCAGCCTCCACAGTTTTCAAGGGCATGTATAGGAGGCAAATCTGAAATGGTTATCACAGTCAGAGCTGCAGGCACAAGAGGGAGTGGAGATCCCTGGAGCCCTGTCAGCCATGAATAATGGGTCACATGGGAATGGTTTCCTGTTGGGACATTCCCGTATGGAGTGTCTGTGATCCAGGTTGAGAACAGTCCTGGACCTTGTGTCTTTGTATGGTTTGTCGGTACAGGAAAACTGGAAGGTGATTTTCTCCTCTCTTCCCCTCTTGTGCAGTGTTTTCTGTGGGGACACCACGGTGTTCATCGTCTTTCTAGAAGGAATTGCCTCACAGCTACTTTCCTAGCTACTTTGACTCATTAGAAATGCTCCTTTTCCAATTCATAAGTCTCCAAGTGCTTTATAATGGGAAAGTGAGCCTCCATGAGCATCAGGAAACTGAGACAACATAACTAGAGAAAAAAGTGAGTTGCTTTGCAACACAGGAGAGGCAAGGTGCCAGCAGCAGAACAAACCTCTCTGACGCTGTTCAACTGCTTTTCAGGCCAGTTAGGAGGAATGCAATCCTAAGCACGCACAGCAGAGCTGGAAAGGAAGTTGATTTCAGCCTGGCTGCACACCTTGAGATGAGTAGAATCATAGAATCATAGAATAGTTTGGGTTGGAAGGGACCTTGGAAATCATCCAGTTTCAATACCCTGCCATGGGCAGGGACACCTCCCACAGGATCAGGCTGCCCAAGGCCCATCAACCTGGCCTTGGAACACCTCCAGGGATGGGGCAAGCCACAGTTTCCCTGGGCAACCTGTGCCAGGTGTCTCAATCACTCTCATTATGAAGAAAATTCTTCCTCATGTCTAGTCTAATCTGCACCTCTCCAGTTTATACCCATTGCCCCTCATCCTATCACTACAAGCCTTTGTAAACAGTCCCTCCCCAGCTTTCTTGTACCCCCTTCAAGTACTGGAATGGGTAGCAGGGTAGTAGGGATGTAGTTCACTTTAGAGCTCTGTGAGCCTCCAAACATGCTGTATCAGAATGGGAAACCTTGAGAGATCATAGAATCCTAGAATGCTTTGGGTTGGAAGGGACCTGTGCAGGTTATCCATCTAGCCCCAGTGCAGGAGCAGGGACACCTTCCACTAGATCTGGTTTCTCAGAGCTTTCATCCAACCTGACCTTGATTGTTTCCAGGGCTGCTCCACTACCTCCATGGGCAACCCTGGGCCACTGTTTCACCACCCTCAGTGTAACAAATATCTTCCTTGTATCCAGTCAAAAATCTCCCCAGCCTTTAGTTTTAAAATCATTGCTCCTTGTCCTGTTACAATAGGCCTTGCTAAAAGGTCTGTCCTCAGCTTTCCCGGAGCCCCTTTTAGTACTGGGAGCTGCTCTAAGGTCTCTCCAGAGCCTTTTCTTCTCCAGGCTGAACAACAGATCCTCCTTAGGGATGCTGTGCCCAATGAGGAATGCGTGCCAGCAAATGAGCTGCATATTGTTTCTTTTACAGCCAAGTAACTTCTCCTTGAGACACAGTGTCCGAGTGCTGAATTTTCAGCTGTTGTTCTTGGCATGTCTTAGCCACCATGTTTTTTGGTTGCCTGCTCAAATTCCAGAGGTGCTGAGAGATCCCAGGTGGCTTCACTGACCTTCCTGTGGGAGACAGGGACATTACTGTCTGGGGTAGGAGTGGGACTATCCCTGCCATTACCCACACCCTGGGTGTGGTGGGGGCAGGGCTAGGGTATAACTCGACTCCCAGAAGCATTAATTATAGTGTGAGCTGGTGATGTGCAGGACAAATCACTCTGAGGAGCTCTGGGGAACACTAGTCAGCAGGGGTGGACTGAAGCAGCCTGGCCGGGATGTCTGGACTCTCAAGACCATCTATGCTGTTCTTGTAGCTCTAGCAGAGTCCTCGGGGCCAGATCTTTGATCATCACATCTCTGGCATACCTCAGGGCAGCCTCCTGGAGACTCTTTCCAGGACATTGAAGTTATGTTTTCGTTAAGCAAGTTTAAATGTGCTTGTTATGTTTAGCTTAAGCAGGTTTTAACATGCCTGTTTCATTCCAAATCCAGCTTCTACATGGAGCTCCTGGGTTTTTGTAATGCGAGACCAAAGTCCTGAGCAGAAATTGAGCAACGGACCAAGGCCTTGGACAGGCACTGAGGTCTGACCTGAAAACGGCTCAGGAATCCTGCCCCCACCTCCTCTCCTCAAATGTTCACAGATAAAATTGTGACTCTCTTTAATTCCTCTAACTACAAGTGGAAAAAATTGCCCCAGAGACTCAGCTAAAGCCTTGGTTGTTGCTGAAATGCAGAAATATGAAGAGAGAGCTTATGTGCTGCTTCTGGGAGTAATAAATGTAGCTCTAACCTGAAATTTGGGATCCAAACACAGATGAACTCAGTGTGCAATCCAAAGCCATGCGTAAACCCAGATTTTTGACTAAATGAGCCCTACTTTAATCACTAACCAACTCCCCTCTGGTCACACACACCCTGGCAGCGCAGGGTGAGTTCCAGCTCCGAAGCCAAATATCCGTTTGGCTCTGGCCTCTCTGACTTTCTTGAATAATAGAACATTCCATGTGACTTCTGCAACAGACAGAGAGAAGAAAAGCACATTGGTCTCTTCTGCTAGAGCCTGCAAGACAGTGAGCAAACATGTGGAGGCTGATACTATGTCTGTCTTTGCTCTGATGCTCAACTGGCCTTTGGGGTTAGCTAGAAAGGAACTATGTTCTGGTTAGGGAGAGCGTGCTGGTCACAAATTGGTCTTGTGTAGCCTTAGGAGAAAAGGCTCCAGGGAGACTTTAGAGCAGCTTCCAGTACTGAAAGGGGCTCCAGGCAAGCTGGAGGGGGGCTCTTAATCAGGGGGGGCAGGCGTAGGATGAGGGGAAATGATTTTCAGCTGAAAGAGGAGCGATTAAGATGAGATCTTAGGAAGAAATGTTTTGCTGTAAGGATGGAGAGGCCCTGGCCCAGGTTGCCCAGAGCAGTGGTGGCTGCCCTGTCCCTGGAGGTGTTCAAGGCCAGGCTGGATGGGGCTTTGGTCACCCTGATCCAGTGAGAAGTGTCCCTGCCCATGGCAGGGGTTGGAACTGGCGGGGCTTTAAGGTCCCTTCCACTCCAAACCGTTCTGTGATGATTCTATGATGAAGTTGCAGGTAGTGAGGAGGCTTGCAAAGCATTGGAGGGCGGATGTGTGTGGTACACCCTGAGTCTGTCTCCCCCTGCCCTGGTGCAGCACCCCACCAAAAAACGATTAGCCAGCTTTGCCAGAGACGGCAAGAAATCCCTGGGAACAGCCTAGAGCAGTCCTGTAGAGTCCACCTGCTACCCAGGAGGTATCTTTCCAAGCAGGGATCAGCCTGCCTCTTGGGAAAGGACACCACCCAGATCTAAGCTCTTGTAGGGTGTTGCCCTGCTTTATCTGGCCTGTCTTTGTGCACTAATTGATGTTTGCAAAGGTTGGGAGGTTTGCTGGGCTCTGGGAAGCAATGGCTTCTTTCGTATTTTGTGGGTGTAGCCTGAGAAGAACCCCAAGGACCTTCTCCCGGTGTCCTTTCTCTCCCACACTGGAGCCTGGACCATCTGCACACTGCTTTAAAGACAGAAGGTCCTCTGTGGATTTGCAGTCTGGGCGTGCAGAGGCCACAGGGAGAGGGATGGATTGGGTGGCGCTTTGTCAAGTGTAGCAGCTAGAGATTATTCCTGATATCATCCCTGCTGTAAAGTTCAGCTGTGGACCAAGAAAAGGGCTGGTGGAAAAGGAGAGGAGGGGAAGCCGGATCCGTATGGCCAGATACCTGTGATGGTAATGAGATTCTGGTGTTAGCCCTAACCAGGTCAGCTTGCCATAAACTAGAGCAAGCCAGAATCTGGAAGTCCTAGAGCTCCTTGTCTGTTCTGTTAAGCAGCAACTGCTCTGCAGACTCTTTGAAGTCTGTATGGGACTGGTGTGGTCTCTTCAGCCTTGTGGGAAAACACAGAACTTCCCAGAAAGATCTCATTTTCTGTTTGACACTATGTGTGGAGTCTCCTTCCATGTAGGGGTTAAAAAACCCCCTGTAGCCGTGGCACCTTGAGACATGGTTTGGTAGGCACAGGAGTGTTGGTCTGATAGTTGGACTGGATGAGCTTGAAGGTCTTTTCCAACCTCAATGATCCTCTGATTTTATGTCCCATAAAATCCTCAAGCAAAGGACGCTGTGGTGGGAGCTCAGATCTCTGATGCTGAAATCTGTCCAGCTCTTCTCCTCTAAAGTGTGGGTAAATCAAGCTTTCAAAAGGCCTTCAAAAAACACATTCAAGCAGAGATCCCTGCTCACTGCTGAGATGTCAGGTGGCTCTGAGCAGGGTTAGTAAATTCACTTACCAGCTGCTACAGCAACGGTGCCATTGGTGCTATTGCCCTTACTTTCTTGCCATTGACCCAGGTTGCTATGGCACCGCAACACACGTTACCCTGCATTAATGCTTTATAAGCAATAAGGGCAGATTTTGGCAATGAAGCTGATTTGGCAGCTCGGTCACAGTGTTGCTCTCTGGCTGAGCTGGAGGTTTGGCAGACGAGGTCACATTTCTACCACCTAAAAAAATCCTGTCTTGTAGTTTCAAGCCAGAAAGATTTATTTATTATTGTTTTAAATGTCTAATTTCTAAGAAAAGAAAAATCCTTTTTTTTGTAGCATGGCTTGCATGTCAGTGCAGTGTGAAACGTCTTACGTAACCCCCCAGCCTCCCTTAGAAGGAAAGGTGTGACAGGAGGACCCAAGCATTTGGGATAGAAGGGACCTTAAAGATCATCTAGTTCCAACCCCCATGCCTGAACAGTGCTGGCTGGGGGAGGAATGCTGGCCCCTTCCCCCTCCAGCGCTGTGACACTGGCTCATGGGAAGGGCACTGTTTCTTGCCTCTGCTTTGTGGCTTGGGATGAGACACAGATCTCTTCAGCTCCGTTTTCATGTGTGGGCTGGTTGTCTCTCTCCCATACCTCCTCAGTTCATTTGTTGTTGTCATGGGTGTCTTTGTAGGTGCTGATAGGAAGATTTGGCTCTGTGTCCTGTGTTATTTGGTGGGTTTGCCCAGAGTTAGCAGTGGGTTTCCTTGTTCCACAGTTGTGGGCAGGGAATCATGTTTTGACGAGCCAGGTATTTATTTCGGGGACTTTAGAGGGAAAAAGAGCAGAGCTCTTAGTAGACAGAGACAAACCCCAGGAAAATTACCAAGGGGCAGTTTGCTTCTGTGCACATCTGTGTCTCACGCTTGCTGTTTCATGGAATCATAGAATCAATAAGATTGGAAAAAGACCTCTGCGATGATCCAGTCCAACTGTTGTTGTGCTGGAGCAAAGACTGGGGAAGATGGCATCACCAAAGACTGGGGAAGATGCTATCACCAGGGGCTGAGGAAGATGTCGCCAAGGGCTGGCGAAGGGCAGCAGGGGTGGAACAGGACAAGGCGCTGTCCAGGGGCATGTCTTACTGCAGTGCCTCACTCCTAGAGTCGCACTGCTCCTTGCTCCATTTCTGAGCTAAAGAACAGGGGCTCTGAACTCTTTATCTCATTAACTAACAAGCCTGTTCCAGGCTTTGCAGCTGACAGCTTTCTCTGGACCTGACTGTGCAAACATCTCCACCTCCACCCTGCTCTGGGTCTGCTGTCTTGGGGAGCACGGCCCTGGACTTCTTCTCTTGTCTCCCTTTCTACCCTTTAAGCTTTGTTTGACAGGAACAAGAGGTAGGCGAAGGCAGTGGCATCCTGCAGAGAAAGGATGTGGAAAAAAACAATAACCAAATGCAAAGAACAGGAAACCATCTCTTGAAATCAGCGTGAGGTCATTTACACACCTTCTCCAACCAGGCAGCTTCATGAGAAACTGCAGTCTCAGGCTCCGTATCACGGCCGGTAATACTGAACTTTGAACAAATATCTTCCACTCGCGTCAACATGGGTTCAGCAAAGAGAGCTAGTGGAGGCCAAGGAGAAAACCCTAGAGGGCACTAAAGGCAGCTGGAGCCAGTAAGGACTCACCACCATCAGAAATCTAGGTCCAAAGTCCTGAGGAGTTTGAAGAAAACACAATTCTTTCTGCTTACATTCTCCCCTGAGTACAGCAATATTTGCTTCCTAAAATACATCTGAATAGATGTGGCATTCACAGTGGGTCAGATAGGCTGTTTTTCCATGAAGAAATATGGAAAGCAGTAAGGAAAGTGGGATCAGAGGGAGGTTGTTCTGCGAAAGACAGAAACTATGAACTATGTGGTCCCTCGCTGAAGCCCTGGGCTTGGGCTCCAAAAGCTGCCATCTTCAAATGCTGCAGAGAAAAGCATCCAGCTCTCAGTCTACCTACAAATCCGTTCATAATGAGAAGGGAATATTTACAGATTTCGTGATAGCCTACAAAGGAAACTGCCTGGACATGCTCAAAAAGTGTCCTGACATATCCTGTCCTGTTCACACTGTGGAATTCCAAGGCATTGGGAGCTAGTGTGGAGAGTCAGGTTACAGGCGGCACAGACAGAACAAAGGGACCAAGCTAGCTAAAGGCATTCAAGCACAAAACCCAGGTGTGACGTGCTTAGGGAAACCCAGTGCCATGGAGTCATACAGGATGAGATGCTTTCTAGTAGCTTGGCCCACCTAGAAGATCATGGAATGGTTTGGATTGGAGGGATCTGGCCCTTCTCCCAAGTGAAAGGGGACAGGACAAGGGGTAAATGGCCTCAAGCTCCGCCAGGGGAAGTTCAGGCTGGACATCAGGAAAAAAATTTTCACAGAAAGGGTCATTTAAGCACTGGAAACAGGCTGCCAGGAAGGTGGTTGAGTCACCTTCCCTGGAGGTGTTTAAGGGATGGGTGGATGAGGTGCTGAGGGGCATGGTTTAGGGAGTGTTAGGAATGGTTGGACTCAGTGACCCAGTGGGTCCCTTCCAACTTAGTGATTCTATGATTCTGTGATCTCAAAGCCATCCAGTTCCAACTCCCTGCAGTGGGCAGGGACACCTTCCACTGGATTGGCGTGATCCAAGCCCCATCCAACCTGACCTTGAACCCCTCCAGGGATGGGGCAGCCACCACTGCTCTGGGCAACCTGGGCTAGGGCCTCCCCATTCTTTACAGCAAAACATTTCTTCTTAAGATCTCATCTCAATCTCCCCTCTTTTAGCTGAAAACCGTTCCCCTCATCCTATTCCTGCCCTCCCTGATCAAGAGCCCCTCCCCAGCTTTTCTGGAGCCCCTTTAACTACTGGAAGGCTGCTCTAAGGTGCTAGACGATGCTACGTGCTTGTCTTGACTGAAGTGGACTGCTGGGAAACGAAACATGCTATAAAACCATGGTCTGATCTAGCAGCTAAACAAGTTAAAAAGGCTTTGTTTTCCATCCGTGTCCTCCCTCTCCCCACCAGTTGCATTTCACACGGTTCAGTCACAGTCTCATTTCACAACTGTGTGTTTTGAAAGGACGTATTAGCTCTAAGTGTAGGCTGGCCTTTAGGCTCTTGCTTTATTGTTTACCCTGCCTGCTAGGCCTGTTTCTGGGGTCAGACCTGGGTTACCAATTACAGCTGTGATTAAAAGCCCAGCTTACCCCTGGGCTTTTTTTCCCCTTAAATCCCAGGGATTGTGCTTAACTGGTGTTAGCGACCAGGTGGATGCTGGCACAATTGTCTGTGCCTTCTCCGGCAGAGCCAGATCCGGAGATTTGAACTGGACAGATCAGGAGGTTTGAACTGGCCCAATACATCTATTATGTTTACCCTTCAGAACTCCCAGAGACTGTTTTTAACATCTTTTTCTTCCCAATTTAAAGAAAGCCAGCCCTTGACTTCCCAAATCTCCATTTTTCTGCCTGGAAATCCTTCTCCAATGCTCAGGGAATTGGGAGAGCCCCACCCAGGAGAGGTGACAGCTCATTTAGCAGTTTGTGGGACACATCTAATTGCGAGGAGTTGAATGTTAATTTCCAATGTTAACTATTTTACTGCTGACAGAAGGGTACAAATTCACCATTGGGGCTGCTTCAACTCTAGAAGTGTTTGAGAACAGCTTGATGCTGGGTTTTTGTGTCCCATGCCTTATGAACTTTCAGCCCAGCAGACTGAAAAAGGTGTCATCACCTTCCCCACACAAAGACACAATAACCAGTTCAAATCGTAGCGTGGGAACTGTTGTCTTTTAGGTGTACATAAGACACCAGAGAGCTGCTGACTCCTGAAAAAGCCAATGTGAGCAGCTTGGTCTGTCAGTGCTCAGTTATTAAAACCCTTGATTGAAAGCCAAATGTTCCCCTTTTATTAGTCAAATTTCCATCTCCGCTGGTTTGGAACTTCATTTGGATAAGCAGAGTTGAAGTGTTTGAAAGGCCTATCTGATGTTGGAATTTCCTGTCAGACCAGTTACAAATCCAGTCCAGGCCCATTGCTATAGGGTTTGTTGTGGTTTTTTTTAATTGAAATCTATATGCTCTGAGCCATTTCCAGTCAAACAGAGGGTGGAAATTAAGTCCAGCCAGAACAGCATTAAAACCAGCTCTTACTTCTCTTTTAAAAATGAATTTATTTTCTAACCTGTTTGTTCATTCTGTTGAACTCCTCAAAGCAATTTGAAAGCGTGTGTATTAGTCTTATGCCCTGTCTTTAAGATTGAAGTTCTTCTAACAGGGCCAGAAATTATGGGCACATAAACCCGCTTAGAAGTCCTTGAGCTTCACAGGAAATCTCTTATTGGAAGGGCTTAAAGATGACAATCTGATTTTGGAGCCCTGTGTCAGTCCATATGAACACACATGAGACAAAGGCGCTAAGGTGGGCAAAGGGAGCCTTTAGACAATGATTAAGGATAAATGGAAGATCTGAATTTGGAGAATGGTGACAACGCTTACTTCATCCACTTGCAGAGCAAAGTGGACGGGGGGAACCTGCTTGCCAAGGTTAAATCATGGGCAGCACTTAACGAACACTGTTAGCCCTAATGGCAAATGGACCTGCGCTTACTATTAGTGCTATTCTTGGCCAGCTGGAGGACAGAAGAACTCTTGCTACAATTGTTGTCCAGTGACTCATGATGAGATGATACCGTCCACGTAATGTGATCCTTCGGTTGGATGGGGGAAATGAGCCCTTTTCCCATCTCTCAGCTTGTCTGGTTAGGTTGCAAACTCTGCTCAGCCTTCTTGTGCTTTAGAGAAGTTGAGGGTTTACTTTTGCTTTGACTTTTTCTGCAATACATATAAAGCCATTTTCTACAGGATGGTTTTGCTTGCTTCCTGATATTCTACTCATTCCGACTGCACCCACGGGCTGTGAGCCTGTCTGCTGGCTGACAGAGCAGGTGTGTTTAAGGAAATGAAGCTGTGCATGGACAGGCTTGTGCCATGTGTTTATGCAGCCTCTTCTAGGGGCCTCTGGCTGCAGCGGCAGTATAAATAACCATTGTGCTGTGCTCAGGCTTCACATGCACCCATGTGCTCTTTCATGTGTGTTGCTGACTGAAAAAAAAAAAAGTCCTTAGACTTTAATCCTTGGGTTTATTTCAAAGCTTACAAAGGCAGATCTGGTTTATAGCAAGAGATTTGCTTGATTCCTTGTGCTCTGCGGATAAATGGAGTAGCAGATGGAGCAGGGAGGGGAGGATTTGGGGACCTCTTGGCTCGGTCTTCTTGCAAGCTTGACCCCCACTTCTGTTCCTGCTGCTCAAAGTGCTTTCTTTTAAGCTGCGCAGAACACAAAACAGGGTCAGTACAGACCTTGCTTGGGTATTATCTGTTCTATCCAACTTGTCTAGGATTTCAAAAGCTCCTTTCTTACTCTTTGCCCTGCCTTGTTGGTTATACATTGCTACATAGCCATCCTCTCCTGCTTCAGGTGTGAAACCCCATGCAGAGTGCATGCAAATCAAATGAGCTGCAGGCTCTAGAAGCAAAAGGCCTCAAAAGAATCCTATTGCACCTTCGAGTCATGGGAAGTAGTTGGAGTTTTGAGACCTGTGGTGCCAGAAAGCCTCCCCCAGATCTGCCACACAAAATCCCCTCTTTTGAGGAGGAGAGGCAGGATGGTTCTCTCCGCTACCCAAGAACAGTGCCCAAGTGGGACAGCACCCCAAGCCATTCAATAAGAGCCACGATAAGGTGGCAGGCTGCATGCTGGCAGGCACACTCTCCTCCTTATCAGGGAGCTCCGTGGTGAAAGTGCTGTGCCAGCAACGGGAGTGGCACTGTGGGAACCAGCAATGGCTCAGCCTCTGCGAGGCTGCTACTTGGGCAGAGGCAAACCCAGACGATCTTATTCCCTGTCTTGGTTTTCTCCAGCTGCACCCACTGCTTGTGGAGATGCCAAGTGAGGCCCCAGCCATAGAACATGTTTTTGCTGGGGATCCCATCAGAGCTGTGGCTTCAGATCCTCCCCCAGTGCACACCAAGGGAGGCTGCAAGACAATGGCTCGGAACAATCCCAGTTCTCTGACAGGGAATATTCATTCAGAAAACCCATCCTGGTTTGATACCAACTCTCTCATGGTTGATCAGAGCAAAAGCAAGAAAAGAGCTTGGCCTCCTACTGCTGCTTTAGCTTCGGGCCAGTTTCAGCAGAAGCTGGGTGAGTGCGTTTATCCTGGGCAGCGTGGCTGGGAGCTGGGCCAGCTGGTGCAGCTCTGGCTTGGAGTGGCTTCAAGATGCTGCTTGGATCTTTCAAAGCATCACGGCCATGCACCGCTTGCACTGGTTCTCCTCTCCCCTGCTGCTATGCTGGGCGGAGGCAACTGAGGACACTTGGTTCTGCTCCATGCTTGCCTTCACTTACTCTCCCTGTTCTGTGAATAGAAACGTCCTCTGCACTGCAGCCACCTTTTCCTGGATCCTGCTTTTCCTCCAGCCTGGTTTTTGGCTGGAGGGAGCCACCAGGTCCTGGGGTATCTGTCCTCACTGCTCAGCTCGAACGCTCCTCAAACAGTGAGATGAAAGCGGTTATTGTCACCTCCTCATCTTACTCACTTCTCTAGGACTGTGCAGGTGATGGCAAGTTCTCCCAGCACACTCCAGGGATCTCTGGACAGACTTGGCCTTGTCCAGGGAACAAGGATCTGTGAATGTGTCTCAGGGAATTAAATTTGGTGCTGGAAACCTGTCTGAACACTCCTGGGTGGATGACAGCCCAATGTGGGCACCAGCCCCCATCTTGTACTGAAGACAGGGGATTAGGAAGGGCCAGATACTGGGGATGGGTCCCTCTTGCCGTCAGCACTGGTAGACTGGTCTGTCCTTCCCAGTCAGCAGAAACACTGCTCCACCGATGCTGATCCAGCACCTGGTGCCTGTGTTGGGACCCCAGGCCTGCTCGCTGTTGAGGGGACACTTTTTCCTTTGTACAAGCTCCTATCAGCTGCACCAACCTTTCAGTAAGTAACTTGTAAGTAACTTCCAGTAAGTCCCAGCAGTGGCTTGGTGGGACGAAGCTTCCTAATATCTCAATCTCTCCTCTTTCAGCTGAAAACCATTCCCCCTGATGCTACCCCTGCACTCCCTGATCAAAAGCCCCTCCCCAGCTTTCCTGGAGCCCCTTTCAGTCCTGGAAGCTGCTCTAAGGCCTCCCTGAAGCCTTCTCTTCTCCAGGCTGGACAACCCAAACTCTCTCAGCTTGTCTTTTTATGGGAGGTGCTCCAGCCCTCGCATCATCTCTGTGGCCTCCTCTCGACTCGCTCCAGCAGCTCCATGTCCTTCCTGTGCTGAGGACTCCAGAACTGGATGCAGGGCTTCAGGTGAGGTCTCACCAGAGCAGAGCAGAGGGGCAGAATCCCCTCCCTTTCCCTGCTGGCCACGCCATCCAGGCTGTTATCCTGCTCTCCTGTCCCCACAGCCACCACCACCTCCCATGGGTCACCTCAAGCACTGGCGGCAGCCGGGAACCCCCAACCCAGTGTACCCAGGTGGGCAACAAGGCCAACAACATCCTGGCTTGGATCAGCCATGGGGTGCCCGTGGCTGGAGCAGGGAAGGGATGGACCCCTGGATCCGGCACTGCTGAGGCTGCACCTCAAATCCTGGGTTCAGTTTTGGTCCCTCGCTCCAAGAAGGACATTGAAGGGCTGGAGCGCATCTGGAGAAGGGAATAGAGCTGGGGAAGGGTCGGGAGCCCAGGGGTTCTGGGAGCGTCTGAGCGAACTGGGGCTGTTTATCCTGGAGGAGGCCTCATCGCTCTCTGCAGCTCCTGGAAAGGACATTGTAGTGAGGTGAGTGCTGGGCTCTTCTCTCAGGTAACAAGTGATGGGATGAAAGGAAATGGCCTCAAGTTGCACCAAGGGAGGTTTAGATTGGATATTGGGAACAATTTATTTACTTAAAGAGCAGTGAAGCCCTGGCAGAGGCTGCCCAGGGCAGTGGTGGAGTCTCCATCCCTGGAGGGCCTCAAAAACAGTGTGGTTGTGGCACTTTGTGACATGTTTTAGCAGGGATGGTAGTTTTGGGCTGATGGTTGGACTGGATGAGCTGAGAGGTCTTTTCCAACATTAATGATTCCATGACCCATGGATCCCCGGGGCTGAGCCAGGAGGATGCAGCCCTGAAGCAGAGATGGGGTGCAGAGAGCTGGAGGTGGGGTGAGCCCCTTCCTCCTCCTCCTCGGTCCAGGTCATCCCTAAAAATAGCCCTCCAGTAACTGCCATCCCCCTAGCCCATTGTCATCGCGGCGTCGCCGTCAGCGCTTCCCCGGCGCTGAGGTCATTAGCATAGCGCTCGCTCAGCCAATGGGAAGCAGCGCCCTGCTGACGCCGCCCCTCTCTTTGCTACTTAAAGGCGGTGACGGGGCGGTGGCGCAGAGCCGAACTCGGGAGCCGAAGTCTAGACGGTTAGAGCCGAACCTGAGCCGAACCTGAGCCGAACCTGAGCCGAACCTGAGCCGAACCTGAGCCGAACCTGAGCCGAACCTGAGCCGAACCTGAGCCGAACCTGAGCCGACGAGCCTACCCGAAGACTCGAACCTGAGCCGAGCGGAGCCGGAGCTGCCGCGAGCATGAGCCAACGGCCGGTCCAACGGCAGAGCCAGCGCCGCGGCAGCCCCCGGTCCGACATGGTGCCCGAGATCGCCGCCGCCGTGGGTTTCGTTTCCAGTCTGTTGCGAACGCGGGGCTGCGTGAGCGAGCAGCAGCTGGAGGTGTTCAGCGGGGCGCTGCGCCAGGCGCTCGAAGGTGAGCCGGGAGGAGGGGATCGGGGTGAAAGCATCCTCCTGTCCGGCCTCTTCCTCGGCCTCTTCCTCACCCTCTCGGGGCTCGGTGAACACCGGCTGCCTCCCCTGGTGCCTCTTAGGTTGACGCTGGGACCTGGTGTCCCTCGCTGGGTGCCCATCTGTGTCCTCTTGGGTCAAGCACCCGTTTGTGCCCTTCCTGAGTGCCCATTTGTGTCCTCCCTAGGTGCCTATCCCTGTCCTCTTGGGTCAGACATTCATCCCCGTCCTCCCTGGGTGCCCATCTATGTCCTCTTGGGTCAAGCACCCATCCCTGTCCTCCCTGGCTACCCAGGAATGCCGGATACCTGTTTGTGCCTGGGCAACCTCCAGTGTCTCCCTGAGGGACAGACAGGCATCCGTGTGTCTCCCCAGGCATCCTTCAGTGTGCCTGTGGGTCCTAGGCAAAAGTTGCCTCTGCCCTGGAAGTGAGCAGATCCCCTGCCAAGTCTCTGAGGGGGTTGTGCACTTTATCTGCTTGAAGCCTTCCTTCCTTGATAGAGATGATCCAAAGCTGTTGTATGTGCCCTGTCCCTTGGCAAGCAGTGCTCAGTCTGGGGCTCAGCACTTCCCCTCCCCACCAGCACATCTGGGCTCAGCACTAACTGAGTCGTTCAGGGTCTTCTCCCAGCCTACCACTGGTTTGCGTTATCAGCCCTAAGAAGGGATGGTTTGTTTGCCGCTGTGCTGAGATAAGGTGTAATAATGCGCTCCTGAACTTAGAGAATGCCCTGGATGTTACTCCCTGACTGCTGACGGCAATGTGGAATCCACCTCAGCTGTCAGGGCGAGATGGTTTTGGGGTCCTATCACTGCAGCTTCCATTGAGCCCTCTTGGGATTGCAGCAGGACACAGACCTCCTCATGCTCAGCTGCTGCGTGCCTGCTCACCGCTCTTCCCTTCTCGCTTCCCTTGCAGAGCGCTACAAACATCACTGGTTTCCTGAGAAACCTTTCAAAGGCTCTGGGTATCGGTGCATCCGGATCAATCACAAAATGGATCCTATTATCAGCATGGCAGCTAGCCAGATTGGACTTAGCCTCCCTCAGCTGTACTATCTTCTGCCCAGTGAGCTCACGCTCTGGGTGGATCCCTATGAGGTCTCGTATCGCATCGGGGAGGATGGCTCCATCTGTGTCTTATATGAAGCGACTGGAACGAAACCTGTGAGCTCCTACGAGATGCTTACCTGCAAGAACCAGCTGATGTTCGGTCGCACCAGTCCTTCCAAAAACTACATCATGACTGTCTCCAGCTAAATACTCCTCTTGTCCTTACACTGCCAAGACACAGGCTACTGCATACCTCACCTGAGGATCTATTTTTAAGATGAAGAGCTATTTATATTTTTAAAAAAATCCAAGAAAATCCAAAATTAAAATATTGGGCACCGCTTTGAACAGAAGCGGGGCTCTAGGTGCCTTTTATTTAAAACTGTTGCAAGCTTATGAGTTTTTATTATGAAGCTGATACCTACCTAATTAGTGTTGGATGGCAATTTTGGGCTGGCTTGCTCACTTGGGCGGCTTGGAATAGAGGACAAGGGGGAAGAGCCAGCCTGGGAAGTGTGGTGGTGGGAGAGGTCTGTGTCATCTCACCATCCTGGTACCCAACAGTATTGCTGTGTCATGACGTATTGCAATACTGTTGGAGAAGGGACAAAGGAGTTGCTGTCTGACCTCCTCTAACTTTGCTCCCCAGCTGCTCTGACCAATCTGGGGCCTGGATACAGTGTTTGGAGGAGCCTTTCCTCCGGGCTGGGTGATGCTGGGGACCCGGGGATCCCTCTCCTTTGCACGTCTCTTATGAGATGTCATCACTTACTCTGTGAGTGCAGCTCTGCTGTGCCCCACTCGGCACAAAGCGAGGGGGAATGTGGCCTCTCTCCAACCCCTCTATCTTTCCTCTCTGCTGCTGGACTGAAAGGGTTCATATGGATATTGGTGTCCTGTGAAGTGGAGCAAGGCAGAAATGCACTGGAGGTCAGGGTGTGCAGAGAAGTACCCAAGATAAATATTGCAGCTACTGTGGTGGCACTGTTTGTTCCTGGTGCTCCCCAGTACCTGGCTATCACCCACTGCTTGCTACACAATGAGAAGGGTGCTCCAGGCCCCCAAACCAGCACTAGACAGCTGGGAATTACAAAGCCTTCCTGCTGTGTGTGGCTTAGAGCCCATGAGCTGCTCTTGTGTGGCCTCTCTGTGCTCCAAGAGCCGAGTCTGGCCTCTTGCTTACAAAAGTTGCCTAATCCGATGCTGCTGACTTGCCGTGATGCTTCTCCAGAAGAGCTGAAGCAATTGCTTTGGGCCCTACAGGTTGGTGTATGAGAACCCGCTGTGGCTTTATCTCTTCAAATCAGAAGTGTGTGTGTGTGTGTGTGTGGGTGTCTCTTCCCTCTGTGTGTGGGATGCTCAGATGCTTCAGTGTCCTAACTTTGCTTTTCAAGCCACAGTACTTCTTTCCTGTCTTCCCCCTGTGGGTGATCAGCACGTGGCTTGTCTCCGCTAATACCTTGGGGAGGGGCATCATTTGGTTCTGATCTCTTGGTACATAACTGTTTTGCACAATTAATGCCTGGTTCTGGGTTCTATTCAAGCAAACCTCTTGGAGTCCCAGTAGTACTTGTCTTCAAGGAGACTTTGTCCAGGTGTTGGTCAAGATTTAGCCCTTAAACTGCCCTAGCCTAACTACAAATGGGTGGCAGCTGGAAGTGCTGCCCAAAAAACTTTGCTTGTTGAGGATGAGCATTTACCAGGATGTTTTATGTCCATTGCTGCCTTACTAACCAGCTGATGCTCACCCAGTGACCCTGGGAGAGGTGGTTGAAAAAGCAGGGCATTGATTTAGTTGAGTGTAACGTAACTCCCCCCAGATTTGTCTCTCAGCACACTTTTTACTTTCCTGTTTTCTGACCTGGCAGATGTCTGGCATAACCAGAGCTATTCTTGCCTAGCCTTTGAATCAAGTTCTCAGACTTTTGTGCAATATATTTCCAAATCTTGGGCACTCTGGGAGAAGAAGGAAGCCTCCCATCTGCCACAATTCTTAGCTTGTTGTTTTTAAGTATCTGGTGTGGAAAAGTAAGTTCAGATTTTTGTAAGCTTCAAATCATGAATTCCAGAACAGGAAAGCCAGCGTCGATTCTTAGATCCTTTTTAAAATGGCAAGAGGTGAGTTATTTGTCCTTGAACAGTGGTAGCACTGTGGCTCTGAAGCTGCATCACTTCCCTCTACATCACTTGAATTTCTCATATCAGCAAAGCAGAGGCTGAAACGAAGCACCAAGGGTTTTGCCTTGGTAAACTTGTGCAATAGGTGACCTCACCGAGAGGGGAGGACTTAGGAACTTCCAAAAAGCAAAACTCCCTTTTCAAGGAAAAGGAATATGGGTGCTTTTCAGAGTCTTCACTTAACCTGCTAAGGTGTAGAAACCCATAATGAGAACCGCATCCAGGATGAGAAGCATTGGCTTTGCTGGACTCCATGGCTGGATGTGGAGTTTTCTGGAAGGTGGTACTTCCTTGGGTTGTAATTTGTCATGATCGAAGCAGTCTTTAAGGTTAATCCCCATTTTTACTCTGTTCCCTCCCTCTTACGAGAAAAGCTTGTCAGGAAGAACAGCCCACACCAAAGGAATACACTAGGATTACTCTTAATGTGCCCCATTTGAACCAAAACAGTCAGTACTTATTCTTTTTATCCGTAGTGGGGAGGAGTCTGATGTTAAGGTGTCTGGTTTTAGCTTCAAAACCAACCAATTTTGGTATAATCCATTTCTCTCATAGCTGGTTCCTTGTACAAGCTGTGAATTAGCGTGCTCTGTTGCCTTTCTGCCTACAAGCCTGTGACTGGACTGTGGAGCAAGACGGTGTGTATTTTAAGTGTATTTGGAGGGTTCCTGTCTTTTTTTTTTTTTTTTTTTTTTTTTTAATAAGCTGGGGACTGTTGAGCGGGACCTGCTTTTTGTATTTGGTAAAAATGTAGAAGTTTGTAACCTATACTGGAGGAAGAGTGGATGGTTACTACTGGTATAGCCCTGTTTTTATATATGGAATGTACAGATCCTTTGACAGACGATGCTTTTCTTACTTTAATAAAAATGTAGCAGTATAAATGAGCCTTTTCTTGCTGGGTAAAGTTATACACTTGAAAAGAGGCTGAGGGTTGGGATTGCAACCTAAATCCCACACTGTGAATACTGTGGGTGTGATTGAAGTGTGGGTGACTGTTAATATCCAGCTGTGTCAGGGAGGAGGTTTAGAAAAGAGCTGCTTAGTCACCATGCTGACTCTAAACCTGTCCCTCTAAACCCGAGAAATGAAGGCTGGGAAATGGGCTGGTGAGTAATGCAGGGCTGTGGATGTCCTGCCCTCTCCTTCCACTTGCTGACTGTTGGGCTTCTGGCTTGCAAAGTGGGGGATTTAATCAGTGTAGGGTTGTAGAAGTCCTGTGTCCTGCAGAGATGAAGGTGCTCTATGGTCAACTGCTGATCTCTTACCCAACCTGAGGAATGGCATAAATAAAGCCTTGGAAAGAAGGGACTAATGATTCCAGTGAGGCACAGGGGCAGTTCCTGGTTAAACCAGCTTCTGCTCTCCTTCCATGGGTGACTGAGCCAGCAAAGGAGGAAGAGGGGAGAGATCAAGGGGCTGAAATGTTCAGGTACGTGGAGGATGCTCTGGGCCTGTCATGATGAGGGCAGCCTCTCATGAGGCAGTTGACTCGTGGAGATCCTGTTTTGACTGTCGGGAAGCTGGTTACTGCAGCACGGAGCTGTGACCCTTCTCCCTGGGATGGGGATGTCCAGCTCCTGTTTAACCCCCATCTGCAACTCATCTTGAAGATGACCTGATTTAAGGACCTTAGCTAAAGTGGCTCATGCTAGTTTTAGTCCCAAACTCCATTTTTGTGGTGTTCAGGAAGGCTTGAGTTGCAGGAGTCCTTGTGACCCAGCCCGACCTGTTCCCTAGGCTGAAGCAGTGATGCCAAGAGGGTCCCAGGCCTGATCCCACCACTTTCCTGCTTCTAGAACATCACCTCGGGGAGGAAAACAATTTGTGGGCTGACTTTGGTGCTCTATCAAAGTCACTCCTTTTTGAACTCAGCCCTTCATTAGTTTCCAGAAACACACCCAAATTGTCTCAGCTTGTGAAAACTGGGAGGACATGGGCGCCCCATTAGGTTCCTGATTAGCTCAGGAGTCATCAAGTTCAAAGGCTTGGCGATGGCAGCCTTCCTCCCTCTGGCTTGTCTGGACAAGCATGGTCCATGCCATGGTCCATGGCCCATTTCCAGGCTGGCACAGTCCATTCTGTGGCCAGCATTTGAGCCAGCAGGCAGAGCCAGGAGCGTCTAAACTGTGACTTGCTCGCAGCCAAGATAAAAATACAGCTGTCAGGCCATGGGAGTGTTTAGTGCAGAGTCGACACTGCCCACACCATGACCAGATCTCCTGCCAGCCTTTTAATGACTCATCTGCTATTTTTATTCTACTAGTCTTTTTTTTGCCTGCAAGGGTCGTGATACCTGGTGTATAAGCTGGGTTCACTCGGGGTGCATCTTTATCTGGCACCTGCCAGCCCTTCCTCACTCTTCAATGCTGAGCCACAGCGCTCAGCACGTTTTCTCTTTGCACCCTTGGAACAGCTCTGGAAAAGGCAGAAAGGAACCAAACCCACGCTCATCCTCCCAGTGCTGAAAGAGGCTCCAGGAAAGCTGGGGAGGGGCTCTTGATCAGTGAAGGCAGGGATAGGATGAGGGCATGGTTTGAAGCTGAAAGAGGGGAGATGAAGATGAGATCTTAGGAAGAACTGTTTTCCTGTGAAGGTGAGGGGCCCCTGGCCCAGGTTGCCCGGAGAAGTGGTGACTGCCCCATCCCTGGAGGTGTTCAAGGCTTTGAGCACCTGATCCAGTGGGAGGTGTCCCTGCCTGTGGCAGGGCTTGGAACTGGATGGGCTTTGAGGTCCCTTCAACCCAACCCATTCCATGATTCTGTGATCTAGTGCTGCCCACCTCCTGCTGGAATCTGGCCTAATTTTCTGGGGGGGTTATCTGCCTTTTGCTGGGTTTCTGTTGGGATTTTTTTATTTGGCTGTTTCTGGGAGGGCTGAGAAATGTCCAATTTAAGGAGTCTGGGTCAAATGTCGTTCCCTGTCATCAGAGGGTGGTGTGTTGCTTAAGTGAGCATTTGCCTTTGACATGTCCTGGCTGAGAGCTCAGCCCTTTGCTCAGCAGTCCTACCTGCTTCCCAGCATGTGTGGGAGAGAGGAGCTCTGCCAGCACAGGGAGGGGTTAAATCTGGTGAGTGTCCCCAGGGTTGTAATACCCACCTGTAAGCAAGTTATCCCCTGCAAAGACTCTGCTGCAGGGAGGACGGGCAGCGTGGTGATGCAAGGTGGATGGGATTTAGTATCCTGTCTGCCTGCTCTCCATGCAGGGCTTCCTAGCCGTGTTTGTGCTGCAGCAGTGCTGTCCTTCCTTGTAGGAGCTGGGGTTGGTCTGCTGGGGAAACATAGATTGTGCAAAGCCCAAATCAGCTGTGAGGAATGTCCTGACCCAGCAGCAACAACCACTGCAGGACAGGGTCCTGCCAGGTCGCTGAGGATGTTTTGGTTGACTCATGGCAAAATGTTTGATTTTTTTTGTGTGTTTATGTGTTCTTCTCTAGGGTTCCTTTAGCAGAAATTGGGTGTTTCTCAGTTACCAGAAAAGCGACATCAGCATTTAGGATGTGAAACTGCTTGTTGGGGTTATTTCTGCCCTTCTCACAGAAGCCAGACCTCATCCCCTGCCAGTCTCAGCATTACCATCCCTCCCTCGAAGCACTTTTACCCCTTTCAACCTTGGAGCTGGGTCCGTTCCAAGCATGGCTAATGGGACAGGCTGCTCAGAAGGGAAGAAGGTGAGCGAGGATCTCACTGGTGCAGCAGCTGAGGCACTGGGTTCTCCTGTTTGCAGCTGGACGAGAGAGAGAAGCGAAACCAGGTGCTGCTGAGCTTCCTCCCTGCACTAGCATGTTGGTGCAGAACTCGGCCTTCACCAGGTACTTCCTGCCCTCTTTATTTGCAGATAGAGTGATGGGAAGCAACCAGCTATATCAGCTCAGCTAAGGCCAATCAGGCATTACTGTGGGTGCAGCCATACTCGCCTGTGTCTGGGGAGACTCAGCCCACAGCACCCAGCCCTGGGAAAAAGGGGAGGTGTGAGCCCTGGAATGTTCAGTTGCCTGCAGTGCTCCAGAGGCCTGATGATTTTCCCAGGATCCACTGGAGCCTGTAGAAACTCTACAATCACGTGGCCCAGCAATGGGATGATGATTTGGAGAGGTTGGTGCTGCACCAAGCCCACAGCACTTTGTGCTACAGCCCACCGGCAGCCTCAAGCATCCCTGCTGCTTGCGCTGGCAATCTCCGTTTGCACCAGCAAACTCTGGCGTTCCCAGTCTTTGCTGCTGTAGTGGGGCCCTCACACAAGTTCTGCACCCACAGGGCTGGAGAGGAAATACTTGAAGGGCTGAGCCAAGACCTTCTCTGAGCCCTTGGGGTGTGGGCAGGCACCGGGTCTGGGGTCTGGATGGGCATAGGATCATAAAATGTTTTGGGTTGGAAGGGACTTTTACAGGTCATCCAGTCCAACCCCCCTGCAGGAGCAGGGCATGTGGGCTCCTGTTTGTTCTGTCCCTTGGCTGGGATGGCAGAGTCCTGGCTGGGGACCACGGTCCCTGCCTGCCCTTCCTTCTGACAGACCTTCATCTCCTCCTTCTTCTTCCCTCATCCAGCTCCCTGGCTTCCCTTCGCATCTACACAGTGGCCACAGCCAAACCTTGAGCCCTCAGCAGCCACAGTTTGTACACACCCAAGCACCCCAACAGCCTCACATATGGCTGAGGCCCCTGAAAGTTTGTGAAGGGAAACACACTGCTCTGCCTTTCCAATCCTTGCTCAAAACTGAACCACCCAGTAGAAAAAAAACCCCTTCCTTTCTCCAAAAAGGTCATGAGCAGATGCAAGCGTGTGTGCTGCAGCCACCACATGCCCACTTGCCTCCCGCTCCATGCAGTGCAGAAACTGTCTTGGCGCTTGTGGCTTGCTGTGCTTGGAGGGGTTCCAGCAGCAGATGGGGCAGTCGCTGGTGCTGCTTTTAATGCTGGCTTGAAATGAAAAAATTCCCCCCCCCCGCCCCCCCTCCCCCAACCAACTGTAAAACCTGCTGGCTTCCTTCCCATGGCAGCTCTCAGGCACAGAGTGGGTCCTGCGCAGCCCTCTGGGTTGTTAAATTGCCCAACAGAGAAGAAGAGGGGAAAGGAGACCCCAAAGGGGAGTCAGGGGCACATGCCATGGCCCTGGGAGGGGTCATCCTGCATCCCGAGGAGCAGCTAGAATGGGACAAAAGTGGAGTCTGGAGAAGACCAGCCCTGCAGTGGGTCTCCGCATCTCCTGGTGTGTCCCTAAGGGGCTCAGAGGTCGTGGGGGCCAGCTTACCCCACCTCCTCACCCTGTGACAAGCACCTGGGTGAGGGGCTCTGAGGCTGGGACAGATGGGACAACCACTTTCAGCTGCTTTTTTGTTCTCCACCAAGCATAACGTTGGGAGAGCTATCCCTGTTCCAGTCCCCATCCTGCCCCCCTTCTCTGTGCGGCGGCCAGCTCCGTCGCTCTCATTTATGACTTGTTGGGGGATGAAAGGAGCTTGTTGGCAGCAGCGAGCAACTGGTGCGCGAGGACAACTCTTGCCATCTGTCTGGTGGGGCGTTTTGGGGGGGCCAGGGCAGAGCTGGGGCTGGGGTTTTGTTTCGCATTTCATGCACCACTAAACTTTGCACCTTTTGTTTCCCAGAGAAGGGCTAAGAGCTGGGGAGAAAAGAGGCCTCTAAGCAGCACAGGTCAGGGCAGAGCTCTCAGCTCGCTGGGGCGGTTGCATACGATTCGTATTATGTATTATAATAGTAATTATTGTTATTTGAGGAGTCTGTTGGTGTTGGGCAACCTGGTGTTGAACCTCCTCCATCATCCCCCTGCTGCACCGCACCCTGCAAGCTTGCTGGGCAGAGCGAGGTGCCTCAACATGTCCTGATCCGCAGCAGACAGAAGCTACAGCCGCTGATCCTAGTGGGGTGCATCCCTTGGGGCCCTGAGATGGTGTTGTGCAGTGCCCCATCTCCAAGGGATGCTGCGATCCCATCCCTGAGGGATGTTGTGCCCCCGTCTGCAAGGGATGCTCTGTCCCTGTCCCCAAGGGAAGCTATGCCCCCATCCCTCAGGGACACCATGCCCCTTGACCCCACGTGATGCTGTGTGTCTAGCCCTGAGAGATCCCATGCTGTGGCGACTGCAGGCAGCCAGGATGCTGGGAGCAGCCAGAGGCTTTATTTGCTGCCCCAGAGCATTTTGTGCTTCCTTGTGGGGTGGTGTCTGTGTCTGGGACAGGAGCGCAGAGGCCAGGGCAGGTTCCAGCCGGGCATGCGAGTCTCACCAGCTGCCTGGGTTTTGAGCCACTTGCTTTGCTCATCATTTGCTTCCTGTTGAGCCACCAATCTGGACCCATCCCAGAGCTGGTAGCTGGGATGAGTGGAGTCCCCAGTCCCCAGTGCTGGGGACTGCTGGAGGAGGGCTCTTGGGGCTCCCCACTCTCGCACATCTCCACACCGGTAGCACTGACCCATGAATTTCTCCCGGGCCACATCCAAGCTTTACCCATGGCTACCACCAATATGAATGGGGCAGAAGGAGAAAGATGTAAGAGTGGTGCTGGGCTCTGCATCCCATGACCTGCCAGCTTGTGTTGGGATGCATTGGGGTATCCCTCGCAGGGCTGGTACCCATCCCCTCTGCAAAATCTCTTTGTCCCTGTGGGGATGCCTGTGCCTGCCGCAGCAGTGCAGAGTTCCGTGGGGATGCAGCAGCTCTCTGTGTTGCTGCTGTGGGGGTGCAATGCCCATATGAATGCAGCACCTGCTGAACACAGCACCCGCTCCTTTGGAAAACCGCTGGGAAATGTGTTACTGGGAACTAGCTGTGGGCAGCAATATCCCCAAGCCCTGTGCATCTTTGGCATTCCCAGCTGCCAGATGAAGGGTGAGGTTCATTTTCCCTCTGACAATGCCCTTTTACCAGGGATTTTATTTCTATTATAGCACTGGATAAAACAGAAAAGGGGAAGGACTGGGCTGGAGGGGAGCAGCTGCCTTCGCCGACTTGTTGGCTGCTTTGTTATGAGTTAAAAGGCTGGAATGGGGCTGAAACGCTGACCAGAGTGGGAGGGCTGATTGCTCTGCTCCTGGCCTGGATGAGGAGATTCTGCAGAGGGATCTGCCCCATTCATTTCCCCTCCGGGCTGTCAGCACAGACCATGGCACCGTTTTGGGGTATAAAGCCTGCTGGAGGTGGGGTGGGGGGAGTATTCTACCAAGCTCCACCAGCATGTGGAGGGGGCTGAGATTCTGTTTTTCTTCTTTTTTCCTCTTTGGTGATGGCATCCTGGATCCTACAGATGGTTGTGGTGTCAGAGCAATGCATCCCTCCCTAGCACTGATCCTCCTGGGGCAGGAGGAGTTAGAAAGGCAATGCTGACCTTGGCTCCCCCCAAACCCTGATCCGCAACAGTGAGTGTCTGGCCCAGAGAGCCCCCATGGCCATGCCAGCCCCCAGCAGCTTTAAGGCTGGGGTGCAGGGGCTGAGACAAAGCCCATCTTGATATTTACAGCACGTGCAGCGTGAGCGTGGCGTGTGAGGGGCTGTGGGACAGATGGCAAGGGAAACAAAAGGCGAGGCAAGAATGGGAGCTGAACGGATTGGGAATTTCCTGCCCATCCCTCTCTTCCCTGTGCCTAAATGCTGCTGGGAAGCAGGACTGCCTTTCCCCAGGAGTCCCCCCCCAAGTTAGGCATCCTCCTGGTGTTGGGTGGAGAGACCCAAAATCCTGACACCCAAAATTCTGAGCACTGAAATCCCATCTCTGTTTTACTCCTGATGTGGAGCTGGGAGAGCAGGACCCCTCTTTCCTCCAAGCCTCTGCTCCCCTGTGAAATGGGACCCCAGCTTGCTCCCAAGGGATGCTGAGGAGATCCCTCCCAGCATCTTTTCTGCTGCTTCTGCAGTTTTCTTATCACTTGCCAGCAATATCGCAGCTGCCGTGGGCCAGATCCAAGCAGCTCATTAATAATCAACTTTTATTGCCCGTCACCTCATGAGCATTGCTGCAGATGGCCAGGCGTGGCAGTGGCAGCCGTGACCTGGCCAGCAAGCCTTTTGTCCTCACAACTTCTCCACTCCATAAAGGTTTTTAGGTTAAGTCTGAGAAGAATTGAGCAAAGGGAAATGACGAACAATGTGACGCCAGGTTACACTTCCCCGGGCTGTGACTCACACTGGTTTTGTGAATGTTCAGAGGGTGAATTTGAAGCACAGGGACAGTGCCGTGCCTGGAGCTCACGTTGTCCGTTGTCTGGGGGAGACCCTCCAGCCACTTTAGGGTCAAACCCATTGTCCGCTGCTTTGCTGCTTTCTTGTACTTATCCAACAGAAAAGATTTTGAGAGGTTATTTTTAAATACAAATCCAGCACTTCCTGTGGAAATCTCCTCCTAAGGGTATGTGCAAACAGCCTGGGAAGCATTTGAGGCTGAGGGATGCTGCAAAGGCACGGGAAAGCAGTGAGGAGGGGAAGATAATCTGAGGAAAGAGGCTGGGAAGAAGCAGAGATGAAACTGGGGGGGGGAGGGGGGTCAGGGTAGAAATCCTGCCTGTCCCCATAGGCACCCTGTGGGAGCTGCTGGTTTTTAGGGTCTCGTGTAGGGGGAGCCCCAAGGCCGGTTCCCAAGTCCAACGCCTGTGACCTTGAGCCCCTCTGTGGATACAGGGGGATAGCAGGGGAGGTTCTTTGACATACTACCCAAGAAGAGACCTTCAAAGGAGCCCTTAGTCCAAATATGACTTGGGGGATGCTGCAGCTGCTGGCCCCACAAAGCCTCCATGCTCAGGATGCTCCTCCAAGGAGGCTGGGGAGCTGTTTTTCAGTTGGTTTGGGGTTTCCCCCTCCTTTATGCTTCTCTGTGGATCTAGACAAAGCCCTGCACTCCACCCTCCTCCTTCCCAGTGGGATACAGGCTGCTGAGGCCCCCTGGACCCCCGCACCTCCTCCCAGCAGCAGAAGGAGGAGGGGGGAACAAGCCCCCATCCCTGCTATCCCCACTACAACAAGGCAGTGATTGGGCACCCGTGGGCTTCCCCAGGACCAATGGTATCTCCTCTTTTTCTTCTTGAGGAAGGGGGAGAAACAGAGCAAGGAGTTGCACTGACCCACTGACCCTCTGCCCTCCCACCTCCACCCCAGCTGGTGTAAATCAGAAATCCCAGTCACTCTGCATGGATAAAGCAGCTCCTGGTGGTTACTTCTCCTGGAGTTGCTCTGGTGTCACCAGACCCTGCTGCCAGATCCTTCTTGAGGTGGTTCTCCCTACAATCCCTCTCCTGCACCCCCAGCTCCTTTGGCTCCTGCAGGCTGGTGTTGATTTGGGAAGGCAAAAACTTCAAGGCAAAAACTTGACTTGGGAAGAAGGAGCGGTGTGTGCAGGTGCCTGGGCAGCTCCCATGCACAGGGAGGAGAGTGGTGTTTGGTTAGTTTGTAGGCGGATCCTGCAAACATCCTCCCGTGGTGTTTTTGAAGAGCATGGAGACCTGGTAGGGGCTTGGCTGTATCAAGTTCTGTCCCTGTCCTCCTCTACCTAGCCTGCTCGGTGCTGCCACAGGGAAGGAGGACAATGGGCTGTCCTAGGGGCTGATGGTAGAAAGATTGGAGCTATTCCCAGATGCCAAGAGGCATCTGTGTTGGAGCTGAACAGCTGCACGTCTGTGGAGGTCTGGAACATCATCCCTCTCTGCAGAGCCCACTCCTCCCATGCTGCCACCCTGTGCCTCTGTTGGAGGGAGGCTGGCACAAGTATTGCTTGCTTCTCGCTATCCCAGAAGCTGGGCCAGGTTTGCATCAATCTGAGCCCCTTTTTCCTGGAGGAAGCTGGATTTCACACCGTGTCTCAGCCCAGCTTTGTCCAAGCAAGTCCTGACTGGGGTAGGCACTCCTGGTTGCTGCTCTCTGGGGACATGGCCTTGGGAAGGGAAAGCAAGGGCCACCCTTTTAGCCTGGACAGGACCATATGTGACAGGAGATGCCAACATCTAGTGACACCCTTGAGGTCCCCTCGATTTAGGGTCCTCAGTCCTGGTGCCTCTGGGAGGATTTACATGAATTCAGGGACTGGGATTTGGCTGGGGGAGGTTGCAATGAGGTTATGTGTGTCCCTATGCTGCCCTGGGACATGGGAAAGGGATGGAGTGGGCTCTCGGAAGGATAGAATGGTTTGGGCTGGAAGGGGCCTCAAAGCCCATCCAGTCCCACCCCCAGCCATGGGCGGGGACACCTCCCACTGGATCTGGGGCTCCAAGCTCCATCCAACCTGGCCTTGAACACTTCCAGGGATGGGGCAGCCGCCACTTCTCGGGCAACCTCTCAACAGACCCTCGGGCCAGCCACAACTTCTCCCCACCCTCACAGGAAAACATTTTTTTCTAAGATCTCATCTCCCCTCTTTCAGCTGAAAACCATTCCCTCCCATCCCATCCCTGCACTCCCCAATCAAGAGCCCCTCTCCAGGTTTCCTGGAGCCCCTTTCAGTCCAGGAAGCTGCTCGAAGAGGAGCAGCTGGAGAATTTTCTTGCTTCTCCTCCTGCCTGGCTTCTGCAAGTAACTTGGCTGGAGTTGAGGGGGCTGCTCCTGGCCAGGGCCAGAGACCAGGTCCGTTTGGGCAAGGCTGGTGAGGAACCCCCCACCCTGCCCATGGTCTCTGCCTCCCCAGCTGACACCAACGCAGAGCCAATGGAGCAGAGGAGAGGCCCATAGGCTGGGAAATGGTAACTTCCCTGCACCTCCAGGTCTATAAAAAATGAATTTGTGCATTTTTTTTTTTTTTTTTTAAAGCATCCTCCAGCTCAGCAGTTAAAAATAACCAGGACTGGAGAACATGAAAGCATCCAGAAAATGACAACCAGAAGTACTGTGCTAGTGGCACCACCATCCCTCTCCCAGCTGACACTTTTCCATGTATGTGTTTTCCTTCTGTAAATGTCCTTGCATGGTCCCTACCTGGGATGTGCCAGGAGCAGCAGCTCCTCGGTGTGGAGAAGGAAGGGTATACACATGCCGTGTCTGGTACAACCACTAGACGGCAAATCCAGCCTGGATTATGGCTGCAGGAAGATCTGGTTTGTGAGAGGGGAGGTTACTGCGCTCAGAGCAGCCCAGATGCTCAGCCCCTTGTCTCTTTGGTATTCTTCAGACACGTTTTGTGCAGTTAGAGAAAGGGCTTTATTCACTGGTATGATTCTACAGTTCATGCATCGGTGATAGTACAGGTTTTTTTGGCTTTTTTTGTTTCTATAGTGTTTGCATGCAGTGGAAATGCGGAGGGTCTGGACGACCTCTGCAGCTTCAGAGGTCATCTCCGAAGCCCAGCTGTCCCTTTTGGTTCTTAAACTAAACCATCCAAGGTACCAAGTTAGGTGGGTTTGTGCTTTTGGTGAATTCAAACGTGCTGCAGATGCGTGTGTCACTGTGATTGTTTTAGAAGTGGGAGACCTTGGATGCCTGAGCAGGGAGGGAGCTGGGAGCCGAATGAGTGGGTGGGATGGAGCTGGGTGTGCAGGAGTGAAAGCACCAGAACCTGCTCCATCCCTCGCCAGTGGTCTAGGAAGACAATGAGACACTCCCTTCAACCATGGCTGCATCTCAGGGTGTTTCTCTCCAACCTCAGCAGCTGGCAGCTGCTTGGCTGCGGGAGGAAAGGTTTCATAGAATCATTGAATGGGTTGGGCTGGAAGGGACCTCGGAGCCCATCCAGTTCCACCCCCCTGCCACTTGATCAGGATGTTCAAAACCCCATCCAGCCTGGCCTTGAACACCTTTATCTCTGGAGCAGGGGGCTGAAGAAGGAGGGAAAACAGAATGGGAAGAGTGGGTTTGCTCTTCCCCATCCTAGACTGAGGGATGCTGGCAGCCAGGAAATCTTTACTTGTGTAGCTCCCAGCCTCCCAGATGCTCGTTTCAGTGACTGCTGGCACATGGCCCAGGGTGAGTCATTTTAGATCTGCTGGTTCTGCAGGACCTTCACCTGAACCCCTCCCCTCTGGGGTCAGATGCTCAGTGCCCCAGGTTGGAGGTGGGATGAGCTCTGCCCTCCTGCATCCCATCCAAACCAAGGGAGAAGATGAAGAGGGGTGCAGCACTTTGGGTGACTCTGGAGGGGAAACCGTGCTGGGATCTGTCCTACTCTGCATGGCTGGGGAGGTGGGAAGAGGGAGTGTTTGGGGACAAATGGATCCTTTCCACCTATGTGGGCTGGTGTTGGAGTATCCTTATTGCTCTGTTGCGGAAGCTAAGTCAAACTGTCAAAGCTGCATTAAAATGGTAGTGAGCATCTCCCCAGGAACCAGGGAGCCAAGTCCTGAGGATGAGGAGGGGGCCACATGATGGCCAGGCTAGATCTCAATGACGGTGGCACGTCGCAGGCACAGCGGGGCGTCAGGGGGCACCGCGTTTCGCTTGATCTCATTACCGTCGAGCCGCAGGACCTGGAGCCTAGAGTAGTTCATGACGTCCACCACAGTGCAGAAGCTGCTGATGGAGAATTCTGTGGAGGGAAGAGGAGACAAAGCTGAGCACTGGCTTTGTCCCTGGCTCTGTCTGACCTTCATAGTGCAACTGGTGTTTGGGTGCGATCTGGAGATGGGTCTGAGGGTACCCACCTCTGAGAGCCATTTTATGTTAAGATGGGTAGGAAAAAAAAAGAAAATGCCCTCAAATGACCAACTATTCCTGCAAATTTGGACTAGGCACCGTCATCTCTTAGGCTAAAAGGGTAACTGATGCTCCAAGCTGCAGTCAGAAGCAGCCTGTGAGTTTGCCTGTGCCAGGGTTTGGAAGTGGTGGCAGCACCCTTGGCTGCCTTTGCCCATCCTGGCTAGGGTGCTTGTCGGGAAAAAGCCTAGTGAGCCAGATGGAGTCCGATGAAACATTGCTTTTGATGGAAATTGCCTTTGCAGCCCATTTTGTGAAGCTTTGCATGCTGCAGCCTCCTCCAGCCACCATGGGGACACCCAGGCAGCGTGTCCAAGCAGGAAGACATCCCTGCCCTCATCTGCCAACACCAGGCAAGGAAACTCCAGTCCAGGTTGGGTTTGAAGAGAGGAGATGACTCAAACTCCAACAATTTTGTGCAGCATTTGGGAGAGAAGGGACCGACTAGAGGGCAGCAAAGCTCCAGGCCGGGATGCTGCTGGGGAAGGCAGCGGGATGCTAGAGGACCCCTGCACCCACAGGCTGGAGGAGTCAGGGGACTGCAAGCCCTGTGGTGTGCAGGGCGGCAACCAAGGACCTCCCAGCACGGCTAGAGGGGCTCAACCTTGATGCCCATGGGGTGGGATGTGCCCCCCAAAGAGGTTGGTGCTCCACACCCCGACCCACAGCCCCTGGATCCTCGGGGGGGCTTTAAAGGTCAGTGGCAAAACCTGCAACTGGAGAAAAAAAAAATGACGTAAAGCCTCAGCGGCTCCATGGTGGCTTCACGGCATTTGTGGGCGGACATTAACTGCTACAGATTTTGAAAGCAAACATTTGGGAATCTGTTCTAGGTTTTGTGTTTCTGTTAGTTCTTGGGTGTGGGGTTGTGTGTTTCCTCTGCAAAAGCTGATGGTTGCACTGACACATCCCCATCCCCTGGTTCCGTCCTTGGGGTCTGGCAGGTGAGAGGAGCAAGCCTGGATTTTTCCAGGAGACAGCTTAGGTTTTTTTCCCCCCTCGCTTATTTTTATAAATAGCAGCCCCAGAACAATCTGTTCCTTTTATTTATTTGTGTATTAAGTGGAGTGAATTTTAGTCCTGGCAGAAGATGCTGTGTTGATGGCTCTAATAACTATGAGCTCCCGTCTATCCAAGCCCTGGTGATGATGTGCTCCTTTCTGCAGATCGTGACCCTTGAAGGGGATTTGGGGCTCTGGGCTGTGCCAGTGCCCTGCAAAATGGCCAAAAGGGGCCGGAGAAAGGGGCTGTGCTGGCTCCGAGCACTGCAGACCCCAGGCACTGCAGGGAACGTCCCTGTCCCCTGCATCAGCAATGGCTGGGATGATGCCTGTTCCCATGTGCAGGGACAGTGGCTGCACAGAATCTCCACCTCTGTCCACTTTGTGGTGACCCCTCAGCCTGTGTGTAATGCTGAACTAAAGCTCAAGTGTCCTTCCCAGGTTGTACCTCAGCTTCTACCCACTGCTGGTTTCAGGCATCTCCAACCAGAAGATGCTCAGGCCTCTGATAAATGCTCAGTGAAACCAGTGCAATGGCTCTGTGGATCACATGAGAGCGTTCAGAGATGGGAGCTTCTCAGCCCCAGGTGTGTTGGGACACAATGGGCCCCATTCCTGCCTTGCTGAGGACCACCTAGAAGTCTGAACTGCAGCTTCTTGCTCAAACCAGTACCCCAGATAGTCTCTCCTGCAGGTAGGCACAGATTCTGCCCCCCCCAACTCTCCATCCCTCTCTTGCATGACCACCCCTTGCACGACTGTGCTTTGGTTGACATTTCTGCTCACCATTGATTTGGTTCCCTTGAAGGTAGAGGTTCTCAAGGTTGGTGTTGACCCGGGGGATCTTCTGGAGCCTGTTGTAAGAGAGGTCCAGCTCGAGGATGCTGCTGCTGTTGAAAGTGTTGCTAGAAAGACCTTGATTTGTCAGGCTGTTGTGGGACATCCGTACATAGAGCAGCTTGGGAGAGACCTTGAAATAGTCATCAGGGATGGTATTGATGTAGTTGTACTCTAGGTAGAGCTGTTCCAAAGCCATTGGGAGCCCATCAGGGACTCTCCTGAGGTGGTTGTAGCTCAAATCAGCAAGGATCAAGGACTTCAGCCCTTTGAGGGATGCTCCCATCTCAAAAATGAAGTTATGGCTGAGGTACAGGGCTGTGAGGTTCTCTAGACCCTCTAGAGCATTGGAGGGGACCTTGGAGATCTGATTGTAAGACAAGTGGAGCTCTCTCAGGGACCGAGGCAAGGGGCTGGGCATCTTGGTTAGGTTGTTATTGTTCAAGTACAACCTCTCCAGGCTTTTGAGCTTGGCAAAGACCCTCTTGCCCATCTTCTCACTGGAGATCTGGTTGTTGTGCAGTGCGAGCCATTCCAGCTCCGTGGCATTATCAAAAGCCCCCTCCTGGATGGCAGTGATCTGGTTGTTCTGGAAGTAGACGTATTTCATCCGCGTAGGCACAAAAGGCAAGTACCTCAGGTGCCGCGTGTCACAGTACATGGCTGATGAGAAGTTAGGGGGGCAATCACACTCTTGGGGACACTGCCAGGAAGAGGTTTGCTGAGGTTCAGGGACAGGCTCTGCCTCTGTCTCCGGAGCTGGGAGGTAAGAGTACACGTATGGGGTGTTCTCATCCTCATAGTAGGGCATGTAGTTGTAGGAGGACATCCGGGACTGCCTCATGTAGTACTGTAACCAAGCCATGTCTTCTTCTTCATTGTACTGGCCCAGGGAGGCTCCACAGAGCCCAGCAATGATCAGGAGAGCAGCCCAATGCATGGTGTTGATGCTGGAGGGATCTGGGTTGGGGAGAAATGGAGAGGAAACCATCAGCAGTATCAGGTCTGATGCAAGGGCGAGAGCCAGGTGAGCTGCACCCCACAGCCCGGGAATTCAGCAGGGTAGGATGTGGTTGCAGCCCTGCCTAGGATTGGTGGCATCTGGCAGCAGAGCTGGAGAAGCAGGGAACTGGAGTGGATCCTACACAAAAAAGTGTGGCTGCAGACATGTTCCCTGCTTGCAGTTATCTGATCTTCCCTCTTTTCACCTCAGGCCTGCTAGAAACCTCCATCTCAGTGGATAATTTCTTGTGAAATCTTTACTTAAAGTCATAGAATGGTTTGGGTCAGAAGGGACCTCAAAGCCCATCCAGTTCCACCCCCCTGCTGTGGGCATGGACACCTCTCACTGGATCAGGGGCTCCAAGCCCCATCTAGCCTGGTCTTGAACCCCTTCAGGGATGGGGCATCCACCCCTGCTCTGGGCAACCTGTGCCAGGGCCTCCCCACTCTCACAGCAAAACATTTCTTCCTAAGAGTTCATCTCAATCTCCCCTCTTTCAGCTGAAAACCATCTCCCTAGTCCTATCCCTGCACTCCCTGATCAGAAGCCCCTCCCCAGCTTTTCTGGAGCCCCTTTCAGAACTGGAAGCTGCTCCAAGGTCTCCCCAGAGCCTTCTCTTCTCCAGGTTGAACGACCCCAACTCTCTCAGCCAGTCCTCGTATGGGAGATGCTCCAGCCCTTGGATCATCTCTGTGGTCTCCTCTGGACTCGCTCCAACAGATCCATGTCCTTCCTGCGCTGAGGACTCCAGAACTGGACACAGAACTCCAGGTGAGGTCTCTCCAGAGAGGAGCAGAGAAGCAGAATCCCCTCCCTTGGCTTCTGGTCCCACTTCTTTGGATGCAGCCTAGGACAAGGGTGGATTTCTGGGCTGCGAGCATACATTGCCAGCTCATGTTGAGCTTCTCACCCACCAGCACCCCCAAGTCTTCCTCAGGGCTGCTCCCAATCCATTCTCCACCCAGCCTGGATTTGTGCTGAGATTGCCCTGACCCAGCTGCAGGACCTTGCACTTGGTCTTGTTGAACTTGATGAGGCCCACATGGGCCCACCTCTCAAGTCTGCAAAGGTACATCCGGATGGCTTATGGGTATTTTTCTTACAGCTGAGTAGAAGATGGAGATAGGGCCACATGGTTTGAGTTTGTGTGAGGTGAGACATCTCTACCCCAGATTGCCTGGGACTCACCTGTGCTGGTTCTACATGGGAGGGAGGAGAAAGGACTTGGCCACTTACTGGCCAAGTGGAGGAGAGCAGTAGCTGTGAGAACAGGTTGATGGAACTCAAGGCATGTTTCTATGCAGCTATATTTATGCTATGCTCACTGGTGGCATGATTCGCTGTGAGTTTCATCCAGCATTCCCTTCCCCCACAAAAACGCAGGATGCTCGTGCTGCTCAGGACTGATGTAAATCCTGGTAAACAAGTTCTGCCTTATTTATGAAATGAAACCACTTTCAAGCTTAGATTTCCACAGCTCGGTCCCGACACAAAAAGGGGCAGCATCTGCCAGCTCCTTGAGGCCAGTGTGACCAGGGAGAGAAGGAGCCATCACCAGACCTGGACCCTGCTGGTGAAATTCTTGATGATCTCAAAGGTCTTTTCCAACCTTGTGATTCTATGATTCTGTGTAGTGACAGGTATGGATGGGCTTGATGATCTCAAAGATCTTTTCCAAGCTAGTGATTCTATGCAATTCAGCCTGTTGAAGGCTGACATCCAGAAGAGAGCAAGGCTTAGGGCTTGGAGCAAGGCAAAGCTCTCCCTGAGCCCCTCGGCTTGGTGTGGGCTTTGCAGCCGCCCCATGGTGCTGACAGGAGGACTCCAGCTATGACCATTCATTTTGACTCCTCATCTTGGGGATAAATGCGCATCCAGAGAGGCCTGGAGCGAGACAGCTTGAAATGCCTCCAGGAAACACACAGGGCTATGCTGCTCGGAGCGGGAGAGGAGTTGCTCCTGCCTGCTGGATCCTATATACGTGGCTGGGAGGCTGTGGGGCTGTCAGTTTATCGCTGCCAGCTCTGCTCTGGCAGCCGCAGTGCAGGCAATGTGCAAGCACAGGCCAGTATCCTTCCTTGCCGTGGGGTTGCCCGATGAAACCTCGCCGTGTCTCCACCCCACCGTGAGGAGGGGATGTCCTGCCCAGCAGACAAAGAGGGCAGAGTTTGCTGTGAGACGGTGGCTGCGCTGCCACCGAGGCACCCTGGCAGGCTGCTCGTGCTGGAAGAAAGAGGGATTGAGGTGGTGGCAGGCACACATGGCTCCCTTGCTTTTTCCTCCTGTCCCTTTCTTTTTCCTCCTCTCTCTCCTTTCCCTTCTGCAGGCTTGTGCAGCCAAGGGGCAGATGAGACGTGGTCCTCTGGGATGCTGCGTGTAGCAGGGGATCTTGGCAGTGGCAGAGGAGTTTCTTCTGCTCCAGGGCACTCTGCCTGCTGAAATACCAAAGTTGCCCTGCTCTGCATAGGGGCTTCTCCGCCCATCAGAGCTACTTGGCAGCCCCTTCCCAAGGGGCCCCTCTGTGCAGGGCAGGACTGATCCACGGGGTCCCTCCACCCTTTCTGGTAGCCCCAGAGCCTGTCCTTAGCAGACACCACTGCCCCTTGCTTCATTTGAAGGTTGCTTCTCCCCTCCCCAGTGGGCTTCAGCCCTGTTTGGGGTGAATCTGAGCTGAGCATGCTGGCCACGAGATCTGTGTAATCATCAGCCATGCCACACGCTGCCAGGCTAATGGGGTCAGCTCCTCACCCTGAGAGGGACCAAGTTTTGGAGCTTGTAGCAAGGAGCAAGGGGCTTGTAGCAAGGAGCAAAGGGCTTGGAGCAAGGGGCTTGGAGAAAGGTGTGAAACCAGCTCCCTCTTCCCCTGCACCCCAGCAGATGGGATGGGCAGAGTTGTTCTGGGCAGGGACATGGTGAGCAGGCACTGCCCACACCTGGGTGCCGAGAGCTGTAGGTGTCCAGCTCCCAGCCAAGCAAGCAAGGAGCAGCCGGAGAGGCAAGAGACATGAGGAGCAGGAAAGGACTTCCCTGCTGTGGTGGCTTAGGAGTGCTGGCTTTCAAGCTGATGCCACCCATCTAGCTCGCGTGTGCTTTGCACGGCAGCTGCCTGCCCACTGAGGCAAGGGTATGGAAATCAGGCTTCAGAAAAACCAAATAATAAATATAGAGCCGGACTTACCAAGCTAAGAGCCTCCTTTCCAAAGACTTGCTGCTCTTCTCCAGGATCTCCTGTGTGTCAAGCAGCATGTGAGTGTGTCTCCGGATTTGCAAAGCCTGGTGCCTGCCCTAGATGCCAGATCAAATATTGTGCTTGTAGGTCACGGGCTCGGCAGATTTTTTGGGGAGTGACCTCCCAGCAGCAGCCAGTTTGCAGGAGAGACTGAAGAGACCCTAATGCTGCCTGGCGATATAAATAACCTGCTTTTTCTTTCCTCTCTCTCTCTCTCTCTCTCTCTCTCTCTCTCTCTCTCTCTCCTGTCTTTTCTCATAGGAGTGTTGGCACTTTTCAGGCTCTCTCTGTTTAACAAGTTAGTGGAATTTGGGATGTTGTTTTTAAAAGGGCTGTTGTTAGGTCTTCTGTGTTTCTCATCAGGAAGCGATGAGGAGGCCTTTAGCCAGATTAAAAAAGATCTGATTTTGAGGTGCTGAGGATGTGGTTCTTGGGGAGAAGCGAGAAAGTATCTTTAACTTTTGCAGTACCAAGGAAACTCAAGCTGCAGCCTGGGCTTCTTCCCCAGGAAGCCTCAGTTTACGCAGTCCTGCCATTAAATATTTAGGATAAACATTTCCATGAACGATAAGGCTGCAGCATCCAAGGTAAATAAGTTCCCTACCAAAGGGCCACTGTGACAGCAGGAATTTGTCTGCAAGTTGGGAGGAAAGAGATGCCAAGCTGGCATTTCTGCAGGCTGTGCCCATCTGCCTGGGATGGGGGGTCCCTCCTGCAAGGCTGACCCTGAAGGGGGTGTCGGGGGACAAAGCAGGGGTGAATGCGCTGTGGGTGACCCATGGTTGGGCAGAGACACCAGAGCTCGCAGCTCTCCCTGTCACAAGGCTCATCACCTCCCAATGCCAGCCTTGGTCTGGGTGGTCCTGCAAAGCAAGGGAGCAGCAGACACTGTCACAGCCCCCCCAGTCCCCATCCTGGCTCTCTGTGTGCTTCAGCTTTGAAGACAACTCTTCCAAGGCTCTCAAAGCATTTCCTTCACTATAAAGGGAGGAGCCTGACCACCCATTGCCATCCTGTGCCCAGCTCCAGCAGCATGCCCAGGTCTTCCCAGGAGCCTGGAGTTACTTAGTGAAGCTCAGCAGGTGCCAGGCTCCCTCTGAGCTTGTTTTTCCTTCCTTTCCATCTAAACTTCCCAGCCAAAACATCCTCTTCCCCTGAGAACCCTTGCAGAGATCCTTATCTCCCCAAGGTCCTTGTTGTAAGAAGAAGGAATGTGTGGGGTTGTTGGCGGCCTGGATTGCAAAGGACACGCTGTACAGTGGGGACTTTGCCAGGAAGCCAGTCTGTTTGGGAAGGAAGAGTGTGCCTGGAAAGCACAGCTTGCCGCACCACAGCTCAGGGCCAGGATCTGCAAGGAGAGGGAAGATACAGAGAAAGCCTTGCCTTCAAGCGGGAAAAGAGGACAAGAGGTTTGTGCTGCCTGTCTAAAAGGAGCTAAAATTCCAGTAAAGTGGAGTGGGAGCTTTCATTCAGCTGGTAGCACCTCTTCTTCCCCACCGAGCATTGCCATGGCAGCTTGCAGCTGCGTGGAGCAGCTGGAGAAGGGCTCCCATCGCGGGCAGGTAGGTGGTTTGAGGTTCTGGGTTGATGCAGAGAATGACCCCGCTTGAAGGGATATGTTCTCTCTTCCAGGGACACTAGTGGGAAGGGTAGTGGCAGCCAGTTGCATCTGCTGCTCGGCACTTGGATGGTGTCAACCAATGTCACATCTCTGGCAGCTTGAGGTGTCCTGGTAGCCAACAGCTCAGAGGCTTTTGCAGGACTTGAAAGTTTTTCTGGAAAAGCAAATTGTCCCCAGCTAAGTTAGATAAGGACTGGGGTCTCTCTGCCTTCTGGAAGTTAATAATATCCATGCCTCAGGATGTGCACCCTTTGGGGGGAGGCTGTGCCAGGGCACCCACTGGGGTTGGGCACCTGCTGTGGATGCCAGGGGTTGATGTTCTCATGGGGGATGCTGAGGAGCACTCTCTGCATGAGCTGGCTCCAAATTGTGCCATTCCCTGTGGCCACATCCCCCTTCACCAGCCTAAACCAGGAAACAATTATGTGTTTAAGCTCAGTTTGTAGATTCCCTCACAGACTCCAGGACTTTCTATTGAAAGTTATCCTGAGTGGTTTAGGATTATCTCACGGAAGTGAAAATTTACTAAAGAACCATGTTTATCACTTTTTTTTTTTTTTCTCCATCCACCCTTGAAATCTCATGCTCCAGGTGTCCAGTATCTTCAGTGCTCCCTTGCTTGGTCTGTTTGCCTGGTGCGAGGTAGACGTTGGTAAGTCCTCAATGCTGCTGCTCATTTCAGTGCAAACCAGCTCCTCTTGGTTTCCAAGTGACTTCCATGAAACCTTTCCAACATCTCCCCCTCTAAATACTCTTCCTCTTGCTGATGGTTCAAAGCAAGCCCTGAACTGGTGGCAGGAGCTGTGAACAGGCTGTCCTGCTTGCCCGTCAATGGTCCCAATCAGTGCATAAACGCCTCTGGAGCAGTTATTCCAACAGTCACAGTCTGCATCTTGTCAGAGCCAGACAGATGCCTGTATCAATTTGCTTTGGTTTTCTAAACCAAACTGATGTGAACAGTGTCTATTTTGGTTGGGTTTGTTCCAGTTGTTTTGGTCAAATTCTCTTAAGCTTTGTATTTGTAACCACTAAATCTGGCCCGAGTTTGCCTTTAATTTGTAAATCCTGTGCTCGGAGACGGGAGTGCTATCTTCTTCATGGATGAATGCAGGTTTGTCAGGATGCTTTTGGCATGTGGACTCTGTGCTTCACAGCATGACAAAGAAACAAAACTCTGATGCTCCTGCTAAGGCTAGAGCTCGTTCTGCCTGGATGAAGGGAGAACTGTTAAACCTGCCATGAGCATCCAAAACCAGCGACTGTCATAAGCATGGCTACTCCCGAACAGCTTCCCTTTTTACTCATGGAAATATTATCTCTGCTTCTTCCACGTTTCCAAGAAGTTTCAGCTCTGCTGGAGCTGTTGGCTGCTCTGTCCTCCTACTCATACTATTTTCTTTAATTTCCATGGCCCTCCCTGTGCTGGGAGGGGGTTACCAGTCCCACTGGGCTCAGGGTGCTTGAAAATAGGGCTGCTTGTGTAGTGATCTCACCATGCTCTGCCCTGGCTCCCTGGCAGGTCCCACTTGTCCCTCAGCACTGATGAGACCCCCACCTCAAATCCTGGGTTCAGTTTTGGGCCCCTCACTTCAAGAAGGGCATTGAGGGGCTGGAGCTTGTCCAGAGAAGGGAACGGAGCTGGGAAAGGGTCTGGAGCCCAGACGTTCTGGGAGCCGCTGAGGGATCCGGGGCTATTTAGTCTGGAGATGAGGAGGCTGAAGGGAGACCTCATCACTCTTTGCAGCTCCTGGAAAGGACATTGTAGTGAGGTGGGTGTTGGTGTCTTCTTTCAAGTGACAAGGGATAGGATGAGAGAAAATGGCCTCAAGTTGTGCCAGGGGAGGTTTAGATTAGGTATTAGGAACAATTTCTTTACTGAAATAGTGGTGAAGCCCTGGCAGAGGCTGCCCAGGGCAGTGGTGGAGTCTCCATCCCTGGAGGGTTTAAAAAACCTTGAGAGAGGGTTTAGAAGGCACGGTAGTTTTGGGCTCATGGTTGGACTGGATGATCTTAGAGGTCTTTTCTAAGATGACCCAGTGCCACCCCCAAGTAATGCTCACTGTCCTGTGTGAGCAGCCCTGCAGCCTCTGTGCCCCCATCCTTGCTCCCAGCACACCCATCCCATTGTGGTCTGGCAGTGCCCAGAGCCGGGTTGTGTGATAGCCACAGGATCTGTGACAGCCTCCAGATCTCTCAGAGATGGCGAAAGGAGAGCAAACCCCAAATTGCCCCTCACCCTCTCCAGACGCTGTCTTTGCGGTGGCACTGGAAAATGCTAGTTTGGCTGGAGAAGACTTTGCCCCAACCCACTGTAATTACAGACTGCCTTTGGGGCTCTGGAGCCTCATGTAATAAATCCCTGGTCTGTCAGGGTCTGCGGGTTATTATGGGGTGGATTCAACCCTCCCAGCACTCAGACCTAGGAATGTTCCTGCGGCCTGTTCCACAGCTCCCAGACCCATGGACGTGGCTCTGGATACCCGATGGTCTCAGCATCTGTGCTCTGAGCCCCTTCCCTGCAAACCCAAGATGATGAATTTCTCCAAAACTCTGTCTACGAGCTCTGGTGCCTCTGCCCTTGTAGCGTGGCTGGTGCCCTGGGCTGTGCTGAGAGAGGATGTCTCAGCACAAAGAGGGTCAGAGCCTATTACAACCACCATAAGATGTGTTTGAAAAGGTTAAACGCTTAATTTGGAACAGAGCTGGAAACTATGAAGCATTTCCCCACCCCATCACTCCCTTGCCTGTCCCTGGAGGTATGCTTTACATTGCTAACATCTCCATGGCTGACGCAGGCTGGTTATGAGCATACAGCAAAATACCTCTGAGAGCCTCCGGGTTTTGCAGAGGAGCCAGGAGAGCAATTTGTACAAGATTAGCCAAGAGCAAAGCCACTTGGGAGGAACACGACAGAACTCCCAGCTGCGAAGATCACAAAGTCCCATCAGGTGTCACAGGCTCTGCTGCCGCCGTGATTTATTGCCTGTGCCCAAGCTTTGTGATGTGGGTGTTTGTCCACGACTGCGTGGGTATTGCTCGGTTCTGCTTGTGGGTATTGCATGGTCTTGAGACCAAACCTGGCAAGATGCTGGCATCTTTTCAGCCCCTCTTGTGAGACTGCTGTGCTCTGACCAGCTGCAGCCTGGCACAGGACCTGCCCCTGCTCCCCAGGGTGATTGATGTCCCAATGCAGAGCCCCTGTGCTCAGGTATTGCAGGAGACAGCAGCTCCACTGAGCTGTGGCAGCATCTTCCAGCCCCTTGCTAGACCTTAGGAGGGGTCAAGGGCATGGGAAGCCCCAGGACATTTGCCTGTGGTGACTGCTCTGTGCTCTGAGGCTGAGCAAGGTGTCCCACCAGGTCCTGGCTGCCTCTTCTCTTCCCACCATGGCATCAAGGTAGCTCTGAAGGCTGCCAGGCACTGGCTGCAGCTGTCCAAGGAGCAGAAGGAAAATATGCAGTGTTTCCTTGCTCAGAGCCTTCAATTCATGTTTTCAAAGGCCCTTTGAACGCTTGGCTCCTTTCTGAAGCCTTCCAGCCTTCCTGAACAAACAGCAGAAAGGAACAGGTTCATTCCAGCCTATTGACTGAGGCTCCTGGATGGGGAAAATCTCATGTCATGTTGCCTACAAGGAGGGAGCCTTAGAGCCTTCTTGCAAAGTGCTGAGCTCAGGGACCCCATCTCTGTCTGTCCCTCGGTCCCAGGTCCCTCCAGCTTTGAGGGCGTGGTGCATACCTCCTCCTCCCACAAGGTGAGCTTAGTACCCAGCCTCTCTGCAAACAGGGTTGCAGACACACTGAGAGACAAACATAAACCCATCTAAAGATTAATAAATTATAAGCGGCAGTCTGAGCTGCATCAGGCAGCAAACAAGGAGAGGGTCCTGATGCACAGAGCTGCACTGCTGGGGATCCCTCGCAGCTCAGCGGGACCAGCAGCGAGGAGCAGGCTGGACACCCTTTGTCCTGGGGTGCCTTTAAACCCACACATCTGTCATTGCTGTTAAATGATGTTAACGCTCTTAAAATGTACAGCTGCCCAAATCTACTCCCCTGTTACTGAAATGCAGGCAGTCTGGGTGGCAGAGCTGCTGGGTAGGGGTGAAGACAGGGCCTGATCCTGTCCTGCTGTGCCCTTTGCAGCTGAGGCCAACCCTGCAGCGCTGGGATGGGCACCTCAGCCCATCCCCAGTGCCTCATGGCTCCCCCCAGCTTCCCCAATCCCCCTGCCTCTGTGAAGGTCATACCACTGAACTCCTCTCTCAAATGGGGCTGTTTTTCTCTCTAAAGCATCTGAAATATGGGAAAAAAAAGAAAAGCGAAACATCAGCTGCCTGAGAAACCCATTAACGTTTCTGCCTGGCTTCTGCCACCTGGCTTCCTGTGCTAGCAAACAAATCAAACTGTCCCACTGCCCACAGCCTCTTCACCCTGGCATCGTTTTGCGTGGAGCAGAGCTCAGCCCTGCCGTGAACCTCTGCCCTCCTCTGCCCTGGCTCCTGTCACTGTGCTTGGACCTTCTTCCGAGCTGCAAACTCTCCTCCAGATTAAAGGCAGGCATGGTTTTCTTTCTTTTTAAGAGCAAAAAAAAGCTTTGGAGATAAACAGGAGCAAGAAGCAGGGCGTGGGCGTCTGCTGCTTTCACTGCTGTTCAGCTGAATTGTTTGGAGGAAAACTTGAGATCCTAGTAGCACCTTTGTAATTTAGGGGGATAAAAAGAGCACCTAGAAGGAGGTGGTGGTGGAGGGACAGGAGCATCTCCTTAGGTTTGGGGTGGTGATGCCCCTCTTTGCCATGCCCCAAGGCTTTGGTGTGCATTCCTTGTGCCCTGTCTTTTTCCCCTGGAGTGTGGGCACTGGGATGCGGATAATGCCTTGCAGCCTTGTGGAGTGGGGCCAAGCAGAGGCTGGGGTGGTGAGGGGCTGCTGGGGGTCCGTGGGCAGCTGCAGCAGAGCTGGGGGTGGGCTGGATGTTGCAGAGTTCAAGTGGGTGCTGTCAGCCCATGAGCAATAATTAGTAATGATCAAAGCAGCTTCTTCCCAACATCCCTGAATACGGATACTTGGAAAGCTCAGTGAGCGGTTTGGCTGCTGGCGGGGAGAGAAGAACGCCCGCTTCTGCCTGTGGGCAAGTGCCTTGTGCTGGCAGATGTCTCCTGGGGCTGAGCTGCTCCCAGGACCCCCCGGAACCAGTGGGGAGATTTGGAGGGGCTGGGGGTGACAGAGCTGTGTGTGGGTCGCTGGTGTGCAGGACATGGCAGGGCTGCACTCCCAGCCTGGCATTGACCAGGTCTCCATCACTGCATCTCTGCAAATCCTTCCCTTTGCAACTGTGTCTGGGAGCCCCAGAACCTCTCCCTGTCAGCCTCGGTTTTGTTTCTGCCTTCAGAGAAAAAGGGAAACTACTGGCAAGCTGAGCCCAAGAGTTGATCCCAGCTGCTGCAGGACCATGCAGTGGGAATGGGGAAAAGGGGATGCCTGGTGCTTTGGGAATGGAAGGGCTGAACCTGAGCCATGGGTCTGTTTTTGGGGATGCTCCCTAAGCTCCTGTCTGAAGGCAACCATCCTCTCTGCCGTCACACACAAACATGCTGTGTGAGCATCCCACTGTGTCAGGGACACGGGACATCCCTGGGGATATGAAAACACCGGAGGTGTTCCCGATTTCCCCAGGAAGAGCCAGCCTGGTTGTGGCTCAGCCCCAAGAGTGGTGTTTGCTGCCCTCCTTGAGAGAGGCGAGGAGAGGAAAGGGGGTGCCCGAAGCAGGACCAAGCTAAATACGGGGCTGAAAGGTACATGGATTATGACTTCCCAAGGATAACACCAAGGAAAACAGCTCCTGCTCTAAGGATTTCCTTCCTTTGTTAGGTTTCTTTTGGGAGATCGCTCCAGCTCTGGCTATCCCTGCTGACAGCCAGCTCCCTCCCAGCCAGTACCGCGCTGGAGGGAGGGGTTGGCTGCCTGCGGCTTTCCTCCTTTTCCCTGGAAGACGGAGATGCTGATGTGTAAGCTCTGGGTCTCTTTGGCTCCCCAGGTCCTCCATGGCTGAAGCAGTGACTGCAGAGAGAACACAGCCAGGAAGCCGCCCCTATGGCTGCTGCTGAACTCCTCCATACATTTCCGCTGCTGTCTGCCTGTGCTCGGTGGGAACGTGCGTCTCCAAAGCAGCGTAGGGATTAATGGACCGTAAGGAACAGGGCAGATCTCACCATGCTGTCCCCATCCTGGCCGGCAGCGGGTGCAGCCCTGGAACAGCGGAGCTCCAAGCCAGCTCCACTCCAGCATCTCCTCTGAAATATCCTGTCTCAAAGTGATTTTACAAGCCTTTACTTCCAGGGATCTTGACCTTTTGATTTATAAATCAGCTGTGTTATTGAACAGATGAATAATACATGATCACACCCAGCCCTGCACTAAGCTCTATGTGTAAAATTTAATTAATCCTCTCACGTAACACACCCAAGGGCCAGTGATGAATTGTTACGCACAGCTTGGGCTGCCAGTCTACCCAGAGCATCCCAGCCCCAGCATCCCGCTCACCCCAGGTGGCTTTCCCTCCAGCAATTTTTTTGGATGCTTCTCTCTCTGGGTGTTTTAAAGGGGAAAATTCCCCCTTTGCTGTGGAACTGCTAGAGGAAACCCTGACAGCATTCTATCCCAAAGTATTTCCTCTGGGAAATAATATTGGCTTTTTCTTTCCCTGACATTTTCTTGCCGTGGCTGTTCATAACATGAAATCCTAAGTAAATGTCTCCATTCAGGTGGGTTTAACAGGTAACCATGAGCAAACACTATCACTGTCGGTGCAACCTCCAGGAGATCCCCAGGTATTTAAATGGGAATCAGCCCCAAAGGTGGCCTTGTTCCCAGCATGGTCCTTCCCTCCAGCTACTGCATGGGAGGGGTGGGAACAGGTTTGCTTGTTCATGGACTCTGGGGTGAGTTTTGGAGCTAATGTGATCTGGCATTGGTCCCACATGGATGAAAGCTCTGCCTGCTCCCACTGGCAGATAAGCCAGTCCCTGGTCGCTGCCTCTCCCCATCTGAGCACGTGGTGTTTCAGTGAAAGCGCTGAAAAATAAACACATTTCCTTATAACTCCAAGCACACAAATGTTACCCTTGGCTGCACGTGAAGGGCTGGGCACCCTGGGACTGAAGGGGCTTTTGTTGGGGAAATGGCTGCAAGAGCAAGTTGAAAACTCTTTCTAGGTTCCTCTCCCTGCCTCCTTCTCCCAACTTTTCCCTGGATGGCAGAGACGATCTGGAGGGATTTACAGCTCTCTCCCACGGCTGCAGCCTGCAGGGCTCAGGGAGCATCCCCTTCTCTGGGGCAACAGCTGGAGCCTCTTCACTGTAAGCTCCTTCCCAGCTTTTCTCCCTCCTCCTTGCAGGCTGTGGATGCCCTGGGCTTCCTCCTCTCTCCCTCCCAACCCTCCCAATTAAATGTTTCCAAGTGAGATTGTCTTGAAGTGTCTGCAGCTTCAGAAATTCCCTGCAGGTTGCTTCTGAGGAGTGGTTTCAAAGGCTTCCTGAGTCCTGGAAACAATTTCCAGGCACCGAGGAGAGGACAGTGCCAGCCCCAGTCATGGCTTGGCAGACGGTCCAAAGAGCCACCAGGCTGGGATGTTCTCTGCCCATCCCAGCCATGGAGGGACAGCTCTGGTGTGGGGTCCAAGGGATGTCAGGCAGCACAATACTTTCAGGATGAGGTTCCAGGCTCCTGGATGCAGCAGGATGAATGTTCCTCAGCACAGCCTCCAGATGTGCATTTAATTCCAATTCAGTCATGTTTACTGTGAGACCGTAAAGCCGTGGAGTGCTTTTGGATGCGTTTCCGGGGCTATCCTCCAGCTTCTTCCCATGCATGGCTACCATCTCCTGCCACCAAACCCTTCCCTTACTGTTTATTTGTCGCACTTAATCAATACAAATGAGTTATGAGCCATGAATGGTCCCTGATCCCAGTGCAAATCTCTGTAAAACAGAGATCTCTGTAAAAAAGGCTGGAAAAGCCTTTCCCCAGTCTTTGGCTGGTTCGCTTTGTGTGTTTGCTGGGGGCTGTGCTGCTCCCCTCTTGGACACCGGCTGTACCTGCTGGGGGTGGTGTCCCTTTGTCCTCTGGGTGCTGACAATCCCACCCACAACACGTCCTGCACTGGGGTGGCTGGCAGAGACCCCCTAGGAGCATCAGAAGGCACCTCCATCAGCTAGAACATCATCACTGTTTTTCCTTCTGTGCTGTACTCATAGCAGTGTGGCTCTGCCCTCATCTGCCTCCCCACTGATGTCCTCACCTTCCATGCCTGCAAGGGCCATTCCCTGAACTCCTCCCTGAGTCAATTTTTAACAACCCCATTTATATGTGTTACCACTGTCCTACACAGAGTCCCTGATCGCATTTGGCAGGTTGGCCAGGCTTGAAAACCCTCAACTTTCTCTTGCGAGCTGTATCAATATTTATTTTGAGTCTTGCATGAAACCTGCTGAACCCTGGTGGTACATTTGCAAGTGTCATTGTTTGGGGATTTATCGGATGGTTCCTTATTGCAAACATCAGGGAGGCTGGTTGTGAAGCATCAATGATTTCCTTGAAGGAAAACAGCTGGATCTGTTGATGTGGCCATCCATCCATCCATCCCAAGACACCTCAAGCAACCCCTACTACCCCACGTGTGCAGAAAGAGGGTACAGGGGCAGGGATGAAGGTGGGTCTACCATCCATGGAGATTCATGGGATGTGCCTGTTGGGTGCTGGGGATGGAAGAGGGGAACAAGGGACTGAAGTGGCAAATGTGGTGCAGCCATGGCCATGCTGCACACACCAGGGCAGCCGCCAGAGTTGCTGGCAGGGACCAAGCTGCTGGCGAGACACAGCTGGATGGCTCCACTTTTTCCAGGCCTGTGTCTTGGTTTCTCTTCATTTTATGTGTTTTTATTTCCTATTAAAAGCATTCTGCCTCATTTCCTCCATGAAAAACAAGGCTCTTTCAGCAAGATGAATTCCTCCAGGTGCAGCAAAGCTCTGGGCTGCACTGAAAAATAAACAGGCTGTGCAGGACACAGTCATTTTCTCTCCTCTCCCTTCCTTGCCCCACTTGTCCCTCACTGCCCCATGGACCCTGCTGCTGGTGCTGGGGTTGGCTCAGGGCTGAGATGCTGCATCCCCTCCCTGGAGACAGAAGGACAGTGTGTGCTGCACACAGACATCCGTTGGGCCGGCACTTTTTGTGCCTCCCCTTCTCTTCCAGTAACCTTCCTTGTTTCAGGCAGGGTTTGGTGGCAGCTAAAGGAGGAGGAACCAGCAATGTTTTTCCAGGCTGCTGCTTCCCCTTGCTGTGTTAGGAAGATGCTAGGGATCACAGCAAAGAATCTGGAGGCCTCTCGATCCCCTGGCATCTGCAACACTCCACCTGCAGGAGAGACACATCCTCAGAGGCCACAGGACCAGCTACCAGACCATCTGCCTCAGCTGGAAGCAGCAACACAGATGCCTTCGAGATGAAAACACTTCCTCTGCAGCTCCACCTCCACCTGACATTTGGGAAAGTGGAGCCACAGCTCCCTGGAGCTTTCCAGCTCTCTTAATTGGAGCCATTACACATGCTGCTCATCGTGCCGAAAGGCGTCAAGCAGCAGTGTGGGGCAGCTCTGGCTCCAGGAGGGAGCTTGGAGAGGAGCCATGCCGGGCTGTTGTCCGGGGAATCGGGTGTTTATCCTGGCCGGCAGTGCCAGACTAGACCTGGGCGGGTTGTCTGCAGCCTAGGATATGGCTGGCCTGCTGGGGAACCAGGACCATGGGTGCACTGAGTTGGTTGGTTCTCAGCGCTTGTTTCTGATGGCTCTGATGGGTCCCAGAGCAGAGGTCACCCACAGAGAGGTCTCTGGGTGAGGAGTGAATGCTCTGTACAGTTGACCTATTGCAATAAGCCAGCATTGCAAGGACAGAGCTGAGCTGCCTGGCACTGGAGCCCAGCCCAGCACCTTCCCTAAGCCCGAACACTCCAGGATGGTGTCTCCATGGGAGCAGTCCTGGCTGCCCTGCTGGTCTCTTCATTGGCTGCAGCTCAACTCCAAGAGAAACCCCTCAAGGCTGCAGATTTTCACTATTTGGGGGTTAATTTTTATCTAATTACTGCTGCACTTTAGCATCCACACTCCAAAGCAGAAGGCAGCCTTTCTGGATGGTGCTGTTGCAGCAGAAAGATGCTGCAACATGTGATGCTCCCAGGGCAGCTGCTCTGCCCTCCAGAGCTGCCTTGTGATTTGTTCTGGCTCAGCTCCTTCCTGTCCCTCCATGGCAAACATGGTGGTGGGCACGGCTGGAGGACAGCAGCTTCTGGGAGGGCTCCTGACAGCTGATTTTACAGTGCTGGCAGCTTGGCTCAGCCCTCGGTCCACTTCTCCTTTAATCAAAATAAAAGTGCAATATTAAAGTATCCGAGCTGAACTCCCCAGGCAGAGAGAGACAGAATGTTCATTTTCCAGCCCTGAGCTATGTATTTATTACGAAACATTGGTGCTTGTTGGAGAGGAAGGGCTGGCAGGGTTCTGCAGCTGCACCTTGCCAGCCATGGTGCACACCAGGACGGGGCGAGTGCCTCTGGCCAGATCCTGCCCAGCTGAGGTGGCCACAGCAGGGACTGTCCCTTAGGAAGGAAAAAAAAAAAAAAAACAAGAAGAAGAAATGAGATGAGGCCACAGCATGTTGCTTTGACAACTTCCCAAAGTTCCCTTTGGAGGTTGAGGGCCATGGGAACAAATTCTCCCTAGGGATGGGGCTTCCCAGAGCATTCCTAGGGGTGATGCTAGGAGCAGGCAAGGGGGGCAGGAGGACGTGGGAGCTTCAAGCACAAGGTCTGAGACTTCAAAGGGAAGGCACAGTGATACCCAGAGCTGGTATTGCCTGGCCTGGCCTCCAAGCAACATCTTGGGTCCTCCTAAGTGTGGGGTGAGGAGCAGCTGTAATTACTGAGTGCAAGTGATTGCATTAGCTGGGGAGTTATCAAAAGCCCTGAGCTGCTGGGAGAAGAAGCTGCTGGCAGGGAGGCTGCTGGGAGCAGCTTGGTTACTTCTGGATGGGGGAAAGAAGGTTTGTACTTTCAGCCAGTAATTCCAGCCAATTTTTGAGCATGGGGAAACTGCAGTAGCATCAGGGGATGAGCCAGACAAAGTCACCCTTTCCACGCCATGGGTATTGATGCTGTGCTGGGAGCTGAGGACACACGATGTGGTGAGCTGCATCAAGTGGGGTTTGGTGTCTTGCATGGAAGTTTTTATTTATGCAAGTCAGAGAAGATTGAAAGTGCGGATCTGGTGGTGGACTGGCTGTGTTTACTGGGCTTTGGGAATGGTATGGATGAAAGAGTAAATAATACATGCACAAAATCCTCTGAGGATGCAGAACTGGGAAGATTTGTAAATACCAGAGAGGTCAGAGAGGTTAGAAAAATCTGCAGGAAACACAAGGGCCCAGTTTGGAAAATACAAAGCAAATCTATCTGGAGGGGACCAGGAAATGGCAGCAGGGCTTTACGGATGCTGTGAGCTCCTTGGAGCTGTGGGTCTGGGAAAAGCATGTCGGTCTGCCTGCTCTAATGTCCCTCTCTTCAGAAGAGGCGAGAGGGGCTCTGCCAGCTTTAATCCCTGCTAGCCACATTGTCCAAACAGCTCCTGGCTGATCAAGCAGCCAGGGTTTTGGCATTGCTTGGGGCTTAGCAGGTGTTGAGCTCCGTATCAGACCCATGAGCAGTGGCTGGCAGGAGCCCATCGAGCTGATCCTGATCTCTGGCTGCAGCTCTGTGCTCTCACAGCCACTTTATCCCACAGGCACCAGCTGGGATTATAATCTCCATGTTGAAAATGCTCCGCTTGGCTGTGGGGTGCTGTCACTGGTCTCCTGTCCCAGCCCCAGAGCCATGAAGCACCTCAGTGGCGCCACAGGGCTGCAGTGATTTCTGCCCATCCATCACCGTCCTGCTACTAAGTGGCTGTAAAGGTCCTGGAGAGCAAAGGCAGGGAGGGTGAATAATAATCCTGCATTGCAATGCTACAGGGAAATAACTTCAGCTCTTGGCAGCAGGGGCTAGCAGGGAGCTGCTCTCACACTGACACCATGGCGCAAAAGCCCAATGAACTTTGGGTGTGTGGGATGAGATGTCTCATGGCTCCACTCCCGCAGTTTCTGATCTGTCGCCCTTTTTGCTGCTTCACAAACCCTGCAGAGCTCTGTGCTTCTCCTTAGCACCCCACGTGCTGCAAAGCCCCCGCTTTGTGTACAGAAACCCCTGTCCCTCCTGCTGATGTGTGAGAGCTGGGATGCTTCTGCTGGTGGCGTTGGTTCCATGTCGCGCCTGGACTATCTCCCTGCTCATTGCAGGGGGAGTTGGAACTAGGTGATCTTTAAGGTCCCTTCTAACCCAAGCTATTCCATGATTCAATCTCCATCCTTCCTGGGGAAGCATCCCCTTGTGTGGGACAGACTCACCATCACCCAGGGCAGTGGGAGCAGGGAAGCTTGATGCAGCATGGAGGCTGTGGGAGGATAAAAGCAGATTGATTGAGCCTTAATAGCTCTGCCGTAAATTCCTTCTCCAAATGCTGTTTGAGAGCAGTGAAACCCTGGTGTTCCCAGAGCTCCCTTGCTTATTAAACAACCTAATGAAGTGATTTGATTAAATGCAGAGAAGTCTTTCTGGGTGCCCGGGTGCTTTGTAGCAACCTGAGGTTATTGAAACTGTTACTTGAGAGATGCTGTGTTTTCGGATGTGCCTTGTTAACCATAGCTCGGTTCCGATTTGGCAGGGGTTAATCATCGCCATTGTTGTTTGCCCGCTGGCTCCTGGAAGTGCAGGAGAGTCTTAAGCATGTGCCTCGATGACCAGCCCAGGTGAGGGGCTTGAACCCACAGACAAAAAAGCCTGCACCCCTCTGCCTTGTGAGGCTCATAGCTCAGGGGTTGAGTGACTTTGTGAAAAGTAAGATCCAGAGCCAGTGGCAGGGTTTCTCCTATAGAAATGCTGCCATTCGGGCTTGAGTTGCAACTGCAGAGCAGAGGAAGGTGGATATCCCTTTCATCTCCCTCAGGCGAGCACTGACTGAGAAGGCTGTGGCATGACCGCTGCTCTGCCTTCAGTGGGAACTAGAACCAAGTGGAATGTGCGGCTGCTGCCAGGGGCTCCTCTAACATCAGTAATTAATAGCAATGGTGGTGAAAAGAGCTGGTGAGTTTAAGAAGAAGAGGAGAGTCCAGGCTGCGGCGGAAGAGTGGGAAGGAGCAGCATGAGTAACAGACATAAAAAGAGAGGAGGCAATGTGACCTCTGCAGATACACAAATTACTCAGCTCCTTCTGGCTGCATCAAAGATTTCTGACTCACCAGCCTGGGGATTTAACCCCTGGATCTTGCGCCAAACTGGTGGATAGCTGGTGGGATGCGGAGGCTGCTCCGGCTCTTTGCCTGTGCTAGAGTGTGGCCAGGGGGCTGCCAGGTATCCCCTGTCCTCTTCCAGGTGAATCCAGGTGCCCCCTGGGTTTGGGAGGCACTGTGAGTTTGCACAGGGACACTGGGACTGAAGAGGAGGGATGAGGATGGGAGTGGAGGGATGAGGACCATCCTTTCCAGCCACCTGCAGTGCCAGCTCCCAGCTCCTGTAAATATGCTTCGCTTGCGCCCTTTCCTCTCTCCCTGGCCTTGGGGGCTACCTGGAGCTGGCTGAGTCCAGGGGGTGACTGAGAGGGCATGGAGGGGATCTGCCTTCCCACATTCTCCATGTGAAGCTCCAGCACCTCCCTGTTTCAGCTCATCCCCAGCTCTGCTTCCCACTGGCCCTCTGGGAATGGAAGGTTCTGGTGCAGTCTCCAGACAGCCCTGTCCTCCCTGCTCGCCCTCCTCGAAGGGGTTAAACCCTCCCAGGCTTGGGGTTGTTGCTCCCTTACACCTGTCTGGGGGAATAATTGGAACCAGGTTGTTACTGAGTAGAACTACTTGGTAGTAGAGTATTTGAATTGCTTCACCCCTCATTGAACTTGGCCTGAAAAGACGGGGAAGAGCCTGAGATGCTGATGGGCATTGGAGTCTGTCGACCCTATTCCAAGAGCAGGAAGGGAGGGTCTGGGGGGATAACAGCATCGGAAACTTTCTGCTCCCTCTCACCTCAGCTCACCTGGAAAAACTGGAAAGGAAAGAGGAGAAAGATATTCCAGCAAATGAGGGAAAATAGCTGCAGGAGGCAATGTAAAGGCTATGCCCATGGAGCTGTGCCAGGGAATGCCTGGAAACAGGCTGGAAGCAACTGGGAAGAGAGTGGACGATAAGGGATGGAGCTCAGCTAGGTGGAAAATAAGGGAGGAGCTTGATTTATTTGCTGTTTCCCTTCACCTCTGCTTCTAATTTTCATCATAGTTTGTGAAGGCTCTATCACAAAGCTTGTGCAATGACTGGACTGGCTCCACGAAGGAACAGACTTGGAGCAAAATCATTGCCAAAGAAACAAACCTGGAGCTCGACCTGGGCTGTGATTGATAATCTTTACTATTGAGCCTTTGGACTTTGTTGAATACAAGCTGGGATTTCACCAAGACCACTTTCATTGAGGTTTCCTGTGCTGCCAGAAGAGGCAGAGACCTCAGCACAGCAACCTCTCCTGGTGCGTTGCCTTTTCCATTTCTGGACTTTGGTTGATCTCAGTTTAAAATAATGAGAGAGAGAGAGAGAGAGCGGCAGCTGGAGCTGGATAGGACCAGGGGTTTCAGTTTCAATGGAAAGGCACCATATTCTGCTTTTTTTTTCCACTCCAATACAGTATAAAAACAAAAATAAGACCATTTTCCATAAAACAGAATTGTTGGAAAAAATCTCCCTTGGAGTTGAAGGAAATGTTTTGGGGTGTTTCTTTTTAATACAATCAAAATATTTCACTCTTATTTTTATTTTCTGTAAATCCCTTAATGGGAAATAGAGACTGGTTTTAGGGATGCAATTTCACCTGCACTTGATGGCTTTTGCAGTGCTCAGCTCCCTGGGGTGATATGCGCTGGGAACTGTGGGGTCTTGGGGTGTTTTGCCAACCTCTGCCATGCTGAAACTGCTGCCCTGTTTGGAGGCAAAGAGTTGGGCTGAAGGAAAGGATCTGAGGGCCATTAACTAGAGCCTCTTCCTGCTTTCCCCCTTTGCTGCTGGCTTGTGTCTCCAAAATGGGACTGGTCAACCCCAGCATCCCAAACCTGAACGAAACGCTAGTGTTGCTGCTCCTACGCAGGAGATACTGACCCCCCCCAACCAGGGTGAATTTAGGTGCTCACGCCCCCTGCCAACAGCTGACGGGGTTTCTGCTCCATCCCTTTGCACAACTGAGCTCTTTGCACAACTGAGCCTCAAATATTTCAGTGATGAGTGGCCAGGCAAAGCCAGAGGAAGGACTTTGCATGATGAGTTCATGTTCTGGATGATTCCCAGTTCTACCAAGATTGGGGATGATCCTGGGTTAATTACAGCCCTTCTCTTGGGTGAAAGAAAAGTATTTATGGGGAGAGGGGTGTGAGGATACAGCCCTTGGAGGACTGCTCTTGGAAAGGTTTTGGGAATCTGATGCTGCTCCCAATGCTTCCCTGCTCAGCGGTGACCCATGTGCAGTGCCAGTGAGGAAGAGTTAACCCTTCCCTGTAAGCAGCATGCATACTTAGGGATACATTTCTTAGGGGTGGAAGAGACCTATTTCCCATGGGATCTTTATTCCTTGAAGAAGGAGGAGGGGAAAAAAGGAAGCATTTACTTGCAAAGAGGGGAAAGCAGGAGAAAGGATGCTGGGCAGAGCAGATGGGTTTCTGTTTCATGGTTAGAGCAAGGGAGGCAAACAGCCATGTGTCCAAGTGGCCCCAACACAAATGTGGTTGTCGGGCTGGAGGGAGGAGGGCAGAACCTGGCATCAGAGCATGTCTGAGTGCAGGAAAGCATGGATGGAAGCTTGGTCCTTGGTCGGGTGGGATGGAATGCTGCCTGGGGCACGAAACTCTGCCAGCCAGGCAGGACCTGGGTGAGGTGCTGCAGAGGGCTGGGTGTCTGCAGGGGTCTGGCGCAAAGGTCAGGGAGAGATGGACTAAGTCAAAGCCCGTGGCAGCTCTTAGCAGTTAGAAAAATGAGCTGAATTTATAGCTGTGATATTTGGAGCAGTTTCTGAATCTCTCTGGGGTTTTGACAGCCGCCTGTTATCTACTCGCACCCTGCTGAGCGATAGAGGCAAAGCTGTACTGGGTGTGATGTGCAATAATGCAATGGGGCCACCGAGATTACTCCCCACATCAGGTCTGTGCATCCATCATTTCAGGTCCCTCTGGACCATCTGTGCTCTCTGATTTTGCCTCCCCATCATGCATGCACAGAGGAGGACACTGGTGTGGGGACCTCTGGGACTGTCACGGCCCCATGTTGCTGGGCAGATCTCATGTGCCACGTGCTCCAGTGCTGTCTCCACGTAGGAGATCTCCCCAGCTGAGGTGTATGTCTCAGTCTGTAGCTCAGGACATCTCAAAGTGCTCTTGGCAGCCAGGGCTGAAATGCTTTTGGAAGTGAATGTCCCCAGGCTGTGGTTTTGCTGGAGTTTTCCTGGGAACAGCTGATGGGCAAGATGGATGCTATAAGGGCTCCAGCTGCTGAAGGCACATTGTTGTAGCCACAAGGTTAATGCAGTTATATCATCCTGCTATAGAATTTTCTCCATTATGTTTCACTCTTGCATAGAAGGAGAACATTTATTAACAGAAAAGAACAATTACAAGAGTATCCACAACTATACCTTCTCCAGCAGGGGCTGCTGGGAAGGATGGGTTTGGTTTTACTGTAGAGGTCTGTTAGCCCTAAATTCATAGAATCATGGTTTGGGTTGGAAGGGACCTCAAAGTCCACCCGGTTCCACATCCCTCCCATAGGCAGGGACACCTCCCACTGCATCAGGGGACTCAAATCCCCACCCAGGGGATTTGAATACCTCCAGGGATGGGGCAGCCACCAGTGCTCTGAGCAACCTGGACCAGGGCCTTGCCACCCTCACAGGAAAACATTTCTTCCCAAGATCTCATCTCAATCTCCCCTCTTGCAGCTCAAAACCGCTCCCGCTTGTCCTATCCCTGCCCTCCCTGATCAAGAGCCCCTCCCCAGCTTTCCTGGAGCCCCTTTCAGTCCTGGAAGCTGCTCTAAGGTCTCACTGGAGCCTTCGCTTCTCCAGGCTGAGCAACCTCAACTCTCTATGCCTGCAATGTCTCAGTTAATCTCTCCATGGGGAAGTAGCCCTGGGCCTGTGCCATGTCCCCAACTGCAGTGGTGGGTACCCCATGCCTGGGGAGTGCAAGGGGGGCTGTTGGTCTCCCAAGGCAGGGGGTGTCAAGCAAGGAAAGCATCCTGCTGGCTTCTGCCTTCAGAGAGGAAAAATACTGGACCAGAAGGAGGAGGCAAGGATGAAGGCCAAACCCAAGGGAGGACCAGACACGATTCAGGTGTTTCCATTGCAAACAGTAGCTTGGCAAAACCCAGACAGTGTGAGGGAGGTGATGGAGGCCCTTGGCTTGAGGCAATGCTACAGCAGCTGGGAAGGTGGAATGCTGCAGGGACACCTGTGTGGTGGGCACCCCCTGCTTCCACATCCAGAGGGGCTCCTCAGGGACACATCAAGCCCCAGCCAGCACTGGCAGATATCCATAGCAGCTTGATGACTCCTTTTCTTCTGCGTTCCCAGTGTCTTTCTGATTGCCCAAGTCTTTGTGCTCACTGATTGCTGAAACCCACAATGTCCCCAGTCTCCCTATGTGTGGGCAGGCCATCATATATCTCCTATGTATTTATTTAAAACCCTACTAAACCCTTGGCCTGAGCGGCATCTTGTGGTGATGGGTCCCAACGGCTAATTGTGTGTTCGGCTCAACACGTTTGCTTTCATGGTTTCCAGTGCGCTTCATTCAGAGTTTCATTGAATAACCTCCTTGTTCTTGCTTTAACCAACACTGGCAGCTCTTCCCACTGTTGAGCTGACACCAAGAACCCTTCCACCATCAAAAGTGCTGTCGTTGTGGCTGGAGGAAGCCCTTCCAGAATGGTCTGAAGCACACTGTGCCTGGCTGAGCTCATGGGACACGTGCTAGGGTTTGCAGCTATCCCTTATCCTGCATGAGTAGTGAGGAGGAGAGGGGAAAACTGTCCTCTCTTTTGCTAAAAGCTATATCAAGTGTGGCTGCTGGAGGGCATCCAGCTGCAGAGCTTGGGGTGCCAGTGCAGGGCCGTTTGTAAAGCACTGCAAGAGAGCAAGAAGCAAGTAAAACACCACAGAGAGGATGTTGGGCCATGATATGGTGTGTGGTCTTCCGTCCTCCATCAGCCTCAGGGTACAGGCAGCCCTCATGTTAAGGGGCACTGAGGAGCTGATGGCTGAAGCTCCCAGCCCCATCCCTGTGTGTGACGGTATCAGGGATCACCCTTGGTGCTCTCTCCTTGTGCCGTCAGAAGGGCAGACTGTGTGCAAAGTGGGTCCCCAGATTGGTACTGTTTACCCCAGGGATAAACTGGTCCCTGGAGGCTTAAGGGGTCTGTGGCCAGGGGGTGGCAAAGGCAATCCCAGCCTTGCTCAAGCTGCAGACCCTGTCTGGGAGGTGATGGAGGTGCTGGCCCTGGATAGGATTTGCTCCCCAGCTGCTCAGGGGAGCTGATAAGGCTCCCTCCATTCCTGGCCATGCCGAGTGAGGCTGGGGCAGCAGCTCTGCTGCTTTGTGCTGGCTTATAAGAAAAGCCACCCACCAGGAAATCTCCTTCACTTGGCTCTAAAACATTTTGTTCACAGTGTGATGTTCTGCTAACCCAGCACCAGTAGGAACAAGTTCAGTGACAGGTCAAACTGCTGAAGCTGATAAGGAGCAGGGAGACCACATCCTTGCTTTTCAAGGGCTGGAGCAAAGCGGCTGGTACTGGGAGAGCTGGGTGTGTTGGAGCCTTGCAGCGTTTCTTGTAGATCCCAGGGTGAAGAGCGCAGGACGGCTGCTTCTCACTCTCAAGTAGATTCCCTGGGCATATGCCTCATCATGTGTGGCATCAACATGCTGGAGGCAGCTTTGGGCTCAGCAGATGGGATGTGACCTCAGAGATGGGGCAGCATTACTAGGGGACAGTACGAGTAACGGCTTCCCAGAGAACAACCCTATGGCAAAACTAAAGGGAGCCTCTCCAGGGAGCTTGAAATCACTTTATTTAAAATATCTTGCCCTAATATTGCATGAGCAGAGAGACAGGACTTTTCATAGCACCTCTGGACTGTGCCTGGAGCTGCCTGGTGCAGGGAATAATGGGGGGACTCTTTGCTCTCAGGGCACAAGTGGTGCAAGAAGCTGGTCTGGGTGTCACTGGGCTCTGCTGCCTCTGAGCTTGGGGGCTGCAGGGAGGGCAGGGGCTGTGCTGGGGTGTAGGAGAGGCTGCAGGGAGAGCTGGGAGTGAAGGATGGGGCTGCAGGGAGGGCAGGGGCTGTGCTGGGGTGCAGGATGGGGCCCCAGTTCTGCACTCCTGCCCTGCGCAGGCACGGTTCCCAGGACCCCACAGTGTTGCTTGGCCCCCAGCTCTGTGGCTGTGAGCTGATGTGCTCAGCAGCCCTTGGACCTGCTGCCAAGAGCTAATAAGGGTCTGTTTAGCCTTGCAGGAGAGAGAGACAAAAAATAAAAATTGAGATTTTGGACTTCTCTCTCTCAGAGAAATGAGTCGGATGATTTAATCCTTCAGAAATGTGAGGTTTGATGAATTCCGTATCCCCTCCCTGCACTTAAAGCAGCCACAAGGATAGCGCAGAGGATGGGAGGTGGAGTAGGAAGGGGCTGGGGGGAATACTGGTGGCTCAGTGGCTGTGGTACAGAGTGAGTGGAGCCAGCGGCCACACTACGGCCACAGCTGGGGACAGGGTCTGCCCTGTTGCCACCCCTGTCCGTGACAGGGAGCAGGGCTTGGGGTCCCTATGTGCCATGATGCCAGAGTTTCAATGCCCTCCTTCCTCTTTGCGTTCCACTTGGTAGGAACCAAGGCTCCTATGGGCTGTCCCAGCAATGAATTTGTTTGGTCTCAACCCCTCTTGGAAGGACTGCTCTTTCCCTATGGGGACACTATTGCTTCCAGTTTAGCCTTGTTCCCGGGCAGACTGGGAGGATGGGAGTGATTGGGTAGGTCCTGTTGAGATGGGTGATTTGGGTGAGGGCATTTTGCTCCACTCTGGGGATGCAGATAAACTTTGGTGCTGGGATGTAAGCACTTGCAGCCAATGCTCAGACTGGTGTGCATCAACTCCTTAATGACAAGGCTGAAAAGGAAATACCATGGGTTGTATAAACAGAAAAGGCAGCTGGCTCCATGGCCCTGCAAACACAGAGCTCCCTTCTGCCTCAGTTTCTCTTGCAAATGATGGAAGATGTGGCTCTTCTTTCTTCCCTCCCCATGTCCTTGGCTCAGACCATGATGAAGGGACAGGACTGGCTACTGGCTGCTGGGACCATCTGGATTCAGGCTGGTTCGTGGTGCTCGCTGCCTCCTCGCACAGCATCACGTCTATGGCAAAACCCAAGCAGAAGGAGGTTTATGTCTGTGGGTGGGAAGCTGAGGCGCTGTGGTGTGGTTTGTGTTCCTCTTCTGTGTCTGCACCAGGAGCCAGCCAGGGTGAGTGGCTCATGAGTGTTTTCCATTCCATAACCCTTCCCTGGCTGCCGCAGAGCCTGAGCTCAGGCACTCAGTGCAGAGGCTCTTCTCCAAGGGGATGTAGGTTTAATGACCAAAGCAGCAGTTGTGCTCAAAACAATGGTTATTTCTTGTTTTTCCTCTCTTTTCTTTTAAACACCTGGCGAGGGCAGAGGCCAGCTGCCTTTTCAGCTGTATTTTTCACTTGGGAATGAGTTTAGCTTGTTCCTTCTAGCCTGGCCCCGCCTCTGTCCATCTGTGCTGGTGAAGCTGTGTCCTGGTCTATGAGGATTTTGTTCCTTCATTCAAGCAGTGTGTGATGCTGAGGGATAGATGGAGAGGTTGGGCCATGCTGGGAAGAAGGGGCAGGTGTATGGATGATCATATCTGCAAGGAAGGGATGCAGACTACCTCATCCTCCCACCTACCTCCCTCCCTGTGTGCTGGGATCCAGGGTTACCAAAGTGACACGAATACCCTCCTGGCCAAGCATGAAGTGGTACCCACATCTTGTGCCTCTGGAGTGCTTTGGGCCGGGGGATGCTTTTTTCAAGGCAGGTTTTAAGCACCTCCTCCCTGTCCTCTCAGCAGCTACAGTCATGGAGCGTGTGCCCAGAAGTTTCGCAGAACCACAGAATGGGTTGGAAGGGAGCTTAAAGATCATCCACTTCCAACCCCTCCGCCATTATTCCATGGATTCCCTGTCACTATTTCCCCTTGTCCTTTCCCTGCACTCCCTGATCAAGAGCCCCTCCCCAGCTTTTCTGGAGCCCCCTTCAGTCCTGGAAGCTGCTCCAAGGTCTCGTACGGAGTCTTGTCTTCTCCAGGCTGAACAAGCCCATCTCTGTCCTCCTATGGAATGTGTTCCAGCCCTTGGATGATCTTTGTTGCATCCTCTGGACTCACTCCAACAGTTCCATGTCCTTCCTGTGCTGAGAACTCCAGAACCAATCAGAGGACTCCAGGTGAGGTATCATGAGGTAAAGTAGAGGAGGACAAACTCCTCCATTGCACTGCTGGTCTTTGGATGCAGCTCGGGATGTGATTGATTTTCTGGACTGCTGTTTCCAGGAGTTTTCTAGAGATGGAAATGTGGGCATGGAGCAGGCATGGTCTGATCCTGCCTCACATGCAGCTGGAGGGGAGGAAGTGCATCATGCAGCATCTCAGCAACATAAGTGGGATCCATGCATTACAAAGCAACATACTTTTCCCCTTTGCTCACTTCCCTCTCCAGTGGTTTGCTTGGAGCCAAGTGTTTCTCCCAGGCTTATGGTGATGCTCTCCCAGCTCTCTGGCTCTTGTATGTGGAGGCTGTTGTGTGCTCCCCTGGGGGTGGAGCAGGCTGGGATGGGCAGGAGCCTCTCCCTGGCTTGCTGTGAGGTTTTGGAGAAGCTGAGTTTAATTTTCCAAGCTGGTGGCCCCCCAATGCCAGTGGCAACACCCTGCGGTGGGGGAGGCATGCAGAGCCCTGGGAGAGCCATGGCTCTCCGGAAGGGCAGCGTGGCACAATCCAACCATGATCCCAGGGGAATGAGTCCATCCCAAACCACCAGCCATCATTTTAGGGGACCTCTGTGCTCCCCTTGTCCCTGCTCAGTGGCTCCTTCCCATGACACTAGTGGCTGACGATGGGGGGCACAGCTGGTTTGTGAGGCTTTGCTGCCAAATGCCTCAGATTTGATGTTTTGCATAGAACATGAGCTGCTCTGACCAAGCAGCCGCAGGGGCTGCTCAGGTTTCCTGCTGTGTTTTTTCCCCTACGCTTTCCAAAATTAAATTTTTTGGTTCTCTGAAGGGAGTTTGAAGAGCTGGCTGTCAGAAAGAACCACTGCGCTGTAAGTCATTTGTATTTGTACAGCACTGAGTGCAGCAGAGGTGCGGCTTGGGATGGGGTGGCTGATGCTGGGATAACATGAAGAATAAGCATCTCCCTCTGACCAAAAAACATTTAAAGCTGCTATTCCCACCCCAGCCTGCGGTGTGGGGTAGGTGAGCCCGGTTTGTGTGACAGCCCCTTGCTCAGCTGTGTTTGAGAAGCGTCCTGCACTGCTTTGCTCTGCAAAATTCCCCTTCTTAAACCCCCCAGGGCCAGGACTGCAGGCTCTTGGTGAGCTGGGACATCCCCAGGGATGTCTCCTCCGAGTTGCCCCCGGCCAGGGGGAAATGGAGACACTATGGTAGCTCAAGCTGCAAACAGCCAGGGAGGCTGCATTGATGGAAATCAGTGTGACGAGGTTCAGAGTGGGATCTTCTGCCAGGGTGAAGGGATGCTTATTTTAACTGCACCAGATACAAGACTCTCGCATAGATGAGCACTGTGATGTGGAGTGTGAGGAGTCTGGCCAGGATGGACAGAGGAGGGATGCAGGTGCTCGTTGCATCTAGCGTTTTGCAGTTGAAGATGGCAGTGCTACTGGTTACAACAGGGAGCTTTTTGCTCACATTCTGCCCTTTAAATGTTGTCCTACCCCTTGTCCATGTTTCCTCCCTTGGGGCATCTGCGCGGCTGCATCAACTCCCTGCCAGGATGGTCAGAGTGACCAGGACATGGCCTGGGCACAGAAACCTTGCTGAGCCTGATGGACTGGTGGGATGCAGCCTCCAGGCTCACTGGGGATTGCATTCCTCTGTGTTTATCTGCTTGATGGCTGTCCCTTGTGTTGCCTTTTGTTGAGATAGGCCTGGCTTCAGGTTCTCTCAGCCCTGGCTCCGTCTCAAGGTGTTTTCACACTCAAACATTTCCTCTTCTACCTCCGCCAGACCAAAGTGGTATTTCTGTTGCAAACCTCTGCAGAACAAACAGGCCATGGCTGGGAAAAGGGGATAAACCAAAGGGATGCAGAATCAGGGGACCAGGGGTGGCTGGGATGCTGGTAACCCAAATCAGGGGTGCTGAAATTGGGATCTCTCCAAGGCTACAAGAGCCGTGAGAACAGGTCTCCTCCATGACCACTCTCCATCACCGCCTTTGTCTACAAGAACAGGGACAGATTTTGCTCCAGACGTAGAATAAAGCAAGCGCACAGTGCCCAGAGACACGTTCAAGACTGCAAACCTGTTGCATTCTAAAACTTTAAAAGGATGTCTTTGAAGGTGGATTTGAAACTTGGACACTGAAAGAAATTCCTGCAGGAAGAAAATTCAGCAAACAAAGTCCCTTGGCTGAGAGCAAAGTTTATACTCGCCAGATTTGCTGAAGGTTTTTGTGCTTCCCAGCAGTGGTAGCTGTGTTAGCAGCTTCACAGGTCGGACAGCACTGTGTATAAGGTCTAAGATATAACACCTTTCCACGCCTGGCATTGCAGGATGGCTTTTAAGCAAGCAGTTGCCCCATTTGGTGCCTCAGTTTTCCTCTTTCTGTGCCCAGATGAACATCTGTAAGGTAGCAGGAAAAAAAAACCAACCCATGAAACATGATGTCCCCATGGATTTGGGGACTTTGGACTAGTTTTTAAAGCAACTGGCATGAATCTCCAAACAGCATATTCTTTCCCTATTGATTCTGATCTTTCTCCAGTTGGCAAACGCATCTCCATCTTGACCCTTTGTTTAAACAACATGAAATACTGATGTGGTTTTTCTCCTTTCCTTTTCCTGGCTTGCGCTTGAGCTGCCTACTGGGTTTTAGGCATCCGAGTGCCTCAGCTCCCTGCAGGGTGAGGGCTGTGCCCTCGGACCGTCCTGTTCCCGGCAGTCAGTGAGCAGAACTCAGCATCAATATGCCAGTTTGGAGTTAAGGGGAAGGGGACCATATTGGAAACATATTTAAGGATTGTGGGGAGCCTGAAGCAAAATGGGCGAGTCCAGCGGGTGGGAAATTGGGGGGAGGCTCTGATTTTTGCTATTTGAACATGCTGTTGGTAGCCACCATCAGCTGAGTGCAAGATTGGACCCTCCTGGATGGATGCTAGTCTCTGGTGGACTTGGACTGGGTTTTCAATGAGCTAAAGCAGCTCAGGTTTCTTGACCGCTGCTGTAGATCAGCTTGGCTGGAAAGATTGTGTCTCACAGGGAGGGAGAGGAGCCCCTGAACCCTGCATCCCAGGGCTGCCTGGCATGGGGATATCTGTAGGAGGGAGATCTCTCTGCCTCCTGGACTCCTCACTCACACCTGTGCTCTTTCAGAAAGCTGTGAATATGCAACAGGTCTCAGGCTGCCTCTGAGCTCCTTGGAGCATAAATGTACCCCCTGAGCATCCACAAACAAGGGATGCCCTAGGGGTTGGTCCCTCAGTGTGTCCTCTTGGTGCACAGCAGTTTTCCAGCCCAGCATGTGGCTGAGGCTTCATGCAAAACTGCATGGCTCTGTGCCCGTGGGGGCTGCTTGGCACTGCTGTGGCTCCCTTCCCTTCTCTTTATTAAGTGCCATCAGGACTTCAATTAAAAGTTATCACCATCTGGGAGCGAATGAACCCTGTATCATGTTTTGCGATGCCATCTGCCTGGCAGGAGCAGACTCCAGCACGGGGCTGGCTCCCTTCAGGGATGGGGGGCCGCTGGAAGCCACTCTGAGCTGGTGGAGGATGCAGGTGGGGCAGCCGTGGGGACAGGGACAGGCTGGCTAACGACACACTGAGCTCCCGTGCTCCACGATTCAGCCGTGTCGCTGCAAACACCATTCCAAACGCCCGCTCCTGGAAAACAGGGGCTGTGGCAAGGGAAGGGCTTATTGAAATTATTCATTAGCCTTGTTTTTAAACACAGGCTCTGAGCAGCCTCCGCAGCAGAAGGAATTGTTATTAAACGCCAGCCCTCCGGCAGGCTGGCCATGTGTGCTCAGCAGAGCCTGCAGTGCTTGGCTGCCAGATAAAGATGTTATTGTTGTCATCGTGCCTCCATCCCAACCCTCCGCCTCCCGCGCTCCCACCCACCCTTGGCCAGCGGCTCCCAGGAACAAAATCCCCGCACTCAGCTGAGGCTCACTTGTGGTGGAGCCGAGAGGAGGAGGAGGGAGACAGCCAGAGAAACTTATCTTGGGGATTAATAAGAGGCAGTAGGAGGGAGAGGTGCACACAGGTAAGCTGTGGGCAGGTGCTTTCCCCCAGGCTCTTCTTGCCTTGCCTGACTCTCCAACCCAGATCACTGTACTGGTCTATGATGCTCCTGCCCTCTCCAGCCTCCAAAGCAGCATCTTCTCTTCCTTTTTTTCCCCTGTTCTCTTGTCAGATTTTCCATTCTTCAGCAGCTGGAATCTTTGTTCCTTCCCTTTCCTCTGGTTGCAAGAGTTTTTCTTGGCATGGGGCAGTCTTGGGGCAGGGGGGAAATTTGTGGCTGTGAAATCGGAGGGAAGTCTTGTGTGTGATAGTGTTGTAGCTACTGCTGGGTGCTTTCTGCGGGGGTGAATGAGGACCCACTTGTGTCACTCCCCACGCACCAACCTGTGCTCTCACATGCTCACAATCACACGCTCTGCAGCCAAGGAGGCAGAGCTGGGAATGTGTGTGTATGTGTGTGTGGGGGGGTTGCTTAGTCCAAGCCATTCCCAGGACAATGCCCTGCCTTGAAAAGCAGTAGAGGAAGCATACAAGAAAGGGGAGAAGCTGAGAGGGGTGCAGACACCTCCAGAGCCAGGACTGCTACCTCCTGTAGTATTGGGTCACTGCTGTTCTGGGGGTCCTGCTCATGTGGGGAATGGGGAACTGAGAGCTCCCTGCCCTGCAGAGGGGACTAGTGTTGTGCTGTTCTGAGAGCAAGGTAGGAGAGACCAGGAGCACTTTTCAGCAAGCTGGTTTTCTGCCCAAAATGGAGGAGGTAAAGCCCTTCTCTTCTACCCGGCAGGCAGAGCCATGCCTGGATCACACAGACCATTCCCAGGGCATGTAGCACCACTTCTGCTGCCTTGATCAGTGAGATTTGAGCTCCAGGCAGGCGGAGAGGTGCAACACCCTCCCCGCGCCCCTGCTGTGTGGGTCCTGTTTGGAAGCAGCTCTTTGTCTTTGCTTGAGCAGAGGAAGGAGATGATGGGAGGAAGCAACAGGGCAGTGAAGTTTGCTGAAGTCTTGGGGAAAGGGCTTTGTTGCACAGAAGAGACCCATACCAAATCTCTCTCTGAGAATTGTAGGAAAAGCATCTACAGGGCAGAAAGTGGAAATTCATCCCTTTGGCAGCTGAATGCAAAACATGTCGCACATGAGGGATTGGAGTTGTTCCTGGGAGCCTGTGATCGCCGGCCTGCCTTACGTGGTACTTGGCTGACGGCATCCTGCAAGCTACCTGGGAAGCACCCTTTCCTCAGCCAGCATGGAGCAGAAATGCAGGGTTCTGGGTGTCCCCGCTCCGCTGGGGAAGGCAGAGGCGAGGAGCTGAGTGTTCTCACAGGAAAGAAAAAAAAGCACAGCTTGGGAGATTTCCTCCACCTTTGGGAAGAGACTGTAGGGAAGGGATGAGGCAGCAGCAGCTGATAAAGCATCAGAGCAGTTTCCTACCCTTAGAAAAAGCAGAGGTAGGGGGACCTCGGTAAGACATCTGTTTGGAGGAGAGTAGGGTGTGCATGGGAGGCAGGCTCAAAGGCTGGGCTGAGATTACTTTGGAAATATTTTCTCCCAAGATTTGCTTTTTTATGTGTGCCCAGGCAGCTTCACTGTGTGTGGCAAAGAGATCTGCAGGCAGGCTGAGCCGGGAGCAGCACTGGGAAGGGTTGGGACATGCAGTGAGGGAGGAGGAGGAAGGAGGAATTGCTGACAGGGAGAAGGCAGCAGAAAGTTGCTTTATGCCAGGACTGCCTTCCCACGGTCCATACTGTGGGAAGAGGTTGCTAGGGGGAGAAGTGAAAGCAACAAGGGTTTCGCAATGAGTCTGGTGACTGTGGGGCAGTCAGGAAATGCTCCTGGCACACAGAAGGATGCATGAACTCTGCTTTGCCATCCCTATGTCTTGCAGTCTTCAGGCTGAGCCCAGAGGTGTTACTAGAGAGCCTGGGAGCATGTCTGAGCTGCTCTTTGGTAGGGTGATGTGGGGCACCCATCTCTTCCATGGGCACCGCACTGTCCCCACAAGGAGAAACACAGCGAGAGCCCCTGCGGCCGCCTCAGCCGTGTGCTCGCTTCAGCTCCAGTCAAACACGCTGCCTGCAGCTCTGCTTCCTGCTAGGAAAGATTGATGAGGGTGGATTGTTGCATCAGGGTTTGGCTCCCTGGGGGACCCTGGGGATGCCTGAGTGACAGCGTGTCTGTTCTCCCCTCGGACGACTAGCTTGCACTGTGTTTAGCCCTGCTCCAGCATTCCCAGCTCTCCAGTGCTGTTGGATAAAGAGGTCCCTGTTTCTGTTACAGCTAATCAGACTAGGATTCTTGCAGGGATATGAACGGGTGCTTGGATAAGGAGGGAAGCTGACGAGGGAGCTTTGCTGGCTCCTTTCAATTATTTTTAGCTTGCCTTCCTTGTTTTGCTCCAACGTGCACGTTTCCAGGGTGGATGGGGGCATTTTCCAGCCTGGCGGATCCAGGGATGATCACAGAATCATAGAATAGTTTAGATCGGAAGGGACCTTAAAGATCATCCAGTTCCACCCGTGCCATGGGCAGGAACACCTCCCAGTGGATCAGGTTGCTCAAAGCCCCATCCAACCTGGCCTTGAACACCTCCAGGGATGGGGCAGCCACCACTGCTCTGGGCAACCTGAGACAGTGCCTCTCCGCCCTTACTGGGAAATATTTCTCCCTAATATGGGATGAGATTATACGGGATAATTTTTTCTTAATGATGGGAATTGGGAGACCCAGTTGAAAAGCTGTGAAGAGAGCTAGTAGGGTTCTGGGCATCAGGCTGGAAAGGATCCCTGGTCCAGCCATCCAGGCTTTCCCCTCTCTTCCCAGAGTTAAAAGCTCCCTTTATCCCTCCCAGTCCCTTCCCAGATGCATTGGTGATACGGTGATACGCAGAGCCAAGTGCCGCTCTCTGCAAGAGGAGGCAGGGAGGGCAGGGGACACCCAAAGGAGAACATTGTGACTTCTGCCTGTAACAAACCCACCTCCCCACCCCATGACCTTTACATAGCTCACTCCTGTCCCAGAGGCTGTGATTTTTGCCTGCCCTTGGCACCAGTTGTGGAGCTGGCAGTGAGTACTGCTTAGGAGCTGTGGTTTAATGAAATGCAGTGAAGATAAGCTATTTGGAAAGCAAACACCAGTGGCATTTGGAGCTGGAATTTCCAGCTGTTGTGCTGAATTTTTGTCAATTGTAATGGGGTGGCTGAGGGAGCAGCTGCCTCTTTCTGGGAAAAACCTTGGGCTGGCATCTGTTGGACCAAGCTGTTCATCCCATCCTCCAGCTCAAGAGGTGTCAGAACTGGTTTTCTCCATGAATCCAGCCTTTTCTCCACACCAGGCAGTTGGTTTCCTGAATGCATTCATTGCTTCATGACTTAACTTTATTCCAGTTGCACGCATTCCTTGTGGGCACCCAGGGTCTGAGCTGTCCTGTCAGCTGGGGAGTGGTGAGAAGGGTCAAGGGGAGGCTTTTGTGGAGCAGGCATTGTGCCATGGCTCTGGCTGTGGATTCGGCACCCGGTGTTTGTGCAGGAACAGAGTGTGGCGTTTAGAAATCTAGCTTCTTGCATTCATGCCAGTAAATTCAACTGCTTGAAACTGGATGGAGAACAGACTGCTGACTCTGTCGAGACCAGGGAGAGCTGGCTTTGAACCTTCCAGCATGTTGGAGGCAATTGTAAAGCTTGTGGTGGCCTCAGGCTTGTTGCATCCCCATTATTCTGGATGCAGGGCTGTTGTGGGGTCTGCTGGCTGTGAGCTGGTTTCCTGCAGATTGCTTGGAAACGGGTCCTGCTTTGCCCAAGCAGGCTGGAAAGCAGGGGGCAGAGGCTTCGTAGGGTGTTGCAGCTTTGCAGGGAGAGGCTGGTGGGAACCAGCAGTGGAGAAAGGTCCCCAGCTGTGACGGGCAGAGGGGCTGTGGCAGTCCCCATGGGGACATGGCAGCAGCCTGTACGGAGGATAAAAAGGGGCTGCATCTGCTTCCTGACGCTTTCCTTCTGTGCTAACAAATGCCACATGATACTGTCACTCAGTGTCACTGAATTTCTGGTTTGTTGAGTATTTCTGTTACATGCTGAGTCCCTAAACATCTGCAGCGTCAAAGCCTCATGTGGAGGGTATTGTGCAGGCTGTGCAGGACCAGGTTGTTCATAGAAAAGCCCAGAGCTCAGCCAGCTCGAGAGAGCAACAAGGCAACAGCATCCATTTAGCACTTTCTGTACAAGGACAGGCTGAAAGAGTTGGGCTTGTTCAGCATGGAGAAGGCTCCAAGGATACCTTAGAGCAGCTTCCAGGACTGAAAGGGGCTCCAGGAAAGCTGCGGAGGGGCTCTGGGTCAGGTAGTGCAGGGACAGGACAAGGTGGAATGGTTTTCAGCTGAAAGAGGGGAGGTTGAGATGGGATGGTAGGAAGAAATGTTTTGCTATGAGAGTGGGGAGGCCCTGGCCCAGGCTGCCCAGAGCAGTGGTGGCTGCCCCATCCCTGAAGGGGTTCAAGGCCAGGTTGGATGGGGCTTGATCATCCCAATCCAGTGGGAGGCGTCCCTGCCTATGGCAAGGGTTGGAACTGTGCAATCTTTAAGGTTCCTTCCAATCCAACCATTCTATTCTATGATTCCAAGAGAGCTCTGCCCCGTCCCCTCTGCTCCCCATGACATTGCCCAGGACAGCTGTTGGGTGGCCCAAGCTGAACATCTGTGAACAGAGGAAGCCAAACACGCAGATTACTGAGCGTTCTGGCTCAAAAGCAGTATCCTAGCCACCTCCTCCCTCCAAATGCAGACCTCAGCCCCCACTACTCCTCTGCACACTGTGAGCATTAATAACCAGGTCTCAATTTTGGAGCTGAAGCAAAATCCCATGGGAGGGCCTGGGACAAGGTCAGGGGAAAGAGCCACGTGCCAGGAGGAACGTGGCTGGGAAAGCAGCAGGGTGTTGCAGGGCCAAGGAGAAGACTGCACATAGAGCAGTTCCCTGTCATGAATTCGCCTTTTCTCTGCAGTCTGAGGTTGAATCTGAACTCTTGCAACACAGAAGCACGCACATACATCCCCAAAGGGATGCAGCACTGTTGAGCTGACTATCTGGCAGAATTTGGGCCTCGTTTTTCTTCCTCTGTTCCTCCCTTCCCCCAGCGAGATGCCAAAGTGTTGATTGAAAACAGCAGGCGTGTGAGGCTTGTAGGGTTAAATAGAGCCAGATGGGAGCAGAGGGAGATAAAAAGGAAAGTAACAGGCTGGGTCTGGGGGGGGTGAGAACAGGATCTTTTCTTGGAGAAAGTCAATTACTTGGAGCCCCGGGAATGCATGAGATTGCTTCAAAGAAAGTCAAGCTGGTGAAGCACTGGGAGCAGTGGCCCATTGAAGGGCCCTGAAGGCATCACTGGGTAGGATGTGGACCTGGGTGGGAAGCTGTAAGCAAGAGGGGGTTGGTGTGGCAGGGAAATGCCCCCAGCAGGGCTGGTCTGTGCTGCCTGATGGTCGCATGAAGGTTGGGGAGGTTTCCCTGCTGTTGCCTGAAGGCAAACACAATGTGCCCAGCTCAGCCCTGCCTTTGTGCAGCTCCCACCCAGCACGCTGAGCTGAGTGGGGCTCAGCTGAGCAGAGCTGGCTCCCACAGCAGAGACTCCCAGGAGAGTACAGGAGATCCATCTTCCTCTGAGTCTCATCTTCCTTGCCATCTTCCTCCCCGTCTGATCTCACTTGGTTCTCTTTCCCACCCTGCCTCTGCTGAGCTCTTCCATCTGCCTTGCTGCACATCCAGCTAGGCTCTGTTCCTGCAGAGGTGAGAAATGCCGCTGGGAAAAGCCTGGCAAACACCCCTAGTTATCTGCCCAGGCAGTCCACAGCCTGCTCTGCTCCAGCTGGCCCCAGGGAGTTTCAGAGCATCCAAAACACCTTGGGCTTTCTGGGGAGCTTGTCTTCAACAAGCTGGATCCCTCCATCCTCCAAGGCATCAGCCAGATTGCTACCAGCAAGTATCTTGCAGGGATGATTATTGCTGTTCCAAGCAGCAGCAGGGAGAGCAGAGATGGAACAAGCAGCCTTTGTGGACTTGATAACGACACACAGAAGAGGTGGTGTGTTTAAGGTGTTGGGGTGGTGTCTGGGAGAAACTCTCTGGCTAGAGACAAGCAGAAACCTCACTTGATCCCTCCAGATCTCTCATTTCTACTGAGATTCTCTCCAGATAACCAGCCCAACCCATCACACTGAAGGTGATGGATTGGTTATTTGGGCAGGAGAGGGAGCTGCATAGCCGAACACCATCCATGTTGTCCATGTGTAATCTTGCAAATGCCCTTTTTATCACATGGCCTTGAAAAGGGGCTGTCCTGCATTAAATCCTTGTCCCTGCAGCACAGGGCCATTCATCTTTCCTGTCCCGCTAACTGCTGCTGGCCTCCTGATACCATTGCTCAGCTTATTTGCCCCTTAATCATTGATTTTTTTGGGCTCAAGTGCAAAATTAAGCCTAATCCATCAAGGCTTCTGAAGGGGCAATCCATCCTTCTGGGAGAAGACACGGGGGAAGCTGATGGATAGGGCATTGCTGGGGGTGGCATGTGAAGAAAACCCCAAACCAAATAGAAAAACCCACCCCCTCTCCCTGGGAGTGGATTTAAAACCCCTTGGTTTAAAGCTGAGCCAGAAAGAGGACATCTCAGTGGCTTGTGCTCTGGAGAGGGGTTGGACTTAAAGGTAACTTCCAAGGGGAAGGAGAGAAAATCGCAGGTTAGTGGCAGGAATGCAGGGTAAATTCCTGCCTGTCAGTGCTGTGAGAAGATGCATTACCTAAATTGAGCACTTCCTAATCCACCTCTTCTGTTGCTTCCTTCAGGGAAACATCTGGACCATGAAGGTGGCCTTCAGATTGCTTCTCCCACTTATTCTGATCCCACTTATGCTGATCGCAGAGGTGAGCGGGCAGCGGAAGAAGCCTCCCCGGAAACCAACCCGCCCACCTCCAGAGTTCATTGAGCCTGTCGAGCCAACAGAGCTGCCTCCTCCCCTGCCACCAGGTCCCCCTTCCGTCTTCCCTGACTGCCCCCGAGAATGCTACTGCCCCCCAGACTTCCCCTCTGCCCTCTACTGTGACAGCCGCAACCTGCGGAAGGTCCCCATCATCCCATCCCGCATCCACTACCTCTACCTCCAGAACAACTTCATCGACGACCTACCGGAGGAGTCCTTCAGGAACGCTACAGGGCTGAAATGGGTCAACCTAGACAACAATCGCATCCGGAAGGTGGACAAGAAGGTGCTAGAGAAGCTGGAAAACCTCATCTTCCTCTACATGGAGAAGAACCAGCTCAAGGAGGTGCCTGCCTTCCTGCCGCCCAACCTGGAGCAGCTGCGTCTGAGCAGGAACCAGATTTCCAAGATCCCTGCTGGGGTCTTCAACAAGCTGGAGAACCTGGTGCTCTTGGATTTGCACCACAACAAGCTAAGCGATGGGGTCTTCAACAAAAACACCTTCAAGGGACTCAAGAACCTCATGCAACTCAACCTTGCCCACAACATCCTAAGGAAAATGCCCCCCGGGGTGCCCAATGCCATCCACCAGCTCTTCCTAGACAGGAACAACATTGAGGACATCCCCAATGATTACTTCAAGGAGTTTCCCAACCTGGCATTTATCCGGCTCAACTACAACCAGATCTCTGATAAGGGGCTTCCCAAGAACTCCTTCAACCTCACCAACTTGCTGGTGTTGCACCTGGCCCACAACAAGCTCACCAACGTCCCTTTCATCAGTCCCAAGCTGGAGCATCTCTACCTGAATAACAACTCCATCGAAAGTGAGTTGCACTGGCCGGTCAGGAGGCTGTGGTGAGGTCTGGGGAGGAGCAGATAGGCTTGAGGATGGCAAGTGTTTCATTGGAAAAGGTCATTTATGGGTGGGAAGTTCTCAGTGGGGTGTGGGATATCCTCAAAGGGATGTGGGGAGTGAAACCCCTCAAAGCTGGATGCCATGGTGAGATGAGCTGGGGGCTCTTTGTAGGTGAACAAAGCTCTAAGAGAGATGGTTTTGCATGTAGGGAAGGATGGCCCAAGGGTTAAGGTGGTAGGTGAGAAGCAGGGCTTTTCTTGTTCATTGTCATGAGCAGCTATTTCTTGGGGCCACCTGCCATCTAAATAGTTCCTTCCCCAGCAGGGCCCAGAATAGGGATATTTAAAAAGGAGAGGCTGTGCGCATATTTTAAGAACAGATGCCAAATATGCTGCAGTCAAGATAGTTCAAAATAACCCAGGTCAGCTCTCAAGCCGAGCCTTGCAGAGGAAAGAACAGGGAGAACAAGGCTGTGATGGAGGTTGCCCAGGCAAACCAACCAGGGCAGTTTCACACCGTTCCAGGCAAAGCATTGCAATATCATGGGAGCAGTTCTGGCCTGTGAAGGGTGTAAACAGAGGTAGCACATTTGAGAATAAGACAGAGACCCATTCCTGCCCCTTCTGGATTGTTTCTGCTACTAGTTGTCCAGCAACCTGCTGGCCTCACTCTCCATGGGGAATCAAGAATGTGGTGCTCCTGCCAGCAACCCACCATGTGTACCAGGAAAAGCCTGCTGGGCTCTTCTCTTCCTGGCTGTGGTGGGGTGTGTGGGAGCTGCAGGGCCCACCCAGGGCAGTACTTGCCGGTGAAGCAGCTACTGGAAAGGCTACTGGTCCCCTCAAGTGGTGTAACACTAGCACTTCCACGCTGTGGTTATCATATGGTGGTGGTGGTGTGTGGCTTTATATGTAAGAGTGGTCCAGTGCCAAAGAGAGGCTGTAAAATCACAGAGGGGGGGATCACGGGGGGCCAGATCCTGCCCAAAGTGTCCACTCAACATGAGCCAGGAACGGATGAGCAAGAAAGCTTCTTGTTGTAGGCACGCATTGATAGCGTTACGGGATGTGATGCATCACCCTCACAAAGCCATATCCCTTTTCCTAGCGGGTCACTGGAGTTGGTTTCCAGGGAATAATGATGCAGGGAGGAATATCTTGTTCAAATGCCGGTTGATCTTCATTTTATTTAAGCAACTCCAAACTGGAGCAGAGGTGATGGCTGCTGTCTTCACACTACCCAGGTCCTGCTAGGCTTTTCCATGGAGAGATGGCCACCTGGCTGTGCACATGATGTCCCAGCTCTTTTTTTTTTTTTTCCTATTTTACCCAGCTTTTATAAGGTTTCACTTCCTGGAGTTGGGTAACGACATAAGAATCTCAGAGGTTTTTTTCCATAACACAGGCCCTGGTGTGGGGATAAGCACGTGGAAATCCAGAAGGGAGCAACGAGCTGGTTATTGACGTTATCTTCGGCCCAACAGTGCTGGAGCATGTTTCTTTGATGTTTTTTTGAAGGCTTAGGGCTGGCTTGGCAGGTTTCATGTTTGAAATAATCCCTTTTCTCTCTCCAGTGACACTGCATCCCTTGCTGCGCTTTGGCTGAACATGACCTACTTCATTTCTGAACAAAAGTGAGATTTTCCTCTTGCTGGGGCTGTGCTGTCTTCTGGGAGAGGCTGGGGATTCTCCCCCTCTCTAGCAAAGCCCCAGTTTGGGGTTCAACAGTCAGGGAAAGGGGTCTGTAGCATCCCTCTCTGCCTTCTTTTTCCTCTAACTTGCACTCTGCTTTTCCTCTCCTCCCTGCAGAAATCAACGGAACGCAGATCTGCCCCACTTCACTGATGTCCATCCAGGACTTCTCCCCATCCGATCTGGACAGCGTTCCCCGGCTCCGGTACCTGCGGCTGGATGGGAACCTCCTGAAGCCCCCCATCCCCTTGGACCTGATGATGTGTTTCCGCCTCCTGCAGTCCGTGGTCTTCTAGGCAGCCTGCCTCTCCCTGGACTTAGCTTTGCACAGAGACTTGACCCCCATCCGTGTTTGACACATGGGAGACTCTTTGCCCCCCTCTCCCCCTGTCTCCATCCCTCTTGCCTTTCCCCTTTTCCTTTCTGTGGGCAGGCATGGCATGTGCATCCTTGGGGACCACCGTCTGCAGGACAGCACCGTGTTGCAGCAGCCACCCCAGGGCACAGCATCAGCCCGAGGTGGCTGCTACGCTTCCCCCAGTTCCCTGCCTGTGGGCTCTGCCTTCCATGCCCTCACCCAGGCCAGCCCTGGAGCTGCCTCCATCTCTCTCCTTCCACCCAGCACAGTTTAAAGGGGTTGGATTCGATCCAAGCCAAAAGCATCTCCAGATGGAGCTGTTGAGGGAGCCCAGGAACCACCTCAGCACAGGACTTGGGTCATAGCATTGCTCCAGGTGGCTCCATCCTCAGTGTCCGTGGGGGAATGTTCCCTGTGACAGAGGTGGAGCAGGGATGCCCTGGGTTGGTGTGCAGCTGGCCACCCTGCTTCCTTGCAGCACAGAATGATGCCAGCCAGATCCATGCCAGAGGAGATGGATCTGGGTCAGGATCCCTGCAGGGAAAGGGGGAGCCAAGTTGGGATCTATGATGGTGGAGGGAGCTGGATCTGGATCCCTGCAGTTGGGGGAGAGCAGGGAAGCTGGATCTGGAACCTTGCAGGTGGAGGGAGACGAGGGAGCTGGATCCGGATCCCTACAGGTGGAGAGAGCTGGGGGATCCAGGTCAGAATCCCTGCAGGCAGAGGAGGATGGGGGAATTGGATCGAGATCCCTCCAGGCGGAGGGGGCTGGGGGAGCTGGATCTGGATCGCTACAGGCAGAGGGACCTGGGGTATCCAGATAGGGATCCCTGCAGGCGGAGAGGTCCAGAGGAACTGGATCGGGATCCAGATCGCGATCCCTACAGATGGAGGGGGTTGGGGGATCCGAATCAGGATCCAGATTGGGATCCCTGCAAGAGGAGGGGACCGGAGGAGAGCTGGATCTGGATTCCTACAGGTGGAGGAGGGGGTAGAGGATCCGAATCGGGATCCCTGCAGGCCGAGGGGTACGGGCTGCCGGCGGGACCGGCAACGACCTCTCGTGGCCAAAGCCCCGGCCCCTCCGGCTTTGGAATCCGAGGATTCGCTCCGTCGTGGCGGTGCGAATTTGGCAGGAGGGAGCAGGGAGGATGCCCGACGCCTGGAGATGGAGCTGGGCTTTCCTGTGCCCTTTGTGGGATACATCACGCTCCCTCCTTTGGAAAACCAGCTCCCTGCCCGGATTTCATCCCTCTCAGGCTCCCAAGAGATCATCAATGCTGCACCCCCCTCGCAGCATCCTGCAATCCTCCCACCCCCAGTGCTGCGGAGGTGCTGGGTGCAAAACAGCAGCCGCTCTTCCAGCCAAACCCTGCTCTCCCCGGTGGACCCAAGCCTGGGGGACCCCGATACCAGCCCCCTAGCCTGGCCATGCCTCCCCCCCTCCAGGGGCAGAACCAAACCAGCTGTTTTGCAGTGATGCCAGCAAGACACTTGCACTCTATTTAGGTACCTGGGGCAAGATGCTGGTGTGGGTGTAAACCAGGGGCTGGGTTCACCTGTGAGAACTCTGCTCTCACCTCCTTCTGCCCTCCTGCCTTGACTCCCACCTCCTGAAGGTTTTACCCTCACTTGCTCTCTAGAATCAAACACAGATGGCTGGTTTTGCCATATTTTTCAGGAAAGAAAAAGAAAAGGGAAGAATTATTCTTTTGGAAAAGCTATTTTTTATTCCCCCTTCTCTCTGTTTTCACATGTATTGCTTCCCTCTTCGATAGCTGTACCTGCATATATAGGGTATCTGGGTTTAGAGGGGGTTATTCTCTTTTTTTTTTCTTTCTGATCTCAGGATTTAGATTTATAGCTGAGCATTAGAGGGAAAAAATCCAATTGAGATAAGCATTAAAGCAATAAAACAAAGAAACCAGCCATTACCTCCTTTGTGTTCAGCCACCAAAACTCACCTTTCTCTAAGATAGGCATGGATGGGCACCATGTTCTGCTCCTTGGGAATGGGACAGGGATGCTCTACGGAGCCTGGGGAACGCATCAGTGCCCCTGCCAGCTAGGTGCTCCCTGCTTCCTAGTGCTGGAAGGATCATTAAACCCTCGTGCTAATTCAAGCTTCTTTTTTAATGATAAAAATCTCTTCCTCAAATCTTCCTCCAGTGGGCTTTATTGGGTTTGAAAGGTTTCAACCTTAAACCCAGAGACCCTATGTATATATTTATATATAATGTGTATATATACTGGTAGACTGTACAGATATATCTAGAGACATACGTAGTTCTCAACTGATTTCAGCTTAATGGTATTTTCACTCCTACTCTCCGCAGCAGTGAAAATAAAATGATTCACAAGGGATCCAGCACCATGGACGGACTTGCTTCTCTCTGATCCTTCCTTGTCTTCCTAGCTGTGCAGAAGCTGCTGCTTCATTCAGGACCAGATTTCCTCCACTGGGGCCAACCTTTCAAACAGTTGGAGCTCAGTTTATGGGGAGAGACCTTGGGGTTCCCCATAGTGGGGGACTGGGGGGCTCTAGGGGTTTTGTGGTGTGCCCTCACTTGAGGTGATGCTGGGTTGGTGATGCAGGCAGAGCACTGACAGGCAGGCTTAGGGAGCATGTGCCTGTCCTAACGAGTACCACGGCTAATTAAGAGAGCTAATTAGCTGCAGCTAATTGGCTGCAGCTCCCAGTGCTGTGGCTTCAGCTGATGGGTGTTATCAGCCCTGTAAGCTGACAGGGAGAAGCCCGTGGCCTCATGCACTGCTTGTCAGGGCAGGTTGCAATGACTTGGACTGAACTGCCCCAGAGAAGCCGGACAAATGTCCCCAGGGTGAGTTTGCCCCAGAGGAGCAGCATGGAGGGGCTCCAGGGTGCGTGTGTGGGCAGCTGAGGGAAGAAGCATCTCTCCCACCCACAGCAATGAGATCCATCCCCAGGGCTGGAATGCATGCTTGTTTTCACATGAGCAGAGCAGGTGCAGGCAGCAACTTATCTTTCTGCCCATTGCCACAGCTTCAAAAATCTCCTCTTGCTGCTGCTCTCCCCACGTGAATCATGAGTGGAGAGGGAGGATGGGTGTGGGCGTGGGTGCGAACGCATGGGCTGCGGCGCGGGGCTGCTCACAGGAGCTCGCAGGAGGCTGGCAGGAGGAGGATGCGTGTGTGTGCGGAGCAGCCACGAGCAATGAGCTCCCCTTATGTTTTTGTGCTGGAGATTAAAATTCCATATTTTGTGATCAGGGCGTGAATCATGCACTCCTGGGTGTGCATTCACTTGCTGCCTCCCAAAACAAGTCAGCCCTGTCTCCTAGGGGAATGGAGCATCCCAAAACGATGGGGGCTCATTTCTTCTTTCTTCAAAGAGCTGCTGTTCTGCCCTGGAAGTAGGAGCTGGGCATCTGGCATGGGATGCCCTCCCTTGCTCTGCATATTGTGGGGTCACAGAGAATCATAGAATGGGTTGGGTTGGAAGGGTCCTGAAAGATCATCCAGTTCCACTCCCCTGCCATGGGCAGGGACACCTCCCACTGGATCAGGTTGCTCCAAGCCCCATCCAACCTGGCCTTGAACACCTTCAGTGGAGCAGCCACCACTGCTCTGGGCACCCTGGACCAGGGCCTCCCCACACTCACAGCAAAACATTTCTTCCTAAGATCTCATCTCAGTCTCTCTCTTTCAGCTGAAAACTGTTCCCCCTCATCCTATCCCTGCACTCGCTGATCAAGAGCCCCTCCTCAGCTTTCCTGTAGCTCCTTTAAGTTCTGTGAGACTGCTCTAAGATCTCCTCAGAGCCTTCTTTTCTCTAGGAAGACTGAGAATCCCTCATCAATGGGGACTGTGTGGGGCTGCTGGGATGGGCATGAAAGGGCTCCCAGCATGATACATGCTGATCTTCCTGGTGCTGGGGAGAGGGTTGTGGACCCACTGGGGAGCAGCTAGATATGGCAAGAGGCAGTTTGAAGCAGGATGAGTTACTGCTCAGATCAAGCCCCCTTTCAGCTGCTGAGTCCTCCCTCCCAGCCCATTTGTGGGTGCCTGAGCAGGGACCTCTCCTGCTGTGAGGGTCTGTGATGACCCTTTGGGGTGGTGCCATCCATGCAGGTGTTTGCTGCAGACACAAGGGAAGACCTAGGCATAAGGACGGACACTGGTTGCTTCTCTAGGGCAGCAAAGCAGCTGCCCCATGGACCTCTGCCAGCCCCAGCCTGGGCTTTTGCTTTGCACCAGTTTCCACCAGACTGGGCTGCTGGGCAGGATCTGCCCTGTCACCATTCCACAGAGCTGAAGGAGAAGGCTCCATCCAAAAGCCACGTCCTCTGCAGCCACGCTGGACCAAAGACCCTGCTCCTTGGCTGCGGGGAACTCAGCCGACCCTAGATAAGCACTTAAAGGCCCTTCAAAGAGCAGAGTTACTGGGGCAACTCCAATGTCCCCCCCTTCAGCTGCCACATCATTTCCATCAGAGTGTCTGCCAAGCTGCCTAATGAAGAGCTTAATGAAGATTAGCAGTGGCCCTTTGCTCTGCTCCACGCTGCACGGGGCTGGGACAATGCAGTGGGTGAGGAGGCTGCGGGTGCATTGACAAGACCTCTGCCCACTGGTGGGGGTGGCCAGGGTGTCCCTGCCTGCCCAGCAAGCACTGGCAGACGGGTCCAATGTCTGGGGTGGCTGGGCATGTGGGCTGTGATCTGCCTGTGAGAGAGAAGAACATTTTTACAGCAGTGGGTGGCTGTGTGTGCACAAGGCTGCCCAGTGCTGTGAAGAGCAGCCCATGGGGCTGCTGTGCACACCCTGCCCACCCTGGGGTGTCCCAACCCCATAGGACACATTCCTAGCAACAACATCTCTCCTGCTAGAGGATGGAGCAGGGCCATGGCCCCCCAAGTTGAGTCGTAAATGGGGTGTATCAAGCAGCCCCCCTACCCCAGAGCATGTGGGTGCACACAGGGGTAGATGGGGGATATGTCTCTTCTACCCCAGCAGGGGGAGCAGTGCTTCCCCCTGCTCTGCCTTCACACCAGCTCCCCCTCCCCAAACCACCCCTATGTTTCCAAAGCAACGAGGGGCGAGAGGCTCTGAGCCCTGCGGGAGGCGAAGGGGGTGGATGAGCTGATAATTACAAACCATCTGGCTGCCGGGATGGGCTTGTGCAGACCACCAAGCCCTGGGGAACAGCTGGTCCCCCCACGCCCTCCCTGGGGCTGGGATGCTCATTGAACCCCAAAGTTATACCTGGTTGAAACCCTGAAGATCGGCAAAGAAGGGCTCCTGGTACTTTGCCATTCCTTCATGTCTGGGGATGGCTACAGCTGGAAATTGCTCTCTGGCTTGGCAGGACCTGGACTGGTTGGGGCAGGGATGGACCTGGCGGTGTCCCCTCTGCCCAGGGCTGTGTCCATGGGGACAGCAGGGCAGGAAGTATAGCATGCTCTCCATCCCATCCCCCATAGCCCCAGACACAGCCTGGGCTGTTGGAGGGCAGCCACCACTGGGGCTGGCTCTCCCCCGAAGATGATGTAAGGTCCCAGTGGGGGGCTGCTGGCTTGATTGGCCACATCCTGCCTCTCCCCTCAGCAGTGGCAGTGCCAAGCCCCTCTGCAGCCCCCCTGCCCAATCTCTCCACACATTAAAAGCTTAGTAGTCCTTCCCCAGCCACTGCACCAGCCTGCAGGAGTGGACTGGGCTTCTCCCATGCCAGGGAGGAGGGGAAGGTCCATCCATACCATCTTCCTTCTGATCCTCCAGCACTGAGCAGAGCCCCGCTGGGCTGGGGTGAGTTGTGGGCAGGGCTGTGGATTGGGAGCTGGTGATGCGTGCTGGGGGCCCACCACACTTGTAAAGGTTTAATCTGTGGACAACCAGTAGAAACTGGGGAGCAGCATCCTCAGTCTGGGGTGCAGAAGCTCTGGGCTCTGTTCCTGCTTTTGCATTTGGTTTAGGAGAACGACGCGTAGGTGGGTGCTGGGCCCTCTGCCTGCTCTGCTCTGGGTGCAAGTGTGGGTGGGCAGCGCGCTTGTGGGTGATGCTGCAGCACTGGGTGCGTTGTGGGTGCTGAGAACCTGTGCAGATTCCCTTTGGGAATGGAACCCAGTGGGTTTGGGTATGAGGCTGCCAGGTGCATCCTGGCTAGGGTGCAGAGGTAGGGTTGTCCCTGTGCAGGACATCCCCAGGACTGAGTCACAGGGACACTGTGGCCTCCAGTCTCCCTGATGCTGGCTTGATGAGGATGCTGGAGGCTGAGAAACTGCACCTCAGGGCTTTGGACCTGGGTGTAGGATCAGGGGTGACCGAAGAGAAGGATTCCAGGGCTCATTTCTGCTTGGCTTCTGGGTTTATTGGGCCAGCGACCAGCTTCACCCATCATCTCGAGGAGCCAGAGCAGGACCCTAGCCCCCTCCTCACCTTCTGACTCCCTCACCATCTCTTTGGGTCTCGGAAAGCCAGGAAGGGAGGGCAGCCCAGCACGGCTGCAGGGCCTCTCCTGCACAGCCATCCAGCCAAGCGTGAAATGGGCTAAAAAGAAAAGGCATGGCACAATGTTCCTGGGCTGGGAGCAGTTCCTGGGCTGTGGTGGTCACAGTCCCCACCACAGCTGCAGAGCAGAGCTGGCTGTGGCCAGTGTGCTGGTCCTGGCTTCCCATCCATCTTTGCTTTCACCACTTTGCAACTATTTCAGGGCACGCAGTCCCATCCTGCCCTTGTTGGAGCCTTGTGCCCCTGGGGGTCACCAGAGCTGCCCTCAGAGTGATGAACCCAGCCTGCTGCAGGATGCAGACCCTAGCCTGGCTGGGCATCACTAGCCTGTGTCTGGGGGCCACTTGGGCTGTCCCAGCCAAGGAGAGAAGGAAGACGGAGAAGCCAAAAGCTGATCTTGCACTCTATGGAAATCTGGACAACTATGACCTGACGGACAACTACGGTGAAATCCTTGACCTGAGCAACTATGAGGAGCTCTATGACTATGGTGACCTTGCTCCAAAGGTGAGGGGGATGCAGGAGAGCACCCAGAGCATGGGCCAGGTCTTCCCTGGGTGCATCCTGAGAAAGGGGTTTGGTCCAAGGGATAGATGGAGAACCAGCCTCTTGCACAAGCCTGCAAGCCCCGGTAGCTCTTCCACCCCTGTTGCTGGTGGCAGGAAAGGCTTTACCTGACTCCGACTTCCACCAGCTTCTTTCTCCCCTGCCAGCACCTGGTTGAGCGTCTCTGCAGGAAGCCAGGACATGAGGCTTCCTGCAACCCTCTGGGCAAAAAAGAGAGGGGAGTTCTTGAATCCCTGGGCTAGGAGAGCTCTTCAAGGAGGAACTGCCTTTCCAATAAGACCTATCCAGTGAACTTGACCCCTTGATCCTCAAGCTCTGGAGAGCAGTGGGAGGACTCACTCGGCTGCCCCAGCCCTCACTCCCAGGCTGTGTTTGCAGATCGAGGTTGGCACCCTGGCTCCTCGACCCAAGGACCGCATGGCTCTCCCAAACCTGGACACCGTGCCTGAAACCCCAAAGCTGCAGCCTCTGAGCACCACCAGCCCCGTTTACCCAGCACCCATCCCCATGCAGGGTAAGTGCAGACCCCTGAGTGCAGCACGACGGTGCAAACAGTGGGGTTTAGTCCCCATGGGATGCAGCCACATGTTCCAGCTGTGGCAGGGCTGGTGCTCTGGAGAAAAGGGAGCAAATCTTTTACCACTAGCAGACAGCAGCAGTTATTTGCTCTGCCCGGGGTGTTGGGGGTGCATCTTATCGCACAGCAGGCAGGAGGGCTGCAGTAAGACATTTCTGGGAAACAAGAGCTCCAGCAAAGCAGCAACATTTTAATGAGCAGAGGCATTGCAACAGTCGGACAGAGTAGCAATTAGATTAGTGACAATTAAAATCCTGTAGCGAGGGATAAATATCTTTATTCATTTTCTGTCACTCTGGACTGGGACAAATTAAGTAGGAGGCAAAGGGAAATTGTTGCCTTGCTGCTTTGAACTCCCCCACTAATGGATGCTGAGGCTCACGGGTGCTGCGGGAGAGGAGAGGGAGAATGAGGGGGTGGGGAACCTGGCTTTACCCTTCCTGCCACCCCTGCCTGGGACGCTCACACAGCTGAGACAGATGTTTTTGGTCATGTTTTATTCTGTGGAAAAAAATAAGGGGGCCAAATGATCCCTGGTTGTAAAGCTGCTGTGCTTGGCAAACTTACATCTCCTTCTGTCTCATGGGAGGTATTTGGCCCTAAGAAACTTCATTTATTAGCAGTTCTTTTAGCTAGGAGTTTCTGGCCTTTGATGAGGTGCCCTGGGCTGTTTTGCTGATGAAGGTGCTGGGGCTGTGACAGATCCAGGTGCTAAAGACTTTGTGTACCCACAGCATGGGCAGGGGTGGGCACATCCACTGATCTCCCTGCATGCTGGGGTGCTTTGGGGGTGGGAGAGCCATGCCGTGCCATGCCATGCCATGCCGTGCCATGCCATGCTATGTGCTACCTCTGCACCCCCAGGCCTGCCCAGCTGCCTGCTCTGCCTGTGCATCGGCACCTCTGTCTACTGCGACGATGCCAACCTGGAGCACATCCCGCTGCTGCCACGGGAGACAACCTACCTCTATGCCCGCTTCAACCGCATTGGTGCCATCCGGGCCAGTGATTTCACCGGGCTGAGTATGTTGAGGCAAGGAAAAAGCCAGGCTTTGCAGTGGGGCACAGGGGGAATAAGCAGTTCTGTGTGGGTTCCTGTTCATCTCCTCCCTTCTCTCGCACCAGAGAAGCTGAAGCGAATAGACCTGAGCAGCAATTTCATCTCCTGGGCAGATGCGGATGCCTTCCACCTGCTGCCCAGCCTGCAGGAGCTCATTCTACCTGAGAACAGGCTGACAGCGTTGCCCGAGCTGCCCCGCAGCATCATCCACCTGGATGCCCGTCTCAACAGGATCCCCAGCACCGGCCTCCGACCTGAAGCTTTCCGGGTGGGTGCTGGGGTTGCCAGCCCACTGGATGATTCCAGGCTGGTTTTAGCCTAAACCTGTCAAGCCAAGGGGTAAAAGGGATAGTGCAGAGTGCCAGAGCAGTGCTGGGAGCAGGGAGGTTCATCTCCCTCCTCTTCCTGCAGGATCTGAAGCAGCTGCAGTTTCTCCATCTGTCCGATAACCAGCTGGACTATATCCCAGCACCCCTGCCTGAGAGCCTGCGCTCCCTGCACCTCCAGGTGAGATGAGCCCAGACCCAGGCTTGGTTGTACCTGAGTCTAGCAGAGCCCACCACCACCTCCTTCTCCTCTCCCTCCTCCTCCCCAGCACTCTGGATCTGATTTTGTCCATTGCCTCCCCGGCCAGAACAACAACATCCAGACCATGCATGAGGACACGTTCTGTGACAGCCGAGACCACAGCCAGATCCGCAGGGCACTGGAGGACATCCGCCTTGATGGCAACCCCATCAACCTCAGCCTCTTCCCCAATGCCTATTTCTGCCTTCCCCGCCTGCCCACGGGCCGCTTCTTCTGACCCCCAGACTCCCTTGGACCCTGCTGCCTCAAGGAAAATGTGGGGTTAAAACAAGTGCATTTAACCCTGGTGTGAGCTGAGCCTCCGTTTAAGGGTGAACTCAGTTCTGGGGCAAAAGGAGCAGGGGATGGGCAACTCTAATAAAACCAAGACTTTCAAAATGCATTCAATGTCTTGTTCTCAACAGCAAGAACAGCAGAAGGCCCTTGCCCAGCCCCAGCCTAGCAGCTGCTTTGCGAACCGTTTTGGTTTGCAAAGATGAGACTTCCCTGTGTTCCAATAGTTCCTCGATTCCCTCCTGGGACCTCAGGTAGATCTCTCTGTGTGTGCTTTCAGGGTTTCCTGGCCAGGGACTAGGAGCTGACTTGCTCCAGAGGTGATTTATGGCCACATCAGGTTTGGCTGGCGTGATCAAGCTGTCCCCAGGTCCATCAGGTGGGTCTATGTGGCTCTGCAGGAGGAGAGTTGCACACCCACGTGTGAGTTGTGGCCACTGCTGAGCTGTCCCCAGGTGCTCCAAAAGAGGATGCAATACCTCAGCAGGGGACAACTAGAGTCCTCCATCACCTCACCCCAGACTCTTTGCAGCCCCTTGGCCCCTGCTCCATGCAGGGCCTTGACCCTTATGGGCACTGGGAACCATCCTGGTACCCACTGATGTCTCCAGCATGAGCTCTGCCCGGAGGGAGGGTCTCCTGGCTTCTTCAGCTGCAGCTTATGAGCCAAACGGCCCTTGGCCTGGCAAGAAAAAATCACTTGGATGTAGTTAAAATATCTTGTATCATCCCAGCTTTCAACACCCAAAAAGAGCTGCCCAGTGGCGAGATATTTTAAATGTAATGTATGCATCCTCTATATTTTTATACACATGTAAGAAACACGCATACCGTGAGAGGAGTGACACATCCCCGGAGAATCCAAACTGAAACCACTGAGCTCAGCCCACATCCCCAGCCTTGGGGAGGCAAACTAAGGCAGCTGGAGAAAACCTCACAAGAAGATCCAGCTTCTCATATATGTGCACACTGCAAACGCTGCTGGGTGCTTGCACCTGTAAGCCTACTTTGGCACAGCATGGACACAGGTGTGCCAGTGGAGCACATGCTCTCTCCCCTTTCCTTTCCTTTTCCACATAAAATCCAACTCAGACATGGATTATGTAACTCCAAAAGCCAGGGCCCTTGGTAAATGTGAATTTTGAGCTGTTCCAGCCTTTCCTTTCAGGGTAGAATTAAAATGCCAGGATTTATTGCTGCTGTTGTCACGTCCACCTTGAAACTGTATCTCTGTATCCACGGCTGTCTATCCCCCTCTCTCTCCTCCTTCCCATTCATCCTTCCTTCCGACACCCTTGCACTGTCCTTTACCCCGGTGATTTCATCTGCTCCCGTGGGATGAGTTATTGCTGTGAGTTCTGCTCTAGCGGGATGGAGTTGGCCAACTTTTCCCAACCGTGAGCCCCAGTCCTTCGCATTCATCCCACTAGATGGCAAGACAGAGTGTTTAGAAAAGCCTGACCTTAACTTCGGACCGCAAACTCACTCGCTGCTGTTTACATCCCTTCTAGGGTGGGTTTAGAATCTCTCCCTCATGCCCATGCAGCTGGGGAATAGCCCAGGTGCTCAGTGTTGGCAGACGAAGGATTAAAAGGAGCTGCAGAGGGGAGGAGGGTTTGTCTCCTGTGAGAGGGGAGTGAGGTAGGTGGAGGCATGAGTTTGAGGGTAAGGGGGCTGCTGGCTTTGTGGAAGTGAAATGTATTGAGGAGCAATGAGGGGGCTTTGCTAGGGGAGAGTTGAGATTCAGTGATGCTGTTTCATTGTGTGTGGCTTTCAGGTCCCCTTGCAATCCTGGGGAGGAGGGAATGGGCTGGGGCAGCAGATTTCCGTCTTTCCAAAGCCTTGGAGGGGGGCAGGCAGGCCCTTTCTTTGGGAGGGGGCTGCTAGCAGCTCAGCCCTCTGTTTTGCTGCTGCAGTTAACTCAGCTCTTGTGTCCTTGCTGCTGCCAAGGGGGGGGGGGGAAGAAACCAGTAACTGTCTTTGCAGTATGGTGTGGGGAACAGCAGCCTTCTGCTGCTGCTGGCACTGCAGCCCTTTCCCACCCTGCTGAAGTGCCTCATCCCCTCCACAGGGATCGGCTGCCCCCAGGACCTCCCTGGGCACCCTGACAGGGCTGGATGGAGCTGGTGTGGAGGCACAGAGCCTTCCCTGGGGCTGGAGATGACAGTGAGCATTTGAGGGGCTCTGCTTGAGCCCTCCTGCCAGCAGAACAGCCCTGCTTCAGCTCAGTCTGGCTCAGCAACGTGTCCAAGATCTCGCTACCTCTTCTGTCACCCTTGCTGCCTGCTGTCCCATGTCCCTTAGGTTGTGCCCAGGCAGCTGGGAGTCCTGGCTCCTCTCCAACCCCCGATGTCTGCAGCTCTACCCAGCCTATGCCTCTGCTTGCGCCATTCCTGAGGTGCAGGGTCACTGCCTACCCTCTGGGACCTGCTTGCATTTAAAAGGCGTTTCTGTGGCAGAGGCTTTATGCAACTGCACAGCTAGTCCCATGCACGGAAAGGACTGCGCATCTCTGCTGTGATATACATACTGCTTAACCCTAACCAGCCATGGGGACTGCCTGAGCCCAACTAATGGGGCCAGCAGCCAAGCAGACCTGCAGCAAGGATGCAGGGCCAGGCAGCAGCACAGGAGGGAGTGGAGCAGCCAGAGAGCAGGATTAGCGCAGGGCCCATGTAAGAAGCTGTGAGCTGGAGTTGCACAAAGGCAAAGCGTGACTCTTATCTCGAGGGTGTTTGTTGAGTAACAACAGAAGCTGCAGGGCTTCAAAGTAGTGTTTGATAGGAAATGGTGGCAGCCCTGTTGATGGAGACAATTAAATGGTGCAGGATGGGGGGAGCACCAGGAGCAGTCTTGATTGGAGATGATGGATAAGACAAGCAGATGCTCCCAGACTGGTTTGTACATGCCAGGAGCTGCTTCCCAATCCCTACAGGGTGTGCAGGGAGGGACAGGGAGGAATGTCCCCAGCTGGATCCCTGGCTGCTCTCTCGCTGGGCACACAGCAGGCTCTTGGGTAGAGGGCTCATGTATTGCCCGTTCCCGTCCTACCTCACCCAGAGAGCGCCTCTGTGTGTAATTCACTCAGCTCTCCTCCATCTCTCTGCCGCTCAAGGTCACCTTCCTCGCTGGGGCTGGATTTTCACATATTGATTGCTTGGCTCTAACAGCTAATGTCTTGGTAAGCTCCCGATCTCACGCCAGCTCTCTGGGAGAAGTGTCTCCATATGGGCCTCCCTCCTCTTCGATCCTGCCCTCTCCCTCCATGTTCTCCTCCCAGCCCCAGCCATGCGTCACTAACCAGCACCAAAACAGAGACAGGAAAGTCTTGTCTTTCACAGAGCAGTACCCTTCTCCCTCCTCTGCCTCTCTGTCTCCTCAGGAACGTGACATGAGCACACTTCTTCTCTTGGGCTGATTTAGGAGGAGCTGGGACAGCACGTGGTGTTGTTGCAGGGACTCGGCATGCTGCTTCACCTGTCCATGAACTACCTCCAACTTCTTCTCTACTCTCGTCCCACCAGCATGACCAAGATCTGGTTGTGCTGTGCTGGGCGTGTCCCTTGGCCACCAACAGGAGATAGAGCCATCCTTCTGCAGTCAGGGCAGGGCGAGGTGGATCAGGTCAGGAGCAGAGTGGCTAGGGTTAGGGACCTGAATCCAGAGCCGGAGTAGCGGGAGGAGGATGGAGACTGTTAGACCCTGAAAGACCTAGGCAAGCTGGTAAAAGGCCACAGATATAACCCAGGTCTACACATCTGGGTCAGTGGCAGCATCTGTGCCAGCCCTAACCCCCACCTGTGCCCAGGCTAGGCAACCAGTGGATTTATTGGCCAAGTGCAAAATCAGTGGTAGGATGGAAAAAGGACACTGAACTGTGGATGCTGATGAGATCCTGACTTCTACCAGCCTAGAAATCACCCTTAAATGCTGTTAGGGAAGAAGCACCGTGGCCCAGCTCTCTTAGTGAGTGATATGTTATGGATGATAACAGCTTTATTTATAGCACTTAACTGGCTGTTGGCTCAAGGCACTGATTTGTGCTTAGCGTGCGATCTTTTAGGGTGGCTGTTTGTGCAGCTCATGGCTGGAAGACTCGCACAGCCCCACCAAAGCTCCTGCTGTGTGACATTGGGGCAGGACTTTGTCCGGATTTGATGTGTTCCACTCCCTGTCCCCAGCCCAGGCCACTGGCTGGGACCCAGGCTCACCGAGACTGACCAGAAACTCAGTTTTCTGCCTATATTTATGCAGCATCTCATCTGGAGAAACCCCAATCTCTGTGCCTTGGGGTCTGAGAATTTGTACATCTCTTACACTAATGGAGTCATTAATAGTGGCCACCCGGGGAGAGCTGTGTTACCGCTCAGCTTCCAGATCTGTCCTTTTTGGGTTTTGTTGAAGGATCCCAGTGCTGGGATTCATTAGATGGAAGCTGCAAGGGCTGGGGAGATGAAAGCGTTGTTCATGAATTATCACCAGAGTGCAGACAGCTGCCCAAACCCCTTCAGGGAAACTCAACAATGGAAATAAAGAGGTGGTGGTGGGTGAAACCTGCTTGGGCTTTTCCTCTCCCCATTTTCCACTTCACCACTGGAAAAAAGAGAAGAAAAAAAATCCAAAAACAAAACGCATCAAGAGGAAGGGAAAGAAGAAAATGCATTCTTTTCTTCTTCACACCCTTCCCTCCTCCTGCCAAATTGTGACTATATAGCATAAAAATAAGCTGTGGAATATCGCACCCCCCCCCCCTCCCTGCAGCTGACTGTGGGTCTCCTAAAGGCCTGTGGGGTGTCTGCAGCATCCCAGGGCTTTCCCAGCTCTTCTCTTCCACCCTGCTCTAGAACAAGAGGTTCTGGGACTCCTTGCCATGAGCTGTTCCAGGATGGGGGATGTGACCAATATACAGCTATTATTAGTGCCATTGCGTTAGGTCTTGTCAACAGGAACCCTGACACCTTAGAAAGGCTCTGTGAAGGGAAACACATGTCCTCTGGATAGGAGCAACCCCAGCTTAACCCAATTCCTGCAGAGGGGACACCTCAGAGGGATCTGGTTTGGGATAAGGGGGGCTGTGGGGTGGTGGACCTGAGGAGAGGGGAGTCACTGTCTCCCAAGGAGATGTGGATGGTCCAGAGGATGCTTGAGCCTGTGGTATGTGAGCTGATGTCCTCGTTGCAGCTAGGAGTGATAGTCCTTGCTTCTACTGGTCGGGGGTGAAAGCTGCTTGGTGTCTCCCCGAAATGTGGGCATTTCCACCCTGTTGCTGCCAGCCTTGAGGCACCTGGATCCTCCCCCTGAGCAGTCCTGGCCTCTTGCTGCAGCGGGAAGGGCTTGTCCAGCGTCATTTCCAAGGTGACTCTGTTCCTGCACCACCTCCTATCCACTGGCTGAGCACATCAAAGTGTCTGACTGAGAAGAAATGATGCGATGGAGAAAAATTTCAATAAGTCTGGCTCTTCCATGCTGTCAGCCAGGCTTTTCCAGGGCTGTCGGGGCAAGGACCACGCTGTGTGTGCAGCTCTACCCCAGCAGGGATTCACCTCCCGGCACAGGGCTTCCCCACTCCTGGCTTTGTGTTTTAATTGACCTGATGCCAAGCTCAATCAAGGATGAATTGGGTGCTCAAATGTTGATTTAGGGGTGATGCACCCATAAAGAAGAGCTTGGCATGGCAGCAGTGAGTGTGTTGGTATGCCCTGGAGCCTGAGCCAGGAGGAGGAGAGCTGAGCTTGGCATGTCTGATTGATTGCCTTCTTTTAAAATAACCAACCGGGGCCTGGATCTTCCGTTTCTGTAGGATGTGGAAAACCTGGAGAGGGGGAAGAGAAAAACAGCTTTGAGAGAGTGAGTGCAAGTATTGCTAATTTATGATCAGAGAACTATATGTTTGAGTTTGACAATAACAGGGAAAGGACCTGGTGTTCAGTCAATGATAAATCTGTTTTATCGGGTGCTTTTGAAAAGGCTTCCCCACAGGGCAAATTGTGGGAACACAGAACATAATTACCCCAAATTCCAATTTGAGTAATTATTTCTACCTACCTGTCACTCCTCTGGTGCTTTGAGCTGGTTGCAGAGGTTTTTGCTTTCCCTTGTGCCTCTGCTTAAAAGCCAAAGCCATTGTGCAGCACTGCTAGGTTCTCTGAAGAGCTGGGCCAGCCCTGCCGGCAGGGAGCCACTTCCCTGCAAGACTTTGGGGCTTGCTGCTGTCCCACTCCACTCTGGGAGTTGTCCTTTCACTGCCATTTTTCAATGGCTGCTGAGTAGGGACCATCCGATGTTGCATCGACTTCCCCCCGCCCCTTCCCCCCCCGCCCCCCCGGATCTCTCCCTGGACTGGGTGATGAGGATGGAGGTTGGAGGGCTGCTGGGTACATCCAGTCCTGTGCCCGTTCTCCCCATCCCCCATGGCTCTGTGCTGTGACAGTGAGGTAATCGAGGGTTTTACTGCAGTGGACCGTGGATAGCTTTTCTAAGCATCATCTCCTAATGCTTCCCCAAAGAGCCAGCTAGGCTACCAGGTGCATTAGGAATCGACACGCATCGCGAATGGATTGCCTGCATGCTCTCGTCCACTTCTCTGGCTGTCTCTGTGCTTGCCAGCTCCCCAGCATGACCAGAGCTGCCCAGTGCCAGCTCTACCCTCCCCTCAGGGTCACCCAAGTGATGGAGGGCATCAAGGATGGCTCCCTCCAGTTCAGAGCTGCAGCAGGCAACTCCATCCCCATCTTGGTCCCACCAGGATGGGCCATCAGCTCCAGGAGAAGCAGCCAGGCTGCACCCTCTTGCCTTCCCCCTCTGGGGACTCGCAGCAGACAGGCACTGCGGGTGGAATTGGTGATAAACGTCTGCATGGGCCAGTCAAGCAGAGAGGAAAAGAAAAAATGACCCTGTTGAGAGCAGGGATAGGCTCTGCATCTCAAGTAGCTCCCCAGGAGCTGCCAGACAGTTCCTCTTGTGAGAACAAGGGACCTGTCGTTTCCCAGAGCCACCCTCCGCAGAGAAGGAAGCAAAGGTGGTGATGGCATAGCAAGTTCAACTGCAGAAGGTGAAAGCATTTGGAAAAGGCAGTGCTCTACCTGCAGTGGTATGGAGCAGCCCTGGGGCTCACAGAGGGAGCAGCCTGGGGTCTTTTCTCTTCTGGGAGCTCCCTCCAACTCCATCAACAGATTATTCTGATTTACCTCCCCATTAACGAAAGCAGAAGCAGATCCTAAAAGGGCTCTGCAATGGAGCAGGCATCAAGCCTGTGGCTGCCAGCCCTTGTCCCTCACACTCCCAGCTCTGGGTGCTTGGGGCAAAGAGAGGATGAGACGCCATTAGATGAGGGAAACTGAGGCATGGAGTGAAAGGGCCGTTGTCCAAGGGCTCAATGAGCCATGGGAGAGGACGCCAGTCCCTGTCACCTCTGGAGCCTCATTTTTTTTTCCCTAACAAGGGGAAATGACACACAGTTAACTCAGCACAGGGATCTGAGAGTCATGGAATGGGTTGTTTTGGAAGGGACCTTAAAGCCCATCCAGTTTCAACCCCCTGCTATGGGCAGGGACACCTCCCACGGGATCAGGTTTTTCCAAGCCCCATCCAACCTGGCCTTGAACACCTCCAGGGATGGGGCAACCACCACTGCTCTGGGCAACCTGAGTCAGGGCCTCCCCACCCTCATAGTGATGAATTTTAGTTCCTAGTGATGGGATGTTGGGGTACTCCATGGGTGGGGGCTGTGAAGCCAAGATAGGGGTGACTCGAGTTAGGGACTCACTCAGCATCCTAAATGCTCTTTTGTTTGCTAAAATACAAATCATTCCATTTCCTTACCAAACTCCTGCCTGGACCCAGATCACCTTGTGCCTGCAGAAGGGACGGAGGACACATGCTGGTAGCTAGGGATGGAGGGACTCCTTGGATGGATGGACAGGGCTGCAGGGAGGCATTTCTTAGGTAAGTGGGTGGAGAAGGAGACGCAGAGGGACCTGCTGGTCTCCAACAGGTCATTAGGTGACTTGGCCAAGAAGCTAATTAGGCTGGGACGATCCACAAAGCAGTGAAGCTGAGTTTGCCATTCTCCCACCAGCTACTCTGCACGCTGCTGCTGGCACCGTGCATGGTGACGCCCAGACCTGGCAGGAGCTCATGTGGTTCCACTGATCAAAATTCCATGAAGACATGAACAAAAATCGATGGTTGTGCTTATGAATTAGTGATTGCTGAGCAGATCGATGCAGCCTGCCCCGTGCGTGCTGTATTGCTAATGAACACCAGCAGTGGGAGCGTGGGAAGAGCCGTCGAGGTTCTGCAGCAGCACCTTCTGCATCTCTGTTTATTCATGTTTTAAATACATTTATCTTGCCTTTACTCCCAAAACTACTTTAAGCAGAGTTCAGGTGATTTCCATGGAAGGGACTCGGTGCGTGCGTGCTGCAGGATGGGAGCTGCTGCTTTTTGAATGAGGCGGGACATTGGAAAGGGCTGATGGCTTTTGGCTCCATGCTGGAAGGAATGGAATCGGAGACCATCTCTGTAAATATGTATGTGGGTAATTTCTAATCGAATACCACAGTTCTCAATGTTGGTATGTGTCATTCCCATGGCATTATCCCTGCAATTAGAGTTCCCCCCCCAGTTGCATAAGAACCTCTTAGTGACTCACCGGATTTGCAGGGAGAGAGGCGAACGGTGGCTTGGAGGCAGCCGGCTGTGCCTGAGCGTGTGTGAGGTGTGAAAATCAGGTGCTCAGGTGCTCTGTGGTTTGCAGCTCACTCCTTAACAAACCTTGCTCCCAGTTGCTAGCAGTTCCACTGCTCTCCTCAGCATCACCACCAGCACCCTGGGTTGGGGATACTTGGGTGTCCCCCTGTTAGTGAGCTTCCCCATCCACTCAGCATTACTTTTACTTTTGTCCTTATTATCGTGGCTCTGTTTGTGCATTGATGACCCTTTGGGGACAATAATAGCATGTTTCAGATCGCTGATTAAAACTGCTGTGGTGTCAGAATCAATAAGCATTGGCAGATGAGACCATAATAAGTATAATAATCCCCATTAGGGGAACAAATGGGTGAGAGAGTGCAGGGCTGCTAATACAATAATGCCATGAATCTGCTTCGATCAGCTGGAACCACAGCATCCTCCTAGAGAGGGGCAGGGACCATGGTACTCCCACTCTTTACCATCCCCTCCACCAGTAGAGCCCCCCCCTTCTGGCTGCTGTGACACCTTCTGTGCCCGGGCTTGGAAACTTGGCTTTGCAACATTTAAGGCTGAAAGAGGGGAGATTGGGATGAGATCGTAGGAAGAAACGTTTTTTTTGTGAGAGTGGAGAGGCCCTGGCTCAGGTTGCCCACAGAAGTGGTGTCTGCCCCATCCCTGGAGGTGTTCAAGGCCAGGATGGATGGGGCTTGGATTACCCTGATCCAGTGGGAGGTGTCCCCGCCTATGGCAGGGGGCTGGAACTTGATGGACTTTGAGGTCCCTTCTGACACAAACCATTCTATGATCTATAAACATTAATTACTTGGGCTCTGGGAATGTGTGTGACTGGTGGCCCCAGTGTGGGAGAGGGAATGGGGCTTGGTGCAGCCTGGGGAATTACTTATCCTACCCCAAAGCTTCAAGAAAACGTAAAGACTGAGATTATCGATCAGGGGAAATTCCTGCTCTGACCCTTCCTGTCAATTTGTCTTACAGAGACTGAGTGTGGTGAGGGCCAGGAGGTAAGGGGAAGCCAATGGCATTAAAGCAGCTGCTTATTTAAAAATAAAAATCAATATGTAATTGTGGCCCCATTGATCCGTGGCTCCACTGCTGTGGCTCTCCACTGCGCTTTGATCAGCTTTCGTGGTGGTGGAGAAGAAAGTCCCAGCAGCTGGGGGCTATTAAATGATAGCAAACACTTTTCAGGTGAAAACTATAGAATTTTTACCTTAAATAAACCCAAACAGAGAAGCAGTGGGCGTGGGGGACCTTGGGACTGGGCATGCTCATAGAATCATGGAATAGTTTGGGTTGGAAGGGACCTTAAAGCTGGAGTGACGCTTCCCTCCTCACATTGGCTGTTTGGTCCCTTCTGACTGCAGAAAGCACCTCTGACTCCCAAAATGCTGCTGGCCAAGGTCTGCTGCAAGCCCGTGGTCATGGAAATGAATTCAGTGATGGCATGATTTCAGTTTTGCAATAGAGGAGGGGGAAGCCCAGCCCGTTGGCTGCACCCGGCTTAGAGGGATGCTGGGGCAGAGTGAGGGCTCCCTAAATTTGTAGTGGGTTGCAGGAGGATCAGGAGAAATCTCTGGTTTGGATCTGCACCCAAAGAGCTGCCCTACAGAGAAGGACTTGGGGGTGCTGGTCAATGAGAAACTCGAAGCGAGCCAGCAATGTGCCCTCGCATCCCAGAAGGCCAACTATGTGCATCAAAAGAAGCATGCACAGTAGGTCAAGGGAAGGGGATTCTGCCCCTCTATTCCTCTCTTGTGAGACCTCATCTGGAGTGTTACATACAGTTCTGGAATCCTTAACATAAGAAGGAGGTGGAACTGTTGGAACAGGTTCAGAGGAGGGCTACAAAGATGATCAGAGGGCTGAAGCACCTCCCATCCGAGGACAGGCTGAGAGAGTTGGGCTTGTTCAGCCTTGAGAAGAGAAAGCTCCGAGGAGATGTTATAGCGACCTTCCAGTACCTGAAGGGGCTAAAAGAAAGCTGGAGAGGGGCTGCTCACAAAGGCTGATCCAGTGGGCAGCCTTATCCAGTGGGAGGTGTCCCTGCCCATGGCAGGGGGTTGGAACTGGGTGATTTTCAAGGTCGCTTCCAACCCAAACTATTCTATGATTCTATGAACTCTTCCAAAGATGGCATGATGAGGCTCAGAGCCTATACACATATTGAGGGCAATATCTAACCACATTCCCTGGGAGGGAGACCTGTCTGAGGCAGAACTGGTTGGTATAAACCAAATTGGTTTTGCTTGAGAAATGGAGGTTTGTTGAAACCCAGCATGTTTATAGCAAAACATTGGTTTCAACAGATTTCTGTTTCAACATGTTTTTTAGAAGCAAAAGGAAAGCTTTCCAAATTGTCAAAAGACCCTGGTTGAGCACTTTCTCGGCAGAGCATAATCCGTTTCTCAGCTCCAAATTACTTTTCTTTTTGCAATGTAAGTAAATGTATTGCAAAGTCCTCTTCTGAAAGGGGGGCTGAAATCCTACTGCAACACTTTGTGAGGATCTCGATGACAGACTGGGATTAAGTTGTTCCATTCTAGGGTCTGGTTTTCAAACAATGTCCTTTTCCCTTTCTTTATGATGACAGTTTTTTATCCTGCTGCTGGATGGTTAACAGCAGCAACTCCTTCCTGGTGTGGCAATTGCTTCATCTACCGGCACCAAATCTTAAAGGCTGGCAAGGGATCCTGCATGGGGGTAGAAAAGCTCAAATTTTGTGCTGGTTTTTTTTTCTGATGTATCCTACTTCTGCAGCATTTTTACTGGTCTTGGTCTGAGAGGGGATGTTGGTGGATGGTCTGATCCACTGCAGGTATTTCTTCCAAAGAGTTGGGTGGTGCTTTGTGGCCAGACTGCTGGAAGATCTTGTTGTTGCACTGACCCAGTAACACTTCCCTTCCGTGAGGCATGGGATGACATCTCCATTAGGTACTATCTCCATGCATACCAATTGTGTCCCTAATAGGACATTGTGTATATATGGTGCTTCAGGACATGGTTTAGTAAGCATGCTGCTGTGTTGATTGTTGGACTGGATAAGCTTAGAAGTCTTTTCCAACCTTAGTTCTATGATTCCATGAGCCTGCATCTTATTCAAGCCACTGTAATTGCAGGATGGAAATCCAGTCTGTAGTGTGGGACGCCCTGGGTACACCAAGAGCACCAACAATGTGGTCATTTTCCACGGGAGCATTGACGGAGCCAAAAGCGATACTCTCTATTGGCTGGGGAAGTTGTGTGGCCTCATCAGCATGCACAGCAGAACAGAATATGCAAACATGAGATGCATTTTGTTTATTAAACTGGCATCTCCATAGGTTTGGTATCTTCTTGACCCCCTACGTATTAATCAAACTAACAACTTCATTCCAAATTTTAGTTTTGCCATAGAGGAGGGAGAAACCCAGCTGAGAGTGATGCTGGGGCACAGCAAGGGCTACCTAAATTTGCAGTGGGATGCAGCCAGGGATGCAGGAGGATCCAGAGAAATCTCTGGTTTGGTTCTGGACCCAAAGAACTCTTTGGAAGAGGCTGCCCAGGGAAGTGGTGGAGTTACCATCCCTGGAGGGATGTGGATGTGGCATTGAGGGGCAGGGATAAATGGTGGCAAGGGTCTGTGGCCGGACTCAATCTTAAAGGTCTTTTTCAACCTAAATGCTTCTATGGGTCTAAAGCAGCACCCTCCTGCCCTGCATAAGTTTCTCCAGGCATGAGAGAGGTTTGGGTTTGGGAAGACAGAATGGAAGTAGATCTGGGAGCTCCTGTATCAGATTCTTACTGACAGTTGCATTAATGGCTCAACTCCACTTAATGAAATGGTGGCTGTGTTGGTGAACAGCCAAAATCTGACCTGCTTTTCGCTTTATTATATCTGCTTGCAGATGTCATGTAACTCTTTAATCAAATGTTTCATTGCCTCGATAGAGCAGGAAAGGATTTGGAGAAAGTAATTGAGTTGTTTGCAAACTTTTTCAGGCTCCAAGCGTGGCCGAAGCCTTCTGCTTTTCAAGAAGGGGAATTAAAGCTAGCAGCCAGGCTTAGGAGGATTTGGGCTGGGTTCTGGTTGGAGCAACGCAGGGATTTTCAGCAAATCTCGGGGGCCTGTGGAAGGGGGCATCACCTTCTTGCTGAGTCTGGTGGCACTTGCAGCCTGTGAGGGTGTGCGAATAGGGCTGGGCCCTTTGTAGTCTCCCAAGAGTTGGATTTTGGTGTCCACATGGGCTTCTGTGGCTTTGGGTCTGGTGCCTCCCTTTGCAAATAAATAGAAACCTGTAATTACAACAAGTCCATAAAAGCATCTATTTGAGAGTCTGTAATGGGTTGGCAGTGGGATATCCAGTTCCCAGCTGGAGAAGGTTTGAGGAAGGTGGAGGGATGCAGGGAAGAGCCAGGAGCTATTTTGGCTCCCTGTGCCACCCCCTTCCTCCTGCTGCTCCGACTCAAGTGCTAACAAATGCTTTACGGGGAGCTGCGCCAGCAATTCTCAGAGCACGCAGGACGAGAGCAGATCGTCAGCTACCCAGCACAGGGAAATCCCTTTGATGCTAAAGTGGCTGCAGGGGGAAGGAAGAGGAGTGGGCACAGATGCAGTGGTTCATTAAGCAGAGCCCTCGCAGGCTCCGTCACATCCTTTTGCTTTTCAGTGATAGCTGTCGGGTTTGATAATTGCGGCAGGCTGGTTTTCTGCCTTCTTGCTGGAAAAGAGGTGTCTTGCTCCATGCCACCTGCAGCAAGATGGGGTTCCTACAGTGAGGGGAGGAGGGTTGGTGCGTTCCTACCCTTAGGGGCATGGAGGGGGCTCTCATGTTGGAGGATAAACCCTGGAGTGGGACAAAGATGCTCTGCCCTTGGGGCGCAGCTGGAAGAAGGGGCAGAGTCTGTTATGGACCAAGCCCAGGGTTTTACAAGTGTCTTGTGCTCCCTGTTTTCCCCTTCCTTCTGCCTCCACAGCAAAAGGAAGAACTGGCAACATGACAAAGGCTCAAGTGGTCTCATATAGCTGCTGGGTTATTTTCTGGCAGCAGGGAGGGTCTGAGTGGTGATGCTGAGGCCGTGCAGTCTTGTCAACTGTGACGCAGATGTGTAACCGTCCCCTCAGGTCCCCATATAACAGCTTGTGCCAGCTCCTGCTGTAGCAACAGTCTCTGACTCTGCAAGCAAGCACAGGCATCTGGGGCAGGAGCATCTGTGCCAGCGTCGGGAAGCTGGCCATGAACCCTGGCTGTTGTGGGAAGGGCTGTGGTCACATCCTGGGGATGGATATCCTTGCCTGGCCCCAAATGGCTCAGGGGAGGTGGGGGGAGGACATGCTGGCTCTACCTTCCTCCTTAGACACACCCCTTTGTGTGCGAAGTGAGATGCTGACAGTGTGGAAGCTCAGGGCTGTTGCAAAGCTTGCCTCTCCCTGGGTTTTTCTGGGGCTGCCTGCAGCCAAACAGCCCTGCCTGCAGCACCAGGATGGAGGGAGCAAAAAGCTCAGAGCATGTTATCTTTCCCAAACCATCCAGGGAATGAGACACAGAGCCGGGGTTAAAACCCTGGACCAGGTCTTGGCAGATGGAGCATCTGCTCCAGCTTTGGCACAGCGCATGCTGTGACCTGAGGCAAATCCTGTCACCTTCCCTGCCCTGAGCCCTCCCATTGCCCTTGCACACAAATGTTTCTATGCATATCTGCAGACACCCAGGGACACCCAAAGCTGCTTCCTGGCATTTTTTGCAAGGGATCCTCCCTGCTGTGACTGACCCAGGTCCCCGGCTGGCAGAGCATCTCTGGTGCCAGCCCCAAACACCAGTGCAGGTTTTGGCTGGGGAGGACAATGGTTCTGCCACGGCCAGCGTGATGCTGCTCCCCCTGCAGAGGTTGTTCTGACCCCTTTCCCAGGCTCTTCTCTCTCCCAAACTCACTGAGCTGAATCTCCACCACCTCTTGGTCCTCATCGTTTCTCAAGGCCAGGTCGTTGCCAAGGGTTTCTCAAGAGACCTCTCTTCTGCCTTTCCCCAGCAGCTTCCCTGCAAAAATACTTTTCTAAGAACTCTGGAATCAAAAAAGAAAGAAGAAACAGCCCCCTTGTTCTGCTGCAATGAACTGGCTTTTTTTCCATTCACAAGGGTGAGCTGAAGCAAAACTTTCCATACTGAGAAGGAATGGAGAGGGAGAAGTAACGAACCCTCCTTTAAAAGTAATAATAAAGAAAAACCCAACCAAAAAAATCCAACAAAACACAAAAGCCAGCAAACCCCAGCACTGTCTCTCCCCCAACTCCTTCCTTTTCGGAACAAGCAAGCAAGTTAGCAGAAGTGGGGTTTAAGCAGGAGCAGATGCTGGTGTTCCTTTGGCTAGGAGGGGCAAGCTGAGCCCAGGAGGGATGCGGAGATTGAAAACAGATTGCAGCAAATACTTGTGTATGTAATTGCGGACAGGGACGGTGCTGTGAGTGATGCCGAGAGTGGGCTCTTGTGCACTTGGTGCCTCAAAATATGGGTGTTTAAGGTTTTTTATTGCCCTGTTGGTGTGTAAACCTTTCCTGGCTTGCTTGCTTCAGGGACCAGAGAGCCAGAAAGCCAGAAATATGGTTTAAAAGCTGAAGTTCCCTGTGAAGACCCAGATACTGTGGTGAAACACTGACCAGGAGAGGTGGCTATCAGGTGCTGCCTTTTGGGCTGGGAAATCAGCCGAGAGCTGCCAGTGGGGCTGTGGACCAAAAGGTTGCAGGGGGAGGGAGAGATTTTTTTTGACCCAGGGTTGTTTGGGTCCTGCCCACCCTGCAATATCCTTTGCTTGACCAGGGAAGGGCTCAGGTTTCCATAGGATCCCAGGCAGTCATCACTGCTGCCTGGAAAGTCATGGTCCTGGTTATCAGCAGCACTATTTCTACATCGCTGTAGGTCCCAAGGTATTATGGTCTGCACAGGGTAAGACTCTGGTGATGTCGATCCCCATGGCGCTGTTGGCTTTCCACACGCCATCAAAGTGATGAGATGGCCACCCAGGGAAGAGTTTGCTCCAGGGCACGCTGTGAAGAGCTCTTGGTTTCTTGAGCCTCAGTGTTTTAATTTGCCAGGTTGTTTTCTAATGCAGATGTGTCATTAGCAGTGTCCAAAAAAAGCAAAGAAATCAAACCGAACTGAGGACACCATGCTGGTGAACATAAAACCAGCTCCAACAGCCCAACACCAGCATCTGCCTGTCACTGCTACTGCTCTCTAAATAACTCTGGGGTCCTCAGCCCAGAGAAATGCCAGCCTGGCTCCTAGTTGAAGCAAAGGAAAAGGGGTCAGAAGGAAAAGCAAGATGTAGAAGTAGTGCTGGTGTCCTGGCATGCTGGGATAGCAGGTGAGAGGCTGGGAGATCACCGAGGTGTCTGGATCTGCCTGGCTTTCTCCAGTGTCAGTTAGTTTGCTTTTGTGATGAACCTGTTCTTCCCAAAATCTCGGCTATAGGTTCCTCCCATTAGCAATGCCCTCTCTCTGGCTTCTGCTAAATGATTCATCCCAAACACTCTCATTATTGCTCTCATTAGTCACGCTGACATAAATTCTTCTTTAACAAAACACTATACATTTCTCATCAACTTTGCACAGCCCCAGCGACTCATGTCTTTAAAACCTGATCCAGATTATGTGACTTTTCTACACCCCTGCCCCAGTAATTAAAAAAATCATAGAATCAAAAAATAGTTTGAGTTGGAAGCGATCTGATGATGTACCTGCTTTTATGTTTTAGCCTCTGAAGGGCTAAAGAAGAAATAAAACAGGGTAAGAGAAGAAACAGGGTAAAGGAGAAATAAACGGGGTAAAGAAATAAAATGGGGTAAAGAAGAAATAAATGGGATAAGAGCAGCTATGCCTCTGCTGGGTTGTCCCTAAGGAGCTAGGTGACTCTGCCTGCATGTTCAGCAGAAGCTGTGGTGCCAAATTCTTCAGGAGGCAGTACAGATTGTGACGAGTCTGGCTTGAGATGCTCGAGTTACCCAAAAATCCTGTTCTGGAAGAAACTGTCACTTTTGAATGTTCCTCTCTGACTGCATCACTCCTTGCCCTTTACAAGACACCAGCTTGGGTTGCAAGTGGCAGCAAGCTGGGCTCCTACACCCCAGCCTGATCTCCTGCCAGGATGTCATCTCCCTGGGCCCAGGGAAGGCTTTGCCCATGGGTATGGAGTGAGTCTGGCTGAGGACAGCCTTGCACATCCATGCCAACTCACTCCCCGACTCAGACGGAGCAGTGGGCACACCCCCACCCTTCTCATGCCTCCTGGAGCAAGTCCCAGCCCTGCAGGTCCAGGGACAGCCTTAGAAGGGGTGACAAGAGCAGCAGCTCGGCTCTTGTGTGACCAGCTCAGGTAGAGTACCACACTGGGAGGAGAGGCAGGGACCCTCCAACAGTGACAATTCCCCAAGGATTTTCTCCTTTCACCATCTCTTTCCCGGCATCAACATCACATGCTGGCTTGGGGGCATCTCCTCTGTGCAAAGCGTGATGATGCGACCTGTGCGGAGCAGGGACAGTGCTGGCTTGTCCTTGGCCACTGTAGCTCTGCTATCATTCTCAGAGCAGGGAAATGTGCTACTTGCAATACTGAGCAGCTGCCCAAAATACTCATGGCCAGCTTTCTCAGGAAGCTTAGATGCTGTTTGCGGAGATGATGTGGGAAAGATGAAAATCCCCCCTTCCCTTGTGGCAACCCTCCCTTGGGGAAGCAGCGCTCACTGGGAGGTGTCTTCTGGTGTTTCTGGAAAGCAGTGCTTTGAGCAAACTATTTATAAACAGAGTTTTCTTTAACTCCTGAAATTGAGCCATAATAAACAGAAAAAAAATATAAAGAGATGCAGGCAAATAAATGCAAGCAAAAAAAAATATATATATATGTATAGGCAGCCTGAATCTGCAAAACAATGGGTGATTCTGGGAAGGGTCCAGATTTGGAGTTATCTGCAATGGGGCCGGTGAAGGCTCATCTCAAAAGGCTTCCAGTGGCCCATGGGGTTGAGGATCAGCAGTGACACAACCCATGGGATGGGGACAGGGGGATTTTCATAGACTCATGGAATCTTTAAGGCTGGAAAAGACCTCTCAGCTCATCCAGTCCAACCACCAGCCATGGTTGCTAAACCATGTCCCAAAGTGCCATGGCCACACAGTTTTTGAACCCCTCCAGGGATGGAGACTCCACCACTGCCCTGAGCAGCTTCTGCCAGGGCTTCGCCACTCCTTTAGTAAAGAAATTGTTCCTAATATCCGATGTAAACCCACCCTGGTGCAACTTGAGGCCATTTCCTCTGGTCCTATCCCTGATATCTGGGAGCAGAGCCCAGCACCCACCTCACCACAACCTTCTTTCCAGGAGCCGCAGAGAGCGATGAGGTCTCCCCTCAGCCTCCTCTTCTCCAGGCTAAACAGCCCCAGGTCCCTCAGCTGCTCCCAGAACCCCTGGGCTCCCCTGAGCTCCAGACCCTTCCCCAGCTCCATTCTCTTCTCCAGACATGCTCCAGCCCTTCAATGTCCTTCTTGGGGTGAGGACCCCAAAACGGAACCCAGGATTCAAGTTGAAACCTCACCAGCGCCGAGCACAGGGGTCAATCCCTTCCCTGCCCCTGCTGGCCACTCCATGGCTGATCCAAGCCAGCATGCTGTTGGCCTTCTTGCCCACCTGAGCATGCCTGGGCCCAATGCAATACTGCCTTTCACCTGGCTGCCCAGCACCATGACACTCACCAGCTGAAACCCTGCTCATATTTAAGCCCTGCATTACCTCTGCCCATCAGTAATCACCATGGTGGGAAATGCCAGGCACTGTGGCCTTCCTGGGTGCTGTCTATATGGCTTCTACCTGGATTCACGTCAGGAATTTGTGGCTTCACATCACTCAGGTTTTTACGGGATCACACACTGTGCTGCAGGGCATAATCAGGATGGTGCAGGTTGCCCCATGCTGCTCCTGTATGTGATGCTCCTGCAGCACCAGGGGCTCATTTGGGACTGTTGGATGGGCAGCACCTCCTTTTCCTACCAAACTACCTCCTTTATTTTAAGCCTTTCTTCCAGCTTGTGCTGCCGTGGGACTCACTGGCACGTGCCCACCTGCAGTGTCCCCACATCTCCCTCCTGCCCTTCCCTATTCCCCCAGGGGCATCCCCAGCCCACCCTTAAATACATTTCTCTATTTCTGCTGCAGGAGAGAGAGGAGCTTTGGGAAAAAGGTCCATAAATCACCAGCAGTGCTTGGAAATAAAAGTCATTATTGTGATAAATAGGGTTTCATTTCTCTTTTAAGAGGAGGGATCATGAAAGACCAGGGTAGGGGAGAGCAGGAAAGAGGAGGTGTTGCATTTTCTATTTTTGACAAGTTAAGGGTGGATAAAGCTAATTGCAGGAGAGCTGTTTGAAGAGAAGGAGGAAGAAACAAGAGTTTTCTGCATATCCCTTGCTGGGGATGGAGGGAAGACGAATGTGTGCGTAGGCTTCCCGTGCAGCTCTGCATTAATAGGTTGATCCATTGCATTGCTCAGGGTCATGCTCATGCCTCAGAGAGGTTGTCCTGGCCATGGTGCAGTGCTAGATTTTGTATAAGCCTACAATAAAATTCTCTCCCTGGTTCCAGTGTATGGGTAATTCTTTGCTGGTCCCACCCACATCCTGCAGCATCTGCATCCTGCAGCACCCGCATCCTCCAACATTTGCATACTGCAGCACCCACATCCCTCAGTATCAGCTCAGCTCCTGTTGGCACCATGGACACCATGGTCTTGGGGAGCGGTTCCCACAGCCAAGGGGAAGCTTTGCACAGAATGACTTCAGGATTTGGCCACAGGTTCCCAAGGATGGGAGCTTGTATTAATTAAACAGCAATGATCCAAGTCACAGGGCATTTCCTGGGGATTAATGACTAGCTGGGAGGAGTTAATGACTTGAGATGAATCCAAGAATCCCATTTACACCAACCAGTGCTGAATCCCAGAACGCACTTTGTGCCAAGGTCAGTACCACCATTTTAAGGCAATTTTTAAAATTATTATTAATAAGAATAATAGAGCGTTAGAAATTAATTCTCTTCCTGACATGGTGAGGCAGCTCGATTGCCATGGGCAGGCTCTCTGGCAGAATGGATCCTTGTCATATCAAGCCAGTGTATCAAATGGAAAGAGCATCCCTCTCCCTCAGCTCTTGTGGGAGCCCTGTCCCAGCCCTCCGAGAACCTCCCCAGGACAGGATGGTGTTGGGGACAGCATCCTCATCCTCTGCTTGCAGTTTTCAGCCCAGCTGCACCAGGATGGTGATGCTCAGACGATGTAGGTTTCAAAGAGAAGAGGAGCAATTAGGCAGAAGTCAACTTGCCGCAGCGTTGTGCCCAGAGCAGATCAGGATCTGGCCTCTCAGCAATTATCTCTGATAAATGTTGTAGGGTTGTCATGGCAATGAAAAAGCCTGGCTAATCCTTGGGTTTCCTTCTTCAAAGGGAAGAAAGTTTGCATACCTGACCGCAGGCATAAGCAGCCCAGCAGGATGCTCGGTCTCTGCGCTGCCAGCCCTCCCACACGTGTGCGCGCACACACACCAGAATAAATGCAAACCAAATTCATCCCAAGGAGGGGGAGGGCACCTCACTTCTGGTCTCCGTTGCCATGCATGGGGTTCCAAGGCCAATCCTTTCCTTTGTGGTCATTGGATATTTATTTATGCTACACCCCTGTCCCTTTCCCTGCCTTCCCCATCCCAAGACAGGATGATCGAGAGCTCAGGATGCTCCTCTGAGCACACCACAAACAGGGATGCAGCTTGGGGGTTGATGCAGCCAACATGATTCCTGGGGAAAGGTGATCCGAAATAAGCCCTGGTCAAGCATCTGCTGTTGGTGGAAACCAGACCCTGGGTAACTCCTGCTTTCCTCATCCCAATGGAATAAGAGCAACCCCAGCACAAGCAGATGGCAATGTCATGGGCTCCTTGGTGAAGAGCATCCAGCCCAGCAAGCATCACCATCTCCTGGCCAAGGGGATGTCTCCAGCCAAGTACCTCATTTCTCTCTGAAGCCAAAAAGGAACTCAGCACTTTGTGAGCTACCAGGGACCATCCATCCCCTCAGCAGGCCTTTTTCTAAACCCTGCTGGAAACACAGCACCACTCTCCATCAACAGCCGGGAGCCTGTTCAGTTCCTGAGCTTCTTATCCAACTCTCACTCCTATTACTGGAAATTTTTATAACCATTCACTGTTTGTGATTAATCATTTTGTTTTAATTGCCTCTCCTCTGGCTGGCAGAGGCTCAGCAGGGGTTTTATGCCTCTTGGCTGCTTCCCCTAGGTAGGTTCCAGGATGGGCTGACTGCGAAGCACCAAGCAGGAGCAACCTCATGGCAGCGGGTGCCCCAGTTCAGTGGGGTGCAGGTTTGGCTGGTATCCGTGCACCCAATGTTGGCTCACAAGCGGCACCCAAACAGAGCCCCAATGCAAGAATGATCTCCCTCAATAACGCAGCCAAATTTATGGTAGTACTAGCTCTCCCTGGCATCACTGGCTGCAGCAAGAGATGAGGGGGCTTGGGATGCTCTGCACCTCCTCAATGCTCCCCATGGATGCTGACATCCTTCTGCTTGGAGCTGGAAGTAGGCAGAGGAGGGGAGAGACCCAGGAGCTGTTAAATGTCCTTCAATGGTGTTGCTGTGCAAAATGGGAATGAATTGCAAGTGGCAGCTTCAGTAGGGAAATAAGAAACCCCCCAAGCTGGAGCATGCCCAAGGCTGGGTGGGATGTCCCTGCCTCTGCAAACAATGCAATGCTGGGGTGTTCCCAGGCTCAAGCTGGTCACAGCTCTGCATCACTCTTTTGTGGACAATGATGGCATTTGAAAATGTGATTTTGATTCAAGCAATGCTCAGGGTTTGATCATCAGCTGAGAACCCAACAGAGCTGCTGGCATCCTGAGAATGGGCTGACATACCCCTATAGGGACCTGCTAGGTGACACTGGCCAGCTGCACACCTGTCGTACCGGACCACAAAGGAGCCCGAGGGGCAGAGGTGACATTGGTGAGTACCCTGACGAGTTGTGGCCCACATAAACATGGCGTTCACTATTTAGAACACAGAAGAATCCTCCTATTGCCTGGCACATCACTGCTTTTCCTGCCTCTTCAATGCCTCCTCCAGGCAGCAGATGAGCAGGTATGTCTGTCCTCTCCTTGTAGACAGCCTGGATCACTGCCCAATCTGCCAGCTCTGCAGGACCAGTCCAGAGATGGGAGAAATGGAAATCTTCCCCTTGTTTGCCTTTGGGAGTGGGAAGATCAGTGTTGCAGCTCCCAGCATCCCCACAGATTCCCCTCAAAGCAAGCTTGGGGACAATAAACTGTGAGCCTGGAGCAGCTCTGCTGGGAGTGACTCAGTGGCCAAAGCAGCAAATCCAAGGAGCAGTGGAAAATGTGTGAGCATGGAAAACCAGGCTGCAGATTGAAGTTTGCAGCAAGATCATAGAATTATAGAATGATTTGGGTCAGAAGGGACCTTAAAGCCCATCCACTTCCAGCCTCCTGCCATGGGCAGGGTCACCTCCCACTGGGTCCAGTTGCTCCAAGTGGCATCCAATTTGGCCTTGAACACCTCCAGGGAAGGGGCAGCCACAGCTTCTCTGGGCATCCAGGGTCTCCCCACCCTTCACCAACCAACATGCACTGCTTCTATACCAGGAAGGCTCCACCTGGCTGGAGTGGCCCCTCTCCCTGGGAGAGTTTTCATGGGAATTAAAAAGATTTTGCCAGTGAAGCAGCTTTTGTCAGACGTTTCTCTCCACAGTGTAAGGTCTCTCTGGCTGGCTCCACCTGAGCTCCCCAGTACAACTGTGTCCCACGTGGCCACTGTATTCTTTGGTGCGGCAGAGAGAGCACGGCAGCCCCAGACACTGCTGCCAGAGCCGCCTACACCTTGCCTGCACTTTTATGCTGAATAATTGAAAGCTCACGCAATAGCCACAAATATTTAATAGCTTTTTCATCAAAAATTTACCCTTGTTAAAGCTGTCATTTTAGATGTGTGACAGGGCTGGAGGAAAGGCGCTGGGAGGCACAGAGGAGGCAGCGAGGAAGAGATTCTTTGGCCAGAGCAAGCTGTATGGGGGTTAATTCAGGGATGTCATGGTCCCTGGGCAGGTGCCATCCTGGGCTGGGGCTGCCCCAGTGATGGGGCTCTCCTTGCTGAGCACAGGCAGATCAAAAGGCGTCTGACTGTGGTGGTGCCACCACCTCATGCTCCTCCACCTATCTGCTCTGCTACACCACCTCCTGCTCCCGGGAGGGCATGGCATGAACTCAGCCATTTCAAATAATTCCCCATTACTTGTTCTTGGCTTGAAGCCATCCCAGGGCCCTCAGAGACCTGGCACAGTGTTGGATGCACCCAGAGCTCACTGGTGGTCAGCGTCTGGGCTGGGTGCAGCCCCTTCCAGCACTGCCATGGATGTGGCATGGAGCTGGGTGCAAGGGCAGCCCAGCTGCCTCCACTCTGATCACTTTTCTTCTTGGCTGCAAAGCAGGGGATGGCTCAGAGGTCTGGAACCTCCACAGCCACCAGCAGTGATGGCAGAAAGAGATATAAAAGGCCATCCTACTTAACAGGGTTTATATTAGGAGACGTCTCCATGGCAGGATGGGAAAACAGACGGATATTGAAAGTGATGCTTTGAACATAGTTTGCAGGGGCATCTCTGTTGATGAGTGAGATGACACCTGGAGCCCACTGCATCGTGTGGGGCTCTCAGCCAGTCCCCACCATGGTCCCATCATCATCTCACCATGCCCTCTCTGCAGTATGAGCTGCCCACGGGGGTGGCCCTGCAGACAGGGCTGCCTTTCTGCTGAAGGCACACAGATCAGCCAGCTCCTCTCCCTCCTACCTCTTCTCCCAGAGCCTTCTTATCTCTAATTAACACTTGCATTAACTAATTTGTTTAATGGTCTCTTTGCATTCGGCTCACATGGGGCTGTGACCAGCAGGTCAGTCTTTGCTGTTGCATTCAGAGGTGGTGAGTGGAGGTGCTGTACTGACCACAGGTGGTGGGATATACTGGGGTCTCACCTCAAGCACCCTGCAAGGGATGCCTGGCAGGCACTGGGGTTCAGACTACGCAGGGACCCCCACTGGCCTTTCCTAGCTTGGCTCCTGGTGTCCTGCTGGTCTGGAAGCAAGCTGGGAAAGAGCAGCATCTCCCAGCAGAATGCAGTGCCAGCAGGTTCAGTCTTCTTATGGAAAGGCATGTCACAAGTGGGCATGCAGATGTGTTTATTCCTGTCAGCCCTTGGCTGGTGGCAAGGAGCAGGATTAGTTGGTGACAAGAAAGTACCTGCTGCCAAGTGTCCCCTGAGAGCTGCATGGGACTGGGCACGGAAAAGAACTGGTTGGAGTGGTGAGGGTCATGTTTGTAGAGAGAGGGAGGGGGTGGATGCTCTGTGTTGCAGGCTAAACCCTGCAACAGGGTCTGTTCTAGGGCCCTGCTGCTCCTGGGAGGAGTGCAAGTCTGCAACCACAGAGCCTGCAAATTAAAGTGAAGGAAAGGAAAGAGAAATCCCCATAATCACAGGGCTCTGGAAGCAGAGGCTTTGGGAGACATACCAGATTTCCTCACCGCTTGGCTCCTCTGACAGCCGTGGTGGGTCATGGCACCGTCCCAGCTCGAAGCTGGAGTGCAGCAAGCACTCAGAAGCCCTGGTAAGGCAGCAGTTGTTGAGAGGACACCGTCTGAAGGGGAAAAGGGCAGTTTGGGACTGCACAAGTGGCAGGCAGAGCACTGAGCTTTGCTGTAGACCTGGCACCAAGCTGCAATGAGTCTCAAGTGCTGCCTTTGCTCTGGTGCAGGCTCTGCCAGCTCCCGGATCTTCCCAAATGGACTGCGGGGGATGCTCGGAAGTGCTCAGTCTAATTAAAAGCTGGCTGACGTGTCCAGCAGCCGCTGGTGGAAAAGCAGGTTAATGTCCTGATGGCGGTGGGGCTGGTGGGGCATGGGGCCAGGGGAGGCAGTGGGAAGGCAGGGCTGTAGCAGCCCTCATTTCCTCAGCCACTGTGAGCTTGGCATGAAAGCATATACAAGCCAGAATGCTCGTTGATTATCATAATTCACTATTGTTATTCATCAGGTGGCTTTCTGCTCTGGAGGTACCATGAGTATGTGTGCACCTTGCATGCTACCCCTGCCCAACCATCTCCACTCAATCCACAGGGCATGCACAGACCCTGCACTTGCCAGCTTTCTGGCCATGCAGCTGTTTGGCTGGCTGCACACTCGTCTCTCTGTCCCTCTATGCCCATCACTCTGCCCATTTCTGTCTTATGCCCAACTGCTTTAGTTATTCATTGCACCACTGATTTATCCATCTCACTCATCTCCAATCCACCTGCCTAGGTACAGGTTTGAGGCTGAAGGGTCTGTTCAGGGGATGCTGCGTCCCTGTCTGACTGCTCTTCTAAGTTTTCTTTGTTGTACCCTTGCTGCCCCCAGTTGCCTCATCAGCTGCCAGCCAGAAGCAGCAAATAACCTTGCTTTGGAGCTCCCCTAAGGACCCTGATGGACTGCAGAGCCCATCTGCCCCCAGGCAACTGGCTCAGCTCTGTACTGGCGCGTGGTGGCCAGAAAGCATTTGGATGTTGATGACCTGCTAGGAGAAATGCAGTTTTCTGAGTCTGGCCAGGCTTGGAGCTGCTGTCTTATGTGGAAATCTGTCTAGATGGCCAAGAGCCACCACCTCCTTGTCGCAGAGCCCATTGCTGGTCACTCAGTCTCAGATCAAACCAGTCCCCAGGAGAGCTGGAACCAGTTGGTTGTCCCCGTTGTGAGTCACCCCAGCTTCCCCCGTCAACCAGCAATAAACAGCTACTCCTGCTCAGAAGTTTTGTCCCAGTTTCTCTTGCTGTTTACAGTCCTCTACCTTCAAGGGTTTGCTTTGCTCCATTTTTTAACGTGATTTCACCAGCCATTAGCCCAGAACACAGCTCAACTCTTCTGTCACTTAACACATTTTCTTCCTAAGCATCTCCATTTGAGAAACCATGGAGCTGCTTTGGTAGCGAAGGCACTGAGGACTCGAGCCCTGTGCCATAATCTGGTAGCAGGGGGCTTGTGCATCACTGGACAGCCTGGTTGTGGTAAAACTGCTGAAAAAATAGCTGTAACTGCAGCCTTGATGTGCTGAGAACCACAAACTGCTGCTCCCCAGCCCTGGGGAATGGCCCTGTGGTTTTTTTCACCTGCAGGCTGGTGATTTCCCGAGTGGGTCTGGGTGTAAGAGGGCTTAATTTGTTTCCACGCAGATTGTATTAGAAGGGAAAACTGAGTGCTGAGGCATCAAAACACTTTCACTTCCCTTAAAGCTAATAATAGCATGCAGTGCTTTCAGCAGTGACTGTAGCCAACAGGCTTTCCATGCCTTTCTTACCCTGTGGTGCGGGAGAGGAGGGTGATGGCAAGCTGGAAAAACTGAGCCATGGAAGACCTTAACCTAGTTTAAGGTGGGGTTAGGGAAGGATTTGTGCTCTCCTTGCACTCTATCTGTGTCACTGCTCTCTCCTGCAAGGCTGGTGATGCCACACATTGGTTCATTCCCCTGTCCTTGCCCAATGCTGGGTTATGCGAGATGACCGTGTGGATTTCTTGGGTCTGTGGAACATCCAGGTCATGGCAGGGAAAGCCTGTATTGGGTGGGAAGCCTGGGAGAACATGGGGTTCCTGGGCAGAGTGTGCTCCCAAAGGCTGGCTGATACCTGGAGATGGGTCAAAAAAAACTCGTTCAGAGTAATTGCTTTGGAAGGTAGTTTCAGTCCCAGCTCCCCTCGGGGTTTGGATGTGTGAGGAGTAGCAGGCAGCCGGGAACACAGTGCTGGGGTAAGCTGGGACACTGGCTCTGTGTCACGTTGGGTGCAGCTCCTCCAGCAGCTCCTTGGTGTGCACTGACAGCCCCTGGCTCTGGCAGCACCCACAAGCATCCTCTCTGCAGCATTCCCAGAGCCATGCAAAAAAAAAAAAAAGAAAATCTTCAAAACCATTTTCCCAAAGCCAGGAGCTTTCTGCTGTCCCCCACCCAGGTACAGAGCCTTTACCACTCTTTTGACACTCTCCCCATTCGTTATGAACTGATTAGCCACTCTGCTGCCTCCTTTTCCAAACATATCACCTCTGATACCTAACAAATAGCTCCAGCAATTAATTGCAGAGGTAAGACCACTCCTAATTAGGAACAGATTTAGGGAATGAGCACTAGGAGGGCTCTTTGGCAGTTGGTTGCCTCTAGTTGAGCATGGGCTGGGGATTACAGTCTGTGGGGCTCTTTAATTAATAATCGAGGAGCTGATTGAGGCAGAGTTAGTGAACTGGAGGAAGAGGGCTGGGCGAGTCATGGAGCTGGAGATGCTGCTGTGGTTCATGTCGGTGGGGTTGGCAGAGGAGCTGGGCTGGATCCAGCCTGGCTGGGAGTCATTTTGCTGCTAGAAAAGAAGGTGTGAAGGTGGCTGGGGATTGCAGGGTGCCTGGCTGGGCAACTCTGGCTCTTTCGTGAAGTGGGAGGTGTGAGGCTTTTGCCAGCTGCTTTTCAGACTCCCCAAATGTGCCGAAGTCTGCATTTTCCACTGTGTTATCTAACTGGAAAGCATGAGGACAACAGGTCTGTACCTTTTGGATGTTTGGGTGCTTTGGTCTAGGGTACTGGAGGCCCTGCCTGTCCCCTTGGGTGACACCTTCTCCTTTTCTGGACCCTGTGCTGCCATTCCTGGCTTACCCTAACAAATTCCAGGGATGAGGGGCTTGCAGTGTTCAACTCCCTCCCTGCTCCCCAGCTGCTTTTAAGCCACATCTCTGGAGTGTGTCCTCAGCAGAGCCACGTCTGCAATGCTGGAGCCAGTGCCTGCCGCTACGGTGGGCTGTGGTTTGTAACATGTTGTGCCCAGGGACAGGTTCTCTTCACTGGGGACCCCCAGTGACCCATGTCTGAGCTGGGCAGTGGGGAATGAAGCACTAGTCCTTGCAGATCTCCCACCGGTACATGCTTGGAGTAGAACCAAGTGAATCTTCTGCTTGGAGGCAATATTACAGTGCTAGAAATGATGCTTGTCCTCTGAGGGCGGTCAGTTCAGAGCAGACGATGCTAAGAGACAGCTGGAAAAAAGCACAACCCCAAACAAATACCCAGGAGAAGAAACAGCCAAGAACTGGGCAATTTTCCGTTAGCGCTGCAGAATGGTCAGTCACTGGAAAATCTTAGTGGGGAGCAAGAGGGAAGGAACCAGCTTCTGCTTTTTGATAGCAGTTCCTGCCATGGCCCTGCAGCAGAGGGTGTGTGAGGGAGCGAGTTAGTCATAGAGGGGAGGTAGTGCTGCCTGTGCCATGAGCCTCTCCAGCTGCCACGGAGCCCTTTCCCTTTAAAGGCACTGCCTGATTTACACTACCAAGGAGGCTGTGCTTGTCTGGCTCCGTTACTCAATGCTGTGGTGCTGTTTGTCAGCTGATAATGAATGACACAAAGTACCTGATCCATCCAGAAGCTGAACACCAATCTCCTGGGCTGCCAGAGGGAGTCATCTCAGTCTTGTGGCCACTTTGGTTTGCTCTAGGAAAGCTGTGTTCCCCGTTCCCATGCAGGTCAGCTAAGGGAGGAAAAGGCTGATGGTTGCAAGCAGGGATGGACGCAAAAGGGTAGGATGAAGGGGAGAAAGGAAATTAGTCAGAGGAAGACCAGGACAAAGTGATGGCGCTGTGGGTCTGGCAGTTCTGGAGGGCTCAAGCCTTCCCAGGCCCTCCTGGATGGCACATGGGCATCTTTGCTTCCTCTCCAGCCCTGCTGCAGGCAGCTTTCGGCTTCGTTTCCTCCTGCAGTTGGGTGTGCATGAAGAGAGCTGAGCTCACACCTGCTGCCATGGTGGACCCAAGGGACTGTATCAGCCCTTTTCCTCCAACTCTCTGTCTGCTTACTGTGTTTCCCACAGCTAATGACTGAAAGGAGACTTCTTTAGCCTGGGTGATGGTATCTGCAGCCAATTTCCAGCTTGGCAGAGCAGAATAATTTCAGTTGAGCTCTATAAAGAGCGTAAAGGCTCCGCTCCCCAAAGGTTACGCTCCCGTGCAGACAATTGCAGGCACTTGGCTGGTGTCTTCCTCTGCAAACCATGGGCTTAATGTATTTACCAATATGTGTACAAATCTCCGGGGCTGCCAGACCACACGGCACACAGTCCTGGCAACTGCTGCACCAGTCAGCCAAGTGCACAAGTGTTCTGGCTGCAGGCTTGCATCTCTGCCCCTGAGCACCTTGTCTGGATATGCGCTCTCTTATGAAGAAATCACAGCATCCCAGTCCTGCAGAGCTCAGTGCAGCTTCACTCTTTGTCCTGTCCACTGTGGCATCCCCTCGGCTGGGGTGCAGTCCTGTGCCCATGTTGAGGGAGGGATGCATACCCACACTCCTGCCTACACAACCTCTTCGCTTCCCTCCCCAAAGCCAATGCTGTTTCTTTTACTGGGAGCTCTGCTCTGGACTCAGACATACACATCCTTTATGTATGCGATGCATCATGCATGACCTGGGTTCACCTTGAGCTGCAGGGGATGCTGCTGGCTGGTGAGGCCAGCCCAGCCCTTGACCTTTGTTAGCTAATTGCTCCTCCGGAGTCTGGGATGTGCCAGCCTTTGGGCCTCCCAGCATCACTTGGTGTGCTTTACCATTGCCTGTAATGTCCCACGTGGAGCAAACTGGGGCTAGCAGAGAAAAGAGGGAAGGAAGAAAACATATTGGTGCCACTGGAAATTAAGAGCAGGTTGACACATTACAGCTGAGGAGCGGATCAGCCGTCTCAGCAGTCAGCGGGGAAATAAGTTGCTGGCGTCACCACTGATGTGAGACACAGCCACGTCTTGAAGAAGAGATATATCTGTGCCATATTTGCAGCACAAGCTATTCCGGCTCATGTATTATAGACATTAGAGCAGCCTTCCACTACTGGGAGGGGCTCTTGATTGGGGAGTGCAGGGTTAGGATGAGGGGGAATGTTTTTCAGCTGAAAGAGGGGAGATTAAGGTGAGATCTTGGGAAGAAATATTTTCCTGTGAGGGTGGGGAGCCCTGGCCCAGGTTGCCCAGAGCAGTGGTGGCTGCCCCGTTCTTGGAGGTGTTCAAGGCCAGGTTGGATGGGGCTTGGAGCAACCTGATCCAGTGGGAGGTGTCCCCGCCCATGGCAGGGGTGTGCAACAGGATAGGCTTTAAGGTCTCTTCCAACCCGAACCATTCTACAATTAGTATTAGGCATTATAGACTTGTCGGCATTTGGGATTTGAGGTAACTCCACTGCACCCTGCCCTCTGTCCTACAGCCAGAAGTGTTGAAGGACAGAAAGCTTCAGTGGCCAGCAGGTTGGGTCTGGTTTGTGGGAAGCGGAGCCCTTGGCAACCTCATGGCTTGAGGCACCCCACTGTTAAATTGCGGTGCCATGTTGACTGTCCTGCGCACTCACACAGGGGCCTGGGGATGGAGTTCAGCGTCAGGTAAGGACAGCTAGTGGAGATCTAGGTGAGACATTTAGAGCTTGACCATCACCAGTGCTGAGTGTCAGGGCAGTGCCTTGCATGATACATAGGTGGGAGGCTCCTGTCGCCTTTCCAAGGGAGGCAGGGATCTGTCTTTCCAAGTCTGGTGTGCCTGGGTGCCAAACCAGGGCTTGTCATCTACAGGACTGACTAAAGAGACAAGATCTGCTTTCAGCTTGGTGTGGATGCACAAGACAGTCCCAGGCAAGGTCCCCACAACCATACAGTGGCTGTCACCCAAATATCCAGCTATCCAAGCATGTCCCCCTGGGTGCCCCATGCTTTGACTGCTTTCCATTTAATCTCCACCCTTTCACCCAGTGCATCAGATCAGGTCACAGTCCCACTGGCTCTCCTTTCTTCAGTGATTTGCAGATGCTGCGAGCTTCATCTATCCCTGTCATGACTCATTTCTTTCTCAGTGAGGCTTTAATTTTTAAAGAGGCACTCTTAGGCTCAGAGGTTTTAATACCTGGAGAGGCTCCCAGCAGGTGCCACTGAGGTTTTCCATTCGGTGTGGATGGGGATATGGGAGGTGGCTGGGGCCAGTAGCACTGAGCAGCATTCCAATAGCCCCCAGGACCAAGCCTGGACAGATACACAGCAGATGGAGACTAGATTAGGAGCTGGGAATGAGGGTACCACATCGTCTGCAGGACCGTCCGGCTACTCAACCTGCAGAAGGAGGCAGAGAGGATGGAGATGTCCCTGTCACTGCAAAGTGCCTGGAATGGCTGGGAGGCACTAGCTGAGAGCTGCGAAGGAAAGAGAAAACGTTTTGGTCTCAAGAGGATTCCCCTAGGGCTGGCAAACACTGCAGTTTCTGCTCAGCCACAGCCTCCCACGCTGGCTTCAGTCAGCTCCAGGGATGGAGCAGTTTGTGGAGGGTGGGGAATGGCTCCAGCTGCACCAACAGCCTTGACCTCCCTTGCTCCAGCTCTGCTGATGCTCTCCTGGGGAGGAGACAAAGCTGCCTCCAGGCAAGTGTTTGCTCTCCGCCAGGGAGACGGTGGGTTTGCTGTCCCCATCCAGGGTGAGGATTTGCTGGAGGACACGCTCCCTGCTCCCTTCCCACCAGGGTAAGGAGGGGCAAGAGATGGAGGAAGGGGTGAGGTACAGCGACCCCAGCACCTGGGCCTATTTGCTCCTGTTTGGATAGCGGAGCTGCTGTTTGGATAGCGATAGGAGGGTTTGCCAGCTGGTGTTTGTTCTGTGTGTTGGCTTTCTGAATGTCAGGGTGGGAGGTGTGGCTGTGTTATCTTGCTCTCCAGGCTGCAGTGGCAGCCACAGCCTCTCCTGCCCCAGGATCCTGACCACCGGCAGCTGGGAGCGGAGTTTGCAGGGTACAGCATGCCTGTGTGACGCAACTGGTCACAAGTCATTCCAGTCCTCCAGCTTTGGGATGGAGGCAGGTTGCTCTTGAGCTCCCTGACCACAACCTGCAGCAGGCAGCCCATGCATGGGACTGTTCGTGCTGGCCCAGAGCAGGATCTTGCATGACACTTGGGCTGTAAAGAATGTTCTCAGCAAGAAGCATTTCCAGCTTCACCTGTGGGATTTCTTGGGGTTGTCCCAGTAAATATTTGCTCTTTGTGATTCCTGAGGAATTGACAATGCCTGTCCCAGACCCAGCACGCTGCCCATGGCACCCAGCAGAGACAGGTCATCATCCCCAACTCCCATTTATACCCTTTGGAGCAATCCCCAAAGGGTATAAATGTCCATCCCCGGCACCCAGGGACCCTCCGGAGCCATTCTGGCTGTGGGTGTGGGCAGATGTCCCTCGAGAAAAGTTTCTCCTCCATTTATGTGATTAATTCCGCCCTCTCACCACGGACGCCCGCAATCACATCTATATCCATGGCTCCCCACTCCTCCTCAGCTGTAAAATATTTATAAATCCCTACATTAGGGCTCTTCTTCTTTCTCCTCACCTTTTTTTTCTCTTTTATGCCTTCCACCCGGGCTCCCCAGCTCTGCTGAGCCATGCCACACCAGGAACCACTTCATTTTAATATAACTCAGTGAGCAGAGAATCTGTGAGGAATAATTTAGATTTTTCTCAGGGAATGCAATGTTTTTTTTTTTAATTGCAGTCATCTGTACCTTCTTCGCAATGTATTATTGATGGTTGCTATTAAAATAAAATAGTCCTTTCTTTTTGCTCTCCTGCAGATGCAGTTCCCACTGTTTGTGGTTTTCTCTTTTCCATTTTGGGAAGAGGTCACCTTTCCATCTTCTATTTTTTCAGCCCATTTTCAACACCTCTCTCACTCGTGACCAGCAGGATGAGGGAGGGGATTCTGCCCTTGAACTCAGCTCAGGTGAGACCCCACCTGGAGCCCTGTGTTCAGCTCTAGAGTCCTCAGCACAGGAAGGACATGGAGCTATGAAGTGAGTCCAGAGGAGACCATGGAGATGATCCAAGGGCTGGAGCACCTCCTGTATGAAGACAGGCTGAGAGAGTTGGGATTGTCCAGTCTGGAGAACAGAAGGCTCTGGGGAGACCTTAGAGCAGCTTCCAGGGCTGAAAGGGGCTCCAGGAAAGCTGGGGAGGGGCTCTTGATCAGGGAGTGCAGGGGCAGGAATCCCTATGGGGTGTCCCCATCCCTGCCGTATCCTGATAGCACGGTCTCATGTGGGCTCTGCAGCATCACCACACTGGATACTGCAGCACCCAGGCTGGGACCAGCAGCATCTCCAGCCCTGGAGGAGAGGCCCTTGGCATCAGCCTGGCTTTTTCTTCCCTGTCTCTGGAAGCAAGGCACCAAAGTAGGACTCAGGGAGCCCAGGCACTCTTCCGCTCCCCAGCTCCGGGACTAACAGCTTGCAGTTGATGGGAGAGCTGCTCTCCCGCGCTGTCACTTCTCTCTCTCCACTCTTTCAGCACTACCCACTGCGTTGTCACTCCCAGCAGCAGGGACTTTCCTCAGTCCCACTAAGGTCCTGGAGGTGTTACTGTGATGCAAACACTGAGTGCAAGGTTCCTCCTTGATATGAGGAATGAAATGAGGTCAGAACTGGAGGGAAAAATGTTCATTTTGAGATAGAGCTGAGGATCTAGCTATTTCCCTCTGACTCTCTCCACAAGGGACCAAGGGTTCCCCCAGATCTGAAAGGGGGGAATTTGCATTGCCCTCACCACAGAGTGCCCTGATGGGATGCCCCATGGAGAAGGGAGGAGCTGCACAGTGCCAGCAGCCCTGGTGAGGCTTCATCACATCCTTGCAGCACAGCATCCTCCCTCACCCTGCCCACGAGTGCTTGGGAAGAAGCAGCTCAGAGGTTCTTCCTCAGCTGTTACAAATATTAGGGGTTTAATAACAGGCACTAATAGCTTTCGAGCCTGTCGTGGCTTCATCTGCAAATAGGAAAGTGTAGGGGTGGAGAAAGGAAAAGTGCTGTCAGTCAAAGGGCTCCCAGGGAAAACACAGCCTGTCTGTCAGCTCACAGGCAGTTCAGTGATGAACGCTTAGGTGAGTGAACAACTTTGTCTCCTAATTACATTCATAAAGCAAAACTTGGCCCAGATCCTTCCCCTTATCTTTTACTTTTTTTTTTTCTTACCCCCTCCCTCAATGAAGCAGCTGCTTGATTAGAAATTAGCAGGGCTGTTAGAGTAATTGAGAGCAGAAACCATCTAGGAGACATTTATTAGCAATAGCAAGGCAACAGGTTTATTATTATTCCACCCTCAGCAAGTCTGCCGATGATACCAAGCTGTGTGGCACAGTTGGCATGCTAGAGGGAAGGGATGCCATCCAGAGAGACCTGGAGGTGTGGCCGTGTGAAGCTCATGAAGTTCAACAAGGCCAAGGGCAAGGTCCTGCACCTGGGTCAGGGCAGTCCCAAGCACAAAAACAGGCTGGGCAGAGAGTGGATAGGGAGAAGGATTTGAAGTGTTGGGTCTAGAAGAGAGGGCTCTGGGGAGACCTTAGAGTAGCTTCCCAGAACTTAAAGGGGCTCCAGGAAAGCTGGGGAGGGGCTCTTGAGGAGAGATTGAGATGAGATCTTAGGGAGAAATATTTTGCTGTTCGGGTGGGGAGGCCCTGGCCCAGGTTGCCCAGAGCAGTGGTGGCTGCCCCATCCCTGGAGGGGTTCCAGGCCAGGTTGGATGGGGTTTGGATCACCCTGATCCGGTGGGAGGTGTCCCTGCCCATGGCAGGGTGTGAGACTGGATGAGCTTTAAGGTCCATTCCTATCCAAACCATTCCACAATTCTGTGATAAGCAGTTCTGTGGCTGGGGGATTTTTCTGGGGCTGCAAAGCCACGTGGAGCTGCCCTGGAGCAAGAGGAAAGGCCAGAACCAAGTGAGGTAAAGCAGGCAAAAGGCAGAGAGGGGAACTGGTGTGGCCATGATGGGACCCTTCCCACTGGCAGCACCCAGGCTGCTCTCCTTGCTCTGGATTCCTTGCAAACACACACGTGTGTGTGCTAGAGCTCAGCAGCAGAAAGAAAAGTGGAGAAATAGGCAGAAAAATACCTAAATCGTTTACACCAGCCCCGCATGGCTGCGAGCATCACCTGGGAGCATCTCCTCCTGTCCTGCCTCCCTGCTGGGACCCGGAGCCCCACTCCATGGGAGGGGATCTCTGCGCAGCGAGACCCCCCTGTCAGCCCTTGGCATTTCCAACAAAGCCTGTCCTGCAGCCGCGATCGGAGGTTTATTTATCCCTGAGCACTGAAAGTCAAATTGCTGGCACTCGCTCTCTCCCTATATTTAGCCCTTGAATGGAGAGAGATTTTACAGACGCCCGGCTCTGCCTGGTGCTTAAGACTCAGTCAGTGTTTCCATTAGAAACCCTGTGGGTCCGGTCCTGCTCCCTGCTTGCCGGCACTGTGACAAATATCTTCCCTGCTGATTCCAGCAGAGCAACATTGGGTTTATGCCCTCGGGGATGAGATCAGGATCTGGCCTTGGGTTTTGATGGGTTTGTAACTTGGCTGATACAACTTGGGTGATTCAATTCATTTTGTGCTAAAACTCCACCTTCAAGTTCCCAGCCTGGGAGACATTAAAGGCAAATTGCTATGAAGTTTTATATTGGTTTTAAAGGGAAATCATCAGTTAAGCCTGGTTTTTGCAGAAGAACCTGGTGGACTGATCTACTTTGTGGTTATTTAATTTGTTGCTGTTGGTCTCTTCTAGAGCAGGCACTGGTCAGGCCAGGGGTTGCTGTCTGTGTTACAAAGCACCCAGCAGAAAAGCATTCGGAAGAGAAAAGAGGTACCAAGAAACGGATAACAGCTGAGTTTCCCACCACAGCAGGGTTTAGGTCCCTGTTCACAGATGCTGCTGGTCACAGTGGGAGTCTTTGCTCCTTTTCCATAACAGCTGAAAGATGCTTTCTGGGCTAGGACAGGGCTCCTGCTACTCTCCTGGCACAGATAAACCTCTGTGCAACAGGCATCCAGCTCAAAGTGTTGGTAAAGAGGGGAGAGCAGCAGGGAGCACCAGTCCATGCATCCCTCCCCTGGCCAGTGTTTGGAACGTGACCCCTCCTGTCTGCATCCCAGCTGTGGAAGCTGATGTGGTCTCTGCAGCCACATGCATGCATGCATGGCCAGAGCTAGTTCTAGGTGAACAAAAGGGAAGAAATGAACATCTAGCCACCATCTAAGGTGAACAAGGCCAAAGGCACATGCACAAAGCAGCAGAGCAGCCCTGCAGAGACTTGGCAGCAGGATCCAGCATCTCCCTTGAAACTCGCCTGTGAGTACCTGCCAAGAGCCTGACGAGAAACAGGCTGTGCCCCCTGCCACTCCTGTGACTGCAGCAGCCGGAGCGCCAGCTAATCCTCAGAGGTCCTTTCCTGCAGCTTGGGGCTGGGAGAGGAGTGGGGAGCTTTGCTGGCTCAAGGCTTTCTTCTTTCTCCCTCATCTTCTGGGTGCAGGAGTGCAGAGCATCATCTGTGTCTTGGATGTGTGGGGACATCCCTGTCACCCCTCCAAGGATGCTCAGCAGCAGGACAGCATGTGACTTGAATGTGATAGAGTAAGAGGGATGGCACCAACAACCAGAACAGAGGCACAATCCTAGGAAATAGGGGCATACACAGGCATCTTCAAAACAGGTTTAGCTCAGCATCAGCCATGGGCTTGTACAACCCTAAAAATACTCCAGGAAGGAATTTTTCATTCAGTCTGTCCCACTTTGCTGTGCTGTGTAGGGACGCATCGGTGTGAGTAGGGTCTGGCTGCTTGCTCAGGGATGGTGGTCCTTCTCCTGCTTCCATTTCAGCTGGGCCTTTGACTTTTCCTTCATGCGCTTTTCCTTAAACGTAAAATGGAAGGGGCTTTCAGCCTCAGTGTTTATGGTTGTAATGGAAACACACCAGGCAGGAGCTGCTAAGCACTAGCTCTGTAATTACAAGCTGCCACTGGATGGGAAGCATGCTTTTCAATTGGATTTTGGCTAGTTCCTTCAACAGCAAGTGCCCGGGATGAAAAATCTGCCTTTTCACATGTCAGCTGAAGCCCAGAGAGGCTGCAAATTCTCAGCATTTCTGAGAGTGAATTGCCCTGTTAACAACAGGTTCCCCAAAGCAGAAAAGCTGATTTCCTTTCAGGAGTCCAAATCCAGATGGTCAGAGATTCCTTCCAAGCTCAGAAAACCTTCTTTTTAAAGGCCATTATGTCTCAATTGCAGTTTTGCATCCCAGCCCACTGGAAGCACTGTCTGCTGTCTGCATCACCACCTAGTTTTCAAGCTGTTGGGCTGTCACCTAGACCTAACACGGTCAGTGCCATCTGCTTTTCATTTTGCTGAAGGGGGAGCCAAGCACCAGCTGAAAGCCATGTGTTTATTCCCATGTTCTGTAGTGGGCAAGCCATGGAGCCAAGAAATGGAAGATGTCTGAGTCTGCAAGGTTTGTCCTTGTCATGAGAACCCCCCACTCCCGGAGTCTTTTACGTTAAGAAGGAATGTGAACTGCCATTGAAGATGAGCAAGGATCTACCAGTCCAGACGCCTTTCTTCCTCTCTGCTGCAAAGCACAGGAGCAGGTTCATAGAACCACAGAATCATAGAATGGTTTGGGTTGGAAGGGCCCTTGAAGATCTCCCCTCTTTCAGCTTCAAATGATTCCCCCTTGTCCTGTCCCCTGCCCTCCCTGATCAACAGCCCCTCCCCAGCTTTCCTGGAGCCCCTTTCAGGAGCTGCTTTAAGGTCTCACTGGATCCTTCTCTTCTCCAGGCTGAACAACCCCAACTCTCTCAACCTGTCCTCATAGCAGAATCATGAAATGTCCTGGGTTGGAACAGACCCACAGGGATCATCGAGTCCAACTCCTGTCCCTGCATGGGACAACCCCAACATTCACACCATGTGTCTGAGGGCGTTGTCCAAATGCTTCCTGATGCCTTCTGCCCTGCAAACTACTGAGAGGATGCAGAGACTATTACGTCCAACACTGGCAGCTCTGAAGTCATTCAGTTGACTTCAAACAACAGTCCAGGCACCAATACTGCTGGTGTACCAAAACTGTGCTGCAACCAGCTCACCCAAGCAGGCAGGTCCATCCTCCCGAGAGCCAAATGGAAGCGATTTTATCAGCACGCATTTTGAACGGTGGCTTTGCAAGCACAGGGGGGAATTATTCCCCCGGCAAAGGGCCCGAAGTGTTTGCTGGGGGCTCCAAGGCAGAGCTTGTCTCTCCCGGCATAACCTGCCTCCTGCAGCACCACATTGCCCTGCCGGGGGACTGCTCAGGAACACAAAATTATTGAGGCGCAGGCCCTCAAGGTGGTGGTGGTGGGGGAATCATTACAAGCACTAATTAGGGCTTGTGCATGCACAGATGTTCCACTGGTTTAACTTGAACTGGGTTGCGTGCCCAAACGTGGGGATACAGACCGGATTAACGCTGATTTAAGGTTGCCTACACCCAGCGTTGCTGTGCTGATGCCACACTGCGCTTTCAGTCCAACTGCAGCGTTTCACACGCTTCAGGCATGTTTCAATGTCGATTTTTCTCCTCTTCGCTTCTAAAATAAGAGTGAGGATTGAATCCAAAGGGTGAGAGGGCAGTTATCCATGCTCAGCCCTCTGCAGCTCATGGAGGGTGTGTACCTCTCCCAAAGTGACGCTGTCACCCAAGGGAACAGTGGCTCTAGAAAAATTGTGCCCCACAGTTTGCAGGGTTGGGCACACCCCGAGAGGCACAGCCAGCCCCAGGTGATCAACCACACTGCCCATGAGGAACCCCAAATCCACCAGGAACCCCAATTTTGCCACTGTTCACAATGCCGTGGAGATCTTCCTTCCCATGCCTGCTGTGGAAAAGACTTTGTACATGAGGATGCCCCCACTTTTTGAGGATACTCACACTGCCTCAGGGAGGGGAACCCTGCTGTTTGGGGGTGCATGCACCTCACTGCCATGAGCAGGTGCGCAGGCTGCAGAGGGGCAGACACTGCAGGTGGATGAGGGGAGCATGGACAGGGGATCCCCACATTGTCTGTGGGTGCACAAAGCACACTGCCCAGGGGAGACCCTACACTGCCTTGGGAGTGCACACACCAGTATGTCCAAGGAGACATCACAGTGTTTGGGGGGTCCTTGCCCTGCCTGGGTGGACACCACAGTACCAGGGGGTGCACACACAGTTCTGCCAGGAGGGGGACCCTCCGGTACTTGTGAGTCCTTTTGCTGTCGAGGGGGACCCCACAGTGCCCAGGGATGCACACACTGGCCTGCCTGAGGGGATCTCACATTCCCTAGGGGTGAACACATGGTGCTACCTGGGGGGACCCCACAGTGCCCAGAGGGGCTGCATGCACGATACTGCCTGGAGGGACCCCACACTGCCTGGGGGTGCATGCATGGTGCTGCCTGGGGGAGGTCCACGTGCTGTTCGGGGGTGCACGCACGGTGCTAACTGAGGGGGGGGCCACACTGCCTGGGGGTGAACACAGGGTGTTGCCCATGGGGACCCCACACTGCCTGGGGGGGCTGCATGCATGATACTGCCTGGGATGACTCAACATAGCCTGAGGGTGCATGCATGGTGCTGCCCGGGGGAACCCCACAGTGCCCAGGGGGGCACACACCCCCCTGACACTGCCTGGGGGGACCCCTCAGTGCCCGAGGGGACTCCACATTGCCTGGGGGGGCGCATGCATGGTGCTGCTGGGGGTGTGTGTCCACGTGCTGTTCGGGGGTGCATGCAAGGTGCTAAGTGGGGGTACCCCAGAGTGTCTGGGGGTCTGCATGCACGATGCTGCCTGTGGGGACCTCACATTCGGTCCCCACATTCCCTAGGGGTGCACGCATGATACTGCTGGGTGGGTCCACGTGCTGTTCGGGGGTGCACACACAGTGCTAAGTGAGGGGACCCCACATGGCCCGGGAGTCTGCATGCACGGTGCTGCCCGGGGGGATCCCACAATGCCCTGGGGGTGTTCCTGCATCCCTGGGGGTGCATGCACGGTGCTGCCTGGAGGGACCCCATACTGCCCTGAGGGTCTGTGTGCACGACGCTGCCGGGGGTGTCCTCGTGCTGTTCAGGGATGCACACACGGTATTGCCCAGGAGGGGGTCCCCACGCTGCCCGGGGGTGCACTCATATGGGGGGGGGGGGGGAGCCCTTAAACAACCTCCTGTCCCCCTTAAGCAACCGACAGGGCGGGCCTCCTCCTTAAGAGAGCCCCTCCCCCGGCGGGCTGGGGCGAGCCCTCCTCGGCTGGGCTGGGCTGGGCTGGGCACGGCTCGGCTCGGCTCGGCTCGACACGGCACGGGTTGCCATGACAAGCATTTTCTCCCGTTAAGCTACGGGAAGGCTTCTCCGCCCCTCGCAGACTCCCCCTTTCCCCCCTCCCTTCCATTCCCTCCATCCCATGGCCAGCCGCGGGGGCTCCGCTGCCAGCCAGGCGCCGGGGGGGCTCAGCCGGTGAGTGCATTGGGGAGGGGGATGGAGTGGGGTGGGGGTCCCTGGGGTGCTTCTTGGTGCGTGGTTTTTCACTGCTGGGTACACGGGCCGGGGGGGGGGGGGGGCAAGCATCGCTCTCATCGTCTCCCACGCGGTTGGGGCGGTGGGAGCGATGCTTTCCCTCCACCCCAGTCCCTCCCAGTACGTAGTGCTGTGTCTACTGGGGTGCTCCACCCAAGTGCGGTGGCAGAGATGCTTTTTTCCCCTCAGCCCCAGTCCTTCCCCGATTCTTTCCCCCCACCCCAGTCCCTCCCAGTACGCAGCGCTGGGTGTACTGGGGCGCTAGACCCAAGTGCAGGGAGAGCAATGCTTTCCTCCCACCCCAGTTCCTCCCAGTATGTAGTGCTGGGTGTACTGGCGTGCTACATCCAGATGCATCGGGTGGGATGGGGTCAGTAGGGTCCCTCTGCTATTGGGGGCGGGGGGTGGGGGGTGGAGGGTGTCTGCGGGGCGTGCAAACACCCCCAGCAACTGGGATGTGTGGGAATACGCTCCGGTTGGATCCTGCAACTTGTTGGAGGGGATCGCGGGGCTCCTGGTCGCATGTATTATCGGAAGGCAGCGTGTTGCGGGGATGATAGGAGGGTAGGATTCGACCACCGTGGGTCGGGGTCTGGCTGATCCCCCCCCGCACCTTTCAGCCAAATATGCCCCCCTTCCTCGCCTGTGTGCCCCCCTGGATCCCCCTTTCCAGTCCTCCACGCTGCAGCCTGGCACTGGTGCTGGAGGGAAGGGCAGAGGCAGCGCAGGCAGGGAGAGAGGAGGGGGAGCGCTTTGCGGCAGCCCAAGGACAGAGCGGCGAAGGTGCTGCGTGGGTGGTTTTCCCAATCCTTGGGGCAGGAAGGGTGCTGCTCCCTGCCTGGAGCCGGCCGAGGTGCGGCGGGAGTCGGGTAAGCCGGGCAGGGTTGTGCTTGGATCCGCACACAGAGGAGGGATGGAGGAGTGGGATCTCTCCACAGCGAGGGGGAGGGGAGGCTGCTTGGTGTTTGACCACGCCACAACCAGGCACGTCGTCGTCCCCGTCCCCCCCCGCCCGCAACTGCACAAAAAAAACCCAGAAAACAAGGAGAAGTGAGGTGGGGAGAAAAAAAAAACGGAGAGGATCTAGCCCACGTGGCCAGCAGGCAGGAGCCTCTTCCACCTCCTGCTCTGCCTCCTGCATCCCAACCTCCAAGCATCCCATCCCGGCTCGGTGGACAGGGGCTGGGGACCAAAACGAGCCCCCCACGCCGTGGGGCTGGTGTGGTGTGGGGTGATCCCTCCGTACTTAGATGGAAGCAAAAGGAGATCTTGAGAGGGGAGGGAGCAGGGAGGAGGGACAATAGGTTATTGTACTCTTATCTCTGGAGACCTGAGGTTGGGTGGGGGTTTGGATTGCGAATCTCAAACCAGTGCAGCCTGTTTCTTGCCCGTGGACAGGACTGGGCAGTTCGGCTGAGACCCAGGGGTAGCAAGACAGGGTGGAGGTGAGTCCTCAGAGCTACCCATAGGGTGGCCAGAGCTGTCCTGGAATTGGGGGGCAGGGGGCAGTGTTCTGTGCCCCCCACTCCGTCTGGGTACGATGCTTCTGCTGTTGGCTGCACCGCAGGCAGGGTTTGTGCTGGCTGCCTGCGCAATGCCTGGCTCAGACAGTGCCCTCAATCTTTCGCTTCCTTGAGCATCGAAATGCACCTAAATTATTTAATCATGAGCGAGAGAAGCTGACGCCCCCGCGTTCCACCAGCCTCACCCCACAGCAGCATGGGGTTCCCTTCCAAGCTCAGTGTCCTTCGAGCTGTCACGTTGGGTCACTGTTCTCAGGAAATCCCACTCATCCCCTTGGGATGGCATGGGATGGGTGATGGGGTCAGGGCATCTGCAGGTGCCCCAGGGGAGGGCTCTCCCGGGCTGGATGGAAGGAGCTGGATGATCTTAGAGGCCTCCCAAAAGCTACTTGCTCTCTGATTCTTGCCCAGGGAAGTGGTGGCTGCCCCATCCCTGGAGGTGTTCAAGGCCAGGTTGGATGGGGCTTGGAGCACCCTAATCCAGTGAGAGGTGTTCCTGCCCATGGCAGGGGGTGGGACTGGTTGAGCTTTAAGGTCCCTTCCAACCCAAACCATTCCATAACTCCCCAAAGCCTGTTTGGAGTGGTTGACTCGGCTATGTGGGGTTTCTGCCCTATGCCAAGGTGGATGCTGGACCCATGTGGTGGAGTGGGTGCTGATGCCAGGATGGTGCTGTGGTTCGAGTGGAGCAGGGGAGCCCTCAGAGCAGTGAGGCAGAGCTTCCCTATATCTCCAGAGCCCAGCCCCTCGAGGTGCAGGCTCTGTGCCCCCTTCGCTGGCGTTGGGGCTGTGGGTGCTGCCCTGGGAGCAGTCTCATTGCAAGGGGATGCGCAGGGTCCTCTGCAAAGCCTTGGCTCCTTCCCGGAGGAGTGGAGCTGGCTGACGCTGGGGAAGTGGTGCAAGTGCTGCAGGTAGAGGCTTGAGAGGGCAAAGGGTGTTGTTTGGTGGTGGTTTTTTTTGGTTTTGTGTTTTTGTTTTTTTTTTTTTTTTTGCTTGAGATGATGACAGAGGGAATTCCCTGCGCCAGCTTGTGTGCTGTGGGTCTGGCTCTCGCGGTGCTCTGTGTGCGGAAGATCTCTTGCCATTAGTGTTCGCTGCTGCCAGCTGAAGCATCTCTGAGCCTTGCTCCTGAGGAACCAGAACCATGGTGCTGGAGCCCCCCAGAACACAGGAGGGGCGAGCCATAAGGTAGCACGGATCCTTGGGCAGGGTGAGTAAGAGGAGGGAGGTTCTGCTGCTCCTCTCCGGTATTGTTTTGCAGTAGAAAGCACTGCGGTGGAGCTGTGCCTGGTGTTCCCCCTCTTCCCCAAGGCTGCCTGCGCTACTTCCCTTTCTGCACATCGTCGCAGGGGCTGGGGGTTCCCTGCATACTCCCTCCTCTCCTCTCTTGGGGTTGTTTGGTTGGGTTTTCAGTTTTTCCCCCCACATTGTTAGGCCATGAGCAGAGTTTGCCCGCAGCAGTTGCACACGCCTGTTGCAGCAGTGCTGGAAGGAGCCTGTGGGGACTTGGGGGACACAAGGAGCCCCACAATGAGCAGCAGCTCTGCAGCAGGGAGCTGCTGCCAATGCCTCCTTGCTGTTGCCCATATCCGCTGCTCCCCGTAGCAGGGCCTGGGGAAGGGCTTTCCGCTGCTCTGGCTTCCTCCTTGCCCAGAGAGCTCCTCCCTGCCGGGGAAGGCTGCACTATGCTTAGCAAATCACTGCTGCTCCCTAAGAGCAGGAGGAAAACCCGGGTTAAACCTCTGCTGAGCTATGGGGTGGGGATCCTGCTTCGTTCCAGGTGCTGCGGTGCCAGAGATGCACTCCCTGTGTTAGGGACCAAGCTTGGTGAGCAGGAGCCCAGGGAGGTGGTGATGCTCGGTGTGACCATGACAATGGGATACAGATCCTTTGATGGGGAGATGGATGCTGCAGTACTAATTGGTGCTGCCTCCTTGTTCCCCAGCTTCTGTGTTCGTTGGGGACTTCTGGGAGCAGATCCAGGTAGAGTGAGAGATGCTGGCTGGTGCCTGTTGGCTGCTTGGAGCCTTCCTGGGTAGGATGTGTGCAGGCAGCGATATCCTTTCTAGTGTACAGGTGGAGAACTAGTGTATAGAAGAGGAAACAAATTAGTCTGGGTGAGCTGGGAATTTGAACCCATCCCTCTTGCCCTCGCTCTGTGCCCAGGAGGGAATAAGGTCCCGTGCTGTGGTGCTGATGATGGAGATGCTTCTGGTAGAAGCAGCTTTGATGGGGAGAATGTGGTGTACCTCTTCTCAAAACTGGTGCATGCAAAGGCAGCTTGCGATGAGCAGTGACCAGCTGGAGGAGAGGGACAGGTGGGTGGCATACCCTGCTCCTCTGTGCCCAGCCCAGAGCTCTGTGCTGGGTTTCCCGGTAACACTGGGATGGGGACTGTGTTTCAGGGTGTAGGTCCAGCTTTGGGGTCCCTTAGTTCAGCTTGCTGTGGGAGCCACGTTCCCTGCCACCTCCTGCCAGTGCTTTCTGAGGCCAAACTAATGAAACATCTGACTTTGATGTTTTAATTAGTTGCTTTTGGCTTTAATGCAGAGGGATAATAGAGTTTTCATGGACTTATAAAACCTGCCCCTCTATTTGTTCATTAGAAAAAGGAAAAAGGGGGGGAAAAAACCAAAAGCAAGCCAACCCCGGATAGAGAAAGGAAGAAAGCAAATGCTTCAGACGTGCAGAGCACATGACAACCCACTGGTGTGTCACCCACCTGGATGGTGACTCTTTTTAAAGCATTAATTAAGCAACTTGGATCCTGGGAGAGCTCTGTGTGAGTAACAGATGAGTTCCACGTCCTCCTGCACTTGTGGGCTTCTGGGAGGCGTCTTGGATTTAAACATGGGAAGCTGAGGCACAGCGACATACCTCTGGGAGGCTGGGAATCCGAGACTTGTGAGTCCTGGCCGAGAGCTTCCCTCTCCCTGCACCACTTTGGCTGCAAAGTGAGGGGCTGATCCTGCTCTTGCAAGCATGGATGGGCCAGTGCTGCCCCGGCAGATGGAGAGGGACTTGGAGACCCTAGCATGGGCCTGAGGTGGGATGCTGAGCACTCCTGGCCTGGCTTCCTGTCCTTCTGCATCGTGGCATCTGGTCCTAAACACTTTGTGGACCCGGAGGGGATAGGCTTGGAAGGGGACAGTGTGGAGCTGTGACTCCAGCCCTGCGTGTAGTCTTCTGCCAAAATCCAACAGCTAACTCACTTTGGAGCAAGGAAAGGGCATGGGAAGGATCATCCCATCGGGTGGTGCCAAGGGCTGGCTCAAGAGAGCTCCTCGTCTCTGCAGCACTAGGGTCTTGGTGAGCCCATGAGGACACACCAGTCCCCATAATGCCAAGAGCAGGACAGTCTCCTGCCCATCACAGGCATCTGAGCTGGGATATGGTGAGTTGCGAGTGTGGGGACTCCTTGCCACGGTGGCAGAAGCCAAGTCAAAGCTTTGGCTAGTTGTCTGTATTTTATGCTGACAGGGAAACTTTTGCTTCTACGCTTCCATGGCAGGGATGAGTCGGCAGCTGGGCTAAGCCAAGGCAACGACAACCAAAGGATCCAAGCACTGCTGCAGCCACTGGGGTGCCCAGGGCAAGTCTCCATCCCCTCCTTTTTTGAATTTATGCCCTATACCTGTGTTTCCCCCCTTGCCAAAGCAGCTGGGGTCTGTGGGGAGCAGTGAACTGCTGGTGTGTCTGGGCAGAGTGCAGCGCGTAGGAGTCCCTACCCGGAAGAGTTTGTCCAGCGGGCACGGGGAGGGAGGAATCCGATCCCTCCTTTCCCCAGACTGGGATCCCAGCACGCTTTGCTTCCCGTGGCCCCTGCTGGCTCCCTGTTCCCGAGCCCCCTGCCCAGGTCTGGCCTTCTGCTCTGTCCTGGCTGGCACAGGAGAGCTCTGCGCTGCTGATCCTGTGACTCCTCCACTGCTGTAGCTGCTGACATCTCCTCTTTGTCTCAGGCACAGAAAGGTCAGCCCTGCCTAACTCGCTGGAGTCCGTTAAGGAGCCGTAAATAAGCCAGATCCATCTGCCACAGGGCTGCGACAGCCGCTGGCTCCTGGGCTGATCCCAGCATCCCCCTTTTCCTCGCTGGGCAGAGGAAGGATTCGTGCTGGGGGAGGGATTGAGGTGGACGGCGATGCCAGCTGGGGGCTGAATCCAGTGCCGCAGAGCCTGGGGAGCGGTGGGCTGGGCTGAGACTCGAGGCACTCACTGCAGCAGTAGCAGCAGTCAAAGCCGCAAGCTCTGTGCCAAGGGCAAGAGCCGGGAGAGCTGCTCATGGGCTCCTGCCTTCCCAAGGCTAAAAATAAGCTGCTGGCTCTCACGGTGCTGCCTCTGCTCCTGCTGAGGGGACTGGGGGTGGGCAGGGGGCGAAGCCAGGCTAGAAGGGGCTAGGAGGGAGCTCAGCCCTACGCTGCAGTTGCAGGGCTTGCCTGGGACTTGGCGTGACCTTTGCTCTTTGAGGACTGGATCCAGTGATCAGATTTTCAGGTCTGGGCTCAGATTTCGGATAGAAGGTGTCTGATTTTCAACCCGGTTTCCCAAGATGCTAATTAAGGACCCTGCTGCCGCAGCTAGAGCTTTACTGTCCCTTCTCCACTATCTCTTGCCCGAAGGTGCTGATTGCTCTGGCCAGCCCTCTGGCGTGCCCTCTGCTTTTCTTTTCTCGCCCTTTGTTCCTGCTTGGAAATGCTGATTCTTCGTCTCTCTGCTTCAGCCCTCCCAGAGGCTTAGTGGCACAGCATCGTGGTGCTGTGGCTCTTCATCTCTCTTCCCACCTTCTCACCAGCTACTTAAAAGTAACCACAGGTTGCTGGAGCACTTGGCTACTCCAGGCAGTTCTCAGGCTACTTGGATGCTTTTTAACTGGTGGTGGGAAAACCCACCCTTTTAGCCATGCCATCTCATAGAATCATGGAGTAGTTTGGGTCAGATGGGAACTTAAAGCCCATCCAGTCCCACCCACTGCCATGGGCAGGGACACCTCCCACTGGATCAGGGGCTCCAAGCCCCATCCAACCTGGCCTTGGACACCTCCGAGGATGAGGCAGCCACCACTGCTCTGGGCAACCTGGGCCAGGGCCTCCCCACCCTCACAGCAAAACATTTCTTCCTAAGATCTCATCTCAGTCTCCCCTCTTTCAGCTTCAAACTGTTCTCCATCATCCTATCCCTGCCCCCCCCTAATCAAGAGCCCCTCCCCAGCTCTCCTGGAGCCCCTTTGAGTACTGGAGGCTGCTCTGAGGTCTCCCTGAATCCTTCTCTTCTCTAGGCTGAACAACCCCACCTCTCTCAGCCTGTCCTTGGATGGGAGGTGCTCCAGCACCTTTCTATCATCTTTGTTGCCCTCACATGCCATAGATCTCACAGGCTTCATGGATCTCGCAGGCTGTCACTACAGGCAGCAAAGGGACACAAGGATGAGTGAGAAGATGACTTGGTCCTCAAGCGTTTTACCTTCTCAGTTCCTTTCTGCAGTGGTCAAAGACCTCACCTTATCGTTAGCTCTGCAGGCCATACCCCAAAGGAGGAGGATGGCTCCAGGCATGCTCCACTGGCTGTGAAATTCAGGGCAGGGTGTCTCGTCTGCTGTGCGAGGCTCCCAGCTCAGGGTGGCACCTGGACAGCCCGCCTGCCGATCCTGCACGCCGGCTGCATACAAATTGGTGCTGTGACATATCTCTGCAGCTGGCAGCCCTGCAGCGTGCGGTGCCGAGCTTCCCCAGGGTTCCCAGCCCAGCACTGCTTGCTCCAGAAGGGCTTTCTGCTGGTGCTGGGCTCTCCTGTGGGCACGTGGCTGTGCTGGGAACACGGATCCGGTGTGGCCTCTGTGATGGAGACAGCCTGGGGGTGAGGCGGGCTGGAAAAGAGCTCATTCTGCAGTGTGAACTTGAGTTAAATATTATTCCTGCCTCTGGAACAGGGAGTGGGATTGCGGGGAAATGAGGGCAGGCTGGGGTTGTGGCTTGGTGGTGCTGATGGTTGGTAAAGCCAGGCTGGCGATGGAGGAGCCCAAGCTGCCAGTGGGATGGGCTGCCAGGCTGTAGGCAAGGCTTGCATTGGACCTTGCAAGGGTCGCATCGCTTGTGACAGCCCCGCTGCTACAGAGCAGGAGAGAAGCTGTAATAACAACCCGCCTCTACACATTACTCAGTGCAGGGGATTTATCTAGTGTGCAGGCAGGGAAGCCTTGACTATGTTTGCCTGGGGATGCTGGGGGAAGCAGAGGTGAATCAGCCGCAGAGAGCAGGGACCAGAAACTTGGCTTGGCTGCAGAGAAGCTGAAAGTGCAGCTGGTCTTTCCTGGGTGCTCTGGTGCAGACGGTCTGTGAGTCACTGCATCCTACTTGGGAAAGTGTGGGGACCCAAAACTTCCATCAGGGTGGCTGTGCAGGGTGCTGGTGGCCCCAGGGACAGGAAAGTGGATGATGTTCTGCCCACTCTGTTCCCTGTGGGACCAGTGGGTTGTGCACAGAGCTGGGGGCATCCTTCCCATATCCTGAAACTCCCGTGTCCTGGCTTGAGCTATGGAAGTGTGAGGCTTCCCAGCCTGCATTTTCCAGTGTGACTAGTGCTGGCTATTTTTAGTTGTCCAAATTAAGCTCGCCTAAATGATGTCTTTTGAGGTTTATTTGAGGGAGGAGGCCTGAAGTGGTGTTATTTCTCGCGTGACAAATTGCTCTTAAATCTGACCCCAAATGGACTTTCCAAAAACGAAGGGAAAGGCCAAAACAGCTGACTCTGTTTGGGCAGCGTTTCCTCTCTGGAGAACACCTGGAGGTGTTTCCCAAGTGAGCAGGAGATCTCCTTGGGGAAGGAGAAAGCAAGCAACCAAGACCCACTCACCTCCCCTCAGGAGGGAAAACCAGCTGCATAACCTCATCCTACTACCTGCTTTGGCATCCCTGGGGATACGCTGCATCCCTAGGAGCCAACTTTGCGAATGCCTGTCTGGTCTGCAGAGTATTAAAACCAGGAGCTGCTCTTCCCAGGGGCAGCTTGAATTACTCGGTGTGTGCTGGGTGCCAAATGGAGCTGATCACGGCTCCTGAAGGAGGTGGCTGCTTTGCTGTTGAGAGAGGAGGCTGGAGCCATGGGTCAGGGTCCCAAGGTGTTGGTCTGTAGGTGCCTCTTTAGGGGGAGACTTTTCGGAGGTAGTGGAGAAGTGGCTACCCTGGTACCCAGCACATGCTTGAGTGGTGGGTACAACTGGTTCCCTGGATGCATCCATGGGCCAGACTCTGGTGAGCCAAAATCCTTCTGCAACATGCTCCAGCTCTGTGACTGCCACTAAATCCTATTGTGCTAAGTCCTGACTTGCTGCCTTTAATCTCTTTACATTCACTGCTTCCCTTCTTGGCGTTGTTTTCCCACTCTTCCCATCCCTCCCCATCCGTGCCTGCCATCTGCAGACATGCTCATCTCCGTCCGCCTAGTCTCGTCTCACTGGGCACGAGCTCAGGCATCCTGCTCTGCCTTTACCCAGTGCTCGGTACAGGAATGGCCCTTCTTCTTCCTTTCCTTCCCTTCCCAGCAGCATCTGGGTGTTTCTCTGCAAGGCAGCAGCTGGGGGATCTTCTCGCTCCTGCAGTTGAACGTGAAATGCATCAAATCCCTGCAAGCTGTTGCAGATTGAGCTGCTGCAGCACATGGTGGGGGGGGAGTTGTGCTGCGTGCAGGTGTCCTCTGCTCTCTGTGAGCAGATGCAGCCTGGAGCGAGGAGGCTGGAGGTGTTTCCTGCCGTGCCTGGCACTTCCATTCAGGGGACTGACCCTTTCCCCTTTGGAAGGGACAATGAGGGATCCTCCCTTCCTTCTCCCATTCCCCCGGACGCAGCTGCCTGTGCAGACCAGGATTGGTGTTTCTCAGCCCCTGCAACCTCACTGTGCTCCCTCCCCGCTTGAGGTGATCGGTTTGCATAGAGCATTGCCAAGAAGGGACCAAGAAAAGCAGGCAGGGAGGGAAAGTTTCTCCAAAGCTTGGCCTCCTCACCCTGGGTCTGGCAGCCCTGTCTTGCTGCCTCCCCTCAAGAGTTTGTGTGGGAGCTGGAATCCCTGGGCAGAACAAGCCCAGATGGTGCTGGGGAACCTCAAGCGGTGCTAGAGGACCCCAAACTGGGCAGGCTTCCCTGGCAATGAGACTTGTTTTTTTGCGTTCCCGTTGTCCTCATTGTGCAGAGAGCAAAACTTACCATGCCTGAAGTCAGAGGATGGTGCAAAAGGCTGATGGAGAGGATAATGAAGGACTCTGTGTGCATGGGGCAGCTGGGAAAATGTGGGGGCAGAGGAGCCAGAGCCTGGGGAGCAGAGGGGCTTAAAGCAGGCTGAGCGATCTTGGGGTGGGAGGAGGAAGGGGAATCATGTCCACACAAGACCTCACGCTTGGTGGTTTTCCGGTGGGGTGATGAGCACGCTTGCTGCCTGGCTGCTTTCTGTACTGTGCGACCAGATTGGGTGTCACAGGGTAGCTGCTGGGAACTGGGTTGTGATGCCGGCCACTTGCTATATTCCCTGTGGATGGCCTTGCTCCCTCTGCCTGCTTGCTGTGCTGCTTACTGCCGATGAAATGCCCCTAACACCCGGATTGCAGCAGTAATCTCTGCCCTATCGCTGCTAAAGCTGCTATTATCCCCAGATTAGAGCTGGTGCTTAGATACCCACCTGTATAAATGCCGGTGACAGGCAGGGACTGTTATAAAGCCTCCCACAGCTCCTGTGCTTCCAGGTCCAGCCAGTACAAAGTGGCTGGTGTCCTGCTGTCACCTCGGGTGACCCTGGGGCTGTGGCAGGCTTGGCTGTTCCTCTTGCTTGGAGGCTGGGCAGAGTCTGCAGGGCTTTGGGGCTGGCTCTGTGCAAGCAGAGGGCATTGCTTGCTGGGGTGGGAGTGCCAGGCAGTGGAGTGTTCTTGTCCCCATTGCGTCTTGTCCCCATTGCGTCTTGTCCCAGCTCTTCAGCAAGTGTTTCTGCTTGAAGTAGAGCTCAACCCAATCTTGGAATTCTTGGCATTGTTGCAGGTTCAACAGCAGGGTTTTTGGGGACGGGTCTGACCTGCAGGCTACCCTCCTCCAGCACCATGAACTGCGATTTAAGGGCGCAAAGAACTTGTGCAATGGTAAAGTATGAGGTTTGGGTCAGTGCTGGAAGGCACCATCCTACCTCAGGGGGTGCAGGAGGTGGGAGCCTTGACAACACCTTCACGCTGGCACTTGAGGAAAGGGATATCCCAGTTTCTCTGGGTTACTGGTGCAGCTGGGGCGTTGTCTGAAGTACAGAGGGATGGAGCGTGTGGATTTCGAGACATGAACTTGCATAAACAGGATGGCAGGTCAGGACGGTGCTGTGTGCCTGGGGCGCAAAGGGTGTGTGTGTGTGTGTGTGTGTGTGTGTGTGCGTGCGCATGCATGCATGGAGGTGGGGCTGGGGCAGTGCTGGGAATGGTGATGCCCGGCACACTGGGGCTCCGCTGCCGGATTGGGGCAGTAGTGCCAGAGCAAGGGGTCCAGTCCTGCCCCTTTGGGGTGCAGAGGGGCCAATCTTCACCCACTGGTGCAAAGATGTTGGTGATGGTGCTGCCATCAGCATCAACTGATGCAGCAAGCCCTGTAGCTGGGGGTAGGGCAGCCTGCTGGCGAGGGCTCAGCCTGGCTAGGGTGACTTTATATATATCAGCATTTAAAGCACGTTAATGGTTTTAAAATGCATTGACACCTAGTGTAGACAGAGGAACTTAATAATGCTGGCAAAGTGTTAGCTGGTTATGGATTACCTTAGGGCTGTGGCTGCCACATGTGGGAAGTGCAGCTTCAACAAAGAGGCTTTGAAGAGCAGAGCGGGTGCATACTTTGTCCTGTCCAGCCCAGCATGCTTTCCTGTGTACCCATTCTGCAGGGGAACGGGGTGTCCCTGAGGCAGTGGGATGCAGCCCTCTGTGAGTGGGAGAGCCAGAGTGCCAAAATGTGGTGAGAATCGGGAGCTGTGTGGGTCACTCTTTGCATGGGGTGGGTGCCCCTCAGCTGCAGCCTCTCCCTACTGCCACAGCAGCCGTCTCTTATGCTAGTGTTCTGCTCTCCTCCCTAGCGTTTCACATCCCTCAGCCCTGTTCCCATGTGTGCAGCTTTACCTTATTATATTTTCAAACAGATTCCTGCTATTTACTTTCATAACTCGTTCTCCAGCTGCAGGACACGTGGGGTTTTTTTGGGGGGGGGAAGGACGACCTCAGGAGCCTTGCAGGGGGTCAGGGGTGTATGTGCCCCTCCCGTGCATTCTGCCTTATCCCAGCAACTGGCTCAGATTAGCTTTTCCTTCCCCTGCCCCTCCCTGTGCTCTCCTGGCTCATCTGGCTCTCTCTTCTTATTTATTGGTACATATTTTCCAGGCTCTGATTTGCCTCTTCTGCAAAGCTCCTGCTCTGCCCAGATTTGATCTCCCGATGATATCACACAGGCTTTGCTCCGCAAGGGTCTAATTTGGTGCCCGGGATGCAGGCTTTTTTCCCTCATATGAGTTTTGCTTTTCGGTCTTCTGCGTCTCTCCTGTTCTCCCTCCCTCCCTTTAATTAGACTTCTTACTGCATGGAACAGTTTGCAGTTATATATGGAAAACAGCCTACACTTTCCCAGGAGCAGGGCATGTCGGGAAGGGAAACGGCGAGCAGCCGGCGCGCTCTCCCTGGGAGCTCGTGTGTTTTTCCTATTGCAGACACACTTTTGCTGCCTTTATTTTTTAACCCTTTGGAGCAGGGAGGGGGCTCGCAGCCCTCCGGGGTTGCTTCCTCTTCCCCTTCGTGTGGAAAATCTCCTCTCGGCTTGGACTTTTCAATGGAAAAATACAGATTTGCTGCCAATGCAGTCCGGTGTGAGCGATACTGCTAGCTGGGATTGGAGAAGTTACCCTTTGCTTGGCACGCTGTCCTTCTGGGATGCGATCTGGGGTGGAACTGTGCAGGAGTTGAGATGGTTGGGATCTGCAGGTGCTGCCCCTCTGGACCCAGGAGCACCCATCCTGTCCCTCTCGCCTATGTGGCAAGAGCAGTCGGAGGGGCGTTTCTGTCCTCAGCCCTTCGCCGTATCCCCAGGGCTGCTGCCAGCCTCGGGGTCAGGATCTGAGCCCTGGGTCATCCCTCCTGCTGTCCCAGCCTGCTGCGGGGGAAGCTGGACTTGCTGGGATTCCCCTCTGGTGCATCCTGGCTTTGGGGGAACCCCTGCTTACCAGGCGGGCTATGCAACCCATCAAGCCACCTACTTTCCCCATGGTGTCAGATAAGCTCCGCTTCCCCTGCCTCAGTTTCCGTTGCTGTGAACGAGAGGAGTAGCGTTTGTTTTGGTTTTTTTTTTAATTACTGCTGCTATTTTGGGGTTTGCACGGACTTTGTCTCTTCACTGAGTGGGGCAGGAGGAAGCAGCTCATCGCAGTGCTCCAGCAGAGAAGGTTAGTGCTGCGCTCACCCAGACACCTCCATGGGCTCCCCTCTCTCCCAGCTTCCAGAAGCAGCAGATGCTTCTCCTGGCTGCTGCTGGGAGGAGGAAGTGATGGGACCTATGTTAAGCCCCCAGGGAGATCTTCAGGGTAGGAATCCCCTGTCCCTGTGTAATACTGCTAAAAATATCATGGCTGTACCCGTGTGTCCTGCCCAATAGCTCTCTCGTTCTTTGGGTGTTTTGCTTGTGGGACTCCCTTGTGCTCTGTAGGTTGGTTCTTGCCTGCTGGTATTTACTTTGTTTTAAGCTAAGCTGTTCCTTCACTTCCTAAGTGGAATGTAGAAAGGTGGGAGTTAAGACTGCTGGTACTTCCTTCCTGCTTGGGGGCTGGGAGAGGGCTGGTGCTGTGCTCAGGTGTGTTGCTGCCTCAGTTTCCCTGTCTCTGTAGGGTGGAGGGAGCCAAGTCCTGCACCCGTTAGCAAGCATCTGCACCCAGTGCTCCTGGACTGTCCCATCTGATGGGCATCTATGAGTGTGAGGCAGTGGGAATGGCTGAATGCACCAGAGCAGGGCTAAGCTGCTTAGAGCATCCCTGCTTCTCCCTTTGCTCCGCCGAGGTGGCAGCGAGGGCTGTGGCTGAGCTGAATCAGGGCTCTACCTGAGCTCCTGCCAAAGTGCAGTGTTCTCCAGCCATGCTTCTGCTCTGGGAACCACTCATGAGGCTTCTGGAGCAGAGAGCACCCATCCCTTGAGGCAGGGTTCTCAAGTACCCTGTCTTGCTTTCTGCGTAGGTCCTTGCTTTTAATCCTTTGCCCATGGCCCACGCCTTCTCCTCCTGGCTGGTGCAGACAGCTGCTCCGAGCCATCCACTAGCTATCAGCACTTCTGCTCTGCAGGGGACGGCTAGGGGAGCCCCTGTATGCAGGTGCTGTGCTGGGCAAAGCTGTGCGAGGATGGAGTGTCTGCCTGGGGATGGGACCCCCAACTGACTCCCAGCTATGATAGGATTGTTAGAGGTCACCTCTGTTCTGCAGCAGGGCGCTGAGACCGGTGGGCATCTAGGTTTGCCATGAACCAGCCATTCTGAATGCAGATCTGGGGTGCAACTGTTGCTTTACATCCATCCCACGAGTGGCCCAGCCGGGGTGGTGGTGCTGCAAGAGGAGTTGGAGAGATGCAGCCCCAGGCGTGGTTTGCTACCTTATTTCCATCATCAAGTCCTGCTCCCTGGTTTCGAGTCAGCTGAATCCCATACCTTTCCCTGCATCGCTCTGGACTTGCTCATTTGCTCTGGGCTGTAAAATAGTACTAAGACAAGCCCAGGACTGGGTCCATGATGGGCTGAAGTGCAGGAGGAGAGGTTGATCCCTGCAAGCAGAGAGGCTGTGAGGGACAGCATGGTGGGAGCTGTTTGCCCTGGATCGCTCCCTGCTGTGGCATTGCAAATTCATCTGGAGGGGTTGGGAAAGAAAGAGCTGGAGTAAAAGGCTGCCTGAGGTGTGGCAGCCGATGCCTTATAGCCCGGTGGTGGGTGCTGATGCCCACCATGCGCCCAGGCAGGCATGGAAGGAACCTGTTTCCTGGTGCTGAGCAGGAGGGAGAAAGGGTGGATGAAGCTTTGTGTCCAGCGCAGCCCTTGGTCCAGCAGCACTGGGCACCCTGAGGCTCTGCAACGCGCCAGCTCACCCTGCATTGTCCATCTCGGCGAGGTGCCCGGCGCTGGCAGAGGGGTGGCAGGAGGGGATGCTGTGCTTCTCCAAAGGCTGAACTCTCAAGGGATGCAGGTATTTGCTGGTGCAGAAGAGGCTGGGGTTTGCTTTCTGCATACTTCTGCATTCCTCCACCAGCTGTGCTACCTTGTAAAGCACAAAAGAATAATGAGAGGAGCTGGGGTGATGTAGTGCAGGCGCCAGAGAGAGAAATACCAAGGCCTTAGATGGAAACATTCCCCTTGACAGCTCGCCTGGAGACTCCCTCCTTTTTCTTTTTTTCCAACCTCCCTGAAATTCCTGGGCTGCTGCACCCTGTGGCGCGGGAAAGCCCAGGGATGTGGGCAGATTCCTGGCTGCTCTGCTGGCTTTTGCACATGGATGTGTCGTGCTGGAGCTCAGGCAGCAGAAGCCAGGGGCTGCCCTGGCCCTTGGGTTGGCTGTGAGCGCAGGGCAACAGTTTTTGGGGAGCCACGTTGTGGATCACTGCATCCGCGCTTGTTCCACACCTCCGCAGCATGCCTGGTGCTCTCCAGCTTCTTCCCAGCCTTTCACATGAGCTAATTGCTGCTTTGTGCATGCAAAAAAAACCCCCAGCAGTTTTCCTACCCTCGTTAACAAGAGGTAAAATACTAGCAAAAACGGAGCCACAGCAGCTTTAATTAGTGGGCTCATGGCAGATTCACTTGTGGAGAAGGTTGCCTCTGCCTACCTTTCACTTGTGCTTTCCCTGTGAGCTTGACCACTGGCGCGTAGCTCAGAGCCACCACCCTTCCTTTGGGTCTCTGCAGCCTGGTGGGAGCCAGGAGAGGAGGAGAATGGTGTAACGCTCCTCAGTGTGAGATGATGCTCTGGTTTCTTCCCCATCCATGGTTGCTTCAGCGCCAGTGGTTGTGCATTGTGCACCCTGCGTAGGGATGAGCATGCAAGCATGGCTGGTGGGTGACAGCTTGTTTGGGGATGTGAGCCCTGACCTGTGCCCTTGCACATGGCAGACCTCGGTGCATGAGCACACAGAGCATGCCTTGCATGTTAGCTGCCCTCTTGGCACCCGAGTGAGTTCTCATCCCACTTCCATCAGCGGGAAAGTGTGTGCCTCAGTGGAGGTGTGTAGGAGAAATACTACAGGCTCTGCCATCTGTAGGCTGGTACAATTCCTGCTTTGGCGGCAGAGGAGGGAGAGGAGCTGGAGTTGCTGGTGGTGACATCTCGGGGCCAGCATCTCCTTCCCATGCCTCTGACAACACATGTCACTCCAAGCCAGAGACCATGAGTGACAGCGTTACACATTGCCTGCAGTAATGGGGTGCTTTTGGTGTGTGTCCCCTACCCCTTGCATCACCTCCAGCGTCCCAGCTTGCAGACAGTGAGGTGCGTAGGAGTCACTGTCTCACATGAGATTTTGGGAATTTTAACTTACGAAGCCTTACAGAACTGTCGCTGCGCCTGCGGGGCCGGCAGTTCTCCCTATGGGGATGCAGGTGAAGATGCCTTTCCCCAGGTACTGACATGGATGCTGCTGATGGGTTAGCATAGGAGAAGGCCTGAGCCTGCAGCGAATTTCCACTGGAGTTGGTGTTTATGTAGTGAAAACGCTGTTTTCTGAGCTGCAGCATCAGCCCTGCTCTGTGGATCAAAGCGCTTCTGCATCATGACTTGAGTCCCCCAGGCATGGTGTTGCTATCGCTGTGCTCTGTCGGAGCTGTGTGAGGCTCCAGTGCTTCCTGGGTGTTTTCCTGGCTCCTTTTCCAGCTGCAGTGCTCTGGGGGGACACTTTGAGTCCTCCCACTCTTGCAAGAAGGCTGGGAGCTTCTTCACATTGCAGTGGAAACAAGAGGGTCTTGCAGTTGTTGGAGTCTCCCTGTGCCAGGGTTTTGGCTTTTGCCATCCCCATGTGCAGCACCGTGGTGTGTGGAGGCTGTGGGGCGAGTGTTGCTGCAGGGTTGCCGCTGAGGTGGCCCCATGGGGAGGGAAATGCCACCATCCTCTCGCTTGGGGCGCCGCACAGACTGCCCGAGACAGCACACTCAGTGAAGGAAGCGGATGCCATGAGGTAGGAGGAGGCACCGGCATGGAGGTAACATCCTGTGGGTGATGCAGGTGCCTGAGCAGGGGAGCCCTGGTCGAGGATGATGTCTGGTCTCAGCACCCAGGGGAAAGAGTGAGGAGAGGCAGATGCCAGCTTTACCGGGGGAAGAGGGACAGATCATGCTCCTTTGCTGCACCGGTGCTGGTTGGGGTGCTGTGAGTGGAGCTTATGCCCGGAGAGGTCTGTCTGGGGTGTCTGGGTCTGGCCTTATCCCCTCTTGCCTCTTCCACCTCCTCTGCTCAGGGCATGGCCCCTCTCCGTGGCATCAGGGTGGAAGCTGTATGTTCCTGTGCAATGACCTTTGCTGCCTGCTCTAATGGTCTCGATCCTGTGGCTTCTTCCTTCTTGTCTGAAAGGAGGCACTGGGGGAAGTGTTTCCTGGGAAAATCCCTTCTGGGATGCACCCCCTTCCCCTTGGGAACCAGTCCTGGCTCTCTGGACCATGTGGTTTGCCACTGTGAGTCACCATCTTGGCTCTTTCCACTTATCTCTCTCCCACTAGCTCTCCAGGTGTCTTTTCTGGGGTGTCCTGGCTCTCCAGTATGGGAGGGGTTAAGTCATGGGTGTTGCTGGGAACTGCCATCTGCACATTGCCATTTGGTGAGTGTGCAGAGGAGGGGCCTGATCCTTCTCCCGCTTCACAGGGAGAAGTGTGGGCTCCACCGCAGCACAAGGTGGAGGATTTGAGAGGAGTGATGTTTGCCACTCAATATCCGCCAAGTGTTGGTGTTGCCGTGGCTCAGGGACCACTTCTTGCTCCACATTGCCCTGGGCACATCCATTCACCTCAGCTGTGCCTCCACCATGAAAGCTGGACCTGGCTTAGCCCCAGCAAACCCCATGGCAGGGATTTCTGCCCTCCCCATGCCTGTCAAGAGCAGAACCCAAGGCTTTCATCTCTGTCAAAAGTGAGTGTGTTCTGTTTTGCAAAGGTCCTGGTGCAGGAAGCTCTGTGCACTCCCTGGCATCTCCCTGCACCTTCCTGGATGCAAGGGGCAGCCCAGTGGGGTCCCTTCCCCTCCCCAAATACTCTCCATTGGCAGCAGTGCCTGACACGTCTTTCCTGGTGATTTTCTTGGCAAATGCAGCCATTCCAGCAGCTTTTTGGCTCCCTCTCCTATTAGAGCATCACTCCCATGTGAGACCCACGGCTCCCAGCTGTGGTGGATGCTGAGCTGTGTTGTGGCCAATGCAGTGGGAAGAAGAGCCAAGAGGGCTATGCAGTCTCTCCTGGAATACTTCCCAGCGAGCAGGCAGTGAAAGGTGCTTCAGGCCCATTTTTCTGCTTTAATTGGCTATATTTGGATCCCGTGTGCCTGTCTGGAGAGTTGAGCTGATCACGGCTGTGCTCTGGGGCTTGGCAGAGGAGATGGAAGAGGAAAGTCCTTAAACCAGACCAGGGTGGACAATTTCAGGGTTTTTGGGTTTCCCTCCCCATTTGGGGTGCTGTTAACATTGAGTTTGACATGGCAGCCTCTAGCAGAAGAGGGTTTCCTGCACCCCATCCCTGAAGAGGAGAGGAGGCAAAGCCCTGTGGGTGCTGCCCAGGGGGCAGGAGGGTCCCTGAGTGATGGGCAGCACGTGGGGCTGGGATGTGCCAGCCTCTGTGCCAATCCAGCCAGGCAGCTGCTTGAGGAAGGTGATAAACTTCTCTCTAAATGGCCTGAGGTTTCCTCCATGGGCCTGATCCTGCCTGGCTGAGCTGCTCTGCCATCCCAGCAGGGTTTGTGACTCTGGGCAGAGAAGGCAGCAGCTAGTGGTGTTTCTCCTCAGCATGGTGCTTTCTCACCTGGATGGTGGAAGATGTCCAGGCTGGAGCGAGATACAGGGGGAGCTGAGCTGAGATGCAGATTTCCCCCTCCTTCCTGGGTAAAAAAAAAGCACCACCTGAGCTTGGTCGAGGCTTGCTCCATCTCTGCTAGGGGAATATGGTGGTGCTCGTGTCTTTCTGCTGGGATCCAGTCTGAGTGCACTGAGCTGAGCAGGGAGGATTCCTGCTCTTGACTGCTGACCCAGGAATAGCTGCTCAGGCAGCAGCCACAGACTGACGCGTGCTTGGCTGCTTGTGCTGGCTGTGCTGCTGGTGATGCAGTGAGACATCTCGTAGCTTGGCTGAAGGTGTCTTAGAATTGTAGAATCATGGAATAGTTTGGATTGGAAGGCAGTTTAAAGCCCATCCAGTTCCACCCCTTTGTCACGGGCAAGGACTTGTCCGACTGGATCATGTTGCTCAAAACTCGATTCAACCTGGCCTTAAACACCTCCAGGGATGGGGCAGCCACCGCTTTCCTGGGCAATTAGTCTTGTGTGAAATGTCCAGATGATTTTTTTTTTCTGACCCCTCTCTGAGCAGCTCACTTTCCTCTCCCCCAAGCTTTAAAATCCAGCAGATCCCTTTCTTTGTGCTGCTCTGCTGTGCGGTGCAGGGCAAGCACACGCAGAGGGCTGCTCCAGCCCTGGTGCTGGCCTGCGGCCGCTCTCCCCAACCAGGACGGAGGTGTAATGCAGCCGTTTATTATTCTGGGCAGGTTTGTCTGCAGCACCGCATTGGCTTCACCGCTCCTCGCCAGCCGCTCCCTCCTTCCTGGTACATGCAGGCTCCTTCTCCCTGCTCCACATCCTGGACCCCAGGTTGAGAGGATCCGTGTCCTTTCTCACTGCCATCTTCAAACTTCTTGCCTGCAGGCACGCTTGTCCTGCTTGGGGACACTGTTTGGGAGGGGGCACAGCACCGCTGGCAGCTCAGGAGGTCCCATGCAGGCAGTTCCCACACAGGGCAGTTGGGCTCTCCCACCTGCGCTGTGTTTTCTTTCCCTGCATCCCAAAGAGACCTTCAGGGAGTACTTCTTGCTTCCTGGTGCCCAGAGGCTCTGAAAATGAGTTATTGGAGTTAGGGACAGCCTGCTGAATGCTGCTGGACTCAGTTGCTCATTTAGAGCATTGGTTCTTAGGGAATCCTGAGTGCAGTTCTCTGTTTGCCTGGGATGGATCCTTCCCTGCCTGGCCAGGTCCTCTGCCAGTGGGATGGTGCAGAAAGGGATCAAGAGTGCATCTCTGATGTGGCTAGTGCTCCAACTCCAAAATGGGGCTGGAGAAGGATGCTCAAAGCAGACGGCAGCCCCTGTCACGGTCCCTCCTTTCTTCTTGACTGATGGAGTCCCTACGGTTGGCACTGCTGGAGGGAAGGAGCCTCACAGCTGGGCACTGGCTGGTGATGATCGGTGCCCTGGGGGCTCCTTCAGGGGTGATTATGGACTAGGTCATTACAGTTTTAATTAACTCTCTTTGTCTTAACCTCTGAGCTCTCCTCAGAAGATGTTTGCTGCTATGAAAGATGGAAAAATGAATGTGGTGAGGTAGGGGGAATTATCTTTTTTTTTTTTTCCTCTTAATCAGCAGGATTCTGCTTAATTGGACCTGTCAGCTCCTACCTCCTGCTGCTGGCAGCTTTCATACCTTTAAATGATAGATGAGCTCAGCTCCCTGAGTAGCTGTGGGTGACCAGGCTGGGCATGGCCAAGGATGATGAGACAGGGATGCTGGTGCCCCAACTGGTGCTGATGATCTCTGCTTGATGGGGCAGCAGCAATGTTCTTGCCCCTAGAGTGCAAGTTTGGCTGCCCCGGGAGCCACAGTGGTGTCGGGGGAGCACATCCCTATGTTCCCCATCCGTTTGGTGGCGTCACTGGTGTCCCTGAGGTTCAGTTGGTGCCTGTTACTTCCTGATAATGCTGAGAGCACCCTGGGCGTTGCTGGTGGGGAGAGGAGCTGCTCACAGAGGTGAGACCCTGAGTTGTGTGTATAAGGAGTTTACTTTTTTTTGGTCTTGCCGCCCCAGGTGTTGCAAAGCTGGTGTGACCGGGACTGGAATTGGGGTCATTTGGACCAGGGTAGTGCTGGGATGGCCCCATGATGATCTGGTGCCCGTCTGTTTGGTTTCTGAGGGCTGATGCACCCTTTGTGCTCCTGGGAAGCAGTGATGTGTGTTTTCCCTTCTTACTCCCATTCTCATCTGGCTGTTTGCTCTGCCACCTTTGTCTCAGCGCTAATGCTGCCTTAGTGGCCATTCCCCTTTTGTTATAAATGAATATTGCTCTAGGAAAGGCTTTATTTTCTCTCCATAAAGAGCCTCCCTTGAAGACTGTTTGCCTCTCTAATGCTGGAGAGGTGTCTGGAAGGATCATTGCTGGCATCTGAGCTAGGGACCAGAGCCAGAGGGCGCCTTCAGCGAGAGAAAGCCCTTTGTCCCTCTGCCCTGTGCTGCTCTGCCTGCTCCCTCTGTGTCCCAGCTGTCCCTAGCATCCATCTGCTCTGCCTGGATGCCAGTGGATGACCCCAAACCCCCAAGGAAGTGGGGAGCTGTGGAATACTCATGGTCCCTGCCTGGCTCCAGTACTCGGGTCTTGCTGGTGGGAGTGGTTTTGGCGCTCACCTGCCCTTGCTGGAAAGGCTGGTGTGTAACCTGATGGGGCTTTGAGAGCTGAGACTGAAAGCCCACTTGCTGCCTTCAAGGGGATGGTGTGAGAGCTTGTGAGCAGAGTACAGAGGGCTTCCCAAGGCACAGCCTGCGAGGGCAAAAACCTCTTCATTTTAGAGAAACACATGGGTTTTAGTGGTTTCTCTGGCTCCTGCCAAATCTCTCCACTGATTACAAGTTTGCTGGGTGCTGTGAGCCCCTTTTCATCAGTGCTGGCTATCTTGGGACCCTTCTGCTTACCTGTTGGCAATACAGTAAGGACGACAGCCTGTGGAGGAAGCAGCTATTTTCCACTGTCGAGATGTATTTTTAAACCAAACTGAATGGGAGCGGGTTTTTTTCTGGGCTGGGCAGCTGGGGGTTGAGTGAAGAACCACCTGGGTGCCCTTCCTGCCTGGTCCCGGAGCTGCTGCCGCCGGTTTTCCCCGCAGCGTGGCTGAGTGCCCATGAAATGCTTCGGTCCATACCAAGCTTGTCTGAGTTCCCTGCAAGGTCAGCTTCTGCTCATCCAATTTTTTTGGTCAAATCATGCTGTCCCCTGGAGCTGGGTGAGCAAGCCAGCACCTCCAAACCATGCTATTTCTGGTGGGTGTCCACCATTGGGTACCATTGCTTCCGCTTGTCCATCCCTCGGGGTGCATGCATTTATTAGTAGGCCTCCTAATGCTGATATTTTTGTTTCCCATCTTTGTTTTTGCAGCTCCAGTTGCTGTGGTATCCAGGGAGCCCTCCTCCTTCTGCGGGAGATGCACGCTGGTTGTTGCTAAGGTCGCCTCCGCGGTAACATGCACATCCTGTTTACACCTTTATCCGGAGAAGTTGGGCTTGGATAGAGGCACCCGCTTCACCCAGGAAGCCCCCAGGAAAGGTGCCACACTGAGCATCCCCCCATCGGACCCTCAAAGGAGGGCGTTACTGGAGCCGCGAGTCAGCATCACCGCCTCTGCATTGGCAAGATGACAAATAACGTGGCTGACCACCACCCCGGGAACTCGGTTGCTGAAGGCAACCATGAGGGGGACTTTGGTTGCTCCATGGTGGAGCTCAGGAACCTCATGGAGCTGAGGAGTGCCGAGGCAGTTGCCCGGCTCAATGACTCTTACGGTGGTGTGCAGAATGTCTGCAAGAGATTGAAGACATCGCCAGTTGAAGGTAAGTGGCCATCCTGTGGTCTCCAAGGTGTGGGATCACCCTCTCAGGTCTGGCTGGTGCTTCTGGGCTGGATCTGTGCAAGGTTCAAGCTGGTGGCTCAAGGATGGTGGCTGACCTCAAAGCACCATCCCATTGCACCAGGCCCATCACAAGCCTAGTGGAAGATGGCTCCCTCCAGCTTAATCAAATGACAGGTGGTAGAACAAGAGGGAATGGCCTCAAGTTTCACCAGGGCAGGTTCAGACTGGACATTAGGAAAAATTTTGTCACCTAAAGGGTTCTCAGGCACTGGCAGAGGCTGCCCAAGGAGGTAGCGGAGTCTCCTGTGGTGTCTGTGTGGGATGGGGGATGTGGGTATGCCTCAGCTCAAAAAACTTGCCGGTTATTATTAGTGCTGTAAGCCGAGGATTAGTGCATTTCCCAGCTGTGAGTGGGACCGGGAAGGGGAGACAATATCGGGATGTCATTAGAGAAGGGGGGAGTCCCGGTGGAAATACCAAGTCCAGGTCACAAAACAATGTGTTTGACCCTGCCAAAATGGGAATACACTCCTTTGGGGGTGGGAGGAGAGAGGAGGAGGGGAAGAGAACCAAAAAGGCTCTGCCTTAGCCTGACAGCTCTTGCTCTTTGATCCCAAGCGCTTCTTTCAGGCACTGGTGTATCTTGTGCCTTCGGCATATCGCTGCGTCACCCTCTCACTCTGGAGAAGAGCTTTGTTGCCTGTCCCAAACAGTGTCTGACTGAGTCCAGAAAGCAAAGAAAGGTTATTTCCTACAACTGGGATTTTTAGGAAGAGTGAAAGCCCAAGGCAGCCTGTGGCACCTGTGGGCTTTTGTCTCCTGTTATGCCAAGACTGGTTCTCCACAAGTGCTTCTCTGGCATGACACTGCTGCAGTGCCACGATGAGGGAAACCCTGGAAAGTTGGGAAGCTGCAGCTGAGGGCATGTCCCCTGCTTCAGTGTATCCACAGGTGAAACTTGGAAAATGGGGAATAGGGTCCATAGGCAGCTGCTTGCCTCAGAGAGCAAAGGGAAGGGCTGTCAAGCTCAGGTTGTTTGCAGCTGGAATATCCCAGGCAGTGTTTAGTGAAAGATATTCAATGTGTGGAGTGCTGGCTGTGTCTTGGTATGTGTGGTGTTGGGGCTGTTTCCCTCTGGGAGAGCTGTGGTTGACTCATACTTCACCCTGAGCCCGACTTTGCCTGCCAACCCCTCCTGAGCTGGCACAGCCCTGCCAAACCCTGGGAGCTACGAGATAGGGCACCACCGTGTGTGTGTCCCAGCTCCGTGTTGCAGTGGGCAGCCCTGTGCCAATGTCTGTACCCAATCCCGTGCTCCTTATCCCTCTGCTCCATATCCCACTGGGATGGTGCACAGCTCTGGCAGGGAACATGGAGCTATATGTTCTTTCTGGTTGTCACCAGAGGAGCCTGCCTGGGGACTCCCTCAGACCTCCTGCCCCACTGTAAAATACATTATGGTCAGGGTCTGGAGTGGTTTGGCTCCTGCTTCTCAATGCTGCTGCTCCTCCTCCATCCATGCTGCAGTGTGATGGAGCCTGGCAGATGCCGGCCACAGTCCCCTTGGGGGCTGCCTTCACACTGAGGGGTCCCTGGTGTGGTTTGCCCTCGTAGGATGGCATCTCTCTATGCTGGTGTTTGTTCAGGGAGGTCCTGGCCAGCATCAACAGGGGGATCTGCTGGGACTTGCTGCTCTGGCTTTTGTCCTAAAAGGTGTCGGTGGACCCCAACCCCTTAGATGCTTCTCCTAAAGGGGTTTGGTGATGGGGTGGCTTGGTGCTGGGTGCTGCTTTTCCACTTCCTCCATCAGCCGGTCTCCGAGCTGGGTCGGGAATGGGAGCAGGGCAGTGGTGACAGCGAAACACAGGCAGCTTCTGTGAGTCATGGATTTGAGCGTCTCCCTTCCCAGTGTCCCCTGGGTGACAGGAACGCCGCCCTGACTCACCTGCTGGCGGTAACGGCTCTCGGGGCTGCTGCCACCTCCTTTTTTTAGCCAGGGCAAGGAACGTGCTCCAGAGGCTCCTTGCCTGAAGGCTTTGCTACCCAGAAGCATCTTTCCCAAGCTGCAGTGCCTCCTCTCTAATCGGGGACCAGTTCCCTTGCTGTCACTTGTGGCATCCATCCAAAATTCCTAATTGGTGCCTCCAGGCTCTTCGTGGCTCCAGCCAAGAGGGATTTTGCTGGGAGCCTGCAGTCATGGTGTGTGCCTAGGGTACCTGCCTGTGGCTTCTGCTCTTTGCAACCTTTCTCTCTGTGTCAGCACAGATAAATTGAAAGCGCCCCGAGGGTGGGGACCAGCTCTGGGATCATGCCTGTGGGTGGGACGTGGGCTTTGGAAAAGCCACATGTGCAACCTCTCTTGCCCTGTGGCAGCATCCCATGTCCTCGTGCAGGAGCGCGTGTGTGCCCGGCACGCCTGCCTGCGGCGCACACTGTGCCTCCGTGGCCCAGGCGCCGGCATGAGTCAAGCTGTGGCTGTTAGCCATATTTTCCATTCGTCCTGCCAAGGATGTTGGGCGGGAATCGGGGCTGGGAGATCCCAGGATCCTGCTGCCTCGTCATGGTTGGGTGGGGATGGCTCGGCAGCTCTGCCAGCGTGTCTCCTCCCTGCAGTCACAGGGTGTAGTCGCAGTGGAAAGGGGGGTGCTTGGGAGGGAATGGGGTTCATCCTGCTGCTTTGTCCTGGCTGGGATGACATGGAGCTGGTGGGGAGGCCTCCCCTAAGTGGGAGGGCTTCATTCCCCTGGGAGGACATCTCTGCCAGGCTGCTCCAGGCACCGGGATGTATCCAGGGCCAGGCATTACAGCCACCTGCCCGGTGCATCTCGGGAGCTGGCAGGAGCCCTATGGGCCATCTTAAGGTGGAGAATAGGGGGTGCTCAGCACAGGACTGGACTAAGGTGGTGCTGGGCAGGGGAAGCTGCTTTCACCTTGGACCTCATCAGCTTTATTGCAGGAGTAGCCAGGGAGGCAGTGGGGCTAGTTGCTGTCTCCCATTGCTGGCCCTGGCTGGGATGGGAGGGCTGAGAAAGCTGCTCTGCTCATTTTCCTCTGCTGCAGGGCTTCAGGCTCCCCTCTCTGCGGTGTGCAGATAGAGAGCAGCATTCCCGTTCATGGCTGTTCTGCTCCTTCTCTTGCTCCCAGCACCCTTTTTCCAGCAGAAGCACCCCTGTGTCTCCTCCACTGGGTCCCAGTGAGAGCTGGCTTGGCCACACTGCCCCATCACTGCTATCTGTGGGGCTTGGCTGAGCTCGGAGACACTCCTGCTGTGCAGAGTCGCTTTCCTCGGCGGCTGTTCTTCCAAGCTGGCAGGAGAGAGGAATCAGGTGGCTCTGACAGCTCCAAGCGTTGCTTGCGGTGCCAGATTTATGGCTAATTTGATGCAGCATGTAAACAAGCCGGCCAGTGCCAACTGGCATTAACTGGCGCTTGGGTGCTTCACAAGGCTGCAGCTCCAGGGAGAGGTGGCTCAATGTGTTCGTCCCGGCCACTGTGTGCTCTCCTGCCTGTGGCTACACCAGCATCCTGCCCCACTGGCTGGATGTTCCCTGCCCTGTGGGTGAAGGACCAAAGCCTTGACTTGGGTCCCTCTGTACAGGCATGGAGCTACCCCATGTGAAGGTTCCACCAGTACTGAAGGGGGCCAGTGGTGGGGATTGCCTTCATCTCCATCTCTCCCTCTCCAGGTCTGTCCGGGAACCCAACTGACCTGGAGAAGAGGCGGCAGGTCTTCGGCCAGAACTTCATTCCTCCAAAAAAGGCCAAGACATTCCTGCAGTTAGTGTGGGAGGCACTTCAGGACGTCACACTGATCATCTTGGAAATCGCAGCCATAATCTCTTTGGGCCTGTCCTTCTACCACCCTCCAGGTGGTGACAATGAACGTGAGTCCCTGAGGTCCCCACAGCCTGGTGGGATGCTCGTGGGTGGGACCCACGTGAGCTGCTGTACCTGGTGACGTGGGAGCATGGCTTTGGGACAGGTGCTGTCTCTAGAAGGTCACCCCATGGGTCCCTGCACCCTAGTCCAGATGGATCGAGGAGCTACTTCTGCTCTCGCTTTAGGTGGTGGCTTCTCCCCACCGCAGGCGTCCTTGGTGTGGTCCTATCCATGTCCAGGGACCTGCACTGATGGACGTGTCTGGGTGCAGCTGGTGCCACAGCAAGGGATCTGTTTAGTCCAGTGGCTTCCCAAGTCTCATGTGGCTTCTCTTTTGGCTTGAACATGGACAGACAAAGCTGTCTGTTCCCTGGTACCTCCCCCTGGCCAAGGAATGCTCTTCCCAGCCATGAACCCTACATGTGGCTGAAGGATGGCATTGGGCAAGTGCCTCTTCCATGGCGCCGTATCTCTGTATCATTGGAGGAGTCAAGCAGGAACAGGGATCCAGAGATGCAGGGATGCAGAAACTCACTCAAGGGTCATGCAGTGAAGGGAGGGCTGGGTGCAGCAACTGGAAATAGAAGCCAGTTGTCCCTGTTTACATCCAACTCACTCAGCCCAATCTCTGCCAAAAATGAAAAGTTCAAAAGAGAGAAAAAATCTTCAATGCCTCCAGGGTCAAAAAAAACGTCTCCTGAGAGCAGGGGAAGCCCTTGGACCAGCTCAGGGAGGAGTAACTGTCTTCCAGGCTCCGCTCTGTGTGTTTCTCAGGGGGAAGTGAGTGTCTCATTGTGCAAATGAGTTTTTTTCTCTGACCACAGTGTGTGGCCAGTCAACGGGCGGTGTGGAGGACGAAGGCGAGTCACAGGCCGGCTGGATCGAGGGGGCAGCTATCTTGTTTTCGGTGATTATCGTGGTGTTGGTGACTGCCTTCAATGACTGGAGCAAGGAGAAACAATTCCGGGGCCTCCAGAGCCGCATTGAGCAGGAGCAGAAGTTTACGGTCATCCGCAAAGGGCAGGTGATTCAGATCCCAGTGGCTGAGATTGTGGTGGGAGACATCGCGCAGATCAAGTACGGTGAGTGAAGGTAATGGTGGCTGAGATCTGTCCCTCCACCTCAGGAGCCTGGAGATTATTCCTCTCTGCTTTGCCAGCCCTTTTGCCTTGAGGGAAGCGTTCCTCCAGTTACTCTGTTTTGCAGCTTGTGAGATGCTTCTGTGCAGATGATGGAGCTTTGCTCACCTTGCTGCTTGCCAGCCTGAAGTTGGGAGCTGTGCACACAGCTTTGGGTTTCTGTAATGGTCTGCTGGTCTTAAAAAAGATATGTTTTCACAACCACGTCCTTGTTGGTGAACATCTCCCTTAGGAAAGAGATGTAGGCATTGTTCGAAAGTGGATCCTGCTCCTTTTCTATTAGGGATATACTCATCGCATACAACTCCTGTCAGGAAAGAGGTTGGTCCAACACAGCATTGATTTTCACACAGGGCTTTTTTCTACCTCGCTGGGTGGACGATGGGATCATGTAATGGTTTGGATGTATTGGGAGGCTTTGGGAAGGATGTGGTGTTGATTCGGTAAAACCACGAGGGAAGCATTGTCTGAGCAAAAGAATATTTTTATACATCAATGAAGATTTTGGAGCTGTTTGATATTATTTTTAATACCTATGTGTTGCTTCTCCTCCCTCTAGATTTGGTCTGAGGCTGAATTTTGAGTCCTTTTGCTGACACATGAAGCCTCCTCTCAGGACGGGGCGGGCAGGGGTGAGCTGTGGCTGCCCGGGTCAGGGCTGACCCCCTCTTTGCTCCTCTCCTAGGTGATCTCTTGCCAGCAGACGGGATCCTGATCCAGGGCAATGACCTGAAAATAGATGAGAGCTCGCTGACCGGGGAATCAGACCAAGTCAAGAAATCGCTGGATAAAGACCCCATGCTGCTTTCGGGTGAGGATCCTGAGCAGCTCTTGCATGGTCAGTGCAGGGTTGGGCTGGGTTTGTGCCGTGATGACGTGGCTGCTCCCACTTCTGGTGTCCTGGTGTTGGGGAAGAGATGGCAACTGCATGTCTGTGTCCTGTCTCACTATGACCTTCCTGCTGTGCCAGGTACCCACGTGATGGAGGGCTCCGGCAGGATGGTGGTGACTGCCGTGGGTATCAACTCCCAGACAGGAATCATCTTCACTCTCTTGGGTGCGGGAGGAGAAGATGAGGAAAAGAAGGTGAAGAAAGGTAAGGAGATCCACTGAATCTGCTTTTTCCCTCCATTTGCCTTTCTCCCTTTCCTGGGAAGCATCCATTGGTGTGCAACAAGCTATGCCCACATCTGTGGGACACAGTTAGTGCCCGTGACCCTGGCAGGTATGGTGAGCTCTCAAGGGGGGAAACCCTTCACCTGCTGCGTGGGCATCATGCTGCCTGAGGAAAATCCCCCGTGCACCCAGACCTCCGCTTGCTAGCTCTTTCAGGCACGGCTCCATCTCTCGGTTCTCCAGCCAGCTGCAGCCTAGAGTTGCTGGGTACAGGGGTTTCATGGCTCAGAGGGAAAAGTGGCCACTAGCGATGCCCTGCACTGCCATGGCACCGTGCTCATTGCCCACCTCTGGTGGGAAGGTGAGTCCTGGTTGTCTGCCCATCCAGCACCCTGAGGACTTTGTTGAAGATCTTTGCTGATGTGCCCTGAGCACCCTGGGAAAGGAGGCAAGGTGCAGAGGATGGCAAGAGGGAAAGGAGGGGCTGTGTGTTGGGAGTGGAGGGCAGGAGAGCAGCCAGATGGGCTGAGGTGTTCCCAGTCATGCTGGGACTTGAATACTTTTGAATACATCTTGTTAATTATTCCCCTGCTCCATACTAGCTCCGATAACAGCTTTAAAGCCAGCATTAATGCAAGCCAGACTTGGGAAGCTTCTTCTCTCTCCTGTATCCTTGCACCCCTGTTCAGCAGGTCTGAGCTCACTTGGAGCAGCCACAAGGTGTGAGGAGCTGGCAGGAGGGAGCTGCTGGCTGGCATCGCTGGCTCTGCAGGCATCCCTGTGCCAGGGAGCCCTTCCTGGAGCCGATGCCAGGCTTGACAGGTCTCTCCTGGCAGCCGTTTCAGCTCAGGACTGCATGTGTGCTGGGTTTCTCCAGCTCCGCTCACTCTGGGTAGGCATCTGGCTCGCATTGCCGGAGTTTGGTGGCTGTGGAGCTCTTAGGGTTTAGGTGCCAGCTTGGAGGTGGGAGTATGGGGTGAGATGTGGGAACGGTGTTGCTGTTGGAGCTGAGCAGCAGCTCGCCGGGTGCCCAAGCACAGTGCTTGGTGTTTTCCCAGCATTCAAGCTCTGTGACTCGGCCCCACAGCAAGCCCAGCTCTGTCTCCTTTGCCTTGCAGCCCTTGATTTGGAGGCAGAGTGGGGCAGGGGGCTTCAGTGGCTCATCCCCCACTGTAGGGCTGGGGGGAAGGTGTGGAAACCCCTTTTTACTCAACGCTTGTTTAGACTGCAGCAGCATTGTGCTTCCTGTGTTGTGGAGGCACTTTGGGGACCCCGTGTGCAGATCTTCCCCACCACAGCCCTGGCGGGCAGAGCCCTCCTCCTTGGGCGCAGTGCTGCCCACGGAGGGTCTGCTGATCCGCTCACACCCATCGGCAGCGGGAGGCAAGGGGCAGCAGTACTCAGCATATGCTGTATATGGAGATCAAGCTCTGCTGTGTGGTTTCATCTTCCTGAAGGCCTGAGACACCATCAAAGCACTGACAGGGGTTGTAGCAGGTGCTTTGCAGGCGGGGAAGTCTAAAACCTTGGAATGGGGCATCTAGGGGAGTTGGGGAGCTCTGGACCATCCCTGGTGCCGTGAGCAGCAGACCAAGGCATGCATGGTGTCTGGAGGGTGCTGAGCCCTGCACACAGACACTACCGGAGCAGTGCCCAGTCCCCTGGAGCAGGGCTGTCCCTGGGCTGTCCCACCAGCCGGACGGTGAACATGGGTCCGTGTGCTCAGCCCTCCACCCTTTCTCTCTTTGAACAGGTAAAAAAACCGGAGCCACCGAAAATCGCAACAAAGGTAACCAGCCTCTCCATCCTTTGAACCAGCACCACACTACCTCCCTCCCTTCCTCCCTCCCTTCCTCCCTCCCTTCCTCCCTCCCTCCCTTCCTTCTTTCCTTCCTCCCTCTCTATCAGTCTGTGCTCTTTAATGGTCTGGCGGGACTCTCGCCTCGTTGTCCTGGGAGAGGGTGCAACAATCCCACAGCCGATGGCCCCAGCATGGCATGGCAGTGCCCTCTGGCACCCTACAATGGGGCTGAGCATAGCTGGGATGGGACTGGCTGCCTTCCTCAATTGCCATGTTGTCCCTGTGTGGGGCAAAGCCTCTGTGTAGGGAGGACAGGGCTGTTCTAGCAGCCAGGACCACTGGCAAAGCATCTCTTTCTTGGGCAAACCTCACCCAGGTTGATGTGAACCACAGCCATGACCTGGTGTCTCTGAAGCCCTTGCACCCATCAGAAGCTTTGCAGAGTTTGTGTTAGAGCACAGTTTGGGGGAGAGATGTGGGTCTCCTCCTGCTGTTCCCAGGATGAAATGTCCCAAGGGGCCTGGCCATTGGGAGGGAGTGGGGATGCTCCTCAGGGGACTGGGGAGACCAGAACCTCTCTGAGGTCAGCCCAAACTGCTCCCCATCTCTGCAGGGTGTAAAGCGGCCTATGGGGAAGACTAGAAAAGACCTGCCTCCATCCCAAAGCTTGGCCAGAGGGTTTCTTGCAGTGACTGCCTTAGAGGTGTGACTGGTGCAAGGGTCACATCACCAATGTCAGCTCTGAAGATGCTTTATACATGGGACTGGGTAAATGGCAGAAAAATGTCCTGTAGAGAGAGGTGGCAGGGCCCCAGGACATGAGATTTCCATGAGCTCGGATGCATTTGTCGTTGGGAGTGGTTCTTGTTCTGGGTTTTCTCTCTCTCTCTCACCACCATGTTTCGCAGTGGTGTCCTACAGATTTTCCTGGTGTCTCTCCTATTCACACGTGGTGTCTTGTTTTGCCCTGGGCTGTAGCTAAAACTCAGGATGGTGTGGCCTTAGAGATCCAACCCCTGAAGAGCCAGGAAGGGGTGGAAAATGAGGAGAAGGAGAAGAAGAAGGTGAAGGTGCCCAAGAAGGAGAAGTCTGTGCTGCAAGGGAAGCTCACGCGCCTGGCGGTCCAGATCGGGAAGGCGGGTGAGAGGCAGTGGCCCGGGATGAGCCATCACATCACAGCTCTGGCTCAGTTGGTGTGGGGAGAAGGGGCTGTCCCCTTCCCCTGTGTCCCCTCACCTCCTGCTCCATCTCTTCCCTCAGGGCTGATCATGTCAGCAATCACAGTCATCATCTTAGTGCTGTACTTTGTGATTGACACGTTTGGGGTGCAGAGACGGCCCTGGCTGGCAGAGTGCACCCCAATTTACATCCAGTACTTTGTCAAGTTCTTCATCATTGGTGTCACCGTCTTGGTGGTGGCTGTGCCCGAAGGGCTCCCACTGGCAGTCACCATCTCCCTGGCCTATTCTGTGAAGGTGAGACCATGATGCAGCGAGGTCACTGGGAGCACCATGGGTAAGCTCAGGCTTTTGGCTCTGACCTTCCTGCTTGTGGTGCCTGTTGCAGAAAATGATGAAGGACAACAACCTTGTGAGACACTTGGATGCATGTGAGACTATGGGCAATGCCACTGCCATCTGCTCGGACAAGACGGGCACACTCACCATGAACCGCATGACCGTGGTGCAGGCCTACGTAGGGGACACTCACTATCGCCAGATCCCCGACCCCGAAGCCATCCTGCCCAAGGTCCTGGACCTCATAGTCAACGGTGTCGCCATCAACTCAGCCTACACGTCCAAGATCCTGGTGAGCTGGCAAAGCACTGCCTCATGTCCTCTGGCCTTCCTACCGCTGGCTATCCCTGCAGTTCCCATCCTACCACACTGAGATTTGGCATTGCTTTTCCTTTCTCTTCTTCCCTTCCAGCCACCGGAGAAGGAAGGCGGGCTACCTCGGCAAGTGGGGAACAAAACTGAGTGTGCCCTGCTGGGTTTTGTGCTGGACCTGAAGCAGGATTACCAAGCTGTGCGGAACGAGGTGCCAGAGGAGAAGCTCTACAAGGTCTACACCTTCAACTCGGTGCGCAAGTCCATGAGCACTGTGCTGAAGAATGGCAACGGCGGCTTCCGCATGTACAGCAAGGGAGCCTCTGAGATCATCCTCCGCAAGTAACTGTCCTCTCTTCCTACTCTAGTCCTCTCTGTCCCATGGGCTTTAGGCTCTTGATGCCCTGGAAGGCTGTTCTAGGGGGCTGCAGGGTGAAGAGTGCCTAGCTGCCATGACTGGGAGGTGACTGTTGGGAAATGCTGCCACATTTATCTCTTCTAGGTAGCTTTAGTAAAGCTGTAGGGAGCTGTGGGTAAGGGGATGCCCCTGTTTTGCAGATGGGGAGGTTGGGTGATAGGGAGTGGGCTGCTAAGCTGGCAGCATCTGCTACAACTGATCTACCTCACCCTCCATCCTGCTTCTGCATTAGGTGCACCAGGATCCTGGATAAGAATGGTGAACCCCGGGTGTTCAAGGTGAAGGACCGGGATGAGATGGTGAAGAAGGTAATAGAGCCCATGGCCTGCCATGGGCTGCGGACCATCTGCCTGGCTTTCCGTGACTTCTCTGCTGAACCTGAGCCAGACTGGGACAGTGAGAATGAGATCCTGTCTGACCTGACCTGCATCGCTGTGGTTGGCATAGAGGACCCTGTGCGGCCAGAGGTACTGAAACAGGCTGTGCTCTGGCTGTCCTCCACCCCAGCCCTGTTCCTGGGCCAGGGGCCCCTTTCCCTGCTGCTCAGGACCATGAGCCCCTTATGAAGACACAAGCAGCTTTGATGTTTGGTCTTGATGGTCTTAGAGGTCTTTTCCAGCCTTAATGATTCTATGATTCTCTGCATCCCTCCCTGAAGTGCCCCATGCTACCAACTCCCTGCTGCTGGCATTTCTCTCTCATACCTGGACAAAATGACCTGGTGGCAGGGTGTTTCCACCCATACTTTCCCCTCAGCTGCTACCAGCGGTCTGTGCACAAGCCAGATTGGTTCCACATAAAGACTGATGGAGACACCACATAAGGGTGACAGAAAGTGTTGGAGAGGGATAGGGCTGATCTAGCTGGTTGCCCTCACAGCTTGCTGCCTGCCTCTGCCACAGGGGCGATGGACCAGCAGCTGGGCTAATGCAATAAATCCTCCGATACCTGCCTCTTGATTACATTTTGGAGCTTGCTCCTGCTCTCCTGCCTTGCTTGCATCTTTCCTGATTAGATGTTCAAGTATCTGGGTCTGGGAATTGCATTACAAATGCTCCGTCTGCACTAGCTCTCGAGGCCCTTGATTCAATTTGCTAATTTCTCACTAATATCCTCTTCCCCAACCGCTCCATAATAGATAAACCCATTAGTGCAGCAATGTGCTGCCAGAGTGGTGCAGGGCCAGAGGTGGACAAAATGCCCCTGTTGTGATGGATCACTGGGCTGTGGCTTGGCGCCCAGCATCTGGGCATGGCAGGGAGGAGGCACTGAGGTTGCTTCCCCTTGGAGCATGGGCTGGAAGATCTCGCACTGTCTGTGCTGGAGGAGCTGCTCTGGACATACAAAAGAGTCTGGAAGAGCTGTGGTGAGGGCAGGAGGCTGCAGTGCAGGACGTGCAGGACCATTTGGTTACAACAGTGAGTAGGCATCTTCTCTGGTCCCTGGTTGCTTCTCCCTACACCCCAGGGATAAATGGCTGAGCTCATTCTGTGGGGAGTTTTCTGTTCAGCATCTCGTTCCTGGTTTGAACACCAAGCTGACAAGGATGAGGTGGGCTGCTGGTTCCTCACCCCACCGTGGCCCTTTCCAGATCCCCAGGAGGATGGGAGAGGAGCCACCAGGTTCCTGGAATAACCAGTGCTGAACCAGGGTGCTCATCTGCTCCTCCTGACTCTGTCCTTGTCCCCCAGGTGCCTGACGCCATCCTGAAGTGCCAGCGTGCAGGGATCACCGTCCGGATGGTGACAGGGGACAACATCAACACCGCTCGTGCCATTGCCACCAAGTGTGGCATCCTGCTGCCAGGGGAGGACTTCTTGTGCCTGGAGGGGAAGGAGTTCAACCGGCTCATCCGCAATGAAAAGGGAGAGGTGGGAAAGCAGTCCTGGGTCCTGCTCCACAGCAGAGGTGGGAGGCCCTTCCAACAGCCCTGGCAGCGTAAAGCACCGAATCCAAATGGGTTTTCCTCCTCTCCTTGGATAAATCCAGTTTGTTCCTCAGCTTGCTGTGATCTTCAACCAGCACAGTGGCAGTGGTTTCTGGGTGCTTGGGGGCAAAGGCGCCGTCCCATCCCAGTTGGGGTTTGCTCTCTGGTGGGGCAGAAAGTTTCTAGGAGAGGTCTCTTCCCTTTCTCACACGTGCTTTGTCCTGCAGGTTGAACAAGAACAGCTGGATAAGATCTGGCCCAAGCTGCGTGTGCTGGCCCGCTCCTCCCCGACAGATAAGCACACGCTCGTGAAAGGTGAGTGCCTGCCAGCTCCCCGAGCTGCTGCCTCTCACTGAAGTCTCTCATCCTGCTCCGCCCCGGTGCTTTTCCAGCATCATTGCTGCTGGGAGCCTGCCCCTGGGGTTGTTTTTATCTGAACCACTTGTCTCTGTTTCAGGAATTATCGACAGCACTGTTGGTGACCAGAGGCAGGTGGTGGCTGTGACCGGAGATGGGACCAACGATGGCCCAGCTTTGAAGAAAGCTGACGTTGGATTTGCCATGGTACGGATAGGCGGTGGTTTTTCCCTGGGGTGAGAAACTAATGGCAAGCTCAGTTATTCTCAACGCTGAAATTACTTCCGGACCAGTAGGACTCTTCCAAATCTATAGGATGACTTAAAAAGAAACTTTCTTGGAGGTTTGATTTAATTCTCGTGAACTTTACATTAGCCAAAGCTTGATGGAAAGCAACTGTGAGGTGCCACCTGGAGCCCTGTGTTCAGTTCTGGAGTCCTCAGCACAGGAAGGACGTGGAGCTGTTGGAGCAAGTCCAGAGGAGGCCACGGAGATGATCCAAGGGCTGGAATTTGGGTTATTCAGCCTGGAGAAGAGAAGGCTCCAGGGAGACCTTAGAGCAGCTTCCAGGATTGAAAGGGGCTCCAGGAAAGCTGGGAAGGGGCTCTTGATCAGGGAGTGCAGAGATAGGATGAGGAGGAATGGTTTTCAGCTAAAAGAGCAGAGACTGAGATGAGATCTCAGGAAGAAATGCTCTCCTGTGAGGGTGAAGAGGCCCTGGTCCAGGTTGCCCAGAGCAGTGGTGGCTGCCCCATCCCTGGAGGTATTCAAGGCCAGGTTGGATGGGGCTTGGAGCCCCTGATCCAGTGGGAGGTGTTCCTGCCCATGGCAGGGCTTGGAACCTGATGGGCTTTGAGGTCCCTTCCAACCGAAACCATTCTGTGATTCTTTGAGAGCCCGACTTAGGACTGGGCTCCTCTGTCCCATCTGGAGGGGCTGTGTCAAGCTGAAGCTGACATGGTGTTTGCAGAGCACCCAGGGCAGGGACCTGAGCTGTGTGGTCCAGGGGATCTGTGGGAACCCAGAAAATCAGCGTGACTTGGTGTATCCCTGCAGTTCTTCACCCACACTCATAACAGGCAGCCCAGGCTCCAAGCGTGGTGCTGACACTGACTGGGACAGTTTATTTATGGTGAAGAACTCTGATCATCTGGTCTCCTGCTTTTCTTTGCCCTGTCTGAAAGAAGCAAGAAAATAAACCTATCTGTTTTAATGGTTTTCCTGTGAATTGCTTAAGTTTGTATATGTGAGCAGGAGCCATCGGCTGCAAGCCCACATAGGGAGCTTTGTGCAAATTGGAAATGTTTTGTGCGTAGAGGGTTTTATGAAGGTGTTAAATATCCAAGTGCAGTTCTGGAGCCTTTAGGACAAACAGCAGAAGGTAGACTCTCTTCTCTTGAGGACTATTCAGCACAGCTCCTTGCTCCCACGTCCAGGATCGGACCCTGGCCAGGCACTGGGCTTTGCTGGGGGCTTCGGCACTGGGATGCGCTGCCCTTGGGTCTCCAGAAAGCAGGGATCAAACGGCACGTGGGGTACCTTCTGCTTCTCTGTCCCGTTTGCTCCAAAGCCCTTTAACAGGGGGTTCCAATCTGAGAAGGGTCTTGTGAGTCTCAAGAGAGCGTCTGGATGAAAGCACAAGGGAACCGGCTTGTTACAGGCATTGCTTTAGTGCATTTAATGACTTCAAAGCGAGCGCCTCTGTGTGCTGGCAGCGAGAAATGCAGTGAGCCCAGCTCCTGCGGCACAAACTGTGTCCTTCTCAGATGCTGCAAGTGACTTTTGGGAGGCTGTGAGCAGCCCTGCTTGCTGCAGGGCCGTTGTGTACCTCAGGTGGGGCAGAAGGCACCAGGAAGGTGCTGGGGCTGTGGGCTGTTGAACTTTCTTTCTTTCATTTGGGGGTTGCAACCCTCACTTGCAGCAGAGATGCCCAGCCTGGGATGCTGGTGTTCCCCGGCATAAAGAGGAAGCCACACTTAGAAGCTGTTTTCCAACTTTGCTGCTCTGTGATCCCTGTCGGGGGGGCTGAAAAGCTGTGCTGACTCAGAGCCCGCTGGCTCTGGAGCTTAGCTGCTGTCTGGTTTTGAAGGCTTCTCTGATTTGGAGCCTCCATTCTCTTTGGTGCAGCCACAGCAGGACTCGCTGTTAAATGTAGGACTGGCACCGGCTCCTCTGACTCCTGGGGCTCCTCTCTTTCTCTTGGGGCTCTTTCTGGGAAGAAGCAGAACTGGACAGACATTGAGCATGAGCATGACTCATTGCATCACTTTCTCCCTGGTCCTCAAGGGCATCGCGGGCACGGATGTGGCGAAGGAGGCTTCGGACATCATCCTGACGGATGATAATTTCACCAGCATTGTCAAGGCAGTGATGTGGGGACGCAATGTCTATGACAGCATCTCCAAGTTCTTGCAGTTCCAGCTGACCGTTAACATCGTGGCCGTCATCGTGGCCTTCACAGGCGCCTGCATCACACAGGTATGGGGCTGCTGGGCTCGTCAGGAGGAGAGCAGTGGCTCCTACAAAAAAGGGAGCGGAGAGAGGACAGTTTTGGTGGCGTGACATGGTTTCCCTCCTTTCTCTGCAGGACTCTCCCTTGAAAGCTGTCCAGATGCTGTGGGTGAACCTGATCATGGACACCTTTGCCTCCTTAGCCCTGGCCACAGAGCCCCCATCTGAGTCGCTGCTGTTGCGCAAGCCGTACGGCCGTAACAAGCCACTCATCTCCCGCACCATGATGAAGAACATCCTGGGGCACGCGGTGTACCAGCTCACTATCATTTTCACACTGCTTTTTGCAGGTGAGCTGTGAGGCTCCTGTGAGCTCCTTTCTTCACCAGCATTGGGGATCCCTGTTCTTGGCTGTCACTTGGTGACCTCATGTTGGCCAGGACAAAGCTTATTTAATGATGGATAGGAAGCAGAAGAGCGTTAAGGGAGTGGAATCACGTTGAGGGTATGAATCTGCTCAAGATCTTGCTGGGTGCAGAGACAATTGAGTCAGGGCAGTAGGTTTTCAACATGTTTAAGGAAGTAAAAGTTCAGTGGGGCTCGCATGGGAGGCTCCAGCTGGGTCAGGGGATCTTCAGCAAGAGCCTGGGATCCTAATTCCACATCCACTAAAGCAAAGCAGAAGTAAGGAGCAGGATCTCATCTTCTCTTCCCTGCCCTTCCCCAACCCCTCCCCAAAACCCCTTGTCTGCTTAGGGGAGAAGTTTTTCGACATTGACAGTGGCCGGAACGCCCCGCTCCACTCCCCACCCACTGAGCACTACACCATCGTCTTCAACACCTTTGTCATGATGCAGTTGTTCAATGAGATCAATGCACGCAAGATCCATGGGGAGAGGAACGTCTTTGAGTCGATCTACCGCAACCCTATCTTCTGCACAGTGGTGCTGGGGACGTTTGCAGCTCAGGTGAGGTTGTGGAAACAGCTTGGGGAATGAGATGGTGGGGCTGAGAGGGGACCATGCTGAAGGCAGGACTTGTCTGTTGCAGTCAACTGTCCACAGCTCTGTCCTATCTCCTTATTCTTCTCCAGGAGCTTCTTGGTGAATCAAAACCTGAATATCAGGGTCTAAAGTGTGTTGGGATGTGCCAGGGCCAGCCAGCTAACATGTCTCTGCTGTCCTGTAAAGTTACTAGCCTAGATCATAGAATCATAGAATGATTTGGGTTGGAAGGGACCTCGAAGCCCATCCAGTTCCACCCCCCTGCCATGGGAAGGGACACCTCCCACTGGATCAGGTTGCTCAAAGCCCCGTCCAGTCTGGCCTGATGCGAGGTCCTCACTTCTCTCATGATCCCAGAGAAGGGAGAAAAGGATTTGTGGCTGTAGGTGATCTTTTCATCCTGTGGCTATGCTGTGTATCCCTTGGAGCTCCCCAGTGTGTGACTTGTTCTCTCCTGTGCTGTAGATCATCATTGTGGAGTTCGGTGGGAAGCCGTTCAGCTGCTCTGGGCTCACCCTGAGCCAGTGGTTCTGGTGTATTTTTATTGGAGTGGGAGAGCTACTCTGGGGCCAGGTAAGAGCCAATCTGAAAAATGTGCCACATGCCTCCATGCCATGGCATGCTCCAGCCCAGCCTTCCGTTCCCGCTGCCCTTGTTCTCCTCAGCTTTTATTCAAAGACGCTTTGGAACGGGGTGATGCTCTGTCCTAGTACCACACAAGCACTGAGGAGAGGAGATTGCTGATTTATTCCTCATTCCCACCCTGCTTGCAGTGGGGCACATCCAGCAGTGACATCTCTTGGCCGAGTCCTGGCATCTCTTGGCTGCATCCTGGCACCTTGCTGCAGGAAAGCTTCTCCTTGATCAAGGCTGGTGGTGGGCTCCACGCTGCCTTAGCCTGCAAGCTAAAGGACTGCTCTCTCCTTGCCTCCCCCTAGCTTATCTGCACTGTCCCAACCAGCCACCTGAAGTTCCTAAAAGAAGCTGGCCACGGCATCACCAAGGAGGAGATCCCAGAGGAGGAGCTGCCTGAAGATGTGGATGAGATCGATCATGCTGAAATGGAGCTGCGGCGCGGGCAGATCCTGTGGTTCAGGGGTCTCAACAGGATACAGACACAGGTACTGTGGGGCAGCGGGTCCTGTGGGGCTCTTCCTTCTCTCTCTCTCTCTCTCTCTTTCTTTCCAGGGGCTTTGTCTGGAAAGCGGCTACAGGTGCTGTTTGGAGGATGCCACTGCCTCCTGGTCTAGAGTTCTCCCACCGCCTGTGCCTTTCTGGGTTGGGGAAGCAGGACAGCCTGGCCTTTGGGGACAGCTCGGGGCAGGGGGAGGCATCTCTTTTCTTATGCAGAGCACAGCATCCTGTAGCCTGAGGCCAAGCTGGTTGCAGGCAAGAAGCTGGATGCACTGCCGATGGGCACTGTGTGCAGCAGAGGAAGGGGCTCAGAAGCTGTGGGAAGGCTATGGAGCCACCTGGGCTTTCACTAGATTGTGCAGTGGGTCAGTGTTGGAGCTGATTTTGGTCGCTGTTGAGACGTTTCTCCAAGTGGGGAACATGCTGGGACACTTCTCCTGGTGGGGAACGTGCCTAGGAGGGATCTGCCTGTGTGAGACACTCTCTGGTCTCACTCCTCTGCTGCTGTCTGTCCTTCCTGATAGCCCTTTGGCCAAGGGCTCTTGTCACCCTTTCCTGCCAGCTCTCCAGGCTCCTTGCCTGGAGCTCTTGGCCCCACAGCACAGAAGGAGAGAAGAATCTTATCTGCTAACGGTTTTTACATCAGCTGCTTCTCCCTGACTCAGTTTTTCCTGAAAGGATGTTTTTCCTCCGGAATGCTGGCTGGGCCAGGCAGGGAGAGGTCCCCACAGTGAAGTTGCTGCCCCTTGTCTTTCCTCAAGGCCTGAGCAGAGGAGCCCCATGGAGGAAAGCTGTAGGTCCCCAGCAGCCCCTGGCATTCAAGGCTGCTGTGTTACCTTTCATTCCTTCTCCTCTGGCCCTCTGAAAAATAAAGATAATGAAAACGGCACAGGGACTCGGACATGTACAGCAGCCGTGTTGTGCCATGTTTGTTTTGCTTCTCCTCTGTGAGGTGTTTTCTTAATGGTTTCGAGGTGAGGTGTAACCTTGATTCCCTGCCTGTTGTGAGTGGCGAGGGGCAGCCAGGTTCTTCTGGGGGCCCAGGTGAGCCTGGACGCTGGCTCAGCCAGGCTTATTCACGTGAAAGATGTACTGGGAGCATCAGGCTGTTTCAGAAGCAGTCCAGATGGGTTGGAGCCTGGTAGGTATGAATGACCTGCTTCTGGAGCCTCTGAGATAGCTCTCCCTGCAGCCGTGATGGATGTGGGTTGAAACGATCTCTTGTAACATAAAAAACACTCCTGGATGCTGTCATATCCTGGAGCCTCTTTAGCAATTCCTTTCTGGCTGAGATGCCCTGCGCTGTGAGCACAGCGGCCAACAGGTCCAGCCCAAGAGTTTTGAGGACTTCTATCCCAAGGCTGCATGTCTTAAGTGAGAGCTTGGGGCTTTTTCTTGTGGGACAGCCTGATGCGCTGGGGAAAAGAGAGTCCCTCCATGGAAGGAGATCAAACTGCAGAGTGTAAAATACCTCCGGGCTGAACTAGAGCTGCACGGGGGCCTGGAGGAGGTGCCTCTTCCCGAGGAGCCGTGTGGGCAAGCTGGTACAATGCAAAGCTGGCACGGGGCTGGGGATAGGCCAGCTGCACAGTGTCTGGGAGGCCACAGTGGCACCTGGCTGCTGCTCGATTCCTCCGGCCTCGGTGTGCATCCACAGGGGCACTGTGGACCCCCACCAAGAGTGTTTCCTTGCTGCATTCCTGCCTACCAGCTCGGCTTCTGAACCCTGTGCAGAGCTGTGAGCCTGCGAGAGATGTTGAAATGTCTTCCAGCATGGCTGGCTGCCGTGGGAGCTGCAGGCACATGCTGTGTCCCAGCCTCCCAGCTGTATGTCCCATGGGGCCGAGGGACCAGAAACTTTCCCAGTGCAGTTTTGTGAAGCCACCGGCTGCCAGCTCACACCTCTGCCCACCCTCTCTATTTATCTACTTCTACTGCAGATTGCCGGGATCACCCGAGGTGTTTCCTCTGTCACACCCTCCCAGCTGCCATCTCTTTCTTGGTGGTGGGATAAAACCTGTCCCGCTCATGCCTGTGAGAGCAGGACAGAGGCTGGAAGCCAACCTCTCCTCTGCTCCCAGAAACACCAGCTGAATCCGGTGTGGGTTTACCAGAGTGCGGGGGTGGGAGGGTGGCTCTCTCCTCTCTTCCCCACCTCTCCATCCTCCTTCTTTCCTTCCTGTCCACGTGTGTCTGCCCAATCTCCCTGCTCCCTTCCACCCCTGACCCTTCTCCCTGTCTCTGGCCGGGGCGATGCTATCTCACTCTCTGGTTCTTTGCAGATGGACGTAGTTTACACATTCCAGACCGGCGCCTCCTCTTTGCAGGGAGCCCTCAGGAGACAGCCTTCCATCGTGAGCCAGCACCACGATGTAAAAAATGTTTCTAGCCCAACCCATGTAGCCCTTTCCTCCGTCAATTCCACTCCCACCACTTCTGCTGTTGCTGCTGCTGCTGCATCTCCTCCTGCGGGCAGTGAGTGATAGTCTATTACAATGCATGACTTCTAATAACCACAGAGAGCACCTGCACCAACCTAACCCAGCCTGTTCTCTCTCCCTCTAAACCTTGACTCGCACACTGATTTCCCAAATGAAGGATGGGGCGGCAGAGCATTTCAAAAGAAAAAGTCAGATTTTCTGCTGTTGCATCTGTAACAAGTTTACAATACTTTCTGGTCCTTCCCCCCATTCCTTGTTGCTTCCTCCAGAGTTTTACCTCTTCTCCTCCTTTGCAGGACTGACGTATGAGTCCACCCTTCTGAGGGGTGCGAAAATTGGCGGTTCTTGTTAAAAGAACCATGTGTTCATAAGCAACTAAAAGCATTGCTGTACCCCAAAGCTGCCGTTTCTTTCCCATGCGGATCTGCCCAGCCCCAGGAGACCCCAGGAGGGCAGGGATGGGCAGAGGCATTGCTTTACTGAAGCTGTAAATTTGTTTGGAGGCAGAGTGGCTGCTCGGACCTTCTTACAGCAGTTAATAGGCTACTGGGATCAACTGAGCTGTGGTAACGGGCTGCCTGCATGCTCTCTGCCTCTTGCACGTGTGTGAGAAGGTGTTTGCTCCTGTCTTGGTCAGGAACTCGGACGGTGAGTGAGAGCAGCCAGTTACTGTGGCTCAGCAGTGATGCCTTGGAGCTGCTCACCTGCAGCTCAGCCCACTGTTTCAGAGCTGCCTTGTAAGCAAGCAGCTTCCCCCTATCCCGCCTGTGAACTTGCATGCCATGTGAGACTGAGCTGAGCAAGCCCATGCACATAAGCGTGCTCTTTGCTGCCCTGGAGCTCTGCAAAGATGGTTCTGCTGGTCCCCCATTGCAGCCAAAGCATCGCCACCCCCTTGCAGGGGCTCATCAGAGTCTGGCTTGTTCTAAACATTCTGGTTTTCAGGGTATGCAGAGACATGCAACTCTGCATGCAAACAGAGATGAAAAACATGGCCCTGCTGAACATCAGTGGCAAAGCTGGATCCTGGATCTAGCTGTGCATTTCCAAACCAAAGAAAAGCCCTTTCTTTGCAGTGCCCCTCTTGGTGTTCATTGTGAGCTTGTGAGCACGTGAGCGTGAATTCTCTCTGCAGGGCTGTACTAGGCTGAGTAGGTAGTGTGTCTTCCCCAGATAATTGGCTTTTTTATTGCACAGTCATTTTCCATGTTCTCTTATTAAAGAAATACCCTTGGTGACTTTTGAAATAGCTTTCAGTCTCCACTGTTTACGCACTGTAGGAGAGGAGAGAGAATTTGTGATCATTTTGTTTTCTCTATTTAGTCGACATTGATGTTCAGATTTTTTTATTTTAACTCCAATGTTTCTGAAGCAGCGCAGCTGCCTTCTTTTCCTGACTGCACCTGTGCACCACCAAGCCTTTCTAATTGGAAGAAAATCGCTTTAGAGGAGTCTCAGGGTAGTAGGCTTGGGTGAACAAGGCCAAAATGCAGGGGGTTTTGCAGTCTGTGGATTAATATTCTCCTCGATTTGCAACAAGGGAATAGATAACTTGGATAGCTTGTGCCCTCCTGGGCAGCAAACGACTTTACCAGAAGCTAACCCAGGTCACTAAGTTTTCCCTCTGTTTTCTGATTTCTCTCTCTTTCTCTCTGCCGCTTCCCTTCCTTCTCTCTCAAAGCTCCACTTCCCTCCATACAGAGTAATGGTGTCTCTATGTCTTCTACTGCACTTCTATGGGATGAGTTCTCCAGGGCTGGACCTCCACAGCCCCACCTGCTGGGACCCTGTCAGGGAGATGGAGGAGAGGGAATGACCCTCAGGAGATGGTTTGCAGAACTGGACTGGTCTCCACTGGGGGTTTTGCCCTGGTTTGAGGGGGATGGGCAAAGCAAACCAGTGGTCAGTGGTGGAGCTGATGCGGGCTTCATGCAGATGTAATTTCCACCTCTGTGGGAGCAGCAAGTTTTGCCCAGCATGTTGGGGTGCTGCGGTGATGGTGTGAAATGAGAATAAATTCCAAGCTTGGAGATTATGTAGGTTGCGAAGATTTCGGGTGGAGAGGAGATGTGAGCCTGACCACAGGTGCGTTTTTACCTTGATTGGTGAGGATTTAATTTTTGTTTGTACTGCCTGGCTCATTCAAAACACATTTCCTGGGTGTTAAATTCCTTTGACAAGAGAACAGCTGAATTCATTCCGCAGCAATGCTGACAGAGATGGCTACATCAAAGTAAAAATCTGAGGAGAGCTGCAGCAGAAGTTTCTTGGTGGAGCTGAAGGCAGTGATGTGGTAGATGGGATCTGGACTTACCAGTGCTTGAGGTGGTGGGACAGGGAAAACTTCTGTGAACCTGCTCCTACCTCTGAGCTTGTACTAAACCACCACCTAGTTGCTTTGGTGGTCACCTAGGCTCTCATTAGCTTGTTTGGGTTGATTATGCTTGGTCTAGTTGGTTACGCTTGGCTTAGTTGGTTTTGCACACTGCGTTTCAGGGGTCAGTGCTTTTGTCAGTGCTTGCAGTGGCTGTTCTCCAAGTGTTGAGGATGTGACAGATTGTCTGCCGTGGTGGAAGGTAGCCTGCTTGGGGTTCTCTCTTGTCCTGTGCATTCAGATTAAACACAGAATTTATCCAGCATCTTACTGTGCAGCAAACATAGCTCTGAATCTCTGTCCGCAGCTACATAAACTTTCCACTTTGGCAGGCCAGCTGGTGCCATGGAGGTGTCCCTGGCCCATGCTCATCTCCTCACGAGTCTCTGTAATCCAGCTTGCATGTGCATGCTGGTCCCTGTGTGTGTGCAAGAGCTGGCTTGTTTGTTTCTAGTGGGGATTTGCTCAGCCTGTGCCAGGGGATGCCACGTTGCTGCCCCAAGGTGGTGCAGCACCATCTTCCCAACCCAGATGGAGAGCAGACTCAGGAAGGCATCCCCTGCATGAAGGGAACCCTGGAATATCTTGCAGGTAAAATCTCCAAGGTTCCAGGTTCCAGGCATGAGACTCTTCATGGAGTAACTTTTCTGCTCTGGTTTTGTGAGTGCTGCCTGTGCTGAGATCAAAGATCCCTAGCAGGGTCTTGCTGGCTGTGCTGGGTGGTGACTTCCCTCTTAGCCTGCCCGTGTCCCAGACTGAGGTGGACATTTTAACTTGGCTCATCTCACAAGGAAGAGAGCTGTCATCTCTGTTCACCCACCAGCTCAGAAGAACACACATATATCTTCATTGACTCATCAGCTTGCAAGGAGATGTCTGTGTCCCTCTCCCTCCAGCAGCTCTGCACGCTCTCCACTCCCTTGGCCAGTGGCTGAGTGATGGGGACGCTCTCCAGGGTGTAGCATTGGAATGCTGTGGGAGAAGCAGTTGTTTTGTGGGATCTGTGGATCTCCCTTTGTGCCCCAGCTTCAGTCCACAGGGACACCATGAGAGCAGGCAGGGGACACAGTGGAAATGAGTTCCTTTGGTGTTTGGAGAAGGTGGAAGGAGCTCAGTGCTACTTCCGTGGGGCAGGAGACTAAGCAGGACAACTGGCATTGCTACAGGGAGATGTTACTGACTTCCCCACTGCACCCAGTGTGGATGAACAGAGTCTCATGGTGGTCTGGAGGCATTTCCGTTGGAGAGAAGGAGTTGAGCAGATCTCCTAGTCCCAGACGAACTCTGCTTAAGCAAAGACTTCTATTGCTTCCATAAAACACAGGAGACCTTGTGCAATATGCTTGGTCTCTGCTTACAACTTCGGTCAGTAGCTTCCTGCTCTATAAAGGGAGGAGATGACCCAGTTCCCACTGTCTGGGAGGGTGCCACAAGCCAGGAGGGTGCTGGTGTGACCTGCTGCGGCAGGACCTCTGGAGAGAAGCAACATGTTGGTTCTCACCTGCAAAAGTCAGTGGGGGGGAGCGATGGTGTTAGACACAGCGGAGCAACCCGAGGGACACCTGGAGGGTGCTGCATGGTGGGTAGCTTTCAGCTTTGCAGTAAAAGGCAAACCAATGTGTATGACATCACCTGGTCCCCTGCGACTTGGGAGTCCTTCATCTGCTCAGTTTGATGGCTGTGCCTCCAAAGTCCGCATACTGCATCGCTTTCCTTCAGTTGATGCCTTTTGACATCTTTGAAGTGATTATAGCCCTGAGTCATCCCTGAGAGCTGGAGCGCTCTGCCACACCCAAGGTGCACGTTGGTTGTCTCGTGCATGCCAGCATCTGCACTGGGGTGGAGAGATCTGCTCCTGCGTTCGCTGGATCTGACATGTGTCACCCATCCAACCGAGCAACTGTGACTTGGCTGCAAGGGAGAGTGAGAGCTGGAAGAGTTCAAGGCTGAATTTCCAGAGGAACTGGAGGGAGCAGTGAATCCACTGCTAGGCACCATCTCAGCTTCATTCCAGACCTCTCCCTTCCAGTGTGATGGAGATATCAGAGCCATACCCTGATTGTCCAAACCAAGCTCTGGATCTCCTGCTTGTGACACATTGAGCCTGGCTTTCGGCGGTGCTGACAGCCCATGGCTTTCCCAGGGTTGTGCGTGTAGCCAGGCTTTCTAGCAAAGTTTGAGACTGTTTTTTTGTGCAGAGCATCCAAAAAAATTAGCTGCCTTTGGAAACCGCTGGGTGTTATTCAGCATGTGGGTGTAGGGAAGGATCCAGAGCTCCAGCCTGCGATCCAGGTGGCAACCATGTGGGGAAACTCATATAGATATGGCTTCCTGCTTGCATGTTTAACCGGGTCCAGTTTTACTGGTCATGGCATCCACTTGGACCTCCTGCTTCACATAGGCTTGAAAAGTTTGAGCGACCTTTTTAGAGCCCATACCTTTCTATAGATCTAAAACCTAAAACAGAAAAAACACACCACAGTACTCCCACAGTAGTGTTTTTTGCCTTGAAATGAACCCACTGTTTGTCTAACCCACCTCTTTTTTGAGTTGTAGTTCCACTTTTTTGTCCTCGTTTCCACACACAGATACGCGTGTGCACACGTAATGACAACTAATGCATTTTGGCTTCCATTCATTCCAAGTGAACTGGTTTTTTGAGACTTTTTGTGTCTTTTCTTGCAGCTTCTGAAGTCGCCCCATAGTCGATTGATTCCCCATCACGCACCTAGTGCCTGAGTCTGATCTGTGTTGGCCCCTGTAGTTCACCATAGACCTCTCATGTTGACTTAGCTGTCTGTTCAGTGGTGGTGACTGTTGATGTTGTTGTTCTTGTTGTTGTGCTTTTTGTTTTATTGTGTCTTTATTTATTTATTTACTTCCTCCTGGGAGCTCCGGCCTCTCATAGCCACTACTAACCTCTATTCTTTTATCCCCCACGCTCCTCACCTCCCGGCAGATCAAAGTGGTGAATGCGTTCCGTAGCTCCTTGTACGAAGGCCTCGAGAAACCCGAATCCAGAAGCTCCATTCATAACTTCATGACTCACCCAGAGTTCATCCTGGAGGAAGACGAGCCTCGAACACCATTCCTTGATGGCGCTGAAGACGACCCTGAGACTGACGGACTCAAAAAGCAAGGTGGAGGTAGCCTGGGTGGATCGACATCCCTCAACAGAAATAACAATGCAGTGGACAGCAGTCAAGTTGAGGTCACCGTTCCGGAGCCAGAAAGCCCCTTACACAGCTTGGAGACATCGGTTTGACCTTAGAACTTCGAACCCCCCTCCTCTTCCACCTTTGCCCCTCGGCCTGTGTGATATCGGCACCAGTAACTGATCACACACTGCGGTCACTTCATGTCAAACTGCTCATACGTATATCATTTTTGTGTTTTGGTTTGGGGGTTTGCTTTGTTTTTTTGGGTTTTTTTTTTTACCTTTTATTTAGCAGCGGGAAACAGAGTACCACGATGCTGGGTATTGGGAGAGAGGCTAAGCCAAAATTGTGCATCTCCATCCCTGATTTTCAGTGGTACTCACCCAAGTGAAGCAGCCAGGTTATTTCCTCTCCGAGAGTTGGGCTCCATGCATCTGTCAGGGGTTTTCACTTTGAGAAATGCATGTTCAAAGAAAGTTCAAATTGTCGCAGTCTTACACGAACACCCTTGGCCTGAGGGCTGGGGTGCACTTGTGACTCTAATTTTATTGTTTTCCACTTGTGGTTTTTAGGGTTTTCTTCTAACGCTGGGGTTTCTTTGCTTGTGGGATTTGCCTCCCAGTAATTTCACAGTGGGAACTGGGCAAGTTAGCACTCTAGAGTGGAAATTTAAGAATAAACAAACAAAACCCAGCCAGGGGGAAGGTGTTTACTCACAGGTTGATAGATACAGGGATGTACACCAGTCTTCCACCTTGAGAAATGGTACCCAGCCTTTACAGTTTCTCCTCCTTGTGTGTTCCACACGCTTTTCTCCCTCTATTTCCAAAGCAGTAATTGGTAGACAAGGAATGAAAGCGACTTGGTTGGGACCTTGCTGGATGTAAAAGATTGTGATTTTTCTACAAAGCAAGGTGGAAATGAATTGACAGTGGAAGGGTGATGAAGAAAAACCCCATGGTTGTAAGAAATGAGGCTCCTTCCTGAGGAGTCTTAAGATGCATCTCTTCTGCTCTTGAATAGCTATGGAACTTTTGGCAAGAGTGTTGCAAAGGCTTAACGGCTCCTGCCATCAGGAACAGGGGGACTTCTGCCCATTCTGGCTTGTCTATACTCTTTGGGTTAAATAATCCTTCAGCCTTGGAGCGCAAGCTCTGGTTAAAGGCTGAGGAACCCAGAGGAAGATCCAGCCGTGCTCACCAACACTGTGCATTGCTGCCAAAGCATGAGCAGGCTGGATGGAGAACAAGCATCAGGTTATCGACAGTACAGTGGGTCAACTCCTAGATCATGGAAGGGATGAGTCAGGTTTGTCTCTTTTAGCTGGTGGAAGGGAGAGAGATTCCATGGCAGGTGGAAGGACCCTTGATTTTGATGGCACTTCTGTAGCCAGTTTGCCAGTGGAGGCAATTCCTCACAGAGGTGGCAGGTTGGTTGGGTGGCTGCAGGTCTTCTAGAGAAGGTGCTGCATGGAGGCTTTGCCTCAGTTGCTGAATGTTTGTAGGTCATCTCTTCACCCCGTGTCCTTTCTCACCTCCGTCTCTTTAAATGATTTGGTGAGAGTCCCGTTTTCTTGGAGCAGAGGCCCCACGTGTCCTGGACAAGTTGGCTCTGACCTTCTTGGGAAGCCATGGGACAAAGCAGGAGGTGGGAGTTTCCTTTTCTTGAGCTTAGTTTCTTCTGCGTGGGCTCTTGCTGGTGCACCCCTAGTTACTGGCCCCAGGCAGGGCTGGAAGAAGCTCTGCTGTCTTCTCTCCTTTGTCCTGTTTGGCTTGGTTGGAAGCAGAGAACCTGGTTGTAACTGGCTGTACAACATCGTCTTTGCCCAGCCTCCATCCCTACAAGCAGGGGAGCTTTTAGCGAGAGGGGGGCTGGTTAGTTTCTTCTTTTCTTTCCTTTAAGAACGCACAGCAGAATCTCCCGTGCCTTCTCCGAGCACTGCCTGCAGCACCGCCTGCCACACGAGGGCCCAGTTCTTTGCCAAGAAATAAGTGTTCCTTAAACAACAAACACAAACCAAGTGTCTTTGTTTTGTTTCCAGCCCAGCACCCACTCGTCCTTCCCTTGGGGTGGGAGAAGGGAAGGACGAGGTCACCCCATTCCTGCCCCAGGTAGCTGAGGAAGGCCCTTCTCCTAGATCTCCTGCTGGAAAGGGGGTGAAGGCTGGGCTCCGTACACTGCCAACAGCAAGAAGTTGCCACCACTGCCCATCTCAATTGCAGAGTCAGACAACCGCATCGCTGCCCTCCCCATTCCTTCTTCACGAGCCAAAAAAGTACCTTGGGCAGGACCAGAGGGTGGAGGGTGTTTCCTTGGGTTCCACACAAAGCAAGCCAAAAGGGGTGGTTGTGGAGTTTGGTTCTGTATTAAAGATGACATTGCTTAAAAGCTCACTTTTTTTCTATTTTAAATACTTGCAAAAAAGAAAAAAAAAAAAAAAAAAGATGAAAATAACGGTGTTCATACAAGCTTACATAAATATTTATTAAATACTTAAGGGGGACATACTGATTTTTTTTTTTATTTGATATTTTTTTAATACCTCAGACCTATTTTAAAAAAAAAAAGGAAGAAAAAAAAAGACTTAAACCAACAAAATGCCAACTTTGGAGGCTCTCAAAGTCACTCCCAGAAATCTGTGACTGGCAGGTTGCCACAAGGATCTGGTTGTTCTTTAGTTGATATTATTTTTGTTGTTCTAGTTTCCATGGGGAGGGGGGAAGAAATAATTCTATATAAATATTATGCAAAAAAATATAGTTTTCTTTAGATCAGAAACTGATATTTTTACGTCAGCCATATGTATTTTGTTTAAAGAAAAAAAATAAAGAACTAAATGGTGAGTCCCTGCAGCTGCAACGGTGCAGGGTTATGGGACAGCAGGTCAAAGTGACGGGGAATAATTCAGTGTATCATCGATCGGATGCCAGTCAGCTTCCTTTTCTCTGAGCAGCCATCTTTCTACAAGACGATAGTTAGGATGACACAAATGGGTTTTTTTAATATCTATAAATTATGTCCATAGGGCTAGTCGCTTAAAGCATAAGCGTTTCTTGTGTGTCCATCCTTTCTGTAAAGTATTTTTTCTATTTAGTCACAGTGATATCCTGGCAGCAGATGACTCTTGGCTTAAGTTATTGAGGACTTAAAAGAGTTGGGGTAGATTGGTGCTCTATGCTGAAAGGCATCGTTGGCGGCACAAACTTCTGGGGACTCTCTAACATGCCTTGAAAGAGGAGAAGAAAAATATATATATATATATATAAAAATATTTTTAGCTTTGTTTGAACTGCCACAAGTGCGCATGGGGGAGCGTGCCATGCCAGACAGGAACCGAAGTCATACCCTGTGATTACGTGTTAACTTGCCTTGGAATGCTTTGTTATTAAAACACTCTGAACATGATTTTTTTTTTGCATCCAGTTCTTCATAACAGTAGGGTCTCTGGTGCTGGTGGTTTTGGTTTTTTGTTAAATAAATTGGCGGATTGGTACCAAAGACATTACACCCCGTCCTGTGTGCATTGCTGAACCAGGCGTTTTTAGGCATTCGCATTCTGTGATGAGGTTTCCTTTGATTTGCACAGGGGTTTTACTTCATTTTCAAAGGTTTTGTGCAATAAGCTTTGAGGAAAATTTAGTTTTTTGAAACAATCTCAAGGAGGAAAAAAACGAAACCAGATTTTAGCATGGGCAGCCTTTGGCTTTCCCCAGTCAAGGAGCAGATGTCCTGTCCCCTTTAGGAATGCTTCTCAGGCTGACATGATGTTGGGGTGAATGGAGACGCCCCATCTCAGAGCCAGGGAGGGCATCTCCAAAATATCATTGTCCTCCGTGACTGCAAGGACCAAGAACCTCAACAAAGAGTCCCTGCAGGCTTTTGTACCTCTTGGGGGAAGGACAAGTACCTGCCTGCCATTGTTCCTCACCACTGGGTCCAGCACTGACAAGTTCATCAACCCGGGGAGCCTTCAACCTGTAAAACTTCCTTCTGCAAATCTGGCACTCCAAGGTGGAGCTGCAGCTCTCCTGGGGCAACGCCAGCATGTTTCTAGCCACCTGGCTATTCCCCACCATCTCTCCACTAAGGCCCTACCAACCAAGACTGGTTGATCTCTAGCCATCCTGCTTCTGCTATCCTCTTGCTCAAGAAACCCCCCAGTTTTCATTCAGCAAAGCCCATGACTAAAACTGCCTTTAGTTTATTTCCTCCCTTTAAATAAATATATATATATACAGTATTAAATCAATATTTGTGTGTGTATATATATTTATCCAATGCAACAAAACTTTCTTTTGAAGAGGGCACGCAGATCTGACTTCTTTTTTTTTCTTTTTCCAGTAACTAAGTATAATAAGCACTGGTATTTTTTTATTAAAAATAAAAAAAAAAACAAAACAGAAAAATACAAAACAAAAGACTGAATATTATGTGGTATGCATGACATTAAACAAACAAAATGGTGGTTTCAAAGCAATATGTACCCTGGTGTGTTTGCCATATCCTAGAGTCCAGCTTAAAGTGCACCTGATCTGTATTGCATTTTGATATTAATCTCTATGTACAATGTTTTGCATGTAATTTATATGGTTCTTGGGAGAAAAAACATTTTGAGTGACTTGTCAGTTGGCTTCTTCTGAGAAAACAAGACTCCAAGCAGAGATAATATTCAAAGTGGAAACAGAAGAGCGGGTGAGGGGTGGGAAAGAGGGTGCATAGCAAAAAAAAAAAAAATGAAGCGTGATGGGGTGGGGGAGAAGGGTAATGGTTTGGAATCAATAAAGCTTTGGCTGTTGAGCAGAAAAAATGCGCAAGTGCATCCAGAGAATAAAATGTGCCCACATGTAACTGTGACGTCCTCTGTGTGTCCACCAGCTTGTGAAATCAATTCCATGTCCTTTTCCAGTGCTGGATGAACGGCTGGGCTTCCCAAACAGAGCAAGGTGATGCATGGTGGAGGCTGTGGTCTCCGTCTCCCGGGGACTGACTTTGAACTGTGTCCTGGCTCTGGTCTGAGATGGTTTTGTCTCCATAGAGGCACTTTGCATGGACAAGTATGTGGAATTGGGGTCTGCAGGGAGGAAAGAGGGATGGGGCTCAAAAGGAGCTGTGCTGCTACATGCTCACCCCTTAGTTAGCATGGGATTTCTCTGTGTAAGCCTCACTGCTGAGAAGTAGGGGCTGGTTGCAGCCAGCATTTTGTTTCAAGCATGGCTTCTTCCATCTCCAAGCAAAGTCCAGAACTGGCTGTCAAGCACCATCCAAACCAGTGCTCCTGGGCTATGTGTTGAGTTGCCATTGAGCAAAGACCCTCCCTTATCACCCTCCTAGGCACTGTGTTTGTGGTACTTCTAAGGTGATGCATAGTGGAGGCTGTGGTCTCCATCTCCCGGGGACTGAGTTAGAGCTGTGTCCTGGCTCTGTTTTGAGATGATTTGGCCTCCATAGAGGTACTTTGCCTGGACAAGAAAGACAATGGGAAACTAAAGCAAATGGAGAAGGAAAGGGCAAAAAAAGCCACCTGAGCACTTTGTTCACAAGGCTCGCCCACCCTTGCTTCTGTCTTTTGACAACCATATCCTGGGCTGCATCCAAATCGTTGGGACCAGCAGGGTGAGTGAGTTCTGCCCCTCTACTTTGCTCTTGTGAGACCTTCCTTTGAGTCCTGTGTTCAGTTCTGGAATCCCCAACATAAGAATGATATGGATCTGTTGGAGTGAGTCTAGAGGAGGCCACAGAGATGATCCAAGGGCTGGAGCGTTGCCCATATGAGGACAGGCTGAGAGAGTTGGGGTTGTTCAGCCTGGAGAAGACAAAGTTGTGGGAAGACGTTAAAGCAGCTTCCAGGGGCTCCAGGAAAGCTGGGGAGGGACCTTTTACAGGGGCCTGGAGCAATAATGACATGAAAAGTAGTTCCTGTTATGAAAAAAAGGGGAATATTTTGATTCAAGCTAAAGTAAAATTTCATCTAAATAACTATATTTTTTGAAAGTTAGACAGAACGTTCTTCTGAGAGCATGGTTTTATTGCACACACTGTTTTTTCAGCCACTGTTCATCCTTTGGAGGTGACAACGTCTTGTGTTCAGTCTGATCTGTGCTGAGCAGAGGTCTCTTCTCTAATCCCCTCTGTCTGCAGCCTTTCCCCATCTCAAATGCCAGGTCAGGCAGGGCTGGAGCCAAAACTCCAAGTCAGCAGATTTGACTGCGAAGTTCATAACAACATTAAAATGAGTCCTTGGAAAAGAACAGAATATGCATAAGATTGCTGGGAGAATTTATCCATCTGTGCTTAAGTGGGAAATCTCTTCTGTCCCAGCTCTGGTCTGGCTGCACGATCGATGGAGATCTCTGCCTCATTGCCCAGGCTGATAAACGATGCCGCTTTCTAAAACTCCAAAACGAGCCTTAAAGGGTCTATTTGCCAGCATTTTCGGTAACAATAAGACGAGGGAGGACGTTTGAAGCTGAACGAGGGGAGATTGAAATGAGATCTTAGGAAGAAATGTTTTCCTGTAAGGGTGGGGAGGTTCTGGACAAGAGAAACCGTAGCTGCCCCATCCCCGGAGGGGTTCAAGGCCAGGTTGGATGGCGTTTAAGCCCCTGATCTGCTGGGAGATGTCCCTGCCCATGGCAGGGGGTATAACTGGATGGGCTTTGAGGCCCCTTCCAACCCAAATCAATCCATCATTCTACACCAGCCCGCTTTGTTTACGGGCACCACTCGCCCCGCTTCTGATCGCTCACTCCTCCACGGAGGCCCCGCCCTTCGCCGCTTTCAATAGACGGAAGTACGCCCCGACGAAGCCGCTCCGCCCGCCATCTTGGCAGCGGGCGACTTGCCGGTGCCCATCTATTGGGCGCCATCTTTGAGGCTGGCAGTGGCGGGGACGGCGCCGGCGGGTCGAGGCGAGGCGAAGCGAAGCGAAGCGAAGCGGCGGCGTTGTTGTTGTTGTTTCCCTTGGGGTTCGGTAAAGTCCCTCCTCGCCGGTAACTACAGCCGCTTGTAGGGGCGGGGGAATGGCTGCTTGGCCCGCCGCGGGGCCCTCCGCACCCCGCGGCGGGGAAGGCCGCGGGCCGGGCCCTCCCACCCGGTGTGCGCAGCCTCGGGGCTGGGGGGCCTGGGGGAGACTGTGCCCCAGCCTCGGGACTGGGGAGAGGGGCAGCTACCTCCCCGCGGTTTTCGGTACCAGCGAACCGTAGGGTGGGTTGGGGTGGAAGGAGTCTGAAAGCCCATCCAGTCCCACCCCTTGCCACGGGGAGGGACACCTCCCACTGGATCAGGGGGATCCAAGCCCCATACAACCTGGTCTTGGACCCCTCCGGGGATGGGGCAGCCACCACTGCTCTGGGCCAGGGCCTCCCCACCCTCACAGCAAAACATTTCTCCCTAAGATCTCATCTCAGTCTTCCCTCTTTCAGCTGAAAACCATTTCCCTCGTCCTATCCCTGTGCTCCCTGATCAAGAGCCCCTCCTCAGCTTTCCTGGAGCCCTTTTCACTACGCACTGGGAGCTGATCTAAGGTCTCCCCAGAGCCTTCTCTTCTCCAAGCTGAGCAATCCCAACTCTGTCAGCCTGTTCTCATAGCAGAGGTGCTCCAGTCCTCAGATCATCTCCATGGCCTCCTCTGGACTCATTTGAACAGTTCTATATCCTTCTTACATTGAGGATTCTAGAACTGGACACAGGACTCCAGGTGAGGTCTCTCCAGAGCAGAGTAGAGGGGAAGAATCCCCTCCATCTGCTGCAGCCTCCTGTTCCACACTCCTGCCCTTCCCATGGCCTTAGCCCTCCTGTGGGCCATCTGGTCCCAGTGGTCTCCAAGGGGAAGCAGAGTCCTTGGGCAAGCTCTGGAGGAATTCAGTTGCGCCAAGTGAAGATCTCAGTGCAGGTTCTTTACAAGCAGGCTTTATTTTTTGTTAAAACCTTGTAGCACTGGGTAGAATGCTGTAACGTAGTCATCTGACAAATTTCTCCCATGTTCCCCAAAGGAACTGCCTTCAAGATCTGACTAACTCTGGATGCACCAGGTCATCATCTTAATTTCTCCTTTAGGTTGTTTAAAACAATCCAATTGGTAATACTTGTTTTTTGTTTCTTATGAAATTGGATCTTAGAGGTTTCTGTTTTCTTATGTTGATCTTTATAATGAAAATGCAAAAGTGTTTTTTACTGTTGCAGGGATCTGTGTGGAGCCTACGGATTGTTCCCAGAACAATCAGTTCAGTGCAACGCTGCACTTGGAGATTGATTTCAAAATCAATCCTGTGTCATTTGATTGTATAAAAAAGATCTTCTAGGGGTAGGGAATTTTGAAAGGATTGTAGGCCCACCCCATGCTAAACTGATCAGGCTGGACAGTTAGGCTGAGTTTGTTGCTGGGTGACCCAGTGTTTGAGGAGGAAAAGTCATCCAGAGAAAACTTCCTCTTGCTGTCGTTTGTCACTAAAATGGCTCCCTTCCAAGTGGCTCCTTCCAGGGGAAATCGACTCTTTTTGAGATTTAATAAGACATTTAAGTGAGGAAGATGAATCATCATAGTAAATTGCTACTAGGCCTAAGCGCTGGCTTCAGAAACAGAAAAAGAGTGGTTTTAAGTATGCCTGTCTCCCCCCAGGTTAAGATGTAGCAGTTCTAGCAGTTCCCCTACTTCAGAATTGATTCCTGGTTACTGTTTGGACACCGAGGAGGAAAAGCAGGTGGACAGAGCAAATGATAGAGGAGTGCTACCCACTAGAAATATAGAGAAGAAGGGGTTATGTGTTAAAGGAAAGCCACTACATTAAAAACTGGTGCTATCTAAACATTTATTAAGGACCTGGGGGTACTGCTACACCTGCGTGTGCTGCAATCATGCCTGTTGCCACTCAACAAAAAAGAGCTTTCTTACTGAATGCAGCATATTAAAGCATGTGTTGTTGCCTGGAAGAAGAGCAAAGACTCGCATAGTATGGAATTTGGTATCTGTGCTTCACTTGGTGTGCTGTATCCAGGACAAAAAAACCCCCAAATCAGCTGTGCAAGCCAGGTGCTCACCTGGGGGTGGTGGTGCTTTGGTGACATCATTGTGAAGTCTGAGCGGTAACCCAGGGTGACAAGCACTGCTCTCTGAAGAGTTGGTGTCAGTGCTAGCTGTCTCTCTTTGAGAGCGGTTTTAGCAGTGGGAGATTGACCTATATTCACATTTCTTGCACTGGCAGTCACTACATGGTGGAGCCAGCTGTAAGAGGAGAAGGAGTGGATTACAGGTATCTCCAGGTAAGCTGGGGCTGTCAAAGAGGTTCACCATAGGTGTGGGTGGTACTGGTGCAGCCACTGCAGCTGCAGCAATAGCGTTTTTTGGAGAAGGCAGAGGGAGTTTTCTTCGTGAAAGCAATGCTGTCACAAGACTTTTGATGCCAGAAATTAGGACAAACATATCTGTTGCCTCAGACTTCTCAGTTGACCCTCAGTATACCTGGCACACTGCTTGCAATGTTTGGGGCAGGGCAGGGACTTGCCTTGGCACTCTTGTGTTGCAGCAATGCTTCCAGATTGTGGTGGTGCTGTTGGTAACCTGAAGTTCAGGAAGCGTTTCTGGATTTTTCTACTGTTCCATGAGACTTTTTGCCCCATGAAGGTGATGCATTGAGCTATTTCCTTTCAACAGACTGCCTAAGAGCCAGCCATGGTTTAACCTCTCCAGGCTTGGGTGTTCCCGTTCCACCTTTGCCTACCGAGCAGGTTCTCAGTGGGAGAAAAGGATATGAATCTTAGCCATGGGACCTGGACTCTCAACTATGTACTTCCGTGATGGAACTTGGACAGGAGAACACTCTTAGATAAACAGAGGTACAGTAAATTGTTTACTGAAGATGCTGTTTTTTGAGGCCAACTTATTAGACGTTCATACAGCTGGTGGCACCAGGCAGTCAGTTTCAATACATGGTGTGTGACTGTACAGCATTTTGGTGGATTTGGAGAAAGGGCAACACAAAAATACATATTTAACTGTTGCTATGCAGACCTTGAACCGATGACAGACATGTGTGGCAGTGATGACCCACGGGATATCTTTTGATACACTGTAGCAGCAGAGTCCCCCTCTTAGGAAACAGCAGCTCCCTCCCACTGGAGTTGCTAAAACTTCCACAGCAGGAAACGTCCTATAAGCACCAAGTTACCAACTGGATGTGTGGCTTTCCCTTAATCCCCTCACCCCTGCTTATCCAGAACCCAAGTATGGAAAGCCTGCTCTAAGGTCTCCCTGGAGCCTTCTCTTCTCCAGGGTGAACAAGCCCACTCTCTTAGCCTGACGTCATAGAGGAGATTGCTCCAGCCTTTGGATCATTTTTGTGGCCACCTCTAGACTCACTTCGACAGATCCATGTCCTTCCTGTGCTGAGGACTCCAGAACTGAACACAGGGCTTCAAGTGAGGTCCCAGCAGAGTGGAAGAATTCTCCAGAGGGAGAATCACCTCCCTGGTCCTGCTGACTGTGCTGCTCTGGATGCAGCTCTGGATACATTTGGCCTTCTGGGCTGTGAGTGCACACTGCTGGCTCATGTCTGGCTTTTCAGCCACTGTGGTCGCAATACAGGGAGGTCAGCCTTTCTGACCTTGGCAACACCTTTGCTGTAGATGGACCATAGTTCTCATCTGTTGACAGGTTTTCTATATCCAGAACCTCATACCTCTTGTGCTGGGGCACCTGGGAAGATGATCTGGGCAAGGAGGGCCTTCGCCCGCCACCCCAAGCATGGATTTTCCTGCATTCACTGTTTCCCTTTAGGCTATTTCCTCCAGCCTGGCGGGGGGAGGATGTAGTTGGTGTTGGTTTTCCACTGGTGGTGGTTAGTTTTTATATCTCAAGGAGGGCAGTATCTCTTTCTCAGCCTCCTTATGCTCCTTCCCCTTCCTCTAGTAGCTCTGCCACCATGCTGAGCGGATCCTTCCCCACACAACTCTTCTCATGACTACCATCCCTTGTCAGTCAAAGGCTCTGACACTGGTTCCTGGGTGGCTCCTCACTTTTGTGGGAGCTCTTTCTGGGTTGCCGTATTCATTCTGGTGGGTGGATACCACAGCCAAGCTCCTTCTGAGAGGGATGCTTCTATAATAATAGGAGTAAACTTCAATATTATACTTCAATAACACTTCTTTCATGCACTTTTCGGGGTGCAAAACAGTTTTGTTCCCTTCTTGCTCTTTGGTACAAGCAAAGGCAGGCCAGCAAGCTGGGAAGTTAGACATGGAGTAGGACTGTTTCTTCAGTGCCAAGAAAGACAAGCTTGTCAAACAGACCAGGCAGACTTCCAGTGTACTGTTTCTCTTCCCTTAGCCAAGGTGAGGTTTATGGCACTTTAGGGATGTTTTTCCTGACCCCTCGCTACCACATCTGTAATTATTTTTTTTTCCCAAAATTAATTCAAAATCGCTCAAACCAAAAAGTTTACTGGAGTTGAAGTGGTTAAAATTCATCTTCTGCTAGAGACTTGCTGAGCGCACCAGAGTTACTCATTTGTTTTCAGGGTCAGTTCTTTGGGGGTCACTTTGGTTTCTGTTTAGCACTCAGATTGACATGATCACTGATACCAGCTTAAAAAGGGGAAGTTGAGTTAACCTTTTTTTTAAATGAAAGGGCTTCTGTGGAGTTCAGAACTGAGTTTTTGAGGGGGTTTTGTGTTGTTTTGAAGTTCTCCTTTTTTTCCCCATTCCTTCAAGAAGATCCATTCAAATTCTGAACTGCTCTTGGAGTCTGCTCAGGAATACAGAGGGCAACAAGCAAAATACTGAGCTGCTTGAGCATCAAAAGAGCTAAACTTGAGGGGATTTCTTTTTTCCCCTTGTGGATTTACTAATGTTGCATTATACAGGTCTCTCGCTTCCTAGGAAAAAGAAATGCCATGAATTCATTCTGATTTGTCTTTGAATGCCTCTGCGCAGCAGTGGTTGTTAGTTGCCAACTATTTAAGCTTGTGTAAACTGCCAGAATCATCCTTGAAATTTAATTTGATGGTATTGGTGACGCATTTGGAAAAATAGTTCTTGTCAAAGTTCTGCCTGGAGGAGCTCCAGTAATTTTTAGAAGTAGAGGCACAGAAATCCATATGGCACCTGGTCTGGTTTTGAAGATGCTAAAAGTCAGAAGTGAACAGTGCCTTTGATACTGGAGGGGGAAGAAAACCTTGCAGTTAATGTCTGGTTTTATTCCCATTATCAAGCAGTCAAAAAATCACTGAGAACCCAACTTTTAATCTCTTTATTTTATTGGGAAAAATCTCTGAAAAAAAAAAAATTATCAAGCAAAATTCCTTAGTGTAAAAGGTCCAACCCTTTATTTTTAATTTGTGAGAATTACTTCATTAAGCTTTGTCCAAAAGAGTCAGAAATACTTTGCACTGAAATGTGCAGCGTTTTACAGGAAGGGGTCAGAATCACTTGAATTTGAACTTTATCTGGTCTGGTTGCAGGTTTTATGTATTTAGTATCTTTAAAAACAATTAAGCATATGACTTAAGTAGCTAAAATCTTAAGTAGGTAAAATCAAAGTATTTGACTCCACATCAAAAAAACCCTTTAGCCTGTGGTTAAAGGAAATCAGTTTCAGCTCTGGTGGCACCAAAAAATTATCAGTGGTTGAATTAAACCTAAGCCATCTTTCCCAGGCTTCCATGATCTTGCAGCCATAAATAATGACAGATACATGGATTAGGGCACAGCATGTGGTGGTAAACTTGTAGTATTTGATGTCAGAAGAAAAAAAATTACTCCCTAAAACCAACATAATTTAAAATTCTCAATATCGTGCAGCCATGCCACTCGCAAAGTGAGCATTTCCCTGCCTCTTCAAGCTTGCTGCATCCTCCTTTATGTGCTCTCCTCCTGCTGGTAATCAATTGCAGCTCCACGTGTCTGATCAGGGCTAAAAATTGTTCTCGTTATGGATCCAACACGACATATCCTGTGCACGCCTGTGTGTATAGATATGTTCATCCTCTGTGCCTGGACCGATGTGTGCCTATTTGTGTGCTCACCCCCGATCACTCATGTTATAAATCATCAGCCTCAAAGGCATTTTCATCAAAATATTATGTAGATCTTTCGGGTTTTTGCCAGTTCCCTCAAAAATGAGAGAGTTTATATGCAACTGTACATGGCAAATAGACAAAAATTCTAACTGTTACTATTACTCTGCCTGACTTTATTATCTCTTGCCCTCGGTGTGTGCATAAACATATATGTGTATGTCTATACAGATTTGTGTATTTATACACGCCAGTATGTTTTTGCTGCACAGGTAATAAAGGTGGGGGAAGGTTTTTGTGTTTTCTTAATAGGTGAAGAAATCCTGGAAGACCAGAAATTGCAACTTATTGAATTTTAAATTAGAGAAAAAAAAAAAAAACAAAAAAACAAACCAAATTGTCCGGCTGTGGAAGATGGATCCTCATTTTTGCAGCCCCTTTGAATCACAAGTTCATCTTTAAATGGGGTGTTTTGTTGCTTTTTTTGGGTTTTTTGAAGAGCTAACTAACCCTGGCTGTCTCCAGTCTGACAGTATTCAAATGGACTTGCTTCCTTCGTTAGTTATAAGATGTTTTAAAGTCCATCCTGTGTTTGAATTGTGGATGAGCAGTTCCCTTGGCAATGTGAGGAGGAAAATTCTTTCTACCCCTTTATTATTAATTCACGGATTCAGTGTTGGTTCGGCCTACAGGAGAAGTTAACTGGAGGGCTTTGAAGATCGACATCTTTGCTGAAGTTGTCCAGGTATGTCGACTTGATCTGTGGTGACTACAAAATTGTGTAATATGTCAGTGTATTTTATAGAAATTATCAGTAACCGCAGTTAATCGTTGACTGATAACTCAAATTATCATAGCATCATGGAATGGGTTGAGCTGGAAGGGACCTTGAAGCCCATCCAGTTCCAAGCCCTGCCATGAGTAGGGATACCTCCTGCTGGATCAGGTTGCTCCAAGCCCCATCCAGCCAGTCTTTGAACACATCCAGGGATGGAGCAGCCACCACTGCTGTGGGCAGCCTGGGCCAGGGCCACCCCACCCTCACATGAAAACATTTCTTCCTGAGATCTCATCTCAATCTCCCCTCTTTCAGCTTCAAACCATCCCCCCGTGTCCTGTCTCTGCCCTCCCTGACCAAGAGCCCCTCCCCAGAAGTTTGTTTTGGTATTGGGACAGTTTTTGTGCCCAGTTGATACAAGACATTGCCTCCCTAATTTGATTGAGAGAAAGTGGCTGTAAAAATGCTTATTACTTAATTATTTTTCACTTATTGCTCCCTTCCTTTAGGGTTACTTTTAAAAAGAAGATTTCACTGATCAAGCCAGTGGAAGACTTTCAGTCCAAGAAAGAGTGAAGCCAGCTTTTTGCAAGAGTGAAGGAAGTCCCTGCTGAGGGAACTCTTACAACCTGAGCTTGTTCTAAGAATTCGTCCATTATGTCTAACCAAGGAGATGACTGCTACTTCTATTTCTATTCCACATGTAACAAGGTGTGTTTGGGTTTCTTCTGCTTTGTTCTCTTTTTTTTTTCTTTTTCTTTTTTTTTTAAGAGAGGAGGGGAAAGAGTGGGAGGAAATGTACGGATTCCTTGTAACTTCACAAACAGTTAGATTTGGCTTCCAGTTCTAATAGCATGGAGAAGTTTTTTTGGCTGTACTGATTGATTTTCCTTTTTTTTGGCTTCCTTTCGGTTGCAGGGAGACAGCTGCGCCTTCCGCCACTGTGAAGCTGCTCTGGGGAATGAAACAGTCTGTACACTTTGGCAGGAAGGTCGCTGTTTCAGGAATATTTGCCGATTCAGACACATGGAAATTGATGTGAGTATTTGCCTAAAGAGTTCTCAATAGAGAATCAAACAGTTCTCAAACAAAGAATTTGTTCTCAGATTCAGCCACTGTAGGTGAACTGAACATATTTTCATGTGATAGATTTACTTGCTATGAAATGATACTGGTTTCTGTTACTGTGGGGGGGTAAAGGAAGTTGGGGGAAGAAAAATCAATGTCTTGGGTATATCTCAGCAGGAATTTTTTGTCTTAGGTGCTGACTTTATTTTCTTAACAGAGGCAAAAGCAGCCCCGTTGATCAGACTGCTTAAATGTGCTAGAGCAGGGTGTCACTAGACAGCCTGCAGAGGACAAGGCTGGATAATGGTCTGTCAGGTCTCTTCTATCCTAGCTTTCTTCAAACAATGTTCTAACCTCTTGGGATAGTACAGGGTAGAGAGACAAAAGATGGGAAGGAGCTAAGACTCTGAAAGGTAAAAGTCAGATAGATTTAACCCAGGCAATTGAAAGCATATTTCCTGCTGAATAACCTCAGGATTTTGCGTGTTGTGTTAGTTTAATACACTTTGAATTGATGCATGAGAGTGCCTGTCTTATCAAACTGAATGATGGGAAACCTAGGTAATAGGTGGTCATTGTGGCTTGTGCAAACTCTGTTTATATGCCCTGAAACGCTGTCAGTGATAGTTGACCTTCGGAACAGTGTTTCGGCACTGCAGTGTGATAGCCCTGTCTCTGGCGCAGTGTGAAACTATGTCTCTTGGCAAGTCTAAGGTGAGCATTACCACGAGCTTCTGTTTCTTTCTGTCTCCAGAAAAAGCGCAGTGAGATTCCTTGCTACTGGGAGAATCAGCCCATGGGCTGCCAGAAATCCAACTGTGCTTTTCACCACACAAAGGGACGTTATATTGATGGACTCTTCCTACCGCCAAGCAAAAGTGAGTTTCTTTTGGCCTCCTTTAAGTATTAAAGAATTAATTTTGCCTATTACTTTCAAGTGGGCACAATACAGTGGAAGGCATTAGGTACCCGTTCATCTGTGAGTACAGGGAGAAGGCTGCAGGCGTAGGCTCTTGGCTAAATGGAGTGTAATTCTGGTAATTTTTTCTTTCATGCTCAGCTTCTGTGTGCTTTGTGTGGTCTTTTCCCTGCAAGTTTCTTTCCCCTCGTTTAATCCTTTCAAGGTGGTGGGGTGGTGAGATTTATGTGTGAAGGGAAGCCATAGTGTAACCAGGTCTGGGGAACAGGAAACTAGAAATTCAGTAGCCAGATTGGTTACCTGCCTTATCGACCATGTCTACACAGTGAGTGCAGTGTTGGGGTCAAAGTTCTAAATAGCCGAGTTACAGATGATCTTCCTCTTCATGTAGCTACGCTTCTAAGTCCACCTGAGTCTGTAGAGGATGATATGAAAATGGCTCAGATGTCACTGCCGCAGAACAAACTTTCTGTCCAGTCAAATCCCTCTCCACAGCTGAGAGGGGTGATGAAAGTGGAAAACTCAGAGAACGTCCCTAGTCCTACACATCCTCCTGTTGTAATCAACGCTGCAGATGATGATGAAGATGATGATGGTGAGCATTTTTTCACTCCTTGAAGGCATTTCCACTGTAAGTGACTGCATAAATCACAATATCTGACCTGCGTAGTGGTTAAAGCTACAGATGAGTCTGGAGTCCTAAATATTTTTATCCAGGTGTAGCTCTTGTACTTACATGAGTTTATCAAGTCAATATAGCTGTTAAAAAATCCTTCAGTAAACATTTGTTTGTGTTTCTGGTTAAGAATACAAACAGAATACAGAATGTGGACTGAAATACTGTTGCATGAGATACATAAACATGATGAATGTTATCTAATCCCTACTGCATAACTGCATAGGTTTATTTTTGCCTTTCAGACCAGCTTTCTGAAGAAGGAGATGAAACTAAAACACCTGTCCAGCAACCAACTACAGAATCCCACAATGGATTGCGGATGATTTCCACTAAGAAATCCAATGCTAGTACAAAGCAAGGTATTCTAATAACTGTAGTAGGATGGATTGGAAGAAGAATTTGACAAGTCAATCTGTTATAAAAATATGATAGAACACAGAGGGGTCGGATGGAGTTAGTTATTTCCGTGACCTCATTCCTGTCTAATGCTGTCATATGTCCCTTGAAAAAAACGGAGCCACAGAGTGGAGTTCAAAATGTTTTTATAAATACATTAGCAGCAAAAGGACAGCTAAAGAGAATCTCCCTCCTTATTGGATGCAGCGGGAAACAAAGTGACAAAGAGTGGGGAAAAGGCTGAGGTACTTAATTCCTTCTTTGCTTCAGTCTTTAATAGTCAGGCCAGTTGTTTTCAGGGTACCCAGCCCCGTGAGCTGTAAGACAGGCACAGGGACCAGAATGGAGTTCTCATAGTCTAAGAAGAAATGGTTACTGACCTGCTACACCCCTTAGACACACACAGGTCTATGGAGCTGGATGGGATCCACCTGGGCTGGTCTCTTCTCCCAAGTGACAAGTGACAGGGTGAGAGGAAATGGCCTCAAGTTGTGCCAGAGGAGGTTTAGACTGGATATTGGGGAAAAATTCTTCCCCAAGACAGCTTTCAAGTACTGGAAGAGGCTGCCCAGGGCAGTGTGGTGGAGTCCCCATCCCTGGAGGAATTTAAAAGCCCTGTAGATGTGGTGCTGAGTAACAGGGCTTATTGGTGGCCTGGCAGTGTGAGGTTTACAGTTGGATCTGAAATGTCTTTTCCAACTTCAGTGGGCTAATGATTTTGTGATTAAATGCCTGCAGCTGTGTGTCCTTTCAAACATTGTGGAAAGCTATGTCTAATGGTAGAGGAATCTAATATCACGTAGATGGATTAAAATGCTTAAAACTGTAGGTTTTGCCATGAAGGGTGGGAGGAGGAGTGAAGAAAGGTACAAGTTACTTACCAGAATACCATCCTATGGCGCTTTTTACTTGTGGGGAGTTTTCACAGGATTTATTTGAAATACTTCAGAAAGGTTCTAAGCCACAAGAAGTCTAGGGGGGTCTGTGCTCTTCAGCCAGTGCCTTTAAGCCTCATTTCATTGACTGGTTTGTGTTTTCAGATGACAATTTAAATTTTGGAATAAAAACACTTGAAGAAATCAAATTGAAGAAACTGAAGGAAAAAACAAAAAAACAAGGTGGTGAGTTAATATTCCCACTTTCCTGTCCTTCTGCCTTTTGTTCATCTTCACCTTTCTTTTTTTTCCCGCTGTTAACACCTGGATTATTGGCTGTAATCGTAGAATAGTTAGGGTTAGAAGGGACCTTAAAGATCATCTAGTTCCAACGCCCCTGCTATGGGCAGGGACATCCCGCTAAATCAGGCGGCTCAAGGCCCCGTCCAACCTGACCTTGAACATCTCCAGGGATGGGGCAGCCACAGCTTCACTGGGCAACCTGTTCCACTGTCTCACCACTCTCATAGTGAAGACATTCTTCCTAATGTCTACTCTAAATCTGCCCCTCTCCAGTTTGTACCCGTTCCCCCTTGTCCTATCACCACATGCCTTTATGAATAGCCCCTCTCCAGCTTTCCTGTTGGCTCCCTTCAAGTACTGTAAGGTCGCTATAAGATCCCCTCTGAGCCTTCTCTTCTCCAGGCTGAACAAGACCAACTCTCTCAGCCTGTCCTCATATGGAATGTGCTCCAGCCCTCCAATCATCTTTGTAGCCCTCCTCTGGACCCGTTCCAACAGTTCCACCTCTTTCTTACTTTGAGGATTCCAGAACGGGACACAGGACTCCAGATGAGGTCTCACAAGAGAGGAAAAGAGGGGCAGAATCACTTCCCTCGACCTGCTGGCCACACTTCTTTTGATACAGCCCAGGATGTGGTTGGCCTTCTGGGCTGCGAGCGCACATTGCCGGCTCATATCGAGCTTCTCATCGACCAGCACCCCCAAGTCCTTCTCTGCAGGGCTGCTCTCAATCACATCATTCCCCATCGTGTACTGAAAATGAGGATTTCCCTGACCCAGGTGTATGACCTTACACTTGGACTTGTTGAACCTCATGAGATTCTCACAGTCCCACTTGTCCAGTCTGTCCAGGTCCCTCTGGATGACATCCCATCCTTCCAGTGTGGCAACTACACCACTCAGCTTGGTGTCATCTGCAAACTTGCTGAGGGTGCACTCAATCTCTCTGTCAATATCATTGATAAAGATACTAAACAGCACCAGTCCCAGTATGGACCCCTGAGGGACACCACTCAGCATGGATCTCCATCTGGACTTTGAGCCGTTGACCACTACTCTTCAAATACGATCATCTAACCAGTTTCTTATCCACCAAACCATCCACCCATCAAATCCATATCTCTCCAATTTAGAGAGAAGGATGTTGTGGGGGACCGTGTCAAAGGGTTTACAGAAGTCTAGATAGGTCACATCTGTCGGTTTGCCCGTGTCCACTGCTGCGGTTACCCCATCATAGAAAGCCACTAAGTTGGTCATACAGGATTTGCCCCCAGTGAAGCCTTTCTGGCTGCCATTAATCGCCTCTGTGTCCTCCATGTGCTTTAGCATAGCTTCTAGGAGGATATGTTCCATTCTCAGTGGATACAATTATTTGCAAAAAAAGGGTATTTTCTTGCACTGTTGGGTTCAGGCTGAGAGGTGATCACAGCTGAGAGCTGCTTGAGGGACAGGCTTCTATGTTTAGCTGATGCCCACAATCTGCTTTGGCACGCAGACTCAAACAGCTGGTAGTCTAGATTGAAATTCCAAGGGCAGATCGGAGGGAAATTGCTCATCTTTCTTACTTCCAGGCACTGGGGATTGTGTTTGACAGTAATGAATAACTGATGGGTTTGGACTTGGATAGTTCTGTTTCGGTTGGTTTTTCTTTTCCTCAACATCCTTGTGTTTTGCTTGCTCTGATCAGAAGGTCCTTCAGGAGTTTCTGTTCATCCACTCCAATCTCAGACTATTCCTGTGCCAGAAAAGGAAAACGTACGGACAGTAGTGAGAACCGTGACACTGTCTACAAAGCAAGGTAACAGCGAGTGCTGTTTTTTCCATTTCATGGCTCCTAAACCGAAAGGTTAAGTAATAATTAAGGTAATTCAGACACATTAGGCTGCCAGTGCTGCTTTTTCTAACTAAACCCGTGCTTTTATGCTGAAAATCCTTGGTTGTAGTGGAAAAATATACAATTTGTAGGTGCATTGTATTGCAATAAAAGATCAAGAATTGGGTTTTTTTCAGCCTAACCTTAAGCCATAGCTGATTGTGTGTTATCACCATTCTATATCTCAGATATGCTTAATTGGACTTTTATGTTCCTGAAGTTGAGTGAAATCTGTGAATGAGCTGATGTGTTGACAGTGTATGACAGAATTCGCATTTGGGTTAAATGCAGTGGTGTCAGAGAGAGGGGCTAATGCCCAAGCAAGTGTTATTGTGCAAAGAAGGAGATAACTGAAAAACAAGGGAGTAGTGAGAGGAAAGACCCATAGATGGTGCTACTGTACAGTAGTGTGATATGAATGTGTAGAAATGGTGGTGTTTGCATCTGCACAAATTCCTTTTACAGGCAAAATACATATAGAACCTGTTCTACTCGTAGTCATTTGTGTTATGTGGTTTGGCTACCAAAAGAGGGTCTTTTTTGGGGATTTGGGCTAAGAGGACAATGTTTTTACTGGCTGCTGGTTTCTGTGCAGTGAAGAGATTATCCTTTGTTTTAGGAGAGGAGCCTATGATTCGACTGAATCTTGCAGAGAGACTGGGAAAACGGAAAGCCTCCATAGGTAGGAGCCTCTTGTGAGTTCCTATTGGGGTGCCCTCATCTAAACATGACTATTTGTAAGAGTATTTTTGCTATGTAGGGGAGGAATATATATTTTGGCAGAGATTGGTGTTGACTGCAGAAATGGCAAACTTGTTCGTGACCAAAATAAAAATATAAGAAAATATACCTGAAAGAACTGAAGTTTGTGGCTGGCTGTTCTAAAATCCTCCTCCAGAGATATGTTCTTCAGGTATTTTTTGGTTTCTCTTTTTCTGAAGCTGGTAAGAGTGTTATTCCACTGAAGCGCAACCTTACGGAAAGGCTGGGGAAGAAGATAGAGATTCTGGAAAACACTGAAAGAGCACCAAAGAGAGGTACAGCTGCTAAACACACATGTGGATTTGATGCACAGATTCTCTGTTTAGGCTTTCTGTTTGATCCTTTCTTTTAATGCTTCTTTTTGCGTGTTGGTTGAAGGCTCAAGGTGACTTTGAATCCCAGTGATCTTCTGTCTCATGTTGAAATGTGAACACAAATTTCAGATTTATGCAGTCTCCCTAACTTTTTCTGTTCTGTCTTGTAGTTCAAGTCCCAAAGTCACTGAAGGAGAGGTTAGGATTGCCCTCTGAACAGAGCCATACAGAGACAGGTAGTAAGTGGATAATTCCTCCCTATAAGAGTGGAGAGACACTGGCAGAGGTTGCCCAGGGAAGCTGTGGCTGCCTCATCCCTGGAGGTGTTCAAGGCCAGGTTGGATGGGACTTTGGGCAGCCTGGTCTAGTGGGATGTGTCCCTGCCCATGGCAGGGTGGTTGGCACTGGATGAACTCTAAGGTCCCTTCCAACCTAAACTATTCTATGATTAATTAACTACGCCTTCCCTTTTTTTTTTTTTCTTCCCATGAACTTCCATACAGACCTAAAAGTTAATTTAAAAACCTGCCTGATTGCTGTTGCTTGCGTGCTGATGCTATCCTGATGGCTGCTGTCAGAAATCTGGCTGGGAGGGGGGTGTTTTCCACTTGTGCCTCATCCGGGTTCCATGCTCCTGCTGAGAACCGTTAGAAGCCACAGAATGCTTATGCACAAATGGAAGAGAACCACTGCCAAGAGCAGGAGTTTCAGGTGCTGACAGAGAGAGATAGTCTGAGAAAGTAACCAAATAAATTAGACTTAATGACTTTTGTGTTGCAACTCTCTCTGCACAGCAAAAATGGAAGTGACATAAAGCAGGAGAAGCATAGTGTGCCCAACCATACTATCCTAAGATGTGTTCTTGGGAAGACACATAGAATGGTTTCGGTTGGATGGGACCATTAAAGCTCACAGGCAGGGCACTTCCCACTGGATCAGGGGTCTCAAAGCCCCATACAACCTGGCCTTGAACACGTCCAGGGATGGGGCAGCCACCGCTGCTCTATGCAACCTGGGTCAGGGCCACCACACCCTCACAGGAAAAAGTTTCTTCCTAAGATCTCATCTCAGTCTCCCTCTTACAGCTTAAAACCTTTTCCCCCTCATCCTATCACTTAAACCTAGTTTTCCTTAGTATTGTGACAAATCTTGGAGACTAAATGTTGGTTCTTCTCTTTTTTGATGGTGACAGAGAAGGCTGCTAAGCCAACTGGAGAGATCCATGTGAAAACACTGGAGGAAATCCGTATTGAGAGAGCGAATCAGAGACGAGGAGAAGCTCCAGCTAAATCCCAAGCTGAAGGACGTTGTAAAACAGAAGATCCCAGCTCAGGGGCAAGACCTTCCCCTGCAGTTCGCATCAAAACTTTCTCAGGAGCTCTGGCTGAAAAAAACCACAAGCGATTTGAAGAAGAGAAGCAAAAACCAGATGAGTTTCCTACCAAGAGGAAAGCCGAGAGTGAGCCCAAGAAGCAGAGCCTATTTGCTCCATCTCTACCCAGCAAAGTGTTCCTGGCAGAGCTGGGAGGTAAAGCCAAGCCAATAGGAGAAGTGCGTGTTAAAACCCTGGAAGAAATCAAGCAGGAGAAAGCTCTGCGGATGCAGCAGAGTGGAGGAAATGTGCCAGCTCCACCAGCACAACCTGAACCTGCTCCAGCAGGGAGGAGATTGTTACGGATCACAAAGCTAATAGGTAATAAGATGGTTTAGTACCAACCCTGGCAAAGTGCTTCCTCTATCAAACAAATTCGGTTTGCTCAGGATTCACTTTGCTTGTTCTTCCTGTGTATACCAGAGGGTAAAAGAGTTGAAGGCTACAAAGTCAGAAGGCAAGAAAATGCCACAATAGGCAACCATATTATTTTCCATTAACTACATGATAGTTTTCTATATTTCCTGCTGGAAAAATTAATTCATTGAGAAGCTTTGTAATCTAATTGGTCTCTTCTGTTTTTTCTGCTACCTGTTTTTGTGGCATGAGGTCTTCCCTCTGGTGAATCCAATTTTACCTTCCTTTTTGGCATGCATATTGTTTAACTTCTATTATTGATTGAATATATTGTATACATGTTTGCAAAGTGTGCAGCAGCTTCCCAGTGCGAGAGCTGGTTTTTGTCAAAACTGACACAGTAATAAAGATCTCATTGTTAAGATTGTGAGCCATGTAAAAAGAGAGAGTGCAATCGAGAGAAAGAGAGCTGTACTGCTGCATGGATAGTTTACTGCAGCTTTGCCCTCTGTCTCATTATTAGACATGAGGAAATAAACACACCAAGGACACAGAGGCAACCAGGTTTCTTTATTTCTGCTATTGACAAAATGGTTTTCTTTTTTCCTTGTTTTAAAGCACCTGGAAGAGAAGAGAAGAAGGTAGTAGAATTGAGCAAACCTGCCAAAGCTGTCTCTGCACCAGCGGAGGTGAGTGAAGACACACACGTATCCACACTGTTCCTGATCGATTTTGTCATGCTTGGTTTGTACCTCACTGCACGCTTCCAGTCTGAGCATGTTTCTACTTTTCCGCGTTCAGACAGCACTGCGGTGAAGTCAGTCCTGTCCCTTTCAGTAGCATTTCCAGAGAACTTTGTAATCCTGAAGCTTTGAATTAATCTCATTATACCTGACAGTGAATAAGAAACCACATTGGCACCAGCTAAAATCTGCACAGTTAGTATGGAGGGAATGTTTTTGTAATCCTGAGGTTAAGTATTTGAAGAGAAAAGCCTAGAGCTTTGTATTCGAGGAAATCTCTCAGCGAATGCTGTGTTGGGAAGTCTGTGTGATTTTCTGGTGCTTAATAAGAATGTCATAGATTACAGCTAGAGTCTTCTGCTCTATTAAAGAAGCTTGCAGTGTTGGGAGTTTCAGGCTCTTCAAACAGTATTTCCATAGCAAAACATGAATCTTGTTAACAGGCAATGTTTTTTTTTGTGGAACAAATGTCGGATCTGAATGGAATTAACACACTCAGTTCCACACGGAGCCATTTCAGAGCAACCGCCACTCACATTTTCTTAATGATATCTCCAAAGGCTGTTGTCCTACTAAGCCTCCTTTTGTTTCTTTCCAGCCCTCTGATCAGAGAGCAACTATTACCAAAGTTCAAGTGAAGAGCCTGGAAGAGATAATGAGGGAGAAGCGGCAACTGAAACGACACCAAGAAGAGACACTTCAGAAGGAAGCAACTGCTGTGCCATCTCCTGTTGAAAAGGCAAACAATGATAAAACTCCAGCATTGGCAAGTCCTGAATCCACCGTGGTTTCAGGGTCAGATCGTCCACCTGCCAAGCGGGCATTGGTGAAATCTCCAGAAGATGGGGTGGAAAGCCCAGGAAAGGATGCTGCTGTGTCATCAGGGGAGCAGGCAGTGCAACATCTGGAACAGAAAGCTAAAAGTAAGTGTCCAGGGTATGTTAGAATCACTTTAGGTCATGTTTTGAAAGCAGTGCAAAAGATGACAATTGCAACATTGTGACTCTGGCTCCTTTTGGTTGCTTTTTTGCTCTTTTTTACCACGTGTTGGAGAACAGAGTTCACTGTGCGGAAGATACTGCTGAGCTCTGGGAAATGGCAGTGTAATTGTGCTGGGCAAACCATTTAACTAGAAGGATTGTGGGACTGTTAAGAGAACCTGTCCTCTCTTCCTTTTACTCCAGTCAAATCTAAGGTGTGCCTGAAGCCTTCGGATGGGAAAGCCAGCTTCCCCACCAAGCAAGCGCTGAAACGCAAGTCAGTGGAGAGTCATCCCTCGGCTGTGGCGGCTGTGAAACCCCTGAATGCAACTGGTGAAGACATGAAGGAGCCTTCCACTAAAAAAGCAGCTGTGGTAAGGACAGTGGCTGAGGTAGCAGTGGGTCCCTAGTAACATGTATGTCCAGTTGTTACTCTCCTTTTGAAGAAAAAATTGAAAACTGGCGTGTTCTACAGGTCTGGGTTCCCTTTTAAATCCAGAAGTGCTCTGCAGGATGATTGTAGTACCTGTCTGCTTTTTACTAGGTGAATAGCAGCGTTTATCTAATTCTCTGCTATGATTTCATAGCATCATGGAATGGTTTGGGTTGGAAGGGACCTCAAAGCCCATCCAGTTCCAACCCCATGCCATTGGCAGGGACACCTCCCACTGCATTAGGTTGCTCCAAGCCCCATCCAACCTGGCCTTGAACCCCTCCAGGGATGGGGCAGCCACCTGGGCCAGGGCCTCCCCTCCCTCACCGCAAAACATTTCTTCCCAAGATCTCATCTCAATCTCCCCTCTTGCAGCTGAAAATTGTTCCCCCTTGGTCCTCTCTCTGCACTCCCTGATCAAGAGCCTCTCCCCAGCTTTCCTGGAGCCCCTTTCAGTCCTGGAAGCTGCTCTAAGGTCTCCCCAGAGCCTTCTCTTCTCCAGGCTGAACAACCCTGACTTTCTCAGCCTGTGCTCATATGCGACCTTGTATTTCTCTGTGGTGTGAAGGATTTTGTCCATTAATGCTGTGTTCCTAAACACACAAAGTCATTGCTAAACTTCAAGTGAATATTAACTTTTCTTCAGGAGTGCCCTGTGCTGTATTTTGTTTGAGACATGGCAGTGCCAGAGAAGAAACAGTGGAGGAAGAATCTGCTAAGAAGTGTTTTATCTGTGTATCATAAAAACTGTCCTGTTTCTTCCTAGGCTGTTGTTCCTGCTTTGACAGAGGACAGCCCAATCTCTATACCTCAGAGAGAAAAAAGCAAAGCCAGGTAACCACCACAACTCATTCTTTTTCTTGATCAGCCTGTCTTTCGCAGGAAACATAAGAGCTTTTTCACTTGTGGAAAAACTAGAGGTTTGAGCTAATTAATGCTTAAATCCAACAAAGGAACAGTTAATCTGAAATAATTTTCTAGCAGCTGGCAGGAATGTTTATTTAGATCCTTTTCTTAAAATGCTGCAAGCAGGTACAGCTTTTCAGTGACTCCTTGGGTTTTTTTGAATGCCTGCAGGAGTTTACTACTTAACCTTTCTACAGTCCAATTTGTAAAGGTGGACAAATCTGGCTACAAAACCCAAACCTTCTTTGCCAGACCCCGGGTGCTCTATCGGTATGGATAAATCCCCACATAAGAAATGTCCCTGCTGGTACATTTGACTCTAAAAGTAGCCCTGGATTAACTGAATTAACAAATCCCCACGTAAGATTGAGGCATAGGAGGGATTAACAACAGTTTTAAGAGCTGGTTTGCAGAAAACATCTCTTCGGTTCAAGGCATGTCATACACTGATATGTTCTCTTTCTTGTTCTTCCAAGTCTGGAACTGCATGTTGGAAGCCAGGCCGACTCTGTGGCACAGTCAGAGGTATCGAGCTCAACTTCATCCCCTTCCCAAGCAGCTGTAAAAACGCACCGGCCGAGCTCCACCGGGGCTGGGAAAGCCCCCTTGTCTGTAGAAGATGACTTTGAGAAGCTTATTTGGGAAATCTCAGGAGGCAAACTTGAAGCAGAAATTGATCTTGACCCAGGGAAGGATGAGGATGACCTCCTCCTGGAACTTTCTGAAATGATTGACAGCTGAACTGCATAGTCTTATTAAAGGTTAAAAAAAAACCAAACCGTTTATTTTGTTGGGTTCCCAAGATGATTCTTTTTTTCTGAGGCTTTGCAATGAATCTTAAAGCACAGTTGAACTGTATCTGCACTCAGTTGTCCTAAATTTCCCTGCTGGTCGGAGTCACGGTCCTGCGCATCCATTCTGCATCCATCGGTGACTACTTTTGACATTGAGAAGACAAAGCACTTGTTTATTTTTGGACAGAGACATGCCCACCTACAAACCATGGCAGTTATGAACTGATGTGCTGACTCAGTGAAGGCTTCAAGCTCCTCCCTTCCTCTCCCACTCTTGTCAAAACTCAATGTTCATCGCCTTTCAAAGCTTCGATATTCTCATTTCTCGGACAGTTGATATGTAAAGCCTGGAGTTACTATGTCAACTCTTGAGTCTTATTTATGTACACTCGCATTTTGACTTTCATCTTTTAGGTTAACAGTGAAAATGCTGGGGTGGGAGGGAATGGAATTACTCCAGTATTTTGGACCAAACGTGCTGCCAAGGGTGGTGGTTTGGGTTGGTCCATCCGTCCTTACTCAGGATGATAGAGAAGCAGTGTGAAGAGCAGCGGCTGTGCAGTACAGCCAGAATATCCTACTCTTGTGTTGTACCAGGGCGGGGGTTGTAGCTTTTTCCTGATGTGAACTGGATTCCGAGAAGGCAGTTGGGATTCTTCTCCTGCTGTCATGTGAATCGGTTTAAGTGCCTCTCTGCTCCAGAAATTGCTTCTTGGTGCTGCTGGCTCTTCTTCTGCCAACCCACAGGGGAGCATGTGCCCAGTATGGTGATCTTGCAACCTCTTGGGGAACACTCCACCCATCACCAAAGCTGAGCTCTGGCTGGAACCACACGTGGGAGGTCTCTGCTCTGCCCTGGCGTGTGCACGCAGTCTGAAATTGTGATGCAGCTGAGCCCATGGTGTGTTGTGTTCCCTGCCACCAGCCATCGTTTTCCCTAGCAGCCATATTTTGAATTATTTTCTTATGTTTTTGAAGAAATTCAGTCTTTTCCTGCTATGATTTGTGAGGCCATAGGGGCCCTTAAGCAGAGAGAAAAATTAATTCTTGGGAGTTGACTGTAAATACGTTCTCTTTGGAAGAAATGCTTGTGTACTTTGAGAATCCACTGCAACGTCTTCATTCCTAGAGGAAAGAGTTGAATAAAAAATGTACAGTTGTGGCTCTGGAAGGGTCACCTAGCCCCTTGATCCTGCTGAAAGACTTTATCCTGGTGAGACTTCTGCCGGCATCCATCGCTCGCATGCAGACGGGAGTGACCTTGGCACAGAGGATTTGCGTGCAAGGGCAGTTTGCTTCACTCTCCTCCGCTTCCGTCGCTGGCCTTTACCACTCCAGGCCCAGGCTCTGCCAGTGGAGATGGGATTTGGTGTGCGCCGTGGTTTCTGTACACATTTTATTCTTCCATTTTATATTTGTATTCTATTTAAGGTATTGTATTAAACATAGTCTGGCCACCTCTGCCTTGCCAGGAGTTGGGCTGGTCCAAGGACAGCAGTTAAATAAACCTGGCAGCGGAAGGGGGGACAGGAGGGGGCTGCCTGGGGAGCAGTGGGGGGCAAAGAGGGTTCTGGAGGGAATGTGGGGGTACAGAGGGTCCTGGGGGTGGGAAAGGAGGGTCTTGGAGGACACGGAGAGTCCGGGGAGTGGGGGGTAAAAGGAGGGTGCGGGGCAGGGCAGCTTGGACGTCCCTGGAGGTGGGAAGGGGGTGCACTGAAGGTGCTGGAGGATTCTGGGGTGCAGGTAAAACGAGGGTCCGGGGGAGGAGAGGAGGGTCCTGGGGAGAAGCATGGAGGGTGCGAGGAGGCATGGAACGACCCAGGAGTAACAGAGCATCCTGGGGCTGGGAAATGAGGGTCCTAGGGGGCACAGGGGGCCCTGAGGGAGCATGGCGGGGCACGGATGGGAAGTGTGGGGGGTCCTTGGCAGGAGGAGGCGGCATGGAAGGTCCTGAGGTGGAAGAGGATGCACGGAGGGTCCTGGGCTGCATGGAGGGTCTCAGGGAGGGGGGTAAAAGGAGGGTCCCAGGGTGGGGGGGTACAGAGGTTTTGGGGGGGAGCACAGAGGGTCCCGTGGCACGGAGGGTTTTTTGGAGCATAGAGGGTCCTGCAGGAGCCTGGAGGATTTTGGGGGGCACAGGAGGAAGAGCACGGAGGGTTTTGGGGGACACGGAGGGTCCTGCAAGGGGAACAGAGGCCCTGGGAGGCACAGAGAGTCCTGGAGGGAGAGGTAAAATGAGGGTCCCGGGAAGGAAAGGGGGGTCCCGGGAGAAACGGAGGGTCCTGAGGGTGGCAAGGAGCTCCCGGGAGGGATATGGAGCATCCCGGGATGAACGGAGGGTCCTGGCGGACATGGAGGGTCCTGGGGCAGAAAGGAGGGTCCTAGCAGAGGGTGCACGGACAGCCCTAAGGTTGGGGGGTAAAAGGAGGGTCCCAGGAGGAACAGAAGGTCCTGAGAGGGGCACAGAGGTCCTGGAAGGAACAGAGGGTCCGGGGGGGGCCACAGAAGGAGCATGGAGCGTCCTGGGAGGAATGGAGGGTCCTGGAGGATTCGGGAGGGAAGCCCGTGGGGTCCTGGGAGGAAGGGGAGGGATGCACAGAGCACCCTGTGGGGCACCAAGGGTCCGGGGGGGAGCATGGAAGGTTCTGGGGGGCACGGAGGGTCCTGAGGGTTGTGAAGGGTCCCTAGAGAGGACACGGAGGTCCCGAGTGGGACCGTGGAGGGTCCGGGGGGGGAGCAGGGAGGATTCTGGGGGGCACAAAGGGGCACGGAGGGTCCCAGGAGGTAGCACAGAGGATCCTAGGGTGTATGGGGGGTCCCGGGGCATCCCTGGCGGAGGCATAGAGGGTCCTGAGGGGTGAGTGGAGGGTCCCGTGGTGGGGAACGGGGGTCCTGGGGGGCACAGAAGCTCTAGGAGGGGGGAAAAGGGGGTTCTGGGGGGCTGAGGGGGGACACGGACTGGGGACAGGAGGGTCTAGCGGGGCATTGAAGGGGGAAAGGAGGGTGGGAGGGGCACGAAGAGGGGACAGGAGGGCCTAGGGGGACATGGAGGGGGGGACAGGAGGGTCTAAGGGGGCACGGAGGCTTCGGAAAGAGGAAAAGGGGGACTCCGGGAGGGCGTGGAGGAGGAAAAGTAGGAAATACGGGGGGTCGCAGGGAAGCAGGGAGGCTCCGGAAGGACGGAAAGGGGGGTCCGGGGGAAGCGAAGGGTCCCGGAGGAGGGAAAGGGGAGCCCAGGGCGTCCCGAAGGAGGGGAAGAGGTCTGGGAGGAGGGAAAAGCGGTCCCGAAAGGTCCCCGGGGGTCTCGAAAGAAGGAAAAGGGGGTCCCAGAAAAGGGGGTCGCAGCGGGGTTCCGAAGGGTCCCGGGGGTTCCGAAGGAGGGAAAGGGGGGTCCCGGGGGGCTCGGGAGGAGGGAAAGGGGGGTCCCGAGCGCTGCAGGGGGGTCCCGGGGCCCGTGGAGGGGGATGGAGGGTCCCGAGCGTGCAGGGGGGTCCCGGGGGTCCCGGAGGAGCGAAGAGGGGAGTCCCGGGGGTCGCGGAGGCTCGCGGATGGGGAAGGGAGGGTCCGTCAAGGGAGGCGGAGGCGGCCCGGGGGTTGGCGGTGTCCCTGGGGAGGCGGAGCGGGTCCCGGAGCCCCCGGCGGGTCCCACGGCCGCACGAAGGGTCTGGGGCTGCGGGCCCCTCTCCGCACGCGGCGCGGAGCAGTCGAGACGCCGGTCCTCCTAACGTGCTAGAGAAGCAGCGTCCGCCACCTTCCCAGAGGCCCCCGCGCGTTCCCGCCGTGCGCAGCGCCTTCCGGTTTTCGGTGGCAGTGGCAGAGAGGGCCAGGCGGCAGCAGTAGGCATGGCGTACCGCGGGCAGGGCCAGAAGGTGCAGAAGGTGATGGTGCAGCCCATCGTATCCTGCCGGGGGCGGAGGGAAGAGGCGCGGGGAGGCCGGGAGAAGAAGAGGAGCCGGAGGGAGAGAGAGCGGGAGGGGGGGGGGTGGGCAGAGAAGGGGAGGGAGGACGGCAGAGGAGATGAGGGAAGAGAGAACGAGGGGGAGGGAAATGGGGGGAGAGGGAACGGGAGGGAGAACGGCGGAGGAGATGAGGGAAGAGAGAACGGGGGGGAAATTGGAGAGAGAACGTGGGGAAAGAACGGGGGAGGGTGGGGGGGAGCTGGGGATGGGGGCAGGAGGTGGGAGAGGTGCACAGGGAGAGGAAGAGTTGGAGAGGAGGTGGAGTGGGGAGAGAGAGAAAGGGAAGAGAAAATGGGGGAGCTAGGGGAGGGTGGTGGGTTGCGGGGAGCAGGGGAGAGGCGCGGGGAGGGAGGGATTTGGGAGCAGAGCAGGCAGACCGGGAGGGCTAAGGAGGAGGGTGGTGGGATGCAGAGCGTGGCAGTGAGAGGGAGGGAGGCAGAGAGCTGGGGGAAGGCAAACAGGGAGGTGGGGATGGGGGTGGAGTGGCGAGAGTAGGGGGAAGAGGAACAGGTACAGGAGGGGGTCGAGGGGGAGCTGCTTTGCGGGCCTGTGAGGTGTTGAAAGGCCACGGGTGCCACCCCCTGGGGCCACATCATTGAGAACTTTCTGCTATGCTGCCTCCTTAACGCTCCGCTCCAGAACCTCATCTTCCGCTACCTGCAGAACGTGAGTACCTCGGGCGGGCAGTGGGTTGGAATTATTGAATCATTTGATTGGAAAAGACTGATGAGGTCATCAAATACAGCCGTACCTGTCCACTACTGAACCATATCTCTGAGCACCTCATCCACCTGTCTTTTAAACTCCTCCAGGGATGCGGACTCAACCACTGCTCTGAGCAACTTATTACAGAATGGCCCATCACTTCCTGAGCAGGGTCCTCAGCGCAGCGTGGGGACCTGGTGCCCACCGAAGCAGTGTTTCTGAGTTTGTGAGTTAGATTTGCTGTCATTCAGACAGAGGAGAAGAACTGCAAGCTCCAAATTCAGTATTTCATAGAATCATGGGATAGTTTGGGTTGGAAGTGACCTTAAAGCCCATCCAGTTCAAACCCATTTTCTTTACCAAAAGAGTGGTGAGGCACTGGCAGAAGCTGCCCAGGGCAGTGGTGGAATCTCCATCCCTGGAGAGGTTCAAAAACACGTAGAGGTAGTACTTTAAACATGGTTTAGCAGGCACAGTGGGGTTGGGATGACAGTTGGATTGGATAAACTTAGAGGTTTTTTCTAGTCTTAATCATAGAATCATGGAATGGTTTGGATTGGAAGGGACCTCAAAGCCCATCCAGTCCCACCCCCTGCCATGGGCAGCGACACCTTCCACTGGATCAAGTTGCTCCAAGCCCCATCCAACCTGGCCTTGAACCCCTCCAGGGATGGGGCAGCCACCGCTGCTCTGGGCAGCCAGGGGCAGGGCCTCCCCACCCTCACAGCAAAATATTTCTTCTTTCTATCTAGTCTAAATGATCTCTTCCTTGGTTTAAACCATTGTTCCTTGTCCTGTCATCACAGAGCTTGCTAAAATGTTACTCTTTGCTCTCCTTCTCCATCATTTTGCAGCGATCCAGGATCCAGGTGTGGCTTTATGAGCAAGTGAACATGCGGATAGAAGGCTGCATCATTGTGAGTACCAGGATCTCCCCTTGTTATGTCTTTTGATTGGTTTTTTTTTCATCCTATATTCATAAAACTCTTTCTTCAAGAAAAACTGATGTGAGGGTTTGGAGATACTTCCTACTCCAGTGAACAGTCAGAATTGTCCAGCCTGCATCAGCACTGGCTGACCCGGGAACTTTGCTCACTGCCTGCTTTTGTTACTGGTTTTTAGGGCTTTGATGAATATATGAACTTGGTACTGGACGACGCAGAGGAGATTCACTCTAAAACAAAATCAAGGAAGCAGCTGGGTATGTCAGAATGTCTGTGGAGCCGGTATGAGCCATTCGCATAGCGGGTGGAGGGTGTTGAGTTCAAAGTAGAGAGTGAAGCGCAGGTCTCGGTTCCCGCTGTTCCCTGTGCTGGTGGCTTTGTTGAACATGCAGGAGAATCTGCCTGGGACCAGTTTTTGTCACTCAAACATGTGTAACAATGTAGGGTGGCACTGCTCTTTTTCTGCACCTGGAGGAGTGCAGCCAAACTCCGACCGGCTGTCTGATGCCAGGGGACCTGTGCAACCCTGACATCTGCTGTGTCACCTCCAGTTGAAGTAAGAAACCACCTGAGTGGTGGCATTTAATATCCACCACCTGCTGAGGGCAATAACGAGCAGCCTGTGACGAGTGACATGTTTAGGCTCCAGTGAGGACAGTGCTGTTTACACATGGAGCCTGGGAGTGGAGATGGTGCCTGATGCACTGCAATGTGAAATGGGAATGTGGACCCTACAGTGGGCACTTGCAGTCCTGTGGTGTGTCCAGGTGGGAAGGGACTGCCTAACAGATAAAAACCTGGTTCATTATTGCGTGGGCATCACATTGTGAGCAGCTTTGCCACTGTGAAATGTTTTTTTGAAAGCAGGAGGTTATGTACACAGTATGGGATGTCTCTAATGCCCCATTTCCTTTCTCTGTGTTGCAGGTCGGATCATGTTAAAAGGGGACAATATCACTCTTCTACAAAGTGTTTCTAACTAGGATTTGGGGTTCTTCGCTTAGACTGATGCCTGTGGTGCTTCGGAGTGAATGAAGTGCTGGTGGGAGCAGGACCAGTAGGCAGGAATTTGTGTGTAACTGGGGTCACACACAGAGTTGGAAACTGCATGTCCCTTTGTGTACGTGATTTGGTTTTTTTGTAGTTTGAAACAGTGCAGGATTGTATTTCATAAATAAACATTTTTCATAGTAACTGTAAATCTGCTTGCTTTCAGTCTCATGGCCTGTGGTAGTAAAAGCAGGGGAAGAAATGCATTAATCTGTGCAGTCCCTGATGATATCAGTGCATTTGGGGATGTTACAGCTGCATTAGGTGGACAAGGTGGACTTGTTCAGGAGGCTGGAGTGACGTGCAGTCTCTGAGCTTGAATGGTTCTCGTGAGGGTCTTGCGGCTGTGGTGTAGGGATCCAACATCTCCCAGCTTTGCTGGTAGCCATGCTTCTGGAATAAAGTTTGTCAGAGAAGCAGAGAGGACAGTTGGTTTGGGTTAAATCTCTTAATTTCTTGCCTCTTTGGGCAGAGTCTCTAGATGAAACCATGGCATGTTAAGTCAGTTGGGATATCAGCTGTATCAGTTGGGGTTTTATCACGTTGGTTTGTTTTCATTATTATCCGATTGAGGATCTGGCTCTTCTATTTTAGTTTCCACGAGAGAGTGGGGTTGCTTATCATATCGATGGAAGATAAGTTCCCCGGCTTCCTTGGGACCATCAGTCCCCTCTGCTGCTTTTCTGGTGTAAAGAAAGAAAAAAGAAAGGGTTTGGCTGTAATTGTAACTCAGAGACTGAGATCACCTGGATGGAGAGAAATTACTCTCTGGAGGTGTTCAAGGCCGTGTTAGATGGGGCTTTGAGTAGCTTGATCCAGTGGAAGATTTCCCCTGCCCATGGCAAGGGATTAGAACTGGTTGGGCTTTGAGGTCCTTTCCGACCCAAACAGGCTACATGAGAAATCATTTAATGAGCTTTCAGTAGCATGAAAGTTAACAAGATTCAAGACGGAAGAGTTCTTGATTCAAAGGGTGGAAATATAGTATTCTGGCAGAGATCATCAGCATGCTGCTCCCATTCTAAGAAGTTGTACATTGGGAGTGTCATGAGAGACGTTCATCGTAAGAAGCTTTTGAGAGGCAGGATGATGTACTATGGTGGCTGCAATAGCTCCAGGGAGTCCATGGGTTTGTGTTTGTGTTCAACAACTGCAAGGTGCTTTCAGCAGAAACAGAAATAAGCTGCCTGTTTTGTTTAGTGGTAGAAGGCATCACCAGAAGTTGGTGGATATAGAATAAAATGGTATTTCAAGAGGTAGCCTGCATCTGCCTTCCAATCCATCCTTGGTGTACCAAGAGAAGCTTCCAGGGAAGGCAGGAATGAGTTGTCTTACCCAATAGCGGCGCTGTCACAGTGTCGCTGTAAGATTTATCTGCCTATGTCTCTGTTTTAATATAGATGATGGCCTTGATAAGCTGTAAAAGTGCAGGCTTTTCAAACTGGCTTCAAAGTAGCAATTTCTCTTTCCAAGTGTGTGTAACGTTTGTAGAAACATAGAATCACCAAGTTGGAAAGGACCCACTGGATCATCGAGTCCAACCATTCCTAACACTCCCTTAAACCATGTCCCTAAGCACTTCATCTACCTGTTCCTTAAACACCTCCAGGGAAGGCAACTTGACCACCTCCCTGGTCAGCCTGTTCCAGTGCCCGATGACTCTTTCCGTGGAGAATTTTTTTCTGATATCCAGCCTGAACCTCCCCTGGCGGAGCTTCAGGCCATTCCCCCTTGTCCTGTCCTCTGTCACTTGGGAGAAGAGGCCAGCTCCCTCCTCTCCACGACCTCCTTTCAGGTAGTTGTAGAGAGTAATAAGGTCTCCCCTCAGCCTCCTCTTCTCCAATTTTATTAATTTTTATTAATATGTGTCTCCGAAAGAGGTTATTTAACGGGATCTGTTGTATTGCTTGGCTCCAGTTTATCCAGGGCCACTATACAAAACTGGCTTGAAACCCACAAGGGTCTGTCATTCCGCTTTGCATAGCGCTGGGAAGTGGCTTCCTTTTGAGCAAAGCTAGCCATTGGGAGAAACAGCTCGTTCTTATCAGAAGTGCTGCAGCCTACTCCAAATTGTATGCTTCAAGACCCTGTAATGCCTCCTAAAGCTTCTCTGCTCTTTGATATTATCAAATTAGTGTGAATGAACGTCAATATTGGAGTAGGTTGATGATGGGAGGAAGGAAGTCCAGACTAATCAGCTCTGAAGCATCTCATGATAAGGGACTAAAATAGGCTGTAATTATGTGGAGGGGGGGGAGCTGCAAAAGACAAGGAGAAGCTCCCCCGCAGGAAGCTTTGAAAACTGCAGAAGGCCTGCGGGAGTGTTCAAGCGTATGTGGATGTCCAGGAGGAAACACAGCCCCATTGTTTGAGGAGTGCCTTCCAATGGAGCCTTGTGGTCCAAGAACAGAGCTTCTAGGCATTACCAGCACACAGATGGTGCAAAAGCAGTCTCAGTTTTGCCAAAGTGGCTTCCCAAGAAGCACAAAACCCACAAGACTGACTCATCTAAATGCTCCTTGGCTTTTTTAACCCTGAAGCCTTCCAGCTTCCTGAGCGTTTCCAAGCTTCAGGCAGGAAGAAGGTAATGTCTATTGAGCCGCTTAAACTGCGCAGTGCCAGAATGAGACCCAAACTGGCTGCAAAAGAGTGTGGTAGACAGAAGAGGGTGCTGCGGGCTCAACCAGCTCCCCCAGCCCCTCCAGCAAAGTGTCACCAGCCTCTGCAGGAACACAGAGTTCCTCAGCATTCAAGCAGCTTTATTGGCTTTCAAACAGCCTGGAGGAAAGCAAACTGGGCCGTGTGGGGCTGCACTCAAACTGGTGCAGCGACCGGACAGAGTGCTTGAATCTCCTGGGCATCTCCTTCGCTGGCTCGTACCTGCCTTGGAGTGTCCTGTTCCAACCTGGGATGAGGAGTAGAACGTTCTGGTTTTGACTGAGCAAGAGGCAGTGAGGAGGAGCAAGGTAGCGTGAACACTTACAGTTGGACTCTGTGTTTAGGAAGCTCCCATCGCTTGGCTTTCTGCTGCCTTGAAGCCTGTTTGGTTTGCTTTTCAAATTGTGCTTTTCCATAACAGCGAATTCCTTTCCAGTTGCAGGAATGAGAGGGGTGGCGGGTGCTTGAAGGCTCCTTTTGAAGATACCTTGAGGTGTGGCAATATTAGGGGTGCTGGATTATTGCAGTGGAGTGTCATATTGTGATGCAAATACTATGCTGCCTTGTTCCCACATCTCTAGGAAACAAAGTGCTGATGGTGGGGTTTGCTAGAGAAAGTTTCCTTAGTGCTCCCAGCACTCATGTATCTGTCACAAGCAAAAATCATGCTGGCTAGTTTTAGATACTGTCTCACCGTACCCGAATGTCTGTTTTGTAGAAATAGAACTCACTCTTTCCTAAAAAACGGCTGATGGAAACCTGTTTCAGCACTAACGATGGCATGGATTACACAGGACAGAGCTGTCTATCATGTGGTGTTTCAGTTTGAGACACGGTGCCAGACGGGTAGGAGCTCACTCAGATCCAGGTGGGGCTCTGCAGTGTTTGATATTTTTTCCTTTCTTAAGAGTACTCACACCTTTAACAGCACTGGGAGGTGCTTTGAGTAAACATTTATCACTCTTCCCTGCCTGTGGCTTTGGAGTTCTGGGGAAAAAGGCTGCATTTCTTCCCTTTTGCGCTCAGGGATTGCTTGTCCTGACCCTTCCCAGTCCTTTTGTGGGATGAGATTCTCTGTGCTTGTGAAAGAGCCCCTCAAGGAGGAAGGCAGAGTGATCCTGCCTTTCCAGAGAGGAACAGCTTATCTGTGGTTCTTTGGTAGGATGCAATGATTTGTAGGACGATTTTATATATACTTGAACTTCAGCCAGCCAGCTGCCTGCAGGTCGGTGCCCTTCCTGGCTCTTCAAAGGCGTCATTGCACTTTTGCTCTGGCTGCGTGGGATGCGGTGGGCTCCATCCATGGGCAGGACACAGAGCTGTGAGGGCAGGAGCACCACAAACAGGAGTTCGCTAAGCTTGGGCTGCCTTTAGATTTTCTGTCTTTTCAGGCCTGTAACCTTGTGAGTGTCTATAAAATAAGGAAAAGGGGAGAAGGGATGTTCAGCTGTGTGGGCTGTACAAGGAGAAAATCACCTTTCCCTCCATCATGCTTGGTCACCACCATTAATCTCACGGAGCTCCCTTCTCCTGAAGCCTCACCACCTTGTACTTTAGTGCACATTATCTGGGAACTTATTTCAAGTGCTGCTCTGTTTCAAGGGTTGTGTGCCTAAAAATAATAGTATCAAACAGACAACAGCGGAAGGTCAAGGACTCAAATGGCTTAGAAGCTGTGCCCTTAGGGCAGCATCTGTGTATGGAAAACTGGTGTGGAGGGCAGAGGCAAGAGCTGGAGGAGAGGAGCCTTAAAACACTGTAATGCTTTCCTAAATTCCCTGCCTCTTCTTGTTCCAGCCCTGCATGGGGATGGAACCGTTTGGGCTTGGTTTTGCCATTTATCTCCATGGGCAATAAACCAGTCCCCAATTTGACTGATGACAGGGTTGGTGCCCATGACAAGCAGGAGCTGGGAGAGAGCAGTCTTAAAGCACAGTAATGCTTTCCTGAATTCTCTGCCTGTTCTTCTTCCCTTTCTGCATGGGCATGGAACTGTATGGGCTTGGGTTTGCCATTTTTCTCCATGGGTAATAAAACCAGTTCCCTCTTCAGGGGAAGACAGGGTTGGCACCCATCGTAAGCAATTAGGATGCCGTGGGGAGTCGAGTTTGCTGAGAAGCCATTATGCCCTTCTTCGCCAAAAATCCTTGCAGAAAGGTTCTTGTCTCGCACACAAAACTGGTTCCAGCAGGCTTTGTACCCTCTGTTGGCAGCCCACACACAAGGTGCCCAGCATGGTTGCCCACCCCCCCACCCCCCCCCCCCCGCGTGCCTTTTCACATTCATACCCACCAGGGGCATCATTACTATTGTTTGTAACGTCTCTTGGAAAAATGAGTCATGGGCATTTTGCCTGCCCTCAGCAGGGAAACTCTGCCACATTCGCAGCAGCAACACCCGCCCCTCCCTGCGCCGCTGCCTCGCATACCAGCAGGGCCCTGCATGCAAGGAGCTGGATTTGTTTCGCTGGAGCTGGTTGATGTTACTACTTTTCTTGCCAGCAGTAACCTGGGCTTCAGAGAAGGGTGGTGTACCCTGATTCCCCACACACAAAAGCCTGCATAGAACTAAGCACAAGGTGTTGTAGCAAACTCCATCACCATTGTCTTCCCTCCTGTGTCTTCCCTCCTTCAGCTGCAATATTTAAGCCAGCTGCAATATTTAAGCCAAATTTTCCTGCACTTGTTTTTGGGTCATGCTCCTACTGAGCACAGCGTCGCGGTGTGTGATGTTTTCTGGGCTTCTCTCAGTTTGTCTGCGGCAGAGGGAGAGATGGTTACTCACAGCTCTGCTCCATGGGTCTCGCTGTCACGCAAGAACAGGATTTAGGGTACAGACACGGTAAAACGATGCCATGAGAAAGCTGAGGCTTGGGCAGTTTATTTTGCTCCCATGTGAGTGTTAAGATTCAGGACACTGGGATCCTATTCTACTTCTGCCTGTCTCACTACAAAAGGTGTATAAGTTCTAGTTTGCCTTACTGCAAAAGCGGAGCTTTAAAAGCAGAGTGAGCTTTCCTGCAGGTCCAGCCCTGAATCTGGCTGCTGCTTTTCAGAGTTTTGCCTTATTTCCCGTGCACAGGAGCTTGGATGGAACTCAGCCCAGGGTATTATGGATGATCCCAAGGTGATGGAGCAAACTCCATCACCCAGAAGATGACCCTCTTCTCATGGGTCATCTTCCTTCCCATGCCTTCAACTGCAATATTTAAGCGCAGTTTTCCTGCACTTGGCTTTGGGCCGTGCTCCTACCCAGGTGCATGATGTTTTCTGGGCTTCTTGTAGAATCATGGAATGATTCTCCTGCAGTGATACCAGTTTGTCTGCAGCAGAGATGGAATTATTCACAACTCTGCACTGTGGGGCTCACTGTCATCCAACCAATGCATCTGGGGTAAAACAAAGCCACAAGATAGTTTTTGGGCAGTTTATTTTACTCACATACGAGTATTTATTAAGATCCAGGACCTATTTTGGTTCTACTTATCACACTAGAAAAGGCATATGAGATCTGGTTTGCCTTACTGCAAGGGTCAGAGCTTCAAATGCAGATAGAGCTGCCCTGATTCTGGCTGCTGCTTTTCAGCATCTTGCCTTCTCTGTTATTTTTCATTCTCTTGTCTGTGAAATAGAAGGAATCTGTAATAGTCCCCTGGGGGGGTAATGGCTGATGGAGTGGTGCGATGTCCTCAGCTGAGTGGAACAGCACTGCACATCAACCTGCTGTCTCTGTGGCTCTCCTGCTGCCAGGCAATCTGCTTCAGAAATAAATCTGAGTTTTGCGGGGACACTTTTCTTTCCTGGGTTAAGAGTTAAGGAGACTGTTCAGGTGGCTGTTTTTCGCCCTGTAAACTTGTACTAGGAGTAGGCCAGGTCCAGGTGGTGAGGGATGTGAAAGGGTTGCTGGACGTCAGTTGCGTTTTTCTTGAATCACAGAATGGTTTGATTCTATGAAACTTTTGTACATTAAGATGCTAAAAAATAGAGGGTAAGTAATAGAGGGTAAATTTGACCACCTGTGTTCGACCCAGACACCAGGTACCCCACTGCAGGGGGACATCCAGCATCCCTGACCATGCTTTGTGTTGGTGGCACCTGCAGAGCTACTCTCTGCCCCTCAAGTGCTTGTCATCCTGCGTCGAGCTGTTTTCACACACACGCACACACACACCCCCCGCCTCGCCCTGTGCAGGTGTTGGGGGAGGACAGGAGAGTAGCGCCAACGGGAGCCCTGCTTGGTGGAGATGGGCTGTCGAGTTAGCAATATGGCAGGTATCGACATCCGCTCTTGAAAAGGCTTTGTTCTCAGCTGGGGCACGGCAGACCGTACTGCACCACTGCCTCCTCCCCGGAGTACAGTGTTTTGGAGCCCATCCCTTTATCGTAAATCAACAACAGAGCTAATATTCATATCGAGGAAGTGAGATAATATCAAGAGCCCAAGGTGGGCTCCGAACTGGGTGCATGAGATATGCACAAGTCTGGGGGGAAGAGGGAAAGGGGGACTGCGGTGAAAGCTCTTTATCTGAGAGGAAATTGCACTATTCAAGGGGGAGACAGTGTGTGCGTCTGTGTCTCTATGTGTGTGTGAACATTGGTGTCAATAACACTTGTCAGGAGCATGAAAGAGCCCCCGGAGCAGGACAGGCTTGGTGCCAGCTCCTGGGGTTGGGCTGGCACGTTGCATACACAGCCTGATCCGTGTGCACTCAGGCTGGGGTGGGTTTGTCCGTGATGGTGAGCTGGTCACTGCAACCTCTCTGGGCTCTGGTGCCTGGAGAGGATGAGAGCAGGTCCCCAGGGATGCCAGGGGTCACGGCAGAATCGGGCAAAGCAGTGTCAGAGCTCCCAGGGCAACAGGGTGCAGTCCCCAGGGGATGGGTACACTTGGTACCTTGGCCTTTGCAGGCTGCAGCTGGGCTCCTGGAGGGAGGCAACATCCCCTTGTTCCATGGCAGGGACGTGTGGCCTGGGGGGCAAAGAGTTTTGGTTAGAGGCAGGCAGTGCAGCAGTGCCAAGATCCAGCATCTCTTATCTCCCCTGGTTTTCCCAAATAGCTTCATTGATACCCATGCAAATCTCTGAGTGCTTTTCCCAGAAATTAATCTTAGAGGCATTTGAGAGGCAAGGTCCACCCTCACCTTCTGGTTAGAAGCAGTGGGAATTCCCAGGATTAAACTATAAACAAACCCAGGTTGATTTTATACCTTTATTGACTGCAGTTGTTTCCCTCTCTTTGGCAAATTCAAGCCCTGTTATTCATTCTTGTGAAGTCGAGCTTGGTCTGGGGCTACCGACATCTTGGACTGGGCTTTTCCCCTTCTGAGGGTGACAAGACCAGGGAGGTTGGCTGCTGCACCAAGGTGCATTTGGGCAGTGGGGAAAGATGCTCAACAGCAGCTGACCTGAGCGCAGACCTCAGCGGCCTCTCAGCCCTCCGGCAAGAGGGCTGTAGTCCAGGGAATGAGAGGAGCAGCTGGGGGCTGTGCTGTGCAAGCCAGCTCTTCCAGCTTGTTTGAGACCTTCCTGTGGGTTATCTAGGAGGGTGGTCAGACCTCTGGGGAGAGGGCTCCTGTGGGTCTGAGCCCACCTCCCTGCGTGGTGGTGGGGCAGGGCAGTGAAGCTGTCCCAGGCTGATTGAGTTTCTATAGGGTGGGCATCCCCTTCCCCCAACTGAGCTGTTTTGCCCAGCCCTGACTCCCTGCCTGGGCTCCCTGGATGAATTACTCCCTTCCCCAGCTGTTGTGAGCAGCCTCATGCTGCAAGTGTGTCCCTGAGGAGAGCATATCTCTTTCCTGCTCCATCAGTCTCCAAGCCCACCTCTGGCACTGCCTGATATGCCATGCCGGAGCAGCAGCAGGCTCTGGAGGGCTCAGCTGCTGCCTGGAGATGGTTCCCCACTCCTTCCCCTTCCCCCAGCTTTTGCATAGCACCCAGATTTAGTTTTACATAGGAAGCAGCTATGCAAATACGTTCTGGGCTTGGTGTCCTGCACAAACAGCAAAGGGAGGACCCAGGGCTGTGTCATCCTTTCCCAAGTCCCTTTGGTGGTTCCAAGCACCTTTTCCTTGGCACTGATGGAGAAGTTAGGCTTCAAGTTGGGATAAAAACAAATGCCCCTTTCCCTGTGTCTGGTTGGTCTTCAGGGGATGCTTTGGGATGAGGGGAAGCAGCAAAAACCTAAGGATCTTACAGTCATAGAATGGTTTGGGTTGGAACCTTAAAGATCATCCAGTTCCAGCCCCCATGCCATGGGATACTGGAAGGTGGCAACGGTTCTTTTCACCTCCTGCGGGTACAGAGAGGGGAGTGCCTGGAAATGGGCCACATCCAGCACCTCTGGAGCATGGGCACCTCCTCGGGCTGCCAGCCAACAGAAGCTCCATCCTGCTCTGCTAAAGACGTGGATGGCCCCTGGCAGCCAATGGGGCTTTGGCTCCCACCGTAAATGCCAGGTGGGTTTTTTCCCCTCACCCTAATACAGGTTTTTCTGGAGTCCACAGGGATGGATACAGCGACCTTGGCCCCTCCGGGGTGAATTCTCCCTGCTCTTGCCCCATCTCTGTGGGACGTGGGGGTTTCTCTGTGTGCTCGCTGCTCAGATGGGTGGTCCTGGCACCTCTGTTTGTGCTGTGCTGTGCCCTGGCCTGCGTGGGCACAGGCAAGTTGCCGTGTATCGTGCCTTTATAGGCAGGGTGGTGGGGAGAAAGGGGGAAAGGAAACATGCCTGCTTCATTATTTAGTGTCCCACACACAGAGCCTGCCTGGCCCTTGGGAAACCTCCATCCACTGGGCGGCTGGGATCTGCAGAGAAAGCAAACAATGGGATCCCCAGAGACAACAATGCCCCATTGTCCTGTGAAGCCATAACAATGAAACAATAGACCTCAGTCTGGTCCCTTTATTCCCAGGCACGCCCCCCCCAGCCCCAGGACCGTCTGCATTTTGGGGCTCGTGCCATCCCTGAGGACCCACTGCTCGCTGTTCCCCCATCCCGCTTCAATCCCTTGCTCACGGGGTGAGTCTCAAGGATCCCTGCAGCCTCGCCATCTGCATGGGTTGTGCCTGAAAGGAGAAGGAAGCTCCTAGTAGGCTTTGATCCTTGAAGTTTCATCAGCGGGAGGGTTGGAAAAGTCCTGTTAGGTCATGCGGTCCAGAAAACAGCGGGGCTTTGTTGTCTCCAGGGATGGCCATTTGTCAGCTCTTGCCGTCACAGCACTCCCTGAAGGTTTCCTGGTGTTAACTCCTCCTGGTGGGGTTAGAAACAACCCCAATGGCTCTGCCCACCCTGGTTGATGGAGGCAACCCAAAATGCTCTGCAGGAGCATGGGCCTGGGGAGGAGCAGGAGGGGTTGGGGTGCAAGGGGTCCCCACCATCCTGCCAGAGCTGGGGCACCTTGGGAGCCCTTGAGCTGCTTTCGCTCTGTCTCCTGGCGGCATCCAGCCATCCCTAGGGATAAAGCTCCTCTCTGCATCTCTGTGGTCCCCAGAAGCTGCTGTCTTGGAGCAGGGGGAGAATCCCCTCCCTGCTTTGCCAGATGGGCTGCAGCAGCTCTGGGCACTGGTGGGCAGCATGGAGGGTGCTGATACAATAAGTCATGCATTTTCAGTATCAATACCCACCCTGCAGCCCCAAAGGTCCCTCTTGGAGGGCACCCAGTCACTGCGCAGCATGGGGGGCACTGGGAACGCTGCTGCAAGGCAGCCTTGGTGTTTCCTGCCATTGACTACTCTCCTCGTCCCTTCAGCGACACCTAAAAATATGGGATGGTAGAGAGGCAAGGTTGTGTTAAGCAGGGACCACCAATGCCAGGGCCAGGACTGCTCAGCCAGGCTTGGATGCAGAGTGGGTAAATGCTCAGATTCTCATCCTGGTACTGGAAGTCAGAGCAGGCAGCACGCTGGACTTCTCTCTGCCTCTCCTTCCCCAGTCGTGTGTGTGTGGCTGTACCACACGGTCCCCATCCTGCCCAGTGCCAGGATTGCTTGGCTGGGCTTCAATCTGGTGTGGATATGGGCTCAGATCTTCACCCCGGTGCTAGCAGAACAGGCAGAGTGCTGGGCCTGGGCACCTCTCCACGCCCTTCCCTTGCATCCCCAGCCGAGCTTGGGGATGCACCACACAGACCCCATCCTGCCTGTGTCAGCATCCTCATATCATCTGCTGAGAGTTGGGGTCTGATTTGTCCTTTTCCTCATTCTCATTTGTCTCAAAGAGAGAGGGGAACACAGTGGCTAGGGACATAGGGACCATGGTGTCCCCAAAGGCCACTGCAAGCCTCCTCTTGTCCCCATGGGAGCTCCCAGAGGTCCTGGCTCTTCCCGCTTACCTATGGACATGCAAACCCACCTGAATAGGTAATGAATGGAGGAGAGAAAAGAGCCCGGAGTACATTGTGTTTCCAACAGGGGCCGGGAACAATTGCTAAATACAAATCACACAGAGAAAAGGGAGAGAGAGAGAGACAAAAGAAAGAACCCCAGCACAAAGGAGAGGAATGAAATGGTAAGTAAAGTCAAACAAAAAGGAGCCCGGGCTGAGACAAAAGAAGGGAACAATATCCCCGAGGCAGTAGGCTCCTGAACAATGGGGACAGTGACAGCGGCACAAAGGCACACTGTTTGCAAGTAGACGTTATCTCACACAGCCACTGGCAGGCCTGGCCCTGGCGCTTCTATTTTCAGGGATGCTTTTGTGCTGTGCTGAACAATATTCCTTGCATGGCTGCAGATAGAGAGATGAGGGGGGTTTGGTTCTCCTTTTTTTTTTGCCTTCCTGGTGCCAGGTCTGTAGTAAAAACAGGTTCAGCCCTTTGGAGAGTGGGGCAGAGCGAAGGGGTGGGTGGGCAAAGCTGATGATGCCTGGGATGATGCTGGGGGATGAGCATCCATGGATGCTGCATCCTGCGAGGTCCAGGCTGGGAACCCAGTAGGAGTGGGAGCCCAAGGCTCCGGGACCCTGTATTTTATGACTCGTATCCAGGGCTTATCAGCCCCGAGCTTTTCATTCAGCCAGCTGCACTTACAGACCTGAAACCAGAACCGGGCAGACCAGAAAGATGGCTTTTCCCAGCTGCTTTTGTTTCAAGTAATGTGATGGTTTTGTTGGCTAAGTTTGCTGGTTTTGCTGTTTTGAGCACTGTGCTGGAGCCACGAGAAAGGATGTGAAGGCAGCTCCATTTTCTCTTGTCATACTGGAGCTGTGTGGGTGCTGCCTCGGCTAACAGGGCTGGGGAGGATGGGGCTCTGCTCTGCACACTCTTTGTCTTGCCTCCTGCTTGTGCAGGTTGCTGGTCCCTTGCTGTCCCCAGCAACCTGCGTCCTTGGCTGGTGTAAATCAGTGGCAGCATGTGCCACGGGAGCTGGTGTGTGGCGGCCCTCATCAGACAGGCTTTCCCAGCCCACAATGGAGAGCTTGCTTGCTGTGCCTGTGATGATTCGTGGGCTTCAGTGGAGCTGGTGCAGGTTTCATCCAGCTCTTGCCTGGAAAATCCTCCTTTGGGGCCTTCTTGATTGTCTCCCCATGTCCTGGCTGTGTCCCCGTGGTAATGGGCTGGTTGCGTTGTGAGCCTGGGGTTGCGTTAACGCGATTACGCAGCAGCACATTTGTGAACAGTGTGGGGTTGTTATTGCAAGGCATGTTATCAAAGCAATCCCATCTGCAGCACCCAGAAGTGTTCTGATCCAGCTGGACCCATCCATTTACATAGGGAGTGATGTTCCCAGAGGCACCTGTCTCTTTCTGGAGCTCTGAGCATTCTCATGCCCTTTTCCCTTCCGGTCCTGCACTTGGAAAACCATACCTCCTACGCTGCGAGCTGCCACAACCCATGGGGACGTCACCCAGGTACTCTAAGTGACCTGGGAGAGGAGAAATCAGGGTGTTGTGAAGACAGAGTCAAAGACGCCCCATATCGATGCCGATCTCCTGAGACACCCGGTTTTAGCAGATGGGTTTAGCTCTCACTTAAAAAGTTGCATTTCTGATATCGATCATGTTATCTGAGGGTACATCCTGTTGCTTAGTTTGGCTGCTTCCTCCATTCAACAGCTGTTGTGCAGCTACAGCTGCTTTAAACCTGTGCCATGGGGATGGCATGCATCAAAGTTGGGGGGGGTTGGTGCTTGTAAAAATGGATCCTTGATTTCGTTTGACTGTGGTGAGCAAGAGTGATGAGGCACTGCAGAGGTGCTCTAGCGAGCAGGGTTTCATATTGCCTTTTGTGCCTGTCTGGCCACCGGACAACCAGATGTTGAGGAGAGAAGGCTGAGGAGGGGAATGTTTGGGGCATTAAATCAAAGCAAAGTGGCAGTGCCTTACATTGAAGTTGTTTGCAGGAAAACAGTTCCCTAAACCTGACTGCCCCATATCTGATTTTGTGGTTGTGTTTGTACGAGTGCTCTGAGCCGTGTCTCAAGATGTAAATCGAGTGTGGAAAAAGGCATTCTCCCAAGGCTAAAGCCCTTGTACTTTGTGACTTGCCAAGAACGTAGCCCTGTGGTCTGCGTCCTGCCCTGCCCACAGCAGGAGCTTGGCCAGTCCAAATCCTTTGAAATTCCCACTTTCCAAAGGGTGCATTGGCTCCGCTGTACAATGGGCACTAGCAAAATTCACCAACCCCAACGTATAGAACAGGTTGCCCAGGGAAGTGGACAACTGGAGGTGTTCAAGGCCAGGTTGGATGGGACTTTGGGCAGTCTGATCCAGTGGGAGGTGTCCCTGCCCATGGCAGGGCGGTTGGGACTAGATGATCTTTAAGGTCCCTTCCAACCCAAACTATTCTATGATTCTTTAACCCGTGCCTCTGGGGCAGTAGTTCTGCTCTCACATCCCTTGTGCTTTCCTTGGGCTCTGCCATACTGAGGAGTCACTAACCTTTAATTTAGTATCTCTGGAGGCAGGATGGTGCTCTTTGGTCTCCTTGGGAGAGGTCTCTTTGCTCCAGGTGGGTCACCAACTTCTACATTTAATTTCCATGAAGGCAGGATGCTCTTTGTTCTCCTTGGGAGAGGTCTTCTTGCTCCAGGCAGCCCTTTCTGACCATCACCCAGCTCTCAGTTCTGGGACTGGGACCGGTTGCCTCTGCTCACCCTCTGCCTGCCAGTCTGTGTTAGGGATTTCTCTCTTCTCCCAAGCTTGGTGGGCAAAACCAGGTCTGGCTCTTTCTGATATAATTTAGTGAAAGTTGGAGCTCTTGGCTGCAATTAGCTGGTATTTAAACCCTCGCTAACCCTTAACATCCTAATGACAATAATAATGATGCTCCACACGTCCTGGTCCTGCAGTGCCACGCATCTAAAGATTACACTTGCTAATTAATTAAGCCCCAACTCCCCTCCTCTACTTTCCTCACTGAGGAGAAGAAATCACTGAGTCTCTTAAAGGACATAAAGGCAGGGAAATCCAAGCACCAAAACAAGACAAATGGGGATTTAAAGACAATTCCATGTGACCCGAGGAGTGGACCAGGCAGGAGAAAGGATAAAAATGCCAAGAACAGAGCTGTGAGAGAAAACAACCGCCAGCTTAAAAACCCAGGGAAAGAAAAGCACCAAGATGAAGGGAGTGACAAAGCATCAAAGGGAAGAGAAACCAAAGGCATTGGAACAAAGGACAAGCTGGAACAAAGGACCAAAGAGGGCAGAACAAAAGCACTAAATAGAAAACAAAGGCAGGGGACAAGAAAAGCCCCTCTGTTGAGGCTGAGCTGGAGGGTCTCAGCCCGCAGGAGGTGGGTGGCATGAGTGGTGCTGTGGGTCCCCACTGGAGCCGGGCTGGTGGAGGGCAACAGAGCCTGGGAGCAGAGACCCCAGGAGCCCAGCATTGCCTTTGAGTTGGAGGCGATGGGTTCAGACACCCCCATGCGATGCTGTCTTGGGGGCTGCATAGAGGTTGACAGCAGCCTGGGGCCATGGCTTTGCTCCCACGCTGCCCTCCAGCCACGGCCTCCTCCCAGCCCGGTGTGTGGTCTGGCCATCGCCTCCATCCCCACGCATCTCTCTGGCACAGCCTGCTCAGCATCACCCCTCTGCACTCCTCTCCCTGTGTTCCCTCGCTGCAGAGACCCTAGCGTAGCCCCCTGCCCTGTCTACCGCCCCAGCCTCGTAGTGTGGGGACTACTGGGGATGCTCTGGGATGGCTGCCAGGCTGGCTGTGTCCTCCCCACCCCATGGCATTCCCTTAGGAGATGAGCTATTGGTCAATGCACTGTGTGTGGCTATTCTGGTCCAGCCTGCTCCAGGGAGGACGATTCACTTCGTCTGGATTAAAAACAACAGCGTCATTCAGGTTGGGAATAGCCACAGAGATGCAGCGATGCTTTGTTTCCTCTCCCTGTCAAATCCCTATTTGGAGCTGGAAGTCTTTGGCAGGGTGGTTGGCACGCGCGGGGCTGGCTGTGCTACGCGTGCTGCTTTGCAGGGGGATGGGGTGGGTACCCTCAGTGAGGATGGTGACAGTGAACGGGAGCCCCTCTTGAGCTGGGGTGCTCACAGCAGCATACGCAGCTCTGCTCCACCCAGGGTGCTTTGGCTGCTTGTAGCTGTGATGGTTTGGGGAGCAGTGGGTGATTTCAGTGGCTTTTGGAGCTGCCAATCTGGCAGGAGAACCACGCGGTGAGAGCCAGTGGCTTTCTGAAAATCCCGCTTCCAGAGCCTAAATGTAGCTGTGCTCCCAGGTCTGCTCTCCATCACCCTCTCTGGCTGTGCACCGTCCCCACGGGCTGGGTGTGGGCATCTCCTCTCTGTCCTGCTTTCAGGCAGTGGTGGCCAAAGCCACCCTCCTCCACTGGCCCTTCGCCCTTGGCACAGGCTGGCGCCTGGGTGGGGAGAGGGCTGGGACAGTGGGGCGCAGCATTTTACCCAGTGTCCAGACGCAGCTGCAGCATCATGTGCTGTGCCTGCTACAAGGACCTTTTCAGTCATTTCTAAGTGTTCTGCCTAGGTGTTTCTGCTCAGGCACCAGCCAGAATTCACCTGTGAGTTCAGCTGATGCCACCCCAGCTCTGCTTTCCTGCAGAATCATTAATCGCTCGATTTTACTTTGCTTTTCAGAGGAGCTCTGTCACAGCGTTGGCTAAGAACTGAGCTGCTCCTAGTGCGCTCCCCATAGAGCAATCCTGGAACATCTTGGTTTTATTATGCCCAGATTAGAGCCTGTTACACTGTGGGTGGACTCACTCACGTAGCCTGGACTCCCTGCAGTAGCCCGGCACTGCCAGTGCCTGGGAGGAAGGCAGCACGGAGCTCTTGGCCACTGGAATTACCTTTGAAGTGGCCAGGAGAAACTATGGTGTTTGGGTGGAAATAATTAGTAGGTTAATGCCTGGAGCTCACCCACTACCCTGCTAGAAGCCCTGGTGGGGAGCACTGGGAGAAGCTGACGGCTTACGGAAGGAATTGGAATGTGTTGCTTTCACAGGGATCGTCCCTCAATGCTCATGATCCAGCCGTATTCCCACCCTGAACCCCAAACCCTGGGAGCCAGGCAGGGACCACAGGGAAAGGCGCCACCTGGGAGGCACAAAGAGGATGCAGGACCCGCACAACAAGCTGCCCATCGCCTTGGGGTGCAGAGTGGTGGGGGAGACAGACCTCTGGCAGAGCTCTGCCACTTGCCTGGCGCAGCTGGGGACACAGTGCTGGCCTCACCAGTGTGCATCAAATCTTGGAGTCGCTTGGCCAGGGGCTTGTCACTGGGTCTTCTGGGCTGGAGAGGACCCTTTTGGATCTCTGTTTGCTCTGCCAGCCCAGCACAGCTCCTCCTTTCTGAGAAGAGCAGCAAGGCTGCTGCTACCCCACAGCAGTGTGGGGACAGCTTGCAGACAGGGTCACTCATCCTGCAGTCCTGGTTTACCGTGGGATGCATGAGGCAGGTGAGGAGGCAGGAGCTGGGGAAGGTTTGGACCCCATCCTCTCCCCAGTTCATGGATGGCCAAGGCTCCTGACCTGCCTCATGGTGGGTTCATTCTCTTCCAGTGCTCCTCAGGGCTCAAGGAGCCTCCCTGGGTGCTCAGCATCCTCAGGGCAAGTGTGATAACACTGTGCTCCTTTTTATGGTGAGGTCAGTGTAATGCCTGGCAACACCCCCTCTCCTGCTGTGTGCTGCAAAGGAGGGCTCTGAGCAGGGAAGGGAGGGAGGAGAAGGGCTCGATGAGTCCAGCCTCTCTGATACAGCTCAGAGCTGAGCTGGCCCATGGCTTGCGAGGGTGCTGCCGCGACACAAGCCTCATCCAACTGAGCGACTTGTGGCCTCATAGGCAATGCCAGTGCCTCCATCCACATCTTCTCTAGATTTTTCCAGGCAGCACATGAAGCGGGGAGCAGCGGGGGCCACTGGCAGCACCCACGCAGCTCGTTCCCCATTAGCAATCACTTTGCAGCTTTCCCAGGCTGATGAGGAGCAAAGCACATGCCCATTTCCAAACAATGGTCCCGCTTCCGTGCAGGAAGCAAGGTCGAATTTGTTCTCTCTGCTTTGCCCCCTCTGGCCAGTTATAAAGGGGCCAAGCCATTGTCTGAACCATTTCCATGACTCAGTCACCAGTATCCTGCGATGGAGAGGCTGGGACTCTCAGCCAGCACAGAGCAGGAGGCACGCTCCTGTGGCCAGTGGCACCGTGGGCTCCGCAGCAGGGTGGGGGGCTTGGAAAAAGGAAGGCGAGCGCTGGCTGTGCCTTTCCCCTCCGTGCCCCCTGCACTGGTGACAGTGGGATCTTTGCTCCCACCAGCTTTCCTGGTCCCTCCGCCCATTGTCCTGTCTTCCTTCTGCTGAGGGAAGCAGAAAGCCGGGGAGAGGGACTGCAGGGTGGGAACAGTCCTGATTGCTCGCCCAGGATCAGACAGGTAGGGAGAGATGGAGAAGACGAGCAGTGCCCATGGGAGCCCCTCTGAAAGGATTGGGGACCATCATTTCCATCCCAACACCTCGTGTGGTGGTCCTGGGGATGCCCAGCATGCCCTGGAGGTGCCCCATGGATTCTGGGGATGTCTAGCATGTCCAGGGGGGCGCACCATGGATCCTGAGGATGTCCAGCATGTCCTGGAGGTGCCCCATGGATTCTGGGGATGTCCAGCATGCCCTGGGGGTGCTCCCTGGGTCCTGCAGGGGATGCCCTGCAGTGAGGTGGAGAGAAGAAGATGTGTGTGGAGCTAGTGTGGCTCCAAGGATGACATGGGAAGGAGCAGAGGCAGCATGCAGACAGGACCCATGGGAGCATAAGTGATGACACTTTGGGATGGGCAGTTGGGCCACCACCTCCTGACACCCATCTGGGAGGTGATGCTGGAGCCAGGGACCACTGTATGGCCAGCACCTGAGGGGATGTACCAGGCACTGGATAGGGAAGGCCACTGTGGCCACTGGGGATGGGGATGAAGGAAAGGAAAGTGAAAGTCGGTGGCTGCTGCTCCAGCATGGCTGTTGCTATGACGACCCGAACAAAGCTCCCTGATCCCCCTTTTTGGCTCTGTTGTGCGGTTTTCTGCCCCTTTGTTAGTTGTTTCCCAGTCCAGTTTGGGGGATGTGCCTCCCACCTCCTCCTGCCCCTGGGGGGCCCTGCTGGGGCAACCACAGCCCTAGGAGTGCTCAGAGGACACTGTAAGCTCCTCTGCATGCTCAGTGCTCGCTTGGCCACCAATAACTGTCTCCTTCATGTGACCTCTCACGGCCTTCTCCCAAGGCATTGGGATGAGAGTGCCGGCAGTGCTGGCAGAGAGGGGTTGGTGGCTTTGGTGGGTGCATGTCTTATGAGGAGCAGCTGAGGGAACTGGGGTTATTTAGCCTTGAGAAGAGGAGGCTGAGGGGAGACCTTATTGCTCTCTACAACTACCTGAAAGGAGGTTGTAGAGAGGTGGGTGCTGGCCTCTTTTCCCAAGTGAGAGGTGATAGGACAAAGGGCAATGGCTTCAAGCTGCACCAGGGGAGGTTCAGACTGATGATCAGGAAGAAATTTTTCACAGAAGGGGTCATTGGGCACTGGCAGAGGCTGCCCAGGGAGGGGGTAGAGTCACCATCCCTGGAGGTATTTAAAAGATTGGTAGATGAGGTGCTCAGGGACATGATTTAGTGGCAGATAGGAATGGTTGAATTCAATGATCTAAGAGGTCTTTTCCAATCTAGTGATTCTATGATTCTGTGAGGCTGCGTGCACTGGGGAGGGGGCTTCAGAGGGGCTGGTGCAGGTGGAGTTGCCTTTTCATCCTGCCTTGCTGCAGGTTCAGTGCTTGCTGCACAAATGCCGTGTCCTCTCCAGACCTCAGTTTCTCCATCTGTGAGATGGGCACATACATCAAGGAGCTCCTTTACATTCCAGCTTCTGGGGGTGCAGCCTTTTGGCTTCCAAGTGCTGTTGTGCTTCACGTTTAATCCTCTGGGTGAAGATGCCAGGTAGCAAACTCTCCCAGATAACTTGTTGCCCGGCTTTGCCCAGCTCCATGCATTCCTGTGGGATGGGCATAGGGTGAGGGGAGACTGTATCGGGATGGAAATGGGATTTGGGTCCTCAAACCTCTCCAGAAATGCCATATTCCCAATTAATGCATAGTGGTTGGAGACACCAGGAGCCCAAGCTCTTTTTTTCTGCTCCTAGGACTGGGTGAAAACAATGTTTGGAGAAAAGCAAATGATGGTGTGGGAGAGAAAATGGCTTCAAGTCAATGGGAATTTTCATTGGTAAAATGTAAACAGTTCTCCTTCAATGTTGACATAACATTTTAAAGATCTCATTATACCAAAAAAAAAAAAAGACTGTCAACCTTTGTCCAAACCACCCTGCTCCCTCTCCAGCACCCTTTTGCTCAGAATGAAGTGTTGCTTTCCTTCAGGAAGGTGGGTGATGGCATTCCTGAAGGAGCTGTTGATGGGATGCTGGGGGCTGTGTGTGTGGTGCAGGGCATGAGGTGGGATCCTCAGTGGTCAAGGGCTTTGCTGCCAGGGCCCTATTTCCCAGTTGATATGTCCAAGCTCCCAGCTGGGTTATCTTCTCAGCACAAGCACATGGTCCCCCCAGTCCATGTGTGGGAACACTGTCCGTCTCTCTGTCCGTATGGAGGAGCAGCTGGTTGCCTGCTGCCCACCCTGCTCCATGCTACATTGTCTCCCAGACCTGCAGTGTTCTCTGGCTCTGGGCTGGATGTGATGGTCTGGGCGAAGGAGCAAAATTTGAGCATGATGGGGGGCGGAGAGGCTGGAAACCAGGTTTTGGGGGTCTGTCACTAGTCATGCCATGGGTTTGGGGCTCCTCCTGGAGCTGCAAGCTGGGCTTTTGCAAGCCAAGCATCATTCCTGCCCCTTGGATAGTGTTAAAGGATTTTCCCCAGACTAGGTAACTCTAGGCTTGCTTTATCAACAACTCAGAGTTGGACCATCACCTCAATGAGTGGCAAAAGCCCACACAAAATCGTCAGATATTTAGATACATTATGCAATAAGTATTCTGTCTTCGAAAACTTCCTTGTGTTTTTCCCATGGTTTTTTCAGTTCTCTATTGTTCATTATTCTTCTTTAAAATCCACCTCAGTTCTTGATTGTCCATTATTCTTCTTTGAAGTCCACCTTGATAATTCACCTCTGCTGTCTTGTTTCCGTTCTCTCTCAGAAGTGATGCTTCATGTTTCTCCACCAATCAGAAAAATCACTTATCTTCTTTCTTGAGACTTTTCTATTTATTCTTTAAAACTTTAAAGTAAACCTCAAGCAGTTCCACTAACTTACAGTTATATTTAATCTATGCCTATACTCAAAATACTTTAACATTTTAATCATTCATTATCATTAAATCTAATACCTATTCTAGGTGTAACATTTCTTGCACAACCTGTTGATTCAGCTGGACTGGGCTTTAAAACAGCTGTAGAAAAGGCTGTGCATAATTGAACAGTATTTGGGACTCTGCATCTTTGAACAGCATTCTTCTAACTGCTACGAAGATGACTTTCCCAACAGTGGTTCTGGTTATACTCTTAACACAATACTCTGTTTATCACAACTCGCTAACAGTAATATCTAAGTTTTACATTGTTATATTCATCATACCTCCTTATTTTTTATAGCAGGACAGGCTGAGAGAGTTGGTGTTTTTCAGCCTGGAGAATAGAAGCCTCTGAGGAGACCTTAGAGCAGCTTCCAGTACCTGAAGGGGCTACAAGAAAGCTGGGAAGGGGCTGTTCACAAAGGCTTGTGGGGATACGACGAGGGGCAATGGGTATAAACTGGAGAGGGGCAGATTTATACTAGACATTAGGGAGAATTTCTTCACCATGAGAGTGGGGAGGCCCTGGCCCAGGTTGCCCAGAGCAGTGGTGGCTGCCCCATCCCTGGAGGGGTTCCAGGCCAGGTTGGATGGGGCTTGGAGCCCCTGATCCAGTGGGAGGTGTCCCTGCCCATGGCAGGGGGTGGAATTGGATGGGCTTTGAGGTCCCTTCCAACCCAAACTATTCAATGACTCTATGATTTTCCTTACTAGACAGGAAGACTGGGGCTGCTGGGAGTGAGGATGCTGTGGCGGGGAGAGGCTGGAAGATGGACTTGGGGCTCTGTCACTTGGTGTGCCATGGGTTTTGGATTCATCCTGGAGCTGAGCTCTCTGTAAACCGTGCACCGTTCCAGCCCCTCGGGTAGGACCACGGTTTCCAGGGAGTGCCGGAGGGTCTCGAGGTGCCGCCCAGGACCCCTCCGACTCACTCCTCAGCCTTTGAAGATGCTTGTGTCCCTCCCGAGCCCCCTAAGGCAGGGCTGGGACACCCCAGTGTCGGGGCACGGGGTCCCGAGGGGAGGGGACGGGACAGAGGGGCCGCCCCGGCGCCGGCTGCTGGCTGGCTGGACTGCTGTCCCTCCTCCTTCTCCTCCTCCTTCTCCTCCTCCTTGCTCCCTCTCTTCGCCCGGCGCCGGGGCAGTTCCCACCCGGGGCTCCGGGACATGGAGCGAACCTGAACCGGGATCCGCGGAGCCGACACCGGGGAGCAGCAGAGGAGCCGTGAGTGCAACCGGGAGCTGGGGGGGATAAAAGGGGAGCACAGACATCACCCAGGGGGGCACCGACGCGGCCCCGGGGTGGCGAGCATCCTCCCGGGGTGGCGATCATCCCTTCGGGTCGCGGTCCCCAACCTCGGCTGGGCTGGGCTGGGGAAACCGCCTGGCAGGACCTTGCCTAAAGCCTCTTCTCTTAAATAGAAGAAGGAAAAAAACGGGTTGGGGGGGGGGGCGGGAAGGGGGTACAGGGTCCTTCCCCCCCTCGCAGACCCGTCTCCGCTGCAAAGTTCAGGGGCTGCAAACTCTGAGAGGCCCCTTCCCTCTCCCATCGCGCACCGGCGGCAGGGCTAGGGGAAGGGAGAGCCCGGCAGGCAAGGAGTTAACCCATCGACGACGGACCCCTGCCTCCCCCAGACCTGGCTGCTAAGAGTTGCCCCCTCTCCAGGACCCCCATCCCAGCCCCACCAGGAAGGTTTCTCCCGCCTTCCCACTGGTTGTGGTTGCTCCTGGTGGGATTTGTCCCCTTGTCCCAGCACACCCACTGGGTGCTCTGGGTCAGGGATGTGGGGCACAGTAGGGGAAGGACTGGCAGCCCCCCCAGACACAGCACTAGGTGTCACAGCACAGACAAACGCTGTGCCCGGACAGACAGACATGCCGTGCCAGCACAGGCACAGAGCTTGGCTGCCATTCCCTGTCCCTGGCCCACGTGTGTGTTTGCAGGATTTGGGGCTGTTCACAGGCATTCATGACTCTGGTGCTCAGGGGTTCAGGTCCCCATCCCTTGTCCCCATCCCTCGTCCCCACCACACCATGGGATGGATGCTCCTGCCCCATCATGCATCTCCCACTGCCTTTTTGAGGTGCACTCAGTGGGATTTCATCGCTCCAGCCTGACCCGGAGAGCCATGACCCTGCAGCACCATCTCCATCGGGAAGCAGGGATGGGGTCCAAGCAGGAAAACTCGCTGTGGGTGCCACGCGTGGGTGTTTGTCCAAGAAGAGATTGGGATGTTGTAACAAACTACAGTGCCAGCATCGCGATAACGCACAGGTTTGGGACTGTGGTCAGCTCTAAACTCTGTTGCTTGCTGGGACCTAAGAGCGGATGAACCTTGTTACTGAGCTTACATCTTCCCTAGCAGCCGTGGCAAGTCCTGCCCATGCTTCGGAATCGTGTTTGTGATCCATCCTAGTCACATTTGGGTCTCTGGGGACTGAAGCTGCTGCACAGTGGAGCCTTTCCCGACAGCTGGGTCCTGCAGCCGTCTCCGCAGTGCTGTGTCGGGTTTGTGGGTGCAGCCACAGGGGATTTGGGGGATTTCGCCCCCAAATGTTGGTTAACTTCAGCTTAGGGAGCAGCAAAGCAGGTTGATACCAAAATATTTCTTGTATCGGGGTGATGGAGCACAGCCCCTGTGCGAGGCTGGGCGCTTGCCCTAGGGACCTCCACAGTTAAACACCAACAAAGTTGTGGTGGAAGAGAGAAACTGAGAGATGCGATGCTCAGGGAGCCGTTTTAATGTGAAATGCACAAAGAAATACGAAGCTTTCCTTCTTTCCACCTCCGCCTAATGATTTCCAGTGCTTTATGCAGGGGTTTTGGTGCCAGCGAGGGATGCTGCCCAGGAAAAACTGCAGCCTGTGGCTGCGTATTGTTGGAGTCTCAGTTACATCTTGGGAGGTACCTTCAGCGTGAAAAACACTTGACTTCTAAAGCAAGTCTGGAAAACACTTGACTTCTAAAGCAAGTCTGCAGTAATAGATTTTTCGGAGTGAAAAAGGACCATTAGCTCAGCTAATGTGATTTTCTCCATAGCACAGACCAGATAACATCACTCCGTTACTCTCCTATTGAGCCAATAACTCGTGTTTGTAATTCATGCGATTTCCTTTTGGTTCAATTTGATTTTGTACAGAATCCATTCTGTTGACACTGATACAGTACTTTTTTTCTTCTTTTTTTTGAAAGCCGGCGATTTCAGAGGCTTTGTGTTAAAAATAGCTGCTGTCCTTTGACAAATGTGGGCAGGCTAAAGACAGTTTTCCAAATCATTTGCGAGTGACACATTTTTACCAGCGTCTCCGTGCTGTGTATTTGCTTCGTTCACGACTGGCAGAGCGGCTGCTCCCACGAGGCTGGGGGTTTTGCCCTTGACATCTGATTTAGCATCACATGCAGGAGGTGAAAACCCTTTGGAGCAGAATAATAGGTAGGAGTGAAGATCCCAAATGTTTAAAAATCCATTTTCCTCTGCGATGGGAAGCTTTTCCTGCCATCCGGCAGCTCAACTCCTCTGGCCTCCCTGCTTTGCCTTTTTTATCCCTGCTAAATTGGAGCATCTCCCCCTCCAGGAAAGTCTTGATGAGCAAGGTTTGTTCCAGCCAAGGGTGCAAAATATCCCTGGGGGGCGTAAAATAGCTGCGCTTTTTGTCTCCCTTCCGAAATGTCCATTTTCCCTGGGGGTGCTGGCAGGGGAGAGCTGTGCCCTGGCACTGAGAGGAGATGGAGCAGCTCGAGGAGAGATGGAGCAGCTCGTAAACTTGTTATGTGCTGGAGGGGTTTTTGATTTCATTCGCAGGATGCAGAGGAAGGATTTTTCTCTCCGTGCAGGGAACAGAGAAGCACAGTAAATCTAGTCTTTCAGTGGGTTTATTTTTACATTCATTACTTGCTGGTGGGCTCCCTGGGCGCGTGCCTGAGCCTGCCGCTCTCCTCGCTGCCCGTCCCCTTCCTGGAATCAAGACTTGCTGGGACTGAGCGGTTGTTACGAGCCCTGCGAGCAGGTCAGGAGACAGGGACAAAGGGTGGCAACGTGCTTTGCACTCCCCAGGTGAGTGTTCAGGGCTGATTTTGGGGGGAGATGGCAGGGGGCTGCATGCCTGCTCCCGGGGGTGCAGAGTGTTGCAAGCTAGTGTCCAAGCTGTGTCCCCAGCATGGAGCATCCTTTGAGCTGCTGGTCCTTCAGGGACTCAAGTTTGCTGGTGAGCAGGTAGGGTGGCGGAGCGAATCCGTGTGGGATACGGTGGGCTGTGCAGTGCACAGCGTGGGACCCTTTGCTTGATTTTTCCTGCTCTCCCCACTCCTCCCATGTGCTCAGTGCAGCCAAGGCTGCTGGGGATCCAACCAAACCCAAAGTTTGTAGGATTTTGGCATGGTGCTGACAGGCTAGCATTGTGGCAGTGTGTTTGAGGATCCCTCAGTGCAGACCCAGCGGATCAGGGAGGATCAGGGACCCTCAGAGCTGACAGAGCAGCAGGACAGCCCATAAGCTCACAGCCCATGGCTACTTGCCATTCCGCATGAGCCAGAGCGTGGGGAGCTTTGTCTGCCCGCCGCGAAGCTGCGTTCCTGCTCGCTCCAGCTTTATCCCATTGTAAACACTTAACCGTGGGTTTGTGTCGGGCTGGCTTTGTGCGTGCACGTGTAATTGCAGAAATCAGAAAAGCTGTTATTGCCAAAGCAATAACATTTAACAGACGGCTCTGACCGATTGCAGGGACGCACTCTCTCTCTCAGTACAGTTTTGCTCTACTTTTACACCCTGGGAGTTCCCAGCCATGCTAATAAAATGTGTACTGCTTATTTTCCTAAAAAAAAAAAAAAAAAAAAAAAAAAGCATTATATTATAAAAAAATAATCCACTCACTGGCAGGGCAGTTGCTACCTCCAGCCTGCACTGCAATGCCATGGAGAAAGTCGGCTGGCCTCTTTTGTTCTCTCCTGCGGCCACGCTGCTTGCATCGCTACAAACTGAGAACTAGGGATGAAGTATCTTCATTTTCCCTCATTCTGATGGGTCAAAGCTGCCTCTTTTTATACGTTTGACAGCGGCCTGGGCTGGCAGCGCTGCTGATGGAGGAGTTGTACTCAGCAGAGGGAGAACCCAGAAAGCCAGGCAGCCCCAGGGTCGGGTGTTCCCTGGTTGGGGGTCCCTTGCAGCATCGCGGCCACCCCTGACCAGCCAGGGCTGGGCTATCCTAGGCTCTGCTGCTTTAGTTTTGTGACGTTGTAGTTTCATTGTGCTGCAGGGTGGAAGATTCAGGACACTCAAAAGTTTTGCATGATGCGTGACTAATTTCCACGCAGTTTTAACCCAGTAAAGACACGCAAACGGGAAATAAATTAGTGCGGCTTATGACAGTTCTCCTGGAAAATATCTCAGTGTCTTTACCCCATCCTGTACTTTTTGGGGAGTAACTTCAGGAGTGAAGTGTCTTCTCTTTGGATAGAGCTGCTGCTGGCCTGGCTGTGCCCCCCAGGAGCTCCTCATGGTGGGTGCTGCTTGTGCATGGCTGAGAAGTGCGTGGGCTCCTCCAGCATGAGGAAAGTTGGCAGGGCCCAAGGCATCAGCTTTTGGAAAGTTTTCTGCTGCTGGGAAGACCTCCCTCCCTCCCACTCTGTGTCCACCTGCTCCAAGACCACATGTCCCAGGCTGGAACTGCTCCAGCCTTGAACAAGGGCCCTTGGTGTGCCCAGTCCCACCAGCTCGGCATGGGCAGGGAGGAGGGAGGGTGGGGAGGTGCGGGGGCCACGGCTGGCTCTGCAGGGCCCTGGATCGCATCACAAACACCCCAGCCTCCTGGATGGGTCCTTAAAAATATATGAATAGGAGATGCAGCAGTTGGATCTGCCTCAAGAAAGCATTTATGTAAGTGCACATGGAGGATAGCGTTAGGGACACTGCTGAAACGGCCTCGTCTCCTTTGCCTCCAAGCACCCACCAGTACCTTGGACCCCAAATGGCTCTGCAGCCACCTTTGAACACTTCCAGGGATGGGGCATCCACAACTTCTCTGGGTATTTTGCTTAAATGCAGTGTTCTTCAAGGGCAAAGCTGCTCCTGTGAACACTGTACTGGAGGGAAGCTCCCTTACTGCCCTTCTTGTCCTGTTCCTGCTCGCAGCCCTTCAGCTGAAGGATGCACACAGGGAGATGGATTAGAAATATTTGAAATTCTGCCTCTCCGTAATTTAATGCTGCATTACCACCCAGGCCTGCTTGAGGTGTGTGATCGTGATAAAAGATGCAGGCTGGTGGCTGCAGAGGCCGGGCAGCCTCCCCCCACGTCCTCCCTAATGTCTTATCGGAGAGGAACAAGGTAAAATGTGGCTTGTCATTAAAGCTGCCTGCAAGACTCCTGTGAGCACCTATGAGCCCAGAACAAAATCTGCTGGTTTGGGTTATTATATTTTAATTCTGTCCTGGTGAAAGCAGCCCGTGGCAGCTTGTGTGTGTTGGGAGGAAAGGGGATAAGATTTAAAATCAAATAGCGCAAAGAGAATTAAAATAACGTGGGGCAGCAGTGAGACCAGTGGGGGGATTTTATCCTCTTTGAGCGTGCAAAATGGGGTTATCATGAGCTGGGCTGAGTCAGAGTCTAAGAGAAGAAAGAAGAGATGTAGAAGCAGATAGATAGAAATAGCTGGTGGCATGCTGGCACCACATAGCAGCTTCTGCCACCACCATGATGTTGAGGCTGCTGCCTTCCACTGCTGCCAGGACTAGTGCTGTGGCCAGCTGAGAGCCAGAGATCAAAACTCTTTGGACATGAAAGTCAACCTGAGTGTCCAGATGGGTGTAAGTTTGCAGCTCTGTAGTCTTCCTCCCTTGTTCTGGATGGGTGTTGGTAGCACAGAATGTTTCCAGTTTGCAGCCTTGTGTAGAGCCTGGAAAACCACTTGTTTGAAAAAGCTGAGCTGTGTAATGGAGGTGGGTTGGACTGCAAGGGAGGTGGTGGGGTGTGCAGAGTCCTGGGCTTCCACGCCTGCTCTGCTTCCGACCTCTCCCACGCTGGCTGGCGAGACCACCAGTCCCCCCGTCTCCCATGCTGGACATCCCACATCTCTCCTGGCACCACCCCATTGCTGGCAGCATGCGTTGTCTCTGCCGTGTCCCTGTGGGATGCAGAGAGGAGAAGCAGCTCAGGGTGGAGAGAGGACAGGATTGAGGTCCTTAAGTAGCTTGGGCAGGCACTGAGCACACAGCTCATCCCTGGTGTCCTGGATGTGGTGACTTGCGAGTGTCTGAGGCCACGTGGAGACTGGGGACCACACAGAGCTGGGGACAAAGCCTGCAGGGCAGGGTGAGCAGGGATAAGGGATGGGTGTGCAAGCCCCTCTGGTTCATCTGCTAAAAGTGATCTGATACTGGAAGGGTTTAGAAAAGCCTCTGTCCTGACCCAGAGTGGCAGCCCTGCCTGCCCACAGGGCTATGGGAATGCCAGAGCCCGGCTTATCTTTTGTCTGGAACAATAGAGGGCTTGGCCCTATTGTTCTACCTTGCATGCCCAGCCGGAAAGCGAGTCCCCTGGGGCAGGGGCTTGCACACGGGTGTGCCTGTCTCTGCAGAAGGGGACAGGCAGGGCCACCCTCACCAATCTATGCCTCGTGGGCAGCTCTGCAGGTGAATTCCTGAGCGGCATAGGCAGCTGCTCAGGCCCTTTCCTGCTCATTTTCCTTGCTGTGACACAGGGATGTCAGGAGCTGGAGGGTTAATCTGAATGAAATCCCTGGGGCAGACTGGAGGACTCATCTGAGCTGTGCAGGCTGCAGCGGGAGCAGAGGCAGAGCAGAATTTGCCTTTCTTGGAGGCTCCTGGGATGTGATTTGGGTCTCAAAGTGCAACACTGGCCTTTGGGCTTCCTCTGCCCAGTCCTTCCTGCTGTGTTGCCTCGGGTCTGTGGGTCCAAACTGAGAACTGGTTTGGGGAACACACATTTTTGCAGGGCGGGGATTGTGCACGTGTGTGTTTTCAAGCAAGGCTGATACTCAGGGCTGTGTACTGGATGTGGCTCTTGGAGGAAGAGGCACAGCCCAGGAGAGTGGGAGCTCTGTGAGCGCTTGAAGCCAATGCTGCCCGTGAGCACCTCAGACTGCAGACCCCAGCCCTGCAGTCCTTTGCAGCCCTTCTTGTAAGCAAAAGCTTCATTTGTGTTGGGGGGAGGCAAAGCGATGCTGACCCATTCCTGTGGGGCTCCCAGCATTGTCAGCCCAGCAGCTGGACTCTTGTCCTCTCCCTCTTGTCCTTTCTGTGCTGTCCGAGATCCACCCCACAGCACACCAGTGAGTGCACGGTGCAGTGGGATGCATGTGCCTGCCTGCATTTGTGTGCAGGCAGAGCAACTGTACCCGCAGCCGGAGCACGCTGGGATGTGGCACATGTAGACAGGAGCTGCCAAAGCCCCTCGTTGCATAAAGCAGGCTCAGGGACCCCAAGGGAAATCGGGATATGGGGAAGGAGGGACAGGTGCCACTGGGCACAAAGAGCCCCTTGTGCTGCGGGACATGGGGAGCCCCCGGCTGGCGGGGGCAGTTGGATACCCCTTGCAAATGGGGAGCGCTGACAGCTTCTTGCTGGAGCTGTGTTTCTGTTGTGCAATGAAAGCTATCCCAGTAGGACAGTAAAAGCTTGTTCCCAAATTTCTCTGTTCACTCAGAGGACCCAAGCCCAGCTAGGAGCTCCTGCATGACCAGGATTTCATGGGCTTTAGTTCCTCTGAAGGAAGAGGGGAGAGAAGGGGCAAGCAGAGAACCCAGCCTTGCAGTTTAAGAGGTCACTGCCGCTGGATCTCTTGGGTCCTGAAGTGATAAGGAACCCCTTGAAGCAAAGAGATGGCAGCAATATAAATGGCACGAACCAGTCCCCTGCTTCCACCTCTCAATGGCCGGTGGCCCCAGAGATGGTGCTGGTTGCGAGCCTCATGGCGGCAGGATGCTCTGGTTCACCCGAAGGACACAGAGCAGTGGGGCGGATGAGCTACCTCCCAGCCACGAAGCCTGAATCCACACCCTAAATCAGGGATAACACCATCAAAGTGACCAAGGCTTTCACTAATAAGGCAGAGAAGTCAGGCCAAAAGTGTTTTCCTTGGGGGTCTTCATCCAGACTCAGCCAGCCATGAAACTCTTTGGAGCTGAAGCGCAGCAGGAGTGGAGTCAGGGTTGCCATTAGTAAGGATGTGATGATTTGAGGTGGATGATGGACAGCTACGGGCACCAAGCACCCATCCTTCAGGCTTTTTCTTTCAGAGGGAGGTTGATGATGGCCCTGACAGTTTGCAGGGCAGCTCCCACAAAAAAAAATCAGTTGCTGAAATGTCAGGCGGCCCCAGCAACTGGAGCTACTACTGCCCCCGAACTTGGGCAGCAGTTGGGGAGGGTGAAGTGGCTCCATGGAGCCTTTGTCCCTCCATGATCAAGCATGCAACAGCTCAGGTGTAAGGACGTATTTGTTGCAGCTCAGGTTCCGATGCAAAGGGACCTCTAAAGGTTTCCGGGCCGCTGCCGGCTGTGAAGTGTGAGGCATCGCGGGCGGAAGCTTGGCCTCATGATTTTTGGTTGCCACTGCTGTGTGGGAGAAGCGCTACGGGTGACTCCGAGCACCCTTTTATTGCTCGTGTGTGTGCCCAGCTTGTCTGAGGACAAACAAGAGGGGATTACCCCCCAAAAATGGGAGCCCCCCAAAGCCTAGGGGCAGCTGGAATAATAATAATAATGACATTAGTAGAAGCTGTAAAATGCCACAAGAAGCTCAACAAGGGTAGGGAGTGATGGGCACTAGCCAACGCCATGGGATGGACAATGGGGCTGTGGCAAAACAGCATCAGGTCCTGTGTGCCACAAACCTCACCCGTGGGTTCCCCATGGCATGGGGCATGGAAAAAAGGGTTGGAAAGTGCTGCCCTCCCTGCAGCCCCAGCCCAGGAGGTGGGTAAGCCCCGTGTCTTTTCTTTTTCCTAAGCAGGAGGGGAAGGGGGTCAGATGTCTTCGCCCCTCCGTCATGCGATAGGAAAGTATTGTTTACGAAGCAACCAAGTCAAACGTGCCCTCTGCTCTGCCTGGAAATGCTGAGTGAGTGAAATTACACAAAAATGACACCAAGATTGGTCTCCCTGATAAGCCTGAGGGCCGCTTTTGCATGAGGCGAGGACAGAAACTGAAGAAAAGGAGGGAGAAGTGCTAACCGCGCTCCCTCACTGTGCTGTGCTGGCATCACTGTGCCATCATGCCGGGGCTGGGTGAGTTGTTGCCGTCCTTTGCATCCTGGCTCCTCTGGCCTCCTGCTTAATGGCTGGATCTTTCTTTAGTTGCTCTGGGTTTGCTTATTAATTTTACTTTTCTTCCTATAATTGATAATTTGATGCAAATCGGTTAAATCAGGGAGGGGGGAGATGGAAGGAACTGATGTCTGAGGTGGTGGAGAGCGGTTTCGGAGCAACCTCAAGGACTTCTACTGGGTCTCAGAGACTGGGCAGCTAACTCCCTGACCACCCACCACCCTAGAGACTGTTGGCCGCTGGTGGTATCAGTGGGACCATGGGCCTGATCCAGCCCCCTGGGTGCTGGGTGTGAAGGTTCAGCGTATGCGAGCAGGGTGGGGCTTTTTGCATCGAAGCAAAGCCTTGCACAAAGGAGGAAACTTCTTTCGAACATTATTTCTGATGCAGAAAAATGGAAAGAAAGAGTAAATACCTGTTCTTCAACATTCCTCCTTCCACGTGCCTCGCCTGCCTCTTCCCTTGTTGATATGATGTGATATTTCTATGTTGCTTTGGGTTGTAATGCAGGGGAAGAAAGGGTGAGCAGAGGACAGGAATGCAATAAGAAGTGAGTCTCTCTGAAAATATTAAGATAGTCAGGTTTTTGCTTTTTCCCATAGCATTTAGACCTGCAGGGAAGGGTAGTTTCTTCTTTCAGTGCTTCTCCTGCCTGTGCCGCTGCTCAGACTTGAGCAAAGCGCTCCCCTCTGCTGAGCACCCCCTGATCCCACTGCATCCCCAAGAGCTTCTTCTTAAAGATGCTTTGAATCACATAACCTTCCCTGGACAAGAAACTCGTCTGCCTGGAAAGCCGGCGATGGTGCAAAGAGATTTTTCCTTATTGATGCATCTCATTGAGTGGGAGAAAAACCCAACACAGCCTGCAGACTATCTGGTCTTGAGGCCAGGAAATGGGAATGACCAGTGTGGTCCCCGGCCATCACGTGGGCCGTCACCGGGATTGTTCCTGTGCCTTCTTCCTCCGGGCTTTGCACGGTTTTAAATAATTCCAGCGCGATGGAGTTTCCTCTGCTTCCCTGATGAGATCATTCCCCATCCAATAAATCTCGCGGCCAGGAAGTTCCACCTGAGGTTCGGTTTAGTTTTGCCCCCTACTTAAAACTATCACTCATCCCAGTAAAGGAAAAACGTGTTTGGGTCATGGCTGTGAAGGCAGTGGACCAGTGCCAGTTTACACTCGGGGAAGGATCCGACTGTCTCTTTGTATTTGAGTGCATTATTTGGATAGTTATAAAATGACTGGCTGTTTTTTATCTGCATGCTAATACAGCCAGGTTCATGAGAGGCAGCATCCCTGAATTTTGGGTTGTGGAGGCATGGCTGGGGGCTTCCAGCAAAGCCCCCATGCGGGCAGCAGGTGGCTGAGTAATCCTTTACGCCAAGGCAGGAAAGCATTTGCAGTGATGTGTCCCACTGCCATCTCATAAGAAACCAGAGAAAGGTGACAACCCGCTCCAAGAAGCGCTGTGAAACTCGAGTGAGGCATACAGTGGAAATTGTGGGTAAGAGGGTGCATGAGGAGGCTGGGACGCAGCCCAGTTAAAACGTGTGCTGGGGTGGATTGGACAGACCCGTGTACCCATAGGGAGTCGTTTGTGCTTGTCTTGTTATCACAAGACGCTTCGTTTTCCATTTCCCATAAGAAATGCAGGAGGACAGAGCTGCCCTCTAAGGACTCAATCTGCTGTGGCTTAGTGCTCGCTTGAGCCATCGGCCAGTGCCCTAAGACAACCTCCATGGAGCTGGGATCTCCTGGTGTGCATAGGTGATGGAGGACATAGAATCATAGAGAGGTTTGGGTTGGAAGGGAATTCAAAGCCCATCCAGTTACACCTCCTGCTGTGGGCAGGGACACCTCCCAGTGGATCAGGTTGCTCAAAACCCCATCCAACCTGAGACATCATACATGACATCCATCTGTCCTGTTAAGCAATCCAGATCCTCTGCTTTCCCCCTGCCACAGCCTGAGAATCCATCCTTTCCCCCCCGTCTTGCAAGTGTTTAAATTAATTTAGTGATTAATACAGGTTATTTTCTCTTTCTCCTCAAGTTTTGAATAGGAGGATTGATTCGATTTCCCCCTGAACCTTTGAAGGACTCAATGATCTTAGAGGTCTTTTCCAGCCTCAATGGTTCTATGATTCTAAGGGCTTCTCTGCTGGCACTCATCAGAGGGAGATGATTCCACTCGTTAGCAGCCCTGGATACAGCCCAGAGGCCTTTGAAGAAGGCAGGTTGTTTTTTTGGTTTTTTTTTTTAATAGAAATACTATGCTAGCTGCTTGTACTTGCTTTAGGGTTAAACCTTCCAAGTGCGGTGTGGTAATCAGAGACCTACATTGCTGCTTTTCATCTTAGTGGATGGAGAATTGATGCTGCCCTGCCAAAGAGCTGTAATGTGGCAGAATGGAAGCTGAAGCAATAGGAACTCTTCCAAGAGCGAAGGGGGAGATAATCCCCCATGGGGATCCCATGCCTAGTTGGAGAGGGGACAAAAAAGGCTCCAAGGAGACCTTATAGCAACCTTCCAGTACCTAAGGGACAACAAGAAAGCTGGGGAGGGCCTGTTTACAAAGGCTTGTAGTGATAGGACGAGGGCCAATGGGTATAAACTGAAGAGAGGCAGATTTAGGCTAGACGTTAGGAAGTATTTCTTCACCATGAGAGTGGGGAGGCCCTGGCCCAGGGTGCCCAGAGCAGTGGTGGCTGCCCCATCCCTGGAGGGGTTCCAGGCCAGGTTGGATGGGGCTTGGAGCCCCTGATCCAGTGGGAGGTGTCCCTGCCCATGGCAGGGGTTGGGACTGGATGGGCTTTAAGGTCCCTTCCAACCCAAACCATTCCATAATGCTATGATATCTGCTCAGGTCAGCACTGGAGTTACAGTCTTCCAACCCAAACTATTCTATGATTCTATGGCCTAGGTGAAAGGTGTGGTGTTCAGGGCGGCACATGCAGAGGGCTGACCCCTCTGCTCCTTCCTGTGCTGGGAGTTTCCGTGATGCCAATGCTCTCACTGTACCGTCACTGTTTTGGTCTGACCTTGTAGAGACGTTTCCGGAGGCCGTTATCCTTCATGGGGAGAGAGGTCGCCTTCAGGCATCTGATGGTGGATGGATGTTGGACAAAGACTGGTCTGTTTTGTGTGGATATCCCGGCTCCCGCTGATGCCAGGGCTTTTAGAATAATAGAAACGTGGGTTTGGAAAAGACCTCTTAAGCTCATCCAGTCCAACTGTCAGGCCAACCCCGTTGTGGCAACTTAACCATGTCCTGAAGTGCCACGGGTACATGATTTTTGAACCCCTCCAGGCATGGAGGCTCCACCCCTGCGCTGGGCAGCCTGTCCCAATGATCCACCACTCTTTCAGTAAAGAAATTCTTGCCAGGATAGAGAAGGTGCAGTTGGCGCCTGGAGGTCGTTCTGGGATGGTGAAGCAGCCATCGGCTACTGATGGGCAGAATGTGCCTGGCAGCTCATGAGGGCATCATCCTTGCCCATGGCAAGTCTTAGCATGCAGGTACCATCTTGCTGCCCAGCTCTGTGCTTGCTGGGCACTTACTGCTGCCCCTCTGCCCCTGGAATCTCCCCAGTCTGCCCAAGATCTCCCTTGGCACTGATTTTGCAGCTTTCCCAGCAACCTGACCTCTCGACAACCTTGTGGAAGGTTGTGGCTTTCTATGGCAGCACCCTGATGGGTAAGATGTTAAAAACGCAGCATTTGAAGGTGTGTAAAGCATTAAATCATGCTCCCCCAAATGTGTTTCCGTTGCTGCAGCGCCTTGGTTTGTGGGGCAGCACATGCTTGCCTGTGTCGCAGCCCTGCGGGGGAACATGTGGTCCTTGAGTGCCGCTGCTCCACGCGGCTGTTGTCCATCACAGACATGTAGAGCCACGGTATTTCTGGGGTGAATACATTCAGCATCCAGATGTCTTCTGGCTTTCAAACCTCCTTTTTTTGCGGAAGCTGGTATTGCACTTTCTGCCCCATTTTACCCAGAGCATGAAGCTAGCTAGCATGCTGGCCATCTCCATCCCTCCACGAATCAGCGGGCAGAGCCCACATCCCCCACAGCTGCCTGCTTTCTCCTTCCCAGGGAATAACCCAGCATCGTGGGATGCTCTGCATCCCAGGGGAGGGATGGCAGCCCCGTGAACTTCCCCCAGCCAGGGCCACTCACCTTGGCTGTCCCTGGCCATCCTTGCCCAGGCACAGCGGAGGAAGCCATCCATTCTTTTATGTGTGAAGGCACGCCAGGCGGAAATGGTTGGAAGCAGCCCTGAAAGGACATTCCAAGTCTGGCAGGAAAGTGGCCCTCTCGTCTGGCAGGAGATGGGCTATTGTCTGTCCTGGTGGCCGGCCGGGATTCCTCGGGCCCTGCTCGGAAGAAGAAAACATCCATGTGTGTCTTAGTTTTTCCTCTAGCCCCTTTCTCTCAGAGGGTACCGGGGGCTGTGAATGCTGCACGTGGCCGGTGCACGCGCAGCGGTGGTGTCACACCGCCCCAGTTCTCATTGGTATTGCTGTGTTTGCTTGTGTGTCGTTTTCCCCCTTGAGTTTTTCCCCCCTGTGCTTCTCCCTCTGGCTAGGCTGGTTGTATGGGTTGTGATGGTAGGATGCGGCTATGGGATGTGGCTGTGTGCTGCTTGGGATGGGTGAATTAATTTTGGGATGGCTGGGTACCGTGCTGGGCTCCTGAAGGGAAGAGTCTGCTGTAACCCATGAACTGAGAGCTTTTTTCTGCGATTGGGGAGAAAGATGTAAATGATAAACCCCAAGAGCTTGCCCACCATGGGCAGGTGGGGGCAAGGCAAGCCTGAAAATCTGGACAACCTGGCTCCCTTAGACAACTATTTCACTTTCCCCAAGTCCCACTTCTGCAGGAGTCCTCTGCACCTCAGTCCTCTGGGGTGGGATCAGCCCTGAATCGATGGGGCAGGAATGCAGGACCATTCCTACACCCACATCCTCTCCTGGAACCTGCGAAGGCAGCTGTGCCTCAGTTCCACTACCCCAAACAGAGCAGCGCCGCAGCTCTTCCTTGTCCTGGCATGTTCATGCTTTTCCATCTTCTGTGCTGTCCTGTATTTTTGCAAAGAGCTTGGGTTTCACATAAGTTCACCGCCTGCTTTGTCCGTGCCCAAGCCTTCTTTCCCTTTGGGCAACCTCACCGCCAAGCCTCCCCCTCCACCAGAAACCCTTTTCTTGACTGCAGGCAGGATCTGCTTCAGGGAGAAAGCTTGGTCCAGGTGGCACCACACCTTTGTTGAGTGTTTTTATCACCTTTTCTTCCCTTTTCTGCTTTGTGCTGGTAGGGATATGCCAGCAACCCCCTTGTCTGCAAAGCCAAAACCTGCATAAGCAACTGGAAAGAGGCTCTGGGTGCTGGAGGGGATCCCAACATCTTCCTGATGCTCTCGAGCTGCTGTGGTGCCAGGCAGGGTGGGGGCTTGCTGGCACATTGGCACCCCTTGGCCTTTCGAGCTGTTCTGCTGCAACACAAATGGGGACGATAGGATCGGCTGGCAGGCAGGAAGGGTGGCACAGGCATGGCCAGAATTGCAGGACGTGCCATTTCAGGGGTATGAATGGCGAAACAAAAGCTGTCCCCATCCTGAAAATCCCAGCCCTTGGACTTTCTGGAGTTTGGAGGTGAAGTGAACATGTTGATGCCTGCTTTATATGGGCATTTTTAGGGCTTCGGTGCTCATCACCATCATGATCCCCAAAACATGCCAGGAGGAAGCAGTCCCTTGGGTCTCTGGTCCCTCACCAAAGACTCAGGGCTCCCTGGCAGCTCCGATTTGGTCCTCTGGGCTGGCACATACATCCCAATGCCATTCTCTCCCTTCCCCTCCAGCCTGTATTAAATGGAAAACGTTAAAAGCGAAGATCTGTTACACTCCCTGTGCCAAGGCAATTGTTCCCATCCCTATTGTCTGCCATAGGCAGCCCCGGAGCCCGGCACCTGAGCCCGTGCTGCGGGAACCAGCCCTGTAACAAGATAACGACACTGTTTTCGCCTTTTTCTTCTCTCTTTTTCTTTTATTCTGTTCGGCCAACCTTATAATAAACCCACAGTGGGGCCCCTTTCAAACAGACCCCTATTAATGTTACGGGCCCATTTCTAGAGTAAACTTACAGTGGCACCGGGAGGTTCAGTACAATAGAACTGTGACCTGTCAGAGGAGTGGGACGTCGCTTTTGTGCATGTCTCAAACTGAAAGCATTGCTCTGTGCTGCAGTGGTGCTGCTGCTGCCCCATTCTCTGGGCATCCAGGCAGCCTGGGGCTGGGCAGCATCCCAGCTACAGGGAGAGAGGGCAGGGATGCACTGAGAAGAGGTTTTTTGCCTTTAGAAACACAAAAAGGCTGAAAGGAGAGAGCATCTGCGTTCAGACCTGTAGCTGGGATGCACTGAGCAGGGGTTTTGCCTTTAAAAACCCAAACCGGCTGGAAGGAGGGAGGATCTGTTCATGCACACCTGCAGGTCCTTAGGAAAGCACCCAGGGCAAGGTGCTCCAGCTGCTGTACATTCGTGCCTCAGTTTCCCCACCTGTAGCACAGGATCTGGGGCAGCTTTGCAGGGCAAATCCTACCTCCATGCATCGTTGGAGCTGGTGGAGCTGTGGGCACAGCTTTCTGCTGGCTGCCTGCCACCACCACATCGCTGCCAAGCGTGTCCTGCTGAGGCGAGGGAGGCTGGTGGTGTTTTTGGGCCATGCCCAGGTTGCCCTCCCCACTAAGGTGAGCCAGGGCAGGATGGGGAGAGACAGGCGGCGCAGGATGCAGTTGATAGTGAGCGATGTCGACGCTGGAGGAAGCCCACTGGCCCTGCCATGGTTTGTTCAAGTGGAGGGCAAGGGAACTGAGATTAAAAAAAGCCCCACTAAGATCAGAAAGGCTGGCGAGCACAGTGCCCTATTGTGGAGCTGTCACACTTCCCTTTACTTTATTGCTTTTGTCCAACACCCTATTGTTCCACTTCCTTTTGTCCCCTATTCACAACCCTGGCTTTTCATTACCCAGCCGGCCTTGTTGTTTTCGTTTCTTTTGTTTGAAGTTCCTGAGAGGAAGGTTTTATTTTCAGCGGTTTGATTAATTCGCAGCTTGAGCTGAGCTTTGTTTGTTATGTAATTGCTGCCCCCATTTCTGGGGTCCCAATGAGCTATGGGGTGTGCGGAGGTAAGAGGGAGCAGATAGTGGTGGTCCTGGTTGTGGTGGTCCTGGTTTTGGGGTACCAGAGCCTGGGCAGGATGCTCTCCCCATCCCACCACAGCCCTTTCCACCACGGTAGCCCGTGGTCCCACAGCCTGGCTCCTGGCAGTGACCAGCGTAAATCCCTTCCTTAATGGCCTCCTCTTCCCATTATTCCTCCCTGAAAGGAGAGCTTTGGGAGGGTAATATTTGTTCCCATTCTTGCTGTGCAGGGTTGGTGGCCTCGAGAAAGTGAATCCCTACAAGCGGGCACTGCTCCTTTTCACTGAAAGCACAGGGAGGTCCTGACATCCCCAGCACTTGCTCAGGGATATGGTCCCAGGTCAGACATATGGTCCCTGCAACCTCAGGGGTGCCAGAAGCTGCAGCAGAGCTAGGGCTTTGCAAGGGACATAACTGTGACATATTCTTTGGTGCACATCTCATTGTGAATAGCCACTCTGGCCATGTTTGGGGTCCGCTGGTGTTACACAGCTCATCCCTCGTCACTTCTGTGGTGCCTGGCGGAGCAGCTGGCAGCGTCAGGAGCTGGACCAGCACCCAAGGCCATGGCACTGGGGTCAGGGAAAGCCATTCCCTGGCCAGGGCTTGGCCGGTCCCAGCTCCACACTAGGGACTCTCCCAGAGAGGCAATTCTGGTGGCCATCCCAGCCACTGTTCAGCAGGGCCAGGATCTCCATTTCCCATCAGAGCAGGAAACCTCCCTGCCGCCTGCTGACTTCCTAACCATGGCTCCTGAGGCGGTGCCGAGGGGCAGCTCCCGAGAGCCAGGGACCCAGGGTGCTGGCTTGGGTCTGGCGTGGGTCTCTGTCGCTGTGAGCTTTGAGTTGCTCTCTGCCAGGCTGCTGGATGACGTACGAAGGCTCATTTTGCCCCTAAATCCCATGCCACAAGCTCTCTTTCTTTAGGGCTTTACTTTGTTGCTCCGTTTGCTTCGCGGCCCAAAGTGTGAAGGGCTCGTTTCCCTGAGAGATTTCGGCCACTGAGCCCCAAATCTGCACGAACCTGAGCTCAGGGAGCCAGGAGCTCAGCTTCACCAAGCCATGGGAGAAAGCAAGACCATTGCCTCTGAAACCCTCTGAGGTGCACAGGGCACCTCAATATGGGGCCAGGCTGGGAAAAGGGGTCCCTGTGGCTGGGGGGTGCTCCATGGTTTTGCTGACAATACTACCACCCCGCAGGATGTCCATGAGGAGCCCTGTTTCTCCCCCCCTGGAGCTCGATGGAGCGGGCAACATGGTGAACTGCACCATCAAGACGGAGGAGAAGAAAGAGGGTGGCTATGAGTCTCCACCGGGGGCTGCCCCCAGCACCAAGCCCCATCCCAATGACCCACCGGGGCCACCGCCGAAGGAGGGCACCGACCCCCAGGCCCTGCCGCAGGTGGGTCGTGGGGCTGTGACAAAACCTGGTCCTGGCTGGGGTCCCGCTGGGCTGGCAGAGCATTGCAGCCATCCCTTCCCCAGACCTGGGATCTTGTCTCCTTGCAGATGGGGGTGGTTGTTTCCCCATGTGGTTATTCCTCATCCCAAGGGAACGAAGCTGAAACCAGAGGCTCCCCCAAGGCTTTCTGGTCATTGTTGATGCTCTTGGGTCAGCTCTGGGATTTGAGTGCTTTGCCTTCAGCATGGACCCCCCCGTAGCAACCTCCAGATGTGCTGCATCCCTTCAGCCTCCCTTATTAATTGTTCTTGGGATTTATCTCCCTCTGCCCAGCAGCCTCAGCTCTCCTTCGGCTCCCTGCGCTGCCTCCTGGGGTGGAGAGGGCTTGAAGGAGCTGGGCAGACTAAAAGAAAGAAGTCTTTGCAGCATGAAGAGCAGAGATGTTCTCAGGCTGGGCAGGGGAGAGTGTGGTCCAGCAGTCAGCTGGGCAGGGCCAGCTCTGACCATCCTACCAGCCTAACATTTCCTGCCCAGAGACTTGGGGACAATCCCTGCTGTGGAATCAGGTGCTGAGTAACACTGTGTGTGTCCCAGGAGTCCTGCTCGCCCATCAGTGATGTGCTGGAGCCCAGGCGCTCTGCCTTTGAGCCAGCTGTCAGCAGCCAAGAGAAGCTGGACTTCAACAGGAACTTGAAGGAGGGTAAGAAAGGTTTCCAAGTGGCCTCTTGGGACCTCCTGCTGCTCCCTTTCAGCCCCTTGCTATTTATCTAAAGCTGTGGGATGGGACGAACCACCTCATGCCATGGTGCTGTGCTCACCTGGCTGTCCTCTCCCTCTCTCTGCTTTGCTACCCCTGGTCCCTGCTGTGTAAACAGTGATGCCAGCCATTGAGAAGTTACTGTCCAGTGACTGGAAAGAGCGGCTGCTGGGCCGAAACACTGCCGAGTCCAAGGAAGTGAAAGGTGAGGTCTCCCCCTGGCCACCCATCTCCACTGTCCTCTCTCCTACGCCCTGTGCCTGGGCTGCCTGGGCTGGAAACATGGCATTTCATAGAATCATAGGATCCTTACATCAGAAGAGACCTCTGAGATCGTCAAGTCCAACTGTACCTGTCCACTACTCCTTTCAGGCAGTTGTAGACAGTGATGAAGTCTCCCCTCAGCCTCTTCCAAACAGCCCCAGTTCCTCCTGCTGCTCCTCATAAGACTTGTTCTCCAGCCCCTTCACCAGCTTCATTGCCCTTCTTTCCCACCTTAGGAAAGGCCACGTGCCTGCAAGTGTGTGCTTTGAGCAAGGTTTTGTACTTTTTTAACCAAAACATTAACTATATTTTTGGGGGAGGTGAACATCCCTGATGTAAGCATGCCTCTGAGGGCATGGTTCAGCACAAGATGGGTGTTTACACCCTCTGTAAAGAGATTACACATCGCCCACCAGCACCCAATGGTGGTGGTGATGCTCTTCACCCTCTCCAAGCCCCTGACCCGCAACCACTTGTTTTTTTCCAGGAACCCAGGAAAGCCTGGCAGAGAAGGAGCTCCAGTTACTTGTCATGATCAACCAGCTGTCCACACTGCGGGACCAGCTCCTGACGGCCCACTCAGAACAGAAGAACATGGCCGCGATGCTGTTTGAGAAGCAGCAGCAGCAGATGGAGCTAGCGCGGCAGCAGCAAGAGCAGGTGAGCTTGGGTCCCCGTGGGCAGCCTGCTTGGGGGGGTGCATTTGCAAGGTACCATCCATCCCTTTGGTGATCCCTGTGGGATCTGCTGGCTCTGGGTGCTGGACCAGATCAGGGTCCCCTGGCAGCTGTGGGACTTTGGCAGCTTTGGCACTGGGTGTAGCAGGACTTCACTGTCTGCCCAGAAACCTTCCTATTTTCTATCCCCATCCCAAAGACTCCCTGTCTTGCTCCCTAGTGCCAGGAGGATGAGGATCAAAGGTGATGGGAATTAAACCCCTTAAAATAATTAAACTGCACTGGATGCTTCCTGACTCTGCTCTCTTGACTCTTTGGACACCTCTTTTTCCCTCTTCAGTAACACATTTGGTGCTAAGGGTGGTGGTGACACTCCTGGCGTACCTCACGGTGGATGTGACACCACCCCTTCCAGCCCCTTCTCTCCCCACGCCTCGGCAGATGGCTTGGGTGCAGCTCAGCCACCCCATGCCTGCCCTCCCCATGGCTCTTGGGACCCTCCATAGACCCCTTGTCTCCGTTTTGCTGGTGATGGGCAGCTCTTTGCCCACCGGGGCCAGCTCAGCGCTGCTGTCGATGCCACTGAGCCCCCCCATCTCCCCTCTGCCAGATCGCCAAGCAGCAGCAGCAGCTCATCCAGCAGCAGCACAAAATCAACCTCCTGCAGCAACAGATCCAGGTAAAGGCAAGGGATACCTCCCCGTGTCCCCTTTCCCATACTGGATGAATGAACCCCATCACGTGCAGTGTTTGTGTTCCCTCCCGGGGCCGGGACCTGGGTGCCTGCGGTGTCCCACAGCGGTTCTTTGGTCTCTCTGCTTCTCTCCCCATCTTCCCTCCAGCAGGTCAACATGCCCTATGTCATGATCCCTGCCTTCACCCCCAGCCACCAGCCTCTCCCCGTCACTCCTGACTCCCAGTTAGCGCTGCCCATCCAGCCCATCCCCTGCAAACCAGGTGAGTGGGGTTCCCTGGGACCGTGCCAGCCCTTCATGGTGGCCTTGTTGCCCAATGCCTGTCGCTCTGCTCCTCGCAGTGGATTACCCGGTGCAGCTGCTGCACAGCCCCCCTCCTCCCACGCTGAAGAGACCTGCTGGCTCAGGCCACCTCCAGATGCAGGTACAGCCCCAAAGGACCTCCGTCCTCTGGGTTAGGGTGCTGTGGGGTCTGCAATTCAACTTCTCTCCCCTCTGCTGCAGGAGACCTCACAGCCACTGAATCTGACAGCCAAACCCAAAGGCTCTGACCTCCCCAGTGCCTCCAGCTCACCCAGTTTGAAGATGAGCAGCTGCCAGTCCCTCACACCGAGTCACGGGGCCACCAGGGACCTGCAGACCAGCCCGTCCAATCTGCCTCTGGGTGGGTTCCAAAATGCCTTCACTGATGGATGGTCCCATGCCCTACCCTGGGCACCTCCAGGATGGAGGACACTTCTGCTGCTTGGGGTTCTTCCTCCCTGTGGTCGCCTGGGTGGGCACCTGCCACTCTGTGCCACCCCCTTGGGTGGGATTACTGGGGTGGGATGAGGTGCTGTGGGGTGTTGAAGGAGTGGGTGTTGGTGCTGATGGATGTCTGTGCCCATGTCCTACCAGGGTTCCTGGGTGAAGGCGATGCCATCACCAAAGCCATCCAGGATGCACGGCAGCTGCTGCACAGCCACAGTGGGGCCATAGAGGCATCACTGAGCAATCCCTACCGCAAGGTGAGTGCTGGGTGGGCACCATCCCCCTCTCCAACCCCACTGCTGGCAGCCAGAGCTGGATCTCTGCCCATGGGTGGGCTGCCCAGCTTGGGGCTGGTGGTTCTTGACCCTCCGCTCTCCTGCAGGACCATGTTGGGATTGATTCTTCCCCAGTGAAGGAGCGAATGGAGGAGACCCCTGCTCACCGGCTGGATGAGGCTATGTTGACCTGTGAGATGGATGGTAAGGATGGCTGAGAGCACCATGGTGTGGCCCTGTTTGCTCTTTCCTCTGTCTCCTGACCGGGTGTTTCTCTGGCAGGCTCACGGCACTTTCCTGAGTCCAGGAACAACAACCACATCAAGCGGCCCATGAACGCCTTCATGGTGTGGGCAAAGGATGAGAGGAGGAAGATTTTGCAGGCCTTCCCAGACATGCACAACTCCAGCATCAGCAAGATCTTGGGTGAGTGCCAAGCATGGCAGGACCTGCCTCTGCATCCCCTCACTCCACTCATCCTCAGGCACCCACATCAGGTGATGGCCACCAGGATGAGGCTTCCCCTGTTGTAGCATCACTTAGAATCATAGAATCACTAGGTTGGAAAAGACCTTCAAGATCCTCAAGCCCAACCGTATCTGTCCACTGCTAAATCAGATCCCTAAGCATCTCATCTGCCTGTCTTTTAAACCCCTCCAGGGATGGGGACTTAACTACCTCCCTGGGCAGCCTCTGCCTTGGCCTGAAAACCCTTTGAGTGAAGAAATTGTTCCTAATATCCAATCTAAGCCTGCCCTGGTGCAACTTGAGGCCAGTTCCTCTTGTACTATCCCTTGTCACTTGGCTGAAGAGACCAGCACCCAGCTTTCTACAATCTCCTTTCAGGCAGTTGTAGACAGTGATGAGGTTTCCCTTTCAGCCTCCTCTACTCCAGGCTAAACAACCCCAGGTACCTCAGCCGCTCCTCGTGAGACTTAATCTGCAGCCCCTTCACCATCTTCGTGGAAGTGCCTGTGGCAGCACAGGCCTCATCCAGCCAACATCTCACCCCTCTTGACTGCAGCAATCTTGCAGCTCGTGCTCACACCAGTCCTTCCCCTTGGCCACTTTGCTATTAAAAGCGAGCAGCGCAGCCACCAGCAAGCCTGTCCAAAGGGTTAGGAGCGAACGTGCAGCAATGCACTGCAGCTGCACTGTGGGTTACCTCCGACAGGCGCACCTCACTCTGCCGTAGACTCATTTTAGCAGCTCTAAAATTGACTAAAACAACCACCAAGCTTCTCCCTTTGAAGGGGCACATGGGTAGGATCTGCTCTGCTTTACCTCTTGCAACCGCAGGAGCTGGGAGCAAGCGCTTCGTGGTGAGCTGCTTGCTGTCATGGTAGATGTTTGCGATGTTTGAATAGCTGGTGTGGTTCTGCCCCAGGAGCTGCTCAGTGCTCGAGGGGTGCAAATTCAGCAGGGCAATACCTGCAGACAGGCGAGTGGTACAGAGCTGGTGTGCACCCGGGGAGAGATTTGGTTCCTGTGCATTCTTCTGGTCCTGGAAATATGGGTTTGAGCTGGTGCAAGGGGCTGGGTGCATGTGGGAGGAGCCAGTGTAGAACACTTGGGTACCATGGGCTTGCACGCCCCCATGCCTCAGTTTACTTGGGTTGTGGGGCAAGTGTGGGAGGTGGAACTCCTTGGTGCTAGGCCATGCTAGTGGGCAAAGGACACCCAGGAGAGGGGGGTACACAGGGACTGTTGGGAGGATTTAGCTGATGGGAGCTATCTCTGGAGGTGCCCAGCCCAAACTCCTGCTCAAAGGCTGCTTGACTCCATAGTCCCATCAGGATGTGCAGGGCTGGGTCCTGTTGACCATCTCCAAGGATGCTGAGCATTTCCAAGAATCTCCAGCTTGTCCTCTCTCCTAAATGGGATGCTGGTCCAGTTGTAGCCTCCCAAGTGCTGAGCTGTGGGGATTAATCTCTCCAGCAGCCTGGCAGCCTGGCCCTGAGCCACTCTCCCAGTCCAGCAGCCTTTGTGCTGTGCCCTCCTGCCTGGTGTGCTGGTGGCGATGACAATAAAGGTCAGCCAGTGAGGGAATGCGAGTCACATGCCAGCACAGCCTATTTTGGCTGCAGCATCTGCTCACCATACCTTGGAGAGGATGGAGGATCACCAAGAAGTGCCCATGGAAGGTCAAGGCTGGGTACCTGTTCCCAGTGTGCACGTTCAGGTGCCATTGGTACAGAAGATGGTGTGAGCGTTAATTAACCCTGGTGGTGGCTACCCCAGCCAGGAGCCAGCATGGGTTTCACCCTGGCAGGCAGAGTGTAAGCATGACCCTCATCTAATCTCTGTGCAGGCTCACGGTGGAAGTCCATGACAAACCAGGAGAAGCAGCCCTACTACGAAGAGCAAGCCCGTCTGAGCCGGCAACACCTGGAGAAATACCCGGACTATAAATACAAGCCCCGACCCAAACGCACCTGCATCGTGGAGGGGAAGCGCCTGCGTGTGGGCGAGTACAAGGCGCTCATGAGGAACCGGCGGCAGGACGCCAGGCAGGGCTACTTGATAGGGTAACATGCCCCTTCCACCCAACGAGCTCATTGAGGAACCGTGTGGGGATGCAGAAAGAGCTGGGGCTGCTGGGCTCTGGCTGCAGCAGGGGGACGAGCTCTGCAGTGGGGACTTTGCAGCAGACCCCCATCCTCAAGCCGAGTGTGGGGGACTGGAGCAGCAGCTCTGCAGCATCAGGGCCCCAGTGCTGCTCCCCTGCATCCCACAGAGCTGCCAGCAGGGCATGGTTTATCCAAGGGCGCATCCTGTCTCCTCGCTCACCCAAACACCTCTCTTACCCTTTGTCAGTGCTTTATTTATTCCCCTACCTGAGCTGCTCTGGTTGGGGCGGGGGTCCCTGGGGAAGGGGTGCTGGTTCCCAGGGTGGGATGGGCTGTGCTGAAGAGGGGGCTGGAAGCAGATGCACCTGACGTCCCAGCCGGTGATTGCATTCCCCTGTCCTGCAGGCCCCAGGGCAGCCAGATGCCCCCTGCCTCCTCGGATGTACTGTACCAGCGGCCAGTGGGCATGCAGCTGACCCCACCCTTGATGGAGCACTACCTGCCCCGCAGCATGGACCCCAGCATGCCCGTCATCGTCAACACGCGCAGCCTCAAGGAGGGTGACGGTGGTGGTGACGATGGGCACTCGGTAGCTGATGGTGAGATGTACCGCTATAGTGAGGAGGAGGACTCGGAGGGCGAGGACAAGAGTGATGGCGAGCTGGTGGTGCTGACGGACTAAGGGGAGCTGGGGGGTGGTGGGTGGGGGCGGCAGGGCTGGCTCCCACCAAAAAGGGAGTCACAGCGTCCCCCGATGGGATGGGACTTGGGCAGAGGGCTGCTCTGGGAGCAGAGGAGAGCTGCTACCCTGGCAGGTGGGAGTCATTGCGGCCTGCAAATGGGTCCCACGAAGGTGGGCAGCCGGCGTTTTGGATGGGGTGCTTCCCAAGGAGGTGATGAGTTGGGATTTTTGCTGCGCAAGGCCATGGCTGGGATGTGTCCACCCCACTGGGAAAGATGAAGGCTGGCTCAGTCTTGCTGCATTGGCTGGGGCATGAGGGTGCCACTGCCACAGAGCTGTCACTCACTTGCTGTCCCCTGGGAGGGACCTGAGGGTATCAGGGTATGGGGAAAACTCTGGAGCATCTCCCAGCCCTCCATCACCCATGGGTTTCTTGCAGAGAGCCTCATCTACAGAAGCTGCCAGCCCCTGCTGTGGGGACATGGAATGGGGATGTGGGATGGGGAGATAGGATGGAGGCACGCTTGTCCCTCGCTCAGCCCCAGTCTGACCTCCCCACCGCCTTTCCCCCTCGGTCTTTAGAGCCGAGCCTGCCAGCAAATTCCCGTGGAGTCATTTTTAGCTCTCGCTGGCCCAAGTACTGGCCAACGGCTCCGAGAAGCCCTTTGTGCTCCTGACAGCTCTGGCCCACTTTGTAAATAAAGCGGGTGCCTGTTCCCTGGCTGCACCGTTATCCCAGCCCTCTGCTGGCCCTCGTCCTGGGCATGGCTGAACACAAGCCCTGGCTGTCAGGGGGATGTGCCCTGGCTGTCCCTGGGTACCTCTCCCTCTTGTGCACCGATTGCACGCTGCAGGCTCCACCTGTGATCATGAAAACCTCTAAGGGAGAGAAAAATAACAGCAATTTAAAAAAGAAAACAAGAAATAATTAAAAAAAAAGAAACTTGATGTGGTCGGAGCCTGGACCACGGGTGTTTAGGGTGCATGCATGGTGTCCGGCTGTGCATGCAGCTGGACACTGCATGCACAGTGTCCATGTGAATGCACGGTGTCTGGTTGTGTGTGCATGGGGTCCAAGTGCGCACACAGTGTCTGGCTGCATGCACAGTGCCCAGCTCTGTACACACACTGTCCAGCTGTGCGTGCCCAGTGTCTGTCTGTGCACACACAGTGTCTGTCTGTGCATGCCCAGTGTCTGACTGCATGCACGGTGTATGACTGTGGACACCGTGTCCAGCTGAGCGCAGGGTCCGTGCACCTCCCCGTGGCCACCGCCAGAAACAGGCACTACAGCTGCAGCCACAGCCTGGCCTCCGGCCTGGCACAGTGAGAACCTTCCCGGGGTTGCAGAAGGAGCTGGGGCTGCCTGAGCTCTGAGCTAGAGCCGGGGGACGAGCCTTGCAGTGGGGCCTTTGCTGCTACCCCCATCCTCAGATGCAGCATGGGGGCCTGGAGCAGCAGCTCTGCGGCATCGGGGCCCCAGTGCTGCCTCCCTGCATCCCGCAGGGCTGCCAGCAGGACATGGTTTATCCAAAGGTGGTCCTGCTTCCTTGCCCACCCAGACACCTCTCTTAACCTTTGTCAGTGCTTTATTTATTCCCCTCCCTGCGCTGCTCTGGCTAGGGTCAGGGGTCCCTGGGGAAGGGGCTCTGGCCCCCAGCGTGGAATGGGCTGTGCTGCAGAAGGGACTGGAAGCAGATGTGCCCGACAAAGATGCAGGTCTTCCTCTTTCTTTTTGTTTGTGATTTTTTTTTTTTTTTTTTATTATTCAAAGTCTGTAAATATAGATAGAGCTCTATTTTGTTAATAAGACAATGAGTAACTTAACCTGTATTATTTCACATACTTGTTTACAATTGTCCCGCCCACCCCTTGACACAATAAAGGTGACTTTTTGGAGCAGAGAGCTGGGTCTGGACTTTACCAGGTCAGGGAGAGCTTAGGGCTGGATGGGGATCGCTCCCCCAAGGCAGGCAGAGAACAGATGGGATTGCTTCGCCCCCTTCCCCTGCCCTCTTCCAGCATATACCCTTCTGCAGCTCTTGCTCCCTGTGATGTCTTCACTTGTGCTGTTTCACAGCTCTTTCTCCCACCCTGTCAGTCCATGGTGCGTCGCAGGCTGCTCCACTCTCCTTCCTACCTCTCACCTGTGTTTTCTCGAGGTCTTGTCTCACGTGGCAGCAGGTTTGGGGTTCAGCCTCCTCTTCCCACTGCCTGCTGCAGCCAAGTGGTCCAGCCTGCCCTTACCAGAGATGGAGCCCAGCAGGGCCTCAGGAGGAGCCAAGATGAAGATGTGAGATCAGCTCTGCTGAAGGCTCTTTTAAACCACAGGGCATGGCTCTGGGACCAGGACCATCCCCAGCAGCTACTGCCAGCAGGGAAGAGGCATCGAGTGCTGCGTGCCAACATCTAAAGGAACATTGCAGGGACATCACAACCCACCCCATCAGGAAATTACAGAATGGTTTGGGTTGGAAGAGAGCTTAAAGCCCATCCAGTTCTACCCCTGCCATGAGCAGGGATACCTCCCACTGGATCAGGGACTCCAAGCCCCATCCAACCTGGCCTTGAACCCCTCCAGGGATGGGGCAGCCACCACTGCTCTGGGCAACCTGGGCCAGGGCCTCCCCACCCTCACAGCAAAACACTTCTCCCTAAGATCTCATCTCCATCTCCCCTCTTTTAGATGAAAACCATTACCCTCATCCTAACCGTGCACTCCCTGATCAAGAGCCCCTCCCCAGCTTTCCTGGAGCCTCTTTCAGTCCTGGAAGCTGCTCTAAGGTCTCCCTGAAGCCTTCTCTTCTCCAGGCTGAACAACCCCAACTCTCTCAACCTGTTCTCATAGCACAGGTGCTCCAGCCCTCAGATCATCTCCATGGCCACCTCTGGCCTTGCTCCAACAGATCTATGTCCTTCCTGTGCTGAGTTCTCCAGAACTGAGATACATCCACCACCATCTCTGCTCCTGCCCTGGCCTTGCCCAGCACCTCCAGCTGCAAGAGAAGGTCTGAGTGCACCCCCAGGGCCCAGGGCTGCTGGCCCCGCTCTGGCACAAATCTTGTGTCAGTCCCCACAGATCCACCATCCCCGATTTCCAGCTACCAGCAGCTTTTATTTTGCACCAAAACAAACACCAGATGCAACAAGAGTCTCGGTTCTTGCTGGGGCAGGTTCCTGCCGGTGCGGAGGGGACAGCCACCTTGTCCCTGTACTACTTGCCAAGCAGCCAAGGCAGGGGCAGAGGGGTTAGATTCCACCCTCTAGCTGATGCACAACTGTTGTCACGAGTTGGACAGTGCTCAGCAGGCCAGTACTGCCCTCATGGAGACTGTGATGGAGAAGCAGACAAGCGCTGATAGAGGATGAAGCTGTGCCCAGCTCATGGAGTTCTGTTTCACTTCCCACTGTGGGTCCCATGCAGGGACACAGCCAAAAGGGATAGTGCCCATGGGAGAGGCTGGACCGACCCCCCTGTCCCTGGGGGAGATGGGGAAAACAGAGCTGAGAGCTCCTCGCTCTGGCAAGATGCTACAAGGGCAGCTGTGACGGGAGCAGAGAGAGCATAGGGGTCCAAGGGACCACAATTGTGGGGAAAAGCAGAGCCAGCCACAGGCTGGATGCATGGCCGTGGGTACAGGCACGCAACACCCACCAGCAAAAGTGGTCAACAGCTTGGACCACTGGTCACAAGCTCATGTGGCTGACGGCTGTCACCGCCTCTTGCTGCTTTTCACCATCTGAGCCGCAGTGCAGCAGCAGCCACCCGTGCTCAGAGACAGCACCAAGCCCAGGATCAATACAGACCCAGAACTGGTGCTGGTTTGGAGATGGGAGCCCAAGCAGGCGTGGTGGGAGCAATGAAGGTAATGGGCAGCTAAACCAAACTGGGCAGCTCTGGGGGTTCCTGAGCAGAGGAGGGCACCCATTTCTACCCTCAAGGACAGAACAGAGGGAGCAAACCAGGTGCCAGGCCAAGCAGCAGCACTGCCGGCAAAGCATGGGCCCACTGGGCACTGGGGCCAAGCCAGGGCTCGGCTTTAAGGCGATGGTAAGGCTTCCTTGCGTAGGCAGGGGCCTCTCTGAGGCCATGGTCCTCTCTAGCATCTCATGGTCCAGTCTCGGGTATGTTCAGGGTCGTCTCGAATTGATGGCTGGGACAGATCTCCCTCTCCCCACCATCAGGACCTGCCCTCACCCCCAGCTGGTGCAGGGAAGGGGTGAGAGGGAGGCGAGGGCTGTTGATGCAGCAAGGACAAAACAGCTCAGGGTCTCACGGGCTGGAGATGTTATTTAGAGATCTGCATCGCTGTGACCACCGGCTTCATCTTGAAGTACTGTTTAAACCTTAGTTTTGCATATCTGCCAAGAAAGGAGAGAGAAATAGACATGAGACACCCCAGCCCCGTGTCCTCTCCAGCATGGAAAGATCACCAGGATCCTCTTTCTCCAATGATTTAATGCCAAATTGTGCTGGGAGCTAATGTCTCCCAGCCCTGGTGGACTCACCTTAAGAAGTTAAAGTCTATGGTAGAGTATTTGTCTTGGATCAGGCCCCAGCATGCCCAGAGGAAATGGGATGCCTGCAAAAGCCAAAACAAGGATCAGAAATGGGTACGGAGCATCCCTGCCCACAGGATGAGTTGCTTGCATCTCTCCTGGCTGCATCCCAGAAGTCCCATGGCTGTGATGACAGGACACAGGCTGGCAGCCAGGTGGGGCTGCCCCACACAGGTGGTTTTACATGCTGTTTCCAGGTGAAGGATGCCAGCAGGAAGGATGCTGAGCAGCCACACAACGTGCCTTTGTGGTTGCAGTTGGGATGTCCCCCCTGGCAGCTCCAGCCAGGAAACCAGCTGAGATTTTGCTCTAAGTTTCTAGAAAATCAGGTCCGCCTGTGCACAGCATTTACCAAAGAGGATTTCCTCACACCTGGCTGCACCCAGGATCCTCCTGCCATCTCTGAAGAGATGCCCAAGGTCGCAGCTATGAGAGACATGCTGTTCCTTGGCACATGTTGGTGTGATGGCAGGCAGCTAGTGCTATCATTGTCCTTGCCCATCGCCTCAGTGCCTCTGAGGTTCAGCCAGGCATCTTTGGGGCAGCCTCTCACCCCAGGTGCCCCCAAGCCCCTAGGCTGGTGCCTGCTCCCCCCATCCTCACCAGAGAGCAGAGGAAAACCCATCCCACAGACTACGTTTGAGAGAGGCTGGCTCCTTCCCATCTCCACTGCTCACCAAAGAAAACTTGTTGACTTGCACATAGAGAGCCTCCAGCTCCTCCTCGGACACCCCCATGCCTCCTCGGTCCTGCTGGGTGAGCTGCTTGTAGGCCTGCAGGTAGGAGCGTAGCCACTGCAGCTGGGTCTCCTTGCTGGGGTACAGGCGGTAATCCACCTCCTTCACGCCTGCGAGGGGAGCTGTGGTCAGCAATGCCCAAGGAGCAAAGGGAGGGCTTCTTCAGAGCAAAGTGGTGTTCCCCGTGGATGACTGGGTGAGCAAAACACCTGCAGCTCCAGACTTGCACAAGCTGGGGATCAACCAGCTGATTTGAGGCACCCACCTACCCTGCACAGGACACCCCAACATTCACACCGTGTGTCTAAGTGTGTTGGCCAAATGCTTCTGGAACACTGTCAGGCTTGGCACCATGACTGCTTCCCTGGGAGCTGTTCCAGTGCTCCACCACCCTCTGAAAGAAGAACCTTTTCCCAATATCCAACCTAACCCTCCCCTGGCATCTTCCTGCCATTCCCTCGGGTCCTATTGATCACAGGAGAGAAGAGCTCAGTGCCTGCTCCTCCTCCTCCCCTTGTGAGGAAGCAGGAAACTGTTATGAGATCCGCCCTCAGTCTCCTCTTCTCCAGGCTGAACAGACCAAGTGACTTCAGCTGCTCCTCATAAGACTTCTGCTCTAAACCCTTCACCAACATTGTGGCCTCCTCTGGATGCTCTCCAATAGCTTCATGCAACTGCCTCCTCCATCCTCAGGACTGTGGGGCAGGTGCTGTAACCAGGAGGGGACCTTCATGCCACAGAGAGAGCTCAACTCACCTGCAAACTCATTAAAGTGGTTCCCAATGTCAAAAGCCTGGTAGTTGTAGCCCGTGTACTCATAATCTATGAAGCGAACGTGCTCTGCAGAAGCAAAGACAGGGGCTGCAAGAGGGGCTGGAGATGGAGCTGGAGGCCCCCAGGGAGGTGGGTGAGGGACAGACCGCCCCACCAAGCATGCCAAGATACCACAACAAACCTTGAGTCCTGTCATAGATGATGTTCTTGCAGAGCAGGTCATTGTGGCAAAGCACGATGGGGGACCCCAAATGGGAGAGCGTTTCCTTCATCCAGGCCAGCTCCTGTTCAAGCACCTCCAGGCTGGGCATGTCCTGCTGGTGGCTGGGAAAGGGGATGAGGTAGAATCACTTCTGCTTATGGGGAACCTCCCTTGGCAGCGCTGCCCTTTGCTTCCCTCCATGCATTTTCTAAATGAACTCATCAGTGACACAAAGCAAGGCTTAATGAGGCTAGTTTTGGTTGGGAGGTCAGGTTTGGGTTGGTACCCAGGGTGCCTCGCAGATGCCACAGTGCAGTTTCAGGCCTTCCCTTCTCCCCATCAACACCCACGTCCATCCCCCAAACTCACCCAATCCAAACACTCATTCCCAAAGTAATTTGCTCTCCAACTAACCCTTGGGCAACGGGATTTCTTTGGACTCTGCCAGGACACGCACCCTCTCAGTAACCCCAGAAGTTTCAATTCCCAGAAGAGAACCAGTTAATCATTACCTAATTGACTGCACTGAAGGTGCAGACTTGGGTAAAGTCTGCCTGCAGCAGGGCGAGTGCCGAGAAAAGCCCTGCGTCCTGCCACTCTGCTCGGGGAACAGGTTAATGATTCTCTTGCCTTCGGGTTCATTCCCCTCCACCACCTCTTGGGGCTGCCCACACCCTTCCCAGCACACACCTCGCCAGAACCCAGGCTCCCAGAAATGGGATGAACTGGTCTGAGGTGGGGACTGGCTATATATTTAATCTATACTGGGTTTCTAGCATCCCCTCCACCAATATTGGCTGAACCTTCCTGCTCAGATCCCCATAGTAAGAAGGGTTTGAGCTTCAACTTATTCTAGGGAGGGTTTGAAATGCAGGCTATATTTGCAGGGAGGAGGTGGATTATTACAGCAGGTGGGAATCTCTGGCTCAGGCCAGATCCTGCCTGGGTGCTGTACAGGCACAACCCAGAGCCGTCTCTGCTCTAACTCCCAGACCAGCAGGAGGAAAGGTGCTGAAGGGTGCATGAAGATGCCTCCATTCCACCTGCTCTTGGGGGCTTGGCTGCAAGTTGTCTCACATAGTGATTGTGATCCAGAAGGGCCCACATGGGCAGATCCAGCACCAAAACCACTCCCAGCGACACTTCCCCACCCCACAGAGGCTTTACCTGGGAACTGGGGCTCTTCCCCTCGGTCCCATATAGGGAAGACTTAGAGACGGGTGGGCAGTGGATGCCCAAGCCAGAGCCTGGCTCTTTGGGATCCCTCTGCCTTTACCTGGGATTGGATACCTTTGGGCTGAGATCCGTCTTCACGAGGGTGAGGTATTTGTGTAGCTTCTGCCAGAGTATAGGCTTGGGGAGGCTCCCGTTGGCATGGATGGCGTGTACCCGGGCCATCTCCTCGGCCACCAGCCTGGAAGGGAACACGGATGGGAGGTGCAGCAACATCCCTGAGAAGAGTGCTCCACAAAACCACCCCTGAAACATCTTGAGCGACGATGTTTTACCATATATCATAGAATCATAGAATAGTTTGGGTTGGAAGGGACCTTAAAGCCTATCTAGCCCTACCACCCCTGCGATGGGCTGGGACACCTCCCACTAGATCAGGCTGCCCAAAGCCCATCCAACCTGGCCTTGAACGCTTCCAGGGATGGGGCAGCCACAGCTTTCTTGGGCATCTGTTCCGGGGCCTCACCACCCTCATCATGATGAAATTCCTCCTAATGTCTAGTCTAAATCTGCCCCTCTCCAGTTTATACCCATTGCCCCTCATCTTATCACCACAAGCCTTTGTAAACAGCCCCTCCCCAGCTTTCTTGTAGCCCTTTCAGTACTGGTAGGTCACTACAATGTCTCCTCAGAGCCTACTCTTCTCCAGGATGGATCAAGTGTTACTTAATTTCACAAGTAACTTGATTTATTCAAGTTATTACAGCAAGAAAGAAAACAAATTATTAGTAGTGAACAATAAGACAACAGCAACAGCTTGTGAAGGCAAAGCAAATAATAATTTATTTTCTTTCTTGCTGTAATAACTTGAGTAAAACTCGATTTCACAGAGTATTTGAGAGTTCGGCCTTTTATGATGACTTTTTGGTAAAAGTCCCCTTTGTGGTAAAAGAAGAGGGTCACTAAAAGCCATGTTTAAATCGAAGGGTCAGCGCAGTTGAGACTCCATGCCAGCTGCAAGACTCTGAAGCATTTCAAGACTGTGCTGGGGTCAAAAGCAGCATTCACCTTCCCAGAGAAAACCCGATTCTTATGCAGTACTCTAAAAAGAGCTGATGCTTTAAAACCATGGTGATAAAGCTGGCTGCAGTTTGGCCCATTTATCCTGCAGCATTGGGTTTGTGCCCATCAACAATGCCCAAAGACTGGGCTGGAGCAAAGGGGAGAGCTAAAAACACAGAGAATCATAGAATGGGTTGGACTGGAAGAGACCTTAAAGCCCATACGGTTCCCATCCCGTGTCATGGGCAGAGACACCTCCCACTGGATCAGGGTGATCCAAGCCCCATCCAACCTGGCCTTGAACCCCTCCAGGGATGGGGCAGCCACCACTGCTCTGGGGAACCTGAGCCAGGGCCTGCTTACCATCATCATGAAGTATTTCTTCCTAATGTCTAGTCTAAATCTTCCTGCTTCCAATATGAAGCCATTCCCCTTCATGCTATCACTCTATGCCCTTGTAAAAAGTCCTTCCCCAGTTTTCCTGGAGCCCCTTTCAGTACTGGAAGCTGCTCTAAGGTCTCCATAGAGCCTTCTCTTCTCCAGGCTGAACAACCCCAACTCTCTCAGCCTGTGCTCATATGGAAGATGCTCCAGCCCTTGGATGATCTTCACGGCTTCTTCAGGACCCATTCCAACAGTTCCATCTCCTTCTTATGTTGAGGAAACCCCTCATGCCCAGAGAAGCACCTGTTCCCCCACCCCATGGCTCTCCCCCAGACCCACACCCGAGGACGTGAGGAATCCCGCAGACCTGAAGATGTGGGGGTCTCGCACGTGGTCAGGCCCCAGCGCGATGCCTGGCAGGAACTGGTAGCAGAGCCCATTCTGGAAGGCGCAGTACAGGTCAGGGGCACAGCCATGGGCACGCAGCACCTGGAAGTTCCTCAGCTCCGTCTCCCGGTCCACAAACAGCTCCGTCTTCCTGCCGTAAACACGCACCAGCACCGCATCTGCCATGCCCTCGTCCGTGTAGCAGGCCACGAGCTTGTTGGTGATGCCATCGGTGAAGAGCTGGAGGGGAGAGGGTTAGTGCAGCCAATGCCTGTACATCCCCGTCATGCCAGCCGGGCACAGGGGGAACCCCCTTCCCAGACCCCAAGGACAAAAGGAACTTGACAAAGGCAATACCAGGCAAAAGAAAGCACCAAGCAGCAGCGCCCACACAGCCGGTAAAGCCCCTGCAGCAGATGGCACAAGTTTGCAAGGCCTCAAGGCTCATGCATGCACTGGGGCTCTGCACAAAGCCACAGGCACGAGGGTTCAGCTGCACAAAGTTGGTGGTTTGGGTGTAAATCCTGCTATTTTTCACCTGGCAGCTCAGGAAGAGCTCAGAGCAGCCGTGCCGCCAACATGCTTGGCACCTGAGCAGCCCCAGGAAGCACTACCAACAAAAGCAGCGTCTATCTTTTGGCATAAAATGAAAAAAAAAAAAAAAAAAAAAAAGAACAAACCAAACCCAAACAAACCAGCAAACAACACGGAGCAAACACCACCACCCCATCTCCTCCTCCCGACCCTCCCCACGGGGCTGGGGCGCTGATAGGCAGGGACATCTCTGCTGGGGACTTCTCACGTCATTGCCCTGATGGTTCCTCACAGATGGAAAGGGAGTCTTGTTCTCCCATCACCCCAGCTTGGCCGTCTGCCTGCGCACATGCAGGGGTTGACGCTGCTGCCCGCACTGGGCTCCTCTCCCCAGCCTGCAGCAATTTCAGTCACCTCTGGTGCACCAAGGGGCTTGGGTCTCAATCTCCTTCTCCCACAGGAGATCCTCACCCCGTCAGCTCCATGCAGGGAGGACACCCAGCCCCATGCAGGCAGGATGCTTAGATGCATTCAGGCAGGACACTCAGCCCCACGCAGGGAGGATGCACAGCACCAAGGCTGAGCATACCAGGGTGCCACTTCTCTCCAATAGTGATTTCTTTATCCATTTTGGGTTCAGGGAGCCAGAGCAGGTGTGATGCTCATGGAGCAGGAGGGGGGCGAGGGCACATGCTACGGCAGCAGCGGTGCTCGGGGGTGGGACAGCTAATTTTAGACATCCCACTCAGCAACTCACGCTCCTATATAGGGTGCCTATATATAGGGCTCCCCATGCAGTCTCCCGAGGCAAAGTCGAAGCACTGGAATGAGACACCCAAAATCAGATGGCGCTAACATCCCTCATTGCACAGCTGGCCGGTGTTGGATTCCGGGTGAGCATGGCAAGTGGCAAGCTGGCCACCATGCCCCATCAGGCTGTTGCCCCTTGGCTGCAGCTGGGGTGTGCTGAACCTTCTCAAGTAACGGAAGCTGCTTTTCCCAGGTCAGATAATCTGTTTCCACCACAGTGCTACGCTCAGTTCTCTCCTCCACTTGTCCTGACAAGCCCCAGAGGCCAGAAATCCTGCAAGTGAAAGGCATCACGGCCCATCCATGCAGTCAGTGCTTTCCCATCAGCCACATGCACATCATCTGCAGGTGAACGGCTCCAAGTTGAGATGCTCAGAGCCACCTCGACTGCAAAGTCCTTGTGCTGCTTTGTTTTGCTGCTCAACAGCCCAGTCAGCCCTTTCCAGTGGGTTTAACAGGATTACTGAGCCTTATTCCCTCTGAATTCCAGGCCACTAACTTTGGAGGCTTACACATGGTTCATCAGCAACCTGCAGACACGCATGCAAGGGCTTGCTTGGTTTGGAGGCAGCAGCTCCTCCAGCTCCCAACTGCAGCTGCTTGGGAGATGCCTGGTACTATTCCCTGTGGATCCAAAACACAGTCAGCTATCAGCACGGCTGCAGTGCTGCCACCAACCCAACTCCTTCCCTGCTGCAGATGTGTGACAGCAGGGAGGGGGAGAAAGTGAGGGTGACTCCACAGCAGGGGCCTTATGGCAATTAAATGTGAAGCGAGACCTGTGCAAAGATGCTGAAGTGAAGCAGCTCCATCCAACACCCCGGTGGGACCCCTTGGCGTTCTCAAAGCATTGCCACGTTGGCTGCCTCCCTGCACAGGCATCCCCAGCACTGCTCCTGAGCCCGAGAGGTAGCCAGCAGCCCGGGGCTGGACTGCATTAGGGCACCTTGTTGCCAAAGTCGGGCTAAAAGAGTTCATCCACACTGTAGTCCTCACAGGGCTTTGGCTCTACGTTGCTGCTGCTCTCCTTATCGCCGGATGAGGGATGGAGGAGTGTGTGCTTCTTGATAGCATGGCTGACTCACCGATACCCCCATGCCTTCTTGGTATGGAGATGCTTCTGCCCAGAGACAGAGCTTAAAGGATGAGGAGAGTGAACCCTGGGAAGAGGGCACAACCTGGAGCACCAGAGGCTGAAGACGCCAGCAAGAAGATGGGAGACCAAGCACCCAGACCCTTCCTTCCACACCTTAGGAGATTACTCTGTGTCACTGGCGCAGACTTCTACAGCCCCTGCAAGCAGCTGAGCACCGACACTGCGCAGCGAGGTGGTGTGAACCAGGCACGGCTCCAGTGCACGAAGGAGAGCGAACAGGAACGCTAATAGGAACCAGCTGAAGACTAGTGCACCACTCCATCCCCTCCCGACCAACTCTTGCCACAGCAGCTGAGGGAAACGCAACTGGAGGTTCTTCCCCCGCAACTCCTAAGTTTTTTTTGGCCATTTTTTTAAAATTAAAAACACATGCACACAAGCTGCTGTTGAACACTGACCCCCCTGATGCCTGAAGAGTGCCTGGATAACAGAGAGCTGGGGTCCTTCTCAACCAACCATTGTCACTGAGGTTGCACAGTACCCAAGACATTTCCTGCCCCAACAGCTCTGCACTCTGAGGAACTCGAACTCCCAGCTTCCTGCCCATTGCCATCTGCCCTTTCATGTGCATTTTCCTGCAGCTCCTTGTATTTAATTACACTTGGCTATTAATACATTTTTAATAGCACAACAGGCGCATGGGAAGCGTGTGCCTTCAGGGGACATGCATGCGCACGTATATATATATATTTTAGCGCACCCAGTTCTGAAATCTCCACGTTCCCATGCCCATCACCAGGAGCCCAGTGAGGGCACAGACACCTCCAGCTTCGCTTTTCCACCCAGGTCCCAGCACCCCAGGGACAAAGCTTAAAGGATAAGGAGCAGGAGCCTTGGAACCTATAGCACCAGGGACTGAAGAACCCATCAAGACGAAGGGAGACCAAGCACCTAGACTTGGAGAGGAGGGAGATACGGACTCCCCCGCCAGCCCCACTCTCCCAGCTGCCACAGCAGAGCCCTGCCAGTTTGGGAAAACCAAACTCTGTCCTGTGCAAGGATCCCAGTGCTGGATCCCAGCTCCCATTTGAACCGGTGCTCAACCTGTGGGACCTGGCAAAGGTGCAAACCCACAGGTGACCCAAGGGAGCCCTGCAGGCACCGCTGTGCAGCATGGGGCACAGTGCGGGTGCAGTTAGGGGTGCAGGTAGGGGTACAGCACCTCCAGGAAGACCAGCAGTGTAAGCTGCCACCCTAGCAGCCCCCCAGCTTTCACCCACCTTGGCAGCTTCCAGGGACCCTGGGGACACTCTTGCATTCACAATCACCAGTCAGTGACTGCCTGAGGGGTCCCCAAATCAAGGTGGGTGTTGGTGTCCCACCTGATCAGCCCTGGTTACGCTCTGAGAGTGGAGAGGAAAACTGAGGGTGGGGGAAGAGGATGTTGTCCCATCCTTGGCAGGTCCTAGACTCGCATTTAAGTGCACCCAGCTCCACTACCTCTATGCCCTCCTGCCCATCACCAGGAGCCTGGTGAGGGCGCAGACACCACCTGAGACCTGACACCCCTGGGTAGAGGTGAGGAGGGGGAAAGGCCCCCAGGGTGGGTCCTACAGTCACCCACATAGGGGTTTTATAACGCCCTCGCCAAGTGAGCTCTACAGGTGCTCAGGGAGGGCACTACAACCCCTAGGGATGTCCCTGTAGCACCTCGAGATACCCCTGTATCACTTGGAGATGCCCTGTAGCACCTTGGGATGTCCTGTATCATCTTGGGGTGCCCCTGTATCACCTCGGGATGCCCTGTATGACCTCGGGATGCCCCTGTACGACCTCGGGATGCCCCTGTACCACCCTGGGATGCCCCTCCAGCCCCCCCAACCGGGCTCTACCCCCCCGGGACGATCCCCGTGTTGCAGCAGGGGGGTCTCCGCGCATCCTCTCCCCGACCCCACCCAGTACCTTGGTCTTCACCCTGTGGGGCTCCCAGGCGGGTCTGAGCTGTCGCACGAGCCGCAGCGCCCCGGGGAGCACGTCCCCCTCGTCCACGGCGATGCCGAGGTGGGGCAGTGCCGGGCCCCCCCCGCCGCCCCGCTCCGTCCCCGGGCAGTCTGGGCAGCGGGGGAGCGGCACGGCCATCCCCCCCGCACCGAGCGCCCCGAGCCCGAGCGCCGGGGGCAGCGGCGGGGAGGAGCCGCGGGGAAGCCGTGAGTCACCGGCCCGCCCCGGCCCGCCCCTGCCCGGATCCTGCAGCCCTCCTCCATCCCGCCTCCATCCAGCCTCGGTCTTCCCTGCATCCCTCCATCCCGCCTCCATCCTTCATCCACTCCTCCTATATCCCTCCATCCTTCCTCCATCCCACCTCCATCTCTCCATCCCTCCATTATCCCTGCATCCCTCCTCCATCCCTCCTATATCCCTCCATCCTGCCTCGATCATCCCTTCATCCCTCCTCTATCCCTGATGGTTGGACTTGATGAGCTTAGAGGTCTTTTCCAACCTTCTTCACAGAATGATTTGGGTTGGAAGGGACCTCAAAGCCCATGTGCAGTTCCAACTCTCCTGCCATGGGCAGGGACACCTCCCACTTGATCAGGGTGATCAAAGCCCCATCCAACCTGGCCTCCAACACCTCCAGGGATGTGAAAAAAATCTTCGAAGATCTCATCTCAATCTCCCCTCTTGCAGCTGAAAACCATTTCCTTTCATCCTATACCTGCACTCCCTGATCCACAGCCCCTCTCCAGCTTTCCTGGAGCCCCTCTCATTTCTGGAAGCTACTCTAAGGTCTCCCCGCAGCCTTCTCTTCTCCATCCTGAACAACAAACTCTCTCAGCCTGCCCTCATACAGGAGGTGCTCCAGCCCACGGATTATCTCTGTGGCCTCCTCTGGACTCGCTCCAACGGATCCGTGTCCTTCCACTGCTGAGGACTCCAGAGCTGGACATGGGACTCTAGGTGGATTCTTGTGAGAGCAGAGCACAGGGGCAGAATCCTCTCCCTCATTCTGCTGGTCACAAGTTCTTCCAACGCAACCCAGAATATGGTTGTCTTTCTGAGCTGCAAGGGCACGGGATTCTACGATGCAGCCCCGTTACTATCTCACACACTGAGCACTGACCCTGTAGGGGATTTACAGGTGGGCTGGAGAGAGGTTTGACAGTCAAAGATAGAGCACGGCTTGCCTGTTGGCACAGCCCCCCGCAGCCCATTGGCACAATTTGAGCCCAACTTCATTATCAGAGGAAATAACAACTGCACGTGGCTGGGAGGAGAGAACACCTCCTCCAAAGTTTACAGCTGGTTTGGGCTGAAACCAGCTAAATGGACCATGAAGACTTGGGGAAAAATCGTTTAAGGAAGGGGAAAAAACACGAATGAACCAGTTCCCCATGTTTCTAAATATAGAGCGAGCTCTGCCAGCTTTAATAGGATGCTCATAATTGTTCCTGCCGCTTTGCTGGGCTGAACGTGGCCTAATTGCTCACCCGTAACAATCACAAGTGTTAATATGGGGCAGTTGTGGGTTCGCAGTGCCTGAAGCCAAGACTGTGCTGCAGCCACCAGGAAATTGTCCTGGCGCAGGTGATTAGAGGTGTTAATAAGCTGGCTTAAGGGGCCCAGGAGCAACACCACAAGCAGACCAAGCGTTTTTCCCTCCCGCTGCTCCCAACAACTGTGATGAACAGGAACAGACCTGGATCTACAAAACCATCCAATTTTAGGTTAGCCAGACCCTTCTCCAGCTTGAGGGCTGGAGGCAGAAGCCATCGCGAGGGCTTAATTTGGTTCTTTTTCAAGCTCAAATCCACTTGAGTCTTCTCCGGACCAGAGCCTTTGCAGAGAAGAGTAGGGCAGGGGAGGCTTACTTATTTCCAGCTGGAGAGTTTCCCTGTGGTAGGAAGAAAGAGGAGAAGCTTGCCAGGATCTCTGTACGGCCAGAAGGCTGTTGAAGGCCAGACTGTAACTCCAGTGCTGACCTGAGCAGATATCATAGCATCATGGAATGGTTTGGGTTGGATGGGACCTCAAAGCCCATCCAGTTTCAACCCCTGCCATGGGCAGGGACACCTCCCACTGGGTCAGGGTGACCAAAGCCCCATCCAACCTGGCCTTGATGGGGCAGCCACCACTGCTCTGGGCAACCTGGGCCAGGGCCTCCCCACCCTCACAGCAAAACATTTCTTCCCAAGATCTCATCTCAATCTCCGCTCTTTCAGATGAAAGCCATTCCCCTTCATGCTATCCCTGCACTCCCTGATCCAGAGCCCCTCCCCAGCTTTCCTGGAGCCCCTTGCAGCACCTGGAGGATGCTCTAAGGTCTCCCTGGAGCCTTCACTTCTCCAGGCTCATATCCCCATGCAGAGAGTCTCTACCCTTTCCCCCCCCCCGCTCTCCCTACCTGGGCTGCCACTGCTTTCCAGCCTCTGGGGTTTCCTGTGCTAACAGCAGTTGCCTGGAGTGCTGGGATGTGCTCAGGAAATGCTGGATGAAAGGGAGATGCCTTGACTGCTGGAGTCCCTTTCCTTCACCCCCAAGTAACATCATTGCGTTTCTACAGTTTCCCATCCCTGGACAAGCAGGGTTGTGCATCCCAATGCTAAAGCATTTAAACATTAGACAGCCGCACAGACCCTCTCAGGAGGGACAAACGTGCGCTTAGCCACATCCTCTCCACTGCTGCTCCGTGGGACAGGGCAGGAGATGAGGTGTTGTGCTGGGAGGGAGGGCTGGCAAATGGAGCTGAGGCTGCTGCCTACCTGGCTGCAAAGGTCACCCAGAGCCACTGTTTTGATGCTGGAGGAGCATCACTCTCCCGACCATCCCTGCAGCCTGAGAGGCAGCTCCTGGCAACCTGCACTTTGGGCAGCGCTGGGAATTCATCAGCAGTCAGCACTGGTTGCAGAAATGAGGATCAGAAGCTTCTGTGAGTGATTGCACTCAGACGGCTCCAGGCTGTGCTCCAAAAATGCAGGTGTTTTGCTGTGCATTACAGGCACATGTTCCAGGGCTCTGCTGTGGACCACAGCAGTCACATACCTGAGCTGGTCACACCTAGAGTGAGAGCGTGTTGCAAACCACTTGGCATTGGGGAAGAGCTTGGATTTGCAGCTGCTGGGCTATAACTTGAAGCACCGAAGCTCTCCTGCAGAACTGGAAATGTCAGCCTCCAGCTGGGAGCACTGGTCTGCTTCTCCTGCCAGGCCAGCCAGCACGTGGCTTGCAGCTCCAGCACGCTCCTGCTGAGCATCTCCACACACAGCCAGGACAGAGACAAACCTCTAGTTGTTAGCTCGAGTCAGTGCGGTGATGAAAACAGATCCGGGCACTGTGGCAGCAAGAGCTGCCATCCTAGTGGAACAGCATCAGCCACCTGTAATCAGACCCACAGGCACCTTCCCCTCCCTGAAGAGCAGCAAAGCAGAAGTACAGCCCTGTCCTCATTCCCGGGGGGCAACCAGTGGTCCTGGGCTTCCCGTGGGAAGTCAAGTTAGGGGTAGCCTATGCAGCAGCTCATCTCCTGCAGAAAGAGCTTGTTTTGCTGTTTGAAAAGACCCCCAGTTTGCCTGCATGCAGATGCTGTGGCCACAGCTGTGAGGTTGTTTCACTCTTATGAAACAGGGAAGGATATAAATGCAGCGGTGAATCCTAGCAGAGGAGCACTTGTTCTCCAGTTCTCTTAATTAAAGCATCTGATTTCTTCCCTCCACAAGAATAAGCATCCACTCAGCGTCCTGTTGCTTTAAGATTGTTTAATATTAAAGTCACGGAGAGCTGTAGGGTTAACACAAGCTAAAACTACCATTAAACACAACCAGATTATTTTTCTCCCATCTAAAGAACACCATGAACTGTATCAGATCATTTCTCCTCAGCCTGTCTGCAACCTGCAGGGACTTCCATGCCAGCAGCAATCCACTGTGTGCCAGTTGTACTATTGCGCATCACCCTAAAAGTTCCTGGAGGTGCAGCTCCGGACACAGGGTGCCACTTTGATTTCCAGACTGAACACACTCACCAGGAAATGCATTTAAGACTCAGTTCTCCCCAGCAGGAGAGGCTCTCGGGAAGCTGAGCGGGGGTTTTGGAGTGGGAGAAGGCGAGGTTTTGCAGTTGCTTCAGTAAAGAGAGGAGGAGGCTGAGCAGTAAGGAAATGTTGTTCCCATTGGCACTTCAAATTGTTTCTTCTCGGTGGTGCTCTTGCCTCCAGGCTGATTCCCCATCCCTCTCTCCAGTCCCCCAGCTCTCAGCGGGCTGTGGCAAAGCCAATGCGGTTGTGGCGCCGGTCGAATTTGGTGTAATAGTGCCCGATGAAGCTGGCACCCAGGATCCAGAGGGGACCAGCTGGGGGTGGGATGTCCAACCCTGAAAAAGCCACCACGCAGACTTCCTCCCCGTACTGGGATTGCTGCAAAGAGGAGGAGATCCATGCAGAGATGAGGTGTCAGGAAGGAGGTCTCTACTGCAGTGTGCTCGAGGAATGGCTGTGCTCCCCAGCTCAACACCCTCTGCTTCGCCTCCACATTCCTTCCTCTGTGAAGGAGGATCCCTGCCTGCCTCTGTTATTTGCTCCTCACTCTGAATCTTCCCCAACCACCCAAGGAAGCAGCGACAGGTTGGTGTGGGTCATTGGGACATCTCTGCTAACAGGAGGGTTTGGGAAAACATGACGTGTCACAGAATCATGGAATGGTTTGGGTTGGAAGGGACCTCAAAGCTCATCCAGTTTCAACCCCTGCCATGGGCAGGGACACCTCTCACTGGATCAGATTGCTCAGATCCCCATCCAACCTAGCCTTGAACACCTCCAGGGATGGAGAAGCCACCACTTCTCTGAATTACTGCCATTATGGGTCTTGTGGCAGCTGCTTTAGGGGAACCAGGAGAGCATAGGATGCTGCAACAGAGCCTCACCCCAAGCTGCACTGCTGTCCCCGGCAGATGCACCCAGCCTACAGAGAGCCACCCTCCCACCCCACACGAAGGGATGCAGCTTACCCGGAGGACATAGGCTGAGCCGCTGAGCACGTAGGCCTTCCCACCCAGGTAGAAAGAGATGTTGGGCAGCTGAGGGACTCTGTCACACTCCAACACGTACTGCAGAGAGGGGAAAAAAGTCTGAGCCCGGCTCAGGCAGCAAGGGGACAGAGACATAGAGCGAGGCAGGGGCAGTTTGCTCACCTCTCCTTCAGCTGTTTCTGTTGCCCCAATGGCTTTCATCAGCACAGAGATGGGCCCAGCTGGGCCAGTGATGTAGGATGCTCCTGTGTCGACAGCCACTGAGCAGCCTTCCTTGCAGAACAGGATTTCAGCCCCTACAGACACCCTGGAGCAGGAGGGCAGAGGGGGGACCCTGACTCTCCTTCGGTGGCTGCAGCTCAACTCCCAGGGTGAGTGTGCCACGTCCTTGGCCAGGGAACACTGGCCAGGTAATGTGTGCTGCTCCTGGTACCTCTGGAGTAGATTTCCCAGGCACAGAGGGAACCCTCCCTTCAACCTTCTCGAAAATGAAAGCTGAAGCTTCATCATATGTGGGGCTTATTTTTTTCAAGTTAAACAAAGCAGAATTGTTTCAGGGCCTCTCACTCCTTCTGCAGGACTAAAGCGGGTTAAATCTCTTCCACTGCAGCTTCCAAGCTGAATCAGCCCACGGTGCCACCCCCTCTGCATTCCTTTCAGAGCATTCCCACAGCTCTGTGCTGGAGGAACCCACCCTCCTCCCCTCTGGAGGGAAACGCACCCTCCAGGTGAACACATGCCTCTGTGATCTACCTTTCCCAGCACCCAGCAAGCTTCTCCCAGGATTTCCCACACTCATACATCCAGAGAGGTTTGCAGGATGAGGCCAGTGCTGTGTAGAAGCAGCCCCTGGCCTTACCCCTTCATGCTGATCTGCCAGTAGCCGCTCTTGCTGACGTTCAGGTAGTGGAAGTCCCCGGTGTAGTAGGCTGGGTCGCTGCCTCCGAGGATTATTTCCCCTCCAGGCTTCAGAGGATCATTCCTAGGGTGCAAAATGCAGCAGTCATTTCCCCATCTGCTGCTGTCCCTGAAAACCCAGTGAGAATGGACCAGCCATGAGCGTGAAGTTCTGCTGACCCGGTCAACAGCGGCAGAGAGCAAGTTGGAGCAGAAGAAGCCCCAAATTAGTTCAGAGGGGTGCAAGAGCCTGCACAGAGGGGGTGCCACATGCTGAGGTCTCCCAGAAGGTCGGTGCTGGATCCTGTGTGGGGCAGGCATGCGGCAGAGAGCGGTGCGGGGCTGCTGTGGTGTGTGAGCTCCTACAGCCCAGTGCCCGGCTGCCAGCACCAAGCAGGGCTCGCCAGCTGCTGGCAGTGTGAGTGGGGTCTGGTGCCCGTGACTGTTAATGTTGCTGGCTTCAGAGCGCTCATGGCTTTTGTCTTCTTACTTCGAAGCTCTGCAACAAGAGAAAGACACTCTGTAAGTCTGTAGTCCAAGGCGAGCTGTGTCCCCAGGGTGCCAAGCGGACCCAAGTAGCACCCAGACGAGGCTGTGGCTGCAGCCAGCATCGTTAGGCTTTGTTCATTATTGATGGATCCACCTTTGCTTGAGATAAAAGGCTACCACGCCTGCTTAAACCATGTGTTTGTGGGTCAGTCCCTGCGTATTGCCAAGCTTCTGTATCTGGAGATGGTGGGGAGTGTTGGGGTAGGGGGCAGTATTCCTGCTCTGCCAAGATGGGCTCACCCTCTCCTCCTGCGGGTTTTGGTGCTGCTGAGAGGAGTAATGCTGGGGTACAATAGTTTAGGGCAAGAAATGAAAGGAGGTTTGGCTTCTGGTGCAGGTTTGGGGTTTTTTTTTTAATAGGTTTTGGGGGTTTTTAATTTCACCTATCGACAAAAAACTGAATCCACTTCTGGCTGTGATTGCTCCAGCCCCGCTAGCAGAGCTGTCAACTTTGTGCAATCTGACAGTGATAAACGAACAAGGAGCAGCCTCTCCTGGCCTTAGCACTCCATGCCCAGCAGCTCCAGATAAGCATCCATCTGGTTATTTCTCTAGTGCTGTCTCATTCCATTCCAGCTCCTCCAGGCATCTCCATGCCCTTCATCCCATCCTAGGTCATAGAATGTTGTGGATTGGAAGGGACCTCAAAGCCCATTCCAGTTCCCCCACCTGCCATGGGCAGGGACACCTCCCACTGGATCAGGGGCTCCAAACCCCATCCAACCTGGCCTGGAACCCCTCCAGGGATGGGGCAGCCACCACTGCTCTGGGCCAGGGCCTCCTCACCCTCACAGCAAAACATTTCTTCCCAAGATCTCATCTCAATCTCCCCTCTTGCTGCTTCAAACCATTCCCCCTCGTTCCATCCCTGCCCTTCCTGATCAGGAGCCCCTCCCCAGCTTTTTCTGGAGTCCCAGGCACTGCTCTTTCCCAGTCCCAAGATGCAAACCCAGCACTGCTGTGGTTGCAATGCCTGTACCCCGCATAACAAACACCTCCCCAGCACCAGTGCCTGTTTCTCATAAGACCCACCGGCTGTAGTAGACAGAAAACACATCTTCCTTGAGGATCTGCTGGGAGAGGATCCGGTCAAAGACAGGGGTGATGCCATCGATGGCCTGGCTGGGGTAGCCCATCCCCAGCACCCCATCAAACCTGGCAAAGATGAAGGGGAAGGCAGGCAGCGCGGTTGCCTCAGCAAAGACCTGAATGATGGGGATGTCTGACACCTGCGGGAGGCACAAATGTCCTTGTAGGGAGCCAGGGTGCTAAATCTCCCCAAAGAGGCCCCCCCTGCTCTTTGGTAACTGGGGTTGCTCATATCAGGGTGCCGAGCCACACATGGGCATCTCCTCGCTGAGCTGGCAGCTCCAGGTCTGTGAATTGAGGGCACACGCTCACCATAACGATGTCCTGGCTGAGGAAACCTTTCACGCTCCCTGTCCCATAGCGGATAGCAAAGCCCGTGCCGTTGGCTATGTATGTCCGTGACTTGAAGGAGTTGTAGCGGCTGTGGGAAACTAGGAGAGAAGGAGAAGGTGCATCAAAGAAAGTGAGGAAGGTGGAGATGGCAGGAGTGGCCAAGGGTCTCTGCTACCCTAGCCTCCACGGAACGATGAGCTCACCCTGCCCTACTGCCAGGCGACTGGATAGCAGCAGGTAGACCCCGCTGTGCAATGGTAAACCCACTCCAGCCCACTTGGATCAGCTTTTGGGAAGGAGAGATTTGCTCATGTTCACTGAGCAGAAGCTGGAGCTGATGCTTGTCAGCCCCAATGCTGGGACTGGTTGTGCCCCCATACTCACCGCAGGCACTGTAGAGGGGGGAGCACTTGTAGGATGGCACCCACAGGTTGGCTGAGCCTGTGTCAAAGACCACTTTGAAGGTCTGTGCGGGGGTACCGATGCTGATCTCACCAAAATACTGGGTCTGGAAGGGGAACAGCATGAGAAGCATCACTGGGGGCACAGCTCAGGCTGGAGATGAGCTCATGCAGAGCCGAGCCCCCAGCAGCACCTCATAGAATCACTAGGTTGGAAAAGACCCCTTGGATCATCAAGTCCAACCATTCCTATCTGCCACTAAACCATGTCCCTGAGCACCTCATTTACCCGTCTTTTAAATACCTGTCTTTACGTCTTTTAAATGCCCTGTGGGGTGCAGTGAGTGGGACGCAGGGGTTGCGTTGGGGTGACAAAACCCTGCACAGGGACAGACTCACGTCCAGGTAGTTAGTGAGGACGGTGGGAGCCGTCCCATTTCGGGGGCCAGCCACGCCGCTGGATCTGCTCTGCCTCATCTCAGGGAAGACATCCGACACCTTCACACCCATTTCCTGCAGCGTCTGGCGGATGGAGGGCATCCTCCGCAGTGCGATCCTGCAGGAGGGAAAGAGCAGGTTTGGAGGACCAGGGAGCACCCAAGTAGCCGTATTTGACCCCTTCAACACTCCTGCCTTGGGAAATCCAGCTGGGTGGCTCTAGATGGCAGCAGCTCCCCGCAGCACCCTGCACCTCGGGGCTGCCAGCAGGGTCGTGCTCCCACTGCACCCCCAGACTAGGGTGGGATGCAGGGGATGGGATGTACCCCAGCGCACCGGGGGCAGGGACCCCACAGAGGCTGTGGCTGCTGCAGGAGGACATCAGAATGGTCATCTGTGGGCTGAGCCCAGCCCCATGCTCAGGGTGGTTGTTTGCAAGTGAAAAGCTTCGTTTTGGTTATTTGGGAGACAGGGGTGATGCTGAGCCACGCGATGCTCTGTATGGGAGAGGAAGAGGAGCAGGGAGGAGTGTGTGCGCTAGAATAGAGGAAAAAAGGAGGAGGGAGGAGATTTCCCAACACATCTGCAGCAGGTAGCACAGAAAGAGAGCCCTTTGGTCCCAGCACCAGCCCAAGCACCCAAACCCGAGGGGAGACAGCACGGCCCACAATGTTGTGGGTCCACCCAAACCCAAGGCGGGATGGCAAGACCCACAGCATCGTGGGCCACCTGCAACACACACGCCGGGTACCTCTGCAAAGCCTGGGTCGGTGATGGGAGGAAGCCGGCGCCCCAGGTCACAGCCAAGATCACCAGATACTGCTGCACCCTCCTGCTGTGTCTGGCCGGCATAGCGCTCTCCCAGGGCAGTCACCTCCTTTGCCAGCAGCTTTGTTGTGTCCCAAAGGGGAGGATGTTTTTATAGCCTGGGTTTCTACATCCTTGTGGGTTCCTCCTCCCTGCTGGCTGGGGGAGGGCTGAGGATCCCGTGGGCAGCACTGCACACAGGTAGCAGAGCGGATGCGGAGTGTGACAGCCCCTGTGGAGGCTGACACAGCTGGGAGAGCCCTGTGCCTGGCAGCAGTTGGGCAGAGCTGACAAACGTGGCTGGCAAAGGGAGCTGCAAATAGCCAGGAGCTGTGACCCCACGCTCCTTGCAGTTAACGGCACTGCTATGGGGTAGCCGGTGCTAACACAGTGTGTGCGGGGCACATGCCAAAGGCTGCTGGTTGTCAATCAGATCTGGTGGGTGATGCTGATGTAGGTGGTGGTGGCTCAGGTCTTGGTGGGTATATGTCCCAAGCTTCATGCTGCAGAGGAACAGGGTTTGCCCTAAAACCCCAAGGAAGAACAGGGTGCTCAACCACATCTCCCTCAGCCCAGCAGACGCTGACTGCAACTCCTGCAGACCCCACTGCCCTTATGGGGTCTGCTCTGAGCACAGCAAGGGGGAAAAAGCCCTTCAGCTCTGTTAAACCAGTAAGGGAGCAAGGTTTTTATGCAGAGGCTGGGGCAGAGAACCACTAAACTCATTGCTGTTGTTGATAGGATATTAGAGCAAGGTACGAGCACTCACACCTGGCCAGTCACACCGCGGCTGGGTGGAGCAGGCTGTTCTCTGCACTGTACAAGCATGGTGCAGAGGAGCCCAGCACGGCTCTGGGTGCCTTAGCTGTTCTGTCCTGTGTTTTGGAAGCGAGATGCACCAAAGTAGACACACAGTTACACGGGCAGGGGGCAGACTTGCTCAAAAACCCCAGCATGGGCTGCAGGAACCCCTTGGTGCAAAGTGTGTCACTGGTTCCCAGCTCATGCACAGCTGTATTTCCCCCTGCCGTGCCCAGCTCAGGGTGGTGGGTGCCAGATCAGGCTCCGTGGCTCCAAGCCCAGCACTTGACCTCAGGGAAACTCGGTGGGAAATGACTGCAAAGGCAATAAAAACTATCTTGAAAGGAACCTGATGACATGCTTGCCCCTGCCTCTTAGCCCCTAGCTACGCAACCACATCGGCATGCTCCTGTCGGGGACAGGACTTGTTTATGGCACTGCTGTCACCTTAGTCCAGGCGACACCAATGCTGGAGGGGTGATAAGGACAACCCACAAGCTATAGACATCCTTCTGCCAAAACTGGGGATTTAAAGCCTCCTTCCCCTGGGGGATTTTGGCTGCAGCATTTGGAGCCAGGGGAAAGTTGACCTCAGCAGGCACCGAGGCTCAGCCCCGTGGGTCGCAGCCCTGCTCCCCCAGGCCGTGACGTCTTTTCCCACGCCAAGCCCCTGTGCTGCGTCACTCGAGGGAGCCTCATGCCCTGGCACAGGTTGCAGTGAGGTGCAGAGGTCAGGAGGCAGTAGCCTAACCCAGGAGCAACAGTGATGCAAGAGTGAGCCTGGCAGGGAGCCACAGGACATAAATCCTCTTCCCGGGCATCCTATGGGCTCTGCCTGCTCTGCAGAGCCCCGTGCCCCTAAGGAGAGGCGAGGGCTGCAGTGTGACTTCAAAGGAAAGGGGCCATGTCAGCCAGGTGGTCCCAGGATGCAGGACTCCAGCATTTCCAGCTCCCCTTTGACCCATGGCCAAGGGGAGGCATGTCTGCAGGAGCCCTGAGGAGCATTAGCGTCACTGGCCATGGCTTTCCTCTGGGAGGGACAGATGGACTTTCAGATTCTCCCCACTGGATTCATGCACTGCTGTGGAAAACCTGTTCAGTTTGCTGCAAAAGGCTGGGGTTTCACTCACTTACATATCCTAAAAAGAACAGCTCACCTGGAAGTGGCAGGGGAATGCTTTGAAGTTATTTTTTTGCCTGCTTTCAAGGAATCAGATGATTGAGCTCAGAGTGAATTCAAGGAAAAGGCTTTCCAGAGAGAAATGAATGCTTTCCTGCGAGATAAATGCGTTTCTCTAGCGCTGGCCTGCAGTACTCTTAAAATAAAATTTGAAATATTAAGTGCTTCCTAATGATTCCATATAGAGAGGGAAGTTTTACTGAGTAGCCTTATTTCTTGAGGGATCTTTCAAAACATCAAAACAGTAGGGGCATTTCTGTCCTTCCCACACATCCTACACACTTTACTACTCCATGAGCTTGTTGCTGGTAAAAACACACTGGGCTTGGGAGGGTTGTTGTTCCAGATGACCAAAAAAGCTCAAGCCTAAAAACAACTTTTGGAAAGGACTTAGAAGAGGCTTTGGATGGCACTGATGCGGGGGGAATTTGGCCATTGATGTCAGCAGAGCCAGGGCTTCCCCGAAAGTGTTTGCTTAAAACCAAAACTGCTCTCGCAGGGCACAATGAAACAGTGATTTATTGAACCAGAGGGAAATCATTCCCTTGCAATAAGCTTCAGAAAAGCAGGCTTGGAAGAGCAATACTAGCTCCAGCTCACTGCTGCCTGCTCCAACCCGAAGGCAGCGCACAACCATACCCTGGGTCATTTGGAGCATGATGGGAAGCATTGCTCTCTGCCATCCAGGAACGATGTTCTATCCTGGCTTGATTTCACCCCACAGCACTTAGGTGAAACGTCCTGCACATCCACTCTTGCTGCCACAGAGACAGGGGTGTTAAACAAGGGGAATCACATCACCCTACATGCAATGCCTATAGGACCACTCATCTTTCTTCTGGTGAGGACCTAAAGATGAAGTTCGGCCAGGAAAAGTTGCTGTGCATCGCAAGTGCTGAGGTGAAGCAAAGACCATAATCACAGCCAGGAACCAAGCAGGGCCACAACCCTTACTTACCCTCACAATGTCTGAACCCAGGCATCCTCTCCCACCCTTCCTCCACAAGCAGCTGCCCAGCGCTTGCTCTGCTCCAAACCCCTCTGCTTTATCTGCCCTGATACCAGCAGGGCTGGATCCACCTTTGCCTTAGAATCTTAAAATGGCTTGGGTCGGGTTGGAAGGGACATTAAAAGCCCATCCAGTTCCAACCCCCTGCCATGGGCAGGGACACCTCCCACCGGATCAGGGGCTCCAAGCCCCATCCAACCTGGCCAGGAACCCCTCCAGGGATGGGGCAGCCACCACTGCTCTGGGCAACCTGGGCCAGGGCCTCCCCACCCTCACAACAAAACATTTCTCCCTAAGATCTCATCTCAACCTCCCCTCTTTCAGCTGAAAACCACTCCCACTCATCCTATCCCTGCCCTCCCTGATAAGAGCCTTACTCCCACCCACAGCCAAGCTGATGCTGGGAAGTCCCTAGCTCTTTTTCTTCCTCTTGAGAGCCTCTCACTGCAATCTGCACTCCTTGCAAAGGTATCCCCTCAAAAACCAGCAGCAAGGAGCAGCTGCCCCAAAGCCAGCCCTCCTAGGGATGCAAAGCAACCATCTGCAGCTTTGGGAGGGGCTGCCCTCGCTTCCACCTGCTGGGAGGTCCTCCTCTCTAACCCAGGCCTTAAGCACTGGCTACTTGGGCAGGGATTTGGGTGCCCAAATGACTTCCCCCACCTCAGCTGAGCTGTCAGAGCAGCTCCCAGCTCTGCTTCCACCTGGTGCAAACCCACCACAGACCTGGGCACCAGCGCGGTACCTGCCGAGCACCAGCAGGCACTGCTACCCACTCAATCAGGCTGTGCTTGCAATCAAAAGGGAACAGGTTTAACTCAAACTCGTTAATTAATTCTTGCAAGCTAAGAAGGATATCTGCACAGAGACCGGCTTTGATGTGATTGCCTTGCTTTAATTAAACTCCTGCTTGCACCCAGCTTCCCAAGTGCTCACAGAAACCTGGCTGGCATCCATTCAGCTCGTGCCTCTGATTGCACAGACCTGCTGAGCAATCCAACCAGTTCTCCAGCAGCACCGGCTTTGCTCCCAGAGAGAGAACTTTCTGCAGCCTGAACAAAATAGTGCCTTTTAAATCATCTGATATTAAGCTAGGAGAGCTCTGTGTTGTCCTCAGACTCCTGCTTGCCATCAAGCTCTCCCTGTGAGACCCAGCCCCTCACGCTGGGGGATGCTCATAGTCCAGAACATTCAGTAGTGCAGGTCCTGCTTTCAGGGTTTAAAAGCAACTGATTTACCTGGGCCTGTATGATTCCTGAGGCCAGATCTGCTGCAGGGAGGATGCGGAAGGAACGTGTGATGTGATCTCCAGCAGGTGGCCAACCCAGCCTCTTTCTGTCCCTACAGAAAGAGGCTGGAAAGCATCAGCATCCCATTGTCCTCCTAGAAGGTGTGCTGGGACAGTGGAGATGCACAGCAGAAGAAAAGGCGCTTTGAATGCCCATGGATAGGGCTGGATCCCTCTCTGAGATGAAAGCCACACATCTCAGCAGGTTTCCCTGGGGTGGTTCAGCTGTCCAGGTCGTGGGAAGGCAGCCACTCATGCTTGTGTTTGGGTGGCCACAGGATGCCGGAGATGGTCCCCTGGTTCAAACCCCAGCAGAGCTGTCCCAGTGCCCACCATCACAACTCACACCAGCTTCATCCTGCCGGGCAGCAGATCCAGCTCTGCTCCATCCCAACCTCATCCCACAGAAGCAGGTCTAGAGTAAATGCAAGTCCTGGCCCATAATGGTCAGAGGTGACAGCACTGCAGCGCTTGGGTTTGCTCCAGCCCCTTCTCCCACTCCAGCATCTCTCAATTAATTAATAACCTCAGATGTCATTGGCTTTGCCATGGTTACTGGATGGGAACGGGGTAATTTACTCTCCTCCGATCGGGACTGAAATGTTAATGTGGTTTAATGGGTGTTTTCCTAACCTCCCCTGCCCTCTCCCACAGCTCCCTGGGCTCCGCTCTCGACAGCCCTGCGGGACGCGTGGGAAGGCAGTGCCACCGCTGCTGCCTGCAGCCCAGGGCAGCCAGGAGCTGTAGCCATGGGAAGGTCCTTATGCCACCTCTGACTGTGGCCATGGGAATGTCCTCATCCTACCTCCAGCTGCGGACACAGGAAGGTCCAATTGCCATCTACAGCCATGTCCATGAGAAGGTCCCTGTACCCTCTCTAGCCGTGGCCATGGAAGGTCCCTGTGCCACCTCCAGACATGGCCATGGGAAGATTCCTGTAACATCTTTAGCTGTGGCCATGGGAAGGCCACCATGCTGCCTCTGGCTACAGCCAAAGGAAGATCTAAGTGCCATCTCCAGCCATAGCCAGGTAAAGGTCTCTATACCTCCTCCAGCCACAGCACCTCTTGGTAACACTCACAGGAGCCAGTACTGGAGCAAGCCCTGAAGCCACAGGAAAGGAGCACAGTCTGATTTCGGACTTGGGCACACTTTTTAATTAAATCTTTCAACAAAGGGAGGACAAAAAGAATAAAATAATGCTCAAAATTCCAGAATCCTGTCTGGAACAGCATTTGGTCCTGGAGCCTTGCTCAGGAGGTCCTCACAGGAGCCCTGTGGGGCAGTGAGGCATCATCCTTGCAGCTGGAGTGGCTGAGGCCAGCACTGAGGGTCCTGGGGCTGAGAGAAGCAGCAGCTCAGTGCAGGGGAGCCAGACCCAGGGCTCACTTGCACCATCCCATCTCCAACGATGAGGCCCATCTCGCAGGTTACACCATAGTGCTGCTGTCTCCCACCTTCTGCAAGAGCTGCAACAGGGACAGATCCTGATTAGCAGAAAAACCCTCCAGTGCATCCTCAATGGGTTGCGGAGAGGATGAGGTGACCTTCCCTGTCCAGTCCCGACCACAGCAATGAGGATTAATATCATCCATGGACTGCAAACCCCAAAGGTTTCATCCACCTGGGAGAACCATGCCCAGAGCCTTGCTCACCTTGCTCAGCACGGGGATGTTTGCCAGCGAGCCCAAAAACGCAAAAGCCACTGGGAAAAAGCTCCTATATCAGAACAAAAATTTCTGTTAAGCTCCATGCCTGGATTTTTCTGGGATGGGAGCAGTGGGGGCCTTGCCTGGGGCTGCAGGGCATGAGGACCACCCAGCTCCAGGTCTCCGGCTGTACCAGGATGGCCAGACACCATGGGACGGACCTGAAGAGGGTGATGAAGCCGTAAGCCTCCAGCAACATGCCCAGGATGGGCCACCGCATGAGGACGATGAGGACCCCCCCAAGGAAGAAGCTGCTGCCTTTCAGCTTTGGCCTCTGGAAGAAGAACGTGAAGGTCCTCCTGAAGCCGATGATGAAAACTAAGCCAGAGAGGAAGAGGATCTGGAAGGATGAAGAGGACCAGGTCAGAGAAGCCCTGCTTAGGTGGACCCTTTGCTCCATCCTAGGCATCAGCACCAGTCGTGGGAAGTACTGGCCCTGCCATACTCACATTCCCAAAGGCCAGGAGCACTGAGTCAAAGTACAAGAGGATACCAAAAAGGATGAAGAATAGGCCAAAGCCAACCAGTCCCACGCCGATCCCTGCAGAGGATGGGAGGAGGGCTGAGACAGGGCCTTGGACACACATCTCTGATCCCGCCGTGGGCCGCGTTTGCTCTCCTCAGCACCTCTGTGGCCTGTTCTCTCTGAGAAATGTGCTTGGGATTTGTGTCCAAAGCTTAGAACCAGCCTTTCCAGCTGCCCAGCCCTGGGGGAGACCATCAGGTAACCCAGAAACTCCTCTATGCTGCCAGCTAAAGAATGAACCACAAAGGAAAGATAAACAGGGACGTCATCTCCAGTGGCACGAAGGGTGTTGGTGCAGGGCGAGGCTGGTGATGTTCTCCAGATGATCCAGGCACCTCTTTGGCGGCTGCTCCTGATGCAGACCTGGGACAGAGGGTGAGGACCGACCCAGCTCTGCAGTGCCCGTTGTATTGGTCACTGGTCCCATCCTGGCAGGGCTCTTGCTGCATCCCCAACCCTAGGACAAGGCTTGCCATCGTCCCCTCTCTCTGCCCTGATGAAGCAGTCTTGATGCCTGCTTGGTGCTGCAGAGCATGCCCATGGAGTGCCCTGGTCCCACGGGGATGGACATCACTGCTGGGACGTGGCCAGCCCGCGCCTGCCCTCCTACTTACGTTGGAAGTCAGTCAGAGACACCATCTTGCCGGCGGTGGGGCTGGGCGAGGGCAGCCACCCTTCCACGTGCCTTGCTGACAGTGACCCTTGGAAAGGCCTTTAGTCCCTGCGTCATCAAGCAAATCATTAACTGCCCCACGGCAGCAGCACCGCCTTTGGGGGGAAGCATTGGGCAGGCATCGCTGCAGGGGCTGGAGCACCTCCCGTACGAGGAGAGGTTGAGAGTTGGGGTGTTGTTCAGCCTGGAGAAGAGAAGGATCCAGGGAGAACTTAGAGCAGCTTCCAGTGCTGAAAGGGGCTCCAGGAAAGCTGGGGAGGGGCTCCTGATCAGGGACAGCAGGGATAGAGTAAGAGGGAATGGTTTGAAGCTGCAAGAGGGGAGATTGAGACGAGGTCTTAGGAAGAAATATTTTGCTGTGAGGGTGGGGAGCCCCTGGCCCAGGTTGCCCTGAGCAGTGGTGGCTGCCCCATCCCTGGAGGTGTTCCAGGCCAGGTTGGATGGGGCTTGGAGCTCCTGATCCAGTGGGAGGTGTCCCTGCCCATGGCATGAAACTGGATGGGCTTTTAGTTCTCTTGCAACCCAAACCATTCCATGAGTCTATAACACAGAGGCTGGTGGCTGCAGGTCCCTGCGTGGTCCTGCTCTCCCTGCTTGTCTTCCCTGGGAAGAGAGGGCTTCCCCAAACCAGGAATGCACAAGGCTATGGTGTCCCTTGAAGTGTCACCCTGAGCCCCCAGCTGGGAGGGAGCCGTGCAGAGCACTGGGTGCTGCATGCACGATTCCCTGCAGCATTGTCAGGGCAGGGATGGTCCCAACTCACCACCAGACTGCCCCTGGGGAGAAAGGAGCTTCGGTACCCACTGTGCCCCCAGCCCTGACTTGAGGTTTGCTGCCTCCTAATACCGGGGTCCCTGCATGTCACATGCCACCCTTGAGGGACCTCTACTCCCATGTCCCTCAGGAAAGCCTGCAGGGACCACCTCCGCACCACTTTTATTCCTTAGCTTTATATGGATTTGCCAGGTACAAATAAGAAATTGCTTACAATGAAGATGGTGAAACACTGGCCCAGGTTGCCCAGAGAGGTGGTTGACGTCCCATCCCTGGAAACACTCAAGGTCAGGTTGGATGGGGCTCTGAGCCACCTGATCTGGTTGAAGACGTCCTTGCTCCTGGAGGAGGGTTGGACTGGATGGACTTCGAGGTCCCTTCCCACCTAAAGCATCCTATGATCCTAAATGCGTTTTTTATTCCTCCGGGAGCAGCTACAGCTAAAATAAAACTCCACTGGGAAAAAGAGCCCCTCAAAAGAGGGAGGAGAAGGTGCCACCAGCCCTGGCCTGAGCTATGCCAAGGTGCGACCCTTCCTTGCCAGCTGAGATGCCAGAGCCGTTTATCCACCATTTATCTAACATTAAAGTTGTTACCCAAGGTCCCCTCTAGACAAAAGACGCTGACACTTCACTATTTCTTAGATACTTTTATTTCTCTAACACTAGCAAAAAAACCCAGAAAACCAAATGCCTCCCTTCCCACCCTCCCCAGTGCATAAATAGATTTCATCCCAATGCTAATCCTTTCTCAGTTACGAGTCACTGGTATATGAAGTGTTATGAAAAATAATAACCAAAATAAAATTAATTGAGGGTTTTTTTCTTTAGAAAAACCAACAAAATAACAACCAGGATGGGGTCCGGGTGCATCGGGCTGCGCTCGTGCCAAGGGGAGGGCTCAGACCTGGCCACCACGGCATGGCTGATGGGCACCTGGAGGTAGGAGCACCAGGATGCTCCTCATCCTCTGTGGCCCTCAGAGATGGGAGGAATTGTGCCTCTGTGTGCCTGTGGGGCAGCACAGACTTTGCATAAGCCACAGCCTGGCATCCCCACAGCCGGGGTAAGCGGGGTTTGCCCCGGTTACACAAGCTGGAGAGCCCACCCCAGCACTCAGGGACAGGGAAATAAATGGGTCATCTCTTCAAACTTACAGTCTCTTTATATTTTATTTTAAATAAATTGGCTTTTAATAAAAGCAGAAAAAATATATATTTTTTAAATAGTTTTTTTTTCTTTTTCTGATAAATTGGCAAAGAATCTGCTTTTGTAACTCACGGGCAGGGCTGGTGCCAACAACCCTGCAGAGAGAGAGCTGAGCACAAAACAGTACCTCCCAGAAAAGAAGAGAAAAACAAATATAGATATATATTATAAATGTATAATTTCCATAAAACATATATTAAGGCATGTAATAGCAAAATAAAGGGCCAGCTTTATGAGCTAAGAGAGCTGTGGGAGGCCTGGGGCTCCTGGGATCCTACCAGTATTGCTCAGATGGGGCGTGATGGGGATGCAGAGCGGGGAGAGAGGAGGGCAGAGGTCCTTGGGAGGGTCAGGATGAGGCCAGGGGAGAACGAACTGCAGTATGGACATTATTTACCTTCCCGTCCCCTCCAGCTTGCCCATCCTAGCCCCGCCACCTGCACGTCGCCTGGGATTTTGCTTGTTCCAGCAGAACCTGCTTTCCCTCCCTCCAAAAGCTAAAGAAAAGGGTAAACTCGCTACAGCAAAACCAAACAAGCCAAAGGCGCTGGAGTGCAATGGCGAGGCCGTGGGGCGAGATGCGGTGCCAGATCTTCAGAGGGGCCAGAAAGGAGGTGATGGTTGGACCGGGGGCCACCAGGACGAGCCCTGCTGCTGCCACCTGGCCCAAAGCCCCTTCCCTTTCTTGTCACTGTCCCCATCCACCCGCAGAGGCATCCCTGCTGATCCCTGGCTTCACCGCTCCACTCTGCACTCCACCACCCCATACTCTGCTCCCGGGCAACATCCCCATCCCTGCCCAGACCTCCTGCTCCGTGCCTGCGGCACACCGGGCAGTCCTCGGATCACCCTGATGCTGAACACACTGCTCCCCCGGGCACCACTGTCCCCTCCAGTCCCATGTCTGTCCATCCTGACCCCAACACAGCTCCTTATTCCTCCTGTAAGGAATGATGGGACAGGCCAGGCTCTGCCAGCAACTCCCACCAGCCAGTTCGATGCTACAAGCAGGTTTAGGGAAAAGGAAGGGAAGAGGCACCCAAGAAACAGTGATGGAGCATCCAGGTCCAGTGTAAGGTGGAAGCACCATCCATGGTGGGGACTGGCTGGTCTCCTCCCAGAAGAACCCCTTTGCAGACCTTTGGGAGATCAATGCATTAGCACATGGAGCCCGGGGAGTCCTACGCTACCCCAGGCCTGCCCTGGCAGGGAGATGGTCACTGTGCTGGTGGCCATCACTGCAGATGGCCCTTGTCTGGCTGTTCATGCAAGCCTGATGCCCAGGACACCACCAATCTGTTCCCGTGCCAGCTGGCAGCCAAGGGGCTCCTCAGGGACCACGGTCCCAGCACCCACATGTCTCCTCCGGGATGGGGCAGAGCTGGTGCTGTTGGAGAGGCATCGCCCCGCTCAGCTGTGCCGGATGGTCTCGCCTTCGATGGGAGGGAAGAGGGTCCGGGAGAACCAAAAACAATGGCGAGAGGTTTGGTGTCTGCTGGGGCGCTAAAACGTGGCCCCATGGAACTTGATGACGCCGACAGCAGCCAGGGCTTGAGCTAGAGGGAGAGGAAAGCAGGGCTGAGCTACTACGCATAGGGTGGCTGGTGGTAGGGTGGCCCCTACACCCACCCTACAGCCCTCTCCTGCCTTGCTTGGAGGAAAACCTAGTGCAGATTCAGCTCTGTGCCCCAGCTGCCTAGCAGGAACCTCTAACCGAGCAGGGGAACGCTGTGTCCCCAACTTTGCAGACACCACTGCAGAGGTGACAGGGCAGGCAGCGCCCAGAACTTGGCTGAGATCCACCATCACCTTTTGTCCCCTGCTGAGCCTCCCCCTACCCACGCTGGAGTCCCCCGGGACTTTGCTTTGGAGGACACTTGTACTTTGTCCATAGGAGGAGTTGGGACTGACGTGGCTCAAGAGATGTTAGCTGGAGCAAGCAGCAATGAACAAGACACCAGGTGCAGAAGAGGAGCCACCCGCCCAGCCCCACCCAGGATGGAGAGGATGGGATGAAGTACGAGAGAAGAGGTGCTTACTTCATGGCTCAGACACGCATAAAATGGCTGTTGTCGGCGGCCCGGGATGTTTCAGACGAGAGGGGGTTGGTCGGTGGAGTCGGGGAAGCTGGGGAGGTGGGAGGGCTTGGGGTAGCACATTGAGCTGGAAATAAGAAATGGGAGAAGGGCATGAAGAACACAAGCTGCTGGCAGCAGCCAGGGGAAGGAGGCAACCCAGCAAGCAGTTAGCAGAGGGGAGGAAAACGGAGAGGAAGGAAGCGGGGAAGCAAGCATGGTCAGGACAAATAGCCACAGCAGTGCCCAGCTGCGGCGCGCACACGTGAGCTCCCCGCGGAGCTCCTCATGGACAAGGCTTGGCGTGCCACCACGCTAGCTTGGGCACAGTGTGCATCATGCATGGCACAACCAGGCACTCCCATCCTGCAGCCTTGTGGACACAGCTGACAAGGTGCCAAATCCTGCGCTCGGTCGAAGTGGCTGCTCCATCCCCTGATGCTCAGCACTGCCCCAGGCACTGTGGGCAGGGCTCTGGTAGCCACTGGCATCACCAGACTCACTCTCCCACCACACAGGGATGTCCTGCACCAGGACAGATGCAGCCCACTCTCCTGCCCCTCACTTTTGCGGCCCATCCTGCATCAAGCCTTCCCAATCTGCCCTGCCCACCACCTAACGCCCCACAGGGCTCCTCGTGGACAAGGCTTGGTGTGCCACCATGCTGGCTCGGGCACAGTGTGCACCATGCGTGGCACAGCTAGACGCTCCCATCCTGCAGCCTTGTGAACACTGTTGACAAGGTGCCCAAACCTGCACCCAGAGGAAGCGGCTGCTCCACCCCCTGATGCTCAGCACTGCTGCAGGGGATTGCAGCCCTAGGCACTGCGGGCAAGGCTCTGGTAGCCGCTGGCATCACCGGGCTAACTCTCGACTATGCAGGGATGCCCTGTACCAGGACCAATGCAGCCCGCTCTCTTGCCCCTCACTTCTGCCACCCATTCAGCCCATCCTGCATCCAACCTTCCCTGCCCACCACCTAACGCCACCTATGGTCCAGTCCCCCGTGGGGCTGTCAGGCTCCAGACCCTTCGTGCCACCCCATGCCTTACCCGAGAGCATGCGGCCCCGGCGGGAGGCTTCAGCAGCCAGAGCACAGGAGATCTCTATCCTCTTCTCCTGCTCCTGCAGTTGCGTCTCGGGATCCTGGGGAACATCCACCTCCCCCTCGCCCAAGGGGACGACATTCTGCAGGCTGTGCAGAGGACCCGGTGTCAGTACCCATGCCCAGCCTCAATGGGGGTGCCAGGGAAGGGGTGCAGGTGGGGTGCACCCCAGCGTGGCTGGTGTGGGCATGGGCACCGCAGCCTCACCTGGATTTAGCAATGAGGGTCTTGATCCTTTCCACTTTCTTCTGCTTCTCCTTCATCTCCTCGGGGCTGAGAGGCGTATCAGGCTCCAGCTCGATGTACCGCTCGGGAATGAGGACTTTGTCTGGAGTGGAAAGCTGGGTGCAGCGGCAAGGGATGAGCTGTGTGTCTGCTACTGGGAACCGATCCCTGCTCCAGCACCCACTTGCCACCAGATCCCAGCACCTGCCTGTCAAGCGCAGCCCCCAGCAGGGCATGGCCAGTGCCTCCAGGATCCTGGATGGATGGATAGAACCCCCCATACCCAGGATCCTGGATGGATGGATAGAACCCCCCATACCCAGGATCCTGGATGGATGGATAGAACCCCCCATACCCAGGCTGCCAGCTCCCCCAGGACAGCCCATCCTCACCTCTTTGTTGATGTCCACGTCGTAATGCTGTGGTTCCAGCTCCATCTTGCGCAGCCGGGCAATCTCCTCCTGGGGTGTCTCGTAGACTTTGCCAGGGTCATCGGAGCGCAGCGCTGCCTCCAGGTCGGAGATGTCCACTTCATGGATGCTGCGGTGCCGACGCACCTGCAAGGGACCCCAGCCCCATTGAAGCTCTCCAGGACGGCGCATTGTCCCCTGTGCCAGCCCCAGTGCCCCCTCTACTCCCTCAGGGACCTCAGGTGCTTGGCAAAGCCAAGGCCAATTTATCCCAGTCCCGTGGCCAGAGCTGGGACTCACCACCTTGTAGGAGGTGGGTGCCTTTGTGCCGGGGGTGTCAGGCTGCTGGCTGCCCAGGAGCTGCAGGCTGCGCCGCTTCTCCTTCATTGAGCCGCTCTGGTGGCGCTTCATGCGGTCGATCTGCTCCTCCACACTCATCTTCACCTTTGTCTCATTGGCAAACACGGCACTTTTTGGCCTCTCCTGGGGAGAACCCGGCCTTACAGTCACAAACCCCTGCCTGCAGCAAGGTCTTGCCCCATGCGCCCCATGCCACAAACCTCTGGAATAGAGCTGCTCAGCCCACTCCTGGCAAGAGGAGAAGGCACTGAAATAGCCCATGAGGTCATAGAATCATGGAATGGTTTGGGTTGGAAGGGACCTCAAAGATCATCCAGTTCTACCCCCTGCCATGGGCAGGGACACCTCTCACTGGATCAGGTGATCCAAACCCCATCCAACCTGGCCTTGAACCCCTCCAGGGATGGGGCAGCCACCACTGCTCCGGGCAACCTGCGCCAGGGCCTCCCCACCCTCACAGCAAAACACTTCTCCCTAAGATCTCATCTCCATCTCTCCTCTTTTAGATGAAAACCATTCCCCTCATCCTAACCCTGCACTCCCTGATCAAGAGCCCCACCTCAGCTTCCCTGGAGCCTCTTTCAGTCCCAGAAGCTGCTCTAAGGTCTCCCCAGAGTCTTCTCTTCTCCAGGCTGAACAACCCAAACTCTCTCAGCCTGTTGAGGGTCCCAAGGAGCTGGATGTTGAGATGTGGAGCCATGCAGGGATGGCTCCCCTCTGCGCTGCCCCAGCTCTGAAGGCTGTGATATAGCCCCCACTTTGGTAGTCCGACCCCCAGCCGCACCACCCCAAGCCCCAGCCCCTCAACATCAGCCCTACCCGAGAACTGAGCCCGTTGGCCATGCCGCTGGTGCTCCTCCTTGGCACGCCGGCCGCAGGCACCTCCTCCTCTGCTGGAGACTTGGTCCTAGGAGGGACGATGCCCACTGCGGAGCAAACCGAAACACCAGGCTGAACCCACCAAGGGTGCCAGCAAGATGCTGAGTGCTCCCAGCAAGCACAAGGAACCCAATGGAGCAGGACCCACCAACCCCAGTGCCGTACCCTTGTTGAGAGCTGCTTGCTTGTCTGCCTCCTGCTCCTGTCGGCTCTGTGGGAGCCCCTCGGCGGTGGGTCCAGACGGAACCAGTCGCTGCCCCTCTTTCTTGCTCTGCTCGAAGCTCAGCTTGGGCTGTGGGAGAAAGGAGATCACTGGTGAGATCCCATCCTGCTCGGGTGCCATGCTCTGCTTAGGGACAGACCTGCTGCTCTCCACAGCCATGGGGTGACATACTGGTGGCACACAGTCTCAGGAGTGGATGGACACACAGACACTGGCCAGGCGGTACCATCGCACTCCAAATGTTCGGGGAGAGGGGCTCTGCAGCTCTACCCTGGCCCGTCGGGGCTGTGCACCCATCACTGCCCCCGTAAGAAAGGATCATGCATTGGAAAAGCTTCCTGCAGGGGTGATGATCCCGCCACGGCTCAGGGGTGGCATGCAGGAGCTCCAGGACAGGGACACCCTGGCTCTGTGCTGAGCTCCATCAAGATCCCACGCCTCTGGGAGGGGACAGGGTCCCACACGGGCAGAAGTCAGGGCAGACCCTGTACAGCAGCAGAGATTAAGCAAAGGGCTATTTTCTGAGGTCCTTCCCTTCCTGCATCCCCTGGGCACAGCCTGCCCAGGGCTCAGGGACTGCTGCAGTGGTGCTGGTACAAAGAAGGGGTACGGCAACAAACTGAGGAGTCCAACATGCCTCCCTCAACTGCCCTGTGCTCTTCCTGGTGATCACACATCCTTACATCCCATGGATCAGCATGCACCCACAACTGCGCCTCCCGCATGTGTGCCAGAGATGCCACTTGTGCTTGCAGCCCGGTCCCTCTGCAGCTCAGCACGGCTGCTGCTTTGTCGTTGCATGCATCCTGACTCCCCGGCTGCAAAGATTCTTGTGTCTCCTGGTGTCCACACCTGGCTCCTCCTCTTGGCCAAAGCATTACCAGGAATTCCCAAATCCAGGTTTGCCCTAGGTGGACAGGAGTCCGGGGGTTCACCCCCAAGCAGCAGAGCTTGCCAGAGTGGGGAGCGGCACCACAGAAGGACAGAGACAAGGGCAGAGGAAAGCAGAGGGGCTGACACCAGGGACTGCAGCAGCATTGGGGGATGACCAGGAGAAGCCAGAGTGGGTGCTGTGCGTGGGCGCAAGGGGATCTGGAGGGGACAGGGGGGCCATGGTGAGGCTGCCAGGAGAACACTGCCTTGGAGAGGCCAGGTACCAGCCCCACACTGCTGTCCCCTAGCCAAGTGCCACCTCCACTCTGTCCCTGTCCCTGCTGCCAGGGCAGAGGGTGGGCAGCCCCATCGCCTGTCTCATCCCAGCCCCTTCCAGGTGATTTCTCAGGGAAGAAGGGAATGGGGCTGCTCTAGAGAGGTTTTGGTACCTGTCCCCTCTTCGCCTCGCCGCTTTGCTGCCAGGAAGGGGAGGTGGGGTACGGCCAGAGACGGCTCTCGCCGGGGAGCGGAGGAACTGTCGGAGGAGGCTCCAGGGGTATGTAGGACTTGGGGAGGGGAGGTCGAGGCGGGCCTGGTTCCTGGGGCACAGAGGAGCATGAGGCATGAGAGCAGAGACACTGAGAGCCAGGAAGGAAGAGAGAGTTAGACAAAGATCGAGACAACACACAGTGGAAGTGTCGAGCCAAGGAAAAGAGGAGGGAGAGCAGCTGGCCGCCACTCCCAGTGCTCCGTGGTCTCCAGGTTCCCATGCAGAGGGGACAGTGCTGCCTACCTCCTATGCTGCCCTCACTGCTGCACATCAACCCAGCAAAGCATGTGGAGCTTCCAGCACCCAGGAGACATTGGCATTGCCGCTGTACAGCCAGGTAGGGTTGGGGAGTCCCCAAATGGGGAGGTGATTGAATCCCCATCCCTAGAGGTGTTTAAAAGATGGGCAGATGAAGTACTTAGGGAGATGATTTAGTAGTGGACAGGTATGGTTGGACTCGATCTCAAAGGTCTTTTCCAACATAGGGATTCTAGGATTCTATGAAATTCTACCTTAAACTTCACGTTGAAGGTGAGACCAGCACTGCTGGACCCCTGCAAGAGCAGCAAGAAGATCCTGAAGCCAAAGGCTGGAGCTGAGCAACGCCCAGCCTTCAGGGCTGCTTGATGCAGGAGCCCAGCCACAGCCCCTGCAGGGACCACAGACCCAGGTGTAACCAGGGGACCCCATAATCTATGCATGTGGCTAAAGCAGCATCCCCAGGCAGAACCATGGGGGAACCTGGCTGCACTCTGTGCCCGGTGCCCACTTGTCTCCTGACACCAAGGGTTTGTGCCAGCTTACAAGCCACACCAAGCACCCCATGGTGGCCAAGGGCTCCCTGGGGACACCCTGGCTCACTCACCTCACTGGGTCCTGGCTTGGTGGGTGAGCCCTGGGAGCCAGAAACAAGGGAGAAGGGGCTGAGGGGGCTGGTGATGCTCGCTGAGCTCAGGGGGCTGGCAGGGCTGTTGGAGCTGAAAGTCCCTGAGGGGCCGATGGCTACTGCAAAGAAAAACAGAAATGAGGGCATGCATCACATCCTCTGCCTCTTCAACCAGGCACTGCCATCTGCATCGTGGCAGCACAGGCATCGGGGATGTCCCACACTGGGGTCGGCACTGTGCAAGGGCAGGGATGGTCACTGCTCACCTCTGTGCTTGGCAGTGTCTGTGCCGCGGGATGGGTTGTTCTTCCTCAGCCCCTCCATCACATCCTGGATCCGCCAGATCTCCTTCTGGATCTGCCGATTGAGCATTTCGTTCTGGACAAGGAGAAAAGGCAGTGGTCAGAGCGGCTCCCAGTGCTGCCAACGCTGCGGCACCCCATCCCCAAGCGGAGTCGTGGGACCCATGGGGGTTCAGCTGAGGCACACACAGCCTGGGGCAGTCCTAGCCATCATGACTTGTCTGCTGTCAGGAGCCATCTCTGCTTCCCCAGGTGCCTGCCATGGGCTGAGGGAGCAGACGGAGCCACAGCAGCATGGGGAGCACTGGGTTGCATCTCCTTCACAGCACCCAGGTTCCTCAGTCCCTCTGCCCTTGCCCAAAGCTGAACACCAAGGGCTGAACACAGAGCAGCCACTTGCAAACCAGCTCCTTGGGGCTGAAGGACCCAAGGGACCCTGGGGATGTCAGATGGACTGGCAGGGTCCTGCTCACCTGGATATCCAGGTTCAGTTGCTCCCAGAGGTCATCGTGCAGGGCGGACACCTCGCTCTCCAGGCTCTCATACTCAGCAGTGCTATTCACCAAAGCCTGGCAGGGGGAAAGATGGGTGGGTTAAGTTTTTTTTTTTTTTTTGCAGGTTTGTGCCCCCACTGGCAGCAGCCCTGGTCAGCACAGAAGCATCCACAAAAGCAGAAGGATGCTGCACACAACACAACCTCTCGGGCTGGAGAGGGGGTGGCAGTGCAAGGGTACCGGTGCTGCTGTGTCCCACCCAGGCTGAGTCCGTGGGATTGTCTTGCACAGACAGCAGAGCAACACTGAGCGACCAGGGGCAGAAGCTGAGACAGCTCCATGCACGTGTGCCAGCTCTGTGAGGGTTAATTTGTATTGTCCCCAGTGAAGGACTTTGGCTTCTCTGGGTCCCCAGCCAGCCAAGGGGATTTCCCTTCTTGTTCTTTATCCAGGAAGGGAGAAAAAGGATCAGGAGGTGGAGGAGACAGGCTCGCAGCCAGGAGGGAGCCGTTACCGTGCTGGCCTGCGACAGCTCCACACGGATGTTGATGAGCTGGTTCTGAAGCGATTCCTTCTTGTGCAGCAGCTTCTCCGGATAGGCAGGCTGGCTCCCAAACATCTCCAGTTCCTGGTGTGTCCCCATCAGTGCACTCTCCAGGCTTTCCTGGGAAGAAGTCAGCCTGTGAGAGCCTGGCAGGTGCAGGAGCCACGGTCCCTCTCCTTAACAAGCCCCAGGACTGTGGCACGGCCAGGATATCTCCCCCAGCTTGGCAATGTCCCAGCTGAACTGTCCCAAATGGAGTAGGACATGTCACTTCCTCACCACAAAGGTGCTGCTTGGGCACGGCCCTTGCCATGCAGCCAGGCTCATCCCTGGCTGGTCGCTAGAGCTGCCCACCACTTACCTTCTCTGCTCGGAGCTGCTGCACCAGCCTCTCCTGCTCTCGCAGCACCTTGTTCTGCTCACAGAGCTTCCCCAGCAGCTTCTGTTCCCGGGAGGGAAAGAGAAAGGGAGAAGAAGATGAGAGCCCAGCAATGAGGTGTGCAGGGTGCAAACGGATCAGCGCTCAGCTGGGACACGACCCACGGTGCTGGTTTGATGGGACAATGTGTGGTCCTGGGGAAGAGTCTCCAGCCCACTGTGTTCACTGCAGGGACCTCACCCTGGCCAGTGTGACACAGGCCAAATCCAGACACAAGGAAAGACCAAGCAGTGACGCTCAGTGAAGGATTTAGCCCTCAGGCTGCACAGATGATGGTTGGGGCAGCAGCAGGTTCCCCTCTGGATATGCAGGAGCTCAGCTCTCTCTGGTGACAGCAGCCCTGCTGCGGGGGGACAGGGACAACAGCACAGGGCAGAGGATGAACACACAGGACAGATGTTTGCTCACTTACATCAGTGTCTTGCTCGCTTATCTTGTAGGCATGCAGCGTCTCCCTGTAGGCCTCGGGGAAGGGTGTCACCTGCAAGCAGAGCGTGGGGTGAGCCCAGCTCCAGGAGCCCCTGGGGAAGCTGAGGCATCTCCCAGACCCTCTCCCTCATCCCTATCAGCAGGGAAAGAGGCAAGAGCTAAGTCTCCGGAGGCAGCAGGTGCTCCAGGATCAGTGGCAGCAGTTGGGAGGCAGCAGGATGTCGGTGATGGAGCTCTTGCCCTCACCCTGCCCCATGGCTCAAACAAAGGCACAACCTCCCTCCCCATTCCCAGCCCCAGTGCCAATCGGCTGAATGAGCCAAGGGAATTAGCTGGAGGCAGCCTGGCTGCAGGACGCCAAGAGCTGAGTTACAGACGCGCCTCGTGAATCATTAGCTGCCTGGAGTACAACTGCCCCCATTTCACAGGTAGGGAAACAGAGGCAGAAAGATTAAGCTGTAATCCCACTTAGCAGAGTGGAAACACCTATAAATCAGCAACTGCATCAGGGCTTGTTTACCATCCGGCTTCTCTGTGAGTCATTTTCCTTTCCTGGAAATGGAAATTACTAATGGGACCTCACCAATTAAATGGCTCCAAGATCCTGAGATGAAAGGCATAAGATGGGAAGAAGGGGATCATTATTGCTAGAAAGCAAAGCCACTACTTTAGAGCCACTTAAAACCACAGCACAATGCAAATAGACCTGGACCTGGGAGATGCCCTGCACAGCCTGCTGGATGCTGCTGCCTCTGAGTTTGGCCAGCAAGACCATCTCAGCAGCTCCAGCTTTGCCCTCCAGCACATTCCAACTCCTTGCACACAGCAGACAGAAATGGGCACCTTCCCTTTGTCAGAAAACCCCAGTGAGTGCTCACGCTTGGCAAAGCCAGGAGATGCCCTGGGCAGCACAGCGGGGCCCCATGACCCTCCAACCCAGGGCTGGAGCACGATAGGCTTTGGGTCACAGTGACCCAGAGACATGTTCCCAGCTGGCGGGACCTACCTAAGCTTGGAGCTGCAGCCCAACATTGGCACAGATGTCCCAATGCTTTTGCAACTCTCTTCAGGCTGAGAAACCAAACCAGGCAGAGCCTTGCCAGGTAAAATGCTGTGCTCGCCTCCCTGCTTTGAGAGTGACTGCCTTGGTTTAAGAGCCTTGGACTGGATTCTTCCTTTTTTAAGTCATCCCACACCGCCTCCTTGCTTCATCAACACATGACGGCAAACAGAGGGTGAGTAAAACACCCACATCCAGCCCAAACAAGGATGAGAGTTCAGGACCACTGCATCCCCACCTTGTGCTGTCAGCACAAGGATTTACTGAGTTTTAATGGCTCATGGATGAATTAGCAAAGCCTGTGATGGACTAGCAGGTCCCCAAGAGCATGATGTGCCAGAGCTGCATGGATGCTGATGTCTGCATGAGTGGAAATGGGAGGAGGTGACCTCCAGGATGGAGCGTGGAGCGGCTGCCGTGGCTGTCATGCATGAGCCATGCACGGCCTGGCGGCCGGAGGCTTACTTGCATGTAGATCTGAGCCCTAGGGGAGGAGGTCTCCACCATCCTGTTCACCATACTGATCAGGGTTTCGCTCTCGCTCATCTGTGGCAGACAGGGAACGAAAGTTCAGAGGTCAGCGGAGAAGTGTTCACGTGCCGTGGTGCTCGGGTGCTGTCAGAGCAGTGGGGCGGCTCAGTCCAGGAGCCCTCAGGCTGCAAGATGCCACCTCCAAGAGATGTTCTGGTGGCTCAAACTACACAGTGACAGCTGCCCCGGGCTGCTGCTGCTTCATTTTGCACAGTCAAGAGCATCCTACGCTGGCTGCATGCCCTGGAAGCTTTGTTGAGGGGGAAACACAGATAAAACCAAGCCCGCTCTGATCTGGGCAGCAGCAAGATGCACACACAGACACGAGATTGCACAGAAACTCCCACGGCTGCAATGTACAGCTGTGGTCCCAGCAGACAGACAGATGGACCCCACTCCTCACACTGATAAATGGCTCAATGCAGTGCCCTCACGATGGAGCTGAGGCTCGATAGCTCTGCTCAATGTGCAGATGAGCTCTGGGCACACGGCAAGGTGACCAAAAGCTGGAGTTGGGGATAGCAGCATCCCCCTCTTCAGTCCAGCAGCTTCGAACAGTGAAGCTGGGTGGGAATGGGGCTTGGCCCACGGTTGCCTTTGCCTTCAGGTGATGCAAAGGCAGCCCCTCACCCCCTGCAGCCACAAACTCTCAAGGTCCAAGGGGTGACAACAGTTTAAGCACAAACCAGGGGCCAAGTCCTGCCTGGGAGCAGGTCAGTGAGGTGGGGTGCAGCCAAGGGAGCCGTCCCCGCAGCAGGACAAGGATGGAGAGAGAAAATAAAGCAGCAAGCAGTTAGAAAAGAGATACTTGACAGCGTCACTCTGAGTTAGTCTCTCCAGAGGTCAACAGGAGAGGAGGAGGAGAGGCAAAGCCTTTCTAGGGAGCGTTTTAAAGTGCCTGGGAGAGCAAGCATCGCTGCCAATGGCTGTGAAATAACCCAGAGAGCTTTTATTGCAGCAAGTGCTCCTGCCTGTCCTTGGCTCTGCTCTGAGGCAGACACAGATCTTGGCGATTACTGCACTGACAGAGATTTGCAGACTAATGAGATTGTCTCTGGAGCAGCTCCCTTGGTGCAAACCTGGCTTTTGCAGGCGAGCGCCTGGGCTGCAGCACTGGCCTACAGCTCCCGTCTCTGGCTTTGACTTCAGCCAGTGCCTGCAGTTTTCACCCCACCAGTCTCTCCCAGCTGGATTGCCCCCTCCTTGCTCCTGGGATGAAGTCAGTTCACAGTTTCCTTCAAACATGCAAAAACCTGAGGGCTGCTGCTTTGCTATCAACCCTGGTGGATGTCTCGTGCCTACCCTGCACCCACCTTTGAGAAGGAACAGGGCCAGCACATCACCAAAACAACCTCTCACCCATCCGGCTCCCCACAGCTCACCCAGCCACCCCCCTCATGGGGGGCACCAGCCCTGGGGTCCTTGCAGCAGCCCAGCTCATGGTGATGCCAGAGGCTCTCCTGGGAGTGGGGACATGCTGCCCAGCTCCATCACAGTGGCACCACGCAACCATATCCTGCACCACATGGTGCAGAGCGACCTGGGGAGGGTTTAAGTGCCAGCTGCCTCCCCTGCACCCCAAGGGCAGCTCCCCAAGGCCCTGGATACGTAGGAAGCTGCCCTAGCTCCCCCCAAGACCCCAAGTGGCTCCAGCAACATCACACAGAAGGCTCTGTCAGGGGAAGTTTTCTGCCAAGCAATGAGTGACCCTTCAGACGGGAAGGATGGAAGAAGCAAACCGAAGGCAACTCGTGCTGTTTTAATGCCAAGAAGGGTGAGGATGGATGTTAGGGGAAGAGATGCTGCACTGGGAAGGAAGGGAATGCCACTGGGGACAGGGCACGTGGGGACGTAAGCAGTGTGAGGCTTGCAGCCAGCTCTGCCTACCTGCTGGTCCAAATACTCTAGGTTTCTTTGCAACTGAAGGTCTAAAAGTTCATCCTACCAGGAGCCAGCAGGCATGCGGCAAGAAACGAACACACAAAACAAATAAAAGAAGAAGCAAAGCAGTTAGGTGAAGGCTTCGGAAATGCGAAGACCTCTTGGCCAGGAAGCAAGGCACCTCACTGGCGCCAAGCTGGGAGAGCTGCTGTGGATGAGCCCTGCTCTCCTACCAGCTCTCCCTCCTGGCTAATGGTGCCTCGGAAGAGGCAGAGCCCTTTCCCTGCATCTCCAGCTAGCGAGGATGGATGGCAGCATGGGTGACTTATGGTAACTCGTGCTTCTCCCTCCTCCAGTGGCTGGTCCTCCCCCAGGGTTTCGGGATCGTGCTTGGCAGGATGAGACCAGGAGGTCCCCTCCGCTGGCTCCCACCCCTCAGCTATTTGAGGGGAAACACAAAGCAGGAAAAGCAGCAGCTGTAGCCAGAAGTGAGAAAGCGAGAGGGACAGAGGTGCAGGGTGTGAGCCAGCCTCAGCCTTACCAGGGACCACCCTGGGGAAAACGAGCCTAGCTCAGAATCACCCTGGGTGTATGGGGTGTCCCACTGTTCCCACCAACCTGAGGTCTGCAGGGCAGGGGCCTTTCCACAAGGATTTCCTTTGGACACAGTTGGGAAGGACCAGAGACACCAGTAAAGTGACCTGCAGTCCCAACCTGCCCCAGAGCAGCCCAGCTCTGGCCCAAAAAGCTGCTGCTGGAGCAGAGCAGTTGCTCCTCAGCCATCCAAGCAAAGAGCCCCTGAGCTGGCCCACCTCCCCGGGGGCTCAGCCACCCTGGTGCCAGCAGCGTACATACCATTTTGTCATGGACGGTGGGGGATGCTGGGTAGTGGTACGGATACATTCCCGCTGGGACAGGCCGCCTGTCGCCCAAATAGTCATACTGAAAAAAGAGAAGAACACCCATCCCAAAACAGAGGTGTGAGAGGCCAGAGAACATGTGCAAAGGCAGAACCCGGCCCTGCAGCAGGGTCAGACCCAGCTTTGCGGTGCACAGCAGGGAGACAGGGACACCAAGGAGCACATCACTCGTGGTGGCCCCGAGCACCCCATCCCATCCTGCCCCATCTCTCTGGGCTCACAGCAGCACAGGAGCAGCCAGAAGGGAACAACCACAACCTGGGCAGCTTTGCAGGATGACAAGGGGGAACCTAAAATCCTAAGATGCTGCAAGCCATGGACCTGGTGTCATGCAGAGGGGACAAGCTGTGCTGCAGCATCCCTGCCCTGACATCCCCAGTGAGGGTTCCCCTCCAACCTTGCGCCCCCCCAAGCACTGACAGGCATTCACCTTCGGAGAACTGATGGATCGCCTCATCATGAAGGTGGTGGGGTCAGCGTAAATGTCCTCTCCCCGAGGTGGCAGCCGCTCAAAGCGGGCACTGGGCGAGCGGACTGGGGAGTACACCCGTGTGTGGCTGTAGGAGCCCTGGCTGGGCGAGCGCGGCACAGAGCGGGAACGGGGTTGCAGTGACATCCTTCGCAAGGACCCTGAGGCTGCATCCACCTCATCCAAGTAAGTTGGCTGCCTCCCAGGACCGGGCAGCCAGAGCGGGACATCTTGCCGGCCAAAACCAGGGTGTTCTTTCCAGTCTCGGAGCTGGTAGGTGCCCCCGTTGCGGAAGGAGTGCCGCTTGTCATCCAGTGCCCAGGGCGGGCTCACCCGCTCGTAGGCAGGCATGGAGCAGATGCTATCGGGGCGCACGCTGGGTGGGTAGTACTGGTAGTCCTCAGGATACTGGGCTGAGTAGGGGGAATAGTAATCGGGGACCCGTCGAGACATGGGGTAAAACCTGGTGGGGCTGGAAGGGAGAAAAAAGAGCTGTGAGAGCCAGGTTGGCAGCCAGGCGCTGCCAGGCATGTTGGGGTTTCTGTGAGCAAGGAGAGCCCTTAGAGCTGGCAGCTCTGACACCAGCATCCAAGATAGCTGACTGATTGACATCTCTCCTCCCAGGGACCCCACAGTGGCCTTCTAAAATCCACCCTGCTCAAGTTCTCAGGGTGTCCCGTGCACAGCTCAGAGCTCGGTTCAGCCCAGAAAGGAGATTTTCTGATGCCAAGAGGGGAGAAAGCCGATAGAAAAGGGAAAACCATCCCCAGAGCATCACCTGAAGGGCAGACCTGGAGTAAAAGGAGCAGGATGGACCCCCCTGCAGCCCTCACCTCCGCAACTCCTCGGGGGGCATGGCTCCCCGGCGTGAGTTCACCCACTGTTGCAGCTGTGTCATCGAGCTCTTGCGCTGGGCAATCTTCTCGGGGTTGGTGCGAGGGGCAAAGCCCCGGCGCTGGGACGTGCTCTCCCCATCGGGAGGGGGGTATGCAGTGCTGCCAGGGCGGCTGGGCGATGAGTACGACCAACCGTTGGGCTGGGGAAGCCGCTCCACGCTTGCAGGCACCCGGGGTGCTTCAGGGTAAGGACTGCCAGGTTCTGAAGGCACCTCCTGCCCAGCGATGCCATTGGCTTTGGCCAAAGGTTCCTTCTTGCTCTCCATCCTCTCTGATTTCCTCTCGATCTTCTCCGAGCCACGACCATCACCTTCTCCTCGGGTCTTGGCGTCGGGCTCAGCTTTGGGGTGTTCGCGGTTGGTGGTGTTGCGGTGGTGGTGGTGTTTGCTGGGGGGAATGTTTTCAGAGTCTGGTTTCTCATGCCTGGAGGAAGCCGAAGCATGAGAGTGCGTTACCCTCCCTTTGCAATGCCCCTGGGGTGGCTGGTAACGTCCTGTCCCTCCCCCTCAGCCATGTGGGGTTGGGGCTCCCTGAGCTCCATTCTCCAGAGGCTCCCAGAAGGTCCCTGGTCATGATGCACAGCCCCTCTGCCCCATCTAAAGGGGTGGCATGGGGAGATGGTAGGTGCTGACCTCTGTGTTGGGGGGATCTGCACCCGGGCAGCCTCGCCCATGGCTTGGATCCAGGACTCCTGCTCCTCCGTGTTCTCGGCACTAAAGAAGTACGTCCGGATGCCAGCGTGCTCAGCCTGGTGAGACAGGGACTGCTCGTTACTCGCCAGCATCTCCTCTGCCCAGCACACCGTCACCTGCAGGGAGGCAGAGAAGTGGGGAGAGAGACAGATCGGAGGGTGAGAGCTCCATTACCACTCCAGTACAAGGTCCTGCTGCTGCAGGAGAAGCCAGGCATGGTCCTTCCCTCTCCTGCCCGAGCCTCGTAGCCATGAGTCCCCCATGGTCACCTACAGTGATGCTCGGGACCAGCCCTCCCCTAGGACCCGCCTGGAAAAGAGGTACCTCAGCACAGAGGTCCCAGCACCCCAGCGAGAGTAGTTATTGCCCAGGCAGAGTTAGGGGGAAGGTGGCTTCTGGGCCCAGACAACATTTGGGAGGGATAGAAGATTCGGTTTTGGTCTAAAGTCGGTGCCCACTCTGCACCCTGTGTTGGGAGGCACGTCTGGCCATTTAGGACCTTTTTGAAGCTTCCATCTTCCACCTCCGTGGAAAAGGAGGAAGAGGAAGAAAAGGGAGAAAGCAGGAGTTTTTCCCCACTGAAAGATGGGAAATGAGGTTCTGATTAAAACCCTCCCTTGGGTTTGTATCTTACCCCTTCCCAGAGCATGCAGGCACGAGGCCACCTCCTGCGACCCCCATGCAATCCTGCCTCTAAAAGCTCTGCGGCCAGACCAAAAGATCAAACCAAAGCAATTAATTCCCTAGATTAGTTCAAGCGGGGTGAGTGGAGCATGCGGGCAAGCCTGCGGGTCCCTCACCCTCCTGCATGCATCAGAAACACAAGAAGATACTACCTAGCGGTGTCTGGGTGCTGGCGTGGTGGACGGGCATGGAGAGACCTCCTATCCGGGGATCCTCGCCCGCGGAGAGAGGAGGAAACACAGACAAGCATCAAACCAGAGTATGGCAGGAGCATGGGCACTGCGGCACAGACCTCTCCCAACCATTGGGACCCTCTCTACCCTTCTCTGAACAAAAGCATCCCCCAAAATCCTGGTGTGCAGATGGAAAGGCAGCTATATGTCCACCTGCAGAGCTCAGTTCATGAGCGGCTTTGCAAGGCTCTTTCCCCACAAGTGACATTTCAACACTCCCCAGGCCACTTCTCTGCTCTCACCTGAAGAAGACACCTCGCTGGCTGCCAGTGTCAGCACAGCCCACACTGCCACTTGCCAGCACTTGCCCCTAAACGGTGCTCAGCTGCAGATTAAATGCAGGTTTAAGGGTGGCAGCTACAAAAAGCCATCCCTTAGATTGGGAAAACTCCACAGCACCCTGTGGGGACCTCGGGCACCGGCTGCGGCCACACTCGTGGGCACAATGGTGCACATTGGGTTTTTGCACAAGTGTGAGCCAGGCCATGCATTGGTTACAGAATCATGGAAGGGTTTGGGTTGGAAGGAACTTTAAGCCTATCCAGTTCCACTCCTCCTGCCATGGGCAGGGACACCTCCCACTGGATCAGGGGTTCCAAGCCCCATCCAACCTGGCCTTGAACACCTCCAGGGATGGGGCAGCCACCGCTGCTCTGGGCACCCTGGGCCAGGGCCTCCTCCCCCCTCACAGGAGAACATTTCTCCCCAAGATCTCATCTCAATCTCCCCTCTTGCAGCTGAAAACTGTTCCCCTCGTCCCATCCCTGCACTCCCTGATCAGGAGCCCCTCCTCAGCTTTCCTGTAGCCCCTTTCTGTCCTGGAAGCTGCTCTAAGGCCTCCCTAGAGCCCTCCCTCCTCCAGGCTGAACAAGCTCAACTTTCTCAGCCTGTCCTCATAGTAGAGGTGCTTTAGCCCTCAGATCATCTCTGTGGCTTCCTCCGGACTCGCTCCAACAGCTCCATTTCCTTCCTGTGCTGAGGAGTCCAGAGCTGAGCACAGCCCGCTAACAAGCGAGTGCTAACAAAACCCAGGACCACAAGCATTTGTGCAGATGAAGGTGCACCGTGGTGGCAAAGGTGCATGGTGACATAGATGAGTGCCGTGCAGTACCAGGGAAGCTCAGACCCTGCTCTGAGACAGTCTGCTGGTGGGGGCAGGCATGGGAGAGCCCCTGCTGCAGCAGCCACCCTCTGCTGTTCTCCTCTCCAACATACAGCAGCGCATGCTGACGAGCAGCAACGCATTATGAGCTACCTCCTTGCAGTTATGTTTCCCTTTCCTTTCTAGGCTGAAAAAAACCTGGAGCTGGAACCACCTCTCTAGGGCTCCAAGAAGGCTGCTGAGAAGCACTGCAGCAGCTGGCAGGGACAAGCTGGCTGGGAGCAGCAATGCCGATGGGAAACAAGGGCAAGAAATGGGCTGAGAGCACCGCCAGTGAGGGCTGCGCTGCTGCTCACTCCGTATCTGGCACCCCCCCGGGCTGGGGAGCAGCAGCGCACCCCAAAAAGCAGGGCTTGGAGGCAGTGATGCTCTTGGAAATGCTGCTCTGCCTTACGTGTGCCTCAGTTTCCCAAGCAGAGGGCACACCCATAAAGTGCACAGGGCATCCCAGGGGGTTACTGCAGTCACCCCTCTCCTCAGCTTGCTCCACGCCCCATCACCAAGAAAGCAAGAAGAGGGAGCAGCAGGGACCCTGCAAGCATGGCAACCACCCCAGCGCCATCCCAGTGCTCTGTCCCCAGCAAAACCATGCACTGACCTTGAACGTGTGCTTCCTGCTGATGTTGTCGGAGGGTTGCACGGCCGCCACGCGGAAGCTGAGGAGGGGGATGCTGCCCAGGATGCTCTCCTCCTTCTCGTCTGGTGAAGAAACACAGGGATTACACACACAGAGGCTGAGAGCCCTGGCTGCCTCCCAGTAAAGCCCCAGGAGCTGCAGTGGGGACACGGACCCATTGCTCCCTTCCGTGAGCAAAACACCTGTGGGAAACTGCTGCCTGCCTGTTGCTCCCCGGCAGCTCTGTGCAGCTGGCTCGCACAACAGCCTGCTCAATTATTCATGCCCGCCCTGGGCTCCACTGCCAGGACTGAGCCCAGCACTGCCAAGGAAGGCGCCTGCATTAACCCCTTGGGTCCCTGGCATGGCAAATGCCAGCGCAAAGGGGTGCTGTGCATGGCAACCACTCCCTGGTGGGCTGTCACCTCCAAACCCCTTGCCCATGCAGGAAGAAACTGCTCTGAGCCTGGTGACAGCCCAGGTTTGCATGGAGCCACTTGGCTGGTGGCCACCAGGTCCTGGCAATGGGGAAGAGCCACAAGGGGCAACCAGAGTGGGTGCTGGTGGCCATACCTTTGTAGTAGAAGAGGCAGCGATCCACCAGCACAAACCAGCGCTTGTTCCATTGCTTCACACCCGAGCTGGCCTGCGAGAGAAGGGCAGTGAGAGCAGCACCCACCTGGGCCAGGAGGCTATAAGGGGATGGCACAACCCTGGCAGACACCCGGCACAGCCCTAGCTCCTTTACCTGCTTGTAGAGCCAGCCACTTTTGGTCACAGTAGCATTGGGGTTCCTCTTCATGGAATTGGAGCGCTTCCCAAAGGCGATGCCCTTACGGGAGGGGCGTGGAGCCTGCAGAGGGGGAAAAGAGCCACTCAGTCCCTGTGAGGACCTCCAGCCCCTCATCTCCAATGCCACTTGCCGTACCACATTGCTCCGGGCACCCACCCGGCCTCCAGGGCGCTCCAGGGGCACCTCTGACACCATGGTGTGGTTGGGGGCCTCGCTGGTGATGGTCGCTGGCCGCTTGCCACCCGTTTTGCTTGACATGTCCAAGGTCAGTCTGTGGCACAGGAGAGCTGAGTCAGCAGAGCTGCATTAATCCACCCCCCAGAAGCTGTCCCAGGCATCCTCACCCCTGGCACTGGTGCTCCCAACCCCAGCCCACCTTGGTCCCCCAGCACAGCCCACTCCTAAGCCCCAAAACCACAGGAGCTGGGAGCAAACCTACTTTGGCACGTCGAGTCTTGAGTTGGCCTCAGGGATCTGTCCCGTCACTGGGTGCAGGAACGTGTTCCGCCTTTCATTGTGGCTGCATGAGACAGCACCAGGACAGTGGTTAGTGTCTCCTGTCCCCACCTCCCTCCAGAAACCCTTTACCTTTAGCCCCTCACTGGTCTAAGCTTGAGGCTTCGCTGTCCCACACCTGCACTGGCATCGGTTCCCTGCACCCCATGCCAAGCGAGCCCACCCCCCCACCTTGTGTCACCATCAACTCCACACTTCACACCCGCTCAGTACATTTCACCAGCATTTCCCAGGCAGTGGGAAGCTGAAATGAGGTCTCTCTGGGAGCCGCAATGAGTTCCCTGGTGGCCAAGCCCTTGTTACTTCTGCCAACGCATCCCAGACGTCACCATAACCCTCACTCAGAAGAAGTTGCTGCAGAAGCGGCGGCAGCAATGGCCCATCCTAGGCTGTGTCTGCAGCGACATTCCCAACATCGGATCCTCCCACTTGGCTTGCTGTTTTTAGAGCCGTTTGCCAAAACGTCTCAAGAACGGGGTCACCCAGCACGCAGGGCTGTGCACCACACTCACTGTCAGCCCAGGACTCACCAGCACACTCAGCTCAGCCCTAGCACAGCTTTGGTGATGCTGGGGTGCAGCCAAAGCGGCTGCTGCTGGCAGAGCTCTGTGGCAGCACCGGGAGGAATGAGGCAGGGCTCCTGCCAGGCTCAGCTGGCAGCATTTACCATGTCCCTGCCCGGTCCTGCAGAGCTGGTATCACCAGGTGACCCAACACCTTGCTGCTCCAGCAAGGAACATGCTCACACGCTACTTCCCAGGGGCCCGTGCTGCTGGAGCTGGGTCAGGATGAAAGGAGCACCCACAGGTCCAGGGCTCCATCCTGGGAAGTTTGCATCATACCCCGTTCCCCTCTTTCCCAAAGGCACCAGGACATGGGTGCCCTCAGCTGCCTGCAAAGCCAACACACCAACAACCCAGAATGCTCCTGAACTTTATTGTGTCAGCAAAACAGGGGAAGTTTGAGCAAGAAAATGCAGCTGCCAAGACCATCCCATGCACATACGCTTCACCCCAAACATAGGCTCCAGCCAGGCTCTGGAGATATTAACCACTTTCTACCCAAAACGCCCTGCCTCTCCCTTGTAGGTCTCATCCTGCCCCCTGCCACGGATCTGCTCCTCTCCACCAGCCCTCTCCCTCGCTCAGGGTCACCTTAAAAACCTAGGCGATGTGTTTGCACCTCACAGCTTACTTCCCACCCCCCCTCTGCTGTGCCACAACTGACATAAGATAGCTGTGGAGACAGCCTGCCCGGCCCACACACCGACAGAAGCAAAGAGGGTTCTGCCACCGGGGCTGGAGCTGCTCTCAGACCATTTGCCCTCAGCAGGTGATTTTGGAGAAGAACAAAGCAGCAGTACCAGGGCAGGTCCCCAAACCCCTTGTGATGCTGACATGCAGGGAAGGTGCAAACACCAAGTGAGCAATACCCTAATCTTGCCAGTCCTGGTGAGTGGGGGCTGCTGGGACCCACCAGCATGCCTGAACCCCAACTGGGGATGTCCACCCAATCCTCCTTGCAACTCTGCACCACAGCATCTCTCTCTTCCTGCAGGAGGGGCTCTCCCACCACCAAGCTCCGGACACCTACCCTGCTTTGCAGCCCCCAGGGCTCCTACTTACACCCACCTTGGTGCTTCCCCTGACACCAAGACCCAGCAAGACTCCAGGAATGGCCGGGGAACCTCTTTAAACAACCCTCCTCTCCTCCCCGGCAGCATCTCCCTTGGCTGACCCTGCTCCAGCAGCTCCAGTTCACCTCGCCTCTCAAGCACTGCAATGCAGCAGCCACTGCCCGGGCTGAGGGTCCCCTGCCACCGCCTGCCCGCAGCCCCCCCCACCCCTGCCAAGGTCCTACCTCACCCGTCGGTCTGCCCGAAACTTCAGCATGATGCCAGGTTCCCTCCCAGCTCAGTGCGTGATCCCGGCTCCCACCATGGCCTGACTTAGCATTGCTAAGGGGCGACGGCACGTGCCATGGGGCCAGCAGCCCCACACGGGTAGGGGGATGCTGGCAGCAGGTGAAGAGTCTTGCTGTCCTCTCCCAGGTATCCCAGTCCCCCAAACCCTGCGCCAGTGGCATTGGCGTTCCTGGTAACAGCAGTGACGGAGCTGCTATGGGCTCCAGTGCAGCTGGGGTTGGCGAGCTCCGGTGTGCGGCAGCCAGCCGGCAAGCGACGGTGACAAAACAGCTCCTGCTCGTGTCCCCGCGCAGAGGAGAGGCGAAGGGCAGCGCTGCATTCGCCGCCGCCTCCCCCAGCACAGGTGCAGTGCTGGCAGCAGGCAAAGGGCGAGAGGGGCAAGATGGGGTGCTGCTGGGGCCCCCCAGTCCCAGCAGGGCAGCGGCGTGCAAGGGGCTGCTGTCTGCGAAGGCGGCAGGTATTGCGGCGAGGGAGGCAGTGGTGCTGAGATGAGCTCTGCCACTGCCCTGGATTCCCTGCTTCCATCCCTTCCCCCTGCTTCTGTCCCCAAAGCATCCCTGCCCCCCACCCCCCCCCCGCTCTGCCATCCCTTCCTCAGGTCATGCCAAGAGAAAATCCCAAGGATTGGCAGAAGCACCGACCAGCAAACATCCCAGAGGCTGCAAGAGTGGGGAGATGACCCTGCAGGGCATCCAGTACCCCCAAGAGTCCGGGGAGGCCTTCAAACCTCAGCAGGTAGAGAGTGGGGAGCCCTGGGAGCAGGATTTGGGGGGACTCACCCTGGGCACACCACTTTGGAAAGAGAATGCAAACACATCAGGAGTGTTATGATAATGCCTTGGGGGAAGGGGGGGGGGGGGAAGGCAGCAGAAATCTCCAAAGAAGGAAACAGAGCACAGAAAGCCAGCTGGCCTCTATCACGCCGCATCCCTGCTCCGCCAGCACCCTGGGACCACCTCAGGACACCACAGCCCGGCCAGCCTGTGGCTGCTGCTCAACCCAGTCTCTCCCAGCCATTGCATCATCCAGCGGCTCCTCCCCAAAACCAGTGCCCTGAAGTTACAGCTCTGCCAGTCGCCCAGCCTGCAGCGAGCCGGGTCAGTGCCTGGCTCAGGGATGCTCCTGCTGCTTGGCTGGCACAAACGGTCCCTGTCAGGAGGCTGGTGGGGAGCAGCCAGGGATCACAGAATCATAGAATCGCTTGGTTAGAAGAGTCCTTTGAGATCATCGAGTCCAACCATACCTGTCCACTATTGAACCATATCCCTAAGCACTTCATCCACCTGTCTTTTTAACCCCTCCAGCAATAGGGACTCCGCCACCTCCCTGGGCAGCCTCGGCCAGTGCCCAAGAATCCTTTTGATGAAGAAATTTTTCCTGATATCTGATCTGAACCTGCCTTGAAAGGTGAGAACCACATCTCTAGCACAGGCAAAGGATGCACCAACACAGCAGCATTATCTCACCCAACCACCTAAATCCACTCCTCGAGGGCACCCTGCCCTCTGGGCATGGAGGAGGTGCCACTGCTGATCTCCTTGCTCTCTTGCCAGCCACACATGCACAAAGTAACCTGCATGCCAGTGCTGCTGCTCACGCCTGCATCCATGCCGCTCACAAACCCACCAGTGCTGGCTGTCCCCATGTCCCCTCAGCAGCTACTCACTCGCTTCTCTAACACCATTGCTCTCCGCAGCACAGCAGCCGGGGGTCAAGGTCCCCCAACGGCCCATAGGTGCGTGCCAGCCCTCCACCGTGTGCTAAAGGTGATGCTCACCCAGTGGTGAGGCTGCTGTGGAAGAAGGAGAGCTGCCAGCCGAAGCTGTGGCCCCTTTTGGGGTGGCAGCCTAGGAGGATGGTATGGTAAGAGTGGGAAAGGCAACTCCTGGCGTTGCCCTGTCAGCTCCCAGGGGATCCAACTGCCTTGTCCTCCCTCTCCCCAGCATGAGTTTCAGCTCAGACAGGCATCTCACCACCCCAACATCCTTGCCCCATGGGGAGAGTTGGACGGGTTGCCATCGCAGCGGCTGGGCTCTGCCACCCCAGCACCACAGCAGGCAGCAGCCAGAGGAGGCAGAGGCAGGCAGCCTGCCGCTCCGAAGCCATAATGAAAACCCTTCATCTGGAGGTTTTACCCATGTTCTCGAGGCAAACATCCAGGCAGCTCCCAAGCAAGGGGCTTGCGTGGCCACCGGCCAAACACACCCTGCGCGTTGGCCTCCTTCCCCTGTTTTTCTAGCCCATTCTTCACCTCTCCCCCTTCTCCTGAGCCACATCCCTCTCTTCCAACCGGAGCCCTTGGAAACCGTGTTCTTCCAGTTAACTGCAACGTTCAGCATCCACAGGAAGGGGTGCGGAGTCACCCCATCACCCACAGTCCTGCAAGGGGCCAGGCAGAGAAAATCCACCCTCAGATGAGCAAATGGCAAGTCCCGGCTTCTAAGGAGAGCCCAAGGCAGGAGCAAACACATTATAACATGCTAATAAACCAGACCCTCCACACCCCCAGGGCCATCCTGCTCGGCGCAGGGGGTGCAGGGGGCTCGGCTCTGCCCCATGAGGCCAGCGCAGTGTGGGCTGGAGAGCAAAAAAACCCACAAAAAATGAAATTAAATTTTGCAGGCGCAGCGCGAGCAGGTCTGGTGAAGTTGCTGCAGCTGGGGGACGAGTGCCAGCAGCTCGGCTGCTCCAGCATCTCCATGCAGGGCTGCCTTCAGCTCCAAGAGAGGCCCAGGCTGCTCCATCACTCCTTCAGCCCCCATTCGGTGACTCCAGCAGGAAAAAAATCAAAGCCTTGTGCATTCCCCACACCCTCGGCAGGGCTGAGCTGACCGGGCAGCATTCTGTGCCAGCCCTGGCCCTGGCTAAAAGCCTGGGACACAGCCTGGTGGGAAATGCTGCTTGGCATTTCCAGATTGCCCTGGACTTAGAATACATGCCAGCCTTGAGAGAGGGCAGCAAAAGGAGAAAAGGTTGCAGGGGAAGAGGAGATGGATGTGAAGGTGGGATGGAGAGCTGCAAGAAACCCCCTTGTGCCTGGCTGGGTACTGCCACAGGCTCATCAGAGCCAACCAGCAGCCCTAGGAATCCCAGCGCTGGCTGGATCTGCAGCAAGATCGGCTTTCGGGAAGAAAGCAGCTGATGGGCATTCGAAAATCAGACCTCAGTGCAGAGCCACATGCTGAGGTTTCCCTCTGGCCCATCTCCGCGGTGCAGCTGCCTGGCCAGCTCCTGCGGCACAGCAGGGCCCAGCAGCCGGTTCTCCTCCATCCGCGTCCCAACCCTGGCCCCGCCATCCAGCTGAGCAAGCGTTTCCGGCACGCCGTCCATCAGGGCTGGGGGCCAGGAGGCAGCACAGCTCTCCGTGCTAATGAAACCAGGCTCCCGCACACGGACAGCCTCCTCCTTCTGGATCGGTGCCAGCACAGAGATGTGGCCAAGCAGCACCCGCATACCCAACCACAGTGCCCGCGGGCTCGGTTCTGCCGTGTTCACCTTCCAGTGCAGCTGCTTCTTGGGGTTATTTTGCCTCTTCTCTGTGACAGGTGCTGCCACAACGCAGCCCCCGGAGGGAGGGTGCTGGTCCCATCCCTTCAGCCATCCCTTCAGCCACCTCAGCCCTGTGACAAACCGCACGTCAGCTGCAACCACGGCACCCAGGCAGGGAGCGCACAGCTCACCACCCACCACCAAGAGCCTCCCCAGAGCTTGGAGCCTCCACCTGGAGAGCTTTGCCCCAAGAACCTTGGGAGGGTTCTAGCAAGCACCGCAGCCAGGCCAGGCTTTAGCACCCACTTGACGCTTGCCATGGGAGGAAGAAAAGGTAGAAAAGCCTGAGCTAGATCCGGTTGGGAAGCAGCAGGGCTTGCTGAGCCAGGGCAAAGTCCTCGGCAAGGGCGGACGGCAGCTCCCGTGCAACCACAAACCACAGACGTCACCACTGACATGCAGCCAGGCTGGCACAGCAATGGCTCCAAGCAAGGACATCCTGGATGGCCAGAGACCGTTGGGTTGGAAAGCAGGAGAAGCCCCCGCTGTCCTCGGCACAGAAGAGCAGGAGAAGGGGGAAGCCAGGGGATTTCCAGAGAACAAAGCAGCTGCTGGCGGTCAGCATCGCTGGCGCAGGGAGGGCGAGTCCCCCGCTCCAGCTGGGGTTGGAAAAAAGCACAAAAAGCTCCCAGAGTTTGTGTTTTATCTCCCAGGCAACCCCGGCTCCATCACAGGCATGGCCCACAGGGGTGGCCTGGCCAAAACGCGCCGCTGCAGGACACGGAGAGTTCAGGGCACACACAGCAGCGTCCCATACGCTTGGGGGGTATTTGGGGAGTGTCACAGTGTGTGACAGGGTGAGCCAGGACCTGGGGCAGAGGAGGTCACACATAGTCCATGCCCTGGCAGTGCTGAGTGTGTGGCCCTGCTTTAATCACATCGGTCCATCATCCCTTCCTGGGCGACAAAGCCCATGTTCCATGTGTATGGGATCACGAGGCTCCCCAAGCCACTGTGCCCATGTGGGACAGGGACAGCTTGCAGCTCTCCTGCAGCATCACTGGCCAAGCATCCCTCCCTGGCTGTGGAATGGCCCGGAAGCCAGGAGCAGAGCCCCCAAGGGACCACTGGGGATGAAATCGCTGACGGACAGATGCAAATGCAGAGTGCGGGGCACAGAGACAAGGCACCAGGGTGGGAGGCTGCTGCGCAGTGAGCCAGACCATGGCAGACACCGAGAGGTATGGGGCACCAGCATGGGTGAGATGTCAATGGCATTTCTCAGAGCAAGATGCCATTCTTCAGCCTCTCCCCACACACTTTGCAGACTTGCACAAACCTGGAGCTGCTGAGGGACTGCAGACCTTCCCCCTCCCTTGGCCACATGCTGGGGCCACAGGGGAACAGCACAGCAGGACCACGGCTCGTGGCTGGGCTTGGTGCTGCCTCCACAATACAGAGGGGGAGTGTGGAGGTGTCTGGGCAGCCGAGAAGCCTCTGCCAAGGTGATCCACTAACACAGTCTCCGAGCCGCAAGGCAGACCCAGACCTGAAGAGTTTAAACCTCTCGCTAAGCTCTTTAGGAAACCACTTCCAGCAGGCAGAAATACCTGTCCTAAGCAATCTCCATACCAGGCATCAAAACAAACCCAGCCCCAACCCCTCCTCAGGCAGGTCAGGTCAGGAGTAGGGATTACGGCAATGGGGAAATCCTGCTGGGACAAATCCTCAGCACCTGCTTAACCCATCGCACACGCTAATCACACGAGCACCCTGACAGCACCAGGTGCCATGGTGCCTTCCCTGCCATGAACCACGCCTGCCCAACTTCCAGCTGTGCCAATCACCGTGCCGGCTGCTCTTGGGTGTCCCAGTGCCCTCGGCCAACCCTGGCCACAGACAATGGCCCACATGTGCCATGTCCAGGCTGGCTCCGTGCCGACGCTGCACGCACGCACACGCGCACGCACTCACCAGTGCTACCGTGCATCCCCGCCATCCACACTGCTTGCCAAGCCGGTGGCTTTCTCCTGGTCAGGATAAATGATTTCCTTCCAAGCCAACGAAGGCCATCATTGGTATCAATCATTAACAGCCACCGCAGCTGCTGGCAGCCTTAACCCCCTCAGCACCGTGCCGCGGCGGGATGAGCATGGCAAGGTGTGCTTTGCTCACACTGAAAGCCGTTTTAACAGCACCACAGGTCACTGCAGCCCAACCTGCTGGGGAGGCAAAAGCATTTCCAAGCAGCTCAGCACCCCACACGGACCCATGGCCATTCCTGTATGCGCCCCAAACCTCTCCCTCAGCAGCATGAGCATGTCCTGCGTGTCCCCACACAGCCCCAAGGGCTGCACCCTGCCTCCACATTCAGCCATCAGGAAGCTCCATCTCCCCCATCTCTAGGGCAGCGGGCAGCTAAGCCCCACAGCCCTCTGGCTCCTGAGGAGTGGGGCACCACAGCAGGGCCGGAGGCTGCTTCCTCCTGGCGGGCAGGAGGCATATCCATCCCCTCCTCACTGCGGGAATGAGGGCAGGACAGGATCTCCCAGCTCAGCGGTCTCGCAGCTCTCCCTCCCAGAGCTTTTCCAAGGAACATCAATGGCTGTAACTTTATCCAAGCGTGTTTACAACCCAGCTGCAGCTTTTGGCTCCCTTGGCTGTGCCGGGGGCCAGCTCGGCTCCCGAGGCTGCCACTCAGCTGGAACACAATGCTGCCAGCACCCTGGTGCCAGGGTCACCCATGGGGCTGTCTGGATCACCACTACAGGCACCCCTAGGAGAGGGGGCACGGGGGCTGTTCCTGCTCTGAGGTCTGAGAAGTGGATGGACAGATGTCCCCATCACCCCCCACACACACACCATTGGCTGTTACCCAGCCTGCAAACGGGTTGAATGATTAACCTCCAGCCGCAACATAGCCAGGAGCTGGCAGAGCCCTGCTCTGCCCATGCACAGCCCCAGAGCACAATGGCACCTGGGGAGCAAACCCATAACCCCTCCTGGTCCCAAGCCCAGTGGGCATCACCAGCCTCTGCTACCCCAGGAGCATCCCATTGGCTTGGCCAGCCCAGGGCAAATTCCTCATCCCTCTGCAAACACAGAGAGGCACAGAAGGGGCTCAGTTCTCATCCTCATCCCTGTCCCATCTCCATGGGTCTGGAGGTACTCACAGTCCGTGACACACCGCTGGTACCGCAGCCCAGCTCTGGCTATCGGACACTGAAGCGCAGTGGATTTCGCCTTCTCCAGCCCCAGCTGCAGCCCCGGGGGCGTCCGGGCTGCGAGTGCTCATAAATAGCTTTGGACAAACATCTGCACAGCACCACCCCGCGCAGGCTGGGAAGCAGAGGGCTGCTGCGGGGATGGTTTTAATCATGATAGAAGACTATCAAATGGCTAAAAAATGCCACAGACAGGAGTGAGCTGCAAATAAGCGCAGATGCAGCAGTTGATGAGACCCCTCGGCAGCAGTGCTCACCTCCCCATGCTCATGTACGTGGCCCCTTTGGGTATGGGCACAGCTCTTGAGTTACCCATTCCCCACACTCACGCAGGACATGGAGCCAAGAGCACCTTGCCAACACCCCCAGTTTGGAGCACCTGGAAGGCACAGGGAGCAGGAATGCTGTGGTACAGGAGGCCAAAATGAAGCATCCCCATCTTCCCAGCACTGTGTCTCCAGGTTCTGCAGAGCCGGGTACTGCTATTCCCACTCACCTCCAAGCCTACCGGGAGAGGGAGTGGGGTGAGCCCAGCCTGGGCTCAATCAGCCACGGCAGGATGTGCCGTTCCCTGCAGAGGCTCTTGATTGGTTTCGTCTAAATTAGCAATTTTCCGCTGTCGGATCTCCCACAGGCAGCTCTCACTCGAGTGCGTTAGCAAATGGGTGCACTCATACGGATGAAAAATAAAGTCATAAACACAGCACCCCAGGGCGAGGGGGGCATGACACGGCATGTTGCTCTGCTAACAGCGGCCTTGCCAGACTGCGTGTCCCCGCTGCCACCGTGGGACCCTGCAGAGTGCTGCCGGCACGCTTCCCACGGGAATCTGGGTTGGGGGAGGCTTCGGGTTAGGGGGTTATGGCAGTTCTGGCTGTGTCTCCGCTCACGAGCTCTACTGCGCTGCTGCCAGCCTTCCAAGTGACTCATGGTCTGCTCCGTGCCCCGACCTCCCGCAGTCAAGTCCCAACACATTCGGCACATTCCTGGCATAGCTGGCTGTGCCGTACCGGCACAGAGCCTCACACCTGCCAGAGCGGCAAGGCTGGGAGGATGCCAGCAGCATGTTCAGGTCTCTGCAAAGAAGCTCCTCCATCCCAGGGTTTTGTCATGGTCTGATGGCCACGACAACCCAGCGTGGCCACTTGTGCTCATCAGGATTTAGCCCAGAGCAGCTCAGCTCTGCCTCCTGTGCCACAGCGAAGCTGGCCCAGCCAGGAGGTTGTCATCATGGGCAGCCTGTCAGCCTCCCCAGCAGTGCAACTACTGTCCCACTTGGCCTTCCTCGTGCAAAACCACGTTTCCCTTACATCGGCATGGGTGCGATGGTGGTATATGGGGAGACTCTCCATTTTTAGATCCAATCCTGTACCTTCACAGGCCTCAGAACAGCTTGTAACTGAGCTGTGATGCAACAGCGCACGTCTCAGTTGTGCAAGTGCATTGCACCAAACAGCTCCCAAGGACAGGGGCTGATTCCGGGTAACTCGGGGCTGGCCAAGGCTCTCCAAGCCCGCAGCCATCTGCAGCACGTCCTGTGGCCCTGGAGAACAAGCCCCTGCTCATGATGTGGGTGCCAGTAGGTGCAACGTGTGGAGCTGCCAAAAGCGCTGCCCAGGAAAAGCCACCACGGCAAGGATCCACTGTGGGCAGAGCCATGCCTGGCATGTGCGGTGTGGTGGTGCCTCCAAATCCTCCTGGCCCCAGCACCAAGAGCCCCCAGGGCATGTGTCCACACTGCCAGTCTCTGTGTACAAACAGCAGGAACCAAAGGTTCCTGAAAGTGGGAGGTTTGTTCTTAAGCAAAGAGAGCAAACCAAACACACATTTCGCCTCTGGCAGTGGTGCCATCCTGGCTCAGGTCATCCTAGGAGTGACCATAGCCGAGCCCTGAGCCCTGTGCCAATCTGACACAGCCAAAATGTGTCTCCAAAGGAAGAGATAAATCAGTGTGTCAGGGCTCTCTGCACCAAAGCCCAGTGGTCCGAAGCTGACCAAGGCACCAGACTCTGCTGCTGAGCTTGCATCAGCTCCACACCAGAATGTGAGTGCTGGAGAGCCAGGCACCCCATGGCTCCAGGGGTTCTGCCAGCTCCTGTCTCCAGCACAGCCATCCTGGAGCACAGCCTGCAGCAGGCAGGTAAGGCTGGAAACTGGCCAGTTCCTATTAATACCTGCCGAGAGCTCATCTATCTACAGGCGGTTGCCACATCAAGCCATCAGCCACCTCCATCGACCATTAAACGCTCAACCTGGCCATTAGCACCAGCGCCAGGATGGGCGCAGCAATTCCCTCGCTGCCCTCAGATGGGATGGCCCTGATTTGACTGCAGTCTCCATCCCACCACACCCCGGCAGGGCAGGGCTGTGGCCGGGGCAGCAGGGCTCAACTTCCCAGTGAATCACTGGTTCATTCCCAGCTTCCCAACCACATCCTAATTAGTGCCCACAACAGCCCCAGGGGGAAACAGTGGGGGGAAAAGCAAGATATTTGCTGGTGGAAAAACAGAGGGAGCAGCAAACCTTCTATACCCCCCCAGACTGGACCCTCGGAGTCTCCTGGGAGTGCAAAACCAGCATAGCGACAGGGACATTAGGAAGAAGTTCTTCAGAATGAGGGTGGTGAGGCACCAGGTTGCCCAGAGAAGCTGTGCCTGCCTGGTCTCTGGAGGTGTTCGAGGCCAGGTTGGATGGGGCTTGGAGAAACCTGATCCAGTCGGAGGTGTGCTTCCCCATGGTAGGGGGGTTGGAACTGGATGGGCTTTAAGGTCCCTTCCAACCCAACCCATTCCATGACTCTATGACATGTGCCACCAAACAGCCTCGCCCTGTTCCTCGTCCCCCACCCCGCAGCCACCTCCACACCGGTACAAACACTGCAGGCGAGTTCAGTAGCATGGCGTTGGCTCTGCAGAACGAGATCTTCCTCTGAATGAAGTTTAGTCACCGTGGGATGTTTCCAATTGGAAATCAGGACAGTTCCAGGCTGAACGTGTGCCAGCTTTCCACTTCCCAGAAATCCCATTTGCAAGTAAGCCAGTTGCCAGTTCCCCCGTCTTCTCCAGCATCACGTAAATAAACGCCGCCCCAGCCCTCCCTTTGCCCCAGTGGGGAGATGCAGCCTTTGGGATCCAACCACAGCCCAGCCTCCAGCTCCAGCCCTGCATCCACTGCCGTGCCCGGGAAGCTGGTGGGACGGGAGTTGCTCAGCGGGGCTGGTGCTGGAGCTGGGCCAGTCCCAGCCCAGTAAGGGCCCTTGGCCACGCCTTTGCCATGGGAGGTGCAGCCTGGATGAGCCCTTCGCCAACGCACCCGCCCGCAGTGTCACCCCAAGGATGCTCGCAGGCAGTGGGGGACAAGGAGCTGCATCAGGTTTACGTGAGGGGCGCAAGCGCGGCAGCTGTCCTCCACAAGGAACTGGTTTGCTCGGTGCTTGTGCTCAGAGGCTTGTGCTGCGTTTCCAGAGGGCAGAGATGGGCTGATACACAAGAAGACTACTTGGGCGCCAGAGAGATGGGAGATCCCTTTGCCAGCTGCCTCCAGCAGGGTTGTTCCTGCTTTCCTGTGGGTTTGGGTCAGGGAAGGACATTCCACATGCGTGGAAACCAGCAGCCCCAGCCCACTCTGGCCCAGAAGTCACTGGGAATGAGGGGAAGGGACGAGGGAATGTGATCACAAACCTCAACTCCTTAGGAAACCAGTAAGTGGAAAAGACCATGCACTTGACTTGCCCAGATGTGTTCCCCCTCCGCATGTGTCTCCCTGCCTCAGCAGCTCGGAGCAGAAGAACCACAGAAGTGGCATCCCAGCTCTGCACCGTGCTGGGCATCTCCGGAAGCTGCTAAAGGTCTCTCCTTGTCACAGATTTAATTAGTGGTCCTGCAGCACTGGGATGGAGTGAAGGACATGCCATCAGCTCCATGCATCGCTCCAGACCAGAGCCCAGTTCTTCAATTACCGTCACTAGAGAAAGGAGCAGGATGGTGCCAAGACCAGGCTCAGCTACGGACTCACCACCCTGACAGTGCTGGAGAGCAGTTGGGAGATCACTCCCATCTCCTGAGCATCCCTACAGATCACTGGGAGGGATGGGAGGGAAACCACAGCCATCCTGTACTACAGACCAAAGAAGACCTACAACAGCCCCATGCTGCTGCCAGCTGCCCCACAGGGGCTGCAGCACCCTCCGCTGCTCAGTGCTGGCTCCATCCTCTCTCCTGGCTGCTCTGTGAGATGGCAGTGGCTCAGATGGAGGAAAGGAAAGGGCTTTTCCAGGTGCCAGGAAAGCACAGGGAGGCATGGCAGGGTACAGCAGGGTACAGCAGAGGGTACAGCAGAGTTTTGCTTTAAAAAAGCCTTTCTCAAAATACTCTTTTAACAGAATGAAGCAGGCGACACAGCTGGATCTCTCCCCTAGGAAAAGGGATTTTAAGCAGCGATTCCAGGAGATCACAGCATTATTCCGCAGCTGGATGAGAGAAGTGCAGAGACTGCAGCTCCCCAAGGCTTCAGAGCAGGGACTGCAGCTCCCCAAGGCTTCAGAGCCAGCCCAAGGCACAGAGCACAAATACAACCCCTCCTAGCCATGAACCGACGGATGGGCAGGATCCCACCCCACATCCCAGGTGGAAGCGGAGCTGTGTGTACACGCTTGGGTGCTTCTGCCCCACTCCCAGCTCTGCCAGCCTTATCGTGCTGCCACACCTTCCATTTAGCTCCCTGTGAGGAGTTTAACCCCTGCAAGAGCACAGACGGGCTTTCCCGCGCTGTGCCCAGTGGGATGCGATGCCCGCCTGTGGGCACGGTGTAATTCCCTCCATCGTGTTGACATTCAGAGCTACATTCACAGCCATCCACCCCACCGGCCCTTGCCCACTCTGCCACCATCCTCCAGCAAAGCTGAGCTCGCTGGCTGCCCCGTTGCAGTGCAAACCCCTCCAAGCATCTCCATCCCCTTTGCTCCGTCCTTGGCAGCTCTTCCTCCATCCACCCTGGTACCCTCCATCCCCTCAGTCACACGGACCAGGCTGTGAGGACAGAGTGCCCACGGTTGGCTCAGCCTACCTGTTTGCCGCACCAGCCGCGGGGAGGGTGGTGGGTTTGGTGCCAAGGCGAGGAGCCCTGGGATGGTGGGGATGGGGGAGAAGCGTCAGCCGCCTCTGAGAGCCGCCACGTTCAAGCGCAGCAGCAGGGACGGATCAGCTGATAAGTGAGGTCTGAAATCTGAAACGGCAGGTTGGCTCCTTCCTATATAAACAGGCGCTTGCACACACACACACACACCCTGTGCGCGCCAGCTCTCACGCCACTCCCGCTGCTCCCGGCCACGCCAGGCAGCCGCCAGCCCTGGGAACGGCCACATTGCCCAGCTGGCACCATGGACTGAACCCCCTACCACCAGTCCTGGCCCTAAACACGCTGGCACCAGCTCAAAGCAAAGTGTGATCGTAGATTCATAGAATCATAGAATGGTTTGAGTTGGTAAGGACCTTAGAGCCCATCCAGGTCCACCCCATGCCGTAGGCAGGGACACCTCCCACCGGATCAGGGGCTCCAAGCCCCATCCAACCTGGCCTTGAACACCTCCAGCAATGGGGCAGCCACGACTGCTCTGGGCAACCTGGGCCAGGGCCTCCCCACCCTCACAGGAGAACACTTCTTCCTAAGACCTCATCTCAGTCAGGTTTATCTCAATCTCATGCTGGTTTATGTAGTGTTTCAGACGTATTTGCATTCCCTGGGCAGCAGGAGATGGATCCATGCACTGGGAAAGGGGCAGGGACCCACAGGTGGGCACCATCTGGGCACCACCTGCCTGGGTTAAAACCAGCATTAGGAAGAAAGCAAACAGTGCATTTAACCCCATTAAACATGTTGGAGGGACTCAGCACCATGCTGGATCAGCTCATGGAGTGCCTGCAGTCACAGGAAATTTTGGTCCCCCTCCCTCAGTGGTGATGGGCAGTGATGCCAAATGCATGACCCGGGGTGGTGGGCACTCATCACCATCGCTGCTCAGCAGTTCACGCAGCTGAGCCCCTCCACTCACCAGCGCCACTGTGGCTGATAGCCAGAGCGTGGTCGTACCGTGCCACCATGGGACTTCCTCTTACCAGTGCCACCACAGCCGTGTTTCCTCCAGCAGGAGGAAACACTCCAGAAGACAAACCCCTGCCCTGTTTTTCTCAGTTCTCTGGGCTCAGCTACAGCCCAGAACTGGGGCGGCCACATACCATCGGTGAGGCTGGGCTGCGCACACAGCTGCTTGCTTCACCCATGGGGCAAGCGGAGCCATGCAGTTATGCCCTGCTCAGGGACGTGGGACCAGTCCCAGGTGTTGCCCACAGGAAAGGGGAATCTCAAAACTGCTTTGCCTGCTTAGGGTGAAGCCGCTTTGTGGCATGGAGAGGGTCTCCACGGACACATCCAGGAGGACCTCTCCATTGCACAGCTGTGTGCAGCATCCCCACTCTGGGGAACGCGGTGCAGAGAAGAGGCAGCCCATATCTGGGGGTTGCCAGCTCTGTAGGAGTACAGCAATGGGTTCCCCTGTGCTCCTGGGCTGGACCCAGCCAAGGAGTCTCTATCTGGGGTGCAATGAGCCCCACAGTTCTCTGAGCCAGCTCCCCGCCCTGGTTGCACAAGTGGCTCCGGGTGCTGCCGAGCAGCACACAAACAATCCCAGCCTGTTTACGAGCCGGTGGCACAGGGCCCTGGCCGCGGGCAGGGCATCGCCCCAGCCACTTGCATCCCCAGCTCTTGTCACCCTGCGTGATCGCAGGGAGGAAGAACAGGAGAGGCATCAACCCTCAGCCGGCCTCTCTGCAGCTCCCTGGACACCCATTGCCATTCATTCCCCCAAAAGCTGCCACCAGAGCCCCCACGAAAATGCCACCACAGCACAAGGACCCTTCCCAGCTCAGGCACCACCACAATGGGTCTGCCCTGTGCAGCACCTGACCCCCAGCATCTTGCAAAGGTCCTTTGGAAGAGTAAATTTGCCTTTGGAAAGCCTGTATTGACTGGGTGCAAGAGGGATGAGATTTCCTTCCCAGGGCCACCCTGAAGGACTTCAGTCCCTCTTTGGGTCCTCCTGCCCCACTGGGACAGCACCCACCATGCCCTGCAAGCTGCCCTGGCACCAGGCAGCACTTCTGCACGGACATCTCCGCTCTCCAGCTCCTCCAGTGCATTCTGGCACAGACCAGCAGCACCCAAAATTGTCTTCTTCCAGCAAACCATAAATCCAATGGGAACAGAGCAGAGATCACCAGTAAAGTACAGGGCTCCTGCTGGAACAGACTGACATTTTAGGGATTGAGGAGAGAAACTGGGGGCTCCTCCTTAGGTATTTTGAATCCACCACTTCTACTTAAGCACCTAAACGAGCCCACAGTAATTTTCTTGGCCTAAAAAATGGGGGTATTTGTACTTTCTTTTGCTTAAAGAGAAGAAGGGACAGGGTTGAACCTGACACACTGCTCCCAGCTCCAGTTTCTGCATCATCCATGCAATGAAAGATGCATTCTCCACTCATCTGTGGGAGCACGATGGGGTGCTTTGTGCACCCGCTCTGAGGTGTTGAGGAGCTGAGCTGCAAAGGGACCCTGCATTGGTGCCCCCACCCCTCAGTGGGGATACTCAGCCCCCCCGATGCATCCCTGCTGGCCACCCAGCACCACAACACGGATCATCGCTCCCCCCACAGCAACCCGCGCCTGAACCCAAGGTCCTGCTTATCTGCAGCACAAGCATGTCTGGTGATAAGCCCAGTGATAAGATATAGCTCCATGCAGCCTCGCTGCTATCATAAACCTTTCCTCCAGCACTGTGTCCCAAGGCTGAGGAGTTTTGCGCCCCCCAAACACCCTCCCAGCAGTCTCCCCCCATGGCACGTATGCAACCTCTCACTTTGATGAGCTTCAAACTCCAACAGTTGCTTCTTGTTTCCAAATCAGACAATCCACTGGATTCGGGGGAGAGGGGAACAAAAAAAAAAACCAAACCCCAAACCACACAGCAGAGCAAACAATTTGTCTGGGGAAGCCTGGGAGCAAAGCTGGGGGGGCGGGATGGAGGGAGAGAGATGCACACAGCCCAAGAGGTGCACAGAACCCAACTGTGTTAGGCTCGCAATAAAAACTGGAATTGCTAATCATTGCTGCTCAGCCGACCCGAAAGAAGAGACACCGACGAGGAAAACAAACCCACAGGATGCAAGCATGGGGCATGTGGACTTCACCCAGGGCTGACACACAGACCTGAGCCTTCCTCGGATGACTTCTCCTCCTCCTCCTCCTTGCTGTCTCTCCTTTGCCTGCGCTGAGAACCAGGGCTGAGCATCCCCTGCAGGGCGATGCTGCATCCCAGGATGGGAGGATGCAAACAAACTCCAGGGAAGGGAGAGCAGCTCCTGGGGCCACCCCATAAGATGGTCTCTCCCCTGGTGCCCATCCACATCCAGTCCCTTCTCCCTCACACCCGAATTCATCCTGGCACGGCGAAGGGAGGAGACGGCGTGGATTGGCCCATTCCCAGCATGTACACCCCCACCTCTGGCAGAGCAGCCTGGCCTTTCAAATAGGAGGACTTGAGGGAAAAAAAAGACCAAAACAACCCCTCTTCTCCACACGTTTGCCTCCCAGCATCCGTGCCAGGCTATAAATACCCAGCACTCTCCATTCTGGCTGTGGGATGAGGAAGGTTGAGCAGGACCAGAGGTAAATGGTCCAGCAGGGTGGGAGGAAGGGGTCGGAGAGGCACTGGGGAGATGTGGGGCCAGGATGGGGTGGGCAATGCAGGAGCAGGGCACGGTAGCCAAAGGGCAAGCTGGACCTTGCCAGCGGTGGCCGTGCCAGCAAGGAAGAGCGGGGGCAAGGCAGAGGAAATCCCCAAAGGGCCCCAGAGGCAGTGGGACAGCTGCCAGGAGGGAGTGAAAGGCAGCGCTGATGGGCACTGTGGCAGCCTGCCAGGCTGGAGCGGGCACCTCCCAGTGCCCCCAGTGCCATGGAAGGAGCAGAGCGGGATGGGGGCAAGCGCAGAGGAGACCCACTTTCAGGACATCCTGCTCCACATCTCTCCATCCCACGTTGACCCCATGGCAGGCACCGACCCACCCTGGTGTCCATGGAGCAGGACGCTAGCACTCAGAAGGATGTGGGGCCAGTGCCCATGGCCAGGTGCCATGGAACGAGCACAGTGGGAGAGGGGCCAGCACAGAGAAGACAGCCCTTTCAGGACATCCGGCTCCACATGCCTCCATCCCATGTTGACCCCATGGCAGTCACCCATCCACCCCAGAGCAGGACAGGCTCAGGGTGCGATGTCATGGGGAGCAGCCCAGGGCGGGGGAAGCCCTTTGAGGTGCAGCCCCACCACAGGAGTGCTACCTCATTACAGAGCAATTACAGCCTAATTATATGATGGTAACACCCAAAGCCCGATCAGGAAATGGGACTGCTGGGTGCCAGAGAGTGCACGCGTGCACGGGCGCACACACGCGCTCCCCACAATGCCTCAGGAGAGCTCAGGAGAGGAGACATGACACGTCAGAGTGAGGCACCCAGCCCAAGAGAGTGCCCTGGCTTAAATCATTGAATCATAGAATCATTAAGGTTGGAAAAAGCCCTCTAAGCTCAACCAGTTCAACCATCAGCCCAACACCACCATCCTTGCTAAACCATGTCCTCAAGTGCCATGGCTACACAGTTTCTGAACCCCTCCAGGGATGGAGACTTCACCGCTGCCCCGGGCAGCCTCTGCCAGGGCTTTACCACTCTTTCAGTAAAGAAATTGTTCCTAATATCCAATCTAAACCTCCCCTGGCACAACTTAAGGCCATTTCCTCTCACCCTATCACTTGTTACTCAGGAGAAGAATCCTCACTGTACTGCCCAGCTTCTCTCCACCATCCTGCAGCACCTCAGAGGCAGTGGAACACCCTCTGCTGGGCTGACCCAGCCCTGCCCTCCACCACGGCATGCCCTGCACCCCAAAAGCCCCAACACTTGAGCTCTGCTTCAGCAAGGAGCATCTCCATTCCACCAGCCCCATCCTCCTGCCCTTCCCTTGCCTCAAGCCAGCAGTGAGATGCTGGTGCTGAGTCTTGGTCCCACTGGGATGGGAGTTCGGGGTCCACACCTGGAGCTGGGGGTCCATGCGAGGAGTTGGGGGACTGCACAAAGAGCTGGGGCTTCACTCCAAGAGCTGGGGATCCATGCCAAGAGTTGGGGGTCCAGACCCACAAGCATCCTTATGGGAGTCAGAGCAGCCCCATGAGCCTGCTCCCAGCAGGTCCGGGGCTATGGTGGCACCTGGACCAGAGCCACCCTGCCACCTCAGGGACAGGGCAGCCCTGCTCTCAGCCACCACAAGGCCCCTGTGAGCCTGTGCCCAGGATGGCTCCTAACAGCAGGTGAATTTTAACCACATAAATAACATTCCTGCCAGCTCCCTGCCAGCACAACCCTTATCTGTGGAGTGCTAGCACAAGCCTGTCTGCAGCCTGGAGCGGCCACCAGCCCTATGACCATGCCCAATGACACTAGGGAAGGAGATAACTCACTAGGAACATGCAGGTCTGGTGATCACAGGCAGGAGCTGGACCCCCATCACCGTCACCCAGCGCTCTGCCCTGTTCCCCCACAGCTCCATGAGCCCATCCTGGCTGCCAGCGTCTCTTGGGAACAGAGGGGACATTTTGCCACCAAAACCTCCTGTGACAGCAGTGGGGGACAAGGTCACAGCAATAACAGATTGCATCTAACAAGGAGGATGGGGACAGGATGTGAAGCAGCAGCGCTGATGGCTGAAGAAGGGCCTGGCATCTCCTGGCACATAGGGAGAAACAGAAACGAGCTCTTTCCTCCCCTCAGGGAACTCATCACCACGATTGCAACTGAATGGTGGAGCCCAGAGGCCCTGGAGTTTGCATACAGCTCTTGAAACTCTCATCTCCCTGACAAGCAGGAGAGCAGCCGGCAGCCAGAATCGGAGCTCCAAGTGGCCCCCGCGAAAGGTCACTGCGTTTACACATTCACAAAACATGTATTTTAACAAAACAGAGGCAGGAGGAACCCCACGCTCACACAGCAGCTCCGGGACGACGGCAAAGCCCAGCCCACCCTGCCCCAGCCTGGCATCCCCTGGACTTGCCAAGCTGGCACCACACAATTGGCTTTATTATAATCAGACACAGGCAAAACCAGCAGATTTGTATCTCCTGCTTTTGCTTTCTGAGCCCTGAGGGTGCAATCAAAATCTCTGGAAGAATAAAGGCTGGAAAATTAGTTTCAGTGCATCAAGCAGATGGCCGGGGGCTGGGGCTTTGAGGGACCTCCTGCCCCCCAAGCATCCCCTGCAAGAAGGGGCAGAGCTGAGCCCCCCACCAGGGCTGCTGAGGTCCCAGCCCCAAGGACAGCTGTACAGGGGGACGTAAGGACAAGTGACAAGCAATGGCTACTCCAGAGACTGCGAGAGTAGGGGTGAAAAGAGAGAGCAGGAGCCTCCAGCTGCCCTCACAGCGGGTCAAGGATGCTAAAGCTGCAAGAGCTGCTCTCTCCAGCATGGCTGGAAACGGGCAGCCTTGTTCTGCTGCCCTACGCACCCTGGCCTCATCCTGCACCCATCCGCTGGGCCCCGAGAAGCACAAAAAGCCACAACCCCTCCACTGCCAAACCACCTGAGGATTTTCCACTGCTGGAAGTGAATCCCTGCAAAGCCAGGAAGATTCACAGACCGTAACCGCAGAGGGACAGGAGGGGTGGTCAGGCTGAGCCACTGGCATGAATGAACAACCAGGCTGAGCCCATGCCGAGCCACAGCCAGGCTCGCCCTCACCAGCCCCAGCTTTGAATCCACCAGCTCTGGGCTGTAATTAGCCCTCGCCCACCAGAGCACAGGCACCGCACCTCCCACCCACCAGCTGCAGCTCAGCACGCATCGTGGAGGGATCTGGACCTCCCACCCTGGCCAGGCTCCTCCAAACCCGCTTGGGTGCCCAGCCAGGAGCGTGGGGTGCACGGCTGCTGCGAGCAATGCCAGTGGGATGGAGTTTGCGATTTCCCCCTCAAGTCTGGGATGCCCAGCGTGCACATAAACCCCATCCTCACCTGCCACTGAGCACGGTCCCCACTGAGCACACCAGGAAGGATGCTGAGCCCAGCACCCACTGCATCACCCAGGTGAGCAACAGCTCTGCCGCTCAAGCCGATGCTCTGGGACATGGTGAGTGTGATGCTCGCTGCGCCAGCTCATGCAGAACCGGCTGAGCAGGGCTGGGAGGCAGCTGGCACTGCCAGACTGGTCTTGGCTGTCCTACCAGGTACCAACCACAGACGGGAGCTCGACCCACAGCACATCATCCTCCGGGTCTCTGGAACAGGAGCAACACCTGCCAGCTGCACCCCAATACGGGTGATGCCAGTGCCGGTACCCGCAGTAGGTAGCCATGCACTTATTTCCAACGCGGTGCCAAGTGACCCTCACCCAATGCTCCAGGCCCTGGCAGCACCAGCGCTGGAGTGGCTGCTCTGCTGGTGGCGGTTACATAAAGAAGCCTTGGAGGAGAGCTCTGGCTCCAAGTTCTCGGCAACGGCAGGCAGGCAGAGAGGAACAACAGCCTCTCGCTGCACGCACAGCCCTGTCAGCAGCAGCAGTGGGAGGAAGATGGGTGCCGGAGCAGGATGCGGGAGGATGCTCTCTGCTCAGTCACTGAGAAAGCCGTAGGGACAAAACCAACCCCTGTTCCCAGTCCCCCAGGAGCTGGGGACACTATGAGGATGGGGAGGGATTGTACCTGGAGAGAGGAGATGGTGACAGCGGAGAGGACAGCCTGAGCCCCGCGTCGGCCGGATCCTGCTTCCTTGCTCTGAGAACAAAGGGCTGCACTGGAAAGGGCGGCCACGTAATTACCAGTGGGACTTGGGGGCTCAGAGCAGCTGAGCTGCCACCCGAGTCCTGCAGAGCAGGGATGACAACTCTGCTTTAAATAATGAGAGGAGCATCTAGCGGCTGTTTTGAGACCCGGGGTGGTGAAAGAAAACCCTGAACTGCCCCGATCTGCCAGACTGGAGCAGCAGGGCAGGCAGGGAGATGGACACGGTGCAGGGGGACCAGCACAGGCAGGGGGATCAGCACAGCGCAGGGTGTTTATGACAGGATGCCAGGCACACACAAAAGCCATCTCATTATCTCCTAATTAGTGCTTTGCCAGCTCCTGCAATTAACACTCATGCAAACGACTGTTGTTGAGGTAAACAGAGGGTTAGAAGCACCCTAGAGAGCTGGGGGTCCTGGCAGGGTGCAGACCACCCATGGGCATGCACCGAGGAGCTGGTGGCCCAGGTGCCGAGCCCAGGAGGGTCCAACCCTCCTCCCTCAGCTGCTCCAGGAGAGCCTACGAGGATGCCATGCCCTGCATGGGAGCAGGAAGGACCTTGTGAGCCTGGTGACACTGCCCAGAGCATCCCAGAGGAGCAGGACATCACCCAGCACCACGCAGCAGGGAGCACCCAAGCTCCCACAGGGAGAGGAAGGGAAACTTTCTGCCAAGCTCAGCCTGTGACTTCTGAGCAGCCAGGGTTGGACTCCAGGCTGCGGGTCCTGCCTCGAAGATGTCCAAGCCACACCTCCCCCTGCACAGCTAGGTGTTTATTTGAAAGTTGTCTCCTTTAGGAACATCAAAGGAAAGCAGTCACCCAGGTCTTAAATGGCCTTTCTCCAGCTGACCCAGAAACATGGATCAAGAGCTGTCTCATCCCTTAATTGAGAAGTTGGTGACTTTGAATCTTTATTAAAGAGCTTTAGTGAATTCACAGATTAAGGGCACAAGCGGCCACTGCGATCATCTAACCTGATTCCCTGCATACCACAGCCCAAGCAACCTCGCCCTGCAGCCCAGGGAGCCCTCGCCGGGCTCTGCCGTGGAGTGAAAAGTAAAATAAAACCAGAACCACTCTGGAAACCAGCAGGACCCAACCTGCCTTCAAAGAAACAACCCATTCCCAGGGTATTTTCCAGCTACGGATGCTGGAAGAGGCACACAGGGGATTGTCAGAAAATGCGTGCCCCCTCCCTTTTCCCTGCAGGTCACCGCTGCCTCATCAGCCCATCATCCCATGCCAGGGGATGCTCCACAGCAATACATGAACTCGGGAGTGGTTTTGCAGAGCAGGGCTGGCAGGGCACAAGGCACTCGACTTCCCACTCTGTGGTGGTGCCTGTGGGGCGGTGGGAAGGGGCTGAGGCCGGAGCAGGGCTTCCCCAGGTGGGTGCAGGGCTGCCAGATCCCAGGAAAAAAATGAGGCTAAAGAGGAGACGGCACATTCCTCAATGTACTATTTCTGCCTGCTGCGGCTTATCATGTTTCAAGCGAAGGAAAACAGAAGAGGGGGATGCTACTACAAATGCTTGAGAGAGAGAGGAGCAGCTAAGGAGCTGTGCTTTCCCCTCCAGTGAGCAAAGACTGGAGAAATCCCCAGCCCAGCTGCCTCACAGGGGCACAGATGGAGCAAAAAACAACCCAAACCTTTGCGAGCTGCTAAGGGTTCAGGGGATTAAGCCCCACACTGCTTGTCCAGGTTGATATTTGTGTTCAATGGTGCCAGGCCTGGCTGCAGAGCAGCGGCGTGTGTGGGTCTGCACACACATGTGCACGCGTGCACGCCCAGCGAGCCGCGGCTGGCACACAGGGTGACGCTGAAGTATCTTCTCCATGGTGGGCAGGAGGCAGAGGGGCACGGCCGCTGGTACCCTCACTGCAATCACTACTCGACGCAGCCACTTCATCCCAGCAGTGCCAGGCATGGAGCTCACCCTCCTGCCTGCTCCTGCCCGTCCCTCCTCATCTCTGCCAGCCCAGCAGCTGCTCCTGATGGTTTCTATGGGAACTCAGGAGGAAAACACGGATTCTAGCAAGACCAGTGCCAGCCCTGGCAAGCCCAAACCCAGGCGGCGAGCTGCCCCATCATGGGTACCCTTGCTCAGGACAGCAAGGACCCCTTGCCATAGCTTCACTCCCCAAGGGGACTGGGACCGCCAGGGATGCAAGCAGGGTGATGGGGTTCTGGGAGCCAGGATGGTGCTGTTGGCCCAGTGCAGTGGGGATGGGGTGCTGGGCTGCACCACCTAGGCAGGCTGCAGCCAGAGGGGACAGGCTTTGTGCTCGCCATGTGATTTTTAGCAGACGCTCAAGAATTTTAATGCCTCGGACATCCCCTCTCTGGATATCCTAATCCCAGCTCTGGTTCTGGGGGGGTGACGGAGCCAGGCATCCCCCAGCCTCAGCTCCTGGAATCCGGAGGAGGGAAGGAGGCTCAGGACCACACTGAGAAGCCCCGTCCTCTCCTGGTAGAGAGAAGGGGCAGATCTGAGCAGGATGTGAGCTCTCCTTCCTCCAAGTAAAATGCCAGTGGGGTTCAGGGGAAGGAATCAGAGTGGCTGCGTGCATATACACAGCCCAGTGTGTGTGCACACGCGTGTGTGTGGCTGTGCACCACAGGATAAGCCCTACTGAGAGCAATGGTGCGGGGAGCAGTCCCCGCTCCTACCCTGCGCTCAGCTTTGTGGATGCACAGCGGGATGCAGACGCTCTTGACGTGAAGAAGTGGGAGAAACCAACGGGTGCTGCTGATTCCTGACTGCAGAGCCAGCACGCAGCACCGCAAACAGCATTGCCTGCCTGGAAGGATGTCTCCTGCAGATAATGCCACCCTGGTTCCCTCCGTGCTCGGTCCCTGGCAAGCCTATCTGCACTGTGCACACCCCAGGATGGCCACGCACTCCCTTCCCACCACAGCTTCCCTCCTGCCTCCTCACATGGAGGGATTACCCAGGGCTCCAGCAGCCATCTGGAGTGGGGAGCCGGCCCCCAGCACCCAAGAGACCGCGGCACACGTCATGGGTGGAACGGCAGGGCCAGGCGATACGGATCGAACTGTGCACACGGAACTCAGCCCTCCCACGCCACAGCACAGCCCACGGGGGATGGCAAAGACCCTGCAAAGGGGAGATGGAAGGGCTGTCCCTCCCTCTACAGAGGGGCACCGCGACCGGAGCTGGGGCCTCACCAGTTCCCAAGGGAGGATGGCCTGGGGTGGCCAATCCAGCCCCTTCCGCTGGGGTTTAATTGACTTGTGGCGTATTTAATATTCCCCATCATGTGATGAATCAGACCCTGTGCCTTCAGATCTAACAGCGGCACAACAAAGCTGCAATTGACTGCTCGGGGTAGCGGCTGTGGCTCGTGCATCGTCTCCAGCACCACCAGCCACCTCGATGCAGAGGGGGCCAAGCAAGCCCAGCATCTCGCAGGCAGCTTTGCATCCTTCACTCTTGCTCTCTGCCAAGGAGGGGGAGGCTGGCTCTCTGCTAGCAAGCAGGCAGGAGCTGCAAAGCCAGGGAAGCGCTCAAATCCCTGGGAAGCGTCAGACATAGACATCTTGGGCTCCATCCATCACAGCCCATCCTCGCTGCAACCTCAGCAAAGCACCCGGCCGTGGGGACCAGCCCCAACACGCAGAACTCGGAGGATCTGGGCCATGCAAGCTCCTCATCCCCATTACGAGGGTTTGGGGGTGCTGAGCCATGAGTCCAAAAGCTGTGTCTCTCCCAAAGCCTTGGTTCAGCTGAGTCCCAGCCTGGGGGACCCCAGCCCGCAGCTGCAGGGTCCACGTACACAACCCAGCACACAAGCGCGCTGCACAGACAGCTTGGGGGTCCGGGGACACTACCCAGCACACGAAAACACTGTGGGGACACCTCAGGGGTCCCCATATTTCACCAAAAGCACAGCAGGAGGAGCAAGGGGTGCAGGGGGAGCCTGGTCCCCGGCCCCTCAGGCAGCTGGGAGGTGCTGGCTCTGCAGTGCACCCCACTTTGGCCATGGGTGCACTCAGGGCACCCTGCTTTGTCCATGAGGTGCATTTAGGACAGCCTGCAGGAGCTGGGACCCCCCCGGCTGCAGCACAGGTGTCTCCCCCTCCTTCCCTAAGACAGCACCCCTGCACAGCTCCCCCCTCCCCAGCACACGTCCCCGATGAGAGGATGTTCTGCCGCGAGGAGGAGGAGGAGGAGGAAGGGAGCCGCGGTGCGAGCACTCACCGTGCGGGGAGGGCAGCGACCGAACCCCCCCCGCTGCCTACGGGCTCAGCATCCTCCGGGCCAGTCCCAGCCGGAGCCGGAGCCGCATCCCGAGCTGGAGCCGGAGCCGGAGCTGGGCATGCTCGGGGGCTGCCGAGCTGCACGTGATGCCGAGCTGGCACCGAGCACGGCGGGGGGGCCGCTCCCACCGCCCCCGCCCCGCCATCCCCCGGCCTGTCCCCTCGGGGCACAGCACCGCCCCCCCCCGCATCACTTGGAGGACGGGGGACACACACAGATCCTGCATCCCCCTGCATCACCTGGGGGACCTGCGGCTATGCTGCCTCCCTCTGCGTCTTTTGGGGGGACCCGTAACCACATTGCTGTCCCGTGCATCACTCTGGGGACCCGCGACCATGCTGCTCCCCCACCCCACTCCCCTCACCACTTGGGGGATGGAGGAGACACCACAACTGCCCTTCCTGCACACATTCTGCATCCCCAGGGGAGCAGCCTGGACCACGCTGCCAACCTGCATCCCCCCTGCATCACCTGGGGGAGCTGCAACTGCACTGCCCTCCCCCTGCAGCCCTTCGGGGTTGCAGTAGTGATTTGTGCTCCCCCCTTGCATCTCAGCATCAGAGGACAGCCCAGACCACACTTTTCACTGCATCCCACATCTCTCTGGGCAGAGGAGCCCATCAGTTCCCAGCCAGGCCCATGGGACCCACTGCAGGGGGTCAGGCAGCAAGCCCAGGCTCTGCACCCCAGTCTCCCTGCCTGCAGGGAGGATGCAGCACACAGAAGATGGGCAGCAAAACAACTCCACAACCACAGCTTGATCTCTGGAGCACAAAGGCCATCACTCCATCCCCCAGGCCATGCTGAGAGCCAGTAATGGGTCAGACAGGGATGGCAGGACCTTTCCCTAGCCCTGCTCAGGCCTCTAGCCTTAGCCCCGTGGCAGGATGACCCCAGGCTGTAGAGTTGGGTGCTTGCAAAGGTGCTGGGGAGCCGCAATTTCCAGCCCTACAGCAATGGCACCGTGCCCTAATCTATGGCACTGCCCTACTTCTGGCTGTCCAAGCTAGCAGGCATCACACCCAGGACCTCGCCTGCGCAGCCAGAGGCTCAGACCCTGTCGCACACAGGGATCCTTCATCCTTCACAGTTGAGCTGGTATAGGAGAGACATGGTTTCCCCATGAAAGGAAAGCCGGCGGCTGCCCCTGATCCTATAATCCCCCCATTAGCCACATGGCATTAGGGGCTGTGGAGGGGGTGGCTTTCACTGGATGCTCCCCCTTCCTTCCCCCGCAGCCCTGGGCAAGATCCTCCCTCCCTGCCAGCCCAGGGCAGAGGGACCCCTGCACCCCCAATGCTGTTGAAGTATCCTTTCCCTGAGGTCACTGTCCCCAGCCATTCAGTGGGGACTGGGGTGACTCTGCACCCTCCTGCTGCCCAGGAGAACCCCAAGAAATGAAAACCAGCCTGGGAAAACCATGAGGAACGGGAAGCTGTGCTGCTTTCAGGGCAGCACAGCCAGGCAGCCCCTAGCTCCAGCCACACATGCATCCCAGCCAGGTTGGGGACCGGTTGTTGTTCTCGACCCCCCTGCACAGACGCAAGATCTGTGGTGCTGCTGCATCTGCTCCCAGCTGCATCTCAGCCCGAGGCTGCAGACACAGGAGGGCCTTTTCTTCTGCAGGCAGGAACAGGGTGGAAAAGAGCCCTTTTCTGGCAGCACCCAGGCAGACCATAGGGCTGGGTTCTGCCCTCCCACACCCTGGGGTCAGCACAGGCAGGAGGATGCCCAGCATCGCATGCAGCCAGCGGTTCCTTCTCTGCAGCTGGGCCCTGCACACGTGTGCAGCAACGTGCAGGGCATGCATCGCTGCGCCAGCCTCAATGCCACCTTGTGGGTGCTGTCGCAAAGGCAGGAGCCAGTGCAGCCTGACACAACAGGGCTAAAGGGAGCAGCTCCCACTCGGAGACCCCAACTCCAGCACAGACCTGCTCCCACCCCACTGTGGCGTTTCCAGCCCAGGGAATCACAGGCACAGGGAACACGTTGAGCACACAGTGGTGGCGACGGCGGGGGCAGACGGCTCCTGTGACGGAGAAACATTGCAGTCGTGCTCCAGGCATGCAGCTCGAACCTGATCGGGAGGTTCACTACCGCAGCCCTCACCCAGCAAGCCCCACTGCCAGCCACGTTTGTGGCTGCACGACTCAAACCCGGGGCTGATTCAAGGACACCTTGGCTCTGCACGACAGATTAGACTGGATAATCCAGGTTCTTTCCTCTAGCTCTCGGCCCACCTTGAGATCTTTGCTCTCACCGGGTTTACTGCTGTCTGAGCACACCTAGAAATCTCGGTCTGTGCCAGATAGGGATGGGCTCAAAGATCCTGGTTCAAACACCCCAACCCAGCAGGACCTGGAGCCCTGCGTGACACAAGGTGACAGCAGTAGCTCAGCCTGTCTAGACACCAACATCAGCCCACCAAGGTCCCGGTTCCTGGACTGGAGGCAAGGAGGGGACAAGAGACAATGGGAAACAACCTGCTGGGATGAGCCAGGGCTCTTGGAGCAATGCCTCGGGCCAGATCCTCACTGAGTTACCGGTTTGCACCAGCAAGCACAGCCAGCTGCATGCCTTGGGCAGCGCATGCCCCAGGGATCCTTTGCACCACTGAGCTCCTTTCCACAAGGGTAGGGTGCTGTGGGGTCCTGGAGGAAGCCTCCACTAGGCTCCAGGGGACCTTTCCCTGAGGAAAGACACAGGGAGGGGGTTGGCTGGCTCGCCCACACCACTCGAGCTCCCAGAGCCCTCAGCAGAGACATTTGCATCTGAAGTAGTGAGCACAGGAGCTCCCTTTTGCACAGGGAAGGGCAAGATTCACCTGTCGCAGCAGCACTGATTGCAGGATCCAGGGGCAGAACATGGCCCAGAGCTGAGTTTGGAGCCTGCTAATTATACACAGGGACTGCCACAGCCACACAGAGATGAGTAACTCCAGCCTGGCCTCAGTGCTATGCTGGCACAAGCTTTTGCTCTCTGCTAAAGCTCACCGTGCCCGAATCTGCAGGGCTCACTCGTCACAGCATCCAAGCAGTCTCTGAGACACAGCCCCGCACATGTCTACCAAACCCAACATGCTGCTTTCTCTCCAGACAGCAGGAGCTTCAATTTATTCAGCTGCTGGGACCACGGCACCATCACAGCCACGTCCACAGCAGCATGGGACAAGGCACAGCAGGGTCACAGCACAATCCACCCAGCAGATCCGAACATGCATGGACCCTGTCCCCATTCCCTAGCAAGTGCTGTGCTCCAACACCTCCCAAGCCAAATTTTCACTGTCCTGGTCCTCCACGAGGCTGGATGACAGCAGCCTGCGCAAGCATTTTGGTAGCGGCTGCCTCTGGGCAGAGACAAACCCAGGGAGGTGCATCCTCCAAGGGTACAATGGCACTCGCAAGCAGGAGGTAGAAGCTTCTCCCTGCAGCCCCTTCTCACTTACTTGATGAAGTAGAGGCCGCCGTACACTGTGGTGTCCACCTCCCAGCCTCGGGGCAGCCCTGGAAGGACAGGGCAGAAGCAGTGACCAACCCCCTTGCCATACGCAGCCCCTATCCTCCCTGCCCATGCCCTGCTGCAGGCTGGGGTGTTGCAGATCCTTCAGCCCAACAGATTTGCAGCCAGATGGCTTGCAGTGCTTGGTATCACACCAAGGCCCCACTTCACCAAGAGGAGACCCTCTGCAGGAGGCAGCACAGGAGAAGACAGGAGCACATGGGCAGGGAGCCAGGGGATGGTCATGAACTTGTGAGGTGCTGTGTCATGCCATAGGCAGCTCTCATACACTCCACCAGCATCAGGACCAGAGACCAGAGGGAGCCTCTCTGTGGAAGGAAACTCTTAAAGGCCTGCCAAGAACACCTCTCCAAATAGAAACCCCATTCCTGAGGGATGCAACATCGCCTCGGGCATCATTCAACGCCTCCCAGCCCTCCCCAGCTGCTCCCACTGGCTCAGCTTCTCGGGACTCCTTGCATTTCCGAAGGGTTCAGTCCACATCTCCCGATCGTGACCAGTGTCTAGGGAGGGCAGAGAGCAAATTCCAAGACCCTGGAATCACCCCTTACCGGTGCAGGAGAAGTGCCCACTCTGGATGGCATAGCCTGTGCCTGGGTGCACCCAGCTCGTGGACTTGGTTTCATCACTATGAAAGACAAGGAGTGGGACTGTCAGCACACGCGGGTCCAGGGGGCCCCTTCCAATTGCCGGGGAAGGGTCTTTGCAACACATGTTGACTTTTCCAGCCAAAGGAATGGAAAGATGGGATTTTAGGGAAAGAGGGGAACAGCATCCATCAGGCTGGGACAGTGGTGATTCCCAAGGAGAGAGAAGTGGGGGCAAAGGAAGGATGCCCATGTGTGATAGGAAAGCAGCCACATGCAGAGGCTTGCAGCAGGGCTTACCCCTTGTTCCCAGCCCAGATTAAGCCCCCCACGCCCTGCAGCCCCCCAGCCATGCACCCGGCTACCCCCGCACCCCAACTTAAGCCCCATCCCTGCAGCAGCCCCCCTTCCGTGCCAGCTGCCAGGCAGGACCGTACTTGATAAAGAAGATGCGCCCATCCCTGCAGACACCGTAGGTCCACCTGCCCGGCAGGTCCAGCCAGTCAATGTCATCCCCCATGGGGACAGCGGTGGGGGCACTCGGGTGCAGAGAGAAGGGACGGCACCCAGGTCGGGAAGTGCCAACCAACTCCCAGCTCCCCCCCTCGGAGCAACCACTTGCTCAGCTCAGACCTTCCACCCAGACTCTGTTCCCTGCAAATAACCAAGGAGGGAGGGAAAGAAAAAAAATCCCAACCAAACCCATCAAGTTAACCCTCTCAGAGCTGGGTTGTCACCCCGCCTCCAAGCTGGGGTTCAGAGGGCATCCTCCCAGCGCCACGCATGGCTCTTGGAATGACTCTTCGGGGCTAGCCCGTCACAGCTTCCTGCACTGCCTACTCGGTGTAATTACCGTCAATTAACTCGGGGTGAGTAATTATGGTGGTGTTACTTCCCTCTCCTGTTCAGTTTTAAACAATGTCAAATTCTGCCTGTCTGATCTCACAGCCAAGCCGAGGCAGAATGTAGGGCACCCTGATGACTATCGGCAGCGCTTTCAGAGCTCCCAGTGGGTATTTTCTCTCTGCTTATTCTTAGCCGTCAATTAAATGTCTTTTGAGGAGAAAGGTGGGGTCTGGGAGGCACCTGGTCTGGGTGGCTGCGAAGGAGGCAATTGCCCTCGTGCCTTTGTAAAGCTTTGTGAAGGAGAAAGATGCTTGTTCAGGAGAGGCCTGGGAGTTAGAAAGAAAGGGGCTGGACCCCAAAGTAGGGAGGAAAGGGCTTGCCCTGCTGAGCTGAAGTGAAGCCATAGAACCATGGAATGGTTTGGGTCAGAAGGGACCTCAAAGCCCATCCAGTTCCACCCCCTGCCATGGGCAGGGACACCTCCCACTGGATCAGGGGCTCCAAGCCCCATCCAACCTGGCCTGGAACCCCTCCAGGGATGGGGCAGCCACCACTGCTCTGGGCACCCTGGGCCAGGGCCACCCCACCCTCACAGCAAAACATTTCTTCCTAAGGTCTCATCTCAATCTCCCCTCTTTCAGCTTAAAATCCTTCTCCTTTGTCCTTTCCCTGCCCTCCCTGTTCCAGAGCCCCTCCCAGGTTTCCTGTAGCCCCTTTCAGTCCTGGAAGCTGCTCTAAGGTCTCCCCAGAGTCTTCTCTTCTCCAGGCTGAACAAGCCCAGCTCTCAGCCTGACCTCATACAGGAGGTGCTCCAGTCCTCAAATCATCTCTGTGGCCTCCTCTGGACTCCCTCTAATAGATCCCTGGCAGGATTTGGCGAAAGCGGTTCACCTGAAGCCTCAGGAAGGCTATTCTTATAACTCTCTGAACCATTTTGTAGGAAAAAACACATCTAGTTAATCCTAGTGAGTGCATCGGGAAAGCATCTGATGGGACCCCAGTGCAGCAGAGTGATGTCGTGGTCCTGGGCACCGGTTCACCCCTCTGTTTCGTGGGAAAAATGCTTGACTACAAACTGTGGCAAACTGTGGGTTGAGCTCTTGTTCTGCCTGTGCCGTGTATGCATCTTGAGGACTGCAGAGGCAAGCATGAGCTTGGACCCCCGTGCCTGCAGCCCTAGGGGAGCTCGGAGAACGGCTCGACTGGATGACATTACGCCTTGGCTTTCTGAAAACTGGGCTTTTTGCCCATTTTTAGGGGTTGAACAGGGTCAACGTTATGCCAGGCAGGTTACAGTGACACTGGGGTGACCGGGGAGTTGCCACCCTTATCACATTACCATCTGTGAACCCAGCTGTGGAGCTAAACCTTAGCCGCTGCCTGATTAAGGACCACAGCAACTCCCAGGCTTGGGTGCTGTGATGCATCCCGAGGTGAGCGAGGTCACAGAGTGAGCCAGGAGCCAAACCACAGAGAAGAATCCCGTTTCCATTATGGGTTTGGGGAGGAACCTCCTTATTCAGCCCTACCTGGGATATGGCTTGTGGCTTATGCTGGTTCAAGGCAGAAACAGCTTTATGAAGTCAAAAGTGGCACAAGGTCTGTTCCTCAAGTGCCCTGATCCTATTTCAGAGCTGGGGGAGGTACTGCGGGGCAGACCACCCATCCTCCCAGCCCCTCTGCAGCTGCTGGCAGACGGTTTTGTCTTTACAGGGAGCAGGCTCCAACCTATCTCGCAGCTCACATAGGGCATTAATCCTCAGCACAAACGTTTTGGGGTCAGCGAGAGGCTCCAGGCACCGCTCCTGCAGCTCCTCTGAGATCTCCCCATCATACAACTTCCAGGTCTCAGTTTTCAAAACCAACACTAATTTATTTACGCAGACATGAAACAGAAACCTTAAGAGAACCAGAACCAAACCAGCCTGCCCTGCAGTCCCAGCATTAGGAGCTCCTTGTGCGCAGCCCTTGCCTTCCTTAGAACTAGGTGATTTTTAAGGTCCCTTCCAACCCCAACTATTCTATGATTCTAACTATTCTGTGATTCCCAAAACCTCTCCAATTACTCTAAAGTTATTCCCAGATGTACTTCGACAGCATGCGTGATCAGGGGCTGTGTCAGGTAAGCTCAGAGCATCTCTGCTCTGAGGACAGGCTGAGAGAGTTGGGGTTGTTCAGCCTGTGAAAGAGAAGGCTCTGGGGAGACCTCAGAGCAGCTTCTGGGACTGAAAGGGGCTCCAGGAAAGCTGGGGAGGGGCCCTTGATCAGGAATGGCAGGGATAGGACAAGGGAGAGGGTTTTCAGATGAAAGAGGAGAGATTGAGATGAGATCTTGGGGAGAAATGTTTTTCTGTGAGGGTGGGGAGGCCCTGGTCCAGGTTGCCCAGAGCAGTGGTGCTGCCCCATCCCTGGAGGGGTTCCAGGCCAGGTTGGATGGGGCTCGGAGCCCCTGATCCAGTGGGAGGTGTCCCTGCCCATGGCAGGGGGTGGAACTGGATGGGCTTTGAGGTCCCTTCCAACCCAAACCGTTCCATGGTTCTATGATCTGATCCTAAAAGATTTCCTTCCTTATCCAGTAAGCCCCAGGGAGGGATACATTTCTCTACCCAGACCCTTTCCTGAGGTCCCCATGGCAATTCCAGGGGACCGACCCATCAGACAAAAGAGAAGGAGCCGGTGCAGCCCCCTAGGTAAATAACACTGTTGGAAGCCTCTATAGGACCTTCAGCCAAGAATCCCAAGCGGCTCCAGGCTCTCCTCTGCCAGGTAAATAAATCAGCTTTTATTGCTTTCCACAAGAGAATGTTTTCCCTCTGTTTCTTTATCTTAATCCAATGGAAATTGAAAGGGGAAATACCATCAGGCCTTTTTGTTTTCATTTGGTTTAAAACCCTTTTAAAACCTCTTTTTTTCACAACCACCTGGGTTAGGAAGGAAGACCACAGCAAGAGGGCACACACAGAAGTTTTCTTCTCAAACCCACTTGTGTTCGGTTTTTCTACAGATGGTCCCAGAGGGCAGAGGCCCCTCACTGCATCAGGCATATGTCCACCTCTGCTCCATGCACCATATCCTTCCTTTAGCAGGGACAGAGGGATAAGGAAGCCACCAATCTCCTGTAGGACCATCCTGAATGAGTGGGGAAATGGATTTGTGTCAGGATTGAGCAGCGAGAAGACATGCAGAAGCTCAGTAGATTTTTTTTCTCGAAGAGACCTCAAAGCCCATCCAGTCCCCCCCCCTGCCATGGGCAGGGGCACCTCCCACTGCATCAGGGGCTCCAAACCCCATCCAGCCTGGGCTTGAACACTTCCAGGGATGGGGCAGCCACCACTGCTTTGGGCACCCTGGGCCAGGGGCTCCCCACCCTCACAGCAAAACATTTCTCCCCAAGATCTCACCTCAATCTCCCTTCTGGCAGCTGAAAACCATTCCCTCTTACCCTATCCCTGCCCTCCCTGATCAAGAGCCCCTCCCCAGCTTTCCTGGAGCTCCTTTCAGCACTGGAAGCTGCTCTAAGGTCTCCCTGGAGCCTTCTGTTCCCCAGGCTGGACAACCCCAACTCTCTGCCTGTGGTCATACGGGAGGTGCTCCAGTCCTCAGATCATCTCCATTGGACTCACACTAACAGCTCCATGTCCTTCCTGGGCTGAGGACTCCAGAGCTGGACACAGGGCTCCAAGTGGGATCTCACCAGAGCAGAGCAGAGGTGCAGAATCTGCTTCCTTGCCCTGCTGGTCCCACTGCTTTAGATGCATTGGCTACAGCAAAAAAAACACCCCAGCACATCATCTGCCTTCTGGAGACGTGTGGCTTCTGGCAGTTCCAGGGATACTGGGTCACCCTTGCGTGAGAGACACTTGTTTGGGCAGAAGAATTTCACCCGCCAACATGCCAGGACCAGCCTGGCACCACAGTCCCCACAGAGCAGCCACTAGCAGCCACCTCCTCCTCCACCCACACAGCACTAAGCCTTCGCTTCTAGCCATGGTGGGACCACAGAGAGAACAAAAGGCAGAGGGAACAAAACACGCGGAAAAGGGCTGTGCCAGGTGAGGAATGGCTTAGTTGTGGTCAGGGAGGACTTCTGGCCCCAGCTGCTGCTTGACATCCAGCTCCCAGCCCATGGTAGGTGACCTGCCCTGCCGAGGAAGGCAAACGAAAGCTGAGGAAGTTTCCTGTGTGGAGCCCTCATGGGTCAGACGTTAGGAATGCCACAAAACCGGGCATTTCTGCAGAGAAAGGGGTGGTTATTGCACTTGCCCCATGCTTACCTGTCCCGCTCTGATGCTCGCTCCAGAGCGAGGTGGCAGAGCACCTTCAGGCAACCACAGAGGGATGGGTGTGATGGGCTTTGCAGAGGTCACAACCAGGAGACCCACTCAGGGTAGTAGTGGCCCTCGGCAGCGTTTCTGGCTGCGCTGCTGTACAGTTCTGGCACCATCTCCTGGACAAAAGCTTCCCAGAAACCAGACTAGAAATGCAGTTACAGAGTGAGTCGGCCAGGCACTTCCACCAGACCCAACCTGTTGCTGCCGGAGGTGTATGTTGTATCCCCTTCCTAAGTGTTAATACACAACAGACTGCAGTCTGCGCCCTCTATCATAGAATGGTTTGGGTTGGAAGAGACCTTCCAGCTCATCGCCTTTCTCCCTGTTCCTCCACGTGGTGCCCCATCTGACCATGCTGAGAGCCAGGCTGGGGACACGATGGCCATCACACCACTTTGCTTTGCAGCACCAAAGTAGACAGGAGCACCCTGCTTGCTCTTTGCTTTCCCACCTCAAGCGCAGAAACCAGCAATCAGCCCAAATGAAAGAGAGTTGCTAAGCAAAAAAAGAAAAGCTAGTCGCTTTGCATTCTTTACAGTCTGGTTGGAACCTGCCTGTCATTTGATAGATGGTGGCAGAGGACGCAGCTGCCGGGAGCGCTGGTGGGTGCTGCTTCGTGGATCCTACCTGTCAGGTAACTCTGGAACCTAGACACTCAGATTGCAATCAGATGTTTAACAGGCTTTTATCACCAATCTAAGTAACACATTTACCACCAGGCACAGCAACCCACTGCTCTTACAGCCACGCTACGAACTCCAACCCTATGTACGGCTTGTTACCATAGGTCCAGCCGGCATTGGAGGAGGCAAGGGAAGGTGCCAGCAAAACATCCCTCCAGCTCTAGAAGTGAAATCTTTCTAACCTGCTCCTGCTTCACCTTTGCCAGAAGCCTTTGCTTAACCTCAGATCTGACCTAAATTATCTCAGCAACCCGAAACAGAAAGCCTAAAACAAGAAGGATTGGAACACGTTGCCCAGAGAAGTGGTAGCTGCTCCATCCCTGGAAGTGTTCAAGGCCAGGTTGGATGGGGCTTGGAGCCCCTGGTCCAGTGGGAGGTGTCCCTGCCCATGGCAGGGGGTGAGACTGAGTGGGCTTTGAAGTCCCTTCCAACCCAAACCGTTCCATGATTCTAAGATTAGCCTGGAGCATGAGAAGGAAAGGAGGGAAGGTGCTGAATCCGAATGTCTCCACTGAGCCTTTGTTTCTTCTCAGCACAAAGTCCCTGCAAGAGACCTGGGCCGTATCCCAGCCGCTCGCAGCTCTTTGCATGCAAAATGTAGTCGGAGGCTCTTTTTTTTCTGATCCTGGTGAGGTGCCCAGTCTCTCAGTACAGGGAAGGAAGCCAGCCTGCATTTCCCACAGGGCAAGGAGCAGCTCATGGCAGGTGTCACGCAGCAGTGAAGGAGGAAGAGATGCTCCAGAGCCATGTTAAACATGCTGCTTCCATTACACAAACCTCCACAGCCATTTGCCAAGCAGGATGGCTTTGCTCTGCTCCACACATCATTTGTTTGTCTTGACTCTGTTCCCTAAAAATTGGCTTTCAGCTATAGTGCCATCCAGAGATGCCCAGGCTGCGTCCATGAGAATCACAGAATGGTTTGGGTTGGAAGGGACCTCAAAGCCCATCCAATTCCAACCCCTGCCACGGGCAGGGACACCTCCCACTAGATCAGGTTGCTCCAAGCTCCATCCAACCTAGCTTTGAACACCTCCAGGGATAGGGCAGCCACCAAGAGCAGAAATGTCTCCTCATCAGCTCCATGACACCAGGAGTGGGGTAGCACAAACCAGGTTTGTCCCTGTGCCAAGACTCCTTCCCCACAGCCGCTTCAGAGCCTTCAATCCAACCTACCGGATCCAGACACCCCAAAGGACACAACCCTGAGCAGGACTTTCGTTGGGTTATTCTTTCTTTTTTTTTTTTTCAGGAAGCAACACACCCAGTGCTTGCAAGGGGGAGAACAGAGAAGCCAGTTCAAGTGATCAGCAAAAGGCCACATCCTGAAAACAACAGACAGCAAGGAAAGCTAGGAATATCCAATGCGCTCCAACAGCTGGGGCAGCTATAAAGCTGCCAGTATTTTATCACTAACAGTCTTATCGCAAGCATTAGCAGGAGGGCAGATGGAAGCTTCCTGCTAATGGGCTCTAATACCCTCACGACTAATGGGCTGCTTTCACAAGGCTTCATTTTCCCCCTCACCACCACACACAAGCCAAAATAAACCTGGGATTATATTGGAGTTCTGGCCCAGCAGGCTGAGGCTGGGAATCAGGGGACTCTCCCGGGAACTGCAGCCACTTCGTCACTGGGTGTCACTGCCAGGTTCAGAAGGAACTGGCTTTTTTGTCACCAAACTGGCTCTGCATCAGCACTGCTTTGCAAGTGGCATTTTAGTGGATGCAGAGAGTAGTGACTACAAAAATAGCAGCTTGTTTTACTCCCCACGTGCTCTGCTGACAAACAAGTTAGGTCCCGTGGAGAAGATACAGCTCTAACACGGCTGAATTGTCAGCTAAACTCCAACTGCAGCCCTCAGTGCTGATAGAACAACGCAATCCCAGCAGGATCCATTCCAGATGGCATCTGGATGCACTGCCATACATGCAGATTTCTTTAGCAAACTATAAATCTTGAAGCTATCGCAGAGAATGAAACCACAACAATCATTTTTTAAAGCAGATTTCAGAGCCAGCAGAGCAGAGGAATTGGACTTTCAATGATGACTGCGGTTCACAATTGCGTTCGCTGTGTGAAGCTTTGCTTGTGATTTCAAACCAAGTACCACAGGAAGTGCAGAAAATGTTTTTCTTTGTGTAATCCAGCAGTTTTCTCCCCGTGACACAGGAATAAATACCACACCGTGGTGTTTTAGGGACACTCGGATGCGATGCAAGCACAGGGTGAAACACAGCTTGTGCTGCAGGAGAGCAGCAAACAGCATACAGTACCACCCCAGTCCTGAGCTCTACCAACCAGTTTCCTTCAAGGCAACAAATAACACCCTCTCTCATCAAAACTTCACTCCAGAAACAGCATGACCCACCCGTGGCCCTTGAACTCATTCCAGAGATTCCTATGCCATGACCATGTCACACACAGGACACTCATCATTGCTATTATGGTATCGCTGCTACGGAAGAAGTTAAGTTAACCAGCAGGGTTTCACCTGAGGCCAAAATCCTCACAGTCAGGCTGGCCTCATTCCATGGTGAGCTCCTAGGAGCCTCTGGAAAAGCAGTTTTGCGCCTGCAAACCATTCCAGGCACCTTCACACTACCACTGGGATATAAAGCTCATCTTGTTGCTATCCTGGACTGCTCCAGCAGCAGCGCAGCACTTCCAGCCCCCTGCTCCCCACTCAGCCCTAACAAGGGGCACAAAGCCCCTGGGAGCACACAGGTTCCGCGAGGGATTCCAGCTTCACGCTGACGGAAAATAGCCAAAGTCATGGTATTCCTTAGTCTAAGAAGCACAGAGTGATAAACATAGCTTTACACAACAACAACAACAAAAAAATTCTTCATTAAATATAATTATGCTTGGTAATGCTGAGTAGGATTAAGTGTCTCTGGGCACTGCCACCTCTCCTGGATTCTGAGCTCCTTGCTCATTTTACTCTGACTCACTAGAACATAAACAAGGGAACACTGCATCACAGGGCAACGCTATGTGGCAAAATATAGGGAAGCACTCCAGCTCATCTCAAATTGACAATGGATCTGATGTTTGCACCTTCGATGCCCCATCGCTGGAGGTGTTCAAGGCCAGGTTGGATGGGACTTTGATCGCCCTGATCCAGTGGGATGTTCCTGCCTGTGGCAGGGGGTGGAACTGGATGGGCTTTGAGGTCCCTTCTGACCCACATCATTCCATGGTTCTTAGGTGACTCCTCAAATTCGTTTCAGTAAAGCCTGAAAATACTTACCCTCGCCCTGAAATCCCTTCACATCCACAGAGTTTTCATATTTAAAGTTATGCTGACCCATGGTGAGAAAACTGTACCCAGATCTCAATACTCAGCTTCAATAAGAGCGACACAACATTAACAGCCCTGCTCCCACCAAGCCAACATCGAATCTGAACACAAGCAATGGCACTTGCACGTTGTATTTAATTTAAAAGCTTCATCAGGACAAGGACTCCTCACACTCGCTGGTTTGGAAGGGAATCCACAGGGATGCTTGCTTCTCAATTACTGTAACCACCTCCTAAACACCAAATGTGATAAAAATACGTTTAATATTCTCATAAAGCTCAGCACAAATTGCCCTTTGGCAGTTACCTGATGCCTTTCTTAAGTTCCTCCAAAGAAAACCAAGCTGGCATTATCTTGCAAATACCTTTATTACAATTTACAGATTAGTTCTGAATAGTTTTATTATGTACAGAAATATAACTTTAGATATAAAAACCCAACAAACGCGACACAAATCAATTAAAATCTGTATAAAGCCAATGCTGAAGGTTTTCTAACTTTCTCTAAATTATACAAAAATAAAATCTCATCATTACAGTTTTGATTTAAAGTTCAGCAAGTGTAATTTCTGCTGTCTCACTCAAAGCACTTAACACACGTACACACCCTGTGTGACCATTTTAAGGTACGTTATAGGGAAAATAGTGACAACTGAGCTTAGCTTGCTTTTAGATGACATTTATGGTGAATTTAGTGTCTGTTTCCCATCACCTCACATCAGACAGTTTGGAAATATGAGGTTTGAGGCAGGGGAAGAGCTTACCTAAGTAGGTATATTTGGTGAGAATCAGCAGTGTTAGAACAGAGGGCTTGATAAGCTGCAGGCTGGACAAACAGGATTTCTCAAACATCAGAAGCACTTTGAAAGTAGTTTTTAATCTTGTTTACACCCAATTTGTCAATTCTGTTGGTTTCTAGCTGCAGCCTTTTCCAAGCCTCTGCAAACAGCAGATCAGTATCTGCAGGTGTTCAGTCACATGATTCTAAAGGTCCTCAGAAGCACCAGTAAACCAAGCGAGTTGTCCGGAGTAACAGAAGCACCAACAAGTTCTCCAAGATCAGGGAAACTAGGAGAGTCAAGGAGAAATGACTATGATATGTTTTACCAAGAGCAATGAACAGCATTTTTACTTATCAATCCCACTTATGGTCCAAATAATCAAATATCTACTGTAATTCCACATTTACCACCCTGCACCCTTTTCCCTAAACTAAAAGCAAACACCAGTCATTGTTTATGTTACAGGGAATGAACTCCTAAAAATTAAAAGTCATCTTATTAGATTTGGAGGCATGATTAGAATTATGATTTCACAACTAAAACGATCTCGTGTCAGAAAGGAGAATCCAATTTTCTTTTAATGCCATAGGGATGAAAAATAACTTTGCTGCTTCGCTTCCAAGCAGACGGTCTGTAAGGTCACCAGAGCTTGGGCTGCATTTTACACTTACAGAAAAACTCTTCTGCAGTTCAGTTAACCCTCTGAACTTCACAGCTCTAACACTTCTAACTTGCAGCAGAGAAAGGGAGTTTAAACTCAAAGAACACACTTCATGCAATAAGAATAAAGTGTAAACCCCAAAACACTGACATTTTTGAGCCAGAATTAGAACTAACAGCCAAAAAGACAGCACGATGAACCAGAAAATTCAGTAAAGCTCTGTAAAGCTCTTCTATATCTGTTTCTTTTGAATTAAAAAATGAAGTAAATGAGATGACAATTCTGAAGTGCTTTCAGGTTTCTCCCTTAAAAAACCAAAACAATTCTAGCCAGATGAATGAATCAAGTAGCAAATAATTTATTCACGCAATTTCGAGCAAAAAGAGTTGAAGTCTTCAACGTTTGGTGTTTATTTCATTGCATGACCTCATACCTGCTGGATAACAGCCAGACACCAGCCTTTGGGTCCAAACACACATCCAAACTGTGCTGCTGTTTTATTTTTGACTGAAACAACAATTAAACATTTCAAGTTAGGAACATAAATAAGGAGTGTTTTCCTTCCAGGGAGAACCTGAACTTTCAGAACCCAAATATGAAATCTGATTTTTGTACCAGACAAACAAAAGTGCAGATGCATAGAGGTATTAATACTGGGTTTTGGTAAAGAACACAGCGATTTGTAGCCTTAGATTTCCGTAAGTCAAAGAGAATTCTCCTTACAAGTACCAGAACGAGCATTTTGGATACAAGGAGTATGAAGAACCCTCCACTTCAATTCATCTTCAGAAAGCAGAATCAATTACAGCAAAGTTACCCTAAGATTAACTAACGAACTAGGGCCTAGTTCCCTTTGCGTGGCTGCTAAATTCAAATTATCAGCCACAGCCTAGATATTATTGGTTAGGATGAGGGCTTTCATTGCCCTGAAAGCAAAGAAGTTCAGTGCACAAGCAGCCTTTGGAACAGTACTGGGTAAAGGTATCACTTAAATAGAGCCAAACCAAAGGGCTTGTGGAGCACCAGGGCTACCCTGCATCCCCCAGCGTCCTGGACTGCAATATTAACTTATCAAAGTGCTACAGAAACACTCAAACACGAGATTACGTGCAAAACTGGGACAGTAAAAGGAAGGAACAACCTATCTGCTTTGCACAGTGAAGTTAACGTCCTTAGCTAACAAAATTTGAGACTCTTGTACAAGTTAGAAAAAATGGAGAACCACAAGGAAGTAGAACAATCATCCAGAAACTTTAAATCAAAACTGCAATAATTGGGGCCTGAGCCCCATAAATATTTCCTTCAAAATAGGTTTTGCTTTTTCAAAGTGCAAAAATCCAACTTAATAGTCACCACTTCTCAACATACGGCAGACAAGGCATTTTTGGAATGGATTTAACCTAAAGCAGTCCATTTTGCAAGTGTTAAAGGAATGCAGTTACACCACTCTTACCCTCGAGGACGCTCAAAGGGTTTTGTCTGGCTAAACAGGACACACAGGATTATTCGTTGGCTGAATGTCAACTGGGAAAAAAAATCCCACTTTTCTCCTCACATGCAGCTGCCACTTCTTTTTTCCAAGGCGTTTATGAGTGTTTAGGGTCACACAACTACCAGCTATTTTAAGGTGCTAGAAAAGATTAACCCGCTTGTAGCAGGTTTCTTGAAGTCTATTAAATACTCTTTGTCTATGCTCTGGCGTGAAGCAGTATCCTATGGCTTCTTCTGTTTCTTGGATACGTTTCTGGAACCTGCAGCCGTCTCGTGCCAGCTCTTCCCAGGGTCCTTTCCGATCCTCTTCACTGCTTATGTAATACTCAGTAACTTTTTCAAGGAAGGTGACCTGGAAAAAGAAAAGTCATTTAGTGAAACACTAGCCACACGCTCACACAAAAGAAGCTTAATGTTGATTTGCACATATGATTTGTTTTGGTTGTTTTTTTTTTTAAACAGAAGTTATGGATCTGTTGGAGTGGGTCCAGAGGAGGTCACAAAGATGATCTGAGGGCTGGAGCACCTCCTGTACAAGGACAGGCTGAGAGAGTTTGGCTTGTTCAGCCTGGAGAAGAGAAGGCTCCAGGGAGACCTTAGAGCAGCTTCCAGGACTGAAAGGAGCTCCAGGAAAGCTGGGGAGGGGCTCTTGGTCAGGGAGGGCAGGGACAGGACAAGGGGGAACAGTTTTCAGCTGACAGAGGGGAGATTGAGATGACATCTTAGGAGGAAATGTTTTGCTGTGAGGGTGGGGAGGCCCAGGATGCCCATAGCAGTGGTGGCTGCCCCATCCCTGGAGGTGTCCAAGGCCAGGCTGGATGGGGCTTGTGGCAACCTGATCCAGTGGGAGGTGTCCCTGCCCATGGCAAGGCAGTTGAACTAGATGGACTTCAATGTCCTTTCTGACCCAAACCATTCTGTGATCTGCTACTAGTTCATGCTAGGTCTCTGCATTACCTAAGCTATATTGTAATTCATGTCTTGGCTTTAAAAGCCACCACTTGCTGACATCTCCCTGTACCAAAGCAGCACTCGAACTACTACAGAATTTCAGAAATGTGCCTTAAGAGGCCCCTCTACGCAGACAGGAGATTCACATTCCCTGTGAAAGAACATCCCCCATTTCGGCACCAAGTTACAGCCTCGCACAGAGATCATTCAAGCAGGTTGCTCAGCAGGACAGTCAGGACACTCACTCCAGGCTGGAAATGCGCTGCTGGCCAACACTGCCAATTAGTGAAACTTATGAAATAAAAAAGGAACAATCATTGTTCTGAAGAGTAAGTAATCACATGAGCCAACTCGTACTTCATCACCAGGAAAAGAAGTCACACTACGGTATCTAAGCAAGCAACTCTCATCACTACGTGAATGGAACAAACACGTCTGCTCAGAGGTGATATCAAATTCCAGCGTATTCAAGTTCCTGACATGAAATGAAGTCAAAGTTACAGCCTTTAAAACAGCTCTGGAAACTTCCACTCCATGCTATTTTTAAGAACTAAGCTATTTTAAGAAAACAAACTCCCAGGCTCAGAGCATCTAAACTTGACAGTATTTAGACTCTTACCATACTAAAGATTAAATGCTTTTCTGTTACTGAGTGCTAAGCAAAAGCTGGACTATTTCAGCCTCCTACGGAATTCACATTGCTTTTTATTTAACTACACAAAAGGCATAAACCTGAAGGACAAACTAACTGGCTGTCAGCATCCAGCTCTCAGAGTAGGGCCAATTCCTGAAAACAATCTAAACGCTGTTCCTACAGTTGACTCCACTGAATTTGCTGCAGGACAGCTGCTTCCGAAGCTCAGGAATTAACTTAGGGAGGTATGAAATGCTTGTTGCTGCATTCCTACCTTTTATTAAGGCAGGACCCTAGCTTCATACTCCATTCATGCTAAAACATGGGAGGGGTGTAAAGTGAGCTTGCTTTTTGTGTAGAGCCATCCCCCAGCTTTCACAGGGAACATTAAGGTAATGGTTATGGAAGAGGTGACCTATAGGAATAAACACCAGCTGCGGACGCACTGCCACAACAGACTGAGCTAATGGCAACCTCCTAAAGTCATCAATCCCAAATCACTCTGCGCTGCCTGTGAAAGCAGGGCCATTGGACCCCACACATCCTTGCATAGCATCAATGCATTTACTAACTCATAAGAGAAACAAAACGCTCCTAGGTTTAATGATTTTACAGACACAAATACTGCTGCTGTACAACTGCAGGGTGCCAGAGAGGGAACAGCCTTCAGCAGGATGAAGAACCCAAAGATTTCCTGGGAACACCTCTGTCACTGCTTAGTACTAGCTGTTTTGCACAGACCTAATTAAGTACCTGCTGCTTCCTAGCACAGGGAGTTGTTACATCAGCCCATCCCGTTGGGAGTTCCCACCTTACATCCTTTTTACATCAGTCTGAGCCACCCTTGGGCACAATTACTGGATTTTGTAACATCATGCTAAATATTGCATCCGCATCATCATTCTTTCACCATCCACGGAGCCAAACAATAAATGAGTCAAAAAAATTACTACTGTTAAGTCTACACCCCTGACACACAACAATATTTTAGGTCACAGCAGTGTGACCTTATGGTAGGGCTTAGTGCCACCATGCAGCACCTCAGAGAGATGCGCAGAGAGCCTTCAAGGGCCCTTCCAACCCAAACTATACTACGATTTTTTGATTCTATGACCTCTTCCAGAAACTGTCTGAGTATCCTCCAATTAGATTAAAATACAAGAGTTTGTCCTGCGTGAATCATTAAGTTTCACTGTGAACACAATGCACCCTAGCAACACCAGGCATGAAGTGATGTCCAAGCCAGGTTTCTCAATTAAAGGAACAAACATGTCCCTCCGCTCTAAGTTTTCTGTTTTGATAATCTGTCATGCTAGTGTATTGTCCCAGGGCTCTTAAGCTGAAAAAGGAGAGCTTTAGACTAGACATTGGGGAGAAACGTTTTCCTGTGAGGGTGGGGAGGCCCCGGCCCGGGTTTCCCGCAGAAGTGGCGGCTGCCCCATCCCTGGAGGTGTTCAAGGCCAGGCTGGATGGGGCTTGGAGCAACCTGATCCAGTGGGAGGTGGCCCTGCCCACGGCCTGGGTTGGAACTGGATGGGCTTTAAGCTTCCTTCTGATCCAAACCATTTCACGTTTCTATGGTTTGGTATCACAATTCCTACAATGTTTAAGTACCAGGCAAGACTCGGACATTATGCCTGAACATCCATCTGGTACACCATCAAAAAACTCACCAGAGAGTAGATTTGTTTGTCACTCTTTACCTGAGTCTTAGCACATCAAAAAGTCTTTTAATACAATAACTCCTCATAAACACTATATACTTCCAATTTGCGCTCAAAAGCCCAGTTCCAGATTACATCCTTTTAATAAATGACTGCTTAATTGCAAGTCTCTTAAATGGGATTATTACTGTACTCTATGGTGTGGTTCACTGTAGCACGTGTTAAAACACCACAGAAGAGTTCTTCCTACTCCAAAAGGCAGTTGTAACTCAAGCAGGCTTGTCAGAAGTCCTAAAATGTTTGCAATGCTTAAGATCTTGATTAGGCTACCCAGAGAAAGGTCCTAAAATACTTTATCAACATTATTCACAACCGAAACGGGTGCTTTCCAGAGAAGCCTACGTCGCGGTTTTCAGCTGATTTTCTGATGAGGAAAACTACGTTACCACAAAAATACGTAATGGAAAGTACGTCTTAAAAGGAAAATGTAATTTCAGGTCTAGAACCGAAATGTAAAGAAATTATCTGCCCTGTGCCACTGAATTATGAAACCTACCACCACGTGTGTGGATGAGGCACACTCATTCCAGTCCAATAATTAGACCGTAAGCTCACGAGGCCATGACAGTGGCTGGAATCCTGGCACGAGTGACCTCACCCACTCCCTTAGCCGAGTGTGGGGGTGTTTTATGGGTTTTTGTTAAGCACCCCCAAAACACAATTCCATAATCAAAGCACATACCTTTTTCTGCTTGGTACTGCGACATTTCTCCCCAGTAGGAATGTCGTGCCGCACAAAGTCCGTGACCCCAGAGCTTTGCGTTTCCAGCTGCACTCGACAGCCAGTTACGTGACAGCGCTCAGAACTGATCGGGCTCAGCCTCTCCGCTCCTTTTAAACCAGGCGTCCCTTTTTTCTCTGCTGTTTGAAAGGCTGCCTTGAAATTCAAAGGGTTATAGGGATCATCTGAGGTACAGAACGAGTCCCAGAGTTTCAAGTTTTCCGCCTCATCCACACTGCTACAGTCCCACTCATCCTCCTCCTCCGAACTAGAGTGAGGAGAGCCTGAGGACTCCTCTGCCCAAGAGGAATCTTCCTCCTCCTCTTCTTCCATATCTGACCTATCCTTTCCCGGATCGCTGGAAGATGTCTGAATGGTGGCTGTGAAGTTCTGAGGGTTGTAGGGATCCAAACTGTAGAAGGAATTCCAGAGGTGAAGCCTTTCTCCGTCTTGGCTACCGGTGTCTGAATCCGAGGCGAGCCCTTCACTGTCAAACCCGTCATCATCATCATCATCATCCCAATCTTCCTCATCATCCGCACTCTCTTCACCGCTGGAAACTCCCCCTATTATATAGTCTATTAATTTATTCGCGCAGGCAGGTCTGGATGAAACAGGAAGGCTTTGCTCTGTCTCAGAGTCCTCCGAGTCCTCTCCAGTTTCCCCTTCAGCTGAACCCCTCACTCCCTCCTGTTCCAAGGAGCCACTTCCAGCTTCTCCCCCCACCTCGCCACGCTTCGGATCGCACAGTTCCTCCCTTTCTCTTTGACAAACTCCCTTGTGCTGCTGCTCCTCCTCTAAGCTGTGGTAGCCGTGGTCCTGCTCTGGCACCGCCAGGCTGGCTAGGGGCCACGGCTGAAGGAAAGCCAAGCGCTTACTTCGTAGAAATTCCACTTCGGGCAGCGCCCCGGGGGCCGGGCAGCCCTTCCAGGGCCCCGCAGGGGGCTCGGCTCGCAGGGGCTGGGGCAGATGCGCCGAACCCACCACGTAAAAATCCCCCCTGGGGCTGGGGGAAGCAGCCAGCCGGCTCTTCACCACCCCGGCCCCCCAAAAGCGCTGCGAGGGCTCCGTGCCGCCCTCCGTCTGCTTCCCCCCAGCCCAGCGCAGCGGGGAGGGCGGCTCGGAGAGCAGCAGCAGAGGCGGCGGGGGGGGGTCGGCAGGGCACAGGGCGCTGCTGAGAGCGGGGCCGGGCAGCAGGCGCTGCAGCAGGGCGGGCAGAGGTGACAGGAGCTGCGACACGAGGCGCAGCCACGAGGAAGGCGCGCTGCCCTCAGAGGAAGAGGCGGCTGGGGGGCGGGAGGCCGCGCCGGGCCAGGCCGCGGCCAGGCCCCCCCGCTGGCGGCCGCTCGGCTCCATGCGCGGGCTCGGGGATTGCTTCAGCGATGCCAGACGGGGTGCGGAGCGGGGCTCCATCGCGGGGTGGCGGGGCGGATGGCGGCGGGCGGTTCCTCTCGTACTCTCGACTCCATCCTGGTTGCGGGCGGCGGCGCAAAATGGCGGCGCGGGGGCGAGAGTGGCCCCTCCACCCTCTCCCTCCGCCCGCAGGCCACGCCCTCCGCATGACATTAGCGCTCTCATTGGTCAACACCGCGACATCGCCCCCTCTGATTGGTGAAGTCGAGGCGTAAGCCCCGCTCCCCTGACGTCGCAGTGCTCATTGGACAACGCCGCAGTGTCGCCCCCTCTGGTAGGTGAAACTAAGGCGCAAGACCCGCCGCCTTCAGGTCAGAGTTCTCATTGGTCAGCGCCGCGGCCTCGCGAGGGATTCGCCCCTCTGATTGGCGGAGCGAGGGCGTAAGCCCTGCCCCCTACGTCACCGCGGAGGGGACTCCCCTCGTTGACGGACGGGCTAAGCCGCGCCCCTTCAGAGCTATTGCAGCGCTCATTGAACGCCGCGGGGGAGCGGCCCCTATAGTCGGCGGTGCCAAGACGGAAGCCACGCCCCTACCGCCGCGTGGGGATTGCATCAGCCACGGGGGGGGGCGGCGCCCCCTGGCGGCGCGGAGGAGCGGGGGCGAAGGGACGTGTGTGCACAGAGGTGCGGCAGGTGTGCAGGTACATGTGTGCACCGAGATGCATGCAGATGTGCAGGCAGAGGTATAGACCGGTGTGGGCAGATGTTGCAGGCAGATGTGCAGGTATATGTGTGCACAGAGGTGCAAGCAGTTGTGTGGGCAGGGGTGTAGGCAGATGTGTGTGCAGATGTGCAGGTACGTGTTTGGACAGGTGCACACAGATGTGTGGGTGGGGGTTCAGGCAGATGTGCACGTACAGATGTGGACAGAGATGCAGGTAGATGTGTGGGCAGGGTTGTAGGGTAGGTGTGCAGGTACATGTGGACAGGGGTGCATGCAGATGTATAGCCAGATGTGCAGGCAGAGCCCCTGCGCCACCCTGTGCGGTTCATCACCTTTATTCCCGCGCTGCCGCGTTCCAGGCAGGAGGGTCCAGCCGCCGGCGGGGCCAGGCTGCTCCCACTCTCCTCCCGCTGGCTACAATACTTTAAATCTTTTAATATAAAGGTTCAGTTCATTATTCTCGATCCTGAGAAACATTTTGTCTGTTTACGGAGCTCTCGCTGTAAACAAAGCACCACAGGCACCAAGCCCGCGCCCCGGCACAGGCATCCCCGGCTCCGGGGTGGGATGGCAGGCGAGGAGCCGGGTGTCCTCGCCAGCACAGGGATGGGAAGGATGCCCAGTGGTCCCTTCCCATGGCGTTGGGTTGGCCGTAAGGACAGGAACCCATGCCCAGCCCTTCCACACCGCTGTCCTTTGGGAGTGAATTCCCAGCAATGGGAATCACCTGGATCCAGGGAGGCAGCTCCCACAGCTGGAAAAGGACCTGGGGCTCTGCAGTGCCCCCCTCTGCCCAGCCGCACGCTACTGGGTATTAAAAACATTAAAATACAGATATCCCAAAGGAAGAATTTCCACCGCCCACGTCCTCCCTGCCCCTCCCTCCCCGCGTTGCTCCCTTGACACAAGGTAAACTTCAAAAAGAAGATGCCTGCGGTAGCACCCACCGCTGCCCGGTCCCCCTTGGCACATCCTGGGGTGGGCAGAGCTGCAGCGGCGATGCTGTGGGTCCCCAACCCCTGGCATGGGACCTCAGAGGGTGCCATGGCCACGGGAGCCCAGGGCAAACCAGCCCATCTTCTCCTGCGCCAGGTCGAGGTCGCGCAGGCGGATGCCAACCTCTCCAAGGAGGATGTTCTCCCAGAAGCCTTCCTCGCTCAGCACACTCAGGCGCAGCTCCCGCTGCTGCAGGTCCCCCCTGGGGATCCCGTCGTAGACCAGCTGTGGGGCAGAACCATGGAATCATAGAACCATAGAATCACTAGGTTGGAAAAGACCTTTGAGAACATCAAGTCCAACCGTACCTGTACACTACTAAATCATATTCCTAAGCACCTTATCTGCCTGTCTTAAACTTCTCCAGGGATGGGGACTCAACCACCTCCCTGCGAATCCTCTGCCAGGGCCTGAGAATGCTTTCAGTGAAGAAATTGTTCATAACTGCAATCTGAACCTGCCCTGGTGAAACTTGAGGCCATTCCCTCTCATCCTATCTCCTGTCACTTGGGAGAAGAGACCAACAACCACCTCTCTACAAGCTCCTTTCAGGCAGATGTAGACTTCCCTCAGCCTCCTCTGGGCGAAACAACCCCAGGTCCCTCAGCTACTCCTTGTAAGAATTGTTCTCCAGCCCCTTCACCAGCTTCCTTGCCCTTCTCTGGAATGGTTTGGGCTGGAAGGGACTATGACGGTCATCCAGTCCAATCCCCTGACACCTCCCACTGGATCAGGGGCTCCAAGTCCCATCCAACCCAGCCTTGAACCCCTCCAGGGATGGGGCAGCCACCACTGCTCTGGGCACCCTGGGCCAGGGCCTCCCCACCCTCACAGCAAAACATTTCTCCCCAAGATCTCATCTCAATCTCCTGTCTTTCAGCTGAAAAATGTTCCCCCTCGTCCTATTGCTACAAGCCCTGCTAAAACAGGGCAGACCCTCACCCACATCCACTCCAGCCCCGTTCCAACCTCACGTACCATCTCGTTGTAGGTAGGGTTGCAAGTTTTTCGAGCCACTTTGGTTTTCCTCTTTGTGGTTTTTTGAGGGTCAGGGAGCAGGTAGGTCTTGACATAGGGGTCTGGGTCATTGCCGTCCTGCAGCGGCGGCTGTGGGGCAGAGCAGGACACCCCATGAGCCCAGCAGTGGGGCAGACCCCCACCCCACCACTGCCAGGCACCTACCAGCCCTCGGATGTGCATCACCATGATGAAGAGCTTGTTGTTCTTGTAGGAGATGGAGAGCTTCACCTCCCCACCGACCTTCCCCAAGGGCCGAGCCCACGTGGTGTCTGGAGAGGAGAAAAAAGAAGGGTGGGGGTGGAATGGAAGCCCCCTGCCATCGCCTGTACAGTGCCAACCGGCTCCTGGTGCTGCCGACAGCCCTCCTACCTGCCACCTTTGGGGTTGGGTTGGTGCCAGCTGCCTTCTCGTCCCGTGGCAGAGGGTGGAAGAAGGTATAGATGAGGTCGCACTGTGGGGTGAGAAGGTGAGGTTAGCGGTGACGGTGGTGACCATGTCCCCTGCCATTCAGGACCAGTACATGGTGCATGGAATCATAAAACAGTTTGGGTTGGAAGGTATGGTTGGAGTTGACGATCTCAAAGGTCTTTTCCAACCTAATGATTCTATGACCTTAAAGATCATCCAGTTCCTGCACGGTGCCTGATGCTTTCCGTGGTGCATTGGCCCCCAAGCACTTTTCCCACCTTGCTGGTGCTGCCCCCAGCACCAACTCCACCTCTCGGAAGGAAGCAGCCCCCCCTCTCTCGCTGGGACCCCCCCCAACTCTGCACCTCTGCCACCTCGGGGGCCGCGTGGATGAGGTGCCAGATGTAGCCGTTCAACTCCTCCTTGCGTCGCTCGGCCACCGCTTCGCCCCGCGACCGCCCGATGACGAACCTGCTGGGGAAGCTGTGGAGATGGACCCTCAGCAAAGCCTGGGGGGTGGCGGGGAGCCCCAGGGGTCTGCAAGGGCCTGCAGGGGTACCTGGGCAGCAGTGAGGAGGGGAAAAGGAGGCGCAGCTTGTTGTGCAGCTCCTGGAACTCCTCAAAGGTGCGCTGCACGAAGGCCACATCACCTGGGCTCTCCCGCTGCACCTTCACCACGTAGGTCTGCAGAGAGATGGGGCTGTGACACGGGATGGGGACCTTGGGGTGCCCCGAGCCCATATGGAGATAGAGGTGGACCACCGAGACAGAATCACCTGAGCTGTCCCCAAACATCCCCACTCACGTAGCCCTTGCTGGGGTTGAAGACCCTCTCATGGCGGCAAAGGAAGACATCACGGATCCGGCCGGATGTCTTGATGGTGTGTGTGCGGGGGGCGAAGGAGAGGGTCGGGCGGGCATCAGAACCCGTGAACTTCATCTGCGCCAGGTTGTGGATGAAGAAATTGAGCTTGGTGGCCACACTGCCCAGGCTGGACTCGATCAATCTGCAACAAGGCCACCACGTGCTCAGCACAGAGGAGTCCACCAGCGCCTCCTTCCAAGGGCTCCCTACATCCTCTCCTGTCCCATCACCCACCCATGTCCTATACCTGGTGAAGTAGGTGGTGGCATCGGCATCAGAGTCCTGTGGCCTCAGGGCATCATAGACATACTTGAGGTCCTCAAGGTCGGAGAGCTCGGGGATGCCACAGGACAGCATCTGGGAGGCAAGGCAGGAGGTAAAGGCACGCAGTGGCAGGAGGACCCATCTGCCACGCCTGGGGGGGACAGGCGTGCAGCTCCCCAGCTCTCACCAGCCCCAGCAGGTTGAGGAAGAGGTGGGTGTGCTTGCGGATCAGGTTGTAGGCCTGGCAGCACAGGTCAACGAAGTCGTGGAAGCGGCTGGAGGGCTTGTCCCCACCGTTGATAACATATGCCATGTCTGAAGTGAAGACGAACGGTGCCCGGTCTCTGTGTCAGGGAGGGAGGGAGGGACAGAAGGGGAGCACGGCTGGGTGTCACCCACCACCAGGGACCACAGCACAAGATTGCACCTCACAAAACTGGTGATGCTAAAACACCACAGACCCATGTGGACAAGCCCAGGGGTAGAAGATAGAGATGCCGGAGGGGCTTCTCACCTCTTGATGTTGCCAAACATCTGCGCGTGGCCCAGGAACCTGCCAAAGTCTATGTGAAACATGTGGCCAGTGGTCTTGAGCATGATGTTATCATTGTGCCGGTCACAGATCCCCAGCACATAGGTGGCCACACAGCAACCGGCACAGGAGTAGATGAAGTTTTCAACAGCCTGGAGGAACGGAGGATAGGATAAAACAACTAGGTGTGGAGAAAGGCTGGACACATTGGGAAGTCAGGGGTCTCATCTTTGGAGAGAAGAGCATGAGGAGCAGGGACTCTGCCAGGCTCCTCCTCCTCACCTTCTCATACTCATCCTCCTCAGGGTTGTGTTTCTGCAGCCAGTCTGCCAGTGGCCGGTCTTTGAAGGAGCCTGTCACGCCGTGCTCCACTTGGATTTTGCGTAGGGTCTCAGCATTGGGGATCATCTCCACCATGCCTGGAAGCCGAGACAGCAGGGTGAGACCCATCCATCCTGCCTGGGGGGCACTGAGACCCCAGCCCCTTTGCCACCAACCCAGCCACCACTTCTGAGTGACAGCCTGAATAACCATGTTCCTACAGGTGGGCTAGTGGCATCAGACTTGAAGGTGGATCACACCCACTCACAGCAGCTCCTCTATGGCAGAGCACCAGGACCTCCTGTGCTGTCACCAGCCCAAGAGCATCATAACCTGGGGTGTGATGCCACCAGGGGACACCCCGATGCCAGGTTACCTCGTCCACGGCCAGTGGAGAAGCAACGGAAGATGACCATGCGCATGTCCAGCCCCTCCTGCACCCAGATCTTGTTCATGATGCGGATCATCTGCAGCGTCAGCATGTCCTGCCGCAGGTCATCGCCACACTGTGAGCCGCAGGGGGAAGAGCCATCAGAGCTGGGGGGCAAAGCCGAGCCAGCCTCATGCATCTGGGGCAGCGGTGCCAGGGGGCTGGGCATTGCCGGGAGGATGGGCTCACCTTGAAGATGACTCGGATGTTTTCCCCAAGGGGATCAACATTCTGGAAGGAGAGCTTCAGGGGAACGGCGTTGGAGTTGAAATAGGAGCAGTCCTGCCACGGGGAGGAATCATAGAACTGTTTGGTTGGAAGAGACCTCTGAGATCATCAAGCCCAATTGTACCTGTCCACTACTAAATCATCTCCCTAAGAACTTCATCTTCCCATCTTTTAAACCCCTCCAGGGATGGGGACTCGACCACCTCCCTGGGCAGCCTCTGCCAGTGCTTGATGACCCTTTCAGTGAAGAAGTTTTTCCTGATGTCCAATATGAACCTGCCCTAGTGCAACTTGAGGCCATTCCCTCTCATCCTATCACCTGGGAGAAGAGTCCAGCACCCACCTCTCTACAAGCTCTTTTCAGGCTGTTGTAGACAGTGATGAGGTCTCCCCTCAGCCTCCTCACGGCTAAACAACCCCAGGTCCCTCAGCAGAAAGGTGCAGCCCATCAAGGTGAGCCAAGCGTAGGCAGAGGAGCCTCCCGGCACCCCCGGCTCCGGCACTCACCCGGGGCACGATGCCCTTCACCAGCAGGCTGGGGCTGAGCGGCAGCCGGCACGAACCATTTGTCTTGAAGAACTGCTTGACGTCCTCCAGTCCCTCACGGAGGATGCCCTGCAGGGTGGGCATGGGATGGGAGACTGAGACAGAGCCCGGTGCCCCCTGCACCCACTCCCACTACCCCAGCACTCACCTGGCGTGCGGATGGGGCGGCATCTCGCACTTGCTGGGCCAGCTTGGCCAGAGTGTTGACAAGAAGACATTGCCGGTCAAACTCCTCCCGCAGCCCCTTCCCGCAGCAGCAGAGCAGCGCTGCCAGCAGGTACTGGTAACGGATGCTGAACTGGGAGTCCTTGAGGCCATCCTTCAGCAGCCTGCTCGGAGCGGCAGCATGCGCGGTCATGGGAGCCCCAGGGTCCCCCACTTGATGCTCCCAACCCATCATTATACCCACCAGAAGAAGTAGTGGGTGATCTTCAGGTCGCAGATTGCTCTCTTCATGAGGAAGCGCACCAGTGGGCTGTCCAGGTAGCACTCGTACTTCAGGGCCTGAAGAGGGGACAGTTTGGGGGCCCAGAGAGACTGGTATGTGCCCCATGCTACATCCTGGTCCTGGCACATATTCTATGTCCCATCCTGGTCCTGGCCTGCATCCTATGCCACCTCCCAGTCCTGCCACACATCCCATGTCCCGTTCTGGTCCTGGCATGCATCCCATGCCACCTCCCAGTCCTGCCACACATCCCATGCCACATCCTGGTCTCACCACACACCTGGACCAGCTGGGGCAGGTAGTCCAGCAGCTCAGTATCAGAGATGGAGTCAATCCACTGCACAGCCGTCCTCCTCACCTCCTGGTCCGGGAACCTGCAGAAAGGACAAACATCACAGGGACAACATCCTCAGCATCCCCCCAACCATCTCCACCCTGCCCACACACAAAGGGCAGCAGTGCCAAAGAATGTGTCCTCACAGCCCACCAGTGGCTTACGTGGCATGCAGGAGCCCCAGGGCATCCTGGTGGCTCATGGAGGTCCACTGGCTGAGCAGGGCGTAGATGTCGGGCAGGCAAGCCCACTCCCAGCTGGGCGCACTGGCCAGCAGCATGGGCAGTGCGCCAGGCGCCGTGTGGCAGTAGTAGCGCTTCTCCCACAGCCGCTTGCGGTCAGCGTCCATCAGCCTGCGGCAGCGGGGGGACAAGGACATGGATCAGGGGATCATAGAATCATGCACTGCTTTGGGTTGGAAGGGACCTCAAAGCCCATCCAATTCCACCCCCTGCCATGGACAGGGACACCTCCCACTGGATCAGGGGCTCCAAGCCCCATCCAACCTGCCCTGGAACACCTGCAGGGATGGGGCAGCCACCACTGCTCTGGGCAACCTGGGCCAGGGCCTCCCCACCCTCATTGTGAAGATTTTTTTCCTAATGTCATGTCTAAATCTCCTCCCTTTCAATATAAAGTCATTCCCCCTCATCTTATCCCTCCATGCCCTTATGAAAAGCAGGGATGAGGACATGGATCAGTAGACGGAGCAAGGGAGGGGTGGCACGGATTGTCCCTGCATCTCCCTAGGTGTTGGTGGCTCCCCCCTCTCCACACTGCACCTCATTCCCGAAGGGACAGCCAGGACCTGAGCATCCGTGCACGAGGGTGACCGGGCTGCCGCAGGGACAGCCCTGGCCGTGCCCCTGCCTGGGGACCCCCGAGTCCACTGGGCACCCCGTGCAGTTTGCAGGAAGAGCCAGTACCATCCTGCGCAGCAAATCCCACTGCAGCTGCTGACACCCGATCCTCCCATTTATAGCCAGTGCTGGAGGACATGGCCAGCTCAGCCATGCCAGGCTGGATGAGGGATCAGGTGGCTGTCCCCACTGCAGGGGACACGGATGGAGTGAGTGTCTCCGGAGTCAGGCAGCCGGGGACACAGAGAGCCGGACCAACAGGCAGCCCTGCCTAACACCAGACCCAGGCTCCAGCAGCCAGAGGCATCATCAGACCTTCGGTTCCTCAGGGCTCAGTGCTGGGGCCAGTTCTGTTCAATGCCTTTATCCATGATCTGGATGAGGGGACTGAATGGACCCTTATTAACTTCATGGATGACACCAAGCTGGGAGGAATTGTTGACCTACTTGAGTGCAGGGAGGGTCTGGACAGGTTGGATCCATGGCTGTGACCAGTTGTATGAGGTTCAACAAGGCCAAGTGCCAGGTCCCGCACTTGGGTCACAACAACCCCAAGCAGCTCCAGGTTTGGGGAAGAGGGGCTGGGAAGCTGCCTGGCAGCGAAGGACCTGGGGGTGCCGGTCAACAAGCGGCTGAACATGAGCCAGCAGTGGCCCAGGTAGGCAAGGCGGCTGCCAGCATCCTGGCTTGGATCAGCCATGGGGTGGTCAGCAGGAGCAGGGAAGGGGATCGACCCCTGGACTTGGTGCTGGTGAGGCCACACCTCGAATCCTGGGTTCAGTTTGGGCCTCTCAGAACAAGGTGGACACTGAGGGGCTGGAGCGCGTCCAGAGAAGGGAACAGAGCTGATGGTGATGCCATTCCCCCCCGGGTTCCTTACCAGTAGAGTGATTTTTTCTGCATTGCCTCCCGCAGCTTGTGCTGGTCCTCCTCCCCCAGGCTGCTGAACTCGTACCTGGGGCTGAATTCGGCTGCTGGGGGGCTGGTGAACTTCACCTCGAAGGCAGAGGTAGGGAAGTCGATCTAGGGCAGAGGCAGAGGGTGAGAGGGGGGCACACACAGGGCTTGCTCTGTGTGTGTGTCCCCCCCAAATCCCTAGCCACCAGTGACACCAAAAATGCTGGCAAATAAACTCTTGAAGGTTCATTTTGGAGTTTTAGAAAGCAGCATCCTTTATCAGCCTGGGCAATGAGGCAGAGATCTCCATCGATCGTGCAGCCAGACCAGAGCTGGGACAGATTTCCCACTGACACGCAGATGGATAAATTCTCCCAGCAATCTTATGCATATTCTGTTCCTTTCCAAGGACTCCTTTTAGAAAGGGTCATGGGGCCCTGGCAGAGGCTGCCCAGGGGCGGGGGGGGTTGAGTCACCATCCCTGGAGGTGTTTAAAAGATGAGTTGATGAGGTGCTCAGGGACATGGTTTAGTGGTAGATAGGAATGGTTGGACTCAATGATCCAAGAGGTCTTTTCCAACCTGGTGATTCTATGATTCTAACGTTATGAACTTCACAGTCAAATCTGCTAATTTAGAGCTTTGGCTTCAGCTCTGTCTGACCTGGCATTTGAGATGGGGAAAGGCTGCAAACAGAGAGGATTAGAGAAGAGACCTCTGCTCAGCACAGATCAGACTGAAGACAAGACATTGTCATTTCCAAAGAACGAACAGTGTCTCGAAAAATACTGCTTGAAAAAACCTGTCTAACTTTCAAAGAACAGAATTACTTTGGTGAATTTGAACTCTACTTTAGCTTCAATGAAAAACATTCTACTTTTTGCAGTAGTAATGAATCCTTGGATCATGAGGACGTACCTGCAGGATGACGCTGTCGGGCTGGTTGAAGTTGGGGGCACTCGATCTGGCTCTGGAGTTGTCTTGAGTTGCCGGCCACAAGCCCAGGAGCTTTCTCCCACAGGTCAGGACCCTGGAGGAGAAGGAGGGGTGAGAGCCTGGTGCTGGGGGCTGCTCCACTGGGGCAGGAGGGTGGCATCGCTGCAGTGATGCTGTCCTCACACTGAGCCGAGGCGCTGGGGACCCTCCTATCCCACCCCACAGCCCCTCACTGTGCCCATCGTGGTGGGACACCCCACGTACTGCCTGAAGTTGAAGAGTGGGGTGGTCACCCAGCCCAGGGCCTCGGGGATCCGCCGCTGCTTGTTGGCGTCGGAGGAGCTCCCTGGGGGTGGGACAGGCACGGCGAAGAGTGTGACGCTGAGCAGCGTCTCCCGTGGCAGACGGTTCACCTGGATGGGGAAGCAGATCCTGCAAGAGAGCAAGCAGCGGTTCAGCCGTGCTGGGGACAGGCACTGCTAGCACCTTGTGGCACTGGCCAGACCCCTGCCTTGGGATGCCAGGCATGCCCCAGGAGTGCCCAGCCCAAGAGATGCCTTTGTTGCTGGCACTGGGGGTTCCACGTGCCCCACAGCACGGGGTGGAGGTCCCATGGGGAGGAACCAAGTTTGAGAAGCGCCATCTGCTCAGGTACCCCAGTCCTCTCCCAGTCCTAGAGAAGCCCTGCCACTCTGTCCTTGGCAAGGTGGCCACAGGGCAAGGGGGCCACCACAAAGGACCCCCACCATACACTGACCTCGTCCCGTGCCTGGGGGGGAGCTGCGTGGGACCCCGGGACTCAAGCTCCTCTCTGACGCTCCCGGGGAGCCCTGGGCGGCCGCTACATTGCACCCGCAGGTGGGCACGGGCAGGATATCACCCCGCAGACAGGATCGGCACCACAGTGCTCCCCGCAACTGCTCAGTGCCTGTCCTTCAGGGGCACCAGCTTCTAACCTTCTAAAATTATCCTCTTTCCATCCACACCTCCCCGGGTGCTGCGAATGCCAGGCATGGTGAGGGCTCAGCACAGCCTCCCTGATGGCTTTCGGGGCTATTTTGGGAGCAGATCCCCTTTCCTGGGTGCAAACACGCAGGTCCAGGGAGGGCAGGGCTGGGGCCAGTGCTATTCCCAGGGATGACACAAGAGCTTCCAACTCTCAAAAACGATGGAGAAGGATGAGAAAAGGAGGAGAAGGAGGAGGAGGAGGAGAAGGAGGAGAAGGAACCACGGGAGCAGGGGAGGATGAGGATGGGATGGCACTGGGCACCCCTATTCAACCCATGCCTGGGGAGAGGAGCCACTGGAGCAGGAGAGAAGGAGGAGAATGGGATGGCACCAGGCACTCCTTGTTCACCCCATGGCTAGGGAGAGAAGCTACTTGAGCCAGGGAGGATGAGGATGGGATGGCACTGGGTACCCCTGTTCACCCCACAGCTGGGGAGAGGAGACACAAGAGCAGGGGAGAAGGGGGATGGCATGGCACCAGGCACCCCACTTCGCCCCACAGCCGGGGTGCTGCCTTACTGCTGGTCCCATATGATGAGGTGGAAGAGGTATTTGTAGACGTGGGCTTTCCTGGTGAGCAGGGGGCTGCACAGCTCCTTGCCGCCATGGCTGAGGGAGCAGGAGAGGTAGAAATCTTCATAGCTGCAAAGGGAACAAAGGGACCTGTGAGCTGGGGTGGGGGTGCCTGAGGCAGGGGAGCCGGCACCTGAGGGTTCACTCCGCTATGGGGCAAAGCCCACATCAGTGGGGTGGAAGATTTGCAGCCCCTCTTTGCCTTCCCTGGGCTTTGCTGGGGAGGGGCTACAGAGCCAGGAGCCCCCGTCCCCATCACCATATGCCACCGTGCATACCATCACACGGGGGGCTGCCGGGGGGACCCTGCCATGCGGCAGGTGCCGAGCGACAATCCGGGAAGGGCTGTGGGGCACCGAAGGTCAGGGGATGCCGGCATTTCCCAGGCTACCCGCTTTGTTCGGAGCCAGTCACCAAGGGGAATACATTAAGGACAGGACAAAGGCGAGGGGTCCCTGGCGGGGTGGCTGCTGCTGGCGCTGCTGCCTCGCACGCCCTCCCCACGGCAGGATCCTGCCCGGACCCCTGCCGTCCCCCCGCGTGGAGCTGACAGCGGGTACAGGCACCAAGGCACCTAACAAAGGAACACGCCGCCGATGTGGGTCGAGGGCAGCCTGGCCCCACTGCACCAGGGCCATCTGTCACATCCCCAGGGCAGCAGCGAGCTCGGGAGCGAGGCTGGAACCCTGGGGATTCGTGGGGCTGGGATAGGAGAGCACGGCAGAGCTCGTCCCACACGCCTGCACTCAGATGCTCTGGCTCAGCTGGCTCTGAGCATCCCTCACTGCTCATGAGCACCAGCAACCCCCTACGGCAGGGGCGGACGAATTAGACAATCTTTAGCGTCCCTTCCAACCCAAACCATTCTCTGATTCTGTGATATTCCTGCCTTTTAGGAGGCGTGGGGTGGGTTAACTCTTATTTCCTCCACTCCTGCTTAATAACATAGAATCATGGAATGGTTTGGATTGGAAAGGAAATCAAAGCCCATCCAGCCTCACCCCCTGCCATGGGCAGGGACACCTCCCACTGGCTCAGGGGCTCCAAGCCCCATCCAACCTGGCCTGGAACCCCTCCAGGGATGGGGCAGCCACCACTGCTCTGGGCAACCTGGGCCAGGGGCTCCCTGCCCTCACAGCAATACGTTTCTCCCTAAGATCTCATCTCAATTTCCCCTCTTTCAGCTCAAAATTCTTCCCCCTCATCCTGTCCCTGCATTCCCTGATCCACAGCCCCTCCCCAGATTCTCTGGAGCCCCTTTCAGCACTGGAAGCTGCTCCAAGGTCTCCTATGAGCCTTCTCTTCTCCAGGCTGAACCATCCCAACTCTCTCAGCCTTTCCTGGTATGGGAGGTGCTCCAGCACTCAGATCATCTCCGTGGCCTCCTCTGGACCTGCTCCAACAGATCTATGTCCTTCCTTTGCTGAGGACTCCAGAACTGGATGCAGTACAGGCACAGGGACACTCTCCCCAGCCACCCAGGAGAAGGACACCCTTGCTATGCTCTACTTAACGTGTCAACCCAGGTCGGGCAGGCAAAGGCTGAGCAAGTCCAGGCAGCGGCCCTTACCTGGCAGCCCAGGTGATGGGGATGCGGTGGGTGGCGTAGACGGTGAAGGAGAGTGGGCAGGAGAGTAGGCGAGCCTCCTGCGCCACGCCATGCTCCCGGTTCCCGTGCACGGCTGTCTGGAAGTCAGCGTTGAAGGTGCTGCAGTAGAGCTCAACCAGGTTGAGGATGGCAGCCGTCAGGCTCTCCACGATCCGCTCTGAAGGGGAGGTGCGAGAGGGATGAAATGGGGTGGTTGTCCCTGCTGGGTCTCTCTAGGTTGGGGTCGGGATGCTGGAGGGACCTCGGGGCTGGACCGCAGGTAGATCTCCCCCAGGACAAAACGGGTAAGAGGGAGAATTCCAAGCTTCCCATTTTGGAGAGGAGTAACAGCCACCACCTCCAGAAACCCTCTTTTCTTAACCAGAACAGTTTCAAACACATTTTTTTGTCCTTAATAATTGTGAGGGAGGAGTTTGTAGATTAAAAGCACCGAGAACTTGAGCCCAGAAAGGGAGGAGGAGAACAGAAATACCTCGATTTTCCCTCTTGGCCAGAACATTTGGATCCTGTTGAAGAAACAAAACAAAAAAGAAACCACAAAAGCACCATCAGCATCAGCCCCGCTCTGTCGGCGGAGAGCAGCTCGCCAAGGCTTTACGTAACCAGCCTCAGCTCCTCGGCCGGCTCCCAGCTATTGAGGAATTCTCCACGAGGTAGAGCAGGAGGAAGGAGGGAAAGGAGTCAGATGGGAAAATGGGCTTCCCCTCTGCACCGAACCCCATGGTCCTGCCCCTGTAGGGACCAGCACCCCCGACATCCATTGCTCACCTTCTGGATCTTGGGCTGCATGCGAGAAGGGCAGGGCGGCATCTGGTTGAGGGCTGCCGTGATCTCCTGAGATTCCACGGCAGCTAGGGCGTTGCAGATGGCCATGACTGACTGGATCACCCGCTCTGCCTTCAGTGCGAAATCTCCCTGGAAGGCAGAGAGGGGCTGATATGGGACCCCCAGGCAGCCAAGGATGCAGGGGCTGCTCCCCACAGCTCACACACCATGCATGGGGAGGTGCACCAGCCTGTGCCTCAGTTTCCCCTCCTTTCATGGCTTTTCCCTTTCTCTGATGCATCCTTGGAGCATCCTTAGAGCCCCACAGGGAAAAGGGAAAGAATTCACAGCAAAGGGAGCCTACAGAAAAGCTGGAGAGGGGCTCTTCATCAGAGAAGACAGGGACAGGATGAGGGGGAATGATTTTCAGCTGAAAGAGGGGAGATTGAGATGAGATCTTAGGGAGAAATGTTTTGCTGTGAGGGTGGGGAGGCCCTGGAACAGACTGCCCAGAGCAGTGGTGGCTGCCCCATCCCTGGAGGGGTTCAAGGCCAGGTTGGATGGGGCTTGGAGCCCCAGATCCAGTGGGAGCTGTTCCTGCCCAAGGCCGGGAATTAGAACTGGGCTGGATTTAAGGTCCTTTCTGACCCAACAATTCTATTGATTCTATAAAATAAGACAGCGTGGCCTCAAAAATGCCCCCTCCAACCCTGTACTCACCTCAGCTGCCAGGAAAGCATCCACCTCGTTGTGGAATGTGTCAAAAAGAAGACTCAGGGCCTGCCTGGGAAACAAAGAGCAGAGCTCAGCCCCAGCCAGGCAGGTGCCCTGAACTGGGGGGACAGTCCTGCTGTGTCCCCAGTACCTGCTGATGGTCTGCTTGATGGGTCTCTCCTGCAGGTGGATGTAGTGGTTGAGGGTGGAGGGGCTCTGGTCATCATTCACCTGGAGGTGGAGAGATGCTGTGCTGGAGCTCGGTGGCACACGGGTGTTCCCACTGCAGGGAAGTGCTACAGGCAACCCCACGCTGCCCCCAACGCCCGGGCACCCACCGTCCTGGCCAGGTCACTGCGCACGCCCTTCCTCTTCATCAGCTGCAGGCGGATGTCGATGTCGAATTTCCTGCAGTGCTGGATGTACTCGTGGCTGCCCAGGGCGTGCTTGCTGCAGAGGCAGGTACAACATGCTGAGCCCGCAGCCCCTCTCCATCCCATGCCACCCCCCAGAACTTAAGCTGGGGTGCCCCATCCTGACGCCCCACGGCCAGGCAGCGCTGCCTGAGGCTCGGATGCAGCCTGCAAATGGACGCTCATGACGTTGGGTCTAGGAAACTTGAAGAATAAGCTATTGTTTTCCCTCCTTGCCATGCACCCTCCTAAAAGCTGTGCCTGGCCCAGCCGGGAATGGGTGCGGAGGAGCTCGTTGTGCCCAGACCTGCCCACTGGTGCGTGGGGAGCAGAGAGGGGAGCTGCGGTGCCAGACGATGCGCTGCTGCCAGCAGGATTAGGGCGAGCCCTGGAATAGAGGGTGACAGCCTGATCCCAGCCCCCCTGGAGCAGGATCTGCAGAGCTCACATCCAGACTCATGTTCTTTGCTGGCTGCAGGGGGAAATGAGCTGATTGAGCCCTGCCAGCACAGCAGAGCCATGGACGTGGGTGCTGAGGGGCACGGGAGGCTCCAGGCAGAATGGAATTGCATTGGGAGGTGTGGGAGAGGCATCCCCAGGGAGTCAAGGGGCTGCAGGGGATGGGGACACAGAGTCTGATCAGTGCATGGCTACCAGTGCTGTGTCTTCCCCTGTAGTGAGGAAGATGAGGAGGAGGAGGAGTGTAGGAAGCCTATGGGACCAGAATCCTGCACAGCCCTGCCTGGTCCTGCCTCACCCAGTGCCTTGCAAAAGCAAAGGGGCAGCGAGTGACAGCGGCTTGGGCTGATTTGCAGAGCTCAAGGACCCAACGGGCTGCCCATGGAGGGTTTTGGCACTTCCAGCATCACATCAGCTGGGGGAAGACATGGAAAGAAAAGATCGGTGACAAAAGGGCTTTATATCCCCAGGGCTTTCTCAAAGGTCCTTTGAAGGCCCTGGGAGATACTGCAGCTCCCAGGGAAACCCTCGCCAGGGACAGGCTGTCCCACTCCATGCCCTGGATGTTGTTTCCCTGCCAAAAAAGCAGGGGGTCCTCCCCTTTGGGAAATGTCCTCCAAGCTGGGCTGGATCCGTCCTACAGCCGGTTGCTGCCTGGCAGAGACCCTTAGCAGAGGTTTGTGGGTCAGATGCATGGGAACGCTGCTGCATCCATGGCCGGTTAACAGCCTGCACCCCTGCTGCGTGCAAGCACACACCCACACACGTGCACACACATGTGCACGGGGCCGCTCGGCAGCAGGAGGGCTCAGCACCCACGGAAATAATCCTTCCTGGGTAGCCAGGAGCAGAGGCAGGGCTCCATGTGCACTCCACATGGGTACCACACAGGCTTTCCCAGGCCAAGCAATTCCCAGCTGCCCCTTTAGGGCCTAAACCGGCAGCTCCTGGAGGCCGTGGCAAAGCTCCCGCAGCTTTCCCGGGGCAGAGCCAGGCGCAGGGCAGCTCTCCAGCAGCAGGAGCTGGCTGGCTACACCGAAACGCCGGGAAGGATGGTGTGTGCCTGTGCACGCATGGCTGCTGCGGCTTCCTCTTCAGAGAGCTCTGTCAGGGCCCCAAACCCCCAGGGAAATGCAGCTTTTTTTCTACCAGGAAAGGCAGGGAGGGCAGGAAGGATCTCTACAGGTCTCAGCCCCCACCACCCAGTCCTGGCTTTGCAGCCGAGGAAGCCCACAGCATCCCTGACACTCCCATGCCCTTCTGCCTGCTCCCTCCTAACACATCCCTTTTCCACCTTCTCCTGTTTAAACAGCTGGGAGAAGCTGGGCTTTGCCGCCCTGCTCAGCGACACGGCTGTTATTAATACTTCTCCAAAGAGCTTTTTTGGCACCTCCCTGGTTTTCAAGCCTCCCTCCAGGCACGTGGGGGTCAGTGTGATGGATACGGCGCCACCGGGAAGGATGCTCCCAAAGTGCTGCTTTTGGCAGGAGCATCTCTGCAGCTTAGGAGGCAGGAAAGAGAGCAGAGAGGCTCTGTCAGCCCTGTCCGTCCATCCTGAGCGAGGCCATGCACAGGCATGCACGTGAGCCCTGGGATGCCTGGGTTGTTTTGTGTCCTCCCCAGCTCCTCTCTACTCACTTCTGCAGAAACTCCTCCAAGCCGCAGATCTTGAGCACAAAGTCCTCAACGTTGATGGTGTGCAGCTCATCGTGTGTGTAGCACAGTGCCTGGTAGATGAGCAGGTCCACAGTGGAGGAGCCTGTAGGGAGAGGGAGCAGCATCATGAGCCCCAGCGATGGTGGGGGCTCAAACCTTCACCTGCGGACTGCTGGGATCTGCTCTTAGAATCATGGAATGATCTGTGGGGACCTCAAAGCCCATCCAGTTCCAACCCCCTCCCATGGGCAGGGACACCTCCCACTGGATCAAGGGCTCCAAAGCTCCATTCAACCTGTCCTTGAACACCTCCAGTGATGGAGCAGCCTCGACTTCTCTGGGCAACCTGACCAGGGCCTTGCCACCCTCATCATGAAGAACTTCTTCCTAATGTCTAATCTAAATCTTCCCCCTCCAATTTAAATCCATTGCTTCACATTACCCTGGGTCTCCCTCGATTGCTGCAAGTGAGGACACGGGACACTTACAGTCGCAGGTGAAGGTGAGGGGCTCCCGCAGGCTGTCACACACCACTGTCACCTTCAGGCTGATGCCATGGCCCAGCTGCTCGGGGCTGAGGTTGACAGCGCTCCACACCAAGCCGGTGAGGGAGTAATCCTTGGTGCTGTAGCCAGATCGCAGCCTGGGGAGGCAGGGACAGGTCAGAGATGCTGCTCTGCTGGGCAGGGGGGTGTGTCCCGCCCCTCAAAATGCCTCTTTCAGGGCATTTTGCAGTGGGATGCTCCAGCCCTGGCTGGGTACTCACACATCCAGCATGTGGCAGAAAGCAGCCACCTCCTCATCCCGCTCCTCGGAGACTTCAAAGAGTTCATAGCCATTGGCGAAGGAGTGTGGCCGGGGGGCAACCTGCGGGGCAGAGCACGAGCCCATCAGCCGGCTGCAGCATCCCCAGGGGCGCCAGCTTTCCACCTGCCCGGGATGATTTGCTGGATCCCCCCATTATAGCACTGTGCACCCAGAGGCGTTGCCGTGGCCAGGGGAAAAGCAGCTCTGCAGCAGCATGGGGGCACGCGGTCCAGCACAGGAGAGGTTTGGGCCAGGAGGATGGAACCCACAGGATGCATCACCCACATCTGCAACAGCCCTTTCCCTACAGCTGGGAGAAAGGAGACCAGATGACTCGCTGCCCCCAAGCCCCCTGCCCACAAAAATGGCCATTTACAGCCTGCTTCCAACAGCCCTACCAAGGAGATTCCCCAAGGATGGGCAGAGACCAACCCAAGAATGCCGCAGGACCCAAGGATGGGCAGGGACTGTCCCCAGGCTGCTGGGGTGCTGCAGCGCGTCACTGCCTGTGCCCGACATCACACACCACTCTCCTGCTGCGCACAGGCGGCATCGCCGTGCCAGGCTCCCCCTGCGTGTGGGGGTCCCCGGCCTCCATTGCTATTTCCCAGTGAACAATGGCCCCACTGTCAGGGCAATTAACCCAGCCAACAGCTAACGGGAGGCCAAGAAACGCTGAGAACACAGCAGCCGCTAAAGACTATTTTAATGCTCTTTTATAATTAGTTTCTGGCACTAAGAAAGCGGAGAGTGACTTACGTAGCCCCCGCCAGCCATCCCCAGCTGCATCCCTCTCCCCCCACGGAGGGAGGACCCTGTGAGGAAGGCGACTTCTCCGGTTATTTATCTCCTCCTCTTGCTAGAGGCAGGATGAGCTGCACCAGAGCTGAGGCTCTGCCCCTGCAATGGGCACCCCGACAGCAACAGAGAGACGGCAGCAGCACCAGCAGCCCCCCGACACCCCTGTGTGCAGAGAGGAGGGATCCTGCTGACTGCTTGACAGAGGGAAGAAGGGAGCTGGGGTGGGAAAGGACGTTGCGAGCTGGACAGGAAAGTGATCTCCCGGCTCTCGGGAGGAGACTCCCGACTCTTTCCGGAGGATCTTATGACATTTCGTGATCTGGCAGGACATGAGCCGGCTGCAAACCACCTGCGTGTTGGCCACTGGAGACTTGGGCTTGCATCGGCAGCTCCAAGGCGCTCATGTGCCGTGCCAGCCGCAGTGCTGGGCACTGCCTGTGCTCTCCTGCGGGTACCAGGCTTTGGCCGCAGGATCTGGGCAGTGTCTGGGGTCCAGCAGTGTCTGAGCATGAGGATGTGGAGAGAAGGCAACGCTTGGATGGCAGTGCACGGAGCATCCTGCAGCACATGGAGCATCCCGCAGTACACAGAGCATCCAGCACAGAACATCTTACATAGAGCATCCTGCAGTGCATGAAGCATCCTACATAGAGCATCCTGCAGTGCACGGAGCATCCCACATAGAGCATCCCACAGCACAGGGAGCATTCTGCAGCACATGAAGCACCCCACATAGAGCACCCTGCAGCACATGGAGCATCCCACATAGAGCATCCCACAGCACATGGAGCATCCTGCCTGTTCAGCGACAGCGAGATGACGACTGAGTGGAACTTGTCCTTTTGCTCGGCTTGCCAGCCATGGCTCACCCACACTGGAGGGTTTTGGCTGTGGCTATGTGATCCCACACCCCTTGGGGAGCTACAGAATCTAGAAAAGCTTTATCAAGCCCCAGGGATGATGTCTCAGTATGCAAATGCCTCCAATCATGATGCACAAACAAGACTCTGAGGAGCCCCAGCAGTGGGACAAATAGAACCAACCCAGAGCAAAGAAAACACAGCAAAGTCACTGGGTTCCCAGCTTTCCCCACCACCTTGGCTCCATCCCAGCCCCACTTCCAAGGCAGGAAGAGAAAAGCCTCTTACCGGATCGATGGAGATCCTGTGGTTCTTGTTCGGTGCCAGATTCTTCCGGTTGCTGAAGCGGGAGACGTATGTCCGCGGGGGGACCTGCGGGGGCATGGTCTTGCTCCGTGCCACCGGCTTGCCGCTTGATTCCTTCTCAAAGATGCTCCTGCCCTCCTTCCAGCCACGAGCAGCTTCTCGCAGCACCTCCGACTCGTAGGTGGACTTCAGGTTGAGGCAGGTGATGGCGTCATTGATGCCACTGTAGTCGGCGATGCCATAAGGGTCCTCCTCAGAGATGCGGCGGCTGAGCAGCTTGCCATGAGCCCGCTCGTGGGCTGCTGAGAACATGTTGATGTCCCTGGGCTGGGGTCTTTTGGAAGATGGTGGAGAACCCTTCCCTGAGCGCTGGCTCCCCTCGGGGGAGCTCCAGAGGGGGAGCCGGGGGGGCAGAGGGGGTGGGGAGAGCTTTTTTGGGGAGTTGCCCCCGCCATCGTGGGGTGAGGTGCCATTGAGTGGCTCCCTGAGGAAGTCCCCTCCCGACCCCTCAAAGATGTACAAGTAGTCTCCAGCCAGGGGTCCCTTCAGCCAGGGCTGGGGGTCTGGGCCGGGGCCGGAGGGGTGTCCGGGCACAGGGGGACCCTCGGGTGCCACCGGGACATTATAGCTGAGCGTTGGGTCGGATCCTGAGAGGCCACGTGCTGCTTTGATGCTGTCACAACCGTTCCTCTCAGCTGGATCATCCCAGGAGATGAGGGGCTGATCTTCCTGCTGCTTGGTGCGGTTCTCCTCCTTGTCCTGCCGCAGGCGGGACAGTGCATCGTATTCCATCTGCAGTGCCTCCGCCAGCGCCAGCTCTTTCCGGCTGATGCCCAAGGTCTTCCAGCGCTCCCCATCGCCACGCGTGCCGGACATCTCTCCGGGGACCAGGACCTCTTCTTCCTGGGCTCCAGGGTCAGGAGAAAGGCATGCTGCACCACCGGCCACCTGGGTGGAGGAGAAGGGCACGGGTTAATAGCTGGGCAGGCTATAAAAACGAAGGTAAGGATGAGGATGGTGGTACAGCCCTTCCTTTCTGCAATGGAAAAAAGAAAATGCTCAGGGTTAAATAAAGATTTTTGCTGTTGCCCACCCCCGCCAGGACCCTGTGGCCACCAGGCAGGCAGGCAGGGCTGGTGGCCTCACAGCAGCTGCTAGAGCTGTTGCCGGAGCCAGACGTATTTTCCCGAGGACAAAATAAGATGCAGAGTGGGGAGGGCAGTGGGGCCAGCGTCTGCAGCTGGGGCTGACTCAACCTGCAGCTCTGAGCTGCCTTTCCCATCTTGAGAATATTGCAGTTTCAAGAAAAAGACAGGGTCTGTCAGCAAAACTAGGGCTATTTGAAGCAGAAAGAAAATCATGAGAAGGGTAAGGAATGGACAAGACAGGGTGCTGCCCCCCTTGCCCTCACTATGTCCTTGGGGAAAGGGGATACTTGGTTTCACAGAATCCTAGAATTTGGGTTGGAAGGGACCTTAGAACCCACCCAGTTCCATCCCCTGCCATGGGCAGGGACACCTCCCACTGGATCAGGGGGCTCCAAGCCCCATCCAACCTGGCCTTGAACACCTCCACAGCCACCACTGCTCTGGGCAACCTGAGAAGTTTGCAGCATCTTGGGCAGCCAGGCATCAGCCCCCTATGGCTGTCCCAGCAGCACACTGCTCTCTCCCCATCTGAGGACCACAGCATCACAACCCCGAACCCCATTTCAGCAGAGGACACTGTGCATGGCATGGGACAGCCGGGAGCACCCACTGCTCAGTGGTTCCCTTTGCTGTTCCCTAGCACCGAGCAGCCTAGGCTGCTGCAGGGAACAAGAAACAGAGTATGACAAGGGGGACCTTGGCATCATGCTCTGCTTTAGAGCAGCCTCAGCCCCCTCAAACGGACACGTGGGTCCCTCTGAGCCTCTCCATGCCGCACAGCCTCCAAACCCAGCTACTCTGCAGTCCTGAGCTGCGCGAGCAGAGAGGAGAAACAGCCGGACTGGAAACCACTCCCTGACCCTCAATCAAAACCCGTGGAAGGCGGTGATCGTGGGGGGGGGGGTTCAGATTTGCCGTGCTCCGTGGGAAGGATGTTTCACCTCCTCTTCCCTTCCTAGCAAAATAGCTAGCTAAGTGGATGTTAAACAGAAGAATGGAGCGAGCCCAAAGCCCCTGGAGAAGGCCAGCACTTGAAACTTCTAGAGGCAAGAGGCAGCTGAGTATTTTCTGGCTCATGACCCTCAGCACCGGGAGGACACAGGACCTTCACAGCTGCCCAGGGCTCTCCTCTTCCCCACATCACTTCCTCTGCACCATGAAGGACTCCAGCTGATGCTCTGATTTAGGGGAAAGGATGCAACTGCTCCTTCTCAATGACTGCAAGCTTTTCTAGGGGCTCCCTGAGGACCTCCCTTCAGTGCCTGTGGCGGGGGAAGCCTACACTTGCAGAGCAGAAAAGCCCTTAACCTCAAAATGCAGGAGTGGAGAGAGGACTGGCAGACCCCATCGCTGCCTGCTCTGCCCCCAGCCATGAAGGAGCCCATCTGCCACAACATCTGTGCCCCACATCCCACCCCATGGCATGAGGCAACCACCTGCAGCTTGGGCTGTGCTGGTGACCACCCTCCTCTGGCACCCAGCAGAGCATCACCATCATCACCAGGCTGGTCCTTGCTTGCCAGTCACCACCCGTGGCAGCCCTGGACACATCACACCCGCAAGGGGCCCCCTGACCCCAGGCATGCAGGAGCAGATGGCTGCTAAGTATCCTGGCCCAGGCTTTGCCGTCTGATACACATTTAATGCAAGTAAGGACCTCGTCAGATGGGTTTGTCCCCATCACTGGTCTCTTCTCTGCCCCTCCAACACCAGGTGGGTTTGTCCCCACCACCACACTGGTCCCCTCTTAGTCCCCTGGCATGGGGTGACTTTGTCCCCAGCACCAGCACCAGTGCCCTCTCAGCCCCCAGCACCAGGCTGCCCGGGCACCTCACTCAACCAGCTTATTTGTGCTTTCTAACTGGAAAAAAATGGCTTAAAGGGGGGTGGGAATGTTTGAAAATGTTCCCTTCCTCAGTATTTTGGTCCCTGCCAGCAGCCATGGGCTTTTCCTGGAAAAATAGAAATCCCAAGAGCTGGCAGTGCTGGCCTTCTGGAAGCTGAACAGAGAAAAGCAGCATTTAACCCAAAAGCAATAAAATCAAACCCATTTTTTGTGGCTGACAAAGCCACAAACCCATTCTTGTCTCCAAGAGAAGCATCTGCATCTCACAGAGAAATGATCCTGCCTGGTCAAGCTGAGGCTCCCGTGTGTGCTGGTGGGATGCAGCTGGACCCACACCGGAGCAGCGACAGCAAACCTGGTCCTGTCTCCACTGCAATCTGGGACAAGAGCAACCAGGACATCAGGATGGGGAATCAGGCTCAGCCCACGCTTGGCACAGCATCTTAGTGCCAACATCAGCTGGAAAAAAGCCACGCAGGAGGAGGCTGCGGGCAACCTGGGGGATGTCACCTTGGCTGGGGACACCACGAGCATCCCCAAGCAGGCAGCTTAGACCCTTTCCTCCCAGGTCAGTGTGGCAGCTGGAGTGAGGTTATGCAAACCCACACGGAACAGCCCCAAACTCTACCAGTTGTCCTCTGAGTCCCCAGCCAGGGGCAGAGCGATGAGGTCTCCCCTCAGCCTCCTCCTCCCCAGGGAGCTCCCAAGGCAGAAGCCGAATTCCAGAGAAGCAGAGACAAGTAGATTTCTTTTCCTCTTTAAAATACTACTACTAATAACATAGGCGTAATTTTCTGACTTTAAATTTCCTGGCATTTGCCACAGTCACGTCAGCCTCAGGAGACCCATCCAGCTTGGGATCCCACCTTTTGGAGAAATGCTTCACTCTGCTGCAGCACGCAGCGCAGCTGGAGGCACACAGGAGGGAAAACCACTTGGCAACTAGAAACCCTTTGCCCTAAGCCCCAGATGATGGTTCAAAACAATTTTCTTCACAGTTTGCACAAGCACAGCCCTGTAAGGGAGTTTCCAGCCTCGCAAGGAGCCAAGCACAAGCACCACATCCCCTGTATGACCCACCAGCACCTGCTGCTCCTCTCCACGTGGCCACATCAGCAGAGGGAAGGGATGGTTCCCCATTGAAGCGCTTGTCCAGGTGTATGAAGCCAACCTCCTCTTGGGGACAGCCCTCCAGGACATCAGTGCTGAGAACAAAAGGCAGCGAACCATATCCTGGACAGCATCCAAAGAAGTGTGGCCAGCGGGTCGAGGGAGACACTTGTACCATTCTGCTCAGCTCTGGTGAGACCTCACCTGGAATTCCATGCCCAGCTCTGGGGACCTCAGCATAGGAAGGACATGGAGCTGTTAGAACGAGTCCAGAGGAGGCCGCAGAGATGATTTTGGGGCAGGCTGGGGGGAGTTCAGCACCGTCTGCAGCCACCCTGTGCCCACTCCTGTTCTTGGCAGCTGCTCAGCACAGGGAGGGACAGGGGAAGCCGAGCAGAAAGTCATCCTACGCAACGCCACGGAGGAGACGGCCCTGTCTCCTCGTGCCTGGGCATGAGAGCTTGGGGCAAAGCCGCTGTGGCCGGCAGGTCTCGCTGCACATCCCTAGCTCTCTCATCCCTTCCCCCTCGCAGGCAGCTGCGTTGGGCGCAGATAGAAATGTCTGAGGCATCTGGGAAGACATCAAACATCTGAGGTCGAGGAAGCAAAGCAAGCCCTGGAGGGGCACCTCCCCGGGGTGTGGGAGCCGGGGATGGAGGTTATGCCTATCAGGGGAGACAATTCACACCCATTTATAATCCGGCAGAGGGAGGAGCGGCCGTGAGAAGGATAAAGCAGCAGCTTTCACCTCTGGGGCTGCGGGTCCATCCATCCCTCCTGCTCCCGCTGAACAGGGCACTACATTCCCAGCCACCGGAGCAGCCCCTGTACAGCCAGTGATGGCAGAGGCTTCCCTGCTTTGGGGACCCGGCTCCTGACTGCAACCTGGCCGCACAGCACGTCCCAGCCGTGTGCCATCATTCCCTCTGCAAGTCACAGCCCTGGGGTGGTGGTGACGAAGCTCCCCAGGCACACTGGACCCAGGGCCCAGCTTCCAGCAGTGAGGATGCTCCTCCACCTACGAGGCAGAGCCAGCTCCTTGTCCCATTCAGCTCATGGCATGGAAAAGCGGGGCAGCTTCCCAGCCCCCCACCAGCTCCAGCCCCCTCAGAGCAGGCAGGACCCTGCTTCGCCCATTCCAGAAGCAACTCTGATCTCAATTCTCCTGTTCCTCTCCAAAACATAGAATCATAGAATCATCGAGTCCAACCATACCTGTCCACTACTAAATCATCTCCCTAAGCACTCCATCTGCCTGTCTTTTAAACACCTCCACGGATGGGGACTCTGCCACTGCCCTGGGCAGCCTCTGCCAGGGCCCAAGAACCCTTTTAGTGAAGAAATTGTTCCTAACATCCAATCTAATCCTCCCCTGGTGCAGCTTGAGGACATTTCCTCTCATCCTATCACCTCTCACTTGGGAGTAAAAACCAACAACCACCAAACAGGAGACAAAAGGACCTTTAGAGACCTCACGGCCACGGAAATCCCTTTGGGTGGGGGTCAAGGTGGTTTGTTGACAGTGTTTTCCTCCCAGTTTGGAATCAGAGCTCCCAAAAGCAAACCTGGTCTTAAAAATCATTGAAAAATGAAACAGAAACCCAAAGAGTTTCACTCCTGGAGCCACACTCAGCGCTGCCAAAACACCCCAGCAAAGCCAACACTCTGGCAGTGCATGCAGAGAAACCGGATTGATTCTCTCCAAACCGGATCCCAGCAGACAGTTTCAGGCAACCCTATTTGTATTTTCCAGTTTGAACTCCAAAATTCGAGGGGATGAGCTCCCAGTAGCTTTCAGAGGAGGTTTGTATCTGGGTCACCCCACCAGAGCTGTCACCAGCCCATTACCCCAGGGTGGTAGGAAGGACCTGGAGCTCATCCCTGTACCCCAGACTCTGTCTCTGCTTCACTGCCCAGGAGCCGCCCCCACCACGGGCCGGGCATGAAGGACAACGGCTCCTTCCATGGACCCCAAAGCCTCACACTGCCAACTGCAATGTGGAGACCTGCAGGATCCAACCAGTTCATTATCTGGAACAAAATAAAACCAGGCTGCTGCCATCCCACACACATCAAGCTGAGCAAACACCTCAAAAACTGCCAGTACCACTTGCTTCCAACCTGTTGCTTTACAGCACGAGGAGTTTCTTCCTCTTCAAGCTGATATGACTCCTATTAGTAGCAGAGCAAAATCCAGCCTGGTCCAAGCTCTCCAGAGGAGGCAGGATGTGAAGCCGGCCAATGCCAAAGGCTCTTCCATCGTTTTTCTACGTATTTCCACCCCTGGGAGGAAATCCTGCCCCAGGAAGATGGGTTGGGATTGGAACGGGAAAGTCCTGACTCAGGGCAGCCGAAGGAGGGAGCCCGGCAGAGGCATCACCCAGAGCCCTGACTGCAAAGGGGACAACGGAGGAGACAGTGGGGTGGGTCTCCAACGTGGATGGGGGATGCCAGAGCCCCCCTTTGCAGTGAGACGTGACAGCCACACATTTGGCGGCACCAGAGATGCTGAATCTCACCCGACACCTGTGAAGTGACAGGGGCACGGGGAAAAGCGAGGGTGGGACCTTTCCAGAAAGCCACCCACCACTCCATTCTCCCTGGCATTCCCACACACCAGCTGACAGTGGGTCCTAGATGCCCCACGCCTCCTCTCTTCCATGACCCTAGGGCCCACCCGGGGTAGGACTTTCCGGATTACTCAACCCTCGCTGCTCCAGCACCCGCCCCCAGGGCCAGGTTTTCTGGGTGCTGTGTCCCCAGGGGATGCTGGTGATGTGTTATCTCCCCAGCACAGTCTCTCTGGCACCTGGCTCGTATGCAAATCTCAGCTTCGTCTACGGCATGGCTGGCTGCGCGATGGCATGGGTGTATGTGCATCCACCAGCACTGATCCTGCGTGCATGGGGACATAGCGAGGCAAGATGGGCTGGAGCCCTGTACACGATCAGGACAGCTGAGCGATGTAAAGCGTGACTCCTCGGTGTTCCCCACTGCACAGCATCTAAGGGAAGAGTCCAGCCTGCATGGCTGAGCTGGGATGGGCTGACAAACAGCAGTGGTGACGCCCGCCCTGCCCACACTGCCCTTTGCCCCACAGCCCAGCAGCCTGGGTGAGCCCCAAGGGATGGATCCTGCTGCTGTGATTGCAGCTGTAACCGTGCCACACATTCTGCAAGGCTGTTCCCTGGTGCTATGGGGCTCTCCTGGACCCAGATGCTCCCACGGGTGAACGTATGGGGTGCACTAAGGAGGAGCCTGGTCCAGTGGAGGTGTCCACTGCCCATGGCAGGGGTTTGGAACTGGATGGGCTTTGAGATCCCTTCCACCTCAACCCAAACCATTCTATGATTCTATGCAGCAGCCTGGGTGCCCTCCCTGCCCACAGCACCCTGTTGGGGTGCAGACCCAGCCATTTCCAATGGGAACCAACTCCTTCAGCTGGAGGAGTTACATTCTGTGGGAGAGAGCTACAGCCCAAGGACATGCCACAGACACATACAGAGCCCTCAACATGCAGAGAAACACCTTGGGGCAGGGCCATGGACGCTGATGCTGCTACAACCCCAGTGGTCCTTCCCCATGGCTCAGGACCACAAGAATGCCAGCTTTGCCAGTACCAGCCTCGCACACCTCCCCTGCATCCCGGAGTGCCAGCCTGCACTGTCTGTCCATGCATCCTTAGCGTGCATCCAGGCAACGCTTGCACACACACACACACACACACACAGAGAGAACACCTACTTACACTGCAGCATGCAAGGAGAGCTGGCGCCTGGCTGCATGGCTGCTGGGCTGGAAAGGCAGCTTTTTTGGCTCCCAGCAGCGGCGCAGATCCTCTCCTCACCCTTGCTTCACTTGGGATTTCAGAGGGTGCTCCTGGGGCGAGGTGGGGCTGGCGCCTCGCCGGTGCAGTTAGCCCTGGAGAGCCAGGTTGCCCCATTTCCCAGGCAGGTTTTGCTTACCCCACAGCTCCCTGTTACCCTGCCTCTCCCAATTTGGGTGGAAAACATTGATTTTTTTCTTGCTTACACTGGTGCTAGTCCACCTCGGCCCAGATCCTGCAAACAGTTGCATCCATGCTCAGCCTTACCCACACGAAGAGCTGCGGTTAAGTCAATATTTAGGCATAAGAGGTTGCAGATCTCTGGAGTTTACTGCTTAAAACCATGCAGGAGCATTCCTGCAAGTTCAGAATCCAGAGCACGGCCCCGCAGGAGCAGAGGGAGCATCGCAGCTCGCTGCAGCATGCCCAGCATCCTCTCAAGTGGTTTTTGAACCAAAAACTGGACCGTGAGCTCATGCCAGCACCCTGGGTTTGGTGGGACCTTTCCCTGTCCTCATGCCTGTCCCGGAGCGGGGGGGTACTCCGACTGTATGGAAAGGAGAACAGACCCCAGCCCTGCCTCCCCACTTTGCTGATGGGCAACTTCGCTGTTTGACGGGGACGGGTTTCATTGTTCTGCCCATAAAAACAACCCAACTTTCCTTCTCCCTCCCCCTTCTCGGGTGCACCCTAAAGGACCAGATCCCCGCTCTCTGCCCCGGGGAGTGCAGCGCCCGGGACCTCCGCATGCCTAGGGGCTTGGAGGGGATTTAAATCCTGGGAAAACACGGCTGGGATGGATTTGTCTGGAGAAGGGCTCGTAGCATCCCCGCTCTCCCGCATCCCCGCAGGGCTGATAGAGATCGAAATAAGGATTTGTTTGAAGGGGAAAATCGCAGAATGAGCTGTTCACCGGCGGAACCGCCTTGTCCCCCCCCCCCCTCCGGTCCCTCCGAACCCCCCCGTCCCCCGGGGCTCATCCCTACCTGCTCCGCCGGGCTGGGGCCGCGCCGCGGCGGCGGCGGGGAGGGACGGAGGGAGGGAGAGAAGGGAGGGAAGGGAAAGAACGGACGGAGGGAGGGAGCCCGGCGGACAATGGAGGGCAGCAGCGCGGCGCGGGGCCATCTCCCGGCAGCCCGCAGCATTGCACGGTGCCGGGGGACCGCGGCCAGGCGGGGCGGGTCCCCCCGGCTTTCCCCTGCGTGGCCCTAGGATGCTCACAGCATCCCTTACTGAGCCCTCCCGGGATGCTCACTGCACCCACCCCCCACCCCCATCCCGCATGGCCCTCCGTGACCCCCTTTCTTCCCTCTATGTGGCCATAGGATGCTCACAACATCCCCTATTGAGGCCCTCGGGATGCCCTCAAATCCCCCATCGACCTCTGTGACCCTCTTTCTTCCCTCTATGTGGCCTTAGGGTGGTCCCAGCACCCCTACAGAGCCCTTCGGGGTGCCCTCACATCCTCCCATCCCACATCATCCACACCTCACCCCTAGTGTCCCCCTTTGATTCCCCCCCCACGGCCCCAGGATGCTCCCAACTCCCCCCACCGAGATCTTGGGATGACTCCCATCTTCTCTCATCTCACAACACCTTCACCTCAACCCCTGTGTGTCTCCCAGCTTCCCTCTACAGGATGCTCCCAGCTGCCATCACTAAGCCCCCTGAGATGCTCCCTGTGTCCTCCCATCCCACGTTGCCCCCAGTGTCCCCCTTTCTTCCCCCTACCTTGCCCTGAGATGGACCCAGCATCCCCTAATGAGCCCCTTGGTTGGGACGCACCCGCATCACTCCATCCCGCATCACCCTCAGAGCCCACCTTTCTTTCCCCTATGTATCCCCAGGATGCTCTCAACTCCTGCCCCCAGGCCCCTGGGATGCCCCCTGCATCCCCCCATCACACACCACCCTTGCCCCACAGCCGGCAGGACAGTTGGAGGGCAAAGAGCCACTCTTGCTCTGCTGCCCTGGCTCGCACCTCCCCAAAAGGCTCCAATCTCATCTTTGGAGTCCCCATCTGCACCCCTCTCCCACTGTTTCCTACAGAGCTGGTGCCTCCAGATGTGCAGTTGCATTTCTGTAGCTCCTCAGGGAGCTCAGGAGGGTGCTGAGAAACCACACAGCACCCCAACAGGTCCCCAGAGCCCCCCAGTTTGGTGGGGACGCCCTCCTGCCCACAGCAGCTAGGAGAGCAGAGGCAGAAGCTGCCAAAGAAGCCCGTTGTGGGCAGCAGATGTGCTGGAGCCATTGCAGCGGTCACTGTAATTTGTTTTTGCAGGCAGCTGGCCCTGGCAGGCTCTGGCAGACAGGGATAAAATCCATGTCTGAAACCCTAGCGCGGCGCTGGAGAGCCGAGAGCCGCGCTGGGAGGGCTGCGAGGTACAACCCAGCTGACCTCAGTGTCTGTGGTTTGGGTTTAGTGGTGGATTACTCCAGCATCCCTTTTCCCTTGAAGATCACCAGGAGATGGGAGGATGGATGTGGTTGTGGGATTCACCACAGAGTGACTCCTGATGCGGCTGAGCATCTTCGAGTCCCACTTCCCACTAGGCTCTAATGGAAAAATGGCCCAAATCCACACCAGGGCTGCCTGCATAACCCCGTGGGATGAACCCACCCTCCATCAAGAAACGACACCCACAGGGTGAGCTGCAAGCGGAGCCGTGGGTCACCAGGGGAAATTCAACTAATTAAACACCTCCCAGTAGCCACCAGTGGCTGCATCAGAAGAGGGACCAGCAGGACAAGGGAGGGGGTTCTGCCTCTCTCTTCTGCTCTCATGGGACCTCACCTGGAGTCCTGCATTCAGCTCCGGAATCCTCAGCACAGGAAGGGCATGGAGCTGTTGGACCGAGTCCAGAGGAGGCCACAGAGATGATCCGAGGGCTGGAGCATCTTCTGTACGAGGACAGGCTGGGGTGTTTGGGGTTGTGCAGCCTGGAGAAGAGAAGGCTCTGGGGGGACCTTAGAGCAGCTTCCAGGACTGAAAGGGGCTCCAGGAAAGCTGGGGAGGGGCTCTTGATCAGGGAGGGCAGGGATAGGATAAGAGGGAATGGTTTGAAGCTGCAAGAGGGGAGATTGAGACGAGGTCTTAGGAAGAAATGTTTTGCTGTGAGGGTGGGGAGGCCCTGGCCCAGGTTGCCCAGAGCAGTGGGGGCTGCCCCATCCCTGGAGGGGTTCAAGGCCAGGTTGGATGGGGCTTGGATCCCCCTGATGCAGTGGGAGGTGTCCCTGCCCATGGCATGGGGTGGAACTGGCTGGGCTTTGAGGTCCCTTCCAACCTAAACCACTGTATCATTCTCTGATACTTGTGCTGCGGGGCATTATTCCCTGCTGCGCTTTGCCTGACCCGCTTCGAAACACCCAGCTTTTCCTAGCGCTCTCTTCCTGGCTGCACCCCAGCTTGGAAGTAGTCGGTGCACAGATGCAGATGCAGGCAGCATCAGATACATAAGAAAAGAGAGCAACCATACACGTCAGAGCCCGGATAGCTCAGTCGGTAGAGCATCAGACTTTTAATCTGAGGGTCCAGGGTTCAAGTCCCTGTTCGGGCGAAACAATGTTTTGCGTCATTTCATTTTTATTTCTATATTTTCCTTTTCGTTTATTTCCTTTTCCCTCTCCTCTCCCCTCTTTCCCTTTTTTCTCTTCTTCTCGTCTACTCCTCTTCTCTCCTCTCTTTCCCTTTTATTCCCCTTCTTCTTCTCATCTACCCCTCTCTCTTTTATTCCTCTTCTTCTCCTTTCCTTCTCTTTGTTTCCTCTCCCTCTCTTTCTCCTCCCTTCTTCCTTTTCGTTTCTTATTTTTGATGTTATTCTCCTGCGCCGCAAAAAGCCGCTCCCTCTGCGGAAATAGAAAAGACTTTTAGAGAGTGACAGCAGGGGTGTAAAAAAAAAAAAAAAACGGAATCGCCCGAACAGGGACTTGAACCCTGGACCCTCAGATTAAAAGTCTGATGCTCTACCGACTGAGCTATCCGGGCTCTGAAAGCACAAGCCCTGGGTCGCTCTTAGGAACACTGAAGCCGAGAGAGCCGGCAGGGTGATAGACACTGGGAGGGTATGCGGGAGGGCTGGCATCGGCATCCAGAGCGGGTGCAGCCCCCAGCCCGCATCCCCTGGGGGATACCTCAACTCCCCATCCCATCCCCTAGCCCCCGGGATGCCGACCCCGCATCCCCATCCCGCATCCCCCCCTCCGGTACCCCCTGGCTTCTCCGAGACCCTCCCAGTTGCCCTCCCCGGGACATCCCCGCATCGTGCACCGCCCCCCTGGGTTGCTCCCAGCTGCCCTCCCCACCCCGAGCCCCCGGGATGCCTCCCCGCATCCCCCTTCCCGCATGCCCCCCAGTGCCCACTCAAGATGGCCCCGTATGTATCGCCATCGATACCCTCTGGGACGCTCCCAGCTCCCTTCCCGAGCCCCATAGGACGCCCCTACATCCCTGCATCACTCCCAGTGCCCCCTCCGGGCCGCTCCCCTCGTATCCCCCGTCCCGTGGTTCCGGGGTGGGGGGCACACGCCCTGCCTGCTGCGCAGTCCTCCACCACGAAGGGGGAGCTCGCTCTCAATGCGGAGCTGTGGGTCCTCTCTAGGGCCCTCCTAGGGCACTCTCTACATCCGTGCGCGAGGCTGCGGGCCCTCTCTAGGCGCGCCCCCGGGCGTTCTCTATGGCGCGGCGCGGCCATGTTGCCCGCGAGGGGAAGCGGAGGCCCCGCTAAGATGGTGGAGGGGAGCCCGAGGGGGGTGTAGGGGTCCCCCCCACCCCCCGACCCGCGCTGCGGGGCGGCCTGAGGCTCATGGAGCAGCTGTAGGGTGAGAGGGGGCAGAGGGCGGCGGGGCTGAGCGGAGAGGGGTGCTGGGGTGTGTGTAGAGATGCTGCGGAGGTTTTGGGGTGCTGGGGTATGTTTGAGGGTGCTGAGGTGGTTTTGGAGTGTGTGTGGGGGTTGTGGGGTATGTGTGGGTGTGCTGAGGTGTGTGTGGGTGCTGATATGGGTTTTGGGGTGCTGAAGTGTGTTTGGGGCTGGTGGGGTGCACTGGGGGCGCAGGGATATGTTTTGAGGTGCTGAAGTGGTTTTGGGGTGCTGGGGTGTGTTTGGAGGTGCTGAGGTGGTTTGGGAGTTCTGAGGTGTCTGCAGGGTGTGTTTGGAGGTGCTGAGGTGGTTTGGGGGTGCTGGGGTGTCTGTGGGGTGTGTTTGGGGGTGCTGAGGTGGTTTTGGGGGTGCCGAACTCTTTTAAGGACATGTTGCTGTTGTCTGACAGCTTCTAGTTCGCAGTTAGCTGGTGCTTATGCCATCTATTCCAGTAATTAAAGGAGGTAGGACAAGCGTTTCTTTTCCAGAGCACACTTTTTGCTTTCTAATCTTTTGCACACCCAAGGGTTATCCGCAGCGTTGATAACTTCGGCAGCATTTAGAGTAGAAGTTTCAGAGGGATGTGATGCAAGCCAGCTCCAGCAGACACCTGGCCAGGACTGTTTGTTGTCATGTGTTGTCTTTCAAACCATGATTCAGACCAGGGAAGTGGAGGAGTCCCCATCCCTGGCGGGGTTCAGAAACCATGTGGCTGTGGCACTTGGGGACATGGTTTAGTTGGCACAGTGGGGTTGGGCTGACAGTTGGACTGAATGAGCTTAGAGGTCTTTTCTATCCTTAGTGGTTCTGTTGTTTTAACCTTAAACCCTGCCATGCTTTTCCAGGGCAAAACACTGTGCGCTTTAATGGTTGGAAGTAGTTGCTCTGCAAGGCGTGATATTAACAATAAGTAATTTCAGGGAGGGATTAGTAACTCAAAGATCAGGTGTGCAGTGTTTCACGTTTATTAAACATGGACTGTAAAAGGTGATCTCTAGGTTCTAGGCTGATTGCTCCTGTCTGCAGTAATGCAGAATTTAGGGCTGTAATGCTTACTGGGTTAAAAAGAGCTGAAAAAAACCTGTAACTATCCGAGACGTGAATTTGACAGGAGTGGAGTTTAATAAATGCAAATTATGAACTTTTAGAGAAGAAATAACAGGTGTGATTGAAAGGGCCGGTGAAACAGCAACATGGTGCTGTTGCAAGAACTTAGCCTTGTTTCTGATCTCCTATTTGTTCATTTAATGCTGTCCTGCAGCTCCAAGTTGCAGCATTGCCGTCGTAGCTGGCCCTGCTTCAAGCAGGTAGCATGGAATGTTCCTGCCAGGTAGGGCAGGTGCCAAGCACCACCCTGCATTACTTGTGGTGCTGCAAGACAGCACATCAGCACATGGAAGCAGGCTGATTTAAAAAGGGTTAAAATTCATATTTGGAGTGCCGCATTCTTTGTAAGTGTACTGTGGACTTTGTGTAACAAACTTAGGTGTACTAAGACTTTGAGCGCAGACCTGTAGATTTAGCAACTCTTAGGAGTAGAGCAAAACTCCCTAAATGTTCAGTATGCAAACTCGTAAGTCAAACATTGCACAGCCAGTCCTGTCAAAGATGTGGTTAAAAGAGCTTTTTCTGATTTCTCACTGCTAATTTGACTGATAAGTTCATAGAATGGTGTGGGTCGGAAAGAACCTCAAAGCCCACGCAGTTCCACCCCACTGCCATGGGCAGGGACACTCCTACTGGATCAGGGTGACCTGAGCCCCATCCAACCTGGCCCTGGACACCTCCAGGGATGGAGCAGCCACCACGTCTCTGGGCAACCTGGGCCAGGGCCTCCCCACCCTCACAGCAAAACATTTCTTCCTAAGATCTCATCTCAGTCTCCCCTTTTTCAGCTGAAGATCATTCCCTAGTTGTCCTGTTCCTGCACTCCCTGATCCAGACCTCCTCCCCAGCTTTCCTGGAGCTCCTTTCAGTACTGGGAGCTGCTCTAAGGTCCCCCTGGAGTCTTCTCTTCTCCAGGCTGAACAAGTCCAACTCTCAGCATGTCCTCAGCCTGTTGGTCATAAGTTCTAAAATACTTGGCTCAGTACTGAAGAGAAAGAAGTCTACAGTTGAGCTGTGTGGCAGGAGCTGTCAACATGGTCACTTCAGAGCATTGCTTAGCTCTTACCAGGTGAAGAAGCTTGTTTTTATGCTCTAACTCCCTCTTCCTCCGTGGTTGGATGCATTAAAATAGTGATATTGATTTGATGTTCCCTTAAGGAAGTGTCTGCTATTGGGGAAAAGCCTGATTTCATGTGCAAAAATAGAGGTGAATGGAAAGAAACAAGGGCGTGAGGTGGAACTGCCACTTCCAGTATCGCCAGCAACAAATACTGTCAGCAGCAGCTGATGGAGGACAATTTGCAGTGCAGTTTGACAATATGCCTTATTTAATTGAAACAATCAGTTTGGTTTTCTCTCCTATAACTGGTTTTGCAATTGACAGAGTATTGCACAACATTTGTATTTGTTGACTACTAACATTTGTCCCAGGCTGAACAATTTTGGTGCTGCGTTACTTGAAGAGCTTTGGGGAACAGCACACAATCTGTGGCAGATGCATCACCACAGCAACAAAACTCATGTCAGGTGAAATTCAGAATTAAAATGGGTTTGGTTTTGTATGAGAAGGTGTGGATTTTACTCCAGACCAGATGCTAAAAGAGAAATCTTTAAAAAATCAGCGTTTCAGCTACTTGTTAGAAATAACAGCCCTGCCTTTTGTTGCCATAATTGATTAAAGGACTTCTCCGTAGTGAAATCATGCTTTTTTTTTCCAGATACTTTTCCTAGCAGAGGATATTTTTCCTGATTGCTTTGATAGTGAATTGGCATTCAGTGGTGTAGAGCACTTAACTGAGAGCAGGACAGCAAGAATTGAATTCAGGGAGTCTATAAAGTGTGAAATCTGTTAAATGATGAACTTCACAGCCCAGCTTGCTCTCCTCCTGCTGCCACTTCCCAGCCAGGAGCTCCCACATAATCAGCCAAGGCTTGTGTAGTCTCATGGAGTAAAACTGCTTGTTGGGAGGTGGCACTGGGAGGGCAGCTTTGGTGTTTCCTTGGCTGGCATCGTGCAGCTCCCACAGGACTTGTTAGGAACACAGGGTTGTGATCAGGTGGAACATACGGCCCAGAGAAAGGCAGAAGCGCTGTGACAGCACTGATGGAGCTGAGGAGGTTTGCAGGCAGGAGTGATATGCTTCTGTCGTAAGCCTGGCGAGATGGGCAGAAGAATTTGCAGGCAGGAAAACGCCCAGGGACTCGCACTGATTGGGACAAACCTAATTAGCTCTGACTCAGTTGTCGGATTAGTGCTTGTTTAAAGTGTCCCCTCCAGGACAGCTCTCTACATGATACCATAAGTGAGACTGCAAGTTTGTTTTCAGCAGGAATTTTGCTTTATTTGAAAGCATGAAAAAGGATGATGCTAACTGAGGACAAGACTTAAATGTCAGACCTTACCTCCTGCTGAAGCGAGCCATTAATGTCCACAGATACACCAGTAATGTCTAGTTTACACCTCCTGCTGTGTTTTCACTTTGCACAGAAGTCAGCAACTGTATTCTTCCATAAAAGGAGGCTTTAAAGCAAAAACTGGACTCAAATTAGAAGCTGAGCTTCAGCTTTTAAGATGCTGCCATCACGAACAGTCCATGCACCCTCTGCTTGTGCTCTCTTCAGGGTATGTTAAGATCTTTTCTCTTAAGCCTTTCCTTCTGCAAGCACCAAAAGCTGTGGTCTAGTGGGGTTTTGATCTCTAAAGAGAAGGAACCTTTGCTCACAAAACAAGCAGACTGTTTTTCCTGTACTGTGCATGACCATATAAAGTGTGCAAGTGGAAAGAATGGCTTGTTCATGACTCCTCTGTGATTCATGGTTTCCTCAGAGTTATTGCTCTGGTCTAAGTGTCATTTTCTTACACATGTAACTACCATACTATAGAGGGGACCCATAGTAAGTTCACCCATACTTTGTTCAGTTGGCTGGAGGTTCATTCAGACACTTCCAGGGAAAGGTTAAGTAGGGCTCACTGAGCAAGAAGTTTCTCAGTTCTCCAGGAATTTCCACTGTTACAGTTTTTGGCCAGGCTGTGCACAGAGGGTGTGTGGTAACGTAAGTGAGATTTTCTTTCTTGGCAGGACCATGACTGGTGGCTGTCTTCATAAATTTGTGGATATCTGCAGCCCAAGCATGTTTTAGAGCCCGCATACTTGGGAAAACAGCAGTCAGTAATCCCATGATTAATTTCTAACTAAAGGAAATTGTATTACTCAGAATCAAACTTACTAAAAATGCAATTCATCTGTACAGACTGGAGGCAGGGCACTTCCTTGTCTGCCTTTCTCTAATAAAACCAGTATTGAAGCAGTTAAAGTAATCTCTAGTTGACTCTTCTTAGCCGGAGGTAGCAGAGTCCCTTTCCAGGAATGCAGGGTGCAGAGGAAATCCACTGCTTGCTTCCATTTTGGCCGTTTTTCACACCAGCTCAAGCTCTTATCAGGAGCCGATTCGTTTAACGACTCCCTCTCCTGACTCAATGAGTTGAAGGCGGGAGCAGTTTTTGAAAGAGCGGCTCAGACCCCAGAGCATCAGCCCGAGTGGGAGCCCAGCCGGGCGTGCAGAGCTGCTGGGGAAGCTTCTCTGAGCAGCCTCCTGAGCTGCTGTCCTGCACCTGGACCCGCAGGCTCTTCTTGGCAGGAGCAAAGGGGCTGCCTGCAAGCAGAGGCAGCAGCTGGGCCAGCCTGGTGATCCTCCTTACAGCAGGGAAATTCGAGGTTGGTAAGTTTGTCTGTAGCCCAGCCCAGCTTGTGCAGCATGAAGAGTCCCATGGGCAGTTAGTGTGGTTGTACTTGGCATTATCAAGTAGAAACCATGGTTAAAATTTAAGACTGTGGTAATATGGAAGCAGTTTTAGCTCTTTTAAGTGGCTCTTTGAGTTGCTACCTAGGTCTGGTTACTATCAATGTTATTTATCAAACCTGAACATTTGATGTGCTTTGATCAAGCTTTCCTAAATATTTAGAGAGATATTTGATCTTTGTGCGTGATTTTTTTCCTGATATAGTGCCTTACTTCAGAGAAATGTAATGCTATGGGAATTGTTGGAAGCCTCTAACAAAGTCGTTCTAGGTCTCTTTTAATAGATAGGCAGGGGAGGGAGAGGGATGGAGTAGTTACCAGTGTTCAGCAACTTGAATTGGTGCTAAAGCTCAGATTTTTCCCATTACTGAGGTTCCCGCTCTGCCTGCTAGATAGATGATCAGCCTGTTTTGTCACAATGTTTGGTTACATTCCTCAGGTCTAGTTCTGGTTATTTTGCTACTGTTCAGTTTTTCACTTAGCTAATCACGCTGGCTTACATTCTTTGTAACTGATGTAATAATAACAAATTCATTTACTGTATCTGGAAAATTCTGTGAAAGACAGTTTAGACATTGCTTTGAAAGTTTGGGGCTTCACATTTTTAGATCAAATTTCAACTCCTGCATGAGTTAAAAGCTGACTCTTCTTCCAGGTTCCACGCTAAAAATTTCCTCAAGGTTGCATCTATATAGGCAAATTCAGGAGCCAGTCATCTTAGTTCATCTACCCTGAAATTCAGTAAAACAGCAGTTGCAGGGCTCATTTCAGTATTGCCTGAAGAAGCACAAACAGATTTACATAGAAATGGAGATTTTATTGTAACCAAGTCTAGGGACACAACAATTTTACAGTCATATTGGTCTGAGCTTTAGAGCTGAGACTGAGAGGCCAAGACTGAAGTTCCTTCTTTTCAGTTACTTTACACCATCCTTTGTCTTTAAATAGAGAGAGATTTTCAAACCTGTGGTGTGGGTAGATAAAACTGGATTGTGCTGCAAGCATGAGTCATTACAGATCATTCTGCGCATGAAGCTGTGCTCTTTGGATGGATACTGAAAGTGATAGGGCTTGTCAAATTCAAATAGCTGCAGGACTTCCCCTTTTGTCCCTTCCCAGAATAGGATTGTTTCACGTGCTCACCCAGTAACACTGCTTAAACTGTTGATTTCGAGCCTGCATCTAATCATTTGGGATGGAGGCTGCCTCAGTTTTATCAGCTCTTGGAAAAGCAGGTGGGCAATGTGTTAATCATTGCCATCAGCACTGACTGCTTCTCTTTTTGGGCTATCAAAGGGTTGCTGACCTGCAAAGATTTCCATTGTGGCTGATTGTGAATCAGCTTCCCCTCCTCTGACTCAAGGATTTCACCATGGTAAGAGGTTGCCACTGGCATGGAGACTTGCAGTTCCGTTGGGCTGGCAGGACCTCAAGTTCCTTACCACACTGTGCCACTCCTAGAGATAGCCAGAATCAGGGCATCCTCAATGCCACAGCAAATCTGTTCTGGTTGTTCCAATGCAGCTAGCTGTTAGGAATGGGATGCAGCTGGAATAGGACAATGCAGATCGGCGTGGGCAGAGCAGGCGAGGGGCACAGGAACATCAGCATTGTACAGCAGTCCTTTCAGATATGCCTGCAGGGCCAATTTTAAACACTGATTTCCCAGAGCTTATAAGAATTCTAAGTGGTTAAACTCTGGACTAGGTTTCTCAGCCTAACTGGTCCCTGAACATTCTTATTTGTAGGTTTGTGCTAGAAACAGCTAATCACTGCCACAATGACATCTTCAAGCTCTGCCCGGCATCCAGCAGCTGAGAACACCCACAGTATCACACTCGGACAAGTTAACCAGGTAATTATCTCTCCCACTTACCTTTCTCCTCACTAAAGCAGTCATTTCTTCCATTTAATCAAAGCTCTGCAAAAACATTTAAGTAAGAAGAATTTAGCCTAATGGAGTAGGGCTTTTATCCTGTGTTAGCTTTCATTACCAGATCAATGATTTATGAACATTTTAAAGGGGGAGGAGGTGACAAAGTAGTTAAAACTGGCCATATTAGAAATTCTATAATGCATATTTTCATGGTGGACCTATACTTGAAGCATTCCACACGCAGCATTTCACATCGTCGTGCTGGACTTGACAGTTATACTGGTGCTTTGTAACCTTGTATGCCAAGCTTTGTCTAGTCAATAATGCATTCCCAAGCCTTTTCTGGAGTCAGCTAAGGTAAGCATTGAACGTGTTGTTCTCCTGCTGTTGACTATTCCTAGAATGTCTCTGGAACACAAAGTAGTTGTAGTTGCAGGCCAAGGTCAGCGTGGTAGATGCGTGGTTTGGGTATCAACCATATTGTCAGCTAGTCAGAGAAGAGATATTTGCAAGCAGTAACTGGAGAAATCTGGTTTAAAAACCAGAAAGGTTTCTTTAAGACAGGCATATAATCTTCCAGAGCCAGTTCATTGTAACAAACATCCCAATGATACAACGAGATGTGGCAAGAGTGGAAATAAGCTGATGGGGAGTTAGATCCTCCCGGTTGAGGCTTAATTTAGAAACTTTGAAACATAGCCAAGTCCTGTGCAGAATTGATATATGTGCTTATTTGTTCAACACGTTCTGCATGAAAAAAAGAAGTAAATAGGCTCTGATATTAGTAGCAAAATATTGATTGTCAACACTCAGTGTCCTTGGCAATGTGGAATAAACACTTCCATTTTAGCAGTACTGTAGTAGCTAAGGGCTCATTTTAAAGTGATCAAGCTAACTAGGTTGCTTCTTTAATCACAAAAAGATGTGTAAGAAGTTACTTCAAAATCCATTTGAGAGCGGTCATTAAAGAAATGAATGAAAGCAAAGACATAATTTCATCTTATTAAAAAGCATGTGCTGATACAAGCACTTCTGTGAGTTCTGCTGAGCTTTTTCCTAGTGAAAAAACTGTTCTTGAGGAAGTCTTATGGCTGGACATGAGCTGTTCTGGTTCAGCTCAAAAAGGCTTTTAACAAACACAGTGATGAGAAAACAGGCAGACCAAGCTCATTCACAGGGAAATTTTTTACATTATTAGAAAAGAGTGGAACAGATACCTCGTCAAGAGACTGTCTGACAGCAAAAAAAAATCACATCCATGACAAGCAACTGAAACGTGCTCTCCTTACCTCATGCAGGAAAATGGTGCTGCAGCGCAGGCTGTCTCTTGAGGAGATGTTGGAGGATTACAAGCAGGGAAGGGAAGGGGAGAATGCGTTTTCATTTATATAGGCGGAAAGGATGGGTGGGTGTGAGACACCTAACATTGATAGGGGAAGGCGCAGATTCCACGCCTTGGGAGCACAAGCCTTGTCAAAGTGTAGGGGAAGTGGCAGTGAACAACATGTGCTGTGGACTGGCCTTTCTGTCCTGGGACAGACTGAACTATCTCACCACATTAGCATCTGGAGGACAAAGAGAGCAGAGGAGGAGATTCCGCGTGGGAGACATGCATTAGTAGGCAATACTGTACACAATTGTGTAGCATCCCAAGAACAGCAAGGGGTTTCTGACATCTTCAGGGAACACAAGGTGTCAGATCATTTGGTGGGGCTCTCCTAGGGATTGTTAACATTCTTGTGGAATAGATGAAGTAGCAATGCAGGGGGAAGGCGCTATTTAAACCTTGCTGCTGTTTTACATAGCATCATCTGTCTCATCTGCTACTCAAACCTGCTTGGGTGCGTGGGTGAAACCTAAAGGGGTTGTGGAGCCATTGCGTCGTTCCCAGAGTGCTTTATGTTTTAAATAATAAAGATTTTGGTAGATCGAGTGAGATCCACAGAAAATATAGGTTCTGATCCTTGGTGTTAATCAACCACACCTTGTGTTTAATGCATCTATTGTTATGTGCCTAATAAATACATGCTCCCTGAGGTCTGCGCAGGGCAGCCCTGGTTTGTTCACTGCTAATTGAGACAATTCAGGCACGCTGCTCTCTGAAGTGGCAATCCCAGTGCAACATTATTGCTCCTAAACATGTGAGTCAGTACTTTAGGTTAATCACTGCCTAGGACTCCATTCCAAGGGTCTGAGTTTCCAGTCTTCTCTGCAGAGTGAATAGCATCAGAGTTAATGGGACAATGTGAGTGATTAAAGCTTTTGGAGCTGGCTGCCCAAATTCCTTGGCTTTTTTTTTTTTTTGTCTTGCATTTGAGTCAGAATGATAATGCTGATTTCCAGGCCTTCTGACTTCTTTTTAAGGGCTTGTCTATGCAGATTACTTCTAATAAAAGAATCCCAGTCTTCTGCAGGTTAGCCTGAGGCAAGCAGTGTTTCCCCAGGACTTCCAGCTCACACCGGGGTGTCAGCTCTGTGCTTGGTGTGACAGTCTCACACGGGTTGATGTGTACACCTTGGGTTTGTTAGCTGTGACATGCAGGCCTGCTTGGTGCCAGTGTGATGTCCTTTCCCTCAGCAAGGCATAAAAGTCTCTGCTTTGTGTTTTAGGTGCGACCCAAGCTGCCGCTTCTGAAGATTCTGCAGGCTGCAGGTGCCCAAGGTGAAATCTTCACGCTGAAGGAGGTGGGCTCAGTTTCCAGGCACTGAAACTGTGCCAGTCCCTGGTTGTTTGGGTCATGACTCTTTGTGGGGGAAGGGATGGGACTGGTTACTAATTTTCTGTACTTTGAAGCCCTATCTGCAAAACAGGGGCACCTTATACCCTTAGGTCTGATTTGGTTGATCATAAACTGTCTTGAGAGCCCGGGGAGGAGTTGGAGTAGGAGTATCATATATTAAAGAAGATTATTCATCCTGGAAAATCAGAAACGTCTTTAGAGAAAGAAGAAATGGAAAGAAGACATTCCTGAGAGCACCTAGAAGATTCTGTTCTGTTGTCTTGCGCTCTGCTCAGTGCATGAAAGCCTTAAAAATGGAATTCTAGTTGATGTTTTTCTTTAACTTTCCTTTGAAATGGCCTGTCAGCTAAACCTGAGAGACCTAGTGAATTCATTTATTTTAAGATTAAAATGCAATATGTGTACAAGATTAAAAAAATGACACTGACTGTGATTTACAAGAGTATCCTGTCTGCAAAGAATTAAATGCAGTGGTTTTTCATTATGAATGTGTCAGATATTCCTGCAGAGCCCTGTGACTTATTTGAAACACTTATGCATTTAAATAACTTATTTAGCTTCTAAAACTTTTTGCAAAAACAAATTGAATGGTTTAAATGGGGGGAGTCGCCTATTAAATGCAGGTTACTTGTATGGATTAACATTTTAACTCAGTCAAGTCAGGTTTTTCTGCAGTGGATGGAGTACTGTTAGCAACTTTGGGGACGCTGTCATTCAGGAGGGTCGCTTTGGTGGGTAATGAGGGGGTGGACCCTGCCTATATTGTACTTCCGCTTTCTCCTTTTGTACTCTGGATTCCTCGCTGCAGCTGGCAGTGTCTGCTCTTAGAGGATGTTCCTTCTCCATCCTACTATGTGATACTAATGCACTTATTTTTGCATCTTGCAAACTGTCTCCTGAGTGACAGCACTCTGACTTGTGGTCACACTTTAGTAATAGATTTTTCTTTTAACTGGAGTCAACCTTCTGCCTCCTCCCCACCTGTTTCCTTGTCTTTACTCTTCCTTGAACAGCAGGAGTCTCTGGTCCGCAGCTCTCACTAAGGGAAACTGCCTAGATAAAAGTGTTATTGCCTATGTCATGTTTTGTTTTAATGTAAAGTAGCAGAGTGACTTCTCTTTATCCATGTTCAACTCATTTTCCTTCCTGCCAGAGATTAGTCTTTACAGACCTTACAGCTATGTGATAAAGCATAACTCTCCCTTAGTTTGGAGGCACTTGTGCATAATTGTGCACAATTGCAGTTGTGCATAATAAGTAGGTACTATTTGACTCCTGCTCTATAGGGTAGCAGGAGGCCAGTGCCCAAAACTAAAGCACATTTCCAGGGTCTTTGGTGATTTGCTTTTGACTGCACATGTGCCTAATGGTGTGTTACGTATCCACAGGTGATGCACTACTTAGGACAGTATATCATGGCAAGGCAGCTGTATGACAAAAGACAGCAGCACATGGTCTATTGTGGAGGAGATCAGCTAGGAGAACTGCTGGGGCTGGAGAGCTTCTCTGTGAAAGATCCAAGGTAAGAAAAAAGTGACTTTTAATGTATGTTGGGTCATAGAGGTTTCCCAGAGAGGAGATTCATGGTGTCACTGTTTCTGGTCAGTGTTGCATAAAGCTCTGTGAATACCAAGTGCCCTGCTCAGTGGCTTGTTGGTAATGCTGGTGACAAGTTTGGGCTTAGCTCCTTTGTTCTAAAGAACCAGTTCTGAGTGGTTCAGGCAGTGAGCTGCTTGAGGTGACATCTTTTCCCTTTTTCTTCTGGACCTGCTCAGGCCCTTGATCTCATGCTTAAGTGAAAATCTGCATCCTTCAGTTAAGTTCTCAGCTAGACTTCTCTGTAGCAAGGAGTGGCAGAAAAACCTCACTGCTCTTTCCAGTGCCTCTGTGGATTATAAAATGTTATTTCTGCCCCTGCTTTAAAAAGGTGACGCTGTTAGATTTTGTGAGTGTACTCAACTATTTCTGCTTTCCCACAGTCCTGTCTATGACATGTTGAAACGGAACCTGACCTCTGCTGCCATGGCAGGTAGGTTTGTCACAGTATGGGCAAGTATTCTCAAAATAGTGTTGATGTAACCTGGGTAAGTACTGATATTCAGAAAAGTGAAATGTTTCTGAAGTTGGAACAAACTGCTAATGAAGTCTTTGATGAGACAATCTCTTTGAGTTTGTGTCTTCTCTGTGTGTCTACCACCAGTAGCTGTGATACAAAATCAGTTAGCTGTTTGAGTAACGTGGCTGTCTATAACCAGTGCCAAACCATGGAGCAGCAGCCACGCTCTGTCTGCAAGCACACTGGCAGGCTAAATGCTCTGGGTGTACAAATCAACGTGGTTGAAGTATCCCATCCAAGTCATTATTGATTTCTCACTCTTTCATACTCTTGAGACTGAAGACAACTTTGCTGGAAACCCAGCTTAGTTCTGCAGCCAAAGAGGTCTGGACTTCAGTCAAACACTTGAACCTTTAAAGGTCAGTGTTACTTTCCCAGCTAATAAAAGAAATCAAATCTGTCTACATCAAAAGTCCTTCAGTCATATATTACAATTTATTCTTAAATTAATTTCAGCTGATGGCTTCCTTGCAGCCGGTTTCCATTGTATGGCTGGCAGTCTACATTTGAAAAAAAACCCCTCTGATTAAACTGCAACTCTGCAAATCACGAGGGAGCTGCATCAGGAGAGTCATGGAATCTCGTGCTGTGCTTCCTGGAGTCTCTAAGCTGATAATATGGACTTAGTTCTTCATAACGGCTTAGCCTGTTTTCGCACATGTGCGTGAAAGCTTGTGCAAATTTAGAAACGGTTTGAGAAAAAACAGCCCTAAACTGCTTAGTCCTCTGCTTTGAGCCATGTATTGGGGCCTCTGAAGTCTCCTTCCTTTATTTATATAGAAGCATCTTCCTAAGCGGACTCTTGCCTAAACACGTTACCTACAGTCTAACTGTGTGAGTGCTGCTTCCCTCGCCAGTGACCTCCTGGCCTCTTGCCTATAGACAGTGTTGTATGGAGAGAAAGGATCCTAGAGGAGCACTCCCTGTCCCCTTCTGCTTTGTGTGTGCATGTGGCTGTGTGTGTGCCTGTCTGGGTGTGCACGTATGGTCCAGTCCTGGTGTAACTATTTAAACCTGCTAAAGGAAGTACTCTTCCTTTAGGGGGACCATCACTGAGTTATACCACTGTGTCTGCATGGGTGTGTATGTGTGACTATGAAACGAAACAAGCTTGGCAGACTGGACTTTTGACAAATAAGTAGGAAGACTGGTTCTAGGAATTGTTTTTCCTTTATCGCAACATAGGAATACTTAGAAATGCCATTGAACTTAAAGAAGTCTTCATGTTCCATAATTTGCAGTAGCTGCTTGTAGACCTGGGCCAAATCAGTGCTTATCAGCACATCATTTTGCAGATTATCTCAGTCACTTCTTTTAAGTACACTTGTAGAAAGGAAAGTGACTGCAGTCCATCTTGATAATAATGACTGAGTTCTTACCTAATGCTCTTTATCAGTTGTGTCCTTACTTGACTGCTTTCACTGTGACTCACATGAGGTATGTTTAGGAATACCTTACTTTAAGGACATTTTGTGTTCAGTTCTTAGTACATGCTGGCTTGGAAAAAGGAAATATTCCGGTAAGTGGAATGTGCTTTCACCATGTTTAAGGCTAATCTGCATTATTTATAAGGTGTTAGAAGGGTATGTCTTTACCTCTTCTAGTGCCCCACAGAGCCAAAGCAGTTGTGGATGAGCCAATTGGCTTTTGTTTGCCTTCAGGTATTAAATAATCAGTGACTGCAGAATCTGTAGGGTGATGGAAGGGAAGAAAGGAAAGCTGAACTAATGCATGGAGGGCAGAGAATATGGGATAGAGCTGTGTGATTTTGTGGTCCTGTGTCTTAGTCTGTTTTATGGACCTCTTTGGGGTCCGCTTTTCTGTCTGCAGCAGCAGTTTCAATGTTCTTATCAGTGCTGTGATTCATGATATGAGTCGGACTCTTCATATCTCCCTGGCGTTCAGCAGGGAATTTCTCTAAGGGGAGCAAGCAGGAACCATCCTTGCATCTTCTGTTCTGTAGCAAGCCATTGTCTTTAAACAGTAGACTTCCTAAGTGCAGGTCTTCTCTTAGGTAAAACGATTTCTGTTAGTTTCATTGCTCTTGCTATTTAGGTTGGCCTTCTAATTAACTTGGCCCCAGCATAATTGTCTGGATTAAATTGTGTTATGGATATATACACAGTTGGCCAGGAAAGAACTTGCTGTGCATTGAATTTTCCCTTCTTTAATCTAGTCCTTGTTTTTCATGCCCACACCCTTTAAGAAGGGCGTTTTTCCTGCTTCAGCCTAAGCTGATAGAGTTGGTATTTATAAAAGTCTTAGTCTCTGTTCACCTTCCTCAGCATGGCTTTGATCCAGCCTTCAAGTGAGAGTCTGCACCCTCTGCTGCTGCTCTGGGTTTCTGCCTCCATGCAGACCTCTTGTGTGGAGGACCTAAAGTGCATGTTGGCAGGACAGCCTGTAGGAAAAGCCATAGCTTTTCACTTTGGGAAGAAGGTTCTTACATCCTGTGACGGCTCATCAGGCTTCATTTCCGAGGAGGCACAGACTCTGTATTCCATAGGCTAACGTCTCCATATGTTTCTCGCGAAGCCTAGGGAATACTGGAGTAATGCCTCTGGGGAACGGCCTAGCTTTATGAGAAGGAAAAAGTGTTTCTCTGACAGGGTTCTGTAGAGGTCTGCCAAGCCTGGCTCGTTGGTTGCTTGCTGAACCCCTCTGTGTTGTGAGAATGGTTATTACCAGGGAAGGTTTTTTCTTTTGTTTTACCTGCCATCTAGATGCTGCACAGAGTCTCGCAAAGGAACAGAGCGTCGATAAGCCAAGCCAAGACCAGCTGAAGGTAAACCCACTGCCTGGTGGTTTCTTTTGTTGTACAGAGTGCCCCTTCTCTGTACCTGTGCATGGTGGACTGCCAGAACTTTGTGCTGCTTGGCTGCCAGGTCCTCACCTTCCTGAAAAGTTCTTGGGAGTCCACAGAACAGGGACAGAGTGACCCTTCTCTGTTCTCTTCATAACAGAGTACCAGTCTCTGAACGCGTTTCTCTGGGGTGTAGCACTTCTAGTCCTCAGTTCCTCCAGTGTGCTCTGTATTTTCATGTCTTTCCCCTGTCTCTCTCCCATCCCCTCTCTGAGTAGGAATTGCCAAATAATTAAGCTTTCTAAAATGTGTGAACAAGTTTTGTGTTTAGTAGGGTTGTTTTCAGAAGCTTCAGGCAGGATCTGGAACCTAGGAAAAATCTTTGCACGTTGCAACTTGTTTCCAGGTATATTTTGGGATTAAGGGAGACTGATCTGGGAGGTGTCTGTTCACGTTGGGGGCCAGAGAGTCACAAAAATCACAGTGTTACTGCATTAAAGATGGCAACTTTTGGACTTTGGCCGATCTTAAGATTTTTCCTAGGTTGCAAGTGTATTGTTTGTGCTGATTACTGATGCAGTAGGCTTCATAAAGAGTTAATAGTGTGTAGTTATTGTTGAGAAACTGATTTCACAACTTCTTGGTCTTGCACTGCAGCTGGTGACTCGGAATGGAAGTGCTACATCCCCTTGTCTCTATAAGCTCTGATGGACTAACATCTGTTTTTTCCTTCCTTCATGCAGTTTAGCCGTCAAGAAGGTTCTGATACTGGCACCATGGAGGGCGAAAACAATGCTTCTGCTTTGTCTACCTCAGAGCAAAAATGTGAGACTCACGAAGGTGAGTGGCAGATTTTCCACAGTAATACGATGCATACAAGCGTTCTGCTCCTTCTTCAGTGTGACACGTTGAGCAAACTGCTGGAGGAGGGTGTTGAGAGACTCGTAAAAACCTGTTGTGGAATATAATCTCTAAAAATCATTGTTTTATGCTAAAGATTGAGAAAACTGCAAATGTTCACCAAAGGTATTTTATGATAGATGTGTTTTCTAGCATGGGTGTTTGGTCTCATAAATAAACAAACACTTGGAATGAAATGGCAGGTTAAGCCCCAAAAGCCCATCTGTCACTAAAAAAATGCCATGACAAATCTTACAGACCTTGCTGAAGGGTATTTTAAATGCTGAAATTATACCTGTATCTATTTATCTTCCCAAGGGACTTTCTCTTCTGATTACTTAGAACACGGCCCAAGCCATCTGCAGTCATTACCTGCAAACCAATCAGGGAACTGAATGACAATGGATTTTTTTTCCTATCCAGCTTCAAGTGTAATATAGCTCCTTAATATTTAGACATTCCCTTTGTTTTAACGCCTGGGGATTTCTTGCTGTTTCACGCATGTGGATTTCTGATGTTATGGAAGAAATTGTCCTGTTTTTCTACTTTCTATTCTCACGTCGTTCTCATATCAAGGAACCTAATTTGTAAAACTAAATCTTCTTTGCAAGTGGGGGTATTTCCAGATCAAATGAGACCAGGAGGTATTTTCCTGGCTGTGGCACAAACAATCCTTGTCTGTGCCTTTGAAACACTTGGCACCAGAGAGGGAGAGATTCAAGGTTATCTAGCAATTCAGGCTGCTGAGCTTAGGATCTTAGACTAAACTGCACAGGCTAAAAAGGAGGCTGAAGCTTGGAGTTATGGAGGATGGATTTTTTGTTCTCTGCTTCCTATTTTGAGCCTGGTTTCCGAATTCAGGAGCTCCCAGCACTGGAAATTTGAATCAAATTCAAACCAGTTTTTTCCGCGTTTTAAGTCACTCAAGAAGTCTGCTCATTGTTGATTTGGGTAGAGCTCTGAAAGAAGTGTTGGCCTTTCTGTAATGAGTCTTAAAAGTAAGGTAAAGCTAAAGTGAACCGGTGCCATATGGAGGCACTGGAAGCACTGGGATGCTTCTCTGACCTCTGGCTGTGCAGTGGCTGTTTTGCCAAGTTCATTTGGGTAGGTACATGACTACAGATGTCCTAGTACCTTTATACAGACCCCAAAGCTCTTAGCGGTAACTAGCTGTAAGGAGCAAGAAAGGTTTCTAAAGTTGGATGCGGCCAAATTTTTCTCTGCTGGTCTCTTGAATAATGTAGGTGTGGCATGACTTAGATTCTACTTGGCTCTTACAGACAAAGACTTAATAGAAAACCTCTCTAAAAGCAAGAAGCCTAAACTGGACCTAGTGTTTGAGGAATGGGATGTAGCTGGTCTTCCATGGTGGTTTTTAGGCAACCTCAGAAGCAATTACAAGTCCAGAAGTAATGGATCAACAGATATTCAGACTAACCAGGTGTGTAGACATTTTAAATAGGTGCGCTGTATTCTTTTCCTCTCCTCTCTTGGTTTCCAAGTAAATAAAGTGTTCTTGTTCTTTCTTTCCCCTTCCCACTCCAGGATTTTCAGCCTCTCCCTTGTGTGTTCCTGCCCCAGCCTTTCACATCAGGTGGTTGGTTACTTTTAGTGTTCTTAAATAAACTAGTTGCTCTCTGAATGCTGTGCTCAGCCACTGGAGGTCCTTCTGCACTCCAGAGAATTGGTTGTGTTTCAGGAGTTGCCTCTCTTCTGGGCTGAAGGTTGTTATGTGGTGCAGATGGCTGCAGTGTGGTGGCCAGCTGGCAAGGGGAGGAAGCTTAGTGCTGCTTGCGAAAAGGGGTGTCTGTGAGAGTGAGCTACCCCTTTTTCTCCAGGGGTGATCGAGAAGGCTCTTAGCAATGAAGAGGGGAGAGGCATCCTCTGTGGTCATGGCTGCAGTGCTGGTACTCTTGCTGCTGCTAACCTGAGCTCTAAGTGGTCTCTTCTGTTTCTTTTCCACCAGGACATAGACACTGCTGTTGTTTCGGATACCACTGATGACTTGTGGTTCCTCAATGAATGCCCATTGGATCAGAGTAGTGCTGCAGTCAAGGTGGAAACAGTTGACTGCGAGGAAGTGAAAGAAGGTGACGAAAAGGTACCTCTTCAACCAGCCACAGTGTGTGTGTTCCACAGTTTGGCGTTGTTTAATTGATCTTATGGAAGTGCAAAATCCTTTACTTTTCATCTGCCTTTTGGTGCTGTGCTAATTTGGGAGGAACTAGGTCTATAGCCATCCAGAGCTTAAACTGTGTTTAGAAATGGCTGTCACTATTCCATACATGGGTGATTGCTTTCCTGTGTGGTCGGTCTGCTTAGGTTTTGGTTTAAATGCATGTATTTTCAAGGCATAAACTTAATTAATAATTAATTAAAACTCCAGCAGCAACTTTACTGTATTTCTGGCTAGTATCTGCAAGACAAAGGTGAAAGAGGGGAGATTGAGATGAGAGCTTAGGAAGAAATGTTTTACTGTGAGGGTGGGGAGGCTCTGGCCCAGGTTGTCCAGAGCAGCGGTGGCTGCCCCATCCCTGGAGATGTCCAGGGCCAGGTTGGATGGGGCTTGGAGCCCCTGATCCAGTGGGAGGTGTCCCTGCCCATGGCAGTGGGGTGGGACTGGATGGGCTTTAAGGTCCCTTCCCACCCAACCCAACCCATTCCGTGATTTTAAGATTCTATGATATAACTAAGAAACGAAAAGACTTGAAGAGGAAAATCTCATTTTATGTTGTGTGAGCATTCAGTGTAAATCAGTCACAAGAGAAATTAATCAAATGTGTCTTAAAAGGATTGAGTTCATGATTTCTTCCATGGAGGAAATTAGCATGACTGCTCAAGTGTGTATGTGTTTGTATTTGTATGATTCTTGTGTACCTCAGATGAATTGACCACAGGCGAATAAAACTGTGAACCAACTCCCCTGTAACAACATTCCCACTCTTTTCAGGTGACCAAGGATGAATGTTTGCATGATTTTGAGGATTCTCAATGCTTAAGTGATGACACAGATACAGAAGCTGCTTCTGAGGTAGGCGTTCCTTTAGGTCAAGCATTCCTCCCTTGGAGTGTGCTGCATCCTACCTGTAGCTGGAAAAACTCGTCCTACAGCTGCTGCTGGTTGTGGTAGGAGAAGGTGATTCTTCTATGGGTTTCAAAGGGCAAGATAAGCAAAAAAATCAAGCAACCCCCCCTTTTTTTCCTAGCCAATATGAAAGAATGTAGAGAAATTGGCTTGACCTGGTCTGGTTTGTTTAGGATAGGGCTTTGTTAAATTCTGAACTGGGTGGACATTGAGCACTGGGAACCCCTGAGTGCTCTGACCCACCCAGTCCAAAGACATCCACTGTATGTCCTGGCTGAAGAGCAGTCCTGGAGCTTCGGTGATTTCAGCCACTTTTTGTGGCAATATGAGAGAATTGATACGTGCTCTAGCTCCAAGGTTTTTTTGACTAGGAGATTAGGGGCCTTGTTTCTACATTGTTCGTCCCTTTTGTGCCAGGGTAATGTAGTGTCAGTGTGGGCAGCTGCTGGCTTTTTACTGTCAATTTAACACATCCTTTCACTCACTCAGAAAGTGAATAAAGATTAGGCCCTCAGTTTCCAGCACAGTCCCTTTAATGCAGTATGAAGTTAGTACTAACAATATCCATGTGTGTTTTAACAAGGGTAATTCTATATTGTCCTCTGAAAGGAGATCAGGAGAATAGTCCTTGGCAGAGATCTGGAAAGCTAAATTAGCACTTTGTAATCACTGAAGTGCTCATACGCAGAAAAACCTTGTTAGTTGAAATTTCTGTGCCCATATTGGGGTTCCACTGAGTCCTAGGCGTCCAGGCCAGCTCCAGAGCTGCCACTGACTTTGTGGTGCTCTAGGGTGAGAAGAGATTCCATGTCTCATCTCCTCCTAATTTTTCTGAGATACCAGTATGGCCTTTTGTCGGGAGGAGAACCTGTGTACCTGCTAGGGTGATATCTTCACCCCTGCAGTGCCTTTCTAAGGACAGACCATAGCACTTTTCCTTGTTTAAATAAAAAAAGGGAAAAGAGAGAATAAGCAGTAATTACTGTGTTGTTACCCCTCCACGCTCCCCTATTCCTCTTCTAAATTCCCTTGTAATGGACAGTGAGGGACATCAAATTCGTGTCCTTTCATTGGTGCTTTCTTCTTCCCAGTCCTGCAGGCTGCCTTTTGAGGTTTCACTGTAAGAGAGGAAAAGTGTATCAAGATACTCTCTGCAGCTGATGGCACCAAAGTCTTTTAGCATAATTTTCTGGACTGTGCATGCTTGACAAATTAGGACATTCCTGGCACTGGGCAGCTGACTCATAGCTCAGAACATGGGCAGCTCTTGCCCTTGCAATGTGGGGTAGTCAAGTAAGCTGCTATTAGTTGTGCAAATTCAAGTGATTGGTGAGCCTGGGAAAGAGATTCTTGACTGATTCCAGGAGCTCTACCCTTGAACTTAGAGTGAGATACTAAAAATTCAATAAACAGCACAGCTTGAGAACATTGTATTCTCCCAGAGTGCTGAAGGCTGGGAGGAAGAAGGACAGAGTTTAATGCTTAAGAGATCTGCACCTGTAGAATGCACAGGGGTAATCAAATCCTCTTTAGGCTCTCTGAGGTGCTGATGATCAAACTAGCAATCATGCATTCACAAGCTTGTACTCCATAATAGATGTCTTTTTTTGATGAAGTGTCTGTGCTGCTTTTCCTACATGGAGGAAATGAGTTGTACGCAAGAATACACTAACTTGCTGCTGTTTTTGTCTGCCTCAATCATCCCTCAGGACTGCTGGCAATGCACCAAATGCAAGAAGTTTAACTCTCCAGGCAAACGGTACTGTTACCGCTGCTGGGCCTTACGGAAAGACTGGTACTCAGATTGTCCTAAACTGGCTCATTCTCTTTCTCTGTCCGACATTGATGCTATGCAAAAGAAAAATGATGATGAAGGGATAGATGTCCCAGACTGCCGAAGGACTATTTCTGCTCCAGTTGGCCAACCCAAAGACCTGTATGTGGTAGAAAACAAATCACACGTAGATCCCCGCAGCTCTGTTGAGTCTTTGGATTTGGCACGAGAATGTGAAAGCAAGGGATCTCCGTTGCATTTCAGTGAGCATAAAAAGGAGGAAGAGATGCAGTCTATAGAGAGTATTAAAAAATTACTGAGCCCTTGCTTCTTATGCCATCACAGACCACGGGATGGGAATATTGTCCATGGAAGGACTGCTCACCTTGTGGCCTGTTTCAAGTGTGCAAAGATGCTGAAGAAAAAGAGATCACCTTGCCCAGTGTGTAGGAAGGACATTGAGATGGTGATCAGGATCTTCATGGGGTAGCTGTGCCAGTCCAGGGCTTCTCCATTAAAAGGTTTTCTTGCACTTACATGAACCCTAACTTCAGAGCTCAGCTGGTGAATACCAAAGAGAATTCAAGATTCAAATCTAACAACACTGAAGAATCCTCTGCATCAAATGAAGCCGCATCCACTTAATGATATCCATTAGAATTAAAGTTGGTAGGGAGCAGGGAGTGGCCATTGCACTGGTATTGATGCCTTAGCTTTGGAATTGTCTAAATCTTCTAGTCTCAGCTCACTGGTGACACTGGGATTCTCTGCTCTGACAGCTGGTCCTTGCAGAAAGCAAGTTTTTCAGAGTTTCAACTTTGGCTGCTGGAGTGGTGGTCTATAGTAGGTCAGACCTGTGCAATGCCTTCTAAGGGGGGGAATCTGCATCTGAGATTTGTATATGGGGGGAAGGGAATTGGAAAGAGGAGTGGGAAAGGGGAGGGGGGCAGGTGTAGACCAAGGTGTTTGCAATTTAGACAAGCCATTTCTTCAAGGATCAGTTCTCAGGGCAGTGAGAAGCAACTAAATTGGTTTCTGATTTTTTTTTTTTTCAATTCAGTATATGTTTGTTAGATAAGGTGAAGGTTCTCTTGCTCCCAGACTTGAAATAAGTCCTCCCAAATTTTAAATCCATAGCTATCTCAGGTCAAGTATCACAGCAAAAGAGTAGCGTGTTCTACTTTGATCTTTTAATTTCCATTGATTCTTTTTTATTTTTCATTTAACTGCAGTTCTGTCTCATCTTGCATAGCTTTGATGAAGCCTGTCCAACATTAGCTCAAAATCTGGTCTGCCAGCTGGATCAAACTATAACAGCCCTGTGCATGGTTTGGGATGTTCTCGTAGCTCTGTGAGTACAGCATGCTGCCAGCTTCTACCTGCCTCATCTCATCAGGCCAGTCTAGGTAGAAGATACTCACTTTAGAGCATGATGTGGCTTTGAGGACAGGATATATTGAAAAAAATCCTTGTAAAGCACTGATGGCAGCTGATTGGTCTATGGGCTGTGCTTGGTGTTAGCTTTTCAAATTTTCTCTGCTGCTTTTCTTACCCTGGGATTTAACTCTTCAAATCTGTTTGCACTGTTGCCATTGTCCTTCAGAGCTCTGCATGGTTGCTCTACTGGCTGTTAAAAGTCAGCTAGAACTTGCAATTTAAACAGGTCTAACCCTTTTCTCTGAGATTGTATCCTAGGGTGTGCTTAGGTGTTCCTCAGCCTTCCGGTCTTTGGAGGGCCTGTATCACACAGCAGTAGCAATAGTACCTTCACCTCTCAGGTACGCAGGCATTTGAACTCTGTACAGTGCGTAGAATGAACCCTGTTTTGTCATCTCTGGTATAATTCCCTCTCTGATCTAGGAAATACATGTGATGACAGGAAAGAGACAAGATAGTACTTGTACCTCGGTGCTTCTCTAGGCTGTTTCCTTGTTGTTTTTCTCTCTTTTGGGCTGGTCCAGCCCCAGCAGGTCAGGCATGCATGGAATGCCCCAGAACCTGCCCAGCAGAAGGTCCCCACAGACCACGATGTCCGAGTTGTTTCTCTGCAAAGATACCTGAGTAGGTGCTATACAGTTGCTGCCTATCACTGCCAAAAGTCAGATCCACCTTATATTTTGCCTAGCACTGTGATTATTTCTGTATTGGTTATAATTTTGACTAGTATTGTTGGCTATTATTTACAGTGGTATCTAAAAATCGAAGGGTAACCATCTGGTGTTTTGATGCACTATCTGTAAGTCCATGGGAATAAATCCACATGGAAAAGTTTGCTTATTGCTCCCTTAATGAAAGGGCAGTTAAATTGCTGGCGATGCACTTTAATCATGCTACGATCAGCAGCGTTACCACCTGGAATCACAGAAGGGAGTTCCTGCCAGGTAGTTTCTTCCCCTTTTGGGTAGTTTCTTTTGTTGTGGCACTTCTGAATACTGTGAATTTCCCCTCACCCCCAGTTGCTTCTAAGAACTAAATGTTTTGCTCAAAGCAGTTTTACTCAGTTGTTCAGATCTGCCCACACTGAAAAACATGTCATTTGTGTTGACCAAAAGTCATGAGACTTAGGCAATAGTGTTGAATATCCCTACCAAAATCCTACTGAGGTCTGTACACAGCTTCCATCGTTAAATGAGAATTGGTGTCAGTGTGGCAGTTTGTAATAAGAAGCAAATCTGCGGGTAGCTCTCATTGTAATGATCTATGTACCTTTCTAAGTTTAACCACAGTGTTTACAACATGTGTTTGTCAAGTTTCTAATTTTTTGAAACTGAAATAGCAGACAGAAGATACCACGATGTTACAGGTGGTTTTCCTTTCTATTGAAGAATAAGCTATTGCAGCACAAGCACATCGTGTGGAGCTATAAGTACCCATGTTGTGGCTGGGACTTGGGGGAGTGGAGAGTTTTAGTGCAGCAGAAAGGGAGCAGAATAGTTTATTGCTTTAACTTAAGTCAAAAGAAGTGGTAGTCTACCAAGAACTGCTCTCCTTACACTTGTTAGGAAGTACAGGCTTGAGGTATAGGTTGAACTAGCTCAAAGCACTCAGCTATGATACCTACATTGCACCACAGGTGGGATACAGACCAGGCAATGCTATTGCTTTCCTTTCCTACAGACGCAGCAGTTAACGTGGAGTCCTAGTTCAGAAAGCTATTTTTTGGAGGAGCTGAGCATTTACCCCAGATGGGTGTGAACTTGGGTTCTCCAAACACATCACTGGTGTCTCATGGTAGATGGCAGTTCTCTCTTACAGTAGTTTTACTATGAAGTGCAATATGAGAAGAGGTCCCTAGTAATCATTAGCAATCACTGCTGCATGTCTGTTAGGAGAGGTGTTGAGTGCTGCTGTTTTTTGATGCCTGGACTAGAAAGTTTTATCTGTTTCACTGCTTTTTTCCTTTGTGGACGTGGGTTACTGTTCCTCAGGAACTTGCTGAAGGCTTGCTAGCACAAGTGGACATGTAGATCGGGTTTCATTTACTAGATCCTTCAGCTATTCAGCCAGCAGTTATCTGTGGAACCTATGTATTTCTTGCTTTGGTTGGCATTTGGATACAGAATGGAAACCATGAGGCTCACAGCTGAGTAGTGCTGTTCAGCACACTAGTGCTGCAGCACAAACCCATATGTATACGTGAACTCTCTGTAGCGGCAGTCAGAGGTACACACTTTGCATTTACTCCTGAAAGTCTCCCTTGTTTAAGTGCCTCATATCCACTACCCTCAGTGACTCTTGTTTACCTCCGCACACAGCACATTGACTGTTTCTTCAACCCTCTCTTCAAAAATCTCAGCGTCCCTCGCTCTGCTGAGATAAGTCATCAAGCCAGTTTAGGTGAAGCTAAGCCGCTACACTAAGGTCTGTTGGAGCACACCCCCTCAGAGTGCTTATTTCTTCTGAGCAGTGCATGTTTCCGTGAAGACAGCTATGAACTTTCTGCTTGTGTTACCTGTTTGTTGTGGTGCAGTGTATTAGGAACTGTAATACCGCTTGCCAGGGTCTGCTCCATCCTTCTTCATCCAACATAGATTGTATCTGCTGCTGAGAAGTTGTTCTTGCGGGATAAAAGTGGCTGTTGGACACACAGAAGTGGAAATGAAGCATCTCAAACCCCATGGGGGTAGCTTGCTTTTGCCTGCTCACACGCTGCCTGTTCTGAACTTCATCTTCCAGTCCTGGAAGAACAAATGGAATACTCTGTCTAGAGGCCTTCAGTGAAGGCTGGCCATCGTGGAAGATGCTATGATCGCACGATTGACGAAAGAGCTAAGGCACTGGTCTCCTTTCTGTACATAAGCTGAGCAAGGAACTTTGAGTCCTGTGCCTGCTCTTTGGCCACCTGGACATCAGCAAGTAGCATCAGGATCCTTGAAAAGGAGATACTGCGAGGCTGTTGTATGAAGAGCAAGAATGAGACCCACAAATGATATGGGGGTGACAAACTGCATTTGGAACACCTCTGCAAGCACAGATGACCTTTGGACAGCAGCTTTTCTGCTCTGGAAATCCTTTGGTTATCTGTCTGCAACAGCTGGAATTTTCCTTGCTTCTTTGAAAGCAAGGGAGACTGTGCTTGTGACTGCATGTGACTGCATGGTGGGGTCTGGCGAGCAGAGCAACCAGCTTCCACGAGCTGGGGTTCCACATCCCAACAGCTTGTTCTCTGCACCTTATTGCAATCCTGTTGGGGTGGCAGTCCTGTTCCCCTGTGCCATTTGATCACTCACTGCTCACCCTGTGCCTGCCATGCCTATCTCAGCGATGATCTCCAGGGTCTCAGACTCTTGAAAGACATATCTGCCTCTGAAGGTCGAGCTGAGGAGATACACGAAGAAGGCAGGAGCATGTACCTCTGGTGAAAGTGAATACTTGCTGTTGTGGAAAGAGTGATATCCTGCTGGTGATAGCCTCTCCCTGCAGCCCCTTCTTCCCTTCTTGTTCAGAAGAACTCTGCATCTCCATGTGCACCCACACAGTCACTGCAGGAACAAGCAGGAGCGCTCGCTGAACATCTGTGTGTTTGCACTATTTAAAAAAAAAAAAAGTGTCACAGAATTGATGACCTGTTTTTGTGTCCAGCGCATAATGAATTTAATTAAATTGAGCACGTTCTATGATAATATAAGTTTATTTTTTCATTTGTACTGCATTTTGGGGGAAAAAAAAAACCTTTAAGTAAAAGCCTGTAATCACTTACACAGCGTGAGATCTTCCTGTGCGTCCGCCTTTCCAGAGAGGGAGGGACCTCCCATCACTCTTCAGATATGCCTGCCCTGCAGCTGGGAGGGGAGGCTGCAACTCAAATCTGTGTTTGCAAAAGTGAACAGGAATGGCAGCAGGGGAGTGGCTTAAGCTTCACCTCCTGAGCCAGCTTGAAAGCGTCCTTGCTGTGTTTTTTTTTTTTTTTCCCAGCTGGTTCCCCATCCCATCTCCACCACCTGCAGCCACTCCGGATTCCCAGGAGGTGCAACCACTGCATCCTTTGCTTGTGATAGTGTCAAGAGGTCACTTAGCTCTTCTCCAACTGTTTTTAATGCTGATTGCTTTGCTTATGGGATGGAAGAGCCATGAAAGTAGCATGTACCCGCTGCACCTCAGCACTGGATCTCCCCAATAAGCAGTTCACTAGAGGGCACCCGCTAGCTGTGTGTGCATGGAGCTAGATGCAGGCAGTTTCCCCTCCTTCGCTCCAGCCTGTCCATACCAAACCTTTACTGCTGACATAAACAGGTTGCTCTGAGGAACACGAGTCCTATCCCTGGCATTTGGCCTTCCGTATTTGCCTCTTAGTTTACAGTGCTGGTTGGAGACCAGCAGGCTGCAGGTAATCGGAGGAAGATGGATGAGTACACTCTGCTTTCCTGTTGTAAACTGGCCCTCCCCACGCCCAGCAGTGATTTATCACTAGTTGCTTGCCAAGGAGGAGATGCTGCTTGATAATCTGGAGCATCCTGATTGCTTTGTAGGAAACAATAAAACTCCACCTGTGGAGTCAGAAGAGGAGAAGCCGAGCCAGTTCCCCCATCCCTGACACACAGACACCTGGCAGAGGGCAGGGTTGGTTGCACTTCAGGTCCTGCCATGGGCTTGTTTTCCCTGCCTTTTTTCCTGAGAGCAGCTGGAGGTAGGGCTGGTGTCCAGGATCACCAACAGCCATTTCCATTCTGTCCTGCAGCAGTTACAAGAGCAGCAATCAGACTTGCTGGTAACATCTGCCAATCTTGAAGCCCACAGGGAAGTTTCTGGCTCTGCCTGTGCACTCCTCAGCCTGAGTAACCTTTCCTTGCACCCTGCCAACAAAACCAACCTGTCCTGATGTGCTCCAAAGCACAAAGCAGAGCATCTGCGCCCATCCTGGTTGCCAGGGACTGTGTTGTGTTGTTGAGATCGTCAGCCCTCACTCTGCCTGCCCTGGGTGAACAGCAGCTCCCTGCCAGCTCCAGGTGAAACAAATGCTGCAGGTTCGATTTAGCAGAAGAGGGAATGGAGCAGGGTGGAGCTGCTCCCCCTGAATTTGACTTCTTAGCAGGGGCAGCTGGAGAGATGGGTGCTGAAAGGAAACAGCAATTCACCTTCCTCACAGGTCCAACCACAATGTGTTTCTGTGTGGAAGAAATACTGTTTATATCCTGGAAATTAAAGGATCCTTTTTTTCACAGCAGCCTGTCCAGTAGCTAGGGCTCAGCATCCCAACCCTGCCCAGCTTCTCTCCTCCACCTGTTGTGCCTCTTCTTTCTCTCTTTTGTAAGAAAGTGATTATTTTGGGGCAGCATTTATAGCATTCCCAAATTCCCTTAAGCAGGTCTGTGCAGAAGCACCCTCTAAAACCTGTACTCTGAGAGCAAGCGGCATATTTTCCTCCTCTGCGTCGGGGTAACAGGGTGCAGAATCCAGCCCACTGAAAATAAAGAGTCTGGCTTCACCCAAACCTTCCCCAGAATTGCCAGTGACCTAGATGTCGACATTGAAAGAAATAAAAGCTCTGTGATACTGAGTCTTCCTGATGCGAGCCCTGAGGGTCTGTTTAGGGTCTCCAGCTGGAGCTCACTGAAACCAGGTTGTGGTGAGGAGGCAGGCGATGTGAAACCTCTCTAGCAGAGCAGGCGTGAGCTGCCAAAGCCCAAAATACAGGGTGCTTTTAAGAGAAAATGCAGCTTTTTCTTTTATAGCAGCTAAAGCCTCATTCATTTGAGGAATGAAATGGCCATGTGACTGGAAGTGGGGATCACAGCAGTGGGTCTGAACGGGAATTAAAAGGAATCAGTGTGAAATCTCACATCCATGGGATCTGGGGACACGGATGGAAGGGCTGCAGGGGCCAAGCCATCTCGTGCACGATGGATGAGGGCTCTTAGAGCCACAAGTACCTTTTCTTTCTGGAAAGCCAGACCGGCCTCTCTGTGCTTTGCCTTTGTAGCTACATTTAATGAGGCAACGATGCTTTACCTCCAAGCAGAGCCCCAATGCCACCGAGCCTTTGCACGGCGCCACAGATGCCCTGCACTGCAGCATGCTCTCATTTAGCCAGTGGTAAATCAGGAAGGATTATTTACTGGGTTGATTTAGCAGGATGCTTTAAATGGCATGTAAATGCTTGCATATTGCTTTCAGCATGGGAACAGCTTTACAAGCACTAGCTATTGTTGTTTTGCTTTGGAAACCGTGTTCTCCTTAAAATCAATACCACGAAGAAGAATGCCTGAGCAAGCTGGTTAACACACGCCTATTATTGCCATTAGCAGAGTGGATTCTCACCCACGCCTGCACAGCCCTTCAAGCTTTGGGGGTTGTTCTTCTCTGGTGTAAAGCATCACTCGCTTCATCCTGAGCAAGCACCTTGACCCTTGCTTGTGAAACAGTGTTTTCTGCTCATACCTAGAAATGCAATGTTTTGCAGTCTGGCCTTTACGCCTTTAAAAAAACCAAAATAATGGAATGCACAGAGAATGGGAAAATGGTTTGGGATCAAAGGGACCTCAAAGCTCATCCAGCTCACTGGTGCCCACCCCAGCTGCTCTCCTGGTGTTCCCCACGAGCTGTGCTCAGCTGCCTAGAAGAAGCAGTTTATTCCTGCCTTCTCTGAATGGGATCTTTTATTTATCCCCTTGATAACTTTATCTGGATTTAATGTTCCATAGGTGCTGCATTTATCTGTCATCTCCCTCTTCCCCATAACCTTGTCTGTGTAATTGCTGTGCCCAAACTAAATATTTACTGTTTTCTCTCTACTGGTGAGCCTCTCAGTTCCCTTCCAATTAAAGATTTACTAGATGGGCATCAGCACTTCTGCAAGGCCAACAAACCAGCCCCCCTCGTTAGATTTTTTAAGTGCTTTGTTATCATAGTTCAGCAGAGCACACCATAAATTAGATTTAAAACACACCAGCACACATGCACTCACCCCACAGCACCTGGCTTCGTCCCTGCAAGGCTGAGAGCAGGAGGGTTTGAGGAGCAGAATGGGCAACCCTGTGTTTCTGGAGGAATCCTGGAGCTCTAGCTTCCCCCTGGATGATGGCTGTTGGATGCTGCGGGGAGCCCTCTGGCAGGGTCGGTGATGCTGGTCTGGGTCAGGGACCACTCTGTTCCGGAGACAGACCTCATACCCATCCTCAGGCCACGTTAGGACAGGGCAGCTTCCTGCAAAACATGCAGAAATGGCATTTTCTCATCACTCTGCTGTAATATTTATAATTAACCAACTTTTTAGATCAATATTTTATTGGGAAGGTTGCTGGGGTAATTCACACTTTGAGCATCTTCCCTCCATGTGAGCGAAGCCTGGGCTATTAGGAATAATGAACTTTTTGCTCGTTACCTTTAGCGAGCTAATAAATCTTTAATGCTAGCTGGAAATTTAATAAGGGAAATTCAGTCTGTGACCTCAAAACTTTTGGAAAAAGGGAGGGAAGCAGATGGGGGTCAAGCAGAAAGACCAAAGTGGCACACAGGAGCTTGGTGTCACAGCAGGAGAACAAAGCCCAACCCAGGCAGCTTTGGCAGCAGGGATAGGGGAAGGATGTGGTGATGCAGAGGAAGGAGCAGGAGGACCTAAAGCCCCACGCACCATGCTCGGTACCACAACGGTTGCACAACTGTCTGTTGTGCAGAGGGGCCATAGAACAATAGAGAGGCTTAGGTTCAAAGGAACCTCAGAGCCCACACAGTCGCCCCCCCTGCCATGGGCAGGGACACCTCCCACTGGATCAGGGACTCCAAGCCCCATCCAACCTGGCCTGGAACCTCTCCAGGGATGGGGCATCCACCACTGCTCTGGGCACCCTGGACCAGGGCCTCCCCACCCTCACAGCAAAACATTTCTTCCTAAGATCTCATCTCAATCTCCCCTCTTTCAGCTGAAAACCATTCCCCTCATCCCATCCCTGCCCTCCCTGATCCAGAGCCCCTCCCCAGCTTTCCTGGAGCCCCTTTCAGTCCTGGAAGCTGCTCTAAGGTCTCCCAGAGCCTTCTCTTCTCCAGGCTGAGCAACCGCCACTCTCTCACCCTCTCCTTGTACAGAAGATGCTCCAGTCCTCAGATCATCTTTGTGGCCTCCTCTGGACTTTCTCCAACAGCTCCATGTCGAGAAACACCATCAGCTCCTGGCTCTTCCTCAGCTGCTGGGCACCACCACACTGCATGCTGCAGTTTATTTCCAAGCAGGACAGAAAACACTTTTACCCCCCACTTTCCTCCCAGCACCCCGGGCTTTTTGGGAAGAGCCCAAGGCTCAGCATCACCGGCATCACCCGCCTCCCTGCCAAAAGCAACTGCTTCCCCCCCACCGTGTCAGCAGCCGGGCGGCTGTCGGGGACCTGCATTATTTATCTGCTCAGTAACATTTACTGGGATCTAGTGTTTAATAACTGTCACTCCAATATATCTTTTCTTAATCCCCTCAGATCTGTTGCTGTGGCAATTTTAAATATTTATCAACACAGTTTGTGTGTTCACTGTTAAGGTTGCAATTTTCTTGTAATTAAAGATTTACAAGACACCGCTCAAGGTTTAGAAAGGATTGGCAAAGATCAAAGCTGTTTGCTCTTCACACTAGAAATCAGCGGCTCTCCAGAGGTTTTCTGTGGGACCCTGATACATGGGTGATGGTGCAGACCTCCCTTTGTATTGGTTATTCTTGCTGTTACCAGTTTTCATAGGACCATGGAATGGTTTGGGTTGGAAGGGAACTTAAAGCCCATCCAGTCGCACCCCTGCCATGGGCAGGGACACCTCCCACTGGATCAGGGGCTCCAAGCCCCATCCAACCTGGCCTGGAACCCCTCCAGGGATGGGGCAGCCACCACTGCTCTGGGCAACCTGGGCCAGGGCCTCCCCACCTGAACAGAAAAACATTTCTGTCCAAGATCTCATGCTTCAGCCCTTGGATCATCTCCACATCCTCCTCTGGAGTCTCTCCAGCAGTTCCATGTCCTTCCTGTGCCGAGGACTCCAGAGCTGGACGCAGAGCTTCAGTCAAGTACTGACTTTTCACTGGCTCTCCTTGCAGAGGTTGGAGCTTTGCCTCTCTCCATGGCTCCCCAGATCCTGCTGACACTGCCAAGTCTCTGCCAAAACATTATAGTCCTCGGGGGCTCAACCATCCATAAGATGCTTTGAGAAGGATCCTGCTCATTCCACAACTGCCCTCCCAGTTCCTGCACTCCCTGCCTGCTCCCTCTGCCACTGAGCTGGGCTCTGATTTCTTATTCCCTATTAATACTCAAACCCTGCCTGCCTTGCCTTCCCTCCCAGCCCTCTTCCCACTTAGCAAATGCAAAACATCTTCTTTCCAAGTTTTGATGAGGTTCCAGGACAACTCAGGAGCAGGGAAGGTAGCAGGATGTCTGGGAGCAGCTCCCAGGATGGGAGCAGGGTGTCCTGGGGTGACCACCACCTCCTATCCCCTTGCTTGCTGTGGGATCAGATCACAAGCAGCTGTGCACATGATAGTTTCTTAATCGATTATCTAAGCCGCCTGGCGTGGGGAGCACGAGCCGACCTGGTGGCCAGCACCAAGCACCCACCTCTCACCGGGACCTGCAGCATCCGTGGTCTGTTGGTGCCACTGACGCCTCCTGTGATGCTGCTACGTGTCCCCAGGTCCTCGCTCCTCTGGAATCCCCCCACATCGTGGGACAATTTCAAGCTGCAGGCTCTTCCAGCGTCCCCATGTGGATGACTTGGCCATTGGGAGAGGAACCAGGAAGGGAGCTGAGCTTCTCAAACCACCGCCCAGCAGAGAGCAAAGGCAAGAGCCATTAGCAGCCAGCCCGGGCTATGACAGCAGGCAGAGCAGCTCCCTGGGAAGCAGCCCCTGGAAGGGTCAGCGCTTTTCTAGCCTCTGACAGCTCCAAACTGACCTCATGTGACACCTCCTGCCCTGCTGCTTTCCATCAGCCTGATTTTAGCCTCAATTGCTCACTTGAACGCAGCTGAATCCATTTATCCGGCTGCTCGAGCAGGGCACAGAGGCAGTTTGAGCTCCGAGAGGCTGGAAAAGGCACCGGGAAATAAATGAGCTGCAATCGTTTCTCCTCCATGACTGCTGCCTTTGCCTCTTCTTCCTTTCTTTAGTGGCTTCTGGATGTAAAGACCAAAGAAGCACTTGTCCCCTGGCCCCAGCATGTGCTTAGAAGGAGAAAAGGGTCTGACAATCATGAGCGACTGAGTGGTTCTGTGCCTCAGTTTCCCCACCTGTGGGTCAGTGATGAAGGAGGGAGGGGGAGAAGTGATGAAGCATTTGGACGGAGAACTGCTTGCTTTGGAGATTGATAGGTAGACTTTCCTAAAGATTTTGAAAGCTACACCTGCTTCATCCTAATGGCATCATGCATATGGATAACACGACTGACATTTCCCAGGGAGGTCGAGGCTTTTAATTTCAATCATTCTTGAGGAAGTGCTAAAGGGAGGAGGAGAGAGGCTTTGATTTTCTAACAAACTAATAAGTATGTGTCTGTGACGCTCCTCCCAGAGCCTGAAAGCCTTTGGTGTGGGCGAGGAGACTGCCAGGCAGGTAGCGGTGGTAATGGATGTTGAGAACGGAGCATCCCTGCCACTGGGCCCTCGGTAGGTACAAGGGCTCTGCAAAAGAAGGACATGAGGATGGAGCCACTCCAAAAATCAGTTTTATTAGGTGCTTAAAATAGAGCCTGGTACGCAATGTTCTTGGTTGGCTTTGCTGAGAGAAGCTCAGTTGCGTATGAGATCCATGATGCTGTTTGCACTGAGGAGGAGGGTAGAGGGCAAAAGAAGCAGAAATGAGGACTTTTACTGCTATCCTCAAAGCGAAGTAATGAAAAAAACCCCAAAATGGAGAATTTGGACCTGTCAAGCAGCTTGGGAAGAGTGGTTTATGGGAAAGAAACCAGTGCCCATGCGTGATACCTGATGGGACAGGCCAGAGGAGAAGCTTTGCCCAAGCAGATGGAGGGGAAGGACTGGGAAGTGATGAAGGACATCCCTTCTCTCTTCCCTCCTTCCACCGGTCCCCCTAGCCCCCCTGGGCTTGGCTGGCAGCAGCCAGGAGGGGTGTCAGGCACTGGTGACAGCTTCTTGGGCTTGAGAAATTTGGGACCTTCACTAGAGCATCTATTTGAGAGCTGCATCCCTGCGTGGTGCTCAGAAACGGAGGCTGTCCCAGCTACTGATAAAACTGCTCCAGTGGTTAATTACTCCTGCTACTTTAAAAAAAAAAAACTAAACAAACAAGCAGCATCCTGTTTCTCATTTGAGCTGTCCTGGATCTTGCCATGCCTTTGTGTGGCAGATTGAAGAGCACTCTAGTCGAGAGCATCCAGGGTCACACACTCCTTTCCCCTTTTTGAAGCATCTCTGTTCCTGCCACATCCTTACTCTCTGGGCTGGGAGATGAGACCGCACAGAGGGAGCTGCTCCCCCCTCGAAGGGAACTTGAGATGCAATTAGGTTTTCCAGTGCCTAAAATGCCCAGTTCCCTCTGCCTGGCACCCCAAAATAACCCTTATGTGCACCAGCAAAGCCTCCCCCAGTGCAGAATCCGGCTTCCACGCAGAGGACAAGCTGTAAGTCCAAGTCCTGAGCCCTGTGAAACTTTGCAGCTGCTATAATTCACCCAATGAGGTTAAGTTTTGCCCAATGCCTCCTGATGAGGAGCATGAGCATCGCTCCTCTGTGCGGGGATCTTGGTGCTGTGATGTTGGGCGGCAGCTTGGGATCAAACCGTGCTGGAAACTGCAAGATGCAAAGCATGAAACACGCTGCGGGGTTGGTGTGAGATGCTTGGATCTCCTCCAGCTTTAATTCAGCCACCTGCCTTGCATGCACCTCATTGTGACCTCTGCAGGAGGAAGGGGCTCCATGCAGATGGAACCTTATCCCCCTGGATGACATGGGATGATGCTGGTGAAGCTCTGCTGGCAGCTGCTTCAGCTCCATGTGCCCCATCCAGGCCTGGACATGGGGACAGGGAATGGTTTGTGGAGTGTTTCCTCCAGCACAATGCCTGGAAAAAGCTGATTGGTGATTTAATAATAAATAACAAACGGCAATAAATATTATATGAAGCATCTACAGTGCTCTTGGCTGATGTCCTTGGAGGGAGGAGTTAGAAGCAGTTAGCAAAGCTCCTGTTTTGGGGCAGAAAGGAATGATTTTGCCACCCTGTCCCATGCTGGAGCACCCACCCAGGGCCAGTGGGTGTGGGGGGACCCACTGGAAACGAGTCCTGCAGTGGTGGGTGCCTCTCTGAATGCAACGCACACAGCTCCTTGGATCACTCTGGATTCAAAGGAAGTCAAATTAATTGCGTGCACCTTGCATTTTAATCTCTGGTTTGCAGGCATTGCTTTTAGATGAGAGCAGACAATTCAGACGGTGGCTGAACCTTCACCTCCCATCCCAGCGTGGTGGCAGCAGCCACGATAACCGTGATCAAAGAGGCCTTTTCTCTACACCTACAAAATTACAGCCTTGAAGGGGCTCAGTCCTTGCTTTGTTTGGGAGCTGGCGATGTTTCTCAGGGGACTGGGATGGCGGAGGTGGTGGGAGATACAGGCGCTGCCTGGAGCTCAGCCCGTGCACCATGGGGACAAGCAGGATTAAATCAGGGACGTGTTTACACTGGGGAAATTTCTCCTCAACTATTTCTACATATTCCAGCACCAATTTAGCTAAACCACAGGGAATATATTTTGCATTTAAGTTTCCCTGTTGTACAAAAGGCCAAGGAGAAAGGCTGGTTTAGATCCTGAGTCTGCAAACACTGATGCTTGCACACCTGAGCGGAACTGGGACTCCACAGCTGAATATTTAAAGCAGATCATGACTCTGGTTCAGCAAAGTATTTAAGCCTGCACTTAGCTTTCAGCATGTGCTTAGAGCCCCTGGAGATGTCGCTGGGTCCTGAACACATGCTGAACGGCTCTGGTGAGTGGTGATGCTGCGCTGAACGGGGACCGGGGAGAGCCATTCCCCGCTGAAATAATTACCCGGCAAAGGCGCAGAAGCCTTTTCGCGTGCTTGGCTGAGCGGAGCTTATCCAGCAGGGAACCATCTCACCTTGGCTGGAAGATGAATGAGAAGTTCAAACAGCTTTTTACTGTCTCAATGTTTTCTGGTCCCTTCAAAGCACTGTGCAAGCAGCGATAGCGCTGTCATGACTGGCTTTGGAGACACGACCTCCTGGGGTACCTGCACCCCATTAGCTCCCCGAGTCTGGCTGGGATGTTTCTTCTTGGTCTTTCCCATGGAAGGACCCCAAGCAAGGTGCTGGCCAGGCTCTGGCTGAAGCTGTGCCCACACCACGGGCTGCACCGGGGTCTCTTAGGGTGACATATGTGTTGGTAAAGGCACGTCTTGTTAAGGATTGCAGTTAAATCAAAGCCAGAGAAAGAAGTGTCAACAGCCCATGAGAGCAGGTGTGCATCCCCCCCAGGGTGTGTGCAGGGAGGCTGTCACACAGGGTCTGTCCTGCAGAGCCCCCCAGCCCTCCTCCAGCTGTAGCAGGGGGTTCCTACCATGAAGCCCTCCAGCTGCACACCACTATACAAAGGATTTCCTTTTTTTTTCCCCTGCTGTTCCTTTTTTTTTTTTTTTAATACAAAATCAGAAAAGCAAGAACTTCCCCTCTCCCCTCCCAGCCTTTTCGTCCTACTTTTCCTGTTTTTTAACACAAAAAGTTTACAAAACAGCTTTGAGATGACGCTTCCAGGATACAGGATTCAATCAGCTCCGGTAGAAGCTGGCCGGCCCCGCAGGGATGCCAATTTAGAGATGTGGCACCATTGTCACTGCTGGTTCTTTTGCCCAAATCCCCTCCTTTCCCTGCTCTTTCTCCTCCGGTAGACAGCAGCAAGCAAACAACAGGGCAGCGGGAAGGTGTGGTTGTGACAGATTATCTGAGCGCTCAAAAAAAAACCACCCCAAAAATAGAACATGTATCCCAAAGGGAAAGGCTTTTTTATGTATTTCCAAACCAGATACTGTCCAGCGAAGGAGCTGACACTACTGGGGGGGTCTCACCGTGCTGGGGGGATGTGGGGAAAGGGTAATCTGCTGATCAGTTGTATGGCTCTTGGACCACTCGGGGCATCATCCTCTCGGGCTCGGGCCCCTCGGAGCCCTCCCAGTGGGTGCTTACAGGAGCCACGCGCAGATCCAGACCCTACACATGGATCCAGACCCTGCCAGGACCACAAAGAGGCTCTGCAAGCCCTGTGGCCAGCTCTGCTCCTCTTCGGCTCTTTCTCAAGTCCATGAAATTCCTTTTTGTTGATGTTCAGTTTCGCAGTTGGGTGTTTTTTTGATAAAAAATAGTTTCTCCCTCCCCACCCCACCCCAAACCACCCCACCCCACAGTCAGCCCCACCAGTGCGTCAGCCTTCAGCAGTCCAGTGGGGCTGCTTGCACCTCCACGGCCAGGAGCTGCCCCTTTCGCTGCCCCTGAGCCCAGGGCTGGGTGAGGGGAGGATAGACCACACGAACTGTCGTGGCACCTCGGAGAAGCTCCTTGGCCCTCGTGGGCTCTGCCTCGACACCATAGCGAGCTGCAAGGCTGGCAGTGAGCAGCAGGAGGCAGAGGACCAGCACCGTCAGGAGGCTTTCCCAGCCCTCCAGAAGCCAGTAGTGGTGGGCAGCCTCTTTAGTCCTGGCATTGACGCAAGCCACCTTGGCCTGCAAGTCTAAAAAGGCCACGTGGAGGCAAGCCCAGTACTCTGTGTCCTGGTGGAGCCGGGTGATGTTGTACGTGTGGGTCCCCATGGGGATCCGGGCCACGTTGGTCACGTCCAAGTTGGAGCTAAGCAAGAAGCTGGACCAGGTAAGATTGGAGGAGACGGTGTTGAGATGTGGCTTCCAGGCAACCAAGATGTGGTAGGCCTGGACATCTGCCACCACCAGCTCTAGGCTGTCCTCACTGAGTGGGAAGGAATGGTTGACCATCACACTGATGCTCTTGGTGTCTGCCCCGAGAAGGTTGTGAGCCACGCAGGTGTACAGCCCGGCCTCCCGAGCTGAGATCCCATGGATTTCCAGTGTCCCTTCAGGGTGTACCTTGTATCTCTCATCTTCTGCATAGGGGATCAGCTTCACCCCTGAAGGGGTGACCCAGTAGATCTCTGGGTCTGGCTCCGCTAGAGCCCGGCAATGCAAGGAGATGTTGTCACCATCCACCACCTCTAAGTGGGAGGGGAAGCTCTTGGTGGAGATGAGAGGCAGGCACCGGTCCGTCATCTCCCGGAAGGGGACATCCCGAATGTGCCTCCTCTTGAGGTCAGGGGGCTCGGCGCACAGTGTGGACTGGGGTTCGATGAAGCGGATGTGGTTTTCTGTGCTGTTGACCCAACGGATGACGCAGTCACAGCGGATGGGGTTGCTGTGGATGCTGATCTCCTGCAGGTTGGGCAGGGACTCGACCGTCTGCTTATGCAAGGCACTTAGGGCGTTGTTGTTGAGCATGAGGGTTTCCAGTTGGGGAAGGTGGTGGAACGCGTTGGGGTGGATGAAGGACAGCTTGGGGTTGTTGGTCACATCTAGTTTTGTCAGCTCAGGGAGGTTGATCAAGGCAAACTGGTCAATGGACACGAGCTCCTCCATGTTGTTGAGTCCCAGCTCTTTGAGGTGCAACATGTTCGTGAAGTCGCTTTGCCTGACTCTCTGCAATGGGTTTTTGTTCAGATCCAGGAACTTGAGGCCAGGAACCTGCTGCAGCGCCCGCTTGGGGACGTTCATGAGTTTGTTGTCATAGAAGGAGAGGCTCTCCAGGCTCTGCAGCCCTTCAAGTGCATAATCTGAGATCTCCCTCAAGCTCATCCCAGCCAAAACCAAACTCCGCAGATTTGACAGGGGCCTGAAATTCATATCCAAGATCGCATCCACCTTGTTGCCTCCAATCATGAGGATCTCCAGGCTGGGGAGCATCTGGAACCAGCGGCTATCAACTGTCCTCAGCAGGTTGGAGTTGAGATGGAGGCGCAGCAGGCTGCTGAGGCCAGAGAAGGCGCGGGGAGCAATCCTGCGGAGCTGGTTGTGGTTCAAGTAGAGTTCCTGCAGGTTGCCCAGCCCCGGGAAACTGCCATCAGGCAGCTCAGAAAGCTGGTTCTCCTCCAAGTGAAGGCTGAGCAGCTGGGGCATGCTCTTCAGGCCAAAGTCCCAGACATCGGAGAAACTGTTCTGCGACAGGTCTAGCTCTGAGAGGTTTCTGAGATAGTCCAGCTCGCTCTGCTCCAGCCTGGCGATATTGTTGCTTTGCAAGAGAAGGGTCTGGGTCCCCTCTGGCAGGTCTTCGGGCACAGTGGAGATGAACAAGTCATTGCAGTCCACCGTGGCAGCCTCCCGGTAGACCGAGCGGGGAGTGTACCATGGCCTGATCTGGCAGACGCACTGCAGTGGGCATTTGACCTTCCACGGCACGATGGGGATGGCGGTGGCAGCCACCACGCAGAGCAGAAGAGAGCTGGTTTGGAAGTGTCTCATTTTTGGCTGGTGGAACCGGCTTCCTCCCAGGCAGGAAAGGCTCATGGGACAGAACTGGAGCAAGGCATGGGGTGACAACCAAGTGAGGACAACATCTGCAGGAGAAGATGCTCCACGTGAACCCTGGCACTGATCAGCCTCTGCTGCCAGCTGCCCTGCGTGGTCCCTCCAGCTGACACCACGACCAGGGCTGCCGCCTTCAGTCAGAGCTTCTCCTTTTCTTCCTCCCCAGATGATTCATTTCTGCACTCAGCTGCATCTTCTGGGCTCCTCCTCAAGGTCATTCCTGAAAGAGGCCAGACGACAAGTTGTGTTAGAAGAGACCTCATGCACGTGGCAAATGAGCATGCCAGAGTTAAATCTGTTTTATATCCGTAGCATCAATGGTTCCATCCCAGCCCAAGAGGTTTTGAGCCTGTGGAGGCTCTGCCAGGGCCACCAGCATCTCACACACCTTAGGCCAGCCTGGCTCAAAGGCTTTTCTATGAAGAAAGCTGGGGCTGCAGATGCTGGAATGTGAAACTCTCCAAGGGGGTAACTTTTCTCTAGGATCTCAGGATGCTGCTTTCTGCCCATTATCATCCCCACCACCAACTGCCCCCACCCAGGACCTCCCATTCCTCCTTGCAGTTCCCCGAGGTGTTTGTCCCCTGTTGGACTTGTGGAGGAAACATGCCCCCAAGCACAGACCTGTTTCTTGGCATCTCCAGCAGTAGCTCTGCAGCAACACATGGACCTCAGGCTCAGAGCTCAACTTAATTTGCACTGGGACGGATTGGCCCAGATCCATCTTATCCCTAGATGAGATGAAAGGAGCTCCTGGGGGGATGCAGAAGCCCTTTAACCCTGTCCATGACCTCTTGCCTTGCCCTCCTTTCCAGGGAAGAGGGGCCAGTGTTCCTCGATGGAGCATCGGGTGAGGGGCTGGGGTGGGCATGAGCTCCCCTGCACCTCCCTGCCCCTCTCCTGGTCTGGCTGCAGGTTTTGGAGGAGCCAGAGGCTCCAAACCCCACCTTTGATTTTGTGATTTGCTACAGCCCTCCTAACCCATGCTGATACAAACCAAACCAAGCCCCAAAGCTTCTCCCCGTCTTAAAAGACCCTCACACAGCAGGAAAAGCATTAAAAAAGCAGCCAGAGTGGGAAAAGAAAGTTTCACTTCAAGCAGCTTTTTTATCACCCTCTTGTTCTCCCTGTAAAGGGCTTCCAACCAAAGTTTATTCAGCATTGACTCATCCAAGCTTTGCTCCAGAATTGATCCCGTGCACTTCCCTCCTTGCCTACTGTGAGGGCATTGGCTTTTAAACATCTCCCAGAGAAACAGCATTAAAGAAGAGGAAGGCTGTATTGATTTCTGCATCCTTCTGATGGACCCTCATCTTTCTTTTTAAGTGCACTGGCATTTCTGTGACTATAAATCTCTCCGGCCATTAAAATATTATAGAATCTTTTCTCCTTAAAAAAATAATACGGAGGAATGGAGGTTTTATTATTTCCTTAAGGCTGTGAAGAAGAGCCCAGAAAAAAACACCTCCATTTTCATAGAATCATAGAATAGTTTGGGTTGGGAAGAACCTTAAAATCCATCCAGTCCCACCCCCATCATGGTCAGGGACACCTCCCACTGGCTCAGGGGCTCCAAGCCCCATCCAACCTGGCCTGGAACCCCTCCAGGGATGGGGCAGCCACCACTGCTCTGGGCAACCTGGGCCAGGGCCTCCCCACCCTCATAGTGAAGAAATTCTTTCTTATGCCCAGTCTAAATCTGCCCCCCTCCAGTTCATACCCATTGCCCCTCATCCCATTTCCCCCTCAAACAGACTCAGGGCACAGAATAAGAGAAGAAAAGCCGAGGAACCCGGGATTTGAGGCTAACAAATAGAGAGATCAGGCTCGAGACGTGGCTGAGGTTACGAGGCTAAGTGGTGTCTCCCAGGGAGGCCAGATTTCATCTCCTCTCCGAGACAGACTGATTTGCTGCCTTTGCAGGCGGTGAGAAGATGCTGCCCTGGATAATGTGAGCCTCCGTAAAACCAGACAGTGAAGAAGGGGAACAGCAAGGAGGAGCAGGAGGATCTGATGGGAAGTGCGACCCCTCTGGGACCAGGCTGGGCTCCAGCAAAGCCGTGGGTCCCACATTTCCCTCCAGCACCAGCAGCCCCGGCTGCTATTTCAGGCTCTTCCTCGGCGTGGGCAGCAGCACGGTGACAGTGACAGCAGGGAGCCAAGTGACGTTGCTGCTTGGAGTTTATTTTCTTCCAAAAATGTAGAACCAGAGGGCTGAAACATTTGCTGCAGTGCCCCGACACACCAGGAGATGGAATATACCCCAGTTTCCTTTTTTTCCCTGCAGGATCCAAGCCCTGTGTCTTCACACTAGGGTTGCAACTTTGGTCTTCCATCATTTCCCTGGTATTTACCCAATTCCTTCCTCTCTCCAAGGCATTTCTGTCACTTCTGCCTTCAAGGATGGATATGTCCCAGGTACAAATGCCCATTTCCCCTTACACCTCCCACTGGATCAGGGGCTCCAAGCCCCATCCAATCTGACCTTGAACACCTCCAGGGATGGGGCAGCCCCCACTACTCTGGACAACGTGGGCCAAGACCTCCCCACCCTCACAGCAAAACATTTCTCCCTTATATCTCACTCAATCTCCCCTTCTTCAGCTGAAAACCATTCACTGTCATCCTATCCCTGCACTCCCTGATCAAAAGCCCCTCTTCAGCTTCCTTGGAGTCCCTTTTGGTACTGGAAGCTGCTCTAAGGTCTCCCTGGAGCCTTCTCCAGGCTGAACAACCCCAACTCTCTCAGCCTGTCCTCGTACAGAAGACGCTCCAGCCCTCGGATCATCTCTGTGGCCTCCTCTGGTCTCACTTCAACAGCTCCATGTCTTTCCCGGGCTGAGGACTCCAGAGCTGAATACAGGACTCCAGGTGAGGTCACACAAGAACAGAAAAGAGGGGCAGAATCCCTTCTTCTGACGCAGCTCAGGACATGGTTGACTTTCTGGGCTGTGAGCGCACATTGATAGCTCATGTGGAACTCCTCATCCACCAGTACTCCAAGTCTTTCTCCTCAGGACTGCTCTCAGTCCATTCTCTGCCAATGAAAGCTCCACAAGGAGATAAAGGAGGTCCAGAAGTGAAAAAGAGAAAGAAGGAGACAAAGAGACCATCGGAGGATGGGGCTTGGAGAGGGAGGAGGGATGGGAAATGCAGGAGACGGGGTGTGCAGCACGGTGGAGTGGGGAGCACGACTGCCTGAACAGGCGACAGAAAACCAGGGAGGGGAAAAAAAAATAGGAAAGCAATGAGAATGAGAATTGATGAGGCACAGAGAAGGGAAGAGTCTTTTCATCAGCAAGTTTGCTGGATGAAGCCAGGAGATAAATCACCCAGTGGAAGGAGCCTTGGTCTCAGTGCTTGCACCAGCTGCCTCTCTCCCTCTGTCATCTGTCTAATAGCCTGGCTTTGGGAGATAAATGGCTGCAGCTGAGCCTCGGGCTCTCCTGCCCTTCCTTCTCCCTTCCCACAACTAGAAGAGCCCAAAGCTTCCCCCAGCATGCTGCCAGGCGGGAGGAGATAGGCAGCTCCTCCACCTCGCGGGGGACCTCGCGGGGGACAGGGAGGACTCCAACCACTTTCAGTGTCCCTTGGCTGGGGAAAGCCAGGAGAGGGACCATGCTCAGGCCTTGGCTCCTCTCTGCAGGCAGCAGCTCTCCGGCTGCAATGTCGCCAAGGGATAGCATCTCCCCAGGGGCAGAGAGCTCCTGCCAAGCCCCTGTCTTTTCAGGTTGATGGCTTTAAGCAAGCAGTGCACACATGAGCCTGTGACGTGGCCATCGTTCCCGAAGCTTTCCAGTGCTTGTTGTACTTCAGCGGCTGCTAAGCCTTCACGTCGCTGTCACTAGCCCTGCCAGCTCCCGGCGGAGGCAGATGAGAAGTGGCAGTCAGATGCTGTGGGAAAATCCTCCCCCCACTCTGTCCCCGCTGCCTTTTGCTCTTTTCGACGGCGCGATTCCAGGCTGCCGGCAGCCCTTGAGAGAAGACGCGGTGATGGGGAGCTGGCGGCTCGGCTGAGTGCAGGATCCAGCCTTCATCCTGCTGGGGCTGGGAGGATGGGAAGGACCTGGGCATCGTGCCCTCCGGCTTTGCTGGGTTTGCAGCTGGAGCCATGCACATCTACTGGCCCAGACTCTGCACATAGCACTGGACGAAGATGCACAGCCCCACTGTAACCCTAGAAAAGGGATTTTTTTGGCACACCACCTCGCCCAGCTCTCAATACTGGCTGCTCTGAGCTCAGGACTTTCTGTGGTGACACCCAGCAAAGTCTGTCTCCTCCAGCTAAGGTCACATCTCCCCTCTTTAAACCTCTGTGTAAAAGCTTTGCTTTTATTTCTGATAAAACAAACAGGAATTAAATAGGATTCTGTATCAATTACTTGTAAGATTTTGAAATCAGGTGCTCTGCTGTTATTGGAAACACTCCTGCATCACAATTTTTTGATCTGGAAGGAGACGTTGTATTAAATCCTGCAGGGTTTTGCTGTAATGGCCAGTTTTATGACCTTAGCTCTGGTCTCGCTGTTTTCAGAGCAGTCACCATTCCCTGCCCTAGAGCAGCCAGCACAACCCTGCCCATGGCAGGGGCGTGGAATTGGATGATCTTCAAGGTCCCTTCTAACCCAAACCATTCCATGGTTCTATATCCTCCAAACTATTGTCCCTGCTGGATAAAAGTCTTTGGGATCTCCTGTTGTCAGCATCTGAATCCAGGTTCAGGGAAGAGAGGAGAGGGACTATGTGGGCTCCAGGATCGTGACAGCCCAGCCCCGGCCCTGCTGCCATCATGACGCTGGCTGGGAACATGACTTATTTATAATATGTTTATAGCAGTAAAAGCCTTAGTGCAAATGCAAACCAAGCCCTTTCCTCCCCTGGGTAACTCATATCTTCTGGGAAGTGAGCACAAGAGATGCCAGCACAGGCACTTTGTGGATCCATTCGCCCTGGACCAGCTCTGCCCATGGACCTCGCCCACTGTCTTGAGTCCCCATTGCTGCCGGTTCCCACCGTGGAGCGCAGGATCAGGGCAGCCTGAGCCTAGATCCAAAAGTACAGTTACAGGATGGCAAATACATCCCAAGGGATCACTAAATCCCATGCATTCTGGATTAGCCGCTTATACAACTGTGATACTAATGGTGTCTATTAGATAGCTGTTAATCTTGAATAAATGTTTTTAATGATCCACTGTTTAACATACAATAACTGACGTATTAAATCTCAGTTAAGCTGAGGAGGTCAAGTCATTATCTGGGGCTAATAGGGATAGGGATGATGCAGAGACTTGACTCTGGATACTGGGAAAAGGAAATATATCCTTCAAGAGCTACATAAGCTTTCAAAAGGGTTTTCTTGGTGTAAGAACCAACCAGTGTCCCTGGGCATTATGAAGGATGGAGCAGTGGTGAGGTGGTTCTGGGACGTGGGATGAGCCTGGGGCTGAGCATCCTCATGTGCCTGGGGGCAATCCCCATCCTCATGGAGCCTCATCTGCATTGTTCATGGGTTTCTAGGGATTTTCTCCGTTTGCACCACCAAGAGGAGGAAATGGTAGGGGAGAACGAGGCAGGCATTTCAAGGTAATGGATGATAGAATTGTAGAATCATAGAATCTTTAGGGTTGGAAAATCATCTAGTTCCAACCCCCCTGCCATGGGCAGGGACATCCCACTAGATCAGGCTGCCCACTATATCCCTGATACAGGGATGAAGAGCAGCAGAAGTTGTAGTGTGAAATACCTGATGCTTGAGCAATGAAACCTGGTCAAGCAACATAGCCCAGCATCCACTCAAAGCTTCACTTTGCCATGGGAAGCAACAGTTTTTCCAAGTCAACCATCCTTGGCTGTCAGGTCTCCTCGCCTCACTCATGGCATGAATTCCAAAGCCCCTCGGGCAGTTTTGGCTTTCCTTCATAGACCTCTGACGTGCCACACTGGTTGCACCAGCTGGCACTAGCAAGATGCACAAGGTGAGAAGGAAAACATTAAGCATGAGAAACAGAGCATCAGGGGATTCAATGGTGCTAGAAACCTTGGCAGAGCCTTGGCTGAGCTCAGTTCTCCCATGTCTGGGTCTTTAAATTGCTTGTGCTGCTGATGGAAAACTCCTTCATGCAAAGACATGTATGGGATAACACCCCCAGCACTGTGGGTCGAGATTTCTGGGCTCAGTCTTCATCTTAGACCCCCAGTGGGACTGTGGCAAAACAGTTCAGACTTGTCCTTCCCAACTGCCATGTCCTTACAAACTCAGCGTGCAAGGCAACGGCAAAACAAATGCTCAGTGTTCCTGGAAGCCGAATACATCCCCTCCCTCCAGCTGGGAAAAGGGGGCTGAGATGTTTCACCAACGCTGTTGGGGACCTTGTAGCTCCGAGCAAGCAGCTCCAAAACCCAGGGGTGGCAAAGCAGCTGCTCTGTTCAAAGTTCCCAACACAATCTTTGGCAGGGAGTTTACTGCCGCGTCAGAAACCAAGCAAATATAAATAAATAAAGGAAAGACACTGAATCCCTCCCCTCCCTGTAACGTGGCAACCGCTCTCCCCGCATCCACGGCAGCCTCGCTCATCTGTATGCTCTGTCACAGCGCCGCACCATCCGCCGGGTGAGCTCCATGGCAACACCGTGCTCTTTAAACACAGGAGTTTGTGCTGCGATCGCAAACAGCATTAGGCAATTTAATTAAGCAGCTGGCAAAAAGGAAAAACTTTGTCTGTTTGAGGCGTTTTATTAAATTCCAGCGTATTATGCAGCTCTGCGTCTTCCCTGTCTGCTTTGAGGGATGGGAGGAAGCTCTCACCCCAGTCTTTCTGCAGCTTCACCCTCGGCTGAAGCAAACAAATAAACCCAAGGTGAGCAGAGTGATGTGGGGAACCCCTCCACGGCTCCCTGCATCCCACACGTGGGACCACGGCAGCAAAGCCATCACCCAGCCTCGAGCTGTAATTTTAGGTCATTTTCCCTTGCAAAGCATTGACACAAGAGAAGGGAACAGAACTCCTCCAAAACCAGCAACACTAACTGCTCTGCCGGCTTTTCTGGTGGTTTCTGTCCTTGGTTTTGTGCAGAGATCCAGGGATATAATTTGTGGGCCTCTTCCCTGGCACAGAGGGCAATAGCGTTATTTCTGCTTGTCTGGGAGAAAGCTAGGAGATAAAAAGCTGCCTGGAGCAAGCAAAGCAAGCTGCTCGGCTGCCTGCACCCCGCTATCGCACCGATCTGCCAGCAGCCGGGGGGCAGGAGCGGTGCCGGCTTCTTATCTGGATGTTTCTCTCCCACTACTGTGGATGTTTTTTAATGAGGAGGGCTGGGAAATAAGCCTGTTGTTCTTTTTTTTTTTTTCTATTGCTTTCAGGCTCTGGAAGAGTTGCAGTGGCTCTGCCTGCCTCCAAAACACTCCCACTGGTCCCTGTGGTTTCCTGAAGATGCTGCTGGCAACTTCAGGCATAGTCTCCAGCCCAGAGCATGCAGGATTCAGCCCTGCTCAGCCACAAACTGCCCTGTGCTGAGTGCATCGCAGAGATGCGTCTGGTCCCACACTCTTTACCTGGGGATAAGCAAGACAGGGAGAGTCTGAGTGCCTTGGTGGTGGGAGAGGTGCTCAAGGAGGAAATGGCATCCCTTGGCTGAGGGTCCTTCTAGAGCAGTTTTTCCAAAACACAGCTCAGCAGCATTCAGGTTTATTCATAGAAACATCATAGAATCATGGAATTGCTTGGGTTGGAAAGGACCTTAAAGCCCTTCCAGTTCCACCCCCTGTCATGGGCAGGGACACCTCCCACTGGATCAGAGGCTCCAAGCCCCATCCAACCTGGCCTGGAACCCCTCCAGGGATGGGGCAGCACCACTGCTCTGGGCACCCTGGGCCAGGGCCTCCCCACCTGAACAGCAAAACATTTTTTCCTAAGATCTCATCTCGATTTCCCCTCTTCCAGCTTCAAACCGTGTCCCCTCATCCTGTCCCTGCACTCCCTGATCCAGAGCCCCTCCTCAGCTTTCCTGTAGCCTCTTTCAGTACTGGAAGCTGCTCTAAGATCTTTCTCTTTGTCTTTTCTTCTCCAGAGTGAACCCCAGCTTTCTCAGCGTGTCCTCAGACGGTAGGTGTTCCAGCCTTTGGATCATCTTCATGGCCCTATTGCTCTTTGGAGATAATCAGCTGTCCCTCATCTCCCTCGTTCTCTTTGATTGCAAAAGCTGAGAACATGAGACCTGGGTGGCCATGCACAGTGGCAGGGAAGGATGCTGAGATGGCACCTGTCTCTCCCCACAACACCTACAGCTCGGCTCCTATTTGGCCCAGAAGTTAAATCCACCTTTACCACTCTGCCTGCTTCAAAAGGCCGCTTTGGAGGTGCCAAGCCAATGGCACGAGCCCCGATGGCTGTGGATTTGCCCACTGCGTGAGGAGTGCTCGCGCATGTGGTACGCCTCAAATCCTATCCTTTTCAGCTGGGCAGCCCTGGTGCCATCACCTCTTATCCTGAAGAATCACAGGGCTGATCCCTGGGCTGTGGGGTTAACTGGGGCATTTGTAACTGTCCTGCAAAAGCCAATGGGGAAAGCTGGTTGATCTCTGCTCTGGATTGCCTGGAGAAATGACAGGCTGGGAAGATGGAGCCTCAGCCTCAGCTTCTAGCTCAGTTGTACTTTGTTCTGCAAAATCTGTATAATTTAACAAAACCTGCGCTGAGCTGCAGCTCATGGCATTTTGGGAAGCACAGGCCACAGCGGGAGCTGAACTCCAGATGTGTGCAGCTGGATCACACCTGCAGATCCCCTTTCCCAGCACCCTTGTGGTCCCCTTTCAAATGTCGAAGTCAAGAACATCCCAGGCAGAAAGGTGGGGAGAGGGACCAGGCAGGGTTTGTGCTGCGGAGCCCAGGGAAAGCAAGAGGGATTTGTAGGCGCCATCTCTGCCCTTACAACCATCTCCTTCGCAATCTGGGGAGCCCTGGCCCAGTTTGCTTTTCATACAAGAGCTGTTTCACAGCTCTGGCCATCACCTTGCCTGCTCAGACCCTTCCTGTCCAGACAAGAGAGTCTGCTGGAGCTGCTCAGATGGCAGGTGTATCGCTGGCTTGGTTCTGCTGCTTTATTTATTCCCTGCTAACCCCCAGCCTGCCATCCCTTCCTACCGTTGCTGCGCTGTGTCACAGTTTCCAGAGCCATCTCCAGGATCTTCTTGCTGAGTGGCAATCGCTAATTTAGAGCCCTTCAGCCTGTAAAAGCCATCGCTGAGCCTCTGAGAGCCCCGTGCAGGGTTTCAAATGGCTTTTGCCTCCTTAATCATCCAGAAGCTTTAGAAAATGCTAACAGTGATCAACAGAGCTCCAGTCCTCAGTCCGTGGGGAGCTGTACAGAGCTGTTTACCCCAACCCTGGCACCCCCAGACAGTACTCAATGCATCAGGATACCCCATCAGCATCTCGAGCCCATTTGAAACCCTCACCCTTCTCCTCTGTTGTGCTCGATTCCCACCTGCCAGCTGCACTGCGATTCCCTTGTCCTTGCTCTGGGATCTTCGTGGTGAAGTCCAGCTCTAACCCATCTGGGTGGGAGGTGGAAAGCATGGCTCTCTTCCCCAAACCGGTGTGCAGGGCAGCAGCGAGCACTGCCCAGCACCAGGGAGCTCTGCCGCAGGCACCGCCTGTGTCTGGCACCGCTGTGCCAAGGCCAAGAGACAAATAGCTCCAGCCCGGTAATGAGCTCCCCGAGTTCCTCCTCCCTGCCGTGCTCTGGAGTGGCCTCTTAAATAATTCAGTTGAGCTCCTGAACTGCCTGGAAAACACCTCCAGGTCTTTCCTAATGAGCTCACTACGGACCTGATGTCCAAGGCTAGAGGAGCCGAAAGAGCCAGTCCCCCACCAACACACAGACAGTGAGCGAGCACAGGCCACCACCGTGTCCCCGAGTGCTGGCACGGCTGGCTGGTGGGTCCCCAGGTTCCTGGGCCACGCACACAGCATCATGAGCATCTCACGGCAGGAGGGAGGTGGCTGGGCCACGTGCTGGCTGAGGCAAAGCAGAGCAGGAGCTGCATCAGTGCGCACAGAAGAGCCATGAAGCACAAGCAGCAGTGCCAAAGCCACACAGATTCCGGTGAGGCAGAAATGGTCAATGAAACAGAGAAAACCTGGAGAAAAATCCCCCCATGGGGAGATGGACCCTGCTTGCTGGTGCTTTCAAAGCCAAATCCTTTCAGGGTGGCCCAAGCCCAGGCAGAGGGCTGGACACTGGCGCTGCACACAGCTCGGTGGAGCAGGGCACTGTGTCCTTCCAGCTTTGTTTCTACCCTCACTCCCTGCGACATTGGCATGGGACACTGTGGGGAACAACACCAGACCCCACATGCAGCATCACCACTGGAGCAGTGCCAGAAAGCCTCAGATCCAGCCCTGCACTACTGGCTTTTCCCTCATTTCCTCCTCCAGCTGATACTGAAAACGCTGTCAAATAAAGTCTCTAAAACTCGTTTAGGAAAGCAAGCATCCTTTATCTGGCCAGAGCAACATGAAGGAGTGATGTTTGCAGGCATTTTCAGTATCACAGCATCCCCTCTCCCTTGTGCCAAGCCTCGCGGCACCCTGGGCAGAGTCCGGCCGCATTCCCCAGCCCAGCGAGGGGCATGGGAGCAGGGCACTGCAGACCCAGTGCAGTAACTGCCTCTGTGCCATTAGCAGAGCCCTTGGCAAGCTCTGAAGATAGACAGTGCTGCTGTGACTTCTCTTGGGACCTTGGAAAGGTCTTGGGACCTCGGAAGGGTCTCGGGAGCACCAGGACAGGAAGAAGAGGAGGAGGAAGGGTAAGCCAGATGAGTGGTGGGGGCACAAGCATCTGCTGTGAGGGAGCATGCCCAGGAGGGAGGATTTGGTCTCAATGAGGCTGGCTAGAAATCCAAGGTTTAATGTTTGTTTGGCAACCTGATCTGTGATAACAGAGCCTGCTGCCCACCAGTGGCTCTTTGTGCTACTGCTTTGAGGATACAGGTGGGACAGAGGGTGAAAATGCACCTGGGAAGAAAGTGGTGGGAGAATGAGGGAGTTTGAGAGATCCCCTGTGGGCTACAGCACCACGCTGGGCTGCTCTATCTGCCCAAATTCCCACCCAACCTTCATCTCACGGGGAATTGCCCACAGATGCTGAGCTCCTCTGCACCCTGGGGAAAGTCCCAAGTGTCCAAAGGGACTGTAGGAAAAGCAGATTAACCCCTGAAGGCAGGAAAATCCAGGGGAACCCCAACTCTGGAGGCACCAGCCCCAGCCCTGCTCTGCCAGACCATTCTGCCTGCTTTGCTCTGGCCCCATGGGTGACACTACAGCTCGTCCCAGCCGTGGTTCCAGGGTGAATGAGCACAACTGTGAGCTGACCCTGAACCTGGTGTCCACCGCAAGCCAGAAATTGAGCAAGACCAACACGGGCTTGCCTGGAGAGCCCTGGCCTTGAAAGCAGAACAGACACAAGTCCCAGATGGCCCCGTCAATTCCAGCTAATAAAAAGGATATTTCACACATCAAGCACTTTGCAGACACATTAATGAGAGCAAACAAAGGCTCCGCTATGCAGATTAGGGGATACAGGAAAGCAGCTCCCCAGGATACAGGGATGGGCATCGCTGGTCACAGCTGGCCCAGCCACTGAGCTTTGCTCTTCTGCTCCTCGGGGACATCCCCAGAAGCATCCTGGGGACCACAGCTGGCCTCTGCCCTCCATGGGGCTGAAACGCTGCCTTGAAGGACAGCATCACGAGGATCAGATCTCCCCAATCCCCTCAGCAGCTCTGCCTGGGTGCTGGAGGGGAAGCTGGGCAGGCTAGAGCTCCCCAAATCATCCAGAAGCTGGGGAAAGGATCAGTGTGGGGCTGAGACCTCACCACGGCCTGCAGCTTCCTCACCAGAGGAAGAGGAACAGGCCCTGAGCTCTTCTCTCTGGTGACCAATGACAGGACTTGAGGGAATGGCGGGAAGATGCCAGGGGAGGATTAGGAAGGACATTAGGAAAAGGTTCTTCCCCCAGAGGGTGGTGGAGCACTGGGGCAGCTCCCAGGGAAGCAGTCACGGTGCCAAACCTGACAATATTCCAGAAGCATTTGCCAATGCCCTCAGACACACGGTGTGGATGTTGGGCTGTCCTGTGCAGGGACAGGAGCTGGACCCGATGGTCCTCGTGGGTCCCTTCCAGCTCAGGACATCCTATGATTCTAAGCAGACTGTGATCCAGGATGCTGGAGTTGCTTCAACTCCAGTGACATCAGGAGCTTTAAACTATGCGAATGCTACATTAAAGCTCAATTTCTGATACTTCTCGTGCGGATTATCCAGAAAGGGAGGCCCTACTAGAAGGGTTAGTTCCCCTCTGCCTAAGCGGGAGATTTCATGCCATGCTGAATAAATAAAATAATGTGGTCTTACAAAAGGCGGCGGTGCGGTGTATTGGATACCACAGCACTGTTGCAAGGCGTCTGTCAGCACCAATCGCCGTGACTGATGACTTATCAAGAATGGACCTGACATTTCCAAACGAGCTGTTTTGATAGAGTTGTCATTCAAAAAGGATCTAAAATAAAATAATAATAATAATAATAAAAAAGAGCCCAGATAGGAACAGGATGAGAAATGGAAAACACTTTCTGCCTCTGCCCCGCCTGTTTAAGGGTTCCCAGCTTGGCATACAGCATGAGCGGGTCGGGAGGGAAGTGCACGGAGTCTTTGCTGAGACACAGCTCCACGTGTGACCAAGAGGCTGAGGACATGCTGAGGGTTGGGGTTGTTCAACCTGGAGAAGAGAAGACTCTGGGGAGACCTTAGAGCAGCTCCCAGTACTGAAAGGGGCTCCAGGAAAGCTGGGGAGGGGCTCTGGATCAGGGAGGGCAGGGATGGGATGAGGAGAAACAGTTTTCAGCTGAAAGAGGGGAGATTGAGATGAGACCTTAGGAAGAAATGTTTTGCTGTGAGGGTGGGGAGGCCCTGGCCCAGGTTGCCCAGAGCAGTGGTGGCTGCCCCATCCCTGGAGGGGTTCAAGGCCAGGTTGGATGGGGCTTGGAGCCCCTGAGCCAGGGGGAGGTGTCCCTGCAGTGGGGTTGGAACTACATGACCTGTAGGGTCCCTTCTGACCCAAACTGTTCCATGATTCTATGTTTTACAGCCTCGATGCTCTCAGAAATCAAACCACCGCAGGGAAGTGTGCTAGGAATAGCACAGGAAAGACAGCACACAGCCACTGAGCCACCAAAATCCTCCAGCTGGCTGTGAATATCTGTGATGAGCCCCTTAAGAGCAGGGGTTAATGAGCATAGAGTCCAACTGCTATATCCCAAACTTCCTCAGCAAAGCAGCATCACTCAGCACCACCCTGCACCCACACTACCCAGGTCCTGCTCAATTAAATAGGCAGCTCCAGGATGGCTCCAACAGAGTCCTCCTGGCGCTGACGAGGCCCTGTCATTAAGTGATTGCTTCCAACCCCAGCTGAGGCTCTTGCACCTTGAGTGGCAATGAGTGACATCTCCGTGAGCTGCCAGTCACCATCCCAGCGACAACAGGAGCCGGTGCTGGTGATGCCCAGATGGCTGAGTGGGCATCACTTAAATAGTTTTGGCTATCTTAGGAGTAACTTTGTGACCCCTGCAGATGGGATGGTCCAGCTGGGTATGCAAGGAGGGCCGGATCCTGCACACACTGCTTAATTGAGGACCCTGGCACAAGGGGGTTGGATGGTCCGGGCTGAGCGGGAGAATGGGCATCCTGCATATTGCAACGCAGTGGGATGCACTGTGTGGGGCAAGGAGGGAGCTGCAGGCTACAGCCAAGGGATGCTGTGCTGCAGACAGCTGGGTCTGTGCTTCAGATGTTCCAGAAGTGATTTTAATTATTTTCAGCTTCAGACAAGCTGGGCTTCGACCTCAATTGTGCAGTCAGCTAAGTGTATCAGCCCCAACTGAGCCCAAGGCGTCTGCAGGGTGCAGCAGTCCTAACTCCAGGCTAGGGCTGCAGAGAAAGCTGGGGCACGGCAGGGGCAGGATCGTCTCTGGATTCTCCCCAGGTGGCATGAAAAGCCAGGGAAGTGAATTATGCTGGTGGCAGTGCCAGGCAGGGGCTGCCAGGCTGCCGTGCAAGCCCCCAAGTCGGCAAGGGAACGTCTGCTGGGCTGCAGAAAAGGGATGAGCATGAGATGATTTCACTTTAACCGTCTCCAAAAGGCATTTCACTTTCATCACAAGTTTGTTGCAACCTCCTCCCTCCACCCCAAACTGGAGATGACATTTGTTCCTGAGAGATCAGCTTATTTAGCTGTCATTTATTCTTCATCTCACTGACAGACTTCCTTCTCCTCTTTCCTTTGCCCTACTCCTTCTCACAGCTAGCTGCCTGCTGCTTTTAATAGGAGAAGGTATCAGGGCTGTTGGACGCAGCAGAGCAGCCGTGTCTCGGCATGGGGCTCGAGGCCACTCTGATACTCGACATCGTAGGTTTGGGATAAGCTCTGAAACCAGGTTTCTCTTCATCTAAGGGTTGCAGAAAGTATATTTCTCCTTTAAAACAAAGCTATTAACACTTACTTATGCTCCCGCTATACTCCAGTCTGGGTGACTACTGCCTGCCAACACCTCATTCCCTCTGCAGTTTTAATTGATGCTATTAAAGATCTGCAATGCTTCACCCCAGAAGTGGCTCAGTCTCTCTACCATGATGAAGAAGCTCTCTCCTTAGTGCTTGTGTTAAAATTATCAGGCGCTTGAGGCTGGGGAGGAGAGAAAGCTGTGTAGCCTTGGAGTGTGGCGAAGCGCTTGCTCCCTGGCTCGGGAATGTTTTGCTGTCACTTTGCCCCGTGTTAAACATGCACAGAGGCTGCAGAGAGGGAGGAAGCTGGGTTCTTGGGGATGGATGATGTGATGTGTGAATAAATCCAGTGCCTAAGGCTGCTATATCCTGATTGCAACTCATGTGTCTGCTTCGCAATGAGGATGGAAGAGAAGGGAGGCTGCAAGGCTCAGAAAGTGGTGGGGTGGTTAGGCAGAGTTCACCAAACTCTGGATTTGCTCACCCTCACCCCACTGGACATCTCACAACTTCCAGCCAAATCTACATCAGAGACTCACTTGGTATTCGAGACCCAGCAACCACCTTCTTCAATCAAAATTAAGTATTAAAGTGAAAGGCAATTCAGTGAGACCATGAATTCATTAGGAAACATAGCGAGATCCAAGAGGTGCTGCAGATGAGAACCCACCAGGGAGGTGGGAATGGGGTGGGGGGAGCAGCAAGCAGACAGAGACATATCCGCAGCAGTGAGTTAAAATCAGAAGGGGTGGAAAGAATCAGTGCCTTATGTTAGATGAAGATTAAATGACAGCCCTTGCTTCAAAGGGCAAACGCGAGAGGCTAACAGGCTGTGACAAACCAGGATGCATGGACACAGGCAGCCAATTCCCTTAAATAAATTTTTTATTGGCCATGATATCTGAAAACAAGCAGCCCGCAACAGGGATTAATGGTTTTCCCTGGCCTCCCCTAGCACTTTCCATCCCGGGGAGAGCCACGGATGCAGCCCAGGCACCGTCTCTCCCGGTGGCCCTGCTGCAGCTGGGGATGCCGTGGGGCTGGGGGTGGAGGAGTGAGACGGAATCACTTAGCCTTCATTAGGCCAAATTAAAATCAGAAGTGAGATGACAATTACAATTTGTGACCGGCTAATTGTTCGCCTCAGAAGCTGATCGTTGTGCAGATTGGGAAAATTAATTGTTCTGAGTCCCAGGTGGGTTGGCTTTGAACCCTGCCGAAGAAGTGGAGCTCCTGCGGGCTGTGCTGCCTGCTCTCCAGCCAGCCCTGGGGAGAATGCTCTGCGGGCTGCATCGCTGAGGGTCTCCAGCTTGGGTGCAGAGCCCCAGGGCCTGGAAATCCCCCAAACCCCTTGTTACCTCTGACTTTAGCACCTGGAGTGGAGCAGAGGACCCGTGGGTGTGTTAGAACCTGAGCTGTGTTAGAACCTGAGCCTGGACGGGTTGGCAGTGCTGCGATCTGCAGCCTCCACAGTAGGAGCACCCGTTGCCCTCACCCTGCGTGGTGGACTTGCCCACAAACCTCCCTCCCTTTCCACCCACCCAGGGAGGGAGCTCCCTTCCCGCTGAGGCTTGCGAGCACTGCTGTCATCCACCCGGCACGGAGCGTGGTGTGTCAAGCCCAGCTCCTGTCAATCAAGCCTACCCTTTCAGAGCATCCTTCTTGATTTTTATCCTCAGGGTGCTTGGGAAAGGGTGTTGTGAACACTCAGCTATAATTATAGCTTCTAATGGGGCTGTCGGAGAGAAGGAAGGTGCCAGATTTCAGCGGAAACGGAGACCTCCAGCTCCTGTCTTCGCTCTGCTCTCCCATCCCTGGGGTTTCTGGCAGGCTCCGCCGCCACGACAGTGGCTGCGTGGGAGCCAGCAGATCCTGGGCTCGCATCGACCCCGTGTCCTGCAGGATGGAGTCTGGAACGTGGTGTGGGCTCTGCTGTGGGAATCCACCCATTGCAATTTGCAGCCGGGCCCTTCGCAATCCTCTCTCCGCCAGGCAGCGCCCATGCAGAGGGACCTTTTCCTGCTCCATCTCCCCATGTTGCCAATTAGCTGTGAGGTTCATGCGCTCTGTCTTCATGTCTCTCTGGTAGCAGGGGACAGCTCAACCTGATTTCCCTCCTGTGTTACCACCATCACAGCCCTGCTGCTGCCCGCGCTCTCTCGGCAGGCAGCCTGCCGTCTCTGCAAGCCTGGTGCCACCTCGGCACAATGGGCAGCACAAGCCTGAAGTGTCTCCCACACAGACAGCAGCTCCTCTCCCTGCAAAGAGGCTCCACGAGCCGTGGGTGGGGTCCTTTCCCCAACGCAGCTCTGAGACACAAGCAGCTCCTGCAGCTCTGGCAGCCTGGGGGAGGCTGTGGGCACACAGCAAGGAGCGCGGTGGCTGCCAGGGGCTGACAGCAGCCGGGCACTGGGATGTGATAACTCCTGTGGCTGTACACGCCTGTTGAGCTGCAACAACATGACAGTAATAGTAGCTCCTAATCCGCACAAGTGTGTGTTTGTGCCTTGCAGCGGTGTGCGTGCTGGAGAGACAGGTGCATGCCAGGGAATTATGATATATATTGCTGTGACAGAGCATTTCCCTCTGTTGTACGTTGTAGATACAGGGAAAGACCCCACAGATACATGGATTGTCACGGGATTGTCGCGGTGGGAGGAAATGCTGCCAGCCTGCAGGGAGGAATGGCTCCTCGTTAACCGTTTGGGACAAGCTTTTCAAAGGGCTCATCTCCCATGTGCCCGTCTAAATGATGCAGAGAGAGCTCTGAAGCCTGGACACTGAGTCCTTTTGAAACATCAAGCCAGTAGTGCATAGGAGCTGGGAGTGAACAGGGATGCTCAGACCTCTTCCATTTATTTCTTCTCTCTAATCAAACAAACAAGCAGCACGCCTAGAGCTGCAGCAGGCAGGCAGAGCCCGTTTGAACCTTCCTCTCCAGAGATGTTAAAGCTCAGAGGAAAGCGTCTCCATGTCGCTCTTGGCACTCCAGGGTCCCCCAGCCCCTCCAGCACAAAGGCTTGGTCCCCAGCCCAGCCCATGGACATCTTTGGCCCTAAAACCTGCAGATGGATGGGAGGGGTAACTGCTGTCCTGGCAGCACGACTGCAGATGCTGCCTGTGCTGTGTCAGCCCCAGTGACCTTCCCCAGCAGACTGGTTTGCAAACAGGAGTGATCAATACCCTTTGGCACAGCCTGAGGGCTGGAGGGAGGAAGGGTGGACATTCAGGCTGGCTTATTTGCAGAACAACCCCCTCAGACCTTCTCCCCCTCTTTCTCTACCCACACCAAGGCCAAGGGCAGCATCCTTTGAGAGGGGATGCTCCAGGCAATGTCAAAGGCTTTTGAGCTCAGCAACCCAGCCGTGAAACAAATCTGAGCTACGGGCTACGAAACAAGCGGTGTCGCTTGGGGAGGGCATGTCCATGTCCTTCTGTTGTGACTCCAAATTAGGTCCCTGGAATTAGGTATCGACTTCTAGGGAGGCAGTGGAAACGCTGGCGGCAAGTGGCTCGCAGCAGCCAGAGCCGCTGGATCCGGTGAGGACTGAGGGGCTGCCCAGCACCCGTGCATCCCCCAGCCGTGGTGGTCCTGTCCCAGTCCAGAGCCCGGGCACGGCCAGAGGCTGCTCCAGCCTGTGTCCCTGGGGTGTTTTATGTTTTACGGCAGGGTTTTGATGTTAGTCCCTTCTGAGGGATAAACCAAAGGGAGGAAGGGGAGGAATGGGTTATTAAACAAAGCTTGAAAACAAAAGGAGAGAATTCCTGAGTGTAATTAAAACCTAACCCATGGTGGGATCTCTCCTGTTATTTCTCTAGAGGTGTCTGTTGTTGGAAACAATAATTCTCCAGCTAAGCAGGATTGCTGCAGGTGGGGAACGATGCGCAGATGGTGCCAAGAGAAGAGGTGAGGGACAGGGGACCAGGGACCTCACTTAGCCATCGCCACACTAGGGATTCAGCTGGTCCCTTGCCATCTCCATCTTATTTGTCTCTTCATTCCTCGATGGACCTGCTTTACCAGGAGTGAAGGGAGCCAGGAGCTTGTGGCGACTGACCCGGGCAGGGGCACAGGCAGGGTTTGGTGCCAGCAGATGGATGGGCAGGTGACTCAGGCATCAGTGGACAGGCAGTGGACCAGGGTCACATCACACGCGCAAAGCGAGGCGAGAGCAGCCGAGGTTGGAGCCTAGTCCTGCTCCCTTTGATCTTCCAGAAGAAAGGTCAGGATGGCAATGCGGCTGCTTGTAAGTGCCGTGAAATCAGACTAATTTCTAATTACAGGGAAGTTTTGCCCTGTAATCTTGCTGGCACATTCTGGCCTCCTTGGTCCATGTGTCTGTGATAAAGGGCTGGAGTTACAAAGCACTTCCTGAGGGCTTGAGGACCCCGTGCACTGACATAAAAGAGCATCTCAGTAGTGCTGCAGGGATGGGAGATGCTCCCGAGAGGGCTGAGCCTGCCCTGCATAGGGATCCCCACCCTCTGCCGCTTCCCACATCCTGATGAGCTGCTGCTCCATTGCCATGATGCCCCTGGAAACACCACAAGGACATGAGGTCCTACCAAACCACTCTGGGCTGGCCAATGCTCAGGGACAGAGAGAGATAGCTTGGTTCTGCCTTCTCCACGCTGCCAACCAGCAGCAGCTCCACTGCATTCAATGTCTGGGCTTGGTGGCCGCAGGACAGAATGTTGAGGAGGAAAGATCCAACAATAAATAACCAAGGACAAGAGCAGATCCAGGATCGTGATGCCACATTAAACAAGGGGACCAACACCCTGCCCCTGAGCTGCAGCTGCTCGTTGCCGACCTAAAAGCCTTCCCATGATTTTAGCTGAGCTTCAGCACACACAGATTCCTGCTCAGGGTTAAACATTTCAGCCGGTAATTGCAAACCCAATGTTTCAGCAGCTTATTAGGACATGACAACCAGAAAGAGCACATCTGTGACATTAGAAGGTTGGACGTGAAGCTGATCCTGGCCATGCTGATAACTTTATCGCCCTGGTCTCTGCTTACCCTCCATGCTGTTTCCCATGTGCAGCACCCAGGGCAGCCTCTCTGCAGGAACAACCCTTGGTGGGTGGCTTGCAGGGCTTGTGCCTCTGAAGGAATCGGGTGGAAGATCTCAAAGCCACACACTCTCTGAGAACCCTGTACTTGTACAGGTTCAGCAGCCAGCACCTGCCCCTCAGGAGAGGGCAAAATGGTTTCCAGACCTCTAAAAAAGCCTCCAAACATTTTCAAAGCCAGGCCTGGCCATGCTGAGCTCCAAGCCCTGTTTTCAGCCAGAGGGAGACAGTCAGCCCTGCCTGGGGCATTGCTCCAGCCTTGTTCAGTGATGTTCATGAGCAGCTAAGAAGTATCTAATCCACCTGAATAAATCTGGGCAAGGTAATACTTTTGGCATTAAACATGGATTTAAAAAAGAGTGCACTGATTTTCTCTCTGTGATGGATTTCACCGAGGAAAATCTTGGATGTCTAGCCAGCGTGGCTAGAAATACGACACTGAAGTGGCATCTCAGACTCTATCAGACCCTGCACCAATATAGCCTGGGACATCCCTTGCTTCTGCTGGGGCTCTTCTTGACTCCAACTGGCTCCTGCCCAGTAAGAACGATTCCTCTCTGAGACCCATGCCCCTTCTCGCGTCTTCTCAGCCTTGTTGTGGAAAATCAAACTGTGATTTAGAACCTGCCTCTTGCAAAAGGCTGGTGGATGATGCCTATCTCTGCTGCCCCTGGGAAGCATCAAGATGCTGTGCCCGGAGCAGGGGGCAGCATAAAGGCATCCCCCCTAGACCAACCTGGGCCCCGCACTGCTCAGAATGTGCCTGTTCTTAGGGGTTGAGGGGAGACAAGTCAGCCTCCAGCAGCCAAAAAAGCCGTAGTTTAGTACAAATGCCAATAAGTCATTAGGAATGATAAGAAAAATGTACGGTTACCATAGCAACTGCCAGGCACATCTTTGGGGCTGGTTCACCCCCTCCTCAGGTGTGGAGCAGCTCGGTGGGGATGGAGGCCAAGCCCTGTGCTGTGCCCATGAGAAGCCACCACAGATGGAAAGGGCTCGGTGAGCTGGGGGTGGGTGTACCGGCATCGCCCTTACGGGGTTTGACAGTGCTCAGCCCCTCCATGAGAAGCAGCAGGGCTTGGTCACCAGCAGAGATGTTTTCTAATGGGATGGGGTCTGCATGGTCCTTTGCAGACCGCAGGGCTGGCTCTGCCATCGCAAACCAAGGGGGTTCCATATCACCCTTACACCCACCCATTGAGGACGGACCAACATCCAGCCCTCAAATCTCCTGCCCTGGGCTCCACGTGCTTGTGGGCACTGCCCTGCCCATGGCCAAACCTCAGGGTGCTTGGGGGCTGATGAAGGTCCCTCCTCAAACTGAAGGGGACAGAATAACCATTCGTAGGTGAGAAATTGTCCTTATTCTTGGCAAAAATCCAGTTTATTTTAAATAAAACCAACCAACTGACCACTGGGAGTCTGGGGCCAGTGGAGGGGAGAAGGGAATTGCTAGGAGGAAGGAATTTGGCCCATAGGAACGAGACTGTGATGAGCTGGGGTGACCTGGCCTCTGGCATCAAGGAATTTGGCGGTTTCTGGGCTGGAGCCTGAGGCTTCAAGCTGAGAAGTGACCCTGGATTCTGGTGTACCCTGGAGCGGCTGCAGGAAGGAAAAGCATTAAGGATCCACGGTGCATCCCAGCTGCTCCTTTACTCACCCGCCTCGTGCTTACTGCAAAGCCCCCAGTCTCCAGGGCTGCTGCGCAACAGGACAGCCTGGCTCCTGTCCTCATCGCACCGAGCACACCGCAAGGGCTGGCTGTCACCCGATGAAACAAAGCTTCCCTCGGTCACCAAGCCTCTGCATCGCCGGGTGCGAGCCCGCTGAGCTCAGGCAGAGCCAGAGAAGTTGCCACTCTCCCATCTTCTTGGGGAAACACAGCCCTCGGTGGTCCCACGCACGCCGCCCCTCCCCACACCGCAGCTGCACATGGCTGGCGGAAATGTCACCCACTTTGTCTTTAATTCATAAACATTGCCTCCCCCCCGGCAGGATCGTTTTGCTTTATTGACAGAATCAGATCTTTTCTGCGTTTCCATGAGCAGCTCATCTCCTCTTAGTCATCCTGGGCTGCTGTGGATATTGGGAAGCAGCACAGAGCAGGGGTGAGGGGCTCCTGCCCCCCAGCACAGCGGGGTGACCCCTTCTGCAGCTGGTACAAAGGGAAGATCCAGCCCTTGAAGGCAAGAACCACATCAACCCTCTCCGTTGCCTCTGGCTGCAAACTTCCCCCACCTCCCCACTGTGGTTTATAAACCCACTCAGCTCTGCAACTCCATTATTTACAGGCACTGCCCAAGGAGACGGTCTGTACCAAGGACAGCAGGAAAAATAAGATGGCACTGCAGGAAAAATATGATGGCACCAAGCCCTACGCAGGGTGGATGCATCCAGCTCTGCCCCACAGCATCCTTACCGGAGCGGAGCTGAGTGGGAGTAGGATGCTGTGGCTGGGAGCAGCCACTCCATGAGGCCATACTGCATCACCCCTCCCAAGCAAATCCATGATTCCTTAGGAGAAAACGACTTTGGCAGCACTCTGCTCTTTCCCAACCATCCTCACTCCACACCCTTAACAATATAAAGCAAAACAAAATGCACTACCAGGCTGCTTGGCTTCTCGGTGAAGCCCCCAGCTCCCTGCAGCAGCCCTGCCCGCCGCCAGCCTGCCAGCAGAGATTTTGGCACGTTAAATGATGGGGTTTGGATATAAACAGCTCTGTTCATTTAACTTCCCTTAAAACCTGAGCACAACAGGGTAAACACGTGTGTGTGCCAAGCCAGGGATGGAAACCATGGCCAAGGAACAGGGGACAGAGGGGTTAATCTGCAGCTTCCAGGGAGGTTTTAACCAGCAAAGAGGGAGTCAACAGAAGAGGAAAAAGCCATGCAGATAGCTGGAAGGTGACAATGAAATCCCTTGCAGGGGCAGGATGAGGGATAAGGGTTTTCAGCAAAAAGAGGGGAGATTGAGATGAGATTTTATTGAGAAATGTTTTCCCGTGAGGGTGGGGAGGCCCTGGCCCAGGGTGCCCAGAGCAGTGGTGGCTGCCCCATCCCTGGAGGGGTTCCAGGCCAGGTTGGATGGGGCTTGGAGCCCCTGATCCAGTGGGAGGTGTCCCTGCCCATGGCAGGGTTGGGACTGGATGGACTCTGAGGTCCCTTCCAACCCAAACCATTCCATGATTCTATGATTTAACAATTTAACAGGTGACAGACGGGCATCAGGGCAGCCCTCAAACCCAGCAACGTCATGATGAAGCCAACCCTGGCCTCTCTCCTTAGTCTTTTCAAATGCAGATGCGGGGATGAAACCTGCAGCACCTTAGGAACTAGAGGACTCCTCGATTGCATGAGCTGCATCTACTGGAGGGTTGCAACACGCTGAGCCACACGGCGCTGCAGCCGGGGCTTTGGGACAGCCCACCCAGCTCCATCGCTACCTTTGAGCAGCAGTGGCAGCACGTAGGAGTTAGGCAAAGTGACTCAGAAATAGGAATCGGCAGAATTTTCCATAGGAATAAAAGCCACTGCTGGAAAATGCAGCTCCCGATCAACCACAGCAATCTGCAAATTCAGACGCTGCAAACCCTTTTTGGGCCAGTGTGTAGAAAGTCCAAATCAGCTTTTCAAGGCAAGCAAGTGGCTTTGATTGCACATTGCCAAACATTGGTTTCAACAACCAAATCACTGAATTAAATTTAATAATCTCACTATAAACAAGGGGCAGGCAATCAATGGAAAAGTTTATTCCAGCACAAAACATATTTGTTTTAATGTTTCACCCATTTTTCCCTTTTCAGGTGACCAGATACCAGTATTTTCTTTTTATTTTGGGGATTTTTTTTCCCCTCTGTATTTCCAGGCTGTTGTCTCCAGTCAGGACTGGGGAAAACCTTGGAGAAGAGCTTCCCTGGGCTTAGGGGCAAAGATGCTTTCTCGGAATCATAGAATCATTAAGGTTGGAGAAGACCTCTAAAGTCATCCAGTCCAACTGTCAGCTCAACCCCTCCGTGCCCACTAAACCGTGTCCTGAAGTGCAATGGCGACACGTTTTTGAACCCCTCCAGGGATGGGGACTCCCCCACTGCCCTGCGCAGCCTCTCCCAGGGCTTCACTACTCTGTCAGTGAAGAAATTGTTCCTAATATCCAAACTGAATCATCGCTGCAGCAATTGAGACAATTTCCTCTCATCCCATCCCTTGTTACTTGGGAGCAGAGCTCAGCACCCACCTCACCGCAACCTCCTTTTCAGGAGCTGCAGAGAGCGATGAGGTCTCCCCTCAGCCTCCTCTTCTCCAGGATAAACAGCCCCAGGTCCCTCAGCCGTGCTTCAAAAGACTTGTTCTCCAGATCCTTCCCCAGCCTCATTCCCCAAATGAGAGAGCTGGAGTTTGTTTCCCTCTGCCTTTGGGAAAGGCTGGTTAAAATGCAAAACTCCTTTTATGCTGATTACAAATTCCTCACTGATGAAGGCTTTTAAATTCAAAGCAAGTGTTATTAAGCCTCACCGAAGCACAGTGGCCCCATCTTCATGCAAAACAATTTTCTCAGCTTGAGCCTGCAAACAGATTCCACTCAGCTTTGGTCAACAGGAAGGACAAAGCTGGTCACGCTCCGACCTCACACGTCAAATTTCATCTTGGAGTGATTTTTTTATGACTGGTTATAAATGCCACAAAATATGGTTCTATAATAGCGCCTGGGAAAGGCTTTTAAAGCCAATGGGTAGGGCTGGAGTCTGTATAGGGTCAAGAGATATCAGAGCATTTATAAGCTGCTGGAGGAGGAAGCTGGCATTAATTCTGAGTTGAGTTGGTGAATAATTTATCACAAGTAATTTATTGACTAAGTTTGTCTCTTTTCCCTGTCTGGGTGAAAAGCACCCCAGTGCACAGAGCCAGCACGAGACTTAGGCATCACTTAAGTCCCAATTAAGCCCTTTGTGAATTGTCTGGGAACGGATCCCAATTTTTCCCATATTTATTTGTTATTCAGAATCACACGCCAAACAGAGCCGACACATAATTCCTGCTCTGCGGTGTGTTTGCAAACAGTTCCCAGGGAGCGCCCACTGGGAGGACTCCAGCCGTTTCGAGGGGGTAGGGGGGGTTACTCAGGCCCTCATCCCTCCCTGCCTGGCACGCTGTAATTCCTAGGACCCCATTTCCAACATCAAGGAGCTCCAAGCGCTCACCACCACCAGAGATAAGGAAGAGGTGGGGGGGGGAGATTGCAAAGGGTGCTGGGGCTCCATCCCCCTGACCCGAGGTGCACCTGGAGCAATTTTCTCGGCCATTTATTGCTTTCCTAAAACCCACCCATTGGAACAGCCTTTTTCAAAGCCTCCTATGAATATATCTGTCACAAAATACTTTCTGCTGTCAGCGACCATGAAACCTGCACATATATTTCACCACCTCTGTCCTGGAACGGTGTTGGGCATTTCAGCATCTGCCTTGGTCCAGCGCAGGAGGGATGCTGGAAGGGACACACGTGGGGACCGATGTGGCTGGCCAGGCTATGGCCACAGCCTGGCACAGCAGGAGGGCAAGGGGGGATGCTCTGGGCTCCACGAGGAGCTCACAGCCCAAGAGCATCAATGAAGAAACCCTAAACTGAAACCCAGAGTCCCAGTGCAGAGCCTTATCAGTGGAGACCATCTCCCTTCTTAAGAAGAAGTTTTAAACTCATCTAATTTTAATGTTTTTCCTGATGCACTCCCAGCAAGCTGCAGACAGCACTGTAATTCTCCTGCTCAGGGCATTCCACACCCAGGGCTGGGCAGAGCTGCAGCTTTCAATGCAAAGCAGAGGAGAAGGCATTTCCCCTGAGAACAACAATATCATTTCCAGGAGGAGAACGAAAGTCACGGGTACCTCCCACGCACATTGAAGAGGGGAAGAGCTACCATCAGAGGGGCCTTGAACCTCATCTTCAGTGGGTGGGGGTGGGTGGGGGGGGGAGAGTAGAACTGTCTCTCGGTGTGTTTCCTGGCAAAAAGGATGGGAGAGCAAAAAGAAAGATGATGGCAAGTTTCTGTATGCAAGAAGGGGCTCACAGGGGCACTGGGATGGCATTTCTGCTCTTTAGGAAGTCAACCACGTGCCAACAGGGACACTGTCCCATGGGGAGCTTTTAGGACAAAGGGGAAGAGGCATTAGCAACCAGGGTCTACCTTGAAGGTGATTTAGGACATCTATTGTCTGCTGGGAATAAAGACCAGGAAGGAACCTAGTGTTTAGACTTCCCTGCATTTGGAGAGGTGCTGGTAGTGGTGAAGTTCCCAGCCTTTCAGTTGCTCACCTGGACCAAGCTCTGGACCTTCCTGGCACCTTCTATCCATGTCCTAGCCAGGACATTCCCTAAACGGCAGTGATGGGCTACAACAAGGACTGGGGACGAAGCGTATGATGCTGTGAACCAGCATGGCTCTTCGAAGCTGAGAGCTGCGTCTGGTTAGAGCAGCCGAAGCTCTGCTCTGCATTGAGTATTGAAGCCTTCACGGCATCTCCTTTGAAGTACTGAGCACAGGGGCTGCTCCGGCTCCCTGGGGAGGCAATTACGCAGTTTAGTGTACGGCACTGTGGGGAAAGTGATTTCCTGATGCTCCAATACCCCTAGCGTGGTTTAGGTCGGGGTCCTGCTGAATTCACCGCCCCTTTCCCTTGCACCAAAGGGATTTTGCAGGCTCTGGGTTGAGTGGTGGCACAGCTCAACCCTAGCAGATGATGCTGAGCTCCCTCTTTTATATTGCAGAAAATAAAAGAGGTCCCAACCAAAGGAAGACGTTTTAAATGACTGAGGAGCAGACTCATCCCCAGATTTGGCCCTCAAAACCTTGCTACAAGCTCTGCCCGCATCCAAGCAGTGGGATCAGGACTGCTCGTCCTCAAAGGAACGGCGGGAGCTGGGTTCTGGCTCAGCACTGGCACAGCAAGACAAGAAGGGTGAGACAGGAAACATCTGTGCAGAGCTTCTGACCCCCCAGCCCTGGTAGATCATGGCTTGAGGAAACAAATCCTTGTGGCCAGTAGGAATGGCAGCACCTACCTGCAAATACCAGCAAAAAGCCTCCTTGGGAATATTGCTCCAAGGGTCCTCAGTGCCCGGCCCAGAGCATCCCCCTCCTCCCCACTGGGATCGCACTGCCAGGCTGGGGCAAGCTTTGAGGGGCAAAGGGCTTTGTCCCCTCCTCACTCTTGGGAGAGAGAGGCATTGCTGAGATCTCGCAGATCCCTTTTGGGGAGGGTCTGGCGCCCGTCTGAGCGTCAGGAATGGGCAAGGGCAGCGATGCCTCAGCCGCAGCCGCAGCCATGGGTCCCCTCCCAACCCCAGACTGGGTCAGCCTAGATGTGCAAGGGTCCCTGCAGTGAGTCCCTCCCTGTGCACATCCCTGGGGAGCCCTGGTCCTCATCGCCCTCCAGGCTGGTGGGGCACAGCCACGCACCCCAAGGCCACGGGAGGGGACGGCTGCTTGGCACAGAGGTGCAAGCACGGAGATCGCAGGTGGGTGCATGTCTCCGTGGCTGCGTCGGGGAAGGGCGTGCATTGAGGAGCACAGTGAGGAAGGGTTGAAGTAAACACAGAACCAGCACAGAGATCATTAAAATGTCACCGTGGGTTCAGGGCGGCTGCTCCCAGGGTTTGCTTTGCCATCCTCTTTTGCCTGCCACCTCCTGGGAATTCTGCCCTTTCCCTTGGATGGGCTGACCCTGCTGTTACTGAGCAGAAGTAGGTTGTGCAGGACCAGGCTGGTTTATTTAACACGGCCTCTTTTCTACACACAACTTCACTCCTTTAACATTTCCCACGGAGCTCAGACACAGAGGGGTTAACGTGTTGGAAGCGATGCTCCTGGACAGATCGCACCCTCCCAGCATCCCTGGGCAAGGCTGGATTTCTGTCTCAGCATCACCATCCCAAACGCATCGCCACGATCTTCGCTGCAGTTCCCCACATTCCCATTGGTGCCTGGGTGAGGATCGACTTGATCCCAGAGGAGTTTCCAGGACTGGGAATCCAGCTCCTACCATCAGTGATGAGGGAAACCTTCTTTCCCTTGACTGCCTCACAACCCCTTGCCCATTCCTGGACCTGCAAGCACCGGTTCTGTGTGCATTCCCTATTTTCACCTGCTTTTTGTTCTTTTCTTTTCAAATACACCATCTATCCTCCACACCAGAGCTCAGCGACAGCAAAAGAGGAGAGGAAAAAAAACCCAAACAAACCACCAAGCAGCCAGGTCTGTGTTGCAGAGCCCCAAGGAGCAGACGGCCCCCCCCAAAACACAACCGACCAACAATGCAGTTAACGGGGCTGGAGCCCAACTTACCCTTGGACTCTCCTCCCGTCTCCCAGCGTCGCTGTCATCCGCCCGCTTGCTCCCCAACACAGCTGCCTGCACATCTGGCTTGGGCAGAGCCCCCGCCAGCAGACAAAGGGCCAGGTTTGGGGCGTCGGTCCTTGTCCCTTTGGGGTGGGGGACAGGGACAGCAGGCCAACCCCTGCCAGGCTGCCCTCAGCCCCAAGTCTGGAGGCAGCGGGGAGAGATCCTCACCCTTCCCTCGCACCGCTCCTTTGCAGCCGCACGCTCGCAGCTCCCCGCTGCCTGCAAACGCTCCCCCCCTCCTCCTCCTCTTCTCTTCTCCCCTCCCTTTCCCTGTCCTCCTCCTCTTCACTAGAGTCTTGTCGCCACGATGTGCCACCCACCTGAATCAAACCCTGCCGATGGCGCGCTTAACTCCTGCGGCTCTGGCGGACGCTCGAGGGGCCAGCGCTGACACCCCCACTCCCTTGGGGGAATGCTCCCAAGGACCAGATATAAAAAGCTCCTATAAATGCTGAGCTGGCTGCTCGCACCCCTCGGCATCCGCAGCGCATCCTGCTCCTGCTGCAGCTGAGCCCGCTGCAGCACCAGGGTCCTCTTCCCTGGGGTCACCAAAGCCAGGAGGGTTTCTCCCGTGGTGCTGCACGGCCCCACGTCAGGAGGGAATTGGGAGACTTGATGGGGTGGACCTGCGGTCCAAATCCCCTGCTGCCCACCGGCTTGTTTTTCTCTTGGAAAGATGTGTGGTCCTCAGAGTCCCTTGCACCTACCCCATCCCCAAGGTGACGGCAGAGATGCCCCACAGGGTTTTGCAGCACCTGAAGGTGGCTGAGTCCCTGGGTAAGACACTGCCAGTGTCTCCCCTCCCCTGGAAGAGGATGCTGAGAGCCTCTTAACCTTGAAAAACACTGGGGAGAAGCTGCCATCTGTTTTGCTGTGTCTCAGGCAGAGAGATCTGGGCTCCTGCTTGCCTTAAGGGAGGTGAGGCTGGAGACCCGTCCATCTCTGCACCCCATCACCATGCAGGGAGCCGTTTCTCAGCCAGGTGGGGATCTGGGGCTCTGACAAAGGTAGGATTTGGGGTGGGTGCAGCAAACCAGCCCCAGATTTTGTTTGTTTTCCAGCAGTCACTCCCTAGAGATGCTTTTCCCAGCCCCATCCTTCAGAGCCCCGAAGGATGCCACATGCCTCAGGAGTGACAGCGGCCATTGAACCCCCGTTTCACGCTCCCAAGCATGAGCCAAGCTGGGGGTCTGGCTCATTCGCAGAGCATTTGCCTGGGGCGGTGGGCTGGACTACAGGGACAGAGAACAGACGCTTACACACAAGAGAGAGCCAGGGAGGCAGAAGAGGAGCGATTGGAGTGACCTGATTTAATTGGCAGAACTTCAATAACATAAAATCCCTGCCCGTGTGCCCAAACCAAATGGGTGATGTTCTGGCATGTTGGCCCCCGGTCAGCAAAGCATTTATGCAGATACTTAATGGGAACACATGCTTAATGTTAGCCTCGCCTAAATGCTTTGCAGCATAGAGTGAGAGTCAAAGAGGGGTCTCAGCTGGAAGGTCCTCTTATGGAGATTCAAACAGCAAAGGGTAAAATGTGAGGTTTTATCCAAATACTGGGGCACACAGGGCTATGCCTCTTTGTTTTACAAAACCCCCATAAATATCCTATGAAAGCCACTTCTCTCATGAGGCTTTGGAGCTCCCAGGCAGCCTGAGAAGCCCTTCCAGATGGTGTTTGCACCAGTGCCCGCATCCCACTGCTTCTGCCAGGACCATGGATACTCAGAGGGAATAGGGGCTGGGATTGCTTTGTAACCCCTCCCTGTGCTGTGGGGCTGGCAGGACAAGCACCTTGCACCCTCTCCTCCCACTGTATTCAAACAGGGGCTGAGCAGGCGGCCCGCAGCTGCAAACCATCCAGTGCCCATCTCCAGCACTGCATCCTTGGGTGCCTGCAACACAGCACACGCAGATTGCTGTGAGCAGGAGGGAAGAGCTGCCTTGTGCTTTCCATGGTGCAGGAGACACCTTAAGCCCGTCCCAGGCTGCTGCACGGAGCGGTCCACAGCTCTCAAGAGCATGGGTTATCACTGATTACTTGATGGACTCTTGACCTGTCTGCCCCAAGGCTCAGCCTCGTGGCTCAGCCCTGCAGAGCTGCCAGCAAGGCTGGTGGACTGGCTTCAGCTCAGGATGGAACAGGGAAAGCTTTGCCTGCCCTGGCCATATGGTCATGCGTGGCTGCTCCTGCGCTTGGCTGGGTCCCAATGGAACACCCTGCAGCTCCTGGGGACTCCTTTCTGGGCACCCACTGCCCCCAGAGATGGGCCTGGCGGAGGGGGGATGGCAGTAGCTCCCTCCCCAGTTGCCTGAACACCATCGATTGGAGCAATCGACACTGCAGAGACCTTGCTCAGGGCTGGACCGACAAGGCAATTCCATAGAAACAGCAGAACCCAGACAAACTGCACAGGGCTTTTATTGAAGGCTTGGTGGAAGCTTGTACAGCACTGTTAAGACCAGGTCATTTAATCACTTCTCATTCTGACTAGGAGGGGGTTCAAAGGTGCTTGCTTGGTCTTAAGACTAATTGAGTTTCTCCTAGTCTGCTGCAGACTCCCAGTGCAGCCTCAGACAGGTCCCTTACTCAATGACTCCTTCCCTATTTTCAGGATGGGAACATTAGTGTCGCTTCAATCCTGATGACATGGGACGTTTACTGTCTCACATTTACTGGCTCACATTGGCAGCATTCCCCTTCAAGTGCAGGAGGAGAAGCATTTCAGTAAACACAGTCTGCTCCCACTGCAAGCGAGGGAAGGAGATGGAGACAGGCATTTCCCCTGCTCCAGACACTGGCGGGATGCCGCCGGAGAGGGAGAAGCTGGCCCTGGGTGGCCCGGAGCCTTCTCCGTCTAACACCTTGCTCGTAAACAGGTTCCTCCCGTGTGCTAAGCCAGCTTGCTGCAGCTGATGACTAATGCATGTCACTCTCAAGATGCTATCTTCAGGAAGATGAGTACAGCCTGATCCAGGTTTTAATTGTGTGGGATTTTAGCCGAGATGGCACTAATTTATGTTCTCTGCTGCTTCAGCAGTTCTCATGCCTCTTCTGTACTTGAAGTCACCTGGAACGCATTCCCCTGGTGCAAGGGGTTAAAAACTGTGCTTGCTGGAGAAGCAGCTTGCAGTCTCAGGATGATCTGTTACCTACAGGCGGGCAGTTACCTGTGGAGGGTTGTAAGGATGGAGCTCTGAGCAACCTTATCTGGCTCCTGCCGGGGTGTTGAAGTAGATGACCTGTTAATGTCCCTTCCAACCCAAAGAAGTCTATGATTCTATGATTCTGTGCCCCATCTTATGCCTTAAAACACAACTTGAGCTCCTTGGGGAGCAGCACTAAGGCAGTCTCACAGAGCAGAGGCAGATTTAGAGGGCTGAGCTTGGCAAGACATACTCAGCTGAGCCTTAGCTCCCAAAGACCTGGATGAACAAGAGCCCTGGCTCCTCTGCAAGGTTCCACATCTGCAGCATCTCCTGGGGCCAAAGGCAGGATCCCAGCCTCCACAGGCTGTGCCAGCACCAGGAAGATTCTGCTCCTGCCCGATGAAGCTGGGAGGGCAGGAGGTGATGTCCCCAGTCCCTGGTGCACGGTGGCTTTAGACAGGATCTGTTTAGACAGCAGCAGATTCCCCCTCTCCTTCCTCCCATGTATTGGCCAAACCGAGCCTGACTCTGGTGCCTCCCAGGGAGGATGGGAGCTGCTGGGCAAGAAGTACCGACACCTCCCAGGGCTTTGTGTCAGCATTATTCAGATGTGAGAATTGTTTTTGGTGTCACGTTTGTTATTATTCTTTAATGATTTAAGGACATACCAGCAGCGCCCTCAGGCAGTATAACGGAGTCATAAACCCCAGAAGCCTTCGGAAAAACTGCCTGCGGCCCTTTCTGTGGAGCCAAAGAGACACCCCTTCTCCTCCTGCATCTCCCCTGTGCAGAATAAACCAAATCACATCCTCGCAGCAGGCAGTAAGTTATTGCAGGGCTATCGCTGGTGCAGGACAGAGCCATAACTCAGGCGGGCTCCGGCTGCTCCTGCGTTACAGCATCTCTGCTGCCTGTGGCAGGGCAGCTACACATTCCCCCTTAGCACCCAGGGCTCTCCCTTTGGGTGTTGCTGGAATCAGGGATCAATAAACCTTCTTCTTTCAGTAGCAATGCCAAGAAAATCCAGCTGGAAAAACATAAACCGGCTAGCACTGCCCGAGCCCCAAATCTTCCCTGATCTGCTTTAGAAAAAGAGATTTTCGAGTATCTACTGTGTGTGTTTTCCTCCTACTCCTTCTTTCCTTCTCTCTGCTGCAAAGGGAAACACCGACCTCGCTTACCCTGTGTTTCCCTCAGCCCTGATCCTGATCCGTGACCTAAGGGGAGGCTTTGCACAGCGTGGGGCTCCGGCACTGGCTGTGACACAGGATTGCACCTAGGAGGAACATCTGAATAATTGCCGTCTTGGAGGAATAACAGATATTTCCATTTTGGAGGCAGGAGTCTTGGGGAGGCTTCATATCTTGTGAAGCTGTCATGAATCAACATCAGGGTTTTCAGGGTTGTCAGTAAATCCTCACTTCCACCGCAGGATTCAGACACTATTAACATGCTATTATTATGATGTTCATCATCATATTTTTATACACTTTCATAGTGCCTTTTAGTACTTGTTTTGGGATTATTTCCAAATCCTTTCAGATCAGCCCGTGCATGTTAAACATTGCCCAGGGAAATTCCCCTTCTCCTCCCAAAAGAAGGGGAGCAGAGATGCAACAGAGCGAGGTGACAAGCCTCAGCCCACGGGGTAGTGTGGGGGAACAGCAAAGAGCCGCACTGCTCAGCCACGGCCACGAGTCCGAGCTTGCTCTGGAGCTGGGGAAAGGAGGCACAGCGAGGCTAAGGGCCGGATCAATAAAGACATTTAAGCATCCACCTCCGAGCCCCCATTGATTTCAGTATCTAAATAGATTTGGAGCACTGGGTCCATACGGCCAAGCCAAGGTCACACCAGAAGTCTGTAGCAGGGAAGGGAATTGGATTCAGGATTCCTTCCCAACTCAACAGCGAGTGTCCTGAATTATGGGCTGGCCTTCTCCCTACCCACAGGAGCTCATTTCAGGCCGATTAAAGACTGCTCACCCCCAGCCTCCCATCACCGTGAGGAGATCAATAGGAACCACTGCCTTTCCACACATTCCGGAGCATAGGGCCCTGATTAACCCCTCTCATGCCACTTCAGAGCAAAGCAACATCCCCAAGTTGTCATCTCTCAGTTGCTCCTTTGGCTGCTATGACAGCAACCGAGGGACCACGGGCTGCACGCGGGGCTCAGCCCAGCATCTATCACTGCTCCTGCACCGCTGCGCAGACCACGCTGGGTGGGAAAGAGGAAATGTTCTTCTGCTTACTCTATTTCTCTGCTTTGGGGCTGGTTTACAGCTACTATAAAAGCTGGTAATAAATCAAGGTGATACCATAAAATGCAGAAACAACCATAGTTAGAGCCCAAAAGAGACTGCCTCCCCCTGCCAGCCCCGGGATGGCAGGAGGAGCGGCTCGGTTTATCTCTCCCACTCCCAGTTGTCTTTACAGCCACCCTGGGAAGCGAGTTAGAGGGGTGAAGCGAACTTGATGGACTCCCCCGTTATATGAACACGGCGGCAAGGCGTGCTGAATAGTGTGGCCTTTTTTATTGATTGAGCTTTGCATTGCAGAAGTTTTATGTTACTCTCTCCTCCTCTTCTTCTCGCTGTCTTTGCCCCCCACCCGCTCTCAAATTTACAGGCAGGAGATTGGTCCAGGGGGAAATACACTTCCTAAAGAGCACAGCGTTTGCTGATAAAGAAAGGAGAAAGCAGTGAAGGAAATGATAACAATGCCTCATGTGTTGCGTGCTGCTTTGAGAGTCAAATTTGTTTCTTTTATCGCCAGACAAAAATGTAATTAAAAGGCTGCAGCGTCAGCCAGTTGCAGCTGAACTTGTTGCATTTGTTAGCAGACAGGACCGTTTAGCACCTTGTGTGTCTGGGTCTTTTAGCTCTGAGGACCAGTTATCTCTTCCTCCTCCCAGATATGCAGCAGGTAGCAGGGATGCACTGGGTGAATGGCACCACACAGAATTCAACGCTGTCCTCCTTCCCATCTTCTGGACTAAAAAATCATCCCTGTGCTTCAATTTTGGTTTTCCAAGATCTCACAGGGGTAAAAAGCAACCAAATCTATTCCATAATGCTAGGATGCATTTAAAAGTTACAAATTATCCCTAATCTGTACAGAATTTCATGCACCTGCACATGGGTATAAATGCCCATTTTGCTCTACAAAGTTCCCACTATCCTATTTTTACTTCTGCTTTTGACTTTGATTTCCATCTTGTTCCTGTTTGTACCTGGGTCTGGATTCCTTCATCAAAGAGAGGAGGGAAAGGCAGGAGGGCATCCAGGCCAGGCGGGGACCACAGGACGCCACTGTTCCATGGGAACTCCACTGTCCTTGAGTGTATTTTGATGCTTTTTGCCTCGGAGCTGCTGCTAAGAGTGAGTTTTGTCAGAGCAAGTGGTGTGTACCGGCATATTTGTATTTGTCAGCGTTTCCATGGCAATGCCAGCCACCTTCTTTCCCTTGTGTGCACTCACACACAGGAACACACACACCCCCCTGGTCAGCGTGCACACACATGTGCCCACTTGCATGCCTGCATACATAGAATCATAGAATAGTTTGGGTTGGAAGGGACCTTTAAGCCCATCCAGTCCCATCTCCCACCGGATCAGGGGCTCCAAGCCCCATCCAGCCTGGCCATGAACCCCTCCAGGGATGGGGCAGCCCCCACTGCCCTGGGCAACCTGGGCCAGGGCCTCCCCACTCTCATAGTGAAAAAATTCCCCTTTATGTCTGGTCTAAATCTGCCCCTCTCCAGTTTATACCCATTGTCCCTGGTCCTATCCCCACAAGCCTTTGTAAACAGCCCCTCCCCGGCTTTTCTGAAGCCCCTTCAGGTACTCGAAGCTGCTCTAAGATCTCCTCAGAGCCTTCTCTTCTCCAGGCTGGACAACCCCAACTCTCTCAGCCTGTCCTCGTATGGGAGGTGCTCCAGCACTTGGATCACCTTTGTAGCTTCCTCTGGACTCGTTCCAACAGCTCCATCTCCTTCTTACATTGAGGATTCCAGAACTGGACACAATACTCCAGATGAGGTCTCACAAGTGAGGAATAGAGAGGCAGAATTACCTCCACGCATACACATACGTACGCACGCCCACGTGTATCCACACCCACTCAAGATGCATGTGGATATGCACACACTTAGAGCTTCTCTCCCTCTCCCTTTGCCTCTCCTTTCTATCCAAGGGCAGACTCCACAGGCTCCAGCCTTTGCTTGCTCCTAACAAGCCCTGCATGGCAGCTCAACATGGATAAAATAAAACTACAGAGGCAAAGGCTGCAGTTACAAGATGGAGCTTTTATTTGTTTCTCTCGTTGGACCAATCTCACACAAACATCCAACTACTGCTGTTCAGATGCTCACAGGGGCTGTCACCATCTCAGCTCACTGTAGAATGGCTCATTACCAGGATAACAAAAGATCCCAAATCATCCTTTTTTCCCCCCCCCCAGTGCAGGTTCCAGCAAAGGAATTTATTATTTGGGGCAGCTCTGGCTAACGCCGTGGCTGGGATCTACATTCCACTGGGGTGGGTGGCACGTGGCAGGAGATGCAAATTTGGTTCCTGGGGTTTGCTGCTGTGACAGAGATCCATGGGGCAGCGATGCCGAGCCGAGGGGTTCAGGAGGATCCCGAGGTGCCTCCAAACGGACCAGCAGGGATGGGGATGTTAAAGCCAGGTGATGTTTGGGCTGGTGAAGGGTCTGGAGACCAAGCCTTATAAGGAGCGGCAGCTGAGGGACTTGAAGCTGTTTAGCCTGGAGAAGAGGAGGCTGAGGGGAGACCTCATTGCTCTCTGCAGTCCCCGGAAAGGAGGTTGTGGTGAGTTGGGTGTTGGTCTCTCAAGTAACAAGTGACAGGATAAGAGGAAATGGCCTGAGGTTGCATCAGTGGACGGTTAGATTGGATTTCGGGAACAATTTCCTCACTGAAAGGGTTCTCAGGCACCAGCAGAGGCTGCCCAAGGCGGTGGAGGAGTCTCCATTCCTGGAGGTGTTTAAAGGATGGGTGGATGAGATGCTTAGGAGTCTGGTTTAGTAGTTAAAAGGGACAGTTGGGCTCGAGGACCACAGTGGTATTTTCCAACCAAATGATTCTATGATTGTATGTAACCTCATCCGCGCTCGCAGACAGGACTCCTGGCAGACCCAGTGCCAGCACTTGCTGGGCTGCCCCAGCCTTGCTGTGTTGTGACCCCGCAGAGCTGCCTCCTTCATGGAAGCAGGTTCCTCATCAGCCATCACTCCGGGCTCTGGCCACAGCTTCCCAGCTTTCCTAATCCCATCAAATTCTCCCTCTCAGCTCCTCCCAGCCCTCTTATCAGGGGCTTGCCAGGAGCCCCATGAGGGATGTTGTTGCACTCCGCACCACCTCGTCCCTAGAAGAGCCAGGAAGTGAGCACAGGGCTTTTCCCCCATCTTATTGTTTTTTTAATTGGAATCTCTGCTGAATCTGCTAATTAAGTTCTTTGCCTGCAACTAATATTGTGCTGCTAATTCCTCCCCAGAATGATTCCTCCAGCAGTCACAGAGGTTACATTCACTGGCATCTGTCCACAGCTATTTGACTAAAGAAGAAGAGCCCCTTCCAATCGCTGGAAGCGACTCGTCCATGAGCAGCCCTCATCCTCGTCCTCTGCCTCACCACGGCTGCAGCTATCGTATGTGAGGGAGCAGCGTGCGCCCTGTCTGTACGAGGAGCTCCCACAACACCTCAAGGGATGAGTCCTTGCAGGATGGGGCCATCCAGCCCTGCCACAGCCACGCGAGGAGGTACCCTGCGGCACGGCCAAAGCCACCACGTTGTCCCCTGTCAACGCTGCATCAGCCAGCGCTGAGTTCCTTTCCCCTTGGCTTGCCACTGCAGTGTGGCATGCAGGGATTTGGGGCAAAGTTTAAGCCTCAGCAGCTTTACAAAGCGCAATGAGTCCTGTTCAATAGCCCAGGTGGCTTCAGGCGCAGGATTTGGCCCGCAGACCCCCATTAGTGCAGTGCCGATGGGGCTCAGCTCCCCGCACCAGTGCCCTGCATCCTCTCAGGGGCACTGAGCTGTGATCTGATCCAAAAGGCTGCTTGCTCACACGCAGCATGAAAATTCAAGAGCCCTTTGATATTTTTCCTTTCTCTCTGTTTCGTCTTGCTTTCTATTTTTATAAATAATACCTGGGCTCAAACTGAACAGAATACCAAGCGTGCAATTAAATCCCCCAGCACCAGTGCTGCCTTTGAGGAGGGCTTCGGAGCATCTCTTCCCGGAGGCGGTGGTGCCACAGCAAAGCCTCAGCTGGCTCAGATCGTCACGGAGGAGCAGGAGCGCTTAGCAGGACCCAACCCTGCCCTAGGTCTCTCCAGATTCCAGGCACAGCCTCTGATGTCCTCCTTGCTGGAGACAGGATTGGATCTGTGCATCACCTCTGAGCTGCACCCCGGTTTCCCCAGGACCAGGGCTTGCAGCCCTACTTTCTTTGATCTCAATTCCCATTAATGCCAGCAAACTGGAGTGGGAGTGATCGCTCTCCCTGCCTGTTGTGAGCTGGCTTAAGAGCTCTATTGCTGGAAGGCAAAACCCGTCAGAATTAAGAGGACTGAGCAGAGCAGGGAGAATAATGCACATTTTGCATGTTCAAAGCTGGGAGAGAGAACCTGAGAGCTGTGAGTTTTTTGGTGGATGTAGACATGTTCATGCTGCTTTGACATATCTTGGGGGGCTGATGTCTGCCCAGGTTGGGCAGAATGAACCCTTTTCCCCCAACTCTGCTTGCACCTTCTGGCAACGGAGGCAGCTGGGCTGAACACAGGGCAGGGCTCAGGGTGCTGGTGACCCCAGGGCTGCCCTGATGCCACCAGCCTTGGGCATGGCAGCATCTGGTGCTAGACAGCAGGGACAAAACCCAGTGGCAGTGAGAGCTGCACACGGAACCTGTGCTGATCCAGAGAAATGGGTGGGATTGCAGGCTTGTAAAGCACAGAATTGTGGAACAGTTTGGGTTGGAAGGGACCTCAAAGCCCATCCAGTTCCACCCCTGGCCATGGGCAGGGACACCTCCCACTGGATCAGGGGCTCCAAGCCCCATCCAACCTGGCCTGGAACATCTCCAGGGATGGGGCAGCCACCACTGCTCTGGGCACCCTGGGCCAGGGCCTCCCCACCCTTACAGCAAAACATTTCTTCCTGAAATCTCATCTCAATGTCCTCTTTGTCAGCTGAACACCATTCCCTCTCATCCTGTGCCTGCACTCCCTAAGCAGATGGGAACTGGGAAAATCGTTCCCTGCTGGAGCTCCAGCCAGCTCCCTGACACTGGCAGGCAGCTCAGGAGGAGGAGGCTGCGGGGTTGCCATGGCAATCAAGCATCTACAAATTCTCAGATTATTTATCTTCAGTTTTGTTTTGGCTGAGGGAAAGTAAGTCTGACTTCTGGGATGAGGGCTATCATCGGGCTGCAGGCAGAAGGGAAATGAGTGTGGGAGCTCAGCCCATGACTTGGTAGCACTGGAATGCACATCAGAGAAGATAAGATATAAAATTAAAGGCATAGCTGCAAATCACCTGCTCAGCTCCAAAAAGGAGACCTTTATCTAAAAGAAGAGTTCACAAAGGCCAACTCTAAGAGAAAATGTTGAGCTTTGGCTGTTTTATTTGCCATTTGCCTTCTCAGAAGCCTTGTAGCCCTGCACCTCCAGCAGATCTACAATTATCTGGCACCACCAGGCCACGTTGTTATATCTGGCACAGGTGGTACACATTTGGGCTTCTTTAATCAGTTAATTTTGATGTCTGGATAGATTTGGATTGGGTCTGTGGGGCCTGAATTGCTGCTGAATAGCTGTCTGCTAAGGAACGCTTTCCAAAACAATTTCCCAAATTCAAGAGAGGTGATTGAAAGATACTCTGATTTATGGCTTTTCACACCACCTCCCTGGCTCTCTCGCTGGAGCACCAGAGCATCACACATGCTTTGAGCCGTATCCAGCCACAAGTTCCTTTGCAAAGACTCAGCAGCACTGCCCCTGCCTGGGGCTCAGCGCACTCTGGCCAGGCTGATGGTGCTTGCAGGAATTGGAGGTGCCTGGTGCGGAGCCTGAGCTTATTCCGGATGTCTCTCTGCAAATGTGCTGTCACTGCAGAAAACAAGGGGACCGTGGGGAGGTTTGGAGTTGCCGGTAGCTGGGAACTTCGCAGCGAGGTGTAAAACAGAACGAGTGTCGCTTGTAGAGCTGGGGAAAACCTGAGTGTTTACCAGCCCGTGTCACCCGCTGTCAGCTTCCAGCCTCCTCCTCTTTTCTAGGAGCCGTTGCTGTAATTGCTCCTAAGTCTCATAACCGATTCTTTTTGATGCCTTCAGTGCCACTGTTATGTAAATCCCAGAGTGAGGATGCTGTATATTTTATGGATCGTGTGTTTGCCAACATCCCCGTGTGTGTGCAGCTAAAGAGATACCTTTGATTGTCAGATCAAAGAATCACAAAGAACGTTAAGGGCAATATGAGCAAAGAAAAACTCAAGGAAATCAGGAGCATGTGGTAAATTGATTTGATTTGATTTTGCCAATAGAGGTCAGCCTGAAGTATTAAGGCTCCTGAAATTGCACAAAGAAATCCCATTACTCAAGGAACAGACAGGCTATTTTCAGAGAGGAAATGATGGGAGGGAGCGCGTGAGGGAAAGGTGGCCAAGGCCGAGGATCTCAAGGTGGTTTAGGAGGAGCTCTTGTACTTATAATGGAAATGTTCTGGGAACAAACTCCAAGCTAATAGAGCTGGGAGCCTGAGCAGTGCTTTGCTCAAAGAGGTCCCACATCTCTCTGCGAAGCAGCTCGTGGTCAGACCACCACTGATGAGGAAGGGCAGGGACAGGATGAGGTGGGTGGTTTTCAGCTGAAAGAGGGGAGATTGAGATGAGATATTGGGAAGAAATGTTTTGCTGTGAGGGTGGGGAGGCCCTGGCCCAGGTTGCCCAGAGCAGTGGTGGCTGTCCCATCCCTGGAGGGGTTCCAGGCCAGGTTGGATGGGGCTTGGAGCCCCTGATCCCGTGGGAGGTGTCCCCATGGCAGGGGGTTGGAACTGGATGGATTTTAAGGTTCTTTGCCATTCCCTGATTCTATGCCTGCCTTCCTTCCAATCTCAGAGCTTCGCAGGAACAAGTGGGAGGAGAGAGCTGCGGTTTGGACATCTGGATGCAAACTCCCTTCCTGAGCTCTTGGACACCAGTTGTCCTGTTTTGACCTCATCTCCAAAGGGCTTCACTGCCCTTCTTTTATTGCTCCAAGCAGCTTTTGTTTTCCTGGGTGTCCCTGGGTGAGCAGTGCTGCTCCAGATGGTGACCCACTCAGCTATTTTAGACCATCAGCTTGCCTGGGCTTCCCCTGCCCACGGCTGACAGCCCCCCGAGGTCTCTGAGATGAAAGCATCTTCACTTGGGGCCTGTCTACAAAAGGCACTGGGGTTGGGGGCTACTGGCAGACAGGCACCGCGGTTTATTTTCAGCTGGTGCGGCTCTGACAGTGAAGCCTCTGCAAAAGTGCAAAGCAGAGGAATAAATGAAGCTGACAGAGTTTGCCCCCAAGCAGCAACCTCGTCTCTTATCCACAGATGCCTTGAGATGGCCAAGGAGCATCTGTAGGCTCTGGGCTGCCCGGTGGTGGGGCATGCACAGGAGCAAGCGTCTTGTCTTATGTGGGTGGGAGGAAGAATGAGGACCTTTCCTGGCTAAGGATGGGTATGACCTGATGGTGCTGAAGGAGCCTTAGATGAGGAACACCTTCATAGAATCGTGGAATCATAGAGTCATAGCACAGTTTGGGTTGGAAGGGACCTTTAAAGGTCATCTTGGCCAACCCCTCGGCAATGAGATGGGATATCTTCAACCTGACCTTGTCCAAGAGCCAGTGGGCTCATGTTTCATAGAAAGTTCCAGTCTCCAAGATCCCACAGCTTAAAAAATACAGGAGAACCGCAGGATTTGGCTAAATGACTGCAAGATGGAAACAACCTTAAGAAAGCACTTCTTGGGAGAGGAGGAGGAGAGGGAAGGTTTTCCAAGAAACGCCACCCCCCATGTGGGGAGGACAATGACAAAGGAGGTAAATTTGGAGACTGCGGAGAAAAAATTGGCAGCGAGCTGAAAATTCACTGCCAGGTTTGGGGGAGCTTTAAATGGCATTTAATTAGTGGCATTCAGGTGGTCACAATACTGTTGAGGCACAGCGGCAGCAACAAGACAGTACTGCGCTTCCTGGCATTTGTTAATTAAAGCCACTCCTGACAGAGACTAATGACTTTTTAATGAATCTGTTGTCTTAATGTCTTATTAAGTTTTGACTTTCTCTTTCTATGCCCTTCAAGAGCCTCTGCCTAATCTCCACCCCTCACCCCCCAGCTGTCAGCGGAGCATCGGCGTCCAAACGAAGGGACTGCTGAGAGGCTTGAGGACAGCTTTGTAGAATGGAAACATAGAATCCTGGAATGGTTTGGGTTGGAAGAGACCTCAAAGCACATCCAGTCCCACCCCTGCCATGGGCAGGGACACCTCCCACTGGATCAGGGTGACCCGAGCCCCATCCAACCTGTCCTGGAACGCCTCCAGGGATGGGGCAGCCACCACTGCTCTGGGCAACCTGGGCCAGGGCCTCCCCACCCTCACAGCAAAACATTTCTCCCTAAGATCTCATCTCCGTCTCCCCTCTTGCAGCTTAAAACCATTCCCCCTCATCCTTGCCCTGCACTCCCTGATCAAGAGCCCCTCCCCAGCTGGGGTTCCTGGCTAACAGCCCCAGGAACACAGGAACCTGCAGTCTCCAGCGCCCAGGCGTGTGCTCACCCACACCAGGAGATGCACCTGACTGCACGTGTGAACACGTGTGTGCAGACTCAAGTGCACGGGCAGCAGGCACAGAGGAGCACATGTGCACACCCGTGTGCTCAGCTCAAACGTGCAGACGTGCACACACGCAGCACCCCTGCAGTTTCAGGACTGGGACACAATTAAGCTCAGTGCAAGGGAATTTTTAGTGATGAGATGCTGTACGAGTGCTGCTGGAGAGCAGAAATGCCACTAAAGCCCAGGTATCTGTCAACAGGCCAGCAGGCTCAATACATCAGGCATTAGCCCTCAGCAGAGCTCTGCAGAGCACTTGGCATTTAATCCTCCTTTCCTGAGCATCTGATCAAGGACACGCATGCCTGGACATGCTCAGACACCCGCATACAATTGCACACTCATGCTCACCCAGACACTCTGTCTCAGCAGCACGTTTGCACGGGGATGAATTGCACACATCCCCTGGCTCCAGCTACGCTGCAGCGTGGTCATGGCTCGTGTCACCCGCTGTGCTGTGCGCTCAGGGCCATGAGAGCACCCTTCGGTCACACGTGTTTTGTGTACTGGATGAGCACATGGATCCAGCACTTGAAGGGACTACAAGAAAGCTGGGGAGGGACTGTTTACAAAAGCTTGTAATGATAGCATGAAGGGCAATGGATATAAACTGCAGAGGGTCAGATTTAGACTGGACGTAAGGAGGAATTTTTTCACAATGGGAGTGGGGAGGCCCTGGCCCAGGTTGCCCAGGGAAGCTGTGGCTGCCCCATCCCTGGAGGGGTTCCAGGCCAGGTTGGATGAGCCTTGGGCAGCCTGAGCCAGTGGGAGGTGTCACTGCCCATGGCAAATGTTGGAACTGGATGAGCTTTAAGGTCCCTTCTGACCCAAGCTATTCTATGGTTCAGACACCACCAGGGATGTCTGGATGCTCAGGGACTCACGCCCTTCGGACTCCAGGGATCCCACAGAGGGTCTCACCCAAGGACAGGCTGGTCCTCTCACTCCTGCTCTGTCCCACTCCCTTATACTAAAACACAGGCAGCACTTGCTCCTCCTTCCCAACTCTGTATCCTAATGTGGCCAAATGCTGCAGCATCCAAGGCTCAGAGCCGAGCAGGATGGCAGCAAAAGGATAATGCTGCCATCTCTAAGGTGATGAGACAGGGGGAGCCTGGCACCCGCCTCCCCACCAGCCATGCGAAAAAGCAGTAACTGTGGCTCTATCTCTTGGAACCACCATCCCCGCTGGTGTCGCTGCCAAGGGATTTAGGTCTGACAGCCTCCTCTAATCTGGGCAGCTGAGGGTGGCACGGGTCTCTGCTCCTCCCCGCCTTGCGCCTGGGCTGGAGTAAAAGCATCTCGCTCCATCCTCAGTGCTGCTGCAAAGCCCCGCGCAAAGAGGAGTTAACTGCAAAGTGTTTTTCCTGAATGCTGGACTGGGGAATCTCTGGACAGGTAACTGAGGACTTGAGCCACTCCACATGTTTCAAACCTCTCTGCTTCATGGCCAACAGTTCTCAATGAGTGCCACTACCCTAACTGCAAAGGAAATGTTTAATGGAGTGGATTGAGTGGGAGGAAGAAGGATTGGAGAGGGAAAATGCAGAGAGGACACAGAGCAAAGGTGCAAACAGGAGAAACAAGCACAGTCACAAGTCTCATTAGGAGCGTCTGAGAGACCTGGGGCTGTTTAACCTGGAGGAGGCTGAGGGGAGACTTCATCGCTCTCTGCAACTCCCAGAAAGGAGTTTGTAGCAAGGTGGGTGTTGGGTTCTTTATCCGAGGAACAAGCAATAGGATGAGAGGAAATGGCCTAAAGTTGCACCAGGGGAGGTTTAGATTGGAAATTACGAGCAATTTCTTTACTGAAGGAGAGGTGAAGCCCTGGCAGAGGCTGCCCAGGGCAGTGGGGGAGTCTCCATCCCTGGAGGAGTTCAAAAACCATGTAGATGCGGTACTTCAGAACACGATTCAGTCGGCTCAGTGGTGTTGGGCTGATGGTTGGACTGCATGAGCTTAGAGGTCTTTTCCAACCTTAATGATCCTATGACTCCATGAAAAATATGGCCTCTGATAATGGGGAGCGTGCAGCGAGGAGAGCAAGGACTTCTGCTATCCTAAGGCCCAAGAAAGAGATGCAGATGGTTCCCTACATGGAAGAAACCAACTCCCTCGTGGTTGAAGTGCTGGGCAGGATTCAGCTGTTCTTGGCTCTGCCACCGATTTCCTGACATGGCTTTGGACAAGGCTCTGTTGGAACCAGGTATTTAACAGGTTTTCCCCAAAAGCTGAGTGCAAAATATAACAAGATCCTAATTGCATTCATTTGTCAGGCATTGCTCTGGCTAAACACATTCCAGGATGTTCTGGGTAGGAGCCCACATCCCACTGACTGCAAGGCTGACGCTCTTCTGACGGTCCCCGGTGTTGACATCCTTGGGCACAGCAGCAGGCAGAACCCGTTTCAGAGAGCACAAAATCACAAAAATAGATCCAATTTCCACATCTATATTTAACACTCTGTGTTCTCCTTGGAATGGACTCAGGCTACAGCAATTAACTAATGATGAGGATGATTAAGGATTGCTCTTGTGCTTTACATTTATAGCATCTCTCCCACTTCTTTTCTGTATAATAATTCCTTTCCTTTGCAATACCAGCAGAGCATTCCCAGGAAACCAAGAGGTAAAAGGCAAGGTAAATTAGAAAGGTGACCTGCTAAATGGATCAGGGAAATGAATAAAACTGCTGTTTATCTATCCCCAAACCAGGACCGGCAGAACAGTCCCAGCCAGGGTTTCTCTGCTGCTCTCAGGTGAGGACAAAATGCTCCACCATGGGCTATGCAAGCCCAGAAGTGTCTCTGGCTGCTAATGGAGCTTGAACAGCAAACAACTGGGACCGCATTCAGATTCCATCCTAGAGAATGTGGGACTTGCTCTGGGCTGTACTGATTTTACCTGATATCTTCTCTGCTGCGGGCAGAAAGCATTGATTTCCATGCAAGGATACCGTTTTATTGCTATTGCTGTAAGGGTGGCATGGAAGAAAGAAGGAGAAGAATAAGAAATACCAGAATAAAAATAGATATGAGATAAATTGGAGGAAGGAATCGGGCTAGTTATCAAAGACGTGCTTCTGGTACCGTGCTTGAAGGGCAGGGGAGTGAGCAGCCACTGCTGGCGGGGTGGCTGGAAAGGATGTGAGTGACCATCATCTCTGTGATCTGCTACTCCGTTAGACCCCCACCCACTCCAGCTGATTCAGCATCGCCTCAGCAGTGAGAAATATTGTTCTTCTCCCCGTGAGTGAACACAAACAGAGCATGAAGTGAAAAAAAATCAACTAAAATAATTACAGGTTACAACAAATCAATTGGAGCTGTGTAAATAGCTTTCAGGCAGGCGTAAGACACAACGGCTGTTGCTGAACATGCTCAGTGCTCACTTGCTTCCCCAGATGCCTCAGCAGCCACCACACCTCGGTGATGGGATGGAGCAGTGGTGAGGGTTCCCTGAGCACTGCAAACTGTCACCCCCCAGGGCTCTGTCCTTCCATGCCAGGGTGATGAGCAGAAGCTGGGACAAAAGCACCGAGGGGATCAGCCTTGAGTTGTGTGAGCTGGAGGACATCAGCTCATCATGAGTCCAGGATGTCTGTAGTGGAGAGGCCTCCTTCTCCAAGATCCCAGGTGGTTTGCACTGCTCCTACTAAAGCGCTGGTGCAAAGTCTTCCAGAAACCAAATCTTGAAACCTGCCATCGCTAGAAGCCAAGGCTGTTGCTTCAGGTTTCACGATGAAGAAGCTCAGGGAGGGTGGAGGGCAGGGTCTGGTGTTTGCTCCTGTGTAATCGTGGGAAGCAGATGAGGGACCCTGGGCTCAGACTTTGGGCAGCAGCCTGTGAGGAGGGCACTCAAAGGATGCCCACCATGCATTCATAAGCCTCTCATAGCAGACTGTCTTCACGTATTGAGGCAGCTGCTTGAAATGAGAGGGCAAAACTGTTGCAGTAGTGAAAATTTTAGAATCATAGAATCATGGAACGGTTTGGGTTGGAAGGGACCTCAAAGCCCAGCCAGTTCCAACCCCCTGCCAAGGGCAGGGACACCTCCCACTGGATCAGAGGCTCCAAGCCCCATCCAACCTGGCCTTGAACACCTCCAGGGATGGGGCTGCCAGGACTGCTCTGGGAAACCTGTGCCAGTGCCTCACCACGAACAGTGAAGAATTTCTTCCTTATATCTAATCTAAATCTATCTTCTTTCAGTTTAAAGCCTTGTCCTCTCACTACATGTCCTTGTCAAGAGTCCCTCCTCAGCTTTCTTGTAGCCCCTTTCGGTACTGGAAGGCTGCTGTAAGGTCTCTCTCTCAGCTGCTGCCTGGACTGCTGCTTTGCCATGGGTCATCTGTGACTTGGTTCCAGCTAAATATCCTGACAGGTGACACATTTATCAGGACCATCTCAGTTCCATCTCACTCTACCTTTCACAGAGTTGCCCCACCTCCAGGGGCTCCTGGTTGTCATCACTCTGGAGAGCCCCCCTGCGAGACATGGGGTGGCAGCTTCTCCTTGAGCCCTATGCTTCCAGTGGAACGGAGCTTTTGATTTCCCCCTGGGGAAACCTGGGCACATGACTTCTAGGTGCCTGTGAGGTCTCACCAGTGCAGGGACCCCCAGCCCCAGTCCCAGTCCTGCGTGTTCCAGGCACTGCCCTGGGGACGCCCTCACTGCAGTGGTGGGACGTCCCTGCTCACCTGGTGTGCCCAACACTCTGCAACTGATCTATGGCCACCAGAGACTCATTCCCACTGATTGATCTCCCGCAGCTCCTGTGCATGCTTAACCAGATGCTAATTTAATGCTGCGGTCAACTGGCAGTGTATGAGGATTAACGAGAGCTAATTCTGCTGAGCACTGCTCGCAAGGAGACGGCTCTGCTTTAGCAATGCTGCTCTGGAGTGTCTGGGAATCTCAGGATGTATGGATGGGGCCTGTGAGGCTGCCCACATTCCTTGCACTCCTCTCCCCACAGGAGGTTTGGGGAGATGCTCCAGTTCAGTCACAACCCACAAGTGTGCGATGGAGGGATTTAATGGGCAATGAGTGACTGCAAAAGCCTCCTCAGGCTGAGCACCGTGGGCACCGTATCGGATTTGTTAGGGCAGGACTGGAACTGAATAAATACTCCCAAAAAATAATTTTCTGGACAAATCTTGGCTTGGAACTTGCTTGCAAGCAGCTTATGAGTTTCTTGGCCAGATCTTCTTTTAAAAATCAATCGTGGAATAACTTCTGCAGCACCTGCTCAAACGGTTACTAATGCACAAGCAGCAGACAGGAGATTTTCAGTATGAACTGCTTGGTGTGCTCTGGATCAGGGATCCTCCCGTGACTCTACTCCCCAACAGGATGGCTCTTTGAACGCCCCGGGTAGTGAGCTCTGAAAGCATTTTTTTCTGGAAACATCTCTAAAAGTTGCTTTGAATTTGGCTGTTTGCTCAAACACACGTGCCAAGAAATTCATTAGTAAACTATTAATGGAAAAGAACACAAAGTCTGAGTGCTGTCAAGGAGCTCACAAAGGAAACACTTGGCAGTTGCCTGCTTTCATCAAGATTGACATCCAACACCTGAAAAGTGTTGGAAATTCAAGATGCTGAGCACCTGTGTGAGAGCTCCTCTGCAAATAAAACTGCTGAAGAGGAGAGGCTGCTTTTCCTGAGGGCTTTTGGGGTGTGTTCAATGCTCTGTATCAGTGGTGGTGTTTTGGGGTGATATGTCCTTTCTTCCGACTGCACCAGAGCTGCTGGAACAGCCTTGGTGCCAGCTGAGGTGGCTGCAACCAGAAAATCTTGGTGTTCCTTGCTCCCAGCTTTAGCAGAAGACCAAGGATGGGAGATGCAGAGGTGCTCCTAGACTGTCCTGTGGACCTGGCTGATAAGGTAAGGAAGGATGGAAACCTTTTGGATGGGAAGGAGGGTGCAATGCCATTGTCTGTTGGCAGGCAGGAGCTTTTGAGGAGGAGCCTCAAAGTGTTCATGTCACTAGTGACCAGATTATGGTGAGCGGCTGGATTTGGGAGGGCGCAGCAGCAGTCAAGTACTGCTGAAACTGTTTAATCTGCTGAACCTTTCCCAAAATGGAAGGTACTGATAGGCAGACTCTGGTGTCATCAGGGCTCGCTTTGAGACTTCTAAAGGAAGTGAAGCAAGGAGCTGATTACTACCCTGGAGGTCAAAACCAACCAGCAGATTGGTGCTGACCTGGCAGTCCGCTGGTGCGGATGGGTTTTGGTGTGTAGCTAGTCCTGGTTTCCTCAGCTCTTGATCACTTCGTTGGAGCTCGTGGCTGACTGTGTGGGATGTCCTTGGTGGAGAAGGAAGGGACTGTACAGTCCGCTCTAGCAGAGAAATGTCACAGGCAAACTCCTCAGTGCCGGGAGATGTGTATTCTTCCCTTTGAAGGAATGACAAAGAGAAGGGAGGAAGGCACTCAACGGGTGACACGTAAGTGTTACTGAAGCAGTTGTAAAGACTATTCCACGCTTGAAACCCTTTGCAGTGTGAGGTGCCGGCTCTGTTGTCTGCATTCATGCTATATAAATATTTATGGCTCCTAATGCAGAGGTTTGTCACATGTAATGACGTGAAGCTAACGTGATGCTGTCTATAGGTGACATGCTGCACCAAAGGAAAGCAGCTAACGTCCTTCGCTCCCAGGGAAGTGCATTAGCAATGCTTTACGTGTAGCTAGAGGACCAGGGAACCGGGTGTGGAAGATTGATTTCCTCCCGAACATCATGCCTAAATATAAGGGAGGGGAAGCTCAGAAAACTAGTTTAGCCTTTCTGATGGCTCTAAATTGGGAGTCGATGTGGCACTGCTAGAAGGCTTTCCAGGCTTATTCCCCAGCAGCATCTCTGGGCCACTGATGCCTTGGTGGAAGCAGAAGGGTCTCCTGTCCAGACCTGCTACCTGTGGAGGTATGGAAAGAGCTGGGGCTGTTTCATCCTGGTCCGTGCTGGCATCTCAGCCGCAGGGGGAAGGTCAAAAGGACCAAGGTGGTCCTCCTGCTTTCCTGCTCCACATGCATCATTAGTTCTTGCAAGCCTGACCTCTGGGCAGTGCCATCCTCCATGGAAAGCATGGGGTCACAGGTGCCGCTCTGCGACAAGGCTGAACCCATGGACACACAGACCTGTGAGCTGCCAAGTGCGTTGCTGTGCCGTGCAACGGAGCACAGCCCTTCTCCCACGCAGCCCCCTCATACGTGACACTTGTAACCTGCTAATAATATCCCTGTGCCTACTCCTCAACCACACAATATTTTTTTTCCCCTCTTCTATTGTTCTGCGTATTTCAGCTGCTGGAGGCTTTGAAACAGCCTCCCAGCCTCTCTGATAACATCACCATTGTTCTTCTCACCTACTATTGCTCCTCTGAGTCACTCTGCTATCTCGCAGGACAAGCACAAAGGTCTTGGAGATAATCAAAAGCTGCTCAGCCTATATCTGGCTCTTTGGTTGGTTTTTGTATCTGTGATCATCTTTGGAGAAGTTGAGGCACTGGGGTGGTGGTGGGGAGGGAGGGAGAAAGACTAATAGGATTAATCTGCTGAATTCATTATGCAAAAACTTGGCACCCTGCCAGTCTTCCTCTTGAACAAATGGTCAAAATGCTTTTCTTTAATAGCATTAAGTAAAATTACAAATCACGATGTTGGTTAATCAATCTCAATAGGTTTCTCTGTAAAATTTTTTTTTTAACTGTCTCCTGGTAAACACTGTGGCAACTGATGCTTTTCTTCTCCTGAGTTTTGGCATTAGAATCATAGAATCATGGAATGTTTTGGGTTCAAGGGGATCTTAAAGCCCATCCAGTCCCACCCCTGCCATGGGCAGGGACACCTCCCACTGGATCAGGGGCTCCAAACCCCATCCAACCTGGCCTGGAACCCCTCCAGGGATGGGGCAGCCACCACTGCTCTGGGCACCCTGGGCCAGGGGCTCCCCACCTGAACAGCAAAACATTTCTCCCTAAGATCTCATCTCAGTCTCCCCTCTTTCAGCTAAAACCCGTCCCCCTCTTCCTATCCCTGCCCTCCCTCCACTGGCTGGAATTGCTAGATAGATCCTGGTTATTTTTGTCTCTCCTGAAGGCCTGGGCTGGGTGGCTGGAGGCTTGCACGCAACCCGAAAAGAAATAAATAAGCCTGGGAAAGGCTGTGCACCATAAAAGTCCCTCAGCACCCTTGGGCTGAGCTGGGTGGCACGGCGGGGCTCGGGGCTGCAGTGAGCTGGCAGAGCTGCTGCCTGGGTAAATATAACTTTTTTTTTTAAGCATGCATACGTTTTAAATGCAGGCAGGCAGCTTTTAATGCTAGCTTGGAGCCAGACCAAGGCATGCTTTGGTCTTGTTTTCATTTCGGTGTTAATTTCTTATGTGAGCACATGTATATATGTATTAATAGTCAGTGATGGTTTGCATACAGTGTCTGGAGATATAGCCACACGTTAGCATTTTTGTTCTATATATGCATATTTCATATGTATAGCTGTATATTGCATGCTGCTAGGTTGATGGAGATCTGTTTGAGGTTTGTTTCATCTATTTGTCCACCTGTTCTCCAACCCCTTCACCAGCTTCATTGTTCTTCTCTGGATGCACTCCAGGACCTCAAAGCCTTTCTTATGAGAGGCCCAAAACTTAACACAGTATTCGAGGTGTGAATACTGTCGTGCAGTCTGGTGCCTGTGGTAACTGCCTTTCCTTCAGCTTATGTGTTAAGCTCCAGCTGGGATAAAATAGCTGCAATGATTAAATAAGCAGCCCAAGCTGGCAGGGAGAGAGATATATACGTGACAGGGTCCCAGGTGCTCTTTGGGTGCCCAGTCTGGGTGAGCACAGGGAGCCAGAAACATGCCAACAACAGGTAATAAAAGAAGGCAGAAAACCCAAAAGAGCAAAGGAAGCCTTGTAACCTCTCCCCTGAGAAAGCTTTCCAAGGTGTGTTGGCTGGAGCAAGAGACGTAGGAGAGCTGTGCTACGACACTGCCTTTCATCACTTTCTTCCTGTGGTCGTAGAGGAAGGAGTCGAGTAATAAGCAGGTTTGCTTCGAAGAAATGACCATTTACCACGTATTTCACATTCTCATGAGAATGACCAAAGTACACCTCTTAGGTCCAAAGTACTAATTATGTTTAAGGTCACTTCTAGCTTATTGATGGGTTTTTCTGGTTAAGGTATGAATATTCACATCAATATATATAGAGGAGTACACTGAGTTGGGACATGACTATCTCCAGGCTTGGGGTTTTAAAGACATTTTTGACACCTTTATAATACCAAGAGGAAATTGGCTTGATGATATATGCAGTGCTGGAAGGGAAAGGGCAAGCCAGCTCACCTGGGTTAGAGACCTACCCTGGGATGTGAGAAACCATCTGCTTTTCACTACTGCCTGTATGCAAAGCTGAGCAGAGAAGCTCTGAAGAGGGCTGGCTGGGGGAGAGGGATCCCATCAATGGATGAGCTGGTAGCTTGTAGGTCTTACAGATGACTAATGAACTTGTGACTGGTCTGGGGTAGGGATGCATGGAGCATGGCACCCCCAGCAGGGATTTGAGCCCTGGGGGCCTGATGCATGACTGCAAAAGTACAACCCAGCTGCAAAGGACCTGGCAAAGCAGAGCTGTTTCCATTAGAGAAGCTGGGAAGAGAAATCTAGCACTGAGCTTCCGTTGGTGTGCCAGCTTCCTCCTCACCTAATCTAAAATTAACTTTACTGTTCAGCTGCCTTTAAGCAAAAATCAGTTGCCATGGCCACGCCAGGGGCTCCTAGATATAGCAAACGAGGTAATCAGTTAAAATGAATAGCCACAGAGCTGATGCTGTGGGTTACATGTGAAGTTCATTCACTTGTTAAACCTAATGGACTGTATTGCCTATGAATTGGAAATGTAAATTCTCTGTTTCGGTGGCTGAAGTTTGAATCAGGCTGGGAAAGCTGGAGGAAAATGTCAAATTAAAAGAGCTAGTGCTGTGGATAATGTGAGCCCATAACAGATCAGAGAGGATTTCTGAGTCGGTTCAAGCCTTAGGTTTGCTGCGAGGCATGTTACTGAAAGCTGAGCCCCCCTTGCTGCTTCTGAGAGGGACACTGATATTTATAGTACCTTCCTAATGCTTGCTTTGCTGGGGCTTTTTAGCTCTGCTATGCCGTTCTCAATAAAACAAGCCATCCGGTCCTGTTGGTGGTTCACATGGCTTTAGAAGAGGCAGGAAAAGAGCCCTGTTTCCGTGGCGTAGCCTGCGAGCCGTCAAGAATCTCAAGACACAAAGCAGTGTGATAAATCGGCTCTAACAGGCACCCATCTGTTCCCTACCTCTGCGCAGTCAGCCTTGGGGTAAGCCGAAATGCTCCCCCAGGATCGAGAGAGGCTGGGGATGATGCCCATCGTGAGGATGTCAGGAGTGCTGAGCGTGTGGAAAGGCTGCCAGCAGAGTAGGTGGGCTGTTACTATTTTAATAAGCTCCCTCCTGCAAGGAAGATTGATCCTGAGGAGTGGTTCAGGCTCCGTTTTGTGTGTCAGATGGAATTTGGCACGTGTCCTTCTCCAGAAGCCATGAGCCAGGCCCTGTCTCTGTCAGGATACAGGAAGATGAGTCCCTGGCATGGCTTTCTGCAGCCTCGGCACAGCTCTCCAGGCTGACAGCCCCTAGCAGAGCCTGGAGTGAGGGACAGGATGACTCTGTAGTCCTCCTGCTCTCGCCCAAGGCGGTTACTGAGCAGGGAGGGCTGCCCTCTTGTCCTTGGACTCGAGATGAAATATCCTGCCACACAAATCTGACAGTAATCCAAGCCTGTGCTGCTCTGATGGGTGCGAGTCTGCTGTTGGGTGGGCGAGGGGTAACCAGGTCCAAGTGTCTTGCAAAGCCCTGTGAGCAGCAGGGACAGGAGCATCACAGCTGAGTTTTGATGGAATACTTGAGTAGATTAAGTAGATTATTTAGGGTTCTCAGGCCCTGGCAGAGGCTGCCCGGGGAGATGGTGGAGTCCCCATCCCTGGAGGTGCTTAAAAGCCAGGCAGATGAGGTACTTGGGGTTATGGTTTTGTAGTGGACAGGTGCAGTCGGACTTGATCTCAAAGAACTTTTCCAACTTAGTGATTCTATGATTAGACCAAGCCCACCCCAGCTGCTTTGCTCTCAATCCTCACAATACAGAGAAGTGCTCCGTACCCTTCTTGTTCTCTGCGCTTAGTTTACTGTAAACCCGTATTGAACCTACTCCATATAGACTGAGCCTCGGGATTTCTGGAGGTTCGCACTTGAATCAGTGTGTGTGCTTGTTCTTAGCATCCTGCGCTCCTCAGGATTCCCTCCGAGGGGGCTGCAAACATGCAGGTAGGCACAACATCCTCTGCTTGCTCATGTCATGTCTCTACTGAAGTACAGAGGAGGCTGAGTCATCTCCTGCCATCCACCCCCTTGCTCATATGCTCCCTTCCCATCTCCTGGAGATGAGTGGCTTGCAGCACTGCTGGAAAGCTGCTCCAGGCACCAGAGTAGCTTTGGGAAGGTCTGGATTCAGGTCTTTTGCTCTGATATACATTTCCCATGCAGTAAAGTCGCGCTTTGCAATGTCTGTTCTAACATAAAACTGAGGTGTCCATATCTGCTGTGAATATGTGACATTGCCAGCGTTGGAGTGTTGTATTTATCAAGTTAATTTCGCTCACTAATTCAGCTTCAACCAACTTACAAACCAAAATGGACGTTATTTTGTGTACTTAGGGGCCGCAGCAACAGAAAGATTTTCCTCTCCTAGCTGGGGATTTTTGATGGGCATATAACACATCATTAGCCTTTTTTGGATTATCTTGAATCATAACTCCAAGAGGCACGGTAGTAGTTTTGTGCAGAACGTTTCTATCTGCGTCCATGTGGATAATTATAGACCCACATGGACATTATGGACTAGCTCATCACCTGGTATAAATTGGAGCCGCCCCACTCTCTAGCATAGTTAGACTGGTTTACATCAAGTCTGCTGCTAAATAAGCTTGTGACATTGAGTAATAAGCCTCATTGCAAACCTAGGAGAAATTATCTTTGCTGTGACATATGGCACAACCTTCAGGTCCTAATTGTGCTGGCTCATGCATTCATAATACTCCCAATTATTTATATGATGAGGCAAGATAGTGTGTTTATCAGTAATTTTCCTTCATCAATGGTTTATGATTGGCCAAGTAGCACCCATTGGAATACTCGAGGCAATTAGCCGCTCTGTTGTGTGTGGTGTCATCAGATGTGTCACATAATAAACAAAGAAAGATTTTTATGCGTTGAAAGAGGGCCCTGCTAGAGCTGCCAGGTCAAAAAATACATCCTACATGCTTTGACCATAATTGCAGGAGGGAGCGCAATTTGTCATTTCTATGCCTTTGTCTGAGCCGTTCTCGCACACGGAGAGGGAAGCACATTAACTACAGCCACTAAACTCCATAGCTTGGGAGCCTTGGATTTGTCTTGTGGTCCACAGGGTTAGAATTTGCTGCAGTAGCTGGAGCTGTGGATCAGCCGAGCTCCCCATCTCCCTGCAGCACAAATCAATTGACACATGGCATGCAGGCACCGGCTCTGAAGGGGGTGTCATGCAACACTGGCTGTTTGGTGCTGATTGCACCAGGTTCACTGGGTACCAACAGAGGTGTCCCCATGGCTCCCCAGCTTTTGCTGGTGCCAGCAGGCACGTAAAACCCAATTGCTCCTCCCCCGTGCAGGAGGTCTGAGCTGGGGTGCCTCTGAGATGGGCGATCACCTCTGACATAGCTGAGGATCTCACCTTGGTGCCCCCTAGGGAGTTGAAAGGGGTTATTATTTATAGACTTCTCCATCTCCTGTAATTTGTGGAGGACAAAGCATCGCTGACTGACATTGCTTCCTCCACTGAATCTTATGTATTCATCTGTCAGGATAAATATGTATCTTCGGGTTCTGGTGAGCATGCTGATGTTCCCAAGTGAAGGTGTCCGTGCTCGCATCTCTGCTACCCAGGCAGGGGAAATGCAGACCTGCATTATCGTTGTGTACCCGGGGTCCTTGCTTATCTCTTGTGTTCCTTGTAATTTCTCTGGTGAGGTGTCAGTGCTCTCCTGTTAGAGCTAATCAGCTGCTTCTGACTGCCCGAGCAAACTTATCAGATCCTGGGGACTGATAGGAGAAGGCAAGGGTGGGAAATGAGTAAATATGGGATTTAGGAAGAAGTTGTAATCCTGAGGCAAAGAGAGCTCTGGCTGGTGCCACGTGAAGGGACTTGCTGTGCAGCCTGTGTGCTCGCACTGGTCTTCTGGTGACAAAGGTGCTTTGTATTAAAGCACTGCTGCCTGCCATGGCAAAGCATCGCTGCCGAAGGATGCGAGAGCTCAGCTCTGCCAGCAGCCAGCCATTAGTTGGATAAGTCACTGCTGCTGCCTCTCTCAACGCTCACTCTCTTAGTCCTTCTCATCTTGAGGCCATGGCTCTGAGACACCGTCTCTCTGATCCTCCTGCCTCGCGCTGCTGTCAGCCCCACGCGGGGACTTGAAGTGTTGGTGATATCCAAGCCTGGTGAGACAGTGGAGTCTTTAGTAGGGCAAGTGGATAAGCTGTCACAGAGGGAAAGCGGCTCTAACACTGCTCAGGCCGCTGACAGCAGTGGGGTTTAGCCAGAATAAAGCAAGACATGCTGTGTTTCACCCCGTCATCTTAAGCAGCTGGCTGTCTCTACGATGCAATAGCAAGGGGAGAGGAACTGGCTGTGTCCAGATGGCAGGGCCCATTTCTTGGCAGCTCGTGCACTTAAAGGGGAGGTAAAACCCATCAGGAATACCTCTTCAGCCCCACATTTACTTTGGCAAATTTCCCCTTGGACTGTTGCACTTTTCTTCAGTAAGTGGAAAAGAAGGCAGTAAAATCATCACATGTCGCTGCTTGGATGTCTGCTGAGAGGCTCTACGCTCGGCAAACAAAGCTCTCCTTAGCAGGGTTTAACCATTACAGTGACAACGTGGGTTGTAAAACACAAATGCATTGAGGAGAGAAGTTTAATGGTCAGCTTCTACTCAGTGTAATACCTGGAGGGCAGGGCAGGCTCTTCTTTGTACCAGGGAATTGGATGCTTGAAGTTTAAACAGTAAAAATAAACACTTTCAAGCCTCTGCTTTTATGTAAATCATTGGGGTCCAGAATTCTTAGCAGAAGGAAGAAGGAGCAGTGGTGTTTCTGACTCTGTGGACCTGAGTGAGTCAGCCCACAAGGATTTTCCTCTTAAGAGACTCTTCATGCTGGGGCCATGAGGGGTGTGGATTGGTGCTGAGTGTTGGGTCTCACCCTGTGCTCACCTCCCTCCTCACTCCCAGAGCTGTAGGGAGCTGTGCTGCCTTTCCGAGGAGTCATGGCTGCTATCCTCTCCCACGCAAGACTGAGAATTAATTAATGCCTGTAAGGCACTTTGCAGGCTGGGCGAAGCTTTCAGCATTCGTGGTTTTGAGTAAGACGGGGTCTACGTGGAGCGTTTTGTCAACAAACCAGGTTCACTGGCTTCTCCACAAGTCTCCTTCCCAAGAGCTCTGCCTTCCTCAAGCACAGCTCTTGCTTGCAAAAGGCTGTTCCACTCATGCCAACACCTGCGAGTGAAAATTGAGTATTTAATAACCTCATTCTCCTAAGGAGCCTCTCCACTGGGCCAGGCGGCTCAGCTGGGCAGGACAGAGCACGCCTGCTGAGCTGCTTCAAGGCTGATGCAGCAGCTCCAGCTGAGCAGCGCTTTCAACTTCCCAAATGTGCCAGACCAGGGAGAGATTAAACCAGCTTCTTGGGCAGCAGCCTGCTGGTGGTAAGGGCTGTCTTCCTCACATCCCTGTCCTGCCAGGGGCACCTGATGCAGGAGCTAATTAGACTCTGTCAGGAGGCTCTGGGTTGAGATGCTGAGCAGGGTTCCCGATTTGAAGTGCTGCTCTCACCCAGGCAGCTCAGGCACCTGTAGCTGTTTTTTCAGATGATGGCAATGACATCCTGAAATAACAATATCACGCAGGCACCCAGCTAAACCACCTCGTGGATCCTCACTTCGAATAAAGCAGTTATGCTGTGCCATCCTATGATAGGCAAGGATTTATCCATTCTATAATTTGTTTTCTGGCTGCATTATTAAGGAAGACTTTTAAACAAAATATTTTCTTATTTTTGTTTAATCTTTCTTCTGGCTGCAAAACTGCATCTTAACAGATTGGTGATCAGCTTTGCTTTCTCTCTGAATGACTTTGTGCCTGTGTGTTTTATAACCTAGAGTAGATGAAGTTCTTTAGAGCTGAGGCTTGGTGAGCTCTGGGGTCTTTGTGCCCAGTGCCTCTGGCGCTTGTGGGCGTCTTTCTGTGGGCTGGACCTGTTTGGGCTCTATTTTCAATTTGATATCGTCGTTCTGCTCTGTTTTATAGCTCATTGTGTATATGTATCGTAAATTTATTTTCTTCCCATGAAAACTGATTGTGAAGTTTTGCTGAGCTACATGGCAGGATCTGGGAGTGCAGGCTGAGTTATTCAGAAGGAGGTTAAAGCTGTAGAGCCCAGTTACTCAGCAGCAAGCAATAACAAAAAGCCATCAGATGCAATTCTGTGGGAAGGCAGCACAGCAGGAGCGAGCGCTGCCTCTCCCTGGGCTCCTTTGCTCCATCAGCAGCCCCTCAGCTAATCAATAGGGCTGGGTACTGGAAGGAATTTTAATTAAAGATTTACTGAAAAAGGGGTCTGGGAAGGATGTGTGGAAGTTGTTGTTATTGTTACACTAGGGGCTGCTTTTCCTGCACAGGATAGATAACATTTAACACACATCAACATCAGGTTTAGTGGAGTGGGACTGACAATAGGCAGCTTTAAGCCCTAACTGTGTGTGCCAACAGTGAAATAGTCAGGGGATAACTATCTACGGCTCTGCTTCCCTAAAACCTCTGTGTGTCTCTGCTGATACTGTGCCCGCCGTTGTCTCTCTGGCATCACTGTGATGCCTTTGCAGCCTTGGGGTTTGCTGCCTGTGGTGGGAGATGGGATCCCTCTCCATCAACAGCTCTGGGAAAGGGAGAGGGGAGCTTGGCCCTTTGCCTCTGCTCCAGGCTGCTGCCACCTGCGCTCTCTCCCTTCATCTCTTCCTGCACAAACCTGGCTGGATTTTAGATGCGAGCAATCACATTAACTTCAGTTTACCCTACAAACTGGATTTAGGTAGTCATTTAACTCTGGACTATGCTAAGGAAGAGCAGCAGGAACATCCTGACATTGCAACTGCCTGTGCTACCCATGGCTCCGAACACCAGGCTCCTCTTACCCACACAGGCTCTTCTACCTTGGCTTGTTGAGACATGCAGGGATGAACTCATTGTTTCAAAAGGTCATTGTGCTCCAGATCAGGGTTACTTGTAATTAAAGGGGTGTCTGCAAGCTGGCTGCCTGAGGGGCACCGAGAGCACATCTCCTAAATTCAGTTTCAGCTCATCACTGCCTTTAAACTCCATCAAATGCTGCCTATCAGGGGACATTTAAGGAAACCTTTTAGTCAATATTGCCTTGAGAAATTCTCTAGTGGAGAGCCTTAATGCCTTATCATCCACAGTGTGTGGTATAGGACAACAGAGGCCGGGAGGCAGAGTGAAATCCTCAAACTCTTTCATCTTCTGGATGAGTAGTGGGGAGGATGAAAACCCAAACTGTGCTGCCAGTTGGAAAAGTAAATGACTTCTCCCTGGGGGAGAGAAGTAAGGTTTTTGAGAGTGCTGCTATTCTCCTCAATGTGCTTTGCTTTCCCAGAGAGAAGTGGATCAGCAATGAGGAGGACAAGGGGCCTGGAATATTTTGTAGCTGAACTTTGGATGGTGAGGAGGCGCATTTGTAAGCGGAGGAAGGATGGATGTACGTGTCGACGTGTTCACTCTGTCGACTTTTGTGTGAGCTTTAATGCACAATCAATGTGCACGAGTACGTATTCCTACTCCGTGGCTGAGACTCAATGTCTGAAGTGTTGCCCAAGAGTGGTCTCAAACCCAAGTTGCAGAAAGAGATGATGGTGAGGCTCCTGTGCTGTCTTGCACATCAGTCTTCATTGTGATATTTTAGCCCCTGTCTACTCCTCGCATGAGCAGGTCAGTCCTCCAGACAAACTGTTCTGCCAGAAGCGCAGGGGCTGGGGTGCACGGGCCAAAACCCCACAGCTGGCAGGTGCAGTGCCTGGAGGGTGGAGAGATCATCCTGAGGATGTGCCCCTCTTTTGTGAGGAAGGAGGGAGAGGAAGGATTGGTCTGGCGCTCCTTTCAGGCAATAGATACTTCCCTGGAGAGCTGTTTCGGAGCCCGAAGTGGGAAACCTTTCTTCAGCTGTTGATATGCAGAGCCATACTGTGTATAAATAAAAGAGAACAAGTTGGTTTCAATTTTTATATAGACCTTTCAGTTATCTTTCTCAACTGTCCTGGTCTTTTGTATTCCCTTTTTCTTCCCTATCCCTACCCCCCACTCTGTCTCTTCTCCTTTCTATGCATCTCCTTCATTTTTCTTCACTTTGCAGCATCACACTAATTAAACCTGCTAATTAGTTCATGTTTGTGCATACAGCAAATGAATCTCCCATGCTAGGAGTGCTAAATACTAGACATTATGTTGTCATTTAAATTGTGGGCACAAGAAGATGCCTGTATGAATGGGGGGCGGGGGGGTGTGATGTACATGAAGGTGAGTGGGTGTTCGTGCTGGGTGCACAGCGTTGCAGCTGCTCATAGGACCTGCAGTGGCTACGCAAGCCCTGGCCGGGTTGGCAGGGTGCTGGGAGTCTGCTCTGGGCGATGCAAGTGAGTTCAAGGCATGTGGGAGCCTGTAAACTGCATGTATCTTATAAATACCATCAGATACAAGCTGAAAGCTCGTGTCTGAGTGCTGTCCCAGCACAGATTTGGATGTATGCATGTAGACAGGTCCTGAGAAATCTCAGGGGTGTGGGTGGCTTGGGGGTTGCTATGTTAAAAAGCAGAAAAGCAGCAAAATATTCAAGGCAGGCATTTCTACAACTTGATCAAAATACCTGGGTCAAATGTACATGCTTAGGAACAGGAGGTTTCAAACAGGACTGGCTTCCTATTCAGTGCAAGAACTTGCTCTTAATCTTCATCCAACAACTGCCTCAGAAATCATTTTGTATATGGGGATGAGTATAAAATAAACAGGGTTATTATTTATAATGAGGCAGTTAGTTATGTACATACGTTCTGTACAACTTGCTCAGTGTCTTTGCCATTGACATGGGAATAAAGTATCCTCTCCTGCATGAATAGTAATTACTGCTAGCCTGGTCCATCTCCCCGAGATCCTGCATGCGCTGCAGTCCTCACTCCTGGCTGGGGTGGGCATGAATTAATGCCATGCATAGAGCCAGTGGCTGTCTCTGATGGGTGATTTATTAGCAGCAGGAGCTGGGTTAATGCCTCCCTGGGGTAAATCAGCAGCTCTCCATCAGCTCGGGTAGAGCACAGCCCTCCTCCCCACCCAAGATATGCCTGTAGGTGCTGCTTCTCCCCCCAGCCTTTGAGATAACCGTGTCTTTCTCTGGGTTAAGCTCATGAACTCCTTCTAGAGGTGAGATTTTTTTCCTCTTTTCAGTAAAGAAACCCATGCAAACAGGCCTCGTGTCCTCTAAGCATCCAGCAAAGATGACACTGTGCAAATCATGCCGCAGTGTCTAATCCAAAGGGCTGATTCCTTTATCCATTGCCCAAGTGTGAAGCCTCTCACTGAGCGCTGCCATTGACCACAGCTACCAAGAAGTGGGCATTGCTCTGTACCCACAGCAAGCTGTCCTCTGTGTCCTGCTCAGTCCTAATCCCAATTATTTCTTTAACAGTGGAAATCCAATTATTTGCCCAGCTGCTGGGGTCAGAAGAACCAGTTGGAGTGATAAAACCTCTATTACCACATCCCCCAGGTTTCTCTATTATTTTCTTCCATTATGTCATGCTGTTGGATAGCGTTGCCTAAGGAATTGCATAGCCTGACTGTCCCAAATGGTGCCTGCAGGATTGGGGCAGATTAACACTCGATGAGCTGGAGGGGATGTGTAGGGTGTTTGGAATGATTGCTTTGGTGGGTTCATCCAGAAACATTAGTGTTTCCTGTCCCTGAGCACCGCAGCTTTCCCTGCTGAGCATCCTAGGATGGCAGGCGCCAGGGAGAGGGTTTACAAGGGTACTCTGTGCCCCCTCTTCACCTTCAGACCTGGGCTTCAGAGGTTCTGCTGCACATGTGGCTCCTGTTGAAGGCAGCCAAAGGCACATGGACAACAGAGAGAGATGGACGCTGCAATTCCTGCTGATCTGCAATTTAAATGCTGGATAGAAGCCTGGAAGTGCCCTCCTAAATCACTTCCCTGCATAAATCACCTGGGCAGCCCTTTATCATCAGTGGCACCACGGCCCTCAGGGGTCCTTGTTTCTGGCTGGTGCAGATTAGCACCGGTGCACTGGAGACGGTGGTGGTGAGGGTCATCCCTGCCCCTCCTGTGGATGTGCCTAAGCCCAGGCTCATGTGCAGTGAGCAAACAGAGGGAATACTGATAGGGTGAGGGAGAACACCTTTCAGCTGAAAGAGGAGAGCTTTAGGAGAGATATGAGGAAGAAATGTGGGGAGCAGTGGTGGCTGCCCCATCCCTGGAGGTGTCGAAGGCCAGGCTGGATGGAGCTTGGAGCAACCTGATCCAGTTGGAAGGTGTCCCTGCTTGTGGCAGGGGGTGGGACTGGCTGGGCTTTGTGCTCCTTTCAAATCCAAACCATTCCACAATTCTATGAAATTCAGGAAAGTGAATTAATTTTAACAACTCTGCTGAAGGAGGTTATTTACATTCCCCAACCTGCTGTCTAGCTACCCACTGTCCTGATCAAAAATAAGCACAGAGCAGCCTCTCTGGGAGTGTGTTCAAGATGACATCGCATCTGTCCCTTGCATTTCTTCTTCGTCTCTCACCAGATTTCTCCAGATGGCTTCCCTGGAGGAAGCAGGGGAGCCCAGCTTTCCAATTAAGAACCAGGAGAACAGATGACTTGGCAGCACCACTGGAAATTGTTAGGAAGACTTGGTCTCTGAAAAGCGAGCCCTGGAGCTGTACTGCATGCATGGCATCTGCCCTGTACAGCAGGATGCTCCACAGAGGTCTAACAAGGCCATGCTCATCAATAATGGATGCAAGAAGAAGGGGAAAGCCATGTGCAATGTTTTCACCAGAGATTTGGAGTGCAGGAAGGAAGGTTGGGGTGCAGGAGTAGAGTTGCTGATGCACAGGGCTGCAGGAGAGGGTTTCTACAACATGTCAGGAAGAGCAGAGCGAAGTGCAGCCCAGAGGAAGACCTGGGCAGGTTGCATGGACAAGATCCCCAGGGTGATGCATGGCTTGTGTTTTCCCTTCATGGGTGCTGCTTTCATCAGCAGCCTGAAAAAATTAAAAGCTAGCAGCTGATTGACACCTGAAAAATGAAACATTTCATCTGGAAATTCAAACTTTCATTATTTTGTTTGTTGTTTTAATGAAAAACAGGCTCTTTCTTTTTCCCAAGGCAGGCAAATTCCATGAAAAATTTTCTTTGAGTTGAAAGAGGAGATGGAAAATTTCAGATGAGCCTTCTGGGAAAGTCCCTGGTGAGGTTTCAAAGGAAGCCAAGTAATTTAGAATCGAATCCAACTGGAGCCAGCAGAGAAAACCAAGTTCTAGTGGAAGTGATGTGCCCAGGTGTTTGTGACTGCATTGGGAAGCATGTGGAAGGGACGGCTGAGGGAGATGCCCTCCCCGCTCTCCATCCTTTTGATGTAGAGAGCTGACATGAGTTGTACCTCATCCAGCTCTCCCTTTCAGCTCAGGCTGCAAGCTTTCTTCCAGGAGAAAAACTTGTCACTAGACATGAAAAAGCTGTAGGTGATGTTTGTGAGCACTGAAAGATTCACTGAGTGGGGAGGAATGTGCCTTGTGGCCAAGAGCATCCTTATGCTGCAGGGAGCTGGACCCCAGGTGGGATAATCTGCTGTTTTTCCTTGAAGTCAGTGGGCTAGCAGTGATTTACACAGCTTGGCCCTAAAGCTGAGAGCCAGCATAAACCTGATCCCATCACCTTCCAGCTTGTGTGGTTACTGTAAAACAAACACTGCTGTAAACTGCAGATGCTGCTGCTCGGTGCTCACACCCATCTCGGGGCAGCTGGAGGTGCCTTTGGTCCCCCTACAGCCAGTGCCTGAACTCCTCCTCTCAGGAGAAGCCAAGACGTATCCAGATCCAGCTTTCCTGACCTGGGATCTCTTGTCAAAAGTCATTGAATAATGAGAAAGCTGGAGAATAGCACCGAGGGGGGGAAAAGGAGCACGGCAGCAGGAGTGAAGCAAGAACATCAGCTGCCAGGACTGCTCCTGCGGCGCCTGGCACGGGGCTGTCAGGTACCGTCAGTGTAATTATGGAAAATTGCTGCAGGATAAACATCACTGTATTTGGAAGAGTAATTGTGCGGCAGCCTCGGGTTCCTTTCAGCATGTCAGGTAGGCACCAATTTTAGCTCCTCATGCCTTGACAAGCTCAGATGCTCTGAGGGAGAGTGCTCTGCCCTCTCCTCTCTGCCTCCATCTCCAGTGAGAGCCACTGAGGGCATCCCTCCTCTGGCTCATCCTCTCCTCAAGTGACCATAAAACACCATCCTAGGAAACATGAATGGCATCCTAATGGGGACAGAGCTTCCCTTCTCCTTCAGGTCTGCATGATACGAGAAAACCAAAATCTGATCCAAAAACGGCCTTGGTTTTTGGCAAGAAAATGCAGTCAGCAACTTCTTAATTTCATAATATTTTTTTTATACATACTTGGTAGTACTTGAGGTAAATAATGAGCCTCTTTGTATAATTGTGAACAACTTGCTGCTGTTTTAAGGACAAAGTGAAGCAAAGTTGTTGGGCAGGGCAGCTGGAGACCCAGATTTTGGCATATCGAGATGTCGCTGCTGCGACTAGGTCTAAAGTCCAGTCTTCCTCCTATCTGGCATGTCCATCTGTAAAGATGAGATGAATAGGAGTGGAGGAAAAGCCACATAAAACAAGGATGTGGTGAGAATAAAACCCAACATGTATAAATCAAAAGCAACACCATAAATAGTCTTACTGGCAGGGTACATGCAGCACTGAGTAGGGACCTGGAGCAATTTCCAATGAAGTATGGGTGAAAAACAGTTAGATTTGTCTGTGTGAGGGATATGTGCACCTGTGTCCTTGTTGGAGCTCGCTTTGCAGCACAGCTGGGCGCAGGGTACCATAGAATCATGGAATAGTTTCGGTTGACAGGGAAAGGGAACTTAAAGCCCACCCAGTCCCACCCCCTGCCATGGGCAGGGACACCTCCCACTGGATCAGGGGCTCCAAGCCTCATCCAACCTGGCCTGGAACCCCTCCAGGGATGGGGCAGCCACCACTGCTCTGGGCACCCTGGGCCAGGGCCTCCCCACCCTCACAGCAGAACATTTTTCCCTAAGATCCCATCTCAGTCTCTCTTCCTTCAGCTGAAAACTGTTCCCTTCATCCTCCCCCTGCCCTTCTTGATCCACACCCTCTCCCCAGCTCCTTTTTCTACTGGAAGCGCTCTAAGGTCTCCCCACAGCCTTCTCTTCTCCAGGCTGAACATCCCCAACTCTCTCAGCCTGTCCTCGTACAGAAGATGCTCCAGCCATCGGGTCATCTCTGTGGCCTCCTCTGGGCTTGCTCCAACAGCTCCATGTCCCTCCTGGACTGAGAGCTCCAGAACTGGACACAGGGCTCCGTGTGGGGTCTCAGCAGAGCAGAGGGGCAGAATCCCCTCCCTTGTCCTGCTGGTCCTACTGCTTTGGACGAAGCCCAGGACATGGTTGGCTCTCTGGGCTGGGAGCACACGTTGTTGGCTCCTGCTGAGCTTCTCTTCTCCCAGCAACTCCAAGTCCTTCTCTTCAGGGCTGCTCCCAATCCATTCAATCTCAAGGCAATGGGTCGCTTTTGTTCTTGAGCCACTGCAAATGTATTTGGCTCTGGGCCTTCATAGGGTACCTGGTGTTTGTAATGTCCAGAGTGACTGAGAAGTGGTCCCTTGGAGAGAATCAGAGTTGGGTTTATACTCTGTTTTATCTCCTGGTCTGCCTGCAGCTTGGGGTGTAACCGTAGCAGAGTGAAATGTCCTCTGGGCAAACCAGAGGAATGGGAGTAGGGAAGATGTGAAAGAGCAATTAATGTAAATGGATGGGTGTTTGTGTTTATGTGGAGAAAGATAAATAGAAATATGGATGGATAACTATCCCATAAAATATCATAGGTGGATAATTACATGGTAGATGGATGTGCCAGAGAAATATGATTGATAGTTGGATCAAGAGATGAGTAGATGGGGAACTGGGTGTGAAGAGATGGAAGGAGGCTATTCTTTCAAATGGAGTAATCTCTTGTCTGTGTAACTCATGACAAGAAAAACACTGAAGTCAATACACACCCACGTGTGTATACACTTGGCAAATTTTGTAAAATCCTGTTAGAGCCTCAGAATAACTTTATAAATAAAACTTTGCTGTCTTGATGTTTAGCACTGAGGAAGAAAGCAGGAGTTGTGAAGCCTAGTTCCTTATGCAGCAGTTTACACGGTAACAGGGAATGTGCCAAACACTTTGGGTTAAACCTGTGTTTTCAAAATTGCATCCATGTGACGTTCATAGAATGTCCTGAGCTGGAAGGGACCAACAAGGACCATCGAGTCCAGCTCCTGTCCCTGCACAGGACGCCCCAACACTCTCACCGCGTGTCTGAGGGTTTTGGCCAAATGCTTCTGGAATATTGTCAGGTTTGGCACCGTGACTGCTTCCCTGGGAGCTGCTCCAGTGCTCCACCACCGTCTGGGGGAAAAGCCTTTTCCTAATGTCCTTCCTGATCCTCCCCTGGCATCTTCCTGCCATTCCCTCAACTCCTGTCACTGGTCAGCGGAGAGAAGAGCTCAGCACCTGCTCCTCCTCCCGCTGTGACGAAGCTGCAGAGTGCAATGCTCTCCTCTTCTCCAGGCTGAATAGACCAAGTGATTTCTTCCACTCCTCATACTGCTTCCCTTCTAAAACCCTTCACCAACTTGGTGGCCTCCTCCGGACACTCTCCAGTCTCTGTTTTTGAGCTTGCATCCCACTGCCTGCAAACTGGTCATTGTAGCAGAGGGATGGGGTGGATGATGCCTCACCCCCTGCAGCATCTGTGCCACTGGCAGGTGGGTGCAGGGCTCTGGTACCAAGCTGAGCTTGCAGCTCCAGAGGAGTGGCAGCTCTGGGTTATTCCAGCAAAGTTAAGAGAAAATAGAATGTAGGGAGAACTTTAAGTGCAATGCTTATGGACAAAATGCAATAATATATCTAAACAAGAGACTTGCTCCCACCGTGTGATGATTAGTACTGCTCTTAGACCTCAGCATAGGTCTCTTTCTCTGCAAACCCCTGTCTCCTAGAATCTGTGCAGAAGGCTGTCCTGCTGGGAGCAGCCCCTGCCCCCTGAGATACCCAGACGGTGTCTGGAGAGGGATCTGGGACTCCGCCAATCCACTTGTGCTTCCCTGAAATTGGCCCCGCTCTGAAGGGGAACGCGCAGGAGAGGATGGAGCCTCATCCTTAGGAGCTGTCTATCAGGGAAACCCTATTATGTGTGCTATTGACAGAGATTAATTTATTGTTAAAGAGATCTCTCTGATTCCATTAAGGAAAATGCTAAGGCACCTAACAAATTTGCTGACCCAGTGCAGGCTGTTTGCTTGTCAGTCAAACTAATGCACCCTGGCATTTCCCAAGTTAATTTGCTGCCTAGGTTAGCCAGCCTTACCGCTATGACAGCTTATAAATCATGTTTCTTAAAAACTAATGTTTGCATACACGTATTAGTACCATCACAAAATACCTGTGTGCTCTTTGCAGTTCAGAGACTCCAAACGTGATGAGAGGCTTTAACAAAAAAGCAAGTTGGAAAGAAGTGTCAGAGCTGTCCCTTTGTGCGTTGAGGGACTCCCGCACGCATCCCAGAAATGAACTCCAGTTAAATATTTGCGCTGCCTGTGTACCATTGGGGTCATGTCTATAAATTCCTCTAATCTCTTCATCTCTCTCTTTCTTTTAGAAGATTGACTAAACATGGAGATCCTGAGCTGTAGCAGAAAGAGGAGGTGCTCACGTTAAGTCTGTAGGGAGCAATTATTGCAGATGAGTTTAGACTTTAATTTGTTGCAGGAGGGGGAAAAAGAAAAAGATCAAAAGGAATTTTTTCCTCCACTATAGGAAAAGCAGATACAGCAGCTGCGAACTGGGGGGCAAAAGAGTTATTTTGGTATTCCGATATATCAGCTTTTTTAAAGAGCAGTAATCGCCAGAGCTACAGATTGATCATTATTGCGATGGCAGGGCAGTGGGTTGGAGTTTGAGAGAACAGTGGAGGAGTGAGGATGCTGGCAGCCCGGTGCGCAGTTTTACAGCTGGTCCTGTGAATGCATGGGCTTCTACCACGGACAAAAATAGTTCCTCAGAGACTCTAAGAGATCATTTCATCAAAACTCTTTGCTCCCCGCCGCACATATCTTTCACATGTGATCTACATCAAAGCATCCAAGAAATATTTGGAGCTCTACTAACTGCAGAGTGAGTTGTTTCCACCCAAAGCAGAAATCTAGAGAGACCCGCTTCTCTTTGCTGGCGAGCCCCACGCACCAGCCTCTCTGAGGACAGTGGAGGATGCTGCCTGCCGAGCTGCAGCCCACGCTGCCATCCCCCGCTGCAGGGCAGGCTGCCCCTGGAGAGCTGGCGGTCAGTCCTTCTGCTCCCCATCTCCTATTTCTAGAGATTTGAGAGCAGCTCTGCAGAGAAGGACTTGGGGTGCTGGTTGACCAGAAGCTCGACGTGAGCAGCAATGTGCGTTCCCAGCCCAGAAACCAACAGTGTCCTGAGTTGCATCCAAAGCAGCGTGGCCAGCAGGGAGGGAGGGGATTCTGCCTCTCTGTTCCTTTCTTGTGAGACCTCATCTGGAATACTGTGTCCAGTTCAGGAATCCTCAAAGTAAGGATATGGAGCTGCTGGAACAGGCCCAGAGGAGGCTCTGATCTGAGGGTTGGAGCACCTTCTGTACAAGGACAGGCTGAGAGAGTTGGGGTGGTTCAGCCTGGAGAAGAGAAGGCTCTGAGGAGACCTTAGAGTGACCTTCCGGTAACTGAAGAGGCTACAAGAAAGCTGGGGAGGGATTGTTTACAAAGGTTTGTGGGGATAGGATGAGAGGCAGTGGCTAAAAACTGGAGAGGGGCAGATTTAGACTGGACAAAAGGAAGAATTTCTTCATGATGAGAGCGGTGAGACCCTGGCACGGACTGCCCAGGGAAGTTGTGGCTGCTCCATCCCTGGAGGGGTTCCAGGCCAGGTTGGATGGGACTTGGAGCCCCTGATCCAGTGGGAGGTGTCCCTGCCCATGGCAGTGGGGTCGGAACTGGATGATCTTTAAAGTCCCTTCCAACCCAAACTGTTCTATGATTCTATGATGATTCCAGGAGCAGCAGTCTCCTGTCCCTCTCCTCCCCTTGCCCTACAGGCTCCTCTGCTGGCCCTGAGTGTAGGGGTCTGAGTGGTTGATTCTGCTGCCTTTCCAGGAGCCTCTGGAATCCTGTGGTCCGGGTGCTGTTTCCTATCTTTCACCTCTTCCTGCAAGGCTTTTGAGTTAGGAGTGCCTCAGCAGAAAATGCTGCAGTAAATGCGTGTGTGTACATATACAGAGCAACAGAGATCTAAAAGAATAATATCCTATAAAACATTAGCAGTATACATTAGTCATTACTAAGATACGCCAACAGGGTGATTTTATTTTGTTTATATATGCTGGAAAAGATAAAAAAAATTATTGCCATGTAAAGGGCCTTATAATTTCCCTCCCTGTGCCCCTTTGTGCTCAGCCCAAGCTGCTGGTCCCTGTGAAGGGTACAGGGATGCACGCTGAAAGCAGGACTCCAGATATTGGCTCCACGTGGCTCCATCCAAGCAGCAGTGCTCTCTGCTCCAGGGGTGGAAAAGCCGGTGCTGCTGGGGCAAAGAGCTTGTACTGGTCTTGGAGCGGGATGGGATGTATGAGAACAGGAGATCTGGCTTCCAGAGAGCAGCAGGGGAAGAAACCCACTAAGGGAAGGCGCATTTAACACCCCCAGAGCCATCCCCCAACTTCTTTCCCCAGTGCCTGAGCTCCACGGGCTGGCTGAGCTGCCTGCCCTTCCACCCCATCCATTACACCCCACGGCAACGCTGTGCAGACACCAGTACCAATTTACTTGATAAATTCTGCTGCTTGTTATTTGAGGGATCGGACAGGCCTCGCACTTTCGGGAGATTAATTTTTGATTTATTGTTGGCTGCAATGATTTATTCTGATCCTTCCCCAGGGAAAAGACAGGGCTGTAAATATTTTAAATGCCGTTAGCTGGTGACAAGAAGCATTGCTGGATGGGAGCAGGGTGGATGGGGGATTGGAATCGTAGCAGCCTTTCTATGAAATTACTTATAGGCAACTCCAAATGCCTGCTGCTCTGTGTGAGCAGAGGAAGAGGGAAAGAAACCCCGCCACATGTTAAATTGTTATCTTATTAACTGAGACGACGTTCTTGGCTTTTTCCATTTGCCCTCAGAGCCACTGCTGCTGATTGCAATGAATTGAATTTCAAAGCATGATACGGACTCTCTAAGAGCGTGTTGTGCTCCCTGGTGAGAAATAGAGACAACTAATAGGAACTGTATTTTAAAATAGGCTAAATAACCAAATGGAAACGCCCCAGCAAGGGTCTGAAGCCCTTCTAGCTGAGATCTCAAAGTGTGTTACAGCAGGGGTGATCATCCCACTGTCCCCATCTTATGGGTGCAGGACTATCGCGAGGTCACTTAATGAAGCAGCAGCAGAGCTAGGAGAGGCCCTTGAGTGTCTTGAGATACTGGGCAGTGTCCTGGCCATTGTGTCCCTCTGCTTCTCAAGGGAGGATACAGTTTTCAACCATTCGGACAATTCTCCATTGCCAAGGAAATGCCCCCAAGCCCCCTCGCTGGGCTGTTGGAACTGGACTTTGCTCTGGCTGCAGCTGTTGTGGGAGAAACCCCTCTGTGGAGGAGTGTGAGGGATCTTGGGGTGGTCTCAAGGAAACGGGAGAGCCCATGGTTCTCCTTGCTCCTCCAAATGAGACATCTCTGGTGGTACTTTCTTGATGCTGTGCTTTGTCGATGATGTGAGGAACTGGATCAAAGCAGAGCTCAATACAGCTCTTGGGGGAGAGCAAAACCACGCAGCCTCTCCTGCTAAGTTATGCAAAATATGCAAATAGGTTTCTTTTTTTAAAGATATTTTCCATGCCCTTCTCCAAAAGTTTGAAGCAAGTGGAAGTATTTGGAACTCGAGTTTTCTCCAGGATCCCTCTTCTTCTGTCCTTCCATGCAGGGATGATGCTCACGCATGTCAGTGTTGATATTGATGGCACGCAGTTCCTTGTCATGCACCGACGCAGGATGAGATTTGAGTCATGGACCTCTCAGTATCCCGACATTCCAAACCCTCCTGTGATGTGTAGTCAGTCGGGGGCGATAGCTGGAATTCCAGTAGCATCCCTTTCTGTATTTTGAGAGATTTGCCATAGACCATCCTCTCTTCTCTGCCGAGGCCACTGTGCTCAGACCCATCAGCCCTGCTTGTTTGCGGAGCGCTAATCAACAGCAGTTATTTGGAGCCCAGCTGTGTCGTGTGCTTCTCCATAAACTTAATGGTGTGTGAAGAGGAAACACGCGCAGCACTCGAGCAGGGCTTGGGGGTAACCTTCTGTTTTCATGCCCTCAGTTCACTCCACTGCTAATTCCTTTGCTTATTTCCCATCAGTGCTTTGAGATCCACAGCCCTCAAGAAAGGCAAGAATCAGAGAATGGTTTGAGTTGGAAGGGACCTTAAAGATCACCTAATTTCACCCCCCCTGCCATGGGCAAGGACACCTCCCACGGGATCAGGCTGTAGCAGAAAGAGAAGAGGCTCTGCCTGTGCACCTCCTTTTCCCACAGAGTGTCAGTGCTGCTATGCTGCTGGCGGGTGAATACTGAGCACTAGGATTTTCCTTCTCCTAGGAGACCCTTCCACTTCTTCCCATTCATGAGCAAAGCCACCCCAAACCTTCCTTGGCTGGGTTGTTCCCAAGCTCCCTTTGCCAGTGATGTACAACACATCCATGGGTCAAGATGACAGTTGTAGCAGAGCTGTCAGCTGAGGGTGCAGCACTATCCCCACAGCTCCCAGCCCGTCCAGCTCTGGCACTGAAGCGCAGAGAGGGCTCCGTGCCAGCAGCCGGAGCAGTGGCTCCCTCCCTCCCTCCCTTCCCTTCTCTCTCTCTTTTTTCTTTTTTTTTTCCTGAACAACAAATAAAATCCTTTCTTCCTGCTGCTAAATTGGAAAGAAAGGGGGAAAAAAACCCAAACAAAACACTCCCCTCCCCAACCTAACAATAAGTATCTTGGAGGAAAAAAAATAACTGGAGCATTGAAGATAAAAGAATGGCTGTTAAATGAAAATGTTGAGGCAGAAAGGCATTAGACAGCACTAGTAATTGTTAATTTGTACTCAGATTTAGTACGAAAAGGCTTTTATTCCTTCAAATATGCATTTATTCTGGTTTTCCATTTGGAGCAGTAACACGCAGATGAGCTTTCAAACCCCCGAGGCATTGGGTAAAATAAAAAATAAATCCTTTAATGGATTTTCGAGTCTCTAGTCCCAGCAACCTTTTTTTTTTTTTTTTTTGGTTACTGTTTAGAGCAATAGAGAGTGCAATTATAGCAGCACGATGGGCGCACCGTTAATTGGCTGAACTCCTGGGGGAAGGGAAGGCTTCGCTGTCAAGGGTCACATCTCAGAAGTGCTGAAGGGAGGGTTACAAGCAGAGGCCCCTCAGGAGCTCCTGGGCTGTTACTTCTTATACAGGGAAAGCAGAGATCGTGACAAAGAGCCGAGCTCCGCAGTTGAAGGAGCCCAGTTTAGGAGACAGCCCCTGCCCTGGCGATCTCCTGCTACACGCACCAAAAGTAGGGAAAACCCCAATTATTTCTGCTGTACCACAGAGCAGGACTGCAAAGATGAGCTGAGGGCTGGAGCACCTCCTGCACAAGAACCGGCTGAGAGAGTTGGGGATGTTCAGCCTGGAGAAGAAAAGGCTGTGGGGAGGCATTAGAGCAGCTTCCAGTGCTGAAAGGGGCTCCAGGAAAGCTGGGGAGGGACTTTTGATCAGGGAGGGCAGGGAAAGGATGAGGGGAAATGGTTTTCAGCTGAAAGAGGGGAGATTGAGGTGAAATCTTAGGAAGAAATGTTTTTGCTGTGAGGTTGCCCAGAGCAGTGGTGGCTGCCCCATCCCTGGAGGGGTTCCAGGCCAGGTTGGATGGGGCTCGGAGCCCCTGATCCAGTGGGAGGTGTCCCTGCCCATGGCAGGGGGTGGGACTGGGTGGGCTTTAAGGTCCTTTCCAACTCAAACCATTCCTTGATTCTATGATTATTTGTCTTGGAGCAACCTTAAATCCTATCCTGCTCTGATTCCAAGGCCATTGATCCCCATCCACCAGTTTAGTTTTGGCTCTGCTGCCGTCCCACGGGCTGAATTCCTGCCTGTGGCAGCTCATCCCTGTCCACACCAACAAAGACAAGTGGGAGCCCTGGTTTCTCCCCGCGCCGCAGCGATGCTGGTGGGTGGCTGACTGTGACCCAGGCATCTGCTCAGGCCACCAAGGGATTGAATGTGATGTAATAGGGTCTCAAGAAAGTTTTCTGAGATGCATAGATATTTTTTTTCCTGCAAGAAATATTATGGATAACATGGGAATTGATTCAGGGAAGTCCAACAGACAAATACTATAAACAAGATCAAATGAATTTATGACTGTTGTCCTCTCTAGCTTGCTAATCGATGAACTGTCGCAGGAAAGATGCTGGAGTGGCAAAGCACTGGGTCTATATCAGCAAAAGGAAAAGTCAGATGCTTGCGTTTGCCTTAGAGATGTGTGCAGGCTGGAAAATTATGTGATTTACTGACTTGACCCGAAGCTGGCTAAACATTGCCCGAACGTGTACACCACCTCCTGTTAGCAGTTCGTGGGATTTATATGCATAGGTGGAACATGAGTACTGAAATCCATGAGCAGCCATTTTCCTGTGATGTTTGCTTACACTTTGCATCTTTTGCCAATTACCCGTGTTGCTTTAATACATATGTTCCCCGTCTCCGTGTCTGGGTAGCATCTCCTCCAGGGACACTCACGCTGGGAAGCCTGGACCTGCTCCGGCAGGCACCGCTGCTCCCACACTGCCAGGGGTTTGTTGCCTATTTTCTATATAGGCTCAGCAGTTGCCACCTCGTTAATGATCTGTGTGTGTCCTGCAGCTTTATGATCTGCTATTCTCTCTGAAGAACTCGGTTTTCTTACAAGTTTGTGGCAGAAGCTCCCAGCGGGTGGGTTTTACAGCCTGAATTGGAGGGTTGGGAGAGCCTCATCTCGGTCTGGTCCATTAACAAGTAATCACTTTCACTCCAGCCTAGATTTGGTTTGCGTTTGCTTCTTATCTCGCTTTCTTTAGCTCAGAGTGAGCTTTGAACTGTGTTTTGCAGAGCCAGCAATCATGAATAAAAATCAACCTGCCCCTCTCCAGCCCTGTTGCCAGTTTGGTTTCTCTGAAATGAAGGGTTTTCATCTCGTTCAGTCTCATACAGTCCTGGATTAGGTGAGCAGAAGACTTGGTCTTTGGAGGACGCAAGCAGGGAGACCTGGGTGGGCAGCTCTTTAGTACCATAAAGCCCAAGATGTAATGACTAAGGCACAATGAATCTTAGGCTTTAACACTTCAACTTTAAAGCCTAAACTTAGGCTTTAACACCTAAATCCTTCTGGGAGGTCCTACTAACTTCTTGATGTGAGAAACCTTCATTCCTCAGGATCACCTCCGGACTCCTCTCGTGCCCACTGAGGACCCCTTTTAATTCACAGTCACACCCATGATGCTCAGTGTCTGCAGGCAGGATAGTAGAGTTAATACCTACGCAGGCAATCAGGCAACCAGAACTGTGCCTTCTGGACTCAAAAACCCACCAGTCAATCCCAGCCTTCATTCCTCCTCCTCACTGGAGCCTGGGAGCATCAGGGCTGCACAAGGCTGGGTCACCCCTCCCAGCCCTGCCACGAGCATCCGTCCTCACGCCCGGCCAGCAATAAACATGTCAGATGCACTAAGCTTGCAAGGATCGATTCCCTTCACAGGATCAACAAAGCAATTTGCTGTCTGGGTCTTGTTTTGTTGTGAATAATAAGCAGCCGTGGAAGTGTGGCCCTGGGTAACACCTCCTGCGCTTGGAGTTTGAAAACCATCAGGAACTGCATTAGCCAGTAAAAGCTGGGAGTGGAAAACAAGTGAGAGGGAAAGGAGGGAGGAGAATTCCAGCCACTAATTGTCAGCATCATCCTTTCAGATATCTAATCCATTAAGGGCTCTTCAGGTTCTTGAGCGCTGCAGGCAAACAGAGGGCACTGATTCAGTGGGGTGGGAAAGTGCCTCTGCAGTGGGAAGAGGGCAGTGCTGGCTTTGACCGCTGGCTCTCTGTGACCCACAACCAGCTTGGGGAGCGTAGGTCATTGCTGGGACTGTGGAACAGCTTGGGTTGCTCCAGTGGTCAGTAATAATCTTATTTCATGTGGAGCCTGTCTTCTTGAAATCCTAATATTTTAATTAGTCCTCCTCTCACTTCAGGGCATGCGCAGTTTCGCAAGGTGGGGGATGCTGAGCAGCTGGGCTGCATGGGGCAGGACATCTCCATCCCTGCAGCTCTGTGGAACAAGGACAAGTTCCCAAGGACAGATTTCTTGGGGCCTTCTCCAAAACCACTCTCTTGCATCAGTCCACGTGTCTGGATGGTGCTTAGCCTTGGCCATCCCCTCCCCACGCACAGCCCAGACTCTGCTCACCGGGAAGCGCGTTATTCTCCACTGGATCCACCGTCACCCCCCTAGCACTGCCTGTGCCAGCATGCCCAGTGATGAAAATGCAGAAGCTGTACCCTCCTTAAGCCCATCGGGTACCTTCAGCAACGTCCCATGCAGGAGGCAGCTTTTGCACGGTGCACCCAGAGCCTTGCAGGTCTCCTTTCCCCAGGCTATACGACCGAAGCCAGATGTCAGTGCTGCACACACAGGGTCCAGGCTTCAAGACATATGGCCCATGCCTTAGGTGTGTGCTCTACCTAAGATCAGATGCAAAACCAGCTGCTGTTTTCACAAGGTCACATAATTAAACTGGAACTTGGAGAAGGAGTACAAGGAACGACCCACACATACAAAAACTTGCACATTCTCGGAGCCAGCCATACAAGCCCTGTCCGAAAGCCCCAGGAGACACACTCAGCTCTCTCTTTGACAGAGGTATTTTGCCCCTTTTGCTCCCCAGAGCGTTTTCAGCTTACCAACATCAGTCCATTAACATTGAACCCAGCGCTCCTTCCCCTTAGCAACAGCATCAATATTTATGATGTGTAGCTAATGCAGTCTACTTATATGATTTCTAGGATTGCAGGTGGGAATTCTTTGTACAAAAGATCTCTATTACCTTTCAGTACAGGATACTGTTGTTCACCTTCAAAACAAGCATTAAGGATCAACGACCTTTCTTCTACAAGCTATTTCATGCTAAAGAGACCCCGCCTGCAGCTGCTTCTCAATCATGGATAATTTAAGTGAGATGATGGGTACCAGAAACCCACCTAATACTAATTGCCCTGCTTAGGCAGGTTTATCTAAGGGTCTGAAAAGGATCAAGCCTATTGATTAAGTAACCAACAACCTATATAGAGGCTTCAGTGCAAACTCTGTGGCTGTGTGCTTGTGTCTCAGTCACATGAAATGGGGCGCGAGTGTAGCATCCTTAGGGTTGCCTTTATTAGCCTCTTGCCTGATTAGGTTGTTTGAAAGTGTTAAATGTCTGTACCAGGCAGAATGAAGAGCTTGGAGGTAGATCTGTGGTGATGGAAGGAGGCTGATGTGGGTAAAAATTTGGCCTTTGACTGCTAATAGGGCTAAGGCTATGGGGCTGATGAGTGGAAGGTGTTAATGACTTTGTCAGGGTTTGAAATGCTGCTGAGCAGCCCACAAAGCACCTAGGAGGAGAGTGCTGCCCGAGAGACTAAAAGAGAGGAGTACGCAGTGGTGCCTTGGTTAGATTAGAATTATTCCATCTAGAAGTCTTTGTATCTCTGAAAAAAAAGGACTGGCTTTGGTGTGTTCCAATGGAAAGAGGGGCTATTTCCTATTCTGGAAGAGAGGCCATTTTGCAGCTGCACCCACAAACCCAGGAGAGACAAGAGAAGGACCCAAGTGATGTCCTTGCACTTTTCTCTCTCTCTTTCTCCCCTTTCCTCCCTTTTCTCTCTTTCTTTCTTTTCCCTTAACACAGATTTAGCAGCTAATGCCAATCTTATCCTGAAGAATGCCTATACAAATTCATTTTTGGACCAGCCACTTGGCATCATTTTGCCTTCACTTCGCCCAGTGGGTACAGCATCAGGACAAGGCAGTGGTTATCTGAGTGATGGTCCAAATGCTGAGGAACACTGCAAGGCTCCCAGCCCCAGGACTGGATGTTTCATTCAGGGCACGAAACTTCAGAATTTAAACTTCTTGCTGCTTCATCAAAGCCCTGCCCTTTCCTGTCCCAGGCACCTAGCAGCCAAACCCCAGAATGCTAGTTGTTAAAAACAGTTGACTGATGATGATGTTCCCTCTCTTTTAATTAAAAGCCTGGCATTTACAAATCAAAAATATCCACACCGGGATCTTTCCTGCCCTGGTATTTTAAATAATAATTGTTAATTATTAATTATTCATGATTAATGAATGCTTTGCACATCTAAATGTCTTCCTTCCAGACAACCCTGCAAAATAATTTGCTATAATTGTGACAAATCTGCTGGGCTAGTGATAGCAGTGAAAGTCCTTGGTCCTTCTGGGGCTCCAAAGGAAATGCAGCAGATACATGGCCAAACTCACCACCAGGGAGGGTGCCTTTGCTAGCCGATGGGTTTGCTCTTTGGATGTGCTCAGTTACATCTGTCTGCTCCAGCAACTGCAGGAAGCCCAGTTTGTTCCTGTTATCTGTGGGATTACTCCCAGCGAGGGCTGCAGATATCTCTTCCTGCACAGAGCACTGGTGCTGGCTGCTGGAGCTGGGATGAAAGGTACACAGCAACAGAAGGAAGAACTTAACCTTTGGAGTTTGAGACCAACAGGTCCAAATTAAGAGCCTTAAATCTCTGAAAAGTTGATCCCAGCTGAAGAACTCAGTGGGTTGAAGTCCAAGAGTGCTTAGCATGTAACAGCCCTCTTAACTTTGCTCTACAAAGGGAACTATAGAGGAAAATGCACCTCTGTGGATGTGTTCAAGCCAGGTTAGGTGAGACTTTGATCACCTCGATCCAGTGGGAGATGTCCCTGCCCACGGCAGGGGGTTGGAACTGGATGGGCTTTAAGGTCCCTTTCGACCTAAACCATTCCATGATGCATGTTTGGTTGTCAGTTCCTCCTGTCTTTGTCAGCTCATTGGTTTCTTCTGGGTCACCTTTTCATTCCAGGATTCACAGCCAAGATTCAAGTTTTCCAGGTGGTTGTGCAAACTCAGAATACACCTGTCCAGCATACCCTGGCTCGTACCATTTACCTCTATGGTGATGCAAAGCCTCGAGCAAACGGGCTGAGAGGCAGAACAACGCTGACTGCTGCACCTATGGGACCTGTTTTCAGCCCAACCGAGTGGGCGAGTTAAGATATTCTTGTGGGTTGTGTACACCCTTAAGGCAGAGGTCTTCCTTGCTGCGGCTCTGTTGTTGCAAGATTTCTCACCTCGATTTTGCTAGAGTGGTTGCAAGATGTTCCAGTGCTGCACGCTGTTCCATTTGCTCTTTTCTCCTGCCCAGCAAGTGCGCTGGCAGCAGAAACTGGTGGTTTGCTGCAATCTAGTGGTGTAGCACACGGAACAGATTCACAGCATTCCCTTCAGGCTGAAAATACAATCCTAAGCAGGTTTTCCCAGGCTCCGAGCTAAGTGATATTTGTGTATGTGTGCTCTGTGCTTACAATTCCTTCACCAAATGAAAGAAAACAAAAGCAATGTACATTACGCAGTAAAGAAGATGGATGCTGCTGTTTCAAGAAGTATAACCTTTTAAATGTGCCATCTGGAGAGTGCTGGAATCTTAGGTTTTATGATAGGGCAACGTTACTGACTCTTTGCATAATGAACAGCTGACTCATATTAGAAATCAAGCTGATATGGCACGGCCAAGCTGATCCAGTCTTTTCCAGCTGATCAAGCTCCTAACCCTCTGGCAATAAATAAGTGGAGGCACTCAGTGCCCCTCAAGTTAGTAGAAGTGCTTACAGGGTGTGATGAGAAAGATGGAGAAAGACACAGAGATGCACAGGGTGAAGGCAAAGGGTTTTCTTTTTATCCCCCCTGCTTTGCTTCTCCTTGGAACCCTGAGGCGCTCTGAGAGAATGATATAATTCAGGTTTCCCTTGAAAAATATCTTCTTTACCTTCATCTTTTTCCCACCCCTTCATGCAAAACTGGAGGCTTGAGAGGGTGAGTGCTGGTGAGCACAGGGCTGTAATGCAAATCTGCCTGGCAGGAGGGAAGGATGCTGGGCAAAGCTGCCTGAACTCCTACACCTGTGATCACGAAATCTGTCTGGAAAGGGCAGTATCAGAGCAAAGCTTTGTTCATATTGAGCTGCTTAATATTTCATGGTCAGCTAGTGTTAGACACAGAAGTCTCCAGGAATGCCTGGAGCTGTGCAACAGAGAGTTTTCAATGGTGTGGGCGGCTGCCTACGTGCCATCATTCATGGTAGGCTTTGATTCGCCCATGCCAGCACTGATGTGACCCTCTCTGCGCAGACTGCATCTCTGAGCCCCCAAAGCAGGCTCCCCACAGCCAGCATCCCACCAAGGTGTTCCCCAGAGCAGGTCCAGAGCTGTGAGTCTGAGGCTGCAGACTGTGCAGAGGAATTGTCTTGGGAAGGGAGAGAGTTATTAGAGGTGAATTTTCAGGAGATAACTGCTTTGGGATGCTGTTTTGCAAGAACATCTTAGGGTAAGTTTGGTTGGTGTCTCTGTTGATTCAGGAACAGAAATGTCATGATTTTGTTGTGGATCAACTTGATGACACATCTCAGAATTTCATCCACCTCTGTTTTAGAACTGTAGAAGGGTTTGGGTGGGAAGGGACCTCAAAGCCCACCCATTCCCAACGCCCCTGCTGTGGGCAAGGACACCTCCCACTGGATCAAGGTGCTCAAAGCCCCATCCAAACCCATTTTGTGGGTTGGTTTTTGTCCATGCTAAAAAATAATCACCCTCCGCAGGAAAACACCGTTTTTCTATAACAGCAGCAGATGGCAGCACCGGATAACGAACGGGATCCGCTGGGCTGAGCCCTGGCACCAGCCTGGCTGGTCAGCCCTGGGCTCCCACCAACAACTGCACTTACCGGTGGTCAGGCAGCAGTGGGTGGGTTTTTGCATCATTCTGCAGTTGCAGAGGCTTTGTCTTGCAAGTGAGATCTGAGGCCTCTGGAATTGGATGCTCATGGACTGAAGCATCCAACTCTGCGTACAAACTGGAGAGGGACAGATTTAGGCTTGACATAAGGAAGAATTTCTTCACCATGAGAGTGAGCAGACACTGGCAGAGGTTGCCCAGGGAAGCTGTGGCTGCACCATCCCTGGAGGTGTTCAAGGCCAGGTTGGACGGGGCTTGGGCAGCCCCTGATCCAGTGGGAGGTGTCCCTGCCCGTGGCAGGGGGGTTGGAACTGGATGACCTTTAAGGTCCCTTCCAACCCAAACGATTCTATGATTCTATGATTTACCTTTTAAATTGTTGGCTGCGAAGGTATAGAAGTCTGAGCTGCATCCCATGCTTGCGGTGGTTTAACCAATGACAGGATGAGTGTGTTTAAATCCCAGTCCAGGGTTTAAATCCTTTGCACTAATACTGAATAAAACTGCAGGTGCCTTAATGAGGCAGGACACCTCTGCCGGTGGAGCTACAGGGTTTCATGTCCTGTGCTCTCAGCACTGGCTGCAACAGCGCCATGATTTATGTCCTAGGGGCAAGCAAAGCTTCTGTTCTATTAAAACAAATGCCTGGGATGTGCATCCATCATTGGCTTCTCCTGAAAGGCTCGGGTGTCGTAGCAGGGTGTTGGTGAATCCATCTTCCAAAGTGCAAATGCTTTAAGGCTAATCAATACTTTTTTTTTTTTTTTTTCCAAAGAGATTGGTTGGAGGAGAGGAACTCATCTAATTCCTCCTCTGTGGTTAACCATATTAATTTGATAGCAGTGGTCTCTAGGGAGAAGGCAGAAGAAGGGACCCTTGAGTGAGGACAAATATCCAGAGTGGATCTGGCAAGGGATCAGAGCCAAGGAGGGAGCATGGCCAGCCCCTCACCTCCCACGGGTGGGCTCTCCCCTGCAGGAAGGTCTGGCTCAATAACAAATGCACATATGCCTTTCCCTGTCGGTATGGGACATCCTCCCAGTTCAATCACATGCTCGCCGGGAAACACCAAGCACCTGTGCCTAGCTTCACGCTAAGTTTAATTGTTAACTGTCACATATGTACCCTGCAAGCACAAAGTGCACTTTCCATTCTGCTCATATGTTTCATTTCAACTTGCCAATCACTTAAAATGGTTTCTCTTGATCATTTTGATCCTTGCTGCCCCAGATTTGGTTGCGTCCAGTCAGAGAAAGATGCAAGGAGACGCATCTCTGTCTCATTTCCCCCATGTACACATACTTGAACAGTCTCCAAGCATCAGAGCTCGTCTCTAACTTCTCATTTCTTCCAGTGCATCTCACAGAAGTGGCTCTAAGGAAGAGTAAGCACATTTTTGTTCATAGCACAAATGGATCAGCACCGTACGTTGCTAATCAGTGTGTGCGATGCAGGTCGGCATCCCATGTCCTCCACATGGGATTCTCTGCACAGAGGCTTCCAAAAGCAAGAAAGGGTATTTCAGTCCCTTCCCAGGAGGGCGGTTTGCAACCAACACTGCAAACAGGAGAGAAGGGGTAAGGCGCTTGCAGAAACAAGGAGGGGAAGTACATTTTGTGACGCACTGAGCAGCTTCCATGAAGTACAGCGTGCCCTCAGATCCCTGTGGAGTTAACAGTAATCAGCATCTTGGAGGAGCACTCAACACCATTTAAGAGGGAGCTCTTGAAGAGCTACTTTACATACTCCTACCCTAAATACAGCTGTACAATGGGATCCCTGCAGAAATGGCAAAGCCTGATGAGGTGTAATGCTTCCAGTGTTTGAGCAGCTCCAAGGTAAGGGAGGGAAGCCTGTGCCTTAGTGACATTAATAGTAAAAGGTCCCCAGCTTTAGATACCTTCCTTGTGTTTTGCTACTGATCCCTCTTTGCTGCCATGTGAGGTTTGGCTTTTGCCCCTGTTTTCACCAGCACAGCTGAGGATGAGAGGCTGGAGCTCTGTTGGGCACTGGGTTCTGCACCATCTCAGCTGTTCTTAATTGATAGATCTTCATTTAGAGCAGCTGGGCTGTTGCTGTCCTGCAGCATCTGCTCTCTGAATCTGTTTTTTTGTTACTACATCTACTACTCAATAGCAAAATTACAGTCACCATTTCCTTTTCCAGGTCCTATGAGGAAGGTTCTTTTTTTGCATCCTGTAGGATGCACATTTAACTTCTCACACCCGAATTCTTCACTGACTTTCATGGGATGGTGACACACATAAATGCAAATGTATCTTTTGGGCTAGGCCAGGGACCTCAGCACTCGTGATAAACCTCTAAAGGGCTGCAATGTGTGAGGTGTATCAGCATTAAGTTGAAAGAAGATAGATTTAGATTAGATAGTAGGAAGTAATTCTTCACAGTAAGGGTGGGGAGCCCCTGGCCCAGGTTGCTCAGAGCAGTGGTGCTGCCCCATCCCTGGAGGGGTTCCAGGCCAGGTTGGATGGGGCTTGGAGCCCCTGATCCAGGGGGAGGTGTCCCTGGCAAGGGAGCTGGAACAGGACAGGTCTTAAGGTCCCTTCCAACTCAAACCATTCTATGATATGCCATCTAGAAGATGGGCTAAATCCCTAAGGGTCAGTCTGTTGCTTCTAAAGTCTCTATATCACTTTAAATTTCCCAGCCTCGGGAAAATATTTGTAATATAATAAAATGTATGGCAAGGGAAGTGGCAGATCTTGCTGTGAGTGTTTTCTAGATGGGTGACGCTTTAATTAAACTGACATTTCTGATAACCAACTCACTGGAGAGATGTCTGGGCTGTGATGTCTGCAGAAGCCTTTGCTGGGTCACTTAGTGGGGGAAGAATGCCTGATTGCAGATAGCCACCAGCTGATGGTTTACCCAGAGCCAAGCTGTGATACCTCTGCTCCTCTTCAGCATTGCCCCCAGCAAAGATCCCCTCAATGGCCATCCCACCGCTCGGGGCGCAGGGAATCCTGCTGTAACACTGTTCTCCTCTGCACCTGGGTGACTTCCTCTGCATAGAAACCACTTGTCATACAATCATGGAATCACTAGGTTGGAAAAGATAATCTTTGATGATTATCTTTTCCAAAAAAGATGATCTTTGAGATCATCAAGCCCAAGCATTGTTTCATAGCATCATAGAATAGTTTGGGTTGGGAGGGATCTTAAAGCCCATCTAGTTCCAACGCCCCTGCAACGGGCAGGGACACCTCCCACTGGATGCAGTTGCTCCAAGCCCCATCCAACCTGGCCTTGAACACCTCCAGGGATGGGGCAGCCATAACTTCCCTGTTCCAGGGCTTCACCACTCTCATAGTGAAGAAATTCCTCCTTAAGTCCAGTCTAAATCTGCCCCCTCCAGTTTATACCCATTGCCCCTCGTCCTACCACCATGAGCCCTTCTAAGCAGCCCCTCCCCAGCTTTCTTGTAGCCCCATCAGGTACTGGAAAGTCACCCTAAGTTCTCCTCGGAGACTTCTCCAGGCTGAACAACCCAAACCCTCTCAGCCTTTCCTGCCCCAAAATCCTCGCGGTGGGCTTCGGCACTTTCAGTGCCTGCGGGGACCTTTCGGGTGGGATGCTCAGCTGCGAGTTAAGGGGCTGCAGCTGCTAATTAACGGCGCTGCTAATGAATCCCTCCCCCCACCAGCCCCTGCCTTCCTCACTGCCTCCTCCCGGGGCGCGCTCGTTCCCACGCCCGGGAGCGCGCAGTGCGGCGCGGCCGCGCCCGGGAGCGCGCAGTGCGGCTCTCCGAGCCCCGGCTGCGGCGAGACCCGTCGCTCCGAGCCGGTAAGAGGGGTGGGAGGCAGCTGGGGGGGGGGGTGGACAGGGATGCAGGCGGCTCCCGAGGGATGCTCGGGTCGCTCCGGCTGCTGCGGGGGATGCGGGAGGGGTTTGATCCCGCATCCTTACCCCAGGTTTGGAACCCCGCTGCCTGTAAGGTTTTCCCCCTTTGCCCAATTCCCTTCTCCCGCAGACTTTCCCTTCCTTCCCCAATTTCCTCTCTCCTTCTCCCCCTTCCCCAGATTTCCTTCCCCTCCTCCCCGTTCCCCAATTCCATCCCCTCTCCAGATTTCCCTCTCCTCCCCCTTCCCCCATTTTCCCTCCCCTTCACCCCATTACTCAGTTCCTCCCCTTCCCCAGATTTCCCTCCTCCCCATTCCCCAGTTCCCCCTCCCCTCTTTCCTATTCCCCAATTCCTCCCCCTTCTCCAATTTCCCCTCCCCTCCTCCCCATTACCCAGATCCTCCCCTTCCCCAGACTTCCTTTCTCTCCATTCTTCAATTTACTCTTTCCTCCTTCCCCTTCCCCAAATTTCCCTCCTCCCTTCTCCCTTCCCCCGTTTTCCTTTTCTCCTCCCCAAGCCGGGGCCTCATACGGAGGGAGCTGGGTACCAGACTGGGGCATGTGATGGGGTTTTTGCTCTTATGTCACGACATCGTGTCTATGCATGCAATAAAATCATGATGTGTCAGCCTGGGGGGGACAGGGGTGCAGGAAGGGAAATGCAGCCCGAGTGGACACCTTTGTGTGACACAGCACGTCTTGGTGCCTGAAAGCTCCTGGGGAGGAAGGTCTTCCTTGAAGGGAGGCTGCACCCTGCTTCTTCCCTCTTGTTTTCCGGGGTGGATTCGTGTTCAACCTCTGAAACACCTTCTGCTGGCAAAGCACATCCCCCGGCATCGTCAGCCAAGAGCATCTTTGAGAGCACCTGGGTTGCGATGCTGTGGCTGATGGAGCCGGGCAGCGGTTAGTGCCTGCAGATATTTTTCATCTGCATGCTCTGGCGGTGCCCGCAGAACAGCTCGCTGCTATTGATCAAGCTTCTGGAGGTGGGGAAAGTGCTGAATCATTTGTACTCCCGGCTGTACGGGCAGTTCAGCTGTTCCTCATCTCCAGCAAATGCTCAGAAATGAGCTGCAGCGGCTGAAGGGAACCGCGCTGCGTGCGAGGAGCCGTGTCCGAGGTGGGAGTCCTGGGGGCCTGGAAGAGGTGCTGGGTGGCTCGCGCACAGCTTGGTGTCATCTTCTATGGCCTTAGTCGCTCCCTGGAGGACAGGGCATAGGGGAGATGCTGCGTGCGTCTCAGTGAGGTCTCTGGGCATGGTACCAGGGGGATGGAGGGAGGGTTTCTCTAGAAAATCCTGTCCCTCCTGCAACTGGGAAAGGCGTATGGGGCTCGCTGCTTGGACAGGCCTTTCTTTTTCCTTTTGATTACTGTCTTTGAGATTCTTTTTCAAGGTCAGGGCCTTGGAATAGCATGTGGGCTATGAAGCACTTCTGAAAGTCAAACCGGGGATGTTTCTGTCCGCTTTTTGAGCGAGAGGCGGTGTAAAGGGGCAGGGGGATGCATGTGTTGCAGAAAAATTGGAATGCTGAAAGGCAGAGCAGATGCCTGACTGTTTTAAGATGGATACTGTGGCACTGTCAGTGTTTCCGGGGTGCTCCGATCAGATGCTGAGGACAAAAGCAAGAATCCAGTGACTTTTATTGAGATGCTGACTCCTTCATTGTTGACACGGTTTTCTGCAAATGCCTACCCTTTGGCAGACAGCTAAACTGAACATCAGCGTGACTGCTTTGTTTCCAGAAAACTTCTTTTCCTGGCCTACCTTGAAAGATAGCTGCTCAAATTCAGTATCACATTCTTTCTATTTAACGGCTTCGGGCAGGGCCCTTGCTGACTTTCCTTTTTTTTTTTTATGTAGCTGTAATGTGAGTGCAGCATAAATAATGCATGGAGGTTCTTCTCAGCTGATGGGCTCAAGTTGTTAAATTTGAAAATGGACTTTGTTTACAGGGATTGAGACTTGGGACTGGCTTTTGTCTCGCTTGAGCTAGAGCTGTAGGATAGTGCTGGCTACGGTAATCACAAAGCTCCAACATCGTCTTCAATGGGGTTACTGAGTTGTGTTGCCTCGGTTGTGGCTAGGGATCTGATTTAAACTAAGTCAGTCAATCCAATCATCTCTTCTCTCAGCTAATGATTAAAAGGAAAATATCCCAAGCTCTCAAATGGTATTAATTCATAATGAATTATTTGCTTAGCTGTGATCTAATTGTCTTCGTCTTCATGGGTCTTGTGTATAAAATCGATGCTGCTGCTGGCAAAGTGCCACCAAAAAGGCTTTCTGCAGTGCACAAGCATCAAAGCTGGTTAAATATCTTTAATAATAACAGAAAAAAATGAGGTCTCATTCTTCATATCTGTGTTCTTGCCAGCTGCCTGAGACCCTGCGAGGAGGGTGCTCTCTTGAGACCCCTGTGTTTAGGTCTTAGCCTGCTTGTATCCCTCCTGTGAAACGGGGGCACTGTGGGTCTCACGGGTGAGTTCCCGGGTGCAGCCCACGCATGGTGAGCAGGGAAGGTGTTGGGGTCGGGTGTGAACGGTAATTTATCAATGTTGTGCATTGGGGACTGAGCGGGAACAGGAATGGAAAGCTGTAAATGCAGACCCAGACGGCTGCTGACATTGTCTGTGATCATGAAGAAAGCAAGAATGGACATGGACAGGAGGCAAAGGAACCTTTTCTGGTGGTCAGTTCGTGCTGATGGGTGAACGGTAAATAGGTGGCTTTTTAAGTTCTTTAACTTTCGACTGAAATGATTTTTATTTCTGGTGCAGCGTTTCAGGCCTGCCTGGGTGACCTGGTGTCCTTGGGTGAAGGCTTGGTGGTTGAACTATTCATGGAATCATAGAATAGTTTGGTTTGGAAGGGACCTTAAAGACCATCCAGTTCCACCCCCTGCCGTGGGCAGGGACACCTCCCACTGGATCAGGGTGACACCCCCAGGGCTGGGGCAACCTGTGCCAGGGCCTCATCACTCTCATAGTGAATAAATTCTTCCTTATGTCCTGTCTAACTCTGTCCCTCTCCAGTTTATACCCATTGCCCCTGGTCCTATCACCACAAGCCTTTGTGAACAGCCCCTCCCCAGCTTTCTTGTAGCCCTTTAGATACTGGAAGGTCGTGCTAAGGTCTCCTTGGAGCCGTCTCCTCTCCAGGCTGACCAACCCCAACCCTCTATTCACAGGTACCAAGTACCTTCAATCCTCTATCTATTCCTGTCGTCTGTGTAACCGCGCTTAGCAGCACTGTGGAATTTATGGGGTGTCTCTAACAAGATACTGTCTGGATAAATGTCAGTGTTTCTAGAAACGGAGCCTACCTGGGCACAGAGGAGGTTTGTACAGGTTAGTCAGAACCTGAGTGCCTTCACTCTTCCTTGTTTTCTGTCAGCTTTGCTGAGGAGGAGCTCATAAGTAAAAGGTTGGCACTGGAGATGGCTAAAGGAAGCTGGGGAAATTGAAGAGCCACATCCCTGGGACACTTGTGTGGTTCTGACATTATCTCTCAGCCTGCGGCAGGAGTTGCTTAATTTCTTCCTTGTCTGTACAGAAGTAGCGTGTGTGTGTTCACTCTTATGGGGGTTTAATTTAGTTGTCTGTGCAGCATCAGACTCTCAAATCTCATCAGCACTTAACTTTACGTGTAGATAAACCTGAATGGTAAGGCAGAGCTCCTGCATTCATATTGTTACAGGACTTCAGGGAGTTGTGGAAATCCCTGGTTTCTACACAGCTGCAAAGCTCTGCGTGTTTAGGTGAAATGAGAATGCAGCTGAATTGTGAGGATTTAAATCTGTTCCAGTTGTTTACATTGAATGTCTCTGAGTCATGTATAGAAAATCAGATTTTGCTTGAATTGGAATAAAGGCAAAGCCTGGGAGGAGACTTTTAAAAATCCAAGAAAGAAACCTAAACTCTGGCACTTCCCCTTTGAGTCTTTATTGTTCCTTCAGTTTCATTTGCCCTTATCAAAATATTCCCTTGCATCGTAAAACTGAGCAGGCAGCTCAAACTAAAGATTGTGTTCAGCTACTGGTTTTGAAAGACGGTAGCAAATCTTGTCAGAGAGGTCTAGCTTGTCTCCCCGCCCCGTGGGTAACTCCTTTCAAAAATAATCTTCCTTATTTTAATGGGTGTTGGGTGACTTCTGTTCTCTTTTTTTTTCCCTTCCTCCTCCTGAAGCAGGTCATGCCTTCATTCTTTTACTTTTGCAATCCAGGATAATTTTTGCATAAATTTAGAGATTCAGCTCAGAATGAACTTGCTTGAAGTTGTTGTTATGCTAAATAATCCTTCCCCTTTTCTTTTTAAATCCAGATCTGAAAGAAACCATGCTGTGTTATTATGGATTAAAATAGAGGAGGATTTAGACCTCAGCCCTGCTTATAGGGATCACCATTCTGAGTTAATGAGATAGGAGGAGAAAGATTAACAACTGAACAAATAGAGATAGTTTTGTGTGACTAGACCAGGTAGAAGATCCCAAGGATGCTACACAGGGACAAGTTTTTGCCTTGCCTCCTCGCTTCAGAGTCTTTGGATTTCATCTCATCCTCTTTCTGCTGCTGATAACCAGATCCTATTATTCTCCCTGCAGGAATGCAGCTTAGAGAGGCAAGGGCACAGCAGAGCAAAGCATCATGCCCTGCTGCAGGGCGAGCTGGACAAAGGACAGGGTACAGGAACAGGGAATGGAGAACCTGCTTCAGAAAGCAGCATCTGGAAATCCTTTGCTAGCATCGGTCTGCCTCTGCTACTCAGTGAAGCCTGGAGTGAGGGCTGCTGACTTCTGAGGCCACCAGAGAAGCATCAGCACTAGAGAGAGGGTGCTTTGTACAGTAAACGTTCAATCAAGTAGGATGCTGAGAACCTTCCAGTCCCAGTGACTCCATTGGAATCTGAAACTTCATGCACAAAAGCCTATGCAGTCAAGGGTGGACCAACCACCCAGCTGCAATGGGCACTGCTGGTCCTTGTCACAGGGAAAAATAATCTCATGTTCAAAGCATGACATAGATATAGCTGAAAAATGCTAGTATAGGCTGTACTAGATGCTGCTTTCCCACCTTTGGAAGCAAACGTTGATCCTTACAGATGGCTAGTTAAAGGGAACATAACCCAGAGGCTTGGTGCAGAGTGAACCTGGAGATTCATTTGAATTCCTGGCAGGCTTTCTACTGCTTTATGCCTCTTTGGCAGTAGATTTTGCTGTCTTCCAGCACGGGGAGTGATGGGTTCCTGCAGACCTTCTAAGTCACAGCAAGCATGATACTGTCTCACTGTCAGTCTGCATATTATATTCCTCCTGAAATGCCCTGGCACGGATAGGCAGGGCTGGCAATTGCAGTGTGAGCTATGGGATGGATACCACTCTCCTTGAATCCGCAGAAAATGTAGTTAGTTACCTTTTCTGCTATGAAAAGTTTACTTTTCCAAGTAATTCCAGTAATCCCAAGAAGCTGCGAGTTAAAAGAAGATGCAGTGCCTCTAAAATTAAATAGACAACCTAAGGCACTGACCTGTTGCACATACATTTCATCTGTGTTAAGTAGTTGCTTCTTGAGTAGGGGAAGTAGCTTCTGTTTTCTAGGGGCTACTCAGAGAGCGGTGCTCTTAAATGGTGAGTGTGAATGCTTGTTTAATTTGCTTGGCATCCTCCATGTGTTGGGTGCACAAGCAGGATACACTCCTTGTTTTTTAAAGATTTTTCATTCCGCGTAACACCTGAGGACATGGTTTAGTGTGAAACTTGGCAGTGTTCGGTTTATAATTGGACTTGATGATCTTAAAGGTCTTTCCCAACCTAGACGATTGTCCCATGTGAGGACAGGCTGAGAGAGTTGGGTTTGTTCGGCCTGGAGAGAGCTCTGGGGAGATCTTATGGCAACCTTCCAGTACCTGAAAGGGGCTACAAGAAAGCTGGGGAGGGACTATTCTTAAAGGCTGGTGGTAATAGGATGAGGGGCAATGGGTATAAACTGGAGAGGGGCAGATTTAGACTAGACATAAGAAAGAATTTCTTCACTATGGGAGTGATGAGGCACTGGAACAGGTTGCCCAGAGGAGTGGTGGTTGTCCCATCTCTGGAGGTGTTCAAGGCCAGGTTGGACGGGGTCTCGGGCAGCCTGACCTAGATGGGTTGGAACTGGATAGGCTTTAAGGTCCCTTCCAACCCAAACTATTCTATGACTCTGTGTCTATACTGAACACGCAAACAAACCACAGATGATGCTGTGCGTCTCACCTCCAAATTTCTACAAGGAAAGGTGTTTGAAGGTTGATTTATTTGGGGTAGAAAGAAAGAATGAAAATTGTCAGGGATCAGAGGTTTATAAGAAAATGTGTGTGAGCGGGAGGAGAACCGGAGCGGAGTTCGTCCTTGTCCCTGTCCCGGCCGCTCTCCAGGGTGCTGAACAGAGACCGGGACCCTGACCTGGCTCTGCTTTGTGATCTCCTTCTTGCTCCTTCTGTCCTTGCAAAAGAGAAGGGATAACGGGCATAGGTTGAGACGAGGTTGCAAGTGGTTGCATGAGCCCCGTCTCTGGAGGTGCTCCAGGTTGATTTGAGCAACCAGACCCAGTGGGAGAGCTCCTTGCCCTTGATAGGGAGGGTGGAACAGGATGGGTTTTAAGGTCCCTCCCAAAGCATTCCATGTTTCTGTGATTTTTATGTCTTTTTGCAGAGAATTTCAGGAATCAGCAGGGATAACATGGGCAAACGTCGAGTTCCCATCTAGGCAATGTTTGCTGTTCTTGATATTTTTAATGTTACCAGCTCCTTCCAACAGACACTGCCTAGCAATTTGGTTTGAAGCCGGAAGAGGGGAGAGTGAGTTGAGATTTCAGGAAGAAATGTTTTGCTGTGCGGGTGGGGAGGCCCTGGCCCAGGTTGCCCAAAGCAGTGGTGGCTGCCCCATCCCTGGAGGGGTTCCAGGCCAGGTTGGATGGGGCTTTGAGCCCCTGATCCAGTGGGAGGCATCCCTGCCCATGGCAGGAGGTTGGAATTGGATGGGCTTTGAGGTCCCCTCCAACCCTCAGTATTCTATGGTTCTATGAAAAAAATCCACTCTCCCTCCAGCACAGCTGCAAAGCAGTAGCCTAGGTTACCCAGAGCCTGGGTGGTCTCCACCCTTATTGGATGGGTGTTTCAGAGACGCGTCTGGATAAAGCCCTGAACAACCTGGTTTGACCTTATAGCTGATCCCCGCTTTCAGCTGACGGTTGGCCTAGGTGACCTGCTGTGGTCCCTTCCAAACAGAATTGCTTTGTGATCCTGTTACCTTAAGGGTTTTCACCAGCAGGAAGCAAAACAATCTGCTTTCTCTCTGCATCACTTTAAGAGCCTTTCCTCACGTGCAAAGACTGACTGCTGATCCTCGTATCCCTGTGAAGCAGTTTTTATTGAATATTCACACAGTCTGGGGGGCAAGAAGGAGAAAAAGAAATTACTGCAGTCCCTTCTCAACCAGCAAACTGAAAAGGTGATGGCGAGCCCTGACTCTTGACTTGCTTCTGGAAGCTTTAAACATAGTCTGCTCAGTTAATGAGGAGCTGCCTGTGCTCTAGTGTGTGAGTGGTGGTAAATGTCACTCTTTCTCAAGCAATTTAGATGATTAGTACTTGGATTCAGCCTGCATCTTGTTCCACAGGCCCTTGAGTTCCACAGTAGGGTATGGTACCACCAGCCGCCTTGCGTTTAATTACATAGCCCTGTTTGTGATAGCTGGGAGAGTTACTAATATGCCCAACAGCATAGCAGGGCTCTGCAGTTGATAAAGACACATCTGTATGCTGAGCTCTACCCTTATTGAGTTAGGGCCATGGAAAAAGCTCTCTTTCTTGCTGTCACTTAAATGGTGTCAGGATTCGTGAAATCTTGCTTTCAGATTCCCACCAGACCCAGCAACAAAGACTGCTTGTTGCAAGCTCATTGGCTTCTGTTCGAATCCCTGTGACGTGTTCACAGATGTGTGCAGACAAGTGGGAGGGAGCAGAGAATGAGAGAACTGAGGCTTTGTAGCCATGCACGTGTGACAGCATGCATGGGACCCCTGAAGCTCCTCTCAGGCCAGCCCTCCTTTCATGACACAGCTGGCATGCCCCAGACCATGCTTTGGCACTGTCGTTTTGAGCAGCCTGTCTGTAGTTGAATTGCAAGTCTTGCAGCAATTTGAATTGCAAGTCTTGGCTTAGTTTTTACTTCTCTCATTGCAAATTCAAGAGAGCGTGGCTAGGTAGGATTTAGTGCCCTATGTAATGGAGCTACATATATGAGCGTGCACTGAGAGCAACCTCTTGAAAACCACATCAAATCAATTTACTTAATAAATTGATAATCCTATTTCCTTCTTCCATTCTATCTAGTAAATGTGGATACGAATGTAAAATGTCTTAGGACAAAATCTTCTGTCCTAACTAGGTGCTCCCTCCCATATGCCCAGAAAAAGCTGAAGTTAGGGTTAATTCATACATGGATTAGTTTATACAAATTATGTGGGCTGTTCTTATTAGAAGACAAATATAGGTACAGTAGAAGTGTCCTTCAAAATGTTATGTTGCATATCGCAGCCTGACATCTCTTATTGACAGCTCTGCTATCCAGATGCCAAGGCCCACAGGGTTCTATTTTCCAGCAATATCAGCAGCTGGGACCCCAGCTATGTATTTTTGGTTGACCTCGTCTGAATTCTTCTGACCATGGTGACAGCTGTGAGGCTAATCTGGCTTGAGCCCAGTACAGCAGGCTTTGCTCTGATGTTGTATTTCATGGACTCCAGCTTCCTTGTCTCCATTGCTACCCTAACCTTCCTCTCTACACAGACCAACCTTTCTAGGGGGTCTTGATTTTAGAACGGAGATGGGACTTGCTCCCTGTCACAGCCAGATGAGCCGGGGAGCCTGTGCCTTCTACATGTTCCTGGCAGGCTTTTTACCCTGGAGATCACTGTGTTTGCTCAGCTATAATGTTTCTTCCTTCCTTAGAACTTGCCTTGTAAGACAAACAAATGTGACTGATGTTTATGTTCATAAAATGGCCCTGGTTTGTGACGCAGGCTAATATGTTTAGAAGACAACTTTATCACAATTAAGAGAGGAATTGGGGACTTAAATAAATAAATACATTCCCGACTGCAGTCTGGATGAAGAGCCTGCAGAAACAGGTTAGTTAAATTCAGTGGAGTGGCTGGGATTGCCACTTTTGGGGAGGGCTGGCGCTTCCCTGGAACTGCATATATGGAGAACTAATACACTGAGTCTCAGGGCTGCCTTTGCACTCAGTTGTTCCCAAGTACCTCTTATATTGGGAATTAATTTCCTGCTCTAGATGCTTCCCCAAAAGTTTGTTTATAATGGCAGTTACATAATGCACAATAGCACCGTCCTTTTGTGGAAATCAAATTCACCGTAATCCTGTGAGGCAGGGTTGGGTTTGGAGGGAAGGGCAAGAGCTCTTGGTTGAAGGGACTTGTCAAAGCAGGAAAGCCTGAGAATGAATTTTAAATAATCGTATTGCCTCTTAGACTGAGCAAACATATAATTAACAATAAGATAACAGGGTGGTTCTACAAGGCAGCTAATTGTATTTTCAAATGTCAGCTTGTCAGCTCTTATTTAGTCTTCATTCAATATGGGCTTTGCCAGAGCAGTGTCTGGTTTTAAATGGCATTTCCCTCTCCTGGCACTGTGGAAGGGTCTTCTCCTTACTTGTCCTCAGAAAACTCTGCTTTGCTTCACCTTAGATAGAGTCTCACTTGCTAGAATGTGGTATTCGTCCACTGGGTTAGATTAGGGAAAAAAGAAAAAGAATCTTTTAGGGGGTAGAAAAAATAAAACTAAAAGCAATAGAAGGCTATCTTGCAGCTTGGAAGGGCATGCGCTACATCTGGTGTCAGAGAATGTCTTGCAAGCACTTTCCTCTTGCTACAAGTGATATTACCATGATGCAAGATGCCCAGAGCTCCACACCCTCATTGGCTCTCTGGCTCTAGGTGTCACTGATGGAAATGACTCCATAGCGACTGCTGTTACATGTGCTTTATGATGTAGGCTTCCATTTGCTGTGTTGGGGTGAGAGCTGGCAATGTGGAGATAACCAGAGGCTGGGAGGGAATTGTGTCACACTTGCAACTTGCCAACTCTGCTGCTGATAGACAACTGAAAAGTTCCATCCTCCACTGCTGGTCCTGTGAGAAACAGTACGTTCTTCTAAAACCATGTTCGTTTAAGGTAGAACTCCGAGGTTCCTTGTAAGTTTTTGGTCTACGGGTGCAGGGTATAATTCCAGACTTGAAGGTATGTTGGCAGCCAAAACTCAGTCTCTGTGGAGAAGGCTGACGTGTGGTTGCAGAGAGGAGTTGGGAAAGGAGCTCAGGGACATCCCAGGTCCAGAGTCCCTCCAGAGAGGGTGAGGAGCCACTTCACCGACCCCTCGACAGCCTCGCCGCGCATCACTGTGTTTCTGGCTTCCATCAGTGGAAGCGTGGTAAGAAGCAGCGCAGCAGGTTGCTGTCGTGGGAGGGTGTTTAACCTGCACTGACCGTGTCATGGGCAGAGATTAGCATCACCCTCCTGTGTGAAGCAGACAGCACACACAACGTCAGCTCCAGCAGCAGATAGTGAGCAGCAGTGTGTCACTTCCACTCAGCGTAGCCGGGGATGGTGGCCTTGCAGCTGACCAGCGAGTAATACCAGTGCCGGCCGCCACCCCCGCCCCAGCCTGTGATAAGTAGGGAGATGGCACTAATGAATCTTTCAGTGTTTAATCCCTGACATGCTTAGGCAGGGGTGGTGTGACTTGATTTAGGGATGGCTTTGGACTGCCTGCTGTGGCAGAGAGCATCTGTGGAGTTAATGCTGCCTACTTAAGGCTTGGTGCTGGGGAGTGCTCTGCGTTCATGTGTGTAGTCACTGCAGGGGTGGCTTGTCCGTGAGGAGTGCAGCCCTCCCTGCCCTGCAGCTGGCTGTGGGTGTACGGGGGGTGGGCTGCAGATACAGCCCAGCTGAGGGACAAAGTGGATCGGCTGGCAGGAGAGCAGCAAAACTTCCAGTTCCTCTTAATCCCACAAAATTCTCCTCTGTGCGCTGCTCTCTGCTTTACTGCAGTGACAAACTCTTGGCACAGCCCCGGAGCGGCTCTGCTCTGCAAGATGAGGGAGGGAAGAGGGTCTGTTATAAAGCACAAGATGTAGCTCCATGCTAGGACCTCCACGAGAGACATGAGATGGCCTGTGGTGCTCTGGGAACCCTTATAGCTGCTGGTCCTGAGCACAGAGGTCAGAGTAACTGGGTATTTGTGCTCCTTTCCAATTTCCCAGCCGTTGCTGGCAGTGATGCCCAGTGAGATCCATCCTCTCCAGCTCAGCATAGGGAAGGATTTTGCCTTTATGACTCCTGTTGATGGAGTAGCCGTGTGCAGAGTGATGCTGCTGCGTGATGAGACTGCTGAGCCAGACGTAGGTGCCTGGGTTAACCTTCTTGTGTTTACAGTCTTGAACAACTGAAAAAAAAAGAATGTTTTGAAGGTTTTGCTTTGCTTTCTCCACATTTGAAGATGCCATTCCATCCTGTGTTATTGCAAGATTGTTCCCTAAATGTAGCCAAAAGGTTATTGAAGATATTCTGTAGGCTGAACCCCGAAGTCCTTATTCTAATCCTAGCTTTCCTTCCAGGAGGCTGTGACTCTGAACCAACCTTTTAGATACCCTGCCTCAGTTTCCCTGTAGGTGGGTAAGGAGTTTTGCCCATGTTGCAGGGAGCGCTTTGTAATTTCCCTTCATGTCAAGAAACCTTGAGGCTGTGGGTGAGCACCACGTTATTTATTCTGTGGGCTGTTGAATGCATTAATTCACTGCCTTTGCCTGGTTGAAGTCAACATATGTCCATCCATTTGCAATAAATCTTGGTTCTCAGAAGGAGCTCTTGCAAAATAAAACAGTGCAGGCAAGCAGCAGCTATGCGGTAGGGGCAGAGTCATGGAAGTTGCATGCCAGAAAGCAATAAAATGCTTCTCTACAATGGAAATGCAGTTCCTGCCTGACGCTGCCTATTGTCCAGTAGAAAGGGGTTTGTTTGAGCTGTGCTGGCGATGCTCCTGGTATTGATTCTGAACAGATGCTGCGATATGGGAAGGCAGATGGAGCCCTGCGGTGCAATTGCCTCCTGCGATGGGGTGGGCAGGGTTGGCCAGATGCCACGTGGGGTTGGTGCGAGTGTTTGGATTCAGCCGGGGCTGAGGCGAGCCCTTCCCTGAGAGGCTGTGGAAGGGGATGTGCCTTGGAGAGAACACAGTCCTGGTCTCAGGCAAGTGAACCTGACACCTGACTAAAATCCTAATTGTCCCGGTGCTGAGGGACACTACGCTGCTCCAAGCGATGTGTGCCACCGTCTTTCTATTTCTGAATCGCAAACTGTGACAGATTTGTAGTTGCCTTCAGCGTGGGGCTCTAGAGGGCAAAAGAAAGGCTTTTGGAGCTGGGTTGCCATCAGTGTGTGCTCGTGGCTAATTATAGCCCTACGCCGGCTGATGTGGAGGGAGAGAGAAGCACAGACCTGACCCCTCCCAGTAAAACAGTGTGGGCTTCATGCTGCTGCTCTGACCACATCCTTGGCATCTCTGTGCACATCTGGGCTGGGGTCAGTGGCCAAAACCCCATTCCAAGGGGCCTTTTGGATGCAAAGGACCCAGAGGGTCTTGCCCTGTACCCAGGCATCTGGATGGCAACCAGGGGATGTGTGTGGAATGTGGTGAGAGGTTTTGTGATGAGTTTCTAAGCTAGAAAAGATCATTGAGATGAGAATACAGCTACAGCTGGGATCCTGCTGGCAGAGTAGCAATGTTTCAGGAGCAAGTTAAAGATGCACTAAATTGTTAATTGGGAGTTCTGGAGGGTTTTTAGAATCCAGCCTCAAGTGTTAATCAGGCAGATAAAAGACATCTTTCTCCTGGAGAGGAGCTGAGGCAGGAGAGGAGGTGATTTGCCTTCAGACGTGGATGCAAATTCCTGGATTTCACACCGTGTTCTTACCACTTTCTTCTCACTCTGACTTAGGGCAGTCTGTAAACTTGCAAGAGGAAGACAAGTGGTCCTGCCTGACAGCAACATGTCCTTCTGTCTGCATGGGGAACAGCTTGTCCAAATCCTGCCTCCCCCCATAAAAGAGGGGCAGCAAATAGTGCGGCAATACTCAAACTGCACCAAATACCAATAGCAGAAGAAACCAACTGCTTTTCATAGAATCGTAGAATGGTTTGGATTGGAAGGGACCTTAAAGATCATCCTCTAGGTTTGCAGGGCCAATCAAACAGAGCACAGGGCTAGGTTCACTCTCATGCTGCCATTTCAAGGAACAAGAAGGGAATCTTTACTAAACAGCTTTATGCTAAGTAAGAGTTATTTCCTAGTCGCTGCCCTGAGCGTGTTTAGTCCCTGATAATACCCCAAGCCTGAGCTGGCAAAGGAGCTCAGGATTTTCCCTGCCATCACCACTGAAATGTGGGCCTCCACCCTGTGAAAAAACTCATCCTCTCTCCAGTAGCGAATTACCCCTGAAACATGACCAGCTCTAAAAGGCTCTTTGGGCATCGCTAGGGGCAAAGAAGAACCAGCTCCAGTGGGCTTGTCTTGCTCAGTGTAAGCCTGTAAGCAATCAATGGGATTTCAGGGGTCCTGAGAAGAAAACATGGCTCATCTTCCCTGGGGAGCCTTTATTCGTCCTCATTATTCCCAGGCCTGCAGCTTGTGCTGTCCCCAACTTGAAGCAATAGAGATATTGGACTGACTTAATCCCCAATGACTGCATTCATCTCCAAGCAGGGATGGATTTTGCTGGCAACCAGCCCTGCTTCTGACCACCTGCCGCTGCTTTCTGTGCCACGGCTGAGGCCATCACCTCCTGCCAGGCTTTGCATCTCTTCCTCCACACCTCTGTAACGTGCTGTCTGGGCTGTCCATCACCAAGCAGACAGCAGCCACTACGATGGGAAATTTTTCAGACTGCAGTGCTGGCAGTGTCCTGCTGCTGTCTGGAGTCATGGGGAGAGCAGATCGCATGAGCGATGCCGCTTTCGTACTGCGAGAATGATGGTGCTAATGTGCGCTATGCATCAGTTTTTTCTCCTGGGAGTACACCGTGTTGTAAAGGTCAGGGTGGAGGATTATCAGCAAAGGTTTGGCGGCTCACTCTGCAGGGTCAGGGAAAGGTCCTGGGGGCATCGCTAGGAGATGCCACACAGATACCACAGCCTCCAGCAGTCACAGCCCCATAGAGAGGTGCAGATGGAGCCAAACCCACTCTGCTCTTGCGCGGTGAAGTGAAGATGCTGAGGCCTTAGCAGGCTGGGCACATCGGCAAGACCAGAAGTAGCCATTTGGGACAACTGGCCAGATTTTGTGGCCCTGGGTGCTTTTACGTCTTGACATCCTTGCAGGAGGACCAGTTCTGCAATGGTAAGTCCCTAAGGCAGCGTGAAATGTGGAGGGCCTGTGGTGAGCGCTGGCAGTCGGAACACGCTGTCACAGCCGGCTTTCTGCAGAAGCTGCTGTTGCCTCCCCTCCAGACGTCCCCATCGGCCTCATCCTCCACCTCTGCAGTGACGGCGCGTGGCTGAGCTGCCCAAGCAGTGTGGTGGAAGCGCTGCGGGTGTCCACAGCCATCTGCTCTGATCCCTGCTTCTCAAGCATAGCCCTGCATCACGTTTAGTCTCTTCGGTATCATGGTGGTTCATCTGTAGATCAGCATTAGGCAGTCCTTGCAGATTAAAAGTAACTCAGATCTTACTTATATCTCCGGTGTTTATTTTTCAAGAGGCTGGATCATGTTTTAATTTCACCAGATAGCAGGAAAGCATTTTCTGAATACAGGGGAAGCAACTAATCAGTTGGTAGCAATGTGGCTTATGGTTTCAAACCTCTAGGCTTGGTCTTGCTCTCGTTGTCCCATCGCATTGGATCTCTTATCCTTCTCCATTCCCGTTCCACTCTCATTTTCTAGTGGTTTGAAAGCTCTTTCGGCTTGATGGTTTGCCTGTTGGGCATCACCCAATCTCGATAATCCGGATTAGCAAGGCTGACTGTAATTATCTCGACAGCTACTCAGGGTTAATGAGAAATACAGACAGCAGAGTTGAACTGAAATCAGTTTGTGGTGGTTATCGGGGTCTTTTGTGGAGGAGAAAGGATTTGGGGTGTTTGTGGAGACCGAGTTTCATTGAGTTTGTGATTAAATTAGCTGTCACAAATAACATTCTGATCAGTTGGTTGCAGCTTAAAGTTATTTGAACGGTAATTGCTCTGAAAGGTTAAGTTTTGCAGCATGGGCGGAGTGGGGGGGTGCGGAATTGTGTGCTCTTGGTGGAGATAAGAACTTACCCCTTGGCGTACAACACCCAGCGCGGGTTAATACCAAATGCTTGAGAAATGGGAGCCGGAAAGCAAGGGAGATATTGCTGTGTTTGCTCTGAAATATCCAGTTCTGGGTACACCTGAGCTGGGAGGAAGGTGCATCCTTAGAGGGCACCTTGGGAAGCGAGAGAATTGAAGTGCTTGCTTAAAAAGGTGTCATCCAAACTGCCCCTGGGGCCTAGACCTCTGAGCACCAAAGCACCTCCTATGCTGGAGGATAGCCAAGACCACAAAGACTTCGCTACTTCCACCCGCTTAATCAAGAAAATGGAAATAGCATTTTAATGAGATGGTAATGAAGCTGTGGATCAGATTGGTCGATTCCTCGTTTGAAGCTACAAAAGGGAAGCTTTTGTTTTTTCCTTGGGTTTATCACTTCTGTTCTTGCCTGATTAGTCATAATCTTCTGCTGTCCTTCACTGGGAAACTCCCTCTTATTCCCTGCAAAAATCTATCCTTAAGAATTTGTACGATCCTCCAGGGAAATCAGGCCACCTATATTTCATTTAGTGACTTCAGACAATTAACCTAACAAAGATACCTCTCTCTTTCCCTTCCTTCCCCATCTGTTTCCTAATTACCAGTGGAACTGGGATACATAAGCAGACTGTACTGATTTTTTTTTTTAATTAAACACTGTCTTCAGTGTTTTGTGGTTGGCCCTTTAAAAGCTGAGTCTCGCTGCTGGGGAAATAGTAAAACACAGAATGTGCCACGAGGGTGAGTGAGCTCTAAAAAGGTCTGGCGTTCAGATTTTGGGGATTTTGTCGCATCAGAGCTGGGATGCAGAATCACTTCAGTCCGCCTTGTGGATCAGAAAATGTCAAGTCATCTGGAAGGGAAGGCTGAGTGATCCAGGACCCTGGAGGAGGTCTCATCCTGCTGCTTATCCTCTGGAATAAACTGTCTTTGGACTAGGGAAGCACTTTTGGAAGGAAAACAATATCCTATTTCTCTGTTCAAGAAGGAAAAAAACCCATGTCCCTCTGTCCTTGTATAAACTGTCCTGCCTCTTCCTCCGGTTTCCTTCAGAGAGCTCTCCCTTCCTGCAAGCACAGTGCTATTAAAGGCTCTGTGTGATGATGAGGGGGGCAGTGCATCCATACTGGTGTTTCTGGGAGGAGAAGTGCCCTGCAACGTGAATTGGGGATCCGTATGGGAGCTAATGCCCTCTGGGTGCAGGGTTTGCTGCAGCCTTTGGCTCTCGTTGCTGAGCTGCAAACGACTGCGCACTCTTTGGCTCCAGGACCCCGCTGACATCTTTGCTCTCTTCTCCCCTCACTCTTTGCCCTCCTCCTGCTCACACTCTGCCCTTTTCCTCACCCTCTATTTTACCCTCTGCTCTGAGTCACCTTGTCTGCACTGTGGGGGACACGATGCGGAAAACCTGTTCACGTCTGACTGCTCAGCCCACGCTGCTGGCGCGGGGAATGAGCTGAGACGCGTCTGCCTCTGCGCCATCCCGGGAGTCTCCCCACTTCTCAGCCGTCCCCGGGTACCTCTGCATCCCACCAGCCACCCTCACGGGGAGAGCCCTTCTTTCCAGTAGAATCTGGTTGGCAGAAAAGCATTTAACTGTTAGAGTTACAGCTAATTATATGCAGGGCAGGACAGTTCAGGCTCGGCTGAAACCTGCTGGGATGTAATTATCCTCTCCCTGGCTCTGAATGCCTTTGGTGTGCTGTGATGCTCCAGGAGTTAAACCCGCAGCTGATGCTGCTGAGCGCTGCATCTCAGACGTGAGACTTGCAAAGCTTGGTGAAGGTCCCACCAGCGGTGCCGGCAATGCAGTAAGTGATTCAGCAGAACGGCTGGAGCAAAGCGGGGTTGGGTAGAGGCAGCTGCTTTGCTCTTGTGCTCCACCACGGTTGAGTCTGGCTCGTGTCTTGTCAGGCTTGTGGTGGTAGAGGATGGATGCGTCGCAGTCCGGTGGGTGTTGGAGTGCTGGGGCGGTGGGGGAAGGCCAGTGCGCGGCAGCTTGAGGTAGGAGACCTTGCACTGGGCACAGAGGCTCAAGGGCTGTTCACGTTCGGAGGCAGGCAGGGTTTAAAAGACATTTGGAGCTTGGTTCTGCAGTTTGTTTTTTGCTCTGTGCATTGCAAGACCATAATCTGGGAGCTGAAAAGGTATTATCTTTCTTTTTTGTTTCACCCTAGCTGGTAAGAGAGCGGAAAAGTCCATGCTGGCCAAAGTGTCCTCTGAAACATGGGCCAACCTCTTCCTCAGCTTCTCTTGCTTAAAATGGAAAGGTTTAAACTTCTCAGCAGAGTCTGTGAAGTCTGCGCTTGGGGCATACCAGGACTGTGGCTACAGGGCAAAGGGGAAGAGGGCTTTAATTAAATCACTCTCTTGCACTTCAGTTTGGTACCAGCAGAGTTGGTACCTGGGCAACCTGAGAGACGCTCAACAGAGCGTGGTAGAAGAGGAGGCAACTCTCCTCACCCTTCTGCACTTTTATTGCCTCAGTTTCTGTAGCTGTCAAATGGAGATGCTGCTGCTGAAGAGGGGAGAAATTGTGCTGAAATATTGGTGAAATACTTAAGAAATCCCTGGCTAGGAAGTCTCCATCCCTGGACTGATTCTGTTGACGGAGAGATCTCTGCTCTGCCTCCTCGGCAGCCTCGCTGCATGGTGTGCAGGGCTGGGTCACCACAGCGAATGCCGCTGCCAGCGGGGCTGGAACAAAAGGAAGCTGCATCTGGGAACAAAACCCCATCGTCCTGGCAGTGCTGGCACCCAGGACACGGGGACAAGCCCTGGCTGGCACTCGAACTCGTTCCCCGATGGCTTGGGGACTGGCTGGGGACAGAGTGGGTAGTGTCCTGCACCACAGCTCCTGCATTATTCATGAAGGAAAAGCCAGCAAGAACAGGGAGGGAAGGGAGAAGAAAGTTGGAATTATTAGTAAGTGCTGTTGTGTCTTCTTCCCTTCACTGTCCTGTGGGGATGGGTGGGCTGGAGATATTATAGCCCTGTGTTGCGGGAAGGACAGCTAAAGCGTCTTGGGCAGCAGCCCAGTGATTTCTGAGCTCACTCCTACTCAGGTCAGGTCCATTCCAGCGCTGAGGAATGCTGGTGGATCCTCCCCAGCACGTGGAGGCACTTTGTGTTTGGGATAGAGGAGACGGAGAACCTTAACCCGAGTTCTGGAGGTGGAAATCTGTTTCTTAGATGGGAAAGGCAAAGGTAGGCTGATGTCTGCCTTTGGACTAACTTGTGAGGAGGTGGCTGTGGAGGGGATGGTCTGTAAAAGCCTTGGATGTTGATTGCAGTAGGATGGATAGAAAAGTCAGCTTCTGTGTCCTGCTTGAGGGCTGACAGGCATGTTCCAAGGGCACAGGGCGAGTCACCTTGGGAATGAGACCTGCCGGTGGCTCATTCCATGTGCGTCTGTCCTGCTGCAGCAGCTGTGTGTAGGGACCCCCTTTGCTCTTTGATTGTCTCCTTGTGCCATGGCTGGATGCTGCCCAGGGCAAATAAAATCATTGTTGATCTCTATTATCATAGCGTATGCCCTGACTTTCTTGCTTTGCTTTCTTTTCCAAGACGGGCAGGGCTGACGTGTGCATTAACCCCTTAATTCCCGCTCCCGGGGCTGCTTCTCACTGGGATGGAGGTGAATGGTGGTGCCCCTGTGCATGGTTCCTCTGCGGGGGAGACGCCGGTGTAAATACAGAAACATAGGTACCTTTTGGTTTCGTTTGGATGCCTCTCATTTAATCCAGAGAGCTTTAGGGCAAAGATGTAAACGTGCTATCCTGACCGCTTGGGTTACAAATAAGCTTTTACTTGCAAAAGGAGCTCTGCAGTAATCTGGGTGTAAAGTGTTTGTAGGCTCCCGCTGCCTTGCACTGTAGGTTTGGCTCTGGGCTGGTATGGGAAGGTTATTGCAGAGCACCCACAGACGCCATCCCCAGGGCTGAGCCGGAGCGGTGGGAGCAGAGCGGTACCACTGCCGGTGCACCGCGGCGCTGCGCAGCCCCGGGGGTGGAGGGAGGCGTTGAAGCACCCTGCAGCCTCTGGGCACGAGGAGATGGTGGAGATTAGCTCCTCGGGGAGGTGATTAGTGTCATCTTCCTCCCACAGGCTGCGCTGGGCAACTTGATTACTATTTAATGGCCGCCTTTGTCTGTTCTGCTTTGCCCCCACCCTCCTTGCACTGAGATGCTTTGGCTCTTGAGGCCCTGGAAAGCTCAGTGCACGGAGAGTTCAGCCTGCTGGGCTGGTTTTGTGCTTTGGAGGAATGCGAAAGGCTTGTACAAGCTGATGACCTGGAAATCTGCCTCCCTGCTGTCCTCCATCCATCCAGGAGGACATGTGAGCTGTGCGGTAAGGAGGATATTGCATCTTCACTGCCCCCAGCAATGGCCAGCCCTTCCTTGCACACAAATTCAGCTTTTCCCCCCAGCCCTGCCATGCTGTGGGGAGGAAAGCTGCTCTCTGAGCTGCTCCGGGTTGACACGGGCCGCATGGTCAGATGGTTTGGGTGTAATTGCAGCCGCGTTGCTCTGGAGATGCTGTGTCAAGTTATATACATCAGTCGTACCTGTCTGTTGCTGTAATTTGATCTGATTAAAATGAAAACCTCTCAAAAGATTGACTGGGAAACCTATCCTAAAAGCCTTGATAGCAACAGCCGTGTCTCAGCGTTGCTGGTTTGTTTTCAGAATATGCTCCACCAGACATCTGTTTGGGTTTTCTCTCTTTCATGGACCTGGAGTTGTTTGCAGGTCACTCTGCCCTGAATGCAGCTCAAGTCTCAACTTCTCTCCTGCCCACGAACATCTGAACCCTCGGTGAGTTTGCAGATGACACTAAGCTGGGCAGAAGTGTTGGTCTGCTCTAGGGTAGGGAGGCTCTAGAGGGTGACCTGGACAGGCTGGATCCATGGGTTAGACCAACGGGATGAGGTTCAACAAGATCAAGTGCTGGGTCCTGCACCTGGGTCACAAAAACCCATGGAATGTACCAGACTTGGGGAAGAGCGGCTGGAAAGCTGCCTGGTAGAAAAGGACCTGGGGGTGCTGGTTGACAGTGGCTCAACATGAGCCGGCAGTGGCCCAGGTGGGCAAGAAGGCCACCAGCATCCTGGCTTGGATCAGCCATGGGGTGGCCAGCAGGAGCAGGGAAGGGATTGACCCTGGACTTGGTGCTAATGAGGCTGCACCTCGAATCCTGGGTTCAAGTTTGGCTCCCTCGGTACAAGAAACATTGAGGGGCTGGAGCGCATCTGGAGAAGGGAATGGAGCTGGGGAAGGAGCTGTAGAACAAGTCTTAGAGGAGCAGCTGAGGGACCTGGGGCTGTTTAGCCTGGAGAAGAGGAGGCTGAGGGGAGACCTCATTGCTCCCTGCAGCTCCTGGAAAGGTGGTTGTGGTGAGGGGGGTGCTGAGCTCTGCTCCCAAGTAACGGGATGAGAGGAAATGGCCTCAGGTTGTGCCAGGGAAGGTTCAGGTTGGACATTAGGAACAACTTCTTCACTGAAAGGGTTCTTGGTCACTGGCAGAGGCTGCCCAGGAGAGGTGGTTGAGTCCCCATCCCTGGAGGTGTTTAAAGGAGGGCAGGTGAAGTGCTCAGAGATCTGGTTCAATAGCGGACGGGTATGGTTAGGCTCAATCTCAAAGGTGTTTTCCAACCAAACAGTTCTGTTTCTACGAATTTGGGAAAGCAGAAACTGATGTCTCTGGATAAGCTCAGCTTTCCTGCCTTTTGTGTTCCTCCTCCTGTTACTCCTGGCATCTTTCCTCCCATACCCATAACTCTGCAGTGCAGTCCGGGTGTTGAAAAGCAGGTCAGAATTATACCCCCCGGGCTCCGTGCTGGGCTGCGGTAGTGGAGGTGCAACAAGAGCCATTAGTCACTGTGTCATATTTAGCAGCCAATTTGCTGCGAGCTGTGGCAATCTCGCCTGCATCCCAGGAATGCCCTGGCAGGTTGGTATTCGCAGTCCCAACTGGAGCAGGACCAAGCATGCATGGATGCTGATTGCACTGCCAGCGCTCGGAGTGTGGCAAATACATTTCCATGCATCTCTCTCTGCAGGAAGAATTTGCATAAAACTTTATAGAAAATAATTAGCATAAACCACCTGAAATGAGGCTGTTAGATGGGCTATAGACTCCTAGGGGTGCAGCAGGGGCCCTGGGCAGCGTGGGACCCTCTGCACGCACCCTGCTCCTGCCAGGGCTGGAGCAAACCCTCTGCCCTCCGGAGGGAAGGGGAGAAGTGGTCCCCGAGCATCAGGGGTAACCAGCTGCGAATCCCAGTGGGAAAGGCTTATTGAGCTCTGGTGTGGTGGGAATGGTGAGGATGTTTCTGAGCCGTCGTGTAATTGTGGCAGAACATGGTCCTTTAATTGAATCAACTTCTTACCTGTTCTGAGTGGGTGTTTTCGTTTCCACGTCGGTCTATCTGCTGCAGTAAGGAATGGGATTTCTTCGCCCCTTGCTGGCGAGGCTGCACGTGGATGCAGGAAAGGGCTGATGAAAATCAGCAAACAAAAGGCTGTGGGTGCCCCGGCGAAAAGGGATGGGGAAGGAGGTGGTTCTGCTGCTGCACCCCTGAACGCAGGAGTGACCTTTTGGTGCAACATCGGGTTTGGCATTTGTACTAAATAAAAACAATACATCTGAATGGGGTCAGAAGTGTCTGGTGTGAGCAGCTCACACTGGCTTAGGTTGCAGTGGAAGTTGGGCTAGGGGAGTAGGAAAGGGGAGACTGGAAGCTATGATGGGGTGACTGACTTCTCTGCCAACCGCTCAGAGACTCCCTGCAAGGCTTTTCTTCTAATTAAGAGCAACCACCCCAAAAAAAGGCGCTCAAACTGGTGCTTCAGAACTGACGTTGCAAGAAAAGGCTCTATTCCTTTTTTAATATTAAATTAACAGCCTTTTGCCAAAGGGAACGATGAGGATGGTCCTCTGCCTTGCCTGCTCCCCGGCAGGGCTGGCGGGGGAGCACGCTTCAGAGGGCTTGTTGTAGCTCTCACTAATTTCTCATGAATAATTTTTGAGCTGGGAAGAGAATTCCTCCCCGTTTTCGCTCAGGCGGGCATCTCTGCGCATGAACATGGGTTGCTATGGCTACGCCCAAGGGCTGCGCTCCCAGAGGATATGGGAGAGCACTGAGGGCTTGTGATGCCCCAAAAGGGGTCTGACATCCTGTGAGGATGTCTGCTGCTCCAAACCATCCTGCTCTGATCTTCATGTGGGATTCAGTGATATTCTAAAGCCTAAATGGCTTTTGTGCCTGCCCGTGTGCTCTTGGGCAGGGTTCAATCCAGCAGGCATCATCCTTCCTTCATGGAAATCCTCATTTTGCCCAAACTCAGACCTTGCCTCCTTTGCGTTCCTCATCATTTTGATGGTGGAAACCTCTAAGCTGGGGGTGATGAGGGACTGATTCGGTATAATGCCACTTCCTGCACCAGTAAAAAACACCATGGGCTGGAGCGGTGAGAGGCGATTCATGCCTCAGCCCTCCTGCGTCTTGCACTGGGTTTGCTCCCGTTTCCTCCAACTGCAGCTTTCTCAAGCACTGCATAGAAAGGGTTACAGATCCTTGCAGGTTTTGACCAGTTTTCTGAGCTATGAGCAAGGCTGGGAGGCAGATATTATGGGAATTGTATGCATGCCTGAGCGGGAGGGAGGATCGGCTGCTTGGCATCCGCCTGTCACATGGGGCCTGTTTGGATGCCAGAGGAAGGATCCTGAGGTTGCCACCCAGAATAGATGCTTGTTCTTCAGCTAATTGCACCCTTTCAGTGATTTTTCAAATAACAGAGTGCCAAACTTTCTCTGCTCTGAAAATTCCTGGGAAATGCCTGACACTTTTCATTATGCATTGGAAAGAAGGTTTTTAAAAGAGCTAACTAGCAAAATAAACAGCTGTTTGTAATTGTAGGATCATAAAAAGGAGGGGTTTATGAGCAGTGAAAAAAATTTCTAGCTACATCAATCTGTTTCAACGGGCTTGGTTCCGACAGGCTTGTGACATCCCGAGTTACTTCGGGGAAGCATTTGCCAAGGGAGAGCAGGCTCGGGTCCTCAGGGAAGCAGGATCTGGGCATCTTCCCATGTCCAGAACAGCACAGACCCGATTCCTCCGTCTGTATTTGTAAAAGCAGTGCTTCAATGAAGTTTTACAAACTCATTTCCTTGTCAGATGGTGATAAACACTCAGGAGCTGCCTCCCCAGCCCTGCCTGCTGTCTGGGTAGCAGTTGCCTTTGCAGCCGCCCACCTCCTCCTGCAGCCAGGCAGCAACACTCTTCCTCTGACAAAAGCACCTGGAAAACTCTATTGATGCCTTTATGTATGTTCAGGCAAGAAAAAAGACAAGTGGTCCTGCTTGGGACCAAGCCAGAGCTCATTGACAGAAGCCCCTTGGTATCTTCTGATGGGGATGGTGTTGCTCTACCATTTTGTAGTACCAAGTACAGGCGTGTCTACGACCAAGCGTGAAAATCCCAGCCTTAAATTAGAGCATGACTCTTGAATTGGGTACAAAGATGCAGCTGGGGGAATGCAGGATCAGATTCATGGCTAGCTCTCCCTTTGTTCATGTTGGGTTTGAAATAAAGCTGCTCATATGATAAATGCATTGCCTTGAAGTGCAGCTTGTCAGTAGTGAAACTAGCAGCAAGGCTGGAAGGCAAAACTGAACTCTCTCATCGCTTGTTATAGCTTAAAACCAATTGAAGCTGGCTTTTCCCCTCTGTTCTTTGAGGGGGTTTAATAAATGAGCTGTGAAAATCTCTCTGGGGAGAGATGGTTTTTTAATGGAGCTATCTTTTAAGCATATGCTTGCCTTATCAACATTTCTAACGAGGTCTTAAAGTGGAGAAATGTCTAAGTGGGTTAGGCTCTCCAGTGCCGCTGGCTCTCGATGGGATTTGAGTGTGTAACTGGATGGTGGCGTGGAAGAAACCAGCCTTAACCTTCAAGCCCAGCAGGCAGAAGCAGCGGCATCAGCGTGTACATCATGGGACCGGTTCCTGAGGGCAAGCGAGGACTGGAGGCTGGCGGTGTTGTAGTCAGCACTACGCTGGGTGTTGGAAAACTTGGAATTGTAGAATCATGGAATGGTTTGGAAGGGACCAGAGAGCCCACCCAGTCCCACCCCTGCCATGGGCAGGGACACCTCCCACTGGATCAGGGGCTCCAAGTCCCACCCAACCTGGCCTGGAACCCCTCCAGGGATGGGGCAGCCACCACTGCTCTGGGCAACCTGGGCCAGGGCCTCCCCACTTTCAGAGCAAAACATTTCTTCCTAAAATCTCGTCTCAATCTCCCCTCTTTCAGCTGAAAACCATTCCCCTTTGTCCTGTCCCTGCACTCCCTGATCCAGAGCCCCTCCCCAGCTTTCCTGGAGCCCCTTTCAGTGTTGGAAGCTGACATAGAATCAGTGTATCGCAATGTTTTTTTCCTTTTACAGTGAGCCAGCTCCACATGGTTTTCTGTGTGCATTTTGGCTAAGAAACTCAAATTTACTCTGTTTTTTAAATCAAAGATAGCACGTAGCTTTCTTTTGGATTCTGTTCCACTCTCAAAACCACTATACACAAACCCTAAGCTTGCATAATTCCTTCAGTGCAAGAATAATATTTCTTGGAAAATGTCAGCAGTTTGTGCTAAAAAAAAAAACCCACTAAAAAACAGGGAAAGAAACACTTTCAGAAACCATTTGAAAAACATTTACTATTTTCCATATAGCTTTAGCCAACATGGAACATGCTCTGCATTTCTGCATTGTCTTCTGTCCTGGGGGAAGTCAAGGGAAGGAGCTTGGGAACAGGTTGTTTTTAAAAGCCCTGGGACCGGTTGTGCCGGGTGCCTGGCTGAGCAGAGCGCTGGTTCCTCCAAGCCCTCTCTGAGCAGTGGTGCGGGCAGCCTGCCCAGCCGGAGCGTGGCCAGGGAGCCAGGATGGGGCTTGGAGAGCCCCGATCCAGAGGGAGATGTCCCTGACTATGGCAGGGGGTTGGAACTGGATGGGCTTTGAGGTACCTTCCAACCCAAACCGTTCCATGATTCTGTGATTTCAATTTCAACTTAAAATTTGGCAAGAAAATCGCTGATTTCAGCCCTTGGTTCCCAATCCCTTCTCGTTACCCATCTTTTCTGTCAGCATTTTAATGGCTTTTACAAAGGTATTTTGCTTTTCACATTTGCAGCAAATCACCACCACGATGCAGAGCTTGATTGAGTGAATTTGAGATGAGGTGGGAAACAGTGGAGTGGTTAAATATTGAAGTTTTTCTTTCTTTTGTTTTCTGCTTGCCTTTAGACTCCATTAATTATCAACTGACCTTTTCCCCTGCTTCCAGTCCTTGTCAGTGAGAGAAGATTTGGATTTGCAAGGGTCTGTAGGAGACAGGTTTCATCCCTTCCAGACTGTGGGATGCTGAAAATTATAGCAGTCCTTAGCTCACCCATCTCCTGACTCAAACTGACTTCCCAACTAAATATCACTTGTAGTCTGAGCATTGATCTCGCACAGCTGGAGATCACAAAGGAGTGGTGGGGCCTGCAGCTGGTTTGTCTTTTTCATAGAATCATTAAGGTTGGAAAAGACCTCTAAGCTCATCCAATCCAACCACCAGTGCCGACTAAACCGTGTTCCCAAGTGCTGTGGCACATGGGGTTTGTTCACCTTTCCAGGGATGGAGACTCCACCGCCTCCTGGGCAGCTTCTGCCAGGGCTTCACCACTCTTTCAGTAAAGAAATTGTTCCTAATGATGCGTCTGCACCTTCTCAGGGCACAAACGGGTTCCTTTTGCCTTGCCATTTTCGCAGCTAGTGCCAGACGCGCTGCTGGCTCCGCGTGGGCATCGCGCTTTGCGCTGGTGATGGCAGATTGGCTCGGGAGCAGCTGTGTACAGAGCAGCTCCTCGCCAGCAAAACCTGGGGAGAAGCTCCCCAGGAGGACGCTGTGCGCAGTGCTGGGCGCATCCTGGCTGCCTTCGGCTTCGGTTGAACTCTTTTAACAGAAATCCTAAGCATCAGCCTCGTCTCTGAATATGAATACGCATCCCCCCCTTTTTTTTTTTTTAAACACAGTAAACAAGTAATCCCTATCCTGCATCCTGTTCTCAGTCCTGAAGGTTAGAAGCTGGTTTTGTGCCAGCTTCATTATGTAGAAGCCAAATGCTTTTCCCAATTAACTTATTACTCTTTTGGAGGGGGCTCAAAAGGCAGATGGAGTGACTGTGCCGGCAATCTTAATGACCGTGCTGCAAAGGGTGAGAATTTTATGCAGAGTAATGTGAAAACCTGTGAAGGCATTGCTGAGAAATACCAGGGAATGGTGTTTTCCTTCTAGTTCTGAGCTCAGGGTAATAAATAAGGTGTGATTTCACAGTATCTCTGCTGTATCAAGCTGAAACATGCTGTCTGTCATTAAAAGCTATCTATATTTCACATCTGAGGACAGGCAGTGAGGATGGGGCCACCAAAGCGTTACAGGCAGGTGATGGGACACACGCAGGTCATTAAAACTGGGGAGGGGCTCTTGCAAGCGTAGGATGACGGGAAGGGTTTTCAGCTGAAAGAGGGGAGGTTGAGATGAGATCTTGGGGTTGAAATGTTTTCCTGTGAGGGTGAACGGGCCCAGATTGCTCAGAGCAGTGGTGGCTGCCCCATCCCTGGAGGGGTTCAAGGCCAGGCTGGATGGGGCTTGGAGACCCTGATCCAGTGGGAGGTGTCCCTGCCCATGGCAGGGGTGGGATTGGATGGGCTTTAAGGTCCCTTCCAACCTAAATCATTTTATGATTCTGTTAATTGAGCTTCTGTAGCAGAGGGGTCCCCAGCTGGATTTAGAATGAGCCAAGAAGTTGAGGTGTTGTTGGCAGTGACCAGTTGAAAGCCAGGCAGCGTGGGAAGGATTCTTCCTTTGGAAAACTGGCTGAAAATGTGGATTGGTGACACTTGGTTTCTCCTTTTTGGAAAATCATTAAAAGACACACTTCATGCCCACAAAATAGTCCAGGTATAGATAATATTTTGGAAGATTTGTGAAGCTGTGGCAGGTGGGCAGTCCTGGAAAATCCGATTTCCCAGACAAAAGCTCAATTATACTGTAGTAATGTGACTTGTTGAGGGAGCACAGAGGAGAGGTAATGACTTCCTTGCTGTGATTCCCCATGTGTAATTAGCATCTAAGTGTGTGCAGGACAATGAAAACCTGTTACACAGCATCTCTGCAAAAGCAAATCCAGCTCTATTGAGAGAAGTAGACATCCAGATAGCCTCGTGGATTGCATTTTTATATAAAGTTTTCAAGAACTGCCCTGTCTTTCTCAATCCCCTCCCATTTCTCCATACTGTTCTGCGCTGTAGTCTCGTCTAAAGGTTGTACGTCAGATGGCTCAGGGATGAAATGTCAGATTTGCTGCTGTTTTGCTCCGTCACCACTGTCGAAGCGCCTGGGGTTTGAAATTAAATGTCAAAGGTGTTTTGCAGAACATCGGAACCAGATGTGCTCCGAGACTATGTTTGGGAAGAGCAGCTTTATTACGTATGTTGTCTCTGGATTTGAGCTGATACTCCAGGGATGCGGTCCTGGAGAGCTGTGCTCGGTGCAGCGGAGGCTGCTGAGTCTAAAGGTGGTGGATGGGGGATGTGGTGTGAGGCTACTGCCTGTGCTTCAGGACTGTAAGGTGATACAACAGCTTGAGGGCCCTCAGCCGGGCTCTGGGAAGAAGGCAGTGTCTGTAAATACAGCTCAATTACGGAATTAATCAGCAGCAGGCATGTTCCTGCCTTGTTGGTGGCACCTGTGTGTTTGATCCAGTTACAGACTGGGTGGAGATGTCCGGGGACCCACGCTGGAGGTGGGGGCAGCTGGGGGATGGTCAGGAGTGTTGCTGAAAGCAACCAAAAGGATGGGCGAAGGAGGAGCAGAGCTTAAGCACCCTGGGAAACACCCGTGGGGCTGTGGCAGGTGGGTCCCCATGGATCTCGGCATCTCTGCTGGGCACTGCCACCCTGCGCTGTTGTCCTCCTGCGTGGCATTCCCACTGGGAACGTGACATTTCCATCTTCTCGGAAGGTGCATTCCTGTGCAGGTGGGCGGCTGCACAGTCACGCTTTGTTTCCCCGATTCTCTGAGGAGGTGCAGAAGGACTTGCCCCGTGATGCTGCCCATCAGCTCCCTGGAGCTGGTCGCAGCCCTCGGTGCCATTTCTGCCTCCTCTTCTGAGGGGCAAACCCCACCTTGCTCCTCCTGGTAGCTCTTGTCTCAGCTCTTCTTCTGGGCTTACACCACCCCGTGCAAATTAGAGCTTTTGTGCTTGAGACCTCCTTCAGCTTTGAATACTATAATTTCCAGTGGGGAACGTTCAGCAATTGAGTAATTGCACCCATTCAGTGCATCCTCAATGGCGCTCCTGATTGTGAGCAGGGCTGAAAGAGCCCGGCTCTGCCCCGGCCTGGCCTCGCTGCCTGCCTGGCTTCAGGACAGCCACCCTAGAGCAGCTCCTTCTGCTTTTCAACCCTAAAGCCCAGAACTGTTCACCTTCCTTCCACCGAAATAACTGCATTTCCCTGATGGAGGGAGTGTTTGCCTTAACAAAATCAAGGGTAGTCTGTGCTAATGTGATTGTTTCCTTTCCATCTGCTAAATAAAACATCTCGGTGAATGGTTTTGAAAGGGAAACCCAGGCAATAAATGGTCTGTGTTAGCGGAGGAACAGGCAGGACCAGGGCTCTCCTATGTCTCTCTGCCACTGTGTTTGCCTGCAGATGCTCCCATGCTGCTCCCAGGGTCACCTTTGTCCCCAGGGTCACTTGTGGCAGCGGTGCCCCTGCCCGGTCACCGAAACTGAGACATGGGGGCCAGCAGCTCTCATCGATGCTGGGGACTGGACCCTGCTGAGGCTGCAAACAAGCTTCCCTTCTAGTCAAAGGACTCAACAGGGCACTGGGGTCCCTGGGAGGGAGTTAGAGGGTAATGGAATGATTAACGGCTTTTTCCCAGGCTCTTTGGTAATCACGAGTGACCAGGACCTCAGTAATGTGAGATAGAAACCCAAATACTCCAATTCATTTAGTACTAAAGAGGCTTCCTGGTGTAGGAGCACGCAAGGGCCTTTTAAACCCTGGGTACCCTCATGCTTGCTCCATTGACCTTTTCCCTCTGCGCCAAGGGAAAACCCTTCTTGCAGTATCAGGGCATGGATGTCTGTGACAACGTACACCACATCTCGGGGCGCAGCTGAATGGGGTGTCTTGCCCTGCCTGGCACCGCGTGTGGGAGAACGTAGGCAGCTCGTGTGGCATGACCCAAAGAGGATCTTTGGTGGCACAGTTGAATAAGCCACTATTTAGTTATGACGGGAGAGTAGGAGAGATGCTGTAGGCTCCGGGAAAGCCCTTGGTGTGGGCAGGAGAGCTCTCTGAGCTCATGGAACTGTGTAGAACCCTTCTCCAGGACCTCTTTGTGACCAAATGCACACTCAATGTCTTGTGAACTTCTCCAGCTTTTTAACTGAATGCAAGTGCGGGAGGGGGGAGCTTGCACAGGCATCGTGGGCCCTGCAACATCTTGCAGTCTCCTCCGGCCACAGGGATCGCCTGCGGCCAGTAGTGCGCGTCTGGGAGGCTCTGCTGTTTCACAGCTATGGAACCCTCGCTGCAACTTCATTCGGAGACGTGAGCCGAGACACAGCCTGGGTTGCTGTTGTTTACTGTCATGAATGAGAAGCAGCCGTAGGTGGAAGTTGCTGCTGGCATAAGTCGTGTCTGATGCTCTGTGCAGGGTTGAGAGCTGCAGGCTGCCTGGCAGAGCCGGATCTGTGGTGCAGGGCGCACCATCGGCTCGCTCCTGTGTACCACGACTCCTCAGGTGGTGGGAGGTCGGTGCTGGGGTGCTCTGGTTGACATGGCTTTGCCCGTTGCTATAACCACTCCCTTGAGCACCTCAAGGCACGTCATGGGTGTGGACGAGGTGCCGGTTATAACCAGTGCCCAAGCAGGAAAGCAAGGGTTGGTGTCCTTAATGAATTCGTGCCAAACCATCTCCTGGCTCTGTGCAATTAGAGAAGCGCATTTCTTGCCTTTATCTGAGTGTTGCATCCATCGTCTTCATGAGAGAAGCTCAGCCTGCTGCAAACCCCCAGGTCTGCGTGCTCCTCCTCGGGGTCGCGCTCCAACGAGGGAAGAGGAGCAGACTCACATGGGAGCCAAAAGGGGAAAGGCAGCTTTTCCAGAGCAATTGTTGCATGAAGTGTCCTCCAGTTGCTGTTCGTAGCTGTTGCTCTGTGTGATTAGCAGTTGGCTAATCACCAGGAGCCAGCTGCTGTCCCTGCGAGAGGTGGCCGAGGGACACAGTGGGGGTTGACATTAACCACTTGCAGGCTGGATACCCCTCCTTGCTGTTAGCTCTGCCACGCTTCCCCCGAGCAGAGATTTCTGCTGTAGAAATGGTGATTGAGAAGCTCCTGTCTGGCCCCAGTATCACTCGCTGCTGGGTAAGTCCTTACAGGCAGGGTCCCGGGCAGCTTTAAACCACGCTGCCATCACTGGTGCCACTGCTGTGTCCTGATACTGTTCCTTACAGCTTCTCGCTGAGAAACTTTCTTACCTTTACTTTTTCCTTTTTAATCCATATTTTTCATACCTGTTCTCTTCCTTGTCCCTCTTAAACAAAGCAACATCCTAATTAAGTAAATGACCGGGGATTTTTCCAAATAGGTTGAAATATAAGGAGAGCTGTTAAATATTTTTATTTATGAGGTCTTGTGAGACCTCATCTGGAGTATTGTGTCCAGTTCTGGAATCCTCAGCATAAGAAGGAGATGGAACTGTTGGAATGGGTCCAGAGGAGGCTACAAAGATGATCGGAGGGCTGGAGCACCTTCCGTACAAGGCGAGGCTGAGAGAGTTAGGGTTGTCCAGCCTGGCGAAGAGAAGGCTCTGAGGAGACCTTATAACGACGTTCCAGACTAGACACGGGGAAGAATTTCTTCACTATGGGAGTGGTGAGGCACTGGAGCAGGTTGCCTGGGGAAGCTGTGGCTGCCCCATCCCTGGAGGTGCCCAAGGCCAGGTTGGATGGAGCCTTGGACAGCCTGATCCAGTGGGAGGTGTCCCTCCCCATGGCAGAGTGTTCGGAACTCCATCTTTTAGGTCCCTTCCAAACCAAACTGTTCTATGACTTTTCCCTCAAAATAACAAGTAAAAATTATTGCTTTTTCATCTTCACTGTCATCCACCCTTAAATGTCACATCATGCCCAAGATGCAGCAGAAATGAAGCTCTGGAGCCCCTTTGTTTTCTACCCAAGATAAGTGATAAATTGGGTATTTTTCTTACTCGCTTCTCACTCTTGCTGCTGAAAGAAAAAGACATGGAAAGAAGCGGCTCCCCAGGAGGGCGGGAAGCTGATTAGCGGGGCCGGTGTGACCCAGCGCCCCGCGGGTCCCGGAGCAGCCCCAGCAGCCTGCAGATCAGCTGTCGCGGGGCCAATTCTCAGCTGCCGCGAGGGCACGGCGTGGCTTGTGGGTGATGTGCCGGCTGGCGACGGCCACGTCATCATCTTCCAAGGCAAGTTTCATGCTTTTACATTTTTTTCCCCTCCCCCGTCTGTGACCGGTTTGTAAAGGTTAAATGGTATTTTCTGATTAAACTGAGTACTCGGGTGATCTCAGCTCATTTCCCACTTCTGCCATCTCTTTTGTCTGACCTTGGGGTAACACTTAACCTCTCTGGACTAGAGTCCCTCTCTGTAATGGACTGACAGTATTTCCTTACATTACCAGAAGGACAGGATGATAAATTAATTCACATTTATGTAGCGCCGAGATATGACTGTGATAGATTAAAGAGTTGGTCGCTGGAGTTATCCGTGCTCTCAGTAGTGATGCACAGCTCCAGCGGGGAATGAATTACCTCCTGAAAGCATAACTGCTGTCTCTGCCCAGAGCCTACAAAATCCAGCTCAGAGAGGAACCGAGTGCACTTGCCCCCTTCCTCTGCTATGTTTTAAATATTTCTGGAATTGGAGCCTGGGTACAGCTGGTCCCGACTGCCCTGGCAGCCACGAGGGCAGCCGTGTGCTGGGGTGCATCCAGCCGGGCGAGGGATGGGATTGTCCCGCTCTGCTCCGCACTGGGGGCAGTTCTGGGGCCACGGGATAGAAAGGATCTGAGTGTCCAGAGGAGCTGCTGAAGGGTTTAGAGGGAAAGGTGTGTGAGGAGCAGCTGAAGTCACTGGGTCTGTTCAGCCTGGAGAAGAGGAGACTGAGGGGAGACCTCGTGCTCTGCAGCTTCCTCACAAGAGCAAGAGCAGGCGCTGAGCGCTTCTCTCTGGTGACCCATAGGACTCGAGAGAATGGCAGGAAGATGTGCAGGGGAGGGTTAAGTTGGATATTGGGATAAGGTTCTTCCCCAAGAGGGAGGTGGAGCACTGGAGCAGCTCCCAGGGAAGCAGTCACAGCACCAAACCTGATAATATTCCAGAAGCATTTGGCTAACACCCTCAGACACACGATGTGAATGTTGGGGTGTCCTGTGCAGGGACAGGAGTTGGGCTTGATGGTTCTTGTGGGTCCCTTCCAGCTCAGGACATTCTATGAATCGAGGATGCTGCAGGAAGAGGGTTGGGTGAGCTCTGCCTGGCTGATAGCTATTGACAAGTTAAAGCATAAATCTGCTTACTGCCAGCATCACCTCTAAAGTTCAGGGGATTGATGGATTCATTCCCACTTCCCACGTGTTGCCCTACGCGGAGCTAGAGGGATGCTGCCATGGCTCTTCCTGGCATGTGCTGGTGGGTGACTTTAGGAAGCCGTCCTTGTTCCTGGTGATATCACAGCGCTTTCTCTCAATGCTTGCTTGTTTGCTCTATTCTTTTAAAATGCATACAGCCTGCAGGGCTTGGGATTGAAGCCTCACCCACGTGTGAGCCAGGAGAGCTACAGGGAGTGAAAGGAAAATGCAGCATGTGGAAAAATCCCATGGAGGAGTGAGACAAGAAACGAGGGGCTGTGAGAAACAGCCTGTGCGTGTGTTTATTAAAGATGCATTTCTTAAAGACGTGCTGAAAACATGATGGGAGGAGAACACGGGCAATTATCCCGAACAAATCGGTCTGCCTGGAGTTTTTATGGGGGGCTGGCAGTGGTTGTGGTGAAAAGGCCTGTCTCTGCAAACGTCTGCTGAGGTTGTGTTCTGAGAAATGTAATTTTGTTCAGAGGACGAGCAAAGATGCATTTGGGAACTCTTTTGGGGTTACAGTGGGTGTAGAAAATGATCATCGATAGACTCTGGACCACCTTTGTGCTTGTTCAGCCTGGAGAAGAGAAGGCTCCAAGGAGACCTTAGAGCAGCTTCCAGTACTGAAAGGGGCTCCAGGAAGGCCGGGGAGGGGCTCTTGAGGAGGGCAGGAATAGGATGAGGGGGAATGGTTTTCAGCTGAAAGAGGAGAGATTGAGATGAGATCTTTGGAAGAAATGTTTTCCCCGAGAAGTGGTGGCTGCCCCATCCTTGGAGGTGTTCAAAGCCAGGCTGGATGAGGCTTGGAGCCCCCGATCCAGTCCGGTGTCCCTGCCCATGGCAGGGGTGGGACTGAGGTCCCTTCCAACCCAACCCAAACCATTCTGTGATTCAATAATCTTGGTCCAGGACCTGTTTCCCATAACAAGCCTAACTTCTTTCCTTCTTGCCTGTGATTAGAAGGTATGTAGGTCTGAGGTAGTAGGTGATGAAAGGATTGGAATGATGATTTTTTTAAGAGGGGAGAAGATGAGATGTAAATGAATTTGCTGATGTTTGCTCTGACAGTTGTTTGGCAGAACAATTGTGAAAGCTGTACACAACCTCAGGAACGGACACAAAGCACTTCTCTCTCCTCCAAACAGAGGCAAGCGGGAAGCGCTGCCCTCCCCACGCACTGTTGGCTGTCCCTGGGAAAGGGCACGGTCCACTCTTTGGGATAGAAATGCCAAATGATCATTTCTTTCCTTCTTTCCCCTGACTTCTGTGCTGTAAGTTGCACTAGGGGAGGTTTAGATTGGATATCAGGAACAATTTGTTTACTGAAAGAGTAGTGAAGCCCTGGCAGAGGCTGCCCAGGGCAGTGGTGGGGTCTCCATCCCTGGAGGAGTTGAAAAACTGTGTAGATGTGGCACTTTGGAACGTGGTTTAGTCGGCGTGGTTGTGTTGGGCTGACGGTTGGACTGGATGAGCTTAGAGGGCTTTTCCAACCTCAGTGATTCTTCGATTTGCTTTGAATGCCATCTTCAGCAGGCTGGTAGGGATGCAGCAGCACATACATAATTGACTGATGTGCCTCCATGTACAGGGAAAAGAAAAGGTGTGTGGATGTGTCCATCTGTACTGCACGGGTCTCACACATTGCAGGGTGGGTCCTGACTCCCTGCGTGGTTCCTGACGGGGAGCAGCTCCGCGGATGGACTCTCAGGTACAGCTGGCACCCCAGTGGTGGCTTCTACTGAGTGTAACAGAAGGTCCCATCACTGCTAAGCAAAACGGAGTGTAGGTTTATGCTCTGGAAGTCAGCAACCCAGAAACCCATCTGATTTGTTACATACTGAGGGAAGAACACAAAGAATCTAGACAGCACACCAGCAAAATGAAGCCTTTTGTCAGTGTTAGGGAATCACATACCTGTATTCCCTCTAAATCAATGGTTTTCATGATGTGAAACCAAAAGGGTTTTCTCTTTGTGGAAATGTTGCTCTGTGCTTTTTAATCAGTATTAATTAAGCAGCTGAAATGCATTAAATGGTGCTGTAGGAATCTTCTTGGGAACACTAGCTGCTCGAGTTTTACTGTTCCTCTTACAACCGTAAATAAGGATAAATGCCTAATTGCTGCTGAAAGCATCCTGCTGGACCTAATGAACTGATTAAAAACAATCCTTCATTGTGGAATCATTTAATTTCATTTAACTTCAACCAGAGATTTGCCTTGCTTACTGTTTCTGTGTCTGCTCTGCAGCCCCCTGTCTGCATCAGAGAGTTCATGGCTGTGGTCAGTTTGCAGGAGTGGGGCTACAGGGAAGGGATTTGTTTCCGTCATTATTCTGGGAAGTCTTATTTCATTAAGCTGGTTGGAAGGAAATGAATTTCAGACCTTCCCTGGGGAATTCCTTAGGCTCTGCACAGAGTGCCCAGCTTCTCCAGGGCTGGGGTGGGGACAGGACCTTGCAGTTTGCAGGGATGTGATTTTGGGATTTACAACAAAGAGCCCAGTTTTGGCCAGATCAGCCTGGGGGACATCGAGGTCCTGGCTTCTTCTTCCTTGTTCCGGAGTGGGTTCTCGATGACGGTTGCATCTCTGCAGCAAGAGGAGATATTTTCACGTACCATTTGGCCTCCAGCAAAGAGAGCACGGTGGAGCTCTGCTGGGAGGGTCTGGAGCCTGGCTGGAGGAGCAGCAATCGGATTACGTGGCATGTGGTTCATGTTCTGCTAATGAGCGGAGCATGTCGGCAGCCTCGTCCGGCTGCTTCTGCTGGCAGAGGGAATCTGGGTAGGCAAACTACCCCCTCCCACTTCTCTTGGCTGTGCCAATTGAAACCAGTGGGAAACTTGTTGGTGCAAAGCAGATGGGAGCTCTGGCTCACCGGTGCGGGGGAAAGCAGGGATGCTCCGGGGCTGGGATGTGAGGATTTGCTAGCTCAGCTCAGCACCATCTGTGGAAAAGATAATTTCCCCCATCTCAAGGCAGGGAGGGAGCAATGTACATGTTAAAATGACATGTGTGTGGAGAAAAAAAAGAGTTTCGCAGCTCTGCCAGGCTGGTACGCAGCCCGCTGGGCTGGATTGGCATCCCCAAGATGCTGTGAAGAGAGGAGACAGTGCTGCAGAGGAGCCCTGCTCTAGTGTTACCATCCACAGCACTGCTGGTGCTGCAGGGCTCTTAAGAGATGCAGAAGGACCTGAAGGACTTCTAAAAGTTGATTTTTTTCCTTTCAGTGCAGATTTTGAGCAGCTTACTGACAGGCTGAGAGAGTTGCGGTGGTTCAGCCTGGAGAGGAGAAGGCTTCGAGGAGATCTTAGAGCAACCTTCCAATACCTGAAGGGTCTACAAGAGAGCTGGGAGAGACTGTTCACAAAGGCTTGTAGTGATAGGATGAGGAGCAGTGGGTATGCACTGGAGAGGGGCAGAGTTAGACTAGACATAAGGAGGAATTTCTTCACCATGAGGGTGGGGAGGCCCTGGAATATATTGCCCAGGGAAGCTGTGGCTGCCCCATCCCTGGAGGTGCTCAAGGCCAGGTTGGATGGGGCTTGGAGCAACAGGATGCAGTGGGAGGTGGAAGAGGAGAGTGGAACTGGATGATCTTTAAGGTCCTTTCCGACCCCAACTATTCTATGATTCTATAATTCTGTGTTTCCAACTGCTTTGGATATGTTTTCTGGTTTAATTATTGGTGTGCGAGCATTGTCTTTACACAAAGAGAAACTTGAGAGTGTGAAACTTGCAGCAGAGCAGGGCGATGTAACCCATATGGGCCAGGTATAGTTTCAGTGGGATCCCATTCACCGCATGGCTCTTCAGATAATCAAGGCTTGTTTGCCTGGTGGGTGCCGTGACCATCAGCATCTCTCGGGAGAGTGTGTTAGGGAGCTCGTCCCTGCTGGTGGGGGCACACGGGGCTCCCAGGGATAGTCTGGGCTATGCGAGGCCACTTGAGTATCCGATATCTCTTGACTCCTTCCACTCTTTCCTGCTTCATTATCATTTGATAATCCACGTGTGTTTGGAAGATGTCTGACTGTGGTAAATCACCCTCTGCCTTTAAACAGAATGGGAAAGTCACGACCATAGAATCATAGAATAGTTTGGGTTGGATTCTGCCAAGAGGAGCAGTCTCTAGTTTTAAAGGTCCTGTCCTCATGCTTTTGTCCAGAGAAAAATGTGCTTACAGAAGTATCTGGAGAGAGGTCTGGGCTATGTTCTGGGATGTATTGCTCAACCCAGACTAACAGTTCGCATGAACTGGTGTTGCAATAGGTCACTGGGAAAAAGGAAAACACCAAAAAGTCTGAAAAACATTTCTGAACTCTGGATAAATATCTGGAGGGAAAGGAATCTGAGCCTGTCTCGCTGTCTTGCCTGCAGCTGGAGGAAAGTGGAGCCGGGATGTGGCTTCCATTGGTGCTTGGGTAACGGCTCAACCCTGGATGCGAAATACATTTAGGCAGTAAAATTCCTATTTGATGGCATCACTATCTCGCAACTATTTGTGTGATATTTTGTCCTGGTTATTCCTGTTTTTATTGAATATTATGGGCCCAGATTCTGGACTGGGTTTGGGTCCAGCCGGCTCAGAGGGTTTCTGAGTATCCCAGGAGGCAGCTGCGGATGGGAGGTTGAAGCTCTTTGGGCAGGAATCAAGTATTTTCTGTGTTGCACAATGGGGACAGGAGCAACAATTAGGGGCCACTAATTCTGTGGAGAAGAGGTCTCATCTGCCCATTTGCATGCGCTGTTTCGTGTTAAGTCAGCCTCAGGAGCAGATGAAGACATCAGACAGCTTCATGACTCTCAGCATCCCCAGACAAGCACATTCGTGCCCCTGCGGCAGCTCCAGCGCTCTGTGCTGGGGGGGTGTCCCTATCCCTGGGAGAGCAGCAGCCCTAACAATGTGGGCAGTGTTCTGTGCAGCCGGGAGCTCGTGGCACCGCCTGTCCCCAGGACCCACCTACACACGCAAGCATGGCAGCAGATTGTTCCTGATGCACGGCGTGTGGCACCCACATCTGTGCTGAGACAAAGGAGCCCTGGACGAGCTCGGCTTTCACTCTTCTAAAGGCGGGGATGCATTTTGTGCATGCTCTGTCGTGGGTTTTCTTCTTTGCTCTTGGTTAGTGCCACTTCAATACGCTGCCCAATGCCCTATGGGTTGTCCTCTCTTGTCTGGTCCACTGGCACTTAGTGCCGGGGTCACAGAATCATGGAATGGTTTGGGTTGGAAGGGATCTCAAAGCCCATCCAGTCCCACCCCTGCCACGGGCAGGGACACCTCCCACTGGATCAGGGGCTCCAAGCCCCATCCAACCTGGCCTGGAACCCCTCCAGGGATGGGGCAGCACCACTGCTCTGGGCAACCTGGGCCAGGGCCTCCCCACCCTCACAGCAAAACATTTCTTCCTAAGATGTCATCTTGATCTCCCCTCTTTCACCTTCAAACGGTCCCCCCCATCCTATCCCTGCCCTCCCTGATCCAGAGCCGCTCCCCGGCTTTCCTGGAGCCCCTCTCAGCACTGGAAGCTGCTCTAAGGTCTCCCTGGAGCCTTCTCTTCTCCAGGATGAACAAGCCCTATTCTCTCAGCTTCTTCACTGGAAGGGTTCTCAGACCCTGGCAGAGGCTGCCCAGGGAGGTGGTGGAGTCCCCATCCCTGGAGGGGTTTAAAAGATGGGCATATGAGGTGCTTAAGGATCTGATTTAGTAGTGGACAGGTACGGTTGGACTCGATCATCTCAAAGGTCTTTTCCAACCTAGGGATTCTATGATTCTAGGTAGGATGTAGTCTTTTGCACTTAGATGCCCAGATACCTCCTGTTGTGCTGTGTCTGTCAGTGGTTGGGACTGGTCCTTTCTGTATTCCGATTTAATGCTAAATCCCCTACATACGCATGTAAGTACAAGTGCCTCCCAAGCACCTGTGCCAGGAACCTACTTCTTAGTGTCACAGCCGTTTCTTCAACGCTAACCAGTCCCCAGTCTACAGAAATGGACAGATTCTTCACTTTTCAGACTCACACAGAGCTGTACCCTATTGAAATGCCTACTGTCTTGTGCCTCTCCTCCCGTGAGTGAGGAGGGGATTTAAACCATTTCGTGATAATGGTTTGAAGCATCAGTATGTGAGCATGGTAAGGACATCAGAAATCTTGGCCTCACAAATCTCTAGCTGTGTTATTGACTGATTCGGTTCATAAGTCAGGCTCGTTCTTAGTAACAGAAAGGCATAAAACCAGCTGATCCATTACTCATTTTAAGCTGTAAATGGAGAAATGAACCACTTTAAAAAAAATGAAGGCTACAAATCCAAATGATCTCTTCCTTTAGACAGAAAGCTAAAGAAGTAATTTGAAAAGCTTTATTCAGCATGACCTGATCACAGGACTGCGGAAGTCCTGGGCATGACTTTAATTACTGCCCCAGTCCTATAATTATTTCGTCCTTCAGCTATTTTTATTGCAACAGCTGGATCGGAAAATCCTTAGAACAAGCAAAAAAGATCAAAGCGACACTCCCCTCCAAGCCCCTTCACAACCTACAATCTGTCATCTGGGCTAAATGGGACACACTGGGACAGCGAGTTCCTTTGGGCTTCAGCCGAGGAGTGGGGACGTGGAGACTCTGATCACCCCCAGCAGGGCAGTGAGGAGGGCTGGGTGGAGAAACCGTTAAACCCATCTTAAGCTTTGTAACAGTAATGGGGGAAAAGGGTCCTTAAAATTGTCTTGTGCTGGGTTTGAGCCTGTCTGGGGTTCAGGAGAGCTTCCTGGGCCGTGTGTCAGGGCTGTTTATTTAACGTGACATCTGCTTCTCGATGGCTCCCAGCAGTGTTCCCTGTGGTACCCGGGGCCCCCGGCAGCCCCACGCTTGTCGGGTTTTGTCTGTTGTGTTGGGTCCCTTCTCCCTCCCGCATTTGCTTCGTCCGGGGCTTGGGAACAGCTGAAGGGATAGGAGCATCCAAAGCTGCAGCCGGTTATTTATATTTCATGAAGATGGGCTCTCCTTGCTTGCCAAATGGCCTCTCTGCACCGCTCCCCTGCCTGGCGACATCCCACCTCGGTGAAAGTCTCTGCGAGGGCCAGGGAGGAGCAGCACGGAGCGAGGCTGGGGATTTTCCACTGTCTGCTGTCCTGGCATTATTTTTGTTCTTAGCTGAGAGAGCTGTCAGCGTGGCTGATGCCCTTTCTATCTATTACAGAGAGTTGTAACCCACCCTTGATGCAACCTCTGCCCCACAGCAGCCTTTCCTAGGGAGCTTTTATTGTACAGATGGGATAATTTCTCCTCCTTTCACTCTTTTAAATCTGTCTTTAGTCGATGGGTTTATTAGCAACAAAATAAAAGGTATGTGTATGGAAAATGCAAGTAATCTGATGATCTCCACGAGGTTTGGATGGGGAACCGGCTGCACATCTGGTGCCAGGGACTGTCTGGGAAGAGGAGCTGCTGGAGCCTGGTTGGAAACAGGCTTGTTGGGAAGGTCCTGATGTGCCCTGACTTCTGCTAGAGCTGTGCTGGCTTGGTGGTAGGCTCTTTGGTACATAAAGAGGTGTCCAAAGATGCCTCCCTGCCCTTGCTGGGCTGCACATGGAGGCAGAGCTCATCCTAGTGCCTGGCTGGAGAGAGTGGACGTTTGCTGTGTAGGGATTTTTTGTACATAAAATACAATTATTATTATTTTAAGCAGCAAGTCATCCTTTTCATTTTGTCCTATGGGGAATGTTCGCTGCTTGTGTATTCGCTTGCTCTGAGTAGCTTTCTGTCAGCCCTGGGGGACAGCACGGTCCGCCCGAGTGAAGTGGGTGTTGGTCTTTTCTCCAAGTAACAGGGGATAGGATGAGAGGAAATGGCCTCAATTTGTGCCAGGGGAGGCTTAGATTGGAAATTAGGAACATTTTCTTCATTGAAAGGGTTCTCAGACACTGGCAGAGGCTGCCCAGGGCAGTGGTTTTGTAGTGCACAGGAACGGTTGGACTCGATGATCTCAAAGGTCTTTTCCAACCAAACAATTCTACGATTCTATTCTAGGATTAAACCATTAAACCCATAGGCTGATTTTCTGCCAGCAGAACAACCCAGGAGTCGGGAAGACAGTAAGCACAGGCTTGGACCTTGGTCGTCAGTACCAGGAAACTATTTCTGGTGTTATTCACCCCCCTACCCTTCCCCATAAATGTTTTTGGATTGGAAGCCCTCTCTCTCCTCAGTTGCCAGAAGGAAGATGACAGAACGGAGCTGCAAACAGGTCAGTGATTTCTGGATTTGTGTTTGTTTTGCAGCTGAGAATCCATCCACGCGTGCTGCTGGTCCGCTTGCCTCTGGGTCCCAACTGAGGTCCTAAAAGCTGTGCAGGCATCCAAAATGGTCATGCAAAGACACCACCTCACCTGCGCGGGAATAGCATTTGCTCTCTACCTTCATCACCTCATTAGCGCCATCGAAGTCCCTCTGGATTGTAAGTTATGGTTTATGCCTCTAAAAACTCCATCTGAAATGGTTGAGGAGATAGTGAAGTCGTGCAGGGTGCGGGTGGCTTTCCTGGTCCAGCTTAAGGTTTTCTTTCTGTTGTTTATGTGAAGCTATTTTTCTTCTTAAACCGTGTGCCCTCCAGAAAATCACCTAAGTCACTCTCTGATTTAGTTAATCATCCCAAAAACTGAGCGAAGGACTCAAACCCACATATCAAACTGGGACGCGGCATCTGAACCGAGCTGCTGAAGAAATCAGGTCCTGGTGAGTCTTCAGCCTGTTGATTTCCATGAAGCACCCCAGGACTCCTGGTGTTCCTGCAGAGCACAGGCAGGCTTCAGGATGCTCCTTCGTGGAGGGCATGAGCTTGTTGCTCATCTGCTTGGGAAGATGCTGCCACGATCTGACACGCTGGTCCCCACGGGCAGTGGGCACCTGGTTAGGTCCAGCAGAGCAATGTGGTTTTTTCCTCTCTCTCTCTCTCTGTTGGGATTTTTCAGTTAATTAGGAGGTGGACGATGTGTTTTATTCAGAAGAGCTGGGGGATATGGAGCGAGGAAGAAGGGGGACACGGGCTGATGTTTCTGCCGAATGGGCATCTTCAGGCCAGCGCATGGGAAATGCATGACTTGTTTGGATGCACTTGAGATGGGGGTTTGTACCGAGAGCTGCTCAGCCACTGTTCTGCAAACCAGTTTCATAATTTCTTTGTGTCCCAGCTTTCTCCTGTAGCGGCTGTTAATAACAATCAGCCTGTCGCTGCAGGGAATCTCTTCCGACAGTGTGGTGCACAGAAATCCTCCAGTGAGCGGTGCGTTAGTAGAAAAAGCACTGCTTTTTGCTGGGGTCTAAATTCAGGCTGAAGTGCCAGGGTAGCTCTTGATAGGAGAAATTTCCACCCTGTGGGTTGTTGCTTTGGGGAGTCCTGGGTGTGCTGCCTGTAGCCACGGTAACTCAGCTGATGCCTCACTCTGGACAGCAAAATGAGAGGGGAAATTGGAGGCTTTTGGCTGAAATTTGGAAATAACTGAAGAGAAAGGGTGAGAAAGCTCTGATTTGTGGTAAGGAATAAATACTTACACTACTTAATAAGGAGAGAATCCCAGACTTGAGTCTGTCTCTGCTCTGCTCCATTACAGATGATTGTGGATGAAAATCACTGTTCTGCTGGAGTCAGCACTGTAATGTGCGCAGGGTGCTCTCGTTCCAGCAGTGGGAATTCTACTGGACACGCACAGCTCAGTGGTTCCTTCAGGCCTCGCTTTGTTAGCATTTATAATGCAGAAGTGCAGACAGTCGGCATAGAATCATTGAATAGTTTGGGCTGGAAGAGACCTTAAAGCCCATCCCGTCCCACCCCCTGCCATGGGCAGGGACACCTCCCACTGGATCAGGGGCTCTGAGCCCCATCCAACCTGGCCTGGAACCCCTCCAGGGATGGGGCAGCCACCACTGCTCTGGGCCAGGGCCTCCCCACCCTCATTGTGAAGAAATTCCTCCTCATGTCCAGTGTAACTCTGCCCCTCTCCAGTTTATACCCATTGCCCCTCGTCCTGTCACCACAAACCTTTGTGAACAGCCTCTCTCCAGAAGTAGGGGCCGGTGCAGTTGGGGAAAATTGAATGGGTCTGAAAAGAGACATCTTCTACTATTTCATGGGCTTTGCATCCAGAAAAGAGTAATTATGCTCCTTAAGCGTAATGCAACCTTAGAAAAGTAAGAGAAATGCTGACAGCTGGTGGAGAAATGCTCAAGGCAGCGTGCAGCAGCTCTCTGTTTCTTTAGCCTCCTCCCCTCTGCGCAGCGCTGAGCCACAGGAGAGCATCGTGCCCTCCGATGCCGGTGGGAAACTGGGGTTGTAACTACGAGTGCCTTTTGTCATCCTTTCCTGGTCCCTTGCGTGGCAGAAGTCTGTAAATAGTGTGCATGCAGGCAGGTGGGCGCAGCAGAGCCAAGAGCGGGTGGGTGAGGAGCATCTACTGGCCCTGGGCAAAGCTTAGGGATCCTGAGGATGTCTGTCCTGGCCAGACAACCCTACACAGCCTTCCCTACCTCTTTTGGACCCATGGAGCATCAGCTTCATTGTATTTCTATCCCAGCCTTCAACACCATCAGGGGTTTGTTTTCAGCTCCTGTTTAAGCCACCTGGTGATCAGGGCTCCCTTACTGCTGCTCATCTGCGAGACTGAGCTAATGAAAGCATCGCCTGCACTTGAATGGCTGCAGGTTTGGCCAGGTGGGGTGTAAAGAGCCCCAGCTGCTCTGATTTTGTGCAGGGGCTGATAAATGTGCAAATTACAGGCTTGAATTCTGTCCTCTACATACTACCAGCTGTGAAAGTCCTCCCTACTCCATGGACATCAACTCTCTTGCCCTGCCCGGGGGCAGGGGAGATGCTGAGGTGCTGGTGGACACCCAGCTGCCCTTGCTGACACATCTCTGGGCAGGGGCATCTCCCCAGGGAGGTGTTTTTCTCCCCAGACCTTATGTTTTATTGACAGAAGCAGCTTGGGAGAGGGCAGATGCATCAGCAAAGCCTCAGGGTCCCCTCACCGTAGAGAGAACAGCCCTTGCTCACCCTGGGTCAGGGGAGCTGCGCTGTTTGCTCTTTATTTAAGCTCGCCTAGGTGTTTTTAACCTTCCCCATCCCTAACAAGTTTTCTTCTCTGGATAAAATCCTGCCTGCCTATATCTTTCTATACTTCAGGCACCTTCTCTGAGTTTGAGCATCACCTAAAAAGCCGGCTATGGGTTTATCAGGCACATATTGGCCTCTGATTCAGAGGGATGAAACTGAGGGGTCCAGAAATAGGGAAGGGGGGAACATTGCTAACCTCTGCAGGTGACCCCCTGGACCACAGGGCCACCAATGCCTGCAGGTGGGTGGTGTGAGCATGCCTGTGCCTTCTCTCGGCCCCCAGTCCCCCTGCTGTGGAGGCAGTGACAGCTAACAGGATTGCTCAGCAGCAGCTTCTCCCACATGGACAGTAAGTAGGTAGATTAGAACATGCTTGAATTGTAAAACGATTTGTGTGTAGTATCTGCAAGCCCTACAATAAGCCTATGTGTTTCTGTTTGTGTACGTGACGTGTATGGGTTTGTTCTTCAATTAACCTTTTCTCTTTTTTTTCATTATGCTTGCACTTCGGGATTAACAGCAAATATTCAGAGTGAATGTAAGTGTTCCCCTGACCCTCCATGTGCGTGTGTCCATCTCCTCTGCATGGCTGAAACAGGGCACAAGGCATCCATCCTAAGCAGAGGGCTGGTGGTGGCTGGTGCTTGGCACCCGGTGGGAGCATCGCCTGCTCCTGTGGCAGGTCTGGCCAGAGCCAGGACGAGCTGCTTCTGCCCAGCCAGGCATGGCTAGGAGAGACACACAAAGTGCTGGAGCAGCTTGGGAGCTTCTGCTGCTCTTCTAGGAGCATGAACCAGACTGTCTTTGCGATGCAAGTATTGTTCCTGCAGGGACTTGTTGTAGCTAATGCCACACTTCAGAGGAGAGAAGGCTCCTCTGCCTTGCACGAGTGTGTGGGCCAAGCTCAGCCCCATGTATTCGCGGCATCGCTAGCTCTCAGGAGAAGAGCAAGCAGCCTCAAACCTGGGCAGCTTTATTCCAGGACAGCCATGGTACTGAGCTCTTCCACTCAGAGTTCAGGGCCAGGTCCCGCACTGCCTGCTGGGCTCAGGTGCCTCTTTGCACAAGCCCTGCCCTTCTAAACCCTAGTGCTGTGCTCCTCTGGGAGGTTTTGAGCCTCTTTCTTTCATAGGAAGTACCTGTAAGTGTCTTTGAGCTCTCTGGCTCCCTGTCCCCGATGTGGTTCCTGTCGTTGAGGTCCATGACGCCTTTCAGTCTGATTCAAACAATCTGCGGTAGGAGGAAGATGTAACTGTGGCATTTCTTAAAGAGACCAAGAGACTGAGTGAGAAACAGGGGCTTCTTAGTCCCGAAAGGGAGTCTGAAGAGTGCTGATCGTCCGAGAGGTGATGCTAGCACCCCAACAATTGCTCATGGTAATTCCCTTAGGTGCTGAAGGGCTTTGAACCACAAGCTGCACGTCCAGCCCAGGGAAGAAGCTGAAATCCCATCAGGATCTGCTGCAGGAAGGCAGAGAGGGGATTCACCTTTTTTTTGCACAGCCCTCCTCACGGCTTTTCGCTTGCTTTGCAGTGCCTCAGCCCCCCACAATCACCAAGCAGTCTGTGAAGGACTACATCGTCGACCCAAGGGATAACATCTTCATTGAATGTGAAGCCAAAGGGAACCCCATTCCCATGTAAGTTCATCTACAACCCTCGTTACACTGAAGCTCTGCTGTTCATTAGAGCTGGCTCTGGAGGAGCTCCCCTCCGGTCGAGCTGTGCCATTCACACCATCGGCCAAACCAACCCTTGGCTTGCACAGCACAGGTGAGGATCTCACCAGGTAAATATAGTCCATAGTTACAAAACCAACCTCTCCTCCATGCTTGCAGTTTTTCCTGGACACGGAACGGGAAGTTCTTCAATGTTGCGAAGGACCCCAAGGTGTCCATGCGACGGCGATCAGGAACGCTGGTCATTGACTTCCACAGTGGGGGGCGGCCGGAGGACTATGAGGGCGAGTACCAGTGCTTCGCCCGGAACGACTACGGCACTGCTCTCTCCAGCAAAATCCACCTCCAAGTGTCTAGTGAGTAACAGCAGTGGCGCAGAGCAAGCAGCCAGCAGCCTCGAGGAGAGCAGGGGTTATTCATATGATATGAGATCTTGTAGAAGAGGCATGGAGAATAGTGGCTGCTCAAACATCTCAGCCTGCTTCATCTGTTACCTGTGATGGGATGTCTCCAGCCACAGGACCAAGATGAAGGCATGGGGCTTATGGCTGTAGCTAACTCGGAAATACTCGGTATAGAATTAAGGGAGTCTTTCAGGCATAGAAATGCAGTTTGCAGTGAGGCTGCTCCATCGAAACCAGGCCAGGTCCAGTGGGAAGAGATCTGCAAAGTTTCTCCCCTCTCTTCCTCACATGGTGTCTTTACTTCTTCTGGCAGAGTCTCCCCTGTGGCCCAAGGAGAAGGTGGATGTGATAGAGGTGGATGAAGGCGCTCCACTCAGTCTGCAGTGCAACCCACCGCCTGGCCTGCCCTCTCCCGTCATCTTCTGGATGAGCAGCTGTGAGTTGGGGGAACCTTTTCACCACCCGCAGTGCTGATTTCAAATAACCAAGTTTAATGTTGTTACTGCCGGTTCAGAGCTTGGAGGCACTTGTGAAGGGCTTAGGTCTGGGGTTTCTCCTTTACGCACCCATCCTTGCTCTGAATCCCCGTTCTCCTCTGCAGCCATGGAGCCCATCCACCAGGACAAGCGCGTCTCCCAGGGCCAGAACGGTGACCTGTACTTCTCCAATGTCATGCTGCAGGATGCTCAGACCGACTACAGCTGCAACGCGCGCTTCCACTTCACCCACACCATCCAGCAGAAAAACCCCTACACCCTCAAGGTGAAAACCAGTAAGTGTCATGGTGATTGCTCAGGACGGGGCTTCCCTGGCCTCTCTCGGGAAGGGTTTTCCTTCCAGGCGCTCTGTTTCTGTTCTTGACGCAGCACTGAGGCCTGCCAGGGAGAATGTGGCTTCCTTCATTTAGTTTAGGATAGTACAGGAATTTCTTTGGATGAGGAATGACAGTCTTTGGGTGGCAAACCTGGCAGGGAGGGGTGGCTGATATCCTTCCAGCACCTCAGAGCCTCGTGGGTCGAGGGCTGCAGAGGGAGCTTGGCGCAGGTATTGCTAAATGTGTGTGTCTGGGATAAACCAGAAAGCATTTCAACACATGGGGCATTCCCCCCCTTTTTAGGGAACTGTATAATATCAAGTGACCTTTCCCTATTCTGAAAAACTAGAAATGGCCTTGATTTGCTCCAGGTTTAGATTTATGGGGAAGCCCTGGCCATGCTGGTGGTGTTGCGGGGGGATGGATTGTGTGTCAGCTTTGCTCAACTCAGGATTTCCCTGCTGAGCAGGAGCTGCCGTTTAGCTCCTTTGCTCTAGGACGTGCGGACAGGAGGGCTTGAGCCTTTGGGCTCTGAGCCTGTACACGTGGGACATGCTTGGGCTGGCCAGCGATCTCAGTTTCACCCCTGTGAAGAGTTCCTCGTGGGGGACAAGCACGTGCGTGGCTCTCTCCAGGCATGTGAAGAGCCTTTCCATGGGAAGGTCCAGCCACCAGCAGTCTCTTCTCCAGAAAGAATGTGCATTCACGATGCTAACACATTTCATGGGCGCTGGCAGGGTGGACGTGAGCTGAACACTGCAGAACATGAGGCTTTTGAGTTGATGCAGGTCCTGCAGGGCATGGGTTCTCCCGTTCTCAGGAAGGTCAGACTGGGAGCAGGGGGTGGTGCGTGCAGGCAGGTGCAAGGCTCTACTTTGGGGAGCAGACTCTTGTCTAAAGCAAGCGCCACGCGCTCCTGAATCCCACTGTTAGGAGTTTAATCTAAACTTGCAGCAGCTTAAATTAGAAGTTACGCTATTAAAGTGACCTGACAGCGATGCGAGAAGCAGACTGGACCTGGGGTGTTTTCACTTTCAGTATAAGAGCTTCTCCTCCGTGCGAAGCAGGAGTGGAGAATCAACAATATAACTATTATTAACAGGCCTTTTGCTAATGGTGAGGAGTGTGTGTAGGTAATTAATTCCAAAGATTGTTTGTTTATAGACAAACGAATGCCAATGTTTCCCTGTTAGGGAAGGACTGAATCCTAAATGAACTTGAGCTGGAGAATTTCTGGCAAACAAAGACCTGTGGTCATTTGAGCCTCCAAAGTCTCCAGCCTGACACTTCTTGTCAATCTCTAGAAAAGGTGCAGAAGAAATCCTGGAAGGTTTCTGTGCGGACAGATACAAGGTCCCCCTCCTGCCACACTCGGATGCCACCGCCGCTTTTTGCTCCCAGGCTATGGAGAATCAGCTTGCACCAATCCTAGACCCTCTCTTTAAGTTTTCCTTTGAAACTGCCTGCTATATTACAGCTGCAAACGCTACCCCATGAGTCCCCTCATATAGACCTGAAGCTCTAATTTCCCATCTGCTATGATGCGAAAGATTCTTTGTACGCACAGTGTTCAAAGGAGAAGAGCTTGTATTTGTCTCAAGCTGTTCAGTCATCTCAGCCAGGAGTGTTGGCTGTCCTTAAGATAAAGTTCATCGGCTGCTGAAAAATCATTGCGTGGGGTTGCCGTGAGAAGGATGCAAAAGCTTGGGGGATCGATACATCAGTGCCTTTCCCTGCAGAGAGTTCCTCTGCTGTATCCAGGTTCAGGCAGCTCGTGGGGCTCTCTTAACCCCCTTGCATGGAGACACGCGGTCTGGTGGATGACTTCAGGCTCAGGGCCACACCTGTCTGGAAGTCAACCTAGATACCACAGCTCCTCTTGGGCAGATGATGCTGCTGCAACACAGCTGTGCCACATCCTGGTGGAAACCAGGACCTTTTCACACACCGAAACGTGATTTCGGGCACTGGTGTGAGCTAAGGAGGGCAGATGCTCCAGCAGCGGTGGGCCAGGATGGGGCAACTCCCACCTCCTTGCAGCTTTCTCCTTCAGGTGATCCCCAGTAAATGAGAGCAGTGTGTTATTGAAGAGCTGGAATGTTGCATATAACACAATCTGCTTTAATTATCTTGTAGCTAAAAGGGATTTTACACCAGATGATGCTTTTAGGGCCTAATTCTTATTACAGTTTTTATTTTTTTCACCCTTGCCATGCTTTTCTGCATCATTACACTGCTGCCTCGCTGTGTCCAACCTCTGCTTTACGCTAGGAAAAAGCAGCTGGAATGTGTTCATGGTTAAGCAATGGAGAGAAGAAACATGTTCTTCTCCAAATTGGGATTATTGGGGTTGTTCAGCCTGGAGAAGAGAAGGCTCCAGGAAGAACTTAGAGCAGCTTCCAGGACTGAAAGGGGCTCCAGGAAAGCTGGGGAGGGGGTCTGGATCAGAGAGGGCAGGGAGAGGATGAGGGGAAGGGGTTTCAGCTGAAATAGGGGAGATTGAGATGAGATTTTAGGGAGAAATGTTTTGCTGTGAGGGTGGGGAGGCCCTGGAACAGGTTGCTCAGAGCAGTGGTGGCTGCCCCATCCCTGATCCAGTGGGAGGTGTCCCTGCCTGTGGCAGGGCATGGAACTGGATGGACTTCAAGGCCCCTTCCAACCCAAACTATTCCATAACTCTAAACTGAATTAGTTTTTGGTTTGTTTTTGTTTGTTTGTTTGTTTGGTTTTCTTCCCCAAAGCTACAAATGTCTTTATATTGAAAAGAAAAACACTTCAAAAATGTTTATGATACAATTTTCATGTATTTATTTGTCTTCACATCTCGTACGAGGAAAACAGTCCTCTTTTCCTCTCCTTTATTGCTGTGTTATGTTGTTTGTCCTGGAAGGCAGCTGTGCTCAGAGTGCTTTTGTGTCCCTGCTGCTGCCTGTCCGCTCTTGTGTTTCAGGAAGTTTTGTTTTCCATCCCCTTTTCCCCCTCACCGCCTGTCCCCTCGCCTGCTTTGTGGCACTCGGTACGCTCATGGTCTTTTGTTTATTGCAGAGAAACCCCATAACGAAACGTCTTTACGAAATCACACTGACATGTACAGTGGTGAGTCAACGCTGGCTTCTGGAGACCTTCACGGTTTAACCCCCTTCTGCCTAACCCGACTGATCTCCCGCGCTAACCGGGCAGCACCTGCCCTTCTCCTGCGCCCAAACCCTCCTTTGTGTGCCCGTACCCCAGTGCGTGGGGCTCAGCCTCAACTTTGCCAAACCGGGTAGGGCAAAACCGACCTCAACGGTGACAAAATCCCCTCCAAGTGTTCACAATTTCAAATTCTTGAGTTTTAAGCTCATTAACTGGGTATGCAGAGCTCGCTTGAGGGGCGTTTGAATTAATGCGATCTGGCCCACGTGAAAAACTGTGCACGTCTGAGCGAGCCCAGCTTGCTTCCTCAACGGAGAGGTGGCTTGTCCTCAGCAAAGGCTCATGATTTAAAGATGAGACCCACTGTTCCTCTTCTCTCTGTCTTCAGAAAGAACATCTATTGTATTTGCGGCTGAACACAGGCAGTGACTGGGAGGCAAAAAGAAAAGGAGTATTTGGTTTCTCAAGAGCTCGGTGCTTTGTTCCTTTGTGGTGAGGTTGTACATGGGTTGGATGCTTTCGCAAGGCTCTTGCTCTTTCTCTGGGCAGGGATGTCACCTCCGGAGCCTGAGTTTGCTGGGAGAAGCTCATCCCAACTCACAAATTATGCTTCAGGCGCAAAACTACGCGTCTCCCTGGGGCACAATCGCTGCCCTGAGGATGGATTGGAAGTGTCACGGGTGTGATGGGATAACACAGGGCTTTGTAAGGGAGCTGTTTGCAGGCGATGCTGAGAGCACAGGCGCCATCAGGGATGCAAATGCCTTGTGAAAGAGCACCAAGCAGACTGACTGCCCCAAGACCGAGCGCTGTCCTGGGCAGGGTTTGCTTTCTGCCCCTTTTGCAGCTTACAGGGACGAGAGCCGCGTGGCACTGGGATGGGTACAGCCCCAGCCAATGCCCTGGGCTGGTCCCCAGCCGTGCCCTGTGGTGAAATCCTGCTCAGCCGTTGTCTCACCCAGAGCCATAGGTTTGTTTTGTGCTCTGCACAATCCAGGCCACATTTTCTCTTTCCATGGGGACTTTTGGGGACAAAGAGCGCTTTTGTCAGCTGAAAGCAGAGGAGTTGGAGTATGAGAAGAGGAGGATGTGCCAGGGAGGGCACTGGGTTTGGTGTCCCTGGTGAAAGCCTTCCCCATGCCTGCAGTCAGCCCTTCCCACGGAGGGAACTGGGGTGTTGACATCTCGCGGGCAGCCAGGAGTGGGAGGTTTGTGAGGGTGCTGGAGTCTGGGGGAAGGCTCATCAGAAGAACCAGCCTCAGGGGAGGCGCTGGTGGCAGCAGATGGGCTGGGCATAGTCAGAAAATATTTGTAGAAATGGCTGTGAAAGGGGATTGCCAGCAAAATTCGCATCAATGGGAACGGCATAACCAGCATCCCACCTCAGCAGGAGGTGAGAGGGAGGAGATGCCTCCCTCGCAGGCGTGCAAGGCCAGGGACCAAAAAGAAACTCAGTGGTGAGCTCTCCCCTGAATATATCTCGCACCTCAGCAGCGCAAATGATGTTTGCATTTCAAAGAGAAACGCTTCGCATGGGCTGACACACATTTCTGTGTATCTGCCCTGCGAGTTCAGGAGGGAAAGTCACCGTGGTGGTTGATCTCCTGCTCCATGTCTCTGCTCAGGCATGGAAAAGGGATGCTTAATAGTCACTTCGTTAGGAAAATGAGGTCATATCTGCACAGTCTTACAGATTTCTGTTCATAGATGCATTCAGACTGCCTGCTATTTGCATTATATGAACTATTTGCACTTAATGTCTCCTGGGATATTTTATGAGTAGAGTGGATTCAAATCATCCATTCATGCCCCTGTGCAAATCTGAGATCCAAACCAACAATTTCTTAATAGTTAATGAACCGATAAAAAATAAATCTCACCCTCAGCCCTTGTTTTTCTTTTTGCCAACCCTGTGTTTCTCCCTGGAGTGACTTCTCCAGCTGCACTGGAACGAGCTGCAGCAAAGCAAGGAGTCTTAGGGGCAAGGGAGTGAAGATGAAGGGCATCAACCTCCCAAGTAATTCAGGTCTCTTGGACGTTGTACCTTGGGGTGCTGGTCGCTATGGTATGGGCTCAGCGCCCGTTGGCAAAAGGCTCCGTGGAGCTTGCAGGGCTCGACGGGAAGGGCTGCAGGGGCACAGGCTGGTGGGGACAGCAAAGCAGCGGGATGTGGCAAGTCCCCTTCCCAGCTGGTCTGCGATGGATGTGCTCGAGGTCATCTCAGGGACATGGGACCTGCTGGCGTGGGTGTGGGCACCAGCGGGCTGTGGGATGCGTGTTTCAAACCCCACTCAAGGGCCACGTTAATGGTGGGAGATGCAACCAAGCCCTTGTCCCCACGGCTCGTGTCAGATGCAATGATTTCCTTGCTTCAAAGCTTAATTGCTTGGGCAATTAGGAAGGAAAAATATGATCTAAAAGGATTAATTAAATATTTTATTAGCAGAAGTTTCTCACCCTTTTAAAAAATGGAAATGAAAGTCTGTTTTGTTCTTTTTTTTGTCTGTTTTTTTCTTTTTCATTATTTTGGCAAACCTGCGGGATGTTTTAAAGCTGTGCAGGAGGTGAACAGATGGGATGTGTCTGGCTGTGCCCATTCCTATTATCGCCTTTCAGTAGAAATGTGAGCTGATGTACAATTTTTACATGCCGTTAGGTCAGGGCTGTGGGGAGGGGGCAGCTGGCTGCTCCGGGAGGAGAAGTGTCTGTTTCTGGGCTACCCTGCTCACAGCTGAACGAGTCCAATTTCATTGAGGTGGGGACAACAGCAGCAATCCATTGGAAGCAGGGTCTATTTTTGAGCAGAATTAAACAGCCATAGGATTTATTTTTCCAGTTCTGTTCCACCCAGAGAGATGAGTGAGATGTTGCTCTTTGTCTGACAGCTTCCAGCTGTAGCTTACACAAGTTCAGAGCTCGATCGGTACCTCTGCCTGGATTTCTAGCCACTCCCCATTATAAATAACAAAATATTTATTAGTAGTCCTGTACTAAGGCAAAAAAAGCTTATCAGCTATGTGGTGTTGTTGTTAGCTTTATTAAGCAAGAGGATAGGGTACTAATTTATCTCCCTTATTTTTAATTTTCATCATTAATAAATGGCTCGTAAAATTTGGCTTGCATTGCTGCTTCTCTCTTTGAGTTATGTGCCCCCTCCTGAGCAAACCGGTTCATTGTGGCAGTGAATAGGCTGCAGATTGTTGGCTAATAAAAGCCAATATTGGCTGATAAAATAGTATCCCACCCTTTTACTCACGTGAGAAGTTCGTGAACTCGGTGGAGGTGTGGGAGCTGTCAATAAATGCTGACTAAAGTCCAGCCGTTGGCTCTGTCGCCGCCGCAGAGCTCCGGCACGGGCTGGTTTTACCCAGGAACGAGAGAGATCCTCACCAGAATCAGGCAAGCAAACAGTGGCGTGTGCCTGCCCGGAGAACTGGCCCTTCAGGATCGGATTGCCTGCTGTTGTAATCCATTAATCCAATAATTGATTAACCGGCTGAGAAATACCTGCGGTAACGTGGGAGCGGTGGGATGCGTGCGTGTGGCGGCAGTTCAGCAGATATGGAGATGTTTCCAAGGGGTTTAACTCCTGGGGTTGGGTTTTCTATCCCTTGTGAGCCTGATCTTAAGCTTTCCAGGCTGACGGGAACTCCATGAACAGCCCCCGCCCTCTCTCCCTTCCTCCTTCCCAGCCCTTCTCCCCTCCAGAACTCAGGTGGAGGCTTCCCAATAGACACGGGCATCCCCCAGATCTCCCGGTGCTGGGCACGCCCGGCTGCCTCCTGCTCAGTAAGTGAATGAAGCGCTGGGGGCAGCAGCCGAGGGCTTGGTCTGCACACCGAGATTCCGTTCTTTCATCGGGTTGGGCCCTCCCCGTGGATTGCTTTGGTATTTGCAGTGAACCTGTGCCAATCCTGCCCGTTCCGTCCCCTTTCCTAATCTCGTAACCTCTACCTCTGCTACTGCTGCTTTCAAGCCCATCTCATCCTGTTTTGTCCTCACTGATCTGGTTTAATAATTCCATTTATTATGGAATTTAGTCCATTAATAATTTTTTTTTCCCTACAAAGAGACCTTTGCTGTGTGTGGAGAGTTGTCTTGTGTCTTCCCCTGGTTTTCTCCTGTGCAACCTTCCTGTCCAGTCCTGAAATTTGTCATTGGGGTTGCTAAGTTGTTCCTTTCTAAATGGAATGATCCTTCCAGGCCCTGCAGAAGGGTGGGAAACCTTCTTGGTGCTGACAGAGCCACAGACCGCAGAAACATCCTCCGTATTTCGGAGATCTCTGTGGCAAATCGGCTCAGTTGTCCGAATAAACCCTTCCTGTGTCCATTTGTTCTTTGTGTCCTTCATTACACATTCTGTCCATCCGTATTTCCAAGTCTCATCTGATTTCAACCCATTTCTTTGTGCTAGAGGCTGGGATGGGCAGGAAAGGTGCCGCCCTGGGGGGAACTCATGATGTGGGGCTTTTCCCCACAGCCCATCCTCTGCTGCTTCTTTGCCTCTTTGCCTCCAGAGCATTCTCTCTGTACCCCTTTTTTTTACTTTAAAAATTACCTTGAGCCCTTCTCTGCTTTCCAGGTACGTCGGTGGGTGAGTTCAGCCTCCCAAGCTTGGCTGGAACCTGCCAGCATCCCCCTGAAAGCACTGTGTATTTTGGCCCTGTACGTGCTCTCCCCCTTTGCTCTGCGGCAAAGGAGACTTTAAAAGCACTTTGTTTTGTTTGTTTGTTTGTTTTCTCTCCTGCTGATTTCAGCCCGAGGGATTACGGAAACTACTCCCAGCTTCATGTATCCCTACGGGACCTCAAGCAGTCAGATGGTGCTGAGAGGGGTGGACCTCCTGCTGGAGTGCATTGCTTCAGGAGTGTACGTACCGTTTCCCGGCTGGGAGAGATGGGGAGAGGGTGGTCCGCAGCCGTCCCCAGCAGAATAGCCTGGGACCACGATGCCGAATCACCAGGGGAAGCACCTCTAGCTAAAAAAAAAGAGGATTGCTCCCTTCCTTTTAGCTGCTATTAACAATATTCTCATAACCTACTTGAAAGACAAGAGCATGGAGCAAACATAGAATCATTAAGGTTGGAAAAGATCTCAAAGATCATCTAGTCCAACCATCAGCCCAACACCACTGTGGCTACACAGAACCAAAAGATCAAATCAAACATGAGCAGCAGAGCTGAGTTTTGGAGCTCTGGTCAGAGAAGCAGGTGTCCTCAGATACTCACTGTCCAAGGATAATTCCCTCCTCTTTTGTCCTTATAATTATTTAAAAACCTCCTGGGTCTTGTATAAACTCTGGGTGAGGACACTTGTGGTCCATGTGCCTGCAGAAGTGTCTTGAGACTCGGGCAGCACTCCAGGGCTCTGCATCCCCAAGCACGAGGCAGGAGGTGGACCCTCCTGCTGATCAGCTAGTGGTGCTCAAGGTCCTGGTTTAGGGGCTGTGGTTGGAAGGAGGGTGACCCAGTGGCTGGATCAGTCCTACTTCCTGGGTGTGAGTGGTTCCAAGTGTGGGATTATCTCCTGTTTTCTTAGGAATATTTTTCTTGTCTTGCAAAAGCATTTATCTCCTCCCCTCTCCTTAGACCAGCACCAGACATCATGTGGTACAAGAAAGGAGGAGAGCTCCCAGCAGGCAAAACCAAGATGGAAAACTTTAACAAGGCCCTTCGTATCTCCAATGTCTCCGAGGAAGACTCTGGGGAGTATTTCTGCTTGGCCTCAAACAAGATGGGCAGCATCCGCCACACGATCTCGGTGAGAGTGAAGGGTACGTCATCTTTACCTTGACATCTTCTTTACCTTTGCAACCAGAAGCTGAGGGGACGTGCAGGGGAGGGGATGCTCTGGTTTGCTGAAAGGAGGAGCTGGGGCTTCCTTCAGGGGCTGCCTCTGTCCTGTATCAACCTACACTTGTCCAAACTGACCTAAAAGCAGTGTGAGATGTGGTCTCAGCTCATGTAACTCAGCAGAGCTTCACTGGTATAAACGGTTGCAGTTTTGTCCCAAACAGGAGGACTTTGGCCATGGAGGAGGGGGGGGATGATGTCTCTTCAGCCTCTACTGCACCTAAGAAAATCCACTTGAGAGGAGCGTGTTTTCATGTCTTAGTTGAGTGGTGTGCAGGCAGGTAGGAATTTTGCATGAGACAGTGCTGCTGTGTTTCTAACTGGTGCATTGGTGTATTTTAAGCTGCTCCATACTGGTTGGATGAACCCCAAAACCTCATTCTGGCTCCCGGTGAGGACGGCAGGCTGGTCTGTCGAGCCAACGGGAACCCCAAGCCTACAATACAGTGGCTGGTGAACGGCGAGCCTATCGAAGGTGAGTGAGGAAGGATCCGTACCTCCATTATGAAAAGACTAGGCAAGGATCTTGTGGCTGAGCCACACCGTGGATCTGTTAGAGTGAGTCCAGAGGAGGCCACGGAGATGATCCGAGGGCTGGAGAACCTCCTGTATGAGGACAGGTGGAGAGAATTGGGATTGTTCAGCCTGGAGAAGAGAAGGCTGCGGGGTGATCTTAGAGCAGCTTCCAGTACTGGAAGGGGCTCCAGGAAAGCTGGGGAGGGGCTCTTGATCAGGAAGGGCAGGGATAGGATGAGGGGAATGGTTTTCAGCAGAAAGAGGGGAGATTGAGATCTTAGGAAGAAATGTTTTGCTGTGAGGGCGGGGAGGCCCTGGCCCAGGTTGCCCAGAGCAGTGGTGCTGCCCCATCCCTGGAGGGGTTCCAGGCCAGGTTGGATGGGGCTTGGAGCCCCTGATCCAGTGGGAGGTGTCCCTGCCTATGGCAGGGGTGGGACTGGATGGGCTTTGAGGTCCCTTCCAACTCAAACCACTCTATGATTCTATGAACTGTGTCACTGTAGGCTGAGCAGATCACGCACCATTGTCTGGTTTTACCCGAGCTGAGACAGAAAGATGTGTCATGATATTGAGTCACGTGAATTTTAATTTAAAGTTTTATTTAAAGAGTGCTCTCTGTTTTGAAGCTTCTCCTCCCAACCCGAGCCGAGAGGTGGCTGGAGACACCATTGTATTTCGAGATACGCAGATTGGCAGCAGTGCTGTGTACCAGTGCAATGCGTCCAATGAGCACGGCTACCTTCTCGCCAATGCCTTTGTCAGCGTCCTGGGTAAGGACTTATGGAAGTTGAGCAGCCTATACTCAAGTTTTCCCTCTCTATGTGCTCTCTGTTTTGTTTTTAGTTACTCTGAGGCTAATGCACAAAGGTACATGACCTCTGCAACTGGGCTTTGTGGCAAAAGTCCATTGCTGTGCCCTGCAAAGCCAGACAAGGCTGAGCAAGTCCTGTTGGGTCTAAGATGTAAGCCGATTCGTGTAGCGATGCTAGAAAGGGAATGAGAGCTCTACTGGGTCTTGAAAGTGCCAACAAGGGAGACTGAACAAAAGATAAGGGAGGTTGAAAAGACTGGAAAGGGAGCGATGGTCTGGAAGAAGGTTTTCTTCCCAAATGGCTGCGATTTTTTCTGTTTGCAGACGTGCCTCCACGGATACTAGCCCCCCGCAACCAGCTCATCAGGGTCATTCAAAACAACAGGACCCGTCTCGATTGCCCATTTTTTGGCTCACCAATCCCTACCCTGAGATGGTAAGAGCTGCAGCACGTCCCCTGCCCGTCCAGAGGGGTGGGAAAGGGAGGTTTCCTGTTCTTTCTTCCCTTACATTAGCACTTTGTGGTGTTGTGAGGTTTAAGAACGGCCAAGGGAACACTCTGGATGGAGGGAACTACAAGGCACACGAGAACGGGAGCTTGGAGATGAACATGGCTCGGAAGGAGGACCAGGGCATCTACACCTGTGTTGCTACCAACATCCTGGGTAAAGCAGAGGCCCAGGTTCGCCTGGAGGTCAAAGGTAGGGGCACGAAGGGCTCTAGGTCAAAATATTATCTTGGGTCTTTTGGAACTTGCAGCAGAAATAATGATTTATGCTAAGGGAAGGTTTGTTGTGTTCTCCAGCAGTCTGTCAGCACAACAGGCACTAGGCAATTTGGAGCCAGGATTCATAAAATAGTAGAGATTCCCATTTAATGTTGAATAAAACCCCAAGTCTGTGGATATACCGAAGATGGAGAAGGGCTTTGTGAGGATATTGAGCTGTGAGATGCCATAAGCGATGCAAAGAGAAATACCAAGTGTTCCTGAGGGTTAATTGACAGCAATAAAATGTTTTCTGAATCAAGTTTCCACCAGGGCTTTCCAAAACTGATTGCTGACTCAGAAACCTGGGTATGTTTTTAAGGGGTCAGCATGAATTAATGACTTGTTATCTTAATTTAGTTGCAAGTATTTGTACCAGAGACAGTTTACTATAGCAAGACAGACAAGCAGTGGACACGCATGCCGGTCCTTTCCCAGCAACACTGCTTTTCATACAGTTCCTGAGCCAAGATCCTGGCAGTTTGATGCCTAACGCTTTCTTTCCGACTTTGTGCAGACCCAACCAGGATTGTGAGAGGACCAGAAGATCAGGTGGTAAAGAGAGGCTCCATGCCTCGCCTCCACTGCCGTGTAAAGCATGATCCTACGCTGAAACTCACAGTCACCTGGTTGAAAGATGATGCACCTCTGTACATGGGAAACAGGTCTGTGTTGAACAGTCTCATGGATCTTAGGGTGGAACACCTCCTAACTGAGGACAGGCTGAGAGAGTTGGGGTTGTTCACCTTGGAGAAGAGAAGGCTCCGGGGAGACCTTAGAGCAGCTTCCAGTGCTGAAAGGGGCTCCAGGAAAGCTGGGGAGGGGCTCTTGATCAGGAAGGGCAGGGATAGGATGAGGGGAATGGTTTTCAGCAGAAAGAGGAGAGATTGAGGTGAGATCTTAGGAAGAAATGTTTTGCTGTGAGGGTGGGGAGGCCCTGGCCCAGGCTGTCCAGAGCAGTGGTGGCTGCCCCACTGGATCACCCTGATCCAGTGGGAAGTGTCCCTGCTCGTGGCAGGGGTGGGACTGGATGGGCTTTAAGATCCCTTCCAACCCAAACCATTCCGTGATTCTATGAGTTTTTACAGAGTGTTTCAGGAATCAGCAGGGATAACATGGACAAACATCGAGTTCCCACCTAGGCAATATTTGCTCTTGTTGTTATTTTTAACGTGTCTCTTTCCAACAGACACTGCCTGGCAATTAGAATTTGACTTATCAGTAAATCAAGACTTCGCCCATGTTTTTTTTATTTGGAGATATTTTCGGATATCTTGATAAAATGTGTGGGTTAATAACAAACTACTTCAAAATTACTGTTTGTCTGCTGTGAGTGGTGCAGTTGTAATTTCCTTTCCATAGCTGTCTCCTTTCTGAAGGGAGATTTGATCATGGGACATGAGCCAGTCAGAGGTCAGATGATTTTCCTAAAAGTGAGATTATTCCAGATATATACCAGGGTACATTTGCTGATTCCTTAGGAAATGAGATCTCCAAGAAGAACTCAGTGATCCTGAGCTGATCAAATCTCCAGAGTATAGATGTGCTCCTGTTCTGTTTGGTCTGCTTCATGTATTTTCTCAGTGAACAGTTAGACGTCAATCCTGCTGGCTGATGTGCTTAGGCACAGTTATATGATCGTTCTCATCCCTTTAAAGGATGAAGAAAGAAGATGATGGTCTGACAATATACGGCGTGGCTGAAAAGGACCAAGGGGATTACACTTGCGTCGCTAGCACGGAGCTGGACAAGGACCTGGCCAAAGCGTACCTCACCGTACTAGGTAAAGCTGTCCTCGCGGTGTACTGACATGGAGCGAAGAGCTTTATTTTTAATACAACAGATTGACTTCAAGGTCAGACCGAAAGGGTGATCTGTGATCCCAGAATTGTCCTCTGAAGCAGAGATGCTGAGGGAGATGCTGGCAGAGCAATTGTTCTGTTGCTGCAGGACTCGGCAAGGACGTGCTGCCTAATCTCAGACACAGACAATGGCATTGAATTGGAGTCGAAGGAAACTTGCATTTGAGACCAAAAAAAGAAGAGAGTAGTTATTAGATAGAGCTAAAAATACCCAAATGTGGATGTTGAAGCTCTAAGAACAGTCCTAAATTTGCAGGTGATTTTAACTGGATGTCACACTGATGAGCAACGCTGGAACCAGGGGGTGAGAGAGCTCCTAGCTTTGCAGGTCCCCTTTCCAGTATGGGGAGTGAAAAATCTAAACCCATTCCCTATACCCTTTAATGCCCACTGTGAGATCTACTCACAAAACACAGATTTATCAATCCCTGCTCTTGGTCACCTCAGATCTTGTCAATGTGCTGCATTCACAGGAGCACCCTCACCTGCCAGCACCTCTGGCAGTACCCCACCAAAGTCACAGTGCAATCTGAATCTCATATCCCTAATAATTTGACTGGGCTTGATTTATTCCCCTTCCTATTCCCCTAATAGCTAATTAACTCTATAGCGTACTGGCGTTTCCCCTTTGCCATGTACTAGGAGGTGAATAAAGGTGTGTATAGCTTGCTTGGGAGTCTCTCGGGGAAGGACGTGCCCACTGTGGTCTCCAGGCAGGATTGGATCCTTCTGAAATCTGTAACTGTGTGTAACTTTGTATTTGCCAGGTGCTCCTTTGGCCACCCGAGCTTAATGACTAAACTAACACCGTTAACAACCACTGTCTTACCTTGCAGCCATCCCTGCTAACCGTTTGCGAGACTTACCTAAAGGTAATCGTCACTAATTCATTTGGGTTATTTTGGTTTGTAAGTTGATTTTGTTTTGCCTTGCCCACAACGCCAACAGAAAATCTAGGTGTAACGGTTGAAAAAGCTGGGAGCTTGTGCTTCCAAGTCCTGTCCATGCTGTCCTTGAAAACCCATCCAGATGGCCGTGGGTAGAAAGGTCCTGTGTCACATAATTTCATGTCCCATAATGCTAGCTCTTGAGTGCAAGAATCACCTGGACAGGGTGAATCTGGATAGGAGGAAAAAATATCACATTGAATCCCTTGACCTTTACCTGGAAAGATGTTATTACTGTTACTGCATGACTTGGTTCTGTGCGACCACATGGGTTGTACAAGATAAAGAAACCAGAATTGTGGCCAGAGCATTCGTAACAAGTACGTATTTTGATTGAGGTTTTCTGTCCTTTCTGTTCTATTTGTTCGGATTTATGTGATAGGACAAGAGGAAATGGCCTCAAGTTGCAGCAGGGAGGTTTAGATTGGATATTAGGAACAATTTCTTTCCTGACAGAGAGGTGAAGCCCTGGCAGAGGCTGCCCGGGGCAGTGATGGAGTCTCCATCCTTGGAGGGGTTCAAAAACCATGTGTCCATGGCACTTTGGGACATGGTTTAGTTGGTACAGTAGGGTTGGGCTGATGGTTGGACTGGATGAGCTTAGAGGGCTGGTTAAAATAAGATGGCCAGGGCTTCTCCACCCGGGAGTAGCGATGGGACTCCCAGCTCCTGGGACAATCCCAGCCTAATTTATCTTATTACTTGGCTAACAGAACGACCTGACCGGCCCCGTGACTTGGAGCTGACAGACCTGGCCGAGAGGAGCGTGCAGCTGACGTGGATTCCTGGTGATGACAATAACAGCCCCATCACAGGTCAGCTGCCAGACCCTCTGCCCAGCAACTCTCACGCTTTCCCTCCAGGTGGAGGGAAATTTTTCCTTGTGACCTGAGCCCTCAACCCTACTGCTCCATCCTCTCTCCCAGACTACATCGTCCAGTTTGAGGAGGACCGGTTCCAACCTGGCATGTGGCATAACCACTCCAGGTACCCCGGGAACGTCAACTCGGCCACCCTGAGCCTCTCTCCTTACGTCAACTACCAGTTTCGGGTGATTGCGGTGAACGAAGTGGGCAGCAGCCTGCCCAGCGTGCCCTCCGAACGATACCAGACCAACGGGGCACGTGAGTACCACCTGCCTCAGGGACTTGACGTTGTTCATAGCACCTGGCCACCACCGTCGCCGTAGACTCTTCCTTTGTGGTGTATGTCCAGAGCTCCTATAACAGAAACAGATGTAGGCAGGGAGGGAATGAGCTGGTCCATGCATGTGCTGGGCTGTAATTTTCTGTATCTCATCCTCAAGCCGATGACCGAGGTTCTGCAGAGCAGCAAAACTCATGTGGAAGAAATTTATGCAAAGCTCACTCCGGCAGAATCTGTTGAAGGGAAGCCCAGATTCACCTTACAGAGAAGCTTTCTAAAGAAAGTCTTTCAGCCTTTCTGACCACAGGAAGCTTAAAAGTCTCTTGGAAAATTAGACTCAAGTGTAAATTGGCTACAAGCAAAAGGCGTTTTGTTCCAAAATTGTTAATTTACTGTCCACTGCTCGAGCTGGCCAGCAGCCCAGATCAATGCAGGAGTAGAGTGTGCTCAAGTCCTCGACCAACCCTTCGGCCTTCAGTTTGTGTGCCCAGGGTACATTGTGGAATACTAGGGAGAACTCATAGGAGGAATTCACAAGAAGCTTAGTAGGTTTGCTGCATTTCTTAATTTAACCATCGCAGAGACACTTCTGCAGCATCTACTGGCACCTAGTGTTGGCTTCCGACATTACTCTTCTTGTTTCAGATTGCAAAAGTGTCAGTCTTGGCTCCTCGGGTTGCTTCACAATGGCTTTCTTTCAAAGATTTAGGACATTCTGGGGAAAAAAAAAGAGGCTCCTGACTAAATGGCCTGGTTTCCAAGAGTGCTGAGACTCTTGCGTTCCATTAACCTGAATGGGAACTTCTGGAAAAATCAGGCCATTACCTTCTGTCTTGGAAGTATTTCTGGCTTTCACGATAAAGAGGTTTTTAACCACTCAAATTGTTGTTTTCCAGCATTATAAACTGCATTCCCTTTTTTTTTTTTGCGATGTGAATTTCAGGTCCTGAATTTAACCCGACAGGAGTTCAAGGTGCGGGGACCCAAAAAAACAACATGGAGATAACGTGGATGGTGAGTTCTTCGATGCTTGACAGCCACCCAGCATCTTCCTGTTATGGTCACAGATGCTAAAATACAGAGAACTCAACATCTCTAGCACATGTGAGGTACCACCCAGAATACCCTAACCTTAATGATCGTAAAGGAAAGAAAAAGCAGAAGATACGGCTACAAGAGGGGCCATTGTTACCGCCTAGAAGAAATTTCGTGATAATACCAATAATTTACAGCTATGTAAGTGAAAGAAAAGATGCTGGATCACAGAAACGGGCTAGTAAGGATGCTCAGGTTCTGATTCCTCACGTGCTATATAGGGCTTGCAGAGCAGCTCTTGTTTTTCTTCATGGACCAGTAGGTGTCATCCACAAATAAGCCAGAACATGCAGGGAGGATAGAAATAAGGAGGCATTAGCACAGCTTCCAGTGCTGAAAGGGGCTCCAGGAAAGCTGGGGAGGGGCCCTTGATTGGGGAGGGCAGGGAGAGGACAAGGGGGAATGGTTTCCAGCTGAAATAGGGGAGATTGAGATGAGATTTTAGGAAGAAATGTTTTCATTTGAGGGTGAACTCGCCCAGGTTGCCCAGAGAAGTCGTGGATGCTCCATCCTGGAGGTGTTTCAGGCCGGATGGGGCTTTGACCACCCTGATCCAGTGGGAGGTGTCTCTGCCGTTGGCAGGGAGGGTGGGACTGGATGGGCACTAAGGTCCCTTCCAACCCAAACCATTCTATGATTTTATGAAGCTGCAGTGGAAGTATGGACTGGAATATAAGGATATGGTTCTTGGTCTTGCCTTGGGTCTGGAGGGCAAGGACTAGGTATATCTCTGGGAACAAAAGTGTTGACCTCCTTTGAGGTTTGCTGGTGGAGCATGGAATAAGAACCATCTGCTGAATCAAACTTTGAGCTCCATGGAAGAGGAACACAGTTGCTCTTTTTCCTTCTCACTTTTTTTTTCTGTTTTCGTCCATTAAGCCTCTGAATGCAACTCAAGCTTATGGACCCAACCTCAGGTACATCGTGAGATGGAGGCGAAGGGACATCCGGGGGAGCTGGTACAATGAGACAGTGAAGACACCAAGGCATGTCGTCTGGAACACACCCATCTACGTACCCTACGAGATCAAAGTGCAGGCAGAGAATGACTTTGGTAGAGCACCAGAGCCTGACACTGTCATCGGCTATTCAGGGGAAGATTGTGAGTACTTTCTCAGCCAGAGATCGTGTTTCAGGGCAAGATCCCACCCAAGGTCTGTGGGTTGGCACCTGTGCCCAGGACGTGTTCATAGCACTGCTCAATTTGGCACAAAAATCCAGTTCCAGGCATTGGAAGAAAGAGAGTTTGACGTTAGATTCTGTTCTGGGATCTGCCTGGAGCTGCCAGCATGACCCGTAGCCTCTCCCTTGCTCTCTGTGAGACCTAGATAACACTTTGGGTGTGGAAGACAGCAAGATTTGATTTAAGATGAGCTCTAGCTGTATTCCACTAAACCACATTAAAATTTCCCCCCTGATGTCTGTAGAGCACCAAGTTCATCTCAATGAGAGGTGCTACAAATGGCCAAAAAGGTGTTGGTTCCTCCTGGAGTGGATTCTTGTGCCTCCCTGATAAGGTCTCAGCTTGGGCTCCTGTTTGCAACACACCATTGGCTCAGCTTATCTTTCTTTAAATCTCTCCCCTGGTCATGCAGAACAGCAGCCAGCTTGTTTAACTCTCTTTTCACCTTCTTTCTGGGCTACTGGTGTCACCTCCTGTGCTTGTAGCATCCAAGACTCAGAACTAAAATTATCCTTCTGATATTAGGATAATGTGGGTGGCTCCCAACAGCTTTAATTTCAAAGAAAGCTGTATTGCTTCCTTGCGCTGCGGCAGCAGTGGGGGTCCCTGCCGCTGGGACGTTAGGGTTACCAAGAAGCAAGGTAGACAAGCCAGCCAACAACCCATGACTCTAGGCTTGAAGTCCAGGGGATACAAACAGGGCACAGCAATTCCAAGAAGATCTGCAAGTTAAAAAAAATAACCCAAAATCAAACAAAAATACTTACTCCTTGCCCTGTCATGTCTGAATTGTTTCACAAATAACTGCAGATTTCTACATACAAAGGAGGTGACCTGTAAGTAGGAGGTAAAATCCCCACTGGATCAACAGCAGATTCTGCTTAAATTCAGCGTAATGTGAAAATAACAGGTGGTTTTGTAACTCTTGGGTTAACAGTGGCCAGCTTGTTGCAGCAGGAGGGGGCTGAATTGTGGCTGCCCCATCCCTGGAGGTGTTCCAAGGCCAGGTCGGATGGGGCCTTGGGCAGTCTGATCCAGTGGGAGGTGTCCCTGCCCATGGCAGGGGGTTCGAACCAGATGATCTTTAAGGTCCCTTCCAACCCAAACTATTCTATGATTTGCCAGTCCCCTTAACTCTGCGAGGGAGGTGAACGAGACCCCTTCCTTGGAGACCTCTCGCAGCCGTGTGTAGGCAGCCCTGCTATTAACTGGATCACGAATATTCTCATGCTGGCTGGCTGAGTGAAATAGGGCTTTTTTTTCCCCTCCTCCTTTCTGTGTGAGCACTGCTAACAACCATCAGCTTTTAAAGCACGTACATGATGAGGAGAAAGTGAGGGGGGCAGAGGTAAGTGATGCTGTTCCTTGCGTTTGCAGAGTTGTAGGGTCTGCTCACCCTGAACAAGGGCAGCCAGGAGGCTGAGAACCGGCTTCTTGCTACTGTTTTGGTTTATCGTGTTTGGAAATCCCTAAAAATTAAGGAGGGAGAAAAGGAAACGGTTGTCCCTATGAAATGGTTGCTGGCTGGCTGGGGTACCAGCAGATGGCAGAGTCAGAGTGTGGGGCCACTGCTCCCCCAGTTTGTAGCAGCCTAGCAATGCTGCCATGGGAAAACCATGGTGAGGGGGCAGAAGGGGCATCCGTCTGTCTGTCTGACCTCCAAGGTACTGCCTGACATACACTCTGCTTTATCCCTGAACGCTCAGATCCCAAGGCTGCACCTACGGATGTTAGGATAAGAATTTTAAACAGCACTGCCATTGCTCTGACCTGGACCCGAGTGCACCTGGACACCATCCAGGGACAGCTCAAGGAGTACAGAGTGAGCAAAACCGGTTCTCCGGCACTATTAATACAGCTAACCTTCTCACAAGCCGAGGTGGCTCCCGTGACGGAGCTGCCTGCAATGGGGATGACAGAAAACTCCTCCAGCCATCGCGAGCCTTTTGCCGTGGCTGGGTGCAAACCACGAGGGCTGGGCCCTGCTCCGGAGCAGCATCAGAAATTAAGGGCTTGGTTTGCTCTTTGGGGTGCCTGGATGGGGCTGGCTGATCTCCCTCGGGCTGGCCCTTCCCCATCCCTGGCTGCAGGATGTGGGGGGCTCACACAAAGCAAGCAGGGCTACCTTTGTGCACCCAGAGAGGGGCTCAGGGTGGTCCTACGCATGCAGTAAGGTGTCTCCTGGCTCTAGGGGTGCCCAGAACCTTGGGATAGCTACCTCTGGGAGAAATGATCTCAGATAGGTACAAACAGGGTAGTTTTTGTGTCATCCTCAAAGTACCTAAATCATCCTTTAATCAACACCAACCCCTCCAAAGCCTAAACCCAGCAGTTTTGCACTAACTGGCAACTAAAGACAGCACAGATCCTGTTGTGTTTGGGTTTGTTTTTTTTCTTTTTAATGTTGACTATTTACTGCTAAGGTAAAATATCAGGGTTTATGTGCAGAGGACAGACTAACAAGCAAAAGTCTGGACAGAGCCCCTTCTATCAGAATTTAAGACATCACCAAAAGCACATGTGCTGCAAACAGTTATAGCATTTCAAATCCAATAATCCGCTGGGCATAAAGCAAGTTCCCTGGGTACTGCTTTTACTTATTTCTGCCTCTGCTCTATCATTCTGGTCTATTTTCTGAATGAATCTTATTTCTGCATTAAATAAGATTTACAGTTGGGGCTTCAAATGGAAGACTTTCCAAGTTCAGACTTTCTTTTGTGCCTAGACGTGTCCCACCTTTCCTCGTACATCGTTACGGCACTAATCTGAGTAGAAAGGGAGAGTTACTTGATGCTTAGTGCTCAGGAGGCAGAAACAGCTCTTTGTAGCCTGAGCTTAGCTGGTTTTACTCCATCACCTTTGGTAAGCATTTAACCCCGTGCTCAGCCTCTTCCTCGGGTAACACCACTGACCTTCTGGAGCTTCAGTAATTGCTCTAAAAGGCTTCTGCAGCCACGAGCTGCTCTTTGGGAAGGCGCAGTTTTCATATGCTTTGTTAATAAAAGAAAAAAAATACACTTAAATGGGAAAAGCTTCACTTGCCATGCATGTTTCTTGAAGGCCTATTTCTGGAGAGACAGTAGTTTGCTGAAGAACCTGTGGGTCTCCAAAAAACGGCAGTATGTGAGTTTTCCTGGAGACCGAAACCGGGGCATAGTGTCCCGGCTGTTTCCTTACAGCAACTACAAGCTTGAGATGGTTGTAACCAACGGGAGAGGAGATGGGCCACGCAGTGAAATTAAGGAGTTTCCCACACCAGAAGGAGGTACGTTCCCAAGGGTGTCGTGCAGGCGCCCATCCCTCGGGTGCGTGACGGGAGAGGATTTGGGGAGTTCAGCACAGCGGAGCAGGGGCTGCCCTGCTCTTCGGCAGAGCCGTGACGCCACTGGGGAGGTGCCCTAGGGACAATATTTCAGTTGAGCCCGGGCAGCATCACTGTCACACGGCACTGCCGGACACCTTCCTCTCTGCGGGGTAGGTGACATCTCTGCGGCTACACCTACAGCTAACGCAGAGCTGGCACTGTCTCATCAATCTAAAAATCCCCTTCAGGTACTTTGAACACATCAGCAAGCAGCTCTTTAGGCTGAGCAAGAGAAACGTTTGCAAAGCCTCTTCAGAGGCACAGCACCGTGCCCTTGATTTGCTGCCTGACCTGCAAATGTCATCGCGCCTCCCTGTGCTGCCGCTTGGTGGAATGGGAGGGAACGCATTCATCTTCCTCAGGAAAAAAAGGCAGTACAATCTCTGTAAGACTCGAGTACTTTTGTTCTGAAAGGATGTCACTAATACCCCTGTCAGGCTTTTAAAGCAAGAGCACCTCATCCTTCTGCTTAAAGAGCTTGTGTCAAGGATGAACTTGAGATTTTAATTTTCTTGCTGTCACAGGAGCTATTTATAGACACGCCGGGAACTTTCTGTTGGAACTGCACTTTCAGGGGCTGGCAGTGAATCTTCCCACGGCACAGATGTGTTTGGCACAGTGTGTTACAAAAATGCAAGAGGCAAAAAACAGTAGAGGCTGGAAACATATCAGCAAACCTCTATGGGGTCTCCCTCTTTATCCTATTCCTGCTGTACAAGAACAGCATCTCTCCCAGCCCTGGCTCTTTCTTCATTAACATTTGCTTGGATGCTGTCATCATTTGCTCAGGATTTTCAATTGACCAGCTACAATTAAGCTTGTTTAAAAAGCATAAGAAGCAAGGACTGTGTTCCAGTAGGGCAATTTTGCAGTCAGGAGCATTTCGATTGGGCTCCTTACCTGTGTTCTGGAGGCATGGAGCATTCGGGGAGGGTATATGCATACGTGGGTGGCTTTGTTCGAAACAATTATAGCTGATTGTACTCTTGTCATAAGTAAACTGCTGACTTTTTTTTCCCCCTATACCACCAAGCGATTTTATTGACTATATATTGATGATATCCTGCAAAACTGGATGACATTTAAGGTCTCTTCCAACCCAAAACTTCTGCTTAAAAATATAAATCGCTAATCTCTTAGGTCAGAAAGCCAAGTTCCCTGCCCATGGCGGGGGGGTTGGAACTGGATGATCTTTAACGTCCCTTCCAACCCAAATTATTCTATGATTCCTTCCCCATTCAAGGCAACTGCAATGATGAGTAAACCAGGAGAACAATTTAATTCAAGAATGCATAATGCTTCCTTTACTAGCTTTGAATACGCAATCATAAAAGCAGCCATTCCTCAGGGCAAGGACCTGTGCACCAGCTCCCTGTTACGCGTCTCTAGACGTTAATAACACAAAGATGCTTTGCAAGAAGAGAAGCTGCTCTACTGTTTTCCACTGTTCCAACAGAGAAGTGGATGGGATGTAAACCTTGGGCTGGGTGGGGGCTGTAAACAAGAGCACTAATGTGTACAACACGCAGAGGTGGGACTTGAACTGTATCTCGGCTCCGCTTCACGGCTGTAGCATCTTTTGTCAGTGCCTCCCAAGCTCTGTGCTGTTGGGCAGCAGTGCGGGCGAGCGCAGAGCAGCATGGGGCATGGCGCTGCCGGGACTGGGCTTGCATGCAGAGCTGCTCTGGGTGCTGCTCCCTGCACACATGCTGCTGAAAACCCTGGGCTGGCGCATGGTTTCTGGCACTCCAGTCCGTTTTTGATCTTTGTGTTACCTGCCCGTGTGTGCATTTATGAGTGTCTTGAGTGTATCGGTCAGCCTGTGATATATACAGTGTTGTAAGGTATGTTATCTTGTATGTTTTTCTTCTTTCCCTCTCCTTCCTGGTCCCATCCTCCTCCCAAGTGCCCAGTTCCCCCAGGTATTTGAGAATCCGGCAGCCAAATCTGGAAATCATCAATCTGGAGTGGGATCACCCAGAGCATCCCAATGGAGTCCTCACAGGATACAACCTTAGATATCAAGCCTGTACGTTCCACGTGTTACCTTCTTAGTGATAATAATTAAGTCATTAAATATTTTCCTTGCTGCTAATTACCTCCTCACGTAGCACAGAAAGCTCTCCAGAAGGAACTGGAGACTTTCATCACACATTGAGGTGCGCTGCTGTCAGAGAGGAGACCTGGAGCCATGCTGAGTGGCTGCCGTTAACCAGGTTGGGTGGCGGGTGCTCAGCAGTTCTCCAGACTCAACTATTGAAGGGGAATAAGTTTGATCCCTGATTTAGAAAGACCTTAAAGCAGTCCGAGTTTGTGTGCTCACTCGAACACAAGCTCCTGGCTGTATGAGGAATGCTGCGCGCAGTGCCGCACGCTCTGCAGAGCCCAGCCTGATGCTGGGGGCAGCACAGCTTTCTCTGAGGCCCTGGCACTTGTGCTAAGCGCTTCCTTGACCACCTGTACGACCCTGAAGGTCCCCACTAGCAGATTCCCCAGCTGCCCTAGACGGAGCGTGTTTAGCAGCAGCTCTAGCTCTGAGCACACTGGCCCCAAACTGACTGCAGGAGCAGCCCTGGGGGCGAGGTGACGACAGAGATAGCACAGTGTCTTTCTGAAACAAGGCTGAAGCCACCACCACTTGCCTTTCTTCCCCAGTTAACGGATCCAAAACGGGCCGAACCCTGGTAGAGAACTTCTCTCCCAATCAGACAAAGTTCACCATACAGAGGACAGACCCCATCTCGCGCTATCGCTTCTTCCTGCGTGCACGGACCCAGGTGGGAGAAGGAGAAACCCTAGTGGAGGAGTCGCCAGCCTTGCTGAATGAAGGTATGTGGAGCAGCAACAGCTTCTGGCTTTGCAGCCTGAGGGGTTAGGGGAGAGATGGTACAGCTATCAGCCAAAAACTGCAGCTCAGAGAATGAGGTGGTCCACAGGACAACCATTACAAGATAGTAAGTGGCGCACAGCTACTGTCTGCTGCAGAGACACACAGATGAGTGACTGGGACCAAATACTGCAGTAGAAATGCCACAGAGGTGACTGTCCTGTGCTCTCAGGAACCACCTTGCTGACCCTTAAGCAACTAGCATTCCTCACAAGCTCCTGGAGGAGGAGAGCATCTTGATCTCATCTTGCAAAAGGTGAAGCTCTGCTCTGCCCCTCTGATCGAGCTAAATAAGGGGCAGATGTGGGTGGGTTTCATGTGGCACAAAGGGGCGCAGCAGCTGCATCCTCCAGGCAGTGAACCCTGGGCAGGGGCTACAGTGCCACTTCCCTGTCACCCCATAACCAGCAGCTGACCTGACCCTCCAAAGTGAAGCCTCAACTCCCAGATTCATAATAAGATAAAATGCCCATTGTGGGACATTCATCAAACTAAGTGAAAGTTCAGGAGCCCTGAGGGAACTCGGGGAGACAAAAGCTGGCTCTCTCCTTTCCGTAGCATTTGCTAAAAAAGCTATGATTTGGTTAGCACTCTGATTTAATGCGGGGTTTGTCTCCTTCCCTCCATCTCGCCCCTCCTCAGCTAATGGCTTGGAGTAGGAAAAGTAATTCCTACTGATGACCCAGTGGAAATGAAATGCTTCCCGACACCTCTTAGGGTGGGCTGCAGCCTCACTAATTGATGTGACAAGATGGGAGATGGGGCTGCATATGCTATGGGGAAAAAAATGAGCTAAGTTACACCCTGGCGATCATGAGAGAGGGCGTCATTACTTTCAAAAGGAGCTTTGCTGCACAAACTGTTAGAGCACAGGGACTGGACTGAAGTTATCAACAGTTCTAGTTGTTTTGTATACATTTGCTGTAGTGGGTTTGTTTCTGTATGCTGATAGCAGCGATTATTAAGAGAGCACAGCTAAATAATAGCCATGATCAAGTGCTGTTGTTCATTGCTTAATGGATTTGTATCAGGAAATAGCAGGGACAGCGTACACCAGCGTGACAAGGTAAGATGCCCTATCCGTGGGGTCAGGGATGCAGAGGGGTGGTGGCACCCAGTGCTCCCCAGCCTCCCCTGCCGAAGGGACGAGCTGCTGCCACTTAGCGAAAGGACAGAGCGTTGGCTGTTAAGCAGCAAGAAAAATTAAAGAGTCAAATCCCAGTCTGAAGTAAGAGGAATATGGCAAAGTTTGACTTTGAAACATGAGCCCCTGAGGTACAACACAACATAGGCGAGTTCTTTTAATGACAGGCACGTAAGCACAATTAGCAGCTCTAAATGCCCGCTTGCATTTAGATACTTGCTTTAAAGCTACACGACAGATGAGATTGGAATTAAAAAAAAGGCAGATTAAGGAAAGGAAACCCATTAATGCACTCAGAAGTTGGTTTTTGCTTGCCAGACTCATTCACCTGAGAAGTTTAAATAAAATACATCTCTCTGGTGTTCTGCACCAAGGGCTCCAACCCACACAGGGCAGCACCGATGGTAAATTACACTAGAAAAACTAAAGCAAAATTGGGAGTGTCAAAACTGGTCCTTGCTGGGATTAGATATGAGTACCCACTTAAGCACTTTGCTTACTCGACACCACTGGCATCCCTGCTGCAGAGCTGGTGTGTGTTTAACCAGTAATCTCCATCTCCAAGGGGATGTCCCTGCTCTCTCTGCCCTGTGCAAGCAGCTCTGATGCACAGGAGGTTGACGGGCTGTGGCTAATGCATTTATTCCCTCTCTCTCTAGTCTCTGGTGACTGTGTGCAAGTGGTCCCGAGTCTCTTGTTGGTGTGTTCTGGTTGTTTTATCTATTCCTCTGTTTTCTCTTCCCTTCTCTTCTATGCTTTCTTCGTATTCCCCTCTCTATCCTTGGCGCTGCCCTCTGAAGCCACTCCAACCCCAGGTACCGTACCAGCTGGAGGAGGTAACAGGCATGGGGCAAGGCTCACTCCACTCTCGCTCGTGTGCTGGCAATTAAGCATGCACTCCATTAACCCTTTCAATGGGAAGGTGAAGCGTCAGAAATCTAAATTGGACATACATAAAACAACGGCAGGTAAAACAAAGCCCCACAGGCAGCAGAGACAAAAGCAGGCTCTGGAGAGGGGTCTGCAAAGATTAAAACATCTCCAAGCAGGGCTTAACAGCCTCCCAGATGCTAATGATAGCCAAACCCACCAAACATTGCAGCTGCCACAGACTGGACAAGCAAAAATGAGAGTCAAGTTGCCTTATTGAAGAGGGTTTTTTAATCCTGGCTCCGCACAAAGCCCTCTCCTTTTAAATCCTCGACATCTCTGCCCTGCAAAATACAGCTGTCTCCAGCTCGGCGGTGCCTGCCTGTGCTCTGCCCTGCGGTATTTAAGCTGTATTTTCCTGCCCAGGAGCCTGAGCTGCTGCTGATGGAGCAGGAAGGCTGTGTGGCAGCGTAGGAGCACCACAAGCCACACATCCGCTATGGTTCCTTTAGGGCTGGTAGGGCTTTTGTATAGGAAAAACCTTTTGTTTCCAGGTGCCCATTGAAAGGGTTAAGGACAACGTTTGTGCCACAGCTGTGCATGTCTGCATGCGAGGCTATTGCTGGCTTTGCCCTCGATTGCGAATTTCTACAGTTGAAGCAGAGAGAAACCTTTTCTTGTAACGGGGCGGGAGGGGCAGCACCTCTACCTGCTTCCAAGGAAACCCAAACCCTCAGTTCCCCAGTGTCAACCCTGCAAAGTCCAAAGCACAAGCACAACTTCTGGTTGCCCAAAGGAGGACACCACCTTACCTCTTATGAAAGCTGGATTTCTGCTCCCCTGACCTTGAGCCAATATCTCAGGAGCAGGGTCAGCCCTGGGACCGAGCTCGGAGGGGGCCAGCGGCAGCGCTAGGGAGTGCAGTGGCCAAAACGCACCCCGAATGCTGCAGAAAAGCTTTTGATCTGGAGCAACGGCTCTCGTTTGCCCTGCACCACGGGCTCTGTAAGAGGTCGTGCTTTGCCTTTGCTGAACACAGCCCTGGAACTGCCGGGGCTTCCCAAGGAAGACCAGCTTCTTCCCAGGTGATACAAGTGCAGGACCTGCTCTCTGCATCTGTAGGTTTTGCTTTCCTGCCTCGTAGATGTCTCTCATCCTTTTATTTTGTTGCAGTGATGTCTCTCTACCCAATATTATTTTGTGGGTGTTTTTTTTTCCTTTCTCAATAGACACCAACCTTTTTCTTACTATATTTTCTCCTCTTGAAAAGAAAAAGGGGGTAACTTTGTGGTCTGCTTTGGGTGGTGGGAAACTAAAAACAGATATAACCTTTTGGGCTTAGAGCATCTCTGTCCTTCAAATTCAGAAGGGCTGTTTTGCCGCTACAGCTCTTACTTCAGCCTTAGCTTATCAACAAGAATCCATATTTTCTTTGTGTATCAGGATCACCTGCTTAAAGTACTTTCCGACTTGCAGTGGATATTGCTGAACTTTGAAAACACAACATGATTTCTCTATCTTTCCAACATCACAGCATTTCAGGCATGATTTCTTAGACCACTGGAAGCTGCAGGACTCTACCATTTAAAGGAGACTTCTGCAAGAGCAGAGCCCACTGGTGTCCCCCACCCCTCTATTTTAGGAGGGAATGGCTGGAATATGCCAGGGGAGGGTTACGTTAGACGTTAGGAGAAGGCTCTTCCCCCAAAGGGAGGTGGAGCACGGAAACAGCTCCCAGGGAAGCAGTGACAGCACCAAGCCTGACAATATTCCAGAAGCAGTGAATGTTGGGGTGTCCTATGCAGGAACAGGAGCTGGACTCGATGGTCCTTGTGGGTCCCTCCCAACTTAGGACGTTCTATGATGATTTTATACATCCTGTTAGGAGAAACAGTGAAGTGAAAAGGTGTCAGAAATGAACTGTGTCTAAGAGTTAGGAACTGGAGTAGTAGGTCACTAAGTGCTAACTCAGCCACATCCACGGCTTCCTCACCGTGCTACACTTCAGCAAGAGAAATCACATTGGTGTAAGCAGCAGGAAGATCCAGCACACGTCCTTGTCTTGCTCTTGAGTTGGATGTCATTTCTTGTTAGTACAAGGGGCGGGATGGGAGCTGTTACACAATTCGAGCAGTGTTTGTCCTGAGAGGCTGTTTCTCTTCCTAACAAGTCTGGGGTTGGAGTTAAACACTGCTTGACCTTTCTGAGAAGATTCTTCTCCGCTCAATGACCTAGATTTCATAGATATTTATGGATTTACAGCTAAAGTTGTCTGAAATCGCAGTAAAATGCTGTTTGCGTGGGCTCCTGGCTCTAAAAATAAATAAAGAAGTCTTTTTTTTTTCAAAGGTAACCTTATATCTACAGGGTCACAGCTGGTTTGTAGGGGTATGGGAGACTGGACCAGCTTGATGGAATCAAAGTGAAGTGCAGGGACTTTCCCTTAGGAAAGGCTTTACCTTTCCTAAGCCAGACCTGGACAAAGGGCGAGGTGATGCAGGAAAAGAGAGGATGTCTAGAAAGGGCTCTTCTTTATGCTATGAATGGGGGAAAAAAAATCAAAATTGGATTCTGTACTACCCACGCGTATGGAAAAGTTTCTTCAGGGACTACAAAGAGTATTGGTCTTGGACTTTAAGGAAAAAAACATTGACTTTTCTCTGTTAGCTCCTTGTCTCTCCATAATTAGGAATTTGAGGAGAAAGATCCTATTGTTCGTTTTAGAAAGGGACAGCAGTAAAATAGAGAGAATTGCTGACCCCTCTCTTTTAGAGGCTGCTCAATTGCTCCTTTCTGTTCTTGAATTTCTTGTAACCATCATCAGATTTGAGACACTTTATGGCAAAGACTTTACAACTTCCTCCTATTGTTAAAAACTGGGAGGGAAAAAAAAAATCTCTGAAAATGTATTTGGCCAATCATCAAAATTCATGAAAAATTAATCAAATTTCTCCAAGCCTAATTATTTTGTAGACACACCCAAGGGAAAGCCATTACTACAGCCTAACAACACATTAAAAGCTCCTTTAAATAATTAAAAAGCAGTATGGATGTGGATTGTTTCCTGTATTTTGCAAAAAAAACTATACAACTACTCCCTGAACTGCGCCACTACTTGAAGTGGGACTCATTTCTCTCTTAAGAAGCTCTGTCTTTAAATATCCCCCTTTTGTTTCTCTGATTCTTCTTCTCAGAAGCCTCGCATCTGAGTTCTTGTGTAAGGGTTGGGCTGCTTTTTAGTGGTCCATTCATGGCCACGAGAGCCAAGCTGGAGCAAAGAGCACAGCTGCCCTGCTGCAAGCGTCTCCCTCGTTACTCAGCCTATTAATTGCTACAGCCAGACTGCTGCATCCCCTGCCCATTATACAGCCTATCTCCTCCCCACAGTGCCCCTCGGTTTCCATTACCCGAAAGGGTAATGCATCTTGCAGAGAGCAAAAGCAATCTCTGCCTTGCAAAGATGGGGCTTATTAATGAGCTGAACGGTCGTTTCGATGTTTCCAGGAATATGGGTGAGGCAACGGTGGGAGCAAGGAATTGGGAATCGCTGTTGCTGGGTGTACTGGGGCAATTTCAAGCCTGCTCAAAACACCGCTTTTCAGGGTGCAGCCACTTCTCTGTGCCACCTCTTTCTTTCAGAGAGGGGGGAATTCTTTCCTCATCACATAAGCGCGAGATGCTCGGTCCTGTACCTAAACTTGAAGCAAAGCCCTTGAGCGAAACTCACACTGGGAATGCAGAAAAATTAATTCAGTGTCTCTGCAAAGCTCAGAAATGTTACACTCGATGAAGTCTTGCAACCCCATTTTTAGAGGGAAGTGTGCGATCTCTAGATTCTTCAAAATAAGCCGTTCTGGAAATGCCAGCCTGCCCGTCCGTCTGCCCTGCCCCCCCCTTTGCTGTCACTCGTTCATCGGCCCCATTGCGGTGGGCAGCGAGCGGGGGACCCCAGGTACCCCGTGGCCCTGCTGGCTGCCCCATAGCGGGGTGCCCTTTCCTTCAGGGGATGCCGGAGCGCTCTGATCTCTGTCAAAGTCCGCCTTTACCCACCCCTAATCCAAAATCAGCTCTCATTAGGAGATGGATTTCAAAGCCTAAAAAATGCTCCTTATCTTCTCTCCCCCAAATCTCCCAGCTGCGCTCTTCTCCTGCATACATTTCATATTCAAACACAAATGAGGCTGTAGCTTTGAATCCTGGGGCAGCTTAGGACTAAATCCCCCTCAGCTGGGAGATCCCAGTCTGGCTGCGGTGCCTCTTCCCAGCCTGGTCCCATCCCGCAGCACAGTGCTGCCGTAGACGCTCTCCCCATCCTCCTCCCCTCACTGAACTATTCTCTTCCAGAGTTATCCATTCCCACTTTTTGACCCACTCCTAGTCCTGCCAGGATCATTTTCATCCAACACTCTCTCCTCGATCTCGCACAGGAACCCGCTCGGGAGCAAATCCGTGTTATCCTGATGCAATGTGATAGCGCTGCTCTTGGGGAGCGCTTCCACTAGAGCTGCTGTGGTGCTGGAGCAGTGTGGGCAAATCCTGCCTGGCATCACTGCGCAGCACCGCTCACACCGAAGCCGAATTGCTCTGGGCAATGCAGCATCGCAGCTTCACCTGCGTGCGTGTGTATCTGCATGTAATACACAAAGATGATACCCTAACACAAGGGATAGCAGTGCTTTGATTTATCCCAGATAATCTCTTTGTATCTGAGGTCTTGGGAGCATCAAGGCTGAATCTCTCCTTGCTGAATCAGTGCAAGGCAATGCAGACAGTCCTCAAAGTTGCTGTGGCAGGGAGGCGTGATGCAGGGATGTGGCATAGACCTTGGGAACTGCGGGTTGTTCTAGGTTTCCCAGCAGTTCCTGCCTTTCAGCTAGTTGTTTGTGACTCGATGGGTCCTGTTTTCCTTAGAGGGAAGCCAGGGATTCACAGGGGAAGCCCTGAGACAACATTAGCTAATAACTGGTGTTGACTTTGTTTGGTTCAGTACTTAAATCTTTCCAGCACTGAAAGGGGCTCTAGGAAAGCTGGGGAGGGGTCTTGATCAGAGAGGGCAGGGGCAGGATGAGGGGGAATGGTTCTAAGCTGAAAGAGGGGAGATTGAGATGAGAGATTTTAGAGAGAAATGTTTTCTGTGAGGGTGGGGAGGCCCTGGCCTGGGTTTCCCAGAGAACTATTGGCTGCCCCATCCCTGGAGGGGTTCCAGGCCAGGTTGGATGGGGCTTGGAGCCCCTGATCCAGTGGGAGGTGTCCCTGCCCATGGCAGGGGGTGGAACTGGATGGGCTTTGAGGTCCCTTCCAATCCAAACCATTCTATGATTGTGTACATCGTGAACCCTTTGAGGAGCTGCAGCTTAATCTGGTTAATGGTGGCATTAACCTAGTGACACTAATCTCTTAACCTTCCAAAAAAAGCCTATGAATCATCAAAGATGGATGTTACTACTTCACAACTCAAGAAAGTCTTCTGTAAGTTATAGCCTCAGGACACAACAAAGCCCTTGATAGATAAGTGAGCAGAACAGCAGAACCCCTATTGCCATGGCTGGGTCGGGTCAGAGAGGGCTTTGCTACACTACGAACACCCGAGGACAAAGCCGCGCCATTCCCCACCCCAGCTGGGTGCCCTCCCTGTCACCCCCAGCCCCGCTTTCCCCCTCGCCCGGCGGGGATCGGCTCTGACAGGCGGTTGCTTTACTTGGGTGGCTGCTTTATTTTGGTGGCTGCGCTGCTGCATGAAGGTTGCGATGCTGTGCAGAGGATGCTCTGCTCTCTGCGCACACGGTGGGGCGGGATGGTGTTTTCGGGACGTGTCGATAACTGTGGTTTTATTGCAGCTGCGGTCGCTAGGGAGATGGACTGAGTGACCTACTGCTCTTCTCTGCTTTTGGATCTCTGGGAGGGCTGAGGTTTTAGGGGCTGGTCCTCCTTGGGGATGAACTGGGTGAAAAAGGAAGCCCTGGCTTGGCTCTGGGACAACTTTTAAAGCACATTCCTAGAGCTATTCTTGTTTGTGGATGATATTTAAAATAGCCAGTTTCATTTGCTAACAGGAGGATTTGTAATCCCTTGATCTACAGTCAGAGTAAGTAAATATAAATTAATGTAAGCATCACAGAGTAAATTTCTGCTCATTTTCCTCAGGTAGTTTAAGCAGCATTTCAGCTGCACCTTGTACTGGCAGGTTTTCAGCCCCAAGGCAACACAATCCCATTTGGTGGTGGTTCAGGACCTCTCAATACACTTTTAACTCTTTGCTCGGGTGAGATGTGGATGCAGCCTATTTAGAAAACAAATTGCTCACATTTCCCCCCTGGACAGCTTGGGGTGTGGCAACCCCTTTGCCCTAATTTAAATGTAAATTGTGAGGGGCAGTGACGGCAAAGTACTATCCATCACTCGAGGAGCCAAAATCCACATTAATGCTAAGGTCACTCCATCACCAGACTGCAGTATTAGTACAGAGATGAGCCGGGAAGGAAGCAGTTGAGAAGCTGCAGACTGAATTGGCAGCTCAAAAATACTCGAGGTGTAGTCCAGGGGCTGCTGAATTAATGTAATTGTGGCTTGCCTGGCCCACAACAAATGGGATTATTCTATTTTCTTAAGAGATAAATCCTGTTTCTCATTTCAAGGAGCCCTGAGTGCTCTCAGCACAGTTCTGGTGGGGACAATGGAGCAAGGACAGCCTGCCCTGCTCATCCCCCAAACAGCCCTCACTTTCCTCCTTCCATGGCCCTCCGTGCAACTGAAGATTGAAGCCTAGGGTGGTGGGAGGCATGGACAGCAGAGCAAAAGCAAAAGAGAAGCAGGTCGTTTAGCCCCAAGAAAGGGATCAAAGCATGAGTGCAAGTGGTGGGTGTGCAGGAGCAGCTTGCCGGGGGCAGCCCCACCGCCTGCTGCCCCTCTTTGCCCAAAGCATCCCTCCCTGCCCCTTGGCCACGCTGTCCCTGCATGTGGATGGGGAAAAGCTGTTCAGCCTTGTGTTTCCCTATGCCGTTTGCTGTCTCGCTCCCCAGCCCCCCCCCATTTCTGTGCTGCTGTGCTTTCTCTCGTGTGCCTGCACGTGGTGAGTGCAAGCCCTGAGGAACATCACCTTGTCTAAAAAGCCAGTGTTTCCCTCTCCCAGCTGCAACTGAGTTGTCTCCAACTACAATCGGTCTAACCAGTACTACAACAACCCCAACTACCACCACCACCGACACAACTACCATCACTACCGACATAACTACCACAACTACCGCCACTACCGACATAACTACCACCACCACAACTACCACCACAGCTGCCACCACCATCGCAAGCACTACAGCAGCTACAGAGAGGGCTCCGGCAGCCACCACAAAGCAGGAGTTGGGTACTGAGCTTTCCTTTTCCTCTAACCCCTCTAACCCTACTGGGACCTTTCCCCATATCTTGCTCAGAGCAAGGATTAAAAACAAGCACAGGCAAAATTTAAGATATCCTGCGCTCTGGGAATGGCTTTGTGGGGAGCTGGAGGTGACACAGGCTCAGGTATCGAGGTGCACGAGAGGCTCCCGGCAATCTGGGGTCGGGTGATCTCTGTGCCACCCTCCTGGACTCAGTCTTGAGGATAACACAGCTCTCCTCAGGGTGTTGCAATGCTGCATTAACTTCATTGTCTGGGATCGAGGTCGAAGACCCTCCAAAATCTCTCAAAAGTATCATCTTGTGTCTTAGCACCATTAAAAAGGAGTTCTGTTGCTACTATAGAAAATGTCACTTTGAATTTAGCACATCAACCGTTAGCCAAGAGACCTGTCATCATTTATATGAGTCTTTTGGTTTATGCTACTGCTCTTCGCGCTGTAACCTGGCCAGAGCCCGCAGCAGAGCTGGGGAAGTGGTTCAGTTACAGCAGGCAGGTGTGTGCCAAGTGTTTGCTAGGTCAAGACTAACTTCTCAGCCATCAGCTAGAACATGATGATCTAATTCTGTTTTGGTGGAGGCACACTCTCTACTGTATGTGTTTTACTGATAGATACAGAGAGATGTACCTTACTGAGCATTTTCTTTTAAAACACTGCTATAGTGGCAGTACTGTGGTAGTTTACAGTTCATAAATAATTATTGATAGTTAGGTTATTAAAAAAGAAATCTAAGTAGTAGCAAAAGGGAACGCAATCAAAAGAATTCGGTTATGTAGCTGGATAGATTACACTCAAGAATACAAGTGCATAAGCTACAGAAATCCTTGTTAAGTCTTCAAAAAGAGGGAAAGGAGATAATAGTAATGAATATCAAAGCTGATACTCATTTAATTCAAGGAATGCCCCATCCCTGGAGGTGTTCAAGGCCAGGCTGGTCGAGGCTTTGAGCAACCTGATCCCATGGGAGGTGTCCCTGGCCATGGCAGAGGGTGGAACTGGATGGGCTTTAAGGTCCCTTCTGACCCAAACCATTCTACGAGTCTATAAATTTGATTAAAGCAGTTGAGACTCCTTTCTTTATGTTCTTGCATAAGATTAGCTCAGGAACGGCCGAAAAAAAGAACCACCAAAAACACACGCTGGCAGGACCAGCCTTTGCAGTAAAGTAGATCCGTGAATCAGCGGCACATTTCCTGCTCTGCGCTTGTTAAAGATGCAGGTCTGAAGTGAGAAATGTGAATTTATAGTCCAGCTTGTGGCACCACCCACCTCCCGAGCCAAGGGAGCCTCGCACCGTGCAGAGCTGCTCACTGCAAGACACGGGAAAGCATACAGAGAGCTGCACCGCCAGCTCAAAATCAGCTTAAAAACTGGTGCAAGATACACAGATGCAGCTTCATCACTCTGTGTGAGGTCTTAGTAACGAAGCAAGATTGCTACCACAATGCAGTCACTATTAAATGGCTTTGTGGTATTGAAAATAGGCAACGAAGTTGCAGGCATCACGCGCTGCCACAGAGCAGGGAGAGGAGACGGGAGGAAAAGAGGAGCTGCAAGAGGAACCAGGCGTATCCCAAACCACCCTGGGGACACGAGGGAAGAGGCTGAGCCGTAATGCAGGCAGACAGGGCAACCGTGTGGCAGCACAGGTTGTATTTGTAAGAGGGATTCTAGGTCACATCCCTGACCCCACAGCATCAAGTCCTTGCAGTTTACTAGAAGTCACAGAGCTGACCTCATCCCAGGGACTGGAATTATTAGTCTGTATTTTGTCAAACCAAAGCCTGAGGGACACCCTGAAATAAATTATAATAACCATCTTAATAATAATAAAATCAAGGTATAACTTATCTGACATCACTTAAACGCACACTAAACTAGTGGATTAGCTCTACTTCACCAGAAATGAAGTTCATCCGCTCTCCAAAGCAACGTCGACAATCCTTAACTTCAAAATCAGAAACGAGTGACTTCATTGCCCCACTGGCTGTCTCTAGACCCAGAAACATGACAATATTCTCTCCCGGTCTTTCCTTCTCAGTTGTGGCAGTGAGTCCATGTGCACTCATGCACGTGTCTCCCATGTCTGTTTCAGACAGGAGATTTCCCTGCTGACCGAAATCCTCAGGGATGTGCCACAGAAGTCTTCAGACTCCAAAGATAATCTGAGTGCAGTTGGACCTAAACACCAACGTGCAGTGAGCTTCTGCTACCAAACTTCCCTAAAAGTTTAAAGTTAAGGATCTTGAATGGAACAAACACATCCTTAGGCACGCATGTAGGTCGAGATAAAAGCATTAACCTCAGGAATGATGTTGTAAGGTTTTACCACCACCAGATGCTAAATGAGGTCTCATTCATGTATAATCCATAATACTAACTCCTGTTCTAACCTGTCCACCAGCCACCAATGGATCGTCCATATGGGACATAAGAGCTATGGCTAATAGTAACTGGGCAAACATCACCTGGAGCCACAATTACTCTGCAGGAACTGACTTTGTGGTTAAGTATATCACCAGTAAGCATCAGATCGCGTGGGGACTCTATAGGGTGGTGATGCCATTAGAGATCCTGCCAGCTCCCATGGTTGCAGCCTATTACTCAGTCTTAATTATTGTGCATAGAATGATGCTCTATGGCCAGAAGATGGAGGGTGGGAGAGGAAAAGGCAGGTCACAGCTGTGTGGAATGCCTCAGAACTGATTCTGGTGATTCACCAGTGATTCCCCCTCCTTGCACACACTGTTGGGAGATATTAATGAACCATAGATGAGCCAGGCTCTTCATTTGGGAGCTGCTCATTGAGCTGGGCTGTGTGTGGTCACAAAGTAGAGAGCCTTTACATATAGATAGACATGGAAGGGAAAAAAACTTCAAGGGAAGACAAAATCTGCATGAATTGGAGAGCAGTTCTAAATACCTTTGAAGATGGGTTTCTTGAACCTGGAGTTGGCAGAATCCTCTATGATCCCAAACCTCCTGTCCTATCGGATATCATTGTCTCTTAAAATTATAAGGCTACGTATTTAGTCTGGAAACTCAAAGCCAGTATCTCTGGGTTTAGTATGTGTTTAGAAAAGATACATGTTGTTGGTCGGTTGTGGGGTTTTTATGGATAGGCAGTGATGGCTACTGCTTATCTCTGACTTTATTTCCCAGCCATTTCAGCCCTCATACTATCAGGTATGCCGGTCTTAAATCTGCATTTAAATAAACCAACTAGGCGTAATCATTAATAGCAAACCATTTTTGGTCATTTACAACATCAGTTAAGAAGAGGTGATCTTCCTTTCTCCTTGAAACAATTTCTAACACGCAGCCAGTGCCTGGTCTCGCTCCGCAGCCTGCAGGGCTTTGTTAGGCAGCACAGGCTGTGCTGTGCTCAGCCTTCCTTCTTCTGGTTTCCATAAATCAGGATACACATCAGCTCTCCAAGCCCTAAATATCAAGTATTCCAGCTCCCAAACCACCCACCCTGTTTTTCCCCCATGCCTGGGAAGCACAAAGCGCAGGCAATACCCTTCCAGAGCCCACACGCTCGGTCTGTGCTCAGGCTGGGCTGCAGCAATAATGCCTCGGCAGACCCCTCCCTATCAAGATGGGGACAAGAGGGAGGAAATCTCAGAGATTTCAGCCCTTCCCGAACAACCATGGCTCTCCCCCATTTCTGCTGGCATTTGAAGCAAGCAGCACACTCTTGGCTTCAAAGATCCATTTCTCCTTGCCCGTACCACTGCTGAACTGGGAGGCGCAACCTCCAGAGCCACAATTAAAGCCCTCCTGCAGGCTTTCTTAGGACTCAGTGGTTTAGCGCTCAGCATTAGGCTCATCAGCAGACGATTCCTGGCACAGGGCAAAGAACACGTCATCCTTGGATAGCGTCTGGGATCAAACAGCCCATGAGCATCCCTCCTTGAGCTGAAGGGCTAAGCCCCTCTCATTCTGCAATCTGCCAGCTGGGGTGAGCAGCCTTGCATCTTTCACCTCCCAGGAAAACCGGTGCACGGGTATCACTCCCAAAACCACAAGAATTGGTGGCTCCTTTACCGAGCCTGCAGCACCTTCATCCAGCTGAGCGGGACCAGGCAAATTCCAGAGCTTTTGTGGTAAACACTCAAGTATCCAGACCTGAGGCTGGGCAGATAAAGGACCTCTCAAATCTTAGAAGCAGGGACTGATCAGAACAGCTACCAGTAATGTTTCCAGTATGGCAAGCAGGGATGCAGCAAAACCCACACCATATTCCTGCATCACTGATTTTCTTCTATTCTCAGTGAGTAACAATCATGAAGCCGTTGATAGCTCCTTGACCACCAAGCTGTATTATTTCTGCTCAGCGGCCAGGGATAGCATAATGCATTGCCTGCAGTGTCAACACGGTAATCTCGCCGAGCCTCCTGCGGCTGGGTTTGATGTGCGGTTTCTGTTTCTCAGGTAACAACACAGAGAAATCTATCCCTGTTAAAGCTCAGACCCCTTCCTCTGTGCAGCTGGCGAATCTGACGCCGGGAATGATGTACAAGCTGTGGGTGTTCCCCATATGGTCTAGCCCCAGCGAACACTCGTACATAACCTTTACCACCAGCTCAGGTGAGATGGGCTTCAGCCCCACCGCGGGGTGCGTTTCCGAGGCATGTCCCATCCATCACCGCCAACGTCATTCGGGTGGTGGAGGGAGGTGGTTTGACCATGACTGCATGGAACAACCCTCACCCACCCCCTGGCAGCTTCCTCCATCTCCACCCTTATTACAGAGCTGCCCCCAGCGTCGCCGGGAGGTTGCTCCACGTTGCATGGAGATGGAGAGCCTCAGGAGGGGATGGGGATCCCTTTGAAGGAAAGGATCGTTAAGGAGGGTAGAGAACATGCTCATGATGTCATGTGGCTCTGCTTGAAGCCCTGCCACTGCGTGTTTGCATGTTGCTACTAGTGGTGGTTGCTTTGGTCCTGGAGAGCGTGCACACGTACCTGCAGTTACGGGATCAGAGGGGCAGGTGGGGAGATACTGGTGATGGGATGCAGGCGAGGGGCAGGACGGGGAGGAGGTGGAATGTGGTGTTTGCAGAAGACCCGAGAGTCACATGTGGCGCACACATAAGGCTTTCCATCCTCCAGGTACATTTCCTCTGGCAACTTCCCATTTAATTGCACAAGCAATTTTCCAGGTTTAGCACCCGAGTGATTTTTACAGCTTTCTAATTATGGGCTTCCTACACTGCCCACTGAGTGGCAGAGAAATACCCTTGTTGACAGGCACTGAATCAGGCTTTACACATTTATAAAACTTCACTCTTGATGAGTTTCAGTAAATCAAAATCAGCCGTAACTTCCTTTGGAGCCACCTGAGGGTTCTGCTGCAGGAATCTCTGCACAACGTCTGTCAAAGCACAGGTCTAACCACTTAGCCTAAAAAACACGGAGCAAGCAACACCAGAACAGCCCACACCGATAGATGTAGTAGGTAGGGACTGATTTTTCAAAGAACTAATACTGTTTTGCTCAGATCCAGCGGTGCAATGGGAAATGCAAGCGCTTCCCAGCCTCTTTGCTGAGGAATGCAAAAGGAAAATGTAATTCGGAGCGAGGGAGTACTGCGGGGCGAGCTGGGCAGCAGCAGCTCTCCCCATATCCCCTATATCCACCTGATTTTGGTGTCCAAAAATCTGGCAAGCCATAGTGCCACAAAGTAATTCCCTGATGTGCTAAGGTGACACAGGGACAAAAGCCAACTGCTGGCATTTCTGCATGTCTGACGCTGCCCAACACTGAGAAATAACCAGCAAGTGCTGACTTTGACTCTGCCCCACGCTGAGGTCTGAAGTGCCTCCTCAAACTGCTCTGTCACCCTCTGAGGTGCTCAGATCCACAGGCCAGCAGCCCCTGGAACACATTCGGCTTTGCAGATCGCAGTGTTTTCAAAAAGGATTTATTTCCACTGGATTCTTTCCCCACGGCTCCGCTGCCGTACGTGCTGCACAGCGCGGCTGCCTTGCCTTGGGAGCTTTCACAGCTTTGCTTTCGCAGGACTCAGCTCGCAGACACGCAAACTCTCTACAGATTCCAGGTCCCTGAGCTCCCAGCCTGTTCTTACATTGCAGAGGCTGATTCTGACCCCAGACAATAATAGAACTGATTTCTCAACCCAGACTCTCTCCGGAACAGCTCCAGCTGCAGTGTTGCATCCCCAATTTTGTTTCTGCTTCTGGACCCTCCCCTGACTCAGAAATCACCACCAGCTCAACCGCCCTCACCCATGCCACGCAGCGTGTCTTTCTGGATAACTATTCCCCAGTCTGGACCCGTCTCTTTACTTTCCTTGCTTGCTTCTCACCCGCTTTGGGATCTGGGGAGGAGAGGGGGCAGCCTCATGTACAACCGAGGGGCAGGGAATCATTAGAAAGAAATTGGGAGGGTGGGGGGGTAGGAAGCAATACCCTTGGCTGATGGATGCTGGCAATCTATTTGTTTTCTCTGTAATCGAGGGGTTCCTACTGATATTATCATCATCGAGACTAAAGGATGGGGCCACTCTTGTCCCTGTGATAGAGGCCAATTGATGACCTGAGCCCTATCACTGCGGGATGCTCAGAGCTATCGCCATCCATGCATGCATAAATGCTGCAGATCCATCTCTTCGCTGGCTGGATACTGCTGACACCAGGGTTTGGCCCCTGCTGACAATCATATGCCATCAGGAATGCTTTTGACAAACACACACTGTTTGGGTTTTTTTGTGAGTTTTGGTTTTTAATGTTTTGCAAGTAGCTATTCTAAATGTTTCTTTGGTTTGAAGGGAGATAAGTAAGAAGTAGCCCAGCATGGCTGCAGAACACTGCCCTCTGACTTTGCTTTTGATTAACCAACAGCTCAATAACCCAATAGATTTCCTTCCAGTAGTAAAGGACATTTTGCAACTACAAACATAGTTTAATTTAAGGAGGTGTTCTAAATCTAAAGAAAAAACATGTTCCTCGGCTTCTACCAACACTGGGAAGAGGATGATGCCAGGCTGGAACTAGTTAGACTTGACATACCCAGTGGTTTGCTGTAAAGACAAAAGTTGTGCTGATCTCCTGTTGGTGGAACACAGTCAGCTTTGCTATTGGCATCTAACTATGACTGTTAGGTAACATGCTTGCTGCCACAAAATTATAATTAAAGTCACTGCAGTTGCATTTTCAAATCAATACCTGTTTGATTCCACAGCTCCTTTCCCCTTGACACTGGCCTTATGTTAAAGCAAATCAAAACACCCTCTCTGACAGCCGTGTACTTAATCTTCTCTTTCTCAATGCTGCAATGACAGTCACTCGTTTACTCTAAATACAAGATTGCTGTGACTATAATTTTCTCATCATGTGTTGCTTTTTGGGGAAGGATGGCAATTATACCCCTACCTTGGTGGCAGGCAGCGCCACGATCCTCCTGCGAGATCCCTTGGTGACTTGGGTGCTCAGCCCCCTCCCTGTATGGTGGCGTGAACCCACCACTCAGGCTGCTTCGGCGTTTTGTGCTTTGAGGACCCCCTTCTTTCTCCCTTAGCATTGGTTTCTCTACAAATCCCATCCCATCAAGACTGTTAATACAATCTTTTTCCATTTCAAAGCTCTCCAGTAAAGCTTTCTGCCCCTTTTCTCCCTAAGCACTCAGCTAATTGAATCCAGTTCTCGGCTCCACTCTGTTATAATCTCATTCTCTCCATTATAAAAAACGCATCTTCACGGACTATGTAGCTCAGGTTGGACTAAAGATAAATATTAAATGCAGCGGCATTAGAGGGAAAAGCAGCAAAAGGGCGGCACCATTATCAGCCACCTCCGCCCAGGAGCTCGGGGCTGCTCGCAAACACAGAGCGTTCAGGGTCCAACATCATTTCTCTTGCAAATGGTGCTCTTTCTTATCATTCTCTTTTATCTGACAATGTCCTTGTCACAGTTTGGTTGCTCTTATCTACTGAGAACACGGCTTAGATTTCATCCTAAGGAAACCTCCTCTTCTCTTGGGTGTAATTTTGATGGAATAAGTACATGCTTACAGCCCTAAAATAGTGTGGGTTAGGGAGGTTTGCCAATAGAACCTGGTTTTAAGGTTGTTTCTCTTACACAAGCCTTTCATTCAGCATGTACTGTTAACAAAGGACTATCTTTTATGCTTTCTTTGTAAGCACCATCTTGGTTTTTATCACGTGCGTGCCACAAGAAGATGCTCACTGCACTGTTCCTGCCCATTTCAGACAAACCTCCGCTAAATCCAATTCAATCCCATCCAGCTCAGATCTCCCGCACTCCTGCCAGGAATACCTATCTCTGTTTGCTCTGCAGTCTGGTTAAATTTAGCCCCCCTGCTGCGCTGAAGGTTATTTTCTCCTCTGTTCTGTCTTGCTGAATACAAAGTGCATGTCAATGAGAGCCAGAAAATGGCATCACGTTGCTATTTATAGGACACAGATTTGTCTGTCTGACCGTGTATGGGAGCTGCAAACAAGAAGTCAGAGTATGCGAGAGGACACAGTAGTTAGGAGCCTGTTTGGGGAACAAGACACCTCCTTGCTTGGTATTAATCATATTTAATATTCTGTAGCCTTGTGAGGGTGTTGGAGGCAGTGGTATGAAGAGCTTGGCCCACAAGAAAAGACTTTTCAGTGCTATCACAGACCACTTCTCTACTATTTGAGACCCAGCTATCATTCCTTGAAGAGCTGTTCCTGCTGCTGTGTCCCCACTCGTGCACTGGCCAAGTCTTACTGGAGCTCCCCACGGCCCCTCTCGGCCCTGGAGAGCCCTGTGGTCACCCAGAGGCAGCAGAGCCACTGCCCATCGCCTCTGCAGCACGACAAGGCTGCCCCATGGGATTCCAGTTTCTGCCAGCTTAAGACTGTTCATGAGTCCTTCAGGGCTCTGCAAACCTCTGGATCCAGTGGTGCTGCTCAGCCTCACTGGATACCAGGGACTGGATCCACTTGGGCACTTTTCTTTCAGAACTTCTTGCTCCCCAGGGCAGTTTTCAGATGCAACAACTGAAAGATCAAATCTGCCACCCAGCTTTTTTTGCCATTATTTGCAACGCACCTTTGCCACTGGTCTTTACTAGGTTTTACTTTGTGTTGTGACCCTTTGCTGTTTGTAGCTCCTGCTGGAATGTTGAGTTAACCTACAACCACAAAAGGAAAATAAAAAATCAAGCCACAGATCCCTGTGCTACAGTCTCAGATAACCTGGGCAGTACACAAAGACACCCCAATGCAGCACTAAAGATCATTTCTAAACCAGCGGACTGTGTCTTAGTATTCGCTTATTGCCCTCTGCAGTTCTGCTCTGCCCCTTAGAGCTTTTTTTCCTTTCCATTTTCCTCCCAGCTTATACCAAGAATCAAGTGGACATCGCAACGCAAGGCTGGTTCATCGGGCTGATGTGTGCCATAGCTCTCCTAGTCCTTATTCTGTTGATCGTCTGCTTCATTAAGAGGAGCAGAGGTGGGAAATACCCAGGTAAGAGCATTGCATGGCGATCGTTTGCACTCATGATTTAAACATTTCCAGGCTTCTAGGGGCTAATCAAATTGTATCGCTCTCAGATAGATGCTTGTGATTACAAGGGCTTTTCTTTCGCCATAGTGGGAATACTATTATTAGTGGGAAGCATTTCACTTAATTAAAGGTCAGGTGAGGGCTCTCTGCTGTGCAGGCTTTCGGCTGCAGAGCCGGACACTCCTGAACATGTGACCCAACCTCTGCTCTGCAAATTTGCTTGTCCTTATCTAGAATAAAAAATATCTTTTCAGGCAAAAATCTCATTAGGTTTTTGCAAAGCAAAGATAAGGCTTAAGAAAACTCACCCATGAATACATCCTGTCTCACTATCTGGAATGCCTGTGCCCTGGTGGCACCTCAGCAGCGCCCTTAGCAAGCCCTTCCAGGTTTGGGGTTTTTTATGGAGTCAATGAAAAGCTGTACTACACCCTGCAGGGATTTCACAAAGACAGCTTCAACACCAGCTGCTGTCACTGTTTTGTAAAGCTTTTATCTTCTCTTCTGTGTTTTGATGTGAATGTTGGGGATGTGCTTGTTTACAGTACGAGACAATAAAGATGAGCATCTAAATCCCGAAGACAAGAACGTTGAAGATGGGTCATTCGACTACAGGTATGTGTCCATTGGCATGTGTACCCAACGCCACCACGTCTCCCCATCAGCCCCACTCCCAGCCATCACAGACCTCACCACGCTACCCCTCCACATAACCGCAGCACCGCGGTGCCACACAGCCTCTTAAATTATATCTCCCACCTTCCTCCTCCTGCCTCCTTCCCTCTGCAAGCCCTCTACCATAGGAAACATTCCCTCTCTAAAACCTTGGAACAGTAACCAGGCAGTGAGGATGCTGCTAAGGTCTCCTCCTGTCCCTGTCTCAGCCTGGGAGGATCAGTCCAGGCAGAGAGATGGGGTTCTGGCATCAGCTACCTGGGACACAGCTCTTGTCTAGCGCAGATCAACCTTAATGGCACTCCTAAACACATAAAGAAAGCCTGAGGATATTTCAGGTCCATTGCCCCGTAGCTCAGCCTCTCTGCTACCCACAGGAGATTATCCAGGGGAAGAAATGCCCAAAGTTATGCCTGGATCGGCCCTGAAAGCATGCACGAGGTCCGATTTGGAGGTCTGCCTGCATTCTAATCAAGGCTTTTCTGTAAAGTCTGCAGGCAAACCCATGAGAAACATCCTCTGAGGGCTCAGCATAGCCAGCAGTGCTTCTCCTAAAACCATTCTGATTTCCCCCCATCTCTGCTCAGCTGCTCTCACACAAAAGTGCATCCTTTGAAGAGCAGCAGCACCTGCTTCCACTCCAGGAAAACTCCCAGGCTATTTCAGAAAAGGGCAAACGCTCCCCCAAACCTGCTCACGTGCCATGCAGCACTGCTGCTGCGAATGGTTGCCCCGGAGGAACAGGAGCAGGGAACGATGTCTCATTCGATTGTCCACACTTGACAGGTGATGGAGATGCATTACAACACACCCAGCTTGCCCTTTGAGCATCTATAGCGAGGTTTGCTATTCTTTAAAGAATAAAAATGCACCTTTCCTTCTGAGCTGGACCCGAAGCCCAATTAAGCTAGCACGAATATTACTCCTGACTTCAAAACAGGAGTTAATTAAACCCTGTATCATTATGGATAATCCTAGCATTACAAATCAAGGTAGAAAAGATAGGAAGAATTTATTTACAATTCAGTACAGGATTTAACAAGACACGTGTTCTGCCAGAGAGCTTAGAGGAGGCAAAATGAATATATCTGCCTGCACACAATACATAAATGGAAGTAGAACAACTGCAGCCCTCAATACAATCACATTTATACTGTTAGTAGCATGGTAACTCTATTTCAGTAGCTACTCTTTTTCTCCAAAGGGTATTGTAAGCCCAAGGCTCCCCAGTCTTCTAACAGGACAATAGAGAATACAAATAGACCCCAGCAGTACCAGAATAAGCAGCATGTTGTGAAGAAAAGGTGGCAAGCATGTCAAGTCCACGTATAAATCACAGTCCGGGTATGTTCCCATCAGGTTCCTTGCCAGGACACAAAACAGCAGAGAAGAAATTCGCTCAGCCTGGTCCTGTTGCAGGCTTTGCTCTGGATCAAACACTTCTCTTTCATAGAAGAGTTTGGGTTGGAAGGGACCTCAAAGCCCATCCAGTTCCAACCCCCTGCCATGGGCAGGGACACCTCTCACTGGATCAGGGGCTCCAAGCCCGATCCAACCCGATCTTTCCAGGTTTGATTTTGCACGTGGAAGCAGTGTTCCTTGTATGGATACAAGACATAATCATAACTGCACGCCACACAGCAGGCATCCTAACTTTCACCAAAACAAGTCCCCTTAATGCTCTGAGTTGCAATAGGGATCCTCTTGTATCCCAGATTCGTGGGATGGTGTAAATACCACATAGCAAACCTGAAACTTTCACCACCCAGGAGCTACTACCCACACACAACCCTTCAGGCTCAGCTCCATCACCTGGATCTCAGACAAGGTCTCCACAGTCGAGCTTCTGGCAGTACGCACTGATTTCAGAGATCTGCTTCTCAAGAGTCCATGGAGGTGGCTGCAGTCAAGACCACCTCACCCTCGCATCGCTCCTAAGGCAACTGCATTGCCAGGGACCACTTGCCTTGCACAGAAGGAAAAGCAAGCCCTTGGCAGGGCCGGCAGCATTGTGACAGTCAGCAATGCTGCATTTACTGCCCAAGCGTCATCCAAGGGGCATTGACTTCCAGGCAATGGGAAGGAATGGGGCAAATCCTTCATCCAACTTCACAGCAGCTTCTGCTTAGCTGAAGCTTAAGCTTTTATTGACAGCCCCATTCCCAAAAGCTCACAAGCTAAAGGCAGAGGTCAGTAGAAGAGCAACAACCAAGTTCCAAGATGCTCCCGTGCCTTCAATCACACTGTCCCCACGCACCAGATGGGGAAAAAAAACCCTCCAGTCAGAAAAGAACAACAAAACCAAAACCCCAACAACCCATAAACTTCACCCCCTCCTTCTCAGGAACAACAGGTTTCCTGAGAGAAGTAACGGGAGGCTTCCCTCAAGGAGGCAGAAAGGAAGGTGAACCTGAAGGAGTGATGTGAAATGCTGTTGGCTGATTAAGATTCAAAATGATTGTGATGTTAGGCTCAAGGAGGGTAGCAATTAGTGTTTTAAGCAAGGACAGGAATTGAGCTGACGTGAGTTCTTCATTGGTTTCCCTCCCCACCTCCACATAGCATGTCTGATATGCTCTCATCATATCTCACGTCCTTAATGCCCTGTGCATGCAACTTTCAAATTTCTGCAGCCTATAATTAAGAGATACTGTCACATCTTTCTGTTCCACTAACAGAATAATGGTTTTCCTGAGCAAAGGCTAAACTGAAAAGCTTATTTTCAAAGCAGGAGACCATTATCCTTGGACAACGTTCTGTGCCAATGACTGTGCCTCATTATACCAAATGTTTAAGCTGCACATGGGGGAGTTGGCTGGAAACCCTGGCCGCTGGGGAGGGAAAGTTGAGTGGTTTTAACTTCTGGGCTCCAGTTCAGATTCGGGATAGTGTCCTGCAGCACAGGTTACACACTGCAGGCAGCACCAGCTTGCCCCGAATGAACCATCTCAACAGACATCAAGACAGGAGGAGACAGAGTTGTTCTCCAAGCCTAGCTAGGGAAGAAGGTCTGGCAAAGCAGCCTGGGGAGGTGCAGGGTTGTCAATAGATAGTACAGGTGCACATCTATGTCCTGGAAATCCAGCAAAAGGCTGAGAGGGAAACCAAGCAACCCATTCACACGAGCCTTGTTCTGCTGCGTGTCAGTCCCCAGCAGCAACCACCGTTCCCTGCAGCTGCTCACTGATAGACTTCAACCACAAGCCCTTTTTGAACAGCTTGACAGCAAACAGCCCCCTTCCCACCCGCGCCATCCACCGCTGCTCTGTATTAGCTTTCTTGGGGAAGCCAATGAGGCTCATCCAGCTCTGAACAATTATATTGGCTCCATTTGGTATAACGAGGCAATTAGCTCCATGAGGAATGTAGAGACATTTCTTTTTGGTTTTTAGCACTGCCCCTGTAAATGCAGACCTCATCATATCTCTCTCTGATCAGGCTCTTTCTGCTTCTCTCTGTTTTATTCCCATTCTTTCTTCTCCTTTTCACCTGGTCTATCCACATGGACCATGAAGGTCTCTTGAAAGGTAGGACCACGTGCTGCCAGAAGTCCGGCACATTTAGCTTTTTTAATTTTCCTTCCTTCTAGCTATTGATTTCTTTATAGCTGAAACTATACCTTCCCCTCCCTATTCCCACATAACTACCTCCACCTAACACGTTAAACAAGATTCCCTCTAACTCCTGCTGGCACCAGGGATACCCCCACATCCAGAGAGTTGCATCTTGCTTGGAAATGCTCTGTGGGCTGGGGCATCCCGAGCACCAGACAGGTCCCTAGTGCTTGAGCAGCTGGTCCCTCCTGGTACAGCAGGACCTGCTGACCTCCACAGGGCTTGGCCAAGGGTTGGACCTGCGGACGATGCCCTCAGCGCATTGAGCACTCTGCTGCCAGGCACCCAAGGGATGGTAGCAAGGGACATGAGGAAAAAAATGCTACCTCCTAAACAATCTGCCCACACTCTCGATGCTGAAAATCCTCCCTGCAGCTCAAGCTCCCCCCCTTCTCAATGATTTATGCAACTCAGGACGACATTTCCCAAATGGTATTCATCTGGGTGCTCTGGTTCTCTAATGCACACACCAGCAAAACCCATAGAAATCCATTTTAACAGGGTTATATTGCGTCAAGATGCTGATGAATATCTGCTTCGCCCTCCTAATGCACTAACAGGATAAATAGTACTGGAGAGAGTAAAACCAGGGGGCAGGGGCAGGAAACGCATTTGCCGGGGTGTTTGGTGCCACAAACCCCCTATTAGGGAAAATCTGGATCTAGATTCAGCTTTAACTGAACCCCAAAGGTTGGGAAAGGATGTTGCAAAGAAAGGGATCTGGGTTTTGCCACTCTATCCTTGGCACTTATTGGGCTTTCTAACCAGCAGTCCTGCTTGCGGACGAGTTCCCTTTCTCCTCCCCCTGGAAAGCAGCTGTTTTCAAAGCTAACAAGCTATTTCTTATTGTGATGCCAAGTTAACACAAGGCCTCAAATATTGGTTTTGTATTACTGCTTAATGCACAAAGTGCTGATACAAGGAAATATGTTCAAGAGCTGCGTGTTGGACTGTGGGATACCAAATTCCTCTCCCACTGTAGAAAGCTGATGCCATTAATTAAATGGTGTGAGAGAGATTTAATGCCTTCCCCAGCTGAAGAGCTTTTTGCTCCCTGGCCCAAAGTGTTGCTATTGCCTTTTCATGGGAGGCAAACACTTTCATGTGGGCATTGGCTACTGAGAGCTGCAGTGGTAGCCCAATACCAGATTTAAAATAAAGACCAGAGTAGAGCGTCACGCTGGGGATTGAGCCTGAGGGGTCCCGAGCTAAACCAGCAACTATAAAAAGACAAGAATGGAGGTGGGAGGACAAATGTTTAAGGCACCTATGTGATATCTTTAGGAATATTATACAATCTGCATGCTGGACATAAGATTAAACATGAACTAAACACTAGGTGATGTGGAAATCTAACTCTCCACACAAGGCTATCTGTGTTTATGAGATTCCAGCCCTTGCCTTCCAGAGAGAAAACAGCTTTTCCCTGGTTTGTTTTTTTTTTGTTAAAAAGGTTTCTTTTAAGGCCTGCTTTGTTTCCTGTGTGTCGGACTATTTATTTTTCAGTGACCTGGCTTAATCTTTCTAGTGAAAAAGAGAAAAGGATAAAGAATTGAGCAAACAAGCTTAGATGCTCAGAAATAAGCTTGGCAAGTTCAATTCCCATGAGTTTTGGAAGCTGCACAGAACTTGGCATCCTATCCATGCCCTCTCGCAGTGCTTTGCGAGTGCTCCCATTGCATGTAGCTGTCTAAACAGTGCAGGGTTTGCAAAGAAATATGGAAACAAACCTCACTAAACCGGGTTTACACCAAGATTGGCTAAAACATTAAGAGAAAGAATAGAAGCCATGACAAGGAAAGGATATTTATAATATACATCCAGTTGGATTGATTGTATGTAATAGAGGTTAAAATAATTGCTTTCTAAAAAAGACAAATCATGAAGGTTGGGCTTGCAGAAATACCAACCACGGCACCAAATGGAGAGGTCTTCTCCTTTGGAGGCGGCCTCCCCACCTTCAGACGCATCCCGAGTTGCTGTCTGCGGGCAGAGCACCCCACCTTGGCGGTCTCTGCGCAGTGTATCTGCACACTGGATTTATTTTTGAATATCCAGACCTTGGGTGAAGGTTGTAAAGTCCCATTTCTCAACCCTTACTGTATCTGTCTGTCTTCTGCTACCCAGCGATGAGGACAACAAACCCCTGCCAAACAGCCAGACCTCCTTGGACGGCACGATAAAGCAGCAGGAGAGTGATGATAGCTTGGTGGACTATGGAGAGGGGGGCGAAGGGCAGTTTAACGAGGACGGCTCCTTTATCGGCCAGTACACGGTGAAGAAGGACAAAGAGGAGACCGAAGGCAATGAGAGCTCAGAAGCCACCTCCCCAGTCAATGCTATCTACTCGTTGGCATAACGCAATGCACTGAAACCACAAACAGCCTGAGGTGTTTGTAGTGGATGGGGGTTAAACAAAAGCCACCACTGCCACTACCTCCAACAGAAACGCGTGAATGAAACCAACCAACAATGACAAAAAAAAAAAGAAAAATATAAAAAAAAAAAAGAAAAAAAATCCAAGCAAACAGGCAGACCAGGTGGCTGCCGATGCTATCTTATCCTTAGCAAACAAGCAAATGGCAAGGACTCCCAGGGTGCGGATGGGTTGTAGCTGTAGCTGAAATCTGGGCTGAACCAGAGGGGCTGGAGGAGGAGCGGGATGCTCGAGCTGCACCTCGGCTTCGGGGCTGGTCCGAAGCCCCAGAGCCTGCCCAGCAGGGGCCACGATGGACTCCGCCATCCAGGCTCCCCAAGGCCCTTTTTGTTCTTTTGGGAGGGAGTGAAAAGTTGTTCTTTTTAATCTTTACAGGAAGGTTCCAGACAGGAGGGGAAGGGGGAGAAAAGGAGGAGGAAAAAAGAAAAAAAAAAGGAGTTTTTGGAAAGGAAGAGGGGTGAGCAGGGCCTGGGCAGGTGGTAAGAGCAACATAAACGCATGAAAGGAGAAAAGTGGTGGATCTTTGGGTAATGACACCACAGCGCTGTATTACTGAGATGTCCATCCTCATGGCAGCATCTTGCCCACAGCCGCTCCCAAACCAGTCAGCGCCACAACCTCCTTCCCAAAAAAATCAAGCAGCGGCTATGCAGGGAAGTGCAGGTCCACTTCGGCTTCCCTTGGCACCGTAACACACATCAGTGCTGAGACTCTGCAGTCCATCCCCCTCTGCAAAGCCCACGGGGAGGTCACCCACCCCCTGTGGGGTTCCAGAGCATCTCCAGAGGATGAGAGATTGCAGAAGAGCTTGTGGGATTCGTGAAAGGACAGCCAGGTGCCACTCAGCCTCCAAGGCCAGGGTAACGGCATTGCTTGCCTGGGTAACTGCAGGAAAACCATTTTGGTTTAGTCTTTGTTTTGTAGGGATTTGGGGCAAAACCGCCCCCAGGCCATACCTGCTTTCTTTTTAGAGGAAACTCCATAAATCTCATGTAGCAAAGAGGGAGCAGAAGCAGAGCCAGTATTAACACAGCGTGAGAGGACAAGAAATTACTTGTTTTTAAGAACTCCAAGGCACCTGGTCAGGATGAGAAGCACCCGCCGGGATCAGGCAGAGGATCCACCACCGCTGGCCTGCACCACAGCTCCCGATCAGCAGCTTGAATGGTTCATGGCTGCGCATCCATGGGGAGAGACACGGTAGGAGTACAGGACCCGAGGTCCACACATCCCCCAGGCACCGGCCATGAGCCAGACCGACAGTGTTTCCCACTGAACCCTCCTCTTCATTTCTGACAGTGGCCTTTCCCCCCTCCATCAATCAGCCTGAGCGAGACCCTTCCACTCGCGAGCGCCTGCACCGTGGGACTCCCCTCTGCTGTCTTATCTACATATCAAGACAACGCCTGATTTAAGTTAACCCGTTAACACACTGTAACAAAGCGGCTCAGATAGGAGTGCTCCTTCACATGCCTTACAACAGCTTGAAACTTCCCATGAAGTTTAATAAACTGATATTATTCCCCCACCGCTTCCGCGCCCCTAACGCGATGGTCTTCGATCCGCCAGACCAGTAGGAGTAGGATGCCTGGGCAGCTCTCCCAGCTGAGACAGCATGGATCATTGTAGAAGGTAGAGTTTTATAATAGACCGTACTTAGCGGCCAACGCCATGTGTATTCTCCCACTTCCTGCACTTTTGAAACCAAAGGTACCTTCACTGAGAGAGATCAGATTTCTTCAGACCGTTTCAAGGACGGCGAACGATGTTAGGATGGATTTTTCTTTCATTTCTTTTTCTAAGGAGTACGGTTTTGTTCAGCATAATGGATTAAATGCAATAGGATTAATGCAATTATTCTTTTAGCTTTCATGCTGGTTTGCTATGAAGACATATTGCTAACAAGAATACTTCTACTAATATGGATTGTTGAGATGGACTTTGCCACATTCTTTAAGCTGCTAATGGCACAACTTATCCTGCGCTTCGGGGAAGAGCCCAGACCCACTCAGCACATCCTGCTGGATCACACAGAGAACATCGGAGAGCGCAAACCAAACAGCAAAGGAGTTCCATGCACCACACGAGCCAAGAAGGGGTTAGGCTGGTGTAACAGGAGGGGACCCCTTAGAGATAGGGGTGTTCCTGATGCCCCAAGGCAGCACAGGGATGTCCCCTCTCCACCACACGGGAACCCATCTGCCAGGGTCCTCCATCCATGTCCGTCATGCAGGGCAGGAGCTATATATTTTGCTCCGTTACTGTCAATGTAAACGCAACAAGCCTACTTCAACTGCTGTCACCACTGATCCGGTTTAAGGAGAGCATCGCCCAGCCCATTACCAGGACACATGGCAACTGTATTTGTTTTTTAAGCAAACCAGGCCAGATGTAACGCAGCCCTTGGTCACAGGGATAATCGCTTCCCCAGTCTACAGCTGTCCTTACAACATTGAATTTGTGTAACTCTCATCCAAGCACTGGTGGAAATGAGGAGAGAAAAACTACAGCATCTGCTGTGGAAAAGCCTCCGCTGCCAGAGCTGCACATCTCCACTCACCCCCAGCACACCAGATCCCCACTGCTTTGTGGACCAAGCACTAGTGGGGACCACAAGACCCTTGGCTACCACACACCACCTCCAAACATCAAGAAAGTTGGTCAGGCATTACTGGAAGCAGGGCTGTCTGTGTTGCATATCTGTATTACGTGCCATTTGTATTAAAGCCTGTTTTTCTGTCCCGAACAACCATGTTCCTGATCAAACCTCTTAGCATCCATTTGGAAACGGAAAGCATTTCACCCTGTAGCTCTGCACTGTGCACCCCACAACGTGCCTCGGCAAGCAAGGAGGGAAGGAGCTGGACCCAGCCCACCTAGTCCTGCCCTAAACCCAAAACGTCTCGCAGTTGGAGTCCTACCATCACATTAAGCAACCAGAAAGGGAAGGAGATGCCTGCAGAGGCCTCAGTGAACTCTGTGTAAGTTACTTGGAGCCTTGTATTGGCTTGACGTAAAATTTAATAATTACAAGGTAAAGTTGCAATTCTTATAGTATTTCATCCCCTAGAGTTTTGGACCCCAAAGAAAATTCTCATTAAGTTCAAAACTCATCATGAGCTTAATGTTTGGGGTTCTTTTTCCCTTTAATAAAGATTCAGTAGATGTTTGCACGTGCAGTTACTGCATCCCAGGGAGCAAAGCCCTCACATGCTCCAACCACCAAAGCCACCGCAGCTCCAGAACGCAGTCACCCCCTCCCCAAACAGTCAGGGCCAGGCTGCACCCTTGTCCATGCTTCCTCTGAGCCAGTGAGCATCCTTTGAGTACCAGGAGATGGATGGAGACCCTGCACAAGGACTATTGGTGCTGAGGGCTCTTGCCCACTCATCTCTGCCTGTGTGCATCACGCTGGTGGTTGTGTTTGCCTGTCCCCAGTGTCACCCCACAGCCATTCCTAGCCATCCCTGTCCAGGGCAGCCCAGTATCAGGCACTCTCTGCTCAAAGGGGTCAGTCTGCATCACAGGGGCAACCATCCCGTCTCTGGGATGCGCACAGCCTCCCTGGAGCAGAGCACCCTTTCACCTTTTCTTTTGCAGAAGACACACCTTCATAAAGCGTTTAAATTAATGGCCAACACTTAATAAATAAATGAAACGAGAAAGAAGAGCCAAACCCAAGATCAAGTGCTCTCAGAAGGCAGGTGAAAAAGCAGTTTGGGTTCAACTCCCAACTTGCAAACTTGAGCCTGTTTCTAAAACAGTCTGAGCCAAAACCTCATCCATGTTCTGGAGAGGGATCCATTCTGCCAGCAGCATCCAAGCCCAGGGACACAGTCTGCCCCTCTCCGAGATGCAGATTGTTGCTACTTGGAGCCCTGCACACATACTACAGCTGATATCAACCACAGGAGCACAAGCATGGGATACGAGAGGACAGTTGCCATGTTTACATGATTTGAGGCTGTTTCTATTCCCCCTGAAGTAATCTTGCAGTAAGAGACAGAAAAGCAGAAGGAAAAATGGAGTTTTGGTACGAGCCCTGACATCCTGCTCACAAAAATGCCATCAGTCTGCCCTGTCTGGACACCAGGTCACAATGTCCCCACAACACGCCTCCAGCCAGCATTGCCTTCGTGGCAATGACAGCCCCCCGAGTCCACGTGTTGCAGCCGCTTCTGACTCACGATATCCACCCATCGAGGAGGAGCTGCAGGTCCTGCTGCCATCAGCGTGGGAGAGCAGCATTGGTGCAAGAGCAAAACCACAGCAGCATCATCCATCACCAGAGCTGTGCCCCTCGCCATGCCTCACCTGGCACACAGCGCTGCTCCATCCGTGCCACCGGCTGTCCTGGGGAGCCCCAAATCCTCTCCTCAACGTGCAGGTCCCAGCAGAGCCATGAGTCCAGCCTGCAATACAACAGGGAATCATGGAATGGTTTGGGTTGGAAGGGACCTCAAAGCCCATCCAGTCCCACCCCGTGCCATGGGCAGGGACACCTCCCACTGGCTCAGGGGCTCCAAGCCCCATCCAACCTGGCCTGGAACCCCTCCAGGGATGGGGCAGCCACCACTGCTCTGGGCACCCTGGGCCAGGGGCTCCCCACCCCCACAGCAAAACATTTCTTCCGTCGTACCAGGCTTAATTGTGTACTAGCAGCAAACGATTTCAGTTAAGCAATAAAAGTAAACAAACCTTGTGGGAAAAAAAAGACCACATTCTGTTTCTTGCACTAAAACCTGTTTTATTAACGAGATGAATGATGCTTTTCTGGTCCTAACAAGATAACCCCCCACATCAGTAGCTCCCCTTGCCCAGCAGCGCCTGTCTCTCCATGTCCTTCGCGAGTGGGCGTCGGGCTTTGGTTGTCAAACGCAGTCTAAACCCCGTGTCAAACCCCCCAAACAGCCTCTTTCCTTCACAGTACAGAGTTTTAAATGTTCGTTCCTCCTGCTCACTTCAGAAAGAAAGTATTGGACTGTTTTGTTTTCCTTTAATTTGTAAATATACCACACCATCCATCCATCCTCTCTGTAAACCTTCCTGATTGTTCTAAAGTATTCTATGTATTTATTTGCCTTTTTTTTTTTAAAGCAAAAAACCACCACCTTTGTGTTAACCCACTTGTTCCGAGGCGAAATGTATAGCTGAGGCTGTAAAGTTAACAGTTTACGGCTAGATTTATGGACTACAGAAAGAAACGTTTAATATAAGGACTTATAAACTGACTGCATGAGAGATGAAAGAAGGCCAAAATACTCAGATATCATTTTTTTTTGAATCACTGTAAAAAAAGAAGACTGAATTTTTTTGTATAGAGAACACTAAGCATATAATAAAACATTGTTCAAAACTCACACTAAGCCTGCAATTCATTTCTCTCAGCTTTCAAAAAGGTAAAAGCTGGCACTGCTGCTGCTGCTCCCTCAAAGCCAGCACGGGGTGAGCACTCGGCCCGTCACAACCTGCCAAATGGTGCTGGTGCCCAGCGTCCCTCGGCTTCACAGCCTGGCCAGCACCACCCTCCTTCCCCAGGTTGCTCAAAAGGATGTTCTCCCAAAACCATCCGAAGGGGAGGCACTGCCCATTCCCTGGCGGTGTTCAACTAACTGTGTAGATGCAGAGCTTGGGGACATGGTTTACGGTGGGGTTGGGGTGACGGTTGGTCTGGATGACCTTAGAGGGCTCTTCCAACCTTAATCAAAGAATCACACATGGTTGGGGTTGGAAGAGACCTCAAAGCCCATCCAGTTCCAACCCCCTGCCATGGACAACTCCCGCTGGATCAGGAAGATCAAAGCCCCATCCAACCTGGACTTGAACACCTCCAGGCATCCATAATTTCTTTGGGCAACTTACACAGGAGCTCATCACTCTTCACAAAGCCCTTGCTAACCACCACAGATGCCAGCGAGGCCTCAGTGCAGGCAGCTGCATCCTTTCCAGGTGGGGAAACTGAGGCACAAGTGAGCAATGGTTGCTCAGGGCCAAGCTTTGAGTGTGGGTCCCTGGGACTGTCCAGTTACCTGGATGTACCCATGATGTTTGGTGGGTTTGAGACACGCTGTCCTGGCAAACAGCAGCTCTGCATCCTTGCCAGTGCCAACTGCAGTACAAACACCTTGCAGAAACACACAATATAAGCTGGGAAATGAAGCTCCCATGGCTGAGCAAACATATGGGAACACCAGGGCTTAACTCAGCTCCCTCTCCTGACCTGGCAGACAAGCAGTGAGCGATGCCTTCCCCCCACCCCCCTTGGTGCCAATCCTGCACTCCAGCCTTTCCTGCCCCTGAGGCTCTGAAGTGCTCTTAACAGAGGCTCCCTGGTGCAAAGCCTTGACGAGAATGGGCTGAAGGAAGAGAGGAAAACAGCAGAGCCTATTTGGCTAATGAAGATGTAATTGCTGCGGCCCTCACTAATAGGATGAAAGTATTAATGTTTCCTGCTCCAGAGGGGGCTTTGCCTGCCCCCTCCCCACCATTTACTTGAACAGCAGTGAAGAAAAAAAAGCACCCTTTGGCATAAGAGAGCTCCCCAGGCACCATCCAGCCTCGGTCCTGGCCCCAGCGAAGGGTGAAATAGGAATTGGACTTGGCCCTTGGTGCAGAAATTCAAGTTAGCTGGAACAAACCCCCTCCAGTACCTCAAAGCCACTGTCTCTCATGACCCAGAGCCAAGGGAACCAGCAGAGGCCAAGGACTCGGCATCGCAAAGAGCTGTGCAGGCGGCTGCTTCTACCGCTCCCATAGGACACACAGCGTTTTTATCAGCCAGGAGCAAGCGACAATGGACCCATCTCATCTTTGTGATCGATATGGGGGGAGACAGGCACACATTATCACTCGTCCCTTTTTATGGCAGCATAATGACACCCACTTCTTGCCTGACCTCTGCCCGCCCGGTGGGGCAGTGGGGCTGGATTGATGCTGACAATCTGCCTCCAATTACCCTCCTCCTCCGAGAGGCAGCTCTAGCCTATTGCCCATTACTCTAAGAGCCATCCACTGTTGGCACTGGGAATATCCAGGGGAGCCTTTACAGAGTCGTCTCCTCCACCAGCTGCTGCGGTCTCGGTACACATGAACACTAGGGTGGACACCCAAGAGGTCACTGATGCCCTGCAGAGATCTCCAAGGAGCTGCTGGCAGCAGAGACATGGAAGAGAGGGGGCAGAGGTCAGGTCCCCTCTCTCCACCAGGGACAGGGCTCATCACCTCTCTTGGCTTTCCATCTGTATAATACCTCCACCAGTCCTTTTGCTGGGGGACAGGATCCAGCCTGTTCTTTCTCTCTATCCAGCAAAAGGAGTGGAAAAATTACATGTGAGCACTTAATATTCCAGGTGTGGTCTGCGGGAAGGGCTGTGACTGGTTTCTTCCCAGTCTCACCCCAAACTGGCAGCAGGGAGCAGAGGATGGTGATGGGAAGAGAGGTGGGACCAGCAACACGCCCCACTCCATCACCAGCAGTCTCTTGCCCACACCTGTTTCCTGGAGGAATCTGGACCACTGGAGCTTTGCCAATCAATAGAGATAATAATGCCTTAATTACTCCTCTATAATTGCAGGCCATTAACCTGTGGACAGTCCCAGCATCCACTGATCTCCTTACATCATTACCAGGTCTGGACTAGAGCTGGGAGGGATGGAAAGTGCACAATGGTCCCTGCAGTGCTCCTGAATCCTCTGCTTCCCACCTTGCTGTGCACAGTCTGGGAGGCGACCTGCCCACCAGCAAAATGCACCATGAGGGTCCTTTGCACCTCGGCTTGCTCAGCAGGGATGGCATCGACAGCATCTCTTCCCCTCAACCCTCAGTGCCTGCAGGGTGTCACGAAGGAGGTCCTGGAGCGTCCCTGTCACATCTCATACCATCACTCCAATGATCTTGTGGGCACAGATATCCACCGGGAAGGGCTCTGGGTGCCTTGTGTGGGGCACAGCCACTGCTTGCAGATCACTGCCAAGGCGGGCAAGCCCAGCCCAGAGCCCCTTGGACCACAGCAACAGCCAGAGATTGCACACCCAAAAACCCCAAGCTGCCCCACGCTGCCACGCACAGCCTCAGGCAGGGTGCAGAGCCACCCGCTCGGCCATGCACCACTAACCCTGCTGCAAGGAAACCCCATCCTCTTTCTCCTCTGGTACCACCTATGCCAGCTGCGTATGGATACTCCTCCTTGGGTGCCACCTACGATGCCTTGATGGAGCTTCCCAAAATCTGGCTATAACACAGTCTCCCCAGCACACTTAAGCCTGGTTCTGTGTGCGTACGCATAGATTTAGGCATGAGGGTGTGCATACACACACACACACTGCACAGAGGTGGCTGCTCCTGTCAAGACACCCCCCACCAGCTAATCCCTCTTCTTCTTGCACCCCACAGACAGGGGCTCAGCCCCTGGCTCCCCCCAGGCCCACACCTGCTCCAACCCCAGGGATGAAGCGAGGCAGCTCAATGCACGCAGACGAGGGGTTTCTGCTGGGAGCAGCAGCCAGGGAGGCTGAGGAAGGGCATGAATAATGCATGATGCTGCAAGTCGCTCTGCCTCCCTGACTGGTCCTTGGACTGTGGCAAGTGAGGTAAAGGCAAGAGGAAAAAAAAAAAATACCCTCTCCAGGGACCAGCGTGGTGGTTGGCAGCGAGCGAGGGAGCGCGCACGCAAGGAGGGAGGAGAGGGAGGAGCACATCCTAATGCAGAGATGCTGCAGTGGCTTTGGGCACACACATCCACACTCGGGCAGGCACCAGGCAGGCACTGCCTCGCAGCTGAGCCTCTGGCACCAGCCGGGCCCCACCAGCCCGCAGCTCATGCACCCGCACCCACCCTACGCAAGGTAAGCCCCTTCTACCCTCCTTCCTCCATCTGAGAGGGAGGAAGGATGCTCCGGGTACAGGGTACCATTCGCTCTCAGAGCCAACTTGCTTTGCTCCAGTCAGAGAGAACCTGACAGGTCCCGCTCGCCTCTGGGATGGAAGGAATGGAGGGATGGGAAGGCAGGAGCAGGGGTTTGGTTTGGACATTTCTCGGCAGGCAATGGCTTTGCGGGTGATGCAGACTCTGCCTGTGCTGTAGAGGAGCCGGGGGTGGAGTTGGGAGGAAGGGGGGGCTACGGCTGTGTCACTTGTGGCAGAGGCTGAGCACCAGAGGTTGATGCTGCTGTCAGCAGAAATGTTACTTACGGAACAAGCCGAGGAATATTTTTATTATAATTTGTTACCGCTATTCTTGTCCTGGTGCATTCTGGCCGGGGCACTTTGAGAGCCTGCTCGCAGCACCAGGCATCAGGAACGCAGTGCTTGGGAGGGGTGGGGGGACTCCAAGTGCTTTTTCTGCTCAAAACTACTTCATCTCTAGCACCGGCTGGCAGAGCCCAGAGCAGCCCAAGAGACACAAGTTCCCCCTCCAAGGAAGGGGGAGGACAAAGAAGATGGTGGGGTCCAAAGTCCCCAACGAGGGCAGATCCTGGGTGAGGGGTAAGAGATGGAGCTGCTTTGGGCACACAGGGATGTTTGTGTGTTTGCACATCAGGGAAGCTCAGGGCAGCAGGGAGCCAGAGGGGCTCAGTGCAAAGCCACCGACAAGAATTTGCCCACCCCAGGCCCGCTCTGTGGGGAGGCAGCGGCAGGCAGGGCAGTGCCTTGCTCTTCCCCACTCGCAGCGGGGTGGATGCTCGGATAGGGAAGCAGCTGGTGGCAGGACAGGCTGGGGTGCGCTGCGCAGGGCTCCAGTCCCACGTCTTAAACTTCCCAAGCTCTCTCCTCCCTTTGCATCTCCCCCGCGCTGACCCACTGACTCCCATGAGCGTTATTTTTCTGGCTGGACTAGAGAATATTCATAAGAGATTGACATCTCTCCAAGGAAACACTAGTTGCTTTGAGGATGGGAGGCAGCAGCCTCGCCTCCACATCCAGAGCTGGGAACAACCCAAGCCCTCCCCAGCAGCAACCTTAGCCTGAGGCTTAACCAGACCCTGAGAACAGCTCTTGCTCCTCCCAGGCCACCTCCAGGCATGTCTGGATGATCTTTAAGGTCTCTTCCAACTCAAACCGTTCTACGTCCACAAAAGCTCTGAGGGCACAAAGCTGAAGCACAGGCTCTTGCAGGAGATCGAGGAACAGGTTTGCATCCACAGACGAACCTCTCAAGGCTGTGTATTTGGTACCAAGTGCACCCAACAATGCCATCAGCTTCAAAAGCTGCTTGCTTTGTTAATACAGGACAGTGACGGGTCCCAAACATTCAAGAAATAACTGGACTTTCCAGAGGTAGATTAGAGCAACCCAGGATTAAAGAAAACCGAGCCTAGCCACACACACTCCCTAGAGTATGATTAGACTGAGACAAAGGGATGCCAATGCTCTTGTCCATCACCCGATCAATTACTACCAAACAGAGCAATCATGACTTTTGTCACTCACAAAAATATACCTGCAGAGAATTTAATGGCCTGTGATATTATTTTCTCTGCTCATTTAACACAAGCAAATCACAGAAGGCAGAAAACCCCACTGTGTCATCAGGGAGGTATTTTCCACGCACACACCGGATGTCCCTAAACATAATGCACTGAGAGTCTGGTCCACAGAGCTGGGAATCCATGTGGAGACTGAACTCACATGCATTGAAGCATGGCCTGGCTCTTCAGCTACTCTGCATGCTTTGTCTATGTACAAAATCCAAATTATCCATGAGAAGTCACCAATCCTGACGAGAGGCAGACACTGCCCCATGTTTCTCAGTGCCTCCTCCCCTCAGCAACCCCTGCAAGCTTCCCATAGTCCTTTGTCTATTTGTAATGACCATGCCACCACCTCAACCTTTGAGAGCTTTCCTCAAAGGTGCTGGGCACAAGCAAACCCACAGTCACCTGGAACTCATCATATCCCTAGGGAGCCTCCTGACAGCATCCCAGGTGGGAAGCACAGGGCTCCCTGCTCAACAGAGCAGAGCTGCAGGAGCCAATGAGCCCCGAGCACAGTGGCTACAGGGCTTTTTCCTGCCTCTCCTACACCGACCAGCTCCAATCTCTGCTCTTCTGCTAAAAAGAGGAATGGGTTTTGCTTCATCACATGAGGACAGAGACCCAGCACTGCCTGTAGTTATCCCCACACAGACGGAGGCACAACTCTCTCCTTCCTAAATCAGTGTCGTGCACTATCAGCCCTGCTCTCCACGGATGAGGACTCACAGTTGCCCAAGAAGATCTGAGGATGGGGCGATTGCAACCTTGTAAGCCCAGGGCTGTGCAGTGATGGGAACCCCATTGCTGCACACATCCCATTCACACCAGGTCAGCTTACAGCATTGCCGTATAAACGCATCCACCATGCAGTAAACCCCAGCATTGACCAGGGGCTTTCAGAGGTGTTGTTAGAGCTCAGATACGCAGAAAGAGGTAAGAGAGGCTTCCTTAGAGAGCCTTTTGAGTCAAAAATAAAAATAGATAAAAGGGAAGAAACATTATTAAAATCTGCTGTGATAGGCTGTATCTGGCTTTCTAGACAGTTTCTGTCTTTATCTAACACTAAACGTTTTTGGGTGCTTTTGGAGCTGTAGAGGAAGAGTAGGTCTCACCAGACAAGGAAACAAAGTCTGCCCTCAGAAGCTCTCTCCTTGAACTCAAAATGTTGTCGGGTCCAAGATCTTACTGGAGGGAAGTTCAGCACGACCTCAAGGGAGATGGCCCAAGAGCACGAGAGGTATTCCCATGCACAGCTGGTGTGAAATACTGAAAACAGCCCTCCCCAGCAGCCCAGGTCCTAAATTATTACATGTATTATTTATTGTACAGCCTGTAGAGCTGTCAGCTCTGCACCACAGAGCCATAAAAAAAGGAGCCAACACTCAAGGAAGGAAGAGGGATACACGTTTAGTGCTGGTTCTTGCTTGTTATTATAGGGAGAGCAGCTTGGCACAATTTAGAGACTGAATACCAAAAAACACTTTAACAAAGACAGGCAAGAAGGCTGGATGGAAGGATGATGCTTTTCACGGAGCAAAATAAGTGGCATCCTTGCAGGGGATAGCCAAAACCCTCACCTAGGAGGGAGAGGATTTTAGCACCGCTTCACTGAGGTTCCCTCTACCTGGGGATACTGCATCCCTGCAACATCCCAGCACGACTGAGGAGATCTGCAGGGCCGGGGCAGATCCCTCAGTGCCACACAGACCCCTGCCTCACCAGGAAGGCTCTTGCTGCTGGCTTGACCTCACTCAGCCACACAAGCTGGGCAGCCAGCACCAGCGCCGGTGTGATGTGCTGGTAGGAGGTAGGGCTTCCCCATAGAACACATCACCTTCTGAGGGCTGCGTTAGCCAGAAGGTTTCCCTTTTCTACACTTGTTTTTCCTCACGACAGCCTCTCCCCGGGATCGGCTCCTGCCAAGTGACTTCCCAGGCAGCAAAGGGGAGGGAGCCAGGCTCCATGGCAGGTAGGGAGCTATTTATACCCGTGCCACATCAAAGAGTTCTGCTGCTGACGCCCCGGTAGCACTAACAGCAGAAAGTGGGTGGGTTTGCAAGGTGGGCAGCGCTGTGGATGTCCCAGGATTTAGGCAGAGCTCCCCACGGCTGAGCTGTGCGTGCTCATTACATGGTGCTGTGCTGAGAGGAAAAGAAAACCTGCAAAGTAAAGCTTTATTAAGGAGTTTTGGTTTGGGGACACAAGAGCAGCGTGTGCAGCCACACCTCAACTCCCGTCCCATCCCTGTCTCAGCATCCCCTCCTGTGCAACCCCCGATTGCGCATGCATTTCCCAGGCAAAGAGGCTGCAAGGCTGTGCTCGGAGTGCTTTGCAATACAATGAATTTGCATGAGAGCATCTGTAAGAAGGGCCCAATATGTTGAAGTTTGGAACTTCAACAATTGTAATCAGGGTATTAACGAGGATTCCAGGCAGACAGCATTTCTCAAACATCCCTGTGCTAAACTGAAGTCACTTGTGGCCTCGTTTTCAAAGACTTTGAACATCTTTCCAGATGCTATCAGCTCAGGCTATCGATTGAAACACAAGCCTTCAGGGAGAGCTTAGGAGCTGCGTGCCAGCAGCCTCAGTCAAACTCCATGCTCATGCCTGTGAGGCAGCTCGTGGGGAAATCCCCTCCCAATCCCAAACAAAGATTCCTCCATGCCCCTGCCTGCGAGGTCCCGAGGTGGCATGGGAAGCTCTGCTGGCTGTTTCTGTTGGTCTCCTTTGGTCTAACACACTGTGCTGGTCCCCATGGCATTGCCTCGGGGCTGAGCTGCTGCTGCAGCTGCTCTGGCAGTGCTGCCCGTGGACCCCAGGGTCTGGTCTAGAGGCGGCACGAGCGAGGTCTGGCTGTGGGGAAGCTCCTAGGTCCCACCAAGTGCTTCAGCTCCACAACCCTGAGGATTTACCGAAGGCTTATTGTAGCAGAGCTGAGGATTACACAGCTCAGGCTGGATTTCCACCACCCCGAGACGCTAAAGTGATTGTAGAGATGGAATCTGGCTGGATCTGGGGTGTAGGGGGGGGGAAGGCAAAAGCACTACCTGCAAAGCTCATATCTAAAATTCAAACTACCCAACAAAACAAATAGAGCAGTAAAGGCCCACTCTCAACGTCATCCTGTTTATTATAATTAGATTTTACCACTATAGCGACTCTGGTCCCAAACCCCTCACGCCCCAGTGCTCCGCACATCCCTAGTCTGCATCTCCGGACTGAATGCAGATCCCAGCTTTGTCTCCTGCACAAAGAGGCTCTGAGCTAGGCACAAGCACAGGTGTTTGCCTATCTGGGAGGGGAACTTGCTGGCTGAGGGCTGAACCTAAAGAAAAACTCCCACTGAGACCCTCTGACAAGGAGATGCCGCGACCTGTGATGTACATGAATGCATCAACCAGTTATTAAGAAAAAAGCACTTAAAAGATACAGCGAAAACAGAGAACGCTTGAAGATCCATGCCTTAATGCAGGTGCCCTGCTGGGATCACATCAGAGCATCCTGCTTGCTCCTTGCCCTGGATGAGGGCGACTAGATAGGACTACTTTGTCCCCAGGAGAAGCCAAACCTCTCCCCACTGCTAGCAGGGGTTGCTCTTGGGCATCCGGACTGCCTGCCACACACGCTACTCCCTGTGATGCCCCATATAATCCACTCGCAGCCTATAAGCAGCAGTTTTTCTCCCAGCACTTTGCTCCCACACAGGTCCATCTAACATAAAATTGACATGCAAGGCACAAGCGTGGCAGCCTCAATCCCCTCCCAGTAACACGGGGCTCTCCCCAGTCACACCATTGATGCATTTGTTGAAGCAGAGTTTCCCTGTGACTCACAGGCAGGACTTTTCCTCCCCTCCCAGATCTTTTTCTCCCACCTTTTCCAGGATGTCAGATATTCTGGGCTGCCCCCTCTCACAACAACCCCACTACTCTCCTCCCTTCACCTGCCTGGGGAGGAAAGGACAGGAGACACTGATCAAATGCTTATCCTTACCAAGCCAGTTCTGTTACAACTAAATTAATCAGTGATTGATAAGACACAGCAGCATAGCCAAGGGACTATGGTGCAGGGCCAGAGCCCCCATCCCAGTGCATCCCCATCCCAACCAGTCTCTCAGGCCCTGGGACCCATCTCCCCACAACCTCCTTTCCAGGACCCACAGAGAGCGACGAGGTCTCTCCTCAGCCTCTCCTTCTCCAGACTAAACAGCCCAAAGGCCCTCAGCTGCTCCACAGAAGACTTGTGCTGCAGACCCTTCCCCAGCCTTGTTGCCCTACAGCCTGCTGCACTCTCCCAAAGAGCTGATCAGGACGCACACACAGACCTTGAGCCCCTACAAGTTCTGCTCTGCATGGAGAGTAAAAATGGTATCACTCTGGATGCTCGTGTCAAAGGCAGAAGCACATTAGTTTCCATGGATATGGTGATTCAGAATCACTCCAGATGTAAACGGGTTTGCAGTGCACTTGGAGGAGGTCTGCAGCATTCCTGCCCAGCTCAGCGAGGCAGGACCTCAGCAATGAGCCCCTTCAACAGAACCAGAGCCAGATCCAAATGAAACAAAACCCCACCCCAAGCAAAGTCCCACCTCTGAGTTTCAGAGGTGCCCTGGTAAATAGAACAAGTTCTTCTTCTAGTAGCAAGCAGGGTAGGTTTGCATGGTGCACCACCTCTGGATTGGGATTTTGCTAACTGATTCCCTTTCTAGAAGTACAATGCATTTCAGCCAACAGTCCCCAGCAGCAGGCACGATATTGGAGGCTCTTGAGAAGGAAAAGACAGGGATGCAAAGGTCATGCTGGGGGTCGAGACCACAGCAGAGCTGGAGCAGGGCGTCCCAGGCTAGCAGCAGTCGCCAAGCTTGCAACACAGCAGTCCAAACCAGCCAGGGCTACAGACCTCACAGAGACCCAGAGCAAAGGCTGGCACCCAGCAATACCAGTCCCGAGGGAGCTTGGGCCAACCTTTCTTGCCCTGCTAAGGAGTAAACCCCTGCACCCATGCCCTCCTAGTAGGATCTTGCCATGCCGGAGTTCCCTATCCTCTTCCTACGGGTGCTTGAACGCCCCCAAATTAAACCTTTGTCTTTCCTTTCTCCCCTTACCTCTCTCCATCACACTCCCTGGTCTCTGCACTGAGGCAGGAGGGGAGAACACAGCCCTGCCTGTAATTATATTAACGAGGGCTGATTGCAATTGCTCACACCTGGTGCACGGGGCCAGGCCAAAGGCACCCATGGTGGAGAGCCCTGGTCAGCCTGGCCTCTGAAAGCCCCTCGCTCCCTGCTTGGCAGCTCTGTCCCAGTGCTCAGACCCTCTGCCACGAACCATCATCCTTGTCCCCGCGCCTGGCTGGTGAGCATCCCAGCCATGGCACTGCATGTCCCCTGCCTGCCCGGCCCAGGAGCAAAAGCAGCAGTGACGGCTGGCAGATAGATAGTCTGAAAACACCTGCTTTAATCATAGAATGGTTTGGGTTGGAAGGGACCTTAAAGCCCATACGGTCCCACCCCTGCCATGGGCAGGGACACCTCCCACTGGATCAGGGGCTCCAAGCCCCATCCAACCTGGCCTTGAACCACTCCAGGGATGGGGCAGCACCTCTGCTCTGGGCACCCTGGGCCAGGGCCTCCCCACTCCCATAGCAAAGAGATTCCTCCTTATGTCCAGTCTAACTCTGCCACTCTCCAGTTTATACCCGTTGCCCCCCATCCTATCACTATGAGCCGTTGTGATCAGTCCCCGTCCACGGGTGTCCCTTCATCCAGCACCACAGCAAAGCTCTCCTGCAGGCAGGAAGCGCCGTGCTGGGCGCTGCACGCACAGATTGTGTCCCCTGCTTTTCGCTAACGCCTCAGTCCACTGGGCAATAACAAATGCATCCGGACAGCAGAGCCCCGGCTCCAGCCTGGCTGCGGGTGGCATCGCTGTGGCCCAGCAGGGAGCTGCCGGCAGGGAAGGAGTCCGGGCTGTGAGCACCATCTGCTCCCACAGACCCAGACTGGAGGCTCTGAGCCCGCTCCATCAGCCTCAGCTCTTCCTGTGCGAGCACAGTCAGGGGAAGACATCTCCTCCTCCAGGTCCCCGCTCTGTCCCCTCCTTCTGTCTGGCTCCTCAGGGCAATATTGGGCACAAATGGGGAACGCTGAGCCCAGGGCAGGCAAATGTGCCCATCGCAGTCCCTGCAGCGGTGACAGCAGCCATCCCACAGGCTCTGTCCCAGCGAGGGTGATGCTGGGATGAGGACAGCAGGGTGTAGCGGGTGGCCAGGAGAGCAGCTGATGCCGCCCCTCTCCCAGCCTGCATGGTAGAGAACGACTCTGCCTTCAAAAGCTTTGTGGAGGCAGAGCCTCTGGGATTTTTCTAGCATGCTCAGAGCCACCCAAACCCACCCGGGCAGGGGAGTGGGCACACAGACCCCCCCCAGCTCTTGCTAGAAGTATTTGTGGGACACGTCTGCTGCGGCTGGGGACAGGTATCAAAGTGAGCAAGCAGCGCCTACAGCACTCCTCTACATCAGGTCCTGGCCCCCAACGGGGAGCAGAGATCCCCCGGCAACTGCAGACAGGGTTTGTTGTCTGTTACAGGGGGACTGATGAGCCTAGGGAGGGCTGAACCCCACCACAGGGCTCTGAACCCATCTGAGGGTACTTTTGGTCTTCATTTGGACCTTGGAGACTTCACTGCTCAGGATAATTTTTGTGTGGCCCAGAATTTCTGCAATTACTGCAGCTTTTGGAGCCACCAAGAGATTGGAGCCCAAAAAAGATCAGGAAAGGCTGAATCCAGAGTTTGCATCTAAATCAACCTCTCCTGAGCACAGACAGTTTTACAGCAGGACAGATACATTACAATAAAACCATTTCCAACTCACTGAAACATGCTGTTCTGGAGCCAGACAAAATGTACCTAACCTTGAAGAGGTTTTGCAAGAGAAAATGCAGCAAAGATCAAAAGTGCGCCCTTTCCAGCCTTAGCAACAACCTTTACTGAAAGGGACACTCACAGCACAAGGCAAATTCCTGTATCACCCATCCTCATGAGCAATCCTTCCCTGGGGAATGCTGCAGCAGAAGGAGCTGCCCCACTTATACTCAAATGCTCAATTCATCACCTTACTGCAGGAGATTGAATTACACTCATTTAGCCGGGTAATAGGTTGCATTTTGCTGGTGCTGGCCATGTCATCTCTCGTTAAAGCCCATCTCCTACCCAAAGCCACTTCTCTCCCTCCATGCCCAGAGTCCTGTTGGAGTTGCCTCCTCCAAACGATGCTGCTCCACAGTCAGAACTGGAGCTGCAAGTGCTGAACCAGGCAGCATCTCCTCTCCCAGAGGCTCAGGAGGACTCAAAATCTCTTTGTAGCTCTTTAACTCTACCTCCACAACAATGGATCGCTCCCAGCTCCCAGGGGCTCCCGAAGATAGGGCTAATGCACATGTTTTCGAGTGTGCCCATGCCTCCCTTGCTACTGGAAGTATTAATGACAGCATCCATTAGCAGGGATGACAGATCTCCTTTCAGTACAACAGAAGGCTCTCGAGTGACTGTCAAAATACCCTATGAAGAAGGGAAAGGACAGGTCCCCATGGGCTCTCTTGTAATTAAGGAGGGAGAGCAGGCCTAAATATCAGATGCAAAGTGCACACCCACGCTTCAGAGAAGTTCAGAGTTGGAGGCAGGATCCACGTCTCAGGGTCATGGCTTGAGATGCTCCCAGGTTCCAGCAGAGCCCCAGGTGCGATCTCGCAGCGTCAGGCCCTTGGGCACAATTTGATAGTGGCACTTAGGTGATAAGACAATCAGGAGCACACAAAACAGTATCTGAAAGGATTATTTCATCCAGTCTCTAATTGCGAGCAAATACATCATCAGCACTGGTAGAAATTACTCTGTTACTCTCATACGTTTTCATTTGCTGCGGCCCATACACAGCGCTCTCCCTCGATGTCACCGGATACAAAGCACAGTCTGGGCTGAGGCTGAATTCAAAGAGCAAATCAGCAGCATCCCCTGTGCCCCCTCTGCATGAACCTCCCCACGTCCCCCCTCCGCCTGTAGAGCAGCCTGCACACCTCACCGGGGCCTCACCTTTGGAAAGGGCTCCAAGTGTTTCAGAAGCGAATCCACATCTGTGCGTGTGAGGGGGATTCTGGAACAATGGAAAGGATGGACGTGGACACGAGAGGAGAAAACGAACATAAAGTATCGGAGCAGATGTGGATGTTGGGGTGGAAAGAGGGAAGCTGCACAGCTAGAGCTGACAACAGAACTGGGGATTAAAGCTCTAGTTTACATCATAAATAATTAATCATTAACTAATTAAATCATTCAAATCAGCTTAATTTTTACAAGATACCAGCTTTGCTCGGCCACAGGGAAGGAAGCCGAAGGGGGATGCTGCCAGAAGCATTCCCGCAGAAGGGCATCACAGCTCCCCCCTGAGCAGATCTCAGCAGCCCTTGGGACCACTGCTTGTTTAGGGAAAAGCACCCGGGAGAGACAGGATGCTGTTTGCTCTCACTCAAACGCAGCATTTCTGTTTCATACAGCAGAAAGTGTAAAGTGCTGACAAAACCAGAAGGAGCCTCCAGCCCTCCAGGAGGGTGGGACTGCGAACGCTGTGCTCCCCGACCTCACACTGTCTGGTTCTTATTAAAAATAACAAAATCCAACTTCCCCACACTCCTCCTGTTTGTTTTAAAAGTGAGGGGGGAAAAAGGAATAGAAGACAGCAAAGCTGCAGCCAAGCAGTGCCTTTGTAGGCAGCTCCTGGGGTGCAGGCAGAGGACTCTCAGCCTCTGAAAACGGGGCCAGCAGCAGCGGAGAAAGGCTCTTACTTTAATTTGCTATCGCTGGGTCTAAGATGAGCTTGGATGCTCGCTGCCTTTCACAAACCCTGAGCACTGGAACAAGCTGGTGAAGACACCAAACTGCAGAGACTTGGAAAAGTCAACTTCTTAATTAGTGCAGTGCTGGCATTGCCTACAAGCCCACATCGCAGCGCTGCCTGCAAAACAGAGAGAGAAAAAGCCGCTCCTTGTCCCAAAGTGCTTACGACGGGAGCACAAGACGCAGGAGAGAGCAGCAGGCAGAGGGTGAAGGCAGGGAACAAAGAGGCAGTGTTAGCTGAAAGGCCGTGGGTTCAGGACACCATTTGGGACATGATGCTCATTGACATCAAGTGATTTCATGTGACTGAGTCACTTCAGGGCTGCTGGGACAAACTGGGTGCAGCAGCTTTCATGTCAATGAGTCTCACGCCCTTCTCCGCTCTGTCCCCTGTCTGTAGGGCAGCTCAGCCCTCTCCCGCAGGGCACTGCTGTTTCGCTATGGTAGGGGTCCCTCCTTCCCTGGCCCTGCAGTGCAACTAAATACCAGCCTTATTTAGGCGCCAGGATGATAAAAAGTACTGAACCAGGGCATCAGCTGTAAGGGCAGGCAGGGCTCTGCTCTCAGCGCTGGACCAGGAGGCTGGGATCCAGCCCTCCGATCCAAGCAAGATAAAAATCAAGCAGGTTTGGGATGGGGTCTCCTCCCTTTCAAGCCTTGGTAGGAAAATCTTCTCTTTTGGGTGAGGACACAGAGACCAGGTGGCTTTTCCTCCCAGCCAGGGTCCCCGGAGGCAGGATGATGGAAACGGGACTATCTCTGTTTGCTCAGGTGCCTTTCAAGCGCTGCTATTAATAAGTGGGGCAGCGGATTTTTTTTAAAGCAGGGATGCCCAGGGGACTGCATCCCATGGGATAGAAAGATAATCCCTGCTTGGAGGAGAAGCACTGCCTGCTTGGGCAAACAGATGGGCTGGGAGAGGAGTGGAAGCGGCACCAGCTGGAACAGAGGGATAAGCAGCACTCACAGCCCACGAGCAGCCCTGCTCTTGGCAGCACCTTCAGCAGCAGCTCCCGGGGGGGTGTTTGGGAGGGCACCGGCGAACACGAGGCTCTACCAGGCTGCGGGGCTCCTCGATGCATTATTTCAAAGGTGTTTGTTAACAAAGAAGGGGAAAAAAAATAGCCCAAGATCCTCACTGGAGTTCCAAGGAAAGAGGCGCACGTGCTGAAGCTGATCCTGCGGTGGGTTTTTAGCCAGGAGAGTGCAGGGACCAGCATCTGCACAAACAGCTCTGTGTTTCCTTTGGGTTTTTGTTTTGAGAGTTTTTGGAAGACAGGAGCCTGCAGAGGGGACTGCAAATCACTGCTGCACCTACTGATGTGCCTCTCAGCATCAGGAAACACCATGGTGCTCTGTTATCTCTTGATTAACTATTAAAATGCATTAAACTTAGAAGAAAGGCAGGAAATGGCTCAGCAGGCTGCAGAGCAGCTCACAGAGACCTCCCTGTGCAGCCAACACTTTCCACGCCACCCTGCAAGTGCGAGCTCACCCCACGGATGCTCCACGGGGTGATGAGCTGAGTGCCTACACCAAGAGACTCAGAGCTGCCACGACACCCAAAAGCAGTCACTGCCTGCCTGAGGACTTTCAATTAAAGATGCCTTTTGCACAAAATAACAAGAACACATTATTTCTTCTTCCTCACTCCCCTCTAATATCTTGTGTGCTTCTGGCTTTCTGTTTTTTAATGAAAATATCAGGAAGGAAATATTACTTTTGGAGACAGGAGGAAGAATAGCAGATACTAAGGGTGGATAAACAATTTCCCAACCAGATCTGCTGTGTGAGAAAGAAAAACAGCTCCTTCAAAGCCCTGTGTGTTCCTCACCGGGCAGCTGGGTGTTTGCTCTCACCCCGGGCCCGTGGCCAGCAGGGATGTGCAGCTGGATGCTGAGCAGAGCCACCGAACCGCTGCAGATGATAACTCCTCTCTCTATGTCTCTCACAGGGCTGCTGTCCCCACTCACCCATAGAGGCTCAGCTGCGGAGGCCGTAATCCATCTGGAGGTGCAGGATGGGAAGCACCGCTGAATCTGTCTGTACATCCTTAGCTGTCTTCATCTTTCTGGGTAAGAGCAGCCCCTCACCTCTCCGGCCCAGAGGTTTTCATAGGATGCCCCTCTCTGTGCTCTGGGCTTTTGCGTGATTTATGCAACCAGAAAACGTGTTTGTGCTATGTTCAGCCTCTCTTAGAATCATAAAGGTTGGTAAAGACCTCCAAGATCATCCTCATAGGATCTGGAAGTGTTCAAAGCCAGGTTGGATGGAGCTTTGAGCACCCTGATCCCGTGGGAAGTGTCCCTGCCCATGGCAGGGGTGGAACTGGATGGGCTTTAACGTCCCTCCCAACACAAACCATTCCATGATCACCCAGTGCAACCATCAGCTCAACCCCACTGTGCCTACTAAACTGTGTCCTGAAATGCCACAGCTACACACTCTTGGAACCTCCAGGGATGGTGACTCCACCGCTGCTCTGGGCAGCCCATGCCAATGCCTACTCAAGAAACAGGACTGAAATGGTTGACACCCAAGTCTCCCCCTTTCTAAATTCAGATGTAGGTGAAATACAGGAGAAGCAGATCCTCAGGCAAAGCCTTGGCAGGACCAGTGCCCTCTGCAGCCCATGCTGCCCAGGCTTGTCCTGGCCTTGGCACAAGGAGGAATCTCCTCCTGCCAGTAGGACTTGCTTGTGGTGGAGTCATTTCACCTCCCAGATTTTCTAGGGATGCCTTTTTGGCTATATCCTGACTGCAATGATTCCCCTATTCATCAGGGACCATTTCTGGATCTCAGGGAGTCTCAGGCTGCACACTGAAGGTCCCTTTCCAGCAGGGAGATGTTTCATTTCAGACAACTGAGAATTAGATAACGTCTTCAAGCTAATTCATCATCCCAGGCAGAGACTGCTCGCCTGTCCTTATAAATATCTAATTACCTTTTAATGTTCTCTGGATCCCCACGGAGGCAGAGGGAGGGGTGGCTGCCCTACATTGGGAGGCAATTAGCCTGTTTGGAAATTGGTTTGACCCAAATCTGGTAGAGGCAGCAAGATGGGGTTGGGCTCTCCCATTAATCAGCTGAGTTTGTGTAACTTGCTCCCCACCCAAGCTGAGCCCACAAAAAATTACTCACTGTAAAGCCTGGGAGGGTTATTTTTTCTTGACCTTTGGCTGATGATGTAATGGATCTCAGGAGCCAGCTGGGGCAGAGAGAAATCCTCACTGGGGAACATCAGTGAGGGACCAGGAACAAGTTAAAGCCAGCTATAGATCGCGGAATCATAGAATCGTTAAAGTTGGAAAAGATCTCTAAGCTCACCCAGTCCAACACCACCATATTGACTAAACCATGTCCTGAAGTGCCATGGCCACACATTTTTTGAACACCTCCAGGAAAGGAGACTCCACCATTTCCCTGGGCAGCCTCTGCCAGGGCTTGACCAGATGAGGCTCATGGAAACACTCCAGAGCGGGTGAAGCCCCAAAGCTTCCAGGTCTGGGCTGTCAGCTCCAGCCCTGGCAACCTGGGTTGGCAATGTTCCCCCACCACTATATCACCAAGAGGATGACTTCCCAGCAATCTGTAAAGGGTTAAATCTCATGAAGTGCACAGAGATGACTCTCTCATGAACAAGTTTGTCAGAAAAGTCTAAAAATCTCTCTGGCCTTTTGTCCTTCAGTATAAGCCATGGAAAAGCTTGAAATCTAAGGTGAGCCAAAGCACCGTCCTTTTGTTCCTCAGACAGCTTCTTGTTAAAAATAAGCCTCTGTTCCTCAGAGAGCTGCTCTTTAAAAATACCACTTTGATTTTGTGCACATGTGTGTGTGTGTGTTCAGATTTCTTATAAAACCAATTAATTGTCTGTTTCCCTCATGTGCCGAGGCGTCAGGCTGCGGTCAGTGCTCCGGAGCCATGGCTATGCTGTCTGTGCTCAACAAAAGGATGCTGATGTCCTCATAAATGGGAATACATCTTGGAAAACGTTCAGCTGAGATGTTTATCATTTCCTGGTCTCCAAAGCTAATGCGAGGCTCAGCACAAAGGGAAAGTGTTCAGCATCACGGACACCTGGGTTTTCCAGATCTTACTTTCAGTACATTCCAAATATCGTGTTTGATAACACTAAAAATGAGGGCTCTGGGGTGACAGTAGCAGCCCAGATGATCAGTCTCAGAGGTTCTGAGATTCACCACCCTGCTTTGCTGTCAATTCTCAGTTCTAACCACACAGCAATCTTGTAACGGTTTAATTATCACTTCAATCTAACCATTGTTTTGCTTAATGAGCAAGATCCAGGCATTTCACCTCCAACACCAACCAGACACCTTGGCATTGTAGATAAAAACCCGTTTGAACTTCTGGCATTGATTACATTTGAGAAAATCGATGCCTGGCAGTTGTAGTCCATAACCTTGGCAGAGAGAAAGGGACAGCAGCAGATAGCAATGGGGGGGCGGACTCTGGGTTGAATCAGAAGAGGTGATTAGCGTAATTTAGCTTGACTGGGAAAGAGCATCCTATGGGAACAGGCGCGTGAGTGTTAATAATATATATTTTGTTAAATAAATAGACATTATTTACTATATGCTCCCCATTAATCTCAAAATGTAATGCTGTTAAACCTTCATCCATTCACTACCATCTATCAGAATACAATTAATACACTACTTGCTTATGAATTCTCCATTAACTCGTTACTATTTTACCTGCTGGTCAGCAGAGTTATTTCCAGTGGAGACTTGCTCAGCACAGCCCTTGTTGACCCACCTGAGAGATTTCCAGCTTACAAAAGCTTCTCCTTTGTGGTGATGACTATTCTAGAAGGGAAACAACATCTATACTGATTCAGAGGAAATGCAGCCCTGAAAACATTGTTTCTCTTATTCCAGAGAATCAGAGACAGGCTCAGTCCCCTTCCCCTGCGTGACACCAGGGATGACCAGGCTCCTGCCTGCACATGGCTCCCTTGCAGCAGCAAATCCCCGCTGCTGGAGCCGAGGGATTGGGGAATCGCCTGATGCTGGGACACAAGGAGCAGCTGACAGCTGCTCTGAACCCACTGAGCCAATTAGTGGAGCCCCTTTCCTGTCTCACCCTCATCTCCACATGCAAGAGCAGCCGGAACATGAGACGGACCCCAGGAGCTACAGGTAAAGGGCTGCTTCTCCAGAGCCCAGGAGAGCTGAGCCGGCCATTCCCTGCTGGAAGTCATTCTTGCATAAAACATCACACTTACTGGAGTCACTTAATTTAACTGGTGGCCATGCTGTGTGCTGCAGGGAAGGAAACAGATTGCTGGTTGGCATGGCAGTTTTAAGGCAGTTATTAATTCAATTACAAATCATGGAAGAATCCTGGGGCTAACAAAGCATCTCCAAGCTTATCACGGCAGAGGCAGAGAAAGACTGCGCTGGGAACACGCTGCCTTGAGGTGGCCCCATCCCTGTTAAGGGACATGCACTTCTAAGGGTGCCGAGGAGAGAATAGACTTGGTGGTGATTGTTATCCCATCAGCCACTTCTGCAGATAAGAGATTTCCAGGCAGCTTCTGCTTTGTTCTTTCTTATTTGCAATGCCATTTCCACAAAGCCTGCGTGGAAGTGCATCTGCTGGCACTTGCCATGTATCTGAGACATAGACTCACTCACCGCACTCACACTTCCCACTGAAACATTATCCCCAAGCCAAAGAATGGCCCAGATACAAGGCAGGAGAACACAGGCGGGTTCTGATGTTCCTCTTGTGCCTATGTCCGAGCCATACTCCTGACAGCAAGATCAGAATCAGACCTGTGTCTGAACATGACAGTGGAAGCTTCAAGCTCATCTCATTAATTCGAAAGTAGGAGTGATAACCTGCAACATTGGTTCAGACACCAGCAAACAGCAGGTTTGAGTTGTCAAGAGTTGATGACGTTCATGTTGGATGGGGCTTTGAGCAACCTGATCTGGTGGAAGGAGGGTTGGAACTGGATGATCTTTAAAGTCCTCTCCAACCCAAACCATTCCATGATTCTATGATGCAGCAGACATGGGGATGGAGGGGATCTGGCAGGCGTGTGCAGGGAGGCAGTGGCAGTGCTGAGAAATTACTGCAAAGATCCAGGTTCTCCACTCTCCTTCCTTGTCCTGGGGAGGAGTTAGGAGGAATCAACCAGCTGAAGTTTGTACAGACAGAGGAGGTACCAGCATGACCTCACTGCCAGGTACAAGGAGGGCATGTCGGGGTTCCAGCTCTGGCCTCATCTGTGCATGGCTTCCCAAGAGGCACGTGTACGTGCTCCTTCATTTCTACATCTTGAAGCACGTCTGGTCCCTCTGGCACAGTAGCGATGGTGTTAGATGCTCAGCAGGAAATGCACGCTTTCTGCCCAAAGCCATGGTTGGGACTGGGCTGTGTTGACAGATGGCTTGTGACTTTCACGTTGCTCTTTCTTTGATCCTAGCCGCGGTTCTGTCGCTGTCAGGGACACCCTACAAAACTAAAAATGAGAATTTTGAGAAAAAGCTAACTTGAGCTGAGCAGGGTTTCCATCTCTTGCAGTTCGGTGCCAAGCACAGAGCAGCACTAGGAACTATGGGCCAGTGTTTGAGGAGCAGCCTGTCCACACCCTCTTCCCTGAAGGCTCAGCAGAAGAGAAAGTCACACTAGCTTGCCGAGCAAGAGCCAGTCCTCCTGCCACCTACAGGTGAGCTCACCTGCTCTCTCTGTGTACCAGGACTGGGCCACAGCGATCAAGAATTTTGCTCTCTGTTCTCCACTTGTTTGAAGAAAATCACTAACATGGGAATGCTCCTCTACGCGTGATGTGCCATCCGCACAGAACAGATACAAATCCAACTCAAATCCCAACCCACCACCACTGGAAAAACAAACAAGCACAGCCTCCCACCAGGCACCACGAGCGTTGCAATGCATATTTACCTCTCTCACTCTTCACACTTGTTCTCCGCAGGTGGAAGATGAATGGCACAGAGATAAAGATGGAGCCAGATTCCCGTTACAGGCTGGTTGCAGGCGACCTAGTGATAAGCAACCCGGTGAAAGCTAAGGATGCTGGCTCCTACCAGTGCGTGGCGTCTAATTCCAAGGGCACAGTGGTCAGCAGGGAAGCCTCCCTTCGCTTTGGCTGTAAGTTTTTCTCCATGAGATAAATCAAATGCAGCCACAGTTATGCTGGGAGTAAACTGAGCCCCCCCCCCCCCATATTAGTAAAGGGGGGAGAGAAGCTCTCCTGTGTGTGGCACCCAATGTCATCGCCCGGACAAACCCCGATGCTTTCCATTAATATGGAGGCGCGGTAGAAATTTGATGCACAACAGAAAGTCAGTCTTATTTTTGGATCTCTATCCAACCTGTGGAGAACAAGATAAATCACAGTAATTCCTCCAGCTGTTTTTCTCATCCATGAACAGGTTTCACTTTGCATGTTTAGTTTTGCAGGAATTCTCCGCAGAAGAGCGAGACCCCGTGAAGATTACAGAAGGATGGGGAGTGATGTTCGCCTGCAGCCCTCCCCCCCACTATCCAGGTAAGGGTTTGCATTTCAGCATCATCACCAGCAGGGATTAGCAGCCAAAGAGATGCAACAGAGCAAGGCATTCCCAGACACAGAAAGCACTCCTTCTCTTTGGGAATTTTAGGGAAGCAAATTTGCGTTTAATACAGAGTCTGTAAAGCAACAGAACAGAGGTAGGGCTTAGCGTGTGGAGAAAACACTATCCAAGGACCAACTCCATCTTAGACTGGCCTGGAGAGGGACCTGCTGGGTTTAGTCCCACCTGGAGGCCACAGGCAACTCGTGCAGTTTGTCCCTTTTCTTTTCCCTGTAGGCTTATCCTATCGATGGCTCCTGAATGAGTTTCCCAATTTCATCCCAGCCGATGGAAGGCGTTTCGTCTCTCAGACCACAGGAAACCTTTACATTGCCAAGACGGAGGCTTCTGACCTGGGGAACTATTCGTGCTTTGCCACCAGCCACATCGATTTCATCACCAAGAGCGTTTTCAGCAAGTTCTCCCGGCTCAGCCTCGCTGCAGAGGGTCAGTGCTCTTGGATTAGCATAGACTGGACAAAAGGCAAAATTAACAAGGCACCACAAAGCACCCGGGCTCCAAAGGACTCAAATCACCCACCAGCCTCTCAGGGGAGCTTAAGGCTTATAAAAATATTAATTGGCTGGAACCTGGGGGAAGCAGCCCTCTCTCATGCAGCTAAAAATCCATCCACGGGGTTTCTCTGTAAAAGAGAAACGGCACAGGGTGCAGCCTGTGCAGGCTCAAACAGCCCTGAAATGACTCTCCTCTGCTTTTGGTGGCCTTGCAGAGGGGCAGCTAAAGATACTTGTTGGGCAGGGCAAGGGGAGTTAAGTAGACAGAAAATTAAGGAGAAATGAGATGTTGTAAAAAGGGAGTGCAGGGATAGGATGAGGGGGACAGTTTTCAGCTGAAAGAGGAGAGATTGAGATGACATCTTAGGAAGAAATGTTTTTTTTCTGTGAGAATGAGGAGGCCCTGGCCCAGGGTGCCCAGAGCAGTGGTGGCTGCCCCATCCCTGGAGGGGTTCCAGGCCAGGTTGGATGGGGCTTGGAGCCCCTGATCCAGTGGGAGGTGTCCCTGCCCATGGCAGGGAGTTGGAACTGGATGGGCTTTGATTTCCTTTCCAACCCAAACCATTCCATGATTCTATGACTTTAGTAAGAACTGTTTTCAGAGGAAAATGAAACTTGGTCTCTGCTGCCCATAAATCATCCAAACACAAGAAGGTTTTGCAAAGCAATGCAGCCTTGTGGGTACTCTGCTCCTTAAGACCTCAGCTGTGCCATTTTAGAGTCTTCCAGAACTCCTCAACAGTGCTTTCCTTTTAACAGATGCCAGGCAGTACGCACCCAGCATAAAAGCCAGGTTTCCTGCTGACACCTACGCTCTGACCGGGCAGATGGTGACTTTGGAGTGTTTTGCCTTTGGAAAGTGAGTGTGGTGTTTGTGTCACTCAGGCTTGGGGTGGGGAGGGCATCACAGAACCGGTAATGTTCACAACCCTTCTCCTCAAGGGGTCTGCTGTAGACTGGAGATGGAGGGGAGCAGGAAGAGGGAGGAATCGGCTAAAGCCATCTGCCCAGTTGGGATGGGACCTGGGTGGCTAACTGGGGACTGAGTCACAGCAGGCTGTAATGCAGCACAGGATACCCGAGTGCTGGCCCTCACCAGATTTACTTTCAAATAGCCCCGTTCCTCGAATAAAGTGGAGGAAGCTGGATGGCTCACAGTCCTCCAAGTGGATCGGCAGCGAGCCCCTCTTGCAGATCCAGGATGTTGGCTTTGAGGATGAAGGCACTTACGAGTGTGAAGCTGAAAACGCCAAAGGGAGAGACACCTACCAGGGCCGCATCATCATTCAAGGTAACACCTTTAAACAGGCACCGTTCCAGAGCACAGCAAGATGCCCCGGGGCAATGGACGGAGCCTTTGGGAGTGAAACTACCACCTCTCAGCCTGCCTCATATCAGTCCTAATTAAACCTATCGCAAAGCCCCAACAAAGACCGGCAAAGATCACTGATACCTTCCTCAGGGGATGCATTTAGGGTATGGCGAGTAAAGAGAGACCATCTAACTTACTCTAAAGTAATTCTAGCAAAGTTGAGGTAACCATAGAAGAAAGCACAGTGGTAAAAATCAAACTTGGTTCTCAACCAAGATCCTCTCCAAGCCTGGGGTACTTCCACAAGGGTTAATGTTTGGAGCTATTAATGAGATCTAGTCAAGTTACAAAACTTAACCCTGTTATCTTAGTCTGAATCCAGTCTTTCCTGAAGTTCAGGAATTACTGCATTTACTCTTAGGAAGAGAAACCAGGATGTTCTTTGTCAGATCTGGATTCTGCCCTAACGTTATGCAGTCCACATGCACAGATGCAGCCAGACCCAGAGAGGACTCAGCCTCGCCTTGTGCACAAAAGGCAAAGGCTGTTACTATGGTGAAACACGCTGTGAAAAATAAATCTGCCAGCAGAGATGACACAATGAGCATCCTTTTGCCTGCCTGGCACAACAAGCCTCTTATCTGATCTCCTTGGCTCTGCCACCTCTCTTGCTCCTTTGCAGCTCAGCCAGACTGGTTGACAGTAATTGCAGACACGGAAGCCGACATCGGGTCTGACCTGCGTTGGAGCTGTGCGGCTTCCGGCAAACCCAGACCCACAATCCGATGGCTTCGGGATGGGCAGCCGCTGACCTCCCAGGTACCGCCACACACATCTAACAGCAAGAGCAGCTCAGTCACTGCACACCAGAATCTGCAGTACTGAACCCGCTCCTCCAGACTTAGTCCCTCTCCTGTCTTGCTGCAAATGCATCTCAACCCTGTTATATCACCCTGCATCCCTATTCCATGTGCCCCCATGAGGCTGCAAAGCAATGCCATGGTCCTTACCGAGTCCCTTTTCCCATCACTGCCATCCCAGCCATTGCTTCATGCAACTACAGGAACTCAGCCAGTTATCAGGGCACCTTGTACCTGTCTTCGTACACCCTGCACGTTGCTGCTCAGGCACTCAGAAGTCTCAGCAAACAGAGTACAGTGATGTGGGGTAGAGACTGGGCACACAGAAAAAATGGCCTGTATTTCCCCCCACGGAAAACCAGGCTGGCTCCAAACTGGCATCAGAGTCTGTAATGAAACTCAACCCTGAACACACGAGGCTTGAGTTCCATTTTTTTGTCTTTCTCATCTAATGGGTTCATCCTCTTGTTTGCACAGAACCGCATCGAAGTGAGCGGTGGAGAGCTGAGATTTTCCAAGCTAGTCCTGGAGGACTCTGGCATGTATCAGTGTGTGGCTGAGAACAAGCATGGCACAGTATATGCAAGTGCTGAATTAACAGTGCAAGGTAATCTCTCATTTCCCAGTGCTCTGGGTTTCAATGGGACACTGAAGCATTTTAGATCTCTTCCTAATATCCTCTGCTTGTGATCTCAGAATATTATAAGAGCAGACAAAAACTGCTTCACTCACCATTGAAATATAGTTGCTGGTTCAACGAGACACTCTACAACCCTTTAAAATTGAAATCTTGGTTAATTCAAGTAACACTGAAAGAGAACAAGGACATCTGTTTAGCTACAGAAAGTGTACAGGACAGACAGCAGCAACACATCTCCTACTCTTTGGAGGATGGAGGTCAAAGATAAGAGTCCAGAACCTGTTCAGCCTGCCTTGATGGATGGTGACCGGGACTGGACTGATGCCAAACTTGTTCCATGTTAGTCTAAAAGCTTATCAGTAGATGCCAGAGATAAATTCAAGGCCCTAAGCATCAAGTGTTCAACATTAACCCAATGCAATGCATGAGGGTGACAGATAAAACCCAATCCTATCTCTGCAATTCCAGGAGGAGTTTTAGGCAAGCTGGATGTCTGCATTGGTGTCTTTGGTCAGGATATTAAAGAGAATATCCTTTCCATTTTTAAAAGCAGCTGTTCTTGTGTCTCTCAAAGACCTTGCACTTGTTAGGGTCATATCACCATCGCTAAGTACGACACGAGCCACAAAACACCTGCCTCAGCAGGCGTTAGAAACCGCCTGGCAGAAGAGGGATCGCTCCATCTTGCTCACCAGATATTGCTATGCTTCTGTTAGCAAGTCATCTAACAACAATCAATACCTAGTTACGTGGCGGCTAAAATGCTCACACAGAAGAGTTTTCTAATCATTCCTTAATCCTCTTTTTTCCCCCCTTGTAGCCTTAGCACCAGATTTTAGACTAAAGCCAGTGAAGCGACTGATACCTGCAGCCCGAAGCGGGAAGGTCATCATCCCATGCCAACCAAGGGCGGCACCAAAAGCCACCGTGCTGTGGACCAAAGGGACTGAACTTCTGATCAACAGTAGCAGGTAGCAGCAGAGAGTCAGCTTCTACCTAGAAATTGTAGCTAAAAACACCTTTCTTTTCTTGCTAGAAGGCTGGACTTGATGACCCAAGCGTGCTGCTACATCTCTGAACATGAGCAATTTGTTATTCCTCTATTTTTTTTCTTTAGAAAACTCCCACATGATATTTTGCAGTCCTGTCTTTATCACCAGTTTCTCTAAAACCACCACGTGCTGGAAATTGCCAGGTGTACAGAGGGAACTGACCTTTTTAACCTTTCTCTTGTATGGTTTTTCTTCCTTTCCAGGGTGACTATTACCCCAGACGGCACTCTGATCCTCCAGAATATCAGCAAATCTGATGAGGGGAAGTATACCTGCTTTGCTGAGAATTCCATGGGCAAAGCCAACAGCACCGGAATCCTCTCTGTTCGAGGTAGAGATGTTTGCCTTGATTTGGGGTCAATCGAGCAAGAAACATCTAAGGATGACATGATGTGATATTTCTCCTCTCCTTATACTCCCAAAAACCAATGCAGCACACAGAGAATCAGAGACATTTCAGTTTATGGAGCAGAAAACCTACCCAGCCCACCAAATCATCCCTACCAACCAGCGGTCCTTAGAAAAAGCATTTCCATTTTCTCACCACTGTAATCTTCATCTTCCTCCTTTAAAACTACAGCTGTTAGAGAGGGATGATAACAAGGTGGAAAGTGTGAGCTGGTTTGGATACTCTGCAGCATTAAAACACATGTGGTACACGGCCATTTGCAGCTAACAGCCCTCCTTGCTCTTTCTCTGCAGATGCCACCAAAATCACATTGGCACCATCTAGTGCTGATATCAATGTAGGTGAAAACCTTACTCTACAATGTCACGCGTCTCACGATCCGACCATGGATCTAACCTTCACCTGGTCACTAGATGATTTCCCCATTGACTTTGACAAGTCCGAGGGCCACTATCGGCGAGCCAGCGTGGTGAGCAGAAAGGGCGATTTGTAACATCAATAAGGGCAGAAAACTTAATACCAGCCTCTTCGTTTGCATGTTGAATGCTGGATTGCGATCAGGCATGTTCAAACTCTCACCTTGCTGTCTTTTCCCCACGCAGAAGGAAGCTATTGGGGACCTCAGCATCTTCAACGCCCAACTAAAGCACTCGGGGCGCTACACGTGTACAGCCCAGACAGTTGTGGACAGTGCTTCGGAGTCAGCTACACTGACCGTCAGAGGTGAGTTCTCTGTCACAAGGTCCCTTGCTCCTTATAAGCCTGAAGCAGCGGCATGATCCTTGAAAGGGATCAGCTCACTCTTCCCTTGTGACCAACTCAACATCTAACATTTGAACTGGGTGGGATAGGCCTGTGAGATTTAAGAGAGGCAAAAAAATGGAGGCGAGGCTTCCCAGCCTCCAGAAAAGACAGGCTTGATTTTAATTTATGACTTGGACAATAAAAAGAGCAATAAGTATCCAAATCATAGAATGGTTTGGGTCAGAAGGGACCCCAAAGCCCATCCAGTGCCATCCCCTGCCATGGGCAGGGACACCTCCCACTGGATCAGGGGCTCCAAGCCCCATCCAACCTGGCCTGGAACCCCTCCAGGGATGGGACAGCCACCACTGCTCTGGGCAACCTGGGCCAGGGCCTCCCCACCCTCACAGCAAAACATTTCTTCCTAATATCCAGTGTTAGATATTAAGATGATACGTAATACTTTCACCTTAGTAACACATCTGTCTGTCTTCCAGGACCTCCAGGCCCCCCTGGGGGTGTGGTTGTGAGAGACATCAGTGACACCACTGTCCAACTGAGCTGGAGCCGCGGCTTCGATAACCACAGCCCTATTGCCAGGTACCTCATTGAGGCGCGGACCCTCCTCTCCAACAACTGGAAGCAAATGCGTACCAGTAAGTGTCTTGATGGCAGCAGCGGTGGCGTGGCTTGTGCCGGACAACAAGTTCTTGCTGTGTGCTCTGGCTGCCACTTGCTCTATTTGTTCTCCTCTCATGTTATTGGATTATATAGATCCTGTAAATATCGAAGGCAACGCAGAGACAGCCCAAGTGGTGAACCTCATTCCTTGGATGGATTATGAGTTTCGGGTCCTAGCGAGTAACATTCTAGGAGTTGGGGAGCCAAGTTTACCCTCCAGCAAAATCCGTACTAAAGAAGCAGGTACGTGCAGATACATTCAGAGTCAGAAAGGGGAATCAGAGATATCTGTCTCTACGTGCCAGAGCAGGGAGGCAAGGCTGGATTGCAGCATGTCTTGGGCCCAGGTAGTCATCTCCTCGAGTTCTCTGGAAGGTGATGATATCACAAAATGTTCTGCTTTTTGCCCACTTACACATCAAAGACAAAGCAGTACCAGAGCTGGCAGCTAAATTCACCAGAATTCAATACAATACATTAAACTATTATAAATCCTAGCTTCAAATCCTGTACCTTCCGGGCAGTAATGCCTAAAAAGAACCCCGTATATCACAATGTACAACAACAGAGAGACAAGGTAGATTTCCCAACACATGGCGGTGAATGGTCATTCCATCTTTCGCTGCTTGAATGTGCAAGCAGAAGGGATGTAAGAACAGCAGGAGAATGCTGTCATGTACTAAACACATATTGAATCTTTTCTAATAAAACCCCTCCTCCATATCCCTGCTTTCAGGCTCAATCCTTGTTCCCTCAGGGGCACGCTGCCTCCAGGCACTAGCCTGTACTCTAAACTTGATTTTCATAGAATCATTGAATAATAGAATGGTTTGGGCTGGAAGGGACCTCAAAGCCCATCCAGTTCCAACTCCCTGCCACAGGCAGGGACACCTCCCACTGGAACAGGTTGCTCCAAGCTCCATCCAGCCTGGCCTTGGACACCTTCAAGGAGGTGTTCAAGACCAGGTTTTCACAACCATCTGAAGCACTTAACAGCTAAACGCATAGAGACCAGCACTTTTAAATGAGCTGTCAAAGCCTGGCTACTCCCGGGCCACGCAATGTCTGTGCTCATCTCCACCACTGCTGTTTCTTTAACACAATCTGTGCCGTCTGCCTTTATTCTGGGACCCGACAGCACCTACCGTGGCACCATCTGGACTCAGCGGAGGCGGAGGGGCTCCCAACGAGCTGATCATCAACTGGACGGTAAGTCAGCAGCGTGGCACCAGCCGTGGATGCTGGGAGAGGGCCAGGCGGAGGAGCACATCCCACTTCTTTTGGGAAATCAGTGCTGCAATTACAATCTTGATACGTGGTTGAGCCAAACACTGCACTTAGCCCAAAGCCTTGCTTGTTTGAACGGACTAAGGCTTGTTCTCTTTCCACACCCCTGACAGCCGACACTGCGGGACTATCAGAATGGAGATGGCTTTGGCTACATTTTGTCTTTTCGCAAGAAAGGCACCCAGGGGTGGCTTACAGCAAGGGTGCCACATGCAGAATCGCTGCACTACGTCTACCGCAATGAGAGCATTGGTCCCTACACCCCCTTTGAAGTGAAGATCAAAGCGTACAACAGGAAAGGAGAGGGGCCAGAGAGCCTGACTGCCATCGTCTACTCTGCAGAAGAAGGTAAAGAGGGACTGAGGTGACTCTGAATTCACCGTGCTTTATTCAATCAACAACATGTCCTAACTCAGCCCCCTGCAGAGCTGCATCTGTCTGGAAGCTCAATGATAGGAGAGGTTTCTTTTACTCAAAGGCAGTAATTGCGGTGTAACATTTATCTTCTACTTCAAATACACAGATAGACGTTTCCCTAAGCCCAGCCGCGACTGCACACCGGAGCAGACACAGATCCTCGCAGCACACAGCTGTGGCCCCGCTTGTCCTACTAAGTCTCCAAATCCCTTCCCCTTGCTTTGCTCCGCACGCACAATCCCAGTTGTCTGGCTGCACCGTAACAGAGCTGCAGGGGAGCCTTTCATTTCAGGACAGTGATTATGCTTCCCAGAGCTAGGAAAAGGATTTAATTCCCTTTTGTTGTCTTTTTCAGAACCTAAAGTGGCTCCTTTCAGAGTTACGGCCAAGGCTGTTCTGTCCTCAGAAATGGATGTGTCCTGGGAGCCCGTTGAACAGGGAGATATGACCGGAGTGCTTTTGGGCTACGAGGTATGAGCCCAACCATGGGCATGAGAGATGCTGAAACTGAGAGCAGAGAGCCTAGCAAAGAAAATTCCTCCAGGCTAAGGGAGGTGAAAGGAAACAGCATTCTGTTTCCAAAGGTGGAGGATAATTACTGGGCAGCACAAGGTCCTAATGGGGCTCACAAGAGAGATTAGTAAGAGAGAAACAACCTTTCTTTTTCTGCTTGCCTTTCCACAGAGACTATAACTTTATTCCCAGGCACAGACTAAGCAAAATGCATAGAAACAAATACCAAAGCGTCTCCAGTGCTGGCTGTAGATGGACCAAGTCTGGTATTGGCAGATGCTCCTATTCTTACTAAACCTACCCCATCCCTTTTCTATTCAGATCCGGTACTGGAAGGATGGTGATAAAGAGGAGGCAGCTGACAGGGTGAGAACAGCAGGGCTGGTCACATCAGCACATGTAACAGGCCTAAACCCCAACACGAAATACCACGTGTCTGTCAGAGCTTACAACCGGGCTGGAACCGGCCCCCCCAGCCCCTCTACCAACGTCACGACAACAAAGCCACGTGAGTGAGCCCCAATCACCTCTGGTTTACACATAGAATCATAGAATTTTTTGGTTGGAAAAGACCTTTCAGTCCAGCCATACCTGTCCACTACTGAACCACCTCATCTCCCTGTCTTTAAACACCTCCCTGGGCAGCCTCTGCCAGGGCCTGAGAGCCCCTTCAGTGAAGGAATTGTTCCTAATAGCCAATCTAAACCCTCCCTGGTGCAACTTGAGGCCATTTCCTCCCATCCTATCCCTCGTTACTTGGGAGAAGAGCCCAGCACCCACCTCACCACAACCTCCTTTCAGGAGCTGCAGAGAGCGATGAGGTCTCCCCTCAGCCTCCTCTTCTCCAGGATAAACAGCCCCAGGTCCCTCAGCTGCTCCTCATAATCTTTGTTCTCCAGCCCTTTCAACAGCTTCGTTGCCCTTCCCTGGACACGGTCCAGTGCCTTAATGTCATGTCACATTGTATTCCCTAGGATTCCAGAGGATCTCCCTTGATCAGCTAACTGATGATCTATTACATCTCGGTGTTCTAAAGCCATTTTAACTAGTCCATAAAACAGTTCCCTAAGTTTCCTCAGATCAATCTTGTTGTCTGTGCATCACTTCTCTGAGAAGATCTGTGCTCAGAGCAACAATTGCTGGGATAGCTCCCTTTAAAGCAACAGCAGTGGTTCCACCAGCCTCGCTGATGAGTCGTAAGCATCTCAGGAGATGGCTGTAATCAGTACAACCTTCTCAGCAGTTCCCGACTTACTGTATCTCTGTCTCGTTTTGTGTCTCTTAGCACCAAAGAGGCCACCTGGCAACATCTCTTGGACTTTCTCTGGGTCTACAGTCAGCATCAAGTGGGACCCAGTGGTGGCGAAGGCAGATGAGTCTGCAGTTACGGGGTACAAGGTACAGCTCCCCGTACAGGCAGCATGCAGCTGGCCACCTCTTACAAGTGAAACTAAGGAAACCACAGTGAACGTAAACTCAAAGTTGCCTCTTCCAACAGATGCTTTACAGGCAGGATTCCCACTCTGCTCCCACGCTATACCTGGCCAGCAAGAGCAGGATCGACATTCCTGTCCCCGAAGACTTCACTCACGCCTTTGTACAGATCAGGGTGACGGGTCCAGGGGGAGATGGCATCCCAGCAGAAGTTCACATCCTCCGAAACAGTGGTACGTATGCTTCCCTCCGTGTGCACACACTCCAGGCACAAACACTCCGTTACAGGCATTTTCACTGGAAAACAAGCTCAGCAAGAGGAGTTAATCCACAGGACTGCTTGTCTGTCATTCTCTACCACTGTTCTTTGACAGCTAATGACTTCATCGCTTCTCCCTACCTGACCATAGCACAGCATAATAACAATAAATGCTATTATGTTTTAAAATCCCACTCTCCTTTCCAGGAACACATGGGAACATCCTACCCCAATGTTTTAGGTTGAGACTCTGGAACTGGTCTTTGGCTTTCATGTGCTGTTTGCTCAAAGTATCTCCCAACACATTCCTCTCCAGGACTCCACTAGCTGGCCTCTCCCCAGACTCTGAGCAACCTTTCAGTCCAGTCTGAATCCAGCCTCATTATTCACAACCAAAGCCCTTGGGTTCCCATGCAAACCCAGCCTACATTTACTAAGAGTGAAATCCTGACTCTGTTTCTGGAGGCTGAACCCCAACTCCGTCAGCTTCCCTTGATTCTGGGGGTAAGTACTCAGAGCCCACCTTCAAATTCTCCTTTCCAAAACCAGTGCTCCTGGGAAGTTCCTCAGTGATAGTCACAAAACCAGCAGGCAGAACCCAAGAACCAACATCTTACCAACCCTCCCAGCTCTTTCCTCAAGACGTCAGGTTGCATCTATGCAACAAGCCTGTTACTCCTTTGCTGTTCCTTTTCTTTCAGGAACAAGTATGATGGTGGAAGACTCGGTGACGAGGCCAGTGCCACACGCTGTCATCATCACAACTAACTCTCTAGCAATGGTGGCCCTGATCCGCTACCTGGAGCTCTGACGATGGCCAGTGCAGAGGAGGACTCCAGACATGCTTCCTCCCAAGCCAGTGGGGAACAACTTACTACTTGGCTGCTGCACCTTTCAGTTTGTACCACAGCAGCACTACAGAGAGAGGATGTGACAACGTTGCTTTAAAGGAGGAAGAAAAATACACCTCTTTTTGTTTGTTTTCGGAGAAAATAAGCTTTCATACAAGACATGGGTCTTTAACCAATTAAACATTTTTTAAAGAGACAAGTAAAAGGAAGAAGAATTCTATGTGACTTCTAACAGCCAACTGCCCCACACACTGTATCCAATAGGTTTTCTGCCTTACGAAGCCATGTACTAAAATAACGAGACTGCTAAACTTGACTTCTTTTTGTTTTTCTAAATACGTACAGTGAATTTTGGGCAGGGAGAAGGGAGGACGGGGACTGAGGATTTCACAGTGATCAGCATGTTTCATGCCAATCCCAGTCACAGCCATCTCTCACGAATTCTGGGACAGGATTTTTTGTTCCTCCCACATCACAAACCAAACTCTGCAGCAACCAGGCCAAGGAGAGAAAGCCACAAGCGAGATCGATCTCTGCCCCATCCTGGTGACGGGGGAGCAGAGAGTGTAGATTGTGAAAAGCTTTTTTATGCCACTGGGGTTAACTTGCAACCCCAGCCGATTGTTTGTATCAACTGTTATGCTGTGAGGTGAAACATTCAATGTTATCCCTATCCCACATGCTTTTGGGGTGTTTTTTATTATGCTGTTCGCATCTTTCCTTTTTATTTGGGGAGGAGAAGGGGTAAGCGAAAAGGAGTTACTTTTCTAGCATCTGCTAACACGGAGAGGCAGTTCTGCCTGGTAACAGGAGATGTCAACATATCTGATTTTAATGCAGAGAGGGTCTTAAAGGAGGAATAAAAAGGAATATTACGTGATTTAACCAGGAACTGGAGACTCAAGGAAGCCATCATTGGGGCTACAAGGAAAATCTGGACTCAGATTCATCTCCCTACACAAAGAGTTCTGCCCACCCGAAATACCAGTTTCAACATAGGACTGCAAGGGTGAGATTTGATCGGTCAGTCTGATTTTCAGGCCCAAGGCTCATACAGGTAATGTAAACAGGAGGGCTGATACCCCAAAGATGTACAGGGAGGCTGAGGTGCACCATAAACTCAAGGGGCTGGGAAGAGATGTTGCATATTAAAATCTCTCTGTCTCCCAGCAAAGCAATCAAATGACCAAAGTTAACCAGAAGCTGATTTATATTGCTTGCTGATTAGATCCCAAGCACGCTCTTAGGGACCTTTACCTGCCTGCACCTTCTTCCTTCCCAGCAGAAAATACTGCTGGCTGGAGCAATCTCAATTCCAGAATTACCTGTCAAAGCTCTACACTCGCACAAATGTGCAGTGGCAAAGGATGATGTACGGCTTCTACACTGGATGCCAGTTCCTTATCCTCGCTAATCATCCCAAAACTCCCATGTCCTAGGCCTTAGTGAGCGTTTGAGAGCTTCCATGCAGAAATCGCTGGCCTCTTAAGGAGTTATGCCTACTGCATACATCACAGAATCATGGAATGGTTTGGCTTGGAAGGGACCTCAAAGCCCATCCAGTCCCAACCCCCTGCCATGGGCTGGAACACCTCCCGCTGGATCAGATTGCTCCAAGCCCCATTGAACCTGGTCTTGAACACCAAAATATCCACAGCATCCCAGCATAATTCTACAAATCCAGAAGAAAGAAGGCAAATGCACAGGTAGGTTCACAGCGTGGTGCGAATAGCCAAGCTCTGGAGTGAGGAAGAAGGGCTCCTTTGGGTTTAGCCAACAAGAGAAACAAGAGCCTATGGCTCTAAGTAATTATAGCACCGTTATTTCACTGCCTCAGTTTCCCTTCCTGAAAAGTGAGGCACAAGAGAATCAGTGCAAGTTCGTTGTAGTTTCAGAGTAGCTATGTATTCTCACTGCTGTCAGAAAATGCCTGCAGCTCACATTTGGGTGTCAGAGCAGACTCAAATGACCCAGCTCAGGCACCAAGAGCAGTGTGCTCGAGGCAGCAAGGCTGATGAGTCACTGCCCAAGTCCTTGGTGGTAAACTTGTCCCTGTATTCACACTGCCTCTGCTACTTGGTCCTCAGTGTTTCCACAGCTCAGTGTTTCCTGAGCATTACTGTGGAGAAACTCTGAAAAATGCACACAGTGTTTGCATTTTTGGACAGTCTAAAGCTGCAGCGCAGACAAGATAGCGGCAAGTTGGGAAACACAGCAGGCAACGCCCCGGGTGAAGGACAGGGCATGGTGGGGGCACAGGAAAGATTTTTCCACTTGCAATGCTGGAAGATGAGAAAGCTCAAGCCCAGGCTAAACTCTGCTCTAGGCAAGACAGCTCAGCTTTTGTACATAGACGCGAGCCACATTAAGACAAAGACTGGCTTATCTTAGGCAAAGCGTTCTGACATTTAATTTTTCAGAGGTTAGGTGACTCCCAGAAAACGGCTTACACCTGCAAACACAGCCAAGGCAGCACCGGTTAGGCTGTATCCAGGCTATAAAAAACCTACATATGAAGCCTAGCTGAAGACACCAACTGGAGAAAGAGATGTGGAAGAAACCTACTGTGAAGCCAGGTAGAGCTTCCCACAATGCAGTACAAGGTTTAAAAGGAAGGTGTTCAGACCCAGGGGAGAAAACTTAGATTTTAAGATTTTAACAGAGTTTACTGTTACTCTATGTTATTGCATTAAGATGCAAATCAATTTCCTGTCTCATTAAGAGTTCCCAACATTCAATTGCTCTGAGCATTTGCTTTAGGGATTAGCTAACAGGCATGAGTTAAGTGCTGTGGGGTTTGTTCTCAGCACTATAACAGCTCGCTAAGGAAAATAATCTCATTTCACAGGGTCCAACTTACTGGTCAAGAGTAAAAACCAACTTGACAAGGGTGCTGTAAACAGTTCTAGGTGGTCTGGGCCAAATTAAGCACTCAGCTGAATTCTGTTCCTGTTTGAATCAGGAACAGCTCATGTTTGTGGCAGGACAGATGAAGCGTTGTGCTCTGAATGGGAGGCACTCTCCTATCTTTGCCCAAGGAATCAGCTGGATAATGCAGACATCACCTTCAGCTAACGCCAAAGGGGTCTAAATCCCATCTGCTCTGAACCTGCACAGCTATTCCCCATCCACAGAAACCCTCTGCTGGGAATATTTTAATCCAGCTTCACTACACATACAGAGCAGTTTTCTTCTTGGTAACTTTGTTGTACCCTATTTTTTTAAGAAAACCTAACGAGAAACATTGTAAGCATACTGTACATACTGTAATTATGGTTATTTATTGGCTATGATAGCATACAGTTCATAAATAAAGATCTTTAGAAACTTCAGACAACTGCTAGAGTACAGAGTCCTTCTGTCCAGCCTCAAATGCAATCAGTGCCCACCTCACTCAGGAGTCTCTCTGGTCCAGGACTGTACTTTTACTGAATGCCATTTGCACATCCTCTTACAAATAAGGAGCCCAGTGAGACCTCATCTTCACAGAGTAGGACCTCTCAACAAAATTTAATTCAATTAAGGTAGCGTAAATGCAATTTCTTTCCCACAACAGTCATGATCAGCCAAAAGAGGAGATGATCCAAAGGCTGGAGCACCTCCCATCCAAGGGCAGGCTGAGAGAGTTGGGGTTCCTCAGCCTGGAGAAGAGAAGGCTCTGGGGAGAACTTAGCGCAGCTTCCAGTGCTGAAAGAAGCTCCAGGAAAGCTGGGGAGGGGCTCTGGATCAGGGATTGTGGGGACAGGATGAGGGGGAACAGTTTTCAGCTGAAAGAGGGGAGATTGAGATGAGATCTTAGGAAGAAATGTTTTGCTGTGAGGGTGGGGAGGCCCTGGCCCAGGTTGCCCAGAGCAGTGGTGCTGCCCCATCCCTGGAGGGGTTCCAGGCCAGGTTGGATGGGGCTTGGAGCCCCTGATCCAGTGGGAGGTGTCCCTGCCCATGGCTTTAAGGTCCCTTCCAACCCAAACCATCCTACAGTTCTGTGATTCTATAAATTGTGAGTGTTGAGGCTCTGGTTAGAGATGTTACTATAATGTGCTCTCTTGGGCTGGTGAGTAATGCTAGAAAACTCAAGTCAGAAATTCTGAGCAGCTTATTAGCAGAAAGGGTAACCGACTGTTGGAACAGCTTGCCAAAAAGCTTTATCATCAATCATAGCCTTTAAATCAAGACTGGAAGTCTTCCAGGAGAGACATCCACCAGATCAGCCACAAGAGAGGAGGCCTGCAAAGGTTCACTTACATTATAGAGAATCATTTCCTTCATTGCAGGAAGCGTTGCATGAAATCACCTCATCTACGTTATGGCAGATTAATTCATCACAGTCGTTCCTTCTGCCCCCACAAAAACATACTTGTTAGCTTCCTTCTACCATTGGGAAGGACGTCAAGAAATCAGCTACAGCAACTACATGTGGAACAGCCGAAGTCAGGCAGATGCCAGGTGCAGCCATGCCAGGGAGCAGCCAGACGAGAAACTGGGCTCAGCAGCACGGGGTGGCGGGAAGCCTTGCCCAAACGCTCTTCCTCTGCCCCTCCTGGATGCATTCGCCGTCATGCAGCCTCCAAAAGAAATCCCATGGTTGACCATGGTGGGCTCAGGCGCAGCTGCCGCAAGATGTGCTCCAAGGATCATCGCTGAGCCCCTAATGGCAGAGGGGAGGACAGAGGGATGGACACAGGGATGCAACCACTCCTCCTCTTCCCAGAAGCTTCAGCCACCCCCAGCTTGGGGTGACAAGTGCGTCTGGTTGCCACATTACACAGCGCAGCCCCTCGCCTCCGGGTGCCGATGGCCAAGCAGACCCAACAAAGGGCCCCAAGAGGGTGGGCTCAGCTGTGCTCAGACCCCATCTCCTGCCCCTCTGCCCCACGCTCTGCAGAGCTGCGGGCAGGGCCGCTCATCACCAGGGCCATAATTAGCTCAGGGATTTACACAACAATGGAGCTTTGTAAAGGTGAAGGCAACATCATTAAAGAAACCAGCAGGGAGCGGCCAAGACAGAGATGAATCCCTCCCCAGTTCATCCCCACAAGGGCACTTCTGCTTTCTCAAGAGCCATCGTTAAATGCTGCTGCACATGACATAAATCAAGGAGACAGATGTATCCTCGCTGACAAACCCACTGGTCCTGCTGGAGATGAAGCAGAGCCCGGCAGAGAGAGCATGCTGGCAGGCCGTGCTGCACAGACACGGGATGAAGGATATTGTGGGGCATCACTCGATGCCATCAGTGCCAGGGAGCCAGGGCCAGCTGGGCACTGTCACCTCATGAGACTTCAGCTGCATTTAAGAACCAAAACCAGGGTACCCAGGAGTGCCTCTGTCTTTACAGCAAAGGCTTCTACACAGGCTGCAGGCATTAAGGCTGTAGCCACTATGAGTTGCAACCCCCTGCCATGGGCAGGGACACCTCCCACTGGATCAGGGGCTCCAAGCCCCATCCAACCTGGCCTGGAACCCCTCCAGGGATGGGGCAGCCACCACTGCTCTGGGCACCCTGGGCCAGGGCCTCCCCACCGTCACAGCAAAACATTTCTCCCTAAGATCTCATCTCAATTTCCTCTCTTTAACCTTAAAACCATCGTCCCTTGTCCTCTCACTATGCTCCGACAGGCAACAAATGAGAAGAACACAGGCAAAACGCCAATAGCTCCTCAATGTATCTGTGCTGGGACGAAGCCAGCAACAGGAGAGGGGAGAACGAATTCTGAATTTCCTTAGTTTTCAAAAGCATCATTCCATAGACTTGGAAAATGTTCATTGGCATAGTAGTTACCAGCACAATGTGGATCTCAACGCTCTCCTTGGCAAGCGATGTATTTTACGCAGCCAGTAGTGATGCGTGCACACACATTTCTTAGCTGTTAGTGAAATTTTTCACTCATTACCTCCCAGAACCCTCCATGGCAAACGCCCGTCCAAAGCCTCCAAAGCAGCCTGAGTGCTCCTGATGGGGCTCCACTGCCTGGCCACCAGCCCAGCTGCTGCTTCCACAGAACCAGGTTCACCACCATGTCGTAAAATGCCCTGAAATACCAGATGAGGAAATATGTTTCGCAAATCCAAAGATCATTAAAGAAAACAATGCCATTTCTAGTTATTTCCTCTGTCCTGTGTGAGGCTTAGGGAATGCCTGAAGGAAAGGAGATACTGAATACAATACATCGAGCCAAACCAACAGGAAAATCAGCATGTGAGAAGCAGCAGCAAGTGGGAAAGAGGGGAACAAGAACATAACATCCCAAAAGCTGTACTGTTCGCTATAATCTGGCAGATCGCTGAACTGCCGCTGGCAACTGCAGGAGCAAGGAAAAGAATTAGAGGATGGAAGAGTCAGACAGCCCCATCTCAGTGCAAAAGAAGCAGATGGGGTTTGTTTTCCTCTTTGCTGCCATTCAAGTTCCAGCAGTTAAGGCAATCCAGTCATTCAATTCGGATAAGCTTCAGTAGCTAACAGCAATTTAAACAGATGCCTATGCCTCACCATTCTGTTATTATCTCCTTTCCAAGTACTAACGCCATTAGAAAATTGACTTCCTCCCTCACACAATCTGTCTGGCTTCAGTAGGTACAATACTAATTGCTTCCTAATACTCAGGACCATCAGCAGGCAGCAGAAGTCTGTACCACACAACCCACTCCAGTTAGGAGCTGGTAGAATACAGGGTTTACCTGTGGTCTCTGCCACCCTCTCCTCCAGGCGAGGCTGACAAAGTAGAGAAAAAGAAGTTTAAGCACGGTGTTACCAATTTAGAGCTGAGAGCACCACATTTTTCTGCAATTCACACAGTTACATTGGGAAGCACGAGGACAGTGTCTAAGAAAACACACAGATTACAGGAAGAGACAAAAAGAAATGTAGGGATGGGGAGAGCACACTGCTTCAAAGTGTCCCTGCTCCAGCTGCTTTTGCTGACTTTGCTGTACATCTGACCTCCCTATTCCCTTTCTGCTACTCTTCTCTCATCTCTCTCCCTTCCTTCCCCTCAATCCCCCAGCAGGTCTGGAAACACCAGCCAACGTACCTTAGATCACCACAAAACTCAACAAGGAAAGTGCCATTGCGAACTGCAACGACGCCCACAAGAGGAGCAGTCTCAGCGAAGGGTCTAGAGCACAAGTGTTGTGAGGAGCAGCTGAGGGACCTCGGGCTGTTTAGCCTGGAGAAGAGGAGGCTGAGGGGAGACTTTTTTGTTCTCTGCAGCTCCCGGAAAGGAGGTTGTGGTGAGGTGGGTGCTGGGCTCTTTTCCCAAGGAACAAGTGATAGGATAAGAGGGAATGGCCTCAAGTTGCACCAGGGGAGGTTTAGATTGGATATTAGGAAAAATTTCTTCATGAAAGAGTGGTGAAGCCCTGGCAGAGGCTGCCCAGGGCAGTGGGGTGTCTCCATCCTGGGAGGAGTTCAAAAACCATGTAGCCACACCACTTTGGGACATGGTTTAGCAGGCGCAGTGGTGTTGGGCTGATGATTGGACTGGATGAACTTAGAGGTCTTTTCCAATCTTAATGATTCTGGGATCCTTGCTGCTAGCTGGAGCTGCACTGCCCACCACAGCCTCCTGGCTTAAAATAAGCATTTACAAAAATATATTAATGTTTCCTGCGCCAGGCATCTGGCTCCCCTTGGAAAAAAAAAAAAGTCGAGGGAGTACAAAATAAAAAGATAAAGGACCTTTCTGGTTCACACCCTGACCTCCTCAGCTCAGCAGTAAGAAAATGGACTGTCCTGGACCTTTCATGTAATCTTTCTGCAGTTCTAAATCACAGCTGCCCACAGGATGCAAACCCCTGCATTTCCATTACAAAGAGCAGAGAGGCTGTTCCAGATGGGACAGCTTCTCTTTGTTGTTTTCACCATTAGCTCCCAAACCAAGCATGTGGCTGTTTCCACTATTCCAAGAGTTCAATCAGCACAGAAAGGAACCCACAGTCTGCCCCGAACAGGACCAGAGGAGGTCTCATCCCACAAGAAAGGAGCAGGACATGGCAGGAAACCAAATAGGAAAGCAGGCAGCAGCACGCAGCTTCCTCTCTCCTGTGCTGGGTATCTCTTATTTACTAAGTTCAATTGCCCATTTCTTCATCTTCAGCAGGCAAAAAGAGCTCTGTAAATCCAGCATGTGGAAAGTGCTCATTTCAGTTTTCTTATATATATCATTATATAAAACTATTTAGGCAAAAATAGAAATAGCTAATGAAAATATAAATACTGTATTATATCTTACATTCTTTATATACTATATTTATATTCTATAGAATTGCAGAACGCTTTGGATTGGAAGGGACACTTAGCGGTCATCCAGTCCAACCCCGCTCCAGGAGCAGGGACATCTTTAACCAGATCAGGTTGTTCTGAGCCCCATCCAACCTGGCCTGGAACCCCTCCAGGGATGGGGCAGCCACCACTGCTCTGGGCAACCTGTTCCAGGGCCTCCCCACCCTCACAGCAAAACATTTCTCCCCAAGATCTCATCTCAATCTCCCCTCTTGAAGCTGAAAACCGTTCTCCTTCAACCTATCCCTGTCCTCCCTGATCCACAGCCCCTCCCCAGCTTTCCTGGAGCCCCTTTCAGCACTGGAAGCTGCTCTAAGGTCTTCCCGGAGCCTTCTCTTCTCCAGGCTGAACAACCTGTTCTTTGCATACATTGAGATGGGAACAGAAGCAAGAAAACCTTGGATAACTGGGTCACCATCGAGGAGCTCCTGAATCACGGGACCAGTTTGCCAAACACAAGAAGGACACAGAGTCCTTTACTGTCAGTCACAAAGTTGTAATGATCCTCCTGTCCCTTCCCAGAGGGTCATTCCAAGCATCAGGAAAGGACATTGTACATTCCCCAAAGCATCTGCTGTCACTGCAGAACAGCTCCCCCCAAAGCCTCCAAACTTCTGCCGGTTATCGTGCCCATTAAAGTCTCCCTGCTGAAACAGGGATCGCGGTAGAACTACAAAGCGGGAATTCAAGCCTTCTGACAGGCTTGCTTCTCCACTCACACACAGCCAGGCAACACCAGGGTCTACGGATTGTTGTCCTCATACACTCATTACCAACCTGACAGTGCAGGAAGATTTGGCTCACTGCATTTCAGTATTTATATAGGATTCTTTGCAAATAAGCTCTTTACTTCTGTATCTGTCTGCTTCTGTAAAAGCTTTTTTTGTTGTTGCTCTGATAAAAAAAAAAAAACAACTATGCTTCAGTCTTTAGAGTCGTATCATTATATTCCCAGGATTTGGGTGTGCTATGCATTCCTGCACTTCACAGAAGAAAAGGAAACAGACAGCGAACGTAATTGTTTACTGTAAAATAAGAGATAGAAAGTAGAAAGAGAAGGTATTTAATAGGTCCCTCTGCGAATTCTACTACCAAGGGGGAAAGAGTAACTCCCTGCTGAGTTGCTGCATGGTTTACACTCATAATCACCAGGAAAAATGAAAGAGCCACAAGCTCACTGAACTCTTCCCTTCCTCCCCCTCTCCCCCGTTACAGATTTCAGCAATGAGTTCAGCTCTGAGTCATGATTCAAATCATCCACTTGTGTTCCTAAGAATTTAAGAATTGTGTTCCTCAAATTTAAGATTTGCTTATGCTCCCCAATGCTTCCTGGCTGTTCTACATTACAAAGGAAAGAGGGCAAGCTCCAAGATACTTCGGAGTTTCCTATGCTCTGGTGCAGGGAGATAAATCCCTCTATAGGAAGCACACTGTGGTGGTCCAACCCTCATCCCCACAGCTCCTCAAACCAGATGGAGAGGACTCCGAAGAGCCAGGAAACCTCATTTGAAAGCCCACCTTGATTCCTTACTTCTTTGCAGCTCACAGCACACCTCTATTAATGTGGAGAAACACAGTCTACCAAACAGTGAACTGCATCACTCACATCACCACAGCATTCTGGGCAAAGCAGAATTCAAGGACCTGAGAGAGGAATGAGAATTGCAAGTTATTAGCTAAATAAAACTGCCCAAACACCTAGAGGTAAAATAAAGGCCCGCTAGAGGAGTAGAGCAAGATAGTTAGCAGCAAGCAGTGGGCAGTTTCTGTGGCTGTGTCCTCTAACTCACATCTGGACCATTCCTGACCATCCCAGCACACAATGTTGGGCAAACTGCCTTGCCCCATCCAGAGATAAGGCCTGCCCTACTCCATTTCGACTCAAGCTTGGATGCTACAGTCCTGTACTAACTTACCAGACTCCACAGCTCAAGAAAATATTTGGTAATAAACTGTATCAGCCAGGAAAAAAATTACATCGCCAGGGAATACTGCATCAATATTAATAAAGAGAGACAAACAATTGCATTAGACCTCAGCTTGTTTCCTCACAGCTCGTCTTCTCAAAATCTTCTTTAGGTAGCAGAGAGCCACGCTCACCAGGACACCCACTGCCACTCCACTTCCAATTCCTACCAAGTACTCATAAATCAATTCTTTTTGCCCAAAGCGCTGCTGCTCTTGCACTTCTTCATGGGTAGTGTTTTCTGTGCCTCCTTCCTCCTTGTTTGCTGCCAACTCCTGTTCCCGGGTCAAAGATTTTCGGAAGTTTAGCTCCATATAATCATTCCAGATTACTCTGACTCCAAAGTAGATCCTCTTGATGATTCTCAATGTCTTCAGCATCCGCACATCACATCGGTAAGTCCCTGCATCAGACTCCCTGACAGGGGAAAACTTGACAAAGGAATCGGGGTTTTCAAAAGGTTTGAAGAGTTCATCCTTTGTGGTGATGAGGCCACGGGCAAGCCCCCACTTACAGGTTCGGTTAGCAAAGCTGTCTGTGCCCAAGGTCAGGCAGCTGATCTGGAAAAATTTACCTACAGGGATGGTGAAGTACAGGGTACCACAAAGCCAGCTGGTCAGGCAGTCAGTCCTGCGCAGGGTACAATCCCTCTTCTCTCCGTCAGGAGTGATCTCACACAACTCCTCTATCTTGAAGCCCATCCCACAGGTGACGCTGCAGGGGGTGCTTTTGACTGCAACTTTCACTGCAACTGTCATCAACTCTGCTGGGACGGTAACTTTTCCAACAGAAGCTACCAACGGCAGGTAGAAAGCACAAGGGAATATCCCAAGGATAAAGCTCTTCCACACGGTCTTCATATCAGGGTTATCACTCACATCTGCTCCTTTCTACAGGTACACAAATTCAGTAGTCAATAAACCACAAGACTACCAAGAGCATGAAAACGTGATTTCAACCTCCAGTCTGATGGCATTGACATCAAAGGGAAGCTGAACAGTAGTTTGTCACTCGGCACAGGGTGGTCACTCACCAACGACTCTGTGAACCTGCGTTTGTGGTCCTGATGTTATCATCTGGTTGCCTCGGTTACAATGCAGCCCCAAACCTTGCTAGGGAGAATAAAGAAGCCAAAGCAAGTCCTCTGACACGAGGACTCAGCACAATGAGGCTCTTGACATCCACTGTCAGACTCAGAAGGGATTCAACAGCACTGGCCTCGCAGCATTGCTCAGAGGAGCTGCGAGTCTGCACCCCAACATGTTACACGCCATCAGAGAGGGCTGAGCCAACATTTCCCATTCCACCAACACGCCTGTAAAACAGAAACAGCTCATATGCTGCCACTGCAGCAAATGGCTTGGAGAGGAGACACCCCAGCACAATTCACTTCATGTTCAAGCATCCTGAAAGAATTCAGGCACTACTGGGAAAGTTCTTAATGAAAAACATCAAAGTTACTTATTGTTGATGAAGTAATTGAACTATGGTCAAGGCAGCTCGGTAATCGGTGTCTCCTTACCAACAACTGAATTGCAGACTGCAGAAAGGAGTTGGATTGCAGCATTCCTCCACAGCTCTGCTGATGCATATCCAGATTTCTCTTCCTAACAGTCCTTCACTGATTAAAATGAAGACTTCTGAGAATTTACTTCCTGGATTTTCCACATTCAGTTGCCCTGGAGGAAACCTCACACCTAGCACACTTCATGATTCCCTTTCCCATGTCTGTGCCTAGGCTGCACTCGGCTGCACAGGGCTTCTCTTACACCATAGATTACTGCTCTCTCCGGAAACACCATCATCAAACAAATGCCACACTTAAAAAAAAAAAAACCCAACCTCCACCACATTAGCTGTGGTGAAGGCACAATAAGCTTGTGTTTGCACCAGGATTCCTAAATGTTACCACAACATAACCACAGTTGCATGGAAAAGCCAAGACTTACTCACTGACTTTAGGAAATAAAACAAAACTCTTTATTTACAAACACAAATCCTAACATCACTGCTAGAAACTCACATCAAGCCAGCATCTGACAAATATTGTACAAAACTACAGATACCAAAAAATAAAATAAGAGAAGGAAGAAAAAAAAAACCAAGGACATATACACTGTACAGAGAAGTTTTAACAGAAACGAAGGCTGGAGCCCATGGAAAATGCTTTAAAACAATCTAGAGAGCCATTGCCTAGGCATATTTTAAAGCTGGTGGGGTCAGTCACACCACATACGGGTGGATTTGATTCCAGGAAGGATGAGAGTCATCCTACAAGCAGACAGAACAAAGAAACTCATACTGTACACATGGGAATGAATTCTGATAAATGAGCAGGCCGCTGTGCCCAAGACGGAAATGAAAATACCAGTTTTGAAGAACCTTCTAATTTAAAAAGCCTCCTCTCTTCCCATGCTTATATCTCATGCAACTACTGCATCCTTCTGACTGCGAATTAATAAATCTCTTTGCGACTCCTCTTCTTGGTTTATAACATCTGCAGGATACATTGAGAATTTAAATACATAGTGATAATCTCAATAATTACGTCTGGGGAACAACTGAAAAGTAATTGCATAGGAACTACTAAAGTCTATAAACAAGGGAATTTCCATTAGGAATTAAAACTTCCTTTTAACAGGCGGTTGGGCTGGTACAGAGAGGTGCCAGGTATTGGATAGAGAAAGTGTCTCTTCCCATTCCCTCAAGGGAAATACTATGACCATTAAAAGATGGCTGGGAATGAGCTGTTAGCATTCATCTTTCTTCTTTATTGATGCAGAAGTGGGAAAAACATCCTGAAAAACTACTGTTTGAGTTCGAAGAAATATTGGTTCTGCTTTTGCTGCCAGTACACACCAGCTAAGGAAGAACTGTTTCTGGTACGACTCCCCACAGAAGAGACAGAATAAAGACACCTGTCGGGACAGAAAGAAACCGCCAACACAGCTTTTCATATCACAGGCTAGGAAAAAGCATATAAACTGAGTATTTTCTCTAGAGCTCCTTTCACTTTTTCCTTCCCCCTGTGAGCAGAGTCATCCTTCACCTCTAAAATGTTCACGATATGAAGATTCATTCCTTGCAGACGTCAGAAGGTGTCTTGACTCCTCATACAAGATCTCTGTCCACTCGAGATGAGATCGAAGCTGGCACAGCAGCAGCAGCATTGCACGAAGAACGTCAGCACAGGAGGCATCACACTGAGCTAAGAGAGAAGCTAGTATGGTAACACGGCTGGCACAGGACTTAGAATGACTGCAATGAAAATTAACAGCAGAGAAAGGGAAGCTTGCAGGATACACAGTCATGTGGCATCAGGAATAAAAATACACACTTGGGGCATTCTTCAATCCAGGACCAAAAGAAATACTTAAAAGACAATGGCTAAGAAGCTCTGGAGTGGCAGAGAGTTGGGTACCCGCTCACTTTAGGAACAGTCACACGTGGCAACACACAGGCAGCCCAAGGAGTCTTTGCAAATCGCATGACCTGAGAGTCAGCATCTCACACTGTTCAACGAAGAGGCAGTTAAGGAGGAATGAAGGCTGTTTCCTCTTCCAAATTCACTGCTTACAAAAATCACTCCCTGAATCCGTGAACAATCAGTCTGCTGTATTAGTCAGTCTGCTCTGACTGAGCATGTCATCTATCTTCCATGATACGGTGCCAATACAGGAAAGAATACAGGAAGATAAAGAAGAGCGTCTTCATAGCAATTCTGAGATTGCACCACCTGCTAAAGAGATCAAAGACAGACAAAAAATAAGTAACCAGCCTCAAAAAAGACATTACCAGAAACCAGAGACCACCAAACATGGTACAATTTCCAGAAGAACTGAAAGAGAACAAAATTTCCTAGATAAAGCACTGCTTTTCAGAATGAGATGTCACCCACAGGAAACTAAACACGGCAAATTAAGATCTCCAGTGCTTCTGCACCTCTATTTGAGATGATGCGCACAGGCATGGACAAAGTGGCTAAGGAATCTCGCAGCTTTTATTCCACAAAGCTGCAAACAAACTTACCTGGTGTAAAATTAATTTGATTCTTCAACCCCAAAACCTCAGACCAAAGCACAATTGGAAACAAGTTCCACCTAAGTCTGGATTAAACCAGATTACAGTTTTTCAGTAAAACCTTATGGCAAAATATATCAAGCTTCTCAGTTTATTTATACTGGACCCTGATTTTGACAGATCAGCTTTAACAACAGGACATTTCCTGCCCGACTGAAGTGCACTGCCATACAGACACGCTTGCAGCAAGCTCCAAAAAGACACTGCATTATGGGAGACCACAAACATTTTCCAGCAGAGAAATGCTTGTTGTGCGACTGGCTTAGAGACTGATTAGTTACTTCAGAAAAAACAGGAAGAAACTAGCAGAATTAAGAGCTTCATGCATGACAGACAGAAAATGCAGCCTGGCTTGGATGCCAGGCGGGAGGCCACTGGAATCTGAAAGTGTGGAAGAATACCGGCAGCCCCAGGAGGAAAAAGCTGACTGCCGAAAATAGGAACTGTACGTGCAAGAATAAAGGAAGACAGACATGAACTTCATGGACCAAAAGACTACTGTGAGTTTGGAAAGATCCAAGCGACAGTTTCCTTCAGTGGACAAGCTGTTCTTCTCATAGCATGAGTCAGAGACACTTCCAACAGACTGCTGAGGTCTCCTGCACAGATCTATTGGATCCTCTTAAGGCAACAGTTCTGTAGAAGGGAGCACAATAACAGGTCCTAATGAGATACAGAAGTTGCTCATAGCAGAATTAATTAGTTCCCTAACGCTCAGTCAAACTAAAGAACACCACCATGGAAAAACACCTTGAAGTGCTTACAGGCAAGTAAGGATGGGTAAAGTAAGTAGGGGACTGGGTTCTAAACCCATTTGTTCATAAGAAAAGAAGAAATTCCACTTCACAGTATCCAAACCCAAAAGTACTGGTGTGGGTACGCACGTCCCAAGCTCAGGAGCAGCAGCCAGTAAAATTCCACTGCTGTCATTTATAGGGGTGCAGACTGTGTTCTAACAACCACGTGGAAGCATTGCAAGCACACACACACACCAATAACCTCCCAGATATGGACTGGCAAATATGTGTAAAAAAAAAAACCAAGAAAAGAGTCTGTCTAGAATGTCGCCTTGTTTGAGATGTGTAGGAGGAAACTGAGTACTGTTTTTCCAGCTCTCAGAATAGACTGATGCAACAGTGACCACAAGCTGCGAGAATAAAGAATGCTGAGCTGTCTACAAATGTAAATCAAGTGGGTCAGGAAAGCAAGTTGATAACTGAGTTACATGAGCATACCTGGAAAAAGCTGAACAAAAATACTTGCTATTAAACCTGCTTCTCTGAAAACAAACTGCTTATACAGCCCCTCTGACACAGGAAAGTCAAAATGTTGGGTTTTTGAAGCAAACAATGACTTAAATCCGTTCTAGAAGCCACATTGTTAAGTTTACAGTGCACAATCCTTCCTCATTTGTGTTCTTATGTATATGGTCATGTTAATTAGCAGCATGATAGAAGAAAGCAATCAACAGGCCTGCTGATGGAAGTAACAGTTATATTCATTTGGCCTTTGAACTGGCCTCACCCACCGGACAGGATGTGTAACAGATGCCAGCAAAGACACTTGAGGATCCACACAATCCAGAAAACGCCCTACTATCATACTTTAAAACAACCTAGATGCCCCCTAATGGCTCATGAAGTCAAGAGAGAAATACCCTGTCCAGTAAATCCGACACCAGAAGCAACTCAGTTCCTCCCAGGGTACAAACAAGCTCTAAGGATATTCCCAGCTACCTTTTTAATTCCTGGATTTTCCAAGGTGCAGCATGAAAGGATTAAATGGAAGCCCAGAAAACACCCACCACATTTTTCCACGTACAGACTTTTTTCTTTTATCCCTCTTCCCTTTTTCTGAAAACAGCAACTATCACAGTGCAAGCAGCACAACAGGAGCTGAGCAGGAAGGACAAGGAGCAAGGTGGGTAGCACAGAACCAGCAGTGAGGGACGGAAGTTGGGGGTGGGATAAAACAACTCCTGTGCAGTCTAAAATCCACAGCAGCAGCTGCTGAGTTCAAGGAAATGCAAAATCTTATATATAGATGACACTGTGTCTCTGAAACTGTTTATACATCAACCCCAAGTTCTTCAACACAATCCTAAAAAAAAACAGGTCCACACAAGGGAATCCAAATGTCTGTTTTCTCTACCGTGTTTTAATGAAGTTTTCCCAAAAAAGAAGCTGAAGTAGCAAACGAGACAGCTGGGAAACACACATGTCTCTCTGACTCAGCCTGGGCCTCACAAAGCAACCACAACACTCCTGGTTTAGGGGAGTTTTAGCAGTACTAACGATATATGACCAAAATAACCCCAAAAAGGGAGAAAAGTCCACCAAAACCTACCCTCACTTACAGCAACTGCACTCTCTGGGCTATCCTGCTGCTGTAGAGCTGGGAATAGAAAATTCAGCTCTTCAATGTTATCTCAGGGTACATTTCTCAAACTGATGTTGTTCTCTTTCCTAGTTCCCCTTACAGAATTTTTCTCCTCTTCATCGCTCTGCTCAGCATCAACAGCACAAAATATCAATTTCACCTTTGTAATCCTTCACTAATTACACTTTTCCCCCTCAAAATCAACACACCAAGCCAAACATTATTACCGTTCATGTAAGAGTCGACTGAAGTTATTGAACTTCAGTTATCAGAACTAAAGGTATCAAAAGGTTTGTTGCATTTGAAACAGCGCTCGATCTCTATCACAAACCCCTCGTGCTCTCTCTATGCAATAGCACAGGCCTGGGAATTAGTTTTACTACGAATACTATAAACACTTCCACTTCAAAAAACGTCATGTTTCGCCTATCCTTGACAGCAGCTGAATGTTTAAAGAGCAAGTGCCATCTGGGAAGATCAAACTCTATGAGTATATTAAGTTGGGGTCTGTACAAAGCAAGGCCACCAAGCAAGCCAACGACGCTCACGCTGGGTTCCTTACCTGTCAAAGGCTGTCCCAGCTCCGCCTGCACTTTACCCTTCGCTGCTCCTTCCAGAGGTAAAGCACCTCTGTCCCCTTTGTAGAGTTTCGGTTTAAATGGAGAATCTTTGTCTTTACCTTTTGATCCTTTAGGCCTGCCTGCTTGCTTCTTCTTGGATTTACCATCTCCCTTCACACCCAGCAGCGGATGGACTTCTGTGGAGAGACAGAAGTTATTGTGTTACCAATGGGATTTATCAGAACATACAGCCCTAGTGTGAGATACAAACAGCATTAAAAACTGCAATTTCAGGATGTGATTATTCATTCCCAGAGAAGCCCTGGCTGCCCCATCCCTGGAGGGGCTCAAGGCCAGGTTGGATGGGGCTTGAAGCAACCTAATCCAGTGGGAGGTGACCCTGCTCATGGCAGGGGGGTGAAACTGGATGGGCTTTGAGCACAACAGGCACTAAAACAACAGCTTCTACGCACCATCATTAGGTACTCCTTGTAGTTCGATGTTGGTGGTTTTGGGTTTCTTCTTCGGAGCCTGAGGTCCATCAGAGGAGGACTGCCTCTTCTTCTCAGAGCCTAGACCCTCATCAGCTAAAGAACTCTGAACTGCATCTGGCGGAGGTCCATAGGGGTTTTCTTCTGGATCTTCAACTTCAGGAGCAATGGGCAAGTAAAGCAGAGCCTTGGAGTCCTCCAGTTCTTCATCACTGTGAACGAAAATAATTGCTTCCATTTAAAATTAGGAATTATAATAACACTATACAGTGAATACTAGTGACGTATTTTGTATTCACACTTGAAACAAAACATTCTTTCACCTGCTACAGAAGGCTGCGATGGGATCCACGCTGGTTACATCCACTTCTTCATCTTCTGCAGCATCGGCACCTGAGAAGCAAGGAAAAAAGACGATTAAAGACAGTAAGGAAAAGATCAAGTAACTTGGAAAGAATGAGACTGACTATGCTTAAATGTCTAAGATGCAGAAATGAGAATTAAAGCAGAAAACAAACCTAAAGCGTTTCCTTTTAAATCCATCAGGTTATTATTTTATTTTTCTATGTTCTAATACAGTCCTATTGATATAAACCACCAGTAATAAAGGTAGATTAAAGAATTAAAGTCTTTAAATATTCAGTTTTCACTGAAGTAGTTCTAAATCTATTGAAATTTATTTCAATGCTTAATTCCCACAAGCCAATGTTACACTCTACTATTAGAAACTGCTAAACAGCAGTTAATCTAAATATGATTAGCGCTGCAGAGCCCAGTAATGAGCACAGCTCTGTGGTACGCTGGGAATAATTGAAATTCCTTCCACGGTTTAAGTGCCACCTTTCACAACACACAAATTTTTGGCACCACCAAGTGGCCTGGCTGCGCTGCTGTTCATTCAAACTCGGCGCTGCTGCTGCCAAGAGCAGGTCTGTACCACAACACACGGCTATTTGCTACTGCTTTCTGCTTAAACATATATGGGTGAGTGGAGGCGTTTCTAAAACAATGCTCCCTGTCAACGGGCAGGAATCATACCGATTGTATTAATTCATACATTTTCATTTATGCCCTCCCGTTTTGTCATTACTACCCATGTACATTAGCGTGATCACTGGTTTTAGTTTTTACTGTGGTCACATAGTCAGACTACAAACTCTCTGCTACACAAAAACAGTTTACACTGTACCTGTCTGTTCTGGTTCACTCTTATCTTCGTCTTCAATGTCAAACTCTGACTCCCTCTCTTCATATTCTACATTTTCATCCAGCTCTTTGAAGTCAGGCGCAAAGGCACTCCAGTTTTCCTAAACAAATTCCAAATGATTTTTTCCTTACGCAAAGGAACAGCAGCCACAGTGAGGGCTTGGGCAATCAGAACCTCATTCTGCATTCAAGTCCCCAAGACATGCGTAAGATGACAAAAATCAGGCCTCATTCAAGTCCAAAGTCAGGTGGCAAATAAGGAACTGCACAAGATAGTTCCGACTGAAAATGCAACATTGTACTATTCCTTAGTTACTGCAACGTATATCATAATTACCCCTAAACCCAAAGCTGTATGTTAATGTTCAGCCACTTCAGTTTTGGCTGGCTCACTCAGATTTCCAGCACTTTAAAAGGACACATTCAGGACACCATTCCCCCACAAAACATCCCTGCAATATTTAAGACATAACGCAAAGTTTAACTGTGTGTCTACCCTCCTCTCATTCAACACGAAGGCAAACACGGGTCAGGTTAAGCAGGTGAACCTGAAGAGCTGGCCGAGAGGGGATTTCAAGAAGGATTTCAACATGCAACGAGCCCGTCTAGTGGGATGGAGCCCACTGGCTCCATCAGAACATCGTCTCTTACAGAAACGACCTAGAATGCTTACCACTTGATTCTGAGCCCATATTGACACCACACCACTCGAGATAGAAGCTATGATCGGTCGGACTGGATGCCACTAGTAGTATTCGAAAGAGAGAAGAGGGAGAGCTTAATTAGTAAACGGAATTAAGAAAGCCTAGTTTTCAAAATAACAGGGAACACAACAATAGTAGGTAGTTTTCTTACTGCTACATCCAAGAGCAGCTCTCCTCTGGTGCCGTGGAGGATTTTCACTAGGTTTCCAATACTCTTCTCCCATATGTACAGGGCATGCTGTCGCGCTGATCCTGCCACTATGTATTCACCGTCACCAGAGAAGCAGCACTTCTTCCACGGTGTCCTGTGTGCAAAAACAGCATCACAAGTTAAAATACACCAGAGGATGGAGGGCTGTGGAGTTAGCTTGTTCTTCAAGGATGAGGCTTTGAGCAACCCCATCCAGTGGGAGGTGTTCCTGCCATGGCAGGGGGTTGGAACCGGATAGGGCTTAAGGTCCCTTCCAACCCAAACCATTCTTCTGTGATTTTATGATTTGGTCTGAGATCTTACATACTCTCACCTACAGATAATATTAAAACTCCAAATGAAATGTGAGAGACAGGTTTCACATGAAAGCATCTCTCTACTGCACTGAATAGGATACTGAGCTACCTTTCATCATGAGATCTCATTAATGCCAAGCACACACCCCTCAAGTCAGGTTGTCCAGCCATTCTGCTGCCTCTTACCTGTTCACTAAATCCTGCAGCTTCTGCATGGGTTCCGGTTCCCCATCCCGTCCACAAGTCAGAATTTCACGGCCATCGTACACCCTGATTATCCGGTCAGCTGTGTTTATTAAAAAGCAGCTGCAGGAAGGAGGGCACAGAACATGCTTTGCATTAAAAAAAATAAGAAAATAAGAAGAATCTGAATATGTTTTCCATGAAAGAACTGTGGGAGTTTTCAAGACCCTCTATGCTCTCCCAATCTACCCTGTAGTTTTCAATTCATCATTAAAGACACCACTTGACAGATAAGTAACTCACCTTCCCTTCCGCGCAAACTCAATCGATTTAATAGCTGTAGTGTTACTGGTTCCAGTTGTCACTCTGAAGGATGCAACAAGATCCTGAGTCTCTGTTTTTAAGACCAAGATCTGAAGATTAAGGAGACAGAAGGCAATCAGTGTCTTCACTGTAACTCACTCCTCCCCTTTCGGTACCTTTCACATCAGCCACTACCCCTGACAGCAGAAGCCTCAGCAATCTAAGCAGGAATAGTTGGGATTCTGCATCTATAGTTTCTGTGACACAAACATTGCTTATTTACACTTAAAAAGGATCCAACAAATGCAGCTGCAGACAACAGCAACCTAAAGACCTAACTCAGTCAAAGATTATAGAGATCTTCTGAGAGAAAGCATGACACTTTGTTCAGGAGATCATCTCAATGCAGTATCAATTATTCAAGAGGCATTCCGGAAGCCTTATATAAAAACAAAGAGCACAACCTCAAAATGTTAAGCATCTTGATAACCACAAAGAGTGATCTAAGCTGTTGCATTCAGCCGTCTGCTGAAGGCTCACCTTCCCCTTGGCATTGCCCGTATAAATGTATTCCCCTCGTCTGTCAAAGGAGGCCACGACATTGAGATCAGAGTCATCATCCACAGGCAGGACAACGTGTTTGGAGTCTGACAATGTTAGCATCACTGGCGCTGACTTCATGGGACAAACCAAAACTCTGTTTCTGCAAAGCAGTAAACAAATAGTTAGTAGTTCCTTCTCTGGAAAAGAAGTTTCCACATTTAGAAGTGGAAAAAAATCTCAACCTGTATCGAGAAACACAGAATACCTCCGTATTTTTATTATCTTATTTCATATTTGTTACTTTAACCATAACAAGACGTTAAGCTGGTGTCTATTTTCATTTCCTTCCTTCCTTTCTCTGGAAACTTCTCCATGTTTATGCACGAACTTGTAAACTCTATGAGACATTCTAAATGCATTGAAAAGAATCCTTCTCCTCTTTCCTCTCAAACTTTCCTGATATTTTCATAATGAAAAGAGCTTTGGATCCAAATTGCAAGATGACAAACCAAAACCATCTACTAGATTTGCAAAAATAATTTTGTACTGAAAGGGGCTCCAGGAAAGCTGGGGAGGGGCTCTGGATTAGGGAGTGCAGGGACAGGACAAGGGGGAATGGTTTTCAGCTGAAAGAGGAGAGGCCGAGATGAGATCTTAGGGAGAAATGTTTTGCTGTGAGGGTGGAGAGGCCCTGGCCGAGGTCGCCCAGAGCAGTGGTGGCTGCCCCATCCCTGGAGGGGTTCCAGGCCAGGTTGGATGGGGCTTGGAGCCCCTGATCCCGTGGGAGGTGTCCCTGCCCATGGCAGGGGGTGAAACTGGATGGGCTTTGAGGTCCCTTCCAACCCAAACCATTCCATGATTCTAGGATTCAAACTGCAGGAAAAACATTTTAATAATTATTAGCTCTACCAAAATGAAGGCAATCAACCCTTGTTTCACGGGACTTACTGGTCTCGAGGGTGGTACTGAACTTTCAAGATAGGCGAAGGAAATCGAAACCTCTGGTCACAGTCTCCAGAGAGCACATCCCACTGCGACACAATGTTATCGGTCGATGCACTCACCAGTTTGTGACCATCTCGACTCCAGCTACAGGAATGACAAGCAGTTCAAGCAGTAGTTACTACCCATTAAAAAGGCAAAACACATATCCACTGACAGCCAGTTTAAAATTATTAGACAAAGGTTCAAACATAAATCTATCAACCTTAAGAAAAACCTTTCAGTTCTACATCCAAGCACTTAACAAGCATAACATGTTTCAAAATTCTCTTGAAGTAATCCCAGCACAAAACCAAGTATCCCACAATGGGCTTGGGCATTCCAGGAATCAACATGGTGTTAGGAGCTGTCAGGTACCAGAGCTTCTGATGCCAGGGAGATGTTATAGCAGCTCCAGGGAGACCGTACAGCAGCATTCCAGTACTGAAAGGAGCTCCAGGAAAGCTGAGGGGGCTCTTGATCAAGGCAGGCAGGAATAGGATGAGAGGGAACTGAAAGAGGGGAGATTGACATGAGATCGTGGGGAGAAATGTTTTGCTGTGAGGGTGGGGAGGCCCTGGCCCAGGGTGCCCAGAGCAGTGGTGGCTGCCCCATCCCTGAAGGGGTTCAAGGCCAGGTTGGATGGGACTTGGAGCCCCTGATCCCGTGGGAGGTGTCCCTGCCCATGGCAGGGGTGGGACTGGATGGGCTTTGAGGTCTGTCCCCACTCAAAATTCCATGATGCTCACACACAGCCAGCGCCGATTTCTCACATAAACCCCAACAGCTTCTCAGAGGCTGCGAACTCAGTGCTTGGCCACTCAGCGAGCTCTGTCGCCCCAGAACCCGTGGTCGCTCCTCACCAGAGGGAGCAGACAGGGTGGATGTGGGCGCTGATGATCTTAGCGATGCCCCTGGTCAGGAAATCCCAGATGACGATACGCCCGTCGTTGCAGCCCACGGCCAGCAGCGTCCCCCACCGGTTGAAGGTGCAGGTGAGCGCCATGCTGATGCAGTCCAGCGTCCCGTCAGCCTCCTGCGGGGACAGCGGCAGCCGCGGGGGCGCTCAGCCCGGCCCGCCCGGCAGCAGCCTGCGGGCCGGGGGCGGCCCCGCGGGGGCGGGGAGAGCCGTTACCTCGGGGTAGTTCTGGCCGAAAGACTCTGTAAGGAAAAGCAAGGGGTGAGTCCGGGGATGAGTGAGTCCGGGGGTGAGGTGGGGGTGCCCGGGGCGGGGGGTGCGAAGCGGGGGTGCGAGGTCGGGGAGTGAGGCGGGAGGCGAGGGTGGAGGGTGAAGCCGCGGTGGAGGCCTGAGCGAACCCCCCCCCCGCCCAGCACGCACCGAGCAGCTCCAGGTTCATCGCGGCCGCTGCTTCGTTCCGGTCCCGCTGATAAAGACCCCCGCGCCGGGGCTGCCCGCGCTGCGCCTGACGGGACCACCGCCACGGGGCTGCCCTGGAGAAGCGCTTGACGGGACCCCAGCTCGGCGATCAGGCACAGCCGAGGGCAGCCCCAGTGCAGCTCGCAGAGAGAGCCCGGGCGGCGCTGCGGCTGCAGAACAAAGGTTCCGGGGCGGTGTTGTTACCCCTGCGCAAACCAATCCGAGATGCTCTGGAGAACGTGGTGTCCCTGCTAATTGCTAACAACTAATAACTAATATCCATTCTAATCTTGGGAACTGGGAAATTATTAAGTCCTCTCCTTTCATGATATTGATACAAAAAGTAGTTACTATTACCAAAAGCCCAATATCTTAATTTAGGTTAAAATAAATTCTTTCAAATAACAGTGGTTTTTGAAAGATGGGCACAACATCCATGGGGTTTTAGAGCATGTTTTTCAAATGGTGTTTTTCCAGGCACTGTTTAGTCTTGTGTTCAGTCTGTCCTGAGTAGAGGTCTCTTCTCTAATCCCCTCTGCAGCCTTTCCCCATCTCAAATGCTCAGGCAGGGCTGGAGCCAAAGCTCCAAATTAGCAGATTTGACTGTGAAGTTCATAACAACAATAAAATGAGCCCTTGGAAAGGAACAGAATATGCATAAGATTGCTGGGAGAATTTATCCATCTGTGCGTAAGTGGGAAATCTCTTCTGTCCCAGCTCTGGTCTGGCTGCACGATCGATGGAGATCTCTGCCTCATTGCCCAGGCTGATAAACGATGCCGCTTTCTAAAACTCCAAAACGAGCCTTAGAAGGTTTATTTGCCAGCATTTTCAGTATCAATATTTGAAGAACAGAACAAAAGGAAAATGCATAGAAGAGAAGCAGTCCCTGCCCTGTTCCCTTCACACCTGCCTCCTTTGAAGTTCCCATAGAAGGTTTGAAGACAGGATTACTTTGACCTCCCCTCTTTTTTGGCTCCTGAAGAACTGGCCGGATGCTGGTCTTTTGCAGTCTTCCATGGTTTTTTTGATTGTTCTATTCTTCAAATATGACAGAAGGAGAGGATTTAACCATTCATCAGTTCCCAAGACTAGAAATTAGTACAAATGCTGCATTCTACACAGCAGCTCCTATTGGTTTGCTCAGGACTGTAACACCCGAGCTGCCACCTTTACAAACAAAGCTTTGTTTCCAAACAGATTTTAGGCCTGGTATCCCTGGAAGGGACTGAGGATCTTGACTCCTCACTCAGCCTCTGGGATTGAGCTTGCTTTATGCAGCAGCATTCACCTGACTGGGACAGCGGGTTTGTGTCCAGGTGGACCATAGGAGCCACTCCAGCACCCACTTACACACAATGCACAAATAACTACATTAAAACATCCCATAACAAACTTTTGGGGGATCAGGGCAGCTTATCTAGGATGATAGCATGTGCTCAGGTGGGACGCACAGCACCAGGCTCAGATGGGCTGGAGTTCAGGACCACTTCCAGCTCGCGCTCTGTGGAATCTGTAATAACCTAAAATTTTGCCTTGATTCCCTGGCTCTGGGGTGTAGGGAAAAACATTTATTTGAAGTTAAACTGAGTGTGTGAAGTATTTCAGAAAAAGCTGGAGCAGGCAAGCTTTATATGGAAAAACACAATGCAGATAAACAGCTATACAGAGTTTGGGAAAACCTGCAGCTCTGCAACACCACATGTGCAATAAGATCGAAGGAAAAGGAGACAGCGAGGTAGCTACAAAGAGTGATAAAAAGGCACCAGGAAAGAGCCTGGAGATGGTGACAGAGAAAGAGCAATAAAAGCCATTTCTGGAATTCCATACACAGAGCCTTCAATTTTATTCATACATTTATTATTTACACAAGCCACCTCTATTAATCGCAAGAGACTGACCTTGACTCTCCTGGTTGTAAATACAGTTACTAACCACCACGCACAGTGGAGCAGAGTTAATACTGTTAGTGTCATCGGCAGTGCGAGCGTGCGCCGAGGCAGTGGAACACCTGACAATTCTACTTTGGAAAAGTATTCGTTCTCTCACGTGGGTGCTTCTCGGCGGCTGCGCTTTCAGCTGGCGAGGCTACAGTGGTTTAGAACCATTCTGTTTATGCCATCACAGACCAGAACAATGCCCACACATGCAGGTAAGTAAAAAAAAAAAAGTCTTTTTTTTTTTACATATATATATATAAAACACACACATGAATTCTGTTTATTGCACAAAGGAAGATTTAAACTAAACTAATACTGCAGGGTTAGGTATCCCTTTCCTTTGTTCAAGCTGTTTAACAGACAGACTAGGGGTTGTAATGTGATGTCTACTAGCCAATAAATTCCAGCAACATGGTGCAGTAATTCCACATGCCTACACTCTTCTGGACGCAGCATGTTATCTTTCCTGGGAAACAAAGCCATGGCGTGCCCAGCCCCTGCGGCTGGGAGGAACCGTAAACCCAGGGAGAACTTGCCAACTCAGTACTTCTTCATGTAGTAAACCAAGGTGCTTTTTCTACTCCCCCCTCCACCCCACATTAAGATCGACACACCTCGTCCCAGAAATGCAAAGGCCAAGGGGGAAAGGATTCTTTCCAGCAGCCCTCTTGGCGAGGGCAGCAGAACCACCCCAGCCCCAAACCTTCCTGGCGAAGGATTCCCTCCCCCCATTTTTAATTCTTTTCAACACAGCTAAATTTGAGATCCTCGAGTGAAACAATGAACGGACATAGCCAAAAAGCTACAGGAGAAGAACAAACGACCTGTTTTCCCTCGAGTATGCTTTCACCAAGCACGTGACTTTAAAAAAGCTTAAGAAACCTTGTTTTTTAAAACAGTTCGTCTGTCATAGCACAATTTAAAACTGTCATTGCCTTTACAACTAATCCAACCCCCAAATTTAATTAAAATGAATTGGCATTTTCCCCATGGACAGTCATTAATTGTAATGACTTTGTTTCGCTATTACAATACATAATCTCTGAGCACTCTTCCATTTTACCATTAACTATTATGAAGCAAAACTACCAGGAAAGAAAAGAGCTCGTTTACAGAATTAAGAGGTGAAGGGTACACAAGAGATAAATAGCTTATAACTTGGGGTATTTGCACTGCAGTAGAACAGTAGGTAAACCCCCTTAAGTAAAACATGGAAGCTTTGCTTCTCTCAATGTAAACATTTTGAGTGTTGCAAGAAGCTAACACAGATAAATGATCCTGGCTTCTAAACGCTTTCTAGCCTAGAGCCTCTGCTTTCTCTTTCCTTTCCGACCACACCGTGATTAGTGTGACTCAAGAAGGGATTGGGATAGTTGTATGGAAAGCCACCTGGGACCCTCAGTTAACGGGAAGAGCTTTCACTTTACCAAGTAAAGACTGTCGTGATCAACTCCTAGCAACACAGACGCTACCTGGAACATGCAAGATTCTTTTCTTTGATTGGTGTTTGTGTGGGACTGGCAAAAAAACCCCTTTTAGTTCAAGGGCGTGGATTTTCTCTTTCATTGGCACAGCTCCGTAATAAAGGTGCAGCAGGGTAACTACTATGGACAGGATGTACCGGGGGAGACTTCTCTGGCTGCTGCGCAGGATGGAACCTCCTCGAGGTCTCACCTTGACAAACAGTCTTCTGGTTGCTATTTCCTGTCCCACTCAGGATAACCAGAAAGAGCTACACCTGAAGAAACCATCTGCAGAGTTAGGGGTTCAGAACTCTCCCACCATTAAAAATTCTCCCATGCTTCCTTTTCAAGTAGAGTCATCCAGACCTTTATTTGGGTGCTCAGAGCTTGACTTGCAGAGCCTGTTCATGATCCCCTGCAGCATAGGCTGAACAATCCCCAAGAGAGGGCGCTGGGAGGAGTCTCCATCCCAGCAGGCTTCCATCAGCTGCCAGCATTCTTCATCAAACACCGCAAGACGCTCCGGACGAACTCCTGGAAAATGGAGAGAGACCTGATTACCATCAGTACACCTCAAATCAGAGAGAATCACAGAATCACCAAGGTCAGAAAAGACCTCTAAGATCATCTAGCCCAGCTGCCATCCCAACACCTCTGTGCCAACTAAACCATGTCCCCCAGTGCCACAGCCACACAGTTTTTGAACCCCTCCAGGGATGGAGACTCCACCACTGCCTCTGCCAGGGCTTCACCACTGTTTCAGTAAAGAAATTGTTCCTAATATCCAATCTAAATCTCCCCTGGCACAACTTGAGACCATTTCCTCTCATCCTATCACCAGTCTCACTTCTTGGGAGAAGGGCCCAGCACCCACCTCACCACAACCTCCTTTCCAGGAGCTGCAGAGAGCGATGAGGTGTCCCCTCAGCCTCCTCTTCTCCAGGATAAACAGCCCCAGGGCCCTCAGCTGAAGTGACCCAAGTGGACTCACTGGGGTCTAATGCTCTTGATAAAGGCACACGTTTCAGCAACACTGCAGAGACATCTCTGGAGTTGTCTCCAGAGACATCTCTGTATGACTCCAGCATCACTGGAGTCACTCAGGACTCTGGCTCATCCAGAGGATGGGCCAATACAATCACTGGAGCCTCCTCTTTACAACTATTTGGGAGCAAAATGAGTGCTGTCCCCTATAAGGAAACAGGTCTCTTCCACCTCCACTTTTAACGGTGCCCTTAGGAGCAAGTTTAACATGAAAACAAGCAGCAAGTGAAGCCTCTGACCAAATACAGGACTCACTCATCTGAGTTAATCTTTTTCACATGAGAAGGGGAGAGATTATATGGACAGAAACTAAGGGCACAGAGTAGTAAAGCATTCCAATGCTGTGACGCAGCTTGGAGGATTAAGCTCCTACTAAACACGGTATACTAAACCTACACCGGCATAACAGTAAGAGTTGGGATTGTTCAGCCTGGAGAAGACTCAAGGGAGACCTCAGAGCAGCTTCCAGTACTGAAAGGGGCTCCAGGAAAGCTGGGGAGGGGCTCCTGATCAGGGAGGGCAGGGAGACAAAGAGGGGAAACAGTTTCCAGCTGCAAGAGGGGAGATTGAGGCGAGATCTTAGGGAGAAACATTTTCCTGCAAGAGTGGGGAGGCCCTGGCCCAGGATGCCCAGAGCAGTGGTAGTTGCCCCATCCCTGGAGGTGTTCAAGGCCAGGTTGGATGGGGCTTTGTGCAACCTGATCCAGTGGGAGGTGCGTTGGAACAAGATGGGCTTTGAGATCCCTTCCAATCCAAACTGTTCTATGATTCTAATAAGTTCATATTTTGTAGAAAAACTACTGGTGTACTTGACTCAACATCCAGTCCATCACTGACACTTCCCCAGCGTGTTACTCATTAAGCACTCTAATACAGAGATCTTCCCGGCCTTCAGAAATTGCAAGGGATTAAACATTCTTTAGGGGATCACGCCTGGTTGGTTTTGGGGTCTGGTTTACATCGTAAGTGCTGTACTATTCCATGTGGTTTTAGCGGTGTGCCAGCACAGCACCCATGCAAGGAGGTGGTTAACTCTGAGATTTTTTCTATCCCTGCTCATTTCAGTCAGGTTTTCAGTCAAGTGTGTCCAGCTTAACTAGATAAATGTTACTCTTCAGACAGTCAATGACAATACAACTTGTATTTTTAGCTTTCATTTATAAAAGAGTAAAAACTGATTTCCTCATCTCCTCTCCATTTTACTTAAGTATCAACCAAGAAAGTTCAAATAAGCCTTTTATACCTCTTCTCACATTGTTCCAAAGGTGATCTTTGCTTGCACATCTCTCAAAAGCTTCTGGTAACTTCACATGTCCTGAGCAGATGTACCAAAACAGAATTCCAAACGCATAAACATCCACTGAGTTATCGTACTTTCCTGTGACAAAAATACATTTGATCAGCAGGACAAACATAACTGGAAACCGAGCAGTCTGAGAACTAATTTCAGTGTTCCACTTCCTCAAACTAAAACCACAACTTCATTTCCAGAGGGCAAGGCCAGTAATGTATCAGGAACCGCTGCCAAGAGTGGAGGGATAACGTCTCAGACCTTCCAGATCTCAGAGAATTTATACACTGAACCCATCCCAGCAGTTCCCGAGCTGAGGTTCATGGGCCACTGCAGGTGCTCAGCTGTACTTCAGAGACTTAAACACCAACACTAAGACTACCAGTTCTGTTTGGCTCTACTGCCCAACAGTCTGATGGCACCAAGCCAGAAGTTTGGCAATTACTCATTTATAGCAAGTACATCCATTCAATAAAAGAAGATTGAGCACAGTAAGTGCATAGGGGCTAAGCCAGCACTCACCTCTGTAAGACCAAGGTCTACCCGCTGGTCACGAGTATTTCACTATTAAGAGTGAGAACCACCTGAGTAATATTTTCCCAAGTAAACAAATCAGGTTGCTTCAAATTGATTGCAAACCTGTCAAAGCAGTGGCAGCATCTCAGACCAAAAGGATGCTGATCAGTGTGGTATAGACCTCTAAGTGCTACCATAAGATGCTGGCTCTGGTAAAAAGCTTAGAGAGCACCTGCCAGAAGCACTATGCATGGTAATAATGGCTTGGAAATCTGTATCTATACAAAAAAGAGGCAAAAACTTCAGAGAGCATCCCATGAAAACCAAGTATTTTTAGCTTCTCAATAACTAATAACTTAACTTTCCAATTGCAAGAGTATTAGTCATTTCAAAGCTTATGAATCCCACAGTTCTCTCTCAAGTAAATAAAGACTTAAGACTGACACTTAAAATAAAGGAAAAAAATACTGTAAGCAGGTAGCCTTCTGATTTATTTTTATTCATAAGCAAGCGGAGCTATTAATTCAAAGTAACAGCCTTCAGAATTCAAGTCAGACAGTAGTGGATTCAGTCAACAAGCATACCTGTAAAGAGCTCAGGAGCCATATGAATGGGTGTGCCTACAATACTGCCAGACATCATGGCTTCTGGTTTGCAGAACCCCAAGTCAGTGATTTTGGCTCGATTCTTTTTGTCAAGCTGTAGAAGAGTTCATACACAGGCAGCTGATAACCATACTTCTCAGTTCTAGCACTGCATTTTAATATAAAGGCTTTAAACTCCGATTAGGTTTGAAAGGTTGGGCATTTGCTCCCAAAGCTTCCCCGATTACTTGGCTGCTCCTGGACATTTATTTAGTCAGGCTCAGTAACAGGCATGCCCTCACTTGTCTTCCACACAGAGGGTGTGGCTGGGGCTTAACAGAACTGGGAATTGGAAGCCCTGTTCGTAGCTCAAGCTCTCTACGTTCAAGAGAAGTCACTCTGCTGCTCCCTCTCCCCTAGGCTTTTTGCCTGAAAATGAGTTCAGGAAGCCTCACTGCACAGCTACTTTCGACTAATAATACCACAAGTTAAACGATCCTGTATGCAGAAAGCTATTATTTCACTTAAATTATGCTTGTCTCTCCCACTAAAAGGGCTTTATAAGACTTCAGGATTAGCCAGACACAAGAGTTTTCCTTACCAAGACATTTTTAAGTTTGATATCCCGGTGCACAAGTCCCTGACTGTGAAGATAACGGATTCCTTCGACTACATCCAAGGCAATCTGTAATCGTGTTTCTAATTCTAGCCCAGCCTGAAGAATACACAAAGAGTTAATTCCTACAAGTGGAAGTTACTTTTGCTTGTTTTTTCCGTGGTTTTGCTAAGTAATTCTAGCTTCGTTTTACAGATTAATAACAAAATCTACATCTAAATATCTAAAGTATATACAAAAAAACATAAACACACGCACACACAGATTTCTGTCACCTTTAGTCCTGTATAGAGGTCTCTGTGCAACCGTTCCATTATGAGTAAGACAGCAATGCTGGAGCCTCCTCCATAGCCATAATCAATCACAGAACCATGGAGATGTACGAGACGCTCATGCGACTGCAGAGACCTATAGAAAGTTCAGCATAGAGTTGGTGATTTTTCTGTCTTTCCCTCCACTCCAGGCCAAGCCTCACCTTCACCAAGCCTTCCTTTTCCATGGAAGGGAAAAAAAAACAGTGGCTGCAGCTTTGGTACAACAGTGAAATACACCTAAACAGTGAAAACTCACAGTTCTGAGGACCAATATACCAATATGGCCCGGTACTCTGTCAAGCTGAGCCTCAAAAGTGTCCAGCGTAGAGGAATCCACCACTTCCCTTGGGAGATGATTCCCACATTTAACTGGGGAAAAACATTCTTCTGGAACCCAATCGGAATCTCCACAGGAGCAATTTATACCCATTACACCTTGTCTTTTCCATGTATCTCCTCAGAAAAAGGGAGTCTCCATCCTCTTGGTAGACACCCTTTAGGTACTAGTACATGGTAATAAGGTCTCCTCTAAGCCTTCTCTTCTCAAGGCTGAAAAAACCTAGTTCTCTCAGCCTTACTTTGTATGGAAGGTTCCCCAGTCCTCTGATCATCTTAGTGGCCCTCCTCTGGACCCTCTCCAGCGTGGCCACATCTTTTTTGTATAGTGGGGATCAAAACTGGGCACAGCACTCATGAGGTCAGGCCACTGATTGCAGGGTAGAACTACAGCAAGGAAGCTTCTGCCAATGCAAAGAGCGTTTTTATTTTGCAGCAGTGAAGTTAAGGAGATGCATGTGGAATGAGAAAAAGCACACAATACACACCTCATATAGTGAAACTCAAGTGCAAGGTCGTTCCAGTGCTTCTCATCTGGAGGAACAACAGATTTCAGGGCACATGGGAAATGCCCACCCCAGCTGTCACACAGATAGACCACGCCGTACTGTCCTCGGCCCAGCTCGCGGCCCAGCTTTGGTTTGCCTGTAAGGTCCAAAATCTGTTAGAACACGTTTATTTCTTCCTATATGCTATCAGGCTGGCAGCCCAGAGCTTTCCATGGGCCAAGAGCTGCACAGCTCAAGGAACTCAGTATGCATCAGATGTAGCTTCACTGAAGTAGTTGAGTGAAAAGCAAAACAGCCCTCCTACTCTTTCACACCCACTGACTGCTCCAGGAGGAGGGAGCAGTAGATAGTTCAGAGAACATCAAGCACAACACTCACCATGTAACAGCACATCCTGGAGGGACCTGCTCTCCAGCGAGAGTCGTGCTAGTCGAGGAGCATGATCTTTCCGCACCTTCAGCCACAAGTCTTCTGTTTTCTCCAGCCTGCCAGAATGGCCATCTTCTAACTAAGAGAGATATCACACATACACTGTAATCCTGCCTGGTTTGAAGCCTTGTGTAAACAAGGCTGAGGGTCCTTGCACAACTGAGGAGAGATCCTACTTAAAGCACAACTAGTTTAAAAACAGGACCTTGTATTCATGGAATCACAGAACAGCTTGGGTGGTTGGAAGGGACCTCGAAGCCTATTCAGTTCCAAACCCTGCCACAGGCAGGGACACTTCCCACTGGATCCAGTTGCTCCAAGCCCCATCCAACCTGGCCTTGAACAACTCCAGGGATGGGGCCACCACTGCTCAGAGCAGCCTGGGCCAGATCATCTTTATGGCCTCCTCTGGACTTGCTCCAGATTCATGTCCTTCCTGCGCTGAGGACTCCAGAGCTGGAGGTGAGGTCTCACCAGAGCAAAGTGGAGGGAGAGAATCCCCTCCCTCAACCTGCTGGTCACACTGCTTTGGATACACTCACATGAGCTCTGGCAGCTCTCCCTACAGAACAGCAGCTTTAGCTAAAAGAGCAGCTCGTGCAGCTATCTCTGCAACTAAAATCCTCTTCTAGTAAGTGGCAATGTACAAAACAAGACCTTCTTAACAGGTCCACACGCTCACCTGCCGCAGAGAAGCTGCAAAAGCCTCATGGGAACTGTTTAGCCTGGTCCGAAACTGGCTGCAAATGCTTTTGGCTAACTTGGATGCACTGAGGCTCTCAATAGCGTCCTGAGCAACTTTCCTCTTCCAGTCACTGGTGATGGCCGGTGGGCTGACCCATGTAATCCGCTGGATTATCTAGGAAAACAGATAACAGAATTAAGACACTAGTACAAAAAAAAGAAAGCAAAGGGTCAGTCAGTGTGCTCTAGGCTGCGTAGATACCTTGAAATACAGAATTAGGCTGAATTACCTTGCAGTAACTACTAACGATTCAGAGATCTTGGTGACAGTATCGTTGTACACACACAGAGATTTGATTTTTTTTCCAACTATCTGCTTGATTCGTTCCAAAAAGCCAACCATTCTTTCACATCTGACCAAGAACAGAGTTAGACACCCCCTCCTCTGGAAAACCAAACAGTTGTGGTGCCATCTGAGGGCTGCTCCAGGCCCCCAGCTCCCTCATCAGGCTGCAGACACGGCTGTAGCTGTGACAGAACAAGTGGATCGGGTAGAACTTCAGAAAGTTTTGAACTGCACCAAAGCTCACAACAGAACATGCTGTTCTCAGCTCATCAGCAGAAAGAACAGGCAGCAAAAGCAGTAACCCAGAGACTCTGGAAGAGTGAAAAACTGCCAAAAGCTACAGATGGACACGCTGTCCAGGTATGGAAATCCCAGGTGGTGGTATGCACCACATCCCTTGAATTGCTGGGTTATTAAGATGTCTGCCCCACCCTTCATAAGCCACCAGAGAAATTCATCTGCTGCACACCCAGTCTGGATCCTTCCCCTAGGCTGGAGGAGGAATCTGAAGGTTTGTTACCACTCGGTCTGCACTTGCACCTATTTGGGAAAAACTATTCCACCCACGCATCCATCCAAGGAAACCAAAGAAAGAAGGCAGTAATGGTCACTAACAGCTCAGAGCAGGAACTTCAGAGAAACACACGCCTTAACAGACAGACAGATAAAACAAAGACCTGAGGTCTGCTCTGGAGGGAGAAGAGTGAATTGACTTGAAACAATATACGCTGCAAAACAACCAAGCAACCCACCCACTAGAAACCCCTAAACCCAAACATCCAACCAGTTACCAGAAACAAAGGCCAAAAGTTTCAAAATGCTGATCATCACCCCTTTGCCATTTCAGAACAGAAAGAGCACACTAAAGGGTGTTAAATGTAATATTAGCATCCCCAGGGATAAATTATACACACGGCCCTAGTGCTGAGTGGGGAAGCAATAGCTTTATAACGCACGTGCTAAGAGAAAACCAAGAGGGCAGCTGCAATTCACATTCTTTGCTCCAAGAACATTTTACTATATGGGGACATGTCCTAGAAGGAAGTGATAAAGATGCCCATACCTGTTTGATCTGTTCCCACAGCATCCTGGTTACTGTTGAGCCAGAATGGAAAGTGACTTCAACATGATAGGCTGCATTTAGTATCTGGAAAGTAAGGGAAGGATGAAAGTACAGAAGCTTCACAAGCTAGCGTCACTATAAAATTTGCTAGACTCTGAAAATGAAAAAGAGGACGCTACATGGGATATTCCATTAATCTCTTGATTCAATTAATTTATTGTGCTGAACTCACAGCTGTTTCGATGCTGTCCTTTGGTTACCTATCATAGAATCCCTAGGCTGGAAAAGAACTTTGAGATCATCCAGTCCAACCGCACCTGTCCACAGATTTAGGAAGGATAAGTACTAGGCCTTCAAGTGCCTGTTCCCCAGTTTTAGTACCTCCCTTAATGGCACCAAACCCCCACAAACTCCAGATCCACATTCCTCTGATTTCACTGAGCACCTAAGTCCCTTGCTACCCTTGCTAGGTCAGGATAAAGACAATTAAGATGATTCTAGACAGCCATTTAAGCCACCATACCTGTTTGAGATAATTGCTTGTGATGTGTACAGAAACATCCTTTGACTTCTCCAAACTCCTTGCAGGATGTACTGAAACCTCCCAAGACTCCTCCAGGCTCTTCAGACATCTCTCCAGAGTCCCTACAAAGCTTTCTCGCAGATAGTCCACCGAACTAATTAACTTGTTGGCAACTGCTTGGTTTAATCGAGAAATAATCAGTTCCTGAATTTGCTTAATACAACACTTTATGTCCTTGGAACTAACAGGTTCTCCATTCTCAGGAATGATGATATCTGTGCAGAAGAAAAGAAAAAGGCATCTTTTGTATTCCACAAACCATTGCTGCAACAACAGCTACTGAGAGCTGCTCAGCATTTTGCAAATGAGCTACAGCCCCAGTCCAGCCAGCTTCTGCTCCATATGCTCTTCTGCTCCTCCAGAGGTTCATTGCTTTAGACCTGGATGATTTATTCTGAAGCCAAGTTTAAGTCATACAAAGAAACAAGAAGAATACAAACGGTGACTATTGCAAAGGATTAATTCTTTGCTAGTCTGCATGCCTGATGCTACAATGCCAGTTTTACAGCACTCCCAAACCCATTCCCTACATATTCTGAGTCATTTGGTCTCTGATAGAAAGTACTAAAGCATTAGAGCAGCTCCAGAATGCACATCTGGTAGTGCAGCTTCAGGGAAGCTAAAAGTCCCATCTCACTATGGTGAAAAATATTCTGATGTTTGCTTCCATTCACCAGTGCTGGAACTCACGGGATACTCTAACATCTGATAGATCCTATACGAGCACTTTGTAGCTAGGTTCAGTTGGACAGTGATGACAACTACCATCTCAAAAACCCAAAGGCAGAAGCACAAAGCTGTCTTTCTGTCTAAGGAAACAGAGGTCAGGAAATTCCTCCAGTCCATGCTGCAATCCATAAGCACTGCTGGGTGCTGAGTGTTAGGAAGAAAGTGATGCAACAGCTACACCGGCTACTGGGAATTTTCCTGCTACCTTGAAAAGGTTGGTTACCACTTGGTATTTTTAAGCAAACATTAAGCAATCGCTGCTCACGCACCGTAAGTGCTCCCAGCAGCACTAAAGTACTGGCAGGAGCTGAAGACTTGGTCTCTGGATTTTGGCCAACAGTCTCCCCTACGTAAAACAAATCCAGCCATCGGCAGATGGCATTAGCTCCTCAAAACAACATCTTCCTCCTTTTATGATACAGCTTCAAATACTGATAGCCAACAAGATGCTCACTCTGATATCATACACACACGCACACATTTTCTGCAGAAGGTTTATCTTGTGCTGCTCCCAAACAATCTTTTACACGTACAGAATCCTTAACTCAGGTACTCCAGCTCTGTGAAGAGCGGGACAGGCAGAGTACAGGAGTTATTATCTGTCCTGGTAATGAAGAAATAGTAGCCCTAAACAGGCAGAATTCTCACGCTCACTAAACCCCGAACGTATGCTGGTTTATTGAGTTTTTCTGCAGCATGCAAATAGTTTCAAGTTGCAATTAAAGCAAGCTCTTTACAAGGATTCCGTTTTGCATGGGCACTTCAAAGCAAATATGTTGAGAAACAGGAAAGGTCTCATCCATTTCCCACCTGCAAAAGCAAAAAGATCCAGATCCTACCCCGCAAGATTAAACATAATCCACCATCTCTCCACTTCGTCCCAGCAGATAACACTGCAGTTTAAAGCTGGGAGAAAGCAAATCAAGACAAATTTATCTAGAGATTTGTCCTCTCTCATGCCTCAGAAGAGCACTCAATTCACCAAAAATAATTTCTTCTAAACCAACAGCCTAGAGTTATTTCTGATTTTGTTCTAAAGAGAAAAAATCTTTCCCTGTCAGCCCAATGAACTGCATTTCCTCAGAACAGAGACGATTGTTAGAGTAAACCTCTGCTTGGCAAGCAGAGAAGAGAGCTGTGGAGTATCAACCCACAGATCTTCACTTTGATGTCTATGACAGACCACGCATTCCAGCAGACAGAATCTGGATAGCCTCTCACCTCGCACAGTTTACACATCCTTCTGTACAATTCCAGCTTGTGTTTTCCTGGAAGTTTTGGTACTAGAAGATGCAGTGAGAATTCCCACATTTCCTAAACACACACCAAATGCCAAGCGTTGGCCTCAGGAGCACAATCTGCTGTGTTGTTTTAGAAGGAAAGCCTCACCTACCCTGAAGGATTCCATTTTAGGAGGTTCTATATCCAAAAGTCTTAGGCAAGCCTCTCTCAGACAAAGAAATCAAGCAGAAAGTACAAATCAAGCCTTCACCACTAAAACTTGAAGAGCTTTTTCTCTTAGGACAGGCTTATTCCCAAGACATTTGCTCAGGCAAAGCTGAAAGTTATTTTCTTTGGCAGAATAGGGAATTAAAGCAGAGAAGTAAAATACCTGAAAGCAGCAAGCTCTTACAGGGGGAAGTCTGATAAATATACAAACTTAATACATTCATGCCTCTCATTTAAGGACAGTGCTTCTTACCCAGGAGAAGCTACAGAAAAATCCTTTGTGTATTATTCTGAATTTTCTTGCAAAGCCTATAGCGTAAACTGCCATCCAACCGCCCCTTAGCAGACAGCAAATATTACTCTGTCACTCTTCTTTAAAGCCCCTAACCTCTTCATTCCCACTGCTTTCCTGCCCTTCCCTACCTTTGAATTCCATATTAGCAGCATCCTCCAGGAGCTCCTCTTTCATATTGCTAAGAGTCTCTATGATCATGTCCTTCATCTCCTCTTGTTTGCGGTTGGCAATGTTCATCAGAGACTCATAGAGCTCATTCTCCTTCTTGCGGGTGTACTCCAGCCTCTTGGGGGTGATCTGCAGGTCCCGCTGCATGTCGAAAGCCTGATTGATGAAGATGTTCAGGCAGCGGCAGTGCAGCTCATTCAAACTGGTAGCTGCTTCCACAAGATGCTTCTGAAGCACCTGTCTGGAAAAAGTGCTTAGGAGACGGAGCTTCTCAAACTGCTCTACCAGCATGCTTTGGGCATCGCCGTCAGGCCCAGGCGCCCCACAGATGCAGTGGTTGGAACTCAGGTACTCCAAGTCCATCAGCTGGCTGTAAAGGGAAGACTTTTCATTATCAGTTTTAGGAGGAGAGATCAGTTCAATCCCTGACTCCGGCACTTTGAAGAAGAAAATAGGCAAAGAGAATTTCTCTTTGATTTCACGCAGTTCGTTCTCATCTGATGAGGAAAGTTCAGCCTCGCTGATGGCAAAGATGACAACGGGTAAGACTTGGTTCACGTACTCTCCCAAGGTGGCTTCAGCAGGCTGGAATCCACGACATGGTGCCACCACAACATCCACTTCCTAGCGAATGAGGAAGTAAAAGAAAAAAAAGGTTGGTACAGATCCCTTTAAAAACAACATATGCAAACCCATACTAACTCCCTCAAAGTTCAAAACCAGAAACATTCAGACGCTCTGGAACAGTTATAGTCTCTCACATAAGGCATCACACTTGAGGATGCAGCCTACCCACAAAGCTGATGACAGCCCTCTTGCAAGGGCGTGGCTAGAGAGGGATTAGTGCCTGCTGACTCCAAATCTCTATTTTGTACCAAGTGGCTTTGAGTTTTATCCTAATTCCAAACAAAACGCGGGACACATTGCCCAGGTAAGCACTACCGCAGAGCAGCTATTATTCTTTGGCTTACAGCTGCCCCATTCTGCAATAACCTCTCCCAGCAAACATGCTCTCAGCCTCCCATTGACCAGACCTGCAGCTTTTTGGGAGAGATTCATGCTGTCAGTGTGGCTTCCAACAGCAGAAAGTGCTACACCAGCCACTGCTGCCAAAACAAAGGCAGCACAATAATCAGTTCCAAAGAGTTCATAGCCAAAGGACAGACAAGGAGGAACACAAGGTTGTGACAAGCTCAGTTATTACTTTCTTCAAATCCAACTGGTATTTTATTTACTTATTTGTCCACTGGACAGAGCTTCACTGCTTAGGTCATATGCTCTTGTTGACGTCACTTTTTACTAACCCAACTAAAAAGGGACAGTTCTTAAACCTGCTTCCTTCCCTTCCAAGGAAGGAAACAAGATTCACCTTTGGATATGCAAGAACAGTGTTAAAATTGCATATATCGCTCTACTAAAATAAGGAAAGAGAACGACACAGGCTTTGAACTGAAGACAGGGTTGAGGTGCCATCTTCTTGACTCATAACAGAGGGCAATAATTAAGAATTCCTCAATCACTTTTCTCAGATTCTCAGAAGAAAGAAAGGCCTGACCACGTCTCCCAACTGCTCTCAGAGCTACGAGGAAGCCATTCATGCCATAGGACTTCCTGGTAATGAACTCCAACCTGCCTGGTGCACAGGAGGCTGAGCAGCATGGGATGTGCAGCGCTGCAACGTTCACCAGGAGGGATGACTCATACCAGCGACTCTAAACAAAGGAGGAAGCTAGAGCTGTCTCTAGGAGACAGGGAGAAAACCAACACAGACAACCAAATACAGCCTGAGCAACTGGTTCTTCTGTTTCTGTAGAGGCCTCTCAGGCTTCTCCAAAGAGCATTAGCAATGTTTCTTCACCAAGCCCCCCTCTTTTTTTTTTTTAATGTCCTACAGAAGTTTAAGCACTGTCTATGCACCTTCATACTCTCAGGGATCAAGTTTTCTTGTGTGGGGAATACGAATGACTCACACTGGATTCCTAAAATTGTTAAGCTGGTTCTCACCAGGTCACACAGCTTTAAACATGCTGGAATACTCCCGACAGAGCTGTAAGCATGAAACTGCTGCCAAGTAACTTCATGACTATTTTTCTGAACAAAAAGACCCCTTTTAAAATATCAAAGCCTCCCACTTGGCAATCTGAACATCAGGTACAAAAGTATCAGTGACAGCTCTTCCACTTAAAATACGATGCAGAGGTGCTGGCAGCAGCAAGACAAAAAGACAGTTTAAAAAGAATACCATGCAGACACACTATGCACTCATCTACGGACTCAGGCCTGCAATGCCAGGATGGCCACTGCATCCCAAATCCCAGAACAAAAATGAATACCAAGAATCAAGTAGGTCTTGACCTACAGGAAGATAAAGTGGAGTCTCACTAAATGCATCCAGGGACCACTAAGTGTGCCATTTTACTGAGTCAACAGATAATTCCTCATTTCCCAATCAGTTAAAAAGAATCTATTTGCTACATCCCAAGAGGATCTTGTCCTATTTTGCCAGGCTGCGGGCAGTTTAATCACTCTTTGCTTAGTGAACTGAGGTGCTAAGAAGCTAACCCAATTGAGTCAGATTTGTTCCCAAATCCCTACCAAGCAGGCTACAATGGAAGGCCCAGCTCAGCCTTTTTCTAAGCCAATTTGAATATTCTGCCTTCCAAGAACAGCCCGTGAATCCTTGAAGTTACTGCATTTATTGTGCATGATCCGATTTCATTACCCACCTGCTAATCTCAGGTACACGTATAGATTCTATATAGATTCCCTACATTCTACTTAGAACTTTTTTTACACGCAAACCCCAGTTATTCTGAAATCTTGCCAGTTTGTTCCATTTCCATGGGGATCTGACTCAGTTCAGTAAGTCCAATCTAGAGAGAATCCTAGGTAAGAAAACTGAGCTACAACTCTGGTCTCCGAACACCGCTTTCCTTTACAGCTTTGATTTTGGGCAGTGACTCTGAATCCCACTTCATCAGAGAACCTCATTTTACCTTTGCTGGAAGGGCCAGCCCAAGAAAGCCTGTGGTGTGTGCACACTTACGGAACAGTCTGAGAAGCAACGCTCTTTTTCTGCTCATGAACTCTTCCCCTGCAAAAGATATCACTAAGCCAGCAAAACCAGAAACAGAATTGGCTTCACACAGCTGGGAGAGTAATTTCGTGGTGCTGGCATTTTATACCCTCATTCATACCAGCATAAAGGGAGAGAGGAAGGCGACTTCAAGTATTTGAAGCTGATACATGGCAGGAAGACCTCAGCATGGCCCAAAGCAAACTGATACTGTGTGGAAGAGTCCAATGTGAAAGCTTGTCAGTTCTCTCTACCCTTGCCACAACCAAACACATGAAAAATACTCTCAAAGAAGAGATCACGTTTTTCCAAGCTTTAAGCAGAATGTACATTAAAATAATTACCTAATAGGTACTTACCCACATTCTTTGCTCCTTTTAACAACTACTAATTCATATGACCCTAATCACTGCTATAGGACCTGAAGAAATGCAACAATAAGCCCAAACTAAATGAATTCTTCTGCCACAGCTCACAGAACCATCTTGCATTTCTTCATTCGTTTTCCAGATTTGTCAGAGCAGCTGAAAAATCTCTCTTTCCCTGTGAGCCCTGACTAAAACTTTTCAGCCCGAGACTCAGCCACGTGAAGCAGAAAGCAAAACAAAGGCAAGTAAAAGGAAGCTTTCAGCCCTGTCACCCTCCTCCCATTGTGCTGTACCACCGACATGAAAACCAATACTTCAGAGAAGTCCGTTTTGGTTTCCGGGCACAACTGATAAGATGTAGGGAAAGAGCCAACTGTTTACTCCCACAATAAATCTATTAAACTGTCTGTCTGGTTGGATTATTCCCCATGACCTAGATGCATTCCTGTGCAGTGATCCCCAAGGAACAGAGCAACTTTCCCAAAGTTTTTCCTTCCGTGATACTTTACATATAAAAATAACTAGGTTCACGTACCTATTAGCACAAAGTTCTCACAGCAGCCACCCCATGCAAAAGAAATGTTTGGCTCCCTCCTGCTCACCCCCTTTTCTGTGAAACAAGTTTTGATCGAAACATCTTTAAGTAGCAGAAAAGCAAGCGGGATCCCATCCTGGACTGAAGGGGCGCTCCACTGGCCAGTCAATACTGAAAAGTGGTATAAACTTCAGTGGGGTTTATGTCCAAATAAAAAGTAGTTTAGTTAATATTTAGATACCATTAACTTACAAATAAGTTAGCCTTTCTTTACAGGAGTAAAGTCTAATGAGTTTGGATTTAGCAAATGCATCTGCAGCAAGAAACATGACATAGCATTAGGTGCCTGTGCCAAACAGCAGCGCATAAGCCGGTGCCCAGGCCAGCCCAAGAGCCAGGTAGATGCTCAGCCCTGAAAAGTTGCACAGCATCTACAGGTCCTGAAGTCATTGAGCTCCTTTGATGACCACCTTCTCGCAGATAAGCATCCTCACTATAGGGAATGAATGATTTCAAGCAGAAATCCACAAATCTTAATCATGGAGTGGTTTAGGTTGGAAGGGACCTTTAAAGTCCATCCAGTTCCACCCCCTGCCATGGGCAGGGACACCTCCCACTGGATCAGGTTGCTCGAAGCTCCATCCAACCCAGCCTTGAACACCTTCAGGGATGGGGCAGCCACAACTTCTCAGGGCAACCTGGGCTAGTGCCTCACCAAACAGAAATTCTCAACTCCTATAACTGTCTAAGTCCACAATAAGGACCTACAAATGTCTCTTCATACACTAGCAAAGAGTTTGAGTACCTGGAACGTAAGGTTCTCATAAAACACAGTACTACTTATAAGTACTCTGCTGTTGGGAGAAAAATAAACAGACAAAAGTACAGGGATTCTATGTAAAACATGGATTCTAGATAACTGATGGGATAAAACTCAGATTGATTTCTCTTCCTTCTGTCCAAGAGGTACTGAGCTCCTCTAAATTGTTTGGTTACCAGGCAAATCAAAATCCTTTAGATTTGTACTGAATATCATGTTAGCAGCAAGTACACAATTGTTAATAGACTCCAAATTTTGTTTCACAAGTTAAGAAAAAGCAGAAGTTCCTCCAGAGTAGTTTTGTAGGCACGCAACATCGGGTAGCATCCAAAAATCCCCATCCATTATTGCTCCAATGCACATATTCCTCTAGTTTTAGAAGCAGTGCCCATGACTAGCACATATTTAGTTTAAAAACTGTGTTGTCTTGGTGTCTGCTGAGCAGAGCTGGAGAATGCAAAGGAGCTGGAAAGCAGGAAAGTCACAGGTCTCTCCACAGGAAGAGAGTTTCCTTCCCTGGCCCAACTACCTGCTAAAATGCATTGCATTCTCCTATCAGCCTTTCTTCCTTCAGCCTCTTGAATTCATGTAAGGAACTCTTTGAATTAATCTGAAATAGCTGTGATTCATACTCCCTCTCCTTCCACTGGAAGAGCTTTTTATTTCCCTAAACCTTTTCAAATTAATCTGAGTAGCTGTTTTCATCTGAGTGTCCCAAATATAACCAAAGCCAGACAGAGCAAGCTTTGTCGTACGCACCAGAAATCCAAGAGATGGCTGAAAACTGCAGTGTCTGAGCTGGCTCCTATAAAAACGTAACCAAGTAAAAGAAATGTAAAGCTAAAAGCATAGCAAGGCAGGATTTTTACAAGCAGAAGATACAGAACAGGCATTTACTTTGCAGCATCAGCAGCTGATCTGGGGCTCTCTGGGAAAGCAGTGGGTGCCTCACACAGTTTACACAAACACGGCACTGCTGTTCCCTTCCAGGGGATGCTGGAAGGCACAAACGCACTCCAACATAGCATGGACTTGGCTTAAATTCCTCAAAGCATGTTTCAAATTGATGAGGACAGACTAGGTCTTCATTTTCTGCCTACTGACCATCACGTGTCGATTGACATCCAGAAAATAAGTTACCTTACTATCTTACTGTTCAGCTATGAAGTTCAGACTCTTACCCATGTGACAGAGTATATTCTTTACACTTAAGCAACTTATATTTAAGAATTAGTATTAATACTGCCAACACAATGCTCCAGAAGTATTATACTAGAATAACAAAGGCTCGACACAAGATATGAAATGCAATGAGAGCTGATGGAAGCCATAAAAAGCTATGAAATGCAATCCTGACCTTTAAAGGTATTTGCTAAACACCAAACCGCACCACTCACCAGACAGGAACACATTTTATGTACAAGGGAAATCAAAGCAAGATACTAACAATGTTAGAAACGGCATCAAGAACAGACTCCCACCTTCTTGTTCTCAACACCCTCAATTTCCATCGACACCACAGGAATGTAAAAGCCACCCTCACAAATGAAGTCAAGTCATTTTACCAGGTGTTGACATTAAAAAGCTTTTTTCTGACAATAAGCTCTTCAGGACAGAGACAGTAGCTGTCGTACAAGGACAGTACTTTATCAGACTTACACCTGAGTAAGCTTGGCTTCTGGAATGCATGGAAACATTACAGAGCAATGCCAATGCCAAGAGTCAACACTGAAATAAGAGCACACAAGCATGGACAGTGATGTCCGAGTAAAATACTAACACCAGGCTTCTAGTGCCTCTTTAACAAAAATGCCTATGCTTGGGAGTTTACACCACTAGCTTTAATAGGGATGATAAAAGTCATATCTTAAGTTCACTAGGATAACGGTACACGGACCCTTCGTTACCTTTAGTAGTGAGTACGGCAGCATGACCTCCAGCTCTGCTATCTGGTGAGCAGGATCTTCACTGTCCCCACGAATTTCCAAGTCCTCCTCTGGTATTGTGTCCCAGTGCCCTCGGTGGGCTGCCATCATATGGACCAGTTCATACTGCTCAGGCAGCGCTAGGCTAATCCGTGTTTGCGTCCCATGCGTGAAACGGATCCGTCGCCTCTTACAATTCTCCTCACTGCTGATTTTGGTGGTAGGGAGCAGCTTCTCACCCAGCAGAATGTTGAGTAACTGGCATTTGGCGTTACAGTTCTGGCCAAGAATCAGGAGGCAAGGGTGCCAGCTCACAGTTCGCTGGAGGTGCTCTTCCTCATGGCGAGGGAAGGAAATGAAATTCTGCCCTAAAGTTTAGAACAGACTGCATTAGAATAAGTTGGCTGAACAAGTCTCTTCTCTCTAAGCCTGCTGAACGCAAAAGTTCAGACATCACTGCCCCAGAGCCTGCCAAGAAACCCACAGAACACCAAGAATTTGAGTATGTATCCTCAAACTCACGTCAACAATTCAGCATTTCCACTGCACCAAAACAGAGGCCCAGTGGGTCGATCCGCACAAAGCCACAAAGACAATTTGTTACTGCTCTCCCCACCTATTTCACTGGGAAGTGTTTACACAGAGTAAGTCAGTGGAAGACTAAAGGTAAGCCCTAAAAATCAATAAGAAACAGTTGTCAAGGTTTAAACAACCAAAGAGCTAATTTTGCCTTAGGTTAGAACAGGGTCTCCCCTTGCTCCAGAGTTCAAGAAGGCCTAAAGGGCCACTGAGGATAACCCTTCCCAAGTTTTGATGGCTTGGCTGTACAGAACATTCCTGTCACAAAGTAGAAATAAATTCTATCAACTACATATTGGTGACAGTTTCACCCACATGCTTAAAAACACCAAATGCTTTAATCTACCAAGTCCCAAGAGTATCGCTGCACAAGCTTGTGGACTGAAATCCAGCATGGTACACATTAAAGCAGCAAAACTTCCTTTCTAGCCTCAAGGAAAGGCATTCTCACAAAATCGCTTATCTATACAGAGGCAGATGATGAAACCATGTTTGTTGAGACACGGTAGCAGAACTAACAGCCTCTGCCAGCAATTCCCTGTGATGGAAACAACCACAGCATCCAAAGAAACTGCCACGCTTTCCCCAGACTGGACAGAGATGAGCCCAAGGGCAGACACTCTCTGCTAGCAGCCAGGAGGTTCCTGATGCAGTCTGAAGCACAGTAAATGGCTTCTCTCCCTTGATCAAACTAACAGCACACATCTTTCCTAACCTAGACAGCTGGATTCAACAGGCACAGTTTAACAGACATTAATTTTAAGAACATTTAAGCTGCAAAAGGAAATTACTCAATATCTGCATCTTCTTTAGAGCAGCAGGACTCTGTGCATCCATTCTCCTTGCCCATCTTCCATTTGAGGCACTGCAATGTTCCAAGTGTGAGAAGTACAAATGTGGAACCAGCACTAAAAGCAAGATTCAGCCGTATCCCAACTAACCAGTGCACCACCAAGGCACCCAAGTCATGGCAGCAGGTTCAGCCCTGTGTGTGTTTGTCACTGGATGTCTGACAATGACCGCAAGGTCTCCCATCTGTAGTGAGTTGTGCTGTGATGGAGCGATTGCTTATCTCCTGCCCAGCAGAACGTGTATGTCTATCTCTGTACGTCAGAATAAGACACAGGGCAAAACCACTCGCACAGCATTCAAGAGGTGATGCCACTCATCAGAACACGAAGGATTCAAGCTGGGAATATGACCTGTGGGACCTCATGAAAGCTAGATGTAGAACTTGGGTACTGAATAGATGAAGCGATAGCCCCATATCTGTGTGAGCTCCTGACAGAGATTTTGCCATGCATTTCAGCTGCTGTTACACCCCATATCCATAGCCTGCATCACTTGGAGACATGTGATAAACACTTCAAAAACCATGGCTGCAGGGGAGTCCTTAAGTGCATGCATCCTGTTGAGCTCCTCTGGATGAAAGGAAGCCTGTCCAAGAACAAGGACATCTCTCACCAAGACTAGTCTCAAAATTCAGTCAAACACTTGGCAGAAGAATCCTGGTTGAATTTATGACATCTGTAGAAGTCCTGAGCATTTACTCATCCCCTTTTCAAGGAAGACCAACTCCACTCTGTTTCAGTTGTCTTTCTCTTGACTTTTCAAGAATACACGCAGACAACAGTGCCTAAATAAGGCCAAATACTCGTATTCAGAGCAAATACCAACACCTTCCATAGAAATCCTTGTCTGTCTGTGGTGCTGGCAATGACTTGTTGCATGCATTGACCACTACAAGGCTTATGATTAACACTGTTACACCAACCAAGCCTCATTCCACTTCACCACGGGTCTATCAGCACAGCAGTGTTAATCCCAGAGCACAGGTGACACACACAACACACTAACAATGGCAGCTGGTGGAACCTCAGCAGCCCTGATGGTCTGTAGAACCACGCTTCACTTTCTGCTGAACTTGAAGCTTGTTAGCAAGTGCCTTCTCCCATCTATCTGAGGAATTCTTTCACAAGTAGTGTCCTGACCACCTCTCCACACATTATCAAGTCTTAAAATTTATCTTCTTGTGATAGAATCATAGAATCATTAAGGTTGGAAAAGACCTCTAAGGTCATCCCGTCCAACTGTCAGCCCAACACCACCAGGCTGACTAAACCACATCCTGAAGTGCTACATCTACATGCTGTTCGAACCCCTTCAGGAATGGAGACTCCACCTCTGCCCTGGGCAGCCTCTGCCAGGGCTTCACTACTCCTTCAGTAAAGAAATTGTTCCTAAGACCCAATTTAAACCTTCCCACAACTTGAGACCATTTTCTCTCATCCTATCCCTCGTTACTTGGGAGCAGAGCCCAGCACCCACCTCACCACAACCTCCTTTCCAGGAGCTGCAGAGAGCAATGAGGTCTCCCCTCAGCCTCCTCTTCTCCAGGCTAAACAGCCGCAGGTCCCTCAGCCGCTCCCAGAACCCCTGGGCTCCAGACCCTTCCCAGCTGTTCCCCTTCTCCAGACATGCTCCAGCCCCTCAATGACCTTCTTGGAATGGGGGGCCCAAAACTGACCACAGGATTCAAGGTGCAGATAACACGCTCTACTGACACACCTAATAGCACAAAAAGAGTCCTGACCCTCTGGGGATCACAGCAGTATAAGCAGAGTGGTCACATTTTAACCAGGATATAAATCCTCAGTCAACAGAGCACCATGATGAAAACTCCTCTAAACCCTCTGGTTAATACATTCACTCCTATGAAATACATTTATGCACGGAGTCATTAGGCTACCAAGCCTCGGCCTTCCCCCCAGCACACACTCACAATACCACCTCAGCTGCTGACCACAATCTGGAGATGCTGTGGACCCCTGAACAAGCAGCACAGCTCAGTTTACAGCACTTTCTGAAATAAAGCAAAAAAAAAATCAAGTTCCCAGGTCAAAGAGTTCAAATTATTTCAAGAACAGAACACAGAAAATAACTACAATTAGCAGAAAGTGGCATTGCTTGGTTTTTTTTCCTTAGTGTCTTTACATTTTAGTAAAATCTGCTACCGAGACCGTAATTAAGATTTTCTCTTTACAGAAAGCCCGTACAAACCCCACCAGTTAACAGCACCGAGAATCAAAAGCGGTCAGACCTGTGAAGCTACAGTATCGTCACAGTATTTTAACAAATCGTTCTCAAAAGCCTATTCATGACAAAGCAGACCTAGAGAACAGACAACATTTTGTTGAATGCTTCAGAAATGCAAACGGTGCAAACAAGACTTTCTCCCTCCCCTCAAACAGTAGCTGGAAGGCAATTATTTTCCCCTTGAAGTTGTTTTACTTATACGACTATGAGGACTAAGTCCTGGTGCTGAAGCCACAGAGGGAACATTTGGTCCACGATGCCGCTTTATGGGTAAACGTTGCCTTTTAAGCTGAGGCTGGGATGTATACATTCGCCCCTTCAAGTACCCAACTCTCGGATGACCCAGCTCATTGGAAAAGTCAGTGGCTGCTACTCGGCTTAGTGGATTCTTAGAAGTGGCTTTGCACGGAGTAAACTAGGCTGCGCTTTCTGCTGCTTGACCTATGTTGATCCAAAGGGCAGTCACCCTCCAATAGCTGCATGGGTGTCTTGGAAGCAAACCCCTTCACATGCATTTTGCTTCTAAGACATTTAAATGTACTTTCATAGAATTATTAAGGTTGGAAAAGCCTTCTAAATTCATCCCGTCCAACCATCAGCCCAACCCCACCATGCTGACTAAACCACGTCCTGAAGTGCCACGTTTACAAGCTTTTTGAACCCCTTCAGGGATGGAGACTCCACCACTGCCCTGGGCAGCCTCTGCCAGGGCTTCACCACTCTTTCAGTAAAGAAATTTTTCCTAATATCCAATCTAAACCTCCTCTGGCACAACTTGAGGCCATTTCCTCTAGTGGTCAGGAGAAGAGCCCAGCACCCACCTCACTCCAACCTCCTTTCCAGGAACTACAGAGGTTTTCCCCACTCCCCATCTTCTCCAGGCTAAACAGCCTCAGGTCCCTCAGCTACTCTTACCAAGTCCTGCTCTTCATCCTCTCCCTTCCTCTGTCCTAACTCCCCTCAACACCACCACCACAAATCCCCACCTCCTAACAGGGAGCAGATTTATTCCCTTGGTCTGTGCCCCACCTGGAACATGACACCACTTCACTGGTTTGAACATTATCAATTTAAGTGCTATTTTTCAGAACAGTAAATGTTATACAACCTTTGCAGCCTGAAATCCTGAGCCAAGAGCCTACACTGTTATTACTGTTCGCATGAACAAGCTCTAAAGCAGCCAGCCTTTCCCTGATTCTCAAGGGCCACTTGGTAACACATCCAGCAGCTAAGTCAGACTGCGTCAAGGTCGGTGTTTGAAAAATAGGTTTTAAGCGCTCTGTATTAGAAACAACAGGCAGGATATTTGGTGAAACCCATATCCTGTGAATATTTAATTGATGATGCATCCACAAAGCGCTACAAGCAGACTTTGAGATGCAATCGCATTTGAGTAGCAATGCTCTTCAAGAAGTAGTAATGCTCTTCAAGAAGCAGCCAAGCAGAAGAGCAACTTCTACCATTCAAAGAGCCATGAGATCCACAGAAAACGAGTGAAACCAACTGGTTCCTACTTCTCACAAGTCACAAAAGACATAAACAAACAGAGAAACCTTATTTTTACAGTTATTCATTTTCAGTCCAAGAGTTGACATGGAACACTACATTTTTCTACGCAAACTGACAGACAATCCCAATAACGCTTCAATTTTTTAATCAGAATTGTAAGCATAAGACAGGCATGAACAAGTATCTTGGACAAGTAGCCGACAGAGATGACTCATGAGCTGTTTGGAAATGAATAAAGACGATCTTTATATACATTTAATGTCATGCTAAACTACTCTTCTGGGCTGTTTGGAAACGAATAAAGAAGATCTTTATATGCATTTAATGTCACACTTAACTATTCTCACAAGACAGTCTTATGGAAAAGTTCTGCACATGGCAGGAGGGCTCCTACCCCAGCAATGTTTGTCAACAGTGACAGATGAGGAGAAAGCTGATGAATGAAGCCCGGTGCTATTCCAAAGAGCGCCAGGACAAATGCACTGTGAGCACACCAGTCCCACAAGCCACCCGCATCATCTTAACCCCACCCTGCAGGGGTCTGGGAGGTGCAGGGTGGGGGTTAGGAAGATGCGTAGAGGACCTCATGTCCCCTACAGCCCCCACTTCACCCCACAAAGCCTCTCACACCCCCAAAACACCTCAGGTCTCATAGAACCATAGAAGCCCACCCAGTCCCACCTCTGCCATGGGCAGGGACGCCTCCCACTGGAACAGGGGCTCCAAGACCCATTCAACCTGGCCATGAACATCTCCAGGGATGGGGCAGCCACCGCTGCTCTGGGCAACCTGTTGCTCCCCACACCCCATCTACCTCCCCCCATTCAGGGCCCCCCAGCCTTCCTCAGCAGGACCCTTCACTCCCCACAGCCCACTCAAACAACCCAACCCTTCCAAGGCCCCAGCTCCCCCCAGAGCCCTGACCTTCCCAGATCCCCCATCCTTCCCACAGCCTCAACCTTCCCAGACCTCCAAGTTCTCCCCAGATGCCCAACCCCAACCTTCCCAGAGCCCCCAGTTCTCCCCACAGCACCAACCCCAACCTTCCCAGAGCCCCCAGCTCTCCCCACAGCCCCAACTCCAACGTTCCCAGACCCCCAAGTTCTCCCCACATCCCAAACCCCAGCCTTCCGAGACGCCCCCAACCCCTCCCCACAGCCTCAACCTTCCCAGACCCCCAACCTCTCCCCACAGCCCCCCCCCCCCCAACTTCCCAGACTCCCCCAATTCCCCCCACAGCCCCATCCTCAAGCTTGCCAGTCTTCCCCACTCTCCCCACAGCCCCAGCCCCAATTCTCCCAGCCCCCCAGCTCCCCCCTCACCGCCGGCCGCGGGGCCATCGCGGAGGGTCCCGTCCCCCGCGCCGGGCGGTATCTCCTCTCCAGGGGCCGCGGAGGCGAAGGGGTGGACTTGGGAGTACTTGACGTCGCGGAAGAACCTCTTGGTCTCGCGCAGGTTGTGCTGCAGCCTCGCCAGGTGCCGGTTGTAGTGGGCGAAGGAGCGGCACAAGTCGCGGACGGCCCCGCCGGGACCCCGCCACGCAGGGGCCCCGTCGCCCTCCATCTCCTCCGGGTCCGTTCCGCTATGACCTCCCCACCGCGGGGCACACACCGACCCCGCCACACGGTGACCCCAACCCGGCTCTCCCGGCCGGAGAGACACGTCTTTTTTTTCCCCCACCCCCCACCCTCCCCTACCCCCGCCGCCGCCGCCGCCGCCTTCCTCGCCTAACCGAGCTGCGCTGCGCGCGACGCGGAACCTTTATCGGGGCGCCGCGGGGCAAAGGGGGAGGAGGCCGGGCGCACCCTGAACGCAAAGCTTGCCGGGAGTTGTAGTCCGAGACGGCGCGGGGTAACGAGGGCGATCGTTTGGACGCAAAGCATGCCGGGAGTTATAGTCCACGGGGCAAAGCGGAAGTACCCATTCTCCAAAAAGCATCTCGGGAGTTGTAGTCCCTGCTGGGACCCACAGTCCCATTAGCCTGACGTGGCTACCGGAGGGGTCTCCGTGCGCAGGGCTGAGCTCCCGCGGATGCCAAACCTGGGCCGGCGGGGAGGGAGGCACAGCGGAGGCTCGGGAGGAGCAAGAGGCCAGTGGAGGCCTCACCTGCAGCCATGCGCGCACCCAGGCAAAGTGTAGAATCATGGAATAATTTGGTTGGAACAGACCTTTGAAATCATCGAGTCCAACTGCACCTGTTCAGCACTGAGTACTTCCTAAGCTCAGTACTGAAGTACTTCCTTCACCCTAAGTACTTCACACACGCGTCTCTTAAACGCCTCCAGGCATGGCGACTCCAGCAGCGCGCTGGGCAGCCTGTGCCAGTCCTGAGAACCCTTTCAGTGAAGAAATTGTTCCCAATTTCCAATCTAAACCTCCCTCATGCAACTTGAGGCCATTTCCTCTTCTCCCATCCATTGCTGTGTGGGAGCAGAGCTCAGCACCCACCTCACCACAACCTCCTTTCCAGGAGCTGCAGAGAGCAATGAGGTCTCCCCTCAGCCTCCTCTTCTCCAGGATAAACAGTCCCAGGTCTCTCAGCAGCTCCCAGAACCCCTGGGCCCCAGACCCTTCCCCAGATCCAATCCCCTCTCTGGATGCGCTCCAGCCCCTCAATGTCTTTCTTGGAATGAGGGACCAAAACTGAACCCAGGATTCGAGGTGTGGCCTCACCAGCACTGAGCGCAGGAGTCGATCCCTTCCCTGCTCCTGCTGGCCACCCCATGGCTGATCCAAGCCAGGATGCTGGTGACCTTTTTGGCCGCCTAGGCCTCTGCTGGCTCATGTTCAGCTGCTGTCATGCAGCATCCCCAGGTCCTTCTCTGTCAGGCAGCTTTCCAGCCGCTCTTCCCCAAGCCTGGAGCTGCTTGGGGTTGTTGTGACCCAACCCATTCCACAGGACCCGGCCTCGTGGAATCTCATCCCGTTGCTCACAGCTATGGATCCAGCATATCCCGATGCCTCTACAGAGCCTCCCTACCCTCAAGCAGTCGACACCCCCGCCCAGTTCCCTGTCACCCCAAACCGAGCGAGGCAGCGCCCCATCCTGTCATCCAGATGGTGGATACTGAGCAGAACTGGACCCAACACGGAGCCCTGCGGAACAGGAGCTCTGCCCAATCAGCGCTGACGGCACCGCCCCCTACGGCTCCCAGTGGTCGATACCGCTGCCACTCAAGCCAGGATGGCCACACCTCCAAACGATTCTATTGGTCAATGGGTCACAGGCTCCGCCTCCCACGCACTCCCATTGGTCCGTGCTGCTGCCGCTGGGGCCATTGGCCCCGCCCTTCTCACGCTCCCATTGGCCGGCGATGCTTGAGGCCCCGCCCACTACGCCCTTCTATTGGCCGGCGTCGCTGCCACTCACGCCGCGGCGATGCTTGCGGCTCCGTCCCCTCACGCTCCTATTGGTTCGCGCTGTTGTCACTGAGGGTCATGTCCCCCCCCTTCGCGCGCTCTCATTGATCGGAGTGAATTTAGGCCCCGCCCTCCTCCCGTTCCCATTGGCCCGCGATGCCCAAAGCCCCGCCCCCTGCCCGCTCCCATTGGCCGGCGCCGCTGTCCCTCCCGCCGCCGCGGCGGCGGCGGCGATGCCGATGCCGGTGAACGCGGAGCCGCCGCGGCGCGGAGCCGCCGCCCGTGCCGGTCCCGGCGGGGCAGGCGGGGCGGGGCCGCTGCACCCGCGGGCTCCGCAGCGGCCGCCGGGGCTGCAGCCGCCGCCGTAGGCGCCCCCCGTCGTCACCGGGATGAAGCGGTGCCGGTCGGACGAGCTGCGGCAGCCCGAGGACGAGCCCGGTGCCACCGGGGAGCCGCCCGGCCCCCCCGCCGCGATGGAGGCCAAGCCCGGGGAGGCGGCGGCTCCCGAGGCGGGGGCTGTCCCGCCGCCTCGCAGCAAACCCCCCGATCTGAAGGTGGGCACCGGCCGCGGGCAGTGGAGGGCGAGCATCCCGCTGCGGGCACCGGAGAGAGGAGGGCGCCTTGGGGTTAATAGCGGGGCTGCAATAGAGTGCAAGCGTTACCGGTGCGGCAACCGGGTACAGCACCCCCGGTGCCGGTCCCTGCTCGCTACAGGTGTGACCTTGGGGGACTGGGGGGGAGTCCTGCGTGGGGATAGTCCTCGGATGGGGATCATCCCAGGATGAGGATGCTCCCGGGATGAGGATCGTCCCTGGGTGAGGATGGTCCTGGGATGAGGATGCTCCCGGGATGCAGATGCTCTTGGATGGGGATCATCCTGGGATTGGGATGCTCCCAGGATGAGGATGGTCTCAAGATGGGGATGCTCCTCCAATGAGGATGGTACCAGGATGGGGATGATCCTGCAGTGGAAATGGCCCTGGGATGAGGGTGGTCACAGGGTGAGGATGCTCTTGCAATGAGGGTGGCCCTGGGATGGGGATGCTCTTGGGATGAGGATGGTCTCAGGATGGAGTTTCTCCTGCAACAAGGATGCTTCTGCAATAGGGGTGCTCTTGGGAAGGGGATGGTCCCAGGATGAGGGTGGTCCCAGATTGGGATGCTCCTGGGATAGAGATGCTCCTGGGATGAAGAGTTTTCAAGCTGGGATGCTCCCACGATGGAGTTGCTCCCGCGATGGGGATGCTCCTGGGATGAAGAGGTCCCAGGCTGGGTTGCTCCCAGGATCGGGGTGCTCCTGCACTGGGGATGCTCCCAGGGGTGTGAGTACTCCGTGTTGGGCCATCTCTCAGGGTCTCAACGCCTCGCGGTAGCCTTGCACAAGCACGCACGGCACTGGGCACAGCCAAGGCTGTGGCCCTGCTGCAGCCTGGCCACCAAAAGCAGCGATGAGAATAGGACCATGGTGGGAGAGGTGGGAGAATCCTGGTGACACCACCCACCCTTGCCAAGGGGGCTGTGGGCACGAGGTTTGCCCCCTGGGGCAGGCGTTTTTGGGGGTGATAGAGCTGTCCTCTTGCAGTGGGGCTTTGGAGACCTCAGTAAATTGTTACCGGAGTCACCCCGGCCCTGAGCGTGGGGAAGATGCTCCAGCCCCGTGCTGATAGGATTAGTGCTGCGGCCGGGAAGAGCCATGGATAAATGGCCCCGAGGCTGCTCCTCCTGTGCCTTCAGGCTGTGTCCGGTTAATGACAAAACGAGTTACCCGGTGCTGCAGCGCTGCGGGAGAGAGGGGAGCTCGTCCTTCCGTGCCAGGGCGTAGGCAGGATGGGGTGATCCCACCTGGAATTGGGCAGAAATGTCTTGTGGGTTTGGAACCTTCAACAGGATCCTGCAGAGATGAATTCCTTGCTTGGAACTTTGATGTTTTCAGGCGCTGCAGCGCGTTGTGACGGCACGCAGAGCGTGCTTGTGGCAGCGCTGTCAAAGGCGCTGTGGTGGTATGGAGGTGCTGCTTCCACTCCTTGGTTTCAAAAAGACCTGGGTAAAAGTGGAAAATCGCCTTTGTCATCTAGGGGCAACCTGACACCCAGGATGGAGACGTTTGGTTTGGAGCACCCAAACCTGCCACCTCTCCTAGAAGGTCTTACCAACATGGTCAAGGTCACGTGGGAGCTGGGAAGCACAGCCAGGACTGCCAGGCTGCTGCCATGCCTGTGTGCATCCCTTGCAGAAAGGCAGCCAGGAAATAAAGACCCCCATTCCCACTGGAGAACGTGGCTGCTTTAAGCACAAGAAGCCCCGTGGTTGCAGGACGCTGCTTGCTGTGACACGCGGTGGCTTTTCTCCGATGTTCGAGCAGCAGTTTGTGCTCCTGAGGCCATTTTGGCTTTGCTGATGTGAGGTACAACTGCTACCGCTGTCCTAAAAACAGCTAAAGGGGACAACGCCATGCCAGGGGAGTGGCAAATCCATAGGGATGCGGTGCTCAGGGCCACACAGGGCTTGGCAAAACCCTTACATCAAGGAAGTTTGACTTCACCTGGCCAAGGTACAACTCATCCTCATCGTGCCCCAGCCTCTCCCCATCCCACCCAGTGACATTTTAAGCTGCACAGTGGGAGTGTGGGGCAAAAGGAGCCACAGCTTACGACGGGGATAGCCACCAAGCATTCCATGGTTGGCACATCCAGCTCTGAGCTGGAGCTCAGCCTGATCTGCAGCCCAGTGCAGCTTACGGCAACATCAGTGGCCAAACTCCCATTGATTTTATCGATGCGAATACAATACCCTAATGCGAATTTGCTTTGCAGTGCTCACCTTTAACGCATTTGTAGCTCAGCAATTAATTGCCTGCATGGAATGAATCCTCAAACTTGCTTTGTCAGGCAAGAACACATGAAAAATTGTGTCTCGGTGCTGCCCACAGCTTCCACGGCAGAGCTGGGCATTCTGCCTGGCCCCACCGCAGACACCGACGATTGCTTTTCCTCCTCTTACAATTAATGGCGTTGTTAATATCATCTTAAAGTTTTCCTGCCCTAAGCTCTCTCTGGAGCTACGTTGTGTTTGCTGCGGTGGGGTGGATTCAGACAAGCTGATCCCTGGTCCCCCTGCTGTCCCCGGGCTGGTGTGGTGCCATGCACCGAGACCCACAGATTCATAGAACCACAGAATGGTTTGGGTTGGAAAGCACCCTAAAGCCCATCCTGTTCCAACTCACCTCCCGCCAGATCCAGTTGCTCCGAGCCCCATCCAACCTGGCCTGGAACCCCTCCAGGGATGGGGCAGCCACCACTGCTCTGGGCAACCTGGGCCAGGGCCTCACCACTCTCACAGCAAAACGTTTCTTCCTAAGATCTCATCTCAATCTCCCCTCTTTCAGCTGAAAACCATTTCCCCTCACCCTATCCCTGTCCTCCCTGATCCAGAGCCCCTCCCCAGCTTTTCTGGAGCCCCTTTCAGCATTGGCAGCTGTTCTAAGGTCTCTTTGGAGCCTTCTCTTCTCCAGGCTGAACAACCCCAACTCTCTCAGCCTGTCCTCATATGGGAGGTGCTCCAGCCCTCAGATTATCTCCATGGCCTCCTCTGGACTTGCTCCAACAGATCCGTGTTCGTCCTGTGCTGAGGACTCCAGAGCTGGATGCAGGGCTCCATGTGAGGTCTCACGAGAGCAGAGCAGATCAGAATCCCCTCCCTCACAGAATCACATCCCTCATCCTCCCATGGACAGTGAGGAAGCATTGGATGTAAACTTTCATTTGCCACCAGCCAGAGATGGATTTGAGCTGGTAACCTGGAAACAACAGGCTGCCTTGTGTCATCTCCATGCCCTAACCTCAGCAGATCTGTGGCAGCTCTCCATTCCCCAGCCCCAACTCCAGCTTCTTTGCCAAGAGCAAAGGCTCCATTAGGGGAAAAAGAGGAAAAAAACCCCATAAGTTCTGGCAAGGAGTGAAGCAGAGGCATGACACATAATTCTGCTCAAAAATATATTGGGTGGCAGGGATTTCTGCGCTCTGCAGCAGAATGACTGGATCCGTACAAAACACTGCAGAAGGAGACATCCAGCCTCTCGTAGCTGCCAGCGTGTCCAAGGCGTCCCTTCACCAAGGCATTCACCTTTTGGTCCCTCTCTCACTTACCCTGAACATCCTTGAGCTGAGTGTTTTCCTCTGGTGTCCGTTTTCCCAAACTGGCCAATCTAGCCAAGGCCTGAAAGTTGAAGCCTGATTTCTATCGCCAGTTTCAAACTCTTTGTGACTTCCATCTTTCCCTCCTTTGATCCTGAACGTTCCGCAGGAGTCCGGAGGTGCTGACCTGAGCCCTTCCCTCTTCCCAGGGCCTGATCCACAGCCCACTTCCATGGACAGAAATCTTCCCCTGCACTTCCTGGAGCTGGGGAGCCTCTCTCGAGCTGGGAAACCTTTCCTGGAGCTGAGGAGTGTCTGGGAAGGAGAGAGATGAAGGACAAAGGGAAGTCCCACCATGGGTCATGCAGTCCCCAGCGCAGGTCCTGCTCTGAGGAACGGGGTTGGGATGGGGGCGACTGGAGGGGACGGGTGAAGCATTAACCTCCCCTTTCCTCCTAGCAGGTCAAACCCACCCAGCTAGTTTAATTTTTTGAACAGTCCTTCACTACAAGCAGATGGGTCCGGGGGTGAAGCCCCCCGATGAGGTTCAGAGCCCCTCTTTTGCTGCGTGTATGCGGGTTGCTCACTGCAGGGAGGATGCGGGGAACTCCTGCTCGCCGTAAAGGTCGCCAGCCCCTGTTCTAAACCCTCAGGTACATTTATATTTAATCCCTTGCACGAACAATTTTCCAGGCATATTTTGGTCTTGAAAGGACACCGCCAAGGTGAGCTGGCTCCCCTGCGGTTAGCGGGATGGAGCTGCTGTCAAGCAGCTCGAGCAGGAGCAGCGTGGTCCCTGGAGCAGCCACATCCATCATCTCCCTGGGGCATCGCTCATCAAAAGCTCTTGGGCTGCTGGTGAGGACCCAGGCATGTCCCTGCTCTCACCACTGCAGAGCTGCACGCCAGAACCCCAAGGAGAGGAGATCATCCTCCCAGGAAGGGTGTAGACAGCGTGTTTTCCTGCAGCTTGTGCCAGGCACCGTGGAAGAGCGAGAGCTGAGGCTGGGGCACGCTGCCCTCCTGGGAGTTCCCAACAGCCACACGGTCATGTTGGGCTGAGGCCAAGCGCTCCGTGCCCAGCTACCTGCATTCCCAGCTCCCTCAGGGCCCCATCCTTGCTTCCCACCGAATTTCAGTGCTTAGCATCCCCGCAGTCAATTCAGAAGATGCAGAGGTGACAGCCATGGGAGAAGCAGTCGTGGGCTGCCACTCACTGTGTTATTCCCTCCAGGAGCACATCTGGCTCCTTTCATCACTGGCAGCACAGATCTTGCTCTGCAAATGCCACCCCGTGCCACAAACATGGGGGGTCTCAGCCCCCCAGCTGGATCCACACCTGGGCGGGAGGTGCCAGCCCCGTAGATTTTATTCCGGAGAGCTTTTAAGGAGCCGTGTGTCACTACAGCACTTTGTAGTGCATTAAACAACATGACTAACGTTTGTCACATGTTTGTTCTCTCATCCCGTCCCCGGGAGGAGAAGCGTGTGCGGGGGAGTGCTTTATTTTCCATTTTAGAAAATCTATACATTTTCCTTGGTGTTTGGGGCAGGGGGAGGAGCAGCAGCCCAGGGCCTCGGGATGCTGGGGGTGAAATGGGACTGCGAGGGCAGCTGGGCTGGCTGCCACCCTGCAGGGATGTCCTGACCCCCCAGCCTGGCTGCTGGCAACGGGGCAGGAGCCCCTTAGAATCATAGAATCATTAAGTTGGAGAATACCTTTGAGATCACCAATTCCAGCCATACCTGCCCACTACAACTACTACCCTTGCTGGGGACCTGCAGGAGGATCAGGTGGAGAAAGGAGCGGGAGGACTACAAACCCCGTGCAGGCGTGAGCGGGACTTCTTTGAGCTGCTCAGTGGATCCTTCCCCGTCTCTCTGCCTGCCCAAGTGTGGATCCAGCCAGGGGACTGTGGACCGCCGCGAGCTCGTGGCATGGGGTGGCATTTGTGGGGCAAGGTCTCAGCTCCCGGTGCCAAGAGGAGCCAGATGTGCTCCTGGGGGAGTAACACAGTGAGTGGCAGCTCATGGCTGCTTCTCCCATGGGAATGGATCTCCCCATGCCTTAAAATGTGGAGTGGGATGGGATAGGAGGAGGCAGGATGGAACAAATGGGGTAGACTTTTCTTCCACTGTGTCTGTTGTGTCTCCAAAGGGCTGCAGAGTCTTGGCCAGAGCCTCTGGGCGGGCCCAGGTTATAAATAATTAATAATAATAATAATAGTTGAGCAGGACTTCGCAGCATGGGGCTGTGCTATAAGGTCGTGGCAACAAGATCCCCTCCTCGTGTGTCTGAAAGGTGAATAAAGAGTTTTGGATGTCAGGGCAGAGCTGGAAAACCATTTAGCGAGGAACTGGGAGGTTTCAGGCTGTGTGGCTGTTTGGCAGCAGGAAGAACAGTGGCCCTGGAGAGCCCAGCACAGCCCCTGCCTTCCTGCAAGATATGTTGGTTTGGGTTAAAATGGGAGCTTTTTGGCTTTTAGCTGGGCTTGGCTGGTCCCCACAGGGCTGAGGCTCTGCCCTTGGTGCAGGCAGGGTGGTGAGATGGGTCCAAGGGGGTTTGACCAGCCCCTACCTTGCTTCTTACGTCTTAGTGATGAGTTTCCGTCAATGGATAAACATGTAGGAAGGAGGCAGAGAGCGTGGCCGTGGTCAGCCCAGAGCTGTGCTCAGCCAAACCACATGCCTTGGGCTGGATGCTGCTGCAGCCAGCAAAAACTGATCCGCTGAGGGGGATGTGATGCTGGGATGGCTCCTTTGAAGTCCACAGAACCAAGTCCCACTGCTGGGCAAGAGACCCTACCTGCATTAAGGAGGAAGACAAAAGAAAATAGGTATTTTTATATTTATCTTGGTGTTTTACAGCTGTCTGCACTGAGAAATTAATCACCATATCCATTGCATCAGTTATTGTTTGGCTGTTCCAAAATAGCCCGTGCAGATGCTCTGTTCTGAGCGATGAGTAGTTTTGTGCCAAAAAAAATGCTTCTGCTTTGGAAGTGCAATCACATCCAGGAGTAACCTAGGAAAACAGAGTTATTACATCAGCAAATTCTCTGCAATAACCATCGCAGGATGGCTCGTTGGTGGCAACTGCTCCCGATGGCTCTTTAGCATAGACGAGCCCTCGAGCTGGTGGGGGTCCAAGCCCAGGACTGCTAGGATTCCTCTTTTTGCTTCCCTCCCCCTTTTTCCCTGCATATCCCTTGCAGTCCCCCTGGGAGCCCTACCTGCAGAGCCCAGCGAAGGTTCTTTCAGGAAAGGGCCTGAGGAGAGTTTCTTTTCAAAGTTTGTTTTATCCTGGAGAAGAGGAGGCTGAGGGGAGACCTCATCCCTTTCTGCAGCTCCCGGAAAGGAGGTTGCGGTGAGGTGGGTGCTGGGCTCTGGTCCCACCATCAAGTGATGGGGTGAAAGGAAACGGCCTCACGTTGTACCAGGGGAGGTTTAGATTGCATAGTAGGAACAGTTTCTTTACCATAAGAGTGGTGAAGCCCTGGCAGAGGCTGCCCAGGGCAGTGGGGGAGTCTCCATCCCTTGGAGGCGTTTAAAACCCGTGTGGCCCTGACACTTCAGGACGTGGTTTAGTCGGCACCGTGAGGTTGGTCTGACGGTTGGACTGGATGAGCTTAGAGAGCTTTTCCAACCTTAACGGTTCTATGATTCTGTTCTATGAATTTCTATCAGATCAAACTGCTGGGCCAGGAAACCCCTGAGGGTGGCTGACTCCCACCTCCGCGCCAGTGCTGGGAATACATCCTTTCTTTTATTGCCAGCTTTGCTTTAATTCTGTTTTCTTTGTCCTCCAGGAAGGGAAATGGTCATTTCTTTCCACTTGGACCTTCTAAAGGGCTAACTGTGCATCTGAGGGTATGCTTTCTCCTTTCATGGGAGAAAGCTGTGGGTTTATAGTTATTACCTATGTAATGCTGTCTCTGTTTCCATAGAGACTCTATAAATAGAATAAAATCTAAATCACAATTTCCTGAAGTAGCAATTCAGCATGGTAGATTTTTTATATATTTCCTAGGAAAAACCCAAAAGGATAGGAATTTCCGTCATGATTGGATATAAAAGATTAAAGGGTTTTCCTGTGGCGTTTAGTGACACAGGATCTAACTGCTGATTCCTTGTCAATATTTACAGGTGCGATGAGAATCAGGCCCTCGGGGGATTGGGACCCTGGGGGTTTTTAGGAGGTAGAGGCCTTTTGGTATGGATGTGAAATCCTCCAGCCCCCGACAGCTCCTGGAGGCCGTGCCTCAAGCATCATTGCTTTTCTGAAAGCCAGAGCTTTTGCCAAGTGTCCGCTGGGGCTATAAGTAGTTCCCGGCTTGGAGCCCACTTCACGCTGGTTTTCAAGCATGAGTAAATGGCAGCACTGCAGTTTCGGGAACCAGCATCCCTAGGGAGAGTCCCAGCTACTAAATCAGTGGTGAAATGCCCTCAGACGTCAACGGGGTCAGCACTGGCATCCTCAAAGGTAGGATGCTCAGCTGAAGTCCAAAATAGAGATGGAGAGCAACAGGGTAGACTTGTGCCTCGTTCTCTGCTGGGTTCCTGGCAGCTGAGGCTGCTTCGGGAAGTGACAGGATGTTTAGACGTCCCAAGGGCATTTACTTGCTGTCTGGGAGCCGCAATGAGCCAGGGATTTGGGATTGGCTGAGCCCTTTGCAGATGCTTGGAGTTGGTGCCCACGCCACTGCTCCCGGGTTGAGCGCACGCAGGGGATTGCGGAGGGCACCTAGCCAAAATCTCCTGTGGACGCAAATCTGGGCATTCCAGTGACTACAGGAAGACTGCTCGGGGATGACCTGGCTGTAATCAAGAGCACGATCTGTTCCACCATCCATATTGCATGACTTCACTGTGGCCATGGCCAGCGTCCACCCAGATTCTCAGAAGCTGGTATAAGAAACGCTGTGTGCTCAGTGGGAACGTGAGTCTCAGCCCACTGGGAGAGGAAGACCCAGGGGTACACAAGGGAGCAGTGCGCCCCATCTCCTGCTGGAAACCAGCTGCTGCCTGGTGGGCACTGGATTTGGTGGCACTGGGCCATGAGCTGCAGTTTCATCCCCATAACTGAGGTCAGCCTGGTCCGTGCTGTGCTCACAGCCCAAAAACCCTCTGGGCAAAAGCTCTCCCTGATCCTTCCAGGACTGAAAGGGGCTCCAGGGAAGCTGGGGAGGGGCTCTGGATCAGGGAGGGCAGGGATTGGATGAAGGAGAACGGTTTTCAGCTGCAAGAGGGGAGATTGAGATGAGATTTTGGGAAGAAATGTTTTGCTGTGAGGGTGGGGAGGTCCTGGCCCAAGTGGGGCAAAACTGTCCCATCCTCTCAGTAACGGGGGTTGTTTTCTCTCCTCTCCTACAGAAAATCCAGCAGCTCTCTGAAGGGTCCATGTTTGGCCATGGCTTGAAGCACCTTTTCCACAGCCGCCGGCGGTCCCGGGAGCGGGAGCACCAAAACTCGCAGGACTCATTGCCACCGCACTATGGCACATCCGACCACGATTCCCCGGATGAGAAGGAGCGCTCCCCAGAGATGCACCGTGTTTCCTATGCCATGTCCCTGCACGACCTCCCGGCACGTCCCACCGCCTTCAACCGGGTGCTGCAGCAGATCCGCTCTCGCCCTTCCATCAAGCGCGGCACCAGCCTGCACAGCGGCAGCCGGCGAGCCAAGAGCGGCTCCCTGGAGCCCCAAAAAGGGAGCCCCCACCTCGTCCGCAAAGCCCCCCAGGACAGCAGCCTCACCGCCATCCTGCACCAGCACCAAGGCCGCCCCAGGTCCTCCTCCACCACCGACACTGCCATCCTCCTGGCCGAGAGCGGGGCTGTCTACCTGCTCACCGAGGACACCGAGTGCCTGGCCGATAGGGTAGGGATGTGCCGTGGGAGCATCTTTGGGTGGCAGAGGGGTGCGAGCCCATGCTCAGGGCAGGACTGGATGTTGAGCACCCCAAAATGCTGTCAGGAGGAGACCATCCCTTGGGCCAGCGCTGGTGGCACCACGGGGTGGAGTTGGTGGTGTTGGGGCAAGTTGGATGTAGAGGCTGCTGGGGCTGATGCTCCTCTTGCAGGGAGGTGAAGGAAGAGCCTTCGATTCCCAGAGCAAATTTAAGGGAGAGAGAAAGGGACCTGACAAGAGCTCTGGGCCAGTGCGGGTGGATCCCGAGGTGGGGTTGGAGAGGATCCCAGGCAGCCCAGCGCCGGGTGGCTCCAAGCGCTTGGCAAGGCAGCTGCAAATTGGTCCCATCCGAAATGATTTTTAAACCACTCTGTGCAGAACTAATAGAGAGGGTGGTGTTTCCATCTAACATTTAGCCCTGTTAATTATGAAACAGCTGAGATTAGTGCGGCGGAACGGCAGGCTGAGGACACGGAGTGAGCAGTGAGAGGTGCTCGGGGTGCTGGTGGGATTCTTCGCGTCGGCTTCTCTCCTTGGTCTTTGGAGCTCGGGAGGTGTCGCTCTCTAAAACCACTCTCTGCAGCCCTGAGGGCTGGATGTGTCGTCTTTTTTTTCCTGAATTTACCTGAAAATGGCAGCAGTGAATGGGCAAAGCAGTAGGGCTTGGGCTGGAGAGATGGCCAGGCAGGGTCCAGCGCCTCTCGGAGGCTCTTGGGTGGGTGGGTGGCTTTTACGGGAATAGCTGTGTGACAGGATGGTGGTGGCTGGGAGGAGCTGCCAGAGTGGGACAGCAGCAGGGGTGTCAGGTCCGTGTGTCTCTCCCAAGCAGCAGAACTCAAGGAGCACAGGGACAATGCGTCCCATGCACCCTCACAACTGCTCCTCTCTGCTTGGCACCAAGTCTCCCAGAGGGAAATCTGACCTGGAGACTTCTGTTGCTCTCTGAGCTAATGGAAAGAGGATCAAGCAGATACTTTTTCTTTCTGTTTTGACTCAGCAGTTTCAGCGTCCAACTGCAGTTGACGCTGGCGGCTTGCAGTGGGTGCCAGCGCTGCTCCCCTGCCACAGCTGTGCAGGGACGGAGCCACTGCTGGGATGTGGGAATCTGGTCCCAGGGGATAAATACGTCACTGTATTCGCAAAAAACGGCTGCTCAGGTTCTCCTCTTCCCACTTTACAGTGTACAAATCAGAGCATCCTGACCAGGGACAGGACAAGAGGGAACGGTTTCCAGCTGAAAGAAGGGAGGTTGAGATGAGATCTTGGGAAGAGATGTTTTCCCTTGAGGGTGGGGGGCTCTGGCCCAGATTGCCAGTCCAGGCTGGTTGAGGCTTGGAGCCCCTGATCCAGTGGGAGGTGTCCCTGCCCATGGCAGGGTTGGAACTGGATGGGCTTTAAGGCCCTTTCCAACCCAAACTGTTCCATGATTCTCTGATTCTATGGCCCTTCCCTGGCAGTCTCCACTCCTTCTCACTGGCACACTACTCCCAGACCAAGTGCCCAGGCAGGGCCAGGAGCCATTTAAGTTGTTAATTTAAGCATTTACAGCCAAAATTTCTTCTATCTGGCCTGTGGCATCGGCCTTGTGAGTCCCCCTGAGCCTGCTGGGCTCATGGGCTGAAGCTTTGAGCTGAAGCCCTTCACTCTGGGACAGAAGCACCCAGAGGGAGGCGAGAGCAGAGCGGGTTCATGTCCTCTCCTGGAGCAGCACAAAGAGCACGAAAAAGGGATGAATAATTAACTGCATATGACACAAAGAGTAGTAAGAAGAGAGACGATACTAGGGCCTTTGTGAGGCAGTGGAAAAATAACCTATTTAGAGAAACAAGAGCTATGTGATATTCTCACGCCGTATTATTTTTCCGTAGCCCTTAGGAAACCCAGCCTCTTGCCCTCCGCAAACCGGCTCCTCTTCCGAAGGAACGGGTGATGCTGCCATGCCCTGGGCTGGAACAGCTCTGCTGGAGATTTGCACTGGAGCTTTGCTTCACATCACTTCTGCCCTGTCCCTCTGAGGTCAAACACCTTTGCTGTCTCCCTGTTTCACCCTCAGTTTGGGAGCCGCCGCCCCAGAGATGCCCTGGCTTCCTATGAAAGAGCTGGCTTTGACCCCCCGGAATTTCATGCTGAATTTTCCACTGGTTGCATAAGGCCCTGAGCGCACGCTGGGTGAATCCCTCGTGGGGATCGCTCAGCCTCAGCAAGCACTTTTTGAACAGCTACCAATTTTGTTTCTTTGTTTTTTGCTAAATTAAGTTCCTGCAGTTGGGGACCAAACTGAGGAAAAGGCTTTGCTTTACAGGGTGATGCCCACCTGCAGCACATTTGTTTGTGGCTCCTCTCCCGAGCCTTCCCCACTGCACTTTGCCCACATTGTATGTGCAAAGAGCAGCTCCCGGTGAGGGTGGGATGACTGCAGTGGGTGGGATGTCTTCTGCCTCCCTCTGGCAATTGCACACAGCTTGGGACCAAGGTTTTTGCAGGTTGACTCTGTTCCAAGAACTGCAGCGACGCTGTGCGTGCCCACAGGGTGTGCGCTCTCTGGTTTGCACGAACAGACCTCAGCTCGCCGGTGAGCTAGGGGAGCTGCTTGTCCAGATACCAACAGCCAGGAGCACCACTGGATGATCCAGGGGCTGGAGCACCTCCCATATGAGGACAGGCTGAGAGAGTTGGGGTTGTTCAGCCTGGAGAAGGCTCCAGGGAGACCTTAAAGCAGCTGCCAGTGCTGAAAGGGGCTCCAGGAAAGCTGGGGAGGGGCTCCTGATCAGGGAGGGCAGGGATAGGATGAGGGGAAATGGTTTTCACCTGAAAGAGGGGAGATTGAGAGGAGATCTTAGGGAGAAATGTTTTGCTGTTCAGGTGGGGAGGCCCTGGCCCAGGGTGCCCAGAGCAGTGGTGGCTGCCCCATCCCTGGAGGGGTTCCAGGCCAGGTTGGATGGGGCTTGGAGCCCCTGATCCAGTGGGAGGTGTCCCTGCCCATGGCAGGGGGTGGGACTGGATGGATTTTGAGGTCCTTTCCAACCCAAACTATTCCATGATCTCAAGCAGCTGCTCTCCCACTCTGCCGTCACGCCTGTCTCGCTTGCTTTGCCAAAGCGAGGTGGTGCATATGGTGTGTCCGACGGAGCTTGTTGCTGTTGGTGTGTCCGATGGAACACGTGGCCGGTGTCGGTGTTTCACATGAAGACGTGGTGGTACATGTGACGGCAGTCATGGCAGCAGCACGGTTGGGGCAGGGCCTGCGTGTGGTGATGGGAGCATGCTCGAGAGCTTTCTCCTTATCTTCCTAATCTCCTCCTGGTGACCCGCCAATGCCTGGTGGGAGAGGCGGGTGCTTGGGCATTACCGCCGAGGCCGCCGGCAGCAGCGGCTCTGGGGTCTCCCCGTTGACCCCGATCCCCTGGGATCATCCGAGCGGCGGTGCTGGCGGGGCAGAGCATCCCGGGGGGACCCCCATCCCCGTTGGGGCGACCGGAGCTGGACCGGGGCGGCCGCGGAGTTCTGTGCCTGGTGCTGCCGGGGAGCTGCGCGGATTCCTGCGGGGACTGCGGGATGGTCCATGTCCAGGTGAGCCCCCGCGTCGCACCGGCACCGTGGGGACCCTCTGAGCCCCTGCAGCCCCACAGTAGGGGCGAGAAGGCTCGATGTGGGACCAGTGGCCGTTAGAGGGCAGCGTTACTGCACTGGTGTGCGCTGGTGTCTGTCTGTCTGTCCGTCTGGCTGTGCACGGGCCCCGCCGGCTGCTCCCCCGCATCCCAGAGGGATGCGCTCACAAGTGTCACGAGTGCACAAGTCGTCAGCCCCACGGAGCGTCCCCTGCGGGGTGTGAGGGATCGGACCGGGCTCACTGCCCGCTGCACCCCTCGGCAAGTGACAGCACCAGCTGCCACCACAGCCCCGGGTCCCTCCTGCAGCCGCCTTGGCCCCTCGGAGCAGATATTTGTCCTGTGAGGCACAGGGGAGGAGCAGGGGGACTTCGTGCTATGGCCTGAATTTGGGCTTGTGGGGTGGGACGGCTGCTGAACAGCATTGAGCTGCTCTTATTTCATGGAATCATAGAATACTGGAGTCATAGAATCACTTGGTTGGAAAAGACCTTTGAGATCATCGAACCCAACCGTACCGGTCCAGTACTAGATCAGATCCCTGAGCACCCGTCTGCCTGTCTTTTAAACCCCTCCAGGGATGGGGACTCCACCACCTCCCTGGGCAGCCTCTGCCAGGGCCTGAGAACCCTTTTGATGAAGAAATCTTTCCTGACATCTAATCTGATCCTGCACTGGCGCAACTTGAAGCCATTCCTTCTTGACTAGAAAGGACTTTAAAGCCCACCCAGTTCCACCCCCTGCCATGGGCAGGGACACCTCCCACTGGATCAGGGGCTCCAAGCCCCATCCAACCTGGCCTGGAACCCCTCCAGGGATGGGGCAGCCACCACTGCTCTGGGCACCCTGGGCCAGGGCCTCCCCACCCTCACAGCAAAACATTTCTTCCTCATCTAAATCTGATTTATAAATGTGGGGGCTTGTAGCCCAAGGGTGCCGTTTGCCTGCTCCTGTCTCCTCCCTCTGCTCCCCTGCCGCCTGCCCAGGCTCTGCCAGAGCTCATCTGCGGTCTGGGGGCTCTGCCTTGCAGGGTGGACCTGTCCCACAGCCGCACCTCTGCTGTCCTGCTGCCTTGAGGGCACCAGCCCTTCTGAACATAGAGCAGGAGTCATCCCACTAAATTTAGATGCTCACTTGTGGCTTTATCAGAGTGAGACGGATTAGAGTCTGTGGGGAGAAACCAGGAGTTCCTGAACGTCCACCCTGGGAATGGCTGTGGGCTTGGAGGGGTTTGGGCAAGCAGTGGCTGGAAGGCTCCGCTCTCACCCCAGCTTGGGGCCATCAGGCAAAGTTCATCTCCCCTGCCCAGGCATCTGCGTTTTGGCTGGCATGTCCAGCTCAGCCCTGGCTCCCTCTGCCCCATCAGCATTCGTCCGCCTTTGGTTTCAGGGCGGGGACGTAGTTTCTCACCTCCTACAGCTCCGGTTACCCAGAACTGGGCTCAGTGGACAAGGAGGATGAGGACAGGGTCTCTGCTCACCCCAGCCATGAGCCTCTGGGTCCAGTGTGGCCGGTCACGGTGCTGAGCAGCCCCAGCCTGGCTCCGGCGCAGATGGGAGATGTCCTGGGACTTGGTCTTGCTGGTAGGAAGCTGAGTTTGCTCCGTGGCATCCCTTGAGTATCCTTTCTCCCTGCGTTGTGTGAGGGGTTGGTGGTGGCAGAAGGAGCTAAAACAGGCCAGCAGCGACAGCAAAAGGGAATAGAGGGGATGGTGGCGTAAAGCTCCTTTGTGCAGCCCCACAGCTGGGAATCCCTTCTGGCATCCAGGCAAGGTCCCAAGCGGGTGAACTGGGGAGCATCAGTGCGCAGAGACTGCACCGAGGGGTTTGGGGGAACTGCTGACCTCTGCTGTAAACTGAGCCCCCACCGGGCATCACGAAACTAGAGGTGCGAGAGTACTCGAGTCCAGGTCGGCTCCCACCTCTCTGCCTCCATCTCCACACGTGTCACAGGGGAACGGGAGCCTGTGAGTGGAGCGTGGTGGTGGGAACTCATTCCCTTATTCCCATGGGGATGGTGCCTTGAGGAGCACTTTAGGAAAAGCAGATAATAGCTGTAAAGACAAAGATACCCAAGATTGCTGCTTAATTAATTCAGGAGAAGAAGAATATCAGACTTTTTGTACTGATTCACCCCCTAGCAAAAGACAGCGTGTTCCTCAGCCTTCATTGACATATGGCTGTTCCCAGCCCACCAGCAGCTCCTGCTCCCCAACAGGCGGGTGCTGTGAATCCCACTTTGCCGCCTGCCCTGGGGGAATTTGGGTCCAGCGGGCAGCTGCGGTGTGGGGTGGATGCCCAGGGTGAACAGGGCAGGATTGGGGGAACAACATTCATATCCATACAACAGTGTGTCCTGCCCATCCCCTGCTGCTGCGGGCGGGCGGCTGCGTTGGAGCTGAGAGCAGGTTTTGGCTCCTGAGTCAGGATGAGCAAAGCAGGGTGCTGCCTTATGACTGACAGCGCCCTGTGGCTCTGCCATTCCCCGCCTTCCCCTTCAAACCTTTCCGAAAATCCTCCCCGACTGCACAAGAACCCTGTTAGAGGTGTGGAAACCCAGGTGTGGTACGGGCTGGGGGCTGCTGCTGGGGGCTTTAATGCTGTGTCACCCAGCAAGAGAGATAGCAGCACATTGCTGGAGCTCCCGAGGTTACTCCCCCCAGTAAAAAAAAGCAGCAGGAATTTTTCCAGCGATTCCCCAAGCGTAGGAAAGGCCCTGAACAGCTTCACGCATGAGGCATGGTCATGGAATCATCTCCACAGAGGTGTCCCTCCTGGTGACCTGCAAGCCCAGGGCACAAGGGACAGTCCCCAACCGGGAGGATGTAGCAGACGCGGGTCCACGTGGTATGGACAGGCACAAAGGCACAGGGGCTCCTCAAGCCAAGGCAGGCAGCAGGGATGGATCCCCACCACCCACGCAGCTGCCTTCCACGCAGGGCTCTTTGCAGGAGCACATTCCCCACCTGCTGCCACTGAGAGCCCCGTGGGATGGTGGCACCATCCCAGCACAGACTGGAGACCAGGGAATCGCAGCGGTTCATTTGTTTGTTCTCTGCGTCGTGTGGAAGGCAGCCCAGCCAGGCAGTGCTTGGCGGTGCTGTTTGTTCTCCCAGCACAGTTGGAGGAGCAGGATCGGCCCCTGCGGCACCCAGCCTCTTCCCGCTCCCCCGGGCTCCTTCCCTGCTCGCCAGCCTGTGCCGCTTGTTCTTGCCTGCCTCAGAGCCTCATGGTGCCTCCCCTGCAAACACTCGTCCTACGATCCTCTGCCCCTTCGACTCCTTAACCACAGCCATGACAGAGGGAGAGGATCTGGCCGCCTCGCGGAGCAGCAGCCAGCAGCTTTGCTGGAATGACCAGAGCGTCCTCATGCCAGAACCACATCCTCCCAACTCCTGTCCTGGGAAAAGGATATTGCTCTTAAATTCTCTTCTGGGTGTCTTTGTAAGTACTCCACTCCGCTCTCCTTCCTGCTCCTAGGCACTGGCAAGGCAAGGACTCAGGGAAGATGTTGATGAGGTCTTGGGAATGAGGTTGGATGGGGCTTTGATCACCCTGATCCAGTAGGAGGTGTCACTGCCCATGGCAGAGGGGTTGAAGGTCCCTTGCAACCCAATCCATTCTATGATTCTATGTCTGGGAGTAAGAGGTGAGGAGCACCGTGGGGTAGCTCAGAGGCACAGCGTTGCACCCAGAGCCTCTCCAGCGTGGCAGGTTGCACTTCAAGGGCATGGACGGGCAGAGGGACAGCCTTAGAGTCAAAGGGATGCTTGGAGCTGAGCAGTGCTCGGCCTGTCTCAGCTGTGGGAGCAGCATGGTCTGCCCCATTAAACATTTATCTGGGTCACGATCGGCTCATTGGTCCAGCCTGTACAATTCACTGTGTGGCTGCAAATACATCATAAGCTGTTGTCTTGTTGCCTTTTTCTTTGGGAAATAACTAAGCCGGAGAGCTGCAAATGAACCTTTCTCATTTAGCCCATTGTCTGTGGCTGCACAGATGCTCTGATCTGTGGCCACGGTTGGTTTGAGGTTTCAGACAGCTCCAGCATCAGCAGAGCATGCTGAGGGCTTTGGTCTGGCACAGTGTAAGGTGTGGGCTTGAATTCTGCTTCCCTCAATCACTGTGGTCTGGGCTGGATCCTGCAGCGCTGGCTGCATCGACCCTGCTCTGTGCAACCCCGTGGGTTTGGGATGGATCAAAATGCACAAGCTCTGAGTCTGCTTTCTCACCCAGGGCTTTCGCTTTGGCCTCAACAGCTCCACTGGTCCTGGCGTAAATGCAGCACCTCGGGGATGAGTCCAAGCTGCCACTGGCTTCTGCAGAACCCGAGCCCACTGTTGCCCCTGCTTGCTTTTCAGACATCCCATTTAATATCTTTTTAATTGCACACTAAATCTCTAACACTTGTAGGTCTGTTGGCTGGATGTGTTTTCCATGCATGGCATGTTCTCCCGTGGCAGAATCGGGTCAGTGCAGCCTCCCCCATTGCTCTCAATTTGAGCCAGCAGTGGCCCAGCTGGCCAGGAAGGTCACCAGCATCCTGGCTTGGATCAGCCATGGGGTCCCAGCAGGAGCAGGGAAGGGATCGAACCCTGTGCTCGGTGCTGGTGAGGCTGCACCTCGAATCCTGAGTTTTATTTTGGCCCCTCACTCCAAGAAGGACATTGAGGGTCTGGAGCGCGTCCGGAGAAGGGAACAGAGCTGGGGAAGGGTCTGGAGCCCAGGAGTTCTGGGAGCGGCTGAGGGCCCTGGGGCTGTTTAACCTGGAGAAGAGGAGGCTGAGGGGAGACCTCATCGCTCTCTGCAGCTCCCAGAAAGGTGGTTGCGGTGAGGTGGGTGCTGGACTCTGCTCCCAAGTAACAAGTGATGGGATGAGAGGAAATGGCCTCAAGGTGTACCAGGGGAGGTTTAGACTGGATATGAGGAAACATTTCTTCACTGAAAGAGTGGTGAAGCCCTGGCAGAGGCTGCCCAGGGCAGTGGGGCGTCTCTGGAAGGGTTCAAAAACCATGTGGCCGTGGCACTTGGGGACACAGTTTAGTGGGCACAGTGGGGTTGGGCTGATGGCTGGACTGGATGAGCTCAGATGTCTTTTCTTGCCCTAATGATTCCATGATTCTCCACCTCAGGAGCAGGTCAGCAGCGCTCTGTTAGCCGGCTGGACCTGGGTCTATCCCAGTGCACAGCCATCGCCCCAACATAAGTGGCTGGTTCTCACTTTTTAGATCCCTCAGGTTGCCCCGCTCCTTGCTTAGTGACTGCATTTTTCCGGTGCATCGTTCCCTCCTGGGCTTTTGCTTTTTGCCTGCCTCCCTGCTGCCTCTCCAGGGCTTTATGTCCTGGACTGTGACACAGCAGATGACAACAGCCCATCCCAACCCCCTGCATCAGGGCACAGGCAGCGAGCGGGGCTGGAGGCGTGTGAATATCCCGCCACAGGGACGAGGAGGGAGGGGGGGTTGCATTATAGCCTGAAAGCTCCAGTCACTGCAAGCGGTAAACAGCTCCAGCAGATTTCCTGAGTCGGCAATCCCACTGCATCCATCGGCTCAGCCTCGACGCTGCGCTCAACCCCTTCGGGAAGCGCCTGGGGATGCGAGGCCAGCTCTAGCGGGGGTCTGCAGGAAGGATCTTCGCCTCTCTCTCTCCCTGCTGCTCCCCAGAAACTTTGGTGCCGTCATCTCCCGCTTTGCCAGGCACCCTGCCATGGCAGCCGGCACTGCCCGCGCGCCAGGCTCTGTGCCGCGGTGGGAACATGGCCGAGCTGCCCACACCAAGTAGCCCTGGGGGACAGGAGCTCTGCCTGCGATGGAGGTAGGTCCTGGCAGCGTTGGGGGATAGAATAAGACCGTGGGGAGGATGGTGATGGGCAAGGAGACTTGCAGGGGCTTTTGGTACCTCTGTTTGTGGTGCTCGGTGAATGAAACCCACTGGCATGATCCGTGCCGGCGCTGCAAAGACAGGGTGGGAAGCTCCGCTGTGAGCTGAAACCCTGAGGACGATTCCTTCCGTTATGTAAGAAAAATGATTCTCAGGGTGGTAAATTTGCAGGGCAGCTGCTGCTGGTCTGTTGTGTCCATCCCGGAGCAGCACGGGAGCAGGCAGGACGTGGAGGGGGACACGGGGCTGCCTGCTTCAGTCTCTGCTGCAGACTTGGAAGGAGGGTGGGAAGTGTGAGTCAAGGCTCCTGCTTCTATTTTCAATGCTTGGGGGGGGGTTAACGCAGTCTGGTGGGAATAGCAGCTCTGCTCTGGGAGGCACAGGGCTGCAAACGCTCGTGGGGATGGGGACAGGGCTTGGGACACCCAGAGCATCCCCTGTAATGTAATCCCCCCTAATTGCAATCAACTCTCAGGAGGGATGCTGTCCCAAATTAATAAAGTGCTTTGAGGAAGAGGGGCCACAGAAGCACCCACATTTAATGACTGCTCCCAAATCAACATCCCCACATCCTCTGCCCACCTGCATTTCTCTGTCATCCATTGCTTCTCCATGGCTTTCCATGACCACTAAGGGCTGGGGCCACAGTGACTCCCACGCTGCGGAGCTGTCGGGTCAGTGCAGCAGTTCCTTGGGTCGCCCCTGCCCGCCAGCATCCCTTGACAGCTCTGTGGTGCTTATTGTCTCCATGCTTGAAGGTGCATGTGGTCCTTCCCACAGCCATTTCATCCCCATGTTGTGTTTCAGCAGGGAACCATGGTCCCACTCTGTAGTGAAAGTCTTCGCTTGGGGTTGATGCCTCGAGATCCACGGTGTCAGCTCATCCGCGGCGTATCCTAGTAGGTGATAGGGTATGGAAAACAGAATAGTTCAGAGTGTGAGTAAATGCCTTGAGAGTTTTGTTCTGAACTTTGCTATAATTGTGCAGTTTCTTAAGAATGGGTTTTAATCCCTCCCAGTCTCAGGTGTGCTGGGACACCCACAGCCCTGTGCTGGTGACACGGCCACAAGCGAGCTGCTGCACCCCGAGCTCCTCACCTGCCAGCTGGGCTTTCATCCGTCAAACCTGCAGCAGCAAATAACCCAGCATTGCATAATTGTGCCCGGCTGTGGCCCTCTAAGTACTGTTTGCTCAGCTTATTAGCTTGAGCCTTTTGCATATCTCAGCTCTCCTGGGTTGAACTCTATTAAGAATATTTTTCCTTCCGTCGCCCTGCATTCCTCCTGCATCCCACATCAGCCCCAGCTCTCCCCTCCGAGTCCACCTGGAAAACAGGCGCTGGAAACAGCTCTTGCATTTCAATGTGCCTACCAGAAGGTTTTCTGCATGTAGGGAAAGTGTGGCTTTTACTAATCCCCTGATTAAATCCCCTGCACAGTCATTTAGGCTTGCTGGGATTTAGCAGGCAGTGTCTGTTAATGCTGCAGAGAGCAGTATTGTCTTTTTTGGGTTGTTGTTTTCGAAGCAATAACCTGATGTGGCTTTCCTATGATGTGCCCTGTGTCTGTGTGAGAGCAGGGCTTTTGGTGGGGTTTGGGAAAAGGATTTCACCCCGGCCACGTCAGCGTGGATGGGCAGCAGCAGATCCACACCATTCACCACCTGCACTCCCTTCTCCCTGTGCTCCCAAATATCCTCCCAGGAATAAATCCAAAAAATTGGTTTTGGAGGAGGCAAAGGTTTGGGTGATTCCTGAACTTTTCCCTCTTTGCAGACAAAATTTGAGTGACTTCTCCCCTTCACTGACCTGGTTGGGGTTTCTTGTTTTGGCACCTGGAGCTCTGCGTACAGCTCTGGACTCTCCAGCACAGGAAGGACATGGATCTGCTGCTGTGATGGAGAGAAAAGGAAAGCCTTGCGGGGGAGCTGGGGGATGCTCCCACCGAGCGTGTGTTTGTCTGCTTTTGCCTCCCAAGGAGGCTGAGACTCTTGCACGAAGCATCGACACCCCTGGGCTCCCAGCAGGGCACCGATGCTGAGGAAAGAGGAGTTGCAAGTAAATAACAAGAGGGCAGCATTTTCTTCTGCTTTTCTGAGCCCCACACAGGACCTGCAGCAGAAGGGAGTGTTCTAAGCAGCATCTTGAGAACATTCCTCCCTCCTGCGCAAGGCATTTCCTGGTGATAACACACTCCTAAGTAACGATCTCACAGCATTATCCCTATTAAAGGGTCATTCGGGGAAAGTGGGATGGAAATTAGAAATTATTCAGGTCTGCCAACAGTATTTAACTTTCAAGCAGCTCTTGATTAGAATCCAGAAGCCATTTATACAACCGCTGAGATTTGCATAAGAATTGATGTATAAAACCCAGCAACTGGAAAGATATTTTATTTTCAAGTGGCAAAGTAACGAGCCCAGGTTGGAGAGCGTGAGGCAGGACCCTGGGTCACAGTCCATGCTCTGTCAGGGATTTGAAGTGCAGCCTCAGGCAAGTGGTTTCCTCTCCCAAAGCTCTGTTTTTTCCATCTGTAACTTGAAAACCAGCACGTGCCTGGATTTTCTAAGTGACAGCTTGTGTTTGCAAGAGGAATCTGGCATTGCCAGGTGAGAAACCTTGGAAAAGAAAGCAAAGGAGCTCTTGCACCTGCAGCCTCTGGGGATCAGGAGCTGCTCCTGAGTCACCCACAAACTGGGGTTACAGCAGAGTTTCTCTGCAGCTGAAAAACTCAAGAGATCTAGTTTAGTAGTGGACAGGTATAGTTGGACTCCGTGGCCTCAAAGGTCTTTTCCAACCAAACGATTCTGTGGTTCTGTAACTCCTGTGTGCATCTAAGCTAAAAGCCAAAGTCTGAAAACAAGACTAAAACACTTCCGTGTTGCTCAAACTCTGCTCTTACCTCTGGTTTGGTGGGAGATTTGATGATGGGCTCCAGTTTCAGCTCCTTGCTCCTTTTTCCCTGGCTGGTGCTGGGGCTCCTGCAGCCCAGGAACGTGGGTGCCCATCTGCACAGAGCGAGGGTGGAAAGTCAGTGTTGAGCTCCCGATGATCCTGGCTGAAAACCATAGGCCAAAACCGCCCCTGAAACCCTAATTGTTTTGTTACTGTGCCCTCTAACTGGCTTATTGTGGGATGTCAGTGGTATGGCTGGGAAATACTTAACCAGCTGGAAAGAAAACCAACTTCTTGCTATTGCTCTGGTTAACCATTCTCCTGCCCAGCTCTTGCCTCCGTCTCCGTCCTCTGCCCTCCTTCTCCATTCTTCTCCTGCCTGGGCTTTCGTTCCTTCTGTTGAGCATCACCCTCCTCTCTCTTTGCTCACAGCTGGACAAGGGGGATGTGACTGCGCTCAGCCTGCCCTCCAGCACCGGGCACGGTGACACCGATGGCACTGTTTGCCTGGACGTCCCCGATGGAACCCCTGACCCTCACAGGACAAAAGCTGCCATTGAGCACCTGCACCAGAAGATCCTCAAGATCACCGAGCAGATCAAGATCGAGCAGGAGGCTCGGGATGACAATGTGGCTGAGTACCTGAAGCTGGCCAACAACGCGGACAAGCAGCAAGCCTCACGCATCAAGCAGGTTTTCGAGAAGAAGAACCAGAAGTCGGCGCAGACCATCGCACAGCTACACAAGAAGCTGGAGCACTACCACAAGAAGCTGAAGGAGATTGAGCAGAACGGCCCTTCCCGGCAGCCCAAGGATGTCTTCCGGGACATGCACCAGGGTCTCAAGGACGTGGGCGCCAACGTTCGCTCCAGCATCAGCGGCTTTGGTGGGGGAGTGGTGGAGGGTGTCAAGGGAGGGCTCTCAGGTCTGTCCCAGGCCACCCACACTGCTGTGGTCTCCAAGCCCCGGGAGTTTGCTAGCCTTATCCGGAACAAGTTTGGTAGCGCAGACAACATCGCTCACTTGAAGGACACGCTGGATGATGGGCACCCAGAGGAGGCTTCACGGGCTCTCAGCGGCAGTGCCACCCTGGTCTCCAGCCCCAAGTACGGCAGCGATGATGAGTGCTCCAGTGCCACCTCTGGCTCTGCTGGTGGCAGCAACTCAGGGGCAGGACCTGGTGGCTTGGGGAGCCCCAAGTCCAACACGCTGGACAGCCACCACAATAACTTTGACACTATCCTGGAGGAGCTTCGGGAGATCAAGGACAGCCAGTCGCACCTGGAGGACTCCATGGAGGACCTCAAGGCCCAGCTGCAGCGGGATTACACCTACATGACGCAGTGCTTGCAAGAGGAGCGGTACAGGTAGGGATGGGCGGGTGGCAGTATGTGTCACCCAGGGTGGCTCTTTGGGGACCACAAGGCTTGTTCGGCTAAGCCCTGCGTGCCAGGGACACGGGGAACTGCCAGACCCTGCACTGCTCCTGCGGAGGATCGTGCAATGCTTGTCCTTCATCAGCCATAACCAGCTACAGCCAGGAGCAGGGTGGGTCAGAGGGGCCGGATGGTTTCCCCAGTGTCAGGGGAAGGGAGTTTTGTGGTAGGACGTGTCCACCCCTGTGCTCCTCAACCCTCTGTGCGCAGGTACGAGCGCCTGGAGGAGCAGCTGAACGACCTCACCGAGCTGCACCAGAACGAAATGACCAACCTGAAGCAGGAGCTGGCCAGCATGGAGGAGAAGGTGGCTTACCAGTCCTACGAGAGGGCACGGGACATCCAGGTAGGGCAGCGCAAGGGCTCACCATCCATTCATGGAGTGAGGGAAGGAGCTGGGAAAGAGGGTGGGTAAGGAGATCCCTTTCTCTAGTACTCTGCAGATGAGGTCCTCACTGTGATGTTGTCACAGCAAGAAGTAGGTACCCAAGCCACGTCCCCAGCCCCCCTGTCTGTGCCCCAGCGAGTCCCTGCTGTGCTGAAGTCCCCTGTTGCTCAAGGCAGGACGTCTCTGGATGGATGGCTACAGGGCTGGGCTGTTACAAGCCACACGTGGGCTAATACTTAGTCCTCATTGTCCCAGTTTGGGTCGTCTGTGACTGCTGCAGGAGGGACTCTCAGCACTGAGACCTTCCCCGGCAGAGCAGGGGGGGATGAGGATGCATTGCACATTGCGTGGGCCAAGGATTTGCAGGGGCGAACCCCTTCTCAGCTGGGGTGGGCACTGTCATTGGAGCTGTGCGAGCAAAACTTGCCAAGTCTCAGAGCATGGGGTAAGTACTGAAAGCCCTCATAGGGCATCCCTTGGAGCCACTGCCTGACCCCGATGTGCTGTCCCTCACAGGAAGCAGTGGAGTCCTGCCTGACGCGAGTGACCAAGCTGGAACTGCAGCAGCAGCAGCAGCAGGTGGTGCAGCTGGAAGGGGTGGAGAACGCCAACGCCCGGGCGCTGCTGGGCAAGTTCATCAATGTCATCCTAGCCCTGATGGCTGTGCTGCTCGTCTTCGTCTCCACCATAGCCAACTTCATCACCCCGCTCATGAAGACCCGCATGCGCATCCTGAGCACTGCCTTGCTCGTCCTCTTCCTCTTCTTCCTCTGGAAGCACTGGGACTCCATCACCTACTTTCTGGAGCACGTCTTGCTCCCCAGCTGATCTGCAGCCTGGCTGCTGCAGCCCTGGGGGCTTTCCATTTCCCACAGAGGAGAGGGCGAGTGGAGCCTTTGGATGGTTTCTTCACATGCTTTCCCAGCCATCCATCCTCGCCGCAGCCGGCAGCGGTTGTTCAGAGTGTGGTGTTTCGGAGCCGGGATCCATCAGTGCTCTGGGATGTTTGGGGAGAGCAGGATGGGAAACAAGGAAGAGTTTTTTGGAAGAAACTGGTAATTTATGGGTTTTTCTAGGGCTTTGGAGTTGTTTTTTTAAATGTAAATTGTTCTGAAAGTTGGTGGGAAGGAGGTCTTCTGCAGAGCTCTTCTGTTGGTGGGAAGGGTTGAGCTGGAGCAAACACGGCTTCAGGAGGACTTTCTGCAGAGAGAGGAGAGGGTTTAGTTGGGGCTGGGTTTTCTCTTGCATCCTTGAAGACCAGGATGGCAAAAACCTCAGTCACCGTACTGAGCAAAAGCAAAGCAGGTGATGAAGGACGAAGCGGGTCCAAGACAAATGCAGCAGGACATGTGCATCCCATCAGCCTCTCCCAACCCCACCACAGCCTGGCCAGGGTGGAGGAGGTCTGTGACGTTGTCCCTGTGTCCCCACGGGGACCTGGGCAGACACAGGGGACCAGATGCTGGACACGGCATGGGCACGAGTGAGATTCTCCACTGGCTCCCCTCCATTTATTTATTTCCCCTCTCCTTCTGCTTTAGTTGATCTGATTTCTTCAGGGACACTTGGACTTTTCCAGCATTTCGCCTTGGAGTTTTCCAGCCTCTACACCGCGTTGTGTGTGTGTGTGTGTGCGCGCGTGTGTGTGCGCGTGTGGTTTTTAATTTAAGACTCTTGTTTCCATTTGTGAATCAAAGCTGGTAGAGCTGGGGGGAGGCAAGCAGCTCCCCCCCAGCCCTACGCCAGAGCACAGCATGCTGTCTCGGATGTTTCTTAAATTATTTCGTACATATATATTTATGTAATATATCTATACACATACATATATATATAAATATATATATATATAAAAGTATATGCACAGCCAGATCCTCCTCTGGTGCAAGTTGGGTGCTACTCCACTGACGCTGGAGGCCCTATAGCAGTTTGCCTCAGCTGAAAATTTGGCCTTTAACATTTCTGTGTCCTCTCCCACCTCCTCCACCCACCTGGGAGGAAGCCAAGCCTGCTTGTTGTCTCCCTGCATCGCCTCATGAGCATCACCTCTCGCACCAGCACATCTCCCAGTGCATCCCAGCAGCCGGGGCTCCATGCGGGAGCCCAGCGCTCTGCCAAAGGAACCCACAACACCAGCGTGGAGGGCTGGAAGGATGAGGGTTGTGGAGCACCAAGGTGGATACCCCAACCTATACCTTGGGGCTGCCGCTGAGAATGAGAGCCCTGACCTCAGGGTACTGAGTCTGATACTTCAGCAAGGGGAGAAGTGATGGAGGAGACCAAGGATGGAGAAGAGCCAGGTGGAACTGGGTGGGCTTAAAGTCCCTTCAAACCCAAACCATTCCATGATTCTATGATTCTGTGACATCCTCGGGTTCAGCAGAGCTGCCTGCCCTGCCGCATCCCAACAAGGTACAGGCTGCACCAGTGCCAGGGCAGCTTTTGCACCACGAAATACCTGTGAGAGCGAATCAGTGAGGAATTGCATTCCAGCTCCCTAAACCTCGCTTCGCTGCTTGGCTCTGCCTGCTCCCAGGGCTGCAGCTGCCCCACATCTGCAGGCAGGAGCGGAGCGAACGGGGGAAAGCCTCTTCCTTGCCTTTCTCGGCTTCCCACCGGGAAGGGGCCAGGCTGGGGATGGGGATGAAGATGAGGATGAGGACTGCAGACCCACGGCCGCAGGGGGGCCCCCGCCTCCGCCAAAAAGGAACCGACCAGAGCATCCTCCCTAAATGCAGAGTAAGGGCAGGGTGAGGTCCCGCATCCCAATTAGCGCTTTAACCCCTTCCTGCCTGCACTGCCCCGTCTCCCCTCGCTGGGAGTCAGGAGCAGCGAGGAGGGGCTGGAAGGGGTGGGGAGAGGAGCTCTGGTGTCCATGAGCTCGTGGGAAAGGTGGTGTTGCAGCAGGAGGTGGGTGCAATGGGGTGTCCGAGCGCAGAGCATGTGCCACAGCTCCGCACCAGCAAGCGCTGTGTCCTCGGCGAAGTGGAGGAGGTGGTGGGGTGGGAGCTGTGCCACCTCCGCTCCTGGCAGCTGGCTTTGGGCACGTGGTGAAGGATGCAGAGTAAAGCTCTTCTTGATGGAAGAGCTGCCCTAAGGATGCAGAGTAAAGCTCTTCTTGATGGAAGAGCTGCCCTGGGGTGCCGTGGAAGGCACCAGGCGTTGGGGAGCGGTCTGTGACACTTTTGGGCATTCACACCACGATGCTCGTGTCCTGGCACCAGCCAGTGCCCGCAGCCTCCTTGGCAGCACGTGGGGCGGTGAGCAGAGCTCCTCCAGCCTGCTGGGTCACTGCCATCCCAGCAGGAATTAAGACCTTTGATCCCTGCCTGTCCCCCTGCCCAGCTGCCTGGGCTGGTCCCCACTTCCACTCCATCCTGGCCCGGGAGCAGCAGAGCCCACGGGCTGGGTTGTGTCAACCAGCCAGGAGCGACATCCCTGCTACCCCTCCACATCCTAGAACCTCAAAGATGATCCTGCTGTACGAGGACAGGCTGAGAGAGTTGGGGTTGTTCATCCCAGAGAAGAGAAGGCTGCGGGGAGATCTTAGAGCAGCTTCCAGGACTAAAAGGGCCTCCAGGAAAGCTGGGCGAGAGGCTCTTGATCAGGGAGGGCAGAGATAGGATGAGGGGAATGGTTTTCAGCTGCAAATGGGGAGATTGAGATGAGATCTTGGGGAGATATGTTTTGCTGTGAGGGTGGGGAGGCCCTGGCCCAGGTTGCCCAGAGCAGTGGTGCTGCCCCATCCCTGGAGGGGTTCCAGGCCAGGTTGGATGGGGCTTGGAGCCCCTGATCCAGTGGGAGGTATCCCCATGGCAGGGGTGGGACTGGATGGGCTTTGAGGTCCCTTCCAACCCAAACCATTCCATGATGCTCCTGCTCCCCACGCCTGGGCACCCGGCCGGACCCCACTCTCACAGGCAAGCAGCTGGCAGACAGAACCTGCTGGCATCTTCCCATGGCTGGCGAGGGGGAGGCAGGAGCCAGAAAACCCTGCGCAGGGAGCTGCTGGTGTCCAACAGACAATTCCCTTATGGCGTGTGCAGCCCGGGGCTCCCTGAGGACTCGCATTCTCCCAGCGGGCACCAGCACAACGGGGCCGGGGGGGCCTCATAACGGCCCCCTTTGTGCAAGTGGCAGGAGGAGAGGTGAAGCTTTGACGTCAGCCGGGGAGGAATTCCTTAATGCCATTCAGGCCTCCCTCGCCGGAGTTGCTAATTGCATTTTATGTAATAGCTGCAGCTGGGCTCCCAGTCCGCTATTGAGAGTGGGATAAGGCAGAGTGACAGGGGCAGCGGGGGCGCCGGTGGCTGCGAGACACAGCGAGCTGGTGCCACCGGGCACGGGGACCCTCATGGCCCTGGTCCCGGGGGGCCCTGGGGCTCAGCCGCCCTTTTCCCACAGGAGGAGCAGCTCAGATCCATTGTGAGCCGCACCACGCGGAGCTGGCGTGGGTGTGCGCAGAGGCGGTGCCGCTGCGTGCAGCGAGGATGGAAAGTGGGAGCTCAGTGGGAAAGGCAGAGACGAGTAGGAGGGCACCAACGCGGCGGCCAAGCTGGTGGGGTGGGACCTCTCCAGCTGGCATAGGTGGAGGGGCATTTCCCTCTGCAGGATTTCCCTTCATTCCCAGTTTGGGGCTGGTTTGCCGCATGGCAACCACACCGCTGGTGCCAACTAAGGGTACCCCAAGCCTCATGGCATGAGTAGAGAGGTGGACAGGACCATTGGGTCCTTCATCCTGCCTCACGGAGGAGTGCAGGGATAGGACAAGGGATAACTATTTTCAGCTGCAAGAGCGCAGATTGTGATGAGATCTTGGGCAGAAATCTTCTCCTGTTCAGGAGGGGAGGCCCTGGCCCAGGTTGCTCAGAGCAGTGGTGGCTGCCCCATCCCTGGAGGAGTTCCAGGCCAGGTTGGATGGGGCTTGGAGCCCCTGATCCAGTGGGAGGTGTCCCTGCCCATGGCAGGGGTGGGACTGGATGGGCTTTGAGGTCCTTTCCAACCCAAACCATTCCATGATTGTATGTATGTGATCACCTGTCACTGCAGCGAGCTGGGAAGAAGGAATAATAATAAATTGTTCTGGTATCTAAGGGGTAATTGCACTTAATAGAGATGAAGAAGGCAGCAATTTATCTTGCTAGAGTTATGCTGTCAGGTTTCCAGCTGCACAAGCCTCAAATGATAAAATAACGTATCTGCTGCCCTCTGCTTTGTGGGTGCATCTCCCAAAATATCCCTACAACATCCTCATGGCTCTGGGAACCTCCCTGTGCACCCCAGGAGAGGAGCACCAAGATCTGGAGGCCCTCACCTCCTTTTTGGGGTGCTGCTGGCACCACGTTTCTCCCGGTTCACCCACACTCACTCTGCTGCAAACCCTGGCATGGAGACCCTCACCCAGGCACCCACCGGGACTACCGACCCAGGCAAAGCACAGGGGGGGCGAGACAGAGGGGGAGTTTTCCCAAGGAGGAGGAGGAAAGGGGTTGGAGGGGAGAGACGTTGGCAATCATCAATGGGAAAGACGGCGGGGACCCCAGACATCCCCTCCCCCCGACCCAGCGTGGCCAAGCTTAGACCGTAAGAAGAAAGAGCTGGTACCAAGGATAACATGCTTCGCATTCCTGCGCTGTCTCCGGGGGAATTTCGACTGATCTACATGAAAAATACTCGCTGCCCCCGAGGTCAAAGTGTCTGGAGGAAAAATTTCCGAGCGGAAAAACTTAAAGCAGTGCAGAGCCACAGCCAGCAGCCGGCTACAGGGACCTTGGGTCCCACCTGGTGTGAGCAATGGTGGCCAGTGCTTGTGCCACCTTGGCCAGTGCCTGTGTCATCGTGGCTAGTGCAAATTCCTCTCTGGCCAGTGCCAACGCCACCGTGGCCATTGCCTCTGCCACCATGGCCGGTGCCGATGCCACCGTGGTCCTCCCCAGAGCACAGCAGGGCACAAGTTGTTGCTGTCACCACCCCGTCCTGCCCCCCTCATCCCCATCGGGGCTGGGGTTTGCCTGCCCCCATGTGCAGCTTCACTTCTCTTTCCTGTGGCCAGGGAAAGGTGGGGAGGAAACCACAAAAATGTCCCACACAGCCGCTTTCCTCCAAGTTGCTGCAGTTCAAACCACAGCTCAGGACTCCAATCTCCTGCTGTGAGCTCCTGCAGCTGCTCAGCGAGGGCAAGACCTGGTCTGAAACAGAGACAGGGGCAGGTAGGTTGGTCTGGGTGGTCTCAGATGCTGCCTGCATGCATGGGACGTGGTTTGGAGAACCTCCTGCTTTCCAGACTGTCACCATACACCCAACACAGGCACTTCAGCTGCCGACAGGGCATGTGGACACTTCCCAGGAGATGCTCTCGGTAAGCTCAGCGCCCAGCGGTGAACACCATCACCCCATGGGCTGCAACTTTCTCCCTCCCCAGGGCTGCTGCTGGTGGAGGGGGGACCAGGGCACCCCTGCGCATAGTCTGCATGCAGCAGAGATTCATCAGCGACACTGCGGAGCAGCTCCTGGGGACACCAGGCTTTGGAATGGCCAATCCCATCAGCGCAGGCTGCTAGAAGCACGCTGTCCCTCTGCCACAGGCTTGTCCTGGAGCCTGAGCTCCTACGCTTGGCCACACGGGACGAACAGCAGCACCTCAAGCTTGTACGAGCCCGGCAGCCCACAGCTCAGCTGCGTGGGGAGAAAGAGCAGGGGGAAAGCCCCGTGGTTACCCCCGAACCGCCCGGAGCAGAGCGCCATAGATCTGAGTCCTGCTATGGCCAATCTAATAATTTAATTGCACATCTAAAAACAAATACTTGTCTGGAGTTTGGGGAAAGAAAGGCTTACGGAAGAAAATGAAGAGGAATTTAATTAAGGGCAGTGCTGGGAATGTCTCTACCACAATAAAGATAAGGAGGATCAATTGCTTCTTCCTAGGATCAAAGCGAAGGGCTGGAGGGGGGAAGCGGGGCTGTCAGGCAGCTACAAAGCACAGCAGAGGGAGGGGAAGGCAGGGAGAGAAAGGCACACAGGAGAAAGCGGGAGAAAGACAGCTAGATAAGATTAAAAAAAGAATTGATTTCCTAAGATTTGTGCTCCAGCCCCTTCCCCAGCTCTGTTCCCTTCTCTGGATGCATTCCAGCTCCTCAATGTCTGTCTTGTTCTGAGGGACCCAAAACTGAACCCAGGATTCGAGGTGCAGCCTCGCCAGCACCGAGCACAGGGGTTGATCCCCTTCCCTGCTCCTGCTGGGACCCCATGGCTGATCCAAGCCGGGATGCCGGTGGCCTTCTTGCCCCCCTGGGCCACTGCTGGCTCATGTTCAGCCGCTTGTTGACCGGCACCCCCAGGTCCTTCTCTGCCAGGCAGCTTCCCAGCCGCTCTTCCCCAAGCCTGGAGCTGCTCAGGGTTGTTGTGACCCAAGTGCAGGACCCGGCCCTCGGCCTCGTTGAGCCTTACACAGTTGTCCTCAGCTCAATAAATGAAATGTTTGGTGCTCCATGTCAGGCACCACCTGGACTTAGGTGTTGGCCAAAGGCTCAGGGCGCTGCTGCCCACCCCAGGGCTCCTGGAGGGTCCGTGACGGCCCTCGCAGTCGAGCTGGTGCCCTCCCAGCTGCCCAGGGCGGGGGGCAAAGCTGTGGCACCGCATCAAGGGTAGCTCCCTGTCTACTGCCACTCTCAACCCTTTGGCAACTCATGGAGCACCGCAGGTTTGCACAAGCTGTTGGCAATCATTCCTTGGGCAGCGCGGCTCCCAGGGTGACCTGTCTGGGGCAAAGCCCTGACAGTGCAGTGACTCAGGTGGCCCCATGGGACACTGAGGCTTCCAACACCTTCTCTCACCACTGTGTCACCGCAATGGCATCTCCGCAGCGCCCAGGCTGAGGACAGTGCGCTGGGGCAAAGCCAGACCCTGAGTGAGGCTCTGCTCCAACCCCACAGCCCTCCCAGACGGGTTTGCACGGCAACAGGCACAGGGCTGCCGTTAGCCAGCACAGAGGGAGCAGGAGGCTCTGAAACACCTCTGCCAAGAGCCCTTTCTGCATAGAGAATCATCGAATCACTGGGCTGGAAAAGACATTTGAGATCATCAAGCCCAACCATACCTGTCCACTACTAAACCATATCCCCAAGTGGCAACAGCCAGGAACCTCCATCCCCAAGTGCAGCACCACGAGGGAGCTTGTCCGGTGTCTCACATGGGGAGGGAGTGCAGCACCGCTGGGAGCTGTGGGGAGGGTGATCTTCCCAGCAGATCTGGTTGCCTCTGAATGCAAAGAAGCACCCAAGCAGGTTTCTTGAAAGGGCTGTACCTGGTGGGTCCTGAATTCAAGAGGCTGGTGCCCAGCCAACCAAGGCAACCTTGATTATCCAGTGAGGCAACCATTTGCATCTTCAGTAACTGTGTGACTCCGGTTTCTTCAGGTGTAAAATGGGAATGCCAATACCCATCTACTCACAAGACCTAACACAGAGTTGCCAGGAGGCCTGCTTCTTGCTCACGGACTTTGCATAAGTTGGCACATCATTGCCGCATCACGAATGGGTTTGCATCCCAGCTGGGAACTTCCCGCAGCAGCACAGCCCTACGCGTGAGCGGTGCTGAGCCCCAGCCCCTCCAGCTGCTGCCCCCGGAAAAACGAGATCCTTTCTTGCCTCACCTGCTTTTGCAAGAAGCCTGTACATGGAGAAAGCGGTTCAGCCGGCTCCGGTGGGGACGGCAGAGCTGGCAGCCTGGCAAGGAGACAGCATCTGGGTGTGCCACGTCCCTGCGGAGCCCGATCGCAGCCCCGCTCTCGCCCGGCGATAGCAGCCGGGGACGGTGCACCCAGCCAGGCGGTTGAGCCACCACGGATGTGTTTGCAGGAGCCCCACCGGCTTTGTGCCTCCCGTGCCTGCTTTGCACACATATGAAGGACTTGAGAAGCGTGTGGGGTTTTATTGCCATATGGCAGCAGTCCGTGTGCCCGGCCCTCGTGGCAGCTCAGCACGGGACAGGCGGTCCTACCGTGTGTGTGTCTTTCATGTCCCATCCGCTCATGGGCTGCACGATGGGGCAGGACAGGAGATGGCTGGATGGTCCCTCAGCTGCAAACTGTATTCCAGCACTCTCTCCCCAAACCCTTCTGTCCCGCCCAGCTGCAGAGAGAACCAGAGCCTCAGCACCGCTCGCCTCCGGACTGTGGAGCTGCTGCTCTGGATAGATGGGCAGAGTCACCCATCCCGTAGGATGCCTCCTTTGGCAGAGACCAGCGGCCCGAGCAGCACCGTTGTGGCTTCAGGAGGGCATAGAATCATAGAACAGTTAAGGCTGGAAAAGACCTCTAACACCATCAAGTTCAGCTATCAACACAATTCTAACGTGCCGACTAAACCGCGTCCTGAAGTGCCACAGCCACATGTTTTTTTAACACCTCTGGGGATGGTGACTGCATCACTGTCCTGAGCAGCCTCTGCCAGGGCTTCACCACTCTTTCAATAATGAAATTGTTCCCAATATCCAATCTAAACCTGCCCTGGCACAACTTGAGGCCATTTCCTCTCACCCTATCACTCACCATTTGGGAGCAGAGCTCAGCACCCACCTCACCACAATCTCCTTTCCGGGAGCTGCAGAGAGCGATGAGGTCTCCCCTCAGCCTCCTCTTCTCCAGGATAAACATTCCCAGGTCTCTCAGCAGCTCCCAGAACCCCTGGGCTCCAGACCCTTCCCAGCTCTGTTCCCTTCTCCGGACGCGCTCCAGCCCCTCAATGTCCTTCTTGGAATGAGGGACCAAAACTGAACCCAGGATTCGAGATGCAGCCTCATTAGCACCGAGCCCAGGGTCAATCCCTTCCCTGCTCCTGCTGGCCACCCCATGGCTGATCCCAGCCAGGATGCTGGTGGCCTTCCTGCCTACCTGGGCCACTGCTGGCTCATGTTCAGCCGCTTGTTAACCAGCACCCCCAGGTCCTTCTCTGTCAGGCAGCTTTCCAGCCGCTCTTCCCCAAGCCTGGAGCCACTCAGGGTTGTTGTGACCCAAACACAATGGCACTGGGACTTCAAGGTGGTCCCTGGTGCTCATCTCATTGAGTCCCCAGCAGGATACAGGATTACCTTTTTAAGTCTTGGGCTCAAATGTGATGCAACCATTCCTTGTGCTCCAGGGAAACAGAATCAAAGTGTCCGTGTGCTGCTTTCTCCCCCTTTTTCGGCTGCTTCAGGCTGCAGCAAAGTGTCATTGAAGATGGGTGGACTTTCATGTGGGGATTTCTCTTCTTCAGATCTTCAAAGACATCCAGGAATCAAACAGGTAGTAGTGGAGGCACCCTGAAAAAAGAACAAAAAGCTCTACTTTGAAAGCCTCACATGCAAAAGAATCATCTAAACTTTGTTGTGTTAATTGTTCTAGCACTCAAAGTTATGACAAAATGTCTTAGAAATATTGTTGGCTCGGGGCCCACGGTGCGTCAGACAGACACAAAAATGCTTAAGAAGAAAATCTGGAGGAGGGGGGAACCAGCAAGAGGAGTGTTCTCCAAGAAGGAACGGTAGAGTGGCTCAGGCACAGCCAGCGGGAGCCGATAGGAAAACCCCAGAGCATCCGCCTGGGCTTCCTTGATCTACTCCATGCCCTTGGCATCATTAGGACTTCACTTCTGCCCTGGGCAGCCTCTGCTAGGGCTTCGTCACTTTCTGTAAGGAAATTGCTCCTAATACCCAATCTAAACCTCCCCTAATCAGTTACTAATGAGAGCAGGCTCTGGCGCTGCCACTGCCACCCTCTCACCAGCAGAACGGTTCTCGGTGATGCCAGCGGGGCTGCCGGCTGTACCGGTGCAGACACGTTCTCCAGCAGCCCCCCTCCAGGAAGGCACACGTCTCCCTTCCCACACCTCGTTCCCCCCAAGCCTGCTCTGTCTGTCCTGTTCTGAGCCCCAAATATGGGCTCGGCGCATCCGGGCTCCCCGGCACAAGCCCAGGCAGGAGCGCGGCGCCACGGGGTGACTCAGGGCCCCGGCAGCTCCCCGGGGCCAAGGGAGTGCCGACAGCTCCCCAGTGCCAGGAAAACCAGCCCAGGTGGGAGCGACAGCCAAGCTGCTCGCTTCCCCTCCTCCAGCCAACCACCCCATCCCAAAATACACTTTTCTCCCCATTTTCAGAGCACACAGGCCCTGTAGATGCTCATGGATGTCACTTGGAGATGTGACTCCCAAAACAGCCTCCAGACGAGTGTATGGTTGTAGGTCTGGGCCGGTGCACGGTGCAGCATGCCTGGGGTGCAAGCAACCCACCAAGACATAGCCAGAGCGTTCACCCCAACCCTCCTCCATGTGCCAAGTCATAGAATAACAGAATCATGGAATGGGTTGGGTTGGAAGGGACCTCAAAGCCCATCCAGGTCCACGCCATGGGCAGGGACACCTCCCACTGGCTCAGGGGCTCCAAGCCCCATCCAACCTGGCCTGGAACCCCTCCAGGGATGGGGCAGCACCACTGCTCTGGGCAACCTGGGCCAGGGCCACCCTACCCCGACCAGCTTCCCCCAGTACAAACCCAGCATCCTGTGGAGCAATAGAGGGGTCCCCCAGCAGCCCCAGTGCTTGCTGCACAGTGGCTTCACCCAAATAACCCATCAGGGCGGGGACAAATGAAGCTTGCACCGTAAATCCACAGGGCACCACACTTTGCTCAAAGCTCTCCAGCATCGCCTCATCATCCAGGACAATTTATCTTTGGCTGTTTCTCCCCATTTCCTATTCCCTCAAAGCAGCCGGGCAGGAGCACAGCTCCGCTCCTACGTGCCAAGCTAGCACTTGCCTGCGCTGGCAGAAAGAACACAGCAGGATGGCTGATGTCACCCCCCAAAAAATGGCATTTTCTCAGCAAAATGCCACTGAGGTCATTTTAACCCACTTCAAACACCCACGGCAGGGATGGGGTGGGGAGGCTGCGCTAAGCTTGGGAAGCAGAGGGAAGCAAAGGGTTTGTGAATCCTTGGGATGAAAGGGCTGAATAAAAGAAAGCTGTTAATAATAGTCAGGGCCTGACAGGGATGGGATGAAAGGAGTGTTTCCAAGGGCTGGTGGGGGAATGCTGGGAGCACAGGCACAGCATGGGGAGGGGGCACCAGCAGGGAAGGCAGAGGGTCACTGCAGCCCCCTCCCCCCGGCCGAGGTGTCTGTGGGCTGAGACTGCCTCCTTCACCCCAGCTCCAGCCCTGGGAGCCTCCAACTGCGTTTCTCCCCCGTTGTACATCACTGCAGCCCAGGACAAGGCGGGCAGGGGCTCTGCTTCCCACCACAGCTCCGGGGGGGCTGCCACGAGCCCAGGCTGTGCTGGGCTGACCGAGACACCACTCCCAAACCAGTGCAAAGAGCAGCTTCTGCCAGCCGGGACCCACGTGAGGGGGTGGTTAGCATGTGCTTTGCACCATGCGGTACCCACCTGGAGCTGCCACAGCTCAGCCTGGCTCAGAAACTGCCATGTAGGAATGTTTTCTTGCAAATCATTAACAAAACAGGACCACAACAGCCCAGGACGCTCCAGAAACCAAACCCACAGGTGCTTTCCAAAAAGTAGGCTCTGGCCATCGTTGTCTGTTAAAAACTCAGCCCAACGCAACCTCCACCTTGGGATGCTCCATGCCCCGGACCCATGGGTGCTGCAGCCCCCAGCTCAGCCCATCACGCCTCGGTGGCCCCCAGGGTACCAGGACTTTGCCCTGGCTCAGCTGGATGGCCTCGGTGCGGCTTTAAGCTCTCCAGCATTTCTTAATGGCACGGGAAGCACGCAGGGAATGCGCAGTGGGGGGCAGAGCGTGCGTGACACCCCCTTCCAGCCTCAGCCAGGGAATGAGGGGCAGCATTCCTGGCAGGCATCGCTGCCCTCCTGCCCCCGTGGCTCAGCCTCTTCGCAGTGGGGCGGAGAAGACCTGAAATGTCTCCTATTAACCCCACTGGAAATGGGAAATTGTTACAGTGCTTTATAGAGCAATAAAACTGGTTTCAATGCCACAGCAGGAGAATAGGATAAAGGAAGCTGGGGAGGAGGGCAGGAAAGGAGACGGACCGATGGTACGTACCGCGGCAGAGCTCTGGCTGCTGGGGCTCAGCCTCATCCCTTCTCCGGCAGAGGCACCTGCAGGCACTGCAAGAAGGAGGTGGCAGCTCCGGCCACCGACACCTGCAGATAGTTCACAAATCTAAACCCACACACACTCAGCGTTGTGATAGTGCAGTGTGGGAGCAGAGCTGCCCACAGGGAGACCCGTGTCCCCATCCCATCATCCTCAGTAGCCATCCCCCTCTTTCCCAGTTTTCCCTAAACACAGGGCTCAGCTTGTTCATTGCTCTCTGGGTCAGAGGCACAGTGCTGGCAGCTTCCCTGCCTCCAGCAGCAGCTGCTCAGCCTTAAAAGCTGCAGCCAGTCACCGTCCCGTCACCGTCCCGGTGGATGCCGAGCCCCTAAATAAGGGATGTGCAAAGTTGCAGCTCAGCACCGTGCAGCACCGGGGGGAGGCACCGGTAGAAGCCCAGTTGAAGCCCACACAGCAGCCCCAGAGCTGGAGAAAAGACACAGTGCTGGAGCCCTGGAGGGGCTGAGCACATGCTGTATGATGTTACACCTCTCAGGACACATGTCCAGAGCAAACTTGTGCTCACCTGCACTGGGGAGAGACCACGCACAGCCCCATCTCAGCAGGAGCAGCGCAGCAGCCAGAAGCCACCAGGCTGGGACAGGACGGGCAGCTTCACCCCCTTCTCCCCTCCCCGCGCACCCAAACGCTGCAGCAGCACAGCAATCGAGAGAATAACAGATCTACCATTTGCTTTTAATTTAATGGTGTTCTCAACATCACTTTGTAGGAAGGAGGGGAAAAACACACTCCCTGGAGAAGGGAAAGGGCCAGCGAACACACGGCAATAGTGCAACGGAGCTTTGACATGTGGCACATGAGACAACGGCAAAGACACCTCCACCTCCCCGTGAAAAACAGCTGGGTGGCTGTTACGGAGCCAGACACATCCTGTGCTGCCGAAGTTTTACATCAAGTCAGACAAAGGCAATAAATAAAGAAGCAGTGCCTCTCCAAAGGCACTATTTTTTCCTCCTTTCAACACTAAAACAAAATAGATGTTGGCATCAGAGCATGTTCTCAGGCTGGGGTTTTGGCCAGATCCAGTTGGGTTTCTCAGCGCAGGAGAGGGAAGAGCCGGGACCTGGATAATTTGGACCCTGTTGCCAGCACATCGCGAGAGCCCAGCCCGCAGGCAGCAGCCAGGGCAGCACCTTTCAGCCCCTCACCAGCACCCTGCTACATCTCCAGCTTGTTTGAGGTATATCACCTGCCCCATCCATCACCTTGTGCAGCCAAAAACAACAGTGCAATGAAAAAAAAATATCCCCCCCAACCCCTTGGTTCCCCTCCCACCATGAGATGAGCCTGTTTGCAAGGGAAGGACGGCAGCGAGGAGCCTCTGTGACACCCCCCAGCCCTTCCGCAGGGGTGGTGGCTGGGTCACACAAGGCTTTGGTCCATTTGATGTCCCCCTCTCAGTGCCCCACAGCCACCGCAGCTCCCTCCCCACATACAACCGTGCTTCTTGGGGCACAAGGCTGCAAAATAAATACACGGGATAGGGCTCAGCAGCACCAGCAGCCCCAGGGCAGGGAGGGCTCAGTCCCCCCTCCAACACCCACCACCCTGGGGAGTCCTGCCAGGAGGTACCCTCAGCTCAGCTTCATGCTGACGGCCACAGCACGCCGGTAGACATCGGTGACATCCTCACAGCCTGCCAGGGACAAGCTGCTCTCTCCCAGAGGGCTCCGGCAATGGGTGACAGTCCAGCGGCGCAGCCTGCGCCCTTCCTCCATCTCCTCCTCCTCTTCCAGTCGGAGGAGGCTGTCGGCAGAGACACAGCCCCGCATGCTCCCACCACCGTGGGGGACACGGGTGGGCAGGTCAAGCTGGTCAAAGGACTCTGTGGAGAGGATGCTGTCCTCGCTCACGGCGCTGGACGGGCGGGCACGGGGCGCCTGGGGAAGGGGCACCTCGGTGAAGCCCCCGAAGCCCTGCCCGGGGGGGCTCCCTGGCTCCGTGCTGCTCGAGGAGTACTTGCCGTTGTACTTGAGGATGCCTTTCCGACGGGCAGGGAGACCCTGGGGGCCCTGGTCCAGGGAGGGGTTGTCAGCAAACACGTTCCCATCGAGGTCCAAGCTCCCCGTGTCCAGGACATCCCCAGACTCACAGCATTCCAGGGATGAGTAATACCCCGACTCCCTTGTTGAGGGCTTTTTCAGTATTCCCTTCTTGGGCACAGCCGTGGGCACTGCTCCAGCGCTCGTGCTGCAAGGCAGTGTCCCGGAGGAGAGGATCCGTGTGAGTCCTGCAGCAGCCACCTCATCATCCTCACCCCTCGTCTCTCCTGTGGGCGCTGCTGGTGGGGGACCAGGGCCAGGCACCTTCTGCTCGCAGGAGTTTCTCTTCTTCAGGATGCCCTTGGGTCGCTTGAGGATGGACTTGGAGGGGTTCTCCGGGGCCAGGGCCACCTCCTGCAGCACGTGGGAGACATCGTTCTCCTTCTTGGATTTCTTGAGGGAGCGCTGCCGCTCCAGGGCCACGCCAGGGATGTGCTGCTTCAAGAAGCATCGCATCTTGGAGCCGTTCTCCAGGAGGGGCCGAGAGGAGCGGCGGAGCCACTCTGCCACCGTGGCCAGGGGGGACTCGCTATCCCGATACAGCTCTTGCTCTCCAACAGGAACTTTGTAGCCCCAGTTCACCCACCAGTGCGCGGCAATGTCCTCAATGGTGGCACGGCGCTCTGGGTTCACCATCAGCATCCAGCGGATCAGCCCGCAGGCATCTGGGGAAGAGGCAGGTCAAGCACTGAAGGGAACGGGGGGCAGCGGAGGAGCAAGGGGTAGCCGGGGGCTGCTTACCAGAGAGCTTCGTGGGCTCCCGGTAGTCCCCACTTGTGATCTGCTTGACCAGAGTCTTGTAGTCGTGGCCGTCAAATGGCATCGTGCCATGGACCAGGATGTAGAGAAGAACGCCCAGGGACCAGCTGTCCACCTGCCAGAGGGACAGAAGAGCCTGGAGCAGGACAGCAGGACAAGACTACCCTGGCCACGCTCCCCATCAGAGCCTCAGCAACAGCTCCCAGGGTGGCAGCAGCGGTGGGGCAGGACAGAGAGTGGGGCAGGTCCAGCCACCTGCATCCCACCACGTCCCACCCCACACCGACCATGCAACCCTTGGTCCTAGGGGAGCTGTTACCCCAAACCCCAGAGGCAGGGCTCTGCCTGTGATGCTCCACTGGGAAAACACCCATCGTTTTCCTGAGTCCAAGCGGAGATGCAGCAAGACACCCCACCACAGAGAATGAGGCACACCACCTACCTCGGGGCCCTTGTACGGCCTCCCGTTGATGATTTCAGGTGATGCGTAGAGAGGACTGCCACAGTAAGTCTGCAGAAGTTTGTCCTGCTGGTAAACGTTGGACAAGCCGAAGTCTGCAATCTAGAGAGACGTTTACAGCTGTTATTAAACAGCAACGTTCCCCTTTGCAGGTGGAGCAGCATCGCTACCCAAAGCTCTCCAGCTGTGAGCTTGGCTAAAACCCTGGCTGCCCTTAGCACACCGGTCCTGGGAGCCCTCAGTCTGCTCAGGGAGCAGCAGCAGCCTGGTTTTCCACCCCTGAGGCTGCTCCTGCCCCTCTCTCCCTCCCAAAAAGCTCATCCCAGCCACCGCAGCAGCTGCCCTGCAGCTCTGCCCCTCCAGCCCCATCACCAGTACGCTGGGAGCAGAGGCAGCCGCAAGAGTGTAGTTAGAGGGAAGGCTGCCGGGCTCTCCTCCAGCTCATTCACAGCCACAGGAAGCTGCCTCAGTCCCTGTCTGCCCCACCTTGCACTCAGGCATTCATTATCCTCATTATGCCCGTCACCTCACAGTGAGCAGAAGGTACAGTCCCTGCTTGCGAGCTTCCAATTGCAAAATTACCCTCGCAGAGATCAAGCCCTGCAGCCTGCATCACCAACCACGCCAGCTCCCCCCTGCAGCCTTGCCCTTCCTCCCGAGGAGGCTGCAGCACTCCTGGCCAAGGCGAAAAGCATCGCTCAGGGCCAGTGCAGATGGCACCTGTCCCACAACTCTCTCCACCAGCCTGGCCAGCACATGCAGGGACCTGGAGTTTCCCTGGAAGATCACTTTCTTATCGAGCCAGTCATGCTCCAAGCTCAGCATTCAGACTTTGCCCTCTTATCAGCAGTCAGATATACATTATGGATTTAATAGGCAGCACCAAGGCTCTGCCCCTGCAGCCTCTCCTGCTGCACTGCCGGGGGCAGACAGAAGGCGGGGGGGGTACAGGCACCCTCCTGGCTCCCCATCTCCTGGGCAAACAGCACTGCAGGCCAATGCCACCAGTTCCAGAGCTGACAGATGCTTTCCAGAGCAGAAAAAAATCATGTGCTTTAGGGAAACTGGGGTGTTGTAGCCACCCACATCCACCCACACTGGGCATCATCCCTTGGACCCCCCTTTTGGTGGCATCCCTTAGGCCCCCCACTTTGGTGGGTGACACCCAAAGCGTGGCCAGGCTCTGCTAGCCTCTCACCTTGATGTTCCCATTTGCATCAAGAAGGATGTTCTCCAGCTTCAGGTCCCTGTGAACGATCCCATTCTGCATGAGGGGAGGGAGAGTGGGTTTAGTTTACGACTTCTTTAAGGAAGGGAAAGTCAGGCAATGCAGGGAGGTCACTGCCGTTCACCAGCACGCAAACAAGACAGGGTGACAGTAATCAGAGGAGGAGTAAATAAACCTGGGTGTGTGGATGAGGATGGGCCATAAACCATGTTCTGACACGGGTGCTACGAGCTCTGCGTGCTGCTCGGAGGCACAAGCAGGGTGGCACCCCGCAACAGGCGCCACGCTGGGCTCCTGCACCCTCCCCACACACCCATGAGAGCAGCCGTGCCACCTCCTGCCAGGTCACGGCGGGCACAGTCCCACACTTCGCTGTGATCTGCTGCTGCCCAGCTAAGCCAGACCCCAGTTTGCTCTGGGTTCAGGGGATGTCTTGGGCTTATTCAGCCTGGAGAAGAAAAGGCTCCAGGGAGACCTTAGAGCAGTCCTTCCAGGACTGAAAGGAGCTCCAGGAAAGCTGGGGAGGGGCTCCTGACCAGGGAGTGCAGGAACAGGACAAGGGGGATCATTTTCAGCTGACACAGGGAAGATTGAGATGAGATCTTGGGAAGAAGTGTTTTGCTGTTCAGGTGGGGAGGCCCTGGCCCAGGGTGCCCAGAGCAGTGGTGGCTGCCCCATCCCTGGAGGGGTTCCAGGCCAGGTCAGATGGGACTCAGAGCAACTTGATCCAGTGGGAGGTGTCCCTGCCCATGGCAGGGGTTGGAACCAGATGGGCTTTGTGGTTCCTTCCAATCCAAACCCTTCTGATTCTTTGATTCTACGCTGTTCAATTCCCCCTTTCGCCCAGAGCATGTGGGTACCCAGGACACACAGGCATGACCTTAGAGCATCCTCCAGAGAAACCCACAGGCTCAACATTCCTTCCAGGGCAGGCACAGCTTGTCTTTCAGCCCCAGATGGGGCTGTACAGCTTTACACCCCTTTCAGGGGACAAGAGCAGTGAGCCAGGGCTCGGCTTTCAGCCCCAGCAGACAGCCCTGGGCAGGTCCCTCTGGGTGGCTGGGATGGGAGCTGAGAACTCTGTGGCAGGTTAGCAGGTTAGTCAGCCCCACACTGCAGCGGCAGAAAGCAAAGGCAAGGACTCTCCAAAAGCTGCTCAGGCACTGCCTCCACATGAGCCCAAGGGCCGCCACACCCTTTAGATAAGCGACAGGATTAACCTCTCTTCCAAGAAATGCCAACGGCCACAAGCACCCCTCACCTCCCAGCCCAGGCTGAGCTTCCCCGTCAGGCACTGGATCCGTGCCCAGCGGCAGCTGCTGCGCCTCTGCCCTGAGCCAGCCCCCAAGCACACAGAAGCCGATCCCTCCTCTCTCCCCTTGGGAAGGCAGCGGGAAGCACGGTGCCAACCCACCTTGTGGCAGTAGTAGATGGCTGACACGACCTGCCGGAAGAAGTGGCGTGCCTCCTGCTCCGTCAGCCGCTGCCGCTCGCTGATGTAGTCATACAGGTCCCCCTTGCTGGCGTACTCCATCACGATGACGATCTTGCTGCTGTTCTCAAACACTGCATGGAGACAGAAAGCCACAAGGTGTTATGGGGGGATGCTCAGAGCTAAGGGACATTAGCATGTGCCTTTTAATGAGCAGGCAGAGCCCTGACCAACCCTAACACGCTGCCCACCCCATAGCCTTTGCCTTCAAGGCAAAAACCAGACTGTTTTGAAGACAAGGGGTCAGGGTTTCTGTACCTGCAGGTCAGATGGGGGACAGCCAGAGGCATCACTTGCAACCCACAGTGCCACCGGGGCTGCTGGCCAAGCAGCCTCTGCGGCCACAGAGCACAGGAGAAAAGGCTCTGCTCTGCCAGAAGGTGACTAAGACATGTAGTTCTTTGCTAGAGCAAGCCCTGCCAATCAGGAAGGTGACGGAGCTATTGGCAAGCATGCCGGGTGGCCTTTCTGCTCGTTCCCATTGCTCCCGACAAGGCTCAATCTCCAGCCAAAAGACAGAGCGTTTTCTTCCTGTTTGCAGAAAGCTACCTCAATATTTTTGAATTCCAGCAGTCGGCATGACTCAGTCCTCGCAAACACCACGTAGGAGCTGCCAAGCCACTTGCTTTTGTCTAGAGGACAAAAGGACCCTGGATACCTCACGTATGCCAGCGAGGCGGCAACAACGCAGGTGCTGACCGCACGCCGGCTCAGCACCACGAGCCCCAGCAGAAGCCGCCCTGAGGAAGAGCGTGGGGCACACCAGGTTTGCAGCCAAAGAACCTGGTGTTTACCCAAAGACCGATCCAGCTGGAGATTTGCTCTAAGGGTGGTCATAGCTAGAACGTGAGAAGCTCCCCTTTGGTTAATGTTGCCCTAACAACCCGGGAGCAAAGCCCAGCTTTGCCATAAAGCCAAGCTCAGCAGCACCAGGAGCTCTCTCAGCACCCTGTGGTTTGGTTTTCCTATGCCCCAGGGGAGGGAATGAGGACTCCAGTACCAGGATTAGCTTCCAAAGAATCGGAAGGGTTTGCAAGGGATCCTGGCCACCAGTTCGCCCCACGGCACAGCCTCTTGCTGGCAGCACCACCAATACTTCCAGCCCCCAGAAAAAGACAAACTTCTGGAGCCGGCTTCCCTCCACGGGTAGGAGGGGATGGGATGGGAAGCGGCTATTTCTGGAGCAGGTATTTCCCCTCAGCGGGGGAGTGTGATGGGGAAGCCACAGCCCAGCAGCATCTGCTCTCCCTGCCGACACTGAGTCACCGGCGAACGGCTTTTGCTGGGAATGCACAGAGGGAGGAGAGCGGTGAGCACCAAGATCCTCGCTGCAGATCCTGCCCTGGTGCCCAGCTGGAATGCTGCTGGAAAAGGGAGGGGAGGGCTCACCTTCATGGACAGCGATGATATGGGGGTGGTTGAGGGAGGACATGATCTCAATCTCTCTCCGGATATGGACAAGATCCTGCTCATCCTTGATTTTGTCTTTCCGGATTGACTTGATAGCCACCTGCAGATAAACACACGTGCAAAGGGTCACCCTGCTGTCAGGGCATGGAGTGTCGTGGCTTCCCAAAGCTTGTTACAGAGCGAGAAACCCACTCCCCTCTTTCAGAAAGGGGCTCACAAGCTGAAGATCAGTGGCCCACCTTCTCCACCCTCTATCGCAGAGCCGTGCCGCACGGCTCCACTGAAGCCACTACAATAAAAGTGAACTTTCTCAACTGGGTTTTTATGTTTTCCAAGTCCCGTTGCTGTGCACAAGGGAGAAGTTCCCTTTGCCTCCCCCTGAGGGAAACCTGCCGCCAGCTCCTCAGAGAGGAGCTCCCCGAGCCTCCTCCCGCAGGTAGCGCAGCCCTGCTCCTCGTTTCTCACAGGAATTGTGTCCCAGGCTACAGCCGTCGCTGGACCGCGGCCAGCTGAAGGAATGTGACCTGCACACATGACTTGGAAGATAATAATAACAACGTCTTCTTGAGGTCATGAAAATGAAATAAACAGGTTTTGTTTCCCTCACAAATGCTTATCTCAAGGAGCCGATTATGCACAGGTAAGAGAAATTTTCCTGTTAAGGAGCAGATCCCTCCTAGGCACAGGATGGTGCTCCAGGCAGCCAGGAGACCCAGCACCATCGATGGGAGCTGCTTTCCAGGCTTTCACTTGGGTTTCCAAGTTATCCTCTACAAGGAAATTGAAAGGGGAGGAGAAAGAAGAGTAAGTGCTGGAGAATAGATGCCTTCTAATCCTCTTTCAAAGGAGCTGGGGACAGACAATGTGCTCCTAGGGTTGAATTTACAACTGAATCCAGCAAAACCTCTTTTTTGTATCAGACAAGAATGCGGAACAGCATTAATCCCATAAAGGGACCCCCTCCATCCCACACCCGTCTCCCAGCAACCGGGAGAGGGGCCACGGACACCCACTGGCCCCAGCTGCCAGAGCAGGAGCGATGCTCACAGCTACGCTGTGTTGGACCCTCCTCCACCTCCTGTGGCTGTGCAGGAGGGATGCTCAGCCTCATCTCCCTCTGGTTTGAGGGAGTTGGAAGCCTCGCTCTTCAAAACCCACCCTGCCAAGCAGCAAAGGGCTCAGAGCAAGCTTGCAACCCTTGCTAAGAAAAGTCCATCACGCCCGCAGCTACAGTGGTCAGATCTCAGCTGCCACACCGATGTCTTCACAGGGGAAGGACATGCCAGCTTTCAGAGCTCAGACAGTTTTCAGCCTACAGACAGAGACCCTTTGGCCCCAGAGCATATCTCCACTGGGCTGAGCCACTTCAGGCCAGCACTGGCCAGGACAACAGTTCCCGTGCCCAAGAGAAGCATCATGCCTGCACCAACCCAAAGGGTTGAAGCAACCAAGCAGAATGGACTCTGGCCAAAGGAAGTTCAATAACCCAGGACCAAGTTTCTGCACAAAGCAATACTGAAGGTACTTAATAGCTTCTTGAAAGCCAGGTATTATTTTCCCCTGACCTTTGTGCTAGGTTAACAGGTTAAAGTTTAACAATTTTTAGCTCCAGCCCCTGATTACCTGACCCCTGCTAGAATGCGGGCAAAGCCTTGATGTAATACATCAGCCTGCTGCTGCCCTCCCAAATTCCTGTTGACGCACTCTTTTCATCTCTCCCTCCACTCCAGCTAAAGCTCAACATCCAGCCCTCAGCATTTTGAAGTGCACGCAGCACCTCTGCTTGCTGACCAAGATGCTCACGTACCTCCACTGCAGAGTTGGGGCTCAGAGCAAGATCCACAGCTCATAAAAAGTCAAAGTGGCTCCAGGCTGGCAGCAAGGGAAGCCTTAAGAGACGCGGCTGGTTGTATTCAGTGCCAGAGGAGGTCCTCACCCATAAGCCTGGCAGTTAGTGACCTCCAAGAGCAGTTAGGGCGCTGCTGGAGCCCCAGGGCTCTTCTTGCAAGCGCTGCCCACAGGCAAGCCCGGCGTAAAGCACAGTTAGGGTCCACAGCTCGGACAATAGAGCCTGAACCAGCCACTCAGGGTGGGCTGATTTATCTGCCACTCAAGCCCTGACAGGGAGGCTACTGCCTTGACCACTCCATCCTTCCCTAGCGGTGCCAAGAAGCAGCTTGGCTCCAAAACATCCCCTACCTAACAGAGCCGACAGCAGAGGATCTCCCTTTGAGACAGAAAAGGCCACGCGTGGCCATCCCAGAGGCAAAACCCAACAGCTTCAGGGACAGACACCGCCACAGCCTACATGCTCCTCCACCACTCTAAGAAGAGCCTCCTGCAGGAAACAGCCCTGGGAAATCCTGCTTCAGGAGCCTTGAGAACTTGAGAGTACTTTCCAAGTCAAAAAGGCTTTTAATTAAAGATTTTGGGGGCAGAACAAGTACTTTCAGCAGCTGCTGAAAGATGCATTAAGCTACAACCCCAGGCAGCACTTCAGAAGTTGTTCCAGATTGCAAGTGCAGCATTTCATGCTCCATGAAATATGGATTACAACCCACTACGGAAGAGACCGGGGTTCGCCCCTTACTGGAGATCAAAAGCAGTTTTGCTGCTTTGGAATATTCCAGGTGCTGGCTTCCCCTTGACACCACTCAAGCCCACAAATACATTTCCGACACTGGAAGCAAGTCCCACGGGAGGTCCCTCTATTTGCCTTGGCTGCAGGCCAGGGCTTGGGAACCAGGCTGGGAGGAAAAAAAGGCAAGATGCTGCCATGCACACAGGTGCAGGAGCCAGTTTGCACCACCACGGCACATGTTACTGACTCTTCAACCTGAAACGGAAAAGGAAAAAGAAACAGCAACTCCCTCCCTGCCTTCCTGATATTTAGAGGGCCGACAGTTTTCCAAGGATTGGGAAGGGCGCTCAGCAGAAGCACCCACCAAAATGCACAAGCATCGTACCACGTAAAGGAATTCTAACCAGAGAATAATGGGTTTTCAAACAAAGAAAATTCATGGAAGTCCCCAAAAATCCTTCAGCTGCAGGAGCCTGGTCTACCAACTGATGAGACAGACCTTGCTCCGAGCTAAGGCCAGGGAGGTTGGTTAAAATCGGAGGTAAAAAGAAAGCTAGGCATAAAATGAGATGGTTCAATACCCAGTGCATCTGACAGAGGCAGCTATGGATTAGCCAGAGGCAAAAACCTCGCATGGAACAGCTCCAGCTGTACAGCCTCAGCTGGTAACCGGTAACTTGGTCAGATCTGCGCAGCCCATGAGGGGTAACCAGCGGAGACAGCAGTACCTGCGCTCACACCTTGGTGTTTAGGAAGTGAAAGCCACTTAGGGAAGGAGCAAATAACCACCCTGCTCAGGATAAGCCTGAAGATTAAACAGGTCCGGAAATGCTGAGCGCTACAAGAACGAATTTGTGGGAAGAGGAGAGATTTGTGGTTAAGCCTTCTGTTCCTAAATGGCCAGCTCGAGGAGGTACAAGTCCAGCCTTTAACCATCTCCGGCATTTATTGAAAAGTCATCAGCCTGTGTATTTAATTTGCATTACACTGGGCCAATGAGTCCCTGTCCTAAAGGGCTTCCAAAGAAAGGTATGTTTTCCAGCAGCTTGGAGATTCCTTGGACAAGCTTTGTTAGGTGCAGCCAGGGAAAACCAAGTCTTCTCACCCATCCCAAGGGAGGGATCCTTCTAGGTCTGTGTGTGGGAGCTGCATTTCAAGGTCCTGATTATGCAGCAAACCAGCAGCTCCTTCGGGATCAGATAGGCTAATGGAAATGGCAGATAGGGCTTAATTAAGAGCTGTCGCTTTACACAATGAAACCTCTCAGATTTACAGTTGTTTTCCTTGACTTATCGATCCAGTCCCATGCTCTGCTCTTCTGCTCAGCCTTCAGAGCCTCACTGGGGCAGTCTCACCGCTTGCAGGTGGACCCTCATTGCTCACCGTGGTCTCAAGCCAGGCTGGTGTGCAAATGCCTTTCCTGGATCCCAACCCACACTGCAGGGTTCTCGGGACTGACTGGGGCAAGGAAATCACCTTCAACTAAACCCTTACAGATTCCTAAAGGACAGGGCTGCCAGGACAGCGCGCTTTCCTGGGGTGAGGGTCCCCCACCCCTCCCTGCACACTCCCAGCAGGATCTGTGCTCTGGATTGAGCCACGCATTGCACACTTGCTTCAGAGGGGCTGAGGTGCTGATTGAGTGACAATTTCAAGCACCCAGGGCTCGGAGGGGCTTGGCTTTGCTTACGTGCCCCACACCGAGAGCCAACACACAAACGCAACTGTGAACCAGGGCAAGAGGAAGGGAAAAGCCCTTCAGACTCAAGTGCAATATTTGCTCTCTGCTGCCGGATACCTGCGGGCTCCTCTCACCTGGAAGCCCGATGCGGTCAAGTGGGCGAGGGGAGCAGCAAAGCCCCCAGGAGGGGTGGTGGGGCGAGGGCGCTGCGGGCTACACCACAACCTCCCTGCAGCCCGAGTCGGGATCGGGGCTGGAAGGGGGCTGCTGGGGCCAGCTGGGATGCACTGGGGTGAGGGTGGTGTGGTGGGATGCACTGGGGTGAGGGTGCACCGGGGAGAGGGTGGTGGTGGGATGCACTGGGGTGAGGATGCACCAAGGCAAAAGCGGGGGAGGATGGGATGCACTGGGGTGAGATGCAGTGGGACAATAGGGACCGGGGGAGTGGGATGCAGTGAGGCAAGAGGAGGTGGTTGGGCGAGAGAAGGAGAGGGTAAGGATGCACCGGGGTGAGAGGAGGTAGTGGGGATGCAGTGGAGTGAGATGCATTGGTGCAAGAGGACATGGGGGAATTCACCGGACGGATGCAGCGGGGCGAAAGGAGGGGAGGGGAAGGGATGCAGCGGGGAAGGTGCACCGGCGCGATGAGGGAGAGCAGACACACCGCGGGGACGCGCCGGTACCACACTGCTCAAAGCGGGAGGATGCTCAGGGACCCCTCCCCGGCTCAAGGCGAGGATGCGCCGCGGACGGGCTGCGGGGGATCCTTACCAGCCTGCCGGAGCGCTCCCGGGCTTTCTTCACCTTCCCGTAGGTGCCCTTCCCCAAGGTTTCCAGGAACTCGTAGCGGTGCTTGAGGTTGTGTTTGTGGTGGTGCCGCTTCACCGCCTGCCTCTTCATCAGCGGGCGCGGGGATTTGATGAGCCCCTCGGCCAGCGAGGCGGCCAGCGCTCCCCCCGCCCCCGGCTCCATCCCCGGCTCCGGCCACGGCTCCGCCACCGCCCGGCACCGCCGATAAATGCGGCGGCAGCGCCGGCACCGCCCCTCCCCGGCCATTGGCTCCGCCCGGGACCGCCCCGGGGAGGGGAGACCCGGGGGGAGAGGTGGGATGGGGGGAGAGCCCGAGGGGGGGGATGGAGTGGGGAGGGAAGGATGGAGTGGGATGCGGGGAGAGCCCGAGGGAAGGATGGAGTGGGATGCAGGGAGAGCACACAGGAGGATGGAGTAGGATGGAGTAGGATGGAGTAGAGGTGGGATGCGGGAGACCCCAAAGGAGGGGTGGGATGCAGGGAGGCCCCGAGGAAGGGGGAGGGCAGCACTGGGATGCAGGGAGATCCTGTGGTGGGTGGGATGCGAGGAGACCCTGCAGGAGGATGGAGTGGGATGTGGGGACACCTTGCTGGAGGGGGTGTGGGACGAGGGGAGACCCCATGGGATGGAAGGGCAAGAGTGGGGGTGCAGGGAGGCCCTGTTGAGGGAGCCTGAGTGGGTGTGAAGGGGAGAGTGTAGGCTTCAGGGATGTGGGAGACCCACGGACCAGGGTGCAGGGGGGCACCCAGCAACTGGGGCAAAGGGAAGATGCGCAGAGGTAATCCAGGGACAAGGGAGAGAGGCAGGGTGAAAATGGGGTGCACGGGCGTGGCAGGGGGTGTCAAGGGGTGTCCTGCAGAGTGGGACTCGCACCCAAAGGCTGAGGGATGCAGGACCAGAGCGCTGGGAGGATGCAGAGTGAAGCATGCGGCTGTCTCACACCAGAAGGATGCAGAGGAAGGCAGACAAACGCACACACAGGCATGGTTTGCTGCAAAGCAAATGCACCCCTGATTCCCAAGAAAAAAAATATATATTGAGAGCAAAATCAGAGAGATGAGAGGCCTGGGCAAGCACAGCCTGTCCACGCTTGCCGCAGCACAGTGCTTTGCCCTCCTGGATGTGTGGCCATGTGTGCTCCACAACCTGAGTGAGGGAAATGTCTCGAGGCTGCTCAGGAGCTCCCACGCAAATGCATTTTACGGACATTTCTGGTTATCTCTGCAGCACCTTCCCGTGTGGTCTCTTTGCCCCTGTGGTAAATCTTTGTTTTCAGATATTAAAAGAATGCAATTCTTTCCCAAAGCAGCCAAAACAAAAACTCTTGCCCAGCTCTGGCATGTGTGAGGACGCACCGTATCGATTGAAGAAAGAGATATCTCCAGCATTACTCATCCCTGCACTCAGACCTGGATTTTCCCACCACTTCCAGCAGCTCCAGGCAGGGTGAGGCAGAGCAAGGGCTGCGTCTGGGAGGGATGATCTAATCCAACACCAGCCCCTCTCTGCAGGGTTTGTGTCCCAAGCACAGAGGTGGCGTAGGATGGAGCTGTGCAATGGCCACGTCTCTATGTCAGGATGAGACCCAGGCAGGCATTGCAGTTCCCTGGCTGGTTTATAATCAGAGTAGCAGAGGACTGAGACTATAAAATGACCCATTGAGGACAGTCACCCTGCAGGATGGCGCTATCAACAGAGCCCAGGTCTCGGAGACAGCTGTGTGCCAAACCTCTGCTCCTCCAGGGCTGTGGGTCTGCCCTGATTCTGGGAGGATGATGTGTTAGATACCATTTTAATACACAACCATCTTGGACTGCCAGCGTCCCTGATTTTTTCCAGTGGCCACATGGCAGATCTCTTCCTCATCAGACACCAGGGATCTGGTATCACGATCATGCCCCTGTGTTTGGCACCTGTGAGGCCACACCTCGAATCCTGGGTTCAGTTTTGGGCCCCTCAGTACAAGAAAAACCTTGAGGGGCTGGAGCGTGTCCGGAGAAGGGAACGGAGCTGGGGAAGAGTCTGGCACCCAGGGGTTCTGGGAGCGCCTGAGGGACCTGGGGCTGCTTAGCCTGGAGAAGAGGAGGCTGAGGGGAGACTTCATCACTCTCTGCAGCTCCTGGAAGAAGGCTGTGGTGAGGTGGGTGCTGGGCTCTGCTCCCAATTAACAAGAGATGGGATGAGAGGACATGGCCTCAAGTTGCACCAGGGCAGGTTTAGATTGGATATTAGGAACAATTTCATTACTAAAAGAGTGGTGAAGCCCTGGCAGAGGCTGCCCAGGGCCATGGTGGTGTCCCCATCCCTGGAGGGGTTCAAAAACTGTGTGGCTGTGGCACTTGGGGACACAGTTTAGTTGGTACAGAGGGTTGGGCTGGCGGTTGGACTGGATGAGCATAGAGGTCTTTTCCAACTTTATCTATTCTATGGATGAGCAACCTCTTGCAAGTCCTACATCCTTCCCACCCTCAGGCCTCCCCTCAAGCTGAACACACCTTAAGCCATAAGCAAACCTCTCTCTCATCATTTTAAAATTAGTCATTTCCCACCATTATGGGAGAGGATTGTTTGAAGAAGATACCGTGCTGCAGCAGAGCTGCAATACTGAATTATTTACAAGGCAGTAACAGGAGCTGGGTTTCAATCTGCAAGTGGCCAGCAGGTCCCTAGGGAAGATAAACAAGGCACAGATGAGATTAACTAAACTGCTCTAATCTCAATGTCAAAGTAAACAGAGAGGATCCTGTTCAGGCACAGCCCAGAGATTGCAGAAGAGTGGAAGGGGGAAGGTACAAACCTGCCTCATTTCAATAAACAAAGCAGTTTCCCTTGATGAAGATGAAAGTGTCTGCGTCTGCCGGACCCTGCGAGCCCGCAAATGCTATGGACAGCTGTGGGATTGCTCGTGGTTCAGTCCACCCGTCGAAAAAAGCACTTGAGCACGCATTTAACTTCAAGCACATGTTTAATGTTCCTCTTGATTTATAAGGATGCTTTCCACAGGCTTTCCCTGGGATGAAAGGAACTGGAGCCTTGGGTCGCTTCTCTTTCTGTTTCTACCGGAGAAATTCCTTTCTGTGATTTTCTGTGTTGCCTCCATAGGTATGCTTTTGTTCTGGGCTGGCTCAGGAAGCCTATTTGCATGGAAATGTCAAAGGACACAGATCTAAGCCCACTGGAATCCACTGATAAGGATCCTTTATTGTCACTGTACTGCTATGGCTTTCTGGCAGGGGGGAAATCCACTAGAATTCCCTATTCCTCCCCCAGCTACAGCTTTAGAAATCCTAACCTGGGGTTGTCCTGCGGCAGCCCTTTGTGCCCCAGCTCCCAGTGCGTGGCCGCTGACACCAGCACGAAAATCAACAAGAAATTTGGCTCAATGTCAGGTAAACCTGCTCAAAGCTCCTCTAATCAGCTCGATGCCTTGTCCTGAAGGAAGCTCTATTTACTCGCAGGCTCCTCGCTTTATAAAGCAGCTTCCCAGTGCGGAACGGGGCTCCAGGAAAGCTGGGGAGGGGCTCTGTATTAGGGAGGGCAGGGAGAGGGTGAGGGGAATGGTTTTCAGCTGAAAGAGGGGAGATTGAGATGAGATCTTAGGGAGAAATGTTTTGCTGTGAGGGTGGGGAGGCCCTGGCCCAGGCTGCCCAGAGCAGTGGTGGCTGCCCCATCCCTGGAGGGGTTCCAGGCCAGGTTGGATGGGGCTTGGATCCCTTGAGCCAGTGGGAGGGGTCCCTGCCCATGGCAGGGGTGGGACTGGATGGGCTTTGAGGTGCCTTCCAACGCAAACCATTCCATGATTCTATATGTATGACTTTAAATAAATACTACAGCATTCCCTCAGTGCTAAAACCATCTGCTTTGTGGTGAAAACCTACAGCTCTGCTATTGGATTCAGTGGCAACAGGCTCTGTTCACCTCTGCTAGTGGACTAGTAAAGGAACAAACTTTCCCCAGAAGGCATGCTTACAGCCCTCCAAGGGGGAAAGGAAGAGCTCTGCTGGGCATTAAAATGCCAGAGATGAGAAAAAGTTTCCTGATCCACCTCTCATTATCCGTCTCCCAAGCTGGCAGCATTCCTCACCGTCTGCTGCATAGTGCTCAGGCAGGTGTGAATCTCATTCCCTGCTTGAAAACACTAAGGAAACTGGTTTTTCTCTGGTCCTCCCAATCGGGTACCCCTTCCATCAGCAGAAGGGAAACACATTAGCACCATTAGGAGCCTTTTGAAAAGTAATTTATGGCCTGTCTCATCTAATGGTTACAGCAGAGGCCACCTCACCATCCCACTTGCCCCCAGCAGCTGTGGATTACACCAGCCTGGAGGAGCATCCATCCATCCATCCATCCATCCATCCATCCATCCATCCGCTGAGGACATACATCTGCACGGAGAGCAGAAGGGAGCTCCCTGCTGTGGGGAAGCTACAGAGATAAGGGATGTGCCACAGCCAAGATGGATCACGACTGGAGAAAGCAGAAATACTGCCTTGTTCAGCTGGACAGAGTGGAAAAAAGCATTACCCTTCGAGCTGCTCTGCATGTAGAAATGTGAGCAACCAAGATAAAAGGAGGAAAGCAGAAGTGTAATTAGGAGAGACTCAAGTTGTGTGTGTGGCCCCACCAGGGAGAAGCCTGCAGGGAAGGACAGGCTCCTGGGCTGGTGTCCTGCTCGGTCTGCAGCTGAACAGGACAGGATGAGAGGTGGGGTTGTTCAGCCCGGAGAAGGATCCAGGGAGACCTTAGAGCAGCTTCCAGCACTGAAAGGGACTCCAGGAAAGCTGGAGAGGGGCTCTGGATCAGGGAGTGCAGGGAGAGGATGAGCGGGAACAGTTTTCAGCTGAAAGAGGGGAGATTGAGTTGAGATTTTAGGCAGAAATGTTTTGCTGTGAGGGTGGTGGGGCCCTGGCCCAGGTTGCCCAGAGCAGTGGTGGCTGCCCCATCCCTGGAGGGGTTCCAGGTCAGGTTGGATGGGGCTCGGATTACCCTGATCCAGTGGGAGGTGTCCCTGCCCATAGTAGGGGGTAGAACTGGGCGATCTTTAAGGTCTCTTCCAAACCAAACCATCCTAATGATTCTATGATACACTGTTCTTCTATTATACCCTCTCATCCAGGGTCTCCCTACCCCAGATCAAACAGATTGAACAAATCAAACGACCCAGGGTACCGTGCTATACGCTCCCAGACAGCGGAGGGTCCCGGCGGGGCAGGTTACAGCCCGCAGCAGCACGTGAGGCTGCAGAAATGCTGTGGCATTTATAAAAAAATAAGCATACTTCCCCCCAAAAATCTGGAGCTTTTCTTGTCGGAGCAGGAAGCGCCTGTATTTCAGGGTAGTGACTCGATATCCGTTACAGCGCCGGCGGATGCTGATGGAGCAGTCTCGTCTGCTGGCAGCAAGAGGGGCCGGGGATGGTCGGCTGTGACTGAGCGGCTGGTGTCCCCACAAGGGTTCCCCTGGGCTGCAGCCAGGGCAGTGGGCAAAGCAAAGATAGAGGGACCTTGGTGTCTGCCAGTGCTGCTGCAGCTCTGGCAGCATGGAGGAGCTCTATTCCCAGCTATTCAAACAAACAGAAATGAATTGCTGAAGCTGTACAACAGCGTTCATGTAAAACTACAGCTGGGCCCCTTTTAGGGAAGGGTTGGCCAAATGATGGCCAAGGGACAGAGCTGACCCCAAAGAGCGTCGTTCCCCGGCAGCCAGAAGCAGCCAAGCAGAGTGGGGCATTGCTGTGTGTTACCAAAGAATCATAAAATAGTGGAATGATTTAGGTTGGAAGGGACTTCAAAGCCCACCCAGTTCCACCCCTGCCATGGGCAGGGACACCTCCCACTGGCTCAGGGGCTCCAAACCCCATCCAACCTGGCCTGGAATCCCTCCAGGGATGGGGCAGCCACCACTGCTCTGGGCACCCTGGGCCAGGGTCTCCCCACCCTCACAGCAAAACATTTCTCCCCAAGATCTCATCTCAATCTCTCCTCTTTCAGCTGAAAACCATTCCTCTCCCTGTCCTCCCTGATCAGGAGCCCCTCCTCAGCTTTCCTTAGGCCCGTTTCAGTACGGGAAAGTTATGGACCCAGAGTAATTTCTGCTCCACAACCAGATCTGTTAGACGTTGTTCTAAGGAAGTTTCCTGTTTATGCAGACAAAATCTGCAGGAGGACAATGAGAAAGGATGCTTTTTGGCAGAAACACCAGTGCAGCAATTGGCAAGAGGATCGCTCAGTGCTGCTGGGTCGGAGCAGCCACCGGCGCTGGTACTGAAAAGCCTGGCTTTCAATAAACACAATTTCGAGTATCAGGAGTTCAGGCGAGGACACGGCCACGGCCAGCTCTGGGATTTGTTGAGCCCCATTAGGTAGCTGGAAAACTACAAGAGCTCAGCTGGGTTTCAGATAAAGGCGCACAGAGAACCTGACCGTGAATGCTGAGAGGGTTGGTGGGTGCAGGGCTCCTGTGAAACCTGGGGGCTGCTGGGGCAGAAGGAGCAGCCCGCAGCTTTTTGCAGCTCCTCAGAGACAACAGGAACTGGCTGACAGATCTGATGAAGATCAGTAAGCAAGAATGCCACAATGAACCGTTCAAAGCACTCAGTGTACTGAAATGCGATCGCATTTCAATGCAAGTCTCTGTGAGAGCCGATATGTATATTAAAATAAAAGATACCACAAACAATTGCCAATCTGTTTTTAAGACTGCTGACAACAGTTCTCCAAGGCAGGTCAAATTTACTATATATTTTGTAAAGAAAGCTGGGTTGAAACCCTATATTTTATATTGTTTGCTTTCTTTCTAAAAGATTCCCTTTGCACCACCATCCACAATTTAAAAGGTGGGTTCAGCAAATGTGCTTTGACATCAACAGGTCTTCTATGCTGGAGTCTGAGCACACCCCTTAAATACAGTACTGAATAGGCATCCAAACTGGTTTTCAGTGTCAGACAACAGACCCCAGTCATGCTCACGATGCGAGATGAAGCGGACGGTTCACTGAACTCCCTGCCACAGTTTGTTTTCAGTTGGCTTTGCAAAGCCCTGCCCAATGTACAGGGCAGCAGCAGCCAGCTGAGGCCACAAGCTCCCTTCTGTGTGAGCAGGAATGACCACAGCCACGGCAGCAGCTCCTCTGGAACGGAGCAGGGAGGAATCCCACCACCCAAGGTGGTGTGATAGGACGTGGTGTGTGTCTGCACCCACAATGCGTGAATTCATGCAAGTGCCTCCCTGTGAAGTCTTGAAGCAGCCCTGCTTGTCGCAGCTGTGGCTCAGGCAGCAGCGCCTGCTGGAGATGACACTGGCTGACAGGTATGTGCTCTCATACCATCGGACAAACCCAGCCGTGGGCGCAGCCCATGGGGTGAGCCTGCAAGCTGCCGGCTCCCCGACCTGCTCACCGTGGTGGCAATTTTGCTGGCTCCCATCACTCAGGAGCACAGCGGCAGCCTTTGCCCAGGGGATGCACACACAGCCCCACGAGCTATCACACACGCACTCAGTCCCATGGGCATGTGTGCCGGCTCACACATGTGCTGGCAGCACAGAGTCTGCACACACCGAGCTGTACGTCCATCTATGCTAACACACAGGACTTTCCTCTCTCTGCATCTGTACATGCACACGCACAGAGACACACATCCCCCTTCCCCCAAGAAGCATCCGGCCACCCTACGCAGCCATCAAAGCCCTTGGCAATTGCCATCAACAGGGCTGGTTTGATCTTTGGGCTCAGACTCTCAGCTGAGGCTTTACCTTGTCCTTCCAGGCACAACAAGATCCATCAAGTATTGGTTTCAAAGATGGAAGCACTCAGCATCATCTGCTGAAAGGCAACATGCATCTGGGGAAAGAAACTTTGCAGCTGCCTAATCCATAGAGATTCCCTGCAGAGCTCAGGGAACTGCAGCAGCACAAGCAAGAGCAGGATTCAACCCCAAGGACGTTTCCTAGACTGACACTATGCAGCGGCATTAAAGGCTATCTGCTTGGAGAGCCTCAAGAACAATTTGGCTCTGCCATGGCTCTTGCAAGGTGTTTGGACTTGGAGGTGATGCCTGTTGATAGGTACAAAATGCTGGGGGAGATGCATTACATTCTTTTCACATCCAGTGATTTGCTGGATCCTTATGCAGGATCCTTCGCCAGATTCCCTGCTCAACCCCAAATGGCATTTTGGAGTCAGCCTGCCCCATCACATCTTGGGCTGCCAGGTCCTCCCGCTGCAGCAGGATGCCTGCGGGGAGGTGCTGGACCCGCCTGGGCTCAGCCCATGGATGCCATCTGCTGTTCAGAGCCCTGGGAGGAGAACGGGAGCCCGTCCAGCACCACTCAGCCCAAACAAGCTCAGCGCTGCTTAAAACCAAACAACCCTACACACACACAGTCGGGGTGCTCTGATTCACCACCCTGCTCCCCAGCCTTGGCTCACAGTTCCGTCTCCATCATCTGCAGGGCAGGCACAACCCTTTTGTTTCCAACAAAAGCAGATTATCCCCTGCAGACTCCTATTTCCCACAGCAGTAGGAACAACACAGAACAGCAGGATTCAAGGTGCAGTTGTGAGAACCATCAGCGGAGAGACTTAATCCTCCAGCTGGTGTCTGCCAGCACGCTGGAACTGATGGTTGCCACCACCAAGCCTGCAGAGGTAATGGGAAAGCTTGGAGAATTTCCCCTGCTCGTGGAGGGAATTTTGGCCTGCAAGAAGGGATTTCCCACAAGCTGCGAAGGGCTGGGTGGCTGGCAGGAAAGTGGCTGCTGCTGGAATCCTACAGTAGCTCTTTCCAGTCTTTGATGAGCCTGAACGTGGCTTTGCAGCTCACTGCGGATTACTGGGTACCCGTCAATCCCATGAGAGATGCCTTTGGTCCCAAGAAGGTCCCTGGATGAGCCCTCAGAGAAGTCCAGCATTAGCACAGGAGCTCAGGAGTGGGCAGAGGTTTGGGAATGTCATCGACCAAGCCATTTCGGGGGGGGCAATGCAAGTGCTGTGGGTGGGATGCGTGATTACCGCCTGCTGAGTCCCTGCAATTGGGTCGCTTTTGCTCAGGGTCATTCACACTACATCCGCGGTGGACGCTCAAGCAGCCTCGTCAGGACAAGAGGCTGTAACTTTGATTCTCTCTGGCCTCTATAGCAGACTCATTAAATCTCTTCTTCTATGATTAATTAGCAGAGATCGTCCAGCTCCACCTTGGACTGCTCTGCCACTCAAGAGTAGCTGGAAAACACAGCCAGGTTCCTTCATCTGGGGTCAGGCACCCACAGAGCCCAGGAGACCCTTTAAGTACATCAGGGACCAAGGTGGACTCCCAAAACACATATCAGAGGGGCTGTACCGAGGTGGTGGGCTCCCACAAGCACGGGGACAGATCGGACCTACCCTCTCATCTTAGCTTTTACCACTGACCACACCATTAAGAGTGGGACACTTCTCACCTTCCTGCTGCCTGGTTACCTCTGCCTTCGCTAAGCGTTAATGACCTGCTGGTGAAAAGCAAACAATGTTATTGCTAGGGAAAGTGCTTCCATTCTTCAGGTTCAGGAGTCTCCCACGGGGTGTTATCTAAAACCTGGCGCAGTGGAGGCGTGCCGGAACTTTCTAAAGTCTTTGGCACTTGCCTTTCCCAGCAGATCTTGGGGAGAAGCCAGCAGACAGAGGGGGAGGTGGCTGCAGAGCGTGCTGGGGGTCACAGCGAGAGCTCACAGCTGCTTTGGAAGCTCCCCCTACCACTGAAATTGGGATAGAGACGGAAAAAACCTCCTGGGAGAGCTCCTCAGGGTGGGAATTAGGCCTGGAAAAGTCCAAACACCATCAGGTTCAAACTTCTGTCAAATCTGCATAGCATCACTACGGGGAAAGGTATCCCCAGCAAGGAGCACCCAGTGCTGCAGAGGGACCTGCTGCTGGCTGGGGACACAGGGGCTCTGGGGACATGCCAGGGGTCCTGTATGGTGAGGAGAGCCTGGGTTTCACTACACAGGCAGCTGACCCAGACCTGTTTCTCCCTACACTGGGACTCAGAGGGGTCTTCTTTAAATGTTCGGCACATCCCCAGCTTTGATTACTGATCACTTCTCCCCAGCCTTGTCCCTAGTCTCGAATATCTCTTCATTAAGTCCTAGAGGAGTTTTTTTCCCATAACGCTGCTCTGTCTGTCACTCTCTTCAGCCTTTCTGGTGGGAGAAAGCAAAGGAGCAGCTCCCAGCTGTGCTGCAGCCAGACAAAGGGAGCTGCTTCCTCCTCCCCTTGCTCCAGTTTAACAAAGCCAGCACAGCAGCATCAAACCCTGAGCCTTGACCAGAGCGGCCTCGCTGCAAGAAACAGAGCCCAGGGCTAACGAGAAAGCAGGAGCAGAGGAGCATCAGGCTGTGCTGTGTGTGGGAAAGGTGCCTTAAGGACAAAGGAAACCACTTCATTAATAGCTAAGGACTCTTAGCTGCGCAGAGGCAGCTGTAATGGGGATCTGCTGCGCCAGGAGACATGGAGTTTGTTCTAGAAAAGAAGAAGGCTCCCTCTCTCCCTCCAAGCCATCTCCATCCTCCCCCGGTTTTCCCAGTTCAAAGGGATGTTTTATAAGCCCTTGGGAGGCCAGAGGTTAGCACCCCGAGGGCTGCACATGCAGAGCGGGGTGCTCTCAGCTCTGATAGACCGAGCAGCCCTTTAAGCACTCAGGGATGTCGTTTGGCAGAAATGCCTGGTCCCGGTGCCCTGCTCAACGTTCCCTGCAGCCTCAACCCCAGCAAACCTCACCCGGAGACCTCCCTAGCTGCACTGTGCAAGATTCATAGAATCATTAAGGCTGGAGAAGACCTCTAAACTCATCCAGTCCAATCGTCAGCCCAACCCCACCGTGCCGACTAAACCATGTCTTGATGTGACACATCTACACGGTTTTTGAACCCCTCCAGGGATGGAGACTCCCCCACTGCCCTGGGCAGCCTCTACTGGGGCTTCACCACTCTTTTGGTAATAAAATTGTTCCTAATATCCAATCTAAACCTCCCCTGCCACAACTTGAGGCCATCTCATCTCATCTCATTGTATCAGTTGGGAGATTGTCTCCCTTCTCCTCCCTGGTGGCCTGGAGCACAGCCCAGCATTGCAACCCAGCATCCTCCACCCCGGCCAGCGCTGCATTTCTGCACCAGGCGTACAGAACCTCTCTGCAGATAGATACCTGTGTTCATACAACCTTCCAAAACACGGAGCCTAAATGAAAACATCATCAGGACCACAGATGGGAACATGACAGGGGATGGGGACAGACACCGTCACACCTACATACGCAGCCAGAGACGAGCAGGTGGGATGTAAATAATTAGCGAGCAGGTTGTGAGGTGCAGTCTGTGCTTTTCCTCTTTCATCTGAACTGTGCGGCACTTTGATATCGGAAAGAGGTGACTTGGAACTGACAGGGCTGCACTTCAAAGGGAGGCACCTGCTTCACCACTTCCCAGTAAATACCAACAGGGTGGAATGGCTCTACCACCTATGGGAAGGGCAGGAGCCAGCCCAGAGGTCGCTGGTCACCAGAGGGGATGCAGGCAGTGCGGCTGATCCCTGCGATAGAATCATAAAGTGGTTTGGGTTGGAAGGGACCATGAAGGTCACATCCAGTCCCACCCCTGCCATGGGCAGGGACATCTTCAACAGATCAGGGGCTCCAAGCCCCATCCAACCTGGCCTGGAACCCCTCCAGGGATGGGGCAGCACCACTGCTCTGGGCAACCTGGGCCAGGGCCTCCCCACCCACACAGCAGAACATTTCTGCCTAAGATCTCATCTCAATCTCCCCTTTTTCAGCTCAAAACTGTTCCCCACTTGTCCCGTCCCTGATCAGGAGCCCCTTTCCCTACTGGGAGCTGCTCTAAGGTCTCCCCAGAGCCTTTTCTTCTCCAGGCTGAACAACCCCAACTCTCTCAGCCTTTGGTCTTCGAGGACTTTGGTCGTTTCGGTGGCCTCCGGCCTCTCTCCAGCAGGTCCCTCAGCTGCCCAAGGGGAGCAGCCCGGGACCGGGGCACCCCTGGAGGAGAAGCAGGGAGCGACCCCAGCGCCCGGGTGCCCTCTGCCCATCCCGCCCCGCTGCCGTTGCCTCGGTGGCCGCACGGTGTCCCCGGTGCTCCGCAGCAGGAGCCGAGCATCCCCCGGCGGGACCCCCGGCGAGGAAGGAGCAACAGGGCCGCGGCCAGGCCGGGGGACACCCGACCCGACCCCTCTCTCCGCCTTTTCATAGAATCATGATGGAATTTCGTAGTGGAGAAGCTCAATATGAGCCGCCGACGCGCGCTCGCAGCCCAGAGAGCAAACTGTGTCCTGGGCTGCACCCAAAGCCGTGGGACCTGCAGGGAGGGGATTCTGAGCCCCTGCTCTGCTCTGGGGAGACCCACCTGGAGCCCTGAGCAGAGGGAGGACATGGGGCTGTTGGAGCAGGTCCAGAGGAAGCCACGGAGATGACCCGAGGGCTGGAGCAGCTCCTGTACGAGGACAGGCTGAGAGAGTTGGGGTTGTTCAGCCTGGAGAAGGATCCAGGGAGACCTTAGAGCAGCTTCCAGTAGGGAAAGGGGCTCCAGGAAAGCTGGGGAGGGGCTCTGGATCAGGGAGGGCAGGGAGAGGATGAGTAGGAACGTTTTTCAGCTGAAAGAGGGGAGACTGAGATGAGATCTTAGGGAGAAATGTTTTGCTGTGAGGGTGGGGAGGCCCTGGCCCAGGGTCCCCAGAGCAGTGGTGGCTGCTCCATCCCTGGAGGGGTTCCAGGCCAGGTTGGATGGGGCTTGGAGCCCCTGATCCAGTGGGAGGTGTCCCTGCCCATGGCAGGGGTGGGACTGGATGGGCTTTGAGGTCCCTTCCAACCCAAACCATTCCATGATTCTGTGATTCAGGCTGGAAAAGATCTCGAAGCGCATCCAGTCCAACTGTCATACCAACAGCACTGTGTCTACCAAACCATGCCACGAAATGCTACAAATAGACATTTTTTTTTAACACTTCCAAGCAAGGAGATTTTCAGTCTGGGTCCCACATTCTCGTAGCATCGCAGCCACCACAGGCTTCTCTGAACCACACACCAGGCTTCTCTGAAGACAGATTTTAATGGTGTCACTGCTCAGACAGGTCTCCTGCAAACTGCCTGGGAAGAACAAAGCCAAAGAGGAGGCGAGGGCTGGGGCCTTCTGGCTTCACTGCCAGCAAAGCCATCACCAAAGCCACTGCCCAGCCCCTGGTTAGAGAGCTCCACAACCAGAGACAAAGTTCAGTTTTTCTTCTTTCTTCCAGGGCTGAACAGAAGATCCCAAATCATTAAAGGGGTTAAAATCCAGTTCAGAATCTCATAGGTTGAAGCCATCTCTGCATGAAATCCAGCAGAGGCAGTATCTGTGCTAGTCTCGTGCCAGAAGTGAGGTCCTTCCTCTAGACGAAACAGTTCCTTGTCACTCACCCCTTCCATGAGCATTGGCAGACCCTCACTCCATCTCCTGGCAAAGCGATAGTCAAATGCTACAGGTCTGCAGGAAAAGCCCTGCGAGGAAGGCAAGAGAGCAATTTCCCCAAGGCTAGGAGTTTCCCTTGCTGCCAGCCAAGGGGATCTGTGCAGGGAAGCACAGCTTCCAGGCTGCTTGAAGTGGGCAACATCATCACAGTTCTCGCTGAACCACCATTGACCCATCTTCATCCTCCTGACACCTCCAAACCCATCGCCTTTGGTCAGGATGGCAGCAGGGCTCACCCATGCCATGATCTCCAGAGTCCTTCCTGCTGGCCGGAGACATGGCACATCAGCTCTGCAAGCAGTTCCTTCATCTGGGTTTCCCCGCAGAGATCTGAAGGTGACCAAAGGGGACTCCTGGCCAATGTCTCCTTCCCTCCATGGGGCTGGAATGGCAGCATCTGAGAGGGAGAGGACCAGCAGCCCTGGCCGCAGGCTCCTGCCAGCCATGGTTCCAGAGCAAGGCTGGGTTTAGGTATCGACTGACAGCCGAGTTGCCAGGCTCCTAGGGCACCTTGGGTGGTTCTCATCCAGCCAGGAGCTTCCCAGTGCCACCACCACCACTGCAGCAGGCAGCGAGGGGCAGGATCCTGTGTCGGGCAGGAGCCAGCTAGGAATCGGAGAGGCACAGGGCCTCCACGGCACTGCTCAGACCCTGGCTCACCCCACCGACAGCCAGCAGGCAGTTCCGGACCACGATGCTGGAGCAGGCGCAGCGTGGGGTGGGCATGGGGGGCAGGCTCTCCCACTTGTTTTTCTCAGGGTGGAAGGCCTCTGCAGATTCCAGGACAGTCGGCTGGTTTCCTGGAAGAACAAAGTGATATAGCGGATCAACTGGGAAGCACCAGCAAGCATCCTTTGCCTGCTCTGGGACAGTGTCCCTGCTCCAGACCCCATCCCCTTGTGAAGCCTGTGTTCCCTGCTCCCTCAGGCCAGCCAGGGCCAGGATCTCTACCCTCTGCAATGATAACTCTTGACTCACGGATGGTTTTAAAGCATTATCACCATCCCCAGTGCCTCACCTAGTCCCCCAGCCACGACAACTCTGCCTTTCAGGTAGCCAGCCACAAAATCTGCTCGCCTTTTCTTCAGGTAGAAGGAGCGCTCCATCTTCATCCAACCACCTGGGAGAGACAGGACAGACCAGCCGTTGCAGGAACATCCCCTCCTAGGAAACCATGTGCCTCTCCGACCTCCTACATGCTTGTAGGAGTGTAGTTTTGCTGCTGCATCCTGGGTTGATAAAACCCTATGACACATGGGTCAGCTTTGTCACCACCACATCCAGGATGGTGCTGTTGAACCCAGGTGCTTCCAGACCATGGCTTTCCCCACTGCTGCCTTGACTTGTTTATGTTGTTGGGTGACCTTCCTCTAGGCTGGGCTCAAGGCACCAGCGGTCCCAGGACTCAGCAGATGAGAGCTCTGTGCTCTGCAAGGACAGCAAAGCCCCAAAGCACAGCCTTGTGTGCCACCCACACTATTCCTGTGGAAAGGACAAAGCTGACACAGGCCCCCACCTTGTTCCATGTCAAACACATCCACGGTCCTCATGAACTTGGGCTGCCGGTAGAGCCGTCCCTGCCGCAGGCCACCAACACTGAAGAGTTTGTCTTCTGTGGGCACGAAGCTGGAGAAGGCTCTTTTGTTGGGGATGTTGGGAAACTTGGTCCATGACCTGGTCTCTGTGTCAAAGACCTCAAAGGCATTGATTGCGTATTTGGACTGCCTTCCACCTGGGGCAGGGGAGATGGAAAGAAAAGGGTCAGCTTAGCTTATAGAATCATAGAATGGGTTGGGTTGGAAGGGACCTTAAAGCCTGTCCAGTTCCAATCCCCATGGGTAGGGCACCTCCCACTGGATCAGGAGCTCCAAGCCTCATCCAACCTGGCCTGGAACCCCTCCAGGGATGGGGCAGCCACCACTGCTCTGGGCAACCTGGACCAGGGCCTCCCCACCCTCACAGAAGAACATTTCTTCCCAAGATCTCATCTCAATCTCCCCTCCTTCGGCTGAAAAACATCCTCCCTCATCCTATCCCTGCCCTCCCTGACCAAGAGCCCCTCCCCAGCTTTCCTGGAGCTCCTTTTGATCCTGGAAGCTGCTCCAAGATGTCCTCAGAGCCTTCTCTTCTCCAGACTGAACAACTCCCAACTCTCTCAGCCTGTCCTCGTACAGGAGGTGCTCCAGCCCTCGGATCACCATCCCGACCTCCTCTGGACTCGCTCCAACAGCTCCATGTCCTCCCTGTGCTGAGGACTCCAGAGCTGGATGCAGGACTCCAGGTGAGGTCTTGCGAGAGCAGAGGAGAGGGGAGAGCTTGGCTCATGGCAGCAGGAACGAGAGGAGCCTCCCAAGGCAGGCTGAGAGTGAGCTGCCAGCTGATTTGATGCCCCCAGGTCTCAAGTTACTTGGATGAGAGCCTGCTGAGCCAGGTAACTTGCCATCCTTGTCCTCCCTCTCCTTTAACTGCAGGTTCCTATCATGAAAATACTCTCTTTTTCAGTGCATCGCACCCTCTGCTTCCCTCCACGCCAGCAGCAGCGAGCTGCTAGCACAAGAAGGTGTTTAATATGCACCAGTTTAATCAAGACAAATTCACAGCAGAGCAGGGATCAGCGCTCAGGCAGCCTTTGCAATTCAAATGCGTTCAGCGTCAGCGCGATCCAGCAAGCCTTGACCTCACTGCCGAGCTCCTGATAGAGCAGCAGAGCCCGAGCAGCTGCTGCTACCACCACCACAGACACGTATTATTCTTCCCCCCCATCGAATGCAGATGAATACAGCTATTCTCAGCTCCCATGCTCAGTGTGCCTTTGAAGGCAAAGCCTGTGCTGCTCCCAGGCCCACAAACCATTTGCCAGCAGCAAGCAAACTGCAAAATAGATCAAAAAGCCTTTTCTTGTGACCCCTAAAGAGAGTCAGGGCTACCTGGCAGCTTGAGCAATCAGGACTCCCGCGTTTTCATCCTGATATGCCATTTGGCCACAAGCAACGCTTCTTTGCCTTAGTTTCCCTTTTCCTAAGGCAAAAATAATGAAAATCATCCCCTGCAGAAGGCTCGCTCCGGCATTTCCCAGCTACAGCAAGGCTTCCCTCTGCCACAGGCAGGCTCTTTGTGAAGCTGTGTGGTACTTTGCTGATACACAATGCATAGAAGCATTTTTACTCACTAGGTGAGTCCAAGGGCTTTTATCACAGACGCGGGCATGCAAATGGAGCAGACAAAGCCCAGCTGTACCTTAGGCTACCAGTAGCCACGGACAGGACTGGGACAGGGCAGACCTGCGAGCTCCTGCGGTGTTCAAAGGTGCAGGGGCTCTCATTGGTGCTCGCTATGGAGCTGTGAATGCAAACCCACCACCAGCCCCACTCGAAACCTACAGCTTCAAGCTTGTTATTTCTGAATGCAGGAGAAAGCAGGCGGGGATGGAGAGGAAAACCCCCAAAAGCCTCTTTCAGGGAGGTTTCTCAGCATTCAGACCAAAAGAACGGCTGCTGGAGGAGGAGGAGGAGGCAAGGCTGCTTCTTACCCAGCACGTAGATCTTGGTGCCTCGCAGGAAGGATGTGGCAGCGTACCTGGGCGTGGGCATGGCTGCCAGCGACACCCAGATGTCCTTGAGCATGTCATAGTGCTGCAGGTAGTTGTGTGGCCGCAGGTCAGATCCCATCCCACCAGCCGCATAGACTCTGTAGTCTGGACAGGGCCAAGAAGCAAACCCCCCACAAAATTATTATAGGAGAACATCAGGAATACCCCCTGCAAAACCACATGTGCCATCATATCTGATCCAGTGAGAGGTGTCCCAGTCCCAGGGGGCTGGAACTGGCTTGAAGGTCCCTTCCAACCCAAACTCTTCTGTGATTCTGTGATACGATGGGAACCAGAACTGGTCACTTCTGCCTGAGTCCTTGCATACATCCTGAGCTCCCATCCCTGGGGCAGAGGGGAATCCACCAACATCTGGATCCCCTCAGCGAAGCCCTCCCTCGCCTGCTGGTCCCAGTGCTTTGCATGCGGCCCAGGACATGGTAGGTTTCTGGGCTGCAAGCACCCATCAGCTATATCCATCTCTGGTTAATGGTAAATGTGTGTGGCTCTTCAAACCAAAATCCTACCTGCATGCTCTCCTTCAATGAGCACTTTACTCCCCAGGCTACCTTCAGGAAAGCAGCAAGCGCAGCCTTGCCCTCACAGGTAGCTGAAAAAGCAAAGACCAGCCTGTGTGCTGCAAGGATTTGGGCAGCTCTTTCTGTTCCTGGCCTCTCACACCAAACTGACCCTGCTGCATCAGTCAGACAAGCTTATACTCAGAAAGAAAATCATCTCCAAGGTGGTAAACATTATTTTTAAACATTCCTTGACGGTAGCTTTTAAACCCACTTAAGCAAACAAACCAAGCAGCTTTCAAAGAAACTGTCTGGAGATTAGATCCGTAATCCCAGGCACTGTGGGAAACTGGCTGACCTCAGGCACACTGCTCAGGAGCACAGTTCCCAGCCCCTGACTCTTCAAAGCACAGCAGAGTACGCTAAAGGAAATCAATGCTCTACATCTCTGCTTCGAAATTAAAAAATGAGATGGGCTGATAAGGCAGAGCCTCAGACATTTAACGAGGCCCATTTAAGGCAGTGGTTAAACTCACAGAGGGGAGCACTCCAGGAGCCCCCCGTGAAGCCAGCTTAGAGATCCTGAAGTTTGGAGCCATCCAAAACTGGTACCAGCACAATCATGGCCATCATGGCTCCAGAGCTGACGATATAGAGCAATCGCTGGGTTTATCTGCTTTTGCCCACCAACATATTTGTCTTTAGCAGCTGGGAAATAAACACACGGGGTTCAACTTCTAGAAGCACAGATGTAATCCTGCATCACTGCCCAGAAAGCTTTTATACCTGATGCATCAACCAACGCATCTCCCATCCCACCTGCACCCCTCCCTGCCCTGGAAGGATTGAACCCTCCTTGCCTTTTGCTGTCACCGAGATGCCCATGGCTGCCTCTCTCAGCGAGTTCCTCTTCTTCCACTTGCCCTCATCTATGTTGTACATCTCCACTATCTTCAGCGGCATCTGATTCATTCCGACCCCTCCTATTACCATGATCCTCTTGCCCAAGTTGGCCACAGCCACCCCAGCCCGAGCCGTGGGCATGGGCGGCAGCGACGTCCACTGGTTGGCCTCGGGGGAGTAGACCTCAAAGCAGTCCATGGGGACCCCGTTGTCATCGCAGCCCCCGATGGCAAACACCTGCCCGCCAGCTTCCACTAAGGTTGAGTAGACCCTGCGGCTCGGGAGCGGGGCCAGGGTCTTCCACTGGAAATCTTTGGTATTAGCTAACTCCATGGTGGCTGGTGGGACAAGGCAGCATCGGTCCCTGCCCGCGGGAAGGGGCTGGTTACGCTGCAAAATAGAGCAGAGAAATGCCAGGGAAATACAACAGAGAAACACAAAGTGCAAACACCATCCTCCTGCTGGTAATGCTGCCGGCAGCGGGAATCAGAGCATCCCCATCGGTCCCCTCTGCCACCCCCCAACACAGAGCAGCAGTGACTGGTACCTTTCATTGCGTCTCCGTTAATCCTGCAGCTTCAGATTCGCCCGAGAAGCTCATGCAGAGACTGATCCTAAAAATAAAACAAAACAAAGGAGAAGGAGGAGGGGGGAAAAAAAAAGCAAGAGATGTTGGAGGCAGTTTGTCATCCTGTTTTCTGAGCATCCCCGCCCCCAAGCGACATTCAAACTGAGGAGGCTGCAAGCCGCCTGCTCACTTCCTCGGCTGTTTTCCTGTTTTCCAGGGAACTTTTCCTCGCATCCTCCTTCTCAGATGCGAATACTGCTCTGTGTGCATCCTCCTGCAGCCCCTGGTTGGGAAAGGCGAAATCCAGCACTCGCCCCTCTAGCCCTGACCCAGGGGCTGTAAGGGGTCCAAAGAGCAGCCCAGGGTGAGAGGTTTTCTCACTGGAAACCCACAGTCCTTTTCTCCTCTCTCATAATAACTATTAAGCATGCAGATGAGATTAATTAGTGCAGAAGGACAGCAAGAGGGCAAACGGGAAGGAACAAAGGCAGTGGCTTTCTGCTGGAACAAGATGCATCCTGCACTGAGCATAGGATCATAGAATAGTTTGGGCTGGAAGGGACCTCAAAACCCATGCAGTCCCACCCCTGCCATGGGCAGGGACACCTCCCACTGGATCAGGGTGATCAAAACCCCATCCAACCTGGCCTGGAACCCCTCCAGGGATGGGGCAGCCACCACTGCTCTGGGCAACCTGGGCCAGAGCCTCCCCACCTGAACAGCTAAACGTTTCGGCTTAAGATCTCATCTCAATCTCCCCTCTTGCAGCTGAAAACTGTTCCCCTCATCTGATCCCTGCCCTCCCTGATCAAAAGCCCCTCCCCAGCTTTCCTGGAGCCCTTTTCATACTGGAAGCTGCTCTAAGGTCTCCCGAGAGCCTTCTCTTCTCCAGACTGAACAACCCCAACTCTCCCAGCATGCTGTCATACGGGAGGTGCTCCAGCCCTCGGATCATCTCCGTGGCCTCCTCCGAGCACGCTTCAACAGATCTATGTCCCTCCCGTGCTCAGAACTCCAGAGTTGGATGCAGGACTCCAGGTGAGGTCTCACCAGAGCAGAGCAGAATCCCCTCCCTCGACCTCCTGCTTTGGATGCAACCTAGGACACGGTTGGCTTTCTGGGCTGCAACCTCCGCATACAAGTCTGAGCTGGCACAAAAAGGAAGCAATCCAAGCAGGGCTGTTTATTTTACCTTATTCTCCCAAACAAATTTCGGTAGTCAGCTAAAAATAAATTATTGCATAAAGGACGTGGTTAATAAACCCAAACACGCTCCTTGGGCTGTGACCCTCCCGCAGCAGGACCCTGTGTGTGCACACGCGCACATCCCTGGCCCCGGGGGGGCTGCAGCACAAAGGAACACAAAGCAAAAATAAAAAGCAGTGGCAAGGCAAGCTACCCTTCGCATCTTCCCAGCGGCAGAGGAGAAAGGGGCAAACAACAGATGAGATCACCAGCTGCTGCTCTCGCCTCCCTTCAATCCCTTATCATCTGATGTGCATCAGTGCCCACAACTGGATCAGCTCAGGGATTTTTGCCTGGGCAGCTTAAGCAGCTCTGGACTACTGCTTTCATGAATAATTTATTTCCTTTCCAGGTGAATTTTCATGCATTACCATGGATAAACTCAGCACAGGCCAGCAAATTAGAAAAGCAGAGCCAGCTCCTATTTCCAGGAGCGTGACAGATTTGCATTCCAATCTCTGAAGTTGTTTTCCTGTGCCTCAGTTTCCTCAAGTATAAAGCTGATGCCAGACAGCTTCTCTGCTGTTGTTAAGGCTGGTCAAAGCTTGAGCATAATTGTCTAAATTTTTTTTTCAACATACCAGTGCACAAAGTGCAAATCACAGAATGGTTTGGGTTGTAAGAGACTTTAAAGCCCATCCAGTTCCAATCCCCTTGCCACAGGCAGGGGCACCTCCCACTGGATCAGGGTGCTCCAAGCCCCATCCAGCCTGGCCTTGGACACCTCCAGCATCACCTGAATCTCCCTGGAAGGCGATGTGAGGGCTGTGCTGAAGGAGCTGAGAGCTGGCAAAATGTGCTGACCCGACACCCCTGCACGCTGCAGCCATATTCTCCTCTCCCAGGCAGTGGGAATTGACACTTAATTATACCAAACAAATTGGAAGCATTAAGATTTGTTTCTTAAATGGCTATATTCAAATCAAAATGAATGCTAATTGCTTTCCCATCAGAGGGGATGGCAGGCACGGTGCAGAGCCCACCTCACACTCAGCTCTCCCATGTGCAGGACAGATTCAAGAGCTCAGCAAGCAGCACAGCACACACACACTCCCCCTGGTCCTTGCCAAGTGGCTGTGGGGCACAGCTGGGCAAGGAGAGCCCCACAGTGCCCCCCAAGAGGGGCTACAGGGCTCTGGTGGGAGAGGGGGACCTCCCAGGGCATGGGGCTCAGCTCCCTGTGCTGTAACATCCAGATCCTCTCTCTTAAGAGAGGTCATTCCTCACCCCCCAGGTTACATCAGGCTCATTTTAAAGAGCTCCTGGCTTAGTAGCATTTATTACCTGCTGTGATTTGTGATTTATAAAAGTGATGCACCGGTGGGTATTAAAGTGATAGATGGAATGAACAGGGGGGAGAAATCTCAGTGCTGCTTTTGCTTTGCTTCCTATCCCTCCAGGATTTAGAAGTTTTGCCACTCCAAATCTGCAATCCCCTCAGCTGCAGAGGGCCGGCTCACGGCTCGTATGGAGTCAAAGCCCACCCTACAGCCCTCAGAGAGTTCTTTGGGCTGACGCACTACCCTAAATATTGCATTGCTGCCTGAGTGCAGAGTGAAAAGGGATCCTATTTACACCTCTCCACACTGAAGGAAATACAAAAAGGCACCAGAAGGTACAACGACACGAAGGTACTCCCAGATCATCTGGTTTTAATGCTTATTTTGAGGATTATCTACCCCAAGACATCTTTGTGTGCATCCCTAGTCACGCTTATGCTTAACCCACATGCTCCCTTCAGGAGGGAACTCGGGGGTAGAAACAGAGACCCCAAAACCTCACCCAGGTGAGGCAGGTGCAGGTGCAGCTCACTGTGAGAAAATCCTGCACCGTGTTTGTCCAACTTGCTCTGAAAATCCTCCAGCACTTCCACAGCCCCAACAGCAGATCACAGAGCATCACCCGCTCAGACCCTCACTTCAGGAACAGCATTCATTTCAGGGACACCACACAGATCCTGGATCCTGTCAGACAGATCCAGGCCAGGCTGGATGAGGCTTTGTGCCACTTAATCCAGAGGGCGGTGTCCCTGCCCATGGCAGGGGATTGAACTGGATGAGCTTTACACTCCTTTCCAACCCAAACCATTGCATGATTCTATGATCCAGGAGACAACCACGCTTCTTCCTGATATCCCATCACAAGTTCACCCTCTGCATCAGTAGTGAGGCCCTGGCTTTCCATCACTGGATTTGGGGATGGGTCAGACGCAGGATGCCTGTCACAGCCTCATCAGGAGCTGTGTTCCCAGAACATCACTGCTCCCCATCTCGTTTCCCACCTGCCAAACGCCCACACACTCCTTGCTGTCAGCGAGAGCAGGTTAAAAGAAATGCAGACAGCCACCAGCCTGACAGAGAAGCCTATTAGAGAAACTTCCTTTCAGCCAAAAAAAGCACTTGTACTCACCTAAACATCACACCAGATAAGCACAGGGCAGTCCTACCATGTGCTGGCCAAGATGAGAAAAGGGTCTGCAAAGCTGAGCTGAAAACAGCCTGACATCCAGCCAGCCTCACCAGCCAGAGCGGTAACGCTTCCCACTGCTCTGGGGACAGGCGTCACAGGAGAGGCAGGAACAGGGACAACAATATGCTGGAAATAGCACATCAACACAGAAGAAATCACAGCTCCTGCTCCTCAGCACCAGGCAGGAGCGAGCAGCTTTGTTTCAGCTCTGTCTTGGCTGTCTGCACTCTATTAAATAAAGAGCAGGGAGAGATGACACAGCACAGACAGACAAAAGGAAATGGTTCACTGCAGGGATCCTATTTCGGTCCCAAGGAACAGTCCTGGTACGAGGCCAGGAGGGGGACACGGAGGGGAGGTCCCCAGGAATTTGACCGGCTACCAAGGAGGGTGTCAGGCAGAGCCCAGCGCTCCCCTGCCTGCCTGCTCTGGAATCTCTTCCCAGTGCAATTCCAGGTTACAGCAACACTCCTGTGCTTTCCTAGTGCGGCTCCAGGCACAGGACCTGATGCACCGTTTGGGGCAGGAACAGGTCCCTGGGAAAGGTTAGACCCCGTGGCTCAGCTCTTCTGCTCCCAGTGTGACCCCAGACCACCCAACACCGCTCACCCGCTCCGAAGGGCAGAGATGCAGAAGGTGAGAGGTGCCGGTATGGGATGCCACGAACAAGGTCCAAACTCACCCAACATGGGCAGGATCTCCTGCTCTCCCCAGGGCTGGGTGCTCAGTTCACCCATTCAGGAAAACCATCTGCTCCGAGGTCAGCTGGGAAGGGGACAGACAGGGACCCCACATCTGCCCCTCCGCAAAAACCCAGAGGTAACTACCTGCAGCTGGAGCTCCATCATATCACAGAAACATCGCGTAAGGGCTAGAATTAGGGCTTTTGTCCAGACATAATCAAGACCAAGGGATGAGAAAGGACTAGAAACATGGTGACAACCTTCTTTATGCTGTTCCCACCTATGCTGGAGCTGAGCAGGATACAGTGCATCCCAATAATACATCAGAAAGTTTCAGATGCAGGAGCAGCACCTAAACCTCCCCGTTAGTCACTGTAATTGAAAGAAGCTGCTTTTCCTGATAGAAGCACGTAAATGTGATGGTGTAACCACCCTTTGCGCTGTCAGATAAACAACCCCTGTGTGCTCAGGTACCAACCTTTGCAGTAGAAAAACAAAGCGTCCTTGTTCTAGCAAAGACACGGCCAACAAGAACCACAACTGTCACAGGGGTAGGTTTTCCAGGAGGTCCAAATCCACCTTTCCCTCTGCTCACCACCCAGAAGAGAGCTATAAGTGTCCCCTCCTCCAGGGAGAAAGCTCTCTTCTCTGCCACTCAGTGAAGAATAGATTTTCAGTGGAGCCCAGCACCCCAAAACCCCATTGTACAGAGAGCTCAGCAGTCCCACAGGCACAGATCTCTTCAAATCCCCACTGCTTTTTCATGGCTCTGAGTGGGACCAGGGTCATTGGAAAAGTCTGGCACCTTTGTAACCCCCCCAGCATGGGTGAAGCCTGAGCTGCCATCCCAAATGCTTGGTCTCCCGGGGGTCCCACCTCCTGGTCTCCTGGGGTGACCTGCAGCAAGCTGCCGTGTGAGCCATCCTAAAGCCATTCCTCAGTGGTGCTTAGAACAAGGTATGGACAATCTGCCTAAAAGCTGTGACTATTACACACTCCTAGCCCGCAAGGTCATGTCATACCAAGCCCAGGTTTTCAAGTAACTCTAACTTTTAAGCAGAAAAGGCTTTAAAAAAAACCCAAACACCTTGTATCTGGGGTCTCTGGTGCCTTTACTTCTCCCTTGCTGAAGCCTCAGCAGCTGAAGCTTTAAACAGAACATGCATGAAATGTTCAGTCTGGTATTTCTGACCTTTCTTCACACTGAATCAAGTTTCCTTGCCATAGTAACAGCTACCCAGAAAAATAACAACCCAAAAATCCACTGCCTTTCTCTGCAAATTACCCAGCTGGCAATAAAAAAAAAAAACCAAAAACCCAAAACTGTTTAGTTTAAAGGAAAGAAGGAAAGCATTGCAATTATAAGAGAATTAATTGTACCAAGCAAAGAAAAAGCAGCAGCACTCACAAGCAGTTTGCTTGATTCCTTCTGTTCCCGAGCATCCCTCCTTGCAGCCGTACGGAGGTGCAGTTTGCAGGTGAAGACAGCACGCTGTGACCGAGCCGATCTCCTCCCCGGCTTCACCCCTTCCCCCCGTTCCCAGCCCCTTGAGATCATTTCCAGCCTCATCATGGCAAATGCAATTTCCTGCGGTTGCTAATAGGAGGAAGGCAGAGAGGCTGTGGAAGGAAATATTCCACAGCTAACAGCACAGCGGTTGTGCATCAGAAGCACAGGAGCTTTAGCTACGGGACAGGGACAGAAGCTGTTTCATTTTTTTTTTTGGCACTCATTAGCACAGGGATAAAACCCAGATCATTCTTTTTTTTTCCTGGGTCGGCTGAATAATTAGCAGGAGAACGTATGATTTATTCACATCACAGTTTGTCTCAAGAGAGAATTATAATTTCATTAAGAGGAAAGATAACCAACCTGGGAGACTGAAGGTTATCCCTTCTCTGGTCCAGCTCCCAGCAGCATCCTGCGTCTCCCCCTCCAAAGCTGCCCCTGCTCTCTGTACAGAGTTTCTTTCTCGCAGGGGCCAAACAGAGAAGGTCTTTTTCAAGCCCTGCTGTGTCCCTGGTTACTATAAAGCTTCTGTTATTCTGTATTTAGGCTGCATCCCTCCAGAGGGAACGTAGAGAGCTTGGGCCAGATCTCAGTTGGGGGTAGCTCAGCACACTCCCCATCCCCACCGGAGCTGCCAGGGCCTGGGAGGGCAGAGAGGCTGAAAATGTGGACTGGGGAGACTACAGTGTGTGTGAGGGGGAAGCAAAAACAAAGTAAGGGAAGAACATCCTCCTTAACCCACTTTTTGGGAGAGAAACACAAAGTCAAAGCTTTGTTTCTGGTTCCTCACTAAGAGCCTGGCCTGACACCAGGAGAAAACTGTCCTCCAAAGCATCCCCCACCCCAATAACCCGCTGACCTCCAGCGAGGAACTCCCTCCCTCCTGCCAGGAGAGCTCGGAAAGCTCAGATGTACTCACAGCTCCCGAGAAGCTGCTCCAAGTCTGGGTGGAGCATGGCTCTTTGCTGGAAAACCTCTTCAAGTTCAACCCCCAAATCCTTGGCACCCGCCGAGCATCCTCCTCGTCCCCAGCTCCCTCCCTGCACCCCGCAGCTCTGGCGAGGGGGATGCGAGCAGCGATGGGAGCAGGCAAGGATTGAGGGCAGCGTGGGAGGGATGTGAGGAGAGAGAGAAAAAAAAATCAGAATAAATCCAGCAGCCCTAATCTTCACCCTCCCAGGGATGTCGGACAATTAAGAAGGATGGTGTTTCCCCATCTGGTCTTTTCCTCCGTGCCAGCAGCCGGGGGTGTGCGTGCGTGCGTGCATACACACTGCATTACCAGACCCATACTTAAGCCTTTTATGGCTCCCCACGCTTGCAGAGGATGTTCTGTAACAGCGGCTCTCCCCCCGAGGGGGAGACAGACAGACAAAAATAGGGGAGTAGGAGCTGGAAAGCAAGAGCTGCCTCCGAAAGGAGAGAGAGACCCAAATGCGCTGTTGTGGTGTTTCCCAGGACCCCACTTTGGGCAGGGCTGGGGGTCTGCTGCTGGCTGGGAGCTGATGGACTCCGCACTGCAGACCGGGAGAGAAGAGCCCAATGCTGGGGTGCACATCTGACACGTGCTGTGGGGAAAACACAGCAGGGGTAGGTAAGGCAGCAGCAATCCCACAGCTTCTGCTTTCTGTAGCTCTGGCTTCGAGCATCCTGTGAAGGGGATAATTTGTTCGGAGGTTGCACACCTCAAACAGCACTTGGTCTCCCGCTTCCAATCCTACCCATCATCCCAGGCTTTGGCTTCCCTCTACTCCGCTGCTAAAGGTGTTGCAGAAAAGCTTTGCAGAAAAATTATTTCTAAGCAAAAGCCAAAAGTGAAAGGTCCTTCCAATGCATCTCCCACCAAGCTTCAAAGCTCCTCCCCGGAGATGCATTCGCAGCTCAGCCCAGCAGATGTTTCCAATGCTTCAGGAAGCCCCCGAGCTCTGAAAGTCCCTGTCATCCCTCGGGCTCTCTGCTCCTTTCAGCCTTGGGCTCAAAGGGCTTTCTCCACAGGGTGTCTTTGGGCAGGGCTGGTACTCACCCAGCAGCATCAGGTGCTCGAGCACTCCACAGCCTTTGAAAGCGCAACTCCAGAGCTGGAGAAGTCCCATGTTTTCAAGACTTGATTCTCCAGTGGCCACTTGCTGGCAGCCTGGACCAATGACAGTCTCCAGAGGAGGTCTCAGTTTCAGCCCTGGCTTGCAAAAGCCCGTTGGTGTTGACCCCAGCTTCGAGCCTGTAGTGATCGAGAAGGTTTATTCCTGCTGATGGCTCATGCTGATTGAGCTAGGAAACTATTTTAAAGCAACTCTAACCATAAAAGAAGAAAAATGAGCAAATCAGCAAGAAGTGGAGTCAAATGATTCTACATAAAGCAAATCCTCATCCCCTACCAGCTATTTTAATCTCTTGTTAGCTTTCCAGTGGGAGGATTCAATTTGCATTGAAATCAAAACCTCAAGCTCAGGGCCAATCTAACATTAAGATGTTCATTACAAAGGCATTCACCTCTCAAGAAATTCTAAAAGACCCCATCAAACTGGATTTTAACCGAGGGGCTTTTAGCAGCCTGGCATTATTGGACACTTCATATTTGTAAATTATTATTTACCAGACAGTTCACAGATGAGTTCTGAAGGAAGGATTCCAGCAAGCTTGCAAGCACCCTGCATACAGCCCAGGAGGCAAAAAAGAACATCAGAAAAGGTCTTCTTGAAGAAGAGCTGAATGGAAAAGCTCAGTTTTGTGGAGTAAAGAAGCACAGGGAAGGGAAGGGGATGCTGTGGGAGACAGCCAAGGGCAGGCTGAGGAGATGAGCTGATTTGTAGCTCTTCCCTGTCCCTACGTTAAACCACAGGGCTCCTATGCTGGGCACCAGCCCAAAGCGGCCCAGTGATGGACAGCCTTTACGGGTGATGGGGGAGAAGGGGCTGGGGCGGATCACAGCTGGCCCTTGCAATCGCATCACGCAGAGGCTTCTGTTTCAAAAATGATGGTAAAATGCGGTTTACAATTCCCACCTAAACACACCCAGCAGGTTGAGGGAGGGGGGTTATGCCACTCCACTCTGCTCTGCTGAGACCTCACCTGGAGTCCTGATGTCAGCTCTGGAGTCCTCAGCACAGGAGGGATGTAGAGCTGTTTGAGGGAGTCCAGAGGAGGTCACAGAGGTGATCCAAAGGCTGGAGAACCTCCCATCCAAGGACAGGCTGAGAGAGTTGGAATTGCTCAGCCTGTAGAAGAGAAGGCTCCAGGGAGACCTTAGAGCAGCTTCCAGGACTGAAAAGGGCTCCAGGAAAGCTGGGGAGGGGCTCTTAATCAGGAAGGGCAGGGACAGCATTAGGGGGTATGGTTTTCAGCTGCAAGAGGGGAGATTGAGTTGAGATCTTGGGGAGAAATGTTTTGCTGTTCAGGTGGTGAGGCCCTGGCCCAGGTTGCCCAGAGCAGTGGTGCTGCCCCATCCCTGGAGGGGTTCCAGGCCAGGTTGGATGGGGCTTGGAGCCCCTGAGCCAGTGGGAGGTGTCCCCATGGCAGGGAGTGGAAATGGATGGGCTTTCAGGTCCCTTCCGACCAAAACCATTCCATGATTCTATGAAGATCGGGTGGTGTGACACAGACCAGGGCCCTGGTGGAGCTCTGCCAGGAAGATAATCTTAGTGATCTTCATGCTCATAGTCCTACATATCTGATGCTAATAACTGTTATTAAAACAAACACCCTTTTTTCTTCATAAGCATTTACTTCACTTAATTAAAAACAAAAAACCCCCAACAAAGTAAACCTAAAAAATTGCTTTATGACCTTTCACGAGCCAGTGCGATCTCTTAGACCCATGCAGGCAGCCTTACCTTCCCAGGAAGAACAGTCTGCACCCCCTACAGAAGACCAGAGAAATGAGAGATGAAGGCAGGTTTAAATTTGATAAAAGCCCCGAGACAGGTACGGCAGCTTGGCCATAAAGCTGCAGGTGTTCAATTCCTGACTGCCCGGTGGATGAGTCAGACCCAACGGGCTGGAAAATAACTGTCTGTCTGGGCAGGATGGAGCTTACACAACGCGCTGCAGAGACCCCAGCCCTCGTACAAAGGCAGGCATTGGCTTTGCTCAGCAGATGCTTTTTGAATAGTGAAAATCGCATTTCACCACACCCCAGTCGCCAGCGAGACCCTTCCCTGCGCTATAGGAAGAGGGAGACATGCGCTTTGTCACCCACCAACAGCCGGGAAAACAAACCCACCATCGCCAGGCAGGCGGAGGAAAGCCGAGTTTACTCTCCTCCCAACAGCATCTTTTCCTGGTAGTGTCTTACTCGCCTCATAAGGACATCTCTTGGGATACCTTGAAGAACAAGGAAGACCCACGGACACTCCACATATGTGCCTTGAAAAGGAAAAAAAACTTTTCCAGGTTGCCTGGGTATGAGGGATAGAGGAGGTGTCCCTGTTAAAGGAGAAAAATAATAGTCCTGAAAACCTGTAGCCATTTCCTGTGATTCCACATCTGTTTCCACGGGAACAGCAGGAGTTGCAGGACTTCCTGCAAATTACACAAATAAGCCAAAGAGTGACAGTTTATTTTCTTCTTTCCTACCTGCATCGCTTCAGGTCGAGCCAATTCAATCCAACGAGCACTCCATCCAACTGGAAAAGTGCACTGAACTGCAGCAAGCAGGGCAGGAGGTAGAAAATAGGGGAAAAGCATTGCCAGAACTTTAATAAAAAGGCTTTTCTTTTAGAAGAGATAAGCATCTTGTAGATAAAGGGGGAATACATGTAAGAAGACTAAGACCTGCCCATGCATATCCCTGTGCCAGCGGAGTCCCTCGGGAGGAGGAGAGCAGGCTCCGGCAGAGCAATGCAGGGGGACTAGAGATAGCACTCAGTCCTCCCTTGTCATTTCTTCCAGAGCTTTGGCAACCCGACAGTTAATTAACTAGTTAATTAATGAATTCTCCATCCTGCAGGGCCCTGAGCTAGTTACAGTGCAGAGAGTCACCTTAATACGTGGAGACAGGAGCCAAGAGCTTCTGGATCTCTCAATCAGGATATTTAACCCACGGGGAGAAGTCCACCAGCTGTGTCTGCCCATTTGACAAACATGGAGAGACATCGTTTCAGGACAGAGAGGCACTTTGAAAAGACAGTTGCTGGGAAAAAAAAAAAAAGAAGGAAAAGAACCCTCCAAAATTAGCTACAGTAAGCAGAATGTCATCACAGCATGAAGGAGCTTTGAGCTGTCTGACTCGTTCGGCTGGGGATGTGTCTGGCTTTGCGTGCCTTCTACAAAAACCAAAACAGAAGTCCCTGTTGATACGCAGCTGGGAAAAGTGCTGTTTGTTCCCAGGAAGATTGTTTAGGCAAGACATAGCAGAGCTGAAAACAGCTCATCTGCAATCATGGAATCCTTAAGGTTGGAAAAGACGTCTAAACTCAACCAGTCCAACCAGCAGCACAGCGCCAACTAAACCATGTCCGGAAGCATCACATCTACACACTTCTTTGAACCCCTTCAGGGATGGAGACTCCCCCACCGCCCTGGGCAGCCCCTGCCAGGGCTTCACCACTCTGGCAGTAGAGATATTTTTCCTAATATCCAATCTAAACCTCCCCTGGTGCAACTTGAGGCCATTTCCTATCATTCTATCACATGCTTGCATGCCGCTAAAGACCAGTAAAGCCAATGGAAGTGAGGAGGAGACCCTGAGCAGCTCAGATCGCTGCAGCAGCAGAGAAAAATGAGCCCTGCGGAGAATTTATTGCTCTCTACAGCTCCCTGAAAGGAGGTTGTGTCAAGGTGGGTGCTGGGCTCTGCTCCCGAGTGATAGGATGGGAGGAAATGGTCTCAAGTTGTGCTGGGGGAGGATTAAGCTGGATATTAGGAAAAATGTCTTTCCTGCAAGAGCGGTGAAGCCCCGGCAGAGGCTGCCCAGGGCAGTGGGGGAGTCTCCATCCTTGGAAGGGTTCGAAAATTGTGCAGATATGGCACTTGGGGACACACATTAGTCAGCACAGTGGGGTTGGGCTAGCTTTTCTAGCCTTAACGATTCCATGATTCTAACAAAGGTGGAAGGTGAGACTCTCACCCATCTAACCGAGGCTTGTCTCGGTTTGGGGAGCTCACCCACTCCACAAACCCCCCATCCCTTTCTGAAGCCCTACCGCGATTCGAACCCGCCCGCTCCGGATCTGCAGCCGGAAGCTCTACCCTTGCGCCACCAGCTTCGGCAGCGCGCGCCTCGCTCTGGCTGCAGGGTCCCCGGCGCCGCCGCTCTGCGCATGCGCGGTCCGCAGGGGCCGTAGCGATCGCCTTGGAGAGGCCGCAGAGCTTCCCGCCCCGCGTGGGCTGTACCACTATCGGAGGGGGGGGGGGAAATGGGGTATTCCCACCCCTGCTGTCCCCCCCGCTCCGCGCCGCTGTGGTCGGACCCAGCCCGCTCCCTTCCATGCGCTGAGCTGCACCATTCTCAGCCCGAGCGCTGCGGTGAAGCGGGGTACAGGGGCACTGCATGTCCCGAGAGGGATGGGGCCCACACCGGGTGCAACCCGTGCCCAGGAAAACCCCAGCATTCATACCATGTGGGCGTTGTCCAAATGCTTCTGGAGTATTGTAAGATTCAGTGCTGTAAGTGCTTCCCTGGGCGCTGTTCCAGCGCTCCATCACTCTTCGAGTGAAGAACCTGCTAATATCCAACCTAACCCTCCTCTGGTGCATCTTCCTGCCCTTCCCTCGGGTCCAGGGAGAAGAGCTCAGCGCCTGCTCCTCTTTCTCCCCATGTGATGAAGCTGCAGAGCGCGATGGTCTCCACTCAACCTCCTCAAGGCTGAACAGACCCAATGACTTCAGCTGCTCCTCTTACTGCTTCCCCTTTAAACCCTTCACCAACTCCATGTCTCCTCTGGACGCTCTCCAGCGGCTTTGGGAGCCTGTTTCAATGGGCTTTCACACAATTTTGACTGCCCAGAGACCTTTGACACGGTCCCCCCAAGCATCCTTCTCTCCGAGTTGGTGAGAGATGGATTTGGTAGCTGGACTGTTGGGCGGATAAGAAATTGTTTGGATGGTTGCACCCAGAGGGTGGTGGTCAGTGGCTCCGTGTCCAGATGGAGATCAGTGACGAGCAGTGTCCGTCAGGGGTCTGTCCGGGGACTGGTGTGGTTTAATGCCTTCATCAGTGACACTGACGATGGGATCGAGTGCCCCTCTGCAAGTTTGTGGATGACACCAGGCTGAGTGGAGAGGGGGTTCTGCCCCTCTGCTCTGGTGAGACCCCACCTGGAGCCCTGTGTCCAGCTCTGGATCCTTCAGTGTAGGAAGGACACGGATCTGTTGGAGCGGATCCAGAGGAGGCCATGGAGATGATCCAAGGGCTGGAGAACTTCACATATGAAGAGAGGAAAAACTGTTTCATGCTGAGAGTGGGGAGGCCCTGGCCCAGGGTGCCCAGAGCAGTGGTGGCTGCCCCATCCCTGGAGGGGTTCCAGGCCAGGTTGGATGGGGCTTGGAGCCCCTGAGCCAGCGGGAGGTGTCCCTGCCTGTGGCAGGGGGTGGGACTGGATGGGCTTTAAAGTCACGATTCTGTGACTTTGCAGCACGACTCTTGCGCTGCACACAAGGCTTGGTGGGACGAGAGTGGGGTTAGAAAGCGTCTCTGCCCATCTCTGCCCATCTCCTACCAAACCCACCTCTCCTTCTGCTCCCACCGCAGCTCAGGATCGTAAGCAGCACACACGAAATGAAACCCATCTCTCAGGGGAGTGTCATAAAGCTGCTTTATTACAGCAGCTCGGTAGCTGCTTCTCTGCATGCTCGTACAGTCGGGCTGGGAAAGTGCTCGCTCCACGTGCAGACAGAGAGACGTACAAACGACCCGCAACAGCAAACTGCCTCCGAAAGCAGGGCTGCGGCCATCCCGAGCGTTAACCAGCAGGAGACAGATCGATAGGCGAGTCTCAGTGCAAACCGCAATCATGATATGCATCTATAATTTATAGTACAATCTTGTAAACTAGGTATGTTACAGAAGCAGCCGTCGGGCTCAGTGTATTTACAGCTCCAGGATACCTGGCAAGCATTAAATAGAAACAGGCTCCACCGTCTCCACTCGGCTCGCTCATCCCTTCCCACGGTGCTCCCCGGGGACACGGTGCCAGCTGGGATGCTCCTGCGTCCCCCAGGAACTGCCCCAACATTTCTACCCCTGAGGAGGGAGGGGAGCAGCTGGGGAGAGACCCCCATGAGCCGGATCCTGCCGCGGGGCTGCCGGGAAGGGGAAAAACCCCAGGAGATGATGGGCGTTTTATGAAAACGCTCCAGGAAAACGATGCTCTGCCCCAGCTCCCCTCCCTCTTGCTGAATTACCCGGCCAGCATCGCTCATTAACGTGTAGCCCGATAATTATTCAGCCAAATGTGTTTTTCCATCTGACTTCAAAAGCCTTTGGCTATGAGGCTTACTGATATCCCAGGAACGAAAGGCATTGTTGTGGGGCTGATTTATGGTTTGCGTACCATCAGTAATTTGTATTGCAGGGGGTTTTGAAGAACCAGCTCAAAGGAGGAGGAAACTTGTCAGGTACACCAAAACCCCTGGTCTCCAAACGCCTATAAAATCCATACTCTAAAAATACATATAAATATTATCTGGAGGAGAGGAAATAAATAGGAAGCAATCTGCTCTGTGCGTAGATACGTGTGCTTATTTACAGATGCCCCCCAAGGTACGGTACTGGGTGGGAGAGGACATCTGCCTTGCCGGAGATGCTCATTTACCATCCACCAGCACGCAAGGCTGACCTGGTCTTCTGTCTCTTCAAAGTAGAGAAAAGTCATTTACTGGCATCATGAAAACAGACTAAAAATAGCTGGTTTCTATGGCTACTGGGGCTGGGAGACTCCTGAGGAACATGTCTGGGTAGGTCCCTTCGTGATGAAATCCAGACAGCGGGAGAAAAGAAAACAGCAGTAAAAAGAGGTTTAATGCTTTGATCCTCGTTAGGCAACATCAGGGAGATGCTGTAAGGACGGATCGGTGCCTTTCCCTCTGCTTGGCTGCTGCACGTTTCTGCAGGGATTGATATAGTTTTATTAGGGGGGAAGAAGGCAAATTTAGCGGCTCGAGCAAAATCCCAAAGCAAACACCTAAATTTAAGGAGAGCTTTGTCGAACCAGGGCTTCCTTAGCGTGTGCCTGCTGTGAACCCGCCTTTGCTTCTTTGTGCTTGTTGTGGACCTGGTTTTGCATAGGAATGGGGCTGAGACACATTTAGGAGAAATCCGAGCGCTGCGGTCCAGTCCAAGCTCATAATTAATATGTTTGTAGACACTCAGTATACAGCCTCTCTCTCTGGATTTATACCAGCATAAAAAAAGGTTGAATTTGACCCTTCTTTTTACACTTGTGATAAACTCCAGAGCAGTGATTGGTCCTTAGTGGTTTAAATCCATGCGTCCATTCCTCACCCTGTATCGCACAGGGACTGTGTAAGAATAAACTTACATTCAAGAAATACGCTTTGTATTTCCCCAGCTTTCTTTTTTTTCGGATAAATCCGAAGGTCCTCGCCAAGGACAGTGCCAGGGCTGCAAACCCTGAATTCAGCAGCAGTGCTGATGTGGAAAAATAGGAACAGGACAAAGTCAGCGTTTTCACAAAACACTGTGTGCTTCCCCGTGTCCACCTGGCGCTGCCAGAACCTGCCAGGACTTTGTCCTCAGAGTAACCTTCTGGAAAAGGGGGCCTTTTGGGGCAGCCACAAACACCAGTTGGTTTTGGAGCTCTGGGAAGACAGACGCACCAGGAGGAGAGCAGGCACGGGGGGAAGGATCGAGCGTGACCGTGAATCCCAGATACTCAGTCTGCCTGAGATATTCCTCTGCATGGTCTCCTCGTGCTGGCAGGAGGGCAGTGGGTCAGCATGGGAATGTCAAGCATCTGGAAGAAAATCCTGCCCATGTGAGAGAGAAAGGGTAGCTTTGACCATATCCTGGGCTACGTCCAAAGCAGTGGGACCAGAAAGTGAGAGAGGGGATTCTGCCCCTCCGCTCTGCTCTGGTGAGACCTCACCTGAAGTCCTGCATCCAGCTCTGGAGTCCTCAGCACAGGGAAGGCATGGATCTATTGGAGCGAGTTCGGAGAGGGCCACAAAGATGATCCATGGGCTATAGAACCTCCTGTACGAGGATAGTCTGAGAGAGTTGGGGTTGTTCAGCCTGGAGAAGAGAAAGCTCCAGGGAGACCTTGAGCAGCTTCCAGCACTGAAAGGGGGTCCAGGAAAGCTGGGGAGGGGCTTTTGATCAGGGAGTGCATGGAGAGGACGAGGGGGATTGTTTTCAGCTGAAAGAGGGGAGATTGAAATGAGATCTTGGGAAGAAATGTAGAGCTTGCCCTGCCGGTAGCAAACACAGCACTCCTCTTACACCCAATGAGCTGTGTCAAGCCGATGCTTGTGGGACACTTGAGTAGAAGCTGTCTGTCTTGCTGCAGAGCATCTGCCTTGAGATCACCTGGATTATTCCCTGTTCCTTTTTCACTTCTCCAGCAAAACCTTTAGAAATGTGTTACAAGAGGAGAGTTCAAGCTGTGGCTTTTTTTTCATTCTTGGCTTGCCTCCTACAATTTGTGCGCGTACCCTTCCAGCTCACTGCACAAACATTTCTTCATCTCCCCTGGCAGGACCACCTCCATCCCCAGCCTGTCTGCTGACGGGGGCTGCACCCCGTGCCCCCGCCTGCACACACACACATGTATTTTGGTCCTCAACCCGGCTATTGTCATGCAAATAAACATCTGTAGGCTCCCTCTGCTCCTAAGAAAGCCAATATTTACAAAGGGGCTACGCTGTCTATCTTGGAAATGAGCCTCAGGCAATGCTCTGGTTATTTTGATCATTAGAACTGATTTTTCCTGACACTCCAACATCAGCTCCAGACCCTGAGCCCTTGGTACAGGCAGCTGCTTGTTTCAGACAATGTTACTCCTCCATCCCCAAGGCTGGTGCAGGGGTGTCGCTGCCTGCTGCCAGCTTCACTCCAGCCCTTTGGCATGGGAAGAAAAGGCTGGGAAGCTCGGGAAGGGTCCAAGCGGTGGGTCATCCATCCCCAAAGCCCATGCAGCAACCTGGGCAGCACAAGGGTCAGCTGCAGCCCACGGTAAGAAGGGCTGCCCTCCTCCAGGCATCCCACTGTCCGCTCCGAGGGAACCTGGATGCTTTCCTTATTGTAATAGGATTAAAGAAGGATTATTGCTAGTGGGAACAAATGCAGCTTTTGGGAACATGGCTCTCCTCTTCCTGAGGAGGGACAGAGGTGGAGGCTCTCTCGGTAAACTCTGGGAACCCATGGTACAGATAAGGCTCGTGTTGTAATGGGGGTGCTGCAGAAAGCCCACCTGGAGAACCCGAGGGAGCGGCAGGAAGATGCCAGGAGAGGGTTAGAAAGGACATTAGGAAAAGATTCTTCCCCTAGAGGGTGGTGGAGCACCAGAACAGCTCCCAGGGAAGCAGTCACGGTTCCAAAGCCGACAATATTCCAGAAGAATTTGGCCAATGCCCTCAGACACATGGTGAGAATGTTGGGGTGTCCTGTGCAGGGGCAGAAGTTGGTCTCAATGATCCTTGTGGATCCTTCCAGCTCAGGACATTCTATGATTCTACGTACGCTGAGCCAACTCCAGAAAGGACAACTTTTATCTGACACACTTTGCTCCACTCTTCTCCCCAAGGATGCCTGCAAGCAGCCAGGACATGGGCAGTTTTGCAGCCTCAGCTTCAGGCTCACTGCTCAGCCTTGAGGGGTCCCTGCACCTCCCTTCCTGTCTCCAGAGGATGGAAAAGACTCAGAAAAGCACTTGGAAACCACTGGATGGACAACTTCAGCTTATAGCTCGTTGTCACTAACTTTAATAAGATTTATCTACTTATGGTATCGGTCCGATGCAGTTGCTTCTGGAGTGGAGAAGTGAAAGCCAGGTGGATGAGGCAGTGGCAGAGAGTCTGTCATTTAGGAAGGCGAGAGGAAATCCTGGACAATAAGCAAGCTCCTAGTTTATGAAAATGCCAAGAGTTGTAAAAATTTGGGGGAGAGAGAAAGAGGGAGAGAGTTTGTACTGTGACAAGAGCTATCAGCTTCCCAGTCTTGGAAGAACACAATGCCCTATTAAAATATTGCCACTGGAAAGAGAGGAAAGAAAAAAACCCTTTCGCTTTTTCTCACTGCGAAATTGTCAGCGGGAAGCTGGCTGTGCGGCTCGGAGGGGCGAGCGGCGAGCAGCGCGGGGCTCAGCGCTTGGCAGGTTCGCTACAGAAAAGCGCCAGGCTGGAGTCTGGTGGGAAATCATGTGCAGATGAAAGGACCTTCAGCCATAAATCTAGAGGTCAAGTCATTATGATGGGAGAATCAAAAAGCACCACGAGCCATTTATGAACACAATAGAGGTCAATCCAGGAGCAAACCATTTTGCTTGGAGCCATGGTGGAAAACATATTGTTGCTTTGAGAGCGACATCCATCCAGGGAGGAGGGAAGTTCTCTTTAAAAATAACAGTAGCTGGAGCGCTTTAGCATTCACACCGCACTGAGTTCGTGTATTGTGTTTTGAAATGCACATATAATGGGTGTGGGGGAGTGTCCGCCTGTCTCGATTTTATCTGCTACATTCATGGAACACCTGGTCTGGGAACCCCTCGCTGGAGACGGGAATATTGGAGGCACAGGGAAAACCTGAGCAGGCACAGAGCTGCTGCACACGTGTGCGGTGCGTGCACAACGTGTGCACTGTGTACAGCCCGTGCAGGGTGCATTCTGTGTGCATCACGTGCAGCGGACACACAGCACCAGCACGGTGTGACTCCAGCAGAGCTCTCAGCTCATCCCAGCCCAGCCCAGGGGGTCTCCCACCGCAGCCAGGAACCCCCTGAAGCACCGTCCCATCTCCAGGGCTGCTCTCGGTGCAACACCGAGCCTCCACCTAGACACGAGATCTCAGGGTGGTCATTAGCTGCACATCTTTAACTGCCAAGCCGTGATGGATCTGTAATCCAAGAGGTTTAGCAGCAAAGGTTACACAGCAATGAACTGCTGCCACCCCCGTGAACCCCACAGTAATAATTTAGCTCTGTAAAGCCTGACTGGCAAAGCTGCCCATTGTTTTCCCCAACCTCTGCTTTTATAGTCTCCCTAGAGCACGTGCCCACTGCCCAAACAGCCCCAGCCCTCTGCGCTGCACTCACAAGGGTGATGCCTGCTCGGATCATCATTAGCAGGGACCCCGCTTGTGTCCCAGGGGAACAGGACACCTTCAACCAGACCAAAATATGGGTGCATCACGCATCAGCGTTAGCCTCAGCCACCCTCGGTGCCTTGGCAAAGCAGATTCTCGTGCGCTGCCCAAGTAAAAGGTTGATACAACCCCAGAGGTCCCAGAGGAGACATTAAAGCCAGCACTAACCACAGCGTTTTCCACCAATCCCTCCATGCCAGGCTGAAATCTGCTGAACTCAATGGTGACAAATGACAGGGAACCGCTGGCTGGCCGAGGGGCAGGGCACCTCACATGCCAGAGCAGTGGTGCTGCCCCATCCCTGGAGTTGTCCAAGGCCAGATTGGATGGGGCTTGGAGCCACCAGATCCAGTGGGAGGTGTCCCTGCCCATGGCGGGGGGTGGAACTGGATGGGTTTGAAGGTCCCTTCCAACCCAAACCATTGTATGACTCCACACCCAGCTGGGAACACTGCACTGCCGGTTCCCACAGCTCACATCACTTAGGCTTAAAGAAGGGAAAAAGTGTAGTGCCCCGAGGTCCCAGCCCAGGGTCTGACACACTGAGGCTGCTCGCAGTCCATGCTCAGTCCCAGCTGGCTGCCACCTCCGAGCTGGTTCAAGCCGCTCATCCCACACCAGTTAACTGCTTCCCACCACAGCCCCGACAACGCGCACCTGGCAGAGAGGATTTAAAGCTCCTCGGCTGCACCTTGTGTTATTGGTGCTCATGGCCAAGATCAGGGTTTTGTGCTAAATCCTTTGGATAAGAAAAGAAAATAATAGCTGTGGTGGTCCTGGACGTTTGCTGAGCCAACGAATCTCCTCGGAAGGGGAGCTGCCAGTGGCACGTACAGCTCTGTTTGCCGAGTGCGCATCTGGTCTGGGAGCACTGGGCAAACCCGGGAAAGGTTGAGCCGGTTAACAAAGGGGAAGGATTTGTTCTCCGAGTGTGCGTGTTCCCTGTGGTGGGAGCTCCTCGGGCATGTCAGTTTGGCCAAGTCAATACCCCTCCTGATGATGGGCAGCAGGCACAGCTTCCCCAGAGCATTTACCCTTTCCTAAGGACTGTCCCTGCTGCTCTCCGGTGAACCTTGCAAACAGGAGCACCGGGACCGTTGCAGCTGCTGGTGCCTGGAATGTATTCAGGGATGGGGAGCTAGGAACAGAGATCCAAACAGTGGTCCCAAAATCCCAGGGGACCCTGGCTCACGGGCACTCGCCAGCTCTCCAGCGCGCAGAACCCGGGGCTGTTTGGAGGGTATTTGAGCTGGGCTGTCTGTGACGCCTCCGGGAAGGCACAGCGCACAGGGAGCTCCGGTATGGCTTCAGCAGCGGGTGGGGAGGATGCACAGACAGGGTGGGAGAGAGGGGGGACCGTGGGGACGGCAAGGCGAGTGCTCAGCCACCGCAGGAGCAGCTCCTGCCCGGCAGTCCTGGGCACCAGCCCGGGCTCACGGGGTCTCCACACAGAGAAGGGAAGCACAGCGTGGAGGAATATGAGGATGTCGGCTCTGCAGGACACATTTGTGCTATAAATGTCCCTGGAGCGCATCTCAGGTGCCCCGAGCTCAGGGGTTTTGTCCATTTTGCCAAAGAAGAACAACCTCCCTTTGGGCCTCATGGCTCAGGGCTACAGGGGGTGGGGGACAGGCACCCAGGTTTTCCCACTGCCCACAGCGTGGGAGCTCCCAGTCCACACCAGTCGCATAGGAAGCATCATCCAAGAGGGGCTGGTGGATCTGGTGTCTCCAAAACGCTCTGGTGTGCGGTACCTGCGGGACCAGGCAGGGCAGAGGCATGGAGAATGGCTTCTTGGAGTCACAGACATTTGCTTGAGACAGACTTTAAAAACAAACCCCAAACCAGTTTGGTTTTATGTTCAGCCACTTCTGCAGCAGCAGGACAACTTACCAGCCAGGGGCCAGCCCCTCCGGCACTGTGACTCCAGGGAGGGCGAGGTCTGGCCCCGGCTTTTGAAATCACCTGCAGGGTCTGTCTGTTGGGACTTGAAGCAGGGGCAGTTTGGATCAGGAGGAAGATCTCTACCCCACTGGGATGCAAGGTTCCTCTGACACCGGCTGCTTGGGTCCTGAGGGCTCAGTGCAGAGCTGGGGCTCCCGGCAGAATCCCTGCAGCACCTGGATAATGTCCACAGCATCTGCTTCTGCCCATCAGCAAGGTCATTCCCACGCTTCAGCTTCCCCCCGGCCACGCGAGGATCTGGGAAAAAGGAGGGGAAGGAGAATGAGAGAAGCTGCATGATAGGTGTGTTAGAGCAGATGAACCATCTCCCTCCGTGCTCTCCCCCGCTCACTGCTGCTCTCGATGAGCAAAACCATGAGCACCAGGCTTTGCCTCGCCAAGCACCATCCCGGGCACACCAGCTCTGCTGAGTAGCCCCCAACCCCTCAGAGGTCCCCAGAGAGCGCAGGCAGGGGCTGCTGCCTGGGAGGGAGCCGATCCTTGGAGAGGTGAGAAGGAAGGAGGTAGCGAATGTCCCCCCCGCGGTGTTCCCAGCGTACCGATGGGAAGGGGATGGGATCCCGAGCCACGGCGCCGCAGGACATATGCACGAGTGTGGTGCTCCTCACACCGCTGTCTCCTGCTCCGCGCTGGACTCGTCTTTCTTCCTCTTCATCTTGCAGAAGCCATGGAGCCCGCAGAAGCAAGCGAAGGTGAACTGGGGCATCACCTGGAGTAGGAGAGGTGTGGGAGCACCTGTGGGAGACCTGGATGGGGATAGGGAGAGGAGTCAGGGCAGCTCCTGCGGATGCACGGGGGATGCCCTGACAGGGCGGAGGGTGTCAGACAGATCCCTAAACCACCAAACTGGAACATCACTGCCTTCCCCCTCCTTCCCTGCATCTGAGACTCCCATCCACGCGCTCCCACCCCAGCGAGAGAGGAGGAGATTAAAACGACCCCCCTAACCCACCTCCTCAAAAGCAGTGAACAATTGGGACAGAAGCGGGGACAGCTTGCAGTGCCTAATGCATATTCCAGGGCCCAGGAGGTGAGGTGCCCTGGGAGCGCCCCGGCGCAGAGGCAGCCCCAGCGGTTACGGCACAATGAGGGACAGCTGAGAGCGGAGCTCCCTCTCTTTGTGTTCATTTTCAATGGATAAAATAATGCCCCAAAGCACAGCCCGCGCTACGGCCCAACAGCTGCAAAGTGTAATTATGCAAATGAAAGGCTGTTTCCTTTAAAAATAAATAACAAATACTTACAGAAATGCTATCTGAAGTGAAATCTTCATTTTCTCCCTACTTTTTAGCTTTGGTACAGAACCGTTTGCAGATGACCGGCTCTAACTCTGCCCCTGAAGAGGCAGTGCTGGTCCCAAAGGGACCCGTCCTCAGCCCATGCAGCCCAACAAGTCACATCCTCGCTGCCACGACTGTGCCATCCTCCAGCCATGCGGAGACCAGAGGGACCACAACACCCAGAGCATGGTCACTGCCAGGGGCTCCTTGCAGAGCCTGGACTGGGCAGCTCTTCCCTGTCAGCACCAGCACAGACAGGGAGCAGCCTGGAACCTCAGTTTACCCATCTGTGATACAGTCACAGTGCTTCAGCTGTCAGAGGACCAAGTGGAAATCTCAATGTAGGAGGTACTGATGCTTCCCGAGGCTCTTGGGCACAAACAGTAGGGAGCAAAGAGTGACCCTCCAACAGTGGAGCACTGTTGAGAGCCCCCAGCCCTCTGCCTGCAGCTCAAAACCCCAGCAGAGTTCAGAGCAGCCCTAATTCACTGCAGGGACAGCTGGGAGAAAATTAACCACGGGGAAAAATGCCAAAGCGGGTGGGGCCCACAGATCCCCATCTCTACCCACTCTTCATCGGCAGGGATGGTGCAAGGGGGTGATGCTGCATCCTGCCTGCCCGCTTTCCCCCTGTGCGAGGGGCCCAGCTGCAGCACAAAGTGATCGGCAGCAGCGAGAAGCATCCTGTTTAATTCACTCGTGCCGCTGCCTCCCCTCCCCAGCCATCTGGGTACCTGTCTAGAGGCTCCCAAATTAAATCATGCTACCTCTGGAGCTCGCAAATAATGACAACAGGCTCTTTAATGAGTCTGCCGTTCTGAATGGCTTCTCGGCATAGCGGCAGGTCTGGAAGTCTCTCTTTGTGCTGCTGCTTTTTGTTACCAGCCTGTGAATGGGATTTTGGAGAGAACGGCTGGTGCAGAGGGGCTACGCGGGGGCCAGCCCACCAGGGTGGGGGGCCACTCACCTCCCGGCCCCTGCACCCTCCTGGCTTTGCAGAGCTTCAGCAGGGAAGGGATAATGGGAACAGAGAAGAAGCCCCTCGGAGCCGGCACCCCAGTTTGGCACTCAGGGTCTGATTTGTCACCGCCAAACCCAGATTTGGCAAACACCTCCCTCACCCACGCAGGGCTTCCACCCAACTCTGTCCTCGCTGTTTAACGCTCTCCGTACTAACCAGGCAAACCCCGTACCAGACCTCCCAGGCAGCCTGGGCTGAGCAGCTCTTGGTCCTTGCGGGTGCCCATCCCCGCTGCCCCGTGCCACCCCGCATCCCTCCCGTCCCCTCGCAGACACAAAGCCACCCCGAGAGCCCCGAGAGCCTGGGCGGTCCGGCTGGGACCCCAGCATCCATCAAGGAGCTATTGATATATTTAGAGGAGCTTGTAACGCTGAGGCTTTTCAGGCTGACCCTCTGCCTCCCATTCAGGCAGCAGACAATGATGAATGAGCCCCAGAGAATAGAGGCAGCCCAGCTGAGGCTGACGCTCCTGTTCTTCTTGAAAAGGTAGAAAAAGGATCCTGAAGGAGCAAGGAATAATTAAAAAATAAATGAACTGGCTTGGGCAGTGATGACAGAAGCCCTGCCTGATTTGCAAGGGCTGGGCATGCTTCACAGCCCTGTGCTGCCCTTTCTATTCACGGGAGAAGATCCTTTGGATAAAACTCCACTGCAGCAGGGAAAATGCGGGGAGCATTAAAAATGTAAAGCTAGAGAATTCTCTTTAGTCAACTGCATAACCCCAGGCCATGTTTGTCACTGTCAGGGTGATGAATTGGGAGCTGTCTGAAATCAGCACGCTCACTTTAATAATGTCACTTTCCCTGAGCCCTAAAAAATGTCTTTCTGAACCAGCCGGACAGAGTCTGGTCCTTAGCCCAGCAATCAGCCATCTCCCTGGGCTTCCCTGGGCAGCACAAACCATGCTGAAAGGACCGGGTTGAGGAGAGGACACCCGGAGCAGGGCAAGCACTGGGTGCAGGCAGGGCTCAGCGCATCCTCGCTGCAGGGACAAGCTGAGGCTGCCAGGTGACACCGGTGGCCGACAGTCCCAGGGAAGGGATGTTCAGGCACTCGGAGGTTTCATTTCAGCTGATTTCCATACTCTGCCCCAGCTTTTTTATTTCTGAGCACTTCCCAGGCCCTGTAGGCACCCATCCTTGTGCCCTGTGCCACCCCACGTCCCCCCCGTGCCCGTCCCAGCTGTTCTTCTTTGTAGGCACAAAGCCACTCTGAGAATTAACTTTGAGCCGTTGAATTAACTTTGAGCTACTTGGTTGGAGAAAACCCAAAACCTAACATTAAGTTTTGCATTTTAAACCCTGAATTTCAAAGCTGCCTTCTGCCGCCGGCGTGTCGGTTTTGCCTGGGAAATGGGATCATTTGCAATGGAAATTGGTCCCGTATTTTCACAGGGAACTGACTGGAATTAAGTAATTTGTAATGAAATGTAGAAAAGTTGCCTGAAATTTCATTTAATTTGCCTTTCTTGATAGCTGGCCCATCCGCCGAGATCTTCAGGAGTGGCTGAAAGGTCCTGGTGGAAGGTGTCCCTCCCCACGGCAGAGCGGTTGGAACTGGAGGATCCCTAAGGAAGCTTCCATCCCAAACCATTCTATGATTCTATGAGTGATGATTTGGGCATCACCAGCCTGGTTTTCTCAAATCCACTGAGCAGATACCTTGGAAAAGTCCCCAGAGAAGCACCCGGGTCTCGTAGGACTTGCAGAGACTTTCCCCCAAAGCGTGGCAGCTCTGTGCCTCTCCCTGCACAGAGGTGTCCTTGCCTGCCGCTTCCAGTCCTTTCTTTTCTAAACATCAGAGATGCAGATCCCACATCCGCGGGGCTCAGTGCTGGGGCAACCCATGGAGGGGCCACGACGCCTTGCCCACACTCCCTGTTCCCCCCCTCCTCACAACCACAGAATCCATCCAATTTATCTATTTTCCAGCCAAGCTTTCAAACACATTATTTCCTAGGGTTGCTGGGTTTTTTTCCACCCACAAACCTTGGACATCTTGCTGCTTACGACCAGACCTGAGATAAAATCGACTTCAAAGCAGTTTCTATAATGAGCAGCAGTGCATTAGAAACCCAACAACAGAGGAGACGAGAGCGGGATAAAACTAACCTGAAAAGAAGCACCATCCCTTTAAGGAGAGATAATGAACGGAGAAGCTGTTGCTTGGCATGTTTGCAGAGAACCGCTAATTAAAACATCGCTTCTGTAAAGTATGCTGATCCCATTGATTCTTCCCCCCACACAGTTAATTTGCTGCTAGGAAGGCAAAGTCGCAAGGGTCCTCATTATAAAAATTTCACTGGCTGCAGCTAATGGTTGTAATTAATAGGTGCAATAAATTTCAAATGGGCAGCCAGGGTGTTCATTAGCTGTGGGCTGACTCAGCACCGGTGGCCTCACCAGTTACTAAATAACCGATTTCCAAGCAGACGGGAGGAGGAAGGTGCTCGGTGGCACAGCCGGCGCATCCGTAATTCCCTGCTGAGAGCAGAGCTGAATAAATAATTCCTGGCAAGTCCTGGATTTGTCTCTTTTTGTGCCGTTGGTGAGTTGTCTGTGCAAACCTCCTCCAGCTCTCAGCCAGCTGACTTTTTCTCAGAAGTGCTGGCACAGCCAAGTGACCTGGATTTCACGTGGGATCAGCACTCAAGGCATTGAACCCTCTGATGGATGCAAAGGGCAGCTCAATACCCAACGATAATATCCAGCATGGATCAAACCCCGGGGAAGCCGTTCGTGTGGGTCTGCCTGTTGAGAGTGTGAGCTGCAGTGTGATTTTTAATGCCCTGGTCCTTCTCTGGGTGTCCTGTGTAAAGGACATCAATTTAAAATCACCCCAGGGTTTAAAATCACCCCAGGGTTCTGTTGAGCATCATCCACTCCATAGGAGACCCCAATGCCACAGACACAAGCGTGTATCAGCCTTCCCGGGGCTTGGATGCTGCTGGCGATGTGCTGCGTGCCCCAGTGCGCCCCGTTAGAATCATAGAATAGTTTGAGTTGGAAGGGACCTTAAAGATCGTCCAGTTCCAACCCCTGCCATGGGCAGGGACATCGCACTGGATCAGGCTGCCCAATGCCCATCCAGCCCGGCCTTGAACACCTCCAGGGATGGGAGTCATCATAGCTTTGATTAAAACAACCCCCTTTTTCATTCATTATCATCTGGCTGTAATTAAAATATCAATAATTGGTACTATCTCTCCAAGTTATCTCCTGGGACCAGCACCCATGGGCTTGGGCAACCCAGCAAGAAACTGGTACTGCTTCTGCTGCTTTTCCACCATCAATACTACACGGAGGCAAACCCCATCCCTCTCTCCACGTGTGCGGCAGCGGGCAGAGCCCCCAGCCCGTGCATCGCGATGTGGGGAGCAACTGCTGCTCGCGGTGTTGGGGGGTTGATGCCCTCTGCGCGAGCTACACTCTCCTGGCATATCGAACTTGAGGCTGCTGCCATGAGGGGTGGTGGTGGCCACTACAGCAGCTCATGGGGTTGTTGTTGGGGCATGCGGCTGTGATGTCGTCACGCTGCAGGGCAGCTCAGGACAAGCCTGTGCTTCACCCACCGGCAGCTTTGGGCTCTAGGAGCTCCACGCCCAACTCCCGGATGAAGCCGAGGACGGTAGATGCCTCACTCATAAATGGCAAAAATTATCTGGAATGAGGAGCTTGTCTTGCTCTGCACATTCACTTTCAGGAGCTCAGGAAGGACTGAGGACTGCTGGGAGGGGTCCAGCATCCTTTCTGGGCACTTCAGGGGATGGAGTTGCCCAGCGGTACCCAGGCAGCGGCTCTTCCTCACACTTGCTCCTCTGGACCAGGGATGGGATATCGATAGCTGCCTTTATATAACAGATGTGTTCTTCGGTTCCCAAAGATGCTCTGAAAATGCCAACCTGATCTATTGTTTTATTGAATGCTGTGAATGTTTTATAAGCACGGCAGCTGGGGGCTTGGCAGCAAGTGCAGCCGCGCGGGGCTGCAAGGCAGAGGCTGCGCTAATTGAAAGGTGACTGGAGCTGCTGGGAGGTGGATGCCAGATGAGCCGGGTGCTCACCTGGTGTTGGCAGCATCTCCTCTCTGCCATGGACCTTTTCCAGGGGCCAATGCCTCCTGCGCAGCAGGGCTTCCAGAAGAACACACATCCCATGCGTCTCTCCCCCCTCGCCTCGGCTGGGTGTCCCCCTGAGGATCAGACAGACTGAAAATCACAAGGCAAACCTCTCAGCTTAAGCCCTTGTGCGTGGCCAGGCAGTGCTGGAGCTGGACAACAAAGAGCAGGAAAGAAATCTGGCAGAAAATCACCAGCCCTGGCTCCTGACCACCAGACACCCTGACCAACGAGCCCACTCACTTTCCTCCCATTCCAGCTGCTGTTCGACACTGCCAAAACACCCTGCCTCGTGCTCACTCTGTTTCTTCCCTTTTTAATGCCTGCCTTGCTAAAAAAAGAAATCAATAGCATAAAGGGTAGTGAGAGCAAGTCTCGGGGGTGAAGTATCTCGTTGGCGGAGTGCAGACAGGCTGCCAATAATCCTGCTCTGAGCCGCTTTGCCCAGCAGCCACCAAAATATTAATAGGGGCTGATGCTGCTCCAGCACGGGTGTCTGCATCCCTCCAGGGTCTCTTGAAGAGAGGCAATTGCCACTTGGAGATGGGGTCTGTACCCCTGCACCAGCATCCTCAGCATCCTCAGCATCCTCAGCATCCTCAGCATCCTCAGCATCACCAGCATCACCAGCATCACCAGCATCCATCTCTTTCCCCCCGTGCTCAGACCGACGGCATGCTGTCGGCTTTGTGATGCCGAGGGCTTTGCCAGGGACTGACCTGACTCAACAGGACCATCCAGAAAGGATTTTGCTCATTACTTCCCCAGTGCAACCTTTTGGGTTGCAAAAAATTGCACAGCAAAAAATGGGACCCCTTGTGTATTTTTGGTTTCTTTGCCCTGTTCTCCCCTTCTTGGCAGTTAATGGTACCCTTGCTCCGGGCTCCCCATCCCTGGCCTCGTGCCGGGTTTGGAGCAGCCCTGGGGTGGGAGCGGTGGGGCCAAGCCATGCGTGTCCGCCCGCAGGGATGGGCCCTGCTCGGCGTGAATGGCTCGGGGCTGCCATTGTCATGGGTGAATTTTCTGAATGAGCAAATCCTCATTAAAAAATAATTAAAACAGCCTGGTGAGATTGGCTTAATTCCTTTCATTTTGACTGATGGTGTTTAGTTTTGATGATTTATGTGCCACAGTCTTGCCAGCTCTCATGCTTTCATTGTTGGAACTCATGGGATTTCATGATTTTCTTCCTTCCACACCTCCTTGAGTCATGGGATTACAGCTGCAGCTCAGCTTTCGTTTTTTTTTCAATGACTATTATTTTTAAAGATGCATTCCAGGCTGCTGAAATAAACTTGAAAGCCTGACACCTAATGACTCAAGGCTCCGGAAGTGAGAAAAAAAGAACAGAGAAATCGCTCGCTTCCTGCTCAGTGAGGGTGGTTTGTAACCCCCTGATGTTGTTTGGGTGCTGATGGAGGTGGTGGGGTCTGTGGTGATGGGAACTGTGGTGATGGGATCTGCAGCGGTGGGATCTGTGGCAATTGGATCTACAGTGATGGGCTTGCAGTAGTGGGGTCTACAGGGGTGGAGTCTGGAGAAATGGGGTCTGCGGTGATGGGATCTGCAGTGATGGGATCTGCGGCAATGGGAGCTGTGGTGATGGGATCTGCAGCGATGGGATCTGTGGCAATAGGATCTACAGTGATGGGCTTGCAGTAGTGGGGTCTACAGGGGTGGAGTCTGGAGAAATGGGGTCTGCAGTGATGGGATCTGCAGTGATGGGATCTGCAGTGATGGGATCTGCGGCAATGGGAGCTGTGGTGATGGGATCTGCAGCGATGGGATCTGTGGCAATAGGATCTACAGTGATGGGCTTGCAGTAGTGGGGTCTACAGGGGTGGAGTCTGGAGAAATGGGGTCTGCAGTGATGGGATCTGCAGTGATGGGATCTGCAGTGATGGGATCTGCAGCAATGGGATCTGCGGTGATGGGATCTGCAGGGATGGGATCTGCAGGGATGAGATCTGCTGTGATGGGATCTGCGGCAATGGGAGCTGTGGTGATGGGATCTGTGGTGATGGGATCTGCGGTGATGGGATCTGCAGGGATGGGATCTGCAGTAATGGGATCTGCGGCAATGGGAGCTGTGGTGATGGGATCTGTGGTGATGGGATCTGCGGTGGTGGGATCTGCAGGGATGGGATCTGCTGTAATGGGATCTGCGGCGATGGGATCTGCGGTAATGGGAGCTGTGGTGATGGGATCTGTGGTGATGGGATCTATGGTGCTGGGGTCTGCGGCGGTGGGTCCTGCAGGGATGGGATCTGGGGTGGTGGGTTCTGCGGTGATGGGGTCTGCAGCCCTCCCACGCTGCTGTGTTTGCAGATATTGCCTTTTCACATTTAACAAGTGCCAACTGGCCCAGTCCTGCTCTATAATTAACCCTGTCCTTCTCGCATGCTCCCGGCCACTGCCTCCCCTCCGACATCCTCACGGCACGGGGCTGGCGATGGCCTCGCAGGCACTGGTGGGACAGATATTGCCTGGTGCAAACTGCGTGGCTCCAGGCTCTCTGCAACCCGATGGGTCTGCAGCATCCCTGGAAGGTTCAGAGGATACAGGAGTGATGGTCCTGGAGGTGCCTGAGCTTTTCTTCAGCTCTCTGTGAGCTCAGGAGAGCCAACAATGGCAGAAAGGGCTCCTGCCATCACCTGGCAGCCGCTTTGGTGCTGCATTAAGGCAGTGGCCGTGGCCCTTGGAATTGCCCTTGTTCTCTGCCTGACGCTTTTGTTCTGCGGGGCTGCAGGTGGGGATGCTTTGAACTGTGTGAGAAAAGCTCGCTACCAAAGAAAAGCTGCTCCCACCGCCCTCGCAGCCCCCTTCGCCAGCACCCGGCGCCGCTGAGCGCCCTTTCAGCTCTGAATGGGGACGACGGCGCCTGAAAGGCCATGCCCCCCACCATCCCCATCCCCCTTTGTCTCCCTCTCCTCACCACCCCCTGCCCCATCCGTCTTGCTAAACCTCTAAGGCCTTGCAAGGCTTCAATGCCCCCTTTCACTTGTTATTTGTTACCAAATAAATATGAGTGATTAAAAAGGGATCAGGAGTCCGTGCAGTTTGCAGAGGTGCCTGGAAGGTGGAGAGCCTCCTCTGTGTAGCCCATGGCTTTTCGCCCTACATGAGTTAGGAAAAGCAATCACATAGGAATAAAAAGCCATAGACCACAGCAGAGGGCTTACCCAGGATAAGCCAGCAGTCTTTGGGGAAAGAAAAAGGAAAAAAAAGGAAGGAGGGAATAGAAAGTGAGCCCCCCATTTAAGTTGTCGTCCCTCCCCATGCCCAGTTGGGAGCACAGGCTACTGCATCCCTGCACGGGGACTGCAGCCCCGCAGCTTGACCCAACAAAAATCATAGAATTATAAAATCTTGGAATGGTTGGGTTGGAAGGGACCTCAAAGCCCATCCAGTTCCACCCCCTGCCATGGGCAGGGACACCTCCCACTGGCTCAGGGGCTCCAAGCCCCATCCAACCTGGCCTGGAACCCCTCCAGGGATGGGGCAGCCACCACTGCTCTGGGCAACCTGGGCCAGGGCCTCCCCACCTGAACAGGATGAGGTGGAAAAAATGGGGCAACCACCCACCGCTATGGCCTCTGCCCAGTCACCTCTCAGCTCCACGGGATTGCAGGGTGGTTTATCCTGAGTCAGGGAGGAGAGATCCAAACCTGCCCCATCTGTCTCCTCAGGAACCTGCCAGCGCGGTGGCCTGACCCTGGGAGGAGGACCCAGCACCTTGTCTTTTCTGCTTCAAATGATGTAATGAACTGCGGTTGCAAGGACAACAGCCTCTTGCAGCAGAGGGGATGCTTAAAAGCCAATGTGCCATCGCCTGACTCAGCGGCAGCACGCCCAGCCATTTATTTCCACTCTCCCGGTGTCCTGGCCGCAGCTACACCTTGTCTCCATCAGGAGGATGGTATTCTCTATCACATCTTTTTGTGCTGCTTGTAAGGATCCCATTAAACCTGAGAAACCTTAAGTTATAGACCAAGTAGTTGCTCTGGTTGTAAATGGAGCGGCACAAATTTACACCTGCAGATCAAGTGTCCTTTTCCCTCGCAGATCACTTTGCTCTTCGACAGACGCTTCCCTCGCAGCAGCCCCGGAGCACACAGAGTAAATCCCTTTTGCAAGCAAGGGGGAAAGACTCTTGCCTTGGGGTATGGCCGTACCCCGTCAGTGCTTCAAAACTTTGACCCTTAAAGCCACCGAGGGACTCACCCACAGTCACAGAGTCACTCAGCAGCAGAACTGGGAATGAAAACCCTCCCGTGGCCCCACTGCCCCCGCGGCTCACCTGGCTGCAGAGGCGGCGAGAGGTGCATCCAACAGACCTGCCTTTGTCAGCTGAGACAAAGGGCTAAAGAAAGGTCTGGCTGCAAACTTGCCTCCTGCCCTCTTCCCTGCTCCTGCCTTCCCCTGTCGCCTATTCAGGGGAGCTTCCATCTCCATACCCACAAAAGAGGCATCCCAGAACCAGGTGATGCATTTCATGGAGAGCAGCTGCTCTGGCAGCTCCTCTGAGAGCTGGACACGGACCTTATTCTTTATCAAAAGCCTCTGCACCTCCCCACACCTCAGGGAGCTCCTCTGGAGGCATCAAAACTGCCCGCGTTGTCCCTGGGAAAGCATTGGCCTCTGCCTTTATCCTCTTCCCCTGCCAGGGCACCGTGCGTTCAGCAACAGTGACTGCTAATTGTTGGGAGCCGATGAGGTCAGCTCTGCTATTGAGTCTAGGAAACTCCCTTTCTTGTTGCCCTAGCAGGAATTTCATGTTTCTAAAACTACACAGCAACCGGGTTTGGAAGTAGGAAGGATTTTGCACCCTGCAGTTTGTAATAGCAGTGAACGTGACTTTGACCTACAAACCAAAGTTCTGAAGCAGGCGAGCGGCTCTGAACTGGTGTTTTCCCAAGGTCTTCTCTCTTTTAGCTCCTATATATGAATGGTGAGAAGCACAGGCCACCGTGTGCCCCACGTTCCGACACAGCCACCTTCCCTTTCCAGCCCCATCGCCCTGTGGGCAGATGCACCCGTGGAAGCCCAACCACACCACCTTCTGCAGGAGCAGCGTTTGGCCCCAACACGAAGCCCTGGGGTGCAAGGAGCTCTGCCAGAAAGTACCCAGCACGTACCCATGGGTGCTGTGTTGGCACTAGGAGCCCCTGAGGGTCTCTGTCCCCCCACTCCAACACCCACCCACCCCATCGTCCCACGGGTGCGCTAAGGAGACAGCCCCGATTTCATTGCACACATTCGAGGGGTAAATCTTTCCAGCAGGACAATGCTTTTTGAGATGTGGTCCTACGGCTCTGCTTTGGCACCCAAGGAGGTTGCACCCAAGCAGGTTGCACCCAATGCAGGGCAGCTCCAGTGCCAGGCTGCTCTCCCCACATCTCGCCCCAGAGCCACCAGCCCCACACGGCACCGCAGGGACCCGAGGAGAGCCCGGAGCCTCCGGCCGAGCGCAGCTGACCTCACCTTTGGCAGCACGGCATCCTCTCCGTGGCAAGGGCGTCACGCCAGCCAGCACGGACCTTGGGACGGCAGCCACCGTGGCATCGCCCGCACCGTCCTCTCCTCCCCGCACCTCCTTGGCCCCCCCCAGCAAAACCAGGGTGCTGCGGGGATGCTCGAGGAAGCGGGTGTCCAGGGCGGCGTGCGGCCGCCACCCCCGCTGCTTCTGAGCCCCAGCCAGCTATGAAGCATTCTCATTTCTTAAGCCCTGACCCCTCCCTCGCCGGCTGCTCCCGCTGCCATCCCCAGCGCCCCGATCCCATGTCCCCGTCGAGCCTTGCTGCGCGGTCGCATACTTGAAATGGTTGTGCACCAAAGGGGTTGGGAGCAGAAGGAGGGAGAGGAGGGGGGGTCAGGTATTTCTCCATCCCTGGCTCCGGAGAACCGGTAACAAAGGCGCTATTGAACTGCAGCCTCTCTGGTCTGTGAAGCAGAAACCTCTTGTATCTACTTCACTGCCTTTGATCTAACTCCCCCAGTGGGATGGATATTACTCATGTCCTGCTGCTCGGGTACTGTTGCCAGAATGGGACGGGAAGGGGGGGACAGGCCCCCACTCGTCACTCTCGGTTTGGGAAGTGTCCTGTTGGCACCAGGCAGGGGCACCCAGCGCTGCCGTCCCTCCCCACAGCCCCTCTGCCTCCCTGCTCCATCCTCCAACCCTCCCAGATCCCAAACTTTGGGTGCAGGCGCCCAGTCGAGCGTAAAGGCGGGAGGAGCAGGGCTCTGCGCCTTACATTCCTCTTCTATAATTAAAGCCGGTGTGCCGGGTGGAGGGGGAATTTCCCAAAGGGTTTTGCTGGCATCTGGACAAGGGTCAGACAATGAGAACATTTGACAGGGTGCCCAAATCTGCTGTATCTTGGATACAGTCAAAGCCTCCCCCGTGCAGTCCATCCCAGGCGCTGGGTTGTGAGAGGTGGGGGTCGTTTGGGCAGGTTGGGCAGTGGGGAAGGCAGGCGGGAGCTTGGGGACTCTCGTGACATCCCCGCAGCCTTCGCTCCAGCCGAGCTGGCCTGAAATACAAAAGCTTGAGCAGCCCCAGCTTGCTCTGAAACCACGTCCCCACTGGGATCCCCCAGAAAATCCTGGGTAAAGGTATCAAACACACCTTAGAGACTCACAGTACTTAGTGGAGTGCTTTAAAAAGTGCTTTCCTGCCCTCCTTTCCACTCTGCCTCCCTCCCTGGGGACCCAGGGGCACCGGGGGCTTGGTCTGGGTTTGCCAGTCCCCGGAGGCGCTGGGATGCTGTGACAGCCTGGCTGGAAACCATCCCAGCTCCCCGAAAGCACTTGAGTGCTTTTTGGAAATCTTATTCTCTTGCCTTTCCAGTTAGTTTGCAGAAAACCCTGTGTGTGGCAGCTCCCACCGGTACCCAGAGAGGCACGTGTGGGCATCGCCCTCGGAGCAGGCAAGCCCCTGGGGTGCCCCTGGAGTCCCCAGTATTACAGCACAAGAGGAAGCCTCGCTGCAGCCAAGGGCTTTGAGCTCTGCTTCGCCTTCTCCCAAGGCCCATTCCCTCCTTCCCCAGCTCCCTGCCCGTGCCCCAGGAGCAGGGAGAGCTGACACTTGCACAGAGCCTCTCCGGGGCTGCCCCCATCCCAGCAGCAAGGAGGAGAGAAATAATTCATACCCAACCACTGAAATATAAACGATGGATGGACAGACAGATGGATGCATAGATACCCAAGAACAGAGACTGACCCAGCGGGCTACACCTAAAGGATTTTGTTTTTCCACAGAGATCATATTAGTTGCATCCCAAGGAGGTGCAATCAGCCTTTCTTTTAGGGCAGCATCTGCAGTTGCCTCCTCCTAAGCCCCTTTCTGCCCACTTACTGGTTGGCCCATTCCCAGGGCAGGGCATGCAAGACCCGACTCTTGTTAGGTTTTCAAGCATTGACTATTAGAACTTGGGGAGCAGTTGAAGTCGGAGTTAGGCAACACTCCTTTTTCAAGCTGCCTTGACAGCTGGTTCCAGCACAGCAAGATTAGATCCACTAATCACATTTATAAGGCGCCCAGGATCATGAATTGGGTATTCGGAGAATATTTGTCATTGTAACAGTGTCATTTCCCAGCCTTCAGCGTGCATTAACTTGTCCTCCAAGTCGTTATGGCTGGATTTCTTGGCTTTATAGAAACATCTACTTGGGCCCAAAAGCATTTGTTGTATCAGTGCTCTGCACAGCTAAGGTGTAAGCTGTCTGGCGCTTGTACATCCCGTGGATAGGGTAATATCAGGGTTATTTATGGATTTTAATCAGCTTTCTCACCACCTGATTTTGTATTGATAGCTGCTTTAACGAAACAGATATAACCCCTATCTTTCCAGGATGCTATATAAATCCACCAAGCCTTACAGGCACTGAAGAGGGGGGCCAGGTAAGCTAAGCAGCACCCCAGACCAGGCGGCGCATCCTTCACGGTGAGCACAGCAAAGCGGGGCAGATCTGCTTCCCCATCACTCCCCAAAGCAGGCGTCTGGTGATGCGACCGCACTGTCTACAACACCCTTATCAAGACAAGCTGGAGAGATGTGTTCAACAAATCCCTGTTTGCGGCAACAGCAGCAATCGCAGCATCACGGGCTGTGCACAGCTCGCCTGCAGAGACTGCAGCGTTGCATCAAGGAGAGGCCAGACGGAGCCCAGGGTCCCTTCACAGGATGCTCCGGCAGCCACAGAAAATCCTCAGGCTCAGGAAGGGTCAAAATAATCCTGACTTTGGAGGTGCACGTGCAATCACACATCCCTTCCAAGACACGGAACACTGCGTAAAACGGGTATGAGTTGTTTTAAGGAGAGAAAAGAAATCATTTCATTTTCTGGCTACTTTTGCCTTTTGCTTTGTGCCCTTAGGGATGCTCAGCCCACCTCTCTCCAGAACAGCAGACGTTGCTCATTCAGCCTCTCCCCGATATCCTGGCATCCCATGAAATGTATTTTGCCCTTCCAGCAAGTACCAGCACACCAGGACCTGATTTTCTCTAATTCATGGATGCGTGTAGGAAAACTGAGGCTGGTGAGGAGTTGGGAGGGATGGGGGGTGCAGAGCTGGGCTCGGGCTGCCCCGGCACGGCTCAGCCTGGCACCAAGTTCCCAAAGGATTGGCTTTGATGGGTGCCTGAGATTGCTTTAGTGAGCAGAAATGTTCTCACAGGAACAGGAAAGTTTGAGCCAGGAGGAAGATTTTGCAAATCCAGTTAGTTTGTACCCATTGGCTTTGGGTACAAAACCCACTCAGAGATGTTGCATCCTTCCCTTCCCACTTTTCTATGTGGAACAGGACATCACTTCCAGCTCTACTGAATTCCTACTTAAAATATATATGTTAGGTGACCAAATATATAACACAACTTTTTTCTTCAAGTGAAACAAAACGTTCTACAACCTGAGATGATTTTGTTTCCCAGCTTGATGAAAAAATTCCAAATAAATTGATTTTGGTTTGACTCCTTGGTGCTTCTGTGCTCTACAAACCGACAAACTGGTCCTCAGCAGAGGCTCTGCACCTCAGCCAGGCTGCCCTCAGAGGGGGACGTCTGGCCGTGGGTGTCCCAGATCACAGCCGATATGACCGGTTGGACTGGATGATCTTAGAGATCTTTTCCAACTTCAATGATTCCATGATCCTGTCGAACCCCAAACCCCTCCGCTCTGCCTCCGCTCAGCCCCAGCTCAGGAGCATCGCTGTTTCCTCCGGCTTTTTTATCAGGTGGAAGGATGAGCGCGGCAGAGAGGGAAGGGATGAGATAATGACCCAGATCCGTTCCTGCAAACTCACCATCAATTTGCCACACAGCCTATTAAGAGAGGGCCAACACAACCCGAGAATCCAGGTAAGTCACTCGCTAACAAGATCCTCCCGGGCCTTTTAGCACATTCCTGGTCACAGATATTTCAGCTCCCGCAGCCCCAGCTGTAATTAAGTCTGGGCTGCGAGGCAGGAGAGGCTGCGGCAGCCAGAGGGGAATTTGTCTGGATTTGTCGGAGCAGCGGGCAGGGCTGATGAGGGAAGGTCTCTCTAAGGCAGGGATGAGGCGGGGGCTGCAGCCCGAGCACCCCGCGCAGGGCAGGGGCTGCTCCCTCCGTCAGAGCATCGCAAGAAGGACGAGCGCTTCTCCCCTTGGATCTCAGCAACTTGGACTTGGTAACGGAGGGAGAGCGAAACCGCCGGGGTGAAGGGGACGGTTCAGTGATCGGGAGCGGCTAGAGCAGAGGGAACAAAGAGACGGAGGAATTAGACGGTGGAAGAGCCCATGGGTGGTACAGGGGCACTTTGTCCAGAAGTAGAAAGCAAAGGCAGGATAACCAACACCTCTAAACCAGCGCGACCCCTCCGACTGCCCCGGGGAGCCACTTCCCTGGGCTCAAACCTGCTCAAGTGATTCCAGTGACTTCAGGGACATCATACTGGGCACAAGCGTGGGAAGGAAAGAGGTCAGCCTGTCTCCATAAATCGGGGCAGAATCCACGGACAACAGGCGTTGCTGGGGAAGCAGACCCACTAAGGTGCTCTCACAGAGCAAATCCCAAACCCCTTTCGCGTGTGGTTTCACTGTCATGTGCACAAGCCCAGACAGCTCCTATAAAGCCACAGACCGGGCTCTCTCCTGGCCCAGGGGCAGGCACAGCCTCCAGCGCTCGGCTAGAATTCACACCACATCTTCGCAGCACGTTTGAAGAGGGTTCAACCACTCACATTCACCAAGACGCCTTTTCCTGGCTGGCACGGGTCATTTGCACAAACAAGAGAAATTGCAGCCTCCTTTACAAACATCGCTCCCTCCCCTGCGCAGCGGCTGCTCTGGCCCCCCAGTACCCCCCTGCACATCCCACGGAGGATTCCTGTGGGCATTCCTATTCAGGTTGTGCTGTGCAACCCTCATCAACTGAAACACAGGACACTAGTGTGCTTCCCACCTGGGATTCCCCTCTGGATGCACGGAGGAGGCCAGTGGGGCGAGGAGAGGTGCCAGGTGAAGGTAGGGATGCTGTTAGATCTGTGGGGCTGGGATGACCCTCCCCACGTGGCCCCGCTGATGCTCCCCAGTGCTGGTTAGAGAGGATTAACCGGAGCTAGAGTGACTTGGATGGACATGAGGTGGGTTGATGGTTACCCACATGGGAGCTGCTGTCATGTGTCTGTGTGCTTGCAAGCTCTTCATGCCCTCCCGGGGTTTGGTGAGCCATGTCTGGGCATCAAGAGGTCCAGATTGCTCTTGCTTTGGGCTTTGCAAGGCCTCTGCCATGGTTTTGCTAAGCTGGTGGCCCTGAAAGGAAGATCTCCTCAAAGTCAAGCTGGCATCGGCAGCTCTGCAACAGGCAGCGTGCAAGGGCTGCAAGGAGGAAACGTGGGGCTGGAATAAGAGATCCTACATGGATTAGCCCCTGGAGAGGGAGTGGTGGCATCCATAGCTGCAGGCAGGTTTGTATGGCTTGGGTAACGAGGTTTGGGAAGCATCATGGATGCATCCCCTGTGTCGGGTCCAAGGTGATGCACTCATTCGTGTTTCATCTGCCGTTTGCCCTGTTGTTCACTGTTACCGGTGATTCGCCATGTCCTGCTGACAAGCCATCGGGGACTCACCACATAATGTGACACCGATAAACATAAGGAGAAATTCTGGTGGAGAAAATGTCTCTCTTCCACTTTGGAGACCTTCCCTCCCTTGCTCACCGTGCTGGGCACCACGGTCCCACCACTCCCTCCCAAGGGACAACCACACCTGGAGGGAAGAAGAACCCCACGGGGAGCCCCGTGAGCACAGTGTGAAGGTTCCCCAAGCCCATACCTGAGTCTGTTCTCTCTGCCTGGAGCCATCCCAGCCCTGGTCCCACCCAGCCCTGCTGCTGCAGATCTGCCACCACTCCCTGGGGACGCACAAATCAGGAGGGGATATCCCTTTGGTCCCTCTGGGCGCCTCCAGCCCTCTCCATAGAGGGAAGCTGGGGGGGGGGGGGTTGCCGCCCTCCTCTCTCTTCACTGTCAATGAAGGTTCCAGCAGGGAAAAAATCTTCTTAATGAGCTCTCACAGTCCAGACAGGTGAGCGCACCCTGGCACTTGCACACACCAACGCCCAATCCCTGTATGCCGGTACAAAACCACCGCACAAGCCTTGGGGAACGGTGTGGTCTCCCCAGACCCTGCCAGCCCCCAGGACCCCATCACCCAACTCCCTTCCAGTACATCTGAACAACGGCGAGAATCAAACGACGCCGAAATCAAGACCATTCCTATCTCAAAGTGATTCATTTCCTTTCCCCTCGCTGACATCACCGTTCAGGTTAACACAGGCACCACTTCCCTTATCTTTCTTCAGGATTACCTCATCGGAGAGAACCCGGAGAGCCTCCCTCTCGGCTGTGCCGAATCCCAGCACTGGTGTCGGAGCTGCAAGTTTGCAGCCAGAGGAAGGATTGCTCAAATGCAGTTCCACCAGCACACCCAGCTCTCCCGAACACGCCAGCCCTCCGTGCTGTTTTCTTACAGGATTCGGTGACATTCAGCAAGGCACAAGCACTAACAAAGCTCCTGCTCTTCACCCTCCGGTTCACACTCACCAGGAGGAAAATACACTTCTGCACCAGGTGGAGTTTCTCTTTGCCTGCGATCGGGAGCTGATTCACGGGTTTTATACCCATTGCAAAACTGCTTTTACACACACAGAGGTACCCAGTCCCACACAGCCCCCCTCGCCCCTTCACGTGTGGTACCTAAGATGGGAAACTTATCATGTATGCCCACGAATGTATATTCGTATATAGGAACACTCATACAACTGCACACTTCGTCCTGAAATCCAACCGTTAATGAGCTCACATGTAATTTAGCCGATAAGTACGTTACCATGGGTTGTATGCAATTGTGTGCCAACATAAGTTATGTGAATACACGTGAATATATATATACAGACATAGAATCATAGAATATGGGCCGGAAGGGATCTCAAAGCCCATCCAGTTCCACCCCCTGCCATGGGCAGGGACACCTCCCACTGGATCAGGGTGATCAAAGCCCCATCCAACCTGGCCTGAACACCTCCAGGGAAGGGTCATATTTGACTATTTGGTGATTATTCTTGCCTAAACCAAAGAGAACTTAATTTTTTTCAGCTAATCGCATATATACCCACAAGACTAAAACTACTGCAAGCAAATGCCACGCATTAGCTACAACACAGCGGGAACAGATACAAACATATATACCCACATGCACACAAACCCATTTTCAACCTACACAATAAAGAGGTGAAGGACTTGAATTGCTTTGGGATGCTCCTATGCAGAATTAAGTCCCGGGGGGAGGCGGACAGGTAATGCATTCACACGGAGGCTGAGGGGTGCAGGTGTCTGTGTGTGGTTTGCCTGTGCTCATCACAAATGCCCATCGTACGCCGAGCGTGCAGCCTGTGCACCCACTCCTATTCCCTGCCTCGCTCTCACACACACACACACAACTCCTCCAGGCGAGACTTCAAACAAAGAAAGAGAAAAACGCTGTCTTACTTTGTTTCCTCCTTTTTTTTTTCCCACTCCTTCCAGCCGCCTCAATCCCGGGACTTCAACGGGACTGCGATTCTTTGGTGGAGATTATGAAAAGCAACTTAACAAAACGCCGAGCGCTGCTCCGAGCCGTGCGGAGGGGAAGAAGAGCTTTGCCAGCAGACAAGAGCCGGAACAAAAGCCCAGCAATGCCAGAGCGATGCTGAATAGGTGTCTTCCTAATTGTAAGGGGATTGTGTGGCTGTGTGTGGTTGCAGGGTGGGAGGAGGCGGGTGGAAGGGGCGATGGGAAGAGGCCTCCCTCCCACGCTGGCTGGGGACGGCTGCCCGCAACCCCAATCTGAGGTTAGTGCATAAATTATCTCCAGTCTCTCGCGCTCTTCCCATTGGGTCGCGGAGCAGTGCACACGTCTGCATCCCCGCTGCTCCGCTCTGCCGACAGCTTCCCATTCCTCGCACAACCCACAGCGGATGCCCGGTACCCACGGCGCACGGCCCCCCTGCCTGGGGCAGGGATGCTGGCTCTCCACAGCTCAACTCTTTCCTGCTTTCTGCCTTTCTGCTTTGTCTTCGGCTCCGTCTCCCAGCCAGGCAGACACAAAAGCGCCTCTGACCTGGGAGGAGAAATATCCGTCTCCAGAAAATAACTCACCCGAGCGCTCCGGTGTGTGCTTTCAGCAGGCAGGGAAATTAAAAATAGCTGGGATAGCTTGAAATCAGAGGCAGCGTTCCTTCCTTAATGAGTGTAATTAGCAGAGTGAGGATGGAAGCGTGTTTCCCTGGCTGTTCCCTGCATCTTTCCATGTCTCTGAACACCAGCCTGCCTCTGCTTTTCCACAGGCTTTTGGGAAACAGCGTTTTTCCACTTCCAGTAGCTGCCGGGCAGGAGCTGTGCTTGGATGCAGCTATTGACATGCACTTCAGCTTCCTTAAGCTCAGGGTTTCAGACAGGATTAAATCCCCAAACGCACATTCCAAGTCCTCTGAGGTTTGCAGAAGCAAAGACAAGTCGGATTTGGGACCTTCCTCCCCCCCTCCCCACTCACTGCTTCCCATCTACTTTAGCTCTCATAAATCCTGAGCTGTCAGTGTAACAACGGGTGATTCAGTGGGGATTTAGCCAGTCTTGAGACCCGTGGAGCGAACCAGATCCTCCTCCTGTGGCAGTGCCGGACCCGCCACGAGCACGGCATTCCCTCACCCTGCGCTGGGTCCCCTCGTTCTGGGACACGGAGCGCTGGGCTGCTCTCCTGTGGGAAGCCAGGAGGTCCTTGCAAGAAGCAAGGATGATCTCTGCTCTCTTTCCTGCGGGTACCCCGTCCAGCACCCCCCCCAAATCCAAATTCTGCAGGGGATTAATCCAACGCTCCATTCCGGCTGTGTCAGAGAGCAGCGAGCGCCTGTGATGGGATGAGGATGCAGCAGGGTCCATCCTGCACATCTTTGCCCTCAACAGGGAAGGGGCAGCAGACACAGCCCCGTGGGAGGGCAGCATGCTGGGAGATGTGTCAGGCAGCTCATTAAAAGATGGGCCTAATGACCCGATGGGCTGCGTTGTCTGCACAAGCCAGAGGAGAAGCAGGAGCATCCAGACTGGGCGACACGTCGGATCTGGGCACAGGACTGGCCGAGCAGGAGGTCCAGCTGTGCCGCCGGGCCAGGGAGGGCTGCGCTGTCTCCCAGCATCTGCTCGGCTTTGACATTGTGCTCACTTGGGCTTTTTTTAATTGTCTTGATGTCCCTCATTTGCATAATCCCCATAATGCAGTGCAGCAGGACTTTTGCTCTGAGCTAATAAATAGATGACAAAAATAAATGTGTCATGTAAGATTTGCTTCCATTTCTTTCCTTTGTGAGCGAGCTATCACCAAGAAATGATGCTCGCGGGGTTGATCTCACAGGAACTGTCAGCCTGGCCTGCCATAAGCAGCGATGTTCGCTTCGCCTGCGGTACGCAACTTTGCCAGATGTTAGGCTGAAGTCATGAGCTGGGAACAGGAGGAAGAAGCGGCTGTGAAATGCGAGGATGTGCTCCCCACCACCTGGGTTTGCCCCACATTAGCCCTACGAAGCTCTTCCCCAAAAGTCACCCCCAAAAGCGGGCTGGCAAAGGGTCGGTGGAAGGACTGCAGACCACTAAAATGTTCATGGTTTTGTTTGCAGCGTGCTTGTACCCAGTGAGAGGCAGGCAGGTACCTGGGGTGCTTTATTTTTAGATGTATTTTCATCACTGGGCACTTTGGTTTCCTCTGCTCCCTAATGTCACAGCCGGCTCTCTGCTCATTCTTTTACCTGAGATCCACGAGGCTATTCATTAGCATGAATATCCAAGGGGGTCTGGAAATCGATGAGGCTGGAAAAGCCCCATGGGTGTGCTACAGGATGATTTTCCCCTTGGTTTCACAAGAATTGATTTATAACTTCAGAAAACTTGGCTGGATGGCGCACAGGGCATCATAGAATCCTAGAATCATCAAGGTTGGAAAAGCTCTCTAAGCTCACGCAGTACAACCGTCAGACCAACCCCACCGTGCCGACTAAACCATGTTCTGAAGTGCCACATCCATATGGTTTTTGAGCCCCTCCAGGGATGGAGACTCGATCCCTGCCCTGGGCAGCCTCTGCCAGGGCTTCAGCACTCTGTCAGTAAAGAAATTGTTCTTAATAACCCATCTAAACCTCCCCTGGTGCAATGCATGGAAATGCCAGAGATCCCAGTACAAAACAGGCTTAACAGGCTCAAAGTTTTAAAGCAGATGCTGCCACGAATCACTGGGGCTCTGCTTCCCCGGGAATTCTCTCTCCACAACTGTGTTTTTCCTAGGCTGGAGCTCAGCTTGGAAGCAAGGGAGCCACTGGGCATCACCCCTGCATCGGGTCAGAGCAGATGATCTCTTCAGGTCTTTGAAGTGGTGGAGTTTGGATCTGATGGAATATGACAACGCAGCTTGTTAGGTTTCTGAAGATGTAGTCAAAGATGGTTACTTTGCAGAGGGTGCTGGCAGCCCGGGAGATCATATCTCGTGCATTACAGCAGTTGGTACTTTTTTCCTTTCCCGCGGCTGTGTGATTCTGGAGGATTCTCAGCTCTCATATAAAAATACCTTAGCATTTCCAACTGTGTTGTTTGCTGAGAAAAGCCTGAAAACACGAATCCTAAAGGGCAAAAGCTCGAAGAGAAATAAAGACCTGATAATATATGAGCTTTCTTTTTTTTCCCTGACCGATTTTAAATCATTTCTATGACCGTACCTAACTGCCTTCTGGCGTGCGAATGCTTGAGGCTGGTGTTACCGTAAAGACGGATTCACAACTGCTGGTCAGCAGAAGGAAAAACACTGCCTGTGGTTTCCAAAACGTTTGGATCAGGCTGCAAGAGTTGTTCATCAGCCTCATAGAACTGCACTTAATTGACATTTAATGGGTCCTGGGATAAGTCTTTCTGCTCACACAGAGGGTTTTCCAGCTGGGCTGCTCTGCACGCGTCTCCCCCCATAGTGGATGGAGGTGGGATGTGTTTGCAGTGAGCTGGGCTGGCAGCAGCCCTGAGGAGGAGATGTACTTGCAGATGGGTGCGTGTGGGGGATGCAAAGGCAGGGGGTGCAGAACGAGAGACTGGGAACAAAAGCAGAGGAGGAGAGAGAGAGGCGAGCTGTGGAGAAAGTCTGGGTCATGATTCTGGTGAGCCCCATTCGGAGAGATTTCCACTGCGGGCAGCCAAGGTCTGAAACAATTTCTCTCCCAGCTCATCCCAGCAGTGAGGTCTGCACCCTTGACCACCTGGAGCTGCCACCTCCCAGCGTGAGCAGCAGATCCCTGTGGCGGGGTGCGAGAGTGGGGTGCTGGGACAAGGGAAGGCAAAGAGCCATAAGGGTGGAAAGAAGAAAAAAACAGCAAGAGAGGTCGAAATTAGATGAGGTACAGGAGTGAGGCATGGAGGAGCACAGAGCATCCCTCCAGTATGCGGTGAATAATTTTCCCCTTCCCCAAAGCACTGTGTCGAGGGAAGGCGATCATCCATCTTCATTACATCACCAGAATAGGCTCTGTCAGGTTACACTGTAAAACTAATCAATAGTCTCTGCGGCCTCGCTGGTTCCTGCCACGCTGGCAGGCAGCGGGCTTGGCGCCGGGACATGCCAGCACAGCGGGCTGTGTGTCACACACGTGTGCTGGCACAGCCCGGCACTGGTCCCAGGGTAGCACCCATCCCCACGGCACTGGGGGGCAGAGACACCCGGTCAATGCTACACATTGCCTATGCATTCAATAAATTTTTCGTAGAATCATGGGATGGTTTGAGTCGTAACGGACCTTAAAGCCAGAAAAGTCATGGCTGCCCCATCCCTGGAGGTGTTCCAGGCCAGGTTGGATGGGGCTCGGAGCCCCTGATCCAGTGGGAGGTGTCCCTGCCCATGGCAGGGGGTGGAACTGGATAGACTATAAGGTCCTTTCCAGTCCAAGCCATTCTATGACTCTGTGCCCACCCTACAGATCACTCCCTGGGCAGGAGAAGGGTCTCAGCAGGATCCCTGCTCTGCACCGGGAAGCTTCGCCCTGGCTGTTTTCAAGGCAGCTCTCAAAGCGGCCGCTCCTACCCTGTGCCCAGGCTCCTATTGCGAGCAAAAGTCTCACCCAAGACAAGACCCATCCATCTTACTCTCAGCCTGGCTGCGTGGCTAAAAATAAGCCAATAAAGTAGCAATCACCTTGGAGAAGCAGTAGCTCTATTAAACCAGAGCGAGCTGCGGCACCTGCGCCCCAGCTCCCTGGTGCGCACGAGCCAGAAGCCCAGGAGCCTCCACCTGCCCCTCCGCTGCCGTGAGACGGTGCTGCCCCACGGCCCCACGCTCCTGCCAGCCCTCACTGGGCATCTCTGGAGATGCTCCTTGCTGCCTCATGGCACAGCCCCAGCTGCACCTCTCATGGAGTCATGGAATGGTTTGGGTTGGAAGGGACCTCAAAGCCCATCCAGCTCCACCCCCTGCCATGGGCAGCGACATTCCCACTGGATCAGGGGCTCCAAGCCCCATCCAACCTGGCCTGGAACCCCTCCAGGGATGGGGCAGCACCACTGCTCCGGGTAACCTGTTCCAGGACCTCACCACTCTCATATCCAGTCTCATGTCCTGCTGGGAGGGGAAGAGGGACTTATTGCAGCATCCAAGTGGCAGCGATCCCTTCACACCTCTCCCCTGACCCCAGTAGCTCTCATGGCCCAATTTGCCCATCACAGTCCAGTGCTTTGGCTGCAGGGAACCCGCACGCGGGGTTGCTCGTGTGCCTCTTCCCATGCAGAAGTTGTCCGAGGGGCAGATAGCTCCTCATTTGATGTGCTGGATGTTTGCATCAGTTTCCATTGCAAACGCTCATTTGTCATGTAGATCTCCTGGCATTTTTTTTTAAAGGGTAGATTAATTTAGGGGAGCTCTCAGATCCAATTTCCTCTGGCAATGCCTCTATTAGGCTGTGCGCAGCGGAGATATAGGCTCCCTTCCTCCTGCTGCTACTGATGGAATTTGATTCTGCGCTGCCAAATCTGCAGGGCTGCAAACACATTCTCACTCTTGATTAATGTGAGTAATTTCTGCTTGAAAGAAGGTTGAAATGAGCAGCCAAGGGGAAGCGAACGGTGAGGGTTCCCCCCCACCACCCCTCCTCCTCCCCCATCCTTCACTGCTGTTTGCATTTTACCAGCTCTGGCATGGGCTTAACAGATAAACAGAATTGCTGGCCCCGTTTCAAGAGCAGCAGAAGGTGCGGGAGGCGGGGGGCACCTCGGCGCGGGAGGGATGCTGTTGGGCTACGGCTCGTGGAATGCAAGGGGCGAGGGATGGGAGAGGGATTGTCCCCCACACTTGGAGCCAGGACAGGGAAGGGACCCCGGGCCAGAGGGTGAAGGAGGAGTTGTACCCATGAGGTGCACACAGGAGGCAGGAGGGGCTTGGGTGGGGTGAAAATAGGGAGTCTAAGCATGATGGGGTCCAGCCATGAGGGGTAGGGTGGAAATGTGGGAGAAAGGGGGAGTGGTTGCAGCAGGGAGGGGGTACTTTGCCTTTTCCCGTGCAGACACACCAGGAAAGGATGGGCCTGTCCTCAGCCTGAGTTCTGTCACTCCTGCTTTGAGGAGCGATGCTGCCAACAGGGCCATCATTCTTAACACGTCCCCAGCCCTGTCCTTTCCAGTCATGGTCCAACCTGCTCCTGATGGGTCAGTTCTGCAGAGACTCCATGTCAAAATCACACTGCTTTTGACTCCTTCTGGCACATCACCTGGGGCTGGTGTGCAGAGCTGAGATGCCTGCACGGCTCTCCGTGTGATTTTGAAGAGGGAGGACCAGTTCTCCCGTGCCAACACAGCGAGTACCCCCAGCATCCACCACCCCATGGTGCCCACCCGACAAAAACCTGCCCCAGTCAGGGTCTTTGTAGGACCCCAATAGCAGCACCAGTAATCATGGGAGCTTTTCTCCAATGAAACCCCGTCCCCTGCATCCTCTCCCCTAGGATCAGTGGTGGCTTTGCATCTCCTTTTTGATTTATTTTTATAAGGGAGGAGGGAGAGAGACGCTCACATCCTAATCTGGCAAAATGTCAGGGAGTGATTCAGAGAAGAGGCGAGCGGCAGAGAGAGGCAGCCCACACAGGAGAGTTGTTTCTGATTTCCAAATGTCAGCATGTCCTTTAATTAAATGCTGATTAACAAGGGACGTGCTCCCTTGTGCTGGAACCGGGGCTGCTGCTGGTAACACCGCGCTCGGCAGAGTCCTGCTGGCACCCATGGGATGAGCTGCCTGGAGTGCCGGAGCGGTGGGAGAGCCGTGAGGACTGGCCCTGCCTGAGCAGAGCAGCCTTGCCCTGTGCTTTGCACCACGCTGAGGGCACCAAAAGGTGCTGGTTTAGCTCAGCGATGGTACGTGAGCCTCTTGTGCTCTGGTCCCCAGTGTTTAGTCCAGCCTCTGAGCTGGGATCGTGCCTGTGATTTTATATCTCCAAGTGGAAGTTGGATTTGATCTAGTTTAGTGAAACTGGATGCAAACCCTGATGTGGGCGCTTGTATTTTAGTTTGAGCAGCTCTTTTCTTCCTTGGCTTCTGTCCGGTCTCTGTACAGCTAGGCTGCGAAAATGCTGTTGCATTTGGGATCTCCAAAAACAAGTGGTGTATCTAATCATGTCCCCGAGCATTATCACTTACAATGCTTCTCTTTGTCCTCTCCAGCATGCCTGGTCTTGGAAGTCAGTGGGAGGGATATCCTTGAGGTTAGGAGGGCTGTGCTGTGCTCTGGGCTGTGTCTGCCCTGGGTGGGTGGAAAACTCTCTCTGACCCTGGAAGTGAAGAGCAGCACCAGAGAGAGATAACCAGGCTGGAAGGTGGCCAGTGGCTTCGGTCCCGGCTGCCACCCAGCTGCCTCTGCCCGACGCCGTGCCGTGGTGCGGGGAGATGGACCAGTTCATTCCGGGCAGCACTGTGCCTCGCTGTGCGCTCCCGAAGCCATTCCTGACATGTGGAGCTTCACAGGGGACCTTGCTACGTGCAAATCTTGGTGAACTTCATTATGTGTCCGGGGACAGCTCTGCTCTGGCCCTCGGGATGCCTCAGGCTGGCCCAGCTGCAGGTTTTGTGCTGGGTTTATAGGGTTGGGCAGCCCCACTCCGGGAGGTTTATGGAAAGAGGCACATTCTGCTCCCCACCGCTTGCGTCTGGAAACACAAACGTGTTCCCAAGAGTACGAAAGCTCTGCAGATTGCACAGAGCTTTTACCTTGGGCAGCCTCCTCCAGAGACCCATGTCACACCGCACGCGGAGGCACTTGCACAAACAAAGCCTCCCAAGGGGGTTACAGGACCGAAGTCACATGCCAGACAGGGCTAAAGCTGAAGAAACTGTCTATAATTAAAAGCATCATTTTCAGTTCCAGAGCTGAGAGAAACCGCTTTTCACACTCAGCTTCCCATCTCCCCAGCCACGACTGCTCTGCACATCGCTCCCACCACCTGCAGCAATGTTGTCTTCCCTTTCTCCCTTGCCTCGTAGCAGTCGGTGGGGCTGCAGTCGTGGTTGGGTGGCCAGTGGCTCTGGGTGGCCAGCGGCTCTGGGTGCCAGCGGCTCTGGGTGGCCAGTGGCTCTGGGTGCCAGTGGCTCTGGGTGCCAGTGGCTCTGAGTGGCCAGTGGCTCTGGGTGCCAGTGGCTCTAGGTGCCAGTGGCTCTGAGTGGGCAGTGGCTCTGGGTGGCCAGTGGCTCTGGGTGCCAGTGGCTCTGAGTGGGCAGTGGCTCTGGGTGGCCAGTGGCTCTGGGTGCCAGTGGCTCTGAGTGGGCAGTGGCTCTGGGTGGCCAGTGGCTCTGGGTGCCAGTGGCTCTGGGTGGCCAGTGGCTCTGGGTGCCAGCGGCTCTGGGTGCCAGTGGCTCTGGGTGGCCAGTGGCTCTGAGTGGCCAGTGGCTCTGGGTGGCCAGTGGCTCTGGGTGCCAGTGGCTCTGGGTGGCCAGTGGCTCTGGGTGGCCAGCGGCTCTGGGTGGCCAGTGGCTCTGGGTGGCCGGTGGCTCTCGGTGCCAGTTTTCCCCAGGCTCCACGCCATGTGCAGCTCGCAGCAACAAGTGTTTGCTCTCCAGACTCCCACAGTGATGCTACCTATTCCCAAGTGCCACCTGAGAACATCCTCTCCAGAAGGGATTTGTTAGACAGTATTTATGCCAGTACAGTCACAGGAATAAACTCTGGTACAAGAGAGGGTGGAAAAGGAAAATAGAGTCACTGGCTGAGAGCAGCATCCCATCCCCATGCCCATCCCTGGCATGGGGCAGACCAAAGCTTGAGTTCAACAAATACACGCACCGGCTCCTCTCTTCTTCTGAAGACCACAAAAGTTCTTCCACGCTACCCAAGAGGCAGGCAGACCCTGCTAGCCCTGGCTGGGGGATCCCCACAGCTCCCCCCTTCTTAATTCTCCTTAACATGCCTGAGAAAACAGCTCAGTGTTTATAAACGTGAAACCAAACGAATTACACAGAATTCCCGGGGGCAGCAAGCCCTGAACACCTCCCACACAGCAATGGGAAAGAAGTCACTTTCTTCTACCGCCAGACGAGGGATTTTGTCACACCAGCGTCATCTCCACCTCCCTCTGCCTCCCCAGAGAGGTGCCACCAGGCATCTGTCAGGGGCCCTTCAGCTGCAAGAGCCAAGCAGTTGGTTGGATGCCCTCTCAGCTAAAGGAAAGGGTCTCCCCCGACCCAGCAAACAGCAGGTTTGCATGACCAGGACTAGCACATCGAAGGGGCATCCCTCAGTCGGCCTTCTCTTCCCCTCCTCTCCCCAAACGAGTGCCTGCTCAGGGCAAGAGCCTCAAGTGAGGCGACTGGAGTGCTGGCTCAAGCTCCCCTTGGAGCAGAAAGCCCCGGGAGGAGGGAGCCTAACGCTGCCGATGGCCTTTCTTCGCTGCCTCCTGCCCTCCCCTTCCCTCCCTCCGCTGGGAGTGCTGGGTGCCTGACACTTACTGGGGGAACGCACCCAGATGTGGAGCTCCTGGTTGCATCCCAAGCACCCACGTGCTGAGCAGGGCAGTGCCGGGCTCCCCAAGGGTGGTTCTTACCAGCCAGGATCCCCGCTCAGCATCTGGCACAAGCCAGCCTGCCGGTCTAGACCCATCAGCCCCTCGGGTACCACCCGCTCTCTCCTGCCGCTCACCCCAGGTCTCCCTCCTCTCCCAACTTCAACGCAAGCGGGAACACCAAGACACCCAACATTAAGGCACGCAGATGGAGAGACTGCAGCAAAGTGTTTTGTGCTGGGAGCGACGGGGAGAGGATGCAGGGGGAGGGGAGGTGGGAAGGGGGGATGAATCATTTCGAGGGAGCCAGATTTCCTTATTACCCCTGCTGGAAAATTAAAGTCTGCTCTGAGTTTGCATCCCAAACGTGATTGCTTTTGGGTCCCTGCCTTGGAAGGCACGTACCTCTCTCAGCAGCCAGCCCTGCCGGGGTCAGTGTCCGTGCTGTCTACCTGTCAGCAGGCTCTTCCTTCTGTTCACACTGAGCATCATATTTTCTCTGCACACTGAGGTAGTTAAAAGCTGCAACTTAAGGGCTCGAGGGGGGTGGAGGTGGACAGACTCACTGAGCATGAAAAGCAGCTATTGGCTCCGGCTGCTCTGCCACTGGGTAGGGCTGAACATGTGTCATCCTTCCCCTCGGTTCCCCTTATATCCCCAACACTGTCCTTCCCTGTTTGGTGCTGGGAAGGTGGGGGTTATTGCTGGGTCAGGAACCGCACCGTGGCAGCTCTCACGGCACCTGCCCCCTCCCGGGGCCACCTGGGGAGATGCAAACGGAGCTGGAGATGCCCTGCTCCTCCCCGTGCCGCGCGGCATATGGCGCGTGGTTTTTAATTTCCTCGTATGGCGACCGGCAGGTATCTCACCGCGCTTTAGCAACCCTTTGATTAACCCCCAGCAGATCCTTACGTGCCAACTGTCCGTATGGGCAGCACAAGGCACTTCCCAATTCCACGGCTCCCTATTTCCTTCTCCTTAACAGGGAGCTCTTCATTTGAGCCCCAGCCAGGAGAGTGAGAGCCGTGTCCTGCCTTCAGAGCTGCCTCTCCCTGTGTTATGCCAGGTGAGAGCTGTTGCTGGGAAGAGGAACCCAGCTATAATCCTCTCTCAAACCCTGCCTACCTGTTACATGTCAGCTCCGTGCAGGACTGATCTTGCCAAATAGCTGAACGTTTAAATCAGGCTGGATAGAAAGAAGAAATTCTTAGCCATGAGGGTGGGGAGGCCCTGGCCCGGGTTGCCCAGGGAGGTCGTGGCTGCCTCATCCCTGGAAACATTCAAGGTCAGGTTGGATGAGGCTCTGAGCAACCCAATCTGGTTAAAGGTGTCCCTGCTCCTACAGGGGGTTCACTGGATAACCTGGAAAGGTCCCCTCCAACACAAAGGATTCTGTAATCAGAGGCAACACAAGACTCCAGGTTTTCTGCAGCGCTGCTCTCTGTAAACACAGGTGGAATCACTGAGTTCCACTCAGGTCCTGAGAGGAAAGCTTCCCCTGCAGCTGTATCCACTTTTCTTGCAAATTCTGAGGTCCTTAATAACATGGGGAATTAGCACACCCTTTTGACAAATCAATACGTGATTACAAGGAGCAGCGCTATGTCTCCTGGGGAAAAGATGCCATTTCCAACCGCACAGAGAGCACTTGTGGATCGGCTGCAGGTTTGGTCGCTCTTTGCATTCGTTACTGATTCCTTAGAGGAAGAGCTTTCGCTCTGCAGTCTCTTCAGGCTGAGACTGGGTTGGGGATGGTGTGTGAGCATAACCAGGCAACGAGCAGCCTGGTTGTCCCTTCTGCAGGAAGGTTTCTAACTCGTACAGCGATGGCTGTGACAGCAGGAATGTCACCAACTCCATCTCTTATCAGCGAGGCCTCACTGCTTCTGTCTGTGGTGGTAGAATCTTAGAATGGTTTGGGTTGGAAGAAACCTAAGACTGCCCAGTCCCACCCCTGCCATAGGGACATCTCCCACTGGCTCAGGGGCTCCAAGCCCCATCCAACCTGGCCTGGAACCCCTCCAGGGATGGGGCAGCACCACTGCTCTGGGCAACCTGGGCCAGGGGCTCCCCACCCTCACAGCAAAACATTTCTTCCCCATATCTCACCTCAATCTCCCCTCATCCTATCCCTGCCCTCCCTGATCAAGAGCCCCACCCCAGCTTTCCTGGAGCCCCTTTCAGTACTGGAAGCGGCTCCAAGCTCTCCCCAGAGATTTCTCTACAGACTGAACAACCCCAACTCTCTCAGCCTCCCCTCAGATGGGAGGTTCTCCAGCCTTCAGATCATCTCCTTGGCCTCCTCTGGACTCACTCTAACGGCTCCTCATCCTTTCTGTGCTGAGAACTCCAAAGCTGGACACAGAGCTCCAGGTGAGGTCTCACCAGAGCAAAGGGACAGAATCTTCTCTTGCCTGCTGCTCCCACTGCTTTGGATGCAGCTCAGGACGCAGTTGACTCTGGGGTGCAAGAGCACATTGCCAGCTCCTGTTGATCTTCTCATCCACCAGCACCAGGTGCAGAGGCAGTACAGAGAACGAGGAGCCCCTCACCTGGTGGGTTGGGGTCGATGAATGATTGTGGAGAAGTGGCTGCTGCCTGGGTGAGGAGCTGCACGCGCTTCCCACCTCTGAGCCAGCTCTGCAGTATCGCCACAGGTACTCTCGTCCTCTCGCTGGCATTAGAAGAAACAATCATACTGAGTTTTGCACGTAAGGAGCATGGCAAATGGATTTGCCATCTTCATGGACTTTGTTTTTTAACAAAAGCAAAAACTACTGGAAATGTAATCACTTTACGCTGCTGCTGTTACAAACAAAAGCTGAGTTTCACTCACGCTCAGCAAACACTGAATCATTCACCCTTGTTCGGGCAAAAAAGGGGATTGTTAGGGCAGCAGATCCATCAGGAAATCCTTCGATTAGTTTTTTTTGTTCTTCAGAAGACTCCAAGGTTGGAAGAGCATCCTTTTAGCTGTGTGGGGACTAAGTCCTTTCTGTTTGTTCGACACACAGGGTGACAATTTTGGCAGTGCCTCTGGACCTGGGACACTACTGCCTGGAGCTAAAGACCTTGGTGGCCCAGACAGCCTCCGAGAGCAGGTAAAGCTACTGCCATACGTGCATTGAATGTTTGGGTCTTCTATGCTGATCACACTCTAAGGTAAAACAGACAGTTGTGGTCTAAGAGAAAACAGTGGATTTTTCATCCTGTGCAATAACCAGCCCAAACCTCTGTGTCCTAACAAGAGCTCTGTGTCCTAACAAGAGCTCTGTGTCCTAACAAGAGCTCTGTGTCCTAACAAGAGCTCTGTGTCCTAACAAGAGCTCTGTGTCCTAACAAGAGCTCTGTGTGCAAACTGATGGGTTTTTTCCTGGAGCAGTAAAGCCCAGGTAGCTCCCACGGCAGAGCAGAAGTGACTTGCCTGGCGCTTCAGATGGTGTTGGTGGCAGAAGAAGGATGGGGACCCACAGAGAGGTGGGAAGACCGCATGGTGAAGCCCTGACTATTTCCATGTACCCAACGCCTACTATCGTGAGCTCAAGACTTCTCCCTCTCCTTCCCCTTCCCACCTGCCTGTGTGTGGGTGGATTTTTGGGGTGAAGCAGCAGTGACAAGGCTGCTCCCTGGCAGAATGTGTTCGGCACCTCTGATGCCGCAGCTCTTGCCAAGCACGTCAGAGTGTGTTGCGCACATGGGCTGGAAGGGTGGCATTCTAACAGACCCTGTGCTGCTTTAGCTCCTGCTCGGCCATGCAGCGGAGCAGAGCATCCCTGGAGAAGTCCATGCCTATCCTATGGGATGCCGGGCTCTGCTGCCTGGGGTGCACACAGCTGGCAGTGTGGTCTGCGCCACAGGCAGTGCCAGGGCTGAGCGGAGGCACTGGGGAGCCCCGGTTCAGCGTGGGTGAAGGCAATGGAGAGGGCAGAAAGGGTGGCACGGCTTTGCTTCTGCCCTGGCTGGGTTGCAGGGATGCAGCCTGGCAGTTCCCAGGCAGTCAGTTCTCCAGAGGGCCACGAGGTGGAAGCATTCTCCAAAAACTCCTGAGGTGCCCTGGGAGTGCAGAGGGGACAGCCAAGGGCTGAGGGGGGTCTGCAGCCCTTTCTCAGATCCCTCCATCCCCAATTATCTCAGGAGATAATTGGCTTCCAGGTATTTTCTGGGGGAAGGGGGAGGCGTGACCAGCAGCACCAGCTTCCAGGCAGGACCCACGCTCCTTGGGCGGCTCAGCTCCCGAGTGGAAGAAGTTCGGTCCAGCATCCCTGTATGTGACCAAATAAATGTGCAGAGTCCAGCTCGGTATGCAGAAATGCCTTGATGTTTAGCCTTCCCTTGTGTTTGTTTAATAAGTAAACAGCTAAAAATAAGTTAGTTATACCCAAGGGGCTTTCAAACAGCACTAAACCAAGGGAGTGAAAGCTGGGTAACTGAACTGGTATTTTCCTCTCTGGGTTCTACATCAAAGCAGTTTTATGGACTTTATTTATTCTTCGTTTGAGTTAACACAAGCAGAATCAGCCTCAGCATCTGCAAATGCAAACTTCTTCCGTGGTGCTACTTGATTTAATCTGTGAGACCACACCAGGAGAGCAGATTTCTCCAAAAAGGTCCTGCGAGGTGTTTGGAGGTGCCGAGGTGAGGAGCTCTGGCTCCCAAGCCTGCTGTGCAGCCACCAGGGATTTCACTCCGCCGTGGAGGCTCAGCACTGGGAAACCAGACCAGCCAAGAGCAGGATGTGTCCGAGCATGCTGTGCTACAGCAACTCCATCCCCAGAGCACTCGCAGTCTGTCAAAATGAATCTCTAGCATCTTCCAGTCAGAAATCATCAGTAAGAAACTTCCCCTGCTCTGCAGGCTGTCAGGGAAGATGATTTCAGGCTGTGTTTATAGTAGGTGTGCAGCACGTGAGCAGAAGAGGAGACTCAACACGCCACTAGAGCACTTATTGGCTGAGGAATAACAGCACTAATGAAATAATAGGTGCATTCAGCTAGCAAGAGGCTTGTGCTGTAGATTCTCCCCAGTGCCTGCCTTGCAGGGAGCTGCGTGGTGGTTTTCTCCCAGGCAGATGCCTCAGCGTTCGTTAAAGCGAGTCCTGAGCTGCACCCAGAAGCTCTTCCCCAGCAGAGCAGGCAATTCATCTCGCCTTGTGCTGTGCCTAAATGGTGCTGAGTGTCACTCCTGGGGTTCTTAGGGCTTGCCCTGGGGTGGAGGCTGTCCTGCAAGGCTTTGCCGCTGAGTTTCATCTCCAGGAATTTCTCTCTGCCCATCATAACCTTTGCTGCCAATGCACGGGTGTTTGCTAGCTGGGAAGGAGGGGGCAAGGTCCTTGTCTGCCCTGCCCACACCAGCCGGTTTTGGTTTCATCTGAGGGAGAAAGCAGCACAAAACAGCGTACAAACCTTTATTGTGGAAACACAAGACTGGAGTCAGAAGTGCGGGTTTCCATAGGGTCTGATGGGACAAAGGCAGGAGCTGACGCAGCCCCTCAGGGGCAGCAAGGCAGAGGGAGCCGCTGGTGCCTCATCACTGAACCCAGCTAAGAGACTTTTGGGGGTGTTGCCACTGCAGCACCCTGCCCCAGCGTCCCCCCTTAATCTCAGGTGCTGTCATCCTCCTGACTTGCCTAAAAGGGAAGCACTTGCTCACAGCTGCGTATAAGATTTTCCTGTTTTCAGCTAATTCTGCTGCCATCTGCTCCAATTCTCCAATTATAACAGCAGAGGTGGGGGATATCAGACTGTGGTGAGCAGGTGGCGTGGGGGGAACATCAGCTCCAGTGGCCTTGACAGACCCATGTGGGCTGGAGACGCTCCCGGATGCCACGAGCTCCGCTGGCATTTGCATGAAGGTGGGACTGCGCCTGCTGCACTCCCAGCTAAACCAAAGACCTCTCTTGGGGATATCCCTACCATTCCTTCCCTCTCAGGGGTGCTTTGCTCTGCACCCCACCGTGCATGTGTCCAGCACTGCAGTTCGAGCCCTTTCTTGGCTCTCTTTTTTTGGAAAGGTACTCATATTCATCATCTCTCTGATGCTCTCTGGAATTTCTGCCTGCATCAATGTTTTGGGAAGCCAAAGCTGGGTTGGATTCATCATTTGAGCTGAAAATAACTTGCAGACTGTGAGGCAAACGGCAAATCCTGGCTTACCATCCTGAGGCTGTCATAGTCAGCAGTGAGGGAGTCCCTTTCTGGAGCCACCCAAGCTGTTCTTGCTGAGTAGTGCCAGCCTGCTGCTGTGGCTCCTCCCTTCCCATCCATCCATCCCTGTGGCCAAAGGCTCAGAAGAGTCATTCTCCAGCCAGATCTTCTGCACTGCCTAGGCCAAAGCACTGCGTCCTGCTAACGGGTCTTACTGGTTTAGGCTAGGAAACCCCATCTGTGTTCCTAACCACCGGGTATTTCTTGTGCGGCTGATCATGGTCCAAGTAGAGACTCCCACTTTCTGTCAGCAGGAAAGCACCAGGCACTTTGCTGGTGTTTCTGGTGAGTGGTGGCAAAGAGGCATTTCCCCGGGCACGTTCCCCTGTAGTACTTTGACCCCAGTGCTCCTTGCTCCCAAGAGGAAGCAGAGACTGAAGCCTTTGGTGCACTCGCTCACCTCTTCCCAGCAGAGAGGACTGACTGTTGAGCGCACAGCTCACCCTGTGAACGGCCTCGGAAAGGGGAAGCTTGTCAGTGAGTCAGTGGGAGAGAGATGGATTGTTCTCTGAAAATATAACTTATCTCCACCCTGCGCTTGTTTCACACAGGATGACGAGGGACAAGGTCCACTCCCAGGAGCAAACTCCTTTGGGAACGGTGTTTGGCTACTTTTGAACGGCAGCGTTGGTGCCTGAGCTCCTCTCTGCAGAGCTGAGGTGATTTAACCCCATAAAACAACTCCTAAGCCCCTCTGGAAACGTTCAAGCAGAACGGTCTTGCTTGGTTTCTCCGGTTCCCATGGCTTGGTGAGGATCGGTGCTGTTAGGAGGTGTTAGTCCTGCACACCAGCCTTTCCTTTGCGTTGAGGCTTCCTCTCTCTGCTGTGTAACAGGGAGGAGGATGCACACAGCCCTGAGTAAAATGCCAAAAGCAAAGGCTAAACTCGTGTTCCAGCAATACCACTGGCAGGGTGATGGATGCTTTTGTCCCAGTTATACTTGCTGGGGTAGAAGGTTTGGTATCCCTCGTATTCTGTGCTTTTATATGCCTTTGCCCGTTGCGCTGCTGGAGTTTTGTATCCTTACAGTAGCGTCGTGGAGGAAATACTTTGTGCACAATTCTTACGTTTCTTATAATTTGGCAGCTCCTGGTTGCTAAGTGCATGAATCTCCGGTGTGGGTTGGTGGATTTGTTGTTATGGTGATGCTCCATGGGCAAAATTTAGAGGAGCTGCTGCTGGATTCACCCATCTGCAATTGGCCTGATGGTTGCCATCGTCAGCCGTGCTTTGGCCAACTGTACCTTGTGGATGGGGGCTTTATTTCACATGCAGTGTGTTAACGTACGCAGTGCTTTACACGGAGTTTAGTGTCAGGGTGATGGTGTTCCCAGGGAGTCAGTTCTTGTGTGTGGCCAAGTTCCTCTGGGCTCAGTTAGGACGGTTGCTGGAGATGGGCAGTGGAACCTTGAGGAACCCCTTCGCTCTGGGAACAAGCACGAGCCCGTGCTAACAAGGATATCTGAACCTGTCTCCATTTCTCCTGCTCCTCAGTTCATCTGCCTGTAAAAAAGCACTGGCAGACGTGAATCCCCGTCCCTGGAGGGGTTCAAAAACCGTGCAGCCGTGGCCCTTGGGAACACAGTTTAGTCGTCATAGCGAGGTTGGGCTGATGGTCGGACTGGATGAGCTTAGAGACCTTTTCCAGTATTAATGATTCTGTGACTCTGTATTCCTTTCCTCTCACCCACTTATATTTTCAGAGTCAGTGGAATTGCAGATGCCCAGCAGAGATGTAACTGGAGCGTGCTGTTAAATAAGGGTGATTTACAGCCATCGCACCCCTTGTTAGCGCCGTGCACAGCCACAGGCACACGTGGAGCCTTGTGGTGCAGCAGCAGCCACCCTCCCAATGTCCCAAAGGGTGCGTTTGGCCTCTCCAGCACTCGGTGTGAGCAGATCCTGCCATGCCAGGCTGAGCAGTTAAGCATGAGGGGGCTCATTTGCCGGTTTTCTTTGACTTCCAGCCAACCTTTAAACTCGAGCACTCTGATTCTTGCTGAAATGCAGCGCTGGGCAATGATTTCCACATGCCTGCATGTGCACAAGGGAGAACTGTCCACGGGCAGGGAAGGCATTGAACACATTTTCTTTCCATGACTCGGTGCCGGCGTTACTATTGAATGTCAGGGCAGCGGGAAGGGAACGGCTGCCCGGATGCAGTGACTGTAAAATATTCCCCGCAGACCCGCACACAGCCGCTTGCCTTGCAGCAGCACACATGCATGCCCATGTGAGTTTAGGAGTGGAGAAAACGTGCCTGTGAGCTTCTGGGGATCTGGAGGGATCAGCATCTCTGACACCGCTCCCTGCAGCAGCGGAATGAGGCCGGAGGAGCTGCCGGAAGAAAAAAGGTGAAACCCTGCTGGAGCTGCTCTGTGTTTCCTCTGTAAGTCAAGCACATTCGTGTTGCTGCCATTTCTCTAATGCTCCAGTCTAAGCTGTCAGCTTTAATATATTTTCTGTATTTACTGGGATTGTCAGGACTCTTATGTGAGTGCACTGGGCTGCAGATCGGCTCTCTGGATCTCTCTCGAGGGAGACAGTGATGCCTACTTGGTAGAGCGCTGTTTGGTGGCTGCATCTGTCTTAACTGGCTCTTACCGGGCCCGGTGCATCACTGCTTTGTGCATTTTGACATCTTTGCTCCACTCACCTCCCTGCTGAGCACAGCCAAACAACTTCCACTTTGGATTTGGCTCCAGCTGCTGCAGCCTGGAGACTGCGTAAGGTGAGCTCCTGCCTCTATGCAGGGTGCTGCATGTGTGGTGGGACAGGCGAGAAGGGCTGCGCCCCAGTTTTGGAGGGGTAAGAAATGGGGTTAGGAGCTTAACAGCAAAAATTGTGTGTTCTTATAGGATGTTTCATGGGGCTATAACAGAGGACAGGCTGCTTTCTTCCACTTCCATGCATTTGGAGGCTGCTGTCCCCTCTGCTCAGCTTTTTGCCCTCGAGGCTGAACACCTTGACCTGCCTTGGTCTCCTCCCAAGGTGGGTCTGCCAGCCCTCTGGCTGTCCTCACAGCCGCCCTGGGCTCTCCGTCCTCTCCTGAAGCTGGCGTCCAGGACTGGATGGAGCGTCCCTGCTGGGGCCTCACCATGCGAGAGAGAGAAACAGGAGGATTTAATGCGTCTGGCCAGGAGCCACGCAGGGAGCATGCCTGGGGCAGGGTGGAGTGCTACAAGCCAGCCGGTGCTGGGCTCTAGCTCTGCATCCACCCATGCAGTGCTCCTGTAGCCCCGTCCTCAGACAGGTTTGCACTGGGACGAGGGGTGCACAGTGGAGTCTTACACCCTGCGCTTGCCCTTGCATCGGCGCGGGGCTGGGACTGCTCTCCCCAAGGCTGTACCAACCCCTTGGCATCCCGTGGCCCCTCTCTCACATCTCTGCAGTGGTGTTTGCTGACAAGGAAGGTTCTGGAGAGGAGCAGCCCTAGCAAACCCCTTGGGTCTGTGATTAAAATGCTGCTCAGGATGCTGCTGCTTTCCCTGCTGCTCCTGAAAATCACTCCAGCCTGCGTGCCGCTTGCAACCTGTAAGAGAGGGACCGTTTTCCCCTGGCTGAGCAAAGGAACCCAGCTGAGGTTTGCTTCTGGAGGCAGCTCTTCAGGAGGGGTGAGGAAAGCGCGTGATCTCCTGGGGTACAGCAGAAACAGGGTTGCTTCTGCCTAGAGGAAGCCCTAGGACTCTGCCAAGGGCATGAAGAGCTCAGAGCCGTCACCCCGGGTTATCTGCATCTCAGCCCTGCTCGGTCCCAGCGCGCAGCCGGCCATGCCCTGTTGGATAGAGGCAGACATGACGATGGAAACCTCTGGCACGTCTCATTCTCTGCTTGCTGCAGCCTCTTTCCTTCACACCTCCCCCTTCTCACCTCTCTCCAGCCAGATGCGCAGCTGGGCTGAGGTGCTGTTTGCAGGAAGGTGACAGCAGACAGCCTGGGGTGAGGAAGCACAGCCTGTGGATCTTCAAAGGATGCCGTTTTATCACAAGGGAGAGCAGCTGCCGGCTGCAGCCCAGCACTCTCCTGGCAAGGGGCACACTAGAAATTGCATAACTGAAGGAGGAGGAGAAGGATACGCTGGGAAAAGTCTCCCCCAGCACGAGCTGAGGTGATCACAGCCATGGCCTTACACAAAGTCTTGTGGTTTCCCAGCCAGACCCATTTTTTAACGCAACCCTCCTAGCTACAATGAGCCCATTTTCACACCTGATTTCCCACGGAACTCCGTGAGGCTGTGTGATTTCAGCATCACAATAGCAAAGGCAAAAAAACAACTCCAGAACCCAAAGTAATTTCACGAAAGAAAAAAAAAAAAAAGAAAATCACAAAACCCCAAGCGCGCCTGCCTTTGCTCAGCCATTAATTTGGCGTGTTTGAAAAACACCCTGTGGGCACAGCCTTGCAAATGGGCTGCTCCGCATCACAGAGGCATCTGCTGGTGGGTGCCAAGTGCAGTGCCAGCGACCTCAGCCCACGTTGCCCTTCCCAGAGCACACATTCAGAGACAATTTGCTTTGGGCTGTTATTGGTGGAACAGCCCCATCCCCGTCACACCACGTACAGCCTCCTTAGTACCACGCCAGCCTGCCAGGGGGGATGTCCTGGGTTCTTGTCCCACATGCTGGTGAACATCCATCACACTGCATCGCAGCTCCCCTCCCGGACAGTCTTTGGACGCGCATGTCTGGGAATCCCTGCTGGTGCAGCAGTGGGGTGTTCACCCTCTTCACAGCCTTCTCACAAAGCCATCCCTCTCAGGCTTACAGCAAACCCTTCCTTGGCACATTGATTATTGTAATTCATGTTGATGAGGGATGTTACGCACCAATAAACAGCTCGCGTGATATGGCCACTGAGCTCTTGTCTCTGTCCATTAATGGCTTGTAACATCCTGGCCCTTTGCACATCATTCTCTCCGTTAGAGCTGGTTTCTTCATCCATCTCCAGTTTGGGGGCTTCCTCTCCCTAAGCAGCTTGGCTTGTGCTGGGGATCTCTTCTGCCTTTTGTTTTAAAGTGAACTTTTAGCTGTGGTGTAAAATATGTGACAGGAGTTGTTGTGCTGAGGACTGCACTGTGCTGGGGATGGCACAAAAGTGTTTGAGACATCTCCTTCCCTGGAGACATCTCCCCTTTAAATGGAAGGGAAGGGTGAGGATAGAAGTCAGACGCGTGCCAGAGCCTGGCCGGGCTGCACGGACAGCGTGCCGGTCTCTGCAGCCAGTGGCATAAAGGGAGCGTGATGGCTAACGTCACACTGAGCTGCTGCTGACTTTGCAGCCCACATGACGAGGTACTCATTGACCAGGGGTTAGCGGAGGGCAGTCAGCCGACAGCCAACCCGCACGCGGGGTCTTATCCTTTGCTGCTTCCTCCCCAAGGCTGGCAGAGCAAAAGGTGCGCATCCCCGTGATGCAGATGAGAACCAGGCTGCTCAGGGCAGCGAGCAACCAGCCGCTCGCCCTGTGGCACAGAGGACGGGAACTGGGTCAGACCCCTGCTGCAAAGCCATCACGCCCCAGCCGGGGTGATGTGCCTCACGCTCCAGCTCCGCATCGGCTTCTGGAGGGGCAGTTCCAGCTCAGAGCCCGTTCATTCAGCCCTGTGTGCTCAGATGAGTCTTGGCTCACGTGCTCGCTCCACGAGTTGACCGAAGAGCTGGTGTCGAAAGTTTTACCCCACTCAAAGAGCAGACAAGCTTTATGAAGAGCTTCAGGTCTTGGTTGGGTGTTGCCATGGGACAGGTTGACATGAACAAACAACATGAAGCATTTCCTCCACGGGGGCTCAGGTTTCCCAATTCCGCAATGCCATCTGTGAGCCACTTCCCTGTTCCTCAAAGTGTCTCCCGGCAAACTTGATGGTTCTAATATAAGAAATGAGAGCTAGCAAGTCCCCCAAGACTCCCACGTTCAGAAAGGAAAAGGGAAAAAGGAGTTCTGTCAGCAGCAGAGCTGAGGAAGCCCACATTCGCGTCTTCTGAACAGTATTCCTTGTTGACCCTCAGCTGTCTGGAAAGGAGAAGATCCATTATGCTTCCTCGGGATAGTATTTTCCCTCAGAAAGCTTGTGCCCCTCTTTCCTCCTCCTCCTCCCCAGCTCTGCGGCATCCACTTTCCCACTTCCCATATTCTGTTAACGGATTTTGTCCCTTCCCTGCCCAGGTACCCCGCTGGCACCCCTCTGCCTCCCCCCATCACGTTAAACCTCCAGCACAGCCCCCGGATTTAGGCAAAACACCCACTAATTCCAAAACCTCAAGTGACAGACAGGTTGCTCTGGAGAGGGAGGGAGAGGATTAATACAGCTGGGTTGGATCCTGATGGTCTTTAAGGTCCTTTCCAACCCAAACGATTCTATGATTCTATGAATATAAAAAATTAATTAGTTTCAGACAGACAATGTGGGCACCTCCAGTCAGCCTGATTTATTTCCTTGGCTGATCTATTTTTGGCAAACCGAGAATGTTTGGCTAAATATAAAACAATAAATTGCTGGAACAGAAGGTGAAGCTGCCATTAAATACTGAAGTGATGGAGGATGGAACTCCCATGGGACACTGGGAGCTCCAGACCCTGCGGGGTCCACTTTGCACCCCCAGTTTCCCGGGCTGCCCTGGCTCTGCCAGGAGCCCCCCAGGACCCCAATTTCACCCTCAACCCCCCATAATTGCCCCCCAGGACCGCCTTTTCCCCCCCACAAACCCCCCATAATTGCCTCCCAGGACCCCTTTGTCCCCCCCTAATTGCTCCCCAGGAACCCCAATTCTACACCCCAACTCCCCCTAACTGCCCCTCAGGACCCCCTTTTCCCCTCCCAACTGCCCCCCCCCCCCCCCCCCCCAGACCTCCAATTCCCTCCAATTCCCCCCCAGGACATCAATTACCCCTCTCAACCCCCACCCCCAATCCAAATTTCCCCCTCCTTGTCCCACCCAACCCCCCCCAGTTCCCTCCCCAGGACCCCCTTTTTCCCCCCCAACCCCCCCCAATTGCCCCCCAGGACCTCCTTGTCCCCCCAAACGCCCCCAATTGCCTCCCAGGACCTCCTTGTCCCCCCAAACCCCCCCCAATTCCCCCCCCAGGACCCCCTTCCCCCCCCCCAACCCCCCCAATTGCCCCCCAGGACCTCCTTGTCCCCCCAAACGCCTCCAATTGCCCCCCAGGACCTCCTTGTCTCCCCCAAATCCCCCCAATTCCTCCCCCAGGACCTCCTTGTCCCCCCCAAACCCCCCCAATTGCCCCAGAGGACCCCCGTTTCCCCCCCTCCCGAGGACGGGCAGGAATTGCCGGAGGAGGGCAGTCCCCGGCGCGCGGAGCCCCTCCTGCCCGCGGCGCTCCCGGAGCCCCGGCCGGGACCGAGCGGCTGCGGCGGGGAGGAGCCACGGGTCCCGCTCCGGCACCGCCGCAGACCCTCCCAGCACCGGCACCGGCACCGCTTCGGCTCCGGGACCGCTCCAACCCTTCCCGACACCGCTTCCAGTCCGCACCGGCACCGCTTCCAGTCCGGTACCGGGACCGCTCCGGCCCCTCCCGATACCCGCACCGCTTCGGCTCCGGGACCGGCACCGCTCCAGCCCCCCCGGGCACCAGCACCGGTCTAGTCCGGCTCCGCTCCAACCCCTCCCAGCACCGGCACCGCTCCGGACCCTCCCGCACCGGCACCGCTTCTGCTCCGGTGCAGCTCCAGAGCCTCTCGGCACCGGCACCGCTTCTGCTCTTATACCGGTCCCGCTCCAACCTCTTCCAGCACCGGCACCGCTTCCAGTCCGTCGCCGCTCCGGCCCCGCTCTGCCCCGTCCGCGGCTCCGGCAGCGCCGCCCCCGCCGTTCGCCGCGGGAGGAGGAAGGAGAGCGGCACCGGGGCGGCCGGTGAGTGCCGGGGGGAGCGGCCCTCCCGCAGCCCCCGGGAGCGATCGGGAGGGGAAAGCTGGAGCTGGGGGTGCGGGGAGGGGGATCAGCTCTGTACCGAGCGCAGCCATAGATTATCCTTCTCTGTTCCCCGGTGGAGGAGATCCCTGCGTGTGTGCGGGTCCTAAACGGGGTTTAGGGAGCCCTGGTCACCCCTTCGCTCGCTTCGCCGATGGGGTTTAGGGAGCCCTGGTCACCCCTCCACTCGCTTCTCCGATGGGGTTTAGGGAGCCCTGGTCACCCCTTCACTCGCTTCTCCGATGGGGTTTAGGGAGCCCTGGTCACCCCTTCACTCGCTTCTCCGACGGGGTTTAGGGAGCCCTGGTCACCCCTTCACTCGCTTCTCCGACGGGGTTTAGGGAGCCCTGGTCACCCCTTCACTCGCTTCTCCGACGGGGTTTAGGGAGCCCTGGTCACCCCTTCACTCGCTTCTCCGATGGGGTTTAGGGAGCCCTGGTCACCCCTTCACTCGCTTCTCCGATGGGGTTTAGGGAGCCCTGGTCACCCCTCCACTCGCTTCTCCGATGGGGTTTATGGAGCCCTGGTCACCCCTTCGCTCGCTTTGATGTGCTGTTTGATAGGAGCCCCTGGCTTGGGTCCCTCCGTGAAGGGTGGAAGTTTCCAAGGGTCTCTCTGGCGCGTTCCCCTGCTGACTGGCAGCCCTACATTCTCCTTGCTCTGTTTTTTTTGTGGCTCTTGGTATCAGCTGCATCTCTCCTGTTGCTCTGAGAGGTCCCCAGGGGGGTGGAGAAGTTGCTTCCAGAGCACCCAGTCTCCTCCTGAGACCCTCAGACAAGACTCAGGCTTTAATAAACTGGCTCTTCTCTCCATGAAAACAAACCGGAGCGAGCACGCTGGCTGGGGGGGCGTTAGCTCTGAGAAGGAGAAAGCATCAGGGCCGGGTGTGGGGCTGCTGGCGCTGAGGTTTTTGTGCTCTGCATCAACCACATGAATGGTGCGATGTGTGTGTGTTGGGGGGTAGAGAAGGCACCTCAAGGGGAAGTGCTTTGAACGAGCAGCAGGCAGAAAGTTAGTGCCTCTGGATGTGATTTGTGACAGGGCAAGTGCCTCCGGACAGGACCCTCTTCCTGCGAGGTAATAGGATTCATTTCCTCCTCAGTGGTAATAGGGTGGCATGTAGATGTGCCACATGGAGCTCAGACTTGGTAAATGCAAGCAGAATCTGGTTTTACAGCCTCACAAGGCATTAACAGGGCATCTGGGTCATGCCATCTGAGGAGAGGTCATGAAAGCTGGATCCCATGATCCTGAAAAGATTCCCTTGATGCGAACACCAGGCCAGTCGATAACTGGTCTGTTACCTATTTGTCAGTGGTGGAACGCGATGTCTCATACTGCATTTGTGGTCTAGAGCATCCTTTCCTCCCTGGAGAAGATACAGGTACCTCAACAGGACATAGAGTCATGGAATGGTTTGGATTGGAAGGGACCATAAAGCCCATCCGTTTCTAACCCCCTGCCATGGGAAGGGACATGTCCCGCTGGATCAGGTTGCTCAAAGCTCCATCCAGCCTGGGCTTGATCCAACCTCCAGGGATGGGGCAGCCACCGCTGCTCTGGGCAACCTGTTCCACATGACATGTCCAAGAGACTGATGCAAAGGAGGAGCAGAGGCAGAACTAGAAGGTAGGAACCTGGTGCACCAGCTGGTACCCCATTGGTGTGGGGGTGGGTATATGAGGCATCTGTCTCACAGATTTTTAGACTCCCTTTGTGATGCCAGAAGATTTCTGTGCAGGTTTTGGTGCCCATTGTTCAGCCAGGAGCAATTCTGATGGGAGGTTTTGCAGATGTCACAGATTTGTTTCCAGGAGCCCAGGTTATACATCAGTGCAGGAAAGCATTGGTACTGTGTCAGAATGAGGGCAAGCAGTAAATGAATAGTGGAACAACCTCCCTAGCAATGGCTGGGAGCTCCTCCTCTCTTATCCTGCTTGGAAAAGAGGAAATTTTCAGTTAAAGAACAGGACCCTGTCCTTGCCACGGATTCTGTGTGACCTTGGACGCATCACTGTATCCCCATGTCTGAGTTCCCCCATCTGTTAACACTTGACCTTGCTTTGTTCTCAGACGTTGGCTCCCTGGGATCCATAGAGCTTTGGGATGCTGGCAGGGGATAGGCGTGGAAGCACTAAAATGCCTGTCTTGGGGCTGAACAACCGCTCTTTGTGGTCCCTTGAATGGACCCTTCAGAGTGAGCGTGTGACAAAGGGCGATGCGATGGTGTCACATATTCCTACCTTGCAGGTGACTGAAATGCAGCCGATGTGCCCGATGTGTACTGCTTTCCTAACTAGTTGCTTCAAATCCTTAGCTGCTGCCTTTCGGATGCATTTATTGCCGCTGTTGCTGTCCTGTTTGTCGCAGTTGGGCAGGAGCTGGGGTGCAGCCCAGAGCACCCATGCAGGACCAGACAGCTTTTGCCTCCTGTTGCTGGCACCGTAACCAGGAAGGATAGATGAAAGCAGCTTTGTTTTGCATATGAGAGGTGGAGAGACAAAACGTCTCGCTCGAGGTGCTACAGGGAGCCTGTGGTAGCACAGGGAATTGGATTTTGGTCTCCGAAATCCATGAAGATCCTTCCATTCCCTGTGTCCTCTATGCTGTGTTCTGCCACTTGGTGAGGCAGAAACCCATCTATGTGCTTTCCCTATGTTGTGTATGCATTAATGCATCCACGCTGCAGTTTCCACTGAGACCATCCCCTCGGTCCGGCCTTCTGGAGAGAAAGGAATGTTTGGTCAAGCCTTGTAAACCCTGAGACATTCCACTGGCTTCCTCACAGTCCTGAGGTTTGGGCCAGGAGGGCTGAGAATCTCCAGAAAACCTAGGACACATGTTTGGAGTCATGTCCAAATAATAGCAAAGAGTTCCAGGAGGGTTTACACTCTGTAAGAGCCTCTCAAATTCTCCTTCCATGCTCAGGGAAATTGAGGCAAAGTTAAAGTATCTTCTCCAGGCAGGAGGTCTTGGCTCTGGGGTCAGCTACAGAGTTCAGATGTGATCCTAACCCAGCCTGGAGTGAGTTTTGCTCTGGGTATTTAGTGTTCTGAAGCCTAAAAGGTCAGCTCTGGTTGATGACACAGTCTCAGTTTGCATCTTTACAGCCAGAAAAACACTATAAGATTTCTATTTAAAAAGGCGCTTCAGCTGCTTTCAGCGAACTCCAGGCAGAGGTTTGACCTGCTAGGTTTGCTTTCCTCTAAATTAACTTGCTTCTGCTCTTTGTAAAGGGAAAACCGATAGCAGAAAGCAACCTGTTGATTAATGTAGATGTGAAAGCCCAGATTACAATCTGGTGAACAATTAACTTTGCAGAGTCATCTGTAATCAGCTGGAGCATCTTTTGCTCTCTCTTTACCTTTCTAATCAAGGTTTCTTTTCAGGTAGCATTTTGCCTGCAGCCAGTGTTGCTCATCTGCTGCTTGTTTGCTCAGCGCTCACAATCTTAGCTCCTATCTTTGTCTCACCAGCCTGGCTGGAAAAGAAGCTGTGGTAAAATTATTTTCAAGCCACAGAGCAGTGCCAGCAAAGCCTTTGGAGGTGTCCGAGGTTCATAGAATGGAATCATAGAATGGTTTGGGTTGGAAGAGACCTCAAAGCTCTTCCAGTTCTAACTCCCTGCCATGGGCAGGGACACAGCTGAAAACCATTTCCCCTCATCCTCTCCCTGCCCTCCCCGATCAAGAGCCCCTCCCCAGCTTTTCTGGAGCCCCTTTCCCTACTGGAAGCTGCTCTAAGGTTTCCCTGAAGCCTTCTCTTCTCCAGGCTGAACAAGCCCAGCTCTCTCAGCTTCCCCTCATTTGGGAGGTTCTCCAGCCCTCGGATCATCTCCACGGCCTCCTCTGGATTTACTACAGCAGGTCCGTGTCCTTCTAGCGCTGAGGACTCCAGAGCTGAATGCAGGGCTCCAGGTGAGGAGTAGCAGAAGCTTCACGCTTTCCCTCCTCTGTGTGAAAGGACAGTAAAACCAACATTATTGCATCCAGTTTGGTTCACCCTCTCTGCACCACAAGCAGTAACAGCTCTGGTGACCCCGGGAGCTTTGGAGTGGGATTTGACCCCAGTTTCATGGGGTGCTGGTGTTGTTTTGGTGACTTTCGATTGCATTTTGCTGAATGCAAAAGGAGAGGCTGTTGGAGCTGACCATAAACACTGGAATCTCTGTAGAAATCAAAGTGTGCCTTTTTTGGGAAGGAAACACATTCCAAGTGTTCTGTTTATTTCTGCTGTTTCTCTGTTTTGATTTAAATTTTTACTTGGTCTCTTTAATTATTTGGTGAGTGTTAATACGCTGGTCGCTCAGGGGTTATGATTCGTGATCCCGGTTAGATTTAGCTGCAAACCAACCCTGCTATCGCTTCTCTCTTGCACCCGCTTCTCCCCAGCATTGCCCATCCTTGAAGCCGTATCTTTTTTTAGTTGCTAAATCTGACGAGGTTTATAAACGGCAGCCGTAGCTCTGCACTTGTGAACATGCACACGCATATAAATTCATCAGTGTTGGGTTTTTTCTGTATTCCAGCATGGAATATCACCTGAAGCTTGGGTTTATGGCGCCACTTGAATTATTGTGTGGAAATAATTGGGCTGTTTCGAGCCTGTGTTGGAGCAAGTGCTGCTGATCTATAGACACCCAGAGATGCAGACGGGGACCTACAGGGATCTTCAAGGGCACTTTGGGTTGGGTTTTTTTAGTTTTGGATTGCAGAAATCTGGTTTGAGGAGCACAACAGCAGCTGAAGTGATCTCTTGTCATCCAGAAAAAGCTTCCTCTTGTTGCATCTGCCAGTGTTGGTAAGTTAAGTTCCATTTTCTGCCTTACTCCACCTGATGCTCAAGTGATGTAAATCAGGATTGCTCTGCTGAAGTCAGTAGACCACAGCAGCACAAGACATGGCATTTTGTCAGCAGCCAAGGCTGTGAGTGTCAGAAATCCTCTTAGTTTTGTAGTAGGATCTCTTCTGTAATGCATGCTTGTGTCATCACTGCTCTCACCCAGAGAACAGTGAAGTAGAAAATACCACTCATTTGAGGGGTTCCAGGCCAGGTTGGATGGGGCTTGGGGCCCCTGATCCAGTGGGAGGTGTCCCTGCCCATGGCAGGGGTGGGACTGGATGGGCTTTGAGGTCCTTTCAACCCAAACCATTCTGTGATTCAGCAGTACCAGCATCGCCAGTGACGTGGTAGAGAACGGGCTTCGGAAATTCAGGATCCAGCCTGGATTCAGTAGATCTGGGCAGATCTGAGCAACAGACCAAAGAAAATGGTGCTGCAGTAGTGGTTTGCAGGTAGGATCCAGGGCCAGACCTCCCGGACTCCTCCTGTGCCATTGGTTGCTGGTTGACCTTGGCTGAGTCCCATCCCATTTCTCCTCTTCTGTATTTTCTGTCTCTGCGCGGGGATAACGGCCAAATTCATAGCTGGGCTGAGGTGCAGTTGGTGTTAGTGACATGCTTGGCTATCCCTGAATGAACAGTGATGACAGAAGGGTGAGGAATCATTCCTGTGTTACCGTAGGCATAATAACCTTTCTGGCATCTGTTCTCCGTGCCTCAAATCAGAGCAGTGATTTAAGAGCAGGGCAGAAGCAGAAAGGAGGAATCTGCATTCGGCCCAAAGCACGTGTTGCTCCTTCTGCTACAGAGACTCCTGAGGGTTGGTCAGCTTGTAATTATTAACTAATTACCGCACAGTAATCACTGTGCGACAGGACTCAGGAAGTATAGGCGGTCGGGAACAAGCTGTATTTCACAAATCCCAGCCTGTTCTTATCTGTCCTTTGTATTTTGCCCATCGTGGTGGTGTCTGACTTCCAGCCCTGCCCATCGGGCTCTCTGAAGGGACGTAACAGGACAGCCTGTGGCTGGATACCTCTGTTTGCCTTTCGTGTTTGCAGTTAGGGATCTGAAGGCCAGTGTTATTAGTCGAGGACAGGGAGCAGCCACATCCCGGACTGTGGCTGCGAGGAGGACCTCATTTGCAGGTCTGCCAATGTTCCCCATCCCGCATGAGGAAGATCACATCTAAGGGAGAGCCTTTGCAGCCCTTGCCGTCTGCCTCTACAATAAAGGCATTGATATCGGGTGTTTCCTGAGCGTGGCAGTGGCCGGAGGAGGTGAATTAGCAACCCCGGAGACTGAAAGCCCCTCTTCATCCCAGCAGCAGGTCCAGCGCAGACTGGGACGGTGCCACACCGGAGTGCTGGGAGCTGCAGGGACCTCCTGCCTGCAGAGCGATGGAGTTGGTTCCCATGGCTCCGGAGGGTTGTGCTGAGCAGAACTGCGTGTCCTTGGGAGTCTGGGGGACCTGGGGGACAGTGCAGAGCCTGTGTCACCCCTCACTGAAGCATCAGACAGAGCAGGGAAAGAACCCACCTTAGTCCACCAGCTGTGATGCTTTCTTCATAAAGGAAGAGAGTGAGTCTGAAATGCTGCCCAGTGCAGAGGAAACCTCTGCGGGGCCGAGTGTCGCTGAAAGCTTGTGTGGTCGAGGCAAGAAACCTCTAAGGGATGCCTCAGGCTGCCCTGGTCAGAGGAGCCCAGGGGTTTGTTTTTCCACTGGTTTGTTTTTTTGATTCAAGGCAGAAAAATTCTCTGACGTGGGTCTGAGGTGGCGGAGGATGGGCTGTCGGGGCCATCGCAAATCATCGTCGGCATCAAGAGCTGCTGCTGTGCCTGTAGCTGGTGGGAGATGGGGACATGGGGACCTGGATGGTAGTTTGAGCCCCTCGGTCCGTGCTTTGACTGAGCACCTCAGAGCCATTTCAGCTGTTTGTAAGGGTCCCAGAGAGGCTGCAGATGGTCTGGCGGCATCTGGGCAGCATTCCTGCTCCCTGGATTTGAGGCAGGAATTTGCAAACAGCATTTGCAATGTAAATTGGAGGGGGGAGAAGGCAGAGAAGCAATATTTCCTGCCTGGGGGCGTGAGGAGGAGGCAGAACTAGAGGGTTTAATGTTCTTTTTGCTGGTACGCAGGGGATATTTTGTGTCTTGTCCAAAAGGCAATTAAAATGCAGAGTGTTTCAGTCCCCAGACTGCTCTCTCTCTGCCACCTTTGTATCCCTCCTTCCCACCATCCTCCTCCTTTAGCAATAACTCTCGAAGCCCCAGGGAAGAGCGATAGCAGCGAGGAGCTTCCCCATCGCTCTTGTTGCTGCCCTGTCCCTGCGGAGCGGTGCCAGGGATGTGCAGCGGTGCCTGTCGTGCTGTTAATTCCGCTCAGACCTTGGCTCCAGCTCCGCAGCAATGGGAACCGGTATTTCCTCTGTGCAGGAGGTGCAGGGAAAAGGTCTGATTGAGTCATTTTAATTCCAGGAAAACATGACACAGTATCTGAGGGAGAAGGCGTGTTTTTATAAATTACCATTACCAGCGTGTGTTCTATTTAAGAACTTAATCCCTTTCAATCCCTTCTTATTAACGATTAATTGTGCAACTAATCGCGCTATGATAGCAGCATTGCGAGTGCAGTTGGTTGCAGGGTGTACAAGCAACCCCACCAGTATGAAACAAGAGTTCGGTGAGAGGGGGGCACCTCGGCTGCGTGAACGGAGGCCAAATCTCTCATGTCTTTGGGTCTCAGGATTATAATCCTCTCTTATCTCGAGCGTTTCCTATGAAGCATACAGTTTATCAGCTTGCAAGGCGGGAGAGGAGCAGAGATGAATACAACCGTGCAAGCTTTGAGCAGCCCTGCTTCGTCCCTTGTCATCGCTGAGCTTTGAGTCTCCTTGACTCTCGTGGGCTGTTACTACAAACCACAAGGAAATATGTCTGTGTTCTGATCTGAGGGCTGAGGGGGTTGTATTTGAAGTGATTTTGTGGTGTGTTTCTGATGTCTCACACAAAAGGGTGATGGACAGCAGGCAATGGGTCAACGCGTGCTGTAGCCCGGCACCTATCTCTTGCTAACAGTGCCCAAGGACTGTGAGTCCAACTATGTGTTTTCCTGCAAGAAACTGCTCCCCCTCGCTCTCTTTCGCTCTGTTTATCCCCTGCTGGGCTCTGTTATCTCCCCCAGTTTCCAAGGCTTGTGCAGAAACCCATCCAGCTTGTCAAGGACAGCAGAACTGGGAGGGAGGATGGACTCGGTCAGTATGGAATGAGAGCTGCAAGAGTTTTTGAAGTGCAAGAGGGAGGCTGGAAATGAAGAGAGAAGTGGAAAAAATTAACTTAAAATCTTTATTTTAAAACCTACCAAACATGCTTGCTTTGTGTGCCGTTCCCATGACTGACACTGCAACTTTCAGGACACCGAGCAGGGGCTTGGCTTGGCAAAACAGATGTTATTTACAGTTTAACAAGGAACAAGGTTTATCTAAACAGTGTGTGCTTGCCGAGTTCCCTGATAGGCATGAAATGTTGCCCTCCATGGGGAAGTGAGCAGAAGTTTGCAGGCACCAAGGCATGCTTCATCTGTTTATCCATGTTTCATCTAGGATCTTTCTATTTGGTATCGAGACGTATTCACGTTTGGTTTAACATGAGAATGTCGTCGTCGTGGGGCTTAGCTGTAAGGATGTCAGGGAGGTGGGTGTCTCGAGGCAGTGCAGGAGGAAGGCTGAGGATGCCCTGCGAGCGTGTGCTGCTCTCTCAGGGACAGAGCTGTCCTGGAAGGCAGCATCTCAGTGGGTTTGGGATCCTGGAGAGCTTGCACCGTCACAGGGCATCGGCTGGATTATTGAGCCATCCCACAGGAGACGGGAGGCACATGGGAGGACTTCATGCTGTGGAGCAAAGGGGAAGGATTGTCTCTGCATCTCAGACCAGCCTCCCGTCATTCTGCTCTCCCAGCTCTTCCTAAGGAAGCTGGTGAGGAGACAAGACGGTTACCGAGGGTTTGACCGTATGGGCACTCATCCAATCTGGTTGGCAACCCCCAAGCCTCGGGAGCTGCCATACGCTTGGGAGAGCCCCTCATTTAGCGTCAGTTGTGCCAGTCACATCCAAAGTGAAGCAAGACTATGTGACCATCCTCTTCATTTGCTTCCACTAGTAGTTCCCTGAGATATTTGTGACTGTGAGAATCTCTTCGGTGTTTGTCCCTGCGTTATCCCTTCCCTGCACACAGCTCAGACAATGTCTGGCTTTCACTGCATCACCCAACCCCTGGCGCTTCGCAGCGTGGAACTGCTCCATGTGCAGAAATAAGGAGCGCAGTGTTATTTGCGGTGGTATCGGCGCTGAGATCTGAGAAGCCAGAGGAGGAATGGCAGGGGCGCTGGGCTGCCTTCTGATTATGGAACAGCTGGAACGCTGAAATGAGGAGAGCTGAGAGGCAGGAGGGCAGGTGAGATCCTCTGTACAAGAGCAGCTTTAACAGTTTGCAGCAGCAGGGCACAAGTCGTGCATCCCCTGAGGCAGACAAAGTGCTGTCAGGAGCCAGGGGTGAGTGAGAACCATCCCTGGAGGCTGTTCGTGCTGGTGCAGGGGTGTCTCAAAGCCTGGCATCTATGCAGCAACGTGGAGCTCTTGCCAAGTTCCCTGCCTCAAAATGGTGCTCTTATCACGCTGGGATCCTTGGCAGCCGCCTCTTGGTTCAGGAGGCTTTTTAGATCTCCTGCCTTCCTCCAGCCTTGATGGCAGCTTAGCAGAGAAGTCCCTGATCACCAGCTGGAATGAGATGTTGAGCCATCCCTTCTCTCATCCTGAGGATGAGGTGCGGGCTCTGGCTCTGGGAGGTGAAGCCCAGTGAGAAAGTTCACACGGATGCCCACCTGCACATCTTACCCTCGTCTGGGGCTCGAAGCACTGCTGCAGTGATCCTGGTAAGGAAGGGTCTGGATAAAAGATAGCGTAGCGTTACTCTTCCTTTATGGGGGGGACGAGGGTGCCAAAAGTAATTACATTTTGTGCTGTGCTTTGAAATCCTCTGATTCCTCAAGCGTTGGCTCATCATGCTCTCTGCCTGTGTGGCTGCATTTCCCTCACATCTGAGGAAGAAATACATCACACACGTGCGCAAAGCCCTCCGAGGATGGGTGCGCAACTGCTTGAAGATTAAATACCAGATTAGCGCAATCCTTGGCAGAGCAGCAGACTTGCAGTGTTTGCTCGCTACCTTGCTACCATGTGACTGTTCCAGAGCTTTAAATAAAACAGATTTGAAACTCTGCTACAAAGAGTTTTATGTGCCTAATGCCAAACAGTGGTACCACCGCTCCAGAGCACAGTCCTGGGAAGGAACCAGTAGCTGGGACTGGGAGCTGTGCCAGAGTGGGGAGCAGTGGGTCGGGAACACCGTCTCCTTTCACTCATTTCATTTCTTGGTGCTGTAGAAAGATTTGTCCAAGGGCAGGGAAGTGGTTTATTACTGGTATCTGCTCCTAGGAGCTCCTGGATCTGAGCTGGGAGCTTGCTGGGGGAGGAAAGAGCATTAATCCTCTATGAAGCAACCTGATCCAGTGGGAGGTGTCCCTGCCCATGGCCGGGGGTGGGACTGGATGGGCTTGGAGGTCCCTTCCAACCCATTCTATGATTCTATGAAGCTGTTTGTACGGTCTCTCCAGCTCCTCCTCCCACTGCCAGGTATTTACTGATGGTAGAGCAAAACCAGCAGAAGCCTCAGCCCTTTCCCCAGGGCGGTTTGTCGGGGCAGAGCAAGGCAAGCCAGGCTCCGCGCTTTTCGGTTCTCCCAGGAAATGCGTGGCGCAATGCCGAGCTCTTAATTGTTTTGAGTGCTTGTGGTGGTGCTGCTTCTTATAAATGTCGTGCTTCTGTTTATATTCAAACTGTTCTATGGGGTTTTTTTCCTGGGAAATTAGGTCCTGTCGGGATCCTTTGATGCCAGGTTCCCTCCGGTTCCCTGTTCACATCGCTCTGGCTTTCATTTCTTCCCTTCGCCTTTCCTTCCCCCTCCTTTTCTTTGCACCAGAGGTAGCTGCGTTTCACAAATTCCGCGTGACTATCGGGTGTCCAGGAGGCGATTTCTGTTTCTTTAAATACTCTTCCCTAGGAATGCTTTTAGAAAGGGGAGCAGAACTGTGTGATCCCTCTGCTCAGCTGTCCCTGCGGCGCTGGGGCAGAGTGATGCCGGCTGAGCTGTGATCACACCCCTGGGCAGCGCAAAGAGAGGTCTGAAGTGGGACATGAAATCATGTGTCGCAGGAGAAAAAAAAAAACAGTATTTTCCGTTTAAAAGAGAAGGAGACAGCTTATTCTGGCAGCTCAGGGAACCAGGGAAGGTAAATCTTGGCTTTCCATGAGCTCTTGCCTGCATGGCAATCACAGACAAGCTTGCAGCTCTGGGAGTTCAGCGTGGGCTGGGAAAGAAGGAAAGCTCTAATTAAAAAAGAAAAAAAAAAAGGAAAAGGAGGAATTAAAATAGCAATTAAGAAGCCAGCAGACCCTAAGTGCACCACACTGTGTGAGCACGTGGATGACAGCGTCACACAGCTTCATCCAGTGGGACGGAGCTGCAGGTGTGCCAGGGAGGCTCAGTGGGGCTCCGTCCCTTCTTCTGTGGATCCTCCTTCATAGGATCATGGAATGGTTTGGGTTGGAAGAGACCTTAAAGCCCATCCAGTCCCACCCCCATCATGGGCAGGGACACCTCCCACTGGCTCAGGGGCTCCAAGCCCCATCCAACCTGGCCTGGAACCCCTCCAGGGATGGGGCAGCCACCGCTGCTCGGGGTGACCTCTCCCAGTGAAGTTCTCTCCCATTTAGCAATAAAGGAAGGGCAAATGCTGGCAGCCTCAGCTACAGGTTAAACACTTCCAGGAGAGAAAGTGAGAGGTGTTGTATTACTGAGAATGACTTTCTCTGGCAGCTGGAAGCTGGCACCCTCTTTGCTGTCTCTCCCAGGCATCTGGGAAAGCTGTCTGCCGGCCGGGGGCATGGCAGGGCTTGGGTTGCATTTCTGGAGTGCCTTTCATTCAGCAGGGTCCATGGATGCTTTCTTGGTTGTGTTTGTGTATTCAGGAGCCTCTGTCACTTCTGGGGTGTGACATGACAGCCAGGTAACGGGGAGGTGGTGCTTGGAGAGGGCAACACAGGGCATCAGGTCTCCAGGGTGCTCGTGAAGAGCAGGCAGGCTTCATAGCGAGCTCCTGCGATGTAGCAGGAAGAGCCAATATGCCTTGGATGCAGTTTGGATTGACTTAGTCATTTGTCAGTCAATAATTGAATGTTGTAAAAGGCAAGGACCAGACTGGCCTTTGCTGGTAATGTTCCTCTTCAATAATGGTGTTAATATTGCAGTAGCTCATCCCTGAGCTAGCGTGGTGTTCACAGTATGATGCTTGTTGTGAGGGACGTGCCTGCTGTGTAATAAAAGGATGAAAGGAGAAAGTGAGTCACAGAGAAGGGTAGGGAACAGCTAAATATCATGCAGCCGATCAGCAGCACCTTCAGGTGTAAAGCACTGCTGCCCTGGTGATCCCAGCACAGCCCTTTGCTCCCAAGCGTCACATCCAGCTTAGGTCTCCTGAGTTGTGGTCTCGCACCACCATACGAGCGAGGCAGTGCTGCCGTCACGGTGAACGTTACCCATGGGAAGCGTGCCCTGAATTCCCAAGCAACTGTAAATTAAGTCTCAATAACTTAGCTGCTGGAGCAAAATTGATAATCAAAGGGAGCATCTCTGTCAGAGCCAGATGCCGTTGTATTGGGCTCTGGAGGGAAACAGAGCACTGGAGCTGTGTCCAGGCACTGGAACAGGCTGCCCAGGGAGGAACAACATCCAGGGAGAACATCCAGGGAGAACATTGTTCCTGGAGGTGTTTAAAAGACAGGTAGATGAAGTACTTGAGGATATGATTTAGTAGTGGACAGGTCCGGTTGGGCTTGATGATCTCGGAGGTCTTTTCCAGCCTAGGGATTCTATGATTGTGTGAAGCACTGTGCGCTTTTGCTGAGGCTCGTTTCCCACTGCCTGCTCTTCTGGTGCAAACCAGCAGCGATTGATGGGGTGGAGCAGGGGATCTGCTGATCTACAGCAGCTGTGAGACCAGACCACTCATGCCCTGAAGATGATGAACGTACCATGGAAGCGCTGACACAACCACCTTTGGGGTGGCTCAGGACTGCTCCCAGACAATGCTAGCACTGAGCTCCCACCCGTGACTGGGATGAACACGCTGGCTGTTAGCAGTCTATTGTTGTTCCAGCCCAACACTGGACACTCTTCTCAGGTTAGCCTCAGCTGAAGAATAAGTGCCTAGTGTTTTGAAGCTGCTGGAATAATGACCATCATTTTAATGCCTTCCTTGGAGCTGCCCTGATCTCACCAAGAGCTGGAAAGGGAAGAGCCAAGTGAGAACTGCTGACTGCGTCGCACAGGGCTGTGGACACAGAGAAAGGCAAAATATACAAAGGCAGAACAAACCTCCTTTGTGTGCTCCTGTTACTGGGCTCATTGTCAGGACTGGGACAAACGAGACTGGAACTGAGCATCTAGCAAAACGGTTTTCCTTCCCACTCTCACTCATCCATCAAGTTCAGGTTATAAAGTCTCCAGAGGCTGGACTTGCAGGATCTGGAGCACAAGTCTTAGCGGAGCAGCTGAGGGCCCTGGGGCTGTTTATCCTGGAGAAGAGGAGGCTGAGGGGAGACCTCATCACTCTTTGCAGCTCCCAGAAAGGAGGTTGTGCTGAGGTGGGTGCTGGGCTCTGCTCCCAAGTGACAAGTGATAGGATGAGAGGAAATGGCCTCAAGTTGCGCCAGGGGAGGTTTAAATTGGATATTAGGAACAATTTCTTCACTGAAAGAGTGGTGAAGCCCTGGCAGAGGCTGCCCAGGGCAGTGGTGGAGTCCCCATCCCTGGAGGAGTTAAAAAAATATGTGGCCGTGGCACTTGGGGACATGGTTTTGTTGTCACGCTGGTGTTGGTCTGATGGTTGGACTGGATGAGCTTAGAAGTCTTTTCCAACCTTAACAGCTCTATGATTCTATGAAGTTTTCCATAGCATTCACTCTTCCCAGGCTATCGTGATGCCTCTGTACATGCTCCATGTGGCTTATGCTTTGCCTGCATCGTCGTCTCTTAACAACTTACCATGGCTGTAATTGCGAATGAGGGATGGAAACCTGTTGTGCTGCATGCTGTGCACCCCACAAACCGAGCTCCTGCCTGCAAGGATCTCGCAACCGAGGAAAATGCAAATAAATTGGAAGGGAGGAAGGATATGTTGTTGTTCATGATTTAGATTGGGAAAACGAGGCATGCCAAGAGGGTCAGAGCCAGTGTGGGAGCCAGTCTTGGCATTCGCTACAGGATTGTTTCTCCTCCCAAACCTCCTTCAAACTGCAGACGTGAGGAGGCAGGACAGTCATCTCCTGGCTGCCGTAATCACATTCCTTGTGAACTGCATTTGTGATCATGAAAGCCAGCAGCACAGGAGGAAAAGAAATTGCACTGCAAGGATGGGCTAAATCCCTGGAGACCCAAAGTTCCTTTTCCAATCACACCCAGCGCGGTCGCTACCCTGGATGATGGCTTTGCTCTTTGCTACAGGGCTCCTGTAGATTAATAGGAATTGATTGCACTCCCTTCCCCGCAGACCTTGACCTCCTGGCAGGGGCTTTGCTCCCTGTGTAGGAGAGAAATGTCCCCATGAATAGCAGAGCTGAGCGGTGGGAGGCAAATATGTGTGGAGGAGGGCTGGCCTTGCTCATGCCCTTCATCACTCACCTTTTGAGGAGAGTAATTGTGCAGAGGGCTCTGTCTGATGGACAGGGCGCCCTGCGCGTCCTGGAGGCTGAGCGGTACATGGTCCCAGCTCTGCAGGGCTGTGCTGGTCCTCGCTGCAGCTCAGAGCAGCCTCTCTCCATCTGAACTAATCTACCCCAGCACTGGACGGTGTTGAGCAGCATCTGTCGTGGAGAGGGAGTGGCTGGGAGATTGTTACCCCAGGGAAGGATTTCGTGCTGACAGCTGAGCAGATGAGGAGATGTTCATCTGGTGGTCAGGGGCTGATATCCTTCCCTGCCCCTCCAACCTTGCCCCTGTAGGATTCCCAGCTGCTGCAGAAAATTTGGCATAGCCTGGATGTGTGTTAGAGTCATCCTCGGCGTGCTGTGATCTCCCCAGAACAGCCCCAAGTCTCTCCATGTCCCCTGCCTTTACGCTTCTTGAGGTCCTGGCTCTGGCCCTGCTGGGGACATTGGGAGTGGAGGAGGAATTTGGGTTGTGCCGAGATCCTGTGTTCACAGGAATGTGTACTGTGGAGGGCTCAAACCTTTCCCATCGCTTGCATAGAATCGTAATCATAGAATCATGGTTTGGGTTGGAAGGAAGTTTAAAGCTTATCCAGTTCCACCCCCTGCCACGGGCAGGGACACCTCCCGCTGGATCCGAGCCCCATCCAACCTGGCCTGGAACCCCTCCAGGGATGGGGCAACCCCCACTGCTCTGGGCACCCTGGGCCAGGGCCTCCCCACCTTCACAGGAGAACATTTCTTCCTACGATCTTGTCTCAATCTCCCCTCTTGCAGCATGCGGTGGGTTTGGCAGCTCCTGTGACTTTTCTCTGCCCCTTCTCTGAGCTGGAGCTTGAGAAGGAGCCCATCGGCGGCCCGAAGCAGAGCCCGGCTGGTGGAGACGGCGGCCGGGCACGTGGGCTGTGCCGGTGAGCTTTTGTCGGGTCTGACTTTTGTCCCCATGCCTTGCCGTGTGAGGAGGGGCACGTCTTCAGCTGGTGCCTCGATTCGTTGTTTGTTTAGCCCTGTAGCCGCACGCAGTGTTGCATGAGAGCTGTGTTTGCAGAGCAAACAGGGCTGTGCGATCAGAATTCACCATTCCTCTGATACTTGCGGGAGTGAATCAACGCTAGCGTGAGCCGTAAGTGTTGAACAGGACTGTTCATTTTGGCTTGTAAACACAACTGCTAATCTGTCTGGGGATTAAAAAAAAAAAAAAAAAGAAAAAAAAGCTTTAAGAGCATACTTTTCAAACACTGCATCCAGCACGGCATCGCCAGCCGGGCGAGGGACGGGATTGTCCCGCTCTGCTCCGCACTGGGGCGGCTCCACCTTGAGCACTGGGGGCAGTTCTGGGGCCACGGGATAAAAAGGATCTGATGCTCCTGGAGAGCATCCAGAGGAGTTGGTGAAGGGTCTGGAGGGGAATGTGTGTGAGGGGTGGGTGAAGTCACTGGGTCTGTTCAGCCTGGAGAAGAGGAGACTGAGGGGAGAGACCTCCTCGTGCTCTGCAGCTTCATCACAGTGTCAGGAAGGGCAGAATGGCAGGAAGATGCCAGGGGAGGGTTAGGTTGGACATGGGAAAAAGTTTCTTCCCCGAAAGGGTGGTGGAGCACTGGAGCAGCTCCCAGGGAAGCAGTCACGGTGCCAAACCTGACAATATTCCAGAAGCATTTGGCCAATGCCCTCAGACACACGGTGTGGATGTTGGGCTGTCCTGTGCAGGGACAGGAGCTGGACTCGATGGTCCTCGTGGGTCCCTTCCAGCTCAGGACATTCCCTCCAAGCCTTCCACCCTTCCAGCTGGGAAATGGGGACAGGAGTCTATTAAAATGGTAAGGAGAAAATGGAGCCACTCCTCATCTGTGCAAAGCAATGAAGCGGTTCTTGCATGAAAGCCTTTCTTCTGAGCCCGTGCAGTGCGCTGAAGGGGTGAAGGGACAGTTTCATACGCTCACGATGGTTTCTCTGTGCCTAAGATTGTCATGCCTAAAATTGTGCCTCCTGCATCCCACAGCAGAGAGTCGGCAGGAGTTGCTGTGCAAATGCAGGAGAGATTCCTGTGGAGAATCCCAGCCCGAGTGCCTGTGGGAACAGTTCACTGGAAAATAAGGAGTGCAGTTGTTGCCGGTGCAGTGAACACGGCTTTGAGTACAGGGCTTAAAGAATCCCTAACATCTTGTCTTGATCATGTGAGGAGCTTTCCTGACGGGATTCAGCTTTGGGCTCTTTGAAGTGTTTTAGCCAAGTATTTACTATCTGACTCTATTACAGTAAATGCAGATCATTCACACTGCTGGCTTTAATCCCTCTGCCTTGGCTGAATTCCAACACGAGTGATTTCATTTGTACCTGTTGATGCCTAAATTCCTTCTTGCCACTTTAGACTGCTTCTTCCCGTCGCATCCAGGCAACATCATGTTTCTGCGTGTTGTTCGTCAGCCGGCTTTCCATCCTAGAGCTGACTACAGTCCAGGGGCTGCTGTAATGCCCTTGGAGATCCTTCAGGCTCTAAAACAAATGATGTCATTGCTTTGCTTTGCAAGTGTCAGTTTCCCTCTAAAAGTCAATGAATGCCTCTGCTTCCTTTAGTGCCCTAAAGGTGTTGGAGAACAAGAGGCAGTCTCTAGCAAGTCTTCCTTTGAAATCCAGGCCAGGGAAAGGGCTGGGCTGCTCAGTTTGGCTGTAAAAGGGGGTGTCTCGTCTACAAAGAAATGCAGCTGGAGGGTGGAAGAAGCCCCTTGTGCTGCCCAGGGAGGTGTGTGGGGAGGGGTGCCCCCAGGGACCCTGCACTGACTGCCCTGGGATGCGCTGCAGCCTTCTGGCATGCAGGGGGGAGATGCTGTGCTTACAGAAGGGGAACAAAACCCGGCTTTGAGGCACCTGGATCCCAACAGCCACTCGGGGCAGGATGAATTCCTCTCTGGGAAGAGCTGGAGGGCTGGGAACAAGAACAGTCCCATAAATTCCTGCTGACAAATGCTTTCATGTGAACCCCATCACCAGATGCCAAGTAGGGCCAGGTCTAGCTGGAAAAAAACAACCACAATTGCACAGAGCCATAAAGATAATGAGCAGAGGGCAGGAGAGGCTGCATGAGGCATAGCAAGAGAGGTAGCGAGCGATGTCGGTGCTATTTTTACCCCCACCCCACTTCCTCTCCGAGGAGGTTTATATTTAGCAGCCTGTAGCTGCTAGCGCTCCACTATGGGGGGGAGAAGGATCCCTACTGCAATTTGTGGAGCACAAGTTGTTGTTCATGCTGAGGTGTTTGCCTTCTAAACCACTCACACCGCTTTGAGGAAAGCGAATGGGTGGGGAGGGAGATGGCAGGACCCTTTCTTCTCATCTGCTTCTTCATTCACCTGGAGATGGAGTATCTTTTATATTCCTTGTATCTTCCCTCGTCCTGAAGTTGAGGACCCTTCTGGAGGTGATGGATTGGCTTGGTAGGGGATTGTCTGAGGAGGAATTGCGCAGCAGCTCACGCTGAGCACCTTCCCAGGACCTTCTGCTGCTGCAGTGTGGCTTGCTCTTGTTTCCAGGGATGGGGACTCTGCTACCTCCCTGGGCAACCAGTACCAGCGTTTCACCACCCTCATTTCCACACACCAGCAGTGCCTCAGTTAAAACTTGCTCAGCTTGCAAGGCAGGGAGCCAGGTCAGAGCCGTGGGCTGGGAAAATGGTCTCCAAAGCAATCGTCAAGCAGAAGGAACAGCACTGCCTGGAGACTTGGACAGGCTGAGAGAGTTGGGGTTGTTCAGCCTGGAGAAGTGAAGGCTCCGGGGAGACCTTAGAGCAGCTTCCAGGACTGAAAGGGGCTCTGGGAAAGCTGGGGAGGGGCTCTTGATCAGAGAGTGCATGGATAGGACGAGGGGGAATGGTTTTCAGCTGCAAGAGGGGTGATTGAGATGAGATATTGGGAAGAAATGTTTTCCTGTGAAGGCAGGGAGGTTCTAGCCCAGGTTGCCCAGAGAAACTGTGGCTGTTCCATCCCTGGAGGTATTCCAGGCCAGGTTGGATGGGGCTTGGAGCAACCTGATCAGGTTGAAGATGTCCCTGCTCATAGCATGGGCTTGGAACTGCATGGTCTTTGAGGTCCCTCTGGACCCAAACCATTCCATGATTCTATGATGGAAGCACCAGCGTGGAAACTCTGTCAGTGCTGCATTCACTAGTGCCAGAATCTTTGTTGTCAAAGCAGGCTTCTGTAGTGCCGAGAAATCATTTAAATGTCTGAAGCCTGATATGGATGTGCCTGGCGTCCTCCTGACGTGCTTCACAACTCAAAGCAGCTTCCAGCTTCCCTTCCCACCCCAGCCCTGATTCCAGGTACGCAAACATTGCTGGCGAGCCTTCAGTACTAGGGTTTCGCAGCATTGACGGTGAGAGATCCCAGGATTCAGGTGAATCCCAGGATTTTCAGGGGATTGCACCCACCGCGGAGTGCCATGCCTCACAGCAGAGCTGGCAGACAGGCAAACGGAGTGTTTGTATTGCTGATGGATAATCTTTTAAGCTTTCAGATGCAGGCATGTCAACCCAAGTGTTCCCGTTGCTCTGGCGACCTGATGCATTAGCTCCCGGATGCTATGTCTGATCGCATCAGTCTGGAATGTGATCACCGTTTGTTTGTGCGGATAAGCTAGGAGGGGGCTGGGAAGGAGTAGAGAGGTCGGTGGGGAAGAGGGCTGCTCAGCTGGCAGCTGGGACACCCAGGAACAGGGGGTACTACCTGCTCCGGGGATGCGGGAGAGGTTACGGGATGCATGTGTTGGTGCAGGAAAGAACCACTCTGTGTAGCTGTTGCTGCCTGTTTGGTACCAAGGGATGATTTTCCTCTTGAAATCTCACCCTGCTGGGTGAGAATAGCATTAAAGCAGTCCAGTGCTGTTAATGGAAAATCCCCTGCCAGACAGGTTGGAGGGTTGAGACTGGAAAGGCTGGTGGAAGAGCAGCCCAGCATTCAGCATATCGGGAAGAGGAGAGGGAGAGACTCAAACCTCCTGGCGCTTGGGACTGGAAGCAGCAGAACTGAGGCTGGTTGGGGGTGAGACACCGATATCCGCAAGTCCAGGGAGCGAGGAGCATTGGCTGTTTGCTAGGTCTGTGCTCAGCAGGAGGAACAACACCTGAGAGCATCAAGGCTGATGGGAAAACCAAACTGTGCAGAGAGAGCTCTTGCAGCCCGGTCCTGTCTGTGTGCTGAGCTTCGGACAGGCCTGGCAAGAGCCAAAGAGAAGGCAAAGTCACGTGTGGCTCTGAGATGCCCAGAGCAATCTCCCTCCGCCTGCTCACTGCTCAGTCTCGGCACACTTCGCCATGTGCCCCTTGAGGGGTTTCTTCCTTTAAGGGGTTTATTGCTCTAATCAGATCCCTGGCTAAGGCGATTCTGATGCCCATACAGGATGAATCATTCAAGAGCTTGTGAGCAAGCTGTGAGCTCGGAGCATCTCCCGTTGCTGTGGCTCTCGGGGTTCCGCCAGCGGGTACTGCGTCCTCTCAGAGTTTTGCTGCTGGCTCAGGAAGCCTTTCTTGCAAGGACAAAGCAGAGACCAAGCTGTCAGTGGAGAGGTGCCTCCTTGTGCAGGGAGGAGTGCAGTACTGAATCTTTTCCAGCACGGTTTACTCTTTCTTGCTTTCTTTCTATTTCTGCCCTGCTTTCCAGGCACTCTCAGAGCTTCCACAGATGCTGTAGAGTGCAGCCTATGCTGGTTCTCATGATTCAGTGTGTACAGCCCCGTGCTGGGCTCACCTCTGAAACCCAGCTCGTAAAAGCCCCCTGCACCTCTTGACCACAGTTGACTGTTAAACACACAAGGAACCCGATTCCTCAAGTGGCCGCGTGGCTCCTCTTTTGCTCTAACACAGCAGCAGTGCCTCGGAAAAGAGAACATCCCGGGGGATCCCTGAAGATCCACAGCAGGGGAATTTTGGGTCCGGGTGCTGCCAGCCCCAAAGAGCAGGAGCTGAGGAGTGGGGCGCCATCCTGTGCAGCATCCAACCCTCTCAACCTGCCCTTTTCCCTTCCCCGCAGGGCTCCGACGTCCCTCGCAGCACAAGGTAAAATGAACAAGATGAAAAACTTCAAGCGGAGGTTTTCACTCTCAGTTCCACGGACAGAGACCATCGAGGAGTCACTGACAGAGTTCACGGAGCAGTTCAACCAGCTCAACAACCGGAGGAATGAAGGTAAGGAGCCCCTGGGCCCTGCTAGGGCTGGCTGGGAGCATCCGGGGTCAGCGCTGCCAGCAAGCATCTCCACTGCAGCCCTCCAGGCTTTGCTCTGGGTGTGTTGACACGTGGAATGTTACTGCCCCTTCGCTTTCCCCAGCTATCCAGCAGAATTAATAGTACCTTGTCGTTAAATCTGATCTGAAGAGAGATTTATACTTGCGTAACGAAAGCCTTATAGGAGGGGAAGGTGTTTGCACAAAACGGAGAGGAACAGCACAGCTGCGGTTAAGGTAGAGAGTGGGAAAGCGTGGGATCTCCTCCTGCCTGCCCAAAAGTGACTGCAGTGTCTGAGCCCCCTCCAGAGCTGCAAGCTGACCCTTCCACCACACCAAAGCGGATGCTCTCTCTGTTTAGGGGAGCATCTGGGGCTTGCTAACCCATCCCTTGCTCCTGGACCCACAGCCTTCTCCTGGTGTGCAGTTTTCAAGGTGCCAGGGAGCAGGGAGGCTTAGGGTTAACACCTCCGTGAGCTGAACAGGGCACATCCCTTCTGCAAACAGACTGCAGGCTGGGGCAGGCTCTGCTTCTCCAGCCACGGGCATATCGAGGGGGAGGCAACGCCGGAGGCGTAAAGTTGGAGCAGATCGCAGCCGAGGTCGCTATGCATGGGCAAGCAGGCATTGCTGCTGACAGGCAGGTGTTTGGAAACCTGATAAAGTTAGATTGCATTCATCCGGGGGTAAATTCACTGCTGCGGGTGCACGGCTGAGCTGCTCCTGGCGATCACGTCATTTGCTGCTGCCGCCTGCCAAGACGACTCTCTTTGCCACAGTGCAGCCCATTCATGTGTCAGCGCCCTCAGCTCCACTCAAGTCACATTCAAACTCTTTTTTTTTTTTTCCCCCTCACCCTGCAGCCACAATTGCTAGAAACTTTTGCTGCAAGGAGGGGCTGAGCCCATGATGTAATTGCCTGGCACTTACATCTGCCCCAGCAGCAAGGGATTGTCTCTCTGCCAGCTAACCTGCTTGAAAGGAGAGATGCAGTAACCTAATTTAGAGCTGGCTTTCCTCGCTCCTGCAGCTCCTGATGCTCTTCTTTATCCCTCCAGACACCCAGGCTGCCCTGAGCAACATCCCTTCACAGCCTCCTTCGCTGTTCCTACACGGCCCCCTCCCCTCACACCCTAGCAAGCAGCAAGGGCTATAATTAGACTTGAGCCCTTAATTAGATGTGTGGAAGCTGTGAGGATAAAATGGTGCGAGGCTAAGAAAGTTCCTGGCGCTGACAGCTGCTCCTGCTGTGGCCTTCCTTGGGGGACCTCTGCTCTGGGATGTCTGAGCCTGGGTTCGTTATCTCCGCCGTGCAATGGTTTCTCCGTTCTGCTTTAATGAAGTGTTGGTCACGGTTCTTCTTTTGCCCTTGAATGGCAAACAGGCGCAAGCAGCATCTGCCCACCCTCCCATCTATTTTTGCTCCTGAGGTAGCCAGGAAGGAATAAGAGCAAACTCGGGGCAGGCTGAGCCCGGGGCCAGGACCAATGGTGTTCTCGACGCCATGGGTAAGGGTTGGACCGATACTAGACTGTGGCATAGGGATGGTCCTCATGACTGGACCCAGGAATGCATGAGGGGCTCGGGATGTGCCAGCAGCACCCCGTGGGGTACAAATCCTCAGGTACTGCAGCAGGGGCAGCCCCCACCGGTTCAGCGCCTCCCTCCCCACATGGATGCAGCACGTCCTGGCCCGATGCCACGGCTCTCCCTCCCCGGTGCCCCTCTCCTGGTGCACGAGTCCCAGTTTGCACCCTAACCTTCTCCCACGCTGTGAAACACACGGCTCCCACCATACCCACCACCCTGTTCCTGCTCCCTCCTGCCCAAGATCTCTTGATTAAGTTTCCCATGGGGATTGTAAACAACTCTGAGAAGTCACCTCCACGGTGCCCTTAATCTCCGTCTCCTGCTGGCTGCGGCTGTTGTTTACGAAGAGCCCTGACAGCCGCGTTTGTCTGAGGCGTTTCTTTGGCTGGTTAATAAACCCCTCCTGGCTGTGAGCTCTTTCCCCACCGCTTTGAGCCTGGAGGACTTGTTGGGTCTCGGCAGGGGGAGGCGGGAGGCATCGGTGCCAGGGGCAGAGCTCCAGCATCCCGGGGCGAGGAGGCCTTTGGCCATGGTGTGCGAGCGTTACGCTTCAGATGCTTTAGGCTCTTGGTCAGGAGCGGAAGGGTAGGGAGACGGGGAATGGTTTTAAGGTGAAAGATGAGATCTTAGGAAGAAAAGTTTTGCTGTGAGGGTGGGGAGGGTCGCCCAGAGCAGTGGTGGCTGCCCCATCCCTGGAGGGGTTCCAGGCCAGGTTGGATGGGGCTTGGAGCCCCTGATCCAGTGGGAGGTGTCCCTGCCCATGGCAGGGGTGGAACTGGCTGGGCTTTTAGCTCCCTTCCAACCCAACCTGTTCTATGATTCTACGAAATCAAGTTGTAAAGAGGCAAAATGACTTTGGTACAGTTGTACTGGTAGTGGAGCTGAGGGTAGAGGTATGGCCGTCTCCCTTGTGCTGCTTCTCTTCCTCATGAAACAGGAAAAAGCTTTCTTTCAGGCTTCACCTTCCCCGCTCAGGATCTCTGGACTGTCTGGGGCTGTCTCTGCCCTGCATGGCACCAGGCTTGCCTGCAGTCATCTTTCTCTCCCGGTGAGCTGCTGACCCGTGGCAGTTCAGCACTGCGATCACTTGTTCCGGGACAGAGTGCTAATCACAACCGCACATCATTTTTCCTTTCACCACCTCACACAGCTCCTCAGGGAATTTCTTGCAGTTTTTTTTTCCCTCCAGCATCAGCAGTCACAGGTTATCAGCATCCATAGGTCGTGGCAGTCTGCAGATCCTACATTTAGGTGGCTGTGAGTGCCTCCACCTTCCTGGGGGAGAAGAGTGGTGTCCTCCGCCTGCCCTGAGGGAGGTCAGGCTAGAAACCTCTTCATGAGATGCTCCAAAAGCATGTGTAGAGCTGCTCTGAGTCTGGTGATGGGACAAGGGAAGGCTTTCTTGTGGGTACAAACCTGCCTCTTCTGTTGTTGGTGTGGTGGGAAATCCCCAGCCCTGACCTCTCCATCCTGTCACACTCGTGACCTCTCTTTCAGCCACTGTGGCTGATAAAAGGAGGCTTGAGAGAAGCTGAGCTGGCAAATGGAAAAGCAAACAGTTTTCCAGCCTGGACACATCCCATCTCAGGCAATGTCACCTTGGCAGAGTCTGGTGATGGAGAGAGGGGAGGGGAGTGTCTGTTGTCAGAGCCTGGTGTCCTTGCAGCCTTCCTTGGAGCATCCGGTACCCCTTCCCGCTGCCCACATCCCTCCCTGGGCAGCACAGCCTTTTCTCGGCTGCAGAGGCAGAGGTGGAAGAAAGCCCCTGGGCTAAGGAGAGCACAGGCTGGGTCTGTGCAATGTCTGATATCCTGGACAAAGGCCAGCACCGTCTTCACACCTTCGGAGATCATAGAGTCATGGCATGGTTTGGGTTGGAAGGGACCTCAAAGCCCACCCAGGTCTATGCCTGCCGTGGGCAGGGACACCTCCCACTGGCTCAGGGGCTCCAAGCCCCATCCAACCTGGCCTGGAACCGCTCCAGGGATGGGGCAGCACCACTGCTCTGGGCAGCCTGTTCCAGGGCCTCCCCAGTGTTAGGAAAACGTTTCTTCCCAAGATCTCATCTCAATCTGCCCTCTTTCAGCTTCATGTTTACTCCAGGCTCGCGTTAAGGTGCTCTTTCCTTTCTTCCTGGGCTTCCCCAGTCACACATTCCTCTCCATACTGCAGATTTTCAGAGGGATCAGGTCTTGGTTGCTCCCGTTTGCTTTGATGAGAGCTGGTGGCATCCAGCAGTGGCTCATTTCTGTGCCAAGGCTTTGCCCCAAAACAGCTCCTGCCGGGTCTGTCCTCTGAGGCTGAATAAGGTCTCAGTGTTGGGGCTGCAAAGCCTCTGCAACTCCCATTTTGCAGTGGCATAAACCAGAGCCAACAATGGCCTTTAGAGCCCAAGGGCATGAAGAAGTGATGCTGAGGTGAAGGAAGGGGGATGAATAATCCGAGATCTGAGTGTAACAGAGCTACAAGAGGAGAGTTCACACTTAGCAAAGTAATTAAAAGTTAGGAGTCAGGCAAGCAGTGAAGGGTTCTGGCCCCTTTCCTTGGGAGATCAAAGCTTGTTTTGGCAGAGACAGTGTTTAAATATATTTATAAAAGAAGGCGGTAGATTCGTCAAAGGCAGCCGCCGTGTCTGTGGTCTCACTTTAATTTGCTTTGATATCCCATGCAGCCTCATTATGTGCGGAGTGCCGGGACTCACCGTAACCCACATGAAATGCCGAGCAGAATCAAACAGGCCCTCGCATTTGCACGCCCACAGCTTCACGTCTCCTCCCGCAAGCGCCCAGCGAGGTCCCCCAAGCCCAGGGGCCAACCCAGATCTGCAGGACTGGGTACCCCCCAGTGCTGAGCCTCTCCTGGTCTGGCCCCAGGGCAGTCAAAACACCTCTCCCCCCACTTTCTGTGTATTTTTATGTGCTTTTCCCCTCCTGTGATAGTTCACAGCTTTTCCATATCCCGTTCCCCTTTGCATGTGTTGGAATGCCCAGATATTTTTATTTTTTTTTCTTTCAGATAATTTGTTTAGGAAGTGAGCAAGTTAAAAAAGATTTGATCCAATTTAATGGATCCATGTTAAATTTATACCTGTGGGCAATTCAGGGGAAGTTTCCTGAGTGTTCCTGCACAACTGTCCCCCTGTTCTGGAGCCCAGGGATTCTGGGAGCGGCTGAGGGACGTGGGGCTGTTTAGTCTGGAGGAAAGGGGGCTCAGGAGAGACCTTGTCACTCTCTGCAGTTCCTGGAAAGGAGGTTGTGGTGAGGTGGGTGTTGGTCTCTTCTCCCGAGTAACAAGGGATAGGATGAGAGGAAATGCCCTCAAGTTGCACCAGCGGAGGTTTAGATTGAATGTTAGGAAAAAAATCGTTAATGACAGAGGCTGCGAAGGGCAGTGGGGGAGTCCCATCCCTGGAGGGGTTCAAACACCATGTGTCCCTGGCACTTTGGGACGTGGTTTAGTCGTCACGGTGGAGTTGGTCTGATGGTTGGACTGGGTGAGGTTAAGAAATCTTTCCCAACCTCAGTGATTCTGAGTCTATGAAACAGATGGTGAGAAAGAGACAGGAACCAGGGTTCCACAGCAGTCCTGGGAGAAGAGGTGACTCTGCCTCCTTCTCGTCTGTCTGCCCAAAAGCTTCTGGCACTGTTTCAGACGCTTACACCCGGGCTGAACCCTGACTTAGGTGCGGGTTTGTCTGTCAAGGCAGCCCTGCATCCCTCAGATCACAGCTCCCTCGGTCCCCCAGTCCCCATGGCACAAAACTGCATCTTCTCCCAGGTCACTTGCCTGCCACCTCTCATCCATCAGATGAGCAAACTGCAGCCAGGTCCTCATCCTGCTCACTGCCCCGTGAAAGCCAGCCCTCCCTCTCCGGTCTTTAGATATGAGATCATCGCTGGCTGCCTGAGCGCATCGGGATCCGTAGCTGATATCTGCATTAGGTGTAGTGGGGGATTGTGTCCGTGCTGCTCAGGGCAGGGGCTTGGCAAGGGGCAGGGCTCGCTGGCTCAGCCTGGGGCATCACAGGGGTGAGTTTTCCTCCTACAACATTCCTCCTTGCTGTGGGGGAATGACTGCAGATGACAGCAGTGGAAGGCACGGATCCTTGGTGGCAGGGCCACTGCTAATGTGGAGGGGAGCTGCAAAGTTTAAACGAGAGACGAAAGAGCTGTGACCACTAGGAAGGGGCAAAATGGTCATGCCTGCTTGGCCCCACACCTTTCCGGAGGGAGATGCCCCCAGCCCTTGGGGTGCTGCTGCTCCTCCACCCCAGCACAGCCAGTTAGTGCTGCCTCCTTCTGAATTGTAGAATGACGGAATGGTTTGGGTTGGAAGGGACCTCAAAGCCCATCCAGTTCCACCCCATGCCATGGCAGGGACACCTCCCACTGGATCAGGGGCTCCAAGCCCCATCCAACCTGGCCTGGAACCCCTCCAGGGATGGGGCAGCCACCACTGCTCTGGGCACCCTGGGCCAGGGCCTCCCCACCTGAACAGCAGAACATTTCTCACTAAGATCTCATCTCAATCTCCCCTCTTTCAGTTGAAAACCATCCCCCTCGTGCTGTCTCTGCCCAGGGTCCAGGCGACCTGCCTTGAACTCCTCGGTGTTTCGCTCTGCTGCTCTCTGGGTCTGTGCGTGCCAGAATGTTCCTGCCAACCAGCTGTTAATTACAGAGTGGGGAGGTTTAAGTGCAAGCCTCAGGCTGAAGACCAGAGGGAGCTCAATGGCTTATTTTGTTCTGATTTCTTGCTTCTTTCAGGCTTTCTTGGGTTTGGTGAGGCTTAACACCTGGAGTCCCAAGCGAAGAGCTGTTTTCCTGAGCTGCTTTGCTTTTCAAGAGAGCTTTTGTGCTTCTCGGGACTGCGTGTCTGCTAAACGCAGGTTGGAGCAGGAAAGCCCGGGGTGCTTTGTTTGGCAATGAAAGACTCCACAGCCTTTAATCCCAAACACCTTCTTCTGAGAAACAGTCAAATCGCTGGAGAGGAGTCCCCTGATGTCTGTTTTGGTGGTTCCTGAAGCAGATTAGGTCCATGTGCTTGTAAGCTCTCCAGAGGCAGGGCGCTCCTTCCGTTTTGCTTTGGCACCGAGGGATGCAGAGCCACGGGCCTTGGTGTTCCTAAAGCCCATAGTGTGTTTTGTCTAAGGTGCCGTTGGTGAAGATAAGGCTGGGAAGTTAAGATGGATATATTCACCCCTGTAAACCCCTGTGCTGCTGCGGAGAAGGAGGAGTGAGCCGCTGGGCAGGCTGAGCACGGGACTGGGACGTGGGAATCTGGGTGGCCTTGGGTGTGAAGCAACTCCCCTGTCTGCATCCCCCTCCCCATCTGCAAGAGACCTTCATTGCAGGGGCCTGGGGGTGCTCTGGGGGTGCTGCTGAGCAGAGCTGCAGTGATGGTGGTGCACAAGGTGTCTGGAGAAAAAGCAGGTGTTCCCTCTGTCTCCAGGATATAGAGAAGGAAGAAGACTTTGCCACGGCCCCAGGGCGTCTCTGGACCTCCCTGCTCTGTTCTCACTCTTTTCTCCAAAGTGCTTTGGGTCTTGACACCCCTGCTACCTCTCCAGCAGCTCACTCTCCTTTCTCTTTGCCCTCAGACCTAGCTCAAGGGCACCTGCAGCTGGGACACCTGGGCAGGGACTTCCGAGCAGACACCAGCCCCATCTCCCCCTCCGAGGTGGAAGACCAGTCCCCGATGGCTGTGCGCTACCGCACCAACAACCAGCGCCGCTTCTCCATGGAGGCGAGTACTGCTGCAGGCTGGGGTGGGCAGAAAGGATGTGGCAAGATCTGGTTGTCACCTCCCTGTTGGCTGGAAGAGGCGGTGTTTGATTTGTGAGGCACTCTCAGACACGAGCTGTGACGCCCTCTTGGGTACGCTCGGCACGACTCCCGTGGCACCCGACAAAGCCCAGTGCGCATTGCCATGCACGAACTGCACTCACACTTGCCCTTTTCCTGTGATTAAGGGTCCCACAGATGCTGCTCCCATTGCTTTGCCATTAATACCAGCTCTGGTGAGACAGCTCTTCCCCTTGGATATCTCTGCGGTGTTTTCACCAGCTGCAAGGCCAGGTTGGATGGGGCTCGGAGCCCCTGATCCAGTGGGAGGTGTCCCTGCCCATGGCAGGGGTTGGGACTGGATGGGCTTTAAGGTCCCTTCTGACCCAAACCATTCTGTGATGCTATGATTCATCACCTGCTCTTCTGTCCCTCTCCGCAGGATGTCAGCAAGCGTCTCTCCCTGCCCATGGACATCCGCCTGCCCCCCGAGTTCTTGCAGAAGCTGCAGATGGAGAGCCCAGAGTTCCCCAAGCCCCTCAGCAGGATGTCCCGACGGGCATCTCTTGTAAGTCTCGCTGTGCCGGCTGCGGCCGCCCTGGGGTGTGGGGTGCAGGTGCCATCGAGCAGCCAGGTGGTTGTGAAGGGTTTGTGATACGTTCTCCGGTCGCCTCCACTGCTTCTCTGGGAAAGGAACAGACTTTGTGTACTTAGATCAGCTCTGCCTTGAGTGAGCTGCCCCCAAAGCTGTTACTGCCCAGCAGCCTTCACCTTCCCCCAGAGGAGGTATCTCCCAGTGATGCTTTTCTTTCTCTCTTACAGTCAGATATTGGATTTGGGAAGATGGAAACCTATGTTAAACTGGACAAACTGGGAGAGGTGAGTAGATGCCTGTACCCTGGGCTGCATCACGAGCAGTGGGACCAGTAGGATGAGGGAGGGGATTCTCCCCTTCTACTCCACTCTAATGGAACCTCACCTGGAGCCCTGTGTCAGGTTCTGGAGTCTTCAGCACAGGAAGGGTATGAATCTGCTGGATTGAGTCCAGAGGAGGCCACAGAGATGATCCAAGGGCTGGAGCACCTCCCATAAGAGGACAGACTAAGAGAGTTGGGGTTGCCCAGCCTGGAGAAGAGAAGACTCTGGGGAGACCCTAGAGCAGCTTGCTCTAAGGGACTCCAGGAAATCTGGGGAGGGGCTCTGGATCAGGGAGGGCAGGGATAGGATGAGGAGAATGGTTTTCAGCTGAAAGGGGGGAGATTGAGATGAGATCTTATAAATGTTTTGCTGTTCAGGTGGGGAGGCCCTGGCCCAGGGTGCCCAGAGCAGTGGTGCTGCCCCATCCCTGGAGGGGTTCAAGGCCAGGTTGGATGGGGCTTGGAGCCCCTGAGCCAGTGGGAGGTGTCCCTGCCCATGGCAGGGGGTGGAACTGGATGGACTTTGAGGTTCCTTCCAACCCAACCCAAACCATTCGGTGGTTCTATGGAATGATCCTTCCTATGAACGTTATGCGCTCCATCAGGACTGTGCCACCCTGGCAGATGGTCTGCATGGCATGTATTTTCTCTCTTCCCCCCAGGGCACTTACGCCACTGTCTTCAAGGGACGCAGCAAGCTGACTGAAAACCTCGTTGCCCTGAAGGAAATCCGCCTGGAGCACGAGGAAGGGGCACCTTGCACAGCCATACGGGAAGGTGAGTGCAGGAGGGGCTTTTGTCCGTCACAGCCCTCATGAACAGTGCCAGATCACGAGCAGATTTGGGATGGGTGGTGCGGGCGGGGGTATAAACCTGTGCTGACGGTGTCCAGGTCCACATCACGATGCTGTGCAGTGTCCAGGTCCTGCTGCTTCAACTCGCTGTCTCCTCTCCTTGCAGTGTCATTGCTGAAGAACCTGAAACACGCCAACATCGTGACCCTGCACGACATCATCCACACGGAGCACTCTCTCACCCTTGTCTTCGAGTACCTGGTGGGTCTGGAGGAGCTTCCAGCGGGAACAGGGCGTGGTTGCCTTTCTGCAGGTGGATCATGGGGGCCCAAGAGAAGGAGAGGCTAATGAGTGCTTTTTGTTACAGGAGAACGACCTCAAACAGTACCTCGATAACTGTGGGAACCTGATGAGCGTGCACAATGTGAAGGTAAGACGGTGGATATGAGGAACAATTTCCTTACCGAAAGAGTGGTGAAGCCCTTAAAGAGGCTGCCCAGGGCAGTGGTGGAGTCTCCGTCCCTGGAGGGGTTCCAAAAATGTGTGACTGTGTTGCTTTAGGACATGGTTTAGTCGGCACGGTGGGGTTGGACTGATGGTTAGCCTGGATGACCTTAGAGATCTTTTCCAACCTTGATTCTTCTGAGATTCTAAATGCAAACCCCTTCTCTTCCCCACAGATTTTCATGTTCCAGCTGCTGCGTGGGCTGGCTTATTGTCATGGGAGAAAGATCCTGCACCGAGACCTCAAACCCCAGAACCTGCTCATCAACGAGAGAGGAGAGCTCAAGCTGGCTGACTTTGGTCGGTGGGCTTCTCTGGGGGAGACGCAGCAGTGCAAGGAGGTGCAGCTGTCTGCAGCTCCTTGATACCCATCCCTTTCACCCTCAGGACTAGCCAGAGCCAAGTCAGTCCCTACAAAAACATATTCCAATGAGGTGGTCACGCTGTGGTACCGTCCCCCTGATGTCTTGCTGGGATCTACTGAATATTCCACACCTATCGACATGTGGTGAGCAACAGCTCCAGACTGAGCTTCGCAGGTTCTCAGAGATGGTGGGTCGGGCGTTTCTATCCTTCTGCCGGTGCAGCATCATGCATGTTCTCAGCGTGGTTACACCAGAGGGTGGTGGACTCTCCCAGAGGTTTTCCCTGTCCCTTGGGGTCTTTGGAGCAAACTGTCCACATCAGGGATGGATGGTTACTGTAGCAGAGAAGGGACACTGCTCCTGGAGCTCGTTTCCCTCTCCAGGAAACTCAGCCCTGGCCCAGGGGTGGTGGGACATCCACAGGGCTTCTCCCTCACTAATCCCAGAGCCTCTGCTGCTGCTCTAGGGGTGTTGGGTGCATCCACTACGAGATGGTCACCGGCCGGCCCATGTTCCCGGGCTCCACGGTGAAAGAAGAGCTGCATTTGATCTTCAGGCTGTTGGGTGAGTCTTCTGCTGTCTCCCAGACCCCCACGCGAGGGCAGTGGTTGACTGCAGGAGCTGGGAGGGCGCAGGGAGCTGCTGCAGAGCCTTGGTGACCTGGCAGAGCCTGGGGACAATTCTCCTGGGGAAATTCGTGCCCTGTCTCCTGGGCAGAGTGCTGGCACTTGCATGGATGAGGCTCTTCTCTCTGCACCAAAGGAACCTGACAGGTTTCTTTCTCTCCCTCTCCTAGGAACTCCAACAGAAGACACCTGGCCTGGAATAACGTCCAGCGAGGAGTTTAAAGCTTACAATTTCATGCAGTACCGAGCTCAGCCGTTAATAAATCACGCCCCAAGGTACCTCCTGGAGCAGGGACACATAATGTTGTAGGTGGGATCTTGGGGAGACCAGTTCTGTGTTCTCCTTGCGGTGGTGGCAGCTGAATGCAGCCATGCGCCGGGGGTCCGGGCTGCCCCTTGGCCCTCGCACTGACGATTGCAACGTCTCCTGCGTGCAATAATGCTGCTCTTTTATTTCCTCCTTCTCTCAGGCTGGACTCGGAAGGCATTGACTTGCTGACGAACCTCCTTCTGGTGAGTGGTAGAGCAGTCCAGGTGGATAGCAAAGGGATTTGCTGAAGGGAAGGTACTCTGGCTGCCTCCAGGATGGTTTTGGAGCCGGGCAGGAGAGGAGCTGTGACTGCAGAATAAGCCGTGGCCCTACAGCTATAGATGCTATCCCAAACCACCTCCCATTAAGGATGGTGAGCTGTCCTTCACCCCGTGTCCTCTCAGACACAAGTGAGAGGGTGCAAACCTGATGATGTGTGAGATACGGCACGGCCGGTGCGCTGCTGTGGTCACACAGTGCGTGCTGTGCCTTGGGCACATGCGAATGGCACCAATAACTGCCCGCACGCCCCGCTGTGGTGCCCGGCGTTTGGAAACGCCGTCACCCACACAGCATTTACATGTGTGTGTGCACACCCCTTGTACGCGGCCTCTGTGCCCTCTCGCGTGTGCAGACTGGGTGTAGAATGGGTCTTTGAGGAGCAGCCGAGGGCCCTGGGGCTGTTTAGCCTGGAGGAGGCTGAGGGGAGACCTCGCCTCTCTCTGCAGCTCCAGGAAAGGAGGTTGCGGTGAGGTGAACGCCGGGCTCTTCTCCCAAGTGACAAGTGATAGGATGAGAGGAAATGGCCTCAAGATATGCCAGGGAAGATTTAGATTGGATATTAGGAACAATTTCTTTACTGAAAGAGTGGTGAAGCCCTGGCAGAGGCTGCCCGGGGCAGGGGTGGAGTCCCCATTCCTGGAGGGGTTAAAAAAATCATGTAGACATGGTTTAGTCATCACGGTGGTGTTGGGGTGATGGTTGCACTGGATGTTCTTAGAGGTCTTTTCCAGCCTTTATGATTCTGTGGTTCTGTTGTTTGCAGTACGAAGCCAAAGGCCGGATCTCGGCGGAGGCAGCGCTGCGGCACGCTTACTTCAAGAGCCTGGGAGAGCGGGTGCATCTCCTGCCTGACAGTGAGTGCACGCTGTCCTCTCGCCTGGGGGTTGTGGATCAAAGAGCTTCTGTGCAGCCCGAGGGTGGTGGTTTGCAGCCAGGTCCTATCCGATGCCTCGTCTTTACTCCCCCAGAGGTGCTCCTGCAGCAGAGTGGGGGTGGGAGCTTGGCAGCTGCGAGAGCAGGAGACGGTTTGGGTAGGACAGTATAGAGGAGGAGTGCCAGAGGGAGGCTGTGATGAGGTGCGGTGCTGCGCTTGGGCACTGCTGTCCCTCCTGGCTCCGGGGTTGCAGAGCGCTGCTGGCTCAGCCGGGCTGGACTGACCCCTTTCTCTCTGCCTAGACGCCTCCATCTTCTCCCTGAAGGAGATCCAGCTTCATAAGGATCCTGGCTACCGAGGCTCAGCATTTCAGCAGTCAGGTAGGACTGAGGAAAACAGTGCTGACCTCTCCCAGGTGGGGCTGTGGACCACAGGTTATTCCCAGTGGGTCCTGCTCCCTGCTTTAGTCCACAAATTACCCCTGGGGCATCCTCACTTGTCACCTACAGTGCTACCAAAGTCACATCTAGGTGCCTTGAGGTGCAGCTCCTTCCTCTGGAGCTGCTGTGGGCTTGTAACTTCCTAAACCAGAGCTCTACAGGGCTCAGCTTCTCTGCAAAGCGCCGCTCCATGTCTCACCTCCCTGACCCATCTCTCTCTCTCTTCCTCAGCCCGAGGGAAGAACAGGAGGCAGAGTATATTTTAAACTCGGATCTCATGTTCTTCTTGTCACCATGGAGATCAAAGCACTGAGAAAGGAGATGGCAACGCGCTCCCACCTGACCCAACACAGAATTACTGACTCGAACAGGACAATGCTGAAGCACCCTTGGCCACAGGCTGTCCCCTGCCCATCTCCACATCCACAGCCCCTAGAGCTGCTGTTGTGGACCCGTGGCCTCTTTTCCCCTCTTTGTTTTCATGTTGTCCCCATCAGATGTGAGCTGCCACCCTCTGTGCAGGTGCTGTAGTGAGGAGCTGCCCTGGGCATCGCCGGGAACGTGGGGTCGTGTGCTGCCCCCGAGAACTGCTTGCTGCCCTCGGAGGGGTGACTGAGGCGTGGAGAGGTTTTGCGAGCAGACAGTAGTATCTCCGAAGCCGGGCTGTGGATCATAGCATTTGACCCCACGGGCATTTCTGAAAACGCACCTTTGCTCAAACGATCTGCTCTGTCCCCGCTGTTCCTTGGGGAGATGCTTTGCAGCCACACTGTGAGTTGGAGGCACGACCCAGCCTGGCACTGGAGAGACAGCACCCGAAGCACAAGCACCATGGCAACCCTCCCTTATCTGCCCTTGCTCCTGCCTACGTGACCCTTTTTTCTCTCCCCGTCTTCGGTACCTGAATCTTGACAAGGATGGCACGGCTGGGAGGAGAAGGCTTCCTATTGCTTCCTCCGGCATCTCCCCCTCTTGCCACCCTTGCGTTTCCAAACTGATTCAGCTGGCCGCTGCCCAGGGATGTCCTGAGCGGAGAGCAAGGACTGGCTTAGCTGGCAGGGCTGGTGCTTGCTGGCAGAGCTGGGCAGCAGTGGGACCAAACGAGAATCCGTGCTGCCTCGCATTGCTGCGCTGAGCCCCTCAGGCACCATTGGAACAGCCCCCTTCTCCTTGCTGAGCCTGCCGCCCCCCAGCCCACGACCCCTCTGCTATCAGCGCAAGGGGCAGGACACGGATCCCAGCTGGCATCTCCGGAGCGCATCTCCCCCCACATCCCATGGCAGAGCCCGAGCTGCGCAGCCGCTCCGTACCAAAGTGTTGCACACACCCACCTCAGTGCATTTTCTACCCAAAGGAAGGGGGAGAGGTGCCAAACCTCCCACAGCTCAGCTGTGGGGACCAGAAATAGACCTGGGGAGAAGCAAATCATCCCTCAAGCCTCATCACCCGGTCTCTACATTTGTAGCCAACACCAGATCGATGCCGTGGGACCGAGGTGCTTGCTTAGGTCTGAGCGTGCTTTGCTGACCAAGGATGGCTGCTGGTGTGCTTTTCCCTCTGTACACTTCAGGAACGTGCCAAATCCATCCTGAGTGAAGAGGTCCTACTGCACCTCTCTTCCACAGCCTGCAAACAAACCTCTTCAAGCTGTATGAGCCGTGCAAGAAGCCTCTCTACTGTATAATATTCACATCCTTTTTTTGGCTGTCCCGGATGACGAGTCCTCTCACCCACCAGTCCTCCACCCCATGGATGTGGCCAGGAGACTCTGGATTTGACAGGCGCTGGGACTGTCACCTGGCACTGGGACTAACAGGACATGCTGATGTCTCAGCCCATCACGCTCCCTTTGCTCAGGGCAGGGAACTCTCTGTGCCGCTGTTGCCCTGTCGAGCTGGGAGCGAGGGCTCTGTTTTCTGCTTTTCTGTATTTCTTCTGTGATCCTCAGAAAATGAGGATAAATGAGGAGACCCCGGAGCTCCCCAAGGCTTCCGAGGCGACTCCTCCCCGTGCCAGTGCTCAACACGATGCGAACACCGAGCTTCCCCCATCAGACCAAAGCTGTTAATTCGGGTTTGTCCTAGACAAGCATCCAGACGTCTGCATTGTTTGAGGTTTGCCCATCCCTGCTCAGTTCCCTTCTCAGTGTGCCCAGCATACAGCGAGCTGAATAGTTCATTAATTGGTTCCATTTGATAGGGAAGAGCGTGAAATGCCATCAGCCACCAGTGACGCATTTCACCCTGGTGTCAGGGCAGTGCTTTGCCTGGTTTCTTACACCCATCTCCTGCTGCGTGGGGCTTTTCAGTAGAGAGCTTCGCCAAGGGAGGTGTTGGCTTGGAGTAAGTCTGAACTCACACACTCTCATCTTTTCTTTTGCAAAGGCATTTTATTCAGGAATTTTCTTTGGCATGGCAGGGATCTGTGGTGCAGAGTTGCGTTTCTGAGGGCAGCCAGCTCCCATCAGGAATTAGCAGCTCGGCAGGCAGGACGCGGCATCTCCTGAGACCCTGCGGCAGCACCTTCAGGTACACGGGACAGAGAGTGCTGGTGTGTCCAGGGGAGCGGAGTCCACAGCAGTCTGTGCGCACAGATGGGATGGGGAGCAGAAACCCCCTGCGGGCACTCTTGGGAAGCTCATTCAGGATGTGTTTGACCTGCGTTTGTGCAGTTTTCTTGCTTGGTGTTATCATCTCCGTGCACTGAGGTTACCTTGGGGCACAGGGTGCCCAGCTGAGCATCCTGCTTTCACATGGGGGGGACGAGGCAGAGGACCCGGTCTTGTGAGAGAGGTGTTCCTGCTGAAGGTTAAGGTCACCTGTGGAAACCGCTGGGGAGAAATGTTTGGGAAAATCCTAGCAATGGCTGTGTAAACAGGATTGCTTCACCCGGAATCAGATAGTGAAGACAAAGGGCCTATTAGCTGCTGTTTATTCTTTTCTAGCCTTTGCCTTTCCTCCTACAAATCCTTCCTAAAGGAGACACTATTATTTATTAGCCCTGTGCACTGCTAACTGCCTCAATATAAGATAACCCCTTTTGTTCCACCGCATTTAGTGGATATTTGATTCCTATTCAGGAGGACGATAATGTATGTAAATATTTGGTGCCCACTGAGCAGGGTTGGATTTATAAACTCTGGTTGCTGCTGCACTTGCACGTGTTGGCTGGCAGAGCCCTGAGCCTCTGATCCCACGTGGCACAGTGCCCGCTGCGAAGAAAAGGAGCTGCAGGTTAGAATCATAGAATAGTTTGGGTTGGAAGGGACCTTAAAGATGGTGAAGAAATTCCTCCTTATGTCCAATCTAAATCTGCCCCTCTCCGGTTTATCCCCATTGCCCCTCATCCCATCCCCACAAGCCTTTGTGAACAGCCCCTCCCCAGCTTTCTTATAGCCCTTTCTGATACTGGAAGGTCGCTGTAAGGTCTCCCCGCAGCCTTCTCTTCTCCAGGTGGAACAACCCCAACTCTCTCAGCCTGTCCTTGTACGGGAGGCGCTCCTGGCAGGTTGGCAGTTACCAAAGCCGAGAGCCAAATCCCCCTTCTCCATCTCCCGGATGGTGAGGACTGCAGGGTCTGTCTGGGTTGTTGGGGAACAGCATCCATCAATAGCTCAGTTTGGGCAGATCCGGAGCAGAGAATCTGCGTGCAGGGAAGGAAACGTGCAGCGGTGCTGCTCGGCCCCAGGCAGGCTTTCCCCAGCTTTTGGAGCACCAGCCGGCCAAGTTGGATTTTTAAAGTAGCGCTAATGGAAATGCCAGGAATGTCTGTGGCTCTCCAGCGTTTTGTTCATGTTGTGGGTTTTCCCATCCGCGGCTTAGCGCAGTGGTTGGCACCGCTGGCTTTGACAAAAGGAAACTTATTTTGTCTTCCAGGTGTTTTCCTTGCATTCTTTTTTTTTTTTTACCAGTTCTGGTGGAAAACAGAGTTTTGGCTGTGCCCTCAGGAAAGTCCCTATTCCTTCGTCTCTCCAGCTGATAGCTAGTTAAACAAATGGGAGTGAATAATGTGTAAAGCAAGGTCTGTGTTATGGGGCAATGATAAAACTTAGAGGCAGAGCTATCGATTTTCACCCTCTCCGTGTGCACATGCGCACGCCTTTCCTGGCCCAACCTGTTGCCAGGTCTGTGCGAAGTTTTAAATAACAAATCTGCATCGTATCTTGGAGACTAAGGACAAATTACATGGACTTTGTCTTCTCCCTTACAGATGCAACAAATAATAATTAGAAGGCCATTTTCCCAAGCTTCTCCATGTTTTCTTTGGGCTTTCCCCCTATGACTTATGTTAGAACCATGGAGTTATTGGGTTAGAAGGGACCTCAAAGCCCATCCAGTTCCCTGCCATGGGCAGGGACACCTCCCATTGGATCAGGTTGCTCCAAGCCCCATCCAACATGAGGTTAAAAGTGACACGATGTCACCTTCCACAGGCTGGGAATCTCTGCCTGAGCTGCTCTCCTGTCTCTGTACTCTCTGGTCTTGTAAGGAACGCGTTTGGATGTCCCTTTAGCTCTCCCCAGTAGCGATGTCTGGGTGCAAACACTGTGAAACCCACTTTCATTGCCTTCTCCCATCACGCTTGTCCTACAGCAGGAAAACTAGATCCGAGCAGCCAGGATACACATACTGTGAACGTTCTCTGGTGTGATCCATTTGCAGAAGACCAATAATATATTTAACTAGTGTTGTACAAAGGAAAGATGCATTTTAAAAGAAATGAATTTTAAAGATTTATTCCAAAAGAAGCAATGATTTTTTTATAGAAAGTTTTTCTGGAATAAATGGAAAGGTACAAAAAAAGACCCCTATAATAAAAGATTGTATCCATCTATCAATCTTGTGTCTGAATGTTTTATAAGAGTATTTCAATTTTTGTATTTCAGATGTGACATGGACTATATTGTGGATGTGCTCATTTTATTGCTAAGGCTTATATTACACTTGTATTGTGAATACTCCGAAGCCAAGATTAGACAATAAACTTTATGGAGTACAGGATAGTTTTGTGCAGGATATAATTTTTCTCTATTTTTTTTTTATAGGAGAAAGATCTGCTTTGTTTTTGAGTTTCAGCTAGGTAGCACTGGTGTCTCGGGTGCGCAGGTTCCTGGAAGGCTCCTGAGCGGCTCCATGGAGTGGCGCAGGGCAGGAAGGGACTTGGAGGCAGCTCTTGGGTCACAACAACCCCATGTAATGCTCCAGGGTTGAGAAAGAGCGGCTGGAAAGCTGCCTGTGGAAAAGGACCTGGGGGTACTGGGTGGCCAGTGAGAAGGCCACCAGCATCCTGGCTTGGATCAGCCCTGGAGTGGCCACAGGAGCGGGGAAGGGATTGTCCGCCTGGACTCGGTGCTGGTGAGGCTGCACCTCGAATCCTGGGTTCAGTTTTGGGCCCCTCAGAACAAGAAAGACATTGAGGGTCTGGAGCGCGTCCGGAGAAGGGAACAGAGCTGGGGAAGGGTCTGGAGCCCAGGGGTTCTGGGAGCTGCTGAGGGCCCTGGGGCTGTTTATCCTGGAAGAGGCTGAAGTGAGACCTCATCGCTCTCTGCAGCTCCTGGAAAGGAGGTTCTGGTGAGGTGAGTGCTGAGCTCTGCTCCCAAGGAACAAGTGATGGGATGAGAGGAAATGGCCTCAAGTTGTGCCGGGGGAGGTTTAGATTGGAAATTAGGAACAGTTTCTTCATTGAAAATGTTCTCAGGCATTGGCAGAGGCTGCCCGGGGCAGTGGTGGAATCCCCATCCCTGGAGGTATTTAAAAGACGGGCGGTTGAGGTGTTCAAAGAGATGGTTTAGCAGTGGACAGGTGCGGTTGGACTCGATCTCAAAGGTCTTTTCCAACGTAACAATTCTATGACTCCTGGGAGCGTGCTGTGCTGGCCTCGTGCCTTCCCACACCGTCATCCCCACAGCTGCTTTCTGCGCAGCTCCAGGACATTCTCTGTTTCCCCCCTGTTAAGGGGGCGTTTTTCTGCTGGCTGTGGTTATCTCCCAGACAAAGACTTGGGGCAGAAGGAGTATCTCACTACCTGACCTTTGCAAGGGATTGAAACCCAAGACCTCAAGAACTTTTGTGCAGTAGGAAAGTATTTCTATGTCCTTTGTGTGGATCCTAAGGCACAAAACAAATATTGCCATAAGCCTATCAGGCAAATAAAGCACAGAGCTGACTGGCCCAGCCCATGGTTGGAAAGGAACTGAAGGGCAGAGCTGGAGAAGGGACAAAAAATCCTAGTTTCCCAAAGCTCTAGCAGATAAAATCCGCTGAGATCAGAGCTGTTCGACACTGCAATCGTCTTTACCTATTCCTGCTCTCAAGTCCATCAGTGCCGAAGAGAAGCAGCAGCCACCCAAGTCTGAGGGACCTGGGAAGAGCCAGAGATGGAGGAAGGTGGGGACCTGTGGGATCTTTAGGGCCGGATCCATGGTTTAAGCACGTAGATGATGGGCAGCTGGTTTAGGGAAAGGGGTAAAGCTCTTCCTCCCCCTCCCTGGGCTGCACCTCCAGCCAGCACCCAGCCCGCCTGAGTCACGTTCAGGCGCTGCCGTGGGCAGATCCTTGGTAACAAGCTGTTTGCCAAACCAGTTCCTCCATCTGCTGTGCCCATTGCTCCAGTCTCACAGCGGCAGCTGCTGCCGGCACTGGGTCCCATGGAATGCTACCAAGCGGCTCCAGCCCACATCCCTCGCCCGGGGACACGGCCAGTGGCCGGATGCCCCCAGCTGCCCAAATAGCTGTGACCTCCGCGTCCCTTAGGGAGTCCTCCTCGCTCACAGCGATGCTCAGACCAGGTCACCTATTGCTCCCTGAGTCTCTCGGCGTATCTGCAAAGCAGGGATGATAAAATACCTGCCAGCCTCAGCGAGATAATTTATGATTAATAAATTACAGGTGGATTTGAGGGAGGCTCAGCCTGGTGGTTTCACTGCAGCCAACCCTCCTCTGCCGCAGTTTTAGTCCGGTAAAGGAGGAAGCACATTGATTCCAGTTTAATCGGGGTGGAGGTGTGAATTATTTCAGTTGTACGGTAGAAAAACATGTAGGTCAGCATTTCCTCCTTTTAGACAAGTGTTACAGGATCTGTAATAACTGGGCCAAGATCTCAGGCTAATGTTTGACCTAGAAGCGGAGCCAAGCCTTCCAAATCACACCGTGTGTTTTGAAACTCTTGACCCTGACATACACGAGGTGAACACCTCTCCGGTTCCAGGTGCTCAGCCCTTCCATGCTGGGTTGCTGAACATCTTACATGCAGCCTGGAATAATTCAGCTCTTTGTATGGAAAGTTTACATTGTGATTTAAGAAGCATCACTCCTTTCCTCAGCAAAGTTCAGTGTTTGAAGGTGGTTTTTTTCTTATCTCATCAAGCTTACTTGGGGACGGCTGAATTACAGCTGTAGAAAGGCATCAGGGATGTGGATCTGTTGGAGCGAGTCCAGGGGAGGACACAAAGATGATCGTAGGGCTGTCCTCCCATACGAGGGCACGCTGAGAGAGTTGGGGTTGTTCATCCTGGAGAAGAGAAGGTTTGGGGACAACCTTAGAGCCGCTTCTAGTACTGAGAGGGGCTCCAGGAATGCTGGGGAGGGGCTCTGGATCAGGGAGGGCAGGGACAGGATGAGGGGGAACGGTTTTCAGCTGAAAGAGAGAAGATTGAAATGAGGTCTTAGGAAGAAGGTGTTGAAGGTGGTGAGACAGTGGCCCGAGTTGCCCAGAGCAGTGGTGGCCGCCCCACGCCAGCACTGAGCCTGGACCAAGATAAATGATGCCTGTATCACAACAGCAGAACTGAAGACAATCTCGTTTCTGGGTAGAAGCTCTATAGATTGCGATAGCGCTGCTCTGCTGTTCCTTCATTCATGATTCCACTTTGCAGTTTGCAGCAAGCACAAAACTGTGGGTGTTTAATTCATTGCAAGTACAACATCGATCTCAGTTTGGAAAACAGCCTGAAGTGCCTCCTCGTGAAGCTAATTCTGGTGTTGCACACACCCCGAGTCCTGTGGCTTGCATTTTTATGAGCTGCCTCCGAGGATCTGGGTTTCAGCATGTGGAGCCAGAAAGGATCTGTGTGTTCTTCTGCTGACTAACCCACCTACGCTTCGCTTCTTATTTGCAAGCATCTCTTGCATGGTTTATGTTATCCCTGATAAAATGGCCTGATGTTCCTGGAAGCGAATGTACCAGCATTTAGGCCATCGCCTAGCAAAGCAGGAGCCGCTCTTGTGGGAGTTGTACTTAATGTTTGTACCCTCCAGCGCCTGGATGCTGCATTTTTATCTGAGAGCGGATGCAGTGAACCTGCAAAGGTGTGGAAAGTGTTGCTCAGCCATTTTACAGCTGGAGAATTCAAGGCCAAGAGAGCTGATGCTCTCAGGTGATGCAGTAATGGAAGCCAGGGGCAGAGTGCAGGTCTCCTGATTCCCCGCTCAGTAAAGGAAGAAACAGATCAAGATTGAAATCAAGAATGTGGTCCAGAGCAACCACGGGTAAAGCCCCACCAGCCCTTTTATCGGGGCATCACACCTGGCTTGTGGAAGAGAAGGATCTGCTGTTCCATCAGGCAGCTCCAGCTCCGTGCAAAAGGAGATGTATGGACAAAGAGGGGCAGGAGAGGACCTTCCCTACAGCGTTTTGATGGCCCTGAGGCTGTAGCTCACAGGCCACACCAGACACCCCCTCCCCTCCATCCTGCCACCCAGGCCATTAAGGAAGACGGTTTATCACGTAACGATAAAACCAGATTTCCAGCCACATCGTTGACTCACTCTGTGTCTACAAGCAAATCGCTTTGTTCCTTTCTGGCCCTCAGTTTCCCCATCACTAAACTAGGATAACAACATCGTTTCATCCCTCCAGGCAGCTGAGCTGTTTCTTAATTGCTTAATGGTTTCAGGTGCGGGAGCCTGGCAGCCCAGGAGTTCTCCCTTCAGTGCAATCAGGGTTTGCTGCCCGTCTCTTCGCCGCCGCTGCCCACAGCCCCTTTGTTCGCTTTGGTGGTGGTGGAAGAGGGTGTGACGCTGCTCTCCTTATTCTGGGAATGCTCCTGCAGATGTGAGAGAGAGGAGAGAACAAGGACTCGGATGCAATTTGGGTTAGCTAAACATTAAGCTATGTCCAGGTGGAAATGAGCACCTGCAGCCCCGGAGCAGCATTCCTGAGGGACAGGTCACAGGACGTGTGGGTACGTGCGCGGGGTCGGCTGGCGTGGGAAGGGACCCGGTGTGCAGCCTCTGCCACGGCTGAGCTCCATCGCTCCCGCTTTGCCTGGAAAGAGCGTTCTAAAAATGGCTATTCTTTCCTAGCTAAAGTAGGTGAAATATTTATAAACCCATCCTCTAGAGGAGACCTTCTGCATAAGCATCAACCGCTCTGGCTTTAAAGCACCATCCCCCCTCCCAAACATCTTCTGCTGCTCAACCAGAGAAGGGGCAACTTTAATTGCATTTGTCTGGAACGGTTGCACCTATTTATGGATGTGGGAGAGAGCAGGGACGGCCACCAGCAGAAAAAGGGGATTTCTGGGCTTCCTTGCTCGGTTGTGCTCTCTGTTGCACCAGGTTTGCCGCTGTGGCTGTAGTTTGGTGTCGTTTCTGCCAGGATGCGTGGATCAGCAGGATTCCCCACTTTTGGCAGGATGATGCAAACCCTGTGGGATACTGGAAACGGGGGAAGGAGGAGGATGGAGAAGGGGAGACAGAGGAGAGTGGGGAAGAGGGATGGAGGGAGAATGAAGAGGGGGACAGAGGAGGATGGAGGATGAAGCGAGGGGAATGGAGAACGGGGACGGAGGGAGCATGAAGGGGGGGTGGGAGAGGATGAAGGGAGGATGGAGAAGGGGGATGGAGGGAGAAGGGAGAGAGAATGATGAGGGGGGACAGAGGAGGATGGAGAAGAGGGATGGAGGAAGGATGAAGGGGGGTGGAGGAGGACAGAGGAGGGGATGGGGGGATGGTGGAGGTGGATGGAGTAGGGGGCAGAAGGGAGGATGAAGAGGGGGGACGGAAGGAGGGATGGCGAGGAGGAGCCGAAGAGGATGGAGAGAGGATGAAGAGGAGGATGGAGAAGGGGATGGAGGGAGGACGAAGGGGTGGCGGCAGAGGATGGAGGGGAGACGGAGAGGGGGCCGAAGGAGGACGGAGGATGCAGAGCAGCCCGTCCCCGCTCCGCCCGTCCCGGTGCCGGAGGCGGAGCCATCGCCCGGCGCGGCGGCATCGGGAGCCACGTCCTGCCGAGGAGCAGCGGGACCGGGACCGGAGCGGTGCCGGAGCCGCAGCGCCGTGGCCGCCGCCCACGATGTGGTGGGACGAGCGGGTGTCGGCTCAATTCCGGAGGAACCTGCAGCCCACCCTCACCTACTGGAGCGTCTTCTTCAGCTTCGGGCTCTGCATCGCCTTCCTGGGGCCAACGCTGCTGGACCTGCGCTGCCAGACCCAGAGCTCCCTCTCCCAGATCACCTGGGTCTTCTTCTCCCAGCAGTTCTGCCTCCTGCTCGGCAGCTGCCTCGGAGGGATCTTCAAGAGGACGTAAGGAGCGCGGCGAACTCGGCTCGGCTCCCTCTCGGCTCCTGGGATGGGGGTGGGCAGCGCCAGCCCCGCGCACCCCGGGGTTCGCCTCCCCCCGGCTCCTCCCGCTGCGTCCGCGTGGCTGAGCGGGGATGGTGCGGGGGAGGAGGGGAGCTCCCCGTGCGTGTCCCAGAGGGTACTTCCATCACGCCTGAGCAGTTCAGAAGGAAAGGGCTCCCTGGGATGTCCCGGAGGGTCCACAGCCCTCTCATCGGAGTGGTTTGGAAGGAAGGGGTTTTCCATGAGGTCCATGTCCCAGAGGGTCCACAGCCCTCTCATTGGAGTGGTTTGGAAGGAAGGGGTTTTCCATGAGGTCCATATCCCAGAGGGTCCACAGCCCTCTCATGTGAGTGGTTTGGAAGGAAGGGGTTTCCCATGAGGTCCATATCCCAGAGGGTCCACAGCCTTCTCATCGGAGTGGTTTGGAAGGAAGGGGTTTTCCATGAGGTCCATATCCCAGAGGGTCCACAGCCCTCTCATCGGAGTGGTTTGGAAGGAAGGGGTTTTCCATGAGGTCCATATCCCAGAGGGTCCACAGCCCTCTCATCGGAGTGGTTTGGAAGGAAGGGGTTTCCCAGGAGGTCCATGTCCGGGAGGACCTGCAGCCCTCCCACCTGAGCTATTCAGAGAGAAGGAAGTTCCAGGGAGATGCACGGTGGGAGCCGCTTTGCGGGCTGCTGCTCTCCTCCTCTGTGTGGTTTCATACCCACGGAGCTCAGGATGGAGATAGCGTGAGGTTACAGCCAGAACTTCCTGGAGGATATTTTCCTTAACCTTCTTGTTTATCACCAAAATATTTTTGGAAGCCTGTTGTAATAACCCTGGTGTCACAAACTCGGGCACTGCCGTGCTCCCCAGGACTTTGGGTGAACACGAGGTGAGATGTGAGCGGTCCTGGTGGTTTTGCCGCTGCGGGGGATGAGGGGGACGAGGGCAGAGGGGCGCGGGGTGCCCGGGGCCAGCAGCCGACGCCGTGGGCCACCGAGAAACCCGGACACTGCAAAACAGGGATTTGCACTGAACCTTCTGTCCAGGATATGTTTAAAATAAATAATAGATGGTGGCTCAAGCCTGAAGATCGCCAAACAGGCGTTTGATTTGAGGCTCGATGACAGCTACGGTCTGCTGAGAATCAGCTGATTGTTTACATTGTCACTAATTCTTCAGGCAGTGATGTAACCTGTCAGCTCCATGTGTGTTTTGGATATGTGCGTGTTTGGTGTGTATAGGAGGGGATTTTGCACAAATCCTTCACTTCTTCAAAACGCTCGGTTAAAATCCTGTTCTGTGGATCGTGGAGAGCATTGGCTCATGGAGATGGCATGAGGACACCTGTTAAATTACCATCCCGGTTCACCGAACTGTCCTGATCCCTGTCCGGACAGAGCCTAAAGGCTTCGTGAACCTCTATCAGGCTGTCCTGGGAGAGGAGATGCAGACTGGGGTTCATGGGAATGGGGACAGCACGTGGGAACCTTGCCCTGGGTCTGACACGGATCCGAGACTGCTGGGTCAGCAGGCGATGCCTTTGCCAGCGCCCAGTCTGCTGCGCATATGTTTGAAGGAGCAGCGAAGGAAAATGCAGGATTGTTTCCCGCTGTCAGCTTCCTACCCAGAGCTCCTGCCCTTGGCTGGTGCGTTACACAGACCCGCTCGGGGTTTTGTGCTCAGAGACTTCCGAATTTTTAACTCTGCAGCATCACCTTGGGGGAAAAAAAGCGTCTTCGTCGCTCGCTGTGGTTACAAACCGGGATGTGTTGGAGCATCGGGCTTTTGCAGAGTGTCTGCGAGCCCCACTGCGGAGCAGCAGCCCTGCCAGGCAGGAGGGAATGTTTCGGATAGTTGGAGCTCGCGAGCGATGCGGGGGGTTGCTCGGAGCGGTGCGGTGTACAGACGTGTGGGTTTGGATGAGAATATTAACTGTTTGGACTCTGAGAGCTCCTGTACCGTCCCATCTTCACAGATGGGCAGATCGAGCTGTCCTGCTGAAGGTTTCTACTTCTGGACCGTGCTGTGGGTTTTATCAGTCAAATTATGCTCATCCTGGTGCCAGGCAGGGAGGAGCGCTGGACAGGTTGTCTTTTCCAGTTACGAGGTGGGGAGCTGCTGGTGGAGGATCCCAAAGCCTGCGAGCCAAGGTCTGGGTGCAAGCTGTGTGTAATTTCTAATGCCTAGGAACATAGACGGCGTTGCTTGCGTTCGATTAAAATATGTCTTGATCTGAGCTGTCTGCTCTGAATGATGGGCTCGCGAGGGAAAGCAGTGTTACTGGACTCTGCAGAAGTGGGTGGTGAGACCTAAATAATAGTTGGTTCCTCTCAGCAGAGAACATGCTGAATACTGGGCTGTGGTCTCTGCTGTCTTGGCTCAGATGGAGTCCTGGAGCCCTGGGAATACAGAGCATGATGATGATATCCATCCCTTCTGTCCAGAATTCCCTTTCTTGCAAGATTTCAAGGAAGAAGAAAGTTTGCCCCTGTGAGTTCCAGGCCAGGTTGGATGGGGCTGGAAGCCCCTGATCCAGTGAAGGTGTCCCTGCCCATGGCAGGGGTGGAACTGGATGGGCTTTGAGGTCCCTTCCAAACCATTCCATGATTCTGTGGGTTTCCCTGAGTGCTGTAGGAACGCGATTGCTGCCTGCGGTGCTCTGGACCAGAGATTGGGGTTTGCTGCGTGGTCCCTTCCCTGGCTGGTTGGAAGGGGCAAAGCCAGAGCCGTGGGAAGAGCAGCTCCCCACGTAGCTGCCAGGCGCGGTGTTCAAGCTCACGCTTGGGTTCACAACAGGCTGCTGCTCTCTGGTAGCTCGTGCTAGAGGTTTGTTGGGTTGTGATTTCAAGCTCTGCTTTAGAAGGATGCAGCTTTTTACAGCGTATTTGCGTGAGTGAGGTTGGGGTTTCGATGCGGTGTGCGCCCTGGCTCTAAATCCTAGAGCTGCCGTGGTGCTGGTAGAGGTTCCTCAAGCAAAGACAGCCCTGGGGGCAGCCCGTGCCCTGCACACCTTTGCGTAAAGCATGCTGAAGACTCTTGTTTCATGGTATTACTTGGAGGAGATCCTCAGAAGTGCTTGGCATGTGCCAATCGCGCCAGCAGTGCTGCGGTGGGAGGACTGAGGGGCCTCAAACCCCAGCCTTGACTCACAAACCCGAGTGAGAGGTGAGCTTTTCAGTAAATCCACCCCTGAGCACCTGTGCGCCTGCATGCTGCTCTTCCTTTTGCTTCCCTTCCCGTTTTCTTTTCCCATCCTTTTTTTTAATGCTTTTATTTTGAAGTTAAAGTCACATTTTCTCTGTGCTGCTGTGCCACATGTGCTTGTAACGGAAGCACCGGAGTAACTGAGCACCTGCGCCCCAGTTTGCTCCTTTTTTTCCCTTAAATTCAGAAACCCCATTTTTGTGTCCTCCTGTATGTTTTGCTTTTGCTCCCAGCGTTCGGCTCAGCCCGGAGCTAATCCCGCTGGTGTTAGAGGAGAGGAGGGGGCTGGTAGGTCTGCTGGAGCCCTGAGCAGGTTCTGCTTGGTGCGGTGATCCACACCAGGACCGGGGGGGCTGATGAGATGGGACCTTTTTACCCTGTCCACGTCATAGCACGTCGGCAGAGAGGAGGTGACCCTGTTCTCTCTCTGCCCTTCAGGCTCCCCTCTTCTTAGGTTTCTATCCAAGCGTGTGGATGGTGCAGGAGACACTTCTCACTGCAAAGGAAAGTAAAGCGCTTTGTTGCTGAGAGCAGAGAGCGTGGGGACTTGAACACAAACTCCTCGGGGGATGTGATGCTCCCCAAGCCAGTGCTTCCTGCTGGAGAGAAGGGTACCTGAAGGCAGATGTGGGATAATCCATGCTCTTTCCTTCCTCCATGTCCTCACTTTATCCCCTTAGGGCTCTGGGTGTTTAATTACTGAGTTTGCAAGCTGGAATTAACTTGTTTATGATTTTTCTTCTTGATGTGAGGGACTTCGGAAATGCTCCCTGGGACGAGGATAAACATCCTTGAAGTTGTAGAGCGCCTGCTGCAACAGGAACACCGAGATGTGGGTTTATATAAACTGTGTGAGAAGGAGAGGGGAAGCTTTGCTGGCTGTGACTGCCCTAATCCTACAGCGGAGATCAGCTCAGACATCTTAGGGGGGGCACTGCAGACCTTCAAGCCTTGCGATGGAGCCAGGACATGTGCTGAGTGCGGCTCGAACAGAGTTTGTGACGTTACGAGACTAATTTGATACGCTGCTGAAGCAGAGCCAGCCCGGGGGACAGCAGAGCTGGCGCGGAGCTGGGCTGTGCCTCGGCTCAGCCGGGGACGTGGGGACCAGTTGGTGATGGGGAGGGCAGCGATGCTGGAAGCCGGACCGTGGTGCAACATCAGGGGGGCTTTTGAAGCTCTTTGGAGGGGCGCATTGGGTTTGCATCATCAAACTATGAGGTTCAGCCCCCCTCTGAAAGTCACGAGGTACCTCGTTTAAGGATGCTTTCCAAGGGGTTTGTTTCCAAAGCTGGATGCCTGTGTGTTGAGCAGAGTCCTCCGACTGCATCTCGGGGATCTGGCATGGGATGACCCTAATTTCTTTGTCCCCTGCTAAGGGCAGGGCTGTGTGCCCCCCACCCCGGGCTGTGGGTGTTTGCAAGGGGGGTGCAATTGTGTCATTAACATCCAACGACTGGAGACAGGAATTTTTGCTCAGTGAGGAAAAGTGAGGTGATCCTTTTGATGCTTTTAAGGATGTAACATCATTTGCAATCAATGTTTAATTCCACTAATGAACGTGCTCTCTAGCCAAGCATGGGCAGTGCTGCGGTTGTTTTGCTTGGGCTGCAGAAGAGGCATTTCTGGGATGTCTCTGTGTGTGTTTCCCCATTCCGCTGTCTCTCCCCACTTTGGATTTTCCAGCTGCTGGTGCCTCTGCCTCTCTCCCTCCTGCTGTGCTCCTGCCATGCCCTGGAGAGTACTGCCTCATCTCTCCAGGCTCGAAGCTGCTTCTCTCTTATTCACCAGTTGTTTTTCCTGCTGTGACTGTGCACATCTCGCTTTGCTCCCTCCCTCCTCCAGAAATCCCACGCTGGCTCCCTGCTTTGCTGTCAGAGGAAGAGCAGTAGTTACGGCTTTGCAAAACATTGGCCCCTCCGATGGCTCTGGCTGGGAGACGGGAGCACACCAAGGCGCTGGGACAACCGGGATCGCGCCACCGGGCAGAGGAATAAAGGGGATGTTTCCTTGGCCCATTTTTTCTCCCCGGTGCTGTTGGAGAGCAACCGGCAGGATGTGGAAGGCCAAATCACTCCGGGTTTGCAGATGACTGAGGGCTGTGCAGAAGCGCAGTGACGTGCCCAAGGGCAGGCTGCTCTGGGCAGGGGAGCTGGCAGCGCGGTGCCCAGCAGCTGCTGAGCCTCTGCTGCGGCTCCAGCCTCCTCGTAGCCTTCTCCTCCCTCTGCGGGCAGAGCGTGGAGCAGCTGTGGGCGCAGGGAGCCCGCTGCAGTGAGCCATAGGCGTTCTGCTGGCTCGTTGCGTGGCTGTGCCGGGGACGCATCAGTGCTCCGTGCCCCACATCCCCAGCAGCACACCCCACGCTAATTACCCCAGCTGCTAATCAGCAGCTCATTGCAGAGGGCTGCTGGCCGTGCAGTGGGTTTCTGCCAGGCTTTGGGGTAGGGAGGGGACGTGCCTGTACTGCTCCATCTCTGCTGTATCTTTACAGTCCCATCTTTCTGCTGGTTTCAGTGCTTTGCTGTCTGGTCCCCGTTTCCTTCCTTCCTTCCTGCCTTTCCACTTGGCAGCTCCGGAGCAGCGCGGTGCCAGCCTGGGCGCCGTTCTCCAGCGAGCTGGGTAGCGCTCGGCTCGCCCTGAGCCTCCCTGCGCCGTCGCCCTGTGCCGCTGCCAGGCTGGAGATGGAGCGCACCAGCTTTACCTCCATCCCACGCATCCCTCGAGCTTCTCTGACGGACCGTGGCGGTTGGAAAGTGGCCGTTTGCCCTGGGAATGGGAGCAGCGCTGCATCCAGCCCGGTCGTGCTGGGGAAAGGGGTGATGCTGCCAGAACAGAGGCGGCACAGGGCATGGAGAGGGAGCCAGAGCCGCTCCCCAGGGCTCCCTGTGAGGCAGGACGGGATATGCAGGGGAGTTCAGGATGACGCGGTGGTGTGGATGCCAGCAGCTCTCCCTGCTGGGAACTGGGATTGCCCAGCAGCTCTTGTGCCCGCTCAGCCCTCTCGTGCGATACAGCCCTGCGTGAGGGATGCATTGGAGCTGCTCAGAAGTCACGATGTGGCTTCACCTGCTCATACACACATCCTTCTCCATTCCCAGATCTGCCCAGTTAACAAGGGAAGGTTCCTGGACTTTATTCTGCCTTGAAATGTGTAGAACATGGGTTTGAAGGATTGATTACTCTTCTCCGTGAAAGCTGGGTGGAAGATCTGCCTCTTCAAGGCGTTTCCCTGCACACAGGGCAGTGCCCTAACGTGGCTGTGGCTGTGAGGTGGAGGCCTGGGGGTGCAGGGTGTGTACCCTCTCCCTCGTCTTGCCAGAAGAGCACATGCTGGAGCTGAATTAGTTGGAGCTACAGCCAGGGGATGCATCTCCTGCTAATGCCTCCACCACCGACTGATCTGGGACTGAAAATGGGAGACAGGGCTGTGGTGTGGATGCTGCTGTCCTGGTAGTAATTCTGCCCCATCTTTCTTTTTTCCCCCTGTCTCAGGTTATCTCAGTCCTTGTTTGCACTCTTCGCCTCGTCGCTGGCGATCTCCTTAGTCTTTGCCATCATCCCTCTGTGCCACAATGTGGTGGTCCTGGCTGTGGTCCTGGCTGTGGCAGGACTGGCCATGGGCTGCATCGACACCATCTCCAACATGCAGCTGGTGAAGATCTACCAGAAGGACTCGGCCATCTTCCTGCAGGTGAGCATGGAGCCCGCATCTCCCCTCTGGCTGTGCTTCCTCCTCTGAGGAAGAGGAGTGAGGGTTTGGCCCAACTCCCTGCAGAGAAGAGCAGTAAACCCCTGTGCTCAACTTCAGTGTCTCCTCTCTTTCAGGCCCTTCATTTCTTTGTGGGCTTTGGAGCGCTGCTGAGCCCCCTGATAGCTGACCCCTTCCTCTCGGACACCAACTGCATCCTCTCAAACTCCACAGCCAACGCCTCCAGCAACCTCCCTCACATCCGCAAGTCCCTGGTCCCACACCATCCGGGCAACCTGTCTCACTATGACCTGCCGATGAAAGGCATGGTGGTCACACGCGTCTCCTACGCCTTCTGGATCATGGCCCTCATCAATGTAAGTGCTGCGGCCGGAGCGGTCCGAGCTGTCGCTGGGGACATTGCTGCTTCTTGGCTTTGTTGGTGGCTGTGGTGTTTGGGAGTGTTGGTGCCTGTTAGGTGGCTCCAGCGTGGAAGGATGCATGAGGATATTTGTGGTGGTCCCCTGCAGAGGTTTGGGTTTTGTCCAGTTTCCTGGACAGGATCGGGTGCCTGGGCAGGAGGACAGGACTCTGCGAAGCTGAAGCAGCGGTCACTGCACCATAGGGTGAGGAACCCTCCTGGCAGGAGGTTGTACCTCCAGCATCCTCCTGGGCAGGAGTTATACTGATTAAACACACTCAGAGCCGCAAGGTCTTCCTCCTTGCAAGGAGAAAGCCGGGTGATGTGGGGATGTGGTGAGAGGGTGATTTGCAGCATCTGTATTGATGGCGAAGTGCACATTGATGAACTGAGTTACCGGGTCTAAAAGATTAACTGGGGCATCTCTGCATGATTTTGTGTTTCCCTGGTGATTGGCAGAAGACATAAAAGCCCCGTGGCCTTTCCTTTGTGAGAGATGGCGCTTAGTGCCCGTGCTCTTTCTCTGCCTTGCTGAGTCCCAGCGCTGATCTCCAGCAAGCTGCGCTCCCCTGCAGACTGGGGGCTGTCTTTGAAATGTTCACCTCCCAGTTAATACCCGGATCCCAGCTTGGCTCCGTGCAGCTGATCGCTTGCCCCGCCTCGCTGTGCCGTGGCCAGCATCGTGCCCATCCCTCTGCCGCAGAGCCGGCGAAGCTGCTGCTGTCGCTTCCCTGGTGGCAGGAGCGCTGCGAGCGTGTGCGCAGTTGTCCGTGTAGATTGGGAGTGATAAGAGTGGAGACTGTTGTTGCAGTGAGCGGTAGCCCTGCCAGGTGGTGCCGTTTGTGCCAGGATTGATGCCAATGACAGCTCTTCTCAAAACCTGTAGAGTGCCCGGTTGTGCTTCGTGCATGGGAAATCCTGCTGGCAGGAGCTCTGGGGTCTCCTCTGTGCCGGGGCAGAGCCCAGCCTGCGCAGCCCTTGCCGTGACGTGCTCTGGTGGCCGTACACAGAGCGTGCCAAGCTGGTGCCCGTTCCGCTCCCCTGAAGAGTGGTCCTGCCCGAAGCACCTCTCCTCTCCTGCCCTGCAGCCACAGTCCCTGTGCCCCTTCCCTCTGCACGTTTAGCCATCGCCTTTCTGCCAGGACTTAAGGATGTGCTGGTGCCCCACCTCCCTGTCCTCAGGCCAGCAAAGAGCCCTTGGTCTTCCACCACTCTGTCTGCACAGGCAGAGGAAACAGAATTCCTTGTGCACTTCATCTGCCCGTTTCATAGAATCATGGGATGGTTTGGGTTGGAAGGGACCTCAAAGCCCACCCAGTGCCACTCCTGCCATGGGCAGGGACACCTCCCACTGGATCAGGGGCTCCAAGCCCCATCCAACCTGGCCTGGAACCCCTCCAGGGATGGGGCAGCACCACTGCTCTGGGCACCCTGGGCCAGGGCCTCCTTTGTCCTATCCCTGCACTCCCTGTTCTTTGCTGGATAACTACAAAGGTACCCCAGTGCACCCAGTTTAAGGGTTTTCATTAGACCGAATCCCACACGGCTCACTGAGGTGAGAAGAGGTGACTGCAATAGCTGTGCAGGTGTCGTACTGAGCTCCTTTGGAGCAGTACCAAAAAGGATGCTCTCTGCTTAGGAGAAGCCGACTTTAATTACCTCCGACTCCGTGTATGCCATGGGAAATGTGCTTTTAATTACACCAGAGCGTTCTCTATTTTGCCAGACAATCCTGAGGAAACTAATTTTGTTTTGAAGGCAGCGCTTAATATCTGCTGTGAATGTAATGGTGTGTCTGATATCGGGAGCACAGAAGGGAGGGCGGTTGTCAGACCCCTCTTCCCAGCAGTGTCCCGTGGGCATTTGGGGAGCAGCGTGGAACCCCAGGATGAGTCCCTCTGTGCCCTGCAGCCAGTGCATGGCCGGGCTTTACATCACTGCACCCTCACGTGCGGTTTGCACGCGTGTGGCAAGAGGAGCGGCGAGTCAGGCGGATGCCGCGTGCGCAGCTCTTGAGTGGATCCCCTTGCCAAAGCCGAGCTGAGGGAGCTGCCTTGATCGTAATCATGGAATGGTTTGGGTGGGAAGGGACCCCAAATCCCATCCAGTCCCACCCCTGCCACGGGCAGGGACACCTCCCACTGGATCAGGGGCTCCAAACCCCATCCAACCTGGCCTGGAACCCCTCCAGGGATGGGGCAGCACCACTGCTCTGGGCACCCTGGGCCAGGGCCTCCCCACCTGAACAGCAAAACATTTCTCCCCAAGATCTCATCTCAATCTCCCCTTTTTGAGCTGAAAACCGTTCCCCCTCATCCTCTCCCTGCACTCCCTGATCCAGAGGCCCTCCCCAGCTTTCCTGGAGTCCTTTTCTCTACTGGAAGCTGCTCTAAGGTCTCCCCACAGCCATCTCTTCTCCAGTTTGAACAACCCCAACTCCCTCGTTTAAACTCGGTAACCGAACTGGAGATACTGAGCAGCTCCAAAAATGCTGACTCTTCTTTTAAGGTGTCGGCGTCGGAGAAAGGCGATGATGATGATGATGGTGTTTAAAACCCCAGAGAGGTGGATAAAATGAGTAAGCGAGAGAAATGGAAACCAGGACCAGCGATTCTGTTATAAAACGGTCAAAACCACATTTCCACCCCAGTTTTCGCAGGGCTGTGTGTATTCTGACAAGACACAAGCTGTGATGATTCATTGCAATTTCTTGCTTTGTTTAAAGTGGAAATGTCTCCATTTAACTTTGGCACAAATGCAATGTGTAAAGCTGACGGACTAGTTGTTTTGATGTTATTGAGGGAAAATGTTTTTGCTTTAGTACAATTAAGTGGTTCAACATTATCGAAATGAAGTGCTTGGATGATTCCCGGCCAAAATTTTTCATTCGAAGAGGGAAAAAAAAAAATTTGGCTTTTCATCCAGATTTGGAAGAAAAACATCTTTTAAAAATTCAGTTTCCCACAGAACGGAAATTTCATCATCCAGCTCGTTCCAAGGGGCTGGAAATCAGGAAAATGTTCCTCCGAGAGGGATGTGTTTGTCCGGAAGGTGGTTTCCCAGGGGAAGTGCGGGATACTCCATTGTGCTTAGGTTGCTTAAAAGTAGCCTGGATACAATAGCAGGGAACGGTCCCGCGTTCCTTTGGGGAGAGACCGAAATAGAAACTGGAGGGAAGGAGCTGGATTATGCCCACGCTGAACTGTGATGCAGCAACTTGTTGAGTTTATAATAATGGTTAAAAGCTGCCAGAAGGAGGGGAGCATCCCTGGGAATTCCGTGAGCGCTGGGGCTCTTGCTGCCTGCTTCGCCCTTCAGCCTGTCCAGGCTCCCAGCGGGATGCTCCGCTGCCCCTCTCCTCCTTGGAAAAGGCAAAGCCTTCCTTTGGAAAAGGTGAAGCAGAGTTTTTCCTGGGAAGAAAGCCCACGGGCAAATGGTTATCGCACCCAAATCTCTGCCTGCTTGGGAGGGAGGGTTGGGGAGACCTGAGGAGGATGCAGCCGCTCTGCAGGGCACGGTGGTACCTTGAGGGTCTGGGGAGCAGGGATGCTCCTATGGCTTGACTGGGAATTTGGGGAGTCCAAAGGCCTTTTCTGCATAGGCACCGAGTGCTCCTCAGGGCTCGAAGCGCCGAGAGGCGTTATCCGTACGGCCAGTCCCTGTGCGTGGGGGTTTTTGGGTTTTTTTTTTTTTGCAAAATATGCAATTTAGAAGAATAAAATCTGGTCCTGAACTCCGGAAGGATTAGAACTATCAAGCAAACGCGTTTTTCTTCCATGGGATCGAACTAACTGTTCCTACTCCCATTGTTCCCAGAACAATGAAGTCCTCATAAATGAATTCAGGCAAGAGAGGTGGGGGAGCGAGGGAAGGGGAGGGGAATTCTCCATACATTTAAATCCTGCCACGAGCCAACAAAAGTCAGGAAGTTTGGAGCTAGAGCTCACGCTTGCTCTCAGAGATGTAGAAAACAAGCGATGGGAGGCTGGAGAGTGAGCTGTCACTTAGGATTTCCTGGCTTTCTCCCTCAGTTTGTTGCAGAATAAACACCACTTGGTTGTGGTGGGAGGAGAAGGGAAGGCTGGCAAGGGGCAGACCCAGCTTCGTTTGCTTCCCTCTGGGTTTGTTTTTTTTCCTCAATAAAATAAGAGCGAGTCCCTGCGGGCTTGGAGGCACCACGGAGTCGTGGTTGCGATGCCGGGAGCCCGAAGCTCCAGGATTGATCCCGTGGGCAGGTACAAGCCCTCGTCCCTGTGTGCGTTAGAGGCAGGCAGCAAGCCCTGACTGCAGGGAACGGGGCTGGTGGGACTGTCGTGCACTGTGCAGTAACATCCCGGGATGTGCCGGGGTCTCCAAGGCAGGAGACGGCGATGGCTGGAGGTTCTGCAGCCCCGAGTCTCTCAGCCCAGGCTGTACCGAGCAGATCGGCTGTTGTGGTGCTGTAATTGTTGGCCTGGGAACCACAAACTCATCTCTTACGAGATGCTGAGCAACTTCAGCTAATGGCTGGAGATGGAAAAAACAGGTCTGGAAGCGGCTTGCTCTTCCCTCACAGAGTATTTGAGCCACAGTGAGTCTCTCGTTAAAGCTGTTCTGCTCTCCATAGGCAAAAGCTACTTTATTTTTGTGATTGTTCTTTGAGCAGAAGTGGCCAAATGCTTGGAAACCAGAACATTTTGGTTTTGAAGGGCAAGTGTGGTGCTTCACAAGGTTTGCATTTAGCTGCCTTCTGTTCCAGCGTCCCTGTCCTCCATCCCAGGCGAATGGTCCACCCACCTCCAGCCCACCCGGCACTGGAGGAGACGCCCTGGCCATGCTCTGGATTGGGACACCTGGGTCACAATGTTTTTCTCCTCCCTACCAGCCCTCCTAACAAGCCTCCATCCCTCCTACAGTGGTTCCTTACCCCTCTCCCAGCCCCTGTCCTTGCTCTGAGGTCAGGGCAGCGCGGGGAAGCTCTTGGAGCATCCTCAGGCACCTCTATTCTGAATGCCGAGAGCAGCTTCCTAAATGGCCTTCATGACTGGGGACCTGGACTGTATTTTGTGCAAGACCTGTCATGCTTACCTGCCCCTCTCTGTTCCTCCCCAGCTGCCTGTCCCCATCGCGGTGTTTTTCTTGCTCTACAAGGAGCGGATGGTGCCGTGCTTCAACAGCAGCAGCCACCCGCTGCTGTCGGCCGACGAGCTGGCGATGGAAGCGCGGCCGGCAGAGAAGGATGATCTCTCCACCACTGTGCAGAAACCCCATGGAGCTGGAGGTGAGCTGGAGGCGCCTCTCATTCGGGTTTGGAGGAATGAGGGGTGAGCAGGGGGAGAAAAAAACGTAATTGAGTGTCTCCAAGTTTAATGTGAGATCCATTGCTGTTGTCTAAGGAGGAGACTTTCCAAAACATACATATGAATGTAATCCAGAAGCACCCAGACAATACAAATAGGCAATTTGGTGCCCAGTTGCCCTCGAATTAGATGGGACCGTAACCCCTGAACAGATTAATATCCTGCCATTAATATCCATTAATATCCTGGATTAATATCCATCCAGGGTGCTTTTCTCCAAGCTGCCCTGAAATTAAGCCTGGGCTCCCGAGTCATTTAAGCAGACGTGAAAGTTCACTTCCTTCTGGTTTTCAGTCAGGTTTTGAGCTGGCTCCACTGACTGTTCAGTTTAGAAGTGGTCATCGTGCTGCAGAACACTGATTTTTCATAAATCTGAAAGAAATAAGGACGGCGCCCTTGTTTGAGGAGGAAAAGTTTGCTCTTGAACTTGTGGCTACACCCTGATTTGGGGACAATAGTGACATTGTTCTTTGCTACCCGAGAGAAACGTGTCAAAGTAAATTCTTCAGCTGAACAGGGAAGCTCAGAAATAATCCTGTTTTACAGTTGTCAGAGGAGTGTTTAGTGTTATTGCAGAAGAGGTGGCTTTAGCTCAACAATAAAAGGAAATTTCAGGTAATACTTGAAGACAGAGGCAGTGAGAGGTGTGACGGGTTCTGCAGGGAAGGAGCATACGTGTCCCTAATGGTGTGGGTTCTCTGGTGTCTGATAAGGCTGCGCTCATCTGATAGCATTCCCCTTAGCTGAGACACTGATGGATCCTTTCCTCCACCCACTGGAGCTTCATGTTCTTCAGATCTCCATCTTCCTCTTAAATGCAGTTGGGACTGATCCTCAGAGGAGCAGGTGGGCTATGGTGACTGCTGCGATCTTTAACAGCCACAGCTCTGCTGGCAAAATCCCTCCTTCCCCACTGAAGTAGTGAGAATTTCATCTTGGCCGTGCAAGAGCAACAGTCTTGCCTGCACAGGACTCCAAGTGCCTTTACCTTAACACCAGAGTGGGGGGATATAAGCACGAGGGCAGGAGAATCGGGAATTCCTGGGGTCTTGACCCTCAGCTTTGCCGGGCTGTCGCTCCAGTGGCCTATTCAGAGAAAGCAACACAAGTTGTGTGTTTATCACCCTCTTTCCTAAAGTTGGCTTGTTTTGTTAAATACCATTTGTCTAAGGAACGTGAGCTATCCCGGGCAGGACTCCCCGGGTGCTGGCACCAAGGACGAGGGGCTCTGAGCACGAGTGCTATGGTCAAAAGGGTTTGTTTCTATTGACCATAAGAGCAGGCTCAGCACTGGGCTGCTCCAAAATGGGAAGAGAAGCAGCTACAGTAAGAGAAGTAGCAGATATTCTGGAGAGCTAGGATCCCAGTCTGTGGACAGCAAGATATTCCGGAGAGCTAGGATCCCAGTCTGTGGACAGCAACCCATAAATGCATTTGTCTTCCTTCTGAAGGTTTATAGGTAGGTAAGGAAAGGTTGTGCCAGCAGAGATGAGCAGTGCTCCAAATTGTGCACCGTCCTCTATGAATCTGTCTTGCAGCTGAGCACAAACCAAATCCCTGTTGCGGGCTGGCAACCACCCAACCCCAGGAGGACGTTCCAGCTAAGTTTGCTTTGCATTGTTTTTCACCAGGTCATGATGACTTATTTAGCTGCTGCCAAAGCAAAAACTTCAGAGGGGCTTCTTACACCTACTTCGCAGTCCACATCACTGGGGCTCTTGTTCTCTTCATGACTGATGGGATTGTGGTGAGTTCAGCTGATGGAGGGATCTTGTCTGAGCAAAGCTATATGGCTTTCTTCCTTCCAAGTTGCTTGCAACAGCCCAAACCCAGCACGTGCCCTCTGCGTGCCGCGGGCTGGACCTGCGGGTCTGCCGGTGCAGCAGCCAGGTTCCCAAGGTAGCTCCTTCAAAGTTAATCGTCGTCAGGCTGGTACGTGCCCCGCTTCTTGGGAGGGTTTTATGGCTTCTCCTAGGCTCTGTGTTGTTGCAGCTAGATTGCTCCTGCTGCTCACTAAACCAGTTTAGAGCTGGAGTTCTGATGTTGTCTACTTGGATGCAGCAGAGGTCTCTTCTCACTTCAGCCAAGAGGCAAGAACAGCTTGGTTTTATTCCATAAGAATTGATGGGCCTCTGTTTGATGGGTCTCCTGAGCCCACAAAATCCAAGACGAGCGCATGTGGGGATGGTGCGGTCTCTCCATAGTGTCCTGGCAGCATGCTCCTGGCCAGCAGGCACGCGGCGTTCGCAGTGTGTAGCACGTCTGTCCGGACAAGGAAGGCTCAGTCTTGGCTGTCGAGTTACTGTTCTTTTCCTTTCAACAGTTCTGTCCTGGTCCCCTCGTGGTAAAACATTGTTGGGTCTTAGGCGTTAAACAGGGTCCTGAAAGACAAGTGGGGGTTACACAAAGCAGCTGTCAGATAGGGGAACTTCCCAGGGCCTCCGTTTTCAAGGATGATCAGCTCCAGGTTCTTAGTGTGACACGGGACAAGGGTGTGCCGTTCCAAAGGACAAGACAGTACCTGGGGGAGAGAGCATCTCCACAGATAAGAGCCTAGCATGCATTTTACCTAGTAGTGCTGTTAGCGTTGCCCTCTTAGGAGAGGTTAAGTCCTGTGTTCTGCTTCTGGTGGAAGCCTATCTCCAGCTGCAAACCCTTGGGAACGAGATTCATTGGGGTTTGATAGCAAATCCATAGGTGGGCTCTCCAGCGCTATCACAATAACATGAATATTTGAGGAAGGGGTTGAAGTTAAAGTTGCAAAGCCTGTAAATCAATCCCCACAGCACTGACATGCCCTTCTGTTTTCCCCGCAGGGAGAGTATTCAGGCTTCGTTTACAGCTATGCGGTGGAAGAACCCCTCTCTGTAGTCCACAAAGTGGCCGGCTACCTGCCCAGCCTCTTCTGGGGCTTCATCACGCTGGGCAGGCTCATCTCCATCCCCGTGTCCTACCGAATGAAGCCGGCAACTATGGTCTTCATCAATGTGGTAAGGCTGTTTTTACCATGTTTTTCTTCTTCTCACCTCCAAGATGTTGTCTAGTTTGATCCTTGATGTGCAGAAGGGGTGTATGTGCATCACGCCTTTCTCAGCATCGCTGCCCCTGCGTGTTTGCAGCTGACTGGAGGACTCCGGGACAGTGCGATGGCACTCCTCCTCGGTTAATCTAACATGAAATTTGTGAAAGTACCTACTGAAGTATCTGCCAACTACACTGTCTTCTCTGGCATCTATTGTCCTGTTCCGTGGACATGGAATTTAATGTCCATGTTAGCCATGGGAAAGGGAAGGCAGATAGTCCAGGAAAGTCTCTGCTTGGAGAGAGCTGTCAGAGAAACCAACGTGGTGTTTGGGGTAACAAAGCTGGGGAAGGGTCTGGAGAATAAGGGTTATGAGGAGCAGCTGAGGGCCCTGGGGCTGTTTATCCTGGAGAAGAGGAGGCTGAGGGGAGACCTCATCGCTCTCTACAGCTCCCAGAAAGGAGATTGTGGTGAGGTGGGTGCTGAGATCTTCTCCCAGGTGACAAGGGATGGGATGATGCAGCGTTGTAGCAAACCGCAGTTGGAATCCCATTTAGTTAGAATCCAAATTGCTCTTGTGTCCATGCTCAAACCCATAATCGGGGTCTAAATAAATGGGAAAACATACCTGGATTTGGTGTTGCAGAGCTCCCTCTGCTGATTCTCAGCATCTTGGATACGTTCTGCTGTTCTTTGTAAGCTGCAGCGAGCCAGAGGCGAGGGCGAGATTGTTTAAATTTCGTTGTGACCGATTTCTGAGCAGTTATCCAGAGTGAGTTAAACCTTTAGCGACTGAGCCATGTGTGTGTTATGGCAGCAGCAGTACGGTCGTATTTAAAGCTGCAGAGGAAAAGTATTCTTTCAGCTATGATCTTAAGCCTCTGCCTAATGAAGCTAAAGAAGAATTGTATGCAGTCACTTTAAGTCCTTTAAGTACCAAATTCATCACTGCAAAGGCAGATGGACCTTAGCTGGCTCATTACTTCAGTTTTTCAGAGACTGGGATCATTTTTTCAGTTTATTTTTTTACCCAAACTACTTTCTACAAAAAAAAAAACCACCCCAAACCTATAGCCTATGGCATCTCAGCATTTACCTTCCTACTGACCCGCTGTGTGTTGTTCACAGGTTGGAGTTCTGATAACCTTCCTCCTGCTCCTGATCTTCTCCTACAGCGTCGTCTTCTTGTTTGTGGGGACAGCATCCCTGGGTCTGTTCCTCAGCAGCACTTTCCCCAGCATGCTCGCCTATACTGAGGACATCCTGCAGTACAAAGGTGAGCAGGGATGCGAGGGCACCCGGCAGGCTTTGGAAGCTCAGATACCACCACACCTAGCAGCAGCTTCCCTCCGCAGGGCTGCTTAGGAGGCCTGGGGCAAACATCTGCTTTTGGATACAATTTCCTTACTGGAAGAGCGGTGAAGCCCTGGCAGAGGCTGCTCAGGGCAGTGGGGGAGTCTCCATCACTGGGAGCGTTCATAAAATACGTGGCCGTGCCGCACAGGAACATGGTTTAGTCGGCACGGTGAGGTTGGACTGGATGAGCTTGGAGGTCTTTTCCAGCCTTCATGATTCTATGAAAACCAGACTGCCGGCTTCGTTGCACAATGAACTTCCACAGGCAGGGATGCAGACTGGTTCTTAAGTTTCCTGCAGCTTTCAAGCTCTCAGGGGCTGACGAGGAGTTTAGGTGCTTACAGGGAGCTAGTTTTGAAAACATCCAAATTCTCAGTGAACTGAAAATCCTAGAGTTTCACCAGGGGGTCTGTGCCAACCTCTGCTCTGGAGCAGTGATACAGAAGAATAAAAATCTTATCAACATCACTTCTGACGACAGAGGCAAATGATAACAGGAGATGGGGTTTTTTTGTCTTAACCCTTGACCTTTCTGCACTAGTCCAGGTTAGAAGAGACGTTCTCAACACTAGGTGAGAACAGAGATTAAGCTTTGTCAGTCTTGTATGGACACCTGTGAAAGAGCAGTTTAAAGAAGCTACAGGCTGATCCTGCTGGCAGTTTCATTCCCTGCCAACATCACTTGCACTATTTCTTTGCAGGCTGTGCCACAACTGTGTTGGTGACCGGAGCTGGGATTGGGGAGATGGTGCTACAGTTACTGGTGGGATCGGTAAGTGTGGACGAGGCACACCAACAGCTGACTGGAACTTTTAAACAGAAACCTTAGTCATGGGCTTGGATGGCTGCTGGCAAAAAGCACTGCATTACCCTTGAGCTGTCAAATCGTAAATCTCTTACTGAATGTTGATGAGGTATTTGAGTGCTATGATGACGTCTGCTCCCTTTTCTTTCCCTCTGATTGCAGATAATACATGATCGGGGCAGCTACAGCTTCCTGGTCTGCGGGATGATCTTCGGAGGTTTGGCCTTTACCTTCTACACTTTCCTCCTGTTTTTCCACAGGATGTACCCCAAGCCCTCATCAGGTAAGAAAGCACCAGCGCTCAGCCCTGCTTTGTAATGAAAGGATGACCAGCATATTGATAAGGAAATTGTATCGATAAGCTCATGCACAATCCATTAAAACTCAGTAGTAGTATGGGTTCCTTTGGATGAAATACCTACTGTTCATTTTGCAGGTATGGACGATGCCTCACCCGACAAACCAGCAGTAACGGATGACACCGGACAGTATCAGCGCTAAGGAAGCGGCTAAGCCCCAGACCAGCAATAAACCACCACACAAGTAAGCATTACTAGTAAGGATGATTTCACATTTAATGACTGAATCATGCAAGTTTTCTGCAATCAAAAGCACATTAGATTGGGTGAAAATCAAGAAAACATCCTAAACCACTACGTCAAGCAAAGCACAAGCTGTCCATCTCACTTGTACCAAAAAGAAGATGATAAGCGTCAGACTGACCCTGTGTCCCTGTGGAGGGATGCTGGGAGAACCGTTACTCCTGCAAATGAACTTTCTTGCCAATTCAGGATGGAGGGTGGGGAGGAAGAAGATCTCCTTTTTCCTTATTTATGAGACTGAATATCTCCTGGCTTAGCCGTGGAACTTAACAGATTTTTCTTCCGGCCTGTAAAGTACAGAAGGCCTTACAATTTACAGCACAATACTGGATTTGGATTAATTTATGTGCACCACTGCCACGTCCACGTATACGTCCCAAGGGGAAAACTGACACAATTTGAACCCACCAAGCGCACAGCAGTAGCAGGACCGGACCTATCTCTATTTGCACAGTAGATTCTTATATCTAACACAGTATCACTACGACACTGTCTTATTCAGCATGCTAGGGCCTCGATTATTAAAATCATTAGCTATTTTTTTTGGTTTTTTAGAGTCAGGAATGAGTTGCAAGGGTTTGTTTTGCTTTAAGTCACTAGTTTAGCTGCTACAGTTGCAGTGTCTCTTAGGGTGGTTTTATTTCTAGCTTCCAGTCGAAGCTCCACCAGAGGTATTTGGGAGCCAGGCTCCAGCTGCTTCATCAGTGCAATACTTCCTCTACCAGGTGCCTTCTGCAAGGTACTCGTGTAACCTACGCATGCTCTGTTCCCAGCTATGAGGAAAGGACCGCCTTTAGGAGGGTGTAAAGCTATATCCATCAGTTTGTTTTTCCAGTGAATGATTGGACATGTACCTTTTGCTTTAACTGCTGTATGTGAATGTACATATGTACGTGTGTATATAAAGCAGTGTCTAATTAAAGGTGATTGATTGCTAGATTGTCAGCATGACTGGGCGGGGGTACCTTAAGCTGTTGCTGGTCAAGACTATCAATCATCTGTACCTTCACCACTTCTGGCTTTCAGACTCCAACAAATCATAGAATAGTTTGGGTTGGAAGGGACCTTAAGGCCCATCCAGTCCCACCCCCTGCCATGGGCAGGGACACCTCCCACTGGATCAGGGGCTCCAAGCCCCATCCAACCTGGCCTTGAACATCTCCAGGGATGGGGCAGCCACCACTGCTCTGGGCAACCTCATAGTGAAGAAATTCCTCCTTGTGTCCAGTCTAAATCTGCCCCTCTCCAGTTTACACCCATTGCCCCTCATCCTGTCACTCCAAGCCTTTGTGAACAGCCCATCCCCAGCTCTCTTGTAGCCCCTGCAGGTACTGGAAGGTTGCTGTAGGGCCTGTTCGGTGGACACCTGACAGCTGTTTAAGTTCAAGTGCTTTTACCTTTTCTATGCAAGCAGTAGGACTTAAATTCCATAAAATATCTCCACAAGCTCCCAAGCGTGTTCTGTTCTTCTTGCAAAAGAGATGACTTGTTGAATTGACTTCATGTCCCTAAAGCAGAGTGCAGATCAGGTGAGTGCAGGAAGGAGGTAAATGCCACTGACTTTTGGGCTTGACTCCTCCATGGGCCTCACAGCCAGCACAGCCCACGCTGTAATTCTTCTCTAGCACCACAGGATGACAGTATTACTCTCCCTGAACTACCCAGAATGAATAAAGTGCAGTACTGCAAATCCATTTGCAGCAAAACCCACCCATCTGCCATTAACTGTACCCCTCCTACCATGACAGCATTTTCTCCATCCCTGACAGAGGAAATGAGCATCAAACAATACAATGGGGGACTTTGTTTGGAAAGAATGACACTCAGATTCTGTATATATCACAGCAGGGACTGTGACCTGATAAAAACCAAAATTTTGTCCTTTCAGATTATAGAATTGTCAAATTATACACTGATAATACGTAGCTCAACACTACTGCCAGAATAACATTTTTTTGGGAGGAGCATACCTGACAATTCAAACCTGCTTTGCTATCAGTGCCATATACAGAAGAGAACTGCTCCCCAAAGGGGATTTTCACCAGAAGAGAGCAGTACCTGATGTGGCAAACTGCCTGCGCAGCACCAGCAACTCCATCTGTCTCTGTTCGGTAGTACGCGAGGAGCTTGTGCTACTGGGAGCGTTCAGCCTAGCTCAGGGAACGATGAGCTCCCTCGCTGTCACAGCGTGAGCTGCCCCACAGCTGTAACTTTCTATTTCCTCTACTGAAAAAAAGTCAAAAGATCAGAAACTTTGTTAAAAATATTTATTTAAAAAAATACAATTGTTTTGCATGTCTGGTTGCACATAACTATTAACATATGATTGACTTGAATAATTTGCTACAATGCTTTTTTTAAAGCCAGCTTGCATTATACAAAGCAAATCCCTCTGTCAGTTCTTACATAAAATAGTTTTCTTTAACTATTCCCACCCCATTTTTAAAAAAGATTGCAATACATTGATTTAATTTTTTTTTTTTGCACAAAAATTGAAGCAATAAAAAAGTCACCTGATTTCTCAGGAAAGACCTTCGTTATGTCTGAATAACAACTGCCAATGCGCCATGCTTTAAGAGCAGTGTTTCTTACTTTGAAGTGTCATTACAGTGCCCTTCCTCCAAAGCAAGTTTTGCATCTTAGAACTTTGCTTCCAAATTGTATTCAAACCTGAAATGTGTTTAAATAACTGCATATCTGCGATAATCGAGTTGATCAGACTTCTTTTTGTTTTTCAATATATCAACACACTGAAGGTCTTCCTCATATGTTATCTTGGAAGGTTAAATAAAAGCAAATTTAGTAACACTGAACAATTACTGAAAACTTTGGCTATTTATGTACTTGCATTACATACCAGCATTTTTTTAAAAAACACAATGGCATTAAGATACTCTTATAAGGTTTTATTTTCAAAGAAAGTCAGACTGAGAAGCTATTCTCTTCCAGGCAAGTTGACCCAACTGTAAAGAGAGCACCAAAGCGGTGTAAGATTACAGTTGTCTCGAAAAGATCGGGTCTAGAAAAAGTCTCCAGTGTAGGAAGTCAGACACTCACTACATCATAACTTGCTTTGTCTCTTGACTTGGTACTATATATATACTTTTATATATATATGTATATAAAATGCAACTCTGTTCTGGAAAGAGTAACTGAAAACGTTATCTCTGCTACTTTCAATGTAATTTTTACCACTGCTAAAATTACAGGAAAGTAAAATGGAATCCGTTCCAGAGTTAAGAGTCAGTTAACTGACACAATTGTCCGCTAAGTCTGCCCCAAGCAGAGATGTCAGAGCTGCTGGGGTCTAGAAACACTGCAGACATCTTGCCAGTTTGCAAGGAACCCAGGTTAATCTAAAAATTCAATTGAGGAGTAAACACTAGAGGCATCAGAAAGTCACTTTCCAAAACAGATGTGCACTTTAAAAATAAACAGCACAACAACGGTCACACATCACCACAGCTGATGAAGGTGCTGAAGCTCTCTAAAATTTTGCTTCGGCTTCCCTCCCCGACCGTGTCTGAGCCACAGACAAAATGCTGCGCAGAGTGGGATCCTCGGCCACTGTAAGTCACACCAGTTACGGTGAAGCCAGCGGATCTATTCCGATTTATAGGCTTCTGGCACACATCTCTCGCTCACAGATTCCCAGAATTCCCAAGACAAAGTCTCATGCTGGGTAACAATCCCTATTCAGAGTCGGTTCAGTCCCAGATTAATTCCAGCTGTCATTAGAGGAGACAACCACTCTCCTTACCGTTCATGTTGCTAGGATTTTCCCTTTATTCACCTATTATTAAGAATACACTTCTCAGCTATAAAAACAGAGGGAGGGGATAAGCATTAAATGTGCTACTGTACTTATCACAAACACTGTGACGTACATAAGGCCATCTGGTAACACTGCAACAGAATACAAACAAGATCTTTAAAGGGAGTTTTAGAATACAGCTTTTTTTTTTTTTTTCAACTACAATGAATAATCTCAACCCTGTTCACAGAGAATTAACGTTAAAACTAGTACATGATATATAGAAAACTCTGTGCAACTGAACAACAGCAGAACAAAAAGTCAACACAATTCTATAAAGCAGTTTCCAAGCCTGAAGATTTAAGACATGCTAGCCAAATAAACCACAACACATCTCAAGGAGCCTAGAGCAAACCTAGGTATTGTAAAAACTTCCCCCCACCCCGCACACCGCACGCACTAGGAACCATGCAGAGGCCATCCTCAAAGCCTTCCTGTGGTCAAAAAAAAAAGGAAAAAATAACCCCAAACAAAAAAAAAAAAGTTAACAAAGAGCTTCCAGTTATGAGTACAGCACTGCTGCGTGTGCTGCTCAGGGTGAAATGGGCTCCGAACACAACGCGTCCAACCTCTCCTCCCCTCTCCTCACTGCACTGCCTACAGTTCATTCCGTGTCTCCGTCCAAAGACCCCTGTCTTCCGAAGGTCCCTCATTAACCTGTTACACCCCCTGCCAAAACCCCTGCTTTGAGATGAAAACCTACTCCAACGCATCGTCTCAACAGAGAAGAAAATGTTTTAACTATAGAAGAAGTCCAACCTTCTGTTTCATGAACATAAAACGAGTCAAAGACACAATTAAGACACTTCTTTTAGAAGACGTGGCATACAACAATGTCAAAGATGCAGTTAAAAATAACCTTTGGCAACTAATTAGTCCACAGAATCGTTTAGGTTGAAAAGACCTTTAAGATCATCGAGTCCAACCATAAACCTGACACTGCCAAAGCCCACCATGCCATGGTACAATTGATTTGAGTGCTAAAAAAACAAAGAAATGCCCTGAAAGCCCTCACTAGCGTGTGCAAAACAGGCCAAGGTGGCAACTGCACAGTGCAGCGTTTGCTCCGAGTGCACACAGCAGGCAGTCCTCATACAAACCTGGATGCAGCCTCCGTGGGGAACACGCTTTCCCCTGGGCAGCGAGCGCGTGTGCACACACATTCACATGGAGGGAGCGACTCCAGCCTCAGTTCAACAGCGCAGCTAAAGCCAAGTTCTCAGCTCCCGATGTCTGGAATAGCTCTGCAAAGCCTTCTACTGCATTCTTTGGGAAGGGGCAAACAAAATTCTAGTTAGTTTTACATATTTTTTTGCAAAGCATGATTATGGTCAGCAAAGCTGCCTCCTCCAGAAAGAATCAAGGATCTGCAGTGAACATATTCTCCCTTATTTTTGTTTGTTCTTTGTACAGAGGCAAGAAGAATACTCCTCAGTTCGAGATCCAAACCCAAAGCTTAACCTCTCTGTGTTAGGTGGTGATAAGACAGTCAGGGATTACAACAGGAGCTCGACTGATGATAAACATGGGTCACAGAAACACAGCGTCGCTGCCACTGCTGTGGCATTGCGGCACCTCGGTCAGATCCTACAGCTACAAGCAGGCTATGAAGAAAAGATTTGGGTCTGGTTTCCAAAATCCCTCTCTGCCAGAATCAGCTGTTAAACAGGGCTCCTGCAGAGCCCACGCTACTCACGCAAACGCAGTGGAATGACGTGTCGACAGATGTTGATCCAAGACACAGCCCTGTGCAGAAAGAGCCCTGAAGGAGCGTGTAAAACATCATCACTGCATTTTGTCTTTTGATCTTCATCTGACAGCCTCCGCTTTCAGTGGATCCACTTCAGCATGTCCCACATTAACCACCACTCAACTCGCTGGTGGCAGCCAAAGGCTCCCACATGAAGCAGGTTTGCTAATACTGTTCAGAATAAAACAGAGCCATTGCCAATCGCTGTTTAATTAAATTCAAATCAAACCATAAAAATTCCTGTTTCGGCAAGACATCTTATACCTCATTAAAACATCCCAAATAGCTTCTAAGAAACATGATTGCAATTCTAATGGATTTTCAACTTCTCTGCCCGGTATAAGATTCTGTGGGGCTGGGGCTGCTTGTTTGCAATGTCACGCTCCATGATAATTAAGACAAAATAAACTCTCCATACCCAGGACCTGAGGCCAGAAGGTTTCTTACACGGGACAACTAAGGAACGGAACAGAACAAAATTGTTATGGACACCTAAAACTCAAACATCAAGTTTTAAAATACCAACTTTGACAACGTTCCTTAACTACTGACGTAGTTAATTTTCATAGCTGACAATACCAAGATAGCCTCTTGATACAACACTGAGATGTGTCTTGTAAACAAATATGCATTAAAAATGGAAGAGAAATTGTTTAGTAAAACATGAGTACATACAAAATGCAACAAAACAGTAGCAAAAGGTAACTAAAAGATAAATGAATAAGCCAGGGGTAGCCAACATACTGTCAGGACTGCAGGTTCTGACTGCAGCACTACAGAAATGCTACAGAAGTGGATCAGAACTCTGCGCTTGTGCTCACCCGAGGAACTGCATCAACATGCTAGGCTAGTTCCCGCACACCGCCTTAACCTGCACAAGTTCTCACATCAAAGTAGAAGGCGTGAGGGAATCTGACATTAATGCATCTCAGTGCGTTTTGAAAAGCTGTGTACAGGCAGATATGCACATAAGCAGCCTTCACTGTGGCTAAAATGAATGCTATAAACACCAAAAACCTATCTGCTAGGTATCCGAGGTTTGAAAACGTATCAGAGGAAGAAATTATCCCAAACAAACCAGCCAAAGCCTTTCCAATTACAATGCATGCTCCGTTATACATGGATATTGAAGTCCTAGAATGCTCTAAGGTAAAACAATGAATTCTTAAATTCAAGGAATTTTATTACTTCCTGACCTCTTGCAAAATGCAACTTGGATGTGCCAAAGCCAGTGCATAGGAGTTACATTCAGCCGTCACTGCTGAAGACCAATTTTCTTAACAAGGATCTAGACTGACAATGCTGTTAAGAAACAAAAAGAAACCCTTTCCTCCACCACCTTCATCACCAGGATCACATTCTCTAAAAACAGGTAGGACAGACCAATTATAGTTCTATGACTGCAGGGTGTTATTCACACATCTCTGCTTTCCATACATCATTTCTGCTGGCAGCACATGTTGCTAGTGGCACCCTGACAGTTCAGGATCTCAAACAAAGCCAGACACAGCACACACAGCGACAGCAGTGCAAGCTTTCCAGCTCTGCAGGACTACACGGCAGCAGCAACACATAAGAAAGACTCCAGAAGCAAGACAGATGTTCAGCTTCCATGCTCATCCAGTCTAATTCTACCACCACCTATGAATTAACTGATGCTAACATTATCAAGCATTCAACAATACCATGGCTACTTCAGCAACACAAACTGTAATGTAATAAAACATTTCTGTAATGCTGCATTGTTATTTTTTTAAACTGACACAGTACTATACCCATATTACAGACTGTTAACATGATAATTAAAAGAGAGCCTATATTAGCCCCCGCCATCCCTACACTAAATTAAAAACAAGTTGCACTGAGCTGCAAATGGCTCCTGAAGAGAGCTAGTGAAAGTACCAGCCATTCACAGAACCAGGCTCCAAGAAATCACAGCGACACTGGGCTCTGTCAGGAATGTGATCCAAAGCAGCTGGCAGTTCCAGACAAGTTAGTAGAGGTGTGTTTGATGAGGCAGCATATATACAAGATAAAACTACCTTAAGTGACCTGAAAGTTGTAATGGAGAAAAGGTGAGCAAGCCCTTCTTTCCCACCTCCTCCCCCCTCTCACCTTGCTTCCCCAAGTGCCTCCTGGGATCAGAACCCAGGATGGGACTATTATTTTTCTAGGCAGGTGCTTAAGAAGCAAAAGCGATCTTCCTCTCCGTTCTGTCAGGAAGCTGGATGTTACCAGATTGAAACCCACACATCCAGGCTGCATTTTCCTATGAACTTTCTCCAAAGAAGGTGTTCCCGAAGGTAAACGTGTGGCAGTGCAATCCTCTAAAGCTGCTCAGAGAAGAGCATGAAACGAGGCCAAGCACAACTGAGAAGCTACGTCAGCATTTGGTTCTCTTGCATACCTATGCTGAAAGTGATACAGTTCACAAAAGATTAAGTGCACGTGTGCACATACACGACTTTTAAACAAATAAACTTGGCTTTTCTCCATAGGGGACAAGGGAAGGGAAGCAATTAAATTGCAAGTATTTAGTGCTCATTAATTATTTTTAAATTCTAATCCTAGTCTGCAACGTTGCTCTCAAGTCCACACACTTGGTGGGCATAAAATTGGCCAACCTAAAACTGCCATTAAAAGTGCTGCTATTTATATATAGCTATATATATTTTCTAGAGCAGACTCAGGAGCCACCACACAAACCAGAAAATTCCAGGTGCCTGCTCTTAATTATGATCTGCAGCTTGCTTTCTGCATTTAAAAAAAAAAAAATAAAGGTCAATATTGCACATTGTCACTTGAAGAGCCGCTGGCACAGGAACTTTATCCTGCATCTGCTGATGTCTAAACCACGAACCAGTGTTACACCTCTGCCGTAACCAAACAGGAGGATCACTCACTCAATGAGCTCACTCTCTGCTATCTCTCTAAAGAAGGCATAAGTGCTTTTCTCGCACCGGGCAGGGGAGTTTCTGGATGAACAATGCCCAAAAAGCAACTTCGTTACACCCACCCATCTTGGGTGCCATGTCAGGAACACATTAAGTGGTTTACATCTTTCAATGTTAGAATATAGAAAGATAACGTCACTGCAGTAAGTTGTCAGGTATTGTCACATGCTTTAAAGTGAATTCAGAGTCTGCAAATGTGGCAAAAGGGAAACTCTGGAAAGCTCGAGTTCACCACTTGTCCGTAAGAGAGGTGCAGTATGTACAGCGTGCACTGCCAGCTCCTCTTGCTGTAAAGGGACCATCTTCCTCTGATCACTAAAACTTGAAAGACAGCCAGTGAAGATGCCAAAGGAAAGAGATGGTCTCCATCTGTTTTCCAGTGGGTATGTTATGGAGGTTATCTTATGCCACCAACACAGCAGCAAACAGAAGTTGCTACCTGACATCCAACGCGGAGGGGTACAGCACTCAGCACCAGCAGACTGAGACCCCCAGCCTCGAAGCAGTCAGGAGAGGAGAGTCTCTCTTCTTTCAGTCCTCTGTTCTTGAAAGGCCTCCTGAGTTTAAAAATCTAACCACAAAATTCATTTCATCTGTGCTTCAGATGGCTCTGAAAACTGATCTTGTATTAATCCATATGTGCACGGCCGCTAATAAAAGCAAAGCAAGCACAAATTTACAGTAAGGTGGACATGCCATGGTACCTCTCTCAGCTAGCTGTACACACTGAGCCAAGCTTGCTTTGGGTCCAAGTGCTTCCTCAAATCAAAAAAGCAACAGAGCTAATGCAAAACTTGAGATAAGAGCTGGTAGAAGAGCTTCTCCACTTCAAATGTGGGAAAAGAGCAGTAACAATGCTCGGGCGTTAGTGTTCTCGCCCACCATTTGAGTCTAGAACTCGAGCATCAGGCAGCAATCTCACCAAGTGCAGACACACCCTGAAAACGTCATGGAACATCCTTCATCCCGCTGATCTTCTAGCAGTGAGGTTACAGCTGTAACAGTCTCTGGCACAAGAAATGTTTGGACTTCAGCATTCAAACTTTCTGAGAACCGAAAGGAATTCTTCCCACCATTTGTCTCCAGACCTGGCCTCCTCACTGGAGGGATGGCAGGGAAGCATCCAGAAGCCAGCCAGACCACTTCTCTGAGAGGCTGGACTGTCGGCGTACAACGCCATTCAAAAATTGTCTGTATCTCAGTAACACAATCATTGAATATTCCTTGAAAAATTCTCCCTGCAAAAAGACAAGATGCTTTTACAGCAGAAAAGACGCGGGCTGTTTTGTTGCTGCAGAAGTTATCGGGCCCCAAGGCAAAGCCGATGCAAACACCCGCTTCCCAAGCGTTTCCTCGAATGCCAGCTTCGATCATGATTAGATTTCTTCTTGCCAAGCGCAGGAAGCAGAAAAGAGGGTTTTTCCAAGAGTCACAGAGAAAAGACTTCTCTGGTACATTTTACTGCAATCAGTGCAGACTCGGGTACTGCACGACCAGCCGAAACTCCCTTTAACCATAATGAAGTCTTCCAAACCAGGGAGGGAAGAGAAGAGACTGGAGCGTCAGCTCCTATTAAGGCGTTTGCATATATGTTCCCAACCTTGGTCTTCAAAAAAGGGAATTTTGCAAAAAAGGCATTTTATTTGGGAATGGCAAAAACTATGATTGTTGATAATCTCTGGAATTATAAACTGCTCATTTAAAAAACATGGTTAAATATAAGTGTCCTATCTTTCCCTTGCTTGCCAACGTGTCCTTTTCATGAGTTCATGTGCTATGTCTTCTGTAGATCAGGGGAAAATGGGCCAGGGGTAGAGGGTCCATCCAGTCCAGACAGAGTAAATGGGCCGTGACTGTTCAGCACTGATGGAAACTAAGAGATAAAACAAAAATGATTAGGGAAAAGGCCATTTTAATTTGCTGACAAAATTGTTCCTCAGTTAATTATCAACTCTAGAGACTTGCATTTTCAAACCTACTTGTTTATTCCCTATCCTCACAATCCATGTGAGCTACTTCCTTCATTTCCATGGAGATGACAGATATAAACCCAAAAGACAACTAGTTCAATTTTACCCTTCACCTAAGCAGACTCAGGTAACAGATGTGGTTATTCCAATTCCACAGTGAAGGAAGAGCATGAATAATTACAACTACAGGATATTTTGTTTTAATTAGGGGCGGGGGGGTGTCTTACCTATCAGTTAAACAAAGATATTTATTAAAACAGTGAAGCTGAGCATTTCTGAACAACAGAAGACAGAAGAATACAGAGATGTGTTACAAATTGCCTCAGAGATCACATACTCTCCATAATTGCTAGTGGTGAGATTTAATAAATATCTTTTAACAGGAGACACTGTTAACAAAGGATTAAAACAATGAATATAGCAGCAAAATTCAACTGCCAGGAAAATCTCAACTAGTAAAGTTACAAGGAAGCAAGTTTTACAGGGAGGACAGACCTAAAAGAAATGTAACTATCTCTACAGCACAGCCTGCTATTAACTTAAAACACTTCCTAAACACCAACATTTACAATGGACTTACATAAAATCAGGTTAAGCACTAAAATTAAATGCTCTCAAAAGCTAACATAAGAGATAAAAAAGAGAAAGATCACTATTTTGTTTCTACATCAGATATTTTGGCTAATGGATGCCTGCTGAGGAAGGAATTGAAAAGCACGGAGAGACTGGCTAACCTTGCTGCAACTCACCTGAAAGAGTGTATTAGCACCTTGCAACCTTGCGGGACTGAGAGGAGCGACTGGGCTCAGCGTACTCCAGAAGTGGATACTGGAGAGCAAGGGACTCGGGGTCAGCAAGATGGGAGTCTGCAAAACACACGGCAATAGTGAGCAGGCGAAACCCGCACACTGAATACAGCACATGTAAATCCACACAACAATCCCAGCTCCTACAGCTGCAGAGGGCTGGGTCTGAATTTCAGATACTCGTTCCTTTCTTCCCTCTCCTCCCACCTCCTTCTCCTCCCTTCAAACCCCACAGCAACAGCTCTCCCTCCCCTGGCTGAGCAATTGGCTCGCTTTTCTCAACTGCTGCCAAATCCTGCTGTAATCCACAGCAAACCGGCTCCTCCTGCAATTCAGCAGACAGCACCTGCAAGGGACTTGGGAAAACTCAGTCCATGAACTTAAAGAGAGCAGACACACGCGGTCTAGGCGACACTGACAATGTAAACAAAAGATGTTCACATCCAGCTTCTGAAAATTCTGGATGTTCCAGGGGCACTGGCCAAACACTCCAAATAGTGCCAACAGAGCAACTGTAATTGATTTTTTTTTCCCTATCTTCAGTCATTTTAATCAGCAGTTTCCCTACAGTTTCATTCCAATTCATTACAGGAAAGAGATTACAGATATACAGAGCAATTTAACAGCCTAGTTGGATTCAGTTTTCTTCCGCGTTTTCCATGAGGCATAAAATTGTAGAATCATGGAATGGTTTGGGCTGGAAGGGACTTTAAAGCCCATCCAGTTCCAACCTCCTGCCACGGGCAGGGACACCTCCCACTGGATCAGGGGCTCCAAGCCCCATCCCATTCCCCAGCAATGGGGCAGCCACCACTGCTCTGGACAACCTGGGCCAGGGCCTCCTCATCCCCACAGCAAAACATTTCTTCCTAAAATCTCATCTCAATCTCCCCTCTTTCAGCTTAACGCATTTTGGCTGAGAAATACCTATCCCTGGTAAAGAGCCCCTCTCCAGCTTTCCTTTCCCACACAAAGATAACAGCCAAATTAAGTAGCCATTCTTATTGCTGTAAAACCACAATACTTTGGCCTTAAGTAAATGGCTACTGAACCAAGTAAAAGCAAGCTGCTAACAGACACCTCCATGGTTCTCTATTTTTAAAGCATTTTCAGAATCAGCCTGAAGGAAAAGGGCAGGGTCTCAGATTTTTAAATAATTCAGTATCATCATGGCAAGATTTACACAGGATCCTGCCAGTGCCAGTTCGGGTTTTGCCTCCACACGCTAACGCTGTACAGACGCATAGAGCTGACACACCACTCGGGCACACTTTGGCACGTAACTCAATGCCCATTACCAATAAAGTTTCTGTTTTGTTAGAAAAATGGGACTGACATCCTGAGTTTCAGGACTCCAAATATAACCTACTGACTATTCATTTTCCACTTTCCTTCCCTTTCAGTTTTAAAATATAACATAACCACTGTTGTTACTGAAAAAAAAAAAAAAAAGAAACAGGAAGGGAATTAGATTACCTGAGAGAAAAGTGCTGGAGTAAGAGAAGCAGTTGGGAGAGAAGGACTTAGAATCCCCAGTGGACTTGGATCACTGCCTGTAATGACGAGAGTAGGAGCCAATTCCAACCCTTTGGGTTTTTTAGATCTGGAGAGTTGATTGGCAAACTCCTTCTCCAGCACAGATGAATCCTGCTCTTTGGGCTCTGGGGATTGATGCTGAAGGCTCTGAACCTGCTCCAGCTGCTGAGAAGCCACAGATTCTATGTCTGTGTCAATGTCCAGGTCAGGATTAGAGCTCAGAGGTGGTGACGGGGGCGTGGAAGGAACTTGCAGAGTTGGAGAAACAGAGGAGATGGGTGGAGTTGGGGTGAAGCTGGTGGTTAAGTTTGGCAAAGGTGCTGGAGCTTCAGGGACAGTTAACTTGGGGAGAACAAGCGTTTCCAAGGTCTGGAGAGTTTCTTCTGATGTGATGGGAAGAGAGGATGTGGTTGAAGTGGCAGAGGCAGTGGAAGTGACAGAGACAACTGAAGTGGTAGAGACCAGGGGAACAGAGGAAGGCTTTTTGGAGGGCATGGTAACAAACTTGATGACTGAGGGTGTTGGATCCTGAGCAGGTTTCTTCTCCATCAGTTTCTCAGCTGGATTCTCAATCTTGATGGACCTGAAGAGTTTTACGCTGGAAGAGTTCAGGGAGTTCAGAGTAAAAGAGGAGTACAAGCCTGAGTGGATATAGTCATTGCGGCTGGAGGATTTAGCACTCGACTGAGACTTCTCCTTCCCACAGTTTTCCACGTCCTTTGGAGCACTGCTAACTTCCGCAAAACCAGTCATTTCAGGGTCTCCTTCTATACGGCCCACGACAAGTGGATCCATATTTAAAATCTCCGGATAAGAAACGAACTTGTACACAAACTTCTTACCATTCACTTTTTTAATGATATTCTGTGGGGAAGATGAGAGATATATTTAGACTTCGTCAGATTAATTTTCTTCCTACAAACACCGCCTAAAATAGCCTGAGGAATTAGATAGTCTGTAATTCTTTATCAAAGATTGTTTCTTCTTTAAAAAGACACTGCATTCTTGCAATTCCTTTATTCTCCCAAAGTATCATTTCCAGGGCTTTCAGATAAAACCGTAAAACACATGAGCTTAACCTGACATTAAATCTAACAACGGCCTTAAAACTGCCAGGCAATTGTGTTTAACATATTTTATAAGACCAGCTAAGAAGCAAAAAAATACCCGGCAGCCCCATCAAAGATCACTGGCGCGGGAGCACTAAAGTGTAATCAAACAGGAGAACCTGTAGAACTAAAAGCTTATAGTTTTGTAGAATACCTCAAATCAAACCACCTTTATTCTGAATAAGACGATAATAAAAGAGAATAAGTAGCTCAACGAGTCAGCAGAATGTAGGCTAATCAGCTATTTCAATACCACAACACAGCATATGTCAAACTTGTTTTGCTCCTAAGTGAAACCCCACACACAATATGGACCTAGGAAGATTCTTATTTATTGCATGATTATTATTACAGAGACCTTTCAGTACACAGTCGGATTTGCGCTACCCAATAATAAACTCCGAGCAGCACGCTGCCTGCTACAAACTGACAGGTTCCTCAGAAACTGTTCTATTTTGTACTCATACACCCACACAATAACAGTTGTGGGATAAATGGCTTACTGCAAGGAAGGGAAGATTCCCACACTGTGGTTCCAGTTCAGCTTTTTTGATGCTACCTGTGCACTAATGAAAGGCTCTCAAATTATTAGAAAGACATGAGCTGAAGAGAAGTGTCTTACTCCGCTGGACTAAACTCGCTGGACACATTAGAGGTTCGGTTCTAAGCATAAGAAGAAAAATACTTTGGCTGTTTCAATGAAAATCCTTATTTTGATAGCCCCTTTGTCTGCAGAAAAGATTGCACGGTGGTGCAACATCCACCACCTCAATCATCAGAACCATTAAAACTGTTGCTTAAACTGGAGTGCTGAGGATGTTAACCCTTGCAAGGGTGCATATTTTTGGAAAGGGGATTAGAATATTCAAAGACAGATTTGTACTAACAAAGACATAAATCAGAGGAGGCAACATTTTGCATAAAGCCATCTCAAACCTTAGAAAATAATCACTGGGGAGAAAAAGCAGCATAATGATAAATGAAAACAAAACCACCCTCTAAACACAAACTAGCACACCTTGCTTAAGTCTGGGAGACAGAAGTGACACCTATCCCCTTGAACAGAATGAAAAAGGAAACAAAGCTCATTAGGCAGAAGCTGGTAAGATGGATAAGGCTTTGGGATGGATTTATGGACTTTGTTACCTTCACGTAATAGTATCTGAGAGCACGGCTGAGTTTATCATAGTTCATACTGGGCTTGTTCTTGCGGATTCCCCAGAGCCTGGCCACCTCCTCTGCCTGCAGCAGTTTGAACTCCCCGTCGTTGGAGGTCCAACAGATGATATTCTTGTTCTGAGGCTCTTGGAGGAGTTGGAGGAGGAACTGCCAAAGGGTGATAGCACTGTCCATAGCAGTAAGCTGGAATTCAGAAAGGCAGGGAAGAGGCAACAGGTTAGGAACGGCACATTGTCTTCCTCTCCCTAGAAGGGGGTAATGGAGCAGAGATGTTATTTCCAAAGCCAGCAAGAGTAAAAATTATTAGTCACCAGTCGTGAAAGATGTTCCCTGCAGAAAAGAGAGGCTGCGAGCCAACTGCTGTCGTCTCCGCCCACATGTCAGTACTTTTCACATGGGTTATATTTAGCCTCATTTAACTAAATCAGGTCACTTTGGGTAAGTTGCAATGAGTCACTATCCAAAAAAAATTGTTCTAAGTTGTTCCACGTTCACCCACTCTGCCTTGCACTGCTGTATGAGAAGCAGCTCAGGTGCACCCAGGTAGAAAACACACTGCCCATACGCTGCCTTCTTTCTCTACCTGCATCACCTCTGCCCGCCGTGTCTCTAAGTAAACAAAGCAGATCAAGTCACTGCTTCGGTCACATGAATACGCTGAGCAGAACAACTCAACTTTCCTTCAGTTCACATTTCTACTGCCGCTGTGTATGCAGGCCTCTTAATCACTAACCTATCTCCTCTCTCTCAAATCTCCTTCCTTTTCCAGACAGCATCCCTGTCTTTTCCAACAGAGTAAACATGAAAGTAAATAAAATTATTTCAAGCGCTGCCCTTGCTTTTTGCTTGATTCCTGCCACATCTTACCTACATCAGTCATTTAGGCTGAGGCTCGCTAGGACTACTATCTGCCAGCAGATTCAGGCACTTCCAGCACAGTTCTCTTGCAAAGAAGATGTTGATGCACAAATTCATCTAGGACAGACAATGCAACAGGGATGACATTTTTCCTCAGCCATATCTGACTACATGAAACAGTATTTCCATAGATATTTTTAATCAGAACAATAATAATCCTGTCTGTGCAAGGGAAGTACAAGATACGCCGTGAATGAAATCAGATAAAATTATATTAATTTAGTATCCCATACAGATTCTCTTATTCCAGAACAGAACAGGTTCTATTAACACAGTTTAAACTTCGTCCAATGAAACAAAACAAAACCCAGCTACTCTGGAATAAGAACCATTGTGCTGAATTACACTAAAAATGTTGCAATATGCATAATTGCCAGATATTTTTACACTCACACACACACAGTCAAACCACAAGAAAGGCAAACCTAAAGAGTACAGGGGTTTCCGTCTGGGCAACTAAATGCTATTCATAAGCAGAAGCTCCGAAACAGAGGCATCCAGCCCAAGTTCAGCAAGCAGGACTCACGCCGTATTGTTTGAAGTCCATGTATACGCAAGGATAGGTTTAAGATTCAGTTGGGACTGCCAGTTCATCTTTGTTACCAAAGCCTTTTATTCCAATCTCATTACTGCCCAGCACTTATCCAGCCCTATATAAGGAAGAGAACGGTCTTCATGTCAGAGCCTCAGCACTCAGTCAGCCCTGTAAAAGGATTACAGCTGACAGTTTACACAGGACTCCCCGTTCTTCTTTAAATAAGGTGCTCTAGGGCAGGTACTTTTTTGGGCAGAGCCCATTGTATTTCACCTATTTTTAGGACTAGCTGCCTCATGGCTCTTAGAGACTACACCAGCATGTTGCACTGATCGAGGCGGTTAAATTGCTGCAATTACAGGGAACAATCTCAAAATGAAGGACACCCACACCACCTTGTTATGCTGGCCTAAGGTGCTTTCCTTGTTAATTACTGTAAACATACAACTCCGTGCTTGCCCAAGTTAATTGCTTGGGACTCTAAGAAAAATATCAGCTGCTGAGCACTGTGCTCAGAGACTCTTCCCACACGGCAGCGTGGCATGCCAGCTGAACTGTGCAGGAACTCAGGGCCAGGCAAACACATTAAAACTCTTCCAGGACTTCACCTCCAACTCATAGTCACATTTGCCAATACCATTTCATATCTGCCTACTGGCGGTGCATGCTGCAGAGCATCGCGGGCACAGCCTCATTATCCTGTCAAGATGATGCACATGCACAGGTGCTGTGTAGCCATAAGGACTTGATTCTACCATTCTGCAGAGCTGTCAATACTGGTGATATGTGTTAACAGCAAAAGAGCAGGAAAATGAAGCTGAGTGATTATTCCCACGCTATATTTATCTACAGCACTTCCCAACTCCACAAGCAGCACTGCACCAAATAGCACCAACTGATGCAATGAGAGGCAATCACGGAGAAATTAGATTAACAGCAGGATTTCAGAATGGCAACAGCTTTTTCCTCTCCTCCTAAAAATCCAGGCAGATTTCATCCCAGAACTTAAATGCTATTATTTCATTGGGCTGTTTCCCTTTAGTAAGAAGTATCTGGCCTTTATTATCTCAGAGCTCACCAAGCTCTACGGCAGCCAAGCACCATTGCTGAGCTCAGGGCTGGTTTTGAAGCACGGTGTAAGAGCGCAGTGCTGATGGACCGGCACCCTGACAGTACAAACTTCACAAAATATGCACGGAGCGACCAAAATGATGGAATACAGAAGATTTTTTTATTTTTAAAAAAACACCTTTTCAAGTGATATGCTACGCTGTTCTCAGGGACATCTACCAAAATAAAAGAGTTCATGCTGTTATCACCCATACACTGCAGCTTTCCAGGTGGAAGGACCCTACTCCCAAGGGCAGTTACAGGCTATCCTGGAGTGTTGGATTGATCAAGTCACTTCTGATGTTTCTGGCATTTACAGGCTTCAGGGCTGTCCCGATTCTGTCCACTGTTTGGAGGACACACTGCATATCCTCAACACCTTCTGCTTTAAAATGTCTTATGTTGGACACACTGACAAAAGGGTGAAGTTTTACTTATCCCTTGGCTGTCACAGAACAGGAGGAGAGCCTTCTGGAATTCTTACTGGATAGGTTATACTGCCTATGAGAGCATCAATGTCCCACTTTATTAAATATTTATTGTCCACGTCTACTGGAAACAAGGGAGAGAGGCCTCAACATAACTGCGAGTATAGCTGTTTTCTAAAGATTATAGATAAAGCGAAGGCCGGAAAATGACCCTCCTAACTGGTCACAGCAATGAGATCGTGGGTGGCTCTTGCCCCTTCAGAGTCCAGGAGTAAGCTGAAACTGGGAAACGATAATATGCACAGGGGAGAGGGTATTATTGTAGAATCATGGAATGGTTTGGGTTTGAAGGGACCTCAATGCCCATCCAGTTCCAACCCCCCTACCATGGGCAGGAACACCTCCAATGGATCAGATTGCTCAAAGTTCCATCCAACCTGGCCTTGAACACCTCCAGGGATGGGGCAGCCAGGGCCAGGGCCTCCCCACCCTCAGAAGCAAAACATTTCTTCCCAAGATCTCATCTTAATCTTCCCTCTCTCAGCTGAAAAATATCTCCCCCTCATCCTATCCCTGCAAGAGTCCCTCCTCAGCTTTCCTGGAGCCTCTTTCAGTACTGGGAACTGCTCTAAGTCTCCCTGCAGACTTCTCTTCTCCTGGCTGAACAACCCCAACTCTCTCAGCCTGGGCTCGTACGGGAGGTGCTTGAGCCATAGGATCATCTCCTTGGACTCCTCTGGACTTACTCTAACAGATCCATGCCCTCCCTATGCTGAGGACTCCAGAGCTGGATGCAGGACTCCAGGTATTTTGACTCAAGACATCTCATTTAACTATTTTATTGAAGTTGCTTTGATACAGCATAAGAACACATCAAAGAACCGTTGCTTCTTCAGGAAAAAGCAGAATAAAAAACATCAAACAAGACATAAAATTAAAACTAGTAGAAGCAAGATGAGCTCTTCTCTCTGTTTAAGAGTTGACTAATGTGTTAAAATGGTTCTTCATTCTTCGGCACCTGGGACAGAAGGTGGCTGACACCTTTCATGAGCCTTTACCTTGCAATGACTGGGACTGAACAGCAGTTCAAGCTCCTTGTACTATCCACAGAGCACCCTACGCTGCCCTGGTCCAGTGATCACTCCTTACAGAGGATCCTCTCCACACCACAGCCATTTTCAGGGCCCCCTCCTGCACCAACACTGGAATGAAACCAGCAGAGTCTCTCCTTTTTATTCATACAGGAAAACCCAGGCGCTCCAGAGATGTTACAGGCACTCAAGAAATCGGGATGAGAACAGGAACCCACTGTCCCACTCTTCTACACTAACCGTGGGGAGATGCTAATTCTCTCATGATCTGTAAACAGCATTTCAACTTCTTTCAAAGCTACGGCTCCTTTCATGAAAGGGCATCAATCTCCTAGCACAGCTCCCCGTCAGCATATAAACCCCAGTAGCTTGATTGCTTTTTCTTCAAGATGGATACACCAATAATTACAAGCACAGCACTGCAAAGCATCTTTTTGCTGAAAGTGATTTTCCTTGTAAGAGCCCATGGAGAAAGAAAAAGGCCTCATTTGAAGAGACAATGAGGGAATTAGGCAGTGAGGCAATACTGCTGCTTATGACAACGGCCTTCCCACGTCTGCACCAGTTGAGTACGAGGAAAAAATAGTTGCTAGAGGCAGAGGGCAGTTATACTTTGTAATGAGTATGCTAAAATAGAGCACTATTATTGTCTTGAGATCTTCTTTGACGCCTACGGATGACCCTCGAAGTATACTGAGTAGCTGACAGAATTTGGCTGCAGTACTCTAAATACAAGAGCTGCAAACTTGAGCTTTCTCCTCTTGCTGCAGCTTTATTTGAGGTTGCTGCAGCTTTGAGGCGTCAACTTTACAAAGCCTTGACTTTACAAAAAAGCCAGGACATGAGATACGTATCTTTTCTGGTGACTTCTCTTCATGCATCTGTGCCACAACGTGCTCCACGCAATCTGTTTGATTGCAGAGCCTCGAGGCTTTGCATCTTCTGTAGAAGGAGAATACGCAATCACTGGGTGGCACAGCCAGACCGGAGGAAGTTTAGGAAGTGGCATATGGTAATCTCTGCCGTGGCCAGCAGCTATGCTTACAATTGCAAAATAAAATCTAGCATCCATCCTAGAGAAGAGAGGGCTCTAAAGAGACCTCGGAGCAGCCTTCCAGGACTGAAAGGGGCTAGAGGAATGCTGTGGAGGGGCTCTTGATCAGGGATTGCAAGCATAGGACAGGGGGGAATGGTTTTAAGCTGAAATGGGAGACTGAGATGAGATCTTAGGAAAAAATATTTTCCTGGGGAGGCCCTGGCCCAGGCTGCCCAGAGCAGTGGTGGCTGCTCCATCCCTGGAGGGGTTCAAGGCCAGGTTGGATGGGGCTTGGAGCAACCTGATCCAGTGGGAGGTGTCCCTGCCCATGGCAGGGGGTGCAACTGGATGGGCATTGAGGTCCTTTCCAACCCAAACCATTCTATGATTTCATGACCCCTTTGTGCATGAACCTCGCTGCAGCCAGCCAGACGCAGAGCAGGGGTGTCTGCCTTAACCCCTGCCTGCAAGGTCTTCTGGCAGATTTCCTGTGCTTTGGCTCAACGCTGAAAACAGCTTAAGTCCTCTTTCACCTCAATTTGTTCCAACAGCCTCTTACAAGCATCTGCAGCCTTGGCCTGACGACTTTTGCAGATGGACTGAATAAAGCAGTCAGGTCTACAGCCTAGACGGAACCCACACAGCAAGCACAAAATCATCACTACCGTCTACTTAAATGGCACAGTTACAGCCATTTGGGTATTTACACAGAGGTGACATCCCAAAAGATGAGTCTGGAACCAAAAGAATCACATCAGGTGAGACAGAAACCTCTTCTCTGATCAGAAACACTTTGTTAAAACACAAAAAGAAATAAAAAGGCAGCAAAAATTATTTAAGAGATGGCTTGGGGACCTCACACTTCATGGTACAAGCCAGACATTCAGCAGGCAAGCAAACCAAGCCTTTACACAATTCCAGGAAAGCTGGACTTGCTGTACATGCAGCCCAACAGCATACGGCACATGAGCAGGAATGCTGAGCTGTTGAGACTTTACTGAGCAAAACTATTCCCGTGGTTTCTCCACGGTGTAAGATGGCCATGGTGTGTGAACACAAGGAATTTGTAGACAATAACTCCTGCTATATTGTGCAATATTGCTGTGGACACAAGGCCTTGATAACTGTTCTAGGAAAATAAACAATATAACTTGGGTTGAAGGAGGTTTTTGGAGGTCACAGGCTTAACTCCTCCTTTAAAAACAGGATTAACTTCAAACCTGGATCCAGTTTTTACGTGTCTTTGTCCAGGCAGTGAATGAAATAAATGGCTGCCCAATTCCTTTTATTTTAGACAAAGAGGTGCAACACTGCTGATAAATTATTGAACTAAGTGATTATCTACTCACAACCATGCAAAAACTTTATTAGCATAGCACTTAAAATATCCCATTACTAACAAATCTTTTGCTAAATATTCTCAGGCTGCTGGGACTGTGATTCACCTGAACTTGTACTATTATATGTGTAAAATACAGTTACTGTTTACAAGGAATTAAAATAGAGATGCAGATTTCTACATCTGCAACACTGTTCTTAAAGAATTCTAAACCCTGGCAGCTTCCCAAGTAGTAATCAAATTATACCCTTCTCTAATAAATAATAAAATTAGGTAAGAACAAGAGAAAAACACCCTAGACTCCAATAAAGCCCTGTCTTCCCCTTGGCTCTGGCATTCACTGCAGCGTTGTTTCCAAACCAGTCAGGAAAATCAGCTTGTTCCAAAGGAGAAGCCATGCTTATCAAGGCAGGAAGTTCCTTGGAAGGAAATGCTGGAGGATGTCCACACGATAAGAGCTGCTCCAGAGTTTTCATTGCTTAATGCCACTCCAAGTTTGACAGTTTTATTTACTTACAACAAACGTTACAGTAAATTTGGGGTTCTTGGCTAAAAAATTAAGTTACTTTACATGAAATTAAGGTGGTAGCAAATATTTTTAGGGCGTTGGAGCCACAGCTTATTAATTCCTCTCTGAGAAATACACATTGCCTTTTCTTAGTAAGCATTTTCCAGTCTTCTCCACTTGTTTGTGTAAGCAAACAAGCAGCAGAAAAGCCAGGGACCAGGATTCCCATCACTCTCATGACTGCACACTCAAGTTGGCAGACGCAGATGAGCCAAACAGCTTTTGAGGGTTTTTGAATCCTGACAGAGACAATGGTGCCCGCTTCATTATCAAATACTGTTTTGACTGGCACACCCTGGCACCTAGAATTTTTTTAACCTACTTGAACACAGCCAGTGTGGGGACTTCAAAGTGCAGCCCATGTACTTCCTCCAGCTCTGCAACCATTCCGATCCTCCATCCCTGGCTAAGGACAACCGATATCCCAGCGCAGCCAGTTTTAGGGACTGCAGACCTCATTTTCCTGCTTTTCTGTCCTTTGATGAAGAGTCTCCCTTTTCTACGTCTCCTTTTATAGGATAAGAGACCAAAGAGAACATGCAAAGGTTCAGGACAAACAGAGGGAATGGCAAACCTCAAAACTGAAATGTCTTTCATCAGCCACTTGCCTACCTTCCAATACTGATGTGATTGTTTCTGAGTGAGCCACAAAAATACTGATTTCCGTAGAAGCTCCTCTCTAAGCAGCTTACGCTGGCTTCTTCCTTATCTGCCACCACAATGGGTTGAGGGGAATGTTTACCAACAGCAGATTAAATTAGCTTCAGGAGGCAGGATGCCTCTGCCGAAAGGAAAAGCATCCTTGCGTAAGCGCAAGGGGTAAGGTCTCTACAAGGAGCAAATCCTAAATAAAAGGCTCCATGTTTTACATTGATCCTAACTTTATTATGAAAAGGAAGTCTCATTTTAAGATGGAAAAGGTTTCCTTTAATAATGTTTATAATACTCAGCTGGGTTGCTATGACGATGGAACAACTCTTCCCTACAAACAGGCACCGAGACCCTAAAAATAAACAGGCCGACACAAATCACAAACACGCAGCTCTCAGGCTGGGACCACATTTCTTCCGAATAGGATGAGGATACTGAAACGCTAACGGCTCAATCTGCACCCACTGCGCAGAGTGCTTGCCTACAATGCGACTGCCGTATTCCTGGGGAGCTGCTACTTCAAAACAACGTTTACTCTGGATTCCAGACCCAAAAGCAGCAGCACAGTGGGGATTATGAGAAGTTTGTCTGTGAAAACAAGGCGGTGTGGCAGCAATCCACAGGTCTATATGCATGCGAAATAAGAAGAGCACGTATTTGCATGCTTTCTCCAGGGAATCATTGATGTGGGCAGGCACCCACCCATCCCACACAGAGAACACAGTATTCACGTAAAACAGCAGCAGTCAGGAAGAAAACACACACAGACACAGCTCCAGATCCCCGTCCCGGCTCCTTCTACCCTCGGCTCTGTCTGGCAGCGAGGCAGAGGGACACAACCAAGCCCCAACTGGGCACCTAGAGAGGGCCAGGAGGCTTCTCCCTGCCCCTGCCCCAGCCCCACGGAGAAACAGGCAGGGACACAGGGAGCTGCCACCCTCCAAAGCCACCGCTTCCCTCTACCACCTTCCTGCCCCAGCTAAGCCACCCCGGGCCCCTCTTCGCACCCGCTCAGAGCTCCCCCACAGGGGCCACAGACTCCTCAGAGCGCCCTCACCCCCTCGAGGCCCCCCTCTCCCAGCTCAGAGCCCCCTGTCGAACCCCCCCCAAACCCCTCCGATCCCCCCCATCTCCCTCAGCATCCCCTGAGCTCCCCCACACCAAGACCCTCCCTCCCCTGACCTCAGCCCACTTAAAGCTCCCCTCCCCTCCTCCTCATAGCCCCCCTTCTCTCCCCCTCAGAACCCCCCTAGTGCCTCAGGCCCCTCAAAGCCCCCCCTCCTCCTCATAGCCCATCTTCTTTCCTCTGAGCCCTCCCTCCTCGTAGCCCCCTTTCGCCCCTCACAGCCCACACCAGTGCCTCAGGCCTCCCCTTTTCCCCCCTCAGAGCCCCCCCTCCTCAGAGCCCCCCTTCCTCAGAGCCCCACTTCCTCAGAGCCCCCATTCTCTCCCCCTCACAGCCCCTCCCGCAAGGCCTCAGGCCCCTCAGAGCCCCCTTCCTCTGCCCCCCGTTGCCGTTGCCGTTGCCGCCACCGCCCCCACCCAGGCCCCCCAGCCCCAGCTCACCGAGGAGGAGCCCCGCCGGTCCCCGTGAGTCGCGGTCCCCTGGCGGCCCCCCCGCCGCCCTTCATGGCCGGGCACCCCCGCGCCGGGCCCCCATCCCGTGCGGGAGGAGGAGCAGCGGGCGGGAGCGGCGCCGCGTTTACATGGCGGGAGGCGCAGCTCCCGTCCCTCCGCCTCGGCCGCCGTACCGGACGCTTCCGCCCACGGCCCCCACGAAGCTACCAATCAGAGCGCTCCCCGCCCGCGCCGCCGGCCAATGGGAATGCCTGGACCCGCCCACTGAGCGCAAAGCCCGCTGGGAAATGTAGTCCACCCGGCTCGGGTGCTCCAGCCATGTGCCCGCGGCCCGGCGCCGCCGCCCCGGGAGCCCGGGGTACAGGGTGCTTCCCGGGAGGGCTTTGCGTGGAAACGAATCGCACGGGACCCCCAGGGGATGTGGAGCGCGGGGCTGAGCAGCGGCGGGGGCACGCAGGCACCGGCCACGTTACGGAGGGCGACCGGGAGGACAGGAAAATGTGTTTAAAAATTAAAAAAAAATAAAAAATAAAAAGAGAAAACTTGAGTAGGAGGAAAAGCTGAGGGGGGTGGGGTTCAGCCTGGGGAAGAGAAGGCTCTGGGGAGACCTTAGAGCAGCTTCCAGTGCTGAAAGGGGCAGCAGGAAAGCTGGGGAGGAACTGTGGATCAGGGAGGGCAGGGAGAGGATGAGGGGAACGGTTTTAAGCTCAAAGAGGGGAGATTGAGGTGAGATCTTGGGGAGAAATGTTTTGCTGTGAGGGTGGGGAGGCCCTGGCCCAGGGTGCCCAGAGCAGTGGTGCTGCCCCATCCCTGGAGGGGTTCAAGGCCAGGTTGGATGGGGCTTGGAGCCCCTGATCCAGTGGGAGGTGTCCCTGCCCATGGCAGGGGTGGGACTGGATGGGCTTTGAGGTCCCCTTCAACCCAAACCACTCTATGAAATACAGGGAGGTTCTCATGCAAAGTGAAGTGAATAGGGGCTCACCAGAAGAGAGGACAACACATCAATGGCCTTCATGTGGCAGGGAGGGCTCCCAGCTTTTCCTACGTTGAGAAAGCGGCTCACAAAAATGCCCTTTCCCAGGAGGAAGGCACTGCCACGCATTTGTGTTCTCCCATGAAACGTGGTGACACCAGACCGCTTGGCTAAAGAAAGTCACTGGGATGCAATCTGTGCAGAATGGCTTTGTGGATGTTCCCCGTTCCTGGATCTTTTCCAGGCTCACCTGATCCCACCACAGTGGTGGCAAACACACGATGCCATCGCGCTCCCTGGGCTGAGTGGAAGGGAGAGGTGATCCCAGGCTCAGCGCAAGAGGCTGCACACGCAGCAGGAGCCTTAATCACTCTCTGAAGCTCATTAAAGCAGCCCACATCCACACTCAAGTCCCCAGGAAAGTGCTCTTCCAGGGTCAGGTCATTTATCCATAAGGTGCAGTGCCTTGGCCCACAGAGGAGCAGTCCGGCTCCCGAGGCGTCTGCCCAAAAAGCACTCTTTCTACCAGGCTGAGAGCAGTTATTTTCCGTTGGACCAGGCACTGGAGGCAGAAAGTGAAGTGCCGAGAAGGCAGCACTCTCCCACTTCCCTCCGAAGAGCAAACAGCCCTCGCTGCCTTGCCATCTGATTCCCACCCATTGGCATCGAAGAAAAAGGTCTAAGCAGCACTTCATTGTCAAACACCGTATGTGCCAAAACACGCAGCTTTTGTTTCGTAGGCACACGCTGGTCAAAGGTTAGCTGTGCGCGTACAAAGCCTTCCAGCACATCCCACCCAACTGCCTTCTCCCAAACCAGAGTCCTGCTCCAAAGCCAAAGCACCGCACAACCAGGAACATCATTGTCGGGGAACCACCACCATCCCCAAACACACAAGTTGTAGCCCAGAGCCTGGTTAAGCCCGAGCAGCCCCAGCTGCAATTAACACCGTTTCCATGAAGGCAAATTCCGTCTCTTTACCAGGGCATCTCCCTCACCAGGTCCCATTTTATGGAGCCAAGTGAAGTGAAAGGAGGTTTGTAAACACAGGAGCAAGACAGGGAGTGCAATGTTGTATGTCACAATACCTTCAAATAATCCTTTATCAGCACTTACTGCACGATCACAGGAGATCAGAAGGGACATGAAAGCAGAGACTTGTGGAATTCTAGAATGTCCTGAGTTGGAAGGGACCCACAAGGCTCTCCAGCCTTTCCCCCCAGTCTGTATGGACATCCAGGATTGCCGTGTCCCAGGTGTAAAACCAACATTTTCCCTTGTTAAACTTCATGCGGAGAAAGTAAGGAAGTTTAGAGAACTGAGATGTCTTTTCACTACACGAAAATAGTACAAGGTTTTTGCCCCAAAGTGTGCTCTGTGTCATGAGGAGAGAGGAAGTTTTTAACCAAGCTGACCATGATTTATTTATTTACAGAAGTTAACTACCACATTTTAAAATAAAATTAGGAGAACCGTTTCCATTTTTCCCACCTCCACTTTCAAAACAAAAAAAAAGTGTGAGAGAGACTGGGCAGGGAGGGGATTAAAGACAAAAGTAACGAAAAAAGGACAAGAAAATCCTCCACAAGAGCCCAGAGTTGGTTTCTTCAGCTTTCAAATTAATTCAAGCCCCTTTGAAATGAAAACATGTGCTGTTTTACTTTTCCTTTTTTTTTTTCCTGTGGAAATGATCAGTCATTATTTCCAGAGAGCACTTCACGCACTTCACGTTATCAGTAATGTTTTCCTTTGGGAAAGCCAGGAAGCACTGACCCAGGAACACAGGTCTGGAGCTCGGGAAGCCCTTTCCCACGGCACCGAGCAGCATCCTCCCCACCTCTACGCGGTCTCCTGCACTGCAGATGACTCAAACACGGTTCCACAGGTGAGCCAGACTCACTAACAAACACCACCGGCCTTCGGTCAAGCATTTCCCAAGCACATCCCTCTTCTGCTGTGCTTCATCCTAACCTCTGGCTCTCTTCAGAGCTTGGACTTCTCCCACACCCAATCCAAAACCAAAGAAAAACAAAGCAAAGCCCTGTGCTCTCCCTGATTCTTCTTGTAGAGTCACAGGCAGGAGGTTTGCCAACATGTATGTGTGTGTACCTCAAACAGAACTAAATCTGGGAAAGGACCAGCACCTGGGTTTGCACAACTCACTCAGGGAGCGCTCCTGAAGGCAGTGGGTTTCTCCAGGAGCTCCTGTAGCCCTTGTGGTGATGAACAACCTACAGGACTGGTGCGCGCTGTGCTCTTCCTCTGAGTAGCTTCTCTTCAGTTGGCTCCGAGCATCACTCACTTGCAAAGCAGGAGAATGATACAGCTCTGAAAAAGGAACATTTCACAAGATACGTGATCACACAATCCCAGCATTTCAGCACACGTGCCAGACTCAAGCCAGGGTCTAAACAAGTTTTGCACAGCAAACAGCAGAACTCCATCTCTGAGTGCATCACCACAACAACTGCAGGTTCTTCCCTGGCTTCGTTTCCACTTGCCATCAGCAATATCTACCAGCACACCCAAAAATTTCCTATATCCTTGGCACTCGATTAGGAAACAAAGGAAAAAGTCAGTGCAGGCTGCTGCGTAAGAGGGAGAGCAGACAAAAACCAAGACACTCAGCTCTAGCAAATGACCAGAAGGGCTTCAGCTACAACAATACTGAGGAACAATCATAGAATCATGGAATGGTTTGGGTTGGAAGGGACCTTAAAGCTCATCCAGTTCCACTCCCTGCCACAGGCAGGGACACCTTCCACTGGATCCGGTTGCTCGGAGCCCCATCCAGCCTGGCCTTGAACCACTCCAGGGATGGGGCAGCCACTACAATCAAAGTGTCTTTTTAGACATAAAATAAATTTCCCAATTTGTGCAACTCACACTCTGTTCTGCTTCCCCTGCTGTGGGTTTGCAATCCAACGTGGGCTTGTTCCTATCTTAGACAACATCACGAGGGGAAAAATATATAGGACAGGCAAAGAGAGGGAATAAAAATCAAGCAGGCAACAAGGCAGGGCTTCGAAAAAGCTCATGTGCAAAGACCTTTTGAAGAGAAAGAGGCAACAGAAAAAGGAAGTTGAACAAATACAATCATGGAATGTTTTGGGTTGGAAGGGACCTCAAAGCCCATCCAGTCCCCCCCCCTGCCATGGGCAGGGACACCTCCCACTGGATCAGGGGCTCCAAGCCCCATCCAACCTGGCCTGGAACCCCTCCAGGGATGGGGCAGCCACCACTGCTCTGGGCAACCTGGGCCAGAGCCTCCCCACCTGAACAGCAAAACATTTCTCCCTCAGATCTCATCTCAATCTCCCCTCTTTCAGCTTAATACATTTTGGTTGAGATTTCTGGTGAAGGTTAATTAGACGGTGGCTCCTAGAAATAGATTTTGCAAGTCCTGAGGCAAGGATAGTACGTAACTGTCGGTTCTAGGAAAGCACAGGACAACACAGTCAGGAAAACACCGAGGTTCCTAAAAGCACTGACTTATCAGAAAAGAGAAATTTTACCGTAAGTCCTGACTTTGCCATCACGTGGTCGATAGCTTGAGAGAGTGGCAGGAGGGAGCGGGGAAGCACAGGCACCAGGAAAGCCAGAAAATTATGCAACAGCTCATCAGACCCTAACGAAGCCTTGCTCCAGAACACGCAGCTCCCACCTCGGAGAGCGAGCTTTGCAAGAATACTGGGAATCTATGAATCATGAAATAAGCTACAAGAGGTTTTGTGCCTCATTAGTGAGAGGATACGGTCACAAGGGAAAAGCCTCTAGCTCAAGGAAGGGTTGTTTAGTGGTTTATAAGGTATCACAAAGAAAATCCACTTGTTGCTCTCTCTAGAAATGTACTGAGGAAACTGAACGTTCAATGCCTTCTTGAGTCACTGAGGCTTCAGGTACCAATATTAGCACCTAAAACTGCAGCTCTAAGACATCCTTGGAGGTGAAAGGAGGGTAAGGCTTTCACGAGACCCCACCTGGAGCCCTGTGTCCAGTTCTGGATCCCTCAGTACAGGAAGGACATGGATTTGTTGGAGCAAGTCCAGAGGAGGCCATGGAGATGATCCGAGGGCTGGAGCACCTCCGGTACGAAGACAGACTGAGAGAGGGCTCCAGAAAACTCCAGGCTCTGGTTTGCTCCCTGCCCAAGCCAACTTCTGCTGTTTAACCACCAAGAAAAAGCAAAACTACACCAAGAACTACCTTTGCCCCAAAGAAAACTGTGCTCTGGGAGGGAGAACCATTACCAAAAGCCCAGTTCTGATTTTATTGGGGCAAAAAGAGAGAAAACTGATGCTATGATCCATCTTAGAGATACGGTTGCAAAGGGGCCTTAAACCAAACTGTAGGTTTGCACTGGCCTTTATCTCACCTCAGAGGATGAGCAGCCAGCGGAGCTCCACGTGGGCAGCAGCTTGGGGCTGTCAGTGCTGTCACTTGGCTGCTGGGGATGGAGGGCTCTGCACTGCGCGCTGCTATATCCAGAGCCACAGCTGCAAATTTAGCAACATTGCCTGAATTTCTCTTTGTGCACTCCCACGTCCTGCCTTGCTACAACTCCTGTCTGCTTGCGTTTCATTTCTTAAACAGCACTGCTTAGCAACCTGACAGCCTTTTCACTCTGAGCGCAAGGAAACCAGTTCCTCCCATTCCCACTCCACCAACGGGGAGCGGGCAGGCACGTGTCCTTCACTTAACAGCACCATATGGGATGGAGCCAAGGTTCTAAGAACCCAGAAACCCCGGTGATATGCGTATCACCTCTTGGCAGCTCCAGTGTGTTTGTGTCTATGGGAAGACAGAAAGGTCCTCATCCTTCTTGATGCCACAGATCTCACCTGGACTTCCCCAACGAAGGTTTCTGCTGTAGAGTAGGGTTTCTTCAGAGGGAGTAATGCCCTCACTGGAGTAAAGGATAAGTAATTACAGAGCCTTTAGTAAACCTTTTAAGCCGTTCATCCAAAGTCCCCAGAGGGAAGCAGGTGAGACTGCGATATGCATTGCACAAGAGATGCGTATCTAGGGTATTTTATAAAAATCTCTCCCCTCCCTTTGCGGTTTGTTTAAAAGGAACGGCAAGACAAACCAGGTAAGCTGCAAGCCAGTGCTGCCAGTGCTCCCAGCCCTGCCTTCCACGGCGGATCCACCCCAGGACCGGCATGGACTCGGTGGGAGCTGCTCAGCAGATAAACTGCCGGAGAACAGAGAAGGTCCTCGGACTAAGGATGAGGCACAGCTCTTCTTACTCCACAGTCTGGAAACGTGCGATTTCCCCAGTTGCCTTCAGCTGAGAGCAGAGAGAGGCAGGATGGGGCAGGTCCAAAACGAACAGGGAGTGCTGCGAAAGAGTCTGGAGTGAGGGAAAAGAGTGAAGGGGCACAGATAAAAGCACGAGGCGGGCATGAGTCATGTTGGCATTTGGCCTCCGAAGGCTGCCCTCGAGCAAAGAGGGGATGAAATAAGTTTATAGTCAGGCAAAAATCCATTAAAACAAAAAGCAACACAAAACAGGCTCTCACATACCTGTCTCCTCTGGCTCGTCATTAAAGGTTTGGCATCGCACAAAGTCGGGCTGTGTTTCTTGCTGGCATCTGGTCATGCTTGGCCAAGCCAGGGCAGAGGTGGGAGCGCTCGCCGCACGTTTGGAGAGTGCTCGCTCCTCGAGGCAAGCCCGGACCTCCAGCTGATCCTTGCAAAAGCTGCCTGCCTTCCCCAGAGGGAAGAGCTCTCTCCAAGGAGTCAGCTTGAGGGATGCAGGTCTTACACACTTCCACTTGCAGGAAAGAAACCCTGCTGTGGGCAGCTACTTTCCATTCAGCCCATCCACACCTACCTCATGAGCTAAGGATGGAGAAGTTTAAACCGGGATCCAGCAAACAGCTCTCCCAGACCTCTGGGGAAAGCTTGGATCCAAAGTAAAGCAGTGTGGCTCTGGTTATTTCTGTCATCAACCCTACTCTCCTGCCTGCAGATTAGGAAAGCAAGCAGTGCAGGTGTTCTCCGAGAAACACGCAACGCGGGCACACCGGCTCTTTGGAAACCTAACAGCAGATCCATTAGCCGGGGCTCGCACGGCAGCCGCGCAGCCGAGGGAGCCACAAGCCGGTTCCCCGCTGCGCTGCGGCTGGAGGCTGGCCAGCAAGCCTTCCTTCAGCTGCTGGCCTGCTTGTTTTTACAATCAAGAATCCAAACCCCAAGCCAGCTTTAGTAACGTCGCTTCTCTGTGGAAACATCGTCTCTGCACACTGCAGTTTCCGCTTTTGAGAAGCTTTGGCTCTTTATAGAAGCCAAAGGCATGGGGGAGGCGGACCCCTCTCATGGTTTGGGTCGGAAGGGACCTCAAAGCCCATCCAGTATTCCCCCCCCGCCATGGGCAGGGACACCTCCCACTGGATCAGGGGCTCCAAGCCCCATCCAACCTGGCCTGGAACCCCTCCAGGGATGGGGCAGCCACCACTGCTCTGGGCACCCTGGGCCAGGGCCTCCCCACCCTCACAGCAAAACATTTCTCCCTAAGATCTAATCATCGTGGGGACCCTTAGCACACCAGAGAACCTCAGCGTTGGAAAGTGCCCTGCCTCATCCATCTCCAGTCTCTGCAGCAACAGCATCTACTTCAAGGGCACCATAAGCATTCCCAAATATTCTAGACTATGGTTAAACCAAGGATTTTCAGCTCCTTTGCTCCTCTTTTCCCTGAAGTCACACTGCAGCAACTCAACAAAGCTGGAAGAGCTCTGGTCACTGCACTGAGGAAGGAGCAACCACCAACAGCAAACATCTCCCTCCATGCTGCCACTAGGACAGATTTTCAAACTGCTTTACGTGCTTGTGTTTCTCACACAGCAATTTGGTGTCTTGTCCAGAGATGCTTGTACCAACCGTCCTCAGAGCAGGGCAACGCATCCATCCTGAGCAGCCTGGCTTTTGCCTTCCCCAGTGTCATCACTGGAAAAGGGCTGCCGGAACTGAAGAACAACCTCTTTGCTGTACAAATGTGCCCTCCACTGGGCAGGGAAAAGAATTTAACTCATCTCCCTGTCCTTATTTCGGGTACAACCCAACCCTCCTCTCTAGAGCCAGCTCAAGGGCAGCTTAAGACAAGCGTGTGAAGTCCTACGCTGGAAGAGCATTGGGCGAACAGCAGCGCGGCACGAGCACACCCGAGTCAAAAAGAGCCTGCAGGCTCTAAATATCAGCTTGAGACAAAGTGGCAAAGCCACGTCGAAAGGGCACGCTGCCTAGCTCAAACTCCTGACGCTTATTCTTTGTTTGTACAAGCACCTGATTCCCTCCCAGATGTTTGCAAAAGCTCAGGAAGTTGGCACAGGAGCAAGAAGTTGGCCTTTAATTAACCAGAAGTCAAACACTAAAAGGACGTCAGCAACCTGTGAGCTGCTCCCCCTGACCAGTGCGTGTAGCTAATCCGTGGGTCCCTACACCTCGATGTCTCTCCATACCGCTGCTCTTCCACACCAGCATGTGAAAAAGGACTTTGTTGGTGCTGCTTACGTTTCTCCTCATCCCCTTTCAACACGCACTGTTGAGCGAGCTGAACGGATGCATTTCCCTGCCTCCAACCATAGCCACAACGTCACACTCCCCGAGGACGCCAGCGCGCCCAGTGCCAGTCAGGTGGAAAACCACTAACACAGAAAAGCTGAATTGGGGACAACACAACCACCAGCTCAACCACGCCGGAAAAACCATCGCCAACATCAGCGTTCAGCTCCCCCAGGTGCTGCAGCACACACAAACACCCCCAGGCCAGCCGAGGGATGCTCCCCGGCCAGATGGGCTCATGCACAGAGGTTTCCAAGTGAGTCCATCCTCCAAAATGCTACTGACCAAGAGCCTTGGGCTGCCGGTGGGACTGGCGGCTGTGGCAGCCCAGGGGCTGCCCCGTGGTGGGGATGGAGAGCTGTAGGGCAGCTCTCACTGCAGCAGGGAAGGTGACACCCCCAGGCCGTGCAAAGGGCTCTTGGAAAGCCTCTACCCCAGCACCACATCCCTGCACACACACTGATCCTGAATTCACTTTGATTGCCATCATGTATATTTAAGAGGGACAGTGGCACCAGAAACAGGTCCTGAATAAAGGACATCCTTGAACTGCACTGTAACAGTGGATTTCCTGTAATGTAAGAGAGTAATTTCCTGCTCTCAATTAACATAGAGGGTTTTGCATTCTCTTTGCCTGGCTTTTGGGCCTCTTGGACTCAGCCTCACAAGGACGAGAAGTGAGACTTAACTTCTGCTGCCACCCTGAAGCATCCACGGACCGTACGCTGGCCCTGGTGGATCCTCGCGTGCCTGGCTAAATTGTCACTGCGGGTGAACTCCTTCTCGCGGGCGGCACACTGGTAGGGTTTGACACCGGAGTGAGAGCGCTCATGCCAGGAGAGCTCGTGCGAATGGCAAAACCTGCAGGAGAAGGGCAGCACGGTGGAGCCAGGCTTCACTGCTGGACAGGACAGGGAACGTGAGCCCAGCCTCTTGGGGCACTCTAGACAGCTTAGCCCCATTCTGCTCCATCCAATCTAGCCGTAAGGCACAGGTACACAGGCTCCTGCTGGAGGAACAGAAAGAAAAAACCCTCCATGGGGTGATTTGGAGATAGGAAAGAGGAAAAGACATTGCCTATCAAGATTTTTATTTCTTTCTACTGATCTGAAAGGACAGAGTCCAATACTTTGTTTGTTTTAGACCCACTGAAACCTTTTGAGTGCTGATAGCCCCAAGGTACTGACAGAAACTGCTGTTTGGGGCATCAGCCCAGGACGAAGGATACTGTTCAGAAGCCCGAGTGACAAGGTTTTACTATGACTTCCCACATCCAGCCAAGAGCAGCATCGCTGTGGAGTAAAGGCTGTTTTTTCCTGCATGGAAAACTCCAAACATCTCTTTGTTTCCAAGAATGGCAGCGGGTTTTCAGCGTCAGGCTGGGCTGGATTGGGAACTGGGGAGAGAGAAGCAGCCTGGGAGCTGGCTTAAATACCAAGAACTGTGGAGGAAAAGCTAAGGCACCCAGGCAGGAGCAGGGAAGCAGAGGTTTCCATACGGAAGCAAGCTGACTGCTGCTCCGAGGATGCAGTAACAAGGACCACAGGAACACCTAGCGTTCAGACTGTTTGCCGGTGTAATTCCCACACCTGGAACAGATCAGCTGAACAGCCTGGAAAGTCCCTTTAACCGCAGGCACATCCCCACTTAATTCTCCTGCATCCTTTCTCCCACCTGGCACACACAGACCCCGGCGTGGGGCACCGGCAGCGAGCTGATCCCCAGCACTTCGATGATCCCACCCCAAACGGTTCTGGAGGCCTGGAAGCTGGTGTGGCTCCAGCACACTCGGCACATCCGAGTGCCAGGGGAGTGCTCGAGAGAGGGACCGGACAGGATTTACTTCAGTTCTGCCTCTAAGGAGCCAACACAGATGGCAGGAGTATTAGGATGGAAGGGTTTTTCCATCTGGCTGAAACCTGCCCACGCAAAGAAGCACAAAGCAAAGAGCTTCAGACGTAACCCCAGGCTCCCAGCGACAGGATTTCAAGCTCACACCTGGTACCATAAATACTGCGGCTGCTCACAAAATAAAATGCATCCCAAGGCCATCCTCAGGTCTTGTGTGCAAACTATGGACTCCTTTTCCAGCTTCATTGTGAGGAGCGAGTTCCAAGCTCTCAGTTCCGCATAGGAAGCACGGCCAGGAGAAACGACATATATATTTATATTTACAGTTAAGGCCAAACCTAGAAAAGGGAGCTCATCCCAGAGAACCCCAGCAGCAGCCCAGCACATCTCTCGGGAGGATACCGAGGATTCCCAGGGGATACCGAACCCTTTCTCGGGGGATACCTCCTCCTTTCCCGGGAATACCGGTTCCTTCCCAGTGTACCGGCCCCTTTCCCGGGGGATACCAGCCCTTTCCCGGGGATACTAGATCCTTCCCAGGGTACCGGCCACTTTCCCGGGGGATAACGGCTTGTTTCCCGGCGGATATCAGACCTTTTCCCGGGATACCGGCCCCTAACCCGGGTATAACAGATCTTTCCCGGGGATAGCGGCTCCTTTCCCGGGGATACGGGCCCTTTCCCAGGGATACCGGCCGGTACGCCCCAGGCGGCCCCGCGATGTCTGCGGCGCGGGGGGTGATCGCGGTTCTCGGCCGCTGGAGCGGGACAGCCCCCGCCCCGCCCCAAAGCCCCGCCCCGATTAAGCCACGCCCACACCACCCCACACGTGACCTCATGCTCTTGGCCACGCCCCAGCAACCCCGCTTAGTGGTCACGCCCCTATGCGCGGTCACGCCCCCGCCCCAAGCCACGCCCCAAACCACCCCCACAGACGCATGCCGTTGGCCACGCCCCATCCTCGGCCACGCCCAGACCACGCCTCCAACAGCAAACCCGCATCCGGCCCCACCAATCCCCTCTCCTCCCAAACCATGGCCACGCCCTACTCCTGGCCCCGCCCCTTTCACCGCTGACCCCGCCCACTCCCCGTGACCACGCCCCGTCGCCCCCAGCTCGCTGGTACCGCCCATAACCACGCCCCCTTTGACCCTTGGCCCCGCCCCCATCACCCACACAGACTGCGCTCCCTCTTCCGCACCGTTTATTTCCTCCTCTCCATAAACATTTATAACAGCCTTCCTCTGGCAGCATCGACAAAATATTTACTCTACCGAATAAATAAAACACGAACATCTCGCAGACATGATTCCAAAAGGATAAACAGCATCCACGCATCCTTCCCCAGCCCAGAGAGTCACAATAATCACACATTAAAGACATTTTTCCCTTCTCCTCTCCGCTCCCCACCCCAAGCCTCAGCCCTCCCGTCTCACAAAAAGAAAGGGCAGGCACGAAATGATTCACCCGTGAGAAGAAAGCAGCAGGACCCCTAAAACCTGGAGGAGAACAGCTGGAGGGAACCACCTCGAAGAGCTCGTAGCCATGCCCGCGGGTCGTACGGCACCGTCGGGGCTCAGAGAGATGCCCACGTTCACCCACGTTCAGGTGACATCCGGAACAGCAGGTGAGGGGCGCGCTTACCTGCACCAGAAGGCGCCTGCATCCCTTGCTGCTCGAGATGAGACCCCACCGTGGAGATGCTGTTGGCCAGAAAGGTCAGTCCGGCAAAAAAAAAGAAGGAGTATCCCAATGGATGCTCCATAAAATGCCTCTCCTGTCAGCCCCAGCAACAGCCTGAACTCGGAAGAAAGGCCCTGGGTGATAATGGAGAACATGGATGGGGCCATGGCAGCATCCCTGAGGGAGGCGGCTGCCTCGGTGGAGGCTCCACCACCGCGCAGCCTCTGCCAGGGCTTCACCGCTCTTTCAGTAATGAAATTTTTCCTACTATTCAATCTAAACCTCCCCTGGTGCAATTTGAGGCTGTTTCCTCTGATCCTTCTCCTCTTGAGGGAACAGATCAAAGTTATGGATGAAGAACTGCAGCATCTTGCTCCTTCTCCTTCCACACCCAAGGACATTCTAAACCAAGGCTGTCTCCAACTTTCTCAAGGATCACTTGGATGTCTGTAATGAAGCATTCCAGGCCTTTATCATCAAGCCCACACCCCCGAAGTTTAGTGTGGAAGGACTCTTTAGGCACTTAAATGGCTCAGTTGTCAAAAGCACTCGGCATCGTAGCAGCCTCCACGTGTAAAGATTCCCAACACTGTACATCATGAAAAAATGGAGGATATTTCAGCACTCAGGTTTGAAAATCTTGGGTCAGAGCTTACTAACCGCTAGGAGCATTCACCCAACAAACACCCCACTTTAGCCATAACATTTTGCCTCGAAGACTGAAGCGAACAGAGACCAGGGTAGGAAGTACAGATGGAAAACTGTTTCCGTAGGTGGTGAAGCAGCTGCCAAATCCATCCCCGAAACAGCTGCATTTCAGCACGCAAACCTTGTTGTGGGAATGGGAGGCTGGCAGGCATATAATTTGAGAAGAAAAAAGAAAAACAGTCACCCCTTACGGGAAAGAAATGTTTAAAAAAACGAGGAGAAGCCCTCCCGGGACCTGTCTGCAGACGGCAGGGGAGTAACCGCGCTTCCACGCCAAGGAAGAGTCTGACAAGACCTTGCAAAAATAGCAACACATTGCCCTTCAGCAGAACCTCAGCAGCGCATCTCGCTGCCCACACACCTCCGCAGAAAATTAGTCACAAACACTTGGGTGAGAGCAGCCAAAGCGAAGGACCGGTGAACTTCTGCACGCTCACAGCCTGTGCTCCACAGGACCGGTCCGTGCTTTCCTGTAGGCCTTGTAGGCAGAGTTTGGACCATTTCAAAGTCCAAGTGCAGACTGTGGGCCAGGACCTTGACTCCTACTTGGGGTTTGGGTAGTCTTTGAGTGAGAGAAATCTGCCACCGGCAGAATTATTCCAGCTGGTCCATTCATATCAGGAATGGGACCAGCCAGAAGGACAAGCGGCTCCAGCCACTCTTCTGCCAGTGGAAGATGTCTCACACCTCGGAGCTAAACAGGTTGAACAACCCAGGAGTATTTGGTCCCAGGGCTATGGGAACAAGAGGCACTTTGCCTTTCTCTACCTGTGCTCACGCTGTGCCTCAAGTATCCCGACTCCTGTCTGGAAATGAAATCAAATAAATTAAACAAACCCCAAACAAGTGTAACACAGTAAATAGATAATCTGGATCAAACAGCATGGAGAGTTTCTGTCCTGTTCCTTCCTTTGCCCAGCACACCACGAACTGGGCTTTCCCTGGTTGGAAAGCAGTCACCAGAGTGGCTGCAGGCACATTCCATCCTATCCAGCTCCCGTTCACGATGCCGTTTCCTTCTGCCTGGGCAGAAGGGTCTGGTCTAGGAGGCTGCTTTGGGGACACATCTTTGAGGGAGAACAGACACGGCCAGCGACCAACTCCAGGTTCCTGCTGTAGCAGCAACTGCTGCCGAGTTCAACCGGCCACGCACAGATAAGCAATTCCTCCAGCTTCCTCAGGGATGGGACGCGGTCTCAGGGAGCCTTCCAGGAGAGGTCTCCCTATTCTAGGCCATCGTCCCAGACTGAAACCCCTTTGAAAACAGATTTTCCTTGTGATACTGCAGCATCTTTTAGGGGGCAGGCGTGGAAAAGGCCAAACAGTCTGTTAGAGGAGAGAGCAGACGGCAGTTCTGAGTGCTGAGGAGTGAGAGGTTATCGAGAACTGCGTGAAGAGAACTAAAAACAATAATTTAAAAAGAAAAAAAGGTAAGAAGTCCTTTCCACGTGATGCAACTTGGCACACAGGTAAAAGATAAGTCACCTTTTGGAGCTGGTCCTAATAAAACATTACTTGTTTTTCCAAAACAAGACATAGTAACTTTACTCCTGAATGGTTTCTCGCAGTAAGAACAGAGGTGGGGAAGGACAGAAGCGTGTGTGCACATATATGCAATTCCCTTTGCTCCGTGGCCAAACCTGAGCCACCCATCTCTTTTTCCTCAAGGAAATCTCCTCCTAGTGTCCCATTTGCAGAAATATTGCTCAAGAAGTTGAGTAAAACTAGAACAAGCAGGGAAAGAAGATACAACTGGAAAACAGGAGCGCCAATGATTTCTTCCCTCCCTATACCACTGCCCCTCCTGCTCAGTTTAGGCAGAATTACACACAAACATGACCCATTAACAAAGGAAAATCCGTTTCCTTTCTCTCGCCTGCACACCCCCCTTTGGTGCTGGCTGTGCAGTACTTTCCTTTGATAAAGGCACCTTTGGAAAGCACTGATGCCCCGATGCCTCCTATTTACACCTGAGATTAACCCTGCTGCATCTCTCCTGCTTCCAGCCCCAGAACGACGCCAGGGCTCCACGGGGAGAGAGCTGCCAGCGAGGCTTCATGCAAGCGGCCGTGGGAACACGCACACATCTCGTTTTGCCACGTGCAGGCACCACCCATGTACTGCCCTCACGCCTTCCACATCACACTGAATACTTGGCCATGTCACTCTTATCAAAGACAACTTTGGTTGCAAAGTAAATGGCTACTAAGCCGAAGCCAGCAGCTGACACCATGTAGGCAGTCACCGACTGCGTAAACTGGACGATGGACCCCATGAAGAGGGAGGGGACAACCTGAGAGAGAAGGAAAGCGCTGTCTAAAATAGCCAGGTCCAGGCAGATCCCTCGGCCAGGAGCCACCGAGTCCGATTCTCCCACCATCACCATGAGTGAGACGTCGCAGGAGGAGCTGACGCACAGAGCCGAGCTGGCAGCTGGAGGAGAGGAGGAAGGAGAGGAAGAAGAGAAGAGGCTCCCAGCATGTCCATTCTGGTAAGGCAGCTTCTGGCTGGAAAGGAGACCTTTAGAGAAGGCTGATTTCTTGTCCAGTCGAGCTGCGTCTTCCTCCTCTTTGCTCTTGTATTTATGCAAAAATACCTAGGGGAAAGAAAGAGGGCACATGAGGAACGAGTCCGTAGGGTGGAGCCCGGCAGGAGGGAGGCAGAGGGGGGGCTGTCTTTTGTGCAAGAGGGCAAACCCCCCCCTACGCTTTGTGTGCGCTGGGTCAGGCTGTTAAGAGGTGGGCAATGCCTGCAGTGAGCTTGGCCCACGTGAGACAGCTCTTCCCGACTGGCACAGGATTCAAAGCAACCCTGACTCACCGAAAGAATACGGCCAAGTGGTGTCTTTGTTGTGTTGAAGCTCTGGGGCTCAGCAGACTGCCGCAGCCCCCCAACAGCCGAGGCTCTGCCTGGGGACATCCTGCACTGAGCCCTGGGTTGTCACCCCCTCGCTGGGTGGCAGAGGAATCCAGGCAGGCACTACAGCACAGCCCACCCTGGAATCAGCGGATACACGCTTGCAGGACAGGAGGGAAGGGCCGGAGCCCACTTCGGGCATATCACAAAGCCACACAGTCCACTCCAGTGCAAACAGAAGTGTTTAGAAAGTGTCTGGCTGGGAACCCAAAGCCTTCCTGCAGCAGAGCCCCAAGGGCAGGCAAACAGTTCTGAGCATGGCCACTTCTTAATATCTGAGATCCTTAAAAGCGACAGCAGCCGAGACGGCACGATGCTGGGCACTCAGGAGAGAGCTCTCTTCTCAGCTCAGCAACAGACTGCGCATCACAACCTCAACGGAGCTGCTTCATCTACCTGACCTGAGCTTCCTCACTTAAAGCTAGAAAATGAGGGCAGGAGCATGAAAAATCTTTTTCTTCTCCCCCTTTTTGCCTCGCTCAGCTCAGGCTGTGGGGTCCCTGGGGCACAGCTCACTCAAGCAGTATTTTCACATGGTATGTGATCGAAAAGCTCTCCACATTAATGCCGACAAACCACGGGTACTCATGTGCAGACGGTGGAAACGCTGCAGAGCTCCAGCTTGGAAACTCCAGGGCATTTGCAATTATGCACAACCACTGGTTTGCATGGAGCAGAGCAGATAACGAAGGACGTTAATCCATTACCCGCACGGTGCAAAGGAACAAAGAAAATACAAAGGAAAAAACAGCTCCCGCTTGAGAGCAGAGAGCGCAGCGCCTGGCTCAGAGGGGCTTGCCTGAACTATCCCTCCTTACCAAAGAAGTGGAGAAGCCCTGGCAGAGGCTGCCCAGGGTGGAGTCGGGTTCAAAAACCGTGTGGCCATGGCACTTGGGGACATGGTTTAGTCAGCACGGTGGGGTTGGGCTGACAGCTGGACTGGATGTACTCATAGAGGGCTTTTCAGCCTTAATGATTCTGCAGGAGGGACCTGGATGCAGATCAACGGGAGGGAGATGCTGGCGCAGGAGTGTGGGCACTCTAAAGCTTTTGACAGCCTTGGCTCCCATCCAGGTACACCCAGCCCTGTCCCAGTGGGTGCCAGCACCAGCCAGTCTCTGTTCACGCCGCCCCAGGCCAAGCCTGCAGAAACGTAGCACTGATAGCTTCAGATTCAGTCAGCGGAGAGGAGCAGGATGAAAAGAACTTCAATAAACAGCCATCATCTTCCAAAAGATGAGCCCTTTACCTGGGCTCTGCTCAGCTGCTCACTATACCCTTCAACTCCTCAAGTCTGCCTAGGCTCAGGAATTTATGCTTAAATGGATCAATCCAGGATGGTCACTCATCTTATGTGGAGCTTAAAAATCCTCTCATGTGCCTCCTATTGCCATCAGACTTCAAAGCGACTCAAACCCCAGCACAGAAGGGGCATTGTGTGAGCCAGACTAGGATGTCCCCCCCAGCTCCAGCCCTTCATATTTGACACTGCCACTCCCAGAAGCCTGCTCGGATGCTCTGGAGGCCCATGGTGCATTATCTACACTGATCCAGGCTAGGACTTCAAAGACACGAGTTCCGGCAGGGTTTTTTTTTTGAATCCCCAGTGTGGAGAATTGATTTAAACCTAGACAAAATGACTTAAACCCATACTCACAGGAATGAGCTTAGTGAGAACTTAAAAATCAACCCTTGTAACAGAGGATACAACCACAGGAGTCACTGGTGGCTCAAGCAACAGCTTCATCTCCCTCTGTAGTTGATGGGGAGTGGTGGGAACGAGGAACCTAGATCTCCTTGATCTTCTGCAGAAGGTGTGAATGTCCATCATGCACTTTGCCTCTACCAAGCTTTCAGGCACTCTTAGAACATGCAGATCTTTTCCTCCTATTCTAGAGAAGGTTTAGTGACCATGCGAAGACAAGAGGGCATGCAGGAGAACAGAGCGACTTACAGAGCCTGTGCCAAGCAAGGAGCTCCAGCTGAGGTGGCCTCGTGGGCTTTCGCCAACGATCCTGTACAAGGTGGAAGCAACAGCCACTTTGGATACCCCTTCCGCTGATTCACTTCAGGAGTGTTTAAAGTTGAAAAAATAAAAAGAGAGGGAAGAGAAGAAGCAGGAAGGAGGGAAAGCAAACAAAAATGCTGACAGATTTCAACAGTAAGGAAGAAAAAGAAGAGCACAGAAATGGGGAAGGGGGGGAATTTTCTACCAAAGGCATTTTAGGGACTGCTTCTTGTGGGGTCCTCTTGCAGGCAGCTGCGAAGTAGTTGGTAAAGGGAGGAGGAACTTTCAATTTAGGGCAATAGAAAGACCAAACCCAGCGATACTCCACACCTCATGGTACTAGGAGTGTTTCCCTGTCAAGCCTTTGGTAAACAGTTGGGCACGTGGCCTTCGCATTCCCAGCCCGGGGAGTTTGGTTTGCATTCTGGCAATATTATGTCCATGGGAGATCCCAGCCAAACTGAAGTTTTTTGCAAAGCAGAACCCTCCCCTGTGTCCGATTTTGACAGTGTGCCTGATGCCAATTGGGATGGGTTGGTCAGAAGTATTTGTTCAATGTGAACATCTGGATGCCTGTGGTAAAACCTCCTCCTTATTGCAGTGCACAGTGAACCGCCCACCATGGGGATGAAAGAGCTGCTCTCAAACCACAAATTAATTCTGCATTTGCAGCACAAGAGAAACTCCTATTAATCCAGTGTGGAACCTCCTAGGACTTTGCAACAAGGATAACATCTGTGGGACAGGATTACTAACTTTTGTGTTGGTGTCAAAAGCTTCACAACATTTATTTGTCTTGGGGCTCAGGGAATAGGAAGAACCTCAGTTTTCACTGTATTAATCTTCATGCTATGGACAAAAATGTGAAAGCAGGACCTCTAAAGACTTAAAATTCTTGTATCTCTTAGCTCCTCGGGCTGGCAGTGCTGCAGATGTGACTTGGTTGCAGAAAGCACACAGGTGTAAGTAACCTGTAGCAGTTTCCCTAAACAGCTGCAGAACACTGAGGAACACAGGACAGCCCTTTTGACGCACCAACCCCGGCTGATTTCTCCCATCTTTCCCACTCCTCCCTCTTTAGAATTGCATGATGTTTGTCGTGAGCAGGAGATACCTAAGGAAGGCGACACTAAACTCTCTTATCTCCCCCATTTCAGATGAATTTTCAGAGAAGACACAGCCTGCAGGCAAGGGGCACATGCAAAACACTTTGCCCACAGGCATGTGTTTCTCCACCATGGGCTGAACTGACGGTACCAGCTATAAGTGGCAGAAGAGGCTGGCCAAGCTGTTCTCCCAGCTACCTGGCACAGGAGCAGATCCTCTCTGGAGCAGATCCCTACCTGCTTTTCATGGTGATACAGCGATGCCAGCGTGTACGGCAGGATCTGGAGCGCAGAGAACGTGAAGCCCGTCAGAGCAGCTGAGATGGTAACGACGGTGACGCTATGGGAAAGGCACATGATGAAGGCAGCCACAGGGAAGAACACCACGCTGGCCAGGTAGACCGCTCGCGTCCCAAACTGCTTCACCATTCGGTCCATGATTGTCGAAAAGAAGATGGATGTGACGCATTGCAGGAAGAGGCCCAAGCTACCCATCCGGACACCTGCAGGTAAGCAGAGGAGGTGACAGACACTGCCCTGACTGTACCCAGGCTTCGCACGGCTGAATCCCTTTGGGTTTCTGTCCCTCTCCTCCAGTGCCCATGCAGAGCGTGGCACAGACGCAAACAGCCCTGATGACCACATGGCTGGGTCAGGAAGCACAGCAGCACCTAACACCCTCCCTGGAGGGGTTCAAAAAGCGTGCAGACATGGCACATGGGGACATGGTTTAGTAGGCACAGCAGCGTTGGGCTGATGATTGGACTGGATGAGCTTAGAGGTCTTTTCCACTTTTAATGAATCAGTGATTGTAACACATCCCAGGGTTACACCAGCCAGACGGCAGCGCTCACCCTCCACCAGCAGCGAGTGTGTCCTGTCTGTGCTCCTGGGCACCCAGTCTAACCAGAGGGGCAATACGACACAAGAATCCAAACGCCATTCTTGTCTTTGAAAGCCTTGTTCGCACCTTCCTACTCTTGACCCAAGATCTGTCACCTGCTCATGAACCAGGATCTGTGGTTATCTGATGTCAAAACCAGAAGCAGAACAAAAGGAACAAGCAATAATGCTTAAGCCAAGGTAAACAACAGCCACAAAATGACTGCAGCATCCGGTAGCAATCCGGACCTTACTCTTTACAAAGATCTATCAGATGTCAGGGAATTAAAACCATTAACTCTTTGGAGCGAGGACCATTGCTCAACATGTTTCTATGACAGCCAACACAATGGAGCCCTGACCTGCTGGAAGCGATACAGTGCAAGTGTTAAATAATAATTAAGCTGCTCAGAGTTAATCGGACACTCAGCACAAAGAGGCAGTGTGCTGCAGAGCCCACGGAGGGGAAAACTCAGAGGGCAACACATACAGCTGGAGGAGGAGGGTCAGGGAGGTGCCTCCAAGAACAAAAGACCTCAATCCGGGGTTCAGCTTTGGGTCCCTCATTCCAAGAAAGACATTGAGGGGCTGGAGCATGTCTGGAGAAGTGAAACGGAGCTGGGGAAGGGTCTGGAGCTCAGGGGTTCTGGGAGCGGCTGAGGGCCCTGGGGCTGTTTAACCTGGAGAAGAGGAGGCTGAGGGGAGACCTCATCACTCTCTGCAAGTCCTGGAAGGGAGGTTGTGGTGAGGTGGGTGCTGAGCTCTTCTCCCACGTAACAAATGATAGGATGAAAGGAAACAGCCTCAGGTTGCACCAGGGAAGGTTTAGGTTGGATATTAGGAAAAATTTCTTTACTGACAGAGTGGTGAAGCCCAGTCAGAGGCTGCCCAGGGCAGGGGTGGAGTTTCCATCCCTGGAGGTGTTCAATAAACGTGTCGCCGTGGCACTTGGGGACACAGTTTAGCAGGCACAGTGGGGTTGGGCTGAAGGTTGGACTGGATGGTCTTTTCCAACCTTAATGATTCCATCATTCTATGATTCTACGATAAGACTGAGATCAGGCAGAGGAAAAGAAGGGCTGGGCAGCGAGTTAAGACTGTGGCACAACACAGCGGCCAAAAAGCAATGGCAGGTAACAACAGCGAGCAGGTAACGTGCCGCAGGGAGCAGCACCCCACGATGTGGACATGGAAGCTCCTGACTGCAGTGGGGAGGACTATCGGAAAGTGAGGGAGAGAGGAATGAGAACTGGGAACGCTCCCCTCTCCCCGGTGTGAGATGGGGATCCCGCACTAGAGATGCATCAAAGCCCACTTCGCTGTTACTGAGCTTTTCCTATCCCTGCTCTCCAAGAGATGGAAAGCACCATCACCCCTCATTTTAACAGGAGGAAAGAGCAGTGAAAGGACCTGGCAGCAGCAACCACAGCTTCCAGACAGAGCCGGATATGTCCTGTTCAGCATGAAACCTGCCAGACCATTCTGCCACCTAACAATTCAGCCCGGGGCCAGGGCTGCACTGCCAGAGCTAGTTTTGTGTTTGAGAGCTGGACGAGAAAGAGGTGTTTCCCTATTTGGTCTCCTGTGCAATGCTCAAGGGCCATGAGGGTATTTTTTCCTGATCCATCTGCAGAAAGTCTACAGTTTCCTGTACCTTTTTTGCTCTACTAGCAGAGCCAAGCCCATTCCCAGCTCCTGCTAAATGTTTCTGTCCCAGGGAACAGGTGCTGCAGCCTCGCAGCAGCTGGTTCGCTTCTCACCTTCATCGTAGTGGCGTCTGGCATCCGTGCCTGGCTTGGCTCTGGGAACACCATGGTACAGCCCTTCCCCAACAAAGTCTGTGTAGAACAGCATGAAAGTCATAAGTGCCATCCAGCTGCAGAGCTCAGCCACAAACAGGCGCCGGATGACCTTGGGGATGCGGCAGTAGAGGCTGTGGAGCCGTGGCACCAGCGTGCAGAGGTTTCTCAGAGCCTGCGCCATGCGCCTGGCCTGCAGGAGACACGAGCTCCTGGAGAGCTGGCAAGAGCAGCAGGCAGGAGGTGAGGGCTTAAGAGGAGCGTCCTTCAGCGCTGGACCATCCAGAGCATCTCCCTGGGTGGCTGCCTCCTCGGTCACAAAGAGCGTGGCCAGCACACAGCTGAGAAAAATGACAGCAAGGAGGCTGAAGAGGCACGTCTCCTGCCCTCCCAAGTACGGGGCCAGGAAGCTGCCGCCCCAGTCAATGGCTGGAAGGAGGTAGCCGATGCAGCCCCCCAAACTGATCATGAAGGCATACATGGAGAAGGCCTGGCGGCAGTTGTCTGGCTCCTGGAAGAGGTCTGAGAGCAGGGCCTCCAGCGGCGTGAAGCAGACCTGGCCGCAGAAATCCAGTAACCCGATGCCCAGGATGAGGAGGGCGATCTCCAGCGGGCGAGTGTTGAGGGCAAACAGGCCGGCCAGGCTGCTGGCGTGTGGGATAACGAAGAGGCTCAGTAGGACTCCCAGGCAAAGCATCCAGATGAAAGGTCGCCTTCGGCCATAGCTGCTGTGCCAGTGGTCGCTGGCAGATCCGATCAGTGGGACAAAAACCAAGCCAAGGACAGGTCCTATCCCTGGAGAAAAAGAGAGGTGGAGTTAAAATCATTAAGGTTGGAAAAGACCACTAAGCTCATCCGGTCCAACCGTCAGCCCAAAACCACTGTGCCGACTGAACCATGTCCCAGAGTGCCACATCCACAGGTATTTTTGAACCCCTCCAGGGACGGGGATTCCAACACTGCCAGGGGACAGATCTGGAGGAGACCCGTCTGTGTGCACTGTAGCAACAGTGTGGGATGTTTCAGGGACTCTGTAAGCTCCACTGGGTGACAGCCCTCTCCTCCAGGCATAAGGCTGCCCTTGATAAAGCAGTAGCTCTGCCACCTCCATGCCTTTAGTTGCCTGTGCGCTCCACGCTCCAAGAGGAAACAAGCACCTCAGAGACAAGAGAAAAAACACCTACCCAAAACCATGGTCATGAACTTCTCCTCCACACCCACTTCCAGCAGCAGGGGAGGCACGTAGGTTATCCCTGCAGCCAGGCAGACCTCCAAGCCGAACGTCAGGGAGTTGACCAGCAGGAGCTGGGTCTTGCGGTTGTGGAAGAGCATGGTGAGCCACGCTCGCTGAGCCATTCTGCCTCGATACCCCTTACTGACAGAGGGCTGCAGTGCTCCCGCTGCGGCGCTCCCAGGGATGCCCCACAGGCAAGGTCTGGAGCTTTCCTTCCCAGTCTGCGGGACAGATGCTGCCTCCCATTTTAGCAACGGTGGATGAACTGCCTTTTCCTCTTCCTCTTTTTGCAAGATGTGGCCCCAGGAATGTCAAGTCCAGGCGTGGGCAGGCCGGGATCCCACTCCAGGCTCCTGTTCTGCTCACATGCTGTGGTCTGAGGGAAGAGAGAGTGTGTTAGACAGCTGGGTCCAGGGCAGGGGAAGGGGCTAAAGCCAGGTACGGCACACAGGGCATCACTGAAAGAGCCAGACCCTGTCCCAACAGGCTGGCAGGCACAGGTGGATGAAGAGAGGACATCTGGCAGAGCAGCAGGGTTAAAAGACACAAACTGCTCTGGTGCCAGGTTTCTCTCCCAGGGATTGTGACAGGTGAGACAGGCAGACATGGTCTGGGAAAATCCAGTCCTGCCTTCCAGCTAATGACCTCTTGGTGTCCTGTCCAGCCTCATCTTACAGATGGGCAGTTAGAGCAGAGAGACCAAGGATTTAGGATCCGCTCTCCCAGTGAAATCAATTAGGAGTCCTCTTCAATCCACTCGCCTGCAGTCACACAGGCTCATCTCTAGAGACCCGCACCCCTGCCTAACGACCAGGACATCCTCGGGGCTGCTCCCCAGGCTCCCAGGGAAGCAGCTTCACCCAAATCGTGTCTCCAGTCCCTGAGATGGGGCAGAGAGAACAGATGGTGCCTCCACGGAGTTTCACAAACAAACCTGACCCACTTTAGCCTCATCTAACAGCGAACAGCAATTACCTTGATCATCAGTCTGAGTCATTTATTTGCCCTGTAACGTGCTCTCTCTCTCTCTCCAACCTTCTTCAGAGGGGAGAGGCCACCAGATCAGGACATGGGCTACACAGCTAAGGTGAAAGTAAGCAGATGCCTTTTAGTAACCTGTTAATGAGCCTGCCACTACGTCAGTCTACCGATGCAAGAAAACCTGCAAGGCTACCAGCATCCAGACCAGCTCACCGAGCTGCTCAGGAAGACAGTCTGCAGTTACACTCGGAAAGGGAGAACGGAAAAGGTGACATTAAGCTCCTGCACAGACATCAATTTAGGAGTAAAACAAACTGCAGTCCAATACTCAGGATTCACACCTAATTCTCACCCTAAATGAGTCGCCACCAAGTTTCTCTGCGTGGGCAAGACATAAGAGGTCCCACTGACCTGAATGTGCTTAAGCTTACGACCTGTTTCTGGGCTGTGCACTGCACAGAAGCTTCTGCCTCCTGTTCTACTGCAGTGCAGGTGCTTTAGGCCCTTGGGATGATGGTCCTTCTGCCCAGAGCAGTGGTGGCTGCCCCATCCCTGGAGGGGTTCCAGGCCAGGTTGGATGGGGCTTGGAGCCCCTGATCCAGTGGGAGGTGTCCCTGCCCATGGCAGGGGGTGGGACTGGGTGGGCTTCAAGTCCCTTCCGACCTAAACCATTCCACGATTCACCAGGACAACCCCTCCAAGCCAGAGCAGCCGGCTGGAACAGAGTTCCCCTTGCTCACCTGCAGAAAGTGAAGCCAGCAGAAGAAATGAGGTAAACATCCAGTTTTGCAGCCTGGTCACCCTTTGAATTCTTTGCCTCAATTACAAGGGAGAAGACTCCTCCAGGGAACATCTTCCGGCCACCTCTCACCTCCCTCCCTCCTCAGCAGCTGGAGGCCATGCCCGGTGGAGCAGGTCAGACCTCGGAGAGCTGGAATGACTGCTTGTCAGAGGGCTGAGAGGGATGCAAAGCGTGTAGGGAGGAGGAACCCCTGAACCAGCAGCATGCTGGACCATAGCTTTGCCACAGCTACACTGGCCAGAGATAAAATTCACCAAATACAGTGCAAATCAGCGTTCTCCAACCTCACAGAGCACACATATTTGCCCTCCATCACTGCACAAGTGTTAGCAGACAGGTACAGTTGGGAAAGTTTCTACAGTCTCCCATTTCTCTTGCTTGCCTCTTGTCACCAGTCACGTCACCCCCACGGAGATGACTGGGTGAAGCTGGAAGCGTGGTTATGAGGTTTTTCCAAAGACGCAAGCATCGCTCTCCGCCTCTCACTGCTGCAGCGGAGCGGCACCGCTCTGGAGCTGAGGAGTTGACAGGCTGCCAACTACACACAATAAGCACCGATTATTTTCCTTCCAGAATCCCTCACCTTCCCCCTCTGCACTCACTTAGATCTCAACTGTCACAAAAGATACTTCCTTTTAACAACTGCGAACATTCAAATGACTTGCCCAAGGTCAAACAGCAAGCCAAGGGCAGAGATGGAACAGCAACATTTTCTTTTCATCACCAGACGTGGCTTCAAAGGAATACTCAGAGGCCCCAGACACGCTCAGCGTTACTTCAGATGCACTTTATCTGCAAGAAAGCGATTGGGGGCAGCACCCACCTTTCTTAGATGTGGGCTAGACACAGGATGTCTCAGCCTTGTTCCTTTCTGATGGGTGCCCAGCTGGCTGACAGCCTTGGGAGAGGAATTTAAGCTGCAGCCCTACAGCTCCAGCAGCTCAAGCCCCGGTGCTGTCAGCCAGAGGAAGCGGATTCACAAGCAAAAATGAACTGAGCTGCCACCACCACGCGGAACTAGATGTGGAAGGGAGAAGCAATGATAGAATCATAAAATGGTTTGGGTCAGAAGGGACCTCAAAGCCCACCCAGTCCCACCCCTGCCATGGGCAGGGACACCTCCCACTGGCTCAGGGGCTCCAAGCCCCATCCAACCTGGCCTGGAACCCCTCCAGGGATGGGGCAGCCACCGCTGCTCTGGGCACCCTGGGCCAGGGCCTCTCCACCTGAACAGCAAAACATTTCTGCCCAAGATCTCATCTCAGTCTCCCCTCTCTCAGCTGAAAACCATTCCCATTGTCCTGTCCCTGCACCCCCTGATCCAGAGCCCCTCCCCAGCTTTCCCGGAGCCCCTTCAGTACTGGAAGCTGCTCTAAGGTCTCCCCAGAGCCTCCTCTTCTCCAGGCTGAACCCCACCTCTCTCAGCCTGTCTTTCTATAGCCCTCAATGTCCACTGTCTGCTGCAGTCCAAGGTCTGGAAGGCTTACAGAGAAGGATTTATCCCAAGGAAAATCACAAATACTAAATAAAAGATATCTCTCACACACACACGGAGAAAAAAAGTTTTCTTCCCTTTTAATGCAGTGACCTCTCCAGCACTGGAATCTGTATCTCCCACCTGCCGAGAACTTCGGGTTGAGGCAGAGAGGCTGCATTTCTTATCAGCAGGTAAGAGAAATCTATTTCTTCCCCCTTCCACACTCTCAGAGGGTTTTAAGGAAAAAATAAATCCCAGCATACCAGAGGCAATGCTGATGTGCAGACAGAGGTGAGAAGTTATCAACAGCAATCATCATAAACGCAGTTGCAACCAATTATGAACCCTTTTCTGTTTAAACTGCACTTTGTCCCAGTACCCATCAATTGCATTTTTTGTATTCTGTGAACAAAATAAAGAGAACTGAATTGGGTTAGCTGGGAAGAAATGTCCCTGCAGACCAGGAAAATCGCCCGAACCATTGATCTGTAAGGACAGGGGCAGAGAGATGGAGAAGGAAAACTCGAGACAGTCGCAAGAGCCAGGCTGGAAGCAAGGCAGAAGGCAGGACTCACCTCCTCAAGGCAGAGCAGCGACAGGCGATCGCTGTGGCTGAGCCAGAGCGGCTCCCCAGAGCCAGCCCTGGCACACGGCATCCAGGAAAAGCTATTTAAGTAGTTTGCAGGTAAGCAGAGGAGGAACCGAGCTGCAGGTACACAGGCGGGTTTGGTTTCAGGGCCCTCCCTGCCTCCTGATAACACGGTGTTATGAGCACCAAGACCACGCCTGGGCCCCTCGCGTGAGGTGCTGAGCAAACACGGGCTGAGGCACCTGCCAACCCACCCATCGCCGCGCGCCGCCTCACTGCCGCCCCGAACCTGCTCGGGGGGACTCCAGGTGGGGACCCACATCCAAACGCTGCCCCAAATCCTGCCCTGGTGTTAACATTCATCCCCTTCCCTTGCTGACTTGCTGGCACCTCCCAAACAGCCAGCGGAGAGGTTCATTAGATGGGATTACGCTTCTCTTTTTAAAGGCAACAAGATGTTCCCCATAGCTGTGCGGGTGACAGTCAGCCTCTAAATAACAACAAGACCAAACACTTCATTTAAACTGCTTATCTCTTCCAGGACCATTTATCTGGCGGACTACGCAGGAGGACTGGTTTGAGTCTGGTGCTCTACAACTTTGACATGGAAGGAGTCAGTTGGGCAAATAATTTCCTAGATGAGAGATCCTGGTCTACCAACAGCATTCGACATCATAGAATCACAGAATCATAGAATAGTTGGGGACCTTAAAGATCATCCAGCTCCAACCCCGCTGCGATGGGCAGGGACACCTCCCAGCAGATCAGGCTGCCCAAGTGAGCTGACAACAGCCCACCCAGCCCAGCGGCACCTGGAGGGACCTTCCACAGGCAGCTGAGGGGTGGCTGGTCCAAAAACTCACGCGGCACCAGGTGCTTCTTGCCCTCTTGCCTCAGTTTCCCCAAGATTATAAGCAGGGACAGCATTTGTCCTTCCCTAGGGAGCACAGTGCCAAGCACCTCGACAAGAATAACAGCCACCCCCCACAAGAAGGAGCACAGCAGCCCTTCTCAGTAAGGTTTCCTGCACACAGAAGTGCAGGGGGCCACGCGTGGGGCTTTTTCACAGCTGCTCACCGAGCTGTCGCGTCACGGGGAACATCATCTGCTGCTGAGTGTTAAGGCTCTTTGCTCTGCTCTTCCTCTCCATCCCCAACTAAAAGCATCTTTAAAAACAGGGTTTCTGTTTTACTTTTAAGCTTGCAAACCAAACTTTTCCTTTCCTTTATCTGCAGAGAAACAACAAATCAACGCAGAGGCTGCTTCACCTGGCAGCCAGGTAGGAGGGCGGGTCCCGGGGGCAGGAGCAAAGCAACACACTGCCGGACAAAGGCAAGCGCAGAGGAGAGGGCTCTCTGCCACCCACCTGGACCGAGGAGCCTCTTCAGCAGCAGCAACCAAAGCAGAAAGGATGGCAGCTCCTGCAGTCTTGGTGTCTCCTGCCCTCTCTCTTCTCTTCCCACTTCACCAGCCCAGCAGGACAGGGAGGACGCCAGGCAGTCTGCCTCTGCGGAGCACAACTCACCCACCAGCGCTGACAGCGAGCAGGAGACGGAGCGGGGGTGAAAGGGTGGGGAGCCCCTGGCCCAGGATTGCCAGAGCAGTGGGGGCTGCCCCATCCCTGGAGGGGTTCCAGGCCAGGCTGGATGGGGCTGGGATCACCCTGATCCAGTGGGAGGTGTCCCTGCCCATGGCAGGGGGTGGGACTGGAAAGGCTTTAAGGTCCCTTCCAACTCAAACCATTCCATGATGCTACGATGCCAGGGAAAGCAGCTTCACAGAACCCGTTTCTCCAAAGGCAATGGCCAATAGATAGGATTCATGTTTCCCCTACTCAGAGTTTGTTTGCTAATCATGTGCTACAGAAAGAGATCTGACAAACGCCTTCCTGTGCTCGACATGGTACAGAGACGCCGCAAAGAGGAAACCCACGAGCTGAATTTGAGAGAAGCACCAGCAAGTGCACAGACGCGCAGGCGAAAGCAGGGCTGCATCTACTGGTGGCATCAGACATACGGGCTAATTTACACAAAGCAACAGCATCGCTGGTAGATGTTGTCTTCCCGCTTCCTTTCTCTCTGCCGGCACAGATGCTGCTGTGTGCACCCGCCTACGGACCTTGAACCGCACCCTTCACTTTTAGAAGAAACAAACCCCGAGACACCTGAGGAAGGGGGGTTACGTGCAAGGTGCTGATGGACACGCATGAACAAGGACCAAAAACACTCTCTCCTCCTCCCAATTTCCTCAAGTCTTTCCAACATAGGAACTTACAAATAATCACATAGAATCATAGAATTGTGAAGGTAGGAAAAGACCTCTAAGCTCATCCAGTCCAACCGTCAGCCCAGCCCCACCGTGCCTTCTAAACCATGTCCCCAACTGCCACATGGTTTTTGAACCCCTCCAGGGATGGGGACTCCCCCTGGCAGAGGCTTCACTACTCTGTCAGTAAAGAAATTGTTCCCAATATCCAATCTAAACCTCCTCTGGCACAACTTGAGGCCATTTCCTCTTGTTCTATTGCTTGTTACTTGGGAAAAGACACCAACACCCACCTCATCACAACCTTTCTTCCAGGAGCTGCAGAGAGCGATGAGGTCTCCCCTCAGCCTCCTCTTCTCCAGGATAAACAGCCCCAGGGCCCTCAGCCGCTCCCAGAACTCCTGAGCTCCAGACCCTTCCCCAGCTCTGTTCCCTTCTCCGGATGCACTCCAGCCCCTCAATGTCTTACTTGTAGTGAGTGGCCCCAAACTGACCCTAGGATTCGAGGTGCAGCTTCAGCAGCATCGAATATAGGGGCACAATCCCTTCCCTGCTCCTGCTGGCATACAAACAGTGCTTAGACAGAATGAAGACTGAGACGAACATCTCAAATATAAAGTCTGGGTGTAGTTTTATGGAAGTGGAAAAACTCATTTACTCCTCAAACAATCCATATCCTGACACTGCACAACTCTTCCAGTGCCTCACATGGGAGCAGAAGAGACAAAAGGTGTTATTAAACGTAGTAGCAGCCTCTCTGATTTATGATGGCCTTGCATCTACCCCGCAGTGCGATGAGCAGCCGCAGTAATGATCCAACAACAGAGAATCAGATTCATCAACTATCTGTGACCTGTCAGAGCTCTGTAATAACCTGAGCGCTGTCTTACACAGGAAAAAAAGTACTCCACTTTGCATTAGCAAAGGAAAAGGAAAAGCCATAGCTTTTTGGAGAAGCATCCAAGGCAGCTGGTTTTGGCCATTGCTGGAGGCAGGAGATGGGGCTGTGCGGGGAGCTCGGCGGGGGCTGCTGCGGTCCAGCAGCTCCAGGTGATACGGACCTGCACCGTCCCGCTGCGACAAGGCAGGTCTGATGCCGACGCCTATTCCCAACAGGCAGCCGGGAAGGCGAAGGGTATCACCAGCCATTGCGTTTCCATTCATAGCCATGACACTACACTTCCAACCTTCTGAAGGGCTCTTTCTGAATGTCATTAATGCCCCACTCCCTGGAAGCCCTTTGGAAGAAAGGGTGGGAGAGAGCACAAGAGCGAGCGCTTCAGGAAGGGCTGTTCATACGGTGCCAGAGCCTTTCACAGCTATCAGTGTCCATTCACCGCAGCTGAATGGGAAATGCACCATGGAGAATAGCTCTGGCAGGCTTGTGGGATGAAATGGAAAACTCACCTGACCCCTCCTGACCCCCTTCCCCCTCCCCTCCCAAATCTCCTTGACCCCATTCACAGTGTGGGGAGAGGGGAGTGGTCATTGAGCGAGGATGGGAGAAGGGCGATTTATTTAGTCCCTCTGAATTAACTCGGCGTTTCCTTTGAGCTCAGGAGCTCCATTATATCGGCTGCAGCAGCTCAGCTTAGGGAAAGAGCAGCAGCGGGTGGAAATCCCCTCTGACGAGAACAAGGAAGAGCCAGGCACCCCAGTCTCTTTGAAATTCCCTCTCTCACCCCCGAGTGCAGCATCATAGAATGGATTGGTTGGAAGCGGACTTAAAAGATCATCCCATTTCAACCCCCCTGCCATGGGCAGGGCCACTTTCATCCAGCAGCCCAGGCACCAGGATCTATTAACCCAGGACAAATGTGAGATGCTAAGGATGCATCCAGTGTTAGGGGAAGGGGCAGATCCCTACGACCGCTCAGAAAACCTTCCACGCAGTTTGGCTCAAAGGGAGACACTTGAATTCATCGGGAGTGGGGGTCTGTTCTTTCCTACCACTCTTCAGCTGCTCATTGCAGCACCTACAACGTGATCATCCTGCTTCCAGGGCTATCAAAGAGCCAGAGCTTAGTTCAAAGCCAAAGAGAGCAGAAGGGGCCAAGTTTTAAGCCCCTGCAGCTGATTTTCAGAGGGCTGCATCTCCCACCTTCTGTGGCCACTCAGCCAGGCTGCACCCATTCAGATGATGAGCAACGATCATCTCCCACACTCACCAAGCCCCTCGCCTCCCCTGTGGGCGGCTGGGGCTCAGTGAGATGAAAGTGGAGATGCAATCCCAGGTCCTGCCAGGTTCCTGCTGCCTTGACCACAGAGTGCACGTCATCCCCGAGCTACCAGAATACATCCTTCAGAGCTACCAGGATCCACCTGCACCTGCCAGGGAGCAGAGACATGGCACAAGCCACCCAGAGACCTTCTCCCTGCCTTTGGCCCTCCTAACCCGGGAGGCTGGTGAGTCCCGAGTTAGCAGGGAAGGGCTGTTCCAGACCCAAAGGGACGTGTTCACGTCTGCACAAGCTTCTGAAGGGATTTTTTTTCTGATATCAGTGGTTCCTTCAGCTAAAGTTGCATCTGTGAGGGCAAGTGACCGTTGAGTGTCTTCTATTCTACAGCAAGCAGCAAGGACATGTGAAACAGGTCAGTTTGTCCCACCTTCATCAACTGCATAAAGCAAAGGCACCAGGGAAAGGCAAATGAAGGTCCCTGTGAGATGGCTGAGAAGCTCAAAATACTTGTTAAGGATGGGAGTTAGGAAAGGATAGTTTCCCAGCCCAGCAGGCTAAAAGCACTGTCCTCGCTCTGCCTAACATACAGACAGGATTCTTTCCAGAGGGGGAGAAGGATCTGTCCTGCTTGCCCTTCACACCTTTGGTATCTCGTGCTCCTTTCAGGAGCCGTGCCGATAGCTCTATGGACTCTTTCTTCTCACCCTGCAAGACAAACATCAAAGAGGCAGCAGGGCAGTCCACAGGCTCCACGGACCTCTATCCCACAACCTCCTCCTTCCTCTGGCAGACAAAGGAATTGCTCCTGGCAGGAGGTTTTCTCCCAGGCTTTGGCTGTCCGAGCTCCCGTGCCCACCTCTGACCAGCAGAAAAGACACAGCAGCAAAGAGCCATCAGTTCCAGCCTCTCCTCCTCTCGCTGCTACAAACAGGAACTGTCTATCTGACTAACGAGGTCACTGACTCAGCCACACCGACACTTTCGGAGCTTCTCGAAGGGACAGCCACCCACCCAGGGCGATGCCAGCGGGTGTCGTTAGCTCTCCTGCAGTTGGCAGGCATCACTGCCGCGCCAACCCAGCGGCAGCAATGGGCTGCCAGGGAGATCCCGCTGAGTTCCACGCCGGGAGGAGCGTGGCCAAGGCAAGATAGGATGCGGGGAGGAGCTGGGCACTGTCCTTTCTGCAGACAAGCAGGGCCGAGGCTGAAGGGCTGAACCCTTGCTTTGCTGGCCTGTAGCTCAGTCTGATCTCCATCAAGGACACCACAAAAGAGGGCTGCGCTGGGTGGCCGAGCGCAGCAGTGATGTGATGAAGGATTGAACGCCCCCATAAATTTCCCATGGCTGAGCTCAGCTGCAGAGGGATCTTTAGACTGCGCTAAAGGAAGCACAGAATCATGGAACGGTTGCCCAGAGCAGTGGTGGCTGCCCCATCCCTGGAGGTGCCCAAGGCCAGGTTGGATGGGGCTTGGAGCCCCTGATCCAGTGGGAGGTGTCCCTGCCCATGGCAGGGATGGGACTGGTTGGGCTTTGAGGTCCCTTCCAACCCAAACCATTCTACGATTCTATAAGCCTCACACACTCCTGAACACACCCAAAGTAACCAAAGCAGGAGCATTTTCAGCCTCCACTCTCAGGAGCTTCACTCCCTCTGGTCAGCTTTTCCTGAGTCGGCATCAGGTCTGCTATAAACAACTCAAGACTTCCAGACAAGGTTGGCTGGCTCTTCATCAGAGAGCTTTGTTTTGCTACTGCCTGCCCCAAGATCTTGCTTTTATTCACGTGGGGATCCTCTGTTTTTGGAACGGGAGGGGAAATGAGAGATGATCTGGTTCTGCTTTTTACTTGAGCTCACTTTTGGTATTTAAATACCGTGCCCATCACCCTGGCATTTGCTCTGAGTCAGTCTCTCCCCTGCCCCCTCTTCTTTTTTGTTATTATTTTTAGCAGAAGAATAAAAATGTAAATTGAACTGGAAAGGGGAAAAAATAAGCCCCTTCCAGGTGCCCCCCTCCTCCGCGGTGTGGTAACGGGCACAGATTATATCCGGCACCACATGACCAGGGCCCGTATTTATATGTCAGAGTGTAAAACCCACCCTGCTGAGCCGCCTTTTCTCTGCCTGAGGCTGGGGGCTTCTGCGAGGCGTCTCCTCCAACAGCCCCACAAAGGGGATTAAGGAGAGCCCCTCAGAGTAATCCATCAAATTATCCCTTGTTGGCGTTGCTGTCCTCTTCAGAGGGAGAGAAAAGAAATAAAAATAAGAAAGAGCCCTCCAAAAGCTTTTAAAGGCACTGAAATTACACTCGAGCCTGCAACACTCCACCCAGCTGCTGGAGCCCCAGAGCACAATGGGCCGGCTGTAAAGGGAATACGGGGAAGTGAGGAAAAAGAGGTGGACGCTGTTAAAAAGGGCAGCAGCCTCCCCACGGCTGGAACTCCAACGTGTGGCTCAGACCCACCCCGCACCCGTGTCCGATAACACCGGGCTGCACCTCCTAGGTGCCCACACCTAGGGTGCCTACACCGGCAGGGAAAAGCCAAAGGCCACTCACCAGCACTCCATGAATGTCTACTCAGACAATGAACCTGATTTCCTCTACCGTGGCTACCTAAATAAACCAACTGCATTCATGGCTGCCCCATCCCTGGAGGGGTTCCAGGCCAGGTTGGATGGGGCTTGGAGCCCCTGATCCAGTGGGAGGTGTCCCTGCCCACGACAGGGGCTTTGGAACTGGATGGGCTTTAAGGTCCCTTCCAAACCATTCCATGATTCTATGTGACTTTTGTGCTGGCCATCACCACCCTATTTCAAGGTGTGAAGTCCTCTGTCCACCAGCTCTGCACAGGGGATTTCAGAGCTTTGCATTACTGTAATCCTTCTTAGGGAGAAATGATCACCAGGAGTGAAACAGGGAAAGAGGACAGTAAAGCACTTACCCCAAACTAGAACTGGCAAAGAGAAGAGCACACTAGTTCTGGTGGTAAGCCCAAAACACATGGATGTCCTCCTGCGTGCTGCACAGGTCACCTTAGCACTGAGAACAGTGACACGCAGCCTCTCATCACTGATGCTGAGAGGAGAATAATTTCCCCATCTGTTCCAAAAAAAGAGATGGGAAGGCGGAAACCTTCCCTGCTTTACTGTGTCCGATTGGCAATGCCTCTTCAAAGAAAGAGGCTGGGAAAATGGGAACCGAAATCAGAACTTCTTGTTTCCAACCAAAGCACAAACTCTGCACAGCGGCACATCTGACTCCTCAGGAACCTGATGCCTTCCGTACTCCGCCTTCTCCTGCCTCCGGCACGCTGTGGCTCCAAGGCAACTCTAGGACTTTGGTCCCATGATAGAACTTCATCATTTTGGGCTTTATATGGAAAGCTGTGACAGTCATGGGGCCATCTGAGTCTCAGGACCAGCCTCGGGCCGGGGAGAGGACAGTTCTGATGCACTGGCAGAACCCGGGCAAAGGCAACGGCTGGCACTGACGCATGAGACTGCAAATCCACACCATCAACCACGGATCCAAACTGCCGAGCCCTGGCCAGGAGAGCTGGAGGGGTGTTCGTTAGCCCTAACAGCATCCCAACAGGCGGCTTATAAAGTGAGGGGTCTGACAAATGGAACCACCCAACACTGCAATCTGCCTGCTGCCCTGTTTGCCAAGGAGAGAGGGAGGGGAGCAACCAGCTCTGACTGTAGTCCTCGGAGAGCAACAAGCATGGACTTATCCAGTCCCTTTTCTTACAGTTTTGGGAGCGTGACCTCGTGCTCTTCCTCAAAGGCTAGACTTTGAATCCTAGACACACACAGCACTAATGGGCTGTTTTGTAAGCACATGGTAGTTAGTCCATTTTTTCATGGTAATTTTCTGGTCTGCAATTCCAGTTATTTGTGTCCCTGCCAGAGAAGTTTGATGCTAACATATCTCTCAGCGAGCCCTTTGACCTCTGCTGGCAGGTTGGTGGGTTTCTCCCTCTCTGCTTTCTGTCTTTAAAATGAGGTCATGCCTTTGAACGAGACAAAGAGCCTTTGCAGCGTGAGGAATTGCCCCAAGACAGCTGTGAGTGCAGAACCCCCATCAGTCACACCAGCCCCAGAGCGCATGAGAGGCAGGCGAGCTGGGCAGAGCCCACAGCTCTCCTGGGAACGGCTGGGTTTTACCCCCCTGCTCCGAAAAGAGATCGCACGACTGCTTGTATGGGAGCCAGTGCGAGAACGGAGGTGGAACAGGCAGCCACCCGTGGTGGAAGCATTCAAAGTGGGAGGGAATAAAGCAAAACTCTCCAAACAGTTTGGACTGGGAGCAGCTGCAAGGTATCACCACCCCCACCGCCTGCCCCTCTGGTGAGTGCCCATTTCCCTGCTTGCTGGCTCTCCAGCCATCAGTGTTCCCAGTCCACCCTCTGGGCTTCAGCAGCCAGGGAAGGTGGGGTTTAAGGTCGGATTTGATGATCTTAAGGGTCTTTTCCAACCCAAATGATCCTATGACTCTGTTTCCACCAGCCCGGCAGCAATGCCCCTTCTGCCCCTCCAGCAACGGGGCAGCACCCTCTGCCAAAGCGACTGGCAAAGAGCACGTGAGCAGGGAATAACAGGATTTCTCTTGGGTGCATTAAGATTAAAGACCATGGATGAGAGCCCTGAGATCCTTCTTCTAAGAATAGCATTTTATGTGCCCGAGGTTGCAAAACCCACACGAGCTCTGACTTCTGCCTGCATCACATAGACTTCTGGGTGTTAATGAGGGCTGCGTGTTAATGAGAGCCCTCATATCATTGGTGGTGCGGAGGAAGTCTTCTCCTTATCATGGAGAGCAGTCATGAGGCCTGGGTTTAAAAATAGAGATTCTACAATTCTACTTCTGCCCGACACTCTCTGGATAATTGCAGAGATAAGGAGAAATCAGGTTTTATTTTTTAAGACAGATAAGTTTTACTGGAAGATCTTGATGAGAAACTTAAGATTCTCCATCCTCATTATCAGTGTCACATGTTATGGGCTCCGAACACCCAGGGGTTTAACGTTAAGCTATAGCCACTGTCACAGAAGCACAGAGTATCTGGAAAGAGAGCTTTCCATCTTTGAAAAGAATCATTTAGGTTGGAAAAGACCTCTAAGATCATCCAGTCCTACTGCCAGCCCAACACCCTTATTTCAACAGGAGGTGAATGGAGCAAGGAATTTTACCACCCCCCTCCATCCTCACCCTTCTCTCCTTACCAGCAGGAACCTGACTTCTGTTTCGAGCCCTGGAAAGAATATCAGTCCTAAATTATTAGCTTTTTAGCAATTAAGTGTGGAGATCAAGTTCAAAGCTGCCGGGATTTTGCAGAGCAAGGGTGGTTCTTGTTGCAGATGGTTAGTTTCTTGCTCTGATACGGAGCACAGGCTGCATCGATCAAGAAGGACAGGCAGGAAAGGGCTCCGAGCACTGAAGACACTCAGTGCCTGCTGAAAAAGACTGCTATAAAGGCAGACGATAAAAGGAAGCTTGCGCATTTCAGACTCCAAGTAAAGGCAGGATTTTTCTCTCCATGCCGAGCTCTCTCTTGCCCGTATTTACTGGAGTAAAGTTCAGGGAACTATAAACGAAGCAGAAAGACCTCTGCTATTCCCACAACATGCTCTGGGCTGCCTTGGGCAAAGGGCCAGGGCACCTCGGGCAGGCAAAGCGCTGGCTTTGCCCAGTAAGAGCTGGGAAACTGCTTATCACCATCCTGGGCCGTTCTGGCCGTGCATCAGCATGTGCTGACTGGCCTCGGCTGCAGCTTTCTGCGAGCAGAGGGGAAAGCGAGCATTCCCAGCTCTTACCCAAAAGGCTTCCACGTTGCTATCAACGCTGGCCACAGACAGTGATGAATGGGAGGATCTGGGGGCAGCACAAATGTAGACTGTGTTCACAGAAATCAAAGATGAAAGAGCCCCTGTTGAATCATCTTCCCCGGGGCTGCTGTAGGGCTGCTCCCAACACCACATTCTCCAGTGATTTGTCCGGTCTGGATGGATAGATCTCAAGCACTGAGGTTGCAAGAATTTCCCCTGAAACATTATCCACGGGCACAGAGATTTAATAGCTGCAAAGTGTCCTTCCTTCCTTCCTTCTCTCCCTCCACTTACCCGCTGTGTAATTCCTATGCTCTTCTTTTTATACGCATGGGCAGATTCCTCTCCAGGCTCCATCCAGCCACTCTCCTAAACCTCGCTTCAGTCAATTCCCATGAAAAGCCACCTTCCAGGCCCATTAATTGCTCAGTCAGCTTTGGCCGTAGCACAGCAGCCTTTTGTTCCAGCGCGGCTCCAGCTGCTCCCACCGCCCCTCGCGCACAGGAGTCGTTTGTCACAAACATTCTCAAACGCACCTCTGGAGTCCAACAGCAACAGAGCCACACAAAGCCCTCCCCTGTCACGCCAAGAAGTAGTACCTGGTACCACAGACGGCTGTGTTCCAAAGCCACCATCATCTCATTGTCCCTTTGGGCTTCTTCCCTTTGTATTTATGACCTACAAGGAAGCTCTCTGTGACCAGAACGATCCTTTATTCTGCTTGCACAGCTCTAAGCAAAGGGAGAATTTTTTCCAGAATCCAGACCAAGGTAGCACAGGGACAACCAGGCCACCACACGGGGAGGGAGAGCGCTCACAGACGACACTCAGCAGCGTCAGCTCACGTCTTGAGGATCACCAAAGTGCTTTGGATACCGACTCCCTAAACAGAGGATTCCAAGAGAATCATAGAATCGTTAAGGAAGGAGAAGAACTCTAAGCTCATCTAGACCAACTGTCAGCTCAACCCCACCATGCTGACTAAACCATGTCCTAAAGTGCCACGGCCACACGGCTTTTGAACCCCTCCAGGGATGGAGACTCCACCACTCCCCTGTGTGGCCTTTGCCAATGTTTCTCTAATCTTCTGGTAAATAAAGGTTTTTCAATGTCCAATCTAGACCTCCCCTGGTGCAACTTGAGGCCATTTCCTCTCATCTTGGGCAGCCCCGGACAGAGGGTAAAGAGCAGCATAACACTGTGAAGCAAAGGCAGATGTTTCTCCAGAGGCAGAACACAGCCTAATATTTCCAGACAGAGCATTGCTGGTGAAAGAAGTATAAAATCACCAGCAGGGAACTCACACACACAAGTTCCAGAATCTTATGGTCTTTGTGCAGAAAGGACAGAGCAGAAGGACACTCACATACACTCCAAACCCAACTGAAGAGTCAATTCTGCCCAACGTGCCTCAATTAGAAGCAGGCACCTGGGAGGAGACGGCAGAATAGGGATAGATTTGATGTTTGACCATCACCTCAGTTTCTTTAATGAAGCAGCCCAGATCCCAGCAGGACTCACTCCTAATAATTGGCAAAGAAAGTGTGATCCATGGATTCTATTTTGTGCACCATTTCACCAAAGCCTTGACCCATAAATCAAAAGCAAGATTTAGATGTTATCCACAACTATGTACACATCATTCCTGAACTTGGCTCTGCTGTGCTCTGCCAAAACATTAATGTCTTCTGAGTGCTGACAACTTGCATGGATTTGAGTCACTGCACTCATTATATTTGCACTCTTCTTGAAGCCCGAGCTCCTGCAGACAAACCACCATGGAGAACCTCAGCTTCCAACAAAGTGAGGGTGGAAAAAAATCAGCTCCCTTTACTGAAGAGAAAAACCTTAGACCTCACAAACCGAATCCAGCGCCTGCCACAGGTTTAAGTTTCTTGTTTCAGAATAACCTCTCATACGAGGACAGGCTGGGAGAGTTGGGGTTGTTCAGCCTGGAGAAGAGAAGGCTCCCGGGAGACCTTAGAGCAGCTTCCAGTGCTGAAAGGGGCTCCAGGAAAGCTGGGGAGGGGCTCTGGATCAGGGAGTGCAGGGACAGGGTAAAGGGGAACGGTTTTGAGCTAAAAGAGGGGAGATTGAGATGAGATCTTAGGAAGAAATGTTTTGCTGTTCAGGTGGGGAGGCCCTGGCCCAGGGTGCCCAGAGCAGTGGTGCTGCCCCATCCCTGGAGGGGTTCCAGGCCAGGTTGGATGGGGCTTGGAGCCCCTGATCCAGTGGGAGGTGTCCCTGCCCATGGCAGGGGTGGCACTGGATGGGCTTTGAGGTCCCTTCCGACCCAAACCATTCCGTGGTTCTATGATTCTGCCAGAGGTTGCCCTTAATCCTTCTGAGTATTCAAAACATGGCAATTATGAGAATTCATCTGCGAGTCACCAGAAATTGGTTCTTTCTGAAATCAGAGCTGATTTCAGGTGTCACCCAAACAAGGCTCCCTGGAGGCAGGACAGGGACAGGCTTAGAGACGGGGGATAGCAGCAGCTCCTTCTCACACACATACAGTGACATGGAGAAAGAAAAGCCATTCAGAGCCGAGCACCTGCTTATTGCTGTGTGTGTTCCAGCCACCCTCCAGCACCGAGACAAAGAAGCCATTCGGACCACATTCCTACATTACATTTCTTATTTAGCCAGACAATATTCCCGGGGTCTGTTTCTCCTCTTACACAGGCTGGCAAGATGTTAAACAAATATTTTGGAACTGCGAGAGGAACTGACATTTTAGGATATGAAAACAGGGAGGAAGGGCACAAATTTGAGGACCTCCAAGGAACAGCATGCGTACAAATAATAATAAAATGGTGACTTTACAGTTCCACTTGGTTATGTTTTGTGAACAAGCAACTCGATAGCTCAGTTGGTGGACACATCAACAGCTTTCTGCAGCTCTTGTGCAAGACCAGACTCGATTTCTTACAGCAGTGAAGAGCAACAGCAGCACAAGAAATAGGTTTCAAGGGCTACATGGATTCAATACGGTGTTAGTCTTAGAGACAAACGGGGTCTGACTGAGCAAGTACTGGGACACAGAACTGCAAGAATAATCATAGAATGGTTTGGGCTGGAAGGGACCTTGAAGTTCATCCAGTTTCAATTCCTTCCATGGGCAGGGACACCTCCCACGGGCTCAGGGGGTCCAAGCCCCATCCAACCTGGCCTGGAACCCCTCCAGGGATGGGGCAGCCACCACTGCTTTGGGCAACCTGGGCCAGGGCCTCCCCACCCTCACAGCAAAACGTTTCAGCCTAAGATCTCATCTCATTCATCTCCCCTCTTTCACCTGAAAACCGTTCCCCCTTGTCCTTCTCCTGCACTCCCTGATGCAGAGCCTCTCCACAGCTTTCCTGGAGCCTCTTTCCCTACTGGAAGCTGCTCTAAGTTCTCCTTTACCCCTCTGGTCCTTTTGCTCCTTCTTCTTCATTGCCTTGAATCCATCACAAACCTCCAGAACTTTCACCCAATGGGTCAAGTGTCTTGCTTTGATGTTGCTGTAGCTGAGATAAGGAGACAGCAACAACACATCAAAGAAAACTCAAAACAGTCAACTACCAAAACAAGACACTCCTTGGCTGAACTGCTCCAACATACAGAAAGGTGGAGGATAAACACAAGCAAGCGTTACTCACACCACTTACAGCTCGCCTGAAAAGCTCTACAATCCCACTGTGACAAGAGTGGCACAGACCTCAGAAGAGACTGAAGTCAGGGGAGTGCATCAGTATATCCATTGCTGTGATTCAAATATGCTTCCCAGTCCCCATCCCTGGTGGATGCGGCACTTAAGGACACGGTTTAGTGGTGGAGCTGGCAGTGCTGGGTTTACAGTTGGACTCAATGATCTTAAAGGTCTTTTCCAATCTAAACAATTCTGAGAACATAGAGCCATCGAGAAAAAGAGACCATCCGCAACTTACTTTGTAATCCCTCTTATGTGTTTTTTTTCTTGCCATTTAAGCCAGTTCCTAGCACTGCTCTAGCTTGGAACCAGACCTGGCAGACTAATAGGCTTGAATCAAACCAACCACGAGTAGCGTCCAGGGAAGAACACACAAACCCAGCAGCGTTCTGAAGTTCTCTGCAGCTCTCTGAGAAAGGGAGCAGCCAGGAAACTGCCAAAGGCACAACTTCTCAGGCTGTCTCTTGTCGGTGTGAAACTATGGAAGCCAGAGATTGAGACTAACAAACTAGTGGACTAGAAACATCACAGATAAACACTACTTTTAGAGAGTATCAATGTTTGTCTTCCTTTGCTTTTGTACATTCCTCAGAAGTCATTTGCAAACCCTCAGAGCTTCTTGTGGATCCAACAAAAAAGGCTCTGGGTTAAGAGTTTCAGAGTGATGCAGGCTAATATTTCCAAAGAGGAGACACGCAACGAGACTCACGCAGTCATGTTCCAAGAGCAGGTTTTGACCTGTCACTTCAGCATAAAATGGATTTGATGCTTTTTTTGGTCCATGCTTTGAACAAAGCTTCTAGCAGCAGCTTTATCACAAAACCGGGCCGCTCAGGTTATTTTTTGTTACCTTTAAGAGCCTGCACTCAAAGCCATCAAGGGTCCAGCCATCACCCTGAACTCCATACGGAGGCTTCAGTCAAGGAGCAGAGATGAGTAACGCAGGGGGGAGAAACAAAACGAGCCCCCGCCTCCCCGACATTACCGCTCGAGTGTTCCAATGGAATAAACAATTTGGGGAAAAGGCTAGCAAGAGTTTACCCTAGACATCTGTATCCTTTGGGAACTCTGGCAGACCAAAGGCTCTATTTTTCAACTCAGCAATGAGCCCAGTGATTTCAGCTTCTCGCACTATGGATATAGCATTTCTTATTGCCAACAGAAATGGACTGTGCCCTTTCAAAAAGATGCTGCTGCTGGAGTTTGTCTGGACTATAGTATCCAAGAACATAGCTATTACTGCATAGCATCTAAAATAGTATATACCTACTACGGGTGATGATACACTCAGTCTGCAGGACTACTGCTGCACTCACAGTTAATGCTACCGTTATCATAGAATAGATTGAGTTGGAAGGGGCCTTAAAGATCACTCAGTCCCACCCCCTGCCATGGGCAGGGACACCTCCCACTGGATCAGAGGCTCCAAGCCCCATCCAACCTGGCCTGGAACCCCTCCAGGGATGGGACAGCCACAACTTTCCTGGGCAACCTGGGCCAGGGCCTCACCACTCTCATCATGAAGAAATTCTTCCTTATGTCTAGTCTAAATCTGCCCCTCTCCACTTTATACCTGTTCCCCCTCGTCCTATCACCACAAGCATTTGTAAACAGTCCCTCTCCAGCTTCCATCTATGTCCCCTTCAGGTACTGGGAGCTGCTCTAAGGTCTCCTCGGAGCCTTCTCTTCTCCAGGCTGAACAACCCCAGCTCTCCAGGCAGCTTCTACAAAAAGCCATGTGCCTCGAGCCTTGCAACAACAACTCACAATTGGGAAACACCTTGAGGCTCAGGTATTTTAACTGGAGCCTCTTCAAGAAGGGAAGACACTGTCACCGATGACACCGCACAGGCTACGTCCGCAACCAACCGCACAGGAATACACTCACAGCAGAGAGCGCGAGGAAAATCTCCCTACAAGGAGAAGTCTCCTACTAAATCCCAAGATTGGTTTATGCCCTGAAACATAGGGATTTATATCCCTTGTAAAGCTCTCATTTAATTTGCTATTAATTCTGGAGATTCTTGTTATCCATATCAAATTTCTAATCCTTTTTGCAAATCCCATAAGCCAAGCATTCTCTGCTTCCACGATGTTTTGTTGTAATAAGTTCCAGAGTTTTGAGGCACTGCCTGGAATCCAAGCATGGGGCTGGGAATCTGGCATTCCTGGCTCCGCCAGCACAGCCACTCCCTGTGAGTGGCAGGGTAGCAGCTACGGATGATGCAAATCCAGGTAGCATCACACATTTAAAAAGAAAGAAGGAAGAAAGAAGGAAAGAAAATTCCAAGTAGGGTGAACAAGAGAAAGCATTTAAAGGCTGGTACATGTTTTTCAGGAGTGCCTGCATGACTTCAATGCCCAAGTCATTTGGGTGCTTTTGAAGTTCTTACTCATGTTCTATTTCTATAAATTTCTCGTTACTCACACGTTACACACACAAACCCTCCTCTCTTGAACGCACATCTAGAACTAGAACAGCGCCAGCATGGGCTATGGTTTGAGCCTGGCCACTTTCTCTGTCCTGCTAACGAGTCTGACACATCTCAATGAGGACCAGGAAAGCTGTTCCTGATACCTTACCTTCCCAATTTTATTTTTCTTTAAACAGAAGCATGAAAATCATAGAATCATAGAATGCTTTGGGTTGGAAGGGGCCCAAAGCCCATCCAGTCCCACCCTCTGCCATGGGCAGGGACACCTCCCACTGGATCAGGGGCTCCAAGCCCCATCCAACCTGGCCTGGAACCCCTCCAGGGATGGGGCAGCACCCACTGCTCTGGGCACCCTGGGCCAGGGCCTCCCCACCCTCATTGTGAAGAAATTCCTCCTTATGTCCAGTCTAACTCTGCCCCTCTCCACTTTATACCCATTGCCCCTCGTCCTACCCCTAAAGCCTCTTGAACAGCCCCTCCCCAGCGTCTCCCCAAGCCTGCCCGTCATCGGCATAAAAGCATCAGTTTATTCTACTGTTCATCACAGGAAGACAAATCAGTCTTTTACTTTGTGTTTACCATAAACAACCAAGGCATTTCATCACCAAAGCCAAAGTCAGCCATGCATGGAATATCCACGTTACCATTTAGGTACCACTTTTAAGACTAAATCCTCCTCAAAGGCAGAGTGAGGTTAACCTGGCGAACCCGAGCAGAGCCTACAAGGAGGTGCAAAGGCTCAACTCCCTCCACAAGGAAAGCGCAAGGAAGCCACGCACCGGCCCCCTCGGATTCTAAGGATTCACTGACCTGTCCCCAGGGTTCCTCCAAGTCCACGGTCACGCGAAGCTCCTTCAACTCGTTTCCCGTCCAATAAACTTCAAGACGCGCTCGGTCGCAGCAGATGTCTCTGTTAACAACGAAAAGGACGGCTTCATTCCTGCCCTATCCCGCATCCCGAGGGCTCCGGGAGCCCCGAGGAGGTGCATCTCCCTCTTTTCCAGCCCCACCTGCGCAGCCACCCTCGCTCCGCTTCCCGATGCTCCGCGTTTCGCTGTTTTCCCACGGCCAAACCGGATCGCCGGGAGCATCGGCGGCAGCGGGGATGCAGCCGCAGCCCCCGCGCCCGGGCACAGCCGGCTTCCCGGCGGAGCAGCGCTCTCCCCGGGGCTGGAGTCGCTGCCCGAGCCCTGCCGAGCCCGCCGGGGCCCCTTTCCCGAGGGCTGGTGAAGCGGGAGCTGCTCCCGGGGCGGCAGCCGCATCCCCGCCCGCAGCGGCGCCCGCGGCGCTCCGAGGGCTCCGCCGCCTCCGCCGCGGCTCCGGCGGGCAGGATCGGCCCCGCAGGGAGCATGCGCTGCCACGGGCCGAGCCGAGGGCTGGCAGCCCCCCCTGCCGGGGCGGGCAGCCCCCAGACCCGAGCCCCGAGCTCCCTCTTGCCTCTTTCTGCTCCCCCGAGATCCCTCCTCCCGAGCCCCCGGAGCTGGGCTGCCCCGGTGGGGATTGCAGCCCCTCTCCCCCCTTTCCCCCTCTCCCCCTTTTCCCTTCCCCCCTCCTCCTTCCCCTCTCCCTTCCCCTTTTCCCTCTCCTCCTTTCCCCCTCTCCCCTCTCCCCTTTTCCTCTCCCCTTTTTCCCTCTTCCCCTTTCCCCTCTCCCCCAAACCCCCTCATACCTCTATTTTCTCCCCCTTCTCCCCCTCTTCCCTCTCCCCGAGCCCCCAGAGCTGCTGGGGATTGCAGCCCCTCTCCCCCTTTTCCCTCTCCTCTGAGCCCCCAGAGCTGGGCTGCCCCGCCAGGGATTGCAGCCCCCCTCCCCCTCTTCCCTTTCCCCTCAATCCCAAGCCCTGGGATCGGGGCTGCCCTGTCCAGGATTGCAGCCCCTCTCCCCTTCTCTCCCTTCCCCTCCTCTCCCTCCAAGCCCCTCTCCTCCAAGTCCTCTCTCCCTCTGAATCCCTCTCCCTTCTCCCCTCTCCCACTGAGTCTCGCAGCCTCCGAGCCCCTCTCCTCCGAATCCCTCTCCCCTTCTCCCGTGTCCCTGAGCCCCCAGATGGGTGCTGCACCCACACTGCCTGCACCCACTCCTCAGTGCCACAACCATCTGCCCCTCAGCCCCGGGGTTCGCTCATTCAGAGTTAAAAAGCCCCGCTTTCTTTATTTCCTCCCTTCTTTCCGCTCGAGCATTCCCCACAGCATGAATAGTTGCTTGTTTTGTTTGGGTTTACTAATCTATTCATTACTTGTAATTGCTTGGATTGTATGCAAATGGATTCCGTGCTCTGGGAAGCTTGTGACCTGGCCCCTGGACATTATTCATGGTAAATGACTGCTTAAAATCACATGGCGTGTGTGTGCGTGCGAGGCAGAGAGAGAATTTATATGCTTATAGAGAGATGTAGGCGCTATATTGGTATCTAACTGGTCTCACAATAGCAGAACAGCCCCATGAGCTGAGGAAAACTGAATGCTCTTATTCATACATCCAGCCCTCGAGATGAGAACACGGAGAAGGAACAGCCGCCCTTAAACATCTGCATCAACAAATAGCGAGGGCTTGCGTGAACACTCGTGAGCAGAGGAGAGGAAAAGAGAGACAAGAATGCAGTTGACCAAACCAGCTGTTCTTAAATTAATGTTTGCAAATGCTTGGGCCAGTTCTTCAGCTGATGGGTCGTCAAAAGCCTGGTGCTAGTTTGTGCTATTTAAAGATCTCGCCTTCTGGTTTGTGATGGATTCATCCCACTTAGAAGTGGTTCAGAAGCATTATAAAGATCTAGTTATTTTTAATCTTCACAGGGTCCCTCCTCTGAGCAACTTTGTACCTCTCAAGGTCAAAAATCCCATTCCCACATCGCATTTCAGCTTGGATCAGCAGGATAGTCTTGTTTTTACCGGGAGCAGCTGTTCCCTCCCAGAGTTTGCTGAAACCCTCCTCCTCCATGGAAAAAAAAAAGAAGAGAAGCACCTGCATTTGTTGTCACTTGAACCGATGAGAACTCAGGCTGACGAGGAGAAATGACATGGCTGTTTCCTGCAAAAAGGTTTTTGGCACTGCAGACGCAGCTAGGAAATCATTAAAACACCCAACAACAACCTCTGAAGAGCTGGGCTATGACTTCAGTTGGTGAAGTGCCAGAGTCTGAATTAGGGTGGGGAGAACTGCCCCTGTTTTCTCGCCAGGGAGGTTCACAAGCAGCTAAATAGCTATTAGGGCTGCTTTTTTTTTTTTTTTTTCCTGTAGCACCGGAGCGTGTGACTCTCAGGAGGTGATTCCCAAATGCCAAGCTCGCAGTGAGCTGGCGGAGCTGGGCAGTGTGGGCTCAGCGGCCAGGCTAGAGCCGTGAACTTGAGTTTCCTATCCTATTCCTGGCTCTGACTCGCGTTATCCTGCGCCAGGTCTTAAAGAGAAAAGGCAGGCGGTGGTGGATGCTCTCAGATAGTCAGGGAGAAAGAAGAGGCTCTGCTCATTTCACCGCACACCGCAGGGCGCCGGCACTGTTTCAGCAGGCTGAGAGCTCTGCGAAGCTTTCCGAGTTGGAGAGCAAACCAGCAGGAACACAAGTGTTCTGGGAAGCAGCTGAAGGACCAGGGGCTGTTCAGGCTGGAGAAGAGGAGGCTGAGGGCCTCCCAGAAAGGAGGTTGTGGCGAGATGGGTGCTGGGCTCTTCTCCCAGCTGACAAATGATAGGATGAAATGGTCTCAAGTTGCACCAAGAGAGCTTTAGGTTAGATATTAGGAACGATTTCTTTACTGGAAGAATGGTGAAGCACTGGAAGAGCTTGCCCAGGGCAGTGGAGTCTCTCCAAGCAGGACCAGAAGACTCGGCATTTCCTGAGCTGCCTTATGTGTTCCTGTACCTCATCCACCAACTAGCCAGGAATTTCAAAGCACATTATCCATTTTCCTCTTGCAGGGCTCCATGCTGACATCTACAGAGGATCCCAGACCTGGTTCCTGGAAACCCTTTGGCAAGGGCCCCATGAGATCTTCTGTGGGATCAGCAACTCTGAATATTTAGAAGATATAACACGGCAATAAGAGCCTGATGTGGTTTATATACTGGTTTCAGTAGATCCAGTCCTGGGTTTATAAATGGAACTAATAATTTTGCTGAAGTGGGACTAGAAGGTTGAGAACATCAGAAGATTAAGCCTTTGTGGGAATCTGCAATCTAGATTAATTCATCAAAAGGAGGAAACAGAGTCAACTGCCATCTCAGCTGCTCATGCTCGATTAGATCGTAGCATAGATTTGCCCTGGTCTTATCTAAACCTCACCTACCTGATAAGCCAACAGTCCGAGACTGAAGGTCCCTTCCAACCAACCGTTCTGTGTTCTATTAAAACAAGGAGTCACAGAGCAGGAGAGTGTCTCAGCTTTACTCTGGGCACAGAGTGTGCTCAGACCTTTCTGCTGCAGCGACACAGAGGGAATTCACAATCTTGATCTCCTCTCCAGATCATAATCCTGCTGCACAGAGAGATTTCATGGATGCTCTGATTTACTCTGGAATCCACAACAGCCTCAGGTTGGCTAAAGGTAGCTTTAAGATGATTTTTTTATGCTTAATGACAGAAAGTGCAAGTCCTGAACTTGACTGCAGGCTGTCTGCTGACTCACGACACAAACCTTTACGCTCCCTGCAAGCCCAGAAAAGATTCCTGTCCTCAGCACCGCACCCAGGGAGGTTCGGAGTTACTGTTTACAGAGCACTCGGGTGGAAGGGTGTTAGAGAAACCCAACGTAGAAACATTCTCTGGTGGTTCTTGGTGCTGGTGCCTCCAGAACAAAGGTGGGAATTCTCCCTTTTCAAAGGATCTTTCCTGATAAACCAACAGTCTGAAACCTCTCATGGCAGTCAGGAATGGTACTGTCAGGAGATGGACTTTGTACAATTCTGTCTAATGCACCTTCAAAGAGAAAAAGCCAACAGAACAAACAAGAGCAGCACCCGGCTGCGCAGGCTGTTTGTGTTCGAGGTAGCCAGCGCAGGCGGCTGCACTTCAGGGCTTATCTCCTCTCTCTTTCTAAACAGGAAATGTATTTTTGTCTCAAGCATTTCAGGAGAAGCCACCGGGCTAAAACCGTCAGAATGTGGGGTGCCAAAAATGAGCATTTCAACTCCCTCACGAGCCCTGGGACACAGTGGATGGGTACCCAGAAAAGCAGGGGTATCTCTTCAAACCACCCAGAGAGGAACGTCCAGGGGCTTCGGGAGCTCAGCAGCGCTAGGAGGGGGGGTCCTCCAAGATACCAACTGGAGGAAGATCAAGGGATGGAAGCGGGGTACCAGGTGAGCTCTCATGAGTGCAAAAACCTGCCACGGTCAATAATGATTGAGGAGGGAGAATCTGGGGCAGGGAAACTGCTGAAATGGCATTTTCAATGGCAGTAGGAGTTCCTTGGGAAGGGCATTGCCTCTGGCTGGAGCAGCGCGGGGCAGTGAGGTGCCCACAACTGAAGACAGAAGAGCATCCCCTGCTCCCTCTCCAACAGCCAAAACCCCACAGGTTTGCTATCTCCTGGCTGAGCGCTGCCAGCCCCAAGCACCGGTGCAAACAGATGCTTTCATCTGCGTAGGATCACAGGGAGGACGTGGCATCAGCACTGTGCCAGCTTTGTACGATTTTTAGCTCCCTCAGTTTCACTTAAGTTTCCTGCTATTCAGTCTCAAAACATTTGCAGTCACGGATGCTGTGCGATGGACCTCGTTATTTCTGTTTAAAAGATCCATTTCCTCATCTTTTTGTAGTGAAGAGCTTTAAAACATGAGCGGCCATAAACTGCCAAAACCAGAAAGCAATTAATTTTCTTTTTTTTTAAATGAAACTCTTGGGACTTTAACAGTCTCATGGCTTTTGAGAGGCTGCAAAGCCTGTCTGCTATTCGAAGGGCTGGATTGGTGCGAGATTTCCTTGTCTGATAGGGAGACGGGGTCACCGTGTACCACTCACTGGGTTCCGAGGCCTTTGCAGCCAAGCAAACAAACTTGCTACCTCATCAAAATCCTTATTGATACTGGAACGGCTCCCACTGTTTGCCGCTTAGCAGGAACGTTACTGTCCCTGCAGGCGATGCAGAAGGAAAGCAGCTGTCCCTGAAACTCTGTGTATACCGGGTTTGAAATCTGGGCATATCTGCTATATTTACACAGTGCAGGACAAACATTTTAGTGTTCCCCCTGCTGTTTCCTGGGCTGCGTTCTTAACCTCTGCCTCTTCTCGCCAACCTCCTTTCCCCGTACACAGCATCACGCACGCCGTTGCCTTCCCTGCCTTTCGGGACGTAGCCAGAGTTTCGAGCTGCCCACCACGCACGCCGTGGTCGTGCCCTGCCGGGACACGGCAGAACCTGGCAAGGAGGGATGTCCTTGCTACGAAGGAGGTTAACAGCACCACAAAATCCAAACAGCTTCACTAAGGGGATGCCAGAGAGGAACTAAACAACGGCTCTGCTGAATCCTCTCCCCACTCTGCTGTCGCTTCACATTTTTATTCGCTGTCACCTCTGGTGTGCAGGTAAACCCCCAATTCCCCCTGCATACAAAGGAAGCACAGCTCTGGTTTGTCCCCTCCCTGACAGCAACCACGAACTCCAGGCACAGGCTCCAGCTCTCTGAACCTCTGGCTACTGTGAACTTTAATCCTCCGCATTGCACAGCCGTGTCCCCCCCGGCCACTGCCCACAGCCAGCTCCGACCCTCTGCACCCCAGGGACAGCCAGGCCCCGCTTGAGCCACTCTAACCGTAAGGATCACTTTGCATCATCTTATTCTACAACCCCCAGCACCTCTCTGATCCACTCTGCCTCTCTTCCCCCAGTCCATCACTTCTCCCCCACCTCAATCCTACAAATGAAGCGGGAAAGAATTCCCTGGCCAGTGCCTTCAGCAAGAGCCTGGCAAATGCCAGGTTAGGAGAGGTCCCACTGTCCCCTGACATAGCTCAAGCTTTCCTCACCAGAGCATTAGGGAGTTACTCGCATCCTGCCCACTTCCTTCCCACTCTTACCCCCAAGGGGGTAAATTTTATTTCACTGCAGCCCACAGTCACTTTGCCATGGGGCAAAGCAGAAAACTCTGGTGTTGGTTTACAATTTCCAGCTCAGGGCACAGGATTTGATAGTCTTCCTTGTGAAACAGCCTATATTTTGATTCAAATCTGTTCAGAGAAAGCTGCCTATGGATCGAGCTCATGCCCAGCCTGCACATTTGGTACCTGCAACTTCGTCTCCGCCCTGCCGCCCTTTAGTCCTGCTAAGCTAGAGACAAAGCAATGGATTTCTTTCTGGTTCGGGTGCCAAGGAAACTGTCAGCTCCCATTCAGTCTCCAAGCTGTTCCTTGCAAGGCGTTTGCTCAGCCACTTGCAAATGATGCACCCAATGAGCCATCCAGCCGATTTCCCAGGCCAGCTTCAGAGCGGCGCGCTGGCCACGGGCCCCTGGGCCAGGAGGTAAGGAACAGAGGAAACCGGGGGCCCTGGTATGCAAGAGGCTGGTGACCTTGACTGAACTATAACTTACTAATACCAGTCCCTCTTGAACAAGGGCAACTAGATGAAAAAGCAGGTCTCGCTGTTTGTTCCAGTTGGAAGCCATCTCATCTCTTTAATAAAAAGCTACTTATTTGAAAAAGCACAAAAAAAGTCGCAGTTCCTTGAATAAAGCAGGGCTTGAACAATGGGAATTGCCTTCTTTGATTGTAAAGCCAGACCCCTTCTCCCAGCAGTATCTAATGCCACAGCACATTACCTAATGCCAATGTCACACTGGAGGTGTCCCAACTCTCGTCCTGACTTGTGCCTTCGGTTTTTCTGCCCCACTTCATTTTTTTCTTCCCATCCCTGCTTCTCTCACACAGCCACAACTCCTCCAGTCGATGTCCTTCACTTCTGCACCAGCGAGTCCCGCTGCTGTGTGACAGCTCTCAGCTTTGCTGAGAGTTTAGTTGAAGAACTTGGAGTCAGTTCCTTCAGAGGAATTCTCTGGCTCCAGCACAGACTTGCACACTCCTGCAGATCATAGAATCATGGAATGGTTTGGGTTGGAAAGGACCTCAATCCCCATCCAGTCTCACCCCCTCCATGGGCAGGGACACCTCCCACTGGATCAGGGGCTCCAAGCCCCATCCAACCTGGCCTGGAACCCCTCCAGGGATGGGGCAGCACCACTGCTCTGGGCAACCTGGGCCAGGGCCTCCCCACCCTCACAGGAGAACCTTTCTTCCTATGATCTTGTCCAAATCTCCCCTCTTTCAGCTGAAAGCCGTTCCCCTCATCCTCTCCCTGCCCTCCCTGATCCAAAGCCCCTCCCCAGCTTTCCTGGAGCCCCTTTCAGCACTGGAAGCTGCTCTAAGGTCTCCCAGGAGCCTTCTCTTCTCCAGGCTGAGCAACCCCAACTCTCCCAGCCTGGCCTGGTGCAGGAGGTGCTTCAGCCCTCACATCATCTTTATGGCCCCCTTTTACTGCACCTTTTACTGGTGAAGATCTCCACATTGTTGTGGGTGCTGCCTCAATGAAGAGATTTCCAGGGGTATTTGCCCAGCAGCAGTAAGAAAGAAGGCAGAGAAACGCCACAATTCTTCATTATTGGATGAACCAGGAAGCCTGAAACAGAAAATAATTATAAAATATCTATGGAAACCACCCTAGCCATATTTGCTGAAAAAGAATTTTCTTGTCAAACCAGTTGATCAAGAATAATTATCTACGAAACTTCACGAGATTAAAATTTCCCTTTTCTTGACCATTTTTTATCCAATTGATGGGCAGATATTTGCTTCAGGTAAACAACACACCCTGTTTATAGCATGCAGTACAAGTATTTCCCAGCATGTTTATTCTGAAATATTTGTATTGTACCGACGGGAAGTGATTGCAGAAGAAATCCACCCAAGCTGTGCTCCTCTCCAAAGCACTGGTTGGAAGCAGCTGTTAGATAAGCTGTATCTTTGCTGGATGATGAACCCTGAGATACAAGGGATGGCAAAGAATGAGGCCATAGACCCGTCTGCAAAGAAACACAAAAGTGATCCTGTAGGATTTAGAGAACCGTATAGAATCATATAATCATGAGAGATGGAAAAGACGTCTAAGCTCATCCAGTCTAATCATCAGCTCAACCTCACTGTGATGCCTCAACCATGTCCCAAAGTGCCACAGCCATGGTTTCTGAACCCCTCCAGGGATGGGGACTCCAGCCCTGCCCCGGGCAGCCTCTGCCAGGGCTTGATAACTCTTTCAGTAAAGAAATTGTTCCTAATATCCAATCTAAACCTTCCCTGGCACAACTGGAGGCTGTTTCCTCTCATCCCATCCCTTGCCGCTTGGGAGCAGAGCCCAGCACCCACCTCACCACAACCTCCAGGAGCTGCAGAAAGCAATGAGGTCTCCCCTCAGCCTCCTCTTCTCCAGACCAAACAGCCCCAGGTCCCCCAACTTCTCCCAGAACCCCTGGGCTCCAGACCCTTCCCAGCCCAAAACTGAACCCAGGATTCGAGGTGCAGCCTCACCAGCACCGAGCACAGGGGTCGATCCCTTCCCTGCTCCTGCTGGGACCCCATGGCTGATCCAAGCCAGGATGCTGGTGGCTTTCTTGGCCACCTGGGCCACTGCTGGCTCATGTTCAGCTGCTGTCACCCAGCACCCCCAGGTCCTTTTCCACTGGACAAACCTTGATTCTACTATTTAATTAATTTTTAAAAAGAAACAAATGTATCATCGAAGAAATAACAAAAGAGTTTTCCATTCAAATCTCATAATGACAGAAGAGGGCAAAAATGCCTAATTGCTTACTATCTCCCAGGTTTCTGGGTCTTCACAGGTCTTGCCCTTCTCTCCCTTTAATCTCTCTAAAAGCTCTTTTTCTTCTTGTTTCACACTTCTCTAGAATTTTGATTCCAGTGCCAGGAATCAGGAAGGAGGCATTCCGAAAACCAACCAGAATCGTCTCCTTGGCTTCTGCTGTTGCCAAACAAAATCAAAAACATCAATAATGAGTGTGCATTGATAACTTTGCGATTAATTCCCCTCCTGATCAGCCTCACTATCTTAAATCCTAGGGATGACTTTGACCTGAATGTTAAAAACCATACCCCGGTGAACCCTACCAGATATAATTACTGACAATTCTGTGTCACTCCCAGCCCTGGCAGCTCAGGACTCTTACTAAGGGGTCACTGGCATTCAACAAATCACTCGTTTAACAATGGGAGAATGGAAGAATTGCCCGGGGTCAAGACACACAACCATCACTGATGACTTCCCCCAGCAGTGGTCTTGATGGAGTTCCCCCTTTTCCATATGGTAGAGTGCTCAAATCTGATATAATGAACGCTGTCAGAATGGGATCAACTGCAGAAGATGATCTATTACCCGTCCTAATCCCCTTTTTCTACAGATCAGAGAAACCCCTTCTGAAGGGAAAATTTGCTCTTGCAGAAGCCTGCATGAGAGCTGGCAAAGATGAGCCAGCTTTGCCCCCCGAATTACCAGAGTTACTGAGCCCTCTCTGCAGCAGAGTGGCTCAAAGGGCCCCAGTGGATCGTTCACCGCTCCATCAGTTCAGCAGGAGGGGTTCCAGGCCAGGTTGGATGGGGCTTGGAGCCCCTGAGCCAGTGGGAGGTGGCCCTGCCCATGGCAGGGGGTGGGACTGGGTGGGCTTTGAGGTCTTTTCCAACCCAAACCATTCCATGATTCTATGATTCTCGCTTGTCTCTTCAGCCACAGCAAAAGGGCACGGTTGCGGGGGTCTGACATCAAGCCTGCTCCTCACTTAGATGGAGACGTTTCCCAAGAACACAAGGCATCAGTTTCAACTTGCTTTCTCTCTTTTTTTTTTTTTTTGTCAAGGTAACTTCAGATATATTCCAATGAGGAATGTGCTGTAATTAGCAGCAGGTCGAGTCCAAGTTTGTTATCCAGGCTCACTACATACCAGGACAAACTTCACCTTACCTCGAGATTTTAACCTGCTATGCAAGCAAAGCCCCCTGAAGAAGATGCAACACATGCCTGGAGATGGCATTTCCTACCCCTCAATTATTGTAGGTCCACGTCCTTCAGAGAAAAGCCTGGAGATCAAACTAAGTTTGGAGAAAAGTTGCAGTACCAGCAAGGAAAAGGAGGTGGTGGCGGCTTTATTTTGTTTTTAAAGGCTGTTATGCCAGCAGCTATTCTGCCAAGGCTGCCAGACAGACCAGGTTTACGTTAAAAGCTCGGTTATTTGTTTTGGTGTCAGCAACGCCTGCAAGCATTTAAAGTCTTGGGAATTTTTGTTTATTTTAATTACTACCATCAGATCAGTGTTCTACCATCAGATCAGAGAACCGGTCTCTTTCTTGTCGGGCTTGAACTAAAAGGACTGAATGGGCAAAGAGAATAATTCCCGGCTGCCTGCTTCCCACGCTGCACTCGTCGGGCACACTGAGCTCAGTTGCTTTCTTTCCAGGGACAGCCACGTAAAGTTATACCTGGAGAAGTGACAGTGTGAGGCAGTGACAGTGACAAAGTCAGGGCATCACGGAATCACTAAAGCTGGAAAAGACCTCTAAGTTCATCCAGTCCAACCCTCAGCCCAACCCCACCATGCCGGCTAAACCATGTCCTAAAGTGCCATGGCCACAGATGGAGATGCAAGGGTGAGAACAAGGATTTGCACTCAAGGATCTTTTCTTTTGCCTTTTGTCACCCTTGCTCAACAAAAGAAGGAAATGGGGAAAATGTTTTAAGTCATTTTAGTGGTATTAATGGTATTCTATGATTCTGTTACACATTTAAGGGTGCAAACCCAGTTGAATGGGAATAAGGCTGAAAGAACCACAGAGTCACTTCCAAATCATAGAATAGTTTGGGTTGGAAGGGACCTTAAAGCCCACCCAGTTCCAACCCCCTGCCATGGGCAGGGACATCTCCCACTGGCTCAGGGGCTCCAAGCCCCATCCAACCTGGCCTGGAACACCCCCAGACACAGCTTCCCTGGGCAACTTGTGCCAAGGCCTCACCACTCTCATTGTGAAGAAAGTCCTCCTTATGTCTAGTCTAAACCTGCCCCTCTCCAGTTTATACCCATTACATATTTATAGCCAAATGGGAGACTTAGTTTGCCTTTGAGAAATACGTCACTTACTAGTTTAAAGCTAACGCACTGAAGTGTTTCTGGGAATGGGAAGAACAGTTTTGAATGCCAGATAATCATCAACAGTGACATAAACTTAAAGAAAAGCCAGTTTAGGGGAAAAGAAATGATGGCTCTGTATAATAAATAAGACTATACCCAAACTATTCCTTCCCTTCATTAATTTCTCAGGAATCAAAGCAGAAGCATAGCGTGCACTTTGGGACAGACTACAGTAATGTCCTCTTAAGAAAACAGTCATAGAAGCATTTAGCTAAGAAAGAAGCCAATGTGTTTGGCTTAGCAGAAAGAGCCAATGTCTTTTAAAATATCAGTCTTAAATTTATCTTGCAAGAGGAAGAGAAGTTCTCCAACATAAACCACTCCAATTCATCACAAATGTTCAAAACTGTTTGTAATGAGCAAAGCTACCAGACCCCACTGTTCAAGGAAGCCGCTAATTAATAATGCTAATTAAACCCTCCCAGCAAGGGTAACGGCTTAGTTAGAAATGCTCAAGGAAAAGAGATAGTGAGACAACAGGAAATTCATTGCTGCTGCAACTGCTATCTTATCTACTCAAAACACAAGCATTATTTAACCTGAAAGACAAGAGATTATTCAAATAAAATACCAATCTCTCTTCAAGCTACAGAATTTGCAAGCGAATATAGAGCAAACCCTGGAATACAACCCCAAACTTATCATTCGGAAGGGTAAATGAAATAAGAGACAGAATAGGAAATGGCTTTGACTTTGTGCAAGATTGTTTTTAATTGGTTGTCTATCAAAACCATGCACACAGGGGAGACCAAACCGCAACTGATGTTTAATTCCAAGAGCTGGATTTGACCTAGAGACTTTAATTCAGCATTGACTTCACAAAGGAGTCATCCCTTACACGTCTTTTTCATTCAGGGAGGGAAGTGCGTTCCAATGCCTGCCTGCAGTGGGATAACAGCTTCAATTTGACCTGTATCTATGTAAAGAGGAAGGAAACCCAAAGCACACAAACCCATTTCCTGGTCTATATAGAACTCTGAAGCCAGGGATGTGTGTTAGCCCAAGATGTGGTTATGAACTAACAAGTAGCACTCCCAAATCAAACTCGTCTGACATATCACACGTTATGGAGGTTTAGTGCTTTTCAATCAATGCACGATGGACAGATACTTTTCAGAGCTCAATGTTATCCTCAGCCTGCAGCCCCATGCTAGCATTTGTACCAACCCCAGAGGCGTTCCGGTTATTAGTGATAACTTTCTCTACTCAATTTATCAGATTGCATGGTCCATAGATCCCAAATACCGGCGAAAGACACAAAGAAAACTCTGTTCACTTTGTGGTTTGCTGCACCAAAAGTAGAACTGAAAATATATTTTAAATATACAGGGAATTTGCTGAGGAATCTCTCCTATTTCCATAGTTTTCCCAGGTTTCTTTCAACATGCAAGATGAGCAAGAACAGAACAGGAGCTCTTTAAGTCAACTTTTCCCCAGTTACTTACCCTTCCAAGGCCAACTGTAGGGGCAAAACAAGCTGTACTGCAGAGAACAGAGTGATCTGGAATTCCACCTTTAAACTTTATTTTCATCCTATAACCAAATACTACCAAAAGAAACACAAACAGGATATTCCCGAGGCAAAATTCTCTTAGATTAAAACTTGACAGCTAGCGTTCTTTGCCAAGGGAATCTTATTCCCCTGTTTTGGCAGCGCTCTCTGTAGTTACAAAACCCTGTGCATGTCCGCTTCTCAGATGCACAGCCACTAAACGTGAAAACAAATCATTTCTTTCTCATATTAATTCCCTATAAATAGTACTAAAAAGACAACGGGAACTGTTGATTTTTGCAGGCAGAGCTTCTGCCTACGGGACTGGGCAGTCAGGCTCCAAATACAGGAGCTCTAAATACACAAAGAGCAACACTGAGGGGAGAAGCAGCCCAAGACTGTGTATGCTCAGGATGGTCAAAGTCTGGTGGCAGTGGAGAAGAGCAGCTCTTGAAAAAGGCTTCATAGATGCCTTCATAGAATCACAGTACGGTTTGGGTAGGAAGAGACCTTAAAGATCATAATTTCTTAAATCAACTAAGCAGTGTTTACTACAAAATAAGTATAAAAAAGGTACCATACCTGCTAACTGCTTATTAATCCTAAAGCTGAAATGGAGTGGCAGTACCTGAAGGTATCTCTAGAGCTGCTCCGGATAAAGAATCCATGCCAAGACCGCAGAACATAACTGCAGATACCACAGCGGTGAGGCAGAAATACCTGTCAAGGTTAATTGGTTGCTATGTTTAAAGAGAAAAGAGAGGAATGCCATAAGCTGCACTATTAAACCACTGCGTTCCAGAAGCCTGGAGCAGCATTGTCAGCAGCGGTATCCAACACCACACACACCTATGTTAAACAAGCTCATTTTAGGACGCTATGGAATAAAATCAACAGAGCAGGTAGAGAAGCAGAATCTGCAGCCAGCCAGCAGCTTACGGCTGTTAATGAGTACACAGGCATTTGTGTTGGGCAACAGAGGATCATAGAATAATTTGTGTTGGAAGGGATCTTAAAGCCCATCCAGTTCCAACTCCCTGCCATGGGCAGGGACACCTTCCATTGGACCAAGCTGCTCAAAGCCTCATCCAACCTGGCCTCAAACACCTCCAGGGATGGGGCAGCCACAGCGTCCCTGAGCAACCTGTGCCTCACCACTGTCATAGTGGAAAAATTCTTCCCTATGTCTAGGCTAAATCTGCCCCTCTCCAGTTTATAGCCATCGCACCCTGTCGTATCCCCACAAGCCTTTGTGAACAGCCCCTCCCCAGCTTTCTTGTAGCCCCTTCAGGTACTGGAAGCTGCTCTAAGGTCTCCCTGGAGCCTTCTCTTCCCCAGGCTGAACAACCCCAACTCTCTCAGCCTGTCCTCGTATGGGAGGTGCTCCAGAGACAGTATCTCACCAAGTGCCCCAAGCAGCCTCTGAAAACGAACACATCAACCACCCCGTGCTGCTTCTAGGGACAATGGAACCTGCTCTCCTGTCCCCTGGTACCGAGCAAGTGCCTCGGAGAGCATCACATCGTTACTGCAGAGCACGCTGCTGAGCAGGGACAAGGACACACTGCACTAAAATTACCCGCTCAACAAAGTCACAAGTACAAGGGTTTTGCCATAGTCAGTCCTGAGGAAAACTGTGTGCCTCAGGATCCCAGAAGCATTGTCATCCTAAATACTGTTCTACCAGAAAGGAGATTGTAACAAGATGGGTGCTGGTCTCTTCTCTCAAGCAACAAGGGACAGGATGAGAAGAAATGGCCTCAAGTTGTGCCAGGGGAACTTTAGGCTGGATATTAAGAACAATTTCTTCCCTGCAAGGGTTGTCAGGCATTGGCAGAGGCTGCATCCCCACCCCTGGAGGAATTTAAAAGCCATGTGGATGTGGCACTTCAGGACACAGTTCAGCGGTGGATTTGGCAGTGCTGGATTGAGGGTTTTACTCAATCTTCCAGGTCTTTTCCAACCCAAATGAGCCTGTGATTCTGTCAGAACACAATGTTTTTAGTCACGCAACATCAGTGTTGAACACCCAGACACCCACCATCACCCATCCCGGGCCCGGGGCTCCCTCTGCTGGCACAGGGAAACGCCTGTCCCACCACTGCCAATCCCGCTGTGCTCCCAGGAACCAGGGCTTGGAGGGAAATCAGCTTAAACTGCGACCACGGGGTTTTGAAAGCGCAGCTTCACTGTGCACCGTAACCTCCCGTGTGTGGACAACGCACAGAGGAAGCGACAGGTACCCATGTTGATTGATCTGTGCTTTTGTGACAACCAGCCAATGATGACTTAGCGCACATTGCCGATGAACAGTTGTCCTTGCTCGTATGATGCCTACAAAGAACAGGTTGTGTGTTTACTGTCCCTGCTGGGACATAGATGGCAAAGCAGAAAGGCTGTTGATTGCAGAGGAAAAGCTCATGAAGGCGAGTGTGAAAGCTTCGCCTCCCCTTGTCATCACCTCTTGTAATTGAATCACAGAACCATGGAATTGTCTGGGTTGGAAGGGACCTCAAAGCCCATCCAATACCACCCCTGCCATGGGCAGGGGCACCTCCCACTGGCTCAGGGGCTCCAAGCCCCATCCAACCTGGCCTGGAACCCCTCCAGGGATGGGGTAGCACCACTGCTCTGGGCACCCTGGGCCAGGGCCTCCCCACCTGAACAGCAAAACATTTCTCCCTACGATCCCAACTATCTCCCCTCATCCTAACCATTTCATTGGTCTTGAACCTGAAAACCTCAACTCAACTCTCTCGAACAGTCCACAAAACCAAGGATTGTTCTTTACATCCAATTTGACTTAAAATTATTTAACTCTATCCCCAGCTCACTGGCAGCAGGAAGGTTGTACTTGCCAAGCTGTTCTGACCTATCCTCCTTGGAGAGAACATGAGCTCCACAAAGGATACAATCCCCAACCCATCAGGCATTGTGAAAGATGAACACATTTTTACATCTCGCTAACATCCACAAAACAGAAAACAACTGCAGAACACCACCTCTGAATATCAGAAATATTACACAAGTCATGTTTATGGGTTATAAAAGCCCTTTTATAAAGCCATTTTTAAACAAAACCAAAAAGTTTACAAAAGAAAATAAAAGATACAGAAGAATGAGTTGCTTAATATATTCCAAAAAGGAGAAAAATAAAAGAGGGGACACAATTCCAACATGCTGAACAATAAAGGGTTCTTTTTCCTTGTGTTTTCTTTTAATACAAAATACAAGCGAAGGATACACGTACTTAAAACAGAGCTCAGGAGCAGGTATGCAGTCCTGGGAACCCTTTCAATAAAAGCAAAGCAGGGGGTTGTTATTTTTTTGTCTTTCTTTCTTTGCAGGTACATACAGAGACTGGAATATGTAAAATTAAGTAGCACAAAAGACCATCACACAATTCTACCAATGAATGTTGCATCTATAAATTCACGAACATGGTCAACAGTCATGTTCACTTCAACCCCTTTAAAAAAAAAATGTTGTTTTTTATTTTAAATAAAGCATTAATGTTACATTCAGACTTCACTCCTAGTACCATGCAGTAGATCTCAGTATTGTCAAGGTATTGCAAGAGTCACCAATGTTATCGTGCCTGGTGGCAACAGCCACGCCCACACACGTGCCCGCCATGGGCCGGCAGCACCGGACACCACTGGCAGCTGCCCCTGGTTCTGTCTGCTCTTGAGATTAAAGAAAAATTAAAAGGGATGGGGAGGGAAATTGCAAAGAGACTGATTTTTTAGAACAGCTCAAGAGGGGTCTGCAAATACTCAAGACAAATATTCATTGCATACCAGATGATAATGCCTTGATGACAGCCAAGGCCCTACCTGGAGTCTCCTCCTCTACTGTCAAAGTGAATATTCAGGGGTTGCTGTGACACAATGTTCATGATTAAACAAAAAATTATGTAGCTCTTATTTACAATTTTTTTTTAACAATTGCTTCTGCAGGAAAAAAAAAAAGTCAAACTCACAAATCTTCCGAACACAAAGGGAATTAAGATGTCAGACACTCCCATGCGCGCACTCACACCCGCGCACTCACACACAAAATACTTCAGGGGCTTTTACACACATTATTCTGACTTAAGCTGATTGAGTATTTCTCCATCCCACCCACTACCCCTCCCAAAATATATATATAAAAAACCCTCGCCCCAATATACAAAGCATATGCACAATGGTGTTTTGCAGTCACACTGAGCATGCTCGGACCGATGGACCCACTCGATTCACCGCGGCTGAAGGGGGCAGGCAGTCTGGAGAGTCACCTCCGATAGTGGTTGATACACAGAGTCAGCACATGGCGAGGACTCAACTAGACTTCGAAATATTTGCAGTTGGTTTTTAATAGAAAGAGGTCAATGAAAAGACATTCAAATGCCAGTCACCTACTGAAGTGGGAAGTCTAAAACGAGGATATGCTTGATTTGGGGAGGTCTCGAATGGACACCGCCATCTTTCAGAGCTCAGATGCTCCTCATAGTGCTTTAAAAAAGTCATCTTGGACAGTACAAACGTTAACAGGTTTGTTTCCTAGTTTCGTTAGCATAACTTGTATTTAAACCTCCCCAAACTGCAGGAAAATAGTCAAACATCAGGGATTAATTTCTATTTGATCATATACATATAGAATATATAATTTCCACACATAGTCCCCCAAACTAACACACCCTATACGACAGCAACTACTTTGCGACAGTGTCCCTTTAAAATATCCATCTGTTTAAGTTTTCATACCCTGCCTCCCCCAACAGATGAACATCCATTTCTCAAATATTAAACTCATGGATCAGTTTGTTGTTTTTTTAAGAACCATGTGCTCAACAATATGATCTGTTATAAAAATAAACACTTCACAAACAAATTACATAAAGCAAAGCACCAGTTTCTACAGCTCAAAAGCTTCCAGCATGTTACAGTTTACTTCCCTCCCTCCTCAGCCTGGGTGCCTCAGTGTCTATTGTACCTTGTGACCATCACCAGTGGAGGGAAAGAGGAGGGAAAAAAAAAGAAAAAAGAGAAAATAAAGGAATTCTAGCATATCTTCTGCCCCTGCCTGGGCAGTCCATCCCCTGCGGATGCAGAATGGAGCCGAGCACGCTCCGAACCATTACCTGGTGTCAGTGAGGCTCCTCGCAGGAGTCACCCACAGTGTGTCACTTCTCTCCCCACACTCTTCGGCTTTGATGAAGTTAAAATGACAAAATTAAAAGCTTCTTGGCTGCCCATTTCTAAACCTCGCTCTCACCCACGATCCACTCCAAAATCCATTTAGCTTGACACGTTTGGCATTGTCTTGCTGATCAAACAGAAACTGCAGCAAATACTCTTTAGTATGAAATTCTGACTGGGATTGTGAATTTTGACTTATCCAGCCCAGTTAAAGGCAGTGCTATTGGTATATAACTGTGAAACTCAACACAGTGGGGTGGATTCAGAAACAGGATATAGAATGGAAGTTAGGTTATGAACTACTATTAGAAGAGTAAGACCAGGGCACTAAATTAACTCAATTTTGGAATAAATCCATTTACCTCTCTGCAAAGGTTCCAAAGCTACAGCTGCGTAACAGAAGACAATCTTTTCAAAGCCGCCTTCTGTCAAGGAAAACTTTCTGCTCCGTGAAGAATTATTCACGTTCCTAAAGAAAAGCGTTTGTACAGCTCATCTTCAAGAAACCAGAATGCTTAATACAAATTAAAAAGGACATTTTACAACGTTAAATCTGTCACTATTGAAAAATGTTGTGTACTAAAAATATTTATTAAGCTTCACAATTTTCTCCTATCTGTAAAAACGTGAATTGCTGTGTTTCTAGCAAAGTAACCAAGAGACTGGCAGGGCTTAGTGTTTGCACAGGTCAGTGTAACAGTGAGATATAGAAAAAGGTACAAAATCCCCACAGTAGTAAAGGATTTACATAGTGTTTGGGTTGTGACAAACTCAAAAAATAAGCATCACGCAGCCTCTAACAGCCATTAGAGATGAACACACGAGAAAGCAGAACAATTTGGTGAGATTAAAGGGCCAAAATTGTCAGGCATAAAATAAGCCAGTCCAACACCTGAACCATGGAAACATTTTTCACAGGCTTAGTTGTGTTAGAAAAAAAAAAAAATTAAGTGGAACTTACAAAATAAACTCTGCAGAAAACATCCAGTCTGGTGGGTGAAGCAGCAGCCGTAGGAGCAGATCAGCTGGAGGAATTCTACATTAACTAAGCCTTGTTCACTTTAATACCAAAACCCAAAAGACAAGGATAGCTTGAAACAAGTCTGGACTGAAGGGGAACAACTGTGTGAACCACACATTCCCTGAAGTGTACACTACTCCCACCTTGAATCCAAATGTTTTTTAATCTTGGCAACTTATTTTCACGTATTACCCAAGAAGAACTGGACTCGGAGTGGGGGTACGCAAGAGACTCTGTCCTCCCAGGGATTGGGAAGGTGGGAAGAGGTGTGGGAAAGCAGAGTTGATCACATTATTTGCAAGACTGATACTTCACTCCAGCCTTAAGCTGTTCTGCAAAATTAAACCGCTTGGAAAATAAAGATTTACAATGGAAACACCGATCATCTTTATTGTAACGGCAACAGTAGTTTCATTATAGTAAAGAATGTTAGAGAACTTAAATTTTTATAAGCCCAGGTAAAGTAATTTACCAGCCTCAATAAAATCCATGGCTGTGAATCACACAAGACAATCACTTGGCTGTTCTATTAATATTGTGTTCCATATTTTAGGCTCCACTCTGTGCTCAGCATCTTCAGATTCCCTGTGCCATTCAGCCAAGTGCCCTTCCTGGTCACATTAGTGTATCACGTCTAAATGCTCTCTAAAATCCAAACGGGATTAAAAATCTGGTGGCACATGCACCAGAAACCCAACTAATTAGCTGCCTTATGTTACCTTCGAGAGGCTGGTTACAAAATGTGTAGTTCTGTGACAAAAAAAAAAAAAGATGCAAAAGCGTGTCAGCTATAACTGTGAGCGACATACAGCAAGCACAAAGGGTTTAAGAAAAAAAAAAGCAAGAAAAATATCAGGTCCAGTTTTCAATATTTCCACCAAAAAACATGGCAGCAACCTCTGTATTCACGTCTGAAAACCAAGGCTTGGGTATTTTAATTAAGTTTGAAAAAGGATATGGCTGCTTTGATAAAAACACATTAAAACGCCGCCACACACATCTCAACTGTCTTGCATTTGGAGGTACATCCTTCTTCCATTATAAAACGACAGCCCTGCCACGCTGTTTCCCAACTCCATCTCCTCTCGGCTCCATGCGTTACTACTGTTCCCTACCCAGCACTTCTCAGGCTTAAGGAGCAGAATGATGCCCAAGTTAGAAGCCGATATGTCGACACGGGAGCAAAGCCTCCCACCCTGTCGAATGAAGAAATGGAAGTGGTATCAGGGCAATGTTTGCCACTGATGGAACTCTGCTGTCCCACAATGCAGCTGGAGAGGCCGAGACGTTTCATCACACAGCCTTTCCAAGGACAGATTGGGGGAGAGAAGAGAAACACTTAGCGTGACTCACAGAATCAGACTGACTGGAGCATTACAGGAATCCTCTGCTTCACATTTAGAAAAGGACATCCCTTGCCCCAAAAGCTAAAGAACTGAGCTCTACGCTACCCATCATTTTTTTTTTCCCTTGGAAAGATGTTTTCCACGATACTTAATGGAAACCAGAGTTTAAAAAAATTGTTTTCAATTTCTCTTCCCTATTCTGCCCATCTATAGCCACCTTGGAAGAAATAAAATACAGTTGATGGAGGTGAGAAGTCTGTAGGTTGTGTGTCTGAATTTGTATAGAATGAACCACAATCTGCCTCAAGCAGAAGAGTATTCCATCCCACAAAAACAAAATACCTCGCAACCTATCTGGAGGGTCTCTTCCAAATAAAAGACAGCAGACCATCTACAAGTCTCTTGATTGCTTTCCATGAAAAACGTGCCTGAATCCAAGAAACACAGGTTTCCTCCCCGTGTCTCCTCTTCCTCAATTGGAATTCATAATCAACTACATTTTTTCTGAGTGAACTTGATCAGCAAAAGTCTGTTAAAGCATGGTTCAGTTTTTCAACATATTCAAATACAGAATAACAGTTTGAAAGAACTCTTACCAGCACTGGGAAATCTACTCTACTTAACGATTTTTAAGTACTGTTTCCACATATCAGTCTCAAACCTTATTGCTCCACAACTGCAGTATCCCTTGAAAAAAATATATATTTAAACGGTCTATTAATTTGTCTCAAATGGCTTTCAGATTTGGTGGGGGAGGGAGAACGGAATGGCCAACAGAGAACATTGACTTCAAAATATTACTGTATAAGGGTTTCCTCTTATTAAAAAAAGGATACACTGTATTAAACAGCTGAAAGTAAAGACAGCATTCAAAGCCCATGAGTCAAGCCACAGCCAAAACCGTGTTCTACCCTTAGTATATTTTCTTTTCCTTTTTCTTTTTTTTCTTTTTTTTTTTTTCTAAACAAAGATTTTCTCAACTGCCATTTAATCTTCACCAGAGGGTGCTTCGTCTTCAGATCCTTCATCCCCTGATTTCTCTGGTGGAGGGCTGGCTGATTTTTTCTTTTCTGGGGGACTTTCAGGCTCTTCATCCTCTTCTTTGGGGGATGGGGTCTTTTCTTTTGTCACCTTGGAAGCTGTGGGGCGGCCTGCCTTCCCTTTGCCTTTCACTGGGCTGGGGGTCACTGGAAAAAGAAACAGCTTACAAAAGTTACAATCAGCAAAGACAAAAAAAGGCTTTAAACAAACAGGATTTACAAGATGCTTCAACAGCAGGTTTGGTTTTCCTTCGACCATACCACACGTGGTGGGTTTTGCACTCCATAGTAGTAAAGCTGAACTGAAAAGCTACCTAATGGGATTTTAAAACCATTTCATTGCAAGTCCTGACTAATTACTAGATATGACTAGATATTACTAGATATGATAAACTAAGATAACCAGACTCGTCAAACCAGTACATGCGCTGCTATTATGATTTTAAACGTTCTCCAGAAAAGCATCAAATTTTCCTTTGGTTCACATTTCTCCATCTTCCTCCACCCTGAAAACATCACAAAGTCCACAAGTCCCAAATCCAGCCTGTGGCTACGCAACACAAAGTCAGACCGCAGCATCTCAGTAGGGAAGGTTTTGCCATCAACGCAGCTTTTGCCAATAAGACACAAATACCAACTCAATCTCTTCATTAAGAATTAAAGCTCCTTGTTATTTCATAATGCCGCTTTAAATCATGGCAAGTTACATAAGTTGGCCCTTCAACATTCTATTTGAATGCCTACCGCCCCCAAGATTTCCAGACTCCTCTCTAAGAGAAGAAGAAAATGCAAGCCTCCAAAGCAAAACGCGCAACTTCCTTTGTATGGACTCACCTGTAGCCTTTAGCCTGGGCTTCGGCATTTTCTTTTCTTTCCTCTCTGGCTTGGATTTCTTGGAGACCTTTTTATTTTTCTTTTTTGAACTGCCATAGTCACTATCATCATCATCTTCCATGAGGAAGTCTTCATCACTTCCTGAATCTGCTGAAAGCACAAAGAAATTTAAGTTTTTGGGAAAAATTAAAAAAAAAGGGAGCAGAAGATACAGTGGAGAGATCTGCCAGTTCAACTGCGGAGACAAGAAACCAGGGTTCGGTGACCTTATCTATCTGCTATCTGCTGCACTGAAGAAACTGGACATAACAGAAGATTTTACAGGGATAAAGCACCAGTCTGGTGCAACGGGCAAGCGTTTTGAGGTCCTCAAAATACGTCCACCTCCTTGAGAAGTGACCCAACTCAAAACAAAGAGTCTCTTGATAGAGAGAAGTGATCTTTTCTATGGCACTCTTACTCCATTCCGAAATTGCGTTTGCACTCAGCATCTCAGGAACTTATTGTGGTTTGTCACCACCTGCACCCACCTCTGCCTATGAAACAAACCACCTTAATTCAATCAATCAAGGATAAAGCACTTTTACATCACCTGAAAGCAGCATCAATGCCTCAAAACCAATGGGATAGCAAGGAGCAGCAAAAAGCAATAAAACTTAACAATAATCCTTCAGGGCTGCTATAAAGACACACAACTTTACTGCAAACAGAAACTCTAGATATGAAAAATCTAAGCTGGGTCTGTTGGACAGATATACAATATCAAGATAGTTACTGAAAAGGGCAATTGATGTCTTCACCATCACAGTCAAAAAGCAAGCTGTTCTCCTTTTGCCATCTGGCCAGACCCATAAACTCATCTCTGGTGCCATACCCACATGACATTGATTTTAACTTTTTCCAATCCCATTTACTCACTCTCCTGGAACTGTGCCTCATCATCATCTTGTTCTTCCTCTTCACTACCCACATCATCCATAAGCATCTCTCGTTGTTTAGAAGCTGCTTTGGATGCTGCCTGCCGTTGCTGACGCACACTTTTGTGGTCTTCTTTCTCGTCCTCGCTGTCCTCTGTGGCAAAAGTCACCACGTTACAATGAAGATAGAACACAGCCCACCTAAGTGTCTTGAGGGAGTATGTGGGCAAGACAAAGGTCAGGATATTAATGAGAAAGTTAATCAGGACACTCGCTGAGTGACCGAGCTGTGAGAACATGGTCATGTTCAACCTAATAAGCAGGTTTCTGTAGCCTCCCAGTGATAACCCTGTGCAGTATCTTCCACTGCAAAGAGGAGCCACCCTTTGTTTTACCTGCAGGCCTTTTCCTGGATTTGGAGGCTGCTCTCTTATTCTTATCTGGTTTAGCCTTTTTTCCTTTTTTGCTTTTTTGAGAGCTCTCATAGTCACTGTCAGCTTTGCCATCATCTGCTCCTAAGTCATCGTCTTCACTGCCAAAATCTTCATCTGAAAGGGAAAGGTACAAATACAAAGTTTCTTATATCATTCTGAAACATGGACAAGAACTACAGGGAAGAGCTTAATACACATCTAACTATGTATGAAGATAAACTTCATAGAAGCATCACATTACACACAAAAAAAGTGTTATCCAAAAACAGGGCTGGAAGTAACAGTAAAGGCAGATTCCAGCTTAAGATAAACGTATTAGAAAGTGCCACCTAGTTAGTTACCTGCCGAGTGTGAATCATCTTTCTTAGTCTTCACATCTTTTTCTTCTGAATCCTCACTGAAAATGAGAAAGACAGGGTTGGACTGCTAGTTTAGCTCTGGTTTCAGTTACTACTGTAAGGAAAATACCAATTTTCAGAAAGCAAACTGATCTCTATGCTGGGAATATGTACTTTTCCTGGACATTATCATGTTATACTTCAGGATTCCTTAGGTGTATATGTAGTTATCATAGTCGGAAAGATAATACTCAAACTCTCAATCACATACAAACTTACAGAGTCGAGTGAATCAACCAGGAAATAAAAAGGCTGAGAGAAATCACGCTCTTCACTCTGTAACCTATCAATAATCCAAATGTCTTCCATTTTACAGTTAGAGTTTCATAGCGTTATATGCTGATGCATGGCTAAGTCTACAAATGGAATAAATTTTTATTCTGAATAGATTTATAGACATCACTTGTCTTTATGTCATTGTTTCCTTTGGGCTCCTTCACTTGGTGTACACTGCTGTACAGTACTTAACTAGCACACATCTGGCCTGCAATCCCTCAAATGATCTGATCTCTGATGGAGTTATACTGCACCCTTCCAGTGATTTCAATCCCATCACAGGGTAACACTATCAAGCAGGTACTAACATTCTGTTCTTACCCAGACCCCACCATTAGCCATTACCACTGTCCAGAGAGGATTTTCTGGCTGGCATGTCAGAACACACATTCCAACTAGAGAGTAAACAAGTGTTTTAAACAGGAACAGCGCACGCTCTGTAGAGAGCCACTGAGGTATAGCATATCCTTCAGGAATAGCTGCACTGCAGAGCTTGCCAAGGTCAGGAAATACAATAGATCAACTCTTGCCATTTCAAATGTGGCAACTGGAGCTGACACACATTTCTCAAAAACTCTAACAGTTAAGATAACTTGTCACATTTCAGCCCCTCAGGTCCCTTTGTTTTCAGTCTTAGACAGACAACTGTGGATTTCAATCCCTTAAATACATGAGTGTGTTTTATATGCAAGCCCTCTGCAGTGTTTGCGATACACACTTAAACATCCCCAGAGCTAATAGGAAGTTAAGGTCAACTATTTAGCTGCTTTGGGACCTGAGTAGCCCAATTTCTTTACACATCATACTCATTAAACCTTTGATTTCAGGCGTGTGTAATAGCAGGTGAACCATGTAAATATTCCCATGCCTACATTCAGCTTCCACCTTACGGAACAAGAGCAGGAAGTCTCTTAAGTAACACCTGCTGCTAAGGAACCTGTATTGCAGCAAACAGTGCAGCAGAACAGAGGCACCTTGGGATTATGGAATGAGGACCAGCTGGCAGAACCTCAACCCCTGAAGCTGATATCCATCATGAAAGCAGCCAATTGACTTAATAGGTCTTACGACAATCATTTGCCGACAACAGTTATAGTAAAAAGGAAAACACTTTCACCCCACAGAAGAGACTTTCCCTGTTCGGCAGGGCATCATGTAGTGCCAAATCCCTTCACACTGCTGGAGCAACTCAGTTATCAAAACTGGTCACTTTGTTTCTGAATTAGACAAAGCACAAAATGGGAAACAAAGGATCACAAAGGTAACAAATGGCCCCTATTCCTAACTCCCACTGTACTGTCCTATTTAATTCTGATCCACAGGAACGCTCTGAGCCCACCGGAAAAACATGGAAAGTGAAATGCATCTTGCCATATCTTACCTGGATAACTCTAATAGCTGCCAATTTTTGTAACTCTGATCAGATTCCTTCCCATTCCAACTGTCTAGCTCTGGAAAGCTAATTTAATGATGAAATCCTAGTGACAAGTACTTTATATGTCATCTCTTTGTCTACTTGGATAAGAACGAACCACCTCAATGTCCAAGCTGGTTACTTACACAAGCTTTGTGATTGAGAGCTCCGTTTCTTACATCGCAGACCTTGAATCCCACTTACAATCACTCCTCTTAGAAGACACTGCTCCCCACATACAGGACAAGGTTTGCAGAAATGTTCATAACGGATGAAGTGAGTGCTTCTTTTACCTGTCCTCCTGAGAATTCTTCCCAGGTCGCCTCTTATTTTTAGCCTCCCGAGGAGACGAACGGATTTTCTTGGATGGGGGACCTGAATCTCTTCCATAATCTTCATCTGGATAGGACAGTACAAAATGGTTTTGAAACAAACTCCTAGTTCCCAGCACACTGACTTCCTCAGCTATAAATTTAAATTACTATTTTATGCACATCAAAAAGAAAATCTTAAAAAAACAAGAGAAAAACAAACCCAAAACAAACTACAAAGCCTCAAACAAAAGTCTATAGAAGCAAAGTCCTGTCTTGAACCAGGGATTTACCTTTTCTCCTACCAACAGCACAATAAAAATGCCACACACAATCAAGTTGGACACAGGAATATTCAGAAAGATTACAGAACACCTACACGGGGACACAGTTTCTCATTTTATAGCTTGTCAGAAACAGAGTTATTATGTAAGCCTATTAAAAGTTAACATTCATATATACTCTACATGCTTTTAACAGCAAACACTTTATTTACTGTGCTATCACAGGAAAAAGTACGCCATTGTATAGTAGTTTAGAGAGCAACTTTCTGCAACTATTATACAATGGCTCATACAGTATGACTAACATGACTGCAGTTAATAACGACACATTTGTTTCCATTAGTTATCAGTGTAACCTCACTTACCAAACAGTAGCAGCATGTCTAAGAACACAAAACATCTTCCACATGGCTTCAGAAATATTTTGTTAATTCACACAGAACATAAAGTTTTGGGGATTTTTTTAAATTCACAAAAATGCCTAACATTACGGTATTAACTTGATTTTAATCCACTAAAATAAATCGAAAACATATTTTACTGTAGAAAAAGTGGCATCAGGGAGATTCTGCCATAAAACATAACATAGACCAAAGAAGAAGAGATTGCTGCCAACAGCCTCAAGGCACTGCAACAATACAAGCATTAAATAATAAGATTTCTATCACCATTGTTTGTTTAATACAAAACATATGAGGATCATTATATTTTCAAATACTTAATAATAGTTCAGAAACTGTGAAGAGCAGAAACTCCTCAGAATTTAAGTTAAAAAGATGTGACTAGAAGCAAAACAATTAATATGCAAAGCAATAAATTAACTTTTCTAGCCCAAGAACATTATATTGTTAAGAAAACAATAATTTACCAGCATCATCTGATTCCTGAAACTGGGAGTAATCGACCACCTTCCTGTTCCTGTTAAAAAGGGAGGGGGAATGAAAAATTAGCAATCCATAATCCCAGAGATACCAAAGCTTTTTTTCCAAGTAAAATGAAATTGCCATATCCTTAATTCCAGTGTAGTGTTTGTAGCTCAAAACCATCCCAAGAAAGCTCTTCTCAGCCACCTACACTTTCAAAGTCAGAAGCAAACACTCCATATATTCCAGCATTTTCCCAAGGAGCTATTACAACAGACGGGATCACAGTCTCAGAATCTGAAAGTCCTTCTCGGCAAGCAGCCCTCTCTTACTGCTCAGGACTGCAGTGACGAAGAGCCATCTTCCCCTATGCTACGCGGTTCCTTCATTATTAAAACTACTAATCTATCATTCTGGATCTCTGTACTTGTGAAAGCACTGTTTTACAGCAGGGTCTGTAGCCCAAGATTAGAGACGCATTTAAAGAATGCATCAACCTGAACTTTGTGCCAGAGCTCCCCCTAACACCCCATCTCAACACTGTGATATTTAAGACCGGGATTCCAGGTATAAAGCAAGCACACAAATACCATCATAAAGTAGAGAAATATTTCCTAACTGCTGTGTTTTGAATTTCTGTTTCACACAGCTCAGTACAACCATGCTTGCTCTCACACCTTCTCCTCAAAATTCACATTTCCCCATGCAATCCCTGTTTCTGAAGGATGTTAAGCTTTCACCTGGACTCCAAACACCCACCTCTTGGGGGTGACACACAACAGGAGGGGCAGGTACAGGTAAAAAAAGGCACCAGGCATTCACACACCCCTGTATGCACAGTTTTTACAATGTCTTTGACCCAAAGCCAACAATGAAATTGATTTTGTAGTAATCATCACCTGAACTCACTTTCACAGCTAGAAAAGGCAGGCAAGTAACAGGTAAGTGACCTCCCCAGCATCACAGACTTCAGAAGCGCTGCAAAGAAAGGCCATCCAGCACATAAGCCACAATGCCCTTCCCCTTCTTGCACTGCAGCGTGCAACTTGAATTTCACATTTGATCCCCATAAATGAAATGCACTTTGTGATTAACATTGTGCATTGCTGACAAGACTATATAGTTGAGAGATATCGCAGTAGTCACTGTTGCATTCTGGCTGTTAATCCATTGGAGATCAATTGGAAGTCACCCTACTGCACAAGCCCCTCTATTCACAGCTCACAGCTGTCAAAAAGGTGAAGGAGCATAGATCTTCTATCTCAACCCTACACAGGGACTCTCTTAAAAAAATCCAGAAAACCACTCCAACTCCTCAACAAAATAAACAAACAAGTAAACAAAAGGCAGGCAAGACTAGCTGTTAGATTTCTACAGGCTGAATTACATCCAAGCTTCAGAGAACGCATGAGTGGAACAAAGTACAGCAACGTGCTACAGAGCACCGCCCGCTCACTCGCAGTCCCACTATGGTAAAACACCAATGTAGGAATACAACTATCGGCAAGGCTTGTTATGGAGTATTGACCAGGCACTCAATTTCCTGTTCAAACAGGTAAGTCTTCCCTAAGATTGCCTCCTGACCCATCCCACATCTACAAACAGTGATTTTATTCTTGTAAGCATGTGAAGAATAATAAAGTTAATAAAGGAGATGTTTGAGTTGGTCTAATTATCAGTTTTTTCCCTGTAAAAATGTAAACGGGGGGGATAAAAGCATAATTGCCACATAAACTGTTCTAGCAGGTTTGTAAAACAATAGTTTCTGATATCACTAATCTAATAAGCAAGATGGAAATTGCAGCATTGCGAACTTGTTTTAAGTTGGTCACACACAGATTCATCATGTTCATTTCAGTCAGAGACCCGAATTATATCAGGTACTGACACTGTAACACAGGCAGATAAACCTTAACAGAAAACATAGTACGTCCTTGCTGCACTGTACCCTATGTTTTCAGCTACAGAGTAAATCCTGCTGGGCTCTGGTTACCTGGTGAACAGGAGTAGTGATATTTGCATTAAAAAAAAAAATCTCTATGGCAGAAGAAAACAAGATGGAAGGGTAGAGGAAAGAAGGAATATCTGCACAGCCATTACTGAAGACAGAAACTTGTAAGTGTTCCCAACAGAATCAAAGCAGTTCACAACAGCAGAAACAAACTGCTCTCGTATTTGCCGTTCTCCTCACTCACCCCATTTAAATCAATTCATGTCCTCCAGAACTGCCAACAGCATTGATGCGCAATGCTTAATAACTACGAGTCTGCAAAGAGACTGCATCTTTTATTACACCAAGGTGATAAAAACACAGTAGATAAGTTCACTGGAGCCAAGAGCAAAAAAAAGCATAGCTGGTTTTATCAATGGATAGTCTCTTTGCCACTAGCAAAAACTAGAAGATGTTAAGCCAATCAATCAGACATAAAAATAAACTGTTTGTTAGATTTGTTTAGACTGGGCATGAAAAGACACATAGTATGGATATTGTTCTATGTGGTTTAAAATACGCACTAAAATCTTCAGACATCTTACTAACTCAGCTAACATTTAGAGTGCATGTGACAAGGAATTGGGGGAAGAAAGGTCCCGATAGCCTAAGTTTTTTCATACCAGATGACAGTCCAGTGTTTCTGGAATGCAGAGTAACTCATCAACACATGGTGTCAGAAGCACTTTCATAGCAAATACTCAAGTAGTGTAATGAGAACTCAGAAATGCACAGTAATTTTTACAACCCATACCCAATGCCTACCAAACTGTAATTCCGAAATGCTGAAAAGCAAAATTAATGTTTTAAAAGATCACTAAATGCCTGTACAAGTAAATGAGGATTGTATAGCAACACCCCATCTTCAGGTGGTGAAGGTCCCAAACCCCCAGTCTCTAAGCCAGAACACAAACCAACAATCAGAGCACTTTTGTCTTGTTAAAAGGGAACGCTTAGACCCCCAGGTATTTCCACAGGCACTAAAAGCCCCAGGTAAAGTCCAAGTTTAAGTAAGACCCATAGACTACTGAAAAGCAATGCAAGAAGAAGCCTTCAAAAAGGCAGCAACTGATCTCATCCGCACTGAGAAGGTATGTTTGAGTCAAATTATCACCAGCATAAGTACCAACCTATCCTCTTACACAGCCTGGCTACACGATTGGTTGGTTGGTTTTTCACCTACAGCATTTAACCAATATATCCTCCAACTGAGCATCTGTGAAAGAAGTTGGTGACCTCTCCTCATCTGAAAGGCTGGGCGCAGGTCTGCCACAGACAGTGCGGCCCGTTTCACTTTCCAGTTCTCATTCCGGTTGGTAAAGGTGCCTCACTTTGAGGACAACACATCACCAATAGATTGACATTAAAAGTGCCTCTTTGGTGTCTTTTCAATACATGGAAAGGAAAAAAGTTTGATAGGAAATATTTCTCACAGGTAAAGCTGTGCAAAGCCAATCTACAGTGCTAGATTGAGGCCTTACATGAACAGCTGTTCCTTCCAGCTCTGCCATTAGCAGTGGAAACATCAAAGCACAGAGACAGTCAGGTACCCAGAACAGGTCACCGTGGCATTGGTCTACTTAGAACTGGCACAGTTGTACTCAGACAAGACTCATTAAGCAGTTCCCAACTACAGAGGTCAGTGCTTAGACCTGGACTTGGTGTAACTCCAAACCTCTGTAAGACCAAGCACTACGCACAGTATCTGGAGTGTTTTCAGGGATACATGTGACTTAAGACTTCAGAATACAATTATTTGTGCAGCAACACTTTAAGCAGCCTTGTGGCCACCCACAAGTTGAACCTAACTACAACTGGGAAGATTTTAAACCACAACACAGAAACGTTCTGATGCAAAGTGGGTGCAGGGGGAACAAACCCCAACATACACGAGGAAAATCAATTCTGTGACCTGTATTGTTCCTGGTATTTTGATTTTTATTGTACCTCTACCTTGCTCTTTTTTTCTCCTTAGACTGAAATTTTTCAGAGCAAGGATCCCACCCTTTTACTTATCTGGAAAGGGTCTCTAACTTTATCTCTGGACACACCATACATTATCACCCCCAAGAAGTGTCGCTTTCCTGCTACTCCACGGAAGTCTTCCAGAATCACAATATTTATAATTTACATTGTGTGGGTAATGTACAATTACACTGGCAACAAGACAAGTTATATTTAATTGATAAATATGTTTTTTCCCCTGCATCTAAAACCTCAAAGGACCACCCCTCCACTGTACTGCCGATGCCAGACTGGGATTCACAAGGTACTAATAAAGAGAAGCACAGGCCTTGAAGCACTGATATAGGATCAACTCATAACTGGCTTTCATTTTAGAATGAACAAACAGGAAACCCCTGCAATTCCCACACTTGCCCACAACGCTTCACCCCGCAGTGCCCACAGGAGAGAGGAAGCAGCAAGTGAGCAGCCAGGAAACACGGAAGCAAGCTACATGCAATTTACAGCCAAAAGTCTTACTCGATACACATCAATTGCTGCTGTGTACAAAAGCAGTGGCTCAAAGTGTTTTATTTCATTTGTATTCAAGAATAGAGAGGGGCATAATAATGTAACCTCCAGCTCCCAATGCTCTTTGCAGCACTTCAGAAGAGTTAGTCACAGGATGTAGAGGTTCAGTAACCGTAGGTCCCTCTCCTTTTCACTTCCTGCCATTCGCCAACAATAACGCAGGTACCACTGTTGCCCCCCAGGAGGAGTTTAATCCTGTAGACAGCGAAAGCACGTGAGGCCTGTAAATCCTGGGACTTTATTGCTACTTCTGAGCAACCTTAAGAAGCTGACTTCAACAACGAGACCCAGTCTGAAGGCAGTCTCCTACTGACAAGTAGAGCAGAAACCAGGGATATATGCTGGATTACAAGTCTATCATTGTAGATGCATATACGTTCACTAGAAACCAGCAGACATAATAAATTAATTCAAAGACCATTGCACAGAGGAAAAACCTTCCCAATACTAAATCTTATTCCGAAGAGGAACATTTCACCAGACCTCTACATTACCAACAATAAACTAAAATATCCAGAGGAAAAATTTATGCCATTTTAAAAGCTTTGGATTTAAATCTACTAGGACAGTTCTCCCACAGTGTAAGGTACCAGCCAGTGGATATTTACATTTTTTCCCTGAAAAGGCTATTAAATACAGCTAGATAGCGGTCTGCTAGAGCTGTTCCCAACACGCGCCAAAAGGCTTTCTGCTGCTAACAGCCTGCTGGACTTTGGCACTTCATTTTCCTGCAAACCAGTGCCTGTCAATGCAGGGTGAGACAACTTGGATCTTTCACAACACTGCAGGATCCTACAGATTTTTTATTTCTACATTATTTTTTAGAGACAGCTGCTTACAAAGTTACTTAACCAGAAAACTTAGAAGCTTCACTTCTAAAGATATAACACTTTTCCTTGCCTGTAGCAAGATTCCAGTGCTGGCAAGTAAACTGCCAGCAGGATGTATGCAGAGGTGCCACCCTGAGCAGCAAAGTCAATCGCCCCGGTGTTCAGTGCACGGGCACTGCCATTCAGGATCACACCACTAGGCCACCAGCTTGCCTTGCAAAAAGACGGATGCATCAGAGCATACCTAGTTCTCCTAATCCGCCTTTTGGGCCCGAGAGAATTCCTTGTGCCTGAAACTTTGAGCTGTAGCTACCCGCACCTTTGCATGCAAGAGTATACAACTGGTCAAAACAAAAAGAGGGATGAAAACACAACTGTTTGTCTAATCACCGTACCAAACCTCCTTGCTTAGCAAAGTAGTCCCAGTTTCCAATTATTCTTTAAACTCTCACATATCAGACATATTAAACACCAAGCCTATCACCTGTAAGTGTACACATCTAAGTTTTTTAGCTGCAATTAATTTCATATTTATTATTCCAAATCATGCAAAATACCTAGGCTATATGCCCCAGATCGGGCTTACTGAGAATAAGAGTACAACCAGCTCTTTAAAGTAACCCGAGAAGGAAAAAAATTCTGAACATTCAAAGAATACCTTAATGAGCCTTTTCTACACAAGCAATTTAAACAAGTTAACTTTTTAAGTGCTTTCCAGAGAGAAACAAAAAAGAATTCACTCCTCCCCCTCAGCAAACGTGCAGATACACGGCAAGTTCTCTAGGCCTTGGATTTTCACAGTTATCACGAGCTGACAACGCAGTCAAGATTCCCCTGCAGCTACAGCGCCGTTCAACTAAAGACATATCCCCCTCTCTCCCTTGGAGAGAGCACAGTCCGTTTAGCCGAACAGAACGCGGTTTCCTCCTCCTAAAATTAGCCCCTCGGGGGCGGGAGGATGGGAGAAAGGTTGAAACCCCGGTAGGAAACGGACCCGGGGAGCAGTTAGGCACGGGGCGAGAGGAAAAGGGCGTATGTCCAAGGCTGCTCCCACCAGAGTGGGCGGCTCCTGCGGGCTCCTCCCCTCAACGTGGTTTCACCGGGATGCACAGCCCCTCTCCTCCAGACCCTGGCTGGGGTCCCCTCCCCCAGCCAGCGTGGGCTTCTTCCCCTCCCCTCCTTCCCCGCTCCTGCGGCAGCGGCCCCGCACCGCCCCTCGCCCAAGTGGGTCACGGCGGAGGGCGGAATCCTCTCTTTTTTTCCCCCATTATAAAACCAAACCCCAGCCTCTCTCCAATCCTTTGCAACCCCGCGAAGGGCGCAGAGAAACGCCCCGCTCGCCTGGCAATGCGCATCACCGCAACGCCAGGCCCGGGGAATGAATAAAAAAAATAGATACAAGTGGAAAGAACAAATAAAATGAAGAAGGGAGGGAAAGGGAGGAGAAAAAGCGGCTGCATCCGCGCGGGGCCTGCGGCGAGGCCTGGCTGCGGGGAGGCCTGCGGGGCCTGCTGGGGCCGGACCGGGGAGGGAAGGAGGAGAGGAGGGAGGAGGAGATAAGGGAGCAGGACCTCGTCGTGGAGCCAAGGACTCACCTGACAGGCCTGGACATTTTCCCCAGCGGTTCGGGCCCGGCGCGCGGAACGATCGCTTCGGTGCGGGCTCAGGCTCGGCCTCGCCCGGAGCGAGCGGGAGCGCTGGGCCCAGCGCCTCAGGAGCCGCCTCTTCCCCCCTCCTCCTCCTCCTTCACCTCCTCCTCCTTATCCCCTTTCTCCTCCGCCGCCCTCGCTGCTCGGCCCAGGCCCCCCAGTCCCGCTCCGCCGCTCCCCCCCGCAAAATGGTCGCGTTCGCAGCGCTGAGAGGAATGGAGGGGGGGGAAGGAGGTGGAGAGGGAGGAGGGGCGGGAGGACCCTGCGGCGCAGCCCACCCTGTTGGCTACGCCTCCTGCATGCGCTGATTGGCCTTGGAGCTCGGCCGGCCGCTCTCCACTGGTCTATTCGAACCATCACGGGGCGCTGGCCACGCCCACTCCCCGCGGACGGGGGGAGGACGCCCCGCACGCTCAAGCTGCTGCGAGGGGCGGCGCGGGGACGCGGCGCCGTCGGCAGATTCGCCACGGCTTCTCCGCTCTCCCCTACCGCTTCCCCGCTCCTTTTCTCCACCCCATCCTCACGTTACCAACGCCGTTAGACGGAGTGAACCCCCTTGGGATTTTTTTTTCCCCAGCGGTGCGGCGGAGGTCGATCGGCAGATTCGCCACGAGGGGCCCGGCGTGGTTTTGGAGGGAAAAGGCGGAGATGGAGGGAGGGAGGGAGGGAGGGAGCGCGGGATGGGGGCAGCGCCCGCTGCCCTGAGGGGCGGGTTAGGCAGCCGGGTTAGGGCCCTTCGCCCCCTCGCAGCGCCTTTGTCATGCAGGACAGGCGCCATTCAGGGCTAAAAGGAGCCATAAACACCCACGGGAAGAGCCTGTCCCGCACCCAGCTCCGCGTTCAGGCTGCGCTGAGCCGAAGGGCTGCAGTGCTGGGGTCATAAAACCATGGAATCCTGGAGTCCCAGCGTCATAAAATCACAGACTCGTAGAATCACAGGATCCCGGAGTCTCAGAATCATAAAATCATGAAATTACAGAATCCTAAAATAATAGACTCGTAAAATCAAAGAATCATGGAGTCCCCAAATAAAAAAAATAATAGAATTGTAAGATCATGAGATCACGGTGCCCCAGAATCGTAAAACCATGGAATCCTTAAGTCCCAGAATCATAAAATCATGGAGTCATAGAATCATAAAATCCTGGAATCATAGACTTGTAAAATCATGGGATCCTGGTGTCCCAGAATCATAAAATCATAGACTTGTGGAATCCTGGAATCTGAGAATCGTAACATCATGGAATCCTGGAGTCCAGAATCAAAGATTCATAGAATCACAGATAGTTTGGGTTGGAAGAGACCTCAAAGCCCATCCAGTCCCACCCCTGCCATGGGCAGGGACACCTCCCACGGGATCAGGGTGATCAAACCCCCATCCAACCTGGCCTGGAACCCCTCCAGGGATGGGGCAGCCACCGCTGCTCTGGGCAGTTTCTATAGAAACCCATAATTAGTAATTTTGTTTGGAAATGGAGCACTTTTGCCATGAAAAGAATAAAACTTACTCTACGGTCCACTAAATGGCACTAAAATTGCAATAACAAGTCAATAGCGTCTGCATTGCACTTGGATCTTAAGAGATTCAACACTCTGTTTTATTTAAAAACAGTGCTTAAAAACATTTTTCACATGTTGGGTTATCTGAGGAGACAATGCAAACATGGTCAGCTTTTTATGTAATTACGGGAGTAATTTGAGTTCATTTAATGCCTTTGCTTGAGCTTAATTTGCCTCGTTTGGAATTACTGCGATTTTTCTGATCAATTCAGATGTGCCCTGTCCTTCGTGCAAGTCAATACTCATGAAAATCAAACTGATCGGGAAAGAAAGGGGCATTCAAAGCCACTGCGGGCTGCATAGCCAGCCCCAAACACGCTCCAGGGATTAATGAGCCACAAGGAGGAAGGCATATTAACAACGAACCACATCAAGGAATTCCTTTCTTTCTCTTCTTAGCTGGATATATTGGATTAAAAGCCACTACGACTGACTCATGGATGTGAAAGTTTTGCATGCCTATGTTCCGCTTGTAGGTCAAGAAGACTACAATAACTGAGAGGGCAGGATGCTTGAGTGGAAAGGATCCGATTTGTTTTGCTGGCAAGGCAGGGCAGTTCCCACTACACACTGAGAAGGCTGAGGAGACACCTCATCGCTCTCTGCAGCTCCCAGAAAGGAGGTTGTGGTGAGGTGGGTGCTGAGCTCTTCTCCCAAGTGACAAGGGATGGGATGAGAGGAAATGGCCTCAAGATATGCCAGGGGAGGTTTAGACTGGATAGTAGGAACAATTTCTTTACTGCAAGAGTGGTGAAGCCCTGGCAGAGGCTGCCCAGGGCAGTGGTGGAGTCCCCATTCCTGGAGGGGTTTGAAAAGCATGTGGCCGTGGCACTTTGGGACATGGTTTAGTAGAGATGGTGGAGTTGGACTGGATGAGCTTAGAGAGCTTTTCCAACCTCAGTGATTTTACGATTCTAAGATACCCTGGGACTAACAGCGAGACTGTTTCTAGCTCCAACCTGTGAACCCGTAAGTTAGGGCTGTTGAGACAGGAAAACAACGACTACACAAGCAATATCAAGCTTTTATTTCTCACTTTGCAATACTGTTTTAGTTGCTGACTGACACGGAGAAAACCTCCCAGCAGTTTCTTCTATAATAATACTGCATCTTTACACTAATGGGAACCCTGTCTCTAAAATGCTTCTGCGTTACTGCAAGCAGTTAAAAAAACCCAAAGGCTAAGTTTTGATATAATTGGCTTATTTCAGCCCTCGTTATTTCAATTTCTATCGCAGTAAGAACTTGCAGTTATGGACCCATAGCATGCTGTCACCAACACATAAATTACACTGTTAAACTCCAAGTGGTTTTGAGTCCCACAACCACAAATTAAAGTTACAGGAGTGAGAAACACCACACTGAAATAGGTGCAGTTGGCCTCGAGTCATACGGAGAGTACAAAGTCAAAGCAGGCAGTGCCAAAGGGAAACTCAAAGGCCTTCATTTTCAAAACAAGTCATTCCTGGGGAAGGCACTGGTGAAGCACATTTCATCATTATAAAGATGAGGCTTTTCCGGTTCATATTTGAAAGATTAAAGTTTTTATCGGTCTGCATGAATGAGACTTAACTTTGTTTACAATAATTCTTAGGAACTGCTTCACTCAGGCTGGCTTTTCCCTTTCGGTTGTTATAAAAATGAGAATTATTGATTCCCCACTGATTTCCCAGGCAACCGTTCTTTCCACACTGCCTATCCCAGCCAAGAGCTTGTTTAGATGGGGCTTTTCAATCAGTTTGGTTTATAGGAGTAAATCAAGGTGGGGTTTTTTAATTTTTTTTTTTTTTTTCATTTTTAAGCTCTTTCTGTGCCACAGAGCATATTCTGAAAACACACACACATTTGCACAGCAAAACCGTTTTCCTGTCTGGTGGGGTTTTTACACCAATCTCAAGCAACAACTGTTTCTGCAGTTCAGGCTTGGCTTGTGACACTTGTTTGCTGTGTCTATTAAGATGTTAACAGGCAGTAAGTGTGGAAACAACCCCCCAGGGCACACACCGGTACCGGAAACCACCTGGCAGAACAAAAATTATGTCTAAAGAGAAGAAAACCTCTAGAGACCTTACTTTGGCTTTGGGCTCGTTTCTAAGAGGCACTTATGAAAAAGAGGGGCAGGTTAAAGATGTCCATCCAGACACCAAAGAGGCACTGGTACATCCCAAATGGACATGCAAAAAGAGATAAAGATGCTTTTGTGCAAGATGCATGGCCGAACAGCTAGGATATCAAAACAGGGATTGAAGAGATCAGTGCCAAGCTCCTACTGACTGCAGAAGCTGGTCCTGGGTAGAGATCCCCACCGCGTACCCTGGCTTCTCCCTCTGTAAGGACAGCTTGGACACTTGACCTCTGCTGAAATGCTTTGCGGTGCACAGACAGAAATCAATAAATAACACATGAATCTTAATGACTTTGTGACAGATCCTTTTAAAAATTAAGACCCTTCTCCCCATATTCCATAAAGAACTCAAAACATTTATAGGATTTAAAAAATTATTGGTTTTCTTTTTTTTTAAACACAATATTTAGGGATTAAAATTCAGCAAGACAGCTCAGTTTTGTTGCTAACCAGCTCTACAGTGACTCCAACAGCACAGAAAAGGGAATATTCAAGTGCCTATAAAACCGAATTTGGCAATATTTGTGCAACAGAATCCAAGCTCAGACATTTCAGCTTTTAATTAAAACAGTGGAACACAATCCTAATTCTATGCTTCTTAGCTCTTACTGGTTCTAACCAATCCTCATCCACACCAGGGAATGAAAACTCACAAGATTTTGTGAATAGTGAAGGCAATCGATTCCTGTTCTTGCCACCTTCTATGTCCATAAAGCAAGACAGACAGAGAAATACTTCGCTGAAGAAAAGCAGTCCTAATCCAGCAGGAATCCAGTCAAAGCAATGGTCCTGTTTTTAAATTCAATTATTCTCAAGGGGAAAAATGTTGTTGAAGACCACTTGTTCAAATCCTAACCTAAAACACGAGTGAGACAATTCTATAGCAGAGCGTGCTTACATGAGATACATACAACTCAACGTAACTCCAGCCTGAGTTTCCCATTAATTCTCCCACGATAACGATCTAGTGTGCTTTCACCAATTTGTTGATGTTTTTGGCAAGAACCGTTCTGCACAACAATTACCTGGGGATACGCTAGGGAAAGCAGGTGTCAAAAGGCAAGTGGTGAGCGCTTCTCTTCGTTTCCTTTTGTCCCGTAAAGTCTTCTCCTTTGCTTCCCCCTCGCACCACTAAAAGCAGCAGGTGGGAGCTTTGAGGGAGCTGCCGCTCCAGCACCAGCCCTGCCACGAAATTCACTCATTGCTACCGAATAATTACGGGAAAGCGATTCATCAGCAATTACAAAGCTGTTTGAGATGGTAGGATACAGCATGTGCAACAAGAGAAAAGAACTGTTGTTCTGTCATACAAAGGAGTTTACAACCTATTCCTTGGTCCATCTCTCAGTGCCCTAATAAAGTAGGAGCAAAACAGAATACACAGGATTGTGCCAGACAGAATGTGAGTGAGAAGGAATGAACAGAAGGCAACTTAGCAATTCCTGACAAAAACGTGAGGTCTCTGCTGTTAAGCAGCACCATCAGTAAACACGAGATTAAGGGCTGTGCTACAGCACTTCCCAAATTCACAACGATAATGTTACTGTTTACGTGGGACACCGTGCTCTAACCCACACCTGGCTTCACCTCTTAAGGGCAGTTAGTGGGAATGATGAGATGTGTTGGTCTCTCCAGGACACGCAAGCAGAGCTCTGTAGTTCCAGAGCTATAATTTCACCCTGGGAATCTCCAGGCCGAGAGAGAGCGCATGAATGCTGCGTGCATCAAACGAGAGGCACTTCAGACAGCTGCCTCGGTGTGGTGGGTGCAGGTTTTGGGGGATAAAAGGTGCAATCATATTCAAAATCTACCTTTGCCATCCTTTGCCCTGCCGGAGGCAGGCCAGCACGTGTCAGAAGGTGAAGTGCTCCAAATGTAAATAAAAATCAGTCCAAGGCATGTGCTTGAACACGAGCCGTGCTACATCACTTGCAGCAGAACTTCCAGCTGCTGCTACACTGGAAGAAGAGGAATCTTCTCACTCCTCTCTTCTTTCTACTCCTCGCTCCAAGTCATTGCAGTAATGCTCTGCTGAGAACGAATATGTGCTAAACAGAAGACAGTTCATGAGCATTTAAGAAAAAAAACAAAACCAAAATAGTGACAGCCAGTTTAGGAGGAAAATGGTGATAATAATGAAAAGACCTTGCTGTGAGACCCAAGGGAGATGGCACAGTCGGTGCCCCTAACAGCAAGCCCAGCCCGGAGGGGACGACTCTTTTATGTTAATGTAATCCCCACTCATGGCAGCAGAGGAACTTCCATCACCAGTGGATGAAGACATCATCTTTTCAATCAGGACTCTAGAAGATAAACAGATGGTTGTTTGAGTTTGGTTTTGTCTTTGTTTTAACGAGCAGCATTGGGCCACGCAGTTTTTCAAGAGCATAAAAAAAAAATAGCAATTCATTCAAGAAATGTTTTGCTGGGAGGGTGGGGAGGCCCTGGCCCAGGGTGCCCAGAGCAGCAGTGGCTGCCCCATCCCTGTAAGGTTCAAGGCCAGGTTGGATGGGGCTTGGAGCCCCTGAGCCAGTGGGAGGTGTCCCTGCCCATGGCATGGAACTGGATGGGCTTTGAGGTCCCTTCTAACATAAACCATTCTTTGATTCTATGATACAAACTGCCCAACCTCAACATCAGGTGCAAAAACCCCATCTAATTCCTTTCAGAAAAGGCCAAATCCTCCACCAAAGGGCCAGTGCATCAAGAAGGAATTTCTAATGTCTTTGAAGAAGTCATCCCATCCTCCTGGTAGCAGCCAGCACATGAAAAATCATCCCCGGTATTGTTCAAAGAATGTCTGTTTCCAAATGCTTAGAGCTTAAGTCAGAGCTTAACAGACGAGAGAAAAACTTCTGACCTTTCAGAATTCAGTTTCCCTTCGGGAGCTTTCTTTGCCCGTTATTGCTGCTATTTGTTACTTACTGACAGCATCTCCCCTCACCTCAAGGATGGCTGCGTCTGGAAGACAGAATTAACCCTCAGCTCTATCCCCAGTCATCGTGCCTACCTCATGGACTCGTTAATATTCTTGTTCTCCTTGACAGACGTCTCCACCCAACCAGAAAAGCCATTTTCTTTGCTGAACCGATCCACTTCTTCTCTCGTCACTGCCCAAGGGGAAAGGTCGCACTGGAAAACAAGAATCAGTCATTTTAAGTTTAGCCTTTCAATTTTTAAGCTGGGAGGGGAATTCTGCCCCTCAGCCGTTTACTGCCGGTGTGCAGGCAGGCAGGCTCAGCTCTCCACATCTCCCAGATCACAAGCTGATAAAGAGCTCTTAGGGCAAGGTTCTTAATGGGATGTGGCAAGCAGCGATGTATTTATCTCATCCAACATACAGACACACCTCAGTCAAGCACGCATGGAACGGAGCTTCATCCAGCACAGGACAAGAAGGCATTGTCACTCATCCAAAATTTGCCACGTTACTGGTGTGGTGCCACTGAGGCAGCCGCGCTGCTGCCAATGGGATGTATGAAGAAGCATAAAACCTGTCCCGTAACAGCTTGTCTTGGTGTGATGCCAGTGGGTGCCATTGCACAGATGTCCCTAACGCAGGGAAAACTGTTATTATAAAAGAGCTATCAAGGGAAAGCGTTACTTGTGAAGGAGAGGAGAAAAAAAGCCACGCTCCTGACCACCCATCATGTTTTTTGAGTCAACTCCAGCTTCAGGCTCTCTCAAACCAGGCAAGTCTCAAACTGAACCTGGAAAGGGCTGCTGAGCAAACTCTGGCACGTGACGCACATAAAAGTAGTTTTTAAATGAAAAAAAAAAAAATCATTCAAAGACAACAACCAATCTATGCAGTGAAACTTGACACGGCATCCAAATGAACGCTTGATGTCCCTCTGGCAGAAACCACCTGCAACGTCAGACAGAACCTACCCAGGTACTGCACATTAAAGACCAAAGAAGAAAAAGAAAATCTTTACAATCCAAGAGCTACAAAGCAGTGTACAATGGAGCAGCGGTTAACGTCCCCTCAGCACAGGAAGGACATAGATCTGCTGGAGTGAGTCCAGAGGAGGACATGGAGATGATCCGGGGGCTGGAACACCTCCTGTACAAGAACAGGCTGAGAGAGTTGGGGTTGTTCAGCCTGGAGAAGAGAAGGCTGTGGGGAGACCTTAGAGCAGCTTCCAGTGCTGAAAGGGGCTCCAGGAAAGCTGGGGAGGGGCTCTGGATCAGGGAGGGCAGGGACAGGATGAGGGGGAATAGTTTTCAGCTGAAAGAGGGGAGATTGAGATGAGATCTTAGGAAAGGATGTTTTGCTGCGAGAGTGGGGAGCCCCTGGCCCAGGCTGCCCAGAGCAGTGGTGGCTGCTCCATCCCTGGAGGGGTTCAAGGCCAGGTTGGATGAGGCTTGGGATCCTGTAGGAGGTGTCCCTGCACATGGCATGGAACTGGATGGGCTTTGAGGTCCCTTCCAACCCAACCCATTCCCGTAACAGCTTGTTTCCGTGATTCTATGACTCTCTGCTCCCCTTAGTGCCACCCACACATCTAGCCCTACACCAGTGTCCAAGGCAAGGAGGAGAATCCTCGCTAGAAAAAGAAAATTAAAGAAGAGTAAAAGGAAAGGATTAAAAAGGCCACAGGCTATGGGACAACCTGAGGCATGGCTTTAGTGCTAAGGAGGTCTCCTTCCACTCTGCACTCTCGTGCGCACACACAACCACACAGGGCGCGTCCGAGCTGCTCACTTTGTTAGCCAGCAGTAGACAAGGCACAGGGTTCCCGTCCGGCAGCATGAGCTTGCTGTCCAAATCCTGCTTCCACTTCTGGCTGTTACTGAACGTGCTGATGTTGGTGACATCAAACATGATTATGCAGGCTGATGCCTCCCTGTAGTACAGCCGGGTCATGGATGTGAAGCGCTCCTGCCCTTCAGGATCAAAAGGAAAAACACCCCACCACCCCAGAGTTACCATGTTTAGATTTGTTCATGCAAATAGTGTGATTATCACACACTTTCTCAGCTGACCCTAGCAATCGCCACTTAAACAAAGAGGAAATACAGGCACTGGGATGCGTCCTGCCTAGGGCACCGCAGCGGCAGAACTGGAACAAACTGGGCAGCTCTGAATCCTGCTCCAGACACTCAGATGTCCCAGAAATACTTGCAATATGCGCAGCAACAGAGACCAGGCTCTCCAAAGGGAAAAATCCAATGGCTGAACAGAAAACATCACAACTCTCACGCTGTTCTTGCTTTTTACACCTTATGGCCTGCCTGTTCTACCAAAACTGCATCCAGAGATCAACTCCACCGTGCTGCTGCACAATTTGATCGTGCTTATGTAGACGGGACAGACCACAAAGCATCCATCCTGCATCCCAGGGCTCAGCCGCGTGGTGAAACCAGCACTTCTGACACCGGAGGGATTTCACAGGGGGCTCCCATGCAGCCTCATAGCTGCTCAACAGGCTGTTTGCTCTGCAGCCATCAAGATCTGGGCACTCTGCGTCACCTCAAGCCGTCTGAGGTGGAAGGTGATGCAGCAGGGACTGTCGGTGTGTGATGCCCCATCCCTGGAGGTGTTCAAGGCCAGGTTGGATGGGGCTTTGAGCAACCTGATGCAAAGGGAGGTGTCCCTGCTCATGGCAGGGGGTTGGAACTGGATGGGCTTTGAGGTCCCTTCCAACCCAACCCATTCCATGATTCTGCATGTGGCATGATGAGGACCATGGCCCCTCAACTTTCCAAATCTTAAACACCGTTTCGGAGCCGAAATTGAAATCACTTTCTTGCCGCAATCCTCTTGCTGCAAACTTTTCCTTCCTGTTTTCTTTTTAGGGATTCCAGACGCAGGCGCCTGAGCAGTGAAACTGGAGGAAACCACAGCCCTCCTCACGCCCCTAGATCCAGAGGTGCCATTTTATGCTATTACACCAGTCTATCCTTGGGCTTCTGCTGCCAGGGAGATTCGGGAGCCGCCTTCCCCTGCACCTCTCCAGAGAGCACGCGCTCCTCACTCCATGTCACTGCACATAACACCGTCCCTTGGAGCGTGTCCTGCTCCTGACCCAGCCCCACCACCTCAGGGGCACCCAACTGTCTCCTCTCACCACCAAGTTCCCGAGGGATCTGCTGGCTCTGCTCGCATGGGTCACCGAGCAGCCGGAACACAACTTCCCAGCCCTATCCTGATCCCAGCAGCCAGAGCACCATGAGGGCAGCGCAGCTGCTTCATGTGCAGGAAATGAGGATTTTAACAGAAGACTCGGAGCTGAGAAGTTATGTATCCAGCTAAAATTCAGCCCGTTTCCCTGTTTGCTCTATTCAAGCTTTGAAATACAAAAGAAAGGCTCGACAGGGTTTATCACCTGTGCTGCTGTGCACTTTGCAGATGGGCTCTTAATGAGGCATTTAAATTAATAACGCAAACTAGAGCCAGCACTGCAAATGAGAGCAGTCCTGCTCCTTAAATCCATGGGCTTTTAGGAGTTGTTTTTGCAGCAGACTCCTATTGAAATAAATAAATAAATAACCAGGGCCAAACCTGGCTAAGAACCAGGGCCAAACCTGGCTAAGAGAGTTGGGGTTGCTCATCCTGGAGAAGAGAAGGCTCCGAGCAGATCTTAAAGCAGCTTCCAGTGCTGAAAGGGGGTACAGGAAAGCTGGGGAGGGGCTGTTCACAAAGGCTTGTAGTGATAGGACGAGGGGCAATGGGTATAAACTGGAGAGGGGCAGAGTTAGACTGGACATGAGGAGGAATTTCTTAAGTATGAGAGTGGGTTTGCCCTGGCCCAGGTTGCGCAGAGCAGTGGTGCTGCCCCATCCCTGGAGGGGTTCAAGGCCAGGTTGGATGGGGCTTGGGCTTGGAGCCCCTGAGCCAGTGGGAGGTGTCCCTGCCCATGGCAGGAGAGCTGGAACTCGATGATCTTTAAGGTTTCTTCCAATCCAAACTATTCTATGATTCTAAACCCTTGAGAGCTTTGAGTGCTGCTCCTGAGCAGCATCCCGTGAACATACCTGCAATGTCCCAGAGCTGAAGCCGCACTGTCTCTGATTCCGACCACTGGACCACCTTCAGAGCAAAATCCACTAGAGAATACCGAAAAAGAAAGGAAATCTCATTAGGGGCTTTCTGCACAGTGCTTGCTCCTCCCCAGCGTCTCGCCATGCCCCAGCACCTCACCCCACTGGGACACGGCTCTCCAGAGTTTGCAACATTTACCGCCTTCTGATTCAGGAATAAGAAGATTTAGACAGCTTTGCTCTGTCTCCGCTATTTTGGGTCCTCAAGGAGGTTTACTGGGTACAGCCTTGGCACTTCACACTCCTTGCAGGTTATTCATTTACACTGATGTTAAACAAAGAACAACTGATTGTGCTTAATCCTGTTCCCAGCCTCCTTGTCCCAGAGCTGTCATTGCCCCTTCCCAGAGCACTGCCAATACTTTAGTGGCTACTAAAGAAATGGCAGGACAAGGCTGTTCTTGGTTTTTTGCAAGCGCTGAGGATGAGATGCTCCAGGTTCAGGTTCCTGGGGATGCGGCTCCCCGGCGGGAGGGATGGGGCACTGTGCAGGGTGACAGCAGCTACTGCTGCCCCGGGGTTGGCGGAATACTGTGAGCACACCGGAGGCTGCATCGTGAGATGTAAAACAGTGGCCACCAAGAGGCAGTTCCTTACAAATTCTCGCTTCTATGTCTGCAGGGAATCACAGAACAAGTCGGGTTGGAAGAGACCTCAAAGCCCATCCAGTCCCACCCATGCCATGGGCAGGGACACCTCCCACTGGATCAGGGGCTCCAAGCCCCATCCAACCTGGCCTGGAACCCCTCCAGGGATGGGGCAGCCACCACTGCTCTGGGCACCCTGGGCCAGGGCCTCCCCACCCTCACAGCAAAACATTTCTCCCTAAGATCTCATCTTGATCTCCCCTCTTTCAGCTGAAAACCATTCCCCCTCATCCTCTCCCTGCATTCCCTGATCCAGAGCCCCTCTCCAGCTTTCCCGGAGCCCCTTTCAGTCCCAGAAGCTGCTCTAAGGTCTCCCCGGAGCCTTTAAGAAAAGGCTGAGCGCCCCCAGGTCTCCGCCTGTCCTCGGGAGGGTGGTTATTTGGAGAGAAAAAAGAAAAAAGGGAAATTTAAACCCATGGCAGACGTTGGGTTTGGTTGGTGAGGTCGGACTTTCTCTTCTCTCCAGTCAAGGGCGCAGATTTTTTCCACTTTCACTTTTTTGGAAGCTGAGGTTCACAGCAAAACATTTCTCCCTGAGATCTCCCCTCCATCTCCCCTCGCCCCATCCCCGCCCTCCCCGATCAGGACCCCCCCCCCCCCGCTCTCCTGGAGCCCCTTTTCCACGCTGGAAGGACGGGACGGGCTCTCCGCGCCGGTGTATCGGGATCGGGGGGGGTTCGACGCTCACCTCCCACCGTGGACTTGTAGTGCCGGTTGAAGCTGTCGTTCGCGTAGCGCTGCACCAGCGACGTTTTTCCCACCCTGGCGTCCCCCACCACCAACACTTTGAACATACGATCGCGCTGCCCCATCCCGGATCGGTCATGTGAGGGGCGGGCGGGGCCGCCCGGGGCTGCCGGGACCTGGAGTCCGCCCGGGGGCGGCCCGGGGCCTGCGCTGCGCCCCGAGAGCCGAACCTGAGCCCCCAGAGCTGCACCCCGAGAGCTGAACCTGCGCCCCGGGAGCTGCCCTGCGCCCCCAGAGATGCGCCCCGAGAGTTGAACCTGCGCCCCCAGAGCTGAACCTGCACCCCCAGAGCCGAACCTGCGCGCCGAGAGCTGCCGCTGCACCCCAGGACCTGCCCTGCGCCCCCAGAGCTGAGCCGAGCCTGCACCCCCAGAGCTGAACCTGCACCCCGAGACCTGCCCTGTGCCCCCAGAGCTGAACCTTCCCCTGCCCTGCACCCCCAGAGCTGCCCCTGCTCCCCCAGAGCTGAACCTGCAGGCCAGGATCTGCCCTGCACCCCCAGAGCTGCCCCTGCACCCCAGGACCTGCCCTGCACCCCCAGAGCTGAACCTGCTCCCACACCCCAAGAGCTGCCCCTGCACCCTAAGGGCTGCCCTTGCACCTACCCTACACCCCGAGGTCTGCCCCTGCACGCTAGGAAATGCCCACCTGCATCCCTGTATCCTGGGATCTGCCCCTGCACTGCAAACCCTGCCCTCTGCACCCCTGGTATCTGCTCTTTGCACCCCTAGACTCTGTGCCATACACCTCTGCACCCCCAGACCCTGCCCAGTGCACCCCTGGGCTCTGGTCTTTGCACCCCCAGACTCTGCCCCCCCTGGACCCCGTCCCTTTGCAACCAGAAGACAAATAAAAAGCATCCACAACACACACACATATTTAAAACAACACTAAACACAGCTGTTAGAATTCCTTCAAGGTCTTAAATTAACACTCAAACATTTCTCTCTGTAATATGTGTTCGGCTGCTTCCCCCATGGCTCTGCTTCTCCCCCCCAGAAAAAGAAAACAACTCCTTCACCTATCAGAGACCAAGACAATAAATGCCCCCCCAGTGCCCCACAGCTTGGGGTGAGTCGGAGCTGGCAGAGCCTCGGCTGAGGCTTTGTTTTAGGACACCCCAAGAGGATCCCTGTCTGGGGGAGGCAGCAGGAGGCACAGCCCAAGAGACATTGGAATGTTCTGCTGTTCAGGTGGGGAGGCCCTGGCCCAGGTTGCCCAGAGCAGTGGTGGCTGCCCCATCCCTGGAGGGGTTCCAGGCCAGGTTGGATGGGGCTCGGAGCCCCTGATCCTGTGGGAGGTGTCCCTGCCCACGGCAGGGGGTGGATAGGACTGGATGGGCTTTGAGGTCCTTTCCAACTCAAACCATTCTGTAGATTCTAAAACGGTTCACACCAGCAAATCCTGCAGCTGAGGAGCACAGGCAGCCTTCAACAGCCACTAACTCCTGCTCTGCGTGCCTCAAACGAGGCAGAGCCCTTCTGTCCCACCTACCTTCCCCACCAGTCACAGCCACCGCCAGCCAGGGCAGCGCTTCTGTACACAGCCAGACCCTGGGAGCAAACACCCGCGGCTCCGGTGCCATGCTGGGATCCCGAGCCAGCCTGGCGCTCTGCTGGGGATACTGATCACACTTTGCTTCATACACAGCAATTTATTTGATTTGCTTCGCTCTCATTCCACTGCGAAACAAAAGAGTTTCAGCGTAAGCTCAAATAATGCAAAATGTTAAGAAGAAGCCCTTTAACCCAGCAGAGGTGTACGAAGGAAACGCAGCGCAGTCCAAATAAATAAATGTCATCTTTATTTAACCAAATATAATTTATCCGTTAAGTTTACATCTGTCAATTCAGTTATAGGAACTATAAATAATTAAGACAGTCTTTTTCCTTTAATAAAAAGAGTAAACCAGTATTTTTTCACTTGCAGTCAGCTGTAGAGTAGGCATGCGTTCGAGTGCAACTGGTGGGAAAAGGTTTTGACCATCAATATTCTTCAGTTTTAAATTAGATTTTACCCTGAACTATTCCGCTCACAAACCTTAGACCCTAAAGAATGTACAGAACCCCCATCCCGGCAGTGTGGCAGCTCCCAGCCACCTCTGTGTCTCTTCGATTTAAAGCAGACCATGCAAGGAAGATCCTTCCTCTGGGGAATCTTTCTGCGGGGAACTGGTGATGTGACGCCCAAAAGACCCGGAAAATAGATCTATAAAAGCTTTACTGTTAAAGGAAGGCAGACTCGTCTCTATTCCTCAGCTTTAGGCAGAGAAGTCAGGTGAGCAGCAGGGAATCCTCTAGAAGTCCCTGGGCCGAGGCTTCCGTACAGCCTGGTCTGAGGGCTGGTCTGTGGTTTGGTTTGGTTTGGTTTGAACAGAGCTTTGGCCAAATGAGGGCTGTGAGGAGTCACATCACCAGGGTGGAGAGCACAAGGTTCAGAGCTGCTGCCACAAAGGATGTGTTGTGAGGATGGGGAAGGGGAAACCAAGCCCGGGGTTATGTTAGCAAGGCAGAAGAGGAAAATGGTCTCAAAAATATATCACCTGCTCTCGTGAAGGTCCGAGAAGACAAGGATCCCATCCCTGCCTCCTGAACACCACGGACAGCTTGGGCAGGAGGAGAACTCGGTGCACACCCAGTGGAGCAGGGAAGGATCCATCTACAGCTTCAGGGAGGTCCTTCCAGAGTCAGGCAAGAGCCCGACTGCTGTTTGGTTTGGATAGATCTACTCCTGTGCCTTTCCAGAACTGGCTTCCTACGCACTAATCTTGACCTTCCTTTCCAACATGCTCGTTTCCAGAGTAAGGACAAGCCCTGCACCAGATCTCCGGGCTGGGATAGTGCCCGATCCCAAACTTGACTTGGACCATAGGGGATGCTCTCAGCTATTCCCAGAGGGAGGCACGATCTGCACCTCACGAATCCCCCCAAAAGCAAAACCGCCTGCACTTAGGCAGGGCTTTCTAGAGCTCAGATAGTTCTGGCTTTGTCCAGAATAACAAACTGATCTTCCAACTTGGCCTTACTTCAGATGAAGATCAGCATTCCATCGCACCGTTTCCCAGCTGAGCAGCAGCACACAGCGTTGCTGGGACAGAAAGCCAAAAGAAGACGACAAGCATGGGTTTGTGTGAGAAACATAGAAGTTAACCCAAAGGAGGAAATCGGGTCCAACAAAGATGGTCACATTCTGCTGTGAGGAACACACCTAAAGAGAGAGGAAAAGCAGACACCCACAAATCCAGCAGCTTTCAGGTTATATTCTGGAACTGCAATAATCAGGACAGGTAGCGTCCAGGGCAGGGCAGAACTGCAGGGCCGGCACAGCCAACTAAACCGAGAGCTTTGCCACCATTTCAGGATCAGGATGCAAGACAAATACTGTAGGCAATCCCTCAGTGTTTGGGAAGATACTGGCAGCTCCCCAAGCTTTGCGCAATGCAGCACTGCAGTTCAGCTCCACGGGATGTGCTGCGTTTTCCCCATCTCTGACAGATGTTCAGAGCTTTTGCCTCATGCACGCTTCTGCATTCGATTTATATTCATGCGTTAGAAACTGTTCATTAGCGCTCGAGCACATCGTTTAAACTTGGTGTAACCGGGGGAAGCCTCGGAGTCAATAAGACCTGCTTACATCAAACTGCACTCAGTTTACCGAATTGATTTATATCCAAATGGGAGAACTAAAAACCGCCGAGTGCCAACAGCGCTCAGGAAGATCATTTACAAACGCCTCGGTCACACAGCCACAACAGGTTCTCTCTCATCACATATGAGTCCTTCCGACAGGCACCAGCAGCGGAAGGGAAGGCAGCTCTGCCATCACCGAGCCGAACAGCACAAAAAGCAGAAGGGAAAGAAAAGAGCAAGGAACTCGGCACTCGCAGTGCTCGGTCAGCGCTTGCAAGCTGCGTGCTAATACTGGTGCCAGGTTTTACACGCTCGCTCAAGAGCAAACGGGTTCCTTTGCGACAGAGCTGTGCCGGGAACCAGGGCTTGGGGAATCTGACTGCACCCGCTGACATGTTTTACAGCTGGTATCTACAGAGAAATCCAGCGGCTGAACATCACGGTCCTTTTCCAAGAGACACCAAGAGCCCAAAGCTGTGAAATACCTCAGGCTCAAGTGGAGAGGTACTGGGTGGCTTCTGCCCCGCTGCAATGGGCCCGTCAGCAGCACTCAGCAACTGAAACAAAATCTCAACACACAAAATAGGATCTAGTTTTTTCCATCCACCTCTCCAGGAAAGAGAAATCAACTGAAATGAGTGGGCTGCCATGAAAATAAAGCTGTGCCCATACCAGTGTGAAGAAGGGGCTTGCACGCAGCATCCACGATGGCTCCAGCAGGGCACTGGCGGCTGGAAGGAAGGGGAGAAGGACGATGAGGAGAGTTCACAGCCTCTTCAGACAAAGCACAGAGCGCATCCCTCTGTGTGCAGCAGTCAGCGACCTCCGTTCACACCACGAGGCCGAACAAGCAGCATGCAGTTCGAGATGCCACTGGCTGGCTGGCAAAAGGGAATCTGACAGCAGAGACCAGCCTGCTCCCAGCCAGACCTCAGCTCTGCGCTCCCCAAACCCGGTATTCGCTTGCTTTCCCTGCGGGCACACAGGAATGGGTGTTTCGGCACACAAGAACCTACCTCACCATCTCTGCTAATCCCTCTACCAGTGGCTCACATGCTTTGGATGCTGGGAAAGGAGGGGGATTCAGAGAGCAAAGACGAGGGAGGAGGGCAGAGAAGACAGGAGATACCCCAGCGCTCACCCGTGAGGTTGTACTTGGCTAGAAGGTGCCTGTTCAGTGAGAGAAACCTGAACCTTACCTCCAGTATTTAAAACGCTTATGAAGCGAAAAAAGCAGCCCTTCGCCTCTAGTAATGGGGACGGGGTGGGCTCCCCGACTGGTATCTTCACTGTAACCTTGGTTCAGACATAACTACGATGAAATTGCACTTGGTGATTGTCTCGTTACACTTTTTTTTTTTTTTTTGTCCTCCCTAAAACTAGATTTATTTTCTGTACAAACTTGGCTTGAAATATAAACCACATAAAATTCCCATTGAAAATAATGAGAATCCAGTATCAAAGATGAAGTCTTGAGAGAGACGGGGTGGAGAGAGGAAGCCGAGGAGAGCAAGGGTGGAGGAAATGAAACAACAACATGAAAGGAGGAGGAGAGCTGTGACGAGGAGGGAGAGCTAGTCTCCCACATCGGAGTCCCGGTCACCAATGAGCCAGAGGATGTGAAAGCTGAGAGCGAGGAGACCTGTTCCAATCAGGTCCCCCAATGCTGTCAAGTATGGGATGGAGAAGTTGTCAGGATCGAGGTCCCTGCTCCACATCCAGTGCACCATCCAGTCAGCAATGTAGAGGAGAATGAGAACCTGGGAGGCAGGGAGAAAAGAGCCACATCAGCCACAAATCCTGACCTCTGCAATCCCAGCCTTCCTGGAGCATGAGCCAGGGGAGCTCCAGCTGGGCAGATGAGGCTCAGCTGGAGGGACAGAGCTGTTGGCAGGTCAGAACCACTTTGCTGAGCACTGCACTCCTGGCATTTAATGCTGGCTGCACCCCCAAAACCACAAATACAGCACAAAGAGGAACTCGGTGAGTTTCAGAGTGCCCCTGGGCATCCAAATTCACTTTGTCCTTAACAGGCTCTGCCCTGACCTTCTTTAGCTTCACACGTTACCATCAAATTTAGGATTAGCAAGGAAGAGTGGCACCCAAACACTAAAAGACTAGATTTTGCACCTTGGTTTTCAGAACTAACCAGAACAAGCTTGAACAGATATGGGGCAAGGAGGGGGACACGGAAGCAGGCAGGATGCTTTGGAAGGCACAACAATGCCTGTCTTCCAGAAATAAAAGAGCAACTGCCTCGCAGTACAACCAGAGTGTGATGTTCTCCCCCATCTGCTTTAATGCAGTGAGAGGCTCCTATCAATACCTAAAGACAGAGGAAATCCACATTGGATCCTCTCAAGCCTTAGGGCTGGGACATGGGTCTGAAGTGGCCAGAGGCCTGTTGCTAATGCCTCTGGAGTCTCCAGGGCTGGGATGGTCTCAAAAGAGCTCAGGACTATGGCAGACAGCACATGGCGGTCTCGCTGCTGCCAGCTCCGGTGCTCCTAAGCCCGCAGGCTGCTCGCAGCAGCAGCTCTGCAGAGCGGCTGCGAGCGGAAGCCCCTTCTGAGAGCCCAAGCACCCGGCAGGAGTTCACAGCCTAAATTTAGCCTCCTGGATGACAGCTCTCCTCTCTTGCCTCTGATGGATGTTCTGACTCATTTCCTCATGCTGGCCTTGGCTCTTGGTTTGAGGGGACACCAAAACCAGGCACGGCTTCTACAAGAGGAGGGGAAGAGCAGGAGAGAGCATAGATGGGTTTAGTAGGAAAATCCCTAACCAGCACGTCTCTCCCTGCCCTCCAACGCAGGCAGCCAGGCTCCTGCCAGCAGCTGCTGGATTTCTGCAGCATGAATATCCCGCTCTGTGTACGTCTCTCAGAACAGGCATTGCTAAGGGCTCCCACAGCTCTCACAGGGAGATCAGGAGCCCTCGCCGCAGAGCTCGCAGTTCGCTACCCTGCAGGGGAGGCAGGAAAGGGCAGGACAAGCCACACAAGGCATGAGGTCCTTGCAAATTCCACATCCTGTTTGCTTCAGCAGCAGTTTGAACATTGCTAAAGCACCTTATAGGACAGATGAACACACACAAGGTAAACACTTCTGCTATCAAAAAGACTTAAAAGAAACAAAAGACAGATTCAAACCTTGCCAAGAATGACAGGAAGACAAATTGTGTGTACAGGTATCAACAAAGAAGGATTATCCAGTTTGATACCAGCTCATTTGACAAACACAATCTACTTGGCATAGCTCTCCCCAGCACATAAATCTCTTACCTAGGGACAGGGTGTTTCACTGTGCCTTCGGCAGCGTATCTATGACTTAACTGGCTGAAGAGCTGACAAGGTAACATGCCCTATTCCAACCTGAGGCGTTACAGCCCCCGGAGGGGTCTGGCTCACCTGGAGTAGCGCAGCCGTCATGTAGAAGACTATGAAAATCAGGGTGAGTGTAGTGTGTCCACCTTGCATGGAGTTGATGGTGTAGAGGAAAACCAAGTGTCCAGGCACCACCAGAAGAAAGAGCACACGAGCAGAGCGAGAATTCACATCTGCTAGGAAACAAAGACGGAGTTCAGGCTTAAGATAGGCTTGAACACACAGCAACTCTGCAGCCCACCTGGGCTCCAGGGACAAGGCAGCCCAGCTGTGGTCAAATCAGAAACGTGGACCAGCATCCCCACATTGCAGATTTCAGCTGGAAAGCAGCGCACTGAATTATGATCCAACTGTGAGGACAACCAAGGACTCTTTGCACCAAGCTCTGTAGGAGAGCTTAGTTCTGGCCCCAGAACAAAGCTATTCTCAGACGGCAGCTGCCAAAGGACTCTTGTCCCACCTCTCACAGTGGTGACAGAGCTGTCAAGAATTTACTGTGAAGGCTGAATTTCCTTGAAGCTCTGTCTGCACCTTGGCTGGGGATCAGTTTCCTAACAGATCACCTCTGCGCTGGAGACCTCTCGCCCCTCCTTGCTCTGCAGGGACAGCCGTGGTGCAGAAGGCCAGACCCCAGGCTGCAGGCTCTCAAGCCTCTCTAGACACTTTGGAGAATAACCTCTGCCTGCACTCTAGGCTGGAATGCAAGTTTGGGCTGTGCTCTGCCACAAATCATAGAGCTGCTCGGCAGCTTTCTATAACTGCAGCTGTACCAGCCCAGCAGAGCTGCAACACTCCAGCGGCCTCAAGGCAGGTTTCGGTATCCCGGGCACTCGTGGAAATGATTTAGAGGGTGGACAATTTACAGCATTAGTCAGGACATGGGACTTTTGCACCACGGCTTCCTCATCCCGCAGGGCTATGTTCTCTCACGCAGTGGCTTTGCTGAAGGTCTGACTGTCTCTAGAGGGCAGACCAGGCCAGAAAACCACCACATCCGTGAGCCGACAGCTGCCTCTGAGCTGGTTTCAGCCCCATTTCCTGCGACAGTGCTTCACCAATGAGTTCAGTCAGGCAACTACCGGCAGAACTCAATCTATATCAACGCTCATCTTGGATACCTGAGCCGAAGAAAGTGCTGCAGGGGCTGGGGCACTTGCGAGGGGCTGTTTCCGAGCTCTCTCCAGGCATCCCGCTCATGTGCAGGTAAGTGGAGATGCGACTGGCCTGCACCGCCACCAGGTTGCCACCCACACCTGCGGACAAGGAGAGAGCAGCAGGATGAGTCCCATACACTTTACAGAGAAAGAAGTATTTTCAACAGCCAGCACACCTGGAATCGCCAGGTGCTGGAATAATGTAGGACAGTCTATTTGTGACCCAAATTCCACTTTTGCAGGATGCCAAGAGCTGAGAGAAAGCACATGTTCTACGATTTCCCCTTAGGTCCCTTCAATGCAATTCTATTACTGCAGTTTTGATTGCAAGAAATACATGAAACAAAGAAACGACAAGTCAGCTACCAAAATAGACACAGGAGGTTTAAAACTATTATTTTGTGCATGAGGCATAATAAGACTGCGAAACCCACAATATGCATTGGCTCAGAATTAACTCCATTTATCACAAAAAGTAACCAACAAAGGAGTTTCCCTGGTTCACTGGGCAGAAAAAAGGTCAAAGCTTTATAGCAAAATCAATTAGATTTCCTGATTCTGAGTTGTGAATCCAAATCTTTATGTTACCAGGTGCCACAAGGCACATATATTGGAAGATGGGGGTCTTCCACCAGCCAGGAAATGCAGGAAATGAAGGATCAGGAAATGCAGACAGTTTTTGTTCGGCCCCTGGAAAATGCATGTTTTAGGCAATAGACTCCCAGGGCAGTCATGTCTGGTGGAAGGCTGGCACCAGAGGGAGCCACGCTGCTGCGTGTAACCACCACATCTCACTGGCAATCAAAAGGGAATGAGTCTCCTTAATCTGCCTGAAATAAGGCATGCGGGACAGTTCCACTGTCTGCCAAGTCTCCAAGGGCTGCAATACCAGAGCGGAAAGTGACTCACCGTTAATAACCGGAGTGAAGACAGCCATCCCAGCAAAGTTTGGATCTGAGACCGTTCTGTCCAAAATCAAACCCCCAACACTGCCGAGGGAAGGTCAGAGAGGTCAGTGCTGAAAGCTCTTTAGGAAACAGTCACACAGAGCAACGAGGGCTCTCTCTGCTGCAATTTGTGCACCCAAGGATGACACAGACACCTATTAACATCCACCTACAGTTGGGGCACATGATTTTAAGTCTCAATACTTGATAACAGACGACGGTTTCAGTGGGATCTTTCTTCTGCTGCCAAACCCTAAAGACTAAGTGTCTGCATGTACAGTTTACTGCAGTGAAATAATCAAAAGCAACCCTGCCCTTCAGAAGGCAGAGACTGATAAATGGGATCTGGGTTTACTCCATGGCCATGCCAAGGTCTCCCTGTGCAGCAGGAGGCACTGCTAAGGCCCTGGATTCCAGCAGTCAGGTGCTGAACCACTCCTGTGCCTTGGGACCTAAAACCCCGTGTCTTTGTGAAACACAGAATGACCTCCTGTTTCCTGGCAGTCTGTCTATGGAAGCAGAAGTTTGATTCTCTCTTGGCCTGGAATCTCCCAAGGGCTAAGAGGTTGAAAGGGCTGGGGGAAAGGGTGCACTGCCTGTGTGTGGGGGAGAGGAACTCTTCCCCACTTCCCCACCTTCCTACCTGCTAATTGCCATTGCGATGATGACGGGCTCCCAGCCAGAGTACAGCACCTCCCGGGTGGCAGCGTTCCTCTTGGCAATGATTATCCAGATGGGCAGCAGAGCTATGAAGAAGGCGCATACCAAAGGATTCACGTAGGCTTTGCTCTCTGAGGGGGAAATAAGCAGAGGGAACAGATCAAGGACACATCCTGCTGCAGCGAGGCAGGGTGCTACTTCAGCTCTCTATAGACTGTGGTCACGCCTGGAGTCAGCAGCTCCACTAAGGGCAGGTAAATGAGACCAGCCCAGCCTCAGCTCTGCAGGACACGGCATTTTCTTCTCCTGCTGTACTCACAGGGCTTTATCAACAGATCTGAGTGAGATCTCTTCAGTTTCTAACTGTTCCTTCTCAGTTCCCGCATCCAGGCAAGACCTCCCAGCGTTGCTTCACCTTTGGCTGAACCTGGCTGAGTCACATCCCTGCATCCCAGCCGCCAGGGAAGGAAGGTGGATGGGGGGGAGGAGGAAGTCTCAGCCTACAGCTGCAACTCTGCTGAGGATCCCCAGCTGGTGCTGACAGCATGAAAGATGTAATCCAAGGCTGGCTTCTCCCACTGCTTTAGCCACAAGCAAGGCCCTGGCACTTGGAGATAACCTCTCTCCTACCACTTTACCTGGTAAGAAGGAAGGATGCAGATCACTGCCAAGACTGACTGCAGCTAGAAGGCAGTAAGAAGGTCCATTTCCTCCCCTTATCAGTTCTGACTAGGTCTCACTAACTGAGGTAGCTTCCAGGCCAGGCATCCTATGTAACCCGCAAACAGGAAGGGTAAAAGAAGAGGGTGAAATGAGAGGGAGACGCAGTAGCACATGGAAGAACTGGGGAGAGACAAAGGTCTTTTGTTTCTCCTCACCCAGCTCTTTGTACAAGCCCCAGCTGATCCCCGAAAGCAGAGCCAGTGTGATGAGATCCCCCAGGCTGGCAGCAATCGGTGTGGCAACGTTGTCAGGATTGATCCCCATCTTCCTGGATCCAATGATGACACCAATCATAATCAACCCTACAGCCAAAAAGAGGAAGAAAACAGGATGAGACCAAGGGGAGCATTTTAGGAAGAGACACGTGGAGGGTGTGCAGGGTCTGTCTCTCACCCAGAACAAGGGAAGCAATGAATGCAGTAGCCACGCTGCTGGCACAAAGCAGGACAGCGTGATCAATGCTGAAGTGCCCATCTGGGATCCATCCGAATATCACTGCTGCGATCGAGGCCAGGAAGCCAACCACAGTAGCCTGAACCTGAAAACAAAAACTAGAGTCAGAGGACTAGAGAGGAAAATGGTCCTGGGGTGAGGGAAGAGGGAAACGCTCCTCAGGGTACCATTTCAGGTGGGTTAGCATCCAGCAGAGAAACACCATCTAACCTATAGGGCAAACTGTTATGGTAAGGTGACTGTGGGACAGAAAGGTGCCATTTGCCTCCATGCAATGTTGACAGTCAATAGCATTTAAACCTTCTGACACTCGTTATAGTTGTGTTTGCACCAACTACCAATGCACTTTCTTCTCCTTTCACTTTTTCTTACCTGTATCAGAGCCATGTTCCCCGTTATCATCCTCCAGAGCTCTTTGGGTGTATCCATTTGGCCAATATTAGCCTGCAAGAGGACATCACAACACCATTAAAGACTGACAGCATTTTGCATTTGCTAACAGTCAAATTCCTGCTTTCCAGCTATGCAAGTTTGTGCCAGGAGCGGGAGAGAACAACGATCTCAAATCCTTAGCTCTTAAGGGACAGCAATACAGTAGGAAAGATGTGTGTGTCCGTGTGTGTGTCCGGCCGTGGCACAACTCTGCAGTAACAGCCCAGCCCGTGACACGCAGCCCTGGGAGAGTCACTTGGGCTGTACATAACCACAGTGCCTCTTCCAACAGCTACTCTGGTTTGGAACTCCAGAACACCACAGCTGTTCCCAGTTTCAGCACCTTCTCCTTCCCAGCTGCGGGAATGGGCTGAAACTCTCCTACGTGGCTGGAGTAGAGCCAGAGCGGCAACAGAGGGGATTTTGAAGGGAGTGTAAAGGGGAATTGACGTCACTAGAATGATGAAAATCTTGCAAGAGCAAAATGATAGACCTTGTCCCCATGCAGAGTCATGCACCACAGCTTATTTTCTCGTGGAATTCACTCCAGTGGTGACGGAGCCAAGCGTGGCTCAGCCCCAGTTGGGTCAGTCAGCCGGGAGAGAAATAGGGGTGCGCTGCCCCTCGGGCCAGCTGTATGCCCCAGCTCCGACACGGAGCAAGGCCAGGGCAGCATCGTGTGGGCAGAGGAAGTTGGCAGTGAGAATGACTGCTTCTGTTAAAAGCTGAGTAAACAAGGCTAATGCCACGTGGAGACCTACTGAGTAGCGGGAAGCAGCTGTGGCACACAGGTCAGCTGGCACCGCTACAGCTAGAGGAGATGCTAATCAGACTAACCAGAACAGACAGCAAGTTGCTTTAATTCCCTGGTGTACGATCCAAAATAACCCAGCAGAATCACTGCATGTTGCTGGTTACGGCAGAGCATACGGGTTCTGCTCTTCCCTAGCACCTTCTAGGAATGAATGGATAGGCAGAAGGTATAAGCTTACATCCACTCTTGTATTACCAGAAGCTGATGAACACGAATAGGAAACAAGTTTGTCACTACGGATCAAAAGGGAGAGGCTCGAGCATGCTGAGGTGGTAAATGCATGTTAGAGTTACTGGCTGACAGTGTCAAACTTCTGCTCAACAATACCGCAGCAATTTCTGCCTCTCAGGTTTCCTTGCTGGCCTCTGCCAAACTGAAGTTAGTGATCATCTAATCCTTCTGCTGTCCTTCCTGCACGTGCTTCAGAAAGCTGCCAACTCACTTCAACCAGCACCGAGATGGTCCATCTCGGGAGTGTGTTTATTCCGGTCATTTTAGTGAACAGGAGGAAAGAATGGGCAAAAACCAACAAAGAGTTGACTGGAGTAGCACTGAGGACATCCAGCCCAGGAGTCTGAGCTCCACATGAAGCCTGACCTTAAAATTCCAGCCACATGGCAATTACGTTGGGATTAACATAACCTAGCTGTAGTCACTGGCAACAGGATTTTAATCCTTTAACTAATGGGAAAGTTTTGCTTCTTAAGTGTGAAAGGAATTTCTGAAGTGCCTTAATGCAGCACTAATTAGAAACCCACAGTCTGAGAAACCACTGCAGGCAGCTTTCCTGCGGAGAGAGCACGAGCCCCACACCATGAACGCCCAGTTGGAGGGGAGCTCCCACCACACAGCTGCACGTGTGTCCCCCATGCTGAGGGAAGAACAGGGCGAGGACAAAAAAAGAAAGTCCAAGAGATCGTCTGACTCCACCATGCACAGATACAAGGAAGTAGAGCACAGGACCAGGGGATTTGTAGAGGCAGCACAGCCTTCGTTCTTGCCAGGGCAAAGGAAAGTCGAGGACAAAGCCTGGGTGGTGATGATGAGGGCGATGCCAACCCTCAGCCATCAGCTCAGGGGCAGGAGGAGGCACCAGGAGACCAAGCCGGGTAAGGGCAACGGCCGCGAGCGGAGGGGCGAGTGAGCGGGATGGGTACTCTCTGTGCCAGGATCCTGCCACAGCCACCATGACAACAAGGGGGAAGTCTTGCATTCCTGTGACTTTCTGCACAGTCCATTACCCCACTGCTCAAGATGGAAGAACAAGAGAGGTTCCCAGGAGAGGACCACACTGAGCCCTTCTCTTCTGCTTTCTCTTGGAGCAACCAGTAAGGGGAAGGCCAAGAGAAGGGAGCTCGCTAAGAAGCAGCTCTCTGCCAGCTCTATATGCTGATTCCATCCAGGCAGACGGTTCCCCATCCCTACATCTCCGTGAGTGCTTTCCTCACAGCTCTCTCAGACCAAAGCAGGTCAGCCCCTCTGCATCGTCAAGGTCAAGACCAGGCTGCTCGCTGCATGGGCACACAATTGAATCCAACAATTCACAGCACAGACTCAGCAGAGTTAAAAGCTTGGCAGAAGGCAGCTAACACCTTGCAGGTGTAAGATCTGTCAGGCTGTCATGCTGAAGGAGAAGATGCTTTGCAGAAGCAAGGAGCATGATTGTCCCTGTTAAGAGAGGATGTCAGTCTCTCTCCTGTGCCACTCAGCTACAGAGTGCTGTGTTATAGAAGCATTTAAACACAAAGCAATTCATTTACAGCTGAACTACCACAGTATTCTGAGGAGCTAACAGAGCCTGCCCCCATCTCTCACAGGGAGCTCACTTGTTTCACAGGAATCAGACTGAATTCCAGCAAGAGAAATTCTCAGCCATGCCTCTCCATCAACTTCAAGAGGCTGTCAATCCACCTACTGGCTCTTAACTGTGAGGTCTCCTCTGCTTTAGACTTTACCGTGTCATTCTCTCCAGGCTCTCATCTCCCAGCCCTCCTGAACCTCTCTTGTTTCAGCCTGCTTTGATGACACACCAGCACCCAGCTTTCTTATGAAGAAAACTGGACCGAGGCACTCAAATGCCAAAGCCAGCTCATGGACTGTGCCTCCAGGCCCACAAGTAGCCACAGCAAGGAATTGAACTGTCAGCAAAGCTTACGGACTGTTAAACCTTCAAACCTGATCCATCCAGCGTAATGAAGTCATCTTCCCAACATGCTCGCCTCCAGGCTCTGGTTTCAGCGGTCACTGACTTCATAGGCTCATGCACAGAGTCATTTTTGTCTGCCCAGCCACCATGCACGCATACGCCTCCCCACCCCTTCCCAAACCAGGTATTCTGCTCCCTCAGCTCCCTGGATACTCACAGCTGTCGACAGGCGAGATGCCAGAGTCATCTCCAGGTTCCCCTTCAGGCCCAGTAATGCAGGGACTAAGATAAATACCTCCGTCACGTATTTGAAGACATCCCAGTGCTGCAAAGTTGAAACAAAAAGAGACCATTAGAAATGATCACAGCTCCTGCAAACCTTTGCTTTGGACTGAATGTCCCTTACTCATAGGCGCTGCCTGTGCGTGGCCCTGAGCAAAAACCCAGCTCCTCTTCTGGTGTCACACTTCAAATTTTGCAGTGATTTCACTGTTTCTGCCATTCGTGTAGCAGTGACCACATGTTCTCGCTGAGCTGAGAAACCCAATCTCAGCCTGCAACTTCCAGTTAAAAATCCCCCAAAGATTAACCACTGACAAAACGTTTAGGCATACAGAGGCCAAAATAGGGACAGATGAGGAGACTTTGCCCAATGCTTGCTGTTTTTGGCAGAATCGAGTACTGAAGTTGGGTCAGTCTCAGCTGAGAGCCATTCCTGACGTGTGCTCATTTGGAGCAAGGCATTGCAGCTCCCACATCCTGCCAGCTCCAAAAAGCAGCCCAGCGTGGCCTCCGTTCCCCCCTAACTCCCCAAGATGTGCCCCCTACCTCACCTGGCACCTACGCTTCTTGGGTTTTCCTGACTCCTCTGGCTCTACAGCCAAGATGGCTCCCTTGGGAACGCAGCAGGAGTGGCAGGCATGGATATTTAGGGAAAAAGAACGAGTAATTGCAGAGTAAGTGGCCTTTTAGGAGAGCAGCTGGCTTCCATGAAAATATAAAACCACCCCAAAAAAAACCCTCACAACCGCATTTAAGAAAACCCTGCAAGCTACACAAGCCTCACTGCCCGATTCTTTACAGGAATGTTTTGCAAGAAGGCCCTGTGTCCAAAATAGCTCCCACTTCCCTCACTGCCTGACTGCCACAGGCTTTAAAGGACACCGAGCTGGAATCTCGCTCCTAACGGCCGACGACTGTGCTGAACACACAGCAGTTGCGGCTCTCGCAGCTTCTCCCTGCAAACGTTACCTGCAGCAGGCTCCACCGCTCTCCTCCGGACCATCAGGATAACAAGCCAACACCTATTTCTTTCTAGGACAAGGAACACTATCAGCCAACACCTTACAGCAAATACAACTCACTCTACCTGGGTGACTAACACCCTCCTAGGGGGAAGGACTTCAGTTATTGCTGTTTGTTTTTCCATCCTTTACGCTTCTTGCCTTTATCACTGAGCCAACAAATCCCAGTTTCCTGCCAGGTCCTTTGCAATGCCATGCTCAAGATGCCCTCACTTGGAAAACCATTTGATCATAAATGCTGGAGATGGATGAACTGGGACCATTTTTCCTCAAAAGGAAAAACTGTTTTCCAGTGAATAAAAATCCCCATAACATTTCTGACAGTGGTAAGACAAGCTAACCATGCTCTCCAGCTCCCAGGTGCGTGGCTGAAAGCTGTGCAGCTATTTCAGGCTTAGCCACAACCCTCTCTCTGCTCCAAGACAAGGCTCCTGAGGTTTCCAGACTCTCCCGATGCAACAAGCAGTCCTCTCCCAGCTGCTGCTATGGGCAGTGCTTACGGAAACCAGCACAGTCCCTGCAGTCTCAGCTCCAACCGCCCTGCGCCCGGCTATCCTGAGCTCCCGACGTCGGAGACCTCTCCAGCACAGCCAGAGGCACTCAGAAAGTCCAGTCTAGCAAATGTTTGAGTTCAGTGCTCACTGCTGAGCAGGGCAAGAGGGAGAATCAGTCTAAAATACTTCACCCGACCCACCACCAGATCAGACTGCGCTTCTTTTAAGGTCACTTCTAGGAAGGGGTGAGCTCGGCTCTCCTCAGTCTATTTTTAGGCAGGCATTACGATTGTTTTGCTTCTTGTTGTACCGGTGAATCCTTTGCTACGCCTTCCCTTAGCAGTATCTAGCATTCAATCAGCACACAACACACTCCCACGTCCCAGCAGGATGAGCTGGGTGTCACCAGAATCACTTAATGAAAGGAACATCGTCATCAGTCAGACTGCAGGCTGGAAGTGCTGTGCAAAAGCTCCCTGGCTCTTTCTGCCTCCCGAGGTGATACATGAAGGATTAGGCAATAGCTCACACAAGCTTGAAGCCCTCCTTCACCTTGTCCCAGCCCCGGCGTTGTAAATGAACCTTTCGAGAAGTCTGTGCTGGAAGCTGATGCCAGAAGCTGCTGTAACCAGAGCCTCCTAAAGCAGCTCCCTGAGCAAGATCAGGGGTATTCCCAGAGAAGGGAATAAAAGCCATCCTTGGGGAAGAAAAACAAGGGGATTTTTGCAGACATCAGCAGCTTGCTCACTGCAAAGAGCAAGACCCATGGGCTTCTGCCAACTTTCTTAATATAAGATGTTATACAACACTGGACTATGGGCATTGAGTAGATCTTGAAGGCCTCCCTGGCTCCTGCAGAGCAGAAAGCTCCTTGCAGAGCCGTGTGCCCACGATATGGCTCCAAGGGGAGAACCAGAGCCAGACTGTTTGGAGAAGACAAAAAAGGGAAAAAGAAGTGGAAATACGACCTTAAGTTCAGGACATTGAGCTGTTAAAATCCCTTTCCCCTTGAAATAAGAATCAAACAGAAATAAGCTGTTTTCAAGAAGGCAGGAGGAAGCTGACACAGCACATAAGATCCTCCTGGTCCAGTCTGCTCCACGCACTGGCGAATACACTGTGCTGGGGAGCAAGGGGAGCGTCTGGCTTTCAGCAGAGCCATGGAAGAGAATTACATGGAGAGGCCCTTCATCTCCAGTACCTCCTTCTTGCCCTCTGGGGAGGGGGAGCAGAGAGACTATAAACAATCTAGGTTTAATTTACTTCAGTTTCATCTTCTGCTGAACCTGTGGTCCCTCTGAACACAAATCTATCCAGAGAGCAGAGCCACCAGACCCTGGTCTCTCCTGTACAGCACTGCCGGGGTGAGAGTGGACCCCGGCCTGCCAGAGATTCACAGAACCATGGAATGGTTTGGGTTGGAAGGGACCTCAAAGCCCATCCAGTCCCACCCCCTGCCATGGGCAGGGACACCTCCCATGGGATCAGGGGCTCCAAGCCCCATCCAACCTGGCCTTGAACTCCTCCAGGGATGGGGCAGCACCACTGCTCTGGGCAACCTGGGCCAGAGCCTCCCCACCCTCACAGCAAAACATTTCTGCCCAAGATCTCATCTCAATCTCCCTTCTTTCAGCTGAAAACTGTTCCCCCTCGTCCTATCCCTGCACTCCTCAATCAAGAGCCCCTCCCCAGCTTTCCTGTGGGCAGAACATCAAACCCCAGGTGGTGTTTTTCAGTTTCCTCCAAGCTTGCTGCTTTTCAGAAGCTTTGCACCTGCAGACAATGGATATTTCAGGGTAGCAGCTGCCTCAGAGCTGCTGTCAGTTTTAGTCACCGTGTGCAAAGCTAAGGCTGACATGAGTCATGAGTAACAGCGTGGTTTCACTCAGACGACAGCAGGATGGTGATTCGTGACAGCTCAGCAGGGAGGGATGTGCTGCAGGTTGGAGCTATGATTGCCTTGGTGCAGCCGTGTACTTCTCCCAGCTATATCCCTCCAAACTGCCAAGGAAAAAGTGGTCTTAACAGGAGAGCTGGAGCTCCAGGGCTGGCTAAGAGCCACCCAGAGTGATGCTGTCACCAGAGGTGGGCCGGCAGGGTCAATGAGCAGACTGCCTCCTCCGTATGAAACACTGTCCATCCCATCCAAAGAATCTCCAGGGAGCAGGCAAGTCTGGAAAACAACAACTGTGGCTCTGCTGGGAGAGGGGACTGTGCCAACAGCCCTCCACACAAAAAAGCAGCTGGTATGCTCACATGTCACCTGGCCTAAAGGTCTCTCTGATCCCAAAGGGAGCAGAGGCGAATTCAAAGGGGACACATTAATGGGACAGCGTGAGCAAAGGCCAGGGCTGCTTGTGTTCCCAGTGGGGAGACCAATTACAGCTGGCTGATCAGTCTGTTTATCCAAAACAGAGGGAACTGAGTGTATGGAGCCTCCCATCCATCTCAAACCATTGCTGCACCCAAAGCAATGGGACTCCTGTCCACCCCAGTGCACCAGTTACGCACCCCACATCCTTCCCTCCTTCCATGCAAGTCTTTAAGGCTCTGGGAAGCCAGTTCTCAAGATCAGCTCCCCAGGCTTTGCAGGCAAGAGTGCAGAGACCACACACTTCCCATTCCCCTTCTCCACCCTATGGCACGGAGATGCCTCATTTAATCTCAAGGCTACAGGGAGTTAGAAGAGTTGGCAGGACAAGCTGCACAGGCACACGCTGAGCTGTGGTGGGACAGAGGAATTACGAAGCTTTCTATCTAATGGCCGTAACAAAAAAGGCAGGAGAACACAGCAGTGTGCTGCAGGATCCCACCCCTCCCAGCTCCTCCCTGGCCAGAAGGGCTGCTGCTTCTCCAGGAAGGACTTCAGGCTGGGTTCAAATCCCTAGCTCTGGGAAATTGCCACCCACGAGCTTACATGGATCTCGCAAAGGGAAACATGCTTGAAATGTCTTTCTTTTTAGTAAATTATTCCAGTAAGCGTCTCCTGGATTAATTTAGCCCAGCTGGCCTTTCCTGGTTTGAGTCACTTCACAGCTCTCTCAATAGGCTGCATCAAGAGAAACCGTTAGGATGACCAGAGTGTGAAGGCAGGCAGGGAAACAGCCGTGAGGGGCAAGGAAGCAAGGGAAACGTCTGCCTCATCACCCACAGATACAAAAAACCCTGCCTTGCCCTGCTGGCACACAGGGCGGAGGTGATCCTACCTGCCAGCAACACAGACAAGTGACCGACACGGGAGTCCTTCTATGCTAGCACTGTGAGGGCCCTGCTTATACAAACACAGGAGCTTCCAGCAGAAGCTGTTATTTTTGGTTGCCCGCAGTGTCAAAATGGCTGCCTCCTCCATCCAAATAGTTTCACAAACCTACACTGCAGAGACCGGTTTAGGGCTGGGCATCAAGGCAATTCTGCACAGCCTGTCTTCCCATCCGTTGCCAGAGACACACAGGCTTGGAAAACCTGCGCTGGAGTCTGGCACAGGAGCCACAAAGTCACGTTTCTCACACAAAGCCTGAGCGAGCTGCACAGCTGCGGGGTTCTCGCAGTGCTACCTGTCACAAGAGACCTAATGAGATATTGAGTCTGGTAACACAGCGGTTTTCATCTAGAGGTAACAGCCAGCTCTCCAGCTGGCCTTCCCCAAGGACCCCTCCACACACTGCTCAGGAGGAGCCACCCCGCTAGCCCAGTGGCCCCTGGCTGCTTCAAGAACGTGCGAAGGCAGCTTAAGGGCCGCTCCACCAGCTCTTGACCTTTGGAGCGAGCCACCATGCAAGCGTCCCACACACACTGCGACAGGCGAATCATTAACTGGGCTGGCAAGAACTCAGTATGCAGGAACAGCACAGCAAACATCCGACTGAAAAGGGACAGGACCTGCAGATCTGGAGCTGGGATGCCTACAGCCACCATCAGGGGAGCGCTTTATTTCCAGCCGTAATGCACAGAGTGGTCTCTCAGTGTACATGTGAGAACTGCAACCTCCTCGTCCAAGCCGGAGCAGGGATGCTATGGCGAAAGGGAGCCTGCAGCCTCTCCTCCCCTCACTTCAGACACCACCGAGGTCTCCCCTTACCCCTACCATCACACGAAGTGACAAGTCTCCTTCCCTCATGGTTGCTATCTGCTCACCAAGCCTTGGTATTCCAGTCCCTCCTGGCTTAGGATAAAGCCATAGTCTACAGAGAGGATTCAGAGCCCAGCGCCTCATGCCAGGGAAGCATCAGTCCTACCTGCACAATGTCCAGCACCATTCCAGCAGCAACCGTCCCAAAGCCTGCCAGAAGGAACGGAAAGAGGACTTGCAGCCCAATGGAAAAGGAGGTCTCCTTGAGGGGTGAGGCTGGCTCAGGACCTCGGTCTGTGCTGGTATCATCACTTTCATTGCTCTGGCTGCCATTTTCCAGCAGGGCATCTTCTTCTCGCACCCCTTTAGCATTGGCACGGGACTCCAGCACCACCACTTCTACCCCGACACCATCAGGTCCTAGGAAATCCGAGGGCTCCACCAGCTGCCCCCGGGGGTCTGTACTGGTGAGACGGTCCATGGGCACAATGGGCAGCACAGCCCCATTGGCCTGGTGGGGTTCCTGCTCTGGCTTGGAAGACATGCTGCAGAGAGGCTATCCTGACCTTCAGCTTGGTGGGCCTACAGCCAACAGCTGTTCCCAAAGAGATCTTCTGCCAGGAGCTTATACGAATGGCTTTTCCGGCATCTAGAGCCGACCTCCCCTATCCGTGCTTGTCTGCCTTTGAGTGCAGAGACTGCTCCTGCAGCAGAGATCCCCATCAAGCAAAGTCCAGGGATGGAGGACACCAACCACTGAGCCAGCAGGGAACACTGCAGGAACCCAGAACTACAGCAAATATACTCTAGTTCTCCTCGTCTCCAATGTCGTGTGCTACAGCAGCCACTGAGACAGGATCCAAGCTTTTCTTCTTCAATCTATAGCGCTTCAGTACATCTTTCTCCAGGTCTTCTTCCAGCAGCACAGCTTCTGTAGTGGGGCACCCAAGGCAGAGAGATAAACAGATGAAGCAAAGACCACTGAATAACACGGATGCTTAAAGGGATGAGAAAGCAGAGTAGATACGAAAGACTGGCTTTTAGAGATGAGACAATCCAGAGAAGCTCTTCTTATTACCAGGGCTTTATCACATTCTCCAGTGACACTGTCCCTCTGCAGAATTTCAGTCTGAAGGCTCACAAGGGCTTTTACTCTCTTTCAGTCTGGTTTGTGCTCTCTGCCAAAAGAGCCAACAACACTAGCAAGTTCCAAGTGTCGCTGTCGTCCTCCTCTTCCAGAAGAATTTCTCACCTTGCAGCACGAGGCAAGCAGAGCTCTTATTTAAAGTAACAGAAAGTTCCCAGTTAAGGTTTCTCACTGCGTGGAGCCAGGCTGCAGGGCGGGAGCTGGCATTTGGAGAGCCGGAGACTTCACGCCCCTTTCTGAGAACTCGTCTTTCACCTGAAACATATGGGAGAAAACAGATGTTTTGTTGGGTGTTGTGGCAGTCAGCATAACAGCTCCTTCATTCAGTGATGTTTTTCCCCAGCATATGCTGAAGGCTGGAGCTTCAGTGCCTGGCCACTGGCTAACACATGGCCACTGGCTGGACCTTCAACACAGCCACCAGCTAACGCACAGCCACTGGATGGAATTTCAAGGCAACCACCAGCTCACAGCACAATCACCAGACACAGCTTCAAAGCCCATCCACCAACTGGACCTTCAAGTAAGCCCCTGGTGAATCCCAGCCCCTGGCTAATGTCTGGCTACCAGCTAATGCTTGGCCACTGGCTGTACTTTCAAGGCAGCCACCAGCTCACACACAGTCACCAGGCGGACCTCCAAAGCCTGGCCACCAGCTGGACCTTTCAGGCAGCCCCCAGCCAACCCTAGCACTGGCTAATACCTGGCCACCGGCCACACCTTCAAGGTAGCCCCTGGCTCATGCATAGCCAAGGGCTGAACCTCCAAAGCCCAGCCACTGGCTGGACCTTCAAGGCAGCCCCAGCCAACCCCAGCCACCAGCTAAAGCCTGGCCACTGGCCATACCTTCACAGCAGCCATGGGCTCACACACAGCCACCAGCCACAGCCTCAAAGCCCGGCCACCAGCTAACGCCTGGCCATCGGCTAACACCTGGCCACTGGCTGGACCTTCAACACAGTCAACGGTTAACGCACAGCCACTGGACAGACCTTCAACATGGTCACCGGTTAATGCACAGCCACTGGATGGACCTTCAACACAGTCACCGGTTAACTCACAGCCACTGGATGGACCTTCAACACAGTCACCGGTTAACTCACAGCCACTGGATGGACCTTCAACACAGTCACCGGTTAACTCACAGCCACTGGATGGACCTTCAAGAGAGCCACAGGTGAGCCCCAGCCCCTGGCTAATGCCTGGCCACCAGCTATCACCTGGCCACTGGCCATACCTTCAAGGCAGCCCCCAGCTCACACACCACCAGCAGCTATAGCTTCACAGCCTGGCCAAGGGCTGGACCTTCAAGGCAGCCCCTGGTGAGCCCCGGCCCCCGGCTAATCCCCGGCCACCAGCTCTCGCCTGGCCACTGTCTGTACCTTCACCACAGCCACCGGCTCACACACAGCCACCAGTCAGCCCTCCCAAGCCCGGCCACGGGCTGGACCCCCCCCGGCAGCCCCTAGGGAACCCCGGCCCCGTGCTAACGCCTGGTCACGCCTTCCAGGCAGCCCCCGGCTGACAGCGAGTCACCAGCCAGAGCTGCAAAGCCTGGACACCAGACACCCTCCCAGGAGCCCCCGGCGAGCCCCGGCCGCCAGCCATCGCCTGGCCACTGGCCGTACCTTCCAGGCAGCCCCCGGCTCACGCACAGACACCAGACACCGCCTCAAAGCCCGGCCACCGGCTGCGCCTCCCAGGCAGCCCCCGCCAGACCAGCCCCGGCTAACGCCTGGACACTGGCCGTGCCTCCCCGCCGCCCCAGCCCAGCCCGCGCCTCCCCAGCCCCGCCGGTACCTCAGCTCCAGCCCCGCCGGTTCCTCCCCAGCCCCGCCGGTACCTCCGCTCCAACCCCGCCGGTTCCTCCCCGCGGCCCCGCTCCCTCGCAGACCCTGGCCGTGCCCCCCCCGCCCCCGGGCTCGCGCCGCGCCCCCATTGGCCGCCCGGGACGGCGCGTGAGCAGGAGGCCCCGCCCCTTCGCGGTGAGGGGGGCGTGGCCCACGGGGGCCACGTGATGCCGAGAGCGCCGCGCGCCGGCCGAGAGCTGCGCGTGTGAGCTGCGGCCCCGCATCCCTACATCGCCCATCCCTGCGTCCCCCATCCCTCCCTCACGCCCTACGTCTCCCTATCTCCTCATCCTTCCCTCCCTGCATCCTTCTATCCCTCCCTCTTTGCATTCCTGCATCTCCGCATCTCTCCATCCTTGCCTCCCTCCTTTCATCCCTCCCTCCTTACATCCCCACATCTCTCCATCCCTGTATCCCTCCCTCCTTGCATCCCTCCCTGCATCTCCACACATCTCCATCCCCGCATCCCTTCCTCCCTGCATCCCCACATCTCTACATCACTCCCATCTCCACACCTCTCCCTGCTTGCATCCCTCCCTCCTTGCATCTCTCCATCCCTGTATCCCTCCTTGTATCCCTGTTATTGCCACATCACTCTCTCCTTGCATCCCTGCACCTCTCCATCCCTCCCTCCGCCGAGCTCAGGGTGCTCCCGTGGCTTTACCTGCTCTCCCAAAGCACGGTGTTGGAAGGAAAGGCTCCTGCCTCCGTCTGCTTTCCCTCTGCTGAGCCAGGGGAGCCCCTCGCTGGCCGCCTCCCGCTTGGGTCAGCCTGAAATGAGGGTGAACCCTGAAATCCCACCACTGGAATGCTGTAACTTGTTAATTAAGCACAGCTCTGGAGCCTTGGCTGTCATTTTGGGATGAGGCCAGGAGCACCAGTGGTACGTGCTGGCTTCCCAGCTCCTGTGCCAGACTCAAAGATTCCCTGAAGTAGTTCAACAAGGCAAATCAGGAATATCGTCATGTACTCACTTTGAGTTTACATAAAAATGCCCTGTCCATACCTAAAAAGCAGTAACTCCTGCCACAGAGGCCACTGCCTCCTCGCTCTGTAGAATTCTGTATTCCTGAATGAAACCAGCTCTTCTGATTCATCTTTTCCTTTTATTTCCCCTTTTTTTGTTGTTCTTTTTTAGCCTGAGTGGAACTTATGACCAGTTGTTGTTTTTTCTTCCTGCCTTTCCTTTCCTCCAGGAAACAGCAGCAAGTTATTACCCGGAGCGATTACGTGATTCTCAGTTCCATGCCCTGGAGACAGGTCTGGAGCCAATAATGGTGGCCGGGACACAGGCATGCGAGGGGAAGAGGGAGGGAGAGCAGGAACTGTGTTCCAAACCACAGAGCCAAGCGTGACTCGGGCTGGTGACTTCATTCCTGTAAGAAGGAAGCAGAGGTGGTCATGGTCAGCGGTAGCGAGCGCTCCATCCGGATCGAGAGCCCCTCTAGCTGTGCCACTCAATTTGCCCAGAGCAGCAGTGGAGTCTCCATCCCTGGAGGGGTTAAAAAAAAAGTGTGGCTGTGGCACTTGGGGACATGGATTAGTCAGCACAGAGGGGTTAGGCTGACAGTCAGAGTGGATGAGCCTAGAGGGCTTTTCCAACCTTAATGATTCTGTGACTCCATAGATTTCTTTCTGCCCATGTTGAAAATGGAGTAGCGGAGTTTTCTTTCCTGAAGCACTTGTTGCTTTGGAAGAAAAGGGTGACCATGATACTGGAAGGAGAGCAGGATGTGTAATTATACAAGCCAGCGTGAAGATAGCTCAGATAAACCCTTTCTTGCTTTCTCAACCCCCAAAACCTTTGCAATGCTCTTCTAAGCATGCTGAATTCCAGGAGCAGATAAGAGGAGTGCTGCTTCCACTGTGACAGTGTACCAAGTGCCCTGGGTTCTGTACCTCCCTGCTGCTACATAGCCTACTTGAACCCGGTATTTCAGGGATGATGAGCTTTTAAAGGAATTTAACTGATCTTCAGGACCTCCTCCATCACATCAAGGAGAACTGGAGACACACAGGCTCAACTAAAGCCACAGTTCCACTCCAACTGGGAGCAGAGGTCCAAACCCTGCCTCCAACCCCAGCCTCTGTTTTCCTTTGTCCAAATAAGCCAGGTCTGTAAGGCTCTCTTTCCGCCTTCATCCTTCCTTCCTGACTTGGAAAATCCATATCTATCCCAGAGCAACCGTTCTTCCCTCACCCTCCTAAAAACAACACGTTCCAAAATGTGACCTTGTTGATTAACAGCCCAGCCAGCTGCATGCTCGGGAAGTGGAAGCGCAGAGACAAAAGCTACCGGAGACAAGAAAACAGAAATAGATAAAATCCCCACCAGTGAGGCTGACACAGAGATCAGAAAGGCAGAGGATGAAAGGGCAGGAAATGGGTTTCCAGTTGCAGGGGAGCAGGTACCAAAGGCAACAAAACACTTGGAAAGGAAGGAGTTTACCATGGAGCTACACTAGATCATGGAATGTCGGCCTCGTGTCTTTTACAGCAGCCATGTGAATTTAGTCCAACTCTGGGCAAGCGCTCATAAGTGGCCGAGGAGGCCACGACGCATATAGGATGATTTTCTCCTTTTCACGGAAGAATCCCGCAAAATAAAGTGATTTGGACAAAGTTACTTAAAATCCCCATCTACCACAGAACCCAAGTGTCCTGTCAACTCTTTTGCGCTCTGTTCCCTTTGTCCCCTGCATTAACCACCCCTCCATTTTGGTCATTTCCCATCCTGCAGCTTCCGCTGGGGCCTACCACCACAGCTCCGAAACCAGCCGGATCGAAGCCAGTCACGCCCTTCCCCACCATGCTGAGCACTTAATCTCCGCCGCCCCTGCTGCCCTGGGGAGCTGTGGAACCGGAGAGCGGAGCCAAGCCCCCTGCACAGAAACTCAGATGACACACAGCCTTCACTGTGCTGTTCAGTTAAGAAAAATACTGCCCTGGGCAGCACTTCCACACGGCTCTAGGCCTGGCTACGGGCACTGAGAGGTGTTGACATGATACTACAATGCTGTAGTAGAGACCTGACAAGCCAGGGCAGCACAGGTTCTTTAAAGGGTTATTGTGAGAGCCTGAATTTGGGCTCTAAAACGACAAACTTGCCTCTAAAAGTTCCACAGCGCTAGCAAGCTCTTCACAGGAGCTGTAGATGAGGATGGAATGCATTAGCAAGAATCAGTGCAGGGCAGCAGGCGGTACTGAAGGCCGCTGACAGGCAGGATTAAGGGTCCCAGGCTGAGGACTGCTTCCTGATGATGGCAAAACACACTGCAGGCTGTGAGCCACTTCCCGATTCCTCAGTGGATGTCCTGCTCTATGGCACCAATAAGCTGAGCTGAGCAGGGAAGCTTTCCCAGCACCTGCTTGAGAAAATGGATTTCACCAGCTCCATGAAATACCAAACCAAACAGCAAAAGAGGAGCCAAGGACGCAAGTGTCAATTGCAAGGCTGGAGGAAACAACTTGGTAAACGCCTTGTTCCTGCATTCTCTTCCAGTCCTGTGCCTGAACTCTCCATGGTCACTTGGGGCTGAAAATAAACTGAGCCATTTTAAACAGAGGCCAGCAACAGAGCTTTCTTTAGAAAATGCAGGTGTGGAATGTGACCTTCTCTTCATCGTAGGGCCTGTGTGACCCTAAATCAGCTGGTCCGCCAGCAGGCTGCTGTGGCCGGACAACTACAGACACGTTAGTTTGAGCAAGTATTGTCAGAACGCAGAATACAGAATGGTAACCACAGAATGTCAGCTTTGCAGACCTGCCTACAAAGAAGGGGAAAAAGGGAATTTGCTAATGGATATATAACACAAAAACACATTAACATACTGAAACTGGATTAATGCAAACAGCATTCAAAGCCTCACTAGGTATGACACGAAGTTATGTGTCTTCAGAGCAGGGAATCAGGCTTTTCCTTCTCTGTTGAATCAGAGGTAATTGCTGTACATGCTCAAAACAGTGACTCATTACAATAACAATAAAAAAGAATAGCTCACAGAGCTATTAATCCGTGTTTTCCTGATGTACTTGGCATTCTCAGCTACTCATATGACGCCAGGTTGCACACAGTCTTAGCAGAAAAGGCCAGCGCATCATCCTTACACTATTATTTACATGATGACACCAAGATTTCAAACACCACTCAAGATGAGAGACATTCACTGAACACATTATCATGGGAGCAGTAAAACAGGGTGGAAACCAAGCTGTTCTGTCAGGAGAAGTGTGCATAAACCAAATCGCTGAGAAACTCTTCAGAATCGTGCATGATAGGGCAGCAAATACAATAAAAGGAGACTTGAGAATTGAAAGGCAAAGCTGCTACATGGAAAAAAGCAGAGGCAATGATCAGAAGTGACTGTGAAAAAAAAAAAGGATAGAGGTGGGGAATGTGCTTTTTCACCATCAGATCCTACAAGATACTGTTTAAAGCACTTCAGTTTAGCAGGTTCAGGTTGCAGTAAAGCTCAAGTCAATGCAGAGGCACCAGATGATTTCAGCACTTAATGAGGTGCTGCACCAAAGCTGCATTAGCAAAACCTCATGGCAGACATTGGCACAGTACCTGCCAAAGCCAAGCGTGCCTTCCTCATGCTGTTTGGCCCCTCGTCTGATCCCTGCACTTCCTGATCAAGAGCCCCTTGCCAGCTTTCCTGGAGCCCCATTCAGTCCTGGAAGCTGCTCTAAGGTCTCTTCTCCGGGCTGACCAACCCTCAACTCTCTCAGCCTGTCAAAATGAAGGGTTTGAACTCAAGTTTGGTTTTTTTTATAGAGACTTCTCAGAGAGGAAACCCCCAAAACTCTTCTCCACCTCTCACTCCAGGGGATGTATTTTATTCCATGCTGTACCCTGACACATCGCTTCTGCTGTGTCTGCAATGGGTTTTTGCAAGGGGAACGACACCTTCACAAAAGAGCCATAGACATGTGGCTCAACAAATGAATGACATTATGGCGCGCAGACAAAATGCAACAAACCATAAAAGATGCAAGCTATTTACTACCCAATAATGCATAATCAGAGTTAGCTAATTCTGTATAAAAAGGGAAGCACCAGGGAGGGGGCAAAGATTAAAGCTGGCTGGAAAATATGTGGATTTGTTTTGATGGAAACTTTACGACTTGCTTTAATGAAGAATCAAGTGTGGAAATGACCTCACTGCAATTATACAGTTACGTAAAATAACTCAATAATTATCAGAAAATAATCTGCATTTCTTGTTTTATTAGATGAAAATGCTGATCTGGTTTCAATTATTTAGTTGATTGATACAGGTTTAGCCCATCGGCCATACCGATAAAATCAGACTGCAAATAAATCGAGAATGGCGAATGGAAAGAACAGGAATCTCAATTCCACCGCTGGTTTTTAGGGTATTTCCTGTACATTCCCATACATTTCAAAATATGAATTTAGAGCAAAACAACCACCCATTCCAGTGTATAATTCAGAGACTGAAAGAGGACACAACTCTGCAACAGTGCAATAGGAGGAGCTGCACTGGTGCCTGCAGCAGAGTCTGCAAGTCAGTACAGCAAAACAGTCATCACTCAGCCCTTACTTTGGCCAACATCTGGCTCTTAACTCTTTATTTAATAGCAGTAACCTCAATTAAAGACATATCAAGGCCAAAGAATGTTTAACCCTTGAGTGCAAACAAAGACAGCAAGTCAGTGCAAGAAGTTCAAGAGGAAATAGGGTCAGTGTTGATGGCTTGTCCACACGAGGATTCCCACAGAGCTGAGCCAGCAGCAGTGCTGCGGGGAAGTGAAAACTGCTGGCATAGGCAGTGAGGAACAAAGACTCCATTCCACGGAACTGGAAGAAACTGGAGGGCTTCACTGTCTGTCACAGATAAGCTCTCAGAGGAGCAACAGAGAAACATCCATGATAGAAACTGATTCAGTGAAAAGAGAACATACATGAGCAGACAACACTGATTTGGCTTCTTATTTAACACTGCAATTCCTATTCTGACACCCAGCTGCACAGCACACCCCCCCGGGCCACACCTAAGAGTGAGAGAAGAGAAGAGAAGAGAAGAGAAGAGAAGAGAAGAGAAGAGAAGAGAAGAGAAGAGAAAAAAAGTCACTGAAGAGACAGGAAGAAACATTTTCAGCACCTCTGAGATGGAGGCAACATCAGTTAAAGCAGCACGGCTGGAACTTCAGCAGCTTGGTGTTTTAAAACGGAGTCAGAGATCGGTGCATGCATGGGAGAGCTTAGCAGTACTGAGTTAAACTGGCACTGGTTGCGATCACTGCTCGAGGAAGAAGCCCGTACCAGCAGCAGTTCAACTTCTTAGTGTACCTCTGCCAATCACACAAAACCTACACCATATCACAAACCTTTCACATGAGCTTTCAACATTGTTTGTGAAAAATCAACTACTGGTATAAAAGGAGTTTGTCAAAAGCACACCTAGTAAGATTCCCCTCTTTTACTAGTGAGTGAGTGCTGATTACAGCTTAGATTTTCAAGTGATTACCAATGTCAGAGGCTTAAAGAAAGCCCTGAAAAAAATTACTACCATCAGAGCAATGGCTGTGTGTTAAACCAGGCAGGAACAGAAGTCAGGGTTATGAGTTGTGTTTTGTCCAGGCTCTTATATACTGTACATCTGCCTAAGCAGCACCCAGCAGTTTTTCCATCTGTATGTAAACCACAACACGCAAAAACTGACTTCCAAATATGGCTCAACACACAACACAGAACTGCATCTTACAGCCCAGAGTCCACCTCAGCAGCAGCTCTTCTCCAGTGTGCTTCTCACAGCTCGTGGGAGTTCGCATGGGGGTCCGGAAGCTTGTCTATATCACAGTTCTTAATCAGCTGAAAGAGGAACTCGACCTGTTTCTCGTAATTCTCAACTGAGATTCTCTCATTCAACCCATGGATCCTGGCAGAAAGAGAAGAATGTTTTTCATTCCACTGTGCATTTGTGACCCACCTGCACACAGCCAGCACCCCGCCTGCCTATTCACTTCAGAAAACAAGGCACAACATGCAAGCACAGCACCACACACCAAAGGCTGCACTGAAACTGCAATACCTCTTCCTCAGCTCAACCGGACCTACTGATTCAAAGGCTCAGAGCACAATAACTAAGCCCAAGGAGTATGTGAAAATAAAAAACAGTGTTCCAGCTCTCTGTCCATTTCTTGGCCACTTCTGTCACTGTCCTGTACAGCCACAAGGGCACTTGACTCCAGTATCACCTTAACTTCAATAAAATGCCCAATCCATTACATGCTAAATAAATAAAAAATCCCTTGTGTGATGACGTTCTCTGTTATCATTTCATCCCAAGAAACCTACGTTCCAGCTTTAAAGGAGCAGATGAATTCCAAGTGGCATGTGTCCATACACATGGATAAATCTCTTAAACAAGGCCAACATTTCACACTGTTGCACTACATGAAGGATCCAGCCAGCTTCGCAGCATCGCTGCACTACTGAATGGGACACCTAAAGGTCTCGGCTGCATTTGAAGTAGAAAAGAGTAAGGGCTAACACTCCCCCAGCATAACCACCATCCCCGTCGTGTGTGGGGGCCCAGATCTGCAGGAAATAGGTGGCCTAACGGAATCTGAGGCAACACCACCAACATGCCAAGGTACACAAGGCTGGGTTTCCTCCTCCTGCTTAGTGCGCATCAAATTTTCTCTGTCACTGGTCCCCAACCCAAACAGCTGCCCACGTGCAGGCAGAACACGTTACCTGGGAAGATCATCTGATTTCAAGAGCAGTGGGTTAAATCGATAAATGGCATTTGTGACGTTAGTGAAATGCCTGCTGTCTGTGTTTCCAATGCATGTGCCTGGAAAACAAACCCCGGGTTAACTTTGCATGACAGCAGCGATTTAACGACCCGCAATTTTCCCAGGAGAAAGGACAGGCAGCTGATAACAACTTTATATGACCCCTGGCTACACCAAAAGCAAAATCACTGGAAACAGTTTATTGGTACATCCTGGAAGAGCATTCTCTCCTTCAGGAACAGGAGGAGCTGAATATACCATTCAGTCATTCTAAGAACAGCCACGATACACACCCCCCACAAAAGTTTAAGCTTCAAACTGCAGTCCAACAAACAGTACAGAACTAGGAAAGAGCTGCAAGAAAAGGAAGGGGTTGAGATCATAAGGAACAAAATGGAAAAGCAGGAATGGCTTTACCAGCTATGAAAACAATAAAAGAAGAACTAAAGCAAGACGACCTCCTACCCTCCCTCACAATTCCTTTCTTCCCTGAAGAGACTCCTTTGTATGTACAGAAAGTCAAATTCAAGGTTTATTGTTTCTGTTGGTTTCCTGTTTGCTTTTTTACATCCACTACTAAAAACAACAGTAAAACTTCTAAAACATAAATAGGGAATGGAATAAAAAGAGGAAAAAACAGCTGTTTCCAGTAGTTAACAGCTGGGGTGGAGAAATACATAGAAAATGAAAACAAGTCAATATTGGGGGCAGGGGAGAGAAAAGTAGGGCGGAAGCTGGAGAGGAAACAATAGTCATCATGTGCTTGCTGTTACCTGGAACTACGCTGTCAACATTTGGGAAAGTATCCAGAATGGTTCTTTGAAAAATGTGGACTCCAAATATCTGGTCATCCCAGGGACTGACAGGGAGCGGATCAAAGGCCTCTACAACATCAATCTTCACTCTGTCATCAGCAATTGTGTTTCTAACCATCTCTAGCACCTGCGGGTAAAACATAGTGATTAAATAAGTGAAAGAAATGACAGCGCATCCCTTCCAAACGCCAGCAAATGTTCCACATTTGTTTGTGAACTGCCACTTGCAGCTGCAAATACAGATATAGTCAGGACCAAAACTGTGTGGCACATTCTTTCTCTTACTCAGTGGATGGCCGATACTTAAGGTTATGCTTTGAACCCCAGTACAATCAGATGCACATTGCTGTCCCAGGGTAGTCCTGAACTGCTCCAGACCTATAAGGCAGGTGGTCAACCTGTTGCTGCTTGGTAGGTCATCCAAATAAGTAGTCCAGAGAGGTAAAACTTTCAGCAAAAGCTTGGGAAAGGAAGGCATTATTTACTGACAGTGTTTCCCTTGGCTCACAGGCAAGCTAGGCCCACCGAAGCATGCAAGACTCCCACATTCTCACAGGTCACAAACCTTTACACTTCCATTCCATAATCACGTGTGATCCACATGCTCTTGTGCACAAAATGACTTCTGAAATCCGCTCAACCTAACTATGAGGCACGCTTCCAAGGTTGGCCTGACTCTTGCTCTGCTCCACTTTCAGAAGCCACAGTTACCAATGCACTTTGCAACGCATCTCAAGCCTCCGTGAAGGAGCAATTCCCAAATCTTGCCCCTCTATTGCTTGTATGAATACTGGGAGAGATGAAAAGAGTATTATAGCACAAATGGCCAAGTGCCACTCTGCTCAGGAGGGGATGGAGAACAGCCCCGCATCTGGCAGCACAGTGAGTACCTCAGCAGCCGTCTCTGCAGAGTGGATCCGGAAGTTCACAGTTGCTTTTGCAAAAGATGGGACAACATTTACCTACAAAAAAAAGGAAGGACCAAAAACTTAAAAGGAAGTTAAAAAAAAAGATTAAAATGCCACCTGCAAACTCAGAAACTGCTGAAATTATTCCAGGCCTCAGACTGATGCTTCGAGCTGTTTCCACTAAATGCAACCTCTCTTTCTGTACTCTGTTCAAATACTGTCAACCTCACCTATAATGCAGGTGACCACACAGAGATATTCATCGATTCAACAGAAATGAAGTCAGCTGTTATAGAAGTTTTCCTCTTTCCTTCAGAAACTTTATACTGAGAAATTCTGGAAGTTTATGTTGTTATTTTCAAGCAATATTTTTACTTTAATTGTCTTATTACTCTGCCCCAATTATGAGACATGTAAGTTGCTTAACAAATGACATTATTGAAGACACAACTTCTCTTCTATAGAATGAGTATTTATAATTTTGTTAAACAAATCTGATATAACCTTTAGAAAAATACGAGAAACCAGGGTGCCACTTCTCTCCTGGCCACTCAGTGTCACTGTTCAGCCACTCTCTCGTTCTCCGGTCCAGCTATGCTTTTCAGTAACAGATAGTTTCAGGGACACACCAAATAGCTTGTTCATTTTCCAGGGCTACACCTCCTTATCAGGACAAGATCTGGCTGCATCAGCCAGAACCTCTTTTCTCTCAGTCCAAGGTGCACATTAACCCTATTCGAACAAAGCCGAATGCCAGACCTGTGCTCACAAACACAAGGGAAGTGTTTATGACATCCAACAGCTTCCACTTCTGTCATTGATATTTACATGATTACACAGAAAGCACTTTCTCATCCATCCTGAAAGGTAAAATCTTAACAGGGGTTTACAGAACTCTTCCTGTGAGAGATCAGACACTTCTGAAAAAAGAAATTTTCAGCTACAGCTAAAATCCAAGCCAAAGCTAAAGTAAAAATGAGACTGGTGGTGACACCACAACAGGTCAAAGAGCAGGGCTGGTACTGATCTTTTAACTGGATATAAAGAGGCAGAAACCAAATGTCCCGATTGTCTCATTGTACTACACAGAGAAAAAAATCAAAGTGAAGCTACCTTGATTCCTGCGTTAAACATTGTGACTGCTGTAGTAGTTCGAATCAAGGCATTGGTGGAAGGTTTCCAGGCAAGAACTCTTATAAAAAAAAAGAAAAATAAACATGTTTCAAAAAAGTTTAATATTGATTAAACATGAGCACCACACTACAAAGGCAATAAGCTGAATGATGGGCTGTTCAATTAACAAAGTGGCTATTAGCAGTAAAGCACTGACATTGTATAACCTACAAAATGGTAAAACTGATTTCCTGGGAAGATTAGAAATGGCCAGTGGTCTTCATCTCTTAAGGGCAAGTGGCTGTGAATGCTCATCAAGGGTGTCTTTCCTTACCTGCTGACGATGGGTGAGAACAGCCACAGATTGCTCATGACAAGGTTGAGAGGAAAACTGAACTAGGTGGAAAAAACAAAACCACAAATCAGAAAATCAGGAAGACCGTGTAGTCACTTGTCTAAGGTTGAAACAACTGGAGCAGAAACAACTGTCTGGGAGAAAGGCCAGCTTCAGCCTTCTCCTTTCCAAGAACTATGTGACTGTGCTCTAAATCCATAGACTGGGTTACTCTTCACTTCCTAAAATGAAAGTCTGAGGCTGAAATGATAGTTGTCTCCTCACCTCTGATGCAAGGTGCTCCATCGTCATGAGTTCTGGCCCAGAGCCAAACAGATTGCGCAAGGGATTCTGCTCCAGTCTACGACAAAGCAAACCAGCATTTGAAATTCGTAGAATTTCTGGCTCCCAGGGCTCCTATTGCTCCAGAACATTGAGAAGACTTAGATTAGTGAAACATATCCATGTATTTGAGATGCAATCACATTTTCCTCTCCTGTAAGTAACAGGACAGATTTCTGGGCATTCCGGTCACATGCAAAGACGTTCTTTCAATAACAGCTAAAAAAACCCCTAAAACGTGACTCATAAAGAATACACGGAAAGCCATGAAAATATCACCCCATGTTCCATCACATCTGTACATATTAAGTTTTTCTAAAATAAGTATTTATTAGCCAATTTGATATCTACACAGACACATAATGTGACTACCCAGTCACATTCTGAATTTACACGGTGTTTACTCGCTTGGATAATGACCAGCTAGAGGTAGCAGGTATGTGCAAGGATAAACTCCAGAGAAATTCTACAATGCCCAAGCAATCTCTATTGCAAGAGCAAATTATGACAGACATCAGGATGCACCCGTTGTCTTGATTTTAAGGAATCAACTGACACCAGGAAGAGCCAAAGTGAAAAGATACTTTAGACATTTGGCAGTTGTCCCTTTGTTGAGGAATGCTTTTCTGCCCTTCGAAGTGAGCTACAAACTTCAGTTTCAAATGTATAAGAGGAAATTGCAAAATGCTCTAAATATAAGTATTAAAAAAAAAGAAAGTAATGTATCAGCGAGTTAGGGGTCTCCTTGACTGTCTTTGATGTTAAATGATGGGGAAGCTCTCACCTGGACATTGCTGCTGCAAGAATGCCAATACTCGTCTCCTTAGGAGGAAAGGATGAATGTCCCGGCTCTTTCTCCACAGTGAAATTCAGTGTCATTGAACCCTTTTCTGTGATAGCGATTCTGGTCAATGATAAATAAGTGACTAATGCAACACCAAACACACCTGCATGGATTAGAGGTAAAAAGAACTACTCTGCATATTTTTAGTATCATAAAAAACACCAAACCAGCAGCAACAACAACAAATCCTTAACATAATCTCTAAATGTTTGGAGGATGGACGTTTTGGCTGCTTCGCCCGTGAGCAGGCTCTACAGCATACAATTAATGTGCCTACACCAGGGAAGTGGAACATTCTGCTTCTGTCAGCACAGCTGCGATGGGCAGCAAGCAAATGCTGAAGGTCCTGTGCTTGCACTTTGTGCCACTGCTGCAGCTTTAGCAGCACCAACACTGCTACATGCCTTGAAAATGTATTTTATGAACACCAGCAAGGTCACTCCTCGCAAATTAATCACTGAGAATGGATCACTTCAGTCACAGTCAATTGTGTTCTCTTTTACTTACACAGCTACTGGCTTATTCACTCCCGCAATGATGCCATCTAGTATCGCGCTTCCCTCGTCGAGTAAGAAGGAGAGTTTTACTCCTCTAGCTTCCAAGAGAGCTGCAATCCTCATTGCTCCCTTCTGACCAGACACCTGTGAGGATCCAGTGAGGGTAACTGGTCAGATCAAGCCACACCACTGGGAAAAACACTGCAAAATATCACGCTATTGACAGTGACCAGTGCTACAACACAAAGAATGCAAGAAATCCCTCCATGAACAGCTCTAGAGCAACTGTCAATAATCGATTCCTCCTAGCAAAATTCATTGGAGATTGTTAAGGGCCTGGTAGCAGAAGAGATTTGTATCCACGTGGAGCAATGCTTTCATTCACGAGTCACTGAATATTGCTTTGAATCCTACTGCTTCTTGGACACAATGACATCTCAGAGCTATAAGCACCACAGATTAATCAGCCATTTTAAAGATGTATTCATTTTAACTATTAACAAGTCTTTGTCTTTATATTTTGAACATGAATAAACAACCCCACCTCCTCTGTCTCTCTGTACTGTTTACTACCGGGTATACCCACAACAAAAGCGGAATATTTTTGTTAGCTTTTCCTGGTCATTTGGAACAACCATGTAAATCCTCAGCCAGCTTTTCCTGTATTACATATTCCCCAACTGTGACTCATGCTGCACCTTCCATGCAGAAAAGAATTTGAAATAACACCCTGCTGTGTTCTTTGCTCTTTGCTCATCACACCAACCCTTTGTCAATGTCACTTAAAGCGAAACAATCAATATATAACCATGACCACGTGTCTGACACAGTATCCGCCCACATAACCAAGAAAAACAGCAAAGACTTTCTAGCTAAACAATGTTTAAAAGCCTTGTTACATACATGAACAATGTAAACAACCAGTGGTTTTCATTAAATGAAAGAAAATACCTCTTCGTCGTGTCCAATGCCAACATAGAAAGATCTCCGGGGTCTGTAATTTCTTCTCAGCAAAAATTCTAGAGCTTGCAGAATGCCCTGCAGAACAAAAGCAGAATGTATTGTACTATTCCGGTGTTGGTAAGGAGAATAAATCATAGAATCATAGAATGGTTTGGTTGGAAGGGACCTCAAAGCCCATCCAGTACCATCCCTTGCCTTGGGCAGGGACACCTCCCACTGGATCGTGTTGCTCCAAGTCCCATCCAACCTGGCCTTTCTCTCTCTGAAATCACATTACCAAGACAACGTACTATGGCAGAGTTTTTGTTATCCAGCGTTCCTCGTCCATAGATGAAACCTTCATGCTCTGCAGCTGAGAAAGGAGGGAAATCCCAGCCCTCTGGGGGAGCAGGCACAACATCCATGTGTGCAAGCAGCATATAGGGCATCATTTCAGGGTCAGAACCCTGAACAGTAAAGAGGTGGCTGTATTTCCCAACAATTTCATGCTGAATGAACTTTGAAGAAAATACAGCCGGGAAGACTGTTAAGAAAAGAATTAAACACACATGAAAAATAAAAATTAACAACACATCCAACTTTATCACTATATACTGCATAGTGTAGCCAACTATTTAGCCTCCAGGAGCTAAAAAATAAGACTGACCACAAAGTTTGCTTCAGGAAGCAGATGTGCAGCTTTGCTTCCACACTTCTACCAATTCACCTCACTCTGTATTCAAGTCTTTCCAGGAACTGCTGTCCACCAGAGCTGCAGCTGTTTTGTAGGTAACAATGATGGGGCTGCCAGGAAAGCAGGCTGACGGGGGGGGCAGTCTTCCTCTTTTTCTTCATTCCCCCCCCCCTTTTAATTAGGTCATGTAACCACCCCAAGAACCAAAAGCCACCACTGCAGAAAGACATTTGAACCTTCTCCGTCCTGGCTTTGGCCACTCCTACACCAAAGCACAGTGCTGCAGAGGTGACACGTATGCCATTTTGGCCAGTTCTTTCTTGAGGAAAAACGACAAATAATCTGTTCTGTTATGTTAGAGAAGCACACATACTCTCTTCAGTTTGTTTACAAAACCAAAATTGAACAGCAGAATTGCCAAGAATGAAAGTTTAGTACCTTCCTGAATGTAATTCCCAAATTCTGCCATGGCAGTTGTATTCAAGTCCTCTGGAGATATAGAAATAGTTGGGATTTTAATAGCACCTTCAATGAAAAACGAAAGAGAAATCAATCAACGCTGAAATCAGTAAAGCAATCCTTGAATTGCATTTCAAAAGGAAAAGTAATATTTATCTCTGGAGGTGTTCAAAGCCAGGTTGGATGGGGCTTTGAGCAATCTGATCCAATGGAAGGTTATCCAGGGGGCCTGGAATTGGATGGGCTTTAAGGTTCCTTCCAACCCAAACCATTCCATCATTCTGGGTTCCTGAACACTTTCCAGGCTTTAAATATTATTTCACAGGATAGTAAAGAGCTGCCACTATCAAAAAAGACTGAGGCACTATGGCTGAGCTGTGCACGTACAGCACACTCGGACTGCCTTCCAGTTTCAGTCAAAGTATTTCTCTACATACTTCAACTCAATTTTTCACCCTGAAGAGTTGAATGATACTGCTGGAAATGCTACCATCCAGAAGCAGCTGCATTTTTTGCTAGGGCAGCCTGATTCCTTGTAGTCATCACCGTTTCTGGCAGCTCAGCAGACAGATCCTATCACCACAAGCCTTTGTAAGCAGTCCCTCCCCAGCTTCCCTGGAGCCCCTTTCAGTACTGGAAGCTGCTCTAAGGTCTCCCCAGAGCCTCAGAGAGCCTCCAGGCTAATAAGCCCAACTCTCTCAAACTGTTCTTGTACAGGAGGCGCTCCAGCCCTCCCATCAACTGTGTGGTCTTCTCTGGGTTTCCAAGGGGCTCTGAGGTGTTTGGCAGGGTCAGCCTCGCCTCCCAGCTGGAGAATTTCAGCACTTTTGGACTGCGTGAAAATTACCCAAAGTGCTCAACAAGCTTTACTCCTCCATGGCTCCTCCCAGCTTCTCTCCCATCCTCCTCCCAGCTCTTCCAGCTCCCCCCCAGCTCCTCTCTCCTTCTCCTCCCAGCTTCCTCCAGCTCCTCTCTCCTCCCCCTCTCAGCTCTTCCAGCTCCCCCCCAGCTCCTCTCTCCTTCTCCTCCCAGCTCTTCCAGCTCCCTCCAGCTCCTCTCTCCTCCCCCTCTCAGCTCTTCCAGCTCCTCTCTCCTTCTCCTTCTCCTCCTCCTCCTCCTCCTCCCTCCCTCACACCTCTTCCAGCTCCCTCCCATCCTGTCCCAGTTCCTCTCTGCTAACTCCCAGCTCCTCCCCTCTCCCTCCCAGCTCCTCCCCTCTCTCCACCGTCACCTCGCAGCGCCTCCCGCAGCTCCCTCCTCTCGGCGGCGTTGAACCCCGCGGTGCCCCCGCTCCGTGCCCACAGCCGCGGGATGCCCGGGGCTCGCAGGGCGTAGGCGCGGAGCAGCAGGGCCGCGGGCAGCGCCACCGCCGCCGCGCACAGCGCCAGCCCCGCCGCCCAAGCCGCTGCGCGCCGCCCGCCCGCCATCACCGTCCGCGCGGGGGATCATGGGAGTCGTAGTCATGAGCCAAAGGAGCGCCAATGGGCGGCTCGGGAATAGCGCGAGGTTTCATGGGAGTTGTAGTACTGGACGGCTATCAATGGGAGGGCTGGCCCTGCACAAGGCCTTATGGGAATTGTAGTCCCGACCACGCAGCGATGTCAGTGGGCTGCTCGGGATCCGCGCAAGGGCTTATGGGAAATGTAGTCCTGACCCACACCAGCCTTGACAATGTACGGCTTGGGACCCCTGGCGAGGTCTCATGGGAGTCGTAGTCCTCCGCCGCCGCCTATGGAGAATGGCGGCGGGGGAGGCGTGGGGAGGGTGGTTCTCTCTCCTCCCCGGTATCGCGTAGTTCTCCTCTTGAGCCTGCGCTGCCCTGGCAGCCACGAGGGCAGCCGTGTGCTGGGGTGCATCCAGCCGGGCGAGGGACGGGATTGTCCCGCTCTGCTCCGCACTGGGGCGGCTCCACCTTGAGCGCTGGGGGCAGTTCTGGGGCCACGGGATAAAAAGGATCTGAGTGTCCAGAGGAGCTGCTGAAGGGTTTAGAGGGAAAGGTGTGTGAGGAGCAGCTGAAGTCACTGGGTCTGTTCAGCCTGGAGAAGAGGAGACTGAGGGGAGACCTCGTGCTCTGCAGCTTCCTCACAAGAACCAGCGTCGAGCTCTTCCCTCTGCACCGGAGGGAATGGCAGGAAGATGCCGGGGGAGGGTTAGGTTGGATGTTGGGAAAAGGTTCTTCCCCAGAGGGAGGTGGAGCACTGCAGCAGCCCTCAGGGAAGCAGTCGCAGTGCCAAAGGCCGACACTGTTCCCCAGGCACAGAGGGACCGGGGCTCAAGGGAGGCAGGTGGAGGAAGGCAACATGTGTAAAAAAAAAAAAAAATCAAAAATGAAATAAAAAGATAAAAACCTGCGTATGAGAACAGGCTGAAGGAGTTGGGGTGTTCAGCCTGGAGAAGAGGAAGCTCCAGGGAGACCTTAGAGCAGCTTCCAGCACTGAAAGGGGTTCCAGGAAAGCTGGGGAGGGGCTCTGGATCAGGGAGTGCAGGGATAGGATGGGGGGAATGGTTTTCACCTGAAAGAGGGTTGATTGAGATGAGATCTTAGGGAGAAATGTTTTGCTGTTCAGGCGGGAGGCCCTGGCCCAGGTTGCCCAGAGCAGTGGTGGCTGCCCCATCCCTGGAGGGGTTCCAGGCCAGGTTGGATGGGGCTTGGAGCCCCTGATCCAGTGGGAGCTGTCCCTGCCCATGGCAGGGGTGGGACTGGGTGGGCTTTGGGGTTGCTTCCAACCCAAACCATCCTATGATTGTATGAGGACCAGGCCAATGCAAGCTCTGCACCAGCCTTGCTCCTGAGACGTTTAAATCCACCTGTTTTTCACAACTATTTACCATTGGCCTGGTTTCACCTGGGAGCATGGTAGAAGACTCAATCTTCCCTTCTTTACAGATGTCTTGTACTGAATTTGAGGATTTATCCCACCATCCCCCAGTGTCCACTATCCCAGGATGCTCAGTCCCAGATGGGATCTGCTGTGCAAAGCCTGCTCTTGAATTCAGCAGAAGCAGCAGGTGATTGTTCACGTATTCTTTATTATCAAAAAAAGAATGAAACCAATATTAAATTAAATAAATTACAAACATTTCTGAGCTGGTTATACATCATGCATTTATCAAGTAATGCCTCAGCTGTTACGCATCAGCATCACTGTTACTTTAATAGTAATAATGGGGCACTAGAAATTAAAGATTTTCTACTCCAGTGTGAATTTGAGCTTCCTTAATTCTCTTGCTTGGATATCAAGACTTTGAACTGGCCACATTGTGCCTCCAGCAATGCCATTTTCCCACCGATGTGGCATTTACTGCCAGAATTGGCCCATGGCTACAGAAATGGTCTCCTTCTTCCTGGGTTGTCAGAATCACAGAATCAGTATCATCAGGACAGCTGCTTGGAAGGCATCTCTCTTGACATCCCATCCACTATGCTTGTAGGAACTTCAAGAAATACAATCTATTCTTTATAGACTGTTGCTCTGAGGTTGCCTGCGTTCCTGAGACTGAAAACAGCCTCCTGTAATTAGCCCGGGATGAAGAACTGGCCAGTGGAATTTTCCTCATTGAAAGGCACCTCGTTGAGGTGATGCCACCTCAGAGACAGAGGAACACTGACCAACTGCTGTAGAATAGGTTTTTGTTCAATTCCACCCATTTCTTTGTTGCTTTTTTCAAACGAGTAACAAAAGGCATAAAGTGATCGCCCTCTGAGGTACTCGGAGAGAATTAATCTCTCAATTTTACTTTCTAGAACAAGCTACATGTGGTTCTGGAAAAAAAACTTTGCTGTCCAAGGTTAAAATAAGTCACAAACTTGGAAATGAAGCATCTTTGGTTTTATTACTCCCTCCTGCAGCACCTAATCAGAAACTGAGGTAGAGAAACGGTGATGTAGAACCAAGCTGGCAGGGTCCTGATGTTGCTTCCTGTCATGGTTGTCTAACTATGATAGTTTGTGAAGCTCTGTTTTCCTTAAAAATGACACAGCTGGGAGCTGCAGGAAAGCTGTACGTTCTCTTCCCAGAAAGCCTTCTAGCAACCTGCTGGCGAATCAGCTCAGTGATGTCTGTGTACTTCAAAACTGCACATGAAATATTTTCAGTATCTCAAGAGTAATAAAATAGAAATAACTTTAAAAAATATTATTTCCTTTCATTATTAAGGCCAGTCTTTGGGGTTTTTTCATTCATGGAAAGATAACAGACTGTCCAGTTGACTTCCATTACTGCTTGTTTGCTTTTTCTTGTTGACTCTTGCATTTTATCCCAGTGCTGGAAATCCTTTGTAGGAGGATTTGAAGTTCAAAGGAAGAAATTGTTTTCATTGCAGTTGAAGACATACTAGTATGTGTCTTTAAATTACATTTTTTATAAACTTATTTTCGTAAAAGCCATATTTGAGGCTCAAATGTGTAGAAGGAAGAAGGGTCCCTTTAGCCCTTGGCTTACGCTTAGATTTTTCAGGCTTTATGTTGTCATCGCTGTCACAACATCAGCACTGGGAAGGAAGGGAAGACATCGGCGAAGGGAACTAAAATAGCTGGTGTGGTTGGCATCACTCAAGTATAAAAGAACTTCATTTTTTTTCGGAATAGTTAAGATCTCAGCTGTCTGACTCTGGGTTAGCGAGGCAGTCTTGTTTGCCTGAGCAGTGGATGGTCCTGGTAGCATCGGTCTGTGGTGGGTTTTAGTGGAAGTCATGGAACATGAAGTATGGAATTGAAATAGCACATACTACACAAGAGTTTTATCTGGCCGCACAAGTGATGATTTGAGAGCTTGTCACCAGAAGGCCTGCACAGCACAAGGTATCACTTGAGCTCATCCCTAGCTGCAGACATGAAGTACACTCAAATTCCCCTTTCACTGCTCTGGATCTATGGCATTGTGAACAGTGTGCAGAAGGAGCTTCCTTTCCTGCCCCTGGATTTGGGGAAAATACATCTCTCCAAAGGCCTCATCCATGTTCTGGACTAAATCTTCTGGTTTCAGTCAACAAGAGGATGGAAAGAGAGTCAGAACATCCTTGGGATGAACGCTGTCATTCCATTCACAGTCTAAGAGCCTTACAGGAAGTAGAAAGATGCCTAAAAACTTCAGAGGGGAGTTGAACCAGACCCTGGGTCTTTTGAACACATACTCAACTGGTCAAACATAATTGGCATCGTGTCCCGTGGGTGCTGAAGAAGTTACAATTCAAACAGCACAGCCCGATTCTATTGATCAAAGCAATGATCTACTGATCAGAGCAGTGTGATATTGATCATCCCTGGGTCAACTTTTGTTTTAGGCCTGTTGATCTGTCAGGTCAGTGATGAAAATTCAGGGTACCTGAAACAACTTTTTATTTTCCCTCCTAGATCCAGCAGGAGAAGTTGAAAGAGAGAAGGAGGCCACCATGCGGGAAGGGCCTGAGGTCAAGGAAAGTGCAATTGGAGATGCTAATGCTAGAAAAAGGGAGAGACCATGGGAAAAGGCAACTGGAAGTAGCCCTACTGAAATAGAGGACCGAGTTCTTCAGGGTGTCAGAACTACAGCCCTGGGTTGGGACAATGGGTTTTGGGATGCTGGGTTGTGGAGAGAGTAGAGTAGGGGGGGTCACAGAGAGAGGCAAGGAGAAAGGCAGCCGTGCTGCAACACAGACACGCAGGGAGATGCAGGGGTTGGCACTTGCCATGCAGACACCCCGAAGGTCAGTGCACATTTCCTTACAAAGCTGTGTCGTTGCACCTTGCAAGAGTTCCTTTTGCTCATGAGTCAAAGCAGTGAAAGGATCTTAATGTTTGCTTGTCTTTCACTTTGTCAGAAAAAGAGGGAGGGAGAAAAGAAACAGGGGATGCCCCAATTGCATAATGCCGGTAGGAGCAGAAGAGTTTGATTGTGCGAGACAAAGGAGAGCGCTTGGCAATAAGGACTAATTGTCCCAGAGTTAAGGCACCTGCCTTCGAATGAACTTTCTTCCCTTCTGTAATTAATGAGATGACATTTCCTGAGTTCCTGCTTCTGCAGATTTCTTTTGTCTGCTCCAGAGTCCATTGCTCGGAATACCAGAAGCAGAGCAGGAGGGAGTGAGGAATTTATCAGTTCAAGAGGTGTGGTGGCCTCTTGCTTTGCAAACTCATTTTATCCCAAGGTAGAAGTGCAGCTCTTCACGAAGGGATGGGAGGGAAGAGTCCGTTTGGGAGGGTTTGCCCGCACGCCGATACTCCCTGTGCACTCACAGAGCTGTCTGGGTCTCTGAGTGGAACATGCTGCCGAACATCTCCTAAAGGGCACATAGAGCACGCCGGGTTAGGGCTGATGCCATGGCACAGACCCAGCAATGTGGGTCAGCAGTTGATCAGTCACACAGAGAAACAACGCCAGCAACTCCAACCCTGCCCAGCCCTCTTTCACAAGGGAAAGCTCGTGGTGGGGAGGTTGCTCTGCTTCCAGCTGTGCATGGATAGCATGGGGAAGGGCAGCATTGGTCCTTCTGGGGACCTGGGGTCAGTGGGTAAAAATCACTTCAGCATTAATGAAGTCTGTGCTGAAAACTTGACCATTGAGCCTTCTTTTGGGCTTGAGCTAAACCTGATTCTCCAAGTTCATCCCAGTGGGTGGAGACCGTGGGTCTGATTGTGACCCTGAGCTATGTGGCCCAGAATGGACTGAAGGATTTCCCCCCAGCTGCTTCTTTGTCCGGGTCCCTGCCAGAGCTCCTCAAGACAGGGATTTTAAATGAGTTTTGCAAAGTGTTACTCTTGCTCACAGTTTCCCTGGCAGTAGCACAGGAGACTTCCCATCTAATAGATCCCAACCACAGCTTCTGGGTTCCACCTTATGTCCACAGCTGGAGAAGGGACCCCTGGCACTAGGACTGACCTCCTCCAAGTTCTTAAACTCTGCGCTGCTTTCATCCACAGACTCATCATAGATGGAGAGCTCTGTCTGAGTTGGCCTCTGTTGGGAAAAAAATCAAATCCACAAATTAGCAGAGGGCAGGATTGAAAGGAGTGAAAAACAATTACTAACCCAATCTTAAAACCTCACAGGTGCTCAAGGAGAAATGCCCAGGAAGAAGAGGCACAGAAAGAATCCTGTTTCAGTTTTGTATCTCCTCTGACTGAGCTGGTGTTTACACATTTCTTTGCTGAGATATGAGATGACTTATTCTCTTGAGACAACTGGCCAACACTGCCCTGGTTCCAGCTCCATTTGTCCTGCAATAAACCAAACTATATTTGGGGAAATGGCCTGTCTGACCCTGTGCTGCCAGCCTGTGCCACCTTCTCCCCTTGGCCCTTTCTCCTCCTCCTTCCTCCAAGGGATGCAGTCACAGATGCTGAGGCTGTTCAGGGACAGGGGCATGTGCTTTGACTTCCTTTCTGAGGGCCAAAATCTGTCTTTGTGCGCAGCAGTGTGTTCCAGCCAACACCAAACTGAGGGCATTTTGGCTTCTCCAGGCTGGGATAACATTAATCTCCCAGCTAGGGGTTTGCAAAAGACATTTACACTTCTGAATTCCCACTGAATTCAAGTCAATCAATAGGTGCTTGGCCCATACGTGAGAATTAGGAGATGAAATATTTTGTTGGATTTAGACCTTTACCACCTGAGAGACAATCAAGAAACTTTGTGAGGTGCAGTATTGAGTAGTAGTTCTTCCTTTGTGCTAACACAGCGTGTAATCTTAATAGTACAATGAGCTGGAGAAAGACTGAGGAGGAAATGTACCTCTTCTAAGATGGGTGGGTGGACAACTTCATTGATATTTGCCAGGGCAAACAGAACAGCGTCATGGATCGTCAGGAAGATGTGACTTTGGTCCAGGCCTCCTTCCTCGAAGACTCCACCTGTGCTAATATCATTGTACACCTGGGCTGGAGGAAGGAGAAGCATGTGAAGAAGAAAGAAACTGAAGAAGAAAGCCTTTGAGAGTGTGCATGACCGTGGTCATCTGAGCTAAGGCAAGGTTGGGATGCGTAGGGAAGAAGCAGGTTTGGTGCAGAAAAGAGACTATAGGGATCTATTTTTCTACATGTTAAATGTGGAGATGTTCCAGTCATATCATGTCCCAAATGAAAAAGACCTGCTACACACAGAGAACAGTGTTTCTTCTGTTCTGTTCTTTCATCTGTTCTGGCTTGGGCTGATGAAAGGCTGACAGCTCACACAGTTTGCATAAGGAACACGAAAAGATCTCCTGTCTGTCAGGAGCACATAAATGGGGGAAGAACACATGGAAACATGTTCTTTGTAGATTCTTACCATGCACGTTTGCCAAGAACACTTTAATCCCAATCTTCTGATAACTGGAACACAACTAGAAGGAGTGAGAGGAGAGAAAGAGGATTAATGACACTCGTGCTCCAGATTTGTGTTTATTCTTTCAGGTATAAGCAGAAGATTTTATGTCTTTTATCCAGGGCTTTACACATGTCCTGGGGATGCTGAAGGAGAAAGCCACACAGACCTTCCGTTGAGGAGGGTAAACTTCTTTATCTGAAGCCCAAGAGAGTAGAAGGTGCCTGGGTGGTATGTTCCTTAGCTATGTTTGTAGTACAGAACTAACCTTGCCCAGTGCTTTGGTGCCCATGAGGTCAACAAAGCACACTCCACTCATGTCCAGGATGATGGTGTGAAAGCTGATATAGGGTGGCGCTGTCATCATAGGGTCAACGTCTCCTGTAGGCATGACATGGAAAGTGCTTCCTTGCAGAGTAGTGGTGCTGCCCAGCTCGCTGGAGGGGTGTACTTGCCCAGCGCTGTTGGCGGATGGACGGAACGTGACGTAGGAGATGCTGGCTCCATTAGCAGTTGTCTGGTTGTTATTGGTATCTGTTGGAGAGGTGCTTTCAAAGTCTTTCTGGAGCTCTTGCAATGACAATGTCTACAGCAAAGCAGAAAGGTGCAGTCAGAGCAGGGCACAACCGGCAGCTCAAGCTGAGATCCTAACATGTGAGTGCACCTGAAGTGGTCAGTAGTATGAAGTGGTTTAGTCATGGAACAGATCCTCCTAGACGCTATGCTAAAGCACGTGGAGGACATGGAGGTGATTAGTGGCAGCCAGCACGGCTTCACCAGGGGCAAATCCTGTATGACCAACTTAGTGGCTTTCTATGATGGGGTAACCCATCTGTTTGCAAACCAAACAGAGTTTGGTTTCCCGTGCAAACATCTGTTTGCAAACCAAACAGAGTTGGTATACCTGGGAAATGTGCTTCAAAAGGGCACTTTTGAACTGAAATCATTACTCAGACACCTCCTTAAAGCAAGAAGACAAGCCTGGTTTCTAGAAAGTCGTCCACCGTGTTTCCATTCTTGCCATCTCTATGGCTTTTATGTTCCCAGGCATTTCCAGTTCTCCTGCAACTTAAGGAGGAATGGAGCTGTGGGTGGGGAGGAAAGGAGGCAAGAGGTGGGAAATGTGGTTAGGGTCTTGTGGTCTTTTCCATCAACACAGGAACCCAAACTGAATTACCTTGTTCTGCTTTAATAAGAAGTTTGGTAGCTTTGTTGGTGGCTGTGCTGTCCCCTTCTCCTGCCGTTTCACATATTTCTTCCTGGCTAAGTACACTTTCCCAGGATCCACCCCAGTCTGTCAGAAAGAGAGAGAAGTCTGTTGTAAAACAGTCTGTTCAGCCCCATAGTCAGGAACTGCTTTTACTTCTCATTTTCCAGCACATGGCACAGGAGGGCACCGGAGTGAGGTGATCCTGATGGCAACCAAACAGCTACATCTCCAGTAGCTCAGGGTACCTCCACTCACAGGAGAAAGAGACCTGCAGTAGCAGGATGTCTCTGCTTTGACAGAGCTTGGAGGAGGAGACCTGCAACGATTCATGCATAACCTCTACAATGAGATCTAGAAACAATCCTGAAGATCAAACAGAAAACAATGGAAGAGTAGAGGATGGATGTGAGCATCTTTTGTGATCATCCTGGGCTTAATTATCTCCGCGTAGCAATACAGGAGAAAGCAAGAACTGTTTGGGATTGGCTGCAAGTGGAAATTTGTTAGGGCATGGCTCACCTTGGCTATAATCTTCTCACGGAATATCTCCGAGTTGGCAAAATACAGTGGTGAGCAGTAGGTCACAATTTTAATCCCATTAAGTTCATGTACCTGCAACAGAGACAAGAGGTCAAACCAGGTGTGACGGGGTGTGTGGGGTTCAGGGTGGCTGGGTGTAAGGTCAAGCTGAACAACAGCTCTCTGCTATCCCTGAAATGAGGAGGTAAGACCTTGCTGAGACAGAAACATGAACTTGAGTTTCCCGATTACATTGGGTACCATGGGCAAAGAACTGCTTTTTCTCCGAGCATGCTTTATCTTCTTCTTACCTTATTGTAGGTTTTAGGGTTCTTGTAGATGTCGGTGGAATTTACTTGGCCCAGGGCAGAGCCGTTACGGCTAGGAGAAAAGAGGCGATGAGAATTAGAGTCATTGTTGAAGGGGAAAGAAAGCTGCTTTGCTTCACATTCCATAGCAGGATTTGAAAATTTGCTTTATGAAAATACTTAGATTTCATCCCTGCAGAGTCTGCAGGGCAAAAAAAGAGTCAGCAGTTTGAGATCCCAGGCTGGAAAATATTAATAAAGGGCTTTGATGGATTAAAAATGGTGTGGAAACTTCACATTGACAGGGCTGCACATTGACAGGGCTTTTTCTTTTTAGGAGCAGGACTTTCTGCTGGGAACTATGCAGGCAGCTTTTCGTGCTGTAGTAAATACCTTCAGACTTCTCCCTGCCTTGGGATGTGCACATCACTAACCAAATGCGGGAGTGGGAATGCAGGCAGTAAATTAGCGCCTGCCAGTCCTGTTTGCACATTCCAGGGGCCGAGGAGGACACCTGCACTCCCCCAGGCTCCTGCCACATGTTCCTGCGAAACACGGGCCGGAGGTCAGTTATAAACATAATCTGTCGTTTATTCTGCCACTGGGAGCTTCGCCTTTTCTTTTAGTTCTTGTAGCTACGTTGGTACTTACAACTGGGTATGGAAAACCACAACCAGCACGGAAAATCCCACACCCACAGCGACTCCGTAGGGAAGGCTCAGGAAGAAAGCGGAGTGGAAGCTCACCAGCCAGACCAACTGCAGAAAGAGAAGAGCATGGCAGGTCATTTTGCTCTACCATGATTGGGAGCACAGTGATGGATGGAAAATGGCTCGGTGCTAATATTCTGTGCCCAAAGAACGACACGGCTGAGGATCAAAAGACTGAGCCATTCTAATGATACAGTTCATTGCAGGCTTTCGCGTGAAACATCACTGCTGGGAAACTTGCCAGAAGTCCCAGATTTTCAGCCATAAAAGCAGTTGGTGTGTTTCTTCACAGCCGCACCAACACCCGCACCGCTCATTCGGTTCAAGAAGTCTCAGCCTAACTCTGAAAAGGCTCTGGCAAATCAGAGCATTTGTTGCTTTGTAACTGCTCCCAGCCCCGAGGAAGCTCCTGTTGCCAGTCAAGAGCATTTCAGGAGTGAGCATCCATCGTAAAACCACCCAAATGACCCGAACACAGAGCAGATCTGATGACAAAGTCTGACCGAGCATAGCAAAACTTGCTCCTCCCCTCGGCTCAGAGCTCTGTCAGTTGTCATATTTATATATTAGCACTTGAGCATCTCCCTCTGTATGAAATGAGTCCTGCTAAGCGTATAAACGTGCCCTCTGAGAGCCATTATCAGGTTATTATAATGCCTGCTAAAATCCAACTTTGACCTTGGACAAATCGGGGTAACTTTGATGACTTCAGCGTCTTAATTTACATGTACAGTGCATATAAATGGCAAGGAAGGCTTCCCTCCATCGAGATTCCTCCCTGAGCTCTATCTGAGGAGTTAACCCTGCAGTTAGCAGTGGAACACAACCTTGAGGTAATGGACACCAATGGCCTGACATCACCCACAAACAGTGTTCCCTGTTTTGGGACAGGAAACTGAATCTAGTTCAAATTCCAAGAAGATTAAGGTCAGAGGAACATAGTTCACTCCACTGGCATCTGCCTGGTCCCCACGCTCCCTGCGTCTGTAGGCTGTCTGTGGTTGCTGGCAGCAAGAGCTTTGTTCCAGGAGAAACAAAGCTCTTGTTCTCCCTTGTCCTCTCCCTGTCCTCTCCCTGTCCTCCCTGTCCTCCCTGATCAAGAAACTCTCCACAGTTTTCCTGGAGCCCCTATCAGTCCTGGAAGCTGCTCTAAGGTCTTCCCAAAGCCTTTTCTTCTCCAGGCTGAACAACCCAAACTCTCAGCCTGTCTTTGTAGCAAAGGTGCTCCAGCCCTCAGATCATCTTTGTGGTCTCCTCTGGACCTTCTATATCATGATCATACCCCTGCAAAATCTTTGCTAATCCATCTTTTCTCCAGCACCTGTTTGAACAGTATTTTGGGAAAGCTCTACATGACTCAGGTCAGCCCCTTTGGACTCCTGATTTCTCTGATAGGGTGGTTTGTTGGGACCTGACAGGATATTGGCTGGGTGTCCACACACACCACTCAGCCATGGGAGACCTGTTCAAACACTGTCTTTCTATGTCAGACATATCCAAATTCCGTTCTCACTCCCCCGCACCCCCTGCCTGGGTTTATACATCAACCAGTGCCTGGAGTCCTTATCACTGTGAAGGGCTCTCCTCACCCTGGAGGGCTATTGTGTGAGTTTTTAAGTCATGACTCGTAGATATTGAGCAGGGCCGGTTAGGCTAGTTCTGGGCAAACAGGCTCCCGCGGTTGATTGGCATTTAAACAGAGCAGGTAATAGTTCAGGTCCCTCTGATATGTGCACTGAGCATGAGGGTGCTCAGCTGGGCAGGACAGGCTCTACCGCTGCTCCGGGTCTCTCTGGCTGGAAGCGTGACCGCACGGGGAGAGAGAAACCCACCTTCTGCAGGGGACTCATACCCACAAAAGCCTGCTGGGGTCCGGGCTGCTCGCCCTGGATCGCACAGCTGTGGGCTGAGCTGCTGGCAGAAGGGCAGCAGATGCCTCCCACCCTCCCCTGGCACTCACGCAGTCCAGCTTGCTCTTCTTCCACAGGTAGAAGGGATCGGCCAGTTGCTTGAGGGAGTTTTTCAGGTTCACCGCGATGAGAGCTCCCAGGACAGACTGTGGAGGAGAGGGGGTCTTATCAGGTGGGATGTGATGTGCGGTGTGGATGTGCCACGTTTTGCAGATGCCTTCTGCAGCATCTACCTTCCCTGGTCCCGTTACCACAAAGGACTGGGAAAGGGCGATGCTCACAAAAATCTCACTTGGATCCAAGCATGATAGTTTAGGGACTACTCTTGCTTCCAGAGTCTCAGTGGAGACAGGAGCCCAGGCCAGGAACAAACCATACTGTGCAATGGTTTGCATCGGGGCTTTTTGGAGCAAGGCTGTGCCTTCGCTTGGGCGTGTGGAGTGTGTGACGCAACGACTGAGCTGTTTGCACAACTGTCTGTGTTACCTTTGGAAGAGGTTCGAGGTAGATCCCCAGAGCCAGCATCGTCACCATGACCACCATGGCCACAAAGAAACTTGCCACCTGCAAGAAAGAAAGAACACACTTCAGCAAACATTGGGGTCTTCCTAAACCCTCCTGGCTCTTTCATCTTCCACTGCTTCAGCCAACAGCACAACTGCTGTATTTCATGTGAGCATACAAAATGCGTTAGGATTTTGCAGGTGTCACAGATAACCCCAACCTTCCCTCACATGGTAGCTCTGCTCAGTTGGAAGAACCAGACTGGGAATGCAGATTTACAGCCCTGCATCTGTGACCAATACAAAGAACCATCCAGGGAACAAAACGGGGTTGAGAAGGGAGGAAATTCTGCTTTTAACAACAGCAGCGTGAAAGACTCAAATGTGGAGCTTCTCCAGACCTGCAGCAGCGATGTCAGGCTGGCAGCACGCAGCAGCTACAGGGGTTTGTTGCCAAGCAGGGTCACATAGGTAGGAGAGGAAGAGGAGGTACTGACCTGTGATTTCCCTCCTGCCCCATCGACGGCGAGAGTGACAGAGAGAGCACAGCAGATGACGTGGATTTTGAAGAAGGATCCAAAGAAGTTGCTGCAACCCAGGGCCAGCATTTCCTGTGGAGATGGGGGAACATGGTCATCAGAAAGGACAGTTGCCCATCCTGCCCTGCCAACCCGTGCAACGTGCCAGGCAGGAGAGAAGGTCTCCAAGTCTGGGGTTTGTGTGGCCAGGGAAGGAGCCTGGGTTCCCTGCTGTGTGTTCCAGACCCTTTCCCTCCAGTTAGAGCTGGGAAAGGGTCTGGGATAGCAAGGAAACCTGGAAGCACAATTCCACATAAACACATTGTCATCTGTTGACACACTAAGGGCAGGGCTTCGTGTGGTATGTGTGGCTGTTATTGAAAGCTGCCACTGTGCCAGTGATGACAAAAGAGGATTATTTAGTGTCCTGCCTCTCACAGTATCTAGGTGACACACCAGGAATCCAGGTCTTTCTCTGCTCAGGGAAAAACACATGTGCCTCGTTGTGTTCCTACAACGTGCAAAAATGCCATCTGCCAGCAGTCAGGGCTGAAGCCTCAGTTCTGGAATGAGAGCAGAGCAGAAAGCTCAGCCTATGGCTTTCTTCCCCTTTGCAGGCTCTCCCCAGTCCATGGGAGGTGGATCTGCCGTGTCCTTTTCACCCCCACATGGCAAGCTGCCATGGGAGCCTGCATGCGTGGGAGCTGCACGTCTCTTTTAAGCAGAACACGTTTGAAAGCTTCCCATTCATGCAGTGAGGTTTTCCTTTCACGCCTGAGAGCAAGGGGAACGGTCATTGACTGCGTCCTTCCAGACCAAGCGTTACCTGGTTGGGGTCCACGTCGTAGCCGTGCTTCGCTGCCAGCGTTCTCCCCATGGCTAAGTTGATCACGTAGCTCACGATGGCGAGCGAGAAAGCTGTGCCGATCATGTCTTTCCACTTGTTCACCAGGGGCAGGGTTGGCGCTGGGAACCTGCACTCAGAGCGGAGGCGAGAAGCAGTTGTGACACTGGTGTCTGGAGAACGGTGAAGTGGGTGAGGAGCTTGTGTGGTCAGGAATGACATAATCCATGTCTACACTGTGGGCAGCTTGAGTGGATGGTGGCAGTGGTGGAGCAGGGCGCAGCAGGGCTGCCTAACAGTGCTGGAAGGGGACTGTCATACACCAGGGAAGAGTGAGGTGCTTTCCAGGCTGCAGGAGGAGAAAGAGGAAGGAAAATGATCCGGAATATGAGTCAGACCAGTACATGCACTTACCCCATGCTGATCTTCCCAACTACTGGCATTCCGTACTTCTCAGGCATGTCAAAGCTGCCAGAGATTGCAGTTGCGACTATGACCTGAAAGTAGAGAGGACAAAGAACAGTAAGCAGAGGGAGCATGAGTTCTCTCAGAATCACTAAGCTTGCTGTGCTCCTGGGGCTGGCAGTAGAATATTAGCACCAAATTTGGGCTAGAAAGGGAGAGAACCTCCCCACGATGAGTTATATTCCACATCCGCAGAATCACCAGGATGCAGGTACAGTCTAACAGGATGAGCTGGGCATCAGAGCTTTCCTCCGTGAGGATGGCCCAGTTTTTGACCCCAGGCTGTTTGGGCGTCACATCAGATTCACTGGATGGATGCTCTACGTGGTGGGCCCTCTGTGAGCAGAAGTGGGTGTCCCAGGGCTGTAAGGTGAGGGGAGAGGCTGTCTCCTGGAGGGTCCGAGGAACAGCTCGTGCATCACTTACGATGATGATCTCCATGGGGATGGGCATCCGGATCTTTTTCATATACTTCAGGTTGAGCTCCTTGACAATCATCAAGAGCACAGCACTGACCAAGGCATAGACCAGGGAGGCCACGTTGGTCTTGGGCAGACCTTTACAAATATCAATGAATGTCTAAAGGGGAGAAAAGAGGAGAAGGTGTCATAGAACCAGCGACTGGACAACACAGACAGCACAATGGAGGACATTTGCTACCAAAGTTGACTGCAGACACCCTGAGATGTGGTGAGGGCTCTATGGGTTGAGCAAAGTGCTAGAAACTGCTGCTGCGAGATCAGCAACCAGCCCTGGGTCTGTACCGTTTGGTTAGAATCAGCATCAGAGAATCCTTTGTGTTAGAAGGGACATTTCCATGTCATCCAGCCCAACCCCCCTGCCCGAGCAGGGACATCTTTAACCAGATCAGGTTGCTCAGATCCCTATCCAACCTGGCCCTGAATGTTTCCAGAGATGGGGCCTGTACCACCGCTCTGGGCAGCCCCTGCCAATGCCTCACCACCCTCAGTGTAAAACATCTCTTCCTTATATCCAGCCTAAATCTGCCCTACCTTAGGTTAAAAAACTAAGTTGGAGTTCTAGCTGTATTAATGGAGGTTGCATCCTTGGAAAATACAGGAAAGCTCTGGAATGGATAAACATGCTCATGGGAAAAGTTTCATAGAATCACAGAACCATTAATGTTGGAAAAGACCTCTAAGATCACCAAGTCAAACCATCAAACCATTTCTGTTGCTAACAGTTGTGTAAGACTCCTGCTGTAAAGGAACACAGTTGATGTCCTCCCCAAATCCCAGGTGCATGTTATTAGTTCTAATTAGAAACTACCAGACGAGGGCTCAGATGATGCTGTATATACAACGGCAGCAGCGTAGCTGGGCTGAGAGCAGTGCAGCCGTGTCCCCCCTCCCTCCAGCCTTTCCTCCATCCGAGCCCCCCTTCCCCTAGCGAGGGAGCAGTGATGCCTCAGTGTGGTGGTCACCAGGGGAGGACGTGCAGGGAAGGACCCTGCCCAGAGCACCCACTTACATAGACGATAGCTAAGGGCCCGGTGTAAGACGGGACTGTCAAGCCGAAGACGTACTTGAGCACGGAGATGAGGATCTGCAACCCTGCTGCTGTCATGAAGCCCCTGATGAAAGACTCGGAGAGGTAGATAGCGACAAAGCCGAACTGCACGAATCCCAGGCACAGCTAGGGTGGGACAGACAAACGTTATTAGGAGCACGCCAGCCTGAAAGGGCGAGGTGCAGAGCCCTGAGCGTGCTGGCATCGAGCCACTCTGCTGGGAAACAGGGTGCATCCCTCCCACGCGGCTGAAACGCGGGCAGGGCTGAGCAACCTGGCCGGGAGCAGGGATGGGGAGAGGAGAGCTGCAGGGTGCTGAGGTGTCATCACCGGCTGCAATCCCGCTCCAGGGCTCAGCCTCACCCTTGGCTGATCCATTTGGAGAATTTCACACTAGGATCTCCCCTAAAAACCTCTATGCTGAGGCATCACCTCCCTAGAAACGGGGCCTCTTCTGGCATCTGCTTACACCATTTCTGCTCCAGGGACACCGTGTGGGTCAGGTCTGGCCAGAGGACACAGCAGAGGCGATGCAGTCAGTCCTTACCTGTATGATGGCTGTCAGGCAGGCTAAAGTGGCAGAGATCTCCAGCCTGGCCGCTTCCAGGGCTGTGGTATTCACACTGGTCTCGTTGGTGGTGTGGTTGAAGTACTGGAAGTCTGACTCTGGAGCCAGCTCATTGCAGACATTGCCAACAATAATGCTGATGACTGCAAAAGTACCTGCAGCACAATGAGTGATGTCAGTAATTTTTTTCTAGACAGCATCTTGTCCTGGAAGGCACTTGGGAAGGTTAAGCTGTACAGATGGAGACACCCAGCCCATCACCGAGGACAGCCCTGCAGTGGGATGCAGGAGCGATTCATCGGGAGGAGATCCTGCTGTGCAGCTAGACTCGGGGATCCCATAAACCCCCGATGAACCAAACATGCCCAGACATCTCTATTCTGGGACACGTTGGGTGTTTCCCGACAGCTGGTCTTTCATTGCCTTGTGCAGACAATTGCTCTGCAGACCCTTACCTGGGACCATCTGGTGGATACCGCCAAGGAAGAGGTATGTCACCAAGGGGAAGAAGGAGGAGTAGAGCCCATTGACGGGAGGCAGATTGGCCAGCAGCGCAAAGGCCATCCCTGGAAAACACAAGGGACATTGGGAGGTCATCCAAGTCCGGGCAGCTGGCATCAGCCCCCTTCACTGGTCACACTCAAATCAGCTCCGAGAAGATGACGTGGCCAGCACTGACCTCTCCTTTCTGAGCAGCAGAGGCCAAAGAGGGCAGGGAAGGGCACCACAGAGAAATATAGAGACAACCAGGTCACAGGTAGAGCTTGGATTTATACATGTCAACAGTAAAGGTAGCTACACCCTCCCAAAAGTCATTGGGTCTCACCTTGTGGCACTTGAATTGTCCCCGCACTGAGCCCACCGAGAACATCAGGCAAAATGTAGTCCTTAATTTTATACTTGGGAAGCCACACGAGTATTGGGAAGAGGCTGAAGAGGATGAGTTTGAATCTGGAAGCTGAACATCTAGAGGACACAAACCAAAAATCAAATGAGTAAAGAAGAAAAGAAGCAAGTGAGGTGGGAAGCGAGCAGGGAAGGAAGCAAGGAAGGATCTTCCTAGGAATGTCTCAACCTTTCTCCCACACCAAATCCTGAGCCTAGTTTTTGGTGCCCAGTCCTCCCCGGTGAGTGCAAGGGCTGGATATGCCATGGAGGATTATTATGGGGTTGTTGCTGACTCTATGTGAGGCCCCAGTGCTGCCACATCTGAACGAACCTGCACAGGGTGAAAGATTTCACTCCGTAGTATCTTGAATCTTTGTTTCTAATACCCTTAATATGGGGTGGGTGAGACGTAGAGAGGAAACCCAGCTGAGAGTTTCACGAGGCACTGCACCAAGCCAAAGATGAACTTTTTAAGATGCTTGGCCAAAAAGAAAAAAAAACCAAACCAAACCAAACATCTTATTTCATCTGCAATCAGAAGATTGCTTCTGGGTTGACACATGCAATATCTCATATCTCTACCTGCTAACGTGTGCTCTCTCTCTCCTGTATTACCACCTTCGTTTTTCCAAGGAATGGAGATAGATTTCTAAGACAGCGATCAACAGGATAACTCATTCTTATTTACATAATTATTAATCTTGCTTTAAGGAAAGCCAATACTATTTTTAATGAGAAAACTGATAAAAAGAAATTCCATCCAGAAAGCTTGAAGAAATAATTCCCACGCTCATCCTTTCATCACCAATTGTGTCTTTTTTATTATTAAAAAAAATTTGGAAAACAGAGCCCCAAATCCCAAATGCACTCAGTGCAAACTGTTCTACTTCTTTGCCTTAGAGCATAACCTCTGAGGCAGTGAAAGGAGCCACCAGCTTCGCTTGCTACAGTAGAATTTGCATTTCTCTTTTATCCAGCAGAGCCCTGAAGATCACAGAATGAATCATAGAGTGGTTTGGGATGGAAGGGACCTCAAAGCCCATCCAGTCCTGTCCACCCCCCGCTGGATCAGGTTATTCCAAGCCCCATCCAACCTGGCCTGGAACCCCTCCAGGGATGGGGCAGCACCACTGCTCTGGGCAACCTGGGACGGGGCAGGGACACCCTTATTGTGAAGAATTTCTTCCTAATGCCCAATCTAAATCTTCCTCTTTCCAATATAAAGCCATTCTCCCTCGTCCTCTCCCTGCCCCCCTTGACCCAGAGCCCCTTCCCAGCTTTCCTGGAGCCCCTCTCAGCGCTGGAAGCTGCTCCAATAGCCTTCTCTTCTCCAGGCTGAACAACCCAAACTCTCAGCCTGTCTTTGTAGCAGAGGTGCTCCAGCCCTCAGATCATCTTTGTGGGCTCACCTGGACCTGTATATCTGGAACTGTATCTCCAGGTCTGAATTAAACCCCAGTCCCAGGCCAAGTCTGCTTTCCATTTGCCCCCGCTATAGCATTCCGTGTTACCTGAAAAAGTTCTTAAATTTTTCTCCAATGGGGTAACTTCTGCTTTTCTTCTCAAACTCTTCATCGAAGAGACTGACCGAGTACGCAGGGCGTTCGATGACATAGCGAGGCCTGGCGTGGTTCATCTCTGGATCATTTAATTTTTTCCCAGAATAAAAAAAAAAATAAAATAAAAAGATAAAGCGAAGCCAAGAATGCAACTGGAGCTGACCCCACCTGCAGTATAACAGACTGGACACCTCCAGCCTCTGGGAGCCCTCCCCGAACATCTCCACCCTAAATAGTTTCCCTGTGGCGCAGAGGCAGGTCCTGGGAGTGGCTTCTCCCAGCAGCAGGGGCTGCTGCTCCCCAGCTCAGGGAGCCTTTCCCAGCCGTTGGAGGTGATGCTAACGAGCGATGCCGCATGAAGGGGACCGGAGAGCGTCCTGGATTGTCTGGCAGATGAGCATGGGTGTTAAGCGTAGCTCTGCCAGTGCCTGCCTTTTTGCCTTGGGCAAGTCACTTGACCTTTCTCATGCTGCGGTTCCACCACCTGCCCGTGGAGCTGGCCGGGCTTTGCCATGCTGGGCAGCCCCGGCACCGCGGTTGAGTGTCCATAGAATCATGGAATGGTTTGGGTTAGAAAGGATCTTAAAGCCCATCCAGTTCCACCTCTGGATTGCCTCCCACGGGATCAGGGGCTCCAAGCCCCATCCAGCCTGGCCTGGAACCCCTCCAGGGATGGGGCAGCACCACTGCTCTGGGCAACCTGGGCCAGGGCCTCCCCACCCTCACAGCAAAACATTTCTGCCTGAGATCTCATCTCGTTCTCCCCTCTTTCAGGTGAAAATCATTCCCCTTCAACCTATCCCCTGCCCTTCTTGACCAGGAGCCCCTCCCCAGCTTTCCTGGAGCCCCTTTCAGTCCTGGAAGCTGCTCTAAGGTCTCCCTGGAGCCTTCTCTTCTCCAGGCTGAACAACCCCAACTCTCTCAGCCTGGCCTTGTAGAGGAAGGTCTGTTTGAGATGTTCCTCTTGCACTGCTGAGCGCTCTCAGCTGCGCTTGGCAGCCTCCCTACTTCTCACTTGCCAAGAGAGGCTGTGGACAGCCCTTGGTTTATCCAAGGAAGTGATACACAGAAAGAGAACTGTTGCTAACTCATTTCAGTGATGAAGGTGTCAAAACATCTGGGTGGAGTAGTCCTGCCCAGTATCTGGGTCTCACCAAAGAAAGGCGATGAACTGCAGAGAGCCCTTATTTTACTATGATCAGTGATGCCTGGGAAGAGGGAAGGATTATTATGGACTGGAGAGGCTGGGGGTGGAGGGAGGAAGTGGTCAGATATAAACCAAGGATCTTGGTAATTATTTGTGGTGTGACGTGTTAGATGGGTCATTGCCCAACGCAGTGATAGAAGAGGAGGTGGAAAAAGCTGGTGATTCAGGTAGGAATACGTATCAAGAATCATCATCCAGGTGGCTTAGAGCTTATGGACTGAACCTATAAGATCTTTCCCTCTCCTCTTTTGGCACTGTGAGTGCTGCTGGTGTCAGCACACCTCGACACTGAGTTCAGTGGAACAAAAATGGAGCAAAATATCCATCCGTAGGACTCGTGCCAGACCTCACTGATAAGCAGTTACCTCAGAGCAGGGGCTGGAAGGCGTGAGTAATGAGTTAGCAGAGTGGCCCAGCAGTCCAGGGCAGGAATGAAAGGATGATACAGGCAGCCGAAACTTTGGGGAGAATTTAGGTCAACAGAATCATTATGCTAATAGGAGCTAATGGGTTTGGAAAGGGAGGTCATCAACCCCACTCCTGCAGTGGATGCTTTAGTGATCACAGGGGCAATCAAGTTCAGTTGGCTGTAAAACAGCCCCCCCAAAGGTGTGTTTCTGATTCCAGACTCTGATCTGCACCCACCTGGGATGAACCCCAGCCTGTGTCTTTGGAGGACCATGTGGCTGAAAGAGGAGACATGTCCCTCTGCCTGCATCAGCAGGTGCTTCATCCAGTGCCCTCTGCAGGCGTGCGCACACTGGCATCCCTGCTGCTCCTTTTCAGCTGGAGATACTCTTCCAAGAGCAATTATGAGCTTTACCTTTTGGACGATTGGTGGAGGCCAAGGCTAAGCAGTGTCCTAGGCTCTTTCCCAATCCCTACACTCATACCAGAAAATGCTCATTATTCCCTGGCTGTCCCTCATCAGTCTGCACCAGCCTTGTCCCTGCCTCCAGATCCCGTAGCTGAGCAGGTTCCCACCGTGCTCAGCCTTTCTCCGGGTCCCAGCCCCTCAGCTCTGCTTTAGCTTTCCACTTCTCCCTCAGGAATATTTTGTAGCCCAGATCCAACAGCAGGTTTCTAAGGGGTGATAGAGCCAGATGAGTTTCTGGTGCAAGAAGACTCAGTCAGCTTTGCTTCTCAGCCCCGTCGCTTGCCGAGCAGCGCGCCTGCCCTCAGACAGACTGAACCAGCCCATTCTATCACACCTCTTTAATGAATTTTTCCTGCTGAGCGAAAGTGCTGGCGGTCAGGAAAAATAATAAACAGGGCATGTATAAAGGGAAAAATATCCCCATGATTAAATTCCATCTTAAACAAACAGGCTAGTGATGTCAGCGTCTCGGACAGAGTCAAGTTCTTGACATGGCTTATCACTGGCCTTGCCCTAGATCAAACAGCAGGTTAAACCTTTGAGATTTCAGAATTAAAGTGAACGAGCTGTGTTCCTGAACAAAAGACAAACCCAGCTGGCCTGGTGTTGATGGGATAAGACGACAGCGAGCTGTAGAGCTGGGTTAAATCCTGCAGCTGGGGCAGGATGCTGAGGCAATGCAATGTGTGTAGAGAAAACAGCAAAGGACCAGTAAGTTGCTGCATTGCAGGATTTTCAGGAGCTCTGATCCAGTGTGGGCACGGATGGATATAAAGGACAAGGTCTGGAGGAAGAGGTCCGAGTGCAGACCTCACATCACAAGCTCTTCGTGAAGGCCTTTCCTCCATTGCGTTGGCTGCTGTGGATGATGCTGAGAAACATGATGTTTGACCTCGGTGATAAGTCTACCGAGCCTGGGCTTCTGGAGAAACTGTGACACACTGAGTACATACCTGTGATGCGATACTTGGAGCAAGCAACAAATGAAGGCAGAACTGCTTTGGTCCAAGGATTTGATGGGGGTGAAAGGTGGTGTCCCAGCAGGTCATCAGCTGAGAGTCCTATTATTTCATACCTGGCTGATCCCTGCTCTGCCAGTCTCAAACCAGCCTCTGCATGCCAAGCACAGACCTTTTTTTCCCACTGTTGTGCTTACTAAGCACTTATCTTCTGTCCCTGTGCTGGTGATAGCTGTGTTTGGGAAGAGGAAAGTCACATTGAAGTTTCTGGTTAGCGTTGATAAGAACGATTGGCATAAAGCCACTTACCTGTGCTGGCCTGGACACAGAAAACAGTCTCCAGTCCAAGGAATGTGAGTCAAAATTCAGTGGGAAAGCAATCTGATCACTTTCTTATGTGTAATATAAGGGCTTAAACTGATCCTGACGCAAGGGCTGGACGTTCAGGGAATGCCTCTGCTCTGCTTCAGGGAGAAAAATTCAGTGCTCTAAGTCCTGATTCCTCCTTTGTCCCCTTTCCATCACCCCCACCCCTGACCCCTTGCACAAGGCAATGCACACACAGATCTCCTCCCTGATCACTTCTCAGCAGACAGGGTTCAGAGGTCCGGTCCCTTCTGAATCTTTGGTGAATCTTCATTAAAAACATCTCTCTCCCAGCTCCATTGCCCAAGAAAGGGTTGTAAAAAACAGCTCTCCCGTGCCCCAGGAGGCAAGGTCTGCCTGGAGAAGGCAAGCACAGGTGCAAGGGTTTGGTTGCGACACCAGGACAAGGTCTTGACTCTTGTTCCCCTGAATTAATGCCTTCAGCACTGCGTCCACCACAGCTCCCACCCAGCCTCCCACTTATGGCTCCGGCCACACCTGCCCAGGGAGCCCCGGGGCAACATGATGAAAGCACTGAAGTCTCACAAGATCAGGTGAGGAAGCCATCACCTCCTGCCCTGGAACCTGTGCTGTGCTTCCTCACTGAGGCATGGCATGGGGAATCATAGAATCCTAGAATGGGTTGGGTTGGAAGGGACCTCAAAGCCCATCCAATCCCACCCCTGCCATGGGCAGGGACACCTCCCGCTGGATCAGGGGCTCCAAGCCCCTTCCAACCTGGCCTGGAACCCTTCCAGAGATGGGGCAGCACCACTGCTCTGGGCACCCTGGGCCAGGGCCTCCCCACCCTCACAGCAAAACATTTCTCAATGAAATCTCATCTCAATCTCCCTTTTTTGAGCTTAAAACTATTCCCCCTCAACCTCTCCCTGCACTCCCTGATCCAGAGCCCCTCCCCAGCTTTCCTGGAGCCCCTTTCAGTCCTGGAAGCTGCTCTAAGGACTCCCCACAGCCTTCTCTTCTCCAGGCTGAACTATCCCAAGAGGAGGACAGGGTGGCTGCGTTGCTGGATGCTCCCCCAGATTGAACTCTGCTTCACCCTTCCACTGCTTGCCCGCTTCCCTCTCCCTTTCACGCCTCTGGTGTCGAGCTGGGCTCACAAAGCAGACAGGCAAGGAGGAAAAGGAGGTTTCTGCTGTCAGTCAGTTCAGGTATTTCAAAAGGATGTTGTATAATTCATCTCCGCTATCAGGCGCCAATCAGCCCAGCAGATCCGCCCCCGTGCTCCCGGGTTGTTCACTCTCTCTGACCTCCTGGCACCAGGGACAGGCAAGGACCACGTCTGGCTGATGGGCTACTCTGACAGGTCATCACCAAGGGACCCCCAACACACCCGCTCCGGTTGGTGTCTTCAGGGGCGCCACTTGACTGCGCACACCCTTTTGCTGAGTTAAAATCATAGAATCCTGGAATGGTTTGGGTTGGAAGGGACCTTAAAACCCGTCCAGTTCCAACCCTGATCATCCTTGTAGCCTCCTCTAGACCCATTCCAACAGCTCCATCTCCTTTTTATGTTGAGGATTCCAGAACTGGACGCAGTATTCCAGATGAGGTCTCCCAAGAGAGGAACAGAGGGACAGAATCCCCTCCCTCCCTGCTGCCCACGCTGCTTTGGATGCAGCACAGGACACGGTTGGTTTCTGGGCTGTGAGCGCACATTGCTGCTCATGTCGAGCTTCTCATCAACCAGCACCCCAAGTCCTTCTCTGCAGAGCTGCTCTCAGTCACATCATCCCCCATCCCGTATTGAAACCGCTTCGATCCGCTTTAGGTATTTTTTCACCCTTGGCTCTGAATTGTCATTGGGTTCATGCAAAAATGGTCTGATTCAGGAAGAAAGCACCTCACAGTGGTACTGCCACATCTGGCACAATTATATGGGGAAAAACGTCTTTCCTGGTAATCTGGGGAAGGGGAGAGGCAGAAGCAGGGAAGCGGTGGTTGCATTTCAGGGGGCTGCATGCACCGTGCTATGAGCACACACAGCATTTGGCCGTGGGGTTAAAGTTTTTCTTAACCTCTGCCCTTTGGAAACAGAAGCAGGTGATGCTACGACAGCGTACAGAGCAGACATGAAAAATATCCTATCACAAAAACAGCTCAGGAAAGAGAAAATGCCAGAGTATGGAAAGTTCAGTACGAACATAGCTCTTTCAGTCAGTTTTGCACGAGCAGCACACAAGAACTATTGTGATGGTTGGTGGGATAAAACCCAACAGAGAAGGTGAAAGAGGGATAGAGGTGCTGGGAGGTGTGGGCTGGCCCTGCTTGTGGCCCAGAGGAGCTGCAGGTAGCGGCTTCGGGGTCCAAGAGGAGAAATCTCTGCTTCCCTCCCTCTCCCACCTTCCCATCCCATGGCACCATGCTGCAACCTCAGCTTTAACGCCCCCCATCCTGTCCTCCGCTCCTATGCTTTTGCCATGGAGCAGCCAGCCATTACATCAATGTTTTCTTTTTGGTTAGATTAAATATTTGGAGTGTTAAATAGGTGATTTCCATAAGGCAGATGGTCCTTTTCTTTTAAGCGACCCAGCCCAGCGCAGGCACCCGGCAGGGGCACAGCACTGCGCTCTTGTTCTGCCGTCGCTGGGCCGGTGCCAATGTTTGATGTACCACTTCACATGAGTTTCTAACCAAACTAGCTCTGCACTTGGTAACCAGAATAATAAGATCTACAGACATCTGCCAGCTACGGAAGGTGAAGCCAAAGCGTTTGGCTCAAAGGGTGTTTATTGAGTGAAATGCTTATATTCAGCAGCTCGGCTTCTGCTCTTTTCAATGCTGTTGTGATTGTTGCAATGCCGTGGGCACGGGGATCTGCTCTGCGCTGAGACCAGGGCAACGAGCCTGGATTTGCCCACTCTTTCTGTGATTTATTTGATTACCCCACTTGTTCTCAACCCAACCCTCACTCTCCATGACTTTCATAGTCGCTTCCAGTTCCTTCCTGACGGAGGGCTGTGCTGGGGGAGGCAGCAGGCTGCTGCGATTCGGGATGCGGATATAACCCCATCTCAGTCCCCGTGTCCTGCAGTCTCCCAGAGGCGTCACCTTGCTGCCGTGCTGGGCTCAGGCTGCCAGCTCCGTAACAGCATCTGAGTCTGCCCTCTGGAAAGCAGCGTGTCCATCCTCCCCATCCCCTCACCGCTCCCTCGGAGTACAGAGACATCAAGGTGGGAGCAAGGAAGGCTGAAAAGTGGACTTAAAAGAAGGAGAAGTGGTGGTGTCCCTCTCTGCCATGAATCCCTGCTCTCCTTGTGCCTCTGACTCTGTGAAGAGCAGGTGGGCAGTGCAAATCCTGAGGAATTCAGAAGTCTGCAGACTGCAGCATACTTGCCTGCAAACCCTTGTTTGGGATGCCTACCGAGATCTTCCTCCTGCCCCTGGAGATTTGCTCTTGGAGAAGGAAAAACACCTCTGGGGTCACCCAGTCCATCCTCCCCCAGAGGAAGAAGGTGCAAGTGCAATTTGCTACTGGAAATATCTGACCTGGGGCAGAAATACTGTGTGACCAGCAACAAATGTGGCTCCAAGGACTTATCTTCAAGGGAAAGGAGAACAGGTCTCCAGCCTAATTTTTCAGGCTGCTTACAAATAAGGTGTGGACTATTTTTATCAGGGCAAAGCAGAAAGCATCGTAGCTGCGTGAACAGCGGTGGAGTAGGCTTATGGGAATATTTCCTGTGATCTATATTTGAGGGACACTGCCCAAACTGGAGCTAAACTTCCCACGAAATGGCACTGGGAGGAGCTGGAGACCCCATGCCCTGTCTGACAGGGCTCATCTGGGGGAACATCTCATTCCCAGTTTTAAGATTCCCTGCTAATCTGATTGCGTGTCCGCAGCCGTGCATCCGTGCACCAGGGTAACCTGTGCAGCAAAGACCCCTTGCCTGGGTTAGATTCTTGTGCACAGCTGGTGCTCCTCAACCATTGCCTGAAGGTGCTGGGCTCCACATCCTTTCTCCCTGTTCCTCTATGTGCAAATTTGAGCTGCAACATCCTTGGGATAGGGACTGCTTTACATAGTCCCATGCACAGAAAGTTCTGATCATAGCCAGGATCCAGAAACAGAGGGTCTCTCATCAGCTATGCCAGACAAATCTCCCCACGGATCTCAGCGGGAGCCAGCCAGGATAAGATGGCAGGATTTATTCTAGCAATAATTAATTCATGTATTTGGCTCTTCCAGCCTCTCTTCATAAATCAAGCTCTTGGATCGTCGGTGTTGCTAATTCCTGAGTAAATCTGCTGCTGTAAATCCTCTTTGCAAAAGGAGGGAGAAAAAGAGAAGGGGGGGAAATAGAAGTACCAGTTCTCCAAATACTGAAACTCACACCCAGTGGCTGTGCAACCAGAGTGTAAATCCCCCACGCCCACCCAGACAAAGAGCACGATTGTTGGAGCTGGGTTACCTGCGCCTTGCCAGGCGGAGAAAGGGCCGATTCTGCGAGGGGAGCTGCAGATGTGGCGAGAAAGCCCAGGCAGAGAGGTGCTCCCAAGGAGGTGTGCAGAGGTCTGTGCTCAAATAAGCCAGTGAGTCATTTATAAATCACCTCAGTCAAGGGGACCGAGGGCTGTGCTCGGCGCCTGATTGGCTTGGAGGAGGTAATTGCAAGCAAGTACACCCAAGCTAAGCCCAGAAGATAGCCAGAGGAGATAAGGAGAGATCTGAAGAGGGACAAGGGCTTTTTTGGATGTCCCCCCTCACCCCACCCGTTCCGTTTGATCCCCTTTGCGGGTCCCTCCATGCTCCCGGTGACAATAGCTCATATTCACCATCACCCCGGGCCCCCTCCCTTGCCTTCTTTGGACTCAGGGCAGGAGAAGATGCTTTTGTTGGCCTGGATGAGTTTGCCGGTGCGGTGGGTAGCGTCTCCCTGGCCTTTGTGCTCTGGCTGACTCTCCGCCTCTGGAAGGGACAATGGTGCGCTTTGTGGCAGCGCTGGACCCCACCGCTCGGGCTTTGAAGATGGGATTGGCAGGGGAACGCGATTTCTTTATTTCCAGGTTCAAAGGGATGAGAGGAGTGGGAAACAGAGGTGAAGTCTCCCCTGCCGGCTCAGGAGAGAGGGCGTGGGCTTCATTCCCCAGAGTAGGGAAGAGGTTGAAACCCTCAGCGGTGCGGGGATGTGCCAGTGCAGATCAGGATGGGATATCTGTCATCAGCCTTGCAGGCACGGTCCCCAGGCAGGGCCAGGCGGGAGCCACACCTGCGCCAAGTGCTCATCTGGAGGAGTGTTTGACAAGTTCTTCGGATGCCCGTGGCAGTGGAGAGGGATGGAGCAGGGAGGCGATGAGTTGGGTCGTCCAGGAGCTGCAGATCTGGGTACCAGTCAAGCTCCTGGCTGGCAAATTTGCTGATGTCTAAGGAGATGCAGTGTTTTGAGCTGAAAAAAGCACTGGTGTGACATGTGTGTTGGCAGGGAGTAGCCAGCTCAGACTAGAGGAAAGGGCTCGTCCCCTCCTGCCACTGTGTCCCCAACCTGTGCTGGTGCCACCCTACCAAGAGGTGCCTCCTCCCAGAGGGATTCCAGAGTGCAGGAGCTGGGTACCAGTCAGGATGTTGGGGGTGATGAGATGGATAGGAACATCAGCAGGGAACATCACTAAAGGAAGAGGGTCCTATAATTAAGCTTTGAGGGTGTTTGGTGTGGAAGGTATTGGATCTTCATGTTCCCTTCATCCCTGAGGAAAGCTGGGATGAGCTGTTTGTAGGGAACGTCCCTGCTGCCCTCCCTGCTCTGGGCTAAGTCATAAAGCACATCTCCAGGGCGGGTGGGACGTGCTCCACCTTGGAGCGTTTGTTGGCCTGTGCGTGGGGAAACGATGGGAAAAGGGAGAGAGGAGAGGAGGCTTGGGACCAAGAGAAGGAGGAGAAGAAGGGGGTCGTGGCTGGGTTGGGATGAAAGGAGAAGGCAATGATGTGGCCTTTGCTCACTCCCAGAGGCTGTCAGAGTAAAATTCTGTGTGTGCACAAAGCATCAGCGTTTGCTGCTGGGAACCCTCGACTTCTGAGAGTCGGTTGCTGTGTCCAAAGGAACACCCTGCCGGAGGGGGCCGGAGGAACAGGGGCTGATCCATTGCCCTCTGACAAGCAGAGGTAATAATTGCCAAGCAGTTATCCTATAAATATCATTAATAACCCATATCAAGTGTTGTTTTTAAAGGACAGCCTGATAGGCACGGAGCCCTTTGAAGCGTAAACGCGTGACATGGCAGAAGCACGAGCCTACGGGATTGTGCCGTGGTCCGTGCCGTGGGGCAAACCCGAGGAGCCCGAAAGCACCCAAAGGTCCCAGCCCCGGGGGTCCTGCTTGTGAGACACCACTGAAAGAGAGGAAACAACGTCTGTGCTGCAGTGGTGATGCTGGCACTGCTAAACTGCCTGGATGCTAAAAGGGACCCGTTTTGCCATCGCTGAACTGGCACTTTTCCTTGCAGAGCTCATCAATGAAAGATTTTTCCCTTCCTTTCCTAAATGGGCAGCCAAGAATGGGCAGAGCTACGGAGCTGGAGCAGTGATTGCAGGCATGGGGGATAAATAACGTGTTTGAGATCAGTATCCGAGCTTGGAATAGGAGCACAGAGCCCTGAATTTAAGCTTCCACTCTAAAAAAAGCCATTTGCCTTTGAAAAAGAGAAGGTGCCGAGCAGAGAGGGAGCCTGTCGGTGCATCCAGAGCTCCAGCACGCGTGTGCCCTGAGCGAGGCGGGTGGCAGAGGGGACGGGTCTCACCTCGGGGACCAGCCCAGCTGTGAGATTTAGGAGCAACATCAGCTTTGTTTCAATCCAGATGGTGTGAAAAGTAAAACCCCAAAGCTGGCACACAGGCTCACTGCGTGAGCGAAACAGGAACATCTCCAGGTGAGGAGGCTGCTGGTGCTCCTTGTCCTCCAAGCGTTGCTCTTTGTGTCAAGCCCTGGACAGCACACGGTGGAGGACACAGGAAGGACGGCAGTGGGGATGACACGTCCAGGGGGATGTCTCCCTGGCAGACAGAGAGGAGAACGGAGTCGCACTGGGATGTAAAACCAAACCAGCCAAAGGGACCGAGTGGTGCAGTTCCTTGCGGCTTGGGCTGGGACACCGGCAGCCTGATGGGTTGGGTTTGTTGCCCATCCAGCACTGGCAAAACCTGAGGAAGTTCTCAGTCCTCTGCAAGGTAATGTGCCCACAAGAGGTGACTTAGAATGAGACCTTCAGGCTTGCTCTGTCCCCTTCAACTCCAGATGTCCCTCCCTCACAGACAGACTCTCCAGTTCAGGGACAGGCGAGCTCACAGGGAGGGCTGACAGCTCCCTGTTGGAAGAGCTGCTATTCCAAAGTCCTGGTGGGTGTGATCAGGGCACTGCAAGGTCTTGCCCTATGGAGAAACCGGCCCTGTACAACCACCGATGGTCTGATGTTCCTTTGGCATTTCGTGCAACAGGAGGTGAACTCCTGGTCAAATTCCAGTTTCAGTAACTACGAACACAACTGATTCTGCCTCTTGCTGCTCTGGCCGTGTTCTCTGGGTGTAGCCCGAGCTGCTCTGCAGGGATGTGTCCACCAACAGACTGTCCTGGATGTTCTGCAGGGCACAGACAAGTGTCTGGGGGGCACTGGGGCTTGCCCAGAAATCTGGGAGGCACCGGGAGGTGGAAAGACACCATGAAGACTTTCCGGAGTCAAACATGGAGCCCCACGTGCACGGACTGCTGAGCTGTTTATCTTCTGGTCCGATAACAGCATACCGAGTGCTGGAATGTGTAGATTTATTTGCAGGTGATTAATATTAGCAGATTTATTACACTTAATGAGGGTAATAATTCAGTGGTAGTTTACTGCTGGAAATGATGAGAAAGCTTCCTCAGAGCTCGGAGGTTGGAGGCAGTGGGGAAAGGCAGCATGTCCGTGGGCTGGAGGGGGCTGGTTCCGGGGAGCTCTGCGGCTGGTGCACCTGCGGCAGCCTCCCTCCGACCTGCGGCTGAGGTTGCTTCTTGTTTTCAGACACTTTTGCCAGGGGAACGGTGCTTGTGCTGAGTAGGAGCCAGGGTCTGGGATGGAGATGCTGCTGGTGGAGTGGGGCAGCATTTGTAGAGAGAAACTGGTGCTTCAGGGGGATCTGAGAGGACCTGGAGGGCTGTGGCACCTGCACAGTGGACATCTGAAGTGAGGTTGGAGAGATTGAGATGAGATCTTAGGGAGAAATGTTTTGCTCTGAGGTCCAGGTTGCCCAGAGCAGCGGTGGCTGCCCCATCCCTGGAGGGGTTCCAGGCCAGGTTGGATGGGGCTTGGAGCCCCTGATCCAGTGGGAGGTGTCCCTGCCCATGGCAGGAGGCAGGACTGGGTGGGCTTTGAGGTCGCTTTTGATCCAAACTATTCCATGATCCTATGTCCCTCTCCCCTGTTTGTCCTTCTGTCCTCCGAGGAGCTTTTGAAAGGAGCAGCACACCTCAGCTAGATGGGAAAAGAGAGATGTGGGCTGCCACGTTCCTATGGGAATGAGGTGCCTGTTCCTGGAGCAGGGTGTTGGATGTCCCCGGTGCTGCAGGATGCTCTGGTCTGCAGGGCTGTGGTGGACGGGGGTTGATTCCCACTGGGTACCCTCAGCGGTGTGACCACACGGAGCCTGGCTGGAGCTGTGAAGTTCCCAGGCTGGTTATCACCATTCCCTCCTCACCCAGGAATGCACCTCGCGGGCCCGGGCCGGGTGCCACGCTCTGGCTGGCAGACGTGGCCAAGCCACTGGCTCCACGGCGTCAGGTGATGGAGACACAAATCTCGCTTGAAAGGGAACGGCCAACTTTTAGCACTTCCCAGGCTCCCCCCTTGGCTGCAGGGACACGTGTTGGTCTCGCCCGCTGGTCAAAGGCTTTATCCAGGGGGGAATGGGGAACACAGTGTCCTGGAGGGGGACAGTGGCATTGTTTACAGCACCAAAATAGAGGGTGGGATGCAGAAAGTCCAAATTGGGAAGTCCATGGTGCTCAGCACCATGGGGATGTTTCCTGCTGTTTATGTCATGGTGTGAACTCGGAGCTGGGCAGAGGCACTGCTGCTTTCAGGTTCTCTCCCCCGGAGGGAATTGCCATATCTCATCTGCTCATGACCTTTACAACCTGCCTTTGCGCTACAGGAACATCTCCAGAGGCAGGAGAAGGGGTAACCCCCTGAACAGACAGTGTCCCCTGCATGTGTCTATCAAATAAGCCCTGCCACGTCGGTGCTGGCCCTTGTCTTCAGAGAGACATCTCCCCACAGGAGAGCACTGGGACACAGCAGCAGGGCTGGCATGAGCTCACAGAGCAAGTGCATCCCCAAATCGAAGGCTTTGCCATAGAAGACATCCTGGTTCAGGGAGCCGAGCGTGTTCTGGGGTTAGAGTTCTGGGGTTAGAGTCAACCCCACCACCTCTGCTCTCCCTCTGGAGCGCAGCGAAGGCCTCCAGAGCCAGCATCCCCTCCTGAGAAGACCCTTACCCAGCCAGAGGAGCCCCTGGAGAGCATCACAGGGCGGGCTTGGGCTGTGCATGGCAGACACCGGGCTGTTTGTCCTTGGCAAAGTGCTGCGGCCGGCCGGCGCTCTCCTGACGGCCGCCTGCCCAGCTCTGCCTCCGGTGACCTTGAACAAGGGCTGTTATCTTATTTGTGAAAGCCGTTCAAGATAGCTGCCTTCTCCAGGGGAGCACACGAGCGCTCAGCAAGGTCTGCCCGAAGCCCAGAGACACCCGCCGCGCTCAGCAGCGGCGCGAGCTGCTCCCGGGGGCTGGGTGGGGAGCAGCCCCAGCCCATACTTGCAGCCAAAAATGCGTGGCATTGCAGCAGGTCCGGCGGCGGGATCACCCCCAGCCTGCAGGCGGAGGAGCCCGCTCCCCTGGAATCTGGGCTTGGAGCTGCCTCCAGGCTCTGCTTCCCCCTTCAAGGCTTTCTGCCCACTCCGTAAATTAGGAAAGTCAACCGAAATGAGGCTTTTTCGCACAAACAATTGAATTCCAGCGAAGGGAGGTTTAGCAGTTTAAAGAAAAAGACAGGAATCTTTCCCCCAAAAATGTGAGGTGTGTGGAGGAGTTTGGGAGAAGCTCAGCAACAGGCAGCTTCTCCCTCCTTTACACCAGGATTTGTGCAAGGCAGCGCAAAGCTGGGCAAGATTTCAATTTTGTGATTGTCCTGTGCTGGGACAGGAGTTGGACTGGGGGATCCTTGTGGGTCCTTCCCAACTCAGGTCATTCCGTGAAGCTGTGGGAGCAGAGGGTGTTGGGGAAAAGCAAACGTGACCCCAGTGGGGCAGGAGCCATCGGGGTTGTACGTGGTCTTGGTGGATCAGAAACCATCACGTTTGTACGTGGTTCCATTGTAGGAGCCATTGGAGTTGTACGTGGTCCTGGTTGAGCAGGAACCATCACGTTTGTATGTGGTTCCAGTGCCGGAGCCCTCAGGGTTGTACGTGATCCTGGTGGAGCAGAGACCATCCCGTCTGTACGTGGTCCCAGCACAGGACCCATCGTGTTTGTACGTGGTCCTGGTGGAGCAGGAGCCATGGAGTTGTAGCTGCCTGCTATGTGGCCTTGGGCGACTCATTAAGGCCAAAATGCTCAAACCTCAGCGATGGGAGATAAGCCGTGAAATAAAACGTCTCATTGTTGAGGGCTCTGAGGTCAATGCCTGTAGAATCACTCAGGTGTTTGAAGTGAGGGTGGCCGCGCGGAGGTCCTGTGGCCCTGGTTAGAGAGATCAGGACCCAGATCTGAGATGAAAGAGCCCGCAGCCTCCTTTGCCTTATTCACAAGTTTTGAGCAGGGTGTTGTCGTGCTGCGCCGATGGACGGGCGCCGGTGGCACAGGGCCAGGAGCAGCCTTGAGCTGCCAGTCTGCTTCCAAAGAGTCATCGGGCAGACGGTGTTTAAAGCTGAATAAATCATTCCAGGCCAGAGGGATGCAATGCCTGGGTGAAATCCAGCGGGAACACAGCTCCCTGCTCTGCATCTCACCCAGGGCTCACAGTCCTGGTCTGTGGCTCCGGTCTGGTCTGGCCACGTCCCCGGGACGCTGCTGGAAGCATGCGGGCTGCGCTTCGCAAGACCTGATGGTGCTCAGTGAGGATGGCAAGAAGAAGCACCTTTGCGTTTTCCCTTCAATCAACAGGACGGAAAGGTTGCAAGTCACCATGGCTTATGTCTGTCCACACACGAGGAGCTGCTGCTCCGTGCAGGGCAGAATCCAGCCCATCTCAGGCCAAAAGCGAGGGATTTGGAGGATCACAGAATCACACAGAATCACCAGGTTGGAAAGGACCCACTGGATCATCGAGTCCAACCATTCCTAACACTCCCTAAACCATGTCCCTCAGCACTTCATCCACCCGTTCCTTGAACACCTCCAGGGAAGGCGACTCGACCCCCTCCCTGGGCAGCTGTTCCAGTGCCCGATGACTCTTTCTGTGAAGAATCTTTTTCTGATATCCGACCTGACCCTCCCCTGGTGGAGCTCCTTGTTGGGCAGCAGGTACACATCAATGGGAGGCTGCTCCTGCTCTCCAGGTGTGGATAGCACTAAAACTCCTTAGTGGAGACGTTGTCCACCCCTGTGCAAAGGGCCATATCCACCCTGTGGTGAGTACCACTGCGCGCTCCATCCCGCCTCGGTCACCACTGAGCTGCCGCTGCGGCGTGGGGCTGGCGGGCCTGGCGCTGGCCCCTTGTGCAGGGAATGGTCCCACCCCAGGGAATCCACTCCTTCCTGGGTTTCTCCAAGCTGCTTTTGCTGCTGTTGCTCCAGCCCATGCCCTGCCCGGGGGTCTGGCCTGCGCACAGGACCCTCTCCACAGCACTTGGCCTTTCCAGAGGGCTTTGCAGCTTGCACGTCGACTGCAACAAGGGGTGGAAAACCCTCCAAGCAGAACATTGCTCTAGCAGGGCCCCGTGCCGGGCTGGCTGGAGCAAACCTGCCCATCCTGGCAGCAGACTGTGCACTTTGCTGCTGCCCCTCTCGGATGGGAAGGACGCCTGAGGCTCAGGCTCACTGCTGACTTCAGCATGTACCTCAGCTGACCGCGGCACCGGCCACGGCCCCTAATCCTCTGTACGTGCTGGCTCGCAGACCTACTGCGTCCCCTGGCCTCACCACTCGCAGCCCCCAGGGGTGGGCAGAGCCCCACGGCCCCACACGACCCCACACGACCCCGTGCGTGGATGCTCATTGCGACTGGGCCACGGTGACAAGAGCTCCCATGTGATGGGTTTGAAGGAGAAGCATCGACATTTACCGTGAATAGGTGGACAACGGAGCCGAGGACGAGGGGATGGCATCCTCTCCCTCCTGACTGTGCTTCAAGCAGGGGCTAATTGTGCATCCCCGGCAGTCACACAAATCCCATCCTGCCCGTCGGCTGAGGTGGAATAATGGGGCAGTGCGTGAGGAAACAGGGAACTGTGGTCCGAGTAATTAATAGCATCAGCGGTGCTGGTGTCAAGAGGCACCAGCGTGCCGCGGGATGCTCTGGCGCGGCGCTGTGCCCAGCCGCGTGCCACGCCAGGACGCCAAAGCCTTCGTTAATGAGTGAGCGTTGCCCCGCACGGGCTGATGCTGCCACACACGCGAGGGACCAGGCGCGTCCAAGCACGGTGCACATCGCCTGCCAAAGCCTGGGCTGATACACTCTAGATGCCGTTGTGTACCTGGTGCCCTAGAGGGCAGAGACAAGGCTTTGCCTGATGCCGTGGTTTTATTCTTCATGTTTGGAGCACTTGAAAGGTTCCCTGTAACTTTGAGCCTCTGGGGTTTCTCACATTTGCTTCGCTAACATCTTGAAGTGGCTGAAGCTGCTGCGTTATCTTCAATCCCAGCTCCAGGTCGACAGGGCTTCTCCTTTGGAACAGGAAAAATTGATTTTCATAGAATCACAGAACGGTTTGCGTTGGAAGGGACCTTAAAGATCATCTAATCCCAACCAGGGACACCTCCCATTGGACCAATCCGCTTTGCAGATTTTATGCTATTTTTTTTTATTGTCAGAAATTGAGTAAGAGAATTTAATTCCACACAGTGCCAAGTGGCACAGGCTGGGGCAGACGGACCCCGTTGCCCGTCCCCGACCCCCTGGGATGTGTGTGCAGGCAGGGAGCTGCCGAGGAGCGCTTTCTGCCCACCCTGCTAGGAGGCCGTCTGCAATGCAAATCCCCAGGCTCTAACCAGGCTCCCACAGTGGGGACTCAACCAGTCTGGTTACACCAGATAACATGGAGCGCAGGCTGCATTTCTAAAGCACCTGGGAAGAGCTGTTAGGAGTAATTATACCTCCGAAGCACTGAAGCAGACTGCATCTGGGAGTCAAGGATTCAAAGCGAGTGTCAGCTGAGGGCGGTGCTCTCCTCTGTAGGTGCTGGCAGGGTGGGGAGGTTTCCGTCCGGTGGTCACCATCCTCCTGCTGGGGTTTTTACTGATTTTTGAGCGTGGCTTCGATCTGTGAATGCAAACCTGTGAGGGCAGGGGTGCAGCCTGGCCGTGCTGGCCAAGCTGAGCGAAGCACCGAGCGCAGAGCCCGGCGTCGCAGCTGGGAAGTGTCTTTAAAATACAGAAGTGTAGGACTGCAGAGGATAAGAGCTCGGGTTGGTTTGGTTTCCTAGCTATGACCACGGGCCCGTCCCTCCGACGGGGTGAGCTGGTACCGCTGGCTGCACAGGAACTCGCTGAGTCACACAAGGCAAATATTTTTTTCCCTTTGATTTTCACCCTGAGAAAAATCTTGAGCTGACCTTGTTAATCCTACACGTTGCAAACCTGCCCCTGTCCTTTATCGTGTTTCGGCTCTGGGATAGTATTACCAGCTTAGCACCTCTGGCGGCTCCTGCCAGCATCCTGCCTGGCGCTGGGCCACCTCCTCAGCCTCCTGGTCCTCCTGGAGGGAGCATTCCCGGAGTGACCCCCACCACGATGGTTTTCCTACCTGGGAGGGATGGAGGGAGAAGAAAAGTGGGATGGCTGTGGTTGACTTCAGCGTAGTGCTGCACACCTACGAGGTGTTTACCCATTGCCCCGGGACGAGGGGGAATGGGTGTAAACTGGAGAGTTTAGACTGGACATAAGGAGGAAATTCTTCACTATGAGAGTGATGAGGCACTGGAACAGGGTGCCCAGAGCAGTGGTGGCTGCCCCGTCCCTGGAGGGGTTCCAGGCCAGGTTTAACTCCTGTGCCAGTGGCTGCTCACCTGCCCTGCTGAGTGCATTTGTTTGACCTGCCCGGCTCTGGGTGTCCAAATTGCTGCTTGCTGGAATAAAACAGGTCAAGTTTGCATCCACCTCTGGCACTGTGACCCGCTGGAGAGAGAGAGTGCGATTACAAACAATATCACTATTGACAGGGATGGTGCTTAACCGCCTTCCAAACAGACCTGTCCAAGCGCAGCGGCTGATGCTCATCCTGGAGCTGTGCCGGGATGTGGGCTGCATCCTGCAGCGATGCTGGGCGCCGGGTGATGCTGCAGAGCCTGGGCAGGGGCTGGAGCTGCATCTACCACCACTGGGGAGATGCTGCGGTCCAGCTGCCTCAGGGATCCAGGGGGAAAGAGCATGTGGAGCTCAGGGGGAGAATGGTTAATGCCCCTCTCCTCCCAATATAGAGTGACAAATCCTTTCCCGGCTGGGTGCCCAAATAAACAGGCTGAGCGTTGGGTAAGGAGGGAGGTGGGAACATCTCTAATGTGCCTCTCGGAGGGAGGTGGGAACATCTCTAATGTGCCTCTCGGGAGACTGTCAGGGTAATTAGAGCACTGCAGCCCCCACGAGCCCCTCGCCGAGCCCTCGCACGGGTTTCACCCTGCTCACACGCACCCGCCTGCCCCGTGCCCTGCTGCCGGCACGACGGACGCTGCGCCAAGGTGGTGTCGCATCTCGGTGGGTCTGGGTGGGCAACAGCCCCGATTGCTTACGGAAAAGTCCTCACGACCCCTGGGAAGCCCTGTGGAACCACTGGAGTGGATGGGCCTGGAGGAGGGTGGTGAGAGGACAGAGGGTCCCACGGAGACCTATGGGATAGGGTACCCGGCTGAGGGATGTCCCCAGGTCCATCCAGGCTGTGCCGTGACTGGGCTGCCACAGCCTTGGAGAAGCAGCTCCTAAAGCCATGGGGAAGGGGATGCGTGATGGCCATGGGCACCTCGCCTGTGCCTCAACACGGCTTCTTGAAGGTGGAAGGTGCCTGAGCCGGAGCAGGATGGATGCAAGAAGGGAAGCGGGTGCTTGGCTTGGCTCCCAGCGGGCTCCCTCTGCCGACAGCCGCCCCGGCTGGGCCCCCGTGCCGACACCGTGCACCCGCTTTGCGCGATGCCCCAGGTACCACAGCTCTCCCTGCCCCTAAATTTGCACTGGAAAAATAAAATCCAGCCCCAAAGTGCATCTCCGTGCCCTGAGCAGCTGGCGCAGGCTCAGAGCTGCTGGCCTTGCTGGAGGAAAGTCTGGAGCATGGCCCACGGGACGGCGCAAGAGCTGGGATCCCCAACCCATCCTCCCGCTGCTGGACTGCAGGAAGGTTTAATGACACAGACATATAAATAAAAATGAAATATTTAATGTCCTTTTATAAAAAAAAAAAAAAAGAATCCCCGACAAAGTGCTTTACTGAGGATCCTCATCAGTGCAGCGGGAGCTGGGAGAGGTTTGATGGATGGGTGTGCACGAGAGCAGGGGAAACTGAGGCACTGAACAGTTCCATCCACAGGTGCTGACCCTAAGGCGGACCCAGCTGCTCTCAGAGCTGCGCTCCTGCCCCAGGACAGCCCCTACGCGCTGCAGACACTGCGAGAGCCACAGAGCCACCAGTCCATACGCCAGGAATCATCAGCCACGGGGCCAAGGTCTCTGGAAAGGCATCGGGAGCACTGCCCGGCTCCCTGGCACCGTCACAACAGGGGTATCACCCGCTCGGGTGCCAGTGGGGTGAAAGGGACGGGGCTGCCGTGACACAGCGGAGATTTGGGAGGCTGCTGGGTTGGGAGAGCAGCTCCGGAGACGTGGGAAGCAGCAAACGCTGGGATGCGCAGCCAGCTGGCTCTGGTGTGTTGAGTGGTGGCCGTCCTGCACCCCGGCTTGGCCAGCATCTGTGGCTGGGGGGCACAGACCCCCCGCTAGGGCTCCATCCACCTTGGGCATGGTGGGGTGCTCGTGCAGGACAGCCCGGAGCACGGCCGCGTGTCCAGCGTCAGCAGCAGCTCTTCTTGGGCTTGTCGTTGGGAGTGAGTTTGATGGAGTCGGTTAAATAGCTCTCAAAAATCCCTTTATACTGGAAAAAGAAAAACAAAAGAGAGAAGAGATAGGGTGAATGGTGTTAGATCAAAGTCAGAAGGACTGGGGAGCACAGGCGCAGTCCTGATGGGTGATGAAAGGCAAGGACCGGAGAAAAGCCGCCCAACTCAGCTGTGACGTGGAGCCACCTCGCTTGGCGTGGGGCCATGAAGGTCCCCGTGGGATGGCCACTAGAGGACAGTGCTGGAGCGCTGTGCGGTGCCTGTTCTGGTGGGCAAAGAGAAAAGGCAGTTCCTGCTCCTTTCTAACTGGGTCAAAATCTATTTTATTTCTTAAAATAAATCCTGAACTGAAAGGAGCTCCAGGAAAGCCGTGGAGGGGCTCTGGATCAGGGAGGGCGGGGAGAGGATGAGCAGGAATGGTTTTCAGCTGAAAGAGGGGAGATTGAGATGAGGTCTTGGGAAGAAATGTTTTTCTGTTCAGGTGGGGAGGCCCTGGCCCAGGGTGCCCAGAGCAGTGGTGGCTGCCCCATCCCTGGAGGGGTTCCAGGCCAGGTTGGATGGGGCTTGGAGCCCCTGATCCAGTGGGAGGTGTCCCTGCCCATGGCAGGGGTGGGACTGGATGGGCTTTGAGGTCCCTTCCAACCCAAACCATTCTGTGATTCCATGAAATCAACCACTGATGCATTTCTTTTTCCTAGGGCTCTCCTACAGGTGGTAAATAGAAGATATACTGCATCAGAAGGTGGGCTGGGAGGGTCCGTCGGATCAGCTCTGGGGAACACCTGAGTGCAGCTCCCACCTGAATCCCTGCTGCCGGCACGGGTTTGATGTGCAGGAGCGATGCTCACCGTTGTTAATGCCTGCTTTGCAAGGGTCTCGAAAGCCTCTGCAACGTTGATATTGTTCTTGGCGCTGACTTCAAAATAAGGGATGTCTTTCTCCTTGCACCAGGCTGAAGCAATCTCCTTGGATACCTGAGAGAAAGGAGGATGGAGCCACAGCACAGCCCTGGGCGGGGGTGCCCGTAGCTGCTGCAGAGGTGCTGGAGGGGACCCTTCTTGCCCATCCAGGCACTGCTGGGTGAGGGCAGGGTGCTGGCAGGGCAGGCAGCTATCTGAGATGCTTAATTTCTGCTCTTTTTCAGTGTGACGGGAAGCGAAGCAGCACTGCCTGTGCCCTCCGAGAGGCACAGAGGAGGTGGCAGCACCGAGCGCCCAGCAGCTCCTCGCCCAGAAGCCCTGGTTTTCGTGTGAGCATCAGAAGAAGGTTCCACAGGCAAAGGGTCGGTGCTCATAAGCCGTTTGGGCACTAAGGGATCCCAATCCGCTCACCCTGCTCTCTCCTCCACCCTTACCTGCCGATCGCAGATGTCTATTTTGTTCCCCAGCACGACCATGGGGAAATCTTGCTCCCTTGGGATGACCTTCTCCAGGAAGTCATCTCTCCAGTTGTCCAGGGACTCAAAGGACTCCCTGTCCGTGACGTCGAAGGCCAGCATGCAGCCATCTGAGCCTTTGTAAAAGGTTGACACCATGGACCGGAATCGCTCCTGTCCCCCCGTGTCCCAGATCTAGGGCAGAGAAGGGCAGGAGGTGAGCAGTGTGGGTGTTTGCAGTCCTGAGCAGGAGACCAGTTTCAGGGAGCACCAAGCCGCCAAAACTGGATATTAGGAACAATTTCTTTACTGATAGAGTGAAGCCCTGGCAGAGGCTGCCCAGGGCAGTGGTGGAGTCTCCATCCCTGGAGGGGTTCAAAACTTGTGTGGCCACGGCACTATGGGATACAGTTTAGTAGGCACGGTGGGATTGGGATGATGGTTGGACTGGATGAGTTTAGTGGTCTTTTCTAACCTCAATGATTCTGTGATTCTATGATTCTGCTGTTCATGGGTCCTCAGGGGTTATGAAGATCAGGCCCTGCAAATCCAGGGCCGCCCCCCCCATGATGCCAGTAGGCATTTGGGGACAGCAGGACACAGTGGGACACGTACCCGTGGGATCAGGGTGGGAATCCCAGGCAGCTCCAGCTCCACTCACCTGTAGTTTCAAGGGGGTGTTGTCTACTGCGACGACTTTGGTCAGGATGCTGGCGCCCAGCGTGGTGCGGTAATCCTCGTAGAACGTCTTGTGCACGTACTGGTGCAGAAGGGAGGTTTTGCCCACGCTGGTGGGAGGGAAGGGATGCAGGTGAGGCTTTGCACTGTGAAGCCGGGCTGAAGGGGCTGGTCACAGCCGGGACAGGGGCTGCGCACCCACAGGCTTCCCTCTCATCACAGGCAACGCTCCTTACCCCAGAGCTCCTATGATAATTATCTTGAGATCCACCTTCTTGTTGGCATCCATGGACGGGCCCTGCAAGAGAAGAGGGAGTCACCAGGCTGTGGGGATGGGACTGGCTTCCAGCAAGCCCTGCGGCGCTGGCGGAGGTGTGGGAGCATCTTCTGGCCATCCTGGGACCTTGGATGCTGTTGTGTCCGCACCGTGACCGTGCTGTCCCAGCACCGCGCCCACACCGTGCCGGCACCCTGCTCCCTGCTGCGCTCTCGTCCCAGCGGTGGTGAGGGCAGAAACCCCTGTGCCGATCCCAGCCTACATCACCGCCCAGGACTGGCTCCGGAGGTGCTGCTGCACGTCCAGACACGCCGCCGTGCTGAATTAACTCATCACCATTGCAAACTGCTGTAAGCAACTTCCCTGCCTCTCCCTTTCCCTCTGAAGCGCAGCCCCTTCCTCTAAACCTGACATATGGGGGGGGGGGGTGTCCTGGGGAAAATGTCATTTATTAAAGGAGACTACAGCGAGTTGGGGGTCTGGATGCCTTGAGCACAGCCTGGGGATGATGCCCAGCCCAGGAGCACCCCAAAAAGCTGTGTCCCCAGCACGTCCTGGTGTCCCCACGTGCTCCCTGCCCAACCATCCCAAGGCAGGAACCCTGAGCACCTCCAGCAAACCCCCTCCCCAGCATCCGAGAATAGAATCATAGAACCACTAGATTGGAAACGACCTTTGAGATCATCAAGCCCAACCAACCCTCTGGCGGTCTCAGCCTCCCTGTCTGCGTGGCAGCATCGGACACGGCACCGGCCAAGGCGCAGATGGAAACACTTACTGACAGCCTCACCCCGGCATTTTTCCCCGATGCCGTGGCCAGCCCTGCACCGCTCCCCCTTGGACAATCACCCCTGCCAGGGCGGCTCTTGTGGGCTCCAGGCTCTCTTGGAACCCCTTTTCCACCCCAGCCCGGCTGTGGGTGGCATCTTTGGCACAGGCAGAGCCTCATGTCTCAGCAGGCACAAATTTTCCAGTCTTTTTGCCACCTTCGGCCAACTTTCTTGGAGGCCAGGCAGTTTTAAACTCAAAATGGAGTTTCCCAAGTTTTTTTGCCTGCTGGCTGTTGTTCTGAGGGTCTCGGGCACAGCCCGGGTTGGCAGGAGGGGCTGGAGGGCAGCGCACTCACCTGCCAGGGCATCCGTCTGCCGGACAACCGGGGCTCTCGGCTCCGTTCCAGCCGGCGTCCCGGGAAGGGAAGAGGCGTAAGAGGAGGATCTAGGAAAGGGCGTCCAACCCCAGCACTGATTCCTGCCTGCTCACCGCCCGGGGAAGGCGGCTGCGGGGCCCCAAGTCGTGACATCAGCAGAAAGGGGCTGAGATGCTGCCAGAGCTGGTGGAGGAGCTGCGGGCGTGTGCTGGGATGTCACGGCGGCATTTCTCTCAGCTCCAGGGCTCTGTTGGGCGATGAGGGTCTGATAGGGCAAAAGAACAAGGTTCCCTTTGTCCTCTGGGATTTGGGATTCACTTTTAACCCCTCCTCTTGCTCAGGATCCCCTGGTACCTTTCAACCCTTCCCCAGGACTCCTTATCTGTGTTCCTGCTGGGGGATTATTTAGGAGCAAAGGCATGGAGGGGTTGTCAGCAGCATCCCTGGAGCCTGCAGGAGCCACCCTGGACTTTGCTCAGGCATCTCCAATAGCATGGGATGGGATGGGATGGGATGGGATGGGATGGGATGGGATGGGATGGGATGGGACGGGACAGAATGGGACGGGGTGGGATGGGACAAAATAAGTGGCTTTGGGAGCTGGGGATGGCCGGGAGCGGTGGCAGGGCTCGATCCAGGGGTAGCAGAGGGGCAGAGTGACTTTGAGGGGGTTCTGTGAGGCTTTGTCTCCTTTTGCAGGAAGGAGGAGAGGGGCAGGGGAAGGAGTGTTTGCAGCTCCTTGGTGCACCATCCCGCATCCCTGCAGCCCCGTGTCCTCAGGAGCTCCCACCCAGCCCACGCCGGCATCCCGTGAGCACCCCAAGAGGAGTGGACCACGTCAGGATGGGAGCCGCAGGAACCAGAGCTGATGGCATCTCCTGGAGGAGGATGTGTTCAGCCGGCAAGTGGGATCTTGGGAACCGAGGAAGCCTCTGGTTGTCTCTCCGAGCATCAGGCTGGTGGCCATGGCTCTTTGGCACGGGAAAACCCGCTTGGCCGTGGCTGCAGAGGCAGAGCTGTGCTCCCTGGCACACAAGGGCAGGACCAGAGCCTTTGCCAAAGGTCTGATAGGATTTGGGGTTTGCACCAGGAGCGGTTTCCCCTATCTGTGAACCTCTTGGCTCCCTCACTGGTGGTGTGTGGTCCCTCCGAGGCCACGGGCTTCTGCTCGTCCATTGGCCACCCTGATTTTCATAGATCTTTTGTTGCTGTAGCCATCCCTTATGGGATCCCAGGGAAGACTGCTGCGTTCAGCAGGACAAACTCTCCTCCTTCTCTCCCCAGGTGTAATTTTGGGACTTGTCTGGCCAGAAAAATCTGTTTTTTCCCCCTACAGGGCAGGTGCTGGGAGGAGCTGGGATGAGGCAGGAGAAGCACCTGAGCCAGTTCTCACTGGTGCTGGGTAAAAGGCTAATGTTTCCCCAGAGCACATCTCTCCTAATCCCTGTTTTCAGCCTATTTTTATCATGCTGCTTCACCTTTGCCCTTGCAGGGAGTCTTTGCTCTCCAACCTCTCTCCTGACTACTTTTGCCCTCGTTCTTTTGTCTGTGTCCCTCCAAGCCTGGAGGTTGCTCACCCCGTCAGATGATTGATGCCTCTCCGTGGTGGTGGAGATGGGATTTGTGGTTGCGCTGCCGCAGCTGATGCCCACAGCCACTTCTGGTTTTGGGCAGAATGGGCTGTACCCGTCAGGGTGCGCAGCCTGAGCTCAGCACTGGCTTTTCAGGTTTTATTTGATTTCCCAAGAAAAAGGATTTTCCCAAAGCTCCTGCTCTCCTTGCTGCTCCAAGTGCAGCTGCGGGAGCTTGTCCTCGGATGAAGGTGGTGGGAGCAGTGGTGTAGAGGAGGCAATAGCCAACGTGTTGCTCAGCAGCTTTTGCAACCACAGCTACAATCCTGTCCTGATTGCTTCACCAAGTCAGCAGTTCTGAGGAAAAAAAGCATGTTTTTTGTGCCCTGTGACAATGAGGAAGATCTCACAGCTAGGAGAAAATGAAACACAGGCTGAGGACTGCCACGTCCAGAGAAAAAGCTTGTGTGGACAAGGAGAGGACAGGCTGTCCCCTGCCAGAAGGCTCACAGGGCAGTGAGAGTGAGAGAAGGGGAAGAAAGCAAAAGGCATCCACATGACTGAAGTGTTCCCTACGGATGTTTGGCCACTTCTGATCTGCGGGGGATAGCAGGGGCTGGCTCGTCCCTATTGGGATGCTCAATATTTGCTGGAGCAACACCTGAGCATCAGCGGACAGCTGGAGAGGACCCCCCAAAGAGGGCTGGAGCTCCTCAGGCACAGATTGAGAGAGTTGGGGTTGTTCACCCTGAGAAGAGAAGACTGCGTGGAGACCTTAGAGCAGCTTCCCGTGCTGAAAGGCGCTCCAGGAAAGCTGGGGAGGGGCTCTGGATCAGGGAGGGCAGGGATAGGACAAGGGAGAATGGCTTTATATTGGAAAGAGGAAGACTTAGTTTCTGCATTAGGAAGAAATTCTTCACAATAAGGGTGTCCCTGCCCTGTCCCAGGTTGCCCAGAGCAGTGGTGGCTGCCCCATCCCTGGAGGGGTTCCAGGCCAGGTTGGATGGGGCTTGGAGCCCCTGATCCAGTGGGAGGTGTCCCTGCCCATGGCAGGGGTGGGACTGGGTGGGCTTTGAGGTCCTTTCCAACCCAAGCTATTCCATGATTTGATGAAAACCTGCTGAGAGGACATGGGGTGCTTTGGGATCCCAAGAGCACATGGAGCAGTGGAGTCCAGGCTGGGCACCTCTTGCTGCTGGCCTTCAGGGGTACTGAGTGGTCTTTTGTCATGCTGAGGAAGCTGAAGGCTCCTCCAGTTCCTGTGGCCATGGTGATGGGCTGGTGCCAGCAGCATCTTGGCTGCTAAGAGTTAAGCTGGAAGAGGGAGAGGAGACCTTTGTCCAGCTGCCCCAGCACTTATCTGCTCTTTACCTGGGGAAATGACAGCTGAGATGAAGTCAATACAGGAACCGGTTGCAGAAACCAAGTGTTGGTCAGTGGTACAATCAATTTTTCTGAGTAAGGGCAGGTATTTGCTTTTATTGCAGATTACGTCTGAGCCACAAAGTTTGCAACCAGGTGTGATTTTTCCCGTGCCTGCAGACCCAACCCTGAAATCTGCTCCAGTCTGAGGAAGATGCAGCAGCCGTGAAGCCTGGCCTTGGGGACCCCTTCATGTCGACCTCAGCGCCAGCACGCTGTAGGGCCTTGTTTCAGTGGCAGGAAAACCAAGCAGAGGCGGCGATAAAAATAACCCTTCTCCGTGCTTCCCTTTCTCGCTGCCTTCCATACGTGTCTCGGGATGCCTCATGCATGAGCCACGATCACTCACGCTTTCTCCCACCTCCCTCGCACCGTCAGCAAGTCGCACATGGTGCAGTGGCTCACGGGAAGCCCTGCAGCCCCCCAGATCCACCAGACCCCTGAATCCCCCTGTCCTCAGAGCAGCCCAGCCCAGAACTTGGCCCCAGCCTGTGGCCACTGACCGCAGAACTTGGCCCCACGCAGCTGGCTCGTGCTCCTGTGCTTCCAGCACCAACCCTGCAGTGCCTGCGGGGCCAAAGCAAAATTCCTTGGAAATCACCGGTTTTTTTCTGGGAGATTTGTGGCACAGAAAGAACCTCAGGGTCTCTCCAGTCACCTTCTGGTTTGCCAGCACCAGCTCAGCCTGCTGGAGCAGCACATTTTCCCCGTGAACTCGCTGCTCGCCCGGTCCCTGCCCGCAGCCATCGCCCTGGGCTTGGCAAGGAGCTCGGGGATGCCCAGAGCCTCCTCTGCGGACTTTCCGCTCTCCCTGAGCAAAGTGTTCTCTTTTGCCCCTTTGGAAATCCCAGCTAAGGACCACAGAGGCCAACCTTTCAGACCCAGCATCTGCTGCACTGCCGAGGCTCCCTTCAGAGAGAGGAAAATCAGGTAAGAGTGGGCATGCCGCAGTGCCATGGGGTTACCAAGGCTTTGAGCTCACCGGGGAGGAGGGCAGGGGCTGGGGAAGGAGGATTTAACCCTCCAGTGCACCCCACCGACATCTGCGGGGCTGCTGCTGGGACAATCACAACATGAGCATGGCAGCGTTTGTTTTGTTTTCTTAAAGCTTTTATTGACCCGTGTTTAAAAACAAACACAGGAATCTGCAAAGCAGATCAGCGAGGCTCAAGGTGATTTTTGTATTCATTAGGAGATGGCTTCCTGGACCAAACTTCTGCTGGGCTCTTCAGCCGTGGTCCCTGGGTGTCTTCATCACCTCCAGGGACAGGGACGCAGAGGTGAAATTCCTGCCTGAGGGCAGCTGCCTGGTGGCTCCGTTCCCCTCCTGCTCCACAGCCCTAAGGGACAGCAGGGGCCAACCCCACCCTGTTATTGCCACGGTCAAAGACAGAGTAATACTGGCGGATGAAAACGTCACCCAAAATCCAGAGGGGTCCAGCAGGAGGGGTGACGTCCATGCCCTGGAAGCCGCTGGTGCAGAAGGCCATGCCGTCGCTGTACTCCTGGGGGAGGAGAAGTGCAAAGCTGGGGACAAACCCAAGAGCTTCATGCACGTGGGAGCACACAGGAATGGTGACTGCGGGTCCCGTGCATGAAGCAGTCCCCGTCACCCACTGGGACTCGTGGCTGAGCTCCTGGGGTGGCTCTGGGCCACCTTTGTCTCTGCAGCCACTGGGAACTGGGAATGGTGTTGCTGGTGGAGCTGTAGCCGTACCATAATGGTGTAAGCCTGAGCGGTGAGCGTGTAGGGGAGCCCGTTGATGGTGAAGGTCACTTCGGGCATCACGTTGAGGTTGCTGCACTCCACGGCGTACTGTGAAACAGCCGAGCAGCTCAGCGGTGCTGCCCCATGCGATGTCCTTCCCGGCAGGGTGGGTGCCACAGGGCTTTGCCCCCCTTCTCCCCACCCTGGCTCTCACCTGTCCATCCACAGGTATGGCACCAATATAGTTCTGCAATTCTTTTATCTCTTTTTGGGGACCTGTGATGAGCGATGTCCCGGTGTCCACGATGGCCTGGCAGCCATTCTCACAGAAAGTCACTGTCCCACCCAGCAGGATGCTGGAAGAGGAGGAAAGAGAGAAGGACCGAGAGGGACTTGTCCCGCTTCCCTGCTCCAACCCAACCCTTCCCTCCCTGCCCAGCACCACTCACTTGTCCACCTGGATCTGCCAATATCCTTGCTGGGTGACCGGCACCCAGTTCAGGGTCCCTGTGAAGTGGGAGGGGTCAAAGCCACCGAAGAGCAGCTCTCCTCCCACGGAGGATGTAGGATTCCTGGAGGAAGGAGAAGGAGGAGAAGATGTGAGGGGTTTCCTTTCTTTTACTTTGCATATTGTATTTTAAATGGGTGGATTTATACTCACTCGCTTCCCACAAATGTTTGAGGTCATTCTCTTTATTCCTGTAAAGCCTGAGGTCTGTGATGCTCGGCATGGTGCCAAAAAAAACCCTTTACTGTCTTAGTAAAACTTTCTTATTTTAGCAGCCCCCCCCTAAAACTAATGCCTGTGCCTAAGCAACAGCTCGGAGCAAAGCCATGTCCGTACGTGCTCATGTAGACGGAGAAGATGGGCAGCTCCACCAGATTTTGTGCCATCATGTTGTCAAAGACGGGAGTGACCCCGTCCACAGCCAGCGAGGGGTAAGCCAGCCCCAGGATCCCGTCGAACCCAGCATCCAGGAAGGTTTCTCCTGGCTCACTGATGCTCTCTGCAAACTGCTGGTTGCTCACGGTGAGGCCCTCGACCTGTGGGGAGGAGGAGGAGGCTCAGTGGTGATGCTGAGTCTTGAGGCAAGTCCCATAGACGTTGTCCAAGCAGAAGAAACCAAAGATGACTCACGACTACTTGGTCCGATCCAATGACGCCTGTCAAACTGCCGGTCCCGTACTGGATGGAGAACGGGGTCCCGACCGTCTGGTACGTGCTGGACTGGGACGGCCGAAACTGGGCGTGCTGAGCTGGGGAAGGAGGTGGGAGCTGTTAGCAGGAATGCTGTTTATCCACACGGCCACGGATGCCAGAAGCCCCTGACCAGCCTCGGAGCAAACCAATGGGGCAACGTGGCACCACGAAACTGCCTGCACCACGGGCACGCTGCCGAAGGAAAGAGCTGCTCACGAGACAGCAGGGCATGCTGGCATTTTGGGGGATAAAATTCACCCCATTGTGAAGGGCGTGAGGTTTGTTAAGGGGAGCAGCATTAGCTGATGGGATATTTTTATGAAGCTCAGCACCGCTGTTGCTGTTTTACAGACAGAAGCAGCCCCGCAGGCACTGCTGCATCCAGCTGTCTGCATCCAGCTGTTGTCCCCACCTCGCCTCGGGCTCTGTTGGAAGCTCTCAGGGAGCCCTGGAGCTGCTCGGAGCTGCTCGGTGTCAGCATGCTGGACTTCTGGGGACAGCTCATCGCTGACAACCCCAACAAACGCAGTGTTTGTCACCCGCGGAGCCCTCGGGCCGGCAGCCCGGAGCCGTGCCATGCTCTCTGTGCCCGCCTTGTTCCTTCCACCCAGCCCCTTGCTGACAAGCTCTATTATGCGCTATCATCTCTCCTTGTTTGTTTAAAGGCTCTCCCACAAGAGTGGCCAAAAGAGCACGTCCAATATCTCCCGTGGGCTGATGGTGCCGGGTCCTGGTGGTGTGATCCACACCTGCGCCTGAGCAAACAAACCCGTGTGTGTCTTGGAGGGCTCAGCTGGGTGGGGAGCTCCCCAAAAGCTCTCTGGGCTGTGTGTGCTGATGACCCCACGGCCTCGCTGGGGCCAACCCAAGGGTGTCACCCAGGGTCCCACCGCTGTCGAATGGGTCAGGGAGACCCTACTCACTGCAGGCTTTGCTGACGCAGTAGATGGACGGTACCCAGAGGTTGGAGGAGCCCGTGTCAAATACCACAGTGAAGTTCTGGGGGGGCGTCCCGATGGAAATCCGCCCAAAGTACTCGACCTACCAAAAAGCAGAGCAGACACTGCTATTAGCCAAGAAATCCCGGCAATGGGGAGCCTGTGCTGGGGTGGGGGATGTGGGCTGGGGGATGGCTGGCAACGGGACAGCGTTTGATCTGTCACGGCCGTGAAATAAAGGAGCCAAATATTGAAGGGAAAACAAGGCAAAGCGACAACAAGAGGCAGGATGGTGGGTGAGGGTGCCACCCTCTTCCTGCTGCATTCAGTGGGAAGGTCAGGCCTCCAGGGGACACTCATCAGAGGATGCACGTGGTGGCAGGGGCTTTGGGGACAGGACCTTCGCGCCGCTGCGGACTGGGATGAGCCTGCGGAGCCCTCTCCACCTCTAGCTCGGGATTGTTTGTTGTGGGGTCTTCTGTGATGTGTGCGATAAGGGTTGGAAAAGTTGTGTCCCCACCACGTGCCTGAGAGCGCTGCGGGCTCGGGGAGCGCAGCAGGCGGGGGGAGGATGGCAGCGCTCGCCATCAATGTGCTGCCTTGTCCCTTCTCATCATCACATTCCTGGGAACAAAGGAGCGGGCAGGCAGCGAGCCCTGGCACGCCGGGCACCGGCTGCAGGCGTGCTCTGTTAGCAGGCACGGGGTTTGTGGGAAGCATTTGGGCATTGGGAACCTCTCATGCAAACTAATGTGCTTTTGGGGTGTCTGGCCGGGGCCCAGCACCCCCCAGCCCTCGGCGTGACCGTGCTTACATCCAGGTAGTTGATGAGGGGCTCGTTGGTCTCCAGGAAGGCCGTGCAGTCCTCGCCGGACTGGGCCAAATCGAGCTTGTGGGATTTCCAGAAGTGGGAGAGCTGCCCACGGTCTCGCAGCGACTTCCGCAGGGAGCGACGCCGCATCAGGGTCACCCTGGGGGAGCAAGGGCGGTCACTCGCCCGCGGATGCTGCTGGTGTCGTGCAGCCATGACATCCACCCTGAGGGTCCCGGTGCCAAGAGGACGCGGGGCCAGAGCCTGTTCCCCTTCAGCCCCCACTGCAATGGCTTCTGGAGAGGAGCAGCAAACCCGGGGGCCTGATCTGCTTGAGGGGGGCTGCAAAGGTGATGTGAGGGCTGGAGCGTCTCTCATCCGAGGCCGGGCTGAGAGAGTTGGGGTTCAGCCTGGAGAAGAGAAGGCTCCAGGGAGACCTTAGAGCAGCTTCCAGTACCTGAAAAGGCCTCCAGAAAAGCTGGGGAGGGGCTTCTTGATCAGGGAGGGCAGGGAGAGGATGAGGGGGAATGGGTTTCAGCTGAAAAAGGGGAAATTGAGAGGAGACTCTTGGGAAGAAATGTTTTGCTGTTCAGGTGGGGAGGCCCTGGCCCAGGGTGCCCAGAGCAGTGGTGGCTGCCCCATCCCTGGAGGGGTTCCAGGCCAGGTTGGATGGGGCTTGGAGCCCCTGATCCAGTGGGAGGTGTCCCTGCCCATGGCAGGGGTGGGACTGGATGGGCTCCGAGGCCCTTTCCGACAAGGACAAAGCCGGCAGGAAAGCCCACGTGCCCTACCGCAGACCTTCTTGTGGTGGTGGGTTGGGCAGGAGCTCAACCTGATTGATGGAAAAGGACCTTCAGGTTGGGAGAAGGGGTGAGTACCAATGTAAATTCATTCCAGCTTTTTCTGCCCTGTCTCCTTGCACGCAGCTCGGCTGCAGCCAGCAGCTCATTCCCCAGACCTTGCTGCAGCCCATGGCTGCTGGCAGGGTCTGCCTGGAGGGATGGAGACCACTGTGATGGGAGCAAACCAGCAAAGCACCCGTGGTCCCCGTTCTGGTGCAGCCGCAGGGTGTCTGTGCCGGAGGAGCTCAGCTCTGCCTGTTCATCATTCCATGCTCAGTGCCGGCAGGACCCTGGGAGCAAAGACCCTCTGAGAGTGCGGGGAGCTGGGGTGCACCCTGGGGACCCCCTTACCTTTTCAAGCTGCTGGCCAGGGAGAGGCAGAACATGGCGAGGAAGAGGAAACGCTTCATGTCGGCGGCAGCACCGGCCTCAGCGAGGATGTGTGGGTGCGGGAAGTGCCGCAGCGCTGTTCTTATACCAACAGGTACACCCTGGTGTACCTATGCCCGTGATAACGCCCCTTTCAATGTCAACATGTGGCTTTGGCTGTGGAAATGAATCACTGGCCACGTCTCAGGCGAGGCAGAACAAGTGCACGGGGTCAAGTTTGCTTTTGTGGGCGAGGGGTTGGCGGCAGCGGAGCACAATGGTGCACGGGGACGTGCTGGGGGCTGTCAGCTGCTTTTAGGGGCAGAATGGAGCCTCCATCCCAGCACCAGCTCCTTATCCACTGGGAATCGCATGGCCCAGCTGAGCCCATGGAAGCGCCCGCATGCTCCAGGGCAGCTTCTCCCACTCCATGGGGTGCCCCACACCCTGGCAGCCTCAGGAAAGGGATGTTTCACATCGGAACAAAAAGGCAAAGACTAATTAGCAGTGATGAACTGCTCAAGAATCTGCAACTTTCCCTTTCAAATAGCAGCCGGTGTCATCAAAGCACCGTGAGGAAGAAGGGCTTTGCGGGCAGTCGGTCGCATGTTGCCTTATGGCCCCTAAAGGGCTCTTCCCCAGTGGCTGATTTTTGTTTAACGCAGGATGGTCGTCTCATTAAGCCTCTGTGAATGCAAATCAAAATCGCTAATGAGCAAATAAAGCCTTCAGATAGAAGGGGGAGGGGGGGAGATGAGGCTTTTCACGCTGCCCCCGTCCCTCAGACACAGATGCTGTGTTGTCCTTGTGGCTGTATTCTGTGTTTATGGCACTAAACTGGTGATGGGTGTCACAAAGAGAGGTGTTCATGTAATTAGCAGGACACCTACCCTTAGCACTACTCTAATCAAATTCCCATTGATCTCGTTTAGGCCATTTTATCCGATTAAAGTCCTCACCCCAGGAAATTGAAGTCCTTGCCTGTGAGGCACAGGTATCAGGGGGGCTGTGAGTCCGATAGGGCCACCAGCAACCCCAGATGATGGGAACGGGTGGAGAATCATGGAATTATGGAATGGTTTGGGTCAGAAGGGACCTTAAAGCCCATCCAGCTGCACCCCCTCGCCACAGGCAGGGACACCTGCCTCTGGACCAGGTTGCTGACGCGTTTCTCCACTGAGGGGTCTGTGTCTCCATCCCCTGGAGCTGCTGCCCGGCTCCTCTTTCTGCAGTTTCGCAGAGAGCTTAAGCTTTGAAAATCTCATCAAAGGTTTCTCCGCGTGAGCGTGGAGAAGGAGGACGCAGCAGAGTTGTTGCTGATAGCAGACACAGCCTGTTTTTCCAGGTCAAGTGCAAATTCCCTACGTTCCACCATGCTCAGGTCGGTTGCTGCAGGTTTTTAAACCGAGTAGCCTTATATAAAGTTATCTAAATCACTTTTAAGATACAGTTCAATGTTCTGGCCTCCCTTCTCATCCTAATCTTATATTCATACAAGGGATTTAAACATCCCAGCTTTCTAAAACAAAGCCAATTGCAGCGAGTGCCAGATCAGCTGAGAGCAGCAAACCGAGTGTTACGGACATGGTTTATAATATGAAAATCCTGTCAGAAAATCCAGCCTGAAAGATCCTTGGGCTTCAGAGATAAACGTGAGCGTGAGCTGCAGCACAGATGAGGCAAATACTTCAAGCAAAACAGTTTATTTACTGGAAAAAATCCCAAATGGGATCATAATAATCGGCAAACTTGTGACAGCAGATTCAGCATGAAAATACAAAGATTAAAGAAATGAAGGGGACAAACTTTTTATTTAGAAAATTTTGAAGTTAAGTGTATCTATTTCTACTTTTATTTAGATAAGTTTAGGACAGGCTGAGAGAGTTGGGGTTGTTCAGCCTGGAGAAGAGAAGGATCCAGGGAGACCTTAGAGCAGCTTCCAGGACTGAAAAGGGCTGCAGGAAAGCTGGGGAGGGGCTCTGGATCAGGGAGAGGATGAGGGGGATTGGTTTTGAGCTGGAAGAGGGGAGATTGAGATGAGATCTTAGGAAGAAATGTTTTGCTGTTCAGGTGGGGAGGCCCTGGCCCAGGGTGCCCAGAGCAGTGGTGGCTGCCCCATCCCTGGAGGGGTTCCAGGCCAGGTTGGATGGGGCTTGGAGCCCCTGATCCAGTGGGAGGTGTCCCTGCCCATGGCAGGGGTGGGACCGAATGCGATTTAGAGTCCTTTCCAACCCAAACCGTTCTATGATTTCAAATTCAGTTTTATAACCCCTAAAGGTTGCCCATCTCTGCCCGTCCCTGGGGTACCTGCGCTGCCGTTACGGCACCTCTGATGTGGCAAAGAGAGCCCAGAGTGACAGAGCCAAACATGGAATTATTCATAGAACTGAGAGCCTTTGAATCCATCTTGTTAATAAAACAGCACAAAAAGTGCTTATGTTCGGTAGGAAGGTAATGAAATGTGACTGTCAGCTACTGGAACAACCCAGGTCTTATAAGTAATATATGGCATAAATACAGCCCAATATTGCTTCTGGGCAGTAGCTGTCATGCTGTGTATATCTCACCCTCTCCAGCTTTACACACTTGCCCTCAGATATGTTAGAAATAGGTTATGCACCTTCTGTGGAAAACACTGGCTCAGTGTACGGCCCCTTATTCATTTTAAGAAACCTTTTTTCAGGCTACAAATACGTTATCTGCGCTCTTTTTTTTTATATGTGTTTGCTTTAGTTTAGCCCTTTCTACCATCAGCCTGGACTGATTCAAATCGCTCCCGAGTAGCGTTTTCTGAAAAGCCTTTTATTCTGTTTATCGAATGCTTCTTCCACCTGTCAATCGGATTGTGATCCTGAGCACTTGAAAGTGAAACCCTGCAATAGCAAACACTTAAAATACAAAATAAAAGCAAGGTTCAGTTAAATATTTACCCATGGCACAGGGTAAAACAGGAGTGAAACCCCCCTGTGATGGAGCTGGTGGGCAGTGTGGTCCCCACAGTTCCAGGGAGTTGGGCGGAAATAGAATCCTAGAGTCATTGAGGTTGGAAAAGACCTCTAAGATCATCCAGTCCAACATCAACCCAACCCCACCATAAATATGGGCAGTGTCCGCGGCAGGGAGCTGGCAGGAGACCTCAGCTCGCAAAGCAGCTGACCCAGCTCCACTGCTGCTGGGCAGAGGTCTCTACCTTCAGACACCGCTTTTCTCCAATGAATCTCAGTTGCGTTTTAGCCCAAGGCTGCTGGAATATTGAACAGGAGGGACACCATCCTGAAGGCATAAAGTGTCCCCAGACCCAGAGCAGAAGCAGCCACAGAACAGCAGAGAAACACCCGAATCTATTTAAATGAGCCAATTGACGGAGGGGAAGCGTCATGGAACCTCATGTGGGCTTGTTCTTGCCATCGCCATAGAGGTAGAGCGAGACCGCATCCGGCACCAAGCGCTTCGGCTCTGCTGGACCCCTGCAGCTGTACGGTCACTGAAAATGCTGCCAAAACATCCTTAATTCCTGCTCCCTCCAAGGTCCTTTGGGAAAGGGAAGGTGAGGACAGCTCTGGTCCCCAAGGTAAAACACCTCTGGATGTTGGACTCCACCCGCTGTTGGATGCGATGCCTCAGAAAGCAGAGGGCTTGTACATGAGGCTGAGAGCTGGTGTCTGCTTCCAAAGGATGCCCGCAGGCGTGCGCCTCTGCTAGCCTGAGCTCTAGCCTTAATTTGGGGCAGCAAGGCCTGTCTCAAACGGGATTAAAACAATTTGGGGCTTTCCCCTGATGTTGCTTACCTTTGGCTTGAGCGTAGACGCCTTCAATTCACCACTGGGCCAACAGCTGTTCAGGAGCCCATTACGAGCCTTGATTTCATGAGGGCCTCTTGCTTGAGAAAGGGTTAATATCCCAGGGGCTGCAGGGGGGGAGTTCACAGCCAGTTACCTGATACTACAAAAAAGTACATGCGCTGCCAGCCTCTGACTCGCTGTTATCTTCAAAATAGATATTTCAATATGCAGATGCATATATCGCCTCTTCAATCTCGCCCTACCCCATCTCAGCAAAGAAGGCTGCTTGCTGCTGATATTTGGATTTGGGGCTTATTTTGCAATTTCCTTTTGAGCAGCTCGTTTTTCAGATCGCTATCTGCTGCAGCAGCATCCCCTGCCCCCCCATAGGAAACAAACCGTTTCAGAATGAGAGCCGTTTGAGAAGGATATTTGGGGACAGATCAGCTCAATAAGAGGGAGGGGAAAATTCCAGCAAGAAATGGACTTTTAGCTTGGCAGTTCCCAGAGTCTTTGGGTAAGTGGAATTGCACAGGAAATTGTTGTGGTTATCGAAAAGGCTTTTGATGAATTGCTCTTAGAAATATGTCATAGAGGACATTATAGAATCTGATCCATAGACTGAATAATGCCATTGCTCTGATTATCAATCTATCTAATAGTCTATCAATCATATTATTATGACTCCCTTAATCGTCGTATCCAAGCTTTAGCTGAAGATACCTCCCTGTATTGGCCATTTATGAGCAGTAAGTACACAGGCATTGAGTGAAAACTTGTGAGCAAGTGAAAGCTCACAAAGCGAATGCCCCCAGTTGCTGTTCTTTAACATAAATCTCCAATATTATGGCCAAAAAAAAACCAAGCCAAAGGGTCCAGCTCAGGCATCTGTGTTTGCTAATTATGTGCCTTAAGTCCGCTTAACCTCAACAGAATTTAAGCACTTACGTAGAACTAAATCCGAGGTGTTTCAAATGCAGAGGTGCTGAAGGAACCCTGACCGTTCTGGCTGGATCTTGGCTGATGCAAGAGCCCAACACCAAACCCATGGCCTTCTTTTGGTTTCTCTCTTCTATAGGTCTTTTTTTCCCCCAGATTATAGGTATCAAATGTTTCTTTTGGATTTGAAATACCCGAGTGGATTAAAGCAGTAAGAACAAATTTCAGTTCTTATGGCTATCGGTGCTGCGGTGGAGCCCAAACGCTCCAGTCAAGTGGCAGATATGACCGAGACAGCAGTGTATAAAACCATTGCGCTTATGATAACAGCAGGGAGAGTCTGTGGCTGTGTAGGGGATTTGTAGAAGAAGAAATTGCACCTAAAGCGAGAGCCTCACGCAGAGGGCAGGCGTGGTGCCTTTGGATCATGTCTACAACGTCAGACCATTGCTTTCAGCTGCTTAGTTTGGTTGATGTGGAGCAGCATGAAGCTCATTCTGGTTGATTGCCGCCAGGGCTTGCTGCCTGCCTCTGTCCCCCCAGAGACCTCCAGGGCTTCACCAGCCGTCGCACCAGGACGCCTCGCAGGGAGGATGTGCACCTGCCAGTGGTGAGTACAACGCCGTGGGCTCCAGAGCCATGGGTGGACCTTCGGAGACAGAAGGATAATGGCTGCTATGGGGCACCTATCTGCTTGGTTTCTCAGTCAGTGCCTGGCTCAGGGATGCTGTGCCTGGGTCCAGGAGCAGCAGCAGAACTCGGGGATGCTGCAGACCCCATTGCTGGTGATGCCGCACCTGCTTTTTCTGTCCTAGGAATAATTACTTATTCTTGGTGGATGGCTGCGTCTGCACACACGCAAACGCGAGTCTCGGAAGCAGAGTGTGTTTTTGGTGGGAGCCATATTCATAACTTCTCTCTTCCAGCGAGCACTGAGCATTCCCCCACTGGCAATGAGGCTTTTAAAAAGCCTCCTTAAGATGAGCACCCAAAAATGAAGTGCAAGGAGCACTGGCCATTTCTGGAAATGAAGCCTCAGATTTTGGGGTAGATCACTTTAAAGACAAAAAGCAAAACTGAAAATGGTACCAGGTTGGTCTAAAACATGTCTAGGACCCGAGGGAATGGCAGGAAGATACCGGGGGGGGTTAGGTTGGATATTGGGAGAAGGTTCTTCCCCCAGAGGGTGGTGGAGCACTGGAGCAGCTCCCAGGGAAGCAGTCACGGTGCCGAAGCATTTGGCCAACGCCCTCAGGCACATGGTGTGAATGTTGGGATGTCCTGTGCAGCGACAGGAGCTGGACTCAATGATCCTTGTGGGTCCCTTCCAGCTCTGGACATTCTGTGATTCCATGTTTTGAAGCAATGGCAGCTGAACAGTGCCCGAAAGATTTAAAATAACTTGGTTGTTTCTTTCACTTAGACAAAATATTTTTCTCTTGTTCAGGTGGATACCGGTTGCCACCTCAGCCATCGCCTTGGTCCTATACGCTCTCCTCTTACTAACTCTTTACATCATGCTCAGCAGGAAAATAGGTAATTTACTGTCTTGTCAGCTTTACTTGTTGTGTCCCTATTCTTGCTCACAATCACCCAGTTCAGAGACTGAAAGTAATTTGCCCAAAGCTTCAACATTCCCCTGCTTTGGAAAGCGTCACAAAGTCCTTCTGGGTCTCCCTCCTGCTTTGGGCAGTGACTGGTGCTGCTTTGGAGCCCATGGATGCAGGAACCCACGGCACCCTGGTGTGAGCCAAGAGTGGGTTTGGGCAAGGATTAACCATCAGCATCACTGCACTGTGCCGAGGGGCAGGATGCGGCCGGGGGAGGCTGCCCTGATAGCTGTCAATGGTGTGGGCAGGGTCGGATTGGGTTATGTGGCCTTTTATTAATTCAAAACCATTTTCTTCTACTGCTCTTGTTAGTAAAGTGGTGGGAAAATACCATCGGAACCCATTTGCTAAATAATAATTCAGACGAAGCTACAATTTCCAGCAGGAAGATCTTTCAGGCAGAACTGCTGCCCACATCTGCACATCAACAAACCCTGCTTGGCCCCGTGGGTCAAACTAATTTCGAACTTGCTTGGGAAGAGGCCCTGATGGCATGATTTAGCACTGGAATCTTTTATTACAAGACAACAGGGCAGCCACTCAATCATCTCAGTAATTGAACTGATAGATATTTGCCCGCTCGAATGCATAATAGTAATGTCAGCCACGCCAGCAGCTTGGGCTGAACTGGCTTTGCTGTGGGGCAGTGCTGGGGCTCAGCGGCAGCTGGGGGTCTGTGTGGGGTAACACCTGACAGAGCCGGCATCGTGGGCCGGAGCAGGGAGCTAACTCTCCTCTCGGTTGCAGCCAGCCATTCCTGCGGGAAGCAGGCGAGCAGCAGCCCTGCAGCACAGCCCCAACAGCCTCCGACCTCCTCGGCGGGAGGGGAAGGAGGGCACAGACCGACCTACGCGGGGAAGGGGAGATCCTGCAGCGACCGAGGTTTGTCCTAGCACATGAATATAAATATCTGGTATGGTGTTTGTGTGGTATTCTCTTCCTTAAGTGGCTGTGAAGACCTTCACCTGCTGACCTTGGGACAGAAGAGGGAGCGAGCAGCGGGGCGAAGGCAAATGCAACAACCGCTTGTGATTCTGTTGCTTCCACCTCCTCCGGGCTTTCCCTGCCTGATCCCCCACAAGCAGGGGGGTGAAGAGAGGAGGGATAGAACTATAGAATTGTTTAAGTTGGAAAAGACCTTTAGGGTCACACTGATGCCTTTTGGATTTTCAATTGTCCCTCTTGAGTGCATTTGCTTTTTTTCCCTGATCATTTCTTCCCTTTAACCCCCGCAAGTAGCAATGAAGGTGGTGATGTTTCCTGTTTTTAAGGGAGCAGCGACACGTCTTCAGAGACCTCGGAGGACTCGGACAGCAGCCCTGCCTGCCCGCAGGTACAGACACCGCAAAGAGCATCGGCCAAAAGCAACCGCAGCCACAGCAGCGGAGGTGCTGGCGCCGTGTCCGTGCCGCTCCTGCCCACCTAGAGATGTACAGAGGCAGGCAAACGCGTTGAACCACATTGAAAAACCAGCAGTGAGGCTGGTTGATGGTCGTAACCTGCCATATGCAATGGTCCCGTTTAGAGGGAAGCATCCCAAGGGGTCAGGGAGGTCCCTGGGCACAACCTGGGTGCCTTTGTGGGATTCATGGGCAAAGCTGCTCCTGGTGCCTGACCTGGGTTTATTTGTACTTCTCCAGGGTCCTTGCTCAGAAGAAAACCTCAATTATACATCCTTGGTCTTCCCGGCACAAGGCCCTGGGCCAGGCTCCTCCAGGGATTACAAGAACATGAAGACTGGGCCAGACTATGTCAACGTGGACCCCAAGAAGAGGAAAGTGGATTACTGGCCCTGCTCCAGCCCTGTGGCATCCAAGTCCATTGAGTACACTGAGGTGAAGCTGTGACTCCTGGGATGCTGCTGGCAGGATGGGGAGGTGCCCAAAGCGCTGGTAGACGCGTGACTGGGGCTTCTCCTCCCTCTCGGTCGGTGCCTGGCACAGGCTGATGCCTGCCGGCTTTTATTCTTATAACACTCCAACCCACCCATACAATTTGCTTGGTATTTTACTTAAATGCATCACTGTTGCTGAGCGTGGGGTGATGCAGGGAAGCGTTTCTCCTACGCAGGCTGAAACGTGCTCTCCAGTTTTGTGTGATGGCCATTTTTCTCATTTCATGAAGGCAAATGGAACATCACACCCCCCCTCCCTTCCTCTCAAAACGGGAAGTGCTTTGGGGCGGGAAATGCTGTGGTCTTCAAAATATTCACCCAAAGTGGCTGGCATCTCCTCTGAATGATGCTTTCTCTGCTGATCGCTCTCATAAAATACTTTTAAACACAGTTCCTCTGCCGGCTTTGCCCTCGCTGCCCACAAGCCCTGATTCATCGCTCTGCCCTGCATCCCTTTTCCTTTGATGCTCAGAATCTTCCCAAGTCCCTGTTGCCCTCAAAGCTGTGGCTGGAGCTGGGGTGGCTGTGCAGGCGGTTTGACACGCAGCCGTGCATCGAGGGAGGTGCTGGGGCTGGGGAAGGAAGGTGGCCCTGCTGGGGAGCTCCCTTTCACAGCTGAAAGCCATAGCCCAGCTGGCAAACGGCCGAGGGGCTCCCAGGGGATTTATAACCCCCCTCCTCAGGTGGAGGATCTGAGCTGGCTGCTGCCCCTCGGGGCTGCAAGGGGCAGGCGACTGGACCGCAGAGCTCTGTGGGAGCATAGGCAAGTGAAATCCCTCTGTGTCCTGTGGGGAGGGATGATATTCCCCCCTCTCCCACCTTTTGCTTGTCCTGCTTTGTCCCTGCACCAAATGCTCTGGGTGCAGGAGTTGGTCTTCCCCCACCCGAGCGATGCCTGCACCCAGCAGAGCTCAGGGCGGGGGTCAGTGCCCCAGACTGGGCACTCATCACTGCCTCCTCTGTGCTCTGACACCACATTTCACATTTTCCTTAAGGATTGCTTCAGTTCCCAGGGGACTGGGAGAACAGCACTGCAATTTTCTCTAACAGACCTGAGTTGGGGGCTCTCCGGCTTGCTGAGATAAGCCTGGGATTGTGCGCTGAAGATACTGGGAAGGCTGTTATCTTCTCAGAGGTGCTGCTTGTCAGTGATTGTATTTGTCAGGTCACCTTCATGCTCCTGAGGTCCAGGAGAGCCGGTGTCCTGCCCACAGGGCTCACTGTCCTCGCTCTGCTGCTGCGAACAGGGACCGGTTCCTTCCCATCACTCTGCATTTTGTTATCTATGATTTTCCAAGAAATAAACTTCCAAATTGCTGGAAAAGGGGGACCATGCGGTAGGTGGGCGCTCTGTTGGGCTGATGTACCCTCTGGTACAGCCCCCTCCGCTAGGGATGGAGCCACCCCAAGTGTATTTCAAACCGGCTCAGCAGTGATGGGCTTTGATGAAAGGTTGTGAGACAATTGATTTGGTATCGATCCCGGGGAGGGCTCTGAGGTTGGGCATTCCTTGTTTCATGACCTTAATTTGCAGATCTGGCCTGATTTGAAGGGCGCATGAAGGAAAATGCTCTAACCCCCAAAGAGTCTCTAGGAAACATTGCTAAAGACCAGGAGAGTTGGGTTTATAGAATTGGACATCGGGTCAAAACCAGCTAGTGGGAGTTTCTGGAAAAACTGATTCAAATGCGTGGTGATTAAAAAGTGAAAATAATTGAAGATTTCAACATACTTTACTCTTAATGTCTTATTTTTACAGATTCAGCCTGTGATAATAGGGGGAACCAGCAGGGAACTCAGCACCTTGCTCTCTGGGGCAGTCGTACCTCCTCCCTCAGCAGCTCTTCAGCTCCACTCCCAGAGCAAATGGTTGCTCTTGCCTGCCTCCCTCGTGCTTTCCTCTCAAACAAAACAGCTTCTGGGATGCTCACAACACGCAGGGAGAAGGGCAGGAGCCAGGCTGGCACTGCAAGGCCATGGCTTATTCCCAGCTGCCCCTCTCTGTGCCCCAAGTGACCTGAAGCCATCTCTGAGCCTTGGGTGGTTTCGGCTCTCTGATCTCTGCTAAGTCAGACAAAAACAGCACAATTTGAGAGCAGCTCTTTAATGGGGTGCGGGAGCTGTTGAACAGCACGGAGGGGCTTGGGGGCTGCGAGGGAACCTGATGGAAAGTGCCAGGGCACGGAGGGCAGCAGGATCTGCCTGGGCAAGCTGGAGCTGGGCCAGGGCTCCTCCAAACAGCTCTTTGATGGTGTCAGGGCTGCATTTTGGATGCTCGTACCAGCGCAGCGTGATGTCGCTGTGCGATAGCAGGACAGCTGTGCACAAGAGGAGACGATGTTTCTGCCCTGTGTGGCTTTTGCTCCAGCCCCGTTCCTGTCCCCAGGGAGGTGGCAGGGGGTCCAGCTCCAGACCTGCCTGTCAGCAGAAAGCAATGCTGTGCAGTGAAGGGGAGAGTATGCTGTGCCCCGGGGCGTGGGAAAGCTGTGTCTGCGTTTGCTGCTCTGCCAGCAAAGCCTTGAGGATGAGGGATGAGTAACTTGCTTGCAGGCAGCTCTCGAGCAGATGTAGCCACGTTGCCTCCTGCTGTGCTCAGGCTGCTTTGCTCGCATCTGTTACCCAAAGCTCCAGTCACTCCAGTAAGACGCGGCGGTGGAGCATCCTGCTGCTGATAACCTGGGTGGGGAGGCATTCCTGGAGGAGAGCAGCCAGGCAGGGAGAAGCTTCCTAAAGTACAGGAGAGGTGGATGCTGTGGTTGAGCAATGGCTGATGGGGCTCTGTCCATCTCCCCAGACCAGATGCACAGTAGCGGGCACTCGAGGGCAAGCTGGACGGTGATGCTTTCTGGGTTTAAGTGCCGAGCTTCCTGCAAAATGAGATGCTACCAGATAGCGCAAGACACTGCTCTGCAGTGACAATGTTCATCGTGTCACAACTGGTGGCAGCTGTCTCCAGTGGAGGGATCTGCCTGGGGACATCTCCAGCCTAGAGCATGCCTGACTGGGTCACCACCTCCTCACAGTGTGGGTAGAAGTCCTTGGTGTTGCTCTCATGCAGAGGGAGGCCAGTGGGGCTGATGTGGTGGCTGTGGCTCAGGATGGTGGTTTTCCTGCTGCAGAGGCTCCCAGTGGATGCCTGTCTCCGCAGCCCGGGCTGGGAGTTGCCCCAGCAAGACAGGCAGCGAGCGGCGTCCTGGAGCAGATGCCTGCTGAAGAACATGTAAATCCAGGGGTTGCAGCAGCTGCTGAGGCTGGCCAGCAGCATGGTGATGGTGAAAGCCACGTTGGTGGACTCTGAGAAGGCAAGGGAGGGAGCTGAAACATCCACCAGGCTGGACATGGTCTGGGCAGGGTCCCGGTGTGCAATGGGCAAGACCCTGGGGGCTCTTTTTGGCTCAGGTGCATGTCCTTGTCCCTGTCCCATCCCACCTGACTGGCATTTCTTTGGGCAGGAGAATTTGCAGCACGGTGGGCAGAGCCGAGCTCTTACCCCTGGCTAAGGGTTGTGGGCGGATGATGTGCTTTTATAGGGATCACACATATCCCAGCGCCTTTTGGACCTCCCTTCAGCCTGTCTGTCTGCCAAAGCACCTCCCAGGGGCCTTTAATCTTGGATAAAGCTCCTTCCACCCATGGACAGGCTAGGAGAGCTACTGAAAACTTCCAGAAGAAGTGAGCCTATGAAAGCACTCGACACTGCTTGTGAAGGTCCTGCTCCAGCAGCACGGCTGCTCCGTGAGGCCATCCTGGAGGAGGATGGGAGCAGCAGGCACAGTTAAAACCCTCTCTGCAGTCACACACCAAACACAGCAGCTCCTAAAGCAACTTCCCACACGAGGGAAGGAACGCACGTGGCAGAGATAGTCACGCATCTTTACATATCTCTACCAGTGATGGTCAGAGGCCATTGTTTCTCAGTGGGTTTTCTGTCAAAAGCAGTGATTTGACTCCACAATAAGTTTTCTATACCTTCTACTGGAGACCAAACCCGCAGCCTTCCCCACAATTGTTAAAATGACAAAATACCAGAGAGCTCTCATATGTTAAAGATGCACCGGGCATGGTCAGTGCCTGGGGAGCCCGGGGCTCCGCGCCCGCTCTGGGCTGCAGCCTAGCATCCCCCCTGCTACTCACCATCATCAGGAGCATCCTCGTCCCACACCGACCACATCTGCACGCTGAAAAACGGTGCCCAGCAGACGACGTAGGCTACCACAATGACAAAGGTCATCTTCACCGTGCGGATCTTGGCACGGGAGATGGTCCGCACGCTGCTCACCCGTGAGGGCTGCCCGCCGGGGCACTGCCCGCTCCTCTCATGGGAGCAGGGCGCGGGAGGGGAGGCTGCTGTGGGCCCCCCAGTGCCAGGGCCACCACTTTGGGTCTTGCCCTTGAGGTTCTTGCAGATCTCATAGCAGATGAGGCTGTAGCAGACGGTGAGGATGCCGACAGGCAGAATGAAGATGCACAGTGTGGTCCAGGTGATGTAGGCTCGGGGTCCCCACGGGTACCTGAAGTCTGCCCAGCAGTCCAGCACCCCCGAGCCCTGGCGCACCTCCCGCAGGGAGAAGATGAAGACCTGGGGCAGGCTGAGCAGGCAGCTGAGAAGCCATGTAGCCCCGATCATCACGTAGGCTTGGCGGCTGGGCTGCTGCAGGGTGCGCAGCGGGTGGCACACGGCCATGTAGCGGTCCAGTGTCATCACGATGAGCATGTAGGTCGAGGCGAACATGCTCAGCACCTGCAGGTACTTGACTGCCCTGCAGAGTGGGTCTGGCCCCAAGAAGCGATATGTCACCTCCCAAATCATCTGCGGCAGCACCTGGAAGAGCGCAACGCCCAGGTCGGTCAGCCCCAGGTGTAAGATGAAGAGATGCATCCGGCTCATCTTCTTCCTCAGGCGGTACATGGCCAGCAGCACCCCCACGTTGCCTAGGGTTGCTACAGCCAGGATGGTGGCCAGCACCCCGACCTCTGCCTTGGCCAGCTCCTCGTCCCGGGTGTGCAAGAGGGTCAGGTTTGGGTCCCCTGCCAAGGTCTGGGGGCTCAGCAGCCCATGGCCATGCCCAGGCTGCCTATAGTGAGTGCTATTCCAGCCCCAGTCTGGCTCCATCCCTTCAGGAAGCTTTGCAGGCAGCTATAATGCGTGTCTCTGAGGGGCGGTTAAACCCCTCCCTGCCTCCCCACGCTGAGCTCTTGGGGTCAGTGCTGCCCCTGACCAATGCTCCTCTACCCCGGGGGTCTGGACATGCCTCCTCCAGTGGTTCCCAGCACCAGTGAAGGTTGTCACCTCCTCCTTGTGCTCCTCGATATCATGCTAGCCCCGTGCTGAACATCTGCAGTTGCCTTTGCTGGCTGAGCTTCTCCATGCAAATTGTCTCGATAAGCAAAGAGGTACAAGAGGCACTCCTGGGTCAGTCCTTGATCGTTCTCTTGTCTGCACTAAACATCCCCACATCCCTGTTCCTCCCCATGCAGGAAGATTCAAGGGGAAAGAGGAGTCCTCTTTGCTCCTTTTTAGTGCAGTAAAGTAACAGAAAAGGCTACAGAGGCTGCATCTCTTCGACCTTTTCATTCCAATAACAGTAAAAGCCAGGTGAGCCTTGTCCAAGTGCCCATGTCTCTACGGGGATCGGGGCAGATGTCACTCTTGGTCGCCGTGCCCGTTTGAACACTGCCCGTCCGGCTCTGGATTTTATAGCCTGGCAGCTCCCCTCCCTGGCTGGCCCCAGCCTCCCGGCTCCACCGCGCTGAGCGCTGCAAACACTGCAACGTGCAGGTGAGAGCAGATCCGCTCCTGCTGCTCCCTCCGGAGCTGCAGTCCCTGGGCTTTGCTGGGGGCTTTTGCCAAATGTGATTTATGGGCAAGAGCCAAAGTCTGGGAATGTTCCTACGCTTCCAACCTTGTCCCCTGCATCCCCTCCCCTGCAGCAGGTCAGGGCTGGGGACTCTCAGTCCCTGATTTGCATCACCACTGCTAATCAGACCCCCTCCAGATCTCTGCCCTTGGCTTCTCCTGGCCCAGAAGCAGAAGCCCATGTCCTGAGAGCCTGGGCATGGAGGGGCGGGGGTGCAGGTCCACCAGAGCAGCAGGGGTTGTGCATCATTCCAGCACTTGAAGGGCTACAAGAAGGCTGGGGAGGGGCTGTTCACAAAGGCTTGTGGGGATGGGACGAGGGGCAATGGGGATAAACTGGAGAGGGGCAGAGTTAGACTGGACATAAGGAGGAATTTCTTCACCGTGAGGGTGGTGAGGCCCTGGAACAGTTGCCCAGAGCAGTCCTGGCAGCCCCCAGAGATCTTTTCCAATGTTAATGACTCAGTGACTTTATGCAAAGCTGTGGTGTGACCCAGAGGAAAGGGAATAGATGGTAGAAACACCCTCAGACAAAGCATAAACACTGTAAATTGTGGCTGAAAATAAGATGGGACCAAGGTCAAAGGTGCTTGCGTCTCACCAGGCTTGGCAGAGCTGTGCTGGGTGCCCGGCCAGGAGCTCAGGCACCTGCTCGCTTGCCTCTTCTACCCTTCCAACTCTTTTTTGAGCTTTCGTTGCGTCTTCCCACACAGTGTGTGACTGCAAAATATTTTCATTGCATACCTATACAAACATATCTATACATACACACAATTTCACTTTTCTTTTGCAACATTAAGGCTTTGCATCTCCCCTACTGAATTGTGTCAAGAAGAAACAAAGCCATCCATGTATTTTCAGCACGTTTTCCTTTCTCTGCTGGAGAAAGATAACAGCAGCAAACAAAAGAAATGCAGCAACGTGGGCTTCTTCCTAGAGATTGTCTGCACAACACAGGCTTTGCTGCTTGCAGAACCTCCTCTGGCTCACGGGCTGGGATGTTACGGTGAAGATGCCTCCAAGAAGGCTGTTATTTCATAGAATCATAGAGTGGTTTGGGTTGGAAGGGACCTTAAAGCCTATCCAGTTCCAACCCCCTGCCATGGGCAGGGACACATCTCACCAGACCAGGATCCCCAAGGTCCCATCCAACCCGGCCAGGGATGGGGCATCCACAGCATCCCTGGGCAACCTGGGCCAGGGCCTCCCCACCCTCATCATGAAGAAGTTCTTCCTAATATCTAGTCTAAATCTTTCCCCCTCCAATTTAGAGCCATGGTGTGAAGCTGGGTCCATCTCACTCCCTGTTGCTGAATAAAGATTTGCAGATCACCTCTAATAGACATAAATGAGTGCAGTTTGTATCTAATTAAAGGATATTCATCCTTGTAAGAGACCTCGTGGATATAAAGCACCCACCACAAGAAAGCGCATGGCTGAAGTTCTGGAGTTGGAGATAGGAAGGTGTTTCAGTGCATAATGTAATTTTCTATGTTTGTGATCAGACAGCTGATTTTCTGGAAGATTAATAGAGGGCAGAGCGAAAAAAAAACCCTACAAAGCAATGAAATGCTGAGATGGAAGGGCAGATTCTGCAAGGAGAAAGGAGCATTTAAACCACCTGGAGGCTTCATTGGCACCAGTTTGATTTGGGAGCAATTCCCTTGGAGTCAGAGGGAATTTACTCCAGATTCACCTTTTAGTTGCAGGGAGACCATTCCTACAGCTGCACTAAGGGGAGGTTGGAGCTGATTCACGAAATTAAAATGAACCTTGGAGAACAGAAATTAATTTTCTTTAGAGAGAGAGATTATCAGAGCAAGGAAATTTTCCAAGCAGGTGGATTAAACAACAAACTCATTTTCTTCCACTGGTTTCCTGGAGGCATCACTGGTGTTGCCAGGGGCTGTGTCCTCCAGCCGAGTTCTCCAACTCAGCAACTTGGGAATGACTTGCAAAGCATGGTGATGGTTTGTTTGGTGCTCTGGGAGGCCCTTGGAGGTGATGGCTCAGCTGTGTGCAGCCCCACCCAGCCCAGCTGTGGCTATTTAAGCCCTTCCCACAAGCCAGGGGATGGGTGCAGTGTTGGGGTACCCCTCAGGGCTCTGTGCTGATGGTTATTGCTGCCACAGGGTGACCTGAACCTTGTGAAAGCCATCATCTCAAGGTCTGTGCTTCCTCCCTTCCCTCTGGGTGTGATGCTGAGGTGTGGGACCATGTAAATATATTTCTAAGCTCTTGATGTTTAGTTTGTCCAGGTTACATTGCGTAGCTAATTTTTGGCAGCTGGGATACGGATGCACTGTGAAGCACAGAGAATGCTGTTTCCTCTGCCAGCCAGCATCCTGCCTTCTTTTACTGTAGAGCACAGAGGTTTGAGGATTGCTAAATGCTTTGGCATGGTAGCTGGTTAATTTGCTTGGCGGTGAGCTCCTTGGTCACATAAATAAGTACAATTTGTTGGCTTGGATTTATGCTGATTTAGCTTGCTTTTCAACACAAATACTTCTTTTGTGGTACTTGATGGTGCTAAACTTCTGTTGATGCCAGCACAAAGCATCCTTAGCCCCTCGTTAGCATTTAACGACTGAAACGCCTTTTGTGGTTCAGGTCAGATTTGGTCATTTTGCACTGGTTTATATGGTATAAAACTAATGATGTTGCAACTTCTTTATAGCAGCTTGGGATCATCTCCTTGGGAAGGCTGAGGGCAGGAATGAGAGCTGGGAGTTCCTGGGATCTAATGCTACTTTTAATGCCAAATCACTATCACAATTAAGCCATGTATGACTGCTGCCTCCTGAAAATATAAACTGCTGAGACTTTCTGGTCCTTAAAGCTTGGCTGGCTCTTGCTGTTGACCTGACTCCATGTAGGATAGTGTTACTTTTCTCAGACTTGGGGAGTTTAGATGCTGAAAAGTTGATATAATTTGATTTTTTTTTGTTGTTGTTGCTTGCAATATTTCTGAAGGATTCCCAGAAAAGTGACCTCGTGGTGTCTGTCTTGGGGTACCAAAACGTCTCTGCAGTGTGGCTGTCAAACAGATTGTGTGATTGTAGCCGTTACTGGGAGAGCTGAAGGATTTTTGTGGCCCTGGTCCATCCCAATACCGTATGAAATGCCCCCAAATACTAAACTATCTCTAAAGGGCACCTGGTTCAACACTTGCTCTGTGCCTCCCACTGCTCTCCAGAGGGAGAAACCTCCCCTGGGTGTTGGGCAGCATTATCCATCGCGCAGCTCTGGGGGCTGACAATGGGAGTTTCAGTAATTTTAAAGCAATTATGAGCCAGATGTGTCAGGCAATCTCCTATTTTCCTCCCCCCTCATTCAGATTTATTTTTTCCATTTAATTAAAACCTCTGATCCAGCTTAATATTAGAGAGAATGTCTGGATGCATAAATAAATATGCTAAGCACGTGGCAAATGCCCCAGAGCAGTGCCCGCTGGGGACACAGCACGACAAGCAGGTTTGGGTTTAGTGGAAAATCCATGGGAAGCTGTAAAAATTGGCAAGCAGAACAACAAAAGCTGGCAGTGTTGCATTAAAGAATGGAACTTTAAAGTGTCAGGGCTTAAAAACACTGCCTTGCACACAAGCTTAGGGGGCTGAGCTGCTGTCCCTGGAGGCGCCGGGTCCAAGCTCTGGCTTTGACACAGCCCAGTTTGTCCCAGAGCATCACTGCCTTCATCCCAGCATCTCTGCTGTTTGGGGCCAGCACTAATGACTCGAACCCCCAGAGTCTCCCAAAGCGATGCCCAGAAGCTCATGTGCCCCCCAAACCCCGCAGAGGTAAGTCAGCCTGCACCAGGGGGTTTGGATCAGCTCCTTCCTCCATCCAGCCCAGGATGGAATATGATCCTGAAATGTCCCGCAGGCTGGGGGATTTTAAGCTGAAAGAGGGGAGATTGAGATGAGATCTTGGGGAGAAATGTTTTGGGAGGTTGCCCAGAGCAGTGGTGCTGCCCCATCCCTGGAGGGGTTCCAGGCCAGGTTGGATGGAGCTTGGAGCCCCTGATCCCGTGGGAGGTGTCCCTGCCCATGGCAGAGGTGGGATTGGATGGGCTTTGAGGTCCCTTCCAACCCAAACCATTCTAGGATTCTATTTATAGCACCAGAAGATAAAATAAATCCAGTCCTGGGGTCTTATTGCAGTGGATAACTCTATTATAGTTTAGTCTTTTCTTGTTGTTTTGTTCTGTGTTTTTATTTGACCCCCACGTGTGGAGACAGTCTGCATAAGCAGAGGCAACTGCCAGAGGGAAAATTGAAGCTACAGCCACCTTCGAGATAGCAAATTACTTGTTTATCATCCTTACTTTCTCCCTGTTGGTTTCCTCTGTAGCCAGGGATGTTTAACGACTTGGGTAGCTGTGAAATGCTTCAATTTCCTTCCCCTCTCCCTCATCTCCTTTTGCTGTTATCATCATTAGCATTTAAAACCCAGACACAGCCAGAGTGTTTACAACCTTAAAATCAATAATAAAAACCCAAAATTACATTTCAAGGCTGGAAACAAATGGCTTTTTTTTCCTGGTCTTCTCCCAACAGGGCTCCTCTGGGGAATATATATTTCTGTTAGCAAATGTGGACAGACGGAGAAGCCCCACCAAGGCAGCAGTCACACCTCAGTCAGACCTCCAAAGGTACTCTCCTCAGGTCCTGTGTTCTCAGGCAAGGATATCGAGGGGCTGGAGCGTGTCCAGAGGAGGGGAATGGAGCTGGGGGAGAGTTTTGTGTATGGATCATTCCCAAGCTCTGGTCCCAAAGGTGGCTGCGTGGGGCCAGGCTGGCAGACCAGGTGGGTTTGGGGCTGCTTTGAGCATCTGCACTGACAGCTGCTTCAGCCCACGTCACCTTCCAGCATCTGCAGCCGAAACGGGGCTTGCAGCGGTGTCCCTGCGCACGGGGATGCTCTGGAGTGGAAGGGGAACTGCTGCTTACTCTTCTCCCTCCCCTTTTAGTCAAAGAGGAGGACAGGATTTAAGGTACATTTAATTGAAAATCTCAATATAGGGGAAAAGTGAACGAGAACCTTTCCATGACCTCAGATCTGCTTTGTCTACTGCTCCACTTCTTGCCTGATGGAAACGCTGCAGTTATTCAGAACGCATTGCCTTCCAGGTAAGAGAGGCATCCATCAGGGTTATGAAAGGAGAGGAGCAGCTGTTTCAGGATGAGGTATTAGAAGATGATGAATAATAGCAGTGATCTGTAGTTCACTGCTAAAGCAAAGTTCAAGGCTTCATGGTTAAAGGTTGTTCTCGCCTATTTGACAGTGAGGCCCACGTTGTGCCCAGATATGGGGAAACTTGTCTGGGATTGTGCAGCTGCCTTGGTGGGACCGCTTCCCATGGAGACCACCTTGGATGGTTCAATTAAAATATTGGGTATTTCTTACCTGCCCTGGCATTATTACCCTGGAAGCTCTTGAACTGTCAAGCAAAGGGACTTTAAGATGCTGAGAGACAAGTTCTTGGCCACTAGAAGCACTGCAATGTGACATCTCACTGTTCTTCACCTGCCTGAGCAGCTTCTTTCCTTCCTGCCTTTTTGTGTATGTGGAGAATAGGACAAAACAAGCCCAATAGAGTACATGATTGTAGCTTTACCAGTACTTTAGCTCTGTGTGCCTAATGGATCTGAAGTGTCAGTGGAATTACTACCTTCAGCTTTCAGGAAATGTGGATCTTTTCCCCACCCTGCCCCATCTTAGTGTGTGAAAATCTCCTAGGAAACTTGACTCTAATGGTCTGCCTCCTCCCTGTGCTGCAGTTCCTGCAAACGAAGCAGAAAGCTGTGCTCTGATGGTGTCTGCTTCTCCTAATGGAAGGGCTGTGGGCAGAAGATCCTTGAAATGTTGATGGAGTTGTAAGACTGGGATGATGTCTTGGTTTCGGTGGCTTCTTGCTGTAGCACTCAGCTCCCGGGCATTCGTGCCTCGTTACTGTGCTCTGATGATCCCTGCTGCCCAGGAATTGCCAGGGTGAACTCCCTGATATGGAGGCTGGAGAGAATCTGGGCTCTGCACGCCAGAGGAGATGCTGCCTGAGCTCTGTTCTGACTGTGACCCAGGGGAGCAGACTTCCCTGGTGTGAACTGGGAGATAGAGGTTCAGCCCTTTGGAGAACACCAGAGGGTTTGGTGAGCGGAGCATCCCACCTTGGGAGCCTTTCCCTTACCACGAACCCGCTCTGCCCAAGGCTGCAGCAATGCCATCACTGCCGCCAGGGCTTGTTTGGAAATGGGCACCAGCTTTGAGGGCTTGCACAAGTGTGGTGAGCTCTTCCCTTGCAGCTTGGTTAACACCCACCCACCGCCTCTTAGCTCTCTGGTGAGGACAGGAGTAGTTAATCCTCAAACTGCTCTCCTCTTAGCTCTCCGGCAGGCAGAGCAGCAGGGTGGGAGCCTTTGGGAAGGCAGTTAATGCTGTTTAATCCTCTCCTGATGTGGGGTGTTTAAGGAGAAGGTGATAAAGTACAGCTACATTGGCTGCACGGGATGTTCTGCCTTCCATGGGAGGTGACTGCCTGGGGTCAGGTCAGGCAGCCCAGACCCGTTACCGGCAGCAGCGTCAGCACTGTGGGGAAAGGGTCAGGACAGGAGTGTGTGCTGCTGGCCAGGACGGGCTCTCTGGGATGGGTTCTGCACCCAGCAGTAGCTCCAGCACAGTGCAGACCTCTGTTGTCCTTGTTCTCCCTTTCGTGGGTTTGAAGACCATATGGACACCATTCCCCAGCATCTCAGACGCTGAACGGGCACGTGTTGTAGTGAGAATTTAGGATTATGGCCTAAATTAGGATTATGTTCATGTTATGGTTGTGTCTGTTTGTCATCCACCTCAAGTGTGTGCTCCAGCGCTCAGGGGGTTATTGAAGCTGATGGGAAATACAGTTCAAACTTCTCAGAGATCCATAGATAAACACCTGAATAGTCTTCTGCATTCTCCTCTACTGAACTCTGGTGAGAACTCACCTGGAGTGCTGTGTTCAGTTCTGGTGTCCTCAGCACAGGGAGGACATGGAGCTGTTGGAGTGAGTCCACAGGAGGCCACAGAGATGATCGGAGGGCTGGAGCACCTCCTGCATGAGGACAGGATGAGAGAGTTGGGGTTGTTCAGCCTGGAGAAGAGAAGGCTCCAGGGAGATCTTGGAGCACCTTCCAGTGCTGAAAAGGGCTTCAGGAAGAGATGATTTTAGTCTAAAGTTGGGTTAGTCTGTGGCAGTCTGGTTTGTGTGCCTCCAACACCGCTTAACATGACCAGACAGTTGCTTTGTCTCTGATTCTTCCCTGCACGTATGGTGCTAATTGCCAAAGCATCTCTTCAGAGCTATTTCCATATGCATTTGCACAACAGATTTGAAAGGCCATGAGGATGTACTTAGTGCTGCTGCAAATGGGAAATGCTGCCCTGTGTTTCAGAATAATGACATTTTGGAACCTGCCAAATGCAGAGTTTTTATCACTTGTAATTCAGATGATCTGCAGGGCCAGTATTTTTAGATTATCACTTCATCATGCAGCCAAATCGCAGCGAGAACCTGCTGGTAGCGAAAGCACAGGCTGAAATCAATGGATTTCTTCACTGGCCTTTACGTTATCTCCCTGTCTCCCCGAGCTGCTGTTGTCTGGAAAATGAACCAAATTAACATACAGGTCAAGCATCAACGGGTGATTTGTCTCTAGGGTTTCTGTATGGGCCACGAGCATATGGGGATGGCTGTAGGAGCAATGAAATCATGACATCTGTTCTCCATCCCGTCTGCAGGGGGGCTCACACGCCGTTGGCTGTGGGAATGGGGGAGCATGGGGATTGCCCAGGGGTTTGAGGTGGGGAGGCATAAATGCTTGGTTTTTTCCTATCCTGGTTGAGGTTTTGCAGGGTTTGGTTTGGTAAAGTAAAAAAAAGTCAATTGTGAGCCATCGTAGCCTTGTTGTTGCCAAATTAGATAGGAATTTGTGTAGATGTTCTGCCATGGGCCCTTCGCAGCACTTTATTTGCTTGGGTTTAGTGGCTATAACCAGGCAGAGACTCTTGAAGGAGTTTTTGCCTTCCTATTGAGCACCAAAGAGAGATCTCCCTTGGATCTGGCAGGAGTCTGGGGTTGGCACGTGCTGGGACTGTCACCCAGAGAGCTGCTGGCTCTCTTTGCAGGTCACCCCTATCATTTCAGAGCATCAAATCCCACCCTGAGACTTAATGAAGCATTGTGTTCGTCCCACCCTGAGACTTAATGAAGCATTGCGTTCGTCACACTAAGGTGAGAGCACACAGCCTCGATGAGGGGGGCAGATTTACAGCTAACTGTTGGGTTCAGGTGAAATGTGACCATGACTGCTAAACCCCTTGTGTTTAGCCAAGCGTGACTCGAACCCATCCCTGATGCCTCGTGGATCCAGTCCCTGATTGTCAGCTTCAACAGTGAGTCTTAAAAATAATTAAATTAGAGTCAAAGTCCTCAAAAATTAATTGCGAAAGGATTATCCTAGAAGGAAACCAGAGATGCAGAGGGAAAGGGACAGGTCCCTGATGTGACCCAAGCCTGCTGCTTCAGTGGGTGATGAGCCAGATGCTGTTTTCCCTCCTGGTGTGTAGCAGAACCTGCAGCAGCCAGGTTAGGGTCTCAAGAGCTCTAGACTTGGCCAACAAACTCTTGGGAAACCTGGCCTTGAGAAGTCTCGGCTACCTCTGGAGGGCAGAGCAGCTGCAGTAGTTGTGAGGGGAACTATAGCGCTGTGTGATTTGGGTTTCTTCACCCGGGAGAAGAGAAGGTTTAAGTTATCTTGCTCTTGCAAATGTGCTTTTATGCTAAGTGTGGGAGCAGCCTCTCTGCCTTTAACAGGAGCAAGTGCAGCCTTTTGCTCTACTCGGGGATAATTCTACTCCTAAACACCTCGCTGCAGGGAGCCATGGGTGCTCTTCTCATCTGCCCCACTTGAAAGACCACGTTTAGAATAGAAAAGCTCAAGGAATTGCTTGGGAAGTTACAAAGGTCCCCAGAGCCCTGGGCAGCCCCATTCAACTAATATCCTGACTGTGACAACCAATATCCACTGTCCTGCCCCCAAACTAATTAATTTTATACATGAGTGAATTTAACACCATCATTTAGCTCTGTCTGCTGGCAGAGACTTTGAAGTACAAACTGATTATGCAGGGAACAAGCTGTGAGCTAGTTAATAAGTTCCGACAAAGCGTGTACTGCTGGGAGGCCATGTGAGATTAAATGTAAAGTTTTATTGTTATTTTGTCTTGGACTTTGGCTCAGAGAGAAGCGAAGCAGCAGTAGAAACTGTCACCAGAGAGAGAACAACTATGGGAGTGTTGGGAGGTGTTTAAAAACGATATAACTGTTAATGGATGGGACCTGACTCTGCCTTTGCTGAGAACCTCATTCTTCACCTCATTAACTTGGTTTTGCTTCTCTTCAGACTGGTTGTTAATGGAGGAAATCAAAGTGAATCAGGTCAACAGTTCTGCTGTTGTGGGGCTGATTGGGGTAAAGTGTGAGATGGCTCAGACCCGTGCTGGGCAGTCCTTGGGGAAGAGGTTTTGCCTGGTCCTGCCCTGGCACTTCCAGGGACTCACGATTTCATAGAATCATAGAGTAGTTTGGGTTCGAAGGGATCTTAAAGATCACCCAGTTCCACCCCGTGCCATGGGCAGGGACACCTCCCACTGGCTCAGGGGCTCCAAGCCCCATCCAACCTGGCCTGGAACCCCTCCAGGGATGGGGCAGCACCACTGCTCCGGGCAACCTGGGCCTCCAGACCCTCATGGTGAAGAAATTCCTCCTTATGTCCAGTCTAACTCTGCCCCTCTCCAGTTTACACCCATTGCCCCTCATCCCACCCCCACAAGCCTTTGTGAACAGCCCCTCCTCAGCTTTCTCGTAGCCCCTCCAGGTACTGGAAGGTCTCTCTAAGGTCTGAGGAGACTCTTCTCTTCTCCAGGCTGAACAACCCCATGTCATTCCATGAGGTTTTTTTTCCATGCGATCACTGGAGACTCTGTGCTCATGGTGAAAGGATGAGGCACAAATGAGCTCTTCTGCAGCAAGGAGAAAGTGAGTCCTGAGCAGTCCCTAACTGGCAAATAGGTCCAGCCTGTCCAGATCCCTATGGAGCCTCCCTCCCCTCCAGCAGATCGACACCTCCTCCCAGCTCAGTGTCACCCACAAACTTCCTTAGGGTGCATTCGATTTGCCCAGAGCAGTGGTGGCTGCCCCATCCCTGGAGGGGTTCCAGGCCAGGTTGGATGGGGCTTGGAGCCCCTGATCCAGCGGGAGGTGTCCCTGCCCATGGCAGGGGTGGGACTGGGTGGGATTTAAGGTCCCTTCGCACCCAAACCGTTTCAGCATTAAAGGGCTCGCCGGGAGGGCGCTGTACGGCCGGCAGCCGCCAGGGGGCGCCGCGACAGCGCGGGGGGGGGCAGGGGTGGGAGGGGCCTGGTGATGGGAGGGGGGGTCGGACAGGGATGGGGGGAGAGCAGTGATGGGTTGGGGGGAGTCCTGCATTGTGCTGGGGCGGGGGAGGCTGTGTTGAGGGGGGTTCTGAGCCAGGCTGGGGGGGGGGTCAGGCAGCGCTGGGCAAGGGAGCAGTGCTTGGAGGGGTGTGCTCTGAACAGGGCTGGAGGTTTGGGCTGTGCCTCCGCTCCCAAAGCTCGAGGGTTGTGCCCAGGGAAGGCCCAGGGATGTGCTGGCAGGGTGCGGAGTTAGGCTGAAGCCACCTGGTCCTCTCCAGCTCCTCTGTGGCCCCTCTGGCCTCACCACAAGCGGCAGGAGGACCCCCCGGGGTTGGCTGCTCCCCTTCCAGACCAGGCTGGACATGGCTTATGTGGTGTCTGAACATTCTGGGGTGAGCTACGGGGCTGCAGAGGAACTTTCTCTATAATGAGCCCTGCAGGGATGTGGTTCAACCGCTTGTGCAGTTAATTCCCATCTTTTCTGGCTGTGGTAGGAGGACTCCGGTTGCATCTTCCAAAGGGAGTTGGCAGTGGGGCTCTGGGGTGGCCGGGGCGGGTTCCACCCTGGCTGGGCTCACACAGGGCCCGTGGTGGTCGCTCCTCTCACGTAGTGCCCAGCATGCGGCCGGACCAGGTGTGCGCTGCTTTACCTGTTATTAAAGATGAATATTGCTTGAGAATATTGCAACAATTAAGCGGAAAGGGTGACTTTTCTCTCTTCTGGGCTGTCTCTAAAGCTCTGTCATGAGCATTGTTCTCACTCAGCTCTCTCGATGCTGTTGCTGAAGGCATTTGCTGGTCCATGGGTGAGTTATCCCATGCCCAACAAATACGTCTGATGCCACCGCGGTCAGGATTTCTGGATCAGGAAGACTCGCCAAGCAGCGTTACTGCCATTGCTTTCCCACTGTTAATTCCTGGCCCAATCCCTTGTAAATGAGACGGAGCTCTTTGCCCCATGAATGCCTGCCATGCCATTCCTCTGGTTGCACACGAGCAGCTGAACGTTTTGGAACTGCTTGGGAAATTTTCACGGGTTTGAAAGAGGGGTTTGGTTGAGATTTTGTTTGGTTTTGCATGTGTGAATTGTCTGGATTTCTTCCTCATGTCTGGCAAGAGATTTAGGGAATATTCATATCCTGATCTTGCTGATGTTCCTCAAGCTGTTTCTATTCCTACCACTACTCTATCCATATTTTGCCTTCTTTTTCCCTCTGTAGACAAGAATAATCTCCTACATATTTTACACTGTGGGGAGAACGGGGAGGCTTGGCTTTGCTCATTAACCGCCCCTGTGCTGTGCCAGGTTGATTTTTTTCCCTCTCCACCTTCCTCTGTCTTCTGACACAGGCTGTGGCTCTGCAGGGACGCAGGAGGAGGAATGGGAATATAAGCAACGCTTCTTTTGAGTTCGATCGTGGCATTCCTTACCCCTGTTGCGTGCCTCGAGAGCAGCTCCAGGCTTGGGCCTGCATCTTGCAGAACCAATTTGGCATTCTTAGGAGAGCTGACGTTTTTGTCTAGTTGGGGCTTCTGATAAATGTTGGCACATCTGATTTATTGTCTGACTCTGTTCCCAAGGAGACCACATAGGGAGCGGGCTGAGATAAGCGGCTTATATCCTACAGGTGAATGTCTTAAAATATCAGTGTCCCTTTCTCTGTTTCCATTGATAGTGAGCTCTTGCTTTTTCCCTGCTGTCTTTATTTCACCCTGTTATCAGAGGATTAAACACTTTGTGTTGTGTTGAGGAACCTTTCTGCCTTTACAACTGGCTGAAGTTATAAATGTGGTTGGATTTTCTGTTATCACTCTTAATGCAAATTGTTGAGCATTGCGCCAGTGTCTTTTATTCTGTGGCCCGATGACAGCTCTCATGCTGAGACCTGGAGCTGGAAGACCCCTAGATCGCCATGGAACACGCACACACATGCATTTGCTCTACTACCCCTACCCAGCCTTGCTTATTTGTGTGCTTCATCCTCCTCCTGCCTTGGTTAGAAGGAAGTGGTGTTGTCCTGTTCTGGGTGTGGGGCTCAATTTGAGCTTGTTCAGCCTGGAGAAGAGAAGGTTGTGGGGAGACCTTAGAGCAGATTCCAGGACTGAAAGAGGCTCCAGGAAAGCTGGGGAGGGACTCTTGATCAGGGAGTGCAGGGACAGGATGAGAGGAAGAGTTTTCAGCTGAAAGAGGAGATTGAGATGAAATCTTGGGGAGAAATGTTCTGCTGTGAGGGTGGGGACACACTGGCCCAGGTTGCCCAGAGCAGTGGTGGCTGCCCCATCCCTGGAGGGGTTCAAGGCCAGGTTGGATGGGGATTGAAAGTTTGAGGCTGGGCTTTGAGGTCCCTCCCAATCGAAACCATGCCATGATTCTATGACTCTACCAGTTGGAGAAAGCATTTGATGTGTGGGGCATAGTTTGTGATGGTGGTGGGTTTATGATGGTGCTTTTCCAGTAGTAACTCGAGGAGGGAGGCTGTCACCTCCAGTGCACATCAACAACCAGAACACTAAAGGGGGATCGGAGGGTACAGCTGGGTGTCTGCCAGGGGCCAAGAAAAGGGTCTTTGGGGGCACAGACTGGCAGCAACTTACACTAGGAAAAAAAGACTATTTGTCAAGCATGAAGCACTTATTTATCATTAAACAGTTAATGGTTTGTGTTTAAAAAGGGGAAGAGGAAGGAATCAGATTGTTTTACAAAGGAATTTGGAAGGTAGTGGGAGAGGCAGAAGTGCCTCTGATTGGCAAAACAATACTGTTCCCAGAGCTTTGGAAGCACAGAAAGCTCTCTGGTGAGGGACTGGGGTGTTCAAGCACTTTAGGAATGAAGGCAGTTGGCTCCTGAAGCCTTAGCCAAGGCAAAGGCAAGTTTATGACTTGGAGTGACCAGCAGTCTTCTCAAGCATAGCGATAGACCCATCTTCAGAGTGGCACAAACACGCTTCCTTGCTCGGGCTGGCATGCCCAGACATCCCTTGCTGCAAAGCCAGCCTCCCCACCTCACCAGGGAGAGAAAGGGTGAGTCTTGTCAACTTCTTATACACCTTTTTCCCCTGAGCACATTCCAACTGGTTCAGCACCTGGGGTCAATTTGTGAAGGTGTGCACAGACCTTGTAGGCTTGATGGATGCACCTGACTAAACCTGTACTTTGTACTATCCCTCCCACAGCTCTGTCGCACCCCCTCTGAGGCCACATCTTCCAAACAGCAGCTTCCCTTGCAGGAACCAAAAAAACCAAGTTTTTTGGTTGGTGAGTATCATAGAATCGTGGAACGGTTTGAGTCAGAAGGGACCTTAAAGCCCACCCAGTCCCACCCCCTGCCATGGGCAGGGACATCTCCCCACTGGATCAGGGGCTCCAAGCCCCATCCAACCTGGCCTGGAACCCCTCCAGGGATGGGGCAACCACCACTGCTCTGGGCAACCTGGGCCAGAGCCTCCGCACCCTCACCTCATCCTGATCATCGGCCCAAACACGTGGTGTAGCAGCCTGCAAAGGTGCTTCCATCATGGCACAGCGTCTGCACTATGAAATACTGCATCCCGGGGAATGTCCTGCTTCAGCTTTGTCTTTTGGTGGCCACCATGGCCCCACTAACTGTCCTCTAAGAGGTAAAGCACCGGGTCAGGCTGCGACCCCTCCGGGAGCACGTTCTCCTTTCCCCTTCTAGCTGTGGCCAGCAGATGATGACAAAACTCTGTGCAGGTTTTGGCTGAAGGGATGCTTCTCCCTGACCCTTATTAGGTGGAGTTTTGACTTATAGTCCAAGCGGAAAGTGCTATGGCATCATTTGTGAGTTCCCAACACCATTCCTCTTTGTAACCAAGTCAGGAAAAGGAACATCAGAGTTACCTGACTTTTCTCCGGTTGTACCTCGGCAGCGTCTATGGAAACAGCAATTCAGCCATAAACATCTTCACCTTCCGTGAGGTGAGTAGACTCCCTTGTGGTGACTCCTGATCTGACCACTTGCCAAACAGGGAAGGTAAGAAGAAACGAGTCACTGGGTCTGTGCTATGGCATCAAAGCCTGCATTGGTGTGGTGTTTCTGTTCTTCAAAGCGCACATTTTTCAGCCAAGATACGCTCACCTGATGCCTCTTCTCCCTGGGTCATTTGCAATCCAAGGAGTAAATTGGGCCAGATGGAGTTTTGGTGGGGGAGAGGTAAGTGACAAAGAGGGAACCAGTTCTTTTTCTGGCAGTGAGATGTTCAGACCGTAATTAATGTGTCTCCTCCATGTACATGCATGCACACACCCAGACATAGCTGTCTTTGATGTTTGCTGGGAGGCTACGAGAACACAGAGACGATGAAATCAAACGCTCAGCACAGGAAGGACATGGTTCTGTTGGAGCGAGTCCAGAGGAGGTCATGAAGATGATCCAAGGGCTGGAGCACCTCCCGTATGAGGACAGGCTGAGAGAGTCGGGGTTGTTCAGCCTGGAGAACAAAAGGCTCCGGGGAGACCTCAGAGCAGCTTCCAGTGCTGAAAGGGGCTCCAGAAAAACTGGGGACCGACTTTTTAGCGAGGCCTGTTGCAACAGGACAAGGATAATAGTTTTAAACTAAGGGAGGGGAGATTTAGACTGAATATAAGGAAGAAATTATTTACAGTCAGAGTGGTGAGGCACTGGCCCAGGCTGCCCAAAGGGGTGATAGAAGCCCCGTCCCTGGAGACATTCAAGGTCAGGTGGGATGGGGCTCAGAGCAGCCTGATCTCGTTAAAGATGTTCCTGCTCCTGCAGGGGAGGTTGGACTGGATGTCCTGGGAAGGTCCCTTCCAACCCAAAGCATTCTATGATTCCATGGAACTCGTTAGGGACAGAGCATGGGAATAACTGCACTGCTTTCCCTTGGGCTTTGGTGAAGGGCAGCCTTGGATCCTCCTGGCATCTCTTGCTATAGTATACGAAGAGATGTAAGTGCTTTAAATAAATACACTGGAGAGGCACTGGGAGGGGAAAGCAATGCCGCTTTGTTGTCAGGTCTGGCAATGTACACCATAATTAATGCCAAAGCCATCAGTGCCCACATTTTGAACCTCCTGGCAGGAGCAAGAAGAGGCTCAAGTGATGCACGAAGAGTGGCAGGTGGTTATCAAAGTGCTGCCGCTGTCTTGTTATTAACTCTTGTGATTTTGTGGTTGACTTGTAGCAAATGCTGCTCAGTTTGCTGAGCACCTTCCATCAGGGTGGCACAAAGGTAAAGAGCAATTCAAGTTCATGCATTGCTGGCATGTTCGTATCAAATCAGAGTGGGGATCCAGTTAATACAGTAAAAAGTTATTTATAGCAGCCAGTGCTGGGTGCTTTAAACAGGTTTTGAATTTTGATTTCCCATAAGAGCTTGAATAAAAAAAGGACATATTCTGCTGAATATATACTTCTTGACACTTAGGAATGCTGCCTTCTAGTAGAAGATGTGGTGAATAAAAACATATTTAGCTGAATTTTTCACTCCTAAGGTACAATGAAAGGAATTTGGGCTTTGGCTAAAATTTGAAGCAGAGTAAAATTCACTTTAGAGTAAAATGCACTCCCAGCCTGGGGTCCAACAAAAAGCACAGTGATGCTGTGGAAAGTCTTGTGATGGACCTTTGCACAAGAGAAGATTGCTTAATTTTTTCCAATCATTTCAGGCGCTCATTAACGTCTGAGTAGATGCGGTGAATCTGCAGTAACTCTCACAGCTCACTGCACCCTATCTTGTGCTCTTCCATTGCCAATGTCTTTCTGGGTATGTTCTGTAAGCACAGCAGAGATAATAGACTGGATTCATTCTTCTTGGGGCTTTGCTGGTCTCAGACCTAAATATATACTTACACTTTTGAAAAGAAGACAGATAAATTGGCAAGAGAAGAACAGCTACTGGCAAAACCTCCAGAAGGTGCAGACAAATGGCGTGTGAGCTTTGTATTTTGGGTTTTCTCAGTGTCCTTTGGCCCTGAAATCCCTTTGCTTCTCTGGGCAGTCTGTTGTTGGCATGTAGAGTTGGCTCTGAGAGGCAGACAGATGATGGGAAGAGGCAAAATGGGATGATTTAAGACAAAAAAAATTAATTCTTATTAGATTGTTTTTGATCTGGAACTTCAGATGTGTCCAGGAGACACAGGACCAGTTTCACTCTGGTTTGAAATTCCCATGTAAATTAGGATTAGAGTCTCAAAACACCTGTATTTCCAGCATTGTCTCCGTGAGTGGAAATTTCCTCTTCCAGAACAAGCCATATGCTGGAGGGGGATGAGCTAATAAGCTTCTACCATAGCACAGCAGGGAAGAATCCTAGCGTGGCTGCAGTTTGGTTGGAGTGATACTGCCTTATTTTTAATTAGCCGCTTTCCTCCAGGAAATAAGAATAGTCAGAGAAATACAAAAGATGATGTATTTTTTTTTATCAGTCTTGCTTTATAGCTGCCTGCACGAATTTCTCCATCCGTTGACGTGCAGATGGCAGTGCCTGAGAGTGCGATGGTGCTAATTTCCCTCGTGTGGCTCTACCCAGAGACATCAAGCTGTCAGCGTTCGCACGACACAAGAAGCGAAGAACCAGAGATTTTATTTGGCTTCTATTTGACCAGCTTTGTTGCCTGTTGTTCACCCCCCGCCTCTGTCCAAAACGCGAGGCGTGCTTCCTAATGAGAAATCAATGGAGTGCAGGCTCACTTTGTTAAGCCTGTGTCACACAGGCAAGATGACAAGAGAGGCTGCAGATAGCAAAGCAGCTAAAATGTCCCCCTGGCTAAGAGCTGCTGGGGAGTGCTGATGCTTTTTCAAAGCATAGCACGGTTGATGTTTCCTGATTCAAAGAAGGAATTTTGGGTGGTGCATCAGCAACTTGGAGTTGATTTCACGGGAGATGTTCAAGGCTGGCATCCTGCTCTTCTCTCTTGCTGTTCTTGTGTACTGCATAAATTGAGGAGTGCACCTCTCATGCTGTATCTGCACAGGTTTGAAATAACCTGTTTTCTTTATAGGCTTTTTCTGGGTATTTGGCTGGAGGCTGCATCCACTTTGTGTGCTAGAGCAAGAGAAAAGCCTAATCATGCAGAGGAAATCCAGACACACCAGCATAGAGCAGGATCTCTGCTGTAAATAGGAGATGATTGAGTCTGTCTGCTAGAGGAGCTGAATATATTCATAGACTTGCAAATGCTTGTTGGAATAGGAAGAAGTGATCCATAGCTGCAGGAGCAGGCACCGCTCAGTTCTGTGTTTTAGTCTCGGGACTAATGAGTCTCCTCTTTGGGTTTACACAGTTGGGGCTCTACCTCTGATCCCCGATGGAGCCAATGCTGCTGTTTCCTTGCCAACCCCTGGTTGCTCTGTTTACGGTGCAAGTCCTCGGCGGCACGGTGCCCGTATAGTTTCTTGCACAACAGGTACCACAGTTGTTATACTACACCAGCCTGTAGACACTCCCTTAATCCAAATAATAGCACACAAAGGCTGTTTACTTGGGATATGCGCTGTTCCTTGGGGTATGCTTTCAGGAACTAGGCTGCAAATGTAATAAAATATGTAACAATGACCTCTCACAACAAAGTAATTGGGTGATTTATTATAAATGACCATTTTACTTGACTTTAAAAAGCATGCCTGCTCTTGCATGCCAGAGAGAAGAGCAGAAAACGAAAGACAGCTCAGTGGTTTCTGTCTCTTCTCCTAGGACTCTGTCTCGGGTTCAAACCCTGGGACTCCAGGCTCTGTCCTAGGAGAGGTGACCCATCTGTCATCTGGCCAGAAGCGGATGAACCGCATTCCAGCCTGTGTAAGAAGAGCGTCTTTCAAGTCGAACCTCCCTCAATAATCACCGTATCGGTTTGTACTGATAGAGATCACGTACTGAATTTCATTACAGAGCGATGCTTCCTGTGGTCCTTGCAGCATGCTGTTTACTTGGCAGCTGCTTTGCATCCTGGCGTTGGCTGCGGTTCAATGGTAGAAGAATTCTTAGCTGTTTGTTGTTGGGAAGCATTTTGGGATGAATGGTGCTACCTAAATGTAACATTATGCTTAGGCATGAATCTGTGCTGGCATAATGAAGATATTTAAATGTGCTTTTTCTAGCCTTATTTAACATAGAGGGGAATCAGTTTATCACTGTCGCGCTGTGACTTTGTCCTACGCCTCCAGCCAGTATTGTGCATTGCAGATCAGGCATCGCAGGAAAGAAAATGGTTAACCATTGATGGCAGTGAGATTTCTCAGGTCCCTATGACTTAAAAATCAAAGTTATTTATCCTTTGTGCTGTTCAGAATTCTACTTTCAAATGTGCTCATCCAAACAAGTCTGTGACCCTAAACCTACAAGTCTGTGTTACACAACACCTTAGAGCTGCTGGGAAGGGGCCCGGGACACGGTGTGAGCGAGGAGCGCCCTGTGGCAGGCGCAATCCATGGGCACTAAGGCTGGCAGCATCGATTTCAGCTGTGCTGTCGGTGCCAGGAGGCTTGGGGAGTCTTGCAGAAGCACTGACTTTGACTCTGAAATTTAAGACCCTTTGCCTGGTGTTCTGAATAAACCTAGATCTGCTTAGAGCTGCTAAAGTTCTTTGATTATTTGCCTTGTGTACCTTAATGAGCAGAAAAGCCTCAGGACTCTGTTCTTGTTTTTCAGCTTTGTGCTCTGCTTTTGCCTCCATTGGCTGCACGGCAAGGATGACAGAAAATTTCACTGTGCAATCCTGCCCAAAGACAACAGCTAACCAGCTGTTCCGTACCAGACCGACCATCGACCCCGCAGGAGCCTGAGTCCTGTTAATATATTCGCTCTGTAAGTTACCATCTATTTTTATGTTCAGCATTATTACACCAAGTGCCATGTCACCATCACCTCCCAACTGACTCACACCGGAGTTGTGCCGTGCACCTACTTTGTATGTCTAAGAGTACGGAGACGATAAAAAGCCTGTGGAAAACGGAGTTGTTTTGTTTCAAATGAAGCTTTGTGTGGGGTGAAGTACTTGGGAGGGTTTCTAGAAATATTGATCTGGGTTTGTGCCAGATCTTTGGTGTTAGGCAGCTCTATCAGCCCTACACAGGGTGATCCTTGGGAGCTTAACCCAGAACATGAAGGCCCTGCGAGCAGGGAGCAGTGGCTTTAGCACGAACAGCTTAGCCAGTTCTCTTTTTATTTCAGAGAGAGAATAGAAGTAGCCCCATAGATGATTTGTTTGTTTGGTAACAACTCAGGACAGCTGGAGCAGTAGATGATGTTTATTTTGTATATAACACCTACAACTCCTTTATCCTCAAAAAAGAACTTGAAGGTTGGCTCTCTTTCTGTTTCGAGCTGATGCCTGGTTGAGGTGAACCAGCACAAACAGGCTCATGTAATTAAAGTAGAACTGGAAGTTCTGCTATGAACGATGCATGTGAAGAGATAAGGAGCAAAACCAGGATTATTGACTTGATGTGACGTAAGTGAAGTCCTCTATTCTGTGTCAGGGCAGCTCTGGAGCCAGCTCTGCTGCTAACGCAGGGGTGACTGGAATGGTCAGGGTTATAAATGGCAAGTGCCAAACTTGCGACAAAGTGGAACTATATTATGGGAATTTTATTTGAACTATTGTGCTACTTACACAAAACCAATCAGATGTATTTTTAGCTCATGAATTCTGTTGGAAAAAATCTTTGTGTGATATGTCACTTTGCCAGCTTAATCCTGTAGTCACAACGTGATGGAATTCCTGTAGCATAAAGAACTGGCAAGGAATGGGACGTTGTGTTGCAGAAGAGTTAACTGAATAAATACCTTTAAGACTGAGAAACAGTCAGGTTTGTCAATCTAAAAAGGAGGAGATTTTTTTGGGGTGTCTTTAAAACAAAATCATAGCAGTAAGAAACTAATTATTCAACTAGTTTAATAAAAGATGCAATTTAATTGTTTTGATTATTCAATTTCATTACACAAACTTTCATTTAGTGAGCAGATGATCTTTAGGGTTCCTTCCAACCCAAACTATGCTATGATTCTATAACACAGGAAGTCAAAACATGACAACACATACAAGCCCATGTACACACATATATATAACAATATACATTTAAACAATGCAGAAGAGGTAGTACCATTAATTAAGAAATATATAACATACAGTAAAATTACTAAGACAATTCAAATCTGCCTTTATTGCAGCTCTTCCAGGTACTGCAAGAGGCAATAGAATGATTCATTCAGCATCAGTCCAAGTTTAAAAATGCACTCTGTTCTCTTGTACGATTGTGCCTTTGGCTTTGCAAAGGTGATCCTTCAGGGAAGGAGCTGAAGGAGACAGCATTTAGTTTATAGAAGTTAAATACTATGCCTGTAACAACTTGGATAATGAGCTTTGAATCCATTAATTCTTACAGTAACCAGATTGTCTGTACGCTTCAGGATGTAAGGTTAGGCATGAACACCAAATATTTAACCTGATTTCTTTTTTCTTTCTCTAAGAAGACCCAACAGGATGACTGAGTTCTGTTTTGGAGGGATGCCTACTTGACAAGGGGAAAAATCTCTACAGAAACATGATCCTAAAGTACTGAAAGATGAAGACGGGAAGACAGGTCCCCAGCCCACCTTCAGGAGCATCCTAGCACGTGTCGGGTGCCTGGAGAACAAACTGCCGAAAGCAGGAGAGCCAGAGCATAGAGCCAAAGCGCCAACGCTTGCAGCCACTTATTCAGCAACTCTGTACACTCAGAAGAGAAGCTTTGGGCAATGGGCTGTGCAACCACAAAAGCAGAGCTTTTTCAGAACTTCGTCAGCCAGATTGACTAATACTTAACATTTTTCAGCGGTAGTTGCAGCAACTGAGAAACTTTGCTCTCTGAATATTGCTTTAGGAAAGAAGAAAAATACAGTTGAGAAGGATTGTTAACTCTTAGAACTTAAAGGCAAAGAACAAATCAGACCTAGACCTCAGTAAAAGCACCTTCCATCTGCATTTCACGTCTAATCAAGGTGTGTCTCTAGTCAGAAGACAGACTCTCGCATCTGCCTAGCGTGTAAGGCAGGCTACAGTGAAAGAGGAAGATGAAACCTTCCTTTTTTAGGATTGTTTTCCAGATTTTCTGGTTGCCTGTATTGATTAGACTGTGACAGGTCAGCAGGAAAAGAAAAATATATTCGAATAAAACAACAATGTAAGGAATCTAGGGAAGATGCTGTAGTACATTGTAAGTAAAATTTATCTAATATACTCTTCCTCAGAGGTGCAAGACATATCTTCATCTGTGCTTTCCTCCAAATCTGGCAAGTTGCCCCAGAGCAAAACATTCACACCTGGTGGGAAGGAGACAGGAGAAAAAAAAAGAAGTGTATTTTTGGCTCGTGCCCTTATTTTTAAGTTGCACAACTGTCTGTTTTTAAAGAAAATAACTAATAATTGCAAAACCTGATAAGTCAGGTTCATGATAAATATATCTCAAGTATTCCCTGTTTTTCTTCCAAAGTAATCCTGTAAGTGTTGCTGTTTACAGTACAGTTCAAAGAATATGTCCCTGCCCACAGATGTATTTATATAGCTAATTCATGTAGCTATTGATAATCCCCTCGTGGCCGATTTATTTATAAACGCATTGATCTGAAGCACAGGTGACACTAGAAGTTTTAGGCAGTAAAGTTACTCCCATCTGTAAGGAGGAGGAAGGGTTTGTCAGAATGCTGCGTGCTCCTGGGGACTTGAGGCAAATTACGCTAGACAGTTGGCACCCAGACAACACCGAGCTGGAGAAACTAGCTCGCACGGGCTGTAACTTCAGCTTGAGCTAATCAGTTATATAGGGTCAAAGCACTACATGACTCACGCAGAGCTGCCCGTTGGACAGCTGCCTAACAGCGCAGTAAAGCTATACGTGCCACTATAAATAGCACCTGGTGCTCGTGTTTGTACTGGTTACAGCATTGCTGCAGAAAATCCTGACTTCGGTCCATGAGAGAGTAGGTTCAGTTTTCTGATGAAGATCAGTTTCCACTGAGAAATTTGCATTTGCAAAGTAGCTACAGCTACTTGCTTTATGCCTCCATATGGCAGACTCCTTCCATATGCTTTATCTATATCGAGACACTTCCTTAGAAGGGCTTAGAATTCAAGATTTTAGAGGGGAGAAGGAAATACGTGTTCCTTACCAGAAGGGTCTAGTCTGTTGATGCCAAAGACTGCGTGGCTATGGAACATCCACAAGTGGCCGTTGTTGCAGGACAGCAGGCAAGGTTTGCAGGGAGAAATCACATGATAACCCACAACGTTACCACTAGAAAGACAAGGGAAGTAATTAGCAACACAAATCTTGATACAAAGATAGATGCTGTTGGATTTCCAGCTCAAACTGATGTGAAATAGCCATGGTACCAGACTGTTATATAATGGTGCTGTTTTGATAAAGTTCAGGGAACATCTGTCAGGAGTTACAGAATATCTAAGTTTCAGATCTTTGGCCCGGAGAACCATTTAGTAACCGAATTGTGTAATCCAGATTAGTTTGCATACCAAGAAATGGTGTTGTGTCTTTTTTTTTTGGAAGGCCAGTGATTCCATTGCAATCAATGTAGAAGTTCATCTTGCACAAAATCCATCTGTGCAGAAGCACTGTGCAAGGGAGACTGCCAGCAGCAGGAGTAATGAGACTGGGAATATCGAAGCCTTTTCTACTCTCCTAGGTTGAGACCTAGAACAACCATTTATTTTACTTTCTCAGTTGTACTTTGGTGAGAAGTCTCTGTTTCCCTGCTCCTGTCTGAGAAATAAAATACTGTGTTCCTATCACACCATTTAAATCTGACCAAGGTAAAATTCTTGATTATGAAACTGAAAGGATCTTCTCAAATAACTGTGAGCTATTTGAGAGGTGTTTTTTTCACTCTTAAATATCAGGCATTAATAAAGGGGATAAAAGAACTCCAAGAACTTCAGTGACAGCATGTTCCATCTGCTAGCAACAACTAGATCTGCCAAGAGGATGTTCTGTTAATTAGAATGTGAGTAACTACTTCTTACTGTGGCCTTATTCACGCAGTTATCTCAGCGCTAATGCAGATAGTTAATCAGGCAGGTGGCACAGAAGCTTTCCCATCTACTCAGACTACTGACAAGGTTGTCACATTTCTACCAGGGACTTGCACAAAAATAGACTGGCAGCCGTGCCCACAAGTAGTGGGTTGGGTTTCTATCGAGCAGCATCAAATTTGAAATGGAGTATGCAGTCTGTTCATTCATCCCTTGACTCTCCAACCCCGCTCATCTCCAGTGAGGTTAACCAGTAGGACAGTGTGCTCAAGGAGGTGTTGGTGTCATCGAACAGCATTCTTACCACTTCAAGCACGCGATGTTCTTCAGTTTGCATTTGCAGATCTCTGTGAAATAGCAGCTCCCGATAAAATCAACAGTACTAGATGGGAAGAAAGGGAAAATACAGATGTTTCGATGTTGCTATGATTACAGCTGTAGTGTCTGGATAATACAGGTCTGAAGTCACAACAAAGTGTTGCCATTAGACTCGTGTGCATTTTTTTTTTTTTTAACTTTCCCAATCATGTAATCACAGAATCATGGAATGGTTTGGGAGAGCCTTTAAAGATTATCCAGTTCCACCTGCTGCCGTGGGCAGGGACACCTCCCACTGGATCAAGCTGCTAAAAGCCTCATCCAGCCTATCCTTGAAAACCTCCGGGGAAGGGGCAGCCACCATTCCATTTTCCTACCAGCTGCCAAATACATTTAGATGGACGCAGAGACTCGTGTGATATTAGAAGAGCATATTGCAAGTCTTCTCAAATCAGCCTAGAAAGCACGGCTGCTCCTGGTCCCAGTGCTTGCCCACTGGGCCCCAAGGTGGCTGCCAGTCACACACCCAGCTAGGGACATCGCTCTGGTTCCTGGCAAACCTCAGCTGAGGCTATAGAGCAATAGCTTAAAGGCGAGGACATTTAAAACCAAACCTTTGATTTCTTATCTCCATTTTAACTCATACTTTCTTATTAACATGTGATTTTGCAATCTTATTTCCTTAGTATTCAAATATTGTTGTGGGAAAGGAACATGCGACTGGCTTGGAGGAGAGTCCTGGAACCAGTGTGAGATCAGGTTTGTTTGCACAATTTATTTCAAATTCCAATCTTTGCTTAAGGAGGGAGCTGGAGAAACTCCCTGTGGCTTCCCCAGCCTACGGTTTCCTCACGGTAAGATGAAATTAGACTGTGATTCTGCCCCTCTACTGCACTCCTGTGAGACCCCACCTGGAGTAGTGTGTCCAATACTGTGAAGTGTCAACATAAGGATATGGAACTGTTGGAACAGGTCCAGAGGAGGCTATGAAGACAGAGCACCTCTGCTATGAGGACAGGCTGAGAGAGTTAGGATTGTTCAGCTGGGAGAAGAGAAAGCTCTGTGGAGGCCTTAGAACAACTTTCAGTACTGAAAGGGGCTCCAGGAAGGCTGGGGAGGGGTTCTTGATCAGGGAGTGCAAGGATAGGATGAGGGGGAACGTTTTTAAGCTGAAAGGGGAGATTGAGATGAGATCTTAGAAATGTTTTGCTGTGAGGGTGGGGAGGCCCTGGCCCAGGTTGCCCAGAGCAGTGGTGCTGCCCCATCCCTGGAGGGGTTTCAGGCCAGGTTGGATGGGGCTTGGAGCCCCTGATCCAGTGGGAGGTGTCCCTGCCCATGGCAGGGTGTGGAACTGGATGGGCTTTAAGGAGCCTTCCGACTCAAACCACTCCATTATTCTGACAGAAAATGTGGAAGATTTCTGGGAGAATTTATCCCCATGCCTGTAAATGGCAAATCTCTGTCCCAACTCTCACCTGGCTGCACAGAGTTGATGGAGATGTGTTACACAGGAGGACATTAAAAGGGTGCCCTGCAGAGTAGGACTTGGGGTGCTGGTGGATGAGAAGCTCGACATAAGCCAGCAACAGAAACCAAACGTTTCCTGTGCTGCATCCAAAGCAGCGCGGCCAGCAGGGAGGGAGGGGATTCTGCCCCTCTGTTCCTCTCTTGGGAGACCTCGTCTGGAGTATTGTGTCCAGTTCTGGAATCCTTAACATAAGAAGGACATGGAGCTGTTGGAACGGGTCCAGAGGAGGCTACAAAGATGATCAGAGGGCTGGAGGACCTTCCGTATGAGGACAGGCTGAGAGAGTTGGGGTTGTTCAGCCTGGAGAAGAGAACGCTCTGAGGAGACCTTAGAGCAGCTTCCAGCAGCTGAAGGGGCTTCAGGGAAGCTGGGGAGGGGCTGTTCACAAAGGCTTGTGGTGACAGGATGAGGGGCAATGGGTATAAACTGGAGAGGGGCAGAGTTAGACTGGACATGAGGAGGAATTTCTTCAGCATGAGAGTGGTGAGGCCCTGGCCCAGGTTGCCCAGGGAAGCTGTGGCTGCCCCATCCCTGGAGGTACTCAAAGCCAGGCTGGATGGGGCTTGGAGCCCCTGATCCCTCTCACGGCGTTGGAACGGAACGATCTTTAAGGTCCCTTCCAACCCATCCGATATGCTTTCTAAAGCTCCCAGCCCAGGCATTCTCAGTCCCGGCGCGGCCCCCGCGCTTACCCCGAGGGCGGGATGTCTGTGGAGTACAGGTCGGTGTCGGGGTCGGCCAGGAGCACGGCCTTCATGCCCCGCGAGCTCAGCACCTGCGAGCAGAAGCGGCAGCACAGCACGGACACGCAGCGCTCCTCGAAGGCGCCGCCGGCCATGGCCGCTCCCTCCTGTCAGTTTGAATCGCCGGCCTCTCTTTCTCATTGGCCGCGCGAAGCCACTCCCCCTCCCTCTGATTGGTGGATCCTGGCCTTGTGTCCCGCCCCCTCCCTGCAGTCCATTGGTGGAGGCGCCTGTCCCCGCCCCCCAGCGTTGCTATTGGTTGAGGGGCACGCCCTTCCTCGCTCCCATTGGCCGCTCCGGCTTCTCATTTGCATATAACGCTAAGCCCCTGCGCAGTCCTAGGGGCGTGGCTTGCGACAGGGAGGTTCTAGCGGTGCCGAGCGGCGGGGGAGGGGCGTGTCTAGCTGGGAGATGGCGCTTTCTGATTGGTCGGCGCTGCTGTCCGTCTTCCCACACGTGAGCATTGATTGGCTGAGCGGCCCCGAGTGGGTGTGGCCAGCGGCGCGCCGGGGCTAGGAGGGTCGGGGCGGCGGGGCGGGCGCTCAGCAGCCGGAGGACGCCGGGCTGCGGGGAGGCGGCTCCGCAGCGCCCAGGTAACCGCTCCGCCCCACCCGCCTCCGCGGGGGGCTCCCTGCTCTCCCCTCCCCGCTGTGTGCGCCCCCCGCCACCTCCGGGACCCCTCCTTTAACCCTCGGTGTCCCCCCAAACGGGACACCCCCTCCCAAACCGGGACACCCCCCCGTTTCCTCCCCCCCGCCGTTCTCATTGTTCTTACCGGGCGGGATTGGATCCGGTTAGGTGCCGTGTTTATTTGTTTCTTCCTCCCCCGGGGGCTGCAGCGTGGCTTCCGCCCCCCCCCCCCAAAAAAATGCTGAAAAATAATTAAAAAAAAAAAGGAAAAATATTAAAAATCAAAATGAATAGCAAGGAAAAAAGTTATGTCCCTCTTCCCCGCCCCGCACATCCCGGTTTGACCCGCGCCCCGGCTGGAAAACACCCTGCCATAAGCTAACCCCCCCAGCTTGGGGCTGGCCCCGCTGTGGGATGCTGGAAGCTGGAGCGGAGCTGCTTCCCAGGATCCCTCTGCTCCCATTTCCCCTCTTTTCTGCCCCCCCGGAGGCGTTTTTCCTCTCCTCACCTGGTGGTTCTGCATTTCCCACCGCCCCAAAAGGCGGTTTGCAATGCCAGGGCTGCTTTTCCTGCCCTCCCCAATCCTCCCTGCGCATCCTTTGGCTGCGAGCTGCGCCTTTCTATACCCATATCTCTATTTATTTTGCGTTTGCAGGCAGGCACCCCAAGGGAAACGGCTCCTCGTCCTCCTTTTCTGCTCTCCGTTGGGATTTGATTGGAATCAGCTCTGAGCCTATTGAGGGAAAAAAAAAAAGAGAAAAGGACTGGGAAAAAAAAAAAACAAGGCAAACCAAGCCCACCCCAACCATGTTGTGCGGAAGGACTTCCACTCCCCGGCTGTGCTGCTGAGGTTGAGGCATCGGGAAGAGCCTTTGGGGGTGCAGGAGCTGCCAGGCTGATGCTGCTGCTCCAGGGTTTGGTGCAGGGGGAGGAAACTGCTGCCTCTGCCATCCGCTGAGCCTCCCAACATCTGCATTTTGCTGCTGCTCGCCTCCCTCTCACACCCTGTCTCCATGGACTGAGTGATTATTTTTTTATATATACTCTTTTTTTTTTTTTTAAGTCATTTCGTTTTCCCTTTTTCTGGGGGGGGAAAAAAAAATCAAGGATCTCGCATTGAGAGGAGCGAGATTGCGTTTGTGTCTTGCGTTGGGGTGGGTCTGGGCTTGAGGTTCATCTGTTTTTTGGAGAAGAAAACATGACGTCGCCGGCAAAATTCAAAAAGGATAAGGAGATCATAGCTGAATATGACACTCAAGTTAAAGGTAAGGGTGGCTTTATTTTTATCTCTTTTTCTATTGCAGTCCTGACTCGCAGTTGTAGGAGTTCGCAGGCGATGTTTGGGTGGGGAAGAGGGAAATCATTTGCAGATTGCCTGGAATTTGCAGGGCTGTTTCGGAATACAATGCTGGATTGGGTTCGTAATGCTTTTTCTTGCCCCTACAGGGTGGGTTCCTGCCCTGCTATTGCTGTAAGGGATTGGGGTCAGAGTTTTTTTTTATGGAATATAACAAACCTTTGAGTTCCGAGAGATCCATATTTTTTCTGTGTGCGGTTCCCAAATACGCCTTTGAAATGTGAGAGCCAGTTAATTGCTTTTTAATCCTCCTCCTACCATGGGAATCCTTTAAAAATCTGTGTAATGTCAGCAGAGCGTATTTCCACGGGTACTAACGGGGACTGTGCTGAGGGTCCCTGCAAAGCTGTTTGTGCTAGAAAGTTCCATTATTCGAGATTTTGCTCTTGGTGAGTCCATAATATCACTGCTGGTTTTTTTTTCTTCCTGTGCTGGTGTTACACCTTTAGGCTGCAGCGCGAGTGTATCCACAGATATATCTGTACACACATATATAAATGAATAAACCCAATGCACCACTGCTCTTCCCGTCGTTGTAAGGAAGGCAATAAAGAGTCAGAGGCGGATTTGCAATGCTCATGCGAGTCTTCTGCAGAATTCGCTTGGCTGTGTTTCAGGCCATCATGTGCCCTAGGTGAAAAAAAAAAATCAAAGGATGGTGGAATGTCTGCTTCTTATTTTTGCAAAGTTTTCAAGATGACTCCTGTTGAAAAAAAGTCATTGTGGTTTATGTACAGCTTGCTCTGTCGCTCTTGGGGAGTTACGAGATTGAGTGATTGAACTAACCGGGGAAAACTTGCGTGGGGTGCTCACAGCGGGCAGGAAAGATGGCCCTGGGGTAGGGCTGATTGAGTTAAATCAATGCAATTCAAAAAAAAATGTGATTTCAATCCGACTGGGAAACCTCGATTAAAGCTGATAATTAAAATATTGCTTTGCAATTTTCTGCTTGGTTATTTTTCCTTCTGGAGGGGGGCTGCTTGCTGGTTGAACATCCTTAAATCATGTCCTGCAAGATGCGTGTCCTGCGCTGACCCTCAAGAAGTTTTGACATTCGTGTTAAAAATGCTGATCTGAGCAAAAGTGAAGCTGCGTAGGCGCTTATTTTCATTTTTTTATTTCTTAATTTTCAGGTTCTTAAAGTCAGAAATGGAGAAGAGCGTGTTTCTTTTTAACTGGTTTAGTTTCTATTCCTGTTTTCTAGCTGTCTTTGGAAATGGGGATTGAAGTCAGTGTAAAATTAGAGGCTTGCATGTTCTTTCATTATTTACCCCATCAAAACGCGCGTGATAGGGACAAGCTGGTAGTCACAATATTTGTGAATTGGATGCAATAAGAAGAAAAAAGGCTTTAAGAATTAGCAAAGCGCTTCTTTTCACCTCTTAGTTTTCTCATCTGTAAGAAAAGCAAAGCCATCTTTTCCTTCTCTTTTGAAATTGAGACCCATGAGGATGGGTAGAACGGAGATGAGCCCTCCCTCACGTGTCCCTGGTGACAATCCTCTCCACATCACCTCATCTGTTTCAAAGAATAGGGAGGAGTGTCCCTTCTTCATTTGGCTTCGACCTTTCAGCAGCCTCCTTGGACATCACAGATTGCTATCGCCCTTCTTTGAGGTACCAAGTTTGGGGAAGATATGGAAGTTATAGGCTTTCCTTAAAAACTTGCTGTCCCTGGAGGGGTTCCAGGCCAGGTTGGATGGGGCTTGGAGCTCCTGATCCAGTGGGAGGTGTCCCTGCCCATGGCAAGGGTGGGCTTTGAGGTCTCTTCTGATTCAAACCCTTCCGTGATTCTGTGATCTCATGGACACCTTGGTTCAGAGTTGGATAGCGATTTGGCTCTATGGGGAAGTTCCAAAGCGAGGCGAGCGAGACCTCTTGCCTCTCTAATTCCAGACACGTGCTGGTTTCTGCTGCAGTGAGAGGATGTTCCTAAAAACACGCATAAATCCCAAAGCTGGGTACTGCCTGGTCCTTAAACAACAGAATTTTGTTGTCCTAATCACAGTCTGACTTCCCCTGTGGGAACGGTGTAGAAATGGTATTCACTCTGATTGTGGAGTATTTGGCTTCTGTTCTCCTGTGCTGTGAGACGATGCCGTGGAGCAGTCGCTGTGGGAGTGAGATGAATCAGGTGTTGGTGTGCTACACGAATTGTCACGTATCATCTGCTTCCGCGATGAGAAGACTCTGATACGTTTCGGTGGCATCTAGAAGCTCTGTGCCTTTGTTTCTGCCCTCCAGCCTGGCTCTGCCTTCCGTACGGCGTTTAGAAGCTTCATAGGAAGCCATTAATCCACAAACACGTACTTAAGCACTTTAGGTGGTTACTAATAGAATGATTGAGCTGTGTTTAAAAATTTAATAGTCTTAAGTTGTTAATCAAAACCTGTTTAAAGAATAGTTTGGTTAAGGTTAATAGGTAATTGATACGCAGAGTTTCTGGTTTTCTGTTGCTGAATGCACTTACTATTTTTTCTGGTGTGTTCATGGGTGAAATTTCTTGTTCTCCCATGTTCATCAGCTGTGGGATTTGTTGTCGTCGTCCAACAGACGGTTCTTTGCTTCTTTTGGGTTGGTGTTACCTCTTCCCGTGGTTTGTGCATGCACTTAATGGCAGGGGAGACCAACACCAGGGTGAAATGAGTTTCTGAAGATGACGACTGTTTACCTCTTACACATCCAACTGATCATGCAGTAGTCAGGGGACCTGGAGGGAGTGATGTGTTACTTCTGAATTACTGGTGCAGTGTGGCAGAGGACCAGCTTTGCAGTCTGCAGGTATTGGTGCAGTGCATCCATCCTTGCAGGTTGCTGGAACCAGACTGGATAGACCCTGGATTTACTTGGTCTGACCTTATAGCGGACTGCTGGAGACTGGGCTGGAGGACCTCCTCAGCTCCCTCTCAGCCTGGATTATCCAATGATCCCCAAATCCTGTGTTCAGTTTTGGGCTCCCCCTCACTACAAGGACACCAGGTTGCTGCAGTGTGTCCAGAGGAGGGCAACCAAGCAGGTGAAGGGTCTGGAGAACAAGGATCCTGAGGAGTGGCTGAGGGAAGTGGAATTGTTTATCCTGGAGAAGAGAAGGCTGAGGGGAGACCTCATCGCTCTCTGCAGCTCCTGGAAAGGTGGTTGTGGTGAGGTGGGTGCTGGGCTCTTCTCCCAAGAAACAAGCGATGGGATGAGAAGAAATGGCCTTAAGATGTGCCGAAGGACGTTTAGATTGGATATTAGGAACAATTTCTTCATGAAAGAGTGGTGAAGCCCTGGCAGAGGCTGCCCAGGGCAGTGGGGGAGTCCCTGGAGGGGTTCAAAGACCATGTGGCCGTGGCACCTGGGGACATGGTTTAGTTGGCACGGTGGTGTTGGGCTGATGGTTGGACTGGATGAGCTTAGAGGACTTTTCCAGCCTTAATGATTCTGTAATCTGGAGCTTCAATTACAAACCTGCTATCTTCTGTAGAAGTGCTTTAGCCTGCGGAGGTGTCTGGACAGGGTGGCTCTCCTCAACACCTCCATTGACCTTGAGTCTTTTTGCCTTTAGACGATGCAAGGAAAGTCTGCGTTGTGTGTGGTCGCATGGCTGTGCCATCCGCGCTGGGATGTTTTGTGCTGTTGGCCAGCTGAGGTTGCCACTATTAGTGGGCTTTTCCTGCAAGGCTTTTTGAGAGTGCTCCTCTCTTTGAGGAGACTCTGAAATGGCTGCGTGCGTGTGGTAGGAATTCTCCTGACAAGATGACACGGGGTCAGCAGGGGAGGGAAGTGCCGCTTTGATCCGTTTCTGTACCACGTGCTCCCAAGGATGGTGAGTTCTGTGAAGCCGGAAAGTGAGATTCTGTGGTCTCCATATGGAGCCTTTGATATCTCAAGCTCATCCCCTTGTCTGGATTGTCTCTCCCAATTCCTTTGTGTAAGTTGTGGTAAAGCAGAGATAATTAATTGGTGCTGTGCAGTGTGTTCCATGTGAGATTTGGATGCTGCTATCTGTGCCCGACCAAGGACTGTCAGAGTGTTTTTTGGTTTACTGTGTTAAATTGGAGCGTACATTTGCTGAGGAAAGAAAAGCCAGTGATTTATCTCTTAATTCTTCTTTTCGTTCTCCTCGTGTCCCACGAGAGCCTTATATTTAATTAGTTTGTATAAAGCTTCAATAAATAGCTTCACGGTTTGGGCTGCGGAAATGTAATACTGAAGTTTTTCACCCAGCGGTGGTTCACAAACCCCTTCTGTCCTTGAGGAATCTCCAGCAAAGGTTAAAATGCACCTCTTGCAGATCTTGCAGCAAAGCCCAAAAGCGCTAGGGGTATAAAAAATAGATGAGAGAGTTTACAGCGGCAGCGAGCACAGCACGGAGGCGTCTCTGTGGTTATTTAGCTGAGGGCGTCCTGAGTGAAGAGAAGATGCCGGAGAACTGGGCCGGTGCGAACCTCGTGAGGTTCAACAAGGTTAAGTGCAGGGTCCTACACCTGGGCCAGGGCCATCCTCGGTTTCAATATAGGGTGGAGGATGATGAGGTTGAGAGCAGCCCTGCAGAGGACTTGGAGCGCTGGTTGATGAGCCGGCAACGTGTGCTCCCAGCCCAGAAACCAACCGCGTCCTGTGCCACATCCAGAGCAGCGTGGCCAGCAGGGAGAGAGGGGATTCTGCCCCTCTGTTCCTCTCTTGGGAGACCTTGTCTGGAGTATTGTGTCCAGTTCTGGAATCCTTAACATAAGAAGGAGATGGAGCTGTTGGAACGGGTCCAGAGGCGGCTACAAAGATGATCAGAGGGCTGGAGGACCTTCTGTACGAGGAGAGGCTGAGAGAGTTGGGGTTGTTCAGCCTCGAGAAGAGAAGGCTCTGGGAAGCCCTTGGAGCAGCTTCCAGCACCTGAGGGGCTTCAGGGAAGCTGGGGAGGGGCTGTTCACAAAGGCGTGTGGGGACAGGACGAGTGGCAATGGGTATAACTGGAGAGGGGCAGAGTTAGACTGGACATGAGGAGGAATTTCTTCAGCATGAGAGTGGTGAGGCACTGGCACAGGTTGCTCAGGGAAGTTGTGGTTGCCCCATCCCTGGAGATGTCCAAGGCCAGGCTGGATGGGGCTTGGAGCCCCTGATCCAGTGGGAGGGTGTCCCTGCCCATGGCAGGGGGTAGAACTGGATGGGCTTTATGGTCCCATCCAACCCAAACCATTCTGTGATTCTGATTTCCCTCTGTTCAGGTTTTTGCGTTGCTCGCTGCACGGTTGCTCCGTTTGCAGACGCTGGCACCGTGTGTGGGTGCTTTGAAGAGTCACGGCTGAGCTCTTGGCAACTTCGTAAGCAACGCCTATTTAATGCACTCTGCAAACAGACTTCTCGGCCACGCACCCTGATGTGGTGGAGTAGAATAGTTTTGAATCTTGAGTTTCTATATATTGGATTACCATTTATATTGCAAATGTAAAACTACCTTTTAAGGGGTTTTTACAGTTAATCATTACTCGGTGCGTCTAAGTGATTCCATTTGTTGGCAACAATGACTTGCTCCAGACTCCGGCGACGGAATTGCTGTAGGATCATCTGGTTTGCTGCAGTTCTTGATAGTGCTAATCCCTTGAGTTTTGGAGCTGGATTGGGCCAACGAAGCAGCCTGCTGCCAGAAAGGGGGAAGGGGCTGTGGGGAGACGGAGCTGATGTTATAGCAATAGTTTGTATTTCTTTGTCCTCTGTGCAGCTCCTAGTAATGGATTATTAACGAGATGGGAAGAGGTGAAAGAATGCAGTCTTCCTTCTCTCTTCATCTCTGAAACTGCTCTGTTACAGATTCATCACGTACGGCAAGGCGAGAGACCAAAGCTGACCGAAAGCTCCGTACACGGAAGCGTTGCAGTTTCTTCCAAAGGCAGAAGGAATTGCCAGTGTAACTCAGTAGGATTTAGCCAGTTTTCCCTAACTCCCAACTAAGGAAGCCCCACAACATTTTTCCTTAGCTCTAAATTATTTCCTTTTGTGGTAAGGGTACACATTAATATATTTTTTTTCCTGTTATTTAAAAGTCTTGACTTTTCTTTTCTATGTTTTTAATGCTTACTAATTTCTGCCCATTTGGGGAATTTACTTGGAAGAACCAATTTGCCCGGTCAACTCTTCCAGTTGTCATTATGAAGAGTGAAGAATCTGAACCTTTGTTGAGATGGAAAGTATGTTTAAACACATGTTCTTTTGAATAGCTTTCGCTATGCCATGCACAGTTGATATTCATTACTTAGGACTTTATTTAGTTCATTTTTGTATGACTTTTGCGGATTTCATGCTTTCTTTTTGAGAATCTCTACAACATCATGGGAGTTCTGCTCTCTGAGTATTGGCAGCGTTTTGTAGGGACTGGGAGCAAATACAGAGTTGCGGTTTGATTTGCTGGGGATTTGATTTTTATTTTGCTGAAAGGTTGTGGTGAGGTAGGTGTTGATCTCTTCTCCCAGGTAACAAGTGATAGGATGATAGGAAAAGGCCTAAAGTTGTGCCAGAAGAGATTTAGATTGGATATTGGGAACAATTTCTTTCCTGAAAGAGTGGTGAAGCCCTGGCAGAGGCTGCCCAGGGCAGTGGGGGAGTTTGCATGCCTGGAGGGGTTCAAAAAGCGTGTAGATGTGGCACTTGGGGACGTGGTTTAGGTGGCATGGAGGGGTTGGGCTGGCGGCGGGACTGGATGAGCTTAGAGGTCTTTTCCAACCTTAATGATTCTACGATAAAAAAGAAATGGGAGAAAGTATCTTCACTGTAATTCCATCTCTAGAGACCATTCATTTCTACCTTCTATTTCTCCTTTTCTTCCAGAATAGCAATATTACAATAGAAAACCAGGACCTTCTCTTTGTGAAATCTCTGGGTAGTGGTCAGTGGAAGTCTTGATGTCTTTAGAGTTGGAGAACGTGTGGCTATACAGTAACCGTGTCCAGGAAGCTCAGCTGTTATTTTTTCCAGGTAGATGCTGCAAGTGGATTTGAACCATTTAAGATATCGGGGTTTGCCTTCAAAGCGACTGCTTACTGTTGTTAAACTCTAAAGCTTCTCAGCCGGTTGTTTTTCTTTCAGATGATGTAGTCAGAGTTGATCATTGCTTGGGAAAAAAAGTAAGAGGCTGGGAATTAAAAAGGAAAAAAAAATAATCACTTCCTCTGCAATTCAGAATGTAATGGGATCGTGTGCTTACAGAGGCTGGAGTTGTGGGGGGATGCTGAAGCAACGATGGTAGGATGGCAGCACGCGGGTCCCTGGGTAAGAGTCAGCGGCAGGCGGCGTCACGAGGATGCGGCCGGAGAAACGGGCCCAGCGTTGGCCATTCTTCAACCGAGCAAGGCAGCAGGAATGGAAGCGAGTGTAAATGTAGATGTGAGCTGCTCCTGGGTGTAAGTCTGTGCCGCTACGCCTGGCACTGCCAGGTTCCGTCTGTCGGGCACGCGGTTGTGTGCCGCGGCGTGCTGTGCGGAGCAGCGCAGTCGATCTGTGGCATGCGCTGCAAGCGGCAGATACCCAAGATGTTCATAGGGTTACCGTTTTTCCTTTAATAAGCACTTTTTCTCCAACATTTTTTCCCAAGGTATTGCGAAATATGGCGCAAAAATTCATAGGTCTTCCAGCGTTTGTGCCTGACATTTATGTCTGTGAAATCAGCTGAATTAGGGCAGGGAGCTGCCTTATCCCGCGGCGCATAAGCAGCTCCTGGCTTTTTGACTCTTCAGAAGGAGCCAAATAAACAGATTAACTCTAAACCAAGAGCGGATTTTAATCTACAGTCGCAAAGTGACAGCAGGGTGACTCAGTCACTCTGACTTTTTGATGTTGGTTTTATTTTATCGTAGGACTTTTTGGTGTGTTGTTGGACCGCTGTCGTTGGACAATGGTTTTTCTGCAGGGTGTAAGCCATGGAGCTGTGCAATTTATAGACAGGGAGTGCTTGCAAATTGAATCTACTTAAAATAACGACAGTTGTTGCCTGGGAATTATTCCCGGACTCTTTGGAGAGCGATCCAGTCCCGCTGCGGGGCCGTGCTCTGATGGTCCCATGAGAGAGGGGGGTTGTTCCTGACAGACCTGTAGCTGCCAGAGTTGCTCAGAACAAGCAGATCGATTGTTTTCTAACCCGAGATCCCAAGTCTCAGTCAATCAAGACAGTTTTGTGTCAGTGGTGGGTTTTTGTAAGGCAATCCGTACAGGGCAATGAGTGTGATTTTTCTTTCTGTAGCCTTTGCTGCCTGAAAAGGGAAAGGATGAGATGTTTTGCTGTGAGGGTGGGGAGGCCCTGGCCCAGGTTGCCCAGAGCAGTGGTGGCTGCTCCATCCCTGGAGGGGTTCCAGGCCAGGTTGGATGGGGCTTGGATCCAATGGGAGGTGTCCATGCCCATGGCGAGGGGTTGGAACTGGATGAGCTTTAAGGTCCCTTCCACCTATTCTATGGTTCTATGATAAGTAGCACAAGCTTGTGCTTATTCTACCTGTGGGATTGTTTAGAAAGATATTTCTTTATTTTCTTTACTTTTTAGCCTCTGTCTTGTGTGTGGGAAGGCTGAAAAGCTGCATTTGTCTGCCTGCTGGTCACATCATCATTGATCCCTGCAGTAAAGGAGAATACAAGGCTCTAAGCTATTGTTGTAACACGTTAAGGTGTTTTTTCCCCCTTGCATTTGCAGCTTGAGACTTAGTAATGATGGATGAGGTGCTGTTCTGTTTCTCATTTCTCACCTTCCCCATTTCCCATCCATCCTGTCCCACCGCTCCTAGAAATAGTGAGGATGGTGCTGCAGATAAGGTAGTGAATGCCAGTGTTTTAATCACCAGCCTGTTCAATTTTGTTCAGAGCGTGTCTGGATATTGCAATAATAAAATACGATACTGTCTGCTGCTGCTGGAGGCTTAGCGGCGAGGAATCTTAAGGGAAAACCCAGTTTGCAGCACTAAGTCCTTCACAGCAATTGCTCTTTGTTGGCTTAGTGATCTGAATGAAATGAGGCAGGGATTGTAATTTCCCTCCGTCAACCATTATATTTAGGCATTAACTGATCCTTTCGTTCGCCCTCATGGCAGGGAGGGACCAATCCATGCAGGGCAGGAGGAAACCAAACTGATGGACGATTTGAAGGAACTTTCAGGGCTGTGACATGTTCATGTGATTATGCCTTTATTTGGGGAGTAATTAAGATGCCTGTTGGGAGAGGTTTAAATATAGTGGGATAAATGACTCGTGTGTCTTTGAGGATGCTCCTACTTGTTAGCACTTAATTTACAAAGTTAGGTATTAGGGGAAATTCCACAAAATCTTTTTCTTTTTGCTGGTTAAGGCTGGAGCAGTGCTCTTGCTGTTCTGCTGCTAAGAGTTCCTGGTATCCAAAACATCTTTTATGGGAGATTTTGCTTTTAGTGAAGAAAGGAGAGGAGTTATTCACCTGTTTTGTTAGCAGTGCCTGTTGTTAAATGATGGGGAGAGGCTCGTGGTCAGGGAGTGCAGGGACAGGATGAGGGGAGATGGTTTTCAGCTGAAAGAGGGGAGATTGAGATGAGATCTTGGGGGGATCCTGGGAGGGGTTCCAGGCCAGGTTGGATGGGGTTTGGAGCCCCTGATCCAGAGGGAGGTGTCCCTGCCCATGGCCGGGGTGGGACTGGATGGGCTTTAAGGTCCCTTCTGACCCTGAGCGCTTCCCTACCCTCTGGGCAACCTGTGCCAGTTAATGGTACGTGCAGTGAAAGTATTAATGACGATGAGAAACCATAGCACAGGTATTGTTTTACGAGTGATAGAGAGCTCTGAGCGGGCCTTTAGGGGATTTTCCGCTGTGTTCGATAACCAGTTATTCAGAGATTTAATAAATGACTGTCTCTGTGAAGTGGATTTGGAAGGGAGCCTGGTTTTGCTTTGGTCTCTTTAATGAAAGTAACTCGCCCTAACGCTTCTGCCTTCTCTCCATCTGTTGAAGAAGGAAGCTTGCCTCATCCCATCTATTAGTTAAAAAAGCTGAACAAATGACCAGTATTTCTGCTGCTCGTAGCCGGCTGTGTCCCGGCTCAGCGGGGCAGACTCCAGTGCTGCAGAGAGATGCTGAAATAGGAACAAAAGACTTTGCCAGTAAACGACTTAAAAGTGTGCAGCTGGAAAAGGGAGGGGGAAAGGGTTCCTGTGCTGTATAGAGGGAGGAACAAACGCCATGCTACAAAGGTCACAGGATGCAGTAATGATGTTTGGATGGAAACTTAACTTGCTCTGAATGAAATCGCGCTCTTGTGTTTTCCCCCTGGAGCCGAATGTCTAAAAACTCTGGATACTTCTTGTTCTGTTTCTTTTCTTTTTTTATTCCCCTTTTCTTTTTTTGGCTCTTGTGAGCATCCACGAGTTGTGCTGTAGAGACGAAAAACATGGAAGAACGGAGGTTGGACAGCAGGCGTGGTAGGAGAGGCTTCAGTGCGCTCATTTCTGTTGGGTTCTCCAGGGCTGTAGTGTTATTTGTTTCTGGTTACTCTTGTACAACTGTTTGTGAGTCAAAGTTTTGTCTATGCTAAACAAACATTCCCTGTACGTAGAATTGTCTTTTATGTCTTGAAAGCCCCGGCAGTTGCTGCCAGCAAATAAGAGTGTGTTTTGGTTTGGTTTGGGTTTTTTTGGTCTTATTTTCTTTTGAAACTTGAAGTCATTTTCTGGTTAAGATGCTCCAGCAGTTGGTTGTTCTTGCTGTGATTTATAAATTGGCTGTACTGTCACTGATGAATTCCTAGCTGGAGCCTAAGAAGCACCCATGGTGATATGGTCTCGGAGGAGAGAAGGCTCTGACCGTATTTTGAGATGGAGCTTGCGAAGGCCAGACCAAAACGTTTGGAGTGGACGAGCGCGTTGTGTTTCTGCTGTGGGAGGTTCCTCCCAAGAGCAGTGTCTACAGCTTGTGAGGTTCCATAATAAATACTTGCTGTAAGCTGAAAGATCAGCTATAATTTTCTGCATCTTCTCTTGCCTTTTCCAGCTCGCTCACATCGTTCCAGTGGTTTGAGGCTTCGTGCGAATAGTTCTCCTTCATACCCCACCCTTTCTCAAACCTCGAGCAGCGTGGATGGCTGAGATGAAAGCGCTGCTGATGTGCTGTTACCTGTAGGTTGAGGATTGTGCATCTCGTGGAAGGTTTGCTGTTGTCCTTGCTGGTGGAGTTGTTGAGATGTTGACTCCCTAAACACATTTATCGGAGCTCAGTGCCTCTCCCTTTAGGAAGGTTGCTTTGAGACCTCGCAGGGAGAGGCGTGTGCAGAGGGTGGCAGCTCCATGCACCTGTGGGAAGGGATCAGTTGGGGTTTGTTAGTTTTCGAAAGCGATGGGGACTCGGCCTTTCTTGGGCTGTCTGTTGTGGGAAGGTTACGCTGTGTTCACAGCACTGCTTTGGCGAGAGTAAGAATAAATGCTGCTCTCTGCACTAACAGCTCTCTGATACACAACGAAAACGGGTTCCTTTTCTTTCCCTGCCTCCTTTTTTTCATTGCTTCTAGTTGTGTGCCTCTCTCAAAGCTTATTTTCTCAAAACAAAGCTGTTCCTAAAACAAAGCATCCCCAAAGCCTCACTGTGTGTACTTTTACCTTATAGCAATAATATTAATATATGTTGACCATTAGTGTTTTAGAGCACAGGTGTTCTCACTTCTTTCCCATAAAGTATTTTTTCTCAGGTACAGGAAAAGCTCTTTTGTTTTGATTTTCAATGTACGAAGTATTTTTTTACTTGGGAGAGGCGAGTTGAGTTTCAAGTAGCCCAATTGAATTGCCTGTTCTGTTGGATGTGCTAAAGAGCTTTTCAGCTGTACTGTAAGTCTCTTATAGTTCAGGCTTTATTATTACATCACTTTCTAAACTCCTGCTTCACTTAACATCTTAAATCTACTTACAGTCTTTGTGATGACCCCTCAGCTATCAGTAACGCATCACAAGTAATTGAGAACTCTTGTATCTCTGAGATTTGAAGGAACCCCACAAACCTGCCCAAAAGCCAGAGTTGTCTTTTGTAGAATTCTCCCATTCTGAAACTTCCAGTAGTGTATTTTAGGCGTTATATATGCTATTCCTTGTCGACTTCGAAGCTAAACAAAGCAAATTATTTCAGGGTGTAACTGTGGGCATAACTGTGTATTTATAACATGCCCATAGTAACAATTTACTCTCCACCTCAAAATTCCTTCCATTTCCCTTTCAAATAGCTTGAAGTGTTTTATGATCATTGGAAGAACATCCAGTCTAAATTAGCGTTTTTAGCATGTTGATGGTGTTGGAGCTGTGTGGGCGCCGTTTTCCCCTCAGATGACGAGAGGCATCCTCCTGCCTTTGGTGCTGTTAATTCTGATCCTTTTGGAGGAGTCCACGTTCCTTGGGTTGCTGAATTGCGTCTTTCAGCGGATCTTGCATGGTTGGATGGCGTTGTGTTCCGAGTAGACAGACAGTAGGTGGAAAGATTAAAGGGTAATGAATTACTCAAAATGACCTAAATCAGGGTCTCCATTGAGATTTAAGGGATTTAGTTACAGATCTCGAAACATGTTGTACGAATGTGGAGCTCTTCTTTTTTTTCCTGTCTGGCAGCTCAGCCAGCGTGGCTGGAAAGGATGTGCCGCTCTCTTTCAGAGGAGCTACTTGGACAGAGGAGATAATTGCAGGGTGAAATTATTTTATTCTTCTTGTTTGGTTTTTTTTTTGGAGATGATGGAATGACAAATCCCAGCATTTTTTGAACGAGAAAGTCACAGAATCGAGAGGCGCTGACTGATCCAAGTGGAAGCAGGGAGCGGAGGAACAAATAAATCAAATAAAACTCCGTTGAGTTCACTGCAAAGAAGTCAAAACTGATTCCATGAATGAGTCACAGCTGTACAGTCTCAAATCGGGTTGCTGTGTAGCTGAACTGTGTGTAGGTATCCCATCTTTTAACTCCTTTCTCCGTTCTCTTTTCTTCCTCCCTGACTTCTGCCACTGGGAAATGGTTGGGGTAATCAGTAGGAAATAAACACTCCCCTGAAGTTTCCCAGCACAAATAAACAGGTTTGCTATTTTAAATGCCAGTTTTTTTTTATGACTCTTCCAAAGTTCTTTTGCTCCACTGGGATCGAATCTTGAATGAATGTTTTCTTTAAGGTTTATTTTTAGGAGTTAAAGGCTTATGTGAGCCTCAGTGCTGGCGAGACGCTGAGTTGCCCGTCCTAGATGTCGAATTTGTGTTTTAAAACTTGTACCTCTTTAAGCTGCCAAGAAGAGAGGCCAGTTGAGAGCATTGAAAGAGATGCTCGTTTTGCCACCTCTTGTGCCAGGGTTTTGCCAACGCTTTCCTACGTGTGTGAGAAGTGCTCATTGTTGAAGCAAACCTTCACTGTTCCCACGGCAGCTGAACTTCAGAGCTTGGTGAAGATTTTCAGTTGAAATAGGAGAAAGCTGTTTGAACCTTGAATGTTTCTGTTAGTGGCGGAGTGTACAGGTCGAGCTGTTTGGGGGCTGATTCTCTGCCCTTTTCTTGTGATCTGGTTCCTCGGGATGGGCTCTCCCTGCCTTGTTTGTGGTTGGGCCAGAGCAAACAAGAGCCCCAGCGCCGCAGAGCCCTTCTCCTTGGTTTTAATGCGCTCTGCTGGGAATTGCCTCTTGCTTTCTGACTCGTTTATTTTGTCCTGGAAGACGAGGGTCAAGGAGGCTGCTCCGGAGCCTGCTCTTGTCGAAAGCTGCGTCTTTCGGAAGCTTTCTCAATGCTCCCAAATGCTGTTAATCCTGATCAAAGTGTTAATGCTTTCTTTTATTTTTTCCTTTGGCAGCTGAGACTAGAATAGACAAGGAAAGGGAAACAAAGCAATCGGGCGTGTTGGAGGAAGGGGAAGAGTGTGTCAAGAGCGAAGGAAAATCCTCTTTGCCTTGTCAGTCATTATGGGAGGTTTAAAATTTTAGCAAGTCCCTGTCTCCTTGGTGATTTCATTTTCTGCGTGCCTTAGCTTGGTTTGAGGTTGGACTGCTCATCCTCCCGTGTCTTACAAAAGGGATGTTCTCTGCGCAGCGGTGACGGCGGGTGCGTCTGCTATTACTGATGGCAAATTGGTTAATAATGTGGTTACTCTAAATAAACTAACAGTGCAGACTGTGCTTCTTTTGTTGCCTAAGTTAATATTTTTGTACACCTACTATTAACTTTCTGGTGTCAAGTTGGTTTTTTTTTCATTTAATTTTAGTTCCTTTGCTCAGCCAAGTGTGGGGTTTTTGCACATCAGTTCTGTAGCCTTAGGAGAGCTCGAACAGCAAGTGGTGGTTCATCCCTAGGAAGGCTTAAAAATGCCATGGAATGCTGCAGGCTCAGGGCTTGAACTCATTTTTATCAAGCCAAGCAACTTGTTTATGGCTTCACTGCTGTCATTTTGTTGTGGATAGAGATTCATTTCATTTTTCTCCTGTTGGCACACTTCTAGATGAAGAGACAAATCCTGTGAACACAAGCGGAAGAAAGCTGGGTATGAGTGAGTTCACTTTTGGGGGCTGATTTTTTTCTTTGCTTGCCAGAGAGTTCCTTAATTGTAGTTTCTTTAGGATACTGCTCATATATAGCAAGCTTCAAATTGGGAATAAGTAAAATCTATTTTAATGAGAGAGAAGTCAGTGCGGATGACTCAACCTGCATCTTTTTTAGGTCCAGATTCCAATTCATTCCCTGTTTGTAGCAATTGAAATGTCACCAAATGTTCGCACTGTCGGAAGAGCTGGGAGTGACTCCCGTCTCGATGACTGATTGCACCACGCTGCCAAAGGTGGTGGGCTCCGAATCCTCCTGGCAGCTCCGACCGAGAAGCAGGAGCCTGGATGGAGAGTGGGAGGATGAATCACTTCTCTGCTCCTCTGGACCTACACTGGGGCTGGGAGGAGCTTTTGGCCTTGCGCGGGTGCAGAGAGAAGAAGAAATTCTGCCTTGGGTTGTTGCAGATGTGTCTTACAAGTGCTGGAGCTGGGATGGGGCTCCTGGGGCTTAAAGAACATGGTTTTGTTAAGGCTGATATTTCTGTGTTGATTATGAATTTAAAAAAACGAATGTTTTTAGCAATCGCTCAGGTACGATGCTTTGTTTTGTGAATGGAACATCACTTGGGATCGTAAGCCGCTGGCTTACAGACACACGTGTGGTCATGCACAGCTTTCCAGACCTGCGCTGGTGCGTTTCTCCTGGCGAGATTTCCCTCCACTCCGTCTTTAAATACGAGACCCGCTCTGCACGGCTTAACTCGTGGGCAGAGTTGTTAAGACCCGGAGACCTCCAAGACTGCGTTAGCTCTGACTTCCCATACAGAGCTGACATTCAAAGAGAAACTTGTGTGTCGTACACTTTAAATAGCTCTCCGGTGGGGAGATGGACAGCGAGAGCACACAATGCAGCCAGCACCGGGGTTATTATTAGATGACAATAGCCGGAATGGAGAGCCGTGGATGCTGCACCACGCTCGGACCATTGTGTGCAAGTGATATTTTTAATTTGCAGAGCCAGAGGTCTTTTCAGATCTCCTTCTCTTATGCTCCTCATTGGAGACCTCTTCCTATTTTTCTTTGCTGGAGAGAGTGGAGGTTATGAAGGGAAACGGCTGCAAAGTGGCTGCTTTTAAAGCAGACTTTCAAATCCTGCTCTCTGGGTAAGGTTTTAGGCTGTCTGAGAGGCTTTACGTGTGTTCCCCGTCGGGTGCTTGCAAGGTGACAGCTTTTGTGAAGATGAGTCAACTCTTAAGTTCAAAATGTGGCTGTTTTGATACCTTTCTGTGAGTGTTTCTGTTTCAAAAGAAGGTTCACGTGTGCAGGTGGGAGGTGATGGTCTGTGTGTGTATTTCTGCAAAGCTGGAAACCCTCCAGGCTGTGGAGGAGGCTGATGTAGCTGAGCGGAGTCACCTCGACCCTGGCTGCTGGCAGAGACGAAGAGGATATCTTGGCATTTTGCAGAGCCATGGACTGAGTCAGCTTAGCAGTGCCACGGCCAGAGTTTCTAAGGAACAAGCGTTTTTCGACTAAGCAGGTGGCACTTCTGTGCAGGAAAGCAAATTGCTCCTTTGGAATTTCTCTGGCACAGGTTACTTGGGTTAGACATCTCCACGGATGCATCCACACGCAGGCATCCAGGCAAGCGAACGGTGTGCTTAAATATTTACCTTGCAAAATAAAACCTTATTTGAAGCTGTGGATGGACAACTACATTGTGTTGTTCACAATATGCTGTGTGAAATGCCTTTTCCCAGTCTGGTTTCCTCAATGTGCGGTTTTCCCTTGGCCTTCCGAAGCTTTAGAGGAAAAAAGCAGCTGTTACACAAAATAAATGTGACTTTTTCTGGCGTTATCAGGAGGTTCTAGCAGACAAATTTGCCGGTTTCACAATTGATAAAGGCATTTTTGGTGCCTAATGCTATAGAGAAGAACATCTCTTGTGGTCCTTGTGGGTCTGCTGGAGGGATGCATTTGGCACCTCATAAACAACCCCAACTGCCTCACAGCACTGAATATAATTTTATCATTTAAATATATTTTTAATAGCTCTTTATCTGACTTGTTTGCAGAGGGAAATATTGGTCTGTTTCTCCCCCAGCGTTGTGTCCTGTGTTCTTCTGGTTTGGTCTGCAGTTTTGTATGGTTAATCCATGATTAATGACTTTCAAACAGTAGTTGAGTCCCGAAGAGTAACTGGCAACTGCCTGTTTTTGGAGGTGTGAACTTGTCAAACAGGGAACAGTTTTGTCGTAAGTCGTTGATGCAGCTTTCGGAAAGAGGGAACTGAAACCTCTCGTGGAAAGAATTTTCTGTTCATTCTATTTTGAGTATATTGTGAAATCAAGGAAAATACCAACTAAAACTGAATTTAAAATGGAGATAGCTGTGCGTGCTGCAGCAAGAATCGGCACTTTGGGAGAAGGGTATGGTGGTTGGGAGAGTGTATCCATCAGGAATCTTGCAGTAACAGCCCTTCGGCTGTGCTGGAATGTGGTTTTTGAACTGAACTGCAAGAAGAAACATTAAGCAGAGAAGTGATGGAGTTAAACCAGAACCTGGTTTAGAGTGGTGGGGACTTTAAAACTCTCCTCTTGGAGCGTAGTCATCTAAAATCCTCCCAACAAAGTAGAAGGGGAAGAAGTAGTTTCTCTTACAGATTCCTTTTTAAACACGGGGCTTTTGGTAAGAAGCTGCTGTCTGCTTCTGCTTCCAGTGGCTGCTGTCGGCGGCGGCTGTGGTGGAAGCAGCTGCTGTCACCAGGCGCGTCGACTTCTTCCTCGGCAGCTCCTGAATTTGAGGAACATCATTTGCATCGCTAAGTATGTTGCTGATGCAAGCTCCAAATGTGGAGCTGTTTGTTTCATTCTGATCCGTTTGTACAGCAGGATTGTCATAGCCGAGTGTTGCAGTGGCTAAAAATGAAGTTCTTCAGGTGGGATGAGGTGGAAAGCTGGAACGTATCAGTCTGCGTTCAGGTCGATGGGCTTGGCGTCCTTCCCATGCAGTGGTTCCGTAGCTCTCCTTTAGAAGATTAAAAGCTGGACATCCTGTTCTTGAGGAGTTTTTGCACTTTTGGATTGCCGTGTAGGTTACTTGTGAGTAGGACTGCTGCCGCAATCGATGCCTTATGCTTATCTCATTAGTGTGATGGAATTCCCAGTCCAACCCAGAGTGAACTTCCAGCCATGCGATGGCACAGCCAAATGCAGCGTCAGCAGCCGGGCGCGACCCGGGGCTGAGAGATGCAGGGTTTTTTTTTACAGCTCTTTTTAGTCCGTCCTGCTTGCGGACACGAGGCAGGGTGCAAGGTTGGGGGTGGGAATCTTAGTTGCTGTACTCCGTTGAACCCAAGGCAAGGGGCAGGTGTCCTGCGCTGGCGTGGGTTGCGACTGCGTTGGTGCACGCAGCGCTTTACGTTTGTGTTCTTGCTTACTTGGCAGTATTACTACTTGCCCTTCACTGCATTTTTAGGTGTCTTTTTTTCCTTTTGAAGTAATGTCGGACATTTAATACCAAAAAATACACTTTGATTTCTCCTTTTTGGGTTTTCTTCTACGTGGTGTCCTTTTGCCTTTCACTAAGTTCAACCCTGACCTCCCCTTAGAAGCAGTTTGCCAAGAGGCTGCTGGAATTTATCATGCCAAAAAAGACTGAGGTTCTTAAAACAATGAAATACTTAAGAACAAGACGGAGCATCTCCTTTGCTTTGATTTTTGGAATTGCGGTAGTGTATGTAATTCAGGACTTCAGTGTTTGCTCACTGGCTGCTTGGTGTGGCCGAAGAGCATCCGTACCTCTTCACTTGCTGTGTAATCTGCTTCTTCAGGCAGATAAGCTGATGGTGTCCAGGCTTTCTTTTTAAACATAATTTTATTCTTTAATTACAGCATCCTCTGCAGATGTTGGAGTGTCATAAAATGAAATGTGGAGACAAATGGCAAGGTTGTCATGGCTTGCTCCAAATTTGAGTCAGTAATTAAGCTGTCGGGGGAGCAGGGAAAAGTTTGGCTGCTTTTATCTGTATGGCCTTTGGCAAATGACTTATGGAGTCGTTACTGGGAAAGGCGAGTGTGAAATGAACTGTGTTCAGTGGTTTATCTGTATCAGTGCATCTGCTTTGGCAGATACAGAATAAAAACTACTCTAGATAATGAAGTCTTAGGGTTTGGGTTTTTACTGAGTCCCTGGTTGATACGTGGGGCCATCGAGGTAGAAACAAGCAGCAATACCCAGCTCCGAGTGTTTCTTTTCTGGTTGATAATATAAAACACTGGCACAGCATTCACGTTGGGGGATTGATGTTTTAACTTGGAAAAGCAGGTGATGAGGATGTGCCAGCAGGTCCGGAATGGCTCCTACATGGCAGGTACTAAAAGAGGTGCATGGGGGTCGATGCTTTGCAGCAAACGGTGACCTGATCCTTTAATGACACCTTAGAACTGCCTTCCTTTAACGCTGGTGCGTTGCCTGTTCTCGGGTTCTGTATCTAAAAACGTTGAAAAGTAAAGAGATAAATTGTATGCGGATTCCAACAGGATCCGCGTTTCCTTCCCTGTGTCTGCTCTCAAAGCTTTTCTGGCCGTCTCCACCACCTTTGATAGAGCGTTTTGTGTAGTCCTGTCTGGCGATTTGTTTCAAGATGTTGGGTTTTTTTTTTTCAAAGCTCTTGTCTGAATGTTTTGTCCAGATGGTCTCGGTGTGAGTCAGACCGCGAGGTACAGCTTTGATAAGGTTCCTTGCTCTGTTCAGATGGCTGATGGCTCCGTAGCGGCTGAAGAACAGATCTCTCCTGTTCCTTGGAAATTACCATTCATTCTCTTGAAAACCAAAATAAGACCAGGGCGTCTGAAGCTTTCACCGCTCCCTTCTCACTGCAAGCTATTCTCATGTTCCTGCGGAAGTGTTGGATTTTAAATGGTGATAAGAAATCCATCTGTCCTGGCTCTTTGCAGGAATGTCTGTTAATAACAGTGATCCACCACTATGAGAATTCACAAATGTCAATCACAGCTTCGTAGCATGAATGATTTATGCATGTAATGAGCAATAAATGAAAATTAAATGCCTTGTATTGATAATTCATGATTCAGGGATGTCAATAACTGAGTTTGAGTTACCTGAGTGTTGTCAGCGTAAACATCAAATTTGAATGAGTTTTACTGGGAGTTACGCATGTGACTCCATCAATGGAGATTTTACTACTCCGCTTATTTTCTTGCCCTGTAGCAGTTTTATTCTTAGCTCCTCCTGGCGCTGTCTTTTGTTAAGTCCGTATATTTCTGAAAAAAGCCCCCAACCATCCTCCCAACCAAACACAATGCTCCACCAGCACTGGCATTTTAATGAGACTGAGAAACATGGATATTCCTGGGCTGCTTAAACCTCCCGATAAACCAGCGTGGCACTGGCGGATCTTTCCTTTCTCGAATCCCAAGTGTTTTTTTCAGAGGGAGGATGGAGAGAGGTCTTGAAGCAACCTCATTGTACACTGGGATGGAGATTGGCCCATGGGATACTTGGCATTCGGAAGCCTCTCAGCTGTTTCTGATATTCTGGGCTGCTTGGTTGATTTGGGTGTGTTGTTTTAAGTCAATGGTAAATGAAGCAACGTCAACATTCCTTATAGCGAGGGTGGTGGAAGAGCTGAAGCAGAATGCTTTGCTCCTTACTTCCACGTTGACTTTGGCCAGAGCTGTATGGTTTGATTCAGGGGTTTGTTCAGGGGCTCCTGGGGCTGGAGGTTCAAACGAGGAGGGTGGGTAACGAGAGCCCGGTACCTGCACTGCAGCAGTGGATGGGCTACCTGTGCTTTGGTTTCCTTCAGTCCAAAATGGCTTTAATAAACCTTAGTTGAGAGTTTTTTATGGCATTTTTTTTAATGGCATTTTCCAGGGACTGAGTTGGTATTTGTGGAGTTGCATTAAGGAGGTGAAAAATGAAAGGAGCTGCTAATTGGGGTGATGGTGGAGTCAGGATCAGTCTGGGTGGAAAATGAAAACGTTCTAAACTTGGTACTGTTTTCTGGGGGTCCAGTCCCCAAAAGAGGACGAGGAAGTGTAGTGCAGGTCTTTAGAGGTTTCAACTCGCTGAAGATAAATTGGTACTGGGAACCCAGACTGGTACCTGGTTTAGTGTCTCATACTCTGGCTTCAACCTATTCAAAATAATATATATTAATAAAAAGATTTTGATTTTCTTTTGACTATCGCTCATATTTCTACGCTATCATCTTAATGAATGGCTGCAATTAGCGTGGTGGTTTGCCTCTGTGTTTCTTTGGAAAAAGCTTTCTCTGGGAAGAAGGTGGTTTTCCCCAGAGGAGATAGAGAAGAGCAGAGTGGATTTGAATTTGGTTTTTATTACAGAAGTTATCTGCTGTGCAGAAACAAGGTGGGTCCTTGTACATCTTCCCAACAGTCTGTGTGGTATGGAGTTTGGAGTCACTTATTGTAAAAGTTGGAGCCACATAAATGATTTCTAAATGGCAAAGCTTGCATGTGTGTTTGTAAAAGAAGAGCTGGGTTTTAACGTTAGTTTTCTGACAAAGGCAGATGATGAATGAGTGTGTTCGTGGAGCTGCACTGAGCAGTGGATGTTGCTGTAGCTGACAAAGAACTGATAGAAAAATCATGATTCACGTAGTTCAAGCTTTGTGGGCTCTGTCAAATATGCGTTTCCCCCCTTCATAAGAGGTGCTGTAGGGTAAAATGTGAGTTCCTTTGAATGCAGCAGTGCTCCACTCACACAGCTGAACGTTTATAGCTCTAAAGGAATGACTTCTGTCTTTCCTATGATTGTATGGAAAAGCCGGCTTGGGATACCTTTGCTTTCGTTGAGTATTCCTGCTGTAAGCTCCATCTGGCTGAAGAAAGATTGAGCTGGAAAGCAACAGGGAGACTGAAGGCTTTTTGTGTAAACTCAATTTGTGGTTTTAAGTCGAGCTAATATCTGCTGGTTTCGGGCTGTGCTGTATTTGGATTAAAAACAATGCTCCAATTAGATTTCTTATGTAAACGGTTAAGGCTGACATATCACAAACTCTGATGCCAGTTTAGAGGCATCACTTTGATTTTGTGGAATGGTTCTGGTTAATGGCAGGGGTTGGTCATTACAGTGGGGGAAAATGAGATGTGGAAACCAGCTCTGTCGTCAGAGTCCACTGTTCCCGCTGGCACATACCTTGGACCTTTTTGATCTTGTCGAAGTCATCTGTGAAATGTCTGTAATGATGCTCATTATTCACCTCTCCTGGAATGTGTATGGTTAATTAATAGTTCTCCAAACCTCCCAGAAACAGGCACGGCGCTGTTTCTGGCGGGGATGACCAGATCAGTCTGCGGAAATATATTTGACTCACCTTGTTGACTTCTGTGTGCAGTCGTTGTCGTCTTGATGGGCTGAGAGCCTTACCTGGTGTTCCAGCAGGAAGGGAGACGGGGACATACAAAGCAGGGCTGTGGAGATCCTTCATGGGTCACCTGCACCGGTCCGTGGGCTGCTGGCCTGCCGCGCCCTTGGGTGCTCGCTGGGTTCTTCGTGACCGACCAGGTGGGTCCAGCCCTGCTGGGATGGGATGGGATGGGTGGCCAGGAGCACGTCCAGCGTGGTGGCTCCTGGGGGCTTCAGCTCTGGAGCTGGGAGGTGTGTGTTAGCCGGGGACTCTTCCGATCCGATGTCTGCGTTCACACTGGCAGCTCCAAAGGAGACCGAGGACCAGAGGGGAACTTATTGGCAGCATGAGGGAAAGATGCTTGTTTCCATGGTAACTTCAGGATGCCTCTGGAATACTGCTGCTAACCTAAGGCTGTCTTTCACTCTCATGTATATTACCAGACTTGAAAAATGAAGCTTCCTTCTGTTTCCTTTTTTTCTGTCTTTAAGAGATCTCAGGTAAATTGGTGTTGGTTCTCTAAAATGCCAGCTTAAACACAAGCAAGGATGAAAATCATTGGTGCAATTAAAACGCCGACCCCACATTTATCTGTCCTTCCCCTGGCTGCCCGAGACAAGCGTGGGATTTGGCAGTCTACAGGGCGGAATTTTGGAATGGGGTTTATTGAGCTGTGCTTGAGAAGTGTTTACAGTCCCTTTCTGTTCCTCTTCATTTATTTCTTGTTCACTTATGCATGCGAACATGTTTAGTTACCAAAGAGGAGAGGGAGGGGAAGAAATCCTGAGGTGAAATTAAATTAGACACCAGCATTAATCATTCTGTTTGTATCTCTAAATATGTGACATAATTCACCAAAGGATTTTCCTCTCAGCGAAGAGAGTAAAACATGTAATGCACAAATTGCCACTTCTGTTCCAGCAATGTTATTGATGTGAAAAATACACTTAATGCTGCTTTGCGCGTTGCACTTGTGCCTAAGAGGGTAACGGTGGGGTCTTATCAGGGTGTGCAGGGGTGGGATGAGAGGGAATGGTTCTAAGCCAAAAGAGGGGAGATTGAGATGAGATCTTGGGGAGAAATGTTCTGCTGTGAGGGTGGTGAGGCCCTGGCCCAGGGTGCCCAGAGCAGTGGTGCTGCCCCATCCCTGGAGGGGTTCCAGGCCAGGTTGGATGGGGCTCGGAGCCCCTGATCCAGTGGGAGGTGTCCCTGCCCATGGCTGGGGATGGGACTGGATGGGCTTGTAGGTCCTTTCCAACCCAAAATATTCCATGATTCTGTGATTAAACAGTTGTGTGACAGGGAGAAGGACTGCAGAGCAAGGAGGAACTGGCTGTGAGCGAGGCCAGGAAGGCACCACAGAAACAACTGGAAATGAGGGCTGGGAGAAGCATGCCAGAATTATTTTACAAAATGAGAAGAATAATAAAGCCTTTCTCCCAAGTCCACCTTTCTGAGTTAGAGTACTGGTAGATTTGGAGCAAAAAAAATAGAAACCCAAATAGTTTTGAACTCTTTTCTGCCTCCCATCACTCGAGGGATGTGTTTTGTGGAGCAGGCGGTCAGCGTGTCTGCTGCTGCTGGATGCTCTTCAGGCTCATCTTTTAGTAAGTGATCCCAGAGCTCTCATGTCAGGTATCCTGTGTAGCTTTGTAACTGGAGAAAGTGAGACAGAGGCGTAATTATTTGCTAAAGGATAAGAGATCAGAAACAGAAAATGCCTCTGAACTCTGGTAGATGAGCAATGAACACTCAGCCTCGCTCCATGCCATCTACCAGAGTTCAGAGGCTGAGTGTTCATTGCTGAGCAAGCCAGGTAACCAGCCATTCTGTCTTTTATTGCATTTAAATCCAAGATAATGCTATAATTCAGTGTTATGCAAACCACTTGCCCAGTTTTTGAGGGGTTTGTGTGTTTTGTGTGATGCACAGGAGAAGTACCAGCACGCTGCAGAACGATGACGAGCAGAATGCTCCTACACCACCTGCTTAGTGATGATTTCAAGTCATGGTTATTGCTGCTTCTTTTTCTTCTTGATTTTTTTTTTTTCCGTCTTTCTCCAATAAGGTGTGGTTTTCCAAACGGCTTTCTGTGAAGTACAGTTAGGGGAGCATTAAGGAATGAATGCAGCTGGTCTGGAGCTGCAAGAGTCCCACAGCCCTTGCCTTGGATCTCAGCAACATCTCCACTCTGCCTTTGTCTCACGGAACTGTTCTCCTGACTTCCTGATGGATTTCCATGCTAGAATAAATAGGCATTTCTGTTGAAAGCAAGTGCAGCCTCTCCCTATACAGAGGAATTTACCTTCCTTTGTGCAGTACAACATTCTTCATTCAAATCTCCTCCTGTTTTGAAAGGAAGAGCAGCCAGTACCTGGCTCCCCTCCCTCCCTCTCTCCACACCCAGGTGGCTCATTGCTTACAAATGCATTTTAACGTGGTTTCTGAAGGGTGTTTCTGCACATTTCCCACACTTTTGGGTCACTCTAATTAATTCTCACACTCTGATGGGCAAGACCAAGACGATCACTACTCATGAGCCTTCCCTGGACTTGATCTTTCATTCCTTCATGCTTTCTCATGGCGTTTAAAATGTGAATAGTGGTGTCCAGGGGTGGCTGCCCCATCCCTGGAGGTGTTCAAGGCCAGGTTGGATGGGGCTATGGGCAGCCTGAGCCAGTGGGAGGTGTCCCTGCCCATGGCAGGGGGTGGGACTGGGTGATCTTTAAGGTCCCTTCCATCCCAAAATATTCTATGATTCCATTTCTTTAGACAAAACTATATCTGAATATTTAATTAGAGCTCTGTGAGGATTAAATACCTTGGCGACCTCGTCAACGTGTTTAATTGCGTATTATTGAGGATTTGCTTAAAAGCTTTGCAGCTCTGAAGCCTTGCTGTCAATTTGTAGTCTGTGAATTGCAGATGAATTTATCATAGCGGTTTGGAAAATTTATCATAGGGATATGGAAAACCAGCCTGTGGGCTTGGTGCCTTCGTGGGATTCCAGTGTTGAGGGGGCTCCAAGTTACGGAAGGTTCCAGCTCCTGGTTGTGATGGAGGCATCACAAAACTGATAGAAATGCAGAATCCTCACTGCCTCTCTCCTGTGAGCGGCACTTTGTTCTGCCTAGAAAAGCAGGTAGATTGAAGTAATCAGTGATGCAAATGTGTTCTGATGTAGGTATGGAAATAAAAGGTGTCTTCAGTACTGCCCCAAGACTGAGACCAACCTCGATTTCTTGCTTTTAAGCGTTTCGCATCCTCTTCTTTGACTTCACCAATGCAAAACTTCATGCACTCGTCTCACCCCTCAAGACAACTTATGGATCTGTGTGAGAGTTTCAGCTACAAACTGCTGTGATTTTGTTTGTGTTTATAATTATAAAGGCATTCTTGTCAATGTGCATTACCTGATGTTAATTCCTCTAAGGCATAAGGAATAGCCTGTGTTTTCAAAAGAAGATTTACCTTTTCCAGGGCATGCAGTTTCTGATAGGATTATGAACCTGAACCTGAATCTTCCTCCTGGCTCTGGCCTTAAACAAAGGACTGTATTTCTTCCTTTTATCTCATTCTCACTTCAAAGACTGGTTTTCAAATTACCAGCGAGGTGTTTGAGGCTGCGATGATCGACAGCTTTCGGCTAGCAACGCAGCGTGAGCCATCAGCTTCTCCCTCTTAGTGGCTTTTTGAAGTCCTTAAACCTCCTGGCCGTAGTCAGGGTTGTTGGCTGTTGTTTATCACCGTACTATTTGTAATCAGGTACCAAAATAATAATAATATTGAGGCTATTTTCACAAAGCAAATCCTTTCGCTTTTGGAGCACAGCCCTTTGTATGTGTGAGGGTAGGGGAAATGTGAACAGCTCTTGGCAGTTAGTAGTGTGCTGTCAAACTGTGCAGTCCGAAGCATCTTCTAAAACTTATTTCTGTGTTTAAATGGTTTTGACCATTACTCAAAGCCGTAGCGTTGGTTGGGTTTGTGTTTTTTTTTCTTTTTTTTGAGGAGGAGTGGAGAATTAACCTCACACTAAGCTGTAATCTTCACCTGCATCTGCCTGGGGTTGGCGAGGCGGGGAGGAGGGTGCGTGTGCCGCTGCCGTTCTCCTCTGGTGGTCAGTACTCAAGCGCGTGGCAGCGTCCAGGAGACAAGGATTTAAGAGAACCCTCATGGAGAATCATAAAATCATCTAATGATTTGGGTTGGAAAGCTCATCCAGTTTCAACCCCCTGCCAAGGGCAGGGACACCTTCCACTTGATCAGGTTGCTGAAAGCTCCATCCAGCCATGTGCAAGATCTGAAGCTGCTGCTCCAGTTCTCTGTTATGAGATTTTGTTCATTTTGGACTGCTTTATCTTTCATACAGTGTTGAGGAGCCTGGGAGATAACTGTGTTAGAGCTGTATGCACAATTTAACGCATGGTGACTTCACTCCTTCTGTGTAATTGCATCTTCTGTGCTGGGGATGTCCAGAAAAGTCAGGGATAACTGGGCTGTGAGCGAAGGTTTTGAATCTGCTGACTTCCACCTTCCCATTCGTGCTTTGATTCTGTTTTGCTTTGATTTTGGCGTGCCTCCTGCTTGTCCTGAGCTTACATGGCATTACCATGGGTGGGGGGGGAACTCCTCACAGAGCAGCCGTGGGGACCACTATGTTAGGGTGAGGGCGCGGGAGGGTTTGGAGTTGAGCTCTGCCAGTTGGAGCAGGTTTGTGTGGGTGAGAGGATTGCTGTTTAATCTGGGTGGGAGCAGGGGGTTGGTGATGCTGTTTTGTTGTCATCCCACTCCTTTCCCAAGCTTGTCATCTTTTTATACAGCGTGGCAGTCAGGATAGGGGTGGGAACATCTTGAGAAAGCTTTGGAGGAGATACATGGAGATGGGGTAGATACTCCAAAGCTGCTCAGGTTGTGTGTGCCTTCTCCTGTTACCCTGTGCTGTGCAGGTTGTGATTGACTCTATCACTGTCCAGGAAGAGCAGTTAAAGCTTACTGCTGGGAAGAGCTGAAACGCTGCCTGAGGAGATGATCCCTCCTGGAGCACGAGCATTGCTCAGGCTGCGGGAGATGACTGGACAAGGTCTCCGGGTGTGAGTTGCATTGCCCCTCATCCCATCATTACAAGCTTTTGTAAACGGTCCCTCCCCAGCTTTCCTGGAGCCCCTTCAGGTACTGGAAGGTCGCTATAAGGTCTCCTTGGAGCCTTCTCTTCTCCAGGCTGAACAACCCCAACTCTCTCAGCCTCTCCTCATATGGAAGGTGCTCCAGCCACTCCAGCCCTTTGATCATCCTTGTACCTCCTCTGGACCCGTTCCAACAGCTGCATATCCTTCTTTTGTTGGTGATTCCAGAACTGGGCACAATACTCCAGATGAGGTCTCACAAGAGAGGAACAGAGGGGCAGAATCCCCTCCCTCCCTGCTGGCCACGCTGCTCTGGATGCAGCCCAGGACACGGTTGGTTTCTGGGCTGTGAGCACACGTTGCCGGCTCATCAGTCAGCGCTCCAAGTCCTTCTCTGTGGGTCTGCTCTCAATCTCATCATCCCCCATCCTGTCTTGAAACTGGGGATGGCTCCGACCCAGATGTAGGACCTTGCATTTGGCCTTCTTGACCCTCATGAGGTGTAAGAGATAACCTGCCTTGGGAGAGAGACTGTCTCTTAACTTGCCCGTGAGGGAAACTTCTGGCAGTGACCTTTTGGTGGAAGCGTTAGAGGCACCATCGCTTCAATGCCAGTGTTTTATCCAGGGACAGTTACCTTCATGATAATGTGATGTCATTCGTGCCTGTCAATACTTCACGTGCTTCAGAGTTTAAAAAAGGAAAAAAAAAAATCAAATAGGTTTTTAATGTTGAAAATGACAAATATGACTAAAATGTGGAAAGCAGAAGATCCTTCCTTCCCCTTTGCATTCATTAATAACAGCACACATTTGCTGAGCGCTATGGGGAATGCCGAGAAGGTAGGAGAAAGAATAAAGTCAAGTTATGCAACTGCCCATCATTATACAACGCTTGCTCCCTCTGTGACATGGGTGACTTTATGATCTGGTGATGGAAGTGAATAAATGGTTTGCTTTAAATGGGTGGAAAACTTTTCTATTGCTACTGGGGACATTTTAATTATGTAGTTGTCAGCCATGTGAGCTCAAAATATCATAGAAATGTTTCTGCAGTGCAGGGCAAGACTTGTGAGAAGAACAGTACCTGGTGTTTAATCCTTATTCCACTACGGCCATCCTGACCTTGAATTAAATGTGTTTATTCACCTTCAGGCACTTGGAGCATTGGCAGCAGGAGTGGAGTCTTTAGGATGCTGTTCCGTGTCTTGAGCAATCCCGGTGGGTGGGATGGCTAAGATCTAGGAGTTGTAGAGAAGGAAAGGAGGTGGAGGGCTTTTTGGTGTTTAAAGTGGCTGTTAACCTAATAACCTGTGTAAATTAAAAGATGCAAAAGCAGCAAATTCAAAATTGAAGTGGTTGTTGTGACTGCAGACATGAAAAGGTCCTGTGTAACGCGGTGACCCTCGGGTTACAGCACGCACAGGCTCCAGCTCGGCCACGGTATGTTCTCCGAAGAAAAATATCTTCAGCTTGTGTAAGCAAGGGGAAAACAAGCGGACGCTTTATACCCTGGAAAGCTGGGTAAGCCTCAGGAAATTCTTGCGTTCCTGATTTTATTTTCTGGGGAAGGACTGTGCGGTGTATTTTTGAAAGATGAGCAAGGTTGCCCTTCTCCAGCCCAGTGCCACGGCCGCTATAAGCTGGGGCTGAATAGCTCATTGTTCGCTTGCGGGCGGCCTGATCTGTGGCACCGTTCCCCTCGAAAAACACGGAATTTAGTTAGAAAGAAGCGCTGATACTACATTTCTAACTAAAGGAAGAGGTTACTGGTTCTTGTTGCTGTTCAGCAGGAGAGCTGCGTGTGGAGTGTCCCACCTTGAGAACCAAGAGCTTGGGCTTTGTTGTAGTTCTGTAATAAGAATACGTGTGCTTTGATCTTCTCTAGACTTTGAGAGCTGCTAGTTCTTTGGAATTGGCCCTTTGTGTATGTCTGCTTTTTCTCCTCGAGCTGGTTTCTCAATCGAGAATGTCCTGATAGAGAACGTCAGGGTTTGCAAGGCTGTCACACTTGTAAAAGGTCCATTGGTTGAGGCATGGAGAAGGGTACGTGGCCACACCATTCCCTGTCTGAGCTGTTTCTGCTATTTTCTATTCCTGTCCCAATCCATTTTTTTTTCTTTTTTTTTCCCTAACATGGTGCTTCCTGCTCATCCGTGCTAATAGCACCGCTGACTTTCGGAAAAGTAGCCCTGTGCAGGTGTCAAGACCTACATGTGCAAATACATCAGACATAAGGAAGACTTGCCCCATCCCTGGAGGTGTTCAAGGCCAGGTTGGATGGGGCTTGAAGCAACCAGATCCAGTGGGAGGTGTCTTGCCCGTGGTGGTTGGAAGTAGATGGGCTTTGAGATCCCTTCCAACCCAAGCGATTCTGAGATTCTATGATCCTAAACCTCCGCCCAACGGCGAAGGGCACAACCCTTGATCTGTGGTGCAGCACCAGCAACACCAAGTGAACCTGCCCATCACCTTGCTTGCCAGTGCGTGAGATTTGTTTTGAGATTTCTTTGTTTGCTCAAGTATTTCAGGATTAGCAGGGACTGGGAGGGGACAGGGAAAGAACGAATCCTTGTGTACATTTGATCTTCCAGCACTTAATTCGCTCAATATACGCTATGTATATCTGCTCTGTTCAGCTTAGTCTCCAGTTACAAAACTATTGGATTTGTAAAACTCTGCTCAAGTGGCAGGCTTAGTCCTGTGCAAAGCAAACAAGACAACCCCGTTCTACCCATGGCTTTGTCATTAAGACTTTTCATTTTGAGTTTGAGTGCTCAGAGATCTTTAGAAGAAAGTGCATCTTTTATTGTTTTTGTGTTGCGTTCATTGCCTATGTAAAAAGCAAAATACTCTCTACTAGCTGCATTACTGAATAATTTTGCATTTTTTAGCAGAAATGCATCAGTACCAGTCTGTTTTCTTGCCCTGCTTGTCTGCTGTTTTATCCCTCACATTGAGGATCAGTAAGATGAGGTTACCACCCTGGCGAGAGGGCTAATTAGGAGTTTTTGGTTTTGTGAAATGCTTGAAAACTGTAAAATACTGTGTTGATACAAATAGATTGCTTCAGTAATAATTATGCATAACAATAACAATATTAACACCTATATCTGTGTGCTTTGTGGGTTCTTTAGAGGTAGCTATGTCACTTGCACATCTTTTAAAGAAAGTGATTCCTCCTGCGGATCATTCCCTGATGGGAAGCGCTGTCGTGTTGGCTCTCCGAAGGGGGTCTCTGTCTGGTTTGATGGTTTGGTTTATAATGAGAGCTGCACAGCTGGAGCCCCAGTAACCAACTGAATAAACTGAAATCAGTGCCTTTGGGGAGCACCCCCGAATGTGCAACCTCCTGTTTCTGCATCCGGAGTTATCTGCAAAGGAATTGGATAGAAATTCCCTGCAGTGATTCCCTGAGCTGACGTGGGGCATTGCAGCATTCAGTCCTTTTTCCAGACTGAGATTCAGTACATTTTTAGGCAGTGACCGCTGCTTCTTGATGCCAAAAATGCACTCGACCCTTGTGATGGATGCGCTCTTCAGCAGCAAAGCTTTGCTCGTCGAGGTGTGCAGCAGATTGCAGGTATCGGATGCCTTTCCTGCATCACCGGTGCATCCGAGGTGCGATTGCAATCAGCTGTCTGCAGATAATCATAAAGAAGCTTTGCTGGGATGTTGCTAGTGAGGGAATATATTTGCAACTGTATTTTACTGGAGAATTGTTATGGTCTTTAATGGGATTTTGTTTAATCTGTAGTGCTTTTATTTGTTGCAGAGATCCGTGCCCAGCTGGTAGAGCAGCTGAAATGCCTTGACCAGCAGTGTGAGCTTCGGGTCCAGTTACTGCAGGACTTGCAGGATTTCTTCCGCAAGAAGGCAGAGATTGAGATGGATTACTCAAGAAATTTGGAGAAGTTGGCTGAGAGATTCCTGGCTAAAACTAGGAGCACCAAAGACCAGCAATTCAAGTAGAGTATTTGCCTTTTGTTTCTGCCCCTTTTTTTTTTTCCTGCAGATGTGGTTGCAAGGGTAGGAATGCAAAAAGAGAGCTGATAGAGTGAACGTTGGTGTCAGCATTGCCGTGGATGTCGGAATAAAATGTTTCCCGAGTTTGCAATAAACACAGAACCCATTTCATGTTCCCACACGTGTTTCATTTCAGTAATTCCTGGTAGGGCATATGTTGTCAGTGGGGAATGGAACAGTAAAAATTGGCACAATCTAAAAGGAGTCATTTTCTTGGGAAGCTGGGCAAAGCTGTACACCAGATTTGATGGACAAAGCCAGGATTTCCTTCAATGTCTGTGGCTTTGGTCTTTTTTTTTTTTTTTTTTTTAGAGTAACTGTTTCTAATCTGTTATACGCTGTGATTTGCTGTTGCAGCACTCTGTTTTCAATATCCTATGCATACTCTGTGTAGGATTTAAATGTTGTATCTCTGCTAGTATCGCCTCAAACCCATAGAGGAATAAGGCTGATAGTAATTCCAAATGGAGCTGTGCCATTTGGAAGGGTGGGGAATCCCTAGGTACTAAGTTGATGGGACTCAATTGAAATTTAAAGCTGTCCTCACTGATAATCAATTGTCTCATCTGCTTGAAGCATTATTTACAGGTATTTCTGATGATACCGCATTGTTTGTTTCCCACTTTATTCTTTGAGTTGGTATGACTAACGTGTATCAGATGTGGCTTCATGGATGCAAAGCCTTCTGATTTACTGTCTCCTGCTTGGAGGAATGGACACAGGTGCTTTTCCCAGGAAGAAGGAGGCAGGAGAGGACCTGTGGGTGAAGAAGGGGCTGATGCAGGCTGTGTGGCACAGAGACATCGACCCCATTAGGAGGTGGCCAGCACCAAGCCACAGCCACGAGGATCCGGGCGCTGACATCTGGGCAGTGTGCGGGCTTGGTGGGGTTTGTTGTCAGGGCAGCAGTTGGGGAAAACACCGAACAAAAGCAGCCCTGGGATGTGAATCACTTCTGCTTTGGACAGATTGAGCTGAAAGGATCCATCTGGGTCAGCCTCCACCCAAAGTGCAACTCACTTTTAGCCCTGTTTGGGTTGGGCTCTGTGTATTTGTTTTGTTGTTGTTGCTGTGTTTGGAGGGACATGGGGATATATTAGCTTTTCCTTCCCACTGGAAGCTTATTTGTGAAAGCCATTAAGCAGGCACCACTTTAGCTTCCTTTCTGTACAGCTTTGATGTCATTTGCTTTAGTTCTCATTTGAACGCACATTGTGTTACTCTGCTGGAAAGGCGCTGTTTTAATTTTCCTTTATCGTGAAAGTGTTCTTAGAACAATGAGCTGCACATATTCTGCACGTGCCTTTAAGATGGCACTAAAGAAATGATGTCTCGAAGTATAATTTTCCTCTGCGTGGTGAATGGTCTCCTTCAAATTATTTTCTTGACGTTCCTGTTGTAAACTGAGATGATTTCCTTTATTTTACATGATATGAAACATCCCATCACGAATGCTTTTGTATTCAGCTTTCAGTGTTGGGAATGTTGTAGGTAGATGACTTCTTATTTAGAGATTTAGAGGGAATTTGTAATGTGGAAGGTTTTACCGTAGTTGAAGAGCATCCTGCATAGTGTTGTGCTTCACGTGGATTAACTCTGGGGGCTGTGAGGCTGCAGGGCTTTTAAAATTAGAATCATAGAGTGGTTTGGGTTGGAAGGAATCTTAAAGCCCATCCTGTCCCACCCCGTGCCATGGGCAGGGACACCTCCCACTGGATCAGGGGCTCCAAGCCCCATCCAACCTGGCCTGGAACCCCTCCAGGGATGGGGCAGCCACCACTGCTCTGGGCAGCCTGGGCCAGGGCCTCAGCCCTCTCGTGGTGAAGAAATTCCTCATCGAGTCTAGTCTAAATCTGCCCCTCTTCAGTTTACACCCATTGTCTGTCACCACAAGCCTTTGTGAACAGCCCCTCCCCAGCTTTCTTGTAGCCCCTTCAGGTACTGGAAGGTCACTATAAAGTCTTCTCGGAGCTTCCAGGCTGAACAACCCCAACTCTCTCAGCCTGTGTGGGAGGTGCTCCAGCCCTCTAATCATCCTTATGGCCTCCTCTGGACCCGTTCCAACAGCTCCATCTCCTTCTTACATTGAGGATTCCATAACTGGACACAATACTCCAGATGAGGTCTCCCAAGAGAGGAACAGAGGGGCAGAATCCCCTCCCTCCCTGCTGGCCACACTGCTTTGGATGCAGCACAGGACACGGTTGGTTTCTGGGCTGGGAGTGCACTTTGCTGCTCATGTTGAGCTTCTTATCAATCAGCAAATTATTTTTTTATTAATGCATTTCACTCACTGCCCCCAGCACGCCTGGTTTTTGGGCTGTTTGTACTTTAGATAGGTTTTATAAAGTTGTGCCTGGGCAAAACTGACTTCAGATCTCCTGGCCAGTGAATGTATCCTCAATTGGACAGAGCATTTTATCAGCACATAAACCTTTCACTTGAATTTCTGAATTCAATGTCTGATATTCTGGTCAAGCCCAGGACATTGCATGAAATAACGTGAATCCTGTTCCTGAGCCCCTGCTTTCTCTTATTTTGCAGAGAGAGAAAGGGGTAACGCTGCTCAGGCTCCCGATTGTGCTGATGTGAGCAGCAGAGAGCTCCTGGCAGAAAAGCATCTCGCTCTTGGGATGCATTACCGCCGCGAGGTTTGAGTCCCAAATGCACTGGTTGTTAGCTTAGCGATGAGTTGGAGTGAGGAACGAAACCAAAACTCTCAACTCTGTGGGCAGCAGCGTCAAGCAGTGGCACGTGGTGCAGAGCCGTTTGTCCTGGGTCGCATCGATTGCTCCTTTGGTCATTTCTGTCTGTGGGTCGTAACATCCAGAAACGTGTCAAAATACTCCAGGGATCGGTAAGGAAGCAATTCCAGTTATAACTACCGATCCCTTGCACTGCTCTGCCTGCACAGGGAGGAGGAGGAGCTTGGCTCTTCTGTAGAGGCTGGAGCCATAATCTCATTTGGAAGCCCCGAGAAGACCATTCGATCAAAGCCAACTCTCAGATCCTCCTCTAAGGAACCTGCTATTACCGGACTGGGAGATGTGAGCAGGCGGGCGGACACTCTGTAATCGCCTGGCAGCGACCCTATAAATATCCAGTAATAGCATGTTCTTTCGATAACGCGATAATTATGTCGGAAGGTACCGTATCATTCAGAGAGTGCTTACCCTGTCGCTTGGCGTTTTTAGATCTCATAACACGCTGTCAAGGAGGGAATCTGTCAGGCAGTAACCCTGTAATTTGCATGTGCTGTCATACTCGAGAGCTATCGTGTAATTGCCAAGTTGCTCCCGATGTGTTCATTTAAGGGAATGCTGTCAAGGGCAGGAGGCTTCAGGCTGACCCTTGAAATTGGATTGTGTGGCTTTCCTCACCGTCCCTCTCCAAGCTGGTAAAGCAGATGCTTGAAGGAAAGAGCGAGGTGAAGTGCAGGCTGGTGCTGGGTTCCTAACAAATGCATTGCCTGGGGTTAGTTTTTCTTGGATGTGGCCGCATCCCAGAGGAATCTGCTCAGGTGGCCGTGTTTTCCATATGGGTTTGGAATGTAGGTGATACGGTCTTGACAGCAAACTGTGTGTAGCCAGTGATGGGCTTACAGGGTGCTCGCACACTGCATGCTTTGAAGCTTCACTGGAGCATCCTAAAATGGTTTGCAGAGGTAGGTGTGTGTTATTCTCGTGTCTTCGAAGAAGGGGAACAGATTGGGTTAGCCAGGGTGACATACAAGTTGATGGCAGCTGGATCTGTCCCAGGTTTTACTTGCCTTTAACTACCGTGGCTGCTGGACCTCACGTTGCCTGGTCGCTTCTGAGAACGGCTTTTCAGTTAGAATGGACTATTAAAGAGAATAATCTTACAAACCGTATATATTTGGTAAAGCTTCTTCAGTACGCGTTGGTAAAATCCTTGCACAAGAAGTGAGAGCTGGAGGGGAAAGAAAATGCATTTCACAGCCCAATTCTTGTAACTGCTGTTGTCGTGAGAGCTCGGTGGTCACAAGGTAGATGTGGTCATTGCTCCTTAAAGCTCTGCCTCAGGGAAGGTTTCTGGTGTAGCAGTTAAATCGGAGCATCCCTCTTGGCAGGTGCCTGTCCTGCCTGTGGGGAGGAGGTCTGAGGCTGATCCTTAGGGGAAGGCATTCCCCCACAGCAGGGAGGGAAACCCTGGAACCTTTAATTCCAGACTCTCGTTCTCCTGTTTCATGGGATTTTGTGGTAAAGGCGTTTGCCTATTCAAATAATCAGTTAACAATATAAAAACTGTGGCAAGCCTTGAGTGATTCCTTTAAAGGCAGAAAATGGAAAAAGGGGGCGAGAAAAAAAATAAAAAAGGAAAACCTGAAAAGCGAATGCTATTTTAAGGCCGTATTTTAAATCAAGATAATCTTTAGGAGTAGGGTACCGAGTAGCAATTGTCAGCTGGAGAGCTGGATGTCCAGGATATCCCAGCATGAGATTCAGATGGCTTTCTGGCAGCCTTTGCCTTGCGGTAGAAGATGCAGAGGGCGTCTGGCAACCTCCAGGCTGAGCCCTTGTAAACAACAGCTGTTCATAACCGGGATCTTTTGGAAGAGAAGGGCAGGGAGCAGCGTCTGTGTCCATGCCTGTGACTCTCCAAATTTGCAGTTAGCGCTGAACTGTGTCAGGAAAGACTTTGAGGGGGAATCAAACGTCGGTTTGAACGAGCAGCTGGTAGAGAAGTTCAGCTTCAACCAAAGTTCAGGTTTAATTTTCTTAGAAGTGAAAGGAAAGGCGATACACTGTGAGAGAGGTGTTGACAAAGGCATTTGGGTCAGGTGGACTTCAGTTACATTATTATCATCATCATAATTATTGCAATTATTATTATCATCACCATTGTTAATAAATATTGTCCCAGACCATTTTGGCCTGTGATTCTTTTTGTGGAGCCCAGTTCTGAACATTTTTTTTTTCTTTCAAATAATGACATTTGGATGTTTTTCTAAGCATGAAACATTCATTAATTCATTGACCTCACAGGACCCAGAGAGATGGAAATACATGACCAGCAAAAATTGATGTAGAACCCCAGGGAGAATCCTTGTGGTGTTTTTCATCCTATCAGCAATCCCAGCATTGCACTGCATTGGTCGGTGTGATTGGGGCTGCTCTTACGGAGCACAAGGCAGAGGACAAAATTGGGTCAGGTTCGAAGAAGCCACTACAGAAACAATTACATCTCTGCACCGGCACTGGGTCTTGCACTGATGATTTGCAGGGTGGACTTGACCATTGCCCAGGTCTGAAAATAACCTCGTTTTCATCTCTCTTTCCACCTTGTAGTTGATCTTAGCAGGTGGTTCAGGAGAGCTGGGCAGGATTCAGCACTGCAGAGCTCACAGACCCGAGCCTGTGGGCCACCTGAGATGGGGGAAGATAACCCCGCAGGGTGGGAAATAAAGCAGTTCCCGGGTTTGCAGTCTCTGGATCACTATTTTGGGGTGTAGCAGGTCTAGGAAACAGATACCCTTTGATTTGATGGGGAGGCAGGGAGGTGGAATGGGAAGCTGCAGTTTTTGTGTGTCCCACCAGGAGAGCTGCTTTAATCCTCCCCTCGGTTCAGAGGAAGGAGGGTCAGAGGAGTTTTCTGTTCATACAGACGTGACGCGCCTGTGTTAATTTAAATGTTTCTCTCTTTAGTAATATTTTCAGTCTCATCTGACTCATTCCTTCGGCTTGCGCTCCTTATGGAAACCTGATATTCCTATTCTTGGTTTGTGGGAGTGGTGTTTGTTTTGTTTTGTTTTGATTTTTATCAAGCCTGGGGGGGAGGAGGCTGGTTTTTAACATAATTTTTCTGCCTTTGCTCTGAACGGGGTTGCCTTGCAATGCACAACTAAGTGTCGCTGGGCTTTGCTCTCTTTTGCTTCCCTTAAAGCTGATAAATCTTGGATTGTCTGATCTTGGATCTCCTTGTATGAACGAGTAATTTAATTAAGATGTTTCAGATACTTGGGACTCAATCTTCCCTTCTGATCTTTTGAGACCAGCTGAAACCTTTGAAGTAGAAGTTGCACAGGACCCAATCGAGATAACACCCAAGAAACCACAGTGCTTCATACTTTGTGGTTCCCTGAAAATCTGTGCGCAGCTTCCTCTTCCTGCTCCCAGGCACCCCGATCGCTGTGATCTGCTGTAATTTAAGCTAACCTAAATAAACTTTCCAGGCTCACTATCATCGCACGATCTTTACATGAGTATAAATAGAGCTTGAAATAAACCTGAATCTTGGCATCTTCCTCCTCCTCCTCTCCTTGCGGGGGAAGTTGGAGTCAAACAGCTGTTGTGAATGTGAAATCGCCAGCACTTCGGCAAAGTTCCTAGCCAGCTCTTAAAGTTTTGGGTTGATCTCATCAATTTTACCTCCAAAGTCCTGACTGTAGTCGTTCTGCAGGGTCTGTGGAATCAAGCTCACTCTCTGTTATACCCAGTGCTCCCTGTTGCACATTTTTCTTCCCTTTTCCGCCCCTCTTGTGGTGACGTGAACCTGGAAGCAAGGTCTATGTGCCAGCTCCTTTGGGAATTGAAATGGTTAATGAAAACGGCAATTTGCTTCTCTGCCATCTGCTCACGGTTATGGTAGAAAAGGCTCTGTTGTAAACACTTGGATAACTTTTGCTCTGTGTTGTGAAAACTGTTGCCGTGTTCTACCCCAGAAAACGCTGTGTTTTTAGAGGTGCTTTAACAGTTAATGTGTGTGTAGTTCCAAAGGCTACTGGGAAGGTTTGAAGCGAGGAACTGCCTCTTTTTCGTTTCTATCTGAAGGCCTTTATCTGCTTTTAGCCAGCGCTAGGAAAATTGTCAGTAGCAAATAATGAAGAGGTTTTGTCTCGCTTCCTGTAAAAACTTTGCTTTGAAGACACTGAACCTGCACGAAAGCGAGACAGAACGTTTAGGCAAGGTTTTGAAGGGGTTAGGGAAACCAACAGACACCAAGAAAGCAAAGGAATTCAAGCGAAAAACCTCGGAGCGCAGAGCTGTGGTTGCGTGAGGTTGAGTGCAGGGTGCGGCGCTCGCTGCGCAGACCCAAAGGTGACAATCCCGGTCGCGGATTGGAAGCATCGAGGGTTGTGATTATTTTCTCCTGCAGGATGGCCTTTCATGTCTAACCACATGGAGTGTGTCAACAACCCATCTGGCGCCATTAGACACCAGCAATTTTACTCACCACGCTTTTCATGAGCTCTTGGTATTCGTGCTATGTGCTGCCTTAGAATAGCTCCGGGAGTTGTGGTAGGGCAGCCTGGACAGCTGGGAATCGTCCGATTAACTATTGCGTCTCCTAGGGCGAGAGGAAATGGACTCAAGATGAGGGTTAGATTGGATATTAGGAAAAATTTCTTTACTGAAAGAACAGTAAAGCCCTGGCAGAGGCTGCCCGGGGCAGTGGTGGAGTCTCCATCCCTGGAGGGGTTCAAAAGCTGCGCAGATATAGCACTTTGGGACATGGTTTAGTCAGCACGGTAGGGTTGGGCTGATGGTTGGACTGGATGAGCTTAGAGGGCTTTTCCAACCTTGATGATTCTGTGATTCTGGTTCCATTTGATGCTTCAGTTTTCCTTGGAAAGCGAGGCACTCGTACCATGCTGCTCTCTGGTCCTATGCTTGTATTCTTGCCTGTAGTCAGAGCCCTTGGTGCATGTTGCTCACAGCTCTACCAAGCTTCTGGAGGTGCGGTTGGACTGATTCCCGAGTGGGGGCATCCCTGGACAGCCAGGTACTCTTGGTGGAGTGGTAGTGAAAATTCATAACATGATGGAAAATTCAACAGGAAATTTTATGGATCAGACCAATGGGGTGGTTATGTGTTGGCAGTTGTGCAGATGAGTGGTGCAAAGCCTGGGAAGGCTGCTCAGCAGGCTGCATGCAGCTGGAGGACTCCTGTCTGCTCAGAGGAACCTGCCGCTGCCCTGGTCCTGGGAAAAGAGCAGAGCAGCAAAGCCATGCGGCAGTCATGGGCTGCTAAGGGCTTTGAAGCAGGATTTTGAACAGGTAGGAGAGGATCAGCTGGTGGAGAGCCTGAGCCTTTGTTTCCTAACTTTCATTCCCAAACTTTTTATGCTAGTTGATTAATTTTCCCTTGCTACAGCTCTTGCAGCTTTAGAGAGCAAATAGGAAGTCAGATCCTAAGATCTCATCTCAGTCTCCCCTCCTTCAGCTTCAAACCTTTCCCCCCTTGTCCTGTCCTTGCACTCCCTGGTCAAGAGCCCCTCCCCATCATCACCTGCTCTTTACAACCACCTACAATGTCTTTCTTAGTTTCCTTCCTGCCTTGTGCCTCTATCAGTTTGCCCGTTGGCAGAGATGGTTTGTGCAGCTCTGACCCAGCGCTGTTCCTTGACGGAGCTCCTTCTAGCTCTTCCTTTTTGCCTCCTGCCCTCTTTTTATTGGAAGAAACTCAGTCATTGCTTCTTCTAGAAAACCCCTGAGCCCTCAATGTATTTATTGCCATCTTTTGTGGTGGCAGCTTCTGTATCAGCATCTGCGCCCTTCGAGGGGCGGCTGCAGCCTGGCCGGGGCCCGGAGATTCACAATTCTATTAGCTGAGTCTTGCAGTCACTAATTAGCACTCTGGCATATTAACAAAACAAACAGTATGCTGCAAACGCTGATCGCAGGAGATCTAGGGGCAACGATTTGATTTATGTGGCTTAACATCTGGCAGCTTCAACCCTGTGCCGTTCTGCATTTTGATCGTTCCATCTGGTTTTGCGCATCAGCTGTATCTGCAGTATGGGATGGTAAGGTACGAAGGCAAATGTTGTCTCTAAATAAAACCTATGCCTTCTTACATTTTATTTCCTACTTTTTAACTCAAAACACCAGGAGAACCAGAAGGCCAGAACCCTCTTTATACCCCCTCCCACTGTACGCACACCCATGTGCTTCAAACCATGAAGCAATCCAGATCCCACGCTGCCGTCGTTTCCCAAGCCTCTCATTTCTTTTAAGGAAAAGAAACAAAGCATCGAGATCAGCTGTTGTCAAACTATTCAAACTAAAAGTGTCCATATTGCACTACAAATCCAACTGTCCATGTCATGAGAAAGGTAATGAAAATCTGCCATGGCTTGTCACCTTCTCCCAATGTCAGACATCGCTTGCAGCAGGGATTGCTGTCCTTTTGAGTGCATAATATTCCCTTTTTCAATGGGAATTAAACTGCATTTCTTTTAAGAGGAAAAAAATCAGAAAGAAGTCTGATACAGTCACATACAGTAATCGAGAAGAGCTTTGGCTTTCACTGGAGGTGTGACTTACTCTTTTCTAAATAAATACTTTTGTACTGTAAACAAATGATGAACAGATATAGGGAGAAGTAAATCATAAAATCACTGAACAGTTTGGGTTGGAAGGGACCTCAGAGCCCATCCAGTCCTGTCCACCCCTGCCATGGGCAGGGACACCTCCCACTGGCTCAGGGGCTCCAAAGCCCCATCCAACCTGGCCTGGAACCCCTCCAGGGATGGGGCAGCCACCACTGCTCTGGGCAACCTGGGCCAGGGCCTCCCCACCTAAACGGCAAAACACTTCTTCCCGATATCTCAATGCCCCCTCTTTCAGCTGAAAACCATTCCCCTCATCATCTCCCTGCCCTCCCTGATCCAGAGCCCCTCCCCAGCTTTCCTGGAGCCCCTTTCAGCACTGGAAGCTGCTCTAAGGTCTCCCTGCAGCCTTTTCAGAGGCAGGGGAGTTGGAAAAAAGAGTTGCTGAGTCCCTCAGCCTTCTCTGTGCCTGTGGTTTCCAGTTTGTCAGTCATATTCATCAGGGGGTTACGCTTCCTTCGTCCCCCTTTCCTGGCTGATGTACCTGTAGAAACCCTTCTTGTTCTTTGCATCCTGTGCCAAGTTCAGCGCCAGCCGTGCCTTGGCCTTTCTCACCCTGTCCTTACACAACCAGGCAACATCTCTATACTCTTCCCAGGATAATTCTTCCTGTTAAGACCACGCTTGGATCTGTCAGGGCCGAGCACTGCTTTGGTGCTGCTGGAGGACCGTGCAAAATCGCTGCTGATGTCCTTGCTTTCATCTGGGCTGAAATGCTGCCTTAAGGAATTCCTTGCTCCTTTCAGGAGATGAAATGTTGATCCGAATAGACTGAGGTTCCTCTCCTCTCCCCTTTTGTGTTGCTTGTTTGCAGGGTGCGGAGTGAATCAGCCGTAATAAGGTGGAGAAAGTTCAAAGATGGGAAAATAAAGCTTGCTGTGTGAATGTTGCCTTCTCCCTTGCTCAGGACAGATAGGGACGCTTGCACATAATTGGTTTTGTACATGAAACATTGCATTTTGTTTCCTACGCAGATGCTGTTTAGCAAACTGGATGTTTGAAATCTTTTTATTGTGGTTAAGACCCAAATGCCTGAGACAGGGCTGTGAAACCTATTGTCAGACGCCGGAGCCATCGCTCTCCCTCAGGCACTGCAATTTATGCACCAATTCTTGGATTCAAAGGGAAAAATTAGAGCCTGCATTTGGCATATTGTGCCTTGCATTGCCTGATCTGTTTGTTGGGGGACAAGAGCCGTGGCCGTGTGAATGTAGTCCTGTGTAGTTGAGGCTGTGTTTTCCATATGTGCAATTTATAGCCTTCCTCTGCTCTCCTCTCCCTCATCTAATCCATACATCCCAGCTGCATTTCTATCATTTATAGCTATAGAACATCATGATCACAATCATTTTTGTCCACTTCAGGTTAAGTCCTATCCAATTCTTGTTTCTATTTTGTGTCCTTTATAGGAAGGATCAGAATGTGCTGTCACCAGTCAATTGCTGGAACCTCCTGCTCAATCAAGTGAAGCGGGAGAGCAGGGATCACACCACCTTAAGTGACATCTATCTCAACAACATCATCCCGCGCTTTGTCCAGGTCAGCGAAGATTCGGGGCGCCTGTTCAAGAAGGTAACTGAGTGCTGCAAACACATCTATTTTTGTTTGGCCCTTCTGAAATATAAAGTTTTAGCTATTACTTCTGGTGGATCAATTTATTGTTGACTATGCCTAACACACGGAGCTTTTTTCCCTCTTCATGGATAACTGGGCTTGGCTTACCTTTGATTTCTGTAGTAATTTTCTTCTCCTTGTATTTTAGGGTTGTCCAGAGAGTTATCAGTTGAGATCATTGATCTAAATTCAGGCTGTGTTTTTCCCTCTGAACCTGCACGCAGTTTTGTGTGTGTTTCTATTAAATAAGCAGAAACCCTCCAGGTCTTAAACTCTGAATATCGCAGAATGGTTTGGGTTGGAAGAGACCTTGAAGCCCATCCTGTTCCAACCCCCTCCATGGGCAGGGACACCTCCCACTGGCTCAGGGGCTCCAAGCCCCATCCAACCTGGCCTGGAACCCCTCCAGGGATGGGGCACCACCACCGCTCTGGGCACCCTGGGCCAGGGCCTCCCCACTATTATCAGGAACAGTCAAATTTTTATCTGCCCCGGAGGAGAAACTACTGTTAAAAAGAAAAATTAGGGAGCATTCCTACCACGCTAAATAATAAAGGATGTATTGTCCGTCGAAGCCAGGTTGGATGGGCCTTGGGCAGCCTGATCTACTGGGAGGTGTCCCTGCCCATTGCAGGGCAGTTGGAACTCGATGATCTTTGAGGTTCCTTCCAACCCAAACTGTTCTATGATTCTCTGGAAGAAGGAGAAATGCAGCTGAGATCTCTTTGTTAGCCATGTCCCCTTTCTCTCCCTTTGATTTCCACGTGGAAAAAAACCCGCGGGACGGTGTGGGTGGGTATTTTCCTATTAAGAATCTGTTCTTCCACTTGAAGGAACCCGATATGGCAGCTTTGAAACTCCTGTTAAATGGTAATGCCTCATCTCTTCAGAGATTTGCCAATTGCTGTAGCGTCTGCTGGTTAACATGTTAAAACATTGCAGTTCTAGCTTTGAAATCAATTTCTCGCCCTCGCTCCCACCCCTTTGCAACAGGATGATCTCGGAGTGTTATTTCTAGTGCTGCCAGGCCTGGAGACTGGGGTTGCTGAAGGACTTGAGCTTTAAAAGAACGCTTTTGTGGAGACACATCTGAAATCCCATTGTCTCTGAGAGAGAAATGGAAGAGGAACGCTTGATAAAAATCCTCCTAGTGTACTTTCATCTCTTTTTGCCCTCAGTGGTGTCAGGTGTTATGTTAAAGTCATGTGAAAAGTGTGTGACTTCCAAATTAAAAGTGTGTTGGAATTAATAGTGTGTGACTTCAAAATTACAGTCTGTTCAGGTGCAGCCGGCAGTAACTGGAGACCTTGTCGACTTTTCACTCTGGTCGTGGCAGGCTTTGGAAATGTCTTGAGGGAAGAGCGCTGGGATATTTTTTAACATCTCTGTATTCCTGTCACTGTTCAAGAGCGTCTCTGTAGTGCAAAGCCTTTAGACTGTGAGCAAATGGACAGTGCTCGATGTTGTGTGTGGTATTTCATGTTCAGATGCTTTGTGCGGTACCCGGGAGCAGGATTTGCTGCTTTACGGCAGGTTTTTGTGTGTGTTGGCAGCTGATTTCTGTAGAGAACGAACCTAAGTGAGGTGTCCGTGTGCTGTCGTGTTCCTGGCCAGGGCTGTGAGTATTGCTTGAGTTTTTAATAGATGGCAAGAGGGTATAAAAATATATATATTCAAGTGGTACCTTCTACTTCTTTTTTTCTGGAGACATTACCCACGCAGAGGAACGGTCTCTTTTCCAAGTAACATCACACTGAGGCCTTTTTGACCTTTTAAAACTTTTTGGTAATTACATTACGCTTGATTAGATACTTACAAGGGATTATTGAATGGCAGTTACTCTTCAATGCCTTTAATCCTTCCAAAGGAGAAGTAATCTCCCCTCTGAATTTCAACAAGAGCTGCGCTTGAGCAAGGTGGCCGAGAAAATGCCTCCTCGTGGAAGTACAGGGCGAGTGATATCATCCCACTTTGGCTGGAAACGAACGCCTTAATTTTCAGCCCTTTGCGTAAGCGTGGTCTCACATGGTTTGACTTTATTTTGGGCAGTAGGGCTTTAATAAAAACAAGTTACTAACCAACACCGAAACAACCCTCTGGTTTTTTTTCTCGCAGACCAAAGGCAAAGTATTAATTTGCGCAAACAAAAAGGCATTTGTTACTGAATTCTGAGGACTTGCTGTCTGTTTGCCAGGCAGACCAAGTCGGCTGAAGGCCAGAACAGGTACTGGATTGCTCTTCCACTTGTGCTGGGTGGGTAAAAACCAAAAAATTGCATCCTGTCTTATCTAGAGCCGCGTAGTGAGTTGAGATAGCGGCTGCTAAACAGAGAAATTGGGCTGAACTCGGATCTGCCGCTACTTGTGTGTTTCCAGTGGAATCTCTTCCCTCCCTGAGCGGCAAGAAGTAGCCTAAGCTGGTAGAAAAGCTAACGTAGACTAGAAAATAGATGCGGCATGTGAGTTTTGAAATGAAATCCTGGGGCGTGAGATTCTTTTCCCGGGCCTTTTATGATGTAGGGCTTTCTCATCTCGGTGCTTTGTGTCATGCTGGGGTTGAAGAGGGGAGCTAGGAAGGACAGACAAGATAAAAAGGTTGTGCTTAAGGTTCTTGTTGCTCAGCTCTCGAGTCGCTGTATCAGGCGCTCTCTGAAGTGGTGAGCTTTTTCAAACGGGAGAGATCTAAGAACAGCATGGAGCTGTAATCGAGCCTTAGGGCTGCGAAGGGCCTGGGTGGGTGTGATAAGGGCCATGCTGGGAGGGAAACGCATCCTCAGGGGTGGCGGAGATGCAGAGGGAGGCAGTGGGAGGTGGCTGTGTCACAGACAGAGCGGCACAGAGCCCGAGATGGGCAAACCAGGAGTGTCCCTGTCTGGAAGGGCACCGTTTGTGGTAGCACTGTGGGGTTTGTCTCTTCCAGCAACTGTGGTGGAGGATCCTCAGGCTGAGGCGGGTTCTTGTCTGCTCCTCTTGGACCCTTCAGCCCAGTTACACAAAGGGCACAGCAGCGCTGACAGCTGAGCTCGGCCGGGTCTGTCCTGAACCTCTGAAATTCCAGTGGTGGTGCCTGCATTGCATCCAGATTTCCAGAGGGATTGTGTTTGCAGTGTTTGGATTTGCGGTGTCATGGGAAGCCTGCATGGTCTGGCTTTGGCTAACGCAGTTTTTCTGTTCGTGCCATACAACGAAGAGATCCCTCTGCAGGGCTGTGTTCCGATGTGGAGGGTCTCAGTTGTCTGAGTGTTGGATGGAAGCTTGCCAGCCACTTCAAAGGTATCTTTGCTGATAAGAGAAGCTGTGTTTGCTGCCAAAGCCACTCCAGTGGCGCTGGATATGCGGTGTGTGTCAGCCCCGTTTCTTCCTGCTTCTCGGATCTGTTTACCTCCTCGGTTACCATTCCCTGCAAAACCTTCACGTGTCTGAGCACGGGGCTGTTTGCACCAAATGTAGGTTTGTATCCTATTGGAATTTTGCAGCCTAAGGTGCCACTGTACTCTTTCATTGCGCTTTGTTTTGGTGTCTCTCAGGGAAATGCTTTTATGCTCCAGTACAACACGTGGTCAGTAAGGGGCTTGCTGCAGCCTTGCAGATGAACCTGCTTGGCATTGGTGGGGATCTGGCCCCGGGAGTAGGGTCAGTGCAATTCTGTGCTGCTGCAAAAGAAAAGGAAGATAAAGTAAGTAGATAACCACGCTCTCAAGCAAATAAAACTGGAGGGCAATTGGTGGAGTTGTCCTAATAACAAATTTTTACACCTTGTTGTAGGTAGAGCTGTGTTCTAAGCAGAGCCAAGTCCCTTCCCCACATCTGCCTGCCTCGCTGTTACGTGTGCCTCTCGTGCAGCGTTGGTCTGACTGCCTTTAAAACACTCATCCTCTGCTCTGCTTTCAACCTGGGGCTCTGGGCAGCTCTGTTGATTGGGAGGTCACCGGGCATCTCCGAGCAGTGGCCCCATCCTGCTCGGAGCTCTGGTTGTTCAGGTAGATGTGTCCTCTTAAGTATGGAATTGTGGGGACAGGGAGGGGTGGTTGCCCTACAGGTTTTGCTTGGAGAGTGTATCGAGTTCAGTTGTGATATTTATGGGGACAAAAAGGACTGAAGAAAGTGAGGATTTGAAATGCGCTTCCTGTTTAATAGCTTTGATCATGAAAAAAAGAAGTTTCTCTGCTAGTACGCTGCACAATGTTTGATGTGAAATGAAAAATCCACAATGAGTTGGTTGAAAGCCTTGCAGTAATCAAGGAAGAAGAATTATTAATTCTCTGAAGGGGTCTGTGCTGCAGATGACCTACTTTACAGCTGCAGCGTGTCTCATGGCTGCGTTGGTACCAAGATATGAGGAATCTTAATATACACCACACACGGAAAAGCCACACACTTGAAAGATGTGCAGTGGCCAACATTTTGTGATAATATTTCTCCGTAACAGTGTAAACCGCTAAATATACAAATGCCGTGAGTAAAGCTGTGGCTGGGGTGCGGGAGTGGTAAGTCTGGCTGTATTCCTGCTCTCACCCATGCATCCTTACCCACTGCGTCTTCCTCTGCCTTGGGTGCCTTAGGAAATAGTGATGCTGAATTCTTACTGTTTTCCCAGAAGTTAAAGGACGCAGAAGGCTGTTGTGAAAAGATGCTCTCCGATTTCTCATTGAGGACATTAAATCTGCCTGTTTTCCTGCCCGCTTATTTTTAGAACAAGCAGAACGGGAGAAGGTGAGCGAGTGCAGTGATTTGTGCGCTGCTCTTATCTGAGTTGGTGGTATATAAATATGCTTCCGAGGTAGAGGTTTGATTCCCCCACTGGTAACCGAAGTGGGAGGTTTCTGTTACACTGCTGGCACTTTGTACCTGGTCCGATACGGCGGTGGGATCGGAGCCTGTTGCCCAGGGGATGTACTGAACACCAAAGGCTGCAGCTGGAGTAATTATACTATGTATGTTATAGGCTAAAATGTCACTGCTGCATGTGTATTGGCAAGGAATACACTGCATTGGGTCCTTTTACATGTGGGAAGGTACTCCATTGTTGCTGCATTTTGTTTCAGATTGCCTGTATGCTTATGCTGCCTTGCACTGCCCCAGACTTTGTTTCACTGCAGCGCCGATTCAGGTCAGCCAGGAGGAAGGTAACAGTGCTTCTGTGCTCCAGGTCATCCATCTGATCCCTCCAGCCGTTTTTACCTAGAGATAAATCACAGCCCTTTGAAAAAAGGTATTGGGGGAGGTTGGTAGCACAAAGCCGCCGTGCAGAGCATCAAAACTGCGAGCAGAATTACAGAACCTCACTTCCAGTATTTCACAGGACCTCCCCACTTGGTCCTGCCACCTTCCGAAGCCCGTTTCACACGCAGCTCATCAGTGAGGGTGAGTGTAGCCGGCTTCACCGCAAGAAGGAATGCTCTCAGCCATAAAATTGCTCGGTTTGTTGTAACTGAGTGCCCGAAGCCCAAGATTCAATAGCATCAGCACAGAATTATGCAAAAAAATAGAAGAGAAAATGGGAATGAGGGTTGTTGGGAAGCAGCTCTTCCAACCTGGAGTGTGGGAGGCAGTGGTGTGACATGGTTTCATGTAGGAATGTTTCATGTAGGGCTTTAACGTCCCTTCCCACCCAAACCATTTTATGATTCTATGATCTTGATTTAGACAGGAATAAAAAGGATCTTGCACTTCTACAAATGCCATCACTGATTTCAGCGGGAACTCAATCCACTTGTCTCCCAGCTCCATCAATTCCAAAACCATGAGAACATTTCATGTTTGCTTTCCTGCTATGTATATCTAATTATTCCTTTTTAAAAAGATGTAGAGAAAGGATCCTGCCAGAGCATGGTTTTTGGAGTCGGCAGATTTGGGTTCCAGTTCCAGCCCTGTCACTGCCTGACAGAATTTCAGGCAGCGTATTAGATAAAATCTCTTATCTCGGTGTGTTACACATTCACCCACCAGTGGTTTCTGAGCGCATCCTTGCTGCTGTTGAGTTTATACAGAAAGCATCTCGTGAACTTCACGGCGTGTTTGTTTGGAAGCAGTACCATCTCTCTATCAGATTTGGAACCACATTGCTGTAGCTCAAGGTCCAGGGCATAAAATGTTGACAGCATTCCTTAGGTCTCATATTTATTATCCCCCCTAAATATTTTGAAGCTGAAGTCGTTAATGTTCGCTGGAATGCGGAACAGCCGGGCGAGAGCTGCAGTAGATCCCAAAAACATCTTGATTAAATTAGAGGGGAGGTGGAGGGGAGGAGGGCTGGAACAAAGAGGCCGTTGAGAAGCTGGCACGGCGTGCTGGGAATTTATGTTCCAGCGAGGGGTGGCAGCAACCTACAGCTCTGCACATGGTGCCTGTACACCCTGCCGTAACAAAGGGGTATGTGTGCATGTGTGAGCCTGTATGTGGATGCGTGTGCACACACGCGTTGGGCACCTTCTTTACTGTTTGGAGCTGTAGAAAAGCCTTGAGAAAGGCAGCTTGCGAGAAAACGACTGAGCTTGCAGTTAGAACCACTGGGCAAGAGTTACGGTTGTCATCTTGATAAAATAATCTCCTTGTTCTCTAGTTTTCCTGATTTGCAGAGAAAAGGGAGCCTGTGTTTGGCTTTGCTCAGCCCAGGTGAGGTGGTGCTGGCTACGTTCTCCCTTTCCCCAGCCTCCGGCGTTTGGTGGGCTCCCATGCCGTGCCTTCTTCCTGGGACGCTGATGGTGCATAGCGAGCTAGGTAATCACCCAGAGCAAGAGGATGAGTGTTTAGCCCTGGTGGGATAAGAAGGAGACAGGGTTTGTTGGGATACCCTGACTCTCTCAGTTCATTATTGGAGCCAGTTAGATGAGATTGTGCTGCAGAAGCTCTTCCTCAGGCTTTTTAAGGGATGTACAGATAAACTGGAGTTGCAGATACAGCCAGGAATAGGTAATAATCAAATTTATCACATTTTCTTTTGCTTTTATTCATTGCTTTTCCTGAAAGTTTGTTTACAAAATGAATCATTCTAAACTCTGCCTTTGGTAAACATAATACAGAATTTGATGTTGAAATAGGAATTGATACCTGGAGGCATTTACAACTGCAGAGGTGATGTTTTCTTCTTAGCGTGCATTTCATTGGGCATTCCACACCCCATTCTAATGTGATCTCGGAATCTCCTGTGCCTGTGTGGTGATGGTTGAAATCAGCAGCCTTTAATCCGGATGCATTTTGAACTCATGAACAGTTCTCTGTGCATCAGGTCCAACACACTCGAGCAACAATTCTTTTGCTGATATCTACAGCTTTTTCTTTTGACTTTCCCAAGTGGACTGTTCTGATTCCTCCAGTATCTTTTCATTTATCAGGCTCAACTAGCTCAACATTTTTCTGCTAAACCTTTTTTTTCTGTGGAATCGGTACTGAGAGCAGCATTAAATTAACGATGTTCATTGCATAGCTCTTGTTTTCGTGACACCTATGATCTATCTTACCTTCATCTTAATGTAAGGTTTTTTCCAGTCCAGCAATCCGTCGGTTTCTTTCTTGAGAGCTCATTTGGAAGCACAAAGAGTTTTGTGTTTTGACAATTTGGCACTTGCACTTCTTCTTTTCTTCTTCAACCTGAATATGCATGAAAATATTCATTTTAATCTATTTCGCATAATGGATGCTTCAGCAGTTTGTACAGTGAATGAGCAATTTTATGCACGAAAGAAGCAAATGGGCTGAAAAGAGCAGGGTGCAAGGCAGATGATTGGGCCAGGCCGAGCAGTTTAAGCAGCACAGTGAAGCGTAATGTTAAAAACCTCCTTCTGTGTGAGAAGTTCAGTGCTCAGGGCGCTGAGAGCAGACCCAGCCAGTCGCTTCCATTCATCATCTCCACTGCTGAGCAAAAGGCGCAGTCAGAAAACCTTTGCGACCCATATCGCTGCAGCGCTGAGCTTGTTTTGTGCTTTCAGGGATGATGTTGCTGGGAGTTTGGGTGTCACCAACTTTTTTCTTGCCTTTAAATTCGAGACTCCTCGGAAAAGGCCAGATACTCCCTTTTGTCAGCGATTGTGTCAGGCCCTTGTTTTTCCAGAGGCACATCTGGGTACCTGGGGAGCAGATTTAGGATCCTGGGACTGGAATGTATGAAAAGGCAAGAGACCTGACCTTGGATGCTCCTTGGATGATCCACGTGCATCCCGTGGCTGGTCTGAGCGGTCACAATGTACATCAACAGGTCTATAATGAAACATCTGTTACTCCAGAAACGCAGTAAATCGAGTGCTGCTGCTCTGGACAGCATTCCAAAAAGGGTAATTTAACATCAAATCATATCATCTTTCTCTTTTTGCTTTTTAATTTATCAGGGGGTTTATCTTCTCGTGGATCTCTTGACGCACAGGCAGAAATGCTGGTTTCAATATGGATTTGTCTACATTCCTTCTTTCCTTTCCTGGACTTGGTAGGCATAAACGATCTCCAACCTGTCCAATGTGCCTGACCCGGTGGGTATCACCTACTTCGAACATGCAGGACATGAAGCTTCAGTCAGGCGAACCCTGCCTTAGCAGTCAGTGGATGAGGAAAATCTGTAAACTCTATCAAATTATTCTTGTTGCATTTGTGCTTTCTAATTAGTAGAAAAATAGTGGACAAAACATAGTTATTAGATGATGGGTGTCTTTTTTTGTGACTAGGAATGTTTAATGTAGAGGGACAAGGTGTCTGCTCTCTTCCTTGGCTTCTCCAGTTACTTGCCTAGAATGCCTTTCATTCATAATGCCTCAGGAAAAGTGGGATTTGGTGCGCTTTATGTCTTTCCTGCACCTCATAATGATTAGAGCTATGAAATTACAGACGGGGCTTTGAGGACATTAAGGATTGTACTGCAAGGGCTAAGATGCTTTTTTGAGATTTGTCATTAGATACCAGTAACTGTTGGGGTTTTTTCCGGTTCAGCGTTTTATAGGAGAGAAGCTGTTGAAGCTCGGTGGCTCTGGTGCAGCCCGAGCAGAGATACCATTAGTGAATGTCACCTGGAGATGGAGCCATCCTTTCCCTCTGGATAGCATGTACAGCTGGGCGTTCTGTCTTTGACAAGGGAGCAAATCCTGGTGGGTTTGTCTTCTCCATTCTCTCTGTTCATTGCAGGCGTCCTACAAGGAAAAACTTAGGGATAGACCAAGATTCTCTCCAGGGCTGCTGGTGTTTCCTTCCTTTCCACCAGACTGAGGGAAATATTTTGTCCAGTAGTTGACAAAGGCAGTTCTGTTTTATCCTTCTCCATTTCCCCTTGTTCTTGGTACCCAGCTCACAAGATTGGCTCAAAAGCCCCTTCCCACTGTAACGCGCTGTACCACGCTCCACGTAAGGATTGTAGGCAATGATTACTTATCTTTGGAGGTTTTGAGGGAGGTCTCCCCTTCCGTTGTGTGTTTGGCCCTCAACATAAGAAGGATGTGGAGCTGTTGGAATGGGTCCAGAAGAGGCTACAAGGATGAGCAGAGGGCTGGAGCACCTCCCGTAGGAGGACAGGCTGAAAGAGTCAGGACATTACTACTTGAAATCTCCAGCGTTGAAGAGGTGAAACATCTGTTTGGGTCTAACTGTAACTGTTGGCTTTAATCTCTTCCAGTGACTGTAGGCTGAAAGATGTTAATTGTGTTGCAAATACAGAGATTTTTCTTTCCATGTCATACTCCTGCTACAGAAAAAGGGGATTTGTTAAGGTTTGTGGAGCGCGTGGCTGCACCTCCACGCTGCTTTGCAGGTGTGTCAGCAAATGCCTGCTCTGTGTCTTGCTTAGTGGGTCTGACTTTCTCGGCTTTTCTCAGGGAAGCACTTCAGAATACAAGCGGTGACAGTTTTAGCATGAAATCCTATCTCTAATGAAGTGAAGATTAATGGTACCATCGAACTCATTAAGGAAGACAGTCGCTTCACCCTTCTTTGCATGCAGAAACGCCTCTTCAAAGAGGGCTTTGCATACAGAAGTACCATCCATTGGTAATTATGGCTGCACATTGTTGGATGTTAAGTGTATTTATTAGAAAGCCAGAAGTTTATCTCTTCCTGTGCCAACAAAAGCCAGATGTTTCCTGGCATCAGCTGTCCACGCAGTGGTTGGATCCAACTGCGATGTGGAAGTGCTGACTGCCTGTTACCTAGAAGGGAGTTTAAACAAGTAAATATTTTTATATTACAAGGACAGGCTGAGAGAGTTGGGGTTGTTCAGCCTGGAGAAGAGAAGGCTCCGGGCAGACCTTATAGTGACCTTCCAGTACCTGAAGGGGCTACAAGAAAGCTGGGGAGGGGCTGTTCACAAAGGCTTGTGGGGATGGGATGAGGGGCAATGGGGATAAACTGGAGAGGGGCAGAGTTAGACTGGACATAAGGAGGAGTTTCTTCACAATGAGAGTGGTGAGGCCCTGGAACAGGGTGCCCAGAGCAGTGGTGCTGCCCCATCCCTGGAGGGGTTCAAGGCCAGGTTGGATGGGGCTCGGAGCCCCTGATCCAGTGGGAGGTGTCCCTGCACATGGCAGGGGTGGGACTGGATGGGCTTTGAGGTCCCTTCCAACCCAAACCAATCAGTGATTCTGTGTTCAATAAAGGAATTTTATTCCTGCTGGCTTTCTTATCCTGCATTTCTCCAGCTTCCATACCAAGGTCGCCTAGATCCATAGTCTAGGTCGATCCTGCTAAAATGAGCCAATCTATGTGTTTTCAGGCTCGTCATGTTGAAAATCTCATGTTCTCTGGAAATTTCCCTGTGTTCACACTGCAAAGCTTTTCTATCTGTGTGTGTATCACATTTGGGTTTATTAATACTGTTTGTGCAGTTTGCCCATGAATGGCTCTGGGCTGAGCAGTTATTGGATTTGCTGGCATAAATAGCTGTCCTTAATTGAGCCTAAATTATTTGGAGGTGCGGAGCATGCTCACTTCCTCCGCCTTTTCACCATCTTCCCCAATTAACTTTCATTTCTCTGTTTTGTTGCAGAGCAAGGAAGTGGGATTGCAGCTCCAGGAAGACTTGATGAAGGTCTTGAATGAACTCTACACGGTAAATCAAACTGACTTCTTGACATCTTTTCAGGCAGAAGGAAGAAGTGTTTGACTTCTCCCAGGCTGCTTTTACAGCAAGGACTGAGCACCGAGGCTGATAAATGTCTGCAGCCGCTGCAGTGGGAGGCAGCTTGTGTTTGCCAGTCTATAGAGCACCATAAATCTTACTTTTGCACTCTATCCCTATATTGTTTCAGCTCTGTAAGTGCGGGCTCTGCTTCTCAAAGGACTCACTTTAGCACACACCTGCTGCTAGCTGCAGCATTGGGATTAAAAAGAGTGAGAGAGGTTAGAATTAACTCCAAATACACTAAAAGTGTTCAGGCTGTGGTTTTGTGTGGTCTGAGCATACGGCTTCTGGGGAGGGGATGACACTGTGTTTATTTGTTCCTCAACTCTTCTGGCAAAACAGCTCTCTTAATAGAAATAGTTTTCCATCTGTGCTTTCTGCTTCTCAGTAAATCCATTGGAGCCACCAAGAAGGAGGCACTGTCTCGGGAAGGAGAAGGAATGTGTTCATAAAAGTTCATGGGCTGCTTGGGGATTTTTGCCCGCACGGAGATGAATGGAAAAGCCTGTTGTTTGATTTCATTTTTGCTTTCTGCAGCTGTTAGCAAGCTAGTTCTCTTTTAAAAGCGGAACCTAGACGCTGTTTTCTTGCTCAAGATGTCTTTTCTTTCGCCCTTCCTAACGATATATTGTGTCATTATACCAAGGTATGTGTTCATTCCTTCGTTCTTTTGAATGATCCAGGGATGTTGCTCAAGCCGTGGTGTATCAACCTTGCGATGAAATCTGATGTTAAGGCTGGAGTATGAGGGGGTTTCCGGAAATTTCCTGTATCAACATTTCCTGTATAGAAGGGAGTTGTTTCATTAGAGCATCAAAGCCTAATGTTTGGACTGATCTCTCAGGTCAAAAGGGAGCTCGGGGGTAGGAAAAGGGAATTCATTATGCACTAACGTTCCTGCTGCTGCAGTGGCAGTTGAAGAGGTGAGGCTGTGAATCCCATTTATGATTTTCCTTCTTTTCTGCATTGGCATTTCGTGTTGCTGAGTGTTTTCTGCAGGCACAGGGAGTTTGTGGTCCTCGACGGGAGAGCTGAGGACAAGCAGGATGGTGGAAGCTGGAGGTGCTTTGAAGCTGATCTGTGGTTTGACGTTCTGTTGCTGTAGTTGTTAGTGCAGCCTTAGTTTATGATAGTCTGAGCAAACTGCCATGTGCTCGTGTTCCTGGAAGGCAGACAGTTCACCCTGGGTGTGAAGGTGGCTTTGCAAATGTAGCAGTGCCCGTCATCAGCGCTGCCTGCTCTAGAAATGGTTCTTATTTGAGGGCATAGTCTGATTCAACCTCTGAGTCATGTACTTGGATGGGATCCTCGGGAAGGATGTAGATCTCTCTCTAAACGCAGACTTTTAGGAACGGATATTTATTCCTAATCCAAGTTCCCATGGCTCTGGAGCTAATCGGGTGGCTGGTTCCTGGAGCTTCTATAGCCGTGTGTCATCATTTCTGCATCTCTGACACATCCTCGAGCCAAATACTGAGTCCTGACCATTTCTCTGTCTCTGGAAGATCTTCCAGCACTTGGCCTTTGATAAAGTGATGCAGAATATTACTTTTATTTTTTAACGTCGGTGCTAAGAACTTGGAATCTATTTATTCTTCCTTTCTGCTGTAAAATTTTTAACTGTCCCTTCATGAGAAAATGTCTTTTCCTTGGAAAAAGCCACTGGTGCCGATCATATGAAAAGCAATTTCTTGCTGGACTCAGTTTAATCCCCGGTAGGATTGCTTTTATCGGTACTTTTAGCAATACTCAGTGAACCAGAGGTGCAAGTATCGAAAGGGTTGGTATAACGCCTATTTCAGGCAAAATGGATGTCCATGCAAATGGGCAAAGCCTCTGATTTTCCCTACACAGATAAAAGAGAGGGGATGGTTGTCACCTGTACGTTTTGTCCCGTGCTGTTCCCTCCGCAGTGACCCCGCTGCCAAACACGGGGCCGGCAGAGCTCGTGGCTGCCAGCGCGGCGCCGTCAACGCGATGGAATCATTAACATTGTGATTTCTATTTCTGCTTCTCTTGCTTTCTGCCAGTTCCACTTTCAGTGATAGACGAAAAGGAACTACTTTGCATCCATTATTATAAATGCCTGCTTTATAGTCTAAGCATATGCAGGAGCTGAAAGTGTGTGCGTAAATTATTCAGAAAGTCTCTCTTTAATACTGGCTGCGTTCGCATTCGCTTTCATGTTTAAATACAGCGACTCTTTGTATCTGGGAACCTTTGCTGAGTGCTGCATCAGGAGAGAGCACACATCCTACTTACATAAAATGATGTTACGGTTCACGCTAAGGTGAAATAGATATAAATGAGTTTTTATCTGAAATAAATGATTTGCAAGCGAGGTCTGAGTTAATGCTGGAACGACACTATTGGGGTGTCTTTATGCAACTCTGCATCTTTTTGGCCCCTTGTCAAAATTATATCATCATGACGCTTGCTTTCGGATGTGATCGAGTTGCTTTGTGGATTAAAAATGCTCATTTATATTTTATGTCCTTTGGTTTTTTGGTTCTGTTTTCTTAACACAAAGCTGGACAGGAATATCCTGCATATGTGCTGTACAACCTTGTCCGTGTAGCACAGGGTTCAGGTCACCCTGAGCAAAAGAACCACACTCTTTAATTAATATTTTTATTACCTGGGGTGAACAGAAGTACTTTTAGATGTCAGATTTGAGTTAAACAAATCCAGCCTAGGTTGCTTTTGCAGCTGTCAGGTTCAGACTATTGGTTTGTATATAGTTCCTTGAGACCTGTGATGTTTAAAGGAGTGATTCATCCAGATGAAAGACTGAAAGGCATCCCTTCGGAAACCTTACCTGCTGATGAAAAGCGATCATTTCCTAATGTTGGCATGTAATTTTCTTTGAATAGTAAGGAGGCTGGATTTAGCCTGTATCTTGTTTGGGGGGTTATAACTCCTTTATTGGATTCCACAAGAAGGCACGTGCCAAAGTTAAACAAAGAAACAGCTGCAAAATAATCCACTTTGATTTCAGATGGATTTTGAGAGCTGTGCTTTCATTCACACATCTTCGGTTGTGCTTTTTTGAGATGGGAAATTTCCCTGAGTATTTTGCTGGCTTAGACATTTCTAACTCCCAACTAGCAACCAGATCAGACTTGCGAGTCACTGACCAAATGCTTTTGCTTAGTTTGCATGATGTCTTGCATCTAATATGACGGACAGCTGTAATAGGATCATAGAATGGGTTGGGTTGGAAGGGACCTCAAAGCCCATCCCGTCCCACCCCCTGCCATGGGCAGGGACACCTCCCACTGGCTCAGGGGCTCCAAGCCCCATCCAACCTGGCCTGGAACCCCTCCAGGGATGGGGCAGCCACCACTGCTCTGGGCACCCTGGGCCAGGGCCTCCCCACCCTTGTGGTGAAGAAATTCCTCCTTATGTCCAGTCTAACTCTGCCCTCCTCCAGTTTATACCCATTGCACCTCATCTTGTCCCCACAAGCCTTAGTAAGCAGCCCCTCCTCAGCTTTCCTGTAGCCTCTTCAGGTACTGGAAGCTGCTCTAAGGTCTCCTCGGAGCCTTCTCTTCTCCCGGCTGATCAACCCCAACTCTCTCAGCCTATCGTCGGATGGGAGCTGCTCCTCATGAAATAGTTTAAGGAAACGTAACAGTTTTGGAGAGTGCATTGACCAAATCAAGAAAGAAAATTGTTGTAGCGTAGAATCACAGAATCATTAAGGCTGGGAAAGGCCTCATCCAGTCCAATCATCAGATCAACACCACCGTACCTACTAAACTATGTACCCAAGTGCCACGGCCACGCAGGGTTTGAACACCTCCAGGGATGCAACTTCTTTCCTGGAATTTTTCTTCCCGTCTAGACTGTGAGCTTTCGAGACACAGAAATGGACTTGGTCATGTAGATAAAGTAAGGCAAAACATCTACACGCCCTGTTTGTGGGTTAGGTAGACCCATCTCTTGCTCAGCAGGCTGAACTGTGGTGTGCTCTGACTCTCATGTCATTTTTCTGCAGGTGATGAAGACCTACCACATGTACAACGCTGACAGCATCAGTGCTCAGAGCAAACTGAAAGAGGCAGAGAAGCAGGAAGAAAAGCAGATTGGGAAGTCAGTGAAACAAGAAGACAAGCAGACGCCACGCTCCCCTGACTCAACTTCCAACGTCAAGTTTGAAGAAAAACACGTTCGGCGAAGCTCTGTCAAAAAAATAGAGAAAATGAAGGAGAAGGTACTTGCTCAGTGTTGGTGCTGTGGCGTCGAGTGCCGCAGGAGGGGACCTTTGCAGCAGCTCAGCGCAGGAGCTACTGAGTTCCCTCCTTTGTGATGTTCAACTGCAAGTCTCAGTTTCTGTATGAGTTTTAAGCATTTAGGTTCAGGGAAGGCAAGAGCATCAGGTGTCTTTTTAGGACAGTCAGATAGGCTTTTTAGGTTATCCCAGGGTATACAGGCATGGCACACAAAGCTAAAAGGAGATTACAGCGTGAGATAACAAGTGCCGCCTTGGGAGTCATGGTTAACATAGGTTTTTCTTGCACAGAGTACAGGATTTTTGTTCTCCGTTTCATGCCAGTTTGAGATCTGGCAATCCCAAGCTGACTTCCTGGGCAGAACTGGTTGCTTTAGCCATCAGTCAGTCAGTTCAGTAGTTCAGTGCTAAGATTCAAGACAATAGAAGGTGAATAGTTATTTTTGGATTGATTATGGTCTGAAAGGACCAAGCTTAGGTCCATCCTCTGCTGGAAGAAATGGGGTGCCTGCAGTAGTCCTCGGGCTATCTCTAGGCTTCTAGCAACCATTCCAGTAGTGCTGTAGCTGGCCTATAACCTCATGAACCCACCTTGTTCCTTCATTCTCCCCTTAATCTTCCCCAACCTGCAGTCTGTTTAAGAGAAGACTTTACATGCAAAGCTGTCTAGTCTAGTAGTGCTTAAAACCGTCTAAATAATTAATCTACATTCTAAGTCTTTGAGTTTTGGTAAAACTGGAGTCCAGAGGAACAGTGAGCAGAGTGAGATTTGGTCAGTATTCTCTGCTGTTACTAAGAACGCTACTACCTCTGCTGCACCTCTTTTTAAAGTGCATTCTGGTTTTTTGTTCTCTTTCAGCGCCAAGCCAAGTACACAGAAAATCGACTGAAGGCTATTAAGGCGAGGAACGAGTATCTGCTGGCTCTGGAAGCCACCAATGCATCCGTGTTCAAGTATTACATCCATGACCTGTCTGATCTTATTGATGTAAGTGCTGCTGCTTGGGTGTGAAGCAATGAGTGCCATTGCCATTAGCCTCTCCAGCATCTTCTATACCTCTGTATGGCTGTGGACTGGTGGTCTTGGCTGGGCAGCTTAGAGGCTAACAGCAGGCATGTTAATTGGTCATTAAGCTGTTAAATGAGCTGTTCTTAGATGGATAACTCAGAGTTTGTTGCACAGATTGAAGCCTGCACAAGAAAGTTGGCATTGAAACGTGTAGAAGGAGGAGTTGCTTAGTTAAAACGAAGCTCAACTTCAGTATCACACTGTTGCTTGACATTTTCTATTTACTATTTTAAGCAAACCTGCAAGATTGTAGCTCTGAAGCAGATTTTGAGAAAAGGAATGTTAACTGTAGAAACTGTGTCCCAGTTGGTAAAAGAAATTGAAGACAGAAGCATTTTCTAAAGCTGCTTTTAACTTGTTTTGAAAAATTCTATATATTTCAAGATTGGCGTTTTCTCTAGCATGTCTCACGAGAGGGATGAACCTCCCTGCTTTTTAGACCTTCCATCCTCTGATAGCCTGACCCTCCAAATCTATAGCAACTTGATGCGTTTCTGCTGTTGTTGGGACTGCAGAGCACTTTGAGTCCGGCTCTGAAAGGGGTCCGAGCAGTGTCAGCAGTGGTGGAGGTTCCATTGCTTGCCACTCTGCACTCTTTGTCTACGCAAAGAGACAAAGAAGTAAACTGGCTATAGAAACCAGTTCCCCCTTTTTACAGAATCACAGAGTTGGAAGGGACCCACAAGAGTCATGGAGTCCAATTCCTGTCATTGCACAGGACAGCCCCAACATTCACACCATGTGTCTGTATGCATTTGTCCAAATGTTTCTGAATACTGTCAGGTTTGGTGCCATGACCGCTTCCCTGGGAGCCGTTCCAGTGCTTCACCACCCTCTGAGTGAAGAGCCTTTTCCTAATGCCCAACCTAATCCTCCTCTGGCCCATCTTCCTGCAATTTCCTCAGGTCCTTCCTTGGAACGCTCTGCAGCACCAGGCAATGGAGCAGAAGGTGGAGGGGGCTCCTTCCCCGGCTGCCTGCAAGCTCTCTGTTCTGCAGCTGGGTGATGTCCCCAGTGTTCAGGGGTCGTCAGTTCTGCTTTTACAGCAAAACGCCCCAAATCTGTCTTTGAAAACTCAGGAAAGCCAGTTAGGAATCCTGAGATCTTCCACCACCGTGGAACTCCCCACTTCAGCCTGCAGAACTGGAGTGCCAACCGCACTGAAGGCGGTGTGCCTGGGTCACTGGCTGTTGCTCGATCTCATTCTGCTCGCCAAGGGCAGCCCGCTGCCGTCACGGTTAGAAACACTCAAAGCCTGCAGGGAACTGCCTTTGTAGGAGAGGGAGTGATGAACACAAGTGTCTCTAGACGCAGGCAATAAAGAGCACTCAGATCACTATTAATTAGTCAGCTATTATAATACCTAACAATATATATAATGCATTTATTCGGCTGATCATAAAAGCGCATGAAGTGCCCTTGTGCTAGGCATTTATTTAAGCCTGTCCTTTGGAGGTCAGGCTCATCAGTGCTGCACGAGTTGGAAAAATACTGTTCTTTGACAATGTCACAGCCTGCAGAATTGCTGTACTGCAGAGGCGCGTTTCCTTTCGACCTGCTGCTTGTTGAGGATACAATTGTGGGGTATCAGTTGCTCAAGCAGAGTTGTGCCCTCTTGATTTTTTAACAACTGTTAACTTTCTGCTTATTTTTATATTGCAATGTAGGCAATAGGGATTCGTTTCGCTGACATCAGCCTAATTCACTTCTCTTAATTTTTTGTTTTAAAATCTTATCTGTAAGTCCTCCCCCAAATACTATAAATGCGCTCGGTTCAGTTGTCTCCTAGCAGACTGCTCTTCGTACCTTTTCGTGAGTCGTATGTAGTAAAGAATCCATTTAGATTTCATAAACCTATAATAATTTTTCTGGTTTTTAGGCCCTGGCCCAGGTTGATGCATCTCTGGAGGGGTTCCAGGCCAGGTTGGATGGGGCTTGGAGCCCCTGAGCCAGTGGGAGGTGTCCCTGCCCATGGCAGGGGGTGAAACTGGATGGACTTAGAGGTCCCTTCCAGCCCAAACCATTCCACAGTTCTGTGAATTTCTAAGCACAAGCCTGAGATTTTTTTAAGCACTACATTGACAGCTAGAGGTTCTCCAGCCTAGAAGGCAGCACTTTTCTCCCTAGGCATTCTCCGAGTTGTGGTGGGCAGTGGTGCAAGACAAGAAGCCAGGCTTTTGCAGGACGTGGATTTGTCACAGTTCCTAGAGAGGAACCGTCCTGACTCTGGGCGATTCCACACCTGCGTTAACCCCCTTGTGTTCCTTGCAGCATTCAGTTTAACAGCACCTTGCAAATTCTCATAATCTTTAAAAGAAAAGTATTATCTGCTCTGTTTTCAGAAGGCATTCAAAAATGTGGAACTTGCCTGGGAGCGCAGGAAACGGAATTCAGTTATCTCATTGTTAATATAGATTTACTAATGCCTTTCATCCAGAGGAATCGAAAATTAACAATTATAAGCAGTGATGGTTATCTGAAGCATCTGACTTAAATAAAAATGTGATTTTTAAGCTAGATCTTCGTTCTTTCCCTTGATCTAATCATTCGATTATATTGAATTTTGAACTATGATATAAAAGCATTCTTCAAAGTTACTTACAAGTAGATTGCGTTAGGCCAAATGGCATTAAACTTGTCATGTTTATCCAACACGTTGTTTTCCCCCTCCACGGAAGGATAACAGGGAGTTAATTCTTCATTGTGACTTAAGAGCAATGAATTGTTCCTGACATAGCTCAGTAGTTTTGTATTTCCTGGCTTTGGGGACTGAGGCAGCTCTTTGATGCCGATGAAATATTACAGTAATGGGAAAGTTTGTATTAACTCATGCTTATGGAAGGGTCACTAGGACAGAATTAAAGAAAGATAAAACGTGTGTGAGTGCTAAAGCCTAGTTTTCTCTTCGAAGAATGGGTATCCTGTTGCTGTTGGCTTTAAGATCTCATGCTTTCCCTTCCAACTGTAAATTGCATTATAAAATAGAGCGGTCTTTCTCCTTAAATCTTCTATTTGGGCCTGTTTGAAAACACTGGCTGGCAAAGGGTTAATCGGTTGTCATGTTGGGAAGTGAATTTGAGTGAGTTATGATTAAATTCTTATAAATTGATTTCCTTGGAGAACGATTCCATCAAACATTTATATAACCCAGAAAGGGATGGCAGGATGGATATGTTTATAAATATGCTATGTTGGACTTCTTAAAACGTTAAAGTGGGGGAGTGGGCTGAGAGTTGTTTTCTGTCACTGGCTTCAATAACATAAAGCTAAAAATCTTCATCATTTTAATGTAGTCCTCCCGCCCGAGGCGGGCTGTAAAACATGAAGTCCCATTTGACTTCCCAGTCCCAACAGCAGATTGGCTTTTCTTCCGGACATGGATGTGTCCTGGAGGACACGCTGGGCTCCCTGGGTGGGCGTGCATCGTCTGACCCACAGCCGGAGGGGCAAAAGAGCGACTGCTCCTCTTGAATCCAAGCTGATCCTTGTCGTGGCTGGGCTGCGCGCGCGACTCAGAGTGGCTTTCCCCGAATCACTTTAGAGGATGGCACTGTAACGCACGTGCGGAAGAGCAGTAGCTACCCTGGCTGTTGATCCAAGACTGCTCCACACGTGCAAATTCTCAATCAAGCGTCTTTTGTGGGATTTTGGCTGGGTTTTGTTCTTTCTGATTGACTGTAATGTCCTTTAATTCTCTGCCTCCAGCCTAACCAGCAACTGCAGCTCTTTTTTACAAGACTCCCCACCTGCCACAGCTTCTTGGCAGAGGCGCCAGGCATCCAGCGGCTCTTGGTGACAGGAATTCTGTGAAAGCAGGGAATGGTCCAGTAGTTGCTCTCTTCTTTCCCTCCACCCCTCCTTTTTTTTTTTGCCTTTGCACAAAATGACAGTGATGAGCCCCAAATGATGGGTGAGGAGGAGATTTCATGTGAATTTTGCTTACAGAGCAGCACAGCAATCAAGCAGATGGTCGCTTGCTTTCTTTTTGGATATTCTCCTGGTGTATGTAATCTTGCTTCTAATTCCAAGAAGGTGGGCTTTTTTCCTGCTCACTTTATTAGACGTCTGAAAAATTCAGGCTGTTTCTGGTCAGCTAATGAAAAGCGCCTTTTTTTCCTTCTGAAACATTAAGTCTTGGCTGCGGAGATGAAGCTGCTTGATTGTCCTCCAGTGACATCATCTTGGTGTCAGTAACAGCCAGGAAATTCTTGACCACGACCACTTTCTGCTTGAAAGTTTTTTGCTCTTCTGTTTCACCCCAGCAATGAAGTCATCCCAACTGACGGCTGCGTGCTCTTTGGATGACTCTCTGCCTGTGATGCGCAGGTCGTGTTCTTGCTTCCTGGCGTGCACTGAATTAAGCAGTTTTCTGTATCTTGGGTGGAATAATTTTAATGCAGATTAACCTTTGCGGGTGATCCAAATCCTGTGTCGTCTTTTCTCAGAGTAGTTTTTAGTCTATTGTTTTCCTCGTACTTTGAATAGTTTTATTTAAGGAGTTTGGAGCGTTTTCAGTGGGAATTGGACCCCCTGAAGGTAAGGTTAGGATCTAGAGAGATATGTTGAACGTACCCACTTGAAGGTTACTTTTGGGGTTTTTAATGGCATGAAATTGCCTCTCTAGTACTCTGTGTGAACTCTGCATGCTCTTATAACAATTTAAGCTGAGTAATTATATGGTGTTGCAATTTGCATGGGGTTGTAGGTTGAGAGTTCTGTTTAGGACCAGCTCTGTGGAGCCCTAGTCAAGATGCCTCCAGGGTCAATGAGAGATGTGGGACCACTCTAGCACCCAGAAGACATTGGCTCCATTTATATAAGTTCTGGCTTCAGAAATGTTGTGATTTCCATTCCAGAATTTCTTTGCTTATTCATATAGAACTGTGTGTGTTTTTCCAGCAGTGCTGTGACCTGGGATACCACGCTAGCCTCAACAGAGCTCTCAGGACATTCTTGTCGGCTGAGCTAAACCTGGAGCAGTCAAAACACGAGGGTCTGGATGCCATTGAAAACGCCGTGGAGAACCTGGATGCCAACAGCGATAAGCAGCGCCTGATGGAGATGTACAACAATGTCTTCTGTCCACCCATGAAGTTCGAGTTTCAGCCGCACATGGGTGACATGGTCAGTTTATGTTCCCCCTCTAGCTCTGTAAACAATAGGAGCTTTGCCTCTTGACTTCCCTCGTTTTTGATACAGAGCCACTAAAAGACCACCCGTTCAGCTCTATTTATAGGAGTTAGGAAGGAGCCTTGGAAAAGGGAGATGATTTGAAGATTCAGCACAGGCTAATGACGCAGATACCTGAGTACAGTGCCTCTCACTTTTGACTTTCAAGGCTACTGAAGATGAAAATGCTTAATTAGGTGTAATACTAAATGTAGATAGGAAACACTGTTGTAATCTCTTGTTCAAATGACAGTTAACCTCTGAGCCCTGACACAGACTCTGAAGTTGGAGATTTGAAAGGGCAACAAGGAAGAATCATAGAATCATAACATAGTTTGGGTTGGAAGGGACCTTAAAACCCATCCATTTCCACTCCCTGCCATGGGCAGGGACACCTCCCACTGGCTCAGGGGCTCCAAGCCCCATCCAACCTGGCCTGGAACCCCTCCAGGGATGGGGCAGCACCACTGCTCTGGGCACCCTGGGCCAGAGCCTCACTGCTTTCATAGTGAAGAAATTATCCTTACTCTCTAGCCTAATAGCTGTGATAAAGGGCCTTCAGACATTCAAAACTCATGACAAGCTTACGTTACTGAAGTAGATGATTTTTTTTTTTCCCCTACTTCTTCTTTGATGTTCATATTCTTTCGCAGTCGGGAAGTGAACTGCAAGTGAGTAGAATTGGCTTTGTCTATGGGTTGAAATCCAGGGCTACAAACATTTAAAATTAAGCACTGCAGAGGATGTTTGTTTATAATAACATAATGAACTGCTTGTGGTGTTCGCAGTCGTGCAGGTGTGTAGCCCTCTAAAAGCAGTGCTCTGTCTCTTCCAGGAGTCACAGCTCTGTGCTCAGCAACCTGTCCAGAGCGAGTTGGTGCAGAGGTGTCAGCAGCTGCAGTCCAGGTTATCCACGCTGAAGATTGAAAATGAAGAGGTGAGCTAACAAACCAAAATCAACAATCCTTTTACTACTTCCAGTGGGGAATGGGAACTAATTAAGGAAGAATTTAGTTATCAGTGATCCTGTTTTATGAAGTAAAATTCAAGAATAAGGCAACTGAGGCTGGTACGACATTAGTGTGGGATTTCGCATGAGAACTGGGTGCACAGAGAAGAGCCTTTGAAATATGCACACGTATCTTTGTTCCCATCTTTTAGTTGGTTGGACTGGCTGTGTTGCCCAAGTTGTATTTGGGTAGGCAGTAAAAAAAGAGAAATTTAATGGTTTGAAGTGAAGACAGAGAATTTGCATAACTTAAGATAAGAACTAATTTTTGTTTAATCAGTCATCCAAGATGAGGAGACTGGACTGATGGCATTTGTTGGGAACAAGTCAAAATACCTAATCTACACCTCTGTGTTCAAGCAGTTTTAATCCTCCTGGGACAAAATTTGCATCTCCTTTGTGTCTAGGAAGTAAATTCAGGCCTTTAGTGAAAATTTACAGTGCCATAAAGTCCTTTTCTTAATATCTAACATTTGATGCCTGATATAGTTGCAGAAGACAATTAGCATCATAGAATAGTTTGGCTTGGAAGGGACCTTAAAAATCATCTCGTTCCAACCCCCCTGCGATGGGCAGGGACACCTCCCACTACATTAGAAGATCTTTGTTCCAGCAGTCTTTGCTTAAATTTCTTTACATCTCCTCATCCCAGCCTGTAAGATTAGCCTATTTTTTCATATCAACTAAGAAGCAAAGCTTAGTTATGGCACGCAGGGTGTGAAACCATTAACATCTTTTCATCACTGAAATGCTCCAGGGTGGATCCTGCTTCTGTTTTTGATTTGTGATGTATTGTCTTCACTTTATAAATGCTGTCGTTCTTGCTGGGCAGGTGAAGAAGACTATGGAAGCCACGCTCCAGACAATCCAGGATATAGTCACGATAGAGGACTTTGATGTCTCTGACTGCTTTCAGTACAGCAACTCGATGGAGTCTGTTAAATCCACTGTCTCGGAAACGTTCATGAGCAAACCGAGCATCGCCAAGAGACGGGCCAACCAGCAGGAGACGGAGCAGTTCTATTTCACAGTAAGGAGCTAATTTTCTCTATGAGCACATATAAATGCATTTAGAATTTTCCACACAAGAGAGTGCAAAACAGGGCTATCATCTTACAAAAATGCTTCTGTAATTGATTTTGGACAAGCAGAGTAAGCGTATTAGATTTTAAACGCGGGTGCTTTCAATTCTTTACAAATATATTGGGATACCTTTGTTGATGCCATCCTACTCTCTGGATAAATCGTGTGAAGTCTGATTTCTTCTGCATTTAAAAAGGACTTGTCTGAGAGCGTAATAGCTTGTAAATATCAGTTTTCAAAAACAACACAAACTAAAAGAATGTTTAGCTCTTTCTTGTTATTATCATCTTAAAATTTCAGCTCACATAAGCTTCTAATTGTGCCATTGCATTTTTACAAGATGCTGAGAGCTTTTTGTATTGAATTTCAGACCAGACTGTGTGGTTGTTTTCCTAAATTCAGTTTATGTTAAACTATTGGATTCGCTTCTATTTTAAAAAATATTTCAAAAGATGAAAATCATACCCTTATCCTGCTTCCTCTGTCGTTCCTTTGGGCATCCTTTGCTGCGCTTGCTGCCCTTCACGTTCCTCTCCCATGAGTGGTGTTGCTGGTGAAAAGCCTGAAGTTCCCGTGCACACCGCAGAGGCTGTCGGGGTGGTTTCTGTCGATCCTCGACTTAAGAAAATTAAGAAGTCTTCGTAGAAGGTGAAAGTGACGGTGGAGGAAAGCGAGTAGAGAAGCTGATTCCATTCAGAAGGGATTGACCACCCTGCCTGGGGTTATGAAGCTAGAAAAATGACTTTTTAATTGAGCTCTAAGTGTTCCCTCCCTAGAGAGGGGCTGCTGTGACTTTACAGGCGGCTGAACCCAGGGCTTGATTTGGGTGGAGTATTTTTGTTTCGCCAGGTTGGTACCGTGCTGTGGAGCAGTGAGGTCCCAGCAGGAGCGTCTCGGTAAGCAGGGGTGCGTCCTGCCCTGTCCTGTGCAATGCAGGTAAAAGAACTGTTGATAGAACAAAGCTGCTTCCAGAAGCGCTCTGTAACCAGCCTGCTCAGACGCTGACGGATCTGCTTATTGACCAGGCTTATAAATACGCTTTCTATGGATTTCAGACTGTGAAACTACAAGGAGCGGTTTTTTCAGTGTGTGGGAGAAGCTCAGCTGAACGTTACGGAGACAGAGGACAGAGCTGCAGAGGACAGAGCTGCGCAGCAACATGGGCGAGGCTTTCTTTGTGTAAGGGAAAGTCAAAGTGCAGTGCAGAGCAGGGATTTAAAACCCCTCCTACCTTCCGCCGTGCTAAATGCTGAGCAAGAGGAACTGAAGGGAAAACATTCATTTGAAAGAATATTCCATATAACTATGTTCAGGTTGGAAATTCCACGTCGTGCGTCGCTAGGCAGAGCTTTTAGGTAAATGTGGTGATGCCACCATGGGAATTGGATTGCGGGAGGACTGACTGCAGCATCTCTGAGCTGCGTTTCCACTAGAGGCGTATCATTGCACGCTTATGCCGTGCTGGCTGTGTTGTCAGGGCGTTGAAGGGATATTTGTATTCAGAACAGAAGCTTAAACTTCCCCATGTCAGGAAAAAGCTTGGACTTAGCGCTGAGCTAATGCAGATGGCTAAAGCGAGGAAGCAGCGGTGACTTCAGGGAGCTGAAGCGCGGGGGTGTCTCCTGGGTGCCCGGCAGGCGGGTACCGCCGCTGCCATGGCTACGCTCCTGCTCCCTGAGCCAGCAGAATCCCAGCTGGGGAGGATGCTTGTCAGTGCCGAGATCGCGCTGCTGCTGGTGCTGCAGCTGGCACTCCGCCCTACCTGCGAGTGAGAAGGGGAATGAATGATCTGATTCTTTCCACCTGTAAAACAGGGGGATAATTTTGGTTCCTCGTCAAAATGTTATTTTTTCCGTCTAGAAAGATTAAACCCCCGTACAATGCTGATTCTGTGAAGCACTTTAAAACCGAGTGTGAATTTATTATTACCAAACCCTTAAGTCACGGGTAAGTTTTATGCAAAGTTCCCTCGCTAATCAGTCCTGCAGGAATGTCGTGCTGGTTGTGTCAATGCGCCCCTGTTCCCACTTTCCGCCGCTCGCACGGGATCTGTTTCACCCACTCCTTCAATCGATGCCTTGTTTGAAGTCTTTGGGGGCGAAGAGGGAGGGGAGGAAAACTGCTGAGCTTTCCAGATTGGAGACAGTTAAGGATGCAGAACGGTGACAGAAACTGTTTTTCTTTATAGCTTCAAAAGCATAAAATCTCCTTTCCCAGGAGGCAGGAGGACACAGTCTGGGCTGCATTTTGCTGCTCCGTGTGTGCACTGCCGTGAGGTTGGGCTGGGAGAGGGTCAGAGTTGCCTGGTGTTGAGGACACGGTAGGTGCAAGAGCTCACCGTCTCTGCCTAACGACAGACAGTGCAGAAATAACAGGACATGAGGGCATTTCTCCTGCTTTGTGTCTGATTGCCCTTACTCTGACTCCAACTCTGCTCCGCTAGAAGTGAAATCCTGAGGAGTTCTCCTGCACTTTGTTTGTTGTTTTTTTTTCTTTCCTTGGCTGCTTTTATTAAACCAGAAAATAAAATGCTGGAGCATCTTTGTAATTCATTGAAAAAGCCTGAAGCCTGATTTTGGAATTAGTTATTTCGAAAGTACTGGGGGCAGGCAGGGTACGGAATGTTAGACATGAGGAAGTAGAAAGAACGCCAGGAACACCGCACTGGATAGGAACCTGAGCTTTTTCTCCTTTAAAACTATCCCTGGTACCCAGCTGCAGACAGGCAATGTTCTTGAAGTGAACGCTGCAAATGCCTCAAAGCCGGAGATCTGGGAATGCCCCCAGCGTGTCCCTGCCCTTCCCAGGGATCCTCCTGCCCTGCGCCAACTGCAGCCACCAAGACACGGAGCCTGAGTTTTCAGATCTGCTTCAAAGAGCAGCTTAACTCGCTCTTAGATCAAGTTGATTTGCTATCTCTAAGCTTCGGTTAGAGCCATTTGGAGCTGAGCCTTCAGGCCCATCTCTTTGCCTGATCGTGACTGTGAGAGAGCAGCTCAGCACCTCCCGGAACCGGATTTATCCACAAATCCCCTCTTTGAATTCGCTGGTTATTTTTGCAGCTTTTACTCCTCGTGGTTTTTTATGTCAAAATTAGATTCAGAAATTTAACTGATTTAGCAAAGCGCGTCGTTGGGGATTGGTGTATAAATTCTACAGGGAAATCCGAAAAAAAAAAATGTTCATTTTCTTTTTGCCACAGCGATCACTGTTCCTATTTTCTTGTACAAAACCACAAAGTTGAAGTCTCAGTATAGGAAGCAGGAAGTGCTGAGACTCTCCAAAAGGACCTAATTCTTGTGAAATTTCTTTTCCAGTGTTGTCAATCAAAGGGACGTAAAACACAGGCTCCTGGCAGTTCGTTAAACCTCAGCTCAGCCAGCTTTGTCTCTTGTGTTGGCACACGGGGCTGCTGCAGAGCCCGCACTGGGAGCTTCCGTAGCTCCTGGGACATTCCCCGGCATCAGTGCTGCCACAGGGTGTGGGTATGGAGGTGTATTTCATACATGGAATGGTTTGGGTCAGAGGGGACCATAAAGCCCATCCAGTCCCACCCCTGCCATGGGCAGGGACACCTCCCACTGGCTCAGGGGCTCCAAGCCCCATCCAACCTGGCCTGGAACCCCTCCAGGGATGGGGCAGCCCCCACTGCTCTGGGCAACCTGGGCCAGGGCCTCCCCACCTGAACAGTGAAACATTTCTTCACAATATCTCATCTCGATCTCCTCTCTTTCAGCTGAAAACCATCCCCCCTCATCCTATCCCTGCCCTCCCTGATCCAGAGCCCCTCCCCAGCTTTCCTGGAGCCCCTTTCAGCACTGGAAGCTGCTCTAAGGTCTCCCATGGAGCCTTCTCTTCTCCAGGCTGAACAACCCCAACTCTCTCAGCCTGGCCTCGAACGGGAGGTGCTCGAGCCCTCAGATCATCTTTGTGGCCTCCTCTGGACCTGTTCTATGTGTGTGTGTATATATATATATATATATGTATATACACATAAATATGTATATAAAAATATATATATGTATATAAATGTGTATATATATGTATGTATATATTACTTCTTGGCTCGTCGCATCTTGCACAGACGCTGGTGTAACGACTGGCTTAGGACAACCAGGGTCCAGGCACTCCCATGGCTAAAATACTGGTTTTTACCATAAGGATTTGCACTCTCCTTTGACCGTACAAGACCAGGACTGTGAGAAAGTGGATCAGAATGGGGACGGCTGCAGAGAACAACTGGAACGTTTCATTTTTAAATGAGAATCCTTTCTTTGTGTTCATTTTCTATCTGGATTTTTAAAACATCTCATGATTCTAAAGCGCGGCCTGTGCTATTTGAAGAGTTATGTGCTATTTGTGTATTTTTGAGTGTAAACATGTCCTAATTATACAGCTACTGTACAGCAGAGTATTTAATGCACTGCAGCGTGGTGAGGATAAATAATGCTGTTCCGAGCTGCAAAACAAGAGATGAAAGAGCTGTAAAAAACGAGCTGTGAAAAATCAGAAACAAGTGGGAAAAATGACTGTACGATTATATAATATTTCACCGAGAGAGCAAATCTGAACTTAAATAATATCTTTATTTGTTTTGTCCCGTGCCCCCCTCGCAGCCCTGTGCATCATCCAGCGTGGAGGCAGACACAGTATTTGACAAGTAAAGTGGGGTGAGAAAGGTTAAGTGAGAGAATAAGCACAGTAGCAGCCTTTTAGTTTGTTAAAACAGATTGCTCTTTCAGCTGCCCGGGACGCAGAAGGGAAGCGCATTTCCATTTCGCCCTGTCTGGAGAGGAGCTGCTTGACAGCCTCTCAAATGGGTAAAAGATGCCAAACTTTTAGCTGATTTGGCGGTGAAACAATAGGAATTGCACCAGGGCTACGTGTGGAATGAGTTTCAGGTTTGCGGGGATGCATGAAGCGGGAGGACTTGGCTCATCTTTTGCACCGTAGACTTTGGTGTCATTCCGTACCTGAGCATTATCAGAATGCAGGCACCTAAAGATGCAGTCAAAGAAATAAATTGCCCACTCCTGATTTTGATGATTTTTTTTTCTGCCTTCACAGAAAATGAAGGAGTACCTGGAAGGCAGGAACCTGATAACGAAGCTCCAAGCCAAACACGACCTCCTTCAGAAGACGCTGGGAGAAAGTGAGTTGGGGACCCGCTGGTCACTATTAGCCAGGCTGTTGCACTCATTGAATTAGTCAGGCGGCGGCGGGGTGGAACGCTCTTGGGTTCCTGATGCGAAGTGGACAGCCTCATGTTTTATGAATTGACTTTTCCGATCTGTTTGATGGAGAAGCCAAGTGACCTACGTGGCTCTTCGATTAATCGTGAACAGAAAATGCTAAATGAATCACTAATATGCACCACTTATTTGTTGAAACGAAGCGTGTGCTCATTAGTTCATCCTGTCCTTTCCCTATTCCCGCACGTTCTGCTTCTCACTTAAGAATCAGTGTTGGAGTAAACCTTGTGACTTTGTTTACTGATCGGTTGGGAAGTATTGTCCTGTTAGGCTACTCAGAAGTTCATTTGTGTGGTAGTTCAGCTGCTTCTCACCTCTGTGGGTTCTGTCCAGACCAAGCTAATGTGTATGAGCACAGGCTTTCGTTAGGAGAGTAAGCAACACACTTCGGAGCATGTAAAATATGTTGCCTATCCAGAGGGCATTCGGCAAGGGGCAGCAGCCAGAACTGAATATGCGTTTGCTGTTGGTGTCAGAACAAAGGAAGATTTCTTTCCCTTCATGGTATGGGCAAATCCTGTTGGCCAAACACACTTAAACTATGCATCCAAGTTTCCATAGAAACCTGTCTGCCTCGTATTTGCAGAGGAGAAGGCTTTAACACTCTAAATGTCAGGTCAAAACATGGCTGGAGTCGTTGCTGGGTTTCTCTGCAGGAGCAGGGCTCAGGGTTTGATACGTAACTGAACCGGACTCCCCGCAGTTTATGGTGTGCAAATCTTCTGAATGAAAACTTAAACAGCGTGTGGTCTTTGAAGTGCTTTGCTTTCAGTTTAAAAATGCACTATAAAAATAAAATCCTTATTGCTACAGTAATTAAGAGTCCCACGTTTAGCAGCCCTAAACCGCTAGAAGGTAAGGGGAGGATGCTGCCGTTGGCTTATTGTTGAGCTTTATTGTTTAAAGTTGTTCATCTCTCCAAATGTCCTGTAGAAAGGGTGGGTGAAGCCAAAGATCTGTGTCCTCGGGGTATTTTCCTTCTGCCTCTAAAGATCTCGGAATGGCACCCGTGCTGCCCCTGTGACTAATCCCATTCCTGGATCATAGCTGACCTCTGCATACCGAGACCAATTTCCTCTTAACCTGCCTGCCCCTTGAACCCATCTCAAGCTGTGGTTGGGGGAAAAAGAAGAGGAAATTAAATGTGATTTCTGTATTGCTGTGCAGATTTAAAGGCGGCTTCTGTTTTCATCTGGTTGCTTTGCAAACCAGGGCTTGCGTAGTCACTCTGAAGGGACCCAGTGTGCGTCAGGGTGAGCTCCAGCAGCTTCTGAAAAAAACACGTTTATCATTTGTGGGATGAAAAGGGACTGAGAGAGGGAGGTACGACCCATCTCCGAAACAACGTTAGCAGGTTAATGGTACAAACTGGGGACCGTGCCTACGCTTATCCGTAAAATGTCACTTAATTGGGGAACAGGAAAATGAAATCCCTTTCACAAGTCCCTGGAGCATGGTTAGGAGCTTTAAAGAAAAATGTGCGTGCAGCTGTGGGTCTTCAGTCCTTGGAAATTCATAGGTTTGTTACTGGTTTTACTCTTCTTTGCCCCATCCGCAGGTGACATTTATTAGTCCTCTTGCAAATTACCTTAATCTAAAGATGACAAGTTTCCAGTAATAAAAATAGCAGCAAGTCTTCCTATCTACAAGTAATTATGTCCCTGCCTACTGTACACATTTGTCACCCTAATGCGGGAGCCCCTTGATGTTGCCACAGCCATGTAATTTATAGATATGAATATTCTATGATGGAAATTGGACAGATGGCTGGAAATCCTGCTTCGGAATAACATTTTCATGTAAATTATGTGCTGTTTTGGCTTTACGTGGGGAGAGGAAAGTGGCTATCGAGATGTGTTCAACTAATCATCAGCCATCAGCAATTAGACATTTCCCCAGTTCATTCTTCAAGCTCCCCAGGAGCAGGAAGGCAATGGTAGCAAAGCTGGATTTTCAGCTGTTGTAAATCAATGTGATTTCAGTGACGATCATAGAATCATAGAATAGTTTTGGTTGGAAAGGGACCTTAAAGCCCATTCAGTTCCGCCTCTGCCATGGGCAGGGACACCTCCCACTGGCTCAGGGGCTCCAAGCCCCATCCAACCTGGCCTGGAACCCCTCCAGGGATGGGGCAGCCACCACTGCTCTGGGTAACCCGAGCCAGGACCTCCCCACCATCATAGCGAAGAAATTCCTCCTTATGACCAATCCAAATCCACCCCCCTCCAGTTTATACCCATTGCCCTTCATCCTATCCCCACACGCCTTTGTAAACAGCCCCTCCCCAGCTTTCTTCTACCCTTCAGGTACTGGAAGCTGCTCTAAGGTCTCCTCAGAGCCTTCTCTTCTCCAGGCTGAACAACCCCAACTCTCAGCCTGTCCTCATATGGAAGGTGCTCCAGCCCTTGGATCATCTTTGTAGCCTCCTCTGGACCCGTTCCAACAGCTCCATGTCCTTCTTATACTGAGGGTTCCAGAACTGCCTCTCTTGCTCCTTGTTGTGCTGTCTGAGAGTGATGCCGGCGTTAGCAGTAGCCGTTAGCTTGGCCGCTTCCTCGCAATCTCAGTGCAAGTTAGTGAAGTGTTGTTATAAATATGTTTGTGGAAAATATCATTAAACGTCTGTCTCCCGAAATAGCTCGATGCCAGCACGTTTGGTCTGTGGGCTAACAAATCCATGAATGTTTTCAGTCTTAGGAAGTGGCTTTTATAAAGTAGAATCTCTCACCCTGCCATTCCCCTGGGAAGGGGAGGGAAGGAGAGGTTGACAAGCCCAGTTTTTTTGGCAGCAAAGCTGACAATTAGAATGCACAGAGAACTCATTTTCAAAAACAATGCTTTCCAAAGAAAGAGTCCTCGGGCAGCCCAAGCTGTTTCCTGCCCTTTCTGGTTGGCTGCGGCAGAGCTGGGGCGGCAGGGATGGGCTTTGGTGGCCTCCCCAGCGGTGCTCCTCAGGGAGGCGGCTGCTGCCCGGCTCCCCAGACCTACCCCAGCCCCCTCCAGTGTTTTTTCTCCTCCCTCTCCTTCCAAAACTGGCTTTACAAAGCCATTGCAAGTATTTTCCCAGTCCGCTCTTCTTAATGCTGTATTTCTTTGTCTTCTTAACAGGTCAGCGGACTGACTGCTCCCTTGCCAGGTAGGTATGGCTCAACGGATCACTCCTTAAGGAAGACCTGATGCAAATTGCTCACTGCCGTTCTGAAAGAGGGGAGATGGAGATGAGGTCTTGGGAAGAAATGTTTTGCTGTGAGGGTGGGGAGGCCCTGGAACAGATTGCCCAGAGCAGCGGTGGCTGCCCCATCCCTGGAGGGGTTCCAGGCCAGGTTGGATGGGGTTTGGAGCCCCTGAGCCAGTGGGAGGTGTCCCTGCCCATGGCAGCAGTTGGAACGGGATGGGCTTTGAGGTCCCTTCCAACCCAAGCCCTTCCACGATTCTATGATTCTCGATCAGTTACCAACACAGGATATGCATATAGAAAAAGTTATTAATTTAGCTAATATATAACCAAATTCCTGCTGGTGAAGATGGCTTTTAAATGCCATTGCTGTTACCTACGTCATTGCAGGGTAGTGGCAGAGCTCATACATGTGATTAGTAACCTCTGGTCAGCTGAGTAACGAATGTTCCTTGCGATTCAGTGCCTGAGTAAACACCTCTCCCTGCCTATCGCTGCGCTGGGCGGTGGCTGCAAGTGTGGCCCTACGGGGGCTGGCAGGGCTGCCTGCTCCAACGGGTTGGGAAACCACTTGGGGTTAAAAATAAGCAAGAACGGGGAGGGAAAGGTACAGGAAGGTCTTCTGCTCTTTCTTGCCTGGTTTAATCTAGGTCAGGAAGGGGATGGGCAGGTGAGGAAACTTTCATTTGGTGTGGTCTGCCAGAGATTTGGGTTTTAATAACCCACTTGTGTTTGCACAAGGGAGATGGATCTGCAGGGTACGTCCACAGAGTTGGTGTACAGGGCTGAGCGATGTAAATCAGGGAACTCTTTATCCCGTTGGTGTGCTCTACTCCAACGTGGAACTGGATTGCGGCAGCCGAGAGACCCTGGAGAATGAACTTTTCCTTTACAATTGGGAGCAATCACAGAGCCGTAGCTAAGCTTCTCCTGACGGGGTTTCTGTAAAACATAACAGATCTCCATCTCCCAGTTGATGGATTCAAGGGGCTCTGCTGGGCATGAGGAGCTGGAGCAGAGCCTGTGCATCATCCTGCTTCGTTAACAAAAGGAAGGTGATTACTACTGATCTCGAGTCATTACTACTTTTCACATTCCTTACAGCAAAGCACAGCTGACAGGTCCTAATTAGAGCCTGACATCTGTAATAATAAAATATTATTCATCATGAAACAATTTTAAATATCAAAGAATCATTACTGCTAGTAGTTTAAAAAAGACCTTATTGTCTCTGACAGCCCCTGGAATCTGATTTCATCTTTTTTCATTCAGCAGTTTTGATTTTTATAAAAGGAATTTCCCCTGAATTAACACATTGTACAGTCTTTTTAGAAATCACACTTCTAATCACCTTATTTATAATTCAGCAGCCATCTGCCCTAGCAGGGAATTGGCTCGAGTGATACATTAGGGCTTCATTTTTACAAGAAACTATAGGAATTTTAAACCCCGGTAATAAATTTTGAGGGGAAAAATCCTGGCAGAGCAGGGCTTTTTCCTCTTTTTCTACAATTAATGCCTCCCAATGTGAATAAATAGGACTATGGCAGTGTATACTGAAGGGGCTTAGCCTGGCTGATGCGTGCTGGGGCTTGAGAGGGAGTCGTGTTATTTATTTATCTGAAGTCTTATCAGAAACGCTGATAAAGACGCCGTGATGGCAGCCGTGACCAGCACAGCGGGCACCAGCACGCTCCCAGCTCTCCCCGCTGGAGAGCGGCTCTTTGGGAGAACAGCTTTGTGCAATTTAGAACAAACTTCATCTTCAACGAGGAGCTCGATATTACAGTTTTCCATATGGTTGGAATTAAAATGTCGAGGGTAATCTTTTGTCAAAGCAGTGGACTCCCTGGTGTCTGTTTCAGGTTTTTAGCGTTTTAAAGTCACTTAAAATTTTTCTGCTGTTCCCTAAATTGAATGAGACGAAGGCTTTATGATTGACTTGTGTATCTGGCTCCTTCCCTCCTCCAAAATACGGGTGGTTTGGGATGCTGAAGGAATGAACCAATGATAGCAGAGGATTATCTTGACTTTTCTGTTCTGTTTTTCCCTCCTCGCCAATGGGCTGATCCCATCAGCGGCAGGCGCAGCTCCACCGTGAGGAAGCAGGTAATGACCATTTCCCTAAGTAATGGAACAGGGATGTGTGTGTAGAGAGAGATGGAAAGCAGGCAGGTGTCTATGTCCTTCCATCTCGCTCTTACATTGACCTTTTCAGTTGTGTTCAAGCAGAACTGGTGTCTGCTCACCCAGTAAGAGAGATCAATAAAACGCGGATCCACAACCTCGATCCATTTACTTGGACAAAATGCAGAAATAATATTACTGTCTTTTGGCAGACCTGGAACCAAAAATGCCAAAACAGCACTGACTTTCTGGACACAGAGATGATGACTTACAGCTTTCGTGCTGTTGTTTCTTTGTTCTCTTTCCCTTTATTTTCCTTGAAATCCTACATCAGTGCCATTAAACCGGTGACTGCTCACTTAGCGTGCCTTGGTGTAATAAAGACGTACAACAGCGATGCTTTGTCTATGGCTGTGGTGGATAATCTGTTACTTTTAGTACCTGATGAGCTAAAATGCGTTTCTGTGAGATATTTGAGCTGCTCGTGACAAAAGAGCAGAGGTCTGATTCGATCCTGGAATTGCTCCTATTTGAGATATTTGGGGATCAGTCCAGAAAGTGAACACATCTGGAACTGCATGGAAGCAGAACGTGGCAGATGAGAGGACAGATTTGTTTTCCGTCCCCCCCACCCTTCCTTCTGCCATCACTGCACCCTGATTGCTGCTCTTGTTCTTGCTCTCGTTTCTCTTTGCGCAGGACTCCTCACAAGCCATTCCCCTGGTTGTGGAGAGCTGTATACGGTTCATCAGCAGGCACGGTGAGTTTACGGACAAAAGGCATCCTGTGATAATTCCATAAAATGAGTGGTGATACAGTAGCCTTAAAAACATTCGGAGGAGCTTGGGACACGGTGCTTGTGCAGAGGAATCCTAGAGGCTGTGTAAAGAAACCATCCCTGGCTGTATTGTTGGTGTTGTGCGTGTGATCGCTTTTCTATATGGTTATTGCAAATAACTGACCTTGCAAATGTTGTTCTTCCGACAATATCCCTTTGTTCCCTGCAAAGTAAGGTTGCCATCCTTATGTATCACTCATACCTCACCTCCACTCACCTCGCTTGGAGCTTTGGGATGTGGCCTTCACTGACAATCATCATGCTTTTCCTAGAGGCAGTGGTATACTCTTAAGTATTTGAATGTAGGAGGTCAACTAGGGAATTCACTGCTTGCCTCCTGCTGCAATGAGATGATTTATACCTCTTTCAAAGGTTAACTTCACAGCCTTGAATGCTGTAGAAGATTTTATATGTTTATTGTAATTTGTTTTCATTTTTAATCGGTATCATTTGTTAGTGGCATGTGAAGCAGCTGGTAATTAACATACGTAGAAAGAGGTTGAATTTATCTTCATTAACCAAGACACAGAGCCATGTAGCGGGGCCTGTTTCATTTTCCTTGTTTAATTGCCAGTTTAGAAACTATAATCTAGAGGTTCATTCTCATCATCACTTGAAGAACCAAGCGCTATAATCCTTCATGGAGGCTGTGCTTGGGCATTGCTGGAGAAATGATCGAAACCACAATGCCGCGTGAACCAAACCAGGGCCATCGGCAGGTTTTATTTGTTCATGGAATGGTTTGAGTTGGAAGGGACCTCAAAGCCCATCCAGTCCCACCCCCTGCAGGGACACCTGCTGCTGGATCAGGGTGCTCAAAGCCCCATCCAACCTGGAATTTTTAGACTCGTATTCCTGCGTTAGCTTAGATCCCCAGCAGAAAGATTTTCCAGCAGACTCGGCTGATACCTGCTCCGACAGTCAGATTGCAGCCTCACAGGTCCAGTTGGTGATTAAGAGGAATGTGCCTTTATACAACAAAATGTAGGCAGACGAACTGCTGGAACTGCCTGCCTGATGCACTTACATTGCAGGAATGAATTTTCTTGGAGATTGCCTGCCTGACATTTCTAAATGCGTTGCTGCGGAGGTGTGGGATGAATGTCATTTTCATTCTTGCTTCTCTGCGCTTGAGATTGTTTCTTTTCACTGTTCTAGCTGTGTGTCACAGCTACCAGCTACAGCCACGTCCTCAATGGTTTCACTGCGCTGTGATAACAACAGTTGCAGAAACAGAGGGGAAGAGGCCACGGGTGCTTTCAAGAGAGCTTATTAGCTTATAGCCTAAATAAAGCAAGGATGTCGCAGTGTGTCCTGTTTCAGAAAGTCTACAGCTAAAAGGCTGGAATGAATGAATAAGAGATGATTTCTTTCCATGAAGCGTATACTTCGTTCATTATTTGATTCGTAACGGTCGTTGGTTACCTTACACGTACCAACAAAACCCTTGCGATAGTGTGTTCCATTTTATGCTGGAACATCATGTCTACATGGTAACTGGGTTTAATAGAATCATAGAATAGTTTGGGTTGGAAGGGTCCTCAAAGCCCATCCAGTCCCACCCCTGCCATGGGCAGGGACACCTCCCACTGGATCAGGGGCTCCAAGCCCCATCCAACCTGGCCTGGAACCCCTCCAGGGATGGGGCAGCACCACTGCTCTGGGCAACCTGGGCCAGGGCCTCCCCACTCTCATTGTGAAGAAATTCCTCCTCATGTCCAGTCTAAACCTGCCCGTCTCCAGCTTATCCCCATTGCCCCTCGTCCTATCACCACGAGCCTTTGTAAACAGCCCCTCCCCAGCTTTCCTGTAGCCCCTTCAGCATCGCTAATAGTTTTTAGTAGGAACATCTTAAAGCCTCTCCTAACCCTGTGACGGCAGGTTGTGCCGGGGTAATTAAATGCCTCCTTTTCAATGGGCCGATTTGCTCTGGGCCTTTGTGGTATTGCTCTCACAAAATGAACTGCTTCATTGTGTCGTTGGCCATACTTCACTTCTGGCTGATGTACTGTTAGTTTATGACTTTCTGTGGGTTATAAAATCCTTGGGGGATCCTTCAGGGTAAGAGATAACAGGCATGGCTGTTATAACCCAGTTATTCTGTCAGTTTACAGAGAAGGGTTCATATTTTTTTCCTCCAGGGTGCTGAGTTTTGTTTTTACGTATTCTGTATGTCTATAAGAGAAAAACAGCCTGTAGAACAGCGTACTTTTTCTGCTGTTGCGTGTGTTTCCTTTATCATATGTTATCCTTCATCTAGTTGATGAAGGTGCCAGCTTATCTTATCTTACTCTTACCAGCATCTCTTATTATTGTCTTCCAGGTTTGCAGCATGAAGGAATATTCAGAGTGTCTGGGTCACAGGTTGAAGTGAATGACATAAAAAATGCATTTGAGAGAGGTAGGGAAGATCTATTCCAGCGTCTCGGAAATTATTACCAAATGCATGAATTTGTTTAAATATTCCGAAAGGGCCTGTTTTGAATGCAGCTTCTATATTCTGTTCCTTTGATTTCTGTTTCCCAAGTGAGTCAGGCCCAGACACTTCCCTGGCGCTCATTAACCTTGAGTACTCAGTTGTTTGCCATTATGCATTCTATCTTGTAGAGCGTCGGTATAATAAATACTCTGAATTCAATCTTCTGCCATGTCTGATAGCTTATTGATTATTTGTAACACTGTAGGATAATAGAGGATTTCATTATTGGGTGTGACTGCATTTTCCTGCCCTCTCCCCCCGGCTCTTTGGGAATAGGCTGGCTGCTAGGGAATGAAATGTCATGTTTTCCGTGTTCTTGACGCACAGCTTGTTACATTTATTCTAAATATCAGCAAGTGAGAGAGTCAATTTCAAGACGCTTAACTTGACAGAGCTTTTAATAGATTTGATTTTTCTGTGTGAAGAACCATTCCATACAAAGGCAAAGAACGGCTGGGAGCCTCCTGACTCATCAGCTTCTGCCTGGGCTCTTCTGCGTAGCAGAGCAGGTTCAGAAGAGCTTGTTCTTCAGGCTGTTGTAGGATCATAGGATCCTTAAGTTGGGAAAGACCTCTAAGATCATCAAGTCCTACCATCTCCTCATTCCTGCTTGGGTCACTGAATTGATAGAGCTGGTGTTAATTCCCTGAGCAGGTCACTCTCCAAGAATACAGTTGATGTGTTTCTGTGCTTGCTGTTGGGAGAGATGAGGAGTAATTAATTAGGCACAGCAAGTTTAGTTTGCTTTTGGGAAGAGAGGAGTTCAGTGGACAAGGTATGTGAAACATGGCATCTGATTCCACCTGTCTTCATTGCCATCTACCTGAGAGTTAAATGCGCAAGAGCAGAGGGAGCAGAAGTGCGTAACATAAGCTGCAGGTAAAGGTTTGGTAGCAGGTTCAAAGATCCCCTTTTTAAATGAAGGAAATTGCCTGTTCTTCAGCATTAACACGCAGAAATAAAAAGGATTTCCCCCCCCCCCACCCCTTCATCACACTTGTCTCTGTAAAGCATGATATACAGAACTGACAAAGTTAACAATAACGTCTCTGCAGTTTATTACTTCATCCAGAACCCTTGGTGGCAGTTAATATCGAGGATAATGCTCCGGTTTGTAGTGGCCCATTTATTATCTTGTATGTTATTAAGATAATACGCAAGCTTTGGCAATTTCAGTCACATAATGGATATATATAGCTTCAATTTGAGGATTGCCCCATCATTAAATCTAATTATATCTGAAAGAGAGTTTTCCCTAGGGACCAACTCCTTAAGTGGGCATCTTTTCTTTTGTAACACAGACAAGCTGAGGCGTATCCGTAGTGACAAATTATCTGTCCCATAGACACCCCCCCCATCCAAATCATTATCGGATGTCTGCATCCTGCTGAGCCGAGTGCGCGATGCTCAGTGGCGTCCTGCGCGTCCACTGCATCCCTCTTGGCACCGGTTGAGTTTGCATAAAGAGCTGCTCCTGGACTCGAGTAACGTGCACCTCCAGGGTGGAGCTGCGAGATTCACACCCTACCACAATATCTGGAGCGCAGAGCCTGAAAGTGTTACTGCTGCTCTCAGAGCATCACCAGCCTCTGTGGGCGAGAGCCGGGTGCTCCAGTGTCAGACGGATCTGCCTGCTAGAAGGCTGTCCCAGGTCTCCTGGGATTGCTGTCAGGGCTTCCCGTCCCGACTGATCCGCGGGGAATGTCTCTCTCCATCTCACGCTGGTTGTAGTGCAGTTGGAGTAGGTGGGGTTAACTTTGTGCTGCACAAATCCTTGTCTCCGGCTGAGGTGCGTCCTTCCGGTCTGATTCTTTTCTCCAGTATTCTGATTTTTCTTCGCTGGTTTTCTTTGCTTGTCTTGAAGGGGAAGATCCATTGGCTGGGGACCAGAATGACCATGACATGGATTCAATAGCAGGAGTTCTGAAGCTCTATTTTCGAGGGCTGGAGCATCCTCTCTTCCCCAAGGATATCTTTCATGATCTGATTGCCTGTGTCAGTAAGTATGTGAAGATCTGTAAAGAAATAGAAATTCGTTTTTCCGCTCTCGTCTTCCACTTTCTTCTTTTCCTATTTTCCCTTTCTCCTGGCTCCAAAATAACCTTCGTATGGTTGCTGTGTTTGGGTTCGTGTTGCGATGGTGTCTTGGGCTCTCTTAGCCGGGGCCTCGGCGTTTACCTGGTCACAGCCCTGCTTATTCCAACAGTGATTTTCTTATGAATGAGCAAGAAGATAAAAACAAATAGATTTTAAGGGTGGTGTCATGGATTTTTCCAAGACATTGCTTCGTGACCAGATTCTTTTGAAACAGAATAAACTAAAAACCTCCGCTTATGAAATATAATCTTAACAAACTCCTATCAGATTGTGTCAGAGATGCCCTTGCAGGAGCACAGGTTTCTTGCCCGGCGTGCTCTCCCAAGAGCTGATGGCTACGGGCTGCTGGGACGCCTGCTGCCGTGCTTCGGCGTGCTCTCTTTAGAGGGCAAGGGGGCAGTCATACACCTTTTAGCTCCATAACCACAAGGAGCACCTATTGACTCTTGTTAGAGAATATCCATCACGAGGGCAGTCACAGTCTCATTGTTAACACTTTTGATGGTTTCTAAAGGTGATTCTCGTGGGCAGAGGGTTATATGTGTTTTTTGGACATGAACAACCTCATTTTAGCTGGCCTGACTATTGCCACATCATTCAGATGAATGATTCTATTGTCCAAGTATTGAAATGGCCTTTGCAGTGGCAGCCTTTGAAGTAAAGCAGAAGATAACTGCTTCTAAAATGACTTGTGGTTTTCTCCTCCTGATAAATGCATTTACAGAGTTGAATTCACATTATATGAAAAGAAAAATCTGCTTCCAAATAAGTTCTCCCTTCTGAGATGATTTATTCTGCCCACTTATTTCTCAGTAGGCTGCTGCACACAGAGCTTTTTGCCTCACCCTTTAACTATGTTAATTTTTCTTTGAGTGTTACGCAATTTCTTTTTTAAACACCCACCTTTCTAAGCCAACTTGAATGAGCTTTTGTGCCAGAACTATTGGAGCAGATGACATCCAGTGCTCCCACGCTAGGAAGGATCTTACAGTGGAGTTTCACGTGTTCAGGCCCTTCGTTGTCCAGGGCTTTGCCAGCAGGTTCTACAGCCTTTGCGTTTCCATGCCGGGGAGCCCTGGAAGGTCTGGGAAATGGGCAGACCCTTCCTTCCTCCTGCTGCTGCTCTGTTGGGTGCCCTTCTTAATGGTTTGCACAGGAACCATCATAACATACTGGTTTGGACTCAAGTAGTGCGGACGTGGCAATACGATGACTCTGTGGTGCTCTTTCTTCCTTTCAGCAATGGATAATTTACAAGAGAGAGCGCTCCACATCCGGAAGGTGCTGCTAAACCTGCCCAAGACCACTCTGATTGTAATGAGATACCTCTTTGCATTCCTCAATCAGTGAGTATCCCCGAGAGCGCCGTGTCCCTGCTGTAGTACTTGATCCAGGTGCGTTTAGGCAGAGGGGCCTCTGGCTGCAGGTGGGCTGTGAACACCAAGAGCGTGGAAGAGTTAGATGAAGATTAAAGAAGAATGTCCTCCCCTTGTTAAGTCAGCACCCGATATTTCTTGTGTACACTCAGATTTTTAAACTCCTTCAGGATTTTCTATTTCACTTCTCCACTTTTCACGCAGACCCAGACCATTCAGCTTTAAACAGCAGGAAGTCCACAGCAAACCTTCCCAGCTCAGCTGTGCGTTCTCCAGCCGACGATGTGCTGTTTTCTGCTGTTAACCCTCCTCCCCACTTCTGTCTCTTGCAGCTTATCTCAGTTCAGTGAAGAGAACATGATGGATCCCTACAACTTAGCCATCTGCTTTGGGCCGACGCTGATGTCGGTGCCTGAAGGTCACGATCAAGTCTCTTGCCAAGCTCATGTCAATGAATTGATCAAAACCATCATCATCCAACATGAGAACATCTTCCCAGGACCAAGGGAGCTGGAGGGCCCAGTCTATAGCAGAGGTGGAAACACCGAGGATTACTGGTATGGTGGATATCACTGAGGAGAACATGAATGGGTGGATGTTTGTTGACAGATTAGCGTGCTACAGTCATGCATTCTGCGTTGTCTAATTCTGGATTCAAGCATCTGGTCCAGCCTTTCAAAAATCTGCTTTATGGAAGAGGAGATGGCTCCGGTATCTCTGGAGAGTCACCGACTTAAAAGAAAAAAAGCTGTTAGAAAGTAGCTATTCAGTTGTCAAACCTAGTTCGCTTATCTTGAAAGGCAAGGTTGTGTAGGGATTTTCTTGGATTTTCTGGTATGGGAGCTGCCATAAATCAATCCTTTTTTTTCCCCTCTCCAGCTTTTGCCTTTTTCTGCTTGTCTGGAGTGTCTTTGCTTCAGACACAGAGGTCACTTGCAGCTGAACCTGGAAAGCTGTGGCATGGTTTAATTTTCAGGGCAGCACTGCTGGTGGGGGAGGGAAGAGGGAGGAATGCGAAATCACCATTTCCATCCAGCTTAAAGCTCCAGAGGCCTGGCCGCGCGCTCAGTCTGAAAGCCACATCTGGAAGCAATTCAGCCAGAGCGGCTCCTGTCATCTGGGGTGGAAGGTTGGGGAGTGGGGGAAGGAAAGGAGGTGTTTTCTTTCCTACTGGCCAAGCTGATCTCTCCCTCTGAAAATGAGGAATGTTAAATTGTGTCCTGCTTCTCCCCCCTCTCCTTCCCTCCTCCAGTGGCCCAGGAATGCAAATGATTATTTTCATACACTAAAATAAATACAGTTTTTAAATGAAGTCACTCTGGTGACAGAGCCAGCCTTGTTTCCCTGGCTTGTCTCAGAGTAGCTTTAACCACCAGCTCGCTCCACGTCCATGCCGTGAGGAGGGGCTCCTCTGTACGAGCTGCCGTGTGCAGGCTGGCCAGAGCCTCTTCTGGAACGTCACTTCATTTTACCCTTCACTCTGATGTTTTTAGCTGATGTTAGATGTGAAAGAATAGTAGAGAAAAAAACCCAAAACATTTAAGAACCTTCATGACCTTAAGGTAATACATTAACTTGGAAAAGAGGTTTTGTTCTGTAAGGTGAAGGAGATAAAAAGGTGAAGTGTTCAATACGCTCAGCGTGAGTGACACTTTGCACGAGTGTGTGAGGCCAAATGGATCGATCAAAACGATCATCATCCAGTGTGAGAACACCTTCCTAGGATGAAGGGAGCTGGAGGGCCCAGTCTATAAGCAGAGGTGGAAACACCGAGCCAGGAAGGTGATTATCAGTTTTCTGAGGGCATTTGGTTTTCCTTCATTGCCCTTTTTAACCACCCTGACCCAAGACTATTTAGCAGAGAAGGGTAGAAGCAAGCAAGGGAGACAGCTCAGTAAAGCAAGGAAGAAGCATCTGGTTCCCATTCAAGCCTTCTCATAGCTCTGGTATTTAGATAGTTGTTACGTGTTGCCCATCGGGCTCCTTGCTGCAAAGCGTGCAAGCAGCAGAGTGAATCCTTGGAGTTCAGCTGATCCATCAGGGAGCAGAACCTACTACGCTTGTGATTGCGCGGTGCCACTTAGCTGACCCGAGTCGTCTTAGTGCCGGGGAGGTTGCGGGCGGCGCGTTGGCGTGGGGGCTGCCGGGGCTTGGTGCCACGGCTTCTGGGCTCTCACTGCAAGTGACACTCATCCTGAGTCAGCAGCTGACGAGGAGCTTTGAAAAGGCTTTCCTTGGGGCAGGGGAGCGTAGGGTGAGGTTCAGAGTTTAGGACAGATTCAGGGCTGCGCATCTGTCTGTCAGTCTGAGACTGCATGAGGTCAGCGTGGGAGAGGCGAGAAGTGCTGCCTACCAGCCATGAGGCCAGCGGGATCACGGGGAAGAAGATAGCTTATAGATACTCAGCTTGCACTGCATCCCTCTGGTACTTTTGGAAGCCGTCAGCCTAGCACTCAGCCGGGGCTCCCCTGGCGTCCTGGGGCTCACCCAGCCGAGAGACGGAGTCTGCAGCGAGGACGGGGGTTCTGGCGGGACGTGCTGCTGGAGGCAGGGTGAGGAGAGGCACCTGGTCTCTGCATCGGCTGTATGCGACACTACCGCTCCGTCTGCGTGAAACTTTAGCCCTCAATGCTGTGTGTCGCTTCCCAATTCAGCTCCAAATTCCTCTGTAAACTTTATACAGCATAAAAGCTTTGCAAAGGATGGGAAAGGGTTGGTGCCTGAGGTGCTGACTTGGAAGATGCTGGGGCAGCTTCGTGTTGTGTGAACTAAACTTAATGGGTTGCCAGAATTATCCAGACATTTTTTCTCTTCTAAAGAAGAGTGTAGGAGATAAATTACCAAAGGAGAGACCATTTACAATCGTGATCGCTTTAACCATTGCAAGGCCCGAACGAGGGATGAAGTCATTATTGCATGAGGAGAACTAAAAATCACCTTTGACGAGTTACAGCATAGGAGTACAAAATGAACACATTTTGCCTTTAGTAACGGCATCTGGTCAGATGAGGACCCTTTTTTTGGTCCAAGATGAGCAGGCAGGGCAGGGAGGCAGCGCTGCCAGCTGGCACAGGGCTGCGGAGCTGCCTGGGAGAGGCAATGGATCCTCTTCCAGTTTCCTTTCTGCTCCTGTCCTGAGGGAACTGCTTTTGTAGCTGCTTAGAAAAACATAACCTTGGGTCGCCACTTGCTTTCTGTTGATCTTTTCCGAGCTTTTCTTCATGCAAAACATAAATGAATTATTTTTGTGGTTTAGGTGCTCTGCAGGTAAAGATTCCAGGTGATCGATCTGGCTCTGTGAGTCGTTCAGTGAAATGCATGAGGCGACCTAGGATTGTGATGAAAGAGAAGGAGAGAGATGGCAGACTTGGACCTGGAAATATCATAGAATCATAGACTAGTTTGGGTTGGAAGGGACCTTAAAGATTATCTAGTTAAACACTCTGCCATGGGCAGGGACACCTCCCACTGGCTCAGGCTGCCCAAGGCCCCATCCAACCTGGCCTGGAACCCCTCCAGGGATGGGGCAGCCACAACTTCCCCTTCTCATTATGAATTGAGAAAGAATTTCCCCCAGGCAGTGGCAGCTATCTCATCAGACATTTAATGAGCTGATTAGAGCAGTGGAGGATAGAGCTGAGGGAGTTGTGGCATGGCAGAGAGAGGCTAGACCCAACATGCCACTGCTTCCTGGCTTCTAAACATCTCCAGAGCTCCGGGTTCTAAGATCTGAGGTTGGGCTTTCCTGATAGGATGCAAGAAGGGTAACAAAGATGTTCGGTTTGCTCAGTCAGTGAGTTTTATTCACACTGCCTGCAGTATGTGTAAATGCATCTGTGAAGTGTCTGTCACAGTGGAACTGGGATATTGATTTCCGATATGGATGTTCCCAGTTCTCTTTGATTTTTGTAAATGAAGGAACTCAATCTCTACCACTGTAAAGCACCGTCTCTTTCCTTCTGTTGTAGTGAAAGTCCTCACGGAGAGAGAGCCTCAACAGAAGACTCCGTTCAGGACGTTACAGCTGAGCACCACACCAGTGATGATGGTATGCAAAGTTTATTCTTTCCATGGTTAACTGGTGCAGAGAAGACAGTGTTTTGTAATTTAAGTTCAAAAGTAGATTCAAAGTGGAGTTTAAATCAGAACAGTCACTTGAAGAACCCCATACAGCATTTGGTGCCAAAAAATGAAAGGACGTGGGGTCAACAGGGATCTGTAGAAGTTACCTCGCTATTTTTAAAGCATCCTTTTTTTCAAGGCTGTCTCATCTTAGCAGTAGGCCTGGGCACGCTCAACGCTTGCAGGATTGCTTGAGCTCTTCTGTACCTTAGAAGGATCTTAGAGTCACGGGGGAAGCTTAGAGCCAAAGGCTGGATAAGTTTTGGCGTGCGTTCCTGCTCCCCTCTGCATGTGCTGAGCATCTCTGCTTGCGGTAGCTCTGGCACGGGTATTGTGAGTGCCTGAAGGCCCCGGTGCTTTAGAGAGGCAAGCAAAATAAAATAAAAACCTGTTTGTCCTCCACTGGGAGCTGGGTTTTCTGGTAGAGGGTACTGGTGGCCTCCTCTAATTGATGCTTTTTGGGTCATTTTTGGCAAACTTTGTTACCCTTCTCATCTGATCAGTGAAAAAAGGAGAGCCGAGGCAGAGAGTCCCATTATGTTTCCTGAGGAAAAGGTGACACCACAGTCCTAGAGTGTCTGTTGTTGATGCTTGAGGGAGTAGTTGCATGTGGGCACCATTCAGAGCAGAAAAAAAGATGATGTTACTGATGTGAAACAATGATCTCCAGAATGTTGACCAGCATGTAAAGCAGACTTGACCAGAACAGGACACAATATGGTTTTATTCTTGTGGTTTGACCCCTTGCAGTTGTCTAGGAAAGTTCTGTGACAGTCTTACTTGTGCCGGTCTTGCATATAAAGCTGGGAAGAAGGCAGCATTCCCTTCAAATTAGGTGGCATCCTTTTTGAGCCGGTCTTACTCAATGGCCCTGCCATGTTCTCCTGTGCTGCTTTTTGCTCTCTCTTTGCTCCAGCAGTTACCTAACAAACTTTTCCCGTGGCATTGCTGGGCTCCTGCTGGTTTCGTGGTGTTCACACACCAAAAACAAAGTCAACAATGTTGAGCATTGCTAGAAACTGCTGGAAAATCAGTTCTCCCTCCTCACCAAGGTTGTCGGGAGGGAAACATAAAGCGTACAGGAATGAAGCACAAGTTTGCTGTCTTGAACAGGATGTTCTATGTGAACAGTGTTAGTTGCTTATAAATGCATGAAAACATCTCCTTTTAGGTGTTGTTCCTAAAGAAGGAGCAATTTAATAGCTGTGTTGAAGGAAAGGCTAACTCATCCTGCATCTGGACAGCCGGGGACTGCAGCCTGCGGGCTGATACACCGTTGGGTGCACTTGCTTAGTTTCCCTATGGGATTTTTAGATCACTTATGTGGCTGAGAAAGTACAAGGAAGAGAAAATGAGCAGCCAGAGATTAGAGAAGGACAATGTTTTGCAGCCTCTGGAACTAGATTGTGTGGGGCCCCTGAGCAAGGTAAAATTCAGAGGCATTTTGGATGGAGTTTTGCAACCTACATGGAATATTCCATAGGAAGCATTTGAGAGGGAGCATTTGGCACTGAAGCAGAGGAGGGAGCTGGGCCTCTATCTCTTCGAGGGAGCAGCAAGGTCTGGTTGAGTAAGGAGCCTAATTGAGTTGTGCATCATCGCACCTTGGGTGTACTTGTTGGACACACAGCGTACAACTCCACGATCCAGCAGGGCAGATGTTCTGAGGCTTTTCTTGCTCCTTCAGCCTGTAGATGTGACCAAGCAATTGCTCCTTTAGGTCTTTCGTGAGGCTGGCACTGGTCCTTGCAAAGGAAAGGTGTCATCCCAGGAAGGAGAGTGGCATCCTGAGGAACTGGTTTTGGGGTGCAGGACAGGTCATCTTACACAGAGCATCCCTGCTGTTCCCAGGCAGCCTGGCTGTACGAGTGGACACCACGGTTTGAGACAGGCGTAAGAGGTCACAAAGGCTGAAGGAGAAGCAGGTTGTATGTTTGTTAAGTTGTGTGTGTGAGTAGGAAGATTTTAAAGGACTGCTTTCCTGCCCAGGCTGGCAGGGTAGTTGTTTGGCTTAGCCTTGTTGCTCTTTATTCACACAACTTTCTTCTCTGAGCATAAGTGTGGTAGGAAAAAGCTACTGGAAATTAGAGTCTAAAAATCACTTCTCTGGATGAAAGCCAGAGTCCTAAAAAGCAAATTGGAAACATAAGAAACCTGAGTGCCGCACTCATCTGGAACAATAAACACTTCTTAATGAAACAGATGGAATTTACAAACCACACTCCCATCCCCTTCGTAAATGGAGGGAGACACCAAAAAACAGCATTATCGTTGTTTTAGTGTTATAAAGAAGCTGGCTCCAGAGGCAAAACAAGCAAGAGGAAAGAAGGAGCCAAAACCAGATACCCGTGTGCTTTGGGGAGTCTGGAGCAAGGCGGCTGCCGCGAGCTGCAAACAGAGGCCGGGCTTTTCTCACCCTTGCAAACATCCTGCTGGTTGTGAGGGCTGAGAACGGGATTCGTGTGAGGCTGATCACTACCCAGAATGATTTGACAGGGCTTTGAGTGGTCTGGTTTAGTAGTAGAGAAATGAATTGCTGGGGAGTCGGTCCAGCAGGTGCTGTTGCCGATTGCCCTCGGCGTTCGGTCACTTTGTGCTTTTGATGCTGCTGGGGCTCTTTGGTGGGAACTGCTGCTCTGGGCAACCTGGGCCAGGGCCTCCCCACCCTCACAGGGGAATATTTCTGCCTAACATCTCATCTCAATCTCCCCTCTTTCGGGTTAAAAACATTCCCCCTCGTCCTCTCCCTGCCCTCCCTGATCCAGAGCCCCTCCCCAGCTTTCCCGGAGCCCCTTTCAGCACTGGAAGCTGCTCTAAGGTCTCCCCGCAGCCTTCTCCTCTCCAGGCTGAACAACCCCAACTCTCTCAGCCTGTATGAGAGATGCTCCAGCCCTCGAATCATCTCTATGGCCTCCTTCGGACTGGCTCCAACAGATCCATGTCCTTCCTATGTTGTAAAACTTGTGGCTTGTGCTTGGCCTTCCAGTCCCTTCTGGCTCCCATGACGCAGAGGAGGTCTCGGGGTGGAAGGGCATTTCTTTTCTTGTCCTGGAGGACTGGAGGAGGAACTGCAACTCTTTTTCCCCAGGAAAAATCTCAATTTCCATGGATCGCTTGGCTGTACTAAAGCTCCTTTAAAGTGATTAGAGGCTGAAGTCCTCTGGGGCCACGTGGCTGAGCTCATCTCCATTCCCCTGATGCCTTCCTGGGATTGGGAGCTGGCTTAGTGTATATATTTAGAGTCAACCAATGGCAGATTTTTCTAAGTCTTAAAAATAATCCGTGTGAATTTTGTGGGGGTTTTCCCAAGTGTCTCAATGCCCATATTGTCCCTCTATATAATATTAGAGTCCCACAGGGACCAGGATTAGCGGCTGGTTGGAGACACGGTGTGGTTGGACTTCTGTGAGCTTTTCCAGTTGGATTTGGAGCACGTTGTGCAGCTCCAAGCGTGTGCCCGGCACAGCCCAGCTGTACGGAGCCCAGAGGAGCAGCTTGCTCTCCCCATCGCCGCCCAAACTGCCGCGGTGGAGGCGCTCGGTGTTTTGGTTAGCGTCCCTGACAGTTCGATGAAGAGCGCGGCCTCCCACCACGCCAGAGTCCTGTCTCCTGGGTCAGGTGAACCTCAAGGCAGCAGAAATTTCCTTCTGAATAGCCGCTTTATTCCTGCAGCAGCTTAGAATCAGAGGATGTTTCCTTCCCTAAGTGCTAACAGCAGCTCCTGCCCGCCCAGGAGGCTGAGTTGAGGCACCTTTAGGAAGGAGCACCACAGGCAGATTTCTGTCCGGAACAAACCTGATTGCTACTCGGCTTTGAATTTTTCTTTGTTTTAATGAGACTCATTTTGCCATTGCCATTGCCATCTTCATACACCGAATTGCTGTGAGGGGGTCGATGACTTGGAAAACATGAATGTGTTCATCACGTAGGGATCGGGTAAATGCTGGAATTGCCACATCCCTGTGTTATAGGGGTTGCCCTCTGACTCTTCCTGCTTCAGCCCTCAAGAAGGAACATGTTATGCTCTACTCTGTGCTCTCATCATAAGCTGTTTTATGGTAGCTTTAAACTGTTGAATACTTACCTGAGCCCAAGTGTTTAGTGAATTATTGTTTATTCCCTTCTATCTCCTAGAGTGTGAGCCCATAGAAGCGATAGCGAAGTTCGACTACATTGGCAGGACTGCACGAGAGCTGTCCTTTAAAAAAGGAGCTTCTCTCTTACTCTATCAGCGGGCCTCAGATGACTGGTGGGAGGGACGCCACAATGGAATTGACGGCCTTATTCCTCATCAGTATATCGTCGTTCAAGACACGTATGTTACACTTTAAGCCCATCTGCAAGATGGACTTGCTTAAAACTCAGGTGTGGAACGGAGTGTTTGTGTCAAGGTGTTGACACCAGGTGGGGAGAGGGAGTTCATCCTTCCACCCTCCCTGCAAGGAGGGAATCCTTGAAACAAGCAGAGCCCCAGAGGTGTAGGTGTCCATATATGCGGAGGTGATATAAAATTTGTTCTGATGCTGCCTGTTAAAGACGCAGAGCTGGGATCTCCAGGTCACTCAGAGAAAACAGGCTCTCTCATATGAAAGATACGTAATGATTCCTAAGAGAAAGATGCCAGCACAGCGTGGTTTTTCTATCTGTGTGCTTACATAGACAGTGCTGTATTGGAAATTCAGCGCTGTTGGTCCTGCTTTGGTTGTGATTTCCTTCCCTCCTCCTTCCTAGTGAGGATGGTGCCTCTGAAAGATCCAGTCCAAAGTCTGAAATAGAAATAAATTCTGAGCCACCAGAAGAAAAAGTGACCGCTAGAGCTGGCGCCGGTTGCCCGAGTGGGGGTCACGTCGCAGATATTTACCTCGCAAACATCAACAAGTAAGAACAGCCTTTTGTTATTTTACCTAACTCTAAAGGTCTTGGTGATGAGTCCAGTGCTGTATTTCCTTCCCTGAAGAAGGTTAGCTAATGAGCGCTGCCGCCATCATTCTCTGCTTCCCCCTCTTCTAACGTGCTCACACTTTGCTGTCCTCTCTCTCTCGCTGTCACTGGTGTGGCCAGTGCTCATTTAAAACCCCAGTGGCTTCACTTCCCTATCCCTAAGATGCCATCTGTTCCCGTTTTCCCAAATGCATCCTATTTTCTAAGCTAAGCACACAGAGAAAGGGTGGGGAGCGGCAGAGTGACTTCTTGTAATTGTGTGTTCCCATTCTGTGTTACGTTTGTTTTGTCTGGTTTACATTTAACACGTTTTGTTTTATGGGGTAGAGGACAATTTCTTCAGAAACCAGTGTCACATTCTGTGCTAAATGAAGTTCCTCAAGTCCCACCATCTGGCATTGCCCGTAACGTTCTTCCGTTCCCCCAGCACTTCTCACCTCGGGTTACTAACCATATGCTCGCAGTGAAACAAGCTCTGTTGCTCTGGCTTTACCTGCTCGACTAGAAATCATTACTTTAGCCAACACTCCACGTAATAAAAAACAGACTAAATTTCTTCATCTGTCATTTAATTATTCTAGAGCAGACTTATCCCCCACGTCTTTCTGATTATTTCCTTCATATTAAAAAAATCCCACGTCTCTCTGTTGTGCAGTGAAGGTATTAATATGATAATTGCGATTTGTTGGGAGTGGATATTTTTAACCTTAATTTAACGGATGTAGGCTGTAAAGGCATTAGTTAGAAATGCATCCTTTTAAAGCTTTGTAGCTGCTTGTGCGCTACACGGAGCGTGGTCTGTAGTTTACGAGTCAGCAGAGCTCCATGGATATCAGTGAAGCTGTGTTAATCTGCATCGGCTTGGGATCTGGTCTTTCTTTCGTGGTGTTTGTTGTCTGAGCTGTTGAGGTCTGCCATTCCGCCAGTCACGGAGAGATTTGTATAACGAGCAGACCTCTCTTGGAGCTTCCCCATCTGCTGGCTTTGGTAGTGTCTGTAGTGTTTGTAAGACGCCTGGCTAATGTCCACTCCCGGGTTTTTTTTTTTCCCCTTTAGTAGGGAAATTGATATTTAGCAATAGTAGCATAAGACTCATTTTGTTGTTTTTTCTTTAGGAATGAATCTTCTGACCTATGTGTGAACAGACTTGAGCAAAATTAAATCAGATGGTTTCGCAATGACAGTTGTGCCACCCACTGAATTATTATTTGGATGCCAAAATCCTACTGGAGTTAACACTTTCTTGCAGTTATTCGTGGGGCTGGTGCTATATAGAAACGGATCCTTCCCTGTATAATGGATGCCAAGCTTCAGACCTATGGCATAAAGTATTCTGCTGCATTGATTTGAACGGAATCGTGCTATCAGACCGCATGGTGCTGGGGTTAGAAATAAATTGTTTGGACCAGCTCTTCCATTTGACATCATCTTTTGGTATATCTGTAGCCCTACCTAGATAACGCCTCATGGTCCTGCTAAAGCAGTGGAAAATAAACATCTCTTACCACCAGCAAATATTGGAAATGTTCGTTAACCCCAAACTGTGGGGTTCTTCGCTTGCCAATCTCTGAAAATAACAACTTGATGCCTTGGGCCAGGAGCTTAGTAGACTTATACTGTGTCCTCCAGTAAAAAAAATTGTAGCTCTGCTCTTCTAATGTAATAAAAACACATCATCAAAACCTTTTGATGGCACAGAGGGTTTTTTTTTTGTTCAAATATAAATCCTTTTCTTCCTGACCAAGTTAATTACACTCCATCCAAGTTTTCTGTTCTTGCTGTGAATGTGCACAGCTGCCAGAACCTCAGTTTTGTTGTTAGAAGTGTTCAACTGGAATGAGTTATAATTCTACTGTTTCACAATGATGCCTGAAATCCTGGGTGTGTTTGTAATCTGAGTATCCTCATGTCTCTTCCCGTTGTCCTGTGTTGTTTTGGGGGGATATCTTCAAATGACAGCCCGTTATGTGTACCTGCTTGTATTGACTTGTTTTGCTTTTGTGACTGAAGGCAAAGAAAGAAACCAGAGTCAGGCAGCATCAGAAGAGCCTTCCGTCAAAGTGACAGCCACGGACTAGGTAGTTCAATGGCAGAACCCGCCTCCCCAGGAGCCATAGCCGGTTCCAGACCCTCATCTCAGCCCATTATGAGCCAAAGTCTTCCCAAGGAGGTTCCAGATAAATGCTCCATCAGTGGCCACGGCAGCCTCAATTCTATCAGCCGACACTCGTCTCTGAAGAACAGGATAGACAGCCCACAGATCCGGAAAACTGTGACAGCAGGGAGGTCCAAGAGCTTCAACAACCACCGGCCCATGGACCCTGAAGTTATTGCACAGGTAAATAGGAGCGCTTTGCCATAAGGGTTGGGTTTGGAAACTTAATGTTGGATACAGTGAGACGTTTGAATGTGAAGTCTGATTTAATCTCCTAACCCTTCCCTTCTCTCAATGCAATATGAACTTACTACGCAGCGTGAGTCTCGTCTTTCACCTCGCTTGGTGAGTCACTGAGGCTGCTTTCGTGAGTGAAGATAAACAGACAGGTCCTTCCTCCTTAAAAACTGTTCTGTTCGTTATTCAGCATTTCGTTTCAACAATAAAAACATCCATTTCAGAAAGTTACACAGATTCCAAAGCTGTCAGCAAAAAATTAAGCAGTCATAACTTCAGGACATGAGAAAAGTGAAATATTTGGTGTCGGTTTAGCATTCACCTGTCAGTCGTGCAAACTTGCCTGTGGTTCGACAGTGGGAGCGTAGGGAGCGGCGCAGTCAAAATAAAAGCCGACTGCTGAGTTGTACAGTGCTCACAGTGGCATCTTTGTATGCTTAGAGGGCTCGGTGGGTGATTAGAAACCACCTTTGAAGAGAAGACTGCTCGTTTTCATTAGCTGGTTATTTAGACAAGTGCCTTGAAGCCAGAGCAGCACCCACGAGGCTGCAGCTGGGGCTTAACTTTGCAAAGAGCTTTTGGGACTGACTCCACCAGACGACAAGGAAACCGCGTCTGTAGGTCCTTCTGTGCAGCTTAAAGGGAAGGGTGGTGATAGGATTTTTCTTCATCTTTGGTAACTGGTTTATTACTGGTTGCTCCGTGCGTGTTCTCTGCATCTCCAGAGGCAGCGATGGGTCCCGTCCCCGTGTCTGGGGCTGTCGGTGGTGACTGCTGGTGCCGGTGCTGTCTGTGCATCTGTGGTTTCACAAAGAGAAAACAATTGAAAGTCAGATTTGAACAGCTCCTAATGGGGTGAATGAGGGAAATGTTACCCATTTCCCTCTTCCATGAAGGATCTCCCCTTTCTCCCACTCCAAGCTGTTAGATGTGCCTGTACATGTACGCGTCCTGTACCAACTGTTCTCAGTATGCGATGGATCTATCTAAAGCCAAGGAATGCTTGGGTCTCGGATTACAAAGCCAGCCCTGGGAGACCTGACTTCTGCCTGACTCAGGAGTTTGTAGGGTTTTTTTGAAGAGCTGAGGGGAAGATACGTGAAAATTAAACATCGTTTCTATTGACAACACAGCAGCATCAAGTCATAAGTAAGGTCCAACTAAAAATCTACTATGTATTCTGATGGAAGGATGGAGTTTGCTGTGTGTTATGAATATCTTTAGCCCATTTGTTCAGTGGAATTATGATATACAGTCCTTGTTGTCTTCATATTTCATCGTCCTTCCAAAGCTTTAGTTGACGTAATTGAAAAACCAAAGACAGTGATTTAAGCTCTAACAGAAGTTCTTCTGTCTCCTCTTCCTGCCAGCATGTTACCTCCATTGTTTTCACTGGAGAAGAGTCTGGGGAGGAAAAGAAAGGTGGAAGGGGGGGGAAGAAAAGAGAAGGGGAGCAGAAAAAACCCCTCAGTTAAATTAGTGTTCCTCTTTGCCCTGTAGTACCTGTTCAAACACCATCTGACAATCATTGTGCATTGTACGTATTTCCCTGGCTTCACACGTACAATCTGACTGCCTTCGATAGCCTTGGAGGTGTCAGGTTACTGTCTCGGGCTTCCTCCACCATTCCTTGACTGATTTACCTTCCCCACTCGCTGAAAAACCTCTCTAAGGAAGCGAAAAGGCTGGAGCCAAACTGTGAGTCACTGAAAGGCAGTGTTCTTCTGCTCTCCCATGAGTCGTGTGCACCAGTGGGCTCCACCGCGTGGGCTGCAGCCAGCACGGAGTCCTGCTCTGACGGAGAGCGAAAAGCCACGTCTTTATCCCTAAGTTCTCTTTATTTGTTAATAACTGCAGTATAAGAGTAAGGAGGAGAACCCACTTGAATTTCTATATATGTTTCTGATCGCTTCTGTGTTCTCTGTAACATTAAAATGTTGAATCCCACGTAATGCCTTTCTGGGAAGGGAAGGCTGCTCGCCCAGCAGGAAAACCAGTGAGGCAGTAAGAACGCACAAGGATTTCGGCGTTGGTTGTGTGGCCTGTCAGCCAGCATCAAAGTCATCAGTCCTTTTGTCAAACTTTTACTCTCCTGAATCTCACGTACCAAATAAAGTAAAAGTATTATAGAATCATAGAACGGTTTGGGTTGGAAGGAGCCTTAAAGCCTCAGTTCCAACCCCCTGCCACGGGCAGGGACACCTTCCACTGGATCAGGTTGCTCAAAGCCTCATCCAACCTGGCCTGGAACACCTCCAGGGATGGAGCTTAATACTTGGAATCACGTGCTTTTTTGTTTGTTTGGGGATCATACTCATCTTTTGAAGTCCAAGCAGCGTCAGGACCAGCGAAATACCAGATTAGTGTCAAGAAAGTGCCAGCAATTATATTTCTCCTGATTGATGGAAAATATTACAGCTTATTGGCTTCAGTATATAACGCTGTGTCATTTGGCGTGGCCTTTACTTTGACACCTAAAGTCCTCGACCCTCCAGTTGATTTGAGTGTTGGTGCTTAGAGGCTGAAAACTAATATGTCCCTCTCAAAGGCTGACTTTATCTCCGTAATTATGTCTGGGTTCTGTTATTTACTCCATTTCTCTTTTGTGTTTGCAGGATATTGAAGCTACTATGAACTCTGCTCTGAACGAGCTGCGGGAGCTGGAAAGGCAAAGCAGCGTGAAGCACGCACCAGATGTTGTTCTCGACACTCTGGAGCCTTTGAAAACGTCTCCAGTGGTGGCCCCCACCTCTGAGCCTTCCAGCCCTCTGCACACTCAGATCCTCAAGGACACTGAACCGGCTTTCCAGCGCAGCGCCAGCACAGCCGGCGACATTCCGTGCACCTTCAGGCCAGTGAAGTCTGTTAAAATGGCCACCCAGGTGAAACCTCCGGCAACTCGGCCGAAGCCAACAGTTTTCCCCAAAACAAACGCCACAAGCCCCGGCGTCGCCTCCTCTGCATCTCAGCAGCCTCCTGACAAGTCGTGTACTGTCTGATAAACTTGATGCTGCTCTGTGGATATAACTGTGTTGTTTCAGATGAAGAGACTCTGTTAAAGACGTTAAAATTCCTATTTAACTAATTGTTTTGAACTTGTGCTGAAGGTTAGTTGGGAACTGCTGCTTACTACTGGGAGTAAACTCAGTGGTAACAACCTCGTCCCCGGTACCTGCATCAGTGATGTGCGTAAGGCAGAACAGATGCCACGCTTAGGAAATCCGATATCGGGTCACTGTGAAGCTGAGCAGGAACACACAGAGAAAGCGATGAGTTGGATCTTGGTTTCTAGTTGATGCCTTGTTCCAAGTGTTTGGCCGCTGAACGAAATATTTAGTGGCCTGATGTTTTGAATACTGGTGTAGTGACTTCTATATTCTGTGTTTCATTTATCACAGGGAAACAATAGAATAGATTTTAGTCTATTGCATGTTTTGGTGCCACTGGTTACGTGGAGCTTGGACATGCCTGTTTCTTGTGCATTATTATGACTATTCTGTTGCCCGCTGGTGCCACGGTGGTTAAGGGTCTGTCTCGACTTCCATCACATCCTCTGGTTTTGTTTGTTTGCTTCCCGTGTTCCTCCCCCCAGGGCCAAAACTCTTGGCCATCCAGCCTCATCCTTTAGTCGACACTTGTCATGAAAAATAGTTTACTCTGGAACGCTCTTAGATTTTGTGGAGTTAAACGTAATATGTGTCTGTGCAAATATAAACAAACGTGTTCCTGAGGTTTAGGAGCATAAGAGAGAGCCCAGTTGTTGCTTATGGACAATCTAGCTGTTTTCCCCCTTTGCTCTCCCCTATTTAAAAACAGCTTTATTGGTTTTCAGTGTAATTTTCAGCCCATAGGCTCTGATGTGGTGTGTGGTCTCGGGAGGCTGAATGTAAAAACGAGTTAACTTTTGGAAACTAAGCATCCTGTGATGGGAGTTCATTTACTAACGCACACGTTCTTGTTTTGACCACGTATCAAGATGGATCCTTACCAAAATCCCAGTTACAAGCACTGTAAAGACTTCAATCCAAAGTTCTCAAGCTTCCTATCTTCTCCCTCTTCCTGGTTGCAAACGCTTCGGCCGGTGGCCGTGCCTGCCGTGAACGGCTTTAGGCATCTCCGCTCTCATAGAGCGGGATGGGAAACGCTGCTGGGACGGGGCCGTGACAGCATGCAGCTTCTGGAGTGGCTTCCCTACGCGTTCCTTGGTAGCCTGGCATGCCTCCCTAGGACTCCGCGGACGTGTGAATGAAGTCTTAGTATTTGTATTTATATGGTAGGCAGCAAGTGCTTCAGCCGCTAGCAGGCTGCAGGAACTCTTCGGTACTCGACTGAGAACTTCCCACAACCTAATATTTAAAATAAATTTAATAAAAACCAATTTAAAACTGAAAGGCATGCGCCGCTTCCAACAGCAAAGAAGATCTCGCAGTCCTGCAAGAGAGGAGACTCTGGCTGACCCTCCGTTCACCTTGTTCCCAAACTCTTCTGGGATTTAAATAAAGCTGCACATCTTATTTTTATCATCGTCTAAATTCAGGCAAGGACAAGATAAGAAAAGACTTTTTTTCTCCCATTTAACTGAGTTTCTTTTTAAATTTGTGGGTTTCTCACAGTTGCGCTTCCTTGTGACTGCAACGTCCTCTTAATTGGCACTTAGCAATTAAAAAAGAAGAAACGAAACTTAACATTTTTGAGAACAGTTCCTGAAATGTACTTTTCTGGTTCATTTCGGATGTTACTTGGAGAAATGAATAGGGCTTTACTGCATCCCTGTCCATCCCCGCATGCACACCCCCATCGCTGCAGAAAGAATTAACCATATTAATGATGGTGTTTAGAAACGGCAGCTTTCTCTGTGCCCTAAATTAAGAACATCTGAAAACTGGGGAATGTAGAAAAGGTTTCGGTGAGAATGCTCCTCGTCACTCATTTCTCCGTAGCGGATCTGTAGCACCAGTTCCCCTCGGGAAGCACCGCGGTACGTGTGTGACTGTCAACGGACCTCTCGCAGGGGAGATCCCCAGCAGTGTGACCAGCGCCCTTTGCTCTCAGGTTCTGATGGACTTCTACCACCGAGGAATCTCTTCTTCTTTTGGGGAAAAATACAATTAAACTGGTAATTTTTTGCTCAGGCAGAACTTTCTGGCATTTACTTTAGGTAGGGAATTTGTTTTCTTTTTGGTCGTGAAGACCGAAGTCAATCTGTGTCAAGAGCAGGATCTCTACATTTACTCCGACTCATTTGTAATGCCTTATTTTCTTTATATTTTTATGCCTAGCATTCATGCTTCTAAGTGTCCAGCCACGCACAGCACATTCGGAGGAGATGCTCTTTTCTGTCTTCGAGGTCTGAAGTATGAATGGGAATTCAGAGATCAAAAAGACATCAGGTTACTGTAACAGCAACCGTCTGTATCTGAATTACTGTGCTTATCTCAAACATCCGCAGCTCTGGGACAATCCTACTGTCCAGGGGAATACGCTTAGCGGGACAACCTGTATCTGGAGCAGCTCAACTGGAATTCTGGTGTGCACTGTGATTGACACTTACCCTTACAGCAAGCAATACGGCAGGCTGGAGATCATCCTTCCTCTTCCTCGCGCTCCAGCTCTGGCCAGCCAGCGGAAAATTCACACACGCACACAGATGGGAGAATTAAAACCAGAAAAAGGAAACTTTTAGCTTGTCTGCTTCGCTCTGTGAACACAGAAGGCTGAGAGAACGTTTGCCACAAGTGTTTGATGACCAGTTGTTGCAGGAGAGGTGGGAAGGAGGAACTGGAAATGCCAGCTCTGCTCCCTGCAAAACTGGTGGGTGTCTTGTGGAAGACACCGATGTGGAGAGGACAAGTACGACGCAGTGATTTGCTTGGGGAGGTATCCATGTTACTTCATATCTTCATATCCAGAAGAAATATTAGCTCTTCCATGGAAATTCTTGACTTTTATGTAATGTTTGTGTCAAATATAAAGACAAGAAGTGTTGGATAACTGGAATAACGTATGTCTGTTTGATAGTGCTTTGTATGAACAAAGGGTTCTTGTTCATCAGGTGTTGGATTGAAATAATCCAAAGTGAAACTTTTAAAATAAAATCCGATTTTAGGTGATCGTTCTTCATAGTTTCTGAAGCTCTAACCAGTTATGTTTTATTTCCCTAATTGGGAACTGAGCAGTGTGCTTTAACCATTGCTAAATTTCTGCCTCTCTAAGGTAATCCAAAGGCTCGCAGTTCATAAACGGTAGATCTGCTCTTCGTGTCCAAGCAGTGAGACGCGACCAGACTCTCACTTTATCCGTACTGGGTATTTTGTTGCAATGAAAATGATTAAATAATTAGAGTGCACTGTGACAGCAGAAAACAAATCGTTGTTATATATGTATGTATTTTGATACCTGTTCAAAAAGAGTCTTTGGGTTTCCTGTGCTGAATACCTCATGTGTTGGGTTTGGGGGAGTGTTTGTTGCTTTATTTTAATTTGTTTTCTTTTTTTTTAAAGCAAGATTGTTCTTGCACTGAAGTAGGTTAAGGTAACCGAGTTCTCATAAATTTATTTACCGCTTTGGAACACTTCAGAGTTTGGCAAGAAGTTCTATCTGTTCTAGTTCTCCACCTTGCACTTGGTCCAGAGCAAGCGGTCGCTCGGGTGTTCTCCTGCGCCCTCAGAAGAGCTCTAGCGATATTCAGACAAAGGAGGTTGTTGGAGATGGAGTTTGCTGCCTTATTGCTCTTCTTCTCTGTGTCAAAATCTCAAATTCAGTTGAACGTTGTATAAGTTTGGGGGTTTATAAAGCATCTGAGGGCCATTCTTCAATAGATGTAAATGTTGCTAGGTAGCACTTCAGATCCGTTATAGACCTCCCAGACTGGAATGCTCTCGCGTGATGGAATAGGTATTGAGGGAGCGTTTAAATGAGGCTGTGCTCCCAGCAGGGCAGAGTTTGCTGGTAAGGCAGCGGGTAGCAGTGGAGGAACACCGATCAAGAATGTTTGTCTGGCTCCTCTCTAGCACGTTGGTGAGCAGAGGAACCAGCTTTGCTCCCATCCCTCCACGTGGCAGCATACGGAGCTGGTGGAGTGGGCCGGCTTGAGGAGCCTGTGCTCGGCACGGTCAAGCCCCGACCGTACAGGGATGTGCACAACTACATTTGTCGCTGGCCTGGGAACCACGAGCTAGGAAAACTGCTTCAAGAACCGAAATAACTGAGAGGAAAACAGAAGCCTTTGGGCACTCCCATCACTCATGAACTTGTCCAGAACAGAAAGCGAGTTTAATGGGATTGATTGATTTTGAGATATTTTTTAGTTTTCATGGTTTAAAAAGCGTTTTTGTGGGCTTACCTGGTCGTGGCTGACATCCCACAGATGCAGCTGTAGACAGACCAGCTGGGTTTTAGCGGACTGGGAGCACCGAAGGTGTTTGGAGAAGGGAACAATGTTGTCTCTTGTAGATGGACATCATTCCCTAGGGGATGCTGCCAGCCTCCAGGTCTGGGAAAAGGCCGAGCACTTGCTGGCGCTCTGGATTGAACTTTGGGATTTGCACTACCTTTCACTTCGGAAGATAATCCTCTCTCTGGATCAGCTTTCCGCTTGTCTCTGTGTGTGTGTGTGACAGCCTGGTACTTGAAAAAATACAGAATACTTGACCCACTGCCCTGTGCCGCCGGGGCCGGGCTGCTCCGGCGCTGCCTCACGCACAACCGGCTGCCGGGATGGCTTTAGTTACAGGTGAGTTATTTTCCAGGTTTATTTCTAGGATTCTATTTTGGTGGATGTAGAGATGCCAAAACAGCAATTCAAGGCCTGGAAGATAGGAGATTTGTGGGGTTTTTCTTGTTATTTTTTGTGCTTCCTGTAACGTAGTTGGAGACGAGAGTTATTTCTCAATGATGGGCCAAAAAGAGGTGAAGGTGGAGAGGGAGGCAGCTCCCGACTGCACTGATACTTGATTCAACAACCTAATACAGGGTAAATACTTAGCAGTTTGCAATGGAATAGTGAGTGGACCCTTCCTGTTAAAGGCACTGTAGTAACCTTACTTCTGAAGTGGACTTCACCACCTTTTTGAATACCTGAAGTCCAGTAGGATTAGTCTTGTGAGTGTGCCAAACTGCCGGAGCAATACTTGAGAGCAGCAGGTTCTTCGGAAAACCAGCTCGATGGAGCCCAAACAGAGCAATTGTTGAAACCATCTCCGTCGTGTTGGAAGGATGGCAGGGATGTCCCTGATCTCTTGTCACGTAGGAAGGCTCGGTTCCGAGGTCTGGTTGGTTCCTCTCTTGGTCTGAAAGCTCAGTCCTGCAGCGGTGGGCTTGAGCGGTGCATTGGGATTTGGATTATTAACAGCAGTTGTTTAATGGTGGGGTGGAATGTTCTTGCTAAAGCGTTTCCATTGTTTCGTGTCTTCTACACCAATATATATACGGTGTATATATTAAACTGTGTAAAGTTGTACTTTGTACATACAACTGTACAATATGGAGGTACAGCCCAACCCCCCCCCCTTTTGGTACAGTATTGTACAGTATTAAATGTGTTGGAAATGTTAAATCCTTACTGGGGCAACCAAGTGTATCCATTGTCAGTAGCAATAGTTTTGGAGAAATAAATGTTTTGGGTATGGTGGAAATCCTGACCGACGGGTGCCAGTGCGTGATGTACGGAGTGAGTGGGAATGCCGGAGCGAGCGCGTGTGCCTGGGCTCCTGGTGGGAGAGAGGGGGAGCATCCCCCGCCGGTGCTTCCTCCGCAAGTGACTCCGACTTCTGGGAACCGTCAGGAATTGGAATAGTGTCTGGTGCTGGTAAGTAGCAGGATGCAAAAATACAGCGTGTCATTCTATGGCACTGGAGGGGCTCGGATACGGCGGGGGTGGGGGGCATACAATCATGGGATGCTTTGAGTTGGAAGGGACCTCAAAGCCCATCCAGTCCCACCCCTGCCATGGGCAGGGACACCTCCCATGGGATCAGGGGCTCCAAGCCCCATCCAACCTGGCCTGGAACCCCTCCAGGGATGGGGCAGCCTCCTTCTAGAGGACACGTGGCTCAGCTCTGGTGCTTTGAAGAGCAGTGGCCGCGTTCCCCACCCTCGGCTCGTGCTCACCTGCCCATAACAGCATTCAGCAAAGCATCAACTTCCCTTGCAGTGACCTGATTTAAAAAATGCTTAATCCTCATCATTTTTCTGGAGAGTCTGGGCCTCCAACTGTCTCTGGATTTAGGATTGAGATTATGGATTGTACTGCGATGATTATTTCCCCCATCTGAGTTTTTCAGTCTGCCTTTTCCAGAGGATGGTGAGGAAAAGGGTTGGGGTTTGGGCATTTTGGATTCTCTTTGTTTAGGTCTCAAGGAATTAGGAATTCTCTTTGTTTAGGTCTCAAATGACCTTCTAATACCTGAAGGGGCTACAAGAAAGCTGAGGGAGGGACTGTTTGCAGAGGTATATAGTGATGGGATGAGGGGCAATGGGTATGAACTGGAGAGGGGCAGAGTTAGACTGGACATAAGGAGGAGCTTCTTCACCATGAGGGCACCAAGACTGGAATGGGTTGCCCAGGGCAGTTGTGGTTGCCCCATCCTCGGAGGTGTTCAAGGCCAGGTTGGATGGGGCTTTGGGCTTTGAGGCCCTGATCCAGTGGCACATCACAGGGCGCTTGGAAGTCGATGATCTTTAAGGTCCCTTCCAACCCAAACTATTCTATGATTCTAATTAATTATTGATGGTGAGGTTTGATGTTTAACTAAGCCGTTCCGTGCTGTGCTGGAAGTCAGCTGAGGACAACCGACCCCATGTCCCTGGGATGAAGCATCCGCACGCTCCCCAGGGATCAGGACACGGAGGAGGCTCCCTCACACTGGGATATCCCACGTCTCCTCAAAAGCTGCTGTAGGGGTTCAGGAAAGCCGGGATGCTTTTACTCATTAATTCAGTCAGCACTGCCCGCTGCCGCTCTGCCTCCTCCGGGATCGCCCGACGAGGTGGGGTGAGCCAGGAGAGCCAGGGGGCATCCGCCTCCGTTCCTGCTGGGTGAGTCCTTAATCAGTCCCTGTTGAGTGCAACTGGGGTGTAACCAGTATGGAACTGGTGTGGAACTGGGGGTGTAACCAGTATGGAACTGGTGTGGAACTGGGGTGTAACCAGTATGGAACTGGTGTGGAACTGGGGGTGTAACCAGTAAGGAACCGGTGTGGAACTGGGGCTGTAACCAGTATGGAACCGGTGTGGAACTGGGGGTGTAAGCAGTATGGAACTGGTGTGGAACTGGGGGTGTAACCAGTGTGCGGCCCAGTGTGTAACCAGGTGTGTGACTGGTGTGCAATCCAGTGTGCAGCCTGGTGTGTAAATGGTGTGTAACTGGGTGCAAGTCAGCATGCGGCGTGGTGTGTAACCAGTGTGTAACTGGTGTGTAACTGGGTGCAAGCCAACGTGCAGCTGGGTGTGTAACCGGTGTGTAACGGGGGTGTAAGGCCGTCGCAGCCCCGTGCCGTGGGGTCTCGGGGGGCTCCCAGGGCGACGGTGTGGGGACAGCCCCTGGTTCCAGGGAGCCCCCCGGGCCCCATCCCCGCTGCAGCACTGCACCCCACTCGCCCTTTATATTTTAGGCTTTGCTGCCACCATCTGGAATGATTATTTTTTTATCACAAATTCGTTTTTACAGGTTTGAGTTTGAGTTAACAGTTTGAGTTAACTGCCCTGGTGTGCCCTGTGAGCGCCCACCCGGAGCAGCTGGTGGCTCTAAATTGGGGCAGTGCTGGCAGCTCATCCCGAATGCATCCCAGTGCTCGGCGCTGTGTCCCATGCTGGGAGCAGCTGGAAAATCGCTTCTTTGCAGCACACGTTCTGCTTTATTGCCTGTTTGCCCCATGTACCCCAGGGCACCAGGACAGCCTCGGGGAGCCCACGTGTGCACCATCCAACGGGGCTGAACACAGCCCTGGATGCGGATCCCGATCTGACATTGCCTCCCATCTCCGTTCCACAAGCAAGGCTGCGTGCTGGCCGGTGCTCAGCACCGTTTGCTCTTCCCAGAGTCCATCCCGGCTGCGAAGCCCAGCACGCCAGGGGATGGCTGCAACACTGGGAATTTTTTGCTCAAGCAGGAAGCTGAAGCATTTCCTCCTCCAGCCGCAGCTGACGCTTGCAGAGCGTGTTCTGCAATCCCATAGGTTTCTGTTCTCGGGCTGGGGAGGTGCCTCTCGCCACCTTGCAGCTCGCCATCTGTTTGCCCGTAGTTTGTTGCATCTGTCAGTGTTGCGCTGCCAGCTCCGACAGCTCCCAGCGCCAGGGAGGTTTTTTGGCAGCGCCAACAGCTCCATCCATGCGCAGACCTTCGCTCGACGCTGGTGAGGTAGGAGGCTGGCGGCTGCCTGCTAAGGGGAACGTCCCACAGGCGGCTTTCTCCCTGTGCGCCGCCAGGCGAGGATGGATGAACGCCGGAGCTTGGTGGTGGGGCTGGCTGAGGATGACCCATGTGCTTCCCCTCTTTGCAGCGGCACTGATGGAGATGCAGAGCACCCCAAACTACCTCTGGAGCACCGAGGACCTCCTGGGCCAGGGCGCCACAGCCTCCGTCTACAAAGCTCGCAACAAGGTGAGCGGGGGCGGGAAGGGGAGCGACCACCCCAAAGCCATGGCTCACCCCTTCCTCCTGCCCCGTGGTGCAGGGATGCCCGGGATGACCCCTGCTCGCCCTCCCAGGATCTTCTCGGTGTCAAGGGGCCACTTTGGGTTGTATTTTCACTTTTCATTTGGCTCCTTCCTTCCAGCTCAGGGCTGGGGTGGAGGGCAGCTTTTGGGGTGCTCGCAGCCGGGTCCTGCTGCCTGGTGCTCCCGTGCATCGCGGGAGGAAGAAGCTGTTTGCGGGGGAATGCCCAGAGGTTTTGAAAACCCCATCCTCAGCGATTTGCATATTTCATGCAAGTACTCGCAAGGTTGGAACAGAGACTCTCCGCCTCGCCGGGCTTTGAAGTTCATTGAGCAAACTGTCTCTGCACGGCGCAGGGCAGGAGAGGTGGTTTTGGGGGTGGTTTGGAAGCAGCCCTGTCCTGCAGAGAGCAGGCGGGGAGCTGCCAGCCTCTACCCGGCTATAAACCTTTTATGAAGCTGAATAAATACACCGCCCCGTAGCACACGGGCTTCGGGGACAGGAAGCAAAGGGAGGTGAATAAGAGCAGATTGCTTCTGCAGTGCAGGAAACGGAGCCTATGGGCTCAGAAACCATGTTTTACTGTCAGCGTGGTTTGCATCCCAAGCGGGATGTGGGAGCTGATGGAGCTGCATGGGATGTGGATGGTGTCACCTCCCATTTCCTTTTTTTCTCTTTTTCCTCTTTTCCCAGAAATCTGGGGAGCTGGTTGCTGTGAAGGTCTTCAATAACGCCAGCTACCTCCGGCCCCAGGAGGTCCAGTTGAGAGAGTTTGAGATGCTGAGGAAGCTGAACCATAAAAACATTGTTAAATTATTTGCCGTGGAGGAGACGGTAAGCGGGACCTCAGCTTGGAAACCTGCTGTGCCAATTGGACCGGTACCCACGGGAACTGGTCTGAGCTGCAGGAGGGGAGCAGTGGTCCTGGGCTGTCTTCTCCTCCCACCCCCCTCCAGCTCCACTCCAACCCTGGGAGCACTGGGGGCACTCGGTCACTGGGCTGGAGCATGGATGTAACCCGCTCTTGTCCTTGGCCAGGCATATAGCCCAGTGGAGCCGTTCTCCAGCGCTGGTTTGTCCAAGGAGGAGAATCCTAGGGACCCACCAAGTGAAGGATGGGACCTGGCCCTGCCTGGCAGGGGACGGGCCACCAGCTGGGACACGGGGCCAGCTGAGCCCTCACGGCTGCTCCCTGTTGCAGGGCAGCAGCAAGCAGAAGGTGCTGGTGATGGAGTACTGCTCAAGCGGCAGCTTGCTGAACGTGCTGGAAGACCCGGCGAACGCCTTTGGCTTGGCCGAGTCCGAGTTCCTGATCGTGCTGCAGAGTGTGGGTGAGCGCGGGGGCACCTGTGCCACCACCTGGGATGGCGAGCTCTGTGCCACCGCCAGCACAGCCTGGAGCTGAGAAGCTGTGGGATGGGGACCTCGCGGTGCTGGTGGGACCATGATAGGAGAGCATGACAGCAGTGCCCTACTATGGCTACAAAGATGATCAGAGGGATGGAGCACCTCCCATATGAGGACAGGCTGAGAGAGTTGGGGTTGTTCAGCCTGGAGAAGAGAAGGCTCCGGGCAGACCTTAGAGCGACTTTCCAGTACCTGAAGTGGCTACAAGAAAGCTGGAGAGGGGCTGTTTACAAAGGCTCATGGTGACAGGACGAGGGGCAATGGGGATAAACTGGAGAGGGGCAGATTTAGATTAAACATTAGGAAGAATTTCTTCATCATGAGTGTGGGGAGGCCCTGGCCCAAGTTTCCCAGAGCAGTGGTGGCTGCCCCATCCCTGGAGGAGTTCCAGGCCAGGTTGGATGGGGCTTGGAGCCCCTGAGCCAGTGGGAGGTGTCCCTGCCCATGGCAGGGGGATTGGAACTGGAAGGGCTTGAAGGTCCCTTCCAACTCAAATTGTTCTATGATTCTGTGTGCTCCCTTGTCCTCTCCATCCACCCAGTCATGTTGGTCCCCGTTTATGTGCAACCAACCCTGTCGCTTCTCCCCTCCTCGTCCCATCTCACCTTCCTACATTTAAACAAAACCCACTGGAGCAAAGTGCTGCAGCTCCATGCACGAAAACTCTCTTCCCACTTGTGCGTAGTGGCAGGGATGAACCACCTCCGCGAGAACGGCGTTGTCCACAGAGACATCAAACCCGGCAACATCATGCGGCTGATGGGGGAGGATGGGCAGAGCATCTATAAGCTGACGGATTTTGGAGCCGCCCGAGAGCTGGATGATGATGAAAAGTTTGTGTCTGTCTATGGAACAGAAGAATATCTCGTGAGTATGGATGTCACCACGCTGGTGGCCCCTGGGAGAAGGTGGTCCCTATCCTTCCATCCAACGGTTAGGTAACGTACAGAGAGCAGCAGTGACCTGGAGAACCCCAACGCACAGGGGCCACGTATTTTGAAGAGGGAGGGCTCAGCACTTTTGTTGTAGAGTTCCAGGCAATATTTTGTTTGGAGGATCCAGCAGTAGAAGAGGTCAAAGCAGTCAGTTTTCAATCCCAGCACCTGAGGCTTGATGCCCGCCGCAAACCCACTGGCCGTGATCGCAGCGCTGCTTTCTGCTTCATCCCTGCAGCACCCGGACATGTACGAGCGAGCGGTCCTGCGCAAGCCACAGCAGAAGGCGTACGGAGTCACCGTTGACCTCTGGAGCATCGGTGTCACCTTCTACCACGCTGCCACCGGCAGCCTCCCCTTCGTCCCCTTCGGGGGACCCCGCAGGAACAAGGAGATGATGTGGGTACCGCATCCGGCTGGGAGGGCTGGGTGGTGGGGAGGTGGGAGCGTGGCTGGTGGCCCTGGGGGCTGCAGGACAACCTGGCTGTGGCTTGGTGCCTGCCGGCAGCACCGTGTAACGGGGAGCTGTAGTTTACTGCTCACTGAATCTCGGGCAGCCCTGAAACACAGCCTGAGGCCAATTCCATGCTCTCTGCCGTACAGTGTCTGTGCACCATTTACCTCATTTGCCCTTAAAATGCATCGTCGTGACTTTGTGGTTAAGCAGCTGGAAGAGGAGGCAGGGTTAACGTCTGCTTGAAAGTTTTTGACTGTTTCTTGAACTATTTACCCCTTTGTATTTTTTTTTTCTCTCTGAATTATGTCTTTCCCAGCTCCTCCCTGCTCTGCCCTTTCCCTCATTGCTGAACCTGTTGTACCCAAATGGAGGTCCTTGGCTCATTTCACCTGTGAGCAATTCCCTTTTGCCAGGTACAAAATTACCACGGAGAAGCCCCCAGGAGCCATCGCAGGGGTCCAGAGGCAGGAGAACGGGAGCATCGAGTGGAGCTACGAGCTGCCCATCACCTGCCGGCTCTCCGTGTGAGTGTGCCTTTGCCGGGCTCAGCTCCCACTGCGCATCCCCTGTGCTGGCACTGCGGGAGAGGGAATCCCACCTCGGAGAGTGTGGGAAGCTTTAACGAGGCAGATGAGCTTTTAACCGGCAGGTTTTGCAGCTCTAGGACTGGGTCTTTGCTCTACAGCCAGGAGAGGGGGGTGCAAGCCAGGGCAGCGGCTCCATCACGCTGATGGCTCAGGCGCTGAAGAGGGTTTATGGGTCACTGGGTTTATGACTCGCGGTCGTGCCAGTCTGTGCAAACATCTCTTCTGTTGCTGCCGCAGGGGGCTGAAGGACCAGCTGATACCCATTTTGGCCAACATCCTGGAGGCCGACCAGGAGAAATGCTGGGGATTCGACCAGTTTTTTGCAGAAACCAATGACATTTTGCACAGGATGGTGGTCAACGTCTTCTCCCTGCAGCAGGCTTCCTCGCATCGCATCTACATCCACTCCTACAACACGTAAGGATGCCGAGGCTGGGTTAAAAGAGAGTCTGAGAACGGAGCTCAGGAGCCTCAGCCCTCATTTCAGTAGATAAATGTAGGGAGGAGCTCCTCTGCTCTGTGATTAAACCAGATTAAAGCAAACCGGGTTCAAACCAGCCTTTGCAGGGGAGTGCACTAACTGGGAGTTATCAGCTCCTGACATGGCACGTGGGTAACTCCAACGAGGTTGTTTGAGGGGCCCCGCTGACCCTCTGGGATGTTTTGCTCCAGAAGAGGGTGACAGGCTATTCAAGCGATAGAAATCTGGATGCTCACCTTGTTGCTTATCCCTCATCCTTTCATTTCTTTCCTATTTCAGTACCACCAAGTTTTTAGATGAGGTCTTCAGGCAAACAAATATAGTCCCTCACCATCAAGAATACTTTTTTGAAGGTCATCTCTACGAGTTGGATCCTAATCTACAAGCTCATAGTTTCTGCAGAACCACAGAGCACAACCCTCTGACCTTGCTGAGCACTGCTGAGCAACCAGAAGATGTGGTAGGAGTCAGATACAGAGATCGTGAGTACCATTGGCTTGGAGACTGGTCATGGCATGCAGGGTGGGTGCCAGAAGAGAGATTTGCTTAAATTATTATCCTAATGAGAGGTAATAATTTTAAGGTGAAAGAGGGGAGATTGAGATGACATCTTAGGGAGAAACGTATTGCTGTGAGGGTCTGGAGGCCCAGGTCACCAGAGCCGTGGTGGCTGCCCCATCCCTGGAGGGGTTCCAGGCCAAGTTGGATGGGGCTTGGAGCCCCTGATCCAGTGGGAGGTGGTTGGAACAAGATGGGCTTTGAGGTCCCTTCCAACCCAAACCATTCTGTCATTCTAAGTTTCTAATGGACTCAAACACAGAGCAGGAGGTGGAGGGGTTACGGTGTGAGAGCAGGATGAGTAGGTTTCAGGGCAGTTTTCCCCTGCTGAGTGCTGTTGCTCCTTGGCTTCCCACTACAGTGGGCTTTGCAGGTGGTTTGTGCTTTCATCCACATTTCCAAAAATATCTTGGCGAGCTGCTCTAAACCTTCAGCATTGGAGCTGCTCCTGTGCTTGAAATCCCGAGTGGCTGAGGGCTTTGCAAGGGTGGGTGTGAGATGTCCCTGTGGGTCTGCAGCTGCTGCTCAGGGGCTCCGGGTTGGCTCCCCAAATCACCGTGACTCCTGTCTGTCTTTCCAGCGGCACTTGAGTTTCCAAAGTTTGTCCCCCAGGTGGACGTGGTGGCCGACTGCAGCGCAGCCAAGGTAGGTGGGGGTGTCCGTGCGACCCTGGGGATCCCCAGCCACGGAGACGCAGCCGCCGGCAGTGCCCTTTGCTTTGCAGAGCGCGGTGGGTGCCGTGCACCAGACGCTGCGCATCGCCCTGGCCCTGCGGCGCTGCCGGGAGCTGCTGGCGAGAGGTCTCCATTGGGTGATGTGAGTGCCAGAGCCACTGCCATCACGGGCGGCGTGGGGGTCACCCCGTCCTCCCCAGCACCAAGAGCTTTGTGTGTCAGCAGTTCAACTGCTCGGGGGTTTCCAGCCCCCTCCAGAGAGCACAGGACCACCACGTACCCTCACAGAGTCCCGAGAGGGAGCCCAGCCCCATGGCCAACCATAGAATCATAGAATGGGTTGGGTTGGGAGGGACCTTAAAGATCATCCAGTTCCACCCCCTGCCATGGGCAGGGACATCCCGCTGGATCAGGGGCTCCAAGCCCCATCCAACCTGGCCTGGAACCCCTCCAGGGATGGGGCAGCCACAGCTTCCCTGGGCAACCTGGGCCAGGGCCTCCCCACTCTCATGGTAAAGAAATTCTTCCTAATGTCCAGTCTAACTCTGACCCTCTCCAGTTTGTGCCCGTTCCCCCTCATCCGATCACCACAAGCCTTTGTAAAGCTGGGGAGCATGTTTCGGATGGGCTATTTTCTCTCGTGGCAGTGGGGATCTGAAAACGGAGTGCTCGAGGATTTCGGAGCAGAGGAGAGGGGCTGTTTCCGTGCTTGCTTGCCTGCAGCTCACCGAGGTGAAGACTCACGTGCTGTAAGTGTGGCCGGGGCAGCTTTGCCGCTGTGGGGTTGCAGGCGCTGGTACTGCCCTGAGATAAGATATGGGACTCTCAAAGGTGTCTGAATAATCAGGAATAAGTAAAATTCCAGGAGTAAGCTGGTAGCTGGAAGGTAAGAGGCTTATTCGCTGTACGTGGGGACTGTGGGAAAGGAGCCACTGTGGCTGTTTCTCCTTTTTGCTTCGGTTTTAAACGATCGGTGCCTGATTCCCCAGATGGAGCCCTCGCTCCCTGGTTCCTGCTATGGGGTTTTCAGGCTGCCACAGCCCGTGAGCCGCAGAGTGAGTATGAGGAGGAGGCAGGGTTGTTACCATCAGCTGGTGGCAAAGGGAGAAAGAGCTGTTGCTGTCAGCTGAGTTAAAATAACGGGCAGGAGGGCATCAGCTGCCCCAGGTCTGCTCTGGGCTCTGGCCAGCGTTGCTGACCCTGCTCCCCCAAACAACCTCGGAGAGCCGAGCGTGGGGAGCATCGGGCAGGGAGGATGGCCGGCAGCCCATCGTGCTGCGTTCTCTGCGAGCCAGCATCCCACCAGACCACGCATCCATGAGACGTCCTTTATTGAAGAGGCTCCACGAACGGAGCATTCATCCAAGGCTGAATTACAGAGGAGCTCTGGGCTGTGCTCCCCACAGCTGATGCACCCATTCCCACTCAGAGAAAGCCGAACCCCTTTTATCTTAAGCAGCCCCCAGCTATTTTGTTTTCATTGCCGCTGTAGTGGGAAATCCTTTGCCACCGGTTGCTGTTCTTTTATTCTTTTTGGTTTAGCAAGTCTCTTAATTTCCAGTTCGTCTAAAAAGATAGGGACACAGCTCCCGCTGACTGCAGCCGGATCAGCGCGGGGCTGCAGTGCCGGGAGCTCTATTGCTGCAGCTGGGTGCTGCTGGCACCTCCTTCCCTTCCAACCCGATCTGGATCAGGTGCGTTTCTGCTGACTCAGCCAGCGTGCACCCCTCGGCGTGGGGCTCCCCCGCCAGCTGCAGGGAGGCACACAGCATCCGATCGGGCGTAAAGCTGGTGGGGATAAAACCAGCAATTTTGGAACAAATTGGTAACGACAGGGTGAGTTTTTAAAGGATCAGCACTTTGCATCATGTGGCTCCGATCCCATACCCCGAATGCAGATTTATTGTCCGAGCAACCCAGTTCCCGGCTCCCCCAGGGACGCTGCCTCCAGCACGGGATGCATTTCCTTTGCCCAGGTGATGGCTGCCTCTGCGTTATCATCTGCTTAAGGAATAGGTGTTTTCTGACTTTCCTCAGGTACGAGGCTGTTCCTGGAGGCAACCAGGTGCCGGCTCTGAAGGATGTGGCCACGGTGAAGACAAGGCTGCAAAAGGTGAGCCTCATGCAGGGCTGGGGAGCATCTGCAGCTGCAGACAGCACTGGGAGGGGACAACCCCAACCTCTTTATAAGACCCCTTTAGAAGTCTTGCGAGAAGCAGCTGAGGGTCCTGGTGCTGTTTAGTCTGAGAAGAGGAGGCTGAGAGGAGACCTTATTGCTCTCTACAGCTACCTGGAAGAAGATTGTAGAGTGGTGGGAGCTGGGCTCTTCTCCCCAGTGAGAGGGGACAGGACAAGGGGGAATGGCCTCAAGCTGCGCCAGGGGAGGGTCAGACTGGATATCAGGAAAAAAAATTTCACAGAAAGGGTCATTGGGCACTGTCAGAGGCTGAACAGGGAGGAGGTGGAGTCCCCATCCCTGGAGGGGTATAAAAGATGCATAGATGAGGTGCTCAGGGACACGGTTTCGTGGCAAACAGGAATGATTTGACTTTTCCAACCTGGTGATTCTATGATTCTCATCCCCCTCCACAGGTCACCGAGGAGCTCTCGCAGTGCTCCCACAACATCTTTAACTTCCAAGGGGTGCTGGATGGCATTTTGTCGGAACTGGTGAAGGACGGACAACACGTGCATGAAGACAAGAGGTTTGTAGAGACGGTTTTATCGAAATCCCTGCCAACGCTTTGCTCTTCTCGGCTGGATTGAGCAGACCTCAGTGCATGTTCCCAAAGAGCCGTGCACACCCCCCTCGTTGCAAACAGCGTTTAACAGCCCTGAACACACACGCCGAACACTGGGTGATGTCCCTGGCACAGACACGGGCAGCAGCAGTGTCCCCCACTCACAGCGCGTTTCGGTTTCACCCCAACCTCACCCCCTTCCTCCTGTGGGGCCCCACATCTCCTTCTCTCCCTCAATTTCAGCATCCGGCAGATTGAGTGCTGCCTGGAGAAGATGCAGCTGATCTACAAGCAGTTCAAGAAGGCCAGGATGGGTCTGCGTAAGTGATGGGAACAACAGCCCCGGGGACACGAGGTGTGGGGCTGCAGCAGGAACATCCCTGTGCTGTCACGGTGGAAAAATGAATCATAGAATCATGTAATTATTTCAGTTTGCTGGGTTTTGCCATCATTCCTGTACCATGAGAATTATCCCAGGGGCTGCAGCCCTGAAAAGCCCCTTGAATGATCTCTGTGTGTTGTGAAATGCTGAATTGCCCGTGACTGAAGCAAGCTGGCTTCTGCTTGCACACATCTCCTCTCCTTTCATCAAGTTGCACCAGGGGAGGTTTAGTTTGGATATTAGAAAATATTACTGCACTGAAAGGGTTGTCAAGCACCGGAAGGGTCTGCCTGGGGTGGAGTCTCCATCCCTGGAAGGGTTAAATAGCCGTGACACTTCAGGACATGGTTTAGTCATCATGATGGGGTTGGGCTGACGGTTGGACTGGGTGAGCTCAGAGGTCTTTTCCAGCCTTAATGATTCTATGATTCCATGGTTTATCTGGTTATGAACAGGAAAACGTGATGACCACTGTCTTTTTCCCCCAGGGCTGAGCTACAATGAGGAACAAATACACAAGCTGGATAAGTGAGTCCCAACCCTCTCCCTTTCCTGGCACCCACCCCACGCTGCGGCCAGGCAGGTCTTTGGTGTTTCCAATTGAATCCCAAGGGGATGTAAACTGTTCCTGGGTCACTGGCGTTGAGACAGGGCACCTGTAAGTGGCTTCTGTGGTGGTTCATGGATACAGGAGCTCTCACAGCAAAGCTTCCAAGCTACGAGCTGTTTTAGATGAAGATGTAAAGAAATCTCTGCCAATCTGGGGAGAAGGAGTTGCTGTTGGGCCAAATCCTTGCATGAAACCATGAGGAATAAGCACATTTCAGGCTATTGCTCCGTCTTACTCCGTTCGTGGTCATGGATTTATTGAGAGGCTGATTTAGGAAGTGTTTGTGCTTTCATATCTGCTCAACTTACTGTGGGAGTAAAGTGTGTGATGGCTTTTGTACCTCCTTTCGGTTTCCAGTGAAACAAGGGGAATTTAACAGGGACAAGATAAACAATGCACGCTTTGATATATACCAGGGATGGTGACATTTAACACATTTGACATTAATTTATCTTTATCAATCTTCAGTTCAACCTTGGCCACTTGCCTTAAACTCCAAGGCAAAAGCTTCTTGGGGATGGCAGCCAGGGCACCCCTGCCTGCATCCCTCTGCCCCCCAAAACCTCCCTCTCCATCATAATTCAGTATTGTTTTCTTTATAACACGGGCGCAACATTAATTACTGCACATCCAGTCCCTCTTTCTCCACTCGGGAGTCAGCTTCAGATCTCCTGCCGTGCGAACCGTGACATTCATTTTCATACATTGAAAGAGATAACAGTGTTCTCTGGTTTTTTTCCTGGGTTTAGGGTGAACTTAGGGCATCTGGCCAGGAAGGTTCTGGTGATTTTCCAGGAAGACTGTGTCCAGCAGTACCAGGAGGCGCTGGCCCTCCACAGCAGCAGGATGAGGTACCAGTCCCTTCCCGCATTGGAAGCTCTGGCTTTCAGACCCTGGTGGGGATGGGAGAGGGGCAACGACCAAGCCAAGGACCAGGGCTTCTCAATGCTCTCTGTTATCAACCGAGTGCTGGGATGCAGATAGAGATGATGATACCGGCAACTGCTGCCGAGGGACTCGTAATAGGGGTAATAAGACCTTAAAGAAGCATCTCTGTGTGACTGGTGGAGCTCCTGCTGTGTACGCCGGTTCTTACCCCCTGCCACGTGTTTCTGCCCTGCCGTTTGAAGGAGGTTTTATAAATAGCTCCCTGAATTTGCAGCTTGACTTCGAGCAGCTGGTTCCCTCGCTCTCTGAGGGGGAAGAGGTTATTTTATCAGGACAAAATTGCTATTGAGACAGAGAGATCTACTTATTAAGCGTGATTTTTCTGTTAAGCGGTGTTTGGGGAATAATACAAAGGGCAAATTACCTCGCGGTGATTGAGCACAATCCGCTGCCTGTCGCAGCTGCAAGGAGCAGGGGGAGGCACTCAGGGGAAGAGGATGTTGCAGAAATTGGATTTTATGGCAAGGTTGCTTTTAGAGAGCAGCATTCATTGCCCTGGACTGCCAGTGTGAGAGAATGATTGTCTGTAATGCCTTAGAATTAAATCCGGCTTTTGAGCTGGACTCTATTTCTGATATGGAGTAGTCCTGCATAGGATTTACTGGAGAGGGGGATTTCTAGGCTAGAAATTTGTCTGAGATGCTCAGGAATGGGCCAGGAGCAGCGGGCAATGTCTGCCCTGTCCTACTTCGCCCTGTCCTGCCCCATCCCTGCCTTCTCCTCTTCCCAGCCGGAGGTTTCCACGCTGCGATCCCTCACCCACAGGCAGGTTTGTCTTAGGGAGCAGAAGCTGTTGCTCACAGTCCCTTCGTGCCGTGTCCCACCACAGGGCGGTGAAATCTCCTCTTGGTTCAGTGGGAATTTTGTCTCAGGGTGAGATTCCTGTCTGCGTGTAGACCCCCACCGGATCCGTGCAGCGCAGGAGCCCATTCTGCGCTAAAGCAAAGCTTTCACCTTTGCTCGCAGGGAGGAAAGAAAAAGCTCCTTTGTGTTTTTCTGGAGTATTTTTGTATCTGTTTTTCTGTCCTTAGGAAGAAGACATCATGACTCACAACTGGATATTTTTAATTTATTGTTACTTCAGTTTTAATTGTCCTGGTTTGAGTCTCTTCCTGCTAGGGTTTGTGGTGCGCTGCCTGTTTGTCTCGGGGCTGGAGGTGGATCGTTCACCTGAAATATTCCTTCCTTTTTTGTCTTTTGAAAGCCAAACCAAACCTTTTTTTATACCACTCATGGTGTGCCTGGCACCTCCGCCCTGGGGCCCCTCGCCCTGGCAGGAACAGGGCAAGCAGTCTCCCAGAAAGTCCCAAGTGGATTCACAGCTGAGGCGGGGGCAGAGCAGAGGGACATTGGCCACACCGCCCCCCAACAAAGCCCCCTGAGATGCTGCCTGCTTTGGCCTTTGGGGTCGACAGTGCTGCCTGCAGAGAGACTGTCCCCAATGCGCGCTCCAGGGGGAACTTTTCTGGCCTTCTTATGGTTGAAATGTGCAAGGAGAATGTGGGAAAAGTAGTGGAGTCACCATCTCTGGAGGCGTTCAAAAGCGAGTAGACGTGGTGCTTAGGAACATGACTTAGTCGGCTCGGTGGGGTTGGGCTGATGGTTGGACTGGATGAGCTTAGAGACCTTTTCCAACCTGAATGATTCCATGATTCTATGAAAAAGGAATGGAAACGCAGGAGCCTTTTTGAGTAGATGCTCAGCCCTCCAGAGGGGACAGGCAGCAGCGATGGGTTTGAGCTGTCTCTCATATAAGCAACACTTTCCCTAATTAATTTGCTATTAGTGTTGTTAGGATAACCTCGCCTACGGTGGCTATTAGCAGAGCTGCAGCCCTAATTACAGTGCTGCTGTGATTCATTTGCTTTCCTTCAGGATTTTAATTTAGATCCAGAATGGTTTGCAGAGAGCAGTACAGAATTAAAACACAAAGCATCATCACGATCCACGCTGCTGCCAAACATTGACTGGGAATTTTGTCATCGTTTTTCTTTCTAGGAAAGTTTGTGAGATAAAGAAGCATCTGAAGAGGTTCAGCAACCACATCAGCGCCTGCAGCGTGGAGATGATGGAGTGCCAGGACTGCCTGCAGAGCGTAGGTGCCCACAGATGCTGCTGCACAGCTTTTCCCTGCTTCCAAATAATGCTGTGGCTCCTCTCTCCCAGCACCAACTGCGTGTGTTAAGCAGGGAAACACAGGAGTGGTTTTAAACAACTTGCTGCAGCTCTTTGTGGGTGATCCACACTGGAGATGGGAGGTTTACCCATCTCTGTGCAGAGCAAGGGATGGGTAACCCTATGGCAGGGGCTCCCCTGGTCTCGATGACTGCCCGGCTGCTGAATCTGTACCCAACGGGCAGGAGAAGGTAGTGGATAAGGTGATGCTTCACTCCCAGCTCTCATGATGATAGATGCTCTGGTCCTTTGGATATTTTCTTTGTCCTGCAGAGGTGGATGTGCTGGCTGTGACTTCACAGGTGTCATTTCTGGGAGTGCTTTGCCCCAGGGGTGGGCACGCTGCTCTCGTAGGGCTGCAGGGAGAACCCCGGGGCTCGGACACCTGCGGGAGGGCTGCCAAGTCTCTCCCTCTCTGCAGGCTCTGGACAGGGTTCTCCAGATGGAGAAATGGAGTTTGGCCACAGCTCCTCTTGCACCTTCACCCGTCCAGCTGACCCAGGCACGCCAGGAGATGGCTTTTCGGTGAGTCTTTTGGAAGAGAGCTCTGCAATGGTTTTCTTCAGCGGGATGAGGGAAGGGATGGTTGCCTTGCTCTTCGGTGCTGGTGAGGCTGCAACCCAAATCCTGGGCTCAGTTTGGGGCCCCTCAGTACAAGAAAGACATTGAGGGTCTGGAGCACATTCGGAGAAGGGAACAGAACTGGAGGAGGGTCTGGAGCCCAGGGGTTCTGAGAGCAGCTGAGGGACCTGGGGCTGTTTATCCTGGAGAAGAGGAGGCTGAGGGGAGACCTCATCGCTCTCTGCAGTTACTGAAAGAAGGCTGTGTTGAGGTGGGTGTGAGGCTCTTCTCCCAAGTGACAAGTGATAGGATGAAAGGAAATGGCCACAAGTCACACCAGGGAGGTTTATATTGGATATTAGGAACAATTCCTTTACTGACAGAGTGGTGAAGCCCTGGCAGAGGCTGCCCAGGGCAGCGGTGGAGTCTCCATCCCTGGAGGGATTTAAAAGCCACGTGGATGTGGTGCTTAGGGATGCGGTTTGGTGGTGGAGTTGGCAATTTGAGGTTCACAGTTGGAGTCTATGATCTTAAAGGCCTTTTCCAACCTAAACGGATCTATGAATCTATTCTGATTCCACTGCTGCACACACCATGGCCCTGCTGGGTGCAATCCCTGCTCAGTGACCCGTGGGGCATCCCTGCCAGCTCAACCAGCCCTTGTGCAGGAGGTGCTCCTGCAGGGAGCGGGAGGCTGAGCAGCAAGGGGGTAAGAGGCTGCTTATGTCCCTGGCAGAATGCAGGAGCTCCTGGAGCAGATGAGGTCAGTAACTTGCGATCTCCAGTTCAACAACAGCATCATCGAGCGGTGAGTAAGAGCACTTAGAGACTGAATCCTGCCCCCAACAGAAAAACATGCCCACGCTGTGGTGGTGGGTCTGGGTGGGCTTCCTTAGAGCCCAGGAATGAGCTCCAGCGTGGGGAGCTGTACCAAACGCAACCACAGCTTCTCCTGGGCTGCTTCACACAGGGGCTTTACCAGCATCAAATTTTCATCGTGATCTGGCAGCAGAAGTGAGGTTGTCTTTCTTGGGAGTTTAAGCATGATCTTCTGCAAATGCTATGTCATGTCTACACCCTCTTTCCAGCCCTCTTTTTTTTCTGTGCTGCTCTTTCCTGGCAGCCTCTGACTGCCATGAAGAAGTGGATGCTTTCTGTTTCTGGACGAAACCGTGCAAACCCCAGCATCTTACTGCTGAGTTTCTTCCTCTGCAACCTCTTTTTGAGGACCTTAATTCAAATCAGCAATATGGACATGCCTATCAAAACGTCAAAGAGTTTCAGATCAGATTTTAAAGGAAAAAAAGAGATCAGCGATTCCCTCAGCCCTGTTTTTATAGCACCAGCTGTGCTGTGGGAGCATGTCCACGGCGAATAAGGGGATAAGGAGAGGGCTGATACGCTTTCACTGTGAAGAGCTCATCCCAAGAGATGCTGGAATGAGCCCAGAGTTTGGTGTCCAGTTTGGGACACTCAGGTGACCCTTCTCCAGCTTGAAGCCTTTGGTTTTGTTCCCACAGGTTAAGCGGGGCTGCCCCCACTCCTGGTCTTTGAGAGACGTGGTGAATTTGCAGCAACTGAAGCAAACCGCTGCCCACAGCAGGGAGCACTGACAGCACTTCGGGTCCAGAGCGATGGAGACATTCACCGTTCGTGTTGGAGGAGCTCTCAGTGTCCTGCCTCTCTGCTCCAGCACTTTTGTGCGGTTCACCAGCATCAGCTTTGAGTGCCTTGTGAGCCTTGTGCCTTGGAAAATTTGAACAGACGTTGTAGCGGGTTTTTAATTTCCTTTTAAAAAGTGCTTGAAGGACTTCATCTTTTCCTAGCTTCCACGTCCGATGATGAAGAGGAAGAGGTGAGACGGATGCATTATGTTTTGCCCTCTTATTCATTTAGGGATTACTCCCACTTTTAACGTACTTCTGCTCCCTGAGGCTTTGTGGAGTAAGGCAGGAGGGATGCTGTATGTGATGGATGAGAGACCAGATGTGACCCCAGGAGACCACAGCCTGGGGAAGGCAGGAGCTGCAGATCTCTGCCCTCCAGCTCCAGGGCTTCGCTTCCAGCCCAGCTCCGCATTTGTGCTGCTGCTGGAGGTGGGAATGGGAAGCAGAGGGAAACTTCTCTTTTTTGATCCATTTCTATAAACATAACTGCGTTCTGTGTTTGCGCACATCGGGCACGTGTGCCTTCTCCAAACAATCCTCTACTGAAGCTGCTCCTCCATCTGCTGAACCTGGGGGTGCTACCGAAAACCAAGGCAAAATCCAGATTAAAAGGCTCCCGTGAGTCCTCCTCAGGCACAGCTCTGCAAAAGAAAGTGAGGATATTTCTTTTTCTTTTAGGTGAAAGATGAAAAGAAACTCCAAGTTGCCCCCCTGCCATTAAACATGCGCTCTTTGGTGGAGATGACAGCAGCCGAGGGGCAGAGCTGGGACAGGGATGTGTGGGACCCGAGCGTGTGCTCTGGGGGGCTGTGGGCGATTGGAGCTGCCCTAGGAAAGGCGTGCACCGCGCTTCGCTCCCGTGGCACTCACAAGAAATAGGATGGAGGGGAATTACATTATCCCCCACCTCATTGCCCCACAGGAATCACACCAAGAGCTGTGGAAGGTCTCCGACGCTCTGCATGGGGGCTGTACCCATCCCTTTGTTGGGGTGGGTATTACGCTCCCAATTTCCCACTGTTTTCTGACCTTGGGTTTTAAGAGGAGCTGTAATCCTCCAGTTATCGGCTGAGTCAGCTGCTCGGCAGCCGCAGCGTGCGGAGCAGCGATACGGGAGGCTGGGGTCTCGGCGGTGTGAGCATTAGATGGTATCAAGGAGCTCTTTGTGGGAAGAGCCAGATGCGCCGCTCCTTCATCCACCTCTTGCTGCCTGTCCCCAGCATGATTTATGGGTTGTCACCCAGATGCCACATCCCGTGGTGCAGCAGAGAGGAACACCATCCCCAGGCCCCCAGCCAGGCTCCGACACAGCTATTTACACCTGGGAGGCTCCTGCCAGCCTTGCCTTGGCTCTTCCCCCCTCCGTGGCATGCACCAGCGCAAATACGCATCAATCAGCGCCCTGGGCTCCCCGGAGAGCCCCTGCACCCCAAACCCTCACCCTGGGACAGGACACAGCGCTGCTGAGGCTCACAGTGGCAGCAGATGGCCAAGCAAAGCTCACATCCCTTTGCCCCTGTGGTCCGCAGGGTGGGAGGAAGGAATGATTCGTTCCTGTGCCCCACGTAAAACCCTTCGCTCTGTGTTTGCCTGGTTTCTACTCGTGTGCAAACCTGGGCTGGCTGCTGGGGTTAAAGCAGGTTGGAGCAGGGATCGGGAAGCCGGGACTTTGGCAGCACCGGCAGAAAGAAAATTCAAGGATGAGGGACTCGCTGCACCTCCCAGGGACTGATGGTGCATCTGGAAGGAGAGGTTGGGCCATCATCTGGGCACGCAAACGTCTCTGACTCAGCAGCAGGGATGCTCAGTGCCTGCCCGGACCTGTCCCTTGGCAGAAAACTAAACACCCGACTCTGCCCTTCACCTTCCCTCCACTTTCTTTTCCAGCCCCTTTTCTGGAAGCGACAAACATTATCTAAACCAAAACCTCGAGTTTGAGCCTGCCGTGGCTTTTCAGGGCACCTGGAGGTCCTGTCCACCCCCCGGGAGCCGGGATGTTCGTTATCTGACGGTGCCCAGAGGCAGAGCTGCAGCAAGGACACGGCGAGGGGGTCCCTGCCGTGGGTGCTCCATGGGTGACACCAAACATTTGTAACTTCTGGGATGGAAGGCTGCAAAGATGATCCGAGGGCTGGAGCACCTGTGCTAGGAGGACAGGCTGAGGGAGTTGGGGTTGTTCAGCCTGGAGAGGAGAAGGCTGCAGGGAGACCTTAGAGCAGCTTCCAGCGCTGAAAGGGGCTCCAGGAAAGCTGGGAAGGGACTTTTTACAAGGGCATGGAGTGATAGAACGAGGGGAAATGGCTTTAAATGGGAAGGGAGGAAGATTTAGATTAGACATAAGGAAGAAATTCTTCATGATGAGGGTGGTGAGGCCCTGGCCCAGGATGTCCAGAGCAGTGGTGGCTGCCCCATCCCTGGAGGGGTTCAAGGCCAGGTTGGATGGGGCTTGGAGCCCCTGAGCCAGTGGGAGGTGGGACGGAATGGGCTTTGAGGTCCCTTCCAACCCAAACCATTGTATGTAAGGCAAAATAGCGCCTCCCTGGAGCTGATCATCCTGCTGGAGCGCGGTCCAGAGTCTGGGTGAGGGAGCAAAACGAGCAAGGAGTGGCAGCTCCAGGGCTGTGCTGGCTTTGCTTTCTTGCAAGAACAGGTCAGGAGCTCCCCCGCCCAGGAAACCTTCCTGAGCAGAACTTGGCACTAACTATTCCCATTAATTTTAATTGTAAAAACCAACATCCTGACTGTTGAACTCAAACTGTAGGAGAGGTGGAACTAAGCCACCGTGTAAAAGATTTTCTCCTTCAAATGACTTTCTAGGATTCTCCTAGTTTTATAATGGACTTCTATTTTTAATCTGACTTGAATTCACCGACAGCCCCTGTAGGAACAAGGCAGGGAGCCCAGGCGGAGTCTCCTGCCGCACTTCCTCGGCTTCAGCGGAGCTGCGCTGATTCGTACCAGCTAAGCGTTGGACCTGGAACACGTTTGGCTTCAAGAAAAAGGGATTTAATTCTTGGCAGGAAATAAAAAGGGTTTTTGCTAATAGCCCTTGTCATGCTTAAACTGCCATAACGCAGCAGCTGCAGCGGGGACTCCCGGAATCCAAATGGAACAGGGATTTTCCTGCCAACGTTAATTAAGGTTGGGTGGGGTTTTTTTTCCCTCCCAAATATTTTAACCCATTGGCCTAAAAGAGCTTCCGATGCTGCCAGACCTGAATCCCTGGAGAGAGAAGAGAAGGATAACGACGCTGCCACATCCCTTGTGCAGGTAGGAGCCAAAGCTTTCTCTGTTGACAGAAGATGCTCCATTTATTGGTGCGAGAAGCCGAGGTCTGCAGCTTCCCCAGCCAGCCCCGGCACCGCCACGTCAGCCAGCGCCGTGACCCGTGGGCAGGGGCTCCTCCAGCATCAGGGAGGACTTTCCCCGGGGATATTGACCTCTGCTGGAGCATCTCCAGGGGAAGTTGCCTGCAAGCTGCTGTCAGGCTCTGCGTGCCAGGGGTTTTCCTCCCACGAGGAGCAGGGTGATGGAATGATGGGTTCAGGTGATTCCACGGGTTATAGGTCTGGATGGTTCCACCTGTGACAGGTCCTGCGGGGAGGGATTGATGGGGTGATGGGTTCAGGTGGTTCCACGTGTGATGGGTCCTGTGGGGAGTGGTCGGATGAGGTGATGTGTTCAGGTGCTTCCATGGGTGATAGATCTGGGTGGTTCCATGTGTTCTATGTCCCACGAGGAGCAGACTGATGGGTCTGGGCAATTCCACAGGTGATAGGTCTGGCTGGTTTGATGTGTGATGAGTCCCAAGGGGAGCGGCCCCTTTCAGGTTCAGGTGATTCCATGGGTGATGGTTCCCGTGGGGAGTGAACTGATGGGTTGATGTGTTCAGGTGCCTCCATGGGGGTTGGGTTTGGGTGGTTCCACATGTGATGGGTTCAGGTGACTCCATGTGTGATGGTTCCCGTGGGGAGTAGACTGATGGGTTCAGGTGCTTCCATGGGGGATGGTTTTGGGTGGTTTCACATGTGATGGGTCTGGGTAATTCCATGGGTGATTGTTCCTGTGGGGAGTGGACTGATGATGTGTTCAGGGCAGCAGGGGGGGGTTCCATGTGTGGTAAGTCCCACGTGCGATAGGTCCCACGAGGGAGCAGACTGATGGGTTGATGGGTTCAACCGATTCCACGTGTGATGGTTCCCGTGGGGAGTGAACTGTTGGGTTGCTGTGTTCAGGTGCTTCCACAGGGGATGGGTTTGTGTGGTTCCACATGTGATGGTCCGGGTAATTCCACGGGTGATGGGTTCCGGTGACTCCACGTGCGGCGGTTCCCGTGGGGAGCGGACCGATGGGTTGCTGTGTTCAGAGGGGTGGGGGGGTTCCACATGCGATAGGTCCCACAGGGAGCGGACTGACGGGTCGGTGGGTTCCGGTGACTCCACGTGCGGCGGTTCCCGCGGGGAGCGGCTCGGCGGGTGCGGGGGTGCAGCCGCGGGCGTCCCCTCCCCGCCGTGTCCCCTCCCCGGGGCGGTGCCGGGCGGCCGCGCCGCTCGCAGCCGGCGCTGTGGCGGTCGCCGCTCGGTCGGCGATGCCGCGGGGTCCGGGGGGGGCGCGGCGGCGGCGGCGCGGAGGGGCCCCGCGGCTGCTGCCCGACGTGCGGAGCATCTTCGCGGAGCGCGGCCGAGGGCATCGCTTCGCCCCGCGCCCCCCGCGCCGCGGATGGTGCGACCTCTGCGGGGCGGCGCTGCGGGAGCGAGCCCTGCGCTGCGAGCGTGAGTGCCGGATCGCCGCCCGCCCTGCGCCCCGCAGCCCTGCCTGCCGCTGCCTGCCCGCATCCCGCCCCGCATCCCGCCCAGCATCCCCTCCCGCCCGCATCCCGCCCCGCAGCCCCTCCCGCAGCCCTGCCTGCCGCTGCCTGCCCGCATCCCGCCCCGCAGCCCCTCCCGCAGCCCTGCCTGCCCCTGCCTTCCCGCAGCCCCTCCCGCAGCCCTGCCTGCTGCTGCCTTCCCGCATCCCGCCGCGCATCCCCTCCCGCAGCCCTGCCTGCCTGTGCCTTCCCGCATCCCACTCCGCATCCTCTCCCGCATCCCTGCCCATCCCACACTCCCCAGCCCGCACTGCAGCCCTGTCCTGCCCCTCCCACACCCTCCATCCCGCACTGGAGCTCTGCCTGCGCTCCCTGTCCCGCATTCCCCACCTCACCCTCCAGCCCTGCCCTGCGGCTACCACCCGACACCTCTTCCCACGCTCCCCATCCCGCATCCCAGCCCTGTCCTGCCCGCACCTCTTTCCATACGCCGCATCCCGCACTGCAGCCCTGCCTGCTGCCGCCACCCTGCGCCCCTCTGCACCCCACACCCTCCGTCCCGCACCGCTCTCCCTCCTGGGCTGTGGGGAGGGTTTTGCCCCGAGCATCCCGCGGTGCTGCGGGAGGCGATGGAGGAAGGGGCCTGGCTGGGGACCCCCTGCGAAGGGGCCGTTGTCCCTGGATGCGAGGCTGGGCACGGGGTGTAGTGTGGTGCTGCCCGGTGGAATTGGGAAATAAAGCTTTTCCGGGAAAAACGAGATTATCAGCTAATCGTCAGGGTTGCAGAGGGCTGGGCAGCAGCAGCTCTGGGTGAGCAGGAAGGATTTGTGTTCATAAAGCTTTACGAGGGGGAATAAATTCCTCTAGAAGCAGTAAACTTGTCAGGCACCTTGCTTTGCCCAAACTCCGTGGGTAAGGGTGCTCCTGCCGGAGAGGTTCACTAGGATCCGTGTTCCTCAAGTCACTCACACGCGGCGTTTGTGTTCTGCAGAAGGGATTAATCTTTCCATTGTGTGGGAGGGGACGCGGAGGGGCCACATGAGGTGACCCGGCTGGGACCGTGCGGCGGCACATGCTCCGTGTCCCTGGGGAGCGGCTCTGGGGCCACGGGGCGCTTGCGTGATCCTTGGGAAGGTGTGACCGGCGTTGGTCGGTGGCAGCTGTGGCGGTGCAGGTGGGGAAGCAAAGAGGCTGTGGCGTGCCAGGGCAGAGGAGCTTGGAACAAACCTGCGTCGTGATAGTGTGTGCCGCCTTGACTGCCGACAGCCAAACTGCTCCTTTCCAGCTCCGTCTGTCAGCGCGTCTCCTGCGGCAGGCTGGATGGAAGCTTGTCTTCTTGGACGCAGCTGTAGAGCTGCGTTTGGGCTCAAAGCTTTGCTGGTCAGGGGCAGCTGAGCCTCTTGGTTTTGGCAGAAACTCCTGGTGCCGATGCTGTTCAGCCCAGGCTTGTGCCCACAAGGCCACCGGTAGCCAGGCAGGGGCGCGTGGGGCGAGGGCGGCCTCAGCGTGGGTGCGGAGGGAAGGTAGTTGGTGCTGGTGATTATTTGGGGTGAAGGAATGAGTTGCATCCCACTCTGGGGAGGCTCCTTTGCTGGTTTGTCTGGGGGGTTATGCCAGGCACGTGCTGTAGCTCCAGCCTCACCGGGGCAATTAGTCCTTCGCTCGACCCATTCCATGCTTGGCTTTCCTTAGATTATGAATCAATTAACTGTTTCTAGCGGTGATTTGCATAGCGTGGTGTGAGCAGGGCTTTTCCCCGTGCCTCCTGGTTCTGTTTGGGAATGAAGGGCCATGGTCCCATATGGCCCTGCCGCATCGCATTAAGGTTTTAGCACTGACTGCTGTTAATTAAATGTAACTGAGCTGTCACCCAGCGGCCACCGCCGTCTGACGCAGGAATGCGCCGAGGCTGATGAACTTGGTGCGTGGTTTGGAAGACAGGCGATGTAAATATGTTGGGCTGGGGTGTACCTTTGCTTTCCGCTTGCCGTTCCCCATTAAATCCCTTAAAATACAGTAAGGACTGGTGTGTTCCCTGAGGCTGGAAGCTCTGCCGTGTCCGGCACACCGGAGCAAAAGGAATAGCGGAGGTTTATTTAAGCAAACCTAACTTTCTCGGAGCTCTTGGCTTCCACCAGACCCTGCAAAGCTGCTGCAGGGCCCAGGTGGGGTACTGGGCTGTGTGTTTTGAAATCCTGACCTAAAGCAATAATTCACAGGATGTTGTGGTGTTGTGGATGCTATAAATAATTGTTTTGAGGGACTTCTCCTCTGGCAGGATTTTTTTTCTTTAGTTATACTGAAATAAATCTTAAATGACTCCATTTCCCCTTTTCCGAGGAGCATTATTGAGATCGTGGGAGTAGATCTCCTTCTAAAATTCCCCTCCAAAACCGGGCAGCGTGGCTGGGGAGGGAGGGAAACTTCAGAGGAGATGCCTGTAACATCTTCTGCGTTCACTGTCATCCCAATAATACAAAAATACCCGAGGGGTGCAGACGATGTGCTGTCCTCCCGTGGTGAATATTTGTTTCTCTTCTGATGCGGAGTCACTGCTTCTCTGCTTTTGACTCACAGCCTGAGGACACTCAGGTTTTCATCTGTGCGGCTCTGGCCTATTTTTATTTACATCAGGTCTCATCATCTTCACTAAAACAGGAAAGTGGTGTTTACTCCTCCTCAAACGGTCCGTGTCCCATCCCGTCCACGTGTGTCCCGTGTGGGACAGTGCCTGTCCCGGCGAGGGGGAAAACGCTGCCTGCAGCATCCTGGGATTCAGCGGCAAAGGGCTGCATCCACCCTGGGCAAAGGGAAAGGGCGGTGGAAGCTGGCTCCGATGCGGGGCAAGAAGGGGGTTTTGGCCGCGTGTTTTTCATGCCGGCCACTGAAATCCCCTTGGCTCCGTTTCCTCTTTCTGGAGCGGTGCGGAGCTCTGCCCAAGGCTAACGAGGGATGTGTGCGCTGCAGTTCCTCTTCCAGGCAGGGATCTGAGTGGAATTGGGTGAGAGCAGGAACCAGGCAAGTCCCACATCAGGAAAATGATCCCTTTCGGTGGCTTTCCTTGAGCATCTGGCTGGTTTAGGCTGTCCTGAACCGGTCCTGCGGCTCTGGAGCGCTTTGGAGGCAGCGGAGGGGCTCTTACTGAGGTTTCAGCTCAAGTTTTAGCCGGGGGGTGGCTGTGTCTGGGGCTGATGCAGATGATGTGGAATCCCCAACATAAGAAGGAGATGGAGCTGTTGGAACGGGTCCAGAGGAGGCTACAAGGATGATCAGAGGGCTGGAGGACCTTCCATACGAGGACAGGCTGAGAGAGCTGGGGTTGTTCAGCCTGGAGAAGAGAAGGCTACAGGGAGACCTTAGAGCAGCTTCCAGTGCCTGAAGGGGCTGCAGGAAAGCTGGGGAGGGGCTGTTCACAAAGGCTTGTGGGGGTGGGACGAGGGGCAATGGGTATAAACTGGAGGGGGGCAGATTTGGATTGGTCATAAGGAGGAATTTCTTCACTATGACAGTGAGGAGGCCCTGGCCCAGGGTGCCCAGAGCAATGGTGCTGCCTCATCCCTGGAGGGGTTCCAGGCCAGGTTGGATGGGGTTTGGAGCCCCTGATCCAGTGGGAGGTGTCCCTGCCCATGGCAGGGGTGGGACTGGATGGGCTTTGAGGTCTCTTCCAACCCAAACTATGCTATGATTCTGTGTCTGAGACACCGTGAGCCTTTGCAGTACCTTCATTGAGACCCTCTAGGTTGGTCCGGTGCATGACAGCGATCAAACGCGCTGCTTCCGTTGGCGTTAGTACTAAGGGGATGGGGAGATGGGAGCTTGGGAGCAACCAACCCCAGGCTGAAATGCTGGCATTCATTAACGCTTCTCTTCAGTCTCAAAGTGAACGGAGTTGGGCACGAGGAGGAGCTGTGCCCCGAGTATCTCCTGTCCGATGTGCGGGGCTTTGTGCCGCTGGCGCCTTACAGAGCCTGAGTGAATATTAGAGAGATTTCACGGCAGGAGTGTTGGTGTGTCCTGCTGCCGGCAGCTTTTCCCGACAGGAGTAGCTGGGAAGAAGGGGGCTGGACGGGCAGGTTGCAGGGGTGCATCTCTGCTGTGGGTATTTTGGTGTTTGTTTTGGTGGGGCCGAGTGCTGTCATTTGAATGCAGTGGTGACTAATGCAGCTTCAAAGCCTACACTGTGTTTTATTTTGCTTTTTACATTGTTGGTTTTTTTTCTTCCTGGCAGCGTCACACCGGTGACTCGAGGTCCTTCCATGCTGTGCCGGGTAGGCTGGTCACTGGGAACTGGGAATCTTGTGGCTTAGGGCAGAAAATGATGGGAGAGACCGAGCTGTGCATGGGTCCGCTGCTTTACTCCCTTTCCATCCCAGTTTGCTCTGAGATAGACTGGCTTTTCCTTTTCTCATCCTTGCTGCACCTGTGATGCAGGTGCCGATATGAAATTCCTGTTTCTGGTGCTGTAGCCGTTAGCGAAACCAGCAGTAAGAACGGTGCCAGTGATGGCTCAGCAGCGTGCGTGCTGCCTCAGTTTCTCCATCCTCTGGCTTGGCTGGAGCGCCGGAGCCCCGCTGTGCGCTGCCCCCGGCTCTGTGCGGCTGTGCTCCCCTCTCGCTTCTCTGGTCCTGGCAGCCGGGGACGTGATTTACCAGCCGCGTATTTCCTGGGGCTTGTTGAGGAATTCCCATGGAGTTGTTCCTTTGGGCCGGGTGGTTTCAGCCTGGTGCATCTATTGCGTGTGGAGCGACTGTAAGCACCTTCTGTCTGTTTGCTTGTGGGAGCTGTGGTCTCCTTGGCAGAGCCGCTGGAAGCGGATGCTCTCCCTGCTTGGCATGGTGGGTCTTGGCTCTGTGAGACCAGACTAGGACTTTATTGCCTGAACTGCTTCTTTGCAGGAAAATCAGTGCAGGTCTCCCTGCTTTCCTGCTGGGAAGACGGCTGTGGGGCTCGAGGAAAACCTCGGAGCGTGTCCAGCGCCTGATAATCTCGGTGGCAAAGGCGGTTGTACCTGAAGTCAGATGTTGATCTGTAGATCTTGGACCCGGTTCAGTGAAGCACTTCAGCAAGCGTCTGGTTTATGCCTCTGGTCTGAAGCCACCCTTACCTCTCAGAGCGGTTCATTCTGTGCTCAAGCATTGTGCTGAATCAGGACCTGTTTCCTTAGGGAGGGAGTTGGTTAAACACTATTTCTCTTCCTACTGTATAGAGCAAACTACAGTTCTAATATTACTGGTTCTTAAGTAGGTGTTTGCTTAAGATAATGAATTCTTTAGCAGGTGCGGACGCTCTGGAAAATCCCAGCCCAGCCTCTCTGGGATGAGGCTCTGCTGGAACTCTCTGGGACACTGTTGCTTTTCATGTTCTCTCCTTCCAACACATCCTCCCACACTCTGTCGTGTCTTTGCTCCTGACGCTGTAAAACATAATCGCTAACAGTTCACAGGACTCGGGGCACTTTGCATTTCTGTCCTGTTTAGCTGGGCCAGACAGATTCCTGAGGCTCCTCCTGCTCCCGGGTGACTCGGGCAGGTTGGGATGATGCTGAGGTCGGACCAGGACAGGGTGGGGTGCTGGGGTGCATCCTGCCCGCTGCGGTTCCCCGCCGCAGGGCGTTTGCTTGCCTGGGGCAGATGATGGTGTGGGGCGGGATGGTGACCTGCCCAGAGCCGTGGGGACGGCTGCCGGGAGTAGCTCTGGTCCCCAGGGTCATTTTTCCTGCTGCAGTCCAGTCCTGTGCCTTGGGGAGCATTTATGGAGAGATGTACCAGGCGAGGCTCCAGCTCTTGCTTTGAAGGTTAGTTTTTGGGCTGTCTCTTTTCTCCCCCTGCTTTGTCCCTGGTCCGGTGGGTTTAGTTGTGTTTCCTGGTCTGGATGTGGGCGGTAGAGATGGATGCACGGGAGCTGAAGAGGTGCTGTTGAGGCATTGGGACAGCACGGGGGGAATGAGAAAGTCCCCAGTGTTATTCATGGCTTATGCTGCTTGGTGTGATTTTTAGGATCCGTTAGATGCCGTTACTCCCTGTATAAAAGCGGGGATGCGTGGTGCAGGGTGCTGGAAACCGGGGCTGTTTGTGAGAGGGTGGCTGAGCAGAGAGGGGACGGTCACCGTGCAGAGGGTACCAAGTGGCAGATTTCAAGCGTGCTCTTAAACTGATGTTTGTGTCCCACCCCATCGATTGACACCCGATACGGTTGTAACTGACAGATGCTGTGACAGAACTGTAGTATCCATCTTAAAACCTGGCGGAGTACCCGCAGAGCTGAGATTGATATTGCAATTATAGTTAATCTCAGCGGACCCCTTTAATTTAACCTTTGATTAAACACTGGGGACTCTTTTTTTTTCCCTTAGACTTTAGAAGACCGCAAGGGAAAAGCAGCAAAGTGAACTGAGGATCTTGGAAAGAGCCCTCCCAGCGTATGGCGGGGTCCTGCGCTTTCTCTCACTAATCTCTTCTGTTGGGTTGTTTTATCTTATCAAGTAAAAAGCCCCAGAAATAGAAAGTTTTCCATGGCTAACAGGACAAGCCCAGAGATGCACAAGCTCTGAGCTGTGTGTGTGTGTCTCATTGCTCAAAAAAGAAATAAATAACCCAATCAAACAGCGGCAGATTGCAAATGGACAGTGTCAATGGTTTATCTCTGGGGGAGGAAAGGCCGCGTGGGGAAGAAGCAGACGTAACTTGCAGCGATGCACGTTGCATCTCGGCAGCGTTCGGCGCTGAGGAGCTGCCTGCCTGGCCCCACGTGCCCGGGAAGCTATTCAGCTCCCGTCTCGAGGATGACAGACGGGAAAGCGGGAGAAGTCACTTGCTTTGGGCTCGTAACAAAGAGAATTCGCAAAATATTCAGGCATTTTCCCAAGTCCAAGTCTTGGTCGGAGGGACTCCGACTGCTGAGGAGGCCGAGCAGGGAGGTCTTGCTGGTTAGAGGTAGGTGGTGGTGTAAATCCGTGTGTCTGGGTGGATTTGACGGCTGGACTCGATGATGTTGTAGGTGTTTTCCAACCTTAATGATTCTGGGATTTGCTGGCTGCCCTGTGTGGGCTTTCGGCTGCTGCTGAGGTGTTCGGGGGTTCCTGTGGTGCTGCCCGGTCTGTGGCGATGCCCGGCTGGATGGAATCTTGCCTGGGAGGCAGAGGGGTCGGCACACTCACTGGTGGCACTGGGCAGCTTCAGCTTCTGCTCAGGCCCCTTCTGCAGCCCCATCGGCGCTGCTCCGCTTACCACCAGAAAGGAAAATTTGCCTTTTAGTAAATGATGGCTCAGGAGCATCCGCCTGGCAGCGGGGTTTGCTCTCCAGACCCTGCGGTAGTGCAGGGTCCTCTCAGAGGGGTGGTTGTCACCAGAGTCGTCCTGCCTGCTCAGAACAGAAATCCACCCTTGCCAACGAACAGGACCCAAACCGCCTGATCTAGACCTAAAACTGTGGAGATATCCAGCGGTAGAGCTGTAGAGATGGGGCTGGATCATCGCTGTGGGGGATGTCGAAGTGCTTCGCAGGGAAACTGAGACCCTTCCCTGGGAATGCTGGAGCTGGTGGTGATGCTGTAGGTCCTGCCCTGTCCCCTCCTGGCAGCAGGAGATGCCTGCCAGCTCTCCCAAGGCTGTGGGGCCACATCCTGCAGCCATCCCTGAGGTTACCCCGAGTGACATCAAGTGTCTCCTCCAACCCCAGGCGCAGGCACCAAGCCCACAGTCTTAATCAGCACAGCTTGCAAAATCAAACCTCGGGCACAGCCTGCGATTAAAGGTGCGTAAGGCGTTGGTAGGATTCCAGAGTTGGAAGGTGAGTGGAAGAAATCTCTCTTCTTCGCCCTTCATAGAATCATGGAAAGGTTTGGGTTGGAAGGGACCTCGAAGCCCATCCAGTCCCACCCCTGCCATGGGCAGGGACACCTCCCACTGGATCGGGGTGATCAAACCCCCATCCAACCTGGCCTGGAACCCCTCCAGGGATGGGGCAGCCACCACTGCTCTGGGCAACTCCTGGTGCTCAAACACCTGCACAGTTTCATGACACTTTTAAAGCTCATGGTGTTTAGTTTTTTCTTTCTCGACTGTCTCTGAGCCTTCCCGTGGCCGCTGGGTCCTCCTTCAAAGGTTTTCCTTAACTTTGCTAACGTTGGGAACATTTCTGATGTGCTTTTGTTGGTTTTTAATGAGTACCGGGATCCTTAACAAACCAGAAACTGTCTCTTTAAGATAATCCCAGCAATTTCAAGATCCATTCTAACGTCACACAAGGAGAGGGTTTGTAGCTTGTTAGAAGGATGTCCCCTCCACAGGGCTCCTGTGTGTCCCTCGATGCGATGCGCTTGTTCACCAGGGCGGAGGAATCACCCTGTGGAACCACCGACTCTGGCCAGAAATCAGAGTTTTAATAGCAGCGCAGGGTGGGAGCTGAGGTGCTTTAGACCCTTTCCATCCTAGTTTTGGGGGTAATCATATCTGGCTCCTGTGTGGTGTTGCCTCAGGGCTGCAGGGGGTTTCTTTCGGTGAACGCCTGGCTGAGGTCAGGCTTGTGGACCCTCTGTCCGCGGACCTGCGCCTTCTCCTTTTGTTGCCCCAGCCTCCGGATCGGGGCTTTGTGTTAGAGTCGGATTGGGAGATGCCCCATCTCATCTGTGGTATTTGGGAGGTAGGAGTGGGAGGATGGGGGTGGCTGGGATGACTGCAATCCTATATTTAGGCATCTCGATGGGCATCTCCATTGGGCTGTTTTACTCTATCTAACTTTATCCCCCTGGGGAACTTCATCTGTGGAGAAAGGGAAATTCCTTTCAGCCACCCAAGTTTTTCGCAGTATCGTGATCTGACTCATTTTTTCTTCTTTATTTTTTTTTCTGTAAGAAACTACATTTCCAAGCATTGCTTTGTTTGACTCAAATGGAAATTATCTCCAAGTGTAAGTGGAGGCATCCTGCTCCTCTTAGTGAACCTGTCACGTGGCTCCTTCCTAAAGCTGCTCTGGGTTTCTAAAATTAGTGTTCCCTGCCGGATACGGAGTGATTAGGTCTGTTAATAGGTGATGGTGACTAAGGAGGTGTCACGCTTTAATCCTGTAAAGAAATGCCTGGCCATAATGGGCCTGATCCGGCGGTGGGATTGGGAACTGTGATTTTTGTGGTCTGACTTACGTATTTCAGACCTCTTACCACGCGTGTCCTTCACTGGGGATGCTCAAGCTTTCCCACCCCGGTAGGTTGTGGTCTGGGGGAGCCGGAGGGAGCTGCTCAGCTTGGAAAATCCTGGACCAAATGGGCAGGAGGAGCTCTGTGCTGGCACCAGGTGCTCAGGTGAAGCTGCAGCCGGAGCATCCTCGGATTGGCAGCTGCAGCAAAGGCTTGGCGGCTGTCCCCCATTAAAAGGCTGTGCCGGTTGCTCAAAAGGTCATGCATTAAATTACTGTGGAACTGTGCAGCTTATCTCTAATTAAAAAGAAAAGCAAGTCTCCCTGCCTTCCCCCAGGCGTACTTGAGACAACTGACTCGGAATAGGAGGATGATAGACAGCTCGTGCCAGATGAATGTTAAATGATAAATGGTTTCCCTGTTTCCCCTGGGGACTGATGTTTTCCCCCCTCAGGCACCAGCTCCCAGCAGTGGTTCAGCTCCTCTCCTTCATTCCCGGGCATTCCCACGGGCAAGCATTCAGCAGAGCTGAGCAGAAAGCACTGCTTCCAGACCAGATATGGGATATTCCTTTGCTTTCCTGCAAGCCCCAGGTATTCAAAACTGATGACCCAAGTGCTAAAGAAAAAGAGAAAAGAAAGAAGAAGGGTATTTAAAACACAAGCTCGGTTTGGAGCAGGGCAGGCACGGAGACAGGCACTCGGTCCCGTCTCCTCCTCTGGAGTGAACTCGCTTGCCTTGGGTTTAGGATGTATTTTTTTTTCCAGGTTGGTGACCGCTCTGGAATTTTGGGGTAGTGTAAAAAGTAAATTTAATGCTGTTTGTACGACAGTTAAAAATTAATAGGATCAGAAGAGCTATTAAAGCGGAAGGAGGTTGTTGGCTGCAGTCAGGAGGGAATGGAGAAGTTGGGGCTTAGAGGGGAAGGGCTGGGGGAGCGATAGCCGTGGACGTGTGGTAACCGTTGTGTCAGGATGGAGCCGGTTGTGCCAAATGCTGCCCTTCGGCAGCCACGGGCGGGGGGCGAGCAGGACTCCGTGCCTCAAGGGGTTAAACCTGGGTTCTGCAGTCGCCTGTGCAATTTCTACCTTGAACTTAGTTAATGCCTTATGGGACGGGTCAACATCCAAGGAAAACACACTGTGTAAGTGCCTTACGGCACCTGGGCAGCTGGGGACGGGAGGTCAGCGGGGTCTGATGGTAGATCCGTGCCTCGGTCCCTGTCACTGCCCCTTGAAGCATTCATATTTAGTGACCTTACATAGTTTGACTTCTGTCTAATTACAGAGATGCTTTTTCCTTCCTGATTGGAAGGAAATTGGAAAGGATTTTCCTTCCTGATTGGAAGGAATTGGATTGTTGGAAAAGGAAGCATCCTTTCCTCATGAAGAAGCTGAGCTTTTGCTGCAGGTGTTCTGCTGGTGATATCTCCGGGGAGCGTAGCTGGGGGTGGGTACCCTGGGGTTTGGTGGGACCTGAGCGTGTTCTTGGCTTTGTCCAGTAAAGTGGCAGCAGATGAGGGGAAAGGCAGCAGGACACAAGGCACTGCAGCAAGAGACACAAGTTTCCCTAGGGAGAGGGCAGGGGAGCAATTTTTGCTCTAGATGAGGTATTCTGGTGGCTCTGCCCGTCTGCAGGAACTGGGGATGTGTGCCTGGCTGTGCTGGTTGCCTCAAGCATCAGTCTGCCCTCCAGCAGGAGTCCAGTCCCTTCCCGGGGTTCTGCCGCTCCTCGGCAGCGGGCTGCGGGTCTCGGGTGCCTCACTGTCTCCTTTCTCCCCCACGCAGACTGCCGATACACATGCCACCAGGAGTGCCGCAGCCTCATCCAGCTGGACTGCCGCCGGCCGGACCAGAGCCAGCTCTCGCCCGAGGGTACCCTCCTGCCACCCTACAGCCTGGTACGTGGGGAGGGGGCTCCGCTGGGGGGGGCACAGCCTCATGGTCACCCAATGCAGCTCTTTCAGAGACCGGATTTCTTGCTCCCAAAGGGCTTTACAAGGGGGAGGTCTTGTTGGAGAGCTCAGCCCGTCGGTGCTGAAGATCTACCCAGCGGTCACTAATGGGCTGTAGAATCATAGAATCACAGAATGGTTTGGGTTGGAAGGGACCTCAAAGCCCATCCAGTCCCACCCCTGCCATGGGCAGGGACACCTCCCACTGGATCAGGGGCTCCAAGCCCCATCCAACCTGGCCTGGAACCCCTCCAGGGATGGGGCAGCCACCGCTGCTGCTCTGGGCAGCCTGGCCCTTATCGTGAAGAACTTCTTCCTGATGTTTATAATCTCTTCCTAATGTCTAGTCAACTCCCAATGAGCTGTGACATCTCTCCTCTGTGTCCTGTCTGAGTGTGTGTGATCTGGCACGTTGGAGGTCATGCACGCGGGCATCCTCCTCCCCAGAAATGCGTATGTGAAGCTACGCCGTGCTTCAAATGCTGCTATTGGCCAGGCAGCCTGGAGCAGAGCAGGAGAGGAGCAGTGCCCTCCGAAGACTGCAGCCCCAACGTGTCCAAGGACCCATAAGGGCATTAAATTTCATGCCAATACTGGGTGCAAAATGCTTAGAAAGAAGCAGCAACGGTGCATTTCTCCTGCATCTTGCAGAGTAAGGAGCTCTGGCTTAATAGCCTTGGTTTAAGAGTTTCAGAAGTCCAAGGGGATTGAAGCTCTTCGACGTGTATTAGGGACGTCCACTAATCGCTAGGGCCTCTCTGGAGGGCTTAGCTCTTTGCTTAATCCTCCTGAGTGTCCCGTGGTGTCTGTGGTGCCGGCAGTGGCCTCTGAGCCGGTGCGGATGTCTGTTGGGATGGGCTGCAGCACACGCGCGGGTCCCGGTGAGACTGGATGGTGCTGGGCAAGTCCAGAAGTGAGATACTGAATGCTGGAAGCTTAAAAAATTGCTTAGAGACCTGCATGAAGGGGGTCTGACTTGCACAGAGCTTTGTCAATCTCTATATGCTTTTTTAAATCAATATTTTCTCCTTTAGGGGATTGGAACTGGGCGATCTTTAAGGTCCCTTCCAATCCAAACCAGTCTGTGATTCCTGGGATGCTATGACATGGGATTTGTGTTGGGCTCCTGAGGAGCTGGCGGTGGGGTTTGGTTGCCGTCTGCTCTTTGCTGTGTGAGAACTCCGGAGCCGGGAGCTCCTGTTCTGGGCACTGAAGCGTTGTCTGTGGTCGTGATCCTTGGGAGGAAAATGCTGGGTGATTCGTGTTCGGAAGAAAATGGTCAGAAGGAAAACTGAAGTTAGATGAGATCTATCTTTCAAGTTACGTTACAAATGGCTCTGAATGGATTCTCTGCTGAGCCTTGAGGAGTTTGTATAAGGGTGTGATGCCAGATCTGTGTGTGGTTACATCTCCTTTGGATGCCGTTGGGCTTCCCCCAGCAGCACAAGAGAAGCTTGATATTTGGAAGAGTTAAAGGCTTGTTTCTTCCTTGCGGCGATAACACCCGCCGGGGGTTATTGATGGCCCTAATAATGAACACGGAGCCTGCGCTTCGTGGCAATTCATCACTCTGACGCGTCTCTGGTGTGATCCCAGGAAGGGGGGAGGCAGTTTGTGCCAAAGAAACAAAAGTCTCTGCAATTACAGCAGCAAAGAGTAATCCATAAACCCATCACGAGGTCCTGGCTGGGGATCCCACCTCTGAACCCTCCGCGTGGCACAGCCCTCTCTGGAGTCTCCTTACCTGGGAGAGGCTGCAAGGCTCAACGGAGCAGGGGGCGCTTGGGCTGCTTTGAGGGTGAATGAGGCTAAATCACTGCAATAAAGCTCCGTTCTCGTTTGGGGATGATGGATAATCAGGGATAACCACGTTCCCGGTGTGTTGCTGATGGCCAAGTAGGGTTTGCTGCTCAGAAGAAGGATGGAGGGAAAAGAGTGTCAACATTCCTGATAGGATGTGTGGAAGAAGGGCAGTGCACAGTGAAAACACAAGACACTTAAATTAATAGCTGGAATAGTGGGAAGGCATTAAATAGTATTATCAAATATAAGCAAACGAGAAGCATCAAAGCAATACCTACTTTAATATCACAGAGTTAAGTACTGTTACCGTGTAATACCGGGCATTTAATAATTTAGGCTTTGATCCAACAAAGTACTTACGAGTGCATTACGTTTGGGTCCCAGATTAGCCACCCTGGGTGAAATCCAGGCTCTGCCAAAGCTGGAAAAACCTCTGCTTATCCCAGCAGCACCGGGAGGTTGGTCCATGGTTTTGGCAGAGGTGGTTGTGCGCTTCCTGCCTGGGAGTCGCTGCAGGTCACTGGTGGGTGGGTTACTGGGGGTAACCATTACTGAAACCAACAGGTCAAAATTACTTGGTTTTTTCCCTTTGGTTGTTTTTTTTTATGGAGCTGATCTCCCAAGCAGGTGGACCGCAATGGGAAAATGAGAAGCCCATTGAGCAAAGCAGTGGGAGTTCCTTCAGCTTCACATGGAGCAAAGCTGGCTGCTCCCTGTCCCTGCTCGGAAACGCTCCAGGCAGAGGCTTCAGTGAAGACTTGACGCCTGTGCTGTTCGTCAGCCCAACGCTCGCTTTCTGCTTGCGTTGCACGTGCTCCGTTTAAGCCTCTTTCTCTTCCCAATACAGCCTTGTGAAGCTGAGGAGGTTTGTGCCACTGCAGAAGCGTGCGTGCTGCTAAGAGCACAGCTGATTTGTTTGCACTGTTAGAAGTTGTTTTGTGAATATGCCATTTGGATTCTTGCCTTCCTCTTTGAGATGCAGATGTTGCATCCGCCTGCCAGTCCTTGCATCAACATCCCGGTTTGTATTCACGGGATGCTGCTGGCTGTGGGGTACAGAGCTATCAAGGGCTTGTAGCAATTGAAGTCCTTCAGCGAAGAGATACAGATGGAAGGGTATGAAGCACCATCTGCAGCCTATCAAGAGGGGAAGAGGGTTTTGTGTGTGAATGGTGGATTGTGCAAAGATCTTGGAGCCCATTTGGAGAGGTCAAAGGAGCCCATGACCTGAAGCAGTGCATGACCTGGAAAAGACCTGGAAAAGCACTTCTTTTGGTGTTGAACTTAGTGATGTGAACATCTCCAGTGATTCTGGGGATCTCCATCATCTCTAGGTCCTTCCTTTCCAGATCCAGGCTGGCTCCAGGCATGGAAACCTTCCTTTGCCTCTAGTTTGCCCTGTCCTTTGTGACATCTCTTGCCATTCTTTATTCCTTCTCTGGTGGGCTGGATGGGTCTTGTGCGAAGTATTTGAAGTGGGGACATAAGATGGATTTATTCAGTGGTGCAATACTCTTGGGCCTTGTTCCCTCTTTCTTCACTGAAATATGGTGTAGAATTGTTAGCGTGTACGTTATATTCCCTAAACAGAGTCCTCTTTAACTCAACATGTCAGGTTTTTCTTTAGTCCCCTCAACCTGAATTCATGTGGGTTTCTTGGTGGGCTGGGAGATGCTGGGATGTGCTGCATCCCAGTGGGTGCACGGCCGAGGTGTGCTGCATCCCAGTGGGTGCACGGCCGAGGATGTGCTGCATCCCAGTGGGTGCACGGCTGAGGATGTGCTGCATCCCAGTGGGTGCACGGCTGAGGATGTGCTGCATCCCAGTGGGTGCACGGCTGAGGATGTGCTGCATCCCAGTGGGTGCATGGCTGAGGATGTGCTGCATCCCAGTGGGTGCACGGCCGAGGATGTGCTGCATCCCAGTGGGTGCACGGCTGAGGATGTGCTGCATCCCAGTGGGTGCACGGCCGAGGATGTGCTGCATCCCAGTGGGTGCACAGCTGAGGATGTGCTGCGTCCCAGTGGGTGCATGGCCGAGGATGCAATGCATCCCAGTGGGTGCACGGCCGAGGATGTGCTGCATCCCAGTGGGTGCACAGCCGAGGATGTGCTGCATCCCAGTGGGTGCACGGCCGAGGATGTGCTGCATCCCAGTGGGTGCACGGCCGAGGATGTGCTGCATCCCAGTGGGTGCACGGCCGAGGATGTGCTGCATCCCAGTGGGTGCATGGCCGAGGATGCAATGCATCCCAGTGGGTGCATGGCCGAGGATGTGCTGCATCCCAGTGGGTGCACGGCCGAGGATGTGCTGCATCCCAGTGGGTGCACGGCTGAGGATGTGCTGCATCCCAGTCAGTGCACGGCCAAGGATGTGCTGCATCCCAGTGGGTGCACGGCCAAGGATGTGCTGCATCCCAGTGGGTGCACGGCTGAGGATGTGCTGCATCCCAGTCAGTGCACGGCCAAGTGCAAGAGCGAATGCTACTTGCAAACAGAACTGAGATGCTGAACGGTGTTTTCCGGTGGGCTGCAATCAAAGCCCGTCACCAGCACTGCTGAAATTGTTCCTCCTGCTCTAAAATGAGCTGCAGAGGAGAGAGGCACCTGCTGCCTCCCGGAATGCGATGACCAGGGGCTCCCGTCATCCCAGATGGGATCTGAGGCAACATCCACGCCAGCCTCTCCCCTTCCCCACCACCTTCTGGCAGTGTGTGTCTGCAAGCAGCCTTTGGTCGAGCTCGTCCAGCCTGGGCTCGCTTCCCAAAGGCAGGAGATGCGATGCGGCTCTCGAGGACGCACTGACGGGGAAGGAGCAAGAATCCAGCCTGCCATGGCCATGTCTTTTGGGTAGCGAAAGAGGTGCAGGGGGTGCCCAGGGCCAAGCCCAGCGCCTCGGTGTGCAGCAGGGTAAGAAATTTTGCAAGAGGAAGTGGCAGGGCTGCGTGGCGCGAGGCGAGCGCAGGAAGGGGAGGCGATGCTGCGCGGGCGCCCAGGGGACCAAACCGCGGGTGTCGAGCGAACGCAAAGCTCCGAGAGTGGGAGAAACTCACAGCTCAGCCCCTTCCATGCTGTCCCAGCGCTGCTGCGCAGGGAGGTGGGTGGAGGAGGAGAGGGAAGGGTTACCCAGCACGGCTGCCTGTTAAAGAGAAATAGCTCCGCTGGCTCTGGAGGATGAGCAGAAGGAGCTATTGCAGATAAACGCCGGCGAGCTGAGGATGGGAGAGCGGTTTTGCTGCTGGTGTGGGAGCCGGAGCAGGGACCACTGATGGTTGCCGGCCCCCCGAGCCTCTCGCCTCTGCTGGGCTTCAATGACCATCGGCAGCAGCATGAGCAGCGGGTACTGTAGCTTGGATGAAGACCTCGAGGATTGCTTTTTCACAGCAAAAACCTCTTTCTTCCGGAGCTCAACGAACAAGGTCTCTGCCAAGGTAACAGCTTAAAAAAAAACTAGTGAGGAGGGCTGTGCTGGCGGGGAGGTGGTGGTGGGGGGATGTTCATGTTCCTGCACGTTCGGCTGCAGGCGCTGCCAAAATGAGCTTGCAGCTGGTGTCGGGGCAGAGCTGCTGCTGGGGAGGAGGGCTCTACCTGCTCCTTGCAGGCTCCCCGCTCCCCTTCAGGGGGTCTGCACCGCTCCGGATCTTTCTCAGCCGCGTCTCAACCTTTTGCATGCCGGGTTGGCCCCTTCCCAGGGGATCCACAGCGGAGGAGCTGACCCCAAATGTGGGGTTTTTCAGCTTTAGGAGGGCAGGCAGCAACCCTGCCGTCTGCCTCCTGGCAAAGGACATCACAAAATGTGCACCGTTGGTGAAAATTGCACCTCCGGGTGGACAGGGAGGTGGGAAAGTTACAGGACTAATTTAATCTGCAAAGTTATTAGCGCAGTGATGCGTCTGGTCCTTTTCTGGGTGCGTGTTTCTGCCTCGGAGAAGGAGGAGAGCACCTGGCTGGGCAGTGTTTCCCCCCCCAACCTGAGATTTCTGTATCAATAACATCGACAAGGCTACTTCATGGGTTTTTAAGTGTTTATTTTTTAAGAAAAACAACATCCCTGTCATAAACTTTGGGGCCCCAACCAGAACGGAGCATAAAAGGAGAAGGCGAACAGGCGCTGGTGCGGAAGTGGGGGTTTCGCTCAGGAACAAGAGCCCTGCGATGCCGAGATGAGATCTGGCTGCTGGCGAGCAGCTTTTTCACGTAGAAATTCACCCGTAAACCCTCCGCACCGGCACGCTCCGGCTCGGCTGTATTTGTATGCTCGAGGCTGCTGAGCTGCAGTCCTCCTTTGGGGTTCACCTTTCTGCAGCGGAGAGCTGGGAGGGCTTTCCTGGTCAGCTGAGCTGTTCTCTTGGGCAGGGATTGATCTAAGGGAGAGTTTAAATCAACCGGCAATTTAATTTTTTAATGTCTTTGAAGAAATGCTCCCTTGGGTTCCACCTGGGATATTCCCTCTTCGCCAGCAGCTCCCTCGCGCTGTGATTAACCGACACGTACTGCTGGTTTTTAAATGTCACTTGTGATTCATTTGTGTAGGAGATGTAAAAGAGCGCAGTGTTGGTGCAAGAAGCGCTGCACCCTGTGCTGCTTTAACGCTGTCCTTTTGGAGCCGAGGCACTGCAGATCCTCAGCTGCCTTTAGAAATCATTCTGATCACAGTTGTGCACAGGGGCTTTTCCTCGCAGAGGGGTCGGGGGCTGCTGCAGCCCCTTTTTGCCCAGCTCCTCACCTGGGTGCAGCCGGCGTGGGCGACCAACCTGGTGGCTGCTGGAGAAGATGGAGCCTTTTTGGGGTTTGGTGTTATGGGGAGGAAATGGTTCCTGTGCATGAAGAAGTAAAAAAAAAAAACCTCATACAAAATTTGCTGCTCAAGCAAACGATGTTGCATAATGAGTCTCTGCGTGGAGGTGGGTCCTCATGTTTCTCCAGCTGGAGGTGGAAACCATCTTCAGGGCTTGGTGGAAGAAGGGTTTGGGAGGTTCGTGGCATGCTGGGGGGTTGGTGTGCTGCAGGTCCTGCAGGAGCGTGAGGTTGGGCTTCTGCTCTGGATGGAGCGTGGCAGGGAGGAGGCAGTGGTGGCCTGGGCTGAAGGCAGCAAGGAGAATGTGTGCCTGTGGAAAAGCCAGCAGAGCCGAGGGACAGGGGACGGGAGCAGCCCAGAGTGGGCATTTGTCGGGGAGGGCAGGAATAGGAGGAGGGGGAATGGTTTTCAGCTGAAAGAGATCGAGGTGAGATCTTAGGCAGAAATGTTTTGCTGTGAGGGTGAGGAGGCCCTGGCCCAGGGTGCCCAGAGCAGTGGTGCTGCCCCATCCCTGGAGGGGTTCCAGGCCAGGTTGGATGGGGTTTGGAGCCCCTGATCCAGTGGGAGGTGTCCCTGCCCACGGCAGAGGTGGAACTGGATGGGCTTTGAGGCCCCTTCCAACTCAACCCATTCCATGATCCTGTGATTCTATGACATCTCCCTTGGGTTTTGTTTCATTCCCTGTCCTCCCTTTTATTGAATGTGGAACGTTTCCATCACTGCAAGAGCTGCATTGTGGCAACGCCATTGCTTTTCACCACTGAGTACAGGACCTGCTATTGGCCATGGGCAGAAAACATCCGCTTGGACACAAAAGTGAGTAAACCTGGTTGGTGTGTTTGGGGATGGCAACATTTATCCATCCTTAGATGCTCTGGAATGATTTCTGAGCCCCGGATGCACAGTGTGGTCACCAATGCAGCAGCCCCCGGCCCGTGGGCATGCCCCGCGCGGGGCAGGAATGAGCTGAGCACGGATAGCTTAGGGAGGCACGGCTTAAGAGATGTAGGAAACGATGGAAACGATCTCTGTAGAGGAAAGGTGTTGTGTGTGGGGCAGGAGGGACACGCAGGCTTCCTGCCCTTTGGAAATAATGAAGAGGGCAATTTGATCGCTGTGACGAGAGAAACGATTTTTCTGATTGAAATTCCTGAAAAGCCTCTTTCTAGGAATTCTGCAATTCCTTTTTATTTTCAGAACCATCGGCGCAATCGCTCTTCATTAGCAAAGAAACGTTTTAGATCTCAGATGTGACCTCGTCCCTGGAGATCTATTACTTGTTATTTTCATGACTGTTCAGCTGAGTGTCTTCGTGGCTTCTGCCTGGAGCACCATTGCTTCAAACTCCACAAAACTGCTCTTCGAGCCCCGCACCAGTGGCTGCTGGGAGAGCTGGCTTAGAGGAGAAATGGGCAAGTTTATGATCAAGAAGAGAAAACGCAAGGGCCAGAACGCGTTCTCGCCCAGGGTGGGGGTGATGGGGCCAGCTCCACGCCCAGGCAGCGGTCCCTGCATCATCCCAGCAGGAAAAAAGCCTTTTCTGCTGAAGAAGAGGGAGGTGATGGCATCGTGGAGGTGTTTGTGGTGGGGAGCATGGGTGGTGTTGCTGTGCTACCAGAGGCTGCAGGGCTTGGAGCAGAGACCACCGTGAGGGATGCGCTGTGCGCAGAGGGGCTCTGGAGAGGGTGACCAGCGCGGGTATGTGTGAGATGGGGCAAGGGGAATCAAAGGGCACTGCACGGTGGGTTTGGCCCATGTCCGTTCGCTCCCTCTCTTTGAGCCCTCCGTGGTGGTGCCGGTGGTGGAGCCCCACGTCCCTGGAGGTGCTTGAAATCCGAGCAGGAGCACGATGAGGTTATCTCCAGGATCCTGTCGAGCCTTGGCGAAACGCTGTAGTCCCAGAATTGGCTGCTGGTGAGGTGCGGCAGCTGTGCCGGTTTGTGGGTTGCAGGTAACCAGCGGGCGTTCGTGTTGCCTGTGCAGGGTGGGCGAAAGGGGCATCATCGCTCTGCCCGTTGCCGTGCAGAAGGAGCCAGAGCTGAGGGATCAGCACAGGGGGTTGTCTTTGGCCCATTGTCTCCGTCCTGAGCAGGACTGTTAGTGCACGGAGTGATTTGCAGGGGGGAGGCAGGTCTGCAGGGCAATCAGCCTTGGGCACAGGGTTGACCCTGGGGCACCTCTCCTGGGGTGGAGGGCTCATCCTGGCCCTGCGAGGCTGTGATCTCTTCCCCAGTGTCTGCTCCTGAGGATCAGCAGATCCCTCCGTTCCGCCCAACTGCCCTGACGTGGGCTGGGGTCTTGCTGGGTTGGTTTCTGTGCGTGCAAGCGGTGGTGCAGCCAAGCAGCCGAGGGGTTCCATCAAGCCCAGAACCCCTGAGATGGAGCTCCCTGGGAAGACCTGCTCAGCTCTCACTGCTGAGCAAGGATGTGGCAGGAAAAGTGGTTTCTAAGTGAAATCTCCATGGCAATCAAAACACCGAGCCCATTTTCAATTGCCTCTAACCTCTCTGAAAATGCAGCAGTCATCCTTCTCCCCTCCTAGAGATGCGCTGCACTCCTGTCTTTTGCCTTTTCCTCTGAATCCTAAAATAAACCGCAGCATCTCCTCTGAAATTCTGAAAGGGAGTCCAATATGTATTTAATTTTCTTTTATATCTGTTGTATGGTTCTTCCCCCAACCCACGTGTGCTCAAACAGTCCGTTCTTTCCCCAAAAAGGGGTTGTAGGAAGGCTGCTCTTCAGCATTCGGGATATGGAACGTGTCTCTTCTGGCACCCTTGCAAACCGATAAATAGAAAAACCTGTCACAGAGGCTTTGTGGTTGCCTTTCTTGGCTTAGAATTGCTCTTTTGAGGGTACGTCACCATAATCCTGATGGCCTGTGGATTTTTTTACCTCCCCTGTAACAGCCTGTCCTAAGCTCACGGCTCATTAGATGAGTGGTAGGTTGCAAAGAGGAGGTCGGTGTGCCGAACTCGCTGGTTCTGCGGCTGCCCGAGCCCCGGGCGATGGCTATTGTGCATCCCGGCCGCCTGCCTCTTCCCGGGGCGCTTGTTCCAGGCAGCCTTTATCCTGACGAGCATTAGCCCAAGTGCCAGATGAGCCTCAAGTCCTTTCTTATAATTGTTCTTTCTTACAATTGAGAACTAATGTAGGTTATGGAAAGGGAGCTCCGTTGCAGCAGGCTGTGATGGGCAGGGGGAGGACACGGCTTCGCGTCTCCTGCTGCTGCGGGTGCCCTGGGCTCGGTCCCATCCGGACCGTGGGTGCCTACATCTCGCTGCAAGCCAGGAAGGTTATTGACTAGCAGTTTCCTAGGGGATGGTAAACCCCTTGCCTGCTGAACCGAAGTGATGCCAGCAAGATGCCATTAATCCTTAAACTCAGGCCCCCATCGCGGTGCAACGTTAGCAGTGGGTTTTTAACAGGGCGGGAGTGGAGGCGTTCCAAGAGCTCCAATCTCATCGTTGCTTTCCTTCCAGTCGCACGTGGAGGGATGGAGGCGGTGGGGAGGGATGGAGGCGATGGGGACGTGCTGGGTTTGCAGGCTGGCACGCAGACGTTGCGCTGTGCTGCTGGGCCATCCGGAGGGTGGCCGACATCCCTTTCCCAGTTTCCAGCCAGGAGAAGGTCCAGCAGTGACTGCCGGGGTTTAGGTGCGGGCAGAGCTACTGAGCTGTTGTTTTGTTAACAGCTTGTTTCATCCTGTCCCAGTACAACAGGAAATGTAGCAACGGTTTATGGTTAATAGCATCTTTTTTTCTTCCTTCAGCCAGAATTGCATATTCTTCACCCTGAAACTTTGTTTCCACGGAGGGGTTGGGCTGATGGTTGGACTGGATGAGCTTAGAGAGCTCTTCCAACCTTTATGATTCTGTGATCCTGCAGGTTCACCCTCTTGCCCGTAGGGACCATCTCCACCTACGCCATCACTGTGAGCTCAGGATCTGTGCAGCCTCTTTTTCCTGGGAAACACGGGGATAAAGTAGAGCTGAGCAGACGCAGTGTTACCCGATACACCAAACAGCTAAAGTCTGTCTCCTCTGGTTTCAGAATGTAACACAAACAGTAGAAGAAGAAAAACCTGAGCCTCCGACTATCCAGGAGATCAAGCAGAAAATTGAGAAATACAATGCAAAAGTAACGAACTGCCTGTTGATGAAGCTGGTACGTATGGGCTCTACCTAATGGGCTGATGCTGGTTTCTTGGGGCTATAAATTGAGCCAGCCTGTAAGGTGGCATCTCCAAGAGGGCTTGTGGATGTTTAGTTGTTCTTGTCTTTCTTACCCGATCCGCTTTTCCCCCTTCTCTCTCCTGCTTGGGTTTCCTTATCGTTAGTCCCTGATGCTGGAGATAACCCTTCCCTGGTTCTTCTCAACGGGGAGTGCCGGCACAGTGCTCTCTGGCCGGTCTGTGCCGTGCGTGGTTTGCCACAAATAGATGATCCGGCGTTGTCCTGGTGGGGATGAGTCACGGTAACACTCGGGCTGCGACACTGCGGTTCAGCAGCTGTCGCAAAGTGGATTTAGAAACACGGAGAGTATTTAGAAACACGAGGGCTGTCTAGAAAGAGATGCTTTTCTCCTCTCCGCCGCCAGGCTTGAGGTCTCAGAACTGCAGTGGATGTCTTATATTCTGAATCTTTGATTGCAAACTTGCTCATCGCCACCTGTAACTACAGCCTGGGTGACAAGCAGAGACCTCTTTTACAAAGGTACAAACTTCACAGGATCACACAGAGGGGAAAAGCTCCTTAGAGTGAAACAATTCCATTGTAGAAGTCCAAGAACAGCTGCTACGTAACTCCCTGGTGTTTGGTTACATCTGAAAATAAACCTGAAGTGTATTTAAAGCAGTAGATCTTCCAGTTCCCTTTGTGAAGGCTGCACGGTAACTTCTGCTGGAATGTCTCGACCATTAATTTTTATCAGTTCTTGACTCAGAGGAGTCGGTCGGGACCCACGTGTTTACTCTTGAGTTACTTTTCTTGAAGCTCAGTGCAAATATGATCTTGAGACCCGGCACAGCCTTGGGGCTCCCCTGGGCTCAACTGCTGGTGGTGCCCTTTGGTGGTGCCCTTTGGTGGGACCCTTTGGTGCTCCCAGTACCAGAGGTGGATCCCTTAGCTCGTTCCTGCCTGGAGCCAGGCTTTTCTCTGGATGTTTGCGTTTTTGCAGAGCTGAGGGCAGGGTAAGGGACCTATTGTGAGACAGGCTGAGCTGGAATGATGATTTCTTACATGGAGACGTGAGAATCTCATACGCGGGGAATAAAACATGAGGAATACAGTCATGAGATCCTGCTGAACGCAAAGGATGGAGACCTTTGTGGAGGTTTCACTTAATTTCAGCTGTAAATTACACGTAATGGTTTCCATCAGCGATTTGTAGCAGTGTCGGTTTTCATAAAGACAAAATCGCACAGATGTGAGGAAGGGGTGAGTCACTGCCGAGTGGAAGGGACAGGAGAAAATCATAGTGACTAACCCAAAATTACCGGTTACTTTTTACATGATTAATAAGAAACCCTCCAACTCCCAGCAGTACCGAGAGGTGGAAAGTCCTGCTGTCACCCTGCAGGCAGCAGCACTGTGGACCAGAAAGCCCCTCCTAATGGGGTGGGAAGACTGGAAAGGTTCCCTGGAGCCTGATCCTTCTCTCCTTTGCTTTAGAACGACGATGGGACGTACACAGGTTTCATTAAAGTGCATTTGAAACTGCGCCGCCCCGTGACCGTGCCGGCAGGGATCCGGCCGCAGTCCATCTATGATGCCCTCAAGGAGGTGAACCTGGCTGATATGACGGACAAGAGAACCTCGTTCTACTTGCCGCTGGATGCCATCAAGCAACTCCACATCAGCAGCACGACCACGGTGAGCGAGGTGATCCGGGGGCTCCTGAAGAAATTCATGGTGGTGGATAATCCACAGAAGTTTGCACTTTTCAAGGAGATGCGGAAAGATGGGCAAGGTGAGTTCATGCCTTTGGGCCAACCAGCTTTCCTGCGGCTGCTCGGGTTTGCTTACCGTTTTGTATTGTACAAACATGCCCAAAGCATTCTGCTGGGACGCTGTGGTGGATCAGGCAGGCAGTGTCCAAATATCCGATGAATAAATGGATGCTGTGGAAGTTAACAGGGAATTACTAGATTTCAGAAGGGGCTGAAGCCACCTAAGACCTAACAGAGACCTTTAGGGATCTGTGTTAGACACTCAGCTACCTCCACTACGTTCCTGAGCAGCATGAACCGCTTTTCCATGCTCCAGTTGTCCTCCTGAGCTTTCCTCTGTCCCGGCAGCCACGATCTCACTGTGGATGTCTGCCGTCTCCTTGCAGTGCTCTTCCAGAAGCTCCCTCTCACCGAGTACCCTCTGTACCTCCGGCTGCTGGCGGGCCCCGACACAGATGTACTCAGTTTTGTGCTGAAGGAGAATGAAACGGGGGAAGTTGAGGTAAGGTGGGAGCTCTTTCCCTTGTGTTTTCCATGAACATTGGCTGTGTCACAGAGCTGGAAAGTGGATGGGTGAGGCCATGCCATGCAAACAGGGCTGGGGCTGGGTTTGCCTTCTAAAATGCTGCGTGTGATACCAGCTTTGCTCCAAACTTCATGGAGTGTTTGTACTTGAATTTAAAAAAAGATAAGTTTTGGTTATTTATTGCACCTAAAATATGTTGATTTGTTAAAAATTCCAACTAGAGCTGTGGAAATGCTGAGGCCAGTTTTGATGGCCAACCCATGATCTGTTTCCTGAACCAAGCAACGCCACCCCAGAGCTGATCTCAGTAATTAGTTTGGCTAAACACTGTTGTGAGCAATCCACTAATTTAAGGAGAAGCCAGGGACGCTCGGCTAATAAACGCACGGTCAGATTTTGGTTGCAACCCTGCTCCCCTCCACCACGAAGGCAAAGGTTGGGAGCTCGCAGCCCGTGCCAAGCGCTTTGCTGAGTGCAAACAGTTTTGATCTCTTTGTTTTACTGCAGAGCTCAGTGGCTGCTGCTGGGACCCTCCTCCCCCTTTGAGATGGGGACTGTGGGTGAATGCTGCACCAACTATTTCCATGTTATTTCCACATCCCATACGAGGACAGGCTGAGGGAGTTGGGATTGTTCAGCCTGGAGAAGAGAAGGCTGTGGGGAGACCTTAGAGCAGCTTCCAGTGCTGAAAGGGGCTCCGGGAAAGCTGGGGAGGGGCTGTGGACCAGGGAGGGCAGGGATAGGGTGAGGGGAATATTTTTCAGCTGAAAGAGGGGAGATTGAGATGAGATCTTAGGGAGAAATGTTTTGCTGTTCAGGTGGGGAGGCCCTGGCCCAGGTTGCCCAGAGCAGTGGTGCTGCCCCATCCCTGGAGGGGTTCCAGGCCAGGTTGGATGGGGCTTGGCGCCCCTGATCCAGTGGGAGGTGTCCCTGCCCATGGCAGGGGGTGAAGCTGGATGGGCTTTAATATCCCTTCCAACCCAAACCATTCTGTCCTTAGGGAGCTGCGTCATCTCTTGCAGTGGGAGCTTCAATTTGCCTGAGTAAAGATAATTTCAGTCTCAGGGGTTCAGGACTGGGACAGTCCTTTACGCTGCAGCCCATCATCCCATCTCTCACAACATGATGCTGTGAGATTAAGCTACCTGCAGACCAGATATGTTTAAATGTCTTTTATTGTTCATCCTCAAAGATTCGGAGGAACCCAAAAGCAATACAGTGAACGTTGTGTGCTTAATCTCCCTCTGTTTCTGCTGTTTCCACAGTGGGATGCGTTCTCCATCCCAGAGCTACAGAACTTCTTGATGATACTTGACAAAGAAGAGAAGGAGAAAATCCAGCAAGTGCAGAGGAAGTACGAGAAGTTTAAACAGAGACTGCAACAGACCTTGAAAGAAGCCAGGGGGAAGCCTGGATAACCCTTCAGGAGGCGCTGGGCATCAGACTAAGCTAGATAGTACTTTTAAAATGGAAAGACACTTCTCAGGACACCTTATAGTGGTCACTCTCCCTCCTCATCCTTCCATTAAGGACTGGCTCACAGCACCCAAAAAATGAATGCATAAAAAAAATAAAAAATGCATAAAAAAATTAACATTTTCTTCTTCTGAAACCTCTTATCCCAGAGCCAGAGCCAGCCAAAGAACAGGAAGCCTGTTTTCAAACGGTGGCCATCACCACACCAAACACAGCTCCTAGTTCGTGTTTCAGCTGGACCATCAGATGGAGAAGCTCCGTGGCAAACGCTCGTGTTGAACCCAACAGGAACATCTACTGGCTAAGGTTTTGAGCAGGGTAATGCTTGCTGTTGATGCTCCTCCCAGCGACTTGCTTGCTCTCGATGAGAGGTTCTGTGGCTCGTGGAGTCGTGCCCACGTGGCCCAGTTCTCATTTCATAAGTAGAGCACAGGAAGCAGCAGATAAAGGGGAGGAGGTGGTTGCACCAAACCACGTGGGTGTTGCAGCTGCGACCGATGCCAGACGGACTTGTTCAGGGCTGAGGTAGCCAGGGAAACGTGAAGTTGTGACACCATGGCAGCTGCAACGCCCAAACACTCTCTCAGTAAGTATTACTGAAACATGGTCTTATTAATGCGAGGAAAAGTCACTCGCTTTGATTCTGATTAACTTCCAGTTTTGAGAACAGATGTGAATGAAAGCAAATACTCCTGATGCCTAGCTGAGCTAGCCGGTGTTTTACCGGTTTTCTGTTCCATATGAATCAGGACCTATGTTTTAACAAATTCTGTTTGCGAAGTGTAAGGATGATGGCTGGGGCATGGGCCAATGGTTCAATCGTGAACGTATAGCAATACACATCCAGCAGACTAACCCAGGAATGCTCAAACCCCAGTTTCAGAAATCAAACTGGTTTTTGAGCTATGAACAGGTCTGACACTGAGGGAGAGGAGCTCCGGCCAGGGCTAGGGGGTGGATGTGGCACCGAGAGCACAGGCTGCCCGTGCGGGAAAGCCTTAGCACCAGGAAAAGCAAGGGAACTGTTAGCATCAGATTCTTTCCTCCCATCACCTGCTCATACCACGATTCCTCCTGCTACCTCTCCTCGCGCTGCTCTCCCACCGCCCCTGTCCCTGGCACATTGTCCTCTCCCCTCCCTGTGCCACCCCACATCGTGTTCTCCTCCTCCCCTTCCCTACTCGCAATTGGTGCTCTGCCAGCGTATCCAGCGAGGCTACCAGGGTTTGCACTCTACGTGGAGCTAGGAAACCTCTCTCCCCCTCTCTCTCTCAGGGCTCCCACCAGCTCTGATGGACGCACTGCGCATCCTTCATGAAAGTCCTTGAGCTGGAGCATCAATTCCAGGGAGCCCTGGGGGCAAGGCAGGCTCCAGAGATGTCAGGTGGAGAGAGGACGCTCCCCATGTTTACTCTCAGTGCTTGGTGCCGAGCACACTGCACACAGCCAGGTTCAGTCTTCCCTCTGTTTACACAGGACACCGCAGCAATGCGTAAAGGGAAAAGGGAGCGTTAATACCAGCTGGATTCACGTGGAGAATGTGGAAGGGTTTCGTATTGACCTGATGTCCCTTTGAGGTCGCTGTAGGCTGCTGGGACCCCACCTGCGCAAAACAGGAAGGGAGGCAACAGGTTATTGGGTTATGGTTACCACAGAGACAACGTGGAGTCCAAAATTTACCTCAGTGCCTTTTTATCCTTAAAAGTGTGAAAACTTTGCGTTTGGGCTAAGGATGAAGTTGGAGGGGGCTTTTGTCCAGAGGCCTTGTCAGTCCTGAACCCCAGGCTTACCTGAAGTCCTGTTGTGATGCGGCTGCTTTTATCCGTAAAGGGACGAGGAACTGTTTTGTTTTTCTTGACGGTAACTGCTTGGCATTTGCTTTCCAGATTTATACTAGAGTAGGGTTGTTTATGAACCGTAACTGCATCACCAAAAGCCCTTCGGTTGGTATGAATGCCCCTTTCTGCAAGCTTAGGTCCAGCTCATGTTTTAGTCAGTAGTGTCAAAGGGTTTGCGAACAGGGCTACGGCCTCGGCACACGGCGCACTGGGGCCTCTCAGCTGTACTGTACACCCAGTTGACCCTTAACAACGTGGCAACAGCCCACACAGAGCAGTCATTTCCGTACTCTGGGGCTATTTGTCCGTTTACAAGAATACTTATTACTTCACTATGCACTTGTGAAGTAATTTCAGTACCATTTACCCAGCGCTTTCAGCCCTGCAAGCGCTGTATAAATACTTCTGTTCAGGCAAGAGAAAGCCCGCTGTAAAAACTGCCACTGGTTCTGAGAAGCAAGATCCAGACGCTTGTTTTGAAATCCCTTCTCTTTCTGGCTAAAAGGCGTAGAGATTTCTTTTCCGTCGGTGTTGTTTTCTCCCAGAGTTCTCTGCCTCTCTCCCTCCGCTCCGGGAACCCAGCATGTCTTTGAGTTTGCAGAAGGCATGGCTTCTTATGCAATTACCGTGAATGCTGCTGAAATCCTCCTGCCAGGGGAGGGCTGTTCCTTTGGGTGTTTCAAGATACAGGGCATTTGAGGGATCCGTAGAGCTTGAAACTCGCATTCTCAAATCAATTGAGCTGTGGCTAGAATAGAAATATTGGATAAAAGTATCAGCCCCTTCCTTAAGCGCAAAATACTGTTGGCAGTGCCTTTGGTTGGTGTATTGTCTTGCCTAGTTTGTGTGAATTTATTTCTCATGTCTATTGTAAAAGATGTAAAATACTGTGTATAGAATGGAATAGTAAAGCTTCTATGGCAAAGTGAAATGCATTTTTGCAATGCTGTAATTTATTTTTACTACTCCCTAGCAACTCTATGGCATTTTTAAAAAATGTCTCACTTCCAGCTTTTCTGAAGGTTCTAAAACTCCTTGTTCATATGCAGACACTGTAAAAGATGACGATAATAAAACTGTCAGTAATTAAAGACATTTCTCTGACTTCTTTTGCTGGCGCCCTCCTATGGAACTTCAGGTATTAAGTCTTCTCCCTAGAGGTGAATTGAAATTTTTTAAGCCTACTGTAAAGCGTTTAAGCTTCATCCAAAGAGGTCCAGGACACCCACCCCTGTGGAACCTGACCAAAGTATCCCAGGAATCTTCTTTTAATATTTTAGCTGGTTTTGATAGAACTGGTACCCATGTCTACCTCTGATAAATTACAGTTAATACGTCACACATTACAACGTATTTATATGTGAAAATAATACAAACCATAAAAATCCAGCTCCTGGAGTTCATTCTCAGTGCTGAAATGTCTGATATTAATATCTGGAAATGTTTAAATGGGTAAAATCTAAACCCAAGTGGGCTTTGCTTCTGACACACACAGTCTATGGCACAACTCACTGGACTGTTCCAGGACTACGTGTTAGAATGTACGTCGCTTACGTTTTGGTGGAAGTTCTGCTACTGTGCCTTTGTAGAAGATGCAGAGCAAGAAAGTTTAACTAGCCAAAACCCAGTGTAGCCAGAAAACCAGCGCACCATAAGGAACCTCTGGAATACATATGGAAAAGGGTTTTATTCAGCTTTTTACTTTTATGAAAAAATGAATAACTGGAGCAGTATTATTATTTGGGTGAATCCTTGACCTTGTAAACATCCAAGACTCATTTTCTGAATTAACAAGGTCTGCACATGATCCTTTATTTGTTGGCAGAATACATCTATAAATAGTGAGATCTGAGTAATTCTTACAGTAGATTTTTCTCCTACTTCTTCCGGCCAAGCTTTGGAGCCTTCTCAAGGCCTTGAATATATTTTCGAGGTAGTTGGTATTCTTCTGCAACAAAACCAAGAGTTTAAATCAGGTAACGACTCAGAACTCAAGAACTAAAATCTGTATCTTGCTGTAACCACTCCCACTTCCCAAACAGACTTACCTAGCAGCATCTTGGCCAGATGATGGATTTGGTTGCCTTGGATCTGGACCTGAACTCTGTCTTTTGTTCCTGGTACTGGGCTGATGCTGGCACTGGCTTGTACTTTTTGTTGCAGAATGTTGGCAACGCACTGTGGGTCTAGACCATACAGCTCAAGGTTCTTAATAATTGTCACCTATGGGGTTTAATAATTATGCAAACATCACTGCTGTAGGTATTAGCAAGTCATGTCCCATTCAACCCAGGAAACTGAGCTGCCAGAGCCGCTCTCGGAGTCTGGGCTTCTGCTGGACCCCCGGAATTTCAGTTCTCTGTTTTACCTTCTTATTTGATGATCTCTGTGCTAAGGTTATGTCGATAGGCTCGATGTTTCCTTTCCTCACAACAGGTTCTTGTCCAAAAAATGTCACTTGGTGCAAGGGCTGCATCTGTTCAAGGCACCTGAACAAAGTTTATACATCCAGTTAGTCTATGCCGTACAGCAAGGCTGTTAACTGTGAAGTTTAAACTTCAGTTTAAAATTCAGCATAAATCGTGCTACTGTTCCAGAAGCAAATATGGCTTCAGAAGTAAGGGAGCTGCTGGAGGTGCCTTAGAAGCACTGTGTGATGAAGCAGCTCAAGGCAAGTAGGGCACCAGGGACGTTTAAGCGAAGTTTTTCAGTATACAGAAACAATGGCCTTGCGTGAGATGCTCAGGCCTCTTGAATCTAAAAGGTGGGCTTGTGTTAAAATGCAGAAGCTGTGCTGCACATAAAAAGAACAAGACAACTGGCTACCATTACCTAGAAAGGACATGTTCAACGATCTGTTGGAAAAGATGGCTTTATAAATATGTACACGCAGAACCAGGCACTGTTTGTTTCGGAAGCTTTCCTCGATAAAAAGTTAACAGATAAAAAAACCCAAAACACTACATTGGGAAACCAGTCACCTGCTCAAGAGGTCGTCCCATTTAAGTTTTGAGATTTCATCCTGTTCCAATTTATCTAACAGGCAGTCGCACAGGATGGCATTCACCTTCACAAAGCTACAAAACAAAAACACACATGAGAAGCAAACAAGTCCACTTCTTTCCTCCAACTTCAGCATGTGGAAGCAGGGTAGGACAACTTCCATGTCTACTTACTTTTTGTTTGTTTCATCAACCAACTCATTAGCCTTCACATAGTTAATAACGATGTTTCTCACCTCACTGCTTGAAAGAACGCTGCCTTTTCTAAAGAGAAAGAAATCTTTGTAACTTATTAAGCAGTTAAGTGCTGGGTTCTGTCACTAGACAGAAGACAGCAACTACTCTGACTCCACTTGGTAGCAGCAGCTCAATACTGAAATGTATCCGCTAGGGAGTGATTTCTGGTTGCACTTCAGCGGCTGTATACCAGATAAAAGGTTGACAGCAATAACTACTGAGACTCCAAACCCCTTGGTTCTGGGTGCCAGTTTTGGGAGGATGACCCCAATATGATTCCTAACTTCAGGGGACCGTGGATAACTTGTACAAAAGTCCTCAACTGAAGAAAGGCTGCCACTGAGTACTATCTAAACTACCTCAAAACAGACAAGACCAAGGCACAAGAAGGTGAGTTCTTTAAATTATTTGGGCATCCTCTTTTCAGTAAACAGTACTGTGGGTGGGCAGAATACGCCTTATCCAATAGCTCCAAGTAAAATTTATCGATTTTGACACTTGAGCTATCACTTCCTTAGCTGTGGGAGAACTGATGTGAGCACTTGCTAAATGCTGTTGCTAAAGCTTCTTATCTTCCCTCCCTTTGTGAAGCAATGAATAGGTTCTTGATTCCCATCACCTGGCAAAAATCACAGGGCCCTCCCCATGAAGGGGAACAAAATGGAAGCAGCATAAGTTTGTAAGTCTCTCTCTTCATATAGCAATGGGTTTGTTGTGCTTTTCTAGGGCTTACTTGTGTCCGGATTCCTGAAAGAGCGGGATCATTTTTGTTGAAACTCCGTAGAGTGGAATGATTTCAGGAGCATGGTATACTTGTTCTCTGTCTTCACTCTTGCTGTCTTGAGCAGCAGAGGCTGAAGAAAATCCTTCCGGTACTTCAAATGCTTTAATGCTGAAACAATAATTATTTGGTGTGAGTGAAAGGGATTGAAATGCATCACTTCCATTTCGCCAAGAGACTAAAACCTAGCAAAGCCATGCAAAAAGCTTTCTGGTCTGTTGTATGTCAGTTCCTCCAAATGTGTCTCACTGCATCTCTGGATTAAAGAACACGATGGAAGAACAGGATTTTGGAACATTAGCTGCAAGTACTAAATTTGTCCCTGTACACATTTCAAAGATAAACATAGTTAAGCATCTTAACTCAGGTGATATGAAGACTTTTCACTCTGAGTAAAACCCTATATACTGGTGAAAAAGTCATGTTCTAAGCATATTTGACTCTTGTAATTAGAGGCAACAGCCAGAATTCAAAGAATGCAGCCCCAGTCCATAGAATCACTAGAATTAAATTAAAAAAGAACCCAACTGCACTCCCCACAAATGTACAGACATTTGAAAACTGAAATAATTTTTTAGTGGTCACTAATAAAAGACAGTTCTGGAAGAAAGGGCTAAGAACTGGATCAGTGCAGGAGCTGGAGTCTCATTTCATTGACCAGAACTGCAGAATCTGTGCATAAAGGCAAGAGAACTGACAAACTGAGCCTCTCTCCTAACGATAAGGCCAAGTTTAATGAGAGAAAAGTTAATGCAAGTATTCTACGTACTCTGGGTGTTTCCAGTCGACTTCCACAATGCTCTCCACACCTTTATTCAGCTCCTTCACTTGTAAGATCTTCTGGTGCTGCATACATTGCAGGAATTTAGAGAACTGAAAGAAGCAACAATCAGAAATATGTAGTCAACCATTTCTAATTCCTGTCTATGTGTTTCTAATTGCCCCAATGTCACTTGCTCAATCAGAAAAACTTCTTTAAAAGAAAAAAAACCCAAATCTCCCCACCCTTCACACCTTGGCTTCTCCAAACACAGCAAGGAGCAGTGAGTGCCTCTGGCTCTGAAGAAGAGTAAGCCAGTGTTCCTTTGTAGGCCTGCCATCTCTTTGCTCTGTGACCTTCTTACCCACATCTCACATGGACAGCTGTGAGATCTGCGGCAATGCACTTGGTCTTTGCTGGTCATCTAAACAACAGGGACAACATAAACTCTTTTCTCTGAGTTTTTGTTTAACAGTTTTAGAAAAGGAATGGCCTATTCTTGCAAGTAACTGCACTGTCCAACAAGATAGGAACCCTTTAACAGCTATCACAGCGTGCAGTGACAAACAGGAGTAGCTTCATTCAAAGCTGCTCGTGCTTTCAGCACAATTACTTCTCTCCCTGGATCCCACAAAAACAGAGAGCTGAGAAAAAGAAGTCGGCTTTTAAGAACAAATGCTAGGGTTTGTTTGTTTGTTTTATTTGAACAACTCTGAATTCAAACTTTTTCTCTCCTTCTGTTTCTTACTTAAATTAATCCAAAACCCGACAGAAATATCTCACCTTCTTATAGCTTGATTTCTTTATGTCCAGTTGTTTTCCAGCAGGGCTATAAATGGATTTTTTAGAAGTTCTTTAGTTATAAATCACCCTTCATTTCTTCTTAAATCTTGCTACTTATGCTAGAAGTTTCTTAACAGCAGAGATACAAATCAAACAGAGAAAAAACTACTTTCAACAAGCTAATAAATGGACATGATAAGTGAAACTAATGCTGATGTTCCTGTGGGCAGGCAAACAGCTAATTAAGTGACTAAGCAATCTTGAAACAAATGTCAGTCAACTCAAGTGAGCTACCGAGTGCGTGTCCTGGTCTGGACAATCCTGATATCAAGGTATTTGATGTAAGAAGTGAGCATAACCTTAGATAACAACTGAATTTTACTTCTGAGTCAAAAACTTCATCCTAAATATCGCACTCAATCTCCAGTTTTAAAGGCAAAACCACAGCATGCAAATCCAAAGACAATCTTGTCACGACATACCAGCATGAGAACATATGGCTGCGGAGAAACGTGCTGGTGAGCAGAGGGAGATCTGACTTCTTTACTTTGCACTTTAAGGCATGAAAAAAGCACTGATTAAATAAAGCATCCATTTGCTCTGCAGGGAGAAAAAAAAAAGACAAGCAAGCCATGAGTAGTCTCTCTCAGAACACAGCACTCAGTTCCTTGAGACACACAGAACTGTCTCTACCCTGTTCTCACAGCGAGCTCTCCAAAACACACTGTAATCTAGATCGTAGATATGGGCTTCAGCACACCAAATGGGCACTGTTTGGTTTCCTTTGTATGAAAAAATACCTTGTGGAGTCCTACTGTCCTCAGCTTCCTGCTGAACCTCTGTGCTGGCATCATCAGCTGTTTCTGCAGCTTTGTCCTCATCGAGTTCCTCCTTTCCCACCAGCGTTGCACAACCGTCTTGCTCCTTCAGGCTCAGATCACCAATGTCCACATGCTGCAACATGTCAGTGGGGAAGCTGATGGCAGGCTCTTCCCCATCTTCGGCCCTCTCCTTGTCAGCAGAATCTGTTACGGAGGGAGCTAAGGTAGGAGGACAAGATTTGTCACCGTATTCCCTACAAAAGGAAGAAAAAAGCGTAACATAGCTTTCTGTTTATTGCTTGAAATCCACAGGACAAAGAATAAATCTCACCCTGGTAAAAAGCACTGGCAGTTGCATAGATCCTTTTCCGCATCCCCAAAACTATAACATTCATTTTAACTCATCTTCCTCCATAAACTCTGTTTCCCCCATGAATCTTAACTTAAAATGGAGCGAATCAGCTGAATCCAAGCACAGAGCAACTCATTTATTTGGTCACTGTTTTTAAGCAAAAATGATTCAAAGTTCATTTTATATAGAACAAGATTTTCTAAAACTAGAGCAACAGGGATGGTCTAGTTTCATTTTTATAATACTCTCTTACTGAGGGAACCTAGCCAAGTGACTAATCTGAAATATCTGTTTCCAATATGTATCTAATGGACAGATTTCAGGACAGACATCTGCTTCTGTCTGGTAAGTCTGGTCATCAAAAACAGGTAGATGAAACCTTAATAATGGTCATAAACTGTACTCAAAGAACTTAATATGGGGAACTGACAGATTAAGCTTACTGGGGCACAGATTCTTTTCTTTCTATAGGGATAGTTGTTCTATGATTTTAGTAACCAGATGAGACTTGTTAGACATCTTACCAAACGCCTGGCAATGTACTCACCAGAGGTGATCCATGTAAGTGTGCAACACGGCAAAGCCCTTCCCCTTCATTCCAGCAGCCAGCATCTCGGCAGTGGACATAGTGGCAACTGCAACCGCTACAGGAGCTCTGGGAAGAGAGGACAGCACATATACATTGGGAAAAACCCAACAGGTTTAGCACTGCTCCCTCACTCTGGATGTCCTTATAGACAAAAACACAGTAACTGTGTAGAATGCAATCTTTTGTTAAAAAACATTACTCTGTTTCAAAACAAATCTACCAGTTGTGCCCCCACGGGTCCCAAAGAACCAAATAGCAAAGCTGCCTACCTGAGCTCAAACACATCCTAACCCACAAACTTAAGTGGATCTTTTTCCTGCCTAAACAATTTTCCATTGTTTAGGCCCACGGTGCATCAAGTGCACTAGAATAATTTTGCTTTTGATTCCTCAAACCTCGCAGTCTTCCTGTAAAAAATACCTTCATTTCATTTTTAGTTTCTAAGAAACGATACGATTAAAGACTCCTCCGTACCTGTTTCCCAAGAGGGTGACAGCACAGAGCGTGCCCCGCTCTACTTGAGGAAAGCCAGAAGGTGGCACTACAACTCCTGGCAGCATCAGATCTGCGGAACAGAATAAAGCACACACATTTCTCAATGAAACTCAGCCACTACTTCCTCCACCCCCATCCCTCCCGTTACTCAGCAAAAAAGTGAGCCTGTGAACAGCTGAGCACATGACAGATAAAATACGATTGTCTCTTTTTCCTAGGAAGCCAGCACTTCTTGTTACCGTCCTGTGGTATAAGGGATTCAATTCAAAAGGGTGCTGGGCACACTGCAAAAAATTGTAGCAGAGTTAAGCATGCTCAGCTCCTCACGCTGTCAGAAGTAGTTTTTAACAGAAAGGTACAAGCTCCCAGCCTAGTGAGCGTTGCTCTTCGTTAATGACATGGAAAGAGAAAGGAACAAGGAGATGTGTCTGGAACTGCCCATTTACTCTGCACTGCCCAGGGGCAGGTTATCTCAGCAGTTCTCTCCCTGGAGAGAGAATTGCCTACAATTTGCCACTGCTAACCCAGCCCTCCTGCTCCGACACAACACTTGCACTTAGCTGTGAACTCTCCTCAGCAGGAGGAAGCAGCCTTAACATTGCTAATCGGGACAGAAACAGCATGCCTCGCTGTGTGCTTCCTCCTGCTTTCCATACGTGGGATGAACAGACTGGCATGTGAGCAAAGAACGATTTTCCATGCTGCACGTACAGCATCAGGTCATCACCAAATCATGCAGAGTATCTGCTCTCCCTTGTTGCAGCTATAATCATCCAGAGATTGCAGTCTCATGGACTGACCTGTGTTCCACTGTTTGGTTTTGCAGGGATCTTACTTTTTTTCTCATCAATTTAATGTGTGTGCTGAAGGAGCCGAGAATATTTTTCCTCTGGTTCACTGTCACCACTTTCAGCGTATCTACAATGAACTCAAATGAGCTTCCACACCTCTGAGGACACAAAATCACCTGACGACCTTAACATGACAAGGAAGGCAGCACATGTATATTGTATAAATAACCAAGACAGGCAGAAGGTATTTGAATTCAAGGAACAAATATCACAAATAGCACTGCCTTACTTCTCCTCTTTGTAACTGAATGCTCCTTAAACCTGCTCCCTCCCTTCACGTTTGCAGCACTGGGGAGTCCCACGCCTTTCCTCTCCTTCCTGCGATGTGGCTCTACCTCTCTTCTCTGCTTCTGTTGGCCATTGTCTGCCATTATCTTCAGACTGTACCCAGAGGTAGCCTGGTTGCCATGGGAGATGAATGACCCGCAGCCTTCTGTCATCCATGTCCTTCCTCCATTAGTGAGACTTTTTCCCCCAGAAACTAGGTCACTACAAGTCCCTAGCACAGCAGGCTCAGATGTCTATCACAGCTACACATCCAAACACTTTGTTTACTTTGTTTGCTTTTGGGGAAATAGAGGGACTCGAGTTCTACTTTAGATACTACGCAATGGAAAGAAAAAAAGACACCTCTTCCTACACATGGACTTCCATTCACAGACTAAGGCCACAGTGGCTGCAATTTAATCTTTTTCTGGTTGAGCAGTTCAGCAATTTAAAGTTTATAAAGACCTGATTTTCATGAGTCTGAACTGCGTTCAAAGCAGGTTCCAGAAAATAAGGCTCCTTTCTTGTTAGTCTTGATCCATAATTATGTGGTAGAGCGAGAAATCCAGGAATTCAAATCTAAGCTCACCTGTATAATCCACAATTTACTTGACAGTGATTAGAACTGTAGGTTCCAATACCAACTTGCTTCTTATGCACAGCATAAGCCAGTTCATCTTTGTGGTGGCAGGAAGCAGGGTGGCAGCACAAGAACTCAGCTGCTTAAGGAGAGCTCTAAAAGAGACAGAGCAATGACACAGGCAATTCTGTGTCCCAGTTCAGAGATTCTGATCACCCTGAGAAGCTATTCCAAATCCGAGACTCCCATGCGGAACAGGTTCCTGCATTTAAATTGCTTAACCTACTTTGTTTCATTCACAAACCTTCTTAGAGCTAATTCATTTTCCTTTTTGGGACATAACCATGAATTACTTTTGAGTACTTATTCTTTATAAGTTTTTTGTTTCAGGTACATTTTTGCCACTGGGAGAGAAAACATCCAAAAAGCCCTGAAGACAACTGCTGTTTGCAGTGCAATGTGACAAAGTTCTAGTTCTCTTACCTGCTCCTCCTGCTAACTTCCGCAGCACCGGGGGCCATGTTGAAAAAGCAGGGAGAAGGTCCGGGTAGACCCACAGGGCATAAACTGTCCCAAAACAGAAACAAAGTTAAAGATGCATCCTTAAAAACTTCTGTTAGCCATTGCTTCTTCCTAACTTTAGGACTAAGCAGTACAATAATAACCACAACAAAACACTCTCCTGTTACTTGGGTAATCAAGGAATCTGAAGGCAGAATAGTCCTACCATAATTAGTAGACGTGATGGATAAAAATAATCTGGTAGTTAATTCAAGCTCCTGTGAAATATTATGGATATAGATAAAAGTTTGCATTATTTTCCTTACATTAAGGACATTTTGAGCTAAAATGCTACTCCAACAGGGAAAAACTGCTGAGTACGGGATAAAATAAAAGCACAGAGTATCAGAGCAATTCATTGCCTAACTCCAGGGCTGCCTGGAGCGGACATCTTGCTTCTTGGAATTACACCTCGCAGAGAGAAAAGGGGCTAAGATGCTAAACTAAGACCTAAAAGACTTGTTTCCTGGTTTCTAACCTCTGAGCACATCTGTCTCTTCTTTGCAAAGAATCCAGAAATGCCACTGATTTTGCAAAGATGTTGGTAGAACAAATGCACTAAAGATTACGAAGTGAACCGATACCATAGTGACAGGATAGGTACTTAGACACAGGGAAATCTTTCTGGGGAAAGGCTGGCCCCCAGTAAGTGAATATGGAGGATTATTCCAGTCCCCATACCTGTTGGATACAGAGCTTTCTCAATTTCAAACAGTATTGGATTCCTGTTAGTCACGTAAACAGTGACGGCCTCCCCTTTGTGACAGTGTATTTTGATGACATTAAGCTCTTCCTTGTTTGGAATAAACTCAGTCAGTTGTTCAGCACTAAGATTTGGAAAAGCTGCCGCAACATTTGTTCGTAGTTTTCTCCTGCAATGATAAAATCACACACGTGTTACAAAGCTGTCTAGACCACCCCTCAAAATAATTCCTAGATAGGTAGCTAGTACTTTGTGGGGTGCTCTTGAGATTCCCACTTTTGCCTACTAAATCATGTCATGAAGTGCCATGGCCACATGTGTTTTGAACTCCTCCAGGGATAGTGACTGCACCACTGCTCTGGGCAGCCTCTGTCAGGGCTTCACTGCTCTTTCAGTAAAGAAATTGTTCCTAATATCCAATCTAAACCTCCCTTGGTGTGACTTGAGGCCATTTCCTCTCGTCCTATCCTTTGTCACTTGGGAGAAGATCCCAGTACCCACCTCACCACAACCTCCTTTCAGGAGCTGCAGAGAATGATGAGGTCTCTCCTCAGTCTCCTCTTCTCCAGGCTCAACAGCCCCAGGGCCCTCAGCTGCGCCCACAACCCCTGCCCTCCAGCCCATTCCCCAGCTCTACTGCCCTTCTCTGGATGCGCTCCAGCCCCTCTATGCCCTTCTTGTAGTGAGGAACCCAAAACTGAACACAGGATTCAAGATGTAGCCTCACCAGCGCCTAATACAGGGGTCACAGAATCGCTTGGTTGAAAAAGACCTTTGAGATTGTTGAGTCCAACTGAATCTGCCCAGCACTAAGCCATCCCTGAGCTACTCATCCACCTGTCTTTTAAATCCTTACAGGGATGGGGATTCTACCACCTCCTTGAGCAGCTATGCTGGTGCCTGAGAACCCTTCTGGTGAAGATTTTCATAAAATCACAGAACAATTTGGGTTGGAAGGGACTTTAACGATTATCCAGTCCCAAACTCTTTGTGATGAGCAGGGACACCTCCCACTGGACCAGAGTGATCAAAGCCCCATCCAACCTGGCCTTGAACACGTTCAGGAACAGTTGCAGCTTCGTATTTTGACTTCCCTCATTTTTGATACAGACCCACTAAAAGACCACCCGTTTGGCTCTATTTTTAGGAGATGAGAGGGAGCCTTGGAAATGGGAGACGATTTGAAGATTAAGCACAGTCTAATGTTTGGGTCGGAATGAACCTTAAAGATCATCCAGTCCCACCCCTGCCATGGGCAGGGACACCTCCCACTGGCTCAGGGGCTCCAAGCCCCATCCAACCTGGCCTTGAACCCCTCCAGGCATGGGGCAGCCACAGCTTCCCTATTCCAGGGCCTCCCAACTCTCATAGTGAAGAAATTCCTCCTTATGTCCAGTCTAAATCTTCCCCTCTCCAGTTTATACCCGTTGCCCCTAGTCCTGTCACTACAAGCCTTTGTACACAGCCCCTCCCCAGCTTTCTTGTAGCCCCTTTCAGGCCTGGAAGCTGCTCTAAGTTCTCCTCGGAGCCTTCTCTTCTCCAGGATGAACACCTCCAGGCTCCCCACGCGCCCCGCTCTCCAGCCCCGTCCCCAGCCCCTCCTCGCCCCGAGGGCGGCAGATCAGCGCCCAGAGGAGGCAGAGGCAGCCGCGGGGCCGGGCCGGGGCCGCCGCCGCCCGCACTCACCGGTCGGACCCCTTGATGGCGGTGCTGGCCCTCACGCGGAAGGCGCGCGCGAACATGGCCGCGCCGCTGGGCCCCACCGCCCGCCCGCCATGGCACCGCGCAGAGCGTCCGGCCGGAAACCGCGGCCCGCGCCCCGCACGGCCGGGCACAACGCGGCCCGTGCCTCTCCCGCTGCCCAGCTCGTCCCATCCCCGTCCCTGTCCATCTCCCCATCCCGTCCTATTTCCATCCCCGTCCCTCTCCCCGTCCCCAACCCGTCTCATTTCCATCCCCATCCCTGTCCCATCCTCATCCCCAGCCCTTCCCATTTCCATCCCATCCCTGTCACTATCCCCGTCCCTAGTCCCATCCTGTCCCCGCTCCGTCCCATTTCCATCCCATCCCCGTCCCTGTCCCTCTGCCATCCCCATCCCATCTCTGTCCCTGTCCTGTGCTCATCTCCCTCCCCGTCCTGTCCTGTTCCTCTCCCATTCCCGATCTCATCCCATCCCCGTCCCTGTCCCTGCTCCTGTCCCGTTCCTCTCCCTGTCCCCAACCTGTCTCATTCCCATCCCCATCCCATCCCTATCCCTCTCCCTGTCCTGTCCCATCATCTCCCATCCCATCGCTGTCCCTGTTCCTCTCCCAGTCCCCATCTCGTCCCATTCCCAACCCTATCCTGTCCCCATCCTCATCTCTATCCCCATTCTCATCTCCCTCTCCATTCTGCCCCATTTCCATTCCGTGTATATATGTGTATATATATGTATATATGTACATATGTATCTTTCTCTCTCTCTCTCACTTTTCCAGGCTGAGTAACCCCATATATATATACATACATATGTATATATGTATCTCTCTCTCTCACTTCTCCAGGCTGACTGACCCCAGCTCTCAGCCTGTCCTCACGGCAGAGGTTCTCCAGCCCTCGGATCACCTTCACGGCCTCCTCTCGACCCGTTCTCTCTCTCTCTGTGTATATACGTGTGTATATATGTATGTATGCATCTCTATATATACACACACGACTGTTCCAGGCTCAACCCCAGCTCCTCAGCCTGTCCTTGCCCGGGAGACGCTGCAGCCCTCAGATCACCCTCGCAGCCTCCTCAGGACCGGTTCCATGTCTATTTTTACACGTGTCCATCCCCACACTATAACGCCCCCCCCCCCCCCCCCCCGGCCATTCCCGCCTCTCCCCCCGTGTGCGCCTGCGCGGCGGTTGCCGCGGTGACGGGGCGGCGGCTGTGGGAGCGCGGGCCCCGCCGGGGATGGCGGCCGCGGCCCCCCCGGCCCGACACCATGCTGCTGGGCCGGCAGGCGGAGGCGGCCCTGGGCGCGGGTGAGGGGCTGCGGGGGGCGGGGGGGCCGCACCGGGGCGCGCACCGACCCCTGACCCCGTCTCGCTTCCCCTCTCTCTCTTCCCCTCTCTTCGCCCCCCTCTCTCCCATTCTTCACCCCTCCATCCCCCCTTCCCTGTTTTCCCCCCTTCCCCCCTTCTTTCCCTCCGTCTCCCCTTCTTTTCCCCCCCTCTCCCCTTCTTTTCCCCCATTTTCACCTTCTTTGCCCCCTCTTCCCCACCCGTTCTCCCCTCTTTCCCCCCTTCTCCCTCTTCCTCCCCTTTTTGTCCCCCCCTCTTTCCCCCCTTTTCTCTCCCCCCTTCCCCCCCTTTCTGTCCCCTCCTTCCCCTCCTCCTTCCCCTCCTCTTTCCCCCTTCTTTCCTCCCTTTTCTCCCCCCCCCTTCCCCCCTCGTCTCTCTCCCCTTCCCCCCTCGTCTTTCCCCCCCGACTTTCTCCTTCTTTCTCCTCTCGTCTCCCCCTTTCTTCCCCACCTTGTCTGCCCCTCTTTCTTCTCCCCCTCTTTTCCATCCACCCTCTTCCCTCTTTTTCTTCCCCTTCTCCCCCCTTTTCCTTCCCTTCTCCTCCCTTTTTCTTCCCCTTCTCCCCTCCTTTTTCTTCCCCTTCTCCCCTCCTTTTTCTTCCCCTTCTCCCCCCCTTTTTGCTCCTCTTCTCCCCCCCTTTTTGCTCCTCTTCTCCCCCCCGTTTTTGCTCCTCTTCTTCCTCACCTTTTTGCTTCCCCTCTCCCCCCTTTTTCTTCCCCTTCACCCCCCTTTTTCTTCCCCTTCTCCCCCCTTTTTCTTCCCCTTCTCCCCCCTTTTTCTTCCCCTTCTCCCCTCTTTTTTCCCCTCCTCTCTCCTCTTTCACCCCTTTTTCCTCCTCTTTCCCACTCCTTTTTCCTTCCCTTCTCCCCCCCTCTTTTTCCTCCCCTTCTCCCCTACCTTTTTGGTCCCCTTCTCCTGCCCCGTTTTTTCCCCTCTTCTCTCGCCTTTTGCCCCCCTCTTTCCCTCTCCCTCATTCCTTTGCTGTTTCTCCCCCTTCTGACTGCTCAATCTCTCTCCCTCTTCAGTTTTCCCCCCCTCTTTCGAGCCTCTCAATCAGCCCTCGGCTTCCCCCTAAACCCCGTTCTGTTTCCCCTCTCTTCTCCCTCTTCTCGCCACCCATTCTGTCAGGCCCCAGCATGGGTTCAACTGCATTAAATGTTTCAAATTTAACATCTTTACTGATATTTGCTGTGTGCAAATTGCCACGGCCTTGTTTTGTGTTCCTTGCAGCAGATCGGCTAACTGTAATTCCAACATATCATTTTTAAGGGATAACCTACTTGGAAGGATAGTCCTATCAAGTGTTTAAGTGTATGCTCCTTTTCTGCTCTCAGTGGGGCTAGTTCGGGATTATCCTGCTTAAGGGAAACCCAGGAGTGTGCCAGTTACTGTATCTCAAAGATGGATCTGTACTGCGCAACTTGATTGAAAAAAAAAAAAAAGCTTTTAATTTAAAGTATCACAAATTAAGATTTTCCGAGAGCTTTGTGCTCTGTTCTGGTATTAAACTACGAGGTCTGACACAAAAAAAACCCCCAAGACTGCACCTGTAATTCTTTCTGTTTAACAAATTAAGAAAATCGGCTACAATCACCTTCATGATCGATCCCTTCAGAGCTGAGACACGGCTGCGTACGATGCTGTCAGGGTTCAAAGCAATTGCACAGATTGTTTTTGGAAAGGCTTTTGAGGATCTCGGTAGGTTTTGCTTTCATATCTTCTCCCAACTATAAATGGGCTCCTTTGAGCACCGACTGGATCTTCAGGAGATCCAGCTTCAGCCAATAATTGAAAAGTTTCCGTCACGGATTTCAACTGGAGGTGAACTCACTGTTTATTCTTGCACAGTGACATTTTCCAACGGGGAGTAAGGAAATATCTCTAGTTGAACCCAATTCCACTCGTGCTGAGTGAAGTGGTGGAGCTGAGCCTTGCCTCACAGTGACAGATCAGAACATGTTCTCTTAACATCTCTCTGTCACTCTTGGCTCCCGAGCTGTAGGGTGAGTGTCGGGTGTTTTGTGTCGGACCTTGTATAGTCAGTTGAGTTCTCAAGATTGTTTAATAAATGATTGAGAACTGATGATCTTACAGCCTAAAACGTGCTAAGTGAGATGCATTTCAGCCTTTGCCTCTATATCCACTTGAATTGTGTCTAACTGATTTGTGTATTTCCAGCCAGGTTTGGTGATGGGTTATATGACTCCTACATGAGGATAGATCAGCTTAGGTATCAAGAGTCTACAAATGAAGAACGCAGCCCCTCAGGACTTCCGTCCCTTGGAAGATCTAATGTGAGTATTTTAAAGTTGTCTGGGTCTTCAGGTTGTGTGGTGTGGCAATGAGATCAGCCGAGGAGTTGGATTTCTCCCTATAGGGAATAAATTCAAGTTGTGGGCTGCTGCAGCTTTGTAGTAGCTTATTAACATCATCGCTTTTCCTAAGGATGTGGTGTTGAATGTAGAACTTGTTGGGCAGCATCAGAAATTCTGTCTGACTGTCCTCAGCTCATGTTTTAACTGAGAAAGTTGGTTTACAGAAGGTTGAAGTGTTCTGCTGTATCACCTTGTGTGTTAATTTGTATCTAAGTCCACTCCTGCTTTCCTTTAACTCTTGCACCTTTCAGTTTTTTCCCTCATGAAAGTTCTGAGTGATAAATACTTATGAATAGCAGAAGGATCAGCGTGGATTTGCATGGTTGCCAAACATCTTACAAAAGTATCTTGCTCCTCTGAAAACTTTGGCATGGCCTGCCACTTCTGAAAAAAAGCTCTTTAAGGACTGAAGGTGTTAAGGTTTTTCCTCAGCAGATGTGAAGTTATGAGATCTTCCCTTAAATTGATTCAAATGAGTGGTATTGGTCATGTTTAGCAGTACAATGATCTGACCTTTATATGGTTTTCAAATGGGTTTTGGCTCTTGTTGGATTCTGGCACAAGTGAAGGAGCTAGAGAGGGGTTTTTTTTTAAGCTCAAAAAAGTGAAAATAGATATTTCATAGAGAAAGATGCATTTGAAAATCATCACCTTTGGGAATTTATTGTAACAAATATTAGTAATTAATTTGGTCTGAGCAAACTCAGGAGCATGAGCGTTTTCCCTTTTCGGCAATATTGAGGGAGAGCAGAAGAAATTTAGGTGTCTTTTGAGCAGTGAGGCTTGGAGAGTAGTGGGTTGGGGTTTTGGTTTATTTGCAGGGGCATGGGAACTCCTAAACTGTGGTGTTTTAAGTGGTAGTGTAACTACAGTCCTTCATATCTGGACAGAAACCAGTGGGATGGAACTGTCTGGTTAAATACAAATTAACTCTATGAATATTTTGTTTCACTGGTGTATCTTATTCTTCTGGTGTATTTTGTCCATGAAGCCTGTTCACGTCTTAAAGCAGGATTAAGGGTTATAAAATGCCTGGTTTTGCTGTGATGACACATCAGAAACTTTAGTGGTGTCTTGTGAGCAGGAAATGAGATGAAGCATGCAAGGATGAAAATCATCATTCTCCGTTTTAATGGGAAAGGATCTGGAATGAAGTGATGTTTGGTTTCCTTCTTGCAAGGTTTTTGTATTCCGATGTGATGTTCCATGAGAGAGTTCTCGTGACTACAACTGCCCGTCCTTTTCATCCCAGCTATAAGACAAGATAAATATCTCTGCTTTGGGAATACGTGGGTTTGATTCAGTTTATTTAATTCAGTATTCAGAAAATATCTGATGCACTTTTGCAAAGCCAGTTGTATGGGAACTGGGTTACCTGTTTCCTTCTCAATTAAGATGAAGTTCTGGAAGTAAGTGACAATCTTCGGCAAGGTTCACTTGTGTCATCAGGCAGGTTTCTTGGCTGCTAATAGCACTTTATTAAGCAAACCAAACCTGTGCAGCCTGTGATTTTTAAGAGAAAGCTGTTCAGAGAAGGCTGATGTTACCCAGAAGTCATCTGACTTTCGGTGAAACTCTTTGGAGTTCAAGTTAAGGCTGATCTATATTTGTGTCTGGCTGTCATGTGCCAAATCATTTTGGTAGTCCTCTAAGAATGAGAATTCAGGCTTTACTGCTGAATGGCTGTTGAGGCGAGTTTGAGATCCAAAGCCGTAGTTTTTTCATGAAGAAATAATTTCAGGATAAATGGAATAACAAGTTCCTTGTTTATTTGGGGATTCAAAGGTACAAAACGGTTGATGCAAACAGCAGCGTTAGAGTTGCTGTTGCCCCAGAATGGAGAATATTTCAATTTAGCACTGCTTGCAAGGCTTCTACACTCTATCATGTGGCTCTGATTGATGACATTCGGACTGTTAACAGTGTTTTTGGAAACGAAATGCTTGGAAGAAATTTATGTAGCAAGTAGCGTTTCTGTGAGCCGCTTTTAGTCTCTGCGTAGTTCACTCATCCAGCTGGAGAAGGCAGAAATGGCCACGGCCACGTTCTGCGTTCTCTGCTGAGAGGCAGTTGTGTCTGTTCTGGCTCAGTGATAAAAAGCTGCTTCTGTTGGACGTGCGGCTGAAACCCATGTGGGAAGAACATCAAGTTTTGATTGCAAGGGTGAAATGAAGACATTGGCTATAGAAGGGAGGCTTGGCTTGTTTTTCCCCCTCTCTTCTGCAGAAAACCCAGAGAACAAACAAGCATGAACCTTGCTCTGTGCTTATGTTCTCTGTCCATTTGTAATCTTACCTCTGGACTGAGTGGTCTTTTCGCCGATTCTAAAGATATGTCATCCTTATCTCAGAAGTGCAGCCAGACTCTGAGGAAAACCTGTTTATTCTAAGCAGCCAGGGTCGGAGTTTGTTGTTTTTTATGTAAGGCTTTCTGGAAAGGCGTGTCTCTTACAGTGCACTGTGTTTTGAGGTTGATAGGACTCAGTCACGGAACTTTGTGAGATACATCTGATGGCCCCTGGTCACCACTGGTGAGGACTGGCTTCTGCAGGAAGTGCCCATTTTGGGGGACTCATGAGCAGGAGCTAACATTTCAAGGCATCACCAACATACAGACCCTTAAAGGAGACGTGTGTAGCTGGTTTTGGCGAGAACGTTCACTTCCTTTGTTTGCTGCCTGTGCCGAGATGTTGGACTCTATGTAACTAAAAAGGAATGTAGTTTTACTGCTGTGGATCGGCAGGCTTATTTATTTTTTTTGTTTGATTCCTGTGTAGTTATTTTGGTTTTCAGGGTTTTGGTTTGGCATGTGTCTCAAGTCTTTATTTTTAGCTTAGAGGACAAAATGGAAACCAGATGTTGCTACTGTAGTCAGGACTCTTCAGTTGGGCACAGCACCTCTGCTGTCTGTCACACGGAGTGTCTGTGAGCGGAAAAAGGGAATAACTGCTCTTCTAGTGAAGAACTGAACTCCAGACAGCTCAGCATTTCCTGAATTATAAAAATGACAAGCTAGAAAAATATGACGGTGCTTTGCTTGCTTTCTCTGCTTTCATTTCACATGTGAATATTTTAACATAGGGCATTATGAAGCAGTGGTTAATGAGTGCTGTCAACAAAGTTGGAGTAAGAGATATTCTTGATTGTTCAAAGCTTCCAAGTCTGTTTTCAGACAGTTCTGCATCTCCTGATTTCAGAGGGAGTTGTGGATATGATGGTATTTCCCCCTCAAAGAAAAAAGATCAGTTTGGTTTTTTTTTTTAAGTAGGGTTCGTCTTGTCTGGCTCAGTGATCCTTTTGCTCCTTGTGCAGTTTGGTTACACCAGCCTCAGCTGCCTGCTGTTGTTTCTTTGTCTTCCTCTGGCACACTTGCCTTTGCAATATTCCAAATGCTTCCCCACGCATTCATCTGACGGTGGGTGCTTCAGACAGGTGCCAGTCGCATCTGTCTTTGGTTGCGTTTTCTGCATCCACAGTTAAAGCTAAACTTAGCCTTTCCCCTGGCTGCTTACTGACAGTATGCATAGGAGTAGAGAGAGGTATTGTGCCTTTGTTTCAGTGTCTACGGTTTGCCCTTTATGGACTTGAAAATACACTACATTTGTGTAAGTGCTTATTTCAGTAAGCTGCATTCTCTTTGTGCGCCCTTATGTAACAGTGCTTGTAACTTGAGTTACTTTAGGTCCAGCTTTTTGTAGTTGTTCTTAGTAGAAATGCAAAACCTGTTGACAGTACTGGTTTTTGTTTAGGTGGTATTGATTTTATTCAAATTTTGTGCTTTAAAAGATAAAGTAAAGCAGTTTGTTTGTTTGTTTTCCCATCTGTAGGTTTCTAGCAACAAACTCGCCATGAAGGATCACCCCTCGACTGGAAGTCAGGTCAAAGTGGAGCAATTATTTGAGGATTCTGGCAACAGAAGGAGCAGCACTCTTCAGTCTGCAGGGATTACTAGTTCAGAAAGATCTCTTCCTTCCCTGACAAGAGATAAAAGCATAGAGACCCTCAGCACTTCTAAAGGCGGTGGTAGCTCCTCAAAAGTACATAAAGCCATTTCCCAAGCTCCAGAGCAAGCTGTCAAACAGTACAAACATCATTTGTCTGCGTATGAGCAGCAAGAGATCTTTAATTTTTCTGAAATTTACTTTGTGGGTCCAGGTGCAAAGAAGAGACAAGGAGTAATTGGTGGTCCCAACAACGGAGGGTACGATGATGACCAAGGCAGTTACATTCACGTGCCGCATGACCATCTTGCTTACCGGTATGAAGTGCTCAAAATCATTGGCAAGGGCAGTTTTGGACAAGTTGCTAAAGTCTATGATCACAAACTCCACCAACACTTAGCCTTAAAGATGGTTCGCAATGAAAAGAGATTCCATCGCCAAGCAGCTGAAGAAATCCGGATTCTGGAGCATCTGAAGAAGCAGGATAAAACGGGCAGTATGAATGTTATTCACATGCTGGAAAGCTTCACCTTTCGGAACCACATCTGTATGACTTTTGAACTCTTGAGTATGAACCTGTATGAGCTGATCAAAAGAAATAAGTTTCAGGGCTTCAGTATCCAGCTGGTACGCAAGTTTGCTCACTCTATACTGCAATGTCTGGATGCCCTGTATAGAAACAAGATCATCCACTGTGATTTGAAGCCAGAAAATATCCTCCTAAAACAGCAAGGGAGGAGTGGAATCAAGGTTATTGACTTTGGGTCCAGCTGTTTTGAGCACCAAAGAGTCTACACGTATATTCAGTCCCGATTTTATCGGGCACCAGAGGTAATTCTGGGAAGTCGCTATGGGATGCCCATAGACATGTGGAGTTTTGGCTGTATTCTGGTGGAGCTATTGACTGGATATCCTCTCTTTCCTGGAGAGGATGAGGGAGACCAATTGGCTTGTATGATGGAACTTCTTGGAATGCCACCTCAGAAGCTTTTGGATCAATCCAAGCGAGCCAAGAACTTCATCAACTCTAAGGGTCATCCTCGCTACTGCACTGTAACTACGCATGCAGATGGAAGAGTGACCCTCAATGGGAGTCGATCACGCCGGGGTAAAATCCGAGGTGCTCCAGGGAACAAAGACTGGGTGACAGCGCTGAAAGGCTGTGATGATCACTTGTTTATAGAGTTCTTAAGAGAATGTCTCAGCTGGGATCCTTCCACACGCATGACTCCGAGTCAGGCTTTAAGGCACCCTTGGATTTGTAAACGAACACCCAAACCTCCCAGCACTGATAAAGCCTCCAATAAACGGATATCCAGCTACACAACTTCTTTCACGGGAATAGGTTCCAAGTTGCCTCCTGTAGTTGGAGTAACGAGTAGGCTGAGGGCGAATTTAACATCTGACTCCAATGGCAGTATACCTCTATGTACTGTGCTACCCAAACTCGTCAGTTAATAGAGAACATTGTATGGCCCGAAGACATACTGTGTATTTTAATTGTTTGTTAATAATGTGTAAGGAAGTTAAATACAGAGGTTTTTAATGGATTTACTTTTTATTAGAGGCGAAATCTTGACTATACAAGGTTCGGTCTAGATGTTCACATTCAAAGGGCTAACTTTTGTCCAGCTGTTTCACTCACAGTGTGGTGCGTATGACGTTACGGGGGAGGTCAGCTCAGCTTTTGAGTCAAACAACAGCTTGACAGGTGTGCTTTTTGATAATGCTGGTTTAGAAATCAAGCCATTCATTGTCAGGCCAGTTTAACGGATTCTTTTGTTTAAGACAGCAAGGGAAATTGTTTTAAAATACATATTTTCAGTTAATTCCCAACTGAACTCTTTTTATCTATTGTAAAAAGCACAAAAGTGTTGATGTAATGTGTTAGGAACTTGCAAATTGCTAGCTTAGGTTTGAAGGATTTGATTTTCTGTGCCGCTTTTCTCTTTTCTATCCTGGCTGAAATTTGTAAAAATACCATGGGATGTAGACACCAAAGAAATTTGGAGTTGAAATTTTGCCATCTGCTTTTCTTCCCCCCCCCCCCCCCCCCCCCCCCCAAAAAGAGCATAGAAACACCAGGGAACACAGGATATAGTGAAATAAAACTGCTAATGTTGGTACACTTGCTATTTCCCTTACAAGTCTATGGAAACCTGGTCAGGGAAGCCAGGATCAGGACTGGTCTGTCCAAGTGTGGGCCAGTTTGTCTGGGGTGATTAATCAGTTATGTTTCTTTGGAGCTCAGATTTAAATCATTGGCTCTGCCAGGTGTGTGTGTGTTTTCTTGTGTTGTTCCCAAGACAAAACTGTTGAACTTAGAGCTGTTTATATCCACGATTGAGATTCTGGTCATTTAGAAAATATCTTTGTGTGTGTGTGTGGAGTGAATTCCATCGAATTACCTGGAGCTCTTTTAAGAAAAAGCAAACATGCCAGCCCTGTCAGACAAGTAACAGTTTTTAAGGTCCAGGAGTGTAACTAGAAACTGAAGAGAGGGAGAACAGCTAATAATTGGAAGCGTACTCTGAAATTTAGGGATAATCTGTGAAATATCAGGGAAGACTGATAAAACGGACAGATCCAAATCAAAATACATTATGGGAAGAATTTATTTGTTTCTAATTATATTCCTCCAGGTCTTTGAGAGGGGCGTGCCAACGTTTTCTCATTCTTTAGATATCTGAATTTGTATTTCCTCTTCTTTTATCTTCCATGAACATGAAAAGCTGGAGTGGCCTCTAATGACAACGGCACAGCTCCTTCGGGTCCTTCTTTCTTGCAGCCACATGGCCCAAGTCCATTTGCAGAAACATCTGATCTCTTGCCAGTCGCCTGGACACAATTTTAAATACAATTTAGAGCTTTTATTAGCAGGAGGTTTTTAATTTAATGTGTTTCTCTGTTGCAGGCTGTTACTGTTAAAACAGGGAGACTCGGTACACAAGCAAAGAGATTATTGGGGTGATTTTTAAGATAAAAGAACCCCACATTCGGTACAAGAGCAGCCCTTGGAGAAGATGGGGTTGTGCTTTCTCTCTCTTTAATGACAGCCCTGGGGAAGTGCTGGGTGGGGGCCTGGATAAAAAGTCACAGAGGCAGAGCCAAAGCTCCAAACTTTCCAAACTGTTGTTTAAACAGAGGTTCTTGGCTTAGATTCCAAGTTCTTTTGTTTTACAAGTGTAAATCCAATAAGCTTAGTAATGATATTAAAATAACAGTCTAGCCTTTATCTGTGCAGCTACAAGCAATGCCAGCATGTATGGTATGTTCATGGCTCACTTCATAGGGATGCTGGAGTGGTATTTTATTTTGCTCAGCTGAGAGAAGTTTTATTTGAATGGAGAATTAGGGAAGTGGATTTTGCGGGAAGGAGCAGAAAATACCACTATTTTAGTAGAATCTCTAAAAGATATAGTTTGTTTTCAGAAGCCAGAAATATTCTCCTTCCTCCTCTGACCTTTAGTCTGTGCGTTTTTGTACAAAATACACCTGGTAAGTGAGGAGAGAGGAGTCTTTTGGGAGTAATAGCCAGTTAGGAAACATGCATGGAAAAGCACTTTATATACTGCAAGGTAACAGCAGCGTCTGGAGCCTGGCAGAGGCAGGAGAGTGGTGGTGGGCTGGGAGCTGTACAGACAGGTCTCCCCTTAGGAACACAGTGCTGTCTTGGTTCTAAACCATTTTAATCTATATAATGCTAAATGTAGCATAATCACCCTGTGATTTCTGGGAACTGGGTGCTATTGAGGTGACTTCTGATGTAACAGCCCGTGTCATCTCTCTTAAGGCTGGTGCTGGAGAACTGCAGGAGGAGTCATTGCCTGGCAAGGATCTTACTTTTTATCTAGAAAATGCCTTCAGGGTGACCTGACTGCACCCGGTGCCCGTTACAAGTTGTGTGTGTGCTTAACACTGGATCTTTCTTACTTGGGACTACTCTCTTGTGAAATCTAGTGCATCGTTCCCTGTCTTGCTAATTCGGGTCCCTGCCTTCTATCACTAGAGTAGGTGAGAAGGAAGAGGAAGCGGCCTCAGAGGATTTTTGCTTTATTGCAAAGGATTTCTTCATAACCCAGGGTGTATAGCTGAGAATATTTTGGTCTTACTGCCAATCACTAAGTCCCATTTTCTTAATGAAATATTTGCTTTCAGTGAATGGTTTGACCCAGTGTTCCCAAACTGGGAGAGCCCTTCAGGCGAGCTAATCAATCTCATATCTGGGAGAGAGCTGAGGAATTATTGGGCTCCTTAGGAATTAGGAATTGCCTAAAGCCGTGTGTGGGGTGATGGACCACGGCAATGCTGTTGGGTGGTGGTTTTAAAGGATGGTGGTCCTTGCAGTAGCTGTCTTCACTGAGATACAAACAGTCAAGTCCCAAACTCCCACTTTGTCCCTTGGAAAGCTAAATACTAATGAGGTCTGAAATTCCCAGAAGTCCATTGTTTTTCATAGTTGTGAAACTGGTTAGAATGTTAAAAGTCATCTAAATAGATGAATAGTGCAGCTTTTGATCTCGTGGTAACTCTGCTTTGTGAGTTTGTTGATGTGCCAGCACTGGAGCCTTTCCACTGGAACATCAGCCGTGTTCTTAGGAGTGAGTACAGAACAAATGCAAATTACTTGGATTTACAGCAAGGCAGACATTGCATTTATAAAAGTCACTCAAACTTGTTTTAAATGTTCTTTATAATGTTCCCTCTGTTTTACTACACCGTTAGTCTCTTGTAAATAACGTGCTGTTTATTGTCTGTGGTTTTAGCTGTTCAGATTAGCAATAACTGTATATAAACCAATGACAAGGTGTGAGCATTAGATCTGCTGGATACGCATTGCCTTTACAGTTGGGTCCAAGTATTATCAGCCTGTCCGAGCTGCAAGGAGAAACTTGTTGTAGGGAAACTCGGTGGGACAGGGAAGTCGTCTTCACTGAACGGGTGAACTGGTTATTACCAGAGAGACACTCACCCAGGCTGCGTTTGGTTCTTTATGGGTTCGATCTCGCTAACGCTGGCTGCTGGATGTAAGGCTTGGTTCGCAGCAGTGACCTGATGATAGCGGTGTGAGTGCAGCAGATGCTCTTCACTAGGGCTTTCTGTCCTTCCCATCCCCTTGGATAGGAGCTCTAGCTGTCTGCTGACCTGAGAATTCAGAACAGCCTGACTGGAAAACTTTAAGGTGACTTTAAGGTGAGCGTGTTGCTCAATCTGGAGTTGTTTACCATCGTTGTGACCTGTTAGGATTCTGATGCAGCTGGAAACTTTCTAAGCAGCAGTTTCCCAGCAAAGGTTCTCTGTGATGGCCATCCTCTTTAAAAAAAACTACCTCTGAAATAACCCTAGGGCCCTTTTTGAAGGAAGATTCACTGCAGGCTACAGCTCGTCTGATTTTTTTCTTGTTTGATGCCACTAGGCGTTCTGGCTGTGAAATGCGTACATGATGATCTCAGCAATGTCTTGCTAATCCCAGCCAGACAAGTGAAAGGCTGATGCTGCACCCAGAGATCTCTGCTGAAATGATTGATACAAATCCCCTGCCTGCCAAAGTTGAATTCTGTTGTGGAAGTGGAGAGCCAAAATAATATGGAAAGATCTGCAGCACTTCTCTGCCGTAACCCGCGGAGGTGCAAAACAAACCATGCTGGAAGACTTTCCTAATGAAAAAATCCATAGCTTTTGCATTTGTTAAGTGCTCAGAGCTGTGGGGATCTGGCAGCTTCAAAAACTGGACATCATGGGGGCTGCAGGAAAGCTGGAGAGGGGCTCTTGATCAAGGAGTGCAGGGATAGGATGAGGGGGAGTGGTTTTAAGCTGAAAGGGGACATTTAGGACATTTTTTTTGAGTTTTTTTTGTTTGTTTTTGCTTTAATTTGATAGAGGTTTGGGGAAACGTATACGCTTCATACTTGCTCTGACAGAGCCCTCGCGTGTTCTAAAACATCGATATCTTCCAATTTTTTAACTCCTGCTGTAACACGTAAAACCCTTGGGTCATCGGGGCAGGCTTGGATAGGTGATCATCCCTGTGCTCGGCGGGTGCGGTGACGTTACTCAAATGCAGTTCTTGCAGAGGAGCTGACTGAGTCCGTACGGCTGTGCCACCCAAGAACAACCCATGTTCCCTCTACATAGTACTGTGCCTTATTATTTTACCAGCCTACATCTGTCTTGGTGCAATCAAATTACTATTCAGGGTTTCTTACACATTGCAGATGTTCATCCTCAATGTCAGTGTCTAAAGACTTTACAGGTTAGCCTTTTTATTGTAAATGTTGTGATGAGGTGTAATACAGTGGAGGATGTCACAAACATTCAAGGTGCATGTGATTATAACTCTGTGAAGGAATGCTTTGGAAAGAAGTCTGTCTCGAACTGTGTATCTCAATGTAATGAACAGATATTTCCTAAAGTTGTATTTCGGTTCATTTTTAAAAGAAAATAAATGCATAATTTTCCTTAGCGACAGACTGGGCAAATTCCTAACAGAAGGACTTGGTTTAAAAAGGAAGTACGAGTTATTTCCCGATGGAATTGCCAGACACCACCTCTGTGGCATCCAACTAGAGGTTTTCAGGGAATTCTCAGTCTCTGAATAGATGATTTCAGTGCGTCTGTGCTAAACATGATGGGTGCTCTGCTCTGACAAATGTTCTCATTAACGGTGCTGTAATTAGAACATACTGAAGTTTGGTCATGACATTCTTCAGCCACCACTTTCTTCTCCAGCCCACCAGAGATCTTTTTAAAGCCCAGAATCCCACTTATCCCTAGGCTGAAAGGAGAAATCCAGTAAGAGCCACTTAAGGAAGATTTGCTTTTATTAGAAACCTATAAATGGGTAACCTACTGTACCCGAGTGGATATTGGAATGGTTTGAAATGAAATCATCCTGCAATAAAAAGGTCTCTGGTTCTGACCGTGGTGGAACGGTCCGTGCAGAGAGTTCCCAGACAGCACCCAGTGGGGTTCCGTTCCCTGTTGTAATATGGGCAAACGGCAAAGGTTTGATTAAAAAAAAGGTTTACAGTCTGAAAACAGTAACAAAATACGTAGAAGCAGACACGCGAGGGCTCTTTGAATGTCTCTGGTTAGCGGGTGGGTTTGCACGTAGGTGGCCTGCAGGCAGCGCCTGCTCCAGCTCACACCGTTACTGGTTTTCCTGGGACAGTCTCCATCTGAGGGGTTTGTGACTGAGTGGTGTTTTCTCCGGCACAGCCCCTTGTTTTATAGAAACAAGTTTATCCCAGCCAAGCTGTGATGCTTATTGGTGTAACACGATAAGGTATTGTACCGCGGATTCTGCTGTTTGGAGCTGCTGTAACATGAAGCGCTGTTTCGTGCCAGCTAAGGAACGGGGGAATCCGATACTAAAGCTTTATTCCCATAATTCTACCCATCTACAGCAGTATAAAACCTGCATCTCCGAACTGTTGGACTGTGGGGGAGAAGCCCCGAGCAAAGGACCCGAAGCTCCGGTCAGGTTCCCCACCCATCGGTCGTTCCTGCCATTCATTCATTGCTGTGGTTTCTCGAAGGACAAATTAATTGGGAGGTTCTTGAATCATTTTGACGGGCAGAAAGAAGGGATTTCCTTGTGTTCAGCAATATTCCTTTCAGTTCAACGGATTTAACTTTTCAACCACTGCATAGTACGAGCATGATGCTGTTCCACATAGCAGATGGATTTAGCACAAAGTGCTTTAAGAAGCAGCTGCATCAGCCTGGCAAGTGGGATGTTGCTTAGCCCAAATGTGTCCGGCTTGATTTCTCTCTACCGGCATTTTAAAGACAGGCTGAGGGCTTTTTATAATCTAATTTATACTTGTCAGCCAAGGCTTTTCAGTGGTGGGTCGCTGTGTCGGAGCTTCAGATCTGGGTCTCCTGCTTGGCACGTTTCAAAGGGACCTGATTTTTCTGAAGATGAATGCCAGGAACTTCCTAGCTCCATTCCAAAGGCGCTCAAAATTACGACTGAAAACTTTGGACATATCTTGGGGACCTACAGGAAAGCTGGGGAGGGGCTCTTGGTCGGGGAGTGCAGGGAGAGGATAAGGGGAATGGTTTTGAGCTGAAAGAGGGGAGATTGAGATGAGATCTTGAGGGAAAATGTTTTGCGGTGAGATTGGGGAGGCCCTGGAACAGGGTGCCCGGAGCAGTGGTGATGTCGATGGTCCTCACTCACGTCCTGCACCGCCCAGGGCTCTGCAAGGCAGGAATACCTTCCAAGCCTGTGCGCGTGTCCACCTTCTGCCCAACCACTGCCACAGCCCTGGGTGACAGTGACTCTAATAATGTTAATGACAGAAGCTGCCGTGCTCTCCAGCAGGTGTTGGTGATGGATGGCGTACATGGAATTCTATGGGAGGAGTGGGCAGCCAGCTGTAAAGTCATCAAACAGGAAAGGTCAAGCAAGTGATTTACACCAGAAGTTCTTTGCTCTCAAAGCCATAAGCACAGAATAAATACAGGCAAGAGAGCTGAGAGGGATATTTCTTTGTCGGAGGCTGAATCATAAGATCACAGAATCATAGAGTGGTTTGGGTTGGAAGGGACCTCAAAGCCCATCCAGTCCTACCCCTGCCATGGGCAGGGACACCTCCCTCTGGATGAGGGGCTCGAAGCCCCATCCAACCTGGCCTGGAACCCCTCCAGGGATAAACACAGCTCAGGAATCTCCGAGCTGTGAGCCGTCCATCCCCTGTATATCCCCCCTCACGATTCCCTTCGTTGCTTTGCCCTGTGTGGAGCCCAGGGATTGCGCCTTTGGAACCGTTTGGTCTTCATGCTGTCCGCTCGTGGGACAGAAAGGGGCTGGAGATGGGCAGCCCCTGGACTTGCCCAGCTCCTCAGCCCCTGCCTCCAGGCTTGGAATTCTGCAGGTGCCTGAAGAAATGTGCTTCTCACCCTCAGCTCCGTGCCGATACGATTTAGGCGCTTCATTTCCACGTAGAGAAACGTGGAAACAAGAGGGGTGGTTTATGGCATTTCTGCCTCTGCTGGAGGTGTCCTGCGGACGCTGTGCGGAACCCTGGGCACGAGGAGGGGGAAACCATGTTTTCCAGCACTTTCTAGAAGCTTACACCCCAGAGATCTTCAAAAAATGCCTTTTCCATATGGTCATTCCTAGGGGCGCAGGGAGGACCAGGGCAGGCACGCTGATCCCGTTGGTCCCTGAGTTGCTGGGAAAGGCAGGAGAGAGCATGTGTGTTTGTGGGGGGGGAGGATGGGGAAGCCGCTGGTTATTTTGGGAGCTGCAAGAGGGGAGCAAACAGCCCAGCTTTCATTTTCCAGCCAGCTGGTGCTGATTCAGGGTGTTTTTGCAGCGACAGTTGTGTGGAGCTGAGCCACCGCGCACTCGCTTACGCGCTGCAGTTCTGCACGCAGCAGCATTTTACCTCCCTCGTGGGCTCGTTTCTCACTGCATGGGCCACTGGTGGTGCTTTTAGGAGAAGCAATAACATGGCAGGAGGGTAAGGGAAAGCCAAGACCTCCACGCTGGATTTCCTTCTTGATTTCCCCAGACCAGTGCCATCACATGCTTTGCTCTAATTATTTCCAGACCCTTTTTCAGCTCTTGCAGGACTAAGCATGATCCTTTGACACATCCCCATGTGATGGGAAATGCACAAGAATAACACAAACCTTCGTAAAACTTCTTTGGTAGTTCTTCTTTTTTTTTCTATCGTGCATCGTTCACGTTGTTAGGTCTAATTATAACTTTATGAGATGCTTTCCCAGGTTCTGGTCTTGTTCCATGGCCCTTTCTATGAACTGGTAAAGTTGCAGAAGGATGCTCAGCTTTCACATAGGACCACCACAAGTGCAGTTTTTGGTGGACCCCCTTTCAGTCATGCAGAACCCATCCCTGGAGGTGTTCCAGGCCAGGTTGGATGGGCCTTGGGCAGACAGATCCAGTGGGAGGTGTCCCTGCCCATGGCAGAGGGGATTGAAACTGGATGATCTTTAAGGTCCCTTCCGACCCAAACTCCTCTATGATGTTCCAAATACTGTAGTACAGCCAGGTTCAAGCCTGTACCTGCATCCTACCAGCTCAATTTTGCGCTGTATCCAGCGATTCTCCGTGCACACCAGCATCCAAAGCCTGTGGTGCAAGGAAGGGCAATACAGATGTTACAGGGGTCAGGGAGTCCCACATCTGCACGGAAATCCCGCTTGCAGCGCGGGGAGGCTCTGGGGCACAGCCTGGCGAGCTCACATCCCAACCAAAAACCCTTTGAAAGGTAAGCAAATCTTTTCCACCCAAATAAATAAATACTTCTGGCCTCAAAATAAAAATAAAATAAGAGCGATAGAGCTCACCTAGCTCCTGTTGCTATTTTTTTCCAGTTGCTACACAAACAGTTTTATTTCTGGCTCTCACCACATGCCAGGTCCCAGCCTGCTGCAATGTAATCTCGTGTTATTGGCTTAAGCACGCCGGGGTGGATACGGTGGTTTCAGAGCAAAGCCTTTCCAGCACGGCCCCTGGCAGCTGCTCGCCCTCCCCCTGGCCACTTTTAGCCTGTTGCTCGGTGGCCCAAGTGTTTTTCCACCACGCACAAAAACCCAGATAAAGCCCTGTCAGCACTCCGCTGCCACCGGCGCCCAGAGGTGATGGGGAAGAGGTGATGAGGAGAGGTGAGGGCTGAGCCGGTGGGGCAGGAGGCTCGAGATGAGCCACCCCCAACCCCTTGTGTTGTCCCCCAGCCCCTGACCCCGGCCAGAGGCGCTGCAATGGTCCCTAAGCCCCAACTGCGACTCTTTGCACCAGTGCTGACCTTCAGCCTAACCATCTCTTTGGTGGCTCTGCCTTCCGCTGAGGTATCACTCACAGCCTCTTTGAGCCACGTTCTCACGGGGTTCAGGAGATCACACGCTTTTTTGTCTTCTCATGGGTTCCATCTTCCACTCCCCACACACCTTCCCTGCAGGCAGGGCAGGGAAAACTCACTGCTCATAAACCTGGGTCCTTTGGCTTCAATGAAGCCCAAGTGTTGGTGATTAGCAATTAATGCTGCTAATTGCCATGGAAGAAGGTTCTTCTCCTAGCAGGGAGTACCTGTGCTGCTGTAGAGAGGTGAGGTCTGCACCCTTGCTTCCCTGCAGCCCATCCCTGGGGGCTCTTTGGTGCTTTGAGCTCTGCTTCCAGGTAAGTTGTGGTCCCAGCAGCGAATCTTCTGTGGGTGGAAGCCAAGCAGTGGTGTGTAAAAATGCTGTTCTGTTTGGGATGTGGAACTGCTCAGGTGTGTATGGGAGGCTGCAGGCAGGCTCGGCTGTGAATACGGCGCGTTTCGAGGTTATAGCCTTGAATATATCATTGAAAGCTTCTCACAGGCTGAGGGCTGAGCCCCTTCCCACTGCTGTGACCCCCCAAAAAGAGGCGAACGGCAGCGAGCTGCTGGTGCGGACAGCCTGGTAAGGGCTGAGCTAGCGTAGCCCTGTGTTTGCTGCTCAAAGCTGAAGCTGTGTTGAAAAAGACAGAAGGCAACATCTGCCCTGAGAATCCTGAGCTGAGAGGTGGTGATAGGAACAGGAGGAACCATCCCAGCGCAGCCACCCTGCGCTCTAGGGCTGAGCTGGGTCCCCACCGGCACACGGTACGGATCCAGACATAGAGACAGTGGTGAAAATCATCTCCTCCGGCTGGTGGGGGTCCTGCAGGGCAGCCCTGGGAAGCTGGCGAGCGGTGGCACGTGGGCTGCATATGTCCCTCTGGATTAGGGCAAACCCGAGAGCTGCTTATGCTAATGGAGCTAATCGCCATAATCTCATCGCGCAAATGCCTCCTCTTCGCTGGCAGGGACCGGGGTTATACGTGGATGCGCTGGGAGGAGGCACCGGGAGGAGGCACATCTGGGGCTCGAGGGGCTCCTGCCAGGTTGGGTTCAGCTCATGTGAAGACCCCTCTCCTCCATCCCGTAGGCGAGCTGTCGTCCAGGGGTATCGGGATGCTTGGTTTAAGAGCAAATCCCTTTGCCCCAGCCCAGCGCCTCTAAACTCCTGCGTGCTGGCGTTCCTCTGTCCTTGTGCCCATCCTGTGCCCTCTTCCAGTTTAAGCCGCATCTTTCGCTCTTGCTGCTGGTCCCTCCGGGGCTCTGCCTGATCCTGCAGCCCTGGGCCTCACCCACCCAGGCTGGGGCATGGCTGGGGAGGCTGTTGCTCCATCTCGGGGTCTGCTGTACCTTATCTCCTTGCCTCAGGCCTCCGGCAATCTTTTTTGCGCCATAAATACAGGGAACTGGGCCCCTGTGAAGGACCTGACCCACTCCAACCCATCTCCTGCTGCCTAAGAAGAGAATCTGAATTCATCCAAGTTATTTTGCACTCAAAGTGCAGCCTCTGGGCTCTGTATCTGTTAAGTCGCGCCGAGTGATGGGGAGGCACGAGGCTCAATCTGCCTTCCCGCCTATCATCGAGGCAGCGGGTGGCAAAGCAGACGGCTCTGTCCTACAGAATGTGATGTTTTCTTGGGGACCCCCAGGGACCGCGGCGGCCGTGTATGGGGCCAGGAGCCGCAGAGGATCGGGTGCCTCTCTGATGGGAACCCTGGTGCACAAGGGATCCCTTTTTGCTCAAAAGGTCGAGGCGCTCAGTCCGATCGTTGAGCTGAAATCCTGTTCCCTCTCCGTAGTGACATCGCTATGGGTTTTCTTAGAAAATAAATACAATAAATCTGCATATCCTCCCATACAAGGACAGGCTGAGGGAGTTGGGGTTGTTCAGCCTGGAGAAGAGAAGGCTCCAGGGAGACCTTAGAGCAGCTTCCAGTGCTGAAAGGGGCTCCGGGAAAGCTGGGGAGGGGCTCTTGATCAGAGAGTGCAGGAATGGGAGGAGAGGGAACAGTTTTCAGCTGCAAGAGGGGAAGATTAAGATGAGATTTTAGGAAGAAGACCTCTTAGGCCAGGTTGGATGGGGCTTGGAGCCCCTGATCCAGCGGGAGGTGTCCCTGCCCACGGCAGGGGGGTGGAACTGGATGAGATTTAAGGTCCCTTCCAACCCAAATCGTTACATGATTTAGAAAGCGATGCGAGGGCTGGACACGAGATGCTGATCTCTCCTTGCTCCGAGGCCATGGGGCCTTAGACAAGAACTGATGTTTGCTTGCAAGCTTGGTTTTCCTTTGTGTGGGAGCTGCGGTTTTGCTTGTTAGCTTGACTGCATCCCTTTCAAAGCAAATTATTTTAGAGGAGATGTATTTCTGTATTTCTGAGTAGCGGTTTTTGTGACTGAGTTCAGGAAGTACATTTGGCATCATCTTGCGGGCAATGAATCAGGGTACAGCTTCCAGGCGGAAAAAAATCACCCTGTGTTGAGAAAAGCGGTGTAATGGGGGGGAGGTGTTGTGTGTTTTTCATGTGTTCTTCCCTTGGGCTGAGTGTTCCCCGAGGCTGTGGGATGCTGATGAAGGTGGATGTGTGTAAGATGCCCACAGTCCACCTTGTGGGTCTCGCCGAGTGTTGTTCTGAAGGAGTTTGGTGGCTGTGAGGTGTGCATCCTCCCTTGCGCTTGTAGGGGTGGGTGAGTGACCGGGGAACGGGGGCAAAATCCTCACCCATCGACCAGACAGATATAATCCTGGCCAATATTTCCTGATGTGTCTTGCGATTCTGGGCTCTGTGTGTCAGCTCGAGTATGTCCGGTGGGAAGAGTGCGCGGAGCCGTCCCGCTCAGGCATGCGAGCAACGTTGGAGCCTGCCGGGTGTTAATCTGCCGAGGGGAAGCCAAGCCCTTGAGCTGCTGCCTCTTCCCACCATGTGCCAAAGGATATTTCTCCCTCCAGCAGCAGAAGGATGGTGCCAGTGGGAAATATCCCTGGCAGGGGACTGATATCGCCAGCTTGAAACACCCCCTGCTCCGGCAGGGCTGGGGCACAGGGGCTCCATCCGAACAATATTGCTCAGAGTTGGCTTGAGACAAGCAGCTGAAAGGTGAAGTGGAGAAAACTCGCGGTTACTTTTTGGGTGATAAATCTAGGCTATATTAGGGTTTTTTTTTCGTTCTGAAAGATCCCACAGTGCTTTATGAATAGATCTGCAAACCACGAACAAGGATCACTTCCAAGCATTGAGACGCAGCCGCTTTCTGGGATGGAGAGCAGCCGGCTGGAGCAGAGCTGGAGCTCCCAGAGCAATGCAGCTCAGTGCAAAGCAACGCAGAGAGCTGAACTGGCTGCTCCTGCTATCCCAGTGTCTGCACGAATCCAGTCCCCTCGGCTAACCTGGACAGCCCTGCTGCCCTCTCTTTGCATGGAATGCAATGCTACACTTCCAGTGCCACCTCCCATCCTTATTCCGATCCTCCCATTGCTTTATGAACGATGTTAACAGCTGTAAAGGGGATTAATGAGATCTTTTCAATTAAATTACCCCTACCCTAAAAGCATGCGGGATTATTTAAGGGCATTATGATTTTTTAAGTGGAGTAGCTTTTCACCAGCCTCGCACTCGTACAAATCTACCCAGGGAGAAGAACAGGATGCATCCCAGCCTTAACGATCATTACCCTAATCTTCACGGCCTGTTTTTTCCTGGGAGCTCTGCTATAATCAAATCACAATCCAGTTTACTGCATGCCAGGGAAAGCACACCGGCAGGTCTGCTGCTCGTGTCACGTAGGTGGAAAGGCTGAGCCTGCTGCTGGCCGTTGCTTTATTCCCTGATGGAGATGGGAGTGGAAGGAGGGGAAAATAGCTTCCTATTCACATCCCGGATGAATTTCCTCGTGGCTGAGGAGTGGAGGTCCCTGCCGCTGGATTTGGTGTTTGTAGAAGGGGTTTGGCTTTTTTGGTTTTGAATAGCAAAGAGTGAAGCACCCGATCCGCGCAGAGGGAGTTCCTCCTGCAGTGGAACCCTACGGTGGTTCAACCCACCACGCGCGGAGGGGAACGGGTGGATGGTGGGGGACCCGGCTGTGCTCCACGCCCGCGTTCCTCTGCCTCCGCAAGACTGCAGCGGGGACGGATATCTCGGTGCTTTTGGGCCAGATTTTATTTGGTTGGTGGGGAACCTCCTGGAATAATTGGTTGGTGGGGAAACTGGAAACAGGTTCCAGCCTGCCTGCAGGATCAGGAGAAAGCATTTTGCTGCGACTATGTGTGCCGGCGGCTGGGTGCTGCTCCCCTAGAGAATCCCCATCTATCCCAGAGAGCCTGCAAAGGCTTTGGCAGGTCCCAAGGGATAAATCCAGGTGTCGGCCCCCTTCCTAGCAGGCCTGGAGAGCTGCCATGGGAAGGGCTGAGCAGGGCTGGTTTACAGCACAAGACCTTCTCTTGCCCTGTGACGTGGAGGGGGTCCCTCAGTGTCACCAAAATCTGGAAAAGAATCTTCTTCAGGCCAGCTGTGGGGCTTTATAAGCAGACGTTCTTTCTGATTCGGTATTAGATATATGGGGGCTTCTTCTACTGCATACGTGAGCGACAACCCTTAACAGGTTTTTTATACACTGAATTTATACATACGTATTATATTTCTCGTAAAAATCATGCTTATTAACCGCATTTCACAATACTAATGATAATAGGCATCCTCCCCCTGGCGCATGGTCCCCACGGTCCTTTATTGAGCCTGAGCTCTGCAAAGCACCCCCCTACTCTATTTTTGTTGTCTGCCCCTCTTTGGACCTTCTGTATAACCTTCCAGATAAGGGTTATCTTGACCTCCCATCGTCTTTGGCCCCTGAACAGCTGGCCAGATGCTGGTCTTCTGCAGCCTACGTTGTTTTATTCCTTAAATATCGCAGAGCGAGGACTTGAGTGCTCATTGCTTTCCATGATTAGATTAGGCAGGAGTACAGGCGCTGCATTTTACACAGCAGCTCAGGTTGGTTTGAGTCGGTTTGAGGGCAGAGCAACGGGAATGGGACCCCTTTGCCAAGGGGAGGGGGCGAGGGACACCACGGCTCAGGGACACATCTGGGTGCCCCTCCGGGATGGGGATCCCAAACTTGGGGTTCCATCCCACCCTCCCTGCGCCTTGCAAACCCTTTAAGGGGGTGGGAGGCAGAGATGGAAGCCTCCCGCATCCCCCGGGGCGGGGAGGGTAGCGGCTATGTGGGGGCTTGGGGCCACCTGGTGGTGACCATGGGACGAGCCCGGGGGGGGCTGTCAGCGTGAGGGGTCCCCAGAGCCGTGGAGGGGGTCCCCCAGTCACCCCCAGCCTCCCCCAGTCACCCTCCCAGGCTGGAAAGTGGTGGGAAACTGGACTTCTGTGCTGGTCCATAACTGGATGAATGTGATCCAGCAAGGTGGCCACCAGCATCCCGGCTTGGATCAGCCATGGGGTCCCAGCAGGAGCAGGGAAGGGATCGACCCCTGTATCCGTGCTTCTGAGACTGCACCTCGAATCCTGGGATCAGTTTTGGGCCCTCACTCCAAGAAGAACATTGAGGGTCTGGAGAGCATCTGGAGAAGGGAACAGAGCTGGGAAGGGTCTGGAGCCCAGGGGTTCTGGGAGCTGCTGAGGGCCCTGGGGCTGTTTATCCTGGAGAAGAGGAGGCTGAGGGGAGACCTCATCGTTCTCTGCAGCTCCTGGAAAGGAGGTTGTGCTGAGGTGGGTGCTGAGCTCTGCTCCCACGCAACAATGGATGGGAGGAGAGGAAACGGCCTTAAGTTGTGCTGGGAGAGGTTTAGATTGGATATTAAGAAAAATTTCTTTGTGGAAGGGGTTGTCAAGCCCTGAAAAAGGCTGCCCTGGGAAGTGGAGGAGTCTCCATCCCTGGAGGGCTTTAAAAGCCGTGTGGATGTTGTGCTTGGACACAGGGTTCAGTGCTGGAGATGGCAAGGTGACGCTTACAGTTGGACTTCATGATCTTAAAGGTCTTTTCCAACCCAAAGTGTGATTCTGTGGTTCTGGTGCATGGCAAGTGTCTGGAAAAAGGCTCTCCATGCCCACATCCATCAACGGGATCAGCACAGAGCCCTCCCCTGTGTGAGTAACGGAGGAAGTTTCCATGGGAAAGCTGGGACCTGGGGCTCCCAAACCGCCTCCTCGGGAGCGGTGTTTATCTTTGGAATAGTTGAAGGGTCGGATTGCAAAGCAAACAGGAATGGAAATGAAGGAAAGAGAGTAGCAAAATGGGTCAGTGGCTTTCCTTTGACCAGATTCTTCTGTAAGGAGAAATGGGCTTCAAAGCTCCTGTTCTCGGGGTGGGGAGGCCCTGGCCCAGGGTGCCCAGAGCAGTGGTGGCTGCCCCATCCCTGGAGGGGTTCCAGGCCAGGTTGGATGGGGCTTGGAGCCCCTGATCCCATGGGAGGTGTCCCTGCCCATGGCAGGAGGTGGGAATGGATGGGCTTTGAGGTCCCTTCTGACCCAAACCATTCAATGAAACTTTCATGCTGCAAATGCTGTGCTGGGAGCAGGCAAAGACCTCCTGCCTCTTGGTGGGTTTTGTGGGGAAACTGTCGGGAGACACCGGGAGCTCGACAAGAGTTTTATTTATAAAGCCGCCAGCGCCTGGTGTAGCTTCACTCGCTCTCCCATCTGGCGACTGTCTCCGCCACCTCCTGACAGCCACCACTGCCGCTCCTGACGTGCTCTGATTAGCTGCATCCGCCACTTTGTGCAGCTATTGATCGGTCGCTGGTTAAAACTGGCTTTTAAAATCATGAGCTGGCTTTTTTTAATAGGTTTTATCGGCTTGACTGAAAAAAACCTGAGAGGATGCTCTTGATCCCAGAAGGTGCTGGGATGGCAGATATGGACCAGATGCCTCCTGCTCCCGTGCCAGCAGCTCCACCGGTACCTGGGGACAGGCAGATGTTGTGGCTTGCTCTTCCCTGCCCTTTTCAGGCTTTGGATTCTGCTTTATTCCTGGGACAGCAGTTTGTTGAGATCTTGGTGTGAGTCTTGTGTTCTGCGTGTTCCCTTTCCTGAGTGCTGCAGTCATGTTCTTTCGTTACTGCTTTCCTTCGGCTGAAAAGGAAAGTCCCGCTTCTGTGGTTTGCCCTGTCCTGGTGACACCAGAGACACCAGCGTGGTGGTTTCTGACCAGGGTGTGCACCAGGACCCTCCATCAAGGCATTTCAGGGGGGCTTCTGGAGCTCTTCATGGTGAGAGTGGAGCCCATGCATGGTTTGGGGCGGGGGCTGCCAGATCTGTGGGGTCTGGGACACATCCTGCCCTGGTAGCACTTCAGCCCCTTGGTTGTGCCATGCAGAGTGGTACCATGGGTTGACAAAAAGCGGTGGTTGTGTCTCGGGAGATGGCTGCCGTGTGCTCCAGGTACGGTGCTGGGCAGGGTTCTCCATCCTTCACACACTCGCTGCTTTTTGTGGGACACCGGGTAAAGAGAGAAGTGAAGGGCAAAACACGTATTCTTGGCTTAGAAAATAGGGATTATCAGAGAAAAGCAGGCGGTGCTTTTTATGTCCATCAACAAAAACTCCTGGTTTCCCATCGTGCTCCAGATGAAGGAACGGTTACTGGATTTTGCTGCATGCCAGGCAGCTCCATGGCGTGTTGCACCTCGGCACAGATCCCTTCTCTCTTCATCCTCTCAGTGGCTCTGTTGGATTCTGGACTGGACATGGAAATAGAGGTTAATTTGTCACTGTCGGGATGGCCTTTATTCCTCTTGGACCAGTTTCTCCTCCCCTGCCTTTGCCCTGCGGCTCCGCATGCTCACGGTGGTGGTTACAGCTTTTCTCTTCCTGGGAATTGGTTATGGATGGAATCATAGAATATTTTGGGTTGGAAGAGATCTTAAAGATCATTGAGTTCCAACCCCCGTGTCACGGGCAAGGATATCCCACTAGATCAGGAATGATTGGTGTTGGGGTACCAGTGGTTACCCACTTCTCTGAGCTGTCTTTTGTTGTGTTGTGATGCTTTGGGGACACTGGGAAGATGTCAGCTGTGCCACTGGGGGGACTGGAAACCCCACATTGACATCCCACGAGAGCACTGGAATTGGTTATGGATGAAATGATGGGTGTTTTGGGCACCCACTCGTCAGAGCTGCCTTTTGTTGCGTTAGGCAGGCTCTGGGGACACTGGGAGGACCCCAGTGGTGCCAGAGATGGGATGGAGGGGTTTGGGAACAGGGACTGGATGGGATAGGATGGGGGGAAGGGGACACGTGGGGACCAGACGGGATGAGATGGGAGGGAAGGACATGGGACTGGATGGGACTGGGGGACACATGGGGACCAGACGAGCGGGGATGGAGGGGGACGGATGGGCTGGGACAGGGGGGGCACACAGGGACCAGGCAGCACCCAACAGGGATGGAAGATGCCTGCTGGGGGATGGGGGGCACGGGAACGGGAAATCAGGGAACGCCGTCCTTCCCTGGGAGCGGGACAATAGAGCCGCGGATGGGGCGTTTCGTGCCGGTGCCCGCCCCGTCCCGTCCCTCCCCGCTGACATCAGAGCCGCGGGGAGGAGGAGGAGGAGGAGGAGGAGAGGAAGAGGAGGAGGAGGGAGGGAGAGGAGGAGGAGGAGGGAGGGGGGAGGGAGGAGGAAGAAGAGGAGGAGGAGGAGGGAGAGAAGAGGAAGAGGAGGAGGAAGAGAAGGGAGGGAGGAGGAGAAAGAAGAGGAGGAGGGAGGGAGGAGGAAGAAGAGAGAGGAGGAGGAGGAGAAAGAGGAGGAGAGGGAAGAAAGAGGGAGGAGGAGAGGGAGGAAGAAGGGGAGGAGAAGAGAGGAGGAGGGGGGGAAAGGAGGAAAAGGGGGAAAGAGGAAAAGGGGGAGGAGGAAGGAGGGGAGGAGGAGCCGGAGGAGGAGGAGGAGGAGGAAGAGGAGGAAGAGGAGGAGGAGCCGCAGCGGAGCGCTCGCTGTTGTCGGGGGCCGGGGCGCACGGGGGGCGGCGGCGGCGCTGCTGCTGCTGCTGCTTCACCCCCCCCGGCACCCCCCGAGGCGGGTCCCGCGGCCGCAGCCATGCTGTCCGGGGCGCTCCCCCCGCCGCCCCCCGCAGGGTTCCCGGCGCCGCCGCCGCCCCCCCCCCCGCCCGCCGCGCCGCCGCCCGCCCCGGCCGTGCCGGCGGGGAAGGGAGCGCTGCTCATCCGGAAGAATGCCATCACGGACGACTACAAGGTCACCACGCAAGTGCTGGGGCTCGGCATCAACGGGAAAGTTTTGGAGATCTTCAGTAAGAAGAGCGGGGAGAAGTTCGCTCTCAAGGTGATGGGGGGGGGGGCACTCACCGGGGGGCGCGCGGGGATGGGGGAGGGTGGAGGGGGACACGGGGACCGGAGAGAGGGGGATACGGGACACGGGGACCGGACAAGGATGGGGGAGGATGGAGAGGGACACGGGGACCGGAGAGAGGGGGGTACGGGACACGGGGACCGGAGAGAGGGGGGTACGGGACACGGGGACCGGACAGGGATGGGGGAGGATGGAGGGGGACACGGGGACCGGAGAGAGGGGGGAGGATGGAGGGGGACACGGGGACCGGAGAGAGGGGGGAGGATGGAGGGGGACACGGGGACCGGAGAGATGGGGGAGGATGGAGGGGGACACGGGGACCGGAGAGATGGGGGAGGATGGAGGGGGACACGGGGACCGGGCTGATGGGGATAAGGGGGGAGGCGTGGAGAGCGGGCAAACGGGGATTCGGGGGACACACGGGGACGGGACGGGCGGGGATGGGGGGTATATGGGGACCGGACAGCGGGCAGGGATGGGGGGGACAAAGGGACCCGGTAGGGACCGGACAAGCGGGGATTTGGGGGACACGCGGGGACCAGGCAGGGCTGGTGGGGGGTACACAGGGATGGGGCGGGCAGAGACTGGGGGGACACAGGGGGATGGGATGGGCGGGGATGGGGGTGATACGGGGACCGGACAGGTGGGAATGGAGGGGGACACAGGGACCAGACGGGTGGGGATTGGGAGGGACATGGGGACCGGATAGGTTGGAATGGGGTGGGTCACAGGGGTTGGACACATGGGGACCAGACAGGTGGGGATTGGGGGGGACGTGGGGGTCAGGCACATCGTCTCCAGACTGTTGAAGGGGCTGGAGGGGAGTGGGCAGCGGGCACTGCCTGATGGTGATGGAAGATATGTGCTGGGACAGGGGAGTTGTGGGGCATGGGAAAACCAGGAGCGACAGCCCGGAGCAGAGCAGGACAATGGAGCTGGCTGCCCCACTGCCACGCTTCTGTGTGATTTTTTCTCCCCTTAAGACCACCCAGATGTTGCTTTACGGCTTTCTGATATGAAATGAAGGGAGTTGACATCTTAGTAGCCGAGCCAGGGGTTCCCGAGCAGAGAGGAACCCTGGGTCTGGCCGGTGTCACCCTGCGGGATTTGCATCCCGAAATACGGGGTTCCCTGGGCAGAGCCACTCTGGGTGTCTGTTTGCCGGCATTGCCCCGCGAGGTTTGCATCCTCAAACGTGGGGCTCCTTGGCTTGTAGCACTTTGTGTAAAGGCAGGCAGTGCCCGCGTGTCCCGGTTTGCCGGCAGGGCTCTCCTGGCTCCAGCTGTGCTGAAAGGTGTGCGATCCCAAGCAGCTGTTGTCCAACGTTTCAGTGTTGTTGTGTTTTCCTCCTTATCCATCACTTGCTTCTGTTTGAAAGGCATTGCCGATAAATAGTGACTGTAAAGGTGTGTTTTAGCACACAGTGGGTGATGCGACGCTTTCCTTGTTTTTAAAAGAGCGTTTTTTTGAGTGCGGGGAGGAGTGTGTCTCCCTGCCGGAGAGACTTTGTGGAGTTTGAATGGATTCATGCCACGCCAAGCTGGGTGACGTGGGTACAGGCAGTCTGCTCGGCAGGAGCGCCGTGTTCTCTAGCATCGATGTAATTTGCGCCCACACATGAGCTGTTCCAACCCTTGGCATTACCCGGAGAACTGGGAAGGCTGGAAAAAACCCTACCTGGATCCCTAATCCCCCCTTCTCCTGGTTTTAGAGCTGCAGATCTGTTGGTATCTGGGATTCCTAACCAGAATGAATGAATGAACAAATGAATGAACCTCTGCCCATGGCAGAGGTTTTGGAACTGGATGACCTTTAAGGTCCCTTTGGACACGAGCCATTCCATGATTCTGTGATTTTAAGTGCCTTTGGAAACACAAGGTGAAGGTGGTGGGGTCAGCAAGGGACACCTGGCAGTTAAGGAATAGGGGGGCTCAGTTGAACAGTGAAAGTTTGGCTTTTCCTTCAGAAACAGGCGTTTCTCATGAGTTGTACTCCAAGATGACATGTGTTGTCATCTCGGTTGGTTGGGAATTAGTGAAATCCTCTTCTGTTTTGACAGACGAGCTCCTCCTCGCTTCTGCAGTTGACTCAAGTGTTTAAAGCGCAGATTCCAGCACTTCCCTTTTGCAGCCCTGAAAGGGGAAGGATGGCAGAGGAGACCGAACGCTGGTGGTTCCTCTCTGCCCCAGTGTGGGTAGGACAGTTTGGGCCTGGGGTTAATGCCGTTGTCCTGTCAGGATTGCCTGCCTTGAGTTTTTCTGGTTCCTTGGCTGTTAAAAGCATCTCAGAGCACTGGGCTTTGTGCTGGAACGTAGGAGGGTGGTGCAGAGCATCTGTGGAGGGTGAGGTGTGTTCAGTGCTGAATCTTGGAGGACCGTTGGTTGTCTTCCCTCCGTCTCCTGCCCTGGCCTCTTCACACGTCTGTACCGGGGAGGGAAGAGTTTAGCTGAGCAGTTGGACGCGTCTCCAGCTTTTCAAAGAGCGGCACAGCTGCTACTGTAAGTGATTCCTTCCAACCCCTTAAAAACTGCTGTGCTGGGATTTTGGGCTCTTGGACAAGCTGGTTATGTTGGACTGGATGATCTTGGAGGGCTTTTACAACCTTAATGATTCTGTGGTGTGCACATGAATTCCCCGGTGGGTGTGAGCTCCACGTTTGGGCTATTTGGTTATTACATTCGGACTGAATTGCTGCGGTGGGGGTGACCGCCCTAGGCGCGAGGCGTGCTGATGTCATCCCCTCCACAGCTGGGATAACATCTCCGAGAGACCTTCATGGAGGTATTTGTATCCGAATTACTCACAGGCTGCATCAGTGTGGAAAGATAACCTAAAGCAGGATCCACAGAAGTGATCGCATCACGTTGTCATGTTTCAGATGATGCTTAAAAGAATCCTGATGGCCCATTGCCAGAAGCCGCAGCTGAAGCCTCTCTGTGCTGCCGGCTTTGGTTGTGCAGCAAACCTTTCCATTTGGAATGTTGCTCTTTACATTTACTATTCCAAAGTCTTGTATAGCATGGCAGTCCTCCACTGGAGGGAAACAATTGTGCCCCTCCCCAATATTAACGGTGTCTTCTGGTTAACCGTGCTTCCTGTTGGATCATAAGCATCTATTATGTTGTTAAACCTCTTTCTCCGACACCGAGAGATGCAGTTAGGCTGGGGTTTGGCTGAGAGTCACCTTACGTAAGAGAACTTCTTGGTGCTCTGGGAGAGTTTGAGCTTGGCGGCACCATCCCAGCAGCAGTGAAAATGTCACAGCCAATTTTCCCCTCCTTCCAGAGCAACAGTCCATGGCAGAAACGCTTCATTAAAAAAAGCGGTGCTGTGTGTGAGTTGGTGGGTAGCAGTTTTATTTCCTGTCCCATATACCTGGATGAAAGCCGGAGATACGCCTTTATTTCTCTTATCCATGATTGTTTTTTTTGCTAGTTTCCCATCCCTAATTTTATTTCATTTTTTCACACCGAGCAATACCTGGAGTGTGGCATCCCTGAATTGTCCAGTGGGAAGCAGTCCGCCAACGGTCCCTGTCATCCATGACTTGACCCTGTTTGATGCGCGGTGATTTACTGCAGGGTGGGAACATAAGGTCTGTGGGGAGGTGATGAATGGAACTGAAATGTAAGGTCTTGGTGGTTTCTTACTCCTTTCTTCCTTGTGTACCTAGGTGTGATTTATTATGAGGCAAAATTAGGCTTGGAACTTCAGTGGAGCCGGCTCTATGTAGGTCACGGCTGACCTGACTTGGCGTTGTTCGTTGTGGTCAGGCTGTTGGCATTAGTGACGCAGGCTGCGATGGTGGGGCTGGGACCGAGGTCTGTCTCGCCGACTGCAAATTCCACTTTTAAGACTAATCTTTAGGCAAGATCCTGGGTTGGTGGCTGGCTCTTACCTGTGATTTCCTCACCGAATTAAGCCAGACAGGAGAGCAGGGACCAGTAATAGTGGATGTTGAGTTGTTCTCTGTTGTATGCATTGCTTAATGGAGCTCTTTGTGGAGCAGGTTTCCTTTAAAACAAATTAATGAACCTCATTCCTAACCCAAACTTCAAAGCAGGAAGTCCTCAGCTGGGCTGGTGAGCTTGGAAGAGCTTGGTAGGGCTGTGGAGACTGCAGAGGTTCTGGAGCATCCTTGGTGCTTCGGGGCATGTTTGCAAAACACTGTCTCACTTTCAGCCTCATCAGATAATCCATGAGTGATGATTCCTCTGATGGAGGAGGAAGGAGCCCAGTACATCTGCAGCTCATCATTCTTGTAAGATGCCTGGTGTGGGAACAGGGCAGCTCCCGGCCGGTATGGAATCATGGAATGATTTGTGTTGGACGGGACCTTAAAGCCCATCCAGTCCCACCCCTGCCATGTGCAGGGACACCTCCCACTGGATCAGGGGCTCCAAGCCCCATCCAACCTGGCCTGGAACCCCTCCAGGGATGGGGCAGCCACCACTGCTCTGGGCACCCTGGGCCAGGGCCTCCCCACCCTCACAGCAAAACATTTCACCTTAAGGTCTCATCTCAATCTCCCCTCTTTCAGCTCAAAACTCTTCCCCCTCATCCTCTCCCTGATCCAGAGCCCCTCCCCAGCTTTCCTGGAGCCCCTTTCAGTGCTGGAAGCTGCTCCAAGTTCTTCCTGGAGCCTTGTCTTCTCCAGGCTGTCCTCGTAGGGGAGATATCCTTCACAGGCAGCTTGTCCCGCAGGATAAAAATACAACCACTGCGTGTGTGATTTAATAGTCAAATACAGCCAGGTAAAATGATTATTTCTTCATTCGCAGTGAGCTCCCACTGCCCTTCGGCGAGGTTTCTGCCATCTGCCAGCGCAGGTGTTGGGAAAGCCCAATGTATGGGACACCGCTTGTCTGCTGGGCTGCAGAGATGCTGGCTCTGCCTCCGGGCAGCGAGCAGGAGAGCTTTGTCAAACACGTACTGCCCGTTGCAAAGCATTTAAAGTAGTGTATAAATCATACTCCGAAGCTGTGCGGACTGGGAGCCAGGGCTCCTCATGCGTTTGCTGGACGGTGGGTAGGCACAGGAGATGAAAACTCCCAGAAAGTTCTTCCCTCGGAAGCCTGAAAGAGTAAGTTGGTGACTTCTCTCTTCCCACAAACCTCTAGGATGTGCTCTGGGATCTGATGGGATGGGTGAACTCCTGACAAGGCGGTGTGGGGTTTGCAGGGTGGTGCGATTACGTGGTGGGAGGCATCCAGAGGAGTGATTGGGTCGGAAGCAGACGTTTTGCGGTCCCTGCGGCATGGGAGCAGTATGGCTCTGGGTTTGGCATCTCCGGAGCCTTCCTGGTGGGCTCACGTGCCCCACACCGGGGTGGGCCGTGGGCTTTGTTGCAGAGGCAGTGGCTGATGCTGTTTTGAAACCCATCCCTTTGCTGGAGCTTGCACTGTCTGCTGAAAAACTGGGAGGGAAAAGTCCTTTTCCCCCTACTTGCTCGGAATGTAACCAGCTTCCCGACCTGCAGACGGCCCTTGCTCGGCCGCCCGCTGCAGAAGTCAGGCTCCTCTCCAAGCACAACTGGCCCCGCGCGTCTGGCCTCAAGTTGCAGCATTCAGGCAGCATGACCTCACCTCCTGGTTTCCAAGAATAACGCGCTGCCTCCCCTCCACTGCGCCGGGGCTGTCTGCACGGGCCAGGGCGGCTGCCGCAGCCCGGAGCAGCCTGGCTGGTGTGGGACCCTGCTCGTCCAGGTGCCCCAGCTCTGCCCCGTGTTCAGCTCCTCTCCCCTTTCTGGGCAGGGGTGCAGGCGGCAGAGGCGAGGCGGGAGCTGGAGGGGTCTTCGGGACCCGAAAGGTGGTCCAGGAAAGCTGGGGAGGGGCTCTTGATCTGGGAGGGCAGGGATAGGATGAGGGGGAATGGTTTTCAGCTGAAAGAGAGGAGATTGAGATGAGATCTTAGGAAGAAACGTTCTGCTGTGAGGGTGGGGAGGCCCTGGTCCAGGTTGCCCAGAGCAGTGGTGGCTGCCCCATCCCTGGAGGGGTTCCAGGCCAGGTTGGATGGGGCTTTGAGCCCCTGAGCCAGTGGGAAGTGTCCCTGCCCGTGGCAGGGGTGGGACTGGATGGGCTTTGAGGTGCCTTCCAACCCAAACCATTCCGTGATTCTGTGACCTGGCTGAGCTTGTGGAATGGTTTTGTAGGAGGGAGGGTTTGGGGCGGTGGATCCATGAGGACCAAAGCAATCCCACCACCAGCTCCGAAGATGGGCACAGGAACACAGCTTTACCTGATTGTTCTTCAAAAAGCCTGTTTTGAGTCTGGGCAGTTGTGTGGAGTCGGTATTTCAGCTGAGCATCGTGGTCTTTTCTGGTAGTGACACTTCCAGTATCCCACTGCAGTTGGTCCCCATCCCCTCTGTGGATGCCCCTCACCTTTCTTGGCTGCAGGATGCTAAAATATTTGTTCCTTTCAGCTCTGGCTGGCACGAGGACTGTGTGTGTGACCGGTGCCTGGCGGCTTGGTTTGGAGAGGGCTGTCGTCTGCTGTCCGTTCCCCTGCGAGGATGGATGGGGAGCAGCGCGCAGGGGTTAGAGCAGGGCATGCAGGAGCAAGTCTGAATGCAGAGAGCTTTAACGGCCTTTTAAGCTGATGTTTCTTTGTACCTCGTGGCTGAGTCATTTCAAAGATTTCAGCCTTTTAAGATCTTACCAATTTGAGGTAAGGATTAGAGAGACCGACAGGTTTAATGGTTGCATTATATCACTGTTCCCTTCATGGCCTCAGGAAGGGACTAACGAGTGAGTGCTGGTAGGTCCCCCTGACCTGAGAGGACCCATAACACGAGCCTTGCTGGAGAAGAGAAGGCTCTGGGGAGATCTTAGAGGAGAGTTCCAGTATGGAGAGGGGCTCCAGGAAAGCTGGGAAGGGGCTTTTTATCAGGGAATGCATGGATAGGATGAGAGAGAATGGTTTTCAGCTGAAAAAGGGGAGATTGAGATGAGATCTTAGGGAGAAATGTTCTCCTGTGAGGGTGGGGAGGCCCTGGCCCAGGTTGCCCAGAGCAGTGGTGGCTGCCCCATCCATGGAGGGGTTCCAGGCCAGGTTGGATGGGGCTTGGAGACCCTGATCCAGTGGGAGGTGTCCCTGCCCATGGCATGGACCTGGATGGGCTTTGGGGTGTCTTCCAACCCAAACCATTCCACGATTCTATGCTGCGAGCCGCAGAAATGTCATTCGGAGGGTGCTGGGATGGCTCCTGCTGTCCAGAGGTGGGTACAGGATGGGGTACCAGCGTGGCTCCTCTCTGAGCACCACTGGGAGCACGAGGAGCTCCACTGTGGCTCTGCCTTTGGTCTGATACTGTTGGGGAGGACTACAGTGTCTTCCTATGAGTTAGGGCACTGTGTTGGTGTGCTGCATTGCTGTGACGGCCTGTGCTCTCCCAGTGGAGAGGGCAGGTGAGCACGTTGGCGCAGCCACTTTGCAGCTGGCACAGCATTTGCCGTCATATGTAATGAGATTATTTAAGCCATTGGCGTCAAAGGCTGCATGTGATTATTTGCCTGGCTGCTCAGTGAGCTCTAGCCTAAACTAGAGATAAAGTTCAAAATGCGAGCCCAGATCTGAATGTTCCTGGGGCGCCCAGCCAGGCTGGGACTGTGCAGATCTGCTCTCGTTAGTTATCCTTACCCAGTTTGGGATGTAGGTTTGGGATCAGTGGTGGGATGGACTGGTTTCCTTTGTCATCACAATTGACTTTGCCGCAGCCTGGTCCCCTGGACACGCCTCTTGACTTCAGTCTCTCCAGCTCTGTGGCCCCAGAAGAGGGGGATAAATTGGACTCGGGGACATCGTTGTGATGGAACAGGCTGAATCCGTGTCACAGCAGGTCGGGACGCTGCACTGCCTCTGTCTCAAAGGCTGCAGCACCTCCTGGGTTTCTGTGGGGCAGATACGGGTGGGAGCATCTTCTACTGAGCGTTCAGAAACGGAGCAGCTGCTGTCCCCGTTTGCTGTCCTCCCGGCATCCTCTGGCCCTGGTACACAGCACCGGCCTGGGGCAGCCTCTCGAGGCTCCTTGGACCTCCTGCCAAATGTGTGTTTTCAGGGAAATGCGGCTGGAACGCAAGCTGGGGCTGCTGTGGAAATTTGGCAGCGTGTCCGTCCCGTCAGCCTGCAATTCCAGTAGCCACAGCTCATCGCTTCTCGCACCCGTAGTTGCGGGAGGGAGCTGGGTCCAAGCGGTGCTGCTCAGAAATGGGAATGATGTCCCGGCTGTCTCAGCTGGGCTAAGGGGGGGAAGCAGATGAAATTGGATCCAACCAAACCAGAAACTGTGTGCTATCCTCAGCCTACTTTAAATAAATAAATAAATGGAAAGGGGGAGCTGGGAGATGCTTTTGTTTTCAGTAGTAGTGACAGCCTTATTGCATCTACCGGCTCAGTCGTACTGTATTTTGGACTGATTTTGAGGAACCTGGTTACTGGAGGCTGCTAGGGTCCATTTGACAGAGAAGGGGAGGAACATCTTCTGTCACAGGCTTGCCAGGCTGGTGAAGAGGGCTGTAATGGTTTTGAGCTGAAAGAGGGGAGATTGAGATGAGATTTTGGGAAGAAATGTTTTGCTGTTCAGGTGGGGAGGCCCTGGCCCAGGTTGTCCAGAGCAGCGGTGGCTGCCCCATCCCTGGAGGGGTTCCAGGCCAGGTTGGATGGGGCTTGGAGCCCCTGATCCCATGGGAGGTGTCCCTGCCCATGGCAGGGGGTGGGACTGGATGGGCTTTGAGATCCCTTCCAACCCAAACCATTCTGTGCTTCGATACCGAAGGCAGGGGCTGTGCCTGCTTGGGGCAGCACCGCTGCAGGTGTTGGTGTTGGCTCCAGCTGCTCCTCCAGCTGCTGCTTTCAGATCTATCTGGGCTGTGGGAGCCATCGTCGCCTCTAACGGCCTCCTCCTGCCAGTCCGCTTCCCTGCAGGCTCTGCTGTGGCTCTCTCTTCCTCTTCAGCCATTTCTCAACCTTGCTGCCCATTGCGCTGCGAAGGAAACCCAGGCGGCTCTTGCGTAAGTGGCTCTGCTGCGGTGGTGGGAAGGGTGGGCTTGCCAGGAAGTTTAAACTCATTTTGTGTCCTGGAAGTCACTGGAGCTGTGGATCTGGTATTTTCAGGTGGGTATCTCCCAGGCCATGGGCAGAGCGGTGCCAGAGTAGGGCCAAAGCTGTTTTGGGAGCCTGGGTGCCCTACAGCCCTCAGCCAGCAGCTTCCCGGGATGCTGGAATGGACATCATCTCCCTTGCTGGCTTAGGAGCTCGGCCGAAGCCTTTGGTTTTGTTCTCTGTGCTTTTCCCTGCAAGGAATACCCTGTTCCCGGTGTGTGGGTCCATATATCCATGTTGGAGCAGGATGGCCGATGCCTCCCTTCCTGTCTCCCCTCCCGCCCTCCTTATTCTGCTTTGGGGAAGAATCTCCCGGTGTCTTTGGTTGTTAGGAAAAGGCATTGGTAAAGAGGAAGTCCCTGCCGGGATGCAAGATGCTCTGTGGGTGGTGGGAGTCAGCTGGGAAGCACTCCAGGTCCTGGGGGGTTTGGAGGTGTCCTGGTGCTCTGGTTCCCCAGCTCTTTGCTGCAGGAGGAGATGACCAGCCCGGCCTCGGGCGCACATTGTTAGAGATGCGGATTCTGGGCTGATGAAGCCTGGGTGAGTGAGCACTGTGGGGTACTGGGCACCCGTGAGAGGATCAGTGAGTCTTTCGTGGGGAGTCTGTGTGGTTTGCTGTATATCAAAAAGATGCGCGTGCATAAAACCTCTGCTGTCGACTCCGTGCTCCGTGCAGGACCTCTTTCATTGGTTGCCCAGAGCAGCGGTGGCTGCCCCATCCCTGGAGGTGTCCAAGGCCAGGTTGGATGGGGCTCGGAGCCCCGATCCAGTGAGAGATGTCCCTGCCCGTCACAGGGGATTGAACTGGATGAGCTTTGAGGTCTCTTCCAACCCAAGCCTATGAATCCATGATTCCTGGGAACAGCCTTCAGAGAGTGATGTTTCCCTCTCAGTAACACCACGAGGGTGAAGGTTTCTCCTGTGATCTTTTCAGAGGTGTGTGCACCCAGGCGCTTCGTGATGAGTTTTGGGCAGTTGTTGGCTGAGGTATTTGAGGTTACGATGGTGAGCGGGATGCTGGTGGTCTGGGCTCTGGCTGGGCTTCACCAGACCTCCTGGGCGCTGTGGCTGTGTGGCTGCTGCCAACAGGAGCTGCGGAGGCTCCCGGGGCTGCTGCAAGCCTGGAGGGAGCTAATAATAACCACCATGTCCTGAGAGCTTTAATGAAGTGCCAGCAGGATGCAGAGAAAGGGCTTTTTAAATAGAAACACAACTGTGTTTTCCTTCCAGCTGAAGGAGTCTCAGGGTGGCTGCTGTGGAGGGGAGGGGGCTAGTGGAGGAGCACCCAAGGGGCTGAGCTACCTGGGCTTGTAGGGTGGCGAGAGCCTCTTGGCTTTCCGTTGCATTGGTCCAAGGTCTAGGATTTCCTCTAAAATACTGACTGCCGTGGTGGGAAAGGGGGAGCACCACCATAGGTAGTGTTGGGTCCAGGTCTGGAGTGTTGCTTGGCTGTTAGCCCGGGTTTGTTCATCACAAACAGGTGGTCCCACCAGCTCCTCTGTAGGTCCTGTTAGGTGATGGGGGTGGGAGGAGGAGGAGGAGAGTAGCTTGTGGTGCCAGGACAGCCTTGCTGAGGAAGAGTGGGTGCAGCAAGCGGTGGTGGGCAATGCTGAACAGATCTTAATCACCCAGTGGGGTGCAATCCTCCTCTTCCCCTCTGCCTCTTTGTTAGCATCCCTTCTCATTACACACCTTGCTGTGGGTCAGCTGCAGCCACCCCTCTCCCTGCCGGTGCACCATCCACCCCATGCATCCCCGGAGATGGGTTCGTGCATCCAACTGCGTCGGAGCTGACTGCACTGGAGATTTCATATCCATTTTATGGTGTGAGAGGTGGATGGAGCAGTGCTGGGAGGAGGGTGGTTGGTGACCGTGGGGCCCCTGCCTTGCTGAGCACCCGTGCAGACAAAGGCACGTTACAAAATCTCTGTGTCGCTCCTGCCCTGGCCTTCCCCTGCACAAAACAAACCCCGCTGTCAACAAAAGCAGCGGCCACCCAGGGCGGGAGCTGTTTGTCGCGCACAGGGAAGCGCTGTGGTCTCCCAGCCCAGAGGTCCTGGCAGCCTCCAAACCACTTGGCCATCATGTCTGGTGCAGGTTCACCCTGTGGGTGAAAGCAACACAGTCTCCTTAGCCTGGCACTGCTCGGGAGCCTCCAAGGATCCTGAATCGCAGCTACCGAGGGGATGCTCCTCTCTGCAGCCTTGGCAAAGCTCCGTGTCCTGCCCCTGCGTCACTGGAGGTCACCTGGCATGCGTGGGCCACCACAGCTGGGGTGCGCATCCCTGACCTCGCGTTGGGGAGATGTTTGCTGTGCCCTGGTGGTGACAAAGCCCACGAGGAGGGTGAAACTCCACTAAACAAACAACCAAGGAAAGGGCAGAGTGATGCAAACCAGGCTGTCGTCACCGAGCTTTGAGGGCTTGTAAATAAAACCCTCCTCAGGCTTTGGCACTCATGGAGGAAATGTGTCCCAACACTATACCGCATCCAGCGCCGGAGGTGAATGGCGCTTCAAGAGCGGTTGTCCTTGATGTAGCTTTGTGTTTTGGTCTTTTTTCCTTCTTCTTCTTTAAATGTATGTATTTTAATATATATTTCTTTACGCTGCTCTAAGATCGCTGTTGAAAGGCCAGCAGGCAGGATAACTGGGGCTGGAAGAGGGTGGCAGCCACTTGTCTGTCCCAGGACAGGTCCTGCCCATGAGCCCAGCCCTGAGAAACTTCATTTTTGGGCAGTGCGTGAGGCCGGGCTGCCGGGAAGCGCTGGATGTTTGTGGGGCTTCTGGCAGTGCTTCACGGCTCCTCCGCTTGCAGGCGTAGGTCAGGATGGTCCGAGCCTCTCCCAGAAATCACTTCCAGCTTAAAAGTTAGCAATTCTGGGATGTAGTTGTGGGCAATTCCCCCCAGAGCTGTCCCTGGGCTTGGAGGTAACGGCAGGGTTGGCCAGGGTTGTCTTCAGGATTGCTGTGGGGCTGATGGAGGAAGGACCTGAAAAGATGCTTTGGGTGCCTGGGGAGTCTCTGGGCTGGATGGCAAAGGATGAGCTGATGTGTCTGTCTGACGGGTGAGGGAAAGCCCCCGCCGGTGGTGCAGAGAGCTGACGCGGGCGGCACCGTGTTGGGGAGCGAGGGTGCCGGGGTGGCGAGAAGGGTTTTTTTTTTCAAGCCGTGGCTGCAGGAGGGAAGTGCAAAGGACACAGGTCAGCGCTGAGTTAATGGTTTACCGTAGTGTTTACTTCTGTATTAATCACGCCTTTGACTATCAACCACTTCCTATCATAAAAGCCCATATGTGCGCTATTCCGTCATGCGCTCGGCAGCTCTGATAGGAAATCTGATGAAGGATAGGGCTTGGGGAGGCTCGGGAGGAGGAGCTGACCCCAGCCCCCCGGTTTGCAAGGAGGCAGCAGGAAAGGAGTTGTGTGTGAAGCAGATCCGTTGGCCTCAGCTGTGTCTCACGTGAAGATAACTGCCCCTCCTGTGGCTTCTTGTTCTCCTTTTTGCGGACAAAAGGCCCCAGCGGCTGCAGCGTGCCCTTGGCGGGGCTGCAGCAGGGGCGTGCGGGGTGCAGTGGTTCTGTTTGCAGAGATGGGTCTCTGGGTGTGTCCCCCGGGAGCTGGGCTGCAGCTTCTGCCTGCCCTAAGCCAGCTGGGCCCTTCCCTGCTTTGACCGCCCAGACCAGCACCACAGTGGCTCTGTTGGGAAATGACATCTCTGGTGGGAAGTGACATCTCTGTTGCCCATGGGAAGGGGTGGGCTGGGTTGGGGCATTATGGTCATGATGACCTCCTTCCTCCCCGCTGGATTCACAAGCAGTGGTCCTGGACGTCCTGGCCAAGGTGGTGGCTCCGTTGCTTCAGCTGGGTCTGTCCCCTGGGACCTTCTGGGGTGTCTTCCTGCGTGGCAGGCCACGAGGACCGTGCTAACCATCACTAATGCCCAGGCTGATCGTGGTTCCCAACGGCGTCCTGGGTGCCTCCTGGAGCATCAGCTGAGTCACCAGGGCCACTTGTGCTGTGCAGAGGAGGAGGAGGATGATATCAAAACAAGGACCTGGGACTGAATGGGCTTCTAATTTTGTTTTTCTCAGATAAATGAAGCTGAAAGTGTTTATTTCTCTTCATTAAACACCAGTTCCAGCCCGCTGCTGGTGTCGTGAGTCAGCAGGGATGCTTCGTGCCGCTGCCTTGCTGCCGTTTACCTGCTTTGACTTCTCCCATGAGTTTTGCAGCCCCCTCCCACCTGCTGCCGTCCTTCCCTACGCCCTTGTCCCCGATGTCTCCAATGAGTGGCCTTTCCCTTGGCATCCAGGGCTCCTGGGTACCAGCTCTGGAGCTTCATCTCCTCGACATCACTGTGCTGAGAGTATTTTTGCCGACAGGCCGTAGGTTCAGCAGAGCGGGGCTGGTTTGGGGGGCAGCACCCTGACTGCGCGGGGGGCGCAAGCCCCTGGCAGGTGGCTCTGATTTAAGCTCAGGCCTCTCTTCTCTTTTTGCCTTTGTGTGCCTGGAGAGGCTTTTGTTGCAGCCTGAAAAGGCTGAATAGCTGCTGCATCTGTCGTGGGTGAAGAAATGCTCAGCAGATGCCCTGGGGAGGAGGGGCTGTGGGGCAAGGGGGGTCCTGAGCTTGTCCCCTCCATGGGCAAAGGAGCTGGCAGCCCAGGGGCACGAAGCATTGTGCAAACGTTGTGAGGGAGAGGGTCCCGGTACGACAAGGTCTCCTTGTGAAAGCACGGTGCGAGAGCTGCCTCTTCGCTTGCCCTCTTTCCATCCTCCGCCCCGTTGTGAAATCACCCGCAGGTGCAGGGACGAGGCTGCCCGCTCCGACATCTGCATCCGCGTTGGCTGCTCCTGGCGGTGTTTTCGGCTCGCCTCTCATGCACACAGCCTCTTCGTGCCTGGGTTATCGCTTGGCTCTGGCCGCATGGTGGGAAAGCTTAGCCTGGGATGACTTCGGGTCGTCCTCCGAGCGCTCCAATAAATCACACTCCGAGAATGTGGCCGAGCAGCTCGAGCGTGTGTGTCAGTTTGTGTTTGCTCGGCCTGAATTGCATCTCAGGGCTTGCTCCCGTCCGTAGCTCTGTCTAATCTGAATCATTCTCTCTTGCTGGGATGCTTTATCCAGCCTCTCCGTCTTCCGTGAGGCAAGTGAATGTGGAGAATGACCTTTTGTTCACCGCCAGTGGGGGATGAAGCCAGTAACGACGCATGGAACTGGCTGAGGGGAGACCTCGTCGCTCTCTGCAGCTCCCAGAAAGGAGGTTGTGGTGAGGTGGGTGCTGAGCTCTGCTCCCAAGTAACGAGGGATGGGATGAGAGGAAATGGCCTCAAGTTGAGCCCAGAGGATGTTTAGATTGGATATTAGGAAAAATTTCTTTACTGAAAGAGTGGTGAAGCCCTGGCAGAGGCTGCCCAGGGCAGTGATGGAGTCTCCGTCCCTGAAGGGGTTGAAAAACTGTGTGGCTGTGGCGCTTGGAGACATGGTTTAGTCAACACAGTGGTGTCAGGCTGACGATTGGGTTTGGGTGAGCTTAGAGGTCTTTCCCAACCTTAATGATTCTATGATTCTGTGATCCCATCCATCCTCAGCACTGGGGCGCTGATGGTCTCAGCCAGCATCCCTCCGAAAGGCTGGTGGCTGGTACCATCCTCCTGCCTTGCAATCTGTGAGGCTCTGATGAGCTCATCTCCATCGGGGTGCAGCAGCAACCCTTCTAAATAGTCACTCCGGTGTGGCAGGCTGGGGCACACTGCGATTAGGATGCTGTGGGACGCATGCGTGACTCCTCCTCTGGACACGCCACTTCTGCTCTCCAACTTCTCCTCTCCAGCTTGCCCCAGGCAAAACAAACGTGAAGGTGAGGCTTTTGCCTGGTCTGTGGGAGCTTAAAACTCTGTGCCCCATCCCTAGAGATGTTCAAGGCTGGTTTGGATGGGGCTTTGAGCACCCTGATCCTGCTCGTGGCAGGGGGTTGGAACTGGATGGGCTTTAGGGTCCCTTCCAACCCAAACCATTCTGTGTAGGAGCCGTGGTGATGGGGAGGTTCCCTGAGCTGCGCATTTTGTCCTTGCTGCATTGTGATTAAACCACAAATTTCCCCGTGTTTGGTAACATAATTCCTCTTGCAGGCTTTGGGACTCATGATTTTATTTTTCCTCTGTAGTTCATAAACAGAAAAAGAGGAAAGAAGCTTTGCTGCTTCCGTGCCCTTCTGCCTCTCGCTCCCTCTGAACCATCTCCAGCAGAGGTTGGAGCAGCTTTGGGACCATTACCTGTGGGCTCCCTGAGCGTGCTGGCGTTAAGGACCGACAAAAGGCGCGCAGGAGATGATCACCTTCATCCAGGTCCTCCAGCGCTGTGCCTTGTTGGGTGGGCGCTGGGGACCGGCAGCGATGGGGGTTTGCCTTCCGGGTGCTGCGAGGTGGGAACAGCATGTGCAAAGCATCCAAACACGGGCTCTACAAGTGCGTTAAGCAGCTGACACCAGTTGGCAACCAGATTGTGTGGAAAGATTAGAGGAGGCAAATCCTTTGCAGAGAAACACTTTTGCTTTATTAGGAAAAAATGCTCTTTACTCAGTGCGAGCCCAGTCAGGGGAACCTGAAGCCCGTAGGGGCAGGGGAACCTCTGCTCTGCTTTCCCTGCTGGTAACTTGGAAGGGTGACCGCCTTCCTTTCTTGACTTTAGGTTTATTTTTATTGCAGCTTAAGAACAGTTTGTTTTAACCCCTGTGGAGCTGAGGGGAGCTCCTGCGGGTGGCGTGGGGCACGGGCGCGCTCCTGCGGGTCCTGTTGCAGGAGGTCACGCCAGGCGTGGTTGTCACATCGGCAAGGCACGCAGGGCGCGCTGCTCTGCTGGGAACCAGTGAATCGGGTGCGATCAAAATACACATGGAAATAAAAATACCCTGCCTGCAAGAGCAGCTGGAGCGCCTGGGGGGAGCGTGGAGACAGAGCAAAGAGGGACAGCCCTAGAAAATGAAAAGCTCAGTGCTTTATTATGTGCTTCACCTTCAGTTTTCATGGAAATCGCCTGTGGAAGGCAAGTTTTGCCTTGCGTGCTCTTGGACAGGGCTGTTTTGCCAAGCTGAGGAAGCACATCACGTTCTCGTGCCTCACTGTGGGGCTGTTCTTCTTGAGGCGGTGGTGGCACCCATGGCGATAGCGGTGGGACCGTGTCCTTTGGGACCTCCTGCCGCGCCAGGGGAGGAGGCAGCTTCCTGCAGGAACCCGTCATGATTCATGCACATCATCCCAGGAGGAGGCGGCAGGACTGAATCAGTGGTGCCTGAGGATGCGTGCGGGCGAGGGCACGTGAGCGGCTCCAGCCCCCTTGTTTTCTCTAGCATCTTCCATCCTGTCGCGCGCCCACCCGCCTCTGCAGCGCTTAGCATGGGGTGATCGGGGGGGAAATTCAGCTCGACGTGCTGCCGATCTCTTCCACCTGAGCTGACCCTTGTTTTCCATGGATGTGGGGCAGTGGCAGGGCAGGAGCCCACCTGGTTTGCAGGTGCCGTGGAGGCAGCTTGCCGGGGTGACAGCAAACAGGGTGTTTGCTGCGTACACCCCTGTGAGTCCTTTTCTTTTCAGGAGCTGCTTCCAGGGTTTGTCTTTCAAAGATGATGAAAAGCCCAGAGCTGCTGTGGGAGCCCCAGAGGAGCCTTTGCTGCCGGGGGGGTCCCAGGCACGGGGAGTAGGAGTAGGGGCAGAGCGTGCCCTGGCTGCTGCGGGGCTGCTTTCGGAGCCCTTGGCTTGATGGTTTTAGTGAAGCTAATGAATGTGTTTAGCTTTGCACTTAACTAATTTCTCTCACAGCGTGTAATGGCTCCTGGGGGAGCTGGGCTGGGCCAAGGCTCAGGATGACAGCAAACGCCATCTGCCGAAATCTCTGCTGCGAGGAGAGCTGAAAAGCAGCTGAAAGCTGAATTCTCTCCCTGATTATGGTGAGGGTGGAGTGGCCCTTTCCTTGTGGTCCCTCCTTTCCTCGTGGCTAGACGAGGGAAGCAGAGATGGGATGGTGCGGGGCTCTGGGGTGGCACAGCTCTTCTGGTTGTCCCCTGGCCCATGTGGTGTCGAAGGGACATCTGGATGTGGAGATGCTCTCTGATGAGGAAAGGAGGTTTGGAGACCTAAGCCGGTTGGAAGGCGAACGCTCAGAGCACCGAAGTGCTATAAAGGGAAATGCACGCGGCTCCGATGTGTGCGGAAGCTAGTTTTGCTCACGGGCGGTGGTTGAGCCCCCTCGGCAGTGCTGCCCTTGCCCCCTGTCCCAGGGACGCTTGTGTAACTTGGGGATCCGGTTACTGCCCGCTGCGGTCGCTGGGCTGCTGGGCTCAGCTGCTGCCCCAGCGCTGGAGCTCCGGCGACGGCGAGGTGGTAGCGCAGTGCTTCCCGTCTGAAACAATGAAGAGTTTGATCTCCAAGGAGCCCTTCCTTGGAAGGGTAATTGGAGATGAAAAAGCTGAAATGAGAGCAGCTGTGGGGTGGAGCAACTCCTGTATGAGGACAGGGTGAGGGAGTTGGGGTTGTTCAGCCTGGAGAAGAGAAGGCTCCAGGGAGACCTTAGAGCAGCTTCCAGGACTGAAAGGGGCTCCAGGAAAGCTGGGGAGGGGCTCTGGATCAGGGAGGACAGGGATAGGGTGAGGGGGAATGGTTTTCAGCTGAAAAAGTGGAAATTGAGATGAGATTTTAGGGAGAAATCAGGGCAGGAAGGCTCTGCAGAGGGATCGGAACAGGCTGGATGTGTGAGCCAAGGCCAGTTGTATGAGGTTCAATGAGGCCAAGTGTCGGGTTCTGCACTTGGGTCTCAACAACCCCATGCAGTGCTCCAGGCTTGGAGGAGAGCGGTTGGAAAGCTGCCCAGAATAAAATGACCTGGTAGTGCTGGTCTACAGCAGCTGAACACGAGCCAGCAGAGGCCCAGGTAGCCAAGAAGGCCACCAGCATCCTGGCTTGGATCAGCCATGGGGTCCCAGAGGGAGCAGGGAAGGGATCGACCCCTGTGCTCGGTGCTGGTGAGGCTGCACCTCGAATCCTGGGTTCAGTTTTGGCCCCTCACTCCAAGAAGGACATTGAGGGTCTGGAGCACGTCTGGAGAAGGGAGCAGAGCTGGGAAGGGTCTGGAGCCCAGGGGTTCTGGGAGCGGCTGAGGGCCCTGGGGCTGTTTATCCTGGAGAAGAGGAGGCTGAGGGGAGATCTCCGCACCTCCTGGAAATGAGGTTGTGGTGAGGTGCGTGCTGGGCTCTGCTCCCAAGTGACAAGTGACAGGATGAGAGGAAAAGGCCTGAAGTTGCACAGAGGAGGTTCAAATGGGATATTAAGAAAAATTTCTTCGTTGGAAGGGCTGTCAAGCCCTGGCAGAGGCTGCTCAGGGCAGTGGAGGAGTCTCCATCCATGGAGGAGTCCAAAAAGCACATGGCCCTGGTGCTTCGGGACATGGTTTAGTGGGCACGGTGGGGCTGGGCTGACGGTCTTTTCCAGCTGTAACGATTGCACGATTCCTGCGTCCCCCTGCAGCGGTAATGGCCATCCTCGCGCAGCCTTATTGCTTCTGCCCTTCAGCTCCCTATCACGCCACTGTCACCTGCCACCGGGAGCATTCCCTAAATAGACCAAATCATTCTCCTAATGAGGTTTAATTTGCTCCTTTGCCGGCCCGGGTGAGCGGCCCCTCCATCCCGCTGCTGGCAGGGGAGCGGAGAGGGGCCGGCTGGGGGTGCAGCTGAATTGCAGCCGCGGCGTTGGAGCTGGTGGGGGCAGCTGATGGCTCTTGTCTGCGTGTCCCTGAACACAAAAGCAGCCGCCGGGACTGTGCTGGTACAGGTAATGGAGGCTGCTGCCTGCTAGTTCATTAGAAATACAATTAAGCCGCTTTTAAAAGCGCTCTGAGTGACCTCTCAAAATTGGATGTGTATTTCTGTACATCTCCTGTTAGTCTTGTGCAGAATGATGTTAACCGTCTGCTTCCTGCTGTTCAATTTTCCCAGCATGTAATTACAAATTGTTTCTTGCTCCATAACTTCCTGGCTCCCCACACCGGGCTGCAAATAGCCAAGCTTTTCTCCCGGCCCCTTCCCTGCCTGTGTGGCTGCTGGAGGGGCTGGCGCTGCGCGTGCTTATGACTTTGGCTTCAGCAGGATCCATTTTTTAGGATTAATTAAGCAATAACGGAGCAAGGAGGGGCTTTGTCTTCCTTTCCCCCCCCGAGGCTGTCAGTGCAAATGATGTTGAAGGGTTCTAGAAAGGGCGAGTTGGCCACTTTGGTCCTCACTGAGCTTCCAGGTCGTTCAACGCCAGTGGCCGCCCCATGTCCTGTCCACCGGCATTGGTTCCCTCTACCTCGGGAAGTGGGAGAGCCAAAGAGGTGGGAGAGCTGTGACCAAACCCCAAGTATTGGGGTTATGAATGGGTGACTGAAGCGTGCATCCTCTTTGTCCCTTTCCTTGTGCCAAAGGGCACACGCTGTTGCAGGCAGGGTTGCAAGTTTGAGGTTGTTCAGCCTCGAGAAGGCTCTGAGGAGACCTTAGAGCATCTTCTAGTACTGAAAGGGGCTCCAGGAAATCTGGGGAGGGGCTTTTGATCAGGGAGGGCAGAGACAGGATGAGGGGGAATGGTTTTCAGCTGTGAGAGGGGAGAGTGAGATGAGATCTTAAGAAGAAATGTTTTCGAAGTGTCCGAGGCCAGGTTGGATGGGGCTTGGAGCATCTTTATCCGATGGGTGGTGTCCCTGCCCGTGGCAGGCGTGGAACTGGATGGGCTTTGAGGTCCCTTCCAAGTTGCTGTAACTCTGCCAGGGCTGATGTGAGTGCTATCAGCAAACATTTCATTTATAAACAGCCAGAGTGCGTCTTTTGGGGCTGCAGCGAGTGTTAACCTGTGCTCCTGTGCAATCCCCCAGCAGAGGAGTCCTGACATGGACTCTGTTTCAGGTCCTACGGGGCTGTGAACCGTCCCAGGGGCTGCTGCCCCTCCGCTTGCTGGCGAGGCACTCTGCCCAACCCCGGGGGCTCGGTCGGGAGAGGGCAGAGGGGCAAAGGGTACATTTCTGTTGCTCTTTTGGTAACACAACCGAACCTGCTGTCTCCTCCCGATGCACAGGGGGTGGGATGTGTTTCCACGCATCCCTTCTCGCTGCCGCACCGAGGTACTCTGGGGCGTTTTGCTGAGCCCAGCCCTGATAGCTGCCGGAGAGAGGAAGGAAAACAAACTGTGCTCAAGATAGATACGTTTGTTGCTCTATATTTAGGAGTATAATAATTAAGGCTGGTTGTTTATCCTGACAAACGTGGTAATTAATAGTCCGTGGCAGAGGAGCAAATCCTTTCTGCACCTGGGAACTGTGAGTTGTCTCTGGGAAGGGCGAGGGCAGCTGCTGCTCGGGAGAAAAGCTGCTATTTAGGGAGCATGTGGCCCTTTGCTCTGTCCCCTCTCCGGGCACCCCTGACTGGGTGCTGGTGGCCTTTGAAGCCACCGTGAGGGTGCTTTTGTGTTTGGCTTATGCGGAAGAGCACAGAGCGGGAGGGTCGTGCCAGTCCGTGGGGTGGATGGGAGCGGACGGACGGGCAGCACTGCTGGGGAGATGGAAAGGGAGAGCAGGGGTGCTCGGTGGCACCGCGGGGTGCGGCGCCCTGGGTGCTCTGCAGCAGGAGTCCTTGCTGGCTGGTGGCACCGGGCAGGCAGCTCAGAGGGCAGGGAGGTGAAGGGAGAGAAGTTAAGCTTTTACCAGCCTTGGAAGGGAGGACAAGAAGGTTATGAGGGCAGGCGGCTCTTCTTCGCGGTCTTCCCACTAGATGGGGATGGAGGCATTGCGCAGAGCGCCCTGGAGCTCGCCTGCTGCTGCCTGCAGAGAGCACCCACCGCTGCCTTCGCCCCTGCATCTCCTTTAGTGGGTGCTGTGCTGTTGGGGTGTCACAGCCCGGCTCTCCTGGAGGGCTGACGGGGTCTCACTTCTCTTGCAGATGCTGCAGGACTGCCCGAAGGCCCGAAGGGAAGTGGAGCTGCACTGGAGGGCGTCACAGTGTGCGCACATCGTCCGCATCATGGACGTCTATGAGAACCTCTACCAGGGGAGGAAGTGTCTGTTGATCGTCATGGAGTGGTGAGTCCCCGGCCGTGTCGCTGCGGGTGGGCTCTCCCCACTGGAGCATCCACAGGGCGGTGGGGTGATGCCAAAAGGAGAATGAGCACCTTCCTGCACTGGTGCTGGGGACCCCAGGGAGATACCGTGCTGGGGGATGCAGCCTGTGAGCCGTAGGGATGTAAGCCCTGGAAGAGTTTCTGCACTGCCGGCGTTGAAGGGACGGCAGGAGCTCCGCTGGCTCTGAGTCATTCTGAGAACTCACTCGGCTGACAGGCGGCTTAGGGCCTGTGGTTCTTGTTGCAGTTAGATCGTAACCAAACTTGCTCTGGCCATTGAAAGCCAGGGTGGGCAGCAGGTTCCTGGCACGCCAGCAGCCTGTGGTGGGGTCCTCTGGGCGGCGAGCAGCCAAGCTGGGGCGTTTATTAATGCTGTTGCATGTCTCGCAGCAGCAGTTGAGTGGCTCTGATTTGCGTAGATGTTTGATATAACCTGGGGAGGAGGAGGAATGAAGGGGAAAGTATTGAAACCACATCCCAACCGCAGCTCTGATTTGATGCCGTTTCCTTGCCAAAACCTCTCCTCTGGCAAGCCGGTAGGTTGCCTGGGGGGGCGGTGGGTGCGAGGAGCGCTGTGAGCAGCACCAGGGCAGGCAGCTCGGCAGCTGCCCAAGTGGCTCCTGTGTGGGAAGAGGCTTCTGAGAACCGTGCTGGGCAACCCAAGGTAGGAAGGTATTGTACGGTGCATCTGCTTTTGTGGGGAGAAAGCTGTAGCTGAATGGTAGGAAACGGGTCCCTGGGGCAACGACAGCTCCCTGCAGCGTGTCTCTGTGCTGGCTCCCCGCTGTCCGAAGGATGCTCTGGGTGTAACGCCCATCACAAGGCAACGTTGGACTTCCAGTATGAGCGTGGTGTGTCTCCTCACGTGCTCCGTGCCGCAGCTGGCCCCGGCAGCTGTGCGCTATCCATATTGCAGATGTCCAGTGAATGTCAAGGGCACTGGTGGGAGATGCTATCTGCGCTGGGAAAGCCAGAATCCGTTGCTGCTGAGTTAGATAAGGCAGGGACAGGAAGCACTGTTATCCCTGTTCTCGTGGAGAATTATCCCTGATCTCACTCCTGATCTCTCGGGGAACCAGTGTTTTCCTTAGGGTACCTGGAGAGGGAACCACGCCAAGGTTTCCATGATCCTTCTCCAACACCTTACGTGAGAACGTGCTCCTGCTACAGTGGGGCTCAGCCTCTGCCTCCCCCAACCCATCGCTGAGCCCGTGTCGGTGCTGCTGACACCCTTTCCGTGCCGCAGGCTTTGCTCAGCACTTCTGCCCGGGGTTACGTACCGGCAAGGTGATTGGCTTGTGAGCTAAATGAGGCGAGATGTGCCGGGAGTGCCTTCACCACGTTCGAGCCACGTTTGCTGTCTTTACTGTAAATGCGTTTCTGTGGGCTGGTGGGGAGACCACGTCCGCTCGCACCCAGTGTCTGCGCCGCCAGCACAAAACCTCTGCCCTGCTCATTTCTGGAAGGAGGAGGCTCCGAGGTGACCTCTGCCCACGAGCACTGACTCGTGGGATTGGATGGAGAAGGGGGTCGTTTCTTTCTGAGCTTGTGCAGCTTCTTGCTGAGCATCAGAGGTTTCGGTACCGCTTGCGCTGGGGTGTGTGATGAGTATTGCAGCATCTAACGCCGCCTGCTTCCCTTCCAGCTTGGATGGCGGGGAGCTCTTCAGCCGAATTCAAGACAGGGGAGACCAGGCCTTCACAGAACGGGGTATGGAGCCTGGGGGGACCTGGGCTTTCGTTGTTGGACCATTTATTGTTGTTGGATCCAGCACACTCCTTCAGTCGCTCTTTTGAATCCGCAGCAGGGTTTTTGCATTTGGAATGTAGGTACACGTGGCCCTGCTTTTCATGCTCACTGGAGATAAGGGTTAGGAGGTGTTTTCTCAGCTGCCGCTGTCCTTTCCATCCCACTCCAGCACAGGCAAAAGCTTCAGTGATCTTCAGAAACACTCACTTCCCCCTTCAAAAGGAGAGAAACCATGTCCTGTGCTTCTCAATACATAGAATCATAGAATGGTTTGGGTCAGAAGGGACCTCAAAGCCCTTCCAGTCCCACCCCCTGCCATGGGCAGAGACACCTCCCACTGGCTCAGGGGCTCCAAGCCCCATCCAACCTGGCCTGGAACCCCTCCAGAGATGGGGCAGCCACCACTGCTCTGGGCACCCTGGGCCAGGGCTTCCTCACCCTCACGGCAAAACACTTCTGCCCAAGATCTCATCTCAATCTCCCCTCTTTCAGCTGAAAACCATTCCCAATTGTCCTATCCCTGCACTCTGTGATCTCATGAATCTCATTCCCTCTGCTCCTGTGGCCAGGAAAGTTGTCCACACAACCCAAACCTGTTGCTTCCACATCACATGGGGGACAACTTTCCCCCCTGGTTTCCCTGCAGATTTGGGGTCCCTGGCAGTGCTGGGGTTGGGTCAACCCCCTACCCCAGGGCAAGCTCCTGCCTGGGGCTTGTGTTGGGATGACCACCTGGAGCCTGATCCATCCCTCCTCCTGGGAGCTTCTCTCCCATTTATTTGCTAGAGGCTCCAGGCCTTAGGATGGGTGCTGGGGGCACGGGGATCTGCTGGGAAAGGAGGGACTTTGGGTGGAGGAAACGCTTTGGCCTCAGCCATGCCCTTTGGCTCCTGGAGTGTTGAGTAACCCAGGGGGTGGCGCTCATTTTAACTTGCGTATAAAGGCTTGTGATTTTCTTTTTTCTGCTTCAGAGGCTTCAGAGATAATGAAGAGCATTGGGGAAGCGATCCAGTACCTACACTCGATCAACATTGCGCACCGGGACGTGAAGGTACTGTGCTACACGCTTCCCTGGTGGTGCCAAGCCCCTCTTGGCCTGCGGCAATGCTGAGGCTACTCTGGCTCTTCTGCTCACCTCTTCCCTTTGTTTTCACAGCCGGAAAACCTCTTATACACCTCCAAAAGGCCCAATGCTGTGCTAAAACTCACGGACTTTGGTTTCGCTAAAGAAACCACCACGCACAACTCCTTGGCCACTCCGTGCTACACGCCGTACTACGTGGGTAAGTGGCTGAGCGGGGTCTGAGCTTGCAGGTGGGCAGGGCAGGAGGGCAGAGGCACGTTTGGACGGTGCCACGCACAGCCCATCACCTCTGCATCCAGCCCACAGCCTCAGTCGCAGCGCGGGGGCAGCTCCTTGGCTGGGGCACCTGGGGCTGCTTTAGGTGCAAGTGGGTGGTGCTGTGTTTGCCGCTTGATGGTGCGAGGAGGACAGGCTGCTCACAGCACGGCGTTGGTGGGTACAGCCAAAATGTTGCGTGCCTGTGCTGCACCCTGCCTGGTGTTGCGCTTGGAGGTGCGAGGCGGCACCAGCCTGTGCTCTGCTGCCCGTGTGGTCGCGTGCGGTGCTGGGCAGAGCTGCTGAGACCGCACGGAGCCGCAGGCACCCGTGGGATGCTCAGAGCTCTCCTGCCTGGTGCTGCCACTTTGACTCAGGGCTCTGTTTCTCTCTTTACCAGCCCCGGAGGTGCTGGGCCCGGAGAAGTACGACAAGTCTTGTGACATGTGGTCCCTCGGTGTCATCATGTACATTTTGTAAGTGCGACGGGTCCCTCTCCATCCTGCCAGGGTCAGAACCAGAGAATCATAGAATCCTATGATTGGTTTGGGTTGGAAGGGACCTTAAAGCCCGTCCAGTTCCACCTGGGACACCTCCCACTGGATCAGGGGCTCCGAGCCCCATCCAACCTGGCCTGGAACCCCTCCAGGGATGGGGCAGCCACCACTGCTCTGGGCAACCTGGGCCAGGGGCTCCCCACCCTCACAGCAAAACATTTCTCCCCAAGATCTCATCTCAATCTCCCCTCTTTCAGCTTAAGGGGTGTCTCAGGTTTTGAGCTCACCTGTGTGCTGACAGGGCAGAATGTTTCCCAGTTGCACCAGTCCTGCTCCCGGCACTGCCCTATGCCCTGTGGGTGCTGATGAGGAGGGCTTTGGGGCAGCACGTTGACTCTCCGCTCCCTTTCCCGGCGCAGGCTGTGTGGGTACCCTCCCTTCTACTCCAACCACGGCCTGGCCATCTCACCCGGCATGAAGAAGCGAATCCGAATGGGCCAGTATGAGTTTCCCAACCCTGAATGGTCTGAAGTGTCAGAGGAAGGTAAATGAGACCCCCATGACAGCTTGTCCCTGGCCTGAGGTCTCTTTGGGATCAGCCCCGTGTCTGGCAGCGCTGTGGAGGCCGGGGGAAGCCTGGGCACCTCGTGGATCACCTCTTGGTGATGCAGCAGCTTCGACTCTTCACTTGAGAGGGTTTTGTTGAAGGGTTTGACCAGCCTGAGGTCTGTGCCATGGAAGGGATGGGAGGGAGGCGCCTTGCAGGCGTTTGGGGGTTACTGGCTTGGGTTGGAGTGTGGTTTCCCAAGGACCTCCTAACTCCCAGCTCCATGCCAACCCTTCCAGTTAAGCAGCTGATCCGCAACCTGCTGAAGACGGACCCGACTCAGCGCATGACGATAACGGAGTTCATGAACCACCCCTGGATCATGGTGAGCACAGGGGTGATGAAGCAGCGGGGATGGAGAATGGGGATGGGGATGGGGATGGGAAATGGGGATGGGGATGGGAAATGGGGATGGGGATGGGAAATGGGGATGGGGATGGGGAATGGGGATGGAGATGAGATGGGGATGGGATGGGGATGGGATGCCCATGGCTCCCAGCTCACGCTCCTCCGCTCTCTCGGCAGCAATCCATGCAGGTGCCCCAGACCCCACTGCACACCAGCCGCGTGCTGAAAGAGGAGAAGGATCTGTGGGAGGATGTGAAGGTAAAACCTCTCTCCAGGGCTGTCTGAAACGCTCTGCACCCTGGGTGTCACCTGGGAACCGTGTGCCTCTGCCTCCTTGTTGCAAACCGGGCTCGTTGGAGCTTGGGGCTCGTGGGGAGACCTGTGCTCGGGACAGGGCTCGAAAAACTGGCGGTGGGACATTCAGCCCCTGCTGCTATTTCTTCCCATGGGGGCTGGAAGGGAGAAGGCTGTCCTGGGGTTTAGGGGGGCTGTGCCTGCCCAGGGCTCTGCTGACGGCGCTGCCTCTGCCCGCAGGAGGAGATGACGAGCGCGCTGGCCACCATGCGAGTGGACTATGAACAAATCAAGATCAAGAAAATTGAAGATTCCTCCAACCCTTTGCTGATGAAGAGGCGGAAGAAAGCAAACCCCACGGAGCCCGCTGCGCTCCCCCACTGAGGGTGCCTCGCACCCACCGGCCCTTGAGAAAGCAATAACTATATATATATATTTTTTAAAGGAAAAAAAAAAGACAAAAAGAGACAGACTGTTCTATCGAGCGCATGGAATTCAGACATTTATACCAGACTAGTTATTTTTAGCTACTCACCTGTGTTTCTGACCTTTCCGGAGCAGGCGGTAAGATCCCCCAGCAGCTCCGCAGCTGCGGCCGGGGTTTGGTCCTGGAGGTGAATGCCACCGAGAATTGGATTTTATTTTTTCTTTTGTGAAACAGCTTTGATTTTTATTTTTTTTTTCTCCTTCCTTCCAAAGATACGGAAATTCCTGTGGTGACCTTTTTAGGGTATATAACATAAATATTTTTTAAAAACTACTGTAGAGCTGAAACTCAGACAGCGTTCCCTGTGCGGATGCTGGCTGGAGACGCGCTGCGGGCTTGGGAGCGGGATGGGGAAGGAGAGTTGCCTTCTCCCCATCCCGGGTGCGTTGGGGGGGTCCTCGTGGATGCCGTGCTGCTTCGCTGGCCTGGAAAACTGCTGCTTTTAAAGCAGGGCAGCCAAAACCCACCTCCAAAGCCCTTCCTGACCTGGAAGCCTTGACTCTCCCCGGCGGCACAGGGCTCCTCGCCAGCGCCGTCTGTGTCGCTGTCTGTCTGTGCGTGGGGTGTGTGTCGTGTCCGTGGGTGCGGAGCTGCTCCGGGCTTCCTCCCGCCGTGGTCTGTGCCTCTGCCTGGAATCCAGTTCTGACCTCAGGGGTGGGCAGGCAGCCGGTGCCCCCCCGGCATCTCCCCCGGCTCTGCGGGAACATGGGGAAAAGATGCTTCCCCGCTGCCTGCTCCCACCCCCCCAGCTCCGGGGAAGATGCTGTCCTGGGGGGACCCTGGGGAAAAGCGGGTGGGAAAGGCGCAGAGCCGTAGCTTGAGCTGGGATGGCAGCACCGTCCCCTCAGCCGGGGCTGGGGGTCGTGTTGCCTCCCCCAGGCTGCTCCTGCCACCAGTTCCCCAGGGACTGGGAGCGATTCCTTGCTCCCTGGAGCAGGCCGGCTGCTCCAAAGTCTTTAGTCCATGAATTATTATTATTATTATTAATATTATTATTATTTGTCACAATGTTTCACCGAGTTAAATGTGTTTGAGTGGGGAAAACAATTTTTTTTAAGGCAATGTTTAGTTTTTAGGTGACCTTTTAGACACTGTACGGACTTCTAATTGTTTTAAAAAGTGGTTTTTATCCTATTTCTTTCTTTTTTTTTTTTTTTTTTTTTTTTTTTTTTTGTCTGTTGGCTTTGACTAATCTTCCCGATCTGCTCTTCAGTCCTTTGGATTAAAGACACGTAATGCGTCACCCAGTCTCTCCTTGCTTGCTTGGCTGCAGAGAAGCCACCTCGATGGTCCAGGCTGGGCGGCCGCTCTCCTGATGTCTTGAAATTGCTGTGTTTTTTGCACCGAAGAGGCTGAGCTCCCGCAGGTTGTTCCCTGGGAGGATGCAGCGTTTGCAAAATCCCTTTGCTTGAGGATCTCATGGCTGGATCTGTCCTGGCTGCTGCAAATAAGATTTGCAGGGGTGCCCTGGGATGCAGGATGTGGGGCTGCGGGTGCTGCGCCGCGGTGCCGGCAGGGGGAACTGCGCAGCCGGCGTTGCGATTTGGCTGTGGGCGCTGGGGCACGCGTGGCCATGGGGATTGGGGTGTCACCGGCCATGCCCGGTCCCTGCTGTCACCCATGGGTGCTGCACTGGGGTTTATGGCTGCCGGGAGCTGCTGCTCCTGCCGGCATCGCCTGCGGGAGAGGAGGAAGAGATGAGATGCCCGTGTGCCTTCCTCGCCCTCCTTGTTCTCGTGGGGGTGAAGAAGCAGTGGAGGGGCTGCCGGGGTTGGCGGGGGCTGCAGAGGGACTTGGATGGATCCTGTGGTGTTGTTTGACTCCAAACCATCCCTGCAATGATTTGTCTGTGGGGTTTTCCACAGGGGTTTGGGCCCCCGAGGAGCCCCGGCTGGGTGCCGGAGCAGGTGGGACCGTGGCAGTGCTGCCCACGAGCTTTGCCAAACCACAGAGCAGGAAGGATCCGAGCGTGCGACAGAAAAGGCTTTATCTGATTGTTTTGTTTCATGATTTCCCTCTTGGAACTGGGTTACTTTTTGCTCCCGATGAATGGAGCCGTTTTCTGACAGCACTGGCTGAACAAGGCTTGTGCTGCTGGGGCTGCCGAAACCTCTCTCCTGATGCGGCCGCGGGTTTTGCACCGCCTGCAGCACTCGGGCACCTCTGAGCTCCGCGAGATCCCTGGGGCGAAGCAGGAGGCAGTTCCACCCTGGCACCTCCTGGGATGGGGCAGTAAGTGCAAAGGGATGGGGGTGTGGGGAGGGCGCTGGGGGGTCTCCCGGCCTTCCCTCCCCCACTGGAAAGGGTCCTGGAGCCCCAGGTGCCTCTGGGCCTTTGGGGGACATGGGAACGTGGGGTGGGATGTGTATCCCACAATGCAGGTTGGCTGCGGTGAAGATGATGCAGGCGTTGGAGGAGGCGTGGTGAGCTGGAAGGGGTGTCCCGATGCTCCCCCCCAGCTACAGGGGGGGCTTTGCCTGAACCACATCTCCAGCCCCGGCTCCGATGCTGCCTCCGGCTGGATTTGGTGGGATTATAGAATCATGGAACAGTCTGGGTGGGAAGGCACCTCAAAGATCATCCATCTCGAACCCTCGTGGATGAGATGAGATGCAATGAGATGAAGTAGGCTTTTTCTGTCCCCACCTGCAAGAGCGCTCAGAGGTGTTTTCAATCTATGTTTGGGTGAAATTTAGTGTGAATCTGCTCCAACGCTCACTTCCAGTCCTGCACCAGACGCTGGGGCTGTGTCCGGCTGCTCACGCGGGACCCCCGCTGCTAACGGGGGCTTCCCCAGCATCTCCCCCGTTCTGAGCAGCTCATCAAAGCCATCACCTCCAGCATCTTCCTGGCTTGGGAAGATCCTGCGTTGGCCAGGTAAGTCCTGCTCGCCCTGCCAGGCTGCTCAGGGAGCGCAGGATCCGCAGGAGAGCTGTTTCAGATACAGGGAAAGGGTCTGTCCTACTTTTTCCTCTCTGCCTTTGCTTTAAAGGTCTCTCCACCGAAGCCATCCTTCCTGATGCTGTTAAATTCGTTCCCCTCCATCTTACAAAGGGCATATTTTGAGGCACAGGGACAAGAACAGATGTGCAGGTGGTGGTGGGGAGGGGACAGCATCGGCTCCCAAAGCACTGGAGCTTCACCTCATCCACCAGCTGGGGGTCCTGCAGTGGTACACAGCTCGGCTCCTTCCTTACAAGTCGTCTAGCCCTGGGAATCCCAAGTTTCTGAACTTGCCCCAACCCTTGATGACCTTGAGACGTTAGGTTTTCTAGGGGCTTGCTCTGCTTCTTGGTAAATTGAGTTGGTTTTCTCTATTTTCATCCTTTCTCCTTGTTGTGTATGCGACTCAGCTGAGCCCAGCCGGGGGTGGCAGCCAGGAGGGATGGAATTAGGGAGTCATGGAATGGTTTGAGTTGGAAGGGACCTAAAGCCCATCCAGTCCCACCCCCTGCCATGGGCAGGGACACCTCCCGCTGGATCAGGGGCTCCAAGCCCCATCCAACCTGGCCTGGAACCCCTCCAGGGATGGGGCAGCCACCACTGCTCTGGGCAACCTGAGCCAGAGCGTCCCCAATCTCACCATGAAGAATTTCTTCCTAATGTCTAAGAGGAGCTACCATGACCTCGTCCGGTCCCACTTGCAAAAGCCAAGCAGGGAGGAGCCGTTTCTTTAGCTGCCGTGTTCCAAAACAGTGAGCTAATAGCTAAACCCCTGACAGTAACTCGTGTCTGTTTGCATGATGTTCACTGTACGAAAGCGGAAACGTGAACTGTACAAACATGCACAGCACTGAGAGGTGTGAAACACAGGCGGATTTTTCCAGGGGCTCAGCCCGCAGCCAACGTTAGCTCTGACGGGTTCAACATTTTGGGAAAGAAAAAAAAAAAAGGCTTTTTCTAAATAAATGTGATCCTGGTGATAAAAACCTGACCTGGTCTGGGGGAGCTTTATTACCTTTATTACTGAGAGCCTGTTCTGGAAATTGTGGTGCTTACTGACACCAATCTGGACTCCGATGGGAAGATTTGTGGCTTGAAGTGTTTTGTCTGTGTTTGGGGGGGAAGAGCAGGCACCGAAGCCCTTTCGGCTGCCCCCACCGCCTGCCTGGGGCTGCAAAGCCCATCTGTTTCGGCACTGGCACTGACGCTGGAGCAGAGCGGGTATCCCAGAGGTGGCCCCTGGCAGCCCCCTGGGCTCATCCTTACTTCTGGGAGAGCTAAAGGTGTCGGGCATGGCATCACCCCCCTCCACCCCGTGCTTCTTCCTCCCAGCTCAGCCAAAACCTCTCCTTGGAGGGGCCACGAGCTCATCGCAGGGCACCAGACTCTTCCTTTCTGTCACTACTCTCACAGTGTCTGTCTAGGAGGATCAAAACAGAAGTGTGTTTTCTGTAAAGCTCTCGATACTAAAAGGAATTGCTGGGTCAGTGTGGGCGTTGGGTGAGAATGAGGATTTACTCATGCGGGACGATTTTTGTTGTTGTCGCTTCGTGTTTGAAAGCAAAATTTATCAACAGGTTTGTTCACCGAGTGCTGTAAATAAATAGGTTGAAGAAGAGAGGGGAGGGCAACTGCGAGCTGGGGAAATGCTCGCTGCCTTTTGTCACCAGTTTGAGGGGAGAATGGAAAAGCAGCGTGAAGGAATCCGGCTTTGCCTGGGGGAGACGACAGGGATGCTGTGCATAGTGCTTGGAGACAAAGCTTCAAGAGCATCCGGGATACAAAATCCTTGAGCAAAAGCGCTGATCTGAGATGTGGGAAGAGACGGTGGCCACTCCTTGCAAGCCCCACCAGCTGTGGCGGCAGCAGAGTGCGGTAACGAGGGGACGTGGGGCAGGGCAGGGGCGCTCCGGGCACTGCTGGGGCCGCGGTGGCACCTCTGGATTTATGAGCACCCACTGCACCCACACAGGTGTGTGTTCCCCCCGAGCTCCCCGTGATGTGGATATTGCAGGTTCTCCAGCGCTTTACTGCAGGGTTGGATCCTCACTCAGGAGAGATATATATGTGTATATATACATATAATTATATTCCTCCCAAGTAACAAGTGATGGGATGAGAGGAAATGGCCTCAGGCTATGCCAGGGGAGGTTTAGGTTGAATATTAGGAGCAATTTCTTTACTGCAAGAGTGTTAAAGCCCTGGCAGAGGCTGCCCAGGGCAGTGGGGGAGTCTCCACCCCTGGAGCGTGTGGCTGTGGCACTTCTGGATGTGGTTTAGTCAGGTTGGATGAGCTATGAGGTCTTTTTGGACGTTAATGACTCTATGGTTCTATATCTGAGCTTTCTGCTGCATGTGGATCCCACGTTGCCTCGTACCCCAGCCAAGTGCTGTCACTGCTCTCGTTTCACGGCTCCATCGCGCTCCCTCAGCCCTGGTCAGAAGGTGGGGTTTTGCAGCCCCAGCTCCGAGGCTCCCGCGATGCTGGGCTGGCCGAGAAGGTGTATCCACACAGGGAAATGCAGGTGAGCTGCTCTGCTTCCCTGGAGCTTTGTCACATCCAATCTTCCTCCTCTGGGCAACCTGCGGTTGGTTTGTGCAGCCGCGAGAGCTCCCTCAGGTCCAGAGGATGCTGCAGCCCTGTCCCCCCAGTCCTGGCAGGTCCAGAGCTTTGGCTGCTGTGAATCCGAGCAACTCTGCCAGCTCGTGTGTGCCAGGAGCAGACCAGAGCTTTGAGTAAGGCTTTTTTTTCTCTTCCCTCTTTCCACAGTGGAGATGCTTTGAAACTACAGGTGATACAGAAAGAGGAAGAAGTTGACCAGAACCAAATTTGTGAAGGACTCGGATTTCTTCCTGGGTAGCTCCAGCTGGTGAATAACAAGACTGCAAACTCTGTGCACCTGTACTGCTGTCACCCTGTTCACCCTGACCTTTGCTTGGTCTTGAGAGAAGACCTAGACGGCTGATTTCCACTAGAAGCGCCAGATGACCCACCAAGATAAAGGGAATTGAGATAAGCAAGTAAGCGTCTCTCTCGTTAACTCTTCTTGAAAACACCTCAAGCCTTACTTGGAAACCAGGAGTGGTGGTGCAGACAGCGAAACTGCACCTCCGCCGTCTGGAACCTGGTGATGCCTCTCAGTGCTTTTGGGTGGCAACGGTGGAGAGAGGTTGCTCTGGAGTGCTGATGCCTCAGCGGCACAGGCACGTGTGCTCCTTGCCAGCCCAGATTGAGGGACCAGCCAGCTCAGCTTCCACCAAAGTGTGCCTCACTGTCCCTTCTGACAGCAGCAGCTCCCTGGACCATCACTTGAAATAGCCTCAAGCTGCACCAGGGGAGGTTTAGGCTGGATATTAGGAAAAAATTCCTTACTGAAAGAGTGGTGAAGCATTGGAAGTGGCTGCCCAGGGCAGGGGTGGAGTCTCCATCCCCGGAGGGCTTCAAACGATTTGTAGAAGTGGCACTGTGGGACATGGTTTACTGGGTATGTTGATGTTGTGTTCATGGCTGGACTTCATCACCATCACTGGAGGTTTTTAAAAGATGTGGAGATGTGGCATTTGGGCACATGGTTTAGTGGTGGAATTGACAGCGTGAGGTTTATGGCTGGACTTGATGATCTTAAAGGTCTTTTCCAACCCAAATGATTCTATGAGTCTATGGAAGCATTCATGACCATTGTCCTGTTACACACTTGGGTTAAGACTGAACTCCATGATAGCTCTTTCCTTGTTGTTCCCTGTGCTGTTGTGGGACCTCTTGACTTTGCCCTCGCTCCTGTGATGCTGGCGCCGGGCTGGCTTCGTTTTGGCCATGTCCTAGGGTGTCTCCTGCCATGGCTTGGACCTCGGCTCGGAGAGCCTTTGGGCAGGTTCCTCTCCATAGCTCGTATCCAGAGTGTGCTGAGACGGAGCTGGTCAGGAGGGATGACCTTCCCCTCCACGGAGCCCCAGCCGAGCTCGCACAGCCCTCCCTTTCCCCTGTGCCACCAGGCTGGGCGCCCGGAACGAAACCCTCCCGTGTGACAAGTGTACTTTCACAACTGCAAACGAAAGCTCTCAAGTACCCAGCTCCATCCTGTGCGGCTGCAGGGATGTGGTTTGGGCCAATGGTTGCGCCTTGCTTTGGAGCTGAAGCTGCAGACTTCAGCTTGAATTTGGATTTGATGTAACCTCCTGGCATCCTCGTCCACCACGTAATCCATGTACCTCTGTGCTGTGACGCAGCTGCCCAACACCTCACACAAAATCAAGGGGCTGTACGAGTGACCCGCTGACTCTGAAGGAATATGTGAAAGATTCACCACAACATCTGTAATTTTTAGTAGTTGGTAGGAAAATAAACCCTCTTTCCTCACCCCACTTTCTTATTTTTAGTAGCTAACTTCCTGCTAAGGAAAAAAAAATAATATATATATATATATTTTTTTTTTCTCACTGTTGAGGGGATGGGTTTTGATCAAAAGTCTGGCTCTGCTCCAGACAGATCATCAGTGTTTGCTACCGACGGTGATGCCGCTGAGAGATGAATCATGAAGATCTCATTTTCTTAGTCTGTCAATGCAAGAAGTAGCTGCTGCTCTCGCAAGGAGAGAGGTGAGGCTCGGATAGCTGAGAGCATCGCATCTCCTCCTTCTCAAGCTGTGGGTGCAGCGGTGATTTGCTGCTCTCCCACAGTGTTTGTCAACTCCGGACAACCCCAGAAGGACAAACTGTCCTCGGGGCTCTTGTGGATCAGGGGGACAGGAAGGCACGTTGTGCAATTGAGACTGGAGGAGCGCTGAGCAGCCGTGCATGGCTGCTATTTCGCTAGCGCTCTTCGTTTTCTGGTAACAGAGATGGAGAGAGAGCAGATGTTTCCATGCATAGGCAATCACCGCGTGCCAGCCTGCTCTAAGTCTGATGGAAGTGAACCGTAGCCTTCTGTTGGCCAAGTGGGCTTCGACGTAGGTTGCGTTGCTGCCGTAGGCTGGGTTGTACCCCAGGCACCGCTGATGGCAAAGCTGTACGATTTGAAAAGGCAAAGCCCACAGTGAAAAATCTGATTATGATCGTATTTTTCTAAGAGTTGGGATCAGGCACATCGGAGGCTTGTCAGGATTTCCTTCCAGTACTTAAAGGAAGCCTACAGGAAAGTTGGGGAGGGGCTTTTTATAGGGGAGCGCAGGGAGAGGGCATGGGGGAATGGTTTTCAGCTGAAAGAGAGGAGATTGAGGTGAGATCTTAGGCAGAAATGTTTTTCTGTTCAGGTGGGGAGGCCCTGGCCCAGGGTGCCCAGAGCAGTGGTGGCTGCCCCATCCCTGGAGGGGTTCCAGGCCAGGTTGGATGGGGTTGGAGCCCCTGAACCAGTGGGAGGTGTCCTGGGTGGAACTGGATGGGTTTTAAGGTTCCTTCCAACCCAAACCATTCCACGTTTTCCCGCTGCAGAGCTTGGGATGAAGTGCGCTGATGCAGTTCAACTGCCGAATGCTCAAAAATGCCACATTAGTCGAGGACCTGTTAGCATCGGGCTTGCTTGAGCCGCGGGGCTGAGGGATTCTGCTGACGGCACAACGATAGGCTGACGATTTAAACCTAACTGTAAATGTCAGGTACCCAGGAACAACACGTGCTCCTCACTAACAGCAAGATGCCTTCCAGAAGCTGCCCTTTCAGGCTCACGGGAATCCTGCCCCGGACATTGCAGCATCTTTTCCAACCAGGAAAGGCAAAGACGTTCCTCACCGCTGTGAAAATGAGAGCGACTCTGGCTGACCCAGCAGTGAGAAACGGCGAGCAGGTTATGGAGAGAGGGTGTACAAGCTGTGCAGCATTGCAAAAGCTTCAGGAAATGAAATTTCAACTCAGAAAAAAAAATTTGGCATTACTGCCAGGAAAGGAACCTTGTAATCCATCTCCATTGCTTGGAGCAAAGAAGAATAATTTGTTGCTTCAGGGTGTGATGAAATGGTGGAGAGACCCTGGCTGTAAGGCAACAGAAGGCAGAGGTGGAAAATGGGAACCGGCTGGGTCAAACTGGTGAACTGCCATCCCTGTCCGACTGGGGATTGCTTCTGATGTTGTGGGCTGGGATGTCCATCTCCTCCTCCATCGGACAGCCCAGGGAAGCGCTCTGACTGAAGCCTCTGAAGAACTGGCATGGATAGGAACCAACTCAACAGCTTCCCTTCCTTCCTCTGCGTCATCCTCATCATCTAACAGCCCCAGGAGTGAGGCAGTGCCTCTGTACCACGCTCTTTCACGGATTAATGGATTACCAGTTGGGACAGGACTCCAAAACGTCAAGGGGTTCATGCATCTCCGTGGCATCACACGGTGAACCTGCTGCTTCACGCCCTGCAGGCATCTTGTGAACCACCCCAGGGCTGAGTTTCAGTATCAGGAGCTGAATCCTCCCCAAAGCCTCAGGACGTACCAGGATAAAGTGATTTAGCGCAAAGGGGAAGGCGAGCGGCTGTTGTTCCTGTTAGGAGGCTGCTTCTCCAGCCCTCCGCGGGTCTCTGAATGGCTGAGGGTAACCAGTCCTTAGTCATCGTGAAACCGCTTGCGTGCAGAGGAGACACGGGCAGAATCGGCGTGGTTCCTCGGGTCGTGGGGCTCGGCTGGCGGCAGAGCCCAGCGCGCTGCATGGGAACAGAGCTTCGCTGAAATCGGGCACCTTTCTGAGAACCAACCCGTTTGTTCCCAAGTGTCTCCGCAGCCCCACACAACCCCCAGTCACCACCTGTGGGTGAAACTGGGGGAACGGCTTGGCCCTGCTCATCCCGTAGCCTCCTTTTCAGCAGATGGTTTTGTTCACTTTCCGCTCTAAACAGCATCCAGAAATGGTGCAGTGCCTCACCCGTGTTTCTGTGCTGGGGATGAACCCCTTTGCCCCCCAGGACCCCCATCTCCCCGGTGGTGTGTGTAACCCAGGGCGGTCTGTGATGGGAGCTCAGCCGCTTCCGCATCCCGCGCTGCGCCGGGGAGGGAGGTGGTGGCTCCTGAAGCTCTGCCGGACCCTCAATGGTGGTGCAGGTTGGGAATGGCAAAGTTTAGGGCCTGGCTGATGATCTGTACTCTTCTTTGTTGTTAAGGGCTTTTTTTTTGGGGGGTGTGTTTGTGTTAACTGACCCTTCTTTTCTCTGTTTGCCTTGCTTCTTCCCAGGTTGTTGGAGAGTAGATGAGTTTGTGATGGAGACTTGCAGACCTCAGGAAAGGGCGAGGATAGACTCTGCCGTGCAGTGTTCGAGATGGGAAGAAACGCTGATGTCGGGACAGCTCGGAAATCCTTCCTCCCTGATAATCTGCCCTCAAACTTCAAAGCCTGCAGAAAACAGACGGTGGGGGTTTTTTTTGTGGTGGGCAAAGCGGCAGCTGAACGGTTGTTTTGATTCCTAGAGAAGCAAAGCCTGTTCCTCTATAAGCGGTGGCTTTGCAAAGTTCCCATCCCACCGCGTGCGGTGCTCTGGGCTCTGTCCCCAGAGTGGGGCTCAGGCAGGACCGACGCTGCCCTCGGCGAGCAGCGCCCGCTCAGCACCTCGCGTGCAGTCCCTGTGGGAGCCCTGCTCGCCAACCCACCCAGAATAAAAGAGAATAAAAAGAATAAGAGAGAATAAAAAGGCTCCTGGCAGTGCAGAGAGTGGGTCAGGGGAGCCCCTCGTATGCCAGACCCCACGCTGTGGGGTGGAAGACGCACACCCCTGCACGCCTCTTGCTATGAGACAGCTGGAGATGCTGCTCTTCCACCTTAAGGGTAAAGCCGGAGTGCAAACGAGTGGGTGTCGGGCTTAGATTTCACTTGCCGAAATACTGAAAGTGGAGCCCCGCGGGGAGGAGTGGGATCGCTGCCTGCGAGTGGGATGCGCTGGATCCTCAGGCTTGGAGGGACGCTTGGAGCTGGTGTCGTGCCCTCCAGCTGTGCGCGGGGGCTTTGAACCCCTTTGTCCCCCAGGATCCGTGGGAGGTGGGGGTGAGCTTTGCCCAGAAACTGGGCCCACTGAGCACTGGAAGTGTGGCTGTGGTGAGTGGGGTGCTGGCAGCATCGCACTCCCGGCTTTAGTAATCCCCAGCCCTTGTGAGCCCGGTATTAGCCAGGCTCTCACCGCCTCGGCGCAGCTAAGAGAGCGGCAGCCTGCGAAGCCGAAGCCCCCGGTCCCCTTGGGTGACGCGTGCGCCCAGCCTGGTTTTGCTGCTCTGCCTGCCCTCTTTCATGACAAAAGCCCCAATTTCAGCCACGTGCCGCTGAAATCCAGGATGCAGAGAGGCGGGAGGTGCTCGGGGCTGAGTGGCACAGCGCGTTTAAATTAAATAACAAGCGTTACCGATAGCCACAACTGAAATCAGGGCAGCTCTGAAAAGCTTTAGCAACTTAAAAATGGTTAAAACAGCCTTTACTTGTTCTGATTTTACTTGTTTAGTGCTTATGGTCTTTCATATTACTGGAAGCGTGCTCCCCATGACACCCAGGGAGGGGGAAGGATCCCAGAGAATGGGCTCATCTTCCTCACGCCAAGACATTCTTTTCCTGTTACAAAGAGGCCAGTGGGTTCTCGTTCCTCATGCCCAGCTCGCGAGAGGGGATATCTGTGTCTGCCCTGCTGCCTTCAGGAGATGCCTCCGCTGGGATCAGCTCGTCGGCTCTCCCTGTGTTGGCCAATGGGAGACGACTCAGAAGATTAATTGCTTTCTTGGCAGCGAGTACTTATCGTCCAGTGCGAGGATGCTTAGAGCTTTCAGGAAAGTTCCTAAAGGTGATAAAGACAAAGCAGAAGAACCTGCTCCTTCAGGCAGCAGATGCTCTCACGTGTTACCACTCTCAAACATTTCTGCTGTTAATTTAGTCCGGTTTTTAACTAGTCTCTGCTATCTGATCTGGGATCGAGGTCTCATCCTGACTGAGAACCAATGTGAAGTTAAAAACATCTCAGTAGACAAACAGAGGCAGTGGTGCTCTGTCTTGTAAATGGGGTGAAGCTCTGGTGATGGGGTGAAGCTCTGGTGATCCCGATGGCATTCCGACACTTAACTTATTTACCTCTAAACGGTGCTCTGAAAAGGGTAATGGGTGAATCATTCGCTAGAGTCAGAGGATGGAGTACCTTGGGCCAGAGGTTCTGTTCTGTAAGTAATGACTGGCAGGTTATTTTGTTCCATTTCAATGTGAGGACCTCAGATCTTCTCCCTTCCCTGGGGATGCATGCATGCAATGCCCTCAATTCTCCTGACCTGGATCCATGCCCGCTGGGCTCTGGTGACACTGAGCACAGCATCCATGCGCTGGTGCTCATTTGCAGCCCTGGGAACAACTTGCAAGAACAAACCAGAGGCTTTACTCATTCGGACGTCTTTATTAGCAAAAATAAAAGATTTCTTTTCATACAGATAAACCTGCAAAAGTTCATCGCAGTGACAGAAGCCGTGGCCACGGCACAGTGCGCCACCATCGCGACCCACCCGGGGACGGAGCTGCTGATGCTCTTGGCTCTGGAGCCATCCTTGCTGCTTCTACAACACCCGAGTCAAGGTGTTCGGTAAAAAGATGAGGACAGAGTTGGCTCAACGAGAGCTTAATGTGTCCTGGTAAGAAGCTTCATTTGGATTTTACAGTGTTTGGCTCTCAGGTTGCCCTCGAGCTGATGGCACTGGTTTGCTTTCAGTAGGAAGAGTGGCCCACGGAGCAGCATTCCTTGCTCGAGGACAACCAGTTCTGTGCGGGCAGGATGCCAGCAGGAACGCCCTTCTGTCACCGTAAGTGTACAAATAGAATACATCGAGTATAAATAACTTCTCTTCAGTGATAACTTACAGAGCAAACACCACACTGACGCCACACTGATCCATCATACCAACGTCCTAAGGCTTCTAAATACTAGAAGCAAATGCCTTCTAAATACTAGAAGCAAATGATGGCATTTTCCTCCGGCTCAGCATCCTGTAGCACACAGGAGACTGGGACAGGGAGGGAGGGGAGCCCTGAAATCAGCTGCTGTGGGGGGCACCGGAGCCGCATTCCCTGCAATGTTCATCTGCTGCGGCTCCTCGGGCACGCGGTTGGGCAGAACCTGAACCCCAATATCGTCAGTGCTGCCTGCAGCTGTCGGAATTTGAATGCAAATTACCCAAGCCACCTTAAAATGGTGGTGAATTAAATACCCTCTAACTTAGAAAAAGAAAGAAAAACAAAAAAACCCAGATACAACAGCAAATAAAACCCAATCAAAGACTGGAACATTGCAAGAGTGACCTTTGAAAGTGCAGAGTGGCTGACCCAGCAGCTCTGGAAGTCAGTCTTTAGGAACATTTAAGTTCTATTAGAACCAAACATTTCATTTCTACTGCTATTATATTCATTAATCTGGATTTAAATATATAGGCTGAAATCTGGAGGTGGGGTTAACTGATCTATTGCTGTGGCACGATTGTGTGGGAGCTCAGGACCTCCTCCACACTGCTTTTCATACACAGGAGGAAAATATGCACTTAGTTACATTTATAATTGGTTTTGTCAGTGCCATAGGATAATTTTCAGTGTCTAATTCCAACTGCAGAACCAGAGACAGTGGTATAGTTATGCATAAAAATATTGGATTGCATAAATAAATAGAGGGAACAGGACTCGAGGAGAGCGGTCATTTGCTTAACATTAAAAATTAAATTAAAATTAATTAGAATTAAACTTTGCAGAACTCAGAGCTGGAATTGCCTCTGACCAGGCATCCGTGCTCAGCGAAACTGCACTCTGGAAAAGTTCTGCTTATTATCTACTCCTGAGAAGAACGCTGCTTTGGGCGTTTTGAAGCTGTGAATAAAATATCACTATCATAAACAGCATTAAAATATTGACCAATAAATAGTATTTTACAAGCCCACCCCACTTTTCAAACTATTGTAAACATAAACACTGAGGTATTAGAAGTAATAAATATTAACTTCAGTTGTGGAAAAAAAAAACCCACAACCCTTTAAATACAATACTGAATTTAAAGGGATTGACCCCTAATTCTTGACCTGAACCCTACGATAATTTAATCTCTTGTGAATTCTTGCAGCAGAAAGTGATTTCTGAAAACACAGCAGGATTTGGTGTGAAAGATGCCGCCCTGTGGGTGTTCTCACTTCTTTCTCTTCATCAGCAGGTACTCCTCGATGTAGTTGATGAAGATGTCAAACTCCCCCATGGCCTTGTAGATTCCATTCTCGCTCATCTGCAGGCGGAAGCCAAGTCCGTTTAAGTCTGAATGTGGCGCTAGAGGTGATGTACAAGCTCTAGACTCATTCTCCTTCCACCGACACCTCCTGCCTCTCCGCCCAACCCCACAGGGGAGTGCTCTGGCTGCTCCTTCAAGCACCGCTCTCTGGACCGCTCTGCCTTAGGTACTTATGTAATGAAAGACCTTTTTGGACTCTCTTCTCTGCCCTAATTTGAAGCTGGCAGTAAAATCCCCTGCCTCGCCTGGGATGATGCATTCCCAACCCCAGCGCAGCCACAAGAGAGGGGACCTTACCTTATCGAACGTCTCCTTAATGTGCTTTACAGTTTTGCTCCTCTTTTCGCATGAGAAGAATTTGTGCTGCAACGGGATAAGAGCAACGGCTTCAACCACATGAGTTTCCTTCCCGGGATGCTTGACAGCGGCTCTCCCTCCATCCTGCCCATCATCACTGCTGTTCCACCACCTTCCCCTTCCCTAAATGCAGACTTGGGACTCTCTGGGACAACAACTGCGTCTGCTTTGCAGCGTACACCGATGAGAGAAGCACGGTAGGAGCCGAGCCTGGATGCTGACCCCTTTCCCAGCCCCATGTCCCGTGCCATCAGCCAGGGCTCGGCGAGGGCAGCCCTGCTCTCTGCCCTGGGCAGGGTTTGTCGGGTCTGACTCAGCCTGCAGCAGCTGAAGAGGTCACCGAGTGGTTTCCAGAGGCATCTTCGCAGAGCCACACTGCTGCGGTCCCCAGGTAAGGGACAGACCCTTCACCCTCCCTCCTCTTATCTCTTCAGCCAGACTCTGTTGGGTAAGGTTGGCTGCAGATAAGTGGTGCTCCTAAACAGAGACTCTGAATCATCATTATTTAACTGATGAGAGAAGGAACTAGGGGAAACTCCATCCTTATAGGGTCTGCCTACCAGGACCCCTCCTTCTCCGCACCATCCAGACAACCCTGCTCCTGCCCCCAGCTCCTGGGGAGACCCAGCACCCGCTCCCCACCCTGCTGCCGGTCTGGCACCGGCTCTGCCTCACTGGAGCACTGATTTCATCCCCATCCCATGCTGTGGAGCCCCACTCACACAGCGCCTCATGGTTGTCTTCAGGCTCAGCAATAGGTTGCCCAGTTCGCCCATGCTCTGCTGGTGGTGCGTGCTGGTCCTTATGGCGCTGGGCAAGACCTCTTCCATGTAGAAGCGCATCATCTCCGACACCGACTGGCAGCCAAAGGTCCCCTGGGGCGAGAGGAGGTAACGCGTGGGTGTTTTTGAAGATCAGAAATCACGGTGGTGGTCAGAGCGCTGGTGGCGTGTTAGCCCCGATCACTGCGGCTGTGATGTGCCACAGAGACACGTGACACCGCTTGGCTGGAGAGCGGTCCTTGTGTGTCATTAGGAAACGCCCCGATTTACAATCTACTTCCTTTCTTACAAAACACTGACCAGAGGATGAAGAAAGATAAGGGCTTATTAGGTGAGAATTATTAGGTGAGAATTACAATTCTTACCTTAAATTCATCCAATAGGTCAGAGCTGAGCAACTGGATGCTGAGTTCATCATCTTTTGATTGCTGTAGAAGGATAGAATGGAAACGTGAGCTTTGCTTGCACAGGCAGCGAGCACTGCTTTGCTCTTTGCCCTATCAAGCGATTGTTTTGCCTGTTGACATTTATGGTCTCGCTGAAGCGAAGGGGAAGAGCACCCAGCACGCTTGTGTGCACGGCGGGAACACCAGATGCAGGAGTCACCACTTCTCTGGTCCATCGTCTTGCAGTGCGAGTACTGCCAGGTCAAGACAGTGAGAAAATGAGATCATGATCTTTGGTACCATTGATTTCGTTCACGTGAAACTCCTCCCGCTGCTGCGAGCGCTGCACGCTGGCTGCAGAGGGTGTTTCTGTAGGAGCGTTTGTTGCAAACTGCAGTGCTCTTCGGAGGGGTGTCGAGGGTCTGGCAGCCCCTGGCAGCGAGGTATCCACCCCGGCCGGGCTGCCCGCGGGCTCACCAGGGCAGGAGGGCTCCATCCCCGGGGTTTTGTTATCTCTGTCAGTCCCAGTCACTGGGGAGGAGGGATCTGCAGAGAGGGTTTGTTCTTGTGGTGCCTCTGTTGCACCATCAGCTCTGGATGAGCAGATAGCTGCAGCGGGGTGGACTTGGCTAGAACATCACCCCACTCCACCACAGTACCAAAACTTTCCCGAGAGGTTGAAAATATTCCTTCCCACCATTAACTGGGAGACAGCAAACTTTAAATCTAAAGCCTTGTCTGTGTTCATTTGATACTAAATACGAGCCATGATATTAGCTCAAGATTTATCTGAAGAATTATCTTGGTTTATTGCTAAAGCACAAATTAGAGCAGCGGCACAGGTGTGACCAACCATCTCTGTCGGTACTGATGCAATGAGAAATGCTCGGAGTATATCTCGTACTGCTTTTGCAAAGCAGCGACTTTGTAGAGGCACCACAGCAATTGCTACTCACTGTAGCGTTTTGCCAGTCATAAAATACCATGTTCAGGCTTTTGTGGTTCTTTCATAGCAAAAGTCTGTAGCAAAAGATTTCCCTTTTCAGCTAGTGTTGACTTCTGTGAGGCTGGACCTCGTTGCCCTGAAGAAGAGACAATTTCCTTCCTATGAATTCAGTGAATAGTTCAGCCTGCAACGTTTAGGGGGAAGCCTGGCTAACGAGGTTCACAAAGATTCATTACGAAATCTCTTGGGTTCATTATACCAGGAAGAAAACCCTTTGCATGCTGCTTCTCAGCTATCAATGAAACCGAACTTCTCTTGCTCATCCCCAGCTCAACAGCACAGTACATAAACATTTCTGCCGGGAGGAAACTGCCTGACCCCTCATCCGAAATCACGGAGCAGCAAAATGAGAAGGAGGAAAGAGGGGATGGGTTATACTCACAAAATAATCCTTAATTTCCTCAAACTTGACCCTCAGCTCTCTGAGCTTTGCAGGCAGGAGCTCGGAGAAGTGGAGGCAGCTGGGTTCCAGAGGCGAGGACCTGGCGGGCAGGGTGCTGGCAGCCAGGAGCAGCAGGAGCAGCGCCGAGCAGGTTTGCATGCTGAGGCGATGAAGGTCCAGCTCTGCTGAATTTCACAGGAGGGCAATAAGCAGATCTGTAGCCTTCACCTTGATGGAGCCCCTCATTTATACTCTCAAAACATCGCTCCATTTCCTCTCCCCATTTCCTGACGAGCAATATTGGGCTTTTAAGTCATTCATTGAACCCAAATGTCACTTGGGTTTCCCGTCAACTTGGGTTTCCTGTTCTCTTGACCCCCCTCCTCTCCTCACACCCCATCAAATCTTTTGTGCTTAGACCATGCATTTTTTTTTTCATCACTTGCTTCTTGTAAATTTAAATGTGGCTAAAGATGAAAACTTCAGCTGTAATGCAGAGAAGAAAAGGTGCTGTGTGAGGTTGCTTCTGCATTCTCACAGTTACTTTTTATTTTTAGATGAGTGCCCTCTTGTTAAGGGAAAAAAAGTGTTTCTATTTTTACACCTCCATATCAAACCCACGCTTAGGATCCCCAGCACCAGGTATAATTCACTAGCATGACTTTCAATGAACCTGCACAAATACATCTTCTCCTCCGGCATTCTAATGTTATACTGCAAATGCACATAATTAAATAAATCTTAATTTTTAACTGTTTTTTCAGTTGACGATACACCTGCTGAAGTTCGTGTGAATTCTCACTGCCTATTTCAAGCCCGAAAACTGTGACCCCAACATTTAGCCGGTGGTGGCCTGACTGCAAATGGAATTAGTTCTGTGATGTGTGGGGATGCTGTGGAGGAGCCCACCTGAGCTGGGAGTGATGGAGAAGTCCAGTCCGTCTGGGATGCGATGGAGAATTCCAGCCTGGCTGGGATGCGATGGAGAAATCCAGCCTGGCTGGGATGCGATGGAGAAGTCCAGCCCGTCTGGGATGCGATGGAGGAGCTCAGTCCTGCTGGGATGCGTTGCTGCTCAGGGCTTGTGATGGGAGTAGGGTTTGTGCCATGGGAGCCACTATTTTCACATCGTTGAGTAGTGTTAAAATGTATAAGCAGGTTGTGAACATTGGTGCGTCTGACTCTTTAACCCTGTTCCGTTTCCTAGAAATGAGCACCAATTCCATCCAGCCATCCCAGCACTGGCTCTCCGAACGGGGTGTACTGTCCTAACTGAGACTTATTGTCCCAGCTTTGATAAAATGACCATCTTGGAGCTGAAGATAATGCCTCTGACGTCTCTCATTTTCCGCTTTCCTCTCACCCTTTCTTTCTATGCATATGTTTGTACACACACCGCTTGCTTCCTTGTGATAAAGATTTCACCGACACTAACTGTTCACATAACAGGTTTGGGAATCTGTTATCCAAGAAAGAGAAAGTGAAGATCAATTTAGCCTTTCTGACGCGGAAGTCTTTTCTCTGAGAGCTCCCATGTTGTTTTGAAATAGCCTTTTCTTCCCACCCTGCCTCCAATACATCGCTTTGGACAAACCACTTCAATTCTCTTTACTTCACTGCATCGAAACTCTTTTAAGTTGAGTTTCCAAGCGTCTCCTGAGGAACTTGTTGCAAAACAAAAAAAAGCTGGAAACCCGTATATTTAGATTTTTTTAAAGTGTTTTTTTTTAGCAGCAAAGGAGAGGAATGTCTGGTGTACGCAGGTATGAGTAAGAGTAAAGGGGATGAACCATTCATTGGTAATGGAAGAGTTTGATGTGAGGACAATGTGGGATTTCGTGTTCTGATTCGGTTTGCTTTTGTTGTTGATGTTGTCTCTTCCAAGGGCGACGGGGAAGCCTGCTCCCGGTGAATCACTGCAGGCGCACTCGTTTATCTGAATCACAGCCTGTGTTGAGTATTTAGTGACCTGTTTTTCTTCCCCTGCTCTAACGCAGCAGTGTGGTTTTTCCTCTTGACCGCCAGCAGAAGCTATGTGAAAGGAGAAGACTGAGCAGCAGCAGGTGGCTAAGACAAAACTGAGTCATTTTAAACTCAATCCACTTCCATTGGTAGGATCCCTCCTTTCTCTGCTTTCCCTCTTGGCTCCCACCCTGGGGGACTTTTTTGCTGATTTTGGATTAACTTGAATCCACCACGGGGTCAATAAAACTTCACTGCCAAGACCTGGATGGCTGCTTAACTTTCATCAGAGCACAAGAGCGTGTCCAGAGAAGGGGAACGGAGCTGGTGAAGGGGCTGGAGAACAAGTCTTACTATGAGCAGCTGAGGGAACTGGGATCGTTGAGCCTGGAGAAAAGGAGGCTGAGGGGAGACCTCATTACTCTCTCTGCAATTACCTGAGATTGTGGTGTGGTGGGTGCTGGGCTCTTCTCCCCAGTAACAAGCGATAGGATGAGAGGAAATGGCCTCAAGTTGTGTCAGGGGAGGTTTAGATTGCATAGCAGGAGAAATTACTTTACTGAAAGGGTTGTCAAGGAGGAGTCTTCACTCCACTCCATTTGGTGAAGGATGCAGTCACAGACTTGCTGCAAACCAGGTCCCCTGCAGCAGAAGGGTCACTCTCAGCCTCAGCTTTAGGTTTAGGTGCTGGTATTTTTGTGCAAGACAAAACTAAGGGTCTTTAGGCACATAGCAATCTCCTTCAACACCAGCAGGAGCTGGCACAGCACCGTCACGGGGCTGGGAGCCCTCCATTCTTCCTGCCTAGCAGCTGAGCACTTCTTTCCAAACTTCTCTTATTTTAGCAGTCGGCAGGTCTCCATGAAGTCATTTCAGTTTGACATCCCGAGTGTGCAGAGCAGTTCTCACTCTTGTGCAATTCCCTCCTCCCTGTTTTGGAACCTGGTTTGTATTGGTTTGTTTTTTTTTTTGGTTCGAGCGGAAGCCGCATGTGTCCATTCCACAAAGGAAACTGTGGCTTGCGCACGGATGATACCCACCGTGTTTACCTGTATTTCCTCTGCCGTGTCAGAGATCTTGACAGTGCAGTTTCGCTCTGACTCATTCTTGCTTACTGCTATGGAAATGCATTGACTCTGCAGTACTACAAAGCAGTCGCGTGAATGAATAAAGCACCTTTTCCTAAAGAGTGTCCGGGGGACGTGGGAGTATTTCTAAACCTTTAGGAAACAGCTTTCATCTTTGCCAAGAAGATCGTGTCAGAAAGGGAAGGGTGTTACACAAAAGCCGTTCAGACACTTTTACCCCACCTCCCACCAACTTCTCAGGGCTGCATGTTCTCGAGAAATACTCTGCAGGACAGCAGAATTGTGTTTCTGCAGTAAATCGGAGGCATTTAGGTAAACTGAGCCAGAGAGGTGCGTACATCGGCCTCGGTGGTCTCCAGAGGTCCCATCCTCTGGAGCAGGGTGGTTTTTCTTATTAAAGAGGCTTCCTATGTCTTAGCTTTCCTTATATTGGCATCTTTATCCCCAGGCAAGTTTTTCCATTTTTTGCCTTCTTGGTCTCTCATTGCTTTTGGACAGAGGAACGTTGTGTATTTTATAGAATCACAGAGTCATTAAGGTTGGGAAAGACCTCTAAGCTCCTCCAGTCCAACCATCAGCCCAACCCCACCGTCCCTACTAAACCATATCCTGAAGTGCCACATCTGCATGTTTTTGAACCCCTCCAGGCACGGAGGCTCCACCACTGCCCTGGGCAGCCTCTGCCAGGGTTGACACTCTTCCAGTAAAGAATTTTTTCCCAATATCCAGCCTAAACCCACCTGGTGCAACCTGAGGCAATTTTATTTCATCCTATTACTTGGGAGAAGACTCTATGCACTGTCTATTCTAGATACAGCTTGGAGAACCCCCTTGATTTTCAGGCTATCATCACAGTGTTTATCTTTCTTTTCTTTTCTTTTCTTTTCTTTTCTTTTCTTTTCTTTTCTTTTCTTTTCTTTTCTTTTCTTTTCTTTTCTTTTCTTTTCTTTTCTTTTCTTTTCTTTTCTTTTCTTTTCTTTTCTTTTCTTTTCTTTTTTCTCCTTTCCTTTCCTTTCCTTTCCTTTCCTTTCCTTTCCTTTCCTTTCCTTTCCTTTCCTTTCCTTTCCTTTCCTTTCCTTTCCTTTCCTTTCCTTTCCTTTCCTTTCCTTTCCTTTCCTTTCCTTTCCTTTCCTTTCCTTTCCTTTCCTTTCCTTTCCTTTCCTTTCCTTTCCTTTCCTTTCCTTTCCTTTCCTTTCCTTTCCTTTCCTTTCCTTTCCTTTCCTTTCCTCTTCTCTTCTCTCCTCTCCTCTCCTCTCCTCTCCTCTCCTCTCCTCTCCTCTCCTCTCCTCTCTTCTCTTCTCTTCTCTTCTCTTCTCTTCTCTTCTCTTCTCTTCTCTTCTCTTCTCTTCTCTTCTCCTCTCCTCTCTTCTCTTCTCTTCTCTTCTCCTCTCCTCTCTTCTCTTCTCTTCTCTTCTCTTCTCTTCTCTTCTCTTCTCTTCTCTTCTCTTCTCTTCTCTTTTCTTCTTCTCTCTTCTTCTCTCTTCTTCTCTTTTCTTTTCTTTTCTTTTCTTTTCTTTTCTTTTCTTTTCTTTTCTTTTCTTTTCTTTTCTTTTCTTTTCTCTTCTAATTCCCTATTTCTCATCCTTTCAGATTTGGGAGATCTGCTGTCAGTGACGCTCTGGGGGAAACGAAGACTTGGCCTTTCATTCGCGCTGTATGAAGAACAGTTTGAAGCAATGGTGTTTGATCTCTCGGCGGCCCCATTGCTGATGACTAACAGTTCCTGATGAGGGAAGCATAAAGTGGACTACCTTTTTTTTTTTTTTTCTCAAGATATGTTTTTGCTGGCAAGGCATGACGTCGGATTTTTTTTTCACTTCTGGAAATCTGCTTTCTAGCACCCTTGTCAGAATTTCAAGAGTGACTCATAACGACCTCAACAGGTAAATCCCAAATTACTCTTTGGAAATTTAACCAATGTCATTGTTTTTGTCTTGTAAAATCAAAGTGTCTGGAAATAGGTTACTAATTATGAACAGGAGACATTATTGTGACGTCTAGTGTGACTCCTCATATGACACATAGAGAGCCTTACATAAGGTCCAGAACTTCCACTCGATCTAAATCAGCTGGAATCTTGACCTAAAAGCATCAAGTAATGGAGATTTCCTCTGATCTGTCCACTCAGCATTTCAGTGATTGACTTAATTGAGAAATATTTGTACTTTTTAGTTGCACTCATAAAACTCCCAATATTTAGAACCCCTCCTGCTTGGGAAGGGCTCTGGATCAGGGAGGGCAGGGATAGGATGAGGGGGAATGGTTTTCAGCTGAAAGAGGGGAGATTGAGATGAGATCTGAGGGAGAAATGTTTTGCTGTGAGGGTGGGGAGGCCCTGGCCCAGGTTGCCCAGAGTAGTGGTGCTGCCCCATCCCTGGAGGGGTTCCAGGCCAGGTTGGATGGGGCTCGGAGCCCCTGATCCAGTGGGAGGTGTCCCTGCCCATGGCAGGGGGTGGGACTGGATGGGCTTTGAGGACCCTTCCAACCCAAACTGTTCCATGATGCTATAATTTGGAAGTCTGCTGCAGCCTAGAAGGCAGATAGGGAATAACATCCCCATTTAATATCCTGCCCTGGGATTTCAGGGTGCTCTCTGTCAGCCCAGAAGAGAGAGCTGCACTCTTTTCCCCACGTTGCAGGCACTTGGCCGTTTTGTACTGCTCTGCAAGGGTTGTGCAGAGTCGTGGGTGTGGTTGGTGCTGCATCCATACCCTCTCGTCTCTGGGTCTTCTGATGAATCATAGAATCATGGAATAGTTTGAGTTGGAAGGCACCATAAAGATCACCCAGTTCCAACCCCCCTGTGATGGGCAGGGACACCTCCCACTGGATCAGGCTGCCCAAGGCAGTCAATGAGCCCATTGACGCAGCATCAAGCCATCTTCTAGGCAAAGGCATAGTTGCACTCGATGATCCAGTGGGTCCTTTCCAACCTGGTGATTCTATGATCCAAAGGATGCTGCCCTCATCTACGCAAGGCTACTTCCCACCTAGCAGGGCAGCAGGTACAAATAAAGGTGTTATTACCTTTCTTCTCTTTTCTTATCTTAAGGAAATAAGTTGCTGGCGGGGATTTTCCAATGCTCACAGCAATGTCCTGGTTTTGTCCTTATAGAAACCGATGAGATCTTGGCGCTGGCATTTCAGGAGGTGAGGAACGTGTGCTCTGAGTAATCAGGGAGGATGAACGAGGCTTTCTCAGAAAAAAAAGGGTATGTTTGCAGTGAAGCTGAGAAAGTAAAACTATGCATAATCAGTCCAATATATGGTCAGTCTTGACTTACCCAAACACCTCCTACATGGCCATCTTTCTTCAGTGTGGGTCTTCTGGAGAATATTGTCTTTGTCAGGTTTTAGCGTCACCACCAGGACCAGTAAACCAAATACAAACTATTAATAGAGATGAATGGTCATAAGACAGAAACTGATTATCACGGTTTGAGAAATCAGATACTGTAAACCAGCTACTCAGCAGTGCAACGTGACCGGCGGGGTGAATTATGGGGGGCAACTTCACTCTCTTTCCACGGCGGCATCCGACCCTTGGCCTGAAGCCAAATATCAGGCTGGAGCACTCGGTCGGTGGAGTTTTTGGGGTGGTTTTTTTTTTTTTGTAGTTTTGTATGGTGCGGAACAGCTCACGCCGTGCGTTGAGAAATCCCGGACTTTCTTTTCCACTCCCCAGCAGCCAAGTAAGCGCGTGCCGCAGCTGGCGATGCCGCACGTGATGGTGGGTCGTCCCCAGTGCTGCGAGGGATGCTGCAGCATCCTCGGTGCTGCCAGGGGATTTCCTGTGTGTCCCTGCTCAGCTCCAAAACCATTCGCGTGATAACGTGATGGCCCTGGGACTCCCCTGCGAGCCATTCCGTACAGGCTGAAGGCTGTGCTCTGAGCTGGTTCTTTACTCAACCAGAAAAGCAAGATTGACGGGTGTGCAAAGCTCTATTCAAATCTAACGTTTCGGTGGCCCTCTGAGAGGGCCAAGGGAACAAGTTTTATGATGCAGATTCCCAGAATAAATAGCCCAAAGGCTGCTGCTGAAATGAAATTTTTTCATAGAAAAATGCAATAGCACAGAATTGCTGGAAGGTTTTCTTTGTGTTGAATTTGTCTGCTTTAAGTGGAGGAATTTCTGTCAGCGCAGGGTGTGTGTCCCGCAGTGCCATGAGTAAAAGGAGGAAGAACGATCTTAGCTCGACCTCACTTACGTAAGCAGAGATTTTTTTATTAAAAACTGATCCTTCAGATGTGCTTTACAGAGGTTGAAGGCTTTAAAAGTTGTCAGAGAATTATAGAAACATAAAATCATGGAATGGGTTGGGTTGGAAGGGACCTCAAAGCCCATCCAGTCCCACCCCTGCCATGGGCAGGGACACCTCCCACTGGATCAGGGGCTCCGAGCCCCATCCAACCTGGCCTGGAACCCCTCCAGGGATGGGGCAGCCACCACTGCTCTGGGCAGCATCCCTAGGAGCCTCCTGAGGCTATTGACATGCATTTACTCTTTCTCATTAGTCTTGTTCAGATGAAACCAGGACCTCAAAAGATAAAGCATTCTTCTGCTTGAATTTAAGGTGGCCTCGCTCGAGTTATCTGCAGCTTGTCTGGTGGCTTTGCCTGCTAGAAATGAAAACCTTATGCATGCAGCCCATTGAATCTCTTACATATTGAATCTCTTACATATTGAATCTCTTACATACTTTCTTTTTCATCAGGCGAGTGATGAAACGGTTGAAATGGATGGAAGTGGCTGAGGGGAAACTCACTTGCCTCAATATTTGCCTCGCAGAAGAATCAGGTGCTTGGATTGATTTCGAAGTGTTTCATAACCAGCGGATTTGCATTCTGGTTTGTATCATTTTGTTTATTTCTTTTTATTCTGCCCTAATTGCAAGGTTCCTTTCTCACTTACTGGTAGATTTCTGTGTGTAAAAGACAATGGATGTTGGCTCTATAAGGTCAGTGACGAGAATTTGGGTTACCTGAAGCAACTTTTAATGTTCCCTCATAGATTCAGATAGAGAAGGGGCAAGAAAAAATAAAAGGAGGTCTTCATCGTGGAAGAAAATAAGAAATGTGCAAATATAGAATGATGGTAACTAAGCAAAATCATCAAAGGCAGAAATGAGATCTTTGAGACTTCTCTACTTTGGGCTTCTTGCAGTCTTTGTTTTCTTCAGGGACGTAATAAATAGAGGCTGATCTGCTGTGAGTTGATGGCACAAGTTTTGTCCCCCAGCTCAAGTGTTTATTCACTCAGGCGTTTGGAGTTCTGCATGGATTGCTTTTCCTAAGCCACTTGTTGCTGAGATTACTGCATCGTTGGGAATTTAGAGCTTCTCTGAGCTCCGGTGATCTTCTATTGGAGAAACACCAGATAGAAACCAAGGGAAGAAATTGGTCGCCGATCTGGTGAGACGGGTGATGGTTGTGGCATAATCCAAGCCAAGCGGGATCTGTGGAGGAGATATAATAACTGAAATACTTGTAAAAAAAAAAATGTTCTTGCTCCTTTTAGCCATAAATATAAACCAGAGGCATTGCAACAGTTGCAGGTTTTACATTTAACTTCATATTTTCAGCAGAGAGCTGCCAGCCTCGTGCAACGAGTGGGGGACGAAGCGCTGATCTCTCCTTTCCCCACAGGCAGGAGACAGCTAGCAGAGGAAGTTCACAAGATCTTTTTCCTTCTTCTTCTTGTTCTTCTTTCCTTCTTCTTTTTTTTTAAACACCATTTTCAGCAAGTGGGATTTTCCAGCATTCTCGTTCATCTTCCACTTCCTAATTACAGCCTTCAAAGCCTGCGTGGAAAGGAATCGTCAGAAAAGGACTTCAGCGGCTGAAATCATTACTGAAGTCAATCTTCCTTGGAATCCCATGAAAATATAAAACCTGGGCAAACTGCGTAAGAAACATAAAAGACAGCACGGCTGAGAAAGAAGGGGACAGACTCTTTAGCAGGGCCTGTTGTAACGAGACAAGGGGAAATGGTTTTAAACTAAAAAAAGGGAAGATTCAGACTAGATAGAAGCAGGAAATTATTTACAGTGAGGGTGGGGGAGGCCCTGGCCCAGGTTACCCAGAGAGGTGGTAGAAACCCAATCTCTGGAAGCACTCCAGGTCAGGTTGGATGGGGCTCCGAGCAACCTGATGGGGTTGAAGGTGTCCCTGTTCACTGCAGAGAGGTTGGACTGGATGGGCTTTAAAGTCCCTTCCTTCCAAACCATTCTATGATTCTGACTAGAGAAGACAAATGGTTGTGACTTGCCAGCAAGAGCTCTTTTCTGTTATCTTTGCCCTCTCTCTCTGCCTTTGAGCCGGGGCAGGCAGAGCTCCCGTCCCTGCTGGCCGTTGGTGTGCCTCTGCGTGGGTTTGTGTGCATCCAGCACCACCGAAACCAGCTTTGGCCCCTCATGGTTGTGAAATTGAGACCGAGTCCCGCGTTAAAAAGTACTCAAGGCAATATTAACCCAGCCAAAACCGAAACCCGCGTTCAAGAGCTGGGTTATGTACAGAATCCACAGCTAATTTACTGAAACATTAGTTTCGGTTTTGGTGAAAGCTAAATCTATGACAGCTCTGCCTGGCTATTGGAGTGATTCATTTGCTCCCCAGATAATTAAAAAATTGAGCTGATAGCAGCAAGCACTCAGTTTCTCCTCTATTAGGCATCATTTATTGCCTGCACCGTCAGCACTTTTCGCTCTCTGGGGCAAACCCAGGCACTGTGTGGGACACCCGGCTCAATCGCTTGCTCAAATCTTGGGTCAAACCCAGTTTTATATAAAAAAAGTCATGTGTGACTTTTGGGTGTCGGATTGGTTTTTAGTTCTTCCAAAAATGAAAATGAGAGGGGCACGAGGTGGGTGATACGTACATGCATTTCAGCAGACCAAGGTCTGGCATCTGCCGTGCCGCTGCCTGCAGCCCTGTGCTGGCCCTGGTGGTGTCGGTCTCAGTGGCAGCAGCAGCCTGTGTGGAAGATATTTCTTCTCTCTCCTGAGCATCACTGTGTTGTTTGAAAACCCAAGTCATTCAAAGCTCTGTCTGAAGCTTTGGAGAAGGAAGTGGGGGTGGTTTCATATTTCAACAATAAGCAGCCCCTCTCTCTAACAGTGACCTTGCCAGCTCTGCCTGGTGGATCTTAAGAGTCTTTGGTCTGCGATTGCTTCCCTGGTTAGCCCTGATACCTCTGCACATGTGCTATTGTTCTGTTCTGTGAAGTTCTTTTTCTTTTTAAACCTCTCCGTGCTCCAGACAGAAGGCTCCCCGCAGCCTTCTCTTCTCCAGGCTGAACAACCCCAACTCTCTCAGCCTGTCCTCATACAGGAGGTGCTCCAGCCCTCACATCATCTCCGTAGCCTCCTCTAGACTCGCTCCAACAGGTCCATGTGCTCCCTGTGCTGAGGACTCCAGAGCTGGATGCAGGGTCTCACCAGAGCAGAGCAGAGGGGCAGAATCCCCTCCCTCACCTATTAATCCCACTGGATGCAGCCCAGGATATGATTGGCTTTCTGGGCTGGCTCCAAGTGCACAATCCCTCTCCTTGCAATGAGTTATTTTCTTCAATATTGGTAATTTTACCTTTGTTTCTGCTCTGATTCTCTCTTCCATGTCTCTTTTATATTGCTCACTTTCCAAGGTACAAACTTTCCCCGTCAACACCATAACCCAGTCTCCGCGGGAGTCCCCCAGGAACAAGAGAAGCCTCACGATGGCTGGTAATGTAAATTATCATTGTAGTGCTAATTGCAAGAGAGAAAAATATTTAAACATTGAAGCAGGAGTAGTAAACAGACCTGAATTCTGTAGGAAAGGTGTGCAAGGGGGCTTCTTGTGGCTTTTGAAAGTGGAAGTTCGATTTGCTTAGATCGTTTTTCATATTCATCACTCGCAGCTCTCTCCCTCAGAAACACCTTTCAAGAAAGTTTCATTTCTTTGTGAAGTATTGGTCCTCTCAGCAGCCGTGCAGGTCAGCAAGAGCATGGCTCGGGCAGCTCGAAATCTCGGCTACACTTCAGCGTTTTCTTCTTCTATACATTGGCATCACCACTTGCTTAAAGAAGCCCAATTACTAATGTGTTGAATGCCCACATCAAAAAGCTTCTGAAACCTCTTGGGAACTGAGAAAGCCTCATTTCTTAATGTGTTTCATCTCATTGGCAGATTTGACTCTTTGCAATAGGTGCACATTTGGAGACCGTTGCAAATCAGCATGGATGCTGCTCTCTACGTTGTTCTCTTGTGAGTGCTCCTGTCTGTCACCAACGGCAGGGCAGCGTTTCTCAGGCAACTGTACCTCAAGTTTTGCTGAAGTAGTCAGCTTAGCGTGGTAGGGATGAAAAGAAATAACAAACCATCAAAACTCACTTTCTGACTGGGAAATCTTGTTGAAATGATCGCAGAAGTGTGACATGCATTCGAGCCTGGAGGCTGCGAAGGTTTTTGATAATTCTTGAGCTGTTACAGTTTTCAAAGAATCAAAAACCATGGAATGGTTTGGGTCAGAAGGGACCTCAAAGCCCACCCAGTCCCACCCCCTGCCATGGGCAGGGACACCTCCCACTGGCTCAGGGGCTCCGAGCCCCATCCAACCTGGCCTGGAACCCCTCCAGGGATGGGGCAGCCACCACTGCTCTGGGCACCCTGGGCCAGGGCCTCCCCACCCTCAAAAAACATTTCTCCCCAAGATCTCATCTCCATCTCCCCTCTTTCATCTGAAAACCATTCCCCCTCATCCTCTCCCTGCCCTCCCTGATCCTGAGCCCCTCCCCAGCTTTCCTGGTGCCCCTTTCAGTACTGGAAGCTGCAATAAGTTCTCCTCAGAGCCTTCTCTTCTCTGGGTGAACAACCCCAACTCTCTCAACCTGTTCTTATTTTGGGAAGAAAATTTCCTAAAAGCAATTTGATTCTCCAGCTGGTTCTTGACGTTAGCTGGAATGTGTTGAACTCCCCTGGGCTGGTCCCTAGCGTCACACACAGCTCGTCCTCTTGCCCAGCTGGAGCAGAGCAGCACTTTGGTGGGACTCATGACTTCGTGAGCCCGGGCTTTGCAAAGGAACTGCTGGGCACACAGGATAGAGGACTATTGGACAGTTGAAGGAAAGCTAGCAGGAGCTGCTCTTTAGCTGTATTATGAAACTCTAAAGACCTGCGAGATGCATTTCCCTTTGGGGAAGATGCCATTTGTGATAACCAAAATGTGAGTTCACATTTTATCGAAAAAGGAGAAGCAAGTATCTCATGTTCAACGCCCTCCACCCTGGTGACTAAATTGATGGTTTTCTGAAGAACAGATGTTTCAGTGTAGAAGATCCTCCACTACGATTTTCCCTTTCCACAAAGGTGAATCTTAGTGGGGTGGGATGGAAACACTCTTTCATTGCGTTGTGTTTTTTTTTTTAATTCAACCTGTTTAGGTGAAATCCTGGCTTGGTGGCAGCACTGCCCTCTGAGTCACGCAGCCGAGTGTCGCATCTGCTCCATGAAGGCAGTGGCTGAAGTAGACTCATTTTCTGTGATGCACAGCCCAGCTCAGCCAGGATCATGACCAGGCTGGGGACAGCAAGCAAGGACAGGGTGAGTAGGGGCCACCCACAGGGATGGGTGATGCTCCGCAAGGGGAGGTGGCTCTGTCTCCTTTCTGATGAGACACACACCTGGGGACAACCCCGGGCTGGGCTGCAGGTAGCAAGAAAAGAAACAGCTCCAGACGGACAATCATGGGTGATGTTCTAAATCGTGATTCAGACATTGGCTTGAGGGTAGGGACACTCTCCCAGCCTCTCCCGAAGCCTCTCAGAAGTGGGAAAGCAGCTGCTCTGCCCATGAGGGGAGTTCCTGAAGCTGCTGAGGGCACCATGAACCACTCAGGAAGAAATCCTGGAAAACAACCGGAATTTCGCTCCAATGGCTTTGAACCCCCCTTGTGCTTGGCTGAATAAGAGCTGTGTTTCATTAAGCTGAGCTGTGCTCAGCCTGTCGCTCCCTAAAAGGCGGTACTCTGTGTTTGATTTTCAGAATTAATCAAGTGGTTATGGTTAAAAACGTGACCGAGAAGAGGGCCCTCAGTGTACCACACCTATCAGCCGATAAATCCTTGCCGAGTTGTTTTCTGAGTCATTTGATGACTCTACCGAGAAAAACAATTTTTTTTTTACTTTTGTCAGCAGCGTTACAGAGCTGAGGCTGAGCCTGCAAGGTAAGCGGTCCCCTGCTTTCCCTCGATAACTAACCACACTCGTTAAGAAGGAGAAGAGCACCTTTCGGAGGTTGGGAGAGGGCGCTGGCAGCCGTGGAGCACATCTCCATCGCCAAGCGCGTTGGTGCAGAAGCTAATGGAAAGAGTGACGATGGGGCACTGACACCCGTCGGAGTGCTGCTGTGAATCCCTGGGGGTCAAAAGGACCGCGCCAGCTGAGCACTTGTTCAAACAAGATCTGAAATAGGCTCTGGATGGGAGGGCCAGGGGATTGCTTGTCAATTAAAGCTCTGATTTTTGAGGCTCTGGGAGCTACTCAGAGCTGCAGCACTGAGACAGTCGGTCTTCCCCTCAGCTCCCAGCCAGGATTCAGGCAGGGCTGTCTGACCATGTACCCCCCTGCGAGTGTGTAAGGAATTACTCCAGTGCGTAACAAACAGGTGGAAACATCTTCTTCTGCCTGTGGAAACAGAATTCTGTTCTTTGGACAAGAGGTTTGGTGCGTTACGGTCTTCCCTGGCATTTTTATTCCAGGTGGCTGAGTTGGTTTTGGGGGATCTGTTCCTGAAGGATGTCAGGAAGAGTTCCTGAGGTCATCTGTTGTTGCTGGACTTATTAAGCTTCGATTTTTCTTTCATTAGAATTAGTGGAGGCTTTTCTGTCATTCACACTGTTCGGTTCCGGGGATCTGTGCGCAAACCACTATCAGCTTCACATCTGAAATGCTGGTGTACCTTGAGCTGCTGTGAAATATGAGTAACAACAAGAAATGGCGAACAAATAATGGTCTGTAAAGTATTATCTGATCTTGTATCATGAAAGTACATTAAAATGTACTCTTGAAACTGGTGCCTTATCTCTGAAACACTTTACAGGAAACCTGGTGTTAGCGTGTGGTCAGTTCGTGGCAGCGCGGCTCCTTCAGGTCAGAATGGCTTGGGGTTTTTTGAAGGATGTTTTAGGATAAAACTAGAGCTTTTTGATTTTTCACAGAATCATAGAATGGTTTGGGTTGAAAGGGACCTTAAAGCCCATCCAGTTTCACTCCCCCTGCCGTGGGCAGGGACGCCTCCAGGCTGCTCAAGGCCCCATCCAACCTGGCCTTGAAAGTCAGTATTTGAAGCAACCAAACGTGGAGCCTGGTCAGGATGGGTCTCTGAGTGGGACTGCAGTGTCTCGCAGTAAGGGCCGCGGTGCTCCCAGTGCTGGAGCAGCACCGGGAGATGCTGCTGGGTTTCCCCGATGCGAGCAGACGTTGGTGAGTAGGTGTCTTGTCTACCGTCACACTTCCAGGCTCTCCAGGAATTTCTGCTTCGTCAGTCATTTCAACAAGCCGTTTGTCTGCAGCAGTCTGGTGCTTTCTGCTGTTATAAGGATGTTTCTTTCACCACACGAACCATAGCAGCTCTACACGGTAGCGATGATGCGAGCGGGGCCGCCAGCTTGGCAGGGTGAGGCTGAGCATCGGATCCGTCCGCGGACGGAGCTGCTGAGAGACCGAGCAATCCAAGGAGCTTCTCTGAGGGTTTTTTTCCACGCTGCACCAGAGACCTTCCCTTCAGCCTCACCCAAGTGACACCTTTTGTGCCTTTCTGAGTTGCATCGCTATAGATACGAGATGTGCGGGAGCTGTGCTGCTCACCACGGACTTTGTGTAAATGATTTCTCAGACAAGCTAACAATACGTGAGGCTTAGTTTTCAATTCCCTGGCACGGTGGCAGCTGGCTAGCAACCCTCTCTGCTGCCTTTGCTTGTTGTTGTTTGGGTTGTAACTACTTCTAGTGTGCCCTTGTCACAACGTGCCTACCATAAAATGCCAAGGGAGGAGCCCTCCTCTGTTAGCTGGGAGTTGCCTGGAAGGTTTCCCTGGGAAAGGGCCACTTCCCTGCACCCATCGGGCTCTCCCAGCGTTGCTGCGTGTAAAAGGCTTAATAATTCTGAGAGTGCCTTCGGGAGTCAGTTCCCATTTCACTCTCTGAGCTCACCTGCATCGTCACGCTGCTGTGTTTCAGAAATCCCTGTTTTTCCTTTCCCTCTTCCTTCCCAGAACAGATGAGGAATGTTGAGCTGTTTCATGGAGGGTATTGTCATGTGTGGCAGGTTGATGAGAGCCTCCCTTAGACCAGCTGCCCACGGAAAGCCAAGCCTGGGTGATTCGCTTCCATTGGGACTGAACCCAGCGCACGCCAACATCCGTGCTGATGCCATCCCCTCTGCTCCAAAAAGCGAAGGTTGGGGTCATCCATCACCATCATCGCATACAGAGTTTTTCACTATCTGTGGTTAACTGGATTGTCGCCCACCTCTGACGTGGTAACTCTCCTCGTCGCCCTTGTGGGGAAGGTCATGCTATCGCCGCTGCCTTGCAAGTGGTTGGTGACAGCACAGCGAGGCCAAGGGACACCCACGCCAAGGTCTGCAGTGGAGCAAAGCCCTGGACCCCATCAAGAACATTCCATTTCTCTTCCCCAACCACCCCAGCACCTTTCCTCCACCAGCCCAGCTGGTAATTTTTAACCCACGTCTGTTTCTTGCCTGCTGGCATTTGGCTGATCTGCCGTGAGCGTCAGTTCAGTTACCAAAAGGAAAAATAGAAAAAGAAATCCCTTCTTCTCATCTCAATTTACATAATGATGTAAGAAAGCATTGCTTCTTCCCTCGTTTCCTCACCGAGGCTGGGTGTGCACCCGGCTGCCTGGGAACGCTGCCGGTGCCGCTTCCTCTGCTCCACGCAAAACTTGTGCTGCAACGACAGGGAGCAGCCGGGAATTGGGGGAGGAAGGCAGAGCCCAACTGCCTTGTGCCGCTGAGGATCCCTCCAACACCTCAGCGAGGGCAAATGCAACCGGCTGCAGATTGGGACCTGCCTTTTGGCTGGTTTACAGCGGTGAAGGCACAGGGGTGAGGGAGGCACGTTTGGTGCGTTTGGGGTAGTTTCAGCAATACCCTGTGCAATAGTGTGACTAGCCTGGGCATAAAATCTATTTGCCTAGTCTTCCCCTGCTGACGGATACGCGCTCAAGATTGAACTTGGTTATCAATAAATTACTCACGCAGCGAAACTTTATATAACACGAGATATAACTGCATTGCAACAGGCACACTCAGGCTCCCGCTCTCACCCAGCGCATTGCTTCTGCTTCCAAGGTTGTCTATGGAATTAGGGGTTGTTTTGGCTACCTCCATGCCCTTTAAGTCTATCTGACCTTCCCTTCTGGGTACGGGTAGTCCAAGAAGTTTTTTAACTGCTCAGTTTTTGATTGTAGATTGGACTCGGCTGTCTTTAAAGGGGTTACAGAAGCAGCCAAACTGTCCTAGGAGCCAAAAGCGTGGTGAACCAGCCTGGGTTTTTGCACCAGTGCTGCCACATTTGCGTGCAGGCAAAACCCTGGTTGCTGGGGACAGTCTGGAGCTGAAACGTCAGTGTGAGATTGTGCCTGGTCTGCTTGAGGACCTTGGCTTCATCGTTTTTTCTCAGCAGGGTAGCCATAGACTTATCCGCAAGCAAAGACTGACTGCAAAGACTTCCCTGCTCCTCTGGGCTTCTTTGAGTGGAATTTATGTCCTTTGCAGGCTGGTGGCTTTGGGCTGTGCATAAACATCACCAACATTACCCATGCTGCTGGAAACCAAGTGACTTCTGGCACTGAGGTGGGCGCAGTGTCATCGCAAAGCTGTGCCCTCTCCTATGTGCCGTCTCCAGTCTCCAAATACCAGGAATATGCTAATGGAAAGAAGTGTCCACCCGCCTGCGGAACAAGCCTGAGAGCAAGGTTCCCCATTCCTGGTGGGTGAAGGCCCCATGTGGAGAAAGGTCTTGCCAACATTCTGAGCTATTTTAACAGCACATCATGTCCTGTTGCCAGAAACCCTCCTACTTTGGGGGTTTGGACCACTGGCATCCTGAGGGGGTGATGCCACTCTGCTTCCCGCACCCCAACACCTCCATGGGAGCCATGAACCTCACCAAGCAGGGCTTGGCAGCGCCGCTCCGTGCCAGGGGTGACCCCTGAGCTTGACGTTTTGGGGATGGAACCCCCAGGATGGTCTCTCCGCTTGATTGCGTCCTTCTTCCCGAATGAGAAATGACACAGCAATGCCAAGATTTCCCGCCTCCGTAGGACAGGGAAACACCTGTGGGTAAGAGTTGGTCCCTTTCAGTAGCTCATTAATTCAGCAGATTACAAAGGGAAATACAAGCTGGGGAAAGCAAGAAAAATCCCAAAAGTTAATCCAAGAGTTATTTCCTCCCGGTACCTGGATAAAAACGTTTTCTCCAGAGCTCTTCAGGTCAGACGCCGGCGGGACAGGTGAACCCACATCAAAGGACGAGGTAAGATACTGGTTTTGTCCTTCTGTGCTTGTGCACATTTCCTTTTGCTCCTGTAATGAGTCTCTGAAAGGCTTTTTCAGTATTAACCTTAATTTTCAGTGCTAACAGAAGTCGCGTTTGAAGTTATTTGAAGCTATTTCTGAGGGAAAGCAGTTTCTTTTGTGATCAGACTTTCAGTCGCAGTTGCCTTCTGATGCTTCTGGGTCAGGAGAGGTTTGAAAATTTAATGTAGCTGTATTTATTTTTCTCATGGAAATTTTTCAGCCGAACCTTGTCTATTTACATGCAACTTTTACTGTTGTTTTCTTTTCTTTTGCTTCTTTCGACATCTAAATATTTGGTTTTATTTGATTTTTTTTTTCTCTTGCGCTTGAGGAATGAAGAAGGGGTGGAGACGCTGCTGGGCGTGGGTTTTTTACTACATGTGTACCTGCACCGGTACTATATAAAACTTGTATATTTTCACAACTACTGCAATTATATTGTTTAGGAAAGATAGCAAAGCAATATCATCTTCCTTGAACAGATCTCCCAGGCAACGGTCGTGCTTCCATCCTGCAGCAAGATGAAGGGATCCCACTTGTTCCTCTGCCTCTTCTCAGCGTCGTGCTGGGTGAATTTGATGCTGACCGCCGGGAATAAAATCTTCCACTTGGGAGCCTGCAGGGTTTCAATGAGCGTGACTGAGATTAGGTCTGGTTTCACCGCAATTAAAGCTAACATCGTAAGTATTGCTCTGGGCTCTTGTGGAGCCAGGGAAGCTCTTTAGTTGGCTGCTCCTGAAACCCCTCTGGAGCCAGCAAGTGCATCAGCATCTCTGTCTTCTCCCATGCAGCAAGCCAGAGATCCCATCAGGACCCTCAGCATCTTGTCTCACCCACGCTCTCTGCACAAGGTTCAGGTAGGTGTCCTTGCGCCCTTCCCAGTTCTTCTCTGAATCATCTTGACCAGCGAGCATCCTAACACCAGTCCGGAGGGGTTGTAGCTCAAGGGAAGTTGTTCAACACCATGACTGCTTCTAAGTTCTTGTGAAACACAAGACACCACAGGTCGGGGAGGATAAAGTGACGCGAATCATGTATGTGAAAAGAGGTGGGTGTCCCACTGCTGGTTCCGGCACTGGGCTTTCACCCTGACTCTCTTTCCAGAAATGGTGGGCAGAGATTTCTTTTTTTTTGTTGCATGTGATGCCCCAGTTACAGGAGCTTTATCTGCCACCTCTGTTGGTGGAGACATAGCAAGGTGAATCAGAATTTGGGTAGGAACCTCTTAAGGAATCCAAAACTAGCTGAAAGTGATCTTGGGAGGTGAAATATATTATAAATAATTATTCTGCAGATCTCTAACGCTCTAAGGCACTGGGCATGGTCAACTGCTTCAGTTCTTAGCCTCTAATACCCAGCTACAAAATCAGCTAATTATTTTGGGTGACTCAATGAGAGTTGCTGAGGATGGATCTCTAAATCTCTGCCTCTTGTCCTAGTGGGAGACTTTAACTTTCCGGATGTCTGCTGGGAGTACAATACAGCAGAAAGGAAACAGTCTAGGAGGTTCCTGGAGTGCATCGAAGACAACTTCCTTGCACAACTGGTTAGCGAACCAACAAGGGAGGGTGCCTTCCTAGACCTGCTGTTTGTGAATAGGGAAGGTCTTGTTGGGGATTTGACGGTTGGAGGACGCCTGGGATTAAGCGATCATGAGATGATAGGGTTTTCAGTTCTAGGTGGGATTAAGAAGGGGGTTAGCAAAGCAGTCACATTAAACTTCCAGAGGGCAGACTTTGGCCTGTTCAGAAGGTTGATTAGCAAAGTCCCGTGGGAAACAGTCCTTCAGGGCAAGGGAGCCCATGAGGGTTGGGCGCTCTTGAAAAATGAAATCCTATCAGCTCAAGAGCAGGCCATCCCTGTGTTCCGGAAAAGGAGCCGGCGGGGGGAAAAGCCAGCTTGGTGGAGCAGGGTGATCTCAAGATGCGTCAATAAGAAAAAGAAGCTCTATGTGCTCTGGAGGAAAGGACAGGCATCTTGGGTGGACTACAGGGACGAAGTGAGATCGTGCAGGGAAAAAATCAGGAGGGCCAAGGCCCAACTAGAATTAAAACTCGCTAAGTCTGTGAAAGACAACAAAAAGTCTTTCTACAAGTACATTAACAGGAAAAGGAGGACGAGGGAGAATATCCAGTCTCTAGTGGATGCAGAAGGAATAACAGTGACAGGGGATAAGGACAAGGCTGAGGTACTTAATGCCTTCTTCGCCTCAGTCTTTAATAGCAAAGAAAGTTGTTCCTTCTGTTTACAAATCCAAGAGTTAGAGGGGCAGATTGAGGCTCCCGTGATCCAAGAGGAGGCGGTTAGAGACTTGCTTGCCCAGCTAGACGTCCACAAGTCTATGGGGCCGGATGGGATCCACCCAAGAGTATTGAAGGAACTGGCGGATGTCCTTTCCAAACCCCTATCCATCATCTTCCAGAGGTCCTGGCTGACTGGGGAAGTTCCACTAGACTGGAGGCTGGCTGATGTTGTGCCCATATACAAGAAGGGTTGCAGAGAGGATCCGGGGAACTACAGGCCTGTCAGTCTCACCTCAGTGCCAGGGAAAGTCATGGAACAGGTAATCTTGAGTGCTATCATGAAGCACACGCAAGAGAACCGGGTGATCAGGCCCAGTCAACATGGGTTTACAAAAGGCAGATCTTGCCAAACTAACCTGATCACCTTCTATGACAAAATCACTCAACTACTGGATGGGGGAAAGGCTGTGGATGTAGTCTTCTTGGACTTCAGTAAAGCCTTTGACACAGTTTCTCACAGCATTCTGCTTCAGAAACTGTCAGCCTCTGGCCTGGACAGGCGCACACTCTTCTGGGTTGAAAACTGGTTGGATGGCCGGGCCCAGAGAGTGGTGGTCAATGGAGTTAACTCCAGCTGGAGGCCAGTCACAAGTGGAGTTCCTCAGGGCTCAGTACTGGGTCCAGCTCTGTTCAATGTCTTTATCAATGACCTGGATGAAGGCATTGAGTGCACCCTCAGCAAGTTTGCAGATGACACTAAGCTGGGAGGAAGTGTCGACCTGCTGGAGGGTAGGGAGGCTCTGCAAAGGGATCTGAACAGGCTGGACTGCTGGGCCGAGACCAATGGGATGAGGTTTAACAAGACCAAATGCCGGGTCCTGCACTTGGGGCACAACAACCCTATGCAGCGCTACAGACTGGGGGAAGAATGGCTGGAGAGCTGCACAGAAGAGAAGGACCTGGGGGTGCTGGTTGACAGCCGACTGAACATGAGCCAGCAGTGTGCCCAGGTGGCCAAGAAGGCCAATGGCATCTTGGCTTGTATCAGAAATGGGGTCACCAGCAGGTCCAGGGAGGTTATTCTCCCTCTGTACTCGGCACTGGTGAGACCGCACCTCGAATACTGTGTTCAGTTCTGGGCCCCTCACCACAAGAAGGATGTTGAGGCTCTGGAGCGTGTCCAGAGAAGAGCAACAAAGCTGGTGAGGGGGCTGGAGAACAAGTCTTATGAGGAGCGGCTGAGAGAGCTGGGGTTGTTTAGCCTGGAGAAGAGGAGGCTGAGGGGAGACCTTATTACTCTCTACAACTACCTGAAAGGAGGTTGTGGAGAGGAGGGAGCTGGCCTCTTCTCCCAAGTGACAGGGGACAGGACTAGAGGGAATGGCCTGAAGCTCCGTCAGGGGAGGTTCAGGTTGGATATCAGAAAAAAATTCTTCACAGTAAGAGTCATTGGGTACTGGAACAGGCTGCCCAGGGAGGTGGTCGAGTCGCCTTCCCTGGAGGTGTTTAAGGAACGGGTGGATGAAGTACTTAGGGACATGGTTTAGGGAGTGTTAGGAACGGTTGGACTCGATGATCCAATGGGTCCTTTCCAACCTTGTGTGATTCTGTGATTCTGTGATTCTGTGATCTCCTGGAAAGTCAGTCTAAAATAATTTAGTAGCCTTCCAGTACTGAAAGGGGCTCCAGGAAAGCTGAGAAGGGGCTCTTGATCAGGGAGGGCAGGGATAGGAGGAGAGGCAACAATTTTAAGCTGAAAGAGTGGAGACTGAGGTGAGATCTTAGGCAGAAATGTTTTGCTGTGAGGGTGGGGAGGCCCTGGCCCAGGCTGCCCAGAGCAGTGGTGCTGCCCCATCCCTGGAGGGGTTCCAGGCCAGGTTGGATGGGGCTTGGAGCCCCTGATCCCGTGGGAGGTGTCCCTGCCCATGGCAGGGGTGGGACTGGATGGGCTTTGAGGTCCCTTCCATCCCAGACCATTCTATGATTATCCATTTACATCTAGCATCACCGAAGAAAGCCTTACATGAGGCAGCAACCATGCTTGGTGTTAGAAATGGCTTTTTAGAGCGGTGGGCAGAAGGGCTGGCACCTACAGGTTTAAAGCACTTTGGAAGACCTTTTAAGAATTAAATTTGTTCCCTAAGTCTTCAGACAGGTGCTGCATCGCCCATCACCTCTTCAACTTCTACGTGGACAAAGTTTTCAAACACTGCAAGACTGAGGATTCGTACATCAACAGAAAAATCAGCAGCATAGCCAACTCCTTCCTCAGCATGAAGAGGAAACTTGGGCAATGTGTGAGTCTCAGTTATTGCTAAAGTTAGTTTAATCTGTTATTATTTTTTATATATATAAGCCTTTATTTATATATCTTAATTGATAAAAGTGGTTTTAACAAAAAGGCAAAAAGCTGTGATGTGAAAAGTCCACTGAGAAATTTTTTCACTTGCCCACTTATCAGCCAACTCCCACGTTAGTTCTCAAGAACATAATTTATCCTCTCCATCTGCCTATCAAAGTAAACTGTTCTCAGCAAAAGTCTGATTTAAGGACCTGCAGTCTTTTCACAGATAAACAAGATTTCAGTCTTTACAGTAACCATAGAATCATGGAATGGTTTGTGTTGGAAGGGACCTCAAAGCCCATCCAGTCCCACCCCTGCCATGGGCAGGGACACCTCCCACTGGCTCAGGGGCTCCAAGCCCCATCCAACCTGGCCTGGAACCCCTCCAGGGATGGGGCAGCACCATTGCTCTGGGCACTCTGTTCCAGAGCCTCCCCACCCTCATTTCTTCCTAACATCTAATCTAAATCTTCCCCTTCCAATTTAAAGCCATTCCCCCCTGCCCTATCACTACAGACTCTTGTAAGAAATCTCTCCCAGCTTTCCTATAGGCCTTTGAGCAATTTCCAGCATAATTAGAAAATTATCTCTTTTTTTTAAAAATTAGCCCCCCGAGCTAATGAATTCTATCTTTTTTTTCCTAGCATGAGGAAAACAAGTGCACGTGCGGACAGGAATCCACTGAGAAATTTAAGCAAATACTTGCAAACTATGAGGGCGTAAGTTGAAGAAATTAAGTCTAAGAAATTAAACTAAGTCTAGAAATTAACACAGATATTCAGATTCTCTTTACATCAGATGGCACTCACTGTCTTCATGTACAACTGATTCCTTTCTATCATTTCAGCTGAACGTCACATCTGCAGCAATGAAATCCTTGGGTGAGCTGAACATCTTGCTAGACTGGTTGGAGAAATCTCACTAGAGAGCAGAAGGCATTAACGAACTACCCAGGGCTGGGGCTAACGAAGCTGCTGGACATTGCACACACCAGCACGTACATGAAAATGTACCGTATGAGTGCAGTTTCTCAGTGACTGCAGCTGCGTTGGGTCAAACATCGAGTGTTTTGCTGGCCAAGTACACGGGCAAAGTCTTGCGTTAAGATGGGAGCGTCAAGTTTGATCAAATCGGCACAGCACTCGCTTAGCTGACTTTTATCAAAGGATGCTCTCCAAGGGGAAAAGGCTAAAGGGTTTCTCTTGCTAACAGACATAACCTGAGATCATTTAATAAAGGTATTGTTTAAATTATAACATTTTTGTATAGGGAAATGTATATTCATGCGTGCTGAGTGCCCGCTGGAACTATGTCCGCGTAGCTAATGCTGCAAAGCGCTGCTCATAAATCGGGGCTTCGTCTTAGGTGGCCGCCAGGGCTGCTTGCTCCAGCTGAAACGAGGTGCACAGGATGAGAAATGTTTGTAAGAATAGGTCCTGGTGGGTATGTCAGGCCCTAGAATTCTGTGTTTCCTTTTGAGGTGATATTTTCTGCCTTATCGGTAAAAGAAAACTCTTTATGCAAGAGATGTGGTTGCTGAACAGAAAAAGGTTCTGGTGTGTACGGTGTAATTTGCTGACGTTCAGTAGTAGGTTTTTTGGAACTGTGTTGTACTTACTGTAAATAACCCCCATTTTAGACTCTGCTGAGTCTGTTTGTCAAAATTCTGAGGAATTATGAGTTTCTCGTTGGTGAAACCCTCTGAATTCACCAGGGTGCCCTTTCAGAGGAGATACAGTCACTCCCAGTAATGCTAACATCCCAGAGGTGATGCATCGCTCCTGCCACACCACAGAGACCAAAGCTGACACCCGAGTGACGCTCTATCACCCCAACTTGTCCACAAGACCATTTCCATTGTGCACACTGTATAGCTCTGGTCTGTTTTCGCCCCTTTTCGGTCCTTCTAGTTGCCAGTGGCTGCAGGCACATTGCTGGTACCCACCTGTTCTACGTGCTCTAAATCCTTTTTCCACTGTGTTTTCCCACGTATTGCTGCAGTATTTGACAATGACAGAGGACTAAAGTGTTGATAAATGAACCAAGGCCAGCCAGATCATCTCTCCAAGAAGCCAGGAGGTGATATACGCTCCCAGTGTCAGCGTGAATGCTGCTTGTTAGCATGAGAAGAAATTAGGAAGGAATGTTTTCCTGTGAGGGTGAGAAGGCCCTGGCCCAGGTTGCCCAGAGAAGTCGTGGCTGCCCCATCCCTGGAGGTGTTTAAGGATGGGTTAGATGGGGCTTATGTCCAGTCTAACTCTGCCCCTCTCCAGTTTATCCCCATTGCCCCTCGTCCCATCCCCACAAGCCTTTGTGAACAGCCCCTCCTCAGCTTTCTTGTAGCCCCTTCAGGTATTAGAATTTCTCTTTAAGGTCTCCTCAGAGCCTTCTCTTCTCCAGATTGAACAACCCCAACTCTCAACATTCCCATCCACTCAGCCCAGGGACCGTCCCTTTGGAAATGAGGTGCCAAATGAAAGTGTCAGCGGTGGGAAGGAGCAGGAGCCGCGGCTCAGGGATGCACAATCCACCCACATTTCTCACCCTCTTCATCTCTCATGCAAGTTTAACCCACTCTTGCCGCTCCCAGCGTGGCACGGGAGGAGCAGAGCTGAGGAAAGGCTGCCGGAGGGCAGGTTGAAGAGGAAACAGATTTGCAACGGGAGAGTGAAAGGGGTTTTCTCTTCTCAGAAGTTTCCAAACCTTCGCGTTCTGCTGCAGCTTTATGACTGCTCACCCCCAGGGACGCTTTCCAAGCACACGCCTTTCCTATTGCACTAGAGTAATTCATTCACTTCCAGGAACTCCAGGCGGGCATGGACCTGTCTTGGCCCCTCCATGCCTTTTCCAACATCCAAGCCCCTTCCCAACCGTGCTGCTCAGCAGATGCCGCCTGGGAGATGAGGCAGATAAGCTATAAGCAGACATTTGAGGTCCTGGCCTTGATATCATTGCTGAGGCGATAACTATTGCATCGTGGATGTGAGAGCAGCTCTGAAAACACAAATGCAGGTCTGGGAGGGGAAACAAATATCACTGGAGCTGTTGCTCTCCTGCTTACAGTGAGCAAAGCTCATCTCTGCCCATGTTGTAGGGAGGTCCACGCTTCAGGAATAATTTCATTTTTATACTTGATGAAAACTCTTTAAGCTGAAAGAGGGGAGATTGATATGAGATCTTGGGAAGAAATATTTTGCTGTGAGGGTGGGGAGGCTCAGGTTGCCCAGAGCAGTGGTGCTGCCCCATCCCTGGAGGGGTTCCAGGCCAGGTTGGATGGGGCTTGGAGCCCCTGATCCAGTGGGAGGTGTCCCTGCCCATGGCAAAGGGGTGGAACTAGAAGGGCTTTAAGGTCCCTTCCAACCCAAACCATTCCATGATTCTATGACTGTGTCTGTAGGCTAACACAGAACCGTTGCCTGGCACCTTGTGGAGCTACTGTACCATTTGCATTTTCAAGTGTAGCTAATGTTTTGCTAACAGAAATATTCTTGTGGCGTTACTGTAAGATCTTCAGCTCAGGCTCTACCCTGGGTCATGCTCCTCATTCTTTATGGTTTGTGGCTTGCTAGCAGAGCTGTGTGTAACCAAAACAGGCTCAGCAACTGGAATTCGTGCAGTTTCTGCCCCTTCTTTCCAGAGCAGCTCTGGTCCTCTCAGACACCTCTGCAATCGCTCACTTTGCCAGGCAGGGACCAGCTCATCCCTTTCCTGCTGTTTTGGGGGAAAATTACTTCTCTGCTTTGTTACGACTTCATTGACGTTTCTTCCTAAATCACTTTATCTGCGGGTTATTCAGCTTTCTCTATCAGCATCTCACTGACAGATAGGAGTGTCGTGCTGTTTGGAAAGCCATGCACCAATTGCTTTTCACTGTCGTCTGCTCTCAAAAATAAGACCAGGAGACAACACTCAATTACAGTCATTGTCGTTTCCAGCTGGGTAAGCATGAAGTCAGCCAGGGAAAGTGTATGAGTGACATGTGGCTCAGGTTTGTTAAGCAAAGGGTGGGTTTTCAAGGTCACTCTCAGCGGGGTGGCATTGTGGGAGAGGAGTGTGGATTGGGCTCAGTTGTTCTGACTCCAAGTTAGAAAGAGGTGATCGTTGGTTCAGATGGGAAGTTTGGTCTGTATTATGCAAATATGGTGCTAGTGAACACCAGTGCCTGTTGCCTAATCATCTCTATAGGCTGCTAATAGGTTGTCATCCTAATGAATGTCATGTTGTGATTGATTCCTGTTGTTGTTGGAAATGCACATGAGATGACTCGAAATGCTTCCTGTTTATCTCCATTAATCGTGGGTTGATTCTACCATCCTGTGCCATTTGTGACATCAGATGTGATTCTATAAAGCTGCAGTAAGAGGAGGAAGAATTATCCCCCCCCCCCCCCCCCCCCCGAGTACATCCTCACTGTGCCTCTTTGGCTGTGCTCTCCCTGCTCCCTCCTCGGACTGCGCGTGCCCCTGATCTGCTGAAGCCAGTGCTGTTCTTTATTGCTTGTGTATAGAAACACTTCAGACCATGCCTGGTCTGCAGGTACTGCCCTCTGGGTGAGAAAGCTTAGAGGAATCGAAAGTGTGAGGTGTTGTTCTAAAGAGTTTTCCAGCTGCCTTTAAAAGAAAAATGAGGTTATATTCTTAAATGTGCCTTCTGGCTTTTTAGAGCCTGCCGCGTTGGAAGGGCACTGGTGGGGCTGTCGGTGATTTAGGCCACTCGAGTTCCTATCATTTCCCAGTCCAACCTGCTCACTCAGACCTGTACCTCCAGCCCAGACGCCCCATTTGGCATCATACGATTCCTCCTAAAATCACTGCTCAAAGCTGAATTTAAGCAAAAAAGAAAAAAAAGAAAAAAGTCAAGCTATAGCAAATTGTGGTAGCAATAAACAATGCTGCTTGCTGATGCCTTGCTCTGGTCCTCTAGTAGAGTCAGTCCCGGTCGCGGTTGCCTCTCAATCCCTCGCCTGTGGCTCTGCAGTGTTGTCCGCTCCGGCGCTGCCCTGCGCCACGCTGCTGGAGGTGAGCAGGAAGGCGGAATAGGCGAGGTCAGCATCCTCCTTGGAGCTCTGGAGAAGGACAAAAGCACACTGTCATATGGCCGGGAATGGATAACAGCACATGGCAGGAATTAACACAGGCAACATCACAACAACACATCACAACATCACATCTTGGGATGATACAGGCAAACCGGACAAGTGGGACAGTCCAGCGGGTCACGCCTGTGCCAACGCAAGGGCATCACGTCTTTGCTCAGCCTTGGGGAAGATGTCAAACATTTGTGGGTTTGTGACTGCATGGCATGCCTGTCCCTGCTCCCGGCTCACCTGCCCTAAGGCTACTAAGTTTTCCTGGTTCCCTGATAGTTTGTTCTATTGCTTTAGCCCAGCTCCAGGCACTCCCAACCTCTACAAATCACCTTTGATTTGGGACTTTTAAAAAGAAGGGTTTGCATCTGGCACGTTCAGTTACTGCTGGGAGGTGCCACTCGACCATGATCCGCTCAAGGGCAAGCAGGGGCTTTGCAGGGCTTTGCGAGTCACAGCCCTTGCGATGACAGAGACCTCCCTGCCTACCTCTGCCCCTGGACCACTGCTCACTCTGGGGGAAGGCTGGGAGGTGGGATGTGCTCAGGCTTCAGGCCAAGAGAACACACTTGCAATTATGAGAACAACCAACGCCAACCGTCCTGGGGCTGACTCGGTGTCCTGCTTGAAACAAGGTGACTGCTGTTATTGGCTCTGCTCAAACACGGGGTCAGGAAGGGGTTAAAGTCCCCCAGGGAGGCTGATCTGCCTCAGGTGCCTGGATCCAGGTTCGATGGGGAGCACCTGGGTATAAATAAGGCCCCTGGGAGACGCCCTCTCCTTTGGCAGAGGCTGGAGGGCTGCAGCAACATCTCTCAGGTCAGTAGGTTCTCTGCTGTCTTCTCTTACCCTTTTTGCCTTCTTGGTCTCAGCAACGCTTTCTGGGGTGACTGTGGCTGTGACAAACTCTGCAGGGAGAGAACAGGCGGCGTTAGGGCATGGGGGCCCTCGGTGGGCAGGGTCCCATGGTAGGGTCCTTCTGGGAGCTCCTCCCTTGCTCCAGCCTTGCATCCAGGGCTGGGGCTGGAGACCAAACCCATCCGTCAGCTACCTACCGTCCCCTCCTATCGGAGTCTCCTGGCTCTCTTGCACGCAGGCGTTATTGCTCGCACTGTACTCCTTCACGCTTTCAAAGTCTGACATGCTGATGTTTGTCCTGTAGCTCCCGACGGACACCAGGTCTGTTAAGAGGGAGGAGAGAAATACCCTTGCTCAGAGTCAATGTGAGCACAGCAGCCTCCAAACCGTCTCTGTGCGAGGAGATACTGCGCAATGCAAAGTGCGGAACTCACGGAGAGGCAGTGGCTGTCTCATCCCAAGCCCTCTGGGCATTGGAGAGGTATGGATGGGGTCAGTGGGAGAGCGTGGGTCCCTTGTCTCCCCATCACGTGGGGAGGGACCAGGGGAGCAGCTCAGCTCCGCAGAGATGGCAGCGAGCACAAAGTGTCTCTTTCATTTTAATATTCTTGATACCTCTTAAAAGAGTAGAAAAAAACTGGGACTCACCGGATCTCTTCAGCTGTCTGTATTTAAAGATGGCGAAAGCTGTGGCAACAATCAGGATTGCGGCACCAACAGGGACCAGGACTTGAACCATAGTTTCACTGTGTGTTTGACCAGAGCTGGAGTGGAGGGAAAGGTACAACACTGAGCTCTGCAATGCAGTTGTTTTCTCTTTAACTGATTCAAGAATGAATGATGGGTATGAATTTCCAGCAATCCAAACTCTATATTGGATGGTAACTCTGCGCAAGCACGATGCAATTCAATTAATGAACTGCATCACAGCTCATCACAGGGGGTGAATAAATATATAGGAGAGAGGAGAGGTTGTGTCAAGAGGAGGCCATGAGGTTGGTGAAGGGTCTAGAGGCGAAGCTGTATGAGAAGCAGCTGGAGTCCCTGGGTCTGTTCAGTCTGGAGAAGAGGAGACTGAGGGGAGACCTCATCACGCTTTACAGTTTCCTCACAAGGGGAGGAGGAGTGAACGTTGGGGTTGTCCTGTGCAGGGACAGGAGTTGGACTTGATGGTCCTTGTGGGTCCCTTCCACCTCAGGATATCTTGATTCTATGGTTATCAACACCTGAAGGAAAGCTATCTAATCTTGACAGAAGCATTTTCAATTAGTTTTTCTGTACCTGGAATCTCCAATCATTCCCTTCTGGGTCTGTATTTTCTTACTTTGCCTAGAGATTAATTTCAAGTCATCCTACCTCTCTAACTTTCTTGCTTATTTTCCTCCGATATTTTGAGCCAAGTTCTTGGGCAACAAGAATTTTCTTTCTTGTTAGACTGCACACGCATATTGTGTGAACACAATACCAACAAGGGATTCATCTAAATCTCACAGAAATTATAAATGATGGGGAGTACAAACACTACTGACGATGGGCTTTGCACTGCAGAACCAGAGGCTCTTCCTTGGGGAGATGAACCACCCTCAGCTTGGCTGGGGACTTCAACGTGGTTGTCGGCATCAACATCGAGGAGGTCCAGGTTGCGGTTGGCACTTCTTCCTACTTCTCCTAGGGGAGAATGGAGGTTAGTGGATGAGCAGCATCAAAATGGTGACACAAAAACTAACTGGGCATATTTGTGGGTGAAATGACCTTCGTGGTTCCTTCCAATCCAAAACATTCTATGATTCTGTTGTCCAGAGGAGGCTACAAAGATGATCTGAGGGCTGGAGCACCTTTGCTACAAGGACAGGCTGAGAGAGTTGGGGTTGTTCAGCCTGGACCAGAAAAGGCTCCAGGGGAACCTCAGAGCAGCTTCCAGGACTGAAAGGTGCCTATAGGAAAGCTGGGGACAGACTTTTAGCAGGGTGAGTTGTGAAAGGATAAAGGGAGAGGAGATTTAGACCAGATATAAGGAAGAAATTGAGTGAAGCGCTGGCCCAGGTAGTCCAGGGAGGTGGTAGATGCCCCATCCCTGGAAACATTCAAGGTTAGGCTGGATGGAGCTCTGAGCAGACCTGATCCGATTAAGATGTCCCTGCCATGGCAGGGGCATTGGACTGGATGAGCTATAAAGGTCCTTTCCATTCCCAGACATTCTATGATTCCATATTTGGTGCATATGGAACTGCAGTGGGTTTGGGCTGTATGTGAGAGACTCCTTAAAGCAGGGTTTATGCAGAGAAAATAATAGTCCAAATAATTTACTGCACAAATCTCAATCAAGCCATCTCTCTCTGCCTATATACTTCTTCCGAGGTCTTGCATGTCTAACTTCTGTCTCTAGTATTACCAGAATAAAGGTTATCTACTTGGTTTGCTTTTATTTCCAGCTCTTTGCACATCAAAGGCAGTGGAATGAGGCTGTTTCGCTCCAACTGTCATCCATGTAGGATTGTTACATGCGGGATATCCAGTCCTGTACTTTTTTTCCTGCTCTGCTTCTACCAATGTTTCTTTCCAAGAAAAACAAAATGCTGCACCAAAGCTGAGACTAAACCTCTTGCTGTCCCAGGGCAGTTGGCGATGGCCTTTCCTTTCCTGCTTCTTACAGTTTTCCTGTTAATTAAGATAATAATGTCCCCGGAGGGAGGTGCATCTTTGAACTACACGCAAGTCTTCCCTTGACATTGTATGATGTTTCTTAAACCAGAAGATGCCACAAGATGTAATAGCAAGAATTGGTCAGAGTAGGGTTAAAAAATACAAATGATGTGGAAAAAAGGGATTTTTAGGCTAATGGGTGTTTTTATGAGCAGGAAGCTGATGCCAATGAATGAATGAAAACATCCATGGCAAGCTGTGCAGAACAGGGGTGATCTTGGCCCCTGGTCTGGGAGGCTGCCTGGATGAGAGCACTTGTGTTTTGAGGTGCTGCAACCTAGTGGCTATGGAGAGGACTTTTCTTCTCAGCTGAAGCAGCATGATTCAAAGCTTTGGTGAGCTGGAAAGCCCCTGCCTGCCTTTGCCTTGGAGCTCACCTTCAGTCACCTGCAGGTAGACAGCCATGGTTTCCCCATAGAGGACATTGCGCTTCACTCCACACCAGTACCACCCTTCGTCTGCCTTTGTCACAGGGTCAAAGCTTAGGATAACCACCTTGTTGTCGGTGTCACAGGTAACATCTGGCCCCGGCTGCCTTTGGTCTGAAGAAGGCATCAGGTTGCAGCTGGTGCTGCTCCACTTGCACCAGTACTTCTGGTAGGAGTAGTACTTGCATGGATAAAAGCAAGTTAAATTCACTCGTGAACCCGTTTGTGCCTCCACTTCTGTTTTTCCCTTCAGTCCAGGCTCTCCTGTGAGGGCAAACAGAACATCAAGGCTGGTGTTAGCGGTTTCAGTGGTGGGAGTGGTAGTCAATGGGTAGCGATGCTATTAGAAATGGTGAACCAGGAGATGTATCTTTGAGGGGAAAAAGGGCTCCTTAAATTGCTAAACCAATGTTAAGGATGCTGTATATGCATCTCTGGGTGAAAGCTGGCTTGGTGGGTTATTTTTCAAGGCTTAAGAAGTACTCACATGAGAAACTTCTGTGAACACTTTCCATAAAACTGAAACCTCGTGTTTCCATTTTAAAGCCACTGGAGCGCGGGAGGATGGGCGCTGTTTCACCTTATCAAGTTCAGAGTTGGACCTCGCACCCCAAAGGAGTAGATGGGGCTTTTTAGGGGTTCTTAGGGGTTTTTTTTTGGTACCTCCTGAGCAGGCAGAGAACTGCCAACCAGCAAGCTCGTACCATCAATGATCTTCAGCTCAGTTGACGCTTGCTGCTCCTTCACCTCATCTGTCATGAACCAGTAATAGCCTTTGTCACTGTCCTTCAGCTGGTTCAGGATGATGGTGACAGACTTGTTTTCTGGGCTGTCGAACATGGCCACTCTTCCTTCATACAAGCCCGACACAAACCCGGTGTTATCTATGATCCGAGCACACCCATACTGTCTCCACTTGCACCAGTACTTCGTTAAGGATGTGTCTAGACCCTCATAGTGGTACGTGAAAGTTACTGAACTTCCTTTCACTCCAATTATTGCAGGCTTTCCTTGAGGAGCACTTGTCTCTAGAGATAAAAATGAAATGATGTGTTACACGTGTCTAACTTTCACCCGTGTGGCAGTCTCGCAAGGGCGTAAAGGTTATCAGATCAAAGTTCTTTTGGCTAAAGCAAAGCTATGCAAAGCTTAGCGCTGCCGATGGTAGGAGACTGTCCTGGGGACATCAGGTCTCGATACAAGCTTTGTTAGTGATGGTTTAGAATGTTATAGATATTTAAATGACTAAGAAGATGAGAAAATAGGATAATAGTGCTCTGCAAAGGGAAACTAAAGCTCTTGGCGAATACAGTGAGGCTGTTAGTGATGCTTCTAAAGAGAAGCAGAAATGAAGGGGAAAAAACCACAGGGAATAGTTTACTCACCCTCATAGACATGCACATCCAGTTCCTTCGTTTCTCCATTCTGTCCATAAGAGCCGACTCCACACATATACAAGCCCGTGTCTTCCCAGTCCATCTGGGTTATCACGATGCTAAACGTGCCTGGAGGCTCCTCATTGCTCAGTATTGCTCGCCCTGTGTACTCCTGATCAACGACCCCATGACTATCAATGATGTTACGGCAGCCACTTTTCTCCATCTTGCACAAGTATTTCCTCATGCTCGCGGTGCTCTCCCCAAAGCTGCAGGACATGGTCAAGGTGCTGTACAGCTTCACGTAGAAGAGCTCAGCTCCCTCAGGTATGTGTGGACCTGCGCGTACAGAGTCACCAGTCAGTGTCTACTGCCTGCTTTGTCCTTAACGGCCTCAAGTTTCACCAGGGGAGGTTTAGATTGGAAATTAGGAAACTTGTCTCTAATGAAAGAGTGGCGAAGACCTGGCAGAGGCTGCTCAGGGCAGTGGTGGATTCCCCGCTCCTCGGGTGTTCATAAACCATCTAGACGTGATACTTGGGGACACGGTTTAGTCAGCACGGTGGGGTTGGGCTGATGGTTGGACTGGATGAGCCTAGAGGTCTTTTCCAGCTTTAATGATTCCATGATTCTGTAGCTGCTTATGACTCCTCTGTCTCTCTGAAGGCTTTTTTTTTTTTCTTTTAGCTTAGGGTTTCTCTGTACTTTGCTATATTATATGACTACGTGGTCAGGGCACGATCTACTCAACTGCATCCCATGTCTGTCGCACATTTCAGGACTCGGGTCTCTGGGCTATATTACTGCCCACTCCATAGCGATGCTTCTCCCAGAGGCTTCCTGCCAGGGACCATGCCACGAGTTTGCCCCATGCTGTGCATCTTCAGCTTTAGCCATTGAACAGACTGTCTGTAGGGCCTTATTAAAAGAGGGGTGAAAAACAGTAAAAGAAAATAATACTTTAAGGAACCCCAAGGCCATAATTACCTTTAGTAACTTCCAGATTGACTCTATGGGAGAGCCCTCTGCCGTTGATACCAATGCCACACTGGTAGGTGCCTGTATCTGCCATCGTAAGCCCGGTGATGTTAATCTCGAAGTTTTCTTCCTGTGGGTAGTTGGTGATGGAGGCTCTGCCTTGGTAGCCTGGAGCAGTGTAGCCTCTGCTGGAGACAACGGTTATGCAGCCCATGGATGATTGCTTGCACCAATACTTTCTGTCGTGTCTGTTCACGCTGGTAGGAGGATAGAAGCATTTCACGGTAACCGACCCGTTGAGCAGACCGTACACCTGCCCTGGTCCGAACACATGGCTTGAGACTGCAAGAGGAAAACATGTTGGCTGTGAATGTTGGTGTGCTACACAATCCCGTGGGACTGCAGAGCAGGTCAGGCATACTGAGGCAAGCGTGGACCCAGGGCTGTGCAGCATCGTGTGGTCCAGATGGTCCCATGGCTGCGATGGGCACCAAAGGGTCCCCAAACCCTGCTTCGTCCTCAGTAATGCCGCCTCTGGTCTTGGGCCACCCACAAGACCTGTGCCCCGGGGGGGTTGCGCTTACTTGCTGCCTTGGGGAGGTATCTGCCTCTTGCAGATTCCGCTGGGAGGAAGGCGAGCAGGAAGATGAGTGCCAGTAATGTCATTTTTCTTGCATTCCCTGGAAAAGGCAGGAATCCATGAATAATCACACTTGAAAAATAATTCATCTAACCAATCGAGTCATCTAATGGTCCTCATGCCTGCAGGATATAAGGGTTGTGGCTACATGAGATAGAGGGGAAATATAGCATTTAATTGCTTCTCTCCCAATTGAATTGAAAAGTGGGAGCTGCTGTTCTCGCCTGTGTTGCTGCACGGCATCGTGATTGCCCAGAGGTCTCATTCCAGTACCCCAATCTTCACTTGTGCAAAATGAAGGGAGTTTTTCTTTTGGCAAATACGGTTAATGCAGTGCCTGCAAGCCACCGGTGTGTCCATCGGAGCAGACTGCCGCAGGGACAGCGTCCCTTGGAGAGGCAACAGCATAAAAAGTGATTTTAGCCAAAACAATAGAGACTTGATTCAAAATCAGAAATGGTACCGGCTTTACACCTGTCAATCCGAGCAGCCCGTCACAAGGTGAAGCCCCAAAATGGTCCAAAATCCACTGAACTCTGACAAGCATGAGAGTCAAGTGGCAACCCAGAAGGCTCGCTTGACCCTTGCCAGGAAATAATGCTTCTTCTAACAGTTTGATAGCTGGGGTCATATTTTCTTTCAAAGTTGTTCGTTCAGTGAAAGGAAGGCTTGTTCTCCTGTGAGCCCGAGTGCCAAAACCGCCCCTTCCGAAAACCTGTCTTGCGGAATGGTTTGGTTTGGAAAGGACCTTTGAAGATGATCCAATCCAACCCCCCTGCCGTGAGCAGGGAGGACTTTCACCAGGTCCTGTTTCTTAAAGCCCCATCCAACCTGACCTTGAACACTGCCACTGATGGGGCATCTACAACTTCTCTGGGCAGCCTGTGCCGGTGCCTTACCACCCTCGCTGTAGACTTCTTGCTGATGTTGTACAGCACAGCATCTACCTGAGGACTGTATTTCATTCCTACTCTTTGTTTCCCTGATCTCTTTTTAGGACGCTCAAAAGAGAAAAAGGGTAATAATTTCAATACTTCTTTTTTTATTATTATTTCCTTAGCAGCTGGTAAAGTTTGTGAGATGCAGGGATTTACCCCTCATCCCTACCCCTCCAAGAACTGGACTTTAACCGATAAAGCACTGTCCCACCTGTATATCCATCAAACCCACCGCCTCAAAATCAACCCTTGGCTAGGACTCAAAATTACGGCTATTGGAGAACGCCAAACCACACTGCGTGTCTCTTGAAATGTGCCCATCATCTGCAGGATGAATATTTTTCACTTTCCCTTTCTTTTGGAGCAAGGGATGGCTAAGAGGAAGCCAAGGCTCTCGATTGTCTATGTTCTTTTCTTTGGCCCGAGCTGTGTGCTGCTGGACACTGTGTGGTGGAATGGTGGGAATGGGCATTTCCTGGGCAAGGCTTTTGATTTCCCTGCCTACTCCAAGTCCTAGAGAATAGATGTGCCAATTAAAATCTTTATAAACATTCACAGGAATTGGATTTCAGGGCATCAAGTGACACAACTTTATTAAGGGTAATTCCCGGTAGGAGAAAAAGGATTTTATTTCCGTGTTAAGATGAAAGGTGTTCTGTTGTGCTTTCTTCCTTGTACTGTGACTCCTAACTGCTCAGTGCCCACTTACACATGGCTAATAATTAACTCTGTGAGCATGGAAAATGCTCTTTCAGATGTATCCCCACAGTAGCCAGCAAGACAAACATAACATTCTGCAGAAAGCAAACAATATGGCACAAAAGGGCCTTGATATTTGCCCTTTGCTAAGAGCAGTTCCCCTGGGTGATGGACACCTCGTTGCCTTTCACCTCTTGCTCTGCAGTGCAAGCAGGATCCCAGTTCAGTTTTTCCCTTCTTGGCTAAATCGGAATAATTAATCTAATTGGAATAATTAATCTAATTCTGTTAATCTAATTCCTTCCCAAAGCCATCGACTACTTCAGGGTTACCGACAACATCCTTTCGCCAGGTAGAGAAGGGTTACCAAGACCTATGCTTTGGAACAAAGATATAGCTGTATCCAGAAAGATGTGTGCAAGAGTGGTGGTGTCAGGGTCTTTGTGTGCGTGTTAGAGCGGGAAGGGGTTTTTACATCTCTGAAGACACACGTGTACTCGTGCCTACACGAGAACTATGGTCCCTGGGTGCTTGGACAACCAACACCAGCAACTGCTGCAGCTCTGAGCTGCCTCTGGTCCCATTTTCTCAGATGCAGTTAAACCCTTCCTATAGTCAATGAATGAATGGAGAAAACTCCGATGTGGAGCAAGTCTGAGCAAGCACAGCCACTGGCTACGTAAAAATCTGTGCTGTACTTCCATGTTAATCCACTGAGTTGGACGCCTGGAAAACCCCTCTCTGCTGGGAGCGCAGCGTTGCGCTCAGTGAGAGGCACTTCCTAGCCCAGAGAAATGGTGGAAGCAAGCTTTGTTGGTCGTTCTGCAATGAGCAAGCGCCGTTTAAGATGATGGAGGAGAATCTCGTCAAGCTGTTGGTAAAAGAGCTCTAGTTCCTTCTTGCTTTCAAAGAACATCTGCTGGTGGATTCGCTGTCTCTGGTTGAAGCACCAGGTTTAAACCTTGGAGGTCCAACGAAGAGAGAATGATGCTGAGTTCAAGTGAAAGGGAGTGCAAGTAAGTGGTTGTGTAAGTGATTTGGATTGATGCTTCTGCAGATGGAGGGGGAGTTGAAAGGAGAGAAGAGATAGAACAGCAAAACCTCGGAGGGGGCTATAGAAGAGCTAAAAGTCTTGAAACCATCAGGAAATGCCACCTATGCTATCTCCAGAGCATCTGGGAAGGAAGCTTATGACAAGCGTTGGGGTTGATCAGCCAGAAGTGAGAGCTCTGGGGAGACCTTAGAGCAGCTTCCAGTACTGAAGGGGGCTCCAGGAAGGCTGGGGAGGGGCTCTTGGTCAGGATGAGGGGAACAGTTTGAAATGAAAGAGGTGATGGTGTTGCTCTGAGAAACCTGGGAAGTGTTTGCACATATTCCTTATGTCTAAGCCATAATGACAGTAAAAACTCATTGCAACTTGTAATAGGTTTCCATAGTTTGGATTTTGTTGTGTTTCTCCCCACTAACTGAGAGCGTCAGGGCTTGGTGGCTGCATGCGCTGCTCCAAAGAGGCTTTGTTGATGAGTGCCGAGGGAGCTACAGAAGAGTCCCAAAGTCGTTCAGTGTGGAAAGACATGCAAGCAGAAAAAAGTATAAGATCCTTTACCGCATAATGATGTTTTCCCCCCCTTCCTTTCCAACTCACGACAGCTGAGTGTTTTTGTTGTCTTAGTATCATCCTGAGAATAAATAGCGCTGTCTGAGGACGGGAGGAAATGGCCTCCAGCTGCACCAGGGGAGGTTTTGATTGGATATTAGGAACAATTTTTCTTTACTGCAAGAGTGGTGAAGCCCTGGCAGAGGTTGCCCGGGGCAGTGGTGGGATCTCCAGCCCTAGAGGTGTCCAAAAAGCGTGTGGCCGTGGCACCTGGGGACATGGTTTAGTCGGTACGATGGGGCTGGGCTGGTGGTTGGACTGCATGAGATTAGAGGTCATGTCCAGCCTTAATGATTCTATGATTCTGTGACACTTCTCTGGATCCCAGAGCGCTGAGATCATGGTGAGGTTGGCCTGGGTTGGGAGCATCACCTTCCTCTCCTGCCCTGTCGTATGCCTAAATTTTGAAACGGTGCTTTCGGCTCTCCAGCAGAAAGCGCTCTCTGACCAGGTTATCTCTTCTGAACACCGCTCATCACAAGACCTTCTCTGGGTTCCTATGGTTCTTTTTGTGACTCTACCATTCCCAGGGAGCAATATCTTCAGATTTATAATGATTTGAAAGAGATCAGGACCTGACTCCTGAGTTACGCACACCGAGGCAGGCAGCTTCTCATGCTGGGTATGAAACCGCAGAGTCCAGCTCCTAAATTCTGCTGACTCAGCTGCACGGCTGAGCTTGGAGAAACCCATACGCTCCGAATGCAGCTTGCCAGGGATCAGCACAGTTCAACCCATTAGATATTAACTATAGCTCTTCATGATGACCAGAGTCAAGGACGTGCCATGGGATCAACTAAACACAAAGATTTAGTCTCCACATTTGTAATTCCAGCCCAGGAGCCCTCCTGTTTTGTAGAATATTTACTGTTGTTGAATTATAGGAGAAATAATAACACACAGAATGGAGTATTTTTTCTCCTCAAATCCTTTCAAAACAAGACCTCCTATAACACTGTGATGCAAACTATTGTAGTTTGCTCCTCCAGCAGTGCCAGGAGGAGCACCAGTGTGTGTGCCAGGGATAATCTACGGAGCTGCTGGAGGCTTCTGTGCCTACAAGAAGGGCACAGTGAGAGCCTTTTTGCTGCTCAGGACCGAGGCTGCCTACATCTTTGTGCTGCCCACCACGACTGCTGTATAAATGGCATTATTACAAGTTTTATTTGCTTTAGTGGGATGGGGGAAAGCCACCTATCCACTCCATATTCATGGAGTTCTGTAGGAGCAATCACCTTTAAGATAAAAGATCAAGCTGACCTAGACAGGTACAGAAAAGAAATATTTCACGTTCCAAACCAATGCCTCCTTTATTACATGGGAAGAATAAATAGGAGGCGCTAATTTTGTGATGCAGTGAGCAGAAACAGTTAGGCGGATCTTATGGAAGAGTACCAGCATTTGATAAGATCAGCAGGCTTTAGGAATTTCTGTGGTATTTGTGACCTTCCTGGCTAAGAATGTTTGTAAGTGGCAGTTAAACGCTCTCCTATATGAAGAATATATTCTGGAGGACAAGTGAAAACAAATAACCTCATGGTAGCGACTCAAATTCCCACTGAGATTGTGCTACTGGCCTAATTTTATGTTCCTTTAATGTGTTAGGAATACCATACACCGACTTGTGACCTGATTTTGTGTTCTTTTAAGGTGTTAGATACCCCACGCACCAACTTGCTGCTTGCCGATAAGAATGTTGCGGTGCATTTGTTTCCTACTTTTGTTTTCCCCTTGTCTCTCAGGCTGGGAAGTGAAACCAACTTCATTTCTATTAAACTGTTCCTCTAGTTTAGCGCTCCTCGTAGCCGCAAGGAGCAGGACCGTGCTCCGCTCCAGCGGCACTTACGGCACAGCTGTAGTCTGTGCCGATGGATGGGTAACACCAGGGCGCGTGTCTTTAGCAGCAGCATGATTGATTGCTATTAGGAGGTGTTATTTCTCTCTACTCCAGATTAAATGTGTTAAAAGTCCTATAGGAATGTTTCCTTTGCAGAGAAAGGCTCCCCACCCCTTCGCTGTTGGTATAAGTGTGAAAGGAGGGTGCCAAGGCTTCTCTTATTTCAGACTTAGGAAACCATGTATATCCCACTGACTTATGCTTCAGTATCTGTTTATCTGCCTTTGGACTGCGCAGACCTGGTAGCATTTCAGAGTTCATTTCGGGCATAACTGCGCCAATTCTCTTCTTAAATTTCAAATCCGCATCCCTACGGTTATCTCCGTGTTGTAATTCAGAAGACTGTAATGACCATAGGCTGAGCTGCAGCATTTTTGGATTGCTACAGTAATATTTACTAACAGATATTTTCTACGTTAAAACTTAACACGGATCTTGTAAAGATAATGTACTTTTTTTTTTATCTCAGAAAGGAAACATTAAAAATCCACTGCAGAGAAGAAAGCATAAACATCCTAAGCCTCATCCCAGGCTTCTGACCTCTTTTTAATGAATCAGGCTCTCCCAGCAAGACCTGCACACCTGTGCATCACTGTTCCAGAGCTGCTGCTTCCCACATGAGTGAGGAAGAGCCCATAAAACATCTCAGGACTTCTATTCTTCCCCTTACTCATCCCAAAGGGGTAGCACAAAAGATTTCAGAAAGATAAGGAAGAAGCATTACTTACACTCCAAGTTACTTCTCCAGACTATTTCGTACCGCTCGATTTTCCTTCAGACTGACTGCCCCTGGGTCTGGGGGTGTCCCGGCGGCCAACCCAGGACCTCCTGTGGGTGTCCCGCCTCCCTCCCGCAGCTGGACACTGGGCTCTGGCAGTGCCAGGCTGTTTTAAATAGTCCTCACCTCTAGCCCTGCATTTCCACCTGTTGTGCCTTAAAGGAATAGCATCCAAAAACTCTGCCAGGTGAGCACCACCCCATGTCACAGCGCGGAAGTCGGTGCCCATCCCAGCTCTGGTGACACATCGAGGGTTCTCTTGCTGCTCTTTACCTCCTTCCTACGCGTTGCCTTGGCACAACAGCCACCCCACGGGGGGGCTCCCAGACGTGGTCTCAGGCTCCTCTGCTTCCTTCAGGAAGGAACCCAGTGGATGTTTGGGGTCAGGTCCGTGGAAGGGGTTCTGCTCTGCTCAGAGAACGGTGCTTTTGTGACAGCCTTTCGCTTGGGCAGGACCAGCCGGCCAGGGCAGGTGGGATTCTTTGGTTTGGAGATGGGTTCCACCAAGAAACTGAGGAGCCCTACAGGGTCTGACTTTGAGCACACGAGGGTCCTTTCCCCGCTCCAGCCCGCCCCCTCCTCTTTGTTGGCGTTGCAATATCATCCTTGAGTCATGACCAGGTTTCCTTGCTGTGAGGACTGAGCCGGCATCTGATCTTACGACACCGCAGCCAGTGGTGGAATAGCCTTATAGGGCAAAGCTGGACAAACCCAAGGTGGTCTTTTTTAGCTACTGCATGGCTTTTTTGGAAATCGGTCTCCCTAAGCAGACCCAGACTGGTTGGTTGTCCTGGGAGAGCAGGTCTGTCTCCTTTCCCTGCTCTCTCCAGCTGCTCTGCCTCCTCTCAGGGGAAGAGCAGGAGTCTGGGTGGGCAAGGGTTGGCCTTGTCTGGTGTACCAAGAACATTGTAAGCTCTTTAGAATGATAAATAACAAGCAGGGGCTTTGCTGCCATCTTCAACCTCCTTTCTTTGCTCTCTTACTGTAGGTGCGACAGAGGTCCAAACTGAAATTCCCTGTGAAGTGTGGGGTTGTCAGAAATGGAACCGTTCAACATAGCAAAATTAATGACGACATAAGTACTTGCATTATGTGGGATGAATCATTAACTTGGTTTACCTTGTACTAATGATGAAAAAGCAGTAATTTAGTCTAACTAGGGGGTCACATAAGCTTTTCTTTTCCACTCTTGGTGAAATCCAGTGAGCTCAAACACAATGGCAGCTCCAGGTGTTCCTGCCGTGCCCAAGGGTGGGAGAGAACCTGACTTGGAGTTGGGTTTGTCAGATCTTAAAGCCAATCTTGGGAAATGCCTTTTTTTTCCAGCTAAGGGTGCCGAGCTCCTTTCTTTCCAGCAATGCGCAGCTTCTGAAGTGAGGAAGGGGTTTTTGAGGTGAGACAGGCTGTTGCTGTGCTTGCAACAAGGGGTGATTGGGCAGGGACTGCGAGCTGAGAAAACGCCCCCAACGCCTCCTCGATGGGAACAGACGCTGACCCTTTTGCAAGCCATGTCCTTCCCACCCATGCTGCTTGCTGGCATCACTTTAGTTTTTATTCTTGAACATAGAGTTGTGCTTGCTTGGCCACGGTAGTCAAGGTGTGTTTGCTTTGCGATGCCTCCAGGCATCTCTCCTTTAGGTGTCAGGCTGTTGGCTTCCCCGTTTGCCTTCTCGGTCCTGCAGTTTGCACAGAGATGTGTTTTAAAGGGGTTTGTGGAGGGAAGGGTCTGCAGGGGGAAGGCAGCACGCCAATAGAAGTCCTGGCAGAAACCAGACAAGGGGACCCACAACCACTTGTGCATCTTGGGGAAGGAAAGTCAGTCCAGAGTGGGTGAACGGTTTCTTTAATCGAGCCACTGTCTTCACTCTTAAGGTTTCTGGTAAAACACATCTGTCATTTTAGGCAAATATATTTACTTGCCTAACAGAGGAGGAAACATCCTCCTGCCAAGTCGCAGGTTCCAAAGCACTTTGGCATCTCCAGAAGATAAACAACCCTGAGCTTGCTTTTTTTCGGGCGGGGGGGCAAAGCACAGTTGGCAGCGTGGCGTGAGACCTGAGCAAATAACCGAAAGCTGCTGCTTGGGTCTGGGCTGCAATGATTCGGGTTTGGAGCTGTGGGTGGTTCTGCAGAGGTGAAGGGGAAACAAAAGTTGAGAATTTCGGTGTGTCCGAGAGACTGAAGTCAGATACAGTTTATACACTGCAAAATAACCCAATGGGTAAGAATTTCTTAAAAAAAAAAAACCAAACCAAAATATCCTCATTTTTTGCCAGCAAACCTAAGGGTCCTTCATCCCACACCCCCTTCCCAGCTGCACCCTCAGGGTGCTCCGCTTCTGCAAGAAGCAGTCAGGGTTGCACACAAAAAGCTTCACTGCAGGTGCTTTATTTCACTCCCTCTTCTATAAACCACAGAGCAAATGACGTTTGAGCGGCCTGTGGGAATTCAGCTCTCTACAGAGGACGTTTGGCTTCTGAGCAGGGCAGGGAGCGACAAGCGGCGCTGGGCGCTTCGCGGTTCATAGCTGTGAGTTGGGTTTCTGCAGGGAAACTTCTTAGCTCTTGCACGAAGGGCTTTGATGGAAGGAGGTTCTGCCTTCGTCAGTCACCTTGAAAAGTACTTTTTCCACCGGTAGCATTGCTGTAACAAAAGGAAACGGAAGAAAAGCTGTGATCTGGCTTTGTCTCTCTATAATATTTCTACAGGCGATTTCCTGGGTGCTCCTGGTTTTGTGCCAAAGGTGGTATTTTCAATGGCTCTGATATTCCAGGGAGTCTTGAGAGCAAAGCTCTCAAGCTACCTGGGTTGGAGGGGACTTCTGGATTCAACCTCCTGCTCAGCTTAAGAGGAGAGTTACCCTGGGCTTTACCCGAAAATGGGCATCTAGGAAAAAAAAGGTACAATTAACAATTTCTGCTTTGCGTTCTCATTTTTAGGAGTGTTTCACAGAATATCGGTTCTTTATTTTCAAGGTTTTAAGGGAGGTGGTTTTTCTTTCCATTCTTTGTATTTAGGAGGGCGAGAGTCCTTCACGCAGCTTCCATTTCCTAAAGAATAATCTCAAATGGCAAGGAAACTTGTGTAGTTTCAGCAAGTTACATTGTTCTCTACAAAATACTTTAGATTTCAGCCTTTCAGCTTGGTTTTCAAGCCACTCTGAGGGCTTCTTTGGCACCTACATCCTCTAAAGGGCTTTGAAAATGCGATGCCTGTAGGTCTGTTTTCTGCTTCCGATCAAGCCCGTGGATGTTGCAAACAGGGGCAGAAATAGGAGAGTCCCCGTGGTGCTGTGCACGGAGGTGGCAGTTCATTCCAGAGGGTACAAACCATAACAGTTTGTTTCTCTCTGCCGTTATCCAGCTTCGAAATATTAAAGCCTGCTTATACGATCAGAGAGTTTGGATCTAAATGCATCGTGATGAGAATGTGAAAGGACATAGCCAAGTTTTTCAAACCACTTTTCCACTAAATTTGATATTTTTTTTTTTTTAACGGAAAAGAGTACCTTTCACCGGTAAGGATTCCCACAACTGTGATATATTCTAAAACATAGGCTCAGATATTTTCTACCAGACCTTCTCTCTAAAGGGTATTACTGCTCCAAGGCAAGACCATTGGTTTTTACATTATGCCGGAAGGTATCGTGTGTCACACATAAACTGGTCATCCTGAATCTAAGGGGTAGCATGGATTATCCTGCACAAGTAGGACAAAAAAGAACGGTACGATTGCAACAGTGAACAAGAATTGCTTGTGTGTAATATTGCAAGAGGTCGTAAGCAGAGTTAATTGAAATAAGAAGCAGGAAGATCGATAACGTGCTTATCCTGTGTAAGCAAAAACTATAATCAATGCTATAATACCTTTATTATATAAACCTCATATAGGATTTAATCCAAGTCTTTTGAAATCTATGGCTCAACGTCTCTTGGTAAGGAATAAAGGCGCCAATTTGGCATCACAGCATAAGTTGTGGACTACAGGATTGTGACTTCTGGACTGTAAACCTCGTGGTTGTCCCATAGAGTGATTTTATGTGCTAAACTGCAAACCCTCTGCTTAAAATTTGTTTTTATTCTCTCCTACCGAGGCAGATGCCCATCCCAGAAAACACCCACCTACATTTGCCGGATTCTGTTGGGCATTCCTGATTTTTTTCTGGATGTGGGGTTTCCTCTATCGTTTGCTCTTTTACAGGGGTCAGACTGGCCTGAATCAGCGCTGCTTCGAGGTTTCCCACGGTGTTTCTTTCTTCCCCTTAAAAACAAAAAACATGGGTGCGATGGAGGGAACAGCTCCTCTATTGCCTATTTAATACACTCTGGATTAGGCCCATTGTTTCCCAGTCTAATTCTTGTGAACAATTTATTTCCACCCCCTGCTGTCCTCGCTGAGGTTTCTTGTCTCTAAATTTATCTGTAGGGACACTGTGTTACAGAATAAAATGTATATGCATATATTTTTGAGAATCAGTTGCTAACAAGGACTTTTCGGGCAAGTTTTTACACCAAGCAGGCTGCTTGCACCACGCAGGTCGCTGCCCTTTATACTTCAGGATTTCCCGAGCACTCATGGAGCCGTAAACCTTCTACATGCAAAACTCAGCCTTCAGAATTTCCGTTTCCTTCATTTGCTCTTTGTTTTATGAATAAAAAAAACCCCCAAGGGCATTGCTTGTTTGCAGTTACAGGCGTGCTTCCAAGCTGCGCTGGTTGCAGAATGGATGCGTGTCTCGAGGTGGAAATGACTCCAGGTCCCAGAAACCCCCAAACCAAAGCCATTGCAAAAGAACCACCAGAACCCAAAAGCTGTTACCTGGCCAACTTACCTGCCTCCTTCTGAAGCTTTATTTTGGCCAGAGTGAGAATAGTGATGGTAATGACAATCAGTAAAATGAGAACTGGTAACACAACTGGGAGCAGACCCGATTCGTGCGATGAGCTGGAAAGAACCATCAGAATTAAATTAGGTTTTGATTCAGCTGTGGGGTGGCTGAAGTACCTTAATGCAACGAAGAGTGCAAAGGAGTTATTAACTTTGACTAAATCAAAGGACAACAGTCAACAAAGTCAAGTAGAGATGAAATAATTTGATCTGGAGTTTGGCTTTATGAGGAATTAATTTCTACAGCTACCTCTGCTCCACGTCATGGGGTTTAGACCTCCAGCTGAACCATGGAATGGTTTGGTTTGGAAGGGACTTGAAAGCCCATCCAGTTCCACCCTCTGCCATGGGCAGGGACACCTCCCACTGGATCCCGTTGCTCAAAGTCCCATTCAACCTGGCCTTGAACACCTCCAGGAATGGGAAATGAGGCCCTCCAAAAGGAAAATGAGGTTATTTTCATCATACGTGGTCACAAGCAAGGTTGGTACTCTTTCTCTCTGAGCTCCTGTAGACTCTTACTCAGTTGGAGGGTGTCTATGTGCTGTCTCCTTGCAAAACTGATATAAATGTTCTCCGAGCTCCACAGGCAGACAGAATTTTGCCAGAATGGTACAAAATCTGACCTTTTATACAAGAAAATGATTTATGATCTGGGACAAGTTCTACCCTCGCCTCTTTTGAGAGCTGGATAGCAGGGAGATACAGCTTGAGAGAGGCTGGGGATGGAGGGAACGGTGCTTCTTGTGCTGGGGGGTGACTGGATGGGGTGCTCTGACATACATGGAGGGCCAGCTGAGGATATTGAGCTGGATTTGTGGACTTTGTGGTTTTTCTCCAGTTATGGCTGATACTGTGCTATCTGATGCATCGGCACAAACTATGCAAATCACCAGAAGGTGGGTGGTGGCCACAGCTGAAAGGTGTAAGAGCTGCTCGCAGCCATCCTGTGGAGCAGGAAGCGCAGAAGGTAAATTCACCAGAGAAACCACTTGCCGCGGGGTAGCCACAGGGCTCGCTGTAGAGAAGTATTGTGTGATAATTACTGGCCAAAATAACTCCCATGCTATCGATTAACCTTGTCCGATGCTGACTCCTTATGCAACACAGAGCAGCCAAACGCTGTGTGGGCTGCTGCCTGTCTCTAAGTGCTTGGATAAAGTGTGCGGTGAAGTGTGGAGCAGGTACTGATTCATCAGTGCTATTGCTCAACCCCAACGTGTCCTCATGTCCTGTCTCCATTCTGAACAAAGGAAAACAGACAGGAGCAGATCTATTGGCTCTGGCACCTGATCTGCAGGAACGACCGGTGCCAGAAGGTTAAGAAACGAGTTCAAAGACACACGCCACAGGTGGACTTGAGATAACCTTGCCTTTGGCTTTTCTGATTAATAATGTCTCCAGTTTGTGTTTGCAACTTGCACGACCCATGTAGAGCCCTGACAGGAGATGATCTCTAAGGTCTTTTCCAACCTAACGATTCTATGAAGTGGGGCAGACGGGGCATAAAACCACCAATTTTTGTGCCAACAAGAAATGTGGTTCTGGACTTACCTCTTGTGATAGATTTCACCTGGGGAGGTTATAGAGGTGCTGGGGGTGAAAGTGGGCAGCAGGGTGGTGGTGCTCTCGGTGGCACTGCCCGTCGTGTACGTCAGGGCCGTGATGCTCCTCTGCGTGGGCGTGCTGTAGGCGGCTGGCCTTGTTGATAAAGCAGGTTTCACAAGAGTAGATGTTTCCAGGTCTTTAGAAGAGCGGGTTTCTATGGAGAAAATAATTTTGTGGCTTAAATATCCATCTTTTTGTAGAGACAGCATGTTAGGTTTACCAAAGATTTAGCTGTTTCTCTGTGCATCTCTGCATTAAAAGATATGGAGCATGATATGACCAAAGCCAAGCGTTTCTATTTTCCCTTGAGTCTTACAGAAAGCATCTTGGGAGTACTAATGAAAACACATTAATACTTGGTAAATATTCATGTTTTAACCGCAGTATTTCTCTCTTTGCCTGCTGGATGGTGGCAGGGATCTGTGTGTTTGGATGCCGCAGCTTCTGAAACTATGAGATAACCTTCAGCTTGTCTTCAGAGCAAAGCGCGCGTCTCTTCTCTGCACTGGCGGGGATCAGGGTGTCGTATCATAAATAATGAATAATGATATTCAAACTAAGTAAATTTCCTCTGAAAGTTCAGCTGACATCCTCGCCTCTGAAAACCTTTACCATCACCTCAGTTACTTGCAGACAACTGTAAGGCAAAATGTGCAGCTGATGTTCCTCATTAACGTTGTTGTATTTATGCATAGGACAATGGAGGGTCTATTCTCACGCCCACAAAGGGGTAGAGGGAAGACTGATTTAGAAACAGGAAAGAGATTTGTTGTTTTCTAAGCCTACCTACCCTTCTGGATGAGCAGCTTCACAGAGGATGTGTGCTCTGTGTGCCCGTTTTTAGCCCCGCACCAGTACCATCCTGCATCCTCCTCTCTCAGGTGGCTCAACACCACTGTGAAAGTCCCGTTTTCCTGGTTGCTGCTGGTTATTTGTATTTGCCCTTTGTAGGACTCGTGCACAAACTCATCCGAATCCACGAGCAGCTCACAGCTCGCTTCCTTCCACCTGCATAAATACTTCTTCTCGTAGTTCCCCTTGGGATCATAGTGGCACTTCACGGACAGCGAGCCTCCTACCGAGCCGGTCAGAAATTTCGGTCTCATGGGAAGGGTGGAGGCTGCAGGTTGGAGAGAATTGTGTTAGCATTTCGTGCTCCTCATCCAGGGCTGCGAGGAACCTACAAAGCCCCCGGAACCCACCTTACCTGCGGTCACCTGCAGAGCCACCGTCCGTGGGCTGTCCCAACTTCCAACTCTTCCCGTCCCACACCTGTACAGCCCCGAGTCTTCCTTTCTTAAGTCATTTATCAAGATTTTGAAAGCTCCAGAGCTATCCCGAGGAGTGATAAAGATTCTTCCTTGGTAACTCTTTCCCACGTAGCCTTCAGTGTCAGCTATGAGAATGCAGCCAGTTGTCCCTAGTTTGCACCAGGACCTCGTCCCACCACCTAGAGTGTCCCCGGGTGGGCACAGGACTGTGATAGAGCCATGGAGCTCCCCCCAGACAACCTCAGTCCGCTCTAACGCAGCGGCATCTGTAGAAAGAAAGCATGTCAGGCATTGTCTGGCACAGATCCCCTGAGCCAGGCAGGAGAGAGCTTTGTTTTACATTTAGGAACAGCTGATTTGGTCGAATCTGTGTACTTTTATGCCTCATCACTATAAATATTGGGTTAATTATCACAGGGTAATTTGAACAGGCTGCCTGGGGTAGTGGTGGAGTTTCCATCCTTGAAGGGGTTCCAACACTGTGTGACCTTGAAAATTTGGGACGTGGTTTAACCGACACCATGAGGTTGGGCTGACGGTTGGACTGGATGAGCTTAGGGGACTTTTCCAAACTTAATGATTCTGTGAGAGAAAAAGCTGGTACTGATGCTCTGGCGTACGGCCCCAAACTGGTCCTGCAAGCCGGGCTGCCGTCTGAGCGGAGCCTCCCCTCTCCCCTGCCAGCATCCTACCTGCCAAAACTGTCAGGTTCAGGGTGACATACAGGTCCCTGTTGGTGGGGCCGATGCCACATCGGTAGGTCCCTGTGTCGTCCTTCTTCAGTCCTGTCATTGTCACCGTGAAGGTGCCGTTCTCAGGGATGTCCTTGAGAGACACTCGCCCGGTGTAGTTCTTGGAGACGTAGCCGGTGGTGGAAACAATAGTGTAGCAAGCTCTCTTTTCTACTATTTTGCACCAATATTTTCGGTCGTGTCTGTTGGCCGATGTGATGGAGTAGAAGCACTGATGAGTGACCGATCCTCCAACCTCACCTGTCAAAACCCTGGATCCATACAAGGTGCTTGAAACTGGCTCTTTTGGAGGAAAAAAGAAACGAAAGTTACCGGTTACTCAGACACAGCCTGGGAAAAACCAGCATAGCTCCTTGAGTCAGAGCCGTGGTTGCGAGTGGTGCCAGTGGGACATTAGCTCGGAAAGTTCAGTTTATTTTGGGAGGTTTCCCCAGTTTTCACTCTGCAGGTGGAGGTGTCCAAGGGAGGATTTAGCCAGGGGTGTGCCAGTGCCCCCAGTTCCAGTTTTGCCTGTCCCTGTCAGTGTAAGTGGCTGCAGAGTGATTTCTTGGCAACTCACCATGCAGCAAAGCGACTAAGAGAAAGAGAACCTCCATGCCCAGCCTTCACAAACGTTCGCTCGGCAGACTTCAGCAATCTTGCTTTGGGTACGGGATTTTGCTGATGTCTGTGTTTTCAAACAGAAAAGAGAGAGATTTGTTTGGGAAGGTGAACCACCCAGAGTGCTCTGATGGCCATTTGGGCAGAGCGCCTGCACCCCCCTGTCTCCCAGACTGAAAATAAAGGGATTTTACAAAGAGTAAGGAGTGCTAATAGTGCTCTGCAGCTTTCGCTGCATGAAATCCTTTGTGGTGTGGATACTAAAGGCACTGCTGGCACAGAGAGGACACCGGTAGCTGAATGGTGCGAGTCTGGAGGGCTGGCGAGGGGTGTGTTGAGGTGCTGCATCTGAGCCGAGGAGCTGCGGTGACGGAGCAGCATCCCCCACTGGCACTGCTGTCATCTGCTGGGCATGGCTGCAACCTCTGCGGGCACAGGGACCAGCAAGGATTGCTGTGGTGGCTGCCAAACCCAGCTCCGGGTGGCCAGCAGCACCCGCGGGACGCGGTGCTCTGCTTGGTCCTGCCCATCCACCCGCAGCTCCACCTGTGCCGTTGAGCCATTTCTTTTCTCCTTTTCTTTTCAGCTCAAGAAACAATAAGAAATGCTGCAGGTCTCAGGAATGCCAACACCCTTAGACACCTCCTGCCAGACCCCAATTCTCTTTCTTCCTTTTATATTTTCCTTCCCTGCAATTTATCTCTGTATGGGACGTTGTTATCCGTTCTCTTATCTCTATTTCAGACAGGAATTTCTTCCTTGTTTGAGTTAAGAATTGGCTGTGGATTACTGCCAGGTTTTATCCTAAAGAGTCTCTACTGAAATTCTTTGTTTGCTCTTTGCCTGAGCCCCACTGCCAATAAAACCCCAGGGGGCAGAAACCACGTGGTTTACTCCATACTCGTTAATGCATCGGAATCACTTCAAAGCATTCAGGAAATACGAACAAGGAAACAACAGAAGCTCAATAGCATAGTTGACCTCATTCCTGCCCATCACAGTGCTCAGCGGCGTCCTGCCAGCTACTGCTTGGCAGCCCTGGGCTGGATGGCCACGGGAGCCCGTTGATGGTCTCCACTCCTTCAGCAGTCGCTTGCCTTGCCCGTCTTGTACTGGGGAGGATGCACATCTCCCTCCGCTGCAAACTCAGGTCCCACCCAGCTCACCCCTCCGTGATAGGAAATGTGGGATGGGACTGCAGAAATGCTCGGTTCCCTTTTCAGAGCAGGCTGAAGCTCTGCGGTGGAGCAGCTGGCAGAGCATCCTCTTTAGCCAGGTTCCCCTCCTTTTTTTAACCCATGGATGAGGCAGCTCCGCTGTGGAGATGAGTGGGTATCTCTGCGTAGCTTGGCTGACCACATCTGCCTGTGCAAAATAGCTTTCTGTGTCCTCAGCAAACAGCAACGTTCAAGTCAACCTGACTCTGTGCCGCCCGACAAGGGGCAGCGGCTCCAACAGAGCCTCCGTGATTTCCTCATTGCAGCTGCACAGGTGAGTTGAAACTGCGCAAAATCTCTTTGTGGGATGGTTGAACAGCTCAAAAATGGTTATTTCTATTCCGTGCCACAATAACTACCAATCTGGAGGACATGAAGCAAAGAAGAGTTAAAAAGAATGCCCCCACAAGTGCTGGAAGTCCTTGTTTTCAAGGCCAGGTTGGAACGGGCTTGGAGCTTCTGATCCAGAGGGAGGTGTCCCTGCCCGTGGCAGGGGGTGGAACTGGAAGGGCTTTGAGGTCCCTTCTAACCCAAACCGTTCTATGATTTACATCCAGAAATCAGGAAAAATACTCTCTCTATGTTCATTTCATCTTTTCTGGTGCAGACCACTCCAGCTGAACCATTGCACTCCTCCCTCTCCTCATTTTTTGGGTAGGGACACAGGGAGAAGTCCTGGCTTGCTGAAAGTAATGAAGCAGTTGCCAATTTTGCCAACTGGAGGCCAAAATTCCATCAAGTGCTGACCCTGATCCAATGGCAGGTGTCCTTGCCCATCATAGGGGGGTTGGGTGGGCTTTGAGATCCCTTCCAACCCAAACTATTCTATGATCTCCAAGGGCTTTCAAGCTGCTAATAAAGAGTTCTCGCTTTTTCCAGGAGGGAAAAACAGTCTGATTGTCTTCGGTACCTGCAGCTGAGCCCTGGCCACGCTTATTGAACCTGCAGCCACCTCTCCTGGGTCACCCACAGCGTCCACCGGCGTTGCACAACAGGATCTGCAGGTACGTGGTGGCTGGCTGACACGAGGGAAGTTCTGCAAGCAGGGGGCTGACCCACAGTGCAAACGATTTATGGATTAGAAGGAAGCTAAATTCATGTTCAGCCAGGTCTTTCCCACCATGCGTCTGCTCTCGCCGCGTCGTTCGGTTATTGGGTTGCTTCATCTGAGCTCTTGAGGGATCTGCGTGAAGATGCCCTTAGAGCGAGCATTGATTTAGGAGCTGGAGATTGGTTTCCTACCTGGAGAACAGAGCTGTCAGCTGAATTCTAATCTCATTTGATCTTAGGCTTTAAGTGAGGAGGGGGTTTGTGTTGCTTTTTTTTTTAGTCTGTAAATAGGCATTAAAAATTAAAAAAACAACAGAAAGTGAAAAGAAAGAGCTAGAAATATAACTCCCAGAAATGCTGCCTTTACTGCAAAGCAAACCATGGGGAGGCCCTGGCCCAGGGTGCCCAGAGCAGTGGTGGTTGCCCCATCTCTGGAGGGGTTCAAGGCTGGGTTGGATGGGGCTTGGAGCAAGGAGATGCTGCGTAACTGGGCAGGGGCCCTCTGTGTAAGGATTTCCCTCATCCACACCATTTTTATATGTGTTCTTTGCAAAAAAAAGTCACCAATCTAATTCATAGATTGAAAAAAAAAAGAAAAAAGCACCCTCGTTTTTCTTTTTTAAAAGGATTTCAGTATGAGTTACAATACATTCATTGCTATAGAAACGCTGATTTTAAAATTTCAATCTGTTACACATCATAGCGAAATCCATCCAAGTAGCTCGTGTAATTGCTGTGCCATAGTATTTTACTCCAGAAAGCAGATTTTAAGGGCAAATTGAGGATCACCTACCTTATTCTGGGATGCTTCTCTTGCTGGAATTTTTCTCCTATTCTGTCCCCAGTATGGATTCAGTCAAATAAAGCGTTTTTTTTGCAGTTCGGCTCTTGATGTTTAGTTCTATTTTCAGTATATTGATGTCCAGAGTTTGAAAATGGATGCACCAAAGCTTTTCCTAATTCCAGACGTGCGTTGCCGAGCGGATTGGAGATGATCAGAATGCTGACAGAAACAGCAGAGGTACCACCTATGTACTGAGCATGGAACCCCAAAATGGTCATTTTTAGCCACCTAATGACACAGGTGACATCATGGGAGGGAATAAAAAATGCGAAGAGGGCAGAAGCAGAAATCGCAAGAGTCTGCGAGGAATTCCCCTGCTCTACAGACAACTTGCAAAGTGTAACACCAGGCAAAGGTCTCCAAACCCTGGCAGCAAACCGCTCTTCTCATTGAACTCCTTGCAGAGAACTTTACATAAAGTAGAACTTGGTGGACATTTCCTCAAACTGCTGTGGTTCACATGAACCCAGGTGCTTTATGTAGCTCACATTTGTCTTTTGATCCCATATTCTTCACGAATGCAGGGCAAAAAGGTGGTTTCTGCTTCAAAGTCTATTATAAAACAGTCCCTGCACTGAGAATGAAGCAAGTGATGATGTTGCGATGGCACAAGAGCTACTTGAACAGCAAGCACCTCTTTTTAGTCCAGTCTTTTCCCGTGATAGACGCTTTGCGTTGCAGAGCATGCTCGGATACCTCTTAGAATCATAGAATCATGGAATCGTTAAGGTTGGAAAAGACCTTTGAATCCCTTTACTGAAAGAATAGACCAGGCTGCCCCGGGCAGTGGTGGAGTCCCCATCCCTGGAGGGGTTCAAAACACATGTAGACTTCGTGGCTCTTGGGGACACTGTTTAGCGGGCGTGGTGGGGTCGAGCTGACGGTTGGACTGGATGAGCTCAGAGGTCTTTCCCAACCTTAATGATTCCATGACTGTATCAAATCATTGCAGCACGGCCTGACTGAGCTGAGCTGCCACGCAGCTAAATACAAGCTGAGAAATTAAGTCGGTGCATCACTACGGTGCAGGGGTTTTACCTGAAAATATCTTTAAGCTCACTCAAGGAGTTGTCATTTTGTGGTGATTAATTTCTCGCTACATTTAATCTTGCTGAATTTTAACCATTGCATACTTCAAGTCTGTCAGCGACCGAGTTGCTTTGCCAGAAGAAAGGCACCATCGTCCATCTCCAAACCCAGAGCTCTGTAAAAGTACAACGGAAGCCCAGGCAGGTTGGAGGCACGTTCATCCCGAGCAGTTACAGTTTGTTCTGGGATAAACCTGCTCGTTGCCTTACAGGGATGTGAAGATATAACTGAGGGATTTGCTCATAAGCACACAATTCCTCCTTTGCACTAAAGCAAATAACCTTAATTGAGAGAAATGTGGATGTGGTGTTACTTCAAAGCTATGCAGGCATCGTCACAGTTGTGTTATGGCGAGGGACTTTGGTTTTCCTTCAAATAAAAATGATTGATGGAAGGAAATCTCTTTTTTGTGACTCTTCTGAGAAGGCCTTGGGCTGGTCCCAGCACCCTGAGCGTCTCCAGGGTCTGCAGGACAACACTCGCTGTGTGAGGAGTGGTGCCTGGTTCCAAGTGCGCAACGGAGAGTGGACACAAATTACTTTGTTCTGACCTGGTGGGGTCCAAAGGTCCTGCTCGTCGCCTCCTGAGCACAGGCGTGTTTTGAAGACAGATTGTGTTTTGAGTAAATCAATCATTGAAGCACTTTGGAATCTCCCTATATGAAGATAAAACGCTGTTAAGCAGCTTTGCTTTCTTTATCACTCTATGATATTGCAGTAGTTGTGGGTTTGCTTGAAAAGACTGCTGTGCCATAAACTTCCCGATATCAATTAGGCTTCCACAGAATTAATCCGTCTAAGGACATTTATTACCTTATCAGTAACAAAGCGATAGGATTGCCCGTGTATTTACAATAGAACGTGATACACAAAGCCGACGGTGGGAAATCATATCACTGCTCAGTGCCCTTTTTTTTCATGCTGCAAGTGTGGCTGAAATGTTGAGTTTGGAAGCCCTGACAAGTCCACTGTCCAGAGAGACCCCATCAAGCGATGCTGAAGGGGAGGCTCCTTCCTTGGAGTGCAGCTCCTTTGGTGCTCAGAGGTGCTTTGCAGATTTGTATTCGAGGGCTCAGGGCAAAGCTGAGCCGATGCCATTCCTGCAGGGCAGAGGTGGGGAGGGGATTCCAAGGGTGAGCTGAGGATCAGAGCTGAGCTGGTGGTCCTTGTCCTGCAGGAAAACCTTATCCTGGAGCAAGGGTGGTTTCCAGCAGCCTGGTCACCCCAGCTTGTCCTTGTTTGGGTGACAACTGGGGAAGGGCAGCACAGCAGCACTGACATTGCAGGAGCCCATGAGCTGATGTGGGGGTAAAGCACGTGGACACCCACCACAGGACAGTGGGGACAGGCAGACCAAGCGCTGCAGAAGTGCAGCTGCCCTCAAGAGACATCAGTTCTGGAGGCAGACCAAAAGGTCTAGGGGTATATTTGTGCCTTGAGTTTGGGAAGCTTTCTGTATGCTCAAAGGTTGTTCTCATAATTGTTTTATTGCTTCCAGTAAGGCAAAGCCTCTCGACCTCCGCAGCATTGTTAATAATTCCTTTTAACTGTGGTACCGGGTTAATTACCTCCTATGTTGCATTCTCTTCTTTTACTAAACTGTTTTTACCACCTGTGAAGCTGTGAAAGGTGAAGACCGCTCTGCTGGGAGAGCACGGGGAGATGGGCTGCATCCCCATCCCTACCAGCCTCAGCCCCAGGTGTGGGTCTGAGCTGGATACGGGAAGGACCATCCCTGTGCATCATTTATTACTGACCTTGAAGGCGAGGGGGGCTGACCTTGCTGCGCCCCAAGGGAGAGCAGCCCGTGTGTGCTGCCAGCAGCAACTCCCTTGCATCCACAGGGTCCTGGGGTGAAGATGTCTTCTGAGGAGCAGCCCTGGCAGCATTTTTCCCCTCTGGGAAGGCTGCGGGGTGCTGGGCTGTGCTCCCCAGGCGTGCACTGCCGCCCCGTGTTGGCGTCACAGCCGTCACCCACTGCGCATCCCTGGGTGGTGACACCACTGCTGTTTGCATGAAGTACTTGGGGAGGTGAGGGTGCAAGAAAAAGGGTGAAGGTCCTGCGCAGGGACGGCTAGGGGAGGGGAACAGAGTCCTCTCTTCATCCCCGGGAGTGGCAGATCATGGAATCATAGAATAGTTCGGGTCGGAAAGGACCTTAAAGATCATCTATCTCCAACCCCAGTGCGATTCCTCGGCTCTGCTTGGCACAGGGGGCTTCTTTCCCAGCTTCGTCCAATCTCTGCTGACCACATCTGTCTTTTCAACCAGAGTAAAAAGGTTGTTCTCCTCAGGGCTGCAGAGTTTGCCCCCGGAGCAGGATGGACCTTCTGTCCCCAAGCCTGCAGGGAGCAGGTTGGGATACCTGCTGCTGGTTTTCTCATGGATCCATTAGCAGGGAGACACCCAGCTGTCCTCAGACCACAGCTGGAAAATGGCTCTTCCAGTGACTTAGGTTGGGTTTTATTTGGATGCTGATTCCAGGCCTCTCTGGGTGTGAGGTGGGACCCGGCTCTGGCTCTGCATTTCCTTCATGTTATTGAAGAAGGCACAAGGCAGCGCCCCGCCGGCAGAAAACAGGGAAATACGAGCACATCGGACACGGATGGACACGCTCCAGGGAAGTCAATCTGGGCAGGAGGAGTTGAAAGTAGAACAGCAGCATCCTGCTGCCAACGGGTCAGCGCTGGGGCTGGTCCCCGTACCCATCACCCTTCCACTCGTGTTGGTGGGTTGCTCGCTGCGGGGGATGCCGGACCCCCCTGGGGTTTGTGCACTCCTGCGATGCCCAAAGGATGCGGGTGTTCAAAGTCTTCTGTGAGCTGCCGGGGTCTGGCATCCCCTGAGCAACTTGCTACTTTCTCAAGCAAATACCAGAGCCCATGTGCAGATAGAAAGGAGCAGAATAACTGGAGAAGTGGGAAAATTGGGCAACCCGCCCCAGGTGTTGCTGTATTTTAGGAAGGGTCCTCCTGCCTCAGCAGGGAGGGATCAAAGGCAGCAACAGGCGCAGCGGGATTGCTGTCAAACGAGATCTCCGGCGAGAAGCCAGTCGGGCCAGGTGCTGCATCCCGAGTTGCTCTGAAGAGCAATGAGGTGGCGAGATATTTTGGGTGGAGGCTGATTGCCTTTGACAGAGATGATTTCAAGGGGTAGGAACAAGCGACCTCTCCTGCGGCAGCACCTCGCGCTGTTTCCTCACCTGTGTGGGGTGGGAGCATTCATCTTAAGGAAGAAATTCTTCACAGTGAGGGTGGGGAGGCCCTGGCCCAGGTTGCCAAGAGAAGTTGTGGCTGCCCCATCCCTGGAGGGGTTCATGGCCAGGTTGGATGGGACCTTGGGCAGCCTGAGCCAGTGGGAGGTGTCCCTGCCCATGGCAGGGGGGTTGGAATTAGATGATCTTTAAGGTCTCTTCCAACTCAAACCATTCTATGATTCTATCTTGGTCCCCCCAGGAGGTCCATGGGTGTCCCAAACCCACTCCTGCTTTTGGATCAGGGACATCTGGGGACCCCATCTCCTTCAAACAAAAAGAGCAAATGAATTCCGCAGGGGCGGCAGCGCTGGGGGCAACAAGGACCACTTTCTCAGCATCATTCACAAAGAGCTGGGAGCGACAGGCAGTTAGGAGTGGGGAGGATGGGTCTGTCGGGGAAGCAGCAATGGCAGCACAAGGAAAGATCTGCTCCTGGAGGAGTACCACTGCCTTGCACCTTCTCCTGTGGCTAAAGGAGAGTTATCTTTCAGATGCATTACGGAATTTATTCTTCCGGACTACACCAGTTAAGGAAGTGTCTCTTCCTTCCCATAAGGAGAATCTCTTCCCTACGAGCAGCCCAAGCGAGCGGCGCCGCAGACACCACATAGCACCAACCCTCTGAGCCCGTGTTTTACCGACGCACAGATGTCAAGGTTGCTGTCAGCGTCTTGTCTGCAGTCAGGAATAAATAGTAACAACCTCTGCTCACTCTGCAGTGCCCGTAGGAGTTAATGATTAAACTCCAGCGAGGGCAGTGCTCTTGGAACGAGTCAGATATGTTATCACTGCACACAGAGCCCTGTGCAAGGAGCAACAGTGACCCTTTCTGTCTCTTGCTGGAATTCAAAGTTAAAGGGAATTTGGAAACAAAGAACAGCTGAGAATGCCAGGAAGGAGGAGCGTACTCGCACCCCTTCCCTGCCAAGGGCGTTTCAGCAGCTCACGGAGCCCAAACAAGGAGTCGCCGTGGCAGAGCCAGAGATGGGGTTTTCAGAGCAGGAATGAGGAACCTTGGATCTAGTTTGGTTTTAAGATAAGAGGTAAATTTGCATCCCTGGCAAGTAAAGCAAAACAAACCCAGCCCAAGGAAAAACCTCGGTCGTTTGAACACAGCAGTAAAAGGTTTGAATGAGTTTGGTGGAGCTCGTCTTTGCTATCTGGGCTTCCTCTACCTGCAGGTTGTTGGCGCTGAGCACTGCACGCATGGGAGCGGCAGGGATAAGGGCTGGGGGTACGGCTGCCTTTTGTCTTTCAACATTCCATTAGAAAAACATATGTAATAGAGAGAAACATAGAGCGTATTGTGTCAAACCCTCTGCTGGGTTGTCCTGAGCGTGGACAGACATCACTCTGGGCATTCCTGCTGTTGATCTGAGCAGAACTTTGATTCACCTGGGGGAGATTCATCTTGGCTCCCCGATCCGGTGGGAGGTGTCTGGAACTGAATGGGCTTTAATGTCCCTTCCAACCCAAACCATTCTATGGATCCGCTGCACAGTCATATTGTAATGGGCTGAGGACAGTCAGGAGGACAATAGTTTACAGGGAATGTTGCTCCCATGCTCGAGAGTCTGCCACGCTGTTTTTTCGTTATTAATAACTGTAAACAGCCGGGGCTTGCCTAGGTTGGTGTAGTTGGAGCGATGCTCCTGTGATGCTCGAGGCTGATGAGCAGTTTGGGCTCAGCCCCGTGCCTGGCCTTGGGGCGGGGGGATCTGGGACAGGGTGACACGAGCTGAACCCCAGCAGCAGTTCAGCCATGCCTGACTCCACAAAGCCTCAGTTTATCATAATTACCAAGAGGCTTGTAGGTTTTCGGCGTGCCTGTGAGGATTATGGCATTGCCCAGAAGTCCCGCTGAAGCAGCAGGCAGTCGCGTTAAACACAGCGCGCGGCTGGATGAGTCCCCACCCCGAGGTGCCGCACCGACCCAGGGTCTGAGTCCCACTGCCTTCCTCCCTGTGTGGCCGTTGATGCTGGTTGGGGCAACAGGAATATGAAATACCATTGCAGTGGCACAGGAACCCTTCCCAGACCTCCTCGCTTTGCCGTGCCCCGCTGGGAATACCACACCGAGCTCCGAAGGGAAGAGAAAAAGGCCCTGGGTGGATTAGGCAAAACATGGGGGTTATCCTGGTGCATTTCTGATGAAGCAGAGAGATGCAATGCCCTGTGAAATAGGGGTAATTTATCCTTCCTTCGTACTGGAGTAGGTGGAGTTGGAGAGGGTCCTCCTCTCCACCTAAATGTGAGCTTCGGCTACTGTTCATTGTACAAACCCCACTGGGACGTGGTTAAACACCCTCAGACATCTACAGTCCTCTCCCAGAGAGCTGGGATGGCTCCAGGGAAACTCTGGGTCTCACAACCCAGACTCAATGTTCTCCAGGTGGAGGTGTGTTGGACCAACAGTAGCCAATTCCATCTCCCCGACCTCCTGCAGGACAGCAGCCTCAAGGCTCCCTGCTGACACCCTCCCCGATGCTGCTGCACGGTGACAAAGTCTGTTATTAAGACGACCAGTTTCTCCTGGAGACGGTGGCCCAGTAGAGCGACGTTCTTTGATATCACCAGGATTCAACAAACCACTGCTCCTGAATTTGATCTTTGTAATGAAAGATGTGCACAAGGATGCTTTTAATTGGGACAGTAGGTCTTGACAGGCTCACGTAGACATGGAAATGATATGTCTGAGCCAGGATGGGACTGATAGTTAAGAAGGAGATGAATAGTCCATGCAAAACGCAAAGCGGAGTGTTTTCTTTGGGTCTTTTCTAACATCACTGCACTCTGTAAACACAGCGTGTATAATCTGCATTAAGGCACTGACGGTACATTTACCATCTTTTCTACTTCTGGACTACTTCCGTCTCTCTTCATGGCTGTTTTCTCAGTTGGGGTCTGCTATGATTTTTACTGTTGGGGCATAAGCCAAGCAAATTTCCCCAGAATTGAGTAGCATAAAGCCTGTTTTCAGAGGTGCCCAGACAAGACTCTCTGAACCCAGCTGGAATTAGATTTTGTTTCTGTTCCTGCTTTCTCCCATCCACCTCCCAGACCCCCCCAAATGCATTAATTAATTGGCACTAATAGGTAGGAGCAGCCTTTCCCTTCAATCCCCAGCAAAGGAGCAGTGGCTGCTGCAGCCCCTGGGCTCAGCTGGGTGGGTGCGGGTGGCTGGAGGAGCACAGCTGTGGCTCGTGGTAGCTCATCTGACAGCCCACCAGCTTTTTCCCCTTATAAAAGAGAGGCTTATCACCCTCCTTGGGCTCCTGCTGGTTTGCCAACAGGGGCTGTTCCAGTGGCTCCTACACCAGGTGATGGTGAGCATCCCACCGGCACTTGGCTGAGGAGCAGCTCCTCGCTGGAGACTCTGCTGGTGAGAGGTGGAGGCTGGGCTGAAGCAAAGGTAAGAATCTTCCTTTGAGTCTATGGATTATGGGTTATACCAGGGCAGGAGAGCTTTGCTCCCTGTGGTCCTCGCTGCCTGTGCTCCAGTGGGCCAGGGCTGGGGAGCAATTATCCAGGTGACTGGAAATGTGAGGCTGCTCCCACAAACGAAGAAGGGGAATATCTGGGGTGGTGTGAGTGAGCCGGCAGGCTGCAACCGGCCTGATGTGCAGACACGCAGCAGGAGAGGTTCCCACCCAGGGCTCCTCCGGCTGCAGACTTTCAAGTGCAAATGATTGACTTTAAAGACAGTGAGAACGCAGAGTAAATGAAAGAGGAGAAGAAACTGCAAGACTCAGCTGTGAGCGAAGGGGTCGGTCCTCTGAAGCTCTTGCATGCTTTAATGCTGCATTTTCGTCCGTGTGCCCTTCTCCGATGACCTCTCCTTTTTACCTACGGTGGATTCCAGCATTTAATGTGGAATCCATTAAGTGCTACTTAATGCTCTGTCTCACTGCACATCACTTGCATAACACAGACCCACGGCTACTGCAGTCTCAGAGAAAATCTCACCTTCTTTATCTATTAAGAAAGGAGGAGAGATTTAAATACCACTGAAAGCATTTTTGGCCTGAAATAGAAGATCAACTTCCTTTAGAACCAGATGGGTTTGGAAACAAATTTCTTGTCTTCCAAATCTTGGCTTGTTTAGTCAGAATCGGGGTGTACTACAGCGTGGCAAAGCTAAGTTGTGATTAGACTTTCCAGCAGAAATCTCACTCGCAGGGATTGCTTATTAAGCTACGATGTGGCGGAGTGATGTTCGTTAACAGGACTTGTCCACATGGCCCAGTTGGTATGAAATGGAAATAAAGGAGAATACATTAAACCAACAGCCACAGGAGATCAGGATCATTCCTCTGTGGATGAGCTCCAGACCTGTGCCTCTCCTCGGGCTGAAGTGCTTCTGCTGCTGCTGAGCTCTCTGGGTTGAATCACTCACCGTGGGCAAGCCCTGTTCCAAAGGCAGGCGTTGCTGTTTAATCCTGCAAGCGCAATATGACATTTTACAGGCTAGCTATGTTTGCAGCCATTAGAAACGAAGGTGTTTGTCCCCTGAGGCTGTGTGACTGCCGGGCTGGGACCTTACGCAAGAGCAGACACATGACTCTGCTTGGCACCACCCTGAGTCAAACCCAACCGCTGATGGAGGGATCCCATCTCGCAGGGGAACACGGCCACCTCTCAGCTCCATGGAGCTTATTTGCGGCGTCTGGGAGTGGTTTCCTAAACCCAAGCTTCTCTTTGTGGCCTCTGCCCTGGGATGCTGGGGAGGAGAGGGATGGGACAGCGTGGATGTGAGCAACTGGTTTGTAAGAGCAGAGAAACCCCTTCCAAGGGAAGGCAGCAGCTTCCCGGGGCTGAGTGGACCAGGTTGCATGGAGGAACCTCAGCTCTGATGGTGTTTATCATGATCCGTTCTTATCAGCACAGGCTCACGCCCAGAGCTCTACGCGTAAGGTGGTGTCTGTGCCTTGCTCAGCTCTCAGTGCCACCAGCCTTAATCCTGACTGGTGTTGATCCCTTCTCCCAAACTACAAGCAATAGGACGAGGGGAAATGGCCTAAAGTTGCAGCAGAGGAGGTTTAGGTTGGATACTAGGAAAAATTTCTTTACTGAAAGAGTGGTTGTAGGCTGCCCAGGGCAGTGGTGGAGTCTCCATCCCTGGAGGGGTTCAAAAAGCATGTGGTCGTGGCCCTTCAGGAGGTGGTTCAGTAGGGATGGTGGGGTTGGGCTAATGATTGGACTTGAATGAGCTTAGAGAGCTTTTCCAGCCTTAATGATCCTATGGCTCTATGAATTAGAGGCCCGGCTCTGGGTTTTGTCATAGGAGCCTGTTTAGTATTCACAACACTGTCTTGAAAAGCTGATTGTACTCCAAGGTCAACGATGAAAACGATTGAATGCAGATTTATCTTAATACTGCAAGCAGTTAATTAACGTCAGTCCATTGTTTAGTGTAATTGCCTCCACAGGTCAGCCCCTCTCTGAAGAAAGCCTGCATCGGTTCCAAATTAAATTGCCTGTTAGGAACAAAGGCGCTTGTTTTATTAGCAGAGGCGCTCGCTGGATGTCCAGCACGGAAAGCCAGGGTTGCAGGAATGATTGTTTTGGTGAAGGAAGTAAAATGATCTTTTCAAGCTAAGCTGTTTGTGTAGCTTCTCAACCAACAGGGCTGCTGTGGGAGGTCTGATGCACTGATGCAGGAGGTGGTGCAGAATGGAGGGGGTCAGCCGGGGCAGCAGCATGTCCCATATCGCCCATCCCAGTCTGGCAATGCTGTGGAAGTCTTTTCATCTGTTTATTGCACTGAAAGCACTTCCACAAAATCCTGCCTCCCGTGGGTCCTGGGTTGCAGGAGACCCCAGCGTCAGGTCCAGACCTCAACATCTGCAACGCCTGCATCCTTAACTCCTCAAGTTAAGACAGACTTGGGTTAAAACTTGCTGTTCATCTTTACCAGAGCAACATAAATCTATACTACGCAGTCATTTTCTGCTCGTACATAAGTTTATTCCAGAAATAAACTATCTTTGTTATAAAAGGGGACAGCACAAGTGTTGACAGCGTCAGCTGGGTCTGGAAGGTGTGAGGGGAGTCTAAAAGGGAGTGAGATGGTGTTGTCTCAGACTTGCATCTCTCCCACTTTGGGCAGCACTTCTGGTTCTGCCACTCGTACGCAATCTGTCGCTTCTTAGCTGTCGCTTCACAATGAACGTGGCTGTTTGTGCGTCCGCTGAGCGCTGGATCTGGGCTGGCAGGGCTGGATGTGGGAGCAGGGGGGTGGTGGAGGAGAGGCAGTGGGGTGTCTGTGCAGCCTCCTGCGTTGGGAGCATTGCTGAGCTCCCGCTGCTCTGACAGTTTTGTACGTGGCAGTGGTTGCTTTTCAGAGGCACTTGCGCGGGGCAGGTGAGTGCTCAGGTCTCGGAGGCTTTGATAAAGTTCACAACCCCTCCCAAAATCCTAAGGAGCAGCAGACTCCTGCAGTTCTTCCCAGAGAGGCTTTATCCACAGCCAACCCCTCTTAAAATAAGCCGAACCCCCAATTTCACAGCTTCCCTCTTGCAATGAATCCCCAAATGTATCAAAGACCTTGTAGAAGACTACGCCCCATCCACATGCTGAGGGATGCTCTATATAAATAGCTCATGTACACCTGCTATATACAAAATCCTATGTACACGTGGCATTATTCAGTGCGAAGCCCTGAATGCCTCTGGTGGTACCACTCCCAAGATGCTGGGGCAGGAGATCACAGCAGAAGATGCTTATGGTTGTGCTGCTGGAGGACAGGCAGTGAAGGCACCTGGATCCAGGATGAAAAGTCCATTTTCCAGCAGCCCCGTCGGCCGTAGAGCTATTCCTTCAGCAGACCGAGCTTCTTCAGTGCCTCTCGACGGTTCTCATCGGTCACGCCTTTGGGGGAAATCTTCACGCTGACGCAGGAGCGAGTTGGCCTGGGGAAACCCGGCAGTGGGTGCGACCGACGCTTGCTGCTCTTCTCCTGCTCCACCTGCTCAGGCTCCTTCAGAGTAGCAAAGTCCTTCCCTGCCCCGAGGGATGCTGGCCGGGGGCGGCTGCTCCTGAGGAAGCTTGGGGCGAGCCGCTCGATGAAAGACATCTTCCCCAAGGAGCTGCTGGTCTTGACGTTCTGTTCCTTGGTGCTGGCCATGTAGCTGCTCAGCCCCACGCCGGAACGCTCCAGGGTGTTGGATTTGAAGGTCATCTGCCGGATACCTGGCACCGACCTCTCCACTGCCTCACAGTGTGCCTTGGGCTCCCCAGGGATGGGAGACGGCACCTCCCTTGGTTGGGTTTGCACAGTAGGTGGAAGGTGGGTGCTGGGCTCCTTCCTGTCCTGTGACAGCCCAAGCTTCTCCAATGCTTCCCGATGGGCTTTCTCCCTCTCCTTGGGGTCAAGGTGCCCTGAATTCACCTTTTCAGTAGCAGCATCACCGGCAGAGCCAGGCTGAGAGCCGGCTGAGGGCAGAGGTGATGCTTTCACCTTCTGGCTGCACTCCGTGGCAAGTGGCACTGGGCTGGTTTTGCTGGTTTTCAGGATAATATTTGGTGGCAGTTTTCGTGGTTTGGGGGCAGTCGGAGGCCCACGCTTAGCGTCAGGGTCCTGAGCGACTTCTTCCAATGTGGATTTTTCTGGCTCGCCCCATGAAGTCCAAGTCTTGGTCTCCTTGGCTGCTTCCCTCTTGGAATCTGAACGACCGCTGCGTGACCACTCGTGGCTCACCTGGTCATCCTGGAAGGGATCTGAAGGTTGGATAATCAAAGATCCCCTGGACTTCATCTGGCTTCTTGCGTTGGCATGGTCAAACCTGTCTTCCTTGGCCATGTCCTGTGAAGTTTTGCCTACAGGCACTGTGTCCTCCACTGTGCGGATAGCTGCTTTGCTGTCAGAAGCTCCGTTTGCTCTTTGTGTATTTGCCGCCGTGATGCCCTTCGGAAGACTGTAATAGCCCGGGCTTGGAATCGCTGCTGGAGCTGAGCTTGAGGAGGCCGAGATGCTCTTGCCACTCTTCTGCTCAGCTGCACGCTGCTGACCTACACTCGGAAGAGGAGCCCCATTTTCCACGTCTAGGCAAAGAGAGAGGTGTGAAGTCACGCACTGCTCCGCAGACACACAGGACACCTTCCTGTTCGCAGAGCACACTTTGTGCCTGCAGAGCCGGTGCAGCCGCGGCAGAGAGCTTGCACCCAGAGCTTACCTTCACCCCAGCTGACACACTGTCGCGGCTAAGAAAGTCAGATAGTTTGGATTTGACAAAGAACGTGATGAACAAAGAGCCTCACTAATCTGTGTAAGCCTGTTCAAAGATGCTCTGCCCTGGAGTTCTGCTGACCTTGCTCGATCCCTGTCAGCAGCTCCTGCACAGGAGACCTGGGAGAACGCAGTCGCTGCCCTGCCTATCTCGCTACCTACAGCCACTTTTCACCGCGGAGTGGTGAAAACAAGCTCTTTCCTCGTCTGCCAACGCACCCCAGTGAGAAAGTCCCTTTGGAAAAGGGCTGGAGCCCCAGGATTTCCCTGCCTGTGGCAGGTGGTTTGCAACTGAACGATCTTTAAGGTCCCTTCTAACCCAAAGCCCCTGTGATTCTGTGATTTCCAGCCTACCCTGGTGAGCAGAGTCTCTCTTGGACCGCATCCCAGGCAGCTTGGAGGGCTCCACGTAGTCAGCGTCATCGGTAGAAACCCCACTGTCTGCTTCTGCATCCAGTGAGCCGATAGTTTCTTCTAAGAACATCAAACACTCTTTTTCTTCCACAGATAGGTAGTCATAACTGTTATCACTCTGGAAAAAAAGAAAGAGAGCAGTGCTGGTAGGAGATGGAGCTGTGTTGTTATTCACAGCTCTGGTGGTTAAGAGGAAGACCTGTGAGAGCTCCTGGCCAGGAGACTTGAGCAGTGACTATTCAAAAATAGGTGATTATTGCTACAGAAACCTAGACAACTGCCTACTAGCACCAGAAGATGGGTTATTCTTAACTTGGAAGCTTGATTCCTACCTTTAATTCCTTAGTTTGCTTTGAAATATGATGGGTAACAGGCGTGGTCTTATTGGTACAGACACCTGAACCTTAGAAACATGTCTAAACATCATAAATGCTGCAGGCTTATCTGGGGGCGGTGGTCCCTCTCCTTGTTCTCCTCTTCATACCCCAGCTTCGAAAGGAGTATGGCGAGATCCCGTTTAGTTTCTGTTGTGTTTCAAGTATCATGAGATACGGTTGCTCTGGAAGTGCTGAGTTAAAAGAGGATACATGTGCTGTGTCGAGAATAAAACTGCAGCGCAGTAAAGGATGGAATGTGCACCAGGTCAACAAGCGTGGAAAAGAAATTGTCCCAGGTGGAGTTGTTTTGCAAGGAGACACCTATCCAAATCTTTTATCATGCAATATCGCAACCAGTTTTTCCATCCCTAATAAATTTCAGAGGGTTTGGTTCTGGTTTGCAATACATCAAATGGAAAACCTGTTCAGGACCGAGTGCTGCGCTAGCACGTATCAATTATGCTCCACGTCAGACAGGATGTAATTAGTGCATCAATCTTGGAATCAGTGTTTGGGGACAAACAAGCTTTAATGGACAGATAGTGGAAAAATTACACATCTACACCCATGGCCCAATCTCATCTCTGCCTTAACAAGGGAATTAATCTCTTGTCAGCCGGGAGGAGCGCGGCTCGCTGTCTCTTCCAGGTGAAGTCACTCCTGTTGGAGCCAGTCTGACCCAGTTATCGGACCGGGGATCAGGCAGGCTCCTCCTGCCCAGTGCCTTCTCTCTCTGCCTCTGCATCTTCAGGCGATGCAGGAGCTGCTGGGCTCTCGCTGTCGTTCCCCCAAGGAGCTTAGGCTCCTGATTGCTGCCACACGCGTGGCAGGAGGGAAAGTCTGGGGGTGCTTCAGGGCAGGAATTAACTCTGTCCTTGCGCTGCTCTTAGCAAGCTGCTGTTTCATGTCCCCCAGGTGCTTCCAAAGCATCCACAGAGAGATGCTTTGAGCGGAGATCTGACTAAAATCCTTCCTCAGCCACTGAAAGGGGCAAATCGAGCCCCTGCCGTGCCCGGGCTGGGTGCAAAGGGGTTACTTACACGCTGCGAGTCGTTGGAGGCCGTGCTGACCATGCTGTCCCAGCTGCCAGAGTTGCAGCCAGCCATCCCCAGCCCCAGCTCCTTCCTGGGCATATCACAGGCTGCCGCAGCGTCCGGCGCGAGGGGCGATATCCCGGCTGAAGCAGAAGAAAGGAGAGGCGTTAAGCTGTGAGACCCATGAGGTGATGGATGCAAGCGTGCTGGACTGTAGGCTGCTCTCTCCAGGAGAAGGGGCAGCTGGGCTTTGCTAAAGCATCCTTGGAACTGAAGTTTTCCCTAAGAGGAAGCTCTGGACTGCCCATCCATGGCCATCTCATGACGGTGGTGGTTTAATTGTCTCTGAGGTGTGAATGAGATGGTACCTGAGTGAAGGAAGAGCCTATAAGCCCGGTTCAGCCTCGGAGCTCGGCAGCAGTGATGCTGTCCCAGTGGTTCTAGCCCAGCTCTGCCTCGCCGACCTCTTCCCTCCTCCACCCCTGTTGCTGCCAGCTACGCAGCTGAAGTTCTCTCAAACTTCTCAACACGCTGACCCGAAACACTGCTGTTTAGTCACAGCCTCGCTCCGCTTTGAGCTTCCTCCTGGCAAAGAGCTTCCTCTGCCACCTTTCCTCGGGGCCCACGGAGGTGTCGTGGCTGCGGGGAGGTGCCCCTGCACCTCCAGGGTGTGCCTGGGTGTGTTTGGGCACATGCTTAGCATAGCTCGCAGGGAGCTGTGCCCAGCCTGCAGCCACGCGCTCTGTCTCCATCCAGCCCAGAGGGGTTGCAATCAGCACCCCAATATCTATCTGCAGCGATGCAGTCGGTGCCTCCAGCTCCGGAGGGACCAGGACGCGGTGGCAGCTGCTTGACAAACCACCTGCCCTCAGCGAGACCCTCCTGAGCGTGGAGGGGTCAGTTATGCTCGCAGGGTGTGCAGCCAAGAGAGCTCTGCTGCCTGCGGCGAGAGGCTGGGGAGCCTGCAAAAGGCATAATTACTTATGCATATAAAGCATTAACCTCCCCAAAGTTACTGACACCACCAATTAAGTGTTTTCTTCATGCACACCACCCATTCTTCGGGAGAGGAGAACTGGGCTAATGAGAGCAGCAAAAACAAACGCCCCCTCCAACACACACGGACCCACGCAAGAGGATTTGCTCGTCGGGAGACAGAGGAGCTTTTTGTGCTGTAACCTGGCCGTGACACGCAGAGGCACACTGCTGCTTTTTTTTTTTCCCTTGTAGCAGGATCAGGGAATTAGATCTGGCGATAAGCGAGCAGAACTGGCTGCTTGTTCAGAGGGTTAGACCCTGAAAGAATTCCTTTGTAATTGGAATACGCCGCAAAAATCAGATTTCACCACCCACGCCCTGAGAGATCAAATCCTTCCATGCAGGAGGAGTTTCATATTTCAGTCTCAGCTTTGGATTATTTACTGCTAAATTATAGTAAGTGTTGGTTTTGGAGCAGCAGTACCCTCGATTGTTTGAATTTGGTCAGCTTTCTAGCCGGAGATTTTAGCTGTCAGAAGCAGAGACACCACCTGAGTTTAAGGGGGTTTGGTCTTCTACAAGCTGTGCGGTTTTGCTGTACACCCACAGGTTAAAAAAACATTAATGAGAGTTAATTCCAAGCAGCGAGAGGTGACTGCCTCCTCGGTCAGCATTGCTGCAACGCTCCTCACTGCCTGCCGCGCAGATTTGAGAGAGCAAAACACTCCTGGGGAAGTGAAAGTCTTGCTCAAACTTGGCCCCCGCAGCCGGTGGGAGGCAGCGGCTCCCGAGCAGCAGCCTGGCCCAGCTCTAATTAGGGGTCTCGACAGAGCTAATTTCTCCGTGAGGATGCCCACCATCGTCAGCCCATGGGAAGAAATCATTTCCTCTTGTTCAAACAGCATTTGCAGAAAAAGAAAGCAGCTGCCATGGCTTTGGCACCCGCTGAGCCTCAGCTCACGGGAGGAGGCAAAGTTCAGCCCAGAGCTCGTTCAAGGCTGGAGAGGATCTACGCAGAAACAAGAAGTTCATTTTCCTGCCCCTGGTTCTCTGATGCGATTAGGGCTCTAATGCATTCATCCGACTTGGGAAAGGAGGAAAACCAGCGTCGAAAAATCACAGTTTTATGATTCAGAAGGATTTTCCTGTTCCTTCCTTTTGCTGAACAAAGCAGCAGTTCAGCCACAAACTAAAACATGAGCAAGCACTTAAATTTAAAGTCATGGGACTCGAAAAGCTGTTTCTCAGTGGTAAAAATGCCTTTAGAAGAAGCAATTGTTTTAGTCTAAAATAACACGCCAGTTCATGCCGCTTTTGTGACAGCTGCCCTAACTGTCCTTTACAAAGCTGACCGAGCTCTCGGACATCAAAGAGGTGCTGGGTAGCAATTAATGCTGATTGCATTATAGAAAGAGGCTACTTTCTTTAGAGCCTGGTCCTGCTACCAGCGCTCTATCCTGGCTCTCCAGAAATGGTGAAGAACCCCAACGTTTTTGCTAAGGCAGAGCAGCCCTACTCCACCTGCCTTACACCTGCCAGCGAAAGGGCTTCGTCCTGGCCAGCTTCAAACGCAAAACAAAGCAAAACATGGCTTGCAGACACCATCCCAGCTGCTCCCGCCGCAGCGGGACTGATCCAACCTCAGAGTGAAAGGAGGCGATGGCAGCAGATCCATGGTTCCTCCGAGTCAAACAAGTAAACCAAGTGCACAGAGCGGTTGCCTGAGCTGTTTGGTGTCCTCAGCACGAGTTTTCCCAGCCTCTCTGCTGGAAGCTGCTGATCCCCCCCAGCTTCCCTCCTGCCACCACCTTCAAACCACCTCGTCCACCTTCGCTGGTGCCACCTCCTGGGATACCTCCACCACACTGTCCCCTTCCAAAGCAAAGCACATCCACAGCCCCGTGTCTCACCCAGAGAGAGGTGCTCAGCCCATTCAGCAGGAAAAGGACAGAAAGCAGAGAACGAGAAGGAATAGAGATTATTATTATTTTTCTTTTTCTTTTACCAGGACGTCCGTCGTTCTGCGCTGCCCAAATCCTCGTCCCTGCCGTGCCTATCCCAGGACTTCTTTGCTTTGCTGGGCTAACCAAACAGAGCCGGGTTACACATTAACTCACCTCCCCGGCAGAGATAAGGCGGCGCGGGTGCTCGGCGGGTGGGTGCTCAGCAGGTAGACACTTGCAGGTGAGCCCCCAGCCCCTCACCTGCTGCCTGCTGCACCGGGGTGAGAGAAACTCATCTCGCACCCGTGCAAGACGGGTTTCCTACCACACAGCCAAACCCCTGAAGCGCCTTCATGTCCTAACCCGAAGTGGTTGGGTCCCTGCGTGCCGTGCTCCCGAGCAGCTCTGCTGGGAGCCAGCGCGGGGCAGGCAGAGGCAGGAGGCAGCACCGGTGCCCGGGAGGCTGCGGGCAGCTCTGCTCGGTACCACCCAGCTCACTCACTTCCCGGCTTGGCTGGTGTCCTCTGATGTCCTCAGCACGGGTTTCACTGGAGACTCCTTAATCCGCCAGCCTGTTCTGCAGCATAGCTGCTCGCTGACATGCGGAGGAGCCGAACGCAGAGCCCTGACCAAAGCGCCTTTGTACATAGTAATTAAGCCCTTTTGCTGGGCGTTCGCGCCGTGTGCTGCTGAACGCGATACCTCACAACAGGTTTATTCTCTTTGGCGGTTTAGTGCAGGAGGTCCATCAGCTCAGGGTAGGACCTGGTTCCTTCTTGGCTCTGAACCCACAGATCGGTGGTAATTGCATATCCCCAGAGCTTTCACAGAGAGCGAAGGTTTGCTGCCTGTTGCCGTGTGCTGTAAGGAGATTCTTGTAAAGATGAGTAAAAAGCCATTTTAGAAGGGAAGATCCATCACTGAGCTTTATTTGATGAGTTGGACTCTATGATCCTTGTGGGTCCGTTCCCACTCGGGACATTCCATGACCCTAGGACTCTGTGTGCTAGAGGAGGGGGGTGCACGCTCTGGGGTTTGTTCTGCCCCGTGCAGCACTGGGTGATGCTGACCCCCAGCATCCCGTCTGCCCCGGTGGGGCTGCAGAAGCAGCTGAAATAACTGCAGTGACTCATTCTTACCCTGAGTTTGGGCTCTTCTATTAAAATTACAGCTTTCCTCTGATATCCAATGCTTTGGCCATTGATTCCCCTCTCGCAGCCCCAACACAGGCTTGTGTCTGCTGTGCAAGGGGCTCCTCACCAAACAACAAATAAACAAGCAGAAACCCTGCAGCGAACTTCCAGAAATGATACAGCCACTATAAACATTCAAGTTTTTGTGTTTCAATGACTCTTATTTGTTGTTTTAGGTTGGTTTTGTTGTTTTTTTTTAGAAAAAGGCTGTGTTGCAATGCGTGTTCCCTGCTGCAGAGAACAGGGAAGTGGAAACATCAGCTATTTAAAGCCATAGTATAGGATGGGGAGAAAACTGATGAGCCAGGAAGCACAAAGGTTCCCATCAGCATTGCTGAGCCCCAGCCGTGCACTGTTACGAAAGGGACAGTGTGTGCTGAAGAGCAAATCAACAAAGCGGAGGCTCTCGGGAACCCCAGGCAGCCTTGCTCTCCCACGCTGGCCTGCAGCACAGGGAAGAGATGCGGATGCGGTGCATTCGGAGCAGCAATTCCAGCCAGCGCTTGCAGACCCGCGTGTAGGACTTAGTGCAGGAGATTCTGGGAGGGTTAACTGCTGTTGGGCTGAATGGTGCACCAGTTTAGATTCCTGCTGGGTTTGTAAAGTAGCGCTTAGTTCTGAGCCTGCTTTAAAGGAGCGAGCAAATCAAAGCCAGAGCTATTTTCTTCTTGTACATGCAAAGAGTATGACCGAGGAGCCCCTCTAGGACAGGGAAACCGTGTCCCGAGAGCAGCACACTGGCAGCACAAGGACTTATTATCTGAGCAAGGCAATGGGCAGGGGCAGGGACACCTCCCACTGGATCAAATTGCTCCAAGCCCCATCCAACCTGGCCTGGAACCCCTCCAGGGATGGGGCAGCCACCACTGCTCTGGGCAACCTGGGCCAGGGCCTCCCCACCCTCACAGCAGAACATTTCTGCCTAAGATCTCACCTCAATCTCCCCTCTTTCAGCTGAAAACTCTTCCCCCTCGTCCTCTCCCTGCAATCCCTGATCAAGACGCAATCCTTGCTGCCTGCCCAGCTCTGTGTACGTCAGAAAGATGCCATGATCCAATAAGACAAGGCTTGAACTTCTCTGAATAAAACACACCGAAAAAAAAACCAAACCCCAACCTGTTCTTTTTCCACATTCCTCTTCCTCCAACTAATATAAATAGCTACAATCAAAAATGAGGTGTGATTTCGTATCAATGGCATGAGACATATGCAAGTAGTCAAATGAGGCAGAAAACATGACACAGAGCCGTGAAGGACTTTGGCAAGTTTACAGACCTGCTGCGCCTCACCCTGTTCGTAAACAAAAGAACAGGGATGGTTCTGTCCTGGGCCTGAAGGAAACACAGCTGCGCGGTGTCACCAACAAGCATTCCTGTTAAGGTAATGACGTTTATTTGCCTCTATAGGACTGTTGGACACTTTCCTTAGCCCAAATTGTATGGAGACAAATCAATTATGGAAAATACTGGGTAGTTAATATCTAGTATTACGCAGCAGTTTAGAAAAAGTAATTAACTCTTAATATGGCTGTGAACTGAGCAAGGAACCCTATTTATTATCCGTTTTCCAGAGAAGGGGTAGAGAACTCAGATGATCTGTTTAACTTAGCTCATTTAGAATTAACTACATCAGAAACAAGGAGTCAGCTCTCGGAGCAATATAGCTCCCGACGTTTTCCCCAAGGCTGCAATTAATAGACAAGGACACCGCAGTCATAAGCAACCTCGTTTTGTCAACTCTCCTATGGCATTTGTCACTGAAGGCATTCTGGTACTCAGAATCAGAGCAAAAAAGCAATACTGATTTTAGTCAGTTTGAAGTAATTCTATTCTACCCAGTCCAGAGCAGAGCAAAGCAAAACCTGATGGTAATTTTACTGCTGAGTGCATGATTTAATTTCAAAATGTGGGCAGATATTTAATTTGTACGGGGAAGAGTTGTAATTTTCAAAATAGCAAGCTGAAGTTTTTTTGCTCCGCTTATTAAAGAGTTTTGGTGGCAGAGAGGGATTGGTGGCGCTCCTCCACGGGTGGGCTCGTGCTGGGCAGGAGCCGCAGCACTGCGGGCGGTAGCAGCTCCTACACACAGATGCTTCAGCAGTTGGGTGTCAGTCCAATTTCCCAGAATCTCCCTCGATCCATGGATTTCTGCGTTTAAGTCAGTCAGCAGGGAAATCCTGTACTGTCTTCCTTTTTTGCCTCTGCTCTGTCTTGCTTCCTTGGTAACGGAGAAAGTTAGACGGACCACACTGCTTGGTCTGTTTGAAATGTTTCTGACAATGGATGCTGTGTTCCTGCCTGGGGCTTTGTTGCCCTGAGGCGGATCACAATTGTGGCACCCTTGGGTTCTGGAAAAGGTCTCTAGAAAAAAGTGGGATGTGCACAGGAAACACTGTTCCTGAAAACCATCACAAGTGGCCTCCAGAGAGGCTCTTGATCAGGGAATGTAGGGATAGGATGAGGGGAAACGGTTTTAGTTTGTCAGCATGCAACAACATCACCTTTACAAAGACGAATTACAGCCATTCAGATGACAGTTTTTAACCAAAGAGATTTTATTATTCAGGCAATGAACGAAAACACCCGAGCAGGGATATCGACACCTCCCCTCAAACCAAACCCAGGCTCTGTCAGCAGACTTTCAATGCAAAGATGACAGAGCAAAGCTAAACACTCTGGATTTTAAAATTGGCTTATTTAAATACTGCTACTGAGAAATAGCCCCAAAAATATTTTATACACTCCCAGAAATCCATCCGGGATACAGAGCTAAAATCTAAGTGTTGCTCCCCAGAGCCAACGCATTTGCAAGCACGGCAGACAATAAATACATTAAATCCCCACTTGTGATCCAGACCCTCAAAGGCAGTTGCCCCTGCACCTCGCTGAGGTAGGTATTCTGTCCGGTTTACAGGTGGCAAACGGTGAGGATCCGCTCCGTGTGCAGGCATCCCACCACTTCAGTGTGAAAGCTGAGAACACAGTCTCTCGGTCTCCCTCCTAGACAATTTTTCAGCTCAAGTAGTTATAACACAGTGTAATCTTCAAGTTCCTTTGAACTGTCAGGTACTTCCTTAGGTTTTTAAGCATCAGCTTCTAGAGGGTGGGTTTTAATGTCGGGGTTTGCTGGGGTTTTCCCTAATGACCGGCTAAAAGCAATGTGGGGTTTAACACCGGAAGCTAAGTGGCGTTCTCTAGGCAACTCCCGACAGCGCTACTGCCTATTTTAACACTGAATTAAAATGACACCTGGCCCATTGTGCTCTAGGTGATCCTATTCTTTATACTTAATTATTCATGCCTCAATTCAGCAAAGCACTTACGTGATTAAGGTTCCATTTTTCAATCAGACCCTCCTGTATTTCAAGGTCCAACTGGGAGCCTCCCTGGAAACTTCAGTGAAACGTGCTTTCTACAGGAAAGAGTTTTTTGTGGCACCAGGGCTTTAGCTGGATGCCTTAATGAATGGAGGCCTTTAAACAAGATCTTAGCTTCCACTTGGGAAGTGAGTTTACTCCTGTCTGTCTGCAGATGCAGGCTTGCTCCCCAGCTGTGAAAGTGCAAGGAAGGTAACTTGAAACAGTGGCAGAACAGCAGGATGAGATTTTAAAATTCAATAAAACAAGTATGTGTTGCAGGCATTTAAAAGAAAAAAAAAAATCCCTTTCAGTAATATGCACCTTTACAGCACCTTTTAAAAGACCTCAAAAGCACTTATAGTTAAGCCTCACAACCCTGCTGTGAGGTTAAGAGATATTAACCCAACCTCAGCTTCCCTGATTCTGAACAGTACGAGAAGTAGGGCAGTGTACATAGCTTATTTTGTTCCGGAAATGAAACTGCACCCTTCATTATCAGAATTAAAGTCTTGCTACTGAACAGTCACCGGTGACAAATCCAACGCGTTAAGGCAGAATGCAAATGATGAAACTTCATGCTTCCCTTCGGGGTCAGCACTCTGTCCTTCCACACAGGGCAAAACTTCTTACCGGCCAAGAGTGAGAACTATTCCTTAAAGTGCTAATTTACAGTATTCGGAATTCAGCTTAGTAACACTGTGAGATCGGCTATACCACAGTCAAGTCTGCTTAAACGTAGTTAACAGATGCAAAATTAGTCACTTCCCTAATTACAACATTTCCCTCTTGCCAGAATTCAGAGGAGAATCCAAAGTATTTCAAGAAACATGCCTGTGCCCTGATGCAGTGTAAACACCAGGGGGTTGTTGGTTATTTTTCAAGCAACTAAAAACTACCTATGGAGGATTAGTAAGTTTATTCAACACATAACCATTTACTCAGTAAGTTAAAGAAGGCTACCTTAAAGCTTAGAGGCCATTTCTTTCTCTAAAGCCAAGACTTCACACAAACACCACATTCTACTTCTGATGGTAACATAACACAGGGCAGCGTTGGAGACGCTCTTTCCATTAAAAATCGTGCACCAAATGAGCCTTTTCCCCTGCAAGAACTGCTTGTGAGTGCAGAGTCTAATTCTTAATGTAAGTAATGCTAATACGTGCGTTTCCCAAGCCCCTAGATTAATTTAATTACCCGGAAAACACAATACAGAGAGATTAATTCAGTAATTTAGAGGCTAGATGTTGCGCTAGTGTTGAACAAGCCTGATTTTGTGTGTGATATACACAAAGAGAAGATTATTTCAGGAATCAGGCCGTAGCTGCCAGTGTATTCCACCTGCCAAAGGACTATAAGTTAGCATGCGAGAAGATACCTACTTCAAACCCATTGGAAAAGTCACTAACCATAACAAACCTGCGCATCTCGGCCATCACTAATACGCTTTTCAAGCTTTGTGAACGGAATCTTTTGATTACATACAGCTTATCTGGAAATCCAGAATTTTATCCTGGATCGGTGAGGTAGTCAATGTAACCATCCTCATGGAGACGTCACACCTCTCCGAAGTTGGTGTGTCCGGTCTCCTTGGCGTGTTCCCTGGCTTCCACTTGCCCAGTCAGTCCCTTCTGGCACACCATGCACCTCAGCGTAAAGCGATTCACGTCAGTAAACTGCCTCTTTCGTCTGGCTTCATCCGCCAACTCCAATGCTTGTGCAAGAACGATGTCATCAGTCGTGGGGAAAATGGTCTGCGGAGGAATGTTCGAGTCGGGGATTTTGCGCTCAAGTGGATCGTAATGGATCCCATCGTAAATTAAAAGGACCCGCTTAGTGTAACCGGCATCTTCCCCAAAACGGTCGATCCTGACCGTCTGTGTGTCCACTACGCAGATTTCGCACTGGTAAAACTTGGATAAAATGGACACTTCGATGGCTCCTCCCCAGGTCTCTTCCTTTCGGATCCAGTCACAGTACTCCCTGTTAGTTTTCCCTAGAACTGCCTCACAATAAGATTCAGGATCGCTCGCTACTATCTGAGCTATAAGGCTGCGCATCTCCGGAGCGCAGCCCGGGTCGTAAACGCCTCCCTCTACCACGTAGTACACGCTGGTGAAGAGACAGGAATTATCTGCTGGCACAACCCTCCTTGCCAGCACGGGCATGGCTTCCCTAACCGAGTGAGACATCGTTCTTTTAGCAACAACAGGTGAGTCAGTCTTGGGTTTGGATGAGTCCTCTTCCACTATTAGTGTATCGCCTGTCAAACACAGAAGGACAAAGAACTGAGAGGACTATAGAGGCGGGATGTAATGCTGCTGCTGCTCCTAAAACAGAAGAACGCCATGATGGTGTTGTTATTAAGGATCACACCCATTTCCTCCACCAGCACTGTGTTCTTGTGGAAAACAGCCTCAGCCAAAACAGCTGGTAGCACCACAACTTGTTGGTGGAGCGTATGTAGTGGAGTCTACCACACTTACCATGTCCCAGAACCAGATCCCCAACCCTGGCTGGGTCTCTTGAGGCCCCAGCCCTTACCACATCCTGGGTCCTGTGTCCCTGCCCCCAACCCCAACCAAACCTCTCCGTCCCTGTTCCCTACTGTGTCACCAATCCAGGCCCTCATCCCCTCCTATCCTCTATCCCCTCCTGCATCTAGCGTTCCCGTCCTCTGCCGTGTCCCAGGTCTCCATCCAACTCTTACTGCATCCCAGATCCAACTCCAGATCCCCTGCCGCATCCCGGATCCCCAACCCTTACCGTGTACCGGATCCGAGCCCCCTACCTTTGCCTTGCCCCAAGTCCCCCTCGTCCGCCAGCCCCACCGGCGCTACGGGCAAGCAGGAGTCGCTGCCGACCGGATGGTGGCGGCTGCCCCGGAGAAGGAACCGGCCTGACAGGCGGCTAATGAGGGGCGTGCTGGCCCGCAGCAGCTTTTAATTAAGGTAATTGCAGCCGAGGCCGTAAAGCGCCGCCGCCCGCCCCGCCCTCACCCGAGTGGATTCCGAGGTCGCCAAGCCGCCGCTCGCCATCGCTGAGGTCTAAGCTCCGCGGCGGGAAGCCGAGCAGGAGGCGCTGCGCCGCGGCGGGGACGCCAGTGAGCGCGGTCAGGGCAGCCTGCATGTCGCGGAGCCGGGAGTGGGCGGTGAGGCCGAGCAGCGGGTGGGTGCCGCTCCGGGCCTTGCAGCGCAGCCGCAGCATCCTCGGCGGGGCCGGGACCGGAGCCGCCGCCTCAACCGCTCCTTCCGCCTCTGCCCGCTTCCGCCCCGCCTCCTCCAGGCGGCTCTCGCGAGAATTCCCCACCCGTGCCCAATACAGTCACCCAGTTCTCGCGAGAACTCCTGCTGCGGCTCGTCATTGGCTGCGCCGTACCCAATCGGCGAGCAGTCCGCCAGTTCTCGCGAGAACACGAGCCGCGCCCCATCATTGGCTACGTGGTGTCCAATGAGAAAGGAGTCCGCCAGTTCTCGTGAGAACCAGCGCACCGGGTGAGACGTGGCGGGAGCTCTTGCGAGAACTCGCGCCGCGCCCCTTGACTGGCTGCGCGGTGCTTAATCAGCGAGCCGCTCGCCAGCTCTCGCGAGAATTCCCGCTGTGCCCGATGGACCGCTTCATCTCGCGAGAACACGCGCCGCGCCCCATGATTGGCTGCGCGCTGTCCAATCAGCGGGAGGCGCGCCCTCCGGCCGCGGGGGGGCGGGGCCGCGGGGGCGCCCATTCATTTGCATCCGTGACGTCGCTCGGCGAGTGATTTGCATACGATTTGCATGCGGCGCGGCGGCGCGGAGCAATGTCGGCAGCGCCCCGGGACGGCGGCGCCCCCCGGGGCAGGGCCGGGGCTCTGCGAGGCGGGGAGAAGCAGTGCTGTGAGTGGCGGGGGATGCGGGGAAGGGGGGGAAACTGAGGTAATTAGGGGGAAAACGCTCCATGTGCCGCTTAGTGAATCTCCATCCGGCACTGGTCCCGGTGTCCCCGCCGGTGCCGTTTTGGGGCGAGACCGCGGTCGCAGTGCCCTTGGTGCCCGTGGTCCTGGTGGCTGCGCCGGTCCCGGTGCCTCCGGTGCCCCCCGTGCCCGGTCCCGTCGCTCCCGGTTCCCCCCAAGGTGTCCGGTGCCCCCCGTGCCCGGTCCCGTCCCCGGTCCCGTCCCTCCCGGCTCCCCCCAGGGTGCCCGGTCCTCCCGGTGTCCCCGCCCGTCCTGGGGTGCCCGGTGCCCGGTTGTTCCCCCGTGCCAGCGGTGCCCGGTCCTGGTGTGTCTGGTCCCGTTTGGGTGCCCTGACCCATCCCGGTGCCCTCCTGGTGCCCACGGTGCCCGGTCCCTTCGTGCCCGGTGCCCCCGCTGCCTGCAGTGCCCTCTCCGTGCCCTCTCCCATCCCTCTCCCATCCCTCTCCCATCCCTCTCCCATCCCTCTCCCATCCCTCTCCCATCCCTCTCCCATCCCTCTCCCATCCCAGTGTCCCCCCCAGTGCTGTTCCCTGGCAGGAGCGCGGTCCCGGTGCTCCCTGTGCCCAGTCCCGTCCCATCCCGATGCTCTTCACCCCCGATCCCTCCGTTTCTGTCACCCTTGGGTGCTGTGAGCACTCCCCGGCGTTGCTTTTCCCCCAAATCCACCTCCCCCGGGGCGTCTTCTTTGCCCGTTTTCAGAGAGAATCTGCCCGTTTTGCTATAAATACGTTTCTTGTGTCCTTGACAGCTGCTACCTGGTAGGTAAATATTTTTAACGCAAAAAGGCTGATATCGGTGCCATTAACCACAGCGAGTTTGCCTCATTAGGTAACGCCTGGGAGACCAGAGAGTGGTCCAGGCAGGTTAATTAGCTGCAAGGACACAATAATGAGCCCGTTATGCGATGCATGGTGACAGTCTGTTCATCTGGGAGACGGTTGGGACTTGCCTTTTGCTCCTGGCTCCTCCGTGATGCTCCTGGGTGATTTTTTTTTCCAGCATGGGCTTCCTACATGACCAACTCCCCGACGCTGATCGTGATGATCGGGCTGCCCGCACGTGGCAAAACTTACGTGTCCAAGAAGCTCACCCGCTACCTTAACTGGATCGGGGTGCCCACCAAAGGTGCGTGGGGGGCTCTGCCCTTTGCAGAGAGCGCTGTGGGATCCGTGTACGGAATGCCGTCTGTCTCACGCGCTCGTCTTTTTTGTGTGAAGTGTTTAATTTAGGGGTCTATCGCCGGGAAGCGGTCAAGTCTTACAAGTCCTATGACTTCTTCAGGCATGATAACAAAGAAGCCATGGAGATCCGCAAGTAAGTCAGCATTGGGGCTCCAACGGTCTGAGCGGTCTTGGGTCTTGGCAGCCTCTCTATTTGGGGAGCAAAAATAGGGTTTAGTGCCCATGAAAACCAGGGAGGAGGTCTTGCAGACCATGCCAGGGTGCTACGTGGGGGAGTTTTGTCATTGACTTCAAGCCGGCCCAGAGAGCAGGTGCTGCAAATGCAATGAGTAAAATATGAAGTAGGTTATAGATAACGATGCCTTGTGCTCTCTGCAGAGTCTGTGGAGCTCTTGAAAGGTGCAGGGGTGGATCCTCCACAGGCAGAGAGAAGAGGAGTTTAAATCTCTCAGAAGCCCTGCCAGCTGAACGCTTGGCTATGCCCCTTTCTCTCTTGCAGACGGTGTGCCTTAGTGGCTCTGGACGACGTGAAGGCTTATCTCTTGGAGGAGTGTGGGCAAATAGCTGTAAGACTTTTCTGGGCTATACGTGGGTTTATATCTGGGTAGTTTTGCCCAGGTTGTTTGGGACGGTGATCCCAGATGAACTGGGGCTGGTTTAAAAGCTTTAGATGAACTTGTTTGCTACTTAGAATCATAGAATCACAGAACGGTTTGGGTTGGAAGGGACCTCAAAGCCCATCCAGTCCCACCCCTGCCATGGTCAGGGACACCTCCCACTGGCTCAGGGGCTCCGAGCCCCATCCAACCTGGCCTGGAACCCCTCCAGGGATGGGGCAGCCACCACTGCTCTGGGCAACCTGGGCCAGGGCCTCCCCACCCTCACAGCAAAACATTTCTGCCCAAGATCTCATCTCAATTTCCCCTCTTTCTGCTGAAACCTGTTCCCTTCATCCCATCCCTTCACTCCCTGATCAAGAGGCCCTTCCCAGCTTTCTTGTAGGCCCCCATTAACGTACTGAACAGCTGCTATAAAGTCTCTCTGTACTTACTCCTTTTCTGGTAGGTGTTTGATGCCACCAACACAACTCGAGAAAGGCGGGACATGATCTTAAATTTTGCTAAGGAAAATGCTTTCAAGGTAGTGCTCTGGTGTTGAGTTTGTAGTTGTGGTTGCTGCGCCGAGGGACATGGTTGTTCCCTCAGGCAGCAGCTCTCGAGCTGTGATTCTTAGCTCTCTGAAACGTGCTTCCTTTCCTCCTTCATAGGTTTTTTTTTGTGGAGTCCGTCTGTGACGATCCGGAAGTCATTGCTGCCAATATCCTGGTGCGTGCTGCGTTTTCCAGGCTCAGCAGCCAGTGCTTACCGCGGGAGCTCAGGTGCTCGGTGCAAGGTCACCGGCTACGGCAGCGTACAGCAACCTCTGCAAATGCCTTTGCTCTTATGTTTCGACTTGGTAATAGGCAGCAAAGGTTTGCAAGTTTATAAAAGCTGCCGATGCAGTGAGTTACGTGAGAACGTGGAAATCAAATGAAGCTGAGGAACATTTGACCTTGAAACGTGTTTTCTTGTCGCGGGAAGGCGGGTGGCTCGCAGGGACAGCTAGCAGTGAGCCAGCTGTGTCTGTCGCAGGGCCAAGCGCTACAGCGCCTTCAGAGTCGCCCTTTGTTTCCTCTCCAGGAGCAGGTTTTTCCACAGGGCAGCATTAAACAATGCTCTTTTATTTCAGAAGGGAAGAATAATGTTATTCAGCGTTGCTTTTGCTCTGTGTCAAATTTGCTTAACTCTCACAAAGCATTGCTGTCTCTTGATCAGGAGGTGAAAGTTTCCAGCCCTGATTACCCAGAGAGAGACAGGGAGAACGTGATGGATGATTTCCTGAAGAGGATTGAGTGCTACAAGGTCACTTACCAGCCTCTTGATCCTGACGCATATGACAAGTAAGCAAAGCCCCGGGGGTGCGTCTTGTCCTTGCACACATGAGCTGCTGTGCTTCGTGGCTGCTCTTCTCTGGCTCAGGTTGCTGCAACGTGTCTGATGCAGCCTCTGCTCCCCCAAAGCGCGATTGCTCGTGTAAAGGTGATTTCCTTGGGTCCCAAGTGATTCAAAAGGACTTTTTCATTAGTGTAGTGCAGTTTAACGCAGCTCCTTCATTTAAGTGCAGCAGTTCAGGGTCTCTTCTACCTGCTGGAGCGACCCAGTGGTAGTGCTGATGCCTTTACTAGAGGCTAACTAGCTAGATTACACCCGCAGATATACATGCTTCCTTTTTAAAACCAGTCGTGTGGGTGTTCTTATTTTATGTTGACTCCAGAGATCTTTCCTTCATTAAAGTGATCAATGTGGGACAGCGGTTCCTAGTAAACAGAGTCCAAGATTACATCCAGAGTAAAATCGTCTATTACCTAATGAACATTCATGTCCAGCCGCGTACCATCTACCTTTGCCGACATGGTGAGAGTGAATATAATCTTGTTGGCAAGATTGGTGGGGATTCTGGTCTGTCGCCACGTGGGAAGCAGGTATGTGTCTGGCAGCAGCCGGGTTGCTGTATTCGTGAAGTGTTGTGTGACCAGGGTCAGAGCCGCGTGCTGCATCCGACTCCTGCGAGGGGCAGCCCCGCAGTTGGATCTTGCCGCAACAGCCACAGCCCTTGAAATGATGCTTTTACCGGTGTTGGCAGCTTCTGTTCCCTCCTGACCCTCCTCTGCCTCTTGTCTCAGTTTGCTCAGGCACTGAAGAAGTTCATTGAGGAGCAGGAAATCATTGACCTGAAGGTGTGGACGAGCCAGCTGAAAAGAACAATCCAGACTGCCGAGTCCCTGGGGGTCACATACGAGCAGTGGAAGATTCTCAATGAGATCGATGCTGTAAGTGAGATGCTGGTTGAAGCCTTTGCCTTTTATAGATGGGAAAGAATGTTTGAAAACAAATTCATACCTGATAAACTTGACTATTTCCTGCCCATTTGTAAGTGTGGCTGTATGTAACACGCTCCACCCGTTGTCATCAGGAGGTTTGGGATGGTTTAGCACAGGGCTGGCAATGCCTGGAGCTGCTGGACTTTGCTGTAAACGTATCCAGCTGGTGTGGGGAAAGGAAATAACATTGAACACCCCGAGCGTTTGCCACACATCCTTAATGGACAAAGGTTGCTGCTCCCACTCCGATTCTTTCAGGCAGAAGAAATTGCGGGGTTGATGCTGTGGAAGTGAACGCTCATTTTCATCCCTGACAAATGGGGAGTTTAGGACTTCTGTTTTTATTTCAAATCTATTTCAAAGCACCCTGGGTGTGGTGGGCACAAATGCTGCGTGGATGGCTGTCTCGGATGCGATACTTGAATTTTTTTGTCACGTGAAGGGGTTACTGATGGCAGCCACTTGCCTTTTTGGTTGTGTGGTACCTCTGCTGAAGGCCAACATGGTGTAATGAGTCCTTCTTCCCTCAGGGGGTGTGTGAAGAAATGACCTATGCCGAGATCGAAGCCAAGTATCCAGAGGAGTTTGCCATGAGGGATCAAGAGAAATACCTTTATCGCTATCCTGGAGGAGAGGTGAAGACCCTTAAGAAATGACAATAAGATGCAGTCTGTGTAGAACAAATGTGTAAAATGGAAGGACTTTATTTTAACTTTTTCTGTCAATATTTATACGAGAAACTGAAAACATTAGGATTCCCATCTCTCTCTTAGAGGGAAGGTTTATTGCTTTCCTTTATCGTGGGGTGCAGGAGGTGCTTTCCAATAACCAGGCTGCTTGATGCTCCCCTCTGATCCTGAGAGGTTTCTGCTCGTTTGGCTGAGGCCTGAATCGTCACTGTGGAAAAACACTGTGGGAAGAAAATGGTTCTGGTTGTGGGATGAAGTCATTTCTGGTTTTACTTCACAACCTTGTTGAAACGTATAATTTACTATTTTGTTTCTCTTACTGCACTCATGAAGAGTTACCGGTAATCTGGATCCTCCCATCATCAGAGGATTGTAGGCATTAAATATCACCTTCTGTTGTTTGCTTTCTTCTGTGTTTACCAGATCATCCATAACTCCGGCATTTTGATATTTTAACTGATGTTTTCCTGTATGTGAGGCTGCTTTAATTGCTGCTTCTGCTTTAAGTCTCTGTTTACAAAACCTCTTGCAAAATTCCTGTTTTATTTTTCAGTCTTACCAGGACTTGGTCCAGCGCCTGGAGCCGGTAATTATGGAGCTCGAACGGCAAGGCAATGTCCTCGTTATCTCCCACCAGGCGGTTATGAGGTGCCTGTTGGCTTATTTTCTTGACAAGAGTGCAGGTACAAAAATAAACGTATGATGTTAGGGGCTGGCTTCTCTCACTGCTTCCTTTGCAGAGCTTTTAGAAGGGTGGCTTGTAATTACTGTTTTGATTTTTCACAAGGGAAAAACTGCTTAAAAAAGGAAAATAAGAAAACATTACTGAAACACTTTGACCACTGCATGTCAGCAGCGCAGGGACCTTAGCAAGAGTCATAGAATGGTTTGGGATGGAAGGGACCTCAAAGCCCATCCAGTCCCATCCTCTGCCATGGGCAGGGACACCTCCCACTGGCTCAGGGGCTCCGAGCCCCATCCAACCTGGCCTGGAACCCCTCCAGGGATGGGGCAGCCACCACTGCTCTGGGCACCCTGGGCCAGGGCCTCCCCACCCTCACAGCAAAACATTTCTCCCTCAGATCTCATCTCAGTCTCCCCTCTTTCCGTTGAAAACCAGTCTCCCTTGTCCTATCGCTAATCTCTAGGGGATTATTTTGTTTCAATGTAAAGAAAAAGTTCTCTGATGCATCGGGAGTTGGTGAAGGTTTATCTGTAGGGCTATGGTCCAGCAAAACGCTGATCTTGGGCGCTCCTTCCACTCTGCTGCAAACTCCTTTATGCAGCAACACTGGTGCTTAATAAGCTTTTAATACAGTTTGAAATAAGACTGGTTTGGATCCATGCTTTCCCACTCACCTGTGGCCAAACGGGTCTCCTCTGGCTGGAAACTGTGGGAACAATCCCCTCTTGTGGCTCTAGGGGTGGGGAGGGCGGTCGAGGGGCTGTGACCCCACCGCGGGCAGGAGGTGCTGGTGAGGTTGGTGTCCAGTGCAAAAGGTCCTGTGCAAAGCCTGGGGAGAGGGGGTGGCGAGCACGGGGAGCCGATAAACGCCTGGAACACCCCTGTAACGCCCGCCTTTCTCCTAGATGAGCTGCCCTACCTGCGCTGCCCCCTCCACACCATCCTCAAGCTCACGCCTGTGGCATACGGTAAACACTGCCTTTCATTCTTTCTCTCGTTTGTCTGAGTCCGATGGAAGTTTAGGTCCGTGAGCAGCAACAACTGGACTTACTGTGAATATTTTAATGTATATTAAATGAGGGGAGAGTGGGAAGGGTCTGGGGGAGATGTGTGTGTGTGGGGGTGTTCTGCTGTGGCTGCTCCTAAACGAGGGACGATTGCGGGTTTCACCAGTTGATGAAAACAAATAAATAACACAGATAGAAAATAAATTAAATAAAATTTACTAGAATAAAAATTGGGTATTTAATGAATTACCCTTTCTCCTATGAACTTGTTTTTGTTTTTTTCTTTGGTAAAGGCTGTAAGGTGGAGACGATCACCCTGAACGTGGAAGCAGTGAACACCCACCGTGACAAACCCTCTCTGAACTCAGTAAGTCTTGCTGCGTGGCTGTGGCTTTTATACCTTTCCAAAAAGCAGTTCCAAAGCTGCAACATTCTTAAACGCATTCAGAAATACCATTTGCTTTCAATGACTAGAAAGACTTGCTTCAAAAACAAGCTCCAAAAGCCGAATTAATTGTAAGCTGAATTGATGTCTTTCCCTGACTAGGGGCAAATGTTTTTCACAGCTACTCTAGGAAGCAGAATGGGCAAATTTAGGATGTAAAATTTAAATTCCAGTGTCACTCTCAGTTTTCAGTGAAGTATTTGTTGTTGATTTTTTTTTTTTGCATTAGTTGTGGTAATCTCAAGAAGAGTTGCCAGAATGTTTAATGTGAATTCTTCCCATTGTCGTGATGACCTTTCCCTTTTGATAACTGCTGTCGGGGCAAGGCTGGGCTCTGGATTGCATTCTCGGGGGCTCTCAGCAGTGTTTGCAGCCCCCAGAGCCGGGTGGCTGGGAGGACTGGAGGTTTTTCCCTCGTTTCTGCATACTTCATGTGCCTTTTAGGAGTATTTGGTGCACGACTGTGGTGTTGCTAAATGTTGTCTGTGCCAGGGTTGGGAGGGAATGGATCCACTTTACCTCCGTCGCACTGGGCATCTTCTCACAGCAGTGGTGGGAACTCTTCAGATGTGACTGTTGGGATTTCTGAAACCCTGTCTCTCCTGTGACTGGGGTAGCTGCCCATCTGCCCTGTTCAGGAAAGCGTGTTCAGTATGCTGAATCTGTAGAAGCAGCTGCTGTTTCAGGTGCTGGGTTTTTCAGATGCTGTTTTACAGGGGGGACTGATGCCCCGTAGCGATTGCCTGCAATTAACTCTCCCAGTTAAATGCCCAAACCGACTCTCCCCTTCCCTGGCTCACGGCAAGCCCCAGTACATCACATTTTAAGTTCTCTTGGTACCTTTAGGTTTTTAGCTGCTTGTTGTCGTTCTTTTTCTAAAGAGTTATCCGATTGCCTGGGATACAGTTATTTTACACTCTTAATCAGGGAGTGCAGGGACAGGACGAGGGGAATGATTTTCCTCTGCAAGAGGGGAGATTGAGGTGAGATTTCAGGAGAAATGCTCTGCTGTGAGGGTGGGGAGGCCCTGGCCCAGGTTGCCCAGAGCAGCGGTGCTGCCCCATCCCTGGAGGGGTTCCAGGCCAGGTTGGATGGGGCTTGGAGCCCCTGAGCCAGTGGGAGGTGTCCCTGCCCATGGCAGGGGTGGGACTGCATGGGCTTTGAGGTCCCTTCCAAACTATTCCATGACTCTGAGTATTATTTTTTCTCCCCCCATAAACTGATTGCAGGGAGGAAAAAAAAAAAGAAAATAAATAAAAACCCAATTAAAACTAAAAGCCGAAGCCACTTGAGCAAAAAAAAAGTCTCAAAGGGAACTAAAACTGCTGAAAAAACACACTTTTTCTGTGCGTTCTGAGCCCGATTAACCAACAGAGGTGGTTGTCCCCCACCACTGGCGAAAGGCGTAGAGCGGTTGTGCCAGCGCAGATGTGGGGTTCGCTGAGCCGCAGCCCCGGCAGCTTGAGGGTGCCTGCGGGGGGGGGCTGCTGGAGGTGTACGCTGGTGTGTGATGTGGTTTTAAACTGGTTCCCCTTTTCATTCCTTGTGATACCCTCCATCTGGGATCAGAGCAAGCTTCCTGCCAGCCAAACCCCTGTAAGGATGAGAAGAAACAGCTTTACGCCGCGGGCCAGCGCGGACACAGTAAAGCGCCCACGACATTACAGCGTTGGGAGCAAACCTCTTGACCTGCTGGGGCCTTTCCCATCCCTGGAAGCTCGAGATGGGGCCAACCGGCCACAGCTGCAAGTTGGTGTCCAGGTGATACCTTCCCTATGTCTCTCTTCCCAGCGTCACTCGCGGTTGTCACTGATCCTCTCTGAAATACAGACCCTTTCCAGGGGTGTCTGTGGTTTTGTTGGTGCCCATTTCCCTGTAGATCCAATATCAGGAGCTTCTTGAACAGAGCTTGGGCTCCGAGTGCCCACAGTTCGGGGTTTGGTGCTTGGCATTTCTCTTAGCTTAGAAGCGTGTAGATCCTCATCAGCATTGGATACGAAGCCCTGTTTGTTTCTTTGCTCATTTTAAATTGTTTCTCTGTTATGTGAGGTGTTTTTCTGTGCTTTGGAGCCTGCAGGGCCGCACGTTGCTGCCTGCCAAATGAGGCAGAGAGGAGGTGCATGGTGGACTTTGAGGAGGTCTTGGCTGTGCTCCTTGTGTAGAGACACCCATTGTTACCAAATAGTCTTGGATTCTTTAGAGGTTAATGTTTTCCAAGCTGTTCAGTGATCCCGGCTTCTTGTTGCCCTCCTCCCTGTTAGCAGTCAGTGGCCAGAGTGAAAGAATGGGCAGTGCAGCACAGGTGAACGCTGCTGATGGTTTTCTACTTGGTGAAGAGCCCAAGGCTTAGACATGCCTAAAGTGGGGGGCTCTGGTGGGAACTGAGCCTGACAGGGCTTTGCGTTGCGGTGGGTTTGGCCCACAGCAGCTCTGGGTGAAGCCTCAGCTGGACAGGACCCTGACTGCCCAAGGCCTTTAATTTATAGGGGTCTCCAGTTGGGGCAGCTCAAGGATGGGAATCCCCTCTTTAGCTGCTCCATGGTTCCAGTTGTACCCTTCCGAATTGTAACATTGAAGCCCTGGCAGCTCTGGGCTGAAGGAGTGTTTCGAAGCCCTGGGGCTGGGGCTGGGTGCGCAGTAGGTAATCATGCTGTCTTGAGGTCTTTTGCCTGGATGGAGCCCTTGAGATGGGCAGGAGTGGAGGAGGTGGCCATGTACCACAGCACGCGGTGTCCATACCTTGTATCACCTCCAGCTGTGATACAAGCCTGCCCGGAGCTCCCTCACCTGAAATCTTTGGGGTTGCTTCACTTCTTTCCTCCTTTGCTTTGCTGCTTTTACTGTTACTTTTTAAATCTCCTTTCAAATGCACTCTGAGCTCTCCTCTGCTGTTTCTTTTTCCTTTGCAGCCTCAAGGGGGAAGTGCTTGCCTGTGAGTACCACTGAAAGCAGCTTGTGTGTGCTCTCTTTTGGTTTAGTAAGTAGGACTTCTCTTGATTAATGCTGCATGGAAACTACTTTGGGGAAGGACAAAGGCATAGAGCAGAAAAGTCTTTTGCTGCATAACAACCTGTCATTAAGAGGGACCTCGGCACAGGAGGAATACGTTACCAGGTTGAGCCCATTGATCCGGGGGCTCCAGCTGGACTTACTGGTGCATCGTGCTCGCGCTGGTTGCCTGCCAAAGTGCTTTAAACCCTGAGCTTGCTCTGGACCAGGACGTGGAAGTGCTCTGTGCGAGCACTGCTGGGCTGAGCCACGTAGCTGGTACCGAGTGGGTCTCCCTTATGTCCCCTCTCTGCCTGGGACAGGGTGTGGTGATGATATTTATCACTGGGATTTTGAAGGAGTCATAGGATCACAGCCTGGATGGGAGTGGAGCTGCTCAGCCCCGGCTCCCCGTGACCGGTGGGAGCTGGGTGGGTTTAGCACATCCCTGGCAAGCAGCTGGGTGGATCAGCCTTTTTGTGTGCGTGGCAGTTGTCACAGAGTCCTCACATCCCCTTGGAGTCACCTCTGACTGGGGGTGAAGAGAGCAGGACTGTCTCTCTCCCAACCTCAGGGGAGAGCATGTCCTTGTCTCTCCCTCCTCTCCAGGGAGCCAGCAGCCGGCATCACCCACGAGACCTTGGCTTCCCTCTCTGCCTCCGAGTAAGGGGTTTGGATGAGACCTTGGCTGTCACCCTGCGCAGAAAGGCCACAGATGCCCTCGCTTCGCCGTGCTGCTGCCATCCCTGTGGCCCGGCTCTGTCCCCTGCTCTGCTGGTGGCTCTGGCAGACCCTGCTGCGACCCCTCGCTTGGCTTACCAGGTGTTTTTCCTCCTGCAGTACATGCAACGCTGATGTTTTTTGTCTCATACTAGTTTTTCACGGTGTAGGTGCTCTTCTGGGGGCCTGGCTGTGCACAGCAGGTCCTTGCCTGGGGCTGTGGGGCAGCTCGGCAGTGCCCATGCAGCATCCTCCAAACGCTGCCGTGCTTGTCCGCGTGTGCTGGGGTGACCCCCAGCTCCTGGCTGCTCCCACCGCCTTTTGGCCGCCCTCTCGGTCGGTGGGAGCAGCAGGCTGTGCTGTGGAGCACCTACGGTGGGCTCAGAGGTGGCAGAAGCTGTGTCCTCAGAGGCTTCAAGTCTCTGCGTGCGTTGCTGACACGCTCTGCCTCTCAGCCAAGCTCTGTACCCTCTTTGCCTCAGCCCTGAGGCTCCGGGCAAATCTTCTTGCTCCTGGTGCTCTGGCATCAAAGGGAGAGCTGAGTTTGGCACAAAGATTGAAATGGTAGCTGATTAAGTTTCTGTATGTCAGGCATTAAGATAGGATTCGGGTTTTGATGAAGAACTGGCTCCTGTTTGCTGCAGCAGAGTGGTCCCCGCAGCGATGGGGCACGACTCTTACTGCCCAAGGATGCAGCTCGTCTCTTCCAGGCGAGGAAGGCACAGCTCCTACCTCTGCCTGGGTAGAAACTCCTGCTTGAATGTATTCGGCTGTTTGAATGTGCAAGTTTTTACTGTAATTGCACTTTATCCTTGAAGCAAAGCTCTTCCAACAATGTTCTCAGTGTGGCTGCTCTGTCTTTCTCCATCACCAGTATTTACAGACGTGTCGTAGGACAAAAAGGTATGGGATTGATCCTAAAGTTACACGCCTCTGTCTCCTACTCTCTGGTTTGCGATAGCGTTTTTGATAATGCTGCAGAGTTTTCTTCCTGACTGTCCTTCTAAAGCCGCAGAAGCGCACAAAGCGTTGAGCTCAGATGTTGCTGTAGAGCATCTCCTGCGTCGGGATGGTGGACTTGGGAATGGTCCAGCCAGTAGCAATGCAAAAAGGCACCTTCTTCCTAGAGTTCCCCGTCTCCCTGGGTTCCCGAGGCCTTAATGTTGAAGATGAAGGGGAAAAGGAGAAAGAACCTGAGCTGGAGGAGCATATGATAAATCTACTAAATCATTGTTCCTATACTGGGTGATATGAATTTAGAATCAAATCAAAGGGAAATTATCCGTAGGCTCAAAATCGAAGCCTTGCACCTTTGGATTTGCCTTTACCCTGAGCCAAAAGGAGCTGTAGGTTTAGAAATGGACTGTGTACGCCAGCTTTGCAAAATGACCTTTTTAACGCTGTGCTTCAAGTGTTTCTTTCCCCTGTGTTCAAACAAATAACTCGGACTTCCTAGGAGGGTTTCCAGAGACATGAAGGTGACTCGTTCCAGCACAAACCTTCTTCCTTTGTAATGCTGATGTTTTGCCTGAGAAAGTAGCACGTGAGCAGCTATTATGGGTTACCTCTGTCTGATGGTGGCGACTTTTTTAAGTGTCAATGTCGGGAAAGCTGTTTAGAGATTTATTTATTTTTTAAATTGCAAATAGAAAATACGTAGGGTCTGGATTTCCTGGCTGTTGGCTTTTAAGTGTTGGTGCCGCTGTTAATCGTTAGCAAATTGGCTCCATGGCAGTGCCATTTATTTTTATTGCAAAACAGCGCTGGTTCGGTAACAAAGCAAACTGCACGTTATCAATTCACGCATCGTGTTGTACACTCAAAGCACTGTGAGTGCTGAGCTCGGTGTGAGTTGGAGCCCCTCCGTGCGTTTTCTGTGCTCTTGAGCCACTGCATGACCAGCAGCTGCGGGAAATCCTGGCTGTCGGGTTGGAACTCGTGCTTGTGCATTTGTAAATCTATATTTCACTTGTACTGACCTGAGTGTGTTCCTGTCCTCTGTCTGACCCTCGGTGAGGCACTGGAAGGTGTTTTATCAAAGCTATAAGTATTTATTTTGGTTAATAGGCCAAATGATTACTGTGATGGCTTTTGTTTGTGCTGGAAGTGTATTTTCCTATGGAGAAGATAAATAAAAGTGAGTAACCCTGAGTAACCAGCCTGCTTCGTTATTGCCTGTGAAACATCCCAGTAAACCTGAGGTCAGGCTGGGACTGGGAAACCCTTCGTGTGGAGTTCTGCCAGAGGTTAAAGGACCGTGCAAAATGTGAAGCAGCTCATTATTTATTCAGGGAGGAGTAAATAAGTAAATCCTCAGGTGGTTACTGTGACATAGACCACCTACGTGGAGCTGGTTGGATCCTCCTGCGAAGCAGCTGTCTGTTCCCCAGCCCTGCTTTAGCATCCTGCCTTACTCTTATTATAACCTGTACCATTTATCTCTTATTTGTAGAGGATGGCTGGTTTAACGGTGTAGAGCTTTGTGCTCTCCAATCTCCAATTCGGCGGCGATTTCCATGGCCAGGAAGAGCCCTGCGGCTGGGAGGCGAGCGTCCCCGGAGCACAGTGAGCTGCACGCGCCGCTTTGGCCAGTACTCTCCTCTGAAATGTGTTTGTAGAGTCTGTATCTTCTCTTTCTGAATGCTTAAGCGTCTGTCAATGAGGTTGGAGAAAAGTCATTACGAAGGTTTTTCAACCTGCTTTTAACACACGTGAGCTAATGCATCCCTGGGCTTTCTGGGCGTTAGTGTCCCACATCTTTTCTTCTGGTCGGGTGGCAAATTGCCCGCAGTATTGACAGGGACAAAGCAGTCATATCCGTACTCGCTGCAGCAGCTTTTCTTTGGAAGAAGTGTTGTCAGACCAAATCCCCAGATTTTCTTTCATTTTTATTGAGCATTTCCAAGCTCAAATGCAGTTCTTGTGTCCTTTAACCATTGAAAGAGCTCCAGGTGTCGTTTGACTGTGCTTTTATAACCGCTGATTTGAATGCCCCGATCTGAGCCTGTTCCTTTGCTCTGGGAGGGCTTTTTGCACATGGTGTAACACGAGGCACTTGTCAGGGCACGAATCCCGTGGGACAGCACCTGCGAGGGGCAGAAGGGAATAAAAGCTCTGGCGCTGGGAGCAGCGTGGCTGCCAGCGCTGTTCAATCCGAAGTCAAGCCCTGCTTTTGCTTTGTACCCTGATCTAAGCCTCACCCTCTTATTCATTTTTCTTGGCTTTTGTGGATGGTTTTATCTATTACTGTAGAAAATGAGCATTGCTTTGCTCAGTGTCCGGGACCAGCAGGGCCCCCTGTGCAGAGTTTGCAGAAGCGCATGACTTTCACCCGTTATCTCTTTAATGTATCAAACCATAGGCCTACAACAAGTTTTTAAGCTTCCCTATGAAGACGCTGTGAATGTTACCCACGTCCAATGCTGCCTTGGATAGAGTTTAAGCTGCCGTAGCCTTTAGTACACGGACAGAGAGACTCCTCTGCTCGTGTGACAGCTGCCTGTTACCTACATCCCCGTTACTTAAATCCCTCCTTTCCCCTTTGCAGGGGAAGCAAACCCCAAATCTACAGTTTTCTGCCCCAAGTCTTGGCTTGTCTTTTGCCAAACTCCGTTTTATCACACTCCTCCCATTCTTGCACTAAGGGCAAAATCCTCAGGTTGGGTGAAGACAAGGAGCATTTAGGGATAAAGCAGGAGGCTGCTCTGTTTTCCAGTGACTTGAGGATTTATACGAGCAACTTCTGTGACTCAGGTTGCTCACTTTAAATGTGTAAATAAGCGTTGGCCATACCCGTAATATGGATCTATGCTTGAGAAACACCAGCACTCCAGCCCTGGTGGCAGAGCTGCTCCGCAGCCCTGAATCCTGAGGTTTGCCTGGGGATTTTGAGCTCAAACTCTTTTCTTTTTTCAACACTCCCAGAACTTTAATTTGATAAAGCTGAGCTGGAGAGGTCCATGGCAAAGGCATAGGCTCTAATTTTAACCCTCAAGGATTTATGTGAAGCAGAGGCGTGTGTTGATCTAAAGCCATTGCACCATAGAGGGAGGAAATTTAGTGCGTGAGAAACTGAGTTTTATTAGTGTTGTTCCCACCGGGGCACAGGTTTGCTTCAGCCTTCTGCAAGAGCAGCACTGTCTCTTCTTCAGTTTTAAAGGTTGGAATGCTTAGAAATAAGCCAGGAAAAGGCGGGGTAGAGGGGGAAATGAAGATATTTGTAGCCTATTGTGTGGTAATACTCGCTGTCACACTCCAGTAATGCTCTATAACGCACAAACCTGCACCGCATCGCGCTGGCTGCTCCGACTGAGAAACCTCCAGCTCTGTCGGGAAGCAGGACTAGCAATGTACTGTAGGATGTTTACGCACAATATGCTGTAATAGCTTGCCAAGGAGTTAATTATCTTTGTATCACTGAGTCGTTAATGGTTGTAAGGAGACAATATCTATTTTTACCTGCCAGGATTCATGAATGTAACTGTTAATGTATTGGTTTGTCATATTTGTTGTGCTAGAAAACAGGTCTGCAGGTTTAGGACGCTGATGGGGGGTCCTTATTCCCATCAAGTGGGTCTTTGCTTTGGCTGTGGTTGTCTGGATCATGGGGTGGAACCTCTCGGCCACCTCTGCAGATGGCAGCCCTTCTGCTTTAATTAAAGCCTAACTGTAGGTTTCCCCTGCTGTACTTTAACTTTCAAAAGGTGTAAGTACATTTATTGACATGCAACAGCAGCAGATTTGTGATGATCGTGTACTCATCGTTGCTGTGGGGGTGAAACAGACCTCACACCCGTGATCCTTCCAAGCCTGGAGCTCTCGGGGGTGGCTGGGCTGGCAGCCACCCATCACCCCAGGGCCGGCAGATCCCCGTGCCAGCTATTGCCTTGAAATCAGCTGATTTCCTTGGAACTGTGCATGCAAATACCCTAGAATAAACAATTGCACAATGGACCTGAGCTGGGAATTAGCAGAGGCTCGTGCTGTCAGTCATACCAGAGCTGATGCCTTGGGCTGAGCAGGTGGAGGTGGTGAATTTGGAGGGGTAGAAGCTGTCTTGGTGCCTTTGGAAGCATTGCACCGTGAGTGGGGCTGGTTCTGTGTTTCCCTGACTTTCCACCCGTCTGTTTCTGGCACAAAGGTGGCGGTGCCGGCTGTCACCATCCGTGAGCATCGCGGTCCAGGATCCGCCTGCCCCATCAGCATTATTTTGGGAGAAAACGATCGCTCAGGCAAAATGTGCTCCATCTCTGCTGCCTGCAATGGGGGAAACTGGGAAGTGAGGAAAAAAGGCTTCAAACCAGGTCAGGTGCCGTGAGTTTGTGTACACTGGCTGTGACGTTAGAGCTGTCACCTCTCTGTACGGCGTCCCCTTCCTGGCAGCGCAGTGACGGGGGCCAGGGAAGGGCAGCCCAGCCCCTGTGGGCTGAGGAGCAGCCGTGGGAGGAGAGGCATCGCTGCCAGAGCTTCCAGGAACCACCTGCCCTGGGGGTACATCCCAACCCTGCACCCCTGCTCGTCCAAAGGGCGCTGGGCGAGTGCTGCTGGTGCCACCGCCACCTCTCCCACAGCTCCTCCGTCTCTCTGAACGCGGTCTGCAAACTGCATCTCTGTATATTGTGTTTACTGAGATGGATGTTACTCGTCTACTTGCAGTTTGGCTATATTGCTGCTTTCTCATGTTATTTTTTTAGGTTTAAAATACGTGCAGTGTATGTAAACTTGTGCTGTGTGTTGTGTACTCGGGAGGAGAAATATCCCAGGAGCATTTATTTACAATAAAGAGATTTTAAAAAAATATCAGTCTGGTTTCCTCTGTGGATTTTCCATTATTGTTTGCTCTAATGAGCTATTGGGTGCGGGTTTTGTGAGATAATGGTGACTTCAGGGAGTCTGAGGAAAGTGTTTGGAGGGCAGGAGCGCACCTCTACTGTGAGGAGAGGCTGTGGGAGAGTTGGGGTTGTTCAGCCTGGAGAAGAGAAGGCTCCGGGGGGACCTTAGAGCAGCTTCCAGGGCTGAAAGGGGCTCCAGGAAAGCTGGGGAGGGGCTCTGGATCAGGGAGTGCAGGGATAGGATGAGCAGGAATGGTTTTTCAGCTGAAAGAGGGGAGACTGAGATGAGATCTTGTGAAGAAATGTTTTGCTGTGAGGGTGGGGAGGCCCTGGCCCAGGTTGCCCAGAGCAGTGGGGGCTGCCCCATCCCTGGAGGGGTTCCAGGCCAGGTTGGATGGGGCTCGGAGTCCCTGATCCAGAGGGAGGTGTCCCTGCCCATGGCAGGGGGGGGACTGGATGGGCTTTGAGGTCCCTTCTGACCCAAACCACTCTGATTCTATGAAGAGGGTCTGCAGGGAAGGGCGAGCATCCCTGGTTTTGGGGAGCTGGGCTGGAAATGGTGAGTTGGGCACCCCAGGGCCCCTGCTGCCATTCTCTTCCTTCATCAGTTTTTGTTTTCTTGTTGGAGCTATTGGAATTCAGATTTCCAGGTTTTTCTATGGAGCTGTTGGAATAGGAATACATTTATTTTTTTTTTAAAGTCATGAGGAGTGTCTGATGTGGCTGTGACTGTGACTTCCAGCATCTGCCGCTGGAAATCAGCTGGTCCTGAAGAGAAGTGACCTTGGATGTGGTGAAGAAAACCTTTTTATCCGGTTTATTCTGCTGCAAAGCTGTTGATTGAGGAGGTCTTTAGGTGTCTTTAGCAACTGTTGTGGTAGGAGATGGCTTTTGGTGGGGCTGCGCCCTGGCTGATGCTCAGGGCCACCAGCACAAAAGCTGAACGCCCTCCTGGATGCGCGTGGGGAAGCTGCTGATTTTTCAGCACACGAATCAGCTTGTTCTGGATCCTTTAGGAAAGAAAAAACCCAATCTAGGAAGCCTGTGTTTGTGTTTGAGATTAATTGGATTCTTGTAAATATTCAGTGGAGGTCAGTGCCTCCTCGGGAGGATCGAGGGGGGCTGTTCTGAGCAAGTCCCTGCTCGTGGGGTGAGGGCAGCCTTGGGCCACGTTCTACAGATTAAGAACTAAAGACGCTTTATTGCACTTTGGCACAGTCTCGGGTGAGCTTCAGAAAGGTAAAACATCCTGCTCAGGGGAGGACTTTTCTGGCAAACGCCTTCAGATTTAACAATGCCTGCAAAAAATAAAGGACGATCCAGAGTAAAAAAGGCCATTGCCAGGTTCACGATGACCATTCAAGCCTAGAGGAGACTGCAGCCAAAGCGCAGGAAGAGCAAATGGTTACAACCTCTGCCAAAACTCCAGTTACTGGAAATTCCACCCCTTCCTCCCCGCAACAACCGCTGGGTTTGGGAGCAGCTCTCAGGGAGATGAAGGGCAGCTGGGTTTCCCGTTGTGGGCGATGCTCCCTGGGATCTCAAGTGCTGCTGACCTCCAGTTGGTGTTGCTTTAATGGGATTGAGTGCAGCTGGTTGAAGAAACCGTATTTTGAATGCTGATCGTAGGCTTGTGAGGTCCGAAGAGATGAGCTCCTGGTTGGAGTGTCTCAGGATGAAGCATTCTTCCTGAGGAGGAGCCTGTAGTCTGCCCGAGGTCCGTGGGCATTGCCTGGGGACCATGCCTGGCTTGGTGCAGTTGCTGTGATGTGGAACGAGCAGCGTCCCACTCAGCCAGGATCATTTCGACAAAGAATTGGCAGCTCCGCTCAGAATACAAACAATTTCAACATCCGCTTGGGTTGCATTCAATTTTCTAGTGTTTCACTTTGTGGGTTGAATAAACTACTTCCTTCTTGCTCAGGGGAGGAGTTAATGATTTAGGGGTCAACTGGCACAACTCTGGATTCAGTGGAATTCATACTTTTCTGCGTGGAGCCGTAGCGGAGCATGTAGGCGTATGGTTAACTCCTCCTTCAGCGCTGGGGGGACTGGAGGAGGGCAGTCATCGCTTTGTCTTGCCCAAGTAGAACACGCCGTCTCGCTGCATCTCCTGCTGCCGGGCTTCCAGGTAAGACAGCTTTGAGCCATGCAGCCGTAGGCGATGTTGCTCTTGAGAACGGGATTGGAGCTTTCTTACAACTCCAGCAGGCAAGGATTAGTAAATGAAACCGAATTAAACCCAGAGCTGGAATAAGGATGAAAGCAAAGCCAGAAGTGTTGGCTTTGGGGCAGAAAGCATCAAGGCAGACTCTTGTTTCCAGGAGGAAGGTGGGCACTTGTAGTGTTGGGAGGGCTTAGGTTCCTCAATGATGATCCTGGATGACAAGGTCAGAGAGAACGTGCTGGTCACAAGGGGTGCGAGGATAGTCCAAATTGCACTTAAATTCCCCTTGGCAAAGCAATTTGTTCTCCTGAATGACTTGTACGCTTTACTCCAATTAGGGTCGCTGCACCAAGCTGATACACCTTTTTGGTAAGATAATTCTATCTCTGCGTGTAATTTGTTGTTCGAGGACTGTATGGACTCCAGCAGGATTTCATCTGACCATGAACTTGTTTCCAAGAGACTTATTACTAAACCAAAATATTTTACCTATAAGTTTTGCAGGAATTTATTCGGAAGGCAGAGATAAACTGATGGTCCTGCAGGTTTTAATTGGGCTGGGAAGAATGCTACGTTGGTGATAAAGTGTTTTTAAGTCAAGTCTGACAAGCTACAAAGCATTTATGTTATGGTCTGAGTGGAGCTGTTCACCTTTCTTATTTTTAAGTTTCATTTTCTTGCATTTTAATCGAAAACTCTTCTCAAAGATGCAAAAAAATTGTACCGGTGGAATAAAGCCTAAGGGGGTTGCTTAGCACCTACGAGCTGTCGTGCTGTTTATGTTGTATTTTCCCGGTCTGGTGTGCCGCAGGCAGCCCTCCAAACCCAGCTCTGCCCCAGCTGCTCTGCGCTGGGTCCTGGGCCCTTCTCGGAGGAGCTGCTCTGCGCTCTCACAAAGTATTGCAATAGCTCTTGTGGCTCTGCTTCGGGGTGGAGGAATGAGATCTATCTGCACGAGCTATGCTTGTCCTGAGTGTAAATCCCCCCTTCTGTTTTTACAGATATTTGCCCTAGAAAAAAAGGATGTGGTGACTTCTGTGGGATCTCCAGGCAGGAATAAAGAAAGATGCCAGCTTTGGAGCTGCGGAGGCAGAGGGATCGCACCGCTGTCCTTGGGTTATTCCTCATCGCTGCTCTTGTTGCGGCTGTCCAGAGTAAGTGAACAAGTCCAGTGGGATAAACAAAGATGCCTCGAAGGGAAACCATCTCCTGGGGTTCACGAGACTTGGATCTTCTCTTTTGCAAGCTGCTTTTGCATCTGGAGAACATTGGAAATCTCTGTGATCAGAAGCCGCCTTCCTTTGATTTCTTTTCCTTTCTGTGTAAAACCATGTAAAACTATTCCCGCTGAAAAAGGTGCGGTGATCCACCTTTGCTATGAGGACATGCTGGGAGAGTTGGGGTTGTTCAGCGGGAGAAGAGAAGGGTGCGGGGAGACCTTAGAGCAGCTTCCAGTGCTGAAAGGGGCTCTGGGAAAGCTGGGGAGGGGCTCTGGATCAGGGAGGGCAGGGATGGGACAAGGAGAACACTTTCCATCTGCAAGAGGGGAGATTGAGATGAGATCTTAGGAAGAAACATTTCGCTGTGAGGGTGGGGAGGTCCTGGCCCAGGGTGCCCAGAGCAGTGGTGGCTGCCCCATCCCTGGAGGGGTTCAAGGCCAGGTTGGATGGGGCTTGGAGCCCCTGAGCCAGTGGGAGGTGTCCCTGCCCGTGGCAGGGGTGGGACTGGATGGGCTTTGAGGTCCCTTCCGACCAAAACCATTCCATGATTCTATGATTTATACTAACTGGGAGGAGGAATCAGTTAATCTGGACTTTGTGAGCAGCCTTTGAAGCTCCTGGATGAAGTGAGGTGTCAACAGGACCTCCTGGGGTGATGCTCCTCTCCCTGACAGCCTCAGACATCCGTGGTCTCATACTGTGTTTCCCCTCTTTTTATCTAGCTTTAAGGAGTTTAAAGGCTGCGGAAACATCCTCCCCTGGACCTTCAGAATGAGTCAGGCCTGGACTCCCGCTGCTTTTCCTCCCGGTATCTTTCTGATAGAGTTTCTGTTCGTAGGTGCCTGCGATGCTCCACCGCGTCTCCCATCTGCAGAACTGAAAGAGCAATTCCAAGGCATTGCCACATTTCCCTTTAATTCAGTGGTGGAATACGTCTGTCGTCCAGGTTACACAAAAAATGCTAACACCCGAAACACCCTCATTTGTGGGAGGAACACTCGGTGGCACGGAACAAAGGAGATGTGTATACGTGAGTATGTTTTGGGTTGTCTTTTGATTCTGTTCTCTATTTGCTGATGCTGTCAGCTCATTTTGTTGGAGTCGTATCCAAACTGGCCTCTTGGGATGGTGGGAGATGAGTGACCTGACGTGAAGCATCGGTTGTAGTCCGCTAAGTGCTGGCAACGATGGCAAAAGCTAAAATCTGCTTTGATACTGACGGTGTTTGATTGCTGACTCAAAGGGTGTTCCGCTCAGGTGGTTTGTACCTCCTAACGTTTCAAACTTGCAGTAGGAGAATGCTTTTCGACATGAGCCAGCGACATCAGCTCGTAGCCCAGAAAGCCAACCATATCCTGGGCTGCATCCAAAGCGGTGGGATGAGATCGAGATGAGATCTTGGGGAGAAATGTTTTGCTGTTCAGGTGGGGAGGCCCTGGCCCAGGTTGCCCAGAGCAGTGGTGGCTGCCCCATCCCTGGAGGGGTTCCAGGCCAGGTTGGATGGGGTTTGGAGCCCCTGATCCAGTGGGAGGTGTCCCTGCCCATGGCACGGGTGGGACTGGATGGGCTTTTAGTTCCCTTGAAACCCAAAGTGTTCCATGATTCTATGAACGCTTTAACTGTGAAGAAACACCTTTGTGCTTGCTGGCGTTGCTGCAAAACCCCACTTCGACCACAGCGGCTGGACACGAGTCTTAACTGTGTCCTGACTCATGGAATGATTTACAGTTGAAGGGAAAATCTGGAGGTCTCTGGTCCATCCCCTTGCTCAGTAGTGGAGGAATCTTTTGCTTTCCCGCTGCATTTTCCAAGTTCTTCAAGAAACTGAAATAAGTATTCACTCTAGTCCTGTTGTCCCCCAGCAAAGCCGTGCCCCTACCCTGGAGAGCCAACCAATGGCAGACTGGTCCTGGCAGAAAAGTTCTTTTTTGGTTCATCGGCAAATTTCACCTGCAACACTGGGTAAGCCAGAAAGACTCAGGGCATGGGTCCTCTCTTCCCCACTGATTTTCTGGCAGTCTTTTCCCTCTAGATTAAAGCCTGTGCTGTCAGAAGCATTACCGGGGTAGGTTAATGCACACCCTGACTGAAATATCTTCTCAGATTTCCTCTGAGAGTTTTAACACTGACTGAGTTTTCCTAATCTCATACTTTGAGGCAGTTCTTCCCAAACTCAAGTTCACCCTCCCAGCCCTTTCTAAACCGTTTCCAGTGTTTCAGCATCATTTTGAAGAAAAGATATGAATCCTGAACTCGGAGCTGTAGTGATAGGTACAACTGGCTGATAAAGTGGATATTTTTTCTTAGAAATGGTGATTTATTTTTTTTTCTAATTTGAGAAATAATTTTATCAAAAGCCAATGTGTCATTGAAAAGAAATGATATTGATGGCAAATTTCTGATCAGCTGTAATTATAAGGAAGCCGAACCCATCCTGATGGTGATGTTACAGGTAACACGTCAGAACGGAGTTTGTCGAGTATTTCCCTCTCCCTTTTTTTCACACAGGTACAGACTTGTTGGAAATTCTGAAATTTACTGTGTCATTAAAAATGGGGTCGTTACATGGGATCGAGATATCCCCATCTGCGAGGGTAAGTAGAGTTCTTTAATTGGCTCAAAGGCAATTTAATTGGTTCAAGGCAAATTAAGTTCTTTCTCTCTTGTTCTTCCCTCCTTTGACCATTTCTCGCCCTCCCTCCCCAGCGATCCCGTGCTTACCCCCTCCAGAAATAGCTAATGGAGAGCACAGCGGAGCTGGCCAAGACCAGTTTGAGTACGGAGCGTCTGTCACTTACTGGTGCCACACTGCCAAAAGGGGAGAGAGACCTTTCTCGCTGGTGGGAGATGCCTCTATTTTCTGTACAACCACAGATAACATCAACGGTGTCTGGAGCAAGGCAGCCCCGGAGTGCAAAGGTGAGCTGCTGCCACGCACACCCGGAGATGTGCGCTCGCAAACTCTCTGCGGCACCGAAGCAGCCGTCACCCCTTCTCCGCTGCCTGGTCTGCGTAGAGCTGTTTTCTTCCTTGGAGCCATTTCTCTCCTTTATGCTGGTGGTAACGCCTCTTGCAGAGGAGATTCTCTGCGTTCGGTAGCGCTACTGGGGATTAGAGTCTCCCATCAGGCATGAGGAGGAATTTCTTCACTGTGAGGGTGGGGAGACCCTGGCCCAGGGTGCCCAGAGCAGTGGTGGTGCCCCATCCCTGGAGGGGTTCCAGGCCAGGTTGGATGGGGCTTGGAGCCCCTGAGCCAGTGGGAGGTGTCCCTGCCCATGACATGGGACTGGGTGGGCTTTGAGGTCCCTTCCAACCCAAACCATCCCATGATTCTATGATCACGGGGACTGTGGCCTTTCACGGTCACCAAGTCAGCAGGGACGTAGGAATCAGATTTCTTTGGAGTTTGCGGACCAGATGATGCATCTTGCTGTCCAGCCCATGTAACACATAAGGTCTGCAAAGACTTCAGAAGCTTGCTGTGATACCTTCTGCCTTTTCTATTTTCTTTTTATGCTTTGCTTTAATAAAAAATATGGAGTAAGAAGTTAAAATTGTCACGTCAGCCTGCTACCTTGTCACGTCTACTTTTGGCTTTTTTGCTGAATGCATCTTTTGCTCTGAGAATGTTTTTAATACTCTAATCTCCCCTCTTGAGCATAACCTCTAATTTCCTGAGTTGTGACTTTTCCCTGAGGCAGTGGTGAACTGTGAGCATCCAGCTGTGGAGAACGGGAGGCTGCTGAGCGGGTACCAGGCTGAGTACACCTACAGGGACACTGTCATGTTCGACTGCAACTTCCGCTACGCCATGAACGGCAGCGAAACTTCCATGTGCAAAGAGAACGGCCTCTGGGACCCTCCGCTGCCGCTCTGCCAGCGCAGTAAGTGTGGGGCGTTGAGCACTGCTCCACCTGGTCCAGCAGCTTTGCTTTGGTGGCATTCCTACCGGCCTAAGAAAGCATTAGGTCCTGAAAGTGGTGGCTCCAAGATTTAACTTTGGGATTTTTTGATGGCTAATCTCTCTGTAGCACTAAGGTGACTTCAGGAATTTCTGACTTGGGGCCATAGACACTAAAGGTTTGTCCCATTCAAGATGGGGACCATTTCTCAGTAGAATTCAAAGGGCCTAAATTAACCTTTCTATACCTAAGAGTTCTAAACTTTGTTGGTAGAGCCTCAGATCATGTAACCAGAGAGTCACAGGATAGTTTAGCTTGCAAAAGACCTTTAAGATCATTGAGTCCAGCCTTAACCCAGCACCACCAACTCCACCACACGTCCCTAAGCACCACATCCACACGGCTTTTAAATCCCTCCAAGGATGGGGACTCCAACACTGCCCTGGGCAGCCTCTGCCAGGGCTTCACAACTTCTTCCACGAAGAAATTTTTCTTAATATCCAATCTAAAACTCTCCTGGCACGACCAGAGGACTCATTTCCTCTCATCCTATCCCCTGTGACTTGGGAGAAGAGCTCAGCACCCACTTCCCTACAACCTCCTTTCCAGGAGCTGCAGAGAGCGGTGAGGTCTCCCCTCAGCCTCCTCTTCTCCAGGCTTCTCACAAGGCTTGTGCTCCACACCCTTCCCAGCTCCACTGCCCTTCTTCGCACATTATAACAGTGAAAATGGCCACACTTTCCAAAATTATTCATGTGTTTTGATTTCTCTCCCTTGTGTTCATTCTTAGCATTAATGAACTCCGTTAAGAGCATCTGAGAGAGAACAACGTGAGCCAATGATTTTCCCCTGTCTTCTCTCCCTTGTGTTTCAAACCATTCTGATTTGTCGCTGGCGATGTCCTTAAGCTGATGTTTCGTACCTAGGCAGCTGTGATGACCCTCCAGACGTGTGGAATGCTGTTAAAGCAAAACTTGCTGGCAATTTGTTTCCGGTGGAGACCGTCATCACCTATGAGTGCAGGGAGGGCCACCAGTTCAGCCCGGGAGAAACCACGCGGCACATTAAGTGTCTGCCGGATTTTACATGGACTGAAACTCCAAATCCTTGCGAAAGTAAGTGTACGGTCCTTTGGCTTGCTTGACTTTCTCCACTGAGTGAAGAAACTGCATGTGGTTTGCTGTAAAGGAGACGGCGGGGTCAGGGAGAGAGTGAGGATCCTCCCGTGCCCTGCTTGGCCTTTGCTGTGACTCTTGAACAGCTTTGGTTTGTTCCCCAGCCCCAGGATATTCTGTTTTATTTACCAGCTATGCTTTCTAGTCCTTGACCTGGAAAAAGCCACCGTGGTGTTGAGGGCCTCGCGCTCCACCCACGGGGAGGCTGCAATTGCAGAGTCCCTCACAAACACCCCGGAGCTCCCAGGGAGAGTTCAGTAGCAGATTTAGTGTTGTAATGTGTCTTTATCCTTCATCCTTCTGTTTATAACGAACCCACTGGTATCCAGGTGACTTTGGGATAGTTTCACGCTTGCTAATGATTCGCATTTCTCAGGAATTCGTTGCCCAGATCCAGACATGGGGAACGGAAGGCCCGTAAACACATGGGAAAAGAAAGATGACTACAGGTATGGAGACAGACTGGAAATTACGTGCAATGACGGCTACGCTTTCAAAGGTCGCAGCGGTAACGTTGTGCTTCGGTGCACAAGTGATGGTAGATGGGAGCCAGCAGTACCGGAGTGCACTCCAGGTAGGCGAGAGGTGGCAAGATGTGTTGACTGCTCATTTTGACTGTAGAGGTTTGGCTCACTCCGTACAGCATAGGTCAACCTGGAGAAGAGAAGGTTCCGAGGAGACCTTATAGCGACCTTTCAGTACCTGGAGGGGCTACGAGAAAGCTGAGGGAGGGACTGTTTACAAAGACTTGTGGGGATAGGACGAGGGGCAATGGATATAAACTGGAGAGGGGCACTGCTCCGCTTCACAGGGCAGCCGGCATTAGAGCACGGATAATTCCTTGCCCTGGCTCTAACGCTGCTGCCTGGGAAGGTGCTCAGCAACCTCACAAGTGCAGGACAGCGGGAAAGCGTGGTGCCGAGAGCCCCGAGGGGGATCTCAATCGGGCATGGACCCAGCTCTGCAGCATGTGCCTTTCCCAACAGCCTCAGAAAACCCTGATTATAGAGGCAGAAACTCTAAACTTCCTTTAAAGTTTCAAAGGAAGTTGTTGAGACCTGCGTCTGGGTGATAGTAACCCTTTTTTTTCCAGGGCTCAGGTGTTCTTGACAACCATCTTCTCCATAGAAAGTATCTTCACGGGAGTTCTTTCTGAAAATACATGACATGCTTTATTTTCTGTTGTTTCCAGAACCTCGTTGCCCAAGGCCAGATATTGCTCATGGAAGAGAAGTTTATACAAGCACAAATGGCTACACAGTTGGGACCCGACTGAGGCTGATGTGTGATTCAGGCTATGTCCTCAGAGGCCAGGACTCAACTGAGTGTCGGGCTAATGCAAGCTGGGCTCCCGCGTTACCGTTTTGTGATAAAGGTATGTGTAACGCAGGACTGAGAAGGAATCTCAGTATTCATAGAATCATAGGATTGTTAAGGTTGGAAAAGACCTCAAAGATCATCAAGTCCAACCATCAACACAATAACAACGTGCCTACTAAACCATGTCCTGAGGTGCCATGGCCACAGGCTTTTTGAGCCCCTCCAGGGGTGGAGACTCCCCCACTGCCCTGGGCAGCCTCTGCCAGGGCTTCACCGCTCTTGCAGTAAAGAAGTTTTTACTACTATCCAGTCTAAACCTCCCCTGGTGCATCTTGAGGCCATTTCCTCTTGTCCTATCACTTGTGACTTGGAAGAAGAGCCCAGCACCCACCTCACCACAACCTCCTTTTAGGTTGTTGTAGAGAGCCATGAGGTGTCTCCTCGGCCTCCTCTTCTCCAGGCTCAACAGACGCGGTTCCCTCAGCCGCTCCTCCTGAGACTTGTGCTCCAGACCCTTCGCCATCCTCGTTGCCCTCCTCCAGGTGACCTGCCTTCAGCCTCTGCACCTGGGGGACGGGACGACGATCACTGGCTCAAGGGCTGCAGTTGTTCAGGTGTCCTCTCCCGAGAGATGTGACCCAGGGAGGAGCTGAGTGAGAAGTGAGGGCTCAAGCTGGTGTAAGAGACAAGAAGCCAGGCACCAACTTCATATGAATTTCCCACACTACAAACCTGAGGTCAATGCTTGTATTCACGTCCCAGAAGTGCTTTTGATTCTCACCTGCGCATGGAAATTGTGGGTTTCTTTTCTTATCAGTTCCCTTTATTCCACAGCCTGCGTCCCCCCTCCACAAATCCCCAACGGGCAGCACTCTGGCTCGGGAAGGGAGCACTTCCCCTACGGCACAGAGGTGACGTACAGCTGTGCCGAGGGTCTGTCCCTCATCGGGGACGCCTCCATCCACTGTACCTCTGATGATGGGGAGGACCTGGTGTGGAGCGGACCTGCCCCGGAGTGCAGGGGTGAGTGGTTTCTCCCGTACGGGATCAGACTGAAGCCGGGAGCCGGGAGCTAAGCCCCAGCCTTGGTACCTGCTGTGGTCCAGGAGCTTCAAATCCAGAGTGGCCTAATGACTGCAGCTCCTGGGCAAAGGTCTTGGCACCGCGAGCTGTTTGGTAGCACCATAACTGGCAGAGTCTCTTCAGGGGCTGCCCCAGGCAGCTGAGGGTTGATTCTTGCAACTGATGCAGACCATCAGGAAGAGCGGCTCTGCCCGGCTTGACCTGCTTCCCTGTCATTCCTGGGCACCCACAGCTCCCGTCTTCTCTCTCTTCCTGCAGTGGTTCGGTGCCCCAAGCCCACAGTCGAGAGAGGAAGGATGACTCCGCAGAAGTTCATGTTTTCCTACGGGGTGGACGTGCGGTTCTCCTGTGATGAAGGCTTCAAGCTGCAGGGCTCTGCCGAGAGCCGGTGCCAGGCTGATGGCACCTGGCACCCTCCCCTGCCCACCTGCCAGCCGGGTGGGTACCGGACCCAGGCAGATGCTCTGCAGCTGCCTTGCTCAGACCAGGGTTTGCTGCTCCTTCCAATCACCAGCAACCAGTGGAATTTGCAGGGCATTTTCTCCTCCATCTCCTCCCACTACATTATTTTTTTGTCATGCATTTTCCTTTCAGTTTACTGTATCCGACCCTCAGTACAAGAGGACCCACTGATTTACACTTCTAGATTGCGATATGAGGTGAATGAAACGCTGTCCTTCGTCTGCAGACAAGGTATCCGTCAACCAGTGACTTCAGAAAGTACCTGCTCAGCTAACGGCACGTGGGTACCACCACCCACTTGTGTAAGTACCTCCCAAGTGCAGGCTTGCCGAATTTATAGCCTGGAATAGAATCACAGAATCATGGAACAGTTTGGGTTGGAAGGGATCTTAAAGTTCCAACCCCCATCCATGGGCAGGGACACCTCCCACTGGCTCAGGGGCTCCAAGCCCCATCCAACCTGGCCTGGAACCCCTCCAGGGATGGGGCAGCACCACTGCTCTGGGCAACCTGGGCCAGGGCCTCCCCACCCTCACAGCAAAACATTTCTCCCTAAGATCTGGTCCAGCTTTGTGAATGGTTGCTTTGCTACAACCGGGCTGGCGTGACGGAGGGTTCGCAGTAGAAGGCTGCTCAGCACGTAGGTCCCTGCCGCAGTCTCATGCTCTCTGTTTTGGTTTCTTTAAAGAAAAAACGTGATACATGTGAGAAGATTCTTCAAAACAGGGAAGCGTTCCAGTGTGGAATTCCTCTGGAAGAACTGAAAACTCTGCTGGAAGTCCAGAAACTGTACCTGGAGATCCGGAAACTGGAATTGGAGCTAAGACCCGCAGGATATGGCTGACTGTCGTCGCTGCTATCATATGAACCCCCCTCTTCGTGCGTTGTATAATCATGTTGACAGGATTTTGTTTATGACTTTATAATTCATGCTGATACTTAAGTAGCCAGAACAAAAATCACCTATCAAGGAACCTTGTTTGGTCATATGGGGAGTCAGAAAGTGTGGACTTCTGGCTGCCTCTACTAGAGCTCACTAGGTTAGGTTTGTACTTCACTTTATACCTTTCAAAGCTTTGCATTTAGGTATGTTTCTTATACTGATGAGTGCACAGAAAAGAACTGAGTGGGAAGTAAAGGTCTGCCAGAGCCTTGCAGACACGGTACAGACAGGTATGAGCATGGTGAGACCAACCCACACCTGTCCCACCGCTCTTCAGCTGCAATGCCGTATAGCCCAGTGCTGTTCTATTCGGATCCATCACATTCATTGCCGCGGACAAGCACGTAACTGCCTGATTGCTGTCACCTTCAGAGCAGGTGAAGAAAACCTCAAAGCCCCTTTTCTAGCAAAACAAAAACGCCAGATTTCCTTCTCAAGGAGGACAGATCTACCTGAGGCTGCGATACTGCTGCTCGCTGCATCCTTCTGTGTGCACCGAGAGCTGTTGTTGGAAATAGAAGTGTAAAGCAAAAGCAGCGGCTGAACAGTTCTGTGATGTCCATTACAGGGGAAGCACTCTGTGAGCAGGCGCCTGGTGATGGGTCAGCCCTTCAGTGCAACGTTATAATAAAGCTGCGATTGTAACGACAGCCGTGTCTGGCTTTTAATGGTTCTAGAGTAGAGGAAAGAGGTGGTTCAATAATCATTGCCTGATGAGGGCCGAAGGGCTGCTGTTCCCCGAGTGCAGTGCAGGAATGGGGGATGTTTGCACCACGCGCTGGCTCCAGGGGTTTATCCACCGCCAGGAGCAGCTGATGGTGGTGGCGGTGTTTGTGCTGTAGCCAGAGAGGAGTTTCGCTGAGCGTTGCTCCCGGGTGCTTTGCAGCGGTTCATTGCCGCCAGGTGTGTGCTTTTGTGAGTTATTACCATCACTTTAAGTGTCACCAGAGCCTAAAGCTCAACACCCGGGGAAGAGATGGCATCTCTTCTTTACACAGAAAGATGCTTTGATAAGGCTTCACCGCATTGTGGTGAGGAGAAACACAAGAAGGAGCGCTCCCAGACCCACTCTGCTGCCCCTGTGCCCTGCTGCTGCGACACCTCGCTCCTCTCGGTTGCGTTCACCTAGGACTGCAAATGGGAAGTGCTTTAATTCCCTGAGCGAGGCTGGAAATCCATAATCATGAATAAGAACTGGGTGTTACATCCCATGTGTATCTCAGAGGGTGTTTGGGCAGTCTTGACTGATGTCAGCTGGGATAGTTCAGAGCGTTACTCATTATGCAGATGCATTTGCTCACACCCGTTCCTAATTACAAATGAGTCAAGCAACCAAGAAAAAAAACAAACTAAAAGGAAAAATGTTTTTCCTAGTGGCGATCTGTGTTGCGTTACCTGCCAGCAAATAACCATGTAGGTATTTTCCTAGCCTGGATACAGCTTGGGCTGGGTGGGGGCCTTTTCCATTCTAGTAGCATATGGTTTTGGTAAAACCACGCTGGTCGGTGCTCACTACTGGTCCGAGGTCAAGTAAAAGGATTGTTTTTTTCCTCCATCCTTTATGGGGCTTCAGGAGGACGAGGAAGCTTTACCCAAGCCAGTGGCTGACAGTTGTCCCCCACCCATGGCTGCTCTCCATGTCCCTGCTGGAAGGTTTAGCTCTCTTGCTGTTCTGGAAAGGTTTCCACTGATCCAGAGGCTTGGCTGAGTCTGCTGTGCTGCATCTCCTCCCAGCTTCAGAAACAGCCCCTTGGAGCCAACGGTGCTTGAGAGAGGAGCACAGAAGCTGCTGCAATGAAGTCTGGAGAACCAGGACAGGGAAAGCATCCAGGCACCCTGAGGGGATGGGCACCTGCTGCGGCACGGGGCTCCGGCCACCTCGCACTGCTTCTGGCCTTGCTGGTGCTTCAAGGCTTGCCTGTGGCTCGCAGTGAGTATGGGGGCAGAGGATGCGTGGGGAGGACCTGCAAGACCTGCCTGGATCCCACCTTGCTGCTCGGGGACTGGGGTGGGTGATGCCACCACCCCTAAGCCTGGGGACCTATTGATGCTCTAACAGATGCTCTCAGGGATGCAGGCAGTGCCTTTGCCCGGAGGGGAATCTTGGGCAAGCCCAGCCTCTTTGGTGGAATGCTGAGGGGCAGGAGAAGGGGCTAGGACATGCAGTCCTCACCCGAGGAGATCTTCTCATGCTACAGGTGACTGTGGGCCTCCACCTCGCATGACTCACTCCAGACCATCCAGTGACGAGCACACCAGCAGCTTCCCCATTGGATCCAGGGTGATGTACACGTGCATCGAAGGCGCCATCAAAATCCCCGGGCGCTCGGAGACGGTGGAGTGCCTGCCTGGTGCACGCTGGTCAAACCTGCCCGAGCCCTGCGGCCGTAAATACCTCCAATTCTCCCAAACGCAGCTCTCTCTCTCTTGGCTTAAAATTGGCTGCTCTGCAGAGGCGCCGCTCTCCCGGCGAGGAGCGCACCCGCTTTCCTCCGCTGCCGTTGATCGGAGCTCTGCGCCTGCATCAAAGGGGTACTCGGGTGGATGGGGTCTGCGTGCTTGTGTCCCTCCTGAATCCCAGCGGCTGCACAGGCGGCTCCATCCCGCGCTGCTCACAGCACACCTGTGGGAATTCTTATTCCCTACTAACAGCTTGCCCTGTGCCCCTACTGCAGCTTCGCCTTCGCAAAGGAGGCGTTCGGCAGAGTAGCAGCTCGGTATGAAAACAGACATAACCTGTGATGAGGGCAAAGAGCCTCCTACCCTCGCGAGAGCGTTTTGGCGATGCCGTGGTTTATCTCGCATCCCTCCCTGCGGGCGGCTCTTTCAGGCTCGCTTTCCTTGACTGCCAGGGAGCTGCGGTGCCCCGACAAGGTTGCGGTTTGCTGCCCTGTCCAAGGAGGATGAGAGGATTAATTTCTTTCCCGTTGGGACCAACGTGAGCTACGTCTGCCGCCCTGGCTATGAGAACATCTCAGATAGTTCCCCCACCAGCTCTTGCCTTGAGGACCTGGCGTGGTCGGAACCTGCTGAGCTGTGCAGGAGTGAGTATCCCTGCCCGAATCCGCCTGTGGAAAAGCAGCTGTGGGGTTTGGAGCAGGTCGGGTAGCTGCTCTCAACCCGTGTGCTAAAATGGGTTGGGTTGTTATCATCCCAACAGCTACGGGCTGGGTGTAAAATTAGGTTGGTATTCCTTGACGTTAATCATGAAATGACTGAATGGTGGCTTCCACGTAGCGCCCTTTAAAGGAGGCGCAGGAGGGCAGAGGAGAATGTTTGCAGGGATATTTCCATCTCAATAGGCTCGACTACGAAAAATGTATTGTTGTCACATCATCGGTCTTAATATTGTATAGATTTGGCCAAGAAATATACTTTGTCTTCACTTTGAAGCTGAATTGTAAATTGGCTTTTGTCCTGTGTGTGTGCCATGTCCGGACGTGAAGGTATTTACCAACATGACCATCAAAACCTACCTGTTCAGGATGGATGAGGCAGCCTTCCTACTTAAAGGGAAAGCTGCGGAGGGGCTCTTGATCTGGGAGTGCAGAGAGAGGATCGGGGGGAAGAGTTTTCAGCTGAAAGAGGGGAGATTGAGATGAGATCTTAGGGAGAAATGTTTTGCTGTGAGGGTGGGGAGGCCGTGGAAAAGGTTGCCCAGAGCAGTGGTGGCTGCCCCATCCCTGGAGGGGTTCCAGGCCAGGTTGGATGGGGTTCAGAGCAATTTGAGCCAGTGGGAGACGTCCCTGCCCATGGCAGGGGTGGGACTGGATGGGCTTTGAGGTCCCTTCCAACCCAAACCGTTCTGTGATTTGGCTCCTGCCAGCTCAGCTGTGATACCCATGAAGTAAAACGCTTTGGTACTTTTGGGTACAGCCCTCCTTTAGCCTTCTTTGCTCCTCCACGGGTGGGTGTTAGCACTAACCACGGCCCCGTTCTCCCGCAGGGCGATCCTGCGGCCGCCCGGGAGCGCTGCCCGGGGGCAGGATGGGCGCTCTCACAGACCTACTGTTCGGTGCAAGAGTGAACGTGTTCTGCGAAGAGGGGTGAGCGGTGGGACAATGTCCTGAGCTCCTGCAGGCTGGTGCTGGAATATGCGCTCCGGTCTGGTGCAATGGAGTCGTGGCCGTGGGCTGTGCTGTTTTCACAGTAGATCGCTCCATGAAACACGTGGGGCTGCTTTTCCCACTTGAATTACAGCTTTGGGCTGGGAAGGAATAAGACACAGCTGGAGGGGTTTGAATTTACGGCTGCCTTTTCCTTCAAGTGTTATCCGGAGGAAATTTAACAGCCTCAGGGTATCTATCCCGCAGAGCTGGTTGTGCCACCGGTTTGTAACTACGGACTTCAAAAAAAGTTACTTAAAATATTGAACGGATTTGAGAAATATTAAAAAAAAAGGGGGGGGCTTATGAATATTTTAACTATTCAGTGATGCTCAGTGAGAAACCTGCACTGAGGCACACTTTCCATCAGTCAGCGAGCTGACTCACGCTTTCTGCCTGCTTTCTATCAGGGCACGTATGCAGTGGGCTGACTTGAAAAATTAAGCTTTTAGGGGTCCAGCTGGAATTCCTCCCTCCCTAGCAGGGCCTGGCTGGCATCACCTGGCTCGTTCTGTCAGTCTTTGCAGCTGGCTTCAAATGCAACGGAGCGTTTTCCCCCTCCAGTTATTGCCTTAGGACGGCCTTGGGGAAATGACAGCGCGTCCCACCCCGCTGGGGTGCAGTTAATCTTTGGCAATACACACCAGGGTGGAGGGATGTTATCCATCTAAACACGACCAGACACTATCCATCGTGTCCGAATGGATTTATTTGACAGGAGGATGTAATTCAGGGTTTGGGGAAGACGTTGGTGCTGTCAGAACGAGGTGTATTAGGTACCAGGGGGAAAAAAAATCTCAGTTTCTGGATAATTACACTTTTTTTTAATCTTTTCTTGTGTATTTTCACTCAGGTACAAGTTAGATGGGAATCACTTCATCCAGTGTCAGCTGAAAGGAAATGATGTCGCATGGAGTGAACTTCCCACCTGCGAACGTAAGATCAACCCAACCTCACTCGTGACTTCACTCCAGTTGATCTTATGGACAAATGTCTAAACCTGCCCTCACACATTCGTTTTGCTGAACTCGGGGGGCAGAACTGTCACTGTGTTTTGAGTTCCAGCTCAGAACACCCGGTTTGCTGCTGATGCTGCACTTCAGCAGTTTTGTTCCCACAGGATCAACACATGTTCTCCTGACCTAAGGTTGAGGTGAAGGTGGTGGGATGAGATTTTGAGGAATCACGAACCAGGGCTTGGCAAGCTGCCTGCTTATTTATTGCGAACCTTGGAGTGAGAGAGAGAAAGATGTGACAACTGAGATGCTTTGGGGAAAAAAAGAGATAATTGGGGCAGGAGGCAGTGCTCATCACCTGCCTTTAGTTGGCCAGAAAGTGTCTTCTTAAGTGGACTCAAGAAACATTTTGCATTTTCTTTCTCACTGGAGCTTTTAGCAATGCTCATGTCGACTTTCTTCCCTGCAGTAATTACCTGCTCTTCACCCCCTCAAATAAACAACGGAAAGCACGATGGCGAAGGTGTAGAAAAATTCGTTTATAACTCAACCGTGACTTACAGCTGCGACTCTGGCTTCCAGCTCCTTGGAAGTGGGAGCATCCGTTGTACGAGTACGGACAAAACGAACGGAGTCTGGAGCGGAGCTGCACCTGAATGCAAAGGTGATTCATAGAATCATGGAATTTGGGTTGGAAGGGACTTTAAAGCCCATCCAGTTCCACCCTTTGCCATGGGCAGGGACACCTCCCACTGGATCAGGGGCTCCAAGCCCCATCCAACCTGGCCTGGAACCCCTCCAGGGGTGATGAGTTCAGGATTTAGTGTGCACCAGCTTAAAATGCTGTGGTTGCTTGGTACAGGGCACGGCAGGTTAAGTCATACTGCAGTTTAAAGAGAATAAATGCAGAGCTGCTAAAGTGAGGATGCAAGGATGGTGCAGTGCTCCCAGCAATACTCTCTCTTTATGCCCTAGAGAAAAGAACATCTATCAAACTTGGAGAAAGGAGTCCTCCTCCCCAAAGTGAGTTGAAACAATTCTACATTGAATCAAGACCCGCATTTCCCAACTTAATTTGCTCCTTTATCACATTTCTACAAAAAACAAAAGCCGTTCCATGAATTCCACAGTGCGATTCTCATTCTTTCAGGTTCCCCTGGAAATGGCATCCAACCAGCTAAGAAGGCTCTTATGTGGGAGAAGAAACTCAGCCTTCATAAAAAGTCACTCCAAAATACCATCTCCTTCTCCCATTCCTCTTTCTCCAGGACACCAGGTCAGCTCCGAGGCTCTTTTGCTGCAGTCCAAGAGATCTCATCACTGGGATTCCCTGGTTGCTCCCAGTCCTATACTGGGAATTTCATTTTTTTTTCCCATGTTCCTCCCCAGTGCCAAGGAGCTGTTCTACCTCAGCATTCAGATTTGTTCTACCTCTGTACAAAACCCAAAACTACTATCCTCCCTGGACCCGCCAAGGACCCGTGTGTCTTCCAAAGTACATGGGGATCTCTGGCATCCTTCCCCAAGTCGGCTGCTTCGAAAACATAAAACGGACTAAAGTTGCATCGTTTTGTGCAAGTGAGTGAGGTTTTTTTCTGTCGTGTTTTTTTCTGTCGTGTTCTTTTCTTCTATAAGTTTTCTCTGTTGAATTTATGTTTTCCCCTGATTGGGCATCTGGTTCAAAGCTCAGGTTTGCCTGCACTGACCTCCTCCTCTTAAAAATGCATTGCTTCCTACGAAATCTATTTTAATTTCTCAGTCTTTTCTTGCCCTTGCCTCATTACAGACTAAATGTAATCTTCTTTTTTTCATACCAAAAAGCAAGAGATAACTCTGTACCACAAAGCCTCGAGAATGCTGGGGCTTCTGCCCTTGTTCTGGCAGCGAGAGGCGATGCACTAACACCAGCCTTGTTCCACCCCAGCGAGATCCTGGGCAGCCAGGAAAAGCCCAACGTGGAAGAAGTGCTGCTACAACAGGTTCCCCATCCGTTGCAAAGGATTATTTTACCCATAAAGACGGTGAGCGTCGGCTGTGCTGGAAATGGTGTCGAGGTGGGAATCACAGGAGTGTAACAGTAAGTAATAAAGACAAAACACCCATTGGAGGGTCTCGCCATGCAGCTGGAAACCAGATGAAAAGCATTTCTCCAGTGTCAAGGTCCAGATGAACTTGCCCATCCCTGAACCATGTCTCTTGGGTCATAGAACCATAGAATCACAGAATGGTTTGAGTTGGAAGAGACCTTAAAGCCCATCCAGTTGTATCCCCTGCCATGGGCAGGGACACTCCCGCCGGACCAGGCTGCTCAAAGGTCCATCCAGCCTGGCCTTGGGCACCTCCAGGGATGTGTTTTGGTCAAAACCAGCAAATCGGTCACTCCTGTTGTGGTGGATTTTGCACGTGAAGCGGCACAGCCCAGGTCCATGGCATGAACGTGGTGAGGCTGGTGGTGAAGTCCCAGCTGATCCCACCAGCCTTTTTGCAGGCAGGGGCTGGGAAGCCTCTGCTTCTCCGAACACCCTCAGACCTTCTGCAGAATTTCTGACGGAGCTCGGCTGTGTCACAACCCATCTGACTCTGTGTTTCCACCCTGCACACTTCCCTGCTCACTAGCAACGCTGATCTGCTGCCACAACAATGGCCATAAATACACAGCCCCGGCACCCACAGCTCTGCCGGGCTCGGCTGCTCCCTCCGCTCACCGGGAATTCCTGGCCGGAGCACGGGCGGGTTGCGGATGCACCCAGGCAAGATGCCAGCAGGGCTGTGCTGGAAGCAAACCGCTGACCGCCCTGCCTTGTGAAATTATGAGCTCATATCTTTTAGGAAATTCTAGTGCTTCACACCCTAAGTTGAATGTTGATTTTTATACTTTCAGTGCTTTAAGCACTTTCTTCACCAAAAGCCTTTTTTTTTTTGTATCAGACGTGAGTCCTTCAGTCTATATTTCTGCTCAGACTACATGAACGATAAGAGCAGGAGCAGTCCGTGTATCTACTCATCTCCTATACTTCTGCTTTCCAAGCGGAGGAAGGCAGTTCTGTGACACCGCAGGCTGTGAGCACATCCACTACGCCCAGAAGGAACTGCTAAATGAGTGCTCAGTGCTGTCACACTGCAACAGAGAGCTGGAAATGTCAGGTTTTTGTTGTTGCCTTGCCCTGTCTGGTTCACCAAATGCCTTCTATTTAGGTGCCTTTCTGGGTTTTTATTTACATTTAGTAATAAACGGTAACTGTTTATAAAGGACAGCTGTGAATTCAGCTGTCTGCTGCAGCTTTTGTGCTCTGTTCGGGAAGGTATCAGCTCTTAGAGATATCTTGGTAAAGGTCAGATTTGCTGTTCAATTGGTTCTTTATCAGTGCTCTTTCTTGTTTATTTTCTAAATGAGCTCCTATGCAAGTTTATTAGTTTAAAAAAAAAAAAAAAAGGAAATGAAGGCAGGAAAGAAGGAAAGAAAGAAACCCACGCAGTAATGCTTGAGAGTGAGTGCTTTCCAGCGAGTGGTCTGAATAAGCAAACTGCCCGGTCGGGAGTGATGTGCACCTGTCTCAACCCAACGTAGCCATCCCGGTCCCGAGCTCTGCAGCCCCTCTGCTGCAGCTCAGCCCAGGGAAGCTCTGGGGGGACGTCCGCAGCTGCTGCCCTGCACGGGGACGGTGGGAGCAAGCAGGGAGCCAAGAGCAACCTCAGCAGCTCAGCTCATGATTTCGTTTTGCCGGAAACCTCATGTTTTTCTAGCCTGAACGTGGCAGTGCAGGTGCGTAGAGCAGCACGAGTCGGGCTGTCCTCTGAACGTGCTCCCGCTTCTGCTGCTTCCATCTGCTTGGCCCGATTCCTGCAGCACGGGAAAGGGATGGCAGAGCAAGATAAAGCCAGCTGCTCTCAGCAGCTCCAGGCGAGCAGGCACAGAGCCGCTATCGCGGGGCTCAGCTGCTGGGCCAGCTCCTGCCGCGGAGCTTTCAGTGCTCAGTCGGTTACTGGGGCAAAACAGGGCAAAACAGCAAGCGTGGGGGCAGAGAGACGGGGCTGGTCTGAGCCTGATGGTCTCAGCAGGTACAGATGCCTCCTGGCCTCAAGTGGGGCAGCAGTCTGGTTCGAGGCGTTAATGTGAACTATAGCAGTTGGTTCTTCTCATGGAAACATCGCTGTTTCCCAGATGATGAAGGTGAGGAGGGAGGCAGGCAGGTCCTGGCATCAGGCAGGGTGCTCTTGCCTTGGTGTGGGGTGACACGTGCCCCTTTCCCGGCGGTGCCGCTCAGCGGGCAGCAAACACAGCCAACACCTCTCATTTGGCTCTTCCCGTAAGCCCTGTGGGCAGGAATCCCAGAGCAGCTCTGGTTTTCCATTCAGGCATGGAGCCCAGGACATCCCTGAGCCCCTGTGGGCAGCGCAGCCTCTCGTTCAAAGAGTTTTGTGTCTAACTGGGAAGCGCTGGTACCCGTGCTGCCTTGTGTGGGGCAGAGGAATCCCATGATTCTACGATAGGTGTTAATAGAAGCAGCTCAATTAGCAGCTTCAAAGTGGGGCTGATTTACAGCCCTTCGGTCTCCTGTGCCCCTCTCAGGATGGAGGAAAGCCCTCTCTCCTCCTCTCTCCTTGCAGAAAAACCTCTCTTCAGAGGGATTGGTTCCTGGGGAGAGGCGGGTGATGCTTGAAGACAGTTTGGGGGTCCTGACGGGAGGCTGGTGACCCCCGAGCTGCGCTGCGCTCCCTCCACCAGGATGAATAGAATCAGAGCATAGTTTGGGTTGGAAGGGACCTCAAAGCCCACCCAGTCCCCCTATCATGGGCAGGGACACCTCCCACTGGCTCAGGGGCTCCGAGCCCCATCCAACCTGGCCTGGAACCCCTCCAGGGATGGGGCAGCACCACTGCTCTGAGTGACCTTTCTCCTGGTGAAGAAATTCCTCCTTATGTCCAGTCTAACTCTGCCCCTCTCCAGTTTATCCCCATTGTCCCCCATCCCACCTCCACAGGCCTTTGGGAACAGCCCCTCTCCAGCTTTCCTGGAGCCCCTTCAGGCACTGGAAGGTCTCTCTGAGGTCTCAAATCCTTCTCTTCTCTCACGAGGATGCAGCTCCCATCGCTGCTCTGGTGCTGAGGCATAACCGTGACCTTCTCTACTCCTCCGGGTTTCGGGGTGCGCCGCAGGCAGAGCTGCTGAGACGCAGGGATTCCCTTTTTGGGGTGTTTGTCATTTTCCTTTGGGACTCGACACGCTTTGGGGGAGGTGTGTCCCTCCTGGAAGGTGCAGAGGAGGGACCCGGAGGGGAGGCTGAGCCGGGGGGTGTCCGGGGAGCCGATCCGAGCAGAGCCGCCTCTCGGATGGGGACACCTCGCAGCGAGGAGGGGCGGCGGCGGGAGGGGCCGAGGGTGCGGCTGAGCCTCCGCCAGCGCTGCGCCGCCCCGCGCGCACCCGCACCGCCTGCCCGGACCCCAGGCTCCGCTCCCGGTTCTCCGCTCCGCTCCCAGGCTCGACTCCCGGCTCGGCTCCGGACTCCCAGGCTCGGTTCCCGGCTCCCGGCTCGGTTCCCGGCTCGGTTCCAGGTTCCCAGCTCCGTTCCCGGCTCTCGGGCTCAATTCCTGGCTCGGTTCCGGACTCCCCGCCTCGGTTCCCGGCTCGGTTCCCTGTTCCCAGCTCCGTTCCCGGTTCCCAGGCTCATTTCCCGGCTCGGTTCCCTGTTCCCAGCTCCGTTCCCGGCTCTCAGGCTCAATTCCCAGCTCGATTCCCGGTTCCCAGGCTCAATTCCCGGCTCGGTTCCGGACTCCCCGGCTCGGTTCCCGGCTCGGTTCCGGACTCCCAGGCTCAATTCCCGGCTCGGTTCCGGACTCCCCGGCTCAATTCCCGGCTCGGTTCCCGGTCCTGCCGCGGCGATGGGGTCCGGGCAGCGCCGCTCCCTCCTGCCCGCACTGCTGCTGCTGCTGCTGCCCGCGGCGAGGGGTGAGACCCAGGGGCTGCGGGGGGTGTGCTCCGTGCGGGTGTGTGTGAGCTCCATGTGAGCTCCATGGATGTCTGATTGTGTGTGCTCTGTGTGTGTGAGCTCCATGTGAGCTCCATGTGTGCTCCATGTGAGCTCCATGCAGGTGTGTGTGAGCTCCATGTGTGCTCCATGGATGTGTGAATGTGTGTGCTTTGTGCATGTGTGCTTCATGTGTGCTCCATGTGTGCTCCATGTGAGCTCCATGGATGTGTGAATGTGTGTGCTCTGTGCGTATGAGCTCCATGTGTGCTCCATGCAGGTGTGTGTGAGTTCCATGTGTGCTCCATGGATGTGTGCAGGTGTGTGTGGTCCATGCAGGTGTGTGTGAGCTCCATGGATGTGTGCAGGTGTTTGTGCTCTGTGCATGTGTACTTCATGCAGGTGTGTGCGAGCTCCACGTGTGTGTGCTCCATGGATGTGTGAATGTGTGTGTGCTCTGTGCATGTGTGCTCCATGCAGGTGTGTGTGAGCTCCATGTGAGCTCCATGGATGTGTGAATGTGTGTGCTCTGTGCATGTGAGCTCCATGTGTGCTCCATGGATGTGTGCAGGTGTTTGTGCTCTGTGCGTGTGTGCTTCATGCAGGTGTGTGTGAGCTCCATGTGTGCTCCATGGATGTGTGCATGTGTGTGTGGTCCATGCAGGTGTGTGTGAGCTCCATGGATGTGTGCTCCATGTGTGATCCATGGATGCTCCATGGATGTGTGCAGGTGTGTGTGCTCTCTGCGTGTGTGCTTCATGCTGGTGTGCGTGAACTCCATGTGTGTGTGTTCCATGGATGTGTGAATGTGTGTGCTCTGTGCATGTGTGGTCCATGCAGGTGTGTGTGAGCTCCATATGTGCTCCATGGATGTGTGCAGGTGTGTGTGCTTCATCCAGGTGTGCGTGAGCTCCACACCTGTGTAGTCCATGCAGGTGTGTGTGTGCTCCGTGTCTGTGTCTGCACGTCTGTGAGCTCCGTGTGTGCTCTGCGTATGCTCCACCTGTCTGTGCTCCGTGCGGGCGTGTGTGCTCTCCTCGTTTGCATCCTCTGCATGAGAGTGTGTGTGTACATCATATGTGTGCTTCACATACATGTTGCGTGTGTGTGCTCTGTGTGTGATCCGTGTGTGGCCGTGTGCTCTGTGTGTGCTCCCTGCATGTGTTTCATGTGTGCTCTGTGCTCCGTGTGTGCTGTTTGTGTGTGTGCCCCCTACGTGTCTGCGCTCCGCGTGCCTGTCCTGTGCCGGCGCACTCCACGCGGGTGTCGGTGCACCCGGTCTGGCTCTGCTCCGTGCAGGCGTGCGTGCATTCCACGTGGGTGTGCACCTCGTGTGCTCCGCCCAGGCTCCTCTCCGCTGTGTGCGTGTCGCGTGTGCCGTGCTGCGGACCCCACGTGTGCGCCCGTGCTGTGCTCTGCCCACAGAGCTCCCAAAGGCAGCAGAAGCCACGCTAAATCCGGGTTTGTTTTCCTACAGGCGACTGTGGGCCGTTACCAAACATAAGCCACGCGGAGCCTCCAGAAGACACTAAACATCGGGGAAGCTTCAGCGTGGGCTCCGAAGTGAGGTACAGATGCCTGATGGGTTATGTCAAACGCCCTTTGCTGTCAGACACCGTGCAGTGCCTCCCCAACTCCCAGTGGTCCAACCTCCCGGAGTTCTGCGGTCGTAAGTATTTCACTTGCCCTGAGATGGGTCGCGTAGCGATGCCGACTGCTTGTGAAAACAGCCGCTGCTTTAGCAATCACCGTTTCAAGGGTTTCCTCATCCGAAGTGACACAGGGTGAAGTTACTTGTCAGAGAATCTCTTATTGCCCCTTGTTCCTAACTCTGCACCGTGAGAACCATAGAACTATGGAATGGGTTGGGTTGGAAGGGACCTCAAAGCCCATCCAGTCCCACCCCCTGCCATGGGCAGGGACACCTCCCACTGGATCAGGGGCTCCAAGCCCCATCCAACCTGGCCTGGAACCCCTCCAGGGATGGGGCAGCACCACTGCTCTGGGCAACCGTTTTAGGTGGAGCCCTGGGTGTTAATAAAACTGGATCTGTAGGAAGCACGGGAGAGAGGGGCAGAGCTCGAGGGGCGAATCCTGGCCCCGCTGGCGGCTGCTGCTGCCAGTGGTAACCAAGGGGGAAGGATTGGCACCGGAGATCTGCAATCCTCCGCAGTGAGAACTGGCTGCACTTCCCCACTGCAAACACTTCTTCTTCGGAATTGGTAAGGGAGGCGAGCACTGTGCTGCTGAATGATTGGAAGAGGGCAAATTGTACCATTTTGAGTCGTGTTTTTCCATTAAATTATCACCCAGGGATGTTTCTGAATCACACAAATTAACAATCACCTTCTTAAAAATATTTCTGCGTCCATATTCTTCGGGAGTTTTGTGCATAACCACTTGGATTTGTATTTCTACATAGCTGAATGCTAAATATTGTTATTTTTTTCCTCTATAACTGCACTGTTTGGTTGTCTTCCTCGTTGCCAGGTAGCTGTTCCAGCCCGCCACGGGTGCAGTTCGCTAGGATCTCACAGGAAGATGAAATGCAGAATTTCTATCCTGTTGGTGTCACGGTGAAGTATAATTGTCGCCCAGGATATGAGAATACCACAGAGCAGCTCCCCACCAGCACCTGTCTGGACAATGTAACGTGGTCAGAAGTTCCTGAGCTATGTCGGAGTGAGTGTCTCCGTGTCGTTTTGTTTTCTCCATCATCTCCCACAGCTGCATCCCCAGCGCTGTGTTCCAAGGGCCTCATCTCATTTGTATTTTAGGATTGTGGGTTTTTTAATGGCATTTAACATGAAATATCATAGAATCATGGAATGGTTTGGGTTGGAAGGGACCTCAAAGCCCATCCGGTTCCACCTCCTGCCATGGACAGGGACACCTCCCACTGGATCAGGGGCTCCAAGCCCCATCCAACCTGGCCTGGAACCCCTCCAGGGATGGAGCAGCCACCACTGCTCTGGGCAACCTGGGCCAGGGCGTCCCCACCCTCACAGCAAAACATTTCTGCCCAAGATCTCATCTCAAACTCCACTCTTTCAGCTTTCATTGCCACACTGTCAGAAAAAGTAGGTCTGTGTTTTTTTCCTCGTCCTTGTAGCATCCTAAGGATAATATTGTTTGGGTTTTTTTAAGGGAAATCTTGTGGTATTCCAGCAAATCCAGAACACGGCAAAGTCATCGCAAATGATCATTTGTTTGGTGCGAGAGCGAATGTGGTTTGTAACCGTGGGTGAGTGCGAAGCCGGGTGCCCACGGCATCCCCGTCACCTGCTCCGAGGCAGTGGTGGGCGAGCCGGGACAGGGGGCTCTGCCTCTCGAGCCCTTGGCACCTCGCTGGGGTAACGTGTTTGTGGCTGGTGAGAACAAACTGATGTGTTGATGTATCTTTTACCCCTGCAGGTACTCATTAAAGGGAGCGTCGCCTCTCATCTTGTGCTTCATGATGGGAACTGGAGTTGCCTGGACTCAACCTCCACCGTGTCAGGGTAAGTGTCATAGAGAATAGTTTGGGTTGGAAGGGACCTCAAAGCCCATCCAGTCCCACCCCTGCCATGGGCAGGGACACCTCCCACTGGCTCAGGGGCTCCAAGCCCCATCCAACCTGGCCTGGAACCCCTCCAGGGATGGGGCAGCCCCCACTGCTCTGGGCACCCTGGGCCAGTGTCCCACCGCTCTCATAGCGAAGAACTTCTTTCTTATGTGTCCAGAGTTTGATGGGAAATACCAAATATTCCAACTTAGAAATACAGAATTAACGTTGATTTTCCAACATGCGGTCCGATGGTACCTCTGGAAGGGAAACAGCTGCCGTGGTGAAAGCGGGGACAGGCCAATAGCATCACCAGTGCCTTCTGCACGTGAAAGACCAACACAAACGAGCACCCTGGTGGCCCTGTAGGCTCCACCACCCCCGTGGATGTGGGACAGCGGGCTGGGAGGCACATAAAAGTAACTGTGTGCTCCCGTTTCAGCCTCTGCTCCTGCTCCTGGCACAACGCAAGCCTGTGTGCAAGCGGCCCTGGTGTTTTCCTCTCTTTACATCGTAGAGAAGAACATCCCTGTGGTCACCTCTTGAACTCTTTCCTTTTTCTCCCCCAGCTCTTTCTTGTCCTCAGCCCCCATCTATTCCTGATGGGAAGCATGATGGCAATGGCACGGAGGAGTTTGTCTACGGCTCCGTGGTGATGTACACGTGTGACCCTGGGCTCCAACTCGTGGGGAATGAAACTCTTCGCTGTACAACGGAGAACAGCATCAATGGTGTCTGGAGTGGGTCCCCTCCCAAATGCAGCGGTGAGTGTTGCTGGGTATCCGTCCTGCTCTTGAGTAATATTTTTGCTGTGCAGTTAATTAGTCCCAATTCCCCTCTTTCGCAAAGAGGACCCCAGTCTGCCCTCTGCCCGTAAGGCTTCTGGTGTCACCAGGAAGTCCTTGTGTGACTGTTTTAGCCCAGAGAAGACTACAAGGAGACCTTAAGCAGCCTTCCAGTACTGAAAGGGGCTGCAGGAAACCTGGGAAGGGGCTCTTTGCAGGCAGTGCAGGGAGGGGACGAGGGGCAATGGTTTTCAGCTGAAAGAGGGGAGATTGAGATGAGATCTGAGGGAGAAATGTTCTCCTGTGAGGGTGGGGAGGCCCTGGCCCAGGTTGCCCAGAGCAGTGGTGGCTGCCCCATCCCTGGAGGGGTTCCAGGCCAGGTTGGATGGGGCTCGGAGCCCCTGAGCCAGTGGGAGGTGTCCCTGCCCATGGCAGGGGTGGGATTGGATGGGCTTTGAGGTCCCTTCCAGCCCAACCCAGACGACTCTATCACTGTAACTCTTCCACAGATCTCGCTGTCATAGCCACATTTGCTCCAGCCACTGCCCTGTGCCACGTTTACCCCTCACTGAAGTGTTCTTTCCACTATGTATAAATGCGGAATTACATAAAATATAATTGTGACTGATTTTCCTTTATTTTTTCTCTCCAGTGCTAACTAGCACTGCAGCAGTGACGAACCAAACCGAACCCTCACAGGAGAAGACGGCAGAGAATCCTTACTGGCTTGGTAAGAGGTCAGGAGAGGCTTTCTGCCTCAGGGTCATCTTCATGGCTACAATCCCACCCACGCTGGTGACCCCATGTGCTCTCATTGTGCCTTCCTAACTTCTTTGGTGGGTCCATCTTCCGTTTCTAAGAGGTTGACACAGGCTTATTCCCTGCCCTGACCCTCTTTTCTCTCTGCTCCCAGCTGAGTGACTCTTTAGCTGACGCGATACAGGGTGGGATTTTTGATGTTTGAACCTCCTTCCGCGCAGCTGAGCATCTCGGTGGAAACCACTGGCATTGTCTTGGCTGTATTGGGTCATGGCTGAGGGCGAAGGTAGCCTGAAGCTATGGACCTTGGCTCCATCAGTGAAGACAGGTGGATAAGGGGCTCAGGAAGAGCGCAGTGATGTGGGGAGTCGTTAATGCCAATTGTTTCATCACTGTTTGTCTTCTCAGCAGTGTTATGGTTATCTTGGTTTGAACAATATTGTTCTGTGGGCATAGATTAAGAACCTCCCCATTCAGTTGTCAGCATCGTTGGCGTCATTTAACACTGATTTCATTGTTTTCTTCTCTAGCCAGTATCCTCATCCCTTGCTGCATCGGTAAGTAGTTTAAAAGTGGAAACGCACTTTCATAACACAAAACTATTATTTGCTGTTTAATACCTGGAGTCAGTGGGATTGGTTTATTCGTACTGAGTGTCTCCGGTCAGGATTCAGGGTTCTCTGCTGTTGGATAATGCAGCAAGCAGCCGGATGGATTGTCTGTGTCTTAGCATTAAACATTACATCACCTGGGGATGAAACGAACGCCAAAGAAGCCAATGTAAGAAGCCAACCAAAACTGTACATTCCATCCCTCGTTAGTTGATAAAAGTCGCTTTACCACGCCTTGGCAGGCACTGGGAGAGAAGAGATCAGTGAAGCTTGAAACAGCCGTGTTGCGAAAGAGATCAAGGACATAGTGAGCATGTTTAGAATACGCAAGAAACAGGGGTTGTCTGTAAAAGGATCATGACCTTGAGAAGATCAGCGTAGGACCGCACTTAGCAGTGGTTTCTGTGCTGCACTCAGAGACGCAAGAAGGGGTGTGCATAGTTCTGGCTGAGAGGGACTCTCTGGGTGGCAACAGGGAATTTTCCTGCCGGTCTTTTACCAAACTGCAGCATTTCACTTAAATTCCACACCACAGACCGTGACAGGGGAGTGGAACTGGATGATCTCTAAGGTCCCTTCCAACTCAAGCCACGCGATGGTTCTATGATTTGCTATTGATGTCTCAAACTGCTTTGCTCCTTTGTTTGTTAGTTCCCCCGGTAGCCCTTGGAATCCTAGCTGGGATCATCATGAGATGGAAAGACAATAAAAACCAGTAAGTGAGCCTAAGCTGCCGCTCGTACCTCATAACTGGGCATTTCCTTTTAAGCCCTGAGTGACGGTAATTCCCTTCTGTACATATTTGCATGGTCAGTGCTATCTTTCCGGGTTGCTAAGCTGCTTTTTATTCTCTAAATGTTCTCTTTCCTGTCTCTTCAGCTCTTACAACATGCATCTCAAAAAGCACGAGACCAACGGAAGGGATCCCCTGAAGCACCCGAGGAGAACGGATGACACGATGCCGCCCGTGCCATGGCATTCCTATTTTTGGTGAGTTTGCTTATTTCTCTGCCCAAAAGCTTGTGCTACTCTTCCAACTATACCCACGGATCTCATCAGCTACAAACCTTGCTGCGCCCGACCACGGCTTTTTGCAGTTTCTCAGTCTAAATTGCCAACTCCTCTGCCTCTGCGACGAAGACGCTGATCTCCAAAGGGGCCACGGCTGTTTGACGGGAGGGTTTGGTGTTTGCCGGCTGCTCTCGGGGCTCAGCAGAGGGATTTCCCCTTTCTTTCTCATCCCCAGCCACACAACGAGTTGCCACGCGTGTCCCACCTGCGAAGAGCGGCTGCACGCCGCCCTGGCTCCCCGCACCGAGCCCACGCACCGCGGCTGTGCCGCCTGTGAGGAGTGGCTACGCATCCAGCCCGGCACGCCACGCACCTACTCGGTCCCCAGCATCGGCAGTGGGGAGATCTGGAGCCCCACAGGCACCAGGTACCGTGGGCCCTTGCTCCTGCTCCCCTTGCGTGGGTCCGTGTGAAGCTAAACAGGGGCAAAGCGGTGCTTCTTGAGGGGAAAGAAAAGCATCTCCGCATGGATAAAGCGGGTTTTGGAGTTTGCATTCCTTTAGGTCGAGTTTTAGCAGGAGAAATTAAATGCTATTTAGAAAAAAAAAGTGGTTCTGCTGGGCAGTAGGAATTCTTGGAAAGCCATGCCTTCAGGTGGATTCAGGCTGTTGTCTCTCTCTGCGTTCAGCCCTCCTAAAGCTGCAGATGTGCTGAGGGATGAGGGCCCGGGAGAAGCTGGTCCGGAGCGGAGCAAGGCAGAGCAGCCCATGGACCACAAAAGGTCTGTCTTCCACTTAACAACACTCTGATGCTGTGCTGATGCTGAAAAATCATTTCAGAGAAGAGTAGATCTGTATTTATTCAATTTTAGGAGAGAATAAGGGTATTCTGCACCCCCTTGCTTATTCTCACTTCTTTCCTGTCTTGATCCTGAGTATTACAGCATTTAATTACTTTTAAACTATTAATACCTCACTTTTTCCCCCCTTTATTTTTATGCTCTGTTCTTTCAGTGCTTCTAAAAGGCATCCAGCGCACACACGTGTGTTTCTCCTGTTGCTTTCCTTGTGTCGCTCTCTGGCAGCGGCGCTGCACACCGCAACGCCTGCACACCTCCCGCAGCGCTCGGCGCGCCGGGCTGAGATCGAGCTGCTGCCCTTTCTGCTTCTCCTCTCTGCTCTGGGAGAGAAACACCGACCCGCAGCTTAGTTGGGTTTGCAGGTTCGAGGCACCACGGCTCCAGCGATAAAGAGACGATGGGTCTATCAAGCAGTTCAGAAGCAGCGTAGAAACACCTCCTGTGTTTTAGCAAAGCGAAGGAGGCTTGTGATGGACCTAATTCCCCACTGAGCCTGCAGCCAAGGCAGGTTTTCATCCTGCTTGGGATGATCCCTAGGCGGCAGGGAAGCTGGAGGTGCCAGCTGTGCCAGGACCAGGGAAGTCATCCTTCCCCTGTGCTCGGCGCTGGTGGGGCCACACTCCAAATCCTGGCTTCAGTTGTGGTCCCCTCGCTACAAGAAGGACATTGAGGGGCCGGAGCGCATCTGGAGAAGGGAATGGACATGGGGAAGGGTCCGGAGAACAGGGGAGACCACATGGCTCTCTGCAGCTCCCTGAAAGGAGGTTGTAGCGAGGTGGATGCTGGGCTCTTCTCCCAAGTAACAAGGGATGGGATGAGAGGAAATGGCCTCAAGTGGTGCTGGGGGAGGTTTAGACTGGATAAGAGGAACAATTTCTTCACCGAAAGGGTTCTCGGGCACTGGCAGAGGCTGCCCAGGGAGGCGGTGGAGTGCCCATCCCTGAAGGTGTTTAAAAGACAGGTGCTCAGGGATCCGGTTTAGTAGTGGACAGGTGTGGCTGGACTGGATCTCAAAGTTCTTTTCCAACCAAATGATTCTATGAACTTCACGGTGATTTTTGAGTCTCCCTAGAGAGCCCCAATGCACGTCCTTAACGGTGCTTCTCCACAGCAACCACCACATCTGTCCTGTCTGCGAGAACTGGCTGCGCGCCCACTCTGACCAGCGTGAACGCCATCCCGCAGCGCCCGGGGAGCGGCTGTGCCAGCAGGACGAGGGGTGAGCGTGCTGGAGAGGGCACCGAGAGTCCCCTACGATTCAAATAACTCTATGATTCTCTGATTTGATGAACCCATCAGGGCTCACCCTTGTCTCTCTCTCCACAGCCCGCAGGGTCCCGTCTGTCCTCGCTGTGCCGACCGGTTGCACTTCTCCCTCGTCCACAGCGACAGGGCAGATTGTCCCATGTGTCCCCTGGCTGGGGAGGGGACCTTGGCTCACCTCGTCACCCGCCACAGCCCTGGCTGCCACGTCTGCCCCATCTGCACATCACCCACCCACGTGCATCTGTGCCAGCCCTGGGGCCGGGCACCCAACGGAAGGGACCCAAACCACCCGTTGGGTGCTGCGAGCCAGAGGCTGCAACGCTCATTGCCTCAAAGCGTCTCACCCGAATGAACTGCTCATCTCCGTGTTGAGGGAGAAATGTCAACCGCTGTAACATCCAGAGCGGCACGAAGCTGGTTGGGGAGAAGGGTCGCTCCACTAACTCCTGGCAGCGTCAGGGACCAAGTTCCAAGTGCAATAAGAGAACCTGAAGTCAGGCGTCTGACCTCATAATCCAAAATTTCATTGTAAAAGGAGCAGGAAAATCAAACTTTCTCCAAATTCAGCTCCCTGTTGGTTTCATGCTTACTTTTTTTGTTTGTTTTATAATAAAAGGATTTCTCTTACACTTTTAGGTAAAGTAATTCATCATGACAGGTACAAATTAATCCTATTCTGGCAGGTAACAACAGCTGGATTGGTAAAAGATCAACCTCGGAGACAACACAGCCAATCTGGAGTATTAAAAGGTGTTTTTTCAGTTCTTCAAGTGAGGCTTTAAAAATTCAGTAAAGCTCCTTTCTACCAGGAAAATAATTTCATAGTCAACACCCTCTTTGTTCAATCTTGCCAGATTTACCGTACGAGTGCTCTTAAAGGGAGAGCCTGGATTGGTTGAGGCCACCCTTGACCTGAGGACCACAAGGGTAGGGCGATGGCGTGGACCAAGACGGAGCATCCCGGGCAAGGCAGACCCTCCCACGTGTTTGCAGTGTTGCTCAGGGTGAATGACGCAGGTTGTGCGTTGGGTTACTCATCACTTGGGCAAACCCTTTCCGTGTCACGGGACGGGGTGGGAGTGCTCAGCTGATAAAGCTGAAGGGGTTGTGTTGGTAAAATCTTGGGCTGTTGAGGACAGATCTGAATCAGAAGAGCAGTCGGGTTCCTCCCCAGAATAGTTTGGGGGGGAAAGGACCTCAAAGCCCATCCAGTTCCACTCTTGGCCACGGGCAGGGACACGTCCCACTGGATCAGGGGCTCCAAACCCCATCCAACCTGGCCTGGAACCCCTCCAGGGATGGGGCAGCACCACTGCTCTGGAAAACATTTCTCCCCAAGATCCCATCTCCATCTCCCCTCTTTCAGCTGAAAACTGTTATCCCTCATCCTCTCCCTGATCCAGAGCCGCTCCCCAGCTTTCCTGGAGCTGCTGGGAGAGGGAAGGGGGGTCTGTGACCACCCTCTGTCGCTGGAAAAAACGTGAAAAAATGGGGAAAAAAAGCGGAAAAAAATGGGAAAGACCCCGACGCGATCGCCTCTGCTTTGGTGCGGCTCCGCCCGGTCCGTACCGGGAGAGCCCCGCGGGGGATTAATAGAACCCCCAGGCTGGAAAGGACCCACCGGACCATGGAGTCCAACAGAGCCCCCGTTCCCTTTAAGAGAAGGGACACCAACCCGCCGGGAGGAGGGAGCGGGGACGGCCCCGTCCGCCCCGGAAAGGGCTGAGCCGCGGGGGGAGCGCTGCGCCTCCATCGGGAGCGGCTCCGGAGCGACAACGGAGCGAGAAGGGAGCGAGAAGGGAGCGGGCACCGGGGATGGAGCTGCGAGGGCTGCTTCTGTGTCTCAGTCTCAGCCTCTACACGGTGCTGCCGAGCCTGCCCGGAGCCTGCGGTGAGCGAGCGAGGGGGGAGCGGCTGCGTGGGGAGGGGCTGCGTGGGGAGGGGATGGGGATGCGGGTGGGGATGGGGATGTGTGGGAAAGGACCACCCCTCGCCATCCAACCCCTTCATCGCTATCGTCACCCCCCATCGCCATCACCCCCCATCACCATCCCCTCCCATCGCCAGCATCCTCACCCCCCACCGCTATCATTCCCCTCATAACCATCATCCCCCTGTATCACTACCATTCCCCTCCCATCGCTATCATCCCCCCTCATATCACTATCATTCTCCCCTGCATTGCCATCATTGCCCCCCTCCATCGCTATCATTCCCCCCTCATATTGCTATCATTCCCCCATAGCCATCATCCCCCTGTATCACTATCATTTCCCCCCCATCGCTATCATCCCCCCTCATATCACTATCATTCTCCCCTCTATTGCCATCATTCCCCCCCTCCATCACTATCATTCCACCCATAGCCATCATCCCCCTGTATCACTGTCATTCCCCCCCATCGCTATCATCCCTCCTCATATCACTCTCATTCTCCCCCTCATTGCCATCATTCCCCCCCTCCATTGCTGTCATTTCCCCCTTCGCCACTGTCCCCCTGTATCGCCATCGCCCCCCCATCACCATCGCCCCCATCACTAGCATCCTCCCTCACTGCTTCTCCATCACCACCATCCCCCTTCACCATCGCTATCACCCCCCATTTGCCATCACCTCCCCCTTTGCTGCCATCACCACAATCCCCTCTTCGCCGTCGTCCCCCCCCGTCCCCTCACCGTTGTCCCCCCCTGCCCGCAGGTACCTGCCAGCAGCCACCAAGGTTTGCCTTTGCGGAGCCCCCACTGCCCCTGGAGGGGTCCTACGCCGAGGGGACCACACTGAGATACCGGTGCCGCCCGGGGTACAGGTTGGCGATGGGCAAGTCCCCCATCGTCACCTGCCTCTCCAACACCCAATGGTCAGCGAACCCTGACTTCTGCATTGGTGGGTTCCCCCCGGTCCTGGGATTGGGGTGGGGGGAGCCCATCCCATCCCCTGGTGCACCCCAAACCCTGCTCGCGGTGTGGGAGGGTTGAGAAGGATGCTCCCCGGGTTCCTGGCTTTCGGATAGTTGAGAACAAGCGCTTACCCAGCCTGCAGTTGCCCTTTCTGCGTGGGAAGTATCATCGGAAGTGTTCATTGGGTACTGGAACAGCTGCCCAGGGAGGTGGTCGAGTCGCCTTCCCTGGAGGTGTTTAAGGAATGGATGGATGAAGTGCTTAGGAACATGGTTTAGGGAGTGTTAGGAATGGTTGGACGCGATGATCCAATGGGTCCTTTCCAACCTTGTGATTCTGTGATTCTGTGAAGCTTTAATCCCTGAGAGATGATCTCTGCCCCCATTAATTACTTCACCATCTGGTGACAGAGTATAAATGCTAGGACACAATGCAAGGAACGGTGTGGGAAAGGCCGTAGAGCCGATTGTCCCCGCGTTATGTCCCTGTTCCCAAGGACAGTCAGTGGGTCCTTCCCCATCTTCTGCTCTTCTGCTCTGTTGCCTTTCCCGATGGACTAAGACCTTTGCCTTGAGCCCGCTGGGCTCTTCATCAGTCTCCTTTTCCAGAAAGTGTGTAAAACTTGGCTTTTTTTTATTTCTCCTGAGCTTTATCTGTGCTTCTTATTTGTGGTTTCACTCTCAGTTCGTCAGAAGGCAATGTGGATGTTGTGTCTTTTCTGAAAGCGCTGATGCTTTCTCGTGAGGGAGGTGAGGTGCCCATAAAGGGACAGTTGGTGACACAGAGCAGCACCTTCACCGCTGTCACGCTATAAAATAAAGATCATTCTCATCCACTACCCTTCCAGGGAAGTCCTGTGCTCCACCGGAGATCACGAACGGCAAGTTTGACTACACGACTGACCTGCTGTTAGGGGCAACGATAACCTTCACCTGTAATGCCGGGTAAGCGTTGGCCCCGGCTCCCGGCAGGCAACAGCGCTGAGGCCGGGAGCCTCGGAGGCTTTTGATGTCTTGGGGCTGTTTCCTTGGCAAGCACGGGCACGGCGAGAGGGGTTCGGAGCCGGGAGCCATAGGGGTCAGGCTGAGTCCCAGTTGTGCCGATAGGACGAGGGGAAATGGCCTCAAGATGCGCCAGCGGAGGTTTAGATTGGATATTAGGAATGTTTTCTTTACTGGAAGAGCGGTGAAGCCCTGGCAGAGGCTGCCCAGGGCAGTGGGGGGTCTCCATCCCTGGAGGGGTTCAAAAACCATGTAGATGTGGCACTTGGGGACAGGGTTTAGTGGACACAGTGGGGCTGGATGGGATGAGCTTAGAGATCTTTTCCAACCTTAATGATTCTATCATCCTATGAAAACAGACCACCTTCTGGGCAGGAGAACGTGGTCTTTGCAGATTGCTTTACAGCTGCTTTGCGAAAGGTTTTTGCTCCTTTCCTGTTGGCATTTGTTAGTAATTCAGCATTGGCTGTTTGCCACGGGTTCTGCATCCACGTCTTGGCTGCAGGGTCTGAGGAAAGGAGGGCTGCGGTGTCCTGGGAGCCAGGCAGTGGGGAAGGAGAGCGCTTAGGGTACATCAGTGACACCTCACTCTGCTCAGAAAAGAAGTTTCTGTTTGGATCTACTGCACAGCACAGGGCTGAACGGCCTTGGGGTGGGGACACCGTCTCGCTCATGCTGCTGTGAGCTTGTACCCACCCAATGCAAGTCAGAAGTTTCCTCTAACTGCATCCTATGTTGCGTTTCATAGAGACATGGAATGGCTTGACTAGGAAGGGACCTCAAAGCCCATCCAATTCCAACTCCCTGCCATGGGCAGGGACACCTCCCACTGGGTCAGGTTGCTCAAAGAAGGTGTTCTTCAGATATCGAGAAAATAATGGTTTATGGGAGGGTTAGCTGTTTTTCCACTGCAGTTCGGCTCCTCCAGCATTGCAAACTGTACAACTTTCTGAAGTCCCCAAGGTTTATTTTTCTCTTCTTTTCAAAGAGATTCAACCTTTTCTTCTCTTAGGTACCGCTTAGTTGGAACGCCGTCTGCGCAATGTGTAGTTACAGGCAATGAAGTTTCTTGGGACGGCACTCCACACTGCACCAGTAAGAAGATCTTAAATGTTTCATGTACATCTCCTCCTCAGAGCTGTTGTATCTGGTAGTTGGGGAACGGCAGGTGGATACTCTCTTCTTGGCTCCTAAACCGAATTACATCAGCCTTTAATGAATTTTACTCCTTTCCTCTCCCCCAAACAAGAATTCTTGCTGGAGCTGGGAATGGAATTTAAAGCCACGGGAGGATCTGTGGGTGTTGGCAGCGGCTCTGGAGGCAAACTCACGAGAAAAGCAGCTCCTGAGGCTGTTGGTTGGTATTTCCCAGCCCAGGCACGCAGCGAACATTCTGCCCCGCTGGGGCAGATGCTGCACCACTCAGGTTGTGCTTTCTGTCAGGCAGTTGTTGCTGAATTGTGGATCAAGAGCTGTGCTGGGATGCCTTCGGATGCATCCGAAATCTCAATTTTCAAAGGGGAAATTAATTCTAAGAGCTTTGTTGGTGCTATTTGGGCTTTTTTAGCATCCTGTGAGATGCGGCTGACCATCAGCTGCTGACAGTTGGGATGGTTTGCTGCCATAATAGGTCTCCTGGCCTTGTTAGCGTAACGAAGGAAGGAAATGCCATCGCCAGTAGGTGAGGGTTCCATACTGCTTGGTGAGACAATGTTTATTGCCTCCAGAAGGCCTCTTCCCTGGTGTCTCCTCTTGAACAATAGATGCTGGTTTGCCATTTCACCATCTATACATTTAAACCCCCTCTGGAGAGCATTCAGGATTTAAAGGCTCATTCAGCCCTTTAGGTGGAGGTGATTGTTTTATGGCTGTTTCCCTGTTTTTCATCTGGCTTTTATTATTTTACATGTTTGGGTTGGTTTATGTTGTGGGTTTCTTTTTGAGTAGTCAGACTTCAGTTTCACATTCCACGGAAATGCTCTGTTTTCCTATGCAGTTATTCCCTGTTCACCACCTCCTGCGATCGAGAACGGGAAGCTCTTCAACGGCGACAGAGACTTTGTCTTCGGCATGGCTGCGACGTACAGCTGTAACAAAGGTTTTTCTCTTATTGGAGATACCACCATTCACTGCACGATGGATGATAACCTCGAGGGAGTATGGAGCGGTCCAGCTCCTGAATGCAAAAGTAAATGTTTTCTTTATCTCCTTAATCTTTTGACTTTTTCTCATCCCTCTCCCCTTCTGTACTTTCCTGGTGGGCTGTCAGACACGAACAGGTTGATTTGAGTCTCAAATGATTCCCAGAAAGCTTAATGGAGCGATCTCCCAAGTTGTGGTCGGAGGCAGAGCTCGCTTCAATGCGCACAGAAAGCCTTCCTCTCGCTGCCCATGCCCAGGGCTTCCTGCAAATGGAAAATGAAGCTTTCACGTGTGCAGTTCCTTAATGATGTCTCTGTTCACAGTAATTGCACCCACTGGGGAAAGGACAGCAGTTCTCCTTGAGCCGCTCTTGTGATGCATCTGATGTCACTGCGGGGCTTTTCCTTTTTGTAATACGTGTATCTTATTGTCTTATCTCCACTTCCAGCTGTCAGATGTGAAGATCCAGAAGTGGAAAATGGGAGCAGGTTATCTGGCTTTGGCACTGAGCACACGTATAAAGATACAGTGACCTTCGCGTGCAAACCTGGTTATTTAATGAAGGGTGCTAGCGTAGTTACTTGTGAAGCAGACAGTACCTGGAAGCCACTTCTGCCAACATGTGACCCAGGTGAGTATAAACCCATTTATTTGTTGTGATGGCACCGAATTAGGTGTAAGAGCTGTTGAGCAGGTCAACTTCTGAACGTCATGCCCTTGTAGCCGTGCCCCTGCAGAGCATGCTGGCGGGGCTCCTCAAGGGTGGCGGCTGAAGCTGTTTATTTGTGAACTGCAAATGACCCAAAAGCACATTGAAAGGAGAGACAGAACTGCTTACCACACCCAACAGCCTTCACCAGCTTCCAGACCTGTTGGGGATGTTTAGCTCATCTGAGCTCAGCTGGTCATGCAGGTTGGGTTGGTGGTCAGTGAAGGAGCAGCTTTGATGCTGAGATGCAACCCAATCTCTGTCTCTTGTGTGGTTAAGCAAACTGTGTTATATTTGCTAAACGGGTTGGATGCAGACTTTATCCCTAGACCCTGGCATTCGGTCAGGTTAAAATGGTGTGTGCTCCAGAACACATTGTTATTGCCGACCCTTCGGGTACTCCTCTGTAGCTGACCTTGACGTTGTCTCTTTTGTTAGTCTACTGTGGTCCTGCCCCACGCTTCCCTTTCGCTGAGGCTGGAATGGCTGTGGGCAGCAGCTCCCCTGCTGGAACTCAGCTGAGGTATTGGTGTAAACCGGGTTTTACTGCAGCAAGTGGGAAATCCTCCATTGTCACTTGTCTGACTGACACAACTTGGTCTGCAGACCCAGACTTCTGTATACGTGAGTATCTCTCTGTTCCTCTCCTGTCTTGACTGAGTGATCTGGTTTTCAGCTGAAAGAGGGGAGATTGAGATGAGATCTGTTTTGCTGTGAGGGTGGGGAGGCCCTGGCCCAGGGTGCCCAGAGCAGTGGTGGCTGCCCCATCCCTGGAGGGGTTTCAGGCCAGGTTGGATGGGGCTTGGAGCCCCTGAGCCAGTGGGAGGTGTCCCTGCTCATGGCAGGGGGTGGAATTGAATGGGCTTTGAGGTCCCTTCCAACCCAACCCATTCCAAGTTACTTCCTCTGGAATTTGGGTTATGCTCATCTCTGGGTTTGAAGCGATTCCCGTGCTGTTTCTTTTCCTCTAGGACAGCAATGCCCTCCTCCCACGATAGCGAACGGGGACGTGATTGCAGACAATTTCCTCTTTGAGACCGTTGTGACATTCGTCTGTCATCCTGGGTAAGTGGATCACTGCTTCCAAGGGACCGACTTGGAGGTCGGAAAACTGGGATCACAGGCAGTAACATCCACCCCTGGCTCCCTCCCTGGTTTCCCAGTGCAGGTCTCCAGTGAAACCATATATTATGTCTTCATTGAGATGAGCACATGGCAACATACGTGTCCTTGGTGATGCAGTGAACTGCTTCAGTTCAGCTCTTCTTAGTGCCCTTACTGAGTGGCTTTGAGGTGGCCGCATTTCATTTCGTAGCAGGGACAGCTTCTGGTTAAACACTTCCCTGCATCAGGAGGTGGGGGAAGAACCTTTTCTGGGTTGGCTTTGGGAAAGGACTAAACTTCTCTTTCTTTAGGTATGAATTAAAGAGGTCATCTTCTGCCAAGTGTGTGGCGTCAGGAAGTGGAGTTGCGTGGGACACGGCATTTCCATACTGTGAAAGTAAGAGGGAAGAGCTCTGCTCTGAGCCGTTAAGATAACAGTTGGGATGGTGCTGGTGGTGGGCTTGGGCTGCTCTTCCTTGCGCTTCTTCATTCAATCAACCGCACAACTCGTCATTTCGGTGTTAACCCATGCTGTGAGGCTTTAGGTGTGGGATCCTCATACAACTCAGAAATGACGCTGACAAAGTGGAAGGAGCAAGGGAAGGGCAGAAATTACTGTCATGAGAGGAAAGTTCTCTTTCTCCAGTCACCAGGGGAAGATGAGGATAATCTTTAGGTTGATGGGTGAACTTTGGATGTTAGAACTTGGTCCATTCTGTTTGGTGTAATGCTGAAATCGGGTGTTATGAGGTCAGTGTATAGTGTTATGTGAAGCTAGAAGGGCTGAAGCCCTTCTCTTAGCCTGATTAGGCGCTTGGTGCCGTATTCCAATAACTGAGGTCTGGTACCAAGCAAGGAAGCTCAGGCTATTTTCCATTGCTCTTAGATGCACAGCATTTGGCTGTACCCTCTTCTCCCCGTGCACCTCTTTTCAGTTAGCAGTACTCAGATGCTCTTGCTGATGTCCTCCTGTAGGGCAGCTCCCCGACGTTCTCTGTGAAGAGCCCCCCATGATTGACAACGGGATTCACAACGGCACAAAGGGCAAACACTTTCTCCAAGGCTCCACTGTAACTTACAAATGCAACGATGGCTTCACCCTTGCCGGAGCAGCCTTTCTTCAGTGTATTGCGGGAGATCAGTACTGGGGAGTCTGGAGCAAACCTGCTCCTGAATGCAGAGGTGAATATCTCCCGTGTCTGTCTTGCTGCCTTCTCTCTGTCTTCAAAATACCTACTTTTTTCCTTTCTCTGTGAGTCCTCAAATCACATCATTCTTTAAGGATTAAGCCTGTGATGGTCCCTGAAACAGCTTCAGCTCAAACCCAGGGCTGAAAGAGCGAGGGACCAGCACTGTTTTGTATCTTCATCGATGATAGGCAGTGAGATCGATTGCATCCTCAGCTGGTTTGCAGGCTACACCAAGCTGAGTGGTGAGGTTGACACTCCTGAGGGATGGGATGGGATGGCATCCGGAGGCCCAGGTTACCCAGAGCAGTGGTGGATGCCCCATCCCTGGAGGGGTTCAAGATCGGATCCAGGGGAAGGTGTCTCTGCCCACAGCAGGGGGTTGGAACTGGATGGGCTTTGAGGTCCCTTCCAACCCAAACCATTCCATGATTGCTTTGCAGCACGAACTCACAGGATAGTGGAGTTGTATCCTGGTAAATACCTCTGTTTTAACAGATAAACACCTGCGGAACAGGGCTGTGCAGGGGTCCTGCTCTGTGTGTTGCTTGAATTGTCTCCCACGTGCCTTGGCTCTGATGTGCGATGCTGCGTGTTGATGAATTACCATGCTGAATGGGTGCTGAGTTTCATGTTTTGACTCACTTTCTTTCCAGGTGGAGCAAACATGCTCTCTGTTGGTAAGTAACGCGTATTCCTGAACCCCTGTACCACGCTCCTGCCTGTCTTTATGTTTGGAGTGAAGACTGAAGCTTCTTACTGATCTCCTGTAGGAATCTTCCCCCTCCTCCTGACGATGCTGGTTATGAACCTCTAGGGAATGGGCACAGTGGGGAGGCACTGGGAAGAGACTGAGCGACTCCTCCAGGACTACTGAACTCCTGTAGACGTGTGGGACTTGATCACATTGATCCCAGTGCTTTTCCCTCTTGTGAAACTGGCCTTGAAGTGGTGACCAACTGACTGTGGACAAAGCACTCGCACTTTTGGCCGCAGCAGCTGCGCTGGACACAACAGCTCCTGCTGGGGCTGGGCCGGGCAGCTCTCGGCCACCCAGGTGAGAATGCTCTTCAGAAATCAACTGTGGTTATCTCCACGTTATGTCTCAGTGATGCCAAAGACTTTTGCACTGCAATAGAACAGACTCAAGAAGATGATGCACTTTGAGCACCTTCGGCCCCGTTGAGGTCCTGTTGTGCCTCGTCCTGATCAGGGTTCATGGGTTTAAGTGTCCTGAGATGAAAAGTGCTGCTGCTGCTGAGAGGATTAACGGTGAATATCTTCATGTGACTGATGGTTACTTGCAAAAAATCAAGTTTGATGCAAATAGGATGCGTAAATCAAGTATTGTCTTTGGGTACTGAAAGCATCGGAGGTGTTCCTATAAAAGCGTGGTTGCAGCCGTGACTTCAAGGCAAGCCTGACCCGCTGTGCAAGCAGCAGTCCTTACAGTGCTTTTACCAGAGAGAAAAACATTACTTACTTACAATTACAGCCTTACTGCAATGAGCTGCTATTCTGACTCTTGCTGTGCGCTGACGTTAGCTTCAAAGTTCAGCTGAAGGTCTCTGCCCTGGCACTATCTTTGTCTCACGTTGAGGTTTTGCAGAAACACCCTTCCTGTCTCTGCAGTGACTCAGAGCTTCTCTGGAAGCGGTGAAGCTTTCGGTGGGGTGAAAGCCCCAGGAGGAACCCAGCTGGGTGGGCGCTTGGGGCCGCGGAGCTCGTCCGCCGGCAGGTGGGGTCCGGGCTGAACACGGGACTCGCCGGTGTCTTGGCAGATGCCACCAAACATGAGAAAGTCGCTGCATGTGAACCTTTTTTTTTGCTTTCTGCTTAAATGCCACCTGCCTGGGGTGACTCTGAGGGCAGGGAAATCGCTGTCTGAATTTGTACTTAGAAGGGTTTTTCAGGTGGTGCTGTGCACCCCGAGCCCAGCGCAGCCCCGGGGAGGAAGAGCAGGATTTGTCCTCTCGCTCTGCTTGCGGCAGGGCTGGTGGGTGGCTCTGATGCACCCAGAGTAGGCAGAGGGCACATTAAGCCAAAGCCTTAATTTCCATGGGGACATAAACCCCACGTCTTTTCATAGGATCGTAGAGTGGTTTGGGTTGGAAGGAACCTTAAAGACCATCTAATTCCACCCCCCTGTGAAGGGCAGGGACGCCTCCCGCTGGATCAGGCTGCGTTTTATTTTCACCCTGCCTAAACTCACCTCCTTGATTGCTGTGTTGAGGACGGTTTGCGAGGTGGGTAGAGGCGAGCGAGGTAGCCGGGCTTTGGTGGAGGACAGCTGAGGTGGTGGGACCTCGCTCACCTTGTCTAAACCAAAGCTATGGGTAAAAGTCCCCTTGATTTCTGTGGCTGACAGAAAGCCCACCTCGTAGTGGCTGTATCCTCCCCTGGTTTGGACTCAGCCTTGCTAAATGATTATTTAATAAGCCGAAAGGGTTCGTAGCGTCTCATACAATGAGGTAAAGATTTGAAGACTTCCTGGGAATCCTGTTTATAAGGATTTAAATTCAGCTGTTGCCTGAATCCAGCTGGAGGTACCAGGACTTTTAGCTGCTGGTAGAGTAAGATTTTGAGGCTCAGGGTTTTGTCTTGCGTAGAGGTTAATCGCCCATATGTGATCTTCTCGTGATGCGCAGGGAACGGGAAGTATTCCAAATGTGTCTACTATGTACTTTTTGTTTCTGCGTGTTTCCTCAGTGCTTTCTCATTAACGGGAACATGCACCTAGAGGGAAGACCGCAAAAAGCCATTTCCATCCACACGTTGCCCTTGTTCCAAACAAAGCCACTAAGTTCTCCCTTCCCAGCAGAGCCCTGTCCTGCTCCGGCACCACGAGACGCCATTCTCGGAAGCCAGTCTTGCAGAATAAGCACTTGCAAGTTGTTGGTTATTTTTATGTCTCTTACCGTAAGCCTTGTGAGTGACCAGATGAGCCAAACGCAAACATAAAGCCTCATAGCTTGGTTCTGTTATTTTAATCCCACCAGAATTGTTCCTACAGAGTGGTTTTTCCAAAGGATTTAGGAGCTGATTTGGGGATGAACTTGAAATGATCTCCCTGCAACTAAATGGAAGGAACTGTGAATGCTGTGACATGTATGGGTGCAACCAACTAAGATTTACCGTTGAAAAGTGCTTATCTACTGTGTTTGTAACTGAGTTGTACGTCGTTTATAATCTGAATGTAATCAGTCAAGTGCAGTTTTGAAGACTACATGTTGGGTGTGTAAATACTAGAAGCTCTCTGTCAATAAAAGGGGTAAAAAGACTGGAGCAGCGCGTGCCTTGCAGCTTATTTTCTGCTCAGTAAGTACCTTGTGAGGTTGGGAGCTGGAGGTTGCTGCAGCCACGCTGACATCAAAAAGTGGATTTTTGTCCTTCAGCCTTCAGGCGAGGGATGACACTGGCTTGGCTGAGTCCTCGAGGACTCCCTAGGGTGGGGTTGGGAGGACGCGGTGTGCGGGGCTGGGCTGCGCGCAGCCCCGAGGGACAGACGTGTCCGCAGCCTCTGCGGGTCCCAGGTGTGTGGGAGAAGGGAATGCCCTGCTCTGCCCTTCCCGTACGCGGGCAGGCGAGCCGTGTGCCTTCAGCTGGTTCATGCGAAGGGCTGCCATCGCCACCCTGGGGGGCTTGGGGCAGAGCCTGGACCGCTTCCCCTGACCGAGGATGCTCTTCACGAAGGGCACGGTTTGGCCAATGGCACCTCAGTACCTGCGCTCACCTCTCTTTCCTGGGTACCAGTGTGTCCCAGGGGTCTGTTCACCCCTGCACCGGGAGCTAAAAATAAGACCTGCAACCTTCTCGGTTCGGGGGCTTTGCCCTCCTTCTGCCGGGAGCCCACAGGTTCCTATCCCATGGCCCCGGGAAGCCCCACAGCTGTGACTCCTTCCGCATACGGGGGGAACTGGGGTGTCCATATCTTCTCGCAGCCCCCCAGGAGCACAGTCTGCACTGGGGACCAGAGCATGGTGCTCACCTTCGCTCTCCATCTCCTGGGCAGCTCCGCTTTGCTCCTGGCTGTGGCAGCCAGGGCTCAAGGTAAGGGACACCGGCAGGTCTGCACCTCTGCCTGCACCTTCCTCTACTTTCAAACTAAGGGAGGGGAGATTTAGACTGGATATAAGGAAGAATTTGTTTTCTATGAGGGTGGTGAGGCCCTGGCGCAGGTTGCCCAGCGAGACAGCGGAGGCCCCTTCGCTGGAGACCTTCAAGGAGCGAGAGGCATTTGGTTCCCCTTCTTTTTGCATTCCAAATCTAGTGCAAATATTTGCCTAGCAAACTAAGAGCTCTTTCCCTGTGCTTTTGCTTCTGAACATCACTCTGCCTGCCTGCCTCTTTGCCTCCCCGTCTCTCTTCCTGGGGGTTCAATGCAGGTCCCCCTGGAAGCACACCAGCAGGTTCCTGGGCCAGTCCTCCTGTGGGCCCTTGTAGGGCGCAGCAGGGGATTCATCCTCGGTGCATCGCTGCACTGTTGCAGTGATGCTGTGGAGAGCACAGCACCCGCAGCCCATCTCTTTCACGGCTCCGTGCCCTGGGACTGCACTGCAGTTGGTCCTACTGATATTTTCCTGGCTCGGATCGCATGTAGGGGATGAGCCGGGGTCTGAAGCCTACAGAAAGGCTGCAAAAGGCTTTGACCTCAGCTGGGGATAGAGAGGATATCCTGGATGCCCCGTTCTTGCCGGCTGAGGAAGCTGAGGGTGCGCTCCATCTGCAGCCTCTACCCCACCCCATTGCTCAGGGATCAACAGGCTGCACGGACACCATCGACACCGTGACCATCCCAGGCAGGAAGAGATTGAGACCTCTACACATAAAAAACATTTTATTTCTCTCCCTTTTCCAGCTGCCTACTGCCCTGTCCCACGCATCCGGAATGGGAAGAGAGTATCCATTGGTCGTGGTTTCTACAGAGCTGGGGACACCGTCAGCTTTGTCTGCAACACAGGCTACACCTTGCACGGCTCCCACGCGAGCAGGTGCAGAGCCGACTCCAGATGGAGCCCCCCTCTGCCGGTGTGCAAAAAGGGTGAGTATCCGAGCGCGTGGGGCGAGCGGCGAGAGCCATGGGGCAAAGCTCCCTCGTGTGCTCTCAAATTCAGTGGGAAAGCAAATCCAGGATGCATCTGTCCTTCTCCCTTCTCTCAAACCAAAGTGCTGCCAGCTTGGCTCTAGGGGAGACAGAAATGGCTCAGAAGAAAGGAGCTGGGGTGGGACGTGGGGGCTGCTGCCGCCTGTCCCGTCTTGGGGTCTGGGAGGGATGGGAAGCAGTTAACCCCAGGGCTGAGCTGTTCTGCAGGCAGAGCTTTGGGGATGGCAATATCTGCTGCCTCAGGGGGATTTTTGTGGCTCACTTCTGGTCTGCGTGGGACTCTCTTCTTCCTCCTGTGTTTTTTTCTTCTTCCTCCTGGAATGGGAAGCAATTACTTCTTGCTGATCTCACTACTTCCATATCTGTGTGCATCTTCTGCCAAATCCCAGAGTCCGCCTGTGAGTCCTCCATTCGGGACTGTCCTCATTAGTAGTGATTTCCTCCATCCACTGCTCCACTTTTCATTAACTAATGCTTTTGCCTAAACGGAATGAAGACAGAGCAGACTGCAGGATGTCACCTTGACATCACCCAAACGGTCCTGGTAGCACAGAAAATGGCAAACGGCGGACTCACAGGGCAATTTCTTTTCCCTCTCCAGAGGTGATGTGTCCTCGGCCACCAAACATTGCCAACGGGCTGCACAGCGGGCAGTCCTTGAACAAGTTTTCCCAGGGAGCAACCGTGTATTACAGCTGCAAGGATGGCTACCAGCTGCTGGGGAACATCTCCATCTCCTGCTCCGAGGCCGGGGTGTGGAGCAGACCCCTGCCCCGCTGCGAAGGTGGGTGGAGGCTGCGCTGCAGGGTGTGGGGCTGGCAGAGAGGATGGGGGATGCTCTGGAGGAACAGCGCAGTCTGGGCTGTGTGTGCAGGATCTGGCCCAGGCATTGATGTTTAAAGGATGCTCTTCATGTTTCCTGCAGCAATCGGCTGCGAGATCCCCGAGGTACAGAATGGGAAGGTCCACGACCCACAGAGCACCTACAAAGCTGGAGAGACCCTTCACTTTGACTGTGATGCCGGTTACGCCGCAGAGGGCACCTACAAGGCTCAGTGCCAGCCGGGAGGGACCTGGGATCCACCAGTGCTCATCTGCGAGAGGGGTGAGTGTGGGTGCTCGGCGGGTGCTCCTCAGAGGCAGGAACAGTGTGTACAGGCAAAGCTGTTCCTGCAATGGGCTTTAACCCATCCACCTCCCACCCCTTGCACGCTGTTCCCTCACTGGCTCAGACTTTCTGTCCCCCTCTTGCAGTCCAACCATGCCCCACGCCTCTAGGGATCCCCAATGGACACCACAACGGGAAGGGCAAAGTATCTTTTACCATGGGAATGTCTGTAACGTACACCTGCGATCCTGGCTACTACCTGGTTGGCAACGCTGTCGTGTTTTGCAGAGCTTCTGGGAGCTGGAGCCAGCCCAGCCCTCGCTGCGCAGGTGTGTCTGTGGTCCATCCCCACGGGGGAGACCTTGGCCAATGTCACTGAGCCCTTCCGTGGAGGATTAAATTCCCCTGCATGAAGTATACACTTCAATAATGTCATAGAATCACAGAGTCATTGAATGGTTTGGATTAGAAAGGACCTTAGAGCCCATCCAGTTCCAACCCCCTGCCATGGGCAGGGATGACTCTCACTGGATCAGGTTACCCAAAGCCCCATCCAACCTGGCCTTGATCACCTCCAGGGATGGGGCAGCCAGGAATGAGCTTACACGTGTAAAAAGATGTAAAGAATGAGGTTGTATCTGTGAATCCAGAGCTCAGTAGAACTGTAGCTGCGTGTGCTGTACCTCTCGTGCTTGGGCAGGGTGGTGGTGACCCCACAGTGTATGTCCAGGAACTGACACCTCATTTAGTGTGAGACCAAGTGCAAAGGGGTCTCCAGAGCCAGCACCCTCCTCCCGGTGCTCTGGTCGCAGCCCGGCAGCAGCGCGCCCATGGGGAGCCGGCCGGGGACAGGGCTGGGGACCAGGAATGGTGCTGGGGACCAGGCGTGGGGATGGGGACCAGGGACGATGCTGGGGACCAGGGACAATGCTGGGGACCAGGGACGATGCTGGGGACCAGGCGTGGGGATGGGGCACGATGCAGCCTTTAGGGCAAGACTGGATGGATTATTATGATACTATTGAACCTCCTCTGACCATAATATTCGGAGGAGACACAGGGGACTCAAAGGCTGTCTGTTAAGACAGATCTGGCAGCACCCGCGGTGTGAGGCCTCTGCCCTCCCACTTTGCTTTACCCCATGTCTGATGCTGAGCTGTCTCGTGGGCATCCTCTCTCCCAGACGCTCTCATGGACTTTTTCCCTCCCTCTCCAGAGGTGATGTGTCCTCGGCCACCAAACATTGCCAACGGGCTGCACAGCGGGCAGTCCTTGAACAAGTTTTCCCGGAGAGCAACCGTGTATTACAGCTGCAAGGATGGCTACCAGGTGCTGGGGAACATCTCCATCTCCTGCTCCGAGGCCGGGGTGTGGAGCAGACCCCTGCCCCGCTGCGAAGGTGGGTGGAGGCTGCGCTGCAGGGTGTGGGGCTGGCAGAGAGGATGGGGGATGCCCTGGAGGAACAGTGCAGTCTGGGCTGTGTGTGCAGGATCTGGCCCAGGCATTGATGTTTAAAGGATGCTCTTCATGTTTCCTGCAGCAATCGGCTGCGAGATCCCCGAGGTACAGAATGGGAAGGTCCATGACCCACAGAGCACCTACAAAGCTGGAGAGACCCTTCACTTTGACTGTGATGCCGGTTATGCCGCAGAGGGCACCTACAAGGCTCAGTGCCAGCCGGGAGGGACCTGGAATCCACCAGTGCTCATCTGCGAGAGGGGTGAGTGTGGGTGCTCGGCGGGTGCTCCTCAGAGGCAGGAACAGTGCGTGTGCAGGCAAAGCTGTTCCTGCGATGGGCTTTAACCCATCCACCTCCCACCCCTTGCACGCTGTTCCCTCACTGGCTCAGACTTTCTGTCCCCCTCTTGCAGTCCAGCCATGCCCCACGCCTCCAGGGGTCCCCAATGGACATCACAACGGCCAAGGCAAAGCATTTTTCACCACGGGAATGTCTGTAACGTACACCTGCGATCCCGGCTACTACCTGGTTGGCAACGCTGTCGTGTTTTGCAGAGCACCTGGGAGCTGGAGCCAGCCCAGCCCTCGCTGCGCAGGTGTGTCTGTGGTCCATCCCCACGGGGGAGACCTTGGCTGGTGAACCAGATCCTCAGAGCAGCTTAATCCCACGAATAAATTCCTTTCAAACCCTTCTGTTGTGAAGGTAGAGCTGGGGAGGTTTAGGTAGGTGCCGCGTAGATTTTGTTGCTGTGATATTAATATCCTGCGGGTTCTTTGTTTCATTTTGTTCCGACTCCTTTTTGCACATCGCTTTGGCGCATCGTCGTTCCCAGTGACTGTCTGCATAAACCCCGATATAGCAAATGGAAGGCGAGCGGATGGACAAGGGCTTCTCTCTGCACCCGGGCAGACGGTGACATTTCAGTGTCAGGATGGTTACAGCCTGCGAGGCAGCGCTCAGACCTTCTGCCAGGAGGACGGCAGCTGGCATCCTCCTGTTCCCGTCTGTGACAAAATACACCATAATCCGACCTTCCAAACGAACCCTCAGCTTCCAGGTAAATCGTGACATAGCTGTCTTGGGGCACACTGCTGCTATTTTATGTCCCCTTAAAAAGTGGATTTGAACCCCATGAGTGGAAAATATAGCATGGGAATAAGAACCTGATCCTGTGGAATCCTTTGGGAAAAGATGTGTTTGTTTAATAATGGCTATATCACCAAACTTAAACAATTTTACAAGGCAAACCAAACACCTTTCCCTGTGTAAGTGTTGTTGCATGCCTGTCCTGCCCGATTCTCACGCCTCTTTTCTTTCTCAATAGGTGGTTGCGGTGCTCCTCCAAGGTTACACTTTGCTGAGCTAAAAGAGGAGCACAGAAATGAGATTGATTTTTCTGTTGGGAAGATGGTGCAATACACTTGCCGACCTGGATATGCTAAAGCACCAGGGATGTCACCTACTGTAACGTGCCTTCAGAGCGGAGTGTGGTCAGAAGCACTAGAGTTCTGTAAAAGTGAATAGCTCCTTGCTTCGGTGTCAGTTGGGCCAGAAGGAATAGGTGCTAGGTTCTGTCCATGCTGCAAAAGCCTTGACCTTGTTCTGGTGTTCAAACGGATGTGACTAGTGAAGCCATGTAACTATGCTATTTGAAACCCGTTTTGGGGTAACTGGGAATGTGGACAGGTTATTGGAGTAATATTTGCATCTGTTGTACCGTGGCAGAGAGAGACAGAAGCCTAAAATGAGGGTTTTTTTTCCTCCCCCAGGGAAACAATGCGGTCACCCTGGTGAACCCGTGAATGGGAAAATTACTTTCCTAACAGACCTCCTCTTTGGGTCGACGGTGCGCTACAGCTGTGAAGAAGGGTAAGTCCTGGCTTTGGCTACTGCTTGAATCATAGAATCAAAATTGCTTGGTTGGAAAAGACCTTTGAGCTCATGGAGTCCAACCATACAGCAAGGAGAGAAGGACTAGGTAAGTCTCTCTTTTTAACTCCTATTCATTCGGTCCCCATCAATGGATTCTGTACAAACACCACTGTATGGAGTTCTGTAGCCATGGAACACATGAGGTGTTCGTTATCTTATGTATATACGTAGATAGTGTGAAATGGGTCAGGGAGCGCCAGGAAAGGAACTTCTCCTTCAAGGCTGATTGCAGTGCCCGAGGTGCTTGGGAGGAGGCAGTGACTCCAACTGAAACAGAAAGCTTTGGGTTGGAAGGGACCTTCACAAGTCATCCAGCCCAAAATGCCTTGGGATGAATGTTCAATCCTTTTAACACCAGGCACAGGTTGATCGGACAATCCAGCAGACGGTGTGAGATCTCTGGTGGACGTGTTGCATGGAGTGGTGACCTTCCCACTTGTCAGCGTAAGTAGCTTACAGCTCTGGGCTGTTTGCGTGGATCCAGTAAATATTTTCCATAAGAGACTGCCAGACTTTTCCAATCAAAGCTTTCATGGGGAACTTCTATGCTCTGGAAGAATATAGAAGAAAAATACTGGAAGGTTTTGATGCCATAAGAAAATGTCCTGGGAAAAGGTACAAGATCTCGAAGTTTAATGGATTCTAGAAAGTGATCACGGAGTCATGGAATGGGTTGGGTTGGTAGGGACCTCAAAGCCCATCCAGTTCCAATTGCCCTGCCCAAACCTCACCAGGAAGGTCACTTCACCGCATTAATCCATCTCTAGGACAAGTGTTGACGCCCCACAAACACAGGGACTTAAAGCACTTTGGTGTTGCTGTTGATGTAGAAGCCATGTTCTGCACCTCTGCAGGTATCCCTTGTGAGCCACCTCCAGACATTCCCAACGGGAAGCACACAGGCACGCTGCTGGATGAATTCCACTTCGGCACATCCGTAACGTATACCTGCGACCCCGGGTACCCGCTCCAAGGGGAGCCCTCCATCCACTGCACCACGCAGGACGGGACAAACGGCGTGTGGAGCGGCCAACCGCCGCGCTGCGGAGGTAGGGCTGTGTGTGCACGTGCAAAAACTCCGGCACAACCCTCCCCGGCCCTACTGCTTCCAATTTGGAAGGACCAGGAAACCTCTGGATGATTGCACTTCTCCCCTGAGTGCGTGCCAGGGCAGGATTTGGAGGGCTGGATTTTTACAGCTGTGGCAGAGGGGAGGAGAAACACCACCCCAGTGCCTCCAGCATCTTCACCTCACCTCGCTGCTTGGGTCTCTCCTTCAGCGTTTGACACCCCTGGATGCAGGCAGTTTAGCACTGATGGGGAAATTACTTACAGACTTGTTTCTTGAAAGGGATTGTGGCTTCGCACAGCTCTGCACAGTGTGCAAGTGCCTGTTCTAAGGACCGGTGCTTCTTTTCCAGAGGCAAGATGTCCTGTCCCGCAGATCCAGAATGGGAGAATAGTGTCTCCTCCTGGGACTGCCTACACGCACAAGGACACCGTCGCCTTTGAGTGTGAGCCAGGCTACGTTCTCCGTGGGCACAGAGTGGTACAGTGCCAGCTAAATGACACCTGGGAGCCACCCGTGCCGTTCTGCGAGCAGGGCAAGTGTTGACACAGCGCTCTGAGTGTTCATCTTCCCCTTGATCTCCCAAATCTGCCTTTTCTTGACTCCTTTGACAACGGGGCTGGCTTTTCTTTCTTGGTAGCTGGTTGCAATGCACCAACCCACCTGGTGTTTGCTGAGCTGAAGGAGCTGTACCGCAACCAGACTGTCTTTCCCGTGGGGAGGACGGTGGAATACGTCTGCCAGCCTGGGTATGCCCAGCAGCCGGGGATGCCGCTGACCATCACGTGCCTCGGGAATCGGACGTGGTCTGCAGCGCTGGAGTTCTGTAGAAGTGGGTCCTGCAAGTGCTGAAAAAAAACCTAAAGCATCGGGCTTGGCTGAATTCCCACATTTTTATGGCTTTATGGGTTTCTTTACGTTACGTGGTCTGCTCTCTGCATTAGCATCCCTGGGTGGGATGGGAGTGGGAAGCTGAGGGATGATGCTGGGTGATGTTTTCTTCCAGGGAAGCAATGTCCTAACCCAGAGGATGTGGAGAATGGCAGAGCCGTTGTCCTGACGGACCTCCTCTTCGGCTCCAAAGTGAATTACACTTGTGATGAAGGGTGAGAACCTGAATTCTGCTGCGAAGTGAGAGTGAAGCAGCTTTCCAGCTTTACATGAAGGAACCTGGTTCCCAAGCCAGGCTGCTGCTTACAGGGGTTGTAAAGAACTCTCAAGTCTCTTAATGTAAATTAATAAATCTTTCTGTGTGACCCAGGTACAAGTTGGTTGGAGGCTCTCAGAGAACGTGCGAGGTCTCTGGCGCACGTGTCTCATGGAGTGGAGATGCTCCTCTCTGCCACCGTAAGTAGGTCACAATGAAAGGCCCTTGGAGATGGCTTGCAAGATAAAGATGGCACTTCTGCAAAGGCAAAGATTTCATTGTAAAAGACTTCTCAAATCACTGTGTGTGTAAAATCTTTCTTGTTTCTTTTCATTTTGTTTTGGTTTGGATGCATCTGAAAATGTCTCCAAAGGTATTTTAATTGTTCTGGTCCAAACTGGGAAAGCCATTAATATTTTAAACTCCTTGTTTCTGGGGTAGGTGTTTCTTGCTGGTCAGGTGTAGGAACGGTGTGGCCACTCTCCCTCTGTACGTGCCACCAATGGTTACGGAAAAGGAGGTCCCACAACCTCCAGACACCGGCAGCGAGGAAGTGACTCACAGAAGGGTGCAGGTTTTCCTTCCCATGTGTAGGTTTTTTTCCATACAAGGTTTCTCTGGATAGTTTGGATCATTGTATGCCAAGAAGGGGCTCATCCCCATCGGTTCCCTTCCTGCAGAGCCCAGGTGATGCTCAAAGCCGCTGTGTCCGTGCCCACAGGTATCACCTGCGATCCGCCTCCAGACATCCCCCATGGGACACACAGTGGGCACCTGAGGGACACTTTCTCCTACGCGGACGTGGTCACCTACACCTGCGACGCCGGCCACCCACTGGCTGGAGAGCCCTCCATCTCCTGCACCTCCTCAGATGGGGCGCAGGGCGTGTGGAGCGGGCCGCCGCCGCGGTGCGGAGGTAGGGCTCTGCCGTGCGCGGGGGGTTGTCCCCACCAGTGGAAGCTGGTTCTGAGTGGCAGAAGGAATGACCACAGCTGCGGTGGGGGCTGCCCCCACTGATAGGAAGAGAGCAAACTTGACAGATAAGTTGTTCAAAGGAGTTAATGGACCTAATTATCTTCCTCCTTTGTCTTTTGAAGGCTGGGTTTCATTTTGATCATCTTCATAGAGCCACAAAGATGATGTGAGGGCTGTAGCATCTCCCATACAAGGACAGGCTGAGAGAGTTGGGGTTGTTCAGCCTGGAGAAGAGAAGGCTGTGGGGAGACCTTAGAGCAGCTTCCAGGGCTGAAAGGGGCTCCAGGAAAGCTGGGGAGAGGCTCTGGATCAGGGAGTGCAGGGACGGGATGAAGGGAACAGTTTTCAGCTGAAAGAGGGGAGATTGAGATGAGATCTTAGGAAGAAGTGTTTTGTTGTGAGGGTGGGGAGGCCCTGGAACAGGTTGCCCAGAGCAGTGGTGGCTGCCCCATCCCTGGGGTTGGATGGGGCTTTGGGTAGGGGTTGGGACTGGATGGGCTCTAAGATCCCTCCCAACCCAAACCATTCCATGATTCTATGATTATTTTTTTTCTTGCCCTGTCCATGTCACTTACCTGCCTTTCCTTCTCCTTCACAGAGGTGAAGTGTCCTCCCCCTCCAGGCATCGCCAATGGGAAGCACAGCAGTCAGCCCTCAGACATCCACCTTCCGGGCTCAGCTGTGCGGTACAGCTGCATGGACGGCTACTCCCTCATCGGGAACGCCTCCATTACATGTACTGCCAGGGGAACGTGGAGCCGGCCTCAGCCCAGATGTGAAGGTGTGTTTTTCTGGCTTCTTTGACCTTCCCCTTGGTCCTTTCTTCCTTCTTGGCTCTTGGTCTAATCGCTGTAGACCAAATCTCCAGTGGTCGAAGGTCCCAGGAGCTCCATCTGCTTCTGTAGATGTACTCTAGGAAGGAGAGACTCTCAAGCACAGTTGAATAATGATGTTCTGAGTAAGAATAAGGGTCAATAATGATGATGTGGCCGTGACAGTGATGGTGGAGTGCAGCAACAGGGACTGTCCTTAGTCAGTGCTCCTCCACACCCAGGATGGGCTGCACATCCCAAGCGGTGCCCCCTGCTCTTCACTTTCAGCAACCGGCTGCAAAACACCAGAGATCAAGAATGGAAGAACAACTGGGCTGGAGACGGTGTACAGACCTGCAGACACTGTTGTCTTCGAATGCAACTTTGGTTATGCTTTAAAGGGCTCTCAAGAGTCTCAGTGCCAGTTTGGGGGGACGTGGGACCCTCCTGTTCCCATCTGTGAAGAGAGTAAGTATCAATAAGGTGGTGGGTGGTGGTGGATTTCTTCTGAACCACTGTGTGAGCGCACTGGTGGGGTGCAACTGCCTCACCCCAGAGGTAAAGGGATCCTAAGGGCTGCTGTCCAGGACTAGAAAGGAAAAACATGCAAATATCTGTCCTCCATAGTCCCCGTTGAGACCCTGGTAGGGCTTTCACTTCCTTAAATGAAATAGAGAGACAGAGATAGGCTGGTGTCTGATCTTGTTCACAGCCATGGGAAGACCAGGGCAAGCTGCTGGGTCCCCGGATGGAAACCAACCACTGTAAAGGCCTGAACAGTGAGAAATTGTCATCTCTGATGTTAAGAAATCGTAAAATGCTGCAGGCAGGAAGATAAGTGAGGGTAGGATGGAAACATGATTCAAACATTGACATCCCTAGGTGTCTGGGATAAGTTAATAGGAAAGCAAGGAGTTAAAAGCTGCCTTTTGGGTGTTTGTGGTACCTGCTCTTCACCAGTGATGATGGTTTTTATCCCTTCCATGTAGTGCCACAGTGTCCATCCCCTCCAAATATCAAAAATGGCAAGCATGAGGCCAAGGATGTGGAAGCGTTCATCCCTGGAACGTCAGTGAAGTACAGCTGTGACCCGGGGTACGTCCTCACCGGGAAAACAGCAGTTTTGTGTTTGACAACTGGAACCTGGAGCATCCCTTACCCCCGCTGCGAAGGTGAGCTGTAAATGCTTGACCCGGAGTGAAAAGAGAGACCGACATGATCGTATGGGTCTCCCTCAGTTTTGACCTCACAAAATCAAAGGAGGAACCCCAGCTCCGGCAGCAGCTTCCCCAGCCCACACTCGGCTGCTTTTCCCTTCCAGTGATCACCTGCTCAAGCCCCGACATCCCGAACGGAGCCGTGGCTGACGGCCAGAGCGCTGTGTACCATCCGGGGGCCAACGTCACCTTCCAGTGCCGGCCGGGCTACGTGCTGGGGGGCAGCCGGGAAGCCAAGTGCCAGCCCGACGGCCGCTGGGCGCCCACTGTTCCCACCTGCCAGCCGGGTGAGTGCGGTGCCTGGGGCTTTAGAATAACCTGGTGGCATTGCTAAAGCCCATGGTTTCCTGCAAGGAGACGTTCTTGGGTGTTCTCATATCTGAGAGTACAGATTCCTGCACTCCGTGGCTCGAAGCTGATACGCTGTGTGATGGCAGCGCAGCCTTGTGGGATGAGTGGAGTGTGGTTGTGCAGTGTGGGAACACCAAACTGGTCACACTGGAGTCCTGGTACTCCCATCGGTTCAAGCGTGCCTCCATCGCACGCAGGAGCTATGTTCGGCGTGATGGCTTTGTGCTTGCAGCCCACGCGCCACCCTGTCCATGCCCTTTTCTCATTTTGTTTTGTCCTCTCTAGTGCTGCAGTGTTCTCCGCCTCCCAATATTAACAACGGATATCACAACAGCCAAGACTTGGAAGTTTTCACTCCTGGGATGGTTGTAAATTACAGCTGTGACCCCGGCTACAGCCTCCTGGGAGAGGAATCCATTTACTGCACTGACTCTGGAAACTGGAGCCTCCCTCTTCCTCAGTGTGCGGGTACGCTGTGATTCCAAGATGGGAGTTAGAGACAGACTGGGAATTTCTGCCACTGAAATCCCGTAGGACTTCTCCTTTCTCTTATTTTTTCCAAACTTATGAATCCTTCAGCCCTTCCCATTCGTTTTCACCTTTGATTGTAAGCTTTTATCTCTGCATACTCAATCTACGTGTTGGAACATCCTTCAGTAGCTGATATCATAGAATCATAGAATAGTTTGGGTTGGAAGGGACCTTAAGGATCCAGTTCCAAGCCCCCTGCCATGGGCAGGGACACCTCCCACTGGCTCAGGGGCTCCAAGCCCCATCCAACCTGGCCTGGAACCCCTCCAGGGATGGGGCAGCCACAGCTTCCCTAAACTTCCACAACTTTCTCTCCCGGCAGGTGGCTGTGGTTCACCACCAAACTTAACTTTCGCTGAGCTGTCTGAGGAGTACCAAAATCTGACGGAGTTTGCTGTTGGGGAAACTGTTCGATACAAGTGCCAGCCGGGATACACGAGACACTCCCGTATACCCTCAACTCTGACCTGCCTCAAAAACCACTCGTGGTCTGAAGCGCTAGCGTTCTGTCAAAGTGAATAGCTCAATCAGTTTGGGTGTCTTTGGTGGAAACTGTCTTAAGCTGCATTTGTGGGTTTCTTAAAGCAATTTTATAGAAGAATGGTTCATACATGGCTTCACTAGTCACATCGTTTGGGCAGCTAATTGGCCTTTTACAAAGCAGGTCTTTATTGGTGTCTGAATGTGGACAGATCCTTGAGATGCCTTCTCATAGTGCCTTACAAAACTGCAAGAGAGGAGTTTAAACCCAACCTTGTTCTTTCCCAGGGAAGCGATGTAAACACCCAGAAAGACCAAAGAACGGCAGAGTTGTTGTTCTGACAGATCTCCATTTTGGGTCAACCGTGAACCACACATGCGACGAAGGGTGAGCCCCATGCTGCCTCAGCTGACTCCGTTTCTGAGCTCAGTGATGGACAACTTAGAGTAAAGGCTCTGAGCCCGCTCCTCTGCACGGCCCATTCTCCCACAGCACGCCAGCATTTGCATTTTGGTTCCAGTTGTGCCATAGTTGCTTGCTGGGGAAAGGGAAAAGCGTCTCTCCTCCTTCCCTGCTCACGCTCAGTATGTTACTTTGCAAACTTCAGGTTCAGTTTGCTTTCTGAGATGGGCACCCAGCAGGAGCCGAGTGGGCACGCGATCCTGTGCTGTGAGGAGGCTCCAGCGGTTTGGAAACCAGTTGGGTCTGAGTCCTGATTTAGCACCTGGCTGGTCTTAACTCAGAGTAATTTGAGATCATTGCTATTCTTCCTGGATCTGGGAAGAAAGAACTTGCTGTCCTTGCTTTCCCATGTGTCAAACCAACAGAAACAGCACAGAGAAGCAGAAGGCTGCAGAAGGAAACCTCTAGCGCAGTGTTAGTGCAGAATCCGAGCTGAATTCCCTGGTACCAACCGGTCTTTCCTTCTATGTGACTCCAGGCACCGGCTGGTCGGACAGCCTTACAGACGGTGCGAGCTGTTCGGAGCAGATGTCGCATGGAGTGGGGTTCTTCCCATTTGTCAGAGTAAGTAGGTCATGACCAGATCCGGCCCAGGATTGCCAAATTAAGTCCTTAAAATGAAAAAGTGGCATTTCCTTAAAATAAATAGGGTCTCAAGGAACAAGATGTTCCAAGGATAATGTCCCTCTAGGATTGTTTTGTTTTGCTCGCTGGGTTGACTTCTTCTAAAACTGGCTTTTGATCTTTCAGAGCTATGTAGAGGGAGGAGTTGTGAGATGCCTGCAGGAACTTATCCCTTTTGTTTCACAAACATAAATAATAAATCGAGGAAGAAAGGTGTCTTGCGGTAGAATAGTGGGATATTGAATAAAACTTAAGGGGATCTTCCAAATACGGTGCTGTTAGCTGAACCACAAGGCTGGTTTGCAGGGGTTGATCATTGCAATTAGTCTTTTCTTCAGATGGAATCACTTTGGAATCGTGAGCTTGGTGTAGCAAAGCAGTTACGAGAATCACTAACAGCGCTTATGGATTTCCATAACATTGCATGTATTTATTGGACCGTATTTGCATTATTTTGCTTATAGGCACAAAAGTCTGTTTATATACACAATAATGAGGTAAATCTAGGGTACCTAAAGGAACTAAAAAGCCCTCAATTCCTGAAATTATTCTTCTGTGAGCCTCCAAGTGAGACTCCTCCAGGCAGTGGCATTTTAAAGATGGGCTTTACATACGTATCTATTACAGAATACCTATGGCTCCTCCTGTGAGATAATGAATTTATTTTCCAGAGGTGATGTGCCCAGCCCCACAGATCCAGAATGGGAGAATATCTGTTCTGAAATATCGCTACACATACAAAGACACTGTTAGCTTTAAGTGCCATGAAGGTTTCACCTTGCGAGGCCATCGCACAACCTGGTGCCAAGCCGATAAAACCTGGGATCCACCCATACCCACCTGTGAGCAGGGTAAGTGTCAGCACTCTGACTTGGCAGCACTGGAGATTCCTCCCTGACTGCTCCTATCCACTTACTGGACACAAAGTTGGCTTTATTTCTCCTGTTTGCTCCAACTACTTTGAGGACAATCAAGAAATTGTTCCTTTTATTTACTCCTCTCTCCTCACACAGGGGATAAGCCAGGTTTTGACTAAGGCTGTAAGTATGAGCTGTACTTTTCTCCCTCTGTTTGTTGCAACCCATAATCCGTGTTCTTTTCATTTCCTGAAAGTGAGAACTTCGGTAGCTTCACAGCTTGGAGCCCCTGATCCGGTGGGAGGTGTCCCTGCCCATGGCAGGGGTGGGACTGGATGGGCTTTGAGGTCCCTTCCAACTCAAACCATTCCATGATTCTATGACACCAACTACTGGAGAGGACTGAAATTTTTTACTGGAAATACAAAGGCAGGATGATGGAAAATGAAGGTAAATTTGTGCATTGTATTTGCTGAACCAAATGTGTATTTTAAACTCTTAATGCTGCATCTAGATGGACTGGCAGAACCCTATCATCATCCTGATACCACAACGGAACCAGGTAGGTCTATTATAAAAAGAAGCAAAATTTACTAAATGCTAATGCCTCCTCCCAACTCGTCCCGCTTTTTGCAGTGAAGAGAGTTAATCACACTTTTTGACTCTCTCTTCTACAATCTAATGTCACCTTCTACCTCTCCTCTCTCAGCAGTGAAGTGTCCGCCCCCTCCACGCGTTGCTAATGGGGAACACGGCAGTCACTTCATCGACGCTTTTGATGTAGGAGCACTTGTGCACTACCACTGCAAACAAGGCTTTTCCCTCATGGGGAATAAATCTGTTCGCTGTACAACATCTGGAGCCTGGAGCCATCCCCCTCCTCGGTGTGAAGGTGTGTCTGTGTTCTTTCCACTCAGTCTTCTCAACGTTCTAAATGCGTGAAATGAGTGATATTTGGTTAAGGGCTCGCGGAAATGAGCTGCTGCTTCAACCAATTCCACCACTAAGGAAAGAACAAAGTCCCTGTGGCCAAGAACGAGGTCCCTGTGGCCAAATACTCCTCTCTATCCTGCCCGAGTTTCACAGACAAATGGGTTCTCTACACCCTCACTGTCTACAGCTGGGAATGGAAAAGCATCAGATTGGAGTCCCTCTGCAGGCCTGGAGACATCATGACAATTGCATGCAACACTGCTGGTGTCCTAAAAGATCTCCATGTCCCACTGCCAACCTGGGATACACCTGGGATACTCCGCTCCCGGACTATAGAAGAGAAAAGCACGTGTTAGATGTCTTTACAGGGCACTCCTTTCTGACCTTATCGCTCTTGGCAGGGTGTTTAGGAGGCGAGAGGAATCTGGAGTCTAATGTTCAGATCTGAAGATCCATCTATCCTGATTTTTTTCCATTCTTATTGCTCCAGTGCCCGGTGCCTCAGTTTCTCAGTATGAATGCCTTCAAAATGAGCTTAGGCCATAAGGATATTGTAATAAGATGGTCTTACAAGCATGGAATTCCCATTATATACCTGAACTAATCTCTCCTGTTATCTGATGTACCAGGAAGGATGGTGCTGGGCAATGTTCCTTTGCGGCAGAAGAAGTACGTGTGATGCCATGTGCTTTCTAGACGATCCGGGGTGAAGGGAGTGCAGAGGGTTGGGCAGGGCCAGCTCTGTTGGGTTCCGTGCTGTGGGAGTGAGCGTGCAGCCATCCACAGGTGCTCAAAAGCTTCCCCTCTTGCCTGTAGGAGCTCTGGTTTGAGCTGCACTTTCTTTTTAGCGCTGCACTGTTTTGAGCCTGCAGATATCATCCATGGGTCTCACAACGGCCCAGCAAAAGCAATTTTACACTCCTGGAATATCTGTAAGCTATATCTGTGAACCTGGCTTCTCTCTCCTTGGGACAGCATCCCTTTCTTGCACACAGTCTGGAGCCTGGAGCCATCCTCCTCCGATCTGCCAAGGTGTGGCTTTGGTGCGGAGGGCTAAGGAAGGACATTTGACATGACTTTCCTTAGGGAAAGGTTTGTGTGAGGACTAAATCCGAGTCCTTTACTACAGAATGTGATAAGAACAAGATGAACTTTACACCCGCTTCCAAAGCCTGATGGAGTTACAGGGCTACAAAAACGAGTTGTTAAGCCTGGGGGAAGATATTGAAAAAGAACAATCAAGGCTGTGGTGGTACGGTGCCTTAGCTACTCTCTGGCAGACCATTAGGATCCTCATGTCAACACTGTCCTTGTCTCTCCCTGGCTTTCTAGTTGTGAAGTGTCTTCATCCTCCAAACATCACCAACGGGAAGCTCAAAGGCAACATCTCTGAGACTTTTTCCTACGGAGCATCTGTATCTTACAGCTGCATTCCTGGTTATTCCCTCGTTGGGAATGCTTTCATCAACTGCACGGTGTCAGGAACCTGGAGCCAGCCTCCTCCTCGGTGCGAAGGTCTGTCGGTGCTTAGTTTGCTCGCGTTGTTCGGAATTCATGGTGGCAGAATGACGAGTTCTGGAAGGCAATTTTAATTCCTGTGTGTTTTCCATTTGTTCAGTGACTTCCCTTCATTAAAACCTTTTTACTTTTAGTAGAACCGTGGGAACTTTCTCCCCTCCCTTTCCTTCTCTTTTTGTGCCTCGCACTCCCCAGTTAGCACTAACAGGGAAGAAAGGAAGTGATTATATCACTGAAACTGTCTCTGATGGAAGGTCTGTAGAATACATGTGAGCTGGACTGTTCCCTTCGTGGAAAATGCCGCTGCGTTTGTGACTTGGCATTGTCTGTAGCTCACCGTGAACATCAGTTACCAGGAAAACTTGAGGAAAGGCGATGTCATGAATGTCACAAGATTCCTAGCGTGGCGCTCCTGCATGGAAAACGGGACATAGAGTGGAACAAATTCCTTACCCACACAGAGCACTTCCTCGGTGGAGCTGCACCCACCTCGCTGACTCAAGAGTTGAAACATGCTTGGATAACAATGAGAGGAAATAACGTACCCAATGCTTATGCAAATAAGTCAGAGGCTGTTCAATGGAAGCAGTCTCACAGGAAAATTCCTGTGGTTTTGAAGTGGCCTTCGTAACTATTATTTGGTAGGAGTTACACGTTGATGTTACCCCTTTGGTCTCCACGGAGAACCTTCTCTAGAACTCTTGGGCTTGGCCTGTCAAAGGTGATTAGATACTTAAATCGAAGCCAGTAACTCACTTAACTGAAGCCAGTGGTATAAATAGCTTAAATGGCTGGACTAATTAGTAAATTAATTATTGATAAATAACATGGCTGGTGACACCTTTGAAGGGCAAGGGACTTGTATTAACTAGAAGTGGGCTACAGGCAATTGGTTCTAAAGCTCCCACTGCATTCTTCCCTGCTACATCTTTCTTCTCCGGGTGTTTTGGTAGCCCAGTATCAGAACACTCTCTGTCTCTGGCAGGCCTTTCCTAAAGTTCCCCTCTACACATCGTTTTCCATGTCCAGTATCAGTCCAGAGTAGCAGATCTGCACAAACATTCATATGTGGGAATAAGACACTGTCCCTCTTCCGCACTGCAAAGAAAGGAATTGTCCTCTGGAATAAGAATTAATTCCTGGATTCCTTCAGAAAGAATTCAAGAACCACGTCTTAAATAATCCACAGTTGTAGTTCTCCTGTTTTGTGATCCTTCTCATTAAACATCTCTTTTTCCTTACTTCTAATTTCAGAGATCAGATGTGTATTCCCAGAAGTTCAAGGTGTTAAGAAAGCTGTAAGTGGAAACACTTACCGCTCGGGGACTAAAGTCACTCTGGAGTGTGATGACGGTTACACGTTGGAAGGCATCAATCAGATTCAGTGCCAAGAGGACTTCAGCTGGGACCCCCCTGTACCAGCCTGTAAACAGGGTGAGTGGGATGTAAATGAAGCAAAGACCACACAGAAACAGGCAAATGCATTCTAAACGTGTAAATGTCTGGCTGCGTTTTAAAAGAAGTACATAACGGTGTGGTTTTTAAGCACTCCTCTATCATTTTACTGATACGGCGATTCACTACAGCTACAAAACACCCTATTTTGCTTAGAACAGTTTGCTGATTTGTCTTTTTCTCTTCCCCTCAGCATCGCACGGGGCTGGGTCAGTGGGCTTAGGTAAGAATTTGGGGGGCAAATTTAGCTTCATGCAGTGGGCTCGGCAGCTCCGTTTCCCTCTGCTCCCTCTGAAACTTCCCCTCATTATGACTTTTGTGCTTTTATGCTTTAAAAGACACAGTGAGGATAACACCCGCTCTTCTCCCCCAGGAGCGGCGGCTGCGGGGGCTCTGCTCCTCCTGGGGGCAGGCATTGCCTGGAAAGTTATTTCCAAGCAGAAGGAAGGGTAAGGCAGTCTCTTGGATGTTCGTTCATGTCCTTTGTTGTGAAGTCCCACTTTATACACCCCAAATATTTGCCTGTGTGCGCCCTGGTCTCGTGTAATGATTTTGTATCTTCAGCTCACGCTTGCAAACTGCACGAGTCGCAGCAACCCGGAATCGACGGCGCGGTTATGCTGTTTTAGTTCATGACTCTGTTCCTTAAGAGGAAAACACCCCAAGGATTCTTTTACAAACCAACACAGTTTACTGTCTTCTTCTTTTTCACTTAGCTATTATCAGACATATGAGAACTACAGTTACCAAACCCCTCTGAACCCGGTAACAGAACAGAAATGCTCGTGTCTCCCACAGAAGGTACGGATTTATGTCCCTCAACACAAAATATCAGTTATAGCTGCAAGCTTCAGTTTTTCTAATATAGTTATTCAAGTAGAAACCACTTTCCCCTCAATCTTCTGGTAAGATGCTTCCTTTGGGGACTCTTTTAAACACATGGAGGTTTCTAATCATCCCCGTTCTCTTTCTGACACTGTGTTTCCTTTGCCGTAATCAAGAGACGGTGTTCACGGGTCAGACTTCCAGACTGTGCCTTGCTTCCAATGTAAAGTTGCCTCAGGTTTGTACGGATTACAGGAGAGTTTGCTCTCTACCAAACAACCGTAGCAGCATCAGAAATGGGCACTGGACTGGGCCTTTGGGGCTTTGCAAACGCGTTTTTACTTAGGGGTGAATCTACTTTCCAGGCTGCATCTGCTGCAGATTGCAATGAACTTCCACTGTTAGCAGCACTCTGAACAAAATCAGCTTTAGCTGTAAAATAGCATCTGTGAACAGTAGTTCCTTAATTATTTTTATTATAAAGGCTGGTTTTAGATCCTTTCCTGTTCCTTTGAAACAATGCTTTCCCCATAAATTCCCTTCTCCGCCCCAGGTAATGATGTAATCTCTAGGCATCAGTGCGAAAACAGGAAAAGTCTAATTTTAACAGCAGTTTGTCATTTTTTTCCAAGGCTGGGCATCCCTGCTGCTATTAACCAGGCGCTGGATGTGTTCTCTGCGCAGAGAGCAGCTGCAGGTTGCATGGAAGCCTTGCTCACGTCAAGCCTGAAATGCCGTGGCAAAATAAAGCACTTTACTGTAGAATCAACGTTAATACTCCTTCTGCTCCTATTAATGAAATTACTGTAAGGATACAAATAAGTTGAAATTGCACAGAGCGGAGATGTTTCAGAGGGATTTCTGTCTACCGCTGCTGCCTGATAAGAGCGTTTGCTTTCTCTACTTGCAAAGCCTGTGATAAGCAAGAGCCATAAAACCCCTCCCGTGCATGTGTGGAAGTCGCAATCCGTTAAACCAAAGATTATCTTAATAACAACAGCGCTCAGGGCTGCAGCAGCAGCAGGTGTGGCTCTGTATGTCCTTCCAGGAACGCTCATTTCTAGCGTTCCTCTACAAATGCTTCACCTAATAAAAGCTGAACATGAGGCAGTAAATGCTTTTGCTTTTGTCTCTCCTTTTGAACGCTTTTTTATTTGTTTTTAATACTGCTCTACTCAGCAACACAAATGGTTTGTCTTTCGGAGGGGAAGCGGCCCCGCTGTTCATCCTGGGCTGGCAGAAAGCTGCCTTTATTGTTAGTTAACCTTTGATAGCGTTCAAAGCTGTGCAAACAGGGAATAACGGAATCACAGAATGGTTTTGGCTGGAAGGGACCTCAAAGCCCATCCAGTCCCACCCCTGCCATGGGCAGGGACACCTCCCACTGGATCAGGGGCTCCACGCTGTGAAGCTACCGAAGTTCTCACTTTCAGGAAATGAAAAGAACATGGATTATGGGTTGCAACACATAGAGGGAGAAAAGTACAGCTCGTACTTAGAGCTTAACCCAGGGATGGGGCAGCCACCACTTCCCTGGGCAACCTGCCCCAGTGCCTCCCCACCCTCACAGGAAAGCATTTCTTCCCAAGATCTCATTTCAGTTTCCTCTCTTTCAGCCGAAAATCTTTCCTCCTCGTCCTGTCCCTGCCCCCCTTCTCCCCCCCAACCCCGGGCTGGGAATGCCCCCCTTTTCCCCCCACTCCAGGGCTGGGACTGCCCCCCTTCTTCCCCCCAACCCCGGGCTGGGAATGCCCCCCTTTTCCCCCCACTCCAGGGCTGGGACTGCCCCCCTTCTTCCCCCCCAACCCCGGGCTGGGAATGCCCCCCTTCTCCCCCCACTCCAGGGCTGGGACTGCCCCCCTTCTCCCCCCCAACCCCGGGCTGGGAATGCCCCCCTTCTCCCCCTTCTCCAGAGCTGGGACTGCCCCCCTTCTCCCCCCCCATCCAGCCCGGGCACAGTACGAGCGCGGGCTGCGAAGTCACGCCCCTCGAGTTGACCACGCCTCTTTTAGTAATGACCACGCCCCTCGCATTGGCTATGGCAGGGATGGCCCCGCCCCTCGCATTGGCCCCGCTTCCTACTCCCGTGACCAAGCCCCCTCCTTTAGCAGCACTGGGCATAGGGCGGCCCCTGTCCGTAGTGGCCACGCCCCCTGCTGTCAATGGCCACGCCCCAATGCCATCGCTCCGATCCCTAACGGCCCCGCCCTCCTCCTCCCTGATTGGCCGCGGCTAGCATTGCCCCGGCCCTTTCTCCTTGGCCCCGCCTCTCACCCCCATTATGGCCACGCCCACTTCCGGTAATGGCTCCCCCCTCTTTACGGCGGCGCTGGGCACTGAACGAGCTTCGTCCTGCGCACGCGCCTCGGCCCCGCGCGCCGCGATGGGGCCCCCGCGCCTTCTTCTCCTTCTGTTGCCGGCCTGGCTCGGCGGGGCCCAGGGTGAGGAGCGGGGACAGGGCTCGTCCCTCCCTTCCTTGAGACCCAGCGGGATCCCGGCCCTCGGGGAGCCCGGCGGCTTCGGGGGGCCTTGGGGGCGAAAAGGGGGAGAATGGGCGCGTTGCAGAAAGCGGGGTTTGCGGTGAGAAGAGGAGGGAATGGGTGAGTTGCAGAAAGGGGGAGTTTGGGTTGAAAAGGGGAGAGAATGGGCGAATTGCAGAAAGGGGGAGTTTGGGGTGAAAAGAGGAGACAATGGGTGAATTGCAGAAAGGGGGAGTTTGGGGTGAAAAGAGGAGACAATGGGTGAATTGCAGAAAGGAGGAGTTTGGGGTGAAAAGAGGAGACAATGGGTGAATTGCAGAAAGGGGGAGTTTGGGGTGAAAAGGGGAGAGAATGGGTGAATTGCAGAAACAGGGTTTGATGCTGCTGGAAGCTTGTCCTGACCCTGAATTTGGGGTTCATTTATGGCTTGGTGAGTCTCTAAACAATCAGATGAATCGATTGGAAAGGAGGTTAATTTTCGCCCTGTCTTGCAGAGACCAGGTTGGATGGGGCTTGGAGCCCCTGATCCAGTGGGAGGTGTCCCTACCTGTGGCAGGAGGGTGGAACTGGATGGACTTTGAGGTCCCTTCCAACCCAAACCATTCCATGATTCTATGATCAGGCGCAGCTCCGGTCCTGCAGGTGTTGATCCGGTTCCTCTGCTGTGGAGGAGTTTTCCACCCCCAGCATTAACCTCTCCTCCCAGGGTCTGTCCCTCTTCCTGGGTTGGAAACTCTCCTCTGGGGTCTGCCTGGCTTTTTGCCTTAGGAAAGGGAATATCGGTGGGGTTGGCTCAGTTGTTTCTCCTGCAGCAAAGGTAAACTTATACTCCAGTAGGAATACCTGCCTACATGGACACTCGGTTCCACTGGGCAGATTATAGATGTGTTTTCCAAATGCTGGAAACACAAAAGGTAATAAAAGCAGTGTATAAACTGAGTTCTAGATAAAGCGGCAAAGAATATGGAAAAGATTACTGCTGGTGGGGGTACAGTGGGTTAAGTCGGGCGTTTTAACTGCAAGAATTAGGCACGCGGACAAAAGGTACTCGCTGGAAGGAAGTGCGTTGTCTGGGTAGAATGGTAAACAAATGAGTAACCATTGACAAAAAAATGAGTAACCTCTACTAGTGTAGAGCTGGACGTTGAGTGTGATTAAAATATAAAGAATTGAAACCTAGTGAAATATAAAGATAACTCTGGCTCTTAGAAGTATCACCGCTTTGATTTAATGATGAGACCTTAAAGCCTGTGGGATTTGCCTGCTGTTACGCCTCAGCCTGTGTCTCGCTGACGGGGTTGTGTATTGCTTTTTCCTTCCTTTTACTCTGGCAGACGCATGTTTGCCTCCGGATCGGCTGCCATACGCAGAGCTCGGGGAAGGCTTCAACGTAATGAAGAGCTTTCCTGTTGGCACCACGGTGTCCTACGTCTGCCGGCCGGGGTATATGAGAATCCCTGGAAAACCATCGTCCCGTAGTTGTGGTGAAGACTTACAGTGGTCACCCATAGAGCAGTTCTGTAACGGTAATGTGTGCCTCAGCTCTTTTTTTTTTTTTTCCCTTTGATATTGAACGATTTCAGTTGTTTTTCACATGAGAATCCATATTCTACGGTATTGTAAACAAAGTTTGAAAAATGCTTATGTCTGTAAGAGCAGTATATGCTGAAAACAGAGTCTTTGTATGTAACTACAAAGATGTAGATTTTTTTTTCTTTCTTTCTCCCTCCCACTAGAGAGAAAATGTCAGCACCCAGGGGCATTAGAGCATGGTTTTATTAATGTGACAGATCTTACGTTTGGTTCACAAGCTACTTTTTCTTGTGAAGGAGGGTAAGTATTTCTGCGAAGTGAATAAATCTTCTCTTCTCTTATTTTTTCTGCTTAGGCCAGATTTGAACCAAACCCAAATTATCTTACGCAGGTTCCTTCTGGTTCTGACTTGAAGTGTCTCCCAAATTCTGCCTGGAGCAAATTAAATTGCATTTAAATTTGAATTAGATCCCTGTTTTTAATTGCTGTTTGCATCAACCAAAGCTTAAGCTTTTTAATGAGATTCTGCAGAGTGAAAACTAGAGCGTCACCTTTAGTGACTGCTTTTAATGCTCCTGTGGCAGAGGGAGTAAATGTATATGTGCATTATTACATTCATTATTATATTATATAGTGGCCCATCTGTCTGCATATAGCAAATTAAGTCAAAAGCAGTAACCCTCGCAAGGTTTTTCTCCTGTTTATCAGCTTATTATTTTGGTATTAACAACTTTAGGGCATTAGTATTAGAGGGTACACGTCTTAAAATGGTGAGACTTCCATCGGTTCTTTTAGTGATGTCTCACTTGTTTTGTTCTCCAAGGTGAGAATATTAGCAAAATACAAACAAAATTAAAATCTCATTCTCGTTACAACAACTTGGTATGTTGTGCCCCCACAATCACATAGCAGAGCTGTATGAACAGTTTATAGCTGCTTCTTAGATCGATGAGAGGCTTCTGATGTTTCACTTCTTAATCTCTTTTTTCCCTGTCTAGATTCAGATTGCGTGGAGCTAATAAAATTTCCTGTGTAATTAAGGATAAAGGTGTTGGCTGGGATGGAGATCTTCCCCTCTGTGAAAGTGAGTAAATTACACTGTGTTTAAGTTTGTCAGATGGTGGTAGTTCATGTAAAAAACAGCTGCACTGTAAACTTCCCAAAGGAAGAAATGGTGGTAAAATAAGATTTTTATTTTTTTCTGGACCTACTAGGGATGTTTTTGACCACTGAAAAACAACATTTATTGTGATAATTAGCGCATATTAGTTAAAGTCAACTTCTTGAAAATTGAGGCTCCCTATAATGAATATTTATTGGTAACTCAGTTATAACTGCAGCTTGTCTTGGAAATAGCTAACTATAAGATGTTAAAATTAAATTACTTGGAAATCAAGGCTTGCAGTTTCTGAGATGGGAGAAGTAGCAGCAAAATTCTGTCAGCTGATTTGTGTGCTTTATTTGTAGGAATCCCTTGTGAACCCCCTCCGAGCATAGCCAACGGGCGCTACACCGAGTTGAATAGCTATGATTATGAAACGTCTGTAACCTACTCGTGCAATGATGTACCGAAGGGCGCAGATTCCTACTCGCTGATAGGCTCAGCTACGATTTTCTGTACATATGATAAAAACTCAAATGGAGTTTGGAGTGGGCCACTGCCGCAATGTAGAGGTTGTTGGAATTTTTAATGTACTTCTTTATTATTAGAAGGGTGGGGAAGTCCTGGCCCAGGGTGCCCAGAGCAGTGGTGGCTGCCCCATCCCTGGAGGGGTTCCAGGCCAGGTTGGATGGGGCTTGGAGCCCCTGAGCCAGTGGGAGGTGTCCCTGCCCACGGCAGGGGGTGGAAATGAATGGGCATTAAGGTCCCTTCCAACCCAAACCATTCTATGATTCTAGCCAATGTGATTCCAAAACTTCTGTATCTGTTCCTTTTTTTTGGAAAGGCCAGGGGAGGGAGTGGACTTTGCTGTAGAAAAAAAGAAACAAATCCTCTGGTACCGCATTTAATACAGCACCAGTGGAGATCAGATCAACTGCATTGTGGATATTGATTGATTATGACACATAATATGACTAAAATTTAAGTTAAAACGTTAAATATGCGTGAGCATGCTCTTGGTAGAAGTGACAAGGTCAAAGTGAAGGAGTTGAAAGACTGTAATGCCTGGGTAGTGGAAGAAAAATTGTGTAAAGAGTGAGAATGTGAAAAGGTTAAGGAAGAAAACAGAGCTTCTTCCTAAGCACAGTTACGTGCCAGTGCAGAAATAAATGCAGAGTCCAGCAGGCACAAAGTCTGGTGCTGCAGAGATGGGGAGAAATACTGGGTGCTTGCATGGTGTTGTTTGGACCTTAATCAATATCACTTTGTTTCCTGAAGTTCTAAGGCGCTACAGGTGTGTCTTTTGGAAGTGGAATGTGATTATATCAATTCTTATTTGACTGTGTACTGTTAGAGCCCAGTAGCTTAAAGCAGGGGCTTTCCTCACCTTCAAGAGAAATAACCCTTTTACAAAACCCCTCAAAAAGATTTTGAGGAATTAGAGAGGGAAGCTGACAGTTAGTAAAAGGATTCTGTGTCTGTCATAAAGGTACTGTTAACAAATGTTTTAGGACTGTTTTTCTTTATACCTGTTACAGTGGTCAAATGCGATGACCCAAGAGTTGAAAATGGGAAAAAAAAAAGTGGGTTTGGCCCTTCCTATAGCTATCAGGACTCCATCGTCTTTGTGTGTGATCCAGGCTATTTCATGATTGGATCGGAGGTCATCACCTGTGGAGAGGATAATGCGTGGTCTCCTGAAAAACCAACCTGTGAAAAAAGTGAGCCTTTAAATCAGAATCCAACTTCTGATGATGATCTGAGGGCTGAAGCACCTCTGCTATGAGGACGGGCTGAGAGAGTTGGGGGTGTTCAGCCTTGAGAAGAGAAAGGTGTGGGGAGACCTTAGAGCAGCTTCCAGTGCTGAAAGGGGCTCCAGGAAAGCTGGGGAGGGGCTCTGGATTAGAGAGTGCAGGGACAGGCTGAGGGGGAATGGCTTTGGGAGAGGGAAGATTTAGATTAGACTTCAGGAAGAAATTCTTCATGATGAGGGTGGGGAGGCCCTGGCCCAGGTTGCCCAGAGAAGTCATTGCTGCCCCGTCTCTGGAGGGGTTCCAGGCCAGGCTGGATGGGGGTTGGAGCCGCTGATCCAGTGGGAGGTGTCCCTGCCTATCATAGGGGGTTGGATCTGGGTGGGCTATAAGGTCCCTTCCAACTGAAACCATTCTGTCATTATAAGGTCACGTTACCTTAATGAATACCTGCAGTGATGTTTGTTCTTAATCTTCCAAAGGAAATGTTTATACTTAAAATTGTGTTGAAGTTAAATTATTCAGATACGCTCGTCTGTTTTTCTCGTACAAAGCAACGTGTGTTTGTAAAGCGAGTCAATGAATTGTGAAATATTTAGTTTATTATCATTAAACTTACTTTTAATTCATTTCTTAGTTACCAAAGATCTGTGTGGTGCCCCAAAGATCATGCATGGAGTAGTGATTCCAGCAAAAGCTGTGTATGAAAAAGGAGACTCTGTTAACCTGAAGTGTGATGATTCCTGTTATTTTCCGGATGGCACTGCGGAGATGACAGTAACTTGTCAAGAACTGAACACATGGAGTTCTCTACAAAACTGTGAATGTGAGTAAAACTCATAACTGATAAAAGCAAGGGGAGAGTGACAAGTTCCAAATATCTGATGTAGTAACGTCACAGAAGCTAGAGGTGATGTTAGCAGGATTGGGAGTGTTGTGGGGTGGAGCGTCAGCCATGGCAGGGCTGGAGCCTTTTGTTTAGTCTCAGTTGTGTTTAAATAAACCGGCGAAGTTCAAAAGCCAGTATGAAGCATCTGTTCTGGGAGTGGTTTTGGGAAGATTTTCCCTTTGATGGGGCAGACTTGATTCTCGCCTGGCTTGACACCACGGCATCACTTGTTATAAGTGGAGGTTGTCATCATTTTGAGGCAGTTCGTCCTAATTAAATGGAGACATTGATTTCTGTTCATGTCTCTGAAGCATGTCCATCAGCAGGAGGAGCTGTGGCTTCTAGGAAGCAGGAAGCATTTGCATATAAACTGCCTTAAGGATTGAATAAGCCTCTGCTATTTACATGAAGATAGAGATGTTTTGATGGCAGCTTTTTGAATCTTATTCACATATCACCTCTGTGCTTGGACTTTTATTTCCTTTTCTGTTTTCCCCCCTCTCTTTCCAGGTGGACCTGTGAGTTCTGGATCCACTCCAGACATAAGTCATGGTAGAGTAATTGATGGACAAAAGCCTTTGTACTCTGTCGGGGATTTTATTACGATCGAATGTTATCCAGGCTACACATTACACGGTGAAGCTCGTATTCAATATGGTGGAGCAAATCGGTGGATCCCTGAAGTGCCAACTTGCCAGTTAAGTAAGTATGAACTGCAAGGGTTCCCACTAGAAGAAGAACACGTGTAATAGAAGCTTTGCTGCTTGGCAGTGTTCTTTCGTATTCAGGAGAAGTCATTTAATGCAAGCTTCCATCTTTATTTCAACATAAGAGAAGGAGGATTTGATAAAAACAACTTAAAAATAGGAATATTTTAATATAAAAATAGGAATATTTTAATTTAAATGAATGTTATGATATAAACTGGGTCATATTGGCAGAAGCGCTTGATCTGTTTGAAATAACTTTGTAGTTTTACAATACTGTTCAAATGAGAAGCACACGTTCTTCTTCTGATACCGATTCACTCTGTTTGCAGGTGCGTATATTACGACAATCATTTGTGGTAAGTGTCTCATAAAACCGGAACAAAATATAATGGGGATTGTCTGTTTTCATATGGAATTGATAATTCTGGCCATCGCCTGTGAGTGCAGTAACAGAACATGATTTTAGAGTTACTCTTGTGTACTCCTAAAGATGCATAGCTCAAGAGGAGCTAAGAATAGTTAGCAACTATAGATTAATTTCATGTGAAGCTTCAGATTTTAGAGGCCACAAATCGGTCACTTTATAAACTCTTGAGAGCTGGGGTTTACTGGGCATGTGAATAAATAACTGTGCCAGTGAACAGAAGTACTGTTTGTCCTTGCCTTTGTTACCCACCTCTGTAAGCCTGCCACTTATAGACTTGTAAAAAGTGACATTAGGATGTTGTTGTATCTGTTTTCATGTCAATGAGCTGGTGATGTTTTGCCCTCTCTGTGGTCACGGTTCTGGAGCTGAACTACCTCAAAAAGTCTTGAGTAAAGCATCCAACACATTTGTTAAATAAGCCAATCACATTTCAAAGATTTAGGGAGGGGGGTTTTACGGGGCTGTGGGTGAAGATAGTGCTATTTCTGCTGAAAATTTCTGAGGTTTTTCTGTGATCTGGAGATGATCTTTATCACTCTTAAGGCTTTTTTTAATTCTTCCTAAAGTGATTGTGGCAGTCGTGGTGTTCCTGGCAGCCTTCTGGGTCTACAAGAAGTTCTTTTCACAAAATGGGTGAGTAAATCCACTTTTTTATTTTTATTATTGCAAAAGCATTGCTAAAGTGTATGTGTCTTGAGCTTTGTCTGCCCTCTCTTTTTCAAACACCTGGTGATTGTGAGCTTATCACAGCAGCTGATAGGAGGCTGAAGTGCCTAACAATATGTTTGACTTTGGTTTTGTGTCTGCTATTCAGATAAGCTGCTAATTAACACTTGCACTAATTTCAGGGAAGGAAAAAACTGTTCTTAAGGCTTTATTTAGCATAAGTACACTTGCTGAGGACAGCACTGCTTGCATCTGCTCTCAAACGTGTCAGTTTATCCCTTAAAACAAGTGATAGTATTGGTTGGTGTGGGCTTGTGTTATTTTCCTGCTTGGATACTCTCTGGCATCCCTGGGTCTCACTGGCTTTAAGAGCCAGAGTGATTTGCATGAGCTGGAAGCGCTGGAGGTGAACTAAGGTGCTTCGTGTTTGGGACCAGAAGCACCTTGGATAAAATAACATGGGCTTAGCTACAGGGTAAATGCTAAAACAAATTTGACCTGAACTGGTGCTGCTGTGCTGTTAGAAAAAACAACTAGCTTTGCTACTGGAATGTTTGATATGTGGATCCACTTTCCTACAGCAGCAGCAATAATTGGTGTCCCTGTGTTAAAGACTTGCAAAATCAACTGTGAAATATTAGGTGCATGAGCAGTAGCGGTGTTCTGTTCTTAACGGGACTTGCAGGGCCTTCTGAACTTTATCTTCAGAACAATACGTGTGCCTCTTCACGGAGAGGTGGCAGGAGATTGAAATGCCTCTTTGTGCATTGCTTCTTGCAGCAATGTCTTGTTTTATCTTCTGGAAAAAAGCCTGTTTTGTTGGAGAAGTGGTTTATAACACGCACAATCCTGAATATTCATAGTAGTTAGTTAGCACAGGTAGAATACTAGGATAATACTAGGATAAGCATCTCATCAAAACTGACTTAAGCTCCCATCAGATTTTGTTAAAGGTATCTGGGATACGTGAAGCAAAGGAAGAGGTGCTTTAGATAAAGTAAATCAGAGGAGATATTGCTGCGGTTTGTATTTGTAAGGAAGTACATGCAGTGCTACTTGGGAGAACCCTGAAGGTAGATTATATCCAGGGAAGCTTCAGCCTCGGTATCTTCCGCGTGGGCAGTATGGTATTGTTACAAGGAGCAGAGCAGCTGTGTAGCTGTGCTGATAAGTATTGTGCTTTTGAGCAATTGCTTTTCATCCATCACTTGGATAACCTGCAATCCGGATGGTCCAAATAGATGGGAGTTCATAGGATCAGGGCAGTGCTTTCCGCCCTCGTTGACGGAGAGGCTTCTCCAGGGGTAGAAAGCAGGAGGGATCTAAAGCAACATCATCAAAAATTAAAGGATGTTATATTCCTGAGAATTTTACAACATTAAGCATCTCATTTCGCCCAATGTTTTCTTTAGGCTTCCTCTCTCTGAACATCTATTAAACACTTCCTTGTCTGCACCCCCTGATCTAATCTCCTTTTATTAAGACCTTGATCTCCCTGTTTAGTGCTCTGGATTCCTGATGTAGCTGAGCCTTTGTGAGCTGTTGTGCATCCAGTGCCTCGTACTTGCTGGGCTGTAGTCTCCAAATTACGGCTAAAGTCTCTTCTTGCCCTCTCTTTTTATGTGTTTAATCTGCCAGTTTTCTAGGACATTCAATTAGCCCTTTTTCCCCTTTTGCTGTTCAGCTCGTACACAGTTGATGAGAGTTGCAAGGAAACAAGTGTTTTAAAAACTAATGTGCCAGCTGAGATGGAAGAAACTACAGAAATGAATTAATCTTTAAAAGGTATCCACTTTCCACTTAATTTGGACTTTTGCAATGAAGCTTAAGTGTCTCTATATTATGGTTTACTCTGAATTTCAGGACAAGTGTGGAATCTAGCTAGCTGTGACCTCGGTTTCCTATAGGAAAGATAACAATAACTACTCATTCACTGGATGCTGGCACAGGCTACCCAGGGAAGTTGTGGATGTCCCCTCCCTGAAAGGGTTCAAGGCCCGTTTAGATGGGGCTTTGAGTCCCCTGATCCAGCAGGAGGTGTCCCTGCCTATGGCAGGGGATTTGAACTGGATGGGCTTCCCTTCCAACCATTCTGTGATTTTGGGAGAACAGGATGTATGGCATAAAGGATTATCTTTTAGTGTCCTAAGTGATGGCTTATCACCTATATTTTTGGGTTGTCTTTAAAGAGAAAGCAACACATTTTTCTGTGAGATAGAAGCCATGTACATACTCAGTGAAGTGGATTCCAGTGGTGTTACTTCTGTTGGCAGATAGTCTGATTCCCTTTAACTAGAAGATGGTTGGAGCTGGAAGCCGCCTTTGCTGTGTTGCATGGATGCTAGAATTATGAAGGTAGTATGCATCCCTGCAGAGAAAACCAGATTGCCTGCCTCAGAGTTACCGATTTGTCTGGGTTTTTTTTCAGCTTTCTAGAAGAAAAATGAAATAACTAAGGTGCAAACAAGATCTTTTTAAACCTCTTTATAAAAAGTGCTTTATCTTTCAAATTCAGTGTTCTGTAGTCCTAAAAAGGGTCTAAATGCAGTTGCTTGTTTTTAACTGCTTTCCTCTTCTGTGTTTTAAACTAGTGCCTAGCCCAGTGCTCAAACACATTTGACGGTGATTACGATTGCTTCTGTGCTTGTGTAGGGTCAGATTAGCTCTGTCAAAAACCTGACTGTTCAAACCTTGTTGCAGCAGAACAGATTTAGGACAGGACAGCTCAGTGTGACTGTTCCTTATCAGTATTGTGTCGTTACTACCCTAATATGTAGAGTTTGCACTGCGAATACTCCGGTAAACTGTATTTGTGTCACTTTTCTCCATTGCACAGTCTCGGAAGGTAAAGTCTCTCATTCTAACTTGATTATTTTATTCACTTTTAAAGAACAAGTGACTTCTCAGTACTTTTGATAAATTTGAGAAGGCACGTGTGAAAATTAAGCATGGAGTTTCTTCCCAAATAACATATGGATTAAGGAATATCATCCTTACATCTGAAATAAGAAGTTTCTAATTGAGATAGGATTAGTGCCGTGGGTTAGCTGGGCTTATTTTTGGAGAGGAAAGAAAGAAATCAAGAGTTCTTATGTCCAGTCTTATCATGCCAATGATAGGAGTCTGGTATGCGTACGCACTGTTCACCCCCAAGTTGTTCTTGTGGTATCCAGAACTCAAAAGAGGTAGTGCAGAGACTTGGTATGTTTGGGGTTTTTTTTTTTCTGTAAGGCAAAACAGGATTTATTCAAGAACTTGAAAATACACATATATATGGTTATAATGATGACTTTACAATCCTCTTTTGTGTAAGGATTGTAAATTTGCCGCTGGCAATTGAAATTGTCACAAACTAATTTTCAGCTTTTGGTTATAAAATATGAGCTGAATAGTCTGCTGTGTTTAAAAGAAATCATAAGGGATGCTCCTGGGTAGTCTCTAAATTTGTTGGGGGATCCTCCAACGGCACTTTTTCCAGTTGTTGCTGATATTTGGGCATGGTCTGTTCATCCCTTGGAATGATCCATTTGGATCAACTGCTTTTCTATTCAGTGGGTTGCTCTTAGCTGCCGTGTGGACGCAATGAAGCAATAAATCTCCTCAGCCTAGCACTTGCTTGCTAAGAAGAGGTGAAATAATGACTTAGTTTCATGCCTTTATCTGCTGGTTTAATGACGAAGCTAAGCATGTGCTTTCAGAATAAATGTAAAACCAATTTCAATGCAAAATCTCTGATTTGACTTGTTTTTCTGTTTGTAGGAAACGTGACAGCACTCCATGTACAGCCGAATATAAGATCTGTAAAGCATGAATGGCCTTTTTATGGGGTGGGAGGGAGTTTGCAGTCAAACATACCTGTCAGAAATGGACAATGATTGCACTTGTGTTGAATTTTTCTAGACGGGTTTCTTCTCCTACATCTTATACTACTGATTGACTCTTGAATAAGAGATCATTAATAGGGTAAAAAGAATATATTTATCTATCTGCTTTTCCCCGTGGACCACTCATATTGTCTTTTCTGTGTGTGTGAAATGATCGTAAAGGCACAGCCCTGTGGTCTGTGTTGTTGAGAGCACTGGACGTGTCTCTGTCATAGTCCCAGGTGCTGCCGCCTGCTGCCTTCGGCGCTGCCGCTTTCCTTACGGAAGACTATCACAGCTTTAGTTCTGCAGCTAAGGCAGTATAAATGATTGTGTTGTCTCTTGGATTCTGATGTGTCTTATTTAATTTCCTTAAGAGATAGGTGCTGTTTGTGTCTTTTTGAAACTATCACAGTTCAGCTCTTATATGCACTACCTCTTTGTTTGCCAAAGCTGGTTTCTCTTTATCTAATGAATTAAAATGTGCCTTTAAATCAGAGTTTTATAGCTTTTCCGTTGGCTTTATGAAGGAAAAAAGCCACGTGTATATCTGGCTCTCTGATATAGTCCCGGAAAGACTACAGTGGGTCTGTTGGAACCGGAAAATGAAGGTTTCTATAGCAAAATCTGTTGCTGAATCTGTTGGCCTATTGACAGCAGGTAGCTAATAAAAGGAACTGCTGAGGAATCGGTGGTTGCCATCTCCTGTCAGGAGCACAGCATACATTCCTTAGGACAGTTGATTCGTATTGGGCCTTGATGTCAGTTTGGGAGGTGACTTTGTTGCTGTTCAGGATAGAAAGGGCGCTATGCGGCTCTAGCTTCCTTGCTTTTTTCACTTGGAATTCATCCGTCCCACATACAGCATTTCATATCCCTGTATACAGACTGCGATGCTAAATGCGGCTCTGCAGCGCTACATTTAGCATCAGAGATCCGTTGAGAAACTGAAGCCTTTCCCTGTCTGACTTCCCTCCTCTTTGCATACTGAAGGAAGACCAAACAAGCGGAGTTTGGGCAGGAGTGGGTGTGTGGCAGTGGTGGGAGCTGTGGTCTCTCCTTAGGTAGGTGCTTGCTTCAGGAAGTGTTTTAGTCCAGAATGTGCCTCCAGGAACTCCCAAGATGGAATTTTCCAGGAATTGAGAGTCAGATGTGTGTTGACATCTGTTACATTAAATGTATACTTGCTGTTTCTAATTAAAACCAAAAGCTTCGTTAAGACAGGTTTTGGCTTTGAGTCTCTGAGTTTATCAACATACAAGCAGCTTCTAAGAATTGCTTTTCCCAGAACAACCAAATCTCCTCACTTCAGGTGGCTGAGACAGCTTTTAAACTGTTCTCATCTGTGGTAGACGGGCAGCGCGCTCTGCTGCTGGAATCGCGTTGTCTGGTTAACATAGAACTAGTTGGGCCCATGTAGGAGTTTTAGGACAATCGCAGCGGTTACATGGTCTGAGTTCATAACGATTATTAAAAAGGGTGTTTGGCTACACAAAATGACACGCTGTCTCGAACCTCATTTGAGAACTGTTTGTAAACACTGTGGTGATGGGTGTGCTGGTCACTGGCTGGCGTGATTCTGCATAGTGTCGTCAATGTTCTGCATTATGCTGAAATGCACTTAATGCTAAACTGAAATATCTGTAAAAAATTGCCTTTTTTTACACATTTGTGCATGTAAAGACTAGCGATGGTTTGTAATACTACAAATAAAAATGTTAAATTATTTGGCAGTCAGTGTTTGTCTTTCATTTGTCATGTGGCGAGCAGCTCTTTGCCCATTAAGACGTTGCGTGTACCAAACTTGCAGTAGGTGGCAACTGAGACCGAAGTTTGCGGTGTTTGTGCAGAATTGCTGAATGGTAGTGTAGGAGTGTGTTTGTGGGAAGTGATTGCGCCCCTCTACTCGGCATTGGTGAGGCCACACCTTGAATCCTGGGTAAAGGTTTGGGCCTCTCATTACAAGAAGGACATTGAGGGGCTGGAGCAAGTCTGGAGAAGGGGAACGGAGCTGGGGAAGGATCTGGAGAACAAGTGTTGTGAGAGGTGGCTGGGGTGGATTAGCCTGGAGAAGAGGAAGCTGAGAGGAGACCTTATCACCGTCTACAACTTGAGAGTTGTAGCAAGGTGGGTGCTGGTCTCTCCTCCCAAGTAACAAGTGATAGAATGAGAGGAAACAGCTTCAAGATGCGGCAGGGAAGGTTTAGGTTGGGTAACAGAAAAAAATTCTTCACTGAAAGGGTTCTTGGGCACTGGCAGAAGCCGCCCAGAGAAATGGTTAAGTCCCCATCCCTGGAGGTGTTTAAAAGATGGGTAGCTGAGGTGCTCAGGGATCTGGTTTAGTAGTGGACAGGTACAGTTGGACTTGATGATCTCAAAGGTCTTTTCTAACTAAGTGACTCTATGAATTTTTTGAGCAGTCTCATAGCCTTTTGGTTTCCTTTTGGAAGCCAAGGGAATTTTCCCAGGACCTCCAAAACCTTCTAGTATTCACTGCTGAAAAACTTGGTGTAGGCTTGATGGAGAGGAGGCAGATCATCGTCTGGTGATTCTGATGGATCACCAAGTCAGGAGCAAGGCCTGGAGAGAGTTCTGGCACCCTGGTCCTGTGTCGCCTCTCCCTGGAGGCGTTCAGGGTCAGGTTGGATGAGGCCTTGAGCAGCCTGGTCCAATGGGGAGTGTCCCGGCACATGGCAGGGGGTTGGAACTGGATGAGCTTGTGGTCCCTTCCAACCCAAACCGTTCCATGATTTTATGATTCTAAATTAATTTCTCCTAATTGTCATAATTTCTGCACTATTTTCTACTAAAACCTCAGTCTCGTGTGAATTATTTCAGTTTAGGCTTTGGAACTGGTAATTAAAGAGTCGTGAACACACAAATGTGATTGTGTAATAAAAAGGTGGTGCCATCTGCTGGCAAAATGAGCGAAGATTTTGCAGTGGGAGCAACAGTGTGGGCATCGCATTGCCTGCTTTAATGTTCTGTGGGGTGTCTGTGGTTTGTAGGCTTAAAATCAGTGTAAATTCTCACTATGAGCGTACAGGGTGGTGAAAACGGAGCTGGGGGCTGAAATGAAGAGACTTGCAGCATTGTCCGGCAGGGATTGATGCCATCCGTCTACCTGAGGCAGAGCCCAATACCAAGCAGCACACAATTTTATTTAAAGGAGAAAAAAATAGTTGAATCAATAACAGGTTCAGGCAAACAAAGCACGTGGAATATAGCTGGTCGGAAGGTTGGGTGACTGGGCTCTCACATGGGCCCTGGCTGGTTGGAGTTGAAGAATCTGAGTTAGGTGTTTGAAGAGATGCTTCGCTCTCTCTGTAAGCACCTCTCCCGGTTGAACATGGTGCTGAGTGTCCTCCTGTTGTGCGGGATGGTCACCTGTGGGTGTAATTCGGGGAGAGAACAGAAGAGCTATAATACCGTACGTGTTTGTGAGGCGAGGCCGTGCTTTTGGTGGTGTTTGTTTGTAAGGACTTTGGGGGCGGGGGAATGAAGGTTTCCATTACTGTTGCTTTTCCCCCTACATCATAACCGATTTCAAATGGTGCTAGACAAAAACTGAGACTCTGAACACCAAGAGAAATCGGTCAGCCTGTGTAAGAGACATTCCTGGCTTAGAGAAGAATCCTCTTGTTGGTGACAGCTAAAGATGACTGTTCAGTGGTCTGATTGAATGCTTCATCTGCACAGCGATTGTCTTTTCGGTGTATAACGACATAGTGGACAAGAGGGAGATCAGCAAAAATAGTTGAGCTTCATTTTACCGCTTTGGATGCGAGGGTATGGAGCTTGTCTGGAACATCTCTAGAAGTTACCAGCAACAAACTGGTAGTTCTAGGAGGAGTGTGTGACATCTTCATGACTGCTGAAGGCACTTCTGGGATTAACTGCTGTGATCAAGTTGTTGGAGGGAGTTTCTGTGTGCAGAGCGAGTCTCTGGGAGCTACAGAATGGTGACATTCTATGGTGACAGAGTCCTTGAGCACAGTGTGGAAATACGTCTGCTCTAAGTAAATTAAATCTTAAGGTCCTACTTATTGTATAATAAAGGAAAGGTGCTCTGCCTGTGGAAGCACTGCGTTGATTTTCATGCAGCTTTCGTATTACTTTACTCTGGACAACTTTAACTCAACATCCATTGTTTATTAGGTAGAAATACATTTGAAGGAGGCTGTTCCTGCAGTGGCCCTAGCTCGAGAGGGTGGATCCAGTGGTTGTAGAAGGGTCTAGAAATCAGGTGATGTTGCAAAGTGGATGGCTGGCAGAAAAATAACCATTGGGAAAAGGGCTGGGTTAAGGAGCAGAGGCTGGTGGTGAAGTTAGCGGCTGCTTGATCAGCTCCCACGCTGTAATTCTTGCTCCTAGAACACTGATTTCAAATGGTGCTAGATACAAAGTGGGAAAATCTAAGCCACCATGTGAAACCAGCTTCCAGAGGAAGACAGGTCTCGTGCACGGCTGCAGGCTGAGAGAGAAAATCCTTCATCTCCACCGTACCTAGAGAAAAAGTCAGTTATTTAATTGTATTAGAAAGTAAGACAGCTGATGTTGGGTCAGTTATTTTATTAACACGTCTTTCTGGCATCTTATGAAGAGTTGAGGCTGATGTAGGAGAAATGAAATGTGTGATGAAGAAACCCACCACTCCGTGCCTGTAGTTCTCGTATGGAAATCACTGAAGCTCATACCAGCGAGCAGTGGCTGTGTCTGATGACCTTGTGGTGCAGAGTGTGATGCTGGTGGGGTACAGGAACACTTTTTCATGCCCCTGCAGGCAGAACCGAGCTATAACCCTCATTCTAAGGCAGGATGTGTTCTGGCTTTCCATCCCTTACTGATTTTAGCATCATCCGAGAGGTCAGGTGCTTTCTGTGACAGGGAAAGGAAAGGTGACCATTGTGATGGACCTTCCCTCATCAGCTGTACCTCTAAGTAGGGAGCTTCAGAGCATGGAGCTGCAGTCTGTGAGATGAGTTTTAAATTCTGAAGGGACGATGAAAGTAAATTGCACGGAACCCGCTTTGAGCGTGGGTCAGTATGAGACCTAAAATGGGAGCACTTGCAAATCCAGCTCCAAGTGGTTGAATGAAAGTTGTAGAGGAAGTGGGCGAGTGTGAAAATGAGCGGCTGTTGGATATTGGGAATGGAATGGGTCTGAGCAGGGCTGTAGTGAGGTTAACCTGCAGCGTATGTCTCGATAGATATGGTGGCTTGAAGCCTGTGAATGACTACACACATCCACAATTCAGGAACAATCAGAATCTTGCTGCCGTGTCTGACCTGTGCTGGTGCAGGAGGTGATGATTTAAGCTAAAAGAGGGGTGATTTAGATGAGTTATTGGGAAGAATGTTTTGCTGTGAGGGTGGGGAGGCCCTGGCCCAGGTTGCTCAGAGCAGTGGTGGCTGCCCCATCCCTGGAGGGGTTCAGGGCCAGGTTGGATGGGGCTTGGAGCCCCTTTTCCGGTGGGAGGTGTCCCTGCCCATGGAAACTAGATGGGCTTGAAGGTCCCTTTGACCCAAACCATTCCACGATTCTATGAATGGAATAAGTGCAGCAGAAGTGGTGTTGGGAGCTTCGCTTATTGATGCCCTGCGTTTTGGCAACTCTTTGCATTAGTTTGGTTACCAGATCCCAGAATCTGCTTCTGTGCCTGCATCCTAATGCGCCCACCCACAGGCAGGAGAGGAAAAGCTCTGAGAAAAAGAGCGTGTCCTTCCAAGAACGGGGGCTGGAGGAAAGGGAAAGAACTGTACCAGATTACTGCGTCTGAATATTTACTGAAGTTTCTAAATCCATTATCTGGGGCAACAGGGTGAAAGACAAGTGGAAAGCAGGTTCCCTCCCCAGTGTCTGTCTCGCTGGCACAGTTATTTATGAGGCTCCCTGTATTATCAGCGTGAGATTTACTACTGAAAAGCTGGACTGGGAGTTCTGCTGCCAAGAGGTCAGTGCAGCACAGAGATGGTACCACAGCAGCATCATTCAGAAACAGGCATAAAGGAAGGGTCACTTTGTTTTTCCTCTTCTCTCAGTGGTAAGCGTCGGCCTTAGCAGTGAAAAGAAATCTTTATTAGGATTTTTAAAGACAGTTAGTGGAAACGTCACTTACTTTTGTGCTGCTGAAAGTGAGAGCTTCTCTAGAGGTATGGGACTTAGGGCCTGAAGCCCCTCTGCCTACCTTCTCCAAAGGAGGCTGACCTTGCGAGTAACGCCATGCAGCAGTTAAAGACCAATGGCTTATTGATTATTTATAGTTTGATAAACCCAGGTTTCCCTTCAGCATCATTATGATGCTGCTGCACCTCCTCCAGGCCACCTGAAGATGGTCCTGTTGCCTTCACAAGCTCCTTCTGAGCAGCCAGGAGGCGTCAGTCCTTCCTGTCAGTCTGCAGGTATGTCTGCTAAGAAAGAGACATCTGGGACATCTATGCTGTTCTTCCCAAACCTAACAGCATGCCGGGGCAGGCAGCGTGTGGAGGGGACGAGGGAAAAGAGAGCACTTCAAGAGATTTGTGGTACACAGCATTCAACTATTGACATGCAACCTAAACCAGCGCTTGTCTGGAGTGTTTGCTGGGTGTGTGCTGAGTGTGTACGTATGGACACACTGTGTGTGGAGACCAGCAGTGCTATCAGCTACAGCTGACTTCATCAAAGCAGTCTGGAGTTGTCCAGAAATAATGGCAGAAAAAGTAGATGATCATTCTTGGTTTTCCCTCCTGTTTCAGACACATTTTAGAGTGGCAGTGCTGCTCTGTAGCTTTCTTCAGAGAAACATAGAATCATGGAATGGTTTGGGTTGGAAGGGACCTCAAAGCCCATCCAGTCCCACCCCTGCCATGGGCAGGGACACCTCCCACTGGATCAGGGGCTCCAAACCCCATCCAACCTGGCCTGGAACCCCTCCAGGGATGGGGCAGCCACCACTGCTCTGGGCAACCTGGGCCAGGGCCTCCCCACCCTCACAGCAAAACATTTCTTCACAATATCACATCTCAATCTCCCCTCTTTCAGCTGAAAACCATCCCCCTTGTCCCATCTGTGCACACCCTGATCCAGAGCCCCTCCCCAGCTTTCCCGGAGCCCCTTTCAGTACTGGCAGCTGCTCTAAGGTCTCCCCACAGCCTTCTCTTCTCCAGGCTGAACAACCCCAACTCTCTCAGCCTGTCCTTGTATGGGAGGTGCTCCAGCCCTCAGATCATCTCTGTGGCCTCCGCTGGAGTCGCTCCAACAAATCCATGTCCTTCCTGTGCCATCTATACAAGATAAAGGCAAAGAGGGAAGAAAAATCCCTTCCTCTCTCATGACAGGGAGCTTCCTCCCTGGGCTCAGACGTTTAATCCAGCCTGCATGAACAAGGCAAGCCTGGGTGTCACAGGCCTGATTTTTTTCACAAGCTACGGGTTCTGTATAAAGGCCCTTCTGGAGCTCCCACAGTAAGCAAAACAGATCTATGCATCATAAATGTCTTCCTTCATTTTCAAATCCTGGAATGAAACTCCTGGTTCATCAGACCCTGGGTGTCCACTGGAAAAAAGCATTCCTATTTTACATGCCAAGCTTGATGGATCCTTCTCAGAGTGAAGGAATGAGTCAGAGCAGGGCCAGGTGTGGGCCAGAGGGGTGTGACGGCACAAGTGGTGACCTGCAAGGGGAACCGAAATGAAGGAACTTCTAAGGTTTCCAGAAAGCTTTCTCAGCCTGGGAGGAGCATGAAACTCCATCTGTTTGTTGTGCAGCTCTGTTACGGCGTGGTGGTGCGTGGGTCAGGTATGGACAAATGTGCCCTAACTTGCAGTCCGAGCCGGTTGTGGGCGTGCAGGCGTTCTGCGTTGGCAGCGGCACTGACCGAGGCTGGGTAAGGGCAGAGAGGATGCTGCTTTGCTGAGCGAAGCTGATGCTTGTGGCTAGAAGATGGCTCTAGGGGTGCTAGGTTTTTGCTACTGAGCTGGCAGTGTGTGCTCAAAGCCCAGAAAGCCAACTGCATCCTGGGCCGCATCAAAAGAAGCGTGGCCAGCAGGGCGAGGGTGAGGATTCTGCCCCTTTACTCCACTCTCGTGAGACCCCACCTGGAGTCCTGTATCGAATTCTGGGTTCCCTGATGGAACAAGGGTGTGGAACTGTTAGAATGGGTCCAGAGGAGGCCACGGAGATGATCTGAGGGCTGGAGCACCTCTGCTATATCAGGCCAGGCTGGGAGAGGTGGGGTTGTTCAGCCTGGAGAAGAGAAGGCTCTGAGGAGACCTTAGAGTAGCTTCCAGCACTGAAAGGGGCTCCAGGAAAGCTGGGGAGGGACTTCTTACAAGGGTGTGGAGTGATAGGATGAGGGGCAATGACTTTAAAGTGGAAGGGAGAAGATTTAGATTAGACATAAGGAAGAAATTCCTCACAGTGGAATTGCCCAGAGCAGCGGTGGCTGCCCCATCCCTGGAGGGGTTCCAGGCCAGGTTGGATGGGGCTTGGAGCCCCTGATCCAGTGGGAGGTGTCCCTGCCCATGGCAGAGGTTGGAACTGGATGGCTTTAAGGTCGCTTCCAACTCTAACCATTCCATGTTTCTGTGGTTCTATGCTAGTGTTATTGCGGGCAGGAAACCATGAACTTCCTGCATGAGTTTAAAGCCTAATAGGATTTTCCTTTTTCTTTGCTTAGGACCAGAATCAAAACTCCAGATCCTGTTCCTGGGTTGAACATAGCCTATTCCTTTGGTCCAACAATTGCAATATAAGTAGTGAAGTTAAAAGCCAAGTACTCTGGCTTTTAAGCCCTTGTGCTGTCTGCCTTCCCTTCCCAAACACAGGCTGAACACTGGACTGTGGCATCCTGCAGGGAAAAAGCTTTTTGTCCCATTTATTTATTATTATTGCTCTCTTTGAGCAACTTGACAGCCAGACCTACTCAACGTCCGAGTCACCAATATGAATTCCTGTTAGAGGAAGCCTGTCAGAGCACTCCCAAGCATTTACCTGTGCTCAGCTGTCAGCAAACTGCCTCTCATTCTAAGCTTTGAAATTAGAGCTTTGTTTCACACTGTTAAGTAAAATCTAACAATTATTTGCTGTTTGCTAGTGCTTGCCCCAAAGCTGTTCTGAATTGAAGGGAGCGATTTACGCATGGTGACCATTGTAGGAGATTTTAAGTAGCAGGGCTACAGTTTTTAATCCCCTTTGCTCATCTGAAATAGCTCTGCCTCGCCCGGAGTGAAACAGTTTTCTTTCCGTCTTTGCTTTCATGAGAGTTCCTATGCAAAAACCCCAGCCTGTTTGGAGGGCACGGGATCGACTGAACCTCGGGATCCTATGGAGGATTCCAGATTTTACAAGGTACGGTGAGGTGAGACTGGGCAAACTCACCCAGGGAAAGAAAAGTGTTGCACTTCCATGGCCTATAGACCAGTAGGAAGGTGCAGCGATGAAAACTTGTCGAATATAGCCACGCACGGCTTGACTGAACAGCACGTTATAAAACTAACTGCAGAAAATTACCCACCAAAGTAGCTGAAACCAGAAGAGTCATTTTCTGTTCCTGGATTCTCTCCCTAAACATCACCTTAGAATATCAAGTATCGATTGCAGGTCTTGAATGCAGTCACGGGGAGATGAGTGTTGTGATTTCTAGAGTCAGCTCAGGAACGCGGCGTTCCCCCAGTGTTGCCATTCCAGCTCCTTCAGGCAATATCAAGGGAACTCCTATTTTCTTTGTGTTGTTCAAGAGACAAAAGAATGCCCTGTGCCGGTGAGGAGCATAAGGAAACAAATACTGCGGGATGTTCACTGAAGTATAACCTGCCTCAAATGGGACATTAAAAACCTTTCAGTACCCAGTCGTGCCTGAACACTGTCGGCTGTAGAAGAACCCGGCAAAAAAGGTGGAGAAGAGCATTTCCCAAAGTCCTGTCTGACTCCCCTGAGCACGTGAGCTGTTTGGTTTGTACCTGTTCTTAGGATTTCCATCACTTCGTCCATCACTGAACCTTTACCGTACGTCTGAGCCACTCTTGGTATTTAAGGAGTGTTTGAGCTGATGTGCCAACAGCGACGCAGAGGTTGCTGCCGGCCACCGACCACGCACCGTTTTGCACTGGATAAAGAGTGTTTGTGTGGGGAGCTGAAGAGATGCGTTTAACTCAGAAATAGCTCTCTTCCTTGGAAAGCTCAAGGTCTGAATCACACTGTGTTGGCTCAGTTTTTAGCAGACAAGCTATCACATATGCCTCCCTGTAGGCGAAGAGTCGTCACTGGCGTCAGGATTAGCAGCCACGTTCTTTCCCCTTTGAAAACTACAGAATAGTGACACTGGAGGCTGACTCTAAGCGCCGCGGCCTGGGGCTGGAGGCTTTGGGGGGGCAGGCTATCAAAAAGGGGGGGCAGGGAGCGAAATGGGTAGGTAGACTAGCAGGAAGGATCACTGGCCTCTGTACTCAGCCTGCGCTGGGCCCCCTGTTCCTTTCTGTTTGAAAGGAGGCAAATAATCTGTCCCCAAATAGAACTTTGTTCTTGGGAACAAAATAAGTTATTTTGCTCAAGACCCTTGAGGTGTTAGCCACGCCACTGCTGCCTCTGAAGCCCAGAAGAGCCAGCTCTAACATATCCGTGGCTGATGTTGCCCTGAGTCAACTGAAAATATGAATGACATGGACAAGTAGGAACATTGGAGAGAAATGTGGTAACCTGGGAGAGGACAAGACAGCTACTGAGCAGAGGTACCTGACACTGAAAGCGCACGAGAGACAACAGGAGCTTGGCAGACGCCGGTGAGCTCAGAGCTGCCTGCGGAGTCCACCTGATAAAGCCTACAGGAGCAGAAACGTAAATATGTGCTGACTCCTTGTTTATTTTCGCCTGGAACACAGTGTAAGTTGATGCCTAGACCTTAAATCCTGATTCGTAGCAGTCCTAAGGAATTCCTGGGGGAAACGGGGATAAGGGAACTAGTGCAAAGTTTTTGTAGTTGGCTCGGGAAACAAATTATAGGTATTGATATTAAAATGCTTTGGAGATGCAGGATTTTGGGGATCTACAGTTTAGGACTCAGTTGCCCATTACAGCAGTAGCATTAAATTTCCAGCCTTGCCTCCAGGTTCAGGACTTGAGCAGTGCCACAGTTGCGAGAAACGTGGCTTGGGAGTTCCTGAACTAACTCGTGGCTGACAATGAGTCAGGGGAATGACCTTGCAGCAGGCAGTTCACGGTACCTCTCTCGGAGCTGTGCCAGGATAAACGGCACTGGCATCTCTGAACGCTGTCGGAACCATTTTGTGCGATTCCTGCTTTGGCCATTTCTGCTGCTGCCGTTGCACCGAAACTTTGGGGTGCATGAGAATGGAATAATCCCTTCTTATTCCATAACAAGGGTATCTTTGCAACCAAGACTCAGGACTGCCTAAATCTCTATACAGATAGATAGAGGAAATAGGCAACTCACGTCTCTTACCTACATCTCTGTCCCTTAGAATCAGCGATACAGATACTTCAACAATGTAAATCTTGCCCTTTCCCCCCAGTCACATTCATATTAAATTGTAAGAAAACACCATTAACAAGTTTTAGCAAAAATACACAGCAGCAGTGAATTTTCTGGGTAGGTCTGGAAGTGATTTATAAGAGGAGCGAGGGTAGAATCCTTGGCATTGGGACATTTTAATGAATTTTCCCTAATAAGAAAAGAAAAACATTTGCTTGTCGACTTTAAGCTGCTCACAGCATCGGTAAAGCTCCTGACAGAGAGCCCAACGCTATATTTGTAAGACATGGAAATTAACAGCAGCAGCAGCAGCGCTGCAGGCTGAGTCTACTCTGTGAGCAACAAAATGGCCAGGGGTGCTGTTGTGTTCGTTCGGATTCCTTTCCCGTTTGGAGGTGGCGAAACGGGGGATGTTACTACCCCTGCCGCTTCAGGTATGGTTGTGAACTTTAACATCGATATTTAATTAATGTTTCTAACCATATTCAAGCTTATGCCCTTCTCAGCTCAACTCCGTACAGCGCAGCCAGGAACCAACAGCAAAATCGGACTGCGTCACAGATGTAACATGACCATCGGCAAAACAAGTGCAGGAAGAGATCATGGCTGTCTCGTCAGTCACAGAGCCTCCCTTCGATATCAGACAACAACAAGATGCTTCTAAATTTCTGTCTGTGAGTATGTGCAATCCTTAACTTCCTTTACCAAATTTTGCAGCCCTTGAACACTTAAAAACGCCCAAGAAAATGGCGTGTGTTTTGCCAACAGACCCAACGCTAATATTAACGAACACTGCGTCAAAATGCCGCACTAAGGCCGAGAGATTTAATAAACCCAACTTTACCAAACCAAAACACAAGAGAAATGAATCAGCTTACACGATGTCATGCACACACAAGTGTCAGAGGGAGAAAGAAATCACAGCTTTCCCTGGTCCTTTTGTGGCAATAGGCAGAAATCCATTACGGCACAGTTAGCCCTGTACAGCGAGCACACGGTAACAATACCAGCCCTATGCGCAAAATCACTGCCGTCCTACAGAAATACGCCGCGTCCCCTTCTTAGCCTTGATTCTTGCCCGTCCCACAGATTTACCTGCTGACAGTAACCTCAATTCCTGAGTAATGAGATTTACAGCTGAAGTTTAACATTGGAATAACTCTGCCTCCTTACCCTCTCTGCATTTAGGTGCAATTAAACCATCGGCCTGGCAAAAAGGTGGTAACAAAAGGAATAAAACCAAATGCATCCCTACGCTCAACACAGAGACGCAAAAAATACGCATACGCCTGAGCAATACGCATACGCAGAATGGGTGCGGGTTGCGCCCTGTCTTGAAGGGCTGAGAAATGCCATTGAGATGCATTGGCTTCACGAATTATCGGGGTCCTCCGCCCCACAATTTAGATGGGGAATACCGCAAAGGGTTGTCCGTTCAGACAGCACTCGGTAAAACCAACTCAACCCACCCGTCTTCCATGCAACCGAGCATCGTTCTTGGTCCAGCTCCTGGCTGTACGGAATTCCCTCTGGGGGTGCCTTGTGCTGTTCCTATGTGTGTGTGTTTATGCCTGTCCGTCTTGCTGCAGGGACCACCGTTGTTGCTGCTATTCCTGTTGTTCCCCTGCTCTGCGGAACTGGCGCTGCAGGAGGCAAGGATGCTCCGAGGGAGCCAGCTACAGCCAGCGAAGGCTCGGTGAGTCAGGAGGGGTTGTGACGACTGCAGTGAGAGTCTGAAATTCCCTATGGAATCTGGCAGAAAGGGAGGGGAGGCAAGAAAGGTGGAGATGGGAAAGGGGAAAAAAAAGTGGGGAGTGGCACCTACTGCCTGTTTTCTTCCTTCCCTCCCTGTTCCTACCACCGCACTGCTGATGGAAACGGCATCCTCCCCTCTACGGCACTGCGCAAAGGGATGGCGTCGGGGATAAAACCGCAGCGCGTATGGCCTTTGTAACCGAAATGCGGTTGGGGTGGGTGTACTTGTGCAAATCTAGCCCTTCTCTCTCCCTCTCTGTCTCAGGCTGCTGTTCAGAGGACAGGCTGCTGCCGAAGCGGTGGAGGCGGCGGGTGCCGTATGTCTGAGCCGGTTCTGAATCCAGCGGTTGTTGCTAAACAACCGGACCTGACGCCCGAGATGTCAGCGAGTGAGTAATACAGATTAAATACCTCTGCTACCGTATCCTTAAACTTTTTTAAACCTCAATACGATGAAAGGCTATAGAATAATGTTCCCTGACATATGAGAAAGCAAAGTTACCACTCCACTGCATAATCGGGAGACTTCCTCAGCCAGAAGGACCAAGCTCAAAGCTGGTTGTGTCCTCAGCACTTCCAGGCAGAGCTGCCATCTTCCTTGCTGGTCGCTTTAAGAAGAGAGGTGAAAAAATAGTATAGTAAATGGTTAAGAGAGAAAAGTGTTCTCCCCTTCGTTTGCTCATCCTCTCTCTGGAGCTGCTGTCTGCCCTCAGTCTCCCATCCATCCTTTTCTGGTCCCTCCCAATCCTCCTGCAATCCTTGCTTTCTAACGCTGTCCTTTCTTTCGCAAACCTTACAGACCTGTCTCTTAGGCCTCTCTTCAGCTCTCCCTGACGTTACCGAGCTTGTGGCAAAGTCACCCTTATGCAAACAAACGCTGAGTTTGGGCAAGAGTGTTTTTCGCTTCTTTAATGATTCCCACGACATAATTTCCAGGTACAACCCCTGCCCTTAGCAGTTGCCAGTCCTGCGAACGCTTAACCACTTTATAAGGGAGCAGGAGGAAAGCAAACACGGGGAAGAAAAGCCCCAACCCCCTGTAGTTTCCCAGTCCCTGTGGTTTGCAGTGCTGACACGTCATCCTCGCAACTGCACAGCGAAGCGAAACCTCCCCAGCACCCACGGCTGCGGGGTTAAGCGCTGCGCCCCTGCCCGGTGCTCCTTGCCAGGGACACCCGGTGGCCCTGGGGGTTGGAGAGCACAGGGAGTGGACAGGGATCGGACAGGGAGCCGGGTGGAGAGCAGCCGGCACTTTGAAGCAAGTGAAATCAACGTTGAGATTTGACACCCAGTCCTGGACCAATCCGAGAGGGCTTTTCACCTGCCATCCCTTCCTCTGCCAATCGCAGGGCGCCTTTGGGCTGAGAGCCCTCCCCGGCCAATGGGGAGCCGGCTCTGCCACTTAGTTAATGATGCAGCAGTACAGGGAAGACTATCACATGTGAGCTGGAAGGCTGCCAACATGGAGACACGGAGAGAGCAAGGTAAACAACTTCCCAACGCCAAAATGATGACATTTAATCCCTAAATGCTAGCTTCCCGTCTCGACTCATCCTTAACCCCTTTCAGCTGGGGTGGAAGCGGCTGGAAGGCACTGGCTACCTGTCCCCCAGTGCTTTTAAAAACTGGCCGACGTGCCCTGCAATGATCACTGCGTCACCGTTTCCCACTTTCCGAACTACGCAGTCACAAAGCTCCGAGCTCTGAAACGCAGCGCGCCTGTTACCCCTCCACTGAGCTCTCGCCAACATGCCAGCCTTCAGAGAGACGGGGAGGGGGGGGGATAAAAAGCCCAAACAAACCCTGAAAACAGCAGTCTGCAAAGTTGTCATCTCTCCCCCACGACTACTACCCTCCTCTGCAGTACAGCAATGCCGGCAGGAGTGACATTAGTACAACCTGTGCTCTCATTCCATTGAGAAAACAGCTCTGACGCAGAACAGAGCAATCGTACCCAGCCAAAATAATAATACAGGCACTTCGGGATCCGAACTTAGGGACGCCGGGGGAAAGGGACGCCCTGCAAGCAATTAAAATACGTAGATGCAGCCCAAGCCCCATCCTGATCAGAGGGTACGTACGTGGGAAAGACGAACTGGACCGAAGAGCTCTGCCCGTGCACCATCTGCGCAGTCCTCAGCCCTTCACTCGCTGTGGAGCGCCGCAGAATAGAAGGTTCCAGAATTTTCCTTTCCGTTAACCCTTTAGGTGTCTGCCCACTCTCCCTCCCCGCGGGATTAAGCGCGCCGGGTCTCCAGCATCGTCAATGGGCGAAGCCTCCTACGCCAACCGAGCCCAAATACGATCTCTAAATGACACTGGATGGTGGTAGGAGCCCAGTCCCTGATGTTGGTGTTACTTCTCTTCCCGGAGCCCTCTCTGCCTCTCTAGCTGCCTCTCTCCCTCTTGCTGCAGCAGCAGGGCTGTTGCTGGTAGACCTATCGACGGAGCTGGCTCTCTCGCTCTCTCGCCGAGCTCTGTGACGCAGCTCTAAATTCTCCAGCCTGCTCCCTGTGTTATAAGAGCGGAACTGCAGCTTTCCAGGGAGCCCGTGCCAGCGGTGCCAGGGCCAGGCAGACCGAGGGGAACGGCACTCCTGGACTCTGCACCTTTTTTTGGTAATTATTATGTTCCCCACCTCCGTTTCTGTGCTTCCTCCGAAGCTTTTAGCCTCGCATCTCCTTCTCTGCTTCTGAGTCATGCTTACTAGGTTAACTCTTTTAGGATTGGTAGTCAGCAATACAAATCTCGAACGAGCGCAGCTGAAACCACAGCCAACTTTGTGGTGGTTTCTGCTTTAAAAAAAACCAAAGCAAATCTTCTTGGCTCTAAAAAACAAAAACAGAGACACACACACACACACACACACACAGAGACACGTTCCAGTTGAGAGTTAGTGCTTTTTGATTAACTGTTTGGGTGACAGGAACCACTACTTGACTTCCTAAAGTCAAATATTTCAGGCCTACGTCTTGCAAATGCTCAGCAGGCAGTTACCCTGGAGCAGAAGATGACTGAAGAGGAACTGATCCCATGCACAAACAGGTTTGCTGGGCATAAAAGCATGAGGTTACTGCTGGACCCACCAGCCCCTGCTATGCTGGCCGCAAGACGCTGATCCGAGTGTGATTCAGCCGTGGGGCAGATGCCTGGGGTAAGATAAGTTATGGAAAGTGCTGCAAAGCTCTTGGCTTGTCTTAATCTGAACAGTATTAATAAGTGTTATCACACGCACAGATTCAAAATGCTCGGCGTAGGCAGGAGAACTAATAGTCGTGTTCCTGGAATCACCAGAATCCAATCATCTCTGTTAAACAAAGTCTCCACACAGCTCTGTATTTCAGCACAGCAGGAATGCAGAGTGACCGCGCTGTCCTTGCCTCTGCCCCCCAAACCCTCCCTCGTGTTAACTTGGTGCTTTCTGTCCCCTTTGGCACCAGGCTGGGAAGCGACGCTCTTCTGTCTCGTCGCCTCAAACCCGGCAAGTGTGGAGGAGGATCAGTGGTAGGTACAGCATCTGGGCATCAAAGAGAAGCGTATGGAACGCCAGCACTGTGTGAGGGAGTTCATGCCTCAGTCTGCACATACAAAAGAGCAAGCGAGCCAGCAGTCCATTTGAAAACCAGAATCAAGAGAGCGATCACTACTACACAGCTACAGCTGCCATTTTAATTCCAGACTTCAGAGCCGGCTGCGAGCTTTGGGTTTTTTCTCTACAACCAAAGCTGAAATAACCACTATTTTTTCTCTTTGCAGTGTCTGAAGAGCCTGAGCTATTTTGGGATTTGTCTGTACTACACTGAAAGTGACACCTGTTACGCACAGACACAAATGAGAAGAAGCGCAAGCTCCTGGTTTCTCAGATACGATTCTGCAAGAAAAAGATCCTTTGAGGCAGGGGTGTGGGAGAGCAGCGCAGGCTCGGCGCAGGGCGAAGGGGATGGCTCTTGTGAATCATAGTAATACAATGATTTGAGTTGGAAGGGACCTCAAAGTCCATTCGGTTCCACCCCCTACCACGGGCAGGGACACCTCCCGCTGGATCCGGTTGCTCCGAGCCCCATCCAACCTGGCCTGGTACCCCTCCAGGGATGGGCAGCCACCGCTGCTCTGGACAACCTGGGCCAGGGCCTCCACACCCTCACAACAAAATATTTCTTCCTAAGATCTCGTCTCAATCTCTCGTCTTCCAGCTTCAAGCTGTTCCCCCTCATCCTGTCTCTGCCCTCCCTGTCAAACAATCCAACACCAGTACAAGAAAGTGCAGTGGGTCTGTTGTAGCTGATGCAAGGGGAAATCAAACCTCCGCATGACCAGGAGTAGTGCTCGATCAACAAAATGCCACAAGACGTGGTTTCTTATGCAACCAAACCCCTGGGACTTCAAACCTTACATCTCCGCTCTGGCCAAAGCTGCAAGCATTAACTACTTCAGTTAATGACGGTAAGATTGTAAGAGCGCTACGGCTACTTAAATGAGTCACCCAGCAGTGATGCTCGCTAAAGTAGGCCAGTGCTTTACGTGACGTGAAGCTGTGCTGGTTTCAGTTACCCCTCGCTTCTTTCCGAAGCTCCAGTGTGCAGGGTCAGAGCGGATTTCCCGCGTTCTCCCCTTCGGCGCGTGGCCGGTTTACGGCACAGCAGCGCTGTGGGGCAGAGGCCGTCTCGCTTGACCCGCGAGACCTGGCAAAGCTTTGCATGTGATTGCGTACGGCACTGGAGCAAGGTTGTCCAGAGAAGTGGTGGGGGCCTCATCCCTGGAGGTGTCGGATGGGGCCCCTGATCCAGTGGGAGGTGTCCCACTGAATGGGCTTTAAGGTCCTTTCCAACCCAAACCATTCCATGTTTCTAAAACACTTGGAAATAGGACCATTGACGGGTGCTTATAGCTCACAGTAATTTTGTCAGTCTTGGGGCTTATTAAGAAAGTAAAATGGAGCTTTGATTTATTTCAAATGATATATTTTTGGTTGCTTTCAGGGGAAAGACAGCATTTATTTTATGCTTTACTTTCATTTGAAAATCATCAGCTGTGGAACATTTTTATCTTTCCCTGCCTGTAAGTATTTACTTTGTGGTGGCTCTTGGGCTCCCAAGAAGACTCCAAGCTGCACTGCACCGGGAAACACTCCGTCACCTAACTAAGAAAACAAGGCACAACGGAAAGCGTCAGCCCCAGAAAAATAAAATCATCTTCTCACGCTGTCTGTCAGTATTTAGCATTTTCTGTGAGCTGAAGTATGGAAATAGAGACCATGATTCCATGGCAGAAATGCATTTCTCTTTGAAGTGGAACCGGTGCGTATCGTTTGATAATGGCTTTTTTGGCCCCCTTTCTTATTTCTCTGAACTCTTTAAAAGCAGGAGGCAGGACTTTGGTTTGACTATGAGGAAACAAAGCCTTGGGACAGAAAGCAAGCTTGGTAAATGGAAATAATGCACGGCCGTGGTTGGAGGCAGGGGAGATCGGTCTCGCCGTGGAATGGAAGTGTAAGTATCCGTACCGAAGTGAGGGGTGACCTGGTGGCTGATGACAGCTGTGCCGGGGGAGGGCGGTACTTACAGGGTTGATTTAAACAAACCCAGTTCTGATAGCGCTAGGCAATGTACCAAGGTATCAGGGCTTACACCTGGAACGGCTCAGGCTGAATGTTAGGTAAAAAAAGACAGTTTTTCAGGAGGATGGGAGGGATTGAACCCCCAGCTGTCCCTACCGTCAACCAACCATTTCCTACAGTATCGTGAGAGGAGCAGGGGGTTTGCCAAACCCTCCAGAAAGGTTCATCCTCAGTTTTCCAGCATCCCCTGTGCTGTTTTCTGCTGTCATTCTACAGCAACCTTAATAGCAATACCATACGAACCCTGATGTTACAAATACCCAACCCTCATGCACATCATTATTGTGATCCTCAGCCATCCATGGAGGAAGGTCCTTGGTCTTTTTAGTGCCGAATGAATTCCTCGTGGTACTGCCCACGCTTCCTGCTGGCAAAACCTTGGCTCCGGCTTCGGTTTAAATGCCATCGGCCACACCTTCCTCCAACTGCAGGAAGCTGTGATTGTTAAAATCGGGGCACGTTCCTGTTTTAATGACAAGGTTGAGATCAAATAATCCAAAAGGCCCCGACAATGCCAAACAAATTCCTTCCCGAGCCATAGCAAATCCGTGCAGCTGTAAATCTGTAACCCCCTGACCTCCGTATCCACGTAAATGCCGCCGCGGCACATCACCTCCGGGAGCGGCTGGTGGTAAACGGAAGGAGCAGGGACTGAGGGAAAGGTGGACTGAGGGGTGGAAAAGTTAACTATTAGCACTGTGTTCTGTTTAACAACCAAAAAGCCCTGGAAGCTGCTTTAAAATGCAAAATAGTCCATTCTTCAGATGGTTTTTCAGTGCTACCTCTTCCTCACAGCCTCAACAAAAGGAGGTTTTCCAACAAGAATCTGTTTCGGCACGGAATTCCCAGGCAGCTCTGTTCAAGGGAGAGCAGCAGAAACAGAGCAGCCCACTTGGCAGTGCCGTTTCCCCCATCCCTCTTTGAGGAGAGGGGAGGTTGATCTGTAAAATGTTCTTTTTTTCTGCAGGTTTTGATAGAAAATCATCCCTAAAAAAATATCTTACTTAACTCTTTGTGACATTGGCTGCAAATAAAGTAGTAAATTTAGTTGTTCCCTATGGGAACTGGCAAGTTTTATTGTTTGCTTGCTTAAAATCAATAGAATTTTGCGTATGAGGAGGCTGAATTAAATGAAGGTGATATAATTTAACACACATTGTTTATGGAATCAGGGTCAAAGCTGATCCAGGAGTCCTTGCTCCCAGATTTTACTCAGGTTGTGCCTCTTGCTTAATTATAATCATTATTGCCCAGAAGGCCACCTCAATTAGTGAGAGGGAACCGTTGTCGGTAGTGGGAGCTATCGGAACAGCGTGGCTTTGGGAGGAAAGGGGTAGGAAATTATTTCAGACAGGTGCTTTCTTTCATTTTCCACAGAAAAACAGGAATCAGACCTAGAAGTCTTCCTTTTCACATCAACTTAGGCAACAGCGGAGAGTTTGTGGTCTCACAGTGCTATCCCGACAGCCACCAGGATATGCACAGATTCCCAGGAAACTGGAGATTTACAACTCCGAAATGGGAATATTTGCTAACACAGCGACTGAAGCCCGTGTGGGGCTGTTCCACCTGGGACCCTCAGCAGGTTTTGTTCTGCGGTGACCATCGGATGGTTACAGAGGCACAGCAAATGCTTGGGTTTAGGGTTTTTTTCCCAAAAGGTTTATTGCTTTCCAGACAAGTTTCGTAGTGAATGGTGGAGAAATGCCTTGTGTAGTATTTTCAGCACTTTTATTCTCACCAGAGTCCCAACCAGCAGGAGGATAAATAACAGTAAAACCCTTTCAGAAACAGCTTTAAAGTGGATTCTCTGCACCTTCTTGGATGTGCGCAGAGGTTGAGGTGGGGATTTTTCTTTGGGGATGGTTCAAGGGAATGGGATGGAATAAGGAGTGTTGCGATCAAAGGGCTGCAGAGCCAGAGCTGTGGGTTTCTTCCCAACAAGCGTTTGGGATGGGTCGGCACTGGGTGCTCACGTTTGCATAACACGCTTGCATTCTTCGTGCCAACCTGGCCCACGCAGTGAAGCAGGCGCTGGAATGGAACCTGGCCCACCCTTTGGAGAGGTGGAGCCCTGGGATAGACCTGAGCTGAAAAAAATCCCGGCTGCGATCCTTCGCAAAGAGGTGACACCACATTCACATACGAGCAGCTTCAAAGCAGGACGTGCGCCCTGTGTTGAAGCTGGGTTCAAGGTATTCGTTCTCCTCGGCTGACAGCTCTGCTGATGGAATGCTGCCCAGAGGCCGCCGGGGTGGCTCCTCGGACCCCTGACCGCTCTGCCCACGGTGGGCGTGAGAGCGGGGGCGCCCCGAGGTGCAGGTTGTTTCTTGGTTTCCAATCAAGGGAGCCAACGGTGCTGAGACAAAAGTAATTATTCCAGCTCTTAGCTGCTAAGAATAGAAGCGGCGGGGGTGCCGTGCGGGGCTGAGGTGCGCCGGCAGCAGGGATTGCAGTGGGAGCACAGAAATAGCCCTTCTCAGCGCTTTGGAGCTTTGTGAGTCACCAAAATACACGGGGACGAGTGGGTGTAGAGGAAAATCTGCCCTGCGCCTCCGTGTGCGGCAGAAATGCCCCTGGGCTGCTTGCTGGATGCTCTGGGAGAGACCCAGGAGCCTGGTTTTGCCTAAGGAGAGCATCTTTGCAGGCGCTGGACCACCCTCGATGCTTCCCACTCGTCGCAGCGCACGGCCGGGGAAAGGAGAACACCCAAGAGCCGTGCTGCCCGCCCGCTGCTCTCAGGTACCGTCCCCTGCCCTTGGCAGGGCAGATCCGGCCCCTTCTGCCCCTCCGGCCCCGATCCCACGGGGCAGGAATATTTGCAAAAGCCAAACATTCCCGAGCTGGGCTGAGGGGGGAAGAGCGGGACGGAGGAATCCATTGATCTCGATCCAACTGGGCTCCACGGTGTTTTCCCAACTGCTAATCTTACTTGAAGTTCCCTTTAGAAATCCATTACAAAAGGTTAAACACGTGAACAGTAGACACTTAAATAATCAGTAAATGCTCTTCATCGATGCCTGTAATGCTTTATCCTGATGCTGTTTAGCAAAATAATGCTATCCCTCCGTGTTTATACTCAATATAGCTTGGAAAAGGTAATTTTTTTCCCCTTCTGTGCTGTTTGTGCAGCCCCGGGTACATCACATTCCTGCTCTATGACTGGGTTTCCAAACCGCAGAGTAAAATGAATAATAATGATAGTAAAAGTTGTACAACTGTTTTTGGGTTTTTTATATATACAGCAGCCTCTATATTAATTTCCCTTGAGAGGAAAAAAGGTTTTGTTTTTTTTTTTTCCAAAAAAACATGAAAACAACCCCAGAAAAGCAACACATTCAAGGTTTAAAAGAAAATCTTTTTATCAACCCTGGGTGCAGCTGCGGAAAGAGCCGAGCTAGAATTAAACATCTCAGCTGGAGCGCGGACAGGGCGCAAGAGGGCTTGCTAAAAATAGATTAATCCTAATTACAGCCACGCTCCTGCTTTGTCAAGGTTTCCTGCTTCCCATGGGATGCCGGGGCTGGGAATGGGGGGCTCGCTGCTGTGGTGGGAGCAGCAGGCTGGGGGTCGCCCGCCGCCTGGTATTGCATAATGTTGGGAACACGCCGTCCTCCAGAGACCGGAGCGCCGGGAGTGACGGCAGCGTCCCGCCTGGCTGGCCTTGGGCTGCTGGCTCCGGCTGATCCGCACAGGCTCAGCCCAGCCACCGGCCCTGGAAGCTCTCCCAGGCAGCAAAACCTGAATAAAAGACTGGAAAACGGCGTTGCAGGTACTGTGTGCTTTGCTGGTGAACGATTTAAACATCTCTACCTTCCCACCAGCTTCTTGGAACGCCAGCAGCCCCCGGAGGAGCTGGATCATGGGCCAGAGCTGCACGGCATCGCTAAACCCCCCGACGCGGTGCCGCGAGGGAGCTGCCGGGAATCCCTTGGGGTTATTTCCTCCTGAACAACGTTGATGGAGAGAGCTGACGATGTCTCATAAGGCTCTTGATCAAAGAGTGCAGGGACAGGATGAGGGGAATGGTTTTCAGCTGGAAGAGGGGAGGTTGAGATGAGATCTTGGGCAGAAATGTTCTGCTGTGAGGGTGGGGAGGCCCTGGCCCAGGTTGCCCAGAGCAGTGGTGTTGCCCCATCCCTGGAGGGGTTCCAGGCCAGGTTGGATGGGGCTTGGAGCCCCTGAGCCAGTGGGAGGTGTCCCTGCCCATGGAGGGGGTTGGAACTGGGTGGGCTTTGAGGTCCCTTCCAACCCAAACCATTCTATGTACATATAATTTCTACTTACGACTCATCAGAAAAGGTTTCATTTGTGAGATCCCTTCCCCTCCTGCACTGAAATGCAGATCCAGGATTTGTGGCTTGGTTTTTATGTGTTTAATTAAATGAGGCAGAGGCACTGCAGACCCTTTGGGCTGGCGGGCGCTCACCTGGGCCGGCAGCTTCACCTGCACCTCCCTGCTTTGCTCTCCAAGGGAAAACGTCTTCCAGCTCCAGTCCCCTGTATCCCAGCTGATGTTGCAGCAGTGGGTTTGGCTCTCCTGGGTTGTCAGTCCTGCTGTCACCTCCCAACTCCCTGGAGTTACACCCTGAGGGCAAGAAAATCTCCTGTTAAGTTTCACCCACTTTAATATGACCAGGCAATATTTTCCAATCAGGAAATAAATAAACAGGAAAAACATTGATTAGACATTTCTGAGCAGCTGTTTTAGCATCCCTGGGCTGCAAGTAGCCTGCATCCAAGAGCAGACCTCCTCTCTTTGCCCGCTGCCTTATGGGATGCATGTAGGGAATGGCAACACTGCTGCTCCGGCTGCAAGGGCGCATCTCCCCAGCCCCTGCCTGGAGCCCCTGCTTTTATAACCACACTGAGGGATTGGGAAATCCGCTGTGATTCATCTGAATCGCTTCAGGTCCCCCCTTCCCACCCTGGCACAGCACCCACGGGAGCTGCCAGACGCACGCGGAGCGAGCACCACGCCTGCCGGAGGCTCCTCATCAGCCTCGGCTGCCAAAGTGGATGCCACGAATTGATTCCTCGTCGGGGGCTACAAGAAAGCTGGGGAGGGAGTGTTTACAAAGCTTTGTGGTAATAGGACGAGGGGGAATGGGTATAAACTGGAGAGGGGAAGATTTAGGCTGGACATAAGGAGGAATTTCTTCATGATGAGCATGGTGAGGCCCTGGCCCAGGGTGCCCAGAGCAGTGGTGCTGCCCCATCCCTGGAGGGGTTCCAGGCCAGGTTGGATGGGGCTTGGACCCCTGATCCAGTGGGAGATGTCCCTACTCGTGTCAGGGATGGGATGGGTAGGCTTTGAGGTCCCTCAAAGCAAACTGTTCCATCATTCTATGAGAAATTAAGACAGGTATTTTGCCCTTCCATAGCCATTGGAAACCCACTACTAAGGTCAAAATCCAAGCAAGTAACAAAATAAAACGTAAGCTCAAAAAGTTTTTTTATGCAGAAATTGATTCCTCTTCCCAGCGTGGAATTATTTTGCAAACAGATCTCAATTAGAGGCTGAGCTTTTCTATTTTTGTTTTTCTTACAAATAAATAGATATTGTCATTTTTCAAGAGATTTGAGGTTTTTTTTTTTTCTTACGTGGCCAATTCTAATCCATCAGTTAATCCCACTCTTTCCAGCCGGGGAGACCTTTGTATAAATTTCTAAAGTAGAAAACAAAACATTAAACATTACAAAACCAAACAGATGAAAATACTTTCAGCTTTGCTCATGTTCCTGCCAAGTGTTTTCCCTTTTAAAAAAACCACACAAACCAACTCCTTCCCCGCCCGGGCACGACTGTGTCCTTGACTCCTTTAAAGGGGACGGAAGAGCTCGGATCAGCGCTGGGCCAACACCTAAGGAAGGGCAAGGACTGGTTTTAAGCCTTTAAAGCAGCTTCTAATACTATTCCTCCCCCCAAAACAAGGCAATAAGAGTATATTAAGGTGAAGAACACATATTTAAGCTGGAAGAAGGGAGAATTAAATGAGATCTTGGGGAGAAATGTTCTGCTGTGAGGGTGGGGAGGCCCTGGAAGAGGTTGCCCAGAGCAGTGGTGCTGCCCCATCCCTGGAGGGGTTCCAGGCCAGGTTGGATGGGGCTCGGAGCCCCTGATCCAGTGGGAGGTGTCCCTGCCCATAGCAGGGGGTGGGACTGGATGGGCTTTGGGGTCCTTTCCAACACAAACCATTCCGTTATTATACATATATATATATCACATATCACCTTTGTTTCCTTGGGAGGTTTTCACCAAGTCCTGAAGATGATCAAGTTCTGGGGACACTCGGGGTGCATCACTGGCCGGTGCATCCGAGTCTGTACCTGCTCCAGCCCTCTGGTCCAGCTGAACACAACCGCTTTGCTTCCCGGATGCAGCCGCGGTCCGGAGGTGAGCTGTGCACCGGGCACAGGGAATTTCTCTTAAACATTCAGACCTTGAAATTGCAGAAAAATCAGAGCCTTAAAATTCGGGGTCCACCGATGGGTAATTAATTACAGGGCAAAGGGCTGAGGTGGGCTCCTTCTGCCAGAGTCTCGCAGGAGGCTGATTCAACCCCGACCCCAATTCCATCCCTGGTTCCTCTTTGGGGTGTTTTGGGAAGTCTAACAGACAAACTCGGGGCTGGGTGGGGACACAGGGGGGTTGTGGCAGCTGCCCCTCGAGCTTTCGCTGTCTCAAGTGTGCACAGAATGACGTGGGATGTTGTGCTTCATGCGACACTGGCCTGAGTTAACCCATAGCCCTGTTCTCCATCTGTAACCATGGCAACCTGAGTTATCTTGCAGAGGTGCCTTCACCCCGTGGTAGTAACACCCTGCTTGTCAGAGCCCAACCTACGGTCCCACCGCTGTGGGTTCTCCAGGTGCACATCCCATCGCCTAAAACTGCAGGAAATACCGCCCCCCCAAAACCAAGGCAGTGGTTGCAGGATCAACATTCCTAATGGAATTCTGGTGGAGGCCAAGTGGGAGGTGGGGAGAAGGCAGAGGAAGAGTGGGAATGCCGGAGCAGTTCAGGCAGAGTCCTGGCTCTCAGCAATACAATTGGCTCCTTGGCAACGGGAGGAAGGCGTGCCAGGGTGGATGGGACACAAACCCGCACGCCGGCTCCACAGCAGCTCCAGGGAGAGGAGCATCGCTGCTAATACGGTGCATCTAATTTTGCCGTGAAAAAAAGAGAGAATACAGGAACAGCTGGAAACAGCCTCCCACTGCGTGCGTTTTACAACAGCATGAGGTCCTTCACTTTCCATTTTTATAAAGTATTTTGCATACAACAGCACTGAGTTTTGTTGTGTTCAAGAGAAAGAAAGTTGCCTGCATTGGCGCTTTGCCTATGGGGTGGATTTTCTCATCTGGAAAGGGAAGATGGCTGGTACCACGAAAGGAGAGAACAACTTCAGGGGTTGGACTAGGTGATCTCGAAAAGGTTCCTTTCAACACAAATCACGTAATGATTCTAAATGCATCAGACGTTGGGTCTGTCTTGTGGGATTTCTTGATTGCCGCTCATCAGGAGGTAACGTCCACCTACTGGATCAGAACAACTGTTACTCCTCAAAGGTTGAACAGGGCCTTCAAATTTTCCGAAGCTTAAATCATTAGAAAGGTTTTACGAGCAGTTACAGTCCTTTTAACAAGCACTTGTACACTGAGTTATCAGTAGATAAGCTGAAAAGTCAAATCAAAATCAGAGAGATCCAACAGATACTTGAAAGTCTTTAGATCCAAACTCACTTTTAATGCAGTTTGTTTCCTCCTCTTCCAATTTCTTCGGTGGCTTTAGAACAGAGCAGTCAAGGCTGAAGGGCTGGTAACACACCTACAGTAGGACAGAAGGTGAGAAATCATGGCCTTGACAGCAAGTGATGAGTTGAGCTTCTGTCCCCTCCAAGGAGGAACATCACTAAATTGAGTACATGCAGAATGATTACTGACTGCAGAAAATAGTCAACAGGCAAAAGAATAAGACAGCAGGAGGGGATCAACACTGCTCTAGCTTCTCCCCTTGCAGGAGTTGGTACATGAGTTACACACTACACTTCTAGAAGAGGTCCCTTCTCAAGACAGAGTTCAATGTGTCTATTCCAAAGAGTTTGTAATGGTTATATTGTTGTAGGTAACTACATATGTTGGTCTTTGCTGCTCTTAGCATCAACTCACCCTTTTGTGTTGTTTGTCTTCCTTGTTCATCCTCGAGGACAGCCACGATGATGCTGTCTTACAAACCCTACTCCCGAGTGATCCCACGAGAGGGAATTCTCCTGCGTACGCTCACTCCAAAGGACCATGAACACAGCTGCAGGATACACCGTGAGTAACTGATAATGTAGAGAAGAAGAATTTTGTCCAAGCTGTAGCGTGTGAGAACATGCCTGAGCAAAAGAAACCTGAGCCTCTTTGATATTGAAGTTCCAAAATTAAACCCTTGTTTACGTAATGACTGGGTCACTGCTGCCGAAGACGGGAGCCTGCAGCTTTGTACCAAAAGGGACAGAACGCAGCCCAGGGGACTGAATGCCCCGCAGAGGGGTTGGAACTGGATGGGCTTTAAGGTCCCTTCTGACCCAAATCTTTCTGTGATTCTATGAAAGGGCTGCTTTGAGACTCAACCCTGAGACTCGGACCCTCATCCTCGCTGCTCATTAAACCTCCACGGGGGTAGAAAAGCAGAGTTGTTGCCGCTGGCTTCTAGCTAGGTGGGTTAAATCCTCCACACCTTTTCCAAACCCGTCCAAGCCTTTGCACTGCCCTTTTCCGACCAACACAGTCAATTTGCAGACCACGAGTTGGATTTTGCAGGTTTAAGTGATGACGCAAGCTGTGTGGGTTTTTTTTTTGCTTTCCAGAATAAGGAATGAAACTGGTAATGAGGACAAGTCGTCTGCAGTCACTCCAGGAAAATGGTTGGATTTCCCTGCTGCTTTGGCTCGCCTGATTCCAAACACGAAAGGCACAAAAGACAACTTCCACACAAAATAGAGAAAATAACTTTATGGAGCGTCTCAACTGCAGAGTATCTTTAAAAAGCCTTCTAGAAAGCCTTTTACCACATTACTCAACACACCTTTATTTATTATTTTTTATAAGAAAAGAGCAGAAAAGAGCTTAATCCAAGCTAAATATTTAACCAAATAGCAATTAACTAACAATGATGAATGATAAACAGTCCTAGTGCGACGCTAAACTGGGACTTTAAAGCCCGTTTATCTAAGCTAAAGCTGCTCAAGGGGAAAGGCAAGTTTATTGAGTAAACTTTGTCTCAGCCACCTTGCTATTAAAGCAGTCGACAAACAGAAACTGCATCGTATATCCTGTGGGAGGCAGAAAAGGAGCAGGAACATAACAATCCATCACCCAGAAGTTACAAAGCTATGCGGAGCAATTATCCCAAAATATAAAAGCAGAGAAAACATGATGCTGTAAAGCAGCCGCTCTCAACCCCCATGGCCTCATGTTAAAAGAGAAATAAGTGAGGGACGCCTTAAATTCCACACAGTTTCCACTGGCCCTGAGACAGTCATTCCCACTCATCCACTAGGACTGAGCCTGGGCAGCTGCCAAAGATTTTATCACAGAATCATGGAATGCTTTGGGATGGAAGGGACCTCAAAGCCCATCCATTTCCCACCCAGTGCCATGGGCAGGGACACCTCCCACTGGCTCAGGGGCTCCGAGCCCCATCCAACCTGGCCTGGAACCCCTCCAGGGATGGGGCAGTCACCACTGCTCTGGGCAACCTGGGCCAGGGCCTCCTCACCCTCACAGCAAAACATTTCTTCACAAGATCTCATCTCAATCTCTTCTCTTTCAGCTCAAAAACCGTTCCGCTCATCCTATCCCTGCACTCCCTGATCATCCAGAGCTCCTCCCCAGCTTTCCTGGAGCCTCTTTCAGAGCTGGAAGCTGCTTTAAGGTCTCCCCACAGCCTTCTCTTCTCCAGGCTGAACAACCCCAACTCTCTCAGCCTGTCCCCGTACAGGAGGTTCTCCAGCCCTTGGATCATCTTCATGACCTCCCCTGAACCTGCTCCAACAGCTCCATGTCCTTCCTGTGCTGAGGACTCCAGAGCTGAGTGCGGGGCTCCAGGTGGGGTCTCACAAGAGCAGAGGGGCAGAATCACCTCCCTCGAGTTCATTATCCTTGAGGATATCCTCCAGATTATTATCCGTGTGGCCCCTTTGCTAAAGTTTTATAGAATTGGCTGCTGTTTCTTAGCATCCCCATCACCACTACCACCATCATCATTATTGCTGTTAGTATTTTTATTACTGCTATTATTATTACTAATAATAATATCAATAGTAGTAATAATAGTAAATGGTTAGTATTATTTGTATTATTATTTTAAAGCCTCCTGGTCACTGTGGGGACTCAGACCATCCTGGGGAGAGGGTGGTGGTGCCAAAGCCCCCATTCCCCCCCCCTCCCTGCCCGCTCCAGCCTGGGTGTCCTTGGCAGAGGGATGCACTGGATCCTGGCTCGCCTCTCCCATCGCTGCGTGCCCGAATCCGGGATGCGGGTGGGATGGGACCAGGACATGCGGGGGGTGGTTCATGGAATGCGGGTAGGATGCCTGGCATGCAGCATCCCGCAGCTCCAGAGCCCCCCCCCCGGACTCCCCCAAGCAGAGCCAAGGTCACCCCACGCTGGCTGCAATTCCCAGGAGACACTGTGTATCCCGGGGGTGGGGGGGGGAGCGGCTGAGATTGGGGGAAACTGCTCCGAATTCCCCTGAAATCCCTTCTCCCTGCATTTTCCTTTCCCATCAGACTGAGGATGTCCCAACCCAGGAAATAGCAAAGGAATATTTTAAAATTCTACACAAAATCATCAATTTGGGGATTTTCTGCAGTCAAAAAAAAAAAAGCAGCAGGAGGAGAAATTAATGTCTAAAGGTCGGATTTAAAATGCTCCGTGCTCCTTCAAGGGCTGCAGCCACTACGTGTGTCCCTGCGCATCTCCGTGGCCACCTTCCAGTGCCTCCACAGTCAGTACTGGATATTATTCTCATTCCCTCTTAGGAAGTAGAGGGATAATCATGTCCCATTTAACGGATGGGAAACTTGGCACAGCGCAGATTAAGTGATTTGCTGACAGGCACATAAGAAAATTGCGCTAGTCAAGCATTCCCTCAATTATGCCATCCTTGTAACTGCATAATTTCCCTGTGCGATCCCAAACACGGCACATCCTCCCTGTCTAAGGGTTTCATCGCTGCAAAGCCTGCGGCTCACCCCAACCGGCACCCGCGCGTTCGCAGCACGATGGGTTACGCCAGGCTGCATCCTCGGCGTGGGGGTCCACGGGGTGCAGGTACCCCCCTCCCATCCAACGGCTGCTGGATCCAGGCAGGGGGGAGCCCAGGATGTGCAGGTATGAACTGGGGGGGGGGACACAAAGAGGCATTGGGAGCCTTGAGGGATGCTCAGCCGCACGGGGATGCTGCGCGGCCGCTCGCTCCAGCGTGCAGCGTTGCAGCCAAATGCCTCTTTGCCTTTGCGACGCAGCTCCTTCCCGCAGCCCAATGGAAATTCCCCAGTGCCGCCAGCTCCGGGGCCTCCAGAGCCCAGCAAACCTCCCTGCACCCGGGCGGGAGTTGGGGCGCTGCCATGGTTGTGCAGCGCTCGCACCGCTCCGAACCCCCCTGGGCTCTGGGGAAGGCGAATCTGGAGCAGAGAGGCCAGTGGGAGCCGAGCTGGGGCTGCACCTGCCCCTGGCAGCTCCCAGCCTTCGCCTCGCCCGCTGCGTCATCCCTCGCCTGTTATTTTTTCAGGCTCCCCTGCCCTCATTTGAATGGGCCCTGCCTGGCCAGCCTGGTAATCTGCCACTAAGTGGGACTGGCGATGAACGCGGCGATAAATTTAGAAAGAAATCTTTGTGTGGGTCAGAGGAAAAACACGGCGGCGAAGCGGCGCAGCTCGGTTTGATTTCCCTCTGCTCTCTGCCTGCGGAGCAGGATTTAACGCCTGGCGAAAGCAAAGGGGAGCCAGAGGCTTTATGAGCTGGCCTCGCTCTGCTGGACTGTGCCGGCTAAGGATGCTTTCCTATCAAAATCATCACTTTTAACCAATATGAGTATAAAAGGAGAGGGGAGGATCGTAGCCTGCGAGCGGCTGAGCGTCCCCGGCTCGGAGCACGACCTGACATTTCAGCCTGAGCCTCTTAAAGAGCAAGTTTACCTTCCTCGTGTCTTGTTTATATCCAGAAGTAGGGAAGGCAGCTTTCCTTAGCTCCATTTCCAGGCTCCTGCTTGCAGCGACATTTTTCCTCTGCAATTGCGTTTGTTCATCTGTTAAATTGTTTTTAAACAACAAGAAAAAAAAAATAATAGTATTAGTGGCGCAAAATCCCCCATGAAATCAAGGATCCGGCCCCACTTTCCGTACTAAAAGTTAGAACGCTGTGCAAAACTGTGTTATCGTTTGCTGGTGAATTATATTGTACCGAAAGGAAAAGAATTTTCTGAATGTATTTCCTTTAATAAGCTATTAAGACTTTGTACTGCTAATTAAACTATTAATTAGACGTCTTATCATTCCTAAACACGTTAGTGTGTTGCCAAAGCAGCAATAAACCTCCGGGGCAGGGAGAAGATAAGGAAAGAAGGAAGATGCAAACATGAAGATTAAAAAAAAATGACAAGAACCAGAAATAGCAAATAAATAATCAAGAGTTGGTGGAGTAATGTCTTTAATTTATTTGAGACCTCACCAGGAGCCCTGCGTTCAGTTCTGGAGTCCTCAGCACAGGAAGGACATGGAGCTGTGGGAGTGAGTCCAGAGGAGGCCACGGAGATGATCCGAGGGCTGGAGCATCCGTTGAGGTCCCTTCCAGACCAAACCATTCTATGATTGTAGGAATAATAATAATAAATAAAAAAAAAGATATGTAACTTGAAAAGATATTTCCTAGGCAGTGGCCCATGGGATATCTGTCTTACGCAAGACAAGAAGTGACGCGACTGTTTTCAGCCCTCCCTTTTCTACAGTTAGGGGGAGAAACTAGAATTAGTCTCTTTTTTTCCCCAACAACATAACTTTTCATTAGAAAACTAGCAGAAAACCTGTTCATGGTTTTTTTTTTCCTCCAGAAGAAGAACAATTTGCAACAGGAAAAATCTTAACCGAACGCAATTCCCACATCTGACTCCACAGCCGTCCTCTCTGAACCAACCCTCTTCCCCAGAAACTGCATCTCAGCCTTCCACATTCTTGTCACGCCTGGGATTTTAAGGTTAAAAAAGGAAAACATGAAGCCTCATGGTGCTTAGACTCTTTCTTTGCACACTATGAAGGCGTTTCCTCCTGCCCTTAAGAACAGACCCTGCAAACAGAGGACCAGCGCTGTGCATCAGCCCTGAGCTCCTTCTGCACAGTGTGTTGTGTTGGAGACCAGAGTCCTGGGTCATATGAATCAATGTTCATCCACGGCTCCATCTCAGGGTTTCCAACATCAGCGCATTAAAATGTTTTTAGATCCTAATTCATCAGCGTTTGCCTTTGACAGTTTATCTCCGGGGATAGATAATCTCATTTACGTCTGTTACTACAAATCAAAACACCAGCAAATTAAAAGGATCTGAGGGCTAAGATTAAAGACACAGAATTAAAACACCTGGGAAGTGTCTGTAATGCAAATAGTTGTAAATACAATTTTTTTCTGGAGGGTAAAAGCCCTACACAGATTCTGTTTCCTTTACTTTGGAAGCAAAGGTGGAAATACCACATTGGTGTAGACATTATAGACATGGGTGTTACGTGATGGTGGTTTCTTTTCTGTGGTTGAAAAAAGAGACAAAAGGAAATGAGTTTGAACATCGCCCTTTGCCAACAATGAAAGACATCTTTACAGCCATCTGATGATGACAGATTTCTTGGGTGACTCAAAACTGGTGCAACACAGGAATTCAGCAGGACTGGCCAGAAGAATCACAGGATCCTTTAGGTTGGAAAAGACTTTTTAAGATCATTGAGTTCAGCTGTAAACCTCACAGTACCAACTCCACCTTCTAACCCATGTCCCTAAGCACCACATCCACATGGCTTTTAAATCCCTGCAGGAACGAAGACTCCACCACCGCCCTGGGCAGCCTCTGCCTGTGCTTGATAACCCCTAATATCAGGCCTAAACCATCCCTGGCACAACTCGAGGCTGTTTCTCCTCATCTTATCACCTGGGAGAAGATCCCAGAACTCACCTCTTCTCCAGGAGCTGCAGAGAGTGATGAGGTCTCCCCTCAACCTCTTCTTCTCCAGAAGCTGGGGGCACCGCTGGTTCCCGGGCTCCGGTCGCAGGGACGTACCCTGGCTTCACCAGGTTCTTCTCCCTCAGCCACCTGCGGCGTTGCACCAGCCGTTATCAAAGCCTGCCCATGTTTCCACGCTCCTTTTGCTTGGATAGAAGCTCCCGCGTGGCCTTGCGGCAGATGGTGCACCAAATATTGTCAAACTCCCACCTGAGTTTCGCAGGATCAGGCATCGAACAAGCAGATGGGAACAGGATCGATGGGAAATTCACGTTAGAAATTTCATTTTAGATGTTCCCCACTCTTGGAATATGATCTTTGGAGCCCAGTGTAGGTATTACTTCTTTCTTAATTTCATGATATGAAGTTGTTCGCCTCTCGGCTGTATTGCTGCCCCCGGGGTGCTGCAGGGGACTGTGGTGGAGCACCACTCCTCTTCAGATGATGCTTCCAACTGGGCACCGTTACCCGAGTACCAGTTTCCTACTGGATAATGTATTAAATGTTTTAGCAGGGCACAGCCAGCAGATAGCAGCATTGTTATGTGTAATACAGCCTGGATGAGGAGCGAGAGCTTATGGATGAGAATCAAGGGCCAGGCTGGAGGAGAGAAGGCTCCGGGGAGACCTTAGAGCAGGTTCCAGTATGGAAAGGGGCTCCAGGAAAGCTGGGGAGGGGCTCTGGATCAGGGAGGGAAGGGAGAGGATGAGTGGGAATGGTTTTCAGCTGAAAGAGGGGAGATTGAGGTGAAATCTTGGGGAGAAATGTTTTGCTGTTCAGGTGGGGAGGCCCTGGCCCAGGTTGCCCAGAGCAGTGGTGGCTGCCCCATCCCTGGAGGGGTTCCAGGCCAGGTTGGATGGGGCTGGAGCCCCTGAGCCAGTGGAAAACTGATCCTGCTGCTGAGGGATCTCAGGCATTTGGGCAGCTCTTCCCAGTGCTAAGTCAATGAAAAAAGAAATCAACACCCAGCAAGCAGAAAGAGGAGAGACTTTTCTCTTACCTGGGATGTGCTGCTTGGCTGTGAAGGGCTTCTGGTGCTGCAGGGAAGGATTTTTTGCACCTGGGAGGGTTTTTGTTTATTTATCATCAAAGGGAGGGGAGATCCACAGAGGGACATAATTTAGGACTTAATTAAAACTCGTTTGCTGTGATTAGTTTCAGCAGTGTGCATTTCTCTCTCCTGGTGGTTCAGCTAGGAAGGTATTCCTTCATTTCTGAAAGAAGTCTCTGGTTTCAATGCACAGAGGGATTCGGGGGCTGCTTGGGTGGGTGAGCGTGAGACCACGAACCAGGCAAGAGCGGTTGCATCCGCCTTGGACCATGTTGATGGGAAAGCAGGCTGCTGTTGGAGCCTGGGATGGATTTAGCTCCCCAAAGGGGCCCAAAAGCAGCTGTGAGCTCGCAGGCTGCACACAGGATGGTGAGAGGAGGAGGCGGCTGCCCAGCAGACGGTGAGGCCGGCAAGGAAGGAATGCAAGGGGTTTGATAAGGAAAGAATAATAATAGTAACCTTTTCAGCTGGGCCGGTGCTGAGCCTGGCTCTGTTTACACACAGGCAAAAAACTTCCTGAGCTGGAAGTGCAGCCTTTTCCGCTGGCTCGGCACCGTCCCTGCTCGGCCACCGCTGCTTTCAGCATTTCCCTCAATCTGGATGTTTCAGGGAATGCTTTTGTTTTGCCAAAGCAGTTGACTGTAACTTTATTGTCTCTGCTTGGCTGTAGGACATACCCTGAGCTGTGAAAAACACACCTGACGTTTGATTAGATCTCCTACTTCTGATACAGCGACTAGTGCTGATTAGATAAACCCTTGCCAATGGAAAAAAAAGCCAACCCCGGCTCCCTTTCTTATCCTGCCCTGCAAATCGAGCCCCTGGGAGAGCTTCCCCTGCGCTCTGCAGCAGCCAGGGCTCTTGGGCGAGAAAGTCATTCCATTTTCCTGCATCTCTTCCCCTTGCAGCCAGGCTGTCAAGGTCAGAGCACCCTGAGCTACAACACAACTGGCAGTGGTGCTTTCTAGCTGTATTCGCTCCCCGCTGTGCCTCTGCCCATGAGCCCATGCCCAGGAAATGAGCATTAGGAAGGGCCGAGCATCCCAGAGAGCCTCCTGGCTGTGTTAGTAAAGATACCCAGCCCCAAACCTCCTGCTTTCGGTGCAGCTCGAGCATCTCTGCAAGAACAGGCAGTAAAGGATTGTTGAGCATCACCCTGTAAATCCTTTGAGGCAGGAACCAAAGCTGGTTCTCTCCTAGGGCAGAGCGAGTGAGCCTTCATCTTCATGTTCATCAGCATCTTCATCTTCTCATGCACTCCTGCTCTCAGGTCAGACCCTGCAACCGCTCCATGAGACCCGAATCTCATTTATTTATCCCAGAAGTAGCCGGGCATCTTAAACACCGGCAAATCAATCAAAGGAGGGTTAATAAAGTGATGTACGTCACTTGTCCTGCAAATGTGTTTGTTGAAAGACAGGGAAAATGCGTGCAGAACAAGCCCCAGCCTTTAGTCATTGCTGGGAAGCAACCTCGCGGCGAGGCGTTGTCCTTTTATCACGCTGGCACACGGTGCAGCCAGAGCCACGCGACCCACTGGGATAAACACTCTGTTCTTCCAAGGACACAGTGGAGAAACTGATTTTTAATAGTCGATTTTTTTTTTTTCAGTTGGGGTTATTTACAGTGAGATTCGGGAGAAGCAATTCAATAAACAAACAAACAAAACCTGAAATCTTTTAAACGGCGTGTACATGATTCTTGCACCCAAGAAATAGCCCCGATAATGTCGGACATCGCTCTCGTTTCTTTAAGCGCTGTACCAAAAAAAAACTGTCTCCCCCTCAGAAAAAGTTGCAATAAATTCACTGTCGAGAGGGTAGATCAGCTTCAAGGGCCATTTCGCTCCGGGACATGTTTTAATAGGCACGTTCGTGTTGATGGTTGGATTGGAAGATCTTACAGGTCCTTTCCAACATTAATGATTCTATGATTCTGTCCTTAGTTTGGATGTGGCAGTCACTGCTGGTGCCAGCAGAGATTGTGGTCTGCACCGCAGCCTCTCGTGGTCTTATACCATCAACACCAGTCTTGCACAACAGCTCCTTTGGCTCCCCAAAACCAGGCTGCACTCGCTCAGGACTGAGCTCAAACCTGCTCCTGGTCCCTGGATGTCATCAAGCTGCCCATAAACTCAGCCTCGGTGATGTGGCTCGCAGCACCGCTTGCCTTGGGTGCAGGATCAGTGCAGAGCTAGGTAGGACTTGCTTCTGCTGTTGGGATTTTGGTGTTGGCCTTCACTTACCATAGCGAAAACATTTGGTTTTATGGTTTTGCTGGTGCAGAGGGGGAAACATCTGAGGACAGAGCCAGGTCCAGCACTCATCTCACTGGGAGCCTTTTGGCATCTTTTATTCCCAAAGTCTTACCCTAAGCACCAGCCGTGAGGTGGGACTCATCTGCAGAGCCATCCACAGCCCTATCAAACGTTCTCCACCTCACTCAGGTGACTGCTGGCTCTGCCTTGTCGAATGCCATCGCCAGTCCCTGACGTGAAGAGACTGGGGAAGGCTTTTACCCTAAACCAACTACCTTTGTGCAGGTAGGATTGAAAACCAAACAAGTCTGAGATCTATTCACATTTCAGCCTTCGATCTCATGTGGAAAGTTTTACACAGATCTTCAGCAAATTCTGCTGGAGTGGAAAATACTAAAGAAGACCTAAAGCACAAGAAGGGGGATTAAATGCCTGACGTCCTTAAAAGAGGAAGAAATCCTGCACTTAAACCTAAAGATGAGATGAAAAACAACTCTGTTAAACAAAATTATCTGAAACCTGAGAGGTTTTTGTCACTGAAATCCCAATTTAACTATTTTAAGCAGCCTAACACACTGCGATCAAAAATCGTGGCTGTTTGGAGTCTGATTCAAAGCTTCTGTAGCTTCAGTCTGCCTCTGCTTCAAAGCCGTTCGGGGCTAAGGGCACTTGCTTTTCTCGTTATGTTCCTCCAACAACAAAAGCAGAGGACAGCTGGGAGAAAGTGTCTTGTGTGGTCAGGTAGGAGGAGGCAGAGAAGCAGGTCTTCGGCAGCTCTGGAGCTTCGTGTGCTTTAGGCTGATTTTTGAAGTCCTTCACAGAAATGATAATAGAGAAGAAAGAAAAGGTCTGCAATTCCCTAACTGTCCATGGAAAACTCTCACCCTCCCTGTTCTCTCTGCTCCCCTCTTGGTTGACGCGAAAGATGTTCTTCTCTGCCCGGTTCACATTTCGGTGTCGGCTGGGCTGTGCTGCCTGGCTGAGTGGCCGTTTTGGGAGGACGCTTGGCCAGTGCCGTTCTCCTGAGTTCCGCCGTTGAGGTTCGGCTTCTCCTGCAGCTCGGCTTGCTCTTGGGCGGGCATCATCAGCATCGTGTTTCCCTGGCTACCGTTATCCGTGTAATACGGGTCTTCAGCCTAAACAGGTACATAAATAACAGAGGCAGAGTTAGGGAAGGGAAAGGGCTGACAGCAACAGGCTTTGATTGCAGGCAGCGGCTTGGCCGGCTGCCCACGCTTCCTGGACAGGAGGGACAAACAACTGCAGGCATGGGAACCTGCTCCCACTGGAGAGAAGGGGGACAGAGTGCCTGAACCCTGCCGCGGCAAGGAGAGGGAAGGAAACCAGCCAGGAACTGCACATTTTTTTTCTCCTGGACCTGAAAAGAGAAGCCGTCAGGTTTCGTTGTTTTCTCATAACCGGGTTTTGGAGCCAGTTCTGCCTCAGGTTTGCCAAACTACGCCATGACAAACCACCAGTGCTTTCCACTTTGGCCAAGAAAGAATCACCGTGGAATGAAAGCTATGGAAATTACCTGTTTTATTTTCCCATTCCTCCTTTCTTTCAGCCTGTAAAGGCTCACAGAAAGGGGCTAGCAGAAGGGCACGACTGCACTCCAGCAAGCGCAAAGCTGCCTGGCTCGCTAGGGCGATTGCTGTGAGGAGCAGATGCCTCTGGAGGACCCAGAGCAGTAGCAGAGCTGCCTCCCTCCCCCACCACAATAACTCCCATGTGTCAGACCATGGCAGGTCAGATAGCAATGCAACAGATGCTGGTGGAGATCTCCAGCCCATAGCAGATATGACAGCGGGGAGGAAGGTGCAGCCCCACTCCCTGCTTGCCCAGTGGCATCCAACAGTTCAGCAGGGTGCTGAGCTTCCCACCTGCCCCATAATTTCCTTAATTCCTCGTCTCTTCTCCAGGCAGAGTGAACTCAGCTCATGAGCATCACTCGACCTCTTTGCTGGACACATCTCACCCAGAAACTGGATTGATGCAACCATGCATTTGCATGGGCAGCTCTCAACCACACACATTTGTTGGTTTTCACTTACTGCCAGCGTTCAGGAGATGGAACCTGCAGGCAGAGGGCTCGACAGCCAAGCTGCAGCCTCCCTGCCTCTGACACACACACTTCACTTCCCATCTGCACATTTTGAGAGGATCCTTTCTGGCAATCATAGAATCATGGAATGGTTTGGGTTGAAAGCGACCATGAAGGTCATCCAGTCCAAACCACCTGCAGTGAGCAAGGACATGTTCAACCAGATCAAGCTGTGCAGGGGCCCCATCCAACCTGACTTTGAAATGGAACAACCTGATGGCTTCCTGGGACATAACAGTCTGAGTACCCACGGGCAGAGATGGGGGAGAAGCACGGCCCGTCCTCACTTACAGAGGGCTCAGGTCCCTAGAAGTCATTGGTAGGGCAGGGTCCTCAGTGGCCAGCCTGAGGGAAAGGGGAAATTGGAAATAGGGAATTTCTCTCTCTTTCTTTCTTGGAATATTTTATTACTATCGCTTGTTAAGTGAGGGAGAAACAGCCTTTATTACAGCACCAGTACGAGGCAGACAGATAACTCAAACGCACTGAATGGAAAGTTAAAGACTGTTGTGTTTAATGACAAATTCATAAGGTTTCGGTGTCTCTGGAGGGGTCTTGGCTGGCTGAGCTCTTACTGCTGAGCAAAAATAAGTGTTAGACCTGCAGGTACGAATGAGAAACGGGGAGGGTGGGGGAGGTTCCCGCAGGAGCAACCAGGTAAGAGTTAATTCTAGAAGGCAAGAGAGGTTTCCCTTCACCCCATATAGTCTGGCCTTGCTGCTCCAGCCCTCAATCACAATGCTCCATGACCTGGGACCCCCCACCGCTCCGAGCTCCTCTCTACCGGCTGTTCTGCCATCGGTAAGCACTAACCAGCCTCTCTCCCGCGGGGCTCCAGCTCCGCCGCTTCATCAGGAAGTATCCAGCCAAGCCCAGGAACGCCAGCACAAGCCCAGACGTGACCAAGGCGATCAGGGTCTTCTGAGAAAAGTCCTGGTGGCTCCTCACGCTCCCCCGTTTAAGGGATTTTATTCCAAACTGGAAAAAAACAAACCACCAAAGATAGGCAGGAGCTCGATAAACAGGAAACCTGTGCACCTGCTGAACAGGCACCAGGCTTCAAACAATGCTGCTCTTCACCTTCTTGTTAAGCTTCACGTAAACAAAGCTGAGCCTTGTGCTTGCCCTGGGAGCTCTCACATAGAATCATACAATGGTTTGGGTTGGAAAGAACCTTAAAGATCATCAAGTACCCCCTCCTTCCATGGGCAGGGACACCTCCCACTGGGTCAGGGGCTCCAAGCCCCATCCAACCTGGCCTGGAACCCCTCCAGGGATGGGGCAGCCACCACTGCTCTGGGCACCCTGGGCCAGGGCCTCCCCACCCTCACAGGAAAACATTTATTCTCTATTTCTTCCTAAGACCTCATCCTGTTGGTCTCATTTCCAGCCCAGCATCTTCCAGGTTCATTTTCTCCTCCGGACAAGCACGCTCAGGCCCTGACATCTGGAGGCCAAGAGGACACTGGGCACTGCGGTTGCAGCTCTGTTGGCTGCCACGGATCCAGGCACCGGGAGCTCAGCTTTGCAAGCTGATGGCAACCTCGCTGGAGTCTTGAGAGGAGGAATTAATTAATGTCAGTGTGGTACCTTGAAGAATTGGAGTCCCAATTACATCCTAAGAGTTATTGTTGGGATCAAGTCCTTTTTAAAGAAAATATTACTGGTTTTTATAGTAACTGAAGCATTTTTGCCTCTGGTGGCTGTGTTAGTGCTCTCACAGTGCACCACTGCCTCGATAGTTGTTGGCTCCAACCACCTCACGTGCCCACACTCAGCAAATACCTCTGCGATGGAGACAGGTTCACGCCTCAGCCCTCTGCCCCATCCTTGAATTTCCTTTCTCTGACCATTTTTTCCAGCTGAATTTGCTCATGGAATTTACCTTTTCCCAGTGAGACTCCTGGAGCATATCAGTAGCAGGATCTGCAAGGTACAAACCAGAAGCAGCACATTACATAGAGGGTCACGCTGCCGCTGATGCCAGCATTGAAGAGCCTGGTCATTGCTGAGCTCCTTCGGTGCTCTGGAGGCAATGCCACGGCAACGTGGATCTCGCAAGACCCCAGAACAGCAGTAGGTGCAGACGGAAGTCTCCTCCCAGGATTGTGTCCTACAGCTTCTCCCCTCTCCCACTGCCCACTTCAAGGTCATTATCTAACAGCACCGATGACAGCCAAAGGAATGAGCTCAACTGACCTCTCTCACCGACGAGGATGAGGAGCATACAGTCTCGGTCCACCTCCGATTTGGCGAGTTTGATCTGGCAGGGGGAGGGAACGGGGTGGGCGCTCTCTTCACATATCGCACTCCATAAATCCGACCCCTTCATCTCTAAAAATTGTTTCTGCAAAGGTTCCAATGAAACAACCATTGAACCATCCCAACCGACTCTTTCTCCATTCCAGCTATGCTGGTGGTGATGTGCGTTCATCCTTTATGTTTTGGGGCTATCTGTGGTGTTCAAAGCTGAGTAGAAGAAACCACAAGGGACAAACAACCCCGAGCTGAGTGTCAGACCTTCACCTCCCACTCCACCGCCACTTTGAGCCCCAAAAGAGAACACTTAGAGAATGGAGAACCTTATTTCTTGTTCCTTAAGGAGAATAAAAGGAACAAAGATACCGTTAGCACCTCTTGCAAATGGCATTTAAACAAAACCGAATTTAGGATCTGAATTGCACGGCAAGTCTCACCAATTTTTGGACTGAAGCAGCCTCCTGAAGAGCACTATTGTTTCAGAGTCCCAGGCAGGGGCTGGGAAAGGAGGGAAATAACAAAGAGGCATTGAGCCTTCCTGTTTAGGAAATGTCTTCAATGTTTTTGCTAGGTTGCTGATCAAAGGCTAGGCAAAAAAATACAGATTTCTCACATTTTAGAGCTGAGCGGACTCTTGGGTGGAAGAGGAAGAGGAGTGAGAGGCTGCAGCCTTTCCCTTCTGCGGGCCAATTTCTGCATGAGACAGGATAGGCTTTCTCCTTGGGTCTATTTTCAGCCACAGCCAGGCCTGGAGGCAGAGCCCACATGGGCTAAAAGACATTATTGTCTTCCCTAACATCCTTCCAGCTCAGGACATCATAGAACTATGGAATGGTTTAGGTCAGAAAGGATCTTAAAGACCATCCAGTCCCACCCCTGCCATGAGCAGGGATACCTCCCACTGGCTCAGGGGCTCCAAGCCCCATCCAACCTGGCCTGGAACCCCTCCAGGGATGGGGCAGCCACCACTGCTCTGGGCAACCTGGGCCAGGGCCTCCCCACCCTCGTTGTGAGGAATTTCTTCCTGATGTCCAATCTAAAAATTCCTCCTTCCAATTTAAAGCCACCCCCCTCATCTGATCACTCCATGGCCTTGCAAAAGTCCCTCCCCAGCTTTCCTGGAGTCCCTTTCAGCACTGGAAGCTGCTCTAAGGTCTCCTTGGACCCTTCTCTTCTCCAGGCTGAACAACCCCAGCTCTCTCAGCCTGTCCTCGTATGGGAGGTTCTCCAGCCCTTTGATCACCTTTCTAGCCCCCTCTGGACCTGTTCCAACAGGCCCATAACCTTCTTATGTTGGGGATTCCAGAACTGGACCCAGGACTCCAGATGGGGTCTGACAAGAACAGAGTAGAGGGGCAGAATCCCCTCTCTCTCCTGGCTGGTCAGAGTTCATCTGAGCTGTGGCCGTGCCCACTCCTTAACACAGAGATCAGCTCCAGCTGTGTCCTCCAGCCCAGGAGGTACCCACCTGGGGCTGCAAAAGTGGACCAAACCCTCTTGTCTTGCTTGTGGTGCAGCTTTGTGCAGAGCCAGGCAGCTCAGTGCTGTCCTTGCCATAGAATTGCCTCACTATTGTGCTCGGATCGCCACATCCTCTTAGCATACAAAAATGCAGGAACTTATCCATGGGAGAATAACAAACAAATCATTTTCAGCTGTTTCTATAGAGCTTGGCTTGGGGTGAGAAAGGCCAAGATGGAACAAGAGACCCAAGTGTGTATTTTCCTTTCTCTGCTGTGGAAAGAACTCATCGGAGTGTCAGAATTTCCCTTTGCAATTAGCGGCGCTGGGTGCCAGCGTATTGCTCATTTGCTTTGCGAAAGGCCAGCAGGAAAGCGAGATGCAGAACGGTCCCTCCTATCTGCTCTCCTCGTAGATGCTCTTATCTGGTTCCCAGGTTTGGTGGCTGCTGAGCCTGGGCTGGTTTTTCCCCACTCAGTGATTGGGGGAGGTGGAGGCATGGGAAAGGTCTGCTGTGGGGTGAAAGCTCCAGAAAAACCACAGTTGGAAGTGGGGTGGTTTGACATGAAGGGAGGATCAAGAGGAGGAGCAAATAGATATGATATTCTATATACCCGATACGCACCCATTTATTACGTGCAGTTACGCAACACACACATAATGCATATAAACCCTGTGCTGGTGCCCACTAGATGGCTCCTGTGACCAGAATCCCTCTCTCCCAGAGGAGTTTGCATGGGAATTCTTGCTAAAGTGCAGTCCCTGTAAACAGGAGCAAGTCTAAATGCCATTTAATCACCAGTTTGCAGAGAAAAGCCAAGCAAGAACTCACTCCTCCGAAGTGGTGGCAGCGTGACTGACCAGCAGAAATAAAATTAATCATTGCGATTTTATATCTAGGGCATTTCCAAGCCTGCTGCTCCAAAAGATCCAGCACCAGCTGCCTTCTGTTCCAGGCTGCACCTCCTGTGTAAAGGGTTTCTTTCATCCCACCCATCAAAGTGTCTCAGCTGGACCCTCTCCTGGTTTCACAAATGCTTCATTTTTGGTGCACGAGGCCAAGGGCAGTTACAGAGAGCCTGGGCTTTCCTTAGGAGTCAGTGCAGATGGGGACACTGATCTGCTCCCCGTGCTCCTTCAAATGCCTTGTTTTCTTTCCTAGGGCAGTTGGCAAGACTAAAAAGGCAATCGCCTCCCAACAGGGAAGAGGAAGAATTAAAACAAAGGGAATTTCCAGTTAAACGTGGCAGGAGACACTTCAGAAGCTAAACCGGCCCCTGAGTATAAGCATGAAAAAAGAGGTTTTATGTAACCAGGAGGCTGTATTTCTCCTGGAACTGCTGTGATTGCTCCTTTGGGATCCTCCTGGGAGTGCTGTGATCATCCCCACATCTGCCAACTTGGCTCAAGATATCTCTGTGCCCCTCAATGTGAGCTCCTACCCCAAACTGACCCCCCAGGTACAGTGCGTGACCCCATTGCTGTGAGCCTGAGTGCACGCCAGGAACCCGCCCACGATTGCTGATTTGCAGCCCCCTCCTCCTGCATGTTCCCCCCTCAAAGACACAACTCACGCAAGTGTTGGACTCATTGAGCTGCAAGCAGATGGCTCCGGTGTCGCTCACTTCTTTGACGTTGTGGCATGTGATGGGCTGGAAGGGAAAAAGCCACAGTGCTGGTATCAGTGAACTGTCTGGGGTCTGGGAGGCAAGTCCAGTCTCCCTGTGGTCCCACAGCCCATGGAGCCAAGATGTAGCCTCACCTTCGGGCTGTCCCTGCCTTTGTCCAGCGGCGTGGTGGCAATTGAGGTGGGACGATGCCCCGAGGTGACAGGAGAGCTCGTCGGAGCCGGTGTGGATCTCAGGGTTTCTGCCATCGTGTTGGGTTGTGTCACTGGGCTCTCACTTGTGGAGACCCCTTGACTCGTGGTGTTGGGCTCCGAGGGGGTGCCCAGCAGCAGCGTGGGAGCTTGGCTGGGCTGCGTCCTGGCTTGGCTGGACTGCGGGCTCGTCCGCTCGCTGCCGAGCCCCAGCAAGGTGGGACTGGCTGCCAGGGACACGGCTGCGGCTTCCGTTTTGAAGAAATGCAATGAAAAGGATACATGAAAAAGCTTCAGTTCTCTAAAATCAGCGCGTGGCATTGCGATGACTGAAGTACAATATTGATTTGTCATAGCCAGCGGTACCAGAACGTGTTATTGGCGGTATAAGAAATGCACATTAGCCTTGCTTCAGTTACCTAATTGTTACACGAGCTCTGTAATCTGTTTACAATGGGCTAATTCCCTGAGCGCCGCTGCAAGGATGCCATGGCCCGACCTCCTCTGCATCTCCCTCGTCTTCCCCCTGACCTGGAGTCTTCATAAAGATGTACTGATTTCAAACAGCATAAGAGAAAGGCACTGTACACCTGTGTAAAGACCCCTGCTTCAAAGCCCTTCAGAGCTTTGGCCTCTGAGCAGAAAGGCTGGTAGACCTCTTAGGGGGAGCAACCGTTGGGCCCCCGTAAAGAGGTTTGTGGAGGTAAAAGATTAATGAGCACTTTGTCCCATCGTCTCTTGGCTGTTTTGAAAAAGATGAGCCTAAGCTGCCCGTCCCGCACCCAGTACTGTTAGGTTGCCCTAGGTGGGACTTTTTTGGGCAGGATTAAAGCTTTTGACCCTACCATCAGGCTCTTTTTTGAGAGCTCAACCCATGAACTGGTTTCTTAGGGCAAGCTTGTGCACCTAATAAATCTGATTATTACAGCAAGTGCTACCAGAAATCAGAGGGGAGACAATTACCGGATGTTTCTGGTGTCGGCTTGGCACTGCTGGGGGCTGCAGGGTCTCCGGTGGCTTCCACGCTGCTGGTGCCTTTGGTCGCCGCATCCGTGGCTGACAGCACGGAGTTGGTTGTTGAGGTCCCAGCAGCTTTGCCTGGAAGCACAGAAATACATTATTGGCTGCCGTCCTCCCAACCTTCAGCCCCTGCCTGACCCAAAGGGTCCCCATGGGCAAGGAGGTGGTAGATGCTTTCACAAATTCACTTTATTCTTGCCCCAAACTGTCACGGTGCTGCAGAATTTATACGGGAGAAGCTCAGAAATCAAACATTGTGTTTGGGTGAGCCCCGGATTTTGGGGCAGTTCTTGGAGCGGTGCTGGAGGAGGACAGGCTCATTTATGCCCTCATCCTGCCCCATCCTTGGGCTCACCAAGGCATGCACGAAGCTCTGCACAAAGATGGATTTCAGAATGGTTCTGGGTTGTAATCCTTGGAGGAAAGACTCAAGCCTTGGATGAGCTCATTTGAGTGCCTCAGGAAAAATGAGTTGGATTTGCAGTTGCAGGCACAAGCTCAAAGTAAACAGAAACATTCCCATTGGCTTGGGCTCAGCTCTGACTCATGAGCGAAAACATCTTTGGAGGTAAAACAGAATGTTTGGAGAATGGTTTGCTGTTCTAACTTAAAGTTTATATATTGCTTGCTGGTATGTTACAAAGATGACACTTCCAGCCTTTCCTTCTGCAATCAACCCTACCAGTCAGTTAAATGCATTTCTCCCCATTTCTTAACCTTTTTCTGGCCTTAAGCTCTATTTCCACTTCGAACAAACAGCTTCAGTCTCTACTCCAAGCCTGTTGCTGTTCAAGATTCTTATCCAGATGCTAAAGAGAAAATCATACAAAATACATCGTTTCAGTTGTATTTCTGCCCAGGGGAGCCTGAGCTCCAAGAAAAGTTACTTCATCCTTCCAAACAACCCTTCAGGATGGAGAAGCACTGACAGATCCTGATCAGCTGCCTGGTGGATCAGGCACCCACAGCCAGTTAACCCTGTGTTATCCAGGTAACCACTGAAATATCAGGCACTGCTGTAGTGTCGTGGCAGCAGTTTTCCTACATTGGGATGTTTGTACTTTGCTGGATCAGGTCCAGTGAACCTGGACGACTTATGAGAAGCAAAGACCGAGACCTCCGCAGTTCTTTTTGGCAATGGGTGGTCACAGGCTGAGCTGCTCGGCTGTTCCTGCAGGTGGTTGGAATGGAGGGTGCGGAGGGGGGAGGACACTCCAGCCTGGTTTCCTGGGGCCCCCTGCATTGAAGCATCCCATCCCTTCCTACCCCATCCCATTCTGTATCATCTGATTCTGTACCATCCCATCCTGTTCCATCCCATCCTGACCCCTCCCATCCCATCCCATCTCATCTCATCTCATCTCATCTCATCTCATCTCATCTCATCTCATCTCATCTCATTCCATTCCATTCCATCCTGTCTTGTCCCATCTCATCCAGAACCATCCTAACCTGTCCCATTTCATCCCATCCCATCCCATCCCATCCCATCCCATCCCATCCCATCCTATCCCATCCCATCCCACCCCATCCCATCCCAGCGAGGCTGCAGCTGGAGCACAGGGGAAGGCAGGGGCCCTGCTGAGGGCTCGGTGCAGGTGTCTGGATCTGGGATTTAAGTCCTGGCACCGCTTTTATTTAAGGGAACAGTTTCTTCACTCCAAGGAAATTCACTTCCAACTGGTTAAATCACCACGTTTTTCTGATGAATTTTAACAAATCAAAAGCAGGAGGCATGACTGCGTGCCCAAAATCACAAGTAGCGCAACGTTAAATCCACGCTTGGCCCACAGCTTTGTGTTTGCATGGACGTTAGCAGGAAACTTTACATCACCAGAACAATGTAGAGCCTGGACTTGACCTCCCCAAGTGCCACAGCCACCCAAGTGCTTTGAACTATTCCAGATGTTTGTAAAGCACCAGAGGTATTTGTAATCAAAGTCTTTTCACCACTGAATATCATGAATTGCAGCTCGGCGCGATGTGTGAGGAGACTTGTCACATACTCTTTCTTTTCCTTCCCGTTACTGCAGCACATGCAGGCAGTTTTATCAAAAACATGGCTCGGGGTTTCGAAACCTGAGGACTCATGGGATAAATAATGATCCAGATGTGAAATGGGTAGAATCATAGAATAGTTTGGGTTGGAAGGGACCTCAAAGCCCATCCAGTTCAAACCCCTGCCATAGGCAGGGACACCTCCCACTGGCTCAGGGGCTCCAAGCCCCATCCAACCTGGCCTTGGATACTTCCAGGGATGGGGCAGCCACAACTTCCCTGGGAAACCTGTTCCGGTGTCTCTCCACCCTCATAGTGAAGAAATTTCTACTTATGTCCAGTCTAAATCTGCCCCTCTCCAGTTTACACCCATTCTCCCTCATCCCATCCCCACAAGCCTTCGTGAACAGCCCCTCTCCAGCTTTCCTGGAGCCCCTTCAGGTACTGGAAGGTCACTATAAGGTCTTCTCCGACCCTTCTCTTCTCCAGGCTGAACAACCCCAACTCTCCCAGCCTGTCCTCATACAGGAGGTGCTCCAGCCCTCAGATTATCTTTGTAGCCCTCCTCTGGACCCTTTCCAAGAGTAATATAATCCATATGATATTCCTTATGATGCTCAGTTTAAGTGGTCATTTATCGCACCGTACATTTTTACTGGCTTTGCTAAACTTTGTCAATTTGTTCGTATTAAAAGTTTGAGAGTTTAAGCCAAGCTTAAACTTATTAACATCAGAGAACTCTTCACCTGGTAGTGCCAGCCCACAGGGGAGCAGAAGCGTGCAGGTACGTGGAAGAAAACTGTACTGCACAGTTCCTATTGTATCTATCAATTTAACTTCTACAAAGTAAATGCCTCTGATTTTAAATTTAATTTAATAACTGGGCTTAGGAAGTGCAGCAGCTCAAACCAAATTAAAAAAAGCAACAATATAAATGTTAAAGCAGTTGACTTGATGGAATGCTCACCCCTGAGCGCTCAACTAGGACCGCAGAAAGAAACAACACTCAGAAAACAGAGGAAAGGTCTCCATAATTCCTGCCCTACTCTGCACCTGCAGCAAATTAAATCAGGGGTTTCTCCATCCCCACCAGGTGGAAGGCGTAACCCCCAGGGGATTTCCAGGCAGTGACTGCACCTCCTCGGCTGATGCTGGAACCAGAATTGTTGAGCCTGGAGAAGAGGAGGCTGAAGGGAGACCTTATTGCTCTCTACAACAACCTAAAAGGAGGTTGTGGTGAGGTGGGTGCTGGGCTCTTCTCCCAAGTAACAAGTGATAGGATGAGAGGAAATGGCCTCAAGTTACGCCAGGAGAAGTTTAGTTTGGATATTAGGAAAAATGTCTTTTCTATAAGACCGGTGAAACATGGGCAGAGGCTGCCCAGGGCAGTGGGGGAGTTTCCATCCCTGGGGAGGTTCAAAAAGCAGTGTAGATGTGGCACTTCGGAGCACAGTTTGGTAGGGATGGTGGGGTTGGGCTGATGGCTGGACCGGATGAGCTTAGAGGTCTTTTCCAACCTTAAGAATTCTAAGATTTTATGATTCTATACCCCAATCTCTTGGGCAGCCTTTCAGCAGAGCCTTTGCTGCCCGGGTACTTCCCTCAGTGCTCTGGTGCCGAGGCTGTTTCTTGAACTCTTCCATGTGTTTAACCAAGTGTTTTTCCAGGCTCAGCCGGTGCGCCAGAAGGGAGCAAAGCCCTGCAGGTGGGCTGGCATCACCGTATCGCTGGGGCCCAAGTTTTGCAGAGGTGAATAAGACAGAAAAATGAAAGATAAGGAAGAGGAAAGTGTTTATATTAGGTACAAATAGAAGATCTACACCCTTTGCCATGTAAGTTTTGAGGGAAGCAGGGAGCTCTGAGGCTGCCTCCAGCCCAGGCTTCCCTCAGCAGCTCCTCTGAGGGCTCCAGCCTGCATTACTCACGCCTTCCCAGTTTTACTGCTCTCAGCCATGTGGCAGGAATTCAAACGGGTGGAGCTCTCTTCCCTCTGGAAATATCTGATAAAAAAAAAAAAAAATCCCTTCCCTCCCCCTTTTTTCCTTCTCCCGGACAGGATATGGGTGTGGGGCTGTGGCCAGGCACAGGGCAGGGGGCTGTGAGGAGCCCCCCGAGCTGCTCTGCCAACCCTCAAGCTGCTTTGTCAAGAGTTTCCTTGAGTGTGGAGACTCTCTGGCAGCAAAGTGTTGCTTGGGAGCCCAACAGCTTCCCAGGGACCCAAGTTCCTCCTGACTTGAGCAGTTACTATGCACAGCCCTCTAAAGGACGTTAAACTCAAGTGGCGCAGAGTTTTACAGCTCCTTTTTCCTTCCCTGATTTTCAGAGCTTTTCTATCTTGCAAAAGGAATGAAAGAGAGAACGGTTTAAAATGACGAGAAAAGATTGTTTTCAAATCAAGTTTGGCAGAGGTGAATAAAAGAGACAGAAAAATGAAAGATAAGGGAGAGGAAGGTGTTTATATTAGGTACAAATAGATCTACACCCTTTGCCATGTAAGTTTTGAGGGAAGCAGAGCACAGCTCTCCGCAGGGTTTATCAACACCCAGTTTTCCTCACAGCATCACTCGCTGCGTGGGCAGAGCGTTCTCAAGCAGCCCCGGAGCATCATCCCACTCTGTGGATGAGGGGTGGGTACAAACCTCTCCCATCCTCCTTGCAACTAAACGGTTCCCAAAGGATGAGGCAAAGCCCAAACGCAAGCATTTCATGGCTGATTCCCTCCCTGGATGAGGCTGCTCCTTGCTCTGGAGTCAGCCTGCAGTTAGCAGCTACTTGGTACCCAACCTCCATCCTCCCCACACCACACCCACACGTGGCACTTACGGAAGGCTGACCCCAGCCCTGTGTGGCACATTTAACGGGTGTAAAAACCCCACAATGTGTGGTTTGAGCTGAAGCTGTCCCGGAGGCAGGTGGATGTTGGCTATGCCTCGCTTGGCAGTGCTGCCAGTGGCAAACCTGAGCAGAAAACTCCCGGAACAGGGATTTCCATTTGCTTTTGCACAACTGAAACCCTCTTTTCATTCACTTGGACACCCCCGTAAAGAGGTGAGGAGCATGCAGAGCCCTAGGAGCGGGCTCCCTAGTTCTTCTCTGCTCTGCACAGAACCTACCTTGAGCATTTAACCCCCTCCAGTTCCTGGGGAGCACTAATAAAGCCCTATAATATCTCGCAGAACATGAAGCACAGGGCTGTGCTGGTAAAAGAATGACATTTCACAGCATTAAGCCCCCTGTCACCCTCTAGATTTTCTTTACAAAGGCAAAGCTTTTACATCACTTTTGCTTTCTAATATAAGAAACTCAGATTTCACTTTTCAGGTGTGTTTTGTCTCACTCTCTCACTCACTGCTCAGCCCCACCAGCCAGTCCTGGATTTTATTTCTGCTCAATAAAATCAGGTTTTATTCCTTCCTGTAATATTACCATTGACCGGAGGATCAGGCATGACACAGCTCGGGTGAACAATATAACCTGGCAGCAAAGTGAGCATGAAAGGAGCACCGTGAAACAGGACAAAATCCAGCAGCTTCTTTCAATAGATTCAGGCGCTCTCATTCATGTGAGTACAGAAAAATTACATTTGGAGACACCCGGAGGTTCCTGGCCCCTGTCCCAGCACACAGACTGCTGCTTCACTTTTTTTTTAGTCCCTTTTTAATTACTTTATGGTTGTTGGGTTTGCAACAAAACCGGTACTATTTCCCTAAAATATTTCCCTTTATAAAGAAAATCTTTGCAGTATTATCCACTTTTTCGTATATGAATGTTTGAAGCACTGGAATAGGAGGCTTTAATATTTATGGAGAGTCATTTGATTTTCAGAAATGGCTTAGTTCCTACCACAAAATAAGACAAATTTACACCAATGCAGCCTGAGAAACAGCTTGGACTGTGGCTGCGCTCTACAATTCTGCGAGCTGCATTTATACCCCGGTGTTATCTGTAATAACAGAGGGGGCTCTCCTACCTTGATTGCTCCCTTTTTCCAGTGAGCAGCATTTTCTGTGTGCAGCGCACGGCTGGGAATGCGTTGGCCAGGATGCCTAAGGCAGTCCCAGTCTATCAAACATCACTGCAGCGTTCTTGATGCAAAATTGCAATCCCCGCTGCACGCCCACGAAAATGCATCCCTCCGGGCTGCTGTTGCACAGGTTAGAAAGGAGCTGCCCCACGTCCTACTCTCGAGCTGCTGCTCCTCAGTGCCTGTGACTCCGCTGTTTGCTGCAGTCAATACTCACCAGACAACTCCACAACACAGAAAGCGACCCAGAAAAGCTGCCTCCACTTCATTCTTCCGAAGCTTCCCAAGAACAGCATTCCTGCTCGCAGCTCTCACCAAAACTGGATGCGGCTGTGACAAAGTTCTCGGTCCCGCAGCAGCTCTGAGCTCATACAGCCTGGTTTCAGTTCAAGCCTTTGAGATCACTCACTTGTGGGGTGGGTTTCTCTTCAGGGGTTGTGCTTATGGTTCAAGACTGCGAGGTGGAGTTTCTCTGACTTGATTTCACTGTTTTATACAGCTCATGGCAACCTCACTATCACTTAGGTAATTTTCTCCTCCCCACTTTCCTGCCCGAGCTTCGAAACAAACAAAAGAGCAGCCCTCTCCTCAGCAAAGGATCCCAAAGCCTTGCTGGGCTTAACTCTTTCCTGCGAGCTGCTTGCTTTCCCATTAAAGAGAAGGCAAGGATGCAACGTGCTCCAGCTGGAAGGGAGGATTACAGTGGAGCCTGCTGCCAAACTTCCCTCTAAGCAAAGTAAACACAGCCTGACAGGAGCGGAGATGTGGAGAAACCTCAGGTCCAGCCGCCGCCGCCAAGTGCATGGTCTCACGGCTGTGCTATGGGCAGTGCTGTGGAAAGGGGGGAACTCTGAGAACTGGCTTTAGAACCTGAAATTTTCTCAGCAAATTAAGCAAGGAACTCAAGGATGCAAAATCATCACTGACCTGAAGAGAAGCAACTCCATTAGCTTCACTAAATTGACTCCGGTCAAACAGAGAGCACAGATGAAATTGTTCAGAGAAGGTCTGGGGGAGAGGAAAACCCATGGCCAAACACTTCTGCATGAAACCTGGAGCAGAAGAGAGACTTGAGAGTAATAAATAACTTCCTGCAGCTCATTTCCATTAATAACGCATTATAGAAACATTAAGAACTGTATAGAAATAGTGACTGCAGTTTTATTACCAGGCGGAACTTGACCAAGTGGAAATGGTGAGCCCTGGCTCTCTGCTTCTCCAGTGGCTGCAATACAGGTGCACACAGGACTGGCTCTGGAGCCTGCAGGACAAAGGGATGCTCTGCAGGAGAAGGGGATGCTCTGCAGAACAAGGGGATGCTCTGCAGGACAAGGGGATGCTCTGCAGGACAAGGGGATGTTCTGCAGGAAAAGGGGATGCTCTGCAGAACAAGGGGATGCTCTGCAGGACAAGGGGATGCTCTGCAGGAAAAGGGGATGCTCTGCAGAACAAGGGGATGCTCTGCAGGACAAGGGAATGCTCTGCAGGACAAAGGGATGCTCTGCAGGACAAGGGAATGCTCTGCAGGACAAGGGGATGCTCTGCAGGAAAAGGGGATGCTCTGCAGAACAAGGGGATGCTCTGCAGGACAAGGGGATGCTCTGAGCAGTCAGCAACCACGGCTGAGTGAATACAGCCTCAGGGGGTCTTAAGAGACAGAAGCATCTCCACAATAATTGATTTTTCTTTGATCATTTGGGAAACTGAAGTCTAGTTAAGTCTGAACTCTTCCTTTTGTTTCACAGCTAAACGATGTGATCGTTAAAGGAGCCTTTGCTAACAGGAAATCAAGAATGAGGTAGCCAGGAAAGCAGAGGTGGAAAGGATGATGATGAAGCATTTAGTTGACGTGGTGTCTTTTCGTGGATGTCCCCATTACCCTTCTACAGTCAATGAAAAGATTAAAAGGCAGGAAAAAAAAGATAGGGTACTATTCTGCACAAAGAAATCCCCAAAGAGCATTTCCAGTACAACAAAATTCCAGTAGCTTTTGTTTTTAGCATAGGGCGGGGGTTGGATGAGCTGATGTTTAAAGGTCCCTTCTAACTCGAGCCCTTCTGCGATTCTTTGATAGGAAAATATCTCTTGGAAGGAAACATCTGTAGCTAAGCAATGTGCTCCAACAGCTATATAAAGGTTTCTATTATGTTCAGTGATCTTCTACTGAATGACAGAGGCTCACAGTGCTGTTAGAGACCAAAATATCGTGGTAAATATGATCTACATGCACCAGCAGCTCCCACCAAACCTTCTCTCTTTTTCCCTCTCTCAGACACACGCACGCAGGGCAATGCATGACTCGGTACAAGGTTTACATGCACATCAGCTCAGAAAATAGTGTCAAAAGTCGAAATGGGAAGAGTAGAGTGAGACAAAGGTCCTATTGAAATAAGAGATTTATTTTTTTTTTCCCTATTAAAGTGAGAATTTGGGTTGAAAAAAACAAAACTAAAAATAAAAAGTTGAAATGTCGATGTCTCAGCCGCGAGGAAGAGAGGAGCCCATCTGGTGAGGACCAACACCCCATCACGCTGAACGGCGTCCAGGAAAGCTGCTGGGCTGCCTCTGGAAGGAAAGGGCTCGGGACCACTCGTACAGTGAAGGCAAACAAATCAAAAGTGATTAAAAAGAAATCTTATTTCAGTATTAAAAATAAGGGAATGTAGGAAAACACTAACACAAAGCAGCTTGTGCCAAGCAGGGAGCGCAAGCTGAGGCAGCCCTGGGGGAGTCCCCCCTGCGCCCCCAGCCCCTCCTGCCCACCCAGGGCTCTCCCTCCACCCTGGGGGTTTCCTGCCATTCTCTTCCAGCGCTGCTCTGGGCTCCTGAATGAAAGAAACCAACAGAATCATCCGGGTTTGGCTGTCGGTTTTATTTCACCTTTCAAAATCAGACTAAAAATAGAGCACTGGACTAAAAATAGGCGCTGACCCGGTCTGCCAGGCACCGAGCACGGGAAGCTCGCCGGTTTGGTTTCCAGTGGAAGTCGGACTGCATTTAAATGTCATTCCTGGTGTCAGAGATGTAAGGTTTCCATAATACTTACGCCCATTGTACGCACCGAGTATGTCAGCCTGTGCCTCAGAGCTTGCTTTAGGACAGTGAGTCAGCCAAGCCTGGCCAGCGGGAAATCCAGCGGAACCTCAAACGAAGAAAGTCTTGATCAAGGAGCGCAGCGATAGGACAAAGGGAATAATTTTCAGCTGAAAGAGGGGAGATGGAGATGAGATCTTAGGAAGAAATGCTTCACTGTTCAGGTGGGGAGGCCCTGGAACAGGTTGCCCAGAGCTGCCCCATCCCTGGAGGTGTCCCTTGGAGGGATGGAGCTTGGAGACCCTGATCCGGTGGGAGGTGTCCCTGCCCATGGCAGGGGGTGGAATTGGGTGGGCTTTGAGGTCCCCTCCTACCCAAATCATCCCATGGTTCTACAAAACAAAGTAATATCACCTGCTTAAGATTATACTTGAAAGCATTGTCTTCAAAGCATTTTAGAAGACTGATCTAGGGATGCTTCCACCCACCCAACCAGACATTCCTGTAGCACAGGCAGGAGGCCAAGTGGCAGAGGGTGGTGGTAGTGGGATCCCTTCTGCCTTCAGCACTGCATCGCTAGCGACAAGGCATAAATAAAGCTGACCCAGCCTGGCCTGGAGCAGGTCGGGCTTTGTTGTCCGGTGTCCATTCACAATCGTGTTTCAGAGATGCTGCAAAACGGACAAGCTCTTCAGTTGGAGGGTGCGGTGTGTGTATGTGCTTCCAAGCATATTCCAAATATTCAGAATATCCAGCTGTAACCAGGCTTTTTAGTTATTTCCATCTGCTTATCCAATAAGCAGAAGATGACACCTTTTCTCATCGGTCTCCCTCCCCATTTAAGCCCCTGTTTAAAGTGACTCAAACCCTTTTCAACCTGTAGAATTATTTCCTCCTTTCAGAGCCCTAACAATTTTTTTACAGTTACAAAATTAAAAGACCAAAATAAGAAACATGCACTTGAATTATCTCGAAGCAGCCTGTATCAGCTGCGCAAGGTTAACGAGGGCTGGGCCAATTTCAACTAAACATTTACGGGATCAAGTGTCCACATTTCAAACAGGACGGTGATGAAGGCTTGTTCACATAGACTGGGAATTTGTCCAAGTATTTAAGGGTAATTTAATTGAATTGTGAATGATGCAATAGACATATGGCTGGGAAGTTATATGCCAGGAAACATGTTTTCTATAAGTATTTTAGCAGGCAGATGGCATACAATAGTTTTGGTGCAGTCATTTCCCCACCTCTAAAAAGTTGCTATTTCAGACAGATGACATAACTGGATGCCCACCATCCTCCCAAGACACCAGCACTGCTGACCCAGAGGATGTGCAGCCTTGGAGGACTATTTCTGTACAGAATCCCATCAAATAAATCAAGCCTTACACTCCCCTACCCATTACCATTCAAGACTTTGCAAGTGTTTTAATGTTTCCCACTTCAATTGAAAGCGAGTCTTGATGCTTTACAGCACGGAGGGCAGAGGTGTGTGGAAGGAGCAATGCCACACCACAGCTAAACCCCCCAAAGCCAAAAGGTTTGTGTCTCCATCCTCAGCCTTAGCAACCAACCCACACCACTTCCCAGGCAAACTAATGCTTCCTGGAAATTACATCCCAACTACATCCACCACGCTCAGGCTCCAAAGAGCTGCTCTAGGAGGTCCAGCTTACGGGAACAGTAACAGTGTCCCCTGGACAACCAGAGCAAGGAAAAAGGTGCAAATAAAATGGTATTTGAGTGAAGCTTGAGTTAACGGTGGTCAGTTCTGGAGTCCTCAGCACAGGAAGGACGTGCATTTGTTGGAGCAAGTCCAGAGGAGGCCGTGGAGATGATCCAAGGGCTGGAGAACCTCCCATATGAGGCCAGGCTGAGAGAGCTGGGGTTGTTCAGCCTGGAGAAGGCTCCAGGGAGACCTTAGAGCAGCTTCCAGTGCTGAAAGGGGCTTCAGGAAAGCTGGGGAGGGCCTCTGGATCAGGGAGTGCAGGGACAGGATGAGGGGGAATGGTTTCAGCTGAAAGAGAGCTGATTAGGATGAGATGTTGGGAAGTTTTGCTGTGAGGGTGGGGAGGCCCTGGCCCAGGTTGCCCAGAGCAGTGGGGGCTGCCCCATCCCTGGAGGGGTTCCAGGCCAGGTTGGATGGGGCTCGGAGCCCCTGATCCAGTGGGAGGTGTCCCTGCCTGTGGCAGGGGTGGGACTGGGTGGGCTTCGAGGTCCCTTCCAACCCAAACCATTCTGTGATTTTGTTCTGTTTGTCCTGTCAAAGCTTCTAGGATGCTGTTGGGACAACATCTCCACTGCGTTAGCAGGAAGCAAGGGACCAAATGCTGACTGGGGCTGATCAAAGGGAACTCCCCTCCACAGCTAACGCAGGACACGAGCTCTCTGCTCCGAGCAGACCGTGCCTGAGGAACAGCCTGATTGTGATTCATCTAAGAAAGGGCAAAGAGCTCAAAATCTGCCCTAATACTATCATCCTTATCGTGATTTCCTTAAGAACTTGTCAACTTTTTCTTGTATTGTGTTTGGTTTCGCACATTATTATATTTATACGCTAACTCTTGGGGCAGGAAATGCTTCCTTTATCAGTGTATCAGAAACCACATCCTGACACACTGTCAAGGCATCCTTTATGCAAAGGCTGTTCTGGAGAGATTACTGTCCTGATTTCTATATCAGAGCTTCTCCAAAGCCATCTGCTTCTCCCAGCCCTGGGAGAACGACTCATCCCTGAAGGATTATCCCTGCATGGGCCATAGGCTGTGGACAGGAGGGTGCTGGGCGAGACCTGCCTTGCCCCTCCACCCCACCTTTACCTACAACTTCAAATGAAGATTCCCACTCTCCCCCCCTCTTTGTAATCCCAAAGGAGAAGCCTACTGCTTCAGCAAGAACTCACCTTCTCTGAGCTCTCAAATTTACTTCCAAACCGAGTGCACAGAGCCTTTAATAACCACCATTTATGACCAAATGCTGCCTTTTCCACTCCGCTATTTACCTAGGCGTTCCTATTCTTTTTCTAAGTCTCATTTAAATACGGTTCTCAGAATTAAAGACCAAATACATATATTTTTTGAACTTGCCTCTTCATAATCCTCGCAACTGCATTTAATGGGTACGTTGGTATTTATTACCCACTTGCACAACCACTGCTTCTTCATTTGCACTCTGCAGAGCTGTTCCTCAGAGAGAGAGCTGAGAAACCCCAAGAAGATCAGACCTTTGCTCTGTAGATCATATATTTTACTTAAAAAAGCTCCTGGAAACCCTAAAAAAAAAAAAAGTAATATGCCTGGTTGTTGCAACTCTAACACACAGATAATAGGAGTGGTATATTAAAACAAATTGCTTAGTGTGATTATTCCACTACAATCGATATCTTCCAATAATAAAGCAAATATGAAGCGTACACATGGTTACATCCACGCAAACCACATGATGGATAGGTAGCTGAACAGTTTTATGCCTCAGACTTTAAGGCTGTTGGCTCAAATCTCATCAAGGCTACACTCATTTACTGCCTTCTGTCTGTTCAGCGCTTTGTAGGATATTACTAGGTCTTTAATCTAGTTTTAAGGGGCAGGCTACCTTGTAAATCAAGTCACTTAAGCATTTTTCCATGAAACTGTTCCCCAGATGCATATTTTCCACAGCAACACCGGAGGTAAAACAAGTCAGAGGGAATTGCCTTGGAAAACAAGAATGGGCAAAATCCAGAAGCCTACAAAGAGCTTTTCAAAGTTGCAGGATTGGGAGAGTCTAAATGTGAAGAAGGAAACTCTTCGCATTTGGGAGAAGAGCCAGAAGATGCTCGGCCAGAGCTGCTGGTGTGACCTGGAACCAGTCTGCAGCGCATGGAACACCCCAGGCAGGAAACCACTCCAACACTGAACGCTAAATAAAAACCTTTGTTGTCTTTGAAAGTAATTCCTCCAGGCTTTGTGGCTGAAAGAATGCCATCCAAGGAGATGATATCGCACCACCGACCGGGACAGGACAGAGGCAGCAATGTCAGCACGCTCTGCAGCACCAGCCCATCACGTATACCCTTCACGGGAAAAGGGCCCAGCAGCTCAGGAGCCTCCTGGTTGCCTCAGAGAACAGAAAAAGCCAGCAACAGTAATGAAACCCAGCTGAAAATGCTTTCAAGTAGTGCTTTTGTCAGTGTGAGAGGCCTGGCTCTCAGTAAAGCCCTGATAACGTCTCAGAAAGAGTAAATGAGATAATTACCCACCTGTATAGGCTGTGGATCACTTCCATCTGCACCAGATACAGTTGAAGGCAAAGAAATGTGGTTTTAGATGGCTAGTGTTGGTGTGTTGAAGTGATAAGAAATCTTCAACAGCTCATTTTTTTTGGTTTTTTTTAAATGGAAATATGCACTTTTATTTGAATATACAAAGAATGACAAGTGGCTGCAGTCATATCAGAGACCAAACAGGAGAGGACATTGCTGAACCAGTCATATTTCCGTTCCCATCCATCACTACTTTGGGACTGTATCAGAGTCTCATTAACCTGGCTGATTTAATGACCGCTTTTCATCACTGAACCATCCAAAGTCCTTAACCATAATAAACAGCAGGACCACAAACACCAATAAAAATCATTAAAGCATAAGTCTCATAATTTAGTATAAAGATTAGCTTCTCCATCCCGATCTGCTGACCGCTGATTGCAATCTATTTCTCCCATTTATGGGTGTCATATGAACATGCAAGCCAGATTCATTGCTTGGGCTTTGCATCCATCACCACGACGGCAGCAAGTCCATCTTGTTGGTACACCAGCACCAGAGACATAAAATGTTTCATTTAAACTTTAATTCCAAAATAAATGCTATTTGCAATTCTGCTCATTTTGAATGGAATTATGTAATCATAGAATTGTTTATGTTGGAAAAGACTTTTGAGATAAGAGTTCAAATATAAATCTCACACTGCCAACTCCACCACTGAACCATGGTCCTAAGAACCACGTCCACATGACTCTGAAATCCCTCCAGGGATGGGGACTCCACCACTGCCCTGGGCAGCTTTGGGACAATCCTTTTGGGGAAGGGATTTTTCCTGCTGTTTTTACATTTTTAATTTGTTGCATTTTCAAATATACTTTCAAATACACCACTTAAAGGATTACCTTATTTATTCCAAGTTCCCACAGGGTGTGATGTGCGTGGGGAGCAGTGGTATCTGCCTGAGCTTCGTCTCTGTGGAGCTCTGGGATTGGCCCGGCAGCCGGGGAGCTTGGAGGGCAGAGGATGCAGAGGATGCAGAGGATGTGGAACAGCGCGGAGCAGGAGTGCGGAGCAACGCGGAGCAGCAGCGCCCCTCGGCGGAGCTGCTCCATCCCACAGCCGCATCCCTAGGGTGGTGCATCCCTAGGTACCACATATCTAGGATAGAGCATCCTCAGGTATTGCATCCCTAAGTTAGAGCATCTTCAGGGTACTGCATCCCTAGGTTACCGCATCCCTAAGGTAGAGCATCCCTAGGGTTGAGCATCCTCAGGGTAGATCGTCCTCAGGGTACTGCATCCCTGGGGTACTGCATTCCTATGGTAAAGCATCCCTGGGGTACCGCATTCCTAGAGTACCACATCCCTGGGGTACCGCACCCCTGAGGTTCTGCATTCCTAGGGTACCACATCCCTGGGGTACTGCATCCCTGGGGTACCACATTCCTTGGGTAAAGCATCCCTACTGTTGCACAGCCACAGATGGGAGTAGCTGCTCTCCAAAGGTGCAAGAGGTCATTGGTGAAGAAATGCTGCCCGGGGTGGGGGGGGGGCGTGGGTGGGGGGAATGTCCACGTTGCCTTTATTCCCACAGAAAGCAGCCCTCCACCTGTAATTTATGTTAAGTAAGTCCAGCCTGGAAACTGTGGGTGTATTTCTCAGAGAGAAACCCAAACTGTAATTAGGAAATAAAGGAATGGCTTGTTCTCTGAGTAAATATCAGGATAGTGCCAGGTGTTACTGAAGCATCCGCTGAGATGTAAAACTCAGCAGCAGCAGCAGGGAAAGGCATCTTTAAAAGCACCAGGGGAAAAGGACTGGAAAGGGCTCTCATCTCCACCCTGGCAATTGCTGATAATAAAGCGCTGCTGTTTTCCACCTGGGAAACGAGGTCCCAGAGGTACGAGCCTTTGCATTTTTCAAAGGCAGATTTGTTCAAACACATAGACAGGAGCATCCTCAGTCATTACCGACTCCTGCTGCCCCACCGCACTGGAAACTCCACAAGCCCGCATTCACAATATCCTTTCATTTTGATTTTAAAGTCACATCCTTGGTCTTAAAGCGGTAAATAAAATGAGCTATAAATCTAAGAGCCACGTCTCTGTTTGGTCACCTGAAGGGAAGGATGCAACAGCAAAACTGTTTCAACTTCAGTGCCAGATGACCTGAAAAAAAATGACAGGTCTCTGCTAACAGTTATGAGCGCGCAGCTAAATTCAGACACCACTTACTTATTGATGTGTTTGTACAATAGGAGTGGTTGGGAAGGCTGCAGACTCTCAGGTACCTTCTGATGGCACATAATAAGCGCAGACAACACAGACCTACGGTGAATAATAGAACAAAAAGCTTCCAGGATCGCTGCAAATCAAAGCGTATGTGCAATCAGATGCTATCGAGTTAAACCTCCTGGGAAGAGGAGCGAGGGGCGTCTCACGAGCCTGGCTCTTGCTGTGAAGGAGGTGGGTATTACAGGACAGTTACATTAAAATATAATCATCCGACAGTGTTAGCATTTCAAATTATAGTGCTATTTTACCTTACAAATTATAGCGTGTCTCAGATAATGCTATTGATAAGGGTCCAACTGAAAAAAGGCATCCGAATGGTGGACGCAATCCCAAACCTATATTCTCAGTGCTGTGATGATCCAGCGAGGAGGAATCTATTTATGAGGTGATAAAGGATGCATTAGAAATGATCAAGATGAGTAAAATTCCCACAGTAAGAGAGAGTTAATGACTGTGGTTTTACTCAGAGCTGCAGAAAGGATTTCAGAGCTTTCCAGGCGCAGCACCTTCATCCTCTCCATGCTCAGGATGGCACCTCCTTAGGGTGCACCAGGTTCCAAAGGGATGCAGCCGCCCCAGCCACGGGCCTGTCGCGAGGTGGCCAGCAGCACGCAGCCTTTGCTGTAAGAGGAATTGGGTTTTCTGCGTTATCCCACACAGAAGGACAACCAGAACAGGCGCAGATTTTCGCACTGCTTCATGTGACTTTGGGTAGGGCGGTCGGAGGGCTGAGGCGATTTGCACCGGGGCTCGCGATGAGGAATGCTACAGAGCAACTGGGTTTTTTTTTTTCTACTTCCAAGAACTTTTCCTCTGACCTTTTGGGAGGCAGCCCCCCTCTCCGCAGCATTTGTAATCTTAGGGAGAGCATCGGCGATGAGAAGTGACGCTGCATCATTTAGCTAAAGCGGTGTGGTGACACAGGGCACACGATCGATACGTGGAGGCTGAGGCTTCATTACTTATAAGAAGTGCTTCAGAGAGTGCTTTGGAAATGCAAGCCCTCTCCTGGGACCTCTCCTAGAAGGTTTCAGATTAATCGTTACAGGTTTGTTGGTTTGTTTCCATGGAAGAAAGAAGATTTGTTTGCTTTCCCCCGCCGCCCCTGGAGCCTTACCATCATCTTTTCTCATTAGGAGGGTGAACCAAGGTCAATAAAGTCCCCTATCTGAGCAAGATTCCTCCATAATTTGGAAGGGAAACTTCCAGAGCTGCAACTTTTGTGGTACCTTCCCCTGCGCGTTGCTCTGTGTTTCAGAGCAAACTATGGAACACGCAACCACCTTCCTGCCTCTTTGTTAAACACGAAAGGTTTATAAGGGCTACCAGGGCATCAGACACAACCTGTGGCCATGCTGTCCTCCAGACTCAGACTTGCTGGCTCAATGGCATCTTCTGGTGGCATTTTATAACCATGCAGAGGAACAAAGCAGCCCGGGCTGCTTTGCTGAGCTTCATCAGCTTCATCATCCTTCCTACCCAGAGGACAGGTCAAGAATTGCCTTCTTCCCTCCCCTGTCCATCCTCCTTGTCACCTTTCTCTCTGGTTTTTGGTTTTCTTAATTATTTTGGAATCTGGAGAATAATCTGTCGCCTAATCCAGCAGAACAAATTGAACGTCAGGTTTTTCAAACCATCCTGATAAAGCAGATGGCATCACAAACCTGCAAATCTCCTCCCAACTTCAATGCCTCTAAACGCTGACAGATTATCCACTAATGGGCAGATTAATCCTGAACAGCGAAAACAGTGGGAGGAAAATACATGCTTTTGTCTCCATAAGAGGGAAAATGAACATGCTAATATGTACAACTCACAGGAGAGGTGCAGTTACGTCCATTATGAGCACAGAGAGTGACTGCACAGCCCAGAAGCACTGGAAGATGCTGAGGACAAGGTGATGGCTCCTCCAGCTGCCAGGGCCAGGGACAGAAAAATAACTTTGTGATGGAAGGGGCACGGCTGAACGTGCCCAAACAGACCAAGTTATTGCCAGCGTTTCACAGAATCACAGAATGGTTTGAGTTGGAAGGGACCTCAAAGCCCATCCAGTTCCACCCCTGCCATGGGCAGGGACACCTCCCACTGGCTCAGGGGCTCCAAGCCCCATCCAACCTGGCCTGGAATGCCTCCAGGGATGGGGCAGCCACCACTGCTCTGGGCACCCTGGGCCAGGGCCTCCCCACCCTCATCATGAAGAATTTCTTCATAATGTCCAATCTAAATCTTTCCCCTTCCAGTTTAAAGCCACCCCCCCTCATCCTAACACTCCATGCCATTGTAAAAAGCCCTTCCTCAGCTTTCCTGGAGCTCTTTTCATACTGGGAGCTGCTTTAAGGTCTCCTTGGAGCCTTCTCTTTTCCAGGGTGAAGAACCCCAACTCTCTCAGCTGGGCCTCCTACAGGAGTTGGTTTCTACTTCCCAAACAGACCAACTTACTGTCAGGGCTTCTATCTCTCTTCCCTTTCGTTTCTTGTCGGGCTGGAGTAGGACACAAACTTTTGCAGAACCTCTTTCCTAACAAGATCTGTTTTTCCAACGCCCATTTTGGCCAACTCCTCTTCGTCATTCCCAACAGCAGCAAAGTGCTCCTTCACTGGCCATCACACAGCCGAGTAAAGGATTTTTTTGGTCTTCTGTGTTGCGAGCGGCGGCCCCTGCCAGCCGTGTCCCCTTCTCAATGCCATCCCCTCCTCTCCCCGCTGCTGATTTACTTGGCAGGTGTGAAATATTAATTGCCTCACATGGGAGCTTGGCTCACTGTCTGTCGCATTTGACTGAAATATCATTCTCTGCTGCAAATATAATTACTGGGGGTCTGGATTTAAAAATAGCCTCTTGCCTGTCTGTTAATTAGGAGCCATGCTTTGCTACACAACGAGATATTTTGGTTAATTATAGAAGAGAAAAGGACAAATTTGTCACATCTTTTGTTTTCGTTCCACTGTGTCTCCTGGTGACAGCAGTGCCGAGCCGTGATGGACTGCTCAGCCGACAGCACCAGATGCTCCCTCCCAAACCGGGGAGGGGGTCATCTTCTGCTCTTGGTGCTGGGGAGGGGGGTGCTCCCCTTCCTTAAACAAAGGAAAGAAAATGACAGTCAAAACCTAGATCTTCGCTCAAATGCTCCCAAATCAAAGGTTTTCGGGATTCCCTGATTCAAAGCACTGAGATTTTCTTAGGAAATCTGTCCAAAGTGTTGACTTGAGGTGTTCTGGGTGCACCAGCATCCCGGAGAGCAGTCCTCCGGAGACGGATCTGGGGTTTGGTGGCTGAGGGACTGGGGTTGTTTATCCTGGAGAAGAGGAGGCTGAGGGGAGACCTTATTGCTCTCTACAACTGCCTGAAAGGAGGTTGTGGAAAGGATGGAGCTGGGCTCTTCTCCCAAGTGACAGGACAAGGGGAATGGCCTCAAGCTGCGCCAGGGGAGGGTCAGATTGGATATCAGGAAAAGATTTTTCACAGAAAGTGTCATTTGGCACTGTCAGAGGCTGCCCAGGGAGGGGGTGGAGTCCCCATCCCTGGAGGGGTTGAAAAGACGGGTAGAGGAGGTGCTCAGGGACATGGCAGGTAGGAATGATTGGACTCCATGGTCTAAGAGGTCTTTTCCAACCTGGCGATTCTATGATTCTGGTCGACAGCAAGTTGACCATGAGCCAGCAGTGCCCTGGTAGCCAAGAGGGCAACCGTATCCTGGCGGCATCCAGCATGGCATCGAGGGAGGGGGTCCAGCCCATCTTGAGCACTGGGGTGGACCCACCTTGAACACTGGGGGCAGTTCTGGGGCCACAGGATAAAAGGATCTGAAGCTACTGGAGAGCGTTCAGAGGAGTTGGTGAAGAGTTTAGAGGAGAAGCCATATGAGGAGCAGCTGAAGTCCCTGGGTCTGTTCAGCCTGGAGAAGAGGAGATGAGAGGAGACCTCATCGTGCTCTGCAGCTTCCTCACAAGAGGAGGAGCACGTGCTGAGCTCTTCTCTCTGGTGACCAACAGGACTCGAGGGAATGGCAGGAAGATGTGCCAGGGGAGGGTTAGGTTGGACATCAGGAAAAGGCTCTTCACACAGAGCACTGGAACGGCTCCCAGGGAAGCAGTCGCTTCCAGCCCAAACCATTCTATGAAATGTAATTTCTAGTTCTGTGTTTATGAAAGCTCTCAGCAACACTTTGCGCTGAGATGCATTGAGAGAATGTTTCATAATTATTTATGTAATCATCCAGCATGTCAAAGAACCCATGATAACAGCTTATATTGATGTATTAACCAGGCATAATAATTATTCCAACAATATTGGATGCTGTTCTGTCACAGAATCATTTCATATATACAAAGTGAGCTTTCAGAAATAGCACCATAACTCAAAATGCTACCGAATTAATGGCACAAAAATTCCACATCCTTTTCCTGAAAGCAGACAGAACTTTGTGTATGGAAAATTAAACAGGGATGTAAGGAGCATATATGGAAGCATCATACATCAAACCCAGTAAGAAACAATAGAAGAAGGGGAGAAAAAAATAGCATTTCTTTAACCTAGAAGAGCTGTGCAAATATTACGCTGTTTCAGAAACTTCTCCGGGTGAAAGTAATCAGAAATAGATGCTGTCAACCAACAGCCTGGATGCTGGCCCAAAATCCATCCCAAGACAGGTCCATATTGTCCTGTGTCTTAATCTGCCCTCAATAGTAGCTACTGGGGAAATAATGATTATTATTATTGCTATTTAATAAAAAAGCATAACAAATTCCCACTAAAATAACACCAGCAAACCTGTGCTTGCCTTCCCTTTCTGCTGGCGCTTCAGTAACACTTAGCAGAGTGGCACAAATTTTATAACCTCATGATGAATATTAAAAAATAAAGCCCAGTAAAAATCCTTGTGAATTATTGAAACTGTAGCTCATTATAATGGGAGAAGGGAGCCTTTATTTTCAGTAGGTGACACGGGAGCAGGAAAGTAGCAGGATAATGATGCTCAGGCAGAACAATTATTCCATTGTGATAGAGAAGCGTAAAGTTTATCACTTTGATTACTACCCTGATTTTTTTTTGTGCACCTGGTTTAAAGGCCAATAAATCGTGAGGGTTTCTGATGCTCCATCTCTGCTGCTGGATCCACTCCCTGCTCAGACACAGAAAGCTGTTCTGCAGGGAGGGTGCTCGGTGCTCCATCACTTTCCTGCATCCTCAGCCCTGAATCCTGTGCTTTTTTTCTGCCTGAAGCACATTCGTAGCAGCTCCTGGTCCTCATTTCGCAACCCAGAGCTTTGACACAAAAATGTTGAGCTTGGACAAAAGGCAAGGTCAGGATTTACAAAGGTCCCACCCTTGGAGATGTCCAAGCTTAGGGTGTGATGCTGTTGATGATCAAAACCAGCTGCTAAGGCAGAGCAGAGAGAGAAACTGGGGTTTTTTTTCTTGGTTGTAGGAAAAAAAGACAACAAAAAACCTGCAGCAGGCACAATCCCCCTGCCCAGCCCTTTGAGGAGCGCACGGTTTGAGAGGCACCTGCCTCAACGGTCATCACCCACGAAGCAGGAGAGCTTCCCTGGAGAGAGCTGCAAGCCCTGAGCAGGGAGATGGTGGCAGCCGCCTGCTGCTCCTCCAGCACTGCTGTTTACGCCGGCATTTCTGCTCTCCTTTGGGTATGTTTGCGTGACTCTTCGCCCATAAAACACATCAGCATGATGCACTGTGCGAGAGTGACATAACTTTTATCAAGGGGAAATTTAAGGCTTAAGTGCCTCTCAAACGCTGGCATCGCTCACCATACGCGTTACCTCTTTTTGAATATTACACCCATTATAGGTAATTCTTTGTCCTCTTGGAGAAATATTAGCATGTACTTTTCTCCTCGTCAATCACTTCTTTTGACCTTTGAATCATCAGCTGTCTTTAAGACAGTCACATTTATTCTGATGGCTGTGCCTTCCGGAGCCTCTGCTGCCACCACCGCTGGCAATCGGATTCTCTTATGGCACGGTCCCTCCAGGGAATCAGGCTGTTTTGAACTCGATCCTGAGGCTCCTATCGCTCCCAAGAGAGGAGCGGCCATCGCCAGGGTGGAGATGGGCTGAACAACCCCTGTGCTCGTGCTTGTACACCCCGGCTTCTTGCGCAAACACATATTATCCCATTCCTTTCACTACAGCAGCAAGCGGTTCTCACAGAGTCCCGGCTATGGTCCTGTGCTCTGGAGGGGCTTCTGCCCCACCTGGAGTGGGGGTATCTCAAACAGCACTCAATCATTCACATCAGGGCTCCTTGAAGGCTGTCTGCACAGCTCCTCAGAGAATCATAGAATCGTTTGGGTTGGAAGGGACCTCAAAGCCCATCCAGTGCCACCCCCTGCCATGGGCAGGGACACCTCCCACTGGATCAGGGGCTCCAAACCCCATCCAACCTGGCCTGGAACCCCTCCAGGGATGGGGCAGCACCCACTGCTCTGGGCACCCTGGGCCAGGGCCTCCCCACCCTCATGATGAAGAAATTCTTCCTTCCCTTCTACCTCATCTCGGAACTGAGCTGCAGGAGCTGTGCATCCTGGAAAAAGAGCTGGAAAAGCCACTAGATGGCAGGAAAACCGCCGGGAGCAGGAGCAGCCTCGGACCTCTCCCGCTCTGCTTTACTCCAACTCCTCCTCCACCCTCGTCCCCTCATTAGCAGCTCGGGGGGGTCCTCTTCTCCTTCCTCTGTGCTGGATTTCAGCTCCTCCAGGGATGGGGATGAACCCCTCGGCTGGGAAACCTCCCTGGGACCCCAACAGCCAATGAACCCCGTTACAGAATCACAGCATAATTTGGGTTGGAAGGGACCTCAAAGCCCATCCAGTCCCACCCCTGCCATGGGCAGGGACACCTCCCACTGGATCAGGGGCTCCAAGCCCCATCCAACCTGGCCTGGAACCCCTCCAGGGATGGGGCAGCCACCACTGCTCTGGGCACCCTGGGCCAGGGCCTCCTCACCCTCATGGTGAAGAAATTCTTCCTAATGTCCAGTCTAAATCTGCCCCTCTCCAGTTTGTACCCATTCCCCCTCATCCCATCCCCACAAGCCTTTATGAGCAGCCCCTCTCCAGCTTTCCTGGAGCCCCTTCAGGTCCTGGAGAGTCGCTATACGGTCTTCTCAGAGCCTTCTCCAGGCTGAACAACCCCAACTCTCTCCGCCTGCCCTCGTATGGGAAGTTCTGCAGCCCCCTGATCATCCTTGTAGCCTCCTCTGGACCCGTTCCAACAGCTCTGTCCCCTTCTTATTTTGAGGATTCCAGACCTGGACACAGTATTCCAGATGAGGTCTCCCAAGAGAGGAACAGATGGGCAGAATCCCGTCCCTCCCTGCTGGCCACGCTGCTTTGGATGCAGCCCCGGACACGGTTGGTTTCTGGGCTGTGAGCGCACATTGCTGCTCATGTCGAGCTTCTCATTGACCAGCGCCCCAAGTCCTTCTCTGCAGGGCTGCTCTCAGTCACATCATCTCCCATCGTGTACTGAAATAGGGGATTGCTCCTACCCCAGTTTATGACCTCACACTCAGCCTTGTTGATCCTCCTGAGGTTCTCCCAGCCCCGCTTCTCCAGCCTGTCCAGGTCCCTCTGGGTGACATCCCATCCTTCTGGTGTGGCAACTACACCACTCAGCTTAGTGTCATCTGCAAACTTGCTGAGGGTGCACTCAATCTCGCTGTTGTCATCGATAGCGTGCATAAATTATCCCTGTAATTACACCATATGCACCAATTGTACCATATTAATCACCACAGGACGCTAATTACTTTGCCCACTGCCCCCCTCCCCACTTCCCCCCCCTCCTTTTGCCAAACACCCCAGAGGTTTTGCTGCTGAATGAGCTGTTGCATCGCCCAGTGTTTGCCTTGGAGATGTGGTGGCTCTCCCAAACGGCGGGAATTAATCCAAATGGTGGGAATTAACCCAGCTGCAGGGTGTTGGCAGCAGAGAAATCCCTGTCATGTCCCTGAATGGGAAGCATTGGGCAGAGCCATTTGTTTTAATAAGGCTCTTTTGTGCATGTGCTGTGTGGTCGGTGGCTGGTGCTGTGTTTTGGGGATTTAATTGCCATAACAGATGCTGGAGGAGAGAAGTTTCAGCCCCGGCCCCTTTGTCCTGCTCATTACTGACTCTGCTCGCACCCTGATGCTGCTGTTTAATGAGCCTCACTCAGCAGCAAGAATCAATTAGTACCCAAGCACCTTGACTCACTCTTGGTAGATGTAAAACCAGTGAGTTAAAGCAAAAATAAGTGGAGAGCGAACCCTCTGTGTAATCCTGCACCGCGGGGCAACCCCAACAAACCCGGGCTCTGCCATTAGGGGAGTGCTCTGTTTGAGCTAAAGCTCAATCCGTTCCTGCCTTCAGCTCATCTAAGAGTAACTTCATTTTCTGATAGTTAACTGCAGGTTTTTCAGGCAGACGTGACAACTCGGGGCAGTAGGTTGCAGAAAGGCCAATGCTTACGCTTATTCCTATAGAAACCGAGGTCAGCCTCGAGCTGGTGGAGCCGTAATGGGAAGATGAGGAAGGGTGGCACCTGCAGTAATGAGGGGCGGACAGGAGAGGTGACCTCAACCTGACCGACAGAGGATTCCATCCCACGTACATCATACTCAGTATAAACCAGAGGGGGTTTCTCTCTCTTCTGCGACGTCCAGCATCCAGGGAGGCCCTCGTCTGTGTGTTTGCTCCTGATCTCTGACCTGTGTTCCCAATTCCAGTTGCTGTGTCCAGCTCTCTCCTCGTCCAGACCCTCCCCGTGCCTGCGCTGCAGCAGTTGTGGTGGCAGAGTCATTGAGGAGTGAGGTGGGGACACAAGAGCATATATTTCTATATACTTTAATATTATTTTCTTATTAATAATACTTTCTTCTTCACCATCATTATTGGTACTAAAGCTATTTTACTTCTAGTTCCCAACCCGCAAGTCTTTTCCTCTCATTTCCTTTCCCTGGAGGTTGAAGGGAAAGGAATTGGGAGCCAAACGGCTCAGTTTAACCGCTGAATTTGGCCAGGGCGAAACGCTGAGAGCCAGACATGCGTTATCCGCGTTGCAGGCTCTGCTCCCTTCTCCCCTTCCCGGTATCCCATGCCCCGCTCCCCATCCCAGCCATCTGCAATGTTTCAGATGGCTCACTCGTGCAACATGCAGCGGGAAGGAAATGAAAAACCCGACTGTATGTAAATGGGAACCTCTGCAAATGAGCTGAGGAGCTCTGGGGAAGGAGCAGCTGGGATTTGCCAAGCCAACCAGAAAATTAAAAAGATTGTTTTGCAAACACGCGGAGGGCGTGTGCACACGTGTGTGTGTGTGTGTGTACCCACACGTGTGCAAGGGTGGTCCTGGCTTCGGGCAGAGCCGTGGGTCCCCTCCAAACCTTGCAGGGTGGGAGCTGTGCCCGCACTGGAGTGAGGGAAGCGGAGGCAGGGAAGGATTTGCACTCCCTCAGTTCTCAAATCCTCTCTGCCAAAGGGTTCTTTCATCCTGCGGGCAATGAAAAGCAATTGAGGGGGACGTGAGCTGGAGCTTTGAGCTGGAGCTTTGAGCTGCAGGGTAGGTAATAAGGCAGTTGAAAGACACTTTCCCTTCCAGGTCAGTGCTTTGCAGACAGGTCAGGGATCCATCTGTACATTTAACCTGCTTTTGAAGCGAGAAGGACACCTGCGTTTTCAGGGCTCAGCAGAGGTGGGAAAACTCAATCCACTTCAGAACATCTTAGGAACCCCACAGCAGATGCTTTTCCTAAAGTCTTATTGCGCGGCTGAAGTAGAATCATAGATTCATACAATGGTTTGAGTTGGGACCTTACATAGTGAACAATTCCAACCTCTGCCATGGGCAGGGACACCTCCCACTGGCTCAGGGGTTCCAAGCCCCATCCAACCTGGTCTGGAACTCCTCCAGGAATGGGGCAGCACCACTGCTCTGGGCAACCTGGGCCAGGGCCTCCCCACCTGAACAGCAAAACATTTCTCCCTAAGATCTCATCTCCATCTCCCCTCTTTCAGCTGAAAACCATTCCCCATCATCCTCTCCCTGCCCTCCCTGATCCAGAGCCCCTCCCCAGCTTTCCTGGAGCCCCCTTGAAGCCTGGCTGTGAGTTCACCAAAAGGAAAGCAGCAGCAGAGGAGCAACTCAATTCCTGTCTGTGTGTCCATGTGCCGGAGGGCGGCAGCTCCGGGGATGGCAGTGGAACGGCTGCGAGCGGTGCTGGGTGCAGGGCTCGGTGCCAGGACTGGCTGACCCACAGCAGCTGTAAAGCACATTCCCGGAGGCTCTCCAGGGATCTCCTTTCTTTTGACACCCACCAGGCCTGAATATATTTCTTGCTGCGGGTTGTAAGAATTCATTCGTACATTCTGATTTAATGAAGTGTCTTAAATGTGGATTTAATTACAGCATTAAGGTAATGGTCACTGCATTCAGACTGGTGGCTGCAAACAGCTTTCCTGAGCAGGCAGATTTGCTGCATCCTTATTAATCCAAAAATCATATCCATAATGACTCTGCAGGTTATTACTCGACCCAGATCCGTTACTAACCTGCTAATCCTCCAGCTCGTGCTCTGGGATCTCAGCTTCCCCACCGGTTGGTTTCTTGCTCTCCTCTGCATCCACAGAAGAACTTCTGCCTCGTTTCAGAGGTGCATCCTTAGGAGGGAGCTCCCTGCAGACCCTCCCTTCTTAAGGGCTCCATATCAAGCAACAATTAATCTATTAGTGTGTGTGTGTATAAACGAGATGTTTTATGGGAACCTGCGATTAGCCCCGTGCAGAGACCAGGGTGGATGCATCTCCTACAAACTCACCATGCCAGGATGCTCTGAGATCGCTGCTCCGGCAGGAACGCTGCTCCCATGGGCCAGAGGGGGAATCCCAGCATCTCCAGAAGGTGATTGAGCTCAGCTGGGGTGACATCTTCTAGAAGAGGTAAATCCCACCCATGAGCATGAGAGGAGCTGCTGGTCAGGGTCAGTACTTTGCTGACAGCCTCACAGCCTACAGAGCTTATAATCCTTCTGAAAGCATCGGGCCATCCTCCTGCGTCTACCTGCGCAGGCAAAAAAGCCAGACCACACACAGAACAACCCTTTGAGCTCTCTGCCAAAGTGGATTTGAGTAGTTCTGGTGCTTGATCTATTTGTTTGGTGTGTTTGTTCTGTGTGCCTAGCCTTGAGCCTCTTCCCTCCCAGGCTGGGCGCTGGCTTTCTGACCAGGGCTTGTCAAAGGCTAAAATGCTATTTGAGCACATATAAAATATGCATGAGGTCTGTGACCCAGTCTATAAACTCCTGTACAGCCCGAGGCGATGCCTTTGTGGTGAGCTCAGAGAGATTGCAGGTTCCTGCTGCAAAAAGCAAATGAATGTCAAAAGAATGCTTAAAAACTCCTGCAAAAGCAACTCTTCCCTTGAGATCCTCCCAACACTTCCCTTTGTGAAAGCTGAACATGGCCAAAAGAAAAAAAAAAAAAACTTTTAAGCATTTATATCGTCTCCTCAAAGCTGAGTCTAATTGAGTGCTAACAAAGGAGAAAATGCTATCTCCTTTTTGGGCAATTGGCAGCAGCTGGAGCAGAATTCCAAAGCTGCTGTGCTGAGATAGCCAGTTCCAAGCAGCCTTGTCCTGCATCCCAGCATCTCCCAGGCCACCCCCTGCCACGTTAACATGAAGGGTGCGCATGTCCAGAGCCATCCCATGGCTAATGACCGTGCTCATCCTCGGAGCTTCGGCAGCGCCCGTCAGCTGAGGCTCTTGAAATATAATTACATCTCCCAACACCTGCCCGAGGGATGGGAAGCAGCTCCGTTATCTTCTTTAACGAGATAAGCTCAAAGCATGGGGGAAGGACCCATGCACCGCCCCACCTGGACCCAGTTAAGGAGCTCCAGAATTTGCCTTGAAATAAGGCTGGAGTGCATCAAGAGGAGGGAACGGAGCTGGGGAAGAGCCTGGAGCCCAGGGGTTCTGGGAGTGGCTGAGGGCCCTGGGGCTGTTTATCCTGGAGAAGAAGAGGCTGAGGGGTGACCCCATCGCTCTCTGGAAGGAGGTCGTGGTGAGGTGAGTGCTGAGCTCTTCTGCCAAGTGCCAAGGGATAGGATGAGGGGAAGTGGCCTCAGTTTGCACCAGGGGAGGGTTAGAGTGGATATTAGGAATGATTTCTTCACTGAAGTGGTGGTGAAGCCCTGGCAGAGGCTGCCCAGGGCAGCGGGGGCACCTCCATCCCTGGAGGGGTTCAAAAAGGCTGTCGCTGTGATGCTTCACGATATGGTTTGGTCATCACAGTGGGGTTGGTCTGATGGTGGGAGCAGATGAGTTTAGAAGTCTTTTCTAGCCTTAATGGCTCTGTGATTCTATGAATGTATGATTCTGCGAAAAAAAAACCCAAAAATAGAGTTTTATTTGAGAAAGAACAAGATCTATTTATAACCCCTCAATCATCATTCCTGGTGCTCCATAGCCAAGCTTATTTCCAGGAGCAATAAGGGTGAAATGGCAGTGATAAAACTCTAGTAATCACATGTGAAAAGACCAGCCCAAGTCATTAACACCCAGACAGGCTGATAGAGACATCCTTAATTATCAAATATTACCATGGAGTTAATTTTTACCTGAGTTGTTTAAGCCTGCCCATCCTTCCCATTTCTTAGACATTTTGCCATCGGGCAGCATTGAACATTTGTAATTGGATTCCTTCTCTGGAGTTAATTATGAAGCAACAATAAAGCCTGAATGGCTTCCATTTTCATAAGTATTATTTTGAATGAGAAACAAATCCTTTGTTTTGGCATCAATATTTGTAATTTTAAGTTTAACATGAACCCTGGGGTACGCTCTTAGTATAAATATAGGCACGTTCATGTCGTATTATGCTGTACATCTATTTTATGCTGCGTTATAATACTTCCGTATTATTTTATATACATTTGTCTGCACAAATATATCTATTGGAGCAGATACAACATTTCTCTTCTGGAAGGGGTCTACATTAATTATGACTTTTTTTGTCATCCCATTGATGGAGCAGCTTCCTCCAATAGCAACATCAATACTTGGCAGTTTCCAGATTGACCTGGGGAAACGTGTCCCCATTGCAGGCGTGACGAAGGGTCCTGAGCATCCCATTTTGGGATGAGGGAGGAGGGGTTTTTAGCCTGATTATTAGTGATGTGCTCTGTTTTAACCAATGAAATGTCCAGTCGTCACTGAGCTGAATTTCCATTACAAATGAGATAAATAGAACAGGACTACGCGTACTTATTGGGATAAAAAGAAGAGATTTTTTTTGTGGCTATCATTGCCAGTTTCAGCCAATGTCTGATCATATACAGTCATATGTCACCCTCTGGCTAAGCATTCGCAGAGGAGAAAAGATGCTGGAATTTAAGCAGGTCAATATTAATGGCAGGACTGTATTTGACAATTGGAAGTGTCACCTCCATTAGCTCACCTTGATAACCAGGCTTGGAAAGCCAGTGCCGGGATGTCCAACCCCTTTCCCACTATTTACAGAGCGGTGGGGATCCGTAAAGCAGCAGGGCAGTCCCTTATCTTCAGAAAATTAACTCAAAGCAGGCCTAGGGGATGCAGAGGGTGAGCACAGCCAAAGACGGGGATGGGGGACAAACTCAGAGCTGTTTTGCTGCTGTTTCAGAGCCAAACCCTGCGCCAGGCACTCTGCAGAGCCGTGGTGCTCAGCTTGAGGCTCTAACGGCGGCCGACGCAGCAATGCTTGCTTGGACCCACAACCTTAGCCAGGTAAGGTCCAAACCTGCTGGTTTAGCGATGCCTCCCATCCCTGGAGGGATTTAAAAGCCGTGTGGATGAGGCATTTAAGCGCATGGTTGAGTGCTGGAGCTGGAAGTGTGAGGTTTACGGTCGGACTTGATGATCTGAAAGGTCTTTTCCCACCTAAATGGTTCTGTGTCTTTGTGTTTCTTCTGCATAGGACAGGGAAAATGATAGAGAGATCTAATCCATCTGCATTTTATATAACCTTTATTAAGCATCACTTGACCTTGTCAGCGCTGATAAAGCCCTGTGAAGTGCATGCCAGATAAAATGTAGCTTTTAATTGAGTATACTTACGATATTAAATATGTTAACAAGGTGCAGATGAATAAAAATGACCTCTCGGTCAATGCTGTCAATTCATGCTGGAATTTCTGTCACCTTTGCTGAGCCGAAGGAGTCAATAACCTCTCCATGGTTGCACATGGAGTGGAAATGCTTCCTGCCAGCAGCCGTCCTGCTGCCTCCCTCCCCTGTCTCTGCAGCCGCCGCAATGAAGCCAGCAGAGATCAGCAGCTCCGGAGCTCCCCTGTAACCCCATCCCGTGCTCCTCCAGCCTTTAGGAAAGCTCTGGGAACCTCAGTTGGGTTCCTATTTTATTCTTGGTGTAAATTTAGACCAGCCCAAGGCACAAACGACAAACAATCAGCTCTTTCATTCCCTGACTCTACAAAGCATGTAAAAAATTGACTCGCTATTGGGTTGACACACCCTGGGTCAGCGCCGGACCGCTTACAGGACCGGCAGCAACAGTGCCCGTGGGATCTATCTGCTGAGGTTAAAATCTGCTTGTTTAAAGAGGGAGACGGCAGGATGCAGCCTCACTGCCTTCCTGAGGTTCATGTCAAGCTTTGCTCTCAATTTGAGGAAAATCAGATAAAATGACCCGCCTGAGGAGCAGCTGCCGTGCTGATGTGATATATTTGCATGAGCTTCAAACGGGAGCAGCTTCCCAACACCCTATTAGCGCCGCACCAAACCAAGCGGACTCGGTATCAAAAGGCTGTATAAAAACTACATCTTGGGGCAGCACTGAACTCCCTGCTGTGATCCACAGAGTGCCGCCCCTTCCCCTTCTGGGTTCAATTTATCCTTTTTAGTACCTCATTTAGGCACTAAAACCCTTTAGATCCCTCAGAACAAGCAGCAAGACCTCTTGTTCCCCGTCCCTATGTTTCTTTTTTAATGCTTCCTTAAGGGTCTCCATTTTTCTGTCACTTATCATCATCCAGAGTAATTTTGGGCTGTTAGAGAAAGTTCATTGCTGTAATTGCAACCATATTGGTCATTAAAGTTGACAGACAGCTGCTGGAGAAGTCACTCGCTGATTCCCACGACTCAGCAGATGCCTCTTGGCGTTCGCGAAAATGTTAACTTGAATTTATGAAATGGAAGCAAACGCATTTTACCTCAAGGACTGATAATTTCAAGGAGAGGAAAACACAATGAACTCATCCAGACCTTGTATTTGTAAACAGCGCTCGCCTGAACCGGAGTGGAAGTGCCTGGTATTTACTGCCTGCGAGGATTGCTGTTCCCTGGAGAAGCAGCTCAGCCCTTCATCCCTGCTCACGGGACATTCCTGAGCTTGAGAGCATTCAGCAGCGATGCGAGAACTCCACGCTGACAGCTCGGGAAGAGCAGAGAGGCCAACAAGAGCCTCCCCAGCGCTGCTCTGCAGGAGAGGCGGTTGTGAAGCAGCATCGCTCAGTCCCGCAGAGCCTCCCTGCATCTACTGCGCTTTGCTTTCCATTTACTGCCGGAAAGCTTTTGTGTCCTGAAAAGGTGGAAGGAGACAGGCTGAGAGGGTTGGTGTTGTTCAGCCTGGAGAAGAGAAGGCTCCAGGGAGACCTTAGAGCAGCTTCCAGTATGGAAAGGGGCTCCAGGAAAGCTGGGGAGGAGCTGTGGATCAGGGAGGGCAGGGACAGGATGATGGGGAATGGTTTTCAGCTGAAAGAGGGGAGATTGAGATGAGATCTTGGGCAGAAATGTTTTGCTGTGAGGGTGGGGAGGCCCTGGCCCAGGTTGCCCAGAGCAGTGGTGGCTGCCCCATCCCTGGAGGGGTTCCAGGCCAGGTTGGATGGGGCTTGGAGCCCCTGATCCAGTGGGAGGTGTCCCTGCCCGTGGCAGGGGGGTGAGCTTTGAGGTGCCTTTCAACCCAAACCATTTTACGATTCCATGAAGTTGCTTTTCAAAGGCTGGAGGTCAGGGGCAATCCCAGCCCCCCTCTCCAGCCCCGCAGCACCCCCAACCTCCCTCTCCAGGGGTTCCTTCCAGCTTTTTCTTGTCCATTTCTAACAGGTTTGAGTCAGTATGTAAATGTTTCTCCCCAATGTACTCAGCTCCTACAATAAATGCCAGAAAATAAGGACCTACTCAGGAGGGCTTTTTTAACCAGTAAACTTTATTTATATATAACAACAGTACAAAGTGAGTCCTTGGCTTGCAAAATAGGAGTGTTTCATATTTACAATAGGTACACAATAATATATTAGAATAATAACAAAACCCCCTTTTTTTTTTTCCCCCTCGGAACATTTTTAAATACTTAAACTTTCTTACATTTTTTTTTTCCACAACACTTGTAAAAACAACAAAAAAAAAAAAAAACCAAAACAAACCTAGACAATCATCTTAAAAAAAATATAATACAGAACTCCAGTGTGTCAAGTATAATGGGGAGGAGAGGAGCCAGAGAACGATACGGCAGAATGGGTACAGATACAAAGCAATTCATTGTTTCTGCCAATACACAAATCCCCTAAATCTGGCATGGATTTATGGAAGGAGGAGGGCAGAATCAGAATCTGTTCCGGGGCTGATATCTCTACATTCTGTGATGTTGTGGGGGACTCCAGAAGTTTTAGTACCTGTACATTCCCTCCCTCTTTGCTTCTTCTCGTATCGACCCCCACGGTGCCATTAACATGGGGACACTCATCAAGAAGAGAAGGATGTTTTACCGCAGTATCTTCTGAAGCTGTGAAAAAAGAAGGCAAAATGAGCTCATCAGCGCTTTCACGTTCCGTCGGCTCCTCTTGCACCTTTCTGTGAGATGGGAACATCGGATAGAGAAGCTGCTGCATCAACTTCCAAGCTTATCGAAATAGAGGTATTCAAAATCTCCAAGGAAAGGCCGTACAGGAGATGTCGCATTTGATTTGGGAGCCTCGGGAGGCCCAGGGAGTTAAGGATGTTATCCGTGCCGTTGGACAGAACCTGCAGGTCTTTTGAGCACTTTCTCACGTGCTGCAGGAATGTCTATTTTTTTTTTTCAGTATTCTGTTCCACTTTTACAGAGAAGGGAGAAGAATGGGTAACACGAGGGCAAAGGGGGGATCTGAAAGAACAAGCACACAGACACCACCGCGCTCACAGCACGGCAAAACACCTTCAGCTGTGTTTGAGCCACTTCCCGTGCAACCGCAGCAGCAAGACGCCTTCCAGGAGACAAAAATGGGTTTGAAGACTCCCATCCTCTTCCCCTTTGAACCTCCTCGGACCAGCCCACATTGGAATTGCACGTTCAGGGTCGCTCAGCCCAGCAGATCCTGAATTGCGCCTTCTTTGAGGCGCACATTAGATCTTTGACTCTGATCATTTCCCCACTGGATATCTAATTCTAAAAACCCAAAGGCATCCTGTCCACACAGGTGCTGGGTGGCCATCCCCAACGCTTTGCCTTTGGCCTCCAAGCCACTGGTTTTGGTGGCCCTGGGCGAAGGCTGGGGTGATGCGGGAGTTTCCACTGAAGACACATTCACTAAAGAGACGGGACTGCTCATCTAGCTCTACCGAGTACGCAACTATATACAAGGTCGCAGCTCCCTGCGTTATTGGCTTGCGGTTTATCGTACAAATTCTGAAACAGGATGGCTGAAGCTTTGTGGCACCTTAATGCATCTTTGATGTCAGTCATTTAGCCTCTGAACATTTGTTCTTCTCTCCAGGGCACAGTCACTCGTGAGCTTTCCCTGATGTCCCAGCTTATCCAAGTCAGTCTATTTTAGTTTCATTTAGTTTGGCGAGCCGAGTCCCCGTGACAGGCGAGAAGGTGGCTGGGCTGCTGCCAGGGAGCAGGCGTGAGGCACGGGCTTGGACAGGAGCATCACAGGGACGGTGCTGGGAGCTGCTCTGCCCTTTGCCAGCCCGGGGACAGGGCAAGGGCAGCAGGCAGGTCGGTGCTCCTCATCCCTTGGGACTTCTGGAATTAAGACCTTGTTTGTAGGTTGTGCCCACCAGGGAAGGGAAGTGCTCTGACCCTTTCCATGCAGAATGAAATAACTCGCACGGAGTCAACAGCGTGCAGGAACGCAGCTCCAGAGCTTTAAGTCCTCTTGCTTTTGTCCTCCACGTGCCCACCTAAATCGTTTCCTACATTACGACATTTTTGGTGAAGTCGAGTTGAAGGTAGGAGCGAGAACTTACGTGGGGACGGGCCGTTAGGATTTTAAGACAGTGTGTTGAAGGCACTGCTGTGATGAAGGTCTCTGTTGCCACCACGTCAGGTGGCTGCACTCACCATCCTCTCTGCGTCACACCACTGAGACCCTGTGGGAAGGCACCACCGTCCGGCACGGCTGCGTCCAGCCTCCTTTAGGATAAACCTGCCCAACACCTGCTGCCCACCAACAGCGAGGCTGTAGCAGTGGTTTTATTTCTCAGCACCGGTTCCTGTGGTGGGTCTTCACGCAGCTGTGGACTGGTCCATGCTGGATCCCACAGGGCCTCCAGCACTTTGGCTGTGCTGATCTCTCCCACCTCCCTTTAAATATAAATCCATCCTTTATGGCAAAATATGTAGCATTTGATGTCCACATCCTCTGTACTTTGGTGGGCTGCGGCGCTGGGGTGCTCCACAGTGGGGCTCACGCGGAGACAAGCTTGCCTGTAAGTTAGACTCTTGAAGATGGGTTTAAAATAAAGGCTTTCAAAGTGGAGAAGCATTTGATTAGCACCTTGCTCCCTCTTGGAGTGGGCGCTTTGATAGCTCATGAGCAGAAGATTAAATGGAATTATTTAAGCAGTGACACCAGGCAGAGAAATTCCGTGAAATGACGTCTCCCACTTTGATGCCGAAATACCTAAACCGAAGTGAACTGGAGAATCAAAACACCAACCGGCTTTGCAGGAGGAAGGAGGCAATGAGAGGGATGTGAAATCGTTTCATCTAAGGCAAACTCACTGCCCCCTCCTAACCAAACCTCAAGTCCAGTTTGCTGCAAGTGCAAAGAAAATGCCATTTTGAGATCTGCGGCTTCCTCTTCCCAAAGGAGAAACCAAAAAGTTGGACGCAAACAGGGCAATAGATTACAAGCGCTTTGCCCCAGGGGGATATGTTGCTTCATTCCCTATAACTGCCTGTAAAGATCCATAATTCACGTCAACCACCACGAGCAGACACTTAGCAGGTTACCTATAGGCCACTCCTTCCGAGCAGCTCCGTGCTATTCCCTACGCCATCCGCCCAACGCCTTTTCGGGTGATGGCAACAGAGATGTTTCTGCTGACTCCCGTGGAGGTCAGTCAAAAGTCTAATAGCTTAGTGGTTTGCAAAGTGCTCCTGCTTCTTTCCCTTTCCTCCACTCCCCAACTCCCTCGCACAGCACAGAAAATCAACTCAGTTGTCCCCTTCTCTCCTTAGAGCTCTGGTGTATTCATGGAATACAGACCCCATGCTTAGCCAGCTTGGACACGCTGGATTCTTTTAATCTTTGCTCACAAACCAATCCCTCTGGGCTCTGCAAGTATTTTTCTCTCTCACCTGATCTTTACTTTCCCAGATAATCCCAGTTTACGGGCCATTCTCCCCCTGCAGGGAGGCAGACAACTTGCTACAGGCAAAGCAGCTGAGCAAGGCTGGTGGCCCATCGTGCCACGCAGCGAATATCTCAAGCCTGGAGAAGTCCTGTTTGCCACCTCTCCCACCACCTGCCCGTGTGGGAACATGCAGGACATGGAGAAGAGATTGGTCACCAGCATTGTTTCTGGGTGCTACACTACCCACCCTCAGCACTGCCCAAGAAACCCATTGCTGGAGGACCCAGGGGATGGTCGGAGACCTCCACCCTCACTGAGAAAATACAGGGGAAGGGGGAATGACAAAATGTTTGCCTATGGGGTGTTCCTGGCCAGAAAGTAGAGAGCAGGAGGAGGAAAACAGGCTTAAAAGCAGCTCTGCAGAAGCCTCTCAAATAGATGGGAAGAAAAGAGGACCACGAGGGCCTGGCTAGGGCTGAAGGGCAAGCGTATATTCCCCAGCACCCAGGTGATGACAAGCCAAGTCTTTTCTTTGGGCAGTATTCATATTTAGTCAATCCTGCAGAAATAACCGCTCAAATATTTATAAGTTCTTAGAATCACTTGGACTGCTCTCTTTGGGTTTCGGAGTACCATAAGTATTTGGTGAACGATCTGAGTATGAACACCCAAACCAACAACCACAACTAAAACATAGATCTGGAAATCACTCCCATAAGCTGCGTGCGCATCGCTGCAAATACCAGTGCCAGAAACCAGTGAAAAATGAGACCTGGAGGATCTCAAAACCTGACACTCCACCCCTATAACATCCCAGCAGGCAGCTGCTGCAACCACAGCTGCTTCACCCGACTCCAATAGCACAACCTGGACATTTGCACACTTTCTGTCTTTAAAATGAGATTCGCTGTGCAGGAGAAGGATCCCTGGGAAGGCAACTCTCCCAGTAACGGGCAGGATGAATCCCACTCTGCTTCTCAGTCTCTCTTTCTGCCAGCTCTCTGTGTCTCAGTAAATCTGAGCCCTCCAGTTACAAAGCTCGGACTGTTCTAAATGTCAAGAACTTATTGCACAAGGTCGATTATTAGTATTTTCTTCCAAAGCATTAATAGGCCCCAGAGAAACTCACAGAAGTGGATTACCAGAAGCGAGTGGACTTGCAGAAGCATGGCTTTTACTTAATGGTAATTAAACCAACAAGTTTCCTGAGTTTTCCTCTACACCCTTCTCCGTGCTGCGCTTACAAGAAGACCAGGAGCCAGCAGCTCTCTCCACGCGCAGGGAGCCTGCGGCAAACCTCCTGGGCTCCTCCGGGCAGGAACGGTGGAGGAGGGGGATGGAGATGGGCATGGATTTTCCTTTGACACACACTGGCTGCAAAGTAAGGTCCCAGTTCAGCGTGGCGCTGCTGGGCTGAGCAGACACTGGGAGCTTTTTTGCTGCCCCTGCCAAGCTCACGCAGTCGATTCTTGGATTCCCCTAGACCCGATCACCCTGTCCTCCCCACTGCAGCCTGCACAAATATCTATATTTATTACAGAGAGAAATATTTACAGTGTTCCTTCCCCTCCTGGCACTCTACAAAGGGACACACATAAGCTTTGGTGTCTTTGAAAGAAATAACACTCACAAACATTTGCCTCTCGCTGGCCACAAGAACCGGTGCCAGCGAGGAACCGAACAGAACAACGAGACGCGGAGACGGAGACAAGACAGCAGCGCGAGCTGGCCCCTGGAGTGCTGGTTAAGGTTTTCCCTTGCCTACAGGAAAGATTTCTTTCCCCTCTCCAGTGGAAACACAAGTCCTGACTGTGGGCGACGCCGTGAATGCCGGCACAGAAACCCGACGGGAGCGTGTGCCGCTCTGCAAGTCAAACAGAAACGCAACCACTACCTCATCTCGCCACGTCGCGGCTCTTCAAGTATCGCTCACTGTAAACATCGGGGGGTTGTTGGGTTGTACTGCAAGAAACCAGAGGCGGCTGCCAGAAACCACCGCCCAAAGGCAACCCGGGAGGCTTCATCCTCGCTTCTGGACCTGCAGGAATCGGCAACGCACTGGACGCCACTGGGCACGACCGCGGCCACCCCAGATCGCCGCGACAGCACCCGGCGAGGCTGGCAAAGGGGAAAGCGTTTAAAATCTGATCTTTCCTCGTTCAACAGTAAATGGGATTTAAAAAATATATATATATTGACACTATATAAATACATCGATAAAGCTGGATTTCAAGACAGGTTGGATGATCCGATGGTTTTGCAATTCGGGTAAAGTTCCTTCTCGTGCCTATAGGTTACTCAGCCACGGAGCTATCTTCTGGCTAAACTGCTATTTTGCTCGTGTAAAAAGGTGTGGTGCAAACTTGTGCTCGTATTTTTTTTTTTGTAGAAGATCCCAAAGAGAAGAAAATTTCACTTTTCCAGACTTTCCAATTGGTGTAAGAGTCTGTTCACAGAACGCCCTGAGCCGCGTCCTCTGGAGTCTCTCAAGAACAGGAATCAGAGCTGAACCTTGTCACCAGGATTATCGCTGTGGCCTCTGTGGTTTTTGTTCTATTTCTTTTTTTTTTTTATCCTTTTCCTTTCCTTTTTTTTTTTTTTTTTTTAAAAAAAAACCCTTTAAATAAAGTTTTATTTTCTAATATACATCAAACAATATTCATGCAAAGCAGCAGTCGTGGAGACATCCAGGCTTTCCAGGTTCCTTCTTCCCACATACGCTTGAAAAAATGATCCATCTTGATTTGACTTTGATTGAGATGTTTTGTCTTTTTCTCTTCCTGCCTTTTCAACCCAGATCTCGTATGATTTTGAACACAGTCAGTCCTTGGGCTCTGCTCCCTCCAGAAGAGCCTTGGTATTTATGTGTCCAGCACCTTCCTTGCTTGTTCTCCCTCTTAATTCCCGAGAGTCTATGCAATCCTCTGCCCTTTGCCGCCCGTGAGCGCCGCAACCTTTCTTCAGCTCTCGATAGACATGGCACCAATAAGTTGCTCTACTTTATATGCCAGACGCTGCCTCCGTGCCTGTTCATCCTGCTCCAAAGCCCCGATGAGCTGGCACAGAGAAAGGGAGACAAAAAGAAGGAGAAGTCAGCGTGCGAGAGGGGGTGGGAGAGGTGGGTGGGCAGCAAGATGTGAGCAATGTGAAATGAGGAGGCGTGGAACTTAAATAACGACGAGCGCTTCGCCATGCTGCAGCCGTGCTCAGCGCTTTGTTGGACTGCTCGGTGCACGTTATGCATAACACGATCGTTCCCACCTTTCTACCTCGGACTCCACATTTCTTGTCTCATTTAGCAGGGAAGGGAGGAGATTTTTAAGCCCTAATTGGGGAATAGCTGCAGCACTGTATCACAAACGTCTACGTGCAATTAAATGACAGCCCCCTTCCTTTTAATGGACATAACTGCAAAATAGGTTCTTCGTACACTGAAATGAAGGGGTAGAACAGATGGTGAGAACTTGGTTTCAAGTGATGCATTCATTAAAGGAGCTCAGGCTGCCAGGGTGTCTTTGCAAACCAGAGCCTGCATCACTGCAACATGGGGTTTGTACCACAATGTTCCCAAAACGCAGGGATGTTTCTGGGGAGCTTCAGTGGGTCATGACAACTTTCCACTCCATTTAGGAGTGGGCTGCACTGGGTGCATGCCACGGCTGGGGAATGAAGGCACTCCCACAATATTTTAGCTCTCAGTCCTCCTGGGAAGTACGCATGGCCGGCACCTGAACCAATTTGTGCATGAACAGAACAGAGCGAGGCAGCAGCGCTGCAAGCTACGGAGGATCGAGAATACAGAGAGGAGGAAGGAGCCCTGGGTGGCAGCAAGGGGAATGGCTTCCCAACCCACCACCGCACCAAAGCACGGTTTCTCTCCCACACCACATGTGCCGCAGGGCAGCCTCACCTCTGTGCCCTCCCCGCTGCACACTCACCTCCTCGCTGTACTTGCTGACGTAGGAGTAGATCTCGTTGAGGGCGCTCAGCATGTTAAACTCGATGGAGTGCAGGCGCGACTGCTCAGCGAGGTAGGCATTCATGTCCTGGTCACTGATGGCGGGAAGCTTGGCGATGTCTGCATAATACCTGCAGGGAGGAAGGGCCAAGGGGGGCCATGAGAAACAGACCTCAAACTGCCCTTTTTCTCCTTGCAAATTAAACTTAAGCTCTGTGGGGTCAAGGACATCGTTTTGCTTCATGCTTACAGCTGGTAAAATGGGATCCTGGTCTGCAACAAGAAGAAAATAAGAGCAGCGATGCTCAGCAGTGCTGAGCTGTGCTACCACCTTGCTGGAAGGGCCACCCTGCTCCACTGTTGGCCACCAAAAGCAAAGCTGCTCGGTGCAGAAGGTCACGCAGGACTGGAGCACCCAGGCCAGCCCTGCCACCCCCGGTGCTGCCTCTCACCTCTCCACCCAGCTCTTGTAGCTCGGGATGTCCTTGGCGTACAGCAGCTTGTTGGAGGGGGAATCCTTGCCCAGGCGGTGTTCCGAGGTGGAGCAGGAATCCATGAAGGTCTGAGCCACAACAGAGAGGCAGGCGTCCGTGATGCTGCCTTTGTGGATATCAAACACGAACTGGGGGTTTTTGATGACGTTGACCCAGAATCGGAGAGGGAGGCTGTAAGGAAATCAAAAACCAAACCTCAGTGTTAAGAAAAAGGCTAAGAAAGGACACTTGCTGTGGTTTGTGTACCCAGGGAGAATATAAATGGTGGGAAGCAGGAATAATATGAACTGAGCCAAGCCCATCAAACACCAGTCCTGCCCAGATTGCTTCTGATGGGTTCCACTATGCAAGGAGACACCAATGTGTGCTCACAGCCCAGAACGCCAATCCGGTCCTGTGTTGCATCCAAAGAAGAGTCACCAGCAGGGCGAGGATGGGCAAGGTGCCCCTCTGCTCTGCTCTCTTGAGACCCTACCTGGCGTCCCGGGTCCAGTTCTGGAGCCCTCAGCACAGGAAAGGTGTGGAGTTGTTGGAGCAAGTCCAGAGGAGGCCACAAAAATGATCAAAGGCCTGAAACACCTCCCCCGTGAAGAGAGGCTGAGAGAGTTGGGGTTGTTCAGCTTGGAGAAGAACTTATTGCAGCCTTCCAGTACTTAAAGGAGGCTTGTAAGAAAGACGGGGAAAAACTTTTTAGCGGGGCTTGTAGCAACAGGACTAGGAGTAATGATTTTAAACTAGAAGAAGAGAAGTTCAGACTGGATATTGGGAAGAATTTTTTCATGCTGAGGGTGGGGAGGCCCTGGCCCAGGGTGCCCAGAGCAGTGGTGGCTGCCCCATCCCTGGAGGGGTTCCAGGCCAGGTTGGATGGGGTTTGGAGCCCCTGAGCCAGTGGGAGATGTCCCTACCCATGGCAGGGGTGGAACTGGAAGGGCTTTGAGGTCCCTTCCAACCCAAACCATTCCATGCCTCTATGCTTGGGCCGGACGCTGCTGCCCTGCGCGCCCCAGGAGCCATTCCAGGGGCCGAGTCTGCATGGAACGGTGGAGGAGATGAGGACAGCAGGTGCCGGGGGCAGGCTGTGTGCGCCAGGGCAGAGCTGAGCAGCGCTCGGTGGTACCAGGTGAGCAGCTCCATGAGGAGCCCATTAAACCCGGTTCAGTGGAGTGGGAGCCCACAGTGTAGGGCTGAGCTCGGGGCAGCGGTGCTGCCGCCCCTGCGCTAATCAGCCGCTGCCCGGCCACTCCGCAGCCTATCATCTGCGAGCGGTGCAGCAGGCATCAGAGGCTTTGTCCCCAAATCCCGAGGCCTTTGCAATCAAAGGGGAATTATTATTCCTTTTTTTCTTTGCCTGTATAGCAGGATCAAAAAACCAGCTGCTGCTTTCTATTACCTTTCAAGTCTCGGCGCTCTCTCTCTCTCTACCCATCTCGCTGCACCGACGGCTGCAGCCTTAACTCTTGCTGCTCTGCAGGCCAGCAGCTCCGCAGTGCCATCTCCCCTGACCTCCCCTCCCTCTCTTCCAAGCCTCCATTTACTCCAGTGGCACAAACCTTCTCCCATCTCCCCACCAACATTCCCTTCCTGGCAACGCTGCAGCCGAGCGAAGCGCTCAGCGGAGCTGAGTGCAGAGAGCAGATTTTCCCCCTTCTCCTAAACCCCCAGGGCAGAAGGGCAGACGCAGAGCTCCTGTCTGATGGCTCTGGCAGACCAAATTCTGCCCATCGATGCTTTATTTTTTATTGCTTTAAGGAGTCTCACTTTTTCTGTTTTTTTTGTGATCCCAGCGGTTTTTATCCTAATAACTCCTTCTTCTAAGGCTTTCAAGAAATTGTTTTTAGCTTCCCACAGCCTTAGCGGGGAACCCAGCTTTTGCAGCCGTGATGATTAGAGGCCTTTTAAACCACAAGGGACTCCGGGGAAAATACAAAGTCTTCAGGGAGTGACCATTTGTTATGCTTTATTTTTACATCCTCACAGAGGTAAATTTTTAACCCACGGAGCTTTTAATCCTAAAATAACAGCAGAGGCAGAGACATGAGAGCTCCTATTGTATGGAGAAGGCTGAACGCGGCTGCCGTCCGTGCCGGCCACACACAGGGCTGGCTCCTTCCCACCTCGCCACCTCCTCCTGGTGCCCAAACGCTCCACTTTCTGCCCAAAGCTTTGGGGAAGGCGCACCGCTCGCTCTCCCCTCGCAGCCTGGGCCATGGCAGGGTTGCGTGGGGAGGGCGGTGTAGGCAGGGAGTCCCGCTTCCCGCTAGCAAACCAGCTCTGCAAAGCCAGGCCTTTCCAAAGTCAAGATATGTGGATCTACAGCCTGAGGCCACTGCCCGGCTCCCACCCCAGCAGAGGACCCAGGCGTAGCTGGGCTCGTGGGTTAACATCGCTCGGGGGGTTCAGCTCATGTGTGCGCGGCGTGAACCACTGTCACATCTGCACGGGGTGCTGAGACAGCAGCGATCAGCACGGCTTCATGGTTCATCTCATGCTTTGGAGCTATGGGACTGAGTTGTTCTCAGCCTTCCCAAAGCTCTTCTCCACCTCTGTTTTGCCGCAGGACACAGTTAACTGCTCAATACTCAGGTCTGCCCCCCTTCAGCCCTCCTCCTCCTCCTCCATCATTACCAATTGCTCTTCCACACGGCTGCACATACAACTCACGCTTTAGAGTTATGGGATGTGGTTGTTTCCAGCCTTCCCGATGCTCTTCCCCACCTTTGTTTTGCCCCAGGACACACATAATTGCTCAGTACCCAGGTGTCCTCCCTTCCACCCACCTCCTCCATCCTTACCAATTGCTCTTCCACGTGTGCCTCACATCTGTGTCGTGGATGCCATGCTTATCTGCCTGCTCATCCAAGAAATCGAACATATACTTGATGGCCAGCGGGAGCGCGCTGCCGCGGTGCACGGTGCTGAACAGCGTCTCGAACAAGTCGTCCACAAATTTCTGCAGCGTACCCTGATGGGAGCAGCAACCGAGAAGGTGAAGGGAGGGTCGGGACCACGCTTGGTTGAGCAGCGGTGGCAGGAGGGGATGCCAGATGGTGCTGCCAGCTCTGCACAGCCCCACAAAATGCAGCCATGCACCCCAGAGGAATAAATAAGGTTGGGGTCTGTACGAACGCTGACTGCGCTGCTGGAGGACCCCGGGGGAATGCTCCAGCCTGCGGCTACTCACGGCCGTGCTTGCTCTTTATTTCTAACCCTAAACAATTTCTTTTGCTTTCAAAAGCAAATCTGTGTTATCTACAGCAACAAACGCACAGCAAAAGGCAGGAAAACTCTTTTTGGCCAAAGGAACTGGTTAAATATTTACAAGCACTGCTGCTTCTCTCTAACTCTTTGTGGTTTAATACTGTGCAGAAGAATGAAGTATTGCAGCAATCGCCTTGCAGCATGAGGAGATCTGGGCTGTGTTTCTGTTGCTGCTCCAGGAGCCACCCAACCCCTGGAATCCAGGAATACATTGGATTCCTGATACAGATGGTCCCCCTGGGAGCTGAGCATCGTTAGGGGCTGCACAGGACTCCTGACAAGTGTGTGGAGATGGACCTCCCCATGCATTTCCCAAGCAAATTTAGCGCACGGCAGTTACCTTTGTAGCTAATAGCCTGGTCAGGTAGATCTCGGACACCATCTTACTGCCCCGGTCTCCTTCCTTCTGGTCTCCATGGTCGTGGTTTTTGACCAAGTGCCAGACCTTGACACCGCTCTCCAGGTCAGGGGTGATCATGGGGGCCCGGGAGCGGAGGCTGTCAGGGCTGCCGGTGTAGCGGAAGGTGGAGTCTGAAAGATGGGAAGAGAACTCGGTCATGCTCAAAACAAACCCCTTTTTCATTTCCTTGTCTCTTCTCAGCGATGCCACCCTGCTCGCTAATGCCAAACTCATAAAAACATAGAACGGTTTGGGTTGGAAGGCACTCATCATTCTGCCCACCCCCCCGCAGTGAGCAGGGGCAGCTTAGAATCGTAGAATCACTAGGATGGAAAAGACCTTTGAGATCATTGAGTCCAACCGTACCGAAATCAGCCTAGATCTTCAACCAGATCAGGTCGCACTGGCTTTTTTGTGGCATAAAGAAATGTAACGCTACCAAGCAGCAAAGCTCGGTGTTTGCCAAGGATACGTGTTGGGTCTTCACCGAACAGAGCCCCTCAGACTTAAACCTTTCTGTTTTCACACTCAGACTTGGGACTTTTCTGCTCCACTCATATCCTTTATGGTGTGAAGTCAGTAACACAGGTCCACACAACGTCCACTCTGCCTCCTCCCTGGCAGGTAAGGGCGAGCTCAAAGGGGACCAGAGAGAGGTTTTTCCTTTAATTACTCCGAAAGCACAGAGGCACACGAGATGTATTTAACTTCCCAAAGAATGTGCCTCCCTGGGTAGGTGTCTTCAAGCCAAGATATAGGGCTGAGTAGCACAACCATGCCTTCCCGGGTTTTATCCTCCCCTAAAATCCTTTGTTCTCTGGGAATCTCATGCACTCTCTCAAGTTTAGACTCCAGTTCCCTGCTCCCCCTTCTTGTCGAGACTAAGGGGATCAATCATAAATCAGCCAAGAGAAATCCGCAAGTCATTACCAAAGTAGCTAGATTTTCATCCCTGATTAAGACTTAGATAAATGAGTTCTCCAACTGATACAATTAAGGAGACAGACAGGGGGGCAGCTAGGGAAGCATCCAGTAATTCTATTTTTAAGCATAGCTCTGTACTGATATATAACGGGGGAAGTAAATAAGGATCTCATTTAAATTCCATCTGTACAATTCAAAGTATTAATCTGAACATGAGCAATGAGAGTTCATGCCGGTAGTTTGCAAAAGCTTTTCCATCTGACATAGATCAACGAGCTCCGAGGACTCTGGTTGTGTCACCAAGCCTCGGTTTTCCCATCACCTGAAGTATGTGAAGCGCTGGGCACTCGAGAAGGCTACACCTGAAGGGGAGAAACACCTTTCCTCCTGGCTTTTGCCTAAAGATTCCTCTGGGGATGGCTCCTGAGAACCTTTGCTTGAGAAAAAACCCACATTATTCTGGGAGCTATAAACAAAAGAAGGGAAGGGGTTTGTCAGGAGACCTCTTGTTTGTAAAACACTCCGTAAAAGGAAAGATAATGAAAGATCAGCACAGCAGAGATTTTGCCACTGCTGCCTTTTATGGAAGTATATCATTCCTGTTATTGTGGATTTAGTGCTCTAAGCACACCTGGCACCTCGCAGACTAATTTACTCCGGCTGCAGCATCTTCAGGGACCCTCTGGAAAGCGCCGAGCCCTGCTATTATGCAAATGATGAATTCCCAGGTGTCCACATCCGAGCATGCGGGGTTAAGATTGCTGTTACCCACTTCTGACCCATTAGCTAAGAATTCAGGATCCTCCACTTAGAGAAGGAAGAGATGAAGGAATCAAGCTTTTCCCTGCTTACGTGCGAGGGACACTGAGCTGCTTTCCTGCAGCGGGAACCCCCCGGGTGCTCTGCAGCATCCATCCCCCCTGAGCCAAAAGCCTTTCCCTTGGCTTTTCCGAGACTCATGTTTCCAAAGGCTGCTCATGTGCCTGGCATTTCCTTTTCCTCTTCTCAGCTTCTCTGGTCTTTGCGCTCTTCTGCTTATAGATGGAAAAGCCTTTGCAAAAAGAAAGGAGTAGCTAAGGACATTTTTCAGTTTGGCACATGGATGTGCTTTTGTTTTGGCTCATGGGAAGTGATTCTTTGGAGGAAGCTTCCTCCCAGTGCCGAAAGGGGCTCCAGGAAAGCCAGGGAGGGGCTCTGGATCTCGGAGGACAGGGAGAGGATAAGGGGGAATGGTTTTCAGCTGAAAGAGGAGAGACTGAGATGAGATCTTGGGAAGAAATGTTTTGCTGTGAGGGCGGGGAGGCCCTGGCCCAGGTTGCCCAGAGCAGTGGTGGCTGCCCCATCCCTGGAGGGGTTCCAGGCCAGGTTGGATGGGGGTTGGAGCCCCTGATCCAGTGAGAGGTGTCCCTGCCCATGGCAGGGGTGGAACTGGATGGGCTTTGAGGTCCCTTCCAACTCACACCATTCCACGGTCCCATAAGCTGCTGCTTTTCTCCCACCTAATTCCCTTAAAGTGTTGCCTTCCTGCCCCATGAGGAGATTCCCATTTCAAGCTGTGAGACGCGCTGGTGTCCCACCTCGCTCCAGGCTGGCTCAAGAGCAGCAGGAGCAATGTCCAACCCCTCCCTGAAAGCCATCATCTCCCAAACCTTTAACTCCGCTCCTCACCGTATCGACTAATCGACGTCCGGGATATACTGGCAGAGGCAGGGATATTGTAGGAGGAGGTCTGCTTGGGAACGAGAGCCACAACGGAGCGATCCGATACCTGGGGAGGCAAAGGTAGATCAGTGAGATCCAGCAGGCCAGCCCTTGGGAAAACATGTTCCTGGTCTCGTTGAGCTTCGTGCTGGTCGGCAGCAGCTCTACAGCTGAAGCAAAGGAGTGATAAATCAAAAGACACATAGAAGATGTTTTTGGTCGTTCTGATTTAAGATTACGTTTTATCCAATAAAAATGAGAACCTCAAGAATTGTTGTGATCCAATTAAAGTAACAATGCAGAGGGAATAAACCAGCTATAATAACGTTCTGGACCATAAAACATTCCTATTAAACCATTTTTTATTTTAGCAATTTTTATGAACTTTAAGAGTTTGATTTACAGCTGAGCGAGTCATAAAGCCATCTTTCAGGGTATTAAATTGTCGGTCCCTCTCCTGCACCAGAGAAGGAATTAAAGGCTGGGAAGTTGAACTATAAATGTACATTAGTGCTAACAAGATTTTGTTATAGCAGATTTTAGTAGCCATGTTTAATTTTATCCTCCCTATAAATCTAGGAGTCACTGGAAGTTTTGTAACTTATTTCCCTTAATTAAGAACCTGCGGGTTTCCAGGGAACGGGCCTGAGTGGCTTTTAATTTTGAAGTCGTGGTCTGTGGTGCTGCACGGCAAGGGAGCAGCGAGCGCAGCGACTGCATCGTACAGACCTGCAGATTAACAAATTATTCAGAGGAGCTGCGGACCAGAAATGCCTTTTTGTGCTGGAGAAATTGCTTTTGGGGCTCAATCCTCCGGTATTTGCCAGGAGCCCTGTGAGGAACTCGCCGCTGTCCCCATGCACAGGGATGCTAAAGGGCAGAGCTCGGATTTGCTCCATCTCCCCACGCTGTCAGCAGAAGGTGTGTTTGTCCAACGTCTGTCACCACGAGGTGACCCTGCACACAGCTATCGCTGCTCTCTCCGAGGCTTTGGGTTCCATTCAGATCATAGAATCATGGAATGGTTTGGGTTGGAAGGGACCATGAAGATCTTCCAGCCTAACCTCATTGCAGTGGCACCTTCAAGCAGATCAGGTTGCTCAAAGCCCCATCTAACCTGACTTTGGAATGTTTCCAAGGATGGGGCATCCATGACTTCTCTGGGCAATCTGGGCCAGTGCCTCACCACCTTCAGCGTAAAAAACGATGAAAGGTTTCATCCTTTTCATCATGAAAGGCAAGATATTATTGTTAGTGATAGTGGAAACAACAGTCACTTGTGTTTCACAGCACTAAAGCGAGATATTGCTGAGCAAAACACCTCCAACCCCTCTGTTATTTCTTCTTCTGCTCCTGCCTCCCTTCATCTAATCTACAAAGTCAATGGAAGGAAGGATCAGCACTGATATGATTTTCTGAGGCTGTCATTAGCTGCCACTTCGGTTCAATGTCACTTGGGAGAAACCTGAGCGTGCCAGCAGCCCAGGGTGTTCCCGCGGAGGCAGGAGCTCCCCGGAACCATCTCCACCAGGGCTGTGGTGGAGAGAGAGGCATTCAAAATTCCACACACGGAGAGCACTCTCACTCTCTAAATTTTGGGTCGAATGGCTCTTGTCAGCTAAAAAACACCCGCACACAAACAAGCATCAGACGTAACACACATCCGTTTCCCATCTCGCTCCGCCGTTGCCACGCTCCCATAAAACCCCAGAGACGCCTGCGAAGCTGCCTGGCTGGTTTACAACTTTATAAATATTCCAGTTCTCCTATGAGCTGGAAACGTGCTGCACAAAGCCCCCTGAAGGGAAGAAACCCAGAAGCTGGCGCAGGGGGAGCAGCGAAGCCCCGACAAAACCACTGCGTTTGGGAGGATCTGGTGAGGATGCCGGCTCCACGGCCACACCACCCAGGTCTCATTTTCCACCCAAATCTTCCCTCTCTGCTTCTAATTTGTCATTTAAACTAGTTTCCTCCCCTCTGTGCCTTTCCAGGCTCCCGGCGGCTGACAGGCATCCATGCTCTGCTGCCTCTGCCTTAACCCTGCGTAAGCCACCGTAAATCATTTGATATTAAACTCAGTGTTTCATTTTTCTTGAGTAGAAAACACGCAGGGCGAGACTCTCCCATGGAGTTTAATAGGCGTGAAAGCAAAACGATACCGCACAGCTGTAATACAATTCCTTACAACACAGTCTAAAAGCTCCAGAGAATTTAACAAAGAATTGCACCTATTTAACCTATAAATCTATTTTTATAAATGAAGAAATGAGCAGCAGGCACACACTTCTCTCTATAATTCTGTAAAGCGGTTCAAAAGATATTATAGAATGATGAATATTTCTTTTTAAATCAAATCTGGCTTTTGCATGTGAAGGCTTCCCATTATAAAAACACGTTTTATCAGTTGATGCAGATATAGACTGTACTTCTGTCATCCGAAAACAAATGGAATAGTGTCAAAACCCAGCAGCCAGGTGTGGAGCCAAGAAGCTCTTGGAATTAAATAACCTCCCTTTGCAGAGCCTCCCATCCCCACCCCGGAGCATGGGGAGGTGAAGGGGGCTGGTGTGGCCCCTGGCAGGTGTTGCAGCCCAGGAGCTGCAGGGAATGGGGCTGAGGAGTAAATGCACCCTAGAAATTAGGAGCTGCAGCAAGAAATGTCTTCCTGTGAGGATGGAAAGGCCCTGGATGAGGTTGCCCAGAGCAGCGGTGGCTGCCCCATCCCTGGAGGGGTTCCAGGCCAGGTTGGATGGGGCTTGGAGCCCCTGAGCCAGTGGGAGGTGTCCCTGCCCATGGCAGGGGGTGGAACTGGATGGGCTTTGAGGTCCCTTCCAACCCAAACCACTCCATGATTCTGTAAATTTGCTTATTTTAAGAGTAAATTTGTGGCTCAAGTTTTCCCCCAGGCACTAAAATGGAACAACGCGCCCCCACCCCTACACCACACACATCAGGCAAACACGGCTGTCACTTGTGGCTTCCTTAAGATGACTTTTAAAGATCAAGGCATATTAAAAGTCCCGCTGCTACCCTGCCTGTTGGTTAATCCTTCGCAACTGGCAGGTAAAACAGCTTTCAGAAACAATGGAATTCATCCGCACGTCTCTGATGACATTTTACAGTAATCGGTGTTTAAACCCTTTGGGCTGCTTGGAAAAGTTGACCCTCGAGGCGCTTTTTTTCCTTGCATTTTGCATATTGATGCCGTTCTCTCTGCCGCGCTCCCTGATTATACGGCTCCTGTCAATCCTGGCTCACGTTCAACTTACACAGCATGAGTCACGCTGATGGACTCGAGATGGTGTATAAACAGGGAGAGATGCCAGATTAAATACTAAACACTTCTGTGTAGGTAGTGATGGACAGTAGTAGGTTACAGGTCCCAATTAATGCAGTTATCCTCTGCTGCAGACAGGCTTGGAGTAAAAGCCTTGGATTCTCTTTAATCAAACCTTCCTCAGCTCCATCTTTACCTCTCTTTTTCCATCTTTGCCACATTGTAAGAAGCCCTTTCCAACACACCCATGCAGGGCAGCCTGGCACGGAAGCTGCAAAAGCTAAACATGGCAAAGTCTCTAGGTCACCTCATCCACCCTAGCTGATGCACAGCAGAGCATCTTCACTGTCCAACCGGTTTTAGATGACTTCAATGGCAAAATGCTTCTTACTTGGCTTTGAAAACTACATCAGGGACATAGGAGGTTTGATGTTACTCTGTCAAGAAATAGCCCCTCGTATTCACCCTTTCTTGACCTGGCCTCATCCCGCACCTCCCCGCAGCACTCTCTTGAGCTTTCCATGTGACAACATTTAAAGTATTTGCTGTTTCCCTTCTTCACTCCTTGCAAGATGCTCAAGAGTTCACATGTAGGAAGATCATGAGTATGAGAGACGAGCTGCCGCTGCAGCCTGGTGCTTTGGCCCAGATCTCCCGAGCTTGCAAGGAACGCAGAGCCTTCTCTTCCTTCCCTGCTTCACTCCTGGTTGTCTCAGACTCCCACGCAGTGACCTGAGCTCTGCGGACCATCCCTCCCTTGGTCTCACGTTTCTGGCAGCAGCGGCTCAGCCCTCTCCACCTCTCCCTCTATCTCACTAGCACGGCTGGTGGTTTTAATTTAGCCAATTTTCAACTCCGCTGGTTTCTTTAAGATCCACGTCAAGGTTGCTTTCCCATCTAATGCGCAAGCACATTGAACCCTTCTGCTTCATCATACAAATGTGACCTCCCTGTCTGTCTTGGTAGATGAGATACTTGGGAATTCAATTTCTGCTTTGCTTTTCTGCCCTCCTGGCAGCTTTCTGGGAGCTCTCTGCTGAGGCTGCTTCCTTACCTGATAATGCATCAAGGTGTTCAAGCGCTTCCAGTCTCCTTCGATCTTGGTGGTGATGTCTTCATCCTGCAGGACCACGCGTGCAATCCGGCCCTGCCGCCACTCTGCCGGAGAGGCAAAACCAGGCAGATGGTTAGAGGGAAATGGCACTCACAGCCTCTACCTGGCCCGAATAACCACTGGACAGATGATCCCGTAGAAAAGTCCACCTCCCAGGGAAGAGGCACCCAGAGAAAGCTAAATACTGCTCTTAAATCTTACAACTGCACGGAAGGTCCCGCTGACAGCACTGTGCAGCATTTCCATTACCACACAGAGGGTTCTGCAGTGTTTAGTTAAACTAAGGCGCAGGAACTTCCCAGCCCCTCCTCCAACCCCAACCCCATCTGAGAGAGGCTTTGCTCAGCAGAGCACAAGAGTAAACAACTCCTGAAGCCTCCACGATCAATGGACAATTAGCTGATCCCACAGAGCTCAAAACCTATCCAGCAGGAGCAGCGCCGATGCTTTTTAGGGGCAGAAATGTGTGCGTTATGTAGGCTGACCTCTAGTTTTCAAGCTCTGCAAGACCCACTGAGAATCACTGATAACAAAACCCTCTCTGATCTTCCCCAGGTAGAGAAGCTCCTACCCAAATCCATGTCAACAGCTCTTGGTCTTTGAGAATATGGGACGTTTTTGTACACAGCATCGAGGATCTTCTCTTTGACTTGAGTGATGGTGTCACAGTTGAGCACCTTCACGGGGATCTCTGGACTGTTCTCATTATCCGGGTTCACGCAGTTTAGGATCTGGAAGGGAAAGAGAATCACATGCTGTTCTTAAGGGCTTCAGACAAGCATCCAGGAGAAACAAATCCGTCACAACAACACACTCTCATAATAAAACCCCACTGCTTCCCTACTTGCATCATTGCTGTTGCATGTGGGACATCTTTCAAACAACTATTAAGGTAGCAGTCTGGGATGTCCATTTTCATTTGCTGGAGGGAGGGCAATGCTCAGTGCACAGGTAGATAAAACACATCCCTCAAACCCTGCCTTTCCAAACCTTATCTCAAGCTATTTGTACCTGGAAATTAGGGACGCACGTGGTTTGGGCATGGGTCTACCAGCGTGATGTTTTATTGGCATCACTGGCAACCGTTATGCTTTGCAGTAGTGTCCTAATCACCAGCCTAAACGTCAGAACCGCTCACAGCCAAGTCGGGAGGACAGAGGTGATGCAATGACAGCTCTGACAGCGATCACTCACCAGAGTTTTGTACTCAATTTGCTGCCGGATCAGCTTGTCCTCACTGAGGGAGTAACGGGCTTCTCCCGTGATGGCATCAATCGGACCTTTCTCCATTTGTTGCTTGATGGCACAGTAGAGCATGAAGAGTGGCTCTCCAGCACATTCCTACACAACGAGACAGACAGCAAAACTAACACAGAGGTGAAGGTGCATCTCCTCCAGGGCCACCGGCCTGCAGACAGACTTTGCACACGATTCGTTTCAGCAGAGCTGTAGCCCCACTGCCTCAATCCTCAGCACATGTGCAAGCCAGGCTCAGCCCCCGGCAGCTCCTGCAGAGGACATCCAAAACCGTGAGCTCTGTTGCTTGACGGGTGTGTTGTCTTTGGCTTGGTAAATCTCTACTGAATCTACATGGCTGTAAAAAAGGAATTTGAGATATTGAATTCACTCTTCCCTCCCATGAAGCAAATTCTGTGGGGCTTTAAAGTTGAAAAACGCAGAAGCCCAGGCTTGGAGATGTAAGTGAGAATTGTCTCCAAGTACTAAAGAGGTGCAAGCACTCGAGAGGGGGATAGTTTGGAGTGCTCTGGAGAATACAGCTAGGTGAAACAAGGCAAAACCAAAGCCAAGACACAGTTAAACTAAAGAGTGGAAAACCTCCCAAGCAGAGCCTCTAAACAGCACTCGAGGGAAGCAACAGAACCTCCATTACATGTGAGTTACACCCGGCAACCCGAGGGTTGAGCCGCGCGGAGCACATCCCACGGAGCAGCAGAACCAGGTGGAGGCATCTCCAAGCAAATCCCCCCCCTCCCGGCTCTTGGTCCCACATCATCTGTCTTGGAGCCCGACTGAAGAGTTCCCAGCCCCGATTCACCCTGGGGATGGGTGGGGGGAGAGGCAGCAAAGCGGCAGCGGGGACTCAGCTCCATCCCTCCTTACCTTGAGGAACTTGTGGAGGAGGAAGGCAAACCAGTTCGTCAGCATCTTCTCAGCCACCGACTCGGTCCTAGGGAAGCCAGGAGGACACACACATTACATTCAAGACCAAATCAGGCATGAGAGGCCCCAAATCAACCTGGGTGGCACCACAGAAGGGGAAACTGAGCTGCTAAGTCAGGATTACACTGAGCAACAAACTGGTTTATGTGCTGCATGGGACCTCGTGGCCTCAGATGTGCAAAAAGCATCTCTCTAAGGGATGTAGAAGACACCAGATGTGCACCCCGCCACAGCTCCTGTGGAGCTCTGAACCAGGACCATGGCCCCGGAGCAGGTAGGCAGCAGGATGCGACCAGCACCATCCTCCCCACCGCCTCTCCTCCCTGAGCTGACAGCATCTCACCCAGCTGACAGCCCTGATGGCGCTGGTGACAGGGAGCCCGGTGACACTCAGCTCCTCGCACGTGGTGCAAATTACAGCCTGGCGCAGTAAATCACTGGGATTTGTGCGGCTGCTGGCAATCAGGGACCGAAGAGCGACAATGGCAGGGAAATTGCAGCTTTCTCCCAGGTCCCACCCAGCATCCTCTCCCCACATTGTGCCCAAGATTATCTCTAATTTAAATACAATGGTTCCTAATGATAGTTTTTAATGCTGGCTCTGCAGGACCAGGAGACCTTCCTTAAAGGCTCACAATCCCTCTTCCCAGGCCAGGGTGTCTCACCGCCCACACCTGAGCCACGCAGAGCAGGCAGGGCTGTGCTGGGGAAGCTGCAAACATCCCCCTGCGGCACAACCAGCCTTCTCCTCACTCTACACGTGATACCAGAATCCAGTCCAAAGTTCAACAAGCGAAGAAGGGTGGATCCAACACCTTGTCCTCCCTTTCCTTTAGGGATTGGGTCCCCTTCTGCCTTCACCATGAGCTTGCAGTGAGGCAGCAGATCCACCAGGTCTGGGCACCTCTCTGCGCTGTCATCCCTTTGGCCAACATCTCCTGGTGTCATGGAATTAGGGACTGCCTCTTAATATCATAGAATCGCAGAGTGGTTTGGGCTGGAAGGGACCTCAAAGCCCATCCAGTCCCACCCCCTGCCATGGGCAGGGACACCTCCCTCTGGATCAGGGGCTCCAAGCCCCATCCAACCTGGCCTGGAACCCCTCCAGGGATGGGGCAGCCACCACTGCTCTGGGCAACCTGGGCCAGGGCCTCCCCACCTGAACAGCAAAACATTTCTTCCCAAGATCTCATCTCAATCTCCCCTCTTTCAGCTGAAAACTGTTTCCCCTCATCCTATCCCTGCTCTCCCTGATCCAGAGCCCCTCCCCAGCTTTCCTGGAGCCCTTTCCAGTACTGGAAGCTGCTTTAAGATTTCCCCGCAGCCTTCTCTTCTCCAGGCTAAAATATGTATTTATACAGCATCCCGCATGTTTGAAAACTCTGACATTTAATGAAAAACACACCCTGTAGAAGCAACAGGGTTTCATCACAAAGTCAAGCACAGCAAGAATAAATGGGAGCCACAGATTTCAGCAAACAAAAAACTGACGCCAGTCAGCAAACGGACCCGGGGTCACATTATCCATCATCTCTCAGGATCACAATATCTGCCAGGAATTTGTGAAAATGTCTGCAGATCCCTAAAGAATTTCAGCCTGAATTGATTAACTGCCTAAAAATTCATCCTGCAAATTGACACGCATATTGTTCTCCTCTTTAAAATATTTCAGTCACCCAATTAGGGAGGAGAAGAGCTGACACTGCTGCGCCGGCGAGCCAGGGCAGGCAGAGAGGCAGGGACACAACCTAAAGACTAGGTGAAAACCTTGGAAAACGATGCATTAAGGGCTTCGGGGTGAATAGTAATTTAATAATCTATTTTGTTAACAGGTTATTAAATTAAAAATCGGTTATATTGATAAATTAAGCATAAATTAATTGATAAATTAAGCATCTTGATTAGCCCTAGTGAAGTCATGCTGTGTTCAGTCCTTGTTGGCTGCTCATGCCCTGACACTGGCACCAGCACCCGGATAAAAACAACTGAAATATGGAGTCATGGAGAAGGTGGGACATATAATATGGGATGAGGGTATCGGATATTGCCCATGCCTAGCCATTCCCTTTTATTTCTTTATCAGAAATACAAGATCAGCTGAACGAAACAGGGAAAAGAAACACTTTCATAGAATCACTGAATGGTTTGGGTTGGAAAGGACCTCAAAGCCCATCCAGTTCCAACCCCGCAGGGACACCTCCCGCTGGCTCAGGGGCTCCAAGCCCCATCCAACCTGGCCTTGGACACATCCAGGGATGGGGCAGCCACCACTGCTCTGGGCAGTGCCCTGTTCCAGGGCCTCCCCACCTGAACAGCAAAACATTTCTCCCTAAGATCTCATCTCTATCTCCCCTCGTTCAGCCAAAAACCTTTGGAGTACCTCCATCAAATCCTGTTTCTCCTGAATCTCACTCTCATCCCAACACAGAGTGACATCATAAGATACTCGCAGAGCATCACACCCAGGGATGGCCAACGGTTACGTTCTTCATCGCTGTCTGACACTGGCAGAGGACAAGGGCTGCTGATCACCTTCCTCACTGCTGGGTGCAGCCACGGGAGCACCGTAGGCTCCTTGCTAACAAATCTGCACTACAAGACTGTCCCTGGCCTCCACTTCCATGGAAAGCCCTTGGAATGGACCAGGTAGGCCATCCTTTAACCCCATCCTGCTGCCCCGGGGTCTGACCTCTCTTCCTCTCTGCTGCCCACAGCGACAGCTGCTGCAGGGCTTTGTGCTGCCCCTTGGCAGGCGTCGCTGGGCTGGTATCGGAAACGCGGCTACGGATCTTTCTCTGAAAATCAAAAATGAGCTCTTGAAGATTAACACAACAGGGGAGAATCCCTACACTCTGAGAAAATCCTTCTCGTATTGACCATGTAACAAGGGCAAAGCACGATGCAGGAATGACTTTCCAAAGGAGCCTGACGCCAGCAACCAGCGCCTTGGCCGCTCCTCCGGCTTTCTGAGGCACTGGGAATAAACCAAAACTAAACAAAAAATTGCTGAGAGAACTCAAAAAATAAATATGTATGTTATTAATTTTCCCTGCTATACGTAGGTCTCCAGACTGCTGTGTGCTGCTCTCCGTGCCAGGAACCAGAGCAGCTCTTTGATTTAATGTCAACTTTTCTGCTGCCTCCCGTGAGGGGTACTTCGTGGAAGAAAAAGAGATGGGAAAGCGAGGAAGAAAGAGAGAAAGAACTGAGCGCCAATTATCAACTGCTGCCACCAGAGAGCTCAAAAAAATAAAACAAGAAAACTATCTCACTCTTTGGCTGATCATTCCTTATTAAGTCACAGCAAGATGTTCCAGCCTGGGTTGTTTTATGCACCGACACCACCGGGAGCTGGGATGGGAGCTCCAGCCGTAAGTGTAACGGGGCTTGGGATGGGACAAGGGAAAACGGTTTTCATAGAATCAAAGCATCATAGAATAGTTTGCATCGGAAGGGACCTTAAATCCCTTCCAGTCCCACCCCTGCCATGGGCAGGGACACCTCCCACTGGCTCAGGGGCTCCAAACTCCATCCAACCTGGCCTGGAACCCCTCCAGGGATGGGGCAGTACCACTGCTGCTCTGGGCAACCTGTTCCAGGGCCTCCCCACCCTCACTGTAATGAATTTTTAAATTAAAAGAGGGGAGATTCAGGCTAGATAGAGCGGGAAAAGGTTTTTACAGTAAGGGTGGTGAAGCACGAGCAACAGGTTGCCCAGAGAGGTGGTGGGTGCCTCATCCCTGGAAACACTCAAGGTCAGGTTTCCCTCGAAATGGCTAAACTGGGGCAGGACAGTCGGCCTCAACGCTGCCGGGCTGCCCGTGGCCTTGTCTTTTCGCTGGGTGCCGTGGAGAGAAGTGGGCACAGCTCTGATCGCCAGCCGTGTGTATTTTGGAGCACAGCGAAAAGTCATTATTGATGGCTGAGGCAGAAGACGCCTTCCCAGCGAGTCGTCAAACCACGGGGGAAATTAAGACGGCTCCCTTTTCTGAGAAGAGTTATTGCCTCTGCAAACACGGCCAGATTTAAAGCAATTTCCTGTCAAGGATATTCATTATGGCTGGAGGAATCCCTGAAATTTTCCTAGAGCTGTGAAATCCTCCCCGTCACCCACCCGCCTCAGCCAGATGAGGCCACCGCGTTCCTGCCACTGGCTGAGACCGGGCTCTGCAGCACAGCCAGGACCCAAAGGGACACAGATGGAGGCAGCTCGTGACACAGAGGAATCGTGGATCCAACTTAAGACCCTCTTCAACCATCTGCGAAATCACAAAGTAGCCTTAACGCTGTGTCCCAGAGTCTGGTGAAGAATGGATGGGTCAAAGTCCCCCATGGAAAGCAGCATTTTCCTTCTGACACCCCTTCGGTCCTGCAGAGCCCCTGGATGCCACCAGCAGTGTGGCCACACCAGCACTGACCTGCCTGCAGTCTCACCCTCTCCCTGCATTACCTGCGCAGCAGCAGTTTGGGGTGGTTCTTGTTTTCCAGGTTCTTCTCGATGAGGTCAGAGAGCAGCTGCTTCAGCACGTCCGTAGCGTACTCCAGCTTGCCTTGCAGACCCGTCATGATGAGCGAGGCCACGTTGCCGCGATCGCGCATGGAGAAGCTGCGCTGCATCTCCAGCGTTCGGATGAAGGTCAGCAGGAAGACTTTGTTGTTGATCAGCTGAGCAAAGAGCTTCAAGGCCTTCTCCACGCTCTGCTGCCCGTTCCCTTGGACCTGTGGTGGAGAAGAGCACACCCATCGGCCAACGAATGGGAGAATAAGGGACCAGAGAGCAGTGACCAGCGCATCACTGAAGGTGACGGTTTAACCCTGGGTGCACAAGCCAGCACCCTGTCTTTCAGGGTCTCAGCACCCCTAAACATGGGCTTTGGCCTGACCTGAACAAACATCACCCTTTTGGGTGACAGCTCACCTTAATCATTAATCATCGCTCCAATCTGCACTCTCTGCATGCCATAAAGCTGCTGCTTGGAGGCTAATGGCCCTATAAATGACACACAATTTTGCTCATTCTGCACAAAAAGTGACACTCTTGCAAGTAAATTAAATAATAATTTAGACTATTCCTTTATTATGGGACAAGTGTAAAAAATTAATTGAGGTTTTCAGCCAGTTGCAAGATTCCAGTGATTTATTACAAGTGAAAATGATGAACTACATTAAAGCAACTCTGTACCAAACATCTTGGAGACTTACATATTGGTTTTACTAACGTTACATAATTAAGCGACTGTGTAATTGGCAACACATTTATCACTTCTGCAATTCTGTTCTTCATGAGTAGAACAAATAAAAAGCATTCAGAGTTGTTTGCTGGAGTATCGGCTTGTTTGGCAATTTAAATGGTGAACGTAACGCACCGGACTGGAAAATTCAGGCCATGGAAACGGGCTGGGAGAGGCTGGATTAAAGCCTGCTGGGTTTCACCAGTACCACAGTAACAACACAGTGCTGGTGGCCCACTGGAAAGGAATCTAATTTGATGCAATCTAATTTTGTCCATCACTACAAGAAGGTCATCGAGACGCTGGAGTGTGTCCAGAGAAGGGCAACAAAGCTGGGGAAGGGTTTAGAGCACAAGTCTTGCGAGGAGCGGTTTATGTTACCAATTTTTCTAAATCCTCTATGAATATCTGATTTAGTTCTTCCCGTGCCCTAGCGTTACACCGGGCAGGTGATGGTGCTTGCTCAGGTCCAGCCATGCCCGGCCACAGCGCTTGCCCTCCTGTGGACACGCCATGGAACAGCAGCAGGGTGCTCCAGGCAGGATGCTCCAGGCCAACAGCCTTCTCCGGCACCCTAGTTGAGGAGGACTTTAAGAGAACACCGAAAACTTACCTGGCAAGCTCTCCTGCTGGCCTATAGCCACGTAAAACCCCGCGAAATAAAGCTAAAGCGACTCCATGGAGAAGAAACAGAGGGGAATCCAGCAGTGTGTGATGGAGATAGAACACTAGCTGCTCGGTTTAAATGGGCTCAGCCTACAAACCTCGATGCCTCTAATCAGATCGGGTGTGGAAGGCATAAAGGTGCTTCAGAGATTCACAGTGGCTTCCCTGAGGGTGCATGGAAGCTTCAAGAGGCTGGAGCACAGCCTGTTCCTTACCTCCAGCTCCCGCAGGACAGGGTGGTCCTCGATGCCGGGGAAGAGGACCCTCATGGCATACGTCCGATAGTCGAGGTACGGGATCCCAGAGCGATCCAGGTCACTCGTTAATTCATTGATGTCCGTCTGCAGCTCTGCAAAAGCTGTTTGGGGAGAGCAGAGAAATATGGGTGAGCTCTGGGAGCCGAGGCTGCGCGCAGAGGCTTCGGGAAGGGCTGTCTCTCTGCTCTCCTTGTGGGCACAGCAGCAACGGTAACAGGGCCAGCTCAGCACACCCATTCAGAGGAGCTGCTGCCGTGGAGCTCAGACAGACCCTTTCCAGTACAGAAAGGGGTCCCAGGAAAGCTGGGGAGGGGCCGATCCAGTGGGAGGTGTCCCTGTCCATGGCAGAGGGGTGAAACAGGACGGGCTTTGAGGTCCCTTCCAACCCAAACCATTCTATGCTATGATAAAATACTCTTTGTTCAGCCTTGCAAGGAACCAGCCTCATGTATATCAAAACCCTCAAGCGACATGTCTATCTATTCCAAATAATACCCAATATTTCCCAGAAGCCAATGCTTAAGGAGCTTCTTCCTCTCCCTCAGACCTAAGGCTCACACCATACAGACTCAATGAGGGACTGGACGAGTTTTCCAGCTGTCCTGCCTTCCATCTGGGAAACACACTGCTTCCAGAGGGCCCAAACCTCCTCTGTTCCCATCTCTGTGCCTTTAGAAAGCCCTTTACTAGAGGCCATTAGACGAGGGGCCATACTGTGCTGGGCACCCTGGGGCTCGCACCGTCCTCCAACGCGATCCAAGCATGTCACTTAAGCAGGATCAAGCTCTAATCCTATTCTCTGCACATTAGAGCCGTGTCTGCTGCTGACACACTTGTTGCTGCCCACTCTCGCGCATCGGGGCAGGCGTGTGAAGCTCATGGGGGCAGGCACCCTGCTGCAAAACCTGGGGGACTGGGGTGCTCTGGCGGGTTAGCTGGGGACCGGAGCACGGGGTCACAGCACGCAGAGAGCCTGGTCCAGGCAGTACTGACCCTCCTTGCACTCCAGGGCCACTCGGGACTCCAGGTTGTCCATCTGCATCTGCAGCCTCTTGAGGGTCAGGTCATTCTCTCGGGACTTGCGCTTGTAGGCGATGAGGACGATGATAACGATGATGAGAAGCAGGCTGCCCCCGGCCGCGATGCTGACGATGGCTGGCAAGGTGAGGAGGCTATCGGAGATGATGCTCACTGAACCAGGGGAGAAGATGATACCACCAACACGCACCTGCAAAGCACAGCAGAGGTAACCAACAGCTTCTGGTGAGGGGGTCAAGCCTGTCCCAAAGTCCCATCCTTCCCAGCCAGGGTTTGCTCTGCACGGGCTGCGCAGACCCCTAAGGAAGATAAACCCAATTGCCTCTGTTTCAGCCAGGACTACAGCAGCTCTGATCGCCTTCAAACACAGAGGGTGCAGCTTGTGTGAATGCTGTGAGGCTTCAAATCATGATAAATGTACCAGCCCTCCACTATCTGGGCTTTGTTCCTATTATCTGATGGCTCCATTTGACTTTCATTTTATAAGCTTTCAACTCCCTTTTGTAAACCATGAACATTAGCAACCCAGTGATAATTTCACCGACAAGAGGCCAGAGCAACTGGGAAGAGAGAACAGAGAAGGGAGGAGAAAGCCCCATGTGGAAGCCAGAGAGCAAACACGGTGGAGGTTAATGCTGGTGTGGGCTTTTCTTGGGTGCCCTGACCACAGCTGCAAACAGCTCTCAGCCAGTTTGTCCTTCTGTGAATCACACTGTGATAATCTGAAAATGTTTTGGATGCTAAACGTAAAGGGAAATAAATCACAATTACACTCCCATTTGGGCTCTACTCAAGCACTTCGGCAACTGCGTGCTTGGTCTGCGAGCAGATCAGAGGAAGCAGCAATGCCCAAAACCAAAGCAGAGAGAGACACCAACTGTTATCCTGGATAAGGCTGTTGATCCAACCAGTCCAATGCTCAGATGTCCCTGGATGCTTCTGCTCCAGGAAAAAGCAAAACCTCGCCACCCACTTAGCAGATCAGGACTGCCTGCAAGGATGGGTAAAACCCCTTGCTATCCCACGGGAGGGAGAACAGCCCAATGAAAATGGTCTCACCTATGGAAGGAAGAGCAGGTGGCACCAGAGGAAGGATGGTACCGGGTGCTGAAGGCACTACCAGAAAGATCTGGTCCTTCTAGAAGACCTAGACTCTTAGGACATGGGGAGTTTCAAGGAAGGAATAAGTTTCTCCATGCTAATCCACATCAATATTTCAAACTCAGCCACGAAAATCTAAAATCCTACCCATCCTTGGACAAGAAATTGCACTCAATGTCTGAGAGAGTCAGGGAGATGGAGGAAGAGAAGGAAGGATGGGAGGGAAGGGGTGCTGACAGAAGTGTTTGGTCCCTCACCATCACTTTGTGCTGTCCGGTGAGATTTGGTGGCTCACACAGCAGTTGGGTCTCGGAGACAGTGACGGCACAGGGCGTTTCTCCAATCAGCACAGTGTAGTTGAGCTTTGCTCCTCCAGGAGCAGGTGGGCACAGGTTTCTGCCCTAGGGACAAAGGCAGAGAAGACTGTACAAAGATGTAGTGCATTTCTCCAGTTTTCATAGAATCGTTAGGTTGGAAAAGACCTCCAGGCTCATCCAGTCCAACTGTTGGCCCGGCCTCACTGTGGCTACTAAACCATGCCCCAAAGTGCCACATCTGCATGGTCTTTGAACTCCAGCAGGGATGGAGACTCTGACACTGCCCTGAGCGGCCTCTGCCAGGGTTTCACCACTCTTTCAGTAAAGAAATTTTCCCCCATATCCAAACTAAACCTCCTCTGGTGCAACTTGAGGCCATTTCCTCCCATCCTATCCTTTGTTACTTGGGAGCAGAGCTCAGCACCCACCTCACCACAACCTCCTTTCAGGAGCTGCAGAGCACGATGAGGTCACCCCTCAGCCTCCTCTTCTCCAGGCTCAACAGCCCCAGGGCCCTTGTTTGCTCCTTATAAGACTTCATCTCATTCCCAGCTTGGGCAAACGATGGACTAGCATCCAACATACCCCATTCTCCAAAGGGGGTATAAAACTGCTCCCTCTGGGATGTTTTTGCCTCGTCTCACCAGGTAAGGGTCCCCTTACCTTCAGGATGATGGGTGACCCCGGCTTCTGCTCCAGCACCCCGGTCGGGCTCAGAAGTTCAAACGTTGGGTTGGGGTAGTATATAAACTTGGTGTCGTTGTAGACCAGCAGGGACTGCACGTTGTTAAAGATAAACCCAAACTCATCCGGCCGCTCAACGGCATCCAAGCCGGGCCGGTACTCGGCGGTGAGCGGAGGTGCCAGGCAGGCCAGCGCCGTGGCGTTCACCGCCTTGCACACCTGTAGGGAAAGTGATGCTTTGAGAGAAGGCAGGGAAAAACCTCACCCTGATCTGCACCAGGATGTTCAAATTCAGCTAGAAATATTTATAATCCAGGTTTGACGCCTTACGGTCACAGTTTGGGGGAATTGGCCTCCCTTCAGCCAGCTCAGGGATGGAACGTGAGCTTCAAAATGAGCAGTGTTTTAGAGGAGCCAGAGACTTGCGCAGCGGATCGCTCGGCCTTCTTTCTTTCCTTTCTTCTTTCCCATTGCAGCCTCTTTGGGTACACTGGCTTTGAAACAGCCCCCCAGCGAATACCCACTCCAAACTGGTGATTAGAGGCAATTCCCTGATGCCAGCGAGGGAAAGGAGCGATCGGCCGATACTCGTGGCCTGGAGGGAACGTGAAGGTCATCTCCTGCCGGGCTGAGGACACCCACGGCTCCTCCAGGCCTGGAAGCAGGGAGCTGGCTGATTTATGAGACTCTTTGCCTTCTGAAACAGCGAGAGCCCAACCGTTTGGCCTCCCTCCACAAGTGGAAAATTTAATTTCACTCAATTTTGTGTCTTCGGAATTATTTTGGTAGCGCTATAACTGTAAGTGCTAACAACAAAATTAGATGCCTTTTTAAAAAGAGCTCAGAGAAAAAAGGTCTTCAGAGAGGGAAAGAAGAAAAGGAATAGGGAAAGATCACTAAGTGATTTGCCCTTTTGGAGATAATCCAGATTCAGTCAGAAAGATCACTGCATAGAAACAATATTCTTCAGTTTTACTTGGTCAAAATAATTTCTATTGGTCCTGGAGGTACAATTCTTACTTGTAGCACACAAGAACATCGTTTAATTCCCATTTAGCTCAGGATTCATTGCAGTTTCTCACTCTCGGACTGAAAAAATACAGCTAGGGGAGGGAGGTGGCTCTCCAGATCAACTCCAAACTCTGCTACCAAGGTGACAGGAGGGAAGAGGCATAAAAATAACACCCAGCTTCACCAAAATACCCAGAGCCCCATGCCCAGCATCCTTCGCGTGGTGAGATGGGTGCAGGGAAGCAGCACCTGGCTTTACTGTGGGGATTAAGCTGCAAAAGAGGCCTCAAATGTTCTTGTTCAGAAGCATTTTCCCCTCTCTCCTTCCCTCCCCAGGCTGGGACAGCCTCGCTGAGCCTCGAGCCGCGGCAGTAGGAGGTTTATTTATAGAGAGGCAGCTAGGGAGAGACTAGTTAAACATAGCAGCCTCAGCGCTGGCAGGTCCCAGTGCTGCAAAAGCTCCAGGCTTTTCTAGAAACAGGAGGACTAAAATGGGAAGCATGGAGAAGCTGGGGAAGATGGGGACAGCTACGCTTGGACTTCCCATCATAATGTGCCTGTAGAGCTGAGCTACATCCAGGGAAAGGGAAGGATGCTAAGAAGAGGAGAGCGCTCAGGGGCTCCAACAGGAGGAATTTCAGGAGTGAAACAAGTTTCTCTGACCCAAGGCAGAATTTGAGGTGATAGAGATAAAATGGAGTCGTCTATTTCCAGCTTTAAAAACTCCTCGGCAGTTACTGTGCTGCTGAGGAAGTAATTTGTGTGTGACAGAATGATTTGGGTCCACAGCCACCTCAAAGCCCGTCCAGCTCCCATGGGCAGGGACACCTCCCACTGGCTCAGGGGCTCCAAGCCCCATCCAACCTGGCCTGGAACCCCTCCAGGGATGGGGCAGCCACCACTGCTCTGGGCAACCTGGGCCAGGGCCTCTCCACCCGCACAGGAGAACATTTCTCCCTCAGATCTCATCTCAATCTCCCCTCTTTCAGCTGAAAACCAATCCCCCTTGTCCTGTCCCTGCCCTCCCTGATCCAGAGCACCTCCCGAAGCTTTCCTGGAGCCCCTTTCAGCCCTGGAAGCTGCTCTAAGGTCTCCCTGCAGCCTTCTCCAGGCTGAACAAGCCTCACTCTCCCAACCTGTCAAGGTGTCAGTGTCCTTCTTTGCTGCTGACGGTCTGCGTAAGCCTAAGGAAATACCTTCTTTTCAGCAGCTTGTGCCATGGCAAGTCCCACCACGAGAGAGCACCAGCACCAGTAACGGGACACTGGGATGGAAGGACCCACCATGTGGCAGCGCACAGGGATGCTCCCAGCCCAGCAGCAGAACCTCACTGACAGCAGCTACTTACATTGACAAACTCCTTGCCATTGTACTTGACGCGGATCCTCGGCTCCTGGATGACATCCAGGTTGGAGCCGGTGATGGTCAGAGGTGTGTATCCGCTGTGGAGAAGCGGGAGACACCTGATTAATGAATTGGGCAGGAGAGACTGGGGCTCTGTGGAGAGATTGTGCTTGACAACAAGGATGCTCGTTGATCTCAGGAAGATGTTTTCTGCAGACACTTCAGGCACCAGGCAACAGCGTGGATTAATATCCTCTCCCTGAGTCGCTGGGGAGCGGTGTCTCACAAGTTACATCCTCTACTCTCTACAAGATTCCCTATTCTCTCTGCACCCTCTCCCACCTCACAGCACGGCAGAGCAGCAGGATGAGAAATGGGACCAAAGGAATCAACTGAGTTGAGACTAAACGCGTAAGACAATAAATTAGTCACAGTGTTAAATGATTTACACAGCGGTGTTTTTAAGGAACAGGATGAATGGTACGTGCAGTGAAGGAACTGACGTGTGCTTGCATCTGGCCTGCAGACGCAGCAAGTTGTCACACAGAGGTGGGGAGGGACGAAGAAGAACACCCGCTGCCATCAGGGCCAGGGAGGACATAACCCCCCAGGCTCCAGTACCCACATTCTCCTACAGCCAATGCCTCTGAGCAAAGTCTTTCACTCTTGGCTTCTTCTTTCATGTGTTAATTGGAGCAGCAGAGCCCAGATTCACCCCAGCCTGCAGCGCCTCGGCAGTAGAGCCCAGCTGTGCCCTTCCCACCACCCCTCTGAGCAGCCCTGACCAGCCCATCGCACCCAACACCAGATGCGATCTTCCATTTGGCCTCAAAGCAAACACCTCACAGAGCCTGCTGCAAGACATTTGCTTCTTTTATGGGCAATATTAAAAGGAATAAATGGAATGAGAGAGGAATAGCTGTGTTACAGCCCTTGGAAGCACAACCATTAAAGTAATACCAGCGGGTGACTGCGTCCCAGGGTTTTTAGCATCACGGCCATCCCACCCCTAGCAGTCAATCTGGGAGGAACAGTATATTTTGATTAGCATCAGCTTTTTCCTTTCTCTGTGGTTGCTGGTTTTGTTTTATTCCAGGACTACAAGAAGCAGCCTTTAATGAGCGATTGTGCACTTCTTCAGCAGACGGCAGTGATCTCAGGGCTTTACTCGTGCTCCCAGGATCCCAGTGCCGACTGCTGCTGCTGTAATTGCCTTAGTAATTGCAACTAGTAAATCTGGACCTGATTTTTGGTAAACACAAACATCACAGAGGCCCAGCACTGACAAATCTGAGGTGGTGGGGTGGGATGTATGCTTCCAAATATTCTCTCTTTCTCTCTCACTGAGTGTACGCTGAGAGAGAAGATCCAACGCAGGCAAGCTGGCTCCTCGCCTGCTATCAGACCCTTGTGTTACCTGGCGATGCTCCACTCGGGTTCGATGTGTTGCACCTTCGGGTCATCGATGTACTCAAACAGCAAAGTCTGCTCGAGCTGAGCCCGGTCGACGCTGACAGAGACGTGAACAGCCCCCAGGCCATGGGCTGATGGGGCCGACACACAGACAATCTCGTTCATGGATCGCCTGCGCGAGAGAGAAGCCAGAGCAACGTTAGAGGGTGGGTGCGGCATGGAGGCAGAACCCATCCCTTTGTCCTGGTGCTGCCCTGCAGTGGGGCAGCTCACGACAAGGCAGAGCCCTCAGTCAGCCCTGGGCTCCAAGACCTGGAAAATGAACGAGCTCCTGCGGGCTTCACCGGCACCGCAGCGAGGAAGCGGAGCTCTGCAAGGGAAAGGACTCTGCCTGCCCACCAAGAGAGAAGTGCAGGCTCCCTGAAATTACTCTTTGTGCCAACCTGCAGCCTCTCGCACCCCTCTGTGAACCCGTTGCCTTCTGTTGGGCGTGTGAAAACAGATGGCTGCTTTTTAAAAGGGATGCATAAGCTCATTCAAAAGCCAAATTCTTTCCCTCCCCACCCCATTGCACACACGGACCCTTGTGAGAAGCATAAAGGAGCCCACAAAGCTCCTGCCTGGGAAGGGCGATGCCATCGCCACCACTGCTCCTGGCTTTGTCTGCCCGTCAGAGCAGGGGTGACCTCGGCCTCGGCGCGGGCTGGCCGGACACAACAGACCATCTGCTTCCCTCGGAGCCCCGGAGAAGGTCGAGGTGGCAGGGTAGCAAGGCGCTGCCAAAGCACAAAGGCGCTGGTGGGTGGATGGCGAAGAGGAATGAGGTGCAGGCAGCGCTGCTGCTGGGACAGAGATGGGAGGACCCGCACAGCTCTGCAGTGAGCTGAGATATTGTTCCTGCATAAGTGCTGGAGGTGCATCCCTGAAAGGCTGTGGGTCATCCCACCTTCCCAAACCTGCCCCCAGCTCACTGAGAAGGCTGTGCTGTTTCCAAGGCTTATTTAGTTTTGGTGTCTCATAGAGGAGATGCAGGAAGCTCTTCCTGTTCAGGTGGGGAGGCCCTGGCCCAGGTTGCCCAGAGCAGGGGTGGCTGCCCCATCCCTGGAGGGGTTCCAGGCCAGGTTGGATGGGGCTCGGAGCCCCTGAGCCAGTGGGAGGTGTCCCTGCCCATGGCAAGGGATTGTAACTGGATGGGCTTTAAGGTCCCTTCCAATCCAAACCATTCCATGATTCATGAAAATACCTGAAACAAATTGGAGTTGACGGCTTCTATTGAGGTAATTACACGTCTTCTCCTTCCCACTCTTCTCCTCCTCCCCTTCTCATGTTATTCTCACTCTCCACCTAGGTTTAATTTACCCACGAAGGCATCCATGTGCAAAAAGGACATTTCTCCGCCCTCCCCGCTGTGTCTCAGAGCGTTCCCGTGCACGCCCGTGCCCGCTGCCCTCCCGCGCCGGCGCAGCCGCTCGGCCCCGACAGAGTCCACCGCGCCTGCTTAGCACTGGCGTGAGATCCAGAGTGACGCATCGCTGCTGGCAGAGCCGCTCGCAGCTCTCTGTGATCAGTTAATTAGCTTTCCGTGCTATTATTATGTCGTCATGGTGAATCTACCCACTCCTCCGATCAGAGAGGGGAGAATGGGGGAAGCTGTAATTAGAGTGAATCTCATTAGAAACCGCTTCATCTAATCAGGCTCCCCCACACCCTCGAGTACAATTGAAGTTCACTGCCTCAAAACAGTCGAAGCACAACAAAGTGCACAGCGTGACCCCGCGTGACGGGTGCTGCCATTCAGACACCGCCGTTTGCTTTGTTTAAGTTTCTGCTTGCCTGCTGTAATTAGAACATACAGAGAATTCCAAGCTCGTCCAGGTTTTGCAGGTCAGTATCTGCAGGTTGCCTGAATATCATCATCTATTGAAGGGATTCTATTACAGGGCCAATGCTGCGCTCAGGCCAGCTTGCTTCTGCTGGTGGTAACGCCGTTATCCGTGTGCATCTTGGGATGCAATCTGGCACCTTTGCTTTGGATACGCGAAGCGATGTTGATGGATCAGTTATAGTGCGTAGCACTCCGAGAGTTCACCTGCACTTGAAAGACCTTCAGTGTGTCTTAGACATTAGGAAGAAATTCTTCACAGTGCGGGTGGGGAGCCCCTGGCCCAGGTTGCCCAGAGCAGTGGTGGCTGCCCCATCCCTGGAGGGGTTCCAGGCCAGGTTGGATGGGGCTTGGAGCCCCTGAGCCAGTGGGAGGTGTCCCTGCCCATGGCAGGGGGTGGAACTTTTGAGGTCCCTTCCAACCCAAACTATTCCATCATTCTATGTCCAGACCTCCTGAAGCCCCATTCTAGGATAGACTTGGAATAAGCACTGCCAATATCCCACCACGCTCCCACATCTCAGCGCCCACAGCTCCTGTATCAGACAACCTCTCAGACAAGAAATTCACCTCCAGGGCTCTTTACATTCCCAGAAACGTCCTTGGTTCCTCCTGGGAAGCCTGAGTGAGGATCTGACAGGCAGAATCCCTTTGCACACCACACCGCTTCGCTCAGGTTCCCGTGCAGGCAGCGCCCACGCTATGAAACGCTGCTTCGGGGCACGGCTGTGCGTTTGGTACGGGGCACGGATGTGTACATGATGCACACAGATGTATACCGCATGTATCTTTTTTTAACTAAGCCCCAAGAAAACCCATTAAACCCTGCAAATGTCAACTCTTGTGTTTACTCTGCTGGGTAGAAAGCAAATTTGCCATAGAAATCTCAAAGGAAATTTATGGCTGTGTAGGTTTCTCAGCAGAAGGTGTGCGCAGATCCCTGCTTTGCTCTGCCACGCAGAAACCCACCCCTCGCCCAGAGCTTTTCCAAGAGCCTGGGGTACCTGCAGCAGTGACTGCAGTGTAAACACCACAAATTGTTGCTCTGTGAAAAGAGAAACTGGATGTTTCTTACAAATGTCGCATTTCCTTCCGATCAGCCAGGCTGGGGCCACGTACTATTGACTCCTATAAACATTTTACAATCACAGTGATGTTTGACTGAGATTTTTGGGTGAGTTAACATTGCAACAGCATTAAAAAGAAATGATGGACAGCACTAATATCGATGCCATTCTGCCCTTGCCAAGTGAGGCTCAGTCACAGCAAGAGAGAAAATGGCTTTATGTAATGAAAGAGGGAATGGGAGCCTTCAGGGGTTCCCAGATGAGTTTCTGCTGTGTGTTTTGCAGTTGTGGCTGTGTGTTCAGCTACAGGAGATACACGGTGGTGCAGTGCTGAGAACCAGGAGCCCGTGTTGGCCCGGCTCAGCCCCTTACCCGTAGAACTCGCAGGTCTGGTTCCCCAGGAGCACGGACACACGGCTGCCAGCTCCCAAGTAGTGCCCGGAGATGGTCACCATCGTCCCTCCCGACTCTGGACCACGGCTGGGGTTCAGGAAGCTCACCACCGGAGTCTGGAGAAAGAAAAGCACCGGTTCAGTGCTCCTGCCTGCTGGGAGGGGAGCCGTCAGTGAGTGCCTACCCAGGGGCTGCACTGGGGAACCGCCTGGAGAAGGACCATCCTCCAACCACCTTCACACTTTGGCTTTTGAAATGGAAATACTGACAGTACTGTGGGGGCAGAGTCTGTTTCCAGTCAGAAACACGTCCTCGGTGGGCAAACTTGGATCTCACTCAACATTTCATCAGTGATATTAGCACAGCAATGCCACTTCTTTGTCCTGCCTTGCACCACGACAGCTATTTATCCCTCTTAATAGAATTTGAAGAAAGGTACCTTTTTATTCATTTTCAATCAGTGAATATTACCAAATTGTTCTACCAACGCTTTCACATTACCCTCTCCATGACTCTCATCTGCAGAGGCTGGCAGCCTCCCAGCTCCGCTCCCCTGGTACCACCAGCTTGGCAGCTCGGTGAGTTTGTCCTGTTTGCTCTCCTGTTTTCACAACACAACATGTGTTTTCTGGGTGCCGCAGCATTTGCCAAAGCAGCTTAGACCAAAAGCCTGCTTGACCCCGACTCCTGAATAGACCAGAGAAAAAACACACAGTCCACCTGGATGTGGATAATTACAGAATAATGCTGCAAAGAGAGAAAGATTCATCCTTCAACACGGTCAGCTCCGGAGCAACTCCTGGCTACGAGCATCTGATACTGCCGGTGTGACCATCACATTGTCTAAGCATTGCAATCCTTGGAAATTCGAAGCGTTGCTAAAAATAGAACCTCAGGCTTGAACCCTGAGTGGTCATTCTTGTAAATAAGGAAAAGACAAGAGAGCTTAGGGCCCATTCTAGAGACCTGCAAAATTTTTACCTCTTCAGATCATGATTTGGTGGTAATTATGACAGATTTACAGATCCAAAATACCTCCAAGGCTCCACCTCCCAGGATAAACTGAGTGTAATTAAGGTGACGGCATCGCTCCTGCGTGGTGTCAGGCACCAGATGAGCTCACCAAGGCATGAACCCTCTCAGGGTCAGAACAGAGCTCTGCTTTAAGGCACCAATCAATTTTACTACCAACTTTAATGGCATAAACCAGCTATAATAGAATTTGTGGTGGTGCTAAAGAGAAAAATAGAAGCTGGCTAACAAAAGCAAATGGTGTGCTAGAAGTTTTAGGTGCTTGAGATAAAGAAGCGATATAATCAGGGTAAGTGCAGAAGCAACAATGCAAAGGATGATGATGCTCGGCAATCGCCCTCCGAGCTGATGCAAGGTACCGCTCCAAGACTCATCACCGTAATTACCTTCCACTGGCTCCAGGTTATTATTTAACACAAAGGTTGGACTGGATGATCTTAGAGGTCTTTTCCAACTTTAGTGATTCTATGATTTGAAGACAGCATCCTCTTTGTGTTGCTTGGGAACCTGCCCTTCAGTAACAGTGAATCCGAGGACCATACTGCTGCTGCCCTGGGATGATCAGAGGGGTCTCTGGCATATTTGAGCTAAATGTGATGATATTTTGCACCTGTTGTTGAATAAATTCAGTCACCCGGGGCAGGTGTTGCTTACAGCACCAATGGGGTGGCTGGGGCTCTGATTTATCTCTCAATTAGTTTACAAATTGCAATAAGTGCTGGCATTTCCCTGCATGCAGATCCCACGAAGCACAAAATCAATGCGGCTGGATGAAGTGCCCTGTTGAGGCAAACCTCGAGATATGAGAAAGCTCAGCTGTGGCTTTTAAGTTTATGAATCAAAAGGCTGCTAATTAAACAATGGAAAGAAATGACCCACTCAACCGATGGAAACCACCAGGAGAGAAAACCTACACTGAAGCAGAATCCTTGGAGGAGAAAAAAGCCCTCCTTGAATATTTGAATGCAGAATTACCTTTCCATCCCAAAGGGCATCACGGGGAAAAGATTAAACCTACAGGCACAGAAACTAACTCAGGGCTCCAGGGCTTGCTTTGTGTAAGGCTCCTGCTGGGGTTACACCACGCACTGGGCAGGGAGCGGGCGAGCCTGGCAGTTCAGAGCAGGTCATCACTACTCTGGAGGTGCAAAGCTACACAAAAAAGATGCGTCCAGGCTGGAAAGGGTCCAGAGAAGGGCCACAAAGATGATCAGAGGACTGGGGATCCTTCCATACAAAGTAAGACTGAGAGAGACAGGTTTGTTCAGCCTTGTGAGGTGAAGGCTTAGGGGAGACCTTATTACCCTGTACCGGTGCGTATAAAGGGTGTCTGCCAAGAGGATAGAGACTCCCTTTTTATGAGGAGTCACACGGAAAAGACAAGTGGTGATAGGTATAAGTTGCTCCAGGGAAGTGGTGATTCCTCTACACCGGACACTCCAGTTTCAGCTCAACAGGGTGCTGGGCCATCTCATTCAAACCATAGATCACCTAAAAAGACTGAACCAGATGATCCCTGAGGTCCCTTCCAACCTGGCATTCTTGGGCTTAGATTCCCACCTAAACCCTGTTTATTCCATAAACCTCCATGAGCTCTAGAGCCTGAGAACTGGGCTCGTTGACTGGGCTGCCAACAAGTTATGTAACGCCATGTGCAAAGCATCAGAAGAAGATGGCAAATTTGGGACTGCCTTCCAGTGTTGAACCTCATCCGTTTGCCCTCTGTATTCCTCCAGCACAGCTGTCCCGCGGGGGACGCGTGCTGCCCCCCACCCTCGCCTCGGCGAGACACTCACCACAAACACGTACTGCTGCGTGGACTTGGCCGTGAACTCCGGCTTGCACTCTCCGATGCACAGGAGCACTGGGCCGGAGCTGATCCCTGGAAGCGCCTGCCCCATTTCACAGACGATCCTGGAAGCAGAAATGCCGCAGTGAGGCTCAGGCAGGAGGTGCCAACAGCGTAGATCCACGCAGAGCTGACTTTCTCTTTTTTCCTTCTTTACCCCCCCTCTCCCTCTTTAACTTTGATATCTGCCTCTTTGGGAGAAGTTAATTACGGAGTCTATTTTTACCCCATGTAGTAATTTAAAGGAAAAAAAAAAATCAAAATTAGACATAATTATTACAAGCTGTAAACTCCAGAGCAAAGCCGAGCACTAATGGCAATATATTAGCCAGTAGCAAAGCGAGTGCGAAGTCCTTAGAGTAACGGATGAGTTCATTAAGGGAACAGCTCACACTGCAGTCTTCCAGTTAATCAAAAATGGAGAAGCCTGCTCAGGGATGATAGAGACAGGTGGGAGAGCAGCCTTCGCAGCGGAGACAGGGCTGCCTGACACGCTGGTGCTCGTGAAAGGAGTCCGCAGCACCGATCTTGTGCTCCTCCGTGGCTCAGCTCAGCCTCGCAGGCACAGGGAAAGCTGCAAGGACGGGCAGAGCAGCTGTGGTTAAGCCCACCAGGCTGGGAGATGAGGAAATCCTCATCCCGCATCCTTGTGGGTGTGTAATCCAAAAAATCCCACGGCGCTGGGGCTGTGTAACACCAACCGGGGACGAGACCGAGCAAACACCTGCCACGCCAGCGGGTCTGAGAGAGGTTTTCTGGGGGAGGTCAGCTGGCAGGGCTCTCGGCTCTGCCCAGGGGTGGCTGCTGCTCGCTCCTACAGCGACAGAAAAACAAATCCAAGAGCGCGCCGCTAGGCTCTGGAAACCTGAGGGCTGGAGTAACTTGCCGTGAGGCAGGGGATGCTGGCGATGAGATGTTTGCTGGTGTCTGGCCCAGGGAGTGAGACCAGAGAAAGAGCCAGAGCATCCTCTCCCCAGTAAAGCTGAAGGTGCTTTTGCAGAGCGGCGGGGAAACGATCACATGCGAATGCATGAAAGGCTCCAATTCATGAGAGGAGCATTTCAGCTGCCTCCGGCAGCATTAACATCACTAAAAATAAAATAAAACAAAATAAAAAGACTAAAGGAGGAAAGAACCCGCAGACAGCACGCACAGGTGATACCAGGAGGCCTGATGAAATACATACATGCCAGTAAAGAGCTCTAATGTGAAAAGCCTTACTGCCGCACATCAAAAATGGGTTGCCTAGAGAGACTTTGCCTTTGGAGAACAGGAATGGAAGCGTCTCAGCCGTGTGCCTTCATCTGCCACGTGCTCCTCTCCCCACCTTTCAAGCAGACATCGCCCGTGCACCTCTCTGCCTGCTCCTCCATCCCTTCTCCTCCTCCAAACCGGCAGCAGGGCAAGGAGGCGAGGCTCCCGCGCTGCCGGGCTGGGGTTACGGCTGGCATTTCTCTCTCCTCCTGCCAACCCATGGGCGCTCAAGGTGAAGCGATTCCTGATGCTGCAAGGGCACGGCAGGAGAGCGGAGGTTTTTCTCCCACAAGAAGCAAGGATACATGGTGGGAAACACCAAATATTCGATTATTTGCCAGTATAGCAGCAGCTCCTGTACAGTACTGGGCTGCGGGATGGGGCACAAGTGACTCGGTACCCCTGATCCAGGATGGGGCACAAGTGACCTGGTAACCCTGATCCCACATTCCCGATTAAAGCCCAATTCCCAGCAGGTACCTTGTTACAAAATGATGCATTCGGGCAGAGCTGTAGGGTGCTGATTGCTGGGCTAAGTGGCCCTTTCACCAACATTAACCTAATTGCTGGCTGATAGATAGTGTGGCTGGAGCATATGGTGAGTCATTACAGCCTTGGAATTCAGTCTGCCCACAGAACCCTGAAGAGGGTCCTTTTATCTGTATTCATCTTTAAAAGGCAGCTCTCATGCAAACGCTTGCCGTTATCTACCCAGGGTAAATGTTTTAATGATGTTAACAAACTTTGAAAGCTCGAGAGCTGTAATTAGAGTCATGATTATAAAATCAGGGTTTCATACCATCAAAGGGGGATAATTTTATAATCTTCCAGCCTTTGTTTGAGAAATAAAATAAAACAAAGTACTGCTCAGCAGAACAGCCCGAACAGCGAGCGGAGACAGCACTGTTGGTGCAGCACTTGGAGCAACTCCTGCAGTAATAGCAATGATGCTTTGTACGGCCAGAGCACCCATCGTCCAGCGATGGGAAATACTTCCTAAGGGATAAAACACACACATCCTCGTTGCTGAGGAGGAGATTAATGCCATTTCTGTTGTACAGGTGGGGAAACAAAGACAAGGAGTGAGCAAAACCCAAGCCAACAGCAAGACATCCTAATGACAGGTCCTTCCACCGCACTGGGGATCATACTGTGACCCACCAAACGCATTTCACCACCAGAGGACAACCACTTCCAGCTGCTACAGAGGCCGGGGCAGATCCGTGCTGCTGGGGCCACTCATGGGCTCCCCTATGCTCGCTGTGAGCAGCCACGGTCCTAACCACACACAACATCATCCTGGTCCCCATCAGGTGAACTTAACCCATGGGGAGATGTCACACATTGCTGCTCTCCTTCCCTGCAGAAATGACCCCCAGGTGCCTCTCAGCACCTTGTCTACACCAGAACATCCCCCCCAGCCAGCACCAGGAGCATGTGTCACTTTGGGAGGTTTATTCGCCCATCCTCTGTTACAAGCCTATTTTCTAATTTTCAGTTGACATTTTTCTTAGTGAAATAAATGAATTGACTCCAGCGGAGGCCCATTCAGATTAAGCGGCTGTCACCGTCTCACCCGCCTAACAAATGGCTGCGTGCAGCCAGCAGCGCCGGCTGAATTTCAAGTGCGACAGGGAGCGGAGGGGGCAGAGAGGCTCAGTGCCAACAGCAAGGTGCTCATCAGAAAAGTTGCTTACCAAAGCAGGAACCGCGGTGTGGAAGGAAACAAAACACTTAATGAAAGCTTAAAGGGCTGCCTATCCCCCTGAGAGAGCATCCAAACACCTCATCCCCTTCTAATGTAGGAATGACATGCCCCATTCCAGGAATCATCCACCTCCAGACTCCTTCCTGCAGGTCTACAGGGCTGGAAAGAGTGGAGAGATGATGCACGAGGGTTGGATGAGTTATTTGCCTCCTGTGCATTTGCTGGACGTCAGGGAAAAGGCTTTGTGGAAGCAGGACCAGCCCTGGGGAGCCGCGTTGGGGACAGCGAAGGTTCTGGAGGCCACTCACTGTTCAGCGACGACGTACTGGTCGGGCAGGGGTGTGCACTGCACCCCAGCAACCTGCACCCCGTGGGCGATCTCGGAGAAATCCAGGCCCAGGTTGACGCCACGGATGGTCACTCTCGTCCCTCCTTCTGGGGGGCCTGACACGGTCAGGATCTAGAGGGAAAGAAAACACAGGAAAGCTGAGGTGGTGTCCTTGTGCCACCTGCGCTTCTTCAACCCCACATCTGGCTGGGAAGCAAAGTCTGGCTTTGCAGGCTGCCCAAGGAGGCCAAGTGCTACAACCTCCACCTGCTCCTGCTGCCAAACTCAAGCCAACTCAAACTGCTCGTGACCTGTCTGGATGTCTTTGAGAAGCCCAAACCGAGACCAATTCAAGACAAACAGATTTCAGCCCAAGGATGGTGAAATCATGGATTTGTTAAGGTTGGAAAAGACCTCTAAGATCAACCAGTCCAACCATCAACACAATACCAACATGCCCACTAAAACACGTCCTGAAGTGCCACTGTGATGTCCAAGAGAGGACATCAAGGTTCCTGAGCTGGCCATGAGGTGTAGGCAATGCCTTCCCCAGCAACCCTTCCAGAAGGACAAGACCGGCTCCTTTTTTATGTATACAGAAGATGGTAAGTCACCTTCTAGAAGTTGCCTACTGTTTTGGACAACTTTGTTAACTTCTACCTTGGCTGTTCTCTGAGTGTTAATGTCACATTTTATTAGTAAGTTGGCACCTCAAATGACTTAAAAGTGTTAAAAGGTGAGGTGTGTACTTTAAAGCTGCCCGTTTATAGCCTGCCTCGGCCATAATCATCTCTGCTTCTACAGACTTTCATTAAGGACAATATCCTCTTCAATTAGGAGCATAAATTACAATAACTTATAGTCACAAAATTTGGACCCAAGACTCTCCAACAGTTCTGAATGTGCCACTGCTCTGCTGTTGCTCTTGGGTGAGTTACTGATCTCCTCTGTGCTACAGCTGTTATTAAGAAATAAACATAATCCATAATAAAGCAATTTCATTAATTTAATGGATAAATCTTGTTTACGCTTGTTTGTTCCACCTTTGGCAAAAGATTTGAGCTCTTCAAACCCTTTTCATTAGCATTTCGGGATAAATGGCTGCTTTTCTTTCACCTCCTTAAGAGCTCGCTGTTCCCTAGATGTGAGGAAGGCAGCAAACCACCAGCCCCATCACGAGAGCACGTCCCAGCAATCTGCTGCACCACGGGCTGAGCGCGCCCCAAAGCAGCCCCTGAGGAACCCCTACGCTTTCCAGTGCATGGAGGACATCTCTCCTCCATCTCCACAGGATCCCCTTTCCCACCAATGCGAACGGCTAACACCATCCAAACACCCCTGTTCCCCATCAGTTCAGCACAGGAAGGAGATGGATCTGTTGGAGCAAGTCCAGAGGAGGCCATGGAGACAACCCAAGGGCTGGAATCCCTCTGCTATGAGGCCACACTGAGAGAGTTGGGGTTCTTCAGCCTGGAGAAGAGAAGGCTGCAGGGAGACCTTAGAGCAGCTTCCAGTGCTGAAAGGGGCTCCAGGAAAGCTGGGGAGGGGCTCTGGATCAGGGAGGGCAGGGACAGGACAAGGGGGAATGGTTTTCAGCTGAAAGAGGGGAGATTGAGATGAGATCTTGGGAAGAAGTGTTTTGCTGTGAGGGTGGGGAGGCCCTGGCCCAGGTTGCCCAGAGCAGTGGTGGCTGCCCCATCCCTGGAGGGGTTCCAGGCCAGGTTGGATGGGGCTTGGAGCCCCTGAGCCAGTGGGAGGTGTCCCTGCCCATGGCAGGGGTGGGACTGGATGGGCTTTGAGGTCCCTTCCAACACAACCCATTCTAGGATTCTGTGACTCCAAGCACTCCCCCTGCCTCTTCCTGCTTTTCAAATCCCAGCTGAAGCCACTCTCCTTCTCCCTTGCTAATGCCTCACCCTTTCTCGCTTTCCACCTCCTGCTGAAGGCGCTGCTGTTGGATCTGCCCCCCACACCAGCAGAGCCCGTAAGCTGCACCATGTGCCAAACCACCACCTCCTTCCCCTGCCTATGCTTTCGTTTCCACCTCCCTCTCCCCTCCACCGCACCACTGAGGTTCCTAATTTATTCACCATCCCCTGTCTGTTGCGCTGCTGTTTCCTGTAACTCATACCGCCTCGCACGTCTTGTATCATTAACTCCGTAAAGCACTATGCGCCCATAAAAGACACTACAAAATCAAGTTGTATTGCATTACACCGAGTCCTGAAGGCCTGCTCTGCTAACGTTTACATCGTGAGCTGGGAATCACCTGAACTCGGCAGTTCGCGTACTTGACAGTTACAACTGTCCTTTGCAGCTCCACATTACGTTAAAGTGTGTTCGTTGGAGCACTTACATCGACAGACTCGGCATCTCGTCGCTGTTCAAACGGAGTCACAGTTTGCCATTTCCCCAACCTTACCACAACCAGCACGGCCAGCCGGCCTCGCCGAACAAAGAAGAGATGATTCTGTATTTTGAAAATGTCCTGACCTGGAAAATCCCCAATATGGAGCTCCACTCGACCTAGATTTTAGTGGCCGCTAATTGAACAGTTTTGAAGTAACTGTGCCATAAAGCAGCCCCAGGGTTAGAACAGATGCATTCAATTAATTACAGCTGGAGAGATTCAGTCAAAATCACAGAAAGAAGATAAGTCTTAAAGGTCCCGTTGCACCGAGCGCTGGAGACCCCTCTGAGCAGCGGGCGGCCAGGCAGCACCCCTCGGTCACCCCGATGGGTCGCAGACGCACGGCCAAGGCGGCTCCAGCAAAGCCAGTCTGCCCTCACCCAGGGCTGCGGTCGTGCCGGGGAGCTGCTCAGGCCGCGACGGTGGCTGTAATCACAGTCTGAGACAGACACGAGTGGGAAACAATATCTCCCAGTTGCAAGAAATATAACTTTTTAGCAGAGTTGCTTTTTTTTTCACTCAAGGTCTCTGGAGGAACAAAAGAACCTGCACAGGGCAGCTAAGGCAAAGCGAGGCCACCACCGGGAATCGTGCAGTTACTGTTTAAGGGTCTGCACTTCTGCTGGAAGGTTTTTAGGTTGTTTGCAAAGCTGAAGCAGTCTGAAAGTCATCGAGATCCAGAGTGGGGAGTGGAAGGGCCTTGGATCTTCTGATCTCCTGATTTATTTTGAGTAGGTCACCTCTCGCCTCTGCATCAACCTTACCCTGCACGAAACAAAGCAGCAGTACACCGCCTCTAATAAACCATGTTCCTGCTGCACACGGAAAGGATTTGTGCAAGTTGGAAGCCCTGTGTTATTTGCGGAAAGGACCCAAATGCGGAGATGAGTAGGTGGTGGTAGGAGCTTGGTTTCCCCTACACTCTGCCCTGACGCCCCGTAGGGGACGCAGATGCACCGCTGCATTTCTGTTGTTGCTGCTGCTGCTTCTTACTTGAACCCAAAGTAGGGATTCCAGGGATCCTCGAGGCTGGGATCTAAGGGATCCCCGGGATCCCTGAGGCTGGAATCCCAGGGCTCCAGGAGCCCCAACACTAGCACACTTCCCTCCCCAGCCTGCAGAAGACACTGCTAGAACGACGCAGGATAAATGTTCTCAGCTTCATGTCTTGCCGGTTGCACGGTTCAGCGTTTCTGACGTGAAGCAATATTTAGCCTCCAGAAGAAGTCTGTGCTCGAGACGGGGAAACCTCGGACCGGCTGTGAGGCGGATGGGCTTTCCTTCTGGAGCTGGAGGCAAGCTGCGAGCCTACAACCGTTCCGCACAACAACCCCTTGGCATCTGTTCGGGTGCCGAGAGAGCACCCGGCTTGAAGAATGAACGGCGTAGCCCCTGCCCCCCTCCCAAAACATCACCCACCTTCATCCTCTTTGTCTTGTTTCATCCTGCTCTAAGCTGGCTGGATCCCAGCTGATGAGCCCAGCAGGGAACCAGCACATAAGCATTGTCATCCCGGCATGATCCCTCCTTGTCTCTGCCTTAGCTGATAGCACATTCAGAATCTAATTGTTATCTCAGCAGAGCAACTCCATTATTCAGCCTGACACTGCCCCCCCTTCAGCTGTTTGTTGCACTGATGTTATATTAATGAGGCCTGCAAATAAATGAATAGGAGATCAGAGTGCCGCTTGTTCGCAAGAAAACTGATTTTTATTTATTTATTGCTAAGACCACAGACCGTGTGGAAGTTTTCGGCTGTTAAAGGGACGCTGACGTTGCTGGCTGGGCCTCTCAATCAGAAAAAGAGAAAGGCTGCTTACGTCCTACTGCTCATTTGCTTTTATCACTATTAAAAGACAAATCTCTTACTGGTTATGCATCCCCCCCGAGGGCACCAGCACCTGGGAGCAAGGCCCCTGACCTATGGCTTGCCAAAAAGAGCGAATCTGACCAGACGAAGCAAAAGGAGTAGAAAACAACCCGCATTAAAGCCTCTTTTAGTCTGAGTGATCCAGGCTGCAACGCAAACCCCAGTCTGAGAGCAAATGCTTCTCCCTGGGTGAGTCCGTCCACGCTGGTGTGGGCAGGATGGAGAACACATCACCAGTACCTGCTTTAATCCTGCCAGGAGCAGGTTGGGCCCAGCACGGTGGTCTCCTCCCAGCTTTAAGCTCACAGCTCTGCAGCACCGGACGCTGCGAAGCGGTACCCAAAGCGCCACTCAGATGCCAGTGAAAGGGACCCACCAGCAGCAAAGACTGTAAAGGTCTCACGGCCTCCAAAACAATCTCATACACTTTTCTGGAGAGGAAGAGGGATGAAAGAAGTCATCTTGTGCTGTTAAAAGGTTTGCGTTGAGGAATATCAACCCTGCAGGGTTTTTACTGGGGCTTTGCCATATTCTATCGGCCTGACCACTCAAGAAGGCAGAGAAAAAGAGTTTTTAGCCCTGTATGGTGTCCCTTCCATCAGTGGATCTCACAGCACAAAAAAAAGGCCACTGCTTCCCTCTGCCTTCCCTCTTCTTTTTCTACAACAGTGAAAACCGCAAACTTGACTTTCATGAAAGAAAAACAAAAGCTGTGAATTCTTAAGAAGAAGGGTGGGAGGTGGTGTTCGAGGGAAAACACCAAACACTGCAAGACCTGCGATAAAATCACAACAGCTCAGAGCACTGAGGCCATGGGACAATACCTCCCCCGTAAACCTGTATTTTCTGCCGCTGACCCTCACTGTGGAATGAGCCAATCTGCCAACAAAAGCACAAACATTTCCTACTTGCATCTCTCATCTCCAAATCCACTCCAGGCAATCCCCCGAGACTCCAAACATCCCCCAGCACGGCACCTCGTGCTTCCTGCTTTGAAGGCCGAGGCACGGACCTGGTTATGGAGACCAGAAATCTGTAACGGCAAAGCTCTGCTCTTTTTTTCCTTGGACACAGACCAACAGTATTGCTTTCAAGTTGGACAGTGATAAAATGCTCGGTGGCAGCGCCGTGCCCGCAGCCAGCGCAAGAGCCAGCCCGGCAGTGCTCAGCTGCAAGTCACCTGGGGCTACAGCAGAGCGTTCTTCCCCTTCCCTGCTTAGCTCAAGGAGCGCTAAATAAATACATCTAAGACTTCTTCAATGTTAAAACCATCCAAATGGTCTATGGTGGAGAAAAATCTCAGGCAGAAGCTGTTTTGCTTCTTGTAGCATAACCTTGTGCAAGCAAAACAGCACTTGGGTAAGGAAACGTTGGGTTCTGACTGCTGGCAGGACGAGGCAAATATCCACGCGAGCTTTAAGGCTCGTTTTATCTCTCTGTAAAGACAGCTATGACTTGCCAAACCAACCAACCAGACAAGGAAAAGACAGACTCTCAATATTTCTTAACACTTTCACATCTCACGGGCACCACCACCTCTGCTCCTCCGTAGCCTCCCAAACTCTGCAGTTAACAAAACGCAGCCCAAGAGAAATCTCTGCCCATCAAAGGTGTAATGTGGCTGGGCAGAAGGTCTAAGAAAGAAATACCAAAGGTCTGGCCTATCCCTGTGGGATGGAAGGATTGGCCTCAACAACAGCCTGCTCCAGCCAGCCCCAGCCCCAACGCAGCACCACCAGTCCCTGCCGTCTGCTCCCCTCCTCCATCAAGAAGAGGCTGATGCCTTCCTCCCAGAGGGCCTAAGCATGAGCCAGCTGAGCTAAGCTGCTGTAGAAACTAATCCGAGTTAAGAGGAAGCTTCCACACGTGCAGGGGTCCTTCTTCAGCTGGGAGAAGTTCATCTGCCGAGAAGCCCTGCTGCTGCCCTACCAGCCGCGAGCAACAAACAACTCTGATCAAACACTGTTTTACACCCATGCCCTCCGCCTTCTGCAGTACAGACACATGTTCAGGGCAAGGGAGGCGTTTTTGGGGAGTTAATTAAGTGAGAAACCAAAATCTTCTTTCATTCCCACCTGATACAAATGTCATTCCTAATAGTAACGTTAACAGACCGAGTGCAGTTTTACTGGTAAAAATGCTCCTGGGAGACATTTTACATCCCTCAGTGGTCTGAACAGAAACATCAGAAGCATCAACTATAGACTAATTACCTCCCTAGTTTAATTAGCGCTCCTGCAACAGTCCGTAGCGGTCACCCCGACGCTGGGCACAGTGACAGCTGCGTGGCGGGGTGGGGGCTGCGCACCCTGGCCACGCGCCGGCGGATCTGCACATTAACTTCAGAGAAAGTAGCGGAGCATTTTATTCCCTGTTCTTCAGCGCCGGATGGATGACGGTGGATTTTCAGATGAGAGAGAAAAAGGCACAAACCCACTTTGGAAGGAGTGGGCTCGAGAAGTCCTGTACAGGACATGGAGTCCAAAAGGAGGCCAAGAGGATGATCCAAGAGTGGATCACCTCCCACATGAGGACAGGATGAGAGAGTTGGGGTTGAGCTTGGAGAAGAGAAGGCTGTGGGGAGACCTTAGAGCAGCTTCCAGGGCTGAAAGGGGCTCCAGGAAAGCTGGGGAGGGGCTCTGGATCAGGGAAGGCAGGGAGAGGATGAGAAGGATTGGTTTTCACCTGAAAGAGGGGAGACTGAGATGACATCTTCAGGAGAAATGCTTTGCTGTGAGGGTGGGGAGGCCCTGGCCCAGGTTGCCCAGAGCAGTGGTGGCTGCCCCATCCCTGGAGGAGTTCCAGGCCAGGTTGGATGGGGCTTGGAGCCCCTGATCCCGTGGGAGGTGTCCCCACCCATGGCAGAAGTTGGAACTGCATGGGCTTTGAGGTCCCTTCCTACTCAAAGCATTCCATGATTCTATGCACACTCTTACCTCAGTGATGCGAGGGTTGGAGCACTTGACGTTCCTGCTGGACCAGTCGAGCCAGGGCTGGGCGGAGGGCGAGCTGCAGTGCTGCCGCAGCGTGCACTTGGCCTCGCCGCTACACCAGCCGCACTCGAACTTGGGGTCGGCTTTCAGGCAGAGCCCGCAGCTCTCGCGCTGGGCTGCGCACTTGTAGAGGTGCACTGAGGGGAGAGGGACAGGCACTCAGGACCAAGTCAAGAATTGAAATATTCACCTGGACTACGGCTGTTCCTGGGTTTATGAGCAAAGACACAGCCTAAGCTTTGATTTAAGGAGTCTAGGCTTATAGAGTGGACTTGCGCACACAGTTTCCAAAGCCACGGCTGTAGCAGTGGTGCTTAGTGTCAGGATCAGCTGGGACCACGACACCTCTGCCCGCAGCAGCGCTGACACCAGCTAACACTGCTCTGCCCCAGGAGACGCTTCCCAGCCCATCACCACCTTCCTTCCTGCAGCCTGAAAGCCATCCCAGGCAGACGTTACCTTTCATGTCCTCGGGGTTGTCAATAACAAAGTTCCCATTCCAAACCACAGCAAAGTCCACTGCTAAGTTGCTTATGTCCATCCCATCATAGAGATACTGAAAGAGAAGACAGAGAATGAAATGCTTGGGAGATGAATCAGGGACTTCAACAAGAAAAGAAGATTTCTTTTAAAGAAACTGTGATCATTCTCTGCTTAAAACCATAATGCTGATGTCTGAACCACTACCACCACCACTTCTACCCTTCACCTCTCAGGTCCTGCTTTGACTCCCTCCTCATCCTCACCAGGAAGAGATAATTAAATGAGATCCAGTCCTGGCGAGAAGGAATGGATTCATTATTCCCCTCAGGGTGGCCACTCTGGTCACTCGGTCTCTACCTTATCCATGCAGCCCCTCCAGCTAATCAGGCTGGGAGGACTGCTGCCTGCAGGCTATCTTCTTAGACAGTCCCCACGCACCCTGGTGTGACGGGGAGCTTGAAAATCAAGCAGCACAGCTTTGCCTGATGAAACAGGGAACAGCTGAGAGAAAATGGATGGTGCAGAGAGGTCCTTTCCCAATCTCTGCTTCAGCCTCGCCTAGGACAGCAATGGCTTGAATTATTCACCTTCTCATGGACCTCCTCGGGTGTGGCACACCAAATCTGGATGCTTTAGGTGAATTCCCAGTGTATTCTGAAATTCTCATTATCACAATTTGCAGCAATATAGCACAATATTTGCTATCACAAATAGCACCAATCCATTTGGGTGCTTTAAGTCAATCAAGAGGCACCAAAACCACTTAAAAAGTTAAGCATACACTGCCCTCCTCTCTGGGATGAGGGAATGATGATTCAACCCAAGCAAACTGCTTTGATGACACCCGTACAAGGGTTGTGCTGTTTTAACTTACATTTGGTTGTACAGATTCACAGGGGTTTTACTAAGTTGCTGATCTTCTATTCGACTGATAGAGCTGTGGGTACAGAATTACCCTTCTGCTCTCTGCCTACCATTTCCTATTAGCCTAACAGGAATAAAAGTGCTTCTCTCATGTTAGTAAATCGCTTTGGAGAAGAAAAGTACTATGTAGTATTAATACATTTATTATCCGCCAAGCTGTGGGGCCCAAAGATGGCCAGGGATATATAAATATCCAGTGAAAGTTTTAAAAATTCAGAACTTCATTAACAATTTAAGACCATCTGCACTGAATATTAAAGTAGACCCTGTTCTGCTGCCAAAACCAAACTGGATGTGCCCTGTTTGCCCACAGACCTCTTGGAACACCCAGCGAGGAGGGGAAGGACCATAGAATAATAGAATCATAGAACATCCTGTGTTGGAAGGGACTCACAAGGACCACCAAGTCCATCTCCTGTCCCTGCACAGGACACCCCAACATTCACACCGTGTGTCTGAGGGCATTGGAATGCTTCTGGAATGTTGTCAGGCTTTGTGCCATGACTGCTTCCCTGGGAGCTGCTCCAGTGCTCCACCACCCTCTGGGGGAAGAAGCTTCTCCTAATGTCCACCCTAACCCTCCCTGGCATCTTCCTGCCATTCCCTCGGGTCCAGAAAGAGATCAGCGCCTGCTCCTCCTCCTCCCATTGTGAGGAAGCAGTGAACTATGATGTTCCCTCAGTCTCCTCCAGGCTGAACAGACCCAGGGACTTCAGCCGCTCCTCACACACCTTCCCCTCTAAACCCTTCACACCAACTCTGTGCCCTCCACTGGATGCTCTCCAGGAGCTTCAGATCTTTCTTATCCTGTGGCCCCAGAACTGTACCCAGTGCTCACAGAGGGGCTGCACGAGAGCAGGACAATCCCCTCCCTGGACGCCGTGCTGGATGCCCCCTGTACGCTGTGCTGGATGCCCCCCGGACACGGTTGCCCTCTTCCTGCCAGGGCACTGCTGGCTCACCTTCCACTCGACCACGCTCACCCCTGCCTGCCCTGCAGCTGAAGCGAACCACGCAGACCCAAGCAGGGGTTGTGGCTCGGAGGGTGGCTTGCATTTCCCATATAGATTCCAGCATCCCCGAGTACCTGCCACGGTGACGGTGTTCTAGGGTAAAATCCTGCCAGTCCCTCGGCAGGGCTGAGCCCCGTTGTGTGGAGGAAAGCTATGCTCCCCTGCCTGCTTCTCCGGCAGCATCATTTGGATAATTCCCCTCTCTCGGCCATGCTGCGCTCTCCTCGCTGGCGGTTTGCCTTTCCCCTCCCTCCCTGCACCACGCTGCTTTTCAGTATTACAGGATTCATCCAGCTACCGTGACCTGGGATTCGACAGCTCCCTGATAAGGGGTCTGCGATTCGCCTTATCTCCCACAGGTGCATTAGTTTGCTTTAACACCTTTGTCGCATTCCCTCCTCCTCCTCCCCTCCCTCTCACTGACCCCCCGCAATCAGACAGGGAACCAGGAGATAAAGGATGGTCCATAATGAAACACCTTGTGTACCCACAGCAGGTTCCCACCTGGAATTCAGGATTAGTTTAACACCAGGATTTTTCACTCTCCCACGACTGAGCCCACCCTGTCCGCAGCATTCAGAGGTGACACCGTTTTGCCCCGTGCCGCTCTCGTTCCTCACCGAGCTGTTCTGGCACTGGACGCTGGAGCTGTTGAAGCGCAGGGCAGGCACGCGGTGGATCACGCCCTGGATGCTGAGAACACACTCGTACCCGCGCTGGCCGGACTGTGGCTGGGGCAGGTTCCTTGCCTTCAGCGTGATGGGTTTCACCTCTCCCACCGGGATCAGGATCTCCTCTGTGGGGAAGAGCTGGGGACAGTCCTGGGGGGCAATAAAAGAGAGAGGGAGGAGGTTACAGCAGTGATGATGAACCTGCAGGTCTGGCAAGATCTCAGCCCTCTGGGCTGATCTCCCAGCACACCCCCAACACACAAGACCAGCCGCTTCTCAGAGCCCAAGCAGCTGCAGGGAAAGTGCAGGAATAAAGACACCCCCATTACGGTCCCTCTGCTCTGGGACTGGCGCTGATTTTCTCACCGCAGGAGAAGGAACACCACTATTTGGGGAATAACTTGAAGGCAGCCCCCCTGCTCTGAGCTCGCCGTGGGTTTTATCTGCGGAGACACAAGCTCTCACCCTGCCCTCCTCCAGCACCGCGTTATCAGCTGCTCCAGGAGGCGGACGGGCTGCTCCCAGCCACACGCCCGGGGTCTCCTCCTAATCCTGTTTCACTCCTTACACCCCTCAGCTGTGTGCTGCTTCGGGATGAGACTGATCAGCAGGGGATGTGCTTCCCTCTCGCCACCAGGTACCGTTCTGCTCTGCTTTGTCTGAGCCAAATTATGCCGGTGCGCCATTAATTTCTGAGGCACCGTTAATTTCTGCTCTATCTGCTCTCATCTCTTCCCATGCTCCCACACCTCTGGCCTTTCCGAAGCACCCAGCTGGCTCATTGCAATGCTCCGGCGTCTTGTTCCAGAGCCGAGGGCTGCCTGGGTGGATGTGTGCCACCACCACATCAGTGAGCGAGGCATTGGGACCGAGCCGCATCCTCTGCCTCTAAAGCAATGCTCTTCCCTGCTCTGTGCTCCTGGGAAGTGAAGGACATCCAAGGATGGAAGGATTTGGTTGCAGGCAGTATCCAGAGCAGCAGGGATGGGATTTTCACTGATGCATCCATGCAAAATGAAAGGGAACCCTCCCTGCAAACACCATTCCGCAGACGAGCAGATCGCCAGTTCCCCACGAGCACAAACGAGATGTCTTAATAATAATCTGAGATGAACCACCAAAAAATAGAACCAATCAGTGCCTGGCAATTGTATGACACTCCTTTCATAAGATCTCACATCCTAACCGTTATCTCTTCCTAACACACTGAGAGATGCGTTTTCTCCTCAATTTCTATACTGGGAACCGCAACTCGCAGAGACAAAGGCTCTGACCGCCCAAAGCATTTACATTTGGTTTAGCTCTAGTTTGCTTTGATCTAATGGAACCAGGTACCTAAGTACCTCTAAGTATCTGACATGGAATGATTAATCCCAAGCTAAAGTAGAAGTTTTAGGAAAAGACGGAGTGATGTCTCCCTTCCCTCTGCCAAATCCCAGACTGACATCCCAAGCCCTTTGCCACCCTGCTTAGCAATTAAAGTAAATCATCCGGATGGCAACGCAACGAGCGCCGTCCTCACCAGGCTCCTGCTGGGACCATGTATCCAGGGAGAAATGTTTTCCTGTTCAGGTGGGGAGGCCCTGGCCCAGGTTTCCCAGAGCAGTGGTGGCTGCCCCATCCCTGGAGGGGTTCCAGGCCAGGTTGGATGGGGTTTGGAGCCCCTGAGCCAGTGGGAGGTGTCCCTGCCCATGGCAGGGAGTGGGACTGGATGGGCTTTGAGGTCCCTTCCAACCCAAACCATTCCATGATTCTGTGATTAAAACCCACCTCTCTCAGGAAGGACCACCACGCACACCGGGCTGCACTCCCTCTCCTCTCACAGCCAGACCGACGGGATGCTGTTTCACTACTGGCTCAGGCAAGTTGTAAATGAGAAACAGATGCTGCCCCGGTTTGGAGAAGGCAGTAGCTTAAAGTGCTGCCTCATAAACCTTTTTAGTGGCACTTTTCCTTATATCTTTCTTTTTCCATTTTATTTCTAAGAGGGACTTTCACGGATTAACAGCCAAGAGTGATTTTAAACTCCAACAGCCAGAGAGCAGGCTGTGCTGGGAAGGAAGGCAAAGCCCTTTTCTGTGGCTGGAAGGGAACGCGACTGTGTAGCTCAGCTCTGAGGTGCCAACAGACCCTGGAATCACAGATCCAACCTCCAGCTCAGCCTTTACGCCACCAACCACAGGAAAAAGGGACTGACTTGCCAGCTGTATCCTGGGCTGCATCCAAAGCAGTGGGACCAGCAGGTGAGGGAGAGAATTCTGCCCCTTTGCTCGGCTCTTGTGAGACCTCACCTGGAGCCCTGTGTCCAGTTCTGGAGTCCTCAGGACAGGAAGGACGTGGAGCTGTTGGAACGAGTCCAGAGGATGCACACCCCTAAGATTCACGGTGTTTCCCATCCAACTGCCAGCTCTTCTGACCTGATTTTGCATTCCTTCTTCCTCGTTGCGCACTGCACACTTGTAGCTCCTTCTACTCAAGATCTGCCTGCATTTAAGGGTTTGCATTTAACCTCAAAGTCCTATCAAGGACCAACGGGAGACAAACAGCACCACTCCGGAATGGTCCTCAGCTTTGTGGAAAGCTTGTGTTTGGGAGGAAAGGCATCCTGGAGCTGTAGACTCTTTTATCACATTATGATTGAAAACAAAAAGTCTCCCAGCACACCACTGGTGGGAGAACCACAGTGCACAGTCCTGAAAATAATGAATATGTTATGGACCATTATCCTTCCTGGCCACTGCCATTCGTGAGACGACTGTTAAAGAAATGCTTCTTCCTTTAGAGGCACGGGAGAGGAATTTGTCAAATCTGCAGTGCTGAAAATGCTGGTAGCAAAAATTGTTCTGCCGTCATTAGAGCTGAGTAGGACATAATAGATTTTTTTTTTCCCCTATGGTTTCAGTGGGAGAAAAATGTCACATTGGGATTCTGGCGAAAAAAAATAAAGGCAGGCAGGCTGTGAGTGTGCGCTCGGGGAAGCGTGCGGATAGGCAGCCCCTCCACGCTGGCTGACAGCTACAGTGATCACAATAATAAGGGATATACATTTCAGGATGCAGGGATACGTAGGAAGATTCCAAACTACCGAAAGCCCAGGGCACTCGTGGGGAGCCACACGGCTGCCGGCAGTTGCTGCTGAATTGATCAGATGAGTGAGCGAAGCCACAGAAGCCGCAGGGGTTTGTGGAGGGTGTGGATGCACTGCTCAGATGCCGCGTGCATTGCCGAAGTGCTGCTGGAGGCCCTCGGCTCCCCGTTTGTGCCATTTCCCATCCTGGCTCATTGTTCAGCTCTCAGGTCTTCTCTTTGTTTCTTCAATTGCTGCCACGGCGATGTACATCCACATCCCTGCGCAAGACAGGTCTGGCCATGGAGCCCCTACACGCGCAAGTAGGACCAGCAGGGCGAGGGAGCGGATTCTGCCCCTCTACTCCGCTCTCCAGAGGGGTTCCAGGCCAGGTTGGATGGGGCTTGGAGCCCCTGAGCCAGAGGGAGGTGTCCCTGCCCATGGCAGGGGGTGGAACTGGATGGGATTTGAGGTCCCTTCCAACCCAAACCATTCTCTGGTTCTAGGAAAAGGGGGTGATGCCACACGGAAGCTCTCCTGGCAGTTTGTAGGGATCAGGTCTAGGGGCTTCATTCTGCACTTCTCCACAGTACTGTCAGGAAGAGCTGAAGATCTGGAAAATGCAGACTTAAGGATGCCTGCAGCCAGTGGAATATACAATTTGTTCCATAATCAGTTTACTTTGTTTTTTAATTCATGAGAAGTAAATCCTGCAGCGAGTTAGAAAGGCCATTATTGCCTCCTCTCGCTAAACAAACACGCTGAAGCCTCTCATTATCCTTCTTGACTTCTGCACGCCAGTATGAACACAAATCAGAAGATCTGCTGGAGAAAGGCAAGACTCCGACGCACGAGCGGCACAGACTTTCAGGGAACATTCTGTGTATGAAGTATCACTGCACACCATTTACAAAGACATTTTCTGCTTCTCCAACGCTTTTGAGCCTCAAAGACTCCAAGGGCTATAAATACCTTAAAGACCCACGATATGCATCTGTCTCTGGAGCAGAACCAAGCACCCATGGTTATTATTTGTGTTTAACAGAGCAGTTTTAGTAGGTCAAACCTTGCTTTTAGTTGGAAAAAAATGCCTAGAAATGGCAGGCTTTTTTTTTTTTTTTGACTCTGAGATTTAGCCCAAATGTAAGAAAATACGCTTTCATATTTTATCTTTAAAAAAAAATACCCTCTACAAATGCTAACTTGCTGTACGTATTTTGAAGGTATAAACATAAACAGATCTGGCATATGAATGTAAACCCCTGACTCACAGTTATGCTCCCAATGATATCAATTACGGTCCCCATCACTCATGGAAACACATTATTCTTCATTTATGCTGTGGAAAGGAGAGCAGCCGTTGCTCCTTAGAAACTAAACACGAAAAGAAAGGCAACTGGGGTGAGACTTTTCTCCCTGGTAGCTTTCTCCCCAAAGCCCTTTTGTCCTCAGCTCTGTGCTGTACCCATGTCTCCACCGTTAATCACAGAACCATGGAATGGTTGGCTCAGCCCTCATCAGAAACTTCCCACCAGATGGGGATATGAAGAACAGCCATCTCTGTCCTGGAAGACATCACAAACGCTTGTAGTTTGCCCTTATTGATGGCTGCACCCATCTTCAGATGTTGTCCTCTGCATCACCCATGCCTCTCACTGAGCTCTGCTCTTAGACCTTTGTAACCAACTCCTGTCAACGGGGCAGGCAGAGACAGAAAAACCTCTCGATCGTATTTTCACGGAGAGCAAGGCAAAAAGGCATCATTTAGGTCAGTCAATACAGCCAGAAGATTGCAAGGAGCAAGCGTACAGCTCACGAGGAAAGGCTTTCTTCCTCCCATCACCTTGTAAATTGGTTAAGGCTTTGAGCTCTTTTCCCTTCTCAAGCCAGACAACTCCTAGGAGCATCAAAGGGAGTTTGTTACACATCGGATCCCACTGGGACACAGATTCTGATGGGCCAGGAGTAAAAGGGAATATTCAAGATATTTTCTCTTAAATTAAATATAAAGGTATGAGATATTTCCAATCCCGTGTGAACACGTGGGCAAATCTTACGTGAGGAGAGGCACATGGGGCTGAAAGTAGGGCAGGACGCGGAGGCACGGCCACGGTTGTCACCAAACGCCACCGGCTCTCTGCCAGGAGGGGAGCGGCGGGGGTAAGCACAAACATTTTGTTAATACACCAAGGCTGTGACACAATGAGAACATTGCGATGAGAATTGTTTTAAGGAGGAAACTCTTTACGAGACATTTATTTGATGTCTTGCATTAGCCCGACTGAAATACCCATAATAAAGGCATTAGAATGGTGCGGTGCACGCAAGTGGCAATTCATTTGCCTTAAATAAGGAAACGGATCAGGTTTGGGTTTGGGCTGGATTTGCCTGTGTGTGTTCTGAGGTCTGCAGAAGTCATGATGAACAGTGGAGTATCTGTAGCGTTATCAGCAGCCCTTATCAAAAGCAATCACCAGGAAAGCGTTAGCTATCACACAGCATCCTCTGGTAAGAAACAACCTCTACAAGATGAAGACAACGGAGGAAGTTCTTTGGAGACACGACAGTCCTGTGATCCCAGCAGGAACTGGCAGAGATACCAACTCCTCCACTCCCTCCCTCTGTGTGATCTCAGGCAAGTCCTGCACGTTCCCAGGAGAAAAATGGAGATAATGGGGTTGTCCTACTTTACCAGAAACTTGTCAAACACTTCTGAGATCATGGGGTTGAAGACCTATAAAAGTGAGAACTACAGCTCTCAAGCCTGGGAAGACGGTGATGCTTTGAGCACGAAGGAGAAAAACCCCGCATCACTTGAGAGAAGGAAAAGCAAAGGGTTTTGCTTTCTCTTGTTGTGTTAAAAGGAAACTTCTTGACTTTGAACTGGACTGAGCAAGCTTTCAGTTTGTCCCCGGGGCGGATGCTTCTCCTTGGGCATCCATTCCCTTTGCTGCATGGAGTAGAGCATTTTGAGGCTGCTGGTGAGCCCCTCCTTTTGTCCGTTGTGGGCGGCAAGGTGCTGCCACTGTCCATCCCTTGGCTCTTGTGGATTCCCATGTGCTGCTCACTAATGTTTCTTGCCTGCACCTATGTGCCTGCCGCCAGCGTTTGAACCAGAAAGAGCCAGCAGTCATTTATTTTCACGTTTATTCTTCATTTAACCGCAGCCTGGCAGCTTTGGTCCCTTCTTTTGAACAGCTCAGTGTTTTACTGACCGATCTTTCCTGCTTTTCCCTATCTCCATCACTCCCTGAGATAAAGGTTTGTCTTGATGCTGGCTAAACTTGCCCTCCTTTCTTTTCCTAATACCTGTATGAGTCCTCACTGCTCCCTTTCCCACTTTCCAAGACACTCAGGATTTTCAAAGCACCTTCTAAGCCTTCCACTTCGTTGCAGCTTTGGGACCTGCAGCCATTTCAGGTGTCATAAAGCTACATGCAGGGGCAGCAATGGTGAAGACCAGGACCCTACCAACATCAGCGGCTGCATCTGCTTTGTACTCGGTCAACCTACAACAGAAAGCAGCACCGAACCAGACAAGACGATGGGTGCAGAAACCTCAGACCAAGGGGTTAGTGGTAGCCTATGATCGGGAATTTAGGCTGACAAATCGTTTTCCTCCATGGATCCCTCCACTTCAGAACACACAGAAGATCTGGCAGAGCTGTGAACGGGCTATGCCTCCTTCCAACCATTAAAAGCATTTTTGGACTTGAGCCCCACACCTTTTATTAACTGCTAAGAGAGATGACTTCTGGTCCACAGCGGTGCAACCTGAATCAACTCTCTTTTCTAAAAGTTTTGGGTTTTTTTTCCCAAAAGTTTGGGGCTGTTCACATCTGTAATTCTCTTTTTAATCAGTTTACATCAGGCCCCTGCCATAAACTCCAGCCCTGCCAACACAGCCAACGGACTGAGCCCCACCACGGGCTCTGTATCTCACTTGTTTCTTGCTGTTGGGCAAATCCCCACTATACTTCTTTAAAGCCACATCCACACTTTTCAATGCCAACGCAGAAAGGAGCCTCAACCCATGGAGAGCTGAAAAACCTCACGTAAGCATTGGTCATTTTCATTGTGCCACAGAAAAACAAAGCAAAGTGAGCTCAGGAGTACTGAAAGCCCAGCCCGGTACCTCGGAGACGTTGATCCGTCCCTCCTGAAAGGAGCACGTGGTGGGGTCATGAGTGCAGAGGTTCCGATACTTGCACCAGTGGCAGCGGAAAGCACTGTTCACACAAGACAGGCACCTGGGGGGAGAAAGGATGAGTTACAGAGGAGGCTATCACGTTGGGAGGTCTGTATGGGAACAGATAGGGTCCAGGTCCTTCATGGGAAAATAATTTCTTTGAAGGAACATTTGATCCAACAACAGTAACAAACAAGCTTGGGAAAGCACACTCCCCAAAGAGAGACTTAAAGACAATTCATTCAGTAATAAAATACAGTCTGGGACTTATTGCACGTTATTGCATTGGCCAAAAAATAAAACACCATATTGCACAGCCCCCAGACTTGATATTTTGTTTCTAGAAAGTAGAAAACAAGGCAAGCCTGGTGAAAACTGGATCAGTTGTTTTACAAGTCAGGAATGCTTCAACGGGAACAATTCTACTCGGCCTTGGAGGGCGAGGAGTCCAGCAAGTGCTTTTGAGTTGCGTTGGAAGAAATGAACTGTTAGTGAAAGGACGCAGACCCTTTGCAGCAGTGGGGCGCCCCGGCTGCCAGCGAGCTGGTTGGGGGGTTTATCCCACACCGAGTGGCTGCAGGCGCGATGCACGGGCCCCAACACTGCTGATGTTTGCAGCAACCACCTCCTCCATCTCCACGTGGCAGTGTTGTGATGACCATCTACTGGCATAAGCATAAGCTGCGCCCACGGCATTCCCTCTCTGTTGTAACCTGTGGCTCCAGAGACTGTGGTGCTGCCTGGAGTGGGCAGGGATGCGCTGGGATGGGGTGCACGGGGCAGGGATGCGCTGGGATGGGGTGCACGGGGCAGGGATGGGCTGCGAGCTGCATGGGGCAGTTGTAGGAAGGAAACTCTGGAAAATGAGGAATGCAGGTCTCTGGGCAAGGCCTGTCATGCCAGCTGGGCAGAGGTGCCAGCGCAGTGCCTCTCGCAGGCTGTTGCTATGAGGATGTGTGTTTTAATAACTCAACTGTATTGTCCTTCTGATGCATTCGCAGTGACCTTAATAGCAAAGGAAGCTTATTCTAATCATGCACATACAAATCTGGGGAATAAGATCAAGTGCTGTAAGCTCATTTAATTACTCATTTGTTTGACCTATTTCTCCATTTCAGTATGTAGGACTTCTCCCACCCACCCTCACCTGGCCCTGGCCTCTGGCTTTCCTGTCTGGTGCTGATGGAGCTCTTTGCTTCGCACAGCTCTGCTGGGTCTGCAGCAGAAGGACCTCTCTGATCTTCCCAGCCAATGGCTGTGGTTTCTGTTCACTGCTTTCAGCTCTGCTCAGCTCTGGCACAGCAGGGGAAGGCGCTCCCAGCAGGATCCTCAGCTCTCAGAGACTTACATCAGGTCACCACTTTGGCTCTTTCATCCTGACCCAGCTGTCTTAAGGACACTACCTCTCTTTTGCTTCAGAAAGTGCATCTCTCTACCTCATCTATTCCTTATTAAAATGGACTTAACACTGAAGACACCAAACATATTCCCTGACCCATCTGCAATTCCCTGGGGACGCACAAATTCATGCACCCGAGCGCTGAACCATTTCAGCTCATGGGTTCACAACAGCTGGACCAGCGCAAGAGGTTTTGCAGCACCAGTCTGCAAGAGCAGCATGTTCCTGCCCAACCACAAACTCCTCCTGCCCCTCTCAACCTAATGCCACCCCCCGAGGGGTACGTGCTTCATGCACCACAACCAATTCTTGTGCTTCTGTGCGGCCACGAAGGGCACGGCTCCTCCCCTGCTCTCTCTAGGCACCCTCACCGTGGCAACGAAGAGTCTCAGGATCAACGGGTCTGTCTTCTCCACTGTCTGATACCTTTATTCCTTCCTCCTTTTTGCATGCTGTGATTCGTTTCTACCCAGCTGGCTCGTGCCCCTGTGGAACTCGCTGACAACGGGTCCAGTTCAATGTAAGAGCTGCAGAGTTTACCACTGCGTTAGCACTTTGTCTCCAAACAGGAGCTGGGAGAAAGGCCAACGAAGCCAAATGACAGGTCAGAAAAGATGCGTTGCCTCTTCTGATTGAAACCTCTGCTGCTAAGCCAAAATAGGGGTCCCCGTGATGCCATCCCTCGTGCAAATTCAAGAACACGAGACGGCAGAGGAACCGCTGGAAGGACTGCAAGTGTTTGCAGCTGGAGGAGAGGCTGGCGCTGTGCAGCTGGACTGAGGGACGAGGACCTAAGAACAGAGTTGTGCACGAGGGGCAGCACGACAGGAGGCAGCGATCATTGGGAATGGATAGAGACCACCATGAGAGGCAGCGTGGGGGGACTGAAGGGCTTGCTTGCAGGGCTCCTTTCATTGCGGTACCTCTGCTCTGCGCCACAAAAAATTGAACGCGTGCCTAGAAAAATGGTAGGGCAGCCAAGCCCATCCACACACACAGGTCTCTCCCAAGTGCAGCAGGGAAGGTCCTGTAGCTTGAGGCTCTAAATCCAGTGCAGAAACATCAGGAGTGACCCTGTGCTGGCACTTCTTCTTACCAGGCAGCTCAAGCAGCAAATCACGCTTCCAAAGCGGAGCTGGCAGCCGCCCCTGCTGCCAGTGATGCTGCCCAGCGCCGCAGATCAGGCCTGCCTTCTGCTATCCGACCCCTTGCAGGTCCTGCCCACATTGCATTTCAGTGCTTTGGGGCTTGCTGTGTTTCCAGAGAGAAAGCTATAACTGCTTCAGGTCTATAAACATGTTTTAAGGCCAGCCAGCTGCACGCTGCCCTGCAGCAGCAGAAGTGCCCACGGGGCATACTTTGCCAGGATGCTGAGCAGCACCGAGCCCCACAGCCCCCCGTGGGGCAGCCCCCGTGCCCGCCACTCTCAGGGCTGCTCTGCCCGACTCCAGAGCCAACCAGGCTGCAAGGAGCTCCTGCCAAGCAGCGCTCCTACTCCCCCCAGATCTGAAATACAATCACTGTGCTCAGCCCCCAGGGCTGGAGATGTCCAGGTTTGTCTCTGCTCTCATCTCCTCTGGCAGCCGAGCTCTCCTCCATCCCCCCCGGAGCATCCTGGCAGCAGCCAGCCCCCTGCTCTCCCGGCCAGCGCAGCGTGGAAGGGCTTTGCCTTCTCCAGCTGCCTGCAGTCCATCACTCGCAACCCTCTGTTCTGCTTTCCAAGATGCATCCGAGTTCACAGTTGCGGGATCGCACAGCTTGGGGGCACCAGCAGGTTAAGGTTCTTTCAGGCTCCCTCTGCCTGCATCTCACAAGGCACAGAAAGCCACTCACCCACCCAGAGGGAGTCAGAGGTGACGGGGACTGGTGGGCTCCCCTTCTACCACAGGTGTCTGCTGGCTGAACCAAGCAGTGTGACAACCCCCAGGCTGGTTCCAGAGCCCAGCATCCCTTTCAAAGCCCTCCCTCCTTTTAGCCGGTGCTCAGGGATGGAGAAGGAGCACTCACAGCTGGTGGGCGCTGCAGTTGTAGAACTTGAACTCCGTGCTGACAAAGGTCCTCCCCGTCTCCCGCGACTTCAGCTGCAGCACCACGCCGAACCAGTCTGGGGATGCAAACCAGAGCCCGTCAGTCCCACCAGCAGTAGCGAAGGAAGCAACAGCAGACGCGGGGGCACCTGTTCCCCACCTGCCAGTGTGCTGAGCTGTCTGCTGCTCAGGGAGAAGGTGGAAGTCAGGTTGCTCTCATCTCCCTGCTCCCCCAGGCATCAGGACCTCCGCCTCTGGTGAGTTTGCAGCAGCTTCCCTGGCTGGGAACTGAGCAACCCCCTCACCAAACCCTGCCCTCGAGCACCCTAGGGTGCTGGGCTCGCTCTCTCCAGCCATTCTTCCAAACTTAACGAGGCAAAACGCTTTGGAGATGCGGGGTCTAAACGCTGCCTTGGGTCCCAGCTGAAACGAGTGTGGGATCTCATCCTGTGACCTAAAGGACTCTGTCTCTACTATCAAAACACTAATTCAGCCTACTCTGAGAAGCAACCCAAGACTAGAATAGGAGACAATGCTGGACAAAAGAGCATTAGTGAAGCTCTTTAGGAGCTCAGCACTGGATTAATTAAGAGCAGATTGCTCTTCTGGAGCTGCCACGGGTAAGTCTGCACAAGCACCGCTACCACAGTGGCTCTCAGCCCCCAGTGTTCACCGAGTCTCAGGCTCTGTATAATGCCTTAGAAATACAAAGATATCAGCAGGGAAGCACAGTTGACACCTGGAAGGATGCCAAGGAGAAAATGAGTTTTAAGCAAGTAGCATTTTGGTTATGGGAAGAGAAAATGTGACAGCAGTGACATTAATGAAGAAACAACCCAAAGATCAGGACCGAAAAATAGAAACTGCATCCACCTACTCATGGGTGCTGAGCCAGGCCGAGGGGAGGGTCCTGCCTTCCTGATCCACCAAGGCTGCAAGCCCTCACGAGCCACCGCAGCAGGGAACAGACAGCTCCTGTAGCCCCGAGTCCTGTCTTGGAAGCTGTCTGGCAGCGCAGGGAGGGTGTAGGGATAGGGTAAGCACACGCTGCTGCCTGCTCCCAGCCTGTCTTTCCCTGTGTGGGATGCATTTCTTAAGGATGAAGCATATTTAGCTCCCTGGGTTTAGCGGTCTTTGACAGGAGCATGGATTTCTCCAAAGGATGAGAGGATGATTCCAACCCTACGCCGCACTTTCTGGTGGCACGGATGTCATACCGCTGTCCAGAAGGCATTGACTTACCCTGATCCACTGGGATGGCAGGAACATCTTTCGCTCCTGGCGATACACACACAACCCGGCTGCCCGCAACCTGCCCTTCCACCTCCGTCAGGTTTCCGAAGAGGCAGGTGACCCCCGCGGTCAGGTCTGGAGCGTCGCTCACCAGCAGGCTGAGCTGCAGCCGGGGAGAGGAGAGGCAGAGAGGAGACAAAACGCAGTCAGCAACCTGTTAGCAGGCAGAGCTGCCCGACTTTCCTTCGTATTTTCAATACCTGCTGGTTTCCATTCAATACCGATCCCCTTAAATTACCCATCCGCCCACAGGAGGAGGCCCGCTGCCCTTTCATGGGAAGCAGAGGAAAAAGAAAGCCAAGGACGCAGGTTCTTTACCGATACAAAACCTCCTTGCTGAGCCTTTGGGGACTGCAGTTCAGCAGAGGTGGCAACAGCAGCTTTTTGTACCCCCGGTCGCTCTACAGAAGCTTTGCCACCCTCAATACCTACAGCAGGAACTTGTGACAGCAGGAACAGCGCGTTGCTGTCAGCAGGGACCACCCCAACAACTCTCCACACACACAGCACCCTCAACAACCTCCCTTTGCACCCACGGGAGAGGCAGCGGGGCTGTCACCCATGAGACAGTTGTCACCCATCCCTGCACGAAGCGGGACTGTCCCCAGGGGCGAGGGGGCTCCCAGCAGCGGGGGCAGCTGGCCGGGGCTCGAGGGAAGGGGCTGCAGCAAAGCCAGCTGCCACCCAGTGCCGGGGGGCTCCGGGGGGCTCCGACAGCAACAGCTGGGAGGCTTGAGCCAGGCTTGAGCACAGCTCACAGATGAGGAGTTTCGGGAAACAAAGCCTTTCTTTTCAACAGCTAATGAAACCGGACCAAGAGAAATGTGAGCTGAGGCCCAAGGGGAAGGGGAATTTGTTTCTGCCATCCCCACCCCCTTCTTCTCCGGCTCTCCTTTCCTCCCCAGTCCCTGTGTGAGCCTGACTTCATGGGAAAACACTTGTGCTGATGGGCAGGGAGAAAGGCTGGAGAACGGATTGCTCGCTGGGAACCTGGAGATGCCTCTCACCGATAGGTTTAACCCTTTCTGCTCACTGCCAGCACCTACCGGGAGGCTGTGCTCGGAGACAGAGATGCTGCTGGGTTGCACGGTGACTCTCAGGCACTGGTTGATGCTGCCCGCAAATCGGTACGGCTCGTCGGCTCGCTCGCAGCTGTCCCTCGGGGAGCACCTGCCACACAGGAGCTCACATCAGGGGACTGAAAGCACCGGGGGAAGATGTGAAACAGCATGAGAGGCTACAGCTGACCAGGATGGAGCTAAACGGGAGAGCAGAGCCTCATCCGGAGGAAACACAGAATCCTAGAAGGGCGAGATACCAGCAGGCTGCTCTGCACCGGGGCCAGGTATGAGGTACAAAGTCCAGGTTAGGAGCGAAAGGCGCTGAAAAAAATATTCTGTGATCAGTGGAAATACAAACCACGAGTATCCCAGGAGCAATTCTTGCCCCTGCCTGCACCGGGACACAATCCAGACCTGCTAAGTCCCATGTGCCAGTGGGAGCTGTGGGCGCGGGGTGAGCCAGGGCTCCTGCAAGCCATAGAGTCATAATCTGCACAGAAACTAAACCACAAAGCCGTAACAGGCACTAACAAGATGATATTTCCATTCTAATTCAAACAAAACCACTTAGTTTACTAATGCTCCTGGGTCTGAGGAGCGTGGCAAGGCCAAGAATGGGACTTTCTTCACCCTTTTGGCCAGATTTCATGCACTGGGCTCCCAGCCTTCATGCATTCCCACCATCAGGAATGCAACCCCCCGAGCATTCCAAACTGACTAGGACACTGCTAGCATGGCTCGATATCTCTGTTTTTCCATTGCAGGTGTCCTTGGAGTGGAGTGAAATCAAGTTGATTCCAGCAGGCAGAGGAGCACCCACTGGGAAACCAAGGGATTGCCGGCGTTTCAAACCAGACCCCAGCGACCGCAGCACAGCACTGGCAGCCCGCAGTGATTTTCTATTTTATGCCACTTGGGGAAACCCTTTTCCTTCCACCCCTCCTTCCCGAGCGCAGATGAACCCATTTCCCTTTTGGGGTTAATGGTCTCAAAAAGGTGTCAGCAAACTTTATCACTTTTCACTCCCTGCTGATCTTGGACCCTGTTTCAAACGGTGGCACAAAGGTCGGAGGCTCGAGATGCTGTCACCAGCCCCACATGCCACCAGCAAGTTCCCTTCTGGCAGTCACTTGAGTGTATGTGTTACTCGACTTAACAAGGTGCTGCTGTCAAGCTGCTTGTTTTCCCGGCTCCCTGCGAGCGGCTCGAGTGGTCTCAGACACACACACAGAGGCATCAGCAGAAACACCTCCTGCCCACGCAGCAGCTGGATTTTGTCCTGCACATCTGGTTCTGACCAGCTTGGCAAAACTCTGCTTCCCACGCTGCGACAGTGGACTCACACCCTCCCTGCGAGGCCGTTTGCTTCTGATTAGGACAGGCAGAGTTCATGCTTTCCCTTTCCAAACCACCCGTGTGAACCCCACCAAACACTCTTGCCCTTCTCCTCACCCTCTCCTTCCCCCCCCCACTTTTTTTTTGAGTATAATGGAGCTAAATATGAACGCTGGCAAAGGAAGAATTATTGAGGTTTAAGTGAATCTGCAAGATAGCTTTAAAGTGAGCTCTTGACTGGAGCCTTTATCTCATTGACTTGCAGGAATGGCTCTTTTTTATCATACTATTTATGGCAACGGCCTTAACAGAGATAAATAGGTCTGTAGACAATAACACACTTGCAGAGAGCAGCATATGGAAGTCTTGCAGGTTTCAAATCCCACTGGGCTGAAGAGACTCTTTAACAATCTCCTTGAGGCCTCTTCTTGCTCCCAAAGAGCTTTTTGTAGAAGAGGAGCTAAAGATCCTGCTCTCACATGCAGAGGATGAACTTGCGCAGCGAGGAAACCCTCGTCCAGGAGGACACAGTGGAGGTGCTGGGCAGGGACGGGTGGCTCAGCCACTGCGCTGCTGCTCCAAGGGCCTCCAGGAGGAGTTCCCGCAAGAAGAATGAGCACATTTTCCTCCTCAATGGTTTTTAGTACCTTCTCAAATGTCCTGTCTCCAGCATTCCTCAAAGCCCCGTTGGAGCAAGGCACATACTGCCCATGGCCACCACCTCAGCAAGCTCCTCCGTTAGGGCAGGAGCTCCCAGTCTGCTTGGGTGTCCATGCCCAGCTGCCTCCTGGGTCGATGTCCATCTCTGGAGCTGACCCCACCAGCCGAGGGGTCCTGCCCCTGAATCCCAGGAGCAAAACCTTACAACAAACAGTGGGCAGAAACAATTGGATTTCATAGGATCATGGAATAGTTTGGGTTGGAAGGGACGCCAAAAATCATCCAGTTCCAACCCTCTGCCTTGGGCAGGGACATCCCACTGGATCAGGCTGCCCAAGGCCCATCCAACCTGACCTTGAACCCCTCCAGGGATGGGGCAGCCACATCTTCCCTGAGCAACCTGGGCCAGGGCCTCCCCACCCTCATGGTGAAACCTCATTCCAACCCCCAGCAGACTCATGGCCTGTGTTTACCATACCCGAACTCACTCTGGTGGCCACTCTCTTGCTCCTTCAAGGATGAAAACATCTCCCCTTCTGCCTCTCACCCTTCTTACCATCCCTCAGAAACCAGAGCGTAAGCATCACACCCTGGACCACCACTCTTCCACGGAGCAAAGGAGCAGCTGGCCCGTCTGGCAGGAGGGACGCGGAAGAATTAGAGGGGAGAGATGACAAATTAAATACAAACACTCCAGCGCTTGGGGCCTCCAAACAAATATGACAGAGGCTTCAGGAACAGCAAGATAAACACAATTATTTACAGCTTAAGACAAAAGCTAAAAAAATGATCGTTGCTCCAAGCAGACCAGGAACGTGCAGATGCTCAAAGGAAGGGTTGAGAAATTCCATCACAGAAGAAACTCTTATTGGGAATAGGTTAATGCCAAAACGCCGTGGCTAAAAGGGCAGAGGAAATGATACTTTCCTCTCCTCCTGACATTGAGAGTTTTCTCTCTGCAAAATGAAGATAACAACCTTTACCTGCTTCCCAGGTGGTTTATAAAGATTCAGTTCATTAGCATTGGGAGAGCACTCGGTGTTCCTTGCAGAGGAGCTGCTGCAGGAGGCTGAGGAGCGACACCAAACACACACACACACACCTACAGACGCTCGATGCTGCCGCACCCTCCTGCCGCAGAGCTCAGCAGCACCGGGCACCGAAAGGCCACCGGCCCCGGGCGAGAGGACGGCCTCGTACCCTGCTGGCTCCTGGGAGCGCCCACGGAGCCGCAGCTCAGGACACACGCTGAGCCGAGCACGTCCCCTTCCCTCGCTTTCTTGTCACCTCCTAATCAAGCCTGCGGTGGCTGGAAGGGCACATAGGGATGGCTGCTCCGAGGGAAGAGCCAAAGGGATGGGAACCACCAGGGATGGAAATCACTCCTGTCTTCTTACAAAGCCACTGTGACATTCGAGACTTTTAGATACAACTGCACACGTGGCGGCTTAGCTCCAGGGCTGGACAGGCTGCTCTGGTAGGTAAAAAGCTAAAAGAAAGATGCACGGGGTGCCCGTGCCCCGTGTTGCCGAGTTTCTGCTTTGCCGCTCTGCTTTGCCTGTAGCCTGCGGGATGCTCGGGGCCGGCGCCTGCAATGGTTCTTCTGCATCTCCCCAGGCGCGGCGACGACTCTTTGCAAACCGAGCTTGCCGTGGGGAGCCAATTGGCACCCCAAAGCCCACAGGCCCCGAATCCAGGCCGGATTTGTGGAGGAGCCTGCCATTCCCCGCTCCCCCTCCAGCACCTGCTCCTCAGGCAAGTGGCCAAGTGCTGCTGTGCGGGTCCCTGAACTCTGCCTCCGCCCTGATTTCCATGCATTTAACGGGGCTGCTCTGCAAGCTGGCACAAGGCCGGAGGGATTTATATTCCTCTCCTCCAGCCTCCTCGAGGCTTTCCCCTCCTCCTCCGATCTGCCTCTGCCTGGTGGTCCCCCTTCCGCCTTAGGAAGTGATCGTTATTATGGCAAGAGAGAGAAAGGAAGGACACAGACACCTCTTGAATGCAGAGAGCGTTTCCTGGAGCTCCCCTGAAAAAAAAATAAACTAACCCTTAGCCCTTTGTGCCTGTGGATGTGCACGAGGGGCTGGCAGCTCCCACCCTGCGCTGCCGGCTCGGCCCCATCGGGGACGGCTGGAGCGCGGACCCGCTGACCTTGCCAGGCAGAATTTACATCTCTCTTCCTCATAATTTGAACAGGGCTTGGTGCTCTGCTCTGTTCCAGTTCTGTAACCTCACTGAAAGCACAGTCCTGCTCATATAATCAACTCTATTGCCTCTAAAAATTCCTTATTAATTGGAAGGGACTTGTGGCTTGGGCAAGCAGGAGGGTGTAAAAAGCAAGGACTCCATTCCCACTGGGTTAAATTCTGCTTTCCTGTTGCGTCCATGGCACCCTCCCTGCACTACGTGCAACTCACCTCTCCTAATAAAACAGGAATTCATTTCCCTTCACCTCTTTCCAGGAGCTCAGGGATTTTCAATAGCGTTCACACTGCAATGCAGGGAGCATCCAGGGAAGAGAAGAATGGATTTAAGGAACCTCAGCCTAGTTTGCTTTTGCACAGACAGCGTGGGAGGCACTTGGTGGCTTTGAAAGCTGCTTTTAGCATCACTACCAGTGCTTAGACAAAACGGCCAAGGGTGGACTTACATGTGGTGGAGTGCGCACCAGCCGCAGTGGGGGTCTCCGGAGCTCAGGCACTCTCCGCAGGTCGTGTACTGCTCGCAGGACTCCACAGGCACCCGGGACACCTGCAAGGGAAGCAAACACATGGGCTCAGGGCTCACCGCACAGCCAGCAAGACATACAGGGCGACTCTAGGTCCTGCTTCACCAGTTTGAGTTGAGTAACACAACAGCGATCCGCAAACTTCAGTGAATTCGTTCCAACATCCGTGCAGAAGACAGCCAAGAATAGGAAATATTGGGGACCGAGTCATGAAGTCACTCTGCCCCTTGGGCACAGCCATGCCATGAATCACGGCACAGCGGAGCCCCAGCCCGGAGCCCAGCCACCCCCTGGCACCAGCCCACCACAAACCCTGCCGCCCTCCCTGCCCAGAGCGGCTCCCAGGGCAAAACCCGTGTGCTCTCCTCCCTGATTCACTGTTTGCTATCTCACACTCACCACGGGGGAAGCTGCTTGGAGGAGGAAAGCTGGCAGGGAGCAAAATTCATTGGGATTTTGCAGGTGGCCAGCTTATTCCGTCTAAGTGGCTATTTCATTACTTGCTCCTCCTTGGCCACCCTGAGCCCTTTCAGCACCAGCGTGGGTTTGGCCTCCCCGAGCACGACCCCAGATAAAAGAGGTCAGAGTAAAAAAGATGTCAGAGTAGAAAAGAGAGGGGAGCACATGAGGGAACGCCAACCGAGGTCGCTGCTGCAAAGCCCCTCTTGCACTTATCACACACACAGAAGGGTGACGCCGAGGTGTAGCACGGCCCTGACCCGTTTATCAGCACCGAAAACCTCAAAGGCTCCAAAATTACACCAAACGTGAACCATGGGTCATTGCTTGTCTCCAAGGATGAAATTCCACTTGACTCTTTCCAACCCATCCACTGCCACCTCGAGTAGGCAATGTACATCTGCATCTCAATTCAGGGAATGCAGGGGTAGGACGAGGGGGAACAGTTTTTGGCTGAAAGAGGGGAAACTGAGAGAGATCTTTGGGAGAAATGTTTTGCTGTGAGGGTGGGGAGGCCCTGGCCCAGGTTGCCCAGAGCAGTGGTGGCTGCCCCATCCCTGGAGGGGTTCCAGGCCAGGTTGGATGGAGCTTGGAGCCCCTGAGCCAGTGGGAGGTGTCTCTGACCATGACATGGGACGGGATGGGCTTGGAGGTCCCTTCCAACCCAAACCATTCCATGATTCTATGACCCCGACGCTGGTCCCTCTTCAATGTATTTCCACTTCTATTACCAAATACCATCCGCAATCACTGCCACCCGCAGCACGGCTGCCCTGCAGTGCCGGCCGCTCCTCTCCAGCCCCGGGAGCGATGCCTGCAACTGGTTGAAAATTAAAACAACTGTCGTCATTGCACTCACTCTGTCCGTCAAAACAGCGCCCGGCTCCCAGCAGCTGGGGCGCGCGGGGTGAAAGGAGCAGTGTCTCACCAAACAACGGCTACTTTCACGCCAAGTGCTGTTGACACAGTGAGAACCCAGTTCCTCTCTAAACACGACACCAATAGGGCTGCTATTCTTCTTGTTTCTTCAGCCCTACTTAACAGCTTTTCCTCAAACAAAAATTGTGTGCGGACGCGGCCGGGGCTGGGTATTCCTTTTCTTTCGCTGAGATGAGGTTTGTGGGATGGGCACAGGGCTCGGCTCGGGGGATGCTGAGAGTAAAGCAGACCCGGAGCTGAGAAGCAGAGCCAGGTATGGGGGCACTCATTTGGCTTTTGAGGGCTGTAAAGAGCTTCAGAGGTGGAGACAGGAAGCACAGGGCAATGGAATAACCCAGAGGTGTGAAGAAAGGGCTTGGGTTGGATTCTCGGCTGCAAAAGGTGGCTGGCGTGCCTTCTCAGAGTCTCCGCTGCACCTCAGGTGGCTGCGCATGGTTTTACCTGCTTTGCATCTTCCCTCTAAGGATCTAAAATCACTTAGACAGACATCGTAGTAGTACGGGAATAACCCCCCAGCCTGGCAGCAGGCACAGCCGATCCCTGCTTGGAAGGTACCTGCCGTGCCCTGCCCATAGCACCCCATCACCAGCAATGACCCCAAATTTCCCTGGGCACACCAGAGATGTGAACACCGCTCTGCTGCTGGGCGGAAACCTAGGAGCAAATGTATGATTTTCCAACCGATCGAGCATCCCACGGGAGCTGCAGGGGCTCTCAGCAGCCCTCGTGGGAAACACCAGCCACCGCAGGATGCATCGAGGGAAGTCCCTACAATCTGCCCAGCGCATCGAGACGTATTGGTAGGAGGGTTCACACCTACCCAGAGGTCAGGACAGCCCTGAAATCATCAGGCTCGTCCCCTGCCTCTTACCCACAATGTGAAGCTTGGCAGGATCGGTCCCTGTGATTTATACGCAGCTCAGGGCTTGTTTCATGTTTGTGAGGAGCTGGATGCTCTCGTGGCGCTCTATAAATAACGGAGGATTTGAATTATATGAATAACAGTTTGTTAGAGATGATTTTATGTGAGGCAGTTGGGTTCATTTTTTGCTCAGAAGCTGCGGCTTCTGCACAGGATAATTCTTTAAAAATTAGGCAGAAATTCTGAACGATTCCTAGAGTGGCAGATTTCTGGCCCAAACGGGACCATTTGATCCTTCCTCTGTAATGCCTGCATAATGCAGGGCAGACAGTTTGATGAATAAAGCAAACCTGGCAGAAGTGGGTGGGCTGTGACTGCCTGAGCCGGGGTACCTGGTCCGAGCAGCGTCGGGGCAGCAGAGCCCCGAGGGAGACGCTGGGTCGGCCCCACTCAGCAAGGAACGCAATGTTTCTATCAGTAACCAGACACAGCAGAACCCACAAAGCTCACAGCACAGACGGCAGCAAGTGGGAAAGGACAGAACCTGCCCATGAGCTGCAGCACCAGCTCTGCGGGTCCACGGCTCTCCAAAAGCAGAGAGCAAGAAAGGAGTGGGAGCAGTCATCGGGTACCCGCTCAGCATCCCCAAATCACGGCCACCGCTGTCTCCCACCTGCTCAGCCATGCTCCAGTGGCCACAGGCACTCGTGGCATCCCCGTCCCGGCATCCCCGTCCCACCTCACAACCCACGGGGCTCCCATCTGTGACAGCCTGGTCTATTTGCTGTCATCCTCAGCAGTCCCCGGGGCAGCTCTGCGTGCAGCAGGACGGTTTATCTGGAGAGGGCTTTGCTTTCCAGTATTTAGTTTTTAAAGGCAAACATTTCTCTTCCCTTCCATTAGACAAGACAAGGTTGGGGGAATGTTCTTGGCACTCAGAGCAAACATCTGAGAAGGTCTATCACCAGCTCAGGAGTGCATTCCCCACCCTAAGCCCCAAGAAAGCTGTTGCCTGAACAGATGAACCTATTGGCAGGAGCGCGATTCCCTGCAGTACCCAGAGAGCAGAGCTCCTGCCCTCAGCCCCCATCCTGGAGCACGAGCAGAGCTCCCAGCAAAGCCTGGACTTTGGCAAGTCAATGCCAATTTTGCATGCCTTCCGATTTCTGCTCCAGGAACACGAGGCGAGAGGTCCTGAAGCCATGCAGAAACACGCAGCCAATCGCCAAAGGCAGCTTCAAATCACACACCTCCTCGCCTGCGAGAGGCAGAGCCTGGGGACACCCGGGAGGTCGCGGCACTCCCTGGGGCAGGCAGCAGCTCACTTTGGGGAGAAGAAAGGGTGCCAGGCACTCCACGGTGGTGTGGTCACAGCGAATGCAGAGCGATAAATCAATTCTGCATGAGCTGAGGAGCATCTCCATGCTGAAACAAACCTGCTTCTCAATAATTAAATGATAAAGTCTCATTACTGCTTTCCTTGACTGCCTGACCCATAACATCAGCAAAAAAAAAAAATCAATACAGACTCTCCGAAACACAGGAATTCCAACTCGGCCAGCCTGCAGAGAAAATAAGTGCAAGAATCCAGTCCCAAATAAATAAATGCATAAAATAAACAAACAAGGCAAAGTTTTCACAGCTTCTGCCTGCTACCGGCACGGTCCTCTGACCTCCCCAGCAGGAGAGAGACCCCGGGGCGTCCCACCGCCACGCACGCTGCCTGCAGCCCCCTCGGGGCGCTGGAGTTCAAACAGAAAATCTATTTTTAATGACTTTGGGGAGTGTAGTAGAGATGCCAACTAGTTCACTGTAATTAAAGCTATCTATCACTCGGCGAGCAGGAGCCCAAAGTTGATGAACTTTCCGATGAGGTTTTATTCTTCCCTTCATTGATGAAAAAACACCTCTTTGTGCGGCTGCCGGAGACGTGAAAAAGTGTGGGAAGGAGCAAGGAGGACTCATCAGTTCCAGCCATTAACGTGTCAGGGCGACAGGGCTGAGGAAAATAAAGTCAAACTTTCCCAGAAGCTTGTAAAAAGTTTGACAGGCTCCTCTCCCCGCTGTTTCTCCTCCCCGTGACTTCAGGCAGAACTGTTCCAATCTGGAGTCCTCCTGTGCTGCCGCTCCTGCCAAGGGAAAAAGCAGCGTGCAGGAATGCAGGGCACTTGTTGCTGCGCTGAGCAAGACCTGTGGGCCCCATCCACTGCACGCTGTATGAAAAGTCCTACCTCAAAACAGCTTCTCGACCCGAGCAGAGATCTCGGACACGCTAGGACTGATGCCGGCTGTGAGCATGGAAGAACTGGGGATGCAGCAAGCAGGATGCAGCCAGAGCATCGCGTGGGGCAGCAGCCAGGACACAGGGGAAGAAGGCAAAGGGGGGGGGTGTTTGACCTGAAAAGCATTGAGAGGCATCTCCAAAGTGGTGCTGAGAGCCTTCAGAGGCAGGAATACCTGCTCCAGCGGGGACTAAGTCACCAGTCTCTATAACAGATGAAAGGATGCACGCAGGCAAGGAGCAGATGAGAGGGGAGGTTCACCTGACAGGTACAGCAGCTACTGGGGGACCCAGGTCTCCTCTCCCACGCCGCTCAGCAGAGAAAACATCAGCAGAGCTACCGAAGGGCTGTCAGAACCAAATCAACGCCTATAACTTTTGGCAGAAAGGCAGCGAGTGGGAGAGGACACAGAGACAATGTTTCCATGACGACAAAGGGATTATTTAATTACAGCGCTGCAGATGCATGCAGAGAAAGTCCCTTAAACTCTGATCTGAGCAACCTTTTCAATGAGTTTGGCTTTACTGCTGGAAGAACCTCGTTAGCATCTCAGGAGGACAAGCTGTGTTTGAGCACAGTGACCCCACAGCTTTCTCAGTGAGCACTCAGACCTTCTCCGAGCACACCTGCCTCCTCGGCTCCCCGCTGCCCTCCCCGCACAGCGCCAGGCTCCCGAGGGAGGCGGTGGAAGTTAGGGCAGCCTCCTCTGCCAAGCAAGGGAGTGAAAAAAACAGCAAAGGCCCAGAGGAAGGCTTAATCAAGCTGCAAAATCATCCTCAAGCCACAGTTCCCTCCATCCAACTCAGCAGAAGCCGGCAGGACTCAGGCTCAGAGCAGACGCGTGTTGTGGCACACAGGCTCCTACAGACAAACGCTTTCCCATGGTTTATCACAGCTCCAGTTAACCTCTGCATCAGTATGGAGCACCTGAGTGAGATTTGCTGGGATAACCAGGTGCCAGGCAGACATCCCATCCCCGCTCCCGGGAGCAGCACAACGTCATGTAAACCTGGAGGAGGAGAAATGAATTTTCACCTCAAACATGGGCCTCCCGTGAACTTTCAACCTGGCAGCTCCTCCTCTGCCCTCGGCAGGCGACGTCGCTGTTTGCTCACCTCGGAGTGAGCTCGTGCAGGGCAGGGATCCACCTGCCTGGCGCGGGCACTGACCATGCCCTTCCCAGACCTTCATCCTCCCTCAAATCCCAGCTGTGCATCACAGCAGAGCCCTTGGGATCGTGCACAGCCACTGGGATCCCACATTGTGGCTCATGCGGACCATCTGCATCTGGGAAGCGAGAGGCTGGGGACGCACGGCTATCGCTATCAGCTACACGTGCCCGCAGCTACTGGAGAGGGGGCCAGCGGGAAAACCTCACGCACACCCAACATCAGGAAGCGATTGTTTCATTTCCAGCCTAGGAAGAAAAAACACTGGCTGAAGCATTCTACAATCAGCAGATGCAGCAAAATTTATGGAGTGAATAATTAGGTCGAAACTGGCCACCAAGGTGCTGCCCCATGCTCGCTCCTGCCCAGCTCCCCCGCGGCGGCCGCATCCTGCGCTGCTCCTGCACACGATACCGTGGTTGGGGAGAGCAGGAGGATGCTCAGCAGAGCTTCTGTCTCATTCAGGACACTGTGCCGCTCTGCTCTCCCTCCAAACTGGCCCGCAAAAACTCCCCTAGCCAAGAAAAGGAGGTAACATGACGAGCATTTACACACACTAATAATGAGAAATGAGATGCTGAAGGTCTCCACCACGACAAACGGGTCACGCTGCAATACATCCAACCCGTTTCCTCCCCTGGAAAACCCCCACACCTCAGGGCAGCTGCAGTTTTGTTCTTGACTGCAAGAAGAATTCAGATGAGTTTCTGGAAGTCAGGCACTTTCCAGGCATGTTGTAGGAAAAGATCCTCCACAACAGCAGCTCCGGGTGCTGCCGCCCCTGCCCAGGGAGACCCAACCTCTCCATGGTCCACGGGAGGGCCCTCGCTCTGGATTTCAGGATGAGGGGGTGATGTGCCCAGAGCAGCCGTGTGGCACATCCAAGCATTCCTGCCAGGGGACATCGCTGCTGCCATCAGAAGCAGCTTCTGACTCAGCTCTGTGAGCCCACCCTGCCAGGGCCACCCAGCAGTGCCCTTTGCAGCGCTGATTAGTCCAAGCCTCAGGGAAACTAATTAATAAGGATAAAAGGGGAGCAGCTTTCCAAACTTGCTGGGCTCAGATGGGGATCAATCCAACACAGTAAACTCTTACCTTGCATCAGTGCTCCGCGCTTTGCCTTGCGGCCACGTAACTCGCAGCGCAGTCCCTGTGGCCATATAAAAGTTTGAACGGAAGCTCGGAAAATTAATTAAGGTGAAGAATTATAAAGCGTGTGCTCCTTTCCCCTCTGTATTTTCCAAGGAAGCGGCAAAAATAGAATTCTGAATAATTTTGGAGTTATAACCAATGTAATTAGGTGTTCAACGAACACTTGCAATTGGGCTGTGCTTATTAAAATTACTGTTTTTAGTCTGAACGTTGCCAGAGAGTCATTAACAGCACAATGGTTCGATTCCCGGAGACTCTAATTAGACTTGGACGCCTCGCAGCGCAGGGGTTGCCCGGCTCTGCCGCCCGCTCGGCACTACAGGTGACGCCCGGCAGCGCCGCGGGGACCCCGCAGAGGCTCGCTGGGTGCTTCCCAGCTCTGGAGCACGGGCACCTGCACGCGGAGCAGCGCCAGGAGGTGGATACAGAGCCCCAAGGCAGCCAGAAGAGGATGCTCTGCGGCACCGCTCTGACTCGGGGTTCACTTTTGCCTGCAGCGAGCACACTGGATAGTGTGGGTAGGGGCATCTCAGGCTCTGCATCCTCCGCAGAGAGAGTATCTCAGTTCACTTTATAGAAATCCCTTTATTTCTTCTGGGCAATGCTCTGCAGGTAGAAAGCAGCCAGCTTTTTGTTAGCTCTATCCCCCAGACCACGCAAGCTTGGCCAGGAAACGGCCGTGCCATCCGTAGGGCTGACATGGGTACAGTCAGGAGAAGCTATAGCAGGGCAGACGTCCCCTCCGGCAGCAAAGGCTCATCCCTCCAACCCATCTCCTGCGAGGGATTTGCTCCCCCGGCACACGCTGGTGGGTACCAACTGCACCGATGCAAAATCAAAGCAAAGACCGTGCTGCTCCCAGTTTCCACCAGCACTGGTCTGTCAGTGTAGATACCTGCAGCCCTCATGAGGGCCTCAGTGCTAAGGAGCACCCGTGATGCCATAACAGCTGGAAGCGGGGATACCTTGGAGTTAAGGAAAAGCATCCATCCGGCACGCCCTGCAAACAGCAGCCCTGCTCCACGCAGCCCCTTACACTGGTTTGGAAATGATGGCTTCAAAGTAGGTGTCAATGCACTTCTCTGTGTCAGAGAAGGGAGTTTCATGCTCTGAAACGCAGACGTGCAGCTCTGTTATGAAAGACCTAAATCTCAGTGGTGTGTATCGCAGGAGAGCTCAGTGCCTGCTGCCTGCGATTGCCTTCAGCCGTCTGTTTTTCCTCTCTCCCCATAAAAACCACACGCTAGACAGCCGAGGCCCCTTCCCCCAAGCTGCTAGCCTAGAACTCATGAATTCAGTCAAGTTGTTAAAAAGGATTGTGGCAGGCTAAGATAAAACAGAAGAGTTTAAAATGACAAACAGACTCCTAAATGGGATTAGAGTCTTAATGAAAGCAGTAATGAATGAATGAGGCAACCAAATATTACCCATTAATATTAGACAGATAGATTAGATCCCTAGGCACTGCGTTTAAAAACGACATGAAATTACTTCAATTACTCTGCATTGATAAATAACAAGGCCGTATTTACTGTTAAAACACATTTCCTCCGCCCTCCCCCGTGCCTGCTTTGACTTCTGCTTCCCAAGAGGGAGATCAGACCATCGAGCGGCTGGAAAAAGGCTGGAAGCCTGCACCGCTCCCCTCCTTTCCGCCAGCATCCACCGCACACGTACTCCCGGGCACCTGCTGCAGGGGACCGGTCCCATTAGTCACAATTACTACCATCAACGCCACTATTTCAGCCCCTGCATTTCTGCGCAAGAGCCAAAGCAATCACTGCTGATTCACTTAAAACCCGATGCTCGCAGCACCCTTCCGTCTCAGAAATTCACTCTACCTTCGCTCGCCGGTGGAGGCAGCTGCTCAGCATCCTCCTTTCCATGCAGGGAAAGGGAGATTAACCTGATCAGAGGCCTCTTCTAATGAAGAGATCATAGATGGATGATTCCTGGGTGCTCGGTGGCATTTACATGCTAATGATGAAAGGCACTTTGGTAAAGGTAATGTCAACAAGAGTCCCTCATCCTTGCATCCCAGCCTCCAGCCCAACCATCTGTTCTCTGGGTTCAGGAAAGCCCTGGAGAACAGGTTGCTGCTCGGAGAGCTGCAAAACATTCTTTGCAGCTCTGCCGCCTTGGCTTGTGAATCTTTGTGCCTGGGTGAAGTCTTCTCTATGGGACCGAGGACACTTCTCGGCACACACCATGCTCTGCGCTGGATGTCCAGCCCAGCCCAGAGGACACTGATCACGACTGTAAGCACCCTTTGTAGCTGTGTGAAATCACTCATGCTTCGCTGCTATGGGATCTTGAATATCTTTGCAAAACACCCTCATTCAGCCCCATAACAAATCAGTAACCGAGAAAAACATAAAAGATCTCATTTCAGAGCTACAAGAGGAGCAGCCTGCAGAAAGCGTGCAGAGCGAATAGCTAGCAGCGTAGCAAGGCAGAAAACCTCAGCCCAAGCCCCAGGTCCTTGCTGCAGCCATCAGAGCCGTTATCTAGTGTTTTCTTAACGGGAGGAGTCAAAAGAGTCCCCCCGCTTCCCCTCAGCTGGGATGTGATCCTCTGGGGAAAGGCCACATAGCAGTTATTCCAGCCGAAACACCGCTGAGCTTGGAGGGTTCGTTAAGTGTGGGAATGCGGGGCTGTGTGTACCATGCAGATATAAATTAACTTCCCAGGAAGGCAACAAACCCCAATCTTTGTGCTTTCCCACCCTGAAACAAGGGGTAAAGCAGGAGAGTGAGGAGGGAGGAATGAGCAGAGCTCTTCTCACAGCTCCGGGGATGGATGACCTTTCCAATACGATACCTGTATAAATCTTATTTAATGAAATAATAATAATAAAAAAAGAATAAAGGAAGGTTAAATCATTCCCTACAGCAGATTTACATGGAAAACAAAGTCTGTTCAGACAGCGGTTGGTTTACACAACAGGCCTTTAACATTCCTTTCCTAACTACTAGGGTGACTCCTGACCAGCTAACCACAAGATGAGTGATAGGAGCCCTCGAAGCCAAAGGCAGCTTGCCAAGACAGAGGCAAAAGAAACAGTGCTAGCCTGGGGTTTACTTTAAACACACAATTAGGGGTTTCGGGTGGGTCACAAGTCAAAACATGGTGGTTTTCACCCATCAAACCTTCCCCACAACATTCCCATCCTGTGGGACATGACTTCATTTCCAGAGCCACCACCAAGTCAGCACTTTAAACACCCACTTCCCCTCCCTTCGCACACCGCAGAGCAAACACCGCTGTCTGCGGCTTGAAAGCGCCCCTGGGAAACTGGGAAAACTAACCGAGGGCCTCCCATTATCTGCAATAAAAAGCTGGAACCGTTTTTGTAGCCCGAGAAGGCTGGGCAAAGAGTTTAGCTTTCATCTTTACCTGCTTTTCCTTGGGCTGCTGTTTAGCTGCATGGGAGAAGCAGAATCAAAGAGCAGCTCTGGGGCGACGGCGTTGCTTTGACGAAAGGCAGAGGTGATGGAAGCTCAGAGCTTATACTTAAACTTCAGGATTGCTGCATTAACGCTCCCAGCGCCGCGATGCTAAGTCACTTGTCCCTACAAGCCACATCATCTCCTGCTGTAAATAGTTACTTTGACATCAGCTTCTCACTGTCCAGATACAGCGCTCAAAACGGTGGCATTTTGGGCAAATAATGCCATGAAACTATTTCTGCTCCATCAGAGCCTGAGGAACTTCTGCATATATTTCCATAAATATCAGTGGTGTCAGTACAGCAACAGACCCGGCAGACTGCGAAGGAGGATCCTGCTGCTGAACCTACCTCCAGCCCGGCTTGAGGAACAGCTATGGGACGGAGTGGACTTTGAAGTCATAAAATGAACCAACCTGCATGGAAACCGGTAGCCCCCAGTTTCTAGCGTGGCTGGAAACGAGGGGGAAGATCCTCCCAGCTATCAAAACGTGCAGCTCGTAGTGCCAGGAGGCTGAAAGTAGATGGTATTGAATAGACTCGGGGAAGATTAGCTCATTACAGGCTAACTTGGGAGTGACATCCAAGTTGGTCACCATCACCATGACATCCTGTGGGGATGCACCAAGAGAAGGATGGGTTGGTGGGTAGTTGCCCTGCTTTCTGTCTTCTGCTTCAAGACACCGGCTTCTAGCAGGACACAGGGCACCACCACGGTGGTTCTTGCTGCCATATGAAAGAGATGAGTCTACCAACATTTCTAGGCAAAGTATAGTCCCTATCATTATGTTTTTCAGCTGTAAACCTCCCATGCGAGGCGAATCCCCACCTGCATGCAGGGCAGTGGAGGTGGAAAGGAGATGTTCCCTCCCCTCAGCTGCCTTCCTGCTGGAAGCCTGCGCTGGAGCAGCTGCTCCGAGGGCATTTCTCTGCAGGGTAGCTGGCAAGAGACAGGGTTAATAGGCCCACTCCATGCGTGACCTCTCTCTTCCCTCTCTCAGCTTCTAATTACCAATTCAAAGAAAGAGGGGCAGCCAGCAGTGTCAGCCCGAGCCAACCAACTATCGATCGCAGCCTGGCGGCAAAGGCAAGGGCTTCACCGCTGCGTAGGGGCTGAGGGCTCCAGGAAAGGCAGCTTCTCCCATCCCACCTGCACACAGAGTGAACTAATCCAGGCCAAAGCCTCCCTGAAAAAAAACCCCAGGAGAATTAGCAGGTCCCTTCTTCCAAAAAAATAAAAGAAGGCAGCTTGGGGAGGGAGGGGGGGGAGCATGAATAAATAATGCTGTTAATGAAAAGATGCCTGCGCAGCCCCGGCACGGCGGAGGAAGCAGAGCGATGACTCTATTTCTGATGCACCGGCAGCCTGACAATTGGCAAATGAACCTCTGCCGTTATCTGTTTCCCCTCTTTATTCTTTTCTCATAAAACTGGCAGGAACAGGGGTAGGGAAGAGATGCTGGCGGCAGCTGTGTTCAGTATGAAAAATGAGCAGCATATGCATGGGAGGCAGCTGGAGCCCAGCGCTCGCTGCACAGCGAGGGACCCCACGGCTCCTTCTCCCTCCTCTGCCACACTGGTTATTTCCCTCTCACCAGTGGGGCCCTGTGTTTAACCCTCGCCTTGCTCCGCTGCCGCATGGACCGCGATGGAGTGACTCCGGCAAAGCCACAGGGAGCTGAGGCTGCACCTGACGGTCACCAGCACCCGGTGCCCCCCGAAACGGCAGCGCGTTCCCAGCGTTTCTGGCATGCCCAGGAGCTTTAAGAGAAGCCGTAGCTCTGCTGGAATGGGCAACACGTGTACACACAAAATAACAGAGCACAGCTGCTCCCAGGAGCAGATGAAATGTTATCCTCAGTTTACAGATGAGGGACTAGCGCTGGCGAGAGCTCCGTGATGGGGCACAGCACAAGGGCGGCAGCCTATCCTGAGCAGTGCCGTGTTCCCTTTCCAAGGCTATCCTCCCTCTAGAACCTGCTGTGAAGGTCTCCAAATGGCACTTTCCTAGGTGCACACAGACAAGGTCTGCAACAACGTGCCCCAAAATGCTTGGGGCACCCCATGTCCCGACGCCACCCCTCTCCTACCCAACACGGAGGCAGAGCTGGAGCTCCCTCTGCCATATGGCTTCTCCCCATCCCTGCCCTTACAGCATCCCCCCTCGAGCGCTGGCCACTTGCCACCCCTGGCACGCATGGGGACGGGGAGGCCGCATTTTGTTTACCCTCCTTGCTCAGGAGAAAGCCCAGGGCTGCCCGGGAGGACGTGTCTCACCACCCACCTTGAAAGGGATCCCACGTGGCCAACTGGCCGCGGCACAGCAGGGTGGGCAACCCCGCATCTGCCCGCTCCGAACAGACTCGCAGGCTGTGCTCCGCCACAATGCTGCCTTTGTTCCCGGCTCTGGCACGTCCGAGGGTGTCAATGACACTGAAAAGCTTTGACTGGCCCTTTCTGTTTGTTTTCTTGGCACACGCGAGTATCAGTTAAATAGCCCAACCTCGGCTCTGCCCCGCACCTCGTGTGTGACTGACATTATTATTCAACGCAGCTTTGCCGTGAGAATGGGCTGAGCGGAAAACGAAGGCTCCCAGTCCCTCCAGCCCCTCCAACTCCTGCTTTCCTGAGAGACCACCACACACCCCAGGCTGGGCGAGTGGGAGCTGGCCAGGAGGGCTGCAGGGCTCATCCCTTGGATGCCCACGTCCCATGGGACGTTGCCTTTCCGAGGGGATGGCGAGCTTTGGGGCCATCTCAGGGTGGATCCATCCCAGACCCTGCTTGGCTCTTCACAGCTCGCCATGAAGGTCTGCTGCGCACGACAACACAGACACACGAGCAACCCTCGATTCTCTGTACTGTGAACTATCTCAGGGCTCTTCACATTGTTTAAATACTGCAGAAACGTTAGGAGGAAAACCACAGGCATGAGCGGTTTGTGTAATTTTATAAAGCCTCGACAATCCAAAGCATCTGAATGCCCTGAGTAGCTTTAAAGGTTATAGAATCGTATCATTCCTGTTTCCACAGCCTGACCGTGGTCCTACTACTTGTTTTCTCCAGGAACGTTGCCTTAGTCCCCATGGCTTTTTAGCAAGTCTTGCTCTCTAACTACATTACGCTGCCCTTGCCAGTCAATTTTCTGCTACTCCATCACTTTCCCATTTGTATATCATTACATACGGCTGTCAAAAATATAATTTAGGAACCTGACCACCAGGGTGAGAAATTAACCCTCCTAAGTATATCCCAAACTCTCTAATTCTGAAAGAAAACGAGCTTTAAGCCCTTTCCTCCAAAGAAGAAAACCACCGTCCCGTGGCAGTTGTGGCAGCGACCCCGTTATCGCAGGCAGGCTGGGCGGCGAGGGAGGTGACTACCGAAAAGAACATCTCAGGGGACAACACGGCAAAGCTTCAGGGGCCGGGCCAAAATGGAAGCAAACAAGAGAGCTGTCAAAATATGCAGTTTGCTCACTCCACGCAGAAGGCATCGTGTTTGCTCCCCCCAGGCTGGTGCCAGCACAGCAGGTACCGCTGCAGCCCCTGCACACCCTCCTGCCCGACCATCACAGGACCAGCGTGGGCTGGGGTTTAAGATACGGTTTGCATTGAAGCCCCAAGACAATACACACGGATTAACTCGACTTTAAAAGCATTTTACTTCTCCCGTAGGGACGCACAGAGAGAAAGCACCAGCTGGGGCTGACCCTGCCCACGTTCCGTTGCTGGTAACCTTGGGAGCCTCGCTCTACGATAAGGCACCCGATTTGCTTTCTCAAGGCCAGAGAGGAGCCCTCAAGTCATAGTTTGGACTGGAAGAGGAAATTTAGATAAAAAAGGAATGTCCTACAGAGATCCTCTCTGAAAACACACACACACAGAGCCGTTAATGAGCTGTTCCATCCCAGGCCAGCGTTAACACCAAAGCTCGCCAAGACACCGATCAAACCGAGTACGAAGGACACCCATGAGGTGGGAGCAGGCAGCTTCTGCTTTTACAACAAGTTACAAGCAAATTTGTGGCTATTCTAACCCATTTACTGTGGTAGAGCACTCATCTTTTCCTCCTGGAACAGAAGGTGTCGCCAAGGGCCTTGAAGTCCATCACAAACACTAACGGATACAGGCGGCATCGCTGCTGCTTCCGTTCTCTGGAGGTTTCTCCACTGTCCCTGAGTCTCTCCCCTTCCTTTGGGTTGTTGGAGAAGCTGCTGATATGGGATAGGGACAGGCTGACACTTCCTATCCATATTTTTGTGCCTATGAATGGTCTGTGTTCCCCAAGGCGCTCCGACTGAGCCATGTCACCCAGCAGGGAGGAGCACCTTCAGTCATCACCGACAGCAACCGGCTTCCCACCCTCCCCAGCTCTGGCAGCTTTTGATACCCCAAAAGCACGTGGGAGAGACTGGCTCTGGGAGCTGAAGGGGTGAGACGGCATCGCTGTCAGCGCTGCAGCACAAACTCACTCCAGACGCTTCATGTGAAACTCCAGAGCTGCTCACACGAGTCACTGCAGCACAGAGACATCCGCCGTGGCTTTCGCTGACAGGTCTGGTTGCCCTAATTTCTTCCTTGGAAGCCATGGGACAAACATGCTGCTGGTGTAACACTTTAATTCATTTCAATGGATTTATGCTGCGATGAAATTTGGCCCTGCATATTTTACTCCCAAGCCTGGTAATCAGCAGTGGAAATAATTTGCCGTTGGCTGCTCTGATGTTGCCATCTTTTGTGCATATCAAAACGACACAGACATCAGGCCCTCAAAGTCCGATTGAAGAATAATTGGAAATCTAAAGTGGCACTAAATCTTATTTTCTAAATAAAATGCATTCAATTACAGAACATGAGGCTATAAAGCATTAAAAAAGATTAGTTAGAGAAGGAAAGAAAAAAAACAACAAGTATTCAAACCTTCAGAGACATCGTTATATGCACAGGATCTCTTCCATTCGTTGGGACAGGCAGGAGATAAAGCGAATGCAAAGCAATGCAAATATTTCCAGCAGCCCACGCTGTCCCAGAAGGGCCTGGGTGCTTCTGCACTGCTGGATTTTCATCTCAGCTGTAGCACTGTCCCTGTTGAGGGGTATGTATTTCCCTGCTTCCACAACAGCTGATTTTGCATCACCAGCATTTTCTACTCCACAAGCAAATTTCCCAGGTTGCTTTCATGGAATGGTTTGAGCTGGAAGGGACCTCAAAGCCCATCCAGTTCCACCACCTGCCATGGGCAGGGACACCTCCCACTGGATCCGGTTGCTCCAAGCCCCATGCAACCCAGCCTTGAACACCTCCCGGGATGGGGCACAGACACAAAAAGTTCATTCCATTAAAGCAAGCTCACATTTACCAAACACCGGTGGTCTGCAATGCTCCACCAACTCAGCCGGCAGCCCCTCTGCCTGCCCCAGCAGAGCAGTCTCTCAGCAGCTCCCTTTGTCCTGCCCAAACGCCCGAGGTGCCGTGGCCTGGGCAGGGATGTCCCCATCGCCGGGCACTGTCCCCCAGCCCTGCAGGCTTGGCCAGAGCTTTGCTCGCAGTAGCAAAGGCTGACAGACACTTGGAGGACGTACAGCAAACCCTGAACAAGGTCTAGACCGGTTAGGCACGAAGGAGAAAAAAGCTCCCCTGTGTCTGCTTGCATTAGGCAAGGTTGGTGAATAAAAATAGATGAAACAAGAAAAAGCAGAGAGCAGAGCAGCAAATGCTCGTGCTGCAGAGTCTGCAGCGAGAGGCTGCAAGGGGAAGAGAAGACGCGTTACAAGGATGGGCTGTGGAGTGCACAGTCTCAAAACGGTGGGAGTGGGAAGGGACCTGTGGAGCCCAAACAGTCCAACCCCACTGCTGAAGCACAGGCACCCACAGGTGGTTGCAGAGGGGTTTGGAGAAGAAGACTCCACACTCTCCTCGGCAGCCTGTGTGGAGCTCCAGCTCCCTCATAGTAAAGAAGATTTTCCTCATGTTTGAGGATCATCACTGAGCAGAGTCTGGCCCATCCTCCTGCCCCTCAGCCATCAGATATTGATGAGAATTGATGAGATACCCTCTCAGCCTTCACTCCTCCAGGCTGAACAGACCCAGGTCTCTCAGCATTTTCTCCTAAGAGAGATGTTCCAGTTCTCTCATCATCTCTGTGGCCTCGAATGGACTCTCTCCAGTTGTTCCTTGCCTTTCCAGAGCTGGGGAGCCCAGAACTGGACACAGAACTCGAAATGGAGCCTCTCTAGGGCAGAGCAGAGGGGGAAGAGAACCTCCCTCGCCTGCTCCCCACACTTCTCTATGCACCTCAGGACACTGTTGGCCTTGCTGGCCAAGAGGGCACATTGATGGCTTAGTGTTAGCTTGTCACCTGCCAGCGCTTGCAGGTCCTTCTCAGCAGGGCTGCTTTCCAGTGGTTCAACCCCTAAACCTGTCCTGGTGCATGGCGTTGTTCTTCCCAAGGCTCTACACTTGCCTATGTTGAACTTTATGAGGTTCCTCTCCACCCAACTCTGCAGTCTGCCCAGGTCTCCCTGCACGGCACACGAGGGATCAGAGATCCCTGCACGTATGCAGGTTGTCAAGGTCTCCAAATGGCTCCCTGGACCCCCAGAGGAGGAACACGTCCATGCCCACATCCCGGAACTCAGCGCCAGAGTCTGCGTTATGAGGTGTTGGCCACGTCTATATATTAGTGAGACCAACAATACAGCAGATGCGCTCAGAACTTCAGCAAACAACATAATGGCCATCAAGTGAAAGAGGACAAAGACAATCGTATTTCACACAGTAGGAGCTGGTAAACCCATGCTTAGAGCAACAAAGTCGCAGCCAAACAAACATGACCCCAAGTGGGATCTACAGCTCTGGCAGGCACATTCTCAGCCTACACAAACAGCGAAAGATGAGATGCATTTATCTCAGATACTTCGTTTCAACAGCTTTCCTTAACGGCTCCGGCCCCTTGAATTAATCCACACTGCCGGGCGAGCTGCAGAGCGGGCTCGCGGTGGGGGAGGCAGAGTTATTTCCATGTCTGATCACTGTTTCTATAGAAGAATTAAGGGTCAGGTGAGATTTCTTTGCACGCTAGTTTTCATTTTGTTTTTCTTTCTAAGAGAAGATAATTGTCGCTTGAAACCATTCAGGTGCAGACGCAACAAATCGCTGACCGGCGGCTGAGCTCAAGCGACGCGGGGGATGTCTCGACTCCACCAATAAATACACGCTCGCAATGGGGGAGAGGGGAGAACAGCCTAAACACAACCAAAGATGGATTTATTCCAGCCTCTGCTCTAAGGCTTGAAAGCTGGGAAGCCAAATCCCTCTCTCCCAGGGTTTCATTAGCTGGGAATGGCTTTCTAACGAGATTTACACAATCTAGCCCGGAGCGTACACATTTTGCTCTCCACCCAGAGACAATAACAACAGGGAGCTAAGGAGATGCCTTCTTTCTCTCTGGTCACCCATAATTCAAGACTGTTACACTGCTGCCATCGGTGTGATTACACAGAGCACAGGAATAAGATAAAAACTGCCCTTCTATAGCATTAAGTCTCCAATCTCAACTGACCCAAGCCAGGAAAATTTATAGTTATGGGGACCACATTCAGTCCATTAGGAAAGGGTAGGAAATTGCCAGCTGGGATCTAACTGACATTCTCACCTCTCCTTCCACCAGCCAGGAGCCCAGCTGGGGTGAGCAGACCCGCTCCCGTCCAGCGCCCCCGTCCCCCATCCCTGCAGACACCACAGAAGGGAACCAGGGGATACTGCATAGAACCATGGAAAGGTTTGGGTTGGAAGGGACCTCAAAGCCCATCCAGTCCCACCGTGTGCCATGGGCAGGGACACCTTCCACTGGATCAGGGGCTCCGAGCCCCATCCAACCTGGCCTTGAACCCCTCCAGGGATGGGGCAGCCACCACTGCTCTGGGCAACCTGGGACAGGGCCTCCACACCCTCATCGTGAAGAATTTCTTCTTAATATCTAACCTAAATCTTCCCCTTCCAATTTAAAGCCATTTCAGGGGTCACTCTCTGCTTGTGGGGTGCTGGCAGGTGGAACTGTGATCCTGAGCCCCATCGCACTCCCGTATGGACATGGAGAGCCACAAGCTGACCACTCCCCTTATGCTCTTTGATGGATCAAAGTCCTTCAGAGATGGACCACGGTCCATCAGTGGATGCAGTTTTTCTGGCATGGTGCATCCTCTGCTGCAGCAAACGCACATTCTAAGCTCAAACTCGGACACCCCCAAGGCTGGTGCCTTACTGCAATGATTCTCCCACAGGTTCCTCCAGCATCCTGCTTGGATGAGATGACAGGGAACGAGCTGCCTCTGAGCCCACTGGTCAAGCCACGCACATTGAAAGCAAAGACCTAAAATGGTAAATTCCAGTCTGCCTTTGACTAACAACTGGAGCCTGCACTCTCCGCAGGCGCAGGAATGCTGTTCCTGGCACAGCTTCCCCAATCCTACTATTCTAGGGTGGTCGGCTGTTTTACGATGGAAGGGTTTTAAGTAAACTCATTTTGTGAGCAGATCTGTCGTCTCGCTCACGCAAAGGCCCAGCTACACGAGGAGGAGGTATGTTTTATCTTCCAGCCTCCCTTCTGATTCCTCCCCAAATACTTATCATGGTGTTCTTGTGGAGATATTAATAGCACCCCAGGCACCGACAGTCGCCTGCCCGTGAGTCACATCTTAAAGGGATGGGGAAAAGCCTGCAACAACTGCAGCTTCTTAGGAGACAATGGAAATAGCATTCATCAAATGCAGTGCTCAATATCATCCTTGTTACGGCAGATTAGATGAGAGATGCTCATGTGTGCAGCTCGTGCCCACCACAGCTGGGTCTACCAAGGGTTGACTCCATCACACAGCCTTTGCCTGGCCAACCAGCAAGAGAAGGAGCTGGCAGTCGCGCAGGTAGCGAGGTTTTACCAAATCCTACCTTAAATGTCAGTTTACTTTGGCCACTGGATGATCTTGGAAGTCCCTTCTGACCCAAATCTTTCTAAGATTCTATGATTTTGATTTCTATCACGGTGGTGCTCAGGAGTCCAAAGCACTGACCAAGATCATTAAATACGCCACTAACAGAGAAAAGGGCACATGCCTGCCTCCAACCGTCTTCTGGGTCCATCATGACCCCAGGGTGAGGCAGCACAGAGCACACCAACACTTACATCCATCTCAGCTGCTCAGAGACCCTCAGTGCTTGAGTCTCCTTTCCAGTCCCCATACTACTCAAATCTTGCACCTCCACTGCTGGTTTGGGTTTCCAAACGGGTCTCTTAATTCAATTATTTGAAAGCACCTCTGGTGCCTTGACAACCTAATTTGGTCTCCTCCAGGTCTTTCAATACCACATGCAGGAGAGCAGCAGGCACCATCCCACCCACGTGACGCGATGTGTCGCTCCAGCTCTCTGAGCACTCAACTCAATTTCTATTTGAAAGGAAACATGAATACTAATTAAACAGCCATAAGGGCACAGAGCAGATAAATATGTGTTGCAAGAGAAACTGGAGAGAGACGCTCTGAAGTGGAGCCAGGAAGGGGAGGAGGCAATGTGTCATTGTTTTTGGTGGCACAACTTCAGAATAGCGCTCACCACTTAAAATACTCCTCTAACGAACCAAGCCTGGTGTTACACCAGCATGCTGGACTTCCTTTAGTGCCTTAAAACCCTCTTCCTCCTCTACTGCGACATCTGCGGCTGCCCTGACTTCAGTAATTCATGTTTGAAACAGTATTTTCCTCCATCTGAAGGCTGAGCAAAGCAGGATTTACACGCCAGCTTCCAGCACGCTCCGAAACACCCGTGCCAACTCCTCTGCAACTGAGCAGCCCCCTGGGCTGCAGTCGGCAGACTGGAAGGAGAACAATCAACCAAAGCATCACCTTTTCCTGCCACATCTTAGATTAAAAACAAAAAAAACAACCCCAAAATTGGAGGTGTTAGGTTTAACAAAGAAAGGTGGGCAGTCATGGTAGGAAAACTGGATTAGAGTGGCATTGCCTCTCTGTTCAACCCTTTGCAAACACAATAGAAACCTACTGGTTGAGCCTCTACTCACGTTAGTTTTAAGCACAGAATAATCTACCCTGCTTTGTCTGTGCAGCCAAGGAGCAGCTGAAATTGGTGACGCTGTTCTGTACGTACTGAGAAGGATGGAGATATGGAGATGTTCTATATAACATAGGTGCTTACAGATAGAAATGGTAAAACCCCACTTGAGCTTCGGGTTTACCATCAAATGATGGTTGGATTGGATGATCTCAAGAGATCTTTTCCAAACTTAATGATGACTGTACTGACAGGATGAGGGGGGATGGCTTTAAATTGGAAGTAGGAAGATTTAGATGAGACATTAAGAAGAAATTCTTCACAATGAGGGTGGGGAGGCCCTGGCCCAGGGTGCCCAGAGCAGTGGTGGCTGCCCCATCCCTGGAGGGGTTCCAGGCCAGGTTGGATGGGGCTTGGAATAACCTGATCCAGTGGGAGGTGTCCCTGCCCATGGCAGGGGGTGGGACTGGGTGGGCTTTGAGGTCCCTCCCAACCCAAACCATTCTATGGTTCTACGAGAATTCTTTGATTCTAGGAGAACTCAGCATGGATGAGCTTTAAGGTCCCTTCCAAGCCAACCCATTCCACAATTCTATGAGGATTCTTTGATTCTATGAGAACCAAAAGTTTGGCCCTGCCAGAGTTCAAGGAGTATTGGAGAAAAAAGTTCCGGTCTGGGAAGAAGAAAAACCCAGAATCTATTAATATTCACAGGTGTAGCTTGGCAGCAGCGATGCACACAAAATCTCATTTGAAACTTGAGGGCTGCCACGACGGATCAGCCTCTTGCTCAGTCAAGCCTGGAAACATGCCGTCGGCTACAGCCATGTCCAGCTGCTTTCCCAGGATGGGAACATGCTACCCAAACTCCTGGCCAGCTGTGCAGTACCACTGCTGCCACCGCAACAGCATCACCTCCAAGGAGCATCCCCCTTCCTGACAGGCACTTGGGGATTTACTGATGAAGGTTAAACACTTTCACAGTGAGTTTGTGCACTAAAATCACCTGTTTATGAAGATCTGTTTCTTTTAAAGGTACATTTCTAGAAGTCCATATGATGCAGCTGGGAAGGTGATGCTCACGGTGATAGAGACTCTGTAAACCATGACCAGTGCCTTCTCTTCCTATATTCACCTCACTGTGACTACAGAACGCCAAACTGAACAGTGATGGAATGAAGAGTGGCCCTTTGCTGCAGGACTAAGGATTTGGGAGGTTTCAGTTCAATCGCTTCCTCTGCTATGGATTTCCTGTATGGCTTAGGGCAGGTCACGCAGCATCTCTACGTTTCAATTCCTCACTGAAAAAGTGATATTACCACTCCATCTCATCGGGCTTTGGGATGGATAAACCTGTGAGTCAATAGCAAAAAGTTCACCAGCTGGTGGTGTTTGCTGAAAGAAGCCAGTGAAAATTAGGCAGCTGCGATCACCGAACAGCGCAGAGGGAGAAGAAAGAGGGAAACCAACAACCTCCCTGTGCAAGGAGCACTTTCAAAGCTTGATTATGATAAATTATATAATAGTTTGGGTTGGAAGGGACCTTAAAGTCCAGTTCCAACCCCCCTGAGGTGGGCAGGGACACCTCCCACTGGATCAGGGGCTCCAAGCCCCATCCAACCTGGCCTGGAACCCCTCCAGGGATGGGGCAGCCACCACTGCTTTGGGCAACCTGGGCCAGGGCCTCCCCACCCTCATTGTGAAGAAATTCCTCCTTATGTCCACTCTAACTCTGCCTCTCTCCAGTTTACACCCATTGCCCCTTCTCCTATCAATACAAGCCCTTGTAAAAAGCCCCTCCTCAGCTTTCTTGGAGCCCCTTCAGGTACTGGAAGTTCGCTCTAAGGTCTCCTCAGAGCCTCCTCCAGGTTGAACACCCCCAACTCGCTCAGCCCGGAGAGAGATGTATTCTTTTATACCTCCACAGAAAACTTCAGGCCCCACTGTTACTTCCCCGCACGCAGCCCCCTCCAGCTCGGATGAACCCTGTTCTCCTCTCGGTGTGGCCCCCAGCAAACTTGGCGAGGGAAAGCCGTGAGCAGAGCCCCGGGCACGGCCGGGCTGGCACGCAGCCCCCCAGCCCCGCGACGCGGAGGGGAGGCCAGAGTGTTTAGTCTGCCGGGCACATTCCTGCGCGCTGCTAAAATAAATAGAAGATTATTGATGGAGCTCCTTTTCCTCACTAACGTCGGCCAGAAATGCCAGAGTTCTCAAGTGGCTGTTGAGGACGGCACAGGGATGGGGCTGGAGGGACCCCTGGGGCTGGAGGGAACTTTCTTTCCTGCACCTTTGAGCCACAGAATCCAGGCTGATGGGGATACTGAGGTTTGAAAAGAGCCAGGAGCCAAGCACGGAGAGACGGCTCTGGAGGGGCTCTCTGCTGCTCCCTCTCCCACACACGGCCACCAGAGAAGGTGCCAAGCTGTCCCAAGCCTTCCAGGCTCCAGGCTGCACGTGCAAAGCCTGCGTCCAAGTGCAGCGAGTGCTGCGTGAGACAACTTGCTGCCCTTCCTTGCAGATCCTCAGGGCTGAGGTCACAGGAGAAAGATTCAGCCGGGCAAGTACCTGCACATCACCTAAGCCTACTTCCTGCAAACTTCATAATAACAAAGCGATATTCTACACCGTATCCCCTTTTCCATTTCACCCTTCACTGGATCATTTTATGCGTCTATTCCCGTTGCTAATTCCAACTAATTAAAGTATAAAATGGAATAATTTGTGCAATTTCAGAGCTCCCCTAGCCATATTGTGAGTTATGTTTCTTTTTTGTTAGCGCCTGGTGTGAACAATTCCCCTCCTCACCGGCTGAGTAGCCGCCAAACTCATCTGCTGGGAGGAAAAAACTGTTACAGCAGCGCAGGAAGGAGGGAAGAAAGAAGTTTGAAAAGCTCTGGTAGAGAGAAAGAGGAATTTCCTCTCCTGGGAATACAGTTCTCCCTCTCTCTTATTGCTGCTCTTCAGGACACAAGAGCCGCGTCTGTCCGTCTAAACATGCAAACGCTGCAGCAAACCCACAGCTCCACAGCGTTCCCTGCGTTGCTCAAACTCAGCCAGGAACAGGAGCTTCCCCTGCAGAGATGCCTCACAAACCTCAGCTGGCTTGCAAGATGGAGCAGGAGCATAGAATAGAACCATGGAAACATAAAGGTTGGAAAAGACTTCTAAATTCATGCAGACCAACCGTCAGGCCAACCCCACCGTGCCTGCTAAACCACGTCCCCAGGTCTCATGCTTTCAGTAGAGAAATTGCTCCTCGTGCCAAAACTAAACCTCCCCCGGCACAACTTGAGATTGTTTCCTCTCCTCCCATCCCTTGGCACTTGGGAGCAGAGCTCAGCACCCACCTCACCACAACCTCCTTTCCAGGAGCTGCAGAGAGCGATGAGGTCTCCCCTCAGCCTCCTCTTCTCCAGGATAAACAGCCCCGGGGCCCTCAGCCGCTCCCAGAACCCCTGGGCTCCAGACTCTTCCCAGCTCTGTTCCCTTCTCCAGATGCGCTCCAGACCCTCAATGTCCTTCTTGGAGTGAGGGCCCAAAACTGAACCCAGGATTCGAGGCGCAGCCTCACCAGCACCGAGCACAGGGGTCGATCCCTTCCCTGCTCCTGCTGACCACCCCATGGCTGATCCAAGCCAGGATGCTGGTGGCCTTCTTGCCCACCTGGGCCACTGCTGGCTCATGTTCAGCAACTATCAACCAGCATCTCCCGGTCCCTTTCCACCAGGCAGCTTTTCCCAACCCTGGAGCGCTGCATGGGACTGTTGTGGCTTAAGTGTTCAGGGGTGGTAGTACCAAATCTGGAGGGACGTTAGATCTTCTCACAGCTACTGAGGATGCCCACCGTCCCCTTACAACCACCCGATGCACCGGTGTGCCGAGGAGGAGGAGGCGTCTCTGTGTGTACGTGCACGTAAGGGAAATTCTGGACATATTTCAGGATTGTGGTTGCTTGTCTGAAGATTTAACAATAGGTCTGTGGAAAAGGAGGAATTGGAAAGGGAAGCAAACACCGAAGCAAACACATGGGAACCCCGTGGCTGTGACTGGCAGAGGAAAAATAGACTAATACAAAGAAAAAACAAAGCAAAACAAACAAACCCTGAAAGGAAACCTAGCAAGCACTTGAAACCACCAACCACATGAGCAATGCCTAAAATATAACTCATGGAGGAAAAACAAACCTGCTGACCCCAGTGTTGAAATTCTACATTGGGGCATGTTTTACCACTTCTTCCAGGAGAAGCATTCGTTCCTTCAAAGACTGCACTTAACTCCACACCCTCAAATGTTTAGTGTCTGTCATAGAATCATGGGATGGTTTGGGTCAGAAGGGACCTCAAAGCCCATCCAGCTGGGCAGGGGCATCCATCCATCCACCCAATCCATGGGCAGGGACACCTCCCACTGGCTCAGGGGCTCCAAGCCCCATCCAACCTGGTCTGGAACCCCTCCAGGGATGGGGCAGCCATCACTGCTCTGGGCACCCTGGGCCAGGGCCTCCCCTCCCTCACAGCAAAACATTTCTCCCGAAGATGTCATCTCCATCTCCCCTCTTTCAGCTGAAAACCATTCCCCTCATCCTGTCCCTGCACTCCCTGATCCAGAGCCCCTCCCCAGCTTTCCTGGAACCCCTTTCAGTGCTGGAAGCTGCTCTAAGTTCTCCTCAGAGCTTTCTCTTCTCCAGGCTGAACATCCCAACTCAGCGTGTCCATGGATCCCAGCAGGCTGCAGAGTTGTAGGAACGCACTGGAACCATCTGGGATGCAGACACCTCAGCCTCACTGCGGGCAAAGCTCTGCACGCGTGACAAATGGGCTGCGAGCTGGGCAGGAAAACGAGACAGCATGCTGTCCCACCTGGCCAGGCCGTGATTTTTCGGTCAATTGATGTTAATTAACACATCCCTCTTGTCAGGTAGGTATTGTTAATCATCTCAGACAAGTTTTCAGCTGAATTTCTTAATTATTCTTCATTGGTGACAGGGAGGAATGTGGAAAAACAGTGCATCAGCTGATGGATTTTAGGATAGTGGAGCATGACGTGGTGGCCGTGGCCGAGGACAGCACAGAGCTGGTGCAGACCTCCCCAGAGAGCAGAGCCCCTTCTCGAGGATGGCAGCTCCACTGCAGGAAGGACCGTGCTGCTCTGGGAGGATTCCCTCCCCATCCCATCCTCCCTCTTTCTCCCGTTACTCGACTCCCTCCTTGCCCCAGTTTGCGGCTGTCAGACCCCTTTCTGGTTGTAGAGAAACACAAGTTGGGCAAGAACTTTTACGCACCCCAACGTGCTGGAGGAGCAGGAGGTCCCAGCCAGGCTGGTGACCCCAGTGGTCATGTATGGGGCCAACAAGTCCTGCTGCACCCACAATTATCTACTCGACACTGGTGCAAGATGAGCACGTGGAGTAACTCGTGGGAGGCAGGATTTTGGACAACTCCCACGGGACTGAGCTGAGACATTTTCCCTGTCCCAGTGGTTCAAACTTTGCTGAGATTATGTCCAGCTAACTGGCTGTTCAACTAGCAGATAATGTAGTTAAAAAATTAATCAGTTCATTTTTTCCCTCCTGATGACTCCAGACCCTTTTATCCACATCTCTTGCATTTTTTATCGTGTTTTCGCAGTTCTTTTCAGGACACCATCAGTATTTACAGCCTTGCTCCTCCACAATTGATGGACTTCCTTGTTTTTCTCAGCCCTCACTCCAATTCTAACCTCTTTTAAATCATCCGGGCAGCCCCTGCGTGCCTCCCTCTCAATCAGCAACCAGAACATTCAGTCCAAAGTGAAGCAGGACTTAAAACATCTCGGGGTTACAGGACAGGGAGCCGTGCAACAAATTATCCTCAGTGACTCCTGCAGATCCGCAGCTCCTGACGTGGGGGCATTTGCAAAGCAAATATTTCACAGCTAACGGAGCAGACGAAAAGACAGTTTCTTTACCTAAAGCCACAACAACGTAAATGGAAGAGGGAGGCAGGAACATTACTCAGTTGAAAAGCAACAGCTCTGAGTGAGCTCTGGCTGCTCTGCCTGCTCCCTCTGTCCTCCACCGAGCCGGGAGCACGCGAGATGCTCGTAGCCAGGTCAATACTGGTCACACTGGTCAATGCCCCCCAGTGCTGATGCAAGCATGGTAAAGATGTCTAGAGCACTGCTTCTCGCTGGTTAAGAGATAAGGCTGCGATAAAGCAGCTGCAGGCGCATAAAGCAGCTCCTTCCACCTCTTCCATTCAAATAACCTTCAGCAGCCCCTCAGTGCCCCCCAGGCAGCGAGCGCTCGCCCTCTCCCAGCACCCAGAGGCCATCGCTTACAGCATCTCCTCGACGCTGTGTGCCCTTCTCGCCACGGCGTGAGGGGAATCCTTAGGGGCTGGCATTAATCTGCGCTGCCTCCCACCAAGCGCCGAGCGGGAGTGCAGCTCCTCTCATAACACTCTGCATAAGGGTCTCCGAACTACATCAACCGGGTATAAAAATGTCACACCAGCCACAAGAAATCGCTTACGTGCTCCAGCGAGCGCTCGCTTGGAAACAACAAAATGTCAGCCCGCACCTTCTAAACCCTCCTTACCATCCCCTAAAAGCACAGGGCAAGGGTTACCCTGGAGTGGGCAAGGAGGGGCTCGGCATCACGCAAAGCTCGGCATCATGCACGCAGGCAGATCAACCACTGAGCATTTGGTACCCACAGAGGAGTAAAGGATTCCTCAGGACATCTCAGACTACAGAGGTCCATGGCCCTCCAAGCTCTGCTGCGCTAATTGATGTTGTCTGCATTTCACTGGGTGATTATAGGTTATTATTTCTACCATGGGAATGGTGAGGTTCCCAGTCACAGAGCAGGATGCTGCTCTGTTCCGTACCATATAAAAACAGAATGAAATCATCCCCCTGTGGCAAAATTAACCACCAAAGTAACTACGGATGAGCTGAGAGCAGCAGCATTTCTGAGGCAATGAAATGTGCGGGGATTTTTGGAGGATGCTTAAGGAAGATGAATTCTGCATTTGCAACATCTTGGCCAGGTATCTCATTAGGAAGGTGCTGCTTCACCCATCAGGGAGCAGACGTGCATCGCATGACTTCAGCATTTCATCAAACCATTTTACATGATTAGACCAAACAAGCGATAGATCATTAAAAAAAGCGTTGGAAAAATAAAGAGGGGAAAAAGAGATCTAGAGGCAATGAGAGGAGGGGGAGTGCCTGCTCTGGGGTCTGGCTCCTCGGCGCCCACCAGCACCCTGTGCCCATCGCTGCCTCCTGCCCCGTAGCCCCTGTACTGCTGTCAAGGCTTTCAGCTCTGTGTTTGGGAAGGGATGAGACCTGTTGGGCCATGTTTCTCTTCCCTATTGCAGGGATACTCCTTCCAACAAGCCCTGAGAGTATTTTGATCACATCTTTTTAAGTTTTATGTTTATAGCCCTTGATTAGGTGATGAAATCTTCTGGAGCCGGCAATCCCTGCCCCAGTGCCTGCCACGCATTTGATTGAGCCTCCGCTCACTCCTAGATTAAAAATAACAAAATTTGTTCTTCTATCAAGAGCTGCAAAAAGCTTTGGCCCCGATTCCGCTGACGCTTACATAACCTCCGTGCTGAAGCATGCCCACCATTTCTCACAGGGTTAGCTCTCGGCTGCTGAAGGTGTAGGTGGGAGCAGAGTCAAACCTGCTGCATCCGAAACCGGCGCTGCAATAGTTGGAACTCACACTGAGAGCAGACAGAGCGGGGAGAAAAAGGGGGCTGCAGCCTTGGCATCATTGCACTCGTCCTACAGGGCTCATCATGGAACCACGGAATGGTTTGGTTTGGAAGGGACCTCAAAGCCCATCCAGTCCCACCCCTGCCATGGTCAGGGACACCTCCCACTGGATCAGGGGCTCCAAGCCCCATCCAACCTGGCCTGGAACCCCTCCAGGGATGGGGCAGCACCACTGCTCTGGGCAACCTGGGCCAGCGCCTCCCCAGGGTATATTGAACTGAAATGCACTGAGCTTCCATCCATTAAAATAAACCCTCCCATCTTCCCAACACACACACAATTAATGCTCCAGGACTGAATTATCAAGCTACTTTACTCAACATCACCAGCACTTTTCCTGTAAGCTTCTCTTTCCCTCTGGAAGCAAGAAATCAGAGAAGCTTTTCTGCACACACAGGGGGTGTTGGCGAGAGCTTCATGACAGACTCACTATTAAATGGGAAGATTTTAAATCTGCAGGCTCTTGGTGGCCCAAGGACACTCACCACTGGGTTTGCCGTTAACCCTTTGCCTGCTGATTGATGGCTGGGTGCTCCCAGCCCTGGCTGCACCCCTCACATCTCAGCAGAGGCCAGCCAAGCAGCTGATAAGCCAGCAACGTTACCAATTCCACTGCAATATTTTGCGTTTCCTTGCCTGATAGAAACTGTTAATTGAATTTGTCTGCCCATGAAAACTAAGAGGCAGCTCACGCTGAGCGGCAGCTGAGCAAAGCCATGGCGCAAGTCCCCTTGCACAGCCGCACCGGTGTCCCCCGCAGCCGAGCAACCCGCAGCACTGATTGCTATTTGTGTCAGAAAGCACGGCAGATTGGATATGAGGAACGATTTCTCCACCGACAGAGCGGTGAAGCCCTGGCAGAGGCTGCCCAGGGCAGTCGGGGAGTCTCCATCCCTGGAGGGGTTCAGAACACGTGTAGCTGTGGCGCTGCAGGTCTTGTAGGCACGTTGGTATTGTGTCGATGGTTGCACTGGATGATCTTAGAGATCTTTTCTAACCGTAACGATTCTGAGATTCTATACCTTTGCCGCTGCCTGGCAGCCCCGCTGCTATTCCTGTCCTGGCACCCCACGTAGAGCCGCTAATGCAACACATCTCTGTCTCCGCAGCAGCCAGCGCTATCGAGGCTTGCGCAGCTTGTGGGCAGAAACGGTGTTTGCCTGCTAAAGCAATGCCGAGAAATGAATTTCTGCTTTAAATAGTCAGGGTCAGAATCATTTCTCTTCTGCCGTAAGAGCTATTTGATACCAGGTGCAGCAGGAAGAGCGCCTGTTAAAGCTCCTAATAAGCACTCTTAAATCATGCGGTTAAAGAACTCGGAATAAGTGGCTGGAAGCAAAGTTTCTTTATCCTTCTCTCCCCCAGACTGGGCTGTGCAACTGTTGCTTCTGTGCTTTGTGGGAGTGAAATCAAATGTCAAATATTCTGCTTTGGAAGGAGTTGGCAATGAAACATGAAAGGCTCATGGAGAGCTCAAAAGGACTGCGGGAAAATTGGAGCGCGGCACAGACAGGGCTGGGACAGGAGCCAGGGGGGCGGGGAAGGACTGTGCCTACAACCACAACTCCAGATTTGAGGCTGAAGCAACTACTTTCCCTACAGCATTTCAGCATAAAGCTGATCCTAGCTGCTGATATAGCACAGAAGGAAGATGGGCTTCGTACCGAGATGTTCCATCTCCTTTTTCCCAGGAAGCATCCATCTCGCTTTACTGTGCGTAACGGCAGTCCAACACACAGCATCGCATCTCCTTGCTGCTCCGTACCCAACCCCACCGCCACAGGAGCTCAAAACCTGCTACTGGGGAGCCCAGTTCTGGGGAGGACAGGTTTCTTAGGTGAATCCCACAAACTAAGCCCATTTTTAGGAAGGATGTGTTTTGACACAGGCACGTAGCACATCCCATTTCTTTCTCAGCAGATATTTAAATCCACAGGCTCTGGACAATCCTCTCCCGGTACGTTAACAGGCAGCAGATCAGCGTTAAGAACAGCTGCTCTCTATGTCACTTTACTGCAACAGAATTTCATTTTGTTCCAGATTTCAAGGCTTCAGAAGACATTTTTCCTGTATATTCTCAGTAATTCTGAAGGCATTTCCCACCTCAGCCCCCCGAAGCTGGTGAACCTTTCTCCTTCTCTTGGAAGGGAGCCCTTTGCAATCACCAGCACCCTTTACAAAGCACGCAGGAAAATGTCTATTCTCCCCTCCACTTTGCTGAACTATCACATCGCCAAGCTTAGGGCAGCAGGGTCACAGGAGCTGACAAAATCCATATGGAACAACATGCCGGGACTTCTGGACCCAAGGCACAAATCTCTGCAAGGGCAAAAGGCAAATCCTGCAGTGAGTCCAGCAAGGAATGAGGGACTGCCTCCCCCCCAGCTCCTGGAGTGTCCCCCAAGGCGAGTGCTTTGCTGGAAATGGAATTAACGTTCCAGGAATATTCTATTATTTGCTAATTCTCTTCACATCTTTTTGTTTCACAATTAAGCAAATTAGCACTTTGATGAATATTAAGACGCTCTCGCCTCATAAAAGATGAGTTAGAGGCATTCCCACTGGCTTTGCCTCCTAAGGAAAACAGCTCTTAAACTGTTTGAGAGACACATTGGATTGTTTCCTCCCTGGCACGAGCACAAGGTGCATGTGGCTCCTGCAGAAAACGACCATGACGTTAAAGATCCCCACTATTAACATCTAACGCAAGCCCAAGGTGGAATGGGATCCTGAATTTGTGGTTGCTCATGGCCATTTCTGTCATCGAGTTCCTACAACAAGCACATAATGTCTTCTTTAATCTCTGTGAGGATGAGGAGGCCCTGGCCCAGGTTGCCCGGAGCAGTGGTGGCTGCCCCATCCCTGGAGGGGTTCCAGGCCAGGTTGGATGGGGCTTGGAGCCCCTGATCCAGTGGGAGGTGTCCCTGCCCATGGCAGGGGTGGAACTGGATGGGCTTTGAGGTCCCTTCCAAACCAGCCCATTCCATGATTCCATGATTCTTTAACCACAGGGATTCATTCAGTTAAGTCTTCCATCGGGGAGAAGACTTTGAGGTCTTCTAAAGAATTTTTTTTCTCTGGCTTCAAATAACTTCCTAATTAAGCTAAGCATTTGCCAGTATTTTTGCTCTGCTACAGGTTAGCAAAATGATTTTGCCAGCGTTGGGAGCAGCCGAAAGCTCCCCAGTGCAAGGTGAGCGGTGAGCTCACTCCCTGCTTCCAGCAGATCTCTGAGCACCTCACACTGAGCGCTCTCCCTCGGAGCAGGTGGGAAGGAGGACAGGTGTTCATTTACCAGCAGATGTGGAAAGTTGTTAGTGACCAGAGGGTTAATTCCACACGGAATGATTTAATAACATGCAGACATCTTCTGATGCAACCCTTCTCCCAGTCCCAACACCCACAAGGCACCGAGTCTATTAATCTGAATTACACAGTCCTGAGTAATAGCCAATAAAATGCTCAACAGCGGCAGTGAACCCAGAAGATGGTCTTAATGGTGGAGACTTCATGTGTTTTCTTCCCTCGCAGGAGAACAGAAGGTCCCAGATTGTTTACATTGTGCTCCCTCGCCTAAGAAACAGACCCTCAGCCATAAATCAACGTCATAATCATTTCAGTCTTGCTTTCTACAGTCTGGTCACTCCTCGCAGACCAGGATTTTGTCCTGCTTAGAAACAGGCTCAGGGAAAAGGCTGTGTGGATGGGAAACAGCGGTGAGTCCCAGAGACACTGGCACAAGCTGGGAGGCAATGACGTGGTCCCAGGCTCTCTCTCCCTCCGGGATGCTGCGTGGTGGACACCCAGGGAGATGAAGCTCTTGCTTCCAGACTGCTCCGGAGACTTGGGCTGCTCAGGATTGATGTCTGTCAACCCATCTGCCCTGGTCAAAGCACTGTGAACGTGTGGGTGTATTCACACCACCCTTATGTTCTAAGCTATACAAACTCTCACGAATTTTCCTTCTAACAGTGTGGCATAATATAGGAAAAAACTACTCCTGTTTTTAAAATGGGAAATTATGGTAAAGATTACCTGATTTCATGGAACTATAGAGTCATGGAATGGTTTGGGGCAGAAGGGACCTCAAAGCCCATCCAGTCCCACCCCCTGCCATGGTCAGGGACACCTCCCACTGGATCAGGGGCTCCAAGCCCCATCCAACCTGGCCTGGAACCCCTCCAGGGATGGGGCAGCACCACTGCTCTGGGCAACCTGGGCCAGGGCCTCCCCACCCTCACAGCAAAACATTTCTGCCCGAGATCTCACCTCAATCTCCCCTCTTTCAGCTGAAATCCATTTCCTTCATCCCATCCCCGCATTCCAGGATCCAGAGCCCCTTCCCAGCTTTCCTGGAGCCCCCTTCAGTCCTGGAAGCTGCTCTAAGGTCTCCCCAGAGCCTTCTCCTCTCCAGGCTGAACAAGCAGCTCCCTCAGCCTCTCCTCAGAGGACATTTGTTCTTGATCACACATTCTCCCAGCCGGGGTGAGGCTCACCCAGCAGCCCACGGAGCACGAGATGGTGCAGACAGGGCAGAGGCAGTGGTTGACTTGGCGTTGGCACCACCTCCCGCAGGACTGGCACGGCGATGGACGGCACAGCGCAGGCTCGGTGCTAACCCGCCCAGCACCTACCCGCGCCATGCCTGCTCCCACCTCCGCGTGCTAATACACTGACTCAGAACCACTTCAAATATACCAGTAAACAAATTAATAAAGCCATCATAAAGGATGCTCAGCCCAGACTACGCCAAACCACAGCCAGCCAGCCTCGCCGCAGGGAGAGAATCCATAATGTTTGTGGCTCAGGATCTCGTTATCTTGGTTCAGAGCCCCAAACCACATTTCCTGCACAGCAGCTCTGTTTCCAGTGCCTGCAGACAAGAATAAGCAGGCACAACTCGCTCGCCTGTGCGCTGACGACAATCTCGGACCAGAGCAGACAAAACTGAGCTTCTGCCGGTGTTCCATCCGCTCGTACTGATCCCAGCACCACGGGGCTCAGCACACAACCTCAGCTCCAAGCGCTCCAATGACACAATCCTGATGGAAGGAAACCACAGCCACAGAGGTACCAAAGCCGATGCCTTACCTGTCGCTCTGACATGACGTATAGATACTTGTGATCGATGGAGAAGGCCATGTCTCGAAGGACTGGGCTCCCGTCCTTGAAAACTGTCACCATTTCATACTGAATTCCACCATGGGGAGGCCCATCTGCTCGGATCTGGAAGAAGCACAAGAGGATTACAGGTGATGTCATAGCAGCCAAATCCCGATTTTATGTTGGGGGTGGGGAGCGAAGGGAGGATGACAAGGCAGGAAAAGGAATCCAATTCAAAATCTCAGCTCTCAGCCTGGAGACAGAGCGAAGAGCTGGCAAGCAGCATGCACGCACAGGAATTAAGCAAAGGCTCCTTCCCCACTGAAGCTGATGTGATTTCCCCAATCCAAGAAAAATAATGAGAAAGCTTTGTGGTCGCAAGTGGAGCACACAGACTGCCAGCGTGCTCTGACTGAGCATGGGCATCCAAGAATAACAAAGATTGCAAACTTTCTAGATTCTCTCCAAAATAAGCCTGAAAGACGACCACAAGACTCCACAGGCAGCACAACAAAGCCAAGTTACAGCAGAGGGCATCTTTCCCCCCTCCCGAATGAGGCTCAGCCTATCTCCATCACCTCTTGCTGTCTCCTACAATACCATCTCTGCCTAAAAACGTGGAGATACTGCTGCCATCCCATTACTTCCACATTTGCAGGATTCAGCAAGGCGAACCCGGCCCAGCTGAGCGAGCAGAGATGTAACACAGCGGCCATATGGCTCGTTCGCTTTGACAGGCTCCCAGTATCCATCCTTCTCACCAAAAGACAACTCCCCGCTCCTGCAGGAAAACCTGCCCAAGCTGTGACAAATCCCATCCCTGCCAGGAGCGGCTGCTGTTGAGGATATGCCATCTCTTCCCCAAGTTAATAATTTATGGCCTTGGGGGCTGCGCAAGGGGAAGGGAGGAGGATAAACAAACAATTTACATTGTCTTTCCTACCAGGATTTGCATATTTGAATAGCCATTTGATTACAACATGGTGTCTACATAGCTGAAAACACTGGCAACCGTCAGGCAGGGAGGCGAGAGCAGTCAGGCGAGCCAAGGGCTCGGTGGAGCCGCTGCCGGCCCCGTGGCTCGCAGCGACAGCGATGCCGTTCGACGGGGGGCCAGGAACGCGCTCTGCACGCGCCCTGGTGCGCGGCACGTGCACGCTGCCCTGCGAGGAGAGGGACGCACGGGGGGGGACGGGACTGCTCGTCCCTGGAAAAACCTCTCATGGCAAAGATGCCATCTGCTGCAGCCTCATGTCGAGCTGTTTTGCTGCATCCCGTTTTGCTGCTCGATTACTCCCTGCCTGGCTGCGGTACGGAGGAAGAGGCACGACGAACACGAGGCTTTGGATGAGCCTTCAGAAGAGCAGGACAGAGCCGCAGAGAGGGACGCCTCTATTTTCTGGTTCACATCCACAGGAGATAACAGAACAAGTTGTTAGGCATCTTAAGGTTTATCTGAGAAACGTGCCACCCCAGCTGGAAATACAAGGCTATCTTCACACCCACAGAGGGCAGAAGCTCCCCTGCACCCTCCTCCAGATAAATCCTCTTCTTGGAAAGAGCCCTCATGCCTCCTGCCATGTAAAGACATGTTGGGTCCACAGACCCACTTATTTTCTGGATTTTTCTCTTTTCTCCTTATCTTGTGAGTTTTTAGTGACATAAAAAACCACCAGAGGTGAATCCGAGCGGTCTGGATTCACCCCCTCAGCGAGATGCAGGGAGCCTCTGGCAGGATTCCCCAGACAGCCCAAGCCTGGCTCAAAAGCCCTGAACTTCCAGATAGGAAAAATACCAATAAAAAGGCAGAAAGTCAAATCCTGCTTTAGTTACACCTGTGCGCATCAGGACACTTCGCTGCCTTCATGAACTACTGAGAAATAGCGGCAGGTTGAGACCAGTATGAGACCAGTATGAGACCAGTGCCTTGGTGGGGGTGGCAAACCCAAGTGGCCCACGCTGTGCCCAGAGCCGCTGCCAGGCACGCACCATTGTCATTGCCCGCGCCACGGACAGAGGGACAAAGCTGCAAAATCACCTGCGGAATAAATAGCTGGGACACCGCGCTGTCAGGGAGAAACGGCCGCTTCCATGCGACCACCTGATTAATGGCCAAACGGGAATGGAAATGCTGGACATGAAGGATCAGCAGCCTTTGTGAAAAACAACTGTTTTTCAGAGTTCCCTCGGGGCACTGGCAGCTCGTTAAATTGAGCTTCTTTCTAGTAATGAGGTCAGACAGGGCTAATAAAGAGAGATATCACTGGACAAGGCTTGTGCAGGCCAATTCCAACTGGGAATTGCGGCTCGGGGCTGGAGACAGCACCACGCGTGTGATGGCTCCTTCAGCGTGGACAAGTGCTTGGAGCTGCGCCTGGTGCAGGTGTTTCGGGATGCAGTCGGAACCCTGCATGGGGTGCTGGGTGCTGCCTGCACCCTCCTGCCTCCCCCATAGGCAGGAGGAGCAGCCCAGGGGCTCTCACTGAGCCAGTCGAGGTCAGATGGCTCCACGCTACTCAGAGACCACAGGACAGGAGGACAGCTGACCCTGCTCCTCTCCCAGCCCACACACTGTGGTGTGAGAGTTCACCCACCGGGGCATCCCACCGCCCTGTGTCCAGAGCACAGCGCCTACTGACACCGGGATGCTCCACTGCATCTCTTCCTGAGGGTTTCCATGACAACAAATGATGATGTCAGACGAGAAAAATGATGATTCCTGTGAATGCAGGAGAAGAAAGGGGTCATCTCCATAGCAGGAAGATTCTTGTTGATGTGTGGAGACAGAAATCATTCCTCTGCCTAACTTACAGGTGCCCTTCCAGTGCCAAACGGTTCCTGACCCATCACGACAGCAGCAGTGGGTACCAGACCTGCGGGGCTGGGTTCAGAGCCCCGGCTCCCAGAACAGCGATTCCGGGGAGGGAAGGAGCAGGATGGGACCGGGATGTTGGTGGTCGTCTTTCTTTACATCCCCCTAATTCTAACAGGTTTTCTTCTCTCATGACACAATGACGAGGCACAAGAAGCGGTGCAGGTCAAGATAGATGGGGCAGAGTGAAACGGGGAGCGGCGGGTGTAGGGAGGAGAACATCGGGGCAATGGAAACCAGAGGCGTGCAGCATCAGAGACGCGTTCAGCCACCGGAGAGACAGCAGAGACTGGGAGGACAGATCGCAGGCTTGCACGCTCGGACACGAATCGGAGATGTCATATGGGAGACAGACAGAGTGCTTTCTTCAATCACTCCTGATGTACGTTTACAAATACGGTTTGAAAGGCGCCTAACGAGAATCCACAAGCCCAAATATCATCCCTGGCTCCGAGGAGGCCGGGCCAGCGAAACAGCCCACGTGACGGAGCAGAACGCTGCTCAATTCAGGGAACTGCAGCCCTTCAAAGGCGCTGTGCAGATTTATGTGTCTAATACCCCCACAATACAGACTGCAGGCATAAGCTCTGCATTATCTCCAGAGATTAGCAAAATACCATATTGTGTCACACGGACGCTGCAGCGTAGCACCCGCGGCGATAAGTGTATGAGCCCTTCAAGGATCTAATATGATGTGAAGCTCCAACATATCTAGAGTGCTCAAGTTTCTCTTAGGTATTTTTCCCACCCTGTACCAGAGCTGAGACACATCTGGATGCCCTTCCAGTTCCCCCCAGCAGGCTCCCATTAGAAGACATCGAATCTCTTTGTAGGAACTTTCCATGATTAAATTACCTGCCTGTTTTCATTACGAGGGTTTTGATGAAGCTGACTCATGATGAAATGCTGGATGCCAGAAAAGCAGCTGAGTAAGTCCATGCATGTAAAAATTGATTCCTCATCCTGGATGCTTTCCTCTGAAGGTGGCGAGGCCCTGGCCCAGGGTGCCCAGAGCAGTGGTGGCTGCCCCATCCCTGGAGGGGTTCCAGGCCAGGTTGGATGGGGCTTGGAGCCCCTGAGCCAGTGGGAGGCGTCCCTGCCCATGGCAGGAGGTGGAACTGGATGAGCTTTCAGGTCCTTTCCAACCCAAACCACGCTATGATTCTATCCTAGATGTAAGGCCACTCATTACCTCCTCAAGAACCACACCTTTTCCACTTGTATGCAGGCACCTGATGGGAGAAGGGTCCCAAAGCACCTTGCTGCTGGCTGTCCCCTTCCACATGAAAAGGCCCACAGAGGCAACGGATGGGCTTCCAAAATGATCCCTTGGCCGAACGTGCTGCTTTTTGTAGGTAACAGTGACAAAGCGAAAAGCCCAATCAACCCTGGAGCCTCAGGACTGCTCCTTTCATGCTAGGATTTCCAGCACTTTGGGGTGAATGCTATCAAATAACGTTGCATTTGTGTAAAACGGACATTTGGAGTAGAACTATATCAGCTCTGGGGACACGCACTGGAGCGTTACTGCATCTACTGCCTGAAATAGCAACCAAAGGCAATAAAGAACAGCCTTCTCTGCCAAGGTGCATCTTTGCCGAATTGACGCTTTCTTGCCACTCGCGTCTGAGCATCTCGGCTCTTGGGCATTTCCCATTAACTGTTTCCATAAAGCTCTAGGATGGATTCCTTACTCCAGTGCTGGAAACTTAGCGGAAAGGCTGTTACTGGCAGCAGGTTTCTGAATCACGCTGGAGTGCGGTATAGTTTAAATCGGCTTTCTTTATATCTTTCTATCCATTCTTCTGTGGGATCCTTCCTACCTAGACCTGGTACCTAAAGAAGTTTCCACAAGCAAAAGACTCAACAACGCAAAAGCTCCCCAAACACAGGACAAGATAAATAAATATCAGTCCAGATTTTCTGTGTGTGGCTCTGCCAAACAGTCTTTGCAGAAAGGATTTACTTTTGCTAATCCAGTTTAATTAAACCAGGCTACTCTACATTCACATCAGACCGCAAAGCAGGAGAGATGCCACTTGTGCTGTCCTGTTCACAAACATCTTTTCTCGCAGTATCATTTTACAGGGTTACCAACGGTGCCTGAGGAAATGGTCCCACATCGCCTGCCTCAAACCCAGAGAGAAAAAAAGCACAGCAATCTCCAGGAGGAGAGATCGCAGATCTCTATATAAGAAATTTCCAAGAGCACTTCAGACACTACATGAGATTCTTCTGGAAGTAAAGTACCCTTTGGGCTCCCCAGAGCATTGCCAACGTCATCAGCTCTTGGTGCTCGGCGAGCGAGGTTGGAGCCTTTGGCACGTCCTTAACAAAGCCCTGGGAAGATGAGTGGTTTGCTGAGGATTGCACAGCCAGTTCCGAGCAGATCTGGGCTTGAAATCTGCTACTGCAGATGCACAAGGTCCTGCCTGAAGCACTCCCTGCACCCCAGTCCACAGGAGGAGAAACCCAGCCTTGAAGAACTGGCTTTCCCCGCACCCACCTTCCGCAGGCAGGAACAGCAGGAGCCTGAGTTTGCTCCTGTTCTCCGCATGGGAAGTCTCCTCCTTGAAATTAAAGTGAGATAGTAATCCCATTAAGTATCTTTCCTTTAAATCATAGATATGTCCGTGAGGAAGTTAATGACAACCCTTACATGCACATTCAATTCAAATCAGCATATCCAATTAACTTCATTACCTGGAGGCTCCCTCATATCCCAGTCTCTTTCTCTCCTGTCACATTTTCTTTATGCATTTCTCCCACATTAGGATAGAATGTATCTGCCATGGTGGACGTCACCTTAATTCTTACCTCAAAGATAGCACGGGAAGCCTCGATAGATGAGTTCACTCCAGAAAGTCACGACGCCATCAGGCTGAGTAGCTTGGAGCAAAACAGCTCCTCGAGACCAAATGATCTGGTCTCTGAGGGAGGAGAAAATCCATCCTTTCCAGAATTACGCTGTCTGGCTAAACATTAAATATACGCACTAATCCCCAGTGGGGTTGCCCTTACAAAACTCTATAGGATCCGCTGGGGAGAAAAATCAGTTTGGTAAAGAGCTCTTTGCTGCACGGCACCCAAGAGGGTTTTTCTCGAGCCTACCAGTACCATCCCCATTCTTTAAATTTCTGCAGACACAGATCTTTCTTTTATAAAGCACCAGAGAGGAGCCCAGAACAGGGCGGCTGCGAGGGGCAGCAGAGCTGTGAAAGGTGCCACCAGGTTAATCCATCAAGAAAGATAAGATCCAAGGGAAAGAGGGACTGAGGAGACCCTCACACCCGGAGCTTCTCTTAACTTCGGGGTGGGGATGGAGGAGGAAAATGTCTCAAAAAAAGGATATTAGGGCTCAGAGGAGGAGCAGAGGAGCAGACTTGGCTTTGTGCTGCCTTGGTGCTTTGTCTGTGTTGTACCCAACAGCAGGAGGGACAAGTTGGGATGCGAGGCTGGGTTTCCTTGGATGGAGTTTTCATGTCTCTCTGAAGTTCGGGAGGAACAGTAAATGTGAACACTGGGGCTTTGCAGAGCAGCTTCGTCTGTGTGGCTCTGGCTGGAGCAGTGGGGAGAGTCCAGGTGCTTGCACCAAAGCGCCAGTGACTTAACCTACTGCCTCTTGGACTTGGGTCTTCAAGCAGTGCGCAGGAGCAGCAGGAGAGCAGATGCTGGTGTGATGCCACCGGTCCCACCAGTGCGTTCCCTTCTCACCCTTAGATGATCCCATGTTTCCAGGATCTGCCTGCTTGTAGGGTAGGTTCGAGCCCGCGTTTATTCTGATCAGGCTTCATGACCTGAATTATTTATAGATCTGAAGTTTCATTCAATACTCATGTCCAAAAATGTCTCCCTGGATGCGTCTCTCCCACCCACAGCTGTTTGCCATTTCTTCTGCTTGGGAGACGTTAGTTAAGGGTTCAAAGTCACAGCCTGGGAATCTGCAGCTCCCCAGAGGGAGAGCGACTCCGAGAAACCATTGGGAAGAGCACAGAGAAACCTCGTGGGGTCGCAGGCAGCTCTGCGGGGAGGGGGTTCTTGCAGCTGTCAGCACAGGTACCCATTTACGCTGCTAAACACAAAAATGCCAACCCAGCTCACAAACCAACCCAAACGAACTCTCACTTCCCGCACCTCCAGTGTTAAGGAACAAAACAAAGAAATAATCACCCTTCCTTCTGTGCTAAAGCTCAAGGCACAGTCCGCGGGCAATTGAACCGAAGATCTCAGCAGCTCCACATCTGTCCCGGTTAATGGCAACCGGCTGCAATACCAACATTCCAGGTGCTGTTTTGGGACACCCAGGAGGCAGAGCACTCGGATCTGCCGCAGGGAGAAGAGCTTCTGCAAATAAAGCCACGGAATCACAGAATCATAGAATGGTTTGGGTTGGAAGGGACCTCAAAGATCATCCAGTTTCAATTCCTTCCCAGTGGCAGGTGGAAAGAGGAGTTAGGGAGAGGAACGTCTTACTGCCTCTCTGCTGGCTTCTGGAGGTGAAAGAAGCCAATTGCTGGGTTGAAACGGCAGCTCAGACATCCTAACAGGTACCAGTACAAAACTTCAAGAGAAGATTGCCTCTGAAGCCTCTCTCCCTCTCTCCTAAGCCTTTATTTCCTTCCTTCCTCCATCTGCTCCCTCCACCCTTCTGGAGAGCTGATTCTCCAAGATAAAACAGGGAGGATGGTACAGAGGCACCATGCAGAGACTAATCAGCAGCCTCCATGTCTTTAATTTATTACTGCATGAGAGGCTCGTTTAGAACAAAGCTGCCAGTTCAGAAGATCATTCCTTTAAAAGACTTTTTATTTGAAAAGCTGTCAGCTCACACCTTGTCACAACCCTACTTGCAGAAGCAGAACTTTAATAACGTGCCACCTCATGCAAATGAGCTGCTAATTAATTAAGTAGTATTCTTCCGGGGACGGATTCATTAGAATGAAATTTGGGTTGGCTGGCTGGCTAGGTCGTATTGCTTTGGATGGTGCTTTAAATCAGCAGCATTGCCTTTTCCTTGAGTCATGGAATCACAGAGTCACAGAATGGTTTGGGTTGGAAAAGACCTCAAAGCCCATCCAGTTCCAACCCCCTGCCATGGGCAGGGACACCTCCCACTGGATCAGGGGCTCCAAGCCCCATCCAACCTGGCCTGGAACCCCTCCAGGGATGGGGCAGCCACCACTGCTCTGGGCAACCTCGGCCAGGGCGTCCCTACCTGAACAGCAAAACATTTCTGCCCGAGATCTCATCTCAACCTCCCTTTTTGCACCTTAAAGCCATTCCCCCTCATCCTATCACTTCACACCCTTGTGAAAAGTCCATCCTCAGCTTTCCTGGAGCCCTTTTCAGCCCTGGAAGCTGCTCTAAGGTCTCCTCGGAGCCTTCTCCAAACTGAACAGCCCCACCTCTCTCAGCCTGGCCTCACAGCAGAGGTTCTCCAGCCCTCAGATCATCTCCGTGGCCTCCTCTGGACCTGTTCCAACAGTTCCATATCCTTCTTATGTTGGGTCACCAGGACGTATTCCCATCAGGACAAAGCTGTTTCTCAACTCTGGCATCTCGGGAAGGCTCTGGATACTGCAGTGAATCCATGCAAAGCCACACCACGATGCAACTGCTCGCATGGCACAGACCAGACCTGGCATAGCTCGGAACACTAATGAGATGAAAAAAAAACCATGATCAAAATGCCCCGAGGATTGCCTTCTCACCCATTCAGGAAAGGCAGCATAGAAGAGGGCCCAATTCAAAAGCAGGAGGTACAGTTTATTAACTTGGAGGGCTCTGGGGTTCAGGGAACATCACAAAGGAGCTGCGCTCTTTTCGTGAAGCTCTTGTTGCAAAGAAACAATTGCTGGGGGTTCTCTGCCTTGCACCTTCCACCACCATCAAAAGACAGCCCATGAAAGGCAGAAACCATCCAGAGTGCTCTGTGGATTTACTCCCTGGAAGGAGGACGGCTCGCGGCACGTCTGCAGCATGGTACAAACACTCTATTCACTTCTAATTTGTCCCCTAATAAAGAGCCACGGCATGCAGTGACTTCTCTTTCCTTTTGTTCAGCAGCATCCTTCTCTCTTTACATCCCTGTATGATTTTTAAGGAGATGGCTCGGTGCTTCTCTGGGAAATGGGAATCATTAAGTCAGCAGCCCTTTGCTGCTTGCCGGCTTTACATTCTGGCACCGAGCAAGGAAAGCATCAAAGAGGCTTAAGTGTTGGCCTCCAAGAGAAAGGAACGAGGTAGGTGTTGCTGTATCGCACGGCACCGCACGCTCACCCTTCTGCAGCTCCTTCAGCCTCTGCCATTCTCTCCCCGACTTGCCCTGCTTCTCCCGCGTTGCGCGGCTTTAATCCAGCTCCTCGCCTTACAGCTGGGAAGTCAATGAAAGGACAGGCGAGCAAAGAGGAGAACAGCTCCAGGAACAGGCAGGAGGGGTTTTTTGCTAAAGCATCCTCCTCCACAGGGCGCTAGGAGTCCTTAGGAGCGATGCACAGCCAGGTGAGCCGAGTGCAACAACAGCCCTGGCTGCACGGATGACAGACCCCACTCTGCCCTCCGGTCCTCTGGGTATTGCACATGCCTGAGTCCTGCCCTGGCTTTTTCTCCTCTTCGCCCAAAGCCGGGCTCAGTGCGAGCAGGCGCCCAACGGGACTCATGAGCAGGGACAGGAGAGGGGCACACCTTGCTGTTTGCTGCCTGCAGGACACAATTAGTGAGGGAGGGAGTTGGGAACAGCGTTTGGGGGACTGAGCAATAGGATCACAGAACGGTTTTGGTTGCAAAAGACCTTTAAGATCACTGAGTCCAACCATCAATCCAGCCCTGCCAAGTTCCCCATCAGATCACATCCCTGAGTATGACATCTACTTGTTTTTTAAACCACTCCGGGGACGGGGTTTAAAAATTCAACCACCTCCCTGAGCAGCTTCTGCTAATGCTTGACAACCCTTTCAGCAAAGAAATTCCTCCTCATATCCAACCTAAATCTCCCCTGGCTCACCTTGTGGCCATTTCCTCTTGTCCTCCCACCAGCCACCAGGGAGAAGAGATGAACCCACACTTTGCTACAACCTCCTTTCAGGCCCTTGTAGATAGCGATGAGGTCTCCACCTCAAGTCTTCTTTTCTCTAGACTAAACAACCCCAGCTCCCTCAGCCACGGTGAAGGAACACAGGACAGGGCGCTAAGCCTCTCCAAGTCTTCTGTGACCAACAGAAAACACAACAAGAAGCACAAAGCCAGTATTATTTAGGGTGACTGAGTATCTGCTCAGAATTGCTTGTCACATACCATTTGCAGCTTTTCACCAAAGTCCCCAAAATAGCACAGTATCTGTGTTCTCCATCCACACCTCACCTGGGCCCTTCCAGCTCAATAAGCCTCCACAGCTCCGTGTCACGCTCTCTCCCTACCATCACCCTCTGACAGCAGTATATTTCACAGCTGAAGGGATTGGGCTTGCTTAGCTTGGTTTGTTGACCTTGAGTGGCCATGTAAAATGGAATAAAAAGCCACTTCGACAAGATTGTCTGATGCAGAATTCACTCGAAATGAGCGGCAGCGAGTTGCGCTCCTCCCCAAGGAGGGAAAAACTAAACGACTGTCAAAAACTGTCACATGAAACCCCTGTTTCTCCCAAGTCACGGCTTCCAGCTGATCAGGTGGGAACCAGAATGTTCCTCAGGAAATATTATTCTCTTTCCTTTTCAAAAACATCATGTAAGTAATACGTTTCAAATGACTTCGATTTCCTGCCCGACACCTCCCGGGAGCACGGCAATGCAAGCCAAACTGCAAACCACTAAAGGCCAAAACCCAGAAGGAAATAAAAGAATCTTAATTTTGTTATTTTTTGGTTTTACAAACTTGTGGAGAAATCCAGCCTGGTAGTTTTGCGCTGCTCTAGGTCAGAGAGGAGCGATCAGGTGAATGGGGAGACCGCGCATATTTTTGGTTTCACTTGTGCATGCAGAACCACTCATGTGTTACTGATCAGATCTAACCTTGCTCAGGCAGAGGATGTGAGGAAATTACAGAGCACACAGCTTAGCTTAAATCCCAGGAAATGAGGCTCTCCCACATGGCCCACTGCTCTGTCCCAGGCACCAGCCAGCCACGGGGAACATCACACCCCGGGGTGACAACCGCTGCGGATGCCCAGCAGGCAGAGGTGCAGATTGCAAACGGGTATTTTATAGTAAAGAAACGGGCTCCAAAGCTCTTGCCGGCTGGTGGCTGGTCCTGCTGTTTGCATACAGGCTGAATTTGTATACAGGCTGAATTTTACTAAAGCAACAGCCTGGCAATGAGGTCACCTAAGGACGGGCAGAGCCACAGCCAAACTGGCACTGCACACGGCTCCCATGCCGGCAGAGCTCTGCACTCTCTCTCCCCGTCCCTGTGGACCGTGGCAGCTCAGCTTGTCAGTGTTCAGGGGATACACGCTCTGCGTTTGGGTCCTGTTCATCACCGGACAGGCAGGAGCTGGACCAGGCGTGGCAAGAAAAGATGCAGAACCAAGATGCACGATGAACTGCATCTTGGTTCTGCTGGGGCTGGGGCTCAGCTCAAGGACGTTTGCTTACACAGGGCCCTGTATGGGAAGCATTAAAGCCTCCTGATGGGATTCAGACAGAAATAAATCCATGGAAGTTGAATTCCTCCTTATTCTTTCCTATCTACTCAATCACAGATCTCCTGGTCTCCAGCAGATGGAATCTTGAGGTAGCTCACGTTCCCAACATGTATGGAACACAAGACTGCTTTTGCTGCTGTGAGATGCTTCCCAAATGCTATTCTGGGACGGATCAAGCATATAAATAATTAAATAAATAAATACCATCTCCTGCCTCTGCACGTTAACTCACTCAGCCATCGGCACATGCCCTCTCCAGCATCTCAGAATTAATCAGCAGATAAGCAGATGAACCGGCTCTGAACAATCTGTAGCCGCAACACATGTAATGCTGCTGAACGCTGCCTTGGACCCAGCAGGGACACCGCTCGGCTCCCACGCGTCTGTGCCCACCTCGGGAGAGTCGGTGTCCGCACCGCAGGCTTTGGACAGCCTCAAACCCCGTGCTGGGCACCTGGCTACAGAGGAGCACAGGAGGGAAAGGAAGAGGCTGATGGATGGACCAGCTCCCTGCTTCTCAACTGCCCAAATTCAGAGTAAAAAGTTCAAACTGAGCTAAGGAAGGATGGGAACCTGAAGGAGCTGCCTGCGAAATCAGAAGCTGTCGGGATGGAGCTGCAAGGAGTACTCAGGAATTGTGTTGAAGCGCTTTGCAGCTCCAGCCACACTGGGAGCAGGGAGCTGCAGCCCCTGGGACAAAACATCCCCCCAGCTCTGGCAGCATCCCACAGGGACAGGCGGGCAAAGAGGATGTGCCCAAGGTCATGCTGCTGGCTGCACCTGCCTTCCTTGGTGGCACACCATGGATCATTTAGGCTGATGCCACTGCTCTTCCTTGGAAGCCACGGATGCCATAGGCACGTGAACACAAGAGCACTCATCGTGGAGTGACCCACCCAAAGCACCCCAACAACATTAGGGGAGGAAAGAGGAGCCACAGGTAAAGAGCTGGAACTAAAGAAGATCGTGTTGATGCACACAAGCAGCACATCACCCTGCAGAGCAGCTCTGAGCACCTCAGACCAACAGCATCCAAACAGCCTGTGCCTGGTTTCATGCGGAAGGGTTTTGCTTCTATGTTCCTTCGCATGATGAGGTGGAGCAGATCTGCCTTAGAGCTGTGAAACCCACACTAGAAGGACAGAGGCAGCTCTTCCCTCAGGCCCCTGCTTTGGTGCACACACTGGCCAGCACAGCTAATCCCTTATCGCACCCATGGCCCAAAATCAACATCATGAGATAGGTTCAGGCTGAGGTCCATGGATAGGAGAGACAAAGCTACATCACATTACTGCTTTCCCTTCCATAATTGACCTGTAGATAAACACATGGCTTCCGCCTTAATCCCCTGCAGCCTCATGAACATCAGCCACGCTAAATTTTTCATGTAATTAAGAGAAAAACCCTAATCCAGTGTAATTAGCTCCCTGATTGCCAACGTCAGGCAGAAAAGCACTGTTTGAACAGCAATTCAGGACTAGCTGGTTAGGCAAATACTGTGTGTGTGGTTCAGTAATTTAACACTGATACAACTCCCCCTCTGTTGTCCTTGTAGGCTTGCTTTCCTAAACAGTACTAAGTGGTTTCGTGACTGCAATAGGCACAATATCCCCCAAACTGCTGTTCCATCAAGCTCCGGTTACGTCCCTGAAGGGCCAGTTATGAAACAAGCCCATCAGTTCCCTGAGAACCCCACCAGTTGTTGATTTTGCAGTGGTGCCCTCGCGCCATCTGCCACCTTCAGTGACTGCCACCAAGTTGTTGAGGCACCACCACCCGTAAGCTCAGGGTCTGATAGTCACAAGTAAGACCCTGATGGAGAAACAGTCTCCTCATGAGCGATGGAGCACCATAACCACAGCCTGCAGGAGATAAGAGTCTGCAGCAAAGCTGATAAAGATTTTTATGGTGTAGGTCAAAATCAATCCCAGCTACTGACACGGTTAGAGTGGTGATTTTCTTTTCCATTCATGTACACGAAGGCAAAGTTTTAAGAGCAAAACGTTAGAGATTTGGGAAGTGGAAGCAGATGGAAGAGGAATAAAGAATGTGGATGTATGTGCCAACAGGGCGGCAGGGAAATCAAGAAAGCATGGCTAGAAGACACCTTCACTTCACCATTTAATCCATCCCTCGGCAAAAAGGAAAGGATCTGAACTCCTTAAGCCACTGTTGTCTTTCAAAACCTCGCCTGCAACAGAAATTTCAGACTACTCAGTTCTCAACCAGTTACATCTTTCGTCTTCAGACAAGTCTCCTGAAACACAGCATGTTATTATAGGAGGCATCTATTGGGATCTCTCCAAGGAGAATTTTAATCCTCGTCCTAGGTTACCTTACAAAGGTTTTGTGGGTTCGGTTGGTTGTTTTTGGAAAAAGGCCTTTGTCTCCCTGTTGCTAGTTTTGGTTTAACATTGCTGTAGAGGCCGAGTTGCTGTGCCTGGGAGACTGCAATCGCCCCAGCCTGCTTGCTCGAAGTAGGAAGCTGAAAACCATTTCGCAGCTTCAGCCGTGCAGGCTGAATTCTTGCAGAATACTTGTTTATACGCCGTGGCAGGCTAGAGCCAATCCTATATGTTTTTGCAGCTCTAACTCTAATTCTGACAGAGGCCACAGGCCGGGGGGAGGCGGGGGGCGCGCCTGGCTTTGCCCATGTTTGGGCTCCAGGCTCTGGTCTCCCCAGCCCCGCTCCTCTCTCCCCTGTCCTCATCACACGGATGGTCTGTAAACAAACCAGCAGCCAGCAGAGCAAGCTGCTCCTTTGTATCAAAGCCAGGGAGATTTCTTTATACAGAAATGAGTGAAAATTTATCAACTCAAAGCTCCTTTTAAAGAGAAGCCCCTAAGGAGAGCAAGCCCAGATGCTTGCTTGCACTGCCCTGCTAAGCCGATTGCTCTTGCTCCCTCCCTTCGCGCACACATTATTTTCCATGGAAGGCACTGTAGATGAACTATCGACGGGGAACAGAGCCTCCTGGTTGGATGGCATCACATCAATATGGATTTAAGTAAGCAGCAATGATATGGCGCAGTTTGGTGCTTTGCCATTTTTCCCTTTACATGGGAACAGCACTTCAAGCCAAGCAAAAAACCTTCTGCTTAAAGGCCTCCCAGAGGACCTCCAGCAGGCGAGCTCGTGTCTCCCAGGCGCCTGGTGACCGTGTTTCAGGCAATGCGAGAAACAGCACATCTCATAGAATCACAGAATGGTTTGGGTTGGAAGGGACCTCAAAGCCCATCCAGTCCCACCCCTGCCATGGGCAGGGACGCCTCCCACTGGCTCAGGAGCTCCAAGTCCCATCCAGCCTGGCCTGGAACCCCTCCAGGGATGGGGCAGCACCACTGCTCTGGGCAACCTGGGCCAGGGCCTCCTCACCCTCACAGAATACATTTCCCCCCAATTTCCAGGCTGAATCTCCCCTCTCTTAATTTAAAACCACTACCCTTTGTCCTGTCACAACAGGCCTTGCTAAAATGTCCCTCCCCAGCTCTCCTGGAGCCCCTTTCAGCACTGGAAGCTGCTCTAAGGTCTCCCTGGAGCCTTCTCTTCTCCAGGCTGAACAACCTCAACTCCCAGCCTGTCCTCAGATGGAAGGTCCCCCAGCACTCAGATCATCTCCATGGCCTCGTCTGGATTCGCTCTAACAAATCTATGTCTTTCCTGTGCCAAAGACTCCAGAACTGAACTCAGCGCTCCAGGTGAGGTCTCACCAGAGCCAAGTAGAGGGGCACAATCCCTCTCCCTCACCCTGCTGGCCACGTTTCTTTTGATGCAGCTGAGGGTACTGTTGGCCTCCTGGGCTGCAAGCAACACTGTTGGCTCGCCTCCAGCATTTTGTCACTCGGTACCAAAGCAAGGCATCTTAAAAGTCTGTGGAGAGCTGATAGTTGATGAGAAGAGCCGTACGCAGCTCTAATAGGGGCTGGCTGGTTTTTCTTCTGACTTTCCCTGTTGCACATCCAGCAACGTACAACTGGGAACATGGTCCCAGGTCAACCTGGGACTGAAGCACCAATGGGGTACATTGCAACAGCCACCACAGCTTCTTCTGCTACCAGCGATAAACCCACATCAAAGTTACTTCCCAGTGAGCCGGATATTTTCGCAGCCACTGTTTAGCCGGAGGGCGGTGGAAGTGTCTCCAGACAGATCGAGGAGTCTCGGGAGCTTTGCATTCGTGTTAATGAGCACTGGCAGGAGATTTGCAGTTAGTCAGTAAGAAGTGTCAGGGGGTGGCAGAAAGAGGTGTTGGAAGTAATGGGAGCTGCTCAGCTTCACCCATACCAGCTTTTAAGTGACCTAAAGGACAACACTGGGTCACGGAGGCTTCCAGCTTCCACCTCCCTACCCCCAGAAGCTGGAGCTTCTAACAAGGCAAGTCGCTCTCTCTAAAAACAGATGAGGCATCAAATGTTTCTAAAGCTTTTAGAGTAAGAGCTATAAACAGAGCCAAGAAACCCAAGAGACAGAACTGATATGGAAAGCTACCTTCCAGGACCGATTTTCCTGGAGACTGAGTGCCGGTAACCGCAGCAGCCTCTTTGCACGATGCCACTGTTTATTATCAAAGGAGCTGAGCTACTTCTTGCCTCTCTCTTCCTATTGCACCAGAATTAACGCGGTCCCCTCTCTGTAATCATACATCTGCATAACGGAGCCTGCTAATGATTTTGGGCCTCATATTTTGCCACTGTCACACTCTATTAGTTATGTCATTGTTTGCGGTTAGCCGCAAAAAAAATCTTTTGGTGACCTAAAACCATAAGACTCCAGTTTTGCTGGTGATGGAGCCCTACGGCCATTCCAACACATAGGGTATTTCTCTGTCCGACCCCGGCAGCCTGGCTGGGAGCCGTGTCCCGTTCCCGGAGCGCTGCAATTTGTGACTTCACCAAACGGTTGAGCCAACCTCCAAAGAGTCTCCTCCTGAGAGGTTTCATGCCTTGAAAATTTACTCTAAAGCAGCTTCAAACCCACCGGTTTTCATTATTAATACTACTTCTTTCATCAGCGTCCACTTCTCTTTTGGCTTTCTATTTCTGTCTCTCCCCTTTTATTGTTTCCCCGAGTGCCTCCGTGGGAGGGAATGCTGCCACAACCCAGACCAGGCAACTGCAGCATCTACCCTGCTCTCTCCCTACCAGCAGGAATTCATTTCCATCAAAGCCTCCTCCTCAAATCAAGTTTTTTTTTCCTTTTTATTTCCATCTGTATTTAATCCCAGACAAACACAAACAACAATCGCAGCTCCCTGAGGCCATCACTTTCTAAATCGGTTACAGCTAACTCCAATTAGCAGGCAAGCAACACGAGCAGCTTCGTACGCTCCTGTATCTTTGGGAATGAGCCAGCCCAGAAAGTCCTTTTCCCCAGACTGTGTCCTTTTTCCTTCTGAAGAAGTAGCAGCGTCATTAGAGTTGCAGGCTCTGCGAGATAAAACACATCCGCCTTTGCTTTTGCCATCACGGCAGAGCTGGGGAGGATACTCCGCAGCCTCTTTAACACCGCTGCGTGCCCACACCTGGAGGCTACCTGCATGCTTTGATTTAGAAGAGGATCCTAAAGCCTCTACAAGTGCTAAAGAGAGATTCTCTCGGTCACTTTAGCTTCCCTCTTGCCCTGCACTTGAAACAGCCCCTGCACAGCCCCTCTAAGCCGGGCTGCCGGAGAAGCAGCGCTGCCTGCAGTGCCAGCTCCTGCCAGGGCTGCAAGACCTTCCCTTCTCAGGCCAGGAGAGCATCTCACAGACATACCCTGGCGAAGAAACCACCAACCCTCGCTGGAGCTCACCACATTGGGCAGAGGGAGCATCGCAGCTTGTGCAGTCAGGCTTAATCCGACCGTGAATTCACTGTCATAAAATTGCTTTTCGTTTATTTTGGTAAGAAATGTCCGCTGTCACAGTTTGGTAGGGTTTTGTTGGAGTCTGGCCATGGGTAGGCACTTGCTCCTTCGAGATCAGCCTTGGTGGTGCCCCCTACTCCATCGCAGCTCTGCTGGGCTGCTCCTGCACCGCTGGGTGCTCGGAGGGTGTTGGGGTCAGCAGGGGAGCTCTGCCCTCAGACCTTGTCTGCCAGGACACCCGCACAAGCGTGCCAGCAGGCAGAGGCAGTCACTTCACCTCCGCAGTACATCTCCCTCCATTAGTGAGCTATTTTGGGCAATGATTTCAAATGAATCTGTATTTTATTAATTAGGCGTCTGCTTTGCCGCTGAAATCTTTAGTGTGTTTCCCAGCTGTATCAATCTACAGCCGTGAAGGAAACCATTAAATCTGGATGCCTGGAGCGTGGAACATCGCTAGGACGCATCTATCCCGGGGGGTTGCCCAGAGACGTGAGGCCCCGGCAAAAGCTGCCGGCTCTTACCTGCAGGAACATCTCCCATCTCACCTGGCGGGAGCAAAGCAAGGGACAGCGTGGGGCTGGAGCCAAGGATGTGCCCTGACAAACCCATCAGGATTATACATGATTGCAAAGTGATGCTGCCCAGTTTCTCCATCTTCCACACTGGCTGGCAAGAAATGCAAGGAGCCAGCGCTGGCACTGCTGGGCTTCAACTTAGCACCCTGCCAGCAGCTGTCAAAGAGAAGACGAGGATGGGAGCAAAAATCATTTGCATTGCTGCAAACGCTTCCTCCAGCCTCATTTGCTAAGCTGTGTCTGGGCTCGTTCTGCACTGACGAGTCCCTTGTATTTTGTAGAATCACAGAATGGTTTGGGTTGGAAGGGGCCTCAAAGCCCATCCAGTCCCACCCCTGCCATGGGCAGGGACACCTCCCACTGGATCAGGGGCTCCAAGCCCCATCCAACCTGGCCTGGAACCCCTCCAGGGATGGGGCAGCCACCACTGCTCTGGGCAACCTGGGCCAGGGCAGGGACACCCTCATGGGAAAACATTTCTTCCCAAGATCTCATCTCAATCTCCCCTCTTTCAGCTTAAACTCATCCCCCCTCGTCCCGTCCCTGCCCTCCCTGACCAAGAGGCCCTGAGCTCATCTCATGTTGCACCTTCACACCCCTTCAGCAGTTGGGTAAAGGGCTTCCCCCGTTCAATCCTCTCCCTCCCATGCCGGGATGGTAGAGCGCAGCGCCTGTAGGCAGACGGACTCATTCACTCGCCCTAACTGGCAAAACCGATTGGGTTTGATGGACATGCAGGGATTTGCAGACACATTAATGACCCATTTGGCATGGAAACCCACAAAGCGATGCACCTTGCAGATGTTATTAGGAGAAATATGTTTAAAGCAAATTTTATGGCTGTGGAGAATGTATGAGGTCAGCAACCCTGCGAAACATCACTTCAGGCTCCTTCTCTAACAAACACATAAAACATTTTACAATAAAATAAAACACTCCTTAAAAAAGGTGCAACGCAATTTTACAAATCGAATTCTTTGTCGCTGAGAGGACTTTGTCCTTGGGTGAAAAATAAAGAGTTTACCAGCACTCGGAATCAGAAAGGGATGAAATGCATGGACCGTACCCAGTTCAGACCCTCATGCCCCATCCGCGCGGATTCTCTGCTGGCAAACTTCACACGACCTGCCTCCCCCCACAAAGCGAGCTAGTCAAGCTGCATGATTTTATCATAAAATAGAATGGCTTAGGTTGGAAAGGACCTCAAAGCCCATCCAGTTCCACCCCTGCCACGGGCAGGGACACCTCCCACTGGCTCAGGGGCTCCAAACCCCATCCAACCTGGCCTGGAACCCCTCCAGGGATGGGGTGGGCACAACTTCTCTGGTCAGCCTGGGCCAGGACCTCCTTGCCCTCAATGTAAAGAATTTCTTCTTAATGTCTAATTTAAATGTTTTCCCTTCCAATTTAAAGCCATTCCCCATTGTCCTGTCAATACACATCCTTGTAAGAAGTCCCTCCTCAGCTTTCTTGGCCCCTTTAGGTACTGGAAGGCCCGTAGCATCCTTGAGACGGCAGCATTAATGGCTCTACTGTCTGAAACCGGCTCTTCTTAGATACCCGTAAAGCTGAGCAAGAGAGGCACCAGGCTAAAAAATACTCCCTCTCGACCCAAACAGACTTGCACGCGGATGGCACAGAAACGAAAGCAACAAGAGGTCTCTGAAGCCAATCGCTATATGGCTGCGAAGCAGGCTCGTCACTTTGTACACCCATCTGGCGAGGACATACTTTCCGTTTCAGCAAGTGCGAGAATGGGTGGACAGCAAAGGGAAATGTGAAAATGGCAAAGAAACGAGAAGAATGAGAACCCGCGGGACAACACTGCTACCCTGTTATGAATACCGTACGCCTATTCATATGAAAATCCATACGGCTGCTACTGTTGCATGCGCTCTTCTTACACAGCATGAAATTAAAATTCCTCTTCAGTATCATATTGCCAGCGCTACAGAACAACTTTAGAGCGAGCTAGCAGACAATTTATCCTTTGGCTTCCTCAGCCAGGCTTGTGCTAGGATTGAAAGCCAGCGGGGCGAGGGAGACGAGTCTATTGCCCACAGTAAAAAGCTTCTAAAACAAATCCCAGAGAAATATTGCTGGCCTGGAGTCTGTTGGTGCTAATTTCACAGCGCAGTTTCACACGCCCAATTCCCCCCAGCTCCCCCCGTCACCTCCCTTCTTATCTTCCCAGAACAAACTCAACGCACAGGCTAATTTCAAGGAGGGTTTCTCCCAGAGTCCGGCCAAATGTCAGTGGATCTGCTGGAAATGCAAACGGAGACAATCGTGCAAAAGAGGAGGGCGTCTGGATTGTGCGTAAGGGCGACAGAATGCAAATAAAAGCTGACAGAAAGAGGCAGGAAGGGACAATTCCCCCATCTTGAGTTGTTGATCATTCGCTCATGTGCTCAGCAAGTAAAGACAGATTTCCACAAACATCCAAGTCCCATTGATTTTCACCGCTAAATTGTCCAAGTGCCTCCAAAAAAACACATCTCCGAGCTCCTAAATCAGCATCTCGCTTTCCCTTACACCGAGCAAGCTGACCACGAGCCAGCAGTGCCCTGGCAGCCAAGAGAGCCAACCGTGCCCTGGGATGCATCCAGCACGGCGTCCAGGGAGGGGATTGTCCTGCACTAGCGCAGCCCCACCTCGAACACTGGGTGCAGTTTGGGGCACCACAGGATAAAAAGGATCTAAAGCTACTGGAGAGCGTCCAGATTTGGTGAAAGGTTTAGAGGAGAAGTTGTATGAGGAGCAGCTAAAGTTGCTCGGTCTGTTTAGCCTGGAGGAGACTGAGAGGAGACCTCATTGCACTCTGCAGCTTCCTCGCAAGAGGAGGAGGAGGAGGAGCAGGCACTGAGCTGTTTTCTGTCGTGCTTTTGAGAAAGCTTGGATAACCATGGCTCCCTGCAATCACCTGGGGACAAACCAAGGAGAAGGTACCGGAGATGGGAGGTTGACTAGCTCAAACCCAGGCACAACATTTTTCAGATCCAAGCCAATTCATATGAAGGTTTGCTGATTACGTATGCAAAGAAATAGCAGGAGGAGAGACTCTATACTATGTGCCACAACATGATATAGAATTAATCCCCCTGGGATACAAAATTCCTCATAAATCGCAAGTGGGACGGTATCTACTGTATTATATTTTATCACACTTTCTGACAAAAGATCCCCTGCAGGGAGCCTCTTCGGCGATGCTATCACAGGCAAAGCCTTATTTGGGGAGGAAGATTTGAACTAAACAGCAGCAAACTATCAATATGTTCCTTGCGAGCCTGCAAAATAGAAAAAAACCCTTACAGCGGTGTTCATCGTGTCTGATGTCGTGAAGCTCTTCTTTAAATAATGCCGTCTTCTGGTTTTGCTCAGCCCCATATGGAGCGTATATGTTGTTTAGTTTTATTAACATTAGCACTAATACAAGCTGGCTGCTCCGCTTCCTCATGCCCCCGAGTCCCCGAGGGATGGCAAAACACTCTACAAAACCACCCGGCAAGGAAAACTTTGCCAGTAAAGCTCAGCCACCTCTCAGGCGATGCAGGGCACAAGGAGGGAGGGCAGAGCTGAGCTCCGCGGTTGCACCCCGGCTATGGAAGTTGGGCTCCTCTATCCCCACCATCACCAGCCTTCGATAACGACAGCTGAGTGCTTCCGCTTCGCTTGGCTCCGCACTTTTGTAAGGCGCTCTGGCATTTTTGGCAGCCATTGAACTGGAAGGAAAAGGGTCTGATTATCTCCTCCACCACCTCTGGTGACCCAGACCAGTGACCCCTCTCCTGTCACTCTCCATTTGCTTTGGATGTTTTACACAAGGAAGGGGCAAAGCTTTCACAATTGATCCAGGCTGCATCCATAGGCTCTGCCTTCTGCACGTGGCACGGAAGGCAGATGCTTTGCTTATCGCAGGTTTTTGGCTCCATCTCTTGCTCTGGGGCTCGTGATCTGTGTACCCACCTTAGAGGACTGACATGGGCAGTGATGCCAAAGCAGCAGCACTGGGCCAGTGGAGCAGGACCTCCTGACAGCCCAGATCCAGTGCTCGGCAGCATTCATCTAGGACACAGCTTCTTCACTTCCACTCCCTGCTTAAAAGCAAGCTGGATCATACAGCCTCCGTTTTGCTTCCACTATCCAAAACACTGCCACCCTCAAAATATCTTTAAGTTCATCCTGAGTTTTTGAGCTACCTAGCAACAGCGAAAAGCAGCCGGCAGAGCCAGGAGACATCCCACAGCTGGGTGGGAAGTGGAGAGGAGCCGAGCAACGAGACCACCTCCTCCTTTCACAGTAAGCACTTGGAATCTTTAACGCCTACACAAGACTACCTCCAGCTTCCCAGTTGCATTGTAGACAACAACTTGCAGCCTTTGTCTATGGGCTTGTCTTGACCCAATGACAGCGGCTTTGTCATTTAACACAAACGTCCCTGAGTTGGGGACATCGATCAAGGCAGCTGCCCATCAATCAGCCGGCACTAACCTACTCCGACAAGACACTTGGGACACTGCTCCCCGTACACCACAACAAGCCTTAATTATTTAAGTCTCTGTGACTCTTTCAATTACTTCTTTGGCACAGAAGCTGCGCACCCTGTTCTGCAAAGGAACGTGCGGGAGAAGCAGGACTAGGGGGAGGTGAAGTGCGGGAGAAGCAGGACTAGGGGGAGGTGAAAGGCATCATCAGCCCAAAGTACACTCCTTTACGAGAGAAACAAAAGCAGCTTGGGTGTTGGGAAGGGCAGACCCTGCCGTGCCCCACATGTTGCACTCCCCTGGGGCAGCATTAGGAGGACCCACAGCAGGAGTCAGCTGTGGTTGGCACCCATCCTGCACGTCCCTTGCAAGGCTATGCCTCCCTGCCTGTACGCAGGGCAAAAGGAACAGATCAGAAGGAACTTCCCAGGATGTCTTCTCTGCCCCAGTCCAGCTTTACTCTCGCCCAACCAGTGGCTCCAACCATTTCCAGTAATGCATTTAAGCCAAAGTCGTCTTTGCCACAGATGCTGACATTGCTGCCAGGTAATATCAACAAGGGTTTACGCTACTTGAACACCAAAAAATGGCCTGAAATGACTCACTGCTGTTATCTGACGTTAACCCTGACTCACAGCTTGGCCTGCAGCTTCTCATAAAGCTCTCCGCAGCATCCATAAGGCATCCAGCTCCCCCAAAGCCCTCAGTCCTTCCTGATGCAAGCAGAGGTTTGTCAGCCCTTCCAGGCAGAGGTGCACTCACCTCCAGCTGAGCCCAGCGTGACCAGATTGTGTGAACAACGAAAAATAGCCATCTGAATTCCTGCGGTGAAGAGAGCCAGGAGAGGTTCTGGAGAAGGCACCATCCTGTGGGAATCTGCAGCAACGCCCCTGCAGCTGCCGGTGCCAGAGGAACGTGGTGGATTGTGATACAAAGCCTTTGCCCATGAAACCGCAGGCTCCGGCCCAGTCCAGACTGGAAGATGCTGCTGCTCTGGCAGTGGTTTGGCAGTCCGTGTGATTCGGGATGGGTTCACATTTAAGCCCTTATTAATGATTCAGCCATGGGTCAAGGACAGAGGTAGATCCTATCAGGGATGGGAAGGGGACCACTGGGCCATGACCGCCCTTCCCCCTGCAATGAGAGAGAACCCGGGGGCTACAACCTTCTAACCCAGCCCCAGCAATCTTTGCATGCCGTTGGGCACAACGCTGTGCCCTAATTTTCCTGCTGTAAAATGGACATAAAATTCATCCCCATTTCCATCCTCGTGTGCGCTCTTTGGGGCTGTGCACAGGGAACAGCCAGCACGGTCCTGCTGGAGGGATTTGCTGTGTGTTACTGCAGTATAAATAAATAATGCGCAGGTCCCTGCTGATAGCTGAGCAAAAAGCTTGAGCAGAAGAAGGCAAAAGGAGGCGTGAAAGAGGAACTTGCTCAGGTGCTCTTTATGCTCTAGTAAAACTGAAATTCCTCGTACTGAATGCACTTTAAAACTGAAGTAGTCAGGTCCCGATCCCTCTTCTGAGAAGTTGTAGAGCAGTTGGGAGAAGAAGGGAGAAACCTGCACCAGGAAGGCCAATAAAAGCAAACTGAACAGAAAACGTAAAGGATTTGAAGAGCAGTGCCAGATGGTGTTTCAACAGGTCACACCAGCCTAAATAGCTGCAGCGTTATCATCTTTCTATCCTGTTGCTTATGCTGCTAGGAAACCATTTACAGGACTCAGGATACATGATGCTGGATGCAGAGCCCGGTGAGACCGGCACACGGGCAGGAGACCCGAGGCTGGGGCAGTCCCGTCCCAGCTGCTGGGTCCCACGAGGACACGGAGCAGTGCCTGCAGCACAACAGTTCCTCAGGGCTCAGCCCCCACGCTTCGCTCCAGCCCGTTTCCCAGCTGCTCCCGTCCCCGCAGCCAGCCAGAACGCAGCACCCACCTCTGCTGCCAGCCCACGCCGCGCTCAGCGCCGGGAACACCACCAGCAGGCTTCCAACAGACCAGTTTGGGCGTCAATGCTGACAGCAGAGCTCTCAGCAAAGACAGCGCTGGGCAGGGGTGGGTGGGATGCTGCAAGGTGCTGGCACGGGCTCTGCACCCGGACCCACCTGCTGTCTCGCACGCTGGTGTCAAAGAGAGGATCCAACACCCCGTTAATAAATTCATCAAAGTATTTTTAAATCCACTCCGGTACACTGTGTCTCACCTGCTCTCCCACTGCCGGGAGTGGCTGCAACAGATCTGGGGTTGGGTATATAATTAAATATCAACACATGTATCCTGCGCTCAGCACAGTTCCTGTATTTGCTTGTGTTAATTGGGATGTGAGGTAAAGCGTCTCACAGCAGAATCCTACATGCTTCCAGACTTATTTTCCTTCAAGATTTAGGCAGACAAATCCCATCTGTCCATCCTCCACCTTCCTCTCCAATTCCTTTTTCCCCCACCAAAAAAAAGCTGCCTGGCATTTAATTTCACCACCTCCTGCTCAAATTCACTCCCCTTCATAGAATCCCTTGGTTGGAAAAGGCCTTTGAGATCATCGCATCCAACTGTTCCTGTCCACCGCCAACCATATCTCTGAGCACCTCATCTGCCCATCCTCTAAATGTCTCCATGAATGGGGACTTCACCACTTCCCTCACAGCCTCTGCCACTGCCTGAGAACTCTTTCAGCGACCAGATTTTTCCTGATGTCTAATCTGACTCTGCCCTGGTGCAACTTGAGGCCATTTCCTCTCATCCTATCCCTGTCACTCAGGACAAGAGCCCAGCACCCACCTCATCACAACCTCCTTTCAGGCAGTCGTACACAGTGACAGAGTATCTTCTCAGACTTCTTTTCTCCAGGCTAAACAACCCCAGGGCCGTCAACCGCTCGTTCTCCAGCCCCTTCGTTAGCTTAGTTGCCCTTCTCTGGACATGCTCCAGGTCTTCAATGTCCATGAACTTCTTTCATGTAGTGAGGAGCCCAAAACCGAACCCAGGATTTGAGGTGCAGCCTCACCAGTACCAAGTACAGGGGCACGATTCCTTCCCTGCTCCTGATGGCCAAGATACCATCGGCCTTCGATGGAGCAGCACCACCTCCACCACCCCCGTATCACAGTCGCCCTTTGCTTGCGCGCATCTTTTCTGCAGAAACCCACCCCATGTCTCTCCCTCGCACACTCGCCAGCTCCGAGCCGTGCTCGACGAGGAGCGCGAGGAACCACGCACTCCTGCATACGTGCACACACGCACACGCTGGCTATGATAGGTGCAATTTTGAGCAACTGCAATCTCTCTGCCATCTCATGTAATCTTTCCCCCTAAAGGGGATCCGAGATCCCACGGTGCCTTTGCTCGGCCATAAAGAATGCAAATCACTTCCCCCGATGGGTTTGAATAATGCAGATGAGAGCAACGGGCAAAATCCAGGAAGGTGGGGTGCCTGCTCGCTGCTTGTTAGCTCACATTTGTGGTTACTCCAGCTCCACGTTAGATCAGAGATGCACAAAGAGCTTCAGCAGCAGCAGGGCAAGGGAAATAATTTGTTTAGACCATCCAAACTGCCAGCTTCCCGCAGGTCCCACATTTAAGGCTGCTGGGGACCTGTCTTAAAAGTGCCCTGTGGGGTTTTGTATTCCAACGCTCTCACCAGCGCCACGGATGAGCGCGCTAGCAGAGGAAAACAACACTCGGCAAACCAGGTTTGGGGTTTGCCCCCAGAGGCTCAGAGGGAGATGCATTAGGGATGTTAATTTGGAGTAAGGGCTCCCCGGGCTGCATCTCACCCAGAGGAAGCTCCCACCAGCATCAGCCAGCGCACGTCAGGCCAACCTGCCGTTTTCCACATGCATTTATCTGCATGTGCCAGAGCCAACAGCTTAACGCGCAGCGCCCAGGATGGAGGTACAGGAAAGTAAAACACAGGCTGCTTTTCTCCTGGCACTACCAAACACCAGCTAGAATTCAGCACAGCGAGTCCACGCATTAAAAATAGCCCCTTCTTGTAACACAAACCACAGCTATTTAACAGTCCAGTTAGCAATTTCACAAGATTATAGCTCAACCCCTCCTCAGTCCTTGATTTAAGGAGCAGTTGAAGTTCACAACTACCACAGATGCACCTGAATGCTCCCAACGCTCTGGTTCTCACCCCAAACCCTCGGACCTACCAAGTGGGACACGGAGCTGAACCAACCACCGAACCTCTTGTTTCAAACCTTGTCTCTAATGAGCAGCATTAAGTCTCCAGCACTGAGCAACACAGCCGGGAAAAGCAAGGAATGGCAAAGGCAAATACAGGGAAGCAAAAAGAATAAGGAGGGAGCGACCACAGATATATTTTACTGTAGTATCACAAATGGGAGCTGAAGTAGAAGAAAGTTCGCAGAGGGCACACAAAACTCCTGCAAAGTCATTTTTCCTTTTAGGAATCACACTGGGGCTGACAGAGCCCACCGGATTAAAGAGGGATTTTCTCATTCTGGGATATTGCTGTAATCCAAACCACAATTCCCTGATATGCTGTTACCACATTTCTGAACTGATGCATCCCAGATGCTCGGGCTGCCAGAAGAACCTACAAACTGGTTCCCCTTGGGACTAGGGGCCAGTTCCCAGCACTGTCAATCTACTTTTCATGGACAAAACAAGTAGGAACGGCATAGCCAGGTAAGAACATGACAGCCCTGGGGAAACTAGCATGTACCGGAGAGCCAGTATGCAATATTTATCCACGTGGCACATGGGAAATGTCTGTGCCTGCACAGCCAGGAACGCACAAATCCTGAAACGCAGGTGAAGGTGGTGAGGAGAAGGCTGATTTGAGAAAGCAACCCTCGAACAAGCACAGAGGCAATAAATGTGAGCTATTTATCTTATTTAAACTAGCAAGCCCCTCTTTCCTGTAAGTTACTTCTACCTGGAAAGCTATTATTTTAAAGTGCATACATTCAATTGCATTTAAACTCCTTTTTCTCCATAGCGGTGCTCAGATAAAAAGCCCCCATCTTTTTGAAGGCACCCACCCAAGAGACATCTTCATCTGCTCCCAGACCTCACCCTGCAGCAGCGCTGGGCAGTCCCTGTGAGTTCCAACCCTCAGCCTTGACCCCACGCCGCTGCCGACGGGAGCAGAGCAGCACAGACGTGATGTTGCTCTGGGCTTAGACGCATCACAGGCAACGTACATGAGAAAAACGCAACTGGAAGAGCACGCCGGCAGTGACGGCACAAGAAGAAGCCTCCTGAAGCTTTGAAGCACAAGAGGAGCCTTCTGGGCAAGGACATGCAGATCTCTCTGTAGGAACTGATGTGAAGGGATGCAAGGAGCAGGCTTAATGTTGAATCATAATATATCAAAATCAACAGAAAGGCTTATTTTCCAGGATTGATGGGAAACAGACCATGTTGCTTATGAACAAGTAGCAGTAAGCGGGTCCCTCCGCCCTCCCTAAGGCACTGCATGCGTCTGGACTGCTCAGCTGAGCCCTGAGAGGGCACGGCAGCGTGGAACCATCCCATGCCAATAGGTAACCTGTCCTCAGCACTACAGGGCTGAGAGGCCAAACGTGATCCGAGGGCTGGAGCAGCTCCTATACATGGACAGGCTGAGAGAGTTGGGGTTGTTCAGCCTGGGGAAGAGAAGGCTGCGGGGAGACCTTAGAGCAGCTTCCAGTGCTGAAAGGGGATCCAGGAAAGGTGGGGAGGGGCTTTTGATCAGAGAGTGCAGAGATAGGATGAGGGGAAAGGTTTTCAGGCAAAAGAGGGGAGATTGAGATGAGATCTTGGGGGTAAACGTTCTGCTGTGAGGGTGGGGAGGCCCTGGCCCAGGTTGCCCAGAGCAGTGGTGGCTGCCCCATCCCTGGAGGGGTTCCAGGCCAGGTTGGATGGGGCTTGGAGCTCCTGATCCAGTGGGAGGTGACCCTGCCCATGGCAGGGGGTGGAAGTGGCTGGGCTTTGGGCCCCTTCCAACCCAAACCATGCAATGATTCTGTAAGTTAAACCATCCCTCTAACAGCAAGGGCATCCCCTTATCGTCTCTCCCTACCCACAGCTCCCTGCAGTGAATACTTTTCCAGCGCCTCTTTTCCTTTCCCTTAAAGGAACAAACCAGCCTTTACTTTCTACACGAGCCTCAAGAAAACACAAAACCAACTTTAACAAAGGCTGACATGTCTTGAAACAATTACTGCCCATCTAGGGGGAGAGGGTGGGTTGGCAAGAGATTATTTTTAGAGATTAGGTTTAGAGTGACTAACAAACTGATATGCAACAGCATTTGTTTTTAATCTGAAACAGGTTTGAGATAGAATTTAAAAGAAAAACCACAGCCACCCACCGACAAGAGCTCCTCGGAGGCAGGAGAGCTGCAGCCAGCAATACTAATGCAGTTCGCAGTTACCAGCCGCTCTCTCCTTCAAACGAGACATACGTCGCCCTTTCCAGAGTCAGTGTGGGAATGTGTCCTCGGCTCCTCGGGGCAGGGGGACAGACCCACGCACACCCTGCTCGCTGAGCATTGGCCACGGGCTCCCCCAGCCCCACAGGGACCGTGCTTGAGCCTTGCGGCGAGACCTGGCAGCTCCTCTTGCAAAGGATGGCCAGGGGCACCGAGGGGAAGGGAAGGGATGCAGGGTCCCAGGAGCCCAAACAGCAGCAATTCTGCCTGAAACCCATTTCCAAGCCGCAATGTACCGCTTCCATCCTCAGCACTAGGCACAAAACCAACCAAACCAACCCCCCGTTGAGGCTGTGCACCTCACACCCACCGCCCGAGCTGGGGGCCACGGACAGCCCGGCCTGTTCTACACACGAACACCATCACAACCATCGGGACGAAGCCGTGGTCCAGCCTAGGCTCCCTCCCAACCACGATTTCACCTTTACGCTTCCCTATTTTCAACTGCTCTCAAAAAGGCCCCAGCCGATACCGGTGGCGATGGGATCGCAGCCCAGCAGCGCTGCGGAGCCGCTCTTGAAGGGTTCCCCCATACCAGGGGGCTGTGCTGCACATCGGCAGCAATATCACGTGCCAACAAATCCCTTTGAGGGGCACCACAGCGATACCGGAGGAGATCAGTCGTACACGAGTCCATGCTGCTGGCAAAACAGAAATACAAATACGCATCGCTGGGAGACGAGGCCAACTTTTGAACGGGCCCACTCCATCAAAGTCCAAATGTTTTCAATTAGGATTGAGATTTACAAGTATTTTGATTTCCTTCCCATCCCGGCCGGCAGGGATGAGCAGCGGCAGCAGGAGGTTCCAGCACAGCCCAGCGCGGCTGCACCCCATGGCAGACGGTCCACTGGGAGAACTACAACCCAACCACTTCATGAGCTCCACCACCAGCCAGAGACTGAATGATGCCAATAAAAACACTAACAGATGAACAGGCGCACACCAGCTGCACGAAGAGCTTGGGGTGAAGGCAGGGGGAATTAAATTAATCCCTTCATTATCAACCTGACCCCTGGAAAAATCTGAAGGAATGGCTGTGAAGGTTCACAGCGGAGCACTAAAGCCAGAAGATCAGCTAACACGGCATCTGCCAGCCCAGACGGGCTCTGCTCTAATCTCCACCGCTCCAGCTGGGCCCGTGGTCGCTCGAGGCTGCCGGGAGCCAGGCGATCCCACCGGCACAAGCCTATGCTGTGCCACACTGGCAGCCGCTCGGAGGGGCCAAGCGGAGGAGAGCAGAGCGATGAGAGAGGAGCACGTTCTGCAGGAGAACGTTGGCAATCACTTCTGTTACCTGCGAGGGAAGCCCAGAGACCCCAACAGCAGCATGAGCACCTTTCCCATCATCCTGGGGTGGCTTTTGATTGCCCATCTCCTACTCCTTTAGGAGGAAATTCAGTGTTTTTTCTTCTGCTGCTCCAGTATGTGCATTATTAACAGTGAACCAGATTGACATATATCAACTGTGCTGTACCACTAAGTAAGTTAATGCTTTAAGCCTAAGTGTGGATTTAAATATTAGGTGAGCTTCGGGTAAGCAGAGATGGGAGGCAGATTCCCATCTCTGGAAGGGAGAAAGGAGGTGAGAATGAGCCCCTCGACGATTTTAGGGAGGAAAGATCAACCATCAAACGTAACTCCAGTGGAAACCCTCAAACTTCCCTGTGTGATTGAATTTCTGGTCTTACAGTCATGCTCGTTGCCGTCTTAACAGCCAGCTCTACAAACGCCAACCCCCCCCATCTCTACAGCACCACAGACTGAGGCAGGAGAAGATCCAACGTGTACCCACACTTGAAACGTGCCAAACCTTCACCCCAAACCTGCCAAGGCCAAGCTCTGGTGCCCAGCTCTGCCTGCCCCCCATCCCGGTGCTCCTCTAAGCTAACGATGGCCCAAGCTTTAAGAGCAGCTGCCTTATTAAAAATCTGTTGAAGGATGAAGTAAAGATCTCAAGAGTTTTAGGAAAACCCCCAAATGACCCCAAAGAAACCTGAACAGTCACAGCACACACACAAAGGATCATCTGTGCCGTCCTGTGCTCAGAAAAGAGCGTGAAGCAGAGGAGGCCACAGACAGCGATGGCTGTGATGGACGTCATCTCTGGGCAAGGAATGGGCAGCGCTCCAAGGGCAGATGCCACATGGCAGAAGAAAACCAAGCGCACAGTGTGGAGGGATTTCTGCTCCTGCAATCCAATCCCCTCTGCTGAACTGCCTGCCAAGTGCCCTCCCGGCCCCGCTGCTGCGGAGCGGCTGCTGCCAGCAGAGACTTGGGTAAAGTCTGGGAAGGGAGGTGGAGGAAAGAAAAACAAGAAAAGGAAAAAAAAAACCCAAAACAACCCTCTCCTCCCTAGGATTAACATCTCAAATGAATTGGATTTTGAAGAAAAACAACTGGGGAGCTAAAGGCAGCGAGCACCAGCCCCCCATCATCTCTGCCCTCCCCAAGCAGCGCGGTCGTGGTGGTCCTGAATGTGTTGGAAGAGGCTCCACACCTGTGGGGGGGGATTATCGCAGCAGGCTGCGCTCCGCTGTTCCCGTTCCCAGCACAGAAAGGCAGCTGAAAGCAGATTTATCTGCTGGATAATAAAGGCAAAAGATTCTCAAAAGGGACAAGTTTCAAGCGAGATTCTTGGCTTCTCCACTTCTCTTCTAATCCCTCTCAAACCCATCAGTATTATACTGGGGGGGGGGGGGAGGGAAAGGATGGGGGGATCTTCACCCAAAAAGCAAAAGAGCAGAAGCCGCTGAAAAGCGGTTCCCCCCCAGCCAAGCGCTGCAGAGGTGTCTCAAAGGCACAAAGAGGAGATTAAGGCTGAAAGACTGCAGCACTGAGCCAGGCAAGGATTCTGCTGGAAAGGATGGGGAAGAGCACATGGGAAATATTTTGGATGCCCGACAAGGAGATGCAGAGACCATCTGGGAGAGGGGAGGAAGGGCAGAGTGCCAAGGAGAGCCATGGGAAGGATCAGCCCGGCCAGGCGAAGGCAGGTCTTCCCAGCTGGAACCCACTCCCATGCTCCTCTTCTTCTCCTAAAGAAGTGAAGCAACAGGTTGGAGCTCAGAGAGACAGGCATGTTGGTTTGGTATGGAGAACCCACCATGAGAGTGGTGAGACACTGGCCCAGGTTGCCCAGGGAAGCTGTGGCTGCCCCATCCCTGGAGGTGCTCAAGGCCAGGTTGGATGGGCCTTGGGCAGCCTGAGCCAGTGGGAGGTGTCCCTGCCCATGGCAGGGGGGTTGGAACTGGATGATCTTTAAGATCCCTTCCAACGCTAACTATACTATGATACTACGATACTATGACCTGGCTGGCTGCACAGACATTTTTCCACCGCTGAGAGATCCCTGATGGGAAGGACTAGCTTGCTTCCCTCGACATGCTTCTGTGGACCCAGGAAGATCCATGGCCAGATAAAGCACAGCGTTCTCCGCGTGCACATAGACAGCACCACACTGGCAGCCAAAAAGGCTTAAGGACCAACCCAATGGTCAACACATCTCATGAGGAGCCAAGCTTGCTCTTTTCTCCGCCTGCCAAGCCAGTGCTGGGATCACAGCTAGGTCCTACTACTTGAGAGATGAAATCTTGGCTCCTCGTGGCAGTCCATAAAACTGATCTGCCTTCCTAAAGACATCTTTCAGGACGCAATCACTATTTGAGGGTAAAGTGAGAAAAAGCGGCATGGTTTTATTCTTCCCTTGCTCTTTCATCCTGGAGGCACGAGCACAGTACAGAGAGCATCCATTCTGGGCTGACACACCACGACCTCCAGCAATACACCTCACGCTCTGCAAGCTCACCCTCCTCGTCCCCAGGAGGGGACAGCAAGCCTTTAACTCTCCTGAAGCAATCTAGGATGCACCAGTAGGAAAAGCTGCACAAGCCTGGACTACGGCTAACAGGTACTGTTTGATGACAGCGTCCAGCTGGTCTTTCACTCACCTACTCAAGGCCATCAGAAGGTGTGGTGACAGCAAGTTTTTGGGATATGGATGTCTGCTCACGTTGGGAACCGGACCAGGACCCAGTGACTCATTTTTCACAGGGCACTGAGCAGTCATTAGACGTTAACGACTTTTGGCAACTACTGACCTGGGTCAGATTCTAACCAATGACCCAAAAGGGAGAGGTTTTGCTTTCCCCGTCCGCAGCCCCTGGGAGCCATCACACTGCCTTGGAAAAGAGGAGCTTAGAAAGGCAGAGCAAAGAGGTCCTCGGCTCTGGCACAGGGTAACCCTATCAACATGCACTGCAGATAGAGGCAGCTTTTTCCCCACGAGGAATCAAAGCCTCATTGATACGTGAATTATGAATGAAACCTTAAGCTTTTAAACTTTTAACCTGTGCATTTCTAAGAAAGTCTTAATTTAGCGCAAGACACGGCAGGAAAGAACAACGGTGCAGTGGAAGGTGCTGGATTTTCTGGGCTTGGAAAATACGCCCTTGTTTAAGATGAATATTTCATTGACAAAACCATTCCCAAGAGAAAATGGAAATCCTGATGCACACTGACCAAAGACATGGATGGAAATCTGTGTTACAATGAGACTCATGGATGAGACTGATGCACACTGACACTGTCCTCCCATCCAATTCCAGCTCCGATCGCTTCCTCAGCACCACCCAGGGCTTCTGCTTCTCGATCCTCCCCTCACCCAAGTTTCCAATTTCAAAGCTTTAGTGACAACAAAACGCTGAACATCTTCCACTGCCCGATACAAGGTTGGATACGGCGTCCTGGAGCCCAGCTGCCACCCACCCACCACTCCACGTTCTGCAACGCACCTTCAAGCACGCTGGAGGCTGAGCCCTGCGCCGTCCTGCTCAGCGCAGCGGCTGAGACCAGCTCGGAGGGGGATTTCTCCAGCTCCTATTTGTGAATTTATCCCCAGCCGAAGGCAATGAAAGCCGGGGCTGGGAGAAAGCTCCGGGGAAGGCAGCAAAGCAATAACAGTGATTCAGGGTGACAGAGGTCAGGCCACCTCACACCAAGGAAAATCAGGGTGGGTCAGTTTGGTGGAAGTAACACTCATTAGAAGAATAAACCATGTAATGAAGAGGGGGTGGGGGGTGCTTTGCTTGGATCTGGTGATTCAAACCCTTTTCAGCTTCCATGTCACTGGAATTCACCCAAAAAATCGCCTTGCTGACCAGCGCTGAATGAGATTTTGTTTATTTTCTAGACAACTGCAGGCACATTGCTCCCATCAGCAGCGGAGCTGGCACAGATCTGGGATGCGAGCAAAGCCAGGAACAAAATGAGCCAGAGACTCGAGTCTCCTGTTGCCCTCCAACTGAGCCATCTCCAGGACAAGGGTGCAGAGAACTGCCTGGGGAGAAAGGCTGTGAAAAGCACAAATCCAGCCAGAAAGGACAGAGATGATACTGGTGTCAACTCATGGCAGGAGAGATCACCTCTTGTTCAGCCTGGAGAAGAGAAGGCTCCGGGGAGACCTTAGAGCAGCTTTCAGAGCTGAAAGGGGCTCCAGGAGAGCTGAGGAGGGGCTCTGGATCAGGGAGGGCAGGGAGAGGATGAGGGGGGATGGATTTAAGCTGAAAGAGCAGAGATTGAGAGGAGATCTGAGGGAGAAATGCTTTGCTGTGAGGGTGGGGAGGCCCTGGCCCAGGTTGCCCAGAGCAGTGGTGGCTGCCCCATCCCTGGAGGGGTTCCAGGCCAGGTTGGATGGGGCTTGGAGCCCCTGAGCCAGTGGGAGGTGTCCCTGCCCATGATACAGAGAAACAGGTGGGCTTTAAGGTCCCTTCCAACCCAAACCATTCCATGATTCTCTGATTAAAGCAAACAGCTGTATATGCCATCACATCCCCCCATCAGCACGTGTCTGTTGACAGCATTAGCTGAACACATGAATAAGTGCATTTGTATTTGAAGCCTTTTGCACTTCAGATCCTCATCACCAGGTTTGTGCCCACCGTTTCCTTTAAACTTAGGTATTCACACCTTCAAAAGCATTAGATTCCTTCTAGTCACACAACACTCGCAATTATCTGACTATTTCGCACCCCAAATGAAAGACAACTTTGAAAACAGCAATACAATTACAATATTCTGCAACTGCATTAACCCTCAGAGCTCAAAGCCTGGTGGGTCTGTGGATCTGGACTTAAACAAACGAGTCAATTCTACTGCTGTGCTTCAAGAAGTTCCAGTCCCCAGCTCTGTAGCTCATTAGCAGAAGGGATATATATCTGTTTCAGCAGCCCAGGACAAAGCCTGCTACATCAATTTAAATCACCGGGGGAGGCTTGAAGCAAAGCAGACACGTAGGTGATACTGTCTTAAATCACTTCACAAGGGTTCTCCAGAGCGTGGAGATCCAAGCCCTGAGGGAAGGACCTGTTACAGACTGGGATGGAGTAGGACTGCGCATAAAAATGCAGCTAAGGTAGGATTGAGAGAAGGAGAGGCACTGGGCAAGGGTTGGGTGCATCCCTGGCACGCGCGCATCCTAGGGTCGGACCCAAGTCTTACCCACTGTGTCTCCTTCTGGGTGGCAGAAGGTGTTGCTGCTCAGGAGGAAAACCCAAGCAGAATCGGGGCAGGGAAAGCAGAGGGGAGGCAAGGCTGCCCATGGGTCTGCAAGGATTAGACTCAGCCACATCATGAGCCAAAGCTCCTCATCTTCAGAGCAGGGAAGAAAAAAAAAAAGAAAAAAAAATCAATCAGCCACAAATTATGAATAAAAGAGATGAAAGTTAAGAGTGAAACTAAACAAAGCCCCAGGCGGCCCTCTGCCTGGGGCACTCCTGCTAATTTTAGTTTCTCTGTTCTTCCCTGAGCTGTTTGGTTCGATGACTGTACGGTTTTAGAGCATTTACTTCACTGCTACCGCCCAAAATGTTCACACCAGGACCGTCCAACCTGGGCATCAGCGTGAGGGAAAGCAAGAGCTGCTGGGACACACTCTAGCCAGCAGGTCGGGGTCCCCGAGGGGGGTCTGGGGAGGCCGAAGAGCTGCTTGTTGGCCGTACCACTGTGTGCACATGTCTACAAGACCACAGCGGCAGCAGATCCATACCAGCACGGATGTGCATGAGCCCACAGCCCCTTCCAGCGCTGCAGCCGCCTTCCCACACGCCTCCTGCTCACTCCTCTCCTGCACTGCCCTCGCACAAAGCCCTCTCTCCTAAAGGCTGAGATGGGAGAGATGCTCCTGCAGCACTTCTCCCATTGCACTCCTCACCAAAAAGCACCGCGGCTCCGCTGGCTGCTGGGCGTGAGGCTGCCAGGGAGAGCCGCGTTGCAGCCACCACATTTATTCCACCGAGAGAAAAGGCAGCAGCCTCACAGAAGCATCCTATACAGCAGAATGTATTTAAATACCTAATGAAGGAATAAATCTGTGAGAGGGAGACATTTACTGCATACTTATTCACACAAAGCCTTTGTGCAGGCGGGGGCAGCGGGGAGTGGGGACAGCAGGGCTGAGCGCTGCACCTGCGCTCCTGGCCGACAGCCGCTTCGCCGGGGTAATGAATATGGCAGGATCCTATTAAATGAGACTCTACCTGTCAGGGAGGATATTGAGCGCTCCCAACCTCCACATCCATTCCGGAGGACTCGTCTCTGCTACGACAAGACGCAGCACCTTATTGACAAGGGCCTTCCCAGGGGTCTTGGAGAGCAAACAACACACTGGGAGGGGGGACAGAGACAGAGTGGGCTACTTTACGGCATCAGTTTGCCTCTGCGTGAGGCAGCAGGGCTTGTTCTTTTTTTCAATCCCCCCCGGGTGATATGTCAGAGGGTAAAAGTCATGAACTGGCAGTTCATCCCATAGAATAACCAGGGCTGGAGGCCAAGGGCTTTGCTGGAGCCCCAGACGGAAGGGTGAAGGTCCCAGGAGGATAATTAAGTCCTATTTGTGCCCTCAGGCCCTCGAAATATGCTTCCTTCAGCCAGGGCAGAGCCTGGGTCCTCTGCCATTTTACTGCAAGTGGAAAAAGCCCATTTTGTTTTTGTTGTTCCAAAGGGATGAGAACCAATCCGCCGCTGCGGCAGAGCAGGGAAAGAGCGGCACAAGGCTGTGCAGAAGCCAGCTCAGGTGGGATGGCCATACCGAGCGTATCTCTCTGGGTTCGGATGCAGAAATATTGCATCTCACTGAGGCTGAGCCATACGCCGCGTCCTCAGCACTTGCTGCCTGAGGAGAGACAGAGCAGGAGCTGCCACCAACCTGCACGTTAAAAGCCAAACACCACGAGCATCACACACCGCTCTCCTTGCCTTGTTCTATCAGAGCTATCGGCCCACACCACCAGCAGCCGGCGGCGATTCTGCCACTTCCCTGCAGAGCAGGGCTGTCTGGCAGGGTGGGAACACGAAGCGCAGGGTGGTGGTGATGAAATACAAGTGCTCAGCCGCTGGCTTGCACTTTACATGTCAGGAAACTAAATACAACTGCAAGTATTCAAGACGGACGCTGTGCAACGGAGCAGCAGCACCCGCTCCCGCCCCCAGCAGCCTTGCACTCAGCACCCCACAGCATCCTTATGCCTCCCAGCCATCGCTTTCAGCTTTAAGCCTCCACCACCTCTCAAATACAGCAAACTCATCTTGCCCTTTGCCTGCCCTTCTGCCTGCCCTCCCTCCCCCACGATACAAGAGGTTAGGTTTGAAATTCAGGGGTCAGAAGGAAGAAATGTAGTGAGGTCAGGGGTGAGAAAAGCAGAGAAGAGAGGAATTTCACCTTTCCAACCATTTGCTTCCATGAATCAGCAGCTACCGAGCTCCTGCTCGGCGCAGGGGTAACTGGGTTCCAGGCAGGCAGAGAAGGATGCCGCCTTCCCGCAGCCAGGACAGAGCAGCACTGCAGCCTCTGCTCTCCTGCGAGCTTCTTCCCCCTTTTTTGGGTTATTCCAAGCTTTTCAAGACAACAGCACAACCACATTTAAATGCCACACCCCCAAAACAAAGCTCCAGCAGAAACAGAGCGAGAGGAAATTGAAGTTGTGCTTAATGCATCTGGAGCTCACATTTTCCATGCGCAGAGCTGAGTGTGGTACCCGGAGAAAGCAAAGGTTCTTCAGGTCCCTCTCCAGGTGCCCGCGAAGGGAAGGGAGTTTGGCTCCCACTGCCTCTTTGCAAGCAGGGTTGGGAGTAAATAAATTTATCATCCCATGCTGCTTATTGTCATCACTTACGCCCTAAAACCCAGTTTTTTTTCTTTAATCTACATTATCACCTACGTTCACTATCTGCCAGACATCTCCATTAGCTCTCCTTTTCCAAACCACTTCTCCTGCTGCCTCAAAGCTCTACAGGCAGAGACGGTCCCTTTGGGAAACCCCGAGAGGATTCCTCCCTGCTCGGGAATTTTACACTGGCTTCTTTTAGCAGAAAACAAAGATGCTGTGAGGGCTGGAGCACCTCCCGTTCGAGGCCAGGCTGAGAGAGTTGGGGTTGTTCAGCCTGGAGAGGAGAAGGCTCCAGGGAGACCTTAGAGCAGCTTCCAGTGCTGAAAGGGGCTCCAGGAGAGCTGAGGAGAGGCTCTGGATCAGGGAGTGCAGGGAGAGGATGGGGGAAATGGTTTTCAGCTGAAAGAGGGGAGATTGGGGTGGGATCTTGGGCAGAAATGTTTTGCTGTGAGGGTGGGGAGGCCCTGGCCCAGGTTGCCCAGAGCAGTGGTGCTGCCCCATCCCTGGAGGGGTTCCAGGCCAGGTTGGATGGGGCTCGGAGCCCCTGAGCCAGTGGGAGGTGTCCCCGTGGCAGAGGTGGGACTGGATGGGCTTTGAGGTCCCTTCCAACCCAAACCATTCCATGATTCTATGAAAAGGTACGAACAACAGCGATGCACAGGAGGAAAGGAATGCACTGAGCAATCAGCTTCCAAGATGGCTCAAAGAGATTGGAGAGCAAGAGAGGAACATGGAGCTGTAACATCCCCCCCTCTGGAGCACATGGAATGCAGCGGCTGCCTCACTTGGAGACAAACCCTCACCTTAGATGTCCCTGAGCCAGCGTGGATGCAATCGTGCCCAGGAGAGAGGGCAGCCCTGCTCCAAGGGAAGGTGGAGAGCTCTGGCTGAGCAAGTGCAGCTGCAATTGGGAATATGCTGCGAGAGCAAAAAATGCCGTTTTCATGTAAATGTCCCTAATAATAAAAGAGTGAATGAAGAAAGCAACACATACAAACAAGAAATAGTACATTTGTGCTAGAGAAGCAAAAATTATTCTACAAAGAGAGCTTTATCAACATTTTCCAGCAGGCATCAGCTGTTCCTTAATGCTCCTTGAGGAATAACACATTGATCCTGCTGAACCCAGGCTACCTGGTGCCTCTGATCACAGGTTTCCTAACAATCCCAGTCTCGATGTAGCCCACTTAAAAAACATTAAGCTTGGTTTTTTTTCTCAAGCAAATACCGAGACGTTTTTCTTGCACCCCATAACTGGCACGTTGTACTGTTTGCCCCATATCTGCAACCGTTTCTGCTCCATTTCCATGGCAATCTGGACTCTGAAGCTGCTGGTATCAAACCTAACCCCAGCTGAACCCCACCAGTGCAACAGGGTTTCCCCTGTACACAGAGAATTTGATTGCTTTCTCAGCTACCAATATCGAACTCTCGGCTTTTAGTAGTTATGGGGATACCTTCCTCTCTGACCATGCTGTAATCATTTAAGCCCCACAGCTTTTCTAAAGGTCAGTGCTTCCCTCTTGCAAAGAAAGGGTAAATCAAGTCCAAACCGCTCAAAGTAAATCCAAAGTTAAGTCTTTGGAGTTTAGAGTTGTGCTCCTAAACAGCTTCTTGGAGGGAGAAAAGGAACTCGGGACCCTTCCTCACACAGCAGCATCCCACCCACTGACTTGAACAAGCATGGGAGATGGCACCTGTTGTCCCTTGAGTAAATGTCCTACTAGTTCAATGGGAAAAGTGCTGGAAACATGGGGTCAGCTCTCCCAGCAGCAGCGCTGAAGCACACCGCGGGAATTTCCACTTGAGCTTTTAATTACAAAGTGCAAGCGGCAGGACGCATGGCCAACAGAAAACAAAAACGCCGTGAGAACCTCTCCAACCGCTCCTCAGAGGAAGAGCATCACAAGCAAAGCCCCGGTGTGGTGCTGGGAGAACTGCGCTCTCACCGTGAGCCTCACGCCTGCGCCCAGCACGGCAGCGCTCATTAGAGCTGGCAGCCTCGTCAAAGTCAAGGGCAAATATTAGCCGTGCCCCATGCAATAGGATGTGTTTTGGTCAAAACCATAGGACATTAAAGATATTTACCAGTGGATTACTAACAGTGACGCTCAGTATTTATCTTGTTTTCTTTGCACTTTGGATTACAAAGTAATTTTCAAAACTTCTGCATCCCTGGAGGTGTTCCAGGCCAGGTTGGATGGGGCTTGGAGCAACTGGATCCAGTGCGAGGTGTCCAGGGGATGGAAGTGGATGGGCTTTGAGGCATCTCCAACCAAAACCGTTCTATAATTCTATGAAAGTTAGAAAGTGAGGTTATCCCCTTTCCTGGTGGGCAAACCACAGGCATAAAGCAGCCTGCCACTGTCTTTCAAACTTCTCCATTTCTCTCCCGCTACACCTGTACCTTCCAGATTATTCTAATGATTTATTTCTCAACAACAAGACCAAAGCCCAAGCACGAGAGGCTCTGCACAAGGAAAGCATGAAAGAAAACCGGCGGTCAGCCTGGCGTCTTTTGGCTACAAACTCTGCAGAACGATTGAGCCCAAATGTACTCAACAGTTGCAATTGGTTTGAGAGTGAAAAGAAAAGAGAAGGTGGGAGGAAGGGACTCCAGCATTCTCTAATTTAAGCGTTTCAGACCAGGAGAGCCCCTTCACTTCTGCCTCGCATTTGCCGTACAGAGTCTCTCCGAGTGGGAAGCTTTAAGAGCATCAGGCAAAAAAAGAAAAAAAAGCATCAAAGAAAGTGGGAATGGGAAGCAGGCAAAAGGATGCTGTGTTTTTCCCCCTAATCAGCCACCGGCTGCAGGATGACTATCGAAAGCAAACAGCGAGTTAGTCAGCCAAATGTTAACTCAGAGCTGCAGGGCTGCAGGCTGGGGAAGGTAAGTGCTCCCAGCTGGAGGCACAGCGCTGTTTATCTAAAAGACCTTGGCTTACCCCACTGTCTCCTCCTCACCCTTTTGTCTTTACTTTGAGCAGCTCAAGGGACTGACTGCCTCATGTTATTTCCCACTCCCTTCTCCCAGCAACAAATGCAAAGCACTCTCTAAGTTAATGGCAATGACCAAGTTAACAGACCCCACTGCTTTTAATGAGCTGATGAGGGGGAGGCAGAGGCCGAGGGAAGGCGACCAATTACCACCGACAGCCACAGCAGCACTTGCTGCCGCCTGCCTTGCGCGCTTCGCGGGATGCTCAGCCTGGTTTTGCGTAAGGCCTGCAGGCAGGTTTATGAGATTAAAGCCCAGCATACAATAAATAATTTATCATCTTACCACCAAAAAAAAAAACCCCACCCCACGCTGTATAACAGCGAGGCTGTATGATGTGTGCATTCATTTTAAATGCACGTGGCTTTCATCTACATGTATCTGTTTGATGAACGGAGATGTAACCGAGAGAGAAGGGACAACCAGGAGAGGGGACAGGGCTGGAGAGCCCTCGGGTCCCATTCCAGCAGTTCCGTATCCTTCTCACACTGGGGATTCCAGAACTGGACACAAGGCAGGGTCCAGGAGATGCACAGGAAGACTGAATGCATCAGCGCGCATGCAGGGATGTGGCTGGGAGAAGAGCGAGGAGCTGCTACCACTGCTGGTAATAAACAGCAGCCACATCAAAACTTCTGTATTTTGTTGCTCTTTTTCTCCAAGTCACAGCCAGGAAAACCTATGGCCTCACTGCAGAACCTCTCCGGTGCAAAATTCCCTTGAGTTCTGCACTCTCCAATCCCTGAAGCTCCTACCGCGGGCAGGGGTTTCTCTCTCTCCTGTATTGCTCAGGCTGGGCAGCCTGCAAAGAGCTCCCCGAAGGTGTGAGGAAGGCAGGCATCTGCCTGGCCATGCATCTCGGCAGAAATGAAAAGAAGGTAATAAAAGGCAGGGGGAGGCGGGGAGACCACGCATCGTAACGGGCATAATGGACTCATGCTAATATAGAGACCAACCGCATCCAATCCACGCCCGTCTGGCACGTCCATAAATATCAGGCAGACGTTCAAGTGATGGATTTGCCTTCGCAAACCGTGCAGCGTTTTACAGCCCCACTAATGCTGTTGGTGCCCCGTCCGGCAGCAAAAAGTAATGTAATGGCAATGGGCAGTAAACGTGATTGGGGGATCGAGGAGATATTAAAGGCAGCACCCCGACACACAGAAGGCAAAGCCTAACAGCAAATCCCATCAGAAGCCGCGGCAGCACTACTTTCCCATGGCATTTCACTCCCTGATTTCCTCCAAATCATAGAATGGCTTGGGTTGGAAGGAATCTTAACGATCAGCCAGTTCCAAATCCCAACCTTTTCGCAGCAGCACCGGGGACTCATCCTTTGGATTCCCCCATCTCTTCCAGCACATTTGTGTTTGCCACATTCCTGGTTTTGCCTCAAGGAGGCAGCGAGAGAATCTGCATAGTGAGGTCTTCTCACAGTATCCCTTGCCACCCGGGGATTTAAGATCTTACAAATGGACCGAAACCCATGTTATTTTGACCTCTGAGGGTTTTAAAAGCCTGCAGGAAAAAAAAATATATATAGTAAAGAAAGCATGAACTGCTTGACTCATAAATAGAAAGGCGGGAGTGTAACACTGCCCTTCCCCCAGAAACCAACATCATCCCGAACACAGCAACCTCTTCGGATTTACACTCAGAGGAAAGGAGGGGATGGTCAGAAAAACACAGATTCACAAAATAGTTTGGTATTTCCTGATGTTTTTCACCAGGATTGCTCCAGAAGCGGTGCATTACCGAACAGAGGAAAATGCAGCTCTGCTTCCAGCATGAATCAGAGGAGGAATAACTTCTGCCTCACTTCATCCTCATAAAGGAGATAATGCCTCTTCTTATAAAAGGCGTGGGGATTAATTATGCTCTAAATATGTTCAAGGAAAAAAAAATATACATCCAAAAGAGGGGGAAACAGCCTTTTGGGGAACTCTGTGGTAAATAGTCCCCAAGTACGTGGACTGACGCACCTCAAAGCACCCTTCACCCTCATGCGTGCTGCTCCGAGCTTTATTCCTGCCCGTATAAAAACCCAAGAGCACCGGGACAGGCAAGACATGGGACGCGTTTCTGGTTTCAGGCTGCGCATGCTCAAGAGAGGCATCAAGAGGTTTCCAACCTCCCAGGACTTTGCCAGCACTGAGGGCAGTGTAGAAGGAGGCAGATGCTGCAGAGGAAGCCCAGAGCATGTGGAGCCACGGAGACCTGCTCGCCAGCAGAACCTGCCCTGGACTTGCGACATTAGACAAGAAGAGTGACAAGGAATGCCAGGAGAAATCCCAGATAGGAATCCACCCTGTGATCTTAAAGCAGTCTCCAGTACCGAAAGGGGCTCCAGGAAAGCTGGGGAGGGGCTCTGGATCAGGGAAGGCAGGGACAGGATGAGGGGAATGGTTTTCAGCTGAAAGAGGGGAGATCGAGATGAGATCTTAGGGAGAAATGTTTTGCTGTGAGGGTGTCCCTGCCCTGGCCCAGGTTGCCCAGAGCAGTGGTGGCTGCCCCATCCCTGGAGGGGTTCCAGGCCAGGTTGGATGGGGCTTGGAGCCCCTGAGCCAGTGGGAGGTGTCCCTGCCCATGGCAGGGGTGGGACTGGATGGGCTTTGAGGTCCCTTCCAACCCAAATCATTCCATGGATTTATGAAAGAGCTCTTCAAGAGAGACTCCTCTCAGCACATGGATCCTTTGCCTTCAGGGTGAAGGCTGCCGCCGGTGAGCCACTGAGATCTGAGGGAGGCTGGTTTCCATGCACGAAGGCTGCCCAGCCACTCGCAGCCTTCACCAGCTCCACTTCCTTTGGAAATTAATAATATGTAACTGTTGCACTCACAAATTTCAAGCCGATTTTTCAAGGCGCCTGACCCCAAGTGAGAACGAGAGTCATCCCTCCCTCGTGAGCCAAGAAACAAATTAAAGCAGACTCTGAGCCCACCTGGCTCGATTTCACGTAGCATTTCCTGAACACTTGCCCCTTGGGTCGCCAGCAGTTATAAAAATACATCCCAACTTCTCTTTTTTTTCCTTATTTCACTTGCTCTGCCAGGCAACAGATAACAGAGCTAGAGAAGTAATGCTGGGAGAAGAGGAGGCCAATTTCATGCCTTTAAGAAGTAGCAGGGACATTCCTGAACTGCTCTAACCCTGAGTCTAGAGAGACTTGGCAGCTCTGCCCCTTCTCCAGCCCTGAAACTTGTGTCTTGGTGCTTTCCGTTGGCTTTCATCACTTTTCATATTCCCTTGCACAAATTCCAGCTAATAAGTAAGCCTCCAGCTTCTGGCTAACAGTAAAAGATGTGAGGGACCACTGGGTATCTCAGGGACACATTTCCGCGGTCATGGTTTGAGAACATCCTTTTTACACTGCTGGAAACAAAGAGGAATGACTGCCTGAGGCTCAAAACTCCTTGTTTAGGGAGGAAAAGGAACCCAGCTTCTCCCACCACGCCAGAGCAACTCACCAGCAATACAAGTACCAAATAAATACCTCCTTATTTCACATCTTAGGGCAAGAAAGAGAGACTTATTTCTCAGGCTTTTCAATTAAACAACTTTTTCAGCCAAGCAAGAATCATCTACCACTTTACCCCTCTGCTGGGACAGAGGTCTGTGCTCCAAGGGTGATGGAGCGATCATCGAGTCAGCAGAGCACCTGACCTTCCAACCTATGGCTGAAACCAGGCATCTCCTTGGGAAGATGCCTGCAAGCGATGATTTTCATCTGTTCAATAACAGCCTGGTGTCCTTTTGGCTTCTCTACACGCTGAAGCAACTCACTTTTTCCTAAAGTGCTATGGAATGCATGCGAGGGCGATAATTAGGGATAAATTAAAAGGATGAGATAACCAGCCCTAGAATGAAGTCAGATAAGGACAGGTTCAGACGCATATTTCACTGTGAAAGACCTATTTTATTCCCACTAATGGAACAAATTAAATCAGCCGAGCTGAATCAAACTATCACATACCAAGATGTAACCGCACACTTAAAAGTTCACTTTTCCCCTGACTGCGTAATGCGATTAGTTATCGCTGTCCCTTGCAGAAGTGGAGGTTCACCTTCGTTGAAAGCACGGAACACGCCCTGCGTTCAGGCATTCAACAGGTAAACAGGAATGTGTCTCCAATTATGAAAACCCTTGCAGCACTGCATATTTTTCCACAGCGCTTTTGCTCCAGCAGATCCCAAGCTGCTCCTCCCGGGTCACCTTGCATACCGGCATCGATTCACGCCACGCACAGCGCAGCTGCAATCGCTTCAGCGCGGTACAGTGGTTCAGAGCAACGTCTGACACCATTTATCCGACACCATTTATCCAGCACGATGGAGTAGGGATTGAGATGCACCTCAGGCATCTGAAATAACTGAAACTGGGTTCTTGCCGTCTGAGCCAAACTGGAGACAGACAACACAGAGTTTTGGTTCGTAGCTATAACCGCAACCACCAGACTGGATCCGGATAGCTCTAACAGTGCCAACACCAAGAAGCACATCCCAAACCTCCAAGCATCTTCAAGCAGACTGAACAAAGCCTCATTATCACCGGAACAACTCAGTTCTGAGTGAAAACCAGCTACACCGTCACCGCTACTGCTTTTCCCTGGGAGCCATCCCAAATGCACATCCAAGCACGTTCCCAACTCATGTGAAGGGAGGCAAGGATGGCAAGGCTGGAGGCTCCCACTGCGTTCGTCCTACAGCAGGCGTGAACCAGCACGATGGTAAAATAATACCTAGATGGTACACTGCCAGACATAAAAGAGACATTTATTTGTTCTTGATCGCAAACAATGTCCTCCATTGACAAGCTGAATGAAGGACACTTCTCTGGTTTATTAGATCTAATAAGAAACACACCTCCTGAGGATGAAATACAAGATTGATTCGTAGTGGTGAGCCACGCTGCTATCCCAGCTACTGCACTCAGCCTGATGAGATTAAACCAGGCAGGTACAGGGACAGAGAGAGCTGGAACAGCATCAAGTGGAAGAAATAAATGGAAATATCTGCACAAGGGAGGGGAACTGAATGGAAACAGGGCTTGAGAGAGCAGCACTTCAGGCTGAGAGAGCTGCTCTCCTCTTGCAACCCTCCTCTCCGCTAAGCTGATAGATCTTGAGAAGAGCAGCAAACTGCTAGGAAGTTTAAGGACAACTCCAATGCAGTTCTTGGGGAACCTCTGAGTCAGACCCTCCCCGTGAATCTGAATTTCAGAGGAGCCCCTCTAAATATAGCAAGTATAATTTTCACATCAGTCTCAGCATCTAACAGGCAAACCACATTAGCCGAGTTCCGTGGATACCGTTTTCCATCAGGAAAAAGACAACTAGCACAGCAGTGCTTAGCTTGAGGCCCTATTAATAGCAGTCCTAATTATATGGCTGCAAATTTAATTCATAGCAATGATTAGTGTCAAAATCAAAGGCATCACACATCAATATTGATGGAATTGCACGAAGCCCATAAACAGAACAAGCAAGCCGACACATCTCCCCCCAGCAGTTAGTTGCTGTTAACTGTTGCATTAATGTCTCTTCTAATTTTGCTCGATGAAAATTGTTTTATTGCAGGAATGCACAATTCTGAACTATTAACTCACTAATACGAGCCCTTTCTCCCTTGCTCCCACAGCTGCAAAGCTGAGATGCTTTGGAAGAAGAGCTGGACCACCACGAGAGCTGCATCCCGCTGTATCCGAAAGGTCGCAGCATCAACAGCACACTTTTGCTTTTCTCCCACTTGGAGAAAACTGCTGAGGAAGAGTTGTTCTGGAAAGCAGTGGGCAGCCATGGAACAGGAGGTGGGCATCTATTTCATAGAGTGAGTGCGCTAAGCGCACCGTGAGCCCCCGCTCGAGGCTCGCCCCACGTGCAGGCAGGCTGCGACGAGAGGCAGCAGGCTGGCCCAGCCAGCGCTACGCGAGAAAAGTCCTCCTCCGCTCTCCATTTAATGGAGAATAGATCCATCGATTCATCCTTTTCATCCTCCTGCCCCGGGACAGGCAATGCACGCACGTGCGGGAAGCGGCTCAGCTGCCGGGGGCAGCCACAGGCTACGAGCATGTCCTCAACCCTGAACTCAAACCCTGACCCCAGCGAACGCTCTGCTTCCCCGCGGCAAAGATGCCAAGCTCGTTGCCAACTGCCCTATCTGATATTATTGACTCATTTGTCAGCAGCTCCGCTAGCAACACGCGAAGCACGGCTATGCCAAAGGCGCAGCCCCCCACAGGGCTCCCAAACCTGCACCCCAACCAGCGAGCCCAGCCTGGGAGTGCCGCCAGCCTCGCCACGGGGCTCCGCGCTGCTCCCAAGCGCCCACAAAACTCCTTCCTTTAAGGGTCAGCCAGCGCTGGCTGCTGGAAAGAGCAAAATGACTTCAAATGTACCCAGGAAACATCGAAAAAGAGAAGGGCTGGCAAACACGGGGCTGCAGCAGAAGAGCGTAGGCAGGCAGGGACTTGGGGACCTTCAGCATCGAGCTCCTAGGTGACATCCCAGGAGGCAGCTCGGTGAACAGCTGATGGGAAGAAGGACATCAGTGAGATTAAGCAGCACTCGCAGTAATGAATTCTCACTGGGGGAGCACAGACAAACCTGAAATATTCCAGAGCTGGCTCCCTGACTTCTTTCCTCCAGCTACACAAAAGTAGCTTCTTTGAAAGCCCAGACTGAGCCACCAGCTTGTTTCCAAAGTAAATCAACAAGAGGGAATAAGTGTGACGTAGCTTTCAAACATTAACTGTGTAGGTAGATATGCAAGGCAGCGAGCTGGAGGAGACAAGGTGTCTATCTGTAAATCTCTGGCACTTTAGAGTTGCATACATTTTTACCGTCCTCATTTCACATATGGGGAAGAAGAGATATGGAAACATTTACAGTCCCGAGCATCCTCAGCACTCGCTGACTTTGAGACATGCCTGGTCTTGGAACACACAGAAGAACTAGAGACAACCTGTTAACTTCCAGCAGGTCCGCAACGCCCGCGCTCCAGAGAGCCTCCCAAGAGCCCCACAGTTCAATGCAAAGCTGCTTCCTACGCTTCACTCAACCCCTCTTAGGCCACGTAAAAGCTAATTTCACATGTCAAATGAGAAAAGATTTACTGACGTCGTGGACAGGACCATGAGATAGAGAAGAACAACATTCCTACAGCCTGGAGGTGTTCAAGGCCAAGTTGGATTGGGCTTTGATCATCTTGACCCAGTGCCTCTAAGCGAGGCACCTCCCCTGTCCCCCCAGAACACTGCATACACGAAGTACGAGGCTTCATGGCTGGCTCGAAGCTCGGTAACACGCAGTTGCAATATGCTGAGGGCGCCTGTTCCGTCCATTTAGGTATAAAAATCCCAGTGCTCCCGTGTGCCACGGCGGGTAGGGAGGAGACGGGCTCTGCTCACAAGCCCACTCTCCCCCATGTTCCAAATTGCCCCACTGACACTTGAGGGGCACCAGGGAGGCACCTAATTTACTACTACTCAGCACTTGGAAAGTGCTGAATGAATATTAATGAACTGATGTAATTAAAATGATGCAGACATTGAAGTGTAGTATCTGCCTGTCCTTGTATCTTCCTGGAGAGATGAGGAAGAAATTCCCTGCTGCTTGAGGACAAAAAATTAACAGCCTGCTGTTGATTACATTCATTAACTCTTTCCCTGGTATGAAGAAGCCGGTTCACCTAATGCTACTGTTTGTGTTTTAGGTGGATTTGAAGGGTCTCAGCTTTCCAGGGCAGCAGCTCCAAGGCTGGGCTCACCGGAGCTGGATCAGGCCACTGCAGACACTGAGGAGCTGCCTTCCAGGTGCACCTCGGACTCTGAAGCCCAACAGCAGGAGGTTGGGGGGGTCTCCTCCGCTTATGGACTCCAAGGCCATTCCCACACTTATTTTTAATATGGGACTCATCAGGACCAGTGTGGACCACATGAGAGATGTGTGACTTGGCCTTCAGAGGACTCAGAGGTGGGGAAATCCCAGCTGGACTTCAAAATCCTATACCTCACTGGAGCTGGAAGAGAAAACCAGCAGGAGCATCTCTTCGCCTTGGGCAACTAGCCCCAGCTTTGTGATGCAGAGGGGACAGGAATGTTATCTTCCAGGACTGATCAATCAGGAACTGTCAGAGGGACTGAGCAGGAGGTAGAGAAAAGCAGAACTCCTGCCCTGAGGCTTGGTTTCCAAAAGCCGCCAAGTTAACCCGTTCCTCTCTCTCCACGACCAAATATCCTGCCACCACGAGCAATTTTACCACAACCAAAACCTTTCTGGCTCTCATTCTGCACAAGTTGCAGAAGGATTGCTGGGAAACAACTCAAATTTATTGGAAAATTTCCATCACTGCATCAGAAAAGAAGGGAAGATCCGAGACCTTGGATGCAGCTTGCTGAGGTTCATTCAAAGTCAGAAACAGCAAGCTAACTCCTCACTTGTTTCTAATCAGACTGGCCCGTTATTGCCCTGATAATTTACACATCAGCCCAAGAAACACACTTCCACGCCCCTACCTCCCATGGTTTACAGAGTGATAAAATACAAAACCCCTGACAAGCACCAGGTTGACGCTGTAACACACAGACAGGTGACGAATGCAAGAGCTGACATGATGCCGAGACTCGCGTTACCCAGTTGCTGGCTGGAAGCACAGGAAGATGCCCTCAGCCCCTGCAAGGCGATGCTCTGAGCTGTAATGCTGCAGAGCGATGGGAACAGTGCCACTCTGTTCGGTCCCTTTTCCAGGACCAGGCTGCAGCAGGTTCCACTGCACCTTTGCCAAGGCTTGGCACTTCTCTGCTTCAAAAAAAATGCAGCAACACCGCTCTGTACCAACAGTGCTGACGGATGAACTTTGTCTCTCTATTTGCAAGGCTCTTTATGACCCTCACCCCATGATTTTCACTCCTGACTCGCTCCCAGTTTCACACTGGGAAATCTCAATAAGACACAGCAAAAGCTACACGCGTCTGAGCCCCCCAACAGAGATGAGCAATAGATCCTGGCTCTCCGAAGCCATGGAAATCGGCTTACCTTCTTCAGTTTGCCAGTCTTAGTCCCCACGAACACCACGCTGTAGCCATTGTAGACGTAGGAGGCAACAGAAGTCATCCGGTCCCGGCTGGAGGTGTAGAGCGTCACTCCATCCACCGGCGTCGAGCCTCCCAGGGGCTGGTTGATGTCGAGCCCGCAGAAATTGTCATCGATGGGGACTGGCTGGAAAGACAAAGTTTGGGCAGCAGTGAGTGAAACATGAAGCACAGGGTAACCTCACACACTTGGGCTCACAAAGAGGGGAGCAGGCGATGCTGCCCGTGGGGTGGGAGCCACCATCACACAACCCCCCTGCCCAGGGACCCTGCCAGCCTCAGCCAGCTTCTGCAATGGCCTGTTCCCTTCGCTGCCTGAAGCCAAGACATCCTGCAGATGCTCCTAAATGTGTTTGGACAGGGCTGAGGAGGAACCCTAAGCCCAACAGACACTTCCACTCGTATTCTAAATCTAGTAGGTTCTGCTGGGTTCAGGCCTGCTGCGTGGCCATGCAGGAACTCTCTCCTCCACTCGTTTCACCTCCTCTTGACCTGCTTTCCAGAGACGCTGAGCACTCTAAGCAGAAAGGTTCTCAGCACCCTCACATCAGCAAAGGCTTTGCTTTAAGGTCACATGAGCCCTCCTGCTCAGGGAAGGGCGAGAGCCTTCTTCCAGCTTCCAGAGCCCCACGCTGGGAAGAGCAAACACTTCCCAGGAGCCACACACCTTCATTCACCTGCCTCAACGCCAGCCCTTCCTTTCACTGTCGTCCTCAACTGCCTGATAACAACAGCGATTAAAGAGGAAGGACTACTATGGCTGTTCTGCGTTCAGGGAAGCTGAGGCACAGAACGATCAATCTCGTTCCACAACCTCGTGTGTCACAGGGCCAGGCATCGATACCGGTTCTTGAGGGCTACCGTGGCCAACAGCTGGAGCATCCTTACCGCTTTAGTGCACTGGACGTCCTTCCCCAGCAGCCAGTTGAGCTCCAGGTTGCCTTCCCCTTGGTAGCAGGACTGCAGGCGGTCCTTGATCTGAGCGTTGATGGTGCGGATGGGGAAGACGCAGAGCGCAGAGTCGTCGGGTGGCTGATGGTACTGCTTCTGTCCTTTGGAGAAAATGGCAAAGAGGACATCCTCCTGGGCCGTGATATTGAGGGACCTGGCCAGCACGTCTCCAGGCTTGGAGAGGTACGCTGCTTGCAGGAGGCGGTACTCCGTGTCCCCCTTGACGCAGCCAAAGGGCAGCGAGACATAGGAGTGGAACTTGGGGTCATCTTTGCAGAGGCGGACAATGCGAGACGTGTAAAAGAGATCGCTGGCGGAGTTGATGGAGACACCCTCGGGGGTCTCTGGCTGGACAGTCAAAAAATAGACAAAGTTGCCGCTGGCAAAGCCATAGATGTAGAAGATATCAAAGTGCGAAACAAGGGCCAAGGTATCTGAGGGGATTTTGATGAGGGATGAGACAAAGTCACTGTGAAGCTCATAATCCAACATTGCTGATGACTCTGGGTCCCGGGGGAGTTTGCGGCTGGAGAGGGTGGGGAAATAATCCTGCTTGCCATCCACCGCTGTGCCAATGAAGAGCTTCCCATCTTCACCTTCCGAGCGCACGATCACACCATACATTGTGCCGGTCTTGTTGACACTGGAGAGGTAGTGCTCCTTTTTGTGCGAGGGCTCTACCAAGATGAAGAGGTCATCCAGGCGCAGCAGCTTGCAGACCCCCTGGTACAGGCTGCCACAAGCGAGCAGCCGGTTCTCGGAGTAGTCGATGATCAGCAGCTTGTTGACGTTGTTGGTAAGGGTGAGGATCTCGCTGCACGGCTGGACAATGAGGGGTGGGTAGCAGGATTTATTGTCCTCCTCAGGACCAGTTTTATGAGCCACCAAAATGGTCAGGTTACCCGAAAGCTTGTAAACCCGGTTGATGGCTCCAACATAGACTGCTCCGGTGCCTTGGTGGACAGTCAGGTGGTTGAACGTCCAGTCCCGGTTCTCAGAGTGGAAAGTGCTGAACAAGGCATTGCTGGACACATTTCGGGAGAGCGATGCCAGGAAGAGACAGAGCAAAGCCACCGACCAGACATCGGAGTCCGGTACCCGAGGCCAGTTCTTCCTCTGATCCATGCTGGGAAAGGCAAACTTTGTGTCCCCTGTGCGTGTCCTGTGCCCCGGCAACGTCCCTCACATGGTTCTGGGGAAAGAAAGAAAACAAAACACACACAGAGCAAAGGATTAGATCCAGTGTGCCCTGCAGATAAAATTCAAAGGAGACTTTCTAATTACACAGTCCTTGAGATAAAGTGAGGACGTCTCTAAGCCCAACAAGAATAAAGCATATCTCCTAACTTATTGGTAAACAGTTCAGGCTTGGTGTTTTGCCACTCGGTTCAGTCTCTGTGTGTTAATTTGTTATGTGGTTTAGCTGTTTATAATGTACTCTGCTCAGCCAGGGGAGGGGATAATCAACTTCAGCCCAAGACAAAGCCCGCAGCTCACACACCCAACCATCAATCTGCAATCTTGGCTAAAAGGATGTCTCCTGCAGGGTCTGTTGTTGGAAGCAACAGAGGAAATAAGAGGTGTTTTCTACCTTTAAATCCTCTACGATTTAATTTGGAAGCCTGAGGAAGGAGTCTCACGCAGGCAAGTTCATTTCGCATAGACACACCAAGCCGCCAGCACCTCCCCTCCACCACTCCCTCCACCACAAGTGCCTCTGCAGGGGCTTTGCAGGCAGGAACTTCTCTCTGCCTTCACAAGGCACTTCAGTTCTGAAAAGCAGCTGCCACCGGCGTGGGGCTTCCAGCAGCACCCAAACCCTGCCAGCAGCACCCCTCCCAGCCTGGGAGCCTTGGACAGCCTTCCTGCTCTAAGAAAGCTTCCAGGGGATGACCGAATCCTACACAAAGCAAGAGCTTGGATGCTGGGTCCAAAAGACTCAATGCCAACCAAACTGCCCTCCCCAATAGCTCTGTGGATGACAGATAGTGGAGTCTCCTTCAGCCAACATCTTCTCACCCATGCAGACAAGGCGAGGCAGCCTCTGGCCAAAAGCTGTGCGGAAATAGGGCACGAACGAGGTTTTGGTGTCGTTTATTGCGTGCTTTGGTTCCGTGGGTGCTCCCAAAGCACCTAAACCTCACTTAGACGCGAGGGATGGCTGGAGCCTGCCTGATTCCCAGCCCCATTCCCATCCTCTCTACCCATGCAGGCAGCTGTCGGGCTGAATTAGGAATCACCAGGCTGGAATTTCCTTAGGAAACATGCACTCACCTCAGAGAGGCTCTGGCTGCGTGAGCCATGTTTACATCAGAGCTTTCCCCCCACCCTTCCGGACAGCGTGCACACAACGGCTCTTGAAAGGACCCTTCTGACCCTCTGCCTGCCCCACCTCATCGCCTACCAGTTCCGCTTGGGTGGCAGACTCTCCAAGCAAATATATGAACATCCAAGACAATCCAAATCCAGGCATTTCTGAGCGTGTCTCATTTATGGTGGATCTGGCTTGGACCATCCCACATAGGAGGTATCGGTTTGGTTCCCAGCTCAGCCCCAGACTTCCAGCACCACCTCGGGCTCACACTGAGCAGCTAGAAGTGATGCCAGCTGACCACCCTGCAAGGATCCAGCTCGGAAGAGCTGTGGGGTCAGCAGGACAATGTTTGGATGCAGGCATCATGAAGGGCCCTGAGAGTATCCCCACAGCAGGGCTCTGCACCCGCCTTGTCACCACAGACATGCCTGGAGGTCACCGGATTGTGTCTCACCCTTGTTAATCATCTCCAGCCCCGACCATCACTTGGTCTCCTGGCTTGACCACAGCCTTACTCATCACCACAGATGAGTGGTGATCACCACTGACTTCCTGGACTCAGAAAACCATCACAGAGTTCTCCTTTATCCCAAATTATGCGTTCCTTACATGGTCCAGGCTGGGCTATCCAAGGAACTGTTTCAGCCTGTCTTAGGGAAAAGATGTTCTCCACCACTTCAAGGCACCACAGGGTTAACACCAGCCCTGGGAACAGGCTGAGGATGAGTCTCTGTTCCACTTGCCCTCTCTGCACCGAAGCCCCATCACCTCTGACCACGGCCATGCAAGCCCCAAGCACACACACCAGGGAGGGACCTGTACTCTCTGCAGGTCTGAGCCTCCCCCCGGCCCGGGGGGCAGATGCAGGAGGCTGTTCCCTAGCACAGCCCACGCTCAGATGTCCTCACCTGCAGGCAGCCAATGCTTTGATTGACGCTGATCCCTGTTTTGGTATTTAAAATAATTCACGCTGCTGAAAACCTACACTGAGCTCATAAGCGAGTGTCACCGACTGGCCGCTCTTTAGGCTTGTTAACGCCAGGAGCCGGAGACGGGTGTTTCTGAAGGTGACAAAGGAGCTCTGTCCCTGGGCTGCACGTCTTGGTGTCACTGACAAGACAGGAGAAAGAGAGCGGTAATGGGTTTCTCATTCTGCTCAGCGATACGCTTACCCCGCTGCTTGCTTCTTATTTCCAGTCTCTCAATTTCCACCTCTGGCTGGAGCAGTCTCTCTCTCTCCCAGCTGGAACACAGACCCTGCCACATTCCTATTGTTTGGATGACTAAATGTGCCACAACACACCCAAGGTGACCTCTCCAGCTCTTCTCATTACATTTCCGAGTCAACATCCCCAAAGTGTTCTCCGAATCCAGAACCATGGAACGGTTTGGGCTTGAAGAGACCACAAAGCCCATCCAGTTCAACCCCTGCCATGGGCAGGGCCACCTCCCTCTGGATCCAGTTGCTCCAAGCCCCATCCAACCCTGCCTTGGACACCTCCAGGGATGGGGCAGCCACAACCTCGCATTCTTCCAAAATATCATAAACCAGTTCCAAGGATCTGCTCGGAAGAAGGCTCTCCATGCCCCCCGTCCCTGCTGGAAACCCGCAGTTGGCACGACTGACCTCATCACCAGGATTTCAGAGCAGATTTTGTCTTGGATAATGGGGCACCGCAGCCCAGGACACCAAGAAACCCATGTGTGCTCTCGGCAGGAAGATGCCAGCCAGCAGCGCGGTGCCTTCTTGGTGACACAGAGGGAACCCCGCGCCGTGGAAATGCCCAAGAGGAGCCCAGGAATGCCGGCACGAGAGCTGCACGTACAGGAATCCTGCCGAGCAGCTAAGTCAGTGCACGGCAGGTCCAGCTCAAGACGGGAGAAGCCTCCAGCACCGTGGGGTCTCGCATGGGTACTCGGACACAGCAACACAACCGCCTTCACCTCAAGGAGAGCTCAGAGGGGGCGGCTGCAAGGCTCTGCCCTGAGCATCACCACAGGGCTTTCCTTCAACGCCAAAGCATCCCTCGCTAACAGCAGCCAAAACGTGAAGCCTACACCAGTTTCTCATTCCCTGAGGAGATGAGCAGAGGGCTCTGGCACCAGGGAACACCAGAAAGTGAAAGATTCTGCAGAGAACAAGGAGGCTCTGCTGCAAAGCTCAGCTCGCGACAGTTCTTGCTGCTTTCCTAATTATACGTACGGGACAACAGAAGCTCTTCACTTAGGCAGCAGTAGTTTTACGCCCTTTCCAGCAGCGTTTCCATTCGGAGCCAGTCCAAAAGGCAGAGCCAGCGTGGAGCTGCCGTGCAGAGCTGTCAGCTGAAGCCCAGCTTCTCTGCCGTGCCTCGCAGTGAAGGCTTTGCAGAGTATTTCTGAATAGTCACTGCCGAAGGCAAGAGAGCTCATCCAGGGAGAAGAATCTGTGCTTTCAAACATCATTTGGAGATGACAGAGCATGGCTGTGAAGTGACATCCTACCCAAAGGAGCCAGGGGATGACGAGCCAGCTCCTCCGGGCGGGGAGCGCGTGGGTGCAGGACACGGACCAGGCTCAGCGATCCACACTCCAAAGCCAAGAGAAACCCACTGCGTGTCCTCAGGATGAGTTTGGGGCTGCTGAGCGCAGCCAGGGGGTTAAACACCAGGGAAGCAGGAGAGAAAGTGATTTTAATTCTGGTCTTTAATACCTCTTTGACCATTAATTCTTCCTTTTTTTTTTTGGAAGCAAGTTTAAAATACAGCCTTAAAAGCAATCTGAAGCTATTAGTAACGCAAGGTGAAAGAGAGAGTAAATTCAGGGACACAATATAAACCTAAGCAGCTGAAAGGCCTCAATTAGGCTGAAAGGAGTTATCTGGTCTTTAAATAATTATTAGATTGAAGAAATAATCACAGGTCTGAGCTGATTTTTTTTCCCCCACTGTCATCTTAATGGAGACTATAATATTATTATTCAAATGCCCATGATTCTCATTGAGGGGGGGAAGAAAAAAGGGCTCATTTAATCTCCATGCGACAGGGCTTCAGGAGGCCGATTAGTCACTTCTCTTATTTCAGCTGTCACTCACTCACTCACGAGCACCACAGTTTGTCATCAGTGGTATTTAATGCACATGGCAAAAAAAAAAGCCAAAAAAAAAAGAGGAAAATTAAAGCAAAAACAAAAAAGAAAATCTTCTGTAGAAAATGATGGATCAAAAGGAGCAATTTTGATGTCACCAGCGCAGCAGATGCGGGTGCTTTGCGGTGCCGGTATCTTTTCCTTTAGGGTAGGGTTGGTCCTGTGAGCAGTGATTTATCCACGGCCTCACGCCAGCACTGCTGAGCCCTCACCCATCCCCTCTCCTCCATCGGGCCCTGAACTCCAGGGATGCTCCATCCCCCCCCAGAGGCCATCAGGGTCCCCCAGTGATCCCAGAAGGTGAGTGGACCTTAAGACAAAACCCACGACAGTTTTTTTCCACATGGGTTTCATTGATTCATAGAGCGGTTTGGGTTGGAAAGTACCTTAAAGCTTATCCAGTTCGAACCCCCCTGAACACACTGAAGAGTTGTCTCAGAACGAAGCCTCCAGAGAAATGACTGAGCTGGCAGGGAGAGGGACAATGGGTCCATGATTGCTTTCTGAGCTGGAGGTGGATTCTGCCCTTTCTGCTCTTTATAGTCAACTAAGATTCATTGCCGCGAGGCCGGGAGCAGGGAGACCGGCTGGCTCCCACTCCTGACCTTCCCTGCAGGTCAGCGGGCTGTCACACCCCCCCCCCGAATTATCAAAAGGGTCACCAAAAGGGCAGGCTCTGCTATATAAACTCAAACACAAGAACAAACCATTCGGAACAACCCTTGCACCAGGCTGACCCTTTCTCTTCGTGTTGGCTCTGTGTCCATATCTGCCAACCAGAACGAGGGGAGAAAAGCCAAGAGCTTGGCTGTTTCTTCATGGCAAGACATGTGCTGGATCTGCATCCCTCCTGGAGCCCACTGGGAATTTTTCTATGAGACATTTCCAATCATTAAAGCTGCCACTGTGATTTATCCCCTTTGATGAAGTGAGATTCAGGACACATTTGTCAGCTACGGAGGAAGACCTTACAACAATTAATTGGGTTTGGTTTTGTTTTAATTAGACAAAAGCTTTGAGCCAAATGGTCTGATCTAAGCATCTCTGGGACCTTTTCCAGCTGAGATTGGAGGTCTCGGTCTCAGGCCTGCCACGACATCCAGACGAGCTGCTGAACCCTCTGTTACCCAGCAGAAACCTGCACCAAATCCTTTCTCTGCTCTTGGTGTCTTCTCCAGTTCCTACCACAAGAGGAGCCTTGGCAGGTTTGAGATTTGAGCAGAGGATTTTCCCGGCCATCCTGGTGCAGGGGGGTCTCAGCACTCCTGACACACTGCAGCAGCACTGAAGAAGCCTGAGCAGAAACCCAGGCAGTGCACACTGCCAGCTCCATCATTTCATAAAGCCATCACTTGGTTTGGGTTGGAAGGGACCTCCAAGCCCATCCAGTCCCACCACTGCCATGGGCAGGGACACCTCCCACTGGCTCAGGGGCTCCAAGCCCCATCCAACCTGGCCTGGAACCCCTCCAGGGATGGGGCAGCCACCACTGCTCTGGGCACCCTGGGCCAGGGCCTCCCCACCTGAACAGCAAAACATTTCTTCCTAAGATCTCATTTCAATCTCCCCTCCTTCCTGCAGCACAACCCGCAACTCAGAACTTTGTGGGTTTCAGGCTGAAAAGCACCTTTACGCCTCACCCCTCTGCTTCGCTGCCCCGGGCAGTGCCCATCTCCAGCTCCGCAGGGTTGTGCTGGCAGCCACGGGCAGGAACCACATCGGGAACCACGTTCCCGCTTCCCTGGATCTGCTTATTCACAGGGATGGTATTTGATGGGCTCATCAGGTTTCTGAGAAAGAGTTAAGAGGGCAAAATACAGTATTGTGATTATTGCTTCCTCCAGCCCTGGGACAAGGAAGAGGAGGGGAAGAATGAAACCCGGCCATGAAAAGGCATTTCCCTGATAACAAACACGACTGCATGAATTATGCACAAAATTTCATGTTGTCCAGACTTGGGATATTGTTTATACAACGCATACCGGATAAGGCACCTCTCCCCTCTTGAGCACACACATCCCAACAGGTCTAGGGTAAAGAAAAACAGACCGCAGCGAAAGACCTGCTGTAAGCCTCATCTTTGCAACCGTGTTCTGGAGACCACAGCACCCTGACCCGTGGTCCAGCATCATTCTTGGCTTTGTCCTGGACTTGACTAGACCTGGACAAGACACGTAACAACCTCAGTTGTTCCACCTGCGAAATGGGGATAATGCTTTCACACATGAAGCACTCGTATGTTCAATTGATGGCAAACTTAGAAGGGGGTTACCAGGCATAAATTGCTCCCTGGAGGTGTTAAAAAAGCATGGAGATGTGGCACTTTAGGGCATGGTTTAGTAGACCCGGTGGGCTTGCGCTGACGGTTGGTCTGGATGAGCTTAGAGGTCTTTTCCAACCTTAATGATCCTATGGAATTATGTGTAAGGGGCTGGTTTAGCACTTCTTGGTGCACCTCTGTTCATAAACGCTTCGAGCAGAGCTCGTTCAGCAGAGCAGGGCTACTCTCTCCTGACAGTGGGGACAAGTAAACACAGGCACAGCTACCTCTGACCCCAAAGGATGCTCAAATATCCCTGCAACACAGTAAGGAGGCATTTCTTTAACACTGACAAAATCATCACCATCTCCAAAGGAGCACTGACTCCTCCGACAAATCTAAAGCAGGACCGCAGCTGCAGCTCCGGCATGGCTTACCCCCAGCTGTGCATCGCAGCTGGAGGCGTTTAACCCAGCAACCCCAAAAGTCATCTACAAAAATTAATAATCAACCTAGGACACCAAGGTGGCAGAAATTAGACACCTCCTTCTTTCCCTGTGCTGATACTTGACACCTGCTATCTGAGAAACCCCAGCTGGCAGCTATTGAGCTTCAAGTATACTGCTGTGAAATAGCTTATAAATTACCTTGCATCAAGAGAGGTGCTGGGAAAAGAGGACTTTATTCACCATGCAGTCCCCGAGGACAGACCCAAGGCCGGTGACAGCACCGTGCGCTGGAGCGCAGAGCAGAACAGACCAGACTCTCATTTTCCCGATGCCTTGAAGTATGACACAAAGGGAAAATTTAACACTTCTTAAGTTTCATAGCTGGTTTATTCAGGTTTTGGGAAGTCTCGGTTTCATCCAAGCCTGTGTGAATAGGTCAATGGCTTTGGATAACGTTAAATCATAAAAGTTTGTAGCCAGAAAGTTGTGATTCTCTAATCCAATCTCCTGCTGTGGGGACCAGCTATAATCATAATTCAAGAGATGCCTCTCTAAACTGCCCTTAAGCTCCAGAAGCAGAGTCCACAACCCCTCCAGGCAATCCAGGTCACTTGGTCCTTTAGAAAGTGCTTTTTCTAATTTCTTACTCCGGTCCTGATGGAGTGAGGTTTATCCACCCCTCTCCACTGGTGCATCTGAATATAGTTTGATTATTCAAGGACTTTATTCCCAACAACACTGAATTTAATGGATGGTGACCTTCGGTGCAAGCAGATTAAACGATTAAATGATTTGCCCAAGGCTAGTCAAGAGGTCCCAGTGGCAAAGCTAGGAGTTTTATCTCCGGAGCCTCAGCCCGGCGCTCCCTCCCCAGGTGACATCCAGCTGCAGTTTATTACAAGAGAATATTACAGTGCAGCGCGAGGGGAGATCACAGAACGGCCACCGAACTGGAGGAGAAAAATAAGCAGCAGCTTCTCCTGGCCTCGCTCCAAGTGCACCACAGGCAAGGGAAGAACCCCAGCTTCAAATTAAATGGGTCCCCAGCCACTCCATTAAACAGAAATCCTGAAACAGAAATCCTTTGGCTGTGCCAGCCCTGTACAGCGAGCGGTGTTCGTTATCCCCAACGCTCCCTACGGCAGCCAGATGTATTTACACAGTAGCCACAGCGCTGTTACCTAAGTAAACCAGGAAATTGTACATTTGTTAAAATCGGGTTTCCGAGATGCTGAATCTCCTATCGCGTGGCTATAGATCTCACTCAGACAGCAGCACTGATATCAAAAGCACGCAACGTCCTGCGCGCACCTTCAGGGCAGCCTGATCCAGTGGGAGGTGTCCCTGCCCATCACAGCGGGGTTGGAACTGGATGATCTTTAAAGTCCCTTCCAACCCAAACTATTCTATTACTCTATGATTCCCTGTTCGAGGGGTGTTTGCTGGTTACGATGCTCCATGCTGCTCTAGAATGGGATTAGCTTTTCCAATTATAAGCAATAAGCACCAAGCCAAGCCCTCGTGCTCTCCATTGCCGGGAGGGAATAGCACCAAACTGGGGCAGGAGCCATTGGGATGAGAAGTGAAGGAACACCCAGAGACAGCTTCACCCCAGCGCGTGACCAGCACCATCAGCTCTCTGCTTCACTCAGATGAAAGGGAAGTCTCAGCACTGGGGAGATGAAAGCTGCAGTCCCAGCACCGGCATTCCCCCCACAGATGTGGAACAAATTATCAGCCAGGTGGGATAAACAAGGATTTGGAAAGGCAGAGCACAACTGCAAGAGCCCTTAAATTAACAGCAAAACTGAAGCAGACAGGTTGATGCAGGAGAGAGCCACGCAGCACTGAAGAACCCTTCAGGGACCATTAGCCAGCCCTCGTCAGCCCTGTCTTAGTGGAAGTATGTGCTACGAACCGCAATCCACACCAGCTTTATCAACATGAAGGAAGTGACTTTACCTCTCGAAGTGCCTTTACACGGGGATGCCTGCCCCTTTTGGGGCATCACTGGGGCACCTGATGCAGTCTTTCAAAGTGTTTTGAGGTACCCAAACCCTGAGAAAGGTAAAACATCTTCATTCCCAGCCCAGTCTGCTTTGCCAAGCATGAAAAGCAGCGACCACCACAGATCTTGCAGCCACAGGGACAGTGTCTGCTCGCTGATAGAGTCCCAGCAGGACACATGCATCAGTGTCCAGGGGGCTCCCAGGTGCTCCTGTCCTTGTGTCCTGAGGTCCAGGCAAGGACCCCAAAGCCTAGAGCCATCTCACCTCCATCCCACTATCAGCTGAACATCATCTCCCCTCCCACAGCTTTTGGACATCAATGTCTACTTGAGAAAGTGGCTTCTTCCCACTTGTCTGCTCCGTGCTCCTCTGCCCTGCTTTTGAATTTCAGAGCTCTGGCAGATCACTGATTAATTCAAGGCTGTTTAATAACCCTTCTGTTTAGATGAAACAAGCTGTCTTGTTTTCATTTTTAACACTAACTCTTGTTTCTTTGCTAAGGATCTTTCTGTCATTTAAAAACTTCTCTCCGCAACCCAGCTGACGATAGGATGGTGGAAGCATCTGCTTACATCCGCATCCGACATCAGCCAGAAGCTACCACATGAGGCCAAAGAACACAAGACTGGACACCTTGGTGGGTAAAAGGTCCCGAAATCCTGAGCTGGTCTTGCAAAACCATTAGCGTCTCTCCGCTGGCCGTGGCAAACCCCGGCACAGCTCAGACCACGGTGCAAACACGGGGGACTGCAAGGGCGAAACAACATGGGCAGAAGAAAAGGAGCCATGGCACTCCTTGTGCAGCTCATCCACAGGGAGGGTCACTGCCCTTCTCCACCCCGTTGTGGATGCCTTGGGGAAACCTGGAAGCCGTTATGGTGCTGCAAGCTCTGCCCCACGCTGTGCCCCAAGTGCAGCAATCGATTGGCGATGGTCAGGCAGGCGTGGAGGCCAGCAGCTGCTCCCACCACCACAGAGCAGCTTCACAGCAGCCCCCTCACCCCACAGTGACCCCCAGGGCACTTGCCGTCACCTGCTCTCCCATGGTGTCCTCATGCCAGAGGGTTTTGAGGCATCGGCTGGTTCGCAGGGCGAGCCTCCTCCCTCCCCACCCGCTGCCCCATCCCAGCTGCAACCCCCAAGAGCTGCGCACAAAGAATAACAGACACACAGGGACCCAACTCCCGATGGGAAGGAGTTGGAGCCTCTCAGCTGTCTCCTGCCTCTTTGAATTTCAAAGCTGCACTTGTCTGTAGAGCAACTGAGTCATTTCCTTCCTATATCCAGCCTATCGGACTGGATCCAGCAGTGCCCGGAAAACAATAAATCCTTCAAGGACTTGTAAGGCCATATTTCACAGGAATGCAGCAAGCTTGCCTGCTTGGAGAGCTCCTCACACACCCTTTAATTCAACACTCCCCCGTGGAAGCTGTCTTGCCTTGGCTGCAGTCCCACAAGAGCATAGCAGCGATCCCCGTCCCTGCTGCTCCCACCGCCCCAGGGCACTGCAGAAGCCCAAGCGTGGAGCGGCACTCGTGATCCACGTAGATCAACACCATCTCATCACCCCTGACCACATGCATCACTGATGGATCAAGAACAGACGACGACATGTCCTTGATTCCTTAAAACATATTGAGGATCATAGAATCATGGAATGGTTTGGGTTGGAAGGGACCTCAAAGCCCATCCAGTCCCACCGCTGCCATGGGCAGGGACACCTCCCACTGGATCAGGGGCTCCAAGCTCCATCCAACCTGGCCTGGAACATCTCCAGGGATGGGGCAGCCACCTGTGCTCTGGGCACCCTGGGCCAGGGCCTCCCCACCATCAGTGTAAGGAATTTCTTCCTGAAGTATGATTTTCCAGGATCTCCTCAGTGCTGTCCCCACCGTTTCTTTAGAGGCCAGGAGCAAAGCCCAGATGACTTGCATTAAGATCCATAACACCATTAACCAAACAATCCCACATACATCAGAAAAACTCAATGACAAGGAAATTAATATCATATCCTCTTCGGTAACAAGATGGCTAAAGCAGATAATCTGGTAAAGTGTCACGTTGATAATGGAAATCTGCAGAGAACATAACAGGAATTGTCAGGGATGAACAAATGAGTCAATAATTCTCTTTTTCTCATGTTAATATTTGCACTGTTTGTAGGAAAAACACTTTTCCTTAGATCTCGGGAGGAGGAGGAGAACATTAAGTCACACTTATTTGGTTTTCAGTTGCTCTTTGCAGCTCAGGCAGACCTGGGAAGGTGAGCTGCCCAACGCCCTGTGCCAGCAAGACTCCTGCCCAAGGAGAACATACCTTTACTTCAAAGTACATTAGCTCTCACACAGAGAACAGAATTGACACACAGCTCGTTTCAAATGGGGAAATCAATGGTTAAAACCCCCAGATTGCCAAATTCACACTCAGAAGTGAAGAACCCCATCTGCAACATCGGTCCCATCCCACCCAACTTCCACTCCTGAGGTTAAGCTTCCCAGTGACCCAGTGCCCTGGGATGGGGTTTAGTTTTTAACCGAGTTACACAGCGCCCTAGGAAGCCCCTAAAAGAGCCTCTGAGAACTCACTGTAGCGCTTCCGAGCTGAGCCCCAGACAAGTTGTGGGCACCTCCACGTCAGGAAATTTATTTGGTGGAACCGATAGAACAGATTTGCTCCGTCACACAATTGATGCCTTGAAAAGCCAAGTTACGCAAGCACTTGTACCAGCACCTATTATACCCCAGTGGACAAGCAAAGGGGCTCCTGCCTCTTTCTTCCAGTGAACTCCGGAGTGCTTGCCCATGCTCCTTGGTTGCTATGAGATTCTAAACATGGTCTAAACTCGTCACCACCGAACAGGCCTTTAACACAATTCCTGCTCCATAAGGCTCCTCATCTGCCACCAGTCCAGCCAAACCACCACAGCCCGTTGGTCAGAGAGAGACTCATCACCACTGCCATAATTAACTCCTCGTGAACTGCGGGGACAACATAATAACAGAGAGAGAGAGACAGCCTGCAGTGAACCTTCCGCTGCAGCATCATGTCTCAGCCAAACAGATTACTTACTAGGGAAGCTTTTCATCTGGCCTTTCCAGGTTCTGTTACCCAATGGATGATGCCTCTGTAACGTTAAATTCATTTGGAAATACAGAGGGGCAGATAAAGGTCAGAGTTTTTAGAAGGTTTAGGGCAAACACAGAAAAATTTCTCATTCCAAGGCAGACTCCAAGAAGATCTTACTCCCACCTTGCTCATTCTAGATTTTAAGAGCTTATCCCCATGCCCAGGTTGGGCATTAGAAGGTTCTTCCCCCTGGAAGAAGGTGATGGAGCACTGGAGCAGCTCCCGGGGAAGCAGTCACAGGTCTGGGCCTGATGATATTCCAAAAGCATTTGGCCAATGCCCTGAGACACACAATGTGAATGTTGGGGTGTCCCATGCAGGGACAGGAGTTGGACTCGGTGGTCCTTGTGGGTCCCTCCCAACTCAGGACACGCTATGAGTCTCTGATCTTCGCAGCAGGAGGGAAGCCTCGAGCTGGGGGGTTGCTGCTGGGACCTCACTGTGCTCTGACACCACAGTCAGAGCTGCAGCGCCCCAGCCATGCTCGGACTCTCTCGACACCCAGGGGGCAGAAGATTCCCTGTTTTAGCTTCAGTCATGATTTTAAACCTGCGAGACAGCAAATCTTCAGCATGAGAATAACACAGCCGGTTAGGAAGCCTACAGCTACACTGCCTTTTCCTCCCCACCTCTTCACACTTTCATTAAAAAAACAAAAAGGAAATCCACAGCCTTTTTTTTGTTGTTGTTGTTTCAATAACATTACAGGCTGTGACATCAACCAGCAAAGGCAGGAAATATGATCATGAGGGCAGCGCTCCATCCTCTGCTCCTGTCACTGCGACTTTTGGGGGACTTGGCAAATGAATGAGTAAAGGAGACAGCCTGTATGTTTTATAGAGTTGAACTGTAACATCCCTGTTAAGCAGCCAACTTACCATTTCTCTGCTCTGACATCAATAAATCTACCCAGCCACGGGGAACAAAGCTCTTCACATGAACAGACGTGAATCTCTCCTGTTTGGCTACCTGGGCAGGCAACCACCCGCTGCGCTCTGCTGCCCCCAAAGCAGTGGGAACTCACCCACTGCAGTAACATGACTTGGGAGGCTTTAACGCCGCTACCGACGCACACACATTCACTACAGCATCTGCTTTTCTGACAGCCAGAGCCCAGAGAACCTCAGCTTCCCACTCCTTGGGGGGAAAAACAGCCGCTTTGGGCTATAAAGAAAATCTTGACAGGGCAAACTCTAAAAGCTCAGCAAAGGAAATAACAAGAATTCAAAGCCTCTCAAACTCACTTTTTGGAAGCTCATTGCCAGGTTAACAAACCGAAGCAGCGTTAAGCATGAACACCGAGGAAAATCCCTGCACACCTCCTGGTTTCCACTCTGCTTGCTCAGGTCCCTCCACCGCACCTCACATGAGGGATCGCTCCCAGCTCTCTTACCGATGCCATGAAACAGCCACGGAGGAAAAACTACACATAAATCTCTCCGGGAAGCATTTGTTCCCAGGCTCGCTGAGCCTGGAAATAACACGAGGAACTTGTTCCACGCTGAGTCAGGGTCTGACGGCGGCTCCCGGACCAGCCACGGTGGATCCGCTTCCTTCCCAGCGCGCGTCACGGGGCGGTAGAGCGAGCAAGCAACAGCCCAGCGTTGATCCAGAGGTTTCCTGTTTTCCCCGGTACCGCTCAGCTTCCTGAGACGAGGTACAGGGAAATGGGGCTCTGGAGCCCGACACCGAGCTGCCGCGGGAATTAAAAACTGCTGGGTTTCAAATAATGTTACGAGCCAGCCAAGAGCTAAGAGCAACATAAGCCGTTTCCTTTAACCTTGCCTGATATAAGCAGGGAATGGCATCTCCAAGGATTATCACTGCCCCGTCCATTTTTTTCACTAGAAAAGCGGAGAAAGATTTGCTTGTGCATCCCAAGGGCTTTCTCCCACACCTGCCCCACGCATCCCAACGCTCCCACTGCCAAGCCTCGTGCACGAGCTGAGGCCACGGCAGGCAGGAGCTGCTGGTCCAGCCGCCACAGAGCCCTCCGAGCCACCACGGAGAGGCGAAGGCCAGGTCCATCCTCAGCTCCTCCTGTCTGCACCCACTCCGAACAGTCTACACGCATTTTTAATGCCACAGGTAGTCCCACAGAGGCTTCTGCTAGAGCAGAACCACCATAAAACAGCACCTCCTCTTGCTCGCAACCACTGCTCCGGTGTTACACGGCTTGTGCCCACCCGGAGAGCTCACACCACTCACTCCCAGGAGCAGCTCCCAGCCCAAGCAAAGGCTGCTCCAACATCCACTTACCAGGCTCGAGAGGAGGCTCAACCTCAGCAGCAGCCAGGAAGGAGACTGCCCTTCCCGTCCAACTCCAGCGCCGTGCTCCAAGCGGAGCACTGAGCCCCCTCCTCGGCAGCGCAGCCCCAGGTCAGCCAACAGCTCCGTTAATGAGCCCCGAGAAAGGAGCAGCTGCAGCGGGAGGACGCGAGGTGAGAGGTCAGTGTAATATTTACTCAGACGTCACCTTTCACTTTTACGAACCGGGGAAGTGGTGCCGGAGCAGGAAAAAGGCTGCGAAGAACATTCTTGCCTGGGAAGTTGCAGTTACACCAAACACAACACACAGCGACTCAACAGAGCCAGGGTCTGGCTGGGTGGGAGCTCTCATTGGATCCTCAGACCCCAGAAACCACACAGAGATGGGCTCTGAGCTCTTCCTACCACCACTGTCACCCACTCCAGCAGAAAGAATGTTTGGAGTAAGCAGGACCTCTGAAGACCAGAGCCTTTCCAGGTCCCCTAAGCCTCAGGAGATGCCCAGCCAGACAGGAGCCACTCACACAACGGGGCCCTCCATACCGTGATTTCAAGGAATCCCCGGGGGATAAAGGAACACAGTGCAAGAAGCTAACACAGAAACGCATCAGCTGGTAACAAAACTTCCCTAGTGGACTTGTTTCTTGGAAGAACCACCTCTGCTGCCAAGTGGCAAGATGGAACCGAGTGTGCCTCCCAGCAAGGAGCTTTGCCAAGGCAGCAGGCAGGGCTGGTCCCGGAGCCAGGCACGGAGGAGCAGCATTCGCTGCTGCCCTGGCACAGCGGGGCTCTCCCAGGCTCGCTATCGCTTGCTCTCCCTTTTGAGATGATCTGGGCTTTTTTTTAACGTGATTCCGATGCTTTTTATCTCCTGCTCTGAATGCAATTTTAACCCCGGCAAAGCAGGATTAAATTTTCATAATATGAGACATTTATCTCGCTTTTCATTCCCTCCCCCCGTCACTACCTCCCAGTTTGATTTCACCCAAACAGCAGCAGCAGTTACAGTGAGAAATATGAGATGGGCTCTATCCGATAACGGAGGGGAGGGCACCTCTTTCCCAGCACCCTGTCCCTGGCATTCCCCCACCAGCATCCCAGTATCCAGCCTCAGGCTGACAGCATCGCTCAGGCTCTCTGAAATGCACCGATGGATGGTAATTCAGACTCAAAACCCACCAGAGAACAGATTAGGTACATCATTGACACGTGTTGCACTTGCGTGGTTGGTAAACTCGTGTGTTCTTGGTGAAGCCCTGGTTAGTGCAGCCGTGCTCCCACCCAAGCTGTTCCCAGCACTTGGGATTGGACCACGGTGGGCAAAGGAGCCCCCAAGCCACACCAGGGAGCCACGCTTTCCTAGAATCTCAGAATTTCTTAGGTTGAAAAAGACCTTTAAATGCATCAAATCCAACCCTTCACCTTCCACCGCCAAGCCACCACTAAACCACATCTCTGAGCACCGCATCCACACGCCTTTGAAATCCCTCCAGGGATGGTGGCGAGGAGCAGAGAGAGGCAGCCACGGTCAGCCTGCTTCAGCTGGGAATGTCTGACAAGCACTGCAGTCTTCCTGCCCCCCTACCCCCAAGTGCTGTGTTCAACAAAGCGCCGAGTGAGACTCGCAGCCCCCGTAACCCATGGTCCCTCTCCGATGGACTGGAGCTCCGGCACCAGCAAGGGGCTGCATCTCAGCACGGCTTTGCCAGTTGCTGGTTTTCTGTTCATTTTTCAGGCTGGGCTCTGCCAGCCTGATCTGGAGGATCCCCTCTAGTGGGATGAGAAGGAATTTCAAGCCCACATATCCCACTCCCATCTCCTCCCGAACTCTCTGCAGCAGCCACTGATGAGCTGCAGTGGGGAGCCGGTCATCAGCCACCTCGCTTTTGGGGCAAAGGTTTAAAACCAGGCTGGGAAGGCAGATGACAGAGACAGGGCACAGGTGGAGAAGACCGGAGGAGACAGCAGACATCAACGATAAATCCTGGCAGCAAAGGGGGGATGACTTCTATCAGCAAAACATCTCCCTTTGACAACGATGTGCCACCCAGACCACGCGTTTCAACAACCTGGAGGCATCGTGGCTACTGGGCAACCAGGTTGGCACGGCAGGACGTGGGGACCCAGCTTGAGGCACCCACTGGGTGCGCTCGCAGCCCATCTCCCTCGCTGAACCACACAGTAAATACGTGTATTTTCACTGCCGAGAAAGAATCTGAACACAAGCCCCGGGCAGCCGCCTCTGCTGCCCAAGGACAGCATGCTGCCCTCAATTCTGCTTTTGTTCCCGCTTCGCTTTTCATCCCAGAGGCTCCTTCTGCACCACTTTTGCAGACAAAGAACTCGTGGCCTCCACAGACCAACACGCCTTCAAGTCTGGCACCGCCGAGCCATGCCCTCGCCCCACACGGCGCCCCAGCAGGGAAGGTGGGCACCCAATGAGCAGAGCGTCGCGCACTGGATGCTCCTGGTGACAAAGGCACACCAGATCCAGCTTTTGGTGCTGGTGGCTCAGCCGCAGGAAGCATTTGGTAGCACCTTTTCCCCCTTGGCTCCCCCTTGCCCTCCCCTTTGCTGTCGTGGCGCTGGCCTCCTAGCCAAGCTGGTTAAGAGATTAACACTCTAAAAACCACATTTACTCTAATTAGCCATGAAATCTTTGTAACTAAGTGAAAAAATGTTTCCCTTGAGGGATTTTTGTCCATTCATCACTGAATTGCCAAGGAGAGAAAGGGGGGGGAACACAAAAGAAAGGAGAAAAAAGCAGGGGGGTGGGTGGGAAGGGAGAACACCCCCCACCCCCAGATCTAATGAATTAACAGCGGAAAGCTCAGAGGGAGCAGCAGACTCCTACAAAACACGGGCACCCCAAAAGGGGCTTTTCACAGGCTCACTACTGAATGATTGTGGGCTAACAGACTGTAACACAATGCTCTGCTCCCTGCACCAGCCGGACAGCCCGGCTCCTCCTGCGCCTTCGGCTGGGCTGGACAGACGGACAGGGTGCCCGCGGCCAGCTGGGTGCCCCTGCCCCGCTGGGGGCTCTGCCGGCAGCGCCCGCAGCCACTGCTTTACTGGGAAAAGCATTTTGGAGTTAGGTGGGAAGGGGGGCAGAGAATCCTGCCACAACTTAGGCGCATAAATATTTCATATCGCTGGAATAAGAACAATTATATCCCTGCCAGCACTTTTCTTGTGTATTTTAAATGTGTCACCGCCTTCTACTTTCTCCTCCATTTGTGTTTCTTGTAACAGGCCCCATGAAATAAAGATTAGCTGAATAATCAAGGGTGTTTCGAAATGTGAAGGGGCCTGTCTCAGGAGCACTGCATGCTCAGGTTCAGCTCTGCTGTTTTTTTTCCCACCCCCTCTTTTTAAAGATGCCAAACACAGAGCGGGGAGCACGGTTTTCACATGCTGAAAGGGACGGGGCTGGAGCGAGTGCGGCATCCGAGCGTGCAGGGACGAGGCGAGCAGAGAGCACACGCTTGCCCATCAAAAATGACAGCCTCAACGCCACGCAGAAAGGAGGGGGCCCTCTCCCCCATTACATATTTATTGTTCAAACTGCAGAGGGGCCAATTAAAACAGCTTGATCACCGCCACGTTCAAACAGCCGCGTCTACGCACAGAGGAGGGAGAGCAGAGAAGCAGGCGGACGCTTCCCTGTGGCAGCGTAGTCCACTCCTCTGAGAGTCCCTAAACCAACCTCAGCTGAACAAAGGTACTTCTGAGACTCAACCCAGCTCCCACAGGAAAGCACCACGTCGCCATCAAATAGCAAACACGGCTTTTCACCTTAAGCCTCTTGCCACACGTGATTTCTGCATATTACTGTCTGCTTTCTTTCCCAGTTCATAGAATCGCTTGGTTAGAAAAGACCTTTGAGATCACTGAGTCGAACCCTACCTGTCCAATTCTTCATCTATTTAGTTCTTCACCGGAGCTGCCTACAGCATGAGAGTCTGTGCCCACATCTGCCCTAGCTTTGGAGCAGTTATTCCTAGAGTCCCACATTTAGCTGCAACAGGAGTTCCTGCAGCAAGTTCTGGAAAGCCTTGTACCAGTAGTTTAAATTAGAGAACTCAGGAAGATACTGCAAATCACATGTTTCCCCGAGACACCACAAGGTCTGCACAGCAAACGGCTCCAAATGTCATTTCCATTTAGGTGCTTTGCAAGCCAATTTGTCACATCCTAATGCAATTTGCTGGGGAGAGTTAAAGAGCACAGGGCAACAGCAATCACCTCTTCTCGACGCTCCCACAGCCAGTCTGGGTCTGCGTTCTCCCTTTCGCACCCAGCCAGAGCTCCCTTCTGCTGAGAGGCAGGGCAAGCTCGGGGTTAACACAAAGAGCAAGAACGAGTCTGGTACGAGCACCGGGAAAAGCTGTTTCTATCGCATTGGTGGTTTCTGTGCAGATCTTACGCAGCATCTGTTACCTGTTTCCACCGTGCAGACTTGTTATAAGCCAGGGGGGAAACTCCACAATTAATTACACCGAACAACGCTATAAAGACAATGAAGAGTAAATTGGGTTACTTTATCTTCTTGCAACAAGCGCTGCGGAGATGGTTAGAAGAGTTGAGGAAGATGACTGGTTTGCTAGATAAGCCATGCACAGCAGCAGTTGTACAGTCACGTTACTCAGTGCTTGCACCAAGTTCCTTAAATCAAAGCTGTTTTATCTGGCTCCCTGCACCACCTCAGAATAGCACCTTGAAGCTTAGAGGGTCCTCAAAGTGGCAGCAAATGGCAAAAGGACAGCAATAAAGGGAAAAAAAAATATTGCGTTTTAAAGGCTCTAACGTCTCTGTGTTAAAGGAAAAAAGCTAAACATCTGTTCTGAAGATGGCACAGATTTCTTCTGAGGCATCTGTCTTTCAGCTGTAAAGTAGGTCATTTGATTTAACTTTTCGACACGGTATCAATGAAGCCATCCAGAGAAGGAGAGACAAGACCATCTACCCGAGTCAGTCGAGATCTGTTAAACGCGTTCAAGGCACCAGCGAAGCATTAAGTGCTCAGCAAATAACAGGGAAACCCTACCAGCAGTTGGTTTTTAGATCACAGTACTCCGCTAACTTCACATTCTCTCACCTCCAAGCCAGTATCTTGATCTGTAGGTCACAGACGTAGAGGTTTTTGCTCTACCACTTACTATTCGCCTCACTTAATATTAACCTATTGACTATCCGATACCCCTTAGAACATAGATTAATTGAACATCATTCACTTCACCTCCAGGAACATGAAAGTATTGGCCACAGCTTGAATGGAGACAAAGCCTGTAAAGCCTGACTGCGCCGGGTTAAACGGAGGTCACGACAAGAGAGGACAGAGCAGCCTCTGCTGGGATCAACACACCATCCGAACCGCCACAGGGCTGGGGAAGCCTTGGACCATCACACTGAAGTTAGGATCTCCCCGAAGGGAGCACAAATGCATTCGCCTTCACGCCCCTCATCACATTTCAGAAAGGGTCTTGCAAGGATTTAGAAAAGTTTTAAGTGGGATTTTTTTTCCAAGCTTTGCGGAGGTTCAAAGAAGCCTCTCCTTGCCAACAGTAACTTTGCATGGAACCGAGTTTATTCTGGTGCATTGGCTGCTCCAGACTGTGACAGAGTGGTAACAAATGACAGCAGAATTAACGAGAAAATACATAAATACATATGCACCTAAACCAGAACAGAGAGAGAGAGATGCCCATGATAAGGGGAGCTGGAAGGGATCTCTTGATGCCCACGATAAGCAACAACCCTGGATGCCACTGCCAGCACAGGTGCTGCCCACGCCAGTGGTTTCCCAGGCACGGTCCGGGGTACCAGTGCCACCAGCACCACCCTGCAGCCCGTGGTGCCACCACGGAGAAGGGACCGTGGTCAGAGCCCAAATCCCTTCCCTGCATCCCCCGATCACGGCAGCAGGGATGCCTGGGGAAATCCCCCAGCTCCAGGGATGTCCTCGCCAGCCTCAGCCACTCACCAGACCTCGCAGCTCCGGTGCCCCACAGGGAATGGAGCCCAAAGCCCTTCCCTGCAAAGCTCCCAATCACTGCAGCAGGGATGCCTAGAGGATCTTCAGTGCCGGGGATGTCCAAAGGGGCAAGCAACCCCTCACCAGCCTCAGCCACTCACCAGACCTCACAGCTCCGGTGCCCCACGGGAAGGGACCGCAGTCCGAGAACAAACCACCTCCCTGTATCCTCCCAGCCGCCGCAGCAGGGATGCTCAGGGGACACCCCAGCCCCAGGGATACCCCGGGGACAGAACCCCAAGCCAGTCTCAGCCACACTCCAGACCTTGCAGCCCCAGTGCCACCACGGGGAACGGACCGCAACCGGAGCCCAAACCCCTTCCCTGCATCCTCCCAGCCACCGCAGCAGGGACGCTCAGCAGAGCCCCCAGCCCCAGTGATGCTTGGAGGCACAGAAACCCCTCTCCTGCCTCAGCCTCTCACCAAACCTCACAGCCCTTGGTGCTACGCTGGGGAAGATATTGTGGTCAGAGCCCAAACCCCTTCCCCTGTAGCTCCTGGCAGCTGCAGCAAGGATGCTCAGGGGGGCAGAAGCCCCTTACCAGCCTCAGCCAGTCACCAGACCCTGCAGCCCTTGGTACTACCACGGGGAAGGGATCGCGATCAGAGCCCAAACCCCCTCCCTGCACCCTCCTGGTTGCTACAGAGGGGAATACTCAGAGGCAGCAACCCCTCGCCAGCCTCAACCACCCACCAGACCCCGCAGCTCCAGTGCCACCACGGGGAAGGGACTGTGGTGGGAGCCCAAACCCCTTCCCCGCGCCCTCCCGGCCACCACGGCGGGGATGTTCGGGGGACGGAATCCCTTTCCAGACCTCACAGCTCCGGTGCCACCACTGGGAAGGGACCGGAGTCGGAGCCCAAACCTCCTCCCTGTATCCTCCCTGCCACCGCAGCAGGGATGCTCCGGGGATGCTCGGGGGACCACAACCCTTCTGCAGCCTCAGCCACTCACCAGCCCTCGCAGCTCCCCGGCTCACGGCGGGGTAATCCACACGGCTCCCTCCACCGTGGAAAGCCAGGGCTGGGCTCCGGCTTCTCCCCCGCCTTCCCGCAGCCTCTCCCGGCTCGGCTCAGCTCCTCCAGCCTCTCATGCCTCCTCCTCCTCCTCCTCCGCAGCCGCTGCCCGAGCCCGGCGCCTCCGCTCCGCCCGGCATCACCCGCTCCCCCCGAGCCCCGAGCGCTCCCCGCTCCGCCCCCCTCCCCGCCTTAACCCTTCCCCAGCCGGGGCTCCGGGCTCAGCCCGCCCCACCGGGGGAAGAGCGTCCCGCCCTCCCGGCGCTTCCACCTGCGCTGCCCCCGCACCCAAACAAAGCCCGGCGGACAACCGGGGAGCGGGGCTGCCTCCCCGCGAGAGGCGGCGCATCCCCGGGCACCACCGCATCCCTTGGTACCAGGGCATCCCTGAGCTCCAGGGCATTCCTTGGTACCAGCACATCCCTGAGCTCCAGGGCATCCCTTGGTACCAGGGCATCCGTGAGCTCCAGGGCATCCCTGAGCTCCAGGGCATTCCTTGGTACCAGCGCATCCCTGAGCTCCAGGGCATCCCCGGGCACCAGCGCATCCCTGAGCTCCAGGGCATCCCCGGGCACCAGCGCATCCCTGAGCTCCAGGGCATTCCTTGGTACCAGCGCATCCCTGAGCTCCAGGGCATCCCCGGGCACCAGCGCATCCCTGAGCACACGGGCATTCCCTGGTGCCAGAGCATCCCTGAGCACCAGGGCATCCCTTCATACCAGCGCATCCCTGAGCACCAAGACATCCGCAGACATAGGTACATCCCTGGGTACCACGCATCCCCCAGGTATCGGCGCATCCCTAGGCACCAGGACATCCTTGGGTACCAGTGCATCCCTAGGCATCTGCGCATCCCTGAGCACTGGCACATCCCTAGTACCAGGGCATCCGCTGGACACCAGGGCATCCGAGGTATCATCGCATCCCTGGGTACCAGCACATCTCTGGGTATTGGCGCATTCCCGGGGTACCAACACAGCCCCTGAGTACCCACTCATTCCTGGGCATCAGCACACCCAGGCTAGGATCAAGCTGTGATGGAATTCAAGTCTCCCTCTCACCTGTCCTCTCAAAATCTTCCCATCTGTGACCTCAGCTGTCCCTCATTTCCCAGATTATAGTCTCCCATCAGTTCTGGGAGGGAGGGGAATGGATACTGCTGGCTTCTGTTCCCAGCTCGGACCACCTGTACACCCCTCACACCCAGTTTGGGGGGGGAGGATGACATCCGAGCTCTCTGTTCCTCAGTTTCCCCATCTATGAAATGGAGTTGAGAACTCTGCCTTTGGCCTTGGCCATGTCACCTCCAGCAGAGTAAAGCTGTACTTTCACTGCAGAACCCTTGAAGCCACCAACCTTCACATCTCCCGGCCTGCCAAAAGCTGGCAGAGACCAACCACAGTGGCCACAGCCAACGGGCAGGGAGCCCTGTGACCACCCACTGCTGGGAACCAGCAGATCCCTCCTTGGGATGGAGTGGCTCACCACAGAGCCACCACCTGGCCCCTCCTGTCTGAAAAGTAGTAGCGTACCCAAACTGAGGAGCATCTTCAACCACGCTGGTTATCTGCATTGCCCTACAAGGGCTTGAGAACACCTGCAAACAGGGAGGCAAAGCCGTCCCAAGAGCCATAGCAGGATGGTGAGCGCACGCTGCTCCAGAACCCCGCAAGCACCATGGTCCAGCTACGCCTGTCCCAGCAAAGCAGCATGGGAGCAATTTTGAAGAGCACAGCTGGTGGAAGGGATCAATAGCATGATGGATTGCTGGTTTCCATTCCTTGTCATCAACAATTTTTTAACAATTTATTTATTACCTATTGGAATATTTGCAACAGAAAATTATAACCATCAGCTTGTTCCTCTTCCGCAATGACCCTAAGCAACAAAACCAATGCAATCTACTTTTGGAAAGCAGGGCGGCAGGGCAGCTCCCCTCCAGCCTCGCTCACCTCCGCTGCTGTCAGCACAGCGACAGACGTGGCCTTGCTGCGCCTTCCCCTCGTTCATCTCATGGAGTGACACACCTGACGCAGCTCTTGGTGCATGTTAACAGGACCCTGCACTGGGGAAAAGTGACAACTGCTGTTAGCTTTGCTGTTTGTCCCACGTACAGGGCTTGGGAGCCTCTTGCATGGGGATCTCGCAGGGAATGCCTTTCCCTCCCGCTGTGCAGCTCGTGATCCTGCACTTTCCCTCCTCCTGCGAGGGCTGCAAACCAGAGCCTGCACTGCCCCCTCGCCAGGGAGAAAATGACAGGTTAGCCTGCCTGGGTTTTCCCCCTCCTCACCACATTTACCACGCTTCAGAAAAGGATTTCCTTTCCAACAGTGCCTGTATAACCCTCAGTGGAGCACGGCTGTACCTCCCCACCCGTCACAGGCACGAGCCCAGCCCCACTCCCATGAGAAGGACCCCCTTGACTTCACTCTAGAGCAGCGGATTTTGACCTCCTGGGAAGATCCAACGTCTGTTTAGCTCAGGAGAGGAAACAGAAGCCACTCAATGGATGGCAGCATTGGTTCCCCCACAAGCTTTTCTCTTGCATTATTTTGTCCCTAACATATTTACCGTGTCATGCATCCGCACCGAATCCCATTACAAATACCAGCCCTGGTTAAACGCGCATCCCACTAATGCAATTTCCCCCTTCGCAGAAAGCCGTACAAGGCAGGTCAGAGCGGCTCAACAACCATTTCTCTCCCCTTTGCAGTATCGTCTGCATCCTGTCTTCTGTTTATTATTTATTGATGGTCAATTATGCTCCTGTATGGAGAGTCTCAAACTAATTACAGGATTGCTCAGCTCGGGAGCAGCCCTGACACTTGCAGAACAGGTCCACAAAACTCCACACAACACATGTGCACGTTTACACCCACTCACAGTATGACCACACAGAGACACAAACTAAACAGCCAGGAGTGCAAACATAGGGTCATGCCTAACCCCCCCCCCATCACCTTAGGTACCTTATGCCTGATGCTGGGGGACACTGGGACTGTGCTGGGATCCACCTGGGCACCAGCAGCCTTGGCACCAGGGCACACTGTTGGGCACTCCAGGTCACCAGCACATAGAATCGTAGAACGGTTTGTGTTGGAAGGGACCTCAAACAAAGCCCACCCAACCTGGCCTTGAACACCTCCAGGGATGGAGCAGCCACAGCTTCCCTGCGCACACACCTATGGCTTTGCTGAAGAAGGGGCTCAGAGCCCCTCAGCCCATCTCCCATTGAGCTCCGAGCTGGGACACAAAGCAAACCAGGCGCTCACCAACCCCTGGCCAAGCCGGGAAGATCAGCTCTAAAGCCATCGTTAAACTCTTGGCACATAACTTCTCACCCCCATTCTCTCTGACACAGGGAGCTGTGCTGAGCACTTCTTTCCTGCAGAGCAGGATCCGGCCCACAGATGACAAAGCAGTCTTTAAGCAGCCGGTGAAGCGAGGCAGCAGTGAAAGATCGGTCTCCGTTTCCAGCCTGTGTATTCACAATTTCTCTCTGTCCTCATCTTTGATAAACTCCCTTGCTGGAGAGCGCAGGGGTCATGAATCTGTCTGAGTCGTGTGAAGCGACGAGCCTTTCAATCCTTCCAGCGCCCAGCTCCTGATATTCTCTAAAAGTCCTGGATAACGTGGCTTTCTACATTGCCTCCGGCGCTTCTCTCCGAGCCTGCAGGTGCCACAGGACCTGACGTCAGTATTTGTTCCCAGGTTAATAGATTCTGCTCTTCCCTAATTCCTAAAGCAGGAAAATATACCTTTTTTTTTTTCTTGAGTTTCCTTCCCTGTGTCCATTCAGGACAAGCTGTCAAGTTGAGGAAAGCAGAGTGCAGGCCTCTGATCCTCAGCCAGAACTGACACGAGCTGCTGCTGGAGCTGCGCGAGGGAAAGAGCTCCATCTATAGGCTCCATCCATAGGCTCATCCATAGGTATCCGCCGCCTGGAGCATCATCATCATCATCCATAGCACAGATGCCAACGCCTGACAGCTTCTAGTTCCTCGCATCATATCTACCCATGCAATATTCAGCAAAGCTAATAATTATTCAGTGCTAATCACTACAATAGAAAAATCATAGGCAGTTATTTAGAAATTATTGTTTCCCCTCAGTTATTACTTATGACAGCAAGAGGAAATCTCAAATAGTCAAACCCACACATAGATGGGAAGCTGAGTGAGAGAGATCAATGGGAATTTAACCAGTACTTTACACTATTCTTCCTCGTTAGTAGAACCTTGTCAAGTAAGTTTTTTTCTCTCTACTGTTCATAATACCTTCTTGGAAAATGAAAAGGGTTTTTCTTTCCCTAATGCACTTTATCCCCTCCTCAAATTTTCTTATAAATATAAGCTTCTATTCCTGCTTCTGTATCCCCGAGTTTCAACTGAACTGAAATTAACTCAGAAATGGGTTTTTTTTCTTTCTAAAACAAACTCTGTTTCCATTAAGTGCAAGGGTAGAAGAACAGAAAGTCTCCAAATCCCGAGTTACGGAGTGCCTTCTTACTGTCAAAATCAGGACTGCCGACAAAGCGTGCACTGAGGTTGCGTCACAAACAATATACCCTTTTTTATCATCTTCCTACAGCTCAGAACTGTCTCAGCTGAAAAAAAAAGGGAGGGGGGTGTCACGCAGGGAAAAACACAGAAGGAACCTTGCAAAGGTACTGGCAATATTTAATGATTTTATAAACTATATAAACTATATATAGAATCATAGAATGGTTTGGGCTGGAAGGGACCTCAAAGCCCATCCAGTCCCACCCCTGCCATGGGCAGGGACACCTCCCACTGGCTCAGGGGCTCCAAGCCCCATCCAACCTGGCCTGGAACCCCTCCAGGGATGGGGCAGCCACCACTGCTCTGGGCAACCTGGGCCAGGGCCTCCCCACCTGAACAGCAAAACATTTCTCCCTAAGATCTCATCTCAATCTCCCCTCTTTCAGCTGAAAAACATTCCCCATCATCCTGTCTCTGCCCTCCCTGATCCAGAGCCCCTCCCCAGCTTTCCTGGAGCCCCTTTCCATACTGGAAGCTGCTCTAAGGTCTCCCTGGAGCCTTCTCTTCTCCAGGCTGAACAACCCCAACTCTCTCAGCCTGGCCTTGTATGGGAGGTTCTCCAGCCCTCAGATCATCTCAGTGGCCTCCTCTGGACTCACTCCATCAGACCCATATCCTTCTCAGATCCACATCTGCCTTCAAACATGCTGCCAGGAGAGGGAGAGGTTTTTCATCTCAGTCATATGCTAAGCAAAACAGTCCAAAGAAAGGTCACCCGAAGAGGTTTTCAGCTCTATGTGGTGCTCTTCTCTGACTCTGAAAGATCTCTTTTCAAAAGCATCAAAGTGATCTGCGAGCCCACTGCCATCACCCAAACCAGGACAGAGGCCTCAGGACAGACACCAGGACTGGTAGGTGCCCAGGAACAGGGAGAAGGTGCTTCCCTAGGAACCACCCGCAGGGCTGGGCATCCACCCATCCTTTTCAGAACGGTCACTCATCCCAGCTGCTGGCCCACCACCCAGCTGTGCCGCCCTGGTGCACCGAGCAGCCTCTCCAGTTGCCAAAGCGATGCTTGTGGCCAGGAGCTGCTTTGCTGGAGCCTCGTGGGGGCTGCACGGGACCGAGCTCCACCTCCACCCCAGAGAGTGACTGTGTGGGGTGAGCGATTACAGCCCACGGAGTCAATTATCGACCCTCTAACGAAGGAGTCTCTGCACAGCCTTTGACATGAAACAGAAGACCACTGCTAGTCCCGCCTGTCACGCTGAGAATTTACAGCTTAATGATTTCCTAGGGGCCAAATCCTGCTCTGACACGAGCGCGACTGCTTCACCATCGATCAGAGGCGCATTCTCCAGTGAGGAAGAAATGTTTCCCTGCTTGTGGGGATGCTTCCAAGCTGCACGCCTACACCAACCGCGCCTGCTCATCTTCATCGGCTGAAGCAGATGCAGCAAGAGAGACTGTGGGTTCTCCAGGCGTTGGTTTGTCTACATTATTAATTATTTACTAATAACGCAGTTACAAACAAGCTGCCTGAGCTCGAGGCTGCCTTCAAAGATATCCAGTCTGTGTTTGTTCCAGTAAAAGGGGGAAAAGTCTCTATTGCTTAGAACTCCAAACACGCACAGACCAAGGTGCATTATCCATCATTATCGCGAGGTGCTGGTGACCAATATTGTGGTCCCATTTCCCACCACCTCCATCCTAAGCTGTTGTTTGTCAGTCCTCTGGGCAGTTTTGATGTTCGCAGCACCCAGGGCTAGCAGAAAAGCCGCAGGAATCCTCAAGATTTACAGCAGGGCCCATTGCACCACAAACCCCCGGCGTCTAAAGGATGGGTATTCAGGGAGGGGGACTTGTAACAGGAGCTGTAAGAGCGGGTTTCCAGGTTCTCTGCTCTAAAGGCCTGCATTGAGTTTCATCAGGACACGCGGAAGTTTGTGTGCAGCGTTCCCATTTTCCCAGGGGGCTGAAGGGGTGTCTTCAGAAAATCACAGAATGGTTTGGGTTCGAAGGGACCTCAAAGCCCTTCCAGTTCCACCCCCTGCCATGGGCAGGGACACCTCCCACTGGATCAGGGGCTCCAAGCCCTATCCAACCTGGCCTGGAACCCCTCCAGGGATGGGGCAGCCACCACTGCTCTGGGCAACCTGGGCCAGGGCCTCCCCACCCTCACAGCTAAACATTTCTGCCCAAGATCTCATCTCAATCTCCCCTCTTTCAGGTCAAAGCCATTCCCCCTCATCCTCTCCCTGCCCTCCCTGATCCAGAGCCCCTCCCCAGCTTTCCTGGAGCCCCTTCCAACACTGGCAGCTGCTCTAAGGTCTCCCTGGAGCCTTCTCTTCTCCAGGCTGAACAACCTCATCTCTCGAGGCCTGTTCTTGTACAGGAGTAGCTCCGGCTCTCACAACAACTGTGTGGCCTCCTCTGGACCCATTTCAACAGATCCATGTCCTTCCTGTGTTGAAAAGCATCCATACAACCCAGTTACTCGTGTTGTGGAGCCTAAAACGTGGTCGCTGTGATTAACAAGCTGTTTTAGCAATAAATCTCCCCAGCACGCTCACTGCCGCATGTTCATTGGAAATCTTTAGTTCCTTCATCATAAAGAAATGAGTATTTCAGGCTCCTTGTCCTAATGAACATAAAATAAAGAGCGTATTGTCAAACACGCTGTGGCTCTGCCTTTTATTCTCTAATAACCTCTTTTATTTTTCTGTAGGCAGTGTGTATCACTGACAACACAACACCAAATTAAATGCAAACCTAAATTATTTTGAACCCTAATTTCATCTCTTCCCCCTCTCTCCCCATCTTGTCTGAGGAGACGGAGACTTTTCCCCCCTCTGTATAAACGGTAGGAGGGAGATGGACCTGGGAATCCTTTGCCCTGTGGGTCTGTGAGTGTTAATCTGCTGCTGGAGTTCTGCAAAGCATTTTGTAAGCAATCAAGGAACGCGGCACCACAACTGCTTATCATTTCTTAGTCTTTTCAGTATTTGTTAGAAGTGTTTTCAGGTGAGGGAGGGGAGAGAGGTGTTCACAGTCAAACGGAAACTCAGAAGTTAATAGGAACTCCCTTCTCTTCAGGGAGTTCAATTGAACTCCGACAGAGGCCAAACAGGTACAGGTCCACCTGGAGTCCTTGGTCCACTTCTGGAATCTCCAACATAAGAAGGACATGAGGCCATTGGAACAAGTCCAGAGAAGGCCACAGAGATGATCCAAGGGCTGGAGCACCTCTGCTCTGAGGACAGGCTGAGAGAGGTGGGGTTGTTCAGCCTGGAGAAGAGAAGGCTCTGAGGAGACCTCAGAGCAGCTTCCAGCACTGAAAGGGGATCCACAGGAGAACTGAGGAGGGATATTTTACAAGGGCATGGAGTGAAAGGACAAGAGGGAATGGCTTTAAATTGGAAGGGGGAAGATTTACATTAGACATTAGGAAGAAATTCTTCATGATAACGGTGGGGAAGCAGAGGCTGCCCCATCCCTGGAGGGGTTCAAGGCCAGGTTGGATGGGGCTTGGAGCCCCTGATCCATTAGGAGGTGTCCCTGCCCATGGCAGGGGGTGGAACTGGGTGGGCTTCGAGGTCTCATTCAACCTCAACCATTCTATGATTCTAAGATCTCGATACAATCATGAAGAATACAAACCACCAAAGGGAATAAAAAGAAAACTTCAAGAGTACCAACCTAATTTAGCAGGACAACTTTCCATCTAATCTGCTTCTCCAGAATCTCAGTGCATACGTGCGTATCTGCACTGGACAGGGCACTGTTAAGAGTGGTTTCAGACCTCCAGGGAGATGTTCTGCTGGAGACCATGGTGCTCAGGCACCAAGCGTGAACCGGGGCTCCCCTCTCCAGCCTCACCCTATCGTATCTCTGAGCAGTCTGCCCCGAGTCAGAGAAGATGTATCATGCGGGGTGATTTATTTCACGTGTGTAAGTGATTATTGCAGAAAGGTGCCCGGTTTAATTGATGTATCAGATCACGTATGATAAGTGTGTCCAGGGAGTTTTCACATCACAGGCAGATATAAAGAGAGGGGCCTCCTCTGGCTCCTTTCTTTGCCTCAATACCCAGCAAGGGGCCCAGGAATATTGGAGGATTAATATTACAACAGAGGGGGGAACGTCTGCCATTCAATCTATTTCAACGCTGTATTTCACCAGCGCTCCAATTAAATATTCCCTGTCTGAAGAGACCATGGATTAAAGCAATGGTGATCCTGAAAAAAAATCATAATCTCTTTGGAGATCTGTCTATGCACAGATTTTTTTTCTCTCAAATGATCAAGGAAAAGATATGAAATTGAAAATAAAAGACCTCTTAGAAGTGAACTTGAGGTCTATGTGAATAATTTCTCCCTTCCTCGGGTGTGCTCCCTTTCATGAGCTTCGTTTCCTCCCACGGGCTCTTTCTCCCCCGCAGCCCCTTTGCATCGCTGGAATTAAAAGGAGCGGCAGCACCGCAGCCTCACCCGCTGCGCTCAGAGCAGCCAGGAGGAAGCCTTGCAGGTGCTGAGCCCAAGGGCTCTCATCTGGGAGACGTGGATGAATCCACACTACACCCGTGTGGACACTCTTGGCTCATGCTAGGACCAAACCTATGACCACAAACCAAGCAATTCTACTTCAGCTTCCACCAAGACCAGGAGAAAACATCAGGAGAGCCCCAAGACCTCTTGCAGGTGCTCTCTGCTGATCCTAGCAAGCTGCTCTGGTTTTCAGAAGTCTCCTTCTCACTAAAGAAAGGCTAAAAGCAGCATTTTTTTCCTCCCATCCAAGGTGGTGGTGATGGCACCTCCCCAGCCCTGGCCTCATGGGCAGCGTACCCTGCCTGACAGTGATGAAGTGCTGAGGAATCAAAAAAGACCAAAATGCCAACCCGTGTTGCTCCCGGACTGACACCAGAAGCAATGCTATGTGCTTTGCGAGTTGGGCACCTGCTGGGCACCTATTTAAGCAAAGCAACTCAGGATTTCAAAGCGATAAGAACAGACCAGATTAAAAAAAGAGATCAAGTACATTATTTTTCTCAATTCACATCCCTCCATGGCTGCGCCAGAACCTCCTTCCAGCTCCTCTCGCTTCGTTTGGGGAAGTGGAAGGTTTAAATGAGAAAGCTTTCCTTAGCAAATAAGGACTGGCAGCAGAATCGGATCTGTTAAATATACCCAGGCCGGACAAAAGGCTGTTTCTAATTACAAATGCTTGTGTTTTTCTGTTCTGTAATTTCTGGTGTTGCCTAGGCCAGAGGTTACGCTCAGGGAGAGGGGAAAAGGGACAAGGGGAAACCAAATACACAGCTTTGCCAAGGTCTGAGCGACATCTCTGAATTCCACTGATTATCCATACATCTGATTCCTCTGATTATCCATACATCTGAATATCTTATTTCCAGATTATTTTATCATTTCCTTCTTCTGTGGCATTGGACATCAAGTAGGAGAGAAGCCGGGCACCCATTTAGCAATTAAAGCACTTACCATGAACAAATAACAACTCACTTTTGGTTAAAGAGGCTTCTGAAGAAATATCCCAACAGACTGCTGGGAACGTTTCACGGAGGAATCCCAGCTGGGTCCCTGCTCTGGGCTGTATTCCATCACAAGGTATCTCTAAGTGAAAAGCAGAAGGGACTACGCCATCCCTCGCAAGCAAGCAAGAAACCCAAGGCATTAACAAATCTAAACCAAGATAATAAAACAGAGCCAGAAATCCTGAATTCACTGAGCACGGGAGAACAAAAGGAACAGGAACCATTTGTTACCTAATAGAGAAACTGGAAAAGAAAGTCTTTGACAGTAAGGGAGGCCGATTTGCTCTCATGGGCCAGTGAACATCCAAACACATCCAAGCTGTTCGCAGCAGACTGACTGCGGCTCGGCCACAGCGCTATTGTACACACTCTAAAAACAAAAAAACAAGGAAGAAACACCAGCACTGAGAGCTACTTCAGAAATAGATCATGGGCTGTTCATTAAGCCAGATTATTCTAGCGAAATCTATTTTTCCCCCTCTCTCTATTGCCATGTTTTCTTTTATGTTAATTCTGCGTCTGTTATAAGTTGAATTCCTTGATCTGCACCATCTTTAGCTTTCATTTTCTTCCCCCCTCTTCTCCTCTTACCACTGAAATGAATTCAAATCATTTGCATTTATTGCTGAGAACGTACAGCCTCATCTGTAGCCTTTAGTCTGTCTGAATTGCTTTTCTGCTTCACAAGGCACACAGCGGAAGCCGGAGCGTGCCCCCTCGCCACTCCACCACAGCCAGAAATAATCCAGTTGGCACTTCCATTTTTCTGCAATATTTATCATATCGATCACGTATGAAATAAATACGCAAAATGATATTATTGGAAGCAAAGATCTGACGAACTTATGGACCGAATCGATCACTTGGCAGAAACTTATAAAAAGGCAGCAGCTTGCAGGAACAATGTTCTTCCTGCAATCCGGTATGGCAAAGAGATAACTGCCAGAGCCAGAAGGAAAGGGTAAACCCAGATTCAGACAAGATGAAAACCAAATACATCATTAAAAGATTAGTTGTGCATCATCCAGGTTGGATGGGGCTTGGAGGCCCTTCATCCAGTGGGAGGTGTCCCTACCCATGGCCTGGAACTAGGGGGGCTTTAAGGTCCGTTTGAACCCAAACCATGATTAGGCTTGTTCCAAGCAGTTCTCTCCAGCTCTAAAGCCCCAAAGTGCTCCATATTTCCACCACTTCTCTTCCTTGGCGAGACTGGCTCTGGAGCAGAGAAGAGGAAAATTGCTATTAGAGATTTAAATGGATGGCACGGGTAACCCTGACGCGGTGGTGGATCCGCAAAGAGAAAACACATTAAAGCAAGCACTTCTATTTAAGCACAGTCATTCTTTTATCCCTAGCAGATGCGACACCGCATTGGTAAATAGAGAAGGACCTAAGCACATGCGTGTGTCTGAGTGCCAAAACAGAGAAATGGAGAGCCCGAGGGATGCCGAGACGGGTGATGATTGCTCCAGAGCATTGCTCCTACCCAGGAGCTCCCAGACCGGCAATGCTGTCAAGGGGCAGCATAGAGGCTGAGGCTGCTTCTCTCCCCATTCTTCTAGCAGCTTTATCAGCAGCAGCAGATGCTGCTGCAGTCAGATGGAAACAACACAAGGAACTTTCCACATGGTGTCTAGTCAAAGAGCAAAAAGAAGATCTGCTAGAGGCTGGCTGGGGATACAGGGCAATCTCGCCGTGGGAAGCAGGCACTGCAAGTTCTTGGGTTGAGCTTTCCCTGCTGCACTGACTTGTCCACCATCACCCCAAAGCACTTTGGGTGCAGTACGAGATCCTGATTGTCCCTCTCCAGCCGAGAACTTTCGTATCTACTTCACTCACAGAGAAGCAAAAGATTGAGGCAGGGAAGTGACAGCAGGAGAAGATGCAGACAGAAGAAAAAACTGAGAGTCTTGGCAATAATCTCATCGCATATTCTGTCTAACGCCATGGGATTCGCATATTCTGTAACTTCCAAACTGACACGCGTAAAAGCGGCATTCACAGTGCCTCAAGTGGCAGTATCTCAGTCTTAAACCTTCTTCCCTATCAGTCCCTTCAAACCTGGAGTATCAGTGGCGAATCACCTTCTACAGTGTTGCCGAGATCCAGACCCTCTCTCCTGGTGTCAAACTCCCACTAACGAACTCTGCTCCCTTCTCATCTGCAGTGAAGGAGAAGAATTCCATAAGAAATCAGCGTGATTGGGGAAAGACTCAAACTTATTGATCCCAGCATCAGATGTACACAAGAGCTGTAATTAAACACCGTGTAGGCTGTGTCCTGGTTGTCTGCCCTTGGGTTTATTCCACGAATAAAGTGCAGACGGACAGACTGCAGTCTTGTGGAGCATGAATAAATTAATCAAGCTCACCTCCTGTTGCAAGAACGCCAATCGAGCTGGCTTTTTAAGGTATAACTGCTATTGACCCTGCAGGAAGAGGGGAAAAAATACAGCTGGGACCAACACACAGGCTTTTTAACAGCTGTTTGTAAATACATCTAATAATTCATCCTGTCAACATGCTCACTTTTCCATTACAAGGAAATATTCATAACTGCTATTCCCAGTGCTGATGGATCCATTTCCTTAATGAAATACACAGAGTTTACCTTACAAAGTTTAATTGCTCGAAGAATGGGTGTCAGGTTCCTTTCTTCAACCCACAGTACCGAAATCCTTCACAAGTACAGCAAGGAAAGAAGTTAATGGAGCTTTTGCAGCAGTGGCTTAGTAGCTAAGCCACCTTTAAGCAATAATCCCAGCAAATATAGATGCAGATGCTGGAGTCTCCTGGTATAGATGTTAGGTAATACGAAATTCAGTCTTACTAAGTGCCTGAGCATGGGATTTCTATAGGGTACACCCATAGCACTGAAACCAAAGCAGTGATTAGATCTATAGGATGGGAACGTCTGCAGCTGGAAGAGGACCAAACTAGATGGGAAGTCCTCAGGGCCATGCAGGGGTTGGGTAACAGCATCACATAGGGTTACGTGGGCCAAGTCATTCTATCAGTAACATCCCTTCCTCCTCAAACTTCTGATGTTTGTCACCTTCCGTCTTTTATCCATTAAATCTGTGATAAATGGAGCCTGGAAATACTGAATACATTGAAATTACTGGAGTGTCTCTGAATTAGCTCTGCCTTAGCAGAGTAGATGCCTGCATATTCCCATCAGTAAGATGCCCGAATCCCACCAGGGCTCTCCGACCAGGTAAAGCCATCCCCAAACAGCACACAGTGCAGAACTGAAGGTGCATTTTACCAAAGGAGTCACCATACACAGCACCTGCACATTGCAAAGCTCAGTTCTGTTCCCATTTCTGGCTAACATGGCTCTCACCGTCCGCGTCTTCCCAAAGATGGAAGCGGTGAGCTACGTGCACGCACTACTAATGATCTAATTTGACCCCAAACAAATGAAGAGACATTTAAATCAAAGCCTGAAATACATCGCTGAGCCAATCGTGGTGGTGGGATTGTTCGGAGACATTCAGAAATGTTACTAATAGCTAAATGAACTCATTTAAGCACGAGCTCTCCCCTTCTGTATGCAGATAGGAAAGTAGCCTAGAAAACACGCTAAGCTTTCAGCAGGAGGGTTAGAGGGATGCCAACGCTTAAACATGATCGGTCGCTTCTAAAGGTAGGCTGAGCATGGAAGCCAACCTCCTTGTGTGCCGCAGCAGCTCCACCTTAGTGATGTTTCTCCAGTCACAGAGAATTAAGCTAAACACTTACTACGGATTTACTACCTCCCTTTGGCAAGAGGAGGGAGGTGACCACTGAGCATCCCCACGGGGCAGCCTGGGGACTCGCTGCTAAAGGGGATGGCAGAAGGAGGGGAAGGGCTCGAAGCATCTGGAGGAGAGAAGGGCAGAGGACTGTGTGTTAACCAGCACAGTGGTTGAATAGGGGAAGATAGGTCTGTTTGTTTTTAGTTCTGTCTGACTCCAGTAAAGCAGAAGCCGATCATACGTGAAAGAGCCAGGATTTGAACAAGATCTCAGACAATATAAAGGGCAAGGCAGAGGACCCTGCAGGAGGAAGACTGATGCGGTCTCATTCCCAGATGCTCAGACGGAGGCATTTCTCTGCTGCTTCAGATGTTAAGGTCAGAGGAGGACAGATAACTGAATCCCTTTTTAAACCTCGTAAGGTGAGTGACCCTCGTGTAGCCCCGCTCTGGGGGGACAGGCTATTTTTCTACAAGCACTCGCTGAAGCACAGAGTGGAATCAAGGCTTCTTCCTTCAGAAAAAGCAAGCTGCAAAGGCTGGCTCTGCTCAGGCTTCCAAAAAAAGGGGTGGGGGGGATCTTCCCAGGACCTGGCTTCCAGCCCACCGCAGCACAGCCGCTTGCAAAGCAAGGTGCCGCTTGCAGCACTCCCATCCCGCAGCCCAGACGCTCCGGCTACAGCCTGGGATAAGGGATGCAGCTCACATAATTTTGGAAAAGAGGTGCTGTTTAACACAACCAGCACAGGAGGCAACCTTGGCTGGAAGAACCAAGCAATCCTCCGCCACCGACTGCAGTGACAGATGCCGACTGCTCTGTCTCCTTGTACAAACCGGCGTGGGAGCTCCTGCTTGCCAGCACCCGCATCCATGAGATCCCGGAGGCAGGAAGGAGCTGGCTGGAGGGATTTTGGAGTGGTCATCTATGAGAGCCACCTGCAGTTGGCTGAGTGTGGGCACGGGGCAGCGCAGGGGCGGATGAGATGCTCTGCTTTAGTGTCAAGCCGCCTGGGAACCACCCAGAGTGGCTCCTGTCACCTCCTGGCCCGCGGGAGCCCTGCACAGCTCCCCAGCTCCATCACAACAGCTCAGGGCTGTGCTACAGCTGATAAGAAAAGCGACCTGTTTCCCCCTCTACCTGCTCTTACCCTTTCATCCCATTCCTCTATGCTAAAGTGACACCAGCCTGCAGAAATAAAGCCGAGCTGGAGATTTACAGAGCAGTAGGGAAAATAGAAAACCACAAGTACTCCCTGGTTTGGGCTCCCAGCCCCTCACACAAAGCAGCCACAAAGATAAACACATGCGAATGCTTGACTGGGCGAGAGCATCTGACAAGATAGATGCTTAAGCCAAAAAGTGTATCTGTTAACATAAATCCCGTCGGCTCTGTGTGATCCTTGGAGCCCCTCCTCAAACAGCCTCTCCCCAGCAAGCAGAGCGGTAGCCGGTCACCCAGCCCCACAGCATCCGCATCCCCAGAGCCAAGCTCCCGGAGCCTAAGGACTCTCCATCTGCTGCTCGAGCAGTCATAATTCAGCTACATGTGAAAATAGGCTTTCAGGCTCTGATCTGATCTTCGGGCTCATTCCGAGGCAAAACACAAAGGACCGGAATAACAGAGACCGCTCATTTCTGCCTTCATGCACCTAAAGCTTCGTTAGGTTTACACCAGGTGTTAATAAAGCCCTCCAAGTGCCTGAATGCTTTTGTCGATCTGTCCCCAAATATCAGACTCTGCTGTAGGCAAATGCTGTAATTTCCCAAGGAACCCTTTTCATCCATTTTTCATACGGCTCACTTTCTTGTTCAAAGGCAGACTGGCTACAAGAAAAGAAACTAATATTTCATTTTCATTCCGTCGCATTTTAATACTGAAGCTTGGCACCTGGCTCAACACTGCCCCAGTTTGCCAAGGAAGACGTCAGGAGTCAGTAGGTAACTGCAATCAGAGTCATCGGTGCAGATGAGAACAGAACCTGGTTAAGTGTATTAAAGGCTATTCAGTTTTGTGGTTGTGGGAGGTGTCCCCGCCCACGGCAAAGGGGTGGAACTGGATGATCTTCGAGGTCCCTTCAAACCCAAACCGCTCCATGAAAAGCAAGCCTGCTCTTTGATCCTTCCCATGCCATCAAGTCATTTTCCAGTTTGAACAAGGCAGGGGATCGGTTCAGAGCTACCCTGTCCTACCAAACACCACTCTCCAGGGCAGAAAGAATGAACTGAGCAATGAAATGTTTAGAATGGTGATCCTTCACACGTACATAATTCAGTTCATTTCCTTGGGATATTAGCAGGGCTGAGAAATGACTCTGCTCCACCAGCAAAGGGTCAATCTGTGGTAAAGCAAGGATAACACTCGAGAGAAGGTTTTCTCTCTTTGGCGCTGGCTCTGTATAAATTACTGCTCAGCCTGAGCAAATCTCGCCTTGGTGGCACAATATTGTCTCAAGACAGACGTGGCGAGTCACACTACCCAAACAGAGAACGATGACAGCGGGGACTGGCAGCGCAGCTTGGCACGGTGCAGTCCCCTCGGCTGTGCTGGGGGGTCCTGGTTACAGCATCCCCACGCTTTGCAAATGCCTCTGGCATCCCATAGCGCACACATTGGCCTCACAGCAAAACTAACGAGAACCTCGCTGGCTGTGGGTAATCCAGCTCTGCCGATTCCATCAGCGTTTACAGCTGGAGCAAACCCAGGAGCAGCCAAACCTCCTCACGCCAGAGCTGCTGGGGCCAGGCTGCAGCGGGCACTGCTGCTGCTGGCAGCGGAAGGGTGGATTTGATACAAGGGATTAAAAAGCTTACAACGTGCTTCTGAGTCTTGCAGCTTGGTTACAGGTTTTCTACTTTCCATCTGTGAAAGTACAGTGTCTCCATCAAGGCAGTTGTTCGATAGAAACAAAACCTCACCAGTAAGAGCTTGATCCCAAGAGGACACAGAACCTAATTACAGTTTTGGTCAATCTGCAATTTTTCCCCCCCTAATATAACGTTATTAATTTCATGCAGCCTCTCAGTTGTGGGCTGTGTGTCAATCTGGAAGGATCTCTCCTAGCAGATAAGCTATTTCATCATTTAGGAAAATTGACTTTGTTTCTTGCTTCTGTAACAGTTCAGATTAATGTCCTGTCTCTTCAGCTCAGGAACCTCAATTTAAACCCTTTCCTGTTAAACTCAATCAAGAAAGAATCCAATCTGGTCCCAGCACAGAAATTAGTCAGTACAGTCTATGCTTTAAAAATTAATTTTACCCGATGGCTCCTCAAAGCGAAGTGAAACACAGCCAGGAGTCATGCAGAGCCCTCCTCCCAACCTCTGCTCTCACGTTTCGCTTCTCATCTTCATCACTTCCCATTTCTGTCCAGTTAGTTTAAAAGGTTTTGGTCGTAATCAAACCCAAATAAACAAATGGATGTGAAGAAAGGAAAGATTAGAGCCTGTTATCTACTAAGCATAGTACATATAAGGTATTTTAGATAGGAGAACAGAGCATGATGTATCTGCAGAGCTCGTCAGGGTGTAATTAATTCAGCACCAAGGTTATACCCCGTGTGGGTTTCCACATTGAGCTTCTCTCCATGGCACAGATCTGTTACCTCCATCCTCCCTCACAAAGAGCCTCATTGACTTCAACTCTGCGCAAAATAAATCTCACTCGCCCCAAGTGTTGTTTCTACCTTTGGGTGGAATTTATTTCTCCTGTCTTGCTGCTCAGCATCACCACAGGCTTTGAGCACGCGGCTGGGAATCCATGCTCTTGTTCTTTATTGCTGCCTCCATCCCTGACATCTGACTTATGATGGGCCGAGAGTGACTTCTCCATTCCCATCCTCGCCTTGTTCCCGTGTAAAATGAATTCTAATTAATAAATGTCGGTGTGTCAGCTTGAGTTCCTCAGATGGAAGCACTAAAGATCTACAAGGTGTCATTAATTCAGAATTAGCTTCAGAGACATCATTTCTTTAACTTTATAACTGTCTATCCCTTCGCCAATCCATCTCTACGCAATTTTACATCATGATCATTTACCAAAATATCCCAGAGGCTGCTATATTTTTAAGCCTTTTCCATTTTTCTTTGTGGTTGCTCTGAGCGAGGATGTGGACTCTCAGAAAAGACAGATTTGCCAGGCAGCGAATGGACTCGCTGTCAGGCAAGAGGTTGTCTTCTTTAACCCTGCAAGGGCCACAGCAAGGTGAGGTCTTATGCAACCAGACAGCACGCGGTGATTGTTATTTCTATCAAAATCTTGATCTATAATTCATCTTAAAATGCTTTCCCTCCTTATTGCTTCCCTTACGCATCCCCTCCAGTATGTATATTTAATTGGGGACCTGGAGCAGTGCTCACGTTCAAGGTGAATCAAGAACAGAGGACAAGAAAAATGAAGTGCACGTATTCTAGTTCTCACGCTTCTTTCCCAGACTTGCCTAAACCTAAGCGATAGGAGAGGTAATTGCCTTACTACTGCAAATAAACAAAAATCACATCCAACACTGCTAACGCTGGGTAGGTAAAAACTCTTTTCCTGCTAAAGCAGGAAGAGCCTGATGTAGCTACTCCCTTTCATAAGGGGTTAGAGCAATCATCTCAGAGCCTACGTTGCTACTATTACCCCTGCTTTGGAATACAGGATCATAGAATGGTTTGGGTTGGAAGGGACCTTAAAGATCATGCAGTTCCAACCTCCTCAGAGACATCTCCACGGGATGTTTTGTTCATTTTGTTTGTTCTCTCTGCATGTTTCTTTTCTTTGGCAAAGCAGTTCTGGAGACAGCTGCAGGCCATGGAACATCTCGCTCACCAGCCGTGCTCCATCCTACCACACGAAGGACAACCTTCGGGGAACAGCACGGCACAAGCCTCCGAGCGGGTCTGTTTAATGAGAGAAAATCTGATGCTCTCATGTCTCTTCAGTTGAGAGCTCTCCTTAGGGGGTTTCATCTCCGCTCCTCCAGGAAGAAAATCAGAAGAATGGGAGGCGTTGAGGGGATGCACGCGCTCTTGTCGATACTCAGAGGTTACAAAAATCTTTACAAGAAGAAACGCTCCAAGCACTTGTGCTCAGTCCGTGTAGCGTGGACAGCAACACCTCCTTCACCCTGCTCCTCCTTTTATCTCTTTCCTTATCTCTCATTCCCCTCTATCCTTCCCCCTACCACCACCTCCCTCCCTCCTACAGTCCGAGTGCTCAGATACACAATTTTGTTTTCCCTTGCCAATTTTGGAGATCAAGTGTCCTAGCCAAGCCTCAGAGAGAGAGGGAAATAGGAAACGCACCCAAGAGGGATGTGCCAATATTAATAGGAAGGACAAGTCGCTCACAAGCGCTCTGCCCTTTCCTGCTTAACCCCATCTCATCTTTGGAATTTAAAACAACTTAAGACCATGTAGCATAACTCTGTGCTTAATCTCATTACACTAATAATTCATAGGGCTCGATCTGCAGGAGTTTTGCAGATGGAGTTTCATAGAAGTGCCCATCATCTTTAAGAAGTTGCCTTTGGAAGGTGTCTGCTGGATCACTCCCCCAGCAATGATGATTCTTAACCCGTGCCACAAGCCTTCATCCTTTTAAATGTCACACTTTCCCCTCCCCTCCTTGAACTCAAGCAGCAGTCAGACAGCACCTTGGTTTGAATATTGGCAAGAGCTGCACACAGCTGTGCGGGTGAGACCCAGAGCTTCCTCGGGATGCTCCAAGGGGTTTTTGCTCACACTTTATAGAACATTTTATTCCCCAGTACTCTATTCTCTAACATTTTCTTAGAATCATAGAATGGTTTGGGTTGGAAGGGACCAGGAAGGTCATCCAATCCAACCCCCAATCTCTTTTCTCAGGAAACAGATTATTAACACATCCAAAATTACCTGTATGGGGAAAACATTTTAGTTTGTGTTTCTCACTATTTCTTGGCTGAAAACCAAGCAAAAATTCTCCAGCGTGCAGTGAAACCCTGGGTTTGGGATGAGGCACTTGGGGCTCCTGGTTCAGTACCTGGCTAAACGCTGCTGGTCAGAGGTTTTCCTGTTACTGCAATTAAATAAAAAACACCTTAAGCCATTTAGGAAATGTGAGCCTATAAATTTAAAAGGTTGAGGCAAAGTCAAAGGATACTTAGTGTGTACCAGAAATACCCAGTCACTTATTTTGGAAGCTAATGCACCCACTGGGGCTTCTCCTCTACTGTAGTTCTGGCTCAGGACCATTAGTATCGGTGGTGTTACACTGGCTTTGATTGCAAATACCTTCATAAGAAGCAAGTGCTCCATTTAATCGAGCAATTCAAAGCTTTCCTTGTTCTTCATGGGTGTCTGTGCTGCAATAACCACCCCGACAGTGGGACAGGTACCAGGCTGAGCCCTCATTCTGGTTTGAGTTAAAGCAGAATCAGTTTGAGTTCAGCTCAGTCTCATCTGAGTAACTTCACTTTCTGACAGTTAACTGCAGGTTTTTCCAACAGTGTTTTTCTCTAGAAGTGACAACCCGGGGCACTGGGATGCAGAAAGGCCAATGCTTACACTTATTCCTATGGAGACGAAGGTCATCATGGAACTGGTGGAGCCGTAAGGGAAAGATGAAGGGTGGCACCTGCAGAGAGGGGCAGACAGGAGAGGTGACCTCAACCTGACCGACAGAGGATTCCATGTACACCACACTCAGTATAAAACTGAGGGATCATGAGGGCGTCCCCCTCTTCTTCAATGGCCAATATCCAGTGAGGATCCCATCTGTCTGTTCGCCCCCGATCTCTGCTCCATGTGTTCCTCAGGTACAGTCATCAAGGGGGGAGATGGGGGACGATTAAATAGACTTGTGTATATATTATTTTCTTATTTATTTATTATTATTTCATTAAAGCTGTAGGTTTAGTTTCTAACCTGCAAGTCTTTCTCCTCTCACTCCCCTTTCCCTGGGGGTGAGGGAGGGAAGGGAATTGGAAGCCAAACTGATTTGTTTTAGCTGCTGATATTGGCCAGGCTGGGGCTAAACTCAGCTGTACCACACTCCGAGTTTGCTTCTTCAGCCCAGGCTGACCCAGCGGAGCTGCTGCATGCTACGTTACTCAGTTATTTGTTGGCTTTACAAAAGCAGGAGCTAAATCCTGTTCTAGCATTAGGACACACGTGTAGTACGAGTGATGTCACGGAACTGCTGCACAGATAAAGCACAATCTCAGCGATCATCCTGGCCTCAGCCGAGCCCCATCACCAACGGCAAAGCTGCAGGATCCATGGTAATTTATGTTGCCTGGAGATTGGGGAATTTTGTCTGACTCAGTCCCAGATAAATATTGGCCAAACAGCTCAGGAATTGTCCCAGTAGGTGGGAATTATGTTACAACAAAATGCAGATATTAGTAATGAGAAAGCTATGATTTTTTTTCCCATTGTAGCCTCCCTGCCCCAGTCCTGGGTGCTTTTCAAACCCCTCTGGCCAACACGATGTGTACACCTGGGCAAGGACGGCCACTTCCCACACAAGCCATTCAAATCCCAACTTGTGGAGACCCGCAAACACAAAAGCAGTCAATCTACCCCCCCAAAAAAACCCCACAATTAAAACCTGACGTTATTAGTCTGCATTAAAATCAGGTACAGCCTCAGAAATGAAGGAGAAATCGCTTTGCATTAGTTTCTCTGCATGTCATCCTGTTCCTAGCAGGGTTTTAATAATAACCACACTTATTTGAATAGTTTGCTGATCACACTCATCAATCCTAAAACACAGATTGCTGCCAGAAGAATTTATAACCCTCTTAAAGCCATCCCTGACACGGGAACGCCTTCAGCCTCGTGCGAGGTGACGCAGGCGGCAGTGCCCTGGGTGGAAGTGGTGGACACAGAGTCCTTCCACCGATTCTGTGATTTCTGGGTCGCTGCTCGGGGCTGAGCCGGCTGCTGAGGAAGGGGCTGCTGGTCGTGCCCACTCCCACACGAGCCATGGGACCTTGTGGATCTAAAAATAAGCATTGGCTGAGGTGCTGGATCAAGGAAGACCCTACAGCACCTTCTTAAGAGATTTAAAACCAAGGTCATCCCATAGCATCTGGCCCAGCCGTGCAACCAGGCATCTTCCCACAGCATAGTCTGTGCGACCGTGAGCTCATTAAAACACTTCGACTGGTTTCATCAGGCTTGAGGTGAGATCCTTCTCCAACAGCAATCTCTCAAGGTGTGAACAACCCAATTTGGATACGGCCTCAGCACATACAAGTCATCTGGGGATTAATATTTGCCCTTGCAACACTTGGGAACCGTCTTGCAGCTGCAATTGTCTAATTACAACTGCAAATAGCTCCTCCAGAGTCCAAATAGCTTCATTCTGCCATTCCTTGGTTTCCAGGAATTACAGGCACAAAGAAGCGTAAGGCCCTTTAAAGCCTGACTGAAAACTTGACTTAAGCCCCCGGAAATAATAAAAAGAAAGTAAAGCTGCAGAAAAAGGATTAAGAAGGGGAAAGAAAAGCCAACAGGGACAAGTAATTCTGGCTGTATGTGATGGGGTGATAGGATGCTTACACTATCACTGGAGCCAGAGACTGCTTTGAGGTCTACAACTGCTTTTTTTTCCTCTTTTCAAATCTGCAGCTGTTCCCCTGTGTTTCTGTGCTCTTCTGGCATTGTTTAAGAAGGAACTAAAGTTTAAGAGCAAGGATATTTTTTAATCTATTTGCCAGAAGTATTTTGTGTGCAATAAAGAGATTGACAAGCATAGAATCATTAAGGCTGGAAAACACCTTTAAGGCCATATAATGGTTTGGACCATTTGTTCTCCAGACTCTTCCCCACGTCTGTTAAGGCAGAGCAGGGCACTTGTGTCTATACACATTTATTTATTCCTCACGTATTGCTTATTTTTTCATTATTAATGAAGATGCTCCACTCAACACCAGTAAGGACCCAAGAGCCTGTTTTGTGGAGTGGCTGACAGCCAGGTCCCTCAAGGACAGTGCTGCCTCCCCTTGTGTTTCTGCTCGGGGAACTGTTGCTCTCCCTCTGACAACTTATGAGTTCACTGAAATTTGTTTTTCATGTGTAATAAAGTTGCGGGTGGTGTGCAATTTGCATTAAAGTTGTCTGCATGCACACTGCCTGGGACTTTTAAGTGTGGCTCAACAGAGCTAAAACAACACAGCAGTTACCCGTCATTTCAACCTCTTCCAAAGAATCACGAGAAAATAATTTGAACTATAGTATCACCAATAAATCTGTCTCATATTAGGTCCCCTTAAGGGAGTTTAGGGCAACTCAGGAATTGTTAATAACAGGGAACTCTTGGTTTGGGGCTTGGGGAGAAGCTGCAGCAGTGGGAGAAGGAAGGAGCCGCTGCCTTTTTTGTGCCGCTGGATAATGCGGGACTGAGCTGAACCAAACCTGTAACACACAACCTGTGCCCGAGACCGTGCGCAGCTGCCCAAGAGCATCTCTGACAAGGTCCATCTACAGAATCAAGAAGTGCATCACCATGTAGAGCCCCACGGAGAAAAGGAAACATCAGGCCAGGCACCGGCAGAGGCTGCCCAGGGAGGTGGTGGAGTCTCCATCCCTGGAGGGATTTACAAGACAGAAACTCAAGGGTACAGTCTAGTAGCGGACAGGTACAGTTGGACTCAATAATCTCAAAGGTCTTTTCCAACCAAACAAATCTATGATGTTGCAACAAAGACCCTGTTGTGCAAGTCTGGTCCCAAAAGTGCTCCTAGAAGTAACCATACCCCTGCAGCTGCAGGAGACCATCACCTTGTCCTTCAGCTCAAACCACGGCCAGCTGCCCTCATCTGAAACCACACAGGTCACGGGAGAGGTGCTCCTATCAAACCAGGCCAACAACCGAGAGGTTTCCTTTAAAAAGGACCAGACCCCGACCCACACGACATGCCGCTCACTGGAGCTCTCCACCCACCCCTGCCCTCCGCAACCATCTCTCCATTTCATTTCCAAGCTGATTTCATGATGGAGCAGAAACGCCAATCAACTGCACAGCCATCAGCACGAGAGCATCCCCAATCTGCATTAGCCAGCTGGGCAGCTTTCCAGAGCATCATCTACAACACATGAATTATTACCCAAACATCGCTGCTGTCAGCACATTCCTCTCCATACAACTTCCTATTATTATTTTTTTGGCGGACAACCCTGAAATTTTAAACAGCTCAATCTTGCTAAAGCAAAGCAACTGCCTCCTGCCTCCAGGATGAACTTTTCATTAAAGCCAACAATAAGCCTTCTACTGAGAATAGCAACAAAAACCCGCAAAACAAGCCTTTCATTTTGCCTTTGTTTGTTTTGGTTTTGGTGTCTTTAGCAGCTCTGACTTACATTCTAATTTGCAATAACAGCCCTGCGGTGGAAAAAGAGACTTAAGGGATCCTTAAGCTTCAGTGACAGAGGATGAAGCAGCTGATAAATCAGGGCACAGACGGCAGGGTCAGCGGCGCTGCCGCTCGCATCTCAGCTCATTAAGAGCAACGCGCACCGAGTACCATTTGCTTTGAAATCCTTTGCGCTGCTGCGATTCATCCCGAGAGCGCAAGAGTCCAAGAAGCACTCGGAAGAGTCTTAAAAAGCCTGAAAATGGGGTTGGTAAATGAGTCGCTTTGTCATTACTACACCTTTCCACAACAACTGTGAAAAAACTAAGGGTTGGAGTGGAAACTGCGCAGTGTGATGCTGCGAACACGGCACCACAGCTCGGCGAGCCCGTCCTCGTGTGGTGTTTGGCCAGGTGGAAACACCTGTAGCATCCCAGCCTTCAGCTTCAAAGGGAAGCTCGGCGTTTCAGCTGATCGACCATCTACAAACAAAACAGAGCCGGAGAGCTACACTCACATCACTCAGTCATTTCCCGTGCGAAGGATCACAGAATCCTAGAATCTCTTGGTTGGAAAAGACCTTTGAGATAGAGTCCAACCATACCTGTCCACCACTAAACCACCTCCAAGCACCTCGTCTGCTTGCCCTTTAAACACCTCCAGGGACTCTAACATTCCTTACTTCCCATGTCTTGTTTATTTGAAAGGAAGAATAATGAACACGTCCTGAATGTTGCATTTCCATAGAGATGAAGGTGGAGATTTTGCCATAATTACATGAATCAAAGCTTGCACTTAGACGCAATAAGCAAATTACCTTGATAACTCTTCTGGTTATGGAAAAGAGATATATGTATTTCTTCCAGGTTCTGAGCTGCATATGTGCTATTTCATAATTAATAGATTGCACGTTTCTTTTTTTAAGTCCATCCTGGTCAAATTTACAATGCAAACTTTTAGCCTAACAAAAAACTGTGACTGATTACCCAAAAATATTTATTCAAGACTTAAAAAAACATGTAACATATGAATATTTTAAGAAAGATGAAATATTTATGGTGCCTTTCCAAAGCTTCCAGAACTGGGCTCTTAATTAATTTGTCATAAAGAATTTATAGAGCCAGGTAGACTTTTAAATATAATTAGTAAATTCTACCTTGAAGCTTCAGGTATTCACTTCTTCCTTGTGCCAGCGTGGAGCAGGATGAGCCCCAGCAATGCCCGGCTGCACCAGCACAAACAGATCCTGCTGCGGGCCAGGAGCAGATGAAAACATGTTCCCAGCCTCCTCCCCGGTCAGGATATACCGGATTAATTCGTATTTGCACTTCGCCACAGCCTGGAAACGGCAGCTGAAAGCCCTATTTTCCTGGGAGAAGCAGACACTTGGGAAGAGGTGGATGCTGAACGGCTGCAGCGGATGATGGTGAGGGACAGGGGAGCAGCAGCCCAACGCAGGAGAGCATTGCCCCCACTTGTTCCATCTCTTCCATACCGGGAGTGTGTTACTGCCTTCTTCCTTCCTACGTAACCTCCTCCAGCCTCATGGGAAACATGACCTCGAGGTACAGATGCAGGATCTGGGATGCATCCCAAATTAACTAAAGGAGCAATGAGCTCCCACTTGCTATGCTGTCTAGGTCTCCAGGCTGTAGCTACACTTTGCAGCGCTGCCCGTGCTCTCAGCGCGGTGAGGAACCAGAGCACCCAGTGCTGGCGCCGTCCAGACAACCAGCACAGAAAGGAAGAGGAACTCCAGTGAGGAGCAGCCCTCCCTGACCCAGCCAAGAACAGGCTGGAGCATCTGAGCGCCAGGGCTGGACCTCCAGAAAATCCCAGAGGCTCCAAATGAGGCTTTGGGTCAACCCCCGGGGCTGCCTCCCAAATAACTAAGTTCTTTTTGCCAAGTGAGCGCTGAGATACATCCCCCATTGTACCCCCAGCTCATAGCTCGGCCACCTGGCCATACCGCTGTCCTCAGAGGAGAGGAACAGATGCACAGAACCCAGATCCAGCTACGTGACTTCCCAGGAGCTCCAGTGGTTTCCTCTCAAAGGACTGAAGCTAAAAATTACATCAGCCTTCCACGAACCAGAGGGAAAAAAACCAAGTATTGGGGATTTTGCCCTGATTGCAGTCACCGGGAAGATTTTGCGCAAGCAATTCAAGTCCACCTCTACCAATTTGCCTGCATGGACGCACCCCTCTCCTTATGCCAGTTTTCCTTGCCCTGTAGGGGAGTTAGGATACTAAATCCTGTAAATACAGACAATGTACACACAGAACAGAAGGTGCACCCCAGGAGGGAGCACCCCAGGGTGTTGCTCCCCACACACACTCCGTGGTCCACGCTCCACGGCCGGCTGGATTGCCCTCACCTCTCCCCCCTCAGCCCCGTGCTCATCGCCGGGCTGCGAGGAGGTGGCACAGAAATAACTAATGAAGGCAAAGCTGAAGCCCTTCAAGGTACAGGGAAGGGCTGGGAATGGTTGAAGGAATAACTCACTCTCCCCCCCCACCTCACTCCAACTCCCGCTTTCCAGTAGCGGATAACCCTCAGTTAATTATTCCTGGCTTAATTACCTCTTCCCAGAATAAAAGAAAGTTCACCTCACCCTGCAACTATCAGAACCTTCAGAGAGGGAAGCGTTCTTGCCTCACATACTGCGTACACCCTGCTTTACGGAAGGCACCTTGACTTACACACCCTCCGCTTTCCTTCCACGGAGGATCTGCACTCGGGGGGGCTGCCTGGGGGGCTCAGCGTGTTTTGTGAGGGCTGTCAGGATAAGCCTTTCCTCCTTGGTGTGCTGAGCATCTCCATACACCCGGGGTGCCCTCAGGGATCGCTGCATCCATGTCCTCCCTGGCCCGCGCCGATGGCTGTGGTCCCGGCTCCCCTGGCGGCTGTCAGCAGGCTCGGTACAGGCAGTCAAAACACTTTGAACGCATCTTCTTGAATGTGGCCAACACTGATTTTATGATATACTTAACACCCCATCCAATAGCTATTAGTTTTGCTGTCAGGCACACAATGTATGCGATCCATCTTTCTTCCCTGGCGCACCACGCGCCCCCTCTCAAATGACATTACACCACAGCAGTCTTTATTTGTTAACGTGGGGTTTTTAAGGACTGACATTAAAGCTCTTATCTTTTTTTGTTTGTTATTAACGTCACTTTTTATTTAATCGGGATTGGCCCACAATTCCTCCTCAGGCACCGCAGAGAATGGCTTTGATTTCCTCTCTGGCAAGCGAGGCTCCGCAGCTCAGAGCTGCCACAGCGTAGCCCCGCGAGAACAGAGCCGTCTCACTGTCTGCTTTCCCCCCAAAACTGATGCACAAACTGGAACAACCTGATTTCTTTGGCCACTGTCAACCCTTTGTGGAGGGAACACGTCCCCATCTCTGCTTTCCCCTATGTAGGCTTTGGGCTGCAGAGTCCTGCTGGTTTGGGGCTGCCAGGAACGGAGGTGGGAAACTGCTCTGGCGCAGATGAGAGCCGTGTCCTTACATCCCTCTGCGAGTAAAAACTCACTTTTCGGATTAGCCTGCATCGCCCCGTGCCACAGTTCCCACGGAGAAAGAGGCGCTGGGAACGCAGGGTCTAGCGAAGCAGCGTGTGAGCTTCTCCTACCCCAGGCCTAAATGGAGCCGTTTGCCGCAGGAATCACGCTGGTTCTGTTTACATGAAAAAGCATTCAAAGTTGTACAAATGTCCATCACAGCTCAGTCTCAGACTCCATTAACCACCAGTGCTCTCAGCCAGAACATGACCACATCAAAAGCCTCCATGAATTATTTCAGAAGCATTAACAGAATAGATTTCTTGCAAAAGGGTTCAGTCTCTCCAAAAACAGTCTTAAGAGGCACAAAATCTCACCCTTGCAAAAATAACAGTTAATGCTTCAGCTACCCGCCTCTCAATCCGATCTTCACTTACTGTTAGTCAACCAGCAACGTGAACAGAGTTCATAGAATCAGAATGGTTTGGGTTGGAAGGGACCTTGGAGTCCAACCAGTTCCAACTCCCTGCCATGGGCAGGGACACCTCCCACTGGCTCAGGGGCTCCGAGCCCCATCCAACCTGGCCTGGAACCCCTCCAGGGATGGGGCAGCACCACTGCTCTGGGCAACCTGGGCCAGGGCCTCCCCACCCTCACAGCAAAACATTTCTTCCCAAGATCTCATCTCAATCTCCGCTCTTTCAGCTTAAATCCATTCCTCCTCATCCTCTTCCTGCCTTGCCGATCCAGAGCCCCTCCCCAGCTTTCCTGAAGTCCCTTTCAGTGCTGGAAGCTGCTCTAAGGTCTCCTCAGAGCCTTCTCTTCTGCAGGCTGAACAACCCCAACTCACCCTGTCCTCATATGGGAGGTGCTCCAGCAAAATTTCTTCCTAATATCCCATCTAAATGTCCCCTCTTTCAGCTTACATCACAGGAGGGAGTGTCGATTATCCCCATGTGTTTTGCAGTCCCATCTGAGCTTGGCTCCACTGCAGAGCTGCTCCACCACTGCCCGCATCGGAAGATCCCGAGTAGCAACCGACCCAATGCAGGTACGGCAACTGCAGTGTCTCGCTTGCAGATCCACGCTTCCGTACCACAGCCAAACCACGCTGCATCAAAATCTCTTCACATGGAGGATGGTAGGGCAAGCTTTGCATGGACAAAGTACTCAGCTAGAATACTAAACTAAATAATAGCAATTAATTAGGCTTGTGTAAAGCTATTAACCTTCAAATCCCTATGGAAATAATAAGTAATGCTCAAATCCTCTGGGATGCACATGATATTATCCCATTCTGTAGAAGAGGAAGCGGAGATCCAGAGCAGTGAAATGGATTTTGCCCAGGGCGATGCTGTAGCGGGTGGGGGAGGCTGTAAACCCTGCCAGCTCCACAGCCCGGGATGCTGCTTTTAGCCCACAGCTGGGGAGGGAAACAAGTGATACCTACAGATACACACATAGCCAGCACTCCATTTTTAGCTGTTTATTACAACCTGACACGCTGTTTGCAGGCTGGTATTTGAATCATACAGAAGTGAGACTTCTCCAAAACCAGTGATTCCTGCAACATTTCTCTTCTCTTATCCCCTCTGCAATCGCATGCATCACACCAGCCTCTCTCCCCACCTCCTCTTCAGTGTATTGCATCCATAGAGAGATCTCCATCTCCTTCTAAGCACCCTTCCCAAACAAATGCCCTCCTTAGCTTCTAGAGGGAGCATAGAATACAAAAAGCCGAGCGTCAGCTTGAACTCTCCAGTCTCTCCAGGGTGTTAAAATCCACAGCACCAATAAATCTTGTAAGGTTTTTAGCATAGCATCTCTAAGATTCAGCCTTCCCTGGGCACACAGCTAACCTTCCCCGGGTTTTCATCATCTGGTGGCCTAATTATTTTAACCACCACATAATTTTCCTCTTTGTTCAGAACGCCAGTAGGTTTTGCTTACATCACCCCTTTCCATGCATCTCTCCCTCTGCCCATCCCTCCTAATTGCATCAAACACAGGTTTGCCTCCGCTTTCAGAGCCCTTCACAGCTTGCCTTTCCTTTCCCACCTTTTGTTCAGCTTGGCCCAGGGCGCCAGGCTCTATCACACATCAATTATGGTAAAAGCTGCCTAAAAACACCCACAAAGCCACTTCAGTGCTCTGCTTCAAGTCTTCTCTCAAACCTCGCTTGCCACAACATGTGAAAAAGGCTTCAAAACAGTCAGATTGCCCCCGCCCCGAAACCATTCATTTTAATGTTGGTTCCTAGCGCCGTTATTTTCTGGACTGGTTCTATACTTATCCCCTCAAGGATTATAAGCACACTTATAATTCAATTATGCCCTTGCCCATTCTCTAGTTTGGGTTTGCGCAGTGCCCGCTGACACAACAGCGCTCCAGCCCGCGCCTGCATCCCCACGTGCTGGGACATTAAATGGGAAATTAATAACAACACTCCTCAAAGCTTACAGTTTCCCAGGGTGGGATTGTCCCTCCAATAACGCTAATGAAGCCTGAGGTGGGCCCTTGTACTGCTGTTTACACAGCAATCGAGCTCCCAGCTGCCTCCCTCCCTGCTCCAGGAGCAGCTCTTTGCTGGGGCGCCTTATTTGCCTTTTTGCGGTGGCTCAATTCGCACCAGAAACAATGGTTCTTTCATCAAAAACTTTCTTCGAACCCACCGCAAAGACCCTATAATTAGTCAACACGAAGAAAGGAGAGGTACAAAACGCAGTTCAGGGCATCTGAGCAAGGGGAAGACTCGGCTCGGGAAATCCTTGCTCTTCAGGGGCGCAAGATATCCCGCTTTACCGTAATGAAAGTCCTCTTGTCCAACGTCCTCCAACAATCTGCCTTTAATGGGGTTACTATTGCAGAGGTAAAGCATTTTATATGGAACCAGGTTTACATTATCCTGCTATTCGGAGATCTAGCTTGCAATGCTGTTCAAATCCTTTAATCCATAAATAGGATTCCAGCCAGAGCTGGGCTGCCTTCCAAAACTGTAATCTCCAGTATATGAATTATTACAAAAAGATTAGGGTGTTTCGAGTAATAACATTTCAAATAAATCAGCTTTCATGGAGGAACAACAAACTAATATCGGAAATAACAATATAAAGACATTTATATAGCCACTTGCTGGAATAACTTCACTAACCAGAGGGATTCTTTCCTCATTTGCATTGTTTGCTTTGAGAAACGCACCTTTGCCTTTCTCCCTTTACTATTGGGCTTTGAGAGGAGCAAACCAGGTGCTCGTGGCTCACACATCAGCCCGTTCCAACTGCCAGCTCTGTTAGCCTGAGAGGTACGGTGGTGTTACCACCGATGATGCCGTTCCCTCCAAGGCTTCAGCTTCACACAACGCTGTGACGCGGATAATCGTGCAGGCCAGCAACATTTCCCTAACTCCATTTTAATAACGACGAGCCACGAGTGCAATTATTATTCCTCATGCATTTGCAAAAGCCCTCCCTTCCACACACACAACATGTACGCGCACACAGGGAGAGCTAAATAACGATCCCGTCTTGATTCTTTCCTGCTTCTTCTGTCACTACCGATACACGACAAATTTATTGTCCTTTTTCTTCCCCGGCACAGTAAGAAACCATGTTTGTGGAGTTTAAAACAGTAAGATGCAGAGAAATTAAGAGGCACGGTGTCTGGGCAGGTGAAAAAAGGAGAGATGGAAAGGAGCAGAGATAAAAACCCCCTTTCCCCTGAGCTGCCTGGGGAGTGGGCAGAGGCACAGGCTCAGCAGCGGACGGCAAACTGCAAATCCTCTTTGGTCTGAAGGCAGGAGCCTGGAAGGGCGAGGGACGCGTGCTCAGCCCCGGCTGCGATGCTCTAGGTTGCTTAGTGACAGATGTGAAGTCCGAGGTGCCCACGGATTTACGGCGTTCCTCCAAGCGCTATGAATAAATGACACATCTCAGTTCCTTATTTATCCATTTGTGAAGCTTAATGGATGGTTGTAGAGAAGAGCATTGAGCCTTTTAAGGGGTAGGGCAGGCTAGTTCCCCGATTTACACTTGCATCAATAGAGAGTGGAATATGGACTCTGCAAATCTCGTTTAGCTCCTCAAAGAGCACAAAGAAACCCGGCAAAACTGTGCATCCTAAAAAACACGCTAAACCTGGTGTCAACTAAGAGCCTCTCGTTTGAGCTCAGACCTGATAATCCTATAAAAAGGCAAGAAAACAGCAGCCAGACGCGGTCCCAGGGCAAGAAACGGGCTTGTTCCCTGCACAGCATCACGCTCGGAGGCTGCTGGGCAGAGAGACCTGGTAGAGACCTAGAGCTCACAGCACAGACACCTCCCGGCGCACGCAGCTTTAACACGCTCGCCTGCTCAGCGGAGTCAACGGGCCCATTTTAAGAGGGGGAGTTCAATAACGTACATAAACGTTTTCAAGATCTAGGATTAAACGTTCCAGGCGGCCCTCGCACAGGATATGGACCATGTTATTGCTGTGTGACACAACGCCCTGCGGGGCTGCGGGGAGCGCTGCCTGCCACAGTCTGTCCTGGGATGGCCAGACAGACAGATGGGCATCCACAGAAAATGATCCTAGCATCCCATTTTCATCAATTGCTCTCATTCTCATAAACCAACCCCCCGAGACTTTCAAAATCCAATCCCACCTACAGCTCCCGAAATGAGATCCTTAATAAAAGATACCAAGTATACTCTCTGAAACAGCTCTCTTAGACATTTTTTACCATTAAAAAAAAAGGAATTTGATGGAACCCATAATTTTTGGTGAGCTTCTTCAGATATTCAGCTGTGATTTACAGAGGACATTTCGCTCTCATGTGATAAATTACCCCAGGACACAAAGGAGAGTGAGTAGCAAGTGAATCAGTATGTCTGATTTTTAAAGGTCCTATGACAGGGAAAATTAGAGCCAGAATTAACTAATTTTTTCTTAAATTATTCAGGAAAAACATTAAGTCATGCACGCAGTTTCCCAAGCAACATTACTATAAGGTTGAAGTGCTAAATTCTTCCAGGGCAGCCCTTCTCCCCCCACCGAGTGGCAACATCACCATCAAAACCACACCTTTGCAAGCATCTTGAGCATTTATGATAGAAATGCTTTCAGTGCAAGCCTTAAAAACTACCAAAAAATGCACTATGCCTTTTCTCTTTTTTACTTCCTAATGGACAGTAATGCAAAGAAACCGTAATCGCATGAAACACAGCTTTTTGCCAGCCTATGATGTTTTCTGCGGCACATTAAGGTGGAGAGAAACACCTCTGTTCGAGACGGTCAGCACAGCCGCTACACAACCAGCATTGTTTTTCCCTGCAATTCATCTTTCAGCCTTTTCAAATCAAGCTGAAACTTTGACATTGCGGACTGTCAGGTCAGAGAATTATGACTATTCCCAGAAAACTGAATAAATCAGGGTAAACGCTACCACCAGCTTCCCCACCTACAGCGCATAAAGCTCCCAGGTCCTTCCCTGCCCCTGTGCCAACCACCATCGATTCTAAACAAACCAGGAACGTTCTTTGGCACCCACTGGGGGAAGGTCCTCCACACAAAGGACGGTGAGACCCAGGAGCCTCAGAGCAGCACAGGGCACGGGTCACACAGGTCTCTGCACAGCAAAGAGTTTATCCAGTCCGTATAGACCCTCTTCTGCCTGCAGCAGGAACGTTGCGCAGAGAACAGGGTAATTCAAGCCAAGGAACACCATGAAAACCCCCATCTCTCACCAAAACCCAGAAATAAGGAAGCAAAAGCATTTGCTGTTGCAATAACCACCAGAATAAGCACAAGAGAGAACTTTATCAGCACAGACAACTTAACCAGCAACCCAGCTACCTCTACCCTATTCTCTTCCAGCCCTCCAGCAAGAGGCAAAGCAATTAATTCATGGAAGTCACCTCGCAACTTTCCAGGTTAAGCAAAAGACCAAACATTTGAATTAATTCACTCTATTCTACACACAGCAATGACTCCACAAGGTACTGCTTTTGTACCTTGAACAATGAACTCCCAGGCCCAGAGCATAATTTTCTCTTCGTACAATTATTTCCCATACCTTTTTAGCTGAAGGAGATGTGCTGCCACGACCCGCTCTTGCGTGAACCTCAATTGAGTCTCCATCTCTTCTTTCAGAAACATCACCTCACCAAAGAGCTCTGCACAACCCTCTAAAGGGAGCTGAGGGTCTCTCTGACCTTTAAAGCAAGGCCAATCGCCAGCACCTGGGCACCTGCTGCACCTCCCCAAAGATTCCTTGATTCTTTCCAGCTGAGCTCATCTCTGCTGAGGACACACAGCTGGGGAACTCTCCTCAACTCTGGTTTAACCCTTCCCTTGCAAAACCCAAGGCGCTACCTCCTCCGCAGGATGCCCAGGCTGCAGAGAATGGATCCAGAGAAGACCTGAAGAGAAGCACGTGGGGCACTGGAGGAGGAGAAGCTCAATATGAGCCGGTAATGACTGCTCACAGCCCAGAAAGCCAACTGTATCCTGGGCTCCACCCAAAGCAGTGGGACCAGCAGGGTGAGGGAGAGGATTCTGCCCCTCTGCTCTGCTCTGGTGAGACCCCACCTGGAGTCCTGAATCGAGTTCTGGAGTCCTCAGCACACGGAGGACATGGAGCTGTTGGAGCGAGACCAGAGGAAGCCATGGAGGTGATCCGAGGGCTGGAGAACCTCCTGTACGAGGACGGGCTGAAAGACTTGGGGTTGTTCAGCCTGGAGAAGAGAAGGCTGCAGGGAGACTTAGAGCAGCTTCCAGCACTGAAAGGGACTTCAGGAGAGCTGGGGAGGGGCTCTGGATCAGGGAGGGCAGGGATAGGATGAGGGAGAATGGTTTTCAGCTGAAAGAGGGGAGATTGAGATGAGATCTTGGGAAGAAATGTTTTGCTGTGAGGGTGGGGAGGTCCTGGCCCAGGGTGCCCAGAGCAGTGGTGGCTGCCCCATCCCTGGAGGGGTTCCAGGCCAGGTTGGATGGGGCTTGGAGCCCCTGAGCCAGTGGGAGGTGTCCCTGCCCATGGCAGGGGTGGGACTGGATGGGCTTTAAGGTCCCTTGCAACCCAAATAATTCCATGATTCTATAACTATTTCTTGGACAACGTGTGGCTGCACTCAGAGCTCCTGACCTGTCCAGAGCACCCAGCCCCTGCTCACCACTCTGTAGAGAAAACAGCCTTTGTGACTGTGAATAACGTTGTTTTACTGGAATCACCAGCGTTTTTAATGCCTATCATTACATACTGATTGAACTAGATTAAATAAAAGCCACCTTGCTCCGTTTCTCCTTACGCCTGCAGCCTGTTTCCACCTGACTTCAGCTGTTCAAGGAGTCAATGAGACTTTTATGCATATATTACACCGGGATATGGCATTCAGCACAAATAATAACAACATCTGACAAGGTTTATTGTATTAAATAGAAGGTTGAGAATTCTTTTACCCTACAGTAGGTGCAGGAGCAAGCTGCACAGAAACAACAGAAACTGGCACAGCTTGCTGTGAAATAATTTGCTCTTCATTTAGCTGTCAGGTGTACTTTTGAACAGAAGTTCTAGCACAATTCAGCTTTAATAAATAGATGCTTAAAATACACTTTGTACTATTTAACCGTCTCCTTGCGTTAAACTTAAAATCTCAATCAATTATTCAGCAAAATCCAACCCAACAGCGGGCTGTTTTCCTATTATTGAACCTTTTTGTCCAATAACCTCGACAAGTCGATTAACTGTAAAGCAGGTGCAATGTAATAATTCTCGACTATGAATATTGCATTGCTGGGATCCATTAGCATTTTAGACAGGCTGTAATTAGGCATGATGGAACCATGCGGATTTTGGAGGTTAGGCTCCTATCCAAAAATCCCAGGGTGATTTTTTTTTTACCTAGTTCCAGAAATTTGGTGTTAAATGACAAAAGGACCGGCACAAAACCTGCTTCCGCCACGGTAAGCCCTGCCTGGCTCCGGGCGCTGGGCAGACGGTGCTGTCCTTGCTGGGAGGACCACCAAAAAGCCAGAGCAGATGGCATGTCCTGAGGAGGAGAGCTGGAGTTGAAAGCCACGTCTGTGGGTGAACCTGCAAAATAATTAAGGGACAGGCTACAACCTAAAAATCACCCAAGGAATTGCTGCCAGATAGTTATTAAACCCCTGCCAGAGATCGGTGCCCAGTGTGGTTCTCAGTTCAAGATGGGAGAGGAAAAGGGTTTTTTTCTTTATTAAATTTTCATAGAAAGCATTGGTTGGAAAACACCTTTTGGATCATTGAGTTCGACTACAACTGTCCACTACTAAACCATTTCTGAGCACCTCATCCTCCTGTCTTTTAAACACCTCCAAGGATGGAGACTCCACCACCTCCCTGGGCAGCCTCTGCCAGGGCTTCACCACTTTTTCAGTAAAGACTTTTTTCCTGATATTCGGTCTAAACCACCCCTGGTGCAACCTGAGGCCATTCCCTCTCATCCTATCACTGTCACCTGGGAGAAGAGCCCAGCACTCTCCTCACCACAACCTCCTTTCAGGCAGTTGTAGACAATAATGAGGTCTCTCCCCAGCCTTCTTTTCTTTACACTAAACAGCCCCAGGCTACTCAGATGCTTCTCATAAGATTTGTTCTCCAGACCTTTCATAAGGGGGGTTTGAAACATTTTCTTTCCAAGCACAAGACTTTGGGTTGAGCTGGAAAGGACCGGAGGAGCAGCCAGTGTCTGTTCAGACCATGGAGCGCTCATTCCATCATCAACTCCCAGGCTCTGTCGGGCGGCTGCTGCCTTCAGCGCGGTAGCTGATCCGACCGCGAGTGAAACCAGAAACATGCCCAGTAATCCCAACACTTTGTAGCTACCATGGTTGGTTTGAAACCTCTTCCAGCTTCGCACTGCTGGGACTCGGATCTTGACTGCTTTTGAATCTTTCTTCCTCCTCTCACTCTCTGATCTAATCTCTCCCCGGATGTCGGTACTGCAGCTCGGCGCTAACCACGAGCGCTCAGATTTATGTAGCTGTACCCGCAGAAGACATCAAGGTGAGATCAGCCCTACTGTGAATTTTTCATGGCAAACTCAAGCTTTTTCGATCTGGCGGGGCTTTTTTCTTCTCCTAACAACTGGGGATGCAGCTCAGAACCTGGAGAGATAAACATACTTCAGGATGATTTGGTTTTCTACTGTTTTGAAGAGGACAATATTCCAAGGACACAGCTTTCAAACTCCTGTCCCGCTTGCCACCAAGGTTTCTGACTGATATTATTGTATATATATAATATATATTATTGTATATATATAATATAATGTTGTATATTATCCCAAACCTAAGCAAAGGGGATGAGTTAAAGTTATGATTACAGACTTTCTTGTGACCCTAAGCCAGTACTGAAAATGCCTGCTTTTGTATTACCTAAACTTGCTTTTTATATGCTTTCAGTTTTGCTGTGCAGATCAATCAATAAGACACATCATAACTCTGCTATCCTCCTTTTGGGCAGACTCTTCCCGTTTTTAGTTAACACCGGTGCAAGGCAAAGCACCAGCGAGAGCTGATAGATGGCTCTGTGCTCAATTCCATCCCCGGGAGCTCCTGGACTCGGCGGAGCTCGGGTCTGAGGAGCGCAAGCACCAGCCCAAACAGCATATTTTAATATTACACCATAACCTTGTAGAAGGATACGGTGCATTTAAGAAACGCGCTCTGAATGCCATCGAGGAAATCCACGTCCAGTCCCTGGGATGAGGAGGGACTTCAGGGAGACCTGAGAGCAGCCTCGCAGTACTAAAAGGGGCTCCAGGAGGGGCTTTTTAGCCCGACCTGTTGTGACAGGACAAGGTGTAACGGATTCAAACCTTCAAAGGGAAGATTTAGATGAGACACGAGGAAGAAATGTTTTACAACGAGGGTGGTGAGGCACTGGCACGAGTTGCCCAGCGAGGTGGTAGATGCCCATTTCCAGGCAACACTCAAGGCCAGGTTGGATGGGACTTTGATGACCCTGATCCAGTGGGAGGTGTCCCTGCCCATGGCAGCGGGTTGGACTGGATGGGCTTTGAGGTCCCTTCCAATCCAAACCTCTCTATAATTCTATGAAATGAGCTCAGAAGGTACAAACTGATGATGAAGCACATGAACTATTCCCTGTAACAACAAACCCAGCTTGGGGACTCCTCTCGCTTAACATCACTTTTGGCTGGAGCGGTGGAAAACTCACCCACTAACTTGGATGTCAAGTCTGCAAAAACCTCCGTTCATGTTTATCCTTTCGCCGTCTCAACGATGCAGTGTTAACAATATTTTCTGTGTGTACATTCTGTGGACGTACGGGGTCGGGTGTGTTTGTAGCAGAAAGACAGATATACGAGCAGTGCGAGCGCATTCCAGGCCTGCAGAGATGTACCGCACGGGGAGGGAACATCCACAGCAGATCCCCCGTTCATGTAGCTTTCCAGACTTGAAAGCAGAGGCTGATGGATGGTGAGTGAGGCAATAACGCACTCACCAGGTTGGATTTGCTCTGCCTCACCCCGGTGTAAATCTGGAAGAAACATCGTCTTCAGTGGAATTGATCTCTCTCTGAAATCTCTTCTACCAACCATTAATACTGGTAACGTATTGCTGTTTACCATCCAAAATCATTGCATTCCCTTCTCTGAATATTTCTTCCTGTTTACTTACTTTTTTCTCTTAAAAACTCTCCTGAGGGGATGCGCCGGTACCTCCAGCGCCGCATGCGTGGGCACAATCACTTCCCTACCCCTGCTGGCCCCGCAAGTTCATAGGTGACCACAGACCATAAATGACCAGAAATGACCATCAGTGATTTCCAGAGATGAGTCTGAGCTTTTCCAATGTTCTTGCAACCTTCAAATCTACCGCACCAACCCGCTGGCATCCTCCAACCTGCTAATTGAACACTCGCCAGGTTTTTCAGACTGTATCTCAGGAACATCTGAAGTACTTTTTGCCACTTTCATGCACTTTCTTTTTTCAGTAACTTTTTTCATTACTTAGTCTTTTTTAATAAAGCTCACTTTCTTTGATCCTCACAATTTTTTTCCTCCCAGTTCCTCTGATAATTTTTTAAAAGAAATCAGGGTAACTTTGAAATGCCTTTCGCCGCGTCCAGGCTCCGCAGCGTGGCTAAGTGAGATCCCTTCCAAACCTTTAAGAATTGTAAATGTGACCCTGCTAAGAAAATGCAGGAAATGTCACCTCTTATAACTTATAAGACAGTAAAAGTCTGTAATTTATAAGGCTAAGTACAAAGGGCTGTTTTTCTTTGAGCTAATTAACTGGAAGAAGAGCATAACTAATTAACTGGAGAGGCACAGAAGGAAATACGAGGTTGTAGCCAAGCCCTGTGACTTTGGATGCTCCTTTTCATCTTCCGGATGGATTGCCGGGATGGGGCTCTGCTGCAGGGTGGCCCTTCCCTCTCTCCTCTGCTCTTCCCTGCTAGCTTGCTTCCTGAAACTCACAGACTGAGGTGCTATCTTCACCCTCCAGAGAGGATCAGGTTTGAAACCTACGGCGCACTGAGTCAGACGAGCACCATCGCAAGGGAGAGTTGGTCTTCCCAAGGACAGGTTGCCCAGAGAAGTAGTGGCTGCCCCATCCCTGCAAACATTCAAGGTCAGGTTGGATGGAGTTCTGAGCAACCTGGTCTGGTTGAAGATGTCCCTGCTCACTACAGGGGTCGGACTGGATGACCTTCATGGTCCTTTCCAACCCAAACCACTCTATGATAAGACAAAGTTGTAGTTAACTCCAATTCACGCATCCAAACAATTCCATTGATTTTTTGGTGCCTCCCAAATCCAAGCTGCTGTTATTTTTACAGTTCAGCACACGGCTGGACACCAGGCCGTAGACTTTGGGGCATCATCTCTAGTGACAGCTCTAATTTGTGGAGTCATTATAAGGGAAACTGAGGAATCGCAAGCGCTCAATCTCTTCTCCCTCCCTCCCCTAGAAATCCATTAAAAAAACACGTTGAGGGGAATAGGCTTCAAAAATAAGTAACCAGTGTGCATGCACCTGATAAGACCTGCAAAATTAATCACAATAAATGACACAGTTTAATGGAGAAAATGGTACCTGCTCTGGCTGTTACCTAGAAAGGAAGGCAGGCAATTAAAAGCTACCAAGGTATTTAGGAGTTTTCTAAGCAGATAGAATTTTTCCCAGCTTCTTCAACCTCGCTAGAGCCGTTCAAAGGGCACCAGAAATATTTGTGCAGGAAAAAGCCCTTGTCCTAAGGAAAGAATCATCTTCTGTGATGCTGACAGCACGTATTTGCTTGGCATTCCTGCAGCTTGCAGCGCGGCGCAGATGCAGCCCAGCCTGAGCTCTCGCGTGGGTTTTAATGCTGCGTTTGGATGATTTCAAGTGTCTCCAAGCCTCCAAATAAAGTGTTCCCAGTGCCCTGCTGGGCCTCCAGCCACTGCCTTCCCTAGGAAAAATTTCAGATCTCATCAAATCCTTGGAATTTCTGGGCTTGTGCTTGTCTCCACCTTGGCCGGGCAGCCCTTTAGCTAAATCCCCTGTCCCTCAGCATGGCTCTGGCAGTGTGACACGGCGGAGTGGCACCCGCTGCAGCTGAGGGGATTACACTTTCCAATTTCAAGTTGAGCTCAACTCTAATCGGAATTTCTCACCCGCTGTCTGTAAGGAATGACTCCTTCACTAACGCCAGGCTGTCCAGCACGTGCACTGGGTGTCAGGTGGCATAAAAGTAAGAGAAAACAAGATGCAGCACAAATAGATCTCATTATTTTACGCTAGCTGCTGCAATTATTTTTGCCGTAACGCAGGCAAAGAGTTCCATAAATTACACAGTTATCCCCCATCCAACCCGCTCCGGAGTCTGCTCTGGACTGGTTTCCAGGACCAAACTGTCAGACAGCAAAGCGCTGAAATGTAATGTTTGCAGACACATCCTGAGATGCCTGGGAGCAACACCGAGGCAGAAAGGCTGCTTGTTTAGCAACTGCTCTGTAGTTCCCCCAAGGATGCAGCGACAGTAACAGCTTTACCGTCACTAGCAGTGTGCTTAATTTCACTAATTTCATTAAACTGCATCTGCTACTGAAGCAATCTTTCTGTCTCTGAGGCCGCAAGGACTCAAATCATATCCCAGGACAGGCATTTTAGTAATGTCTTCATGAGACGTCTGCACGAAGTCACTGGGAAGGGACACAATGCGCAAGCTTAGAATGAGAGAAGTTTGGAAAAGTACCTTTCCCATCTCCTGGCGAGAAGGAAAAACACCTCAGGGTCTCCCTGGGGAGGAACAAAGGGAGATTTTGTTCCTCTGCTGAGGGTATCTCCGTTTGTTGAGAGCGATGCCCCTGCTCCTGGCCTCTCCAAGCAGCCAGCGTCTCCTCCTGCCGCTAACGAGGGGCCAGGCAGGGTTGGCGGCTGAGCTCTGATCTCATCAGCTGCCCTCCTTCGGCAAGAGCGACCTCATTTTCATCTCCTCTGACATTTTTCTTTCCATTAGTATCCAGGGCCAGAAACAATTTGTCCAGGTGCATTGCCTTTTCCTTTTTATTCCCACAGCAGAGCAAAGCGAATCATAAAAATCGCTGAAATTAGAGCAGGGAAAAGACCTCTTAGGCCGTTGCAGTCTTCCCTCGGGGGTAAATGCAGACAGGATTCCCACAGTCCGTTTTCTGGTGCTTTAATCAGTTCAATTTTCATACTGTGGGTCACAGAGAATTAAGCAAGAGGAAGGTCTGGGGAATCGGTTAATCCTTTGTTTTTATCAGCAAAATTCTATTCTGGGCTAAACCAGCAGAAAACTCAAGGTATTTTGCTGAATGCTTGATAATTCAGAGTTCATAAGTCAGGGAGAGAGCAAAGAGGTGTCCTGAATCTGAAATGCTTGTTTCGGTCTGATGCAGCTACTCCTAACAAGGACTGATCATTACTCGTGTTTCCCACAAGGTTCAACGCGGCTGTCATCGCACGGTCCCCTTCCAATGCAGGCAGCAGTCCCAGAGAAGTCATTAAAATCACTTCAAGATGGACTACGGGTAACTTTACAGAAGATAAGGGAAGGATTTAGAACCTAATTCCCTCTGCCTGTCAAAACCATGTAGCACCTGTCACTTGCGAGCATGGGATCCATCCCCTGGATGTGCTCCGTGTTGACGTTCCCACCAGTATTGGGTTAAAAATCCCACTGATGCCAGTGGGAGCAGATTGGGGTCCAGGCTGGATGACATTCTCCGCACATCCTGGGGCTTTCAAAGCTACCCAAGATGTTGTCCCTGCCCATGGCAAGTGGGCCAGAACTGGATGACATTTAAGGACCCTTCCAACCCAAACCATTCCAGGATAAGCCCTGAAACCACACGAGCTGCATCAAGCAGGATATCAAAACACTCTTTCCAAAACCCAACCTAAAGAAAACAGATTATTGATAATGCCTAAAGGATAAAAAAGAAATCAATAAGGACGCGGCAGTAAAGAAGTTCACCAAAGGGCTGAATGCAAAGCTCATGCAGAGCTTCATCACGCAACTTCATCTCCTGGTTTGAACATGAATTGTTTGACTCCCGAACTTGAAGACCGTGTGTGTACTACTGGCAGGCAGAACCGTGTAGCTACTTAAGCCACACAAAACCAGTTTCCTCCCCAAAAATGCCAACAAAAGTGGTTGCGGTGGGGAGACGCCGCGCTTTGTGCCTGCGCCGGAGCAGAGGGAGGCAGTGACGGGCGCTGGAGCAGCAAGGCATAAAGCAAGGCTGAGTCGGGATTTGACAAGTATCAACACACACTAACAAGGGTTTATGAGTCCAGATGATAAACAATAATGAGAACAGCTGCATCCCAAATGAATCCTTCTTCTGCGAGAGAATATAGGAGATTTCAGCTTATTCAAGTAACATTAGCTCGGGGCAGGGTTAGATTGTTCTGCATTTTGACCTGATTTTGTAATTATCACTCCTTCATAGAAAGATGTGTTGTTTAAATATCCTCTAATTTGCTTTCAGAGATCATAAACTCCTCTTTATTATCTGCTGCGATGTATTACAGACAGATAATGACTGACTTTTGCCTTCTTTGCTTGGAGAAGTGCATTTAATTTTGTGAAATAATGGAGGCATTTGCTCATCTTTAATACTATTTTCTGTGCTTCATTCCCTTTTACCTAATAAAACAGCCTCCTTCGGAGGTCCACTCTGCGAGATTGCTCCTAAATGCAGAGTGCTGCGGACAGCTGAGGGCACTGATCTGTTAGACATTCATCAAAAATGTCGTACGGAACTGCTACGAGAGCATCACCCAGAAACGCTTGGTCTTGGCTTTAATCTGTTCCATTAAATGCACACAAAGCTATCAAGACTTTCTCCAAATTACTTGTAATTAAGGCGTTTGTCTTTACAGAATGAGGGCGTCCAAGGCCAGCACTGAGTCCATACTTAGCAGAACGAGGGATGGCCAGGAGCTCTCTCCCAGCAGCCCTGGTGACTGAGGGGAAAGCCTTTCCCTCACCCAGGAAAAAGAGCTCAAGTACTTAAACCCAGGGATCACTCCGGGCTCTGCACTGTTACAGCAGAAACCCTCCACCTCTGGTTTGTTATGTGCAGTCACAGTTATTCCCATAAAAGAGGACTTCATTGCATCACTCGGAGCAGATTTTAGCTGTAGCATTGTGCATGCACAGCATTTTTTCTTGGATATTTGCAAAGCTTTTAGAAATATGAAACAGTCCCTGCTTGTGCTTTCTCAGATGTATCAATTATTTTTAATTTCTCAAAACTGCTACAGTAGAATACAAATAGCGGAGGAATGGGATGGGCTATTTTTTCCCCTCAAGAACACAGTTTAAGCACCACTAGGCTTATTCCTGTGGATGGGAGAACTGTAACTATAGCTCGTTCCTTATGTATTTTCATAGAATCATAGACTGGTTGGGGTTGGAAGGGGCCCAAAGCCCATCCAGTCCCACCCCCTGCCATGGGCAGGGACACCTCCCACTGGATCAGGGGCTCCAAGCCCCATCCAACCTGGCCTGGAACCCCTCCAGGGATGGGGCAGCACCACTGCTCTGGGCAACCTGAGCCAGGGCCTCCCCACCTGAACAGCAAAACATTTCTCCCTCAGATCTCATTTAAATCTAAATCTCACCTTTAATGAGCTAATAAGACACACAGACACCGCTCCTGTGAGCTCCGGCAGTCACACCGTGCCTTGCCTCGCTGCACCCAGTGGTTACACCCCAGGGCTCAGAACTTGTCCTACACCCCTGCAGGAGCCCAGGAGACCTCCTCTGCCCCACGGGCAGTGGGTCAGGAGGAGAGCGAGAGCCCAGCCCCAGCCTTCCACTGCATCCCACAACCCACTTCATCTGCCCCGATTCCCAATTCTTCAGTTCTTTTGATGCCATCACACAACAAGGCAGGAGATAATATCAGTCAAAAGACCGAGATGTTATTGCCCATCATCTTTGTTTCAGTCGCTGCCTGTCCCCTCCAGTAATTTATTCACTAGCAATGACACAGCACGGTTGTCTAAATGGCAAAGGAGACAGAATCCCTGCCCACGGGATCCAATTCCTCTGCGCGGGGGAGACACGGCTCTACCTGGCTGCAGCCCCCGCTGGAGGTAAAAAGACCATCACGCACAAACGCTGAGCAGCGCACGAGGGCAGAGGGAAGCGTCAGCCCTCGGGGGGCTCGTAAGAAAGAAAACGCTTTACCTGCTTATCAGAGAAACAACTCCCAACACCGACCTAGCAATGCAGCTAAAACCAGAGATAATATGCAATGTCCATCCACAAGGATGGCATTTCCCATAACAGCCCAGAAATATGGGACGCTTTCCCTCATTTTACTGTATATAATTGATACGAGGCCAGAAGCTGCTGGCAGATTAGATTTTACAACCCATGACACAACAAGGCCTTGACTCAAAAATTATTGGTGCTCAACTTTAATTATTCATGTTCTACTAGTTTAGATGTTAGGGGTATAAACCATTTATTCCAAAGGAAAAAGATTTGCAAGCGCACAGCAGAAGGAAACAGAAAAGCCGGGGTTTAAGCTTTGGGTTTGGACTGGAAAGAACCTCAAAGCCCATCCAGTCCCACCCCCTGCCATGGGCAGGGACACCTCCCACTGGCTCAGGGGCTCCGAGCCCCATCCAACCTGGCCTGGAACCCCTCCAGGGATGGGGCAGCCACCACTGCTCTGGGCAACCTGGGCCAGGGCCTCCCCACCCTCACAGCAGAACATTTCCCCTTGAGATCTCATTTTAATCAGCTCTCTTTCAGGCTAAAAGTCATTCCCCCTCATTCTATCCCTGCACTCCTGGATCAAGAGCCCCTCCCCAGCTTTCCTGGAGCCCCTCTCACTACTGGAAGCTGCTCCAAGGTCTCCAAGGAGCCTTCTCCAGGCTGAACAACCCCAACTCTCTCAGCCTGTCCTCACAGGGAAGATGCTCCAGCTCCAGGGTCTTGCACTTTGTCTTGTTGAACTCCTTGAGGTTCACACAACCCCACCTCTCCAGGTCCCTCTGGACGGTATCCCTCCCCTCCAGCGAGTTGACCACACCACGCATCATCGCCAAACTTGCGGAGGGTCCCCTTAATCCCACTTAGTGTAATGAATGAGTAATGATGAGGTTTCTTGGCGCTTGCAGTCTTGCTCAGGAGTGAGCCGAGACGCCCGAGTACCAATCAATCACACCACAACACTCAAAGACTTCCCAACAAGCGCCTACTGAAATGCAGAACAAATGCACGCGAGAGCTGACTCAGCAGAACACAGGACTCTATACCAAACCGTTCAGAATGCAACCGAGCTCCGATACGAGCAGATGTGCCGTGTTTGCCCTCTGCACCGGCAACGTTGCCTCCCCCAGAGTCAGACTCAAGTTTAAACCGCATCCTAGCCCACATCTGAAAGAATTCGCAGCCCGGCTCCGCTGGCTGGGTTCCTTGTTGTGTGAAAACACAGGATGGAGGAGGCTGCCTCTTCTCTAAATGGAATTCAAAAAAAGAAACTATAATTACGCAAGGAGAACATTCATTTGCTCGTTAAGTGAAATTTGAAGGGGAAACTTTAATGATGTTAGGAAGGAAATCAGATTCTCTTGTTAAGCTAAATTCCAAGAGAACCCTGTGCATGTGCTGGACAGCACATTAAGCATCAAAGCCTCATCAGTGATTCATAGAGGAGGGTTTTTTTTCCTCAGTAACATGAATTATTTTCATGGGGAAGGATATGAAGATGTCTTACACGAAGATGAGGAGTGAATACTTTTATTTTCGTCCTTGGGAAACAGATGGGGTGTAAATAAACCTTAAGCTTAAAGGGCATTTGAAAGCAAACCCCCGATTTTGTATCTATTTTTCATTATGTTAAGACAGAAAAGTAGGTTCTAATCCCTGAAATTCAACTAGGAATTGCAAATAGGTTGATCCATTTTAAACTAATTGAAGGGAAAATTAGACTAGATATTAGGGAGAACTTTTTGTGCTGAGGGTGGTGAAATGCTAACCCAGGTTGCCCAGAGACGTCATGAATGCCCCACCCCTGGAAACACTCAAAGCCAAGTAATATGGGGCTCTGAGCGCCTTGATCTGGTTGAAGGTGTCCCTGTTCCTGAAGAGAGGTTGGAATTGGATGACCCTCATGGTCCTTTCCAACCCAAACCATTCAATGATTCTATGAAAATGAATACATAGTTCTTTAGATGGTTGCTCACTCCCTCCTTCGCCCGCTGGGCTCCAGACCCAGTCCATGCCCTCTCCGGGGGGGATCTGCCGCCAGCCCCCAGGAGCTGGTCAGGCTGCCCACGGACGCTGCTAATCCCTTTTCTTGCCTTACGGGTACTAATCACCTACTCACACAAGTTCAGCTACAATCAACACCGGTGGAATAATAATATTCTTGCAAATAATCCTCTTTCTCAGGAAGGAACTTGAAATGTTAATTAGGCCTGAATTAATAAATCAAGTGTGACTTCACAGCAGCATTTAAGTATTTACTTAACACCACATCACAAACAGGTACATTGAGGAAAGGAGAGATAATCAACTTTCATGTACACACCCCTAATTCCAAAATGACTCTTTCACAGTTCATAACGCGCTTCTGAAGAGCACACATCAGATTTTGAAACCACCAACCTGATTTTGAAACCAAACAAAATACATTTTCACGGTATTCAACACACAAAGAAGGCACAGAGCAGCGCGCAGGTGCCAGGGTCCAAGTCCTGCCTTTTCCCAGCTATTCCCAGGCAATTCTCAGTCCCTCCCAGTACCTGCTTTTCTCCTCCCATTCTTGCTCCCAGCAGTGGACCATCACGAGCTGCTCTGCTCCCTGCCCGTTCCTCAGCAAAGCAGAGCTTGGCTTTCAGAACTGGATGCTAACACTTACTATAATCCAAATATTAACTTCTAGAATGTAACGAAGGATACAATTAAAGGCAGTTAAGCATCTACTCCTGAATCATACTCATAAATACAGACCATCCAGGCTGTACCCGGAGTCTTGAGCAGATGCTCAGGAACAGCGGGGAGGGCTCCTCCTGCCCAGCGACAGCCAAGCTCAGCCAACTAATACCGAACACCCACATTTAATTCATTAACTGGCATTCAGAGGACAGTCTACATAGAAACATGACAAGCGGGCGTCAAATGCAAAGGTATTTAGTGTTATCGTATATCAGAGGCGCCGCGTATCATTAATTGTGGATACTGCGGTTGTGCTGCTATCAATCAATCACCAAACGTCTCCCTCTCCCTTCCTCCGTCGTCTATCACCCGAGGTATCCAACTGTATATCCATCACCTCGCGCTCCTCAGGCGCGTCCATCACGCTGCTCTCTGAGGACTGAACCATATGGAAGGAGGCGAGCCTCAACTCCCGAGTGGGCACATAAACCCTCTGGGATCTCTCCTCCCCTCCTCCTTTATTTAGGAAGTGTGAGGTAATCCTGGGAGGGCCATTTCTCTCCAACAGTCTCATTCCTCCCTTCCGCAGCCTCCGTCCCCCCTCCCACCCGTGAGTTATTAGATGACATAACATTTGCTTTGGTGAAACATATTATTCAAACCGAGTGGCTTAAAATTGAAATGCTTACATGGTCATGAACCTGGGCTGCAGTTAAAAATAAATCCCTTTATCTGCGCCGCATTCTCAGGCCTGCATTTTCCATGAAAAGTCCTTTAAAAGACTCCGGACTCTGAGCCTGAACAAGATCAAATGTGACTTTTTAAAAATAGGATGCCTGGTCCTCTCCGCTTTCCTCCTTGGGTCGACAATGGGAGATAAATTTGCTCCGCAGGAACCTTTTGTGGGCTGTGCTGCTGAGGCAATTTGCAGTTTGCTGTGGAAAAGGCATCTTACGCTACATTTATCACCCCCTGCCGCTGGCTACAATTCAACCCACTTGGAGGCACTGAGCAGAGGTGCCGAGCGGAGCTCCTGCGTTATTATTCTACATAATAATGGGTGTTCGGGGAAGCAGGAGACAAATATAGAGTATATTGCAGAAAGGCTCAGCTGGGGAATGGAGGTAAAAGGGCCAGGGCTGCAGGGAGGGAAGGCAAAGGGAGGAAGGTTAGCAAAAAAAAAACCTGCAGAAACTTGTTCCTCAAGCGAGGCCTTTCTCCTGCCTCACCTCGCGAGGCTGGATGTCGTCGCCTTACAGCGGGCTCACCTAGACACAAGCATCCTCAGTCGTGGCGCGGGTTCTATCAGCACAGGAATTCCCCGTGTTCTTCCCAGGGGAGCCAGGATGGCCCCTTGGCCAATTCCAGTCTTCCGTAGGGGAGGAGAGGAGACAGAACTCAGCCAGATGCCACAGCGACGCATTTAAAATAAGGACTTCAACAAGAGATAACAGAGCAACTTGTCGCACCGGAGGTCAGGGCTCCAAGAAGTTAATTAGGCTGTCTACAGACATACTGTAAGTCAGAAAGGTATCCAAAGTTTCTGTTTTAACCCTTGACATTCAGTCTTCTACCACGCACACAGATCTCTTTCCTCTACCACAAAACTAAATCCATCTCATTTATCTATAAAACCAGCACGAAAAAAGCTACATAGCACATTGTAAGCACAAACAGGTGATCAGAGGACAGCTCTGTACTTTCATATAGTTCCTTTCTAAGATTCAAACCCAAAAGATGAATAACTTTTTGCTAAAAAGAGTTTCCAGGCAGATACGCCTTTATCTTGCGATCCCATACACTTACAACCCAGAGCTTTGTTGGAAGTCTTTGGCGAGTATTTTGGGCAGCAGACGTCTGGTGAGGAGACGTTCTGAGCATGTAAAATGTAGGAATTTTTCTCATATGCCTACAAAAACATGGCATTCCTCTCATGTTTCCGAATGTCACATCTGTGAGCATTTTATTTTTTGACAACAAGAATGAAACACAATCTCCTGTCGGAGGATGCTGGGGCTTTGATCCTTTAATGGCTTCATCTTTGGTCCCTATCTACGTCCCTGTCTGACACTCATCCTCACCCTTCCTCTGCACACGTACCCGCTTCCCCCACTGCCAGGTTCTACAGTCATGCCGATACCAACTTTTCTTCTCCGGAGCAAGTTGGTTAACCCGATCTTTGAAAGAAAACTTTCAGCCGGGGATTTGTATGCAGCCCCTCGCCAGAAATGCAGATTTAAGGCAACAGCCATATGCAAGGATGAAGGGAGCAGATGTTGTACAATCAAGGGTAATTTAAAAGAGAGGGGGGAAGGTGAGAGAAGGACAAAATGAATCTAAAGTCAAGAAATTTTTGCTGCTATTGTTTCTACAATCACAAAAATGCTGTTCTAACTTTGCACCTCAAGTCCCCCACTGAAAACATTGGGTGTCTGCTGGGTCACTGCCGCCACACGCCACCTCTCTCTTTACAGATATTGTAATTTCAGGGCCACGCTATTGTTTCTCGCACTGAGTGGAGAATTCATCTTGCACATCTTTCATCCTCCAGGCTCTTTCAAAGATGGAGAATTCCCCGCTTTTGAGCCATGAAGACTTCTGACAAACACAATGCAAAGGGATCCCATCACCACATCCAGCAGTAGAGGCAAATAGGAGTCAATCATGCTGTAATCTATCATCCAGTCAGTGCAACCCTCATCTTTGTTTTCTCCTTCCTCTAAAAAGCATGAGCATCATCAGTCACGTCCTATGAAAGACGATCTCACAGAGGAGCCCGAGGGGGTGCTGCTGGTGTGCTTCACGGCTCGCTGCAGGGTCCAGCTTTCTGCTAATGGCATCTCCTGCAGATGCAATGCTTGATGAGGCTAAGCCACAAATGTTCCTGCAGCCACAGCAAGGCAGAAGGAAAGGCAGAACTCACCGAGAATTGCTGCAACTTGCTTGCCTCGGCCACAAAAAGCAGAGGTAAGACTAGGCCTTGTGAAATTAAGAAAGGATGAACGCAGCAGATGAGGGTCATAGAATAGTTGGGTTGGGAAAAATCTCAAAGCCCATCCAGTTTCACCTCCTGCCATGGGCAGAGACACGTCCCACTGGATCTGATTACACAAAGCCTCATCCAACCTGTCCTTGAACGCCTCCAGGGATGGGGCAGAGTTCTGTGTTGGCTCCAGATTCCAAAAGAACCAAGGCAGCAGTGCTAAGACTTCACCTCTTCTCTCTACTTTTAGTACTGTCAGACTTTAGCGTCTGTAGAGACCAAATTGTGCCTTCCTTCCACGAAAAGAGATTGAAAAGGGAAAATAAAAGTTATTTTTTTGGTAATTCAATGCAATACTAATCAATTGTGACAGAGTCTAGAGAATATTTTCATGGTGCCAATTACTTAAAGGGCAAAGATGCCATAGTCCCATTAAAGTAATAGCGCAGACGGCTCTCTAGGACATTGTGGAACAATGTACTAAATGTTGTTCAACTTGTTCAATGAAATAAAGTATTGGATCATTAACCTTACCAATGTCAATGTGTTGTCACTATCAAATTCAACTAAACGAGCGTCCAAGGTAATAGTGAGCAGCACACTTCCGACCAAGGAATGCATTAATACATTACAAGCTGCTAATAAAGAGGAACTGTAATGCAGTGCGAGGAACTCGGAGAAGAGCTATAAATGTGCATTAAAGAGAGAGGGACAGCCTAGACGGGATAGATGGAAACTTACAGGTATGGGTGGGTGTGCACAGGCAGATTTATGCACTCGCGCATCCACATTTACAACCCATGAAGTGACTAAACAGAAAATTTATGAAAGCTCCAAAGCTGTAAACACACGTTACAGGAGCAAACATTCGCAGACTTCCTTTGGAACAGGATCCCACATCTCATAGAATCATAGAATGGTTTGGGCTGGAAGAGGCCTCAAATCCTCCAGTTCCACTCTTGGCCATGGGCAGGGATACCTCCCACTGGCTCAGGGGCTCCGAGCCCCATCCAACCTGGCCTGGAACCCCTCCAGGGATGGGGCAGCCACCACTGCTCTGGGCAACCTGGGCCAGGGCCTCCCCACCTGAACAGCAAAACATTTCTCCCTCAGATCTCATCTCAATCTCCCCTCTTTCAGCTGAAAAATGATCCCCTCATCCCATCCTTGCAGTTCCCCCTCCCCAGCTTTCCTGGAGCCCCTTTCAGTGCTGGAAGCTGCTCTAAGGTCTCCCTGGAGCCTTCTCTTCTCCAGGCTGAACAACCCCAATTCTTAGTCTGTCCCTGCACGGAGGTGCTCCAGCCCTCGGATCATCTCCGTGGCCTCCTCTGGACTCTAACAGATCCACGTCCTTCCTGTGCTGAGGACTCCAGAAACTCATGGGAGCAGGGATAACTGTGTGAGTAGTCAATGGTTACCAGAGCAGATGTCCTTTGATGCTTGCAATCCTATTTCAATTTTATAATGAAATGGAAGACAGAAATACATAGATTTAAGATATGCAGCAGCGGAGAACCCACTAGGACACCAGGCATCGCTGCCGTTATTGCTAGGCCCATTCGTAGTTCATAATTAATAACTTAAATGGAGTAATTTAAAATTGTTAATTCTTTTCACAGAGTCTGCACGAGCTCAGGTGATGTCAGACACACTGTCACCAGGAAGGTTAAATACTCTTGGTAGTTGCTAATTACCTAATCACCATTACTATCTCACATTAATTCTACCCTAAGAACAGATTTCATTACGGCTAACCCGAGTTATTAGAGAATGAGCTGTAAAGAAAACCCCTGTTGTTTGCATTCATTTAAAGGAGAGAAAAAAAAGCCCATAATAAGAACATTTCCCTTGAGCATCAGGCAGTCCAGGAGAGCCGTGAGCAGACTCCCTTCCTGGCAGTGGGAGCTCTGCTCCGACACCTGCTCTGCATTCTAGCGGGAACGGCCCCTTTGCAGGCGTCGATGCCCGAGCACAGCACGCACACAGCTCCGCATCCTCTGTGCACTCCATGCATAAACACAAGGTGGCTTTAGCCTTGATCGGATGCCATTTCTGCCTTCTAAATGCATATTTTATTGATTAGCTTGTGGATACCCTTGAAGACAAACCCTCGAGTCCCCAGCTAGCGTGGAAGTGGCACTGAGTGGAACTTGTTTGCATTTTAGCTTCTTGTTCTCCTCACACATGGAGAACTCCCATTGTTCAGACTGCCTCTCAAGCATCCCTTTGACGTCAGAGACGGTTGATAAAAGCCATGAGACTGACTCAGCTCCATTTTCAGCATGGCCAAAGCAGCCACTTCTGCTCAGAGTTGCAGAAGTGATGGGTTTTGCTAAAAACCCTGTCCATCAGCTCCCTCGCAGGATAATTCAGCTTCCCCGTGCCTGCAATGTGTGCAGGGGAGGGAGACAGAGCTGCTGCTTCAACCCTTTCACCTAGAAGCACACCAAGTTGTCTTGTGATGGGAAACATCTTAGTGCTTTTCTTGTGCAAGGAAGTCTACGTCCGAGGTAGAAAGCAGCTCCAAGCAGTGAGGTCTGGTCCATGCCAGGAGACGAACGTCCTCTTTGTCCAACCCCACACTGACAATGGCTGATGGGTCATGGATATGCGATTCAAGACTTCTACCTCCGCGAGAGGCAGCAGGAACACTTCCAAGACAGGTAGATTTTATGCCTGTTTTTAGTGCTGTGCTATTAATCCTTACATCCAATTCAAACTGTGCATTAGGCGATGGCAGCTCCATAGTTGCAAGCTTTTGAAATGCTAATTGTCAAACCAAAGTTTAGAAAGACTGTTTCAAAGCAAAGTTGCCATTATTTGTCGGCTGCACTCTAAATGCAAGAAGCTCAATTATCTGGAGTGTCAAACTTGTGACACCTTTGCTGATCCATAAAAACAAGGGAGATTAAAGAGTTTTCAGGAGTAGAATCTCATTTTGATGCTCAAGCTTATTTATTGAATTATACATCGCGGCCAATCCCAAAGCCAGCTTGGTGATCAGGTCAAGGTATTTACCTACAGCAGCCTAATGGAGAGACAGCACCCGGCTGGTAGAAGCACTTTCGTTTCCATGGATTTTCTGAGCCAGAAGTCTAATTTTAAGACCTGGAGAAGAGCATTGGTGACTCTTCAGGCTTTTGGCTGTCTATAAAAAGACAACAAAGGATTGCCTTTATTGTTCCCTTGACTTTCTCTGCTATTAATGTATGGTAGAGAGCATTAGCTTCTCACAGGGAAAGACATTGAGAGCTACGTAAAAGATGAAAAGCATGAAAATGCAGGTTTGTGGGAATTTGCATTTGCAATTCAACATTCTTCTGGGAAGCAGCGTCTGCTGCATATCCTAAAAGCAGAGGAAGACATCCTCATGCCAGCGTGCAATGAGTTTCCTGGTTCTGTGCTAGAAATAAGTACTCCCTGCTCGGTGACGATGCACAAACGGGGACGCAGCAGCCCTGCCCTCCAGCCACAGCTCTCCTTATGTCTCAGTACTTCATCTGGGAAGGTAATGACAAGACTGTTCCACAAAACCCAAACTGATCAGAGAAGATGAAGTGGAAAAGGTAAATCTAAAAAAAAAAAATACTGCCAAGCGCTGCTGAAATCCCACTAATATCAAGCACATGAGATCAAATATTAAGTAGCAGCATCCTCCTCTGTTAACGAGAGCCTGCTCATGAGTAACCTTGCTGCTTTTGGCGTTATCAGCTCTGAGATAGCAATGAGGGATTCAGCCTAGCGCTAAGCTGGACTTCACCGCTGTGCGGGCTCTTTGCAGGATGCTCCCAGCCCTCCCACACGTTTCTATGCTCCATCACAACTACAATATTCTTATTCTGCTTTTAACTCTCTCCCTAAAACTTCAGCTCAGTAGTAGCCTGCTGAATAAGCTTTGGCTCGACTTAAGTCAGAGAAAACCATACTATGATGTCCTAATGCAAAAGAATGTGGCAGGCTCTATTCCAGATCACTCGCAAGATGAAACACGACGTTTTTGTCCCATTCAGGGTACCACGTTACACTCTGTAGCCTCTAAAGATTCAAAAGCAATAAAAGGTTATGAGCCACATCAGCGATCACATTTCTCACGCTTCGCTTCATCTACAATTTGTATTTTGTATTTTTGCCGGACAGTGGCACAGGACAGAATTTTTCAGAATGGGCTGTCTCATTTTTTTGTCACAAGAGGCTTCCACTTACCACAGTGACCTCTTCTGAGCACATGGCCTTCTGCTGGTCCCCTCACAGAGATTGGTTCCGGATGGCAGAACACCTTCTCATTTCACCCTCGGAGAATCCCACATCACTGATGAAATAGATTTCTTTACCACACCACTGATCCGTGGGCTGAGGCAGGCCTTGCTGCTATCTGCAAGGACATGAAGCCAACTCTGGTCTAACCAGATGTCTACTTGATGGTTTACACGACAGACTGAGAGCTGGGGCTCTTCAGCCTGGAGGACAGAAGGCTTTGAGGAGACCTCAGAGCAGCTTCCAGCACTGAAAGGGGCTCCAGGAAAGCTGGAGAGGGGCTTTTTACAAGGGCCTGGAGTGACAGGATGAGGGGGAATGGCTTTAAATTGGAAGGGGAAAGATTTAGACTGGACATCATGAAGAAATTCTTCACAATGAGGGTGGGGAGGCCCAGGTTGCCCAAAGAAGTCACATCAGCTGCGGTTACAGAAGAACCACAGAATAAAGCTGACTTTCAGTGAAATTGCTAAAGGATGGGAACAGACCAGAAAGCACATTTGCCACAAACCAGGTCACCGCTCAACAGTCCCACTGAACACACCACACACATGTCCTGGTACTCCATCACTGTCGGCAGAAGCTTAAGGGGTAACAGCAAAGTAGTTAAGTGTCAGGATTACTAATTAAGGGGTTAATAGGCCTGGCTGAACTTTTGTCTCCATTGTTAAGAGGGTTGTAGATGCCAGGATTTGATTATCTGGTCAAACGGACATGCTGGGATGCAGTTAGAGTTCTCTCTCATCAGCTGGGCTACTCCATGCTACAGCAAATTTTATCCCTTTCACAGAATAGTAACACGGAACGCAGGTCTCCAGCCAAACCCAACATCAATCCAGCCCTTCCTGATGAAACGGGAAAGCTCAAACACAAACCCAGCTCTGCTGGTTCTCTGGGCTCAGTATTTCTGCAGCTGAATAAGGATTCAGCTACATCTTTATCGCCCTTTATCATCAATAGCTCTTCTCCTAATGGTGCCTTCAAGATGGTTTTATCCTACCCGAAAAAAAGACAGAAGGCGTCTTTTTCCGCCTGTGTTCAGAATCCCTCCTCGGAAGCTTCTAAACAAGGCCAAATGTCACCATGAGCTTTCAGCTCTAACTCAGCCCGTTTCTTTCGCTCCCCCTGTTCCTGACATCCACGCCGGAGAGCCCGACGCGGGAGCCGCCTGCTCCAGAGAGCAAACGGTGATTTCATCCTGCTGCGAGGAAAACCTGGGTTTCTACATCCCAGCAAGCCTTGCTCAAAGTCACCTCTGCTGCAGTCAGGTGCTAAAGTGCGGAGGAAGGAAAGCCGGGCATAAGGCGCGCTTGGAATTTAAAGCTTCTCAGGATTCAAAAGAAATCATCATAATTTCTGGGGAAGAGTGGGAGGTCCAAGTGTAACCAAAAGCTGCTATTTCCAAAGAAAGCTTAAAGTTTTACCCAAGCTGCACAGCAGATTAGTAAACTGTCTCCCATTCCGTTTTAAAACATATAAACAGGGCTGATCAGTAACGCTGAGCAGCCTCAAGATTGCCAAGCAGTGCTATAAATCAGTTCCCTACAAGTTAAGGACTTGAGCCTTTAGCATATGTAATCTTATTAAAAAAAATACAGTAATGCTCTTCTGGAGCCAAGGCAGCAGAAGGACGTCAAACGGGGATGTACAATAGAGCTTGGGCTGCCAAGTTTAATGCATCCAAAATGAATAACCTGCCTCAGAGACCCAATCGAGGCTCCAAATGCCCCTTTGAAGCCCCACGGAGATACTCCTCGTTCAGGTGGTCCAAACCAAGTGGGACTTGGCAGTGCCAGAGCACGAAAAGGCTGAGACCGCGTTGTGGTTTGGAGTCATTCCATGTTGGATACCTCTAGCTAGAAGCATTAGTTTCAAATTAAAGCATAGCCCTTCACCTGAACTAAACGCCTTCGCCCTCTGGGCACAGAAAGGAGCTGGAGTCTCTGGTTTTTAGCACCTACTGCCTTAACGAGTTCAGGCTGGGATACAGCTGCACTCTGTAGTTACTGCCATGTTCCAGTACATTTAACACCTCCTAAAGGTGGATAAAACCACATACACTACTGGGTTTTAGCGAGTGAAATATTCTTATGATTTCTCTTTTTTAAGCTGCAGTAGACAAACAGTGCAGTCCAAGAGAAAACTGATCTGGGCAAAGCCACTCGAAATTCATGTGTTTGCCCCATTTGTTCCATCCCCTGGCCCCAAAGCTGTCTAGGAGGCGGGACGAATTGCAGCTGCATCTCTTGGATGCAATTAGTTGGGATGCCATGCTAACATGACCTTCGGCTGGTGAAGATATCTAAAAAAAAAAAAGCCAGATTTTGAGGGAAAAAAATCAACTATGTCTGAGATTTTTCTTCCACACCATTGCCTGTCTGCTGACAAATCCACGTTTGTAATACAACATGAGCGGACAGCTGAGCAGCTGCTGCTGTGGGTAGCTAGAAAACACAGCGCTTCTCTTCCCATTTCTAAAGGGCCCTCTAGGATATTCTACCACTGTTTTAAAGGGATATTTGATTTCATTTGCAACTTAAGACTTATTGTCTGGGATGCACAGTAAACCTTAAAGTGCTACGGGGAAGCTCAAGAGTGCAGCTTTCTCTTCCAGCTGCAGATTCTGCTGGTGATGAAAACCCAAGGTGGGACTGCAGCATTGCAGCTCAACTCCTGGGCTGCGGGAGGTCACCGGCAAACTCCACTTTGCAAAGTCAAACAAGGAGGAGGAGGGTGGCTCAGAAATCCCACCACGAGCCCCTCTCCACTGGCCTTGGGGAGTTATCTGCCTCCTCACCATCTCCTCTGCAAAGTGCGCTTCAAAAGCCTCACACTTAAAATAGCATTAGATGCAAAAGCAGTAACAAAAGAGAGCATGGAGAATCGAGGGACAAAAGAACAAGAGGTTTTCAAACCAAGCAAGTGGCAGAAAGGAGTCTAAGGAGCTGTTTGGATGCTTTAAGATCTAATCCATCACCTTTTTTTCCTCACTGGCCTTTTAATTTATTTATATATTTATTTTTATGGGGGCTATTTCATGAAAACAGGTTTGATGCTTTTACACCACAGTAAGTGCCCCGGGGAAAAGCAGATAAAAAGCAATAATACAACTAATGGAAAGAAACTTTACAGCATTAACTGGTCAGGAGCTCAGAAGAAACCACCAACTGGTGGGTACGAGATGTAATCTTTTTATTTTGACTTTATTTTCTGGCACACCGCATCAGCGCATAAAATTCATATGTAAGGAGACAGGTTTCCAGCGTGCAGATAAAGTCAAAATGACTCATTTCGGAACAGCGATACGATAGCAAAGATGTATGCTGCAACCCTACTGATTTACTTCCCCTGCTAAGCAAAGTGCCAGATGTTGTTCTCGTTGAGATCAGTATCAGTTCCTTTTGCCAGATTACCCCACTGGCAGCACGGGAGTGCAAAGATGCTCAGACCTGAAGAACAAAAGCACCTTGTTCAAAGAGGGGAGGGAAAAGAATATCTCACTTTGGATTTATTGGGTCGTACTTACAGGTTTATACAGGGCAGCTTTATCAGCTTTTCTGCCTTTGCTTCCCAGCGGAGGCAATCCCCTACCCAGCAGGAGCCGAGAGTTTGATTTGAGGAAGCCCAACAGGAGAGAAAGCCTGAGGGGTCAGACACCTGAGGTCACTTCATGCAACAGGAATCCTAGAACTGTTTGGTTGCAAAAAACCTTTGAGGTCAAGTCCAACCATCCCTGTCCACTACTAAACCGCCCCTGAGTACCTCATCTGTCCATCCTTTAAACCCCTCCAGGGATGGGGACTCCACCGCCTCCCAGGGCAGCCTCTGCCAGTGCCCGAGAACCCTCTTGGTGAAGAATTTCTTCATGATGTCTAATCTGAGCCTGCCCTGGCACAACTTGAGGCCATTTCCTCTTGCGCTCCAGCCTCTCCATGTCCTTCTTGAACTGAGGGGCCCAAAAGTGAACCCAGGATTGGGGGGCAGCCTCACCAGTGCTGAATCCAGGGGCACAACCCCCTCCCTGGTCCTGCTGGCCACTCCATTTCTCATACAGACCAAGATGCCATTGGCCTTCTTGGCCACCGCTGTGCACCCTGTCCCTTCTCCCATCCTTCCCCTGCCCGTGTCATCAAACACACACTGGGAAATCAAATATGCATTCATTTTCCTTGCTCCAAACACAGTTACTGTTAATTAGCAGGTGCAGTGCTCTGGCTACCTAAGTGCTGGGCTAACATGAAATGATTGAGCTTTGCAGTGTTTTCCTTGTGATGAATTAGGAGGTCGTTATCCTACAGAGGGGCAGATGAAGTGTGGAAATCTCACTTTTCCATGCCCCAACTGCCACGCTCCTGACTTTCGTTAGGAAACAGAAAACCACAAGGCTGTGCTGGAACAGGGCGCAGCGGTCCGAGATGACCTTGTCAGTCTGCCAGTTATCTGCCTATCCATCCACCCTGCCTGTCCTCCTTTCTGTCCTCCCACCAAGTGGTGGTTATGACATTCAACCAGGAAAGGAATTCAGAGGGTGGGAGGAAGGGAAACACATCCGCTTTGTCAAAATGATCGATTTGCTATAAAACTCTATGACTTCAACATCCAACTTGCTCTGGTTTAACGGGGCTGTCAGCAGTAGACGGTTAGCTTAACTTACGGAAATCAAGAGAATGCCTTCTCGTTGCTTTGTACATCACGATGAACAATGACCTGACAGGAGAAACAAGCCCTGATTAAGACAGGATTGCTTTTGGGGCACACCAGTAATCAGGTATGAAGGAAACCGAAGAGTAGCCGCACTCAGATATTAGCCCAAATGTCCAGATGTCTTGGAATTATTTTTTCAACCACAATAGATAACTCCTGACTGATGGGCCTAACAAGGATGAACTCTGCAACCAAGGGGAGCCATCTATTAAATTAACAAGTATATTTTCAATTCCTTCTAAACAGAACATCGTTTAATCACATCTTCAAAGCCAGAAAGAAATGTTAAATGTCTTTCAGAAGCAATTTCTGCAGAGGTGAGCCTGGCCAAGGGGAGCTGACAAAAGCATGTGCTGTCGCTCAGAGCCTCCGCTACAACCTGAAGAGCAAACTCTGACATTCACATTCACTTTTATTCTCACCTACTAAATGAGGAGCCACCACAACTCCCACCAAAGAAGAGTGAGGTTCCCACTGCAACCGCCCCACCCAGGGACATAACCAGGAATCAGAGAGACGCCGTGTTTGTTGGTGTAAGGACTAATGTGGATAGTTGGGCGTTTCACTGACCCATTGGACCCAAAACCTAATTTTTCATATAAGAAATTCGGTTCTTTGAGCTATCACAGAGCTGTCCCCCCTCCCCCAGGTAAATGACGCCTTCATCAAAATTGCCAGTCATCAAAAGTAATTATTCAAGGAAGCCCAAGGCTATAACGATGGATTTAAATACAGAACAGCATGCTGGGTTAGTGTCTGGGAAACTTAGTTTGTCATTTCCTTCAGCTCTTCTCTTTAAAAATGTATTTCTGCACTCATGAGAGTTCCCAGGCTGCCTGTTCAGGAACCCAACGCTTGACTACATTCAGTTTAAGATGAGCGAGGCTCCGGCACAGCCTTCCCTTCACCAGACCCTTTGGAAATCCACATGTGGGGCAACCTCACCGTGCTGGGATGGATGGGATATCCCTTCTCATACTGCTGTTACCAGGACCACATCGAGCAGCATCCCCAGTCCATGGCACAGCTCACACAAAGGCATCACGGACACTGCCAGAGCCCAAAGACAGCCAGGGACCCTAGCTCCACTCTCTGCCAGACCCCAAACTCGAGCTCAGAAGAGCTGTACACCTCACTTCTCACTATTCCCATACTCTCTCCTTCCCTCTCAAAGGCTGTCTGCAGGATGAGAACTTCTTAGAGGTACTAAAAGCTCTGAAGTGACTTATTGCTTTCTTTCCACAGTGGATAGCTACCCCCTATCAGACTACAGAATCACAGAATTGTTTAGGTTGGAAAAAACCTTTAAGATCATCAAATCCAATCCTTAACCCAACACTGCCAACTCCACCGCCAAACCATGCAACACGTCCATGCAGGGATGGGGACTCCACTCTGCCAGTGCTTGGCAACCCCTTCAGTCAAGGAATGTTTCTTAACATCCAATCTAACTCCCCCCTGGAACAACTCGAGGCCATTTCCTCTCATCCCATCACTTCTGACTTGGGAGAAGAGCTCAGCACCCACCTCACCACAACCTCCTTTCAGGAGCTGCAGACAGCAATAAGGTCTCCCCTCAGCCTCCTCTTCTCCAGGATAAACAGCCCCAGGGCCCTCAGGCGCTCCCAGAACCCCTGGGCTCCAGCCCCTTCCCAGCTCCGTTCCTTTCTCCCGACACTCTCACACAGAGGGAGGGGTGGGCTGGAGAGATCTGTGCCGGGAAACTGCATGAAACTATTTGGAACTGCAAAACAATAACAAATCACTTCCTCATTAACAGCACAATCATGTCGTTCTGCAGATGCCGCCTTGGCTTTGCAAGAGGATGGCCTGAAATCGCTTTCCAGGAAAAATACCACCACAAAACCCTCCCCAGCCATGAAGCTCATCCCTCCTCCTTCTTCTCCCTCTCCTCTGTAGTTTCCTAACTGCAACTTCAGCCATTAGCTGGTGAACCAGTCCTGGATGCAATCTGCAGCAATGCTTATTTAGGCCTGCAGGCAATTCCCTCACCTTTTAAACGTTCCTGGGGAGCGCTTAGAATTATCTTTTTTTAAAAAAAAAAAAGAAAACAAATTCAGTTAATTTAATTATAGCTGGGATTTAAAAGCCATCAGCTTAATAAGTACCAGGGATCTGTATCATTGCTATCAGCATCTTTGAAAACTGCTGAACAATGCCTGTGCCACTTAGAGGCTGCAGAGATGGGGTTGAGAGATAGCTCCAGGCGGCTCCCTTCCCTCGCAGCCCCACAGGCTCTCCCAGACTCCCCAGTCCATCTCTCTGACTGGTTCCCACACCCCTGGAGGTGGCCCTGCCCTGTAGCGTGGGTACATTCGCACTCAGCAGCTCCTTAGTGACCGCTCAAAGCTCAGACTCGCATCGCATCTCTAAAGGTCAGCCAAGTCCAGTGACATTTTAGTTTATCTTCAGTCAAAGGTGTCTCTAACCATAGGGTTTGACTGTGCCTGAACTCCCTGCGCCCCGGGAGTGCACTGCAGGCGCCCACAGCAGCTGCCTTCACACCACAAACATCCCTTTACCTGACTTTAAGGCCATCGCTGGTGAGGGATGCACCGCTCTTCACATCTCTGTGGATTGGTACCACCTCTCCTACCAGCTGTCACAGCGTGTTTGGTTCTTGGGTCCCCCGCTTGCCTTTCCAAGACGTTTTTCCAAGAGGAAAGTGGGTCCAATTCTCCTCTGCACTAAAGTCCTAGAAACACAGAATGTTCCGAGTTGGGAGGGACCCACAAGCATTATCAAGTCCAACAACTCCTTATCAGCCAGAGCAGTTTGGAAATGACCTTCAAGCCCTTCCAGGGATAAGGTCAAGCTCTGACAGAACTAGACAGTCTCCCCTCAAAACACACACACAAATACTCTTCCCAGCTGGTTGGAAGAGCCTCCTCCTGCTCTGCCAAGGTGTAAATCACTGCACGAGGTGTAAGGCTGCAGAGTCTGGAAAGAGCCCGGCTGCAGAAATGGCTCTGCTGAGAATAACAAATTATCATCTTATCTTCACTGATGCTGCATTTTATTGCTTCTTAATATTTTTTTCTGGGCTGTTCATGGCCTTTTATCATCTCTCCTGCTCTTGATCACAGCTTTATGGCCTGCTCTTCCCTCCCTAATTTTTCCCCCCCCTCTGTCTTACTGGTCTCTATTTCTCTCTTCCAAACAATGCCTTTTCACAGCCACCTCATCCACTCTGGCTGCTGATAATCCTCAAGGTTCACTTGTTTTCTGCATTGTTATTTGCAATTTATCTGATTCCAAACTGTGACATTATTCTTCGCTGTGATATACAGTCGTCTGGCTACTGCTAAACATGCACAAGTGTATTACTCTGCATTGACAAATTTTATTTATTTATTTAGCTGCCCTCCCAAGTCTAGAGCTGCATTCACTAAATTAAGGATTTTGACGTCTGCAAATCATAACCCCCTCACGCAGATAAGGCAGAAATCATTACTGTAAGCCCTGCCATTACATGGAAGAATTTAGGTCAAACTGCTTTGTCCTTGGACAGCTTCCCTGGATATCAAATTCAGCGCATCATCCTTTTATGCAAGTTCTCTCTGGACCCCAAAGAACCAGTGGTGCCCCGACTTTATACTGGAAACCTTTAAACCCACCAGAAGGAGCAGAGCTGACCTGCAGAGAACATCAAAGCAGGAGGATTACTCAGCAGCACACGTGCAGGAGGTCACTGCCTCCACCATGGTGGGCAAGAGGTCGCGAGGACAAAGGAGTGCACCGACAGAAAGGGGTTTAGAACGCCAGCCAAGCCTTGAGCACCTTCTTCACACTGTCAATGAAGAAAAACCTCAGTGGCAAACACGGGGATTTTGAGCAAGGTAACCAAATGGAGACAATTCCTTCCTGCCCTCTGCATTGGGAAACATCCACTCATCTCAGCAACCCCGTGTCAGGTGGGGCTTTCTGCAAGTCTCTACGAGTTACCTGCTAACAAAATCTACTTTCCCTCTGTACTTTTCATTTCTATTAAGTTAAACCACAAGCACAAACACTGGAGATACTATCGGAGCTTTCGTCTTCAGATGTGCAGATGGGAGGGCTGCAGAACAGAGCCGGGTAGGGAATACAGGTCACCGATCCGGGCACCGGGGACACCGTGGCACGGTATCATCAGCGAACTGAAAGGCTGTAGCTCCACTTCCCTGGGTCTTCATTCCCTGCCTTGCAAAGATCCCTCGCCAGCAAGATCATGGATTCATAAATGGATTAAAGAGGGAAAATGGAACCATAAGGATTTGGAGAAGTCCTACCCCACTTGGAGCACTTAACTGAGGTTACCAAGTCAGAAATCCAATAGCTAATAGCTGTGGAGTCATCAGAAAAAACATCACTGGAAGCTATTTGGCTACAGATCGAGTCAATTACCTTCTGGAGGTGTCTCACTATTTCTCTTATGGGCAACTCTGCTCCCAGATCAGCACCTCCGACAAAGCAGCAAAAAAAAGCCAGCAGGATGCTTTCCAGTGGGTCCCATCCCACAGCTCCACAGAATCACAGAACGGGTTGGAAGGGACCTCAAAGCCCACCCAGTTCCAACCCCTCTGCCACGTGCAGCCTCTAAGGGATGCACACTCGGCAAGCGCCCAGTGCTGCTCCCAGGGATCTGGAATCTTGGGCATCCAGCTTAATTTAAGCCCTCCAACACCTTTACCATGGAACACAATGACCTTCTCCTGCCTGCTGCAGCTCCGTGGGAGATGAGCTCTGTGCTTGCACTACATGATGGGACACAGTCCTGTCCAGAGCTCCTGTGCACCAATTCCCTAATCATATAACGACTTGATGGATGGCAGGAGTAGACTCAGGGGATTTCTTTTTATGCAGAGCTCCTAGATACCAATCAGCAACAATAGGTTTTCTATAGACAAAAGAGACAGAGAGGAATATCTGCAAGGGGAATGTCTCCTGATAAGTGGCAAAGCGATATCCCTCCCCTTGGCATTCTTCAGACACAGCTAAGGCGAGTTTGGACACCACCAGCTCCCATTGATCGCCCGTATGATGGGTTTGCTGGATTATTGACAAAATGCTCTGTAATCATTCTGCTGTAACAAGAAAGGCAACAGGACAGGCCTGAGGAACAAGGAACAGATCAGATGTTTGTCACATATTAAAGACCCAATCACCAGAGTTGCACACCCGATTAAAAGCAATAAAGGGAAGCAGGAAGGCTCTGTGCTTCCCTGCAGCCAGCTCGTGTTTGCTCAAGGGCCACGGCCGTTCTCATCACAAGGATGTGATGGTGGGTTTGCTCTGCTGCCAGGTCCGGAAGGTGATGAGGAAGAGAGATTCGGTTTCCTCAGGAACCTTCCCTTGGTACGTCTGGTTTAAATGAGTTTAGTTTAGGTTAGCCATGACAATGTGGCCTCCAGATCAGAACACCTGGAGAGAAGGTACAGCATGCTTGCGTTTCCCTACCTTGTGTCGACATATCCATGATAACCTGCTCGTACACAGAAGCGATGCAAGCTATGGAGAAGACAGCAGAAGAGAGACCAGAACTATGCCTCTGAAAAGAGCAAACGATTGACTTTAGTTCTACAACACTAGGAAAGACTGAAGTGTGGCCTCACCACTAAAGGACCACCACCACTCTGCACATCTGAAAACATCCTGTGCTTTGAAGAACTAAGCCCTAAGCCCTAGAGAAAGTCCATTGCTGTGCAAGATGTGCAATCCTGATGTTACACAGACTATCAAAAGGCCATCAAATGGTAATAACTTCAACTTCCAGCTTGTGTTATATTTGAACCGGTGACCTTATCAACCCCTTGCACTACTTAATCATATATTAACAGCAGATTTGTCGCTTCATGCCTAGAGTTGTTGTGTGTAGACACTGCTAAACGGCCAGGGAATTCTGTCCCAGAGAACCCTGCATTGCAGTGATGAAATAACTCCCTTAATGTAGACATAAAAGTCATCTTTAGTTAGAATTCAAAGAACAACACAAATTATGATTACCATCAAGTACTATGGAGCACGAGGCAAGGAAAATAAAGTATAATGCAGCTGCTTAGTAAAGAAAGTGGCAAGAGAATTAGGTAGTAATGAATCATAGAATGATTTGAATTGGAAGGGATCTTAAATATTACTTGGTTCTACCTCCCTGCCATGGGCAGGGACACCTCCCACTGGATCAGGGGCTCCAAGCCGCATCCAACCTGGCCTGGAACCCCTCCAGGGATGGGGCAGCCACCACTGCTCTGGGCAACCTGGGCCAGGGCCTCCCCACCCTCACAGCAAAACACTTCTTCCCAAAATCTCATCTCAATTTCCCCTCTTTCAGCTGAAAACTGTTCCCCCTCATCTTATCCCTGCACTCCCTGACCCAGAGCTCCTCCCCAGCTTTCCTGGAGCCCCTTTCAGGACCAGAAGCAGCTCTAAGGTCTTCCTGGATCCCTCTCTTCTCCAGGCTGAACCTGTTCCAAATCATTCTTACGTTGGGGATTCCAGAACTGGACATGGGACTCCAGAACTGGACATGGGACTCCAAGCGCGATCTCGGGTAGACTCGATGACTCCAGTTGCGGGCATATGCTCAGACCGGGATGGGAATGGGACACATAAGGCTGCACGAGGGAAATGGAGTCAGCCTGAGACCAGAGCAGAGCGACACAAGGGACAGCCAGGAGGGCTGCACAACACTGATGACTCCCAAGAACCGTGCAACTATTTTATGAACTTGGGTTTACAGAAGCAAGTGCCTTCCCGCTAATTTTCATTTCTTACGACAACCATCTTCTAGAAAATGTACTTAAAGCCAAGCCAACAGATACACTCGCTTCCCTTGGTTATGAACAATTTCACTTTACTGCTTTGTGTGTATAAATCCAGAGCAGAGCGAGACCTGCATGGGAAGGCAACGAAGAGTCTTTCAAGAGTCTCAGAAGAAAGCTAATTGGTCTCTAACCTAAATCATAAAAAGACCTGTAATTATACAGCTCAGAATTAACACAGAGGGCTTCTAAAAAAGGCCATTTTTTAAGTGAATTTATACTATTATAAGACCTGTCGCTTCTGAGTAATAAAACCAGCGATGTTACGTTAAGCCCTGTGTTATCCTGTTTGCTCAGATGGTGCTTATGCCAGCTGTATCCAGCAGAAAAGCAGTTTCCAATTTATTTTTATGGCTCCTCTCTAAAAGCATTCCATTACAGGAATATTACAGCGTATGAAGTTTCAAACCACCATCGGCACTTTATTTGCTTGTTTTGCTGGAGTGGAATAAACAGTTATTCCCAGTAAATGTTATTACAACTCCACGTGTGCAACGCTGCACTTAAGGGTCAAGCCCTGCTTGCTCTGAGCACCCCAATTTTTGTCCCCCTGAGGAGCTTAGTCTCTGCTTCGAGAAATAAAGTGGATGGAAACTTTACTTTTGGTTTTACCGGGTTGCATGCAGGGGCGTTTCAGGCAAAGCGGTTTATGAAAGGAGGTTCCTCGGTCAGCTAGGAAGAATGGAGAGAAGGTCTGACGTGGAGCTGGATCAGTTTAAGCACAAAATATTCTGGCCAAAACACATCTTTGCCACGCTTTTTGCTTCTAAAGGCATGGAAATGTATATTTTATGTTTTTATCAAGGCATTGAAAAGTTTCGCTATCTGAAGCTCTGAATTTGTCAAAGCCATTTGTGGGTTCCTCATGCAAGAAGCATCCTGTCATCTCTAGGACTCGGTTCGTCTCACCTACCATGAGCTCCTCATCCCGTGGGAGGTGTTCGTGCCCATGGCAGCGGGTGGGACTGGATGGGCTTTGATATCCCTTCCAGCCCAAACCATCCCCGTGATTCTACAAAGCCTCACTGATTTCAGTGGCTGGATCTTTAATTCTTCATCTTATGAAACGCTGAACAAAGTAATTAGATCATGAGATAATTAGATCATGAGATAATTGTCTTTGTGTTGCTGTTCAACAACGCAGCACCTTTGGGACCTGTATCTCACAATCTTCATTCCAAGGTAAGGGAGGTGTGGCATAGCTTGCAAATAAAACCTCATATCTTAACTGATTATTTCATAACATCTGAGCCTTAAATAAAACTGCAAATACAGACAAAGTAGTACAAAATTGTGGTTTCAACCCAATTTACAATGATGTCGTTGGAATACCTAACCTGGGCAAGTAAAATATATCTGGCTATTAAACTTGGAGCCAAAGAAAATACAGAAAGAATGCTTTTTTAATGCCCACGCTGGGATTATTTTTCCATGTTATTAGGTGAAGCAAAGTCAGAGCTAGCAAACTGTCCCAACCAAATTGGAAAGTTATACCAAGAGTAATCGTTACCCAATAAAAAAAAATAGAAAAATATACAGCCAGGCCCTCTCTTCCAAGTCTTTAAATCCCTCCCTGAACTAATCTTTCCCCTACACTGTTGGGCTCAACAATGTGATATTTTATGGCTTTTAGGGTCAGAAATTCACTCACTATATTATCAACTCAAGGGAAAAAAAGTGGAAGGAAAGATTTGTGTCTTCTTTGGACAGTAAAACCAACAAATCTCCTCCACTGTCAGGCTAAAAAATACAATTAAGTGGACTATAGTGGACACTCTTGAAAGAAAATTGTTGGGATTGAGATGTGAATAGCCTGAAAGCCAAACGCATGAAAGTCAATCCTTCCCAGTCCTTTGGGATGCAACTGGTTGGGAAAGTTGCTCTGATTTTCCTGGACTCCCTGTGTGTACATGCGTGCAATTCTTAAAGCAATCAATATAAGTCCCTGAAATGAAAAATTGAAGCTATCAAAGCCCGGAACATCTCATAGAGGAGGAGGGTTTGCACAGGTTTTCTAGGCTGGCTGTCAGATCTAATCCTCAGAGCCTTCAGCCTGGCAAATAGTGGCTGTGATACTTAAGATGGGTTTTAGGTCCCCCTCTGCCCTGTGAGCGACGTGCTGTCCTGGGGTGGGAGACCTACAGGACAAAGGCGATGGACCGGTGCCCTCTGCACCACTCCCGCTTGCAGGGGCGCCCGGGAGCCGAGCTGTGCGGGATGGAGGGGCTGTGGGTGCCCCTTGCTTGGAGCAGACAGGTTTGCACACAGGGGAACATGAACGCCCAAGGATCTGCCTAAAGCCTCATCTGAGCATCTTCCTGACTACCAGTGGACTTCAGTCACCCAGATCCAGAGAGCCCAACCCAGCACCTCCTTCCCTACAGTTCCCAAAAGGAAATTCCAGCTTCTGGTGATATCCAAGGAGGCTCAGCACTTCACATCAGTACTGGAGAAGATTGAACCCTTATTTTGCCTAAGACAGATTAAGTCTAACTGAAAACATTGAAGTTCATCAGCCCACAAGTAACAGGATCTGCAAATCTAGTGCCAGATTTCCTTCTCTGCCCAACAGCCTTCCCTCTTCTCCCACGGTTACAGCAAGATTGGACTGATCCTGTGCGAACATTCCCTGAGTTCCTGGGTTACATCGCAGTGCTGTTACCAGCAAGGCAGAACCAAAGACCAAAAACTTAAACCGAATGGCTTCCCAAGCCTATTTTCCTATTGCTTGGATAATAAATATAGTCATGAAGAAGAAAGGACATATACAAATGGCCGGTATCAAAGAGCTGCTCTTTAATGCCAGCCAATAATGTCACGGTCCTCAGTCTTCCCAAATTTAAATGATTAGCAATGGCCAAGCTCTGCTCTCTCTTGATGCATCACTTAACCTCGTAATCAGAAAATCTATCCCATTCGTGGTCTTAGATTGATGATGTCACATTAAACTTGGTTTTTTCCACCACACAGAGCAATCATATTAAAGGGAGCCTGTCCTGAGCAGGGCTGCCACGTGCCCATCACGAGCATGATGAATATCAACGACTCCATCGGTAAACGAGAGGCGCATCTCAGAGCCTACTATATTTAGGACACATTAAGATGTCACAAATGGATTTTTTGCAAAGAATAATTTCATTAATCTCTTTAATGCTATAACTTGTTGCCGATTTTTTTTTTAATTTCAGTAAGAGCAATAAAAAAAATTCAGAAATCGATTTTCTCTCCCAGAAGAAACTCTTCTTTGTGGCAGCTGTAGCTCTGGTTTGACTGCACGGAGTCTCCTCCTTCCTACGCCGTCAGATGGTCCTGGCTGTGCCTTCCCAGCACATCCTACCTTTTGTGCCACCTCTTTGCTGCTGTACCCATTTCCCTTCCATGCTAACAACGTATTTTATCATACGCCTTTCTTGCCTTGCAATGATTTACACTTGCCTGCCAAAAGATGTAAATTGATTCAATTCTTCTACTTCTTTGTCCTTCTACAGTGATGTTTGAATTGGGGGAAAATCCTCCACATCAGGAAAATCTTGGTCTAACAGCAAGACCTTCCAGGACAACACTATTTTGGTACCACAACTTCACTTTGTCTCAGAGGATGATATTTCACATCGTTCCCAAATATGAAACCTTGGAAACTGCTTGGAATGACAAGAGAAACAGGAATTCGCATAAGTTACTCCCTCCAGGGATTTTTCAGCTCATACAACACCACCTTTGCCTATAATCGGGATGGATCATTGCCCTGTGGTAACAAACCCTGAAGGTTTTGTTCACACATGTAAAACTCCATTTAGGGCAATTGTTATGAAGTGGGAACAGTCGAACTGCAGTAAGGTTGGCGCTTCCTCCTCCAGTTTCTCCTTCCATCCTGCCCGATTCTCTTTAATTTTGGCTTAAACTGGAGAGCGCTTCCAGCAGATTCCTTTTGACAGCAAACAAGGAACAGCTCAGGGTAGAAATCCACTGCTACAACGTGAGCCAAGAGGTGAATATTAGAAGGAGAAAGGTTATTGTTTCTACAATATTTATCCATAAATCTCCATGATTTATAGACTGATGCCACTCTGCCAAACACCATACGAGTTCATTGATGTGGTTGTACCCGGAGTTTGTCAACAACTTGACTTTTCCTACGGAGCCGCTGCAAGGACTTAGCATAGCGATACATGCATTGATGTGTTTCTCTTACTTTTTATTCACCCTGTGATAAAAGAAAAGCCAAAGAAATGCCATTTCTGGGTGGGTTTTTTGAAAGCCATCTGGGTTATAAAACCTGACGTCAAATCAGCGGTGACCTTTTGTTCAACAGCTAGCGGGATAAAAACACATAAAAATGCCTATTTAGATATTGGTGGGGAAAAAGTAGTTCATTGATTTTTCTTAGTTTGCTGAGCTTCCAGGGTTTTTAAGAGGCATTTGTTTCTGCAGAAGGAGACAATACTGAGGGTGTGGAAGGGCAATCTTTATTTCCAGAAGAAACACTAAAATTGTGTTTCAGAATGGAGGAGATGCCTGCTCGGTACACCACATGGATACTTGCAGAATGTCACTGGCTCGAACATCTTTAGGATATAAAAGATTTGTTAAATCGAATGTTCCTTGTCCCATCTTTCCAGAAACAGGCTTTTTTTTTGGTGGGTATTTGTGGTTTTAAGCCTTCTTTGATGGTGAGAAAGTGTCGTAGGGACAGATTTGTTGATGAATATTACAGCTACGAACAGGAAATCTCTCCAAGATTTGCCAAGAGGCAGCACAAAAGAGGATGAGAAGATTAGTATTCATTTCCAAACAGCTTTTGGTCAATTTTGGACATTCTTGCTCTACTGCTACCCAGTTCCCACACGCGCTGCTCCAGAGGCAGCTCATGATATTTCTGCCCTGCAGCTCTTGGGCAGCTACGGGGGTCCTGTGTGCATCAGGGAAAGGAAGGGAAGAGGCAAAACGCTTTAGAGTTACGACCCCAAGAAAGACTGGAGTTCTTCCCCCAGAGGGTGGTGGAGCACTGGAGCAGCTCCCAGGGAAGCAGTCACAGCGCTGAGCCCAAAAATATTCCAGAAGCGTTTGACCAAGGCCCTCAAACACTGGGGTGAAGGTTGGGATGTCCTGGGCAGGGACAGGAGTTGGACTTGATTACCCTTGTGGGTTCCTTCCACTGGGGACATTCTAGGATTCTCTGACTGAATCAAAGAACAGAAGAAATCCCCTCCTCTTGGACAGGGAACTGAAGCACAGAGGCACCGCAACATGTACCTTCCATGCCTGTTCACAGTCTGCTTTCACTTCTCCACACCAGACAACAAAGCCTTCCATTCACCCTGGCAAAACCCTCGAGCTGATCTTTGATCTACAAACCCTATTTAGGGCCTTTGCTGCCCCACCATGAGCAGAAGGAAAGCCTAACAGAAGCCAAACAATTAACAGCTGTATTTAGACAGATATAAATCACCCAGGGATTTGACAGTTTATGTAGAGGCATAAATTTCTCATTGCCTATTTGTTTATTCTCCCAAGTGTTCCCAGTTCAGCTGGTTCGCCAGCACCAGGATAAATTATTGAGAGCTCAACAAATAAATCTAGATTTGAACCTGTCAAAGGCAGGCTTTGAAACAGAGGGGCTCTCGGGGTAAGGTGTGGGATGCCAAGTGCTGTTGCACCCACCACCAGGCTGGACCGACTGCAGCGCCCATGGAAAAGGAGCTCACAAACTGCATCCCTGCTGCCTTCTGCAAGGGCTGAGGCTTCGGAGAATCAAGAGAAATTAAATATAAGTAGTAAAGACTCACACACTGGTTCAGACACCCCTTACAGGAGAAGGAAGGGGATATCTCCAGCTTCTGCGAGAGGAGGGAATGGAAAAGCCACGCTGTATACCAAGCTAGAACCACACCTTCAGGCTGAGGAGGCACCAGCCCAGGGTTTTTTTGTTTGAATGTGGTGTTTGATGGCTGTAGAGCAGCTGTGCTGCCTGGACCATAGCCTAGCACTGGATTTACATCTCGCAACGACTGGAAAACTCAAAAGAGACATACTTGATTTCATCAGGCCACTCAGGTATCAAGGAGATCTCTGTACTGCTGCAGGTTCTCATTGCTGTACAGATGAAAGCAGCCACTGCAGCAGTATTTTTTCCTCATTAAATGCATTAACTAAAAGCTCAGACAAAAACCAGTCTCAGTTTAGCATGGATTCAGAATTTGAATCAAATCCAGCCTCTGCATTTGATCCCCATCAGTCTAATGCACTTCAGCTTCAGGCTAGGCGGAGTATATTAGGGCACAGGTAGTTAGTGGGTGATGGCTCTGGAAAGGGATACATCACTGGAGTGAGCACGGATTGCCACTGGAAACATCTGTCATCACTGCATGTGATATGGGGGTAAGATGGGGAATTCTTAAAGGAAAACACAGAGCACAGGAAGAAATAGGAAAAGAAATAAACACCAAGAAAATATTTCATCATCTGTTCTGCTTCTGTGTATTGAATAGAGTTTGGAAGAAATATCTCACCCCCAAGACTTTGCAAACAAATGCCCTGCAGGGGAGCAAATGGCATTTAGCAAGGTTAGAGCGATGAAGGGGAACAAAAATATCCTCCAAGGTTTTATCTTTCTATGCAGAAACCCAATTTATTAGAAGCATTCTTTACAAAACTACCTCTGAGCAGGACTCCCCTGTGGGTTTGGTGAGTACTAAGGTCACTAATGCTCTGGATCCCATCTCACCAGGTGCGAGCCAACACACCGTTGTGCATTGGAAGGCTCTGCAAGGATGGCCATGAACCTTAGGCCAGTTCTTTGTCTGGTCTCTAGCTGGGCTGGGGCTCAGGTTTGTGCCTACCTGCAGAACACAGAACTCCCTGCTTTTCCTATGTTTTCAGAGTTAATGTCATTTAGTTCTCTTTTTTTTGGAGCTATTTGATCTGGCACTTGTGAAGGTTGGCTACAGCAACCGCAAATATTTTCTCTCAAATAAGCACGAGACAAAACTCACACAAAACCCTTGTTGGAAGGGTTTCCTGACTGGAGGAGTTCTTTCCCTGCAATTCAACTCACATTAAGTCTGTGCCCACGCAGGTACTGCCTCGCTGGGGCTCAGGGCTGTAGGAAAGCGATGTATCAGAAAGTGCAGTGCTAAACACCCCCAAACCACTTGAAGTACACAGGACCTCTCCCAGCTTCACTCAGAAAGGGTAAAACTTTCACAGCTGCAGCTTAGGAGGTGACATTTCACTCCGATTTTCAATAAGTAGCTTCCAAAACAAACCTTTACCCACCGACTTGGACACCCTCAGCTACTGATTAGGCATCAGTGGCAACACAACCTAATTTACCCCTTCTTGGAAGCGTAAAACTAATTTCTGCTCAGGTGAACCAACAAATCATGATGATTTCAGTCACTCCCACACATTTGCTTGAGCAAGCTAAGAAAAGGCAAGTAGCTCTGAGAAAGCAGTCGCTTGAAATGATCCAACGTTACCTCTTGGATTCAAAACACTCCTGCTTTCTCTGAACTTATAGAAAGGACGCAGCACTGAAATTAGAACAAATCTATCACTCGTGTTTCCCGGCAAACAAAAGAATAAGTGAATTTCATCCCAGACATTTCCTGAAACCCCGCGTTGCCTAGACTCGCTCCGTTTAAAAGAAAGAAGAATCAATACACATTAGATAAGCTGCATTTCATTTTTGACTCAGTATTTCAGACTTAGCCAGTTTTAGGCAGATTAAACTCACAGTATTGGTTCCCCCCCGAGTTTAAGGGTCATGCGGTTGACCCACTGAAAGGCTGTGGATTACGAAATCAGAACAGTTGGAACACATCGTGGTTTCAAGGAGGATCAGCACTTGCGATGCTGGTTCATAGCACGGGCTGCTCATTTTCTGCTTCTGAAAGCCTCAATTCATTTTCCCCGGCACAGAAGGAAGGCATGCCTTTGAGCAGGGAACACTGGTGAATCTGAACCCTAGCCAGACTTATAGACACAGCTAGAGGGAGTTACCTGAAGTGATTTTAGAAACAATAGGAATCTAGAGTGTTCCACATCATAAGCAACATGAATTTTCAGGTTAGCAGGTAAAGCTTAAAACTCCTGACAAAGGCAGAGTGCTGCGTTCAAGATATTTCAAGGTATTCAGGTTTCTAGCATCAGGTAAAACCAGTGGGAGCTGAAACTCATCCTGCTGGCAACTCAAGGCATTGGAAAAAGAGCTTCTCTCCTCCTTGGCCCTCACAAGGGTATTTCTGATCAGGGGGTTTTGCCAAGCAGTGTGTCCAGAACCTGGTCCACCCTTCCACTCAAGAGCCACAGGCACGTGGTCCACAAACAGCCACTGTCTTCTTCAGCTTTGGAAAAGCGAAGCAAATGCAAAGCTTGATAGAAAGCGGCAGGTTCTTAATTATTGTTATGATTTATTTAGTGTTTACTGACAGGCACTCAACCCTCTCTGGCAGGAGGTGCTGAACACACAAGCCATTTTTAAAGACATCCACTACCACTAAGTGCTCCTCTGAAGAGCACAGACGCTTGTGAGCTCAGCAAATTATTTGCTAAAAGTACCTGAACAAATCTCCTTCCCTTCCAAGTTTTTCTTCTCTCCGACTCTCCACAACCAAGACCTGATTTTCTCAGATGCATCTGCTCTCCCACACACTTTGGGAGCGGTTTTTTTAAACCAGAAGGTCAGTCATTCAGGGTTCTCCCCAACTATCAACAGTTCTGATTGCATTGCTACTGATGAGACATCAATGGTAACAAACCAATTGCTAATTTAGGATGCCATTCTTGCCCTGTGGTTGGGCATAACCACCCCGGTATGAATAATTTCTCTGAAAACATTTAAAATTAATATTCCTTGAAAGCACCTAAGTGCACCTTCGGAAACCTAATCCCAGTCTCCCAAGAGTGACCATGCGATGGGCTGATCAAGAACCTCTGAACTCCATCTAAGACTGGGTGATATCTCATTAATTTGTAGATTTTTGAGACCAAAGTAGACTGAAATTCTTGCATCTAACCTCCTATACAACATCAGCTGTAGAATTTCATCCTCTTTCAACATTTCTTTCAAGCTGTAATTGACAGTTAGAAAATCAGATGAACAGGAGAAGCAAAACTCTAGCAGACACCCTGGGGATCACGAGCAGTGACTCATTTTTCATCTGACCTTCACCGAGTTGCCCACATCTCAGTTTTTCTATCTGCAAAATGGTCCTTTCTCTCCTCTGTGAGACACATTAAAATCTAGAAATGAAAACTAACCACTACTGCTCTCCTCCCAACTCTTTTCATTCCCACTGCGCTCAGCTCCTAAGAAAACTCTCCTCCCACGCCACTCCAAACAAAGGTTTTGTTCTCCGGTGGATATGCTGCAATTAATAAATTACTCAGTGGAGGAGAATCTGGGGAGGACAGTGGCATTATGGCAGCGCTTTCTGCCAGGCTGACCCGGGGAAGGAGCTCTGACCGGGCTCACCGGCTGTCACTGCCAGCAGGGCAATTCCCATTGCAATACGAACCGTGCAACGTGGCTTGACACAAGCAAAAACCAAACAAAAAAACCCCTTCAGAGCACAGAAAAAAATGCTTTACTTCAATTACTTTCCTTTAAATAAAAACAGAAGACAAGAAAGAGAGAGAGGCAGAAATATTCTAATTGCATTTCACAGCACACCCCATCACACAAGAGCGCGTTTAACCTGGATGCTGCCGGGGTCACTCCTTCCTGTAAGGATTTGCATGGAAAGGAGTTTGGTTCACCCCAAGTCAAAGGCTAACTTGGCCTCGCCATGCAAATTTATTTAAATGAAATGTATCCAGCGCTGCTAAATTATATTCACAGGAAATAAAAGTCCATCAGCTGCAAGGAGGTGCTTTGTACTCGTGATTGAAAATTGTTTTTGTGTGACAGAGAAGGTGCTTAAGAGAGTAAAATAAGATCATTCAGTGAGTTAGAAAATTACTCCAACCTCTAGACCATGTCAAACTAAATATAAACCGAACAAACTATGGCAAACGAATGAATAATTTAAAAAAGGCAGCTTATACATCCTATCAGAAAACACAGTTGCGGAGCCCGGCGGCTTCGTACTCACCAGCAGCCGTGGGGTCCTGTGCCAGAGCCGCTCTCCTCTCGCACGGAACCTGCTGCAGGCACAACACCACCGCAGCACTGTTGTCTCCTGGTGGTTTTCGCAGTGGTGAAAGGCAGCAGCAGCCCCGGGTTGCAGGATGAGCATTCCTGGCTGTGCACCGGACTCTGTTGCTGGCTACAGACTCCACAATTTCACCTGCATTCTCCCCATTGCTCACACCTCATAGTCTATTTTTAGTCTTCATACTGCAGGATCAGCCTCCGGACTCACCGCTGAAGCTTGGTGCTTCCCAAAACCAAGGCAGCCCTACCAGAACCACATCTCCTGCTGGACCTCCTACAACCCCCCAGGAGAGCCCCAGCCAGAGGAGGCTGCTCCTGCCCAACACCTCTCTGCCGACAGCTGGCAGCTCTGACCTGATCCAGGGAAAAAAGAGTTGTGCTTTCGGGGTGGGGGTATTTCAAAGCAGAGCCAGCTGATGGTCATCTGAGTGCTGGGGGTGAGGTGCTGCAGCTGGGAGCAATGATGTCCTGCTGGGAGAGGCCAATCCTTGCCCCCTGCTCTGTGCACACCTTTAGCCAATGACACAAGCACTAATTACATGATAATATTGGCTCTGTTACCTGAGCAAAAAAAGCACATAGTGATGAAGGAGACACCCACCTCGCTCCCAGTCTGTTGGGTAGCGCAGGGTCACCAGAAGGGCAATGATCCATTAGGTGTTGGGTCACCATAACCACCACCGTGCTCTGCAGAGCGCAGCTGTGCTTTGGTTACTCCTACCCGAGCTGTCAAGGGTGACAAAAACCATCAGCCTGCTCTATCTTACACTTCACAAGGTCTCCTGGAGCTCGGCAAGGTGGATGGCAAGGAGAGGAGGAGGAGAGGACCTGCCCCGAGACAGCAACGTCTGCAAAGCCTGAACCCTGCCACGGTCTCCTCTCTATTACAACCTAAACCATCTCCTCCCTGGCGAAGTGGAGTCCAGAGCCCTGGTCAACGCCAACCCAAAAGCTCAGACTTTTATAACTGTTACTCACCACTAAACCAGGTTAACCAAACTGCTGACCTAGCTGTGAAATGCTTCACGTTTCATACATTTCCAGCCCTCACAAGCTGTCTCACGATAGAAAAAATGCTGAGGATAAGGAATATATAAGATAAGCAGCTAGAAATAAACAATCCATAAAGACAAATGTAGAATAGAGGGAATAAAGATATAGAGTAAACAGAGAGAAGGTTAATTCTTGTTCCCTTACACAAAGGAACGTCAAAAATAAACAGAAAGAGGACGTATCTGAGGAAGGAAAAGCATAACCCAAAGTTTGTTGAATTCAACATACAGATCTCTCTCTGCTTCAGCATCTTCAAGCCAGACAGAGAGATAAGAGAAAGACACCAGAACCCGGGCCGGGATAGAAACAGGCACCAGATGCCAGATTTCTTCTGGTAGCTGCCAGGGCAATGGGTCACTGCTGATGGATTGCAAAGGAGGAGCCAAGAGCGATGACAGGACTTTTGGAGCGGGGCCAGGGGCTCTCAAGAATTTGGCTGAGTTTAAAGGCAAACATTTGCGCAGCGGCTGGGGTAACTTGTCTCTGCCAGTCTGTTTATCAGGACAAAAATCCCTGAATGAGAAAACACAATCTCTATTACATGCTTGTGTGTAGCATTAATAATCTGTCAAAGAAGATGACAACATTCCTGATTAGAAAAATGGAAAGGAGGAAGGTCTTTGGTTAGATTTATTCAGCTCTGTTCATCCAGACCTCAGAATTTACCTGATATGAAGTAAATGGTACCTAACAGGCAGTGCCTGGGAATTGAAATGCCACCCAGAGGGGAGAGGGCAGGGGAACCAGCTGAAGATATGTGTCCTTATTGTTTACGTGCTGGATAATGCGCATAAGTATTGATCAAAGCAGGCCTAGAAATCCATTTGTAGACTCCGCGCTAACTGGAATGAGGAAAAGGAGCCACGGTGCCGGGGAACGAGCCTCTGCGTATGCAGTGGAGAGAGCAGGGAACATGGTCTACGGGGCTCCACCAACCAACAGAGCTGGGATGAAGCTGGCAACTGCCCAAACCTGGCACCTAGAGCTGAGATGTGTTGCTGTGAATGACGTATGCAGTGGAGATAAACATAAGACCCCCCCCAAACCAGCCAGCTAAAACTCAATGTATACCTCCTATCCACTCCTCATTAGCACAAAGCCATAAGACTGTTAGTTTCTGTCAACGAGACATTAAGACAAACTGATTTCTGGTCTTATATTTATGTTCTGAAGGAAAAGAAAGCTGTCTAAAAAGCTTTTAACTTCTCAAATCCAACAACTACCAATTTCTGACCGTCTAATATAAATAATTCTAGGTCTAAATTTCCCCGTAGAAAACCCCTCGTATTTTCTTTTAAGCATTTCATTTCGCAAATAGATTGTTTACTTCACTAAAAGCTGGAGAGGAAGTAAAGAGTAAAGATTAGAATGGACATTTAAATTAAGCTATAACTATTTGGCGTCCAATCTGTCCATAATAATAAGGCGAGAATCTGCAGCTTCAGGAACTGTAGCACATCCAGTTGCTGAGATTATGAGTCCTCATGCTTCATGTTATGAAATGATGGAGGTCAGAAAGCAATTTTCTTGCATATATTGCTGACAGGCTAGAGACACTGCAGGGCTGTTTGCATATTTCTTGAAACATCAGATATAAGTCACTGTCAAGAAGAAGATCCCAGACAAGGTAAATATTACTTTTTATATAAATGAATTTCAAAAGAAGAGCCGGCTTCTCCAGCTCTCACGGTGACAAAAGTCCTACCACGGTGACAGAAAACTGCAAGAAACCAGCTCAATGAGCTAACGAGATGCTTGTAGAGCAGGAGCAGCAGCTGACCTGCTTTCCATAGAGCAGAGCTCAGAAATGGGATGTACACAAACAGCTTCAGCTCTAGGAGTTCAAGGCTACATACGCTTCCACCTCCTCCAGGGAATTACATCACTCGAATGGCTTCATAATACGAAGCTTTAAATACCAGCCGAGCCCATGGCTCTCCTCCGGCTGCAGTAAAACCAAACTGTAAAAGCAACTGAACAGGGTGTAAATGAGGAACAACTCCTGCCGCCTGGTGCGCCCGGCAGCAAACACAGCCCTGCACAGCCTCTCCGGTGGCCCCAGCCAGCTCCAGCTGTGCAAAATGACAGCCTCACATCAGCTTTAAGCTGAAAGAAGGGAGATTGAGATGAGATCTTGGGTAGAAATGTTTTGCTGTGAGGGTGGGGAGGCCCTGGCCCAGGTTGCCCAGAGCAGTGGTGTTGCCCCATCCCTGGAGGGGTTCCAGGCCAGGTTGGATGGGGCTTGGAGCCCCTGATCCAGTGGGAGGTGTCCCTGCCCATGGCAGGGGTGGGACTGGATGGGCTTTGGGGTCCCTTCCAGTCCAAACCATTCTGCGATTCTATCCCATCTAGCTCCGCAACTCCTCACCCCTCTGAGCAGCCGCTTTCCTTGCCAAGGCACCGACCTTCAGCAGTTCTGCCATAAGCATCCGCTGGGCTCCAGTGGTACCAGCCCCCAGGAGAAGGCTGGAGATGACCTACGAGCAGCAGGGAAGGAAAATACTGGGCTTTATACCTGTGGAAGAGGCTGTTTCTTGTTGCACAGAATAAACTGTATCTGTAGAGTGGAAAAGCCATGATAGTCTTTATGCCAGTGTTGCCAACTCTTCTCTCATTTAGGAATAATTGATAGCAGCACTTCCAGCGACGGGCTGGGACAGCGTGTGCCTGTGTGCACGCAGCCAAAAGCCCTGCCAGCATTTACCCAGCAAGAAACTCAGCTCAAATGATGCGGAGGAGGGACAGGTACCCTGTGGTCACAGTCCTCACAGAACATGATTTAAATTACACCACCAGGATGTCGGTGGGGTGGGCGGGGAGCAGACACAGGGACATGTTTTTGCAAGAAAAGGAATTATGGTTTGTGAAAATAAAGCTCTCTTCGAAGTGAAGTGAGTCATTCACAGCAGCCTCTTCAATGTGACAAACAGCTCATGTAGCAAAACAAAGAGTAGAGCATCCAGCCTCATTACCGAGGCACTCTCCAAGCACTGAGGCACTTATGATTTATGCCTGTACAAATCAATTGCGTTTTATTGATTACCAAGATTAAGAAAAGAAATAAAAAGTTTGGTTAAACCTGGGGAATGGTCAGAACTTCAGGTCTGAAGTGAAACCTATCTGGAATACTGACAGCTCCCAGGCCAACTGATGGCAAATGTTTTCTGTGTGGCCCTGAGCACCTCCTATGGCAATATCAGAGTTAACTTGATTTTTGCACCCACTAAATTTGTGTTAAATAAATCACAAAGCCAAACCCAAGGTCATTAATGATAACAAGATGGCAGAAATTCACCCAGCTGTGTAGAGAAAGAGAGAAAAAAAAAGATTCTTGGCCATTTCGGTTCACATTTATCGTTTTTAAGCACTTAGAAGCCTGATTCATAATTGGTGCCAGATGCTCTCAATACACACAGGAAAAGACAGTCTTTGTTCAGATAAGTTTGCGTTCTAGAGAAGGATGGACGGTCAAAAGCTGCGGAAGTGAGAAGGATGGTTGCTGTGATAAAGGTGATGGCACAAGATCAAGTGACGCGCTGGAAAGAGCACGACAACGGTGAGATGGAGCCCCTGGCCCTGCCCTACGCGGGCTGTGCTGGCAGCAGCCTCCCCACCCAACTGCAGACAGGGTCCCGACACCACGGAACCGGGAAGCCTTGGCCTAAGGAACACGCGTGGCTCCATTGGGAAGAGCGATCCTGGTGCCACCACGTCTATCAGAGCACGTCTCCCTTGTGCCATGCATTCGTTTTGCTGCTTGCTGGTGGTTAACGTGGGAAGTTTAGCATCGTACAAAAGACGACTCGATGATCAGCCTCTGCTATCTAAATTAAATCTCACTGCTATAAAATTCCAGGGTTCCCACACAATTTCTGCTCCTGAAAACAGCTTCTAATGTGCAGCAGAGTCCCAAGAACGGGATGCGCTACAAGGTCACAGCATTCAGCGAGTGAAAAATAAACCCCAGCAAAACAGGAGATTAAGTATTAATTTCAGGGCACAGTTCCATTTGTTCGAGATTACTCTATGCTGTATGTATGTAATACCATGTTTCAGTAATTAAAGGCAGAATGATTTATACAGCTGCAAGATGGAGAGGAGATGTTGTTATGGGGCTGGGTACGGTTGGCTACAGCAGCACAAGCTAAATTGGAACCGTTTGTCTTAGGGAGATGCTTTTTTGGCTCCAACCAGCATCCTGGCCACAGTCCAGGACAGGCGATCTCTGTGCCCATCGAACTTCCAGCTGACACATCTGCAGCCGGGGGACAGCTCGCTCTGTCCTGAGCAAAGTGGCATCGCTGTGTGCCACACGCTGCTCGCAGGGGCAGCTGCAGCTGAGGGCGGCTGTGACCCACCGGTGGCAGGGAGGCTGCCCAGGGGGTGAGGGAAGAGTAAACCTTGTACTCACCTCTGCCTCTGCAAAGCAGGTCGTGGCTGCCCCATCCCTGGAGGGGTTCCAGGCCAGGTTGGATGGGGCTCGGAGCCCCTGAGCCAGTGGGAGGTGTCCCAGGGGATCGGAACTGGACGGGCTTTAAGGTCCCTTCCAACCCAAACCATTCCGTGATTCTATGAAATCAGAACTGTTCGGTTCGGGCCACCTCTGTAATCTTTTCCCCTTTTCATCAATACACTTTTGTTCTCGAGAGCTCCTTCACACCTACCAAACACCCGGACCTTGGGATGAAGGGCGGTGGATGCAATCCCACAACCACCACATCTTCTAGATCTGTGATATGCTGCGAGCTAGAGAAAGAGGAGTCATGTCTAGGAGTCAAATGGAAGGCGCTGGTGGAACATCACTACACAAATCTCTGCTTGATCACAGAACCACAGAATCATAAAACAGTTTGGGTTGGAAGGAACCTCAAAGCCCACCCAGTCCCACCCCCTGCCATGGGCAGGGACACCTCCCTCTGGATCAGGGGCTCCAAGCCCCATCCAACCTGGCCTTGAACACCTCCCTACGGAGCTTTGTGCCAGTGATTGTGCACAATGTTTTCCTTCAGTTTTTGCTATGGAGCAGTGCATCATGCCGCGATGAAGGATGTTGTTAGTGAAAGCAGCCTGGCAGTAACAGCATTTCTGGGCTGGGTGAGGGATCCTTGTAGGAACAGCTGTCAAATCCCAGCCCGGCCAAAGCTGCCGGATCCATGCGTGTACCAACAGCTGCTGCCTCACACCCTGCTGCATCTCACTGAGGGGTGAAGCAAGTCCCTGGTGTACGCTGTGCGAGGATGGAGGGTACTTCACGACAAGGTGTTTTATAGCGATTACTAAATACTGCATGTATGAAAAGACTGTTAAAATCGAAATAAATCGCAAATGTTATTTTCATGTTTGTGCACTTTGCAAGTTTAGAAATAGTCAACACCATTTGCATAACATATCGGATATGTTTCACATTAGATTTTCCATATAAAGTGCTTCTCGGCGCAGAATTAATAGTATCAAGGACGTATTGGCCATTCAAGGATGTATGGTTAGTGCCGATACTTATGTAAGGTTCACTAAAATCTCATAGACATGCAGCCTGCTGAACCGAGTGCTGCCACTCAAGAGTGCGGAAATTATGCAGTGGACAAATGAATCGTTCATTTAGAACCAAAATGATAATATATCACTTATTTGATCAAATGTGCCATCTATTAAACCATGTGCATCAACTAATGAACACAGTGGATCCCCCAAAGAGAGACACGAATCACCTGCTGGAAATGTTTGCTGTAGACCAAGGCACTTATCTTTTTCATACAGGAACCAAAATCTCTTTCAGTATCAACCCTAAAACTTTAGCGAGACTTTAAATGCTGGTAGCATTTTTATGTGGCTGGGAGGAACACACAGTTGTATGATAATGGAATTAAGGAATATCATGAAGCTGAGGCTGCCCCATCCCTGGAGGGGTTCCAGGCCAGGTTGGATGGGGCTTGGAGCCCCCGAGCCAGTGGGAGGTGTCCCTGCCCATGGCAGGGGGTGGAACTGGATGGGCTTTGAGGTCCCTCCCAACCCAAACCATTCCATGATTCGAAGACATAAGTCCTATTTCCCGTGAGTGCATGTTGTTCCAAGGCAGCGGGGTACCTTGTATTTTCTTTTAAAGCACTGTAGATGGTGATTAAAGTCAGTTAAGACACTGTCTGCTGGGGACATCAGCCTCGTTCTGCTTTCCCCATTATCCGCTGACCTCAGAAACACGACATTTTGGCAGATGAGGCTTACAGCTGAGTTGACACACTGCCTTAGAGAGACACAAACCTGCACTGAACTACCCACAGTTAGACACTGGCTTAAAACATCACTGCTTTACATAGCACTTCATACTTGATAACTACTGTACTTTCTGACCATCTCTTTTAACGTAAACTAAAGCAACCTGATATCAAAAGTCCCATGTACACGTTTCAGTTCAAAAATACCAGCTTCTAATGTGCCTGGCTTGGGAGTAGGAGTAACACACGGATGATGATGTACGGAGATATTTTTCCATCTCCCTTTCATTTACTTAGCTGCTTCACATCCCAGCATTCAAGTTGATTAACATCACCTGCTGAAGTTAATTAAAGTATATGAGATGTAATAAGACTAATATGTTTGAGTTCTATCAATCACAGAATCTGGTGAGTCAATATTTGAAATGAATATATCACAGAGGGGAAAATCCTCAACACGGATCTGAAATGAGAGAGGGATTGCAGAGTACAGGGCACCTTAATAAGAACATTTTGGTGATAACACGAGTGCATCGCTGCGTATGTCCTGTCCCAACACGCTGACAAACGCAGCCTGTGCTTACACTCATTTGTAATCCTTGTGGTGTACTTTTAGGACATCAAGGACTCGTCCCAACGCTGCAGCTAAGCCTGTAGCTCTGAGAGCCATGGATCACTGAGTTATGCCTTTGAAATTTCTTACCAGGTGATATTTTCCAAGAAATATCCACTTACTTGACCTCTCTCAGTTGCTGGCCTCTTCCCACACACCCAAACCTGTCTGGTGGTTCCCGGTGTAGAGAAAAGCTCAGCCTGTGTTTCCCACGGTGGCACCGGGTTATCCTGAGTCAAAGCCAGGGTTCCTCCTCCTTTGCTCAGCTTCACTGCAAATTGATCAGCCATGGAAACCTGTAACAGAGAAGAGCAGCGAGGATGTAGAGAAAGAACCAACCCCAGCACCTGCTTTGATTCGCGTTCTGCACACATCTTCTTGTCTTTAGCATCTTTTCACATCGGGTGAGAGGCGGCAGCTGAGCTGCAGCCCTGCTCTGGGGCAGATAAACTACATTAAAGCTACTTGGTTCTCCGCCGTGGGTACTGGTGCACCGCTGGGGAGATCGCCTGCAAAACCTCAAGTGACTGGGAAGGAAACAAACTCCCCAAAACGAGGCGGCATCCCCCAGCTTAGCCCAGGGACGAACCCAGCAGCACACACGCGGTAGCTGTGCAAGGTGCCGACTGCAGAGCGTGACTGAAAGCGGGCGCCCCGCGCTTGGCTCCCAGGCCCCCAGCCCTGGCACGCTGCCGCTCGCCACGCGCCGCAGGAGGGAAGGTAAAAAGGGCAAAGTCACGGGGAGCCTCCACCACGTTAATGCCAATAGGCTGAAAGGACAACACTCACTGCCCACTGCTCACTGCTGCCAGGAGCCCCTGCGAGCCGCGAGGAGAGGCTGCGGCAGGGAAAGGGAGCCCTGCAGAAAGCTGGGGGCATCCCCGCTCCAGTGTGGATTTCTTTCCCGACACGGCAGACGCCTTTTGCTCTTTGAAGGCACAGCGACCCTGCAGCTGGCACAAGCACCACGAACAACTGGATGGGAAGGACTGAGAGAGGGAAGGAGCCTGGGAGAGGAGTTTGTGAGCACAGTGCTGATGTGTGACCTGCTGGATCAGCAACAATCACACAATCACACACTGGTTCCACTTGGAAAAGACCTTTAAGATCCCTGAGTTCAACCATCGATACCTGCGCCTGCTGTCTCATGTACACGCTATCCTCCTTACAGATCTCTTTCTGCATAAAATATTTAAATACAATTTTATCAGCCGTTCAAAGCATTAGCTACACCGATCCAGACTTAATGTACAGCGAGGACACTGCGCATTAATATTTATTAAGCTGGATTTGTTTAAGGAAATACACTGAGCTTTTTGGCATAGGTAGTTTCTATGGAATCAAAGTATGAAAGACATTAATGGCTGTTGATGATGTGTGTAGGGTACACACAGCCTATAGAAACCAAAGGATAAACAAAAACGCATGCTTTAAAGATTGGAGAGGGCTTTGAGAAACCTGATGCAATGGGATGTGTCCCCGTCCATGGCAGGGGGGTTGGAACTAGATCATCTTTAAGGTCCCTTCCAACTCAAAACTATTCTATGATTCCCCGAGGCCAACGGGAGAACAGCTGTGTTCAAACCACAAAGAACTGGGTGCGTGCACAGAGGAGGATCAATGAAGTTATAATGTCCATTTGCAAACAGAGATGAATTGAACATTATACGATTAGGTTTGCTTCTGCTTCGGTACCCAGAACAGAGGGTGATTTGCGTGGCTTTGTGCTGTAATAACAATGATCTGCTCAGGTGTCTGCAAATGTCACCTTAATCCAAGTGACCCAGCAGCATCCTGTAAATACTTCAAGGCATTTCCAGAGCATTGTAGGAGGAAAAGAAGATGGGAGAGGGGCTCATTTGCACCAGTTAAAAGCTTGGGGTTTAAATCAGTCCAGAGGCAATGAGCTCCTCTGTACCCCTGAATGACTTCATGTCCGTTGCAGAAAGACGGAGACTGACACTGTGCTGTGTGACCCAGGGTCTGAGCATCACGTACCCCACAGGGACACAAGCTGCTGCCTTTGCAAAGGAGTCTTTCTTCGGTGGATGTTTATAAAACAGTAATTTTAGTGTATTTGCAATTGCAAATAATGCTATTTACTATGAGGGTGGGGAGGCCCTGGCCCAGGTTGCCCAGAGCAGCGGTGCTGCCCCATCCCTGGAGGGGTTCCAGGCCAGGTTGGATGGGGCTTGGAGCCCCTGAGCCAGTGGGAGGTGTCCCTGCCCATGGCAGGGGGTTGGAATTGGGTGGTATTTAAGGTTCCTTCCAACCCAAACCATCTCATGATTCCACAATTCTATGATTCTACACCCATACGAATGCAGAACAACCATTGAAATATTATATTTATTGTTTCCACAGCAATTTTGTAAGGAGTTACAGGAAACTTCGAGACACTTTCATCCTTCTCTCAACATTTATCTTTTTATTATGGTTTAAATGAGAGCATGCTATTAAGAAATAGAAAGGTTTCAAGATGTGCGTGTTCACAGGGGAGCTAAGGTTTCAAAAGAAAAAAAGTGTTAACAAAGCAATTTTAAAATTTAATCTGAGAGTTTATTTTCTTCTTTGCTGCCTTTTCTCCCCTGGGGACAGATTTCTTGCTTGCCCTGTGAAGGATTTAGTACAAAACCTTTTATTTTTCTGCAGCCAGCAAGAGGTGGTCAGAAGTGAGAAGAGTTTAGTGATTCAGAGGTCGGCAGAACGAGGGCTGCCGACCCCCTTTTGTTCTGAGCCAGTGGCTTAGGAGAGAACGCGAGCAGAGGAGAGACTTCCACACGCTGAACCCAGCGCTGCCGTACAGTTCAGAGTCATTTGGATGAAAATAATTTTCACTCTCTGTGCAGCTTCTAACACTTCCCGAGCTCATGGAACGAAAGGGAAATGAAAACCTCAAGTGAGGTGAGAAAGGCGCTTTGTGCACATGTCGGGGCTCACCCTAGAAGGAACTTCTAGAAATCTTATCAAAACCCTGGTGGAGGTGAGACTTGCGGCGGGCTGGCCGGGCTCAGACGAGGTCCTGATAAACAGCCGAGGGTTTGGTTCAGTATCTGAGCTTTGTGAGACCCAACCTGCAAACTCACACTCTGCTGCAATATCATTGGCATTAAACACTGGAAAGTTTCTCCTAGAATTTAACATTCTGGTGTTCCCCCAACCTTGCCCGGCTGGGGTCAAGCACGCAAGCCACGATAATAAATGTGCAGTGAGATAATACTTAAAGAAGGCTGATAAGAAAGATGGGGAGAAACTTTTTCACAGGGCCTGCAGAAATAGGGCAAGGGGTGATGGTTTTAAATTAGGAGAGGTTTAGACTAGGTAGTAGGAAGAAATTTATTACACTGAGCGTGGAGAGGGAGTGGCCAGGGTTGCCCAGAGCAGTGGTGCTGCCCCATCCCTGGAGGGGTTCCAGGCCAGGTTGGATGGGGCTTGGAGCCCCTGATCCAGCGGGAGGTGTCCCTGCCCATGGCAGGGGTGGGACTGGATGGGCTTTGAGGTCCCTTCCAACTCAAACCATTCTGCCACTCTAGGACTCTGTGACCATTCCAGTGACGGAGCCAGCACCTCTGCTCAGTGGGGGGGACAGTGAGCCATTGCCCCATACTGCTCCTCCGATGTATGCCCCCAAGACAGCCTCAGCCTCCTCTGCACGGCAGTGATGCAGTTTTGGACCACAGTTTTGGTGGCTGCAGCTCCCCACAACACCAATTTCTGTATTTTAAGAAAATGTGAACCGCTGTCAGACTGAAGCACGGTCCCGTCAGTGAGCAACCGTATTTTATGGCTTTAGGGCACTTGCTTCTGCTACCCTACACCCTGTCTGTAAATAATATTCTGAGAAAAATCACCACTGGTTTTATGCCATAACTCATAAATTACGAGACCCTGTGTTTATATATATATTCCTCCATTTCTCTCCAAACTTTCATAGTGATGGATTAATTAATTACATTAAATAAAGCACACATTGACTTTTGTGATCGTTGCGAGTACGCTGCAACTTTGGAAGCAAGACTTGGTGTGAAAGCAAATGAAAAACTACTGTCACACTTCATGGTGTTTTTTCTACTGACATGTTTACACAGGTTTTGGATAATGTTGACATAAAGAAAGGAACTGGACGCCACCGTGGAAGCAGCCGCTATGGCCCAGCTGCTCCTCGCCTGCAGCCAAGCATGGAACCAAGCACAACATCTGGAAGCCGGAGGGAAAGTTATGCAACATGAAACAGGCTTTATCTGGGATCAACCGTAGTGGTCCGGGGTGTCAAGATGTTTTAGGAAAACAGAGAGGACTTGGGCTTTGTAGGAAAAAAAACCCACAAGCCAGCAGATAGACACAGGGTTAGCAAAATTTGTAGACTCAGAATATCCTGAGTTGGATGGGACCCACGAGGACCATCGCGTCCACCTGCACACCACACCCCAACAGTCACCCCGTGTGTTTGAGAGCTTTGGCCAAAGCCTTCTCTTGAGCAGATCCAACTAGCAAGCCATGGCGAAGCTGAAGGCAGGAGTGACCTTCTCAAGGACCATGTGAACTTTGAGATATACTGCACAGAGATGAAGTCAAACCCAGGAACGCCAGGACGAGGAGTGCAGTCATTTAGCAGAACAGCATGGTAAACTGCTGTCTAAAACTGTCGTAGAGCAAAGCTGTTTGGGAGACCCTGGGAATACTGAATAGCAAGTCAACCATGAGTGCGTTTCAAGAGTTCAGAATGGCTCTCATTAACTCCTTAAATGGGAAAGAGTGTCTGGAGTTTCAATACTGTGCCTCAAGGAGCAGTAAGGAGTAAGATTTAAGAGAACTTGGATCAAATCTGACTTTCATTTCCACTTGCATACGATCAGGGAGAAAGAGATGCTTTGTGATTAAGGTATGAGGAGAACGGTAAAAATAATCTAAAGTGCCCTAAAATCCCATTTTTAAAGCGATGCTGTCTTAGAGAGGATAAACTCCATTTGGCTTCCATTGAAATCTGAAGTCTGTAGAGACCTGACACTCTTTAGAAACGTGGGATGAAGGATAAGGTTTGGGCTGCTGAAGACAAAACCCACATGGATGAGAGCTGGAGCCAGGTGAGAAGCGATGCTGCTGGATGCTAAAGGAAGCCTTGCTTGGGCGAGGGTGCAGCACGCTTTGCAGCGCTTTGGGTGAGGAGCAGTGCAGAACAGCGACGCCTGAAAGGAATTTACTTAAAGTGTTTAAACCAAGGCAGGACAGGATTGCCTCCGCTTAAATATCTGCTTTAGTTCAAGCCGTCAGATGCAAGCTTGATCCAAAACCAACCAGGTGCAACCCTTTAGCCCTGCTGGCCAGAAGAAAGCTAATTGATCCTAATGATCCCTTAAGAGGTGGAAACCTAGGAGCGGGTAACTATCAATCCGCTTCCTAATGGAAAGGTGTGCATGCCATTAAAACACCCTTTGTGCCTGCCACTTTTCTCTCTGTCTGAGTGGTTACGCTATACTAATCACTGCAGTAAATAAAAACCCTGGGTGATAATTTCCAGAGAGGCGTAAAGGTGTTTAGGGAAAATGAGCACTCTGACTCTTTAATTTTTTTGTCTCGTTGAGGACTGGAGGTTTTTACAGAACCAGCTTCACTTTCTAAAATTCAAAGAAAAAGCCATATCCCTCCAGCTGTTGAGTTAAACAGAGTGTTATTCAAATTATGTAGGGGAAAAAAATGTCATAACATAATGAGAATCAAATGCTGGCTTCAGGCGCCTTCATATTTGAGGATTTTAAAACATAGCAATAGCAACAAAACAGTTCATCTGCCAGCAGAAAATGGTCATTTAAATAAACATTAACTAAGCTGGGGAACATCAATGCTGTGGTGGTAATTTGTTTTTGACAGACAAGATTGTTAAAAGTCTTATTCTTGCTAATAGGTGGCATTTTTAGAGAAAGACGAGGTGTATTAAAGCCCATAACCGCTCTTTTCCCTGTGCTGCTTCCCTCTGGCCGCTCGCTGGCGGCTGCGCTGGTGTCGGGACCTCCAGCACGGGGAGCGGGGCGCCTTGTCAAGAGCTGGAGACAGCCAGGCAATAGCTTCATTTGGCCAGCGTTGATGTGTAGGGAATCAATCTTCCAAACTTGTTTTCCTTTGCTTTTACAAAGTGGGTTGTCTGGTTTCTGTTTCGTACTTGCCAGCCCTCTCCCGTGCAGGTTTTTGGCCGTAGGAGCCCGTACAGCACTTCCAAAGTCGCCACTGAGCCAGCAGCAAGGAAACACCAAGCTCAGACTCGACCTCTCGCCATCAGCAGGAGAGTGCCTGTGCTCCCACGTGAGCGCTTCATAGCGGCGCTGCAGCCCCCGAGATGCGGTGGGTGAGCCTCAGGCACACACAGAGGACCGGTGCCAACCACAGAGCATCCCATTTCCAATGGAGCATCCCTAAAAGGCAGTGAAAAGGCAGGAGTCGGTGTGTAACGGAAACCAGAGGCACTCCCACCACACCATTCCTGCTTTCAAGCTCAGTACATGTTCTGTCTCCAATATCAAGAACAGCAAGAAAAGGTGGACACCAAAACCATGGGGGGAAAGATGGTGCGTTTGGGTTGATGGTTGGATTTGATGATTTGAAAGGTCTTATCCAACCTTAATGATTCTATAATTCTATGACAGTGGGACTGAAAGGAACTGAATTTTTGGAAACAAAGAACAATCAAGACCTGCAAGCAACCCCACAAGGAAGGAAAGTAATTACTAATACCATTAAAGTGATTTGCAGCAGCTACTTGAAGCCTAACCACAGGCAGGGAAGCCACTGAATCAGCTCTGCACCGCGTAGATGCAAAAGGCAACCTGAACGCGAACATCTTACTCAAACATCACAGGAAAAGGCTTTCCACGGTGCTTTGTGTGTTTAAGCGAACTGCTCGGAGGCTACCGAGGGCTGAGTCTTACTAACAAGCTGCAGCACAGAACCTCCAGCCACGACACATGCAGTTATCTCCGAAATCAAGTCCTGAATTTGAGGAAATATGCAATAGGGAAAGAACAAAAGGATCCTTTGATGTGTTCAACCACATGATGTTTAGCAAAAAATGCAAATGTTCTCTCATGGTAGAGAACACTTATCAATATTAAGGCATACACAGAGGAGAAGAAAGAAGGAAGAACAAAATACAACACTTAACAAGAGGGTAATTTAGCCCGTTGGCAAGCGCTTTAAGCCTGGTTCATGAAAAATTACTTGTGCAATTGTTTTGCAGGGCTTCTGGGCCTTTATGCATAAATCATAGTATTGATTCCACAAGAGGAGTATCAGACTTACTCAGGTGCACAACTGCATGTGGGCACAGTTAAAGTGAGAAAGGATTTAAATGTGAAATTGGAGAGGGAAACGGCAGCCCCCCCGTTGCTCCGACAAGCTCAGCTACAATTGTCAAACAGCTGGAACGCGGGCAGATTGTTAATTAAAACGTGGTGGTGACCACCTTCTGCAGCGGCCTCAGGAGAACGTCCACCAGGAGAGAACTGCCAAGCTGAAGGGGTTTTTATCCACCCGTTTGAGATCACACTTTCTTTTCTGACAGAGAACAGAAAACCAGAGGGCACTGAAAGCCCAAGGATGGCCAAGTGAAGAGAAATAAAATCAATGGCATGTTATAAACTACGATAAATATTGCAGTCAGGGCGAGGAAAGGGTGTGAGGGAATAACCTAAGAGGGCTTGTTTCAAGGTATTCGTATTTCCTAGCCGCATTTCTGTGTCTTAAAATAGAAAGAAAAGCTCCTGCGGCCGTACCATATGCCCAAGCGGCAGTCACGGAGGAGGGTCAGCAAGGATGCTGCGCCAGGCAGGAAAACTGCAAAGGCGGCAAAGCCCTGGGAATGGAAATAGACACAAAGGATCTGTATCGCTTGCACAGACATGCAGTAATTTAATCGCTTTCTAACCTGATTCGTTTCTCAATATCTTCTGCATAAGCACATTATGTTCAGCATTCAAAGACGTTCGGCTGGTCAAGCCCACAGCCCGGCAAACTCTTGCTTGCCCCTTTCGCCATAGCGTGGGGAGGTAAAATGATGGCTTAAAGAAGTCCAGCCTAAACTACCTAGATGCAATCAGAGTTTCATAGAGACTTTGCTCACACCATGGAGAAATGTGGATAACAGGGCACTAATCGTAGAATCACAGAATGATTCGGGTTGGAAGGCACCTCAAAGCCCATCCAGTTCCAACCTCCTGCCATGGGCAGGGACACCTCCCACTGGACCAGGAGGCTCCAAGCCCCATCCAACCTGGCCTGGAACCCCTCCAGGGATGGACGAAATTACACTCTCTAACCAAGATCCTTATTTCTAAGCTGCAATCCACCCATCTTGCTGTCCCCAAGGAGACAAATTTGTGACTATGGCCCACCCTTCCCCAGCACAGTCACAGCTCCGTGTCTTGTCTGAGCAGCTACAACTCTATTGTTACATATGTCATAAAACTTCCCTGCCTGGCAAACACAGGACATTACTCCTGGGTCTAATTATTCCTGTTCCAGCCTATTTTTTCCCTCCTCTTCCCCTTCAGCAGTCATAACACTTGAGGAATTCTCTCCAAGTGAACTGCAGTTGGACTCGATGATCTTTAAGGTCCTCTCCAACTTACACAATTCTGTGACTCTGTAACTAAAGCTGCAGCACCAAATGCGTTCAAACCGTTGTGTTAAACCCCTGCCTGGATTGCTTCTCTCCAGCCCCAATCTCTGCTGCTCGCGGCTGTAGATCTCTATCAGCTGCTCCGAGGCTGCTGGAGAGCAGCCCAATGGGAAAAGGTCAGGTTTTGTGCATGGAGTTTTAAGCTCATAATCAAGCTTTTATTCTGAGTATGTCTCTTGCCCTAAAATCTTAATAAATATTAATTAAATGTTCAGGGTATCCTAATTCAATTTGATCAGTTTGCTTCTTTTTCATCTACATAAAAAAGTTGGGTAAAGGAATTATTTCTATTATTATTATAATAATAAAAAATAGCTATCTGTGCCAGTATCTTAAATCAAATTAATGCTTTCTTCTTGTTCCAAGGTTATAACGAAATTACCACATGTACTTCTCTTCTCCAGAGGCAGAGAATCCAGGCTGTAACAGTGCCGCAAAGCAGACTTGGTGGGGCAGGACGGGATGGGAGGTTGAAACAGCCTGCGATCAACTGCTAACGCCAAACTTCCATTCTCCCTGTAATAAAACCATGCATTTATTTAGCAGTTTTGCTAAGAGGCTCCCTGAGCAGCGCAGAACCACTAATTCATCGCCATCACCCCTGGTGCGGGTACCTGTTATTGCTTTTATTTGACAAACGGCTCAGCCAAGGTTCAGAGCAAGACGATACGCAACAGCGCGTGGTGCAGCCCCAACAGGTTTTCTTGGTCCCTTGGCCACAATGCCTGATCCGGAATGTTCCCAGCCACCAAAGATGTCACTTACTAAAGCGTTTGATTTCTCTGTTTCGTTACATAAGGTCAAGAACAGATACAAACCTAAATACTTCCAGAAACCACGGAGCTTGTTTTTATTTATTTCTTTTTTCTGCCACTTGGGAGGACAGATTTGGGCTGCTTCAACCTGTTTTTACCTCAGTGGGATATTACTTCACTTCTAACCACCTTAAATGAGTTTCTCTGATTGCATCTTGGACAACTGAACAGAAACCTCAGCCTGACAATTTCTTCGTGCTGACTTAGGTTGTTTGCATCATGTTTCAGGCGTTGCTTTCTAAGGGGAACTCTGGCTGAATTGCTTTCAAAGCGTTATTCATCCTTAACTTCATCATAAAGCATTAAGGAGAATTTAGATAATCAAATCTGAGTCCTCATCTCCTAAGAGATACCTACAATCTATACTGTGTAATTACTTCTCTTTTCAGAAGGGCTGCCATCATTGGATTAGTTCAGACTAAGGTTGATCCTGGGATGCCAGCGGGTGAAGATGTCTTGCTCTGCGCCATCCATCTCCAGGCACCCAGGATCGGGAGGGAAGGAGAGCTTTGCCAGGAGGAATAACTGCGTAATCAGATAATACAGCAGGAGTGGGGGGAAAAGGGAGAATATAAAGGTGAAAATTCTCACGCTAAAACCCAGTACCTTCTGAAAGAGCCTCCCAAGGGGAACAGTGAAATGTCTGTCAGTCTTTACTAATTTAATACAGGACTGACCAAAGCAGCAGACCCTGAGCAGAGCCAACACTGCTGCATTCGCCCTCGTAGGTATTTCCCCTCTTTTTCATTTAGAATCAGCATATAGAATCATAGAATAGTTTGGGTTGGAAGGGACCTCAAAGCCCATCCAGTCCCACCCCCTGCCATGGGCACGGACACCTCCCACTGGATCAGGGGCTCCGAGCCCCATCCAACCTGGCCTGGAACCCCTCCAGGGATGGGGCAGCCACCACTGCTCTGGGCAACCTGGGCCAGGGCCTCCCCACCCTCATGGAAAAACATTTCTCCCTAAGATCTCATTTCAATCTCCCCTCTTTCAGCTGAAAATTGTTTCCCCTCCTTCTCTTCCTGCACTCCCTGATCCAGAGCTACTCCCCAGCATTCCCGGAGCCCCTTTCAGCACTGGAAGCTGCTCTAAGGTCTCCCCGCAGCCTTCTCTTCTCCAGGCTGAACAACCCCAACTCTCTCAGCCTGTCCTTAGATGGGAGGTTCTCCAGCCCTTGGATCCTCTCCATAGCCTGCAGCAGTTTCGTGTCCTTCCTGCGCTGAGGACTCCAGAACTGAACGCAAGAGTCCCTGTGAGATCTCATGAGAAGGGAGCAGAGGGACAGACTTCCCTCCCTCTATCTGCTGCTCACTTCTTTTGATGTTGACTCTGGCCAAGCAAATCCATATTTCCAGGATCTTCTGGGGGAGTTGAAGTTTCCACTGAGCATTTTATGACCTGTATTTGGTCTCTTTTGGAGACCCTTTTCCCTGACCTTTCCTTTGAAGCAGACCCCTGCCCGCCGCCCTGGGTACCACGGCGCTCCCCGTGCTCCCACTACAGAGAGACATTTCACACGCTGATTTGATGGTGGTTTCAGCCTCCCGTAGAACAGCCTCGCAGTCCCGAGGCCCCCTGGCACGGAAAGGCTCGTGCAGACAGGAGGTCAGCGCTAATAACACTCAGAGGAGCCCTGCCCTCCCCTCCTCCCCACTACATCCTTGGCAGCAGCTGGAAAGAAAGGGGTATATTTGGATCCTGTTTAAATATTGATCATAGAGTATTTTTGCTAAAACCCGAGTCTATCGATTCGCCTGCGAGCCTGCAGCTCCGATGCTTCGCTGAATGTTTTCCTGGAGATGGGCGAAGGCTCCTTGAGTTATGATGTTAATAAGAGCGGCGCAGGAGGAGTCCCTGATGTTCAAACCACAACTTCAGAGAGAACATTTTTCATTGGCAGAGGCCTCTGGACACTCTGTACTTCTTAATGTTTCTCTATCAGCTCTGCTGATGAGTCTTTAATATAAAGGCTTTGGCAAGGAGTTAAATGCAACTCCGCAGAGCTGCTTTCTGCCGCGATTCCAGCCGGTTCAGAGCCACACAGGAAGAGCCGGCACCAAGGCTGGCGTCGGGGGTCTCCCACCCTGGTGCCTTGCACTCAATCCCTGTTCCAGCACTTTACTTAACTTGTAATTCATTCCAAGTGTGTGCGTTTTGTCTTTGGCAGCACCAGGGAAATATCTGCTGCCCTGATGCTGAGCAAGCCCAGAAGGGTTGGGGTTGGGCTCAGCTCACGGCAGTGGGGCTGAGATGCCCCAAGGCAGGAGGAGAACCCATCCTGCACGTGGGTGGGAGAGTAGCCTTGGTGCTGTCTGGATCACTATGGAATTCACAAGATAAAAGTAAACTCCGCAGGGCTGACATACACATAGCCGCGTAGGCTTTTGTATTAACAGCTAGCAATAAAGAAGATAAAAATCAATTATCCTGAATCGTTACTCAGCCTAACATGAAAACACAAGGCTTTTGGAAGAGCCAGGCTAAACCAGGCAGCGGCCCGATGGGCCTGGCCACCTCCCTTTCAGCTGGAGAGCATCATCTTGCCATCACGGCAGTGCTTTAGAGAAAAACAAGCCACCTCCTTATGTCCCTCTATTGAATTTGACAACTTGTACCGCGCTCTGCAAGGGGGAGAATAAATCCTCCCTTGTCCCATGCAGCGTTTGGGCTGCCGTGAAGCATGAGACTGGGTTAATCTGCTTATTTAGGGGACAAATCTCTGCTGCACATCTGCGGCTGCAAAGGTTCTCAAGAGAAAAGCCAAATTAAATGATGCCCTCAACAGAACTCTACGTGGGAGTGCAACCCGCAGTGACAGCAGAAGAGTCTGAGCCTTCAGTCGTATCTGACCTTGACTCACTGTTCTTACAGCAAAGCACTTAATTTCTCCATTTCTTATTTCCCAATCTGCAAAGGAGGAATAAAATCACCTCCTTCTCTGGGAAATCCTGGGGATGTTCTCTATAAACGTGCTTCGGCGAGCGATGCTGTTACAGACAAGGCTATTTTAGGAGTATTTTAAGAGTCGACTCAGAAATATCAGTGATTTGTGCTTTTCTCTATTTGCGATGCAGCATTTCCTCGCCCCATTTGCAGGAGAGACTAAATTGCATGGACAACCTCATCTGCTCCTGTTCCAAATCCTAAGACAGGATACGACTTTTCAAAGAGAGAAATAGAGCTGAGGCTTCTCCTTTGTCATCAAATTCTATTTGTTTTGTTTTTCTTCCTAAAATAACTCCGGGCTACTTAATAGAAGTGAAACCTCTGATAATTTTTGAGTGATTGTTGCCTGTCTTTTCATACGTAATTGTGCGTTTCACCACCTACTGCTCTTTGAGGACAGGAAAAGTTTTTTCTTTGTTTTGTTTGATGTCTAAGAGTTCACTGAAGTTGAAAAATCCAAATCATTGCCAAGGCACAGTCATTCTCTTAAAAAAAAAAAGAAGTAAGAATGAAATCATCTGCCATAATCACATCCCTCACGCATCCTTTTTTCCTTTGTCTCAAATAAGCCAGTTTGCCAATAAGAACTTATTGTTTTTTTGGAAGTAGGCTGTCTTCAATGAATTTTGAAGACTATTCCCACCAGAAGGCTTAAAATTAATTGCAACACACTATTTTAAGGCATATTTTCAGCAATCGGCTTGCAGAGCTGGACCATACAGTCTCTGTATCCGGCTAAAATACAGCATATGCTGTATACCAAGCACCTATCAGCCATTAGCTGGGCATCCAGCGCCCTGGTTCTGCACACCTACGCTGTCACGCTCCAGCCTATCAGGAAAGCGCACTGCCAGGGAGCCCCTGCCAGCCCCCCTGGAGGGGTTCCAGGCCAGGTTGGATGGGGCTTGGAGCCCCTGAGCCAGCGGGAGGTGTCCCTGCCCATGGCAGGGGATGGGACACGATGGGCTTTGAGATCCCTTCCAACCCAAATCAGTCTATGATCCAGTCTCCCATCTACGCTCCTTTTCCCAGCAAAGGCTGGTCAAGGCAATAGTTCGAGTTTCCTTCCACCTTGGGCTGCTCTATGGTTCTCTACCAGGTACCAACTCATCCTGTTACATCTCCAACAACACTCAAACACAAACACATATGTAAGAACAAGGCTCGTGATCATCTTCCTACTACACACCCCCAGCTTCTCATTTAGGCACTTGTTCACCCAGAAATTGCAGCCAAGCTCTTCTGTTTAATAACCACCACTGACTAATTCTTCATGAATTTTGCCCTATTCCCTTCCAAACTCCTTTGCACTCAGCGTTGACTATAAGACGGCAGTGGCAGCCAAGATAGTTACAGATCGTGTGACAAATGACCTCCCCCTGCTTTTTTTACAGCTGCTGTCTGAGAATTCCCTGGGCGCTCTCTTGTTCTTGCCATGATGGAAACACAAAACCAAGTGCAGTTCCTGTTGCTCTTCCAAAGCCAGGCTCTCACTGTCACACGGAGCGGTACTGAGGACGGATTTACTGCTCTGCCTTACAAAGCCTGCTGGGTTTCATGTTTTTTACAGGCTATATTCAGCCACACAGTGATGATACTCCAATATGTTTCTAACATACCGCAAAACCGTAGATGGTGTCAGAACAGGCTGAGTTTTAACAGATCTTAAATGATTTTTTTTCCCTTTCATTGAAGTAGAATAATTGTCACAGCATAATGTAACTTCATGTCAAAACGCAACGCATCTTCCCTATCAAGGTAATTACGTTTCCAATCTATGCTCTCTGTCGGGTTTGGTTTTTCCAAACGTGCAAAGCAGCTTCAGGAGTTCTTTAAAATGTGGGGTTTGGCCAAAAAGAGGCGGACACAAGGCAGCAACCGGGGCCATCCACGTTGGGATGGTGGGACACAGTCTACCCTGCTGTTCTGGACTCCTCAGTGCCACCAGCACTCAGACTGCTGGAGTTAAATGTCACCGAGGGGACTCCCTGTTAAAGGGCCATCTCAGGTCTCTGTAAACGATGCCTCGCGAGCAGCCTCGTTTGCGAGCACAGAACAGTGCAGCAGCGTAAAAGCAACCTAGACAGCCCACTCAGGAATGAATTTTTCCCTAATTAGGCCACCAAGTGGAAAGTCCTCTTAACACTGCGTTACTGAGTACCTGAAAAGCATGGATTTAATGCTTCTCAAGGGGCCACCAAACATGGAAAAGCAAATCACTGAGGCCGAAGAAAATGAAATTAAATTGAACTTCTAAGAGGTAGCGTGTCTGCCTGACCTCCCTCGAACCAACTGCTTTCTTAGCGTTCCCGTTCTTAAAAACAGGGGGGAAACTATCCAGGAGAAGGCATGCTGTTCAGAAGATAGCTAGAGGCTGAGTTGGATTTGAATTCCGATCAAAGTTTTGCTCATTTGATATGCTTTTCTGTGTCTGCATTCCCAATCTGCCTTTTTTTTTTTTTTTTTTAAAATAATGCTTCCCATACAAGAAATCTCAGCCACGATGCATAATAAGAAACTCCGGGCACATGAAAACGCAGTTTCTGCTGTCTGGTGGTCCTTCTCCAAAATCCAGATTGCTAGAAAAGGACCATCAAGTGGCTTCCACCTCTGGTCCATAAACCAGCGCCATTCAGAACGTACAACCTCATGCAAGCATCCTGGACCACAACCTCTGCCTTCCCGCACACCCAACTCCTCCTCAAGGAAGAAAAAACCCAATTTACAGCAAATTGCATCATTTCCTCATTCATTACCTTCCCCTGAGTTGGAATAACTGACCTCCCAGTCCTCCTCCTTCTCTTTTGGTGATGCAAATAAAAGATATACAAACACCAGCACGCGGGCTCGGGGCACAGAGGCCATCTGGGAAGAGCCCTCTCCAATTCCCCTCTACAGGGATTAGCATTCACGTCGCATCAAATCTGCAAATTGTTTGTTTGCTTTGAGGAAACACACGATACGGCCCAGATTGTTAATGCAATTGGTTTATAAAGTATCTTCCTCATGGCCTGTGCCTTCCTACATCCTTCTCATTTCACCAGAGACAGCAGCACGGCCACTCAACAGTTGCGTTCGCTGCAGCCCGGAAGAATGTTGAACAAAGGAAAGCATCCAGCGGGAGAGAATGAAATGGAAGATGCTCCTGGTGGGCTTGCTTTTGGCTGCTGTTGCTCCTGCCACGGTGTGACAGCCACGTGCTGCGGCACAGGGTGTCCCTCCTGCCCTTTGGTGTGTTTGATGCAGTCCGACACGCAGCAGGAAGAGGCGCACGTGGTTCCATCCCCAGGAGCTGCCAAGTGTGGGGCAGAATGCTGCTGCGCACGGCTCCCCGTCTCCGCGGGTGCCACAGTCCTCATCCACCAGTTCTGCTGCAGGGGGTTGGGGTGAAGCTGCCCCAGAGCAGACCTCGGCGCGTTACATCCCCTTTCCAGGATATGACCTGCAGCGATGGGTGCTGGCGAGAATCGGGATTGACTGAAGAGCAATTCCAGGTGGACCAGGATTAATCCAGATTAGGACATCTGCATCCGCTTGGTTTAATCTGATAGAAGCCGTGTCCGCTCAGGTATATCCAGTGCACCAGATATCGGCTTTCCACACCTGATTGGAGAGAAGAGCCGTGAGGCCCAAAGCCTTCTGCATAAAAAACATGCGATATCGCTCCATCCAAACACTGCAGAGCCACTGCAATATTGTAAAATATGGATTATCTCCAGCTTCTGCTCCTCTTGATGGTTCCACCTCATTTGTCTTGCTACTCTAATTTCCTTAAATGTGTGTTTTCTTTACAGGCTACTAACTACAGAAAACTTGAAGCAATCAACCAGAGTTTATGCATTGACATATCACTTCGTTAGCAGTGAATTCATTTCCAAGGGGGCGGTGAACTTTAATGAAGTTGGAAATTGAATCATGTTGTCGCGTTTAGGAATGCAAAAGAGCGTAAGAGAGAGAGACATCCATGGGAAGGGCTCCTCGACCAACGTAAACTTTAAACCACAGTTCTTTACGGTATCCTTCATCTTTCTGAAATCTTTGCAGATCTATTCAGTAAGAACTTTTTCCATATTTTCTGAACTTCACCGTTTTTTTTGGTTCCTTGAGATGACCATCTCAGTACCACGAAAGGAAGTGGAGACTTGGAGTGAGCAGCAGCAGCAAAAGCAAACTCTGCCAGCATTCCTCCCAGCCTCTCCCAGTCCCTGCCTCCCCTCTCCCATGTTGCTCTGTTCATTTCTTGGCCACATTCCACCTTGCAAAAGTAGCTCCAGAGGGACCCTCCCTGGAGCTCTGGGTGCCTGGGTATACGCACATTTTTTTTTCTTATTTTTCCTTTTTTTTTTTTTTGAGATGCAAGTGACATTGCAAATGCAACTTTCATCTTGGAAACTCGGAGTGTTGCCATAGAAATTGCAGCGGGGGAGTCACCAGGCTGTTAGCTCGTGCCCTTGGAGACTGCAAGCGCTGCTCCGCAGGGTGGGCTCCAGCCGGGCTCGGCTCCTGCACCCAGACTAAAAAGAAACCGCCAGGGTCTACGGGATTGATTTACAAGCAAACATGAATGTGTGTGTCCACAATCACAGATAGAAACTACAGTAGCTGCTAGAACATGAAAGCCACATGTCTGCTTAGGAAAAGCACATCTAAATAGCTAAATAAGTGTTTATTACACTAATAATAATCACCACTAATATTGCAGGCTCTCCTTGGGACACCATGTGGCTGCATACGCAGCAGTAACCAGCAGCCAGGTAAGAGCAGTGGGGGCTGCCCCATCCCTGGAGGGGTTCCAGGCCAGGTTGGATGGAGCTTGGAGCCCCTGAGCCAGTGGGAGGTGTCCCTGCCCATGGCAGGAATTGAAACTGGATGAACTTCAAGGTCCCTTCCAGCCCAAACCATTCCACGACCCTGTGATTCCTCCTGGTTTTGTTTATTCCAAAAGGTCAGGGTACTACATCGCACTCTGCATTATCTCTTCCCGTGGCCCCCAGCCCCACAGCAATCACGCCTTCAGCACCTTTCCTGCAAGGCTTTGACACTCCCAAATCCAGCTGAAACTCCTTGAGACTTTAATTAATGAGATAACAAAAGGGAAAACACCCAAAGAGTGAACCCTAGAGTTGAAGACTTTATCTGCTCTTTGCAGCTGCATCGGTTTTTCTCCTTTTTCCTTTTTTTTTTGAGCTGCATTCCGGCTCCGTCAATACTGTTTCCCATTAAATTAAATAGCTTATTGACTGGTGTGAGACGTAGCCACAAGGCCGATAGGAGCCGAGCGCGGTACTTTCTCAGTGCAAACAATCACAGGTCACTGCACAGTAAATCAGTCGGTAATGGAGTTTGAACTCCGAGAATCAGTTCTGTGTACCCTTTTTATTTGTTTTTAATTTGTATCAATGGTAATTCTGTCGCTTTCAATTTATGTGACGGTAGCGGGTGGTGGAGCAGCGGAAACACCATTTTTCTTCTCGTTAACCATTGAGCTCACGGTGCCATGGCAGCCAAGCGCTTCTGAGCTCACAAGCGTTAAGGTTTCTTGGCACTAGGAGGATCCTACGCTGCTTTATTTCCCTCGGGCTTTCTTTTCCTTTGCGGATACCATCTGAATCGGTTCCTCGCTGGAAGGCTGTGCTGGCCCACTGGCTGTCCACTGAGACACAGCATTACAGAGCTGTTGGGGCTGCGGTGCCGGCTCTGGCTCCGTCTGCAGATGCTCCGTCCCTGGCATATTCCCACCTATACGGTATCTAAGAACAAGGTATTCATTAACGACTCTCTGAATTTCCCTCATCCCTTTTTGAACCCATTTATACCGTTAGCATCTGTGGTATCCAGCGGCACAGAGCACCATAACTTAATTATGAATTATATAATAAAAATGACTTCTGTTGCTTTCAACATACCGCCGGGTGATTTTGGCAGCCGTCTCCTAATATTTGCTGGTCGAGAATGAATGAATAATCATTCCTGACACACTTTCTTAAAATCTCCATCCATCACCTCCGCTCCAAGGTAAGGATTCTGGTCCAGCAGCCTTCTCCAAAGCAACTCGGCTGCTCCACAGGACATCCCTATTCGTGGAATGGATCAGAAGGGACATTAAATCCCATTCAGTTTCAACCACTGCCATGGGCAGGGACACCTCCCACTGGATCAGAGTGCTCAGAGCCTCATCCAACCCGGCCTTAAAGGTTATTATTTAGAGTTATTCCTTCTACCTCAAACACTCTAAATAAAATTCAGTGAAGGAGTTTTGGTTGCTTGCTTTTGTCCTTACAACCCATTTCTGTGGTGCCTTTTTGCTGCTGGAAGACCCCAATGGCAGCGGCCACTGTTACTGTCAGCACACCAAGGGTTTATAAAGCTACATAAGGATTTTATTTGTTTTGTTTTCTGTTTCTTCCTCAATAATTCATACAGTTCTGCTCACCTTTTGGCCTTTGTAGAGGCTTCAGAATTTATGATTTCAGAGAACTGTCCACAAAGTGGGTTTTCCAAAGCAGATGGCGCAGAACACATCTGTTTGCAAAGTCACATACGCACAGAGCCAATTTTTGGAGCAAGAATGCCTAAATCAGTGTCCATGCTGCTCACTACGCGTACACAATCAGAACTCTGTTTCCCACCTGCATTATTTCACACTTAAAATCACTAAATTTGACTTGCTATTTTTGTCTCAGATTGTCAATATGCCAAAATGCTCCAGGAAGCGCTCCGGCCATGCCTCTCAGTTAACCGGCATTGCTCTGCTTCACCTGTATAAATACCACAGCTCCTTGCCTGGATCCGACTCTACCAGCCCAAAGTGTGCAGGGTCCGAGTCCCCATGCTTCCATGCAGCCTCTTCCCTTTTGGGTGCTGGATGCTTTGCCTCGCCAGCAGCCCAGGATGAGCAGGCGTCGATGGAGACCTTTCTCCCCAACACCTGCCTTCTCCTGTTCCTTTTCCAAGTGCTTCGGTCCCTCCATTCCCATCCAGTGCTGGTTTTGTCAGGCATGGTGTTGTTTCTACCTACCACACTGGTTTGCTTCTTGCTTGGCGTTCACAGGGAAGGCTTTAAACAAAGCCAAACATAATCCCTCCTCAGCCGGCAGCGAAATGCCTTTGCCCCCTCATTGCCGATGCATCCAGCTCTCAAAAGCCTTTAGCGCTTAATGGATTCATTGAAGGGAATATGAGGTGACTCGCGTGTCAGGTTGTTAAAACAGTGATAAGACATTGCACCAGGACAGCATTATCGCCACTAACTGCCTTATAATGGTCAGGGAACGTCTGGTGACGTTCCCGTAGACACAAAAGGAGTTTGCAGCGCTCGGGATGTTCTTTGCAGCCGCTGCTGGGACAAGGGGACATATTTTGTCTGTGTGGGTGCTTGCCCGGCTTGACAAAGGGATGCACAGAACACGTCTCTTTGCAAAGTCGCACACACACACACACGTTTCCCCTCTGCAATGTTTTGCGACTCTACGCAGACGTGTTAGGAAAACTGTCACTTGAAGAAACTTCTTTGCAACCGGAGTGTGATTTTCTTTCTCCACGCTATTAATCAAAGGCTCGAGTAGAACTGGCTTGAAAGAGAAGAAAAACGACCCACGGACTTCTAAAACTTACTGAGGAAACACCTGAATGAGGCGGAGAGGCGCATAGAGGAACTTCATAGAATGGTTTGGGTTGGAAGGGACCTTTTCAGGTCATTCAGTCCATAGCCCCCACAGGAGCTCCCTGTGCTGGAGCCACTGCCAACAACACCCACCTCGTGTTTGTGCCTCATTCGCTAACTGCATCCCTCACTGCTTCGTACAAGAGCGATGACATGCCCTCATCGGGAGAAACAGGTACCCTTAACACATTAGTCAAACAGACCTGAAATCCAATATTCAAAAGGCAAACTAGAATTTTAACAAATTAGTCAGCCAAGGTAAACCAACAGATGAGGAAAGTAAACAGCCCAGCCAGAGCTGCCTCTGCCTGCGGCAGCAGCCCCACCGCGTCACACACAGCTTCCACACACACCTCCCTCCCAGGGAAGGCAAAGCCAACCATCCCGAGCCTCTTCGCAGGGGCTGACGCGAGCAGAACGGCTCACCCGCCGTCCAAAACCTGCCCCACATGCAGCTGACGGCGCAGGGAGAGGAGCCGGCAGGCCAGCGGGTAGCATAAACCAGAATAAATAATCCTTGGAACCAACTATTGCCTTCCCTTCCCTGCTTGGCAAATCGATCACAGAGAGAATAACTTCACTGCCACGGAGAAGGGAGCTTTTTGAGCCCAGGCAGGAGGTGTCGATGGGCAGGAGGAACAGGGACGGTGCTGGGCATTTTTCTTAGGCTTGTGCTCATCCGTCCTGACCTGGCAGGGAATTCAACAAGAGGAGATCTCAGCAGTGAGTGACTGTTCGGAGTTTACAAGGCTCTCGGTCAGGGAGCACAGGGATAGGATGAGGGGGAACGGATTTAAGAAAGAGAGGAGATTGAGATGAGATCTTAGGCAGAAATGTTTTCCTGTGAGGGTGGGGAGGCCCTGGCCCAGGGTGCCCAGAGCAGTGGTGGCTGCCCCATCCCTGGAGGGGTTCCAGGCCAGGTTGGATGGGGCTTGGAGCCCCTGAGCCAGTGGGAGGTGTCCCTGCCCATGGCAGGGGTGGCACTGGATGGGCTTTGAGGTCCCTTCCAGCCCAAAGCATTCCACAATTCCATCATTAGCACCTAAAGCTCAGTGTCCATTCTGTACAAGGACCAGCTGGAGGCTGTGCTGAAGCATCTCAAAGTGGGGACACTCCTTACTTTTCTTTCCTTCTTTACCACCCATTGTGAGTGCAAGGAGTCATCACCCCCGGTGCCAGCCCTCCCCTCACTGCTGGACAACAAGAAGCACCACTCTTAAATCACGTGCGAGTTTTAAGCCACACAGCATTTATCCAACTTAATCTAAATAAAAGATTTTCTCTGGTTCCAAGGAAGCTAATGGATTTTGTGATCGCTTCTATCACACAGCAACCAACCACGAGTCACAAAAGTATAAATCAGAGGCTAATGGATTTCCAACGATGTGCTTAAGCCCTTTGTCCATTTTTAATTTGCTTCTAATTTGTATCGATCTTTCCCCCCCTTTTGCTCCTGTCCCTCACGGGTCAGAAGGTCAGACAGCCTGCCAAGAGCAGAATAATCCCACGGAAAGACAGAGAAAGGTGAAAAAGGCACGGGAATATGTACACACGTCTTATCAAAGCTGCTGAGCTGAGGCGGTGGGGCTGCGAGAGCCGGAGGCTTGGTGCTGCGCCAGCTGCCGAGCGGCTCCAGCTGGGGACCTGTCACTTGGCGGAGGGTGATTGTCCCGGGCAGGGAGCCACGCTGCCACCGCGCAGGCTGAGGCTCCACCTGCCAGGGAAGGGCCTCCTAAGAAAGAGAAGGGAAAGCTTTTTAGCAGCGACTGCAGCAATAGGGCAAGGGGGAACGGTTTGGAATCAAAAGAAGAGAAGTTCAGATGAGATCTTAGGAAGAAACGTTCTGCTGGAGGGTGGCAACGTCTGCCTCCATCCCTGCAAACTTCCAAGGCCAGGTTGGACGGGGCTCTGAGCAACTTGACCTCACTGAAGGGGGTTGGACTGGACTTGGTCCCTTCCAACCCAAACTGTTCTATGATTCTATTTAAACCCTCAAACCACTCTCAAGCTGGAACTCCCTGGAAGCTGTAAACACCTCCTTATTTACAAGTTTCGCTCTGGCTTGCCCGCACCAATTTATCACTTGCGCCTTGCGATCACACCAGGATTTTTAATTTCTTAATGCTAATCAGGAGAGAGTTGCAAGCTTTCTATTAATTGCAGAAAGAAAAGATGTTGGATGGATAGACTTGGGTTGTGCCGCCTGAGAAGGGCTGCGGGGAGAGGACTGGGCTCTATCTCACAGCTCAGTGCTACCCACGGGATGCTCTTTCTTCCCTCCTCACCTGAACTCCCAGAGAACAGATCCTAGATAGGAAATGACTGATCAAACGCCCATGATAAACCATTTACAGCTCAGTCCCGGCTGTGCAGCGTGCTGCCAAACAGTCCCGAATGAAGTGCCTTAAAAAAAAAACTCATGATCCGCACACAAACAGAAACGGGCGAAATTCTTCAAACAAATGACTCACAACAAATAATTTGACCGGTTCTCTTGATCGGTTTATGACCTGAAGCATGAAGATTATCAGCCTCGTGTAATTTTCTCCTAGCTGATGTAGCTCCAAAGATTATTCATATTCATATAAATGTCTAATCCTCTAATCTAATCCTTTTTTTTCTTCTTCCTGCTTGTGCTAAAGCTACGCAGGCTCTGCTCCAAAGCCCTCTGAGCAATGGCATTATTGATAAATTACTGCAGAGAAGAGGAGCGCAGCACAGGCACCAAACCAAGCTCTGCCTCTTCTTGGAGAGTTTTTGTTCCCTTTTTTAGAAGTTGGGGTGTGAATTTGCAGGACAAGTGCAGGTATTCGTAGGCATTGGATGAACAGTGGGGTTGGGCTGATGGTTGGACTGGATGAGCTTAGAGGTCTTTTCCAACCTTAACAATTCTAGGATTCTATGCTGGGCATTTAAATCGCGTGTGTGTGTTTGTCAAACTCTATAGCAGAGACACAGCAAAGCATTCCAGAGCAATGCTTGTTGCTGGAGGCCTGGGAGGAAGAGCCTTGGGTCAGAAACAGGACAGTACTTGCTTTAATTGCCCACTTTATACAGCAGCTGGTGAGGTCTGCACCTACTTTGTACCAGTGTAGAATGGCTTATAAGAACTCTTTGTACCATTGACAATTTGTACTTTTTCAACGTTAACACATGACTTGGATGACAACTGCCTCTTCCCTGCTATTGTTTTTACTGTATCCACGACAATCTGAAATTCATGTGCTCTATACTGCCTGAAATGCTCCTTCGCAGAGCACAATCTGCCGGCTGGAGATGGAGCGCGAGACAAATTCCCACAGATCCATCCGTGCAGGAACCCATGCGTACGTGTGGATGGCGCCTTTGGTGCTGGGAGGTCCAGGCAAGGCTGGAAATGAGCCCATATGATACTAAGTTTCATCCCAAAGACATGAAGACAGCAGGAGAACAGAGCACGAGATCAGGCAGGAAGCTGGAAAAGTGCAATTCCCATGTCCAGGTTTATTTCTGCCGCTGAACACGCAGCCCCACGTTTCTTTATGCATCACAGAATGGTTTGGGTTGGAAGGGACCTTAAAAATCATCCAGTTGCAACCCCAGAACAGATATTTAGTTTCAACGCGTGCACAGGAATGATAAATCCAGCCACGGTTTGGGGCCTCTGAGCATTTTGATAACAAAAAATACAATTCTGGTCCTGGTTTGCACTCCAAATCAGGCTGAAACTCAGTCCATTATCTCACTTACACCAACAAATAAGCATCAGATGGGGCCTTCTGTCAAATCACAGCAGACTTAGACCAATTTTGAAACACTGCCCCAGAGCAGAAAGGCTTAGCATCCTATTTATGATCCCCTGAGGCCAGCCAGCTTCTCCATTAACTCCTACTTCAAACTAATAGCACATTCATAGGCAATTTGGTGGGTGACTCTATCAGAGACTTTAAGTCACTATGTTATTTTTCCCCTTAGAAATTATCTTTTTGTTGGATGCTATGGAATTATTCAGATGACAACTCACATTTAAAGAACCTTCACTCTTATAGGCAAGGACATATTTTCCCAGACAACACCGCTATAAAATTGTTCTGACTTTCTGGGACAGAGTTTTGCAGTGATTAAAAAGACTTTTTCATTTGAACATCGCCCCTTTTTTATAGCTTAAACAGGCATTTCCACCTCAATAGGTTTTAAGCAGTGTTGTCAGACGAAGCTGTTCTGTATTATAATTCTTCCTCATGCTTTTCACAGATACTGAATGTTTTGCAAACACGAATTACTTTGAAAATGTTTCTTTCTGTCCATGTGGTGTCTACATTCAAGCCTGGCTACAGACAGAAAGACAACACTTGCTTCTAGGGCTCTTTTCCCTCCATTACATCTGTTGCACTCAGCAATGCACGAGAGCTTTTGTCTGAAAGCGTTAACACATGCAATGTGTCCTTCAAAAATACATATAATGCTGAGTCAGGATTGCTGACTCGATACAACGCTTTGGGAAATTCATTGTGAGATGTTTCACCGTTAATCCAAGAGAAGAAACGCACTTAAAGACATAAACATCCTGCAACACCCTCACCGTTTTAGATAATAAATTCATTTCTTTTCCTAGCTGCTGTTTCTGATCCACAAACGCGACTAACACAGTCATTTCTAGTCCGCTTACTCGTTTTGGGGGAAGTCTTGCACAATTCCGAGCAAGGGAAGCAGGGACAGAGCCAGACCCCAGAGCTCACCAGCTTGCAGCCATCCATCTCTGCAACTTTTATGGTCCCTGCCTTGCATTTGGCGTTTCCGATTTCAGGTCCAGGAGAAAACCTCAGCGCTTGCCTCTTAGTGGACCCTCATTATCCATTTCAGCAATAAGTCTAAAGTTTAAACCCCCACCCAGGCGAGCAGTTAGCCACAAGCTGGAATTCTACACATGCTTATGTGCTAAGCCCACCGTAATTTAACCACATTTTCAGCTGATCTCCTGATCCGGGATACTTTCAGTGAATTACATCTAACTAAAGCAATGATGCTGAATCTGTGTCCTTTCCAAAGCACTGTGCATCCTCGCTCAGAATGAGGTGGGCAGATAACAGGACGAAGGGCAAACCACTGAGACACCACCACAGCTCGGTAGCTGCACCCAGAAGAGGCCATCTCCCCAAAACTATGAGCGCTTCACCATTCCCTGAGCGATGTAAATCCCTAACTATAAGCGAAGAAGCTTTTCTCAGCTGAACTAAGACCCCAGTGGTGTCCTGGCTGTGGGTTAATGCGGCTTTTGTGGCTCAGACAGAGAAAGAGGACCAGGACGATCGGGTTATGACGCTGTTTGAGTGAAGCTTTCATCCCACAGAGATCACACATAAAATTAAGTTCAGGACAGAACATGTTTTTTCCTGCGCACCCAAGCCATGCAGTTCTTGCTGCCTCCCAGGCTGTAGGACTGCTGCTGCCGAGGGGGCAGCGCTGCCATCCCGCGCAGAGCCCCCGTCGCATGGGAGCTCCCTCTTCTGCCTCTCCTCTTGGCCCTCAGCTCACTCACACGTTCCGAGATTACAGACCTGCTTTATGCACTCTGTCTGGTTAAGACGAAAACATGTGCTGCCCTGATGACCTCTCCTTAACGGCTTTATTGGCCACCCTGATCCTTGCTGAGAGACTTGTTAGCCTGTACCAACAAGGAGGATTCTTCTCACACGTAACCATCCTAAGCACCTTACAAGACTTCAGCCTAGATGAGGATCCAAACCTAAGATCTGATTAATTAAAGCTGTAATAATGAATAATCACGAAAACATTGAAGCAGTTTTGGTTGCACTAGAATCGAGGGCTCCTTGCAAACACAGCCTGTCCAGAACAGCTCTGAAATCTGCTTCTTTAAAGCTACTCCCCTTTCTTGCTCAGTGGTATCACAGGCCGGGCAACTCCTGGCATCTCCCTGGCACACCGACCCCCGGCACAGCCTCATCCCTGCAGCAAGAAGTGATGCAGAGCACTTGCCACTACAGAGGTGATGGAGAAAGAGCGCACAAACAGAAACACACCACCACGCATCCGAGGAGGAATGAAGATGTCCCTGTTCACTGGAGGGAAGTTGGACTAAGATGACCTTTAAAGGTCTCTTCCGACCCAAACCATGCTATGATTTTAGGATTCTGTGAACAGACAACCCAAGCAATGGAAATGAAATCACTAAGAGCACCTGCTGGCAAAAGAGGAACGCTGGGCAGCATCGGTTTATCGCATCGACTGCTGAAGATGAGTTAGAAGGAAAAGCTGCTTGCGCGGCAGCCTGCTGATCCTGGGAGAAAAGCCTGGTGCACCATCTAGCACGAGCGAATAGAGGGAAATTGCGTCCTTCTCTCAAAGCTACAATGACAACCCCTACAGCAAGGCAGTTGTGGAGGCAGGACCAGTAAATGACCTCTAACAAGCTCCTGGTGGGGTTGGGAGCTCTTGTCCGAGTTCAAAGACAATAAATACTAGAGAAGATAAAGCTGCCAGACTCACATCCACTAGTGGTGCCTTCAAAACAGGTCCTTTTTGCACAGACCGAGAGTTCTTGGCACCGGCATCAATGCCTCAACCTCCATCCCCGGATCTGCAAGCAGGAGAGGAGTAGCTTTATAGGCTGGGAATCTCAAAAGCACTTCAAACAACTTTGAAGGCCAAAGCTCACTAACAGTTTCATGGGCACTTTTAAACATCCTTCTGACTGTTTTTCAAACACTGACCTTTGACTGCGTAAGGAAATAAACAAACACATATAGAACAGCCACCTATATGAAAACCAGAAGCGTTGGCATTAATAAATCATTAAAGGGTTTTTATGCCCAACAGCAAGCACAGACCTTTTATCCCTTATTTCTAGTGTTGCGTCTGGCAACTGATCCTGCAAAAACAAGAACAAATTATTTATATTCTTTTTGTATTGCATAAATCAAATATTGCTGTAAGGACTGAACTAATATTTTGAGAATTGAATATGGGATTTGGTCTGCCTTGCTACATGCACTGAATCTTAGTCTGCTGTGATATGAAAAGGCCAAGAGATATGAAAACCAAGAAAATAAGGAGTCTGAAATGTACGCAGCAGGAGGAAATAATTTACGGTAGCATTGCCCAGTCTGGCTTTGTATAGTGAGAGAGTTATGAAATGCAGTTATTGTGCTTTCTGTGCGGTATTTCGCTCTTAAATGTGGATAGTGGGAATCTATCAAAGAGTTATTTGTTTGCTTGTTTCGTTTTCTCTCTATATGAGAAGACATCGATATAGTTTAACTGCAAAAATACATCCATCCACCCTCTGCACCTCCTTTATTAAGCGACAGCTTAGCAAGGAAAAAAAAGCCATATAGAGCTACTTGCCTTTTAAAGAAACAGCAAGCCCAGAAGCTCCAAAACTCAAACACAACAATGTGATTTACCTCCCGACCGCCAGTCCATAAACCCCGCAACGGCAGATAGGCACTGCGAGCAGACCAGTTATAAAAGCAGGGTTTATAAAAACACCAGCAAGCCTTTAACCGGAGCTGTGCGAGTCGTGACTGCTTCTATAAGTGATATTTTGTTGACTAGAATAGGCAGAAACTCCAGTTATTTACAACAGACTTCTTCTCAGCATTTATCAGTGTTCTTAAGGCTCAAATAGGAAGGAGCGAGACCTGGGAAATATAGCAAATGGACACAGAGCTGCTCCTGCAGAACAGTCCTGGGGAAATCAGTCAAATCTCAGCAGGGCACCTTCCTGCTCGACCAGCAGCACCGCGGGGACCCACACACTTTGTCCCCAACCACTGCCTGGCCGGTGCTTCTCTGGGTACCTCCTGCCTGCAGTCAGGAACGGGAAAGGCCTTTTTCCTCCCTCTAAAACAAATAAGTGAGCAGTCCAAAAGGAGGGAGTGCTGTGATCTCCAAGCACTGGTGTAGAGCAAGTGGAATATTCAGCAGCACTGGGCACAAATAGGCACAAATGGGCACCACGGGAGCCACCGCCCACCAGCAGCAGCCAACTATGGCTTTCCCATAGGAAATGGGCATTATCAAAACTAGAAATTAGAGGCAATAGTGAATTTTTATCCTTAAGAGAGCAGAAGGAGCTACAGGATCAATGCCTACAGGGATTGCCTTGTGGAAATCTATTACGTATCTCCCGCGCTCCTCTGGAGCATCTCCTCTGAGGGCAGCTGGTACCAGCAGGATGAGAGGAGATACCCCACAGGTGGATTTAATGCTCCTCGTCAAGCTCTTCTATTCACATGGCCACTCAGTAGCACATCACTCGGGCTCTCCCGGGTACCTCAATGCCAATCCGCGAACACGTCATCCTCCTCAGCGCCAGCAGCAGACAATGGGACGAGAAGAAATGCAGACCTATCCGACGGAGAGTCCTCATCAATGGTTTTAACCTCCTGACCTGGAATGAAAGAGGTAATTTGATCACCATGGAAACTGGGCAAAGGCCTCTCCCCAGCCCAAACTATCACTCCCGTTAAATGGGGCTGAATCATCCGAAAGATGGACAGGACAGGGATAACACAGCCTGCGGAGGAACGAGCCATCCTTAAGCACGATAATGACGCGTGACAGCTTCAACTTTGGGTCACTCCTGGTGCACCAATTGTCAAATATTGTGACAGCAGCCGCGCTCGCCGCACCCCCCCGTGCCAGCACAGAAGTGACAACGGCTCTGTGGATTTTTATTATTCCTTCTCAGCAAGGACCTCAGAAATGCAAATGTTTTCACGGCTTCCAGGGCTCCAGGAGGAGATAATTTGCTGAAGGTTCTTACAGGAAACAAACCCTGGTTGTTCATGATGTCGCTGTGAAGGTTTCAAGCAGTCCTGTTCCAACTGGGTCACTTTGAAGGTCTGGGATGTCCTGGTGGTCTTTGTGAAATGGGATGAGACAGGATTGTGTGGGCATCAACAGAATCCCACCTCTAAACAAACAGCCCTGTAGGTTAGCATTAACCTTAGTAATAAAAGCATCAGCACGAGTAACACCAGAGTGCCTGGGGATCCCGGGTGAGAGGAATTCTTCACGTTGGAGACCGCACGTGCACATAACATGGAGAGAAAATGACAAATTGCCTTTTTGCAACTACCAATTCCAGTCTACAAAGACTAAATCACTGCCCACGCGCAGTCAGCTAAGGAAACCGCAGCAGCACCCGGCAGAAAAGCTTCGTGCCACGTAACGGGGCCACACAAACACAACCAACCCCACCGCCACACAGATCTGCTCTGAGGCCAAAGCACGGTGGCGTCACAGCCCCTGATAAAACAAAACCACTTGCATCCAGGTGAGCTGCTCATCTCACTGCACCATAGGAAGGCACCACACCACCATCAGGAACGGCGGCACAGTCTGCAGTCACGTCAGCAGCACGTGAAACAGCAAGCATGAAGGTTTGTTTAATGATTTTTAATTAATTTTAATTACTTTTTTTTTTTTTTTTTGGAGCAGTAGCTTAACCTCGCTGAATCTCAGCCTCTCTGATCGCTCTGGGACTTCTGCCAGCTTCCTCATTACAGATCAGCTCCCCTAACGCCATTTGATAATGAAATGGGTTTTAAAGGAAAGGGACAGAGAGGAAAAAAAAAAAAAAAAATCAAATACCTTCAGCAGAACCCCAGGGAGCTGGAAGAGGATTATGATTTGGCGTGGAGATAAAATGATAGTTTGGGGGCTTGCTTTATGAATAACACGTACCTGTGCTGGAAGTGTCCTACTTTCAAAACACAAAAGTCACGGGTCTGCAAGGACTTTCTACCTTCACAGCTACTTGCAGGCTCCCTTCCACAGGGGCAAGGAATTGAGATGGGCAGGAAAATGAAGGCTTAAGCCTCACGCAGCCAAAGAGGAGCAGGTATGTAAACCTGCCACGGGGATGTGAACCCAGCCAGGGCAGCAGATGGTGTTTCCTGCTGCACCCAACACCTCTGAGAGCATCACCTGCTGACTTCGCCCTGCGAATGAGGGGGATCCTGCATCCAGACACCCCCCAGCACAGCTCTCATGTCCTTCAGTCATTTTTCCAAGCTTATCATAGAATGGTTTGGGTTGGAAGGGACCTCCAAAGCTCATCCAGCTCCAACTCCCCACCACGAGAAGGGACACCTCCCACTGGATCAGGCTGCTCAAGGTCCCATCCTACCTGGCATTCTCCCATAACCAGTCCATCCTCTCCTCAGTTTCCCTCCCAGTCTCCCCAAAGTCTCAGAGATGTTTGTCAGTTTACTACAGAGTTTACTCCTTTTCCTTTCTCTGATCTCCACATCTTTACACCTCCCAGCTTTTAAAAAGTTATTTAGTCATTCGCTGCCACGCGGATGCTTTTCCACGTGTGTCTTGATCAGCATCCAAAAGATCCTTCTGCACCAAAAGGCACTTGCAAGCTGCATCTTGCTCCCTATAGAACTGCACAGGCTTCACCACAGCGAGGGTGCAGATGGTGGCAGGCTCTGATAGCACTGGAGTGTCCCTTTTTTCCTCTTTATTTTTATTAACACACAGTGCTCCGCTTCACGATTCAAAACTTTCTCCCTGTGGCTCTGATCTCAGCCCAGCTGATCTCCTGCCCAGCAGCCCTGGGCAAGCTTCAAAGGACCTGATGTTTGGGCAGCGTACAGAAAGGAATCTGTAATTTTTGGATGCTCTCCTAAAGCTTCTCTGAACCTCAGTGCGGTCTCTCAATCTGGGCTCCGAGTCCCCTGCGAGCACACTTTCATTAGAGATGGTTGGACGTCCACAATCGGAGCTGGAAACACCTTTAAAAATACAAGTCCTTTTGGGGCCTTGCACCTCAGTTTGTGGGCAACAAGGAAGCAGAAAAGAAGAGGATATTTTTAGAGCACGTGAAAGGTAGAAAACGAGCAGAACGTTGCATATATTTACTACAAGGATTGCCTGCATCAGAAATATTGCTGTTACCACGGTCACCGGTGGCCTAAAGGGCTCATGTTTTCAACAATCTCCTGTTGGTACACATCAAACACATTTTCCTGAACACAAATCAAGCACGCCGGGTGGCTGAGAAGCCTCCAGCACTGGTGTGACCCTCTCCAGACGAGGATCTGCCTTGAATTGAATGCGAGATGGAGAAGAGTCCCCACAAATATCTCAGCCAGCCAGAAGGACAGCATCCCCTGCCCAGGCTGGCGACAGGCACTCGCACCCCAGCCATCACCAGCGAGAGCAGAAAAAGCAGCAGGGAAACACGGACAGTGAAGAAAGGTGATGGAGAGGGGGACCGGGACCGTTTGCTACCTCCCAGCCATCGCCGGGATGTGCATAATTCATAGGCCATAGATTGTATATATCTTATTCATGAAAGTTTAAGCAGACTGGTTATTACTATTGACCATTATAAAGCAATTTTTCCGCATGCGCGACAAGGACTATTGACATTCCCGCACCCTTGGAAAAAAAAGACAGTTGATGCCCTGACATCATCCTAACCCCATGCCACTTGGGCACGCAAGCGTTGATGCATCTCAGTCTCTGAGCCGGTGATGAGTTAACAAGCAAGCCAAGCTAAAAAAGTTCTGTCTACTTTTATACCCACTGACAAAATGTGTTATTAATGTACTATTAAAACACGACAATCTGGTTTTATGCTTTTAGATTTAATACTTCAGTAATAAAGAAGTGAAGTCAGATTTTCAGGCAGCCCTGGGCGGAGACTTCAGGGCATCTGCACGCTGAGGACTTCAACCCCAAATCTTATCGCCATCGGGAACCTGGAGTGCCAGAAAGTATCACCGAATGGTTTGGGTTGGAAGGGACTCCAAAGCCCATCCAGTCCCACCCCTGCCATGGGCAGGGACACCTCCCACTGGCTCAGGGGCTCCAAGCCCCATCCAACCTGGCCTGGAACCCCTCCAGGGATGGGGCAGCCACCACTGCTCTGGGCAAAGGCAATGCTTTGATTTGTCACAGCGAGAAGCAGACAGCGCTAAGATAGGCGGGAATTCTTCTTCCCTCTGCAGCCTGTAAGAAAATTAAATTCATGCCCAATGGGCCTAAAAATTCTCAGTAGCATTGAAGTGCAAAATTGAGCTAATACCTTTCCAATGTTTAAACAAGTACTCCTGGATATTTTTATGCCCATCTAGAAGAAGCTCTGAAGCTTTTGGAACCACCATCATAAACGGAAAGCGATGCAAGAAATAAAAGGAAAGGAAAATACATTTAATCAGTCATAGAGATAACACAAAGACATGGACTGATTCTCAAAGCCTCTACCTGAGCTGCAGAATTCACTTTTGGGATGCATACAGGTAGGACAGGCTCAGAGGGTGTCGGGTCAGTCAGGGGATGTCATCTTTTCATTGCTGAAACAGATAAACCACCTCTTTCTGCCAACCCAACGGGCTGTTGCAGTCCTGACCTAATCTTCTTCTCATGTAGTTCAGCGCAATGAAAGCAGACTTTGTATTTATAGTGTGGAAAGAAGAAATCGGAACTAATTAGTAAGCAAACAGTGGCCATCTAAAAGGTGGACGCAATTTAGAGAGAAAGGGAAAAGCTTTGAAAGGTTATTAGCTTCATCCCACCTATTGCCTTCTCAAACATATGGGAGAAATGATTGTTTCCCCTCTCTGATGTTTACACTGTTTCAGGAGCAGACGTACGCTGGGCACTGCCGACTCCAGCAGATAAAACACAATTACAAGCAGAAAATGGAGCTGCTGCTCGCATGCAGCTTTCACTCGGGATGTTCAGTTTAGCTACCGGGATAAAAAATAAAAAGAGGGTTGAAAACCAAACTCCTGACAGCAGCCGCCTCTTGCTGCAGACCTGCTGATTCAAGCATCGCGGCTCCTTGCAGACGTGTGTAGAAATGTTTAAAGGCTCAATTTGAGCCATTTGTTTCTCATTTTTGAGCTCTCATTAAAATAATCTGTTCTGATTGTCTGCAGGAGCTATTTTTTGCTCCTCTAAACGGTTGCAAAAGACAGCAGAGATTGAAAAAAAAAAGAGAATGAAGGCTGTTAAGCCTGTGACTCATCAAATCCAGGCTCCTGCTCCGTGCTGCCTTCTCCAGCAAACAGAAGGCCCCGTACCATGGCAGGGAGAAGCACAAAAGTTTTGCCTCACTCTCCAAGAACAAGAGGTTGGGACACCGTTGCCTTCACCAACCCATCCGCGAGAAACACGGGCACCTCTGCAAGCCCCAGGCAGAGGATGCTTTTGGGAAGGTGAGGCTTTCTCCCCCTTCTAGGGAGTCTCCTGCTACAAACTAGCTTAGGATGAAAAGATCTCGCCTTTCCATGTGATTCTTCTATTGCAGAGTCCCAGGCCAGAGCAGCAGAGCGGTGACAGCGTATGGATGTGTCACCAACCCAGAGAAAAGGTGGCTCACAGGAATTTAAGACCTCAAGAGTTATTTACTATTCAAGCCTGGAAAAGGGACAGTTAAAACACAAAGTATAACTTATTAAACACAAAGTTAAAACACAAAATACAACTTATTTCTTATCCCTCCCTCCATGACTGCTCTGTACTCCGCTATCATTAGGGATCACGGTGTGCCTACAAAAGCAATTTAAGTAGCTTTTGATTAGCATCACCTCTGGCCCAGACTCTCCAAGCTGCTGATCAAAAGCCGAGGCTGCGAGGCTTGAACTTGCACTTGGTACTCGACTTCTCGGCAACCAGTTGAGCATCGCTCCAGGCACAGGTAAGCAGCAATTTCAAGCCATGCCATAATCCGTCATTCCCATCAGGCTTGAAAACAAGCTCAGGAATTTCAATGCGTGTGGCACCGAAGTCCAACCCTGCCCCCGGGTGCTGAACTCAGAGCCCTCCCAAAACAATTCCTGCCATTTCATAACTCCGGTCGGAGACTCGGATACACCGGCTGCGTCTCCCACATTCAATCGATCACCTAAAACTCCGGGCAGTTTGAGTGACAAGATGCAAGCTGCCCAACGACGTCTCCCATTCATTAATACAGAGGGATCAGCACCTTCCCACTTCTTCAGCACAAAGGATTTAAAGATCTTATTTTACTTGTTCGCGTCCTTCTGTTACAAACTTGCCAAAACCGCTTTTTGTTTTAGTGCTGTGCTACAGTGATTCTGTTTGTTCTTTGGGCATCTAAACGTTCCTATCATTGACATTTTTAAAGCTATGAAAAAGGATCTTAATTGGCTGAAATGCTGATTGCCATAACAACTGGCTAATGAACCATCTGTTAGCATATGTAATATTTATTTATACATTTAAAACACGCAGCTAAAGAGCAGGATGGGCTCTTTTTCAAGGACGGGGGCAGCTCGCTCCCCGCGCAGATGGGCAGGGAAAAACAGGGGTGAGTTTTATGGACTGAGAAGCCCACAGGGATCTCCATGAGCCTCTGGTCCACCCCTTGTGCAGCCACTCCAAGCTGTGAACTTGTCCCCCAGCCAACCCTGCGGCAAGGTTAGCAGCTCGTGACGGGCAACCAGGAGGGGAAGAGCCTGTCAGCAGCACAGGGCTGCCACGCTCCAGGACACCTTTCCCTCCACCAGTGCATAGATGGGCACTAGAAAAGCCATAAAATCTCACAATCGTTAAGGTTGGAAAAGACCTCCAAGCTGATCCAGTCCAACCGTCAGCCCACCTCCACCGTGCCTACCAAACCATGTCTCGAAGTGCCACATCTACAAGCTTTTTGAACCCCTTCGTGGATGGAGGCTCCACCACCGCCCTGGGCAGCCTCTGCCAAGGCTTCACCACTCTTCCAGTAAAGAAAACCTGGGAGAACATAAATGCAGGACCAGTACTTATTGCCATCCCACTTCTACCTCTTTTGCAGTGCAGAGGAAAGCCCAAGTGCTCAACGGTGATGTGAGAGTTCATGTCAGAGCTGAAAAATAGATGGGATTTCCCTCGGAGCCCCAAGTTTGCATTTTCAGAAGCAGCAGCCCCTCCCTGGCAGCTCTCGGCTCCCATCTGCCAGCAAACACCCTTGTTTCACGCCGCAGGGTCCGATCCTGACCCGAGCCAAGGCGACCTGTGCTCCCCTCGAACCGTAACACCCAACGGAGATGACAAACCCTCCTCCTTTTCACAAGAGCCTGCTACCCCCTGCTCAAATCCAGCCGGATGCTGCTGGAGAGCGGATGGGGAGATGTATTTTTAGACAGTTGATAAAGGGGGAGAGAAGAAGGGGGCAGAGAAAGCCCCGCTCCACACAAGTCACATGCATATGCAAAAGAAGCCTAATTGCCCCTCTTTAGAAACTAATCATTCGGGATTTCACAAGCCACATTATAGAACCTGACATGCTTATTTTTCCTTTTATTATGTTTGTAAGCAGTGATCCTATTGAAAGGAAAATCAACCCCTATTTTTACCAGTCACAACCATCTTCCTTTTTTCTTTCTGCCTGCTTTATTTTATTTTATTTTCCTTTCTTTCCAGCAGTTGAATAGAGCAGCATTTTCATGTGTATTAATTGCCCTGTAAAATGCCCTCGAAGTCATTAGAATTCCCCATCCAAAACTATTATCTGTGCCATTATGTCTTTGCATTATATTTATTTAAATGGGGCTCTTCTGAATTAGCTTATTTTTAACAGCTAGCCATGCCTGAAACACTGTTCCAGGCCAAGCTGTTCTCAAATCTTTATTTTTTTTAATGATAACTTCATAGAAGCTCTTGATGCTTTATCCTGAGTGGAATCACAGTTTTAGGCTTTTAACCCTCTTTTCTTTTTCTATTTCAGGAAGATAAGCCTTGTAGAGATTTTTATTTCTGTGATGCCACAAGCCTTTCTTACACCAGAGCTGCAAGATTTCCAGCTGCGGGTTCGAGTTGTCACACCATTTTAAATCCGTTGATTGCCAAGATGATTAAAAAGGAAAACCACACCATGATAGCCTAAACGTAATGCAAAGTTGCTCTCCCTCCTCAAAATATCCCGATTTCCCACCCATTCTAGAGGTAACTTTGTCAGCGTTGGAGCCCACCATGGCTCCAGTGGTTGGACGCGTGGGAGCGTTTGAAGGAGAAGAATTTGTGGCAGCGCTTGCTACCCCCAAGAGCTGCTTCATGGAAATATTTCCTGCTTGGAAGCGAAGATCCCAGTGGGGGAAGCTGGTTTCCTGACTGACCTCCCTTGCTTTTCTGTGCTGCCTCAACAGTCTGAGCTTTTCCACGCCGAGAACCTCATGTGAGGCTCCAATACCTCCAGACTGGGGTCAGGATCCAAGCACAGGAAAGGGTCCTTGTGAAAACAAGAGCCCAGGCACCGCAGTCAGCTCTTCACCGCAGCGTTTCCCTTCCCCTGCCACCCACCAGGGTTATCCCCGAAGGAAGGAGCCAGAGGCACGGCACCAGCATCCTTCCCCCAGCTCCAGGCAAAGCTCTCCTCTTTCTTCACACCATTTTCATATTTTAATTAGAGCAGCCGTTCTGCGTCTGCCTTCATTAACCAACACCCGCAATTACTGAATGTGTGGATGTCGAACTAACACATCCCCCGTCCTTACGTCCCCCTCGAGACCCGGCTGCGGCGCTGGGTCCCTGGCGCCACGCTCTTTGTTTAAACGTTCATGCCGGATACTTTCCCACATCACATACATTCACACCTCCAACCACACGAGCTTCCATCCCTCTGGTCACACACAAGGTCCTTCCTTCTCAGGTGCCAAACCGCACCACTACCTCTTGTCATTTCATCACAGAATCACCAGGTTGGAAAGGACCCACTGGATCATCATCCAAGACCACTGCCCCTTTCTTCTTGTGCCGCACACTGGGATAACCGGCACCTCCAGCTGGATTACTGAAGCAGGCAGCAGCAATCTGTGGTCTTAGCGTGGTAACTTCCCTGCCTGCCTCTTCACGCAGGCATTTCGAGTCAAGTTTTTAAAGGCCACGTTCTCCACCCTTGGTATCAGCCTTTCTTGGTGCACTGCGAGGAGACAGACAAAAATGGTTGAACCCATTCCCTCTTTCCAGGCCACAGAAAAACCTTTCATCTATGCATGAAGGAGGAGACACGGGTTTGCTGTAGCATCTAGATTTATCTCCGGTTAAAAACATGCATTTGGCTGAGCCTCACAAGTCTCGGTTGACTGAAAGAGGGGAGACTGAGATGAGATCTTGGGAAGAAATGTTTTGCTGTGAGGGTGGGGAGGCCCTGGCCCAGGGTGCCCAGAGCAGTGGTGGCTGCCCCATCCCTGGAGGGGTTCCAGGCCAGGTTGGATGGGGCTTGGAGCCCCTGATCCAGTGGGAGGTGTCCCTGCCCATGGCAGGGGGTGGAACTGGATGGGACTGAGGTCTCTTCAGCCCAAACCATCCCATGGTGCAGCTGGGATCCAGGGTAGGTTATCAGCTCCTGCCCAGTGCAAAAAAACAAACAAAACACGGGCCCCTTTGCCACACTGCCCATCAGAAGGGATGGAGCTCAGCCCGAGAGCACGGCCAGGATGCAGCAGGGACAGAGCACTCACACCAGGGTCAGCCCTCATGAAACCACTCATGAGATTTTGTTTGAAAGGACCATAGCAGCTTCCACCCAGCCCCTTTCCAGCCTCCCAGCCACAGCACCTCGATGTTGGTGGGCTCTACGTGCAGGCAGCAGTGCTGAGGTGCTTGAAGGCACAGACCATAATGCCCAAGCAGGACTATGCATTCCTGTGTGGCTTCATCTCCAGCAACCGCCAAAGCAGGGCAAAACGATGCAGTGTTATTTTTTATAAACATCTTTTCCCCAGCGCATCAGCAAAATCTCTCCATTTTAATCCCATCCCTCATAAAATTCCTTTTGAATATTTAAGAGTGAAAGCTGTGCTCAGATCCTATCTGCCGTGATATCCTCCTTCATTTCCTTTTACAGTGGCCAGATAAGGCGGTGACCCACGCGGGCCAATATAAGTCTATAAAAAGATGGACAGATACTTCTGATGCCGACAGAAAGCCCCTGCTCCACCATCTAGCAAGTATTCCCCCAAAAAGGCAGCTAAAGCACAATTGCTTTATGACACCATCGCCTGCCTTATCTGGCAGAAGAGCTGCACATCAGATTTAACCCTTTTGAGGATGAGGGCTTTCCAGTTCGTGCCTGGATACACTCTGGAGCAATTCAGGTCAATCTTCCAGTTGACATCAGAGCAGCTTAGGCTGTCTCTGGGGGAGATCAGCTCAGATCTGCACCCACGAGCTTTCCCACCATTAAAAAACCACAATTCTTTTGCCACTAGATGGAGTTCAAAAAGCCTGATGAGGACTTGCCCTCTCCCAGCCGTTCCTCAGGACCCACAGCATAAACCATTGGAGTTTGGGGTCTGGATTACGGGACATGAGGCAGGGAAGGGTGGCAGTGATCTAGAATATCAAGGTTTGGCCTCTACCTGCGTGTTGGCGAACAGATCCAACATTGACACAGCAAAGGTGTTTGGTCCAGGGAGCGGGGACGGGGAAAAGACACAGCTCCCAGCCTGACCTTGGAGCTGCCGACTGAGCAGCTGCAACAGGATTTCTATAAAAAAGCAAATATCCACATTGGGAAGGGTATTGATCTGCAGATTTCACTGACATTTACAAATAAATGATGTATACCAGTTTTCATTTTGCTTGCTGGGCTGACCCTCCTGGCCTTTACATAATTTACTTTTGATTAAAGAAGTGCTTTGACGCGGAGAACGGGGAGGGGAAAAGAAAGAATATAAAGAAATCAATACAATTATGAGATCGGCTTTAAAACAATGTGTTACGGCAGGGGAAAAAAAGTCAAATCCTTTGAAGATGCTTCTCTTAAAGTGTGATGTCTAAAGCCAATTTGGAGATCAACAGATTTGCTGCTTGCCCAGAGCTGGAAATTAGCTAAGGACACATTACAAGTTTGAGACTGACTGAATTTAAGGCTGGACGCTGGCAGCAGGTTCAGATCTGAGAATTGTTCAGTTGGAAAAGACCTTTGAGATCATCAAGTCCAACAGTGCCTGGTCCACTACCAAACCAGATCCCCAGGCACTTTGTCTGCCCATCTCTTAAATCCCTCCAGGGATGGGGACTGCCTCTTCCAGCCCCTCAGAACTCTTTTGGTGAAGAAATTTTTCCCCGATATCCAGTCTAACCCTCCCTTGGTACAACTTGAGGCCATTTCCTCTCATCTTATCACCTGTCACCTGGGAGAAAAGCCCAGCCACCCACCCACCCACCTCACCTCCTTCTCAGGAGCTGCAGAGTGCAATGAGGTCTCCCCTCAGTGTCCTCTTCTGTGGCTAATCAGCCCCAAGTCCCTCAGCCTCTCCCAGAATCCCTGGGCTCCAGACCCTTCCCCAGCTCCATTCCCTTCTCCAGACTCACTCCAGCCCATGGGTGTCTTTCTAGGACTGAAGGCCCCCAAACTAAACAAGTCCAGGGGCACAATCACTCCCCTGGTGCTGCTGCCCACCCCATGGATGATCCAAGCCCAGGTGCTGCTGGTCTTCTTGCCCACCTAAGCTACTTCTGGCTCATCTTCAGCCACTGTTAACAAACACTCCCAGGTCCTTTTCTGCCAAACAGCTTTCTGGCTGCTCTTCTCCAAGCCTGTAGCACTGCACAGGGTTGTTGTGTCCCAAGTGCGGGACCCAGCACTTGCCCGTGTTGAACCTCATACCGCTGGTCACAGCCCATCAATCCAGCCTGTCCAGATCCCTCTGTAGAGCCTCCTTACCCTCAAGCAGATCGACACTCCCACCCAGCTTAGTGTCATCTGCAGACTTAGTCTGCACTCTAAGCCTTCGCCTACAATATCGATGATGACGTTAAACAGAACTGGACCCAACGTTGAGCGCTGGGGAACGCCGGAGCCCATGCCGGTCATCTCTTTGGCCAGTCCCCAGCAGCACACGACTCAACTGCATAAGAAAGCAAAGCAGGAGCAGGCTCCACCATTCACTTCCATACATTTAAACATTTAGCAGTGTGGTACGCAACGTCAATAATATCTACTGTAGCTACAGAGAAAGAACTTCTCTGGTTGAAGAAAATAGGGGGCTGCACTATCTAACATAGCGCCATATGTTCATTAAAACACTAAAACGTGCAAAATAATAGTGACAGGAAGTTGAAGCAATACTCTGGTTAACAATATCCAAAAATATTATTTTTGGCAACCAAACTGTGCACACTATCCATAATTAATGAGCGTTCTTGCAATTAGCATGCCCTTGCATAATGGAAATAACCGCAACTTGTTTGCATTTGTGAAGCACGACAAAAAAAAAAAAATACATATTTCTTTTCACCCCTCCTTCTGATCAGCCGCGGCGCACGGCTCCAAAAGATTCCATCTTCTAGAAAACCACGTTATTCGGAAACCCAACGCACTGAGGTGGTGCCATTCTAATCATCGACATCCCAGCGCAACGGTGGGTGCGCTGCCTGCCCTATTTTCTCTCTCGTGTACTCGGAAAGCTAAAGCCATCGAAGGGGGGAAGCAGGACCACAAAGACGTGACTGCAAGCGACACCGTGGCCGTGCTGCACTTATTCGGAGAGGCAGGCTGGCTCCAAGCTGCAGGCACTTGGGTTTGCTCTTTTGCATTGTTTAGCAAATCCAAGGGCTGACAGAGTAAAAAAAACACCCGAGGCTGGACGTGTGGACGGGGAAGCGAGGAGCCTGCAGGGCTGAAGTTAGCGGTAAAACTTGCTTTTGCCATCAGTGGGCACAAGATGGAGTCTTAGAAAGTAGTGAGGTGTATGGAGGCGGTTACTGTGCGAATCCTCAGACCCTCACGGCAACGTTGGAGCGACTTCAGAGTCGGCACTCACTCTAGGCATGGGGGAGTAGACCCTCAGCGCCCAATCCTGCCACTCTGTTGGGATCCACTCGCTGCCTTCACGCCCCGATGCCCTTTCCATGTGCCCCTCCTGCTTTGGATGCAGTGATTTATCTTGGCATTAGGAGACAAAAGAACCTCAGTGTTATTTATAATGAATGACTTTGCATTCCTCATTCATCTCGTTATTTTTGTTATCCCAAGAACCGCCGTTCTCTGAACTCTGCATTGATGCCTAGGAAAGGTAGAGCTGGTTGTAATCTTCTCTCCCTCCCCAGAAGTCACGGTTGAAAAAAGCCCAGACAAAACAATAGCCCCAGAGGTACGCACGTGAAATCAAACAGATAAAAATGCAATGGCACTGCCCGATCTGAAGGAAAACAATCAGCTGCGAGTCAGTTTATTGAATCTGCCTAATGTAAGAAGGTTGCAAACATCCCACTGTTTATTCTATGACTTTCCCCCCCCCCCTTTTGGCAGCAGTGAAAACAAACAATGCAGAACCACTCGCTCTTCAATTTGAGCTCTGACTGCAACAGAAGGACTGCGAGCCACGAGCAGAGGGGGCAAAGGCATTTCGCCCAAAGCCTTTTAGCAGGGACTGCTGCAAGATTTACTCTAACCTGTATTTAGGAGTTATTCTAACAGATGTCCCAGGTTGTCCACAGCACCTGGAGAGCAGCAACCCTGGGGAAAGGCATCTGGGGGTTCTGGTTGACATCAAGTTGACCGCGAGCCAGCAGCACCCTGGCAGCCAAGAAGGCAACCGTGCCCTGGGGACATCCAGCACGGCATCACCTGCTGGGTGAGGGAGGAGATTGTCCCACTTTGCTCCGCACTGGGGTGGTCCCACCCCGACCACTGGGGGCAGTTTTGGGCACCACAGGATAAAAAGGATCTGAAGCTACTGGAGAGCGTCTAGAGGAATTGGTGAAAGGTTTAGAGGGAAAGGCATGAATAACGAGCAGTCAAAGTTGCTCGGTCTGTTCAGCCTGGCGGAGACTGAGGGGAGACTTCATCATGCTCTGCATCTTCCTCACAAGGGGAGGAGGAAGAGCAGGCACTGAGCTCCTCTCTCTGGACCTGGGGGAATGGCAGGAAGATGGCAGGGGAGGGTTAGGTTGGGCACCAGCAGAAGTTTCTTCCCCCAGAGGGTGGTGGAGCACTGGAGCAGCTCCCAGGAAAGCAGTCGGCGCAGATCCTGACAACATTCCAGAAGCATTTGGACAAGGCCCTCAGACACACGGTGTGAATGTTGGGGTATCCTGGGCAGGGACAGGAGCTGGACTTGATGATCTTTGTGGGTCCCCTCCAACTCAAGGCATCCTATGACGCGCACAAAGCTGCTGCGTTTTTTTCTTGATTAACCATTTGAATAGCATTAAAGTCTTCCAGACATCAGCTCCTGTCACACCTTTCTCCGACAGATTAAAAACTACATTGTACCTCGTCCTTTCTCCTGTGAACATATTTAAACAGCACGATCAGGTTGCTTTCTAATCTTCCCTTTGATAAGCTAATCAGATTGATCTCCAGAAGCCTGTCACCGCGAGGCACGTTTTTCAAGCCATGGAATACACTGTGCACCTTCTGACAAAGCAAGCGCCTGTCCCAGGGGACAAGTCATCTTCCAAGTTTCAGAGGCAGGGTGGAGACCCTCAAGGCACTTCACGAATACATTTGTATCCTGCCGTGGCTCAGACTAATGAGTGTCTTGGCCTAATCACCCAAGAGCATCTTGTTTGGAAACCAGACAGATGACACTGAACCCGAGCAGTTACCCTTCAAAACTACACTAATTCTTTGAACTGGTGTAAAACCACGAGGAAGACTGCACAGAGCTAAGCCCCTCCCAAGTCCTGCTTTGGCTTTCAAAACTGGGTTTATTCAGCACTATAAAAAGGCTTCAGGAAAGAGAATCATAGAACAGTGTGGGTTGGAAGGGAACATTAAAACCCATCCAAGTTCAACCCCCCTGCAGTGAGCAGGGACATCTTCAACCAGACCAAGGGGCTCGGAGCCCCGTCCAACCTGATGGCGAATGTTTCCAGAGGATTGGGGCATCTGCCACCTCTCTGGTCAACCTGGCCCATGCCTCACTACCTTCAGCATAAAACATTTCTTCCGTCTATGTAGTCTGAATCTCCCTCCTTTTAGTTTAAAGCCATTACCCCTTGTTCTACAACAACAGGCCCTGATAAAAAAAAATTATGCTCATCATTCTTGTAGCTCCCCTTCAAGTACTTCTGCCCAAGTACTTCTCCAGGCTGAACAACCCCAAATTTCCCAGCCTTTCCTAATAAAAGAGGCGCTCCATCTCCCAGTTCGTCTTTGTGCCCCCCATTGGGCCTGATCTACCAGGTCCACGTCCTTCCCGTGCTGAGGGATCCAGTGCTGGATGCAGCACTGTAGGTGGGGAATCAAGAGTTGCCCTCAGGGGAGCATTCTGCCCTCCCAGACCAGTGTGCAAGGATGGGGCCAGCACTGCCCTCCCCAGCACTGGACCCATCACCCATCATCCCATGAGTGCGGACACCGAGGGCTCAGCAGCAAAGGGACAGCATGCAGAACAACGTGACAAAGGTGTTGCTATTAAGAATTAGGCAATTAATACAGAAGTTATCTGATAATATTCTCTTTTAAGAACCTTCTGGAAAGCAACATTTTAAAACAAACTTGGTCAATACAACGACATCTCCAAGAAACAACTCCTTTCCACATCCATTATTCAGCGTTCTCAGTCTGGAAAACACATACACTCCGTGTTAACTTCGCACCCCTCAGCTGTCCCACTGAAATTAATTTTGAGGTGCACCCAATAAACGCCGTACCGCTCGAGGTCATCCGTGGTGACCCAGGAAAGCAGTAACGCTTGCGGTAGGCTCTGCTGCTCCACCACGGCTCACACAATGGGATAACACGCAGATTTTTCCTGGATACATTTGTGGGTCTAAACACCTCCCTGGCATCGTTAAACCACAAATTTGCTCGGAAATCCTTGCATTGTATCCCAGAGGAGATGAAACACAGTTACTTGCAAGGGAGAGAACAACAATAAAAGGAGAATGAATGCTCCCTAAGTGCTTTCTAAACCGAAAAAATTTGATATGCAGCCTGTGTACCTATGCAATTATGAAGCTTCTAGCTCTGAGCTGTAACAGATGGAATTTTTTCCCCCCTGTCTCTCTTTGGTGATAAGGTGAACGGTTTCCTCAAGGGAAGAGTAGACAGAGCTGCTGAGTTGGCAACGCTCATGCCAAGCAGCTGGTTGCTGATAAAATTATGGGTCTGGCTAGGCACGGTCTGGAAGGGAGGCAGAAGAGCCTTTCTTCACCAGCCTTACCAAGGGAGAACTGAAACAGGTCAGGGATGAATGTATTAAAGCAAGCGAAATGGGAAAACAAGAGCCACGCTACAAAGTTATTACAGAATGATGCAGATTTGCTTTGTATTTAAGTGCCTTGTGTCCTCTTTGTACTGCAGTTCATACATTCAACGTGAGGATTCCTGGGACAATCTTCAACCTCACTGGAGAGCCTGGTGCCAGGAAATAGGGAAGGGAAGAAAACGATGACAGTGCAGGTTTCAGAACTAAAGACCTTTGTTCAAGAATGTCTCAAAGCACTGATTGAATATTAAATTAATCACACAACCTTTCCTTGAAATAAGCACACATTGTTAGCCCCATTTTACAAGGATGAAAACAGAAACACTGACTCAGTTATCTGTCCACAGGCGACAAGGGTAGGTGTTGACATCTCCCTTGCCTCTGAGCTCCCTGGGATCACAGTTCCACGTGCAAAACGTGCATTCACAACTGCAAACTGGGCTTCTGGATGAGCACCAATTAGATGCTCAATTAACATGAGTAGACCTACATACAAACCAACCCAACAAAACCAGCTAAGTGTTGTAAAAGGAACAGTTCTCAAAGCTCTCCTTACTCCCTGCAGAAAGGCAACTGGCAGCACTGAACCTGACCTCAGCTTAGACAGGCAGTGGTGGCGAGTTCTGGCACTAAAATAGAGCTGCTCCTCCTCTCCCAGTCATCCAGGTTTGACCAACAGGCTCAAATTTTAACTCTACAAAGCTGGTAGAAACAAAGAACAAGCTCACGCATCCTCCCTCCATACACTCTTTGGAAAAGAAAGCCCCACAAACATTTAAAAATATTGATTGGCTCAACCGCTGAATGAGCCAAGACGGATCTTTCCAGAAGAAATTGAATAATTAACTTTGAGAAATGCCACCAGACTCTCTTCAATGGGTTGAAAGAGATTAAACTGACATTGGCCACATAATGAATGGCACGCAGTGTCCATCTTCTAGTGGCATTTGTTTTGTTCGCCTCTTCCCTCTCTCCTATTCTTTTCTGAAGCCAGAACACGTTATTGTTTAATGCTGTTTTCATGCAATTCCCATTCTAGTTGCTTCTCCATCCGTCTCTGCGGAGCAGGGGGTTGGGATCAGCACTCCTAAACGCTTATTCAAACCAGGCCACCCACCGTGGTGGGACAGAGCCAAGGTGTTCAGAGCAGAACCACGAACCAAAAACCCCTCCTCTGCCCACAGACAGAGCCCTCTTTGCACCAAGGTGTTCGATGGACAAGGGACCAACGCTGACCCCAGCGGCAGCAAACGGGCTGGGAGGGCGCTCGGTCTGTCGGAGAGACGGACTCTGCCGGGAAATTGTTTGCAGTCTGTAATGTCAGGGGCACTGCCCTCCATTCTTTTCCCAATCACAACACAACAAAGCCATTTGGATTTCTGAAATGTCACTGTGTCTACACAGAGACCTGGCTCAGACAAGGTAATTATCCCTTCCTGTCACCCTTTCTTATTCAGACTTGTTTAAAAAGAAGTGTTTTTACTAAATCTGTCAGCCAGTGTCCTAGGAAATGTTTCTGGCTTCTGAGAAAGACACCTCCAGAGACACTTCCAGCAGGACAAGTCCAGAGACATCTCCGTGCTGGGATGCCCTCCCGCAGGTGATCTGCAAGGTGCTGAATGTGCCAAGAGGCTCAGTCATTTCCCAGTGCTGCCACAGCAAAGCATGAAAACAGACTGGAGTTGTAGAATCTGCACCGGTCAATCCTCACAATACAATATCTCTACAGTCAGGGATGCTCACAAACCATATCCAACCTCCGGATCCCTTGGTAGGGACCTCCAAAGAACAACAAGGGAGGAAGACCCCCATCTCTCATGGATTTCAATGCAATAAGAGCTGCCCGAGAAATATTTTGCCTCCAACAGTCATTCAAGTTAACACCAACCACTGCAATTTCCACTTATTTATTCACTGCAGGGTGTTCCTTGGTTCTCTAGCAACAGCCAAACCAAAACCCACAACTCCTTTCCTCTTGCGTAGGAGCCACTGGGCTGCAGTCTCCCAAGGGCAGAGCACGTGCTTGGTTTAATCAGAACAGCAACAGAGGGTTTAATCCCAAGAGAACAAGAACAGCGATGGAAGAGCAAGCGAAGACCAGATTTAGACTTTGGACGTGACCAACAGAGGGAAAATAAAGGAATCATCACAGGAAGTGAGCAGTTAATGACTGCGGATGTGCTAGAGGTGTTCCAGTTCTGGAAGTACATTTAGGTAGCTCTCAGTGCATATGAATTAGGCTAATTACTAAAATAAGATCACATCTTGCTTTCCTGCCTCACACGCACGATAAATTAAATAGCAGGAGAGGTAGCTGGTGAAAGTCTCACCCAGCCTCGGTAGCAGCCTCTGCCGACCATCCCTGCTGAGCACCGGGATTTGGGGTTAACCATAAGCCTGTGGCTGCTTTTCTGCTGAAAAAAAAAAAAGCACATTTTAAAGCGGAGAGATCTTATCTTTCATTTTATACAGATCAGTTCTGCGACATCTTGATATATTTATAGTTTTAATACATAACCATAAATGCCCCCTAAACAAGGGATATTGTACCTTTAGATTACTATTATTGCTTTACTGCTCAGTGTAACCATAAATTAACAGCTTCCCCCAGCAATGCTGAAAGAGGACAGAATTAGATTACAATGTACATACACGAGAGCCTATTAAGGCATTGCTATTCCATAAAAGTCTTTATAGTTTTTAAGTGTACACCTATAAGTGTTTCAATTAAAGAACTACATGCTTGCCTAGTAATTGCCCTCCCATTCAACATAGGGCTTTGCAGCAAAAAAAAGAGAGAAGCAAGACTAAAAGGTGGAAAATTGGAATATAAAGCACCGAATATGAAACTGCCATAAAAAGAAAAGCATGAGTTTAAATTATGCTTATTAGAGCCATCTGCATGGTTTAACTCTTGCACTCTGGTTGCTGTAAGGCACCCGTTATTTGTCTCTCAGACAGAAAACTCTCTCCTTCTGTCACGAGTTCTCAAGCCCTGTGAGGAATCAGTCACTAGGATAACGTGGCTTTGTGTTCTAGAGAAGAGCTGCCACCATAAATCACTCCAGAATGACGGTAGAGGTCCTTCAAGGCTAGTCGACATGACAGAAATATAAAGTCCACACTTGGGATTCCTAGAGCAGAAGACAGCCATGGTGACAACAGCCATGGCCCTACCTGTCGGAAGGATGACATCTTGTGGTAGGACGGGTCAGAGGACCATGAACTAATTACATACAGCAAATTAAGCTAAATTCAACATATGACAAGGAGTACCCGGCTTCTTGCCGATATTACAGGTGGAAAGGAGAACTTCAATCAAGCATGCTTTGATTTTCATTACTTTAAACCACAGGGGAGAACTTTATCACTTGTGCTTTGGTGATCACTTCCAAGTCTACCAGGCAGGGAGATTTTCTGTTCATTGCAGAACCTCACGCGAGCTTCTGTTCCCCGTACAGCATTTCTGTGCGAGCACAGTCATCTGCAAACAGCCAGGTTAGACGGGGCTTTGAAAAACCTGATCCAATGGGAGGTGTCCCTGTTCATGGCAGGGGGTTGGAAGTAGACGGGCTTTAAGGTCCCTTCCAACCCAAACCATTCTATAATTCTATGAAACGGTTGGAGCTGCCCTTTGGGTTTTGTTTCAGCCAGAACAGGAGTTTATAACCCAGCAACCCTGACGGGGGCACAAAGATGAAGTTGAACTTACAAGGTTATGGAGAGGGAATCAAGAAGGAAACTCACTGCATTGTCAGCAGAGTTGCTCTCTTTGTGACTGCTCTCAAAAATGGCCTCAGCCACTGGAGAGTGTCCAGAGGAGGGCATGGAGTCGGTGAAGGGCTTAGAGTGGAAGCCAAATGAGGGGCAGCGGAAGTCACTTGGTCTGTTCAGCCTTGAGGAGACTTAGGGTAGACCTCATCGCAGTTCAGTGCTTCCTCACAAGAGAAGGAGGAGGAGCTGGTCCTCATCTCTCCTCTCTGGTGACCAAGCAGTCACGGTGCCGAGCGTGACACATTCAAGCGTCGAGGCGCCCTGTGCAGGGATACAAGCTGGACTCGATCCTTGCGTGTCCCTTCCATTTCAAGGCATTCTATGATGGGTTTATTGCCAACCTCGGAAGAAACAGCTCTTTGTCTAAGAGAAAGCAGCGTAGGAAGCAGCTGCCATCAGATATGTAACCTGCCTTCTTGCATCCTACGAAGGCTGCCTGGCATCAGTGGCAGTCTCCACAGCATTTCGATGTGCAATTCTTCAAGAATTAAAGACTGGGAGGGAAGGTAGAAATGGGTAACACTCGATAAGCAGCAGACATTAATTAATGCTACATTACAATGGAATTCAGCTGAAATAATGTATGGAGGCCACATGAATAGTAAAAGGGAATTCATCACAGTTAATGTTATTACACTGAATGTCAAAGGAAGCAGTGATGATTTGCCACTTACTGTATAATGTAATGTAATCTAAATGCAATTTTGGTTGGATAGCCTTGAACATCCATACGGAGGAGAACTGGCAGAAAAGCCAGGGTTCAGACCAGCCCCACGAGCAATCTACAGGACCTCAAGCTTACTCACCAGTCCGGCTTCCAAAGGGTGGATCAAGTTTGCCAAGACATGGCCAGGACAGACTTTAAGGACAGCTATACTGTCTTTGTCCTCCTATACTGTATTGTTCTCCCTTTTTAAGGCTAACATTTGGGCACAGATGGATTGAGCAGGCTAGGGTCAGATTTTGACCATATTTTGGGGTGACCTCGATAAAGCAAACCCACTTTTGGCAGCCTTTTTCTCCTCTCCATCAAACATCTGTGCACCATCATTCCTATGGGAAACAGTCTTAATACACCGATTTTTAAGCTTCTTCCAGTGGAGGTTCAGATGGCCATCCAGTAAAACTTAAATCCACTTACAGGCATCCGGTTGGGCTTAGTTAACATTCACAGCACCCTAAGAAGCAGTCTACGTCCCATGAGCAGAGTGACTACTCCAATGCAATATATTTATCTCATTTATCATCCAGAATAAAGTTTTTTTTTTCCCCAATAGAATAACATCTACACCAGATCTTTCTTGCTTTCAGCATTTAATATTTGTTTGGGTTGTTTAAAGCATTCCAGACCCAAACCCATCCACCTACGTGTTGTCTACAGGGCACACAAACACAAGGTCACTAACACGTACAAAGCCTTTTGCATGGAACCGTGCATGATTTATACTCTTCCTTTCCCAACCCATGCTGGGTTTCAGTGCAGACTCTTTGGTAACAGAAGTCTGTTTAACACGTTGCTGTAAAATCTTATTAATTTTCCCTCCTACACAAGATGCCGCAACTTTTAGCGTGAGAAATGCAGTTCTGCAGAGCCTGCCTGATGCAGTGTTATTCTGGAAGCCCTCGTTACCCGCTGCCTTTTGAAATAAGAAAAACACACAGCATTTTTTTTTATTTTTAAAGAAAAATATCTATAAATCAGTATTCATTGCAGCATTACGGATTGTAATCCTTTAAAAGAAATCCTGTAGAACACGTGCAATTTATTGCCTTGAGTCCCACACAGTTGTTCTACTGCTGTTTTGTCATTGAAATAAGAACGCTGAGTCTTCCATTCACTTCAGCGTACGTTTACGAAAAGAAACGCACTTCTGTGTCTTCTAAAAGATTCTAAATAGTTATTATTTATTTATACAGCCCTGGAAGTGTGCTTGGCATTTCCCAGGCTCACAAAGGGAGCTTGCATTCTAAAGAGTAAACAAATAAACCCAGCAGAGCAGGGAAGGAAAAACAAACTTTCTCTTCTCAGGATTGTTTGTGCCTTCGCCACACCGCCCTGCCTCCTCCTCTTCAGGAGAGCCGTCATCTCACTCGTAAGCGCTTTGCATCTTTTCTAGCGTCGCTTATCTTGGAGGAACAAGCCTGGTTTATACCAAAGCAGGGTAGGTGGGAAAGGGAGTGATGGAGTCCCCATCCCTGGAGGGATTTAAAAGCCAAGTGGATGTGGTGCTTAGGGACACGGCTTGGTGGTGGAGTTGACAGCGAGATGTTTCTGGTTGGACTTGGTGAACTTAAAGGTCTTTTCCAACCTAAACTAGGTGAATAATACACAGAGCTCACCACCTGCACCTCAGGCAGGTACCGGCGGGCATGGGAAAGTCTGGGAAGGTACCTGCAAAGGGAAATTGCTGACTGATGGGTTCCAGCAGGACCTCATTTTAAGCCCACCAGCCTCAGGCACCCTCAGCCTGTCAGACCCAACAGTGCCCATGGGTAGCTCTAGTCTGTAGACCCCACCCCTTAGACAGCCATGGAGAAAGCCTTGTGCTCCAAGGCATTCCGTTCTGAGCCATCTACCACTGCGTAGGGAAGGCGGGACCTCCTTTCACCAGAGGAGACCTTTCGGTGCAGGCAGCAAGCCTAACGTTAGCCTGCTAGACTCTCCAGCTACGCAGCACGTTTGTCATTAACCTTTACGGTAAGTTTACACTCGATTAGCTGCCCAAGCAGGGATGACTGCCTTGGTCCACACAGGTTCCTAACTATAGGGGACAGTGTTCACATCATTTCCCTCTATGCTAACACCATCTTCATAACAGACCTAAAGCCGGCTTGTTTCCCCAACAGCTTGTCACCCTCACAAGCCCCCTCCCACCATCTTTGCTATTTAAAGACCAACTAAACCAACTCCTCCCATACCAGATAAATATGAAGTAGGGAGCTCTTACCAACTTCTATTTACTAAGAGTTTGAAGAGAGAAAGAAAATGAAAGTCTGAAGTTCAATGAATGTTTGGCCCTTACTGTTAGTCATCGCACTGCATCCACATGAGTGTCTCACACAGATTTGTCAGTTTACTTGAACCACCAAAGAACAGCCCAAAATAGACCATCACAAGGGGCAGCTGGTGACAGGGGGTCAGGTGCCAGCACTGCTCTGCAAAGGCAGCTCCCAGCTACAAGATTTCCTCCTCTTGCACTCATGTACACCTGCAGCAGCTCATAGCAATTGCACCAATGGGTCAAAAATGAACCAGAAAGTCTTCTCCCAGCTCCCCAATACACAGCGTCAGGCTGCAAGCATGAATCAGTGCAGTTCTTGCTGGCATCCATACTGTGAATTTATGTGTGTAGACTATTTGCTGTATCAGCTGCTTCGCTGATGCCAGTGACGGCTCCAAGCGTGGCAGATCCTGGAGATAAATTATAGCAGTGCAAAATTCTCTGCATTCCAGTTAGTTCAGAGAAACAACTACATTTAGGAGCCTCTTAAAGAGGACAAGGCTTTCCCTAATCCCCTCGGGACTTTGCAACCAAATTCCACTGGGTATCAGATCATCAAATAATTTCAGAATCTTAGAATATCCTGAGTTGGAAACGATCCACAAGGATCAAGTCCAGCTCCTGTCCCTGCACAGGACACCACCAACGCTCACCCCATGTCCAACTCAACCCTTTCTGGCACATCTTCCTGCCGCTCCCTCAGGTGCAGAAAGAGGAGATCAACATCTGCTCCTCCTCCTCTCCTTGGGAGGAAGCGATGAGGTCTCCCCTCAGTCTCCTCCAGGCTGAACAAACCCAGTGAGTTTAGCCGCTCCTCATACGCCTTCCCCTCTAAACACTTCCCCAACTCCGTGCCCTCCTCTGGACGCTCTCTAGTACGTTTAGATCCTTTTTATTCTGCAGCCAGCGCTCAAGCTGGGGCCACGCCAGTGCACAGTAGAGACTCTCTTTAGTGTTTAAGACTATTTACCAGCACAAGACAACCTGCCCATGACATAATGCAAACCAAGAATCATTACTTTTCACCCCTCTCCTCATGCGATTGTCCTCAGACTTTCCCACTCTGCTTGTCTGCAAATGCAAAGGGAACTGGAGAAAATAAGCTTCCCTCCACACTCCCTTTCCTTTGAGGGAACTAACAAGAGCCAGGGTGACATTTATGGACTAATTAAAGGCAGCACTGATAAGCCCAGTAGTTGCAATTTTTCTTTTCAATTGAAGAACCTTGTTTAATCTGTGTCATCTTTGGTCACCAACTTTACAGCTCTGACAACTAATTTTTACAGAAACACTATTAGAGGTTGTAAACTTTAATGCCCTTTTTCTTTCTGGGTCCTTGTTTTGCCATACCCGTAATTAAGCAATGCTCTATATGTACTTAAAAGCAGAAAAAAAAACGATATTACCATAAAAATCATCTCTGTGCTCACCACTACAAACTTTAACAGCTCTGCAACCACCGATTTGGCTGTGGCCACCAATACAAGAGGAGTCATTACTGTAACTAAATTAGACCGTTTGTTTTCTTTCCCTCAAATCGAATTGTGTAGGAGCTGCTTTATTGCAAAACAGACATTAAAATTCCAGCTAGACCTCAGAGAGAAAGTAATTTCTATTTTATCAGCACTGTAAAGCTGTCTATGTTCTGAAGCAGGAAATATTGCAGGGATATTTATAGCTCCAGCACCAAAGCCAGTTTGAATAGAAATGTTACTGCGGTCGGCAGAGCTGTCACATTGCTCAGTGGAGCAGGGAATTTTAGTGAATTTGTGAATTACCAGTTCAGTCTTGACAAGTCTTTCAACGAGGCTGGTGCGCGTCTGGAGCCGCTTTGGGGTTTCAGGATCACAATTCAAGACTTGGATCACTTTAAGAGGAGATTTAAATGGTATCTCGGAGATAATCGGTTTCCGTCAATGAGACCCTCTAACAAAGAGCAAGGTTCCTAAACCTTGCTGTGCTCCCACAGTAGCTCCACACCGGCTTCCAACCCCCTTTCACTCCTCCTTGTCCATCTGCTCTTCGATAAGTTGGGTGCACGGCTATAGAGCGCAGTATGTCTTATAGCACCAGGAATGCACATCCTGCATCACTGCCCAATATTTCTACGTAGGATTAGCAACTTTTTCCTTCCATCACCTTTGCAGTGCAGGCAGGAATCTTGCCCCATTCATCTTTGTCACCGCCCTCTAGAGTGGATTTAATACTACCATTATACAGATGAATACACTGATGCATGGGGAGAACAGAATCATTTGTCTTGGCAACTTCCTAACTTTGTGGCAGAGGCAGGAGAGCACCTTGGATTTTTCCCGTATCTGTGTGACCACCCTGGCCTTTGTAATTAAGCAGGACTCCGATAGGCTACACTAGGAGGAAAAGTGAAATAAATACTTTCGCTCCCTGATTAAACTCATCCATTATCGCATATGTGGTAATGGATTGCCTCAGCGATCCACAGCGGAAGGATTGCAAATGTGCTGCAGAATTCAGCCTAACAAATGCTCCTATCATGCCGTAAACAAAATAATTTGTATTGCGGTGGTAAAACACATCCACAGCCCAATAACTGTTGGGAAGGTCAAATGGAGCTTCACGCTGCCACGTCAGTTGAGGATTTACAGTATTTCTTAGAGACAGTGGCTCTTGTCAGACACACAAAACCAGCGGGAAGGTTTGAAGAGCTGCTCCTGCCTGTCTTGCCTTTAAAACAAGCTGACAAAAAGTCAAACGGATCATTTCACATCTCCAGACTTCATGTTGCACACAGATCAAGGCTCTCCAGGTCCCCTTTGCACCCTTCTGGGGTTGGAACCAGATGATCTTTAAGGTCTCTTCCAACCCAAACCATTCTATGCTTCTGGGCGCCCTCCAGCCCCACCGCACCGATTAAAAGTTGCCACAACCCACACTGCTCCCCGAATCAGCATCCCAAGGGCCCCTCGCTTGATCCTTGCGATGACAATTAACACCCCCGCAAAAGAAAACAGTCAAACCCCCAGCAACGAGCAGCCCCCAGGGTCCCTCTCGAGGTCCAGGGAGCAGCAATGGGCTCCCCACGGCACAGGGCAGTTCCCGGCAGATGGGTTTCTCTCCCGACAGCACCATCCCAGCGCGACCACAGGGCAGGATGGAAACCACCGACTCGCTCGCAAACACAAACAGCTCAGAAATCAGGAGCGCGAGTTCTTTGCTTGCTTCTTGTCAGAGACTTAACAAGCTTGTAGGAAGACCTTGATGCTTACACTTCAGCTTTCTAAAGTGCTTGTTTTATTGAGCAGATTTTGATGAGAGTCTTATTTCATGGAGCAGCTTCGTGCAAGCCAGTTAAGTGGAGAGAGCTGGTGAAAAAGGCCCTGTCTGTCTGAGACCGCAGAGCAGAAGCGACATGGTCTGCTCCTAAGAGGATTTTCACCCTTAAAATCTTAACCCAAGCCAGCTCAGGTCTTGGGCAGATCTTGCCTGACTGAAATTAAGTGATTTAATTCAAGTAGAATTAGGTCTCAGGTCTGTACTGGGAGGCAAGCAGGTCCCTGCCCACCTGGGTCAGAATCACCTTTCTACGATGGATGGAAGGTCTCTCCTCTGGATTAGTACAAGAACCGGCAGCAGAGAATACAGTGATCTTCTGAAACACGAAATATCAATAATACCCAAACAAAAAGCCAGCAGGGGCCTGGATTCTGTCCATATCACCTCTACCAGCAGATATCTGAGGACTTCATTTTTCTAACCGCAGACGAGTGCACCACGAAGAGAGGATCTGCATACAATATCAGTGCATTATTTTCTAATAATCTTAGACGCCTCACCAGCACAATGAACATTACAGAGTTTCTGCCACTGAAAATGAAAGGCACTGGCTCTCTCTAAGCTGGACAGTTTATCCATAATTGGAATTTGTAGCAGTGCATTTCTCTTCCCCACAACTATAAATAAAGCTGGTGTTTTGGCAATTACTGATGTCTGCTGTCATTTCACAAGGCTGGGTTTTTGATGAAGCATGTGGTGTTATAGGCTAATATTTCTCATTTCTATCATTCTCTAATTCTATTTTTTATGGAAATTAAGCTACAGCTTTATGCATTATGATTCTTTTTTTTTTTATCCTTCCCAAGAAGAGGGAAGTACATGAGTGATGGAGCTGAGATTTGGCCGAGTGTGCATCCTGGGGAAGGGAGGAGGAAAAGGAGGCTCCAAACACCTTCTGGAGAACGCTCTCAGAAGGGAGCCCCGAGCCCCCAGCACCCTCAGAGCCCGGCACAGAAAGGCTGCACCAGCAGAAAAGCGGAAAAGCCCTTCAAGAAGGTAAAGAGGTATGCTTTGAGTCTCTAAGTAAAACTGATCCCTGACTACAGGCAGGGCAACAGCTACATTTGTAAGCGTTATTTCTGATGGGTTTCTGCTTCTCTCTGAGCTTGACTTGTTGCCTTATTTGATTTTTGTTTCAACTGACCATTCCCCTGCCCTTCCCCTTTTATTCTTCTGCTTCTCTTCCATCACACCCTTTCCTCTGCAAATTTCACTTCAGCTGTGAAATTCGCCTGTTCCTTCCAAATCCTACTCACACTAAATCTCACTCCCAAATCTACCTGGAAACCCCTACCCCATCCTCTTCTCTGAAATATCTTTCTACCCCACGTCCCCTTTCCTGTGTATCTATTCATGCTACATTTAATCGCCTATTAACATCCCAGACCTGATCCAGATCCTACTGAAGTCGGTGAAGACTCCCATTGCTATTAATAGGAGCCAAATTAGAAACAGCAGCTCTGTACCTCGAAGTACTAAACGCCATTTAGAGCTGAGGGCACTCCAGAAATAACAGGATCAGGCCTGATGTCTCTGCATAGCTAATGCAATCAGCCCTGGTGAAAATAAATGCAGCAGTATTGCCTTCTGCTGTACCGGGCCCTCAAAGGACATATGTCTCAAGGATGCTGATAATAATCAGTTGCATGAAAGGAATTAGCCGGCTTTTCATTCTCTCCCTCTTTCTATCTCTGCTTCATGAGTTTTCTCTTGTGTTTCATAGACCCATTTATAAAATATAGATTCCTATTGATTCCCAAGGAGAATGAACATTAATATACTCCAGTGTCCATCTGTTTTCTCCCCTACATGGCAGAGAAAAAGATTTATATCACTTTTCTGTGTCTGCTGCTGACCTGCAATTGAGTCAACAATCAAGTCACACTAAATTAAACAGAGATATATTTCTTTTCCTGGCCTACACAAGAACACTCCACCAGTCTGTCTCTGGGGGAAAGCATACATGCCCTCCCATAGGTCAGGAAAAGCCAAATTCATTTGGACCAGAGCTAAACTCATACGTGAAGGTCACCTAAGCAGCTGTGTACCAGTTACCAACAGCAATAGAGTTCTGTTTCAGGGCGTGTGTTGGAATGGGTCCAGAGGAGACCATGATGATCATTTGAGGGCTGGAGCACTGGCCAGGTTGGATGGGGCTTGGAGCAACCTGATCCAATGGGAAGCGTCCCTGCCCATGGCAGGAGGTGGAACTGGATGGGCTTTGAGGTCCCTTCCAACTTAAACCATTCCATGATCCTATGATTTGGGATAGGAACTTACATACCTGTATATAGAGAAGCATATATACAAATCGGTATATGTGCAGAGGTGTGTACAAACATACATACAAACATTCGTGCTTGTTCCACTCCCTCGCATAGATGCCCTTCGTAATTAGGTGAACTACTCATCTTCCATAGAATGGTTTGGGTTGGAAGGGACCTTAAAGATCATCCAATCAGGGACAAACTGCTTGGCTTTCAGCAGGTTCAACGCCACTGAAAGAATCCCAAGAGTGAAAACTGAGAGATGCCACAAAACACCAAGATCAATTGCTGTAATTATTCCTTGAATAACTTCCCACTCATGATTCAAGCCCTGCATATTCACACAAAAGGCTATTTGCAGGCCAACAGGAAGCTCTCCAGCTTTAGGATTCACAGCTGAGGGCATACAAAAGATTTGCCATTGCACCCTTATGAAATTCATCTGTAGATTTTTGTGAAGATAAAGAAAAATACAAGTTCTTTTAATCTTAATGCCCTTTATCTGCTGCTCGTTACTGTTCAATAACTTTCCTAGGAAGCCGGTGACAATGACAGACTCGACGCCTTACAACCATACAGCTTCTTCTCCCCGTTTCCAATAGTGACATTTACAAACTGCCAAGCACCCAGGACGTACGTACTAGAAAGCAGATCCTCATCCTTTTTGCATTAATTCAGGGTTCGAAATCACACTGCACTGCCAAGAGAAGGGATAACAAAAGGGACAGCCAAAGGTTCATAAGCTCATAAATATGTGACAAGTAGTCTTGTCTTACTGCTCCTTTTAGCACACCCTGGTATTGAAATTGATAGCCTAACAGACTTTCTCCCAAAAACAGGGAAAACCATCACCAGACTTTTCATTTTTATCAGACTTAGTTTTTATGTTGACAAAAAAAAATCATTAGTGAAGGGGAAAATGTGAGCTGTTTGCAACAGCATTAATTTTAAACATCTGGGATAGGCTATAATGTATGCAGATGTTTTGTAATGAAGACAGGTTACAAGGAAAATAAAATATATTGTGTGTTGCCATTGCTCGTTAATATAAATTGACATCTGCTGAGTCTGGAGGTAAACTCAATGTTGTCCTGAAATCCAGGCTGGAATAATATTCCATCTGCTATGTTAATGCAGCTGAACATCATTTGTCCCTTAAGCCATCCTTGATAGGTACAAACTGGAAAGACTGATTCTCCCCCTCTGCTCCACTCTCATGAGACCCCACCTGGAGTCGTCAGTCCAGTTCTGGAATCTCCAACATAAGAAGGAAATGGAACTGTTGGAATGGGTCCTGAGGAGGCCATGGAGATGATCCAAGGGCTGGAGCCCCTCTGCTATGAGGACAGGCTGAGAGAGTTGGAGTTGTTCAGCCTTGAGAAGAGAAGGGTGTGGGGAGACCTTAGAGCAGCTTCCAGTGCTGAAAGGGGCTCCAGGAAAGCTGGGAAGAAGCTCTTGTCAAGCTGCCTACAGCAGTACGATGAGGGAAAATGGCTTTAAATTAGAAGGGGAAAGATTTAGATTAGACATCAGGAAGAAATTCTTCACAATGAGGGTGATGACACACTGGAACAGGTTACACAGGTCTAGTTCCACCCCTGCCATGGGCAGGGACACCTCCCACTGGATCAGGGGCTCCAAGCCCCATCCAACCTGGCCTGGAACCCCTCCAGGGATGGGGCAGCCAATTTCTGGTTAGCACTCACTTCTCAGACATTTCCACCTCCAAGACGCAAAGAGCAGCCTGGCATCACGACAGCACAAACAGCCACAAGAGGAGAGCCAGAGGAGGAATGGGGGAAGCACAACCTTCCTAAACTGTTTTCCGATATCCTCAGATCCCCTTTTTGGGGAGGCATCTCCAAAGCCACACAAACCATGTCCACAATTTAAAGTATCACCACAGGATTTTCTCCTCATTTGCTTTTAAAAATTGCTCTCTGATTGAATCCACAGGGATCCTGAAGGCAAGAAAATGTGCTCTGCATGATGAAATGCTTAAATCAGATTGCAGTGAGGACAGGACCGGCACCTGCACCACTCGTATATTGGAAGAATTTGGTCGCACGTTAAACATTTTGAAACACGAGGTAAAAAAAAAAAATAGGCTCAAGGCAACTCCTGGAATAAACCTTTGGGGACCCAATGAGAAATTGTCAGCAAATGAAAGCACTGCAAGAAAACAGATGGAGAATAAGAGGAACATCAGAAAAATCAAATGACATGTTTAAAGGGGCAAAACATCAATACTACCCAGAGAATTGATAAAATGTGTCATTTTAAATGATGCTGTAAAGGAAAGAAATCACAAAATGCATTATGACTATGAAAGGGAAGGAGCGAGAACTCAGCACAGGCGTCTACCTTTATAGATTGCACCAGTACCCAAGAAACTCGATTTTATTGTCAGGAATGAGTGTATATACATGTAAATATATCAAGGAAGAAGCATTGCTGTTCACAAAAGGTTTGAAATCATTACAGAATGACAGTGACACACGAACATTGGCAAGATTTGTTCATTTACCTTGGTGAGAGTAACAGGACAAACTGTGCTTTGAAATCCCTGAGCCATGCCTGTCGTGACACTCATGTCTATGGACCTTCTGTTCACGTTCTAAGCCACGGGAGCTCAGGAGGGGGACACTTTAGTGAGTATCTACTGACAAATTGAATATGAAAAACAAATTAACTAAAGCACTTTGATCATTCCATTAGATACTGGTTGTTTACCTATGGGATCTGTGTCTGAAGAGGCTCTGACCACGTTAGCTACAATAACTAGTTTAAGAAACAAGACATGAAGCTGTGTAAAAACCAATTTACAGTTTTTCACACTAGAGGGGCTAATTCTGCCTTCATTTCTTCTACATCCAATAAGTCAAACTATATCCCCAACCTTCTCCTAGTGTACAACCTAACCCTCCACGGCATATCTTCCTGCTTTTCCCTTGGGTCCTGTCACTGGTCACCACAGAGAGGAGATCAGCACCCACTCCTCCTCCTCCTCCCCTTGTGAGGAAGCAGTGAACTATGAGGAGGTGGTGTCCCCTCAGTCTCCTCTTCTCCAGGCTGAAGAAACCAAGTGTCTTCAGCCGCTCCTCACACACCTTTCCCTCTAAACCCTTCACCAACTCCGTGCCCTCCTCTGGATGTTCTTCAGGAGCTTTAGGTCCTTTTTATCCTGTGGCCTCAGAACTGCACCCAGTGCTCAAGGTGGGGCTGCACCAGAGAAGGACAATCCCCCGCCCTCGATGCCATGCAGGATGCCTGCCAGACACAGTTGGCTCTCTAGAGGCCTGGAGATTTGTTCAAAAGATAGCTGAAGCATTTGTATTTTCCAGCATTGGGGCAGAAGCGGGACAAAGCTTCTCCCCACCAGCACTTTTCAACATTCCGGTGTTGTCGATCACATCAGAGCACAGAGGTAATCAAATATTTTGAAACTGTAAAGATAACACTGCTTGGAGTTTGTCTGCACAGATGAGGGAGGATAAGAGTAGAGCGATGTCTTTTTTTATCCTTAATCACATAAGATTCATAGTTTGCATGAAAATCAGCCCACACTCTCCTCATCTGCAGTCCCTGCAGAGGGACAAGAATCAAAGCCGTGCGCTGATCACTAAACTGGCTCATCCCTCCAGGACAGTCCTGCTGGCTGGCATTAGAGAGACTTTGCACAAAAACCGCGTTTGGATGCTCAGCTCCTGCTTGGATTAAGAGTACAGGGTATCTGGCAAACAGAAAGTGTTAGGTGGATTGCAAGCAAATCATACAAGAGTATTGAGCCTTCATGAGAAATAAGCTGGTTTTACTGATAATGCACCACCAACAAAGAGGAAAAGAGTACGATCAAATGAAGGACTCCAAGCTCATATCAAATGCATGGGAAGCGGGAACATACGAGGGCTTCAAACTGCATCCTCTTGGAAAAAAAACCCACCACCAATAATCAGCAGCAACTTTGCAGTGGGTTCCCAAACCAAACATATGCTGTTCATAAGAGTAGGACTCTTGCTCCAAGGACCCGGTTCCTCTACATTTTCCTTCCCTTGCTGGATTCCTACCAATAGAGCACCTGTAAATATTTGATGCCATTTCAGCATAGCAAGCAGAGGGGAGAGTCTCCCCAAACAGCTCAGCTCTACCTCCATGAAGCACTGCGCCGACGGGCTGCGTCGAGCAGCCACGGCTGCTCTGTCAGGGATCTGGCACACCGGCAGCCTTGAAAGCAGGAAAAAAAGAGCCTCGCACACACTGATTGAAAATTATGGAAAGCAGGTCTTTGTTGTTGCTCACGCCTGCCTGCCTGGATCTCATAGGTAGCTGGAAGCGTACCTTCACATTTCATAATAGATGAGATGTAAAACTCATTTTAAAACAAACTATTACCATGAAAGTGTTTCGCTTTATCTCTGCGTAAAGACTGCTTTTCACAGCCCAGAGCTGAAAGTACCAGCAAATAATTTATAAAGAATGCATTAGAAGAGATCTGTACTTAGAGCTCTCGTACACACCTGCTTCGGCAGAGTAACCGTAACTTGAAGTTATCCATCATTTATTGAGTCGCAGATGAGCAATCGCTGGGTAACGGCTGGTGTTCTTCTGACTGAGATTGTGTCACACTGAAATCCCGTTTGTCTCTGAATTATTAAAATATGGGAAGTTCTAAATTGAGTTACAAATGGGACGTGCAGTGAATCTCCATGCACCTGCTTTTGAGGCCAAGATCACATGCCAAGGAAACGGCAGCGTTGGAACCACGATAACTGGGCATAGATTAGTATTACAAGAGCGAGTCAGGCACCCAAGCTGAAATCTGATTTCCACACAGCTGGGGCAATTTAAATCCCCAATAAGAGAAACAAAAAAAGTGATATGGAAATCCATAAGAAACAGTAATATTTACTCCACAAGGTGATCCACATTGCAACTCTCCCAGGAAGAGCTGAGCAGGATACACTTTCATGTGTTGTAAACAATTTGGAAGTAACACACTCATTTCCCCGTTCCGCCTTCAAGTGGCCTGAAATTTTTGTGACTGCAAAATCCACCCCAGAGGGAAAAATAACATATAAAAACACAGATAAAGTTTCTACAACCCAACAGTCTGAGCTATGGAAATACCTATTTTGAATTCCCATTCCCAGCAATATGCAATTACTTTTATTTTAAAACAGGAATTCCAGTATTGACCTAGGTTTCATGATAACCAACATCTTCTTAAGGAAAACTTTGATCCTTAAAAAAAAAAATAATCAAAGGCTGGAAAAGACCTCTAGGATCATCCAGTCCAACTATCTGCAAACCCCATCGTGCCTACTAAAGGGCACACGTATTGATCTCCTCAGGCATGGGGACTCCCTCCTGCCCTGGGCAGCCTCTGCCAGGGCTTCACCAGTCTGTCAGTGAAGAAATTGTTCCCAATATCCACTCTAAACCACCCCTGGTGCAGATTGAGGCCATTTCCTCTCTGTCATTCATTACTTGGGAGAAGAGACCAACACCCACCTCACCATAACCTCCTTCCAGGAGCTGCAGAGAGCTATGAGGTCTCCCCTCAGCCTCCTCTTCTCCAGGTTAAACAGCCCCAGGTCCCACAGCCACTCCCAGAACCCCTGTTCTCCAGACCCTTCCCAGCTCCGCCACCCTTCTTTGGACACATAAGTAGATTTCCCCTGGGAAAACACACTCACAACCCCAAGGCCTTATTCAATTCACATTATTTTTTTCCACAGCCAAATGTCTATTTTATTTATAGTGCTCGCCTGAGCCAATGTCCATCCTGTATCCTATAGCCCTGGGGTGAGGTAGGTCAAGGATAACCAGCACAAACACCGGGATACTGGCGCAAGCCAGCAGCAACCTCACACTGAAACGATCCCTTTCCAGTTCCCAATCACTGCAGTCCCTCTGTTCATACACGTCTGACTGATATCCTGGATTACACTGTAAGAATTCATCTTGGAAGCACAATTCCAGCATACAAACTGCTGCTTGTTTTCTGATGCCATCATTTAAAGAATGTTCAAGGGAATTGTAAAACAGGATTCACTTTATGATGCGGATGAAGTCGGCACTGAATTCTAAATGAGCTGGATACCGCATGCTAAATTGTGTCAGCAACACCTCAGTGAACAGAAATATGAGCTTTTCTCTGTCTCTTTGAGACGCCTCTCCTTGAGTGATCCAGAGAGCGGCATCCTTATCACTCTAGACAGAACAGACTGGATTTGATGACAAATCTGTCAGTTGTGCAGGGTTTGAGATATGTTGCCAGCTGGAGTATCAGCAGGTGTAACAAGGATGTGGTCTCACAGATCGGTACCTTTCAGAGTTGCAGTTTAGATAATGTACTAAACTCATCTGAGACATCCTTTCCCATTCCCTGTAGAGATCAATACCCAGTGGAGCTCTCAGACCTGACAGCGTCATAGCCCCATTTCCTCTTGGCTTTGTTGCAAAGAGGTATCACGCTCCTCCTCACACCACGTCCCCTCCACTGTCCACGTTTCCTTGTGTTACCAGCGACCCGTAGCACCCACCCAAACAACCAACCAGTCGCACTTCTGACCCCAAGAGCTTCTAAACCAAGTGCTCTGCAAGCAGGGGTCACAATAGCAAAGAAACAGAGCTCTGATAAATAAGTCCAACCATGCCTTTCCCTCAGGGCTATCCATCTCCTGGGTACAGACACACTTACGCAACCTTGGAAATTGGGCACAAAGGAAAATGCATGAATGACAGTATTTTCCATATCACAGCATTTGCAACATTCCATAGACTTCAAATGAGAGAAAGCACAAGTGCTAAAAATAGGATTAGCTGACAAGCACCGTAACTGCACTCGCTCCAACCACTCTCCTCTCTACCTCAGGATTTGTGCCCTGCTCAGCTGTGCAGAAGTAATCAAAATGGTACCTTGCATCTGTCAAAAGATCTGAGAGTACAGCAAGTTTTGACTTTTGAAGGTTGTGCATCCAGCCATGGAAAGAAATAGGTGATTGCATCTGGCATGAAAGTGATAGATTTTCTTAGGAAGACTTTGACCTGAAGTGCCAGGATACAAGCAATTGATAAAAGCAGCGTGCCTTCACCATTTCCTCTCCTCACTGCAGCTTGGTAGACCAGACCAGGACTAAGAGGAGAGATGCTCATGTTTCACTGCCATTGACACACGCTTGATGCGTCATTCGGGCTTTACCCATCGCAGGGTAGGATCTGAAAAGAGCATATTTTATTACATCTCAATAAAAGGCAGTGTGGACAAAACAGCAATTGACAATTTGCAGGACAGTGTGGGTTCCAATCTGTCTGTTATTTATGTTCTAATGGAAATGGAATGGAAGAAACGACAAATACGCTTCGCAGATATGATGAGCATCCAGACGGAAAGGCATTATTAGCAAACATTCATTTAGCAGAGGCAACTACTGCTGCTAAAGCCTGGGTAGTGTGTTGGACAGAACATGAGCTTGGAACAGGAATACCTCAAATGAACATGCAGAGAAGAAAAATGATGATGGAAAATACCACTAGTGCGGCTGCATATGGCAGCGAGCACCGTGCCAGGACTGGGATTCCTTCATCCACCGAGATGAGCCGAGCTCTGCATCCAAACATCACGATTAACTCTTTGAATGTCCCTCTGGGATCTGAGGAAGATTACGAAAACGGGACTTGAGACCTTGCCTGATGTAATGCATCACTGGAAAGCAGGGGTACCCAACCAGATGCAGACAGCTGTGCACTAATCCTGCCCGGTCTGGCCTAGATGAGAAGAGAAGGGGCTGTGACTCCCAGGACAGATTTCTCTGCTGGCACAGCCTGCAGGCTGACACCACCAGGATTCTTTCTGACTCTTCCCCCATCTTGCACTTTCCTGTTCCTATAACTTACACGCCGCTTTTGTCTGCAATGAGAACAACCCAAGCAAACCACCACAGTGGGCATCCTCCTGCCTTCCCTGCAAAGGGATTTTATCACTGTCCTGCTTACGGTATCAACCCTCACCCCTCGATGCCAATTCCTACAAACCCTCCACCGAAGCAGTTCACTGACTGACCAGGCAGCAGAGCCAGGGGCTCTTTTAGGCTTAGCTCTGCCTCTCTGGAGTGCCCAGAGCCCTTCACAGCCACACTTCACACTGCTCTGCTCACACCAGATGAATCCTCACAGCAGGTTTGCTGTTATCCACAAGGAGAACAATATTTCTAACAGGACTCTGAAAACCCTAGCCAGAGATGCTGAATATTTTAAACTTGTCATGTTCAAAAGCTTTCATTTCTGTCAAAAAAAATCTAATTTAGTACAGGGTTTCCAGGCTCTGGTGACAAGGCACACACTTTTCTAGGGAAAACATTGATGAAGAGAAGCATCTCCTGAACTTTCAGTGAGCTCATTGACTGCAGGCTTTTCCTCAAGGAAATGACAGTCCCCAGGTGTTTGCAGAGCCATTACCATGACAGGGGTTTGATCTGCACAGAATCTTTGAATCTGACTCAAACACAAGCGATAATAAAATAAAACTCAACCTTTTCCTTCGGAAAAACCAAGCAGGTGCTTGTCCAAGCACAAACAGCTCTTGGCAGGCATTGGCTCTACCGTGCTCTTTCCTAAAATTAAAGATGAAGCTGGAAAAAAACAAGAGATCCAGTCCTTAACTGTTTCATTTCCCTTTCACAACTCAAGTAAGATGTGATGTTTTGATGAGGAAGCTGAAGAGATCACCACCACCTCAGCATCCCCTTGTTTCACTCCTCCTGCCCCCCACCAGCCGTGTCCCACCTCCTGTCACCCCACACACCCCACCTGCACCCACAAGTCTGATTCTGAACTCCGACACCATCTCCTGCCCTGCGTTTACATCCCCTCTCCCATCAGAGGGATGGTGACATTAACAAGTATACTCCAAGGGGGGCTTTGTGCCAATTAACAATTTCTCATTAGCTTAATTAGGGGACACATGTTTTTAATCACAGCTAAGAATGCTGAGTGATTGAAGAACTGATGCGGAGCTTTTCAAAGCATCACTGTCAGGGCATGGAATTTAATTCAGTAGACGTGGTTAAAGAGAGAGTGACAGCCTGAAAGGGCTTTGGCTCGAGGAGCCGAACAGCCGGCCGAGGCACAAGGAGCCACAGTTACCTGGATATTATTTCCCCATCATCATATACAATCTACTCTGAATTTACAAGACACTGAGAAACAAAAAAAAAACCACCACCCATTGAATTCCTGGGTTGGTATCTATCATTTTGCAGTACAAACACGCTGGGTGCTGTGCCTCCTCTGAGCAGGACACGCTCCCTCCCAATCCCCATGATTACCTTCCCTAAAGGTTAAAGGAGGAACCAGATTGTTTTATCTCAGACACTTCAATTCCAATCAAAAACTTCCTCCCTAGACTCCTAAACGCAAACGCTGAAGACTCCGGGTCATCCCTCAATCCAGGGTAGGTTCTGCGGGTAATGAGAAGGTCTCAACATCATACAGAACACATAAGACACCCCTCCAGTGAGGCTCTGAGCACGCTTCCTGCTGACAGAGCCATCTGCTCTGGAGACCTTTGCAAACCAGATGAGATGATACAGCTTCAGTCACAAAGAAGTGAGGCCATGTCTCCTTGACCAGAATTCAGCCCTTCTGGTACTAAACTTATTAGTAGCCTGATTTGAGCTCCTAGATGCCATCCCTTCCTTCTGTCCAGCGGCTTCACCGTCTAAGATAGAATCTATTCTGTATCAGGGAAGACATACCACCTCAGAAACGATCATCGAAACGCTGACCAGGCCAGTGCATAGAGTTCAGACTACCTCAGACCTCCTTCAGTGTCACCATTCCACACCCTGTACTCCTAAGTTAACCCCAGCAGCTCTCAAAGAAGAGGAGAACAAGTAAAAGGTGATTTGAAGTCATCCGTGTTAAACATCTGTCACCAGACGCTCGAGCCAGAGCTGGTATCAACCGAGATCAAAGCTGCGACACCCAAACCTCCTGCTCTGAGAAAGTTACTGAGGCTTCACTTGCTTTTTCGTAGGGTAATGCACTGTGTCACAGCGGGAGATAGAGAAACATAGACCTATCACAAGGGCTTCATTGCTAAAAATGAAGATGTAATACTCTTGCTACAGGAAGCAAATGCAAATACCGGCATCTCTCTGCCTCTCCATCTTCCCCATCAGCAGTTGTTGTTGCTCTGCTCATTGTAGCCATAGCTTTCATTTAATAGTGTTACTTAACAGCTCCCTTTTGTCATCTTGTTCTGACCTTGCCTTTGAAATACTGGAACACAACGTGCTGCAGCATTTGCACAACACAAGAAATGATGACATTTACCAGAAAAGGGATAGAGAGGAATAAAAGCTCCAAGGTCTTTGATAGCAGGAATAGTATTTATGCAAGTGCTGAAATGAGTGGCTTCAAGCAGCTAAGACTTACAAATGGAACAACTGACAGCGTGGGCTTGACAAAAAGAGGTTATACCTAACACAGCTGGGTCAGCAGATCTGAACCTGTTTCCACACTGCCTTGCAGACCACGAGTCTGTAATCAGAAGTCACCTTCTTTGATTCAGTCTTCTGCCTTACAGACCACATTATTGCCTCTTCTATAGGGACAAGGAGGAGATCAAGTGGCTACCCAACTTCAAATACACCTGAAAACTAACTACACTATAGATTTCCATCACCTTGAGCTTGCATTGGCATCCACGCTCACCACTGTAACTCAGTACCATCTTACAGGTGTTCTTAGAATGGCCAGAGAGAGGTTTGGCTGATAGATCACAGCTTTGATGAATACCAGTACTGCCCCATATCTCAGCTGCTACGACCCAGCTCTGCTGCTTAACACACCCTCCCTTCTGCATCCACCTGCCCATTCCTCCTTTAGGAACTGAGCTGAGCAGCTCTGTTCTAGAGGATGTCCTGTCTACAGGTTTCATCCATCAAGCTTTGGAGAGTCACAACTTTTCATTTCTTTCATATCAGCCACCTCCAAGGAATTTCCTTGTCAGCGAGGGCATTGCAACAACAAATCCGGGTTGATTCCAACTCCTCTCAGAGCTGTTTTTCACAGGCTTATGCTGACCTCGTTAAAACTTTGTTGTCTTAACAAATTTGGAAGATGTCATCTAAAATGAGAAGGAGCTCACTGTTTGCTAAACGTGCAACAGAGAGAGTGTTTCACCCCTTGATTTGTTTTTTTAATGTATTCTCCTTCTCCCCACCTAAGCACAACAAATATTGTGGGAAGGTGAAGGTCAGGAATAGATGGATTCTCCAAGCTAGGAGACTGGAAATACTCAACAAACAAGATCAGCAAAACCCAAGCCAGCTCTAATAGCTTTCATCCGTTATGTTTGCCTCCTTTCACTAATCTAATGCCCGTGTTTTTGTAGGAAAGGAGTTAAATCTAATTTTTCCCCCTCCCAGATTTATGAATAATACACAGCACATCAGGCCAATCACTCATGTAAACAGTAGCTTTCCGATTCTCAGAAACATTCATCTTGAATAAAAATGGTGTGTGGGAGTTTTTAGAAATGTCACAGCCCTTGTGTAAGCGCAGCTATTGATTTCACCTTTAGAGCAGCAATTATAAGATATATATGCAACGTCAATGTTGTTGTTAATGAAACTTATCTTCCCCTACTCAGTATTCAGCTTATTTTCTTAGCTATAGAAATTGAGGGGAGTTAAAAACCACGCAGCAGTATGAGCTGGTGATGTATTACAAAAGATAATCATATTTTACAGAGCATCATTCATCCCAAGAGATCCCAAACTGCTGCTGGAATATTTGCATAGGCACACATTTTCTAAAACAGTAGCAGTAAAGAAACAGGGTCCCTCTGCCCTCTCAACTTCTACACACAATGCAGTCCAGCGGGCTGGTGGAGCTGCACCAGGACCAACAGGCTGCTCCTCACTCCTGCTCCGGGGAGCTTGGAGCACCTTTCTCCTCGCTGGAGAGGCACAAAGAACAGACTTCAATTAAATACATCAGGAGGAATCTCTAATTTTAATGGCAAGCATAACATTGGACAGACATTCAGAATTTTCTCACCTCTGAAAATAAAGGATTAGATTGTTCTACTGAGACCTACTCTGTATTTCCAGCAGAATGACATTCATCACATCTGTTGGCTCACCCACCTGGGTTTGGATGTCATGCTCTTTTCTCCTTCCTGTTTCTATTTATCTCTCTAAACCCAACTCCTCAAAGTCAAATTGATGATGTGTTAGAAAGGCAACTGCATTTCACACAGCATTCTGACTTCTGAATGCCTTTGTCACCCACATAACAATTCCAGCGCTCCAGCAATATTAATGGACACTTCCTGAGGCAACACCAGAAAAGCCCCGAGAACCTTCCGATGAGGGCAGAGCAGTTTATGGAGCGATCCACCAGAGCAGCAGCCCGAGGCCCCCGGGGCTGACAGGCTACGGCAGGCACGACCGGGAAGGGAACAGGCTCACATTCTCTGCTTTTCCTATTTACCAGGAGCCTGCACCATCAGGGAGCCCTTGGGAAGGGTACACACGGCATCCCACCATCCTGCACCACTCTCCCAGTTTCATAGAATGGTTGGGTTGGGAGAGACCTCAAAGCCCACCCAGTCCCATCCCCTGCCATGGGCAGGGACACCTCCCACTGGATCAGGGGCTCCAAGCCCCATCCAACCTGGCCTGGAACCCTTCCAGGGATGGGGCAGCCACCACTGCTCTGGGCAACCTGGGCCAGGGCCTCCCCACCCTCACAGCAAAACATTTCTCACTAAGATCTCACCTCAATCTCTCCTCTATCAGCTCAAAGCCATTCCCCTCATCCTATCCCTGCACTCACTGAGCAAGAGCCCCTCCCCAGCTTTCCTGGAGCCCTTTTCAGAGCTAGAACCTTCTCCAGGATGAAGAACGCCAACACTCTCAGCCTGTCCTCATAGTTTGCTTGGTGCCCAGTTTGTTTCAGATCCTACATTATTACATTTCCTAGAGACATTCACATTTGGCCTAGAGTAAAAACTACAACACTTCTCAAACCTTTTCTCCAAGACTAAAACACCAAAGAGGGTTAGAGAATTACATACCTTCTGTAGCATTCTAGTTGAAGGAGATGGAAGACCTCCATTCACAAACACAGAGTATTTGTTCAGCCCTTGAGGGCTCCATCGCAGGAGGATCATCGCTGGCTGGAACACACACGCAGAACACGCAAGGCTGGGAGCTCACACACCTAGCTCGTCCTAAATGCTTTTCAGCGTTATGCACTACTGCCGCTCTCTTCCGTAAGGAAACATCCCTCTGAGCTGGATTACTCAGCAGAAAAAACAAACACTCCAACACACAACCAACACCACCTCACCAGCATCAACCACAAACTCCCACCTCCCTGACTTTATAGCAACGACATTGGACACACCTGCAGGCATGACTCAACAGCAATTACCACCCAGGCGCCATAAATTATAATAATGAATTGATAACAGTAACTTTAAGCACCTGCAGTCTGGAAAAAAACAAACAAACAAGCAATTAGCGGAGCTCACAACTCACACCTGAGTCACTGCTGCCCTCCTTTTTCCCCTTCCTTATTTTTTGGCAATAAAGATGTGATGTTAACCAGAGCTGATCTTCAGGCGCTGCTTTGAATGATGTTGTCATTATCAGCGCTCAATTCAGAGGATGAGGCCAAGGAGTCAATGGCCAAACAAGTCTATAAAAGCAGGTCAAGGAGAAACAATGCACTGGGGGAAATTAGAGAAAATTATCTATTATCTTGGGGGTTGAATGTCAGCCGAGTCTCCTGGGCAATGCGAGGCACAACTGCGATCACTAGGCTGTCAGGGTGGGACGCTTGGGAAGTGGCAGAAACCCACTGGAAACAGAGGAGCCTTTGAAAATGTTCAAATACAGTAATTTTCATAAAGACTAAAATAACTTCAATATTTACAGAATATGAAATAATTCCTGCAAAGATTAAGAAAAACAAGGAAATTGTTAAACAAATCAAATGACTATAAACAAACATATTTCTCTAAGAAATAAAGGGATTATGGCAAAGCTCGTCTGTGAAAATTGATAAAAAGCCTTATTCTTTATTTTCTCTCCATCCATTAAGAGCTAGCCATGTGGAGAAACTATAAGTAGCTGTAATATTTCAACCTGTATTTTTAATCAGTCATTCAAATTAATGCAAAGCAGATGGAATGGATCATATTTTCCTAAATCACACATACTGAAATACGTAATTGAAGTTTTTGAGCTTAGAAATGAAAATTGTCCTGAGCCCCATGTTATTGACCTTGACCTACCAAACCAAGGGCAGGCACCAGGGATTCACAACACGTCTGGAACATCCAACAGTGTTGGGGTTGTTCAGACTGGAGAAAAGAAAGCTCAGAGGAGACCTTAGAGCAGCTTCCAGTACTGGGAGGGGCTCTGGATCAGGGAATGCAGGGATGGGATGAGGGGAATGACCTTAAATTGGAAAGGGGAAGATTTAGATTAGACATTGAGAAGAAATTCTTCATGATGAGAGTGGAGAGACCCTGGTTGCCCAGAGCAGTGGTGGCTGCCCCATCCCTGGAGGGCTTCCAGGCCAGGTTGGATGGGGCTTGGAGCCTCTGATCCAGAGGGAGGCGTCCCTACCCATGGCAGGGGGTGGGACTGGATGGGCTTTGAGGTCCCTTCCAACCCAAACCATTCCGTGATTCTATGATCTCCTCTGCCACGCTGGGGATGAGCACTGTTTGCAGAGTCCTCATTTGGAAGTGATTTATAGGAAATAGGACTATTGAATATGTGTTCCCTATTTTTTCCCCCTAGAACAAGGACTGGTCTATCTAATCTATGTGTTCGGCGAATATTTGTTCAACTGGTTACTAAGGATGAGCAGCAGTAGTTCAAATGCGGATTTGTTTGATATGGATGAGGAGTACTTGCTGCTCTCACACAACCACATCAGAATGGTGGCATAGATCCTCCCCAGGACCATGATGTGTCCCATCTCCCACCCACAGCTCTGGGGATCCCTCCCATTACACCCAGTGGGTTTGCAGCCCAGGCTCATGCACTGTACTGGGTACAAGCCACCGGGTGCCTGCCGCCTGGCGCGTCCCAGGGCACTTGTGAGCCGGCAGCAGCACCCAAGATAAAAGCAAGAGCATATGCACCACCAGGACAAACACGTCTCCCCCTCGCAGAGATAGTCTGGCAAGAGCTCCCAGGAAGGCGTGAAGAAAGTTGCTGCCAGGCTGTAAGAAAAGAAGGGAGAAGACAGCTGGCCTCTGAGCACAAAGTATGATCTTTCACACAAGCAGCAAGGCCAACAAAGCCTTTTCTCTCCTCGCGACGCCCCTTCTGCTCCTTCCCCATTCATGGGAACCAGCAGCCTCGCCGAGAGACTAACGAAGGTTTCTGCAAACTGCTGCTGACATTTGGAGAGCAATTAAACACATGCGCATCCACCTATGCAAAATAAGAGCTTAGTAAGCAGGGTAACACGGCATCTTCTTTGGAAGGGGTGATTCTAGGATGTACCCCGCTCTGCATCAAAAGCAGCATGACCAGCAGGGTGAGGGAGGGGATGCTGCCCCTCACCTCAGCTCTCACTTGGAGCCCTGCGTTCAGTTCTGCAGTCCTCAGCACAGGAAGGACACGGAGCTGTTGGAGTGAGTCCAGAGGAGGCCACAGGGATCCAAGGGCTGGAGCACCTCTCATCCAAGGACAGGCTGGGAAAGCTGGGGTCATTCAGTCTGGAGAAGAGAAGGCTGCGGGGAGACTTTAGAGCCGCTTCCAGGACTGAAAGGGGCTCCAGGAAAGCTGGGGAGGGGTCTTGATCAGGGAGGGCAGGGGCAGGACAAGGGGCGGATGGTTTTCAGCTGAAAGAGGGGAGATTGAGATGAAATCTTAGGGAGAAATGTTTTGCTGTGAGGGTGGGGAGGCCCTGGCCCAGGTTGCTCAGAGCAGTGGTGGCTGCCCCATCCCTGGAGGGGTTCCAGGCCAGGCTGGATGGGGCTTGGAGCCCCTGAGCCAGTGGGAGGTGTCCCTGCCCACGGCAGGGATGGGACTGGATGGGCTTTGAGGTCCCTTCCAACCCAAACCATTCTATGATTGGGACGTGGTTGGTCGTGTAAAACCCCACCTGTCTCAGCAGGGTCAGGTAATCATTCATCACTGTTCCTCCCCCAGTTTTGCTTTTTCTCCGCTACCTGAAGCAGTGAGAATAAACAATGCCTAATAGCCTGGCATCTGGGATCAATAGGTAAAACAGACAGCTTAATGATCATGATTATTATCACATCTGGAGAGGTGCAAACACGCCACCATTCTTCTGTAGCAGTTGATGAGAGTATTTCATTTGGCAGCTTTGGTTTGGGTTAAGGGAGGGGGAAGTTATTTTTTCCTTCATTTCCAAACTCTTTAATGATCAGGAACTCAAAATTTCCGTTCCACTTCAAATGTTAATGGGTTTGCTTTCTGATTTGCAGAAATTGCCATGTTTATACACTAAAATGGTAAGCACTGAGTGGTGATGATGATGCGCGCTGGGAAAAAATGAACTGAGATGGGAAGGCTGGGCTAAGAAAATGAGTCTGGAGGAAAAAATGAAGTCTACAGTAAAAAACAGAATTAAACATGCCACAATATTTCCTGCTATTTCTATCAGAAAGCCCTTGTGTAAAGTGGTGCAAAATTTGCTGGAGATCACTTTGCAAACCTTCTCAGTGAAGGCAAGTAAGTGTTTCACTGCAGTTTTGCTCTTTAAATGATATCTTAATATTTAATATATGTTTCCTAAATGAATGTACATAAATCCATGTTAACCTAATGCCACTTATTTCAGTGTTCTTTTCATTGGAGTCATTGCTTTTCTCCTGGTTTTGATGAAATACAGATTTTCTTCCCTATCAGAGTGGGTTTGATACTGTTTTATGAACTTCTGCAAGTGAAACAAAACCTTTCCCTTTGAAGTTTAGTTTTCTCCTTGACGGCAAAGCCCCCCCAGCAGCAGCGCTGCCCTCTCTGGGTCAGGCTCCTCCAGGAGCTGTTGCAAACCTTGTCCTTCATATCTAAATATCTTCCTCCTGGCAAATAAAACCTTCTTTTCAGAGGAGCCTGGGGAGGTAGGAAGGCAATGGCAGCGCGGTTCTCCGGACTCGCAAACCACCATGAGGAGGGCTACGATGGAAGTCATAGAATCATGGAATGGTTTGGGTCAGAAGGGATCTTAAAGCCCATCCGGTTCCACCTCCTGCCATGGGCAGGGACACCTCCCACTGGATCAGGGGCTCCAAGCCCCATCCAACCTGGCCTGGAACCCCTCCAGGGATGGGGCAGCCACCGCTGCTCTGGGTAACCTGGGCCAGTGTTTCACCACCAGTTTAGCTGCGGTTGGAATAAACCCCAGATAACACTCCACCACCACCACCCCCCAGTTAATCCTGCAGACGCAGACTCCAGCCAGCAACCAGCAAGTCCTCTCTGCCAGGATAAATCCGCGGGCAAGGAGCCAACGGAGCTGCGATAGCGTACACTGACTGAGAATCTGGTCTGCTCTTTCCAAATAAATAAAAAACCCCACCGACAGAAGGTTGGCTCCGTGCGTACACAGAGAGGGAGGCTTCAAACAGATACATCTGGAAGCAAGCGCAAGGTCTGCAGGGGTTTTTGATGGATTACGTTGCATGTTTGAACATATTAGGGTTGGGAACACTGATGCTTTGAATGGTGTGAAATTCCATCTAACGTGGGTTGTTTGCCTGACACAAACATGTTTAGCACAAGATGGAACAAAGGCGAGAAAATCACAGCAGAGTTTTTTGAGTGATGCTTGAAGAATTGGTTGCTTTTTCTCCTCCCCCCACCGCTTTAAAAATGCTACTTTTTTTCCTCCAGCCCCACACCTCTCCCCCTTTTTTCGGGTAATGGCTTAGTAAATAATTCAGAGAAAAAACACGAACCAGAACGGAGCGTAATAAAAATGATGTCTCTATCTGCTGCTGAGGCGCATCGTGCCACTTAAGTAAGACAGATGGGAGGATGTGCCGTACTTTGCTTAGTAAACTGCACCAGGAGAAACGGAATAAGCCTGAAATTAGAGCAGAGGGTGAGATGGGGGTGGACGTACCGGTACGGTGCTGCCTGACAAAGATGCGGGGAAAAGTAATTTACTCTGAAATGACAGTTTGAAGGGGGAAGAAAAATAAACACACAGGAGGGAGCTTACACTCATTAGCAGCCCAGCCTCAGTATTTCATTGTTAATAATAATAAAGGACCCAGCTGAACCGGTGACTCAATACCACTCAAGGCTCCGGGTCTCCATTTTTAGTTCCCACACAATAACTGACGGGGCAGTGGGAGCGCAGGGTGAGGAATGGGGCAGAAAGGAAGCAGGGTGCTGCCTCCGAAGCTGGGGAAGACACGGGCAGCCTCTTCGGGCAGCAGCGCTGGTTTATGCTGGGCCGAGGCAAAGGCAATTAGGGCCACAGCGTTCCTCCATCTCCAACACGCCCCGAGCACTCGGAGAACCAACCTGGCTGTGGCAGCAGCGCTGTCTGGGGCTCCATCGCTCAGGAGACTCCTGCTTGGTTTTGTAAATAGTTACAGAATCACAGAATTGTTTCGGTTGGAAAAGACCTTTAAGATCATCGAGTCCAACCATCGTTCCAGCCCTGCTAAGCCCCTCACTAGACCATGGACCCAAGTACAACAGCTACTTGTCTTTTAAACAGGGACAAGGACTCAACCACCTCCTGGGCAGCCTCTGCCAGCACTTGACAACCCTTTCAATAAAGAAATTCCCCTCATATCCAACCTAAATCTCCCCTGGCGCATCTTGAGGCCATTTCCCCTTATCCTGTCACTGGCTACCAGGGACCAGAGACTAACTCCCACCTCACTACAACCTCCTTTTAGGTCGGAGTAGAGAGTGATGAGGCCTTTCCCTTAATGTGAAATATATTCTGTGCCTTCGGGAAACAGGGAGATGCGGAGACAAAGGGAAATAGCAGCAGTGGTTGGAGGCCATGATCTAGCTCTCTGATCTAGCCCGAGTTTAAGAACTAGGGTTGGTCAAAATAATATTTTTACTATTCAATATTCAAAGTATTCATCTCCCTTAGAAACCACCCTGCTGATATACGGCTCTCATTCTGCCTTCCCCACATCACACCAGGCTGTGGTCTGCACTGCAAACCAGACAGGGGTTGACCTGGATCAAGATTGCAGTGGGAAAGCAGCCAGGGAAAAGTACGGTGCGGACAATGCTCGTGCTTCAGTAAATGGCCTTTTTTCCCCCGTCAGCAATGAGCCAGTCTCTCAGGACAGCAGGCTACTCTGATCCAGCGCGAGGCATCCCCGCCCATGCCACGGGGTTGAAACGGGATGGACTCTAAGGTCCCTTCAAACCCAACCCATTCTCTGTGATTCAACGTGATTCAATTGTAGAAAGAGCTGGCAGTCCCACCGGCCAAAGATCTCCTATTAACGAAAGCACATTTTCAGTTAAGCCTCAGACCCAATGTGTTAAGCAATCCTGACCATTAAAACACTTATTTTCATGCCAAAATGGAAGCCAAGCTATTTAGAAGAGCCTGTCTTTGACTATTAAGTATTGCAAATTTGGCTTTCGGGATACCTCAGATCCAAGCTTTTGGTACTTTGCTTCCACTGGAAACCTAATAAAGCCTAACGCCCCCGGAAAGTCCCACATTGCTTTAAGGCTGACGCATAATTTATAAGTATTGACTGTGTGCTGGAGGCTCAATCTTGCAAGGTGCTGAGTACACACACATCTTAATGCTGCCCTTTGGACAGTCTCAGTGGAAAGACACTTGATAAATGCACAACACAGTTATTCTAGCCACACCAAGTGCCAAATGCTGTTATTGTTACGTCCCTTCAAACACAAGTGCAGATTTGCTTTGAAAGCACACATAGAGTGGAAGTTGCAAGGTAAAGTTTTAATACATTAATTATGCCTCAGCATGAGAGCTCTGATGGATTATGGGCTGGCTAATTAGAAGCTTTTAATTAAAATACATGGTCCTTGCAACACTCAGACTGGACATGGAAGAGCTGGCTCTGAGAAGGTTGCAGATGACCTTAACAAAGGCACCCACAACCAAATGAAGCCCAGCGTCTTCCCTCTGTTCTGCATCAGAAGATCATCAGGAGCTAACGTGCCTGGTGGGGTGTGAACAGCTGACTGGCAGATCTCACACACGTCAGAAGCAGACCGTGTGCTCGCCCTCAGTCTCAGGCAAAGAGATAGTGCCTGCTCCCAGAAAGAAGTTGTCTTGTTGGCTGGTTTCCTTCCATCCTGGAATCTGACGGATTCAGCCCAGGCTGCCTTGCCCTGGAAAGGCTCACGTCCCATTCCTGCCGTGCCAAGCACTGGCCCAGTGTGGAAGGGAGGAACATAACGTGTCCTTACGGCTCATCATACAAGCATATATGAAAGCAGCAGCCTGGACCTCACAGTATTGCACTGTAGCGTTTCTTCTACAGAATGTGACTTGAAGGGCTCTGCTCATAATCGTGCAAAACACCCCCCCTGAAGATCCTAAACTCAAAACTGGGAAACACTTCACCTTTTTCAAGCGAAGCTTCTGGTTTTCCCTTCTTTGTTCTCCACGAGAAAGCAAAAGTTGTATAAGACTACGTCTCAATTTATGGTTTGTCATGAGAACCTTGGCTTTCAGATTCTTCCTATAGGTTCAACTGAATCTTTTCAACTGAGTTATAGTTTCTATTTACATAAATTAACATATAAAACTTGTTAATATTTCCTGAATATCCTTTCTTATAGCACTGTTAGACAAGGTTCTGCAGTTTTGTTTGGGACTCAATGTCAGCAAATCAGAATTCACGACTGTGATCAGTTAGGAACATGGCAAAATAATTTATTTCCTAACATATACAGTCTGGCTGTCAAATAATCCGTCCTGGGAAAGCTATCTGAAATCAGCAGAATTTTAGCATGCAAATTACAGGAAGTGTTAGCATTGGGAACAGCGGGAAGTTTCTGATTCGCTGTCATTTACACATTAAATGAGCTCAAACTTGCTTCATGGCAGCACCGTGCTAGGAACGTGTTCTGGTCTCTGTCTTTTTTTGGAATCACCAGTAGCAGGAAAGGGCAAGAAGAATTTCCCCTATTGAGAACAGTTCCTTGCTGGGTTTCTTCATCTCTAGCATAATTCCCTGCTGGTATAGTTATTTTATCAATGAGTAGGCAGCAAGCTCTATACCTCTCCATTGGAAAATGTCTGCACTGAGGATGAAAAGATGCTTGGTTGGCTCCATACACGGTAGCCCTGGAGCCGGGAGCTTGGGCAAGGACGGCACAGGATCTGCCTGGCTCCAGAGGTCCTGGAGACATGCTCTGCTCAAGGCACCGAGTCCTGCAGGATCTTGGCCCAAAGCCTCCCACAGAGAACAGGACCTACCCATCACTTCTGAGCACTCAGCACTGTGGCCTTGGCTTTGTCACCAAGAGGTTCACCTTTGAATATAAACTATCCCTCGGGAAAAAAAAAGCACAGTGAAGACAGTCACGTTTGTTCCACCAGGAGAGCAGCTCTGTATTCGTATCGGTGTTGACCTTGGCAAGTTTGCCAGGAAGCGATGGATTCATTTCAGATTCCATCTGTGCAGGCTGGTACCAGCTGATAGGTGCTATCATCTCCTGACTGATGCTGCAGGCGAGCACCATCGAGCAGACATTGCTGCCCAGGCAGGTGTGCGCATGAGAAATGCAACCCCTAAACCTGCCTGACCCAAAGGAGACCCCAGGGTTAGGTGGGCTCTGCCAAGCTCTCCAGAGTATGGCACATCCTGAAAGGAATATCCTCCCAGTAACACAAAAGCACTTAAGATCAGCCCTTCTTTTCTACTTCTCATGGAAAATTGAGAAGGAATTCCCCAGAATGATCAACTGTTCCTCAGCAGTGTCGTTCTCCTACTCCTAACAACTGGGTAGGACAGCAAATCTGGCCTGCAGATGTTTAACGACAACGGGTGAAATTAGATTCCATCCACAACTGAGTCTAATTTCTCTGAGGACCATGAATCTGCCACTGGAAAGGGTGCTCACAGGAGTGGATGACAGTGCTTACCCAGGGCAATGATCTATTTGTTTGATCCATATTAATTCAGCCTCAGTCCTTCTCCTTTTCTGTAGATGAGACACGCGGGGGGTTCTGAGGCTGCTCAGCGTTTTAAAGTCAATGGACATTTGACTAGAACTTGGAACTCGAGTTCTAGCAATAAAGACTCCTCCCGTTCCAGTCCTTGTTAGAAATTAGTGTCTAACATATTAAGCATTCACTGGGCAGAACGCCTGAGACAAGGAATTTCTGGTAAACACTGTAAAGAAAAGCTTGAGCTCAAGCAGAGGGTCAGTTTGCCATGGCCTGGAACCCCTCCAGGGATGGGGCAGCCACCACTGCTCTGGGCAACCTGGGCCAGGGCCTCCCCACCTGAACAGCAAAACATTTCTCAATAAAATCTCATCTCAATCTCCTCTCTTTCAGCTGAAAACAGTTCCCCTCGTCCTCTCCCTGCACTCCCTGATCCAGAGCCCCTCCCCAGCTTTCCTGGAGCCCCTTTCAGCGCTGGAAGCTGCTCTAAGGTCTCCCCGCAACCTTCTCTTCTCCAGGCTGAACAACATCAACTCTCTCAGCCCGCCCTTGTACACGAAGTCCTCCAGCCCATTTCTACTGCTAGGCTTTTTTTTACTTCTCGTTAATCCCTTCTTCCCAATTTGCCATTTCACCCTGCTTGCATTGGAACAAGGGAGAGCTGAAGATAAGCAAAATAAGCCAAACCCCCTGTAATGGGGAGGTGATGAGATCACCTACCATCTGGAGCCTGTGGTCTTCCAAAGAGGAAACTCACAAACTAATTAAAAAGGCTAAACTGCCAGCGGGGCTGAGAATAAATTGGAGATCATTAGACCTTCATTTCTCTGCAGTATCTTCCAGTAATTTTAGCTTTGTGAACCAAACAGTTTGTGGCAGGGAGGAAAGCAGATATAATAGGAAGAGGTTGCAGCCAGTCATGCAGCTCTGAGAGTTCGGAGTAGGAACTCTCATCTCTCAAGATTGTTTTATTGACTTCCATCTGCCGCCTTTGGACAGGTACAGACCTCCCAGTCACGCATTCTCCTCTCCTGACAACAGGGAAATATGGCAGTGAAGGGAAGAAGATGTCCAGATCCCAGGTGAACAGTCAGAAACTCTTTCTTATTTTTAAGCTTACCTACAGTTTCTATCCCCCTCCCACCCATGCTCACATGTACCAGAATTATAGAAAGGTTTGGGTTGGAAGGGACCTCAAAGCCCATTCAGTGCCACCCCTGCCATGGGCAGGGACACCTCCCACTGGATCAGGGGCTCCAAGCCCCATCCAACCTGGCCTGGAAGCCCTCCAGGGATGGGGCAGCCACCACTGCTCTGGGCAACCAGGGTCTCTCCACTCTCATCATGAAGAATTTCTTCTCAATGTCTAATCTAAATCTTCTGCTTTCCAATTTAAGGTCATTCCCCTCATCCCATCCCTGCATTTCCTGATCCAGAGCCCCTCCCCACCTTTCCTGGAGCCCCTTTCAACTCTGGAAGCTGCTCTAAGGTCTCCCCAGAGCCTTTTCTTCTTTAGCTTCTGATCTTTGACTCCAAGTTCACCCCACCTGCATATGAGTAATCCAAAGTAGAAAACACCACCCTGCCTGCAACGCTGACTTAGTACAGACAGAACAGAATAATGTTTCAAGTTTCATTTCAGTGACAAAATCTCTTTAAGGCTTCACACACAGACAGCAAAACCTACTGACCTTCAAGGCTGCTAAATGGACTTACTTTTTACATTCTGCCTTAAACCAAAAGGTATCACAGCAATAATTACTCCCTGCGCTCGCCCCGCGCAGCCCACTGCCTCTCTGCCGGCTAAGGTCAGGAGGCTCATCGCCAACAAACCCGCTAATGGCAATCGCACAAAAGGCAATTTCTCTTCCAGGGCCCATCACTCCATTAATGAACCCGTAAGCTAAAGAACAGCAGTTTCCAAGATTTATAGACATTTCTTTGTCTGTTTGGGGCCTATCAGCTCTAAGGAATAATTTCATTTTGCCAGACAGCATTACATCGAGATGGGCATCTACCTCGTAGAAGGTGTTTTCTTCTCCTAAATGGACATTCCATGGAATTACAATAACAAGTTAAAATTAGATAACTCCAGCAAGTGGACACCAGTGATGAAGTTCTCAATCTCTCTCTGCCACTTGATTTACCAAGTATTGTTGTGAAGGAGCCACAGAGTTATTTTTGCACCAGAGTTCTCTGGGTTGCAATCAAGGACTTCATTTTATCAGTCACTTAGCATCTGCTGCGTTGATTTCCCATTGATTTTTATCTCCGCGTAGCCTTTAAAAGCAGTTCCAGTGAAGCCCAAATAGCAGGCTTTCAAACGCACAAATATGGGCGAAGGCAAAAAGTAACTTCTGGCTGAGTGTTAAGAATTGTGGAGAAGTGGTACAAACCTGCCGTACAACATCCTTCCAGTGGGTCCAGGGAGGGGATTCTCCCTCTCTACTCTGCTCAACGTGGGACCCTGCCTGGAGTCCTGTGGCCCATCCAGGAATCCCCAGCAGAAGAAGGACATGGAGCTGTTGGAATGGGTGCAGGGGAGGCCACAAAGGTGATCCAAGGGCAGGAGCACCTCTGCTGTGAGGACAGGCTGAGAGAGTTGGGGTTGTTCACACCTAGGAGCAGCCTCCTAGTACTGAAAGGGGCTCCAGGAAAGCAGGGAAGGGGCTTTTTACAAGGGCATGGAGTGATAGGTCACGGGGGAATGGCTTTACATGGGAAGGGGGAAGATTGAGATGAGGCATTAGTAAGAAATTCTGCATGATGAGGGTGGGGAGGCCCTGGCCCAGGTTGCCCAGAGCAGTGGTGGCTGCCCCATCCCTGGAGGGGTTCCAGGCCAGGTTGGATGGGGCTTGGAGCCCCTGATCCAGTGGGAGGTGTCCCTGCCCGTGGCAGAGGGTGGGACTGGATGGGCTTTGAGGACCCTTCCAACCCAAACCTTTCCATGATTCTATGAAAAGATGATGAAAAAAGATGAAAATGATGAAAAATGGACTTGGTGCTTTCTCAGGTCTTTGCCCGATCTGCAGGCAGTCTCGCCAGCTCGGGGAGGCTTTTTAGACTTAAAGATCTCTTTTTAATGTAGTGTAAAACATCACGGAGAGCAGCTTATTGATACGGAGCAGCTCATTACAGAAAAGGTCCTGATTACGCTGGGGTTTTGTTCATTTTGCTGGTCTTTAAACAGCAATTCTTAATGCTCCATGTGAGAAGCAATCAGTTTATCAGAGGGAGGAGCACTGAATCATCCTGCGTGACAGGAACTCGCTTGGCCTCTTGGTGAAAACGGCCATAACCTCATCAAAGCTTTTCAGGAGCAATGATGAAAAGCGCTAATAGGAATTAGGTATTTAAATTGATGACTCAGTCAGGATTATTCAGTGATGGGCTGAAATGTGTTTTTCTCAGATGTTTGGGCCCCTCTGAGGGCCACAGAGGCCCAGAACAAACACTGGAGATGAGAGAAGTGGAAATTCTGCGTGACATCGCTTTTTCACCTTTGGAAAGATAGGTTTTATCTACACACAAATGAATAGGACTCTCACTCCAGGGACTCTGCTCTGTTTTAAGAGCTTTTCTTGTCTTGATTGTAATGTCATCTGAAAATGGATCCATGCAGTTTTATTCTCTCCCTTCCATTAGTCCTACCCTTGCCGCTGACTGAGTATGGGAGCGGGATCTTAGGAAGAAATTTTTCACACTGAGGGTGGTGAGGCACTGGCCCAGGTCGCCCAGAGAGGTGGTAGAAGCCCCATCCATGGAAACATTCAAGGTCAGGTTGGATGGGGCTTTGAGCAACCTGATCTTGTTGAAGATGTCCCTGTTTCTGCAGGGGGTTGGACGGGATGACCTGTAAAGGTCCCTTCCAACCCAAACCATTCACAGAATCACAAAATCACAGAATCGCAAGGTTGGAAAGGACCCATTGGATCATCGAGTCCAACCATTCCTAACACTCCCTAAACCATGTCCCTAAGCACTTCATCCACCCGCTCCTTAAACACCTCCAGGGAAGGCGACAAATCTGGACGATCTGGAGCAAGTCACAATACTGGGAGGTTCTTCCAAATACAAATCCCATTTCTTTATGAATTCATGCCATTTGGGGACCGTATTAGTCTGGCTACCGTTGCTCTGTAATTTATGTTCAGGCATAATCTTGAACATCTAAAAGGAGAAATATTTTATTTTCAAAGGAAAGCGAGCAATTCATAAAACATTATATGTTGACATTTTCTGGGGAATATAAAGGGGCTCATTGCTCTGATTCAGGCCCTATTTGCATAATTTTTCCTTCACTCACCACAGGTAAATCATGGTTAAATACTGAAGCATTTATCACCTGTGTATTTTCAAGCCAGACTTTATATGAACATAAAAGAGAGGGACACACTTTCTCAAGCACATGCATCAAACTGCAGAAATCTTCTGGCACTCATCTGGCTCTGCACTCACAAAATTAAGAGCACGGCCAGCTCTGGGTATGAACACCTCTCTTTGGAGGAAATTTGCGCTAGGAATATTTTCCACACGGCTGCTTAGGAAGGTCCCAAAGCAAAGCTCCGCACATAGCTGAAGCGGTGCACGGGCTCACGATGCCACCTGCATGGTGCTGAGCTGCCCCACGGACGCTCAGGGAAACTCTTGCTCAGAGAGGTGGTGGCTGTCCCATCCCTGGAGGAGTTCAAGGTCAGGTTGGATGGGGCTCTGAGTAACCCGATCTAGTTGGAAGATGTCCCTGCTCAGCACAGAGGGGTGGGACTGGATGGGCTTCATGGTCCCTTCCAATCCAAACCAATCTATGATTCTATGAAATAAATAGCAAGGAAAAGAGTGTTTGGATGCTCAGTCACCCACAGCAGAGCCCCTGCTCTGCCAGCTGACACATTGCTATCCAGGTTTACTGCTCTGTAATGTCAAGACATTTAATTTGGCTTAGAACTACTGGCTCCAACCTCAGCTGATGGAAAGGGAGGTGACTTCACAGCAGATGCAGATGTGGGGATCACATCTCATTGTTCAAGTTCCCGTTCAACAACTCTACAACATGTAAATGGTAACAAATTAAATATATATATATTACAGAGTAGAAGCTTTCAGCCTTCCACAAGTGAAAACATGACAGAATAAAACGTGTCTGTTGTTCCACTGTCCACTTTCATTCCAACCCCAAACTGTGAAGGAGCGACAAATAAATAAGTGAACAGGAGGAACACTATTCTTCATCACATAACATCAAACATTTTCCCTTGCCTCATCCTCCATTTTCCCTTCTGTTGTCCTAATAAATAAAATAATACTTTGGGGATTTAGAATTACAAACAAACCATCTCCGTATTTGGCTCTATCCTCTATAACGATGCAGGAAGAAGGTGCTGTTACTCAATAACTCACTGTACACAGAAAACGCATACAAATTATTGCAGCTGTCGCTATCACAACTTCGGAGCAAATGCAGATGGCATGAAATAATATTCACAAACAGCTAATAGAATTTTAATGGCTTTGAAAAGAAAATAAAATGAAAGACACTGTATTTACTTGCGATTCGAAGGGAATTTATAGCGTGCCAGTGCAAGTAACGAGTCACTTTGGACCTTGCGTTCTCACACATTCAGAAGTGGGCAAGTCTCTCTGGGTTTTATTTATGGGAAGTTTAAATAGCAATCATAATTTGTGAAATATTCAAGGCTGCATCTGCATAAAGTATGATGCTCGCATTATGCAAATGTCATGTATGATGAATGAAATGCATCAAATGTCTTGAGGACACCCAGATGTTAAGCCTACCAGGATGCCAGGAAACATGGAAGGAGGTGAGGAACATGATTTCTTCTTGAGCTAATTGATTTTCATGTTCTAGCATCACCTTCTAAATACTTGCAATCAAGAAGCAAGCTACAGTCACAGTTCACTTGTTGCGGTTGTCTTTTCCAATCATCGTTCTCACTTCCCTTTTCCCAGCACAGCCCAAGAAGCAACACAGCCTTTTAAATGGTTAAACAATTTCCATGTACACGCGGCGCCTGAGTGTGAATGCTCACAAGTTAAGCACGATGTTTGGAGCTGTTCTTTCTTTAAAATTTCTGTTCTATGGTCAACAAACCAGGCAGAAAGGCTCTGCTACAGCTCCCTGTTACGGGCAGGCACGTATGAGCATTGAGGATGGTGGAATTCCAGTCCCGGCACCAAACAACGGCCCAAGAACCACAATATTGCCGTGGCTTTGCCTTGTAGATTTGAGAGTACAGATCACAATGATCCATACGTGCTGAAGAGTGAACTTCAGGATAAAGCCTGTCCTACTAAAATGATCCAAAGCTGTGCCTTTGGCTTTCTATACGTTATCCCCACTACTGAGCCCACAATGAACCACGATCCTATCTTTTGTTGAGCTGTTCACTGTGCAAACAACAGAAAACAGAACACCAGCAGCCTTGTCTCACGTGTAAAAGGCTTCTGTCACACAGCAAGGTCTGTCAGAGCCAAAAAGCTCTGCCCTGGTGTCCCAGACCTGGAAGGAATCATCTCTTGATTGCCATGAAATTCTCAAGGTGCGAATCAGTTCTCAGATAAAGACCGTTCTTCTCTCGTATCATACACAAGGCTGACCAGCAGGACCAGGATAAGGGCAAGGGCTTGTATCATTTTTACTGGCAGGATAGTGACAAATAAATCGTTAATAATCAAAAATATTTGAAAAAACTTCTAGTGCTCCTCCTCGTCTTTGAGGCAAAGAGGCAATGGCCAGATTTCTATCTTGATTTAAATGAACAGGGGACGCCAGTCTAGCTTTTCCATATGGTGGAGGAGGATGTGGCTGCAGCAGGTGGGACACAGAGCAGATGTTAAACACGTGTTAGGCATTTACACGCCATGAGGATCTGCCTCAGGCTGTATTCGCTAAAATCATGAATGTGCCAACAGTGGGAGCAATCCTGCTTTGACCCAGAGGGAAAAGATCGGGGGTAAAAGCCTTACAAGTAATTAAGTAATCAACAAACTAAACCTGTGCTTTAGTCTCTCCTGACCACATCCAGAGTGCTCAGCAGTGGTGCTGTGCGAGACGGCTGCAATCACGCCGGACCATCAATGGGATCCATCAGGTCAGGACCTCTACAGAGTATCAAAGCCATGTGCGTGCCTGAGCTCAGGTGCTGGGGCAGAGCACATCTCCAAGCTGCATCCCGAGATCTACGATCCAAAGTCATTTATTTTTTTAACTGAGGCTTTGAATAAAATAGAATAAGCTCATAATTAAGTTAGAAATGTAAATCTCAGTTAACGTCAATGATGCTGATCTTATTGATATGGCAAATCAGTAACTGTCTTGAAATGACAGATTAAAACTGATAAAAATAATTTTACTATTGAGCACATCATTTGATGTTGTAAAAATGGAATTGGTGAAAGCCAGTTAAAATGATGACTATTGAATCTGTTCACAGTGATGGATAGCTTTTAAATGCACGTAACTTGCCCACAATCTGAAATTCATAATCATTTTTGGTAATGTCCCCAGTAAAGGAACACTCACCCATAAATACACATTTTTGTCTGACGGGAAAAGTCTTCTACTCTAAATAGCAATATATAACCTCACATTCTACTCAGTTTAACTTCAGGAGAGTGATGTGTGTGTGCTGTACTTAGCAGACGGCAGGTTATACGTCAGCCGGTTCCCAATCAGCTCTTGTTTAGCCTGAGACTTTTGTAAAGCCCATCAGGACTCAGCAATCCATATGGAAAAGTAAAGTCAAGAATATAATTTTTCTTGCCCCAGATGCTATCAGACAAAGTGATTAAAACCACATCAGTCATTTGATGCAATAGGAATACTGCCCATGGAGCGGGTGGCTGCAACAGGATCAATACCTTCTGTTTTATAACAAAAACTAAACGCTTTGGCTTTGCTTGCAGTTTTTCTAGCAGCGAGGGGCTATTATCCAGTGCCTGCACTCAATTCCATTGACACCCACACTTAAATGTTATGGATTCCCAAAGAGTTCATGCAAATTCACGTTACATCTGTCGTTAAAACACTCTCTCAAGTCTCTTTGGGAGTCAGAGCAATCGCGGTTGTGTGTGAGTAAAGCGAGCACAGAGTTTTACAGCCAGTTTTGGCTTCTAACAGCTTCCGACACAAGATTTACTTTGCATAAATACTGACGCAGCAGCCAGGAATGGGATGGAGCGTCTGACCTGCCTCAGTTTCCCCGCAGCTGAACGGGGATAAAAACGCTTAGCCATGGTGTCCCTCAGGAAACTGTGGGGATTAGCTGGTTAATGTGTCTTAAGAGCCCCAGAGATGGAACATGCTAAGTGAGTGGAAAGCACAGTTATTAGCTGATCCCTCCCCGTCCGAGCAGCATTGCTCCCCACAGCCCCTTCCTCAGCGCTTTGCTCCATCTGCTCCTGCACGCCCTGCTGGAGCCCGACCTCTCCTAGTGAGACAGTGTCCCGCAGCCCACAAACCATCCCTGATATCAAACCTCAGTGTTCCTGAGTTAATTCCAGCCCATATTTCCTTGCTCTACCCTCACGTTTGCCTCTCGCATCTGATTGATCATTAATAACGCATACCAGAATATATAGTGGTAATAACATATCAGCACATGATATTGTTCTTCTTTGACTTGGGACTTCCTCGCTCTTTGCTGATTTGTGTTGCAGCTCTCCTTAATGTATTTCATGTGTGTGAGGGGGGATTTATACTGCAGCGAACCACAGCGCCGGCTTTAATGCATCTCCTTCCCTCGCCTCCTGCGAGTGCATGAATCTTCCACCCCCCAACGCTGCGCTGATATTAAACGCATTATTCTGGTTTGATTGAATACTAATGAAAAGAAATTTCTTTAGCGAGTTACTCCTTTCTGCCGAAGCTGAACGGGAAATACAGAGAGAGGAAAAAGGGGGGGAAATGGATCAAGGGCTGAACTAGAGTGACCATTTTCACCTCCATTAGCAGTTTTATGCGAGATATGATAAATTTTAGCGTCAGAGGTGCAAATTCCAACATCTGCTCTGTCTCTGCCTCACAGACGTGTTGACAGGTGTAGTCTCCTCCCTAGCATTGCTTGGGAGCTAACAGATGGACTGGCAGCAGTAAATAAAGGGTAAATCCCACCGGCGGTGGCAAGGGGCTCCTGAACTTTTCCTTTGTTTTCCCTCATTTGATTTCACATCTCTAGGCTCTGTACTCACTGTCTATAACAGCATTTAGGAAGGAGTTTCCTTCTCTTTAATCCTTTCTCTTATCTCCCTTGAGAAGATGAAAGCTAAATGATGTTAATCTGTCCAATATTTCTGATCGTTATGAGTGCGGTTGAAAATTACCACCCTGGCTGGAAATTAATTGATGTTGGGGGGAATATCAACACCTGAACATTACTTTTTTTCTCACACATTGAAGGACAGCGCTCTGCAGGTCCAGAATTCAGCGTACGACCAGAACTGGTGAAACAGAGCACAGAACAGCCCTTTCCAGATCATGGTGCATGGAATAGGAGAAAGATCTCTGGGATTCGGTCATAACGATGCAGGAAATTTTGTTCCTTCCCAATAGAGCCAGTTTTTCTTGGATCTCCCAATTCCTCCTCAGCTGCTGCTGATATTTATAGCACTTGAGCATTACAAGCAGAAAGAAAGAGAATCCTGGACATTCTTCAACAAGAATGAGGTTACCCACTGGGAAATAAAAACATGCAAAAGCCGCTTTGCTGTTCTTATTTTTCTGATGAAAGAAGCTAAGCTGAGATACGGAGGAATTTGCTGGCTTTCCTGTTGGCTCCATCAAGGCTGTTCCTGCATTATAAATCAGATTTTGCTGCTTTTTTTTTTTTTTTTCCTATTAGTTGTACAACTCAGCTTAAAATATTCTGTGCTCGGGAAGGTAACGATAACCTGTATGAGCAAGGCAGTATAAAGGCATTTTATGGATAACACAAACTGTTCTGCACCAAGCCTCAATAATCATTCGGGTGGTTCTGCAGAGTGGCATTGTTATGTAGTAATGCTGCCAGCACGGGCTGGCACCGGGAGGGGGGATGCGACCTGGCTGGGAACAAGGAAGCAGCAAAAAGCCCAGGACTGGTAGAAGCATCTTGCACATTTTCGAGCCAGGTGAGGCTCGCAACACTGGGGAGTCAGTAGAGCAGAAGTCAGTCCCGCAGCATCAAAAAAGAAGGACTGTTTGAGTCCCCAAAGCTCAGCAAAGAGGGACTTTGCCCACACTGGGTGAGGGTCTGGCTGTGTTCCGGCTTCCGCAGCACCTCCTGTCCCAGTCGGATGCTGAGGAGCGCCTGCGCGGACCCCTGCATGGGCGATGCTGCTGATCACACAGCCGCTGCCAAGAGGCGCCTGCTCTGCGCTCCAGCCCCAAGCACCTTCTGCGAACACCTAGCAATCCCCTGATCCCAAATCACAGCTTCCTCAGACCCCTTTCACATGAAAGGATTAGGACACGGAGTCTGCGTTAGCTTTCATAAGCGTGCACATGTCAAACCCAAACTGATCAGGAATAAAACACTCTGATGTAACTTAGACAAACATTCAGAACTGCTTATAACGCACACTGAGATGACAGACCTAGGGAAAAACTGTACCGCATTTGAACTTCAAAGCCTCTTTTCTCCCTTAGTTCCTAGCTGCTTGCCAAGACCTGGTGAGTCCAGAGAGCTGGGTTTTCTCTGCAAGAGCTGCTGATGGTTATTAGTGCTTAAAACTATTTAGGGAGATAGTGTCTCTGCAGTCCTGAGGCTCATTAGGCTGCTTTTCAGGCTGAGAAGCAGCTCTCCAGAGCAAAACTATTTGAACACAAAACTTAAGACCAAAAATTCTCTACTACTTGGCTTAAAAAATATTAATTTGGGGAGTGGGGAGGGGAGTTAATGAATTTCACACCCGTGAAGTGCTATCAGATTTTGGTGCCATCTGCTTATGCTTAAGGCAGTTTCCAAGGCAGCTTTCCTGCTCTGCGTCAAGCCTCTCCTGGTGAGAGACCATGTACGAGGGAGAAGGGTAACCTCTTCTCCGTGCTTGGTCTCCCAGGGGAGCTTGTATCAAGCATTGCAGTCTGACGCTGAATATATGTGCAGTCAATTTATAAATAGCAACAGCTTTTAACTACTTTGTTGAAGGAAAGGGTGAAATGAAATAAAATCAGAAACAAATGGTACATCATGTGGCGGAACAGATTCACCCTCTTCTAAAGGCAATTTTGCATTTGTTCTGTATTGTATTCATTTACTCTCTAATAATCCTAAAGCATAACAAATTCATGGAGGAATTACTTCGCTCACCAGACGGAAAGCGATAGAACAAGCAAAATCCTAGCAGCAACATAAGGCAGAAAGAAGGAAGTACGTGAGGAAAGTCCCTCAAAAGTCAAAGGATCTTGTCTGATCCTTCACCCTTCCTTAAATATCAAGATACCCAACCCTTGAAACTACCCAGGCTGTGTGGCTGTGTGGTTATGTTTCACATAACAGTGGCCACGGGGCTCAGTACTGCCCAGTTCAAGAAGTAATACCATAGGGATGTTGTTAAAAGCGCAGCCCTTGCTCATGCAAAAAGGACAACACAAAGCTCTTGTGGTGTCCCGCACTGGTGGGATGCGGGTGTTAGGTGTTATATCATATCCTTCAGGTATTTTTGGAAGGTGGGAGCGCAAACGTCCATTTCTGGAAGAGATGCAATAGCAGCAACAGCTCTGCAGAGGTTTGCTTGAAATGTTGTGCCTGCTGTTCTCACAGAGAGCTTTCTGCTGATGACCCCAGGTGGTACATGCACGACTCCTCCAGCACAGAATACACACAAACCTTATCTAGAGACATTAAAGAAAGCTGCTTGACATTGAAAATCAAATTGATTTCTTGCCAAGATTTCACAAGGGCATGTGTGACAGCAAATGACATGCTTAAGCCTTGCAAGAAGAAAATAAACATGTCCAATGCAAAACCCATCCGTTTCTGTGCCAGTTTGAATTATGCACATCTGTACTGATTTGACACCCAGCTTGCTTGGCAGCAGAGGCAAAGTGTGTTGCCACAAGCTGCAATAGATAAATAGGGTAGAACAGTGCTCTCTGTCTTAAATTACGGCTGCAGAGAAAGTAACTCCCAGTTCTAAGGCAACATTGTCCCTTTGTTTCTCACTGTCCTATTTGATAACAGCTGCTTGAAAAGCCACTGCATGACTTTCTTTCTGACTTTCTTTTCCCTTTGTGCTCTGGACTGAGCAACTTGGAAAACTGTTGACCGCCTTCTTTCTTATAAGCAGGATAGAATTTCAAGTCAGGCAGAAACAGCCTCTTTCCAAGGAGCCAGCAGTTTAGTGTTGAAGGCACTTTGATGGATAAGGATACCTGAAGCTCACATCCTTGCCTGCTGAGCAGGCACTTGAACATGAGGCTACCATACCCAGAGTGATTTCTTACCTTAAACACCCAGCAATCTGGGGGTCTCTCTCACCGAGCGCCTTTTCATTTCCTGGAAATCTATGTTCCAGCGTAAAAGGAGCCGTCTCAACTCCAATTTTTAAACAAAAGCAATGGAAATAGAATTGCTCGCTCTTACCCTGCTGTGTGACCCGAGGTCTCTCATCCCTTTGATGACTTTTCTCTTGAATTAGTAGTCGAAGCAGAGTGCAGACTCTTCAGGCCGAGCATCATCCTTTAACACGAGCGCATGTCATGCCCAGCACATTGGGACCACTAAATAACCCTTCCTATTTCACTACCTGGTGAACAGAAACAAATGTGTAAGTCCCTGCACTGCTTCCACCCACCAGAGATTAATGTCACTGCCACCTCCTGCCGTGCATTTTGCTGTATTAATATAAAGTTTCTATTGCACAGCAGTTTGATCCATTTGTGTTTATTTAACTCCTGTGTTCTGACAGAAGAAGATGAAGAATCTGCATAATTAATAATGACCCAAGCAATCTCACTTAATGCCTGTTCTGAAATCCCTGACTATCCTCGTTAACTAACGACATCTATAATAGCGCCAGACAGGTAAAAGACTCCTTGAGTCTGCTGAGATATTATTCAGCTGGGATTACCAACGGGGTTTTTTCAGCTCTAGCCATTAACTGGGATTGCTTAGGTCATTCATAAAACTTCTTTTACTTGCCAGGGAGGAAGCAGAAAAGCAACGCTGGAGCAAAAACTGTGCATCAGGATGGATTTCCTGTTTATAAATATAAATATATATCTTCCCATAGTCCTCCTTTGCCAACACCAAGGCAGAAAAACACTTAAGAGTTCTCCGGACAACAAGTCATTCTCCCGACAGCTTTGGAAACATCAATGACTCATTAAATGATTAATATAAGCTGTGCCTGCTGCGATACCGTCATCTCCAGGACCTTCCTCTGCCTCTTCAAGAGAAGACAAACTGGTTTTGTTGCCGGCTGGGTCTGGGTTCCAGTCCCTGCAAGGCTGTGGAGGAGCACGCACAGCATCTCCAGACTTCCAGTGTCCACTGAGCCTCAAGTTCAAAGCCCAGTCTGTGTGATCTTAGCCCAAGCTGCCCATCAAACCTCTCGCTTTGGCTCAGCTTCCCTTTGAATTAAAACCACTCTGTGGCACAGCAAACTGATCACCCTGCCAGCGAGTCTCCGAGCTGTAGCCAGCGCATCAAGAGCAGCGCTGCTTTAACTGGTGTCCTAACTTATTATGCAGCGAGCCTCAGCTGCCCTTCAGCATTGAGTCTGTACCGACACTATTTTTACTTTCATTTACTAGCAGTTTTGAAGGGATTTAAAGATCATGCTCCTTGTATGTCTCTATCACAGAGCATCAAGAAACAGGGAAATGGAATTTTAAGGTCAGAAGGCTGAAGGAGACCAGCTTTAGCTTTCCAGTCGTTCAAAGAACAGATTCAGTCCAGTCCACAGTAGCAAAAGCTCCATAGGTTTGACTTTTATGATCTTAGAGGACTTTACCAACCTTAATGACTCTCTGATTCTGTAATTTGGTTTTTCCTCACCAAGATGCTCCTGGCCTGAGCAGGTCTTTGGGCACACAGGAGGTGAGTTTGGGCTTCTGACCCCCACAGCAGCCCAGGACACTGGGCTTTAATCACCCCAACCTCAGCTGCTGCCGAAGTGATGAGCACCCATTTCTCACGGTGCAGGAACCCCACTCTCAATTTTAAACAGGCAACAGCTCCCTGGTCCAAGGTGCCTTTTAATGAGGCCATGGGAGTCACGAGGCTCTGAGTGGGCAAAGGCTTTATCTCCTCTGACGGAGTAAACTTGTAATTCCCAATATCGGAACAATGCCGGTCGCCAAATCAGATGAAATGCTTAACACGGGCTAATCAGATTCTACATTAATGAGAGAAAATATGAAGCTAATCAACACCCAGGCAGGTCTCTAGGCTGCAGGCCTATTAAACTTCATAAAAAATTAATGACTGAAAGAGCAAAATCGTTTGTAAGGGGTCTCTAGTGGCAGTGGTAGCGTCTTGAGTACTGTTCACCTCTCATTACACTGAATTAGCCTCACTTCCCAACCCCAAACACCATCTAGTGAGCAGCAGCTTCTGCTCAGCCCTGGGTAGCTCTGTTTCAAGAGTCCCAACATATTTATCCACCCTCACTTTCTCACCTTTTGCTCCACTTTCATGACGGCTTTTTCCATTTTAATTAACGACATTCGTATTCCGACAGCTTCTGGGAAATACCTTTGTTCTCCGAGGTCTGCAGGTGCCCATGGCGAGTATGGAGCAGGGCTTCTCCATTGGCTGCTCACGGGGCACAGGGTGGATCCTGCAAAACAGGGAGGAGCTGGTGTAAGAACAAGAGAAACAAAACCTGCTGCCAATACACTGGTATATTTGCTTCGAGATATTTTCCTATTTGGAAATGGATTTTTATTTGGAAACATAAGTGAGGGCAAGATTCTGTTAAAGTGAGTCCAGAGGAGGCCACAGAGATGATCTGAGGACTGGAGCACCTCCCACATGAGGACAGGCTGAGGGAGTCAGCGTCGTTCAGCCTGGAGAAGAGAAGGTTCCAGGGAGACTCCAGGGAGACGCTAGAGTGGCTTCCAGCGCTGAAAGGGGCTCCAGGAAAGCTGGGGAGGGGCTCTGGATCAGGGAGGGAAGGGAGAGGATGAAGGGAACGGTTTTCAGCTGAAAGAGGGGAGATCGAGATGAGATCTTAGGGAGAAATGTTTCACTGTTCAGGTGGGGAGGCCCTGGCCCAGGTTGCCCAGAGCAGCGGTGGCTGCCCCATCCCTGGAGGGGTTCCAGGCCAGGTTGGATGGGGCTTGGAGCCCCTGAGCCAGTGGGAGGTGTCCCTGACCGAGGAACTGGATGATCTTTTCAGGTCCCTTCCAACCCAACCCATTCCATAGTTCTACAATTCTTTGTGATGTCTGCAAGGTGGCTTTGCAGTAGTTGGAATCCTTTCAGAGCTGATGGGATTTAGTCTCAGTGCTGCCACGTCCACTGCGCCACCTCCAGCACGTTATGAATTACTAATGAGATGCAAAAATAGAGATCATAATACAATGAATTGTACAAGAGCGGAAACAAGGCAGATTCTTCTGGCTTACATTGTGTTGAACAAAATGGATACTCCACTGATAAGAGCTGTTCTACTCAAGTATATACAAGACAAGTTAAATCTGCCACGTCCAGTCCTTTTCTCGCGTGCATTGTTCGACTTCTCCCATAATTGCAAGGTTGTGCACAACAAATCACTTAAAGTGATCTTCTGTATTCAGCGTTGAGGAGGTAAAACAATCATTTCTTAGTTTTTTTGGCTGGGAAAACAAAAGGCCATTAGAAGAAACCTTAAATATTTAACACACTATGTAAATTAGATGTTTAAGTACATGCCTGGTTCAGTGAAAGAAAAGTAGGGGAGGTATGTGAAAAAGTTTGAGAAAGACATCTGGAGGATTCCGTAATCATTGGTTCTGTACATGTGTCTCAGAAGACCCAGAGGTTTTGATGTGAAACATCTTCATGCCTGATGGCTGTCAGGGGCACAGTCCCCTTCCTATTTATTACCCGGTGCAGCTGAATTAAGCACCGCTTGTTTCTTAATCAGGTTAGAGGAGACTGTCAGTAATGTCTTCAGTATTGAGACGTTTCATTTTCTCTCTTTCTGTGGTGTTGCAGTACATCAGTGGGAACTCATTGCCGGTAATGAACCTGCTTGGAGAATAGAAGTCCCACAGCTTATCAAAGCTTAATCTCTGCACATTGCACTGGAGAAAAGGCCGCATTCTCTGCTGTCCTGGACTTTGTGAAATCATTTACCTCTGCACAGATAAGTGTACGTTTCTGCCATTTTGGCGTAGCACCAGCTGAGATCCGCTTTGTTCTCTGCTCTCAGCGATGCATGAAGCCGCACAAGATGCAGAGCAATGCAAAGCGCATTTTCTGCGACCCAGCCATACTGAAACCACATAAATCTGCTTTAGAAGCAGCACCACAGAGCAGCGAGTAACCCCAGAGCACAGCGGTAGTTTGAGCTGTAGGATCCATACTAGGTTCCTATGTATTTTCAGAGGCCATGGTTGCAGTTTAAGCAATGGGTGAGACACAAACCAAACTGGGATAATGGATACACCCTTCTTCTTCCTTCCCCCAAAAGGTCTGGGACAAATTTTTGCCCAGCAGATGAGATTTCTCACCTACATAGTTCAGACTTGGGGAGTCTGTGCATAAACTGAGACTGGTTCCCACAAGCTACCAGTCAATTATCGCTGCTCCAGAATTCAAATTAATGCGCTGAAGACTCCAGGGATCTTCCAAAGGAAATTGGGGATACCCTCCTCTCACCCAGCACACCCAGTACGAGCTCAATGGCTTCCTCCGATCTATTCTCTGCATTTCTTGTCTCTCTCTATCACAGAATCATTTGGTTGGAAAAGACCTTTGAAATCAGCGAGTCCAGCTGTACCTGTCCACTACTAAACCACCTCTGAGCAGCTCATCTACTCATCCTTAAACACCTCCAGGGCTGGGGACTCAACCGCCTGCCCTGGACAGCCTCTGCCAGTGCCCGAGAACCCTTTCGGTGAAGAAATTCATCCTGATGTCTAATCTGAACCTGCCCTGGTGCAATTTGTGGCCATTCCCTCTTGTCCTATCAAATCTCCACTTGTGCAGTGCTGTGATAGCAAGCTGTGACCAAGCACTAGAATTTCCCTGGCTTCTGCTGTATAAAGTTTGTGCTATTGATGGGTTCCTCCCGAACTCATTTACTCTAAAATACTTTGGATATTATTCAATAACAGAGGTGGGATCCACTTGTCCACTGAAATACTAAGAACTCCATCCAATCTAATTATGATTTATCACCTGGACTGACTGGGGCTGGGAAGGTGGATGTGCTGGATACAAAAAGGAAAGAACAAAGCAGGGGGGCACAGGTGGTGGGAGCCTTTGATGGCCACACAGAGAATACAACATCATTAAAAGATGGATGCAGCTCTTCCTCTACTTCATTATCTATGTTGTCTCTTCCAGGGTCGCACTGTCTGCAGGGCAGAGGAAGGGGCTGTGCGATCTCGCATCAAGCGAGAAGGCAAGATTGGCGCAAAGGGCTCTGAGAAAAGGAAATAAATCAATCCCCTGGATACCTTGGATTCTTAACTTTTTCAGGCAAAGCATATTTATTGCTGCACCTCATCATGTTACTAATATTCAGTTAGAATGCAATAAGTGAAATCAGCTCATTAGAAATCCAGGCAATGTGTTCATGTAGTTTTTTCTTCTCTTTTGGGAATCCTCTCCTGTGTAAATAAGATACATAATAACCCTTCTCTGCATTTTACACGTCTGCGCCGCTTTTCAGCCATAAATGTCACAGTGCAGCATAATTATCCCCATTTTCCAGAAGAAAAAAAGAAGTACAGAAGGGTTTGATCCACAAATATGAGATGTGACAGCTAAATTTGGTTGCCCATGTAGAGTACAGTTTTCAGTCCTCCCACCATCTCCTCTGAAACAAGGAGGAATTGCTCAGGCAACAGCATCAACCCCCCCTGTGCCTACATCCAGGCTCAGATTTCCAAACGAATTCCTCAGACTGTTTACAGTTGGATGCTCCTGCCTTTGAAAAAACTAAAACTTATTTTGGCATCCAAAGAGGGACATGGGTTCTTCAAAAGGTCTGATGTTCGTCTTGGGCTGATCCTGGCACACACACTCTTAAGAGACAGAACAGTGAAAAGAGACCTGGTTCTTGGAAAACCGAAGTACAAGGTATTTTCTATGAGTCATGGAATTGTTTGGGTTGGAAGAGACAACAAAGTCCATCCAGTTCCAACCTCCTATCATGGGCAGGGACACCTCCCACATCGCTTATGCAACTGCAGAATGGTCTGAGTACAACAGGTTTGGGACAAGGGGTCTCAACTCGCAGAAGCTTCACATGGCTGTTTCAAACCTTTTTCAGGGAGCTTTTATGTGTACATACGAAACAGGAGTTTTTATCTCGTATTTAGGCACCGCCTTGTTACATCCATCAGCTCCTCTTGGCACACGCAGGCACTCAAATGCACACACAGACAGTTTAAATGCAAAGTCTATTCTCGGGATATACCAGACACAGCAGCAAATTCAAGGCACTTAAATGCTGCTCTAACCAGAATGAGTCCCTTCCGTGCTCCTGTATGCCATAACCAAGGCTGGGCTGGGGTCAGCAGCCCCAGCGCTCCCTGCTCCCCGCACCAGCAGAGACCAAGCCAGAAGCTGCGCAGAAAAGCATGGATGAAAATCAAGCTCTAGAGAAGATATAGTGACCAAAACATTAACCCTGCCCAGGAACATCTGACGATCTGTATCTTAAACTCCCACCCAAAGCACAGATGAGATGGAACACGAAGACAGTAAGACTCAACAGAGCCATAAACCACTCAGCAAGGCACAATCCTTCTCCATCCATCCCTCAAGGACCTACCAATTTCCAGATGACACTGCTGTAGCTTCAGCTCCATTCAAATTCTGAATTTATACAAAGGCATTGTAAGTGATTTTGATTTTCCAGTGGAAAAATAGGGTCTTGCTGTATCTAACCATTTGAGTATTTTAATCTTTAAATCAATACAATCCATTAACCAAATTGCTCCTCTTCTCCCTTTCTCCGTGCATCCTATCCAACCAGAATGGCTTTGCCATTATTTATTTATTTCGCAGCTCTGGTGATGGATTGAGCACTTCTGCTGGTGCAGTTCAGCTGTCGAAGGGTTGCCGCAAAATCACAGTTTCAAACTTTGAATGGAAACAAATGGCCTGTAAATGCGGTGCTCAAGAGGAAAAGGCACTCCACAAAGAGCCTGAAATGTTTATAGATTTTAGGCTTCATGCTCTGTATGTGCAAATCAGAAGTAATGATTAAAAACAGCTCTTCTCTTTGGAAAGGTTAAGTGTCTCATCTCATACAAAGGAACTCTGTGTACCAGCACTCTTAAATCCTGGAGTGAGATCAAGTGCGTGTAGTCTTGATAGCAGAATATTTAGTGATAAAGAATGAATCTCGGGGAGGATTGAAAACATGGAGAGCAGGCAGATGTGCTGCAGCACTTGGAACTGTGTTGATGAGACTGAGTTGGAAATTCACCCAACAGAGAACACTAAAAACTAGAAAACTACTCGGAGATTCATGTGTTTAGGTAAGGATACGTCCTTACCATGCTGAGGAGGTAAAGCAGCCAAGAACTTCCCCACTCCCTCTCACCAGGGGTTCCTGCTCAGTCTAGGTATGGACAGAAAAAGGGGAAAAAACAGATATTAATGTAACAGTGGGCACAAACTTGATTTATCTCCGGTTTTGGGATGCAGCAAGAGCCCCTTCAATTTTCGAGGGTAGGAGGAAGATCAGGGATGGCTTTCTCAGATACAGCCGCCAGAGACAGGCTTAGGGATGAACCTTCTCCGGTCTTAGGAGCTTAACAATTAATGAACTGAATACTTCATAATACACTTTAAAAGAATTGTGGGTCTAAGACATAAAGTCTGATCAAGGATATGGATTTGTTGGAACAGGTCTGAAGGCAGCCGCAGAGATGATCTGAGGGCCGGAGCACTTCTGCTATGAGGCCACGCTGAGAGAGTTGGGGTTGTTCAGCCTGGAGAAGAAAAGGCTCAGAGAGACCTTAGAGCAGCTTCCAGTGCTGAAAGGGGCTCCGGGAAAGCTGGGGAGGGACTCTGGATCAGGGAGGGCAGGGACAGGATGAGGGGGGCATGGCTTTAAATTGGAAGGGGGAAGATTAAGATTAGACATTGGGAAGAAATTCTTCACATGAAGTGGTGAGGCCCTGGCCCAGGGTGCCCAGAGCAGTGGTGCTGCCCCATCCCTGGAGGGGTTCCAGGCCAGGTTGGATGGGGCTTGGAGCCCCTGAGCCAGTGGGAGGTGTCCCTGCCCATGGCAGGGGGTGGAACCGGATGGGCTTTGAGGTCCCTTCCAACCCAAACCATTCCACGATTCTACGATTTCACTGAAACTGCAGAAAGACACTAAGCACTAGTTTAGGTCCAGAAACAGTAATTCTGTTCATCAGCCCGTTTCACACCCAGCAAACAATGAACTGGGCAGAGCTCTGTATCTCTAGTGAGAAATATTTTCCTTACTGGTCTGTTGGAGCTAATGAGCTAGTTTTCCAAATGAAGTCTCTAAACATGACATTAAGCAGAATGGGGAGGAGAGTACAGGGGCTGGCAAGAGTCCATAATTAATTTTCTGACATTTGGAGAACTGTGACATTGGGTCTCATCTGTCTGTGATGAAATACTCCATAGCCCTAAGGCAACTGCGAGTATTTAACCAGTCTTTGATACCCAGACAAATAACAACTTATTGTGTCTCAGACTCAACAGAAGGACAACAAAAAAAAAATGTTGAGGGCTTAAAGCATGGAAGTATTGTTATGACTGAGCTTCTCAAGCAATGAAAATCCATTTTTGGTGTATTGGCATTACAAAAGGCAGGGTTAAAACATTAAGTTCCGGCTCGTTTACAGGCCAGTACTCTGCAGCTGCTGCTTCGGATGGTACGGGTACATTAGAAGAGATGCTTTCTTGGCATAAGAAGGAGGAATTGATGGGAAGAAAGCACGAGCTGCTGAAGACTACAAGGAATCAGCACCAGAGTCTGCATCCTGGGGCCAGGCATCACTGGTGTTTGCTGCTGGGAGAGGAATGTCTTTCTGTTGGCTGCATTTAGGCTGGTCTGAAAACAAATCCAGAGAAGGACACAGGCCAAGCAGATCTCTCCGCAGTCGCTTGTCTACACAAGTGGTGTAAATTACCAGTGGATTGGCCACATCACCTAATTTTTCTTTTTCCCAGCACGAAGGAGAGCATAAAAGGATAATGCTTACTTCGTCAGTCCTGTCTATACGGATTAAGAACCCTTTGAGAGCTGATGTTCTCTTAATGAATTTAACACAAAGGCATCTTGCACCAACAGTGATGTCAAACCCCACAGGAACTGTTTGGGTTCCTTTTTTATGGAAAAAAAATGTAAAGAAAATGGCAAATGCTGAGAGTTTGTAAGTGGTAGCTCTGTGCAATCAGAACTCGATGTGTATGAGTGACCAAAGTGACCTACAAGAGATTTCCCACCCCTGACTTCAGGACAGCTGCCACGGAAACAAGGAGAGGTTTTGTGAAGGCTCCTTGGTTTTGGCTTCCTGAACGTGCAAAAAGCAGAAAATCTAGTACAGCAAACCCATTTAAACAGTGTTTAGTGAGATAACTGCAGCAGCTAATTGCCAAATAATAATAATAAAACATCTTGAAGTTGGCTAATGGATGGGTTGAAATAGTGTAATTCTTAACAGATAGCAATTAATACAGGCTTGAGTATCCAATAAATTAAGAGACCTCAGCTATTCTGTACTGGAACCACATGATGACATATTATACGATGACAGCTCTGGCTTCGAAATCAGATCTGTCTGGAATCCCTTTATTTTTATGGGGACAGACAGACATTCTCTCGTGAAAGCTAAATGAAGTTAAAGCCCTTCTGTAAACAGTTTGCGATCCCTGTATTCATTAAACTCGAAAGAAACTGTGCTGTTAATCAAGTCTTCATTTTAAAAGGATCAGACCTGGACCTGTCCTATAGCCCTCTCTCTCCCTTCCCTTTTCCAATAATCACAGATCAAGCTTGTGTAAATTAAAGCTAAATTTGGCTTTCTGTTTAATTTAGTGAGCTCTGCCCTTTTAGCCACAGTATCATTTGCAAAGTGTGACCAGGAGATCCGAGAGTCAATTTTTTCCTGGTTTTCCTTTGGTTCATCATGCAGGGTATCAAGCTTTTCTTCTCACAAAGTTTTTTTTTGTCTAAAATACATATATTTGCTTGTACCATCTGAAGCTGACAGTACGTGAGCACTCTCTGCACTCCGAAACAGCTTTGTTCCAAACTGAAAAACATGAATATTTCAAGGAGTGGGTGGGGTGTTTGGTTGTTTGGTTTTAAAGACCATTGTTTCAAGCAGCAGCACATAGCTTCTGCTCTGCAACATCAAACAGAAGGCTATTCTGAGTCACATCTTTCTGAAATGTCTGAGTCTTGGGGTCCTTGACATCACGATGTGTTGCAGCCGAAAGGATGGCACACTCCTTAAAAACATCTGAATAAGGCCCTTTTTTCATTCTAAAGATAGAGCATAACATTTTGTGTCTTCAAAGGAAAGAAGGCAGCTACAGAAATCACGCACGGACAAAGCGCTGAAGGAAACCATCAGTCCCTGAATTCCAAAGAGCAGCACCGTGCCATCAGGCCTGGGTTCTGTTTCGCTCTCTGCAGCACACACACATATGCCTTCCCCCACAAGATGCAGAATGAACCGTCAAAACCATCTGAAAGCAAGGGAAGTCTATGAATGAGTTTGGAACTGTCACCACGATCGTTTCTCTACTGTCACTGCTCTAAAAATTAGTATTTCCATAACGAAGCCAAAGCATGGCTGTAATTGAGAGAGTCTTTCTCCGAGAGGTCGGAGAAAGCTCAGTTGGGCTCAGTTGCTGCCAGTCTCTGAAATAAAATGTTAAATTTAGCCAAAAAAGGGAAGCGGTGCCTTCCATCAGTGAGCATTCGATTGCGGTGACATAACAATGCCACCAGAGCAGTTTAATTCTTGGCATATTTAGAGGTGGCATTAGGGAGCCTACCAAGGTAGCAATTTTCTAGATAATCAACTTAATGTCTTCATTCGAAGTGCATTTATATGTGTAAGTTAATTAGAGAAGTTAATTGTCACAAATGGCATCAAATCTGCATTTTCCAGTAAGCTTTGTTTCATGCCAGTCTGTGATTCAAGGTAGCTGAAAAAGATAATTTCCATCCGTTACGTGCCCTATAAGCAGACTCCATTGGTTGCTCTGACACATGCCCCTGATGGATTTCAGGTCCTCCTAATGCCGAACCCAAGTACTCGCTGGGGGCAAAAGGACAACTTTCTCTACAGCAGATTCATAGAATCATAGAATAGTTTGGGTTGGAAGGGACCTTAAAGATCATCCAGTCCCACCCCCTGCCATGGGCAGGGACACCTCCCACTGGCTCAGGGGCGCCAAGTCTCATCCAACCTGGCCTGGAACCCCTCCAGGGATGGGGCAGCCACAGCTTCCCTGGGCAACCTGGGCCAGGGCCTCACCACTCTCATCGTGAAGAAATTCTTCCTTATGTCTAGTGTAACTCTGCCCCTCTCCAGTTCGTACCCATCGCCCCTCGTCCTGTCACGACAAGTCTTTGTAAACAGCCTCTCCCCATCATCGCAGAGAGTACTCATCGCAGCCCCTAAAAGACCGCCCCATCTGGATCACTCGGACCTGGCAAAGGGTAGAGAGAAACATTTGCTGGTGAAAATAAGAAAACGGAAATAGAAACTAAGTGACCTTCTTTTCTTTTCGTGCCGTTTCAAAACAGTTAAGTGTGCCACATATCTGCAAGACCAGCACAAATCCCTAGGGAACCAGGATGAATATGGATCAAAATTACTGGCAGTAAATAAAGAATTGCAAAAAATGACTCTCAAGAGGTGGCAAAACGTTTCTATTGCTTGAACAGAAGTTCCCCCACTGCAACCCCATTACAGGATCTGCGCTATAGGGAAAAAATGCTAGGAAGGAACTCGGGGGATGGGTTCACAATTGACTCAGTCCGTTATGCTAAAACTCTGTAAAAAAGGATAAAAGCAGACAGTGATATCTGGCCTCAGTGAAGCAAAAGGGAATTTTACCACATGCTTTAAAAAGCCCAGAACTCCAAACAGAGTCTGTAAAAGCTAAATTGCTCTTCGTCGCCGTGCCGTATCTTCAGATTTAGCAGGGCTATCTGACTCCACAGCAAGCACACATGTATTAAAATAATGACTGCCTTCCTCTTTTTAAAAGCATTAATGCCTTGGGTTGAAAACAAGAAAGCATTTTTGGTGGTTGCTGTTACAGATGTGTTGCTCTGAGGAGCTCTCCACATCACTCTCCTGTCCTCCTTTCTGCTGGGCTCCCCCACATTTCCCTCTTTACATCCCTTTTGGCCCCATTTTCATATTCGTTTATAGGTTACTATGTACAAACCAACTCGGAGCAAAGGCTGAGGGCATCAAACAATGGGGCTGAGCACTTAAGATAACACCTGAGAGCAAATACTCCCTCTACTCCACTCTCATGACCCCACCTGGAGTCCTGGGTCCAGTTCTGCAATCCCCAACATAAGAAGGACGTGCAGCTGTTGGAATGGGTCCAGCGGAGGCCACAGAGATGACCTGAGGGCTGGAGCCCCTCTGCTATGAGGACAGGCTGAGAGAGTTGGGGTTGTTCAGCCTGAAGAAGAGAAGGCTGTGTGGAGAGTGGCCTTCCAGTACTGAAAGGAGCTAAAGGGAAGCTGGAGAGGAACTTCTTACCAGGGCATGGAGTGACAGTACAAAAGGGAATGGTTTTAAATTGGAAGGAGGAAGATTTAGATTAGGCATCAGGAATAAATTCTTCACGATGAGGGTGGGGAGGCCCTGGCCCAGGATGCCCAGAGCAGTGGTGGCTGCCCCATCCCTGGAGGAGTTCAAGGCCAGGTTGGATGGGGCTTGGAGCCACTGGTGCAATGCGAGGTGTCCCTGTCAATGGCAGAGGGGTTGAACCGGATGGGTTTTAAGGTCCCTTCCAACCCAAACCATTCCATGATTCCATGAAATAAAGCTTTTAAAGCACAACTTCACCACGAGCCATTTTCTGCCACTGGTACAGAGCCAAAAACACCCTTCTCTGCTCCCCAAACTCACCAACCCAAACAGCCTGAAACCCAGGAAGGAGTTCTCTCTGCATGCGCCAAATGAAAGATGCAAAGGTGCAAACTCACACAAAGACGGGAGGAAGCAGGGAGGAAAAATATGTCTTTCTGACTGGTTTGTGTGAATGGAAGCTGCTGGTCCCCACCCGGCAGTACAGACACGCGGATTTTGTGTTGTGACATGCTGATCTGCCGTTACGTTTTGTGGCGGCAATAGTAGAAGAAAGGAACATATGGAAACTTTGATTTCCACACTTACACTACTCCTGCTATCATGGTTTTATATCCAACTATTCTCTTCAACATGAAATTTAATCATCTTCTAAGCATTCATAATCCACCCATCACTGCAGCACTCAGGTGCCAAACACAACAATTAAAAAGAGCAATTGCTTCCCACGAAAGGGCCAATTTTCTGGTTCTTCTCATGAGAAACAGTTCTTGCCACATGGATGGGAGGGTAGGGATTTACAGGAAGGGCGCTTTGCTGGCACACAAATGCAGGAACAACACCATCTCGACGCAATGTATTTAATGAAGAGGGATGTTGGAAAAGGGGTTTGCACCCGGAAAAGAAAAATTTCAACAGTAAAAGAATGATATGTACCTATTGCAAACTGCTAGGAGAGTTTTTTTACCTTGCACGCAGGCGCTGAACTGCTCTGCTCCCATCGTATGAGAGAAGCCAACACCTGCAACAGAAGGAAGGACAAGAACGTTAGGTTTGCTGAATCTTACGGGTTACAATTCCATGTGCTTTGGCAACTTAGGAAAACACACATTTTTGCCTTGCAATTACTCAGCTACTGCCTGCATGCAATAACAGCCTTATGGATTTCATAGAATCATAGAACTGTCTGATTGGAGAAGATCTTTGAGATGATCAAGTCCAACCGTACCTGCCCACTGCTAAACCATACCCCTGAGCACCTTGTTAGCCTGTCTTTTAAAACCCTCCAAGGATGGTGACGATTTGGGGAGGAAGAGTCTGGGCAGAACAGCCAGCACCTGATTTTAAAGGAGTTATTACATCTTAAGGTGATCAATCAGCAGTTGGCTCAGCCACGCGGGAGGAAAGGAATGGGAGCTGGCACAGCAGCCGGCAGCCAGATGTACCGCAGTCAGCACAGCTTGCCAAAGCTTCCTACCCCTCCAGTTTCTCTAACATGGTTTCCCATCAAGAAAAATGGAATCCATGACAAGAAGGGAATTAAAGGAAAAATCTGATGCATTCAGCAAGAGACTGAGCGTTACTGCTTGCTTACAGTGATGTAACTTGGGACTGAAGTACAGTGCTAAGCTATTATATACATGGAATATACATTTTTAAGCTCTCTATTAACTGATGTAAGCCCGCAATTAGATCAGTAACGCTTGGAGGGAGGAGCTGTTTCTGATATACGCCTGTACTGAATAATGAAGGACCGGCCCCCAGGTACCTCAGCCCCATCAATAATAAACATTATTACTAAATAATAGCAAAGAGGACTTGCAGTTAACTTTTAAAATGGGTGTGAGACCAAGCACATGCTCAAGTACATTTCACGCTTGTTTTAATTGCCACAAGACAAACAGAATGAGGATGGATATTCGCTCAAAAGGGTGTGATTCTGTTTTGCTGAAGCACTCAGATTTTAGCGTGCTATTGTCAAGCCTATTTGGAGTCAATTGTGGGTAGAATTGCAATGAGAGATGCAGTTGCCTAGCAAAGGTCTACGATTTCCATTTAAAATTAATGTGAACTGTTTCTCTGAATCTGACATATGGGCTTTGAGAACCCCTGCCAAGATGTCAAGCTAGCATGCTCCCCCTCTAGCTCCAAAAAAATGCTGGAGGCAACTTTCTCCTGGTATTTTGGCATTTGGCTCAAATGCAAAACAAAGAGACACAGAAACCCTCCTGCAGCAGAGCTGCACAACACAGTCAGGTTACGGAGTCACAAGTAACAGGATTGCTCAGATGAAGCATCAGCTCTTCTGCCTCCCGGACCTCAACCTGCCCTCAGGATGTCCACCTCAGAGGTGGTTTGGGGAGGCTTCCCATCCTCTGCCCTCCAGCAATCTCATCCCCTGGAGTAATATCCATCTATCATCTTTCGAACAATAATGCTGTGAGGAGAGCTCCTTCTCCCTTTCAGATCTGTGAATTTTCAGCCAAGGTGAAGCCCTTTGACACTTCACAAAGGCAAGCGGTCAACGGCTGCTTTGAGCAAACTAAGCCCCTGTCTTGAGGGGATGCGGCCAGAGAACATCAGAGAGATCAGAGTGGCACACGTGGCACCAGAGCTTTTGGCTCTTCTGAAATCAGATCCCACTGAGTACCTTATTCTGTGTCCAGCACAGAAAAGAGCGACAACTGCTGTGGTGCTGTGACAGATGCATGGTTTGTGGCAGAAGCGCTAGCATAAAACTGGTGCCAAAAGGAGACTTGGGAAGCACTTCGTTCTTATGGGAATGGCGTCCACTAAGTAACTCATGGGGGAGACAGACTAAGGGAAACAATATTCCCATTTAATCCCTTTCCAAACCTCTCGGCTATTTCAAAGGCTTGCTATTATGACCTTTCAGAGCCCCCCAGGTTTTGCTCTGAAGGCAGACTCGGTTACAGGTGCTCCACTCCTGACCCAGGCATGTGGCACAGTCCCCAGCCAGGTCCCCCTGCAGCATCCGCTCACGGCATCACATTGACCTCAACCCTGTGTCCAGCTCCACCCTGGGCAGAGCAAAGGCCTTCTCAAACCCTCCAGCCCTCATCTCCCAGCTTTAATTCCCCTTCCATCAGACCAAATTCTGAACCAGACTTTTTTGGAGACCTGAGCTTGCTCATTTCATAGTCTCATAGAATGATTTGAGTTGGAAGGGATCTCAAAGCCCATCCAGTCCCACCCCCTACCATGGGCAGGGACACCTCCCACTGAATCAGGGGCTCCAAGCCCCATCCAACCTGGCCTGGAACCCCTCCAGGGATGGGGCAGCCACCACTGCTCTGGGCAGCCTGGGCCCACCCTCAGAGTAAAGAATTTCTTCCTAAGACTAACTCTACCCCTTCTCCTCCACTAAAAATAACACACACTTCTCCTCTTTTGTTTGTTTCCTTCTTTTTCCCCCCCCATTTCCCAAATTACCCTTCCTAATAAGCATGAAACTCTTTGCGGTGAGACACGGTGGCACCAAGGGTGAAATCTGCCAGGGATTATAGAGAATCAAAGACAGTCTCAGAAGGCAGCGTGGGGAAGGGGAAAAGCAGCATAAAGGTGTATAAACAATCCGTTCTAAAATGTGAGAAAAAGGTGAACATACTAAAAAGGGCTAAAGCAAGGCAGGAATGAATGCTCAGCTTCCCACACCATCTTTAGGATGCCGAAGGAAACGCACAGACAAATGAGAAATAGTGTCCCTGGATGAAGAAAGCTCCTACGCCAAAGAAGACAGAGCACTCGGTGCTCCTTCCCGCCCTTCTAAACACCACCCTTCGCGCAGATGTTTTTGGACAAAGACTTAATATGCATTCCTGGCAGGAGAGGCTCACCAGGCACCATGCAAGGAGACAGGCAGTTCTGTCCAACTGCAGCTAAAACCAGGATCCCTGACGTAGATTATAAACTATTTGGGACAAAAACTTCCTTGTGTTATATCCTCTATGAACACAACCTGACATGGCCCTAATTTTCAGGGTAACCTACTCAGAACTCCTAAAAGTGCAGTGAAACACAAGCACAAACATGTCCAGTTTCCAGCCACCCCTTCTCTTGAAATGCAAACGTTGCCTTTTTCAGCTGAATCCATTGTAGAAGGGGGAGAAGAGAGAAAACTGAAATAAACAGAAGGATGAATCATCAGAAGAAAACACCAGCAGTGTTCTCCTATGCCTGCTGGATGCAGTACACCTTCCAAACCAGCGCTGTTCTTTCCCTGCCACAGCAGAGCACAGCCTTTACAAACAGCAGTGCAGGGGCTCTGGTCTTAGAATCATAGAATGGGTTGGGTGGGAAGGGACCTCAAAGCCGATCCAGTCCCACCCCTGCCAAGGGCAGGAACAACTCCCACTGGCTCAGGGGCTCCAAGCCCCATCCAACCTGGCCTGGAACCCCTCCAGGGATGGGGCAGCCACCACTGCTCTGGGCAACCTGGGCCAGGGCCTCCCCACCCTCACAGCAAAACATTTCTTCCTGAGATCTCATCTCAATCTCCCCTCTTTCAGCTGAAAACCATTCCCACCCGTCCTCTCCCTGCCCTCCCTGATCCAGAGCCCCTCTCCAGCTTTCCTGGAGCCCCTTTAAAATCCTGGAGAAGGAAACTGTGAGGAGCTTCACATTCCTGTAAGATGGATAGTGTCTAACAGAGGATTTCTTTCGTTCCAGTTGGGCTCCTGCAGGAACAGACAATGCCAAGCCATCAGCTCTCACATCAATCTCAGCCATGAGCTTCCCAAAACCTCCACAGTTGTTCACTTATCTTATGCTCAAAGCCATGCTTTCTGGCAGCAGCACTGCCAGCGATAGGTGCAATATAAATGGGCTTCTATGCACGACTTGTTGTCGCTTTAAGTGTGTCTTAATTACACAGTGTAGTTCTGGGACCAAATTCCCTGGCTTTCAGATAGTTACGTGCAGCCGAGTGACACAACGGAGACAACGCTCCCCGTGGAGACACAGCCTGTTCTGGCCGCACCAGGAAAAGATTTTACGGTAATGGAAATAGCCTGGAAGAAGAAACAAAACATGCACACAGACAAAGATGTTGGCTTTTTTTTTGTTTAATCTGACTTGGAATATGTTGAATTGATTCATTGTTTGCTGAGGAATCTGAGCAGAATTAATGATTCGCGCCGGCAGGAAGAGGCACTGTTTTGCAAATGCAGTGGCCAGCCATTCTCCGAGCTCTGTAATCTAATTTAGCTTGGAGAGTTAATGATTTTAATGATTTGTTGTGATCTCAAAACAACTGTTAGGAGATAAATCTACATCATTAAACCTATTATGGTGGTTTGCTTCATTTAGCAAATGGTGTTTTTTCGTTCAGAAGACGCCCACATTTTAAACAAGTGGAGAGGTCAGCTGCGGATGGTAGGGGACCATTTATTCCCAGCTCCCTCGGAGGCTGAAATGAAAGGTGTCCTTGGGAAAAAAAAATAACCCTTCACAATTGTTATTGACTATTTTATAAACAGAAAGCTTTGCTTGCGCTGTGACGTGTGGCACTGTGTTACAAACCAGACAAGTTTTATGGAAAGTGCCACTGAGTTGGTGGTTCACAGTCACTTGGTTTCAGATCCAGTTGCTTCTCAAGGAATCACACCGGGAGCTGAGCTCACTGCTGCTGGCTTGAGGTTTAAGGCAGCTGAAGAGCAATAGCAAGAGAAAGATGTCAACATCAAGAAGAGTTTTAGCAGCTCTTAACTCTGGATGGGGTGTTTCACTTCTGGTTTTGGAAAGTCAGGTCCACATCCCAAAGCACGGCAGGCAATGAACCATCCTCTTGCAGGACATCTCCGTGGAGAAAGCAAAGAGCTGCTAACAAAGCCCACATCCTCTGGCTGTCATGCCAGCATCTCCCTTCTGCCCTGCACCTCTCAGCTACCTAAGGGAGGTTATAGCAAGGTGGGTGTCAGTCTCTCCTTCCAAGTGAGAGGTGATAGGACGAGAGGAAATGGCTTCAAGCTGCACTAGAGGATGTTCACATTAGACATCAGGACAAATTTCTTAACCAAAAATGTTCTGAGGCCCTGGCAGAGGCTGCCCAGGGCGGTGGTGGAGTCACCATCCCTGAAGGCATTTAAAAGATGTGTGGATGAGGTGCTCAGACATATGCTTTAGTAGTGGACAGGTATGGTTGGACCCGATGACCTGAAAGGTCTTTTCCAACCAAACGATTCTATGATCCTCCTGATCAAGACACCACCAAGGAACAGTTTATGCAAGACTGACACAAGGTTTAGCCTACAAAACACTGCCTTTAATCCTCTTGAGGTTGGCTAATCACACTGTCATTCTCTTACAAACACAGTGCCTAATCCTTCTGTGCGCACCATCAAACAACAAACGCCTGATACCACGGACATGAATGAACTGACTCGCGTCATCCGTCACATTCCTCACATAAGCAGGAACAAAGTTTATGACGAAGCAAGGGCAAAGAGATGAAGCTCTGTGAAGTCATTTCAGCCTCACAAGGAAGATGGAGAGAGTGCGCTCACAAAGTCAGCAGCGGGCGCCCAGCCACAGCCCAGCCCTGGCACATTAAGATGCTGATGCAGCTCCACTAAAGGGATGGATTTCAACGACGCTTTCATTGTGTTCTCCCATCACAAGCTTCCTCCAATCTATTCTATTAAAAAGCTTTTTATGCTGACTGGGAGTGAAGAGGATGTAAGGAAGAGCAGAGGAGGAGATTTGTTTTCTTACTTCTGGTTTCGGTTATTTACACAGCACAGAGTAAACAATCAGCTTCTTTTCCCTGCAAGTTTGAGAGTCTATTATGATTTGACTGCATTTGTCTAACCTAAATATTTTATCAACACAAAATAAAAAAAGAAACCGAAAACCAAACAATCCTGCAAATGACTGCCTATTTTCTCGCCCAGCTCCTTTTTTAATCCCTTGGCAGGGAGGAATATGCAGTTCCTCAGATGTCATTCAGAAATCACTACCATGACTCCACACTTCCAGCCTGCCACAAAGCAAACACGAGAGGGAGCGAAGCGTGGTTGTTGTGGTGTGGAAGCTAAGCACCATGGTTCTGAGCTCTGTCCTTGGAGCCCTCTAATCCCCTGTGCTGCATGGAGAGCACAGACTTGTCACCTTAATAACCCAAAGTAAATAAAAGCCAAAGAAAACTCCTTTCAGTTGTGTTTATTTTGGGGAAGCTTCTTTCTTCAGCTCTGAATATAGGGGATACATTGTATTACCCATTGTGACGTCTCAAAACTCAGCAATTGAACTGAACTAGAAAGGAAAGTCTTGTTCTGCCCTTCCACATCGCTTTCATCCCTGGAGATTCCTGTTTCTTGTCAAAAGAAAAAGACAGGAGGGTCTGCAGCCACGCACACATGCTTTAAGCACTCTTCCCAAAGCTATGAGATGCTGGAGACCCCTCCGACCTGGACAGCAGCTGCTGGCTGACACCATCACACATCACCCTAACCCTACATTGGGTCTAAATTAGTTCCTAATTTATATTCATTAGTCAACCATAAAACCCAAATCACCAAATACGCGTTATTAATTACTGAATCAAGTCATGGAATTTTTATTAAATTGTTTTTAGAGGCAGCAATAATAAATGATCCAAAGGAAGAGCACAGCTCCCACCCCTAGATACACCTCCTACCGCTGCACAAACTCTGAGAGCATCGCCTGAAAAGGTCCAGTTCCAGCACTGGCACAAGTGCGGCACGCAGAGCACAAACTCGTTCGCAACTCAGGAGAACTTTGCATTTGGTATTTTAAGAGGAAAAGCTGAAAGTCCATAACAAAGAAGGATCTGGGCATTTATATTCTGCATTGGAAACAGGGAGAAAACGAGTAACCCCTCCAAAGAAACAGAGCTTTTCAAACTTAGGTGGGAAAGATACAGGTATATTAGGGTTTTTTCCTAATTAGAAGCTTAGATGAAAGCTCAAGGTCATTTTGTTGTGTTCCAACCTGCTCAGCCTTTAATCGGCACACAGTCATTAAAGCTCACCCTCTGTAAGCATTTTGGTATAGAAAACATCTGGTATTATAGTCTAAGTCAATATATGTAAACAATACAAATAGAGGATCACAGAATCACTAGGTTGGAAAAAACTCCCAGGATCATCAAGTCCAACCATTCCTATCAACCACTAAACCACACCCCTGAGCATCTCATCGACCCATCTTTTACAGTTCAAAATGCGATGACTTCACGACAATTGCGTCTGCCCAGGAGAACCACAGCTCAAGATGCAATGCTTTCTTTTGTGGGGTTACTCATATGATTTGACTTCTCCCTCTCCAAAGCGAGACATCCCATTCCCCATTCTGACCACTCTTGCTGTGCCAACTGTTGCAGCTCTGCTTGCCTGTGCTGTGATATTCAGAAACTGCCCTCCAGGTAGAACAAATGTTGGTTTATTTGCTGGGCGGAAATTTGTTAAATAAATCATAGATTCATAGTGGCATAGGAAATTAGCAATAAGCTGTGCCTGGAAGGTTAGACATATTGTACTTCAAAATAAGCAGGAGGCCGCTTTGCAATTCAAAAGAGATATATTGGGAGATGGGAAGACACATCTGTTAATCCTTTTTCCCAATACCCGAAAGGTTGTTAGCTGGAGTCCCAGCAGAGCCCTGTCCTGACACCGAGTCCCTCTTTCAAATGAGCTTCAATGCCTTCTCCGCCCGACGAGAGCTTGGGAGCTTTTTCTCTGGAAGCTCTGATGTCCTCTGCTGCACGGCCGCGCGCCGGGAGCACCGGTGCGGCTTTCCATACTGGTACGAGCCCCATATTATCATTGCATTACACTATTTTGAAACACCACGGGGCGTTATTAGTCTGGAAGGGCTGACATTTGAGCAGGGGCTACGGCCTGGGGTGCTCTTTATCTGACAGCCACGTACGGGTTCCCCTTAAAAACGAGCACACACAAAGCCTGGTTCTGAGAGCTGCCTTCAAAGTGACATCTGATGAATTTAAATAACGGGTTTTAGCACTGTTAACACTTCCAAACATTTTTACATTTATTATAACCTTTACAAAGCCTTTGTTCCTCTTCCTGATCATTTATAACCCCTATCTACCTGGAAACACTTCAAGCGAGCATTTGGAAAAGACACTGAAAGCCTATACATCTTTCCGCTGCGTCCTGAATCGCTGGTAGCATCAAATGTTCTCTCTCAACAAGAGATACAAGATATGAAGCGTTTCCCGAACAGGTTATGGGTCAGGCAATGGATTCACTTTTTCTCGCCTACAAGAGCCAATGAAATCAGAATAACTTCAGCTTTATGGAGGAAAAGCGTTTAACGTGTTAAATGGGATAAAAATAAATTTTTTTAGTTTTTAAAATTCAAAAATTTGAGACAATTACAGACATTCTCCATAGAATTTCCCATCGTGCTCAAACATAACTTATTTTTTCACCATAAATACGTGTCTACAGAAAAAAAATCTCTACCTACAGGTCAAAAACTGCCAATAGCAGCTGTGGAGTAAAGGCCTTCAGAGTCAGGTTTTTTCACCCTTAAACCACCCAAAGAAGAGAAAAATCAGTGAAAGAAAGGCCAGGGAAAGTTCAGATAAAGCAGAAGCAATGCTCACTGCTACAGGGCACTTTAAACTGAACTACAATGTAGTTTAGATAAACAAGAATTAATTATCTTCCTGTTAAGTCTGCGAGGCAACTGATAGCACATATAATTAAATTATTTTGCAATTATTACTTTCCAAGAAAAATAAAGGTAGGATTTTTTTTTTCATATCTTGCAAAATAGTTTCACGTTCAGAATATTTTGTTTTACTGTATTAGCTTGTGTAAACTGCGGCAGCGCATGTTTCCCTTTTCTTTTATTTGCCCATTGGGTTGTTTACTTATTGGAATTGAAGTCAGAAATGGTTTGCTCTCACAAGCAGTACTGAATTTCTAATAAATATGTAAATAATATATCTCTGAGCTGTTGCCTTTGGCATTTGTTCATACGTTATCCTCGGCAGGAATTACTCTGCTGTGAATACACACTTGTTTTAGTTGGAAGAAACATCCGTGCTCTAAACAAAGCCCCAGAACGGCTTTACCCTGCCCGGCATCACGGGTGCATTGCCTCCCTTTGCTGTCAGTCACTCACAGAAGGTACCACTTAAAATATATTAGGAGGGAAGAGAAACTGGAGGACAGCAGAGGTCAAAGCCAACCAGACACGCCGCTGGCAGCACGCGCGATGTACCTGTGCAGCAAGGGTCAGCACAGGGCCTCGCATCATTCATGTCCTTGAGAAATCCTCATTCCTCCAGCAAGCAGGGAAACCTGATGATCTTGAAATGAAGCGATGTTGCCAGAGAGCAAAAAGGAATTTATGCGAGCCCAGCACTGAGTTTTATCTGGTGTCTGCATGCTGTGACCCTTGCAAAGTCTTCAGTTGCACCCATCAGGAGCTCCAAAGCCCCTTGCAAAGCCTTCAGTTGCACCCATCAGGAGCTCCAAAGCCCCTTGCAGAGCCTTCAGTTGCACCCATCAGGAGCTCCAAAGCTTTGCTGCCCACCAGGAGCAGAAGCAGTAGTGGGCACAGGCAATGAGGAGGGCACAAAGAGAGGGACAGGGGACGCGTTAGAGCAGCGAGTAGGAAAATCGGCAGTAGGGTCTGGGCTAAAGAAGCTGATCCATCAGGGCACAGTGTGACCTGAAGGGCAAATGAGATGCCCAGAGATTAAAACCATGCTGTGTGGAAACCATTCCCATAGAAAAGAAGAGTATCCCTCATCATGCAGAAGGGCAAGTAGTCAACCAGACTCCTTGCGGCCCCTTTGCTCCAGGCATTTACGTTGGACGCTGATGTAGAAAGCAAAGCCTCTAAGCACAGCCTGTCCTGCCCGGGGGACTCCAGTCAGCTCTCGCCGTGGAGGCTCCTTTCTATTTCCATCCAGGTCTGAGGAGAAAAAAAAGTCTCCTCTGGCAGCTGGCACTGGGACGAGAGCTCTGCGGGGCGAGCCGGGAGAGCGGAAGGCTCTGGGGACTGTCACTGCTGTGCACGTCCTTGCGAGAGACAGGACCTCCAGGGAGCTGCTCACGCTCGAGCTCAACCTCTGCAGCTGAAGCCCGAGCGCAAACCGCCGGCAGTGAAAATTGGACTGTGTGGAACTGCACTTTCGCCAAATTCCTTTCCGTTTTTTCTATTTTTATTCTTTCTTGCTCGCTGCCTTCACATCTCAAAATGAAAAGCCAAAAAGGGTGGGCTGTGGCCTTCTCAAGAGATGGAAATCTCCCCGGCCTCAGAAAGCTCCTTCCCCAGCCATGCCCGTGGCTGGTTACTCTTTACCACATCAGAGGGGCCATAAATTGGTTCCTTTATGCCTTGGCTTTCCAGTATGGAGAAATCCCTTTGTGCTAACAGGGAGGCTGAGCAAGGCGCACAGATCTCCAGCTATAAATCGATCCTTAATTGCTTTCCTGGGCTGAGGCTTAAACAGAGGATAGAGAACAGAAAATGTTATTTATTTGGGGCAGGCCAGAAGGTTATGAAAGTTTCCTGCATTTAACCAATGAGATAATGAATCTTTTGGCTCGCATAGCACAGTAGACCCATAGGTACTTAGGCCAGAATGTAATTCCATCCATATAAGCACTTTCACATCCAACAGTAGAAGAATGTTTTGTGCTTCTGGTGCTTTATCAACAAAATGCCCTCCTGTACCTACTTGGCCTTTGGAGATTATTTTCTCAGGGAAGCTGTCACCATGCAGCTGATTAATTACTCTAATAATCATAATTTTTTTCCTAATAAAAAACCCTCTCCCCATTCATTAAGTACATTGCAGGTAAGTGACAGTGGTAATTATTCTCGGGAAGTACTTCTGAATTGTCTTTTCTAATCCAGACCGTGCTGACATTTTTGAGAGAAAAAAACAACATTTTGTTTCTTTCAGGAGAGGGGTGACATTTGAATATGCAAACAGTGTCAAAGCGTGCCCTCCGGATGTTTTCCTGAACTATGATTTATGAGGTTTGGCTATTATATTTGCTATCATAGACCTAGAAAGGTCATTAGACAAAGAGGCTCTCTCTGCAGGGGTCCCTTGCCGTCTTTATCTTCTGATATTTTAATTTTTCTCTTGAACGTCAAGCGGGAGAAGTGCCGTGAGCCCTCCCATATGCCTCTGCTATTTATTATTTATTTATTCATGAGTGTAAATGGTCCCGTGCAATGCTCTAGGCGCAGAAATCCACACAGACATCCATGCAGGGCTTTACGAGTCAAACAGTTACCATCCAGGCTCCCAAGTGTGCAACACGTTCCATCTCAAGGCTCTGCAGCTTTTGGCTTCGAGGATGGGAATTCCCACCTTAGGGCAAGCCTTCCAACCCCGCCTTAGAATCAGAGAATCATAGAATATTTTGAGTTGGAAGAGACCTTAAAGATGATCTAGTTCCAACCCCCCTGCCATGGGCTGGGCCATCCCACTAGATCAGGCTGCCCAAAGCCCATCCAACCTGCCTTGCACGGAGTCGGCAAGGATGTGAGAGAGGGAGCAAACCCACCTCCCTCATCTCCTCTCAGACTCCCAGCCAAGATGAGTCCACCATCTCCAACTGTTCACATTTATAATTAGGGACAGATTTCCAAACTGTCCTGAGTGCTGAAGCGCTCAGAATTTGGTACTTCCCTCTCCGAGTGGCTGTTTAAAGAGATGACCTCAAACATGCACAGAATTGCATCCTCCACAGAGGTGCCAGCAGGCGTTACCGTGCACTGGTCGGTGAGAACAGCTCAGAAATCTCATTCACCGCCCACCAAAACCCTCAGCAGCCGTGAGCTCCCTCTGTGGGGTTCTGGACCAGGACTGTGGGCGCACCCCAGCCCCAGCAGCATCCCAATGCACAGGTAGCCAGACCAGCACAGATGCATGTCCCTATCAGCGACGGGGACACAGTCTTACCCATAATTAGTAAAGCTGGGTAAATAGTACAACAGCTGCTCTGTAAATATTAGTCTGCATGTTTAAATTAACTTTTCATTGCCCCTGCCTTCTCCCCTTTTGTTCTTCATTCCCTCTAAGTGGTTATTCGGATTGGGTTTACTTGTGCAAACATTGCCAGGAAGGCAGTTTAAGCCTCAGGTAGAAATATTAAGGAAAAAAAAAGAAAGCGATATCCATGAACGTGTTCATGCACAGTTGAGAAGTCAGTCAGAAACAACATCGTGTTCCATGGGATCATAAAAACAATGAGATTGGAAGGGCCCTCTGGGGATTATCTATCCACCCTCCGTAAGGGGTGGACTTCAAAGTTCAATCAGGTCTGTCCAATCACAATGTAGGAGACCTTAGTGAAATGGAAGCAGTTAGCCTTCAGTGAAGAGGAACAGCAGCCAAAATGGTCAAATTAGAGAACTATGGCCACTGAGATAACTTCCCCTATTCTGTTTTTACAGCTGTTTGCTGCAGCCGCCCCTCCCGCACAGACTCCTTGTGTCTGCCCATATTCCAACACCTCGTTCCTCACTGTAATCTTGTGTTACTATCCAATATGCTCGGCAAAGTCTAACACAACATTGTTTTCAGTCTAACCAGAGAGCTGACACACTGAAGGATGCGGTGGGTATGGGTCACCATAAACAAAACGCTGTTCTGCAATTTATGTTTCAGCTGGTGCAGCGTTGGAGGCACTCTTGCTTCAACAGAGCTACCCGAATCTAATGTTAAGTGCCTAAAGACACAACAGCACCACTCCTGTGTTTATTAAAGCTATGAGTTTCAAGCTAGCCTACGGAAAATGAGGATAAATTGATAGATTTATATTAAAGCTGGAAGCCAGCCTAGGATCTTATAATTCCTCTGGTGCTCTTTGAACAACACTCGTGACCTTCCCACTGCACAGCCTCGCTGTATCGCGCCGGCACAGACTTCACCTAAGGCTTGGTTCTGCACAGCGAGCACAAGGAATTGCACGCACTCAATAGTTTCAGTGGAGGAAAAGACAAGGAAGAATCATAAGGGAAAAAATACATAGCTCTGCCCAGACAGCGGGATTGCATTTCTGTGGCTCTACTACGGCAGTCATGGAATGGTTTGGGTCAGAAGGGACCTCAAAGCCCATCCAGTCCCACCCCCTGCCATGGGCAGGGACACCTCCCACTGGATCAGGGGCTCCAAGCCCCATCCAACCTGGCCTGGAACCCCTCCAGGGATGGGGCAGCCACCACTGCTCTGGGCAACCTTTTCCAGGGCCTCCCCACCCTCACAGCAAAACATTTCTCCCTAAGATCTCATCTCAATCTCCCCTCTTTTGGCTGAAAACCATTCCCCCTCATCCTATCCCTGCCCTTCCTGGAGTGCCTCCTATATGGGGACAGCTAAGAGTTGGGGTTGTTCAGCCTGGAGAAGAAAAAGCCCTGGGGAGACCTTAGAGCAGCTCCAGCACTGAAAGGGGCTCCAAGAAAGCTGGGGAGGGATATTTTAGCAAGGCCTGTTGTGACAGGACAAAGAGTAATGGCTTTAAGTGAAGAAAGGGGAGATTTAGACTGAATACAAGGAAGAAATTGTTTATGCTGAGGGTGACAAAATGCTGACGCAGGTTGCCCTGGGAGGTAGTGGAAGTCCCATCCCTGGAAATATCAAAACAGCCTGATCCAGTTAAAGATGTCCCTGCTTCTTCAGTGGGGTTGGACTGGATGATCTGCAACCATCCCTTCCAACCCAAACCATTCTCTGATTCTACGAAGAGAGTAGGATCATTTAGGGTTACCCCAGCCTTACTGCTGCCCTTTGCGAGGGATGCTTTCCCACCAGGGGAACATTCCAACTCCCCACACAATTTTCAAACACTTACTAGTTACATCTGTTGAAACTGAGATTCAAAAGCCCGAAATACCTTTTCTCTGTTTGTTTTTGCTCTCCTACATCCTGCACTCTCCCCATGCGCACAGTGAAGCTCACGGATAACAGATACGGTTTGAACTGTTTGCACAGCGAAAAGCCCAAGCGCTTCCAGAGACTCCGATCTGTTCGGGGCTGCATTTCTTAATACAACAAGAGTGTGTCAGGATTGCAAACCCAAGGCATATGCAGCCCTGTCGTGTCATCGTCACAATTTCTGCTCTCACTCAGTGCAGGCCTAAGGGCAAATTCAGAAGTTGAGAACTCATTTGAACTTGGGAAGCGTTTCTACATCTGGAGAATTGAGCCGAGACACCCGATAACAGACAGGCGCTACAGAGCAGCCTGACCTCCTTAGCAGCTCATTTTGCACTGCTGGGGTAATGGAGGATGGCTGGTGTCCTCCTGACAGCCTGAGCATGAATTCTCATTATTAGTTTTGCAATTGGTATATATTTTGTCAGTATTTGACTGCATCGCTCTGACTTCCCGTCTGCAATCTCATTTTGCCAGTTCTACCTGGTTCCCCTGCTTAATTGAGATCGTTACTGCGTGCTTTCCTCCTTGAGGCTGGTGCCCAGCCCTTGGATCAGGATTCTGAACATCATTTGTTATCAGATGTTTCCTTTGCCATCAGTACCAAACAGGACTGTTTAGCCATAGTGACTGGGAAAGCTGATGTGTCTTCAAGCAGACTTTGAATACCCATCAACTGAAAGATCCACTTGGAAGTGTCTATCAGATTCCTGAATTAAGGACAGGACCACTTTATATAGTGGCTATATGTCTATTTATATCCAGAATGGACACAGTCTCTCTCTAGGAGAGGAAGAATATAGCTTGATTCAGTCTTTTCTCACCTATTAAAGAGAAAGAATTAGCTTTATGTGTATATTAGTAAACCTAGAAGCGTTTACTAAACATGTGTATGTGCAGGAAATGTTATTTATACCTAGAGCATCCTCAGCTTGCTGAGAGTCAGATGGCAGATGCGCAAGCTCAGACAGGGAGCGAACATGGCAATTAACACACAGCAGTTTCCAGGAATGCCTGTACATGGTTATTTACTTAAAAACGCACAGTTCAGATCCATGACCATCAAATGGGAACACCTGAATATCAAATTCAAAGAATTAGCTGAACAGAACAGTGGATGTGAGTGGGGTTGAGGGCAGCCACGCATCTCATCAGCCCTTCTAGGCACCTTTTCTTTCCAACCAATCTTTCTTTTCCAGTGGATCAGTAACCTCTAACAAAAGATCTGTCCTTTTTAATCACGCTCTTCCCTCCTCATCCCATCCTCTCAACGTACGCAACCATGTCGCATTTGCTGATCCCATCGTAAAAGCCCCAGGGCTTTAGAAAAGTCTTTTTCAGCATGATTATATACATCTCTTCAACCTTTCCTGCCCCCTTCCTTTTTAGTGCCATTCACCATTACAGAGCTCCAGTGCACTGCAAATTGAATGCGACAACAATGTTCTACACGTGTTTATATGCAGAGAAAAAATAACATCAGTAAAATGCATGTATCTATAGATCCGTATTTTTTTTTTAATGGTAATAAAGAATTCTGGTGTTTGCACGTTTCTTCCTGTGACAGATTACTTTGTTCGGGGTGATCAGAACGGGTGACTACCTCAGATCACAGAAGGCTCCAGATATTTGCTACGGCAGATTATTTTCTACAAAAGCCAGAAATCAGCTAACCTGCAAAGCTTTCTGTCTGCAAACTGTTTGATGCTTAACTCCGACGATTGTTCAGTCCGAATGTTCAGACAGGTAATGCTCCACACAGCAAAATCTCCTGGCTGTAAAAAGCCTTTCTCATCCTTTCTTCAACCCCTTTGTTCTTCTTAGTTTTCTCCTGAGTTCAGGACACACTTTACCCACTTTGCTTTCTTTTTTTGGCACAATCTCTGGCTCCACTAAAGGCAATGAGAACTTTCCCACTGAGGGCACAAGAACCACTTTTTCACTACGTTCAGGCCAAAACCAAGTAAATCCCTTTTGATGGCAACAAAATATACGTCAAGTGCACCACAGGTTTGAATTCCAGTTTTGATAGGAAGGTGGTACCCTCTGTGTGAGCAAATACATCTAAACCCACATAACTGTTGTTTCGTAAGTACTGTTCTTACATTCTGAAAGCCATGCTTGGGATGTTATTTATGCTCACACCTCAGCAAATGGAGCAGATCAATAACAGAATAATTAAATACAGGAGTATATATGATAGATGACATAATAAGCATATAATAATCAGTTCTATAATAAGCAGTAAAATACTGCACGCTATATCAAAATGTCAGCTATAAAATGAGAACTACATGTGAGGGCAATAGAAATTCAGATGTTTTTTCAGCTCTCCCTCTCTTTTGTTTCATCCCAAAGTCCTTTGTAACCTTGAACCGTCTCTCTAGGATTTTGTTTGCCATATTTAGCAAAGAAATTGAAAAAGCCTTGGGAAGCACTGTTCCCATCCCTGCTAAGCTATCCTGACGTAGGAGACAAGGTCTGTGATTAGCAGAATGACCCACTGCACCGAGACGGAGGAGTACCAGCGTGAGGGAGCTCAGGGCCACACTCCTTCAAGATCCGTGCCCTTCATGCCCTCCTTTTCCTTGATACACTGCCTGCAGACAATGCCTCTCACATCAGATAATGCTAAATGAGTACATTTGGTGCAGTCCTGGAGGTGTTACACACGGTGATGGCTGTTTGCCTGGGTGCACAGTGGCTATTTTTGTTTCGTCTTAGCTGCAAAAAATATCGGGGGTCGAAACCTCCTTATGGGGCATAGGGATGGAGAAATAAACCATCCATCAAACTAGCATGCTAGACATAAGTGGTGTCTGCCCCATCCCTGGGGGTGTTCCAGGCCAGGTTGGATGGATATTTGAGCCCCCTGATCCAGCAGGGGGTGACCCTGCCCATCGCAGGGGTGGGACTGGGTGGGCTTTAAGGTCTCTTCCAACTCAAACTACTCTATGATTCTATGACATTTACATTAGATCACAGTTAGGGATACAACAGGGGCTGAGGGCACAATTCTGGCCTCCCACCAGTGACCTTCCGATGCAACGCACATCAGTTTATCTCATGTTTATGACGAGAGAGCTGGTCTTCACCTGCTGACTCTGCAAAATACACATCCAGGTACCAGCTATGCTTCAGCAGAGGGAAGAGGAAAGGCACACTGGAAATGCCCTGCACGCGGTGGGCAAGGGGAGGTGTCTGAGCTCAGCTGGATGAAGCCTCAGGCAGAGCCAATGGACAGAAATCAGTGCCTTACAAACTCACTAATGCAACTTGACACTTTGATCTCCTTGTCTGAAGCACCCAAGGACTCAGAAGAGGGGATAAAGCGAACAGCCTGAATCCTCCCTGGCACATCAGGAGGAGCGTGACCTGGCGAGGCAGATGGACTCAAAGTATCAGGCAGAGTAAAATTCCCTTCTGGTACAAAAATATGTTATTCCTGTCCAGTTTACACCAATAACTTGCTCTCTGGTGCCTGGACCTATCCATCTGCTCCATTTTACCACCTCACGGAATAGAGTATACGGAATGCAAAATGTAGTCCGTGAGCACTCGCTATCACCCAGCAGCCGGACTCAGCCGATGCCTGAAAACACCCAACAGCCACATGCGTATCTAGTATTAAACTCTCCAAGAAATGACCAGCATGGGAGGGGAGAAAGCAAAAATGCAATATCTCTCCCATCAGGTTTCCCAGTGCTCCAAAAACCCCTCGGCTTCCTACTGCAGCGAGAACACCTTGTTATCGTCCTGGTCCGCTCCTCTCTGCAAGCGAGTGCTCTTCCACGCTGACAGATGGAGAACACTGGCACAGAAGACAACCATGTCTGTGCATTAATTACTGCAAGGGCAGGATTCCCAGATGAGAGCGTTACAGCATCTATCTAGATGAAGTTTACTAGCCCACGGTTAGAAAGATTTGCTATCAGTAACCCTATTTGGGACTAGATTAACTCTTCCTCTCCCTTTCCACTGTAAGCTCTATAACCAGGTTCTACGAAGTTTATGACACAGTGACAATTAGTATAGCATCTTTATATTCTCCTTTGGTTCATGATTTATTTCCTTGTTTCCTGCCCTTAAATTATTGATTTCCATAGGTCCATTACATTTTCTAACTCATTTGTTAGGCTTCCCAGCAAAGCATCAGAGCACAGACACACACCTGGGCTAGCGACAGAGTTCCATAAAGCAACAGGAGTTTGCGATCTTAAAAGCAAGAAGAAAGAAGCAGGACTGTAGGGGAACCCAGGTAAGGCTAGCAGAAAGTCCAAAATCAAAGGTGGAGTCAGGCTCGCAGCAGCCAAATCCTCAGGTGGGAAGAGAACACAGCCCACTGGCTGCATTTTGTGCACAAAATCAACAGGAAAACATTCCTTTTCATCAGACACAGCCACCAGCAGGCATTGGCTGCATTGCAATGAAGGAGATCGCGCCAGATGCAGGCTGCACGTGCTGGGAGGATGCATTTTAGGGCACTGCTGGACAGCTGGATTTGGTCCTCACCTAAAATCACAGCAGTATTGAATACAGCTTAAACTCCACATGAAGCCCAAGCAGCACTGAGAGTAAACAGAGCAAGCAGTATGTCTACCACATTAGGAAGAGTTTCACCTCCCTGCTCAAGAGGAGGAGGATGATACACAGCCACTGGACTACTGAACACCCCATTTGGTTGTGTCATGATCTGATGGTCACACAGAGGTCAGGATGGGAGATCAGCTATGGGCTGCCACCAGTCGCCTGTCTCGGTTATGTTCCAGCCCATAAAACATTTCTCTCTACTGCAAGGTCTGACAACATCTCGCTCTTAAATCTTTACAATTTTAACCTGTCACAGCAATACCCGCTCCACACCACGGTGCTCCTGTCCAGCACTTGATCTCCCTCCTTTGGGCTGGCTCTGAGTCAGAGCATCCCTCCATCATCACGTGCTGTGAGTCAGGCTAACGGCGAGGACAGGTGGGCGCACAAGAGCAGAAACACAAAGCAGGACTCCCACAAGCCTGTTTCTTCCTAGTTTGATATCAGGTGCCACAGGGCACCTCCTCCCAAAGCACAGGCTGGGAGTTTGGTAAGAGATGGATGATTAGGAGGACAATGCCAGGCCATGAACTGCACACAGGGCAGCAAAGATCAGTAGGTGATTTGCTGAAAACTGAGACAGGAGAAACTCACAGCCTCCCTGATAAATGTGCATTTCTCTCCCTAATAGAAGGTTGTTGTAAGAAGTCAAAAAAAAATGTATTTGTGTTTAACAATTAAATGTAATTGGCAAGTGTTAATGGCTCTGTGATCGCAAAACTGGGGGAAAAAGCAAAGAGGAAGAAACTAGTTTGAAGGGATTTTATCTAATTTCATTTTAATTAGATCCTTTTTCTAACTGAGTTTCTAATTTTTCAATTAGCAATTAGCAGCTGCAACTCATTCTGAGCATCACGAGGTGCCAGAGACACTAATTACACCACAGGAGTAGGAGGCTGAAAATGAGAAATAAAATTATCCATGAATGTTATTAGAAGAAAGGAATGATTACGTTCTGTAATAATATACTGATGTGAGCCTAATTAGATTGAAGGATTGGAGGGAAAATCAGAGATTTGAAAATGGATTATAGTTGGAAGCCTATAGGTCACCTTTTTGTCATTAATAATGACTAGCTGTATTGCTGAGGGAAAAGCCAGTTTGGAAGCGATGGTGTGTCTCTTGTCAGTCGCCCAGCAAAGGTCTCAGTAAGACAGAGAGGTGGGGTAGTGCCAGTAAGAGAGGGTGGGACATTGCTGGAGGTCTCCAGTCCATAAAGGAGGTCTACAGGAAAGCTGAGGAGGGGCTCTTGATCAGGGATTGCAGGGACAGGATGAGGGGAAACACTGTATTCCTGAAAGAGGGGAGACTGAGATCTTAGGAAGATCTTATCCCATCTCTAGAGGTGTTCAGGTCCAGGTTGGATGGGGCTTGGAGCCCCATGATCCAGTGAGAGGTGTCCCTGCCCATGGCAGGGGTGGAACTGGATGGGCTTTGAGGTCCTATTCCATGATCTACACAAACGTAACGCAATCTCCCAACCTCCTGTCTTTACTCTGCCATTCATAAATCAGCAAGGAAAACTTATACACCTCTTTTTGACAACATTTTGAGATCCACAGACGAAAGGAAACCCAAAAGTTCACTTATTTTCATGTTTTACAAGCTACAGCAGGTCCCCACTTGCTTGCTGGGAAACCTCTACCCAGGCCCTGAACGTCACCCAGGGAAAAGCAGAAAGCACAGTCTCCAAGGAAGAAAGTTATTCACTCATACCAACAAGATACCACAGGGGACCGACCGCAAACCTATAAAGAGCCCCTTGTTAGCAAAGAGGGAACACTGCACTGAGTCCATTTATTTCCACTTTTAAAACACACCACTTTTTCTTTGTGAATCAATAATCTCTTACACTTTTTTTAGTAATGGAGTGACCTCTCTCCTGCTCCAGTGTGCTCAACCTGCATTTTGGAGTCACTTCCAGGGACCCCAATAATAAATGATTACAGTCAAATGGGGTTCTCAATAAAATTTATGAGCTCCTATTCATCCTACTCCCCTATTTGTCTTTATATATCTCACAGCATTTGCCACTAATTATATTCCTCTTTATAATCCATGCTCCCCAGTTAAGGGATGTAATTGATAGCTTCTGAAAATCATTAATTCCAAAATGGACCAGAAATGTTTTGTCATGCTGTTTCACACACACACACACACCCCATTACTGATTTTCCTCCCAGCATCGCCAGTCCTGGCACTAGGACTCTTCACAGCTCACAAAAGACCCAATAATGGTGTTATAATAAAAGAGAGGAAAAATAATATTGAATTAAACTCATGTTCTTTCCCATCAGTTGGTAGTAAACCATTGCTGAAGGATACACACTTTGAAGAGGTGAGCGCTATGAGGAACCAGCCCAAGGTGCTGTAAACCAGCCCTGTACCTTCTCTTTTAGCCTCATCAGTAACTCTTTGTGATGACTCCCCGCCAGGGTGAAAGATTAGTGCAGAGTGATGACAGAGGTTGCGAGGAGAAGGGAAAAAAAAACACCTTCATTTAAAATTCAGTTCTTGTAGCGTATGGTCCTCTTGAGCTGGAAATTGTCTTTGCAAGCAGCTCTGCTTTGTTGTTGTGTGACACCAGAGTTTGGTGATTTAGGGGCAGCGGGGTGCAGCCTTGAATAAATAAAACAGACACTTATTGCAGGAGAAAGAAGGGAGAGAGGCAGCAAAGGTAAATAAGGTAAATCTGAAACAGTCAGGGGGTTCAATTCTGCTGAACAATCTGGAGCTACTCTGTCTAGAGAGTGAGAGAGGCAGTGAGACAACCACGTGTCTGCATCACTGACACCACCGCACAGCGTTCCTCCTCGCCTCGACCCACTCTGGGCTGCACAGACCTGCCACCAAATCTGCAACACTCAAGTCATTTTACTACTTCCAAACCCAATCTTACCATTCCCCCTCCCTATCTCCTTCCTGTTGTTTCCATGCAGTTTTATTGCAAAGCTCTCAAAGCCAGGGCGAGGGAGGGCAGTGCTGGAGGCGATGCATGGTGGTGACGAGCAGGTTCTCTGCTGCTGAATGGGATGAACGCATAGTTTTACTTTCTTTCCACAGTGAAGATTTGCTGCAAACCACGAGCTTGCTGCCGACAAGTTGTGCCGACCACAGTGATTTCCCTAAGAATCTGCTCAGTGAAAATTAACCACCCAGACAGCCTCAACAAGAGCAGCGGTGGCTGCCCCATCCCTGGAGGGGTTCCAGGCCAGGTTGGATGGGGTTTGGAGCCCCTGATCCGGTGGGAGGTGTCCCTGCCCATGGCAGGGGGTGGGACTGGGTGGGCTTTGAGGTCACTTCTGACCCAAACCATTCCATGATTCTATGTGTGCCAAATAAAGCTTGGGAGTTAATATTTATTCAAGGGAGTGTCGCAAGGCTTAGAGCGTACAGAGTCAGGTCAGGAGAATTTTTTAAAGAAAATCATCATTTCACACAATTCAAATGGCCTCCACAACTCCAGGAGGTTGCACTTGCCACACAAATAAAACGTGTAAATAAACAGATGCTTGCCTGGTGCGGTGCTTTGCAGAATAAACAAAGACATTTTCAGAAATGCCTTTCAGAAGTCAATATTGCTGCCAATTCAGATCCAACCCACGGAAGCCACCACAGTGCTCCCATTGAGTGGACACCCCTGACACGCAGATCCCCCCGGCTCCATGCTCAGGGCAGGAGGCTGGCAGCTCTCCACTCACCTCCAACCACCAACTCTGGACCTCCCTCCATTCTCCATACTCTAAAGCTTATAAAGAACCACACATTTTCTACAAATATTTCTACCATCTCATGTGACACCAAACAAGCGGGAAAAATATGGCCCATCACAAGAAATAGAAGTATAATGTTCCAATTTCCCACCATTTGACAGCAATCAAGTAGAGACGAATGGCTTTCCTCCGTGACTAAATCATTTAGCAACCAAGGTATTCTGTCTCCTTCTCATTAGAAAAAAAAAAATATTCCAATAATCTCATTATCCCAATGTGAATAACAGTAAAAATACACCAAGACTAATGGCTTCTGCAGCACTCGCGCTCGGCGAGATCGCTCGGGCAGGGGTTTATGGCCACGGTGCATGGCACAGCCACCTCGCCTCCCCTCCCGGCACGGTCCTGCTGCTCAGGCTTTGTTTCAAAGGAGACTTACGCTCTCTCCGCACACTGAGGACTTTTATGTACTATTTTTAACTAACTTCCATAGAAAAAGAATATGCCATGGAGTGTTAAACTTTATGGAAATTCTCCTGGAGAATAACATCATTTCACGGTGCATTACTCCACAATGACCTGGTACTTGAACAATTAATTTTTAAGGTATAGCCTTTTTCTTCCTCTGCTGTATTTAGCTTTCTCCTAAACCATCAACAACACCAGCATTCCTTTTCTTTCTCTTTATGATCCGAGGAGACAGTTAAAACCTCACAGCATGTGCTGCAGCTTCACGATCCATCATGCAGAATATTCTGTTTGAAAACAGAGTGAAGAAGGGGAACCAAAATGCTCCAGGATTTACCTTAATTATCTCTACCTCATGAATCTCCTGCCACTTCCCAGCCTACCTTATTTTCTGCTGAAAGTCTTCCACAGTCTCCCAGGATGCACTGAAGCCAATCTTTTCATTGCAGAGTGGCAACACACTGCAAATACTCACTTCTACGTCTGGCAAATCCTATCAAAATAGTCCCACTGAAGCCGGTCGACCACCAAGGGGAATCGGTGCTGTGTAAGCCCACCAGAAAAACACGAACCAGGAAAATCTTAAACTGAAAGAGGGGAGATTGAGACGAGATCTCAGGAAGAAATGCTTTCCTGTGAGGGTGGGGCGGCCCTGACCCAGGTTGCCCAGAGAAGTCATGGATGCTCCATCCCTGGAGGTGTTCAAGGCCAGGTTGGATGGGGCTTGGAGCAACCTGATCCACTGGGAGTGGGGTGGAACTGGGTGGGCTTCGAGGTCCCTTCCAACTCAAAACATACTATGAAAATGGGTATGGGTTTTGGAAGCATTAATGGCTCATACCACCAGACCCAGTGCCTGAAGCAGGATTTGCTCCACTAATTTATCAGACAAAGCCATTGTGTTTGCAAAGATGCCAGCTGCAGCACAACATGCGTAAGCCTACTTTCCACCTAAGAAATTGCCATTTCTGACTTTCTGTTACGTAGAAATGCGTTGACTGTATAAATTGTGCATGGCTGCAACTCCTATGGAATTGTGCAAAACAAGGATCAGCAAGTCATTAAAGCCCGTCTCTTCCAACCCATATGCTTTCAGGGCAATATTAATCAGGCCAAGAAATAACTCCCTTAATGTTAGACATTATTCTCTTCTGCTACACTAATCTCATGGATTAACTCTGCCAGCTGCATATTAAAATTAGATATTTTGCTCTTTTTTCCCTTCAGTGCCCCTCTTGCCATCCATCCTTAAGTATTTCAAAAGTTCTGGTCATCACTAACACACGTTCACTGAGCGGAAGGCAGGAGGCGTCCGGGGCTGGACCCAAAACCAGTTTAGCTGTTACTTCCCCCGCCAAGACTAACGCCAAAAAGAAGCTCTAGATTTGCCCTGTGGCAGCTGGAGAAGAATCAGGAATAACCCTGGTCTGTAATGGCTGAGCAGGGCCAGGGATATCCCAAGGGCTCTGCTCCTACAGGAGACAAGATTTGTCCTCTGGGGCTGGGGAAGAGCAGGATGGGATCCAGCCTTTCAGAAGCTGCAATGAAAAGGAAGCCAACAGAGGCTGGGAGCAACCGAGAGCATCACTGTCACTGTAAACACATCACAGTTAGAAGCACTGACAGTCACGCAGAGGAAATTAGAGTATCTGACACAGCTGCTGAGCTCCAGAGGGCTGAGACCCCCGCAGCTCCCTCCTTCCCCTGGTGGGTCACTCTGAGCTGCAAAGCAGTGTGGGTTCCATCAGCTGTTTACAGCAGGAATTGCGCTGTGAAATATAAGGAGACTGGGTGATACATTAATCAGGACTCCAAAGTCCCACACACACAAGGCTGGTGGTGGAGTTGGGCGTTTGAGGCCACTTCCTACTGTTCTTGTGCTGGCTAAGTTGTGTCCACTCCTACAGCTAGCCCGGAGGAGCACAGAGAAACAAGAGGTGGGAAACATCAAAGAAGGGTTTGGTTTGGAAGGGACCTTTACAGGCCACGCAGTCCAAGCGCCCTGCAATGAGCAGAGACATCGTCAGCCGGATCAGGTTGCTCAGAGCCCCATCCAACCTGACCTCAAATGTTTCTAGGGATGGGACACCTCCCACCTCCCTGGGCAACATGTGCCAGAGCCTCACCACCCTCAGTGAAAAAAAAAGTCTTCCTAATATCTAGTCTAGAACTCTCCTGTTACAGTTTAAAATCATTATCCCTTGTCCCATCGCTACAGGCCCTGCTAAAAAGTTTTCCCTGCCTTTCTTACAAGTCCCTTTAAGTATTGAAAGGCCACAATAAGGTCTCCTGAGTGTCTTTCTCATTATGGAAAGAGAGATAAGAGTCAGAAGAAAAAGCATTCACAAAGCAACTTTGAATGTGAAACGAAGATGTTGTCTGTCACCCACAGAACGTGTTAGTCTATGTAATTATTCTTCGGCTATTCTCTGGCTCTACCAGCCAAACCATTCACATCGAACAGGAACACACAAAGCCTGTCAGTCACAAGTAATTTTTCACTCTCTGTGAGTTTTGATGGAAAATGCAATTTACAGAACGGAATCTACGTTTTCCCTGCAAGACATCAATAAATGACACCTCTCTGAGATGCTCTGGTATCTTCTGTAGGGGCTGCAGCTTAGATCCCTTGACCTTATTTAGCTCATCTACTGGGATTTTGGTTAGAACCCAATTTCCTGCTGCATGTCTTCTCTCCAAGGAGCAGTCACAGCACTGTGTTCACATACAAGGGAACTGTTGTTATCCAAGAGACCTCCTGGCACGAGGAGCCTCAACTTGAACCGAATTAGTGCTCTGCTTCAGTTCTAGAGCTGTGGCCTCCTCTTTCCTTCTACATTGGTTGCTTCAAAGAACTGAATGCTTATACCTAAAAGACAGCAAAACAAATCCCTGTAGATCGATCCCCTTGGATGGACTGGCATGATTTGTTTTGTTTAATTGGACAGCTGTTTGGAATCAATACAGTCCTTCCAATACAATTGCAACCGTCCCCAAAGAGCCCTTAGGATCTCTGTGGGAATAAGGTGGTGGAAACAGCATTAATCAGGAGTCATGGACACAACAGACCTAAATACCTCTGCTTGAGACCTGATGGTTGCTGTGCCAATGCACCATTAGGGACTCAGACCTGGTGACAGCCGCCGCTTCACTTTTCTTCAAAGCCATTAATAGCTTCTGTGGCAGTTAGTGCTTGGCTGGGGACTGGAGAGGCAGCACTTGAGCAAAGTTGGTGCACAGAGCTTCGCTGGGTAAAGCCCTGCTCTGAAAGTCACAGCAGCACATTTGATCTCCATAGCCGCGGGGTTTATATCCCTGTGTCCTGGCCGAATTCCTCCATGGGCAATCACTTTCTATCTACCCAGACATCCTCCATACTTCCAGTTGAATACCTGCTCCATGGCCTTTTCTTGCTCAAAGCTGTTTAACAGTGCTGTTGCGTCCTGTTAAACAGATGGTATGTTTTGTTTCAAAGATGGCTGGGTTTCTGTTTCATAGGCAGTGATCACCGTAAAAGTGATTATATTTCAATCGATGATTTCAAGAAAGTAATTTACTGTTGCATCTTGGGATTAAAGTATCTGAAGTCCATGTGTAATCAAACTAATACAGAATATTCAATTAATGCTGTCCTGAATAGGAGTCCTACGTGGACACAAAACCAAAGCATCTGAGCAATCATCCTCCTCTAACAGAGCTGATCTTGGAGTAGTTGTACCTTGTACTACACACACCTCTGGCAAAATCACCCTTTCAATAACAACCAGTAACAGTAATAATAATATTTACTTCCATGGACAGTCTGCATTGTTCCATTAACTGCCACAGAGAGAGACTAATTCCCATCTCCTCCAGGCCGGGCCACTGTCCTTTATACAAGGGTTCTAACCACAGGCTAAGGAAGCCGCCCAACAGTGCAGAAACCACCAAGCAACAATCTCAAAGTTTGAAGCAGAAAAAGCAGCCGATCCAGGAAAGGATAAACCCCATTTGTCCTCTCTGAGTCATTTTAGCTATTGAATCCCATTGGCAGTTGTGTCATTTTTCACCATCTACTGCCGTATGTTCTTGCTATAAATAGAAATCCCATAGTGTTGCATCTTGACTTGGTGTGATGCATAATGATTAGGTGGCAGCCAGGTTTATTTTGAAGTAAGCGTTAGGTCACACCATTACTTTATGTCTGAGATGAGTTCTCTCTGCCTTTGAAAAGAGATATGAGACTTAAACTGCAGTTACCATCTCATAAAGAACCAGTGGACAAATTACCCAGCCATGCCGTATTGGTTGGGATTGTTAGTTAAAAGTGACAACTGGGGCTATAATTTACATGCAGACTCTGGATTTAAACAAAGTCCCCGGCACTAAATCTTACACTGTAAGCTTTCTTTTGTGTTTCTGACTCATTTTGTGCTGGGAATCGTTTAACCATAGGCTTTAACTGCTAATACAGATCCATGAAACGCGAAGTATAAATCAAAATTACTGGATCATTCAAACTCTGTCTAAGGAGTTGTTTATATGGCATTTTTCTTCTACTGCTTTTGTATGGCTACAGAGACGCCATAAAATTATGATATACTACACACATCTCACTACCATCTTGGCAAACTGTCGTGAATAAAAACCAGCAGGCTTAATTATTTTCTTAGTTATACAAAGCATAAACACTAATGATAATAAAAGACGCTAAGAAAGGGCAGGTACAGTTATTCATAAGATCACGCTGAATGATGAATAAATGAAATACATCATAATTAAAAGAAGAAAAAATCTCAAATCCCTTTGTCTCCACAAAGTTGCCCTTTGAACAACATCTGAGCTCGAGACTGGTACAAGAGGGGAGCTGGGGATGGGGATGGGGCACAGGAAGATACAGGTCTGGGTATGCTGCTTGCTGCCAGGCATTTAAAGTCAGTACCCTTGATCTACCCCATCACTTCACTCTAAGGTGCTGAATTAGGCACATTCTGCTCTAGTTTATCAGAAAAAGGATGCAAACTCAGCCTTACTTAATATCACACTCTTCAGAAGACTGAAATTGCTCAAACAGCATACGTTGCCTGGGGTGAAGGACACCAGGAGCAAACATTTTCTCCCTGCCAGCAGCTTGGAGTGGAAGCTCAAAGTGAGCCGTTACTCTACATTCAGTACTCAAACAGGTCAGAAAGGGGAGATTTTGCCATCCTTATCACCATTTACTATAAAATGTTTTTATTCGCTTTCCATTGAAGATCTCAATACTTCAGTGAAAGATTTAAGCTTCTTTTTTTTATCAAAAACCTTTAAAGATAGGCTATTTTTTAAGTTACATTTTTAGGTAATCAGTAATGAGAATTTCTTAAGACTAAAAACCACATTCAAAAAATAAAAAATCAAGACTACTGAAAAGAAAGCTTTCCATACAAATTTCAGAGAGTTTCCCACTGGAAGCAATCCTAATTAAGCTTTTCACCAGGCCCAACCCAGACGCAAACCAAACTTCCAGCAGCAGGAGATTGTGCTGACCTGTGACCACGAGTCAGAAGGGACCGCCTGTCCCAAGGATATGGCACATTGGAGTAGCAGGAAAATCATCTGCGCTACAAAGCTTACACATACAGCTCCAAACACAAAACTAACCTACAGCCTCCAAACCCTCACCAGTCTTCCTGCAGGGCAAGCACAGATCACATCTCATGTATCATCTCTGATCTTCTAGTCAGAAAAAAACCTCTAATCCCACCTGAACCTGTGTTGCATGCCCTGTGCAATGCACCCCAGCAACAGCCAAGTGTCTTAACACCTACAGGACCGTTTCTGCCCCATTTCTACAGTATTTAACCCCAGCTGCCATCCTAGAAAGTGCATTTCTGAAGGGCTTCGGTTTAGAGATGAACCTCCTAAAAGTCCTTCTCATTAAAAGGTTGTACCGCCAACACCACTGGCTCTCTCTCACTGCTTGCCTTGCTTACAAGTAGCACTGTTTGGAGTTTATTTAGATAAGCAACCAAACTGAATCCACAGCTAATACTCCAGCGATGAGGAGCCTCTGGAGAACCGATCTCAGCCCTTCAGTGAGGACAGAGTCACTGCAGGCAGTGCCCACGCTGCAGTGGGCTGGAAGGGTCTCCCCAAGCGTCCCACACTGCTGCCTGGAAGTGTTCCTTTCCCCAGTGACCTGTCTCAGCAGGTACATCTCACCGTTTGCTGTCACAGCTTTGTCCAGGTCAGCGCTCCCCGTAAATTGACTTTTCTATTCTAAGCACCAAACTCGCTCCAGCAGCAGCCACAGGACTTGGTTGTGTGCAGGAACAAGGATACGTCCTCTACGATACCTGTAACGGGATGGCGGACAAAAGGAGCAGAGAGAAGGTACTATAGGAGAGAGAATTAGGACGGGAGACAGAGATGAGATCTTAGGAAGAAATGTTTCGCTGTGAGGGTGAGGAGGCCCTGGCCCAGGTTGCCCAGAGCAGTGGGGGCTGCCCCATCCCTGGAGGGGTTCCAGGCCAGGTTGGATGGGGCTTGGAGCCCCTGAGCCAGTGGGAGGTGTTTAGAAGTATCTAATACTACTTAACCAGCAGTAATCTGGCTGGTGTTCTGTGGCAAAAGGAAATGAGAGGGAAGGCACAATAGAACCTACAAATCAAAGACCTCTCTGTAAATCAAGCTTTTATGTTCATTAATCCCAAATTAGCACATTAAAATAAAGCAGCAGTTGATTAATATCCCTATGTAACACTTAGAGTTGAGTGAGAACTTGATGCTAATACACTTGATATTACAGTGCAGTAATAAAGCGACAGTCTCCTGCCACCAATCCCTCTTGGAATTTGGCTCTCAAAAAAAAACAAATAGCAAGCAGAACCACATGGCAGAGCAGCATTCATCACAGAGTCATGGAATGGATTGGGTGGGAAGGGACCTCAAAGCCCATCCAGTTCCACCCCTGCCATGGGCAGGGACACCTCCCACTGGCTCAGGGGCTCCAAGCCCCATCCAACCTGGCCTGGAACCCCTCCAGGGATGGGGCAGCACCACTGCTCTGGGCAACCTGGGCCAGGGCCTCCCCACCTGAACAGCAAAACATTTCTTCCCCCAAATCTCACCTCCATCTCTCCTCTTTCAGCCTAAAATCTCTCCCCCCCCACCCCCCCGTCCTCTCCCTGCGCTCCCACATCCAGAGCCCCTCCCCGGGTGCCTCTGAGCCCCTGTCCCGGTCCGCCCCCCCCCCAGACAGGGCAGCACCAAAACTGGGCAACTTTTAGCCGGAATTTCACCCCAAAAAAGAAAAGGGAAAAGCGAAACAAGAGAGAGAGATTTACAGGTTGGAAAGTAGCAGTTAAACAGCTGTAACGCAACAATGATAATAAAAGGAAGGTACCAAAATATTTACAAGTCTCCAAAACGCAGTTGTAGCTTCGCTGAGCGGTTCCGGGTGGGCTCAGGGGCGGCTCCAGGTCCTGCCCGGCCACGGGAAGAGGAGGGGGGGATCCCCGCCATCCCCCGGGCGGGACAGGCGGCGCCTCGGGCCCTGAGCACCTCCCCTCCCCACCAGCTCCGCGATGGCCCTTCATTTCCATAGGAATAGGTGTGAGCGATGGCCCTTCCGCACACCCATTGCCCATCGCCTCGGGGATAACGACCGGGCTGAAAAGGCTGAGAAAAGCCCTTTGCTTCCGCCGAGCCCCCCATCCTCCCCTCCGCCCCTGCTCCAACAGATCCACGAGCATCTTTCTTTTAACGGGAAGGAGCCAAAGGCGTTCAGATAACTTTTTTACCAACCGCTGCCGTTCACGCCGTGTCCCAAAGTACAGATGGGCTTTGAAGCCCAGAATGCATCCCAAGATCAATTCCTACAAGACGCACCCTTAGATTTTCATGTCGTTACCCCAACTGCTGAGCTCAGGAGAGCGTAATTCCCAGGCAGCGCCTCAACCCAGTGAACAGAATGCATTAGAATCATAGAACAGTTTGGGTTGGAAGGGACCTCAAAGCCCATCCAGTTCCACCTCCCTGCCCTCTCCCACTGGATCAGGGGCTCCGAGCCTCATCCAACCTGGCCTTGAACCCCTCCAGGGATGGGGCAGCCACAGCTTCCCTGGGAAACCCATTCCAGGGCCTCCCCGCTCTCCTAGTGAAGAAATTCCTCCTTATGTCCAGTCTAAATCTGCCCCTCTCCAGTTTATACCCATTGCCCCTCATCCTATCACCTCAAACCCTTGTAAACAGTCCCTCTCCAGCTCTCGTGGTCCCTTCCGGCACTGGAAGGTCGCAATTATTACACATTAGCAACGTATACGCAGGGAAACACAGATACTAAAACTATTTAGGCTAACTGAGCACCGCACACAGTTATTAAAGATAGGGAGCTGATTCTTTCGTAGTGTAAGAGAATTAACAGGAGTTAATTACTGGACTGGCTTTACCCTGCTCTGGCCTGAGCAAAAATGAGACCAATGCGTCATTGTTAGTTTGGAATTTCTGCCTTTTACGCCTATAGATTTCTCAGTGCCAATATTCTTCTCGCCCGCATGTTAGGCAAATTAAAGTGACAAAACTCAATATGGAAATTAGGATCATTAACATATTAATCAAACTGTCAATATTATAAAAATTAGCATGTGCCTGCCAAATAATCCTCTCGCTAATGAGTTAAGGCCATGCCTTTTGTCAATTAACGCTGCCGCCTGCTCCACCGCCTCTCGCCCGCTTCCAGATGCTGGGAATGAATGAGATTGGCTCTCTGTGGCAAAGACTGTCTTGTTAGTCTTTGTGCGATGATTACTTTGGTATTTAATTGCTTTGTTTTCTTATGAAAACTCTGTTCCTTAATTACATTGAGTTGGCAATTAGTACAACAGAAGAATCTTGAATTCAGTTTTCCAAGTCTGGATTCTTTTATCACACCCAGGGAAGGCTTTTCGAGTTTCCCAGGTGTTATACGTTCCACAGACATCCTTCCTTGCTATCACCACGTAGATGCAGACTCCTTTTTTTCTGAAAAGAGCTCTTCCCCACATTCGTGGCTCTCAAAGATCAATATAACCAGCATTTTCAAATTAATTCTGATATTTCTCCAAATGTTGCAATTTCAAAATTTCTGACTGAGCTGTAGTTATCCAAACAAATCTTCCGGGGAAAAAAATGTGGTTGTGTGGAAGAATTTGACAGTGATCCTAATGAAAGATGATCATTAAGAGTTTCCAGTAACAATATAATAAAGTATTTTCTTGTAAAACAAACATAGCAACTTTTACTTTATAAAGGAAAACTTAAAGATTACCCCATGCTTCTGTATTAACTCATATTTACTTGCAAGATTGTTCCACAAGTGGGGCAATGAGTTATTCATTGCAACTGCACAGACATTGATTTAGCATTTGCATGCCCAGCTCCTGGCCCAGAGATGTTTGTCTCTGCTTTTATGGCTGAGCTATAAAAGCCTGGAAAACAGAGGTTTGCATCAGAGACAGACAAACCACGGTAAGCGAGGATGAGCGCTAAGTAGAGTCCTCACTCTATCACTGACATTTCCTCCAATGACACAAGGTCATGCAATTAACGAATGGCAAAGCAAAGCCATGAAAAATGGCTATTAATGAAGTCTGGCTTTGAGTAATAATGCCATAAGCAACCTCTGATAACAAACAGATTCTCCTAATAACATCTTCAATTATCTTCATTAACATCTGTCCATGACAAGATGTGCAATCGAGCCCTTCAGGACCACAGACCCAGCAGATTTAGAACGCACTAAGTGCTTCCTCCAGCTTATTCAGGGAAGCGCTCACTGATGGATGGCTTAAACAAGGGTAATATGCATTTATCATAATTTTTCAGTAGCGTGTGCCTTTATGTCATCAAGAGCTTGAAATTTGAGTGAGATCACTTGCATTACCCAGAAGATGGATGGGCTCCAAGGAGATGTGAAACACTGCCTGCCAAATACATGCAGTCCAGCTTCTTTCATTAATGATATTGCGTTGCTATTACTAACACGGTCCTGGGTCCATCATGAGTGCTCTTCTCCCTGCCGTGCACTGGAATGCAGCTCAGGTCCAGTTGCTGCTGGCAAACAGGAGTGCAGGGATAGGATGAGTTTTCAGCTGAAAAAAGGGAGATTGAGATGAGATATCAGGAAGAAACATTCTCCTGTGAGGATGGAGAGGCCCTGAAACAGGTTGCCCACAGAATTCATAGCTGCTCCATCCCTGGAGGGGTTCAAGGCCAGGTTGGATGATGTGGGAGCCAGTGGGAGATGTCCCTGCCCATGGCAAGGGGTGGGACTGGATGGGCTTTGAGGTCCCTTCCAACCCAAACCATTCTATGATTCCATGAATATGCACATCACATCTTTCATGCTCTTCCTTTTTCAAATGAGCTCTCAAAGATGCCAGACAGCAGTTCTGGGAAATTAAATCCTTTATCCAGAATTTAGCTCAGCATGGTATTGACATCTTTCTTAAATTGGCTCGAAACTATTTGAGTCCTGTTTTGGAAGGGAAGATTTCCAAGGAGAGGCGAGGTTATCAGTCAGCAAAGCCTGGTGAGGCTTGCAACAAAGAAGGAATAATTAGCGCTTTCTGTAAAAAGCATCTTTTAGGATATGGCCATTATCTCTCTTGAAAGAAGAAAAGTGAGGAGAGGATTTCTGATGATACTTGGAGCCATTCACTGTGACTGAAAGATACTGAAGTACCAACAATCAATGCTCTGCTCAAGAAGAGCTCTAGGCCATTTGTGGCTCACTCAGGATATGAACGACAAAATAACACTAATTATTCTGTTTATGTGTTTATATTTGTTTCAGTTCTAGATTTTTGTTGACTTGAATTTACTGGTTAAGATATTTTGAGTACAGGGAGCCAAGCTGCCTAGAAAGTCCTTTACTGGCAATTTTCAAAGCTGTTTTTCATTGCTGCATATGCAAAAGAAATCCAGAATTTTAGTGTTTCAATTAAAAATTGTGTAAAATAGTCCACTATGAAGAAGGGAAACCATGCAAGCACTTCACTTCTCATAGAACTTGCTTGAAATCCTGTGCAATGGGAAAGAAAAAAAAACTCTGAAAGATTTTCATGTCATCACTGAAGCCTTGCCTGGATATTTTTGTAGTAATTTAAATTTAATAAAGCCATCATCTGTAAATTTGCTCTCCTCTCCTTTGAATTGGAAAACATTTAGTCTCAACCCCTGCAGCCCTATTGTGATCATACCGAAATGCTAATGAGGTTATGTCTCAATCGAGTCCTCCCTGGGCAAAGAGAGTCAGTCTTTTCAACTCAGGAACCTCATTTATCTTCGGCGAGTTATTCGGTTGTTATTACCGCTACTATTTGCCAGAGTGGTGACAGCCAAGGAGAAAGGTGGAGAGGAAGAAAGAATCGTGCTTTCATGGCAAGGGAGCTATTGGTAGCATTTCATTAAAATTTACCCCCACACCGAGCCTACAGTAAGAATAATTAAAGCCATTAAGCATTATAAAGGTGGAAAAGCACAGTCGGGGCAACAATGAATTAGAGAGCTTTGTCAATGGAGGGAGGGAACCCTACATTTAGGTCAGATCAGAGGAAGATGCAAGGAATTAATACAAGTGATCACATATTTATGGGAGCGAGATTTAAGGACCCTGCAGTAATAAGGGAGATATGAGGAAATGAAGCTCTTTAATAGCAGGACATAACAATTGGATAATGCTTGAGCATTTGTTAGAGCTCTTTCCTTTGAACCATATTTATGTGTATAATAATCATTTACACCTTTCACCCTATAACTCTGAGCATGTGCTGGTCCAAATCACCCAGGAGGTGTCAGGTTGGCCTGAATGGCACAAGGAACGCAGCTTGCCTGGGGCTGCCCAGACCCACAGGCATTCCCGCAACTCCCAGCTCCATTCAGGACGTCTCAGTAAGGTTTCTCAGCCTCCACTGCGAGGAATAAACCATTTTGTGGAAAACTCCAACCAAGTGACTAAAAAGGGAAGCAAGGATGGATGCCTGCACATACAGGGTCTTGAGTTTTGGTTTGGGTTTTGTTTAGAAAAACAAGAAAGCCATTCTTAGCGTGTTTCTGTGGCCGGTGCTCCTTCCGAGTTCGCTATTTTACCTAAGTTTTGGATGCATGGAAGCATTTTTCTTCTGCAATTTTACTCTGTGGACCGTAATGCACACAACCCACAATTATTATGATGTGCAGGAGCCCCACTGACTGCCACAATGACAGCTCTGAAACCGAAACCTTGTTAGCGCAGCTATGCTACAAATCTGCCCAGAGTAAGGCTCCAGAATAAGGTCTCCTCCTCACACAAGAGACGCGACAAGACGAAAAGCAGCAGAAGAGAACACAGGAGTTGTGTGGGTGGAAAAAAAAAAATAAAAGGGCAAAACAAGTAATTCCACAGGACTGAAGCACATTATCCGCATGTCCCTATTGTTCATAAGAAGCAGCTTTTAAACTTGACCAGATTCGACCTCTGTTGAAGCATTAGGATAGGAAGAAAAGGAATGGTGGAAGTGTTTTGCATGGTGTGACGCTGCAGCCCTTTGGATCCCAGCTCCTCCTCACAGTTGCTGCCAGCAGCCGCACGTACCTGCAAGCTGCAGCCCCATGGTGCAGCGTGGAGGTGTACACTGCTCCCCACACACCGCTGGAGCATCCATCAGGTGTGCATGAGGAGCGTAGAGGCCAGGAATATACTGGTTAGCCCGAAATATTCTTGGCAGGAGCAGGATTTCCTTCCCTGAGCTATGGGCTGCCTGCAGCCCCCTCTCATCAGTGCAGAGGGAGGGCAGCAAGCAGTGGGGGCAGCTTACAGGGACCCAGAGTTTGTGGGGGAAGGTGCCACAGTTCCTGGAGGTGGCTTTGCTTCACAGGGTGAGCAAATCTGATATGGCTGCGAGAAATAATTCTGCAGAAGTCATTGTGAACCTTGCCACCCCTCCAGCCTGGGATGCCCTCCTGCAGCTCCCAAAAGGATTATTTACTGAGATGGAGTAAAACAGAACAACACAAGGTGTGAGGGGTTGGATGTCAGCTAAGCCAGACTGCTTTACCAGCTTTGCAAAGGCATTTCCACAGAATAAGGAACAAAAGGATTAGGAAGAGGTGTGAATAATGCACTTCTCCCCCTGTCTAACCCCGCTTGCTGTAACAGATTGGTAAAATAACTTCATCCACCAGTTTATTAACAGCTTGCCCTCTCTTGTATCTCACCTCCGTAATGAGATAGAGCAGATATGATGGATTACATTTTGCCTCCTGCTTCCATCCCGAATGAATTATTTCGCTTTTCTCGCAGTCTCGTGGCTTGCCTGCCTCCAGCCCATTAATGCTGGGGAGTGGGAGGAGGGAGCTCTGATGTAAAAGGTAAAGGTCCCACTGAGAAAGCAGTTTTAATTTTCAGATGTCAAATTAAAAGAGAATGAGGAGGTTCTCTTACATTTCAACTGGCAGTACCCAGAAACAGAAAAATCCTGTTGCAAGGAGTATCTAAGCATGCAGCTCTTAGGAGAAAAACACCCTCTCACTGGTCTCGGGCTGACTGCCCAGATACAGTCAATCATCACAAGTGAGGCTAGCTTTTTCCTCTCTGACCAAAATGCCTTATTCTGCAGCTTTGCCCCAGCAAAAGCCCTCAGAGAGCCAAGTATTCCCAGAGCCATAACTCTCACCCTGCTCTGACAAGCAGTACTTTATCCCATCCCTCTTCATAAGAGCGTAGGTGTTTTACTCACACATCAGAACAGATAATCTAAAATGTAACATACTTCTGTGCATCTTTCTTAATCAAACCCTTGAATAACAGAAATCAGAGTTTTCTTTGCGCATACTGAAGGCTTCAGCTGGTTTGGCAGTACCGGAGAAATCAAGATGCTTCACAATGCCACTAAATACCTGGTTTCTTTCACACAGAAATATGCTACTGCCTGACCCCAATCATTATCTCATCAGTCCTGACGCTTCAAGGAAATGACGCTCATAGTTCTTACCCTGCTTGAAACGAGAAATTAAACATTGCAAAGGATAATAATACAGAGCCATGCTGGAACTCAAATAGTGTTTACATGTCCTATGTCATACTGTTGGTTTGTAACACCTTAGGAACATAACCAAGTCCTTGCCAACAGAAGTAAGTGACACACAAACCAGCTCCGCACGTTTTCTCTGTTGCATCTTTCAGCAGCAAGTCTGAGTAATTACATGTTGGGTAAAGATGTGACAATTGCCTTTTCACTTTAAAGCCAGTTAAGCACTATGAAAATTCATGAAGCAAAAAATTAATAAGCTTCACGCAGCTTCAGCGCTGACCTCTGGTTTTGCTTTCTCTTTGCCTAGAGTTTGTTACAGGTTCTACTACCAAGAGCTAATACCTCCCTACAACCAGGAAAAAGCATCCAAGAATTCTTAACATCTTGTAGCAGCAAAAATCTTTCACCCATCAACATTGCAGTCTTAACGCAGAATCATAAAATGCCCTGAGCTGGAAGGGACCCACAAGGATCACGGCATCCAACTACCTGTCCCTGCACAGGACACTCCAATAGTCACACCACGTGTCCTAGGGCCTTGGCCAACTGCTTCTGGAATATTGTCAGGCTTAGAGCCATGACTGCTTCCCTGGAAGCTGTTCCAGTGCTCCGCCTCCCTCTGGGGGAAAAAAACCTCCTAATGTCCAACCTAACCCTCCTCTGGCCCATTTCCCCCACCACTCCCTCTGGTCCAGAGAAAGGAGCTCAGCGCCTGCTCCTCCTCCTCTCCTTGTGAGGAAGCTGCAGAACATGATGAGGTCTCCCCTCAGACTCCTCCAGGCTGAACAGACCCAGTGACTTCATCCACCCCTCACACACCTTCCCCTCTAAACCCTTCACCAACTCCATGCCATCCTCTGAACACTCTCCAACAGCTTTGTACCTTTTTTTATACTATGGCGCTTTAATATTTCCTCCTCAAACAATCTTCCCATACTGTGTTTGTTTTAAAGTATATTTTAGTCTATGTTTTAAAGTATATTTTAGTCCAATATGAAGCATCCAGCCACCATTAGCAACGTCCAGTAAGGGAATATCTGCAGGTAGATGAGTCTTGATGGCAACCGTATCTAAATGGGCAAATTAAACCATAAAACAGATTTAGCTTTTGATAAACCCGATGATTCACTCACTACAAACCCAGTTAAAGAGAGGAAGCTCAGCTGACTTAGCAGCTTATCAGACACCTTTAATTTCCATCTTCAGAAACTCCTGCTGTGGTGAGAATATGAAAGGTATTGATTTTGCTCGTACCTATGATGCAGGACAAGATCTAAATTTGATTTCAGTAACCCTATGTCTTGTGCAGTCAGGCAAATTAAAGCTAACAGAAAAGCCTGCCCCTGAGGACGGTGACCTCTACCGTGGCCGTTGCAGTAGCGCCTGGAGGCAGAGCTGACCCGGCGCTGCACACACACAGCACCCGCTGGGCACGTATGCACATAGTGCTTACAGGAATAGGCTTAGCGCTTGCTCCAAGAGCTCTCGCAAGCAAGACAAACACACCCTGCAGAAGCAGGCTGACCTCTTTTGGGGGGTATGCTGTCTTCCAGACCATACCCAAGTTCTGATCCTGCTGCTATTGAAGGCAGTTATGGAGGACTCCTCTGCTGCCATGACTCCTTTCTGCCAAGCCTGTCTTCCCCTTGGCCACGCAGACATCATCGTGCACCCAACACCCCATGTTCACCCAGCACTGCTGACACCACACCTCAGAAACATAGAATGGTTTGGGTTGGAAGGAACCTTAAAGCCCATCCAGTTCAAATCCCCCTGCCACGGGCAGGGACACCTTCCACGGGATCAAGGGACTCAATGCCCCATCCAACCTGGCCTTGAACACCTCCAGGGATAGGGTAACCATGACTTCTCTGTGCAGCCTGGGACAGTGTCATTTCTCCCTAAGATCTCATCTCAAGCTCCCCTCTTTCAGCTTTAAAACTGTTTCCCCTCATCCCATCGCTGCACTCCCTGATTAAGAGCCCCTCCCCAGCTTTCCTGGAGCCCCTTTCAATTACTGCAGCCTCCCGCACTGCTCGCAGCCAGGCCAGGTGCTGCTCCTCGCCGATGCCAAGCGCACCAGTGCTGGATATCAAATGATTTCGAATGTCACGAACCCAGCTTTGTAGCCAGGGCTTTGGCTTACGAGGATTAAAGCTCAAATGCTCAGATCCTATGTTCCGTGTCTAATAATCCTGTAATAATACCTCCCTAAGACAAAGGGGAAAGAAAATAAAGGGTGAAAACTAAAGAAAAAAAGAAAAGACCTTTACTGTAGGTTCCTGAAAAACATGGGTGGGCTGGAAATGTCTGCTCCGCTCTCGCCCCCATGAGCGGAGCATGGGCTGAAAGAAGAGCAGAGAAACTCTGAAAAGACAAGGAACCAACTTTGACAGATGGATGTAAATGTGCCTTTCAGTGCAGGAGAACAGTTGATTCTAAGGCATGAAATCAAATTAGTGCATCTGCAGCTGCCTATGTGTCATCCAGCGTCATATTTTACACACTAAAGACATTTTTTAACCTCATGTTAGCTACACTTCTTTTTTTTTTTTTTACTATATTACACTTCAGGATTTGCAAAACGCTATTGGCAGGTATTAAACTGAAAGCTGAGGCAACGATGGTGCAATCTGTCTCATTTTCCATTGTAACATGACAGAAATCTTTTCTGGACTCATTTTCTATCAGGTAGGAGAAGATTTGGAAAAAATAAAATCCCAGCTTTAACTTCAAGAAATGCAAAACTCTTCATAAACTGTAAGCACGTCATTCTTCATTTCTCGGTGAAGTTGAGGCCAGCTCTCCTGCCTCTGCCCGGCTCCTCATCTCCCTGCCCTATGCACCGAAAAGCCTCCGGCACCACCAAGCCTTAGCAAAGCCAGCACAGGGATGCGCTCCCCAAGGACACAAAGGTGCTTCTTAGTAGAGATGTTGGAGTGGTTGAGAGCACAATTCATAGGAAAAAGTTCCCGGTGCTGCCCCGAGAGCTGCGCATCACCAGGGAAGTGGCAAATAAAGGCACAGACCTAAGCAGCTCATCAGACTTACTGGAGAAAGGCCCTGTTCTTAGGTGTTTTATGGATGCTCGCTGTTCCTCAGTTGTCTTCCTAAGCCCCTAGCAGGGTGGTTAGAGAGGAAACCAAGGAACAACACAGGGATGGGGGGAACAAATCAGTCGCAGCCATTCCCTCCCATCGAGAGCCTCTCACTCCTCCAGTTTTTCTCCTCCAGGACTTCACAATTACTGCATTTTGCAAGATGTGGGATGAAAGGCTTTCACACCCTCAGACATTCATCCTACCAGCCCAGCATTGAAGGAGCTTTTGCAGAAAATCAAAGCCTACAATCAGTTTTGGAAGATCTCCGGTGGTTTCCTCTAAGCTGGCTGGGTTGATGAACTCCCTCATTTTTATCTAACGGGGCTGCAGGAGAGTGCAAGATCACAGATCCATACACATAGGAAAAAACCATGTTTCTTGTTAAAGACAAATTAAAGTTGCTATTATTAGGTGTCCATACATAATGTAACTGCACTGCACTAAGGCCAGATGGAAGTTAAATGATAAATAAATAAAAAATTAATATTTAAAGAGTGTTGTTTGCAGTCTCAAACTTTTCTACTCAGTGCTTTTAGCTTACAAGTTCTTTGGTATTTCAAACACTGGGAACAATTCAGACAGCAGAGATGAGTAAAAGTTTGTTGTCTGCTATTCAACATAAACATTATAGCACTACACTTCAGCTTTCCATGAGCAATGATTACATTACTGAATACCTGCCTACAGCCCTTCCAATTGATCAAAATACAAAGCTGAACTTGTACAGTTTTTATAACCGGTTCCTGAGGGTTTGGTCAAATTCAGTACAGGATAAAATTAAAGAGAGATTGATTTATGTAGAAGGAACTGGAGTTGCAAGGATGGCGAATGGTATAGGCTGCAAGTGGGAATAGCTATTGCCTGAACACACAGCAGATTAATTGTAACAGAAATAGGAAGACAAAAGGTACAACTCCTTTCCTGTTTTCTTTCCAGTGCAAGCACCAGACTAATCTGTGAGCCAAAAAAAAAAGAGCAAGTACATGTAGGGTGATTGTTCCTTTGTAAGGCAATGAGACAGCAAAACATAATAAGGGTTTCACAAGTCCTAATCATTTGATTCCCATCTCCCATGCTTCGTTTGTCATCCCCTGTATAGCACAAAGTCAGGACTTAATGTTACCGAGTGCAGAGTTTCATCAAACAAAAGGAACCAAGCGCTGGATCCTGCACGGGAATGATTTTTTTCACACCTGCCTTGAAAACAAGAGCACATCCCTGCTGAGGGATTCAGGGGAAATAAAAAAAAAAGAAGATGGCTTTGCTACCTGCCAGGGAGCATTAATCTGGCAGCCTGGCATTTTTCTATCATATCCTCTAGCAGAGAAGTGGGATAATAAACTCCTCCAAAAGGTACCTCAGAACCCAGCAATACAAATGTGGGTGAATAAGGAGCAAAGGAGAAGCCGGCCCTGCACTTGGGCTGCATGGGGAGCTCTGCTCAAATTATTGTTTATTTTTATTGTAGGGAAAATCCCAGCTGGGTACTGAGAACCCTTTATGCAAAACAAGTTACTGCTGCACAGACCTAATGATGAAGTGATTGCAGTTCTGATGTTTCCTGCGCGAGCTGCTGTAGCTTCACGAGGGATGTTGCTTGAGCACCAGGAAAAAAGAAAAAATCTAGTGGGAAATTTCTGCATTAAGACGTGATCCAAAAGCAGCTCTTTTTATGTGGATCTTTCTTCTCTGACTCAGCAATAGCTCTGGTGAATAACACCACTTGCAAAGCATCTCTGACTTTATCAAGCCCGTATCCTGCTGCAGTACTGGATTATTTTCCCCCCACTCTGCTTTCCTTTTCCTTGATGTCTCTGTCATGTTACCATTTCCAATCCCCTGTTCTTACACACATGTTACATTTGTGACGCCTGCTGTGGCTGTACACTGAAAGCAAAGTGCCAAACAATGCAGGGAGAAGGAGAGAAAAATCAAAGCATTTTAGAAAGCTTGGCAAAAGCTGTGTATAATTTTGCTTATGCTGCAAGTTGGCTTGAGAAAACACTATCAAAGCACCATCTTTTCCAATTGCTTGAGCTTTACTTTTTAAGCTCATTTTTACTGCTTATTGTAGATCCCAGACTGACAGCCCTGAAAGCCACATATTTTCCATTTACGCAAGAATAAGAAGCCAGAACTCGGTGACAACACAGGCATCTGATACATCTTTCCCTAATAAAGAACCCAAACTGTTGACCTGGAAGCATCACATGGAAGGACTGTTAACTCATGGTCCAATCCTGCCCTTGGTTTTCTTCAAACTCCCTACTTGTGGAAGTGTTTGTGACAGACACAGCCAGAACTGTAAATTGACAGCCCAGTAATGAACAATTGATGGAAATTTCACGACCAATCTGCTCAAAGTCCATGAGGCTGCATACAAATGAAAACAGACCATAATAAACACTCAAGTCCCTTGGAAGACCAGGTCCTCCAGAAAGCCACTGCTCCAGCTGTAAAAGCTAAATCCGCAATGCACGGATATTTGTTGCATTCTAATGCCAATGTCAAATTCCCCTTTGGGTTGATTTTACAGCACTCTGGCTTCATTCACTTCGAGCAAAGGGACCTTTATTATATTCCTGGAGATGAATAAGATAAGGGAGGAAAACTCATTACTGCTCTGTGATCCTGTGCCTGCAGTTGGCCCATCCCCCTGATTACCAGCAGGTCCAACAGAAGGGTTTGAAATTCCCAGTGTCCTTAATTCTAGGCTAAAGCAGAAAGTTTCTACTTCTATAGCAATCTCTTAAAATAAAAACACTTTTACCTGCCTATCTTCTGGTGCAAGCGATTTCTGCAGGTTCATTGCTGGTAGTAGATGAGATGTTCTCATAACGCATCGCTTCCTGATATCCGGATGCAAATTACAGGAGTCGAACTTCCTGCAATCAGCATAAAAAAGTTGAAAATGCATTAGGTTTGGGAGTAAGCTCGGTTATGAGAATAATATTTCCATTACAGCAGGCATCCAATTGGGAAAAAACAGCTCATCCTCACCTAGGACAAAAATAATCAGCTGAGTTTCCTGCTATGCGTTTGGAAACTTTTGCTTCTTGCAATATTTACATGTCCTATATGGTTTATTATAAGCTAGCAATTAAAACTTTCTTTTCCTACAACAAATAACGTCATTTTTGGTACCAATGAAATGAAGAGCACAGCCCTAGTGACAAAGGTGCACCCTCCAGCTCTCAAACCATCCAGGCCTCTGCTCCAATCTGCCATCTGCCCTTGTCAAAAATCATAGAATGGTTTGGGTTGGAAGGGACCTCAAAGCCCATCCAATTCCAACACCCCTGCCATGGCTCCAGCCCTCGGATCATCTCTGTGGCCTCCGCTCAACCCACTCCAACAGGTCCATATCCTTCCTGTGCTGAGGTCTCCAAAGTTGAACGCAGAGCTCCAGGTGAGGTCTCGCGAGAGCGGAGCAGAGGAGCACAATCCCCTGCCTTGACCCACCCGTCACAATTCTGTGGATGCAATCCAGGACACAGTTGGTTTTCTGGGTTGTGAACACACTTTGCTGGCTCATGTTGAGCTTCTCCTCAGGGCTGCTCTCAATCCATTCTCTATCCAGCCTGTATTTGTGCTTGGATTTGCCCTAACTCATGTACAGGACCTTGCACTTGGCCTAGTTGAACTTCATGAGGTCCACACAGGCTCCCTTTTCAAGGTCCCTACAGATGGATCTTCATTCACGATTTACCTGTTTATTTTGCATGAAAAATCTCTTGCCACTGAGCCAATTGTGGAGAGGGTTTGCACAGCTCGTTCACACTGCGGTGCCACCAGCCCTCCCACTTCCCATGGGCGCAGTGAATCACTCACAAAGTGGGTTGAAAAAAAGAAGTAGATGGACCTTTTTGATCTGCTGCCTCTCCTCGAGATGTGCTGTCAAAGAGGGGAATGCTCCTCCAAACACATAATACCCGTGCCGAAAGCTTTTCATGCAGCCCTGTCTGCACTTAAAGCAAATCCTTCTTTTGAAGATGGCACAGTGGGGCTGGTGGAACAGCGGGAAAGGCAGCAAGGCTGCGAGGGGAGTGGGAATCTGGGGAGGGATGCACCCCACTACGGAAAACCTCAAGCTCACATGCCCATCATGAGCCAGCTCTATCCACTTGGTCAAAAAGTGGGACTAAGCACAAAGTGAATTAATTTCCTAAGCCCCATCCTTGGAGGTGTTCCAGGCCAGGTTGGATGGGGCTTGGAGCCCCTGAGCCAGTGTGAGGTGTCCCTGCCCATGGCAGGAGGGTTGGAACTGGATGGGCTTGGAGGTCCTTCCAACCAAAACCATTCCATGATTCTATGACTTATGATGTAAGGCTACCAGTAAGCATCTTCATTAGTTTTAATGATAATCGCAACTAATTACTCTGATAGTCTACCTTCCTGCAGCAGAACAAACCTCTTAAAAGTCACAAACTGTTTGGTTCACCCCAAAAATGAACAGAGACAGCGTAAGTGTGGGGGAAACCCATCACAAGGAAACACAGGGACCCATTTCCAGACAGTTTTATCTGCTTCTTGTGTCAGTGGCTATGTAAAGACGAGGAGAAGCTGAGACTTCTACTTAAATGTAAGTGAAATACTCGACGACAGTGTAAAAACACAAGTGAAGAGCATTGCCAGGAGCTGGAGGAGATGCGGAGCGGGCGCTGTGCTGTCAATGAGCCCCCTCTAGCGCGGCTCCCCAGCCGGACAAATGCTCCCTGCACACAGGAACCTGCCAGTCTTCATACATTTAATTGATTTGGGGCTGTTTGAATGCTTTCTGGGCAACCGTGTTATTTATGGCTATGGTCAGGAGAGGGCAAAAATTTAAGAGAAGTTCAGAGTCTGCTCAGGTTTGCACGGTTTGAGACCTCTCGCTATTTGACATGCGGAGAAACGAGATAAAGATCTTTATCAGCATTATATAGACTTAATCTCATTTGGAAAGACTGCAAAGAACTGTAAAGATTCCACCTAATCTTGGTAAACAAGTTTATACCCTTAATTTTCCAATGCAGCTCATCCGTCAGACTAGACACATAACCTGCCTTTGGCCTGCAGAGCTAATCAAGCAGGCTTAAAAATGTAAATAAAATGCTGTATTTGTAGATCAGCTGATCTGAATGTTAACAAATGAAAGGAATGACTAAAATCCGGAAGTATTGCTGTCATCCAGTAACTCCCTCTTATTTTTATAAAACTCTGAGCCTCAATAATTATATTCAGCTCTTAAAATCTCTTTGAGCCAGAGTATCCGCAGCAGAATACAGTCTGGGTTTAACAAATGACTGAGGAAACAACTGGGTGCGACCCAAACTTATCAGTAAAAAATAAAATGCCATAGAATAAAGTTATAATAAAAATAATTACGGAAATTGTGTTTTCCAGAGGTAAAAGCACAGATCTTCAAGACATCTCTCCTCAAGGTCTCTCCTCCAAGATATCTCCCATATCCAACAGGTACCTCGCTTGCTGCACCCCTGGGTAATTCCGACTGCAACCACCCTGATTTCTCTAGCAGGACCCTGAGCAGCACAGATCTCTACTCCTCATCAGGGGTGGGAGACGCAGCCCTGCCACCCTCCGTGTCCTCCACAGCAATTGCTGAACCCCCACATCTTAGTGTTCATCGAGACATTCCCAAAGGGGGAGATGGGCACGACGCACAAGGACAGGAGGGCAACGGCTCAGTACTGGCAGCTCTCACGTTCACAGAGCGGTGACAAGAAGCCATCCTAGACCTCTGCTCTTCACATTTAGGACCCCCTTTTGCAGCCCAGAGTGCAAGGGACACAAGAGCTGGTGCTCCTGACCCAGTGAAAGATGCCTTAAGAGGGCTGTCTAACCAAAAAAACTCACCCGTGCATCTCCAGTAAAGCTAATAAATGTTCTCTCCTTGAAAACCTTCCCTTTCTCTGGACTTTCTCAGAGACTCTTCAGCTGAGAAGAGCTGGTCCCAGGAGTGTTCTCCATCACCATCCTCAGCACTGTGCACGCAAAAACCTCACCGTGAACTCAGAAAAACTGTCTTTTTGATTTGTGAGGCTCACAAAAGGATCAAGGCTTCAAGCTGCTGAGAAGGGGAGGATCAGGTTATGAGTTCTCCTCTTATTCTGCTGCTGGAAGAAAACATTTTATACTCCTCTGAGCCTCACATCCAATCTTTTTTCTTTTTTTAACCATTATTCCTATGAATAACTATTAATATCTTTAGCCGCCACCTGAGGCCCTCAGACGTCACTGGGGCAAAGTACTTGTGCAACCACAGCTCTGTCATCTTGTCATCTATCTTATCTTTTATAGGACATTATTTACTCGATACCTGTTGGCTACATATTAAAACGTAGCTCCTCAGCAGCAGCAGCTTAGTGCTTTGCTTTAACAGCCTACACCGAGGCCCTGACCTGAGCCCGGACTGCACTAAACTCATGCCATCGCTAGGGATAAAGCAGATATTGCTGTATCTGAAATGAGGTTCGAGTGCTGTGCCTTCCACCACATCCATACCCCATCTCATTGACCTCGCAGGGAACAAAACACAGCTTGGGAGCAAAGAGGTAGACGGAGCGTTCTGGTCACCAGCCTCCCACAGTCGAGACGGGTCTAAGTCATCTCTCCTGGTGGTCCACACAGTGCTCCCGCAGTAGCTGTCACTCAGCAGCATTAGATCCAACCTGCAGGGCACCTCCATTACACCGACCAACACGACCGTCAGTATCTTTGTGTCGCTGTATATCATCAGGGTTAAAGCTACGCTGCTCTGAAACCAGTCTTAAGTTGACTTTATATCATTGAAGGACGGCCTAAATATGACTGTGCCAGAGATCCCCTCTCAGGGCTTGGAGAAGCTCAAGCGCTTGCCTGAGGCTTACCAGGAGGACGCAGATGCCAATTCTGCACTTTAGAGTTGTTCCTCAGCCAGACTCTCAGGTGCCTGGTGTGGGTTTTTTTTTTCCCCAGTACAGCTTTACATGAATAATAAAGATCCAGATCCTCTTTGTGTACTTGGAAGCATTCATCTTCCGGAGGATCCATTGGTTTCAGCTGTTACAGAGGTCACATCAGTTATTTGTACAGGTGGCATCAGCTACACATGCCAAAAAGGAAAATATCTGTACCTTCCTAGACGAGGATGCTGGCATTTGTTTGCCACATCACCCCAGGGAGCTAAAGAAGATTTTGCCCTTCTGCTCCCATTTCTTCCAGACATTCTTCATTCACATCTCATGTGAAAAGTTAGATTTCAGAGTCTATGTCCATAGGTCAGCAGTCAAAAAGAGGAGACAGAAGAGGGTGACGGGCTACAGCCTGGAAGATGTTGCAAAGATGGCTAAGTAAAAAGTCTTTTTTTTTTTAACAGTTCTGTATAATGCAAATGTGCAAAAACCACCCAGAGCAATGTGGGTTAAGGAACATTTGTCAATACGAAAGGGAATAAAAGCAGGCACTAAAACAACAGAAATAATGACTCTACTTTCCAGATTTTGATTCTAAAACGTGTGGTGCCTCGGGCAGTTATCTGAAAAACTCTTCTTCAGCACAGAATCACACTGTTCTGCCTCAAATCGTTGTAGTTAACAAATATTCCGTGTGTGTATGCGAGTCTGAGAGCCAGCCAGACAGCCTATAGCTATATGGAGAGATGGAACTGCCAAGAGGGAGTAGAAGCAGAAGCAGAAAGAAATATTAGGACAATAAATCTTAGGCTTGGGGAAAAAATATTTCCTCTTTCTTTTTCTTACCCACCACGTCTGGAGGAGCCACAACCTTGAACGCTGTGGAAATGGCCTCATCCATGAGAATTGTCTCAACCTACTCAGAAGCCACCATACAACCCACCCATCTTTATTTTCTAGAGCATGGGATGCAGTGAGATTTTTCAGTGTGGTCTTCGTTGATCTGTTCTGCCAGTTGCTATAGATCTTCCCATTTCTCCTGGGAACGTTCTCTCATGGAATATGTTACCACACTTCCAAGAAAAGACACATCTGTCCAGGATCACAGTCTCTTCCTTTCTTCTTGTTGCTTATTATTTTGCCACATTGCTGAAGCCAAGTGGTCCAGCTACAGCTCCAGACCCCATCTGTGTTTTAACTGTGACAGTTACAAAACCAGATCATCAATGTTTAAAGAATAACCGTTTCACAGCACGCTTCCAGATGTTCCTGCTTTCATTATTGCCTTATTACTTAGAAAGTCAACAGTATGTGATATATTAAATACACAATCTACTCTGACACTCATCTAGATGCTGCTGTCTGGTGGGAGTATCTGATGAGAGACAACTATGTTATTTTTTTGCACAATTACTGAAATGAAATTTGTATTTAAGAGCAGTCAGAATGCAACAAGTAAACACCCTCAGAGTGAACTGAATCCCACTGCCCACAGAGAAGTTACACAAGACGCTGTGGTAGGGCTGATACCAAAGGTCTATACCTAGCTCTGAGCAATACATCTCCACAGTACGGAATCTCTGCTATGGTGAACATCAGAGGCCTCTAGAGGACATCAGTGATGCCTCAGTAGCAGTCAATTTTATTCTGGAACTCAAGAACTCTTGTATCCCTCAAGTAATTCCCAAGCAAAAATGCACCCACAGAACAATTCCTCATATTGCCCTTACATCTCTGGGAGAAAAGCAACCTGGCATTTTCCCTCCCAACAGAGAGACATGAATCCCAACAGCAGAATTCCCTGCCCTAGGGGAAACACTCTGAGATTCCCAGTTTTGTCTCTCCCACCCAACTACGCCACTTCCTACAGGACTGGTTTGCCAGCAAATAAAAACCCAAGGAGAGTAGAGTTCTTGCCTGCAGCCATCTCCGTTATTCAGGCAAGTAGATTCCTGTCCCCGTGTCCCCCAGTCTGGCCATTCACCCCAGCGGAAAAAAGTATATTAGAAAACAACGTGTGTTGCCTCCATTTGGATCTCCCTCGTTGAACCACATGAATGTGCGTATAAACCTGCCTTCAATTACAAAATTGCTTTGTATCCCATTTAAGGCTGTTTCATCTGTTATCCAAGAATACAGGAGGACTCTGAGTTGTGTCACCTTCCGGTCTCTGCCACTAATGTCATAATTTGATATGGAAACTCTGCATACTATTCTATTCCAATTTGATATTTAAAGCATGCTTCAGCAAGCATCTGACTCCTATTGATGCATTTATCTGATTTCTCTCTGCCTTTTTATTCTCAAAATACTCAGAGGGAATATGTCAGATCACATTTTTGTTATGCACACTGAATCTACATAACTTGCATTTCCTTATTTTTTCCCCCAGAGCCTGGTAAATAGATGAGCATTTGGGAAAAAAAAAAAAAAGAGAAAGGAAAATGCCAAGACTGCAAATTGGGTAAAATTCAACACATGCTACAGAGAGAATTCCTAAAGCTCTAATCCAAGATATTTGATCTTTGTCATCTTCAGTCCTGTCCTTTCTTTCTGCTCTTCCTATTCCAACTCCTTGGTGTCCAGACCCCCCACCACTTCCACCTCAATCTACATCAGCCGTGCCAAACGACCTTGTCTTCTCTTCCACCAGCTTGTCCTAGAATCATAGAATCGTTTGGTTAGAAAAGACCTTTGAGACAGAGCCCAACCGCACCTGCCCTCTACTAAACTACATCCCTGAGCACCTCATCTACCAGGCTTTGAAATCCCTGGCCCAGGATGCCCAGAGCAGTGGTGGCTGCCCCATCCCTGGAGGGGTTCCAGGCCAGGTCGGATGGGGTTTGGAGCCCCTGATCCAGTGGGAGGTGTCCCTGCCCATGGCAGGGGTGGAACTGGATGGGCTTTAAGGTCCCTTCCAACCCAAACCATTCTATAATTCTCTGATGCTCCTGCTTCACACAAACGGCACTCGCCACAGCCAGTGTAAATTGGAATTAATTTCGCTGAAAACACTGTAAACACTTTAATATTAGGGCTATGGAGTAGTTGGACAGAAAATTGGTAGAGCGCGGCTCACGACGGATCAATATTCTTAAGGAAGTGATACAAACTGATGAGGAAAGGCGAGCGGCACTGCTGCGGCGAGGCCATCCACCCAGCTGAAGCGACACGAACTGACAGGGGAGGTGAAGCCAGCCCCGACATAATGAAAATCACAGCAGAAAAGGAATACCAATTCAGTCGATGAAGCAGTTTGTCAGAGGAAAAAGGAAAACAAACCATCAAGTTCAAAAACAGGAGGCCAACCGAACGCAAAGGGAGAAGGGAAGAGAAAGAAATCAACAGAAAAATTAGAGCAGCAAACTGGCAGGGCAGCAGGAGCGCCCGTGGTGAGCAACCGGGCAGGGAGAGCTCCGGCCTTCCCGGAGAATAAGCAAAACTGTCTTCACAGAAAGAATATTTCTGCCACTTCTAATTGTTCCCGCATGGGTAACTGCCCTAATTCAATTAAGTTTTTATTTCTAATGAAGTCTGGAGAAGAAACCTCAGTTATGAAACTAACAGCATCATGGAATAATTGTGAGCACGGCCGAAGGAAACACATTCCCCGAGACGGGGAATGCTGGGAGAAAGCCAGAAAAATTGTCTTCAATATATCAATAAAAAGCGACTCAGAATTAAGCAAGTCTTTCATCTGCTTTTGGAGGATCAATCTTCATGCAAAGTGTACAGGGGCTGGTAGGGGCCACAAAGCATTTTAGAAAGCTTCAGCATCCTTAATAGAATCACAGAATGGTTTGGGTTGGAAGGGACCTCAAAGCCCATCCAGTTCTACCCCTGCCATGGGCAGGGACACCTCCCACTGGATCAGGGGCTCCAAACCCCATCCAACCTGGCCTGGAACCCCTCCAGGGATGGGGCAGCCCCCACTGCTCTGGGCACCCTGGGCCAGGGCCTCCCCACCCTCACAGCAAAACATTTCTTCCAAGATCTCATCTCAATCTCCCCTCTTTCAGCTGAAAACCATTCCCTTCATCCTATCCCTGCACTCCCTGATCAGGAGCCCCTTTCCAGCTTTCCTGGAGCCCCTTTCAGTGCTGGAAGTATCCAGTAGGTTCCTTTTTCTATCACCCAGTGTTATCATTTGAATTGCCATCTCTCCCATCACTGCATATGAATTTTCTAAGAACACTGAGTTTTTGTATATTTTATTAATTCAATGTTCAGTAGAACTGAAGGAAGATTAAAAAGTGTCATTTAAGAGAATGATGGTTACAAACTGTTTCAATTAAAGCTACCCAATCGCCTGGATTCCCTGGGTTACGTTTTCCACATTTCAATATTTGTCCATGATGCGCACAGAAACAGCTCTCAGAAGAATCCTGCGTTCAGTAATTTTCCCCTTTTCTTAATCCTGATGTACAAAGCCCAGCCTCCTGGGATATTAAGAGGATCTCATAAGGACAATCCAACTTCATATTGATTCTATTTCCCAGATCCATAAAATTTGTCGCCTTAGGAAACACAAGAATGAAGAAAAACAACAACGCATGGTTTAATTTAAATACCACTTCAAGCAAGAAATCCACAAATGGGGAAAAAAAGCAGAGGATGATGCTTGTTGGCTAAGATTGTGCTGTGTGAGACACACAATATAAACTGACAAGGGAAGGGGACAATCATTGTTTGAATAACATCAATATCAACACAGACACATATGAATGTGGCAAGGGACGGGGAAGATCCATACTCCAAATAACACTGATGTACCAGTAAATATTATTCTGACAGTGAGGGGGAAGGGAGGAGGAGCAGAGGGGAGCGGAGACTGGAGATGCGCTGGAAAGATTTGCTCCAAGTCACTGCTGGGCAGTAAAAGTGCAAATCTAATTGAGGGCTTCCAGCTTCTCTGTCTTTTTTTTTTTCTCCCTTCTTTTCTTTTCACTCCCTTTTTTCATCTGGATCATCATGGTTAACTAGGATTTCAGGTATTTGCTGCTAATTGTTTAGGTGTAATTAATCCTGTCCCAGAAGAGGCCAATACTGCTCAGCCACGGAGCCGAGCTGGGGCTTCGGAAGATGCAACAAGGCGACCAACCATGCTTTACAACACAGCCCTGCTCCACACAGGCCTCCAGAGACAGCCAGCACAAAAACAAAACTGAGGAGAAGGAGGAATTATACACAGCAATGAGTACACCAACTTGCGCCTTACATTCTGCTGTCAGCACAAAAGGGTCATAATCCTACACTAGATTATCCAAGAGGTTGTTCTTCCCAAAGATAGAATCATAGAATTGTTAGGGTTGGAAGGGACCTTAAAGCCCATCCAGTCTCAACCCCTCCATGGGCAGGGACACCTCCCACCGGATCAGGGGCTCCAAGCCCCATCCAACCTGGCCTGGAACCCCTCCAGGGATGGGGCAGCACCACTGCTCTGGGCAACCTGGGCCAGGGCCTCCCCACCCTCATGATGAAGAAATTCTTCCCGATGTCCAGTCTAAATCTGCCTCTCTCCAGTTTGTACCCATTCCCCCTCGTCCCATCCCCACAAGCCTTTAGGAACAGCCCCTTCTCCAGCTTTCCTGGAGCCCCTTCAGGTCCTGGAAGGTCACTATAAGGTCTCTTCTGAGCCTTCCCTTCTCCAGGCTGAACAATCCCAACTCTCTCAGCCTGTCCTCACAGGGAAGGTGCTCCAGCCCTCCGATCATCTTTGTAGCCTCCTCTGGACCCGTTCCAACAGCTCCGTATCCTTCTTATGTTTGACTCTGTTTCCCTTTAGGAAGTTTGGAGGTAAACTTTTAAAGCTTTCTCCTGCCTTTTTCCTCTTTTTTTTTTTTTGTGACGAATTACTTTCCAGCCTATTTTTTCCTCATTTTGTGTCAGCAGAGCCATCCTAGCCTTGAGACATCCTGTGATTTGAGGGATGCAGCGTGTCAGATCCAGCAGCACATCCTGCAGGGCACCATCCAAGCCAGCATTAGCACCCCCAGAACTGCATCCCTGCACTCGAGGGGACTCCGATCACAGCAAATGGGAACACCGTGGGGACCACCGCTCCACCAACCCTTCCACCCACGTACAATCGTGGCAGCAAACCTCAACTACAACCAGAAGTTGCACCCAGAACTTTTAATTCTAAATACTTAGAGTTGACATTTGAAGAGGTAACATGGCAATGCATTGTGCTAAATCAATTACCGATTATCAATATAGCACTTAGTGATGTATAATTAGTATGTAAAAGATATATTTAGCTGTAGATTATTCTAGCAATAAGGGCTACACGAGCAATAGCTGTATAATTACATTTTATGAATACAGGAAACCTTTGAGAAATGCTCTGAGATTTAATTGACATTTAACAAGATAACTACAGCAAGTTAATTAGAAATTATATGCTAAAAATATGAATTAACTTTTAAATAATATTTTAGCTTGCTGCCATATAACTGTAGCAGCTCATTACGTACCAGTGAAACACCTAAATGAAATAGTTCTTTCAAATACAGCCTTTCTAATCCATTTCCCACAAACTAAAGCCTGCATTATCGGCTTCTCTTTCTGAATCCTTTTTGGTATAAAGAGGCCGAGTTGATCAGCTTAGTGAAAGACTTATTTTTATGGTCCTTTCAGACTTTTTTTTTTTTTTAAATGAGATTTCTTACATTTCTATCAGCATCCAGAGAAAAGATTTCAGTTCAGCTGTGCTTTCAGCTTTGAACCCAGCACAAAAATGCAAAGCAAGGCACTGACAAGCATTAGACTCCCCGCAAGGTGATACATCAGGGATTCTGACAGCGCTAATACAGCCAGGAATTTGGAGAATAAAACAACTCTGAACTGGTTCTGATATGGATGGGTGCAATCAAAGAAAATATAATAGCAGGTTCTCAGCACAGCTCCGTTATTTTTAGATCTAGGAAGGGTTCTGAAGAAGTGATGGAAATCTGACTCAAAATTGAGTTTGCGATGGGTTCACAGGGGAGCCACAGAGCCCAGGCACAGACACGGGGCTTCTGCACCAGCCTCTGGCGTGCTGGGTGGATGCTCTTCCAGAGCTGAAGCAGCCGGCAGCTCTGGGGGATCAGAAAGACTTGTGAAAGGCAGCGAGGACTTGCAAGTTTAGCTCTGAGACAAGTATCACAAGATCCAAAATCTCTACACTTCAGCCACTGGTATTATTGATGATTTTGGATAAGACTCTTCACATCGCTTTGGATTTAGGGGGGAAGTTATTAACCCCTGCCCTACCATTCTTTGCCTGTAAATCACCCAGAGCTTAACTAGGCTCCATTGAGAGTTTTGCAGCCCCTCAACTCCACGAGGCTCTCGTCCCTGGCTGGTTAATCCGGCTGCGTGAAGAGAGAATTAAGCTCTGCCGAAAAGCAAATGGACTACCATTACTAAGAGGAAAGGGTGCAATTTCATCCGCCTCCTGCTCAGTGTGTCCCAGCAGCCTCCAAGGTCCCTCTCGCAATTTCTTCTCACAAGCATGCCCTCGTTAGCATTCTGGACCAGATCCTCCAGATTATGCATACATAGAGCATACATGATTTAGTGTCCCTGCTCTTGAAAATGTCGCTTGCTTCAATACATCACCGGGGGAAATGGAGAAAACAAGATGATAAAGCAGTGAGGGATAGGCAGGATGACCTGATCTGCACCTGAGATTGCAGCACCGTGCAGTTCATGTAAATTGAAGGGTTGTTTTTAAACGAGGAAAGCCAGGCGCAAGCAGAATGCTTCGGATGAGAGTCACACCTTCTCTGGTTTTGGCCCAAGGCCCAAATCTCTATCTGATTAGAGGCTACGAAAGAGCTTTAAAAATAAAAAGCACTGCCAAAATCATCAAATTGTCCCTGACCTCCCCTCTTAATCCAACACGGGAGAAGAGCAGAGTGCCAACAAGTCACCCTTTTAGAGAGTCACATGATTTCCCAGTTAGAAACCCTACCCAATGCTCACAAAACTAGAGGAGAGGAGAGAGAAGTATAGGGTAAATACACCAGAAAAACAGAAGATTTCTGCAAGGCAGAAGCCTGAGCGAAGCTTACCTTCACACCACTTTCGCGCACACTGTGTCTCCTCTTCTGATAAAGGCACATTTCTGGTGGTTTCCGACAAAGCCCAGGTTGCTGGTTACAGAGTTCCTGCTGAAGGAGGGGTTTCCTGCCATGAATACTATCTACTACAGTTAAAAATACATTAATTATATTAAAATAAATAAATAAATTAACAAAACCAGCCTTCCTCCTCACACCCAACATCAAACCCTCCAGCAAAGAGAGGTGTGGCTGGGTTCCTGCCTTTCTCTGCTCCCGGGACGCAGGTGCTGCAGGTGATGCTAACCCACTGCAGCTGTGTCTTCAGCAGGACCTCCGGACTCCACCCTCGCTGCAGAGCAGAGCAGGCTCAGCCCTTACCACTGAGTGACCCTGAACACCTACACAGCTGGGGAGGCTCCGTCTGCTGTTTCTTCCCCAACTTCTCCCTTGAAGAGCGATGATGGAGCCTTTCAGGACAACGAGGCTTCCTTCCAGTTGCTATGAAGAAGGGCTGGATGTTTTGCTAAGCTTCTCTAGGAAATATATCTTAAAGAAGATAAAGTACATGTTTATATGAATTCCTCTTTTGACTTTTACTTGGTCAGTAGATTAGTCAAGATTGATTTTTCTGCATGAGAGGGAGAGGCCTAAGGTTAAAAGATAAAAGGGTAGATTCTTTTTAAAACGTAATTTAGGTTTTTCTGGTACTAGCTCCAGTATCAGCACAAAATCATTTCAATTTTCCAGGAGCACCTGAGACCCATCACAGAGCTGCGTGCAAGCAGGGAAGATCTCCTCTGGCAAACGGCACAGCTGAGGACCGTGATGCAGCACCTGCCCCATGCAGGGTCTCCTGCCTGGGGACCCCATGCTTGTGCTCTCCAAACATCTGCCAACCAAGAAAGATAGGTGACAAAAGTTCTGCTGGGGACTTTGCTTTGGTTAATTTGTTTATTTTTGCTGCAGTCAGTGCAGATTTAGGAGTTGAAGTAAATCCCTCTTAGGTCTCAGAGCGCACAGTGATCCAGGCTGGAGGAAGATGCACAAGCGATGCTGGTGCCATGGTTTCCTTATCACTCACAGAGAGCTGGAACACACCAAGGACCGCCTCCCAAGTCCATACTTTCATGCCTCCTACCAACTCTTGATCATTTGAATTCTCAGAGAGCTAAAAACAAAGGCTGAGCAGTGCTCCAGGTCTGTCATTGGAGGAAATGACTCCACTGCCACCGAGACCCCAGCACGGGGACCACACTTCTCAGGAGCAATGGTTCTGCTCTTGCCAGAGAGAAGAGAGAGAGACATCCTTCACTGTTCAGAAAGAAGGGCAAAGCTTAGATACAGAGAGAATTTCAGATGATAAAGCTGTTACCAATAGTAAAATAAATGAGTGGTGAAAGAGGTGTGTGATATGGAATCATGGTTGGAAAAGACCTCCAAGATCACCCAGTCCAACCGTCGGCCCAGCCCCACTGTGCCTACTAAACCATGCCCCAAAATGCCATGTCTACGTGGTTTTCGAACTCTTTAAGGGATGGATACTCCACCGCTTCCCTGGGCAGCCTCTGCCAGTGCTTCACCACCCTTTCGGTAAAGAAATTTTTCCTAATATCCAGTCTGAACCTGCCCTGGTGCAACTTGAGAAGTTTTAAATTAGATACTAGAAAAAAAAAATGGATAAATGTGAAACTACCATCATGGTTAAAGTTATGGCTTGACCTTCAGTTCGAGATCAAATTTGAGGACTTTCTTATTGCAGCTTCTTCTCATGCTGGAGATGATCAGACTTCCTCACTTGGAGCAAATATGGGTTAGCTACCTGGAGCTCTCATCTTGTTCAAAAAAGAAAGCGTCTTTGTACGACATGTCACAGTGGGCTGGGTGGGAATGGTTGGATTATTCACCAAGAATAATTGAGCTGATACATTCCAGCATTTTTCTTTGAATAAATTATTTGCAAATAAACATTTTCATTATTCGACCATCTCTGATGTTCCATTAGCATTCAGTGAATTATTTATTCAGCAGCTTTTCCCATCAATCACTGAATAAATTATTCGCAAATAAATTATTCTACCAGCTTTTGCTTTAAAGATGTCCCTTTGAGAACAATAGCTTCCTGGAATAGCAAACAGGCAAAGGGAGCAGTGTAAAAGGCCTGATTCTCATCCCTGTTGCTTTGGTAGAAAAGTGGAGGGTTATCACAGAAACTCCTGGCTTTTTTTTCTATGTCTACAGGTCCCTAATTCAGCTTGGATTTTAGTATGAATGCTCCACTTCACTGAAGCCAGCACAAAAGTGTTCATTGCCCTCAGAACCAACTCTTTGCCTACATCCTAACGGGCAGCTTCATTTCTAGCTCACAGAACTGGATCCAAGTGACCTCTAACCAAACCAACAGCTCTACTCCCATCAGTGTCCAGGGAGAGCCCTACCCCAGATATCTCTTTCTCCCTCCGAGTCAGCCAGGCAGCTCTGTTTCCGCACCTTCTGATGCATAATGCATTCAAATCGCGCGAGTGCACCGAGCCCCAGCGTAAGCCTTGTTTGTGTCTGGGCCAAGGAGGATGAAAGCCCGTTAGAACTAAATGAAGGCAACATTTATGCCAATTTTAAGGAATAATTGAGGTGCAGCACAGGGGAATTTGCTGAACTCCTCTGTCCTTCGAACAAGAAAGAGCCTCTTTTGTTAGGCAGCACAAAAAGTCACCCTCATTAAAACAAGCCATCTTTATCAAAACCACATGGAGGATTTATCGTCTCACCCATATGCCGGAGCCTTTCAGAGATATGCAGGCAAAAAGTGCAGGGAGAGCGAGTACGGAGCCCTCATTTCAAGAGGGCTAATTATCAAAGCCCCACGATCCTCAGGTTGATATCGATCATGGCAACACACACAAGGTTGTGCCAGAGTTTTCATGACACCAACCCTACCTGGGCTGCCTACTGGTATCACTGCGATAAATAATTGCTAATTTGCACAAAAGGAACAAATGAGACACCATGTAATTGAACAGGGGGGGGACAACCCAACAATAACATTAAGATATATAATTGACTTAATATCAGACGCTCTTCCCCCAGCGAACCTTCCTTCATCCTCAAAGTAATTGTGTAATGACATTTATGTGTTATAGACTTGTGACATTATAAATGACACTTCTGTCAGGATTGTCAGGCTGTGACAGCCTCGGAGACAGCTCCAGTGAGAAATTAATCACTTCTGAGGCTTGAAAGTTGCTCATTTATCGCTGCCAAACAAGATCTTGCAATGAAACGGAAGCTTCCATCCACTCCATTCTCCCTACGCAAACTCTTCCTGGGGACCATGCTGGCACTGGTGAGGCCGCACCTCGAATCCTGGGTTCAGTTTTGGGCTTCTCACTCCAAGAAGGACATTGAGGGGCTGAAGCATCTCCAGAGAAGGGAATGGAGCTGGGGAAGGGTCTGGAGACCAGGAGTTCTGAGAGCGGCTGAAGGCTCTGGGGTTGTTTATCCTGGAGAAAAAGAGGCTGAGGGGAGACTCTCTTCTAGTCAAAGGACAACCAAATTCTTTATCCTCATCTCCACTTCTCCTCTCAACCTTACCACCTCCTTATAGTGTACACACCTCTTTAAATATAGGTATGTGTTATATATGCATATATTAGCTTCTACATGTTTCACATTTCCAGGACTGCGGGCCATGAAGAGGTTAAATTATTTGTTGGGGAAAAAAAAAAGGACATTTTGAAATGTACTGTTCATAATGAATACAAAAAGGAAAAGAAAACCTTCTCCAGATCAGTGTAGGGGCTATTATTAGACTATCAAACTGTCATTTTTCAAAGCATTTCAATTGTCACAATTGTTTCTAATGGCTTCTAAAGCATTATCTAATGCCTAGGCCAAAAAAAAGGAAGAGGATCAAAGCATGTCGAAAAGCACTAGTCAGCTCCATGACAAATAAGTGTTTGCAGGCTAAACTCTTCCTATCCCATTTGCCTTCAAAAACAATTGTGAACTTCAAACCAAGATGGCTTTATTTTGTTCTTTACAGATGCAAGTGTCCTTATGATTTTCCTCTTTTTGTTGTTTTTGATAATACAGTAGCATGTTAAAGGAAAGGATGACCTGGTTGTAGTCCTTTAGCATTGCTGCTCCAGCTGCCTTTGCTGGCACAGCTCAGTGATGGTCCTACAGACACGGAGAGAGATGTGGAGGTTCCAAAAGAAGCAAGGGTTTGAGTTGGAATGGACTTTAAAGATCATCCAGTTCCAGCCTCCCTGCCATGGGTAGGGACACCTTCTGCTGGATCAGGTTGTTCAAAGCCTCATCCAACCTGGCCTTGAAGGTTGTAAACCACCAGGATTTTCATCATGCAGGTCCTAACTTGTGGTGGATGATGGAAGTGGCTGGAGGACAGATGAGTAAATAAAGAATATAGAGTGGATAATGCAGGGAGTGTCCTGCTAAACTCTATGAATTAAAGACATCTGTGTTCAGTATTTGGTGGAATACATGGTCTGGGGGGGTCTGAAGCACCTGGGACCTGCAGCAAGCCATTGGTGACTGTCACCAGTGCATAGGGTGAAGGGCTTGTCCTTCTGATAACCTGGAACCTTCCTCCACTAGGATGTCAAGAGACACAGAAGAGCTATTCCAGACATTGCTGTGAATCTCCTTCCCCTGTTACTTTTCCCAGACCATGATGTCGCCTCCTTCTTCTGTGTTTTCACATAAATTAATGAAATGACTGTGAGCTAAAAGAGATTAAAATGACTAGAGACTGGTACAAGTTGCCTACAGAAATAAGGAGGGGTTGCCATTCAGATAAGGCTTTCGAGCTTGCCATCTTTAAAATCCTTGCGCCTTAGTGAGGTCTTTAGGAACAGGTGAACCCTCCCAATCGTGCTGTGGAGGGCAGAATCTCCTTCCCACCTTCTGCTGCAGTCTGGTTTGAAAGCACCATTGGACACCTTTTCCCATTTCCACACCTCATGGTGTGGGTGGCAGTGTGAGTGGGGACCTCACAAATAGTCACGTTTATGACATGGAAACCACACTGCTCAGAGCAGGATCTGCTGCCCCAGCTTCACATAAACCCAAAGAGCCTGCAGAAGGTGGGCAAGTGTTCTGCAACATGGATGTCCACCTGGAACCAAATCCTCCCAGCCCTCGGTACATGGTGCTCCACCCCACCATCCCATCCCAGCCAGCTCATGGGATGTTAGGTCACTGGGGCAAAGATTCCTTATTCCTCACTCTGTTGCCTTCCTGCCTCCCTTAGCAATGCCTGCCCACAGCATCAGGGGCTTTGTCTTCCTCTTGGGACTTTTCTTCCCCCATCTCGTGTTCTGTCTCTGCTCCCAGGCAGGCAGGAGGGCAGGGTAGGAGGCTGCTGCTCCATCACTTCTGGCACCAGGGCCACGAATGCCTTTACCTCTAAGCCCTCACCTAATGCTCATGTAAGATTAGGCTGCTAATGTAACAGATATTTTCTTTCAGCCCAAATGACAATGGAATTTACAAACTGATTCAGCTTAACCGAGTGTGACTGCGATAGGCTAATTCCACGTTCCTAATTAAATTACATTATTTTCTAGGTGGAGGTTTATGAGCAGAGGTGAAGAGTAATGATACAAGCAAGGCGCGGAATCGCGTGTACATGTTAGACCTGAGACTCTCGTCTAGGTGGCAAAATGAGTTATTCTATTTACATCTTTTCTAAATGTCACAGTCTTCCCCTGTGTTTAATCCAGGGCTGTTTACACAGAGGCAGTCTCAGAAGAGGAAATGGGAGCTTCTCAAAGGGAAAACTGCAAGCCTGACTATAGAAAGGAAGGAGTAATTATCTGGATTTTCTCAAAATCACCCATTCCTATGTACAAAAATACTTCTTTAAATCCAACAACATTGCTGCAAGATGACTTATTGAACAGAATTGGCAGCAGGGACAGGAACCGGAGTATTGAGGCTGGTGTCTCTGCCTATAGCCACAACCTGCCTCTGTTAGGAAAAGAGCCCAAATTCCCCATCCACCACCCACCTCCAGAAAGCCCCACTGCAAACTCAGCCACCTCTTTTGCTGACCCTGTCCTCAGTAAGGAAGCGGTTGGAATCCAGCTTTGCATTGTGGATGTTCAGTGGCAAAATATGGATCGCAGACTTAGAGAACTTTCTGAAATCATAAACAAAAAGGGAAGAAATGCAAGAAGTGGACCTACAACTTTATGGCCTGTGAAATGCCTTTTACAGGTCCTTCCGTTTGGATGGACGGTGCGAGGATTTGGCATCTTATGGGAGATGAGTATTAAAACCTACCTGCGACAGAGAAGATCCTGTGCTGTTAGATTCCTCACGAGCTTATTTGGTTTCCACCGAGGAGGTCCAAGGACTTTCAGACACATTGTAATTCTAACAGGAATGTAGAATAGTTGTGGATTTCCAACACTACAAAGTCATAAATACATGGTGGCAAGGAGCAAATCCTAAATCACTAGAGAGTGCAAGAAAACAGTGGAAGGGAAAGTTTTGAACCCATCAGAAAGTGTTGCAGATCCCTCCAGCGCTTTTCAAACCCCATCTCTCTTTTCTTAGTGTAAATCATCAGACATTGACAGTGAACTCATCTCACGTGAAAGTATCTGGATTTTGCAGGAGAAAACCAACCTGGTTTGATCGACCCACTACAGATAAAGTAAGAAAGGCAGCAACCAAGCTGTACCACCTCATAGGTTATCCAACACCTATAGTGTCCGATAGGCTTTCAGAAGTTGCAAGCAAGTTATGTACCCAAATCCCGTCTTATTCCAGTAAGGAGCTGAGATCCTAATTTGATCACATGAATAGCAGACACACTGTGGTTAAATTACCTAGAAAGATGAATGATGTGGCTATACAGGTTGCAAGTGGTGGTGAATCTGCTCTGTTCCCTTAGGAATTTACGCCAGAGCTCTGTTCTCCTCATTTAAACAATATCTTATTTCCAAGTTAGTTCTCTCTGATTTCACTAGTCAGACAATAGGTTTCACAGCATCGACTTTCATTGCAATCAAAGAGCTTTAAAACTGCTCATCTCACTCTTACGCCACCCTTTGGACCTGATGGAAGAGTGAAGGGCTATTCAACATCACAGACATCGACACCGGAGAGAAACCACAACCAAACTGACCCCAAAATGCTGGCTCTGTTGAAGTTCACCCTGGTTCTGAACTCCTCTATGAGAGTAAGGATGTCAGAACCAAACTTTTAAATCCCTAGGGATAAAACACATAGCCCTCAAGTTCTACATGAAATCATCAGAGAAATAAGGAGGTTCTCACCACATTTTAGCTCTGGACGATTTACTCTGTCCTCTTGTAGCCGCTGTGTCATAGTTCAAATCATCCTGGCTACCTTCATTAGAGCATTTGATTCCAATACATTGATTTTGATGATGTACTGAGAATTAGGCAGATACCTCATTTACAGTGACTTGAGAGCAAACTTAGGAAGGCATAATTGAACCTTTGCAAATCCCGCAATCGCATTTAGACAATCAATTATTTTGTTTATCTATTTATACATGCTAATGGGGGCCAAGGAGGGTAGCAGGGAAAAAACGAGGTGCTTAAGCCAGTGTGAAGTTCGTAGGTATAGCTGAAACAGGATTTTCAAGCTGGGGCAGGAGTGGCATTGCATGTATTTGAAATGGTATCTAAAGCAGAACACATGCATAGGCAGAGCAAGCTTCTCCAGGTGCCACAAGCACCACATAAACGCAGCATCACAGTGGAAGAATAAGCTTATTTTTATGTAAAAAAAACCCCCATGAATCTTAACTTTAGCCACAAAGGGATTCATCACAAAGACACAACTCTAAAGATGCAGATGGGTACTCACTGGAAAGTACGATTCTCCTGCAAAGTCCCAGCACTTTCCAGAGTTCAAAAATCCAACGCTTTTCAGATTCTGGCTGTAGTCTTTAAGTGCTGAGAAAGGAACAGTCATAATCAGCATAAATGAGCATAACTTGCAGAAGCCCAAACCACAAGGTGGAAGGTAACTGGGGAGGAGACCCAAAATGAAATGAGTTCTGTGCTGTTGTGTCCGTGAAGACAGGAAGATATTTGTTCCTGTTAACGATTTATAGCTGGGATTTCCAGCACTATCCATAGGACACTGGCACCCAAAGTGCATCAGAAACCACATTAACTCACTAAGTGTTTTAAAACTCATAGCCATAATAATCGTTACCATTAAATTGTATTCTTATTACTAACAATAACAAGAATAATAATTATTACGGCTGTTAGTTACCATTATCATTACTATTATCACCTCCTATAGTACTAGGGATCAATTCAAGCAGGAGACAAATGAGGATCAGGCCAGGGAGGTAGATGGGAAGGCCAAAGACAGAAAGGGAATGCTAGAATAAACAATCCCAGTCCTTTTTTTTTTCTTTCGGCAGCCAACGACAAAAGATATCCAGCTGTCCTAGCTCCAAGGAGGGGCATTCATACATCAACTGCTACAGTTAAAAAGCTTACAAAAATCTGGTTATATTTTTTAATCATCTTGCATTTTAGACCTTTAAAGTACAAATATGGATTTCAAACATATCAGGGGAACAAATTAACTTAGAAAAATGGCCGTACTTTCCAAGGTTGCACCTGCCATGAAATTGCTCCAAGTTTGCATTTTCCCTCCGTCTCCAGTGTGTCATTACAGCAGATTGATCGCCCTCCTCTCCTCGGCAACTCCCCCATTAGAGGGTTATTGTATGGAAATTAATGGGAGGCTAGAAACATTTCTTTTGCAGCTGCAGTAGTAGAAGTCAGTTTTGATTAAGCACTTGAAACCCAGCAGGCTGGGGTGATCTCTTTGCTTTAGTTCCCTCTTTTATTATCACTGGTGTCAAGTTTTGTTACTTTAGCCATTCCCCTGGTACTCCCACTGCATCCTTGTGTAATAATAGGGGTTATTTTTTTATGTGCACATCTATTTACTTTAAATATGTACGGACTGACTCTCACTAGTGCAAAATCCCTTTACACCACCCTTAGCACAGCTGCAGGACTCACTGATGCACATGGCAAAGGCTTGTTTATGCTGGCTGAGTGGAGTAAGGATGTAAATGAGTATCAGGAGCATGGATCTTTTGCTGTTCAATTACCCTAACAGCGGTTATATCGGATCTCACATTTAATGCGTACCTGCTTGGTCTCTTATTCATCTTTCTGTTTCCTCCCTGCCCAGTTTGATTCCGTACCCACTGTCAGTTGGCAAATAACAGACGTACAAAGTGTCTCTTATGAACAGAGACCGGATATTAATCAAAGCCCTGATGGAAGAGAGGTGGTAAGAAAGTTGTAAAACGCATAACCATATATGATGCTCAGAGGACGGCATCTCGCTTCTCCCACTGTCTCAATAGTTTTTCTTGCAAACAGTGATCTTGGTGGGTAGAAAGAAACAAGGGAGGGAAGTTTCTTTTAAAGTCATCCCACCGCAAATCATGCAATAATTGAAAAAAAAATGTAACTTCACACTGTGTCAGCTCGAATTACGGTCTTGGAGTTGGAAAAGGAAACTGGAGTCATTTTGACTGAGCTGCAGGGAGAAGCACAGGGCAGGAGCAGGGAGAGCACGGGACCCACAATCCCCAGTCCTTTCCCTGCACCTCGCCTTTGGCAGAGCAGTGCCATTTGCTCCTGGATGTAGCACACAGACCTGTAAAAGGTGAGGTTACACCTTCCTGCAAGGTGGCACAAGGCTGTTGCAGGTTTCTCTTGACTTTGCTGTTTAAATCCCAGAGAAACCTCAGGTCTGGGGAAGGTTCTTGCAGCGCATCTCTTCCTGAATGCTTTTCCTTTAGCAAAATGTGGCACTTTCTTAGTCAAGAGACACAGATGGCTCTGGGTGTTGGAGATGGCTCTGTATGTTGTTATACAGACACAAAAAGCTTACCAACCAGGCTGCCCACCTCCTGTTCCCAATCTAGTTTCCACTTCAAGTGTAATTTCTAACCAGTTTCAAGTAGGAAATGTCTTTATTTCCCTTTTGCCCACCCCCACCCCCAAGTACCTAAATCATCTGCCAATAACCACTAACGATGAAAAGCAGAGTCAGGCTTTTGGGACCAAAACACAAAGCCATGCCCAGCAAGGCCAATCCCACCAAACACCAAAGCTCTGTGTGCCAGGAGTCGCTGCGGCCACAGCCGAGTGCTGGGAATGTTCAGAGCACGGCAGATTCTGCTCACCCGGCAAGGTGTGGTGAGGACCAGTGCCGGGAGAGCTGATAAAGTGGCACCTTTGGGGGAGAAGAAGAAAAGCAAAACCTTTAAGGGATTATTTATGGGGCTTATAAAGGTGCCTTTTGAATATCCATCAATCAAACAGTCAGTTAAAAAGTCTGCTCAGCACACAAGAGAGTAGAAGGCGTAAAGAAAATTGGATACGGCGTACATTTGAGATGTGCAAGCTGCCATCCATAATCTTCAGCGACCTGTTTCATATGTAAAGCCCGGCAGTTTGGCGAACATGATGTGAGCAGGGATGCTGAGGCACTGAACAAACAAGCGCTTGGCTCACAACTGGGGTGGCGGTTTCTCCCACTAGTTCTAACAGCTTCTCCACTCCACTAGTTCTAACAGCTTCGGGAGGAATAATGGCAGGCAGGCAATAATCTACACAAGAAAGGAACTGAAGATCTTTGAGTGCCAGCCAAAGGGCTGTAACCTGCCTTCAAGGAGCAAATAAAACCAGGAAGACAATAACAACAAAGCAGTGGCTGACTGCAGATGGGATAAAGGGTAATTGCTGGCTGAGCATATGGCCTGCGAAGGGAACAGCCAGCAGAGCAGCGGAGCTTCACAGGCTGGTACAGAGCCTACAAAAGCTGTAGGTCGAGAGCAATGGGCTCATGACGATCACTGGTTTTATGGCTGGTTCCTTTGCATCCTCACTACTGCAGGAATAAATTACCGATCCATGGCAAAAGCTTTTTTTTTTCCCAGGATTCCCCTTCCTCTCTTTCTTTGTCCTGATTTTGCAGTGGCATCGGTAAGTGTAATATTTCAGTGAATCAGAGCAGCAGAGCAAGGCCCTTCCTCACTTTCCTCATTGCTCAACCCTTGCTTGGGCTAATTCTGAAAATAAAAAGGGCTTTTTTTTGTATAAGCAGAACGAAGAGACAGAAGCTGGTGTCTGAAATAAGGGTTCCACCACCAGAGCAATCTTCGCGTGGCTCATTCCAGCAGACAGCTACTCGAGGCACTGCTTTACATTTCTTTCTGATGCGACTTACACATTTAATGACAAAGCACTTTACCACAACTCCCACTTATCTTATTAAATGGTCCCAGAACAGCTCTGAGAAATGTATTTAATATGAAGGCATCTATTAATTAATAAGCACATTAGTCAGCAATCAATACTCAGTTGATGATATTGTGTAAATTATATATGTATAATAAGGATATGTTTCTGCCTTCCTCATCTGTTTCAAGGCATATATTGAAAATGAGCAGTGCAGAACGGCTTTGCATTTAAAAAAGTTTGATTAAAATTATTTTTAAATAGACTAATCCTATGAACATATTATATTGCATAAAATTAGCCCTGAGCACAGTCAGTTTATCACCTCGGTCTCTTCACAGTCCATTGATTAACCAGACACCGGGAGCAGTCTGTTCTCTTTACTGCATTTGTATTTTATTGTAGTGATATCGTTATCGGCTTCCAAATCCTGAGCGAGGCATTCCTAGCAATTACTTCCTCTTGGCCTGCATCAAATGTTCAGGCAATTCTCAGGCCAATCCCCTATTGCCACTTGTATCACTCGACGACAACAGCTGCAACCTGAAAGAGCAGATCGCTGCCCTCAGCGACGCTCTCGGACAGTGCAGGCGCTCCCATCAGCACCTACATGACAGCATCCCTGTGCCCTTACACATGGACCGCTCCGACAGAGCCCACCTCACCGCTGCAGCTGGACCCACATCCTCCCGGACACAGAGACCTTCTTCAAGATGAGACCCCTGGGGCTCCTGGGGCCACTTGTGCTCACGCATGTAACTTAGCGTCTGCCTTTGGAGCAGCAGGATTTGCTATTCCTTCTATCCCAAAGGTGTGTTCCTCATGCTCACCTATGTATAATAATAACCAGAGAGCAACCCCTGCTCTGCAGAGCTGCCATAAATGGGAATAACTCAATACAATGGAATCATCCTGGGGTTCTGTCAATATGGGGATTTGCTTCTGTCCTACTACTGAGGTTTAATAGAGCTTAAGTTCTCAGCCTGGACATTCTTGAAGTGGATTAAAAGGTATTTATTTTACATTAGGAAGCAGCCTGCTTAGGTGCGAAGTTAATATATTATAATATTTAATGCATTAATGTTTATATTAAGATGTTTAATTTATATTACATTAATAGAAGCCATTTACACAAGTAGTTTTACCTGGAAAGTTTTAACTAAACTAGCTCAAGCTCATTTCCATGAGCATACACAAGCCTTGGGGCCAATGAGTTTTCTTCTAAGTTACCACTCTGTGTAAGAACAGTGTATGTCCTCTCTTCCTACACATGCAATTCTAAGTTAGTCTTATTTTTAGTGTATCCAACACTGCTTTGCTTGCAGACTGAGGACAGATTCATGGCCATTTTCTTCTCAATTCTGGTATCCGATAGCTACAGGACCTGCTGAAATACAGCAAGGGTTTCTTTTCTCATAGGCAATGGTGTTTGCCTGTTGGCATCCTGGCAGCCACCCTCCAGAGCAGAACATTACCTGAACCCAAAGTTCTTTACCGTGTGCTGCAATTAGAAATTACATAAGCACTCATTAATAAAGCTCATAACAAGGGAATAAGCTGATTTGATAGATCGAATTTAAGATCTTCCTTGATTCACTTGTGGGCGGAGGCAGAAGGGGAAGGGAATGATGGAGATGGTGTCATCCCAGTAGACAGCCCTGGGCACTGTCCTACCAGCGCTGCGCGTGAGAGGGTGCTCTGCTCCCACCTAACTCCTGCACTCTTTCCCCAGCTGGACTCCCTGGATTTACACCTTTCCTCACTCGCAGCTGTGTCATGAACTGACAGAGCAAAACTGAGGGAGCCCAGAGCCTGAAGCAGGACCGGAGGAAGCAGCTGAGGGGGCGTGGGAGCTGCTGGGTGGCAGAGGTGACGCTGTGAGCAAGGAAATGTGTTTCAGGAACAAGCACCGTCAAAAAAAAGATGCTTTTCATCAGCCTGTGTGGTGCCTGCATTAGAAAATAAGTCTGGGCTGGGCAACAAGCCCCAAGAGTTTCCAGTTAGTGCCCTGTCCCTTATATTGTCCATACATCCAGATACCCACACTGCATTGGAGTTTCTCAGTGGTGCACATCCAGAGCCAGCAAATAAAAACATGGGGTATTTTTCTCCCAGTCATTCAGCCACTGGGTTAAAGTGGTTGGAGAGGAATGCTCAGCTGAGGTTGCACATCCAGGCCCTGGATCATGGCTCTAATACACAAAATAGACTTCTTACCTGGTCACCAGAAGCGAAGCCAAAACAGGAGGCCAAGTGCACGCAGCGCTGATGATCAGTTGGTTTTACCTCATCATCTCTGAAACACCGCAGATCAGGTACTTCTGGAGGTCAGCACGTGCAGCTGCAGAGGATGTTGCAATACCTGTGATAAAAATAAAAACATAATGTGTTCTGATAGTCAGATTGAAAATTGGCTTGAGGGTCTTCACGCATTGCTTTCTTAATGATGTGAAACATAATAGCCTTGACTGTAATAAAGATGAATTACTTTTTAATAAAATAATGAAACTCCAGTAAACACTCAAGGTTTATCACTTAATTCATCCCCAGTGCTCACACAGAAAAAAAAATCTTTAGCTACCCCGTTTTTAATATTCTCAGTGATGAGATTTCCCTAACCCGCTCCACAGTAATGTGTGCCTCATTTCCCTGGACAGCCCAAATAGGCCATAACTTCCTCTCCGGCAGAGCACTAATGCTGTAATTTAGAACTTCTGTCAAGATGAAAGATCTTCCCAGGGAGCTGCAGCGGGCCCATGGCAACCCTTCGGCACAGGGCTGGATAATGAAGTTTTCATTATTAAATAAAGAAATTTGAGGAATGTCATAACCTATAAATCCATCCTTCTACAACACATCAGCACACGAGTTTGTTTGTTTCTCATTCCCTCCTATCCCTCCTTGCTCCCCTGTTTTTTGGCTACCTTTTAAGCTGCCACGGAGATGAATTCAAGGATCTCCCCTGGTCCTGGGGCGGCAGGGATTGGATGCAGAGGTTGGAGCACCGATGGGAAGGCAGGGGCTCCCATCCCTTTGCTGGCAGAGAGGCTGAGCCTGCAGTTTGGTGTTACCTGAAGGAAATGCAATGTGGATCCATCAAGCTCAGAAGCACTAAGAATGATGTAAAGAGGGTGTTTTTCAGGAGGAAATAAACTACTGCTGAATGGAGCCATGGTGGCCTTTTGGTAAATGCAGCGAACAAAACCAAAGGCAGATTTCAATAAAAAAGTTTCCCAGCACTTAAGGCTCATTGAGGCAAATTGGTAGAAACCAGCAGGGTAACTTGTTGCCTTCTGAAGACATAAGAAATAAAATGATGAACTGCACAGAGACCTGCTCACCTATCAGAAAATTATATTTCTTTTTGGAGTTTCAACCCTTGAACGAATTGAAAATCATTTTCCCCTCCCAGCATAGAGCTAATGGGAAAGTTCTGTGTGACAGCACGGATGCTGTCTAATGATTTGCTAAAATCCTACTAATTTAAAAGGAAAACCCCGCATTTGAAGATGGTGAATGGATTCTGCATTTCTACAAAGCATTAGGAAGGCAACATTTATCTGAACTCGGGACCAGTGCTGATAACTGCTCAATTAGTTGTGATTCAATTCACTAAAGAAAATGCCTATTTCATTAGCACAAAGCAACAACCACCAACCACAAAATAAATCATTTGGAATTGCTCTACGGACTGGTTTGATAGTGTGTTAAGCTTAGAATTTTAGCAAGGCCACGACGCTTTAATTGGAGCCCTGATTTCATGTCACTGGGTTCACTTCAACCCGTTAACGGTCTTCTCCCTTTCCTTGAGACAACTGGTAGATAGACCCAGATCAGGGAGTTCCGACTGTGCAAACCAGGTGCCAGATTAGGACATACTACAGCGCAGGGTAAAAGTATTTGGGATGTTGTTCCACTACATTTTGATGACTGAGTGCCCTTTGCCAAATTCAGTTGTTGCCTTCAGCACATTAACAGAGGATTCTGGTTCTGCAGAGCAAACACATCTTCTGCTGCTGCCAAAGACACTAAATGGGGGCGCACAGGTAGCAGAGATGGCACAGTTTCATTTTGCAGCTTGAAAGTAGCCAAGGATGCTTTGCTGGCTGCCAAAATAAAACACCATCATCACACTAGAGCTTCAGAGCTTACAGCAATCAACGTGAAAATCATATTTTTTCATCTTACGAGAACAGATAAATCTTGATGTCAACTTTAGGGGGGCAGGTGCGCTGGGTAGGACAAAACTAGATGCAACCAAACTGAACAAGCAGTTTCCTGCCTTGCTTTTTGCTGATGCTACGGGGATAACCTTCAGTGAGCATTTTCTCTAGGAACACCTCGTCATTTGTGCTGTCTCACAACATATCCCGTTCTTCTTGGGGGTCTGCAGGAAAGCTGGGGAGGGGCTCCTGATCAGGGAGGGCAGGGAGAGGATGAGGGGGAACGGTTTTAAGCTGAAAGAGGGGAGATCGAGATGAGATCTTAGGGAGAAATGTTTTGCTGTGAGGGTGGGGAGGCCCTGGCCCAGGTTGCCCAGAGCAGTGGTGGCTGCCCCATCCCTGGAGGGGTTCCAGGCCAGGTTGGATGGGGCTCGGAGCCCCTGATCCAGTGGGAGGTGTCCCTGCCCATGGCAGGGGGTCAGACTGGATGATATAGAGGGTCCCTTCCAATCTAAACCAGTCTATGATTCTTTGGAGGTCCCCCTCTCTCACCAGTTCTGTTTTAAGCAGGTTTTAAACCCACTTCCTCAGCACAGATAAAGTTGATAGTTTGCACAAATTGATTCCAGTGGCAATGCTGAGAGATGTCAAGTTTCCAGAAGGGAATCTATATTCCTATGAAAATAGCCTTGAATTTTCACTGTAGCGTTCCCACGATAAAGCTCAGGAACAGCTCGAGGCAAATCAGGACCAAAGGAAACGCAGCACGTAGATAGGGATCAGCAGTAAGAACTTGCTTTCATCTTCCTTAAAATAAACAAATAAATAAATATGAAGAAAAAGGAAAATAGTGCAAGGAGCGAATCTCCCCAAGGAAAAAGAGCTTGGGGAAATTCCAGCTCCCTGGCCACTAGGTGTCTGTCTTGACTCAAAATCCTGACCTGGCCAAAGGGAGCCACTGAAGCTGGACTGGGGGAGCTCTGCTCTTCCATCTTCCCTGGTCTTTATCAGATTGATAGGCTGCTCGAGTCCTGGACTTCTTTGTCTCTCGTTACCACATCAGCAGCATCTCTGGGGATCAGGTCCAAGCCCCCGGTGCTCCCTGCTTCCAGGAGCACTGATCTGGCCAAGGTGGTTCTCACCACGTCCCTCAGGGTGGGTGGCTGGGCTGGAGCCCTGTGCTGTTCTTGGAAGCTTTTCTATTTATGGAAATTAACGTCTTTCATTTCATTTAATTAAAGCACCCAGGAGCTATCGGGCTTATGTTTTTCAGGAGATTAAAGTATGCTTTTAGGAGGCAGAGAAGGGCCAAAGCCTGAAGCTTAAATCTGAACCAACTACTTAGTGGAAAGAGATGATATGAGATGCAAGTCCATGCTGCTGAGACTCAGCAGTATCCCAGATAAATTCTGAAGTCTGATTCCTACTGCGAAGTTTAAGCCGGGCAAAATAACACAGGAAGCACATTCTGATAGATTTCTGTTTCCACTACAAAACCTTAAGTATTCAGTAAAAAGACAAATACAAATGGCAATATAAACTACATTCCACTTGTCTGATTTATCCAGCTCTAAACCAATTCAAATACTCACCTGGAATGTACATTTTTAATTTCATAGAAAAACTGTGTGATAAAAGTCTACTGATGTCACAACAGTACAACTCATAGCAGAAAAAACATATAAAGATTGAACGGATCGACCCCACTACTGTACTACTGATTGACTCAGAGAAGATCCGCTTTGTAAAGGCAATTTGGAATTTAGCAAAGGTCCACGGTGGGAGTTCTGAAGCCATCTACCACAACCTCAGTATGCTCTGTTTCTTTGTCATACGATTTCTTTGTCATACCTTTATCTAGTCCAGCATCAGGCATATATTCTGATCTGATTCACAGCATCATAAAACCCAAATCAATATCAACACCGCAGGAGACAATGGACTTTCACCAGTGCAGCTGTGGTGAGATCAGCTTCAAGCCCTAGGCCATTCCGTATTATGAGTGGCAAGCACCTAAAACTATCCTAGAATAGCAAAAAGCAGCCACATGGATGATTATCTACTTGTGTTTTTCAGCTTGCATCAGAAATCTCTATATCTGATATGCATACAATGCCAGGTGAAGAACTCATCAATATTTAATCCACCTAACCTTAAGAGGGTTGGAAGGTGCGCACTAGTGACCTGCTCACGTGCAAGAACTGCTTCCTGTGCTTCCATGTGGCACGGAAATAACACATTTGTCATTTTGACATTTTCAACATCTATCTGATCACACTGCTGTCACTCAAAGGCTGTTCTGCTACCGGTAGCAGACAATGTACAGTGAGATTTATACATATCTAGAGAAGTCAACTTAGTTGGCATCCTAGTAGCCACCCTCCAGAGCAGAACATGACCCGAACCCAAAGATCTTTACCAGATGCTGAAATTAGAAATTACAGAAGTGGTCACTAACCATAGAATCATAGAATAGTTTGGGTTGAAAGTGACCTTAAAGATCATCCAGTTCCAATCCCCTGCCATGGGCAGGAACATCCCACTATATCAGGCTGCCCAAGGCCCCATCCAACCTGGCCTTGAATAATAATAATAATAATAAAAGTCATAATCAGGAAACAAACTGATTTGAAAGACCAAATTAAAAGTGTTTTCTTGATTCATATTGTGGGCAGAGGCAGGAGGAGAAGGGGATGATGGAAATAGAGTCGTCCTGATAGACAGCCCTGAGCATTGTCCTACCAGCACCATGTGTGAGAGGGTGGACTTAGTTTTATAATTTCAAATTGCACTTTGGCAGAAGTATCATGAGAAGTCACCCTTTCAGATGCGGCTCATCAGCAAGACAACACCACCAACACGTGCGTTACCACTCTGTGTTCCTTAGCAACCAGTAGCTGGCTTTCCTCCGGTCTCCCCTTGAAAACGCCACATGAAAATGCTCCGTGGTTCCAGCTGGCCGGCAAAGTATTGGAGCAGAGAAACGAATCTGCTGAGCTAAGGAAGCTTAGGTCAGAACTGAGTAAATACGGTAGAAAAGAATTTGCAAACATTTGTTCAAACCAAGGCTTGGAATTAGTCTCAATAGCACCCACGAGTCCTAACGTCTCTTGTACGCTCTTCTGGGGTACTTACACAAATGAACTGTTGGTTGAAAGGATATTCAGACAAAGTGCCATAAAAACACAGGCAAATACATGCTCAAATCTGAGCAGTTACGCAAATATTTTCTCTGATGACTAATGACACCAAGGACTTTTTATGCTGTTTGTGAACTTGGAGTCAGCTCCCTAGGAGTCTAGAATGTAACGTGGAAAATAACACCCGTCAGTAAAAAGCAGTGTAGTTCGAGACAGGGGTTCATGTAGGATTTATTAATACCTGAAGGGGACATACGGGAAAGTTGGGGACGGACTTTTTACAAGGGCACAGAATGATAGGAGGTGGAATGGCTTTAAATTGGAAGGGGGGAGATTTAGTTTAGACATTGGGAAAAAAATCTCCACGCTGAGAGTAGGGAGGCCCTGGCTCAGGCTGCCAGGAAAGTTATGGCTGCCCCATCCCTGGAGGTGTTCAAGGCCAGGTTGGATGGGGCTTGGAGCCCCTGATCCAGTGGGAGGTGTCCCTGCCCATGGCAGGGGAGTGGAACTGGATGGGCATTGAGGTCCCTTCCAACCCAAACCATTCTAAGATTCTATGATACTTCTATTAAGATCTAATCCAACATCTTTCACCAGATTAGAAAATCACTTTAACATCTTTGGAAACTATTGCTCATGTTGCCCGATTTATCTAAAAGCCTGCGAATTCCTCTCTGCAGGAATCTCTATATCCCAAGGCTGTTGCAAACGTCTGTCTTCTTAGCACCCGTCAGTAATTTCCTCATATCACGGCTTTAAAAATGCCTATATTCCTCTGACAAGTAAACTACCTACTTGAGCAGTGGATAGACCAAAACGTTGCAAAATCAAAGCAGGGCAGCTGTTACTGAATAATAGACACTGTGTCTGAACAACATGGAGCTTTTAAGGAACAAGAGGAGGTGAAAAGTCGAGGATGTCAGCAGAACACTAATGAGAAGTCAGCAGCAAGATATATGGGTGGAAAGTCCGGAGGCCCCACAGATCGCTGAGGTCAGAGATGGGAAGATGCACCGGAGAAGAGTCTCTGCAGGGTTCTGGCAGTTGCCCACCCTAAATCAAGCTCCTACTAGCTCAGTTGAGCTCAATAAACCTGACACATAGCCAAAAGTCTTCAACAAGCTGGATCTTGAAGAATAAGAAAACAACGCCCTGACAACATTTGTATTTGCATAAACATTATTTAATCAGTTCTGTGCCATCTCATTTCTACAGTAGGCTGTGCCCAGGCAATTTCCAAAAATGAGTTTAAATGCATTTAATTCTGGTGGGAATCATTTTCATTGTGACAGTTCCTGGAGGCAAAGTGCTCTAGAGGAGAGGCTAAGCAGGGACATGGGGCACAAACATCCATTCTGCTGTCGTTTCAGAGGTGGCTTGGAGAGACGCTTGCACACAGATGCAAGTTCAGCCTACATGGTGTAAAGAATTCAGCAAAGACTACTTCTATGGCAACTTCTTTGACGGGATTTTGAGCATAATAACTCGTTTCTACTCCACAGACATTAAAATTGTATATTGTGAGTAGCACCGATCACAGTTTCTGAGCTAGCAAATAACCCCTGTGCTCTCTCCAGGGCTTCTACTGATTGTGTTTCTAGAATATTTCTGCACATTTTACCTATGACACTTTCCCTCTTTCCTTGAAAAAAAAGACCTTCCTGGCTTCCCTTGACTCGGTAGCGGGAAAGCTTGTTAAGAGGAACTCAAAGCCTTTGAAGATAATTCATACATTGGTCAACAGCCATAACAACGTAGCTAAAATTACAAAGTGCTCCAAGCACTGAACACTGAAGACCTTGCATTTTGTAAAACTAATAAATCAAACTTGGTAAGTGTTAAACTTCTGGCTAAATCTAGATAGTAGGTGCAGCTTCACTTCCCCGATTCGCAGCGAGGTTATGCACTGCAATAACTCTGCCTCCAAAACACATTGAATCAGCAGTAGATTTTGCAACGTCTGGTCAGACCGCCTGATGTTCAAAGATTCACAGAAAACAGTTTATCAGGGGAAGCTGATCAAGAATGGCCTCTTTGCCTCTCTTTCTCTCTCTTGTCTGGCTCCGAGCGCACTATTTTGTTGATACAGACAGAAGCCACTTCTTTTGAAGCCCAACATTTATAGTGATGTATCATTAAAAATCAAACCATATGTATGTTCTCATAAGAGGTTTTTGCGGACTTTAGCTCAGCTAGCAACGGTGTCTGCAAAGTCTCTAATCAACTTACAGATAAAAGTAAGGCTTCTAAGGATGGGAAGTTGATGCTTAAGTGTATCTAGTCTGTTCTCGGGAGCACACATGAGCAGGTTCTCCCGTCGCCCCGGAGAAGCCCTGGGAAAGGGACACAAGGTAGGGCTAGTTTCTAGTGTTTTTCCTTTGCAAGAATAACAACATTATATAGATAAATCCAAGGAATATGTGGTCTTTCTCCTTGAACAAAGGATAAGCCCTTTGCCTAAGGTCAGTACACTTGCTGATTTAGGTCCAACAGCAACCAGATTGTGGCTGCTTAGTGTCACTGGGAGGACTCGGTGGTACCTGGGTGACCTCTCCATCTCATCTTGAACATCTTTTTTCACTTTCCTTCACCCTCAGCTTCTATATCAGCATAAGAGGTGCTCTAGTAACAGACGATTTGTGCTGTTTGGTTCAACGTTTTGAAGTAGCCTGAGATCCTCAGCTCAACAGCACTAGAGAAGGCAGCGACAAATCTGTAAGCAGACATCAGTCACCACGCACAAGAGCTGCCACTGCAGCTCTCCTAACCTGGCTGCATTTATATACTGTCCTCTGTATCCTTCTGAGGTTGTGCATTCACTTCTGAAAGCAGAAGATCGAAACAAAGGGAATGGGGAATGGAAATTTACTTCCATTTAGCTGCCACTGGGTTTTATGTGGAAAATGCACCCCACCCTCTCTATCTGAGAATCAGCAGGAACATAACTCCCAGTGCCTTGCTCAAGGGGAGATCTCCACTGTCAAGTTGATTTGTGATGCGTTTGAGTTGACAGATTGCCTTCGGCAAGGGAGGAGGTGGGTCTGCAAAGGAAGGAAGAAAGGAGATTAAACCTCCATCAAAATGTGTGGTTACCTACTAGGGAAGGGGAGAGGCAGTGGAGGAGGGCAGAAAGTCAAAAAGCACAGGAGCAAACTGCATTACCAAATAGGGAAAAGGTGAAAAGGCTTTAAGATTTTACACAAGAGCTCTGGCTTTGCAACACCTCCAGCACAAAGCTTCACTAGGGCTCCACAAGGTGTCAAAGCCTTTCCTCCAAGTCAGAGCCAAGCACCTTAAGAAAAGTTTTAGCAAGATGAGAGTCAGGAAGCACCAGGCATCTTGATTTTAAACAGCAGTGTACAGAGGAAGTAGAAAAGCAGTATGTCCTAGATATGCTGAGAATGTGCAACTTCATTTAAAGCTGATAGAAACCTGGACTGTTCAATACCCTTGAAAATAAGATTCCAAGTGATTTTAATGCTGTTTTGATGCTCAGAGAAGGATAACAGGTTGTAAATGCTGAAGATACACAGATATTCCCTGGTCTGGAAAAAATATGTAGTTACTGTTGAGGTAACTCCGTTTGTCTCTTTCTGGTTGAAGTGGCATCTAAAAATAATACCTTGGATGACACTGAAAGTGCAAGAAAAAAAAATCAGCATTTTTTTCCTGTTATGCCTGCAGAAAGACACACTATCATGATCTCAGAGGAGAAAAATTACAGCTCCTCCTTCACGACCACACACTTGAGCAACCCTAAATTTGCCTTATCAGACTTGCTCTGTGATTGAAGGAAGTAAAGAGTCAAAGCGTTTCCATCAGGTGGATAAAATGCAAACACCACACAGCTCTTTCTTCCTCTCCTCGTTCGTGCATGTTTTCAGACGTGGTGTCTGTCACCATCTTTGAAGACGGCGCAGATGAATAAGGACCCTGAAGGGGATTGTGAAGCTGCTGCATTCCTTCTTGTATTGATGCAGTGTCTCAATGGAAGCAGGTTACTACTGGGTGATAAACGGGGTTTGATTTTCACTGTTTCTCCCGTGTTACCTTCACTTCTCTGGGTGCATTTCTACACCCACAATGTTGAAACAACTGAGCTTCCTCTGGTTCGTTCCTTACAAGTGGCCACACCACCATGAACACACGAGGGCACAGCACAGCCAGCTCAGCCGATTGTCAAAAGCGTTTGATGTACCAACGTGAACCGTGAAACCAAATGAAAAATACCTATAGCATCAGTGGGAAAAGTCTGTGAACCTCATGGATCCACCTCACACTTGCTCTTACTGCAGCTGCCAACGATTTCACACTAAAGGTATTACCAAAGGCCAATAAATATTTAGAAAGAAACACGCCTCCCTATGCAATTAAACCAATAAATTTATGTCCCAATTGCAAAACATAAGTGTTTCAATAACTCTGTTCCCCCTCCTAACTTCACAAGCTGGGAGAGAGGATTAAGATCAATGGTTTCCCTTCTGACTCCGTCCTAACAATGCATCCAAATGTGAATATGACACCTCATGGGAGTCTGGATTGCAGGTGCCTCGTGGATTTTGTGATGCTCTTATTCGGAAAAGGGCAAGGAGGAGGACTGGGATTGTCTAATGGAAATACAGCAGAGATTACGCCTTGAGCATTCTACTTCAGTAACTCAGCTAAGTACGTAGCCTTAGCTAAAACATAGCAATCCTGGAGAGAAAATGTAAATCGTGGGTTTAAATAGCCACAGAGAAATATCATTTACAAACACCAATGACCCATTTTGCTTTTCTTTCCATTATATTTCTGTGTAATGATTTCATACTTTTCATACACTCTTTCCCCAACTTAGCACATTTCCTCAGCAAGTTATTATTACTAATTAATATTTTATGTATTTAAATGGCCAAGTATGTTGACATCTATTGCTATCAACAGGTGGACAAATTTCTCCAAGATCCTATTGCCATTTTATAGCTGTGCATTTGTTATTATATTTAGTGATCTTAAATCCATTTTCTTCATTACCTCCTTCAATGCTTCAAACGCCCTTGCTGCTCTCTGACAGTAACAACACAACCAAAAAGTTGCCTCAGTCTTTTGAAAGTTACTTCATCCTGATGCTTTCACAATCTCTGTTTGGTTTTTTTCCCACTGGGATGGAAAAAGAAGTAGTAGTGGGGTGTAAAAATCCTATCACGAGCTCTGTCTTTTCACCATTAGTTGACAAGCCAATAATTTCACTGGAATTCTAAGCTATTGTACAGCCAAGAGATATCTGGAGAAGCAGATATACATTTACTTTAGATGGCTATAAAATAATATACCTTTTCAAATTGCATGAAGCGGTTGAGAAACACAAAATTCTCCAAAAAAAAAAAAAAAAAAGTATTTATTTCTCTGGAGCTCAGACCCATACTTTCTTTCTATATCCTTTGTGCAAACGATAAACGTATCAAAGACAAGACTGCATGATAGGATCTTACAGATCAACGTAAGAAGGAAACACCAAGATGCCCAACATGACCACCAGGAACCAACCCAATGTGTGTTTTGAACCCATACTATTTAAATACCATGAAGACATCAACAAGTCTAGAGTTTTAGAAAGCTATCTTGTCTACTATGGAAATGGCCTCAAGGTTGCACCAAGGAAGGTTTAGATTCCAGATCAGGAATAATTTCTTTACTGACAGAGTGGTGAAGCACTGGCAGAGGCTGCCCAGGGCAGGGGTGGAGTCCCCATCCCTGGATGATCTTTGAGGTCCCTTCCAGCCCAAACCACGCTATGATTCTGCGAACACCAGGATTTCGCCCATCCATAGACTACAACCAGGATGAAGTTTAGTGGCCAGTGATGCGAGGCTCTCCAGGGGAGGGTGAGATCCAGAGGCTGGTGCTCAGCCGGGTGCCAGGACAACACTGACAGTCAGTTTGTTTCCATCGATCACCATTTCAGTGGTGGCTTACGAGAAGAGACAGTAAGAACTGGTAATGACTGCACACCGAAGGATTACCTCTTAAAACCATGAGGATCAATAGAAAAACCTTTCTGCTAAAAGTTCCATTGATAAGCTTAGACCCCAAGCACACATTGGCATTGTTCTCTATCTCAACATTCAACGTTCTTTTTAATTGCCCAGCAAATTAAAACTTTTGAAACGGCTTAATTACTGGATTTATACTTCATGAAAGATCATTTGTAATTATAGGTTGTTTGGGGAAGGGGGTTTCTCTTTTAATTCTAATTGCAAATAATTGACTGTAAAAAAATTCTGAGCATTACATTTACAACAAAAATGTGTCCTTTGAAGTCAATATTGGGTTTATACCTTTCTGCAAGGGGGATGCCCACGAAAATAGGTCTCGTTCCAGTCATATTAACTCGTTATGGTGGTAGCCATTGCAGCATTCAACCAGAGAGCAAAATACTCCACTAAAATAAAATGGTCCCCGCTCAGAGAGATTGCAGGGCATTTAGAGGGTGATGCAGTAACAGGTATGAAGCAAAGAAAGAAACAAAGAGGAAATGATGAGCACTGAATCCATCCTGAGCAGTTCACAAAATATCATTTTCCATACCCTCATTTTCTAGTGTCGTGTTCCCCTGCTTTTAAATGTCCTGTCACCACCACAAATTGCTTTCAAGGAGGGATGTGGAAGGAGGCAGTCTGTCACAGTGGATTTTAGTTCCCCTGGGACAACACGCTTAAGCTGGTCTCCTGGAAGGATGAAGCTTTCTACCATCATTACGGTACCTACTTATACAGTGAGAAGCGTTTGCTGGGTAAGAACTCCACACTTGAACATGTGCATTTCAAAGGACAGAAGAACTTGAAACGCGCCACTGGAGGCTTGGGAAACATCAACAGAGTTTGGAAAACCCGACATGAAGCACAGAAACCAGATGGTTTAAAAGTGAGACTGATCTGGTAATCTCTTTGAAATTTCTACTCCGAGAAAGGCATGAGGAGCTCTGGAGGCTGCACACAGAGGTAAATTATGGGTTTATTTAGGAAAGAAAGAGGCAAACTATAGAAAGTTCAGACTGAAAGGAACACCGTTGCCTGCGTTGTCTCACAGGGAGGAAAAAAGTGAGGTGCTTTTGTTCTGGGAGAGAATTTTTTTATCCCCATTTTCTACCAGGAAAGCATGAACCTATTTAAAGACATGTGATCACTCTATTCAGTAAAATAGTAGAATTATTCAAGGTAACTAGAGAGATTTGGGCCCAGGCTTGCAACTTTTCATTATTTTGTCCATGGCCTTTGGGGTGTGACTCATCTCTCTAAACGTCTGGATCTAAACTACTCACCTTAGGCTCCCTTGAAAGAGAAGAGAGAGAAATCAGCACTTACAAGGTGTGATTCATCTCCTCCTAAGGTAGTCACCTAAAGCTCGTCCCAAGAAGGGTCCTATGGAAGTGTCCCTCTCTCAGCCGACTGTAAGCAGCTGCTACAGAGACCTCTGGGAAGGGGTTTAACTTCAGATGCTTTGGGCAGCCAGACTTTTCCTGCCTTAATGTTAGGAAAAGGAAATACACGTGTGCCTGTGGTAAGTACAAAAAAAAGACTAAACTCCCCCCAAACCTTTCAATTTACTTCTGAAAATAAAAAGAAAATCAGCCTGCTTTTGTCTGCCCTGTTTGATTGTGTGCCTCGAAATCTCTGGAAAATCTAGTTTTAGCCCAACTATTGAATACAATGTCTTTCCTGTTCTTGGTTGCTTAAATTTCAGTAGCCAGTTATCATCCTTCTACTTTATTTGCTCTTCAATAAAAAAGGAAGTCAAGGTTTTCTGGATCTGATTCTCCCCTATATCCCAGATTAATGTATCCAAGATTAAGTTTGACAGAACTAATATTAGTTCAATTGTTCCTGGAATATCTCATCTGTAAAATGAGAGAAGAAATCAATTCAGTGGAATACCTAGGGGAAGAGGACAGGGGAAAAGGACTCCCTTGTAAAAGAAAGGTTTGCCACGATGAAGAAAAAAGGAAAAATACAAATATGGGGTTGTTTTGACAATAGGCTTTTGCCTGTAGGAATGCCCATTTCAGGAAGCCTAATATGGGCGAGTGGCTGAAGGAAAGCAACAGGGGGGGAAAAAAAACCAAGGAAAGAAAAATACAGCAGAGAGAAAAGAAAGCCAACAAGAAATAATAATAATAATGAGAAAAATGTCACATTAAACTCTGAGAGCAGCATCAGCAGCTGCCTACACCTGGAGGGTGAAGGAATGCAGACGGCAGCCAGGGCAGCATGCTGCATCTTGCGAGCATTCCTGCGGTGAAGGCAAGTCCCTGCAGCCCCAGGAACATTCCACTGTTCTCCCGCGCTTCCAGCTATGCTGCTTTGCAAAATGGAATAAAGTACGCATATGCTGCTAACATGGCCCCAGCCCTGCACTTCATGGGTAGCTGGGTGTCCTTGGGAATCCTGGCGTAGCACCTCAGCATCCCCTCATTTCCAGTTAAGGTGGGAGCTGCAGAGGAACAAGGCAGAGCGCCTGCAGTACAGCAAAGTGAGACAGTGTCCTGACCCCCAAGTACCCTCAGCCTTCATCCATGGTCACTCTGACTTTGGATAGTCGTTTGTAAGAGAAGGAAAAATGTGCACGTGCATTGGTTTGCTCAGTCTGTGTTTCAGCTCCGCACATGCATGAGGAAGCAGGGGAGACAACGCAACAGTCGTAAACAACCATAGAACCACAGAATCATGGAATGGTTTCGGTTGGAAGGGACCTCAAAGCCCATCCAGTCCTACCTCCTACCATGGGCAGGGACACCTCCCACTGGCTCAGGGGCTCCAAGCCCCATCCAACCTGGCCTGGATAAGATAAAACAAGCCTTTATTTTGTACCCCATGCTTTAATCCTCTACTTCTCTGCTGTGAAAAACAGCATTTGATTTTTAATCCACTCCTGACCTAGGTGTGGGATGCACCTCAAAAAACGTTAATAAGCACCTCATTGTCCTGATGACCACTCCAGCATACTAACTGTACCACGAGGGGTTTAAGTACGCACAATGAAATCTGATTAATCTCAGGACTCCACCAGCTCCAGTTCAACAGGACCAGAGCATCAACCAGGAGCATTATCTCCTTGCATTGCTGCAGCCTGGGACTTCCTGGAACACAGATTCCAGGACCAACCCGGTACAGAGTTAACCAGTTGAATTTATCTTCATGTATCCTGCTAGGATCCCCAGCTTGTACTAATAAAAAGCTGGAAAGGATAGATGGATGGGAACAGAAAGCGAGCGTATCAAGGCTTAGTTCAGCAGATGTCTTTGTGCTGCCTCCTTCCAGCTCTCATATGCTGCCTGCTGAGCTGACAAGAGGTGCACCGGAGTTAGGGGTGTTTTTTTTTCCTTTGCCTCCTGTTGTCTTCATAGAATTTTAGAATATGCTGCCAGATGCTCATTCATGCCAGAGCAGGATGAGTAATAGTTTCTTCATTCCTAAATGAGCCCCTCTGATTCATGGTATGTGCAAGTCATTTTCTCCAAACGCCCAGGGAATCAAAGTTCCTCATGGCCCTCCTGTAGAAAGATTAACATGCTCGCAAAAACCTGATTGGGAATGTGGGTAAATAATGCTGGTTTGTGTATTTGTTCTTTGCCTGCAGTTCTTCCTCTCTAAGCAAAGCCCATCAGCATTTCCATGGATATTACAGCCATTATCATAATGAGCATGAGGTAAATCTTGCTCACCACCTTCTCCCTAATTCTGCCCTGGCTGTGCTGTTGCAATCGCCATCAGACTGCACCTCCTGCAAAGTTGCGAGAGCTGGAGTGATGAGCTCACATCCAAAGAAGCCTTAGGTTCATATGCATCGCTTTGTACATTTTTCCAAAGAAAACATGCACGGAGAAAACTCATAAAATGCCTGCTCTTTCTTTTTTTGCTTCAGAACTAAGAGACTTGTAAATCACTGCTGAATGGGATGCTATATGCTTTTCTGCCTCTATTAAGTATTATGGGGAAATTAATAAGTAATGGGATTTGTGAGATGAAAAGCAAGGAAACCCATAGGGTAGGTGATGGAGAGGCATAATTTCAAAAGTCAATGAAAGGTTCTGTTCAATCACAGTTAAATTATGCCGATATTCACCAAAGTCTTGTGGTAAAATGCTTTTTTCATAAAATATTGAGACTCCTTTCTGCAGTGACAAATGAAGGCTCCCACAAACCCAGAGAACCGAAGGAGCTGGAGACGAGCCCTTTTTATATCATGTGAGCGAGAGAACAGGGTGTGCATTCAGAGCATCATCTCATTGTGCCCCAAAGCTGCTTAGGGTGAACTAATCCTCAGGACAGGTTCAGAGAACGTGCACCATGGGTTCAAACATCCCAGGCTCCCTCTCACTTCTTGCTCCTGACAAATGTGGTCACCACATTAATTCAAATATTATTTCCTTTAGGCTGCCCTAAACCCAGGCCAGTTCCACTCCCTTACGTCCTGCCCTTGCTCTGCATCTTCAAGGGAAAGAGAAGCTCTCAGAGCCACCTTCCACATAAAATAATAGAATCATTAAGGCTGGAAAAGACCTCAAAGATCAAGTCCCATGTACTGAGCAGAGGTCTGCAGGGTGGTCCAGCTGTCCATCTCGGTTTACTCTGCACGCTCCTCACGGCAGCAAGCAAGCTCTTGTTTCAAGCACGTGCCCCCCAGCACAGCCCTGGTCTGGCACGGAGCTTGTCAACACAAGTAAATGTAAATAACCCTCCAGGCACATCCCCTTCAGTCCTTCCAGTTCCTGCAGATCCATCGGCCTCGCAGTCAGGCATCATAGCGACCTGCCCGTGTGAATGAAGGGCTCTGTCAGAAATTGGCCGTAAGGTGATGTTACCTTTAACCATCTTGCTGCTCTGTATCATGCTTGATAAATACATTGATCTGTACAGGTTGTGCCATGTCACCAAGGCAGATCAGCAGATAAGCCTTCTCCTTCTTTTCTCACAGAAAAGAAAATCCTGTCACTGAAACTATAGAAGTTTTGTCCTTGGAAAGCCATTTTAGCAATTCAGTACGTGAAGCAATGGAAATAAAGGGAATGGAAGAGGGTCAGTACAACAGCACTGAACACCAGCTCTGTGACTGGGGAAAATGGATGCAATTTCTGACCCTGATGACAAATACATGAGGGGAAAAGTATATTAGCTGCACAAGTGTTTCAACAGAGAGAACACAAATGCCTCTTCCTAATGCCTATAGGTTCAGAATCCCCTCAGTCTTGGCATTCTCATTTAAGTCAGGATACGGCTCTCACAGAGGGTCTTCAGATTGCATAGGTTATGCGAAATGATGTCAATTTGAATCCTCCGTGACTTGGTCTGTTGATATCAGAGGTAATTTAGCCCTGGCACAAGCAACGACAGACTCAAACCCTCTCACACGTGCAACCACATAGTATCTGCTAAGTGTAGTCTTGTAGAAAATGGTTCAGCAGTGAAACTCTACGTTAGATCACATCATTTTAATGCTTTTTTTCCCCCCTCCTATTAAAGCTTGTAAAAAGTAATCTCTGTCTTGTGAAGAATTGTTTTGCATTTTAGAGACCTTAGGGAATTAGATGGGGCTAAGTAATTATCAAGGAACTTCCACGAGTTGAATAGAAATGGACTAAATGGGCAGAAAGCTCTGCAATGCATTAAGATAAGGAAACTGAAATTCAGGAAATGGATAGAAAAGATCGTCTAACCTTTCTGTGGGCTTAAGCCCATTTTGAATTGATTTGAATATGTATTTTAAAGGCTGTATAAAACCGTCTGCTCAAACATGCCAAAATAGCTTTGTACATCAACAATGCCTTTGACCCAAAGGGGAAGAAACCTGCCTCAGCTCAGATCTTTTCAAATATTTATAGATGGATTTTCCATTTTGACCTTAATTTGAATTGCACATTTATTTCTAAGAAAATTCCAACTTCTCCACTGTTGGCCAAATCTACTGAAATGCTCATGGGAGAGGTAATGAATATCGAGAGATGAATGAAAATTTGGAAGGAAATTTTGGCTTCGTGTGAAGAGATGAGCAGAGGCAAAGTGCTTCTGGAGTAATGGCACAGTTAAGCACAGGGATCCACCAGCAGTCAAGGCTGGCAGAATGTGGGCTCATGGGATGGAAGTCATTTGGAGGCAATTCAGTGATAGAATTAGTGTTGCCTCACAGGAGGGAGCACGTGCTGATAGAGGAAAGGAACTAAGATCATATCCAGACAAACACAGGCTTCCAAGTAATCTCAAGAAGTTGTAACCCCTGTTCTCATAGAATCATCAGGTAGGAAAAGACCTCTTGGATCATCGAGTCCAACCATACCTATCTGCCACTAAACCATGTCCCTGAGCAACCGTGTCCCTCAGCTTCATAGTTAACCCAAAACCCAATAATCCTTTCTCTTCCTATTTGACAATTCGTTGTTCAGGTTCAGACAGCAATTCCTGCATCTCCCACCCAGCTGCCTCCAACCTGCACCCAGGTGACAGCGCAGGGAAGGGCACCACCTCCGAGTTCCAATAAATGATCTTATGTCATCCAAGTCCTGCGCACGGGATATCTGCAGCAGTTTAAGGGGGGTTAACAATTACACAGGTACAAAAGGGTGGCACCACCAATGATGCTGGTTACTCTGCCTCCAGCGAGCAGTGCAGCCAGCTCCAGACTGAGCGTGGCTCTGGGACAGGAGAGAAATCACACTAAGATTTTATGAATACAATTACTTGAAAAGTAATCACCTATAGATATAAAGAGAGTTGCCTTCAGCAGTTCACACAGGCATTTATTACCACTTGTCACATCTTTTTTGATTAAAAAAAAAAAAAAAGAAAGATTATTTTTCCCTCCTTATTTGAGGAAAGACAGAAGCTGTGCCCTTCAGGCAGACCGCGTGGAGGAGTGCCCATCTCTGCATCCAAATGCTGCGTTGACTTATTGCCACTGTCTTTCCTCCGAGGTCCCGCACAGGCAGAGGCTGCTCGAGATCAGACACCAGTGTTGGACTGGGGGTAAATGGACAGTGGAGGTGGAGGTGAGCAGGGAGAAGACTCCATCATAGTCACAATCCCTGCACAGAAAGCACTGTTAGTGAAAGGCACAGCAGCTCAACAGTGCAATCTTCCACAGAGCCTTGTGTTGGTAGCATTTCAAGACAACTGATCTCTACATTGAAGTAAGGTGGTCGCCTTCACTAGCTCCTCCCAAACAGCATGGCTTGTGTAATAATAATTCCTTTTGCTCACAGAAGTGGTTGAATCACCATCCCTGTAAGTGCTTAAAGATAGGCAGACGAGGTGCTCAGAGATACGGTTTTGTGGACAGGTACAGCTGGGCTTGATGATCTCAAAGGGCTTTTCCAACCAAATGATTCTATGATTCTAATAAACAGCTGAAATTTGCTTAGTACCAAACCTACACCTTGGTTTTGACTTCTCCAAGAGGTCCAGGACCCACACAGCCTCCTCTGTAAGCTTCCCACCACTGCCCAACAGCTCCAGGGGACCTCCAGCCTCCCTCACCACAGGCTGCTGAAATAAAGCCCTTTTACTCAGGGGCATGAGAAAGCTCACAGGGATTTCATGTTAAAGCAAGTTATCATTCATTACTGAGGGTGAAGTGCCAGAAGCAGAGTGTAAAACAGCAATGTGGATTTTAATTCTTATTAAGTTCTGTAGTTTTATTATTTTTTTCTGTTGAATATTTATGCACTAATACAGTGTTAGAGGCTGCATCTCGCTGTAGTTTCCTCTCAATACTCCTACACTCCTTCCAAATAATTCCTCCCATGTTACAGGTGAAACCTGAAAAGAATGACCCTAATTTGCTATCAAAAGTCTCAGCGCATCCAGATTTCCTCTCACTCTCCATTTGGGTCAATGGGTATCACACATTTAAGGTGCAGATGAGGTAACTGCACACAACTTAAGCAAGTTAACTCTGATGCCGATGTAAAAATAGGGATTTCTGTGCTACTGGAGCAGCAGAATTGATGCAACGGAGGCCAGTGAGGAGGGGTGTGTCACCCTCGGGAATGCCAGGTGCTTCCTCTGGGCTCTGCATGAACTGTAAGTCAGCAGTATGGCTGAGGAAGATAAATTAGTTATATTGCTGTAAATCCACTATAACAGGAGACCCAGCCCCATATCACACAAAGCCCTCTCCCCTCCTCTCAGGAAGGAGTGAATATCTCAGTTATTATACCTAAATGAAGGCTCTGGGGAGACCTTAGAGCAGCTTCCAGTACTGAAAGAGGCTGCAGGAAAGCTGGGGAGGGGCTCTGGATCAGGGAGAGTAGAGAGAGGATGAGGGGAATGGTTTTCAGCTGAAAGAGGGGAGATTGAGATTGGTTATAAGGGAGATAATTTTTACAGTGAGGGTGGTGAAACACCAGCACAGGTTGCTCAGGGATGTAGTGGAGGACCCATCCCTTGAAATATTCCAGGTTGGGTTGGATGGGACTCTGAGCAACCTGACCTGGTTAAAGATGTCCCTGCTCCTGCAAGGGCGTTGGACTGGACAACCTGTAATCTTCCCTTCCAACCCAAACCCTTCTATGATTCCACTGCATACAAACACCATCAAACTTTAATAAGGTCCTGAAGTGAAAAGCAATTCTTTGATTAAATAGAAATATTTCTTCCTGTAATTAACCAGAGCACATTACAGTGAAAACCAGAAATGAAATGATGGTACTGCAACCGGATGCAGTGGAAGGTGTCCTTCCCCAGGGGTTTGGAACTGGATGGGCTTTAAGGTCTCTTCTCACCCAGACTATCCCATGGTTATATGATTCTACTGTTTAACCACTTTCCTCTGGTTTTCTTTATCACTTAACACAAGCACAGTGCATGATATTACAAGTTGTTATTACTGAACTTATTCAAATGCACACTGATCTTAATTTTAGAGGAGACTGAAAGGGATTAAAGCAGTAATTTTCTTACTTTCTAGAAACACCTGCCTTTCCCAAATAAACCACATACTCCCATCTCTCCCCCAAATCGCTAAGATTCAAGGTGAAATTTCTGCCTTGCAGAGTTATGTTCCTATTTTTGCACCAAAAGCCAGTGCCTACCACTTGATTTTTACAGTCCAACAGAGAGAAAATTAGTTTAGAGGTAGCATGACAAGTGAGGCTGAAATTTAGGAGCTTTACGACACGTTTTTACTGGGCGATTCCACTTTTATCACGCTGGCATTTTCCTAAGATGCTGTTACAATTACCCATTGTTCTTCCTTCCGTTTGCGTGGGGGCAAATCCCAGGGAATTAGCAACTTTATATTACCCTTGTCACCACGAGAGCCGTGCCGCATACCCTCGAGATGCAGATTTATGGAGCCACCGGTGGCAGCTCAAACAAAATAAAGGCCTTATTCTTGTCTGCATCACGAACAGCTCCCAATCGTGGGATCATAAAGATAACACAAGGGAAGACTAATTAGAGGGGTTAGCAGCGCCTCATAAAGACATCTTGCTGTTCTTGCCATGATCCCAGCTCTGTTAGGAAACCTCACACAGCCCCAGCGGAGCCTCAGCAGCGTCGATCAGGATCTGGCCCAGTGCTTTCGTAACTGCTGCACGAGATGTAACGTTGAAGTCTAATCCCACTTCAACTTTTGAGACAGGAGTCCACACCCGGGATAGCTGTAGGGAATCAAGGGAGAAATGGGCAATTGTTTTTAATTTCGGTTTCTAACGAAGACAGCAACGATCACTGAAGGGGATGGGGCATTTCCCAGTCTCCGTGCAGCACTTGCCAGCAACTCCTGCAGGGTGGGATTGTATTTGGATTGGCTCCGGATCCCCTGCCCTTAACCCCCAGGGACAGGCAAGGGCTTGCTCTGAGGGGCTGTATAAGCACATGGGCTTAAAGGGGGCTTTGAATCGAAACTATAAGAAAACATCAGTCAGGAGAGAGGTTTTTATTAGAGTTTGCTCTCTCTCATGTGTGTGCGCACCTGATCCGGGGGGGAGGAGGAGCTGGCTGTTGTTTTAAGTCTCTCTTTTCTTTTGTGTTCTGTCTGGGCAGGACCCATATGTCTGGAATGCACCTTAAAACAGCCTTATCTGCAGCACCGATCATTACATGGCAGGTGGTGGAGCCTACTTTATTTTCTCATTTCTCTTCTTCTTTTCTTCTCCTCCCTCTAACTTCCCCCTCCACCCCAGGGTAGGAATTTCTGAACCTCAACCAGTAAACGTCACATGGCTCACACACCTGGAATCCACTACATCCTTGCTCTGACATGGAAAAAGAAAAATAGACAGAGGAAGAACATGAAAAGCCAAGCCAGAAAGACCATAGACCACTTGGGAAGATGAATGACTGTAGTATGTTAAACTTGCAAAGAAAGTTAAAAATTAATCTTAACTCGTCTTCCTATCTAGTTGCCCCAGTCAACAATAAAGACAAATTGTTTCCCCTGCTGAAAATTAGCAGAGGCTTCAGTGACACTCCAGAAGTGGTGGCACTTGGCTGGAAATGATTTGGCTCAACACCCAAAGCCAAAAAGAGTGTTTACTACCCAGCTCTCCCAGCAAACATGGAACACCCCAGTGTACGGCTCATTGCGTGCCCAAGTTCTGTCTACACCAAGTCCAAGAAGCTCAAGAAGCACAACACAATTTTTATCTGGACAAGAGACCATGTAAAATGACCTTCCACTGCTCACAATGCCCTGGACTGCCTGGCACTACAATGCTTTTAAAATATTAACATGATTTTGTTCAGAGCTTTTTGTAATTGCAAGGGTTGGTTTAGGATCATTTACACACTTGGTGTAAATGTGTTTCTGCTGCATAGACAGCCTTTCCTGCATTCCTGTGCTGCAGCAGAGCCATCCTTAGCCTTGGTTTTCATCTTCATGTTCCAGCACAGCCTGATGCTCAGGTGCTTCATAGAATCATAAATGTTGGAAAAGACCTTTAAGCTCATCCAGTCCAACTGTCAGACCAACTCCACTGTGCCTACTAAACCATGTCCCCCAGTGCCACATCTACACAATCTTTAAACCTCTCCAGGGATGGAGACTCCACCACTGCCCTGGGCACCTATTGATGCACAAATTTGCATGCCTGGAATGTAGGAGGAGTGAGTGCTGCAAAGCCTGGACTCAACCAACTACAAAGAACACTTCAGATCTAAGATTTGGGTGCAGGATGGGCATTTAAACATGATATCCTCCAATGTTTGATAGCTCAACACTAACTTACTGTATCCTGTTTGAATTAACCCTGAAAGCGATGTCACGATTAGTTCCGTGTCCTTGCCAAACTTGCTCAAAGGAGCTGATAAGCAAAAGAAAATCTGTTGAAATCACTGACAGCTATTTCTGGTTATTTTCTGATTTGAACGTTGCTCCTTGCACACCTGGACTGTGAGATAGCTGAGCACATCTGTAAAAAAACATCCATAGGACCAGGAAGGCAGGAGCTGCCTGGAGCCCCGGTCCCAGCACCTCCAAGGCTGCAGCACCTTCCCTGCAACTCGGCAGCTCTCGGGGTGGATTTAGGCAGAGGTGGCCCCAGCGTTGTTGTAACTTGTGCAGCAGTGAACCAGCACAGAAAAGCCTAAGGATTAAAAATATGCAAAAAAGCCTACAAGTGTATTGCCTTTGCTCTGCCATCCCTGAAAACGTAGCCCACAGTTACGCTTTCTGTCCTGGAAAACCCCAGAAACCACAGCACAGGAGCAGCAGCAGAGCTGGAGATTCTGGTTCAGTTAAAAGAAGGTTTTATCACTTGCAGAATTCTCTGAACTGGAGGAGCAGGGGTGGCACAGAGTTCATTCTGGAAGGGTTCAAGAGCCTCCTGATCCAAAGCCTGGGTGAGGTCACCCGAGCCCATCAGGCTGTCTGTTCCTATCATCCAAGCTGTAACGGGTGATGTGGTTGCTGCAAAGGGAGAAAGGTGAGGATGCTCTCATCCTTTGCTCCTGTCTACTCATTTTAGCACGACAACAGACCTAATTTCCTCAACAACATTTAAAGAAAATCATGTCTAATTTACCCCAGATTAAGAAACTAAAATCTGCACAAACTCTTCAACTGTGTCCCATTAGCACTGGTCTCTTCCCCAAAATAAAAAGTGATAGAACAAGAGGAAATGGCCTCAAGTTGCACCAGGGGAGGTTTAGATTGGATATTCAGAACAATTCCTTCACAAAAAAAAGGAGTTGTTGAGCACTGGAAGAGACCGAGATGAGAGATCAAGAAGTGTTCTCCTGTGAGGGTGGAGAGGCCCTGGCCCAGGTTGCCCAGCTGCTGCTGCCCCATCCCTGGAGGGGGTTCAAGGTCAGGTTGGATGGAGCCCTGAAGCAACCTGATCTGGTTGAAGATGTACCTGCTCACTGCAGGGGAGGGCTGGACTAGATGACCTTCACGGTCCCTTCCAATCCAAATCAATCTATGATTCTATAATTCTCTCTTATTTCCTATATCGTACATTCAAGAATGAAATCCATTCCTTACACCTAACTGCACAGCAGCCACACATCCACTTACACTGGGCAGCAATTTCAGCCCAGCAGCGGTTGCGAAACTCTGTTTGTGCTGCACTTGCAGACACCTTGGGGACTTTTACTTAGCTTTATTGTTCCGTCTAAAACACAGAAAGAGAAATTCAAATCAGGGCAATGCAATAATCTGAGCCTGCTGTTCATCAGCTCATCACCCATTAAAGAGCAGAGTCCTTTATTAAAAAGGACACGTCTTATTAAAAAGATATGAAACAAAAGTGATTTTTAATTTTATTGGGGAGGCAGAGTCATTGCCAGAGACAGCCCGTGGCTACGTGTGATGATCAAGTCAAGAGGGAGGGCAGCGAAGCACTAACACAAATATGAAGCTAATAACTTTTTTACTCTTAGGGAAAGTGCCGTTCAATTTCTGGTGCTCCAGGCATGTGCAGCTTGAGTGGAAATTTAGAGAAATTACATCCACCTGCTTCCATTTCTTACATCCAGGGCCAGATCTTCAGCCAGCATAAATCAGTTTATCTCCATGCAGCCAGGCAGATTTATGCCAGCTGAAGATGTAGCCCCTGGTCCTGCATTTCAGAATAAGAAGCTTTAAAATACAAATGAGCATGAACCCCTTCAAACATTCTCCACTTGCAGAACTCGGAAGGAAACCCAGGCCTCCTGGACAACCTCCTGCTGTCCCACAGGACGTGCTGGCTTTGGGCAATGGATGGTTCTATCCATCAGGGAGTTTTGAAGGATATAACTAAACCTGAAAATACTGGTTGGTTTTTTTTGGTTGGTGTGGGTTTAAGTATTGATTTTTATTCTTTCACTAGCACCTATCGGACCAGCGGTTTATGTATTCAGATATAAGCAAAACTAAATAGGATTGCTTTCCTCAGGGCTGTGTGCCTGCTCCCAACCTTAGGAACCTGCCTGGCTGCCCACTGCCTCCAAAGATGTATACACATACTGGATGTTTTTGTACACCGTACTCGATCCCTCTGCATGCCTGCAACAGGAATAAATGGACAGCAGAGACACAAATATCGATCTACATTATTCCCGTACCAGGCTTTTCTCAGAGTGGAGGCGAGACCACCCCATTGCTCCTCAACAACTCACATAACCCATCTAAGAGAGTCACTGGATGGTCAACAAGGGCAGCCAGGGGCACAGACTGTCTGCTAAGGAAGAGCTGCTGCTTTTCTCTAATCACGTACGCCCTGTCTCGCGATGTCAGTGATACCTGAGCATAAGGCATGTGCACGCCAAGCTCTGCTCTGTCTTTCATACATCTCCTGAGCCAAGGAAGCTCCAAACACTGCTCCACCATCTCAGGGATGCTGCCATCCCACACCCAGCCTGGTGCTGAGCTCCTCAGCGAGCCCTGAGAGCAGCCAGCCCCCCGCGCACCTCTAGATAGGCACAGCGCTACGCAGAGAACAAAAATACTGTAAATAACACAACTGTGGGATCCGGTGGGTCCAGTTTATTTTAGCTGTGCAGCAGGCAGGAATACCAGCTTCTCAAAATCAGTGGCTTTGTGAGGTTTTTGCAAGTACAAACAAAGAACAGTTTGCATGTGATTGAGAAACTGAATATACCTGCGAGACAGTGACTGATGTCAGACTGCCCCGGCTGCTCAATGCCTCTGCTACAGAAATTCCAGAGCAATACAACGACAAAGCAAGTTGCTTCATGTTTGCTGCCTAGATAAAAAAAGAAGTAAATTCAAAGCAGATGAGAGTTTAGCTGTGGTATCTTCTACTTCCTTGTTCTGGTAGAGAGCTGGAAGAACTGCCTCGAAATGTATTCAGATAAAGGAGCTTAAATGGGGCAGAGCGTTGTCAGATAAACCTCTGCCGCCATGCCAGGCCTGGCACATCCAGACAAGGAGATAACTGGTGTTCACCCAGTAACACTCGCAGTCACACCGTGTTGCTTGTCTCTGAACTCTACTGCAAGAGAAGTGGCTTGAGAACACCCTTGAAAGCAAATTATCCCCCAGAGGAGCGAGGGGTCCCAGGGCAGGGTCTCCAGCACAGCCAGCTGCACGCAGGCACAGCACACTCAGTTCATCAGCATACAGCCAAGCTGTCAGGAGCACGGCCAGGATGGAGCAGGAGCAAACCTTGCTCCCAAGTCCCCGATGTGGACAACCTTACCTAGGAAAAGGACGCAGAGCATATGAGATTTTCAATTTGTGGAGTCTCCCGTGCCAGAGCCTTGCCTACACAGCCCTCCTGAGACTGCACTGCTAATACAGAGGGACCACGGTCTGGGTGCGAGTTCTCTTGATGGCTTTTAAGCTCAGCCCCTGGGTGCTCTGGCAGAGTTTTGCAGGGCCAAAGGAGGAACTCTGCATTTTTCTCAATGGATGGAGGGGAGCGAGTCTTGAGTTTTCTCTGGTAATACCTACAATGTCTGCAAAATCACCTTCTGTTCATCCTGTGTCAGGATAAGTCACTTGTATCTTTACAGCATTTAGCGTGGACATTTCTCTGTTCACGAAATGAAGTCAACCCCCAAAACACCCTTCTCTAATTACGAAACAGCTTTCATTCCTGGCTGAGACAGATTCCCTCAAGTAGCTTCTATGTTTGTATTTAAAACTGGTTTCTTACACATTCAAAAATGCCCTCTCAGAACACGAAAATACAAGATAAGACCAGGAAAGGCAAGCTAACGCCTCACACTAAATCATTAATGGAACAATGACACACTGGGATTCTGCATAAAGCCCCCATCTATCAGGTCTGCAAACAGGCAGAATGTAAAACATGGTCTCACGTGGTGGGGATTTTGCTGAGAGTTAGAAATCTTCAATTTTTAAAAAGGCAGAGGGATCCAAATCAAATGTAAGCTGCCTCTCTTCCTTTGTCTCATTATAATAGTCATCATCAAAAATCCAGAGCCGAGATGTCACCTTAGACAGGAGAGCATGGGAATACACATTGCAACAGTAAATAATGCAGGAGGAGAATATTAGTACATAGCATCCATTTTATGTCTTTTGCTTGTGTGATGCTGGAAGACAATAACAGCCCATCATCTACAAGCAGAGTACCCCGCAATTCTTAATTTTTTTCCCCCCAAGGTGTGGTCAGAGATACAAAGGGAGACCTGGTTCATGGATTGAACGTGCTCCGAAGCTACACATCCCTCGTTGGGTGAGGCAGAGACACGGGGAAAAGCTAAACCAGGAGCTCCAGCCCCCAGAGGTGGCAGCCAGCACATCGGTGCTTTGGCTGTTACCGACACACAGGCACTGGTCCAGATTCAGCAAAGGACCCTAAGACGTGCAACTTACACCACGTCCTCCTGAAAACAGTAAAACCAGTGCTGGTTTGGTGTTACTGAGGCTGTTTCTAACATGGTTTTGTCAAGCCAAGTTCCACTGGAGTGCATCAGGGTGACAGGCTTGCAACTCGCCACTCATGGGGATGTGCCTAAGTAACTGCCCTGGTAAAAACAGCACACTTCTAACCAGAATCGTTAAATTAACATTATCAGCGTTGGCTGGGCCTCAATCCTTGTGACTTCCAGCAATGCTGTGGCATATACTTTAAATATTTCTTGGAGGCCTTTCATCTTCTGCTCAACTAAAGCCACACATGCACATATATTCCTCGTTTCCCCCCATCTACATAAAGATCAGAACATCAGCTATTATGCGGAATAATTAAAATTATCCATCTGTTACTTTAATATACATCTCTGAACAGAAAGTTGCAAGCGTTCCCACAGGCAGGAGGGAGCTGCAGGGGCTCTCTGACAGCCCCAACATGTGCCTTCACCCCTGAACCTCGCTGCCTGTGACCTGCGGGACAGCCTCCAGCTGCATTTCACCTCTTCTGTGCATTTCCAGGTGGGATACAGCACAGGGTTTTATAGGGTCTTCCTTTAGGTAAAGTTTCAAAGGCCCTCCAGAAAGGTGGTTTTGCCTTTGGAGATGTCGCTTACAGACACAAAAATGGAAACAATTGGGTTTTCCCTTCAACACAGTGAGCTTCATGTTTCAGACTGGGTTAAACAGCCACCAGTCTCCATGTGCACGTTCCTAAACGCTGCCAGTACTCAACTTGGTTGGAAAAATGAAGCCTCAAATTATAAATCACTTATTTAAACACCATACAAAGGAATCTAGGTGTTCTTTTAACACACCCAGCTCAAGCCGGCGTCCGTGTACACGAGCATGTTACCCATGGCAGTGTCTGGATTGCCGCAGCCATCACACATGGCACACGAACCAACCAAATCACAGCTACGCTCAAACACCAAGTAGTTTCCTTCGGATTGGAACGGGCATTACCAGGCATGGAAAGCTCACGTGTAGGGTTCGCTCACAGAGGCGCTGCTAGCCTAGAGAGCATCGCAAAACAAGTTGAGACAACACAAAGCTGAATAAGACTAAAGAAAGGAGCGTTCCCAAAGGCGTGTCCTTGGCATGGGCTGGAATTGCTGCTCAGATAAGCCAGCATGTTCCTTCATGTTGGGGAAAGGGAAGGGCTCGGGTTACTCACAAACTGCACTCTGAGCTGCAGACAAAAGGCCAGGAATGAGTTGACAAAGCCTCACAGCTCAGCATGCTAGAACAGCTCAGAAGAGATGGCTTACAGGAAGGTTTGTCCCTGGCCCATCAGGAAGCAACACAGGGAACATGCGTGTCCCGCAAAGCAAGCTTGGCAGGGAGACGATGCCAGGGACCGGCACCATGGTCACAGGGAAAAGGTTAAAGGGGAAGTGGGTCAAACCAGGATCTGTGTTGCTAAGTCTGTCCTCAACGCGATCGCTTCTCCCAGGATCTCTCTTTCATTGGGCTTATCAAATGCTAAGCAAGTCCCCTCCCTCAGCACACTCACAGACAATAGCTACAGAAACTTCTTAAGGGTTTTTTTCCTACTTCTAGTCCATAAAAATACAAAGAACCCACATGAGAAAACACATTTCTTACTATTTTCAGCTTTACTCCAGTCATAAAAAAAATCACTTTGCCGCTTCCCCACTTCTTACCGTTATCAGTAAATGGATTCAGAAAAAATATCATAGAAGGCTAGCATATTATCAAAAAGCCTCCAGAAGGCTAGGATGCTCATCCAAACTAAACTAAAACTTCTCACTCCTACATTTTTAAACTCAGCTTTGTTAGCATTTACAGTTTGTAGGGATGGAGCCAGAACATCTACTGGTGTTTTTGCTCTGTGCACACCTATGCACTCAGAGGCAACGATTGCATAATCCCAGTGGATCTCTTTCACAAGAAACCTTAAGAACCCCAGAAAATAATCAAGATGGCACAAGTACTAAGTAATTGTTTCATGTGAACTAAAGGATACATATTCTCCCTGAGTGCAGGAAAGTTTTCCGTAAAGACTGGTGCTCCCCTTGGTACAGGGCAGCAGAGCAAAGCTGATGATTTCCCACCGAGCTTCTGCTCCACCAAGATAGCAAATCCAAGGTCAGGGCTCTGAAAGATGTTAGTGCCCAAATCCACAGTATAGAAGTTGATGCAGAAAGGGCACAGCCACAGTTATATGGGTCCCTATGTATCTCTTTAAAAGGAACACACTAGATGTGACAAAAGCATCACTACAGAACACACAACCTAGCATGAATGGGGTCACAAATAGATTAAGTGCAAGAACTGGAAGAAAACTGCATCTGCAAATAATATCTACAGTCTTCCCGTGGTGCCCTAAGTAGGGACACAGCAGAAATCAGACTTGGCTGCCTCTGAAACCATAACCTCAGCCTCGCACACTGCAGCTCCCTGTTAATCAACGTGCTGGCACGCTCTCGCATCAGCCTGCCAGCTGCACAACTGCCTTTACAAGGCTTGTGTTCCTGAATTGTGAGATCCGATATTGTCCTCTTCTATTGGCACACTGATAGAGCTTCCCAGGAAGGGTCAGAATCAGGTACCAGGAATGAAACTAAAACCCAACAGCTTTTAGGACAAACTTTTTCACAGAGCAGGCAGTGCATTTCATAGAGTCATAGAAGGGTTTGGGCTGGAAGGGACCTCAAAGCCCATCCAGTCCCACCCCCTGCCATGGGCAGGGACACCTCCCACTGGCTCAGGGGCTCCAAGCCCCATCCAACCTGGCCTGGAACCCCTCCAGGGATGGGGCAGCCACCACTGCTCTGGGCAACCTGGGCCAGGGCCTCCCCTATGTCGCAGGCAAAAACATTTCTTCCCAAGATCTCATCTCAATCTCCCCTCTTTCAGCTGAAAACCATTCCTCTTCATCCTATACCTGATCAAGAGCCCCTCCCTAGCTTTCCTCTTTCAGGCCTGCAAGCTACTCTAAGCTCTCCCCAGAGCCTTCATTTAGGTATAACAACTGATAATAACCAAGACGGACTCCTTCCTGAGAGGAGGGGAGAGGGGTTTGTGTAACATGGGGCCAGGTCTCCTGTTTTATTGGATTTACAGCAATATAACTCATTTATCTTCCTCAGCCATACTGCTGACTTACAGTTCATGCAGCCACAGACGTGCTCACGGTGCTTCCAAAGAGGCTTGGCTTCATTGTTTGCGGCTTTCCTAGTTTAAAAAGCATAATTGTGCCTGTAGTGCACAGATTCCTTGGAAAACAAGCTGTCCTCTGTCCCTCCCACACAGAAGAGATAGCAGAGTCTTTCAAATGCCTCTTAACGTGGAATGTAACTTTTTAGTGCTGCTCTAAAGTACAGAACAGAGGGGGGAATATTACCTCCATATTTTCCAGGAAATAGGTTTCTGCGTAATTTAATTTTCCAGCCTGAGCTGTGTTTCTCAGTACACTTTTATTGGATAAATAACACAGATCTCTATAGACATATATCTGTATCTGTGATTCAGTTACATCAGCTGCCTGATACATTCCCTCCCTAGCCCTGAATTTCTGCCATCGTTTTTTTCATTTGGTTGGGAGCACAGAGCAAGCAAGTCTCCAGCCTGGCAACAGGCAAACAGGGCTCTTAAAACCCAGCTGCATACAGAGAGGTAAAGGCACCACAGACTGACAGCTAAAACAATACCAATTATTTCTTTTAGGTCACTAAAAGGGCATTAAAATGCATTGAATTGTAGAATTGTTTGGGTTGGAAGGGACCTCAAAGCCCATCCAGTCCCACCCCTGCCATGGGCAGGGACACCTCCCACTGGATCAGGGGCTCCGAGCCCCATCCAACCTGGCCTGGAACCCCTCCAGGGATGGGGCAGCCACCACTGCTCTGGGCAACCTGGGCCAGGGCCTCCCCACCCTCACAGGAAAAAACATTTCTTCCCAAGATCTCATCTCAATCTCCCCTTTTCAGCTTAAAACAGAGAAATTGGCTTAAAATGGAAAAGTCCAACATTTCACCTTTTCTGCCTAGAAATTCATTCCTTGGGAGTGTTGATGCCAAGACTTCATTCTTGCCCTCTTTTATTTTTTCTTTTTGCAAACAGAAAACTGAAAAGTTTCCTCCTTGGCAGCACTCTGGCAGCTTTAGGCAGCATACATCAGCCTAAAAAGGTTTATTTCTATATTACAGTTGCATTAGCCTTGCCAGCAGGATGATTCATTCTCCCTCCTTGCTATCAAACCCAATGTGCAGACCCAACTACACCCAGAGAGTTTTAATTCCGAAGTGACCTCTGACTGCTGAGTCTCCTTCCCCTGCTGGCCCTGCGGGTCTGGCACAGGAGTCTCAAGAGAAATATCTTTGTTCAATGAGATTTAGATAGACTTTATAGCTGAAACTCACTGAAAGCAAGGAGCGTGAGCTATGTTAAGACTGTTGGTCCGATCAGCTCCCCACGTGTGAAGTTGTCTTCCACACAGCGATCCGGGAACCGTGCGTAAAGCAGTTTGGCTTTTAAGGTTGCTCACAAATACCAGAACACAATGAGTTATTGCAGAACCGCAACAAATCCAGGAAAGCATAAATTGACAAGCTAAACCTGTATTTTAATCATTTACTGCTGCTGGTTTTAAAACCAGATCTAAAGACAGAAGAACATTTTAATGCACAGAGTTATGCTCTAAAGCAGAAATTCAAGAATTACTATGAATTCCAGCTCTTGGCCTCTTGCAGACACAGAAAACGCAAGTAACCTTCCAGTAATTAAAACACAGCCACCCTGTCTTATCTTCAAAGGCAGAGGAGAGAAGGCCTGCTACCTTTAGAGCCTTGGGATACTGTTTTACCATCAAGGTATCATCAATCTTTAATTATCTCATTTGAAGGTTATTTAAGCCCTTTTGGAAAGCCTTAGCAGATCTAGGGCAGCAGCTGCCGAGTTTCTTTCTCCCTCTAAGGAGCTCCAGAGAGGCAGCAGGAACCAACACTGCCATTCTGGAGCCGCAGCCCATGCACAGATCCTGCCTCAATGCAGCTACGTGGGCAGATAGGGCAGTTTTACACAAGAAATTATTTATCCCAGCGTATCATCCAGTGAGAGAAGATATATCGGCACTGATGCACCTCATTGTCTTGTCAATGAGTTTCATGTTCATATTTTAAACTAAAGGAGGGGAGATTTAGACTGGGTGTAAGGAAGAAAAGCTTTGCCATGAGAGCAGTGATGCACAGGTTGCCCAGGGAGGCTGTTGGAGGCCCCATCTCTGGAAACATTCAAGGACAGGTTGGATGGGGCTCTGAGCAACCTGATCTGGTTAAAGATGTCCCTGCTCCTGCAGGGGGGGTGGGAGCGGATGACCTGTAAATGTTCCTTCCAACTGAAAGCATTCTATGATTCCATTAGCTCACTTTTCCTCCCACCCTCCAACAAAACCTGCATCACATGAACACTGTTTGGGGGCTGTTATGTTTCCAGTTACTCAAACAGCAGCCCAGACCATCTTTTTTTCACAGTTAAAGGTTGTGTTCCTTCTTTTCTCTGGTTTAACGCATCAGGATTTAGCTGGTTAATACTCAAAACCTCTGAGAACGTGCGAGTCTGGAACAGCAAAATGAAAAACACTATAGAAGAAACAGCAAGGTTTCCAATTTTCTACTTTAATGGAAAGGCAGCAAGATCCTTCCCCGTGTCTCAGCCCCCGCAGGCATGCTCTTAAACTCAGCCTTAGTCTGCCATCCCATAAACATTGCTGGGAAATACAGAGCTAACGTGATGTGTCACCAGCATCCTTTTATAAGCCTTGAGTGCCGTGTTGAAACATGGATGTGGCACCCAGAAGTAACAGTGCAGGAGAGCAGGTTACAGCTTGTTGGCTCTTTTCAGCGGTAGCTTAAGTGAACGGCACCTTCAGAAGCAACCAAGTGAAGCCAAGCAAAAAAACACATACAGATAATGTTTCCTCAAGAACTTCCTTCTTTTAAAGCAGCAAATATTTTCATGGAAATAGTCCCTGGTGCAAAGGCAGAACTAAATCTCCCAATGGTTTTCTTCCTTAGCTTCTCTATTTTCCATCCTTTCCTTTTTCAGCTTACTTTTTGGTTTTACTTCTTTAGTGATGCAAGAGGAGAACAAGGGGAAAACCGGAACACCAAACTTTGACTAAAAGACTCTGCAGTCTCCATTTTTCTTTTCAGAAGTCATAACAGAAAAGTCTAATACTCCCTTCCGCTACCATGTATTTATTTTCACTCTGGTTCAGTTTGAGTTTCAGCTCTACTGAAAAGAAAATAGGGCGAGACCTCTGCCTCTGTGAAGGGAGCTCTCTGCAAGGAGCATGGACTTTGCATTATCCTGTCCCCAGCGTCTGCAGCACCTTTTCTACTGCTCTACTTTGGAAACGCTACCTGCTCTTTGCCGCACACTTGGACTTCACAGACCCTACCAGCCCTGATTTACTTTGCCATATTCTCCCCACAACCAGAAGCAGTGAGAGTTCAAACATGGAAGAAATCCCGTTCCTCAAGTATCATAAAGGCTGGAAAAGACCTCTAAGCTCATCCAGTCCAACACCACCATGCCTACTAAACCATCAGAGCAAGGAAAAGTTGGGAGCCTTCCTGCTCTGCTGCAGACTCAGTAGTGTGGAACTCTCAAAGATGCCCAGGGCTGCCAAGGACACGTACTGCAGCTAAATTGGATGCTTCTAAAAGAAGAAAACAGCCAAACATATTAATGTGGAAGAGCCAGATATTTAACTGCAACTGCAGAACCAGGTGTGTTAGCTCATGCCAACTCCCATTGCCAAAGGGGGAACGGGAAGAGAACAGAGGCAGTGTTTTCTTTTAAATTTGGAAGTGAAAAGGATAAAGTAAACTTGCATGGAGCCTGGGGATGGGGTGAAGATGACAAGAGAGGTTGACGCAATTGATTTTCTTTCCTCTGCAAGTTGCAAATGAGCAATTATGGCTGAGAATATTTGAAATAAAGTTACTGGAACCTGTCATCAGTTGATTGACTTTTGTACAGATTCCTTGTTGAATGAGGACAATTGGAGTCTTGGCTATATCAAGCCTTGAAAGATCTAATGCCTTTTGTTGTAAGCATAAAATCATCAGGACAAATGCCCCAGAAATATCTTAGCATATTCTGCCTTTCCCCTTGCAAGTTCCAGTATATGCAGTCTTAAAGCTGCCCTATGGCACCTCAGGGACATCTGCTCACAGAGGTGAGCAGAGCTCATCCAATTGGCGAGACACAGCATCTCCTCTATGGCTGAGATGTAAATAAGAACACATTTCTGGGCAGATACACAGGCAGAAAGCAAGAATACCCGCGAAGCAGGCTTTAAAACCAGTACCAAGAACTCAAGCACTAGAGCTGTTGTCTCAAACAAGTGGTTAGGCAGTGGTGCAGGAATAAATCTCAAAGAAAATTAAGCAAGCCTCAATCTTTCTCCTTTATTGTTCTAGAAAACAAAGACTTTCTTACAAGATTTAAGACTTAATTTTGTTACGAGTATCTCTCACTATTCACAGCAATAAGCTTCAGCACCTCCCTATCTGCACAGGAACATTTGGAGAAGTGGACTAACTCAATAATGCAGATGCTCATGTCAGTACCAAGCACACCCAAATCATCTCCCCTCAAGGACTTAGAAACACTACCAGTCTCACCACAGTGCTGGTTTGAGAAGACTGGAGGAGAACGGAGCAGGGAAGGTGACTCTCTATGATCAAACAAGTGTTTTTGGCTTCACTTCAGAAAGGTTACAAGATTGTTTTCCTTTTATGCATGTGGGAGAGTAAGCACTGCACAGGGAAATGGGGCAGGAAAGCTGGTTAGGGGGCAGGAAGGCTGGTTAGGGGGCAGGAAGGCTGGTTAGGGGGCAGGAAGGCTGGTTAGGGGGCAGGAAGGCTGGTTAGGGGGCAGGAAGGCTGGTTAGGGGGCAGGAAGGCTGGTTAGGGGGCAGGAAGGCTGGTTAGGGGGCAGGAAGGCTGGTTAGGGGGCAGGAAGGCTGGTTAGGGGGCAGGAGCGCAGAGTCTGAGACCGTGCAGAGTAAAAATGAAACAGTACTACCCTGTGCTTCACTTTTCTGTGATGGGAAATATGAAGAACGCAGAGTCTGAGGGTCCATTTAATCCTTACTCTTATGTAGGCTGCTGCTTTATCACGATGCTTTCCATGATCGTAAATAAACTTGGGAGGCGAATGGGGGAAACCCCTCAACTGTTCTCCACCTGCTTGTGGACTGGATTTACAGTAGGCAATTTCAGGAGACATGGCCCTGAGCTTTCCTCTGCTGTGTTTGATGTCTCAAACCTGCAGACCAAATAAATAACTTGATGCCATTTATTGGACAAATTTAGAGGTCAAATCTGACAAGCCTTCAAGACCACACAGGTTTCCTCTTTGAAAGCCAAACAGTGGAATGTGCCTTTCAGATACTGCAAGGAAGAGCAGTCATCCGCTGACATATTTCCATCAGCAGGGTTTCAAAGCTTGCAGCAGCAGTTTTATTACGTTCTGCCAGCTTTTTCCACCTAAAGGGTACATGTGGAAAGTTTAAGGGAATCGATAGTCGAAATGATTGGTATTATAGCATGACATTCCTCCCCAGCTATCCATGCCACAGCCAGTCCCACCATCTCTGTCCTTGTCAGCAGCAGCTGTAAACTTTAACAACGCTTGTTGTTTTGCAGTAGCAAATAAAACAAATAAAAGACCTGGTTTGTATATAAAAGAACTATTGCCCTGGCTTCTAACTGTGCAGCAGCACAAAATTGCTGAGAGTTTGGATTATTTTGTCCCATAGCCCTAAAAAAATAAAAGCAAGCAATGAACAGCCATAGCCTTTAGTCCATATTTCTCACGTGGAAAACACCGACTGCCTCCTCTCTAGAACTTTTCCAGCAGACACAGTTACAGGCTGATATGTTCAGCTCCACAAATAAAACGTGCAGCAAAGAAATCAGAACTTTTAATTGACAATTGTGGGTAGGCATGATGGACACTGCTGCTCAACGCAACTCAGCACAACCAGAATTAAAACAGCAAACTACGCGACCTGTGTCATAAGCAAAGCAGCTGGGATGCAGAACCTCTGGTTCACCCAACCAACAAACTAAAAAGCAGAATTCATGTACAGTCCTTACATGGAAAGCAGCATGGAAGAATGACACCAAGTTGTTTGCACTACAAAAAGAAATAAAGAAGCGAAATCTAATTTTTTTTTCCCTTAGTTATCTACACCCTGCTCCACTGGAAAGGCAAACTCACCGAGATATTTTGATTCATGCAGATTAGTAGAGTTAAAAGATCAAGGAGCAAACTGCCTTCCAGAATATTTATGATAAATGCAAAGGATGGGCACCTCAAATCTGGCTGTCCCCAACAACAGGTTTGGGGGCTGAAGGGCAGACCTTTCTCTGGGAGCGAGTGCCATGCCCACCCCTAAACCCCATGGAAAAGGAGGGCAAAGATAAAAGCTTAAAACGAGATGAGGGGGGTGGAAGGACTCTACAAATTCACATAATACACCATGCAACTCCAGGAATTTCATTATAAATTTACTTCCTTTAGAGCTGGAATTAAAACTGTCACATTGAAGCCCTCTGATAGAGCATCCCTACACTTCACAAAGTTCTTCTACCCAAATCCTTTGCAAGGAGACATCCTCACTGCAGGATTTTTCCGCTTGAACTACTAGTTTAGAGGGGGTGATATCATGGCACCAACTCCACAAGGAATTGTTCGCTCTGGAGCAGGATTGCCGGTTCCTTAGCAGCTCTTAAAAAGCTAAATGAAACTTTTTTCACCTTGAAGAGACAATACAGAAGTTAGGAAATTTGATCTGACAAAAGATTTAAATGTTCTCTATCACATTGGGCACCTGCAGTATGAATGCTTTTTAAAATAAGGGCCTTGAGAGTAAGAGACCACCTGGAAACATTACGGAACCACAGAACAATTTGGGTTGGAAATGACCTTTTGGACCAAGTCCAGCCCTGAACCCAACACTGCAATGACTGAATCACATCCCTAAGCATCACATCCATGTGACTTTTAAATCCCTCCAGGATGTGGACCCCACTACTCTCCCCTGAGCATCCTGTTCCAGCCACTAATGACACCCCCCACCCCCCCAACTACATCTTTTCCACATTCCTTTGGGACAGATGAAAGTGAAACAGCCTTCTCATAGCCCTTTCTGCAGGACTTGGGGGTGGAAGGTAGCCTTGGGTGGTAGGACTTGGGGGTGGAAGGAAGGCACAGCCGGTACCTCTCCACCCAGCTGGGTGTTGGGAACCCGTGACTCCCTTGGGAACCTCACCCTGGCTGCACAGAGAGCAGCAGGACCCCCAGCTCCCAGTCCATGCACCCCCATGCGGGTAGCACGGGGAGGAGCTGCTGCCCCTGGCCTCTCCATTGGCTGCGCAAATAAAGACTGCACCTGCCGACAGCACCTGGAGGGGCAGAGCCTCAGCAGAGGCTTCCTTAAATCCCCCGTGCTTCCTTGGTGTAAAGATGCCCTGCACGCCTTCCCACTCCTCTCCCTCCCAAACTCTCAGCACTGCCAGCCCAGGACATCCCAACACACAGTGCCACCCGAGTCATGGACCATCTTCCATTCCTCCTCCTCTGGGATTCTGTTCAAAAGAAGGATGGAAAAGAAGAAAAGAACTAGTCCCTGCATTCATTTATTTACCAGCTGTTTTATTTTAAGTTTCCTGTCTCCTTAGTCTTTTTTGTTTTGTTTTGGTTGAGTTCAGCAGAGCAGCAGCAAGACAGGATGGGGACCTGGTTAACCACCACAGGTGAGTGCACGGTGCGACCACGCGCCCTTATGTGTTGTATGGAACTGGGGGGGGGAGCGCTGGGGCTGGGAGCCGCTGTGGGGAGAGGAGAGTGCTTGGGGAGAAGATGCAGGAGGCTGGAGCAAGGTGTGCTAATGCTGTTCACACAGCAGAGGCAGTGCTCCTTCCCTACCCCCATCAATGCAGGAAACTGAGGCCAGGAGACAGCTTTTAAAAGGAAAAATGCAAACTTCTCAACCATTTCCTATGGGCATTTTAAGTTCTAAATAAGAGTTAAGTCATTCAAAGCAGCAATTAATGATATATAGAGAGCTATTTCCCAAACTGTCAAGAATTGTGTGGGTAATCACTGGCCTTTAAGAACACCCTGTAAGTCAGAACTTGCGATGTTGCTCTGGATTTACACTAGTACAACAAATATCAGATTGGAGCTGCCATCCAAAGCCCCATCTGCAAGAACTTAGCTTAGTATCAGTCAGTTGCTCCTCCTCTTGATTTTCTATGCAAATCACTTGAAAAATATTTTCTTCCCTATCCAGAGTTATCACAAAAAAGGCGAAATATTTAAGAATAGTTGTATTTGTTATTTTCCGTATAGAGAATGTGTTAACTTGCTTTAGTCTAAGTTTGCCAAGTAGTTTGAAGTCAAATAGTCCTGTATTGCTGTGCAGCGACACTGTAGATGCTAGGATTCAGCCAGGTGAGCTCTCTCCTAAAGGAGCAGAACTTATCTCCACGATCATAGGAGACACCAGGCTGAGGTTGCTTCCCCCCCACCCGTGGGTCTTTTCTCCTCTTTATGCTGGCAATTGTGGAGCAGCGAGAGTCCAAAGGCCTTCACACAAACTTTTAAATCAGAAAATTGAGCTCTGCAAGTGACTTCACCTACTGCTGTGCCATCAGATTTCTCCCCAAGATAAATGAGCAGTGGTAAAGCCAACTACAAACTTAACTTATTGCTGCGTTGTAAGGCTTGCTCAAAATCAGGAGAAACACAGAGCTATTTTCCCTTTAAAAAGGCCAACAGCAGCCAATTTCAAGCAAAGGCTTTGGAAAAGCATGAGGATAACACGGAGGTATATGAATATGCTCAGACCAGGAGTATTTCCTAGAAGAGACCTGAGCCAAGATTGTTCTCAGATCTGGATCAAGTGGTAGTTGTAGAACAGCGTTGCCTCTGGAGGTCACATTCGGTGTCAGATCTGAGCTTCAGAAAGCAGTTTTTACTTATGCTTAGTCTGAATTACAAGCTTATGTTACAGTAAAACAAATTCTCATCTCCTTTTCTAACCAGGATTACGAGTTACCGGCATTGAGAGCACACAGGGCACTGCACTGAGTTTCAAGTGTTTGCAATCACCAGGCCTGACAAAGTGCATTTAACCTAACAAACGCAACCAGCTTTGGCTCAGAGCGTGTCTTTTTCTTAGTTTCCCTATAGACAGAGAAATATAGAAACATTTGTTCGCTTTAAAGTTCAGAGAAGTCCAGTACAATTCTACGTGACCTTTACTTCAAGGTTTGCCACATCTGAGGATGCAGCGGAGCTTTGCTGCTGCTCAGGTTGATGCAGAAGACTGCAGCCTGAAGCTCAGAACTTCTCCCCAGGGAAAAGCAAAAACAAAGATTGAAAAAAAACCCCATACTGCTAGCCTTCAATTTACTTTCAATTAGTGATCAGGACTGAGGGGGGCGAGCTGACGGAGGTGGGTCCCTAGAGCTTGTATTTCCAGTTTATTACCATTGTTTTAATCTAAGATTATGTTGATAAGCACCTTTCCTTAATTATTCAAGCTGTTCCCAACGGATACCAAAGCCAAATCCAGCCTTGCAGCTGCTGATTCTCTCTCCTGGGCATTCTGGTTTTGCAAATTCCAGGCACAAAGCAGTTAATAGCTGGAAGCTGTGCATTAGGCATTTACAGTGCTAAAGCCCGTTGTAACTTGCCTGATAAAAGGCATTTCAAACCAGCCAGGATTGCACAGAGGAATTTCAGTTGATGGGTTCCTGCCTAGGCCACCCTTTCTCAGGACTTACCCAAATGCTTTTAACATGTCTTGACAAAGCCGAGGGAGCGGCTCTGGTGCAGCAGGTTTATATTTAAAAGCAAAAGTGAGAGAGAAGCACCTTAAGCTATTTGCGCTCTTAAATCCTCTATCAGCACCTCCATAGTGGGGGTGGCTTTTCTTTTTTAAGTACAGGCAAGCATTTTTGTTCATCTTCGCACCACATTTCTGCATCCCAACCGATCTTTTCAAAGCTGCAAGGGAGATGCAAATTAAAAGTCAAAATCTGAAGTTATCCAAGTGCATGGATAAGTTGTCCAAACACATTACTCAGAACTGGACCTTATGTTTCACTGGGTGCTCTGAAATCCCAGTTTTCCAATGTACCAAGGAGGCAGGATCTGCAGCCTGCATCCCTGAATTTGGCGTTGTGTCCCTTTGAAAAGCTAGTGGAAACAATATTTGCCATTCCTTACTGGAATACAGCAAACTTTCATGTCACTCATGGAATTTGTGTATTTCAGGGTAGATTTTTTTAATGTTTTCAGTTCTTTAGGCGAGAAGCCAATGCTAAGTCTATGCTTTATATCCAGACTTTAGTATTAATTTTATAGGTAAAACCAAGATATATCTAAAAAAGTAAAATATTTGCACTATAATCAGATTCCTTTGCAAGGATCTTAGAGCTCTTTCCTGCATAGATGCAGGGATGGGTTGATTTTTGGGGGGAATATTTCTAACAGTGTTAATTTCTTTTACTCTTGTCTCTTTCACAGATTGGAAGTGCTTTGGAAGAGGCAACACCTTTTAGAGGGTTTGGACAGTGCTTAGCTTCACTATTTGAATCTCCAGGCAATCCCATAACACACACAATCTATTTCACAGATGCAGGAAGGCATTTCCATGAGAAGGAGCAACCTGCGATGTGTTCCTGACTCTGCTCTGCCCATGCTTTACAAGAAGCCTGAGGCAAACAGACTCCCGATTACCAAATTATGTGGGGCTGTGACTAAGTGAGATTTCTCCCTTATCTAGGCTAAAGGGAAAGAATAGCTTAACACTGTTCTCATTATTGCCAAAGGTTTTTAAGAAGAACCAGAACATAGAAAGTTGCTTACTGGCACTCTTTGGATTTTGCAAATTCAGGGGTTTAAGGCCAGAAGGTGATTATCCTGTTCGACCTCCCCTGTGAAAGTCCGAAGCTCAAGCCCTTGAGCCTTTAAAGTACCAGGAGCTTCTCCAAATTAAGACCTTCAAAAGGTGGAGAACTGCCATGTTCTTAGGTAAGTTGTTTCCACAGTTAACATAACAAAGTGTACCTGGCTCCTTTGTTACAGGCTGAAATTAAAGTGAATGGAAAACAGGGATATGGAGAAAAAAGAGCAAAGGGAAGTTCCAGCCCATAGCATCCCCATAAGCACTGACTGTAGACTTTCACATCTCCTGTATCAATTTGAACATCACAGGTGTACCAGCTGTGCTTCCCCAAAAGGTAGGTTAATATGCGATAAACTCGCCTGCTTTTTCCCCCCCGAGTGAGATAAGGACGATCCATGGGTTCTGTTGTCCTTCATTCCACCGGAGTCTGTCTCATACCTAACCAGATTTCAGTGGAGTGAAGCACAAGAGGCATGGAGATAAATCAGCAACACGAGGAGCTGCTTCCCACTGGCAGAGAAGGGAAACTGCATGGAGATTTGGATACACCAGGCATCCAAAAAGATCCAGCATGCTGGGAAGTGGAGAGGAGCAGTACAGCAAGCATTAATAACCTGACTATTTCTTGCAAGTCTCCAGTAAAAGCCCATTTTGAGAATGTACTTACTTTCTGCATAATGTGTAAAGATTAAAAGTCTACAAAGACCACAAGCTGCTTCCTGGAAGGCTTGAATTCCTTACTTAGCAGGAAATTAAGCCTTAATGTGGATAAATTAGACATGTAACATCATTGCTTTCAGCCATCTTCCCTCTAGGATTGTTTATCCAGTAAAGAAACCAGAATGTAACCATGTTTTGGTGCACATGCACCTTTCTGCATTTCCTCAAGGATCTCTCTCTGAAGATCCGCACCAGCACTGCCTGCTTCCTTTCAGCTCCCCTGCCTTCAGAATCTGGCAAAACTCCATTAAAATTTTAGACCCATTTATTTTGTAATAAAATGAATGTAAATAAGATTTAAGTTGAGGAAGAAGTTAGATTTTTCAGGCTGAGCCCCGCATAGATCTTTTGAGGTGTCAGTGTAAATTCCTTGAAGGTTAATGCAGTTAAACCTATTTGATGCATAAAAGCGTCACATCTAACACCAATCATTCACCAGTTGTAATTGCCTTTTCAAAGTCCTCACCTCCCTGAGACAAATGCCCCCAAAAATGAGGCCTGGCAAATTTAAACTGAAAAAACAAATAACGTCTTCCTACCATCAGGACGTATTATTTGCTTTGATAGATTTAGGACCAGATTTCAAGAATTTATTGTCCTGTATTATTTCCCAGCTGCCTGCCTAATCCTTCTTTCCCCCTCCGCCTCCTATTTGACTGATTTTAAAAGCATTCAAAACCCACTTACTGATGGCTTTTCTTACAAACGAAATCACGGAAGGGTTTGCTCTCTGGGAAACCAACAGCCACCTTCCACGCAGAGCAGTGCTGCTCTCTTCCAGCTAGCAGTGCAAGTTCTCAGAACTTCTGACATTTATTGCCAGACTCATTGTTAAGCACAACACCCCCTGTGCTAGATACTGTACATAAAATTATTTCCTGCTTAGCATTAATTAAAGTTACACTTTATTTCAAATCGAAGAGAGTCATTAATAATGGAAAAGACCTCTAAGCTCATCCAATCCAACCATCAGACCAACACCACCGTGCCTACTAAACCATTACAACAAGAAGACCACGATATATTTTCAAACCAGAACCCAGCCCACCCTACACTGTTTCATTCTCTATACTTCCTTATCCATTCAATACTCGAGCTCTGTAGACATCCTGAAATACATAACCCAAAAGAGCTCTTGATATCTTTTCCTGAAGCATTTTTCTTCAGGCCATCCCAGAACAACTGAGACCTTACTGAGCCATTCCTTAGTTACGATAGTGATTGATTGTGGAGGGTAACAAGAACACCAGCAAGAAATTGGGTTCCCCCACCCCATCATCTTTGTAGTGAGACAGAGTGGAAGCACAAGAGGGCAAGTATCACATGTCAAGCATAAGCAGATGGAAAACAACTTTACATTTAAATAATCAATAAAATAAGGGTGCCTACCTTCCCACGGCCCGAGCAGCAACAGGTCAGGAGAGTCCTGCACTACGAAGCTCCTTTGGTTCTGTGGAAGATCACTTGAAGCATCATACTGTACTCGCCACCCTCTCGCCCTTACATTCCTGTCTGGTTTCAGATTCCCAGGTGCAAGATGACTTCATTTGTAGGGTACTGTAAGCACTATAGATGGAGACAGAAGTTTAGTTGAGTATTAATGATACCTTAGGGAATATTTACAGCACTACTTTGCCATTTGTTCTCTTTCCCCCCCCCCCCCCCATATGAAGGGCATTTTGGCTAACAGCTTTCCATGCATTAAAGCAATGAATATAATGAGACAGCAGACAAACTATCAGAGAGACACATTGCTATGGTCAAGTCTTTGTCAATGCCCTATGCAGTTAGCAAACCTCCTTTAAGGGATGACAGGTTCTGTGTAAATGCAAGCTCATTATCAAAGGAACCATGGCTTGTTGCTCATATTGATGTAGCACCAGAGACAAGAAAAACCCTCAAGTTATTCTTTGGAGTAATATGTGCAGTCTAAAGACTGAATATTTCCAAACCGTAGAAAGCAAGTGATGATGTAGATCCAGCAATTCAGACAAGAAAAACTTCCTTTCAGGAGAAAGGAATAAGATCAAAGCAACACAGTCAAAAAAGCTGCTAGTCTTGGATCATGGCTTTGGAGGCTCTCCCGTGGGATTGCCACCACTGGTACTCAGGGCATTATGTTAAACTTATCCTTATGAACACCAGGTACATATAAAACAGAAACACAGACCTTTTCTAGCTGCACCCCACTACACTTGACTATTCACAGGCTGACAATGACAAAGTTTATGTGCATAGAAGAACTTAAAGCCCAGTGTCCTTCCCTGACGCTATTTATGAACACCAGTTCCTGAACAGCATCTGTCACTGCAGACTGGTAAGGAGGAACTGGAGAGCCCCCTGAAATGTGTTGGTTTGGGGCATATTTATTTGAAGCACTTGTTACCAACAGCCTCAGTATTGACTTCAGAGTGCAAAAATATAAACCAAAGGTGGTAGCTATGTCTATTGAGACACACTTCTCTATGGAAAAGGGCATGTTAGCAAGAACGGGAGCCATGCTAACCACTTCAGCTTTAGAGACAGCATTTCTTAGACTCCCACTGTACAGAGACACAAGAGCTTGGACACTGGGGGCTTTCACCACGGGTTTCACAGCCCATGAGCTGCTCTGCTCCCAGAAAGGGCTCCAGCACAGACACCACAACCCAGTCCTCCGCATCTAGATCTAAATGAGAAATAACTGTTGAGCTGAATGCCCAGGAAGACAGAGCTAGAAAAGCCAAAAGTTTAAGCTTTTTATTAGTTACATTTCAGTGTTGTGCCTAAATTCATACCTAAAATCAGGTTTTATTCAGTAGGCAGCCAGGCCTTGAGTTGCTTCAAACGCATGTTGCCTCGTGGCTGGTGTTGACTTTGCAGAGCTCTGGAGGGGAGGCTTGGCTGAGGGGCCCTTTAGAAACCCTTTACAAATGTAGATTTGATTGACTGACTGATTGAACTTAATTGCAGACATTCTCTTAATTGTACACTTAATTACTGACACTATGTCAAAAGATTTCTGATGCAGCACCTGGAGGACAACCTTGTGGGTGCCAGTCAGAGCCAGCTGCACCCGACACCAGGGAGGTGCTGCTCATCGCTCCAGCTTGGAAGGGGAAAAATCATAATATTTTAATAATATACAATTAGGGCTTCACCCACCCTCAAACACGCGTGTGCACGTACACACAATCACAACCCTCTTTGCAGGGAGGGCATCCAATACATGCAGAACAGAAAAGAAACAAAGGGTGATAATTATGGGACCATGTGACAGTTCCACCCTTTTGTGGTCTCTCCTAATATTGCCAGCATTGTCAGCCGCAGGGGGAGGGCAGGATGCCATCGGGTTTGGCAGGAGCCATGCAGCTGTTGGCCACTCTAGATTTAGTAACTCCAGATTTTTTTATGCTAAAATTGTAACCAGAAATAAAAACCCACGATGTTTGTTCAAAGGTTAAAACTCTGAATGTTCTCAGCAGTTATTTTGGGTCACCACGGGTCTTCCTGAAAATAGTTACACACAGAGAAAAGAAAACAGCCTTCTTACTGTTTGTAATAAGAAATATCTGCAGGAACTTGGTGATTATGGCTCCTATACTTCTCAAAGGGCAAATTAGTATTTCAGTGAATGCAAAACTGAAACCCATGCTGCAATAGGTTGTATGCATAGTGCATACGATGCATGAATAAGTGGAAACTAATCTGGGTGTGTGCATTTTTTCCTCACTATTTTTACCAATAAAGTCACTTTTACTAAATTTTGTTATTAACTAGATGTGCTAGTCAATAAAAAAAAAAAATGAGTGGCTGCAGGGTATTAGAGGTACTTCCACCACTGCTGCATGCGAATCGGTGTGGGAATCACAGTAACATCAGTGTACTTATCCTCCGAAGCCATAGACAGCTCTGCTACTCCTGCTAGGGATCTGAGGCCAACCAACCCAAAATTCCTACCCAGGTCTCAAAGATTGCCTGGCCACTGGTCAGCTCAGGTTACTATGAGGTCTGTGACCGAACTGGAGCTAAATCCCAGGCTGGTGACCAAAGGACAGATAATTGAAGATAATACCCTCCCAGCAGTTTTTCCCCAGAAAGATTTTTAGGGTCATCCCACAGCCCCACACTGCCTGGCTGTGCACGCAGCTCTGCACACCTCTGCTTGAGGTGCTGCGAAGGAGATGACTTTCTGTCCCTGCAACAGGTCACGCCCATCAATATTGAGGCCAGCAGAGCTCCATGCCTCTGTTGGGAGGCAGGAGAGGAGGGCAGCAGCCTCAGGGCAGTTATAGCAAGGAAACTGCAGCTGCAGTGCCTGGTGGAGATTGCACAAGGGAGGCTGGAGCAGCCCTCACCGCAGCAGCGAGACCTCTGCCATGGGGAGGAGAAGCTGAACAGCAAGGGGAAAGAGCAAGACAGAGACATGAGGATCAAAGGGAAGCTAAATGATGGCAACTGAGATGAAAAGGGAAGGATTTCTATTGCAAAGCACAGAAGAGAGGCTACAGTGGTATTTACAACCTGGTCTCCTACCTCTGAATCTACTCCACACCGAGACACACACAGCAGCTGCTTGCACAGCACAAAGGCCTCAATAAAAAAAGGACCAAACTACTCTGCAAATTAAGGATTGACAACCTCAATAAGATGCAGAGAGAGAAAGTTAAACTTGGAACACCACTAAGTTATTCCATCAGTAGCTGGATCCCCTCTGAAGCACCTCTTAGTCTGGAAGAATCAGACTGACACTATCTGCTCCTGTTGGATCAGAGCAAGACAGAACAGTCCAGATATGCAGGGCTGGTTAGGAAAGGGAACATCTACCAGAAAACAGTAGCGTTGGATTTTAAGCATCTATACAACATGTACCATATCAGAGAGACCCTATAAATACAGTCAGCTTGGGTGCTGATGCATAGCTAAAAACCCCAAAAAACAGAGCACACAAAGACTATACCGACAACTGGCAGAGACAATGGGAATTGTTTTACACCCGCATAAATGCAATTTGCTCAAAACACCTGGAGTCTCGTTAATTTACCTGTGACATGTTGCTACACTTAATTGCCTTTGACAATTAGTAACATTTCAACACCTCCTTTAATGGCCCAATTATGAGAACACTTGTCTTCTGCGCAGCAGATAGAAGAAAATAGATGGGTGAACTTCCAATGCAAAACTCCTCTGCAGGTATTTTAATGAAGAGCTTCAAAAGCAACTCCCAAAGAAGCCGTTTGGATTTTGTTTGGCTCACACTGCAGAGCCAGGCTGGGTTTGCTCAGCTCCCTGGTCCTGCCCCTGCGACAGCCACCGCTCCAAGAACCACACTGCAAAATTAATTACATGGAAAAGTGCTGAGCAGTCCCCTCCTTCCATTTCTTGCGCCTGATATTTTATCGATTACTCCCGAGCACTAAACAAAATGCATCCTTTGTAAAATAAACCCTTTTTCTGAAGTGGGAGAAACACGATGGGCATAGGAACACAGAACCAACTCTTCCAACTATACAAGCTCCTGCATGTGTAGCAGGAATATTTGTTAGACTGAAGATCTGCAGGACTGCTTTGCTGCAATACGATTGCAAGCACTGGCTGAAGTCTGATATCAGTTTTCTCTTACAAATAAGCAGTTAACTTCACATGCTGCTTCAAGGCTGGTCACAGGTGCTGGATTTGACAACTACATTGAGTGCAAGAAAGCGGGGAAATCCCGCAAGATATTTTCTTGCCAAGTGTCCCGATGCCAAGGACAGCAGCCCATTTCATCCTATCTCAGGGAAGGAATGGGATCCTGCCCTAGCCCGCAGCGATCTCCTTCTGCTTTCTGTCACTGGAGGTGTCTAAACTGGGCACAAGGCAGAAGAAAGCTCACCAACCCAAACTGGCTTCTCCAAAACAGCCGATATACTCTTAATGTTGGATAGAGTTTATGAATAAAACAATGTTTTACTAAACTACTATCACATTTTGATTGAATAGCATTTGGACTACATGGGAGCAGACATATTCCTGAAAGTAATTGGTTTTCCACATCTGCTTTACTTTCTAATTGGACTAATTACTTCAGTGTAGGATCATGTTCACTACTCTCCAAAAAGCAAGAAACCTTGATTTACAGTGAGAAGAGCAGCAATTAGAGAGAATTAATTCATACGGCAACATCTAAATAAATCATATTATGAGAAGACAGCAATGTAATTATTGTGACTGGTGACTCCCTTGTGGAGAAATATCATCCTTAAGCCTAAATCAAGCTCAGTTCTCCAAGGATTCCACCACAACCCCTCCAATTTCAGAGCATGTACTACCAATTTTATGTTTTAAACTTAATTGAGGTGCATTGTCAGAAACAATAGGGTCTGACACTCCTCAGGCAGCTGAGAAAAGCTATCAAATACTTGACAATACCATGTTTGTCCTCTGACTCAAGTGTGCGCTCAACAGCCATGGATAACATGCCAGCAGCAGCTTCCAATCAAATGTGCATAAATTTGATGGGTCTAATACCCTCCATGACGAGTCGGGCTTTTCCTGCTCTCCAAACCCAGCCTGCCCCATCCAGCTGGCCGATGAAAGGGTTTAGTGAGGAGAACACGCACAATGACAGGGTTTGAGGGTACCATCCTGCCTTTTACATTGATAATTTATCTTCCTGCTTATACCTTAGCAGTCTGGGATAGGAGAAGGGGAAAAAGTCTCAAGCTGAAAGAGGGGAGATTGAGATTAGATTTTAGGAGGAAACATTTTGCTGTTCAGGTGGTGAGGCCCTGGCCCAGGTTGCCCAGAGCAGTGGTGGCTGCCCCATCCCTGGAGGGGTTCCAGGCCAGGTTGGGTGGGGCTCGGAGCCCCTGAGCCAGTGGGAGGTGTTCTGGCATGGAACTGGATGGGGGTTAGGACCCACCCTGACCTGCACAGTCAAAGACAGAGGGTAAAAAGGGTCATTTCAATAACCACGTTGCAAACCTGAGACCAACAAATCTGTCAGAGTAAACTCAGGAGCACAGTTTACTTAAGAAACAGCCAAAAATTACAAAGCAGGTACTGAGGAGCACTGCGGGTGGCAGCTTCTCAAAGCCACAAAACCCAGATCCCACTGACTTCAGATCCCAATCTGAAACCTTGAATACAGCCAAGGTCGCTAAACAAACTACAGCACAAACTCAGATTCAAACCCATCCACCATAGTGCCAAGGAAAACAAAGGTAGAGCAAGGCAAGTTGGAGAAAAAGAGAGAACAAAGTAGCAGGGGGAAAAGAGTTATCACCACTCCCATAGGACACCAGCAGCAATTCCTCAGGGATACGTAGTCCGGTCGTTCTTCATGCCAGGTGAGCAGCAGCACTTCTTCAGGCTGGTTCCACGGAGCAGTGGACACACATCTTGGCAGGCACTATTTATAGGGCAAGTCCATGCCTTGTTAGTAGGTGGCAGGGTGGGAGGGGGGGAGCAATGCCTGCTTCTACACCACCTCCTCTCATGGCCAACCAGCAGCCACAGAAAAGCCCCTCAGCAGCACACAGACACAACAAAAACAAAGAAATTGCTGCCCAAGTCTGGCCAGCAGTGCTGCTCTCAGGCAGTGCTTGAGACACAACGAATACAAGCGAAGAAGGCAGTCTGCAGGATGGACTTGAAGGCCCCTGCCAACCCAAACCATTCTATGATCTTTTGATGAAGATCAGCTGTTTCTTTGCTACTTTGGCAAGTGGTGAAAGCCATTTTACTAAGGCAGACCTGCCTTCCTCTGCTTTAGTTCTGTCCTTTATGTCGTTCTCATCAAGTCACTGGAAACTTGTATTCCTCACAAATCCCTCCTGCTACGGAAATCACTGCTGCCTCCTATCATCCATGTACTTTCAGAAAGAACCCACAATGCCCTTTTTGGAGGGTAAGAGATTATTTCTACACACAAACCTGACCGCACTGAATTTTCTGTGCGGGAAATTCATGGCTTAGAGTTTGCCATGCCAAGAGCTGGCTCTGGGCATGGAGGCAGAATAATCCTGTACATCAGTTCGTCAGTTCTCTTAATGCAGTGGTTCTTCCAAGGTGTGTTAGAGTACAAGATTAACCCTCTGAATTAATAGCGGGCATTCTGCGTTTCAGAGACTTCTACACATTCAATAGTCACATTGTCTTACCCCATCATATGACATGCACAAGCGTGACAAGAATTAGCATAATATGCTGTTATACTTTATGTCCACAGCCTGACACATCATAAATCCCTTGCATCAGAAAGCCAAGTTCCACATCCAAACAATTACCTTCTTTTGGCAAATGCTTGATCCATTAGGAATTAAGGTGATAAATTGTCAGTTCAGACAGGTGGAAACATATCCATCTCGATTTGCTGTTCTTTTGCCACGGCAGATAAACACAGCCATCAGTTACAGCGCCTGCTTGCTGCAATCAGGGCTCCAGGACTTGGAGGGGAAGGTGTTGAACACTGAGCCTGTAGCTTTGTGGCTTCAAGCACACACATTTAGGACATTTAGCTCTTTGCGTTATTTATTGCCATTCGAATCTTCTCTCCCTTTCCTTCCGAGGAGTATTCATGGCTGCTATTAGTCTTGAAATATTAAAAGAAAATAAATAAAAATCAAGACACAAAAAATAATCAATAATAAAATCTGTAAAAACAAAAAGTACTCTCTGCGCTGTGAGTTGATGTCAGACATTTGCACACCTATGGTAAGAATCTTCGGGGCTAGATTCCCTGCACCCCATAAGCTGGAGGCCATTTATCACAGAACCATGGAGTGGTTTGGATTGGAAGGGACCTCAGAGCCCATCCAGCTCCAATCCCCCTGCCATGGGCAGGGGCATCTTCTACAGGATGAGGTTGCTCAGAGCCCCATCCAAGCTGGCTGCCTCTACTCCCGTTGCCCCTCTTCTCCCTTTGCACTCATTGCACAAGGGCCACAGCCAGGAGAAATTTAGACTTCAACGACAGAGAGGAGCTTCACAGCTCCGAATTGCGCCCACCCCTGCACACACCTACAGGAAAGGCTCAAAGCAACACAAAACTAACCTATGTGACTTCCCTGGATCACTTCAGAAGAAATGTTTTTAATTGATCTCAGCCCTATGTATCCATAACAAAAATATGGATGGAGAATTGTCAGAGGTCCTGATGAAAATGAAGAGGTCCATGAACATGAAGGCATAAAAAAGACCCGAAGCTGTAAAAAATAAATATATTCAAGTATCACAACAACGCAAGAACTATTTTGAAGGTAAATGGAACAGCTAATAATTCACAACCATTATTCTTTTATCATTGTTCAGCTGAAGGTTGAGACGATTTTAAGACTGCAATTATCAACAATAGATTTCATTGAAATCAGCTCCTCTGCTGCATTTCTCACTACTCTCCCCTCCTCCTAAATAAAGACGGGGGAGCAACAAAGAGCACAACATCTTTAACACAGAGAAATACCTTTCCAAGAAATATCCATACAATCAGATATACCAAAAAAAAAAAAAAGGGGGGGGGCGGAAAGCAGAGCCTGTTTGGGCTTTATTTAAAATTGAGCCAATTAAGACATTTTCTTTATGTCATATTGGTCAAGTAAGGATGGAGGAGAAATTCCTCACACACGCACTATTCAGCCATGTAGCTTTTTACTCCTTTTGGCTAAGTTTCAGTTATTGCTCCTTGCAGGCCACTCCTATCAGCTCACCATAAAGACAAGTCTCATACAATTTGGAGCAGTGGAAGGAAAATAAATGGAATCCAAGGAAGGAGGCTGAACATCCAGCCTGGCTCAGCACAGGAACAGGCAGAGAGAGGTCTCGCTGCGCTTTACAGAGTGGCAGCCCCATTATTCCACCTCTCCAGCCTCCACCACACAGACCAGCAAGAGCTCTACCAACGCTAATTAACTTAAATTTAAAATCCATGTTCTACTAAAGGTACCAGGCAAAAAAACTGCCCGCTTCAGGTTTGTTTTTCTTTTCTGTTGCTTTCTTCCACTTTCTCCTAATAACCGTGGATTAATGAACAATTACAAGGCTTCATTCTTACCGCCATGTAATTCCAAGAAAGAAAGAGCATCTTTCTGGAACATCATGCTTGAAAAACAAAGGAGAGCTTTGACTGTCAAGTCAGTGATGTTCCCTCTTCACTTAAAAGCTTTCCAATTTACTTACAAATTATAGTGTTTTTAATGCAAATTAAGCACTAGAGAACATTCTTTCCTTCCCCCAGATTAGCAAGAACCAAATTGACCAAGAAAGCCAAACATGGAATCTGGACGCAATGAATATTTAAAATAATGAGCCTGTTTAATTATTCGGATTGGTGAAGTATGAGGTTATTAAATGCCTCTGAACTGATGACAGGGTTCGAGCATATGGTTTTGCTTCCTGAACACAGAGAAAATGTTTTCTGATACTCTGTGTTCCAGTGTTCTTTGTTGAATTAACTACGGGGATGAAATACAGCTACACATGCTTAGGGACCTTTGGGAAATCTCTCTTGCTTCAGAAGCAAATACCACGCTGTGGAAGGCAGAGGCACCCCAGGAAACAGCGAATGAGAGCACACAATCAACCGATTCCTGCATAAGCTACCTGCCTTTTTCTTGCGACTTAGGAAAAAACGAAGTTCATTCTGTTTTGCTTTTGCACCAACACGTCTGTGTACACCGAGGTACACAGGAAAACCCTAAACCAGAGGGACCAAGTGACAGACATCATGCTGAACCGGACTAAAGAATACATCAAATTCTCTGTATTTCCTATTAGGATTAGAATCATAAAATGGGTTGGGTTGGAAGGGTCCTTAAAGCCCATCCAGTTCCAACCACACTCTTGCAGAGCCCCTCGAGGTTACATGGGTGAAAAGTTCACATCCCAGTGGCAACTCATTCATACCTCCTGATTCTTAAAACAATCTGCTCCTTCCTGAACCTATTTTTGGCTATAATTAGAGATTCTGAAGCTTCTGGAGACTGAAAGGGGAAAGAGGTGAATGAGCACATCTGGTCTGTGCCTGCCGGCTTGGTGTCTTGTACTTTAAGCATCCTAAATATCTAAACCAGAGCACAGGGTGCCTCTGCCCCATGACGTGCTCTCAGAAAGGTCAGAACCCAATGGAGAAATTCACAGCTCTTGGGCTTTTTAGTATGGATCCCCATCCTCCTGGTTCCCTATGTTTTGGCTTAGTCAGTATGCACCTGACTCCCATCTGCCATTCCATCTCCTGCACCTCACCAACTGCTTCTGTTCCCTCAAGGAGAAAGCTGGAAGCCACAAAAGACAAAACACTGATAATTACCTTGTCGACATCTTTCCTTGAGCTAGCACATAGGAGCAGTTGGGGATTCATCTAAATTAAACCCTTCTTCTACTTCCTCTTTGGCTTCTCGCACACCAACACAATTATGTATCACGTGAAGAACATTTGAACCCTAACCCCAAGACAGATGCTTCAAAACGGTACAGGGAAAACACAGGCAAGAACAGAGATCAGACATCACCGTGTGGGCTCAGAAGGACCAGACAAGAAACAGTTTCAATTGCTGAGATTCCTCTACATTCTTTTGCCAAGGTTTTTTTGATGATGACGTTTTAACTATTTCCAATCAACGTCTAATCCAGAACACTTTGAAGGTAGGAGCCTAGGCTGTTCTTAAGGACCAGGGCATTCAGTGCTGGCAACACTGCAATGCTCCCCAGCATGGGCTGAGCCTTGAGGGACCACAGACACCTCAAACCAGGTCTGACATACTCGCATATCACTCTACTGGCAAAACACATCCTTCTGCAGCTCCCTCTGAGCTTTTCCAGCAGAGGCTGGCAAATTTCCCCTCAGTTAAAAAAGAAAATATTCAAGTTTCTACCTCCATGAGCTACTGAATGAAAAAAAAAAGAAACCACAAAACCCACAAAAGCCAACTAAGCAAACAAAAAGGAGATAAAAGCAGTTTGCTTTAAGGCAGCAGCTTTTCTGAAAGCCCACAGTAAATCTTTAAGATTATCAATAATGAACACATTCAATGTCTTTTTTCGTCTTCTTTTAAATCACTTCTTCCAGGGGAAAGAAATCAGTCCAGGGGGTTGTTCATATGCGAGCTGCATTTATTATCAAGGGATTGAGACTGCTCGAGATGGAGAGAAGCAACATGAGCCTCGACAAGGCTTGGGGAAAAAAAAAACCCACACGCTGCCACTTTATAGTCCTTCCTCCACCTCTTTGTCACAGCACCCCAGTAATGAGCACTGGAATTCATCTCTCTCTAATGACACTCACAGTGGTAGATGTTTTCCCAAATTTAGTCAAGTGACAATATGAAGTCTTTAATATGCAAAGGAGCCCTTTGTGTAACGCACCAGAACTTTGGTGTCTTGTCATGCCTTACAGGAATTTCAGGAGAAACAAATTGCAATAATCATAGGAGGGAACAAGTCAGAAAGAACGTGTCACAGCAGCAATGAAATCTTCTGTCGATTTTCATGTCTGTGTAGACATATATTGCACAAAAGTAAAGGCAGTCCCATGAATTTCTTATAAATCACAATCATTTATTCCTATGGAGACCACAAACATCACACACCTGAGTAGCAGCAAACACTGTTGTCACTTAGTCACTCCCCTTGTTTCTCACCTGCAGCAAATAAAATTATTGTGCCTTAAGCCCTGTCCTACTTGTGTCACATAAGTGTTTTCCTCAGTTAGAGGCATTAGGAAAGCCTCGGCTCATGCTCTTTGCATATGTCACATATTAGTGTGCTTAGAGACCAAGAGGACTTCTTTGCAGGACCATTTCCCAGCCACAGTAGAAGCAGGGCTGCCAGCCTTCATGCTACATAAAGCACAATCTGGGTCTCAAAATAATGAAACAGGCTTTGCAATGGAAGAATTGAAAGAAGAAATAAATTTGACCTGTTAATTTTTCTTGGCTTTTAAGCTCCTACCCTTACTGACATCATCTCTGCCCTCTGCATACCAGTGACAGAGCACAGCACTATGACTCAGTATGGATGCTCCCACAGGGACACAGCAGGATGGTGCTGTGCTCAGACACCTCCCAGCTCTGCTCCCGCCCAGTTACGGATAACGGGTTAAAACAACCTGAAACAGGACAACAGGGTGAAAATAACACTTAGACAGTAACACCTTGGTGTCATCACCCCACCAGCGATCCCCTAAACCTGTCTGCCCCTGCAGCACTGCCGACACCAGCAGATATCACACCACAGAGACAGATCCTGTTATTCCAGTAAGCACAGTTTATGGTGTGGGTTGCCAGCACGTTTACATCCATTTTTGGTCATCACATGCAACACTAACACAAGTTCTCACCTATTTTACTCCTACCATTCCCATCCAGCAAGATGCAGGATGGCTTCCTTTTTCTTAAGTGGAGAGGAAACTAAAGACAATGACATTTTCCTCCTAGCCTCTAATCATTATGTTAGAAAATCCCTCTGGCTCAATGTGTTAAATTAAAAGAACGTGTCATTTTCTCCTGATAATTTTTAATTGATCACATCTACAACATAGGTGGAGCTGCTTGGCTGGCAAGGGTCCACATCAAACAAAGTGTCCTATTTGTTTGTGATTTCCCCGGGGCATCTTTTAAACCGTTAAAATTTGCAAACAACTTGATTTCTTATTAACACAGTTTCTTAACTGCTTCCATGGGAAAAGACTCAAGTTATTTGCATCTTCTTTCTTAGGGCTCCAGGGCTTTAGCACAAACATTTAAGGAGAAGATTTTAAAGGAAGCAAAAGCAGAAGAGCTGCTCCAGAGCCAGTCCAGGCTGGGATTTGGTACTGCGGTACAAACAGAACAGACCCTCCTCTTGGCTTGCTTGGATACCTGCACATCCTACAAGTGTGGTTTGAACCTCTTTGAGGCTGATGAATTTGGGATGGCTCCTGGGCATGTTCTTGGATAACGTGTTATTGGCAGCTTATGCGAAGCCACCTTTCTTTTCCCCGGTGTTTGCCAAACAAGGGCAGCGCCAGAGACCTCCATCTCTAATTTCAGAGACGTCCATCTCTAATCTAATACCCAGCAGGGTTTCAGGACACAGCCTGCCCCGTTTGAATCCACAAAAAAAGCACTGTGTTCGCAGAAATCCAGCGTATATCTCAAGCACAGTAAATTACAGAGAGCTTTTAGACAAGTACATTCTTATTCCAACAGAGTACCTCATCATTTTAATGCGTTAATCAAATCTCCGTGGTTCAGGACTGAAGTCCCTGCGTTCATCATCAATTCAAGATGAACCTATTATTTAGGTTCAGAAAATTACTTGCTAAACACAATCAAGCGTTGCTTTTCTGAAGTCTTTATAATGGGAGTGTTTTCCTTGCTGAAAGTCTGATGGGAGATCTCCCTTTGACCAGCACTCCTGCAGCCGCTGCACGGTGGGGCAGCCCAGGGCAGGCAGCATGGACAGGGCAAGCATCTCAAGAGCTACTTCATCTCACTTCAGCTTAACTCCGCACTTGGAGCTCACAGCAGAAGCTCCAGCCACACTATTAGACCACTCTTACCATCCTTTTAGCCCCTCCAAACCCTCATTAGCCCACTCCATACTTCCACACATGCTGCCATGGGTGGCTGTGATGCCACCACAGGCACACGGTTTCCAACACTCAGCAGAACTGAAACTGGGGTTTTCCATACCCATCTTTTTCCTAACGTGGAGCTTGGAGGGGATGATCTGAGAGAACAAAACTACACGTGGTCACCTGTTAAAAATACTTTCCCATACAGCTTCTGATGGCTGCCAGAAGCCAAGAGATGCGCTGTCTTAATCCACAAGACAGGATCTACCTGGTGTACTTGGTAAGAGGATCAGAGAAAGGTAGCAGCGAAAAAACAACGCAGCGTCTGCCAAGGGAGATGGCTCTGACCTACCCTGCTCCTTCCCTTCCCCAAATCCAAGCTCCCCAGGGATTCGCAAGCATTTGGAATTTCTATTCAGAATTTTTCAACAGTAAATTGTATTTTTCTAAAAGAAGTGTTTGAGGGGAGCATTGCATTCTGGAGGTTTTTCACGTATGCATTTCTATTTGAGAAATACTCAGGCAGGGATTTCAGATCCATCAGGTGCCTGTGGGAATAGATTTACAGGGACTACCTACAGCTGAAATGGAAATCCCCAACTCCTCCCATGCTTTTTCCAGGGAGACCAAGCACTGCTCTAGTCAGTTGACTGCATGCACTCTCACAGTCAAAAAACACCCAGCAAATGACACCCAATTCGCCATAAGCCAATACATTTCACACAGGCACTTCACATATAAAGACAAAAATATAAATCCCAGTGCTATATTGAAGCTGGATATCACCCAAAAGTCAGGAGTCTATTTCTTGGCTCTAAATATCACTGGGAAATATAAAGGGATCCTTTTAGTTAATACTGATTATTATTCAGTCTATCATTAACAGCAACTGCGCACACTTTGATGGACGGGTTGAGAAGCAGCTTTGTTTCGTTTTATTGCCGATTCCATGACTAGTTGCCAAACTTTCCTTATTACTGGTAATTAGATCCTGTTAGTTCAGCATCTGCTTCTGCTCCAGCACCAAGTGCAAAGGACTCCTCATACACGAGGTGGGGTCTATATCTAGGACAAGAGGGGGTTCTGTGCAGGCTCTCCCAAGTTTTGAGCGGGCAGGAGCTGCTCCCTGCACAAAAATGGGGGAAAAGAGACCCTCTTTGACTTCTTGGTCTGAACCACATTTAAGACGACCACCTTTCCAAACACCAAAGTGCTCATCTTTCCAGCACATATAACAACACACAATAAAATGATTGGCAATGGCAACATCTAGGTCTCCTCCTGCTGAACGCGGAATGGCTTAAGGTGTGTTTTTTCACTTAGGACACATCCATCAGGGTACAACAAAGAAAGCTGAGACACAGAGAACTCCTTACAGGAACCTTTCTTGAAATCCCTATCTGTTGAGTCACACTTTTGTAAAAAAGACTGTGCTGCTGCCTCCTCAGAACAAAAACAACGTTTATCAACATGTCGTACAAGAAATTTGGAGATTTATATGTAAAAATGATAATACACCTGAAAATTTAAAACATTAATTTCATGAAACATCAGGTTTTCAATTCCTTTGTTCTAACAGACAATGGTAAACAATGTTCCAGTGACCTCCAGTGGGGACCAGGGGAAAATACACCCATCCTCTGCTTGGTGCAGCAATCTTGGTTTGCACAACCTGAGCAGCGAGTGACAGCTGGGCTGAGATGCCCCTGCAGAAGCTGCCCACTTTTACTGCCTGATGGCCAAGTGGCCCGAGAAATCCTCCTCAGCATTTTTATCTTGATAAATCCAAACCAACCTTCATATCCCTCTAACACATAGCTCTCAAGGGGAGAGGAGGGGAAAAAAAAAAACCACACTGAGACTTTGCCACACTCTAACCCTGGGTTCGCGTCTTTGTGGGACACAGAGGACAAGAATTCAACATGAGTGGAAAGCAGATGAAGTGAAGCTTTATGTCAGGAGCAAAGTCGCATTAACTCCTTTCAGCTCAAGAGCATTAATTGACTGAAAACAGCGACACTTTGTTTATAAATAAGTTTATCACTATGGTCTAAGTTCAGACTTCTTCAATGTGCATCTTTAATTGTTTTACCCCAAATTCTTACTATCTCAGGAAATACAAGCCATGCCAAGTCTACAAAGACGTGCCAACCCCTCAAATCTCTCCAGCAGGGTAAGGTTATCTGTGCTGAAGTTCTGCAACGTGTGGTCCGCAGAGCAAAGCTCAATTCCATCAGCAGCTGCCACTTTAAGCCTGATACCAATGCAAACAAAAATACTGCACAGTGGTTCACACTCTCTCCTGTCAGCACAAGTCAAGCTCTCTTACATCAGTCTGATTACCTGGTTACCTTACTAATGACTTCTGGAGGCAGGTATTAACTGAAATGCTTTCAGTCCAAGATTAATCCCCTCCCTTTCATTGGTGGGGGCCAGGGAAGAAGAGGAGAAAGGTAATTTTTAAAGCACAAGTCCTTATCACCATCTGGCCCTGATGAATATAGGCAGAACTCTGCTGATACGTTAATAAATCCAGTATTACAAGGTAGAATGGATAGCAGGAGGAAGGCATCAGTCATCAACAGAAAAGCCTCTGCCTGACTCAGAGCAGTGACCTTCAAGTTAAAGAGAAACAGTAATAGAAGGGGAGAACTTGTCATGTAATGCACATTCTGGCCCTGATTCAGGAGCCATTTGGAAAGTTAACAGGACACACTAAAAATCTTCTCCTGATCTCACCTTTCCACAACTACCACCTGGGCCTGAGACCTGCAGGGAAGCTTATCTGCCAGTGGATGGTCTGGACCATCATTCCTTTTTTAATGCACCTATCGAAACACACTGCAGGACCCGCAGTGTGCTCGTTTCCAACTCCTCTCCCAAAACAGAGCAGCACATACATTTCGGAGGGCTGGAGCACCTTCCCTATGAGGACACGCTGAGAAAGTTGGGGTTGTTCAGCCTGGAGAAGAGAAGGCTCAGAGGAGACTTTATAGTGACCTTCCAGTACCTGAAGGGGCTCCAGGAAAGCTGGAGAGGGGCTGTTCGTAAAGACTTGTGGGGATGGGACGAGGGGGAATGGGTACAAACTGGAGAGGGGCAGATTTAGACTGGACATTAGGAAGAATTTCTTCACCATGAGAGTGGTGAGACACTGGTCCAGGTTGCCCAGGGAAGCTGTGGCTGCCCCATCCCTGGAGGTGTTCAGGGCCAGGTTGGATGGGCCTTGGGCAGCCTGATCCAGTGGGATGTCCCTGCCCATTGCAGGGGGGTTGGAACTAGATGATCTTTAAGGTCCCTTCCAACCCTAACTTATACTATGATACAGAAAAACTCTTCTCCCATGCCGTATTCCTAAGAAAATTCACTTCACACCACTTCCTCCCATTAGCCCAAGAAAAATATTTTTTTTGTATAATGTTTCTTCGTATAATAAAGGCACTGATATTTCCATAAGAAATCATTTGGTGTCCCAAAATATCATTCCTTGGGGAAATGAAACTTCACAGAAGTGCAATTCTTCATCATGGCAAAAACACCAACACCAGTGCAGGGTCTCTATTTGCTACTGTCTGCACAATATTAATGTAGAAGATAATATATTAGCTCAAATCAATACTTCTCCAACTCCTCCATCCATCAGCCCCCCCTTCATTTGATAAAAGTCCTTCCATGTCACATTCTCCCAGACTGATGAGATCACAGCGCCTCTTTCCAGCATGAGCGATGGGATGTAGATATATAATTGCCCAATAAATCACACCCACTGGATCCAAGATCTGAGATCCTCTGGGTGCCAAGGAGTCACACCAAACACCATAAAATACAATGAGCTAATTAATTACAGCAAGATTTTTACCACCTTTAGACAGGTTGAGTATTCCTTGTCACATACAGATATCCTGAAAGATTCAGCTAAAACCACCTCACCGTGGAACCAGAGCCTGAAGCTACAAACTTCTGAGAGTAGGAACTGTGGAAGTAGTGTAGGCAAAGTGCTTTCACAGCTCAAGATCCCAAGAGCTGCAAATAACCTGAAGCATCACTGTTATTCCATGCCCATACAGTGACTGCATTCAGACTTGTAGTTGTTGCAGAGGAGCGTCTGCATCTCAGGAATTTCATCACATGAACCCCCGGAACAGATTGGGCAAGGCTAGGGAGAACAGGTCTGCAAAAGGTACATCTTGTCCAGTATCTGATTTCCATTGCCACAAATACACACTAGAGCGATCCTTCCCCTGGTGTAACCTCCTCACACACAGCCCTGGAGCAAGCTGGGATGCTCAAGGTGCCTCTTCCTTTCTGCTGACCCTCACACATGAGCCACTCAGAATCCGAACATTACAGAAACAAGTGTTCTGGATTGTCACAGTGGTGGAAAAAAAAATGTGCTTCTGACTGTTTGGTGGGCCTCATGCAGGTCCTACAGGGAGCAGTCACATCATCAGAGCCTTCAGGTCACCAGAGCCTGCAGGAGTAGGTGCTGATACAACACACATCACATGCCTGCGCCCCACAAAGCTTCCCAGACACAGCAGCACGGCCATTCAGAAAACATGCAAACTGAAAGATCACATTTCACAGCTAAGAGGCGCAGGCGTTATTTCAGGTATTTCTGATGAATTTTATACCATCAAAGCTTGAAAGAACTAGGACCTTCCCAGCAGTTCCTACCCTTGACCCAAGCACAAGCCATGAGTCCCAGTATGCTCAGACTTGCTCCACCTCAGCAAGCAAAGCAACAAACTCCTAACTTGAGCTCTGAAAAAAAACAAACCAGACCAGTAGAGCCCAAAACTCTGTTTTACAAGCATCCAATTCCACAACCTTTAATCCTTTCTCTCAGCCCTGCAAGATCAGGTATTAACATCTCCGTAACCTCTTGTACTAATTAAGATAGCAGATCTTTGGTATTCACCTCTGCAGTGGCTTCAAAGCCGAGCGCTGACAAGTAGCTGAAGTGTTTGTGCGTTGAGGTGAGTGGCCCTTGTAAAACAGAAATTATAATGAACACACTATGGGAAGCTTTATTAAAGGTATGCAGTCATTATAAAGAGACTGGAACTAAAAGAACTGAGCTCAGGTTCGGAGATTCACAGGTGGGAAGCTCACTGCCGTGGGAAGGAGCAGTGACAAGGTGTTCCCAAACACTTTGCAGTCACCGGTTAGAGACCTGGACACTGTCCAAGATCTGTCCTTTCTATAAAGCCATATTTAAATGGCCACAGACCTTCTGCTCCTCCAAAGTATGCATCGTATTACAAGTGACCTTAAAAGCAGCCCTCGCTTCCAGCAGACTCTGAAAAGAGAGGCCACAGCAGTTTAGGGTAAACACACCAGCAGCCAGCCTGTCCTCTCTAAGCTAAAGAGACTTCTAGAAGTACTTCAGATACGCAACCACATCCCCCATGTTTCAGTATCTAATTCAATTCTTCGCTAATCCAGCAGAGGTATTTGCAGCAGCAAGAGGTTTCCCCACTCCAACATACTCCCAGGCTCATCTCCTCTCTGCTTACACACCAGGAGGAGGGATGCACGGGCAGGAGCTGGACTCCTCCAACACAGCCCAAGGCTTTTGGATTCAGGCAGCACTAAACAGATCAGGAAGGGCTGACCCAGCTGTGGATGAGGTTTGAGCTTAAAGCACAGCCTGGGATACAGGATTGAATAAAGTTTAAATCCTGAAAGCTGCTTAAGTCTTCGTATTGCTATTTTTTGCTTGTCTGTACCCAGACATACTGTACCGAGAGCCCAAGCTCTTTCAGAACTTGCAGTGCGAGACACCAGAGTTAGAGAGAAAAGGAACTGGAAAAAATATTTTCTATGTATAAATATCACCAACTCCTTGCACAAGTAGCACAGGACACAGATAGGATACAAACAAGACAAGAAAAAACATTTGCAAAGACAAAGGAGAAACAAAAAAATTTGGGATAAACCGACAGGAGCAGGAATGACTCAGGATGGGCCTGAACAAAGAGAAGTCCCATTGCTTCAGTTTCTTTGGCTACATAAAGCAAGTTCTGTAAACAAGCTCTTGTCTCATAGCCCCACAACCAAGCACTTCCCATTTCATCCCTTTTCCAACTTTAAACAGAAGTGCCAGTAAACATGAATAAACGTGACTTAGAGAAAAGCAATCCTCTTTTCCTCCAGTTACTCACTTCAGCAAAAAGGTTAGAGCAAACTTCTAAACTTCCTAAACCACACCCTGGGTTTAAGCTGGGTGACAACCAGACGCTCAGAAACAATTAGGACCTTTAAAGCCCATCCAGTCCAACCACCCTCCAGGGAGCATGGACATCTTCAACGCCATCAAGTTGCTCAGAGCCCCATCCAATCCGAGTAAGAGAGAAAAAGAAACTAACAACCCCAAATACCTTCTCTTGCCTAGCTTTTCCACTCTTCCAAGACCCCAAATCACTGCTTCTCTTGCTGCCTTACCCCACTCCTTGCTAAATAGGATTTGCTGCGGATGTCACTGGTGGAACCTCATTATTACAATGCAATTCACCTTGTGCTTGTGACTGTCCATCTCCTTCACCTGCTGGGTCTACCCAGGCCAGCCCTGCCCCACAGCAGCTGATCCCAATAGAGCTGATGTGGCCAAGAGATCCCTGTCTGTCCCTGCTCTGCCCTGGGTAAAGATCTGAATTAAATTCATTCCTTTTCTAAACATCTCCTCTGGATTTCCCACCATGCTAATCTCATCGAAGTTAGCAGCATCCTTGGCCACCAACCTTTGAAAAGGTTTTTTTATCGATCAAGTGTTTCACAGACATTTACGTTTCTTGGAGGGAGGAAGAGACTGGGAATAAAATTAAATTACTTCGCTTAGTGATCTTAATTATCTGAAATAATTACCTTCAGTCAATTCTTGCACAAGAACTCTCTGGAGAACAGCATATTTTAGTTTGGATAAAAGGAAAAAGTCCAAAAGAGTGAATTTTGTAACTTATTTAGATACACCTAATTAACCAGCTGAGTGAGGAATCCAATCAAAGTTTCTCCATTACACTTAATTATTAAAAGCAATTTAGACGGGGAAAACCGAAAAGGAGGGATCTAAGAGAGCTCTCTATGACTCAAAGGATAATTTTAGCCAAGAACTAAACAAATGGGTGAAAGGAAACCAGAAGTGAAGTATTTTTAATAAAAGCAGTTCACTTTCTAGCCAGGCCCCAACAGGGAGACTCGGTAACCCTCGTATTTTGTATACAGCTCCACGCTGGAATGAGCACAAAGGTTTTTAGGCTTCCCAGAAATGGGCAGAGATTCATTAAGATCTTTTCAGAAGGCAAGGGAAAGGCTTTGTTCTCTGTGCAGTAGTGACTGATGTCTTGTGGAGATGTTGGCTCATTAAAAGAAATGATCCCCCTTATTCATTACATTTAAAAATCCTCCAAAGAGTTTTTGCACAGATTTGTGCATCCAAACGTGGACCTCCCCGCTCAGAGAACAAGACAGCAAGTTTTGCTGCTGAATGCTTGTGGTAATGAGTGAGAATGGGATTTGGGTTTGTTTGTTTAGCCAAAACCTGATGAGGAGCTATTTGCAGCTCGGGGTGGTTAGCATCTCTGCAGAGCCAAGAGCATGGTCGCACATGCCAGGGCTGATAGAGGGACTGTATTCCCCCTTGTTCCCAGCCACATGCCTCGTTCTTCAGGCTGCTTTAGCTCCTCATAAATTCCTAAGGCAGAGAACAATATTATTTATTTGTATGTGAATATATCTAGCAGGAACAACCCCTTCCAAATACATAACTGCAGGATACGGCACAGCAGGATATTCTAATTCTGATGAATTAGCAGCCTTCCAGTACTGAAAGGAGCTACGGAGAAGCTGGGGAGGGGCTCTTGATCAGGGAGGGCAGGGATAGGGTGAGGGGAATGGTTTTTAGCTGAAAGAGGGGAGATTTGGACAAGATCATAGGAAGAAATGTTCTCCTGTGGGAACAGGGTGGGGAGGCCCTGGCCCAGGTTGCCCAGAGCAGTGGTGGCTGCCCCATCCCTGGAGGGGTTCCAGGCCAGGTTGGATGGAGCTTGGAGGCCCTGATCCAGTGGGAGGTGTCCCTGCCCATGGCAGGGAGGTGGAACTGGATGGGCTTTGAGGTCCCTTCCCACCCAAACCATTCCATGATTCTGCAATCACTGTCTCTAAATAGTGCATCTGAAATACATTAAAGAGACAATGAAGAGGAAAGGGCAGCAATTAAAGGTCATCTAAAATGAACCATTTCATCCCGCCAGCAGCAGTGTAAAGTTCAGCTGCTCCACAGGACTGAAACAAAGGTAAAAAACTGCAGATCCCGTGTCTCAATGGATCACTCCAGTGCAGGTAAAACTGTTCTTTGGGGTTTAATGAATCAAATACAAAGCGGTTTGCACTGAACAAGAGCACAGAATAAAACCAGAAATAGTTTTTCTACTAGCGAGATGGTGGACAGACCATTTTGGGATATCTCTGCAAACTCATTAGTAAGTTCTGGAAACTCTCTTCCCTTTGGCAAGTGTCCCTCTTGTCCCCCGAGGAGCTGGCATCCGCAGCGTCCAGGATACTCACTGTTTGGCACCTTACGCTGGCAGACATCTACGCTAATACATCAAAAGTGATTGGATATATTTTTTTAACCCGAGTAGGAGGGCAATAGAAAATAATAAGGAGAAAATGCTTTGCTAGGAAGTATCTGGGAGACCGGTCCATGCTGTTCATCTGCTTCTCTTACTAATTATCTACAGAAAATAGTCACATTTTAATTCAGTGAAATACCACGTGAGAATTATTTCAGCTCTGCATTTGCATCTACAGAGGCCTTTCTCCCCCAGAAGGACCACCTTTCCCGAAGAAGCCTGATTTTCCTGGCTCTGGATCCTATGCCTCCCTTCCAGCTCCCATCCTCTCTGTCCTTTCGCCTTTCTTTTTCACCAAATCTGGTTTAAACAGAAGGAAATAAAGTATGAAGCCCTCTCCATGCTGACTAGAATTGTTTGTGGGTGTACAGGTGGTGGCACGCAAGACGTGCATCTCCTCACCAAGCACGGGTACCCTGCGTGCAAGCGTGAGATTCCTAAGCAGCTTTCCATTCTGCTCCTTCAAAGCTGGCCTCAGGGCAGTCTCTCTTTTACCTCTTGTACGTTATCCAGCATACCCTGCATTCTTCTCTGCCACTGCCAACCTGGAAATGGACACCCGATAGCTATTTTTAGTTCTTCGCAATGTAAATAATGAAAGGTTCTATGCTGGAAGGAATCAAATGGCACCAGATGACTCCGGTAATAAATCAGGAGAAAGGCAGGTGGTCTCTTGTCTGGCATCTCAAAGCTGATGTGCAGTTTTATGAGGGGGGAGGTGGCTCTGGTACAAACCCTATCAATATAAATCTCAGATGTAGAAGCTACAGCACTTTTTATGCTGGTTTTAAGCATTTTCATAATTCCAGTCTTATATGAAACATCCTTGGCAAGAGGCTGGGCTAAGGAACTCTGCACCTCTCTAACTTCAGGGCTTACGTTCATCACCATACCCTAAACTGAACTTTATCTCAGGGACAACTAGCTCACCGCCAGTCTGGCTAAGAAAGGATTCCTGGATATTTGGGATTGGGAAAGAATTTATCTAAAAATCACCTTTTCTCGCTTGGCTCCTAGGTAGCATGGCTTTTAAACTGTAATAATAACTACTCATTTTCACCGTATTACCAGCCAAGCACCTCGTTCAAGCAGTCCATGGTGTCCATACACGTGTGCCAATGTGGGACAAGGGGACCTGTGGGGTGCATGGATGCGTCTGTGAGAAGCAGGGATCACGTATTTGGAAGCCATCCCTGCCTGGAATAACTGCAGAAAGGGGTCAAGTAAATAAAGGCTGTGAATGGGGGAAATGCACGACTGGTTGCTGAAAACAAGCTGCTCCTCAGGCACCTCGGCTCACCTTCTTCTGGAATTTTCCTTCCTGGTATGCAAAATCCCAGGGATGTTCAGCACTAATTTGAGTAATCTATCCATTTCTTTACTCAGATATTCCAGCCTTGTTCTCTAATGTGCTTGGAAAGATTTCCTTCTAGACAAGACAAAAAAAAAAAGAGACCGTGTCACCATCTCAACCCCCCACTTAGGCGGCTGAGATGGAGCAGGGGTCACCTGAGCAGGAAAGCCATTATCTGCCGTGTGCACTGTCAAACTGCATAGGAAGGAGGTGGGAAGTTTCCTTCTGACAAGAAGTAGGTTTGATTTAGTGCTGCTCTAACAAACTGTGTGGTGCCTCAAGACGACACAGCACCTGGAATGTAGTCAATTTACTCCTAAGGACAACTGCCATCCCTTCAAACAGAACAGAGAAAAGAGTACTTCAATAGGTTTGGATACCTTCCGTGTGATACAGCAGGCATGTTGGCTGCCAGCAGCCACCCCACCGCTATTTTCAAATGATCAGAAAACAGATATTCTACATAATTACATCGAGCACAATCCAGGCAGATAAAAACTTCTCCAAACTTCATCAAAGCAGGGTAACAGTCCATTAGGAACAACAGCATTTCAGGAAACAATACTAACCCGTGTCTCTGGTCATCCTGAGTGTAGATGAGTAAAGTGAATGCTTCCAAGTGCCGATGGTCAGCCTGGTCTCAAAGGAAATGTGAGGATGATGTGACAGAGCTACTAAACTACTAAAGTGCAGTCGACAATTTCTGGGAAAGCCGGCTTTTATCAGCACTCCCACGCGCCGCGAGATGGACTCTGTGACTGCTTATGAAATGTTTTGTCATCTAGCTTCCACTTTTCAGCAAGCTGATGAAAAAAAAGCATAAATCCATCAGACATGTTGTCTCGCCAACTCCTGATATGTTTTGGCTACTTCCAGAGAGTAAGAGAAGTCTTTGGAGCAGATGTGAAACTCAGATCTTGTTTGCTCGCTTGTCATCACTCAGAAAGCAAAACAAACACTCCTGCTCCTGCAGAAATTAGCCCTCGTGTCCCACTGCTCTACCTCACTGCACGCTCCCTCAGTGTCCCCTGTGATGACAGCTCTTTTCTGTCCATAGCCCAGTCCCACAGTCTTGGAAACACGCTACACCAGAGGAGCAGTGACAGAGAGACCAGGGAATTGTGTAAACCAGCCAATGTGGCAGTTATGTTGCACATATCACTGTAAAAAGTCTCTTGAATACCCTCATACAGTAGCTGAGAGCAAAAGATTATCAAAGAGTCATGAAAAATGATGTCATGAACAACCTCATAAACACTGATCTATACGGTCTCCTCAGAGCCTTCTCTTCTCAAGGCTGACCAACCCCAACTCTCTCAGCCTGTCCTCTTATGGAAGGTGCTCCAGCCCTTTGATCATCTTTGTAGCCTCCTCTGGACTCATTCCAACAGCTCCATCTCCTTCTGACGTTGAGCATTCCAGAACTGGACACAATACTCCAGATGAGGTCTCACAAGAGAGGAACAGAGGGGCAGAATCACTTCCCTCGCCCTGCTGGCCACCCTGCTTTGGATTTCCTTGCATTCTACCACTTGTTACTTGTTATAAAACTTCAGGATGAGATAGCAGGGAGGAGTCCTGCTGCTCAGGGGTGGCCAGTTTTCCTTTTTGCACACCCCTACTGGCTTTATTCTATATGGGCTGAGACCAATTGCAGGAGGTTTTACAAGGCCGAACGCCGCGTCCTGCACTTGGGGCACAACAACCCCGTGCAGCTACAGACTGGGGGAAGAGTGGCTGGAAAGCTGCACAGAGGGAAGGACCTGGGGGTGTTGATCGACAGCAGCTGAACATGAGCCAGCAGTGTGCCCAGGGGCCAAGAAGGCCAATGGCATCTTGGCTTGGATCAGACACAGTGTGGCCAGCAGGTCCAGGGAGGGGATTCTGCCTCTGGACTCAGCACTGGGGAAGCGAAACCCTGAATCCTGTGTTCAGTTCTGGGCCCCTCACTCCAAGGAGGATGTTGAGGCTCTGGAGTGTGTCCAGAGAAGAGCAATGAAGCTGTGGAAGGGGCTGGAGAACAAGTCTTAACGAGAGGTGGCTGAGGGACCTGGGGTTGTTTAGCCTGGAGAAGAGGAGGCTGAGGGGAGACCTTATTGCTCTCTACAACTGCCTGAAAGGAGGGTGTGGAGAGGAGGGTGCTAGGCTCTTCTCCCCAGTGACAGGGGACAGGACAAGAGGGAATGGCCTCAAGCTGTGCCAGGGGAGGGTCAGCATGGATATCAGGAAAAGATTTTTCACAGAAAGTGTCACTGGGCACTGTCAGAGGCTGCCCAGGGAGGGGGTGGAGTCCCCATCCCTGGAGGGATTGAAAAGACGGGTGGATGAGGTGCTCAGGGACATGGTTTAGTGGCAGATAGGAGGGGTTGGACTCGATGATCGAAGAGGTCTTTTCCAGCCTATCGATGCTGCGATGCAGGGCACGCTGTCAGGCCCGGGCCCGGCCCAGCGGCAGCCGCAGCCCCGTCTGGGCCGCCAGGGGGCGCGCGAGGCCACGTCCCGGCGGGGGGAGCGAGGGGGGAACCGCATCCAGGGACCAGGCTGAGCATCCTCAGCTCCGCCGTGCCCAGAGGCACTCCATCCTCCTCCCGGCCACTCTGCGGCTTCCCGAGGGATGCAGGAGCTTCCCATGGCTTCACACCCCCCTCCCCACACACACACAGCCTCCCCTCCCCAAGCGCACAACGTGAGGTTTTGCTTTCTTACAGATGCATAATGAACCCCTCGAGTAAACATTGATTCAAACCTACGTAATTAGTACTTAATTTTTCAAAAAGCTAATGAAAGGCCCTTTTAGGCTCCTAATTGGCTGCTGCTTCCCATTAGTTAACTCTGAAGGTGAACGATCAACGTGGGAAATGCACTGCGTGGCAGGAGCGGTGCAGACCGGGAATGATAGAAACACGGGTTTGGAAAGAACCTTAAAATCCATCCAGTTCAACCCCTCTGCCATGGGCAGGGACACCTCCCACTGGCTCAGGGGCTCCAAGCCCCATCCAACCTGGCCTGGAACCCCTCCAGGGATGGGGCAGCCACCACTGCTCTGGGCAACCTGGGCCAGGGCCTCCCCACCCTCACAGCAAAACATTTCTCCCTCAGATCTCACCTCAATTTCCCCTCTTTCAGCTGAGAACTGTTCCCCTCAGCTCAGCAGCTTTCCTGGAGCCCCTTTCAGTGCTGGAAGCTGCTCTGAGGTCCCCCTGGAACCTTCTCTTCTCCAGGCTGAAAGCTGACAGCAGGACAGCCAAACGCTCCTCATGTGGACCATTGTTGTGCAATATGGACTAAACGGGATTCAAAGTAGTTATTCTTCAGCTGAAGAAATCCAGTCCTGAACCCTAACTCACAAAGTTTTATCTCTAGATCACCGGATGGTTGCACATTTTAGCACAGTGGTCAGGACGTGTCCCAGAGAGACAGTTTTCTATGAAGACAACGCCGCTAGGATAGACATACTGGCTGGAATTATTTAGGGCCAGATAAGCAGCCTGTAAAAGTACCACTGAACAGCTTAATTAACAGTGCATGCCTATCAGGAGCTAATTACATGATTATTTACCACTTCATAAATGAACGGTTACCACTTAGTTCCCAGGACCATAATTACCTGGTTCAGAAGAATGTGCAAAACCCACGGCTAAGTTCTTCAGGTAAATCAGTCACAAATTTAGCCACTTCATTTAGAAAAATAAAGCCTGTACAGAAGGGCAACTCTTTCTAACAGAGACAGCACGCATCAACTCATGCCCAACAATGCTGTAAATGAAGGAACCTCCTTGCTTTACAGCCAGAGTCTCTGTTTTAAGGCAACAAAGGAAAGCAAATAAATGGTTACAAATTCCACTTGAGAGGCACACATTATTGCATCGCGTGGTACTTCAAGGAGCTCGACTAGAATAACACCTTCCCACAATCAACCACTCCAAAATCCCAGCTGTATTGCTTGTAGAAGTCCTTATTTCTTTGTTTCGCTCCAAAGTCCGTGGTGTTGCCATCGGCTGTGCTGCAGTGCTCTCTGCCGGCACCAGCCTGGGAGCTTCTGGGATGCTGTAGCCAAGCAAGAGCGGTGCCCAGGCTGTCCCAGCCTGCAGCGAATCCACCTGGGATGGGATTCTGCTGCTGCCAGGCACAGGGATTGCCAGAGATTTACCAACCCTGGCTCTTTGTGTTTGCTTTCTGAGTTTGTATTTACATTCAGGGTGTCACATCTCAAAACTTCTTGGCTTGAAAACCCCTGTGCCTGCAGCGCATCACTGATGGCCCTGCTGCCCTCTTTGGCCTCTCACTGATCCCATGGGATCCGGTTGCTCCAACCTGGCCTTGAACCCCTCCAGGGATGGGGCAGTCACCACTGCTCTGGGCAACCTGGGCCAGGGCCTCACCACCCTCACAGCAAAACATTTCTCCCCAAGATCTCATCTCAATCTCCCCTCTTTCAGCTTAAAACCGTTCCCCCTCATCCTCTCCCTGCCCTCCCTGATCAAAAGCCCCTCCCCAGCTTTCCTGTAGGCTTCTTTAAGTACCATTTTACTCATTTCCAAGGCAAAGGTCCCTGGCATTGCCTGATGAACAGCATCCAGGGCCAGGATCAAAGATCAGGTATGATTTTCCTGGAAAACCTCCTTTGCCCATTGCTACCTGGATCTGCAGGGATGGGGCTAACGGCGCCTTCCGAACTCCTCTGCAAAGGGGCTGCTGCAATGTGCACATTGTGCTGTTGGTTTCCATCACACCTCCTCACTTCTGATTCATGCCATTAAAAACGAGATTGCTGCTTGCTCTGGGTGCCTTTGGTTAATAACTGCTATTTTAACTCAAGCCCATCGAGAGCTCAGCACAAGTCCCTGAACTGAATTGCCTGTTGTCCTAGATTCCTGTCAGGCAAGGTCAAGAGCCACCGTCTCGATGGATTCTTTCTACAGCAAAGCACAAAAGGGCGCTTTTTCCTCTCGCTCCCACTGGATTGTTGGTGTTTTTCTCAGCGCGTTTCTGAAGGCCAACACCACTGATGTGGGGAACATTGCAGCTCTCACATACTGAAGAGCCCTGCTTTGCTTTCCTTTTTTTCAGGCAAGCTTCTTCCCACTCCCAAGCGACGGCTTCCCTCGCATCGCCCCGCTGCAGCCCTGTTCCTTCTCCAAGACTGATAATACATTGACAGCAAGCGCTACCCGAGCAAGGCAAGGCGTGCGTACCCACTCCAGTTTATCCCATCCATTTCACTTCAACATAACTAACACCACCGCACGGATTCCAAGGACTGCAGAGAAGTAAATGTTTCCCTTTTGTTCTCATCTAACTTCTCCCAAAGCAATCACATTACTGCAAATCGTGTCACTCTTAAATTAATTTCTCCTTCATCATCCCACCACTGTTTGTTGAGGGACCACTTACAAAGGCCTGTAGTGACAGGACAAGGGGCAATGGGTATAAACTGGAGTGGGGCAGGTTTAGACTGGACATAAGGAGGGATTTCTTCACTATGGGAGTGGTGAGACACTGGAACAGGTTGCCCAGGGAGGTTGTGGCTGCCCCATCCCTGGAGATGTTCAAGACCAGGTTGGATGGGGCTTGGAGCTCCTGATCCAGTGGGAGGTGTCGTAGTGAACCTATCTCAATAAAGGGCTTGCTTGGCACTTTCCTCCTCTGCTGCGGGTCTGTAAGTGTCTTCAGCCAAATCTACCTTAAAATGCCCTCAGCGCGCAGGGTGTCCTTCTCTGTTATTTCACAACTCAAGTTTTAACTGTGGCCGTTATATTTCCAGTTCAGAAGATTACTGACAGCTTTTGAGAAAATAGCAGAAGTTAACAAGGAAATACAAAATCTTATAAAATAAGAAATGAGCTGAGAACAGAATACAACAATGACAACAATACTGAAAGCATTAAATTGCTTTTACGTTTTTAAACTGGGATTGTTTAGAATCACATACTCTTAGGTTGGAAAAGACCTTTAAGATAACCAAGTTCAATCATAAACCTCAGGCCACCAACTCCACCAATGAACCATGTCCCTAAGCACCATGTCTACACATTTTTTGAACCCCTCCAGGGATGGAGACTCCATCACTGCCCTAGGCATCCTCTTCCAGTGCTTGACAACGCTTTCCATGAAGAAATTGTTCCTAATTTCCACTCTAAACCTCCCCTGGTGCAACTTGAGGCTGTTTCCTCTCATTCTATCACTTGTTACTTGGGAGAAGAGCCCAGCACCCACCTCATCACAACCGCCTTTCCAGGAGCTGCAGAGAGCGATGAGGTCTCCCCTCAGGCTCCTCTTCTCCAGGCTAAACAGCCCCAGGGCCCTCAGGCGCAACCAGAACCCTTGTGCTCCTGACCTGAGTGTACAGCGGGATGCGAATGGAAACATCTGTGCTCCACATCCATCCGCGTTGACACCTACATACATATAGGGACATATCTACATGTCTGGCATATTTATACCTCAATAAAAGACCTCACATTGCTCTGATGTTGGTGTCCTGCCCAGGATGCCAGCAGCTCCCCCTCACTCCAGAGGAGGTACTCAAAGGTTTGTGGTGCTGCTGCAATGAAGACATCAAAGGGAGGAAGAGATGAAGCTTTACAAGGGTTTCAAGATCAGATCAGTGCAGATCCCACCAAAACACTAAATGTGATGTTAGCACACCCAGAAACTCTGACCTGACACTATGGCATTCGCAGTGATGGGTCCAGCCAACAAAGAAACAGAGAGAACTAAACTGCCTGCGCCTTGGAACTAAGATACTGAAGAAAAAATATTAAGAAAAAGAACGTGATTTTCTAGTATTGCCCCACAGCTGATTTATTCCCGATATAAAACTAAACTTTGCAATGATAGGTTCTTTTTTTCATGCATTTTTCTAGATGGCAGTGTAAATCAACCCAGAGCGCAGTCAGTAAAGTTGTTATTGCCATCTCTAAAATCCTACACTATAGAAAAGATGCAAAGAATTATTAATATTTCCTAGATTCATATGTGCTGTGCCTTTAGGGAAGACACACACACACACAGAGGCTTTGAAAGGCAAAATAGAGCCACTGTATGGCTTAAAATACTCCAAAACTCCAGTGATGGAGATTAATCCCTGCTGAAATGATTTTTTTCTCCATGTTTTTTTGTGCCATGTAAACATGGTGGAGAGCATCCCCTCCCCAGGGCTGGAGATGGGAGCGCTGCCTTGCCAGAGCATCCCAGTGGGAAACGCTGTCCCACTCCACACTGTGCAGCCCTGTCACCCAGCAGAAAATAGGGCCAATTTTAATATCAAGGAGTCATTTCCTTGATGAAGGCGAATGCTGCTTGCATTCCACCCAGGAATATGTCAGTCCCCAAGTCAGTTCTTGCCAGGAGCAGCTGCACACCACGCACGGCAGCAGAATCCATCCCTGCTGGGTGCCTGTGTCCGCGTGGCCAGGTCCCGTTACCGCCAGCGCCGTGCACGCACACGCACACCCACGACAGCTCGCGCCGGAGTGATTTACTCCCCGCAAAGTGCTGCTTGGTTACCACCACGGCAGAGCCATCTCCTCCTCCTCCCCGCTGCCCGTGAGCACCCAGGCGGACTCTAATCCCCACAGACCGCGGGAGCCGGAGCAGCAGCCAACAGGAGTTGCTTTGTGCTGACTTGGGTAAGGAGAATATTCTTTCTTTAATAGCCATTTGCTTTTCCTGGCTGTTCCATGCAGTGAAGCAGGTGGGATTCGGGCTGACCTGGGGTTTTAAAATGAATTTTCTCCAAGAACAGGAAAATACCAGAGGACTCCTCTGTGCAGGCTGTTAGTCTGGTACCCTACGGCACTCGTGTTCTATTTAGCAGTTTCATAGAAAGCTGCTTTCTGATGTTTCACTTTGAAAGTATTGTAAGGAATGTGAAATATTTAGAATGAAAATGGTGCTTGTGCAAGTGTTGATCAAGGACGACTAAGTTAACGCACTGCTTTGGAATTGATGGGGCGGCAGGGCGAATACAAGATGTTTAGTGTGGGTTTGTGTGCGATGGTGAGCTCACGTTTTCAGTTTCTTGTTCTTTTGTCCCTGAGCACAGAGCCTGGCCTGGTGGGTAATTCATTCACATGCAGATCGCTTGGTTTGGTGTGTTTTATAAAGCAAAGTCCTTTGACTTTGTATTCTCCCTTTCTTTCTGTAAACTTCTTTTTAATTCTAAAGGCAAAACCACGAAAGCGGCACCTATCTCCCCCCTCCACACGTAACTTTGTCACAAGACTATTAATCATGCCTTACAATAATGTTGCTAATGCGGTACATCCATGCCGAAGCAGAGTCTCTGCCTGCAGATGGATTTGTTCCTGCGAGATAGGAAAGTGGAACAAATTTCCTCAGGAAATATTTAAGCAAGGTCACAATAACACTCATTACATTCCAAGCAATGATGTGTCATGTGGTGGAGCAGACAGAGTACGGCAGCAGGCACGGTCATTGACTTAGTCTGTGTAGGACCCCAAAGGTTGGACATTAATATTCAAACTCCTGACTACTTTCCACTTACGCTTGTCAGATTGAAGTCCTGCCTATTGCTTAATTGGTTATGATGGGGAAGAGGGAAGTGAAACAAATTAAAGCAATATTATGTACTTTGTTTTAATCTCCCAAGGTCATTATCTACATTAATTAATAAGCATTTCCATCGTATCAAGCAATTCACTACTACTGCAAACACACCACTGTTTTTGCACTGCCAAAAGGTGGGTGGGCAAACGAGCAAACACAGACCCTTCGCTAGATCAGGGGACTAAAACAACGCACATTGGGTGTAGCCAAAGCACACATCCTATACCGCGGCTGGGAGACGCGCCCACCGAGCTACAGGATGATGCACGTGTGAACAGGGTGTCAGGATGGATCCGACAAACAAAACACGTCAGAAGTGTAATGGAAAGGTGCAGGTGGACACGTATAGCGGGGAAATCATGTTAGACAAGGCTGGATGAGGCTATGAGCAACCTGATCCAGTGGAAGGTGCCCCTGCCCATGGTAGGGGAATTGGAGCTGGATGGGCTTTAAGGTCCCTTCCAACACAAACCATTTTATGATTCTAAAACCTGCAGCCTCAGCACAAAGTCTGTTTGCCCAACTTTTGTTATGATGTTTTCCATTCCTGCAGAAAGTGAAGCGCCTGGGTACATTAAACTCCGTTTACCCATACGCTGTGGCCAGGACACTGTTGGGCCAGAGCCTGAATAAATAGCACAAACCAGACCACAAATACATCAAACATTGCATTCTCACAAACTGCTGCGAAGTGCAACAAGTGGCTTAACCAGATTGAGAGCCAAAGTAAAGGTGAGTCCCCAGAGCCTGCATCAGCAGTCACAGCTCTCACAATCCCGTAATCACGGCTGGACTGAGAGGCCTCTACACCAAACCCTTTGGCAAATACTTTCCCATGTACCAAAAGAGGGAAAAGTATTGAGAATAATATGATCCAACACAAGGAATCATAGAATCATAGAACAGTTAAGGTTGGAAAAGACCTCTAAGCTCGTCCAGCCCAATCATCAGCCCAACCCCATCGTGCCGATTAAACCCTGTCCCAAAGTGCCACATCTACACATTTTTTGAACTCCTCCAGGGATGGTGACTCCACCGCTTCCCTGGGCAGGAAGGAGGAAGGTGGGCAAGCATTCATCACCCAAGCACATATGCAGCTTTACATTTTAGTCAATTCAAACGTTTCATTATTTTGCTCTCAAAATAGCAGCACGCACTCCCCTTCCTCGCAGCAAGGCGAGGGGAGGCAGGAAATGACTTGCTCGTGATGGCACAGAAAAACTGAGAAAGCAGGAAATCCAATCCACGTGTAGGGAGTCAGAGCTGTTCATCCAGCCTTCCCTCCAGATATCAGCACAACTAAATGCCGTACGCAAAGAGTGACAGAAGGAGGGACTGTGAGATGAACAGATGATTCACAAGAGACTGAAGAAAACACAACACTACCTTCCTTTAGGAGCAAAATCCACTTTAAAAAGAAACTGGTCGAATTAAAAAAGAATTAAATACAAGATTAATAACGGAATTGACCTTAAATGAGCAAATATTGGGCAAATTTGAGATTTGTGTTCAAATGGGCCAAATTTGCAGAACAAGGTGTACCTGGCACCGCTGTCACCTCCAGCCAGGAGGAACACGGTTGCCTCTGCCCTGATATCTGGAACGTTGTCCAGCATCCCTGGGAGGGATCTCTGCACCGTGCTGTGCTCAGGCTGCCCCAAAGAGCTTGTGCCAACCAGGGTACACCTCAGCGCTGGGGCTGCCCAGGAACAGAGCCCTACAACACAGCTTGTCCCTGGGCCTCCCCAACCTCATCTGGGTTTTTTTTTTACTTCATATTCTTTGTTTGACAGCAGGCTGAGAAAGAAACAGAGAGGTCTTCTGAATTTCACCCATCATTCAACACCACTCTGGCATCATGCAGTTGATATTTGGTTAAAACGGATAAAACTCACCAGCTCTGCTGAGAGTTCTCTTTCTGTGATGTTCCAGTTCTGTAGAGATTTGTGTGGGAGGGACAGGTTACTGCAAACGAAAACATCATTATGGGGTCTCAAAATACTGGCAGAAAGGTTTTTAGTAGTTGATCAACATTTTTGTGAAGAACTTTTGATCATCGCCGATTCCAATCAGCAAAATATTGCTGGATTTTATAAGGAGTTGTGTTTCTAGGAGTTACAGATGCATCAGAATCCAAAAGGTAAATAAAGGTCAGGTGCACTTTGGTGATTTTATAGACTGAAGCCTTCAACTGTTTACAGTTGAGTCAATTTTGTTTTCAATAATGTTAAGTTAACCTTTAAAAAATTGTGTCAAGGAGCCCAAACCCCTGGCACTGCACTAATTAAGGAGAAAAACTGTTCAGGAGGAATTCAATATCTAAACTGCCCGTCATGAAACATCTTCCAGCTTTTTCTCAGCTTTAATACTTCTTCCTCTTCCAAATGCTTACTTTTACACAAAAGGTTGTGCTTTGTCCTTTGAAGGCTCAGCTCTGGGGCAGCTGTTCCTGCTCCCGAGAGGCGCGATGCTCCATGTGCTGAGGGGATGCTCCATGCACCAAAGGCGCTGCTGTTGGCACCCAAGTCCCTGCTGCCCAGGGATATTTTTAGTGCATTTCTTTTGTATCCTAATAGAGTGGAAAAACTACTTTATTTTTATAATTTTTTTCTAGTCTCAAAACTTGTTTTCACCTTCCAGTGTACTTAGAGTTCCATAATACTAGACTTGATCTTATTAAGGGTGATTAGATATTTGTATAACGTTTCACACCTCCCAGACCTTGTGCAAGCTGTACCTAATTCCCCTCACTCTGGTGAGCTCCACAAGGCTGACAGCTTTCCTTTCTGTCTTACAGCCGCGCTGCCCAGCCTGCGCCCTAAAGAGCTTAGCGGTGGGGGGGAGATGAGGCAGTGGGACCTGACCAAGGTCAAGCCGCCCGTGAGCAGCAAAATCCACGGATCGGTTGGGAGTCCCAGGGCTGTTTGTACCCACAGAGCAGATTCCCTGCAGTTACATCCTCCAACGCTGATCACACGCACTCAGCCACCACCAGTTTCCAGAAAGCTGTGTTTTCCTAAGCAGCTCTTGCCACCCACCCTGTGCCAAGCTGGGCTGCAGGTGGGGACCACTCGCTTCACATCTGCAGCGCAGAGACACCCCAACAGGGCAGGGCACCCCTTTGCCACACCAACAGCCTCCCCCCGGGCCAGCATCGTGGCACCACAGCCCTGCCAGACAAAGGCAACAGGAAGGTTATGACTCAGGGCAGAAGCAATCTGTCAATTAACAAGAATTAAGGATGACAGCAGCGCAAACTGCACAAGACAGATCAACAAAATGTTTGATATCAATTCCCCTCCCCGCAGTCAGGAGCTCTTGAAACTATTATGTGAGCGATAAAGCAGCTCAGTTCTAATCCATCTCCATCACTAGTTGTACCTAACTTTTAATCCGTTAGGCATGGATGCTGCAGTTAAAATTAGCAACCGTTCAGCAGGGCCTTTTTAACCACTAAATATGAAGCACAATATAAACATTTGTAATTGCCAACATGCGCTAAATGACTACACTGACAAGAGAGTGTTACCATATGGTCACCGGATCCTACCCAGCAGATCTGGCATTACGGCGCACTGACGGCTGGAGCGGGAGGTAGCGGCAGGGACATGGTCAGCACTTACGGTTGGGAGGAGCAAAAGAAGCACAAAATTCACATGCTTGAAAAGTCTGACTCCTCTGACCAAGGAAACACCATCCATGGCATCCTGAGCCCCACTGGCTCCCGGGCTCCTGTTCTTCATGTAAGCACTTGCCACATCAGTCACCTCTCTCCTCTTCCTCGCAGCGTTCCCTGCTTCCACTCTGGAGGAGATGGGTCGCAAGGAAGAGGACGACAGCAGCTCCTGGAAGAAACAGACGAGTAACATCCGAAAAACATTCATTTTCATGGAGGCCCTGGGATCGTAAGTATCAGAGCTGCTTTCCAGGCAGAGCCATGCCTAAGTACCAGCTTCCCAGCCACTGGCCAGTGCCACAAGCAAGTGTCACCTTCTGAGTCAGGGAACAACCTTGAGGTGAGGAGTGGATGCTCTGTCACTGTTGCTGGTGCTGTGATTCATGGCTTGCGCTTGCCAAGCGGCACCAGAGCAGCTCCCTCCCTCCCTCCCAGCCCCACAGCACCGGCTCTGGGTCAGCCCTGCCTTTTCCTCATAGAATCGTTAAGGTTGGAAAAGCCCTCTAAGCTCATCCAGTCCAACTATCAGCCCAACCCCACCATGTCTGCTAAACCATGTCCCAAAGTGCCAAGTCCACGTGTTTTTTGAGCCCCTTCAGTGATGGGGTCTCCCCTACTGCCCTGGGCAGCCTATGCCAGGGCTTCACCACTCTTTCAGTAAAGAATTTTTTCCTAATATCCAATCTAAACCTCCCCTGGTGCAACTTGAGGCCAATTTCCTCCCATCCTATCTCTCATGACTTGGGAGAAGAGACCAACACCTGCCTTGCTACAACGTCCTTTCAGGAGCTGGAGAGAGCGATGAAGTCTCCCCTCAGCCTCCTCTTCTCCAGGCTGACCAGCCCCAGGTCCCTCTCCTCCTTTCCTCTAAGCCTGGATGGCAGCTCAGTCAAGTCTTTGCTCTTTCCTTCTGCACACACTGGTCTGCTGCTGCTGCCACAAGGTCAGGCGGGGTTGAGGGATGGCTCTGGGGGAGGCATTATAATAATAACAACTAGTATATTTAGCTCATAAACCCTGACTCAGTTGAGGGATGAAACAAGAACAAGGATGTTCAAGTTGCACAATACTTCTCTGTGAGTTAACAGCTTAATTTGCCTATTCATGCGCAAGAGACAAGAAAACATTTCCAGGATTCTGGAGGAGGAATTGAATTACCTCCACCAGCGAGTCCTGTCACGTCCAGATTTTCTGTGACTTTAGAACCCACCGCAAAGCTCCCAAAAAACACAACTAGTCCAGAGCTCAGAGATGTTTTAAATAATCAAGTTTCTGGTCAGCCTCGCGTATTAGTTAAATTATCCAGCAGCTTTCTCTGCAGGAATGAGGTTGTAAAAGGCTTTGTTCTTTCCTAGCCAACTTGTTGATTCACCAATTTTTAATAAGGGGCATAATTATCATAAACTGTTTGGGACAGCTCTATGGAACAGATGCCCCAGCATCTGATTTGTAGGTTGTTCATTTCCTACTATTACATTAATAGGAAAACCTAGCATCAGAAATTGGGGTTTTTCCACACACACCACTCCAGCGAGCTGAAGAACAGAAATGAAGATCCGGAACCTAAAGCTACCTGGAAAGTTACTGTCACCTTCCCCCAGCAGCCACAACTGTTGGATTAGAGATCTTAGCGAGGATGGCCCAACTTATTTCCAGAGAGCTTTTGGGAGTTTGAAAGGCATTTCCACAAAACAGAGTTTGAATGGGTAAAAGGAGAGAAACGTGAAACTGGGAAAAGGTCCCAACACCACCTGCATTTGGGGCCAAAAGAGAGAAGATCATTACATATAATTTACTGAGTGAAACATTTGGATTCATCTGTTGGGATGCCTTCCCAAAAATCTTTGGGGTTTGATTTGGGTTATCTTTACCTTGCGAGGAACCAGTCCTGGCACAGGCGAGTTCCTCACAAGACCAATGGTCTTGCACGTTGTTTTGGCATCACGCGAGGGCCCACGGGAGAAGGAGGAAAGCTGAGCCCAGTGAGGAGCTGCCTTCGGCTCCCTCTCCCTGCTTCATCGCCGGCTGCCGCTCACTAGCAAAGACACATGAGCAAAGCCCCCCATGCCAGATGGGTACGGCTCAGCCAACCCAGCGGCACAGCACGCTGGATTCTTTGTTTAGTGGATTACAGGAGGTTTTCTGCCCTCATTTATTGCGTTGGCTGAAATAGCATCCCAACTGAGAAGGTGCTGCCACTGCTCTCATCTTGCTTGCTCTGCCCTCCAGCTCCCCACAGGGCTTTGCAGACTCAGGTTCCATTTAACTGCCATCAATTAATCTGTTGCTCATTTGATGAGGATTATTGAGGACTGACCTGGCAAAGTATCCACTGTCACTATTCCGAGACACGTGTTCAGCTGCCTAAGACAAACCTTTAACAGGATTGTGAGCTTTAAGCATGTTATAAATACCTGCTTGTAGCTGCACTGGGCTGAACCTTTGTTGGGAATGTACAAGACATTCATTGTCACTTTGGGACTGTGGGTACACGGGTATTAGCAGTTTCTGCAGAAAGGAAAACACGTTAGATGCTGAATGAAAATATTGACTGAGATAATTTGGTAATTTTCATCTTCAGATACACAGAACGTTGGTTGATGCACCCAAACTGCTACCTAACCGGGCTCTCCTCACCGCAGTTCAGCTGCCTCTGTCCTCGGGGCAAGGCTGACCAGGGAAAGTGAAGGACTGCGTTAAGACACAGGGGCTCTGAGGACACACAATTTGCATTAAGTAGGAATTTGGCCTCAGCAGTGTTAAGATCTTTCCATGAAGGGCTGTTAACCCCATGGAATGCCTGAGCTGCAGACTGCCCTATTAATGAAGGGGCTCTCCTACAGCCCTTCAGCTGGGCTTGAAATTAGCCCAGGAACATCCCCACAGTCCTGATGGATTCAAGTGCACGCGATCCTTCAAAGGCAGCAAGCTGTCAAACCGTGGTCGGTGCATCCTCCTGCACCCACCCAAGGCACGTGCTGACAGCTGAATTTGCCATCTGCCTCCTTGGAGGTGTGCTCCAAGCCAGGCACGGCTGGAGCTCACCCATAGCCTGGCACACACAGGACTAAAACACTTGACTGCCTTTACAGATGCTCCCGAAGAACATGATTTGATTTCATTTCATTGCAGGGGTCTTTTTGGTCCACCACCTCAACAGAGCTTCATGATGAACTATGCAAAAATAACAAATTGTGGAGGTTTTCCCTACATATTGCATAATCTTGCATTGACTATCGTAAATATGGGGCTGCTGGAGATGTCGTTCTAGCTCTATAATCAGCATCCACTTTGGATTAAACTACTGCCCTGTTGCTTTTCCCTCTTTCCCTCTGTAAGCATCCTTCCAGTTCACAGCAGCAGCACCTACTGAACCCCAACTTCTCCTTTCTGCAGAGGCGCCTTTTCGGAAGTTTTCTTAGTGAAACAAAGAAGCACTGGCAAGCTCTTTGCTCTGAAATGCATTAAGAAGTCTCCTCTCACAAGAGACAGCAGCTTGGAGAATGAAATAGCAGTGTTGAAAAAGTGAGTACCTTCCTATACTGTGAAGCAGAACAAGCATCCTTTCCCCAGATGTGGCTCTGCGACAAGAATGACATCAAGAAGCATTTCTTTTTAAAGAATATATCGATATTACTGTAAATTAGTAGATTGGGGAAGTTCGTCCTCTCATTTCCTGGCTGGCTTTGTAGCTCCAACACAGCCATATTTTCCCAGACTCATGGAAGGAAATATCCAGCCTGAATCTCCCCTCCCTTAGTTTAAAACTATAGCTCCTTGTCCTGCCACAACAGGCCTTGCTAAAAAGTCCCCAGCTTTCCTGGAGCACCTTTAAGCACTGGAAGCTGCTCTAAGTTCTCCCCGTTTTGTCCTTGCCAGGTTTGTTCCTGACCCACATTTCTCTTTGCAGGATAAAGCATGAAAACATAGTGACTTTAGAAGACATTTATGAGAGCACAACCCACTTCTACCTGGTCATGCAGCTGTGAGTATCACCAGAGTCATTTCTTTGTGGGCCACAAAGGAAGAAGAGCGGTGGGACCACGGTGATGCATCGCATTTCAGCATCTACACATCGGAGCCCCTCACATGTAAAACCCTGACACACAAGACCCATTCAAACCCCCCTCAGGCATGGTTTGAACTAACCAGGACCCTTCTCATGTTGCCTTGGCCCATGCTCTTTTTAGCAGTGAGCTTCTAAACCAAGATTAGGATCTATTTATGCAAATTAATTCATCACACTTGAGCAGGGCAGAGACAGAAGTATTGCTAATTAAAGCTGTGCCATGCAGGGTTTCTAGAAATGAAACTGGGCAGAATGTCAGCTCCAGAGAGAGCAGCTTGCTGTGGGCATCAGCTCCGAGCACCCGGCTGCTACTGCTAACTCATAAAGTTAGCTAAGGGAAGGCATCACATGAAAACACGTATCCACTTGTGCAGCAGAGCCTGGAGGCAATCCTGCCCACGGTGCTGCCTGTGGCTCAGACCTGCAGAGAGCTGCATCATAACCCAACCCAAATTCCATCAAAATAATACTTACTGACACCCTGAAACTGCCCTCGAGAGCGTCCACCAGCCTCTCAGCTGCCCAAGGAGTGGTTCTGCTGTAGGTGGAGTTGTAAAATCACCAGCAAGTCAGCTTGTCTAACACAAAAACGAGATTAACTTTGTTTAGTCTTCTTTTCAATCTTTTTCTTTCTGACCCACCGTTCCTACAGAGTATCCGGGGGAGAGCTGTTCGACCGAATCTTGGAACGAGGAGTTTACACTGAGAAAGACGCGAGCGTGGTGATCCACCAGGTCCTGACAGCAGTCAAGTACCTCCATGAAAATGGGATAGTGCACCGTGACTTGAAGGTAAGACCTGCCCCACCGCGACAGCAGCGCCTTGTGGGGCTTCACCTGCTCCGCTCCAGGACTTTCTGTTCTTTCTTTCCATTTTCCTAACACAAATTCCAACCTCTAACACCCCTGTGTTCACAGCCTGAAAATCTTCTTTACCTTACTCCCGAGGAGAACTCCAAAATCATGATCACGGACTTTGGCTTGTCTAAAATGGAGCAGAATGGCATCATGTCCACCGCCTGTGGGACTCCTGGATATGTTGGTAAACCAAGGATCAGAAAGGGGTTGGAAAAAGAGTTATGCACGTAGAGTACCTCACCTAGCAGAAAGGAAAAACATACCGAATTATGTTAACAACACCACTCTACTCACAGATGCACTGTGCGGACCACATAAAGAGTGGATTAGGATTGAGTATAGAGACTACAAAATTAGGGAATGTTTAAAAGTGCAAAGAAAGGATAATTTCAAAGGCGATACATCCCAGCATTAGTCATAAATTTACAGAAAAATTACAAACATCATTTTAACAAGAAAGGATTTTGTATCACGTTCACCAGGCTGCACCGGCTTGATCCACAGCTTAGTGATTAAAAACTCAGGATGCGGGCAGAAATTCTCTATTCTTTCTATTCAACGGCATAAAAAAAGATACGGAAAGCACAGACTGGTAAACTGTTACTGGCTGGTTCTCTGTGCTGGTACCTCAGAGGCAAAGCGTACAAGAAACTATTGAGGAGTTTATTAATGCTCAGAAACCTCTTTTCCTTTTACTGTTCTGCAGCCCCTGAAGTCCTCGCCCAGAAACCATACAGCAAAGCCGTAGACTGCTGGTCCATCGGAGTCATCACCTATATCCTGTGAGTAAGAGCAGACAGCATCCCACTTGTTTTTCTGCGCTTTTCCCAGCTCCCTTGTCGCTCCCGACACCTCTGCAGAGCGGCAGCGTGCGCGGAGGCGATGCCGCACCACCCGTTTTGCTGCGGCGACGCAGCAGCAGTGTATTCTTCCTTCACACAGATTCACTAGACTATAGAAATGAAAGGGATGCGGGGAATCAAGTACTGGAGACAAGATGAAAGGAATCACATTTTCTCTATTATGTGCCTCATCCCATGCTTTGTTTTGGTTTTTTTTTTTCCCCATTGCTAACAACTACCGTTCAATCTTCCTCGGTACTTTTTGTTTCATTCCCTCCCACGCCGTGCAGCTCTGTACCAGCTGTGGCTTTGTCCTTTCACTGCTGCTGTTAAGTTTTTAACTCTTTTCTGCAGCTTTACCGGTACGCTTAGACGTGAGGGACAGACAGATGGATGGAGTCACTGAGTCGTCCGCGTCGCCGGCACGTGCCGACACGGACAGCGGTGCTAAAGGGCCACTGGCTTTCTGCTCTCTTCCAGGCTGTGCGGGTACCCTCCTTTCTATGAAGAGACCGAATCCAAACTGTTTGAAAAGATCAAGGAAGGCTACTTTGAGTTTGAGTCTCCATTTTGGGACGATATCTCTGAGTCAGGTAAAGCTCAGACGCCGGGAAGCACCGTGCTCCCACCCACAGCCGCAACCCAAAGCCCTGCCACCTACGGGGTTGGGCTGACAGTTGGACTTCATCTCAGAGGGCTTTTCCAACCTTAATGATTCTATGAATCTAAGCCACACACACCCCCAGATACCCTTCGCTGGCCTCGGCAAGGACAGGAAAGGATGAGGAGGTGCTGAACTGAGTCACTCGCAACAGCAAAGCCCCAGACGTGGGAACTCATTGCTGAACATAGCAGCAGGGGTGACAACACCAGAGCTGAGCGGCACCGGCAGAGCTCAGGGTACTTTGTGTCCTGCATCCTCAGCTGAAGCCTCTATTAACCAAACTCTTATTTTCACAAACAATTAGAGAGCTCAGACAAGGGTTTAGGATTCCCTTGGAAATCTCAGAGGTATTTCCCTTGTCTCCTTTTCTTTCCATCCCATGGCATCACCTTTCCTTACATCACTTTCCTGATGAGCTGCGTCAGCCACCGCTGCACCCTTCACCAGACCAACCTCCTTGTGGAGCTCCCCTGCCCAAGTTTACCAAAGGCAGCATCTTAGCAGCATATTTTGAACATCAATCTTTTACCCATACAAACAAAAATAGTGGGAGGTTTGTTAGGACTTAATAACAAACAGCACAACCCTCCCTGCATAAAACTGGGAAAAACTGGGAGGGACATAAGCACTATTTACAGTAACTTCATAATCTGCTCAGTTTGCAATTTCTGATGTTTTTTAAGAGTTATTTTTAGCTGAATAATTCAACTCAAATTCCTGTAGTTTAAGCATGAAGTTTGGTACATCCTCCGTTCACATTTTTGCATCGAGAGCCTTTTGCTACAAACATCTCCCTTTGATGGAGGAATGAAGCGGTACAGACATCTCCTTCTCAGGGCTGCCTTTTGTGGTGTTTATCCACCAGCATTTGCCACGTCCTGTTGGGATCAGATCTTGGAACAAGTTGAAAAATAACCTTTTCTCTCTGCTTCTCCTACTTTCCCAACCAGCCAAGGATTTCATCAGACATTTACTGGAGAAGAACCCAAACACGAGGTTCTCCTGCGAGGAAGCCCTGCGGCACCCATGGTGAGCAGACTGGGACCCCAACAGGAATTGGTGCCCATGGCGATTTGCCAGTATCCACATCTCGGTCCCTGGGCACGGTGGCAGCCAAGAACAGGGACGTCTCCCCAGCCCTGCTTCATTATCATCACCGTCTGCCTCCACGTAGCCCTGGCTGGTTTTTTTTTTCTGTGTGAGAAGAAAGAAAATTATGAATAATTAAAGGTGCAATTTGTGCATATTTGCCTCCATAAACAGAGGCAAAGAAGAAGAAATCCCATTCTGAGCTTCCCTAAGCTTTGAAGTGTGTGTTTGTGTTACATTTTGTTGCTGTTTTTCCTTTGGGTTTAATTATTGCTGATTGAACGTACAAAGCAGTTAGTTGCCTCCAGAATGTGGAATGCCTTACAAATGCCATCTGCCTATGAGCCCGTTTTCTTCTCTCCCCATCTGCAGGATTAATGGAAATACAGCCCTTCACCGTGACATATACCCATCTGTCAGCGCTCAGATCCAGAAAAACTTCGCAAAGAGCAAATGGAGGGTAAGTCGTTCGCTGGTGGGAGCCTACAGCCACTTCACCAACCAACGTCAGTTGCTGCCATCTAGCAACAAGCAAGGCTTCAGCTGGGTGGGGAAGCACCTAAAGGCGGAGATCCTCCAAAGGCTGCCTGGAAATTATCTACACTTACTGCTTAGAGTGTGTTTGCACCAATATTCCCTGCTGCGCACAGGCAGATTTACCACCATAGTGCCCTGGTCAAGGAAGCAAAGGAGAGGGGAAAAGGATGATTGCCTTTGTACTGAGGGAGTGAAACTGGTGTTCCATCAGTAGACCTTTTGGGGAGCTTGGTTCAGCTTCTCCTCCTTTCAGCCTTGAAGATAAATTAGTACTTCATTTGTAGGAAGAGTTTTGGTAGGAAAGAGGAACGCTATAGGAACCACATACACGATAGCATTAAATACATTCAAAACTCAGCTTGAGTCTCTATTTCACACTGCTGTGTAAATTACAGCTGTCCCACCTGACTTCCTCATGTGGAACTGGTTGTAGTTTTCCAAAGCACCCACAGTTTGCACTCTATAGAAACCACGGGGTTTATATGCCAGGAATGATCACATTCCACTTCCCAGAAACCATCCAAACCAACGCTGCCCACCCTATGCGGGCAATCATCACCTTAGGGGGACACTGCATTCATCCTGGCATCACCAGGTGCTCACTGCGGGTGTTTTTATTTCTTCCCCAGCAAGCCTTCAACGCTGCAGCCGTTGTGCACCACATGAAGAAGCTCCACATGAACGGTCATCATACAGCGGCTGAGAGCACCCTCCCTGTTATACAAGTCACGGAGGCTTCCAGACCCAATACACCCATGGTGGCCACCCAGACAGCGACGCCAACTGAAGACAAGGACACATCGCTCCCTCTGGTCCCCAAGCAGGGCTCTCCCAACCCTCCTGCTGAGGTGGAGCAAGATACAGAAATGAGCGATGAAAAGATACAAAGCCACCCAGAGAACGGACCGCTGCCTGCAGGCAGCAGCCCCGTCCTGCCGGATAACCACAGCCCACCAACTAGAACTTCTTGTGGCTGCAGCCCAGCCTGTGTGGGGCACGAGAAAACAAAGACATCCTTCTGCTCTGAAACGGTGCTTTTCAAAAAATCTGCAAAATCCCAGTAGGTATCCAAGTAATTAGCTATGATTTCCAACAAATGACCATCATTCCCGTAATGACACCTCTGGGAGGAGTTGTTTAGCACATAAGTCACCAGCCCCTGGTGGAAGTAGAAAGGAGGGAGGGATAAGGACAGAAACAAATGCTTTGGCTGACTGGGTAGAGGTGCCCTGGAAAGTATTTTCTGTTTGAAGGAGCATCAGGTGAGGCACATTGCCCAGGCATCATGGCAAAGCTTGCAGGACTCAGCTGCCACACTCCATTGACTTGAGCATATTTGCTCTGCAGAGACCAAAACTGCCTGTGGTTAAAGCTGCCAATGACTCAGCCGGGGCTGAGCGATTGGCCTCTGCCTTTGCTGCAGTGGTGACTCGCACCCAGCTCTGCTTTGCTTTCAGCACCTGGTGTTCTTTACATTGAAAACACAACTTCAATTCGCTTCCAGAATGATCTTAAATATTCCTATTTCTCTTTTTAATTCTTTCTCTTCTCATTCTTCCCTTCCAACCAGCCATTTCAAATCAGAAGTCCTTGTTCCAATGAAAGCCAGTAAACACTCTTCTCACTGTGGCACTGGGCAAACTGGAGTTTGTTTGATCATGTGATGAGGCAGCAGCCACTGGGCTCCCCACATTGCCAGCGGTAAGTGCTCTGCAATCCAATCACCAGCTGCTTTTAATTAATCCCATTATGGTGTTAAAAAGGGAAAGGCACAAATAGCAAAGCGATTGTACATGAAATCAATTGACTCAGGTTTTTTTTGCAACAGAAAGAGCCTTAACTACACCATCTTTCAAGGAATATATCCTTTCATCTCCCATTAAGGCCAGTCCAGTGACTCTGAATCCAATTCTTACAATTCTAACAAGGAATGTGTGAAAGGGAGCCACACATGGACCCTTCACAGCAAACTCTACAATTATTCAAAGCTACTCACTGGGAATCACACTGGAAGAAAACAGCTTCATCAGCTGAGATTAGGGCTTTTCAGATGGGTCTCAGCTGTGACCATGAGCAAAGGGTTGACAACAGGCTGCCGATCCATGGCTGATCTGATCCAAGTCTGATCCAGGCAGGTCAGTTGAAGTTAGAATAGAATAGACTATTTCAGTTGGAAGGGTCCTACAACGTTCATCTAGTCTTGGCTCACCAAGTTATTAAGAGCATTGTCCAAATGCCTCTTAAACACTAACAGGCTTGGAACATTGGCCACCTCTCTCCATGAAGCCTGTTCCAGCATTTCACCACCTTCTCAGTAAAGAAATGCTTCCTAATGTCCAATCTAAACCTCCTCCACTGCAGGCTGGAGCCATTCCCATGATGGTTGCTTTGTTACCAGAGCACAGATCATGGAGATGTTAGTTTTGTAGGTGAGCAAAGTACAATCATCAAAGTTTCATCCTATTTTAACCACAGATTGGATTAATTCGGGACTAGCTAAATTGTTATCATATGCACTGCATTACATATGAGTGGTAAAATGTATTGCTCTTAGATCCTGCAATAATGTTCCTCTAGGTGAGCTTCAGCTGCATAAATTGAGCCACTTCCTCTCATCTTTTATGACACTGTCTACTGAAGAGATTACATGAACAGAACTGTAATATACAAAGGATTACTAGAAGAGGCAGACACGAGTAAGATCTACAATAGGCTCTAAAAAGCTTCGTTCCAATGATCAGTCACATCATAAACCTTTATAACCAAGGCAGACAAAGGGATCTAAGCTGTTCCTAACCCCCACGCTACTACTTATTAACAGAGCACGGTTTGAAGGTAGCATAGCGAAGCAAAGTTCAATCTTCAGTTGCAACTCTCTCTCTTGCAGAAACAGAAGGGCTGTTTTACTCTTTTCTGCACTTCAAAGCCAGACATCAAGAGTGCAAGCAAGAAAGGAGGCTGTGTCCCGCCCGGAGCAGGTGGGCAGCAGCGTCTCAGAGAGAAGAACCGACTGATGACACGTGGCACGTTAGTCCCAGGAATCCATCAACGCAGTGACCTCAGGGTGTGTTTCTGGATCGCTCAAAGCTGGGAGAAGGCAAGGGAAAGTCTGAGGCTACTGCGAGCATATTCAGTGTATATTATCCATACGACACTGCTCAGTGCTATAAGCTTTTGTTTTCTGCACACTGTTTAGTTGTCCCATGCATAAAAATTGCACTGCACTATGTAAACCCCACAAACCAAAGCCATGCAGAAGTTTACTCACTGGCAGCTCAGTTATATTTTTACAATCTGCATCCTATCCATTCCTTGGATTTTGGTTAGTCCCAGGCTTCAGTGCTCTGAAAGTTGAGCATCAACCAGCTGCCTAGGCTGCGCAACTCTCACTTTGGCTACAAAAGGAAAGACAACCTGCTAGCAACCTCCATATGTTGGATAATAATCACAGAGAGGTCAAAATTCCCTGCTTCCGAGTCTGTAATTGCACAATAAATACTTGCTTAATAAAGCTGAGTTTTGTTTTGTAAAGTGCCTGTTGGTTATTCATAGAAATCTGATGTGAAAATGGTCTATTAAGTCCTTTTTAAAGCATCCCCCATGCATCTGCAGCCCTGCTCCCTCTGGGATTTTTCTGGCAGAGAGTTACATGGTGAATAAGCTGATTGTGGCAGAAAGTCAAAAGATATTTGACTTCACCGCTGAGAATGAGACCGCGTTTCCCTTATTCAGATAAATATAGGTATGTTGTATAGATATGAGAGATATAAAATTCTGCATAGCTGTGATCCGGCTCTTTGAAGAAAGATCTAGGAGGGAAGTACTGAAGCTACGGCAAGTTTTAAGGATTAACTGCAGCGGAGATACAAAGGCCCATGTAAGGGTGTTAATTTGAACAGTGAAATTCATCTAAAAGAGCTTGAATTTGCTAGAACAAGAAATAATGTCTCGGTTTTCAAACCCGTCTGGAAATAAGTCTTGAGGCTGTCTTTATTTGCAAAGGAAGTTTGACGGCTCTCCCTCTTTTCCATCCAACCACCAGGCAGTTTCAGCCAGTCCAACCAAGGTTAACCCTCTCCAAAGAGTTGCTCCTTCAGCTCGGTGCAGCGATTTTCCAGAGGTATGGAAACTCAGTTTGCTAAGAATAGAGATGTTAGGTACAGGAGAGCTCCAGTCAGAAAATGGGAATAAATACACAAGTCAGTGTCTGCAGAGGAGGAGAGCAAAGCCGTTGGAGCACTCAGGAACAGCTCTCATAGTAGGCGACCCGCTTGTTGATGGCATCCCGGATCCTTCCCACCTGCTCCTCCAGGCCCAACAGTCTAGTTGACTTGGACATCAAAGCCTTGTTGCTTTCCTGAATTTCTGTCTGTAAAGCTGAGGAAAGAAGGCAGGAAAGGGTTATTGTGTGATCAGCAAGAGAAAGGCATCATGGCCATTACCCACCCCAGCACACTGAGCTGAGCATCCACTGCCCTCCTGCACAGCTCTGGTGGAGCCAGAGACACCAACAGCCCACATTTCCCGTTTTTCCCCCTCAATAAAAAAAGGCATGAACACAACTGCTCTGAAGAGAGCTGTTAGTTTGGAATGCTTAAAAATAGAAGCGAGCACGGAGACATTGCAGGCAGGGTCTCCTTTCCATGGCCACCTTTCCCTCCTCACAAACTCTAAACTTACAGCACCAGCAGACGCAGCCCAAATTCACACCATCTCACCACCAAAAGTATGTTGTCTTCCCTGTTGTTTCTTTCCATCACCCCTCTGAGAATCCAAAGCCCTTCTCCAGTGCGTGAGGTTATTAGGCTGAGTTCATAAAGAGCCTTACTTTCCATCCTGAGCATCATGGCCAAAGTTTCCTCAAACAGAGCCTGTGCCTCCAGGTCGATGCTCTGCACTCTGCTGCCCTGCTCCCCCAGTGCCGGGCTCTGCTCCATCCTTCCCTTCAACTCAGTATACATTTGTTTCACTTGTTCGAAAGCCTGTGGAAAAGCAAGTGTTGGTGGGACTGACCTGTGCAAGGCAGGAGATACAGCTCGACCACCTCCCATCCAAGGGACGGGTTGAGGTGAGGTGTTCAGCCTGGAGAAGAGAAGGCTCCAGGGAGACCTTAGAGCAGTTTCCAGGGCTGAAAGGGGCTCCAGGAAATCTGGGGAGGGGTTCTGGATCAGGGAGGGCAGGGAGAGGACGAGGGGGAACAGTTTTAACCTGAAAGAGGGGAGATTGAGATGAGATCTTAGGGAGAAATGTTTTGCTGTGATAGGGGGGAGGCAAACCAATCGAAACCATTCCATGATTATAGAATCATGGAATAGAATGACCTTTCCAGCAAATGCATTAGGTTTGATAAAGGTCCTGGAAGAAGAATTCAGCAGTGGGGAACCGCATCAGCTTAATAAGAAGTGACACAATAACACGTAAGCTGTGCTCTGAACAGGAAAGCCTCTTTGCCTTATCTAAACACGTGCCAGGACACGGATGGCTTTGCTGTCTAAGGACAGTGAGAAAGCACAGCCCAGCCGTGACCACCCCAGCCCGCGAAGTGCCGGAGCCTGGTACCTGCTGCGCGCTCCTGGCCTGTTCAGCCGCCTCCTCGGCCGTCTGCCGCGTATCGGTGGCCCGCAAGCGGTTCTGGTCTGTGCTGCGCTGCAGCTGAGAGAGCCTCTCCACCAGCCCATCCAGCTGGCCTGCAATGGACTTCACGTTCTTCTCGGCTGGACCAAGAACAGCCTCAATCTGAAAGCAGAGTACTCCACATTGAGAAGGAAATCACACCCACACCCCACTGCTAACATGTTCTTCCTCCATGGAGGGCCCAGATGTGCTGCTTGACAGCCACATGGCAGAAGCTGCGTCAGGGTTTGTCTCAGGGGGCTCTGGCAGGGACTAGGACCCGAGTTTGGAGAAGCACAAAAGTCAGGCAGAGCAGAAAGAAGAGATTTTTCAAGCAAAAGCTCCTCCAGATCCCCTTTCCCAGCTGCGCCGGTGCGGGACTCTACCAGGTGGGGAAGTCTGAAAGGAGTGGTGAGTGGGGGACCGTATCCTTATTTAGGAAGTCACTGCACATCACTTACTTCATCAACACGCTCCTGAATGAACCGAAGGGAAGAGCCAGAGCCCCTGATAGCACCTTGGGCCTCCAGGAGCACCGTGTTTGCTCGTCGCAGATTTCCAACCACCTCTTCCACATTGCCCTCAACAGCATTCGCCCGGTTCCTGGGGAAATGCGAGTACAGAGAATTGAACAGGCTGGAAGCCGGCGTCGCAGAGACAAAACATGGAAGGTTGAGAAGGTTCCAAACTCCCTCCCCTTCCTGCCTCAAAAAGCCACAAACCCACACATCTGGACACACCACGCTACAGTCATGAGAGCAGGTTTCTCCTGAGGAAAGTGTTACTTCCATTTCATACCCCCAAGCAGAGGAGACAAAGCGAGAAGGGGAGAGAAAAGTATTCCTTTATGCTAGTTAGAAACATTTATTTTGTGGTGCAAGAAAGAGTGTTGAAAGGAAAGTAATAACCACTGAAGTGGCTCAACAAACACTTCTTTGCTCACAGTGAGACTACTGAGGTTGGGTGACAGAGCTCTCTGGAGAAAGGCAGCTGCCCTTGTCTCATCGCTTCGAACAGGTTAAGCAGGTGTCAGACACTCCAAGGAGTTTACATACTTATCCCACTAACCTTCGCGCTAGGATATTGCTGCAAGTCACCATGTGACAAAGTAGATGCTCCAAATTTGCAAGGACACTCTGTTATGACTTTTTAAGGGACCATGAGATAATCCTCCCAACTTTCACCCAGAAAACAAACAGCCCATTTAATCTCCTCATGCTCTCTTGTGCAACTAGGATGTAGGTCACCAATCTCAAGTAATACCCGGGCAAGCTTGTCATCTCCCATCACAGGGGCTCAAGAGATAGAGAAAAGCCTCCATTACTTTTGGTAAACACCTCGTTCTAGCATCTCTAACAAGATCTGTTCTGGGCAGCCTGATTTCTTATTTGCATTGGGCACCAGGGAGGTGTCTTGTAGAGACTTCAGACTCATTCTTTTAGGCACTGTGTGGATGTTGAAGACTCTGGGCTAAAACTTCAAGATCGCGCAAGTCAGTGCAGCTCCAGTAGAGTGAGATTTCAACACAACTGAGAACTACCACATTCACGGCGTCTGAGTGAACCTTCAGTTGCTAAAAGCCCTTGAGCCCCAACCGACCTGGCTTGTTCTGCCTCCTGCTGAAGCTGCTTGGCTCTAGCGATGTCCTCGGCCGTCTGGGCAAGTACGCTCTCCGGGCACTGCAGCTTAGTCGCCAGATTTTGGATCTCAGTCATCTTTCTCAGGACTGCAGTGGCATCCGTGGGGAGACGCAGGGAGAGAACAGACTCGCTGATTTCCTGGATGGTGGCAGGGTCCGTGTCCTTGTCTACAGAGCAAGCAGACAGACGGCGTCAGGAATGGGAGAGGGGAAAGGCAGGAGTGCAAACACAAGGGAGGGCGAGGGCAGACATCCAGACATGCATGCTCTCACGCACACAGCGTCTCCATTTCAGACAGCTGCCAGAGTCCACCCTGAATTTAATCCTCCTGAACTTAACGTACTTATCATTCACATCAGGAAAACTTTCAGGAAAAGACAGAAATGGTGCCTTTAAGTTGGCAACAAAACCACCGTGGCTAAGCCCAGAGAAGAGTCAGGTGGACCTCACTGAGCAGATGAGGTTGCGTTTCAAGACAAACCTTCTTTTATTTCACAAATGGAAGTTAATAAAACCGAGGAATGAGAAGCAGGCAGAGCCCCAGAGACATTAGCCCAGCAATTAGCTCAGAAATATCTTCACTCATCATTAACACCAGGCAGAACCAAATGACCCGATTTTCTTATTCAGCTAACGCTCATGAGGCTTATTATGTTATTACAATCTGTCTGCAAACAGTAAGTCATCCCGTTGGTTTATAGGACAACGAGGAATTCTCATCTGATTAATAGCCTGTTCCAGAGAAGATTTGTCTGTTTATCTCCGGTCAGGGAGCGTTGCCGGCAAACCTTGTGCTGCACGGGGTCAAAGCCAACTGCAAACGCTAGGAGAGCACCGGCCCCAGGGATGGGTTTGTCCTTGAGCCTCCACAGCAGAGAGTGGGACCCGAAGCAAGTGGTGGTCCAGACAAAAGACTGCCTCTTCCACAGCTTTCCACTTATATTAATCCCATTCATTGTCTTAGAGGGAATACCAGAGAGGAGTTCACGGGAGGATGTTGCAAAACCCTTCCACGAAGCCCTGTGCACAGAAGGTCATGGCCGCGCAGTACCTCCTCCCCCACAGGCCTCACAGACGGCCCCCAAAATACCCCCAGAGGAAGAGGCAGGGTCTGCCCTGGTGACATCCCAGGGAAGCTGACACAGATAAACCAGCCAGGATTAATTTGGGTCAATCAGAACAGCATGGTCAATGCTGAGCAGGTCAGAGGGATAAACCGCAGCTCCTCGCAAAAGCACGGGCTTCTGTACTGCTGGAAGATCTTCCCCGCTTCCCAGAAAACACTCTCTGAGCCCGCTTTGCTGTCTCAGAGAATGTGCATTACCTTTGCTACGTAAACACCCACGTGCAGATAAACTGGTTATCCCGAGTCTAACTGGGGTGAGCTGTTCAGCTGATGCTTTGGACTCTATCTCAGACCTAATACCACAGTAAAAATGAGCTGTTCCCCTGCAGCAGCCGCCCTGCACACGCATAAATTACAGCTTGCAGAGCGCTACCTGACAAGAAGTTTCGAACTTGCTGGATGAACTGCTGGATGCGCCGCACATCTCCTTCGACCTGGGTCCTCGTCACGCTCATCTGCTCCACAAGCCGCTGAGCGTTGCTTTGAATCTGGTTTGCAGACATCTCTGTTGTTTTAATCTGCAATCAACAACATCCTGATAGAGCTGTTTCTTCTTGACCTGGAGTCCCATCAGCCCCACCTCAACTCTGAGAGCTGGGCCAGTCGCTTTGAACTTATTCCCCATCCTTAATGTGCCACTGCTTCAAAGGATCGTAAATATTAAAGATAGAGAAGTGGATTGGCAAAGGAAGGTCTCAAAGAGGAGCAGTACTGTTTAGCTTTCTAAACCACTTTTGAAATGGATTTTGAATGACTTTGATAACTCTCTTTGTCTTTGCAAGCACCCGAGAGGTCGTAGAAAGAAGCTGCAACAGTGCCAGAGCCGGTACCCTAGAGTGGCTGGAACGTTAGAGCAGGCAGACCTGCAGATTCAGTCTTCCAAACCCCCACCCCTTCAGCCACACCAATCCTAACCAGGTGGACAAGCTCCCTTGGGACATCTCCAGAGACACATGGGTGCCGTTAGCTCCATGGCTCCCATGGCAAGAACCACACGTGCAGCAGGGAGACTCTCACTCAAAAAAATCCTGAATTTCTGAAGCTGTCCGTAAGACCAATCCTCAACTTGAGTTTGAGATTAGGTTGTTATCACAGCTGCTTCTTTCCCCTTAGGCTCTGCTACTTGACATTGAGGAATGGAGCGTGGGGCTCGGCTGCGGGAAGGGCAGTGCTGCCCGCACTCACCAGCTGAGTCGTCTCCTGGAGTCGGGCGCTCAGGCTGCGAAATTCCCTGGCAGCTTCCCTAGCCGTGGCGAGGGCTCCACTCGACACGGGGACGATGCCCCGGCAGGGCTGGCCGGCCCCGCAGGCAGTGCTGTTGTCTCGTGGGCAGAGCAGCCCCTCGCACCGGGCAGGAGTGCACGTCTCCCCTTGGAAGCCACCGCAGATCTGGAGAAGGAGAGAGCGATGGGGCAGCAACAGCATTCACCTCACTGGTGAGGTCTCAGCGCCCTCGGGGAAGAAAAGCAGCATGTTCCAGTGGCCCAAGTTTGATAGATCCTCATCAAGGGAGCTGGGGAACTCGCCACACTCATGGAGCAGGAGCTCGGCACGGGAATGGGAAGGGACTCAGCCTTCTTGATTGGGCTGATAGCGATGTATAATGGGTATAAACTGGAGAGAGGCAGATTTAGGCTGGACATTAGGAAGAATTTCTTCACCATGAGAGTGGTGAGACACTGGCACAGGTTGCCCAGGGAGAATGCGGCTGCCCCATCCCTGGAGGTGTTCAAGGCCAGGTTGGATGGGGCTTAGAGCCCCTGAGCCAGTGGGATGTCCCTGCTGGAGCAGAAATGGGAGCAGAGCTGGAGCTAAACCCCAGCAGCTCACAAAGTAACAGGGCTCGTCTGCACGGAACAAATGTCTCATTGACACTCAAGACAGGAACTCTTCCCTTCGTGGGTGAGGAACCCTGTCCAACCTGCGCAGTTTGCTTTGGGAGACAGAAAGAGATGAGAAGATCCTGCCTTCTTGCCCAGACATCAGTGGTTTTAATTACATGGCATCTTCCAGAACTACCACCCAGCGGAGCACCCTGCAGCAGGGGCACCCGCAAACCCAGATCCAGCGCAAGCACCAGCACAGGCTGTCGCTTGGGAATGGGCTGCTGCCCTGAAAAGTAGAAAGGGGAGGTTGGTGGTCTCCACAGCAACCGTGCATTAGGAGACACCGAAATGGATCTCCATGGCAATAACAAAGCAGCGAAGGAGAAATCAAAGAAACCTCATCCAGAAATTAAATGGGTCTTTGAGATACAAGAGCTGACACAGGAGAGAGTCCCTGGAGGAAAAGTGCGTGCTTGGGAGGGGGTGGGGGGCAATGCTTTGGTATCTGTGATCCCCAGGCAAGGGATGCTCAGACAATTCTCCGCTGATGTCCCAAAGCAGCAGGGTGCTTAGATGTCATTTATGAGTCTCTCTAGACAGAGACTTTGTGGATGGACTGTTTAAGATGCATGACTGCGTGATGAGACTTCTGCCTCCTGAGCACCACACGGCCCTCCTGAAAACGAGATTTGCGCAGTGGGGAAGTCATAAATCTGCTTTGTATCTTCACCTTATTTATGACGGGGGTCAGGTTGGGTGATGAAGCTATCTCGCCCTTCAGGGTCAGCAGCTTGGAGGTGGCCTCTGCAAGCACCCCTTCCAGCCCCGCGGCCCTCCTGCGGCTCTCCCGGGACTCAGCCAGCAGCCCAGAGGCGCCAGCGACGAGCCTGTTGGCATTGCTGGATGTCTGGTAAGCAGATCTGATTGTCTTGAAGGCTCCTGCAGGAATAAAACCAATAAATGACACAAATGCCTCTGTGACTCATCAATGCAGCAAAGCTACCCAGAGGAAGGACCGACTACAGCCTGCGAGTGGATGTGAGCAGAGAGAAGAGGGGGACACAGCCCGCGTGATTAGTCACGACAGCACAGTGGAAAAAGCTTCTTTTATTCACAAACACCTTTCAGCCATTTCTTCAAGTGAGCTACAGAGCTTTCAGGAAGGAGGGAATTCTGGGTTGGGGCTAAAAGGCTGAAACAAAACCAAAGACAACACGCACGTGGTGATCCCGGGCTTTGCTCTGGGCAGCCCTGAGGGCTCTCCCTCCTCTCCATCACCACAGCCTGGAAGAAGGAGGACTCCTGAGCGCTGCTCGGACAGTGAGGGATGCAGCAAACCTGCCCACGGCTCCACATCCGCGCCCAGCAGAGGTGGAGGCAGCAATGAGACACTTGGAATTAGCTGTAGCAGGGATATAATGGCAGCCTACCAGCAGCACCACCGCAGGGCTTAATTAGCTCTTTTCCTAAGTGCCTGGCAGCCTCCTGGCTCTCTTTGCCACCCCTCCATCCCTTCCGTCTGTGCACAACCTTCATTATTCCAGCTTCCTCCTGGGTTTGGTGACAGGCTCCCAGCAGGGCTCCCTGCTTCCCACCATTCCTGCGGCACTGGGGGACGGGAACACGGTGCCCACGAAGCAAACTACCCAGCCCCAAAATGCCACAGCAAATAACTAAATAGCATGAAAACCTGAGCTGTGGACCAGAAGCTGGGTAGAAAGCATCCCTCTCGTTCGGGAAGGAAGACCTGTTTGCTGTTCCTGAGCTGACAGCAGGTTAAAAACTCCATCTCATCCACCCGGTCAGTGGGAAACCACCAGGCTCAGTAACGCTGAGGTGAATTAACAGCCGCAAATTAAGAGATATTAGAGCTGCAGCACCGTACCTGACAGATCCGTGCTGCGGCTGGTTTCAAACTGGGTCTTCTTGCTCTGATACTGGGTGTTAGCAATAAGCAAGCTGCTGTTGAGGGCTTCAAGCTCCCTCGATAGGGAGGCAGTCTCATCCAGCAAACGAAGGTCAGGGTTTATGCCTTGGACCTGCTCTCTGGGAGAGAAAAAGCAGAAAAAAAAGTGAATTGAGGCAGAAAGCAAAGCACCTGCAAACAGAGGGCAGGGCCCATCCATACTGGGACGCTGCCAGCACCCGGAGAGGGCACTTCCGAGCCCGGAGAGCTGATAGCCAAGGACACACCATGGCCTCACAGGTTTGCAGAGAGCAGGGCCAGGCTACAGGTCGCAGGGCTGTTCCCATGCAGGGACCGGGCAAGATGCCACCTGCCCACCGGCCTCCTGCCTTGGCAACACTTTGCACCGGATGAGCACACGTGGAAGCACTGTTTTCTTGCATCCCTGGGCACCGCGTGAGCGGAGCAAGATTGTCAGGCACAGAAACAAAGCACAGAAACACGTGGAAGCGGCTCAGAGAAAAGGAAGGACTGAGCACACAGAAGAAAGCCAGCATCCCCTCCTGGCTAAGGGATGCACCGCATTAGCAGCATCTATCCCTCACCTGATCGCAGCAAGCGCGCTGCCCATCTGGGCCAGGCTTTGTTCCATCACCGGAGAGTGGCTGAGGATGCTCTGCACCTCCTGCACATTGCTCTCTGCCTGCGAGAGCCGGGAGCTGTAGCGGGATCCCCCGCTGCCCAAGGGCAGCCCTACAGTGGAGTTGCTGAGCGCAGGCAGGCGCAGGCGCAGGCGCTGGACGTCCTCGTCGTAGGTGCGGAAGCAGGGGTGGCACAGCTCGCAGCCGGGGTGGGTGCTGCAACGGCCCCGCTCACACTGGTCACAGCGGGACCCTGTGACACCCGGGCGGCAGAGGCATCGGCCCGTGGTCTTGTCACATCCCACGTCTTCTGTTCCCTGGAAGTCACAGTCACACTCTGGGGGTGCAAAGGTGGAGAGACACAGAGGTGAAGCCCACCAAAATGGAGAGGGGAATAGATTTATATACATATATATATAAAATCAGACCCTGTTAATGAGATGCCAACACAACCTGAAGGTCAATCCCACTCTTCAGCCCCCGCAGCATCTGCGAAGGAGGTGGCGTGGGCACAGGAATGGGAAAAGCCCTCAAGCCCTGTGGCTCATCCAACCCCTGACCCTGCAGGGCCAGAGCGGCACAGCCAACTGTCTCACTCAGAGCTCCTGAGAAGGGACCGGTGGATGCCTGGAGATGGGGCAGAGCAACAGGGATTAACTGGAACACTGTCCCAGGTTGCCCAGAGCAGTGGTGGCTGCCCCATCCCTGGAGGGGTTCCAGGCCAGGCTGGATGGGGCTTGGAGCCCCTGAGCCAGTGGGAGGTGGCAGGGGATGAAACTGCATGGGCTTTAAGGTCCTTCCCAACCCAAACCATTCCATGATTCTATAAACTAGGAAGCTGTTGCAGAGAGGAATTGTGTCTTGCAAAATAGCATGAGAAACAAGCGTAGGGACATGGGCCAGGTGCTCTTTCCCTGACAAGCCACGATTTCAGTGCTGAGCAACACCAAGAGCAAACAAAACAGGTGCTCCCTACCTGTGCACCCCACCCGGATGTCTCCGTAATGTCCATCAGGGCAAATCTGCTCCTGTGCGGCAGAGCACGTCCGTCCCGTGAAGCCTTCTCTACACGGACACTGTCCTGTGAACTGAGGAAAGAAGTACATCAGGGAGATCCAGCTCTGGATGCTTACCTGGGAAAGCCCTCCCTCGACTGCTCTTGAGCACCAAAGCACCTGGACAACCTCCTCCACCCGCCTGTGTCCCAGGACATGCCCAAACTGCTCCTGTCGGGCTGCGGGCTCAGCCATGGCAATGCAGAGAGGCTCCAAACAGCCCAGGAGTCGCAAAGCAGAGTTTTAAGCTTGGTTTCAAAGCCAAAGGGAGCAGCCACAAGTGGCTGCTTTGCCATTTCAGGTCTCTCTCTCTCCCTGCACTGAGCTCACTGGGGACCTACCTTTGGCTCTTTGCATTTGTCATGGGTTTTTTTGACATTTAACATCAATTTTCGCAGTTGTCTCTGAAACCTGAAGTGACACACACGCTTTTCATTGACAAATGAGGATAATCAAGTTGTCTCGCCTGCATGATGATCTCTTATTAGGACTTCCTTGCTAAATATCAGGCCTCTTAAAACGGCTTAATCCTGCCTCAATAATTACCACCTTCTTTCATTTTCCTGACTAGCTTGTCATAGTGTTTTCTAGGAGATAGGAAAAGGAAAATAAGAGCAAGATATGCTAGGGATTGCATGGCCTTTTTTTGGAGGCTTAAATGGACAGGACAGGACAACGGAGCCACCCAACAGGGTGGGATCTGCTGGCAGTGGCACTCTTGGCCACACAGTTCCTCCCTGCTGTCCCCGGGCAGCCTCTTGCAGCGGCGTTCCCAGAGTTGGGGACGATAAAAAATGAGAGCGACCTTGCAGGTGCATGCACGAAAGAAGGCAGGGAGACGAAAAAGAAATAGGCTGACTCTGTGCTGAGGGTTCTGCGGACGGGCTGGGCGGTACCTGGTTGCAGTGGGGGCTGCGGGAGCCCTGGGGGTGGCAGCCGCAGGGCTGGCAGCCGCGGCCGCTCGCCATCTCCCAGTGCTCGGCCGCGCACTGGCCGCAGTCGCTCCCCACCACGTTGGGCAGGCAGAAGCACCTCCCTGTCTCGTCGTCGCAGGGCATGTCCTGCCGCGTGCCCAGCGCGTTGCAGGTGCATTCTGAAATGGAGAGGGTTTTGTCATATTGAAAGTGGGCACAGAGCACCAGCCCGGTTTCCCACAAAGCCAGATCTACAGAAGCATCTTGCAGCCGCCCAAGGATGAGGTCTCCCGTCTCTTCCTGTACCTGAGCTTAGCACAAAGGATCCACACCTCTGCTCTAACTCTGCGGTACCCACCCAAGCGCTGTGGCAGGACTCGGCAGCCGGAGAGAGGCTCAGCATCCCTCCAGCAGCACACAGAGCGCTGACTCAAGCCCCAGCTGCCCACTCGCCTGCACAGCATCACCTCCTGCACCTTCCCACGCCCTGCGCAGCCACGGAGGGACGGGGATACAGCCCAACACACCCCAAACTCTGCTTTCCCTGCTCCTTTTGTCAAACTTATGCCTGAGGCAGGCCAGGGACTGAGCAAGGAGATTAATAAGCCTTTGAAAAATGGTCTTTGGCTTGGAAACCCCAGATCAAAGCTGGCTGGGAAGTGCATCTCTTCAAGAGCCACCAAGGATACTGATCACAGAGGAGGGGCGGGAGCACACCAGGAAGCAGGGGATGTACTCACTGCGGCACCCCATGGGGTTGGCGTTGGCCAGCTGAGTGAACCCCGGCTTGCAGAGGTGGCAGCGATCCCCCTGCACGTTCTCCTTGCAGACGCAGCGCCCCGTCAGCGGGTCACAGATGGAGCCCGGCACGGTGCCGTCTGGGTCACACTCACAGGCTGGAAACACGTGAGAAACAGCACTGCTGAGGGGTACGAGGGGCAGTTGGGGGTCTGGGGAAGGTGCTGGGGGTGGTAAGCGGGCACTCACGCAAACAGGTTTCAGGATGGGTGAGATCTTGTCGCTGGTTGCGAAAATAGTTAGTTTTGCAGCGCTCACAGTTGTTGCCTTCGGTGTTGTGCTGGCAGTCATCGCAGACACCCCCGCTCACCCCTCCGCTGGCGCGGTACAGCTCCGGGTCGAAGTGGCAGGAGGCTGAGTGACCATTGCAGTTGCACCCTAAAAAAACCCAACAGAACATCCCAGCGGGTGCTGTGACCGTGCATCCCCAGCAGCGGCAGCTCCAGCACTAGAGGGTGCCCAAGGCCCCTCTGTGACACTGCGACATCCGCCAATGGCCCCAAGGACCGAGCTGGCACCACTGGACAGTGCAGCCGAGCGCTGGCACAGCTCAGGAGCCCACGACATCGCTTGGGCACAGCCCCACAGAGCAAAGCCCAGCGTGCAGATGTCTCAGGGTGCCCTTTGCAGAGACAGTCGCGCCCCACGGTGTCCTGGCCAAAGGTCTCTGAGCTCGCTCCACGTCCCGTTGTTCATGGATTTAGGAAAGGCCTCGGGAAAAGGAGAAGAGAAAGGCACTCAACGTACTCTGGCAGTCGTGGGGATCGTTGTCCTCTGCGGGTGCCCATGGCCGGTCGTTGTAGAGGGCGGCGCAGCGATCGCAGTTGGGACCGGCGGTGTTGTGCTGACACACGCAGTGCCCGTGGACCTGCTGCAGAGACAACGCTTTACCCCTCCGGGATTGTACCTGCTCAGTTCAGAGCTCCATCCCCCCAACACCTTTCCACCATGTGCCTGGCCAGTGCCTGCCCCCATGCAGCCCCCATTCCCCGAGGCGAAGCTCCAGCACCCAGCCAGGGCTGCTGCTCCTCACCCGCAGCAACAGAATGATTCCCACCTCCTCTATCCCCTACTCAAGGATGATCACACCCAACGCAAAGTGGAGAAGTATGACCTGAGGACAAGAAAACCCCACAACAGCTAACAAACTGTGCTGGCAAATCCTCCTAGGTATGAACAAGTCTGCTGAAACCTACTGCTATGTGTCCCCCACCCAGCTGAGAAACCCATTTCCCCCCAGAGAATGACCTCCCATAGCCACTGAGCTTCATAACTCCTTATAAAGCTCCTCCACCTCCTTCCCAACACACCAAGAGGGCTTACATGGGGTACCAGAGCCTGCTGTTTCACAGCCACCATCCCATCGCTGCAGGCCAAACAGAGCATTATTTCCCCTGATTACAAGCAGCCTCTGGCCAGGAGAAAGACTTCCACATCCTTCTTGGCTGGTCACCCCAGCCAAGGTCTCCCAAGAAGGACTTCTGGGCATGTGGTGGAACCCGATGTCCCCACTGGGATTCAGGGATAGTCTGATATCTCAGAGCTTGTCTTTAGCCTTTTTCAGTTCACCTTGGTGCTCACCACAGCATTTAGGTCATCTGAAGGGGTGCAGCGGTCAGCATGTCCGTAGCAGAAGCAGCTCCCCAGTACCCGCATCTCCGTCACAGCGTAGAAGGTGCTGGGTGAGTGGTAGCCCTGGCGCGCAATGTGGGGGAGTTTGGTGAAGTTGATCCGCAGGTTGGTGAACTGCCCCAGCTCTGATGGGGACCGAGAAGAGGTGTGAGGGGACAGCAGGTACCCAGGCACCGGTACTGCGATTCACGGTGGGGGGGGCTCAGGGCAAGAGACAGAGACATCAGCTCAAAGAGCAGCAGCCGAGTCATCAGCAAAGACCAAACACTGCTCCTCAGCACACTGGAGGTGCCAGGGCAGCAGCAAACAGGCAGCTGGAGGCTTTGTTTGGCCAGGACCTGTTCCCCCACGGGGTTACCCCAGCTCACACTCTCTATCATGTGTAGGAAAGACCATGAGGTGCATCATTCCCCTCTTCCTTTCTGAAATATCACAGAATCATTAAGGTTGGAAAAGACCTCTAAGATTACCCAGTCCAACCATCAGCCTAACATCACTGTGCCTACTAAACCATGTGTCTACATGTTTTTTTGAACACCTCCAGGGATGGAGATTCCACCACTGCCCTGGGCAGCCTCTTCCAATGCTTGACAACCCTTTCAGAGAATAAATTGTTCCTAATACCCAATGTAAACATCTCCAGGCGCAACTTGAGGCCATTTCCTTTCATCCTATTGCTTGTTATTTGGGAGAAGAGACCACATCCACCTCCTACAGCCTCCTTTCAGGGAGCTGCAGACAGCAACGAGGTCTCCCCTCAGCCTTCTCTTCTCAAGACTGAACATCTCCAGTTACCTCAGATGCTCCTCACAAGACTCATAAGAGAGGCTGTTCACTTACTATCGACAATCTCGCTGTAAGAGGTTGTGATGGTAGACGCCAGGTCTTGGACACTGAATTTCACCTGAAAAGGGAGAAAAAAAAAATAAGCAGAAAAGCAGGAAAGAGAAGGTGCTTTCTTCTCACACTCTGGAAAGTGTATGCTCCGGACCTGCTGCTGTGGAATACCACTTAACACAGGAAAAAGGCATCAGAGTTGCAGAGGATTTTATAAGAACGCCAGTATAACACCTTGCTTGTCAAAGAGCAGCGAGGGCTTTTCAAAGAATCACAGAATCATTAAGGTGGGAGATGACCTCTAAGCTCATCAGCTTAATCCCACCATGCTTACTAAACCATGTTCCAAAGTGCCACCTCTATGTGGTTTTTAACTGCTCCAGGGAAAAAAGACTCCACTACTGCCCCGGGGCAGACTCTTCCAGTGCTTCAGCACTCCTTCCATAAAGACATATTTCCTAATTCCTTTCCTCCTGGAGGAGCAGAATCCTCCCAAGGAGTCCCCTCAGCAGTGCTGAGTGTCCATGGGCTCCATCCCTCACCGGGTGTAAAGCACGTAAAAGGCCACCACGTGTCTCTGCGGTGCTGAGCAGGCCTCTCACCCCAATCCCAGGGTCACAGCAGGGGGAACGGACACATGGGGGAGTCCCTGTGTCACAAACCCCCCCAAACCCTACCTTGCCCCCGTGCAATGAGTGTCCCTGCAGCGTCTGGCACCGAGCATCCTGCCAGCCCTCAGAGGAGCGCTGGGGGACACCCGGCAGGGTGGCAGCGCAGTCGGAGGCCAGGTACTGGTACACCTCCCAGGTCTTGCCGAAGTCGGTAGAGCGCTCAATCAGCATCGCAGCGGGCAGCGGCGACTGCAGAGTGGGGAAAGAGGCAAATCTGTAACCAGCTCCCATCCTGGGGCCCGGGGATGCTGTCCTCCTCCTGCTCCTCACTCCAGGCTCAGTTCTCCACCACCTGCTGGAGCAATCCCTTCTCCTGCAGGTTACCAACAATCCCTGAGCCACTCCTCCCCCTCGGCCAGGCCTGCTGCAGCCACAAAGCGCACATTTGCACCAAGGAGATTATGCAGTAGACGTTCATGGGATGGGAACCCACCACCCTGCTCTGCTCCCTCCCAAACACCTAGGGGAATGGCCGTGGAAAACAGGGAAAAAGGGGGGACAGGGACCCTAGTGTGCTTCCTATCAGGAGCCCAAAGGGAGCTGTGCACTGGGATCCCCACATCCCACAGGGAGCCAGCGGGGCCCCATGCACCGTCCTCGCCAGCAGAGATGCTGCGCACGAACCCTGAAGTGAAGCAGGATGTTGTTGAGTTGAAATGTCTGGTCCAGGTCCAGCTGCAAAGAGACGTGCTCGACACCTGTGGGCACAGAGAGGCAGCACCACAAATCGCTCAGCTGCCTGAGCCAAGGCATTTATTCCCTTCTTTCCTTCCGATCTACTGAACTCAACACCCTCTCCTCCTCTACCCTTCATGCCGTTCATTGTGAGGAGGAGCCCAGCACATCCAGCACTCACCATTCTGGGACTGCCACCAGCGCGAGTGCCCGGCGGAGGACAAGATGTTCTCCACGCGGTGGCCGCTGTAGGAGTGAGGTAGCCGCGAGTCGCACCTGCAGCATCTCATGCTCCACTGGAAGAGAAAGAGTGGGTGGAAGCCACCATCCTGACTCACTCGGAGGGAAAGACTCCACTGCAGATCCCAGAAGCGATGGGACCAAGCACAGCGTGGACTCACCAAGGAACAAAAGGCATCAGTAAAAGTTTATTAGAGATCTGAAAACCCGTGATCAATAAAATTAATAACACACAACACTCAAGTGGTCTCCTTCACTCATGGGTTTATGGACTAAAAGCTAAGACCAAAACGCTTTCAACCAAAACACATTTTTTGGCAAACTATCAAAAATGCCTATTTTTAAAGCACACACATATCCTGTTTTCCACAAAGACAACCCTTGATAGAAAGCTCTCTGCAGCTTTTCAGGACCAGTTTGCCTTTTCCACACAACCGAGGGGCTGTTTGTTTGGGTGAACAGAAAGGCCTTTCTCTCCCATCCAAAAGCCCCGGGCGATGCTCACCCCCCGGCGCTCTCCCCTGGGAGCAGAGCAGGAGCAAACAGCACAGCGGGTGAGAAGTCAGTGGGTGGGAAGTCGACGGACTCAAAGTTCAGCCCTTCACTTGAGTAAGTAATTCAAGGAGCAAACAGAAACGTAGCACGGGGAATACGGGAATGGGAAAAAACAGTCCCTGAGGGGCAAACAAGTACCCAAATGTTGACTAAACCAAGCAACACTCCATGCAGCCTCTAACGTGGGGCCACCCAGTACGTGCGGCACAGGAGTGGGCTTCAAAATGTGTAGAAAGCAGCAGGGTGGAGATTGAGCGAGAGAAGGGGAGTGGGGAAGGTTGGAAGGTGGGCCAAGAGGAGAGGTGGGTAAGCAGGATGGGAGAGAGCCACTGCAAAACTCAGGGAGACATCCAGGTGATGCCAAGGTGGGAAGGGCGGGTCCCAGGGGATGTTAGAAAAGCAGGTGATGACAGAAGCTGCGGCAGCATCCTGCGGGGCACGCGGGGAGGCACCGTGCAAAGCGCTCGGTACTCGCCATGCGCAGAGAGAGGCAAACGCTGTGATCAGTTCTAGAGTCCTCAGAAAAGAAAGGACATGGATCTGTTGGAGTGAGACCAGAGGAGGTCACGGAGATGATCTGAGAGCTGGAGCACCTCTCAAATGAGGACAGGCTGAGAGAGGTGGGGTTGTTCAGCGTGGAGAAGAGAAGGCTCCAGGGAGACCTTAGAGCAGCTTCCAGGGCTGAAAGAGGCTCCAGGAAAGCTGGGGAGGGGCTCTGGATCAGGGAGGGCAGGGAGAGGATGAGGGGTAAATGTTTTCAGCTGAAAGAGGGGAGATTGAAATGAGATCTTAGGGAGAAATGTTTTGCTGTGAGGATGGGGAGGCCCTGGCCCAGGTTGCCCAGAGCAGTGATGGCTGCCCCATCCCTGGAGGGGTTCCAGGCCAGGTTGGATGGGGCTTGGAGCAACCTGAACCCATGGGAAGCATCCCTGCCCGCGGCAGGGGCACTGGAGCTGGACAGGCTTTAGGGTCCCTTCCAATCCAAACCATTCTAGGAAACAGAAGGGGCTGCAGATAACGCTGTGCCAAAAGCAAAAGTGCTATGAAACATTTCAACTAGAAACTGAGGCTGTCAGCGGCCTGAGCAGTAAAGGAGCCTCCCAAGTAGAGCAGTGGGACACGAGCTTTACACCCACATCCCAAAGCCCGAGAAACTGGAGAAGATCAAGAACGGTGTTGACCAGCAATGGCAGGCACTGGCCTGGGCGGCATGGGACAAGACAGCTCAGAAAGGTCATCTCAGGAGGAAAATAGGTTTGGAGGAGAGGAGAGGAGCATGTCCTGGCACAGCACTGAACACCTGACACCAGGAGGGCAATGAGACACCGTGCTGCGAGAGCTGGCAGTCGCCGCGGTGGCACAAGGGGACAGCAAAGGCATGGGCATGTTTGGGAGCCCAGTGATGGGATCAGCTGTCAGTGGTGGAGCAGAGACCGCAGGTGACAAAGTGACAAGCAGCACTTCACGTCCATCTCCATTTAAAATAAAAAAAAATCTCCAAATCTGATACTTTACAAACGAGGCGATTCCAACCCAAGCACGATCCTACCCGTGAGCTGGGGTCGGGAGGGAGCCGCGCCTCGGAAAGGCAGCAGGAGGGCACAGTGACACCAAGATTTCTTGTTTCCCCTTTGCCATCTTACACATATTTCCTTACTCCTGAACCAGGCTCACCTAAGTCAGCCAATCTCTTATTTCTAGAAAAATTGGCTCAGCTTCACAAGAACTTTTTTTTTTTTTTAAATTTAAAGAAAATTCCACAGAAAACTTTGCCTAGAGTTACCTTTTTGCTTGCTTCCACACAAGGCATGGGCTGGCTTTGACCAGAAAGCACTAACTGGTACCACATCAATGCAAAGCCACTGGCTTTCTCCCAACCCACGGGCGGACGGAGGGTGCTGGTGTGCGGACAGGAGCTCAGATCGTGGATAGGGTTTACAGAATCACAGAATCATTTAGGTTGGAAAAGACCTTGAAGCTCACTGAGTCCAACTGTAAACCTCACACTGCCAACCCCACCACGGAACCACGTCCCCAAGCATCACACCCACGTGTTTATTGAATGCTCCCAGCGATGCGGACTCCACCACATCCCTGAGCAGCCCTGCTCTGCCTTCAGAACTGGGAACCTTCCAGCAACTGGGTGGATATTGAGGAGATCCTCACATCAAACTGATCTGTTTCCATAATATTTCCCACAGGCTTTATGTTCTCTTGTCTATAAATATCCCAGAACAGGAGTTGGCTAACTACAATATTTATAATGATATTGCAAAGTAAGCAAACAGAGAATTCAAAATATATAATCATGCAATTTCCCTGGCTCTACCAACTCCTCCTGGCTCTGCCAGGAAGAATCAGAAATAATATAATGGGTCCAGGCAGAAGAACTCACTGCAGGTAATGACTCCAAGCAGCAAATTGTCAGGGAGCTCCAGGAATTAGCCACACAATTCCCAATAATGATTAAACTTTCCAGCAGTTCTGACTGTGATCAGCAAAGGGAGAAGGAAGGCTTTCTGCGAGGGGAAAGGTTAATCGTGGCTGAATTATTCATTAGGAATGATTCATGCGCGCTCATCTGCCCATTCACAGGGCCACAGACACAATCCCTTCCAGTAGCTACAAGTGCAATGTTGGCCATGAAGCTGCAATCGCGCTTAAAATGCAGTGCTGAGGGAAGATGAAGCCTAAAGGGTGTGTGATGGACCCTCCCCAGGCAGCCTGGGGGCTGTGCTCAGTGCAAACAGCTTCACCTACTTTTTTCCCCCCCTTTTTTTTCACCCTGCCTCTTTTATTTTTTTTTTTTCCTCCAACTATTTAATCAAGGCTAAAATTAACACTGGAAGCAAAATTCATTTCACATCCTTGGAGCAAATTGTGAAACCCCTCTATTGCCCAACAGGAGAATTTGCTGTTACTGACTGTGAATATGTGTCTCAAAGTTACTCGGGACAGAGGGAAATTACTAAAAATGAGAGTCCAGCGCCAGGCTGAGGGGAGATCCACCACTCCCACACTTTTCCCCAGCTCTCCCCTTCTTTTTTTACCAGCAGCAGACTCAGTAGATCGCTCCGAGCCGGGCTTGCCAGGAATAGAGCAGGGCTGGGGGAATACGTGACGAATGGAAATCATGGGGTGACAGTCTGAGTTCAGCCCTCGGCCCCCGGGGCAGCCCCAGCACATCGAACCCTCCCTGCCAGACACCAGAGCCGAATCGGAACACGTTTGAGTCGGCACGGGACGTGGGACTGGAAGGGTCTTGGAGCAAAAGAAGTCATAGGGCTGCATGGAAACCAACCCCTCTGTGCCTCCAAGCCACTCTTGGAGTCACCTAAAATACACGTTACGGAGGTTCAGAGATTAAAGGAAACCTGTTCCAGCCTTTTGAAAGATAATCCAGAAGGCAGTCATTGCAGAGGAAAAGCTGGTGTGTAGAGAATAAACAAATACATGTTTTAGAGATAAATGTTGGAGGGGAAAAGAAGACAAAATCCACACAGAAGAACAATCAGTTGGTGTAAAAATGCCCACACATTACATCAGGCTGCTGGGACACTTCTGTACGTGCAGGAAAAAAGGTGCAGAACAAGCCCTCGCCCGTTGCTGCTGCTCTCCCCCTGTTCTGACCTTGTGAACCAGTTGCGGCTCAGCCTCCCACACGTCCCCGCTCACGCAGGGGCAGAAAGCTGCAAACCATTTAAAGCCGATGGACTCAGCCCAAAGTATTTTAAGTAGCTCTCGCTGCCATTTTAACATGAGCAGAGAGTCTTTGAAATAAGATCTTCTGGCATAGGTGCACGGCCTAAAATAAACTGAAGTTATTCAGCAAAAATAGGAAGCTACTTCTCTCCAGTGATGAAACGAAGACCTTTCATAGCTGCAGAGACCTCGGTGCTCCTGCGTTTAACCCAGCTCAGTGTCAGCATGAAGCACTGTGTCAGTCGAGCTCCTGGCACACAGCCTCCAACACCAAAGCCTGGCAGGGTCTTGCACAATAATTATTATATAGGAACAGGAATTAACCATTCTGAGTTTATCTGGGGACAATCTGGAAGGCAGTGGGAATTTATATGTATAGAGTGAGACTGAGGTTCATTAAGAAACAGGGTGGGCAGTAGGGATAAATCACCTGAGGAGACGCAGCACCTGCTAAAGCCAAGTTATGCCATTCTGTATTCCAAACCCTTTTCACTCCCTGTTAACATCAGGGTAGGACGTCGCTGCCCCAGGCTCAAGAATCATCTTGCCTGGGAAAAGCTCCATCTATTGTCCATGGGAAAACATGGTTAAAGTTACCCCTGGTTATATCAGCGTCGTTCAAGTGCTCACCAAGCACCCAGTGTCTGCTAAACCGGGCTGTGCCTCAGTTCTGGAGCACAGCTGGTGGTCAGAGCCCTCGGTCTGTCTTTAGAGCAGAACCTCAGAGCTCATCTTCCAGCGTCACATCCTTTCTTGAGCACTCAGAAGTGACACTGGAAAGTGAGCGCTAAGGTTCTGCTCAAAAGATAAATCGAGGGCCCCAACCCTCAGCTTGGTTTTACCAGTGACCCCCAAATTCAGAGGTGGGGGTGAAGTCACAAACATGACAAACAGTCCAGGGATGGAGTGTAGGGAAATGAAGTTCACTTCTCTGGCTCAAAAGCAAGCACATGGGTGCGTGTTTTCCTCGTCCCGTCTGTTCTCACACCATCTCTTCTCAGCAAAACTTCATTTAAAACCTGCCAAGATGGTAGTCTGCAAACCCCATCTCCACACCCCACGTGCATCGCTGGGGTCCTTCACTCGCCTGCGAGGGGATGGCGGGATGTCTCCCAGCACGTGTGTCAATTCACAGTCGCGTGGCAAAAGAAGATCATAGAATCACAGAATGGATTGGGTTGGAAGGGACCTCAAAGCCCATCGAGTTCCACCCCTTGGCAGGGACACCTCCCACTGGCTCAGGGGCTCCAAGCCCCATCCAACCTGGCCTGGAACCCCTCCAGGGATGGGGCAGCACCACTGCTCTGGGCACCCTGGGCCAGGGCCTCCCCACCCTCAAAAAACATTTCTCCCTAAAATCTCAACTTGATCTCCCCTCTTTCAGCTCAAACCCTGCCCCCTCACCCCATCCCTGCCCTCCCTGACCAGAAGCACCTCCCCAGCTTTCCTGGAGCCCCTTTGAGTACTGGAAGATGCTCTTCAATACAGAGAAAGAAGGTGGAGAAAAAAAAAAAAACTATGAGAAATAGGGTTTTTCTTCTGCACATTCACTGCAGGTCGAGACACATCCCTGCAGGAAAGAGCAGGGTGTGTCTGAACGCCTGAATAAGATGAGATAAGCATAGAGCAGCAACTCTTGGCTGCCGTATTACCTTCAGCAGGTCAGGAACACAGATTATTCAGCGGACACTCCCTAAACTAGAGAAAGCGATCAAATCCCCCTACAGTCCCATCCGACCACAACTATTTCATGATTTTGGGACTGCCTTTTTTGGTGTAAAAAAACAAGTTTGAGAGATGACGTGAATCTGCAAAGCAAATGAGCTGGGAGGTGCAGTAGCTTTTCAGCACACTTCTCCCTGTTCCAACACGCCGAGGGCCTGCAGGCAGCTTGTTTTGGAGCAGCACCGAGCTCCCTGCCCGACTCACGCAGGTGGGCAAGCAGCTGTAACCACCCGCGGCAGCAATAAGGCAAACAGAAGCATTAGTCTTGCACATATTCTCCTTTGCCTGTATTTTTGGAAGCAGCCAAAGACAACTCAGTGCCAAGAAACCACAGAGAGAGATGCTACAGACCAACGCTGCCAGGCAGCTGCCACCATCCCTCAGCAGGAGAAGAAACCCTCTGCTCTGCCAGGAGCTCTCCCAACGGGCGCATGCTCCAAAAATCCCTAGTTTAGAAATTAGGCTTCCTTGGGACCTTCTCATCTCCATTCCCAGATGGATGATCCCTTGTCACCACAACACAAAGGAGGATGAAGGTGGCTTCCCACCCATCACTGCTCACATCTACTGAGTGCCCATGAAGAGCAGGCAGAAAATCTTGGTGCTGGACCCTATGCAAACAACATTTTAATACTCGAAATCTCCCAAGGTCGGGGTGTGAAGATCACACCACGCACACGAACTGCTCTGCTGCGGGACGCAGGAAACGGAGCAGAAACACAAGCGCAAGGACACGCAGCTTCCATCCACTCTTGCCTCGCCTTTAGCAAAAGCTTTCCTAGTGATGCTCAGGGTGCTTTGGATACACTTCAACATTAATAAAACAACCGGCAAAGTCTGTAGCTATTTTCTAGTTCTGAATTTGTCTTTCAGCATTACACAAGCCTGGAGAAAGGAACAGCCCTCCTTCCAGAGAAGTGTTAATCCTGGTGGGTGCAAACACGCCACAGCACAGGTACCGCTGCTCCCAGCAGGGAAGCAAAGAGCCAAAGACGTGCACAGCCCTCGTGCGGTCACTTGAAAGGGACAGGCACAAGGTGAGGGGACTGGGAATCCGCTAAACCGTGTGAAAGCCTTCCCTTGGCTAGAGCAGGGAGCTACTCCGTATTCCATCACAGCGTTAGACTTAGCATTTAAATAGATAAGTTGACTGAGCTTCGAATGACACCTCAGTCAATGAGAGTATTTCCACACACGCAGCCTTTACGACTCCAAATCCAGCCTCACTTATTTTTCTATTGTATTTTCACTTTCCCTCTTGCTTTTCCTTTCTCTGCCGACTCCAACAGCCGTTTCCCAAGCGATTTCCAAGCCACGCCATTGGTTTGCCTGGCTCCCACCCTCCATCACTTTTCTAATCATCGCTGCAGTGCCCTGCGCTATAAATGGCAACACTTGAGTGTCCCTCTTGGATTTCACCAGACAGAGCCTCCAGCCAAAGAATGGAGCAATCCGGAGTGCAAAGTATAAAGGTTAGAGGGGTTTGGAACTGGAGCAGACAATGCAGCAGAGGCTGAAATCGATGCCCGCAGCCACAAAATTGCAAAAGAGCACCGTGGGGCTGGCAGCAGGGTGATAGCACGCGCCCGGCAGCTGGCACAACCCCTCATCCCATGCCCTCTGCCGAGATTGCAAAAAACGGCTCCAAATTTGTACCTATTTGGCAACAAAACAAGAGCAAGGCTTGTACCAAAAAAAAAAAGTCATGAGTCAATAAATCTAATCTTACGGGATGGGAATAGGAAAATGGAGTTCAGGGGATTAATTTTTGCTTAAAATAGGAAGTAGAAAAAGGGAGAAAAAATTAGGAAATGCTTATTGCCCAGGAATTTCTCCTGTAAAAAAAACAGGAGTTGGTATACACATACGTCCAGTAATCATCCCAGCTGCAGAACAGAAATAAGGCTCTGAGGAATCTGCTAACAGTAATGATTCATCTCTCCTTTCAGTAAAGGAAAGGATGACACGCACACAGGTAGGGAGTCAGTCAGCTGAGGAGGAGCCAGCCATGGCCAACAGCACCCTGGCCTGCATCAGGAATCGCGTGGCCAATAGGACCAGGGCACAGATCCTTCCCTCGTACTCAGCACCGGTGAAGCTGCACCTCAAATCCTGCTCATTTCTGCCCAGGGTGTAACGCAGCCCGCAGAGACACTCAGTCTCCACTTCAGAGCTCACAAGCGATGCAGATGATCACAGCCAAAGGCCCTTCAGAAGGATCTCACAAGGTCAGGCAAAAGGAATAGGCAGCCGTTTCCAGCCCTTTCCAGCCTTTTCCAGCTGGTTCTGGGATGACCAATGCAATCAAGGTTTAGCAGACACGCTTCTCACAGCCCACGCCTCCTCAAAGATGTCAAACGTCACATGAAGATTTCCAAAGTACATTTATGTCGCTTTCTTCAAGAATGAACAGAAATTGGGGTGAAAAGAAAAAATTAAGGGAGAGCAGGAATAATTGCCCTGGTTTTTGCCCTGTCCGTGGGCCACAGCAGCCATGAGAGGCAGCAGGAATGCGAGCAAACAATCTCACTCCTGGGACCAGCAAAACAGCTCTGACAGAAGTGAGTGGGAGTGTGAGCAGAGGAAATGCTCGACCACAAGTGTCAGGCTGGAAACCCGCCTGGCAAAGGGCAGATGCCGCAGCCAGGCCGGCGTCCAGGAGGAGGTGATGCTCATACCCGTCAGGGCCAGGGAGCTGCCCCAGCTCCAGACCAAGCAACACCTCCCAGCCATCCCTGAGCCCACAGAGGAGCAAAAATCTCTCCAGCCCAGTGAGAACATCGCCAACTCCACAGCAAATCCACTTACTGTCACAGTTTGGCCTTCAGCTTGCAGGGGAATTAAAAACAGATGAAGGCTGACTCACTCCAGGTGGATTTCACTGTAGAAAAAACTGCCTCGCTGGAGGGCTTCCATCTCCTTTCCTCTCAAGCACCACTTCCAACACCCTTTTTGCCTGTCCCGCACTGAACCCGCTCCCTTTTGAGCTGCTCCCAGGCGGTTACAGAGTTAACATTGCCCGGCCAGGCTTCAGGAAGGGCTCACATCAGAGACATCACCCCTGAAGCATTTTCAGCTCTGTGCTCAGGCAGACTTATCCTTCAACTTAGTCTGGTTTGGAGGCAGCTTTGGAGCCTGGGAATCTGCAGCTGGCTCAGACATTACCCTCCCCAGCACGATCTCCTGCCTCCACGCAACCAGCATGATTGAAAACAGTTGTTCAGTCAAGAGGATTTTCCAAGTCTTTATGAAAAGAAGCGTTCCCATCTTTGACAAGCGAAATACGAGTTTTGTTTATAACTAAAAACCCCAAGGATGGGAAGATTTGGGATATTTTGGACGCAAAAGCTTCTGTTTTGTCTCTGATGCTTCATGCCAAACCTTTGCTGCCCTTTCCCTGCCACCACATTTGTGCTCAGCCCCCCTCCCCAACCACAGGGATGGGTAGAGAAGGGCTCAAGGAAGGACCACAGATGCTGCAATGACCCCCGGCATGGTTGGAAGGAAGGTAAACATCTGAAATAGGTTAAACACATCCTTGCAGAAGGGTAGAAAGGACAGGATGGGTAAAGGCTCTAGCATCCCTCCGTGATGTTGAGGAGCACAGAGGTGAACGTACCTCCCCATGGGGTGTGCAGTACCTCTCGGTCTCAGTGAGGCCGCAGGTGGAGGAGGCTTTCAGGTGAGAGGCTCGTCCCAGCAGCAGGTCTCCGGTGGGGGGATAGCAGGCTCCCCGGGAGCAGGCTGGCTGGGCACCTGGCAGCCTCAGGGCAGCTGAAAGAGCCAGAAAACACGGTTTGGGGTTTTGTCAGGGTGGCACAGACATCAACCAGCACATCTCCTGTTTTCTGCAACATCCCAACTCCTGCCGTGCTTGGGATAAGCATAAAAATGTATGTGCTGAAAAGGACAAAGGTATTATGCCGCTGAGATGCCTTTATTTTTAATAAGAAAAAAGCATTTTAATGTGTTTTTATGAACAGTTATTTATGAAACCCTTCTTTTCCTTGACCCTAGCGTTTGGGCTGCAAGGATGCTCAGTTCCCTGCCCATCACGCCAAACAACCCTGTTTGGAGTCCGTTGTTAACCTTATAGCTGCCCCGACAGCCGGTGTCTCAGGACAGAGAGCAACCTTTTGCCAAACACCAGCACTGCTTTCAGCCACTGATCTCCCAGCTGCTGCCACAAGACTGCCACAAGCAGAAAGCCCACATTAGCACTGTTAGTATTTAGTCAGCTTCCCCCATTTCCATTTTGAAACACCATACGGGAGCCTTACCCAGAAGGACAAAGACCGCCCAGGGCCACGGCCAGCAGCGGGACTCCATGCCACTGAGGACACACCTAGACAAGAGTTTGCAGCATGAGCCAAAATGAGCAGAAGATGCCAGTCTAAAGCTCAATCCAGGTCCTTCACATTCCTTCTCAGTTTACAGGGAGATAATTTTAACAGGGGTGAAAAATCAAGAATAATAAAGAGAAAAATCAGATGCTCGGATTGAATTTTTTTTTTTTTAATATAAGAAGAACCTCAGCTTTTTGTCTAATTTATGAAGCGTGCAGAAGTCTCCTAAACTGTCTAAGAAACGGCTCTCTCCCTCAAACACGATCTTTAGGTTATCACTGAGGTGAACCACAGGAACCAGCACGGCACCTCGCTCTCAGCAGAGCTGTAATTTCCAACTGCCCGGCTCCCCGGGGACACGCCGAAGCCGCAGCGGGCAGGGAGACAGTGCTGCTGCTGAGCTGCAACACAGGGCCAATGCTCCAAGGAGTGTGCGCGCACACCCCCACACACAGCCACCGCTTCCCAGGAACACTGCACTTTCTGTTCTCCAGCCCCACCCTTCACCCGCATCTCTAGAATTGATCCCAGACCAAAACTCACCAGCGCAGGCGACGGCCCAAGGTCTTGTTCTATATGGAAAGAAGAAAAGCACAAAAACGACAGCAGAATAAGCATCCGCTGCCCGCTCTCCACGGGAAGTCCTGTGGGAGAGCCCAGGGGAGACAGAGCTGCCAGCACAGCCTCAGCAGTCGCAAACCTCACCTGCCCTGGTCCCTGTGCCAGAGGAGCCCTGGTCCTGGTCCTTGCAGCGTCCCACACCTTCGTGGCGATGGCTCTGTCTCCTCCCAGCAGCCGATCTGCACCGCAAGAGCCCTCTGAGCGCTGGCTCTCTCCTCTCCCGGCTTTTAATGCGCAGCTGCCTCACCTGGGAGAGAAGGTGCCTGTGGGTGCAGGAATGATAAAGGCAGTGATTCAGGGATCTCCAGACACACACACCCAGTTGCCGCGTAACTCGCAGGGCGCATGGCCACAGACATAAGTCACTCTGGAGGATGACAGCAGCGTGAACCAGCAGCTCTGCAGGTAACAAGCGAAGCCCATCCATAGATAAGCCCACCAGGAAAAGGGTGGCCACCACCAGGACATCGCCAAGCCAGCTTGAAACCAAGTCCCTCCAGAGCCGCAGAGCGCCCAAATGCTTACCCACCCTCGCAGATGGGTCTTGCATCCATGCTTAGCATCACGACAACAAGGCAGCACCGCTATCAGCGCCTCGACTTGATTGTTTAAAGCCTAATTAGGGATGTTCATGGGAGTTATAATCCCACTGGATAGTAGTCACACATCAGACTTCAGCCTGAAGGCGACCTCGAAGGCAGTGACTGGGCGATGCAGGCAGTGTTGGTCACGCAGCCCCTTTCCCATCTGCAGCGCTGGAATTCCTCAAGACACAAAATTAAATAAGATGAGCTTGAAGATAATCTGCAAACGCCATCCTGTGAACTCACCAGAAGTGAAATAAATCAGAGAGTCATCAAATTTTTTAAGAAGCATAGTTCTTGTTTGGATAGCCAGAAAAGTGCCAAGAGTTCCAAAAGGACTCTTTATCATACCAGGATTGTTTCTAATAGTAGCTTAGGAGGCTGTAGGAGACCCTGAGCCCTGGCTTCACGCCCAGCTGATGAGGAGCCCTTCTCTCCTACTTGGGACCTAATTCTGAGCTCTCTTGCACTTGACACCTCAGCTGCTGCAGTTGCTTTACATTAGGATTGATGGGGACGGTACCATCAGTGGGGAGAGTGGAGCTCAGCAGCTTGCACACACCACCACCACCACACACACGGCTCCCAAGCATTGCTCGCGTGCTACGTTTTAGCTAAAACACAGTTTTTCATCCTCAGAAACATTTATATCAAGCCTCTTCCATTTACTTTACTGAAATAACCCCAAAAAATCACATCCTCTGCCCTGCTGGAGGGGCAGCTCAGCAGACCACACTACCTACCTCCCCATCCTCACGCTGAGACACGCAGGCACAGGCAAGCTGAGGATCAGGAGCTCAGAGAAAGGGTACACACAGAGATGAGGAAAAAAAATATATTATCCCCTAGGCTACAGAATGTGAAACATTGGCTGAGGTTCTGCCTGGCTGAGGTGTGCCCGCAGCGCTGGGTGCGCCTGCCCTCACCCTGTTAGGGCTCAGCTATGCGGTAACACCACATTCCTTCTCCAGCAGCGAAGGTACCTCCTCCCCATCTCAGCTGGCAGCAAAAAGGAAGTGGGAATCAATGCTGGAATGGTTTACAGAGAGACGAGACGTGCCATGAGCTGACGACACCGTTCCTGCACGCTGGCTGTGAGCAACCGCCGCACCGTCAAACCCATCGGCAGCGTAACGCGGTGCAGGGAAGTGCCAACCACCCACCCCAGGCTCTGCGAGAAATCACATCAAGCTCTCCTAATTTCTCCTGTGGTGGAGCAATTGTGTTGGAGAAGGCAAAGGAAGGGAAGGCCAGGTTGGATGGGGCTCTGAGCAGCCTGATGTGGTTAAAAATGTCCCTGTTCCTGCAGGGGGGTTGGGCTGGATGACCTGTAAAGGTCCCTTCCAACCCAAAGCAGTCTATGATGTTATAAGGTCCGTTGCTGGTGGCCTGTTCTGCCCGGTTTAAAGGCAAAACACACCCAAAAGCACTGGTAGTCAAACAGAGAGGCTGAAGCCTTGGAGAGACTGTAAATGCCTTCAGCACTTCGATCCTGCAGCACTGAGCGTTAATATGCTCTGTAATGGTGATCTTTCACCCCAAGTTATAAAGCACAGGACATCACAATTCCACCCCACAAACAAGGGAAATGCTTGGAAAATGCTATCTCAACCACAAGCTGTTCCAACGAGGTAACCAAAATACCTGGATCCTGCCTTTCCTCCTCCCACCTTGCCAAAGCAAGGCAACCCGTTTAGGGCTGATGGTTGGACTGGATGAGCTTAGAGATCTTTTCCAATCTTAATGATTTTATGATTATCACCTGGAATTTCAGGCTCTACAAGTTCGAATGACAACAAAAGCCAGGAATAGCCTCATTTCTAAAATATCTACTGCAACTCAATAAAAGCAGGAAAGAAACAAAAGAGCTGCCAGCAGCTGGGATATCTCAGCTCAGCGGATCCCAGGCAGTCCCGTGCCCCTGAGCTCAGGCTCCCGGGCTGCTCCAGGCTGGGCTCTGCCCACTTTTCCAGGCACAGACGACAGCGTTGCCCTGAAGACCAGGAGGCAAAGGTGCATTATAGATCAAGATGCATCACGACAGCAGAGCCGGCCAAATACAGAGACGTCGACAGTAAAAAGACACTACAAAAAGTAAAATAAAATTGTTGGAGCAACCCTCTGCCATCAACGTGAGGGACAAGAAAGATTCTCCCAGGGCTGCCAGTGCTCTTTCAGTTGAGCCTGCGGCTGCACCAACCTGCACCGTTCTGTGTCAGAGCCCACAAGCCTCAGAGGGCTCGGCAAGACCTTCCCTGGAAAACAAATAACACTCACTAGGGCAGGAAATTGTGCTTTGAGTCATGGGATGTACCCTGCCCTAACACGGCATTAGGGGACACTACCCTGCTGGAAGCATCTGCTCCAGGATGGATGCACAACCAGTCCTGAGGAGCTCCAGCTTTCAGTGCGCCAACGTGAAGTGCGAGAACACTTAACTTCTTGAAACCAAAAATCTCCATTAAGGAAAAAGGACGCTAATTGAGTATAACTTCATAGCTTGAGCACATCAACATTAAACAATGCTCAATGCCGTTGCTGTATTGTTTATTGAAGGATGAATGAATGCCTGAAACACAAGTTCTGAGAGCACATTGGCTATAGGGGCAGCTGCTATTTAAATCAAAAAACAAGACAGAGGGTTGATTTGCGAAGTGATGCCAAGTGGGATCTTGGCACAGGGGAGAGCAGGCTCCGGAGTTGTGGCTGCCCCATCCCTGGAGGTGTTTGAAGCCAGGTTGGATGGAGCTTTGAGCCCCCTGATCCAGTGGGAGGTGTCCCTGCGCATGGCAGGGGGTGGTTCTGGATGGGCTTTGAGCTCCCTTCCAATCGAAACCATTCTGTGATTCTATGAAACCACCTCCTCGCTCCAGCACACGCAGATGATTTCAAACACTGTCCTTGCTAATTGTCATGCTTTCTTTTTTAAAAGCATTGCCGGAATTTCTAATGAAATTCCAATTCGTGTCCTGAAAACCCTACACCTGGCCTGAAAGCAAATAAAACTTTGAACAGATATCCACCTGACCTAGTCTGGGTCTAAATCCAGGTTACCTGGGGAGCTGGCTCCAAGGGCAGCATCCCTCTGACTCAGCCTATGGAGGCTGCTGCCTCCCTTTGTGTCCCCGCTCGGTGCCGCGTTCCAGCTGCAGGTAAGTCTGGGACGTGGGCTGCATGGTGGCTTCTCCTCCTTGGCACAGCCCTGGCCAAACGCAGCCGATCCATGCACAACCAGCCCAAGCCCAGGGGAGGTGGGATCAGCTCTCCTTCGGGAGTGATGCACCAGCTGTGGACTAAAGCTATAGCAAAGACTGTCTGCATTCAACCATAAATCAGACTTCTCCTTTCTTCCCACTGGCTCCTTTCCACACCCAGCAGTTTCACGTGCCCAGACGCACACAGGGTCAGCCCGGGCCCCCGCGTGGCTGCCCATCACTCGCAGCACAGCGCGATCCGTGCAGCTAAGCCGAAAGGATTGGCAGGCTGGGAACCCTGCCTGCTTTCCACTGGGAGCCTTGATAAACTTATCCCTGCAGCGGAACATCTCTATTTTTGTCATGTCCCCATTTTCTAAAGGAGAAAATATTCCATTAAGAAAGTGTCCGGCTACCCTCGGGAGGATTTCAGCTTTTCCAGGTTACGGTGATGGAGCAGGGAGAGGGTCCCTGTGCTCCTGCTGCCCAGAAAGCCCCTCGGCACAGCAACCCTGCGCCTCCACCTGCAAGCACAAAGTTTAAACTCATGGGGTATTTTGGAGCCCTCTTTAAGCCTCATATCCTCCCTTGACAGCACAAGTGGTGACTAAAACGGAGGTCACGCTATTTTCTCCTCCTGATTGCGAGCTTGTTCCTCCCCCGGCCAACTTGAATTGAGACAAGGGACTTGCTGTGCATGGGTTTGATCCTGCCAGAGTAAAAGAGAAGTGTTTGCCTCCTCTTTCCCCACCCTGGGCTGCACGTGGGGCTGGAACACCACGGAGCTTGTGCTTGTTGCGGACAAAGTCCAGCAGCACCGACCCTTGTCCACACATGGACGTGTGGAAGATGAGGCAACACATCTTTCCACCTCAGCAATGCTCCTGCCGGGACCCACCGAGATGATCCCATGCCACATTTTAGGAAGTGTCACCAAGTGGCAGAGATCAGCTCAGTGTTTTGGCTCCAGTTCCCTTCCACAGTCCTGCAAAACCTAGAGCCAGGGCCCGGGCTGGCAGGAAGGGACCTCCAGTGGCCATCAAGGCCAAGGTGCCTCCCAGTGAGGTCAGGATGGTCCCCCTCAGCCTCACAACTCTTACACTAAAGCATTGTGTTAATTATGGTTGAATGTCTTCCTCCAACGTAAAGTTAAATGAAAACCCAACAAAATTGGGTTCAGAATATGGGTTCAGACAAGAAAACATGGCCGGACCTACAACAGGTTGGCTGGAAGAGCAGCCGGGTGCAAAATCATGTGAAACGGGGGTGATGTGAGGTGCTGAGCACCCAAGTCCGCACCTCCTCCTCTCCAGGTGGCAGCTCTGGCTCCTCCAGACCCCACAGCAGAGCACGGCCACAAACTGACCAAGGCCACCACAGCTGAGCCATGTGGCCATCTCACACCCAACATCTACCCTGTCTTCACCCTGCGCCTGTCGCAGCCTGAGGAAAGACTCCTCTGTACTCGCCCCAAGCAGGTACACAGCAGAAACCACCAGGGGAACAAAACCTAGTTAATTTTTTAATAGGAACAGGCCCTTAACGTGGCTTGCTGGACTTCGAGGTTTCCTTTTCTTTTTACACCTCTATTTTACTGAGCCGTTTTGAGGGGTAACACCTGCAGCACACTCACGCCTGAGCAGAACGGCTGTCCTGAAGATTTCTTGGAGCCTCCTACAGGGATGCTCTGGCAGCCGGGGCTGGTCCTTACGCCAGAGTCAGTTCCCTTCCAGCCCCTCTTGCAGCAGGCGTCCCCCCAAGCCGCCAGCACGCACCCTCCGCGTGCCCAGCACCTGTCATGCCCCTGCGCAGGATGAGGATCTGCCCGTGCTGCCAGTGCAGAGCTGTGTGCCGGCCAAGGGACACAGCTGAAACTGGAGCCAAACCACCTCTTGCCAGCCTGGAAACCAAGCCCTCTCCAGCCCCTCTGTGGAGCTGGAAATGCTCACCGCTCCTCTCCTCAAGCACGTCCACCCACAGCTCTTGCTCCCAGCGCTCCCATAGTGGAGCATCGTCCAGGTCATCCCTGCGCAAAAGGAGCCACACCAGCCAGAAAGTTAAACCTAGGCTGGAAGGCTTCACATGCACCCTCCAAAGCAACTTCAATGCTACTCCAGAGCAGGCACCGGCTGAGCTCAGCACGCACAAAGCTGGTGAGCGGAGCTCAGCTGAGGAGCATCATCTCCCTGAGCCGCTCCGAGCCATCCCGTGTCCCAGCCTTCCCCAGGTCGGCGATATCTAGGTTAAGCCTCAAGTTCTTCCGCTACTTTGCAAATTCAGGCAGAGGTCTTCTTCCAGATGACGTTAAACTCATGGAGTTTTCCCAGCTATAAAGCCCGGTTTAATCAAAGTTGCAATTAAACCTGACAACCTCCTTGTGCAGACTCTGATAAATAAGATTAGGAACATCTAAAATTAGTGTAATTTAGTGTTAATCATTAATCCTTTTATCCACTCTTAATCCAATTTAAATGTCCGCACAACGAGCTTGCACAGACTTTGTTACTCAAATTTAAACCGAAATTGAATTAAATATAATTGAATTAAATCAATGCAATCCAAGTGCTGTAATAAGAGGTGTTTGAAACAGATGATTATCAGCTGCTTGATTAACCCTCAGAGTTATTGTGGGCTCTGTGCTCTCCCTGCAGCTCTCAGGACGTTGGGATCATATCGGCATCTCTGTCTCTGTTTAAGGAATAGCAAATACCCTTCCTAGGCTGCAGGTTGGAAGAGAGACTTTCAAACATCAGGGTCAGGAGGCAAAGAATATCCTGCCTCAAAAAAAAAAACCAAAAAAATCTTTTTTTAGGCAAAAGGTCATGATTCCAACTCTTCAGACTGACCTTTGCTTCTTGCACACAGACACGCTGCTTTTCTGGTGTTTGTGCAGGGCCCAGCTCGCACGGCTCATCATTCCCGAGGGCTGGAAGGTGAGCGCACGGATCGCATCACCGGGAGCCAAACGCCAGCCCTGGCCAGAGGTACGGTGCCCTTGACCTTTCCCCTGTCTAATTGCTGTCTCCTCCGGCTATCTGCTCCTCAACGGTCATTTTCCAAAGCCTCGCAGAAGAGAAAAACACAGCTCAAATGCAGGAATCAGCCGCAACCTTTGCTGCCAAGTTGGCAGAGAAGATAAGGACCTTTTATTTCAAGACAAAAACCCAGACGCTGAGGAGGAATAGACAAGTCTTTAGCAACTTTTACAGCCAGTCTTGCAATACAATTTCCTAAGCACATTCAAAACTTGCATAAAACCCCCAAGTTTTCACTGGCAGAGTTTTCTTTGCTGTGAACTCCCTCCCGCCTGGGCGCTGGGGGGTGGAAAACCTCCCTCGACGTGCGGGATGTGAGGAGCGATGGGTGACTCAGTGCTCCACACACGCCTGGCACACAGTTCAGCAGGGAAGGGGGAAAACCCCAGACCGAGAAACTCAAGCAGCACAGCCCTCCAAGAGGCAGGATGGACACCGGCCACGCTCAGGGAGCAGAGCAGCGCGCGGGGCATTAATGCTCAAGAAGGGCAGGAGAAGAGGGGAGGAAGACAGCAGCGTCTGCACCTAGAGGGTTGGAAGCAAGAGTTCGGAACCGTGACCCCAACACAAGCCAGGCTTCAGTGTGGTTTTACTTATAGAATCAGGGAATGGTTTGTATTGGGACCTTAAAGACCATCCAGTCCGACCCTCAGTAGTCAGTTCAGTGGCAGAATTCGCACCCTGAGGTAGTTTTTCAGAAGGGAAGGTGTTTAAGCCCTCCAACAAAAGAAAAAAGGGAGCGTGGCTAACACACACATGTTCTGGTGGTTCCTATGTCGCTCAGACCTCTCTCCCACACTTGCAGATGGAACCAGTGCTCGGCCTTGGCTGTGCCACGCACACAGACAGGGGCAGGAATGGGAAACACAGCACCAATGATTCGTCACATCACAAGCTTTTCACATCATAGAGAAGTTTCTCTGAGCTGGGTTGAAATAAAACCCAGCTCAGGTGCAACAAAGCCCCATTCCCTGGGCTACCAACCCTGCTTTCCATAAGCTGGGGCAGGGAGTAAGAGAGCCCCCCTTTTCCCGTTTAAAGACAAGCCCTGTTCAGCTCCAGCTTTGGGGGTTAGGAACAGGGTTAGGAACAGCCCTGGGTGCCCCTCCAGGGGATTCAGCCTGGGGACCCACCAGGCAGCAGCCTCCTTCGCAGAATCATTCACCAAGGCTCCCTCTGAGCTTTTGCTCTTTCTATTCACACCAAGAGCTCCTGAAAAGCGCTGCTATCGCACGAACCCACACTGTACTGTAATTTCTATATGCTGCCCTGGTAAAGGAATTCACATCATAAGGATCAGACAAGAAATTCTGCCCTGACGCATCACCTTCTCTGGGAAATCAGAAGTTGCACATCCCAACAACTTCTCACAGCTTCTCTAAGGTCAGCAGGCACCAAAACACGTGCGGTTCTCCCAGCCGGAGCAGTGCCTGTGTGGGGATGGAGGCATCGCGGATGCAGGCGATGCAATCTGCCATACGGGACTGGTGCAAGGCTCTCGGGCAGCGAGCCAGGGAAGAAGTGTGACAATCCCGTCTTCTGCTTTGCCCCAAAAAGGAAATAAACTGTCCTTCCCCTGAGTCACAAGGAGCGACACAACTGGGTGTTAGAAAATTTCCGCACTGAGCATAGGAAAAGCGAAGAACGGGGTCTTTGCAGGTTGCCTGGAACTTTTTCTAATTTAGGACTTTCCAGTCATTCTTATTTCCAAGAAATCAAGACTGACACATATTCATCAGCCGTTTACTGCCTATAGAACCCCTTCAGAAGCCTCTCCACCCCTTATCCCGGGTAACACCTTTGTCTTGCTCCACTGAGACAGGTTTTTTTAACCCCTTCACTACAAGAAAAGGCAGTAAAGGGAAAAACATCGGATTTGATGAACTAGACTGTGCCCAAATCCAAACCCTAGATCCAAAGGCTCCAATGTTTTACAAGCTATGGACACAGACCCTCTCCCCCCTGGCCAAGGACTTGCTCAGACTAAAGCTATTTTGTTAAGCTAAAGTGAAATATTAAACGTTCCTTATAGGAGCAGCCAGGGAGCTGCGTTCCAAGTTGTATATCGGATCTCTGGCTGCGAACCAGCCTTTGGAATGATTTATTCTTCCTCGGGAGGGGGAAGGGAGAACAACTTTGTAAATGAAAAAAAAAAAAAAAAAGATAAAAAGAGAGGGTGGGGTTTGGTGTTTTTTTTTTTAGCTTGGAGGAATTAAGTGGGGGAGGTGCCAAGAGCCGAGGGCGGCCCGTGCTGGAGGCGTGCTGGGAGCATCCCTCCCTCTGCATCCCGCCCCGTCCCGGTGGCAATAAAAGGAGGCAGCGGAGGGCAGCGGGCAGCAGCTGCCGAGCCGGGCAGAGCCGAGCCCAGCAGAGCCCAGCCCAGCAGAGCCCAGCTCAGCTCGCAGCGCTCACCGCCCCCTCCCCTGCCCGGCAGCAGCCGCCTCTGGGTAAGGGATGCGAGGAGTGGGATGCGGGAGGACGGGGAGGGGGGCAAGAGGATGCTGCTGCCTCCGGGCGAGGGATGCGATGGGGGGGATGCAGGGGATGCACAAGGGGGAGAAAAGGGAGCGATGGGTGGGATGCAGGGGATGCATAAGGGGGAGAAAAGGGAGCGATGGGGGGGATGCACAAGGGGAAAAGGGGGAGCGATGGGTGGGATGCAGGGGATGCATAAGGAGAGAAAGGGGAGCGATGGGTGGGATGCAGGGGATGCACAAGAGGAGCGATGGGTGGGATGCACAACTGAGACAGAGGGATGTGATGAGTGGGATGCAGGGGATGCTGCACAAAATATGGGGCCATGCCATAGGGAGACCAGCTGGATTCCCTCCTCACTCCCTCCCTATGCACGGGAGGGTGCAGCTGGATTCACCCCCTACGCCGCAGCCCAGCTCTGGAGGGTCTGCTCTGAAGCTGCTCAAGCACTGGGGTGATGGGGTGGATGTGTTTTCCTGAAGGGATCCTCTAGCAAAAATCCAAAATCCCAACTTAAAGCGGGGTTAGGGGTCTGTGGAGAGCTCTGATCACCACAGGAGAAAGCAGCTGGATTTAACTAATGTAACTCTGCCTCTCTCTTCTCTTGCAGAGCTGACACCTTCCAAATCTGCTAAAAACAAACAAACAAACCAACAAAAATGGAAACCATGCATGAGCTGATCCCCTTTGCCAAAGAAATGCTCAGCCAGAAGCCCAACAGGAAAATGGTCAAGCTGTACATGCTGGGCAGCGTGCTGGCGTTCTTCAGCGTGGTTATTGGTCTGGTGGAGACAGTGTGCAGTCCCTTCACCTCCGAAGGGAGGCTAGAGGAGGAGGAGGAGAAGAAAGCTGCCCCGGCACGAGAGCAAGAGCTGCCTCAGAAACAGGAGGATTTGATCTTGGAAAAGAGCAAGAAGACGGTGGCGATACAGAGGGCCCTGGTGACCAGACAGCACGCTTCCTAAGAGCCCCGCGCCCGGAGAGCTGCCTGCCAGCAACCAAGCACAAGAGACTCTGCTGTCCTATCGTACCTGGTGGTGGTTCCAGCAAGAGAGAAAGGTTGGCTGAAGGAGGAGACCGCAAGGACAAGACTTGAAAGAAGTGAACGGTTATATTTGCTGCTGTGCAGCAGTGGGGAAAAAATACCTTTTGTTGGTATAAAAATGTGCAAGATGCACAGCATGGTTTCTTATTTTTATTACAGATGCATTTTACAACATTTTACAAAATCAATAAATATTTTATATGGTACTGGTGCTCTCCAAGCTGCATTTGTTTCAAACTCACCTCTTACAGATTTGCAAGTGCCCGTGCCTCTGTTTCCTCCCGGGGGTAGCAGGGGGGCTCAGGGAACAGTCGAGGGTGGTGAAGCTGCTCTGGGACCAAGGGGGGTGGCCTTTCTGCACCTCCAGCAGCGGCTCTCTTCCAAACTGGGCCAACTGGGATGAGGGGAGGAGGTGGCATTTGTCTCACAGGATGGCAGATGCATGCCCTGAGCTGGAGGTGGGGTTGTACTTTCCTGGGTTATCTGGGTTTAATGACACAGATTCACGCCTCTGCCATGGCACTGTGCGCCCAGAACTGTTTAAATAAAACCCTGCCCAAACCCTGGCAATCCTTTAACCAGCTACGGAGGCTGAACAGCTAGAAAAGCTTTAAAAACAATCTTCTGCCTTTCCTAGGACCCTTCACAAACCCTTCACAGGCACCTAATTACATGGGATAAAATCAGCTTCCAGTATTACAAGGGTGTCACAGATGGAAAGACTGGAGCGCGGAGGGACGTGATGGCATGGTCAGTCTGGAGGGTGTGGAAAGAGGGATCAAAACTCCAGGGCACTGCCAGCCTCACTGGAGGACTTTCACCTCTTTAAAAACCTTTCCTGGGCTGAGTAATTATCTGTAGCCTTCGGAACGGGGTCACGTTAGTTAAATAAACCTTCCAGTCAACCACCGCTGGAAGATCCCGAGGGAAGGGAAATAGTCCCTGTCAGCCATGACTGGGGCAGAAAATCCCTCTTTGTCAGCTCAAAAGCCACAACCAGGACAGAAAATCCCTCTTAGACTGCTCAGCGGCAAAGAGGGGGCAGTGGGCAGATCCTGCTAAACAACTGGCACCGCAGCCGGGAGATGCACAGCGACATGCTGCCGGCTGGCTCAGAGGAAAACAAGCTCAGCTTCCGAGTCCGTCTCTGCTGACCTCCACTGCTTCTGGATTTGGACCTCAGGTCCACCTTCACCCCATGGCCACGGCCGCCTCGCACAGTGCTGGCACCCTGCTGCCCTCACCTCCTCTCCACAGTTATCCATGGAGTTTAGGAGCTTAAAGCAAAGAGGTTTGTGGAACAATCAAAATAGCTTCTGCTAGGACAGCTAACGGGATTAGACAGCTAAAGCACCGCGCCGCACCAGCGGTCCTGGAGCCAACACGGTATCCCCACGTCCTGCTGAAGGCGATCTCCAGCCTCCTGACGCACTGCGAGCTCAGAGGTCATCACCTCCCGCATCTTCACCCTGAAAGGTCGGCCCAAGAGGTCCAGCCTACGCGTTGCCGTGCCCACAGCGGATTGCACCGATGTTAGACAGGACTGGCTCCGCAGAGCTGTGAATTTGACACATATTAATGGCTGACTTTACCACAGTCACCACATAAAGTCTTGTTTAAACCACACAAGGATCAATTCAGCACGCAGGGAGGCTTAGTAATCCATTTAGCATCGCTTTAACCCCGATGAATGACAGACTTGCCAGATGCAACGCATTAAAAGGCTTCGGCAAACTTCTCCATCTTTAAACCACAGCGCGACTCTCCGAAACAGCCCCTTTCCCGGCTCCGTCTCCTGAGCCCCCTCACATCTGTATTTCAACGCTAGACAAATCGCAGGCAGCCTTGGCCACAAATACAACCCCTTGCAACCAGGAAACTGCATCCGCACACACCGGCAACAGAGCATGGCAGAGTCATTCCCAAAGCCTGGATGTGAACAGCAAAAAGGAATTTAATTAGAAGCGCTAGGACGAACCAGAGAGCAACGAGGCACAATAAGAAGTGCAGTCACTGCTAGGAAGGACACCTCACGCAAACCACAGCATAGAAGCACGTGGAACATTTAAGACTGAGTTAAACCAAAGTCCCGAGAGATGGGCTCCTGAGGAGAGCCACACCGCTGCCCCAAGGTGTGAGTTACGTTGCTGAGTCTGCACGAGATTGATTTTAGTTATTCTCTTTAGTCTTGTCTGTATCGACCAGCAGGGTGAGAGGGGATTCTGACCCTCTGCTCCGCTCTGGTGAGACCCCACCTGGAGTCCTGCATTGATTTCTGGAGTCCTCAGCACAGGAAGGACATGGAACTGCTGGAGCGAGACCAGTGGAGGCCACAAAGATCATGTGAGGGCTGTAGCATCTCCCATAGAAGGACAGGCTGAGAGAGTTGGGGTTGTTCAGCCTGGAGAAGAGAAGGCTCCAGGGAGACCTTAGAGCAGCTGCCAGTGCTGAAAGGGGCTCCGGGAAAGCTGGGGAGGGGCTTTCTACATGGGCATGGAGTGATAGAAGAAGGGGAATGGCTTTAAGCTGAAAGAGGGAAGATTAAGACTAAATATTACTAAGGACTTGTTTTGTGGTGAGGGTGTGGAGGCCCTGGCCCAGGTTGCCCAGAGCAGTGGGGGCTGCCCCATCCCTGGAGGGGTTCCAGGCCAGGTTGGATGGGGCTTGGAGCCCCTGAGCCAGTGGGAGGTGTCCCTGCCCATGGAGGTCCCTTCCAACCCAAACCAGTTTAACTTGTAAATGTGACATTTTCCCGATGCATTAAATCCTCAGGAAAACTATAGCTGGCAGGAAAGCTCGTAAGTATTTGTCTGAACCCATCCTGCAGCACCTCCTCTAAGATCTTATTTCAGCTTGGAGCTGTAGTCCAGGCTTTCATCATACAGAGCTGTAGGCCACCTGAGACCCAGCAGCCCTCTCTCAGAAGGACATGAGCCAAATATCTTTGGAGAGTCCTCACTCTCTATTTTTGCAGGTTGGGCTCCGGGTGTTTCAAGAGCTGCCAGGGTAAAATCAGGGGCCCAGATAACAATATCAGCCTCTGCTACCCAACACCAAGGGCACTGGGGACACGGAGAGTGGCCAAGACTCAACGCAGCCACAGCACCAACAGCCAAATATCAAGGCAGGAATTCCTGAACCAGGCACATAGGGGGAAAAAATAAATTCAGCGCTTCAAAACGGCTTAAATATCACAGTATTTTCTCCAAACCAGTGAGTAGAAATGTGGTATCAAACCAAAACCAGTCCTGCAAACATCTCGAGCTTCCCGTGGGACCCGAGAGCACATTTGTCTGGAGCAGGACAGCCGTGACAGCGATGGTGTTTGCTGGATGTCGGCACCACCCGTGGGCCACGTCCACAAGCCACGGTGAGGCGGCTGTGCTGAAACACACTCACGTCTGTCATGGCTCAATAGCATCGTGTTGACATGCACGCCAGCCTAATGTGAGTCTAACCAAGGGCAACCCTTTCAAACAGTGATATCCCTACGGTAAGGAAAGGAATCAGATCCATGGTTATGGTAAAGCACCCTGGGAATGAGAAATAATGACTCCAAGTCCACGTGATAAAGGAAAGCAGGGGGTGGGAGAAAGAATACTCTACATTTAACAATGGTTTAGTAATGGGATTGAAAAAAGCCAAATATCACTCAAAAGATAATCAAGAAGTAGAGTCCCAATTCCTGCCATGTGCTTTGGAGTCCGTGAGTTGTGTGCAGTAACCTCCCCAAACCCCAGCGCCGTCCTCGGAGCGCGTCCCTCCTCCAGCGGTACCCGGCTGCGGGCAGGGGCTCTCCCCTCGGCTGCTCTGCCACTTTGCCATCCCAACAAATTCCCTTCACAGATTTCTTTCCTCCAAGTGAGCTTCAGTCGGCACTAAACACAGAACTGCAGAGCAGTCAGCCCAGCGTCGAGCATCGCCCCGGAGCATCACCCCATCTTCAAACAGATCAGCCATACCGAAGCGACCTGCAGCGGGGAGATACATCCAGGCTAACTCGGGTGAAGCCCTTCCAGAAACAGCAGGTTGCTCCCGCTGGGCCCCAGGGCTCCCTCACCGGGCTGGGAACACCAGCCGGCTCCTCTCTGCCAAGCCGTGAAAGTTTGGCAGCAGCAGCAGGGCCAGGACCAGCGGAGATCAGAAAACACATTTCTGTAGTCGCCTCTTCCTTCCTCTCCCTTCCCTCGCTCCCCGCCTCCAGGGAAAGGTTAAAAACAAGTTCTTAAGTTGCATTCAGCAAAACAAACGCAGAAAAAGCTGTGAGTGGGAGTGAGGAGCGGCAGTGCCCTGGAAGGGTGACAGACAGCCAAGAGCAAACCCACGCCAGCAGCAAACCACGGCGGGATCCGGCAACTCCTGCTGCCACCACAGCCCCAGCCTTCCCAGGGACCACACCAGCAGCTCCCCCTGCTTCATTTCCACACAGGACACCCCAAATGGCACAGACCCAAGTTTTCCTTTATAAACCTTTATTTACATCCAATACGTTCAGTATTTCAGTTCTTTATTATCACTTCTTTTGCTTCATGCAACATCTGCAAACAGTCGCAATTAAACAAGGCACCAGCGAGGCAAGCACCACGTTCGGCTCCGTACCCACCAGCCCCGTGTCCCCCCCGTGCCGACACGGAGCAAAGAGCACGACACCTTCCTGACACACTTGTGGATGGTGCACAAAGGTTGGCAGTTATCACTCTCCTGCCATACCCTAAGAGCCTTTCTCCCTGCCGGCAACACAGACAAGATCACAGCCAAGGAAAGGTTAATGAGGGTAATCTTGTTGAAGCCAAGGAATGAAATGGTTGCCTCGTGATCATGACCCAAGTTCAAAGCAAAGGGAGGCAGGAAAAGGCAGAATGACGGTCGTGGTGTTATCTGATCAAATATGGGTCAAGTGCTTCTTATCAGAGAGAAAGTTGAGACTGAAGGAGAAAGACAAAGACAAAAGCAATAATCGATAAAGCAAAAGCAACACTAGAAAGCTCCACCGTCCCACCAGGTCACTGAATTGAATGATTTTTATTTTAAAGCTGCAATAGGAAAGAGAGTTTTCTTTAAATAATACTTTCTGGCTGGTTATAGAGGAGGGGTCTGAGAGGGGACAACCACAGCCCTGTGCTCACACAAATCAGACCATAGAGTCACTGAGGTTGGAAAAGAATCACAGAACGGTTTGGGTTGGAAGGGACCTCAAAGCCCATCCAGTTCCACTCCTGCCATGGGCAGGGACACCTCCCACTGGATCAGCCCCATCCAACCTGGCCTTAAACACCTCCAGGGAGGGGACATCAACAACTTCCTTTGGCAATCTGTTCCAGTGTCTCACCAGCACCTAAAATCTCTAGGCTCATCCAGTCCAACCCCATCATGCCTACTAAACCGCATTCTAAGTGCCACCTCTAGATGTTTCTTTAATGCCTCCAGGAATGGTGACTCCACCACTGCCCAGAGCGGATGGGACCACAGTGCAGTGCTGACACTGCAGGTGAGGCTCTTATCTCAGCAAACCCAGCTTTTCTGGCTGATGAAGCAGAGGATCTACCAAGGCAGCTCCAGAGAGCACATGAAGCTCCAACAGAGCATTCTCATGCCATAGCAGGTACTGGCAATGGAGATCCCAGCACCAGACGAGGGCTGGAGCACAACTCATACCAACTGTGCAAAATCAACGGCATTGAGTCTGCCACTGCCCATACCAAGGGAGCCGGCAGATGTTACGTGGTTCTTCCTCAGGCTATGTTCACTTAAAGGCAACAATGCAAAACTCAAAACAGGAACTGCAGCAGCAAGGATCCTCATTTCTCTGCACGAAACAAGACCCAGGGTTTCATCGCAAACCTCCCTGTGCCGGAACGTTGGTTTGGAGCTGGGGTGCTTGCACCCCCGGTGATGGATTCAGCACAACCCTCTCAGCCTCTGCTCCCTCATACGCTCCTGATTGGACTGGATGAACTTAAAGGTCTTTTCCAACCTTAACGATTCTAGGAAAAACAAACCCTGTCTCAGCAAAGCATTTTTGGAGCTGTTTGGGGAAGGTCCCACTGCTCAGCATAGAATCATAGAGTAGCTTGGGTTGGAAGGGACCTTAAAGATCACGTAGTTCCTGCAATGGGCAGGGTCACGTCCCACTGGCTCAGGCTGCCCACGGTCCATCCAACCTGTCCTGGAACACCTCCAGGGATGGGGCAGCCACAGCCTCCCTGGGCAACCTGGGCCAGTGTCTCGCCACTCACATAGCAAAGAGCTCGCTCCTTATGTCTAGTCTAAAAGTGCCCCTCTCCAGTTTATACCCATTGCCCCCCATCCTGCCACTCCATGCCTTTGAAAACAGCCCCTCTCCAGCTTTCCTGGAGCCCCTTCAGGTACTGGAAGGTCGCTATAAGATCTCCTCTGAGCCTTCTCTTCGCCAGGCAGAACAACCTCAACTCTCTCAGCCTATCAGCATCCCAGTGCCAGGCAGCAGCCTCAGATTATGGAACAACGATGCCCTGGGGGGCACAAAATGTTTACTGCACACCCTCCCCACAGCACCAGAGCCCCCACTTTCTCCCCCAGTGCCTGCCCCACCGCCAGGCTTTCATCTTACCCGGGGCCACATCTCCATACGCATCGGCGTACGGTGCCAGCAGGAATAAAAGACTGTTTAACCACCTGCACTAGGCTGCCTCTGATGTTCTCGGAGTGAAACTTGATGCTGCTCAGCAAAGACACACCTCTTCCAGGGTGTTGTGCAAAATTCTGCATTTTAACGTAGGACAGGAAATATGAAAAGAGCCCCGGCAGAACCCAAACAGCACCCTTGAATAGGTCAGGTCTGCCAGCTCCGGCAGGGAGCAAATTAAAGGGTTTTGCTTCCCTTCTCCATCCACCGTGATTTTTCCAGTGCTGTGGAAGTGCAGTTCCTTCGCTAACAGGTTTTAAAGGATTGGCATCGCTGCTTCCCTCTGGAGCAGCCCTGCAGAGGGATTTTTCTTTCCCCCCCTCCCTTCTCTTTCATGTTTTATTTCCCAACTCCACAGTGGGATGGGTCGGTGGCAAAAGATTGCAATCCCCTTTTTGGGTTTGGTTTTGGCCTTCTGGTTCTATTCTGCAAGGGAGAACTTCAAGCCGGGTGAGTATTAAAAGCGTATTTGTCTTTAAGGGGAAATCTTAAAAGCCACATTTGAGTATTTTGCACAGAAACTGGATAGAGCTTGGACCAGTCTGAGCCTTTGGGTGGTGGCTGATATGGGAAGTTGTTTTAACAAAGATTTGAAATCAAATGAGCAATTAATATGCAGGAATAGTTCCTAAGGGAGGAGGAGAGGCCGGGATATGAGATGGAGAGGGGTCCAAACGCTCTCTTTTCTAGTGTGGAACAAAAGAATTCAGAAATATGACTTCAAAATGTAGGATTTTAAGGTTTGAAGCATGCACAGAGGAGATGATTCTTATTATGGAATAGCTGAGGTGTTTATAATTTGTGTCCTGACCAAGAGTCCTGTGCTGTTGCCGTGTAGCTGCCTCTGGAGAGGAGCTGCAGCCGCTTCCCAGAGCGGCTTTTTCCAGTAGATGGAAGAGCGTCCTGGTGCCGGACGGTCCACACTTGCAGGATCACTTGGCTCCCAATAAACCGCTCCCTCTCAGGGACGCCAGGGGACTGGATTGGATTTTTAAATAAGGTTTGGATAAATTCAAGCCCTGTGCCTTGGTCCCCAGAGATGCTGAAAGGGAAGCGGGTGATCGTCACCGGGGCGAGCACTGGGATCGGCGAGCAGATGGCGTATCACCTGGCGCGGATGGGAGCTCACGTTTTGATCACAGCACGGACAGAGGCCAAACTACAGAAAGTAAATGGCAAGCTAAGCGCTCACACACGCACATGGGTAGCAGCGTGCACACAAACGCCAATCTCAGCCCACAGGTACACACACGAACATACACACGTGCGACTGCCACGGTGCAAACAGCCTACAGACACAGCTGCACTCACGGGGACACATACCTGTGCTGCCCAAGGCTCTGCATGCACAGAAACCCCTCTCCTGGGGACACACGCACCCTGCGCGGCACAGAGGATTGGATTTAAGAGTTGTACACACACAATCCCATCCACATGGGCTCCCTCAGCACATACACACACCTGCCTTCCAATGCGGTGACAGACAGGCTCCTGCTGACCCTACACACAAGCAATTCCTGCACAGACCGCAGCCAGCCCACCCTGGGGGTGCTTAGTCCAGAGAAAAGGAGGCTGAGGGGAGACTTCATCCCTCTCCACACCTCCCCGACAGCAGGCTGGAGAAAGGTGGGTGTTGGGCTCTTCTCCCAAGTAAGAAACGATCAGAGGAAATGGCCTCAAGCTGCACCAGGGGAGGGTTAGATTGGACATCAGGAAAAAAATCCTTCCCCAAAGGGGTTGTCAAGCATCGGAACCAGCTGCCCAGGGCAGTGATGGAGAGCCCGTCCCCGGAGGGATTTAAGAGCCATAGAGATGTGGTGCTTAGGGACGTGGTTCAGTGGGGTTGGACTCAAAGATCTTAAAGGTCTTTTCCAACTTAAAAGATTCTATGGGTAACACATTGCCCAAAGAAATAACTTTTCAGGCTCCCTTTCAAGCTTAAAAGGCCCCAAACATACTCCTGAAGCTCCAAACCGCTGTTTTAAGGCAGGGACACAGCACACTGAGCACTCATTGCGTACGACACCAGCCTTCCCAGGGCAGGGAAAGGGCTCTCTCACACATGGGGTGTGTGTGCAGGTGGTGGAGCGGTGCCGGGAGCTGGGAGCAGCCTCTGCGCGATACATCAGCGGAACCATGGAGGACATGGCCTTCGCCGACCACGTGGTGAAGGAGGCAGGGACCTTGCTGGGTACGTTCACAGCCTGCGCTCCACAAGTGACAGCTGAACACTGCATCTCACCTTGGCCATGCTGCTTTTTGCTATATGTCCAATAAAAGATATGGAACCGGGTGAGGTTGTCCCTTAAATCTGCCCTTTGTGACCCCACGCCTCTACCCGGCTCTATCGCTCCAGCTCCAACTGAACCACACTTGCAATTTCAGCTCTGTGCCTTCAGGGCATCCTGTCCCAGTACCAGAATCTCGGATTTCATCACCCCCAGCTACTGTGGTCGGAAACACTCTCCGGCCAGCGGCAGCCTTGCTATTGCAGGCATGGGTCATGGCTGTGGAAACACAATGTTTCAGCTCGCCTGCCCTGCGCCCACAGAGAACTCAAGGGTGATCTCCCTTGTGCCATGGTACTTGCATTTTAAACTCGAGAAAAACAAAAATAACATTTTTTTCTGGCAGCCCCCATCCTGACTATATCCCTGGTTCAGATATGAGTGACAGCCGTGACCCAAAAACCTGATTTCTTTTGCCGACATTTACTCTGCTCTGCTGGTTGCAGACCCCTCCCAGGCACTAACATCAGGTCCTCTCTTGCAGGAGGCCTCGACATGCTGATTCTTAACCACGTCGGCGCATCGTACTTCGGTTACTATAACGGGGATGTTGAGCACGTACGGAAGCTTCTGGAGATCAACTTCCTCAGCTATGTGGCCATGACCACAACCGCCCTGCCCATGCTCAAGGAGAGCAAGGGCAGCATTGTGGTGGTTTCATCCATGGCAGGTAGGTGACACGCAGTGGGCTGATTTGCAGAGGCACCAGGCATCCTAAAGGAGCCATAACTACTTAACACACTCAAAAAAATCAACCCAGATCCAGATTTTTTTTCTGTTTTCTCAATGGAATTTGCTCTCTGAGGCAACTCAACCCCCCAGGTTGCTTTTCAACCATCCCTGTAATTACACCCCACACCCTGGTGGACAGGCTCACAAAAGCAGAGCTCAAATACCCCTGTTTTTATGGAGAAAAGTGGAAATGCAGTAACTTCATAGAATCATACAACGCTCTGGGTTGGAAGAGACCTTCACAGGTCATGCAGTCCAACCCCAATTTCTCCCTGCATCAGTCCTGCGACTGTTCATCTCGATTTAGTAGGTCAAGTTCCTACTGATAGTTGTGGAGCGAGTTATTGACTGACTCTATTCACAAAAATCATGATGCTGTTCTAATGGATTCCTATTGACTTGGGGAACTGCATCACTTGCAGATGTCCCTGCTCGGTACGGTGGTTAAGCCTGCTGGTCATCAGCTCAGTGGCCAGAGACAAGAGCTTAAACTCCACTCCATTTCTCCCCTCCGAGGGTTTCCCAGTTCCCACGGTTGCTCACACCCTGAGCACAGACAAGAGACAAGGAAGCTGGCAGGGATGCATGTGATGCTGCTGTTCAGGTGCAAGGATGACATTTCACCACCATAAACTCCCTTTAGGCACAGAATTTGATCTGATGAAGGGCAGAACAGAGGTTTGGGCAGAACAGCTCTAACAGAACTTCACTCTGTGTCCAGGTAAAGTCGGGTTTCCCTTTACGGTTCCCTACTCTGCAACTAAGTTTGCCTTGGACGGATTTTTCAGCTCCCTGAGACAGGAATTCACCATGCAGAATGTTAATGTCTCCATCACCCTCTGCATCCTTGGTTTTATCGATACCGGTGAGTGTTGTTTCATCGGCCTCAAATTCTTCCCAGCTTCTCACCCCACCCCTCAAGCCTCTCCGCCACTACTTTCCCCCTTCACCTCTGCCACTTTCCCCCACCCCTGCTGTGGTGGGAGTGTGTGCCATCTGCTATCCCGGGGATCCCACCTCTCTGCCCCAGAAGGAACCCCATTCCGCTCCCGGAGCCCCTTCCCACTCGAGGAGCGCCCTCCTCTGGTCAAGATACCCCCTACCCCAGCCAAGGAGCTCCCGCTGCCCCCGCTCGAGCATCCTCGCCCCCCATGAGGAGCACACCACCTCAAGCATTCTTCCCCCTCCCCACAATGACCCCCACCGCCGCCTCGAGCATCCTCTTCCTCCCCATCCCCGCCTCGAGCACCCCCCTCCTCTCCACTCCCTTCCCGCGAGCATTTTCCTCCTCCCCATCCCTTCCTCGGTCTCGGAGCCCCCCCACTCCTGGCTCGAGCATCCTCTTCCTCCCCTCATCCCCCTCCCCATCCTCGAGCATTTTCCTCCTCCCCATCCCTTCCTCGGTCTCGGAGCCCCTCACTCCTGGCTCGAGCATCCTCTTCCTCCCCTCATCCCCCTCCCCATCCTCGAGCATTTTCTTCCTCCCCATCCCTTCCTCGGTCTCGGAGCCCCCCCACTCCTCGCTCGAGTATCCTCTTCCTCTCCCCGTCCCCATCCCCGAGCATCCCTCCCCCCAGCATCCCCCCCATCCCCCAGCATCCCTTCCCCGAGCACCCCCCCATCCCCGAGCATCCCTCCCCTCCATTCCCCAGCATCCCTCCCTCCAGCACTCCCCCTTATCCCCGAGCATCCCCCCCTAATCCCCCCCATCCCTCCCCCAGCACTCCCCCTATCCCCGAGCATCCCCCCCCAATCCCCCCCCATCCCCAGCATCCCTTCCCCCCCCCCCCCCCCCATCCCCGAGCATCCCCCCCCAATCTCCCATCCCCGAGCAGCCCCCCCATCCCCCCCATCCCCCTCCCGGTCCCGTGCGGTCCCCCCTGACGCGGTGCCGGCAGAGCGGGCGGTGCGGGATGCCGCGGGAGTGCTCCTCTCGCCGCCGGCGCCGCGGGCCGAGTGCGCGCTGGAGATCGTGCGGGCGGGAGCGCTGCGGCTCCGCGAGCTCTACTACCGCTACGGCTCCACCCGCCTGCCGCTGCTGCTCCGGGACTGCGCCGCGGACCTCCTCGACTACCTCGTCCGCAGCCGCTACCGCCTCTAAAGAAGCGCTAATTAGCGCCCTCGTTATAGCCATGGCCCGGCGCGCGCTCTCCTGCATCCTCCGAGCGCCTTTCCGGCCCGGGATGAGGCGTGGGAGAGCGGAGCCCTTCCCTCCCGCAGCGCACGGGAGGGCAGGAACGAACCAATTACTAAATAAAACTCTCCAAGCCGACAGCTGTGTGTGCTCTGTGCTGGGGTTTGGCCCGAACGGCGCCCAGAACGGCCACAGCTCCACTGGAAGAGGAAAACTGAGTCCCTGACTTAATCCTTAAATCGTAGAATCACAGAAAGATTAAGGTTAGAAAAAGATGGTACAGAGGTACAAAGATGATGGGAGGGATGGAGCACCTTCCCTGCGAGGACAGGCTGAGAGAGTTGGGATTGTTCAGCCTGGAGAAGAGAAGGCTCCAAGGAGACCTTATAGTGACCTTCCAGGACCTAAAGGGGCTCCAGGAAAGCTGGAGAGGGGCTGTTCATAAAGGCTTGTGGAGATATAGGATGAGGGGGAACGGGTCCAAACTGGAGAGGGGCAGATTTAGACTGGACATAAGGAGGAATTTCTTCACCATGAAGGTGGGGAGGCCCTGGAACAGGTTGCCCAGAGCAGTGGCAGCTGCCCTGGAGATCCCTGGAGATGTTCCAGGCCAGGTTGGATGGACCTTGGAGCTCTTGATCCAGTGGGAGGTGTCCCTGCCCATGGCACGGGATTGGAACTGGATGATCTTTAAGGTCCCTTCCAACCCAAGCTGTTCTATGATTCTATGAAAAGACCTCTCAGCTCATCCAGTCCAACCACCAGCACAACCCCACTGTGACCACTAAAGCACATCCTGAAGTGACATAGCCACACATTCTTTGAACATCCCCAAGCATGGACACTCCACTGCTTCCCTTTATTATTTGAATTCTAGAATCACGGAATGGTTTGGGTTGGAAGGGATCTCAAAGCCCATCCACTTCCAACCCCATGCCATGGGCAGGGACACCTCCCAGTTGCACCAGCACCAACTGTGCAGAGATGAAGCAACACCAAACCTCCCCAACCCCTTGGCACCAGATTAGTAACCAGACTCAGTTTCCTCCTCACTTTAAAAGGAAAACAAGAGCTGGCACTTCTGTTCCCCTTATCCCAAGATCGCCCACACAAAGCAGCGCACACTGAGCAAGGTTTTTTGCCTTTTCAACTTTCTTGTTCAGAAAAATCACTTGACAACGCGTTCGCCGTACGCCCAGGCAGATGCTGAGCAGCGCGACAACACACACAACACGTGTGAAAGCTGAAGATCTTTATGATTCATCCACCTGGCTCTTTCACTGCCTTTTGAGATCAGTGGATTCCACAAAAGTGCAGATTTTTAGGTATCAGATCAACCCAGTCATGTTCCATCAGTGATGATATCACATGGGATAAGCCAGAAGCACCAATAAGGGTTTAAAAACTCACATCAGCCAGCCCTGTTCTCTCTAGACATTCCAAGGAACCTGGAATGTTACTGATCAATCAATCCTTGCAGCAGCCAGCGAGGAAGGGAAGTGTTGCCTTGGGTTTAGACATGGAGAGAAGGATGCCCATCCCACAGAGGTCTGCGCTGAGGGGGGACACATATCCTAGCCACCAAACACCACACCCACCGCTCCACAGAGCAAAAGGCTTTTCCACATCTTCCCTTTAACACTTTCTAAACCACGCCTGAAACTTCAAGGGATAAGGCAAGATAAGGGGGCAAAGGGACAGCCTGAAGTCCAAAGTGACACTCTCCCTTGGGTTAATGTTTGCTAAACCACAGGAAGGGCCAAGAAAAGGTCCAGCAGATACCAGCAAACGTATGCAAGATAACCAGTGCAAAACTGCTCACTCCCAGCTCCATTTGTAACACACGGCCGTGTCCACCTGCCTGCGGTCAGAGCCACAGTTTGTCCACTCGTGCCTGTCCTTTTGCCAAAGGATGGGGCTGCTCCGGAAGGTTTCCATCCCCTTGCTAGGACTGGCGCTAGCTTTTTATTTTTATTCAGCACCCAAGAATTTCAATGAAGGTAAGTCATTGAAAAACATGCTTTGAAATTGCTACCAGCGAGGCTGCTGCCCGCGTGGCAGCATGTGCCCCTGCGGAAGAGCCAGGGCCCTTTGAAGGGACTTTGAAAGCGCAACCAGAAAAGCCAAAGCGTGGGAGGGCTGAGGGCTGGAAGGGGAGCACAGGCAGTGCGTGGTGCAAGGGGTCAGAGCACCCTGCACCGCACAGGAGAGCTCCCGGCATTGCCGTGTGTCCCAGCAGACTCAGTTTAAGTGTGCGATCTCAGTAAATTATTTACTTAGCAAATGTGTAGTTACCCACTTTGAACGTTTAATCCTCTCACTGTTTCCAAAAGCCGCTCCAGAACCAGGCTGGATGCAAAGCTCAAACCTTGCACACGTTCCCCATCACGCCAGGATTAGTGCCCAGACTCCGGTGGGGGTCCACGCCCGTGGTGACGGTGTGGGGGGTGATGGTGTGGGCTGTAGGGGCTCTGAGCTCTGCACCTCTCCTCTCCAGAGATGCTCCGGAGGAAGCGGGTGATCGTGACGGGAGCCAGCACCGGCATCGGGGAGCAGATGGCGTATCACCTGGCACGCATGGAGGCTCACCTACTGCTCACGGCACGCACCGAGGCCAAGCTGCAGAAAGTAAACGGCAAGCAGAGCGTGCCAGGCTGGCAAAACACATTTGCAACCCAGAACCTCACAGAATGCAGATATTCACCCCAGGCTGAGCACACAGGAATGCCAGATACCCTACAGATCCACTCCTGTGTTTTCCCAGCACGAGCCCTTTCCAAGACACACACTTCCCACTGCAACAAATCACATTTTCAATGTTGACAGCACAGCATTTCTTTCTCCATAGCCTTCAGCTGTGAATTCTACCTACAATTCTCTGTGATTTGTCCTACCGAAGCCAAATGAACTCTTTTTGCATCCCATATACAACAGAATCAAAACCAAGCCATCGCATCCCTATTTATAAATACTAAATATTTGGCTCAGAGATTCCAGTTTTTAACTCTGCAGCCAGAAAGATTACTCCTCCCATGAAGGGTGAGGGGTTTCCAGCAGGACAGGGAGATGCGCAGCCCATCCACCCTAAGATAGCAACAACAGTTGGGGGGATCTGTAGGAGTTCCCACTGCCAACACGGCTCTCGCTGTCGCCACAGGTTGTGGAGCAGTGCCTGAAGCTGGGCGCCGCATCCGCCTACTACATGAGTGGCTCCATGGAGGACACCACCTTCGCCGAGATGGTGGTGAAGGAGGCTGAGAACACCTGGGGTAGGTGGTGGGGACCTGGCCCCTCCTCACTCCAACACATTTTGGGGCCACCCCAGCCACCAGGAAGCTGCTTTGTTTTGAGCTGCCGGTTGCTAATAGCGAGCATGCTCTGCTTCCAGGAGGCCTCGATATGCTCATCCTAAACCACATCGGTGAAACCTACTTCAACTACTTCAATGGGGACGTTAAGGAAGTACGGAAGCTCCTAGAGGTCAACTTCCTCAGCTTCGTGGCGATGACAGCGTCTGCGCTTCCCATGCTGAAGGAGAGCGAGGGCAACATCGTGGTGGTTTCATCCATGGCAGGTGAGCACGCAAAGGCCCAGGCTCTCCATGCCCACATCCCCTCCCTGCCGCAGTGGTTCATCAAAAGACAGAACAAGGACCATCAGGCAGAGAGTTGCTCTCCTAGGAGTTGGGATCAGCAAGTGATTTATATCCTGGATGTGCAATTCGAGTCCTCTGGGGGATTAATGCTCTATGTCCTGTCCTGCTGGTCTCTTTGCACCCACTAATGACCAGCATGTGCTGCAGCCGATGGTCCCTCACTGCAGGTTGTGTGCATCACCACATATTACACTTGTTGGCTATGGAGGAATAGAAGAACAGTACCACCCACAACTGAAGGTACCTCATGTCACCGTGTGCTATATGTTACATCCTAAACATTCCTGCACCAGTTTATTTCTCTCCAGTATCCATGACCCTTCCCTTAGTCATCCTAAATCACAATATTGTAGCTACTTGATGGGCAAGAGGAAGGAAGAACCATGCAGCCTAGTGTCCACCTAGTACACAAACCCTGATGTTGCGTTCCTACTCCAGGTAAAGTTGGCAGCCCGTTTACCGCTCCCTATTCTGCAACCAAGTTTGCTTTAGATGGATTTTACAGCTCCTTGCGACATGAATTCATCATGGAGAAGGTTAACGTCTCCATCACACTCTGCATCCTGGGCTTCATCAACACAGGTAAGCTCAGCATCGCTGGGGCCCCAGGGAACAGTGCATTTCCCAACAGAGCCACACTGATCCCAGCACCAGCCCTCTGGCCCCAGGCTGCTCAGCACCCTGCTTGGCCACCACCACCGGACCCAGCCTGCAGCGGATGCGCAATGGTGGAAATGTGACCCTAACTCTTCAAAAGCTTTGTCAGAGACGCTCAACTGCTATTCTTGCAGCAAACCTGGGGAGGTGGGGGTTCCATCCTATGGTCACTCAAGAGGTGGAAAGGAACAGGAAGGACATGGCTATAATTGTTATTTATTTTAACTATGCTGAGCCTTGTTAAGTAGGTCTGATCCCCAGAGTTTGTCAGTTCATCAGAGGAAGAGACAGACACCCTGCCTGAGCCAGTGGTGCCTGCTACCCCTCCATCTAACACAGCTCCTCCTCTCCCTGTCCTCCCATCTCTCCAGAGAGTGCCATGCGAGCGGTCTCACACGCTATAAAGGACACACCAGCGCCAAAGGAAGAGTGTGCACTGGAGATCATCAAGAGCGGGGCACTGCGCCAGCGGGAGCTGTACTACCCACCCTGGAAGGTGGGCAGCCTGGTCCTCCTCAGGGCTATCGCCCCTGACTTTGTCGACTCCCTCATAATGAGAGGCTACAACTTAGAAAACATGAGAAGAACATAGTCCCCATGGTGGCGAGCATGCCAGGACACCTTGGCCCAGGCAGGAGGCACTTGGGTGTCAGTCTGGCTGCTTGGGTGCTCTTTTCTTTGCCATCCCATGCACTTCCCTAGCAACCCGAGAGGGGATGCACCACGAGCCCGTAACATACAGCATGAAAATGTACTTTTTAGTAATTAACTCTTGCAACCTTCTTTTTCTGACCAAGAGGCACTTTGGAGAAGCTCTGGGCAGCAGGATCTGCTGCCAGGGTCCTGCTTACCAGCAGGCTTCCTTCTCAATTTCCAGAAACCATTCCCCCATAGAAAGCCCCAGAGCCTGCGGTGCTGAGCACTGCGGGAAGCAACCAGAGCCACAGCCCTGAATGGGGGTTTGGGGCCAAACAGCACAAACACCCAACACGACGAGAGAGTCTTTGCACCAGGAAGTGTCATGGATACTTTCTATTAATGATTGGACTCGATGACCCAGTGGGTCCCTTCCAACCTAGTGATTCTACGATTCTAGTGTAAAAATAAACCTTGTGTTCCATTACATCGTCTCTGCTTTTACTTGTGTTCCCTTTCCACTTGCACAGGGCCCTGAGCAGCACCCACCCCGTTAAACCGACCTCCCTGCGTGATTTGCATTAATGTGGCTTTCACTTCCCTAAAGACCTTAACGAATTTCTGCCACTGGTGACCTCTCCTCAGCTGCCCATACACATTTTTTCCCCTTCCCAGTCCGCAAGGAGCCTTACAATAATAGCATGCCTGTACTTCCCTAAGTCTGGATTTCCCTACCCCAAAGCAGCTTGGAGAGACTCGGTCACCGGGTGCCACAAGCAGCTGTGACCCAGCACTCAACCTCCACATGTCAGAGACTGATAACGGGAGATGGCCCAAAAGATAACGCTTGCTCTGCTTAGCAAAGCTGGAGAACTTTGGGGTTCCAAGATAACCCAGATCCCCGCTTCGAGCCGGGCCCCTGCGATCGGGCTGCGTGCAGAGACAGGAACCGGGGCTCGGCTGCAACGTTTCCTGTTTCACAGAGCGAGTAAAAGAGTGAGAGCAGCAAAATGAGGTGCTTGGCACGAAGATGGCAGTTGGAGCGTGTTTGTGCCCGATAACCACCGGCTCATCCTGCTCCTCCGTGGCGATCGAGGGGTAGGACGGCACCCACGGGCCAGGTAAGTACCCGCAGCACCCGCAGTCAGAGAGGGATGGAGGGTGCTAAAGGCACTGGCATGCATCTTCTTTCCTTTTTCACCCCACTTTCAGCCTCCACAATCGACACCAGGAGGGTGTAACATGAACCAGCATGAAGCACTTTTTTTCCGGTTGTTTTCCTTGAAGCGAGAAGCGTAACAGCTTGGAAAGCAAAGAGAAGGGACGTGTTTGCTAATTAGAGAGGGTAATTTGGGGTAACAGGAGGAGGAAATAGAGTATTAGCTTGTCAAGAAGGCCTCAACAGTTGGCTCAGCTTGGGGTGAGTAATGGACTGTGTCTTTTTTTTAAGCTTTAAAGCACATTTTTGGTTAATTGAGGCTACCACGAGAGCTGGTTTTGGGGTGCACTGGGCAGTGGAGGTGGGATTGGGGCTGAGCTATTCCTCTTGGGAAGAGTTGGTTGAGTAGGGACCCAGCACAACATCCGAGGTCCAGATTGAACAGGCAACTGGGCCATTTCTAAAAATGAAGAAAAACTAGTTGAAAAATGCTTTTAAAGTGCCCTGAAAAGATCGGAGCAGTCTGGCTGGAGGTGAACGCTTTGTCTCAGTTCATGTCCAGCCTGCATTTCTATGTGTGAAGCTCTCAGCAAGAGTTGTTCTTGCCTGAGAGGCCAAGGAAAGCCTGTGTGCAGCACAGGAGAAGGCCCTGGGTGAGCACAGAGGGATTGCTATGGTACGGATGAGAAAGCCGCATGGGAATAACCTGCTCAGCCTTTTATTTCCTCAAGACTCCTCCAGCTGTGTCTCACAGTAAGAAACACCAAATAGCGAAATACTGTTGGGAACCTTCAGTAAATTTAAGCTAAAATTAGAGACACTTCAGAAGTTACTCAAAATCATGGAATGGTTTGGGTTGGAAGGGACCTTAAAGCCCATCCAGTTTCCCTGCCATGGGCAAGGACACCTCCCATTGGATCAGGTTGCACAAAGCTTTGAAGAAGAGAATATTCAAATACAAATGAATAAAAGCACACAAGCCCTACTTCAGGGCTCTCCAAGCCCACATTCCATTTGGGCTCAGCACTGGGAGCAGTTTCCTGGCTGCAGGGTTGCAGGCACCTTCCCTGCCCAGAGCGAGAGCCAACTGCGCTCCTTCCAAAGGAAGCACCAGCGATGAGCTTTGAGTACCCCAGAGCTAGCACAAGGACAAGAACAGGAATTAGGGAGCAGATTTTACTGCAGAATAAAAGCACAAAAGCATCACATATGTAAATAGGGTTTACTCGTTCCCATTGTTTTTTGTCAGTAGATTCAACAACTCTTAATTGCTTGAGACAGAATGAGACCAATGAAGTTTTGGTGGGTTTGTGTGACACTGAAGAACATTTAGCCTGAATTGTCAAAGTCTAAAATCCTTTCTTGCCCTCCTTGCTACATAACCATGACTTACGGAACACGAGAGAAGTCCCACAGCACGGGATACACACAGGGATGATGAGGCTCTTTGCCACTGATGCAGTGAGGGGACAGGAGGGGGGGACGCAGCCTTCACTCAAGGGGAGAAGGGAAAAGGAGCTGTTGTGGGCAGCTGTTGCTCAGCTTTCTCTTTAACTGATGCAGAGGCAAAGTCCTAAACATGCTCGATACGACTAAAGTCCAGTAAAAACCATTGCACCGGTGGTTTGCAGAGGTGAGGAAAAGGGAGGAAGGGGCTGCAGATCTATGCCCAGCGTACACACGTAGACGATGCAATGGTGCTAAGATGGGGGAGCTCCTCCCTCAGCCAAGCCACTGCCTGGTTTTGGCCACAAAGTCCCCAGAAACAGGTGGAATTCGTGCCTGAGGCAAACCAGTGCCCTCAAGAGCCTGTGCCCACAGTTCTTGAGCACAGCTTGATATTGAATTAATCCCACACATAACAGTCAGCCACCACATTTGTATTTGCAATGGGGGAACCAAGGCTCAGCCTGGCCAGCACACAGATGGTTTTCACTCACATGGAGTCTTTTCCCTTGGTTCAATCAGCATAAAGGACCCCCCGAGCGAACAGGACGGTCACAGAGGAGCAGCAGCGCTGCACCCAACATGATCAGCCAGCCCGAGAAGGCACGGGCACGGCACAGGCGGGTGAATGAGAGCTACGATGAGAAGTGTGAGCGGCGGCACGAGAAGCGGGAGAACCTGCGGTGGCGAAACAACAGGACAACCTGCCGCCGTGTCCGGAAGGGAACAGGACAGCCACCACCGAGCCCCCGGCAAAGGGAGTTCCTGAGGAGGAGAAACCTGGCAAGCGATGCTGGAAGGACACCTCTGGGACAGGAGCTTGAAGCACGCATCCCCCCAGACCTCTCCTCATGGTTGGATCTGAGGTCACCCACCTTGCTCCAGGTAACGCCTGCCCTCATAACACAGCTCAGTGCTCCAGGTGGCACCCACTGAGGCAAGCCCAGCCTATCTGCTTATCACAACAGCACCAGGTCCAAATCAAAGTACAGATAAGTGAGAACGCACCAACAAAAAAGTGCATTTCCTTATGAACTGTGGAGGTGGGCACAGGTAAATGCTGTCGCCTCCCTCCTGGTGAGCTCCTCTCCTTTTCCAAACCCTGAACCAGGCTGATTTTTGACCATTCCTCCAAGTACAACCCCACATCCTGTCTTCCAGGTTCCAGTTTTGCACTTAAATTGTTTTCACCCTTAAACGCCCAGCTTCTCTCCATCACTGTTAGCAGGAAGGGTGCAGGAATTAGGAGACTCCCAGGTACTCATGACCTCCCCTGTGCTGCACAGCCAACAGCAGCCCAGAGGAGTCACTGCCTTCAATCACTCCTACAGCAAGATGCAAACCACCCCAATCTGAGAGCCAAACACATTTCCTTCTAAACTTATACGCTGTGCAAAATGAACAGTTTCCCTCATAGACTGAGTTCACCCAAGGGGCTTCAAACCTCTGTGAGCAGTGACAATCGAACATGAGATGCCTTACACACACGGGCACGCCTCAAGATCCCTTTGCAACACCAGAAGATGCAGAGCAATTACCTGCCTCCCATTGCCTTCTGCTTCACCAGCTTTAATTACCCACTGGACAGCAGGAATCTGGAACAAGCAGATACACAGCCCATGCACAGTGCCTTCCCAGTTTGCTTTTGTGGCAATAACGAGGGGCAGGAGGCTGCAGAGAGCAGAGGGGCCATGGGGCAAGCACCCTGCTCCCCCAGCCCAGGGAAAGCCAGCGCAGGACACGTACTTCTGCTCCAAACACCAGTAGAGACCTCAGCCAGAACCCAGCCCCCTGCCACCAAAAGTCCCCTTCCAAAAATATCTCAAGGCAGTTTGGGGTTCTTTGTTCTGTTCTGGTGTCCCTGTTCCTCCATCCCTCTCAAGAAGCCGGCAGGTTTTCCCTCACCTCACCTCTGCACCAGCTCATTGGGGATTTGCTGTGGTTTCTTGGCATCTCCTCGATGCCCCCTGCTGCAAGTACAAAGCCTCACCACAGCCCCTTCCCCTCCACTCCTCACAGCCCATTTTAGGGAGACATGTATTGAGTTGCCCTCTCATTGCAGAAGCCCTGGAGCTGCCCCATGCTCTCCCCTGCACACTCCCTGCTCCACCTCAGCGTTCCCCTCGGCATTTCAGCAGAAGCTACCCCCAGGCGAGGTGTCTCCGTGAACACTCAAGGTAGGTGAGGGATGCTTGGGTCTCCTACAGAATCACAGAATACTCAGAGTTAGAAGGGACCCAAAAAGATCACGTCCAGCTCCTATCCCTGCACAGGACATCCCAACATCCACCCCATGTGTCTGAGGGCATTGGCCAAATGCCTCTGGAACACTGTCAGGTCCAGCACTGTGACTGCTTCCCTGGGAGCTGCTCCAGTGCTCCATCACCCTCTGGGGGAAGAACCTTCTCCTAAAGTCCCACCTAACTCTCCCCTGGCCCATCTTCCCACCATTCCCTCTGGTCCAGAGAGAAGAGATCAGGGCTCGCTCCTCCACCTCTCCTTGCGAGGAAGCTGTAGACCCCGATGATCAGATCGGTCCCATCTTTTTGCTTTGCTTTCGCAGGAACCCAGACCCTTACACAGCCAAGCACAGGACTGAAAGACTCGAGCCAGCAGACAGAGTAAGCCAACCCTGCCCTCCCTCCCTGGGCTGCGGATTTGGGCACACACAGGGCAGCAGCCTTGGATCCCCGAGCCCAGATGTGCTTCATCCCAGCCCAAGCTTTTGCTGTACAAACACTCTCACTCTGCTGGGGAGCTGCTGGCATCCAGAGCCCTGGGCTGCTGCAGACCCCACATCGCCCTCATCTAACAGGGTTTTTTTTTCATTTTAGCTGTGGAATAGCAGTTTTCAATAAGGTAAGCAAAACAACAACTAGCAAGAGGAATGAGTTTCTATAATGTCTGACCAGGACATTGACCATTGCTAAATTTCCATAGCTTCAAAAATCATGATGCTGCTACTGTAGGAGAGAAAGGCACTTCTGAACCATGGGTATCTCCTGGTCCCATTCAGCAGCTGCCCTGATCCATACACCGCATGGCAAAGGGGTCAGAACTCCAGTGGGACACAAGATTTTCCCTTCCCTGGAAAAGGCCCACAAAGGAACGCCAGGAGCTCCACTCCTCTCCTCTGCTCACACTCAAGCTTTGGATTTTGTAGCCAGTTCATAAAATATTTACACACAGAATCAAAATTATGGGTTTTAAGCATTTGCCCTTTCCCTTTCAGGAAATGGTGCAGCTCTCCAACTACCTGAAGGTGGGTATCCATCACTGTCCGTGTCCTCCTGGGATGCAGGACATCCCCACTTCTGAATTGATGATGATTATTAAACAAAAAGGTGTTCTATACCTGATTTTAACTCAGCCAGGAAAGCCTACGGATGAGCCACTGCACCCAGGGCACTGCCTGAACCCCAGCGAGTGCAGGAGCCCCAAGCTGGGACCAGGCTGGTCCCGCTGACCCCCTCTCTCCCCTTCCCCTCAGGAGGCTCTGCACCGCGAGCTGCTCCTCAAGCAGAAGATGCTGATTTTGCAGGAGCTTTTCTCCACGCTGCTGGAGGCATCGGAAAAAACCTGGCAGGTACCCGAAAGCCGCGTGAGGCAATTCCTGCTGGGGCTGGGGGAGGTTTTACCACAGTGAGAGCAGGTTTGTGTGCAGAAGCAGGAACACCCCATGGAACTCGCTCCTTTTCCAGGAGCCAAGCTCTGGTTCTGCCAGGCTCCCACGCTGTACAGGCTTGGAGATGCCCCAGAGCTGTCACCCACCAGACAAGATGCTGTGCAGAGCCGTTCACCTGCATGCAGCCACTTGTCCTGCCTCTGTCCCTCTCTTTTTAGGGAGGGCTGAACACCAACTCTGAACTTAGGAGGCAACTTGGCTTCAAATTTTTCCCTTTTGTGCCCCAAAAGATTGCTACAAAACCTACTTCACTTTAAGATCGACAGGAAGTGCAAAACCCTTTCCTTCTATAAGGTTTTAGGGGTTTTTTAATACTTGCCTTTCCCACTTTTTCTTAAATAAAATCAAAGAAGTGTATAACTTGGGGGGGGAATCAGAATAAGCCCAAACAAACATATTTCATCAAGTTTTCTTTCCTAGTCAAAACAAGTCTTAAATATTTTTAATGAAATTTTTTTAAGCTGGAAATAAAAACTTTAGGTTCATCCAAATGCTCTTAAACACCACATTGGAGAAGGGAAAAGACAGCGTGGAATTGGATGAGCTTTGAGGTCCCTTCCAACCCAAACCATCCCATTACTCTACAACATCAAATTACTTTCTCACAGCTCATACAACATCCTCTGGACAGTAGTGAACCAGGGCCCACCTTTTTTGCTATCAGGAGGAATTTTCGTTGTTTCTTAGCAAGGCGATGCATTTTATGCAACATATTAAGTGGTTTATACAGGGATACTTAAATACTAATTCACAGCTTACTGTGCCATTAAAAAAAAAGTGGTTTGAAAATTCTTTTGGGGCAGAAAAAGGAGAGATTGGGTATAAAACCCCTTGTGTTAGATGCTCTGTGGTTAGAAACTTCCGCCGTCACTTGCTGCTTTAAATATGAGCAGGAAAAAACACCCTGACACACTTGGCAGGAAGCAGCCAGGAAGCCTTAGGTTAGAAACAGGTGGGTGCACTTTGCTTCTTGCTCTCTCTGCAACAGAGAAGAGACTTCGCTGCTGTCTCCCCAATTCAGCTTTCCATCAGACTAAAAATAAACTGGATAAACCAGGCTTATGCTGCCTGCGTGGAGGGGATCCCTGGGGAGCTGCATGGAGAGAGGGAGGCTGGGGGTAGTGGGCTTCTCCAGGAGGTACAGACAGGTCCTGCACTTAATGCTGTGCTGCACAAACTGATGGTGGGTTGCCCATTATCAGGAGAGATGCCTAATGCTTGTTGTGAAGGCTTTTTAATCCTTCCCCATCTCTTGGGCTTCAAAGAAACATGACTGCGTACTCAAATGATCTGTCAGTGACTCTTGAAATGGCCACAGAGTCATTTTGGAGATGCTGCTCGTGTTTGTGAGTTTGATGGATCAAGCAAATATTCCACAGGAAGATAGGACGTAGTTAAACTGAAGGGATAAAGCATTTGATTCCTTCTCCTCTCTCAAGATTTTACTTTTAGATTCAGAGCCCTTCTCACCACAGGTCTGTACCTTAAACCCCCATCTCTTGTAGAACTGGCTTAGCCGATTAAAAAAAGCTGTTAGATAAAGGAAGCAAAGTACGTTACTTGATTTTAGTTAGAGCTTAACTGTTCTCGATCTTCAAGAAAAAAATTGCTACTTTAATATATTATTCTTCCCTTCCTCACCGCTGAACTTGAGCCGGACTTCTGGAAGCAGACTTTAAGCCCTTCACCATTTCCAATGCATTATTGCTACTGCGTGGACTTGCTACTTCCTAGCACAAGCATCAATGTTTGGGCAAAACAGAAGCCTTCCAGAAACAGCATTTATTATTATTGTTTTAAACCAGCTACTTAAAATTACTAAGGGAAGGGATATTAGAGAATTCACCCATCACAGGACAACCAAATCTAGTTTAAAATACTTATATAGCACTTAAATGACAGCAGCAGAGAAATGCAGAGGAGTTTAGGAGAGGTTTTAGAGCTGCCCAAGCAAGGTAAGCTCTGAAGCAGTGGGCTACAGAGAATTGCAATCCAGTATTTGCAAGAGTGGATGTTTTGGGAGCATCTTATCCCTAATGCTCTCCTCTGCCTGGCTTCCAGGAAGGGTCTTTGGCTCTCCAGCAAGGCACAGCGCAGGGATCCCCACCTGGTGTTCAAACAGAGCCTCTGCTGAACGGAAAACCCACACTCATCCCAGGATGCAGCCTATAGGGTTGTGGGGTTTTTGCTGTTGTGCTGTTTAGTTGTAGCTAGGGGGGTTGTTTGGTTGGTTTGGGGGGGCTGGTTTGGGTTTTATTTAAAACAGTTCCTCTTATGTAGATAAGCTTCAACACAAGATTTGCTCACACAGCTTCTCTGGACAGAAGCATGATTTCTTCTGCTCTCCCACATCTCTGCACATCCCCCTCACCTCTCACTGCTAAGAGCCCCAACAGACAACTTATTCCATTTAGGGAAATCTTTATGTTCTTTTGCCAATTTATAAGCTGTGGCTCTATGAAAGGAGTTTGCCAGCACATTTCTGCTCCGAAGCGTAGGAAGGACCGCGTGCCCTGCTGCTTTGTACTTTGCACAGTCATTTACCTCTGTGCTCAACTGCTGTAACCCCACCACCCCCCAAGAGGAACCTCTGCAGAGAGCAGAAAAAATGCAGGGGAAAATCAGGCAGAATACTTCCCATATAAAAATGCTTTTTCAAAATTCCACCTACTTTCCAGGAGGAGAGAGCCTTTAGTTCTTGTACCAAGAGGGATAGGAGTTGGACTTGAAGATGCTTTTGGGTCTCCCTTCCAACTTGGAACACTGTATGATTCCAAGATTTGGTTTTGGGGACTACAATCATATTTCTGTGTAAATTTAAAGAATGCTGAGGCACCAGACAACCTGGTTTTGTTTGGGTCTGACAACTATTCATATAACATCAAGAAGCTGCTTCTCAGAGGCTTGACTTCAAGCAGCAGCAAGCAGAGAGGATACCAGCGTTCTTGCTATCAGTGGTGGAAAACCAGCCCACGCAAGCTCTTTGCTAGAAATTTTAGCTGAATATGCATGCAGTTTAGTTTCACAAAACCCAAGCAGCCTGACTAACACCAAGAGGAGATTATAATAATGAAAATGAATCATTGCCATTGCGCTCTGTCCCCCTGCCCAGCTGCTGGGTGTTGCAAGGCAGACCCAACCTATTTCCTAAGGGAATCAGCAACACGAGACCTCAGCACCAGCTTAAGGCAAGGAGCGGTGCAGGGAGGAACCGGCAGCCAGGGAACAGGGTTGTCCACAGGGACAGGCAGCAGCTATGCCTCTGCCAGACCCATCCAGCAGAACCTGAAATCCCTTTGCTCTTAACTTCTCCTCTTGCTTCAAGCACTTGCGCACGGTAACCAGTGGAACTGCCTCAGGAGAGCTTTTCAATACATCAAAGTTTTACTTGTCCCATAATCCATTTATCCTAAGAGTGTGAAGGCTTATTTTGTCTTGAAGTGTTCAAGAGACTTCAACCAAATTTATCCACAATATTGTAGGTGAAAGGAGAAAGCGAATCAGAACAGAAGTCAACAAAACATCACAGGTATACAGTATAGTTCAGGATTTCACACATTAGTCCAATTGTTTTCTCCCCAGGGTCAGCTGAATGAAGACAAACTGAAGTGTAAACTAAGGGCACTTGAAAATCAGCTACAGGCTTGCACACAGGTAATGTCTGATTCACCGAGGAACAAACGTGGGTGAAGGGGGGGCTTGAAAACCAAATAGTGAACCATGTAATTAGGTGGGGTCTCAGATTCCACAGCAATCTGATTAGATATGGACCTGAAAAGGATTTGTTCTCTTTGCTGAAGCAATGTTTCACACCACATTAGCAGCAGCATTTAGACACTCTGGATTTGCTCATATTCAGGTTTAGCCAGATTAGGAATGTGTCAGATAAGACCCTCCAAGCACTCTAATTCCTTTAAAGAGTTACTCAAAGGAGTGCGTGAAGAAGATCCTGATCGAGATGGAGGACCAGAAACAGACCTACGAGCAGAAGGCAAAAGAGGCTCTTCAGAAGATGCTGGAGGACAAACTCCAAACTGAACAGCAGCTGCAAAATTCGCAGGTAAGCAACATGTTTTAAACCTTGCTTTGCTTTAATCCAGTCCAATTGTGATGAAGAGCCCCCACAGTTCAGGGAAACGGGACGACCAGCTTCCCATGAGCAACAAAGCTGCAAAAATACCCTTTTTCAACTACTGAGCAATGTCTAAAGCAGCTCAGTCCTGTGCTCCTTTTCTGATCCACACATGAGGTTATTAAAAACAGGTGAGAGAATCCACTGCTGCTTGGAAGTCTGAAGCATAACCCCCCCTCCACCACCCCTTCCTCCCACCCCCTGCCCTGCATGCAGGGATCAACAAGCCACACACCTAGATATCCAGGGCACGAGGTCTCCAGAGATGCTTTTACCTGGACCTGTTTTTCTATAAGAAAACAGATTTTCTCCCAAGAAGCTGCAATTTGTTCCTACTCACAGGGTAACTGGCATTTCAGAAAAAAAAAAACAAACCCAAATCACTTCTTCCAAACGCTACCAGGCTTCTAGATCTCCCAGCAGCACAGGATTCAGGCTGCACAGCAAGCCCTCTGCCCATCAGATGGCATCAGACCCACGCAGGACTCGCAGCCCTGGTGCAGGAGGAGGCAGCGCTGCCCTGGCCCCATGCACAGCCGGGCTGATGCCAAGGACCCTGGGATGTTGTCTGGGACAGCCTGGCATGGTCCGCCGGTCCCAGCCCACCCTTGGGTCTTGGCTCTCTTCCCTAGAGAAGCCTGGCAGCGACAAGAGAGGACCTCGCCTTCTGGAAAGAGCACTATACCACTCTCAAAGCCGAATGGACCAAGATGACCACGGCGCATACAGAGCTCGAGAACAGCTTCCACGTTTTGCAAAGCGAACTGCAGGTACCTTAGTTCCCCACAGGAGTCTGCGTTTTCCAGCTTGCAAGCTGGAAGCCCCCAGGTCGAGATCGCTATTTAATAAACCCACTTTGACAAAGCACAGCAGTTGCCCATGCAATGCAGTTTTGTTCTTAGCTGCCTTTTGTTGCTGGAAAGCTGGCTCATGGGCTGCCCGTGGCAGGATGATGGTGGGGCTGGGGTGATGCCAGGGCTCTTCTCACCCACAGCGAGCAGCCACACAGAAGGAGCAGCTCCAGCAGGCCCTGCACAGCTTGCAGAGCGAGCACGCCACGCTCCACCGGAGAGCCAGCACCTTGCAGGAGGACAACCACCAGAAGGCTGAGCACATCAGCACCATTGAAGGTATGGTGTGCAGGGGAATGGAGGGGGTCTGTCCTCCAGCTGAAGGGAGAATACCTGGAAAATGCTCTTACAACCCTCTGGTCCTTAAGCCAAGCACACACACAAGGCTCACTCTGTAGTGGGATGTCCGTGTCCATGGCAGGAGGGACAGAACTAGGTGATCTTTAAAGTCCCTTCCAACCCAAACTGTTCTACGATTCTCTCTGAATGTGTCACACATCTGAGCTTACTGAGAAAGCCTCTGGTTTCAAAAGGGCTCACAAAGTCATTTCCAACTAGACAGCAGGATCATAGAATGGTTCAGGTTGAGAGGGACCTTTACAGGTCGTCCAGTCCAAGCCTCCAGCAGGAGCAAGGACATGTTCACTCAGATCAGGCTTAAGGACCTCAGAGGAGTCAAGTGACTTTCCTAAAGTAAGCATGGAAAGAGAGATCTAAAAAACACAGGAGTCCTCAGCTTTGATAGGGTCTTTGGCATCCTTTGTCAGACGCAAAGACAGCAATGCAAGCGCCTGGCAGGCAGCACCCATCACTCTCTGAGGTGTCTGCAGGCTGGGAGATATTAGCAGCACATAAACACATTATCACCACACAAACGTGCTAATAGTGTCCAAAAAGATCCATTCACATCGAGGCAAGGAAACTTTAACAGTTAAAAATCACATCCCTGCAGAGAAGCAAGTCCCAACAACATCCAGTCCGCTTCACACCCCTGGATAAAGGGAAAGTTGCCGTCCTCACATAAAGATACACAGAGATTTACATCAATCTTGATTTTCTTCTCATTATTGTTTCAGATAAATTGCAAAAAGAACAAACCCAGAAGGTAAAGCTAGAGGCAACAATCAGCCACTTGAACAGTGAGTAACAGAAAGGAGTGTGAAGTCAGAGACCCGCGTTAGTGCAGTGGGCAGTAGCAGTGGCTTTTCATCCCTACAGACCTGATCCAGAACCAGAGCAACCAACAGAAGAGCCAGGAGGGGACGGAGCGAAGGAAAGGTCAGCAGACTCTGTAACCCCCACCTAGTGCTCCTCTCTCTGGACACAGAACCTTAGACCTGGCTCTAGAAATCCACATTGGTTTAGAATAAAGGATTATTTTAAAGCTGTGCAAAACGAATTAGTCTATTTTTGCTAGTTAACATTTAAAACATCAGCATATTTATAACAGCAAACACTTGAAAAAAATAAACATATATCACTGCATATTCTAATTCAGGGGCTATGCCATTTTTTTTAACCAAGCAAAACACACAATTATTACAAGTTGCATTTACAATTGCCATTACATAATAAAAGCCTGGAGCCATTTCTCACCAGAAGTCTGACTGTTTTGTAGACCAGGTTGTCACCACGCAAATCCCACCTCCCGCTCCTGCCAAGGAAAACCAAAACGCTCCATTAGAGCGACCCGAGGAGAAGGCAGGCGAGGAAAGGCTAAAGGATGAGATGCAGAACAAGACATCCCAGCTTACAGCAAAGGAGAAGGAGGTGAGGAAGTCCCAGAACCATGGCTGGGACACAAGACACTGGCTGAAGTGCTCCAGCAGCACAACCCAACCCAACAAAGCTCCTGGAAGTAAATAGAGCTACGGGTTATTCTTGGTATCTCCAGCAATAATGCTCTAAACTGAATTTTTACCCTAACAGCCTCGGTCAAACCTCAGATGCAGCGTCCACACGCGAGGCTGGTGCTCTGCAGTCTCCACAAAAACTTATCTCTGCCCTCACAGACCTGAGAGTCTTGACAACCTCACACGGAAAAAAACAAAGCCACGCTTAAAGAACTGAAAGCTTAAATACAAAGGAAGGAGAGAAGGAAAAAAGCAGGCTTGCAAATAACAAGAAGGGTCTGGGAACGAAAGGAATGCCCTCACAACTGAGCTGCAAAAAAAACAGTTCAAAGCTTTCTGATCTCTTACACGCTCTTTCCAAACTCAGAGACTATTTTAGGATGCAAGACTGATAGAACAAACCATGCCTTCTGCCAAGCAGCAGCCCCGCATTTCTTACAGCAGTAAGCAGAGAGCAAGGATTTCTTAAAAAAGGATTTATAACTTACCGTAGCAGAGCTTAGAGCCTGGCAGGTGAAGAGCTTGTCCGACTGACCCACGCAAGCAAAGGCACCACCAGCATCACCCAGCACCACCTGGGGAAGGCTTTTATTCGGGCACAATCAAGGTGAAAGGGAGCAGCTGGGGGGCAGCTCCTCTGCAGCAGCTGCAGCTCATCCAGGACCCACGCGGACGGCAGCGCGGCCATTCCCAACAAAGATGCTCCTTGGGTTTTAGGGTTGTGCACCACAACCAAGGTGCTCGTCCTGTGTGTCCCACGTTCAGGAGGTTTAAAGTACTCTGCGATTGCTCCTGCAGTCAGTGAAAGGCAGACTATATTCCAAAATGAGAGGAAAAACCCACCATAAGCTTGCATTCAATGTCTTCTTTCTGACCTGCACACTTCTGTGATCGTAAAAATAACAATTGCTTCTTTCTCCTATGGGATGTGAGAGGTGGCAGCAAAGCCAGGGAGGCCAGGGGATGGGAATAGACTGGGTGTTGCCTCTGTCCTCACATTTCCAGCGACACCGAGCTCTGCTCTGTCCCTGTAGGTGCATCTGGGCACACAGACAGCAGAAGGGAACGTCCCCCATCACTGCAGTGCCCGGGCACGGACAAGGCGCTGCGGCTGCTGCGGGAGCCCTGCCGCTCGGGGTGCGTACAACAGCGAGGGGATCCCTCCTGCTGAGGGCCGCTTCCTGTGCCTGCAGTGCACCGAGCTGCGCTCTGAGCTGGAGGTCCTGAGCGAGGAGTACCGCTCCTGCCTGACCAGGCTGCGCCAGTGCCGCGACGAGCTCAACCGCTTCCAGAGCAAGAAGGCAAAGGTGGGAAGCGTTCCTCACCCCAACTCCCAGTGTCTTTTGGACAGAAGTTACAGATGGGTCCGGGTAAAATTCCCCCGTTTCTTGGTGCAGTGTGGGGAAGATGAATGCTAGAGATGAGATGGCAGGGGGTTGGAACTGGATGGGCTTTAAGGTCCCTTCCAACCCAAACCATTCTGTGATTCTACGATTCTCTTTGCAGAGGCAGCGTAGTCACTGGATTCCTCTCCTGGTGGCGGTGATAGCAATAGCCATAGCCACCCTCCTGGCAAGCTACAAACCATGAAAGACCTTCTCGCTGACTGATCTCACCGCAGGAACTGACTTCTCCTTCACCAGTAGCAAGGCACCCTCGCCGCAGCGCATCGTCTACTGTTTTGTACTATCTGTTTGGTTCATATCTTGAGCCGGTCTCACTCCCAACTCCCACAAGGGAGATCGCCCTCTCCCTTGGTTGCTTTTGTTATTCTGCCTCAGTTGAAGTTTGTGCTGCCCAGAACATATAATGGTGAGAGACAAAGCCACTTCACCTGCCGCTGCCAGGGCTCAAAGGGTCCAGAGAGACAGAGCAGCAGGGACGGGGCATCCTCTGCTCTTAGGATCCAGTCTCCCTGGTTTCCATGCCAGGCAGCTGAGAGGACTACTAAATTATCTTCCTTTATTTATCACCACCCTAGATCACAGAATCATGGAATGGGCCGTTGGAAGGGACCTTAAAGCCAACCCAGTTCCAACCCACCTTGCCATGAGCAGGGACACCTCCTACTGGATCACATCACTCAAAGCCTCACCCAACCTCACCCAACTTCAACACCTTCAGGCATGGGGCAATGGGAGGTATTTGACCCTGGTCCATCCCTGCTGATACCTGACAAAGAAACTCAGCTCAGGGGGTTTACTGCCCCCGTGCACTACCCACCCTGAGCTGCTTTCCCACCGCCCACCTGCCCTGCCCCAGTTAGGCCCAACGCTCTTCCAGCCCATCTGGTGGCCAAGCATCCTCACAGCCACATCCACCTCCCCTTCACTGCTAGCTCGTTAACTCGACATGCAGAAGCTGAAGACTCTTTTGGAGCTGGACTGTGCAACCCTTTATTCCAGCACAGGCTCCACTACAAAGTGGTACACGACACATCGCATGAGTAGTCAATAGGACATGGAGACCACAATAAACTTAAAATCAGAATACTGTGGTGTTCACACTTTTATTAATACTCAGTTGCTTGCAAATAAATACACCATGACCTTACAGGCACTCAGTCTCAAGGCTGCAAGGCAGCTGTGTGTGCACATCCATGCATCGCTCGTCTGGGAAGCTCACATCCTTGATCTGCACTCGGGCTACGAGGTCAGGGCCCAAGTTTGTCACAATTCCGCTTTTAGTCCTCAGGCACCTCGAGCTGCAACACACAGGAACCAGATCTCTCCCCTCTGTTCCTGACCCACGGGAGAAATCAGCCCAGAAATCTTGTCTTTCACAAGGCAACTGCTGGAAGAGACACCACCTCACTCAAAATGCGTAGATCCACAAAGTCGCTCTGTACGCGGAAAGCCTCCTTCAGCTCCTCACACCAGGCATCCAGCAGCTCCTTCAGCTCCGTGCAGAGGCTCTCTGGGATGCTGAAAGAGTAGATCTGGACCACAAGACCGTCCTTTATCCTGGGGCAGGCAGCCTGCACCGTGAACACCCTCAGCAGCGTCATTGCCAGGCAGTTCTCACCACCCTCCTCTGTGGCGAAGGTGTACGCTGCTGGGTAGCCCAGCAGCACCCCAACAATGGTGCAGAGGTTCCAGCCCGTGGGGACGACCTCGCTGGAAGATACAGAGCTGGAGGACGCGGAGTTGAAGGATGTGGGGCAGGAGGCTGCGGAGCCTGACGATGTGGGGCAGGAGGATGTGGCATTAGAGAGCACGGGGTTGGAGGACGTGGAGTGCGAGGCTGTAGGGCTGGATGACATGGCATGAGAGAGCATGGGGTTGGAGGACATGGCGTTAGAGGGCACAGAGTTGGAGGACATGGCGTTAGAGGGCACAGAGTTGGAGGACATGGCGTTAGAGGGCATAGGGTTGGAGGATGCAGTGTTACAGGGCATGGGGGTGGAGGATGTGGTGATGGAGGGCACAGAGCAAGTGGACATGCGGCAGCAGGGTGTAGGGTTGGTAGGCACGGAGCAGGATGATGTGAGGCTGCAGGGAGCAGGGCTGGAGGATGCAGTGAAGGAGGATGCAGGGATGGAGGACGCAGGGCTGGAAGACGCAGGGCTGGAGGACGCAGGGATGGAGGATGCAGGGCTGGAGGACGCAGGGATGGAGGACATGGGGCAGGTAGCCCTTAGGTGGCCAAGCAGCACAGCGAGGTGGCCCCTGATGGCTTCAGCTTCCTCTTGCCCGCAGAGAGCCGGGCTCCTCCTCGCCGCAGACACATCGATGAAGGGCGCAGGGTGGGCACACAGCACGGCCCCCACCCTCCTCTGGGCGAGCTCGGGGCGCAGCACCAGGGCCGAACCCCCCAAACGCAGCAGATGCAGCGAGCCCCGCAGCAGCCCGGCCTCCCTCAGCCTGCCCAGGTACCGCCTCCACTCCGCAACGCCCGCCGCCCCGCAATCGCAAAGCAAAGCCGGTTTCAACCCTGCTGCAACCGCCAGCACCTCCCCTGCCAGCTGCAAGGCTCTGCCCGCCGGCAAACGGCATTTTCGGCCCATTCCCAGCTCCTCCCGAGCCGCCCGCAAGGCCTGCAGCCGCCCCGACATGGCGGACTGGGGGGGGGGGCGGGGGAGCAGCTTCGCCATCGCTTCCGGGGCGGCACCGCCTGAGATGGCCGCGATACAGCAGCCCCGGCCCGGCCCTGGCGGGGCCATCCGCCCCTGCCCGGCTCCCCGGCTGTGGGGAGCACCTCCAAACCCCTCCAGTTCCGTGGGGAGGGACACCCCACCGTGGGTCAGGGGGCTCCGAGCCCCATCCAGCCTGAAAGCTGGGCCTGAAAGTTGCACAAATTGTGTTTAATGATATATTTGCTGAGGTTGGTTTTCGTCTCAGCCTAAATCTGGGTGTGCAGATTCCTCCTCTTGGCTGTTTGTGCCATGAGCAGGGACACCTCCCACTGGGTCAGGGGGCTCCGAGCCCCAACCAGCCTGAAAGGTGCACAAATTCTGTTTTAATGATATATTTGCTGAGGTTGGTTTTCATCTTGGGTAAATCTGGGTCTGCAGATTCCTCCTCTTGGCTGTTCCCTGCTCAGGAGTGCAGGAAGAAAGTTGTTCCTTTAGTATAAGAGGTGGTAACACACGCTGCGTGCATCCTCTGTGTTTCTATCCATAGTTTTTATAATTTTCTATAAATAGAATCGTAGAATTGTGGTATAGTTTGGGTTGCAAAGGGAGCTTAAAGCCCATCCAGTTCCACTCCCTGCCATGAGCAGGGACACCTCCCAATGGGTCAGGGGCCTCCCAGCCCCATCCAGCCTGAAAGTTGCACAAATTGTGTTTTAATGATATATTTGCTGAGATTAGTTTTCATCTTGGGTAAATCTGGGTCTGCAGATTCCTCCTCTTGGCTATTTCCTGCCCAGGAGTGCAGGAAGGACATTGTTCCTTTAGTATAAGAGATGGTGACACGAGCTGTGTGCATCCTCTGTGTTTCTATCCATAGTTTTTATAATTTTCTATAAACAAATAGGCCCAGCTCTGTTTTAGAATCGTAGAATCGTGGTATAGTTTGGGTTGGAAAGGGAGCTTAAAGCCCATCCAGTTCCACTCCCAGCCATGAGCAGGGACACCTCCCACTGGGTCAGGGGGCTCCGAGCCCCATCCAGCCTGAAAGTTGGACCTGAAAGTTGCACAAATTCTGTTTTAATGATGTATTTGTTGAGGTCTGTTTTTATCTCAGCTGAATCTGGGTCTCCACTTTCCTTCTCCTGGCTCTGACAGTTATCTCTTTGCCATTTAGGACTGCAGGAAAGTCATTGTCTGTTGTAGCACAGGAGATGATAATATAACACAAGCAGTGTGCATCGCCTGTATGTCTATCCATAGGTTTTATAAATAGATCTAAACAAATAACAAGAAGCGATCACACAAGGTGTGTTGTAGCACAAGCTGAGACACATGCACTCTTCACCATCAATAATGGAAAAGTTTCCATCACAGATTTCTTCAGCATCACCAGAAACTTGGTATTCACTCGCTGTTCCCTCCGCACACCGACATTTTCCAATACAGGTATTGGAACGCATGTCCACTTACACGGAGCACAGTGAAGGAGCTGAGCTGTGTCTCACTGTGACAGGTCAGAACACGTCCTCTAACCATCACTCTGTCTCTCCCTTCCCACCCTTGGTTCCCAAACCACAGACTTCAGCTCAGGTTTTTTGTGTTGGACTTCATACACATTGTGTTTCGAAGCAAACAGCTTAAAATAGCGAAGGAGCAAGAGGTATTCCAATCATGCCCTCTGTTTTGAACACTTCCAAGACAAAAGCACCACAGACTGCTGGAATTGAACCAGATTACCAGATTTACATCTTTTATTCAGATTTAGGCAAGGCACTCTAAGAAATGCTCCTCTATGTACAACGTGAAGCTCGGAGCGAAGCAAGGCACCCATCACTGGGCTGGGAGCGGCTGAGCCAAGTGCATGGCAGGGGCCGGCATTGGCCACCCCTCCTGGTGGTTCTGCAGCAGGCGGTACAGCTGCTTCAGGTGAGCCACGATGTTGTCCTTGATGTCAGGCGTGGAGATCTGAAGCCGCACACTGCCGCTGTCAAAGGAGCGCGTGAAGTCACCGGAGAACATTTCGTAGATCATCCGGGCCACGACTGGGATGACCTGTTGGAAAAAGAGTCAGTTGTTTTAGCCCAACAGTCGCGTTTGCAGGAATCTCCTGTCCTGGATGCAGGGGATGGTTTCCACAACAACCTACAGCGCGCTCGCAGCCAATACTATTCGGCACACCTAACGTTTGCATTTGCCGTGACCAAACCCACCAGCCCTGCTGGGCTTTGCCAGTGTCAGCGACCACAACAGAGGAGAACAGGTCTCTGCTATCCGTGGGCATCGATTCAGAGCCAACACGCTGGCCCAGGAAGGCTGGCACATTCACTTCAGAGCCTCGGCTCCTACCTGAACCACAATCAGCTTCCTCTCCCTGGGTTTCCCATCGGGCCACTCTTCTCCAAAACAGAAGTAGATCTCATATGGTGGTTGTTTCTCAATTTGTCCTTTCTGATGGGCAATCAGCTCTAGGAAGAAAAGCAGAACACTGCAGGGTTGTCATTTTTGGATTAGAAACACTCGCCACCTCCCACCTCACTACACTGTCCCAGGTCTTACCTACACACCGTCCTTTGCCACAGCCACCTCTTACACGTACACAATCACAGCTTATTTCTTGCACCCAGAAGAGCTTTCTCTAAAAGCAAGGCGCACCAATATTTCCTGGAGTATCAAATGAGTGCACCTTCACTTTCTCCTGATGCATACCTGCTCCACAGTCCACTGAGGCCAGGGAAGTGGTGGCTCTTAGCAAGGCTCCGTGCACGAGCAAACCAACTGATGCATCCAGGCTGATCCCCACTGCAGGTCACCCTTTCCAGTAGTTCTACCAAGCACCCAGACCAGCGCATCCAAAGCTATTTTCCACAAACAGAAGCAACTTACCACTAAGGAATGTTTCCAGACAGAAAAGTTTGACTTTCTTTTGTCTCTCGATCAAATTTGGTGTGGTGGAGGAAGGCGCACAGGGACCAGACCAGTACACCTTGCACTGGCAGAGCCGGACAGCGTAAATGGCGTGGCCACTGACCTCCAGGATCAGTCCCCTGTCCATAACATCCAGCAGCCGACTTGTAAAGATCTTCTGCCTTTCATTGGTGATTTGCTCTGTCCCAGGAAACTTTACTTGCTCCAAACTAATGGGCCCAAAGAGCTCTTCCTGGTCTGGCATAGGACCCAGCTCTCCATAGAAAAGTCTGCATCCCTGCGGGTTGCTTACAGTCGTCGTTGGTCCAGTCTCCTTTCCTCGATATTCAAACTTGATTTCCAGGTCTGTCACTGAAAGAGAAGCTGTCAGTATGGTTTCGCCTGGACTTTTGCATGTATTGTAGCAGCAGCAGAGACACACCATGCAAGTCACAGGGATGTTTGAACTATACATAGTTCCCTACGCTAACTAAGCCACAGGGAAAAGTCAAACCATGTTGTTTTTTCAAAGGTCACTGACAGAAGCACCACAAATCCACATACGTACTTGGCAGAGAGCTGATCCAGAGCTCCGGGCTGCTGAAGAAGTCAGGCTGCAAGGCAGTTGGGGGCATTTCCATATCTAGAGGTTCATTCTTTGGCCACACAGCTTCGGAGCTACAGTTTTCTGCGCTGGCTGGAGCCATTGGAGAATCTACAGAAAGAACACAATTTTTCAATAAAGCAAGATTTTATTTCCAGCATGCACCAATTTACAAGCAAATTCCTTCACTCATACGTTAATCTGTGCCACCAACCATTGATATTGAGAAATGGAAACGTCTCTTGAATGGGGACATGCTGAGATTGATTCAGTTCTTCCTCCTCTTCGTCATCAAGATCATTATCTTTTTCATCCCACGGAGCCGAGCCAGTGGAGCCTGCAAACAAGCACATCCTTGCGGGCAGTTGATCAGTGTGAAACTCTGCAGCGCACTTCAAAAATAATGTGATCTTCATTGGCTTTGCACAATACTGGAAGTTTATTTGTGTGTTTTCTGAGTATAAGTTAAAAAAAGGGAAAAATCTGACATGTACAACATACTGTTTTGTTTACTATATAATTCTAGGAAGCTAAGGAACAGATAAACTATCATCAAAATTGGACTGTTTAGCAAAAAACATGCAACTGTGTGCAGCTTTATTAATTTTTGTGCAGGTACAGGTCAAAGTTCTCTTTGTTTAAGTACAACTGGGCTTACACACGGCAGCTGCGCACAAAGGCAGCTTGAGAGTTAACGCCACAGAGGGAAAGGAACTCGCATTGGACGAACGCCTGCTCGAGAACCAGCCCTCACCTGGATTAATGATTGATCCCTGGGACTGCGGGATATCGCACACTTCATAAATTTTAATCGGATTCATGGGCACCTCCTTGGTGCCATCATACATCAAATTGAATTCCCGGCTTTTGTTAAGAGCGCATCGGAGCTGGGCTTTCCACTTTGCGGGGTCTGGCTCATCGACTCCTTCCTGGTACTTTCCTGTTTCCACAGCCCAAGCCTGGGGACAAAGTACATGGTGCTCAGTCCGGCTTTCTCGACAGAGCAGCTTTTATCAGAAATCAAACTTCCAAACAAATTCACTGTAAAACCCTTCCCTTGCAGCAGTCTGAACTACAGCTCTTCTGATAACAACAGAAATTCCTGGTTTTCCCATTAAAAGAAGAGAGGAGGGAGAGATTTAAATCCTACTTTCCGAAACCCATTAGCTATTCTGAGCTTGCAGTTTCATGCAAGCTAAGAAAGTACAAATTGTATGGGACTCAGTTTTTCTAAGCATCTCAGGTTCAATAACAAAAGTCATTTTTGACAACGAGCCATGCCCTGCGTAGGAGGAGTGGACTGGGTTCAAGGGGAGTGGAAGAGCAGGCACAGACATCCAGCGGGCCCTCTCCCTCCCTCACCCCAAAATCAGGCTATCAATCCAAGATCCTTCCAAGGCAGTGGTCAGAAACTCCTCAGAGGAGTGTAGGAGTTACAATGAATTCCGTGGGATAAGAATATTAGGGGCAGCAGTGATGAGTATTGGAAGTTTTTGGTGGACCTCTTAAGATTAGTATAACAGTGTTTAATTGTTTGCTCTAAGAACCAGCCAGCCACCACATCCTAAACCAAGCAGAGGAAGCAAACAGAAGCAATGCTCCAGTCCATGCAATTACACATCATCAAGTCTTCAGTTGTCAGAAAGGGTTAAAGAATCCAACACCATTTCAGGCTGTGCCAAGCTTGGCATCCAGGTACACAAAGTGGCTTTTCTGAGGTCAAAGAAACAGGACAAAATGTGCCTGGAACCAGCAACCGAGATGCCTATCCAGCTCCTGGGCCAACAATTCAACCCTTTGTTTCTGTCTACCAGCCGTGCTATAACTCAGCTTCCCCTCCCTCACCTTGAAGATGGTGTTCTCCTCCTCGTGCTGCGGGCTGTGCCGAGTTGCGTGCTTCCAGGGGATCTGAAACCGCTTCGCTTCTCGATTTAGCCAGATAAGGCCGGGATACATGCCACTGTCGACCTGGGCTACCAGCCACGGCTTCAAGCGAACTCTTCGTGGGTGTAACGCCATTGTCTACAGAAGACAGGGACAAGAGCAGAAAAACTGAAAAAAGTTAGTTTGATTAAAATCGTAGAATCATTGAGGTTGGAAAAGACCTTGAAGATCATCCAGTCCAACCATCAGCCCAATCCTAATGCGCCTACTGAACCATGTCTGCATGTGCCAGGTAGACACGTTTTTCAAACACTTCCAAGGATGGAGACTCCTTCTTTGTACAAGAAGGATATTGAGTTGATACTGAAAAAGGACTCTGTGCTACTGTTTGTTATGTTACCGCACAATGAAACCATTAATTCCGCTTCAACCAGACGAATCTCCTGCCAGGAGGAGTTACAAACGCATCAGGAATCGGGAACCATAATTGTTGCAAGAACAACTTACAATATTTAACTATTCCTGTAAGCGGAGACGGCGCATTATTTGGGTTAACTGAGCGCACAGAGGGCGAGCTCCAATCAAACGGAGCTGTAAATGCTGCGCAGGAGATAAAGCCACGAACAAGCCACAGCAAGAACAGACAGTCGGATTTCAAAAGCCTCCACGTATGCCTTAGCGAAGGGGCCTATCTGCTCTTGTTCTGCTTCAGTCGCATCGGACTTCCATCTAGGAGGGGAAAAACAAACACGTGCCGAACAAGAGGCTTCTGCTCCTGTTGAGGTACAGGTGGAAGCATCAGCTGAAGCAGAGGGGACCCATTTTATCACAGACAGATGTTCCTCTGGAAGTCATTTTGTGACTTTTTCACGAGCGCTTTGAGCGGAGGATAATCATCGTCAAACATCACTGACCTACAACAACCAGGATGTTCATCCAGAAAGACACGAACTGCAGGTCTGCAAGAACTCGTGCTACAAATCAAATGATGTTGACTTAATGTTGAGGGTTTTACACAAAACAGCGCTGCAGGTTAGCTGAGCAAATCTGTAGTTCTTCAAGTAGTCCCCTGTTCCTACTACGTTTCAAACCAACACTATTTTTCTTGTGCCAAACAAACAAAACTAATGATTGTGCCCCTGCAGGAAGGGATGGCGTTGGGGATCTTTAGATGTTGGGGGGGAATTGCCTACAGGAAAGCTGGGAGGGGCTCTTTATCAGAGAGTACAGGGATAGGACGAGGAGGAACGGTTTTGATGTCCCTGGAGGTGTTCAAGGCCAGGTTGGATGGGGCCTGGAGCAACATAATCCAGTGGGAGGTGTCCCTGCGCATGGCAGAGGGTGGAATGGATGGGCTTTGAGGTCCCTTCCAACCCAACCCATTCCATGATTCTATGACTTTATACTATACAAGTGCTCAGAAGGTGCAAATATTCCCATTAATAGAGCACTTACAGAATAAGTAAAACCTTCACCATAAACTCTGACTACTGCTGTAGGAGTTGCCAGATGTGTCTCGTAGCACAGAGATTAAAAAATCCTATCAAGAACTTGTCTAGGAACAGGTTTTAGTTGTTCAAATACCTGCAGATCCCATTCAGATGCAAGTGTTCACGCAAAATTAATCTGAACACAACTTATTTTATCTGTTAAGCAAAAAAAACCATGTTCTTATTCAAATGCAAATCATCTTTAAATAACAGTTTGGAAGTCTTCTTCCTCGAGGACCTGGGGCTGCAGTCTGATTCGCAGGAGCTGCGAAGGATCAGAAAGCAATCACTGAGATTATATTTGTGCTTCTGAAACTCTACCGTGTTGGTTATGTGTTGAAAATCCTATCAGAATTAAACTTCCAGTAGCCTGTCTGCAAAGCCACAAAGGCCAGGTTAATCCTGGTCTTAGAATTGAGACTGAAACCAGGTATCAGTTTCCCTCACAAAGGGAAAAAAGTGATTCTCATTGTAAGAAGAGCTAAAGCTTATTTCCAGCATCTTTTTCACACATCCCTTTATGAGCAGCCCTCTCAGCTCCTAACACAAGACATCTGCGAGACCAAGAGGAAATTCAAACCCACAGCCCAAGCAGAACACTTCATGCCGCTCTCAGCCCAAATACGTTTGGTCACGTGGAGCAAGCGCTGGTTGGAATTGTCTCTGGGATGGCAGACAGCGCCTGTCAATGCGCGACATTACAATGCTTTATGACCTTTTATCACCAATGACTTGTTGACACAATAACCAAGAGCAAATCAACTTGAATCCTATTGCTCGGCTCAGACGGTGAGTCAGTCTGGAACAGCCTTCGGCTTCCATCCAGAGGGGTTCACTAACGCCTGTGGCTGCTCCTGTGCTGAGAGCTCCAAGGGTGAGCTCGGGGAACGTCTTCGTGCTATTAATGAGATTTGCCAAGGTTTGGCCCTCACTCAAGACTCCTTGGTGCACATACCCAGGAATCCTCCAGTTTGCTTTATTCCCACTAAACTGGCTGGCACATCCTCCTGCTCAGTGATGGAATTATTCCCTGTACTCCAATTATTATTCACTATTATTGCACATTTTTCCTTAGCAGGGAGACATTCATCCCAACAAGAGAACCTCAAACCTGGCAAGGAGCAAGCATCCTGCAACTGCTTCCCCAGACCAGTGACCAAGGCCAGGGAGACCCCCGGTGAACCATGGTGACCCTCGGAGCTCCAGCACGGTTCCAGACAGTGTAACAGCACACAGTGCACCAGGAAAACGCCTCCAGAATCCCGTCTCAGCCTTGCTGATGCTTCCCCTCTTCGCCTGCACGCCCAACGTATTCAGAGCTCCTGCTCCACCCCATTTGCAAAGGCTTGGAGGGAGGAAGGGGTCTGCTCTGGGATCATCCCTGCGACATCACAGACCTCATTCCTTGCTCATGATTGATGACGTTATCTTCTATTTCATGGATTTATATCCATTTTTCTAAAGGCAAGCGACTCAACTCTTAGTACCGGTGATCCCACAAAGAAACAGGCTGAATTCCCATCCAAGCACCCAACACATCACCTCCCTGTCCCGGGAACCCACAGCTCCCACATTTCAGAGCCCCATATATCGCTTTTCTTGCAGCCACCTGTGCTCCCCTGCCCTGCGCAGGGCAAAGAACACCCTTTGAGCACAATTAACTCTCAGAATTCCCAGTCCCTGTGCCGCAATCCCATACCCACAGCCCTCTGCCATGTCTGGACAGCCCATGGAGCTGGAAGAGGTGATGGATAATTTGGGATACTGCGGTAGTAACAGTGGTCTGGGGAGGCAAATATCACCCCATCCCAAGCTCCAGGGCTCGGTTTAACCACTGGGAAGAGGTAGCCACAGCGAAACAGACTGAATTCCCATCGGAGCGCACAACACTTCCATCACCTCCCTGCACCAGGAACCCACAGCTCCCAAGTTTTTGGGAGCTTCTCCCACAGCCCCTCACACTCCCCTGCCCTGTGCAGGACAAGGAACACGCTTTGAGCACAATTAACTCTGGATTCCCAATCCCTGCGCCCCAATCCCATATCCACAGCCCTTTGCCATATCCGGACAGCCCACGGAGCTGGAAGGGGTGATGGATAATTTGGGATCTGGGGGCTGTGGTCCCCAAAAAAGCTGTCAGTGAGGGAGCTGAGGGGGTGGCACCATTCCCCCCCACTCCAGGGCTCGGCTCAGCCGCTGCAAAGGCGCCGCCCGGGGCTGATCCCGCAGGAGCCGATGGGCAGGGAGGGAGCAACGGGGATTTCCAGCTTTGCCCTCCCGACACGGGACACCGGGCAGCCCCGTTCCATTCCCGGGGGATCAGGACGCTCCTCCTGCCCCGAGGACACGAACCCACCCGTAACACACACACACACGCGTATTTTCCGCCCCCGCGGATCCCAAACTCCGCTCCCAACTTACCGCTCCGGGATGGGGTGCTGGAAGCGGCTCGGAGCCCGTAGGGGGGGGTCCTGGCCGCCCCCCGGTGGGGGGGGGAAAAGGACACGGGACAGACCCGCAGTGGAGGGGGGGGGGGGGGAACGGGGCGAGCGCGGCCGCGGGAATCGGAGCCGCCCGACCCGCCCTCACCTGCCCAGGTGCGATGGGCGCAGCCGCGCCGCCAGCCCCGCCCCCGGCCCGGGGGGACCCGCGGGGGGGGGGAGACCCGCAAAGGGGGGGGGGGGGAGACCCGGAGAGAGGGGGGCGGGCTGGGGGGGGGGAGGCCCGCAAAGGAGGGGGGGGCACCCTCGGGGGGGCGGGGGCGGGACCCGGAGAGAGGGGGGCGGGATGGGAGTGGGGAGACCCGCAAAGGAGGGGGGGGGGGGGGACGACGAGAGCGGGGGCGGAACAGGGAGGCGCGCAAAGAGGGGGGGGACGGGACGGGGGGGGACCCGCGAGGAGGACGGGGGGTCGAAACGGGAGGGGGTTCGAAACGCGGGAGACCCGCAAAAGGGGGGGTCGAAACGGGGGGGGGACCGCACGGGGGGGGGGTCGAAAGGGGAGGGGGTTCGAAATGGGGGAGACCCGCAAAGGGGGGGGGGGGTCGAAACGGGGGGGACCGCAAAGGGGGGGGTCGAAACGAGGGAGACCCACAAAAGGGGGGGTCGAAACGGGGGAGACCCACAAAAGGGGGTGTCGAAACGGGGGGGACCCGCAAAAGGGGGGGGTTCAAAACGGGGGAGACCCGCAAAGGGGGGGGTCGAAACGGGAGGGGGTTCGAAACGGGGAGACCCAAACGGTGGGGGGGGGGGAGGGTTCGAAACGGAGGAGACATGCAAAGGGGGGGTTCAAAATGGGGGAGATGTGTAAAGGGGGGGGTCAAAACAAGAGGGGGTTCAAAACAGGGGAGACGCGCAAAGGGGAGAGGGGTTACAGACTGGGGAAACCCACGGAGTGGGGGGGCTGTCCAAATGGGGGAGACCTGCAAAGTGGGGGGAAGGATCTGATCTGCAAACGGGGGGAGCCCGAAAAGGGAAGAGGTGGGTTCTGAAATGGGAGGAGTTCGGAACAGGGGGACCCGCAAAGTGGGGGTCTGATCCTTATCCATAGCCCGGAGAGCCCCGCAAAAGGGGGGGGGGGGGGCATCTGAAATGGGGGAGAAACCAGCACCGGGGGGAGCCCCACAAAGTGGGGGAGAAAGGGGGGGATCTGATCAGCATCCACGGCTTGCACCCCTGAGTTCTGCTCTGCACCCCCGGGGGTGTGGGGGCTCCACACTGCACCCACTTTGGGGGGGGGATACGACCCCCAGTTCTGCTCTGCGCACCCTTGGCCGCAGGGGAAGGGGGGGGTCCCACTCCACACCCCCACGGCGTCCACACCCTCCATCATTTTACCACCTCCTTTTTCTTTGTTTAAAGGAATGTTTAGGAAACAAACCGAAGTTCCCGTTTTATCACCGTTCCAAGCGTATTTGGCCCACTTGATCCACAGTGCGGAACAAGGACTAAACTCAAAGTCTGCGCTGATTAACACGAAGACACGGGCACAGCGAGAAGGTTCCTTTCCTCCACCTCCATCCCCACTCACACACCTACCTTGGGATGCCGGGAGGCTCTGCAGCATCTCCCCCTTGGCCCATCCGCAGCTTCCCAGCGTGGTCTCCACCAGCCTGGCCTTTCATTCCTTTTCCTCGTAGGTGGAGAACTGTGACTCAGTGGTGAATCTTGGTATCAAGAGATCATCCAACACTCTACCATTCAGTTTCCCTGAACTGGAAAACAGTGGAATTTCCCTTCTCCCTCCCATCATGAACACTACGGGCAGTACCGAGTCCTGGGTCTGGAGAGGATGATTTACACCCCACGCTGAAGCTTGCACCAGGGCTTTGGAATTATGCAAAATATTGAAAGTCTTCACAGGCAGAGAAGAAGTAATTTTTGCATTTTTTGGGGGTGCTGATTGATGAGAAGCTGAGCATGAGCCAGCGGAACATACAGCCCAGAGAGCCAGCTGTGTCCTGGGCTGCATCCGAAGCAGCGTGGGCAGCGGGGTGAGGGAGGGGGCTCTGCCCCTCTGCTCCACTCTGATGAGACCCCCACCTGGAGCCCTGTGTTCAGTCCTGGAATCCCCAACATAAGGAGGACATAGAACTGTTGGAACAGGTCCAGAGGAGGCCACAAAGGTGATCCGAGGGCTGGAGCACCTCCTGTGCAAATACAGGCTGAGAGAGTTGGGGTTGTTCAGCCTGGGGAGGAGAAGGCTCTGGGGAGACCTTAGAGCGGCTTCCAGGGTCGAAAGGGGTTCCAGGAAAGGGGCTCTGGATCAGGGAGTGCAGGGACAGGATGGGGGGGAGTGGTTTTCAGCTGAAAGAGGGGAGATTGAGATGAGATCTTAGGGAGAAATGGTTTCCTGTGAGGGTGGCGCAGGTTGCCCAGAGCAGTGGTGGCTGCCCCATCCCTGGAGGGGTTCCAGGCCAGGTTGGATGGGGCTTGGAGCCCCTGATGCAATGCGAGGTGTCCCTGCCCATGGCAGAGGGGTTGAACTGGATGAGCTTTAAGGTCTCTTCCAGTCCAAACCTGATGTGCGAAAGCAGACAAGGGGGGCTGGGAGCATTTGTTAGAACTTGGCGTTGTTCGCCTTGAAGACCTTGGAAGTTGATAACAAAGGAGCCATTTTGGGTTATAGGGTTTGATTCTGCAAAACAAACCATTCTGTGACGTTTGATAGGCAAAACAAAGTCGCTCCCATAATCACACCATCCCACCTTCTGCTACATCATCTTTCCCACTGTAAAACAATGTGCAGTGGGGTGTCCAATTTGGTGAGCAATCGGGAAGAGATGCACCAAGACATTGGGCTGAACTCCTGGCCAAAGCGTGAGGGAGCTTTGATCTCTCCTCCAGCAGCTCAGCACAAAGGCTGCCGTTCATCCTCATGCATTCCTCCCATCCGCCTCTGTCCTGCCCAGCGATGGGTAAATGTAAGGATGCTTCAGGTTTGCGGTTGGATGCTCAGAAGCAGACACCAAGAGCGATGCTGCACGCTCACCCGCTCGCCCCAGGCTGGCTGGGAGCAGCCCTGGGCAGAGCTTTGCTCTCCTTCCGTCCTCTGTAAGGACACCTGAGCCTGCCCAGCCCACAAGAGGGGGCTTGGGGCAGGGCTGGGGTATTTAATTAAGCAATGCTTCAAAATGACTTTAGGAGCGCTGCTCCGGCATGGACGAAAGAGCTCGCCTTGCCTCCAGTTTCATCAACGTTAGTCCTGCCGGCACTCTGCTGCCTTTGGTGCAGCCTCTGCCTTCGCTGAGCAGCAGCACAGATGCCAAACGAATGAATCTTCCCAGCCCTCTGCAAAGTTTGGGTGGTTTTGTTCCCTCTAGTTTCTACCAGGCTGTTTCGAAGCAAGTGGCGGCACGTTGTGTGAGCTGATGGGAAACGGGAGGGCTTTTTCCATGCTCTCAGCTGGGAAACTCTGGAGCCTTTGGGCTGAATGGGTGATAATCCAGGGATAGCTCACCAGGGAGGACACGTAAGATGTTCCCTGCTTGCAATTAATCATCCAACACATCCACTCTGACATTATACATATATATATAAAAGCATCGATCCTCACCCTTCACGCAGCCAAACAGCACCGAACTCTTTACTGCAGTGTTTTCTAGAAATCACTCTTTTTATTTTTACTCCCTCTGATTATATTTACCTTTTTCCCCCCCCAAATCAAATGAAGAAATCCTTCAACTGACAAACTACTTCATGTAGTGACTTTCTACCAGCTGAGCGACAGCAGCTCTTTCAGCACAGCCTGCGAAGCACACGTTGGACAATGAGAGCAGAGGCAGAAGAATTTTCATACCAGGAGCTATGGGATTTAATTTATTTCAGTGCCAAATTAACAGCAGTGCTTTTATCAACACGATTGTGTGTCATGATACCAGCAATAGCACCAGCCAGGCTTTGTAACCCTGGTCTCTCGCAGTTCCTTGTTCCTTACTGGAAAAGATTGCAGTCATCAAAACAAAAGGGAACCATTTTCTCTCCTGGGAACAGATCGCAAAGCTCTCATAAGGCAAAACACAATTATGCAATGAGGCAAGAGACCGTCCTGGGCGTGTGGAGTCTTGCTGCACGCTCGCAGCACTCGCATTCCAGCCTGGGTGCAGGGGAGCAGCATGAAACCATGGAAGGCTTCACAGCAGCGCCTGCAAATTCCGCAGCTGTGCTGCAGGAAAAGCCACTGGGAACCTTTCCCCAGCGCTGTCCCAGCAGCAGCATCTCTGCTCCTCCAAAACCTTTTGGGACCCAGAGGGAGAACCCATGCCCTCGCCAGACTGTAGCCAAGACACTCCAAGGAAGATCACGGAGGGAAAGGCTATTTCTTTACATGGGATACGCAAGAAATCACAGGGAAATGGGGAACACAGCTATTTTATAAACATGGCAGTGGCTGCCAGAGACATCTTTCCATCAGGTCCAGGGAAGAGGGAAACGCAAGGATGCAGCGTGATTATTTCACTGAGCCAGACCTTGAGCTGCTCTGCTGCAGACGAGTTATGTTAGAGCCAAGGGGCTGGAGCATTGACAGAAGGAAGGATTGAGTTTATTAATCCTGGTGCATTCTTCTAGGCACAAAGGTAGACAAACAGGTTTACTCTACAGTATTAAATAAGAATGCAGCTTTTCATTGAAAGAGAGTGGTCTTAATCCTTCTGGCAGCCCCTCTGGTCCTTCCCATCCATCTCTGGTCTTTCCCATCTCCTCTTCTTGCTTGAAGCTCTTAAGCAAGCCATGCATTGCCTCTACACCCTTGTGTACAGAAGGGCAAAGCCATGCTGTGCTTCTGCAAACTGGGCTGGACGTGCATGTGTATGTGCCCACACAACACCACTGCTGGGTTACTTACGGGGTGAGCAGATTCAGAGCAAACCCTGTTCTTACACAGAGTGTGAATTGCTGTTCTCCGGTATCAAGTTTTGATTCTTGATCAGTGTTCTTCTATATAAGAAACCCTCCTTTCCAAACCAACAGAGAAAATAAAAACCAAAGAAAAAAAACCCAAACCAAACCATATTCCAAAAAATTAACAGCTTAACCCCCTCTAGACCATGGCTTTACCTTTACAATAAGGGGGAAGCCTCTTGTTAATACTACTTCAATCCTCTTAAGAGTCCTATCTAGAGGCTAGGCTGGCTCAGACACATTTATAGCTACAGGTCAGTTCTTTCCACCTGACACAGATAATGGTTGGTTGAGAACACCTGGTATGGTGTGGATAAAAGCTGGTGGCCCTGGTGAGGAAGAGTTGTTTATCTGTAGGGAGAAGGGTTTGGTTTCTGGTGTGTGGGGGTTGCTGTTGGGTTATGGTGAGCAGAGAAGGGGCTGGGGTAGAGCTGCATGTTGGGTCTGGAACAGAAGCAATAAGGGTAAGTAGGAGTGCTTCAGTGGAAAAAGGCATAACAAGGGGAATAAGGAGAACTTAATGCTTTAAAAAGTAGCTAAATGGGGAGCTGAAATGTTCATAGTATTTTTGATTCAGAGTTCTAAGAAAGAGTTGTAGAAGTGAAATATGCCTGTTTGTGGTTTTGGGCAGTTGCTGGTTCTTATTGATTACTTTGTGGGGGTTAAAGCTGATCATAGGCATTCTATTAACTTTGTGTGTTAGCTGCTTTTATTGTGTGATTGTTGTAAGTTGTGTTTATTTTGTCAGGGTTTGCTCCCTGTAGCTGTTACTATGATGTTACTAATGTACCAAAACACTGAGTATCTCTACTAGCAGGGATACCCACCGATACCGAAAGTTTTGCAGTAGGGAAGTTCACTTACGATATTTTTTTGTTTCTAGGAAAATCCTACTGAAGAAGAGTGAGTGGCATTTTTTCACGCTTGCAAAGGGATCTTCAGCTCTCAAATTCTTCGATGTGAAGGTATTCATGTGCAGAAGGACCCTGAGCCTCTCGAGTTTGCTCTTAAATAGGGCACAGCTCAGAACATCTGAAGGTCCCTCTGACTCATAGGTGGGAATCTCCTAATGATCTTAGTTATTTTTATACGAGCTTGAAAACACTCGTTGTACTGTCCTAGTGCAGAGAAGCATCGCTGCAATCGTCCAGTGAACACACAAAGCTGTGGCAGTGAAAACTGCAGGAGAGAGAGAGGAAGAAGAAAGTAAAGCACAAAAAGAAGATGAAATGGTAGGACAATATTAATATCAAATAAAGGTAGAAGACAACAAGAAGAAAAAGAACAACGAAGACATAACTAAAGGTGATAAAAGGATAATACAAGCAAACAACTTTAGCAGGGCTTTCCTTTTGTTTCCTCTCTTATTCTTGCTTTGCAAAGAAAAATGGGACAGCAGTTCACCAATGCACAAGGGGAACAAAGGGAGATGGATGTTGCCGAATTGCAGGAATGGTACAAGAAGTTTGTAGTTGAATGTCCCAGTGGGACCCTCTTCATGCATGAATTCAAGCAGTTCTTCGGGGTCCAGGATAACCAGGAAGCTGCAGAGTATATTGAAAACATGTTCAGAGCTTTTGATAAGAATGGGGTAAGTGGGGAAGAGCTTTTACAGTTATTTGCCTAATAATTTGCACACCTTCTGTGATTTGGAGGCTTTTTGGTGCTGTTCCCACGCTTGTTACTGTGCTTCATGAGACTGAAGCAAGGGCGATGGACCTGCTAGGGCAGGAGAAGGAGCACTGCTCTGTCTGGGCTGGTATGGATTTATCTGCTCGTAAATCTGCACAAATTAAGGACAGAATGTGCCTTTAAGGGACTAAGGATGACTTAAAAGGCTGATGTTGAAGCAGTGGCTATTTGAGACAGTATTGTTGAAAGATCCTCAAATAGCTGAGGCTGCAATAAAGTAGTTATCTGTCACGATTGAGGGGGAGTTGTGTTGGGGGGAGGTCCTATTCAGACTCACTATACCCTGGAGAAAGCACGATACACAGCGTGAACAGGTAACGTGTGATAAAGCACTGATTCTTTTGCTGCTTAAAAGTGAAGGAATGCTGAACAATTGGGACTTTCTGGTTTTGATTCCCTCTACCTGGGAAAAGAGGGCTTTCTGGTTTAGTAGCAGTTCGTACGTACCCACATATTGGTGCAGAAGAGCCTAATTCCAGCCTGCGGTGTGTTAGATACTCAAAGGAAATGTGATGTGGTTTCCTTTCTCATCTTGAAATGCGTAAGCAATGCTTGGTTGTTTTTTTCCCTTTCTTGATCACATTTGAAGCACGGGGTGGTTTGTTGTGTGTCAATACAGGAAAAAGGGAGGCATGTCTCTCATCTCTCAGGCATAGTGATTTCCTTTCAGCTTCCTTTGAAGCCAGTGGCAAACTTGTATTGAGGTGGCAACAAAAGTGGATTTGCAAGAAAGTATTAAGAAAGCTATGGAAGACGTGGTCTCGGAATTTGAAGTTGCTAAAGCTCAGGTTCCTGCCAAACCCTGGAAAGGCCAGGTCCAAATCCTGTTATGAAAGCTGTGCAGAAAGGGTTGCGGAGCAACGCATGTACGTAAGAGACAAAGTCCTGCTCCGAGTTTGTAGGAGTTGTCCTATTAAGACTGAAAATCTGCTTTTCAGAGACACTGGTACTTGGAGGTATTAAGAAAATTAAATTAGGCCCAAGTTCATGCTTTTGTTTAGTTATGCTCATGATATGTAGTTGAGTGGGACCTAAGGATTGAGCTGGATGATCTTTAAGGTGCCTTCCAACTCAAACCATTCTATGATACAATATTATGATTGTTAGTAATACAGTAAGAAAAGAAAATGAATCCTAAATTGTCTTTTTATGCTTACTGGCCTTGGCGATCCAGCAGTAGCGGGTTTTGGTCACTGTTACTGATGAGGTTTTTGTTGCCGGGGAGGAGATGTGCAACCTGGATCTTCCAAGGGTTTTGCTGCCTGGGCTGGAAGGGCCGGAAAGTGAAGTGGGGCCCCAGCTCAGCTCTAGAGTGGTGTTGGTCTGCATGAGGGCCGTGTGCCGGAGGACAGGAGGGAGCCCTGTGCTCCTTTGCTGCCTCTGAAGATTGTAGGAGGATGAACACCTGATGTAAACTCTTGATTGTGGGTGTTCCTGCTGCCCCCTCCTGAATGGTGATGTTTTTGTTGTCTGCCCTCCCCAGATGGATCAAGTTCAAACAAGGGGAAGGATGGAAGGAAGAGGTGTAATGGTTGGGTGTTGGTCTCATCTGTGAAGCAACTGTGATTGAGAATGGCAATCCCTTCCCAAAAGTCTGCCTCCTGATCTGATCCTCATCAGCCTCCCCATGCTCCGTGTGATCTGTGTTGGCTTGGGGTGTTTAAATTGCTCATTTCTGGAGTCCTGGTAGGCGTCCCCCTTATTGTGATGTAGGGAAACCACTTTGCTCTCCACTGTCCCTCCTGGGAAGGCATCTTTGGTGCAGTGGGATGTGGCTGTACTCACTGGTGGTCTTGGATTGGCACAAGTCTTCCATAAAGCAAAAAAATAAATAGCTCTACAGTAGATTATCCTCTTAGCAGTTCTTTTATCCAGGTTTCCAAAGCAGTTTTCTCTTAGCTGTACCCAGTCAAGTGCCATTGAGCTCCTTTTCTGTCTCTACAGGATAACACCATTGATTTTCTGGAATATGTAGCTGCCTTGAATCTCGTTTTACGAGGAAAACTGGAACACAAGCTGAGGTGGACATTCAAAGTGTATGACAAGGATGGGAATGGCTGCATAGATAAACCTGAGCTGCTGGAAATTGTTGAGGTAAGGAGGTGTTGCCTCATCACTTATTTAAGCAATCACAGTTCTTTGGCAATGTTATGTCTATGTGCTTGTGATAATCGGGTTTCAAGGCAGCTGTGGGGAGTGATGAAGTGAGAATGCCTGATCCTGGTGAAAGGGTCAAGTGCTTAGTGGTTTTGGTGGAGCCTGGTGGGGTGGCTGAGGGGTGGGTTCAATCCACTGTGGGCATCTTGGCCGGAGGTGCTGTGGTGGAGCTCCAGTATCTCCACTCTACCTCTTTCCACCTTTTCACACCAAGATCCATTGTACTGGTCGGTGGCAGAGGGTTCCTGAGTAGCTGGTGAGAATACAGAGAGACATAAATTAGTTCAGGAATCCCTTTTTTAATGATTCCTTTCTGAGTTTGTTCGGCAGTAAGTTCTAACTAGTGGCTGTGTGAAGGTGAGAGGAGGGAAGAGGCTCGGTCTGTCAGACACAGGGCACCTGGGTTCCTGCTTCAGGTAAACACCTCGGTGACGGCGCCGCTACCCTTGCGTAGCAATGCCTGCGAGACTGGATCGATGCTTATCAAATGCTTTAGGGTCTCGTGTGTAATACAGTATCGGGAAAACATCAGAAATGGAGTCTGTGGAGAGCAGGCCCTTATGGCTGGGAAGTGCTTGGCTTTTTCCCTGCGGTCCCAGGTGTGAGAGCGTTGGGGAGCTCGTCTGGGGCAGGGCCAATTATAGTTTTGAGGTCAACCAGGAATTGGCCAGAATTGTGTTAGGCCCTTGCTAATCCCTGCTGTGGGAAGACTTCAGACAAAACCCTTCAGCCAAGGAAGTAAAGTTAATAACAACTGGGAGGTCATCGTGGGAGGAATAGTTAAAATCTTCCTCTTGCCAGTGACAAAGTGGAACAGAAACTATGGGTCAAAGTATGTGTTAATGCAGGTTTGATCTTGCAGCGCGGGTATGAGCTCCTTGGGAGAGAGGGCTGGGTAAGTCCAGATGTGCCTGGCCTCAGATGTTAGGGAAAAAAAAGTCATACTCGGATGATTTCCTCATCTGTGAAACTCTTCCCTTGTTCTTTGGTCAGACCTCAGGGTTCCTTTGCTATCCGTGTCAGGGAAACAGGAGGGCAGCAGCTTCAAAGAGCAAATTAAGGAATTCAGTCCGTGTGAGGGTAAGGTCAGAGGTTTCATACACGTCTGAGGCTGTCAAGTGGCAGAACTTCCTGGGAAGGTTAAAACCACAGCCTTTGTGAGAGGCCTTTGCGCTGTTGGGAAGATAGAGGTCATTGCTTTTTCTTTCCCAGTCCCTTTCCTAATCTGTTAACTTCTTTCCAGTCTATCTACAAGCTGAAGAAAGTGTGTCGGTCAGAGGTGGAGGAGAGGACCCCACTGCTCACCCCAGAGGAAGTTGTGGACAGGATATTTCAGTTGGTGGATGAGAATGGAGATGGTAAGTGATCAATGGCTCAGATTGCATCCATGCGTAGTGAGGAGTTATCTCTGCTGGGCAGACCAGCTTTGATTACATCTGTCAATTCATCACCGAGGACTATTGCGTCACTCATATTGGACACATCAGGTTTGGTTCTGGGCTGTTTGTTAAATAGAGAATAAGTTGGTGCAGTAGGAGGGAGTCGTCTTGATTATCATTTTAATGTAAGATATGGGGAGGGGAGGGGTCACTATTGTCTGGATTTTGATGCCCCACGGATCTCATCCTTGAAAGCCTCCAGAGTGCAGGTCCCAAATTGGCCACAAACAGCCTGAGCAAAGCCAGTGGCTCCTCTGGGATCGGAGCCTGTGGGGTCAGACTTGCAACCCTCCTGGAAGAGCACATGTGAGCTGCTGCAACAGCTCATGGTAGCTAATGGGATGGAGTAGGAGTGAATGAGCTGCGTTACAGTGTGGTGGTTTGTCTTTCAGCCATGTGGCTGAAACACGGGGACATAATACATAGCTCTGATCTTATTAGCATGTTTTCTGAACCTTAGCTAGTTTTTTCCTTCTGGCCGTCCTCTTTTTGTCTTATCTGGCCTGTTTTGTCTCTCCATCCTGTGTCCTCCCCATCTCTCACACAGGGCAGTTGTCTCTTGATGAATTCATTGACGGGGCCAGGAAAGACAAGTGGGTGATGAAGATGTTGCAAATGGATGTAAACCCTGGGGGCTGGATCTCGGAGCAGAGGAGAAAGAGCGCTTTGTTTTGAGACAACTCTGCTTTGATATTGCTGAAAAGGTGATGCTGACCATGACTGTGGCTCCGGTACCCCAGGGTGGTAGAGGCTTTCCTTTTTAACACAACCTCAGCATCCATATGAAAACACCCGTGGTTTAAGAAGCCATATCTCGATCTAAAACCCATGTGCTGTGTACTGCTGGTACCCAGAGACTATTTTATGGCCCATAATAAGTCTTTCTGTGTACACAATACCAGGTTGGCCAGCTCATGTGTTTGGTTGCGCCCCAAGGAACAAACTTCGTGGCTTCCTGCAGCAGATCTTGGGCAGGGTTTTTAGTCGGACAGGTGGGATTGGGAAGTGAGGAATCCTGATGCAGTGGTGCTGTCTCCAGTGCAGCCTAGTGTTTGCATCATTCGTGCCTGCAGAGATATAAGCACATCGAACCGAAAGTGGCAGCAGGAGGTGCTCTGGCAGGTGTCACACAGCTGGGAACAGTCTGTGTGTAGCTGGGAACTGTACTACTGCTAATGGAAGAGCATAGATAGTGATACATTGGCGTTGAAGGTGAATGGGATTGTAAGCAGTAGCCAGAAGAGTACACGGAGATGAGGAAAAGGCAATATGTGGGCTGGACAGGATGCTGAGTGCTATAACTGCATCTCCCTCCTGTGGACCAGAGGCTGTTTCTTCTGTTCAGTCGGACCTGAGTTTCTCAGGGGCTGCAAAAATGCTGTTTCTGAACACTGAGCAGCGGTAGAAACTGTACCTCTTCCTGACAGCCTCACTTGGACAGGTTTGCACAAGTGGGGATTCTTTTGAGCCCCTTTTTCTTACAGAATCATCACCCTAGAGCTGCTTTTCCTGCCCTCTGAAAATTGGTGGAGCTCCAGGATCTCCAGGGCTGTCACCTCACTGGGAGCAGTTTAGTGTGGAAGAAGCAATAAGGTGGGGGGGAAAAGCAGAGTTCTGCCGCATTGCTGCAATGTGGGATTAGTGCTGCTTTATTGGCAGCACCACAGAGGGGAACGAGGACAGAAAATAGGAGTTCCTGAAGCAGTACAGTGGTTTTACACTGGACTTAATTTAGCCCCAGACTGTAGATAAGAAACACGTGCAGGTTGAGGCTGAGCTCTGCTATTCTGACCCATATCCTGCATAAATACTTGTATGTACAAAAAGGATTTGAGTTGAACTAATATTTTTGTTCACTTTTATTGGACTTACTTAGCAAGAAACATCTCTCCAGGGGAATTTCATGGGTTTTAGTCTTTTATTTTAATTTTTCCAGGGAATCAGTGGGCCAAGTCACATCCATGGCAAGATTTGTTATCCCTTTTTTTGTGGCCTTTAATGATGACTGTAGTGTCTTTTTGTTAGTTGAGTGTGCCGGTTTGCAGTCTTGTTGATTTAACCAGTGTTTAAATTTAGGAACACGAGGAAGTCTTCAGGGTAAGACACAGTGCTAGAGTTCAAATCCATCCGTATCTACTTCAAATAGCCTTTCTAGGAGTTCTCTGTCAATACACACTAGCTTGTGGCAGGTATTCTTATCAGAGCTGGCTACGCTTCTAGGTCATGCTGCAAAGCAGCTGTTAAACTCTTGACTTGAGCATGAATCCTTCAAAGAGCTGAAGGAAAAGATTCACTTTACTGACTTTTCCAGCCTATGGACCAATGTTTCCATGGGAGGATATATCTCTAACTCCATCTCGAGCACCATTGCTGCTTGCACAACTGAAGTGTCTGGTTCCTGTAGTTGCGTCCTGCAGGTCTACTGAAATGCTGTAAGCATTCTTCATCTCTTCGCCCGGTCGGACCAGGAGCTGTGTCCCTCACACCAGCAGTCCTCGGCCAGGGTGGTAGAGGGCATCCTAACACTGAGTGTTGGTGGAATTTTGTAACACGTGAATTGAATAAAGAGTTATTTATTAAGATTTTATCTGTTCTGTATTATTTTTTTTTTCACTTAGAATGAAGGCGAATTGTGCGAGCACCTGAGGATCTGACTGAAATAGTGGTCTTTGAAACTAGCATGATGAGTTTAAGGGAGGTGTTTGGGACAGTTAACCCAGATAAGGTGAATGGAAGGCAGAGATGTGCCGTTACTGCAGATGCAGAGTACGAAAGGAGTCTCTTCTGTCTAACTTCTGTGTAATGACAGTGAAAAGCGTAAGTGAAGCATGAAAATAACAATTCTCAGTGCAATTTGGAGTAGGTATGATAAAGTGAGCTTAGTGTGGCAAGAGGACCCCTGTTAAGGCACTGCTAGGACTAAAGCAGAAACCTTGAAGCAATTAGGGTTCAAAGATGGGGATGGAGAGGGGCTTTTGATCAAGGACTGCAGGGAGAGGAGTGGGTTTCAGCTGAGAGAGGGGAGATTGAGATGAGATCTGAGGGAGAAATGTTTTGCTGTGAGGGTGGGGAGGCCCTGGCCCAGGTTGCCCAGAGCAGTGGTGGCTGCCCCATCCCTGGAGGGGTTCCAGGCCAGGTTGGATGGGGCTTGGAGCCCCTGAGCCAGTGGGAGGTGTCCCTGCCTGTGGCAGGGGGTGGGACTCGGTAAGGTCCTCTCCTACCCAAACCATTCCATGATTCTAAAGCCTTGGACTGGGATGCTGCATGCCTCCACCTCCTCTGGCTGGGGCAGACTGAGGGTGGTAGCGCTGTGCACAGCAGGTAACGCTTGTTTTGGGGCTGGTGTAGCACCATGGAAAATTGTTTCTCTTGTCAATCGTGTAATCTTCAGTTAAGGCATTGTAAGATGCTTTGGTCTTATACCTATGGATATAAAAATAGGACTAAACACTTTGATCTCCACCCAAACTTGATTCAACAGTCGCATCAAGGGGTTGATGTCAGGCTTTTTGCATAATCCATTTTTCCAGACCTGTGGCCCAGCTAGAATTGGATTTGGCTGATCGGATTTCGTCTTAGTCTAAGTTGGGAAACAGGATGGCCTGGAATAGGCAAATGCTGTGTGATTTTTGTTGTTTTTCTTTTCTGAGCTTCTACCATCTGCTTCGATGTTTGATGCCTCTGAAGTCGGGTAGGATTGGAGGCAAAATAATCGGGTTAGAAAGTTGAAGGTGAGGGTGGCTGGCGGTGAGAGGGGACAAGAGCCAAGGAGGCTTTGCATCCTAAAATGCTTTGGAAGGAGCATTCCCAGTGAAAGCACTAGAAATAATGAGGCTGAGAAGGAAGGAGGGTAATTACATCTTGCTCTGTGCTAAGCCGTGCGCTTTGTCTGTGCACTGGCTGCTCAGAGAGGGGAGGCTCACTCGCAGGGAGCCGGGGTTCGGTGGCTGTCCCAAGGGAAGTCTTGTGTCCAGGTCATTCCCAAAGCACCGTGTGCAGCTTCCCTATGATAACATCACAGTGAAATACAGAGCGGCCGTGCCAGGGCTTAGGCAGTGTGGTGCTGGTCGCTGTGGGGACTTCGTTGTGGTCTTGTCATACTTGGTTGTTCTCTCATGTCACCTGTGTTCAGCTGTGGCCAAATAGAAGAACATTCCTTTCTTTCTTTCCTTTTCCTCTTGGAAGGGAAGTGTGCCTCAGAAGGACAGAATCGATCTCAAACATGTGTTATCCTTAAAAACCTTGTATTTAAGGTAACTAATGGTGTTTTGAGATACATGGAGTGGGAACGCTGGAGCTGTGCCATAGAGCAGCCGCATTCCATGGGGATAAGAGACCTCTGGAAGGACCTGGCCGAGAACCAGTTTGATTTCTTCAATCCCTGACATGTGAGGATGTAAAAGGAGATGTTATTTTAGCTATTTGCTGTCACTCAGTGTCCTGCGTGTCTGGGTTTGCTGTCCCAGAGCCCCCTGGCTGCGTTCCCAGCACATTCCTGGGACAGAGGTGTCTGCACTGGGGGGGGCCTGGCCTTGCTGGGCAGCAGAGAGCATGCGGGATGGGAATGGGAGCAGGGACAGGACAGGGTGGGGAGAGGGATGGGATGGAAATGGGAACAGAGACGAGAGGGGATGGGGAAGTAGATTTTTGTAGAATCATAGAATAGTTTGGGTTGGAAGGGACCTTAAAGATCATCCAGTTCCCACACCCTGCCATGGGCAGGGACATCCCACTGGCTCAGGCTGCCCAAGGCCCATCCAACCTGGCCTGGAACCCCTCCAGGGATGGGGCAGACACCATGTCCCTGGATAACCCGGGCCAGGGCCTCACCACTCTCATGGTGAAGAAATTCTAGCTAATGTCCAGTCTAAATCTGCCCCTCTCCAGTTTGTACCCATTCCCCCTCATCCTATATCCCCACAAGCCTTTGTGAACAGCCCCTCTCCAGCTTTCCTGGAGCCCCTTCAGGCACTGGAAGGTCACTATAAGGTCTCCTCTGAGCCTTCTCTTCTCCAGGCTGAACAACCCCAACTCTCTCAGCCTGTCCTCGTAAGGAAGTGCTCCAGCCCTCCAATCATCTTTGTAGCCTCCTCTGCTCTCAATCACATCATCCCCCATCGTGTACTGAAAATGGGGATTGCCCCAATCCAGGCGCAGGACCTTACATTTTCAGGGATTTGAGGATTTTCAGGATATGGTTTCATTGGCATGATGGGGCTGGGCTGACGGTGGGACTGGATGAGCTTAGAGGTCTTTTCCAACCTTAATGATTCCGTGAGGCTATAAATTCTGCTGCAAGGAGTGTTGGACACTGGGTAAACAGCTCAACTGAGCTCCAAGAAGCCCATTGCAGCTTAATCTCTCGCAGTGCCATAACTGCTGGCCCATCAAAGGGTTCCTTTCTGTGGCCTTCTGGTTTGTGTGCCCATCCCACAGCGCCGGAGTGTGAAGCAGGCTGCCAGAGGGAGGTTTCTGCACTTACATGAGAGACTCTGTCCTACTGAAGACAGAATGATTTATTGAAAGAGAGAAAAAGTACAACCTTGAATAATATTGTACAATATCTTTATTAGTTCGCTATAAGATTGGAAGTACAAAAGCTTCCAGGTAAAATGGTCAAATGAAAAAGATGTGCAGGAAGAAGAGTCAGTTGCTTATGAATTGCAAGAATCCAGTGCTAAATAACAAGTCTTTCAGCTGGGCAAGATATCCTTCCCGCTGTCCTGTATTGCCTCACCGTGCCTGAAACTTGTTCCAATCGGATGAGGAAACTCCTCTCGAGGAGCAGCCAAGGCGCAGCCCCGGCTCGGTGCAGGACGGTGGGTGGTGTGGGGGCGAAGCCGCTGCTCTCGCAGCCTCCGTTGTGCGTGTGCTGGGTCCTGGGTGCAGTCCCTGCTCATGGGTAATTAGCACCGGCCGACAAGGTTGCTGTCCCAGGATACAGTAATAAGGGGTGACTGGGTTTTATTCCATGGGAGACAATTCCTGAGCCCACTTGGAGGTTGTGGTACCCGTTGCTGCTCAGGAATGCTCGGGTACGTGCAGATGCTCGTGGTGCAGACGCTGCCTCTGGCCCCTCTCCGGTGGTTCTCCCCTCTGAGCTCCACGCAGATGATTTGCTGCCGTTGCAGCCAAAGCCACGCGATGCTCAAGGATGCCACGGAGAGTAACTCGCAGGAGAGGTTGTTGTATAGGAGATAGGACATGCAGGAATAGTCCTACAGACATCTAAATCTTCTCCATGGTGGGTTTCTGCCATTGCAGCCTTTCCTACTTCAAGGAGAACCATTCCCTGAAAGTTCAGCTAGTTGTTAAAAAAGGCACCATTGTATGTTTTTAATGCTTTTAAACAAAGAATAGCCACTGCGTTCACCACTCCGCTGCTCTCCTTTTTCTAGCTCGGATATTTTTACCTTTCATTATCACTAATGATTGCTAATATAATTATAACAAATCGCAGAACAAGTGACCAAAACTGCTGATCTCCTGCTCTAGAAATGTATATGGGAAGAGAAGGTTTGAGTCTGCTTTCTAGGTGTCCCTGGGGACCCCCTCGCCCCAGGCAAAGCACTGGGCAGCCCTGGGGTTCGTCCCCCGCGGACACTGCTGTTGCCCGTGGCCTTGGCGTGAATTTTGAGGCTTTCTCCATGCCTTATCTGCCTCTCCTCTCGCCGGCTGGTGCGGTGGTATGGCCAGGGCGGTGCCTGGTGATCTCCAGTCTTCCCCAGCCCATCAGCCAGGGGAGCAGTGCCTTCAGAGCAGATCCCGGTCCCTGCACTAGCGGGATAGTCTATTGCTTGTTGCACCGGCGCTGGGACAGCTCACCAGTTCCCACAACCACAACTCGATTTGTTTTAATAATGCAAAGGGGAGAAAGTAGAGATGGAGAGGAACGCGTCCCAGGAGCCTACTGGGCAGCGTTCGCTGCCTGCTCCTTTTCTTGTGGGTTCTGCCCATCGTTCTGGATCAGTTGGACGATGTGGGTCAGGTCCAGGCTGCGGGTGAGGATGTCGAGCAGCACTTCATCCTTCTGTACCCCATCCATGAACTCTTCCAGGGAGAGCTCGCCTGCGAGAGCACGGTCAGAAAAGGTCAGTGAAATCCTGCAGCCTTTCTTTCATTGCCTATGGAAAAGCTGGGGGGGGGGGCTCTTGGTCAGGGAGCACAGGAACAGGGCGAACGGGAAGGCTTTTTAGTTAAAAGAGGGGAGATTGAGATGAGATCTTGAGAAGAGATGTTCTCCTGTGAGGGTGGGGAGGCCCTGGCCCAGGTTGCCCAGAGCAGTGGTGCTGCCCCATCCCTGGAGGGGTTCCAGGCCAGGTTGGATGGGGCTTGGAGCCCCTGAGCCAGTGGGAGGTGTCCCTGCCCATGGCAGGGGTGGAACTGGATGGGCTTTGAGGTCCCTTCCAACCCAAACCATTCCATGATTCTTCTCCCTCCCCCAGCAGCCTCAGAGCAGCCTCCCAGGAGTCTCACAGACATAAAACAGAGCCCTTTGTGAGGTCCCTGGTCTGTGTCTTGTTTACCCCTAAACCCCACGCAGATGCCCACCCTGCCAGGATGGAGAAGGAGAGTTTGCAGTGTCCCCTCAGGTTGGCTGCAGCCCATGGGAGCTAAACCTTCACGCAGAGCCGCTCTCTGCAGGCTCCCCCCTGATGTCCTGCTCTTTGGGACATCCAGGACCTGGCAGACCGAACTGCAGGTAAGGGAGGAGTGGGAGCCGTAGTTGGCATCACGTAAGCAAGTTCCTTACCGTCTCCATTTATATCAATTTTGTCAAACACCATGTTTGTGAATTCCTCAGCCGTCATCGTTTCGTTGCATCGATTGATGGCCCGAATAGCCTGGAGAGAAAGGACACAGAGAACAAGGACTGAGCGCTGTGGGCTTTGTGTATCCGTCGGTACAAGTGGTAAGCAACCTGACACGAGAAACCAAACTTTTCTGCAGGAATAAGTCCTTTCTAAAAAACCGGAGACTAAAATAACTTAAAAAGGCAATCAATGCATTAAAAGATTAAGCAGGCACACTGGGATAAGCCAGTTCACCTCTGGAAATCCTTAGATTAAAGCCAAGTGCTTATCTGAGCCTGGGTTTCGGTGGCTGTGGTTAAACATGGGGCCGCTGCGTGTCGGAGCGTGCAGGTGCCGTGGGGCGCGGGGCGTTGAGACGGGTCTGGCCAGGAGGCCAACCCGGTGGGAGGACACGCAGAGGACACACAGCCGGTTTGGGCAGTGCCTACTAATGTACCAGGGAGTTGTCTTTCAGGCTGGAATATTCCTATTACGATCTCTCTGTCTACCTGTGCTTAATAACCATCGTCTGTGAAAGAAGGTGGAAAAAGCAGAGGCCACTCACTTTGATGATGTTCAGCAGTTCTCCCCGGTCAATGCAGCCGTTCCCATCCACATCGTAAAGCTTGAAATACCATCGCAGCTTCTGATCCACCTTCCCTTTCAGGACCAGACTCAGGGCTGCCACATACTCCATAAAATCTATGTAGCCATCCTAAAGGCAGAAGGTAAGAAGCCAGGTGAGATTAGAAGCCAAGAGTCAGGCAGTAAGTGATTTTCCTGGTCATTTATGGAAGTTCCTACTGGAAGCAGGTGGCTGGCATCTTGAGGGCAGGGGTTAGGGAGCACAGCAGAAGGGGCTTGGCTGATGTTTGGACTGGATGATCTCAGAGGTCTTTTCCATCCTTAACAATTCCATGTATCTCCTGCACACCCACAGTTAAAGCCAATGTGTTCTATGGTGAGGGCTCCACATTGAGCTGTGCAGAGCCATTATAGGTTGATAATGAACAAACCTGGTGTCTACACGTGGCGTGGGGACTAACGAAGCCTCGAAAGCCTGCCTGTGCTGAAGGAATTGCTTTGTGCAAAGCAGTGATAACTCAGAGGTCAAAGAGAAACAGGCTTACGGAGATGAACTCTGAGGGATTACCTAATGTCATCCTGTCTGCACACACCTACAGCTCTCTCCTGCTGCGCAGGGACCTCGCACGCAAACCACCAGGAGAGGAAAAAAACCCAGGAATTGTCTCAGCATGTTGCTGACGTCTTGGGCTGGCAATGCTGCTCTATCCCTGTGCCATTTGTGTGCCTGCTTCGCGTTTGGTCCCATCAAAAGCACATTTTTATCTCTGCCTTTCCTCCTAGGGGTTTGCCCATCACTGGCTGTGGCATTAGGGTTTTTCAGCTGGGTACGCAGAGAGCTCACCAGCCATAAGCTGGGCTGGGGTGAGCCCACGTGCCACCAACCCACCTCCAGCCACCCCCTTGTGATGCCCACAGCTCTGAGGAAACCTGCTAAAACATGGATTGCCCACCACGGAGCATCTCAACAGCACAGACCATTGAGATACAAAGCGCTTTGGAGGAACAGGCTGCCCAGGGCGTTGGTGAAGTCTCCATCCCTGGAGGGGTTCGAAGAACGTGTGGCTGTGGCACTTCAGGACATGGTTTAGTAGGTATGATGGGGCTGGGCTGAAGGTTGGACTGGATGAGCTCAGATTCTCTGGAAATGGCACGTACTGTAAGCCACGGAAAGCCTTTGGGAGGGAATAAGCCAGGGTTTTGTCAATGAACAAAGCCACCGCACTGCGGGGCCGGTTCAAGAAGAGATCATCTGCTTTATCCTGCTGCTGCAGCAGCCAGATTAGGTATAAATAGCTCCTGAGCCCCATTCCCAGCAGGATTTCCTGCGCATCAATTCCCTTTCCAGGCATGCATTCAAACACGGGGCAGTGAGCGAGGGAAAGGCCAAGCACAAACCAAACACCTGAAGGATTTGGGGTCTGAACTGTATTGTTTTAGTGGGATTAAGCCCCACTAAAGCCCTTCGAGTTGCCATAAAGTATATTCCTCTTCCCACAGGAGGTGCAATTGCAAACCATTTGCAAGTAAAGGAGGATGTTGTTTCCTCTCAGAGACTCAGCATCCATCTGTTTCCCTGGCACGGCTTCTGAGCCGGGAGAACAGCGCTCCAGGACTGCCCTGCTCTGAGGTCCAGCCCAGCCACAGCCCCGGGTGCAAAGCCTCTCGTGCAGGGATGGAAGAGCCTGAACTCCTTATCGGATGGGACTGAGCCCAGGTAATAAAATCAATGAGAGTGTAATCCATTTGTATATGAAAACAATAGAAAACCAATCCCGCTCTGTTCTGTAAACCAATGTTCACGCCACGCTGCGCGGCTTGGGAACACGCTGTTCCGGCAGGAATTCAGCGCTCCTTCTCCCGAGGCTCACTTGTTCCTCACTGTCACAGCATGCAATATCAAAGGATTAAAGGACATTTCATTTTAAAGGAATCCCAGAGCAACAGATAAACCCCCACAATTTGAGTATCTTAAAAGGGAAATTGTGGCTGCCCCATCCCTGGAGGGGTTCCAGGCCAGGTTGGATGGGGCTTGGAGCCCCTGAGCCAGTGGGAGGTGTCCCTGCCCATGGCAGGGGTGGGACTGGATGGGCTTTGAGGTCCCTTCCAACCCAAGCCATTCCTTGACTCTACGACATCACTTCTGAGAGAAGTTTATTTTCTCCCAGAACGGTCAGCATGCAAGGAGTTTCTGGTGACATTTTTCACCTTTTATAACTGATTTTACAATTTCTGAGGCCCCAGAGGGTCAGACCAGGCACACGTGGACACACATCTACTTTGCATACACCCAAATACACCACACGCCAGCGCAGACAGGGAGCAGAGCGCAGCCCGAGTGGGAAGGACAATATTTACCTTATTAAAGTCAAACGTCTCAAACATTTGCTCAACGTATTTGTTCGCTGACGGACTCAGGTTTTTCAAGCCAAAAAACTGTTTGAACTCATAGAGGGTGAGTTGGCCAGAAGGACACTCCGTCATGAACTTCTTGTACCACTGGTGGCATTCGGTAGTGCTCAGCTCCTCCACAGATTTCCCATCCATGTTCCCCATCTCCACACCAAACGCTGGTCACTTTGCAGCAAAAATTGGTTGTCTTCTGGAATTTAAGGGCTTGCCTTTGAATTCTGCTTCTTGTCTTTCAAGTCCAAATGTCCCGATCACCGTATCCGGAAAAACCAAACTGCCTTGTGCATGAGCTGTCCTGATTCAGTGCTGGTGGTGATGGAAGCAGAAGACAGCTCTCGACAGGAAAACTCAAAAGCACAAAACCTTCTTCAAACAGGAGGGTGACATTTAAGTACCCTGCAAATCCCTTCCTGGCCAATGAGGCTCAGGGGGGTGATGGGCTCCTGCCAGGCATTAGGAGTTTGGGGTTAAAAATAGAAAGGAGGTAAAATGGGAAAGTCTTGGAGATTACAGGGCTAGCAGGAGATTATAGGGGTGGAATTTTCTCCGTGATGGTGTAATCTCCTAATCCACTTCATTTATGATTTTGAGTGGGGTCAGATGAGCAATAACTGTTTCACCAGTATTAGAGTAAGAAGAAAGAGAGAAAGCCGCTCAAGGCCTCTGTAGTGTTACTGTTTTGTCTCCCTGAGACTTGTTTTGGCCAGAGGGTTTCTAGACGGGGCCCTTCATTTGAGCCTGAAATTCAGAGAGGGAAGCATCCTTGCAGCCCCTGTAAGAGGTGCGGTATCGGAGTGCATTTGGTGCGCTGAGCCAAACATAGAAACATAATTGAGTTGAATGGTAAAGCTTTAAGTGCTCTAAATGCAGACACCAGATGTTACGATGACTTCCTGAAGGGAAAACCTCCTCTCCATCCAACTGCCAGGTCCCCTTGTTCACTCCTCTGGTCCTGCCAGGCAATAGTTTCTCCCACGGAATCGCCCCATGCATCCTGGCATCCCATCCTGGCTGCTGCGCTGGGACCGGTAGAGTAGAATGCAGCTTTGATTTCCATTTATGATGAATTGCCACGAAAAACTCTGTGTCAACAGGACCAAAACTGATGTTATTTTGGCCCTGACACACAGCATTCAGGGATAGACTGTGAGATCAAAAAGTAGATCCTCCACTAGTGATGAAATGGGTGCGAATACTGGATCTCCACCCACAGAATCTGTCCCATAACACTTCCATTTTCATATCTGATGACTTTAAGACAAAAAGACTGGCTGGCTCTCACGCACTGCGGAGCTTAGTGTTGCTTCCGCACCGAAGGAAATTAGGAACAACTGTGCTAAAGCAGGTGGCATTACACAATGGTGAATCAGTTATGAAAAAGGAATTAGGCTGAGGAACACTAATTGGATGCTCTAATCCTGAAGCTCACCAGCGAGGTGAGCTGTCACCGAGTGCCCTGGGCTCTGACCCAAGGGGACATGGCTGGGGTCACCCGTCTTGAAGCACTGAGAGGGGTTGAGGTAGCTGAGCATTCATTAGTAGCAGAAATGTTGTGCATTAAACGTGGCTATGGGCTCACCAACTGTTTCAAGCATTTGCTAATGGTGCATCCAGTTCCCCAAATGAGCAATGCAAAAGCTGAATCATTTCATGCTGCGTTCCAGGGAAAAGCTGTAGGGGCATGTCAGATGAATTTCAGCTCCTATTGCTGTCTCATTTGGAGTGAAACCTGCTTTTCCATTCGCTGAGAACAATACTTTGCCTGCATCTAGCTTAGGGAAAGAAGTCCTTGCAAAAAGGGAGCAGAATTTACACTCAGCTGAAGAAGCTGGTGAACCCTTTCCAGGTTTTGCAGTGTGTGCTAAGGCCAGGCTTGTGCAGATGAGCAGGACTGGCCATTCCTGGAGCGCTATGTGCTGCCGACACCCAGTACCTCCATGAAAACAGTTGGAATAAATGCCAGGACAAGTCAGACTGGGTTTTTAGAGCAAAACCCACACCGCATGTTTTTCTGGGGAGCAGTGACATGGTCTCACCGCTCATTCCTCGGCTCACGTGCTCGCTGCTGGTTGTAAATCACACACTCTGTGGGAAGCTGAAGGCACAGTTGTCTCTGGTTTCATTGCTTAGGGTTTATTGCTCTCAGCTATCACTTTGTGCTCGGGATGGATCCCCATTTCACAATGTTTGCACTCGAGATGTCCATCACCTTCTTGGTGTGATCGGTGCTGCGGTTGTAGCGGTACCCTCAGGTTGGCTTCTGTGCGGTGTAGAAGGGTCTGTACGAGTTGGAGATGCGTGGATTGTAGAAGACAAACTTGAAGGAGTCAGGCTGACGGCCCCAAAGTAGGCAATGAAAGGCATGAAGCGAGTGTCCAAAGTCTGGTCCTTGTGGTGATGTGCTGGAGGCTGCTGGCGTGTTGGGGTGGGCGTGAGAGACCTCCTGTATTGCCTTGGTGTCCTCCATCCCTTTTGGTCTCCTGCGGTTTTTGCCGGAGGCTTCTGGTGGAGCCAAGAACCCAGACAAATGTATTGCAGTTGCCTCCACAATTTGTCATCCTCATCAGAGCTTAAGGTTCTGACATGAGTTGTGTGCTGGTGACCAAAATAAAACCAGGAGAGCTTAGGGAGAGCCAGAGGGCTTGTGCTGGCTGTAAGGACAGTCAACAGAGGGCAAATGCTGAGAGGTCAGATATTTACACTCTTTGGCTAAAAATCTAAGGTGGTGTTATTTAAAGAGAAAGTGAAAATCAAATGAACTGGAAATAAGGCAGCGACTTACTGAAAAAGTAAAGTGTACTGAGAGAACGCACACGATGAGAGTCGAAGGTCTTGATTCTCTCTTGCATTTCAGCTGGTTATTTGTGACAGTGCAGAGTGAATATAAAGCTTTTGATGTTCCTGCTGTCGGTCTGACCTGCCTTACGCATTCATCACTTGAGGGTGATATGGCTGGACTTGATGATCTTAGAGGTCTTTTCCAACCTTAATGATTCTATACGAAGTCTTGGCACAGAGGAGCCCCTGGCCCAGATCAAGGTTTCATTTCTAATAGCTATAAACGACAGAAATACACGCTCCTCGTAGAGTCTTCTCCAAACCACAGCTGTGACAAACCAGTCTTGCCCCACAAGACAGGGGTCTCACTGATGGCAAACACGTAGCACCATGCTTTGCAAACGCAGCTCAGAAGGCTTCTGGTCCCTCTGCAGGGACCTAACACCACCCTGCGCCCCTTCTCACCATCCTAATTGGTTTTGCCGTAACTCTTAGTGGATATTTCCCCCCCAAATGGGAAAAATAGGTTTGCTGACTCTTGTGAGGCAAGCTCTTCCTTGTCATCAGCTGGGTCACATCTCAGAAGCCTTGGAGCACTGTCAGTGCCATCAGTGAGCGTGGGGGACCGAGAATCACAGAAACAGCCCATTTTGTCACTCATGGCTGCTCCAAGGCCGTGCTTGACTGGGAAAAGCATTTCTGCTGCTATTATTTAACCATGACTCAGTTATCTTGTTTTCGTTGATGACACCTCTGCGCTCATGGAAACTCACTCTCCCCCTGGCAATTATCCGATTTACTCCCAGGCGTCCTAAATAAATGCTTTGCTGCCTTGTGCTTTATTTTTAACCTGGTAAAGAGGTTTCCTAGTTTCCGTGACGCTTTGCCTTACTTGCTGCTCTATTTCTGTTCCCTGTAGGTGGCTCTGAGCACTGGCCTCTAAACCTATTAGAGGGGAACACCCGCAAATTGGTTAGAAATCTCTTTAAAGCCTTGGAGGGAAATTACCAGATCTGTCCCCTGGGTTCACTACCTCTTTTTGTCACTCATTTCCTCAAGATAGCCTCCTGGCAGATGCTTGAAAGGCTCCGTTGCTGGAGCTCAGGACAAATGTTGCGTCAGCAGTTACTGCTGCAAGGAATCATCAGTCCTTTTTTTCCACAGGGTATAAAATAGTGGGATTTTGACTCCCGAAGAGCAGATTTTACGCCATATCAGCGTGATTTGTGTATCCCCGCTCGGAACACACTTGCGTTTGTTCAGAAGTTCTTCACCTCGATGCATGATTATAACACATGGCTTTTCTCACTTTGGAAGATAAGGGACAAGTACGCACACGACTGCGCTGCCGCAAGTGCATCCACCCAGCAGGGAGGCATTAACGCTATTAAAGCATCGGGGTGTGGAGGTGAAGCCGTAGCTACTTTGAAAACCCAACTGCTAAGTCACGTAGATGCTTTTGAGACGGGCAAGCCTTGCCGGCTCTTGGCAGAACAGGGCTGGTGGTCATTGCCGGTGACGCGCAGGACACCACGCCAGGCAGTGTCAAGCGTCAGGCTTTGCTCTTGTGATGGGGTCTGTCTGCGCTGGGGGTTAAAACTTGACAGAAATATCCTTCGTGCCCGGGTGAGAGCACCCTCTTACGTGATCACCCTCTTGGAGGGGAAGCACCAGCTCAATGTCCACAGCGCTATTTATGGCACTACCGGAGCTCTGTGCCTGAATTTAGAGTCCCACCTAATCCTATTGCATTCAGTCATACCTTTAGAGATCCCTAATCCCTCCCAAATTGTTTGTTGTCTCCCCGGGGAGATTCCCCACGGGTCGGGTCACAGAGAGAAGAGTGACTTCGATAAGCAGCAAAGCACGAAGGGTTCAGACATCCATCAAAGCGTCCCCCTGGGCAGCTGTGGTGCCGCCAGGAGTCCCCACTCCCACGCTCGTCCCTGCGGAGCCATCGCAGGACTATCAGGTGCCGTTTGCTCTCTGCCCTTATCAGCAGAGCAGCCGGGTGGATTTGTGCAGCAGGGGAGGGATGATGCATCACGCTGACACCTTTTTGTCCTGGCCACCCATAGGCAAGGGTCTTCCAAACCCCTTCCTACGGGAATGGGAGTCCCTCCTGCCAAACCGTGAGCCAAGGGCTCCCAGCTGCGAGGTCACGTCCTTGGGCTGCCTGGCGTGGGGCTGGAGGCAGCGCTGGCAGGGCCATCACGGACACCCAGAGCCATTGGGACACCCGAGGTGTCACCGGGGTGGTGGCTGTCACCAGGCTGAGCAGAGCTCCTCGGGCAAAGGGTGCAGGGGGTTGGGAATTAGGAGGGTGCTGTTTCTCCAGAGCTGATGGGACAGGGGAAGCGTTGCATCCTGATGGAAACCAGCACTGCTGCCCATCCAGACGGAGCACTCTGGGCTGCTCTGCTGGCCCTGCCACCCCCACCAAAACATGGCTTTGGCAGCACAGACCTGTTCCCCACCACAAACACGAGCTGTTCCTCTTTCCACAGGTGCTTTTAGCTGTTCTGCAGCCACACACGAGGGTTTCTCCTCCCATCCCTCCCTCCCTCTTTTGGGTCCGGCTGGGAACTGCGCTGCACAAGCACTTTGCACACCTGCAAAGTCAGATCTGCCATGCGGCTCCTCACATTGATGCAAAGGCAGATTGTACTGGGGTGTTTACCCATCTCAGGATCAAAGGCAGCCCCACACCACGGTGCCTTACATCAGAGCAGCGCTCACATTGCCATTTCTATGCTATAAAGCCTGCTGGTGATATTCCCAGTGCTTCCCAGTGCTTTGTGCCCAGCCCAGCCCACCGGTTCCTGGAGCTGAGTGGCCTCTGTCGCTCAGGAGACTGCAGCAAAGTGAAAGTTGTCCCCTAAAAACACATCCCTGCCACCAACGAGGGCATCTTCTCTGCGTCCTTGGGGTTTGCACTGCAGAAGTCAGCCCAGCGCCACACCTAGCACATTCTTCTTGCTGGTCCTGAGCTGCTTCTGAGGGAGGTTCGTGCTTTCCTGGGAGGCTCTTTTGGAATTGTTCAGCAGCTTGTGTTCACTGGGCTAATAAATTCACCTCAAAACACACATCCCTTCATGTTGTGAGGAGGATGTTTTCTTACGCTCACCACCCAGGGTGAGGCAGAAGCGTCGTCGGTGGGGTGGCACGGGTGCAGCTCTGGATTCCTCCTGCCCCAGGGTAGAAGAACACCTTGGGAGCAGCTGTCAGCGAGCTGAATCATGCTTTCCCATTCCCACAGAGCATCGCCACAGCCCTGCAGCCCCTTTGAAGTCTCTCTAGTTTTGTGGGACACCTTCCTGCAGGAGTCTAAGGTTCCTCATTCCATGGATTTTATTGGCTTCTTTTCTTAAAATAGTTCCCCTTTTCCTTCCCCTTTTCCCTGACCTTATCTCTCTTCTTATGGTGCTCAGTTCACTCCATAAAAGACTGGATGTCAAGAATGGTGCAAACCTCGCCTGTCTTCATAGAATCATGGAATCATGGAGTGGTTTGGGTTGGAAGGGACCTCAAAGCCCATCCAGTCCCACCCTCTGCCATGGGCAGGGACACCTCCCACTGGATCAGGGGCTCCAAGCTCCATCCAACCTGGCCTGGAACCCCTCCAGGGATGGGAAGATCTCAGCAGAACTGCAGTTGCGGGTCCCCGCGCTTTGTTCCCTGCACAGAGAGCTCCAGGCGTGCAGCACTTGGATTCTTGCAGGATTAGTCCCTCTCCCTGTCTCACCCAAAGCGCAGTTAAGATAACTGTCCCGCTAATTGCAGCCCTTGCACATGGAGCCGTCCCTCCGGCATCGCCTGCTGCTCCTAGAGCAGATTTCTGGGAGCTGGGCACAGGCTGCCCATGGAGCCTCCTCCATCCCAGCTGGGAAACGGCATCCAACAAGCTGGATGGAGCTGCAGACCCGACTAAATTGCCTGAAATAATTATAGCCCCTAAATCGCAGCCCCAGGATTGGCTCCACGTGGCGCAGCATGTCACCCTTCCCTTCTGCATTTGCCATTCATGCTATTTCTCTGTATTTTGTGACAATTTATGCCAGATTTTCCTGTAGGAATGTCATAACAGTGCTTGTTTTAAATTGTTGCTGTGTGATTTAATGCCTTACCCCACTCTGTCCTTTGTGGCAAGAAAAGGCAGCGGAAAGCTTGATTTCAAAGTGTTTAAATGGTTGGACTCGATGATCCAATGGGTCCCTTCCAACCTAGTGATTCTAGGATTCTATGAAATAAGTGCCACTTATGCCTGGGAAAAGCAATCTCTATAATTTTGACTCTCAAAACGTAGTGGAAATAGAAGAGGATACAAACCAGGATGATCTTACCTTGAAGCTGTGTTTCAGAGTTAATGTTTTGACAACTGTTTTGGGTTTAAAGTTCTCCAGCATTTATTAATAACCGATGTTACCCATTAACTCTGGTTTTCCCTGTAGAATATTGTGGCAATGTTAGACTCTTGCTTTTGTATCTGTAACAGGAAACGATTTGGAGTCAAGAACAAACGTATTTAAGCTTTTGTATCAAAACTATCCCGAACCCTGATGACATCTTTACAAGACCCCCCTCCATGTCAGGGAGCTCAGGGATGGGACGAGGGGGAACGGTTTTCAGCTGAAAGAGGGGAGATTGAGATGAGATCTGAGGAAGAAATGTTCTCCTGTGAGGGTGGGGAGGCCCTGGCCCAGGTTGCCCAGAGCAGTGGTGGCTGCCCCATCCCTGGAGGGGTTCCAGGCCAGGTTGGATGGGGCTTGGAGCCCCTGAGCCAGTGGGAGGTGTCCCTGCCCATGACAGGATGTGGGGGCGTGGTCAGATAGGCAGTGGGCGTGGTCAGGAGGGCGTGGCCGTTGAGACTGTGGGCGTGGCCAGCTGCTGCATGGGGGCGTACATACGTGATTGAGGGCGTGGTCAAGCGGCTCAGGGGCGTGGCTACATTGCTTAGGGGCGTGGCCACGCCGACTTTGGGCATGGTGGCACCGGTTAGGGGCGCGGCCAAGCGTGCGGTGGGCCTGGCTACTCTGGTTGGAGTGCGACGGCGTGGATTGGGGGCGTGGCTACATCGGGTTGGGGCGTGGCCAAGGGGTCAGGGGGGCGTGGCTCCATTGGCTGAGGGCGTGGGCACCTTGTGGGGCGTGGGTACCTTGTGGGGCGTGGCCACGCAGGCTAAAGGGCGTGGCTACCTCATTGGAGGTGTGGCTACCTGCTTGTGGGCGTGGCTACCTGTGGGGGCGTGTCCCCAGGTGCAGCTCCGAGGCGGCCCCGCGGCCCCGGCGCGGCGGGGCTGCCCGGTGGGAGCGCGGCGGGCAGCGCTCGGGCTCGGCCGCCATGAAGAAGCATCACTCGGTACAGGGCACTTTCAGCCGCCTCTTCGGCAAGCGGCACGCCAGCCCCACCGCTTCTTCGTCCTCCTCATCCTCCTCCTCCCTCTTCGCTACCAACCCGCCCTGGATCTTCTCGCAGGAGGTGTCCTCGGACAGCGCGGGGGGCACCGGTCGGTATCTCCCCCTTCCATCCTCCCCTTTTTGGGGTCGCTCGGGGATGGGGAGCAGCGCTCCCCTCAGGGCTGGGACCCCCGGGAGGAGCTGGGGGACACGAGGGAAGCTTTAAACCTGCGGGTTCCCAGCCCTAAAGCAGCCCCTGAGCCGCTTCGGGGCTCCCTGAGGCTCCCCAGGCCCTCCGGGACCCTGAGCTTGACCCGAGCGAGCTGAGAAATAGTTGGTGAATGGGTTTTATGTGTTTCCAGGAGCTCTTTCCCATGCTGTGCACGCTCCGCTCCTTCCCAGGTTTTCGGTATTTGCTTGTAAAGGTGTTTCTTGGAGGACTTTGTGCGTGGAGGAAGTTGGGGGTTCCAAAAGGATCCCGGGAGAACTTGTAGAGAGTTGGGGTTGTTCAGTCTGGAGGAGAGAAGGCTCTGGGGAGACCTCAGAGCAGCTTCCAGTGCTGATAGGGGCTCCAGGAAAGCTGAGGAGGGGCTTCTTACAAGGCCATGGAGCATAGGAATGGCTTTAAACTGGAAGGAGAGAGATTTACACTGAATATTAGGGAGAAATTCCTCAAGATGAGGGTGGTGAGGCCCTGGCCCAGGTTGCCCAGAGCAGTGGTGGTGCCCCATCCCTGGAGGGGTTCCAGGCCAGGCTGGATGGGGTTTGGAGCCCCTGAGCCAGTGGGAGGTGTCCCTGCCCATAGCACAGGGTGGGACTGGATGGGCTTTGAGTTTCCTTCCACCCCAAACCATTCTATGGTTCTATGATTACATATTCCACAGGATTTATTTGTATTTCTTCATGGTTTAAATTGCAATCCCGTGCCCTGGAGGCTCGTGTAGGAGGGAACCAAATTAATAGAGCTGGAGCCAGGCGGATAACAGATAGCAGTTTATGGGTGAAGTTTGGTGGCCGTAAGTTTCCAATAAACGCTTTCAAGCTTAAACATTGCTTGCTGAGCTGTGTGATGCAGAGCAGTGTCCATCATGAGGTGGTTACACCCCGTGGGCCGAGCAGAGGGGGCTAAGATAAAATGAAAATGTGACAGACGGTTTCGTGTAACTCTTCAACACAAAAGGAAAATTGCTGATTTCTAACTGTTGTAAACCCCATGGAGGATTCACGCTTCCCTCTGATGTGGTTTGGATTTAAAAAACAACAACAAAAAAAGTGGCTGTGTCTGCTTATTCCCAGCCTGATTTCTGTGGCTGTGATTGAGGGGCAAAGGGATTCCTTTCAGGTGTGGGGAACTGCTCTGCAGCTCAGCCTGCAGAGAAAAAGCCAGGAATCCTTGAAATCTGAGCGTAAATCAGAGCTGTTCACTCCCTCCTGCTGGCATTTATGTCGTTAATGTAATTTGTGTAGGGTTGGGTGACACCCTGAAGCTGAGGGACTATGTGGGGAGTGAGATGTGGGTCCTCGCAAGGGGTGGATTTCATTGTCCCTTGATTTCCGTGGTGCCAAGCTCTTCCCAAGCGCAGCCCCATCCCCTGTTTGTGGAATCCTCGCTGCGTAGCTCCACGCCGTCGCCGCTGCCAGGGGGAGTCCACAGCTCCTGCTAATCCCCACCTTAGTTTTTTCACACAAAGTAAACACAAGTTAGGCAACGTGGAATGGGTGTAGGTTTGCCTGTCACTGACTCAGAGATTCCTGAACGCAGCGACGGATGCTGCCTCCTCGCTGTGAGCTGTGGATACCCCAGCGTCAAACCTGCTTCGCCCACTCCAGGTGATGCAACCCCGAAGGAGGAAGAAGTTCCATTACATAGGTTGCAGATTGCTTGTTGTATTTCCCATGGCTGAGTGGACCCAAAGGTCTCCGGGACACGCTGGATGTCAAAAAGTGGCCAAAGTGTGTAGCCAGGGCCAGCTGCTTCCGACAGCCTCCGAAAGCGGGTTTCCTGATCCCTCCTTCCAGGAAACGAAGGCGGCAGAGCACAGGTCTTACCAGTGACAGGCTCTTAGCAGGCAAGTCCTGTTTATCTAGCAAAGAAAACACAACTACAAGCACTTCATTTTACTTTAATTAAATGCATTCAGGCTAGCAATGCTTAGTAATCTAGGATCAAAGACCTTGTGATCTTCAGTCCGGTTTCTCACTGAGTTTACCGGGTGTCTTGTTTAATATAAAAAGCTCCTCGTTTCAAGTCTCTGAACTACTCTATCCCTGCTCCACAAAGCTGTCTGGATCCAAACTCGGATGTTACATTGGCCTCAATCCGTGTTGCTTACTTGCCGAGTGTGGGGTCACCCAAGAGGTTATGCAAAAATAATAGTTATGTGTGGGATCTGTGCTGTCCTCGGGGGCTCCAGCGGCACCTCCTCAGGCCCCGCACAGGCAGAGAAGGGTGGAACTGTTGTTGGCAGGACCACCCTAACTGATTGCAGGCTGACAAGTGTTTTGAAAGCTGGAGAAAACGTCCTTTTGGTAAAGAATCCCTTGTAGAGGCAGAAGTTTGGGATAAGGGAGAGGAAGTTGTGACCAACTCTAAGGAGAGTGATAGGAAGATGGATGCTCCTGCGTCTATCACAGGGTAACTTTGGGTGTAGCGGTGGGAGAAAGGACAAACCCACAGGCTTGCAGGACTCTGGCACATCTTAATGTTGTGCGGAATTCATCTGCCTGCAAACCCATCACTTCAGCAGAGGCTGAGGGAGCTCCTACCGAGTCCCTGGCGTGGCCAGGTTCTTCATTCCAGGTGTTCATCCAAGTATTTGTCTTCTGTGAGAGCACACACGAGTGTTTGCTCTCCACTTATTTTTTCACTGAACTCAGCGAACTCCTTGGGAGCTTCTTGGCTCATCTCTCCCCATCCAAGGAGGGCAAAGACTTGGTGACAGCCACAACTACATGCCATGACACTCAGTGATGGGTCAGAGGCCCTGGTCGGTGGTTCCACCTGCACGTGCTGAGTCCAGCAGCACGTGGAGGGCACAGGCTGTGCCTTGGGCTAACGTGGGGCTGTGAGGGAGCAGGGACAGCGGTTGGGGCTGTGGCAGCAGCTGGTTATTTGCATGGTTTTGGCCAGGGACAGTGGTGCAGGAGACTCCTTGGACAGGCAGCTCTTCAGCGAGCGCTGCCTGTGGCTTTCAGAGGCTTAGAAACACAGCCCAGCCCCTCTGCCTGCGTACAAAGCCTACACAGCATTCCCTCTGCCGCTCCTCGGCTTTTAATTGCTGGACGATACTTGACAGAAACTGCATCTGTGCTCCACACTTCAGCCTGGGGTTGGAACTGAGGACTGTTTTCCAACTTTTTTAGCAGGGAAGCTGTTTACTTCTTGGTGTTTGTGTTTTGGGCTGGGGGGGAGGTTGTTTGCTTTTCCTTCTCCCTGAAACCACTATTGACATCTCTTAGGTGGGAACCCTCCTGCAGTTTTCTTTCTGATCACAATCGCTTCGCTCGCTTCCCTCTACTTCCTCAAACTTCCCATTTTCTTTAATGTTGGTCTCCTTGGCTACCAAGTATTTGTGTATCTCCTCCCAGCCAAGGTGGGGTTTACATGCCTCAGTGCTTCTTCTGCTTGTTAATTCCTGCTGTTAATCAGACACAAAGACCATAATTAAACTAATTTTATGAGCTTTATTCGCTGTCAGAAATAAACTGGCCCAAAAGGTGTGGTTCAAGGTAGAAGCACAGGGCTGGGAACCAGGAACTAATGCGTGGGGCTGGGAACTGGTGACTTCTTCTTCTAACACTGGGGTCGCTGACTGCTTTCTGCCACAGCCTCTCCATTCATAGGAGGATTTCATGGGAAGATGTGCAGAGCCTTTCTCTGTAAGCCAGGCTGAAGTGTGAAAGCATTGTGGCAAGCGCGATTTGTCCTCCAGTGCCAGCTACATTGGGGTCAGAAACAAATTGCTCCAGCAGTGAGCAGAGGATGGTGCAGGCATCCATCCACCGCAGGGAGAGCAGCTGCGGGTCCTCCCTCCTGCTGCCTTCAGCCCTCGGCAGCAAAAAGTGGAGGGCAGAACCTCCCTGGGAAGCCCTCACGTGTCCTGTTTCCATCCCTGGGTCCCAGTGATGCAGCGAGCATTTCCCTGCGTTCGCCCTGGTCCTGCTCGGCACAGACCAGCAGGCGGGCAGGGACACCTCTGCTGGCCCTCTGCCCTACAGGGACCTGGTGTCCTGATGGAGCTGCGTGGAGAACCTCTGAGGAGCTCTGGGCTTTGGTGCAGCCGCTCTGCCCACAGCGGGCAGCGGGAAGGCAGGGGTTCCCCTGCAGCTGGCGTGGTTGGTGGTCAGACCCTGCAGCTGCCTCTCCCCTTGATTCCAGCCAAGATCACATCGGGCCTGAGCTTACGAGGTGGGTTTGGTCACCTCTGTAGGCACCAGCCCTGGACCTGCTCCTGCTCTCTTGAGTGTCAGGGCCTTGCGGTGCTCCAAAGAGATGATCCAGCTGCTCCTGAAGCATTTTCCTTCTCTAAATATAATCTGGGTGGGGAGTGAATTGAGTGCTTGCGCTAACTTTTGATGGTCCTTAGGTAAATTTATGTTGGCTACTGTTAGAAACTAGACTCTCAGAAAAGACTTGAGGACTCTGCTCTTTAAACTCGAGCATCTGAAGTTCTGGGAAGGGTGAAGGAGTGTGTCAGGTCTTCCGGCACCTTCGCAGGGTCCTGCTCACCTAGGACCTTTCTCCTCCTCTCAGCTCAGCTCCAAAACACCCTCAATCTGAAGGGATTTGCCCGTTCCTGGGAGCTGATACAGCAAATTCTTCACAGCGCTTTTTAACATTAAGTGGTGTCCAGTGTTGTTTTTCCTGTTGCCTCAAAGCCCGTGCTGCTGCTAACGGTCTTCTCTTCCCCTCAGGTGAGGTGATTGAAGTGTACTATGGGGACAATCGCTTTGGGACAACAACTGACTCTGGCACAGCAACACTTAAACCTCGTCCGAGAGTCCGGCCGCTCCTGACTTTCTTACCCCTTGTGAGTATCCGCCTCGCCGCTGGGATTCATTACTGCAGCACGAGTTACTGGTGCCCAGAACCAGCTGGGCTGGCTGCTGCTCTCGCCCTCCACCCCAGGGGAGAAAATAAATGAAAAGCCAAACCACTCTATAATAACACTGGATAGAAGGGATTAGGAGGTGATTTGAGTACAAGGTTGTGTTGGACATAGGCGAGATACTTGGGCGAGAGACACAAGCATCGTCAGACTTGTATTTTCAATTAAAACATTTGCTGAGCCTGTAGATGATAGATCTGGCTTGCGCTGCGTTTTTCTAACCGATAGTGGTGGTATCTCCCTCTGGATCAGGCCAGTTGCTGGAGAGAGTGATAGCAAAGCTGTCCTGACAGCAGAGGAAGGAGGAGGTGATGCAGCAGGCAGGCTGATTCTCCAGTGAGGGAAACTGTTCCCTGCAGAGCTGCCGCTGCGGGGACTGGAGCAGTGAATGCCAGTGCGGCCAGAGGTGGCTTTATCCCAGCTCCGGAAGCCACACATGCTCCTTGGCTCCAAGGAGCCACAGGTGCTGAGCAAGCTTTCCTCCCCCACGTATCCCACCTTCCCAACGCCCTCATCCCCTAAAGGGTACAGTGAAGCGTGTGATTGCTCAGAAATCGCTTGGAGATGGCAAGAGCTAAATCTGAAGTGATGCACGCAGGTCGGTGAAGGCAGCAAAACACTTAGAAGCCCTCGATCCTGACAAAAATCTGAATGCCAGAGATGTTTTTTCCTTTAAATCCTCTTTGTTTAGAGTAGCCGTTGCCAAAAGCAGAAAATGGGCTGGTCTGCTGTCTCCTGGGTGCAATTAGGAGTTAATGGGGTTGTACAGGTGTCATCTGGAGGACAGCTGGGGAGGGAGTTTATATATCTATTTGAGAGCGTAATTAGGAGGTTATGGGATTACATGGGTTCTACAAAAGGGTTGTGCCCTCTGTGATGCCTTCCAAAAGATCACAGCAAGTGAAAGTTCTCACTTGGGCTCCGAGTCAAGTAACTGTAGGATGGGTGCCGGGGAAACTCTGCTTTGTTCACACAGACTTGGGTGTGCGACCACAGCTGGCACCCTTATCCTCAGGTTTTTAGGGTGCAACTGGTCTTTTGCATCTTTTTAGAGCTTTCATATGCTTTACTAGTAGAGGTGGTGGAGTCTCCATCCCTGGAGGGGTTCAAAAATTGTGTGGCCATGGCACTTTGGGACATGGTTTAGTAGGCACGGTGGGACTGGGCTGGTGATTGTACTGGATGATGTTAGAGATCTTTTCCAACCTTAATGATTCTGTGATTCTAAGAGTGTGTGGTAGAGGAATAAACAGCACAAATGTGCCTGGGATAACTGCGGAGGGCTCTCACCCCAGCCATGGTGCTTTCCTGTTACTCGCAGGGCTTTTTTTCCCCCTCCGTTGCCCCTGTGAGGGTCCCTCTCCCATGTTTCTCTTCCAAGAGTAACAGGTTTCATCGAAGAAATGAGCAGGAATAAGCAACGTTTTTTAAGGACCAGTCTGTGTTGGGTATTTGCATTATTTTGATTAGGTTTGATGATGATGTGATTTAGCACAGACACTCCTGCTGCCGCATGCATACTTGCATTGGGCTGTTCTGCAGCTCCCGCCTTAACCCTTTCTTTCCACCACACCCCCCAAGCTCCTCTGTGCGGGGGGAGGCTGAGAAGCAGCCGCCTGCGAAGCTGTGAGTCAGGAGGATGCCCACACCCTGCCCAGCAGCCGCCCTTGCGGGGCTTCGTGTGCCTGGCACCTCTGCCCGCACGGAGCAGCTTCCTTCACCCTGAGCCACCTGGAATCCCAGGCTGAGTCAAAACAGGAATTGCAGGAGAGGAAGCTTCACTGCCAGCTGCTTGGGTACCACCACGGCCCCCTGCCCTCCCCAGGCACTGCAGGTGCCACAGAGCCTTGGCGTCCCGGGAGGATAAATTAGAATCGCAGAATGGTTGGGGTTGGAAGGTACCCCAAATCCCATCCAGTTCCACCCCTGCCATGGGCAGGGGCACCTCCCACTGGGTCAGGGGCTCCAAGCCTCATCCAACCTGGCCTTGGACACCTCCAGGGATGGGGCAGCGATGGCTTCTTTGGGGAATTTACCTAAAATTCCTTTAGTTAACCACCAAACTACCCTAGCTCTGCTTCAGAACAAGTTTGGGTGTAGCTGTTCACATTCGCAGAAACCCTTGGCCTCTCTGAGGCCTCAGGATGCCAAGCAGTTGTGTTTTGCTGTGTTTTTTTGTAACACGCAGCCTTAAACCTAGTTCATTTAATGAGTGGAAAGCACAGGCTCCCGAAAGACCAGGACAGCTGGGGACTATGAGGACAAGCATGCTCCCCTCCTCTGGACAGGAGTTGGACTTGATGATCCTTGTAGGTCTCTTCCAACTCAGCACATTCTATGATACCAAACTCTGTTCCAGCACTGAAAAGCGATTCCTGGTGGTTACAGTGAAAGCTGGTCCCAATGGGATCCTCAGCGTACATAAACCTGGTGGAAGTACCACAAACTGGAAAGGCAGGTTCCTGGCACCACCCAGAGCGCAGCAGCCTGTTCTGAATCAGCTGGAGGTGTGCTGGGCTGGGCACACCCCTAGCAAACACAGCACGGGGAACCACTCTTTCCAGTCAGAAAGCTCGGGAGACTGGCAGCGTGCTGGAGATGCTTTCCATTTCAGAAGCCAGCTCATGACGTGAGGATGGGTGGGTTTGGGGCGAGATGCTGAGCATTAGCAAACTGCCACAGTAATTCTTGGTGTGGAACAGGCTCGCCCAGTTTTCAGGTCTTGTCGAAATGTCAGGTCCAGAATTCGTGAAATGTGAACACCATTTCCTCCAGCTTTGCATAGATCTCTTCCGACTGCCCTCCCTTTCTACTCCTATCAAAACATGTGATGCATGTGTTATTTTTAATTCATTTCCAGACATCTTTCTTTCCCTGTAAGTGAGCACAGATCCTCAATGTGCTCCTGAGCCTGGCAGCGATGGATTTCCATAGGAAATGGGCACTGCTGGCTGTTTGTTCTTGGTGGGTTTTGGTATCTCATCGCTCTGCAGTTTCATTATTGGCTCATGAAGTGCCTCTATTGGCTTTTTGTCTGCTCTCTGGCTTTCAGCTCAAGTTAGGATCTTACTTCAGCATTGTGCTGTGTCTTTGGGACCAGTAAAGAGGTCTTAGATAAGGCTCTACAACTCACCTAGGCTGATGTTTTGCAGCTAAGAGATCTGTCCTAGCGCCTCTGCAGAACTTGGCTTCTCCATCAGCACAAGGCAGTTATGCAATCCCAGGACTGAGAGAGTCTGGGTTGTTCAGCCCTGGAGAAGGAAGAGAAGGCTCTGAGTAGACCTTAGAGCAGCTTCCAGTACTGAAAGGGGCGCCAGGGAAGCTGCAGAGGGGCTCTGGCTCAGGGGGTGCAGGAAGAGGATGAAGGGAACGGTTTTCAGCTGAAAGAGGGAAGATTGAGATGAGATCTTGGGAAGAAATGTTTTGCTGTGAGGGTGGGGAGGCCCTGGCCCAGGTTGCCCAGAGCAGTGGTGGCTGCCCCATCCCTGGAGGGGTTCATGGCCAGGTTGGATGGGGCTTGGAGCTCCTGATCCAGTGAGGAGTGTCCCTGCCCATGGAACTGGATGATCTTTAAGGTCCGTTCCAACTCAAACCGTTCCATGATTCTATGACTGTGAACTCCCACTCACTCTCTCCTGGCTTTCCAATACCTGGCTTGTGCCCTTGTGGTTATAGAGGACCTTTGGCCACCTGCAGGCGAGCAAAGCGTGTCTATTTTCTTATCATTTTCACAAGGCGGAGGGATCCCAGGACTCGTCGGAAGGAGCCCAGGCTGCTGCCGTTAAAGTCAGCTTTGCGCAGCAGCTCCCGATCTCCCCAGGCCCAGGGCAGTGCGTAATGTTCATGTGCTGCCCGAGCCCTGGGTAGGGCTGGCGGGATAAACCCAGCTTGATCTTTGAACGAAGAGACTTTGGAATCTCTTGTAAAAATAGCGTTAATGCCAGGGAAAGGCAAAGGGCAGGGGCTCAGGCGTTCTCTAGGCTTTTATGTGCAGCATACCAGGGCGCAGACGGAGGGCAGGATAACATTCCCTTTGCAAGATGAGATGTTCACAGCTGCCTGGGGTGAGCAGGAGCGCAACGGGGAGACCCCAGAGCCTGGGAACTGGCTGCTGCCCGTGGGGTCTGCGAGCTTCTGCTACCCATAGAGCGTTATTTCCATCAAAGCCCAGCCCCTTGCCTCAGTCTGTGCTGACAGCCTGGTTCAGCAGCAGTTTGTCTTTTGGATACGGGTGCGTTCGTGTGCGTTTTGTGGCTCTGGTCCCTCTGCCGAGCAATCTTGCTGGTGAGTCACTAGTGGGAAGGAGAAGCTTTCTGCTGCCGGCGGGCGTAGGAGCCCTGGTCAGCATTCCAGGTGAATCAGCAGGCCAGGAATATCTCAGGGTGGGTGGCTGTAATTATCCAAAGTGTCCTGGCTGTGAGCATCCTCACAAAAGTGTAGGCTGCTGAGCTGCACAGTCCTGGACCAGCTAAACGCGCTGCTGAGTTGTCAGCGTGAACGCAAAGGGAGTAATTGAGAGTGAAACACAAACCACACAGGTAGCCGCTTTCCCCGGAGTGTTCAGAGATGCTGGTGCCGGTTTCCCAAAGAGCTGGAATCTTGTCTGCGACGTCACTTTGTGACTGCGGCATGAGCTGGCAGCGCTTGCTGGAGAGCAAAACCCACCAGCCCCTCGGGAGTGATTGAATGTGGTTGGTACGTGAATGGTGAGAAGCTAACGGTGCTGGTGGTGGGCAGGGGAGCACGAAGCTTGGGTGTGAAACAGCCGTGCTCCTCTCCAGCCCCTGACTAGCACAGGGAAGCTGTGCCCAGGGTTTGTGCAGTCTTGATCTCTTTACTCATCCTCTTGAACCCCATCAACCACAGGAACCTCTGTGTCTCATAAATAGCCCTGGATCCCATCAGGTTCCTGTTTGCACAGACAAATTGACATCTGTCCAGGTTAGGACCTGCTGACGGTGCTTTGCTCTGATACCCTGGGTGTAAAACGTAGAATCATAGAATCATTGGGTAGGAAAAGACCTTTGAGATCATAGAGTCCAACCATTCCTGTCCACTACTAAACCATCCCTGAGCACCTCGTCTGCTGGGCTTTTCAACACCTCTGGGCGTGAGGACTCAACCACTGCCCTGGGAAGCCTCTGCCAGTGCTTTTCAGTGAAGAATGTGTTCCTAACATCCACTCTGGCACAGCTTGAGGCCATTTCCTCTCATCCCATCACTTCTTTACTGGGGAGAAGAGCCCAGCACCCACCTCACCACAACCTCCTTTCTGGGAGCTGCAGGGAGTGATGAGGTCTCCCCTCAGCCTCTTCTTCTCCAGACTAAACAGCCCCAGAGCCCTCAGCCACTCCTCCTAAGACCTGTAACTAAGAGCTCTGTGTTCTCACCTATTGCAGAATGCCCAGGAGTCACACGGGGTGCCTGTGCCAACGCCATCGGTGCCAGAGGGCTTTGAGGAAAAAGCAGCTCTTGGTAAGGGATCTTCTTGGTTGAGCCCTGGATGGTGCTGAGTGCCTTAAATGCTCAGCAGTGCCCTCGGGGAGGGAAGCATGCGTGTACAGAGCTCTGGAGCAGACAGCCTGATCATGAGATTTTCATGCTAAAAGAGTCTGCTATTAATTACTTAAGTCATTGGAAATTAATTCCTTTCTGAGGGGTGAGGCATAGTGGCTGTTACGGGTCAGCACGCTTTAAAAACCTGGCTTCCTAGACTCGCTGGCCAGGGGCGATGCTGGCTGTCACCGTGCGGATGGAGAAGATGCTCACACCATGGTCTTCTCGTTCTTCCTTGCAGGCTCTGGCTCCCAGATCAATGGGAACCACCGAATGTACAGCTCGGTGGGGGACCTGCGCCCGCAGGCTCTTGAGGAGAATGACCTGGATGAAGACATCCCTCCACCACCATCGGTGCCTCCACCACCCCCTCCAACGACGCCAGCGCCTGCGCCACCACCTCCAGCCTCGCCAGCCCCTCCACCACCCGAAATGCTGCCGCCACCACCACCACCGCCTGAGGTGGTGCCGCCACCGCCTGAGATGGTGCCGCCACCTCCCGCTGTGGCACCTCCACCACCTCCGGGCTCTGCTCTGTCCTCCCCCAGCACACCGGCTCCTCCAGACTTCATCCCACCAGCCCCACCAGGTGCCTTGCAGCCCAGCCGTACCCTGGCACCCTTCACCACCGGCATCTCCAAGTGGAAGTCTGAGACGATGTTGAACACGAGGCAAGCAGATGCCGAGGGGCCGCTCTGCCCTGCTGAGACTGTGCCGGCTGACCCCAGCCCGAAGGAAAGCGTGCAGCCCAAGCAGTGCCCTGAGCCCCACCTCACCTTCCCCAGGTCCTTCAAGGTGCCCCCGCCAGCCCCAGCCCGCTCGTCCTCCATCCCCGTGCAGGAGAGCCAGCCCAGCCGGCAGGAGCCCTTCGCCCGGCAGCCTCACGCCCGGCCGCCTCTCCCACCCTGCTTCACCATCAGACCCGCAGCCAAGGCTTACGCAGGAGGAGAAGCCGAGCAAAGGAATTCCGTGCTGAGACAAACCACCGCGAAGCCGGCTGTGCCCACACCCCCACCGCTAAGCCCCAAGCCTGGTCCAGGGCTTGGCCAGGGGACAAATCCTGCCGGTCGCCGGTCCCCGCTGCCAGCATCTGAGCCAGAGAAGGTTCCACCGCCAAAACCAGCTGAGAGAGACTCTCCTCCAACGTCTGAATCTTTCTCTGCAAACGACCTGGACCTGCCCCCTCCGGACTACCCAATGTGCGAGGATGACTGGAAGGACGCCAGCAACCTGAACAAGCTGCGGGATGAGCTCTCAGCCCTCCTGCGTTCCCCACGGAGGGATGAGAGGCCAACGGAGAAGCCAGCGGCTCCCCGGCCCGTGTCCGGCACTGCCGAACACACCATCAGCCACGAGCCCAGGCTCAACGGACCCCAACTGGCTAGACCTGCCGGGAAGGATGCACAGTCACTTACAGGAGGGAAGAGTGAGAAGAAGGAGGTGCCCAGCGGAGCCCCCAGTGCCAAGGGGGGCTCTCCCAGCACGGCGCTCCCCGCTCCAGACAGCAACGCCACCACGCAGACCCGCAGCGTGATGGAGATAAGGAATGAGCTGGAGGCTGTGCTGTCCCTGAAGAAAGAAGGGAAACCTGCTCCGGTGCTCAGTGGACAGAAGCAGGGCACCAAGGATGGCAGCAGCACCCCACGGGTGAGGAAGAGCCCCCCTGACGTGAGGAAGAGCCCCCCTGACGCGAGGAAGAGCCCCCCTGACCCAGATGACTCAGTGATGCCAAAACCAGCCCCAAGCCCTCTCCCAGCACCAGTGGCTGCAGCAGAGAAGGATGAAGCAGGGCATGAGGACCATCCTGCTCCCGCCACTAGCAAGGCTACAGAGACCTCAACCCCTGCTCCAGAGTCCCCCGAGAGCAATATGAGCCCCCCAGACCCACCTCAGGAACCAGCAGAGAAGCCCCCTGCTCCCACCTGCCCCTCGCCCCCGGTTTCTCCCGCACAGAGCCCAGCACCGCAGCCGGATGCGTCCATCTTCCAGTACAAAGTACATCGGGCTGGGGCCAGCTTGGCCGAGCCGCCCTGTCCCACAAGCTCGGCTGAACCACCCTGCCCCACAAGCACAACCGAGCCGCCTTGCCCTACAAGTTCAGCCAGGAGCCCGCTGAGTCCCTCGGGAGCGGGGCAGGACGAGGTGCTGATCCACCCGGTGACGGGCGAGCTGGTGGAGCGAGGCTCCCCCATGGCGCTGCTCCTGGCAGCCCGGCAGCGCGCCCAGCGGGGACGGCAGGGTGGGGAGGTGGGAGCTGTGCCACGGGCAAAGCTACCGCTGAAATTTGGCAGTGCCTCCTCGGATACCACCTCCACCAGCTTCTACCGGCATGAATCCAAGCCCTACTCCTTCATCGTGGTGCCACGGCCACCTGGGGTGGGTACAGCAGGGCCAGGATGGAGCAAACCTCCATCCTTCTCCAGCTCCTCGGAGCAGGGCAGGGATGCACGGGCAGCGGGCGTAGCGCAGTCCTCGAGCATCCCCGGCGACCGGCGAGCTGCTGCCTCCAGCCTGGTGCAGGGTCTCCTCGACTTGGGGCAGCCGACACGGCTAGGCACATCCCGCCACGGCATGGAGGATGAGGAGGAGAACGGGGAGATGGTGCTGGACTTTGGGATTATACCCCCACCCCCCGAATTCAGCAATGAGGTGGAAGAGGCTGAAGGGTCCTTCCCAAGCCGAGAAGAGAACCGCAAGTGCCCCAGCTTCCCTGACTACAGCCGGAACTCGGAGCCACCGCGGTACTTCAGGTGGCCTGGATACGGCCGAGGCTACGGCTATGGGGGCAACCATGAGCCACCAGCCCTGCTGCCCTCGGAGAAGAGCAGGAGGAATAGCGACTTTACGCCCCAGTACCCAGATTACAGCAGCTCTGCCGGTTACGTTGGCCACGGTCCGACCCCGCGCCCACTGATCAAGAAGCGCCTCTACGTCTCTGAGCCTGACAGCTCCTACCCCCGGGCAGCCCCAGCGCCTCGGGCCACCGGCACCCTGTCCTACGGCACCGGGGAGGGTGTCCGCCGCCTCAGCTCTGCCCACAGGAACGGCCCCGTGAGCGCGCAGGGCAGGCGGACGTCCCTGGATGCTACTGGGAAAGCCATGACCTACAGCAGTACTGGGGCTGAAGCCAAGTACAAGGGGCAGAATGGGGATTTCTCGTCCGCCGGTGTGGTGTCTGCCAGCAGGTGCGTGTTCTCCTGAGCTGAGCCCTTCCCTGTCCTCTGGGTTCCTTGGATTTGGACCCTGGGCTGGACCAAGAGAAGTCATAGAATTACCAGATTGGAAAAGACTTCTTGGATCATTGTGTCCAACCCCTCCTGTCTGCCACTAAACCATGTCCCTGAGCACCTCATCCGCCTGTCTTTTCAATCCCTCCAGGGATGGGGACTCCACCCCCTCCCTGGGCAGCCTCTGACAGTGCCCCGTGACCCTTTCTGTGAAAATTTTTTTCCTGATGTCCATGCTGACCCTCCCCTGGCGCAGCTTGAGGCCATTCCCCCTTGTCCTGTCCTGTCACTGGGGAGAAGAGCCCAGCTCCCTCCTCTCTCCAACCTCCTTTCAGGTAGTTGCAAAGAGCAATAAGGTCTCCCCTCAGCCCCCTCTTCTCCAGGATAAACAACCCCAGGTCCCTCAGCCACTTCTCGTAAGACTTTTCTCCAGCCCCTTCTCCAGCTTCGTTGCTCTTCTAGTCCCACCGCCTTGGTCCAGGTTGCAGCTGTCCCATGGTCCAGCCATAACCCTGGCACCCATCACCTCTCTTTGCCGTGTTGAGACGTGAGGCGATGTTAAACTCCTGCTCCGATGGAGGGGAGGGGGGGGAAAAAGAAGTTTTGAATGAAAACAAAGAGTTTCCTTGGCTTTTAGTGACTTTTCACTCTGTTTTCCCTCCAGACCTGCCCATGGCACCTCGCAGTACAGCGGACCCACCAACACCTTCACGGTCAGGCCTGGCGCGCGGCAGCCCATCTCCTACGTCTACCAGAGTGGCCACCGATAGGTTCATCTGCAGGGCTGCTCCACCACCTTTATCTGGCTGGGAAGGGATGAGCAGGGTGGGTCGGATCCTCCACAGGCACCGAGGAGGATCCCAACCCAGCCCTCAAATGCACTGCTTGAATCTACTGATGGAGAAGGTGGGGGTGAACCTGGGACTTGGACTCTTCTCAAAGGACTGTTACGGAGGGTGGTTACTGCAGGAGACCGGCTGCTGTCCTGTTACGTGAGCAAATATGGTTTTTCTTCTCCTATTCCCCCCTTGTATTATTCCCTGGTAGGTCTTGTAAGAAAGTAAAAAAGCACTCTTAGTTCTCTTTAGAGAGCATCGCTACTGGAGAGATTGCTTTTGGTTTGCTTTTCTTTTTCAGTTGGTTGAAATCCCACGTGCTTAGGAGTGGGGACAAACCAGCGGGGAGATGTGCCTTGTGGGAGCAAGCCAACGTATAGCGCAGTGTAGGGGAATTACAGTAAGAATGTGAGGCCCATGGGGTAGAACTGGAGTTTGGGGTGTCTGGAGCCTGAGCTCTTCCGTCCCCACCGCCTGCAAGAGCCTGGAGCAAATGAACTATGCCTTAAAAAGAAGCTCCTGGCTTTTAGTGCCTGTCCCGGCAAGCCGAGCACAGCTCTGCCCCGTGGTCTGAGCCCTCTTCTCCAGGGAGCGGCTTCAGGAGCACAAGCCTGGCTTTCCTGCTCCTTTTGGTCACTGTCGGTGTTCCTGCTGGTGGCTCTTCCTCAGGGAAGAAGGCAGTGAGGCCCGGATGGATGACTGTGAAGCACCTTGCTCCATGTGCTCAGTCTCCAGTCCTTTTCCTCCGGCGACTCGTCACGGTGCTGTGCCGGCGGTGCCTTCCTTGAGGGGTCCCTTGCCACTTCGCATCCGCATAAACCCCTCTAAAAGCCAAACCACAGAGTCCTTACAAAATGCTGTAGTGAGATTGGCTTTGATTTGCCTGATGGGAGGGACCGAGAAGGTAAATTCGGGTGTGGTAGTAGAGTATTGGATGCTCCTGCTGTGTGAAATGTCTCCAGAAGCACTTCTCTGGGTGCTGGGTGCATGTGCCAGCCCATCTCGAGGTCCTGCTCGGAGCTAGCAGTGGCTGGGAGAGAGGAGAGCCTTGAGGAGGGTATTTTATACTCCCGAGCGAGTGATACAGCCTCACGACGGCTGACCAAAGATTTGAATAGCCAGCTTCCTGGGGTTAGAAATAGATCATCTTCCTCCGTGCTGCCAATCGCTGTAAGATAGGTGTAAAAACTTCTAGAGAATGTTTTCTAATCACTGGCAAACTAAAAGCACTTTGAGACATTAGTCTACTTTTATGGAAAGCACTTTCTGTTTTCGATACCGAACAATATTGTCAGTCCCGCTCCGGTTTATCCGGCGTGCGTAGGTGCACGTGTCAGCATTCTGCTCTACAGGTCAACACACAACTCGGTGATAGATTTTCCTTCATGGTGGAACTCTGTTGTCATGTCTTTGATGCTCTATTTTTTGCTATTTCCAGCTTTCCCTGATAATTTAACGGCTGTTTCAGATCTTGCAGCAGCTTCCAATGTTCTGAACTTTACTGTGTTGTGAATAAAATCAGAACATAAATATCCTCGTTGGTCTGATAGTGAATTCAAACGGTGTCTTTATGTCAGTGAGTTGCAGTGATGGGAGATTTCTAAGTGTGCTTACTGCAGCCAGGACTGAAATATCCTGTTTTGAATATCTGGGTGTTGGTTTATGGAGAAAAATGGCTATAGAGTAGCTGTCTGGGGATTGCAGTGTGCTGGTGGCTGTAGAATAGCCTCCTGCCTTGAACGAGGACGTTGCTCCATGCAAGGAGCATCTGAGGATTCTTACCTGTAGAAGCAAAGCTGTGATCCTGTTTGAGTGGCTTCAGGGCTGTGTTTTAACACGGGATGAAGTTTCACCAGTTTCACTTGAAACAAAACAAAGCAGCCTCTTGGAGAATGTTGTAACCTGCTTGGTTGTTCTCCCCGATACTTTTTTTTCCTCCCAAAGTAGTAACTGCCAATTCTCAAAAGCAGATTTAAATTTAAAGGCTTGTTGGGTGACTTCAGCCTCCAGGACTGACTTTGCCCTGAAATTGCTGTGTGTGCAAGCTTCCCCCTCTGATTCTCCTAAATTTGAGTGTATCCCCAACATTAAGCGTGTTTTTTTCTTAGGAACGTGAAACTTGGCACTTGCTTTGAATTTTACATTTACTATTTCACCCCGACACGCAATCCACGGGTAGTTGTGCCATGGTGTTAAGAGTGTGGAGGATCATGTTCCTAGCAGACCTGTATTTGTTTAGATTAAATATCAGAAGTATAACATCCATCGGTTTTATGGAATAGCCATTATCCATTCACATTGCGCCCATTCGGGGAGCGTGTGGCAGCCTAAGCTGTAACTAAATCGGCCAGGGCTGAGCCAACAGTGGTAAAACTAGTTGGGAGGAACAGCAGTGGAACTCTTTTATTCTTTAAACACTTTGGGCTGTTCCTGGCTCCTTGTGAATGCGTTAAGCACAGTTCTAGTATTTTGGTGACAAGTGGCATTGGGAACTGTTTGGCTTACAAAGACACCACTGTCCGAGCTGCTGGCAGCCAAAGCACTCAGTTAAATCCATAATAAAGAGCGAACCTGTATTAGATTCCTCTTTCTGTTCCACCCCAGCTCTGTTTCACCCTAAATACAGTGACAGCGAAGGGAGAGTGAAACGGGTTACCCTCGTAGCCCGGTCTCAGCACTGAAAGCAATCTTGAGGCCTGATAATGGCATCATCCTCACTTCAGCTCTCTGTAGCACAGCTCACTCACTCAGGTCTTGATATGACTTAAATGATCCCCTGCAGCTGCCTTTTCCCCAAAAGCACCGGCTGATGTAGTATAGCCGAGAGCTTAACTTGTGAAGTGCTGAAGTCTCTTATTTGAGTGCCACTGAACACCAACCTTCTTGCATTAAATATGTCTGGACGCATCGTTTTATTTCAGTCTGACTTTATTCAGTATTGCTTAAGTGTCCGTCTGCTGCGAGACCAAGGTCTTGGCACAATTAAAAGGCAGAGGAAACCGCTCAAACCGGCCTCAGCACCAGACCATGTTTCAGCTTGGTCCAATTCCTGCTCAACACTTGTGGATACAAACCCTGTGGCCATTTCAAGCTTTTGGAAGCCGGATCAGGGAATGAATAGGTGGCCCCACCGCTCCAGAAACACCCCTCACGCCCCGCTGGTTAAAGGAGCCTATGCTGCTTCTATAACTAGTTATTTTCATTAGTTATTTGCAAGTCCTAACAAGAACATTGTACTTAAAATTGAAAACGCAGTGTAAGCAATGCAAGCACAACGTAAAAGGCAGCCTTGGCTTCACAGTGGCTGTTTCTCTCTGCCCCTCAATGTTACATTTGCATTCTTCTCTCTCTTATTCGTCTCTGGCTGCAGAACCAGGTTCCCTGTGAGGGAAGAGTGCAATGGGTATCTTGAAGCGTTCACTCTGCACACAGTTTATGTAGAGAAGCGTCCCCGGCCCTGTTTGCATTGCAGCGGGCCGGATGCTGCCTCGCCACCTCTCTGCTGGCAGTTGCTGCCCGCCTGTGGCGGAACACAAAGCTTCACCCAGAGAGCTGCCAGACGCTCAAGCAGTTACATTTTTGTGCTGCTACACCAGAAGGCTTTACGCAACTGTAAAAACAGGATTCATCTATGAATAGTGACATGTTGTCCATATGAGCTTTACCATTCTGTTTTTGCCACGTGCTGTTGTGCTTTACTTGCAGGGTAGCAACGTGAGGAATGCTACATGGTTTAATATCTGCCATTTGAAGCATTTCCTTCTAGTTGTGCACAATGGAAACCCTACACCAAGCAGGACTTGCACTGACGAGGCGCTGAGGGTTCATCGCACCCCAGCACTGAACAGCAAGGCTGTGCAGCTTTTAACAGCGGCTTTAATTTCAGGGACAGAAATAATCACTTTAACAGTGTGAATGATCTGAGCTGGCTCTTCACCACTGCCGAGGTGGCCTGCTGAGACTCAAACCCAGTTACAAACGGAAAGTATGATTTATTTAAACCTGTCTTCCATTTTCTCCAAGATAACCTTTACCACAAACAAGCACAAGACCTGTTTCAGCTCTCACTGCGCCAGAAGCCCCTGGCAGGTAAGGTTTGTGGTTGTTCAAGGGGTGCTTTTGAGGGAACTTGTCAGTTTTTATAATCATTTCCCCTCTCCTTGTCATACACTATGCTAGATCAGTTTGCCCTGCGAACAACTATATGCCAAGGGAATTAAAAAAGCAGCAAACAAGGTTTAAAAAGAGTTTAAGAGCCTGGGAAAGCTTATTCTGCTTAAGGGCTAACTGAGGGCTCTGGATCCATTAAAACCTGTTTATGCAGGGATAAGCCCTCTGGAAGTGGCGCACATTTTAGCGTTGCTATCATGTAAAGTACCAGGAGTAGCATTCATTCCAATAGTATTTTTTGTTTCATGAGTTAGGACTGGCTTTATTCTGCCTAGGAAATAGGAGGCTGGATCAAACCTAGCTAGAGCAGTGGCCATGCATGCAGAGCAGGGATTATTTTCAGTTAAATACGTTCCAGGGCAACAGTTTAGTCTAAAAATGTGTGATAGATTACAAAAAAACACCTCCAACGGTTATGTGAAGTCTGTTTTGGAGATTAAAGGAGTGCTTGCTCCCCTCTGTCTGCAGCACAAAGTCACTCATCGCATAAAGGATCTCATTTACCACCAAGCAGAGTCCGTCGATAGGAACAAGGAAATGAAAACTGAGGTCCTTAGTCCAGTTTTTCCCTTACAGAAACGTTTATTCACAAACGTTGTTGGAGTACGTTGTCTTCAGAACGGAGATGAAACACAGTGTCAAACAGCGTGGCAGCTGCTGACGTCCCTTGGCTTTCCACGCGGTGCAGTGACAGCCCCTTCCAGCTGCTGAGCATCACAGGGCCCAGTGTTTCGGCACGTGTCCCCACGATCAGGAAGGGGTTTTATCACAAGGCTACTGCCAGCATCCTCGCACAGCACGCCAGGCTCCACGCACTGTTATTCCCACACCCATTAAGGGAGAAGTGCGTCAACAGTGCTCACCGCAGGATGCACGATAGCAGGCACTGACCCTTGAAACCATGTGCTGCATCAAAGACACCAGCAGAACCCTCCTAGTCCTTAAATTCTACTCTGTCTTCCCACTCACTTGGAAGAACTGATTAATTAGTAAAGAACTTTGCTCAGGTGGGAGGCTCTTGCATCCAACTAATAAGAGGTTTTGTGTTCAACCTCCTCAAAAATGATCCCATTAATTCCGTGGATGGAAAACTGGGGAGGAACTGAGTCTTTTGGGTGTTTTGGTTTTTTTTTAACTGTACCTAAATCCCTCTCCCTCCGAGTCTCTTCTGTCACTCAAAGTCATTTTTTTTTTCCCTCAGTAAAATACTGGAGTCTCATCAGAGGTGAAGCCAACTTCTGAGGAGAGGGTAAAGCTTGGTTTGTAACTAACTTAAGCCTAGTTCAAAGTTACTATAGGAACCTTCTTGATCACAAGCTTCCAGGCAGACAACAGACCATACCTGCTCCAGTTCACACATACCTTCGACTCCACCAGAATCAAAGGAATGCCAGGAAGGAATCTGGACAAATGTGTTTATAAAACTATTCTTTTACACAGTTGACTCCAGAAGTTTCGCCGGTTGGTACGGGGACAGTGTGATGTAAAACCTGATGATCCCATCCAGCTGTAGTGAGCAGGGCATCATCTGAAGGAGACCACGATAAACCTTTCACAAAGTCTTGATGGGAATGGTCTCTGAATCTGGAAAACAAGCACAATCCGTTAGCCATAAAGTGACGTCCCCAAGAGTTTAGAAGCTTGTGCAATTAGAATTATAGGATGGTTTTGGTTGGAAAAGACCTTTAAGATCACAGAGTCCAACCATCAATCCAGCCCTGCTAAGCCCACCACCAGACCGTGTCCCCAAGTACAACAGCTACTCGTCTTTTAAACCCCTCCAGGGATGGGGACTAAAACACCCCCCTGGGCAGCCTCTGCCAGTGCCTAACAACTCCTTCAGTAAAGAAATTGCTCTTTGTATCCAACCTAAATCTCCCCTGGCGCATCTTGAGGCTATTTCTCCTTGTCCTGTCACTGACTACCAGGGACAAGAGACCAACTCCCATCTCGCTACAATTAGGATGACGCTCCCCTATTTAAGGAGTATTTTCATCTTACATATGAAATAACATACAGATAAATAATTAATTTAAACGAACAAGACAAATCGCTACAGCAATGAATACGCTCTGTGCAGTACTTACACCTCTGAGAGGTTCGCATCAAGAACAGCTACGGTACAGTCTTCGCTGATGGAAGCCAGTAGGGGCAAACTAGAGGACAGAGATGAGACCACGGTTAAAATAATCAAACGCAAAGAAGCTTCTTAGGGATAAACTTATGAAAAGCAGTTTTCTCAGTAAGTCTGACCCAGGTACAATGGATTCACAAAGACCAATCTTAAGATAACCCATTTTCATCACCGTTTGGCAGGCTGCCAGCACACCCCAACAAGAATATTCTATCTGCATTGAAAGTGACCCAAGATTCTTCCAGCAGAGGTGAGAGTAAGTGGAAAAATCCTGACCGTAAGTGAGTCAACTGTTCTGCATACTGCAACAGTGTTCTCATTTACATTCACACACTTATCAGAAGTGAAACTTAGTTTGGTTTACTCTATTCTTCACTATGGATCTTCTTGATTAGGAGACCCAAACCAGTGCGCTCATAGGTTTTACTCTTTAGGCTTTTAAGTGTACATATAGCATGTTCTAAGCCGCAGGATCAGACTGTACCTGTGTGCAGAAAATGCAAACCCTGTGATTCTCCGGATGTGCACACGGGAGCTGAGAGCAGAATCAGGATTCCTCGTGTCGACTAGTGCAACTGTTCCGTTCTCATCACCTTCAAGAGAGGGAAGGATAACGAGGTCATTACTGAACTGTCATGGGAAAAGAAAGACCTTGATTTGCTTGGTGAAGGTCAAATAACAAAAGCATCCCTTACCCAAAGCAAAGACTTCGCTTTTCTGTGGATGCCACATGACTGAGGTAGGGAGGTGATTACAGGCACTGCAAACTGCCGGCAAATAAATTGGAATGAGTGGGAAAATAGTCAGTACAGAGATGAATACTTAAAAGCTTATTGCACTCTGTAACAGCATCAGACTTCCTTAGGTTTTAATGGGCTTTTTTAGTGATAAGATTGCTAGGTCTGAAATTAGACAGTCAAGCATAAAAGAATGTGTTTCTTCCAATCTCACACACAAGCTGGGACTGCGTGCCGAAACGTACCGATCCGAGTAGCCGGCTTGGGGCATCTGGTGTCCCAGAGTAACGTTCTGCTGTCCTATAAATGCAACAGGAATGAGAAAAGAAGTATTTGACAATTTCTTTGTGGCTGGAGGGAGGCACAAACTCAGACTCACAGCACAAGGGCTACTGACCCACATGCAAACCCACACCACCTCTTTCTTTGCCTCAACACTATGCGGACGTTAACTGCAAGTTGGCTCCTCCAGTCGTCCCCAGCGCAGACCTAGGAGCTCCCATCCCACATTTTAATACAAACCTGCACAAATCAGCTTTATAAGCCAATCAGTAACTTTATCAAACTGGACCATTTAAATAACACAGCGATACAGCTTGCAACACAATAGGTGGTTTCTCAGTAAATGGTTTAACTGCAATCTAACTGAAGTTAAATCTCATTTTTATGGAATAGATTTAGACAGGGAGCAGGCTTTACCTCAGCACAGGACAGGAACACGGTGTCCTTACCAGGACAGGAAGCCACGCATGACACTGAACTGGAGTGAGCTATCAAAAGCACAAAAGGATAAGAGCCTCAAAGGTTGTGTCAAACTCTCCCACGCGTTCCCAAGGACCTCAGAAGGCACAGCAATATAATGAGCAGCAGTTTATGCCCAAATACATGATAACTTCTACTCAATAATAACCAGCTGCTTCCTAAGAAACTGGAGAACTGCCAAATCCAACCAGAGCCACCCAGGCCAAGTCCAAGTCCCTGTGATGTGCATAAGCGTGAGAAAGCCTCTCCAGACAGAAGACGGGGGGAGAAAGGGGACAGAAGGGGGCTGGGAGAAAGAGGACCAAACAAAGCGTGGCCTCTGCTATGCCTACAGATCGCAATGCCACATCTCCAAAGATCAGCATCGTCTCTAACGAGCCATTGTTCAAAACAATCACTTGCAGGTGGAAGGAAGATTTCAGTACAAGAGCTACTCTAAAATACGCTTAGAGATGCAAGGCAAACTCAACCTTGCAGTGTTCATTTTGCAGGGAGAAACGATCAACAAAGAAATAAGCTGTGCCAGAAACGTCACCGGCTGTCAACCAGCGATGCCCCAGGAGGCAGCTCAGCAGCAGCGAGGGATCGGGAGGAGCTGCAGCGAAGGGACCCACGTGGCACTCACCTCTGTAGGAGCGAAGCACCGTTTGTTGTGGGAGGTCCCAGACTTTCACACTGTGGACAAGAGCCAGCAGTTAGTACCCAGCATCGGTTCCAGCACCCATTCCAGCCCCAGAGCGTGCAGCTGGGCTGGGGACACTCACCAGAAGTCCCTGCCGCCACTAACAGCCTGGTTGTTGCCAGCCAGGACAGCAACCGTCATCACGATGTCATCGTGTTCATATTTACAGAACTTGTTGACAATGAGGGTTTCATTCTCCTCCAGCTCCCACAGCTCCACGGCGCCTGGGGGGAGGCAGGAAGGACCCTCTTTGCTTTTTGGGGTCGGTGGCGAACAGGCTTTGTTTTTGGGGATCGGGAATGTGCTCTGCTTTTGGAGGCCAGGGGGAGGGAACACGTTTTGCTTTTGGGGGCCAGGGGGAGGGAATGTGCTTTGCTTTTGCGGGGAACAGGGCCACCCACTGGGCTTTTGTGGGGAGGAAGGGACGGAGCCACCCGTTGTGTTTTTAGGGAAAGGAAGGAATGGGGGCACGTGTTGTTCTTTTAGGAGCAGGAGGAAGGGACGGGGCAACAGAGACACCCACAGCGCTTTAGGAAACGAGGAGGCAGCCCCCCTGCTTTTTGGGGAGAAGCTCCTCCTTCGCTTTAGGGGGATGCTCGACGCTTACCGGAATCGGAGGCCACCAGGATGCCCCTGTCCGCCACCCAGCGCAGGTCGGCGACGCCCGCCTCGGTCTGGACACCGGCGATGCAGAAGCCTTCGCTGGGGGCGCGGCGGGGATCGGCGAACACCCAGAGGGAACCGGCCCAGCAGCGCCCGGTCAGCCCCGAGGCGCCCAGCAGCAGCGTCCCGTCTGTAGGAGAGGCGACAGCAGCGGCACGGTCAGCGCCCGCCACCGTGCCTCGAGGCACCGGGCGGCCCGGGGCCCCTCCCCGTTACCTGCGCGGTAGTGAACGCCCTCTAGGAACCGTTCCATGCAGGCGGGAGCGTTGGGAGGGATGTTCCACTCAGGGCCGGCCGGGGGCTGCTCGGCCGGAGGCTCCTCCATGGCGGCAGCAGCGGCGGCGCGAACGGCGGGAGCGGGGCCCGCGGCGCCCCACGTGCTTCCGCCCGCGCGCCGCTCTCGCGAGAACTCCAGTGACTCTCGCGAGAACTCCTGAGGAGGAGCTTCCTTCTCTCTGGAGAGCGAGCCGGTGCAGCCGCGTAACTCTCGCGAGAACTCCGCGCTGCCTCCCCACCTCCTGCGAAAGCTCCCGCGCAACTCTCGCGAGAACTCGCGCCACTACCTCTAGCAAGACACTACTGCGTCTAACGAGAACTTCCGCCGCACCTCGCAACTCTCGCGAGAACTCCGCCCTGCCCATCTACTGCAAGAGCCCCCGCGAAACTCTCGCGAGAACTCCCGTGATGCCACAGGCACTCAAGTGAACGCCCGCCCCGCTGGTTAAACGTCGCGAGATCTCCCGCCCGCGCTGCGCACCTCTCGCGATCGTTCCTCTCCGCCATCTTGGTGCGGAGGCGGCCGGCGGTCACCGGGACGAAGGGGGTCAGAGGCGCTGCCCGGCGCGTCCCGCCCGGTCTCTGTCCCTCCCGCCATGCTCTCCCGTCTCATTCTCCGCGCCGGTGAGCGGGGGGGAAGCGCCGCCTCGCTGGGGTGGGGGGTTCTCGCGGCTGAGCTGTGTCCTGACGAGCTCTCTGCCCTCTTCTCCCCGCAGCCCCGGCCGCGCTCAGGTCCCTGCCGCCCCCAGTCGCCGTGAGGTGAGTGTTCCCTGGCCCACCTGCTGTACCCTATTGATGGCTGCTTCACACCATGGGCCTGGGCTGTGACATGAGCTGTGGGGAGCAGGGCAGAGGTGATGGGGCCTCTGTGCTTAGCGCTGGTGAGGCTGCACCTCGAATCCTGGGTTCAGTTTTGGGCCCCTCAGTACAGGATGGACACTGAGGGGCAGGAGCGCTTCCAGAGAAGAGGAGTGAGTTGGAGAACAAGGGTTACGAGAGGCCTTGAACATCTCCAGGGATGGGGCAGTCACCACTGCTCTGGGCAACCTGGGCCAGGGCCTCGCCACCCTCATTAGGAAGAGTTTCTTACTAATGTCCAATTTAAATCATTCCCCTTCCAGTTTAAAGCCATTCTCTTTCATCCTGCCACTCCAGGCCCTTGGAAAAAGTCCCTCACCAGCTTTCCTGGAGCCCTTTTCAGTACTGGAAGCTGCTCTAAGTACAACCTTCTTTTATCCAGGCTGAAAAAGTTTCTCTCAGCTTGTACTCATAGCAGAGGTGTTCTAGCCCCCAAATTATTTTTGTGGCCTCCTCTTGACCCATTCCAACAGTTCCATTTCCTTCTTATGTTTGTGATTCCTGAATGTCACTCAGGTCTTGAGGTGGGGACTCATGAGGGCAGACCAGAGGGACAGAATGCCCTTCCTCACCTTGCAGTTCTCTCTGCTTTGGATGCAGCCTGGGATGCAATTGGCTTTCTGGACTCACTGTTTAATTGGGAATGTATTTGAGCCTCATCTGAGGGTGAGGACAGTGAAAAATCAGCTTAATGTGAACTTTCTCACTATAGTGTATTGCACTCAAGACCGCTGCATACAACCCAACAATGTTCATCTCCTTTGCCGCCTCTGCCTGAGAAAGGAGGAGAAGTACGGCATGGTTTGATCCCCGAGGAGTTTTTCCAGTTTCTGTATCCTAAAACAGGAGTTACAGGTTAATATATGCAGTTTTTCTTTAAAATGTGTGTGTGTTTACTTGTGCTTATTTAGATCTGTCCGCCGCTTCTGACTGATGAAAAGGTAAAATATTAGGGTTTATTTGTGTATATGTTTGCAGAAAGAGATGGGGAAAGATGAGCCAGTAGAGCACTTCTTGGCTCTAGACAAAGCCAGGCACCTGTGCTTTACATAAAGGCTAAAAGAGCATCGTGAGCTTGGTCTTGCAAGGAGGTTTATTTGCCTGCTGATCCTCAGAACCTCTAAACAGAGATTTTTGCTCTGAATGAGTGAAAGCAGAAGGTGCCACGTAAGGTACAAGTTGCTCGCACTCTACTGAGTGGCCTCCTGGCACCCTCTGTGGGACTGGGTTCCCATTTCTTTTCATGGTAAAAGAGAGCAGTTCCTCATCTTGAAAGCCTTAAGCTATTCACTTTGTAGGTGTTTGACTTTTGAGTGCGTCTTTGTACAAATAATGCTGCTTTGTTTTTTCTTTAGGCCCTTACATGTTGGGAACCGGACTCCTGCTTTACTTTCTCTCAAAGGAAATCTATGTGATTAACCATGAGACGGTTGCAGCTGCCTGCATTTTGTCAGTCCTTATTTATGGCATAAAAAAATTTGGACATGATGTAGCGGCTTTTGCTGACAAACTTAATGAGGTAACAGAAGAAACCCTAATCTAACTATGTAGTCGTTAGTAACTCTTCTAGGTTATCTGCTTAAAATAGCTAAAGACTGCAGTGTCCCGATGGCATAACAACCTCACTCTGATACCTTGAGAGCGTTGCTTAAATCAGGTGTGTTCTAGATTGGTTTTGTGCACAGTGCGCCGGTGGGAGGTGTCCCTGCACATGGGAGGGGGTGGAACTGGGTGGGCTTTGAGCTCCTTTCCAACCCAAACCATTCAATGATTGTTAACGTTAAGTCTTCAAAACCAAAACATCCCATACCAGTATGAAGGATTTTTTGGAAGTACAATTGATGATAAACCCGGATTCTTCTCTCTTGCCACTTAACCTCAGCCCTGGCACAGTCTAATTTCTGCAGACGTTTATCAAATGTGAATGCAGAATTTCACAGGTTAATTCTTGTTTTGCTTACATCTTGAATTCTGAAACAGATCTTTTTTTGTTTCATCTTTCAGGAGAAAATTGCTAAAGTGGCAGCTGTGAAGAATGAGGCTATTAAGAATCTGGAGTCTGCAATTGAGGAGGAGAAGAAGGAGCAGTGGCGGGTCGAAGGCCGCAGTTTCCTCTTTGATGCCAAGCGGGTAAGCAGTTCCAGCTCTGCACTCAGCTTACACAGCAGCCTCTACTGGCTAACATTAGTCTTCTTAAACTGCTAAGGAGTGATGAGGCAGGTCTATCAGCAATTAATGCCTTAAAAATGTTGATTGTGTTTGAAAATGTAACTTTACTGTTAAACTTGTTGATTTTGTAGGTAGTTTTTCCACCTAAACTATCCTGTGAAACTCTTTACCCTCTGTGGGTTCCATTCCACTACCTGATCCAGTGACTTTTGCTATAAAACACTTGCTGCTGTTTTGTATTCTCAAACATTAACCCTTTGTTTTCATCTTCTGTGTCTAGAACAATATTGCAATGCTGCTGGAAGCAAACTACAGAGAAAGATTGCTGATGGTGTACAATGAAGTGAAGAAAAGACTGGACTATCAGGTTGCAATGCAGACCTTGAAGCGCCAGAAGGAACAGGATCACATGATTCAGTGGGTGGAGAAAAACGTTGTCCAGAGCATCACACCTCAGCAGGTACTTTTTAATCTGCTTTACATGTTAGCCTGTGCAGATCCCTTCTGTCCAGGGATTCGGGTTTAAACCAGAAGAAGATTGCTCATATTTGACTTACAAATGTGGCTGCAGTGCATTCCTGCTGCTGAGTGAGAACTGATGAGCCTGGTTACTGGATACCAGATGTTTGTGATTTAAAATAGAATCACGTGTGGGGTTTGTGGTTGCAGTGTAGAGCTAAGCATGTGATAAGATGTTAGGCTAACAGGTCAGGGAGTTGACTTGTGAAGTGCTTTGTGTGAGACCCTGGCAGTTTCAGATCTGCAGGTGGGCTCTGGGTGTCCTTTCTTTTGGAGAGCAAGGCTGAGAACCATAAAGAAAACATGTTCCCAGCAGTGCGTGCAGATGCTTCAACAGAGGTTGTTGTTTGGATTTGAATTGCTGACTCCATGAGATGTAATCATATCGCATTTAGTCTGTAATCCATTTTATGGGTCTAAAAAGGAGGATCTGAACTGCATTAGGATGTTTATTTTGCTGGTTTAAGCCTCTTTGATGAAGTCTTAGCTCTGAAAGCTGTTCTCCTCTCTCTTGCAGCAGAAGGAGAGCATCGCGAAGTGCATTCTGGACCTGAAGGCGTTATCAAAGAGTGCCCAGGCAGCACTGTAACCACTTCTGATTCCGCTGACATGTGTCTCCTTTCTGTTGGAAACTGTATGGTTCTAAAGTGTCATTAAACACAGACAAACCAACCAGTCGGCTGTCTTTCTCTAGCAGTACCAGCAGTGATTTTCCTTCTGTGTTTGAAGTAACTAAATTGGTCACATAAACCACTACCATTAGTTTTATAGTGGGGAGTTGCTTGCAACCACAATGTGTGGTTTGGTTATGAACGCTTCCAGAGACAAAGAACAGAACTTCCCAGTGAAAAACTCTGGTGCAAACGCAGTCAGCAGTGTTTGGTTTAGAATTCTCTCTGATAACAACCTGTAGAGATGTGCTGTGGTGGTAAAGGCATTTGCGAGTAGAGTGCCAGTGCCCCCATTCACCTTGGAGGCACTCCGAATTAATGTCCACGTTCTGAAAATGAACTGGAAAAACCCACTTTCGTAACAAAGCTTCAAATAATTATGACAGCACCTTCCTGTGCTGTGGAAAAGAGAATGTAGCTGGCAGGAAGCGTAACGAGAGCTACCCGAAAACTTGACATCAGCTGAACTCGCTAGTATTCATTTTAGAATGGTGAAATGGATGAGTTTGTTGTAGGGGGTGGGGGTTTCCTGGATTTACACAAAAACAAGCACAACTTTTTTTTCCTGTAAAACAACCCAGTTCTGTGTGTGTTACAGTAATACACAGGGTAAGCCTTCTCATTTTCTTTTTATAGGAGACTTTCCCCCCCTGCCCAAGGAAATTGAATCTCAAATGTCCAAGCTGAGCAAAGCGCTTCCCTGTGTGTAGCCTTGGCTTTTGAAGTGATTTATGCAGTGCGTAAGAAGCAGGCTGGAGTGTGCTGACTTTTAGTGGAGTTAGCAAAATAGCAGGCTTTTCTACAGTTTTCAGTACGACAGCTGAGGAAGGAAAAAAAGGCATTTTTTTAGCGGTAAGAAACTTACTTCAAAGTAAGGCAATTTGAGCTGAAGCTGGCTAGCGAACAGTTCCTGAGAATGCAGGTGTTTTACATAATTTCCTTTTTCAAAATGAAAAAAAAAGCGAAGTTGCTCAACTTCCACATTTGTGCAAGCCCATGTTTGAATGACACTGGGGCTGTAACTAGTTTGACAGAGATTCTTTATACAAAGGGAGCTGTTAAACTGTGCTGCCAGAAACTGCTGCCAGTGCTTTGGGAGCGTTCTGCAGGCTGCTGGGCAGCAGTTGCATGGTGTGAGGTAAGGTGGGGCTGTACTGCTTCTTTTCCTGACTTTAATTACTGCCAGCACAATGCACTTAACAGGCTTGGCATGGGGAACTGGGAGGCGTTAACTGACTCTTGTGGAATGGAGGCAGGAAAATGACTCTAATACTGTGTTCAGTTTTGGGCCCCTCGCTACAAGAAGGTTGTCGAGATGCTGGAATGTCCAGAGAAGGACAACAAAGCTGGGGAAGGTTTAGTGTACAAGTCCTATGAGGAGTGGCTGAAGGAATCGGGGTGGTTTAGTCTGGAGAAAAGGAGGCTGAGGGGAGACCTCATTGTTTCCTAGAACAGCTTGAAAGGAGGTTGTAGCGAGATGGGAGTTGATCTCCCTGGTAGCCAGTGACAGGACAAGGGGAAAGGGCCTCAAGATGCACCAGGGGAGATTTAGGTTGGATATGAGGAGGAATTTCTTTACTGAAAGGGTTGTTAGGCACTGGCAGAGGCTGCCCTGGGAGGTGTTTTAGTCCCCATCCCTGGAAGGGTTTAAAAGATGAGTAGCTGTTGTACTTGGGGACATGGTCTGGTGGTGGGCTTAGCAGGGCTGGATTAATGGTTGGACTCGGTGATCTTGAAGGTCTTTTGCAACTGAAATGGTTCTGTAATAAAAGATGACAGTGACAGAGATCAGGATATTTGCTGTCATTTTGTCAGCAATACTGCCATGTCATTCACAACGTGGTGTTTGCAAACCATGTAGCAGGAAATGCTGGGGTAGGAATGTGCGTAGTAGACTGGTGTTTCCCTGTTGTTAAGATTCTACCCCCAAGTTTGAAGTCGTCATTCCTGCTTTGGTGAAAAAAGACGGTGTAACTTCAGAAAGAAAAACTTAAATGGATGTTTTGTCAGTGCCGCTTCTGATGGTGAAGATGTTGTTAAAGCTCACTCAGTTCCACCTGCTACAAAAATAATTACAGATGCTTTCTTAGTTGTTAAATATCCTCTGTCCTGAGAGGAGGCAGCGTGGTCACCAAAGCATAGTGGATGTCCATGTGTGCACAGGAACGAGGCACTGGGAAATAGGATTTGTGCTGAGTGAGTGCTGGGTTTGCTGCTGCCACTTTGTACCGGGCAGTTTAAGAACTCTGAAACAGAGAAACTCCCTAAGTTAGGGAGGGTGATGGGTTTGCTATGCTCTAGCACGTGTATATGTGTGTAACTATAACTCCTTCTTCCCGCCTCTCCTTCTTTTAGCTCTTCTTAATGTTCGTGAGCATTTGAAGAGAATGGGAGGTGGATCTTCAAAAGAAAAAGCAGGTATTTTCTTCCTTAAGGACATTTTTTAGATGTCATATTCTTGACTAAGTTGGAATTGTCCTGCCTGCTGTGGGGGCAGCTCCGCAATTGGAGAAGAACTTAAGGACAGTAACAATCTGAACAAACCATTGTTTGGTGTTTCTGCTTTCAGTCCTCTGACAGGAACACATTAAACTCAATAATACTTACTCAAATAGACAAATATGTCTCTGTTCTTGTTGCTTGTCATAATACCTGAGAAATTAATACATTTCAAACCCTCAATTTGGTATTTTTCTTTCTATTCACTCCTAGTTACAACACCTGCGCCCATTTCAACTGCTGTTACTGTACACACCACTGTATATACCACCATGACCACAGCTGACTTTAAAGCTTCAGAAGTTAAATGCTGGATTGATAAGTAAATGCTCCAACTTTATTTCCTGGCTTCAGACCTTCCTGAGGCTGCAGACTCCTCCTGTAAGGGAGGAGTTAGCTCTAATGCGTTTTATGTCTTGGGAGTTTTAAAGGGTTGTTTAGAATTTCCCAGTCTGAGCACTGGGTATTTAATTCATAGCGATGCTTAGTGCAGATCTGAACTTTTTTAATGTCATAGGGCTTGGGATAAATGGTGCATAAAGTATAGCCAGTGGGGCAAGGGAGGGGATTCTCCCTCTCTGCTCTGCTCTCGTGAGACTGCCCCCAGTGTTGTATGTCCAGTCTGGAATCCACAACATAAGGATATGAAACTGGGGGAATGGGTCCCAAGGAAGCCACAGAGATGATCTGAGGGCTGGAGCCCCTCTGCTAGGAGTACAGACTGTGAGAGGGTTGGGGTTGTTCAATCTGGAGAAGAGAAGGCTCCGAGGAGACCTTAGAGCAGCTTCCAGTACTGAAAGGGGCTCCGGGAGAGATGGGGAGGTTCTTTTTACAACGGCCTGGAGGGATAGGATGAGGGGAAATGGCTTTAAACTGGAAGGGGGAAGATTTAGATTAGATATTAGGAGAAATTCGTCATGCTGAGGGTTGGGAGGCTGTGGCTCAGGTTGCCCAGAGCAGTGGTGGCTGCCCCATCCCTGGAGGGGTTCCAGGCCAGGTTGGATGGGGCTTGGAGCCCCTGAGCCAGTGGGAGGTGTCCCTGCCCATGGCAGGGGTTGGAACAGGATGGGCTTTAAAGTCTCTTCAAACCCAAAGCAGTTTATGGTTACGTTTCATAAAGCCTGTTGAGTTTGAGCAATATCTCCTGCACCTCTGTTTGGACTGGGGGTTCTGACACTATTTTCTGTGCATCAACAGCCATGAAATTCTCTACATCTCACTAGTCTTTCTCTCTGGTGTCCTGCTGACTGTTCTGGTTTTTGCAGTCATCTGTCTCTGCAGGAAAAGTAAGTGGCACCACAGAAGGAGCACTGGCAGCGCAGCGATGCAGACTGTGCACGCTCTAGTGCCACTCAGTCACCATGATTCGGTGCTGCTCTTGCACTGCTGTCTTCAAACTTGGTGCAGACAGCTGAGACCGCTCTCCCTCTCCTTCCCAGAGTGCAAGAGATCCCACCACAGTTCAGAGGAGCAAAGTCCCTCCCAGACGGTGACTGAGGAATCTGCCAACAACACCCAGGTAGAGTTCACAACTCTGATTGCTAGTGCTTTCTGCAGAGACTTCAGATTCATTTTGGAATGGTAAATACTAATTGGAGGTGGGGAAGAAGAGGTTTACTCTTCAAGCTCAAATGTTGAGTCCTTTTGATTAAGGAAGAGGGCTTTCTTTTGTGCATTAAAGGCTTCAGCCTGTGTTTATAGTAGTGCAGGGAGATGTGATGAGGTCCCTGGGCATCAGGTTAGTGGAAATTCTTTTCAAAAGACAAGCATTTCTGCTGTTTTCATTCAAGATATCAATTCTTCGGAAGCCCTTGACGCAGAGTCAGCCCGTGTTTCTGAGCTAGACTAACATGGGTCTGACGCAGCACAGTGGTCACTGGATCTCCCGTGTGCAGGGACAGACTGTCACTGCTTGTGGCCTGCAGCACTGGGGACAATGCAGAAGCAGGGAATTCATGCTGAGATGTGATGCTTGTGCTCTCTTTAGTGTTTGTGGGTTCTTTCACATCCCCAGAGTGAAGTTGCCTACACCTCTCTGGTATTCAGGAAGAGCTCGACGCTGATGGCCGTGTAGTGAAAAGGCTTCTACTGAAATGAAGATGCTTTTATTTCTTGCACATCAAGTGGACCAGAACATTACCTCGAGGCCCACGCTGCTCTGAGAAACGCCAGCACTGCTGTATGTAACACCAGCGTGTTCTATGGTTACTATGGGGAAATAATATCTCCTGTTCCAAACCTGTGGACAAATTGCGTTTTAGACCATCTTTCCTCATCTGGAGAAACCTCAGTGAGTCCCTGCAAATGCACTTGTAAAGTTTCTGTTTCCCTTCTCAACCACTGACAATACCATTTTTCTTGGGGTTTTTTTTTCCGTTTGCCAAGTGCTCTGGTTAGTTATGTTCTGCTTATTGAAGTCACAATAATGAAATATTTGTATGCAAACGACTGCTTCCTGATTGGGTCACATAAAAGAAATGCACAATCACAGTGTGACAGTCTGGAAATGCTATGTTATTACCCATAGCGTTCTAAATAAAAATCACCTCCTCTTCATAAACTTGGGAATAAGTTACTACTAGTGACACAGCAGCCACAGAGAAGCCTCTCTGCATGTCCCTGTGCCTGCAGACGGGAGGTTTGTTGTCTGAGTAAGTAGCGTTCCCCATCTATTGTTCAGTATTTCTCCTGTAAGGCTGAATCAGAGCGAAGTTTCCTGCTGTCCCAGCCCTCTAGGCTTCAGAGGCCTCCTTATTTCTGCTCCCCAGGGAGTGTCAGACTCTTGCAAGTATTTCTGTTCTGAAAATGCAGATGTTTGCGTGCACGCTATCACAAATGCCTCTCTAGAGGAATCTTTTGGGCAGGACTGAGTGCCTCAGTTCCTGCAGCCTGTGCGCTGCAGCTGATGACACCTGATGGCAGCATGAAGCCACAGATGGGCTGTTGGATTGGGCTCTTTGGTGTCTGTCCAGCAGGCAGTTGGGAGAGTCTGTCCCAGCTCTGTTGGGCTTTGTTCACGCCTGCAGACACTGGTGGAGGCTGGGCCCTCACTGCAAAGCAAGGGCACAAACACCTTATATTCCGAAATCCAGCTTGGTGGCTGTTTCACAGGGCCAGAGTAGGACTTTTGGTCTGTGTTTTGCTGTTATCGGCTTTCATTCAGTCATGGCAATTTCTTCAAGCGCTAAATACTACAGAAAATACCGTATTACTCCTTAAAATGTGCAGCTGCTGTGTGGATCATGAGGCATGATTGTGGTTGGTACAGTTTTTTTGTTTGGTTTGGGTTTTGTTCTGGTTTTAGTGGGTTTTTTTTAACGAATAAGAGCGTTACTCTGCCTAACAGCGACTGAGGAACAAGAAAATCTGAACATTTACCTGGCTTGCACAAGTGTTTTTTCACTGTACCAACAAAAATGCCTCTTTTGTGTCAGATACTGTTAGATTCTGTGCTAGAAGTGCAAGAAAAGGTGACTCATCATGGGCTTTATCTCTCCACCCTGAGACCAACCAGGATGTTGGGGTTTTATGTAGAATTTTCCTCACTGTAAATTGTACTGAGACTTAGCACGCTCATTTCACGTACTCTGTGCAGCAATTCAGCCCTCAGAGATGGAGGTTGACAGAGAACCTCCCTTTGGTGGCTGCAAACAAGTCCAGGAACCATCCCAGAGCATCCCTCTGCCTCTTGCTTTCCCACGCTAAGAGCTGTGTAGTCATACACAGCTCTTAAGGACAGCCATCAGACATCTAGAGGAGCTTGGGACAACTGCACTGCTGATCCAAATAGAGGAGAGGCTGCAGATCCTCTGTTTTGGCTCTCCCATTTTCACTCTCTCAGCACCTTTCTGTTGGAGGTGTTTGTACTTTTGGTCTCCTTAAAGACAGGCTTTTACATCAGGAGTTTGTGAGGAATGGGTATGGGGAAGTCCAGTACAATTTGTCCAGCCGCGGGAGGGTGGGTGGAAACGGCTCACGGGTTAAGCGGTGCTTTGAAGGATGCAAGGACTGTGATACTCCCTGCCCTTTTGGAACCGATCATGTGTTTGCATTGTTAAAAGGATGGATTGTTAGAGCTACAGCGATGGTGCTGATCTGGTGGCAGGCTGCGTTTCCCCAAGTCAGCTCTCATAGAAGACCTCAGTCCTTTGCTGTCCCTGAGTGATATTTGTATACACACAAACTGCTGATGTGTGCCTTTGTCCATCTTCACACCCAGTTTAAGCATTACTCAGCCTGTTTGATCTCTGCCTGGGGCTGAAGCCACAACAGTTTCCAGTGTAACTGCTGGGAGTGATAGTCGGGGTCATAGACCTGTGTGAACCCTTTCCAGGCAGCTGTTCTGCGGGCAGAACCAGCTGATAGACCTCTGCCGCAGTGGAGCAACTCCTCTGGTTTCCTTACGGAGAGATGCTGGATCTAGCCACAGCCAGTGTCCAGCTGCATCGCTCCAAGGTGAGCTGCTGCCTGGCGTTCCCTCGGGGGTGAGCAGGGTTAGTCAGCATGCCCAGATCCTCTTTTGCAGCTTGCTTTCAGAAGGTAGGGCAGCTTCCCCTTCTCTCGTCCTCTCTTTTTCTCCTTCTCTGTGTCCCTACACCTTGTTCTTTAAGAGTTTATCAGGCAGCCTGCTAGCAATTCTGTGCGGTATTTCTCCTTCTTTTCTCACTTTATCAAAAATACATCATCCTAGCGAACGATTTTGTGCTCTTGAAGTGGAACTTGTTTTTCTCTGAAAGCAATCAGCTCCATCAACTGATAATAAGAGATTGTGTAGCAAAATTCCAATGTTCTTGTGCAGTGACTTCCTTTGCTGTTTATTAATAGAGTTGAGCTGTGTAACAGGGCAGAACTTTGGCCTCTGATGAGGGTTACATCAGATAATAAATTGAGATGTCTGATCTCAGCTGAAGGAGGAGATGCCAACTCTTTCTGAGTTAAATAACAGAACGATGCATTCCCTTTTCTGCTTTTTCTAGACTGCCGTTATTATTTAAAGATGGAGGAGAAAAGAGAAAAAAGAGCCTGGCCTTTAATGACCTATTTCAGCTTGACCCATGTTCCCCAAAAACAAGCTGTGGTGTAATCCTGCAGTTTCTGTGCCATCCCAGTGAGGACACCAACCAAAACAGAGTGAAGATTTCATCCAGGGTTCTTTTTTACGCAGAATCACTAGGTTGGTTTGTTTGTCATGGGAGAACAGCAGGCTGGATTAATATAAAATTCATTTAATATTTATTATTATTCATTTAAAAGTGACAACACTGTAGCACCAGGCTCAAATTTATAGCCTAAATCAAGAGAGAAGCTGAAGGGTGTAAGAATGGTCAGTGAGGACATGGCTCGCTTGTGAATTGCTGTCTTACCAACAACAAAGAACACATTTGTCCTCTCTTTCAGTGGACACAGCCAATCCTTATGGAAAAAACCACCACTGGACAAAATTTGGCTTAAGTATCTCTTCTGTATTTTGAAATGAGTTAATATGAAGACATATCTAGACATATTTACAAACACCTTTAGAGCTGTCTTTCGGTCTGTAGCAGGTTGTCACAAAACAAGCAGCTGTTCTTTGGGTTTACAAGAGGAGACTTGCAACCAGTCATTCTTGAATCGGGTGTCAGGAAAATGGTTTGTGATTGTAGGGGGAGTTAAGCTTGGGAATGTGCTGTGTAAGAAGAATTCTCCAAATGGGTGGGTTTAAGTGGAAAAAAAATGGGAAGGTTCATCCTTGATGGTTTAGAGACTGTCAAGTTGATTCCTGGGGAAGAAGGAGAGAACTTAAATATGCCATTAGTTCATTTTTTGACAGTCATCTCTTCCTGGCATGCTCCCCTGCCCCAGCATGTCTCATTAATGAACGGCTCCTGCCTGGTGCTCTGTGTCTGAGGTCTGTTCTTGCAGGCTTCTGAGGTCAGCAGCATCTTGACTGAAGTCTCCCACTGCCAGCATCTCGCTAAAGAAGGGAGGAGGTCATCAAAGTCAGTGCAGCTTCCGAGCTGTCAGCTGAGATGGCCGTCAGCGAGCGAGGGTGGTTTGACACTGTGGTTGTGCATCTGCAGCTGGAGATGTCACAGGAGATGCTACTATTGGAGAGGCGCTACTGTCAAAAACAGAGTCAGGGCAAGTTTGTCTGTCTGTAAGCAAAGGGCCTGTAACTGGGCAAAACCAAAAATCAGAGTCGTAACAAAGAGTTTTCAGTCTTGGGTTAAATCTAGGGACAACCAAGCACTGTCTTTACCAGCTCTCCATGGATCTGAGCTGGGGAACAAGGAGCAAAACATCTGCCTTGTTAATGGTGCTTTGAGTCACTGGCTGACCAAATAACGCTCAGGCTGATCAATAATAACTGGAAGGTCCTGTTAAATGAAGATGCTGGCCTGGAAAAGCTGGGCTGCATACGGTGGCCACTGAGGAGAGTTCTCTTGGGTATAATGATGCCGGAGATCAGAAATGATCCTTACAAAATTAATGTCAAATATGCATCAGATTGAGTAAGAGACGCTTGCCCTTATCGTGAAACAGTTTGTGCAAGAGTGGGAACAGATGAAACGACACAAATTTTCACATGGGTTTCTTAACAAAGTGGTTTATCAGTGGTCTGGCGTGTACTGGCAGGTCATCATTTGTCCTTTATTTACGACTGCTGGTCTGGTTTTTGCTCTGTAAGAACCGGGTCTGGTTTTTTGCAGAGGATATAGGTCCTTAAAATGAAAAGGTATGTGGTTTTGAACTTTTTTATCTTGCAAGCATAGACAATGGGATTCATGGCAGAATTGGCATGGGATAACACAATTCCCAAGTACATCAAATACTTGGGGATCTGACATTTAGGATAAAAGTAGGAAACACAGTTTATAATGCACAGAGGCAACCAGGATACAGCAAACAGGAAGAGAACAAGTGTTAGAGATTTGGCTGTCTTGAACTCCTGTCCATAAAAACCTCCTGCCCCTCTCACACTGGTTGAACCTTGATGTAGCTTTGTCCGGATAATGTTAAAGATTTCAATGTACAGAGCGCACATGATGAGCAGAGGGACCAGGGTCCATGTGAAGAAGCCAAAGTACACCATGTATTCCATCTTCATCACAGAGGTGAAGCGACACCTGAGAAAGCCAGAGTTTCTTGGTTCTGCCTTGTTCCACCCAAACATGGGGACTAATCCTGCCAGCAGGGACACAGACCAGCACAAACCTAGCGCCCACCGGACTCTTCTCTCTGTAGTGATTATTTTATATCTGTTGGGGAAGACAACCCAGGTCATGTTAAGCACAAGTGCTTAGAATAGTTAAGGATGGTTTCAAGATCTCATGTGTTGAAATGCGACAGGTTCGTTGTCACAAAATGGAGCATAAGCTTCCAAATCTTCTTTTGAGACAAGCCCTAACTCTGCATTTGTAACCGTTACTCTGCAGCACCCATAAGATGACCTATCCTTAACTTCCCCTCTTTATAACTGGATGTTCTCGGCTATTTTTTTTTTTCTTGTTTCGTTATAATTCAGCATTGCCTGGAAAGCCATGGAGAGACAGGGAAAGGTTGCTCATAAATGTGTATCTGCTTAAGTCTGGGTAAGCTTTTTAGTCTGGATAAGTCTTTAGGAGTTCCCTTGGGATAAATCCTACTGCTCTGCCGATCCCGGTCAAAATGAACTGGTATTTCCAAGGAAAGGGAAACCCCGCCTCTGTGCGTTCTCATTTAAAAGGGATTAGTGCCTGTTTGGAGGTTCCCCTGTAGTTTCAAAATGCATTTTAAATATCAGAAGCTGCTAAGGACCAGCTGCACAGAGCTATGTTTAACACAGATCGGGCCAACCACAAACAAGTGCTTAGAAGTCCAAGTTCCTGAATTTTGTAGGGTTTTTTTTTCTGATTAATCATATCTAATGTGGCTGGTGCTTCCTGCCCACCCAGGTACAGAGCAGCTGTCACCAAGAAAAGGATTTGTGGGATGCTGGGACTCTGCTGGCTCATGTCTGTGCTGGTGGGGCTGATCCCCATGCTGGGGTGGAACCAGCACACGGGCAGCTCTGGTTACATCGAGTGTCACTATTTGGCCGTGATGGGAATGGATTACGTGGTGTATTTCAGCTTCTTCACCTGGATCCTCCTTCCCTTGCTCATCATGTGTGCTCTCTACACTGAGATTTTCTACATCATGTGGGTAAAACTGAGCCTGGGCTCAGCAAGTCCTCCAGGAGGAGGAACAGTGTGTGGGAAGCAATATAAAATGGCCAAATACATGGCCCTTGTCCTCTTCTTATTTGCAGTCTCTTGGCTGCCTCTGGGCATCCTGAACTGTGTTTCATACTTCTGCCGTTCCTGCGCCATCCCGCAGCCGCTGATGTCCCTGAGCATCCTGCTGTCTCACGCCAACTCTGCCATGAACCCCATCGTCTACTCCTTCAAAATACAGAAGTTCAAAGAAACATACGCTTTCATTCTGAGGACTTACATCCTGCTCCAGAAGTCGGAGATGACTGTTTCTAGCGTGGAGCGCACAGCAGAGCAGCCGGGACCAAGCACCAGCTGAGCTGTGCCCGGTCTGGACACGACAACTGGAACAGCGTGGGAGCAACACGAGTGGGGTGAAGATGGCACAAACACCAAGATAGTGCTCGGACCACGCATTCTAGAGCAGTAATTGTGTTTATATTTCAGTGTTCAGCTAATTCGGCTCTGGGCAGTGCATTTATGAGTCCAGGATCCTGGCTAACTCCCAAAATAAAGAAGAACTTCTGCATTTCTGAGCACACAGGTGTGAGGGGTTTGGAACAGAGTGGCAGCTGGATGAGGGACGGCTGTGTGCAGGGGACAGAGTGGTGCTGCTCGTGCTTATGTGTTAATAAGCAGCATCGTGGTGCTCCACAGGCCAGCAGCGCGGTTTGGTAGGGGCTCTCCGTGGGTCTGAGCCCTGATGAGATGCGGACTCTTCCTCTCCCTCCTAGGGGACCCATTTCCCAGCCCTTTCCCTTGGGCTGGCCCAAATCTTTCTGCAGCTGCAAGGTGAACTGAGGCAGAGCCAAAGGCTCAGAGCAACCACAAAACACAGGGGAAGGTGCTCACAAGCAGCCCTGGAGCGCAGTCAGCTCCCGCATGTTGACAGGAGGGCTGACATTAGCCTTTGGCTCTGCTACTGCCCTGCACAGCTCTTCCTTTAACAGTATTTGCTTTGTCTTTTAAGTTCTGTTTAAGGAAACTGTTTCTGAGACTGGTGGAGCTACAAAGAAATGCTCTGGCATGTTGCCACAGACACTGTAGTATCATAGGATGTAAGAAGAAGCTGCACCCTGGTTGTCTGATTTCTGGTTGCACAAAGCAGCACAGGAGAATCATAGGATGCTTTGGGTTGGAAGGGACTTCAAAGCCCATCGAGTTCCTTGGGCAGGGACACCTCCCACTGGCTCAGGGGCTCCAAGCCCCATCCAACCTGGCCTGGAACCCCTCCAGGGATGGAGCAGCCACCACTGCTCTGGGCACCCTGTTCCAGGGCCTCCCCACCCTCACAGCAAAACATTTCTCCCTAAGATCTCATCTCATCTCAATCTCCCCTCTTTCAGCTGAAAACTGTTCCCTTCATCCTATCCCTTCACTCCCTGCTCCAGAGCCCCTCCCCAGCTTTCCTGGAGCCCCTTTCCGTGCTGGAAGCTGCTCTAAGGTCTCTCTGAGCCTTTTCTTCTCCAGGCTGAACAACCCCACCTCTCTCAGCCTGTCCTCATAGCAGAGGGGCTCCAGCCCTTGGGTTGTCTCTGTGGACTCGCTTCAACAGCTCCATGTCCTTCCCGTGCTGAAGACTCCAGAACTGAATGCAGACCAGGTGAGGAGGACGCAGGTCTGGGCCAGCTGCTGGGCGAGGGCGCTTCGTGGCTTGCAAATGCTCTGATGTAGCTCACTGGGGCAGCAGCAGCTGCTTTGGGAAGGGAGCAAAACAGGTAGCTTGGAAACTTGCTGCTGAGCCATGGGAGGGGGTCTGGCCTCGTCCTCAGGCTATGCGGTACAGAGCCCTTGTTTCCCAGGCTGTAGGCAAGGTGGGAAATGCTTCATCCACTCTTTTCATCAGAGCAGACAGCACAAGGGGCTGTTGCTGCATGAGGAGGGCAGCGTTGCCTTCCCAACAGGCTAATCCCTGCTTTCGTGCTGCTAAGGAGAGTTGAAAGACCCAAAGGAAAAAGCCCTTTGGGCCCATCCCCTCTGGCACAGCCACAGGCGATGCCCCTGAGCCCGCTGAGCTGCACCTGCCCTGACGGGGCCAAATTCGGGTGCTTCAGCCCAGCACCCCCCGTTCCTTCCTGGAACGAGGCTACAAGGTGCACTTATCTTCTTCAGATGTTTCCTCCACCAGGCAGCATCTGTTTCCTGCCTGAAATGTGAAAGAACCAGGCTGCCAGGCTGCTGCCCGTCCTCTGTCGCCTGCGGAGGATGAACCTGTGCCCTGGCGGCGTGAGCATGGCTTCACCCCCAGCCCAGGGATGCTCGGGGGGCTGTGGGTGCTGCATCCCTCCTCCGGCCCCGCATCCTCCTTCCATGGGCACTCGGCTCCTCTCTCACGCAGTCCCAGCATCAGGAAACCCTGGGCTGGAGGTTTTTACAGCTCACAAAGTGATTAAACACTCCCTGCACAGAGGAGCCAGATGGGGCTGGAACGTGGGATCAGGGAGCGCTTAGGTGTGGAAACCAGCTCTGCCGTCCCCTTCTCACTATTTATTTAATGTCATCCAGCCCTAAATCCCGACCAAAGGGCCCCCTCCTTTCTTCTCTCCCGCATTGCTCTCCTGTAAGCAGCCGTTGTGCTCCTGCCGAGAGGCTTAGGGAAACATATGGCTGAGCTCAGGCAGCAGAACCCTGAACTTCAGTGCTCATCATCCTCTGCTTGTCACCGCTGGTGGCTTTACCCTGCGAGCACACGTGTGTGTGAGTATAAATATACGCTGCCGTAATCTATAATCAGTCCTTGTGTCAGCATGGTCGGAGTATTTGGACACCTTTACTGCCACATACAGTAATATTTTGCCATGAGAACAGCTGTGATTTGAAGCAGGCAGCCGTGTGCCGGTCACTAAAGCCGGCAGCAGGAGGGACTGTGAGTAAGAAGGATCAAGCTCATTTGCACGGGGGGTCCGGGATTCAGTTTTCCATTCCTCCATGGTATCTGCTGGGCATCAGCCATGGAGCAAAGACAGGAATCTGGCAGACATTCTGGCAGTCTGCTCTGGACAAGTGGGAGGACGATGCTGACAGAGTCTCCATCACCTCCTTGGTTTATGGCTGTCATGGGGAACTTCAGCACCTGCCGACCCTCAGCCTTCTCTGGTCACTCAGGGGGCTCCATCCTTCCCTGTGGGTCCTGAGCTCCCAGCTGTAGCTCTGTGCTGCAACCAGAAGCGCTGGTGTGTCCGAGCCTGAAGGAGTGGAAAGAACCAGACCCCTCTTTGGTCCCCACCACCTTTTATTCCCCGTCCTGCTGTGCGGGAGCCAGCGAGCTCTCCAGTCCTGCTCCTGCATGGGTGCAGGCATCGTCTGGGCTCTTGGAGCTGGGGTCACCCTGGAGTGCTTGAAGCTCAAGAGAAACTCAGCCTTGGGTTTGCTGCCATACCAACCTACCCGCCTGCGTGCACTGGAGTAAGTTTGTGAGCCAGCAGTTTAAGGCTTTGGTTTAGATTAGGATTGGAAGGTGTATTTTTAGATCATTTTATTGAGCTGTAGTGCCCGCAGAGCTCCGTGAAGAAGGCATCTCGAGGAGGAGCCCGTGCCCAGGGCAGGTTGGGCTCAGCGCTGGGGCAGCTCCTGTGTGGCAGAGCCCAGAGAACTCCCAGTTCGATGGGGTTAAACAATGATTCGGATCCTGGTCCCCGAGCACTTGATGGATTTGCCATTTGAAAACTGTAGTCATCTTGCTCGGTTCTTGGATGGCTCCAGCGAAAGGCTTCCAGCAGATTCCCCAAGGGTCCTCCTACATCCTGGTGAGATAAGGATCAGGAAGGGAAGGGTCTATCTGCAACCCCAGCTGTGGCTTTGAGCACCGATTCCCTTTTCGCACTGGGGGTGGAGGGGAGGAGTAGAGACTTTCTGTTTTATTTATTTCTAAGTGACACATAGATGCAGAAAAAAAACCCCCAACTAATCGCACCACAGTGATCTTATCATGTGAGTCAGCAGCAGCCACAGCCACCTTTGCTCTACCAGGGCTGTAAAACACTTGAAGGAGGTAAAAAGGCAGCATCTGTGCCATCAGCCCTTCCTGCACACCATGCTCTGGGCTGGATGCTCACGCGGTGCCGGTGTGCAGGACCTCATCGCTTTGAGACATCACCATAGTGCGCTCTCATTCCTCTCTCTGTGCTGCTGCTCATGGGCCAGGAGGCATGGAGGATTTTTTTTTTTTTGCCTGGGACTTTAAAATGTAGTGTTTACTTCATAGGATATAAAAAGGAGCAGCTCATAAAAGCGAGCGGTGGTGAGCAGTGAGTGCCGTCCTGGCTCTTTGCTGCCTTGGAAGGAAGTGAAAGCAAAGCAGGGAGAGGATGTGAATGTGAAGCAGGGTCACATCTGGTTTAACAGAGAGTGATTGTGGTCTGGTGAATAACGAGCCGAAATGAAAGTCTGGAGCCTGGTGCTGTCATGTCCCCGCTCTGTGCCTCAGTTTCCCCATCCATGGGAAGAGGAGGGTCAATACAGTCCTGGCAGCGCTCTGTGTGTGGGGAAAGGCTGGACGGGAGCTTTCAATTTCCTTCTGACACAATTTGGGCATCGTTTCACTTGCCCTCTTGGATACTGAGACACAGCGATGTTAAAAGCTGCTGTTAGTGTTTGCCACGGAGAGGAAAACCTGCAGAATGCTCTCCCGGTTGCACAAAGCTTCACTGAGAGACAAAGTTCACCATCCTTAGAATCCGGATTTTGTTCCAAAGATGATTTCAACCCCCATCAGAAGCAAATTGCCGGTGGAGGATCAGATCTGGAAAGCTCTTCTTCCCTTTTACATGCTGTTCCCTGACCTTGAACTGGGCTGGAAAGCGGGGGATTTCTCCTGGTGACTCACCCAGTGTTTTCTACAGCCGGAAAAGGGTGAAAATGTGGATCTGCTGCTGACTGCTCTCCAGTGCAACTGCGGGGATGGTCTCAGCCTTGGCTGCTCCTGGGTGTTGTTTAAAGCAGAGCAGCTGAAAGAGGGGAGATGGAGATGAAATCTCAGGGAGAAATGTTTTGCTGTGAGGGTGAGGAGGCCCTGGAACAGATTGCCCAGAGCAGTGGTGGCTGCCCCATCCCTGGAGGGGTTCCAGGCCAGGTTGGATGGGGCTTGGAGCCCCTGAGCCAGCGGGAGGTGTCCCCATGGCAGGGGTTGGGACTGGGTGAGATTTGAGGTCCCTTCCAGCCCAAACAGATCTACGATTCTATGAGTCTATTTTAATTTCTGGGAGATGGCAACCTGTGGGTTTGCCTGATTTCTCAAGGACCTGTGCACCTCCTGCAGAGACAGCCCATCCCTCCTCCTCTCCGCGAGTGGGAGTGGAGCAGCCGGCTTCCCAGGGCAGCACCATGGGGACAAGTGGCACACTGGCAGCTCACAGATTGCAGAAACCCATCCCTAATCTCTTGCCGGGTGAGCAGGGAAGCTGACAGGAGATGTTCCCTGCAGAGTGGGGTTGCTCCTCTCCCGAGCAGGCTGCCAGCCTCTGCCCCACTGTGGGAAGAGCATCACTCCTTTTAAGTCCAGGAAGCCAATAAAGCTCCCCCCGTGGCAGCCTTCTCCATGTATGGGGATGGCATCCATGGGTCGGCATCCCTTCCTGGAGGCTGCTCTCTGCGGGCAGGGCTGGATGGACACCACTGCGGTGTCCGTGCTTTGTTCGAGGGTCCTGGTGTGGGGAGCTGGATGCTGTCCCTGCCCTGAGTGAGGGGGAAAATGCTGCTCCAGAAGTGAAACTTGCACCCTGAAACTGGTGTGTGATACTCATGCTCCCTGTGCGGTTTTGCTCGGCTGGATTATGCGGGTTTGGATTTCAAACCTCCCGAAACCTGGGAGTGAGTGTCTCTGTTTGCTTTTCTTGCTCAGCTCGTTGGGGAGCGCAGCGCCTATGTAGGAGGGAGACGGGGCAGCCAAACCAGTACAGCGCGTTGGGTTTGCCTGGCAGACAGCGGGGACGCAGCAGCTGTGGCTTTGGAACGGCTCTTGGTGTTGTTTCTTGGACCTCCTGTGCAAACAGGGCAGGAATGCAGGGACAAGGGGCTCTGATAAATAATAGTTTCACGTGTTTCAAAATTAATTTCATCATAATTGGAGGGTTTGGGGTTTTCTTTGGGAGTGGCTGCGGAGTGGGTGAAGCCTCAGCTGGGCAGAGCCATCGGCACAGGACCCCACATGATGCCAAAGCCACTCACCTACACAGCAATGATCTTTTCCACCTCCAGTGGGAGTGGTGATTCCCCCTGGTTATCCATCTCTCCCCGGGCTGTTCTTTTCTTCCCGACTCCCTGGGGCTGCAACTGAGCTGTATCACGTTGTGCTTTTCCTGCTGACCCATTAGTTATGGGCCAAAAGGATTTGGGGGCTGCTGCGAACAGCTCAGAACCCTCCCTTCTTGACCCTCCTCTCGTTTCCTCGTCAACACCAGAGGACTTTGGCGCTGAGACACATCACCCAGCAGCGGGCTGGCCCCTGTCGCACCACGTCAGGTCACGCTGCAGAAGCCAGGGCAGAAAGTGCAACGCTGCCTTTGCTCTTTGCGACACGCCTGTGTCCCGTCGTGGGGCTGGATGCTGCTGAAGTCCCCAAGGGCAACTGATTAGTGACTGTCTCATTAATCGAGTCCCATTACCCCTTTGTCACCTTTCTCCACGCCCTCTACTGCCTTGGCCGTTCCCCTTCCCAAGTCCCCTCTGGCTGCAGGGAGCCCGGCGTGATGTCACCGTCTCAGGTGTTCCTGGCTCCAACCTCCACCTTCTCACCTGTCGTGTTTTGTGGGGATCTCCTGCCATGGGTGAGTCCTCGGGGATGGGGAATATCCATGTGAATTTATTTCTGGAACGTGACTCAGTCTGACTGGCACCATGGGCAAATTCATCACTGTCAGCGTAACCACCTGGGGGACGGCAGCTTACATTTCTTCTGGATGTCTTTTAAGTGCTTTTTTCCTGCCTTTCATTCTCTAATCAAACCAAGGTCTTATTTATAGTAGGGCCATTTATGTCTGGGTAAGCCTGGAGTGGCCCCAATGGCTTAAAAGGATTTGCTCCAGATTTACACGGGTGTAATGAACACAGGGATTTGGTCCCGTGGCTGCGATAATCCTCTTGGAGGTGGGAGCAGAGGCTTTCCCCCCAGGAACAGTAGTTCACGTGAAAATATACAAAGGAGACCCCAAAAGCTGTTGCTGAAGTGGCACAGAGCTGCTGGCGCCCCAACAAGCGAGGCGCAGCGGTTCCGTGAACTTCCAGTGCCTGAAGGGGCTCCAGGAAAGCTGGAGAGGGGCTGTTCATAAAGGCTTGTGGGGATAGGATGGGGGGGAATGGGTATAAACTGGAGAGAGGCAGATTTAGACTGGACATTAGGAAGAATTTCTTCACCATGAGAGTGGGGAGACACTGGCCCAGGTTGTCCAGGGAACTGGACAACGGCAGCCACAACAGCAGGATGTGGCTGCCCCATCCCTGGAGGGGTTCCAGGCCAGGTTGGATGATGCTTGGAACTCCTGATCCAGTGGGAGGTCCCTGCCCATGGCAGGGGGTGGGACTGGATGATCTTTAAGGTCCCTTCCAACTCAAACTATTCTGTCATCATTGAGTCCAACCATACCTGCCCACATCCCTGAGCGCCTTGGAAGGTGCAAGGCTCGGCACTCACCTCATGAAGCCGTGCAGCAACAGCTTCCCAGGACAGAAAGTGAATGACGGTCACATATGGAGGTGCTGGGGGGGGGGGGGGGGAAGAAAAAGCTTCTGGTCTTTATTTCCCCAGAGATGCTACTGAAAACAAACCATTTTCGAGGGCACCGGTCCTCCTGAGAGGGTACAAAGTGGCCAGAGCCTCCTGGGGAGCCGGGCTCTGCGCCAGGGCAGCCTCGGCAGACAGGAAGATGAGCCACAGGCAGTCGGGTTCGGGGTCCAGGATGACCAGGGAGGCTCCTGAGGAAGGAAGCATTGTTTATACCTTTTTATTTTTAATTTCTGTATATTTGGCTCCAGCGCTTTCCATGATGTATGGTAGAAATCAAGGCCTCTCTTGTTCTACAATTCAAGTTCTTATTTGGTTCCTTAGGGGAGGAAAAGAAGGGATTTATTTTTCTTTATTATTTGCAGCAAAACACACACAGATCTCTCATTGTAGCAGAAATCTCAGCTTTTCTAATGACACTCATTGCCAAGATTGCTGCCCTGATTTGGGGGGAAATAAATAGTTCTTAAACGCTTGCTCCAATGCAGTTCTGGAGTCTTATAATGACGTACCTGGAGTTTGCCTCTAAGAAACACGAGGCACTTACTCTATAGTGGAAGTGAACATAATCTGAACGTATTGCAGGATAAATAGTAACACAGCATTGGTTACTGGCCTAGGAATAAGATTTAGTACCAGTTCTGTGCAGCTTTACAGCACCTCGGAGCCGCAGATGGAGCTGCCAGGTGATGGGATGGCTGGAGTTATGGAAGATTGCATGACACAGCCGTTATATATTTTTTTTGCTGAAGAAGAAATATGAGAAATGCAGATCTGGAAGCAGGGTGAGATAAAGCATTTGTGTTTCCATCTCCTCAGGTCCTCACCATTTCCGCTCCGCTTCAAACGCGTGGGGGAATGAAAGTGCTGAGCTGGGCTTTGCTCATTTGGCAGAAGGGAAATGCAAATCACGCTCGTTCAAGGTTTCCATGCGAGGATGGAGAGGGGGGAGCCCATGAGCCGGCCCAGGATCCGTGCCAGCTGGAGTGGGACCTGCGTGAGCAGGACACAGGGAGGGCACCCGAGCCAAGAGCTGTTGGACACAGATACAGATAAATAGATAAATTGATGGGATGCAGGGAAATAGCATGAGAGCTCAGCTTGGAGCGGGCGAGGATGGTGACAGAGGAAGATGCGGGAGCAATGAGTGTGAGGGAGTGGCACTCACCTTGCTTCAGAGCCTTGAAGTTTGCTGCCGGCACCGCTCACTTGCTCACAGCTGGAAAAAACTCCCCTCCCTGCCCGTCTGGCTGAGCACGGAGGCAACACAGACGAGGCTTTGCATCACCGTCCTGCCACGCTGCCTTTTTGGACCCACTCCATCCCTGTGTGCTGGCTCTCCAAGGTGGCACTACCTGCCAGGGGCTTGCCCAGCTTCTCTCCTCTTCCTCCTCCTCTTCCTCGCTGGCACAGAGCCTGCAGGGTCAGGATCGCGGGCTGTGTCACCAGTGCTGGGCTTGGAGGAGAAATTGCTCCAAATCAGAGGCTCCAGGCGCCGAGCTGCCTGCTGTCCTCTGTAGCTGATGTCCTTGCCACCAGCCGAGCTCAGCTAAAGGCACCATGGATTTGACAAGGTGATGGCAGCGGGCGGGCAGACAAAGGCTTCCTCCATGGGGATTTGCAGGTCAGCACAAGTCACCGTGCACAGAAGAGCCATGGTGACACCGGAAGAACTGCACCGAGGACATTTTTTAGCTGTTGCAAGACATGAGTCACTCTCATTCTGCATCAAACCTCAATGGCAAAACCCTCTGCGCAGGCTGCCGGATGCCTGCAGTGAGGAAGACTCTGGAGAAGCAGCAGAAGCCACCAAGCCCCAGCAAAGCAAGGGCCAAAGAGCTGCTGCTGTCCCGCTGGCACTGCAGTGCCTGGAAGATCCCAGTTGGAGCAACACAGAGGCCACGGTTCCGGCTCTTGGCCAGGCTGGCAGGCAGGTTCCAAGCCCAGGGACAGCGTGGAGGGGCTGGAGCCCGCGCTGAGCTGCCCCACCACTCGCTGTCGAGGGACAGAAGGCATGGAGCAGAGTGGGTGAGCATCTCGGGAGCCCTGGCTCCCTCCCAGGGACGTGCCCTTGCAGCAGCGCGCAGTGGTGACAGGAGCCCTCAGTGAGAACCCGTCAGTCTGGTATGCGGCACCTCACCACAACACACAGCCCAGGCAGTAAAACAAGCGATTAAATGGGCTGATAGTGTTGCGGTTTCCATAACTCTGGAAATACAAGTGGAGTTTTGTGGTGTGGAGGCAACTAAGAACTGGCCCCACTCACCCCACGAGCTCGGGACACGTCTTCGTGTGCCAAATGGGGCAGCAGTTTCTTGGGAGACTTCTTGGCTGTTTTGGGTAAATGTAAGATCTAGTGGATAAATATTCCCATGCCTGGCATGCTCCTTCTTGGGAACACAGCCCTAGGAGCACCGCTGCCTTCCAGCCCTCTTCACCACGGCGTCACCATGCTGAGGACTTGGCACCACCTCTGAAGCTCAGCCCAATGCCCACCATCTGTTTTAGTGGGAAGCCAAGAACTTAGGTGACCCAAAACCTGGCTGTTTGCCCCCAGATTGCTCAGGTCCTTGCTGGGCTGCCTGCTGTGAGGTCCGTGCGTTCAGGTTTCTTCCCAATTCTTGGCAGTGCCAGTGTAAATTCAGTCCACGAGACCTGAATCTTCACTGCTGTCAGTTCCACACCTACACCACCATCACGTCGTCACATCCCAGTGGGAATAGCACACACATGGGGTTTTCCCATTGACGCAGACTGGGAAGGACTGGTATCTTACAGTTGCTAAGTGGGCACGGCAAGAGGTTTTGGTGGCAAACAGAGAAGGAAGGCCAGAGCTCTGCGGATGACAGCAAATGGCTGCATTTCTTTTGAAGGCTTGTGAGTTGAAGGAAAGGATCTTGAAGGGTTTGTATGTTAGTGCAAGGACGTGGATCTGTTGGAGCGAGTCCAGAGAAGGCCACAGAGATGATCCAAGGGCTGGAGCACCTCCTGTACGAGGACAGGCTGAGAGAGTTGGGGTTGTTCAGCCTGGAGAAGAGAAGGTTCTTGAGACACTTTAAAGCAGCTTCCAGAACAGAAAGGGGCTCCAGGAAAGCTGGGGAGGGGCTGTGGATCAGGGAGTGCAGAGATAGGATGAGGGGTATGGTTTTCAGCTGAAAAAGGGGAGATTGAGATGACATCTTAGGCAGAAATGTTTTGCTGTGAGGGTGGGGAGGCCCTGGCCCAGGTTGCCCAGAGCAGTGGTGCTGCCCCATCCCTGGAGGGGTTCCAGGCCAGGTTGGATGGGGCTTGGAGCCCCTGAGCCAGTGGGAGGTGTCCCTGCCCGTGGCAGAGGGGTTGGAAATAAGGGGGAGATGGCCTGTGGGATAAAGGGGTCCCTGCAGTTGCTGCCCCAAGAGAAGATGGCACCCGGGGCAGAGCCACAGCAAACCGATGCGCTCGCTGGTCCTGCCTCCATCTGCACCTCATGCACGCATCTCTGAAACAAGCAGGCAAGAAATGTGCAGCTCAAAGATGGCTTTCCTGCTGGTGCTGAGCCCTCTGGGGGAGCTGCCGGTGCCCCGGGAGCTGCAATCTGTGCAGGCAGTTAGCGACAGCGTCCGTCACGCTGACACCGGCAGCGCAGCCTGCCCGGCTTCCCCCTGCAGACCCATCTGCTGGGGTTCTCACATCATATGCAACTGTTTTATCTTTGCTCATTTCTATTGCTAAACCCTGGCTGGGAGAGGAGCTATTTTAAAACGCATCTGCTGTTATTTACACAAACACTCGCTTTTCAATGGGCAACAGAGACAAGCGTTGAAAACCAAAGCACCCCCAGATGTTTCTGGGATGGAGTTGGGCTTCTTTTCTGCTGGCGATGCAGACGTGCGTGCTGCTCGCTGGTGACAGGCATGGTGGCTCATCTTTGGAAGAGTTTACCACTGTCTGTGATCTTTCGGTGCAGCCAGACAGACCAGTGTGTGCTGCTTGGGTGTCTGGGCATCGCAGGGCAGCCCTGCCAGCCCCTAGGGATGAACCTCACCAGGGCTGGAGAACCATGAATAAGACCTCCAGCCCTTCTGCAGGCAACGTTTCCAGTCGACTGAGTCATAGCCATAGTGGAAATTACTCACGATTTGGTGAGGAGGATACAGCTGATTTCAGAGAGGAACTCACGGCTGCGTTGCTGGTGGGATGGTGACTGTGACCTGCAGGTCTGTGCAGGAGAACCTTGTACTCACTGCCCTGTACTCCAGAGTGAAACATCTCGTGGTCCCTATCATTCAGTGTTTGCTTTACTGTTAACATAAAGTAACGGCCCCTCCTGCAGGAAAATGCCTGCTCCTTCCCAAGCAAGAAGCATAAAGCCAATACTATTAGTTCATAGCAATCGGGAAATAAGGAGTGCTACCAGAATCGTAATCCTAATTACAGCGGAGCGACTAATAAAGAGAGCTGAGGAACAGCCTCTCCTGAAACAGCTGCTTCAAGACGAGCTCCTGCAAACACCTGAAAGTGGGAGTATGAGGTAGCTGGGATGTGCCAGAGGGTCTCCGAGGCTATGGGATGATGAAGTCCACTTAGCACAGCAGAGGAGCATTAATTGGAAACACACATCTCTTATCCAGGTACAGGTGACTTTATTATGTACTCACTGATGGCTTTATAAGCCCCATCCTGCAGCCCTGGGCTTGTCCCAGCTGGATGGTGGGGGTGCTGCTGGTCTGGAGTTTGTGGTTCCTGCGGTGTCTGACCCTGGGAGGGATCACCTGTCAAATGAGGGAAATCAGGAACAGGTAATAAAGAAATCTTGTAGATCTCAAGGGCTTCCAGCAGGTTGTAGGCGAGTAGCTGGATGGCTTCTTTTACCCACTAACCAAGAATTGCCTCCTGGCTGTGCTACAGTCATGAGGTGACCACGTGTAAGGAAAACAAGTGCTGAAAGCCCATGAAAGGAAGCATGGTGAAGGGGCTGGAGAACGTCTGATGAGGAGCGGCTGAGAGAGCTGGGGTTGTTTAGCCTGGAGAAGAGGAGGCTGAGGGGAGACCTTATTACTCTCTACAACTACCTGAGAGGAGGTTGTGGAGAGGAGGGAGCTGGGCTCTTCTCCCAAGTGACAGGGGACAGGACAACGGGAATGGCCTGAAGCTCCGCCAGGGGAGGATCAGGTTGGATATCAGAAAAAAATTCTTCACAGTAAGAGTCAATGGGCACTGGAACAGCTGCCCAGGGAGGGGGTCGAGTCGCCTTCCCTGGAGGCGTTTAAGGAATGGGTGGATGAAGTGCTGAGGGACATGGTTTAGGGAGTGTTAGGAATGGTTGGACTCGATGATCCAATGGGTCCTTTCCAACCTGGTGATTCTGTGATGGGCGCAAGCGCTTGTTGAATTTGACTTTGTCCCATTTCAGTATATGTGATGCTTAACCTCAGTGCAATGTTTGCCTCATTGTGTGGTCACCAGCCTGCCTGCAAAGTCAGAGGGATATATCTGGCTTCCTCTACTACTTAAAATGTTAAAATGTAAATTTCACTTTAATTTTGGGGTTTTTTTTTCCAGTACTTCCTGCACCTTCCTATACTGTCTGAATTCGACAAAGTCCAAGTAGAGAAATGGAAGCTATTTCTGCCCTAGAAGCATGCAAAACCAGCAGCAGCTGCTGGTGGAGGAGGAGGTTTGGTACCTGGGTGACACACGGAGGCACCACCTTGTCCCGTGGGGTGAGCGAGTGCTTGGCTCCGGAATGCTGCATAGGAGGGAGCTGGGTAAGAGCAGAAAATGTGTGGTTGCAGCTGCCTTTGAGCGGTGAGCGCAGTCTGTCAGCTGGAAGAATAATGCTTGTGATTGCTCATTGTCAGCTCTGCTGTCCCAGCCTTTTGTGCTTGTGACTGCGCCTCTCCCCGCCGTTGCTGGGAGCTTTGGTCTCCTCTCCTTTGGCTTTGTCTGATGCCAATCCAGCGGCTTTGATCACGTCTGGGATAAGCGAGGGCAGAGCGAGGCCCTGGGCTGTGCTCTTCCAGTTGCGGTTCCTGTCAACTCCTGCTATGTGAGGGCATCCTAGAGGGAACGGCACAGCGCATCCCTCACCTGGGCTGAGCGCTATTCATGCATGACTGAAATACGCTGCTGCTGCTGGTTTTGTGTCCACTGGGCAGCACGAGGCAGGCAGGTTTTGGCTTAGCAAGGCAGAGGAACCACTGGGGAGTTTCACCTGTGCAGCCACCCAGGTGGGCCAGGAGGAGGAATGGATCCTCAGGAGCTGGAGAAAGTCCCAGGGTGAAAAAAACTGCAGGCAACACAGTGTCCCGTTGCCTTACCAGAGTTTCCACCTGAAAGCAGGATGTGTGTAGAGCTGTGTGGGGAGGACCGCTTCCTTCTGGGCCTCCAGACTGCTGCTTTAAAAATTAGAGCCCTCTCCATCACACCCTGCAATGCATCCCAGTGTTTCTGCTTGGCCTGATGCTTTGGGGAGGTAGGAGCTGCTGCTTGGTGAGATCCCACCCCAGGCTGGGTCCATCTACCGTTGTGTATCCCAGCGCTGAAACATAAAACCACCTCTGCCACCCAAAACCAGACACGGCGAACTGCTCGGTCGCAGCTCTCTGCCATGAATAGGCTTTGTCATCGGGAGATGCCGGGGTAACATTGCCTGGATGGCTAAATCCAATATAGCTCTGCAGCCGACACCTGTGATTAAGGACAGAGGTACCCAGGGTGATGTCTCTGCTCCTGTCTCAGCTCTCTCGTGGTTATTTCCTTGCCAACAGTCTCCTCTGGTAGTAAATGCCAGGCTCCTACGGTTTGGGACAAGTAAATTCTTGCTCATAGAAAGCAAACGGTAAAAGCAGCCCATTATGTTGCCATTAGACTGAAAAAAATGGGAAACGCTGCGTATGATAATAAGCCGTTCCATGTCATTCCTGACAGCGGGAAGCATGATTTGTGCTTCCTTCCCCTGTGACTTCACAGCCTCCTATGCTATTTATTTATAAAACTCTTGAACCAGAAACCAGCCTCTGCCTTTCTCCCTGCTCTGTGGAATCGCAAAGAGCAGACGCAAGAGTGGCACTGGGATGCTTGCAAGTCAGGATGATGTTCACGCAGATGCATCAGAAGGCTCCATCTCATCGTCTTTCCAGAGGGACAAAGTCACAAAGGAGGGAAGTTGCTGATAAAGGGAGCCCTGCTCATCCTTTCTTTCTGCAGTCCCTGCGCTGACAGGTGGGGACATTGTCTTTAAGGCTCAGACCTGGAAAGTACTTCAGCGTTTGCAGCTACCCGATGGGGTTCAGCCTCTCCTGTGTTTTCAGGCAGCTTTAATGATCCCAACTGAGTCGGGAGACGAGAAGGGCAGCAGCACCGCTGCCCCAGGGTTATTGCTCATGGAAAAGCCAGCCCAGGCTTTCCCTTTGGGAACCTGCTAGACCTTTTGTGGAGCACTGCCTTGGGACCAGCCCTCCCTCCCCAGCTTCCACACCTCCCAGTTCGTCTGCTTAATTATCCAGTGGCTTCACCCGGCCAGACGGCAGGCATGGAAAAACCAGGTCTGCTGTGGTCTGAGGAGGGGTGGTGTTCCCAGCAGGAGTCTGCAGCTCACCTGCCTTCAAAGAACTTGTGGGATGCTGGTGAGCGTTTAGCGATCCTTTACGCTCTGCACCCTGGCAAGGACGCTGCACCCTCTGGAGCGCTGCATCAGGGCGCTGCACCGTGAACTGCGTGCTCAGTGACCCCTGCAGCCGCGTCATCGCTCGGAGGAGTCGCTGTCAGCACCGCGTCAGGGATGCGGGTATGCGCTCTTAATAACATAATTGAGTCATTATTCCTAATGATGCGCTGCTATCTCATCTGTAAAGAAAATACTATGCTTGGCTTCAGAAGCTCATGCTGAGCTCTTTTGTACTGAGCGTTTTTTCCTTAATTCTCCCATGATTATTGTTTTTTTAAGAAATGATTATTGAATGTTTAGAGAGGACCAGCTCCATTTCTGTGCAGTTTAAGTTCAATCGGGACATGCTCATCATGAAGTCAGCACCTTTGCTTTTAATGACTAGAGCAATAATAATAATAATAACGTGTTATAATGTGTACAGTGTCAAAGGCACTTTCATTTAAACGTGCTGGTGATGTGCGTTGCGGAGCTGCCTTTTGCTCTCCCGTCTTGTGATGCTATCAGCCAGGAATCCAAGCTCATTATGCGCTTGCAAATTGTTTCTGGCTTTCATTAAATCAACAAATGGGCACTCGCTAGGTATTTACATCTGCTCAACTCGTGATAATGTATCCGAGTGCTATTTGGGAATAAAAGAAGTCCGAAGAGATTATGATGAATTATCATTTCTCTGTATAAAGTCTCAGTGCTGCCCCTGCAACTCGGCTGCAAAACCAGGCAGAGAATCGCAGCCCTGCTGCAGGTGCTGGGATAGCAGCATCTTCCCTTCAGTCTTTCACTGCTGCCACGTGCCAGAAAGGGAGTGAAATGCTGATGGAATTAAACAATATCAGTGGATTTGTGACTGGCGAGCTCAGAAAAGCCATTCTTATGTCAACTCAGGTTTTATATAAACAGAAGGGAATTGATAAATTACAATATTCTTAGTAAAACTGCAGTGTGAAGGGTCACTGGGTATCGTGGGCAGTGTCCAGGACGTAGCAGGCTGTATCCTGTGTGGCAGGATGGGAAGACCCTGTTCTCTTTCCCTTATCTTGTGTTGCTGCTGAGGTGGTGTGAGTAGAAACACAGCGTTTGGGGCTGTCAGCAGGTTTTTACCCCCTTCCAACAAATACTGGTGAGGTCATCGATAATATCGCCCATCTTCCTGAAATAATAGTTTGCTATAAATTGGAAAATGCACCGAGGGAGAGAAGGTGTGGACGTGGGGTTTAGCGCCCTGCTGACAGACTGGATTTGCTGACGAGGCCGTTGCACAAGAGCTGAAGTGCAGCAGCACAGCAGGGAAATGGGGTCCGGCGCCGGTGCTCTGCGTGGGGCCACGTCCCTCCTGCTGAGGGAGAAGGGCAGCACATGGTGCCGGGAGAAATGAAGATCCAGATTTCTTCCCTGCTGAACTCGGTTAAGGAAAGTCCCTCTGATTGCAGCTGAACTTGGACCCCTTTCTCCTTCCCTTCTAATCGTTTCATAACCAGGCTCGCATCCATCCCGATCTGATTTCGCACACTTGTGATGTCTGACTCAGCAATAAATGTTATCAGCTCCCATTCAAACCTGCAGAAAACTGAGAGAGAGTCAACCTTCCCAGAAAAGCCATCCAGTCGGAGCTTCGTCTCTTGCTGAGTCAGACCCTTAGTGCGCTTGGACCCTTATTGTTTTGAAACCTAGAAGGTGAGCCACAACCTACGAAAAAGCGTTGGATTCATTGGATAGAATCAAATTCTTCAGTCAGTGCTGAGTGGGAAAACCTGCAGATGCATTGATATTGGGGGTGAAGTTTAGGAAACTTTGAATCTCAAAGGAAACACCGGGTGAAACCTCGCAGAATGGTGATGCGCTTCCATGGATGCTGAGCCTCTCGAAGGACATAATCTCCTTGTGCAGTTCTAAAGAATGGTTTAGGTTGGAAGGGTCCTCAAAGCCCATCCAGTCCCACCTCCATCCATGGGCAGGGACACCTCCCACTGGATCAGGGGCTCTGAGCCCCATCCAACCTGGCCTGGAACCCCTCCAGGGATGGGGCAGCCACCACTGCTCTGGGCAACCTGAGCCAGGGCCTCCCCACCTGAACAGCAGAACATTTCTTCTAAAAATCTCATCTCAGTCTCTCCTCTTTCATCTGAAAACAATTCCTCCTCATCCTATCCCTGTGTGCCCTGATCCAGAGCCCTTCCCCAGCTTTCCTGGAGCCCCTTTCAGTGCTGGAAGCTGCTCTGTGGTCTCCCGTGAGCCTTCTTTTCTCCAGGCTGAACAACCTCAACTCTCTCAGCCTTAAGTTTCAGTCCACAGGAATGATCACTTATTTACTTATTTTCCTGACTTTACAGCTTTCAAACCCAAAGTTGTTGCTGGTATTTTGTCTCCGCTTTCTTCTCAGATACAGCCTCACGTTGTTAACCACGAGCTGGTAACTTCCTAAATTCAGCTTTCACAATCCTGTTTGTATTCGGAGGAAGCAAGTGGCTCCACCGCACGAGTTAAGCATCCTCGAAGGCAGATGATCTCTCCGCTCCAACCGCCCCGCTGCCAGAGGAGGGACTGATCCCTGTGCCACCGGGGCTGGCGAGGCAGAGTCCCGCAGAGATGGCAAATGTGGAAATCCCTTGGAGATTACCGTGCCTGCAGCCACGCGCGTTAAGAAACAGTGATTCACCTGCTTGCTCCCAGCATCTTGGACCCTGGGGAAGGAGAAGCCTTGCTAGGACTTGAGCCATAAAGAAGAGGGATTTGTGGATGAGTATCAGCAGCCGTGAGTTGTACCTGGAAGCAAAATTCTTTGCCTGGTGTGTTTCTCACAAAGCGCAGGGGCAGAAGAACTGGAGCACGGTGTTGTCTCAATTAGTGGAGGAGGAGTGTGGAGACTCAGAGCTGTGTTCCAATCCTGGCTGCTGACTTGCTAGGGATTTTCGATAAGTCATTTAATCTCTTTGTCTTAGTTGCCTCATCTGGAAAGCCAGAGGAGTAATATTTAGCATTTTTTTTTTTTGAGTTCTGGATGAATGCAAAAATAGCTTTGTTCTTTCCTCAGACTTCCACAAATCTGCTTGTGTCCCTGGAGTTTTGCCCGTGGAGCGAGACCGGTGCTGGGGAGGGTGGCCGCGAGCCCCTGGTCTGCAGCCTCACCTCGAGCATCCTGGGGACAGAGCTGCTGTCAGGTAACGCGGTGGCACCGCGCTCAATATCCCTCTGCACTGCCAGTACCGCTCGCAGAGAGCGGCGTATTTGGAGAGGGGACGGAATTACAGCTCTTCACAGGGTGTTGATACGTTTTGAACCAGAAAAAATGAGATTTTAATAAAATTTATGAACCGTTGACATGGGCTTTTCTCAACTATGTGTTTTATAGCTGAATTACAGTTTACGTTGGGGCTAAGGAAGCGATCTAACAGATCACGAGGCCCAGTGCAGTGACGGTGGAGAGCTTCTGCCCTGATCTTTTCTGTGTGGTGCTGTTACAGCCCCCAAGTGACGTAAAAATATAAATATATAACAAATGTATAGAATCACTGAGGCTGGCAAAGACCTCTAAGCTCATCTAGTCCACCCGTCAGCCCAGCCCTACTGTGCCTACTCAACCATGTCCCGAAGCACCACGTCTACGTGGATTTTGAACCCCCTCCAAGGATGAAGGGTCCGGCACTGTCCCGGGAAGCCTCTGCCAGGGCTTCACCGCTCCGTCAGCGAGAAACGGTTCCTAATATCCAATCTAAACACTGAATCAAATATAAATAAATATATATCAATGTAGGTAAATATACACATGTGGTGTTTCCTCTGTTTCACCCTTTTCTCCTTGATTAAAGATGCTTTTTAATTCAATATTACACTTCTTTATGCTTTTTTTTCCTAATAAAAAAACTACGCTACTCCGCAGTGGTCCTGTTGTCTGGGGGTCCGGGGCTGTGGAGGGTGCTGGGATGTGGGGATCCTGGGGAGCTGAGGGGTCCTAGGGGATCCAGGGGGACCCTGGGGGATCCAAGGGGAAATGGGGATGTGGGAGTCCCAGGGAGCTGGAGGGTCTTAGGGCATCCTGGGGTGTGGGGGTCCTGGGGAGCTGGTGAGTCCTGGGAGAGCCCTGGATTTGGGGGGGGTCACAGGGAGCTGGGGGGCCCTAGGGCATCCTGGGATGTGGGGGTCCTGGGGGATCCCTGGATGTGGGGAATCCTGGAATGTGGGGGTCCTGGGGGATCCTGGGATATTAGGGGTCCCTGGGAGCTGGAGGATCCCAGGATGTGAGGGTTCCTGGGGATCCTGGAATATGGGGAGCTGGGGGGTCCTGGGATGCAGGGGGCCCAGGGTCTTGGAGGATCCCTGGATGTGGGGGTCCTGGGGAACCGGGGAGTCCTGGGGGGGTCTTGGGCTGTGGGGATCCAGGAATGTGGGGAGCTGTGGGGTCCTGGGGGATCCTGGAATGTGGAGGTTATGGAGATCCTGGAATGTGGAGGTTCGGGGGAGTCCTGGGAGATCCTGGAATGTGGAGGTTATGGGGCGTCTGGGGGATGCGGGGTGTCCCGGGGGATCCAGAAGTCCCTGGATGTGGGGGTCTCCTGCGGGATGGCGGCACACGGAGGTCCCGTTGACCGCAGCGTCCCCCGAGGCCGCGTCCGCCGCTCCCCTCTCCCTCTCTTCCCGTCACCGCCTCCTCCCCGTCCCCCGGCCCGGCCCCGCCCCTCCCGTGCCCGCCCCGAGCCCTCCCCGGGCGCAGCGGGGGCGGAGCGGGCGGAGCGGCGGGGCCGGAGCGGCGGCGAGCGGGGCCGGAGCGGGGGGAGCGCGGGGGGAGCGCCCGGCGGGGCCGCCGCGGGCAGGAGCGGGGCCAGGCACCGGCAGCGGGTCAGTACCGGGGGACGGGGCGCCGGGGGGGGCGGTATCGGGGGCGCGGGGTGGGTATCGGGGTCACACTGTGGGTATTGGGGTGGATGTTGGGGTCACAGAGTGGGTATCGAGAGCACAGAGTGGGTGTTGGGGTCGCAGAGTTGGTATAGGGGGCACACAGTGGGTATTGGGGGCACAGAGTGGGTATTGGGGTGGTTGGTGGGGTCACACTGTGGCTATTGGGGGCGCGGAGTGGATGTTGGAGTCGCAGAGTGGGTATTGGGGTGGTTGTTGGGGTCGTATAGTGGGTATCGAGAGCACAGAGTGGATGTTGGGGTCGCAGAGTGGGTATTGAGAGCACAGAGTGGATGTTGGGGTCGCAGAGTGGGTATTGGGGTGGTTGTTGGGGTTACAGAGTGGGTATAGGGGTCACACTGTGGGTATTGGGGGCACAGAGTGGATGTTGGGGTCACAGAGTGGGTGTTGAGAGCACAGAGTCGATGTTGGGGTCACAGAGTGGGTATTGGGATGGATGTTGGGGTCACAGAGTGGGTATTGGGGTCACACTGTGGGTATTGGGGTGGATGTTGGGGTCACAGAGTGGGTATTGGGGTCACACTGTGGGTATTGGGGGCACAGAGTGGATGTTGGGGTCACAGAGTGGGTATCGGGGACACAGAGTGGATGTTGGGGTTGCAGAGTGGGTATTGGGGTCACACTGTGGGTATTGGGGTGGTTGTTGGGGTCACACTGTGGATATTGGGGTCACGGAGTGGATGTTGGGGTCACAGAGTGGGTATCGGGGACGCAGAGTGGATGTTGGGGTTGCAGAGTGGGTATTGGGGTCACACCGTGGGTATTGGGGTGGTTGTTGGGGTCACACTGTGGGTATTGGGGGCACAGAGTGGTTGTTGGGGTCACACTGTGGGTATTGGGGTCACGGAGTGGGTGTTGGGGTCATGTTGTGGATGTTGGGGTCACAGTGGATGTTGGAGTCACACTGTGGGTATTGGGGTCACATTGTGGATATTGGGGTCATGCTGTGGATATTGGGGTCACAGCGTGGATGTTGGGGTCACAGCGTGGATATTGGAGTCACAGTGCGGATGCTGAGGACACGGTGTGGATGTTGGGATCACGGGATGGATGCTGGGGTGGCGCTGTGGATGCTGGGGTGTCCTGGGCAGGGGCAGGAGCTGGGCTTGGTGATCCTAGTGGATCCCTTCCAGTTTGGGATGTTCTGCGAATCCCTGTGGGTTCACACCGAGCAGGTTTTGGGGAGCAAACACCGGGCATCGCCGTCCCTAAAGACTGGGGGAGAGTGAGGATGCAGGGAGAGGGACGGCGGACGGGACAGGGTGGTTGGCATCGCAAGGGACAGGGTCAGACTTTGCTAGCTGCGTCGTGGCTCTGACCCCAATGGATGGATGGAGACTGGGGCTGAAGATTTGGTCCAGAAATTCAGGCTTCAGGAGCTCAGACCAGAGATTTTGGTCCAGAAGCTCGGGCTCGAGGTTTGGTCCAGAGACTGGAACCAGAGGCTGAGATCAGAGGCTTGGTCCGGAGGCTCGGACTGGAGGCTTGGTCCAGAAGGTCAGACTAAAGATGGTCCAGAAGGTCAGACCAAAGATGGTCCAGAAGGTCAGACCAAAGGTGGTCCAGAAGGTCAGACCAAAGGTGGTCCAGAAGGTCAGACTAAAGAGGGTCCAGAAGGTCAGACCAAAGATGGTCCAGAGATTTGAACCAGGGGTTTGGGCCAGAGGTTTAGGCTCTAGGCTTGGACCAGAGGCAGGTGGGAGAAGCCAGACCAAGGGGACGGCTTAATCTGGGAAGCAGGCAATGCACAGTCTGCCCTCATCCTCCAGGCCCAGAGAGCCGTTATCTCGGACCACTTCAGCTCTACAATGGTTCTTGCACTTCCTTCAGTTGCTTTAAAGAGAAACTGTTCTCCATGTAGGGAAACTTTTGTGTTTGTATATTTTTCCTTTTAATTAGCGTCTCTGCTTACAATATTTAAGCTATGATACTGCAGTTTTGGTGCAGGGATTTCTGCGAAGCGGGAGGGTCGGGGTTTGGATTCTCTGAGTCGATGCAGAGCGACGCGGAGCAAGAATCGTCTCTTTGGTTTTGCGCTGCTCACAACTTGTAAAGAGCTGCAAACAGGAAGGGCAAACCATGAGAACTCCGGTTTTTTTTTGCCTTTCGGTAGCTTGACAAGGGAGATAATATTTATTAAATTGTAGTTTGACTTGCAAACGCCTGCCTGCCTTCAGAGGGTTGTATTAGCACTCCGTAATTCCTGTTGCTTTTGTGGTTCTGCCCGAGTTGCTCTCCGTAAAAAGAGCTGTGAGATGATTTGAAGAGTTAAACGGAGGAAACCGGCTGTAGGGTTGAGAGAGGCTGTCTGCCGGGAAGTGTTTCGCTGTTGTGATTTTTGCTGCTGCTTTTTTTTTTCATACCAAAGCAGACTGTCGTTACCTCTCGGTGGTGCTGGCAGATCTCTCGGATCTGGGATGTGGGAATTTCTGAAGCTGTTAGGCAGTAACGGATGGAGGTATGGAGAAACAGAAAGTACGTTAGCAGACAGGTCTGTGCCTTTAACGAGGAGTTATCTGGAGTGAGGCAACTTAAAGGGAACTTTTAGATGGAGCTCTCCTGCCTTTGAATTCAGAGAAGTGGTGGAGTTCACCGTGTCCCAAGTATGAAATGCTCTCTGATTATTCTGACATCATTATCATGTTGCTATAGTGACTTCATTATGCTGGGAATGCCGTGTCCACGTCCTGTTGCTATGGAAAAGAGCGGTGTAATAAATAAAAACATTTAACGTTCTGTCATCATCGTGGCAGAAAATAATGCCATGGATCTATTGGAGACCGACATTGTATTCCGACAGAAGTTTTTAATGCCAAGTTAGAAACTGGGAGGTTATTTCTTCCTTCCCTCTGTTGTGCCGGGCAGCCGAAGTTGTGAAATGCTCGTTTCGGAAATGCGGATGAGAAGACGTCTGTTGTCCTTCAAGGTGGAGTCGTCAGGAAGGGCTGCGCTCACATGCGCTGCTGCTAAAAATAATCTGGTTTCATGCGCAGTTTTCAACGCACTGGAAGGTGCCGAGTGTTTGTGCTCTGTTTCTGCAGAAAAACGAGTTGTACGTCTTAAAAGCAGGGATTCCTTATGGCCTTTGTTAGTGTGTGCCCAGAAGGGCGCAGTCGGACTGCTCCGGGGAGTGTGGATGGTGCAGAGGGAACCTCCACGGCAGACCCCGGAGTTGTAATTCCGAAGACTCGGAGGAACCCAGAGCGGTGTAGGTCATCACGTGGCTTGGCTCTGGCGTGGCCGTTTCCAGGATAAGTAGCTTTGCTGAAGATTTTAAGAGGACAGCGTGCCAAACGGGCTGAATTACGAGCGCAGTGTAATTCCAGTGACACGCTAATGCTTTTATTTGGAGACTCGTGTTTACGCAGGTTATCAGAATGGTTTATCTTTGAAACCCTAAGCTGCAAATACATAGGCACAGGCTATTTGTGACCCATTTCATTGCCGTTCATCCCGTTTGAGGACTGCTCTTAAAAAATTGAGATGTAATTAGATAGCAGCAGTGTAACATGGTCATACTCTCACGTAAGAGTTGGAGTTGTGTGTTGAAGCTCTAAACGCTTGTTGGTGCTATATATTGTGGTCTTTTTTCTTGTAGGGGAACACGTACTTAGCGTTTAGAGAACACGTTGCTTCTCTGCAACTTTACAGAGACTTCAAAAAAAATCATTCTTAAAGAGGAATCCAAATATTCTGAGAACAGGAACGTGGCATCCATTTCTACCAGAGAAAAGGAAGTGAATCTCCTGAACATACAGACAGTTCCAAGTTTTATATTTAAAATACTTCTTTATTTTATTCCACACACTCGTAGCTGTGTGGAATTCGGGGTTCTTCGTGATCTGCTGTTGCTTTCAGCCCTGCTGCAGTGGGTTCAGCGCTGCTGGACCTGGCTGCGGATCCCCCGTCAGCGCCGTGTTCCAGGAAACAGGGGAGAACTTCCAATTTCAACGCTTTCTTCTCATTTCTGATGAGCCAGGTTGGTGTGAAACACCAAGCAGTTCTGCTAGCTCTGTGTGTTTAGTTCTGCAGAACCAGATTCAAGTGACTCAACTTTTAAAACTCAGTCAAGTCCCAGGGGTGGTTTGGATTTTATTTTTGGCCGTGATTTGAGGTGGGTTTTGGTTTGTTGTTGTTTTTTTTAAAGAGGAGAGGGTGGGGATGGTGGTTTGAGTGTAGCCTGAATTTGTTTTATCAGAAGCTCTGAAGCAGTTGTTGATTTGCTTTTACTCTTTTATTTAATAGGAAATTAAATAGAATTTTAATGAAAATATCTTCTTCAAGGGCTGCTGATAAATCCCAGGGTAAAATTTTTACGTTTGCATTTTGCAAAAGCTTCTGATCCTGCAAATGTGACACTAATGGCTGAGATAAGTGAGGATGTTAGAAAGCTGGAAAGCAAAGTTAATCTTGCTGAGCTGTTGAATTTGATCCAGTCTGTCTTGTTCGGATGCTGAAACTTGTGCGAGGTGTTTTGGTTTATTTGCTGCAGGACTCAAGTCTGGGTTTGAGATTATTTGGGTTCCTAGACTGCTCTCTGGGTATAAATTACTGCCCTAAAAATGTTCACCTCTTAAACAGGTTTCTCCTTGGATTATATCCCAGCATGTTAAAGATGTGTGAAGAGGATAAGGGAGGATCTGGCTTTTTGTTCATGAAGCTCAGGTTGGGACGAGGCTGCGGCTGTGTTAGCTCATGGCTGTTACTCACACTGAAAATACAGCGTGTTTCCCACTGCTCATGTGGCAAACATCATCGAGTTCAGTAGGCTAAATGGCTAAATAGAGCGTAAAGATGCGAAGATGCATTTATTTCAATCCTACGTGTACGAGTGCTGAGTTTTATCAATCAGCCTGAGAAGAGGCACAGTTTTCTGGGTAAAACATTTCCCGGAATGGTTGGCTTTATTCTTAGAGCCACTCGGTCAGAAGTAGCAGTAGGTTCTTCATGCTCTGCTGTTGTACAATAAGATCAGAGCTTCTAGGCAAGGTGCAGATTTCACTCCTTTGCCTTCCCATTGTTGAGTTCTTATTGTTGAGGATTCAGGAATGCTGGGAAGCAGGAACCGAGTTGGAGCCTCACTGCTCCGGTGCAGTGTCTGTAACGCTGATGTTGGAATGAAAAATAACCCACGTTGGTCAAATTATAGAATGGTTTTGGTTGGAAGGGACCTTAAAGCACATCCAGTTCCTCCCTCCTGCCAAGGGCTGCCCCATCCAACCTGGCTTTGAAGCCCTCCAGGGATGGGACAGCCTCAGCTCCTCTGGGCACCCTGGGCCAGGATCTCCCCACCCTCACAGGAAAGCTTTTCTTCCAAAGATCTCATCTCAATCTCCCCTCTTTCAGATTAGAACCATTCCCCTTGTCCTCTCCCTGCCCTCCCTGATCCAGAGCCCCTCCCCAGCTTTTCTGGAGCCCCTTTCAGTGCTGGAAGCTGCTCTAAGGTCTCCCCTGAGCCTTCTCTTCTCCAGGCTGAACCCCAACTCTCTCAGCCTGTCCTCGTACAGGAGGTGCTCCAGTCCTCGGATCATTGTTGTGGTCGGCTCTGGACCTGTTCCAACAGCTCCATTTCCTTCTCATGTTGGGGATTCCAGAACTGAACCCAGGACTCCAGGTGGGGTCTCATGAGAGGAGTAGAGGGAGAGAATCCCCTCCCTCGCCCTGCGGGCTGTGGTTCCTCCGATGTAGCCCAGGATTAAAATAGATGTGAAGAAGAGACACTTTCATGAATAGCTTCTGAGTAAGAAGGATATAAACAAAAATTATCTAATGTGAAGTATCTGTGGGGACACTTTTTATATCAATATGTTGAAATAGAAATGACCTTTGGTCGGCCTGCAGGCACACTTGTGAATTCCACATTGACAAAAAATAGCGTCTGGCCATATGACATGAATTCTGTGGTTCAGCGTTGCTTTTAGCCGTCTTCTCTGAAAGTCCTGTGCCACCAAGGAAAGTTACTGCAGGAAGGAGAAATAGTCTTCGATACCCAAATCATTTAAATATTTATTTATGTAAATTATTCAAAATTCACACAAACCTTATTTAAATATTCGTAGAACCCAAATGTAGTGGAGGTTTGTGTTTGAGAAACTCGTGTGTTCTGAGTGACCTGGTGGGAGGCCGTCGTGTTCTGGTCTTGGCGTGGTGACTGGTTCTGCTCAGAGGTGTCCTCATCCCTTTTGTTTTCCTGCCTGCGTTTGTGTCCCTGCCTGTGGGCTTCCAGGGAGGTCCCCGTCGGAGGAAGGAGCTGCCTCTGTGGGCAGTTGGCATCTTTAGGGTTGGATCGCTCAGGGGCCAGAGCACAAATTAAGGGTTTGAACTTCTTGGTCTGTTGTTACCCAAACAGGGTGAAGCTCAGCCAGGTGTTCTTGCTGGCTGGTTCTCTGGAAAACAATCCCGTATCATCAGAAGCAAAACAGATTCCTTGGGTCCATCTAGTATTTTCCTTTCTCCGTAAGATTTCTTGAATTGTACTTAAACAAGCTCTGCAGAACGCGTGGTTTCTTTTGATTTATAAAATGGTTTTTAGAGTAAATGCTGGTTTTCCTAGCAATGCCTTGGAGTTTTGTAAAAATGTAAATAATAGACTTTTTAAGGTTGCTGTGTGGCTTGTAAACCTGGCAGTCAATGCAGCATTTCATCTGATAATGTCCAATTTTTAGGACAAATCTGCTTATAGTCTACAAATAATGATGTTTTAGTTATGTTTCATGGAGTATCACTAGGGTGGAAGGCAGCTGCAAGGCTTTAAAGTAAGCTCTGAGGCTCCAGCTGAGTGCGCTTTGGGTTGATTTCCTCTTCCTCAGGTGCCGGAGCAGGCCATAAAAAAGCACCTTCAAGGTCAGGGTGGTTTTGCTGTGGGTGGCAGCCCTGATGGAGCAGAGGAGGTAACTTCTCTTTCTGTAGACAGTGCCTTCCGTGTGCAAAAAAAAAGCCATTTTTCCACATTCCATTTGGTCTGATGTGTAAATAGTTGCTTTGTGTCTGCTAAGATGAGCACGCAGCCCGTATCGTTAAAAGCACAGGAAGCTGAGGATGTTTGACACGAGCTGTTGGTGGATGAGCAAGGTGGGTTCTGAGTCTGAGTCTACCCCAACATCCGCAGACGTCTCACCAAGTGGCTGACCCTGCCTGTCCCTTGGAGCCGGTTGTGGCCAGGGCAAGGCAACGCTGTGTGAGGAGTTGTGGCAGCAAGGGATATTTCCCTTCAGCAAGGACAGGCTGTTCCTCTGGGAGCGGTTAAATGCTGGAACGGGCTGCCCAGGGCCCTCTGAAGTCTCTGTCGTTGAGGATACGCAGAACTTGACCAGGCAAGGTGAGTGACCTAGTTTGACATCGGTTTTGGCGCTGTTTGGAGCAGAGACCTTTGGGGATCCAGTGCAACCTGAATTGCCCTCTGCTTGGTCTGTGTTTCCGTAGAATCACAGAATCACCAGGTTGGAAAGGACCCACCGGATCATTGAGTCCAACCATTCCTAACACTCCCTAAACCATGTCCCTAAGCACTTCATCCACCCGTTCCTTAAACACCTCCAGGGATGGTGTCTCAACCTCCATGGCACTGTTGTATCTCTTGGTAGAGTGGGTGAGATGCAGCGAGATGGCCAGAGCTCCAGGCTGGGGTTTCCTGGTCACTAAACGCTGTTGCACGCCCCAGTGTCCTCCTTGCTCTGGTACTGGCGCTTGTGGATGTTGAGGTAACTTAGGAAGCTCAGTTTGCTGAAAACTGAGCTGGACCCAAAAATATATCTGCAGTTTTCGGCCACATCAGTTCTTGCTCTGACTCGCGGTGTGGCTGTGCAAGTACCAGCACTCAGTGAGAGAAGAAGTTGCGGAGAGAGTGAGAAACAAGTCCCTGGCCACGTATTACTTAGGATGGAACTTTTCTGTGTGGCAGAGGTAACGTGATGGCTCTCCTGTTAAACCTGGAGAGAATGCGACCTGTGGTTTGTTCTGGGTGGTGGACAAATAGGTGAATATTTGCTCTCTGTCCTCAGTGGAGTTGCAGCCGGCATTTATGGGAGTTTATATCAAGCTGCTGTTTTGTTGCAGCACATTTAGAGTCTTCACCGCTTGTTTTTCAGTTGGCTTTGCTTGTTACGTTTGTGGATTTTAAGACCTTGCCTGTGAGTTTGGCTTACGTGTCTGTTGGCTGGCTGAAACCTTTTGGAGGTCGATAGTTCATCACTAGAAGGTACCTGTGTTTTCCTGCGATGGTGATAATTTGGTTAATTATTGACTCTTTTCTCTAAGCGCTCTTCTGAAGAAAGAAGAGGGCGAGGAGAAGCTGTGTAGACCTTAGCAACAGCAGAGCATCATTCGGGACAGCACATCCCTGCTTCAATTCACACTGAAGCTCTTTGTTCTGGTGCTAGATGTACTGATTCCGTTTCGGTCCTAGCTTTGGTATGAGATGAGTTTTGATCTCCAAAGCTCTGAGCAGGACAGAAGGTGGTTACTGAGAGATTCCTTCTCCCCTTGCCAATACTGCAGTAATTAAGGTTGTCCAAAGTAGTCCATTTAATGATATTAAAATGCAGAGGCTGTGGGAAGATGGGTGGTGTTCAAGGAGGAGGCGCCAAGCGTTACATTCCTAATCAGAAATGGTGTGTTTAAACTTAAATCGCATTCATCCGCAGTGGGAAAACCCTTGGAGGTGTGCGTGGGAAGAAACAGGACACCAGAAACCTTCTCAAACTTTGATCACCGATCATTTTGAGGTTTGAAATGTCTATGTTTACAGAATATACTCACGCCACCGTAGCAGGTGATGATGAAGTTGGAAGTGGTGTTGTTTCTGTCTCTCGTGCTGTCAGTCCAGAGGGCACAGCGCAGGGCTCTTTCCCACCCCGTCAGCTGGCTGGAGCAGGTAGGGCAGCTCTGCTGGAATCCGAATGTGGCCACATGAAGATGATGTTTTGATGTATGTGGCTGCTCCGCGCTGCGAGTGGTCCAGCAGGAATTGGGTGCTGGGTGTTGGGAAATACCTGTTCTACCTGAACAGGCACTTCCTCGGCGCAGCTGCGGTGGCTCGGTCTGAGCCTGGGTGAGAGCACATATTTCATATTTTTGGTTTGAGAAATCCAGATGCTGACAGAAACGAAGCTTAGCGTGGGGTAAAAGCTGCTGTTTGTCTTCTTTTGATGAACAGCATCCTTTATCTGGGGGGAAAGTCTGACCCTCCGCAGAGCCTTTATAACAGGGAAGAAGCTGGTGACGGAGGACAAACAGCAAACTAAAGGAGGCTTCAGGGCTGCAGGAGGTTGGCTTGGCTTTCTCACCTTTTTCGCTTAATTTGGCTGAAAATATGAGGAGCCATTCAATAGTCCTGGGCAGGTGGCCCGAGTCATTATGGTTTGTTATATATTTTGAATATTGATACAGTTTTCAGCTGAAAGAAGGTAGATTGAAATGAGATCTTCGGAAGAAATGTTTTGCTGTTCAGGTGGGGAGGCCCTGGCCCAGGTTGCCCAGAGCAGTGGTGGCTGCCCCATCCCTGGAGGGGTTCATGGCCAGGTTGGATGGGGCTTGGAGCCCCTGAGCCAGTGGGAGGTGTCCCTGCCCATGGCAGGAGGTGGGACTGGATGGGCTTTGAGGTCCCTTCCAACCCAAACTATTCTGTGATTCCTTAAGACGGAAAGTATTTAAACCCATTTGGGTGCTGAAACAGGAGATGTGGATGCATCCCCAGCGGTGGGTGTGCTGTGGCTGAAACAGATCATTATTGATCGCTTAAATGAGGCACTCAGAAATGTGTGCTTCATACACTCGCCTGAGGAGCAGGATGGGCATTTCTGTAATAGGTAATTGTCTCCCTCTCAAAAGTTAGTGGAAAAACTGCTTTTTGGAAGCTCACTGCAGCTGGTAGCACACAGCGTGTTTGTCAGCGGGTTGCATTGCGCAACTGCTGCTTGCTGGAGCATTACGGACAAACAGACAGTCGCGTTTCACTTGTCAGTGGCCAGAACGGCAAGGCTGGCCGGGCTCATGGGGCATTTTTGTTACACCATTTGTTGTATCCGACGCTGTTGTGTTCTAACAGTGAGAAAAAAATTGCTTTTATCATATTTAAATTGCGTGTGAACTCATGGCTGCGCAATCTGCTTTTTAAAAGATCAGAGCATCTCTGGTTGTGACTGTGAGTGCTCTGTGTTCTAGAAGCAAGACCGCTGTTAGTTTTCGTCCCAGTGAATAATCCGTATGGAATCGGGCATCGCACATTTTTTACACATGAGCTGGAAACAGACCCTTCCTCTGAGAAGCGCTGGGTCTGTGGGAGGAGCAGCTCGGCTGGATGCATGGGTTGCAGCGCCTTTTGTGTTGCTTTTTATATAATCGCCTTTTCTTTAGTGCAAATAAACTTGAAGTTGTAGGGAGGGGCTGCTGTGAAGAGGAAAACTTTCATTACAGACAGCTGACATGCAGAATGATATCTTTTTATACGCCAGCTCCCACGTGACGGGTTGAAGTAAATCATAGTTCACTGGGTAAGGTTATTTCTGGCACAGTTCTCCTTTTTGCGTAAGTCCTCCCATTCCAGCACATCCTGATTTACCCCGAGGTGGGATGTGTGAGGGCTGTGCTGGTTGACCACTGCTGCGTATTGAGCCTGAGGAACAGAAATCTCGATGGATTTATGAAGCCAAGACAGATGAAGATAAAATAAATTCAGCCAGTCGATGCCTTCTGCCTTGGATTATAGCAGTAATTGTAGTTGAAAATAACATTAAGATTAAAGATACGGACTGAAGCAGTTCCAGACAGCCTCTCTCGTGAAATATTCATGCATTTAGGGCTTTCAACTCATCAGATCACTTATCATAGGGATTGTATTATTACTATGACTTTTTCTTGTCTCGCCAATACACTGCATTAGTCTATTGGTCACTTGAAGGCTCTCAAATAAAGAGTAAAACTTTCTCAGAAATCTCATTTAATAGGATCAAACAGGAGTTTCAATGTTCCAGGGCCCTTTTCTCAATGGTGGGGTTCCGAGAAAAATGGATCTCCTCCTTTATTCTGCAGTTTGGGTGCTTTGTAGGCTCTGTTGCACGCGGTGTTTGTTCTGAACCTGCGTCGTACGCACGATATCGGGTACCAGTCACTGCAGTGCTGGGGTGGTGTCAGGAAAACTCCAGTCCACGTGGAGCTGAGAGGCTGAAACTTCTTTTATTCTTTTTATGCCAAGTCCGTAGCGACTGTTTCTACAGGCAGAGGTTTAGCAAATGTATGCTAATGTATGTTAAATGTATATTAAACCAGTGGTGGTGATGTGTTTGCATGGCTGGTGTGTTGTATTTGTGAATCTGGTGTAGCAGAAACAGTTGAGTGAGGGCTTTACTGCCATAAAAAGTTATCCTGGCCCGAATGGAAAGCACAGAAATTGTGGATAACGGCAGTTACCATTCAAATTCAGCGTGGCGTGCTCTAAGCTCTTGCTCAGAGCGTAGGACTGGCTGTCTCCAGGCCATGTATGGAACCAGTTTGCATCCTAATATGGGAGAGAGCTTTCTCCTATTGCTTTATGCCTTATCGTTTCGAAGAGACGTTAAAAACAAGCAGACTTGTTCTTGTTCCTGTTTGAAGGCTGTTGGTGAGGCAGAGGGGGAGGGCCGGCTGATGCCAGGGGGTGCTCATCTGTTCATTGATGTAGGATGTCCCCTCCCTTCCTGGGGAGTTAAACATAGCAACTCTTCTGCTGGGAGCGGGTGTCCAACTGCCCTGCGTTTGTGTTGTGGTCGGTTAAAGACAGCTGGATAGTAATCTATTTTGGTTGTAATCAAGCTTGACCTATAAATACTGAAATGGCTCATATAAAACTGATTTCAACTATCAGAGCTGTTTCCTTTAGGGGTTAGTGTCACCTTTTATTTTTCATAAAGGAAAGTTGAAACCCAGGAGGGGTATAAAAACTCCGGAGAGGTCAGATCTGCCCACAGTTCAGGTCTTGACCCTCCTGGCCCGAAAGATCTTGCTGTGACCCCCCTCAGCCTCCAGCACTGAAGTGTTAATAACAGTTTTGAATATTGCTTCAGCTAAAAGCTTCACACAGAAGAAAATGTTGTTTGTGTTGTAAAAGAAAATTCAGTTCCCACCCCACTCCGTCCTTGGAAAGCAGCATTGAGGGACTGAGCTGGAGGATTAGGTACTGTATTAAATAACTTCATTATAAAAGGTAACACAACTGTTACTTTTTCTGTGTTTTAAGCTAATTCTGTATATTAACTGACTACTATTCTCACTCCTATCGAACCTTAACGATTTGCCATGAAAACGCTTCAAGAATTCTGCTTCACAGAGCTATAATGCAGCTGTCGTCAAATGGATTTATGTGTTCGTTACGTGGATACTCGTTGCTGTAGGGGTTTTATTTGAAGTTCTAAACATTGTACTATTAATGAATGGCCATATGGTGAGTGGGGCTTTTCATTCGTAGAATCATAGAATCGTTTGGTTGGAAAAGACCTTTGAGATCTTCAAGTCCAACAGTACCTGTTCACTACTGAACCATCCCTGAGCACCTCATCTTCCTGTCTTTTAAACACCTCCAGGGATGGTGACTCAAACACCTCCCTGGGCAGCCTCTGCCAGTGCCTGAGGAAGCTTTGGGTGAAAGAATTGTTCCGAATATCCAATCTAACCCCCCTTGGTGCAACTTGAGGCCAGTTCTTCTCGTCTCTTCACTTGGAAGAAGAGAGCACCACCCTCTTCACCACAATCTCCTTTCAGGCAATTGTAGACAGTGATAAGGTCTCCCCTCAGCCTCTTTTTCTTCAGGCTAAACAACTCCAGCTCCCTCAGCCACTCCTCATAACTCCTGTTCTCCAGACCCTTCCCCAGCTTCCTTCCTCTTCTCTGGATGCGCTCCAGCCCCTCTATGTCCTTCTTGTAGCGAGGGAAAAGAAACTGAACACAATCAAATTCAAACAATCGTCATTGACCAGGTGAGCCACCATCGCAGGAGCCCAGGGAAGTGGTGGCTGCCCCATCCCTGGATGGGTTCAAGGCCAGGTTGGATGGGGCTTTGAGCAACCTGATGCAGTGGGAAGTGTCCCTGCCCATGGTGGGGGGTGGGACTGGATGGGCTTTGAGGTCCCTTCCAACCCAACCCATTCCATGATTCTATGAAATGAGGGTAAGCTGGGCTCCAGCTCCCGGCAGGGACCAGTGTCTGCTCACTGTTCCTGCAGAAATGAACTTATTGCAGCACGAGCTGAACGGGCAGTGACAGCCTACCCGCCTCGTGTCACTTATTTACTCGAATTATATAAACCAGGAAGAACACAGTCCAGAACGTTGCCAAGCTACTATCAGCACAACAAATGACCCTTACCAAGTAAAACATCATTGGTGTTTTGCTATGGTTGAGCCTCTCAGAGTCTGTCTGGAATTTAATCTGTATTAGAAAAGGTCAGAATGTTTTTTCCACTAAAGAAAATGGAGGAAAAAAAAAGTTGTAGGACTTAAAAATCAGCAGCAACTGTGGCTGTGGCAGATGAGCTAGAGGAAGTCCCACCAACGGCTTCTACGTCTGATGTTTATGCCCCTTAACATTTATGTGTTTTGCTGATGAGGAAAAGGGAAAGGAAATGTTTTTCTTTTCTTCTTCCAAAAAAAGCTGTTGAGAACTCCTCAGAGTTGTGCAAACCCCTCTGCCGGAAGTCCTCGAGTAGCTGAGATGAGGAGGAACGGCTGCGTGTGGCTGTGGTGTGGCTGGGGAGGACCCCTCTCCTGCCGGCAACTCATCGCTGGTTGGTTACCACTGTATGGTTACACCACACTTCCAATTAAACTGTTCTGTCTATGGTTGAGAAAAGTCTGTTTACCCCCGAATCCTCCCAGTTTAGGTGTTGTCTGCCCTCCTGCGTGCAGGCTGGTGTCCATTCGCATGGGCTTTGCCGTGGTGCCGCAGTCCGTTCAGAGCCAAGGCTGCCAGTTGCAGCGAGTGACGCAGCGATGCTCTGATTCGGGGAGGAGGGGTGTGTGTTGGGCTCCGAGTTTTGCTCCTGGCTTCCTTTCCCCGCTCTCTGTCTGCCTGGCATACAGCCCTGGCATCTTTCTGCACATGCAGACCAATAGGACAAAAAATGAATTAGCCTTTTTGGCATGGCAGGCTTCAGCTTTTTAGTGCTGCTCTTGCAAAGCGATTTACAATGAGGCATCGCTTCCGTAGCCGTAGATGTTCTGATGTTTAAAATTGCCAGTTCAGCGCAAAGCTGGTTGCAGTGAAGGCTACAGGCGGAGGAAGATCGCTCTCGGTATGATTGTGCATAAAGTCGCTGTTTCAAATGACAGAATTGTGGCTGTTTTCAGAGAAGCCGATAGCTCCGATGTATCTGTGTGCGGCTCATCTGCACAAAGCTGTGGTCCAGCACAGCACCAAAGCCAAACTCTGTTGCTGGGGGACTTTACCCTCAGCCCACGCTTTTGTGGCTCCAGCCCTGCATCAGTGACCTTCCCGCTGCGCTGCAGGAGAGGAGAGACTGTGCCAGAACTGGCAATTCAGAGGTGGTTTAGGAGCACAAGGTCGGGATCAGAGGCTTTAACAGCGCAAGATGTGAAGGCTGATCTCCTACCTTTGCCTATCGAACGCTCACTGTGACATCTCGCAGCAATGCTGTTGTGCTCGAGGGATCTCGCACACCTACTGGCTTCCTTGGCTCGTCATGAGCTTCGTTCACTGCTTCTCTCTGTGCTTTTTTTGGTTTTATCTGGTGCTTCAAAACCAAAACAATGTATTTAGATTTCGATTCCCAAATGGTGATTGCCTCTCACTTGGACAAGATCTGTTATGAAAGCATTGCTGTCTTCTTGTTTGTAAATACATGAATTATCGGTGAAAGCTCTCTTTTAGAAATATTAGGAAGTTATGGTAATGAAATACTGTCATGCTTTTCACTCATCACAGTTAACTTGGCTTATAGTAACTTTATTAAAATACTCTTTAGTACAAACAGTGGCTCAGGAGTAGATTCACCTCCCAACATCATCCAGTCCCACCCCCTGCCATGGGCAGGGACACCTCCCACTGGATCAGGGGCTCCAAGCCCCATCCAACCTGGCCTGGAACCCCTCCAGGGATGGGGCAGCCACCACTGCTCTGGGCTGGATGTGAACTGCAGAACCAGTTGTGCTCCAGTTGGGTAGCAACGCGTCCTGCAGCTTGTCTTGCTTGGATTGGTATTGGGTTTGATGGTAAAAGCAGCAAGTGGAAATGATAATGTTTTATTGTTAAAATTGTAAATTTGAGGGTGAGGCTCCTGCCATAACGTATAAAAGGTGAACTCTGCTTTTATAATGTTGATGTATAAAATCCATTTACTCGGGTATTGGACGCCACTATGAGCACTAAACCAGAGGCAACTTTGAAGATGGTGGGAATCAAAGTTTGGCAAATTGGACTTTAACGCCACCTTGAAGTCCTGCTTGTCTTTTTTTTCCCTTCTCTCTTTTCCTTCCCTCTCATTCTACTAATGTTGATGGCCTCAGGAAAGGTGCAGGAGATTTAGTGTACCCTAAAGAGAGGGAGATCAACTGCCAAGGGGAAGGGATTGGTGAGTGAGTCCATGGCAGCGATTGGTGTTATTTAAGTAAATGCCATACTAACAAGGTAAGTCTGTGGCTGGTGTTTGTCCCTTTTCTTTTAGGGGAGCCATCTGTTAATTAATTGAGATTTGCACAAACGCCCTTTCATTTGTGGTCCACCATCCCTCTTCCTGCCACGTTTCCGTAGCTCGCGTGTAACAATTGCGTCATTGTGGACAGCTTTGATTAATATTAGGGAAGTATTTAACGTGCTTTCGAATTCATCGAGTAATTCAATACCTGGGCACACGGTGTGTAACAGGTAACTAATCAGGGAGCAGATGGTGAGGCGCTGGTGCTCAGCCAGGATGAAGCCAAGGCAAGAGTCTCGTGTTCCCGGCTTTCCTTACTGCATCGGTTTTAGGGTGATTTTGGCCATCGTAAATCTTTTCTTTGCAGAAGCTCAGGGTTCGAGTTTGGTTTGCCGACAGGGCTGTGGTGCTGAAAGGATTTTGAGGCAGGATTGAGCAGTGTTGAGTAGACACTCTGAGAAGAATCCACCCCTTTTCATGGTCTGGTTTGTGGTGGCTTCAAACCCAGGTGTGAAGAACAAGTTCCAAATTGAACAGGTTTGTTTATAGTAGCCATGATTCAATATTTACCTGCCAGAGTAAAAATAGCCAGGACCTGCGGCTGGAACATCCCAGGAATCTGCTCAGCTCTGCGCCTTCCCCTCCTGGGTCTGTAAGATGCTGACAGCACGTTTTCCCTTGGAAATGTGGAATATTCTCTTTTCCATATGTGAAAATCAGACTGCAAGAAAAGGGAGGTGTGGGTGGTGAGTGAGCAGGTACTCAGGAGGAGGCGATTTGCTTTTCTCTCCCCTGAAGCCGAGTGAGTGCTGTTTGCTCCCTGTTCCTCTCTCCTCTATCATCATTCCAGGGAACAGCACAATTCCCAGCAGGTTAGCAATGCCCAGGAGCCGCACCTCAAGAAGCCGTTTCACCTTGTCTCCAGGAGCTGATGCTTGTGGTTTGGAGCGTGCTCGCTCGGTGCCTTCCTCTTTTCCACTCCTTTTTTTCTCGCCCTTATTTCAAACTAGGGCTGCCTGTCCCGCTTCTGGAGCGACAACACAGCCCGCAGTGCCGAGCTGTCATCTGCCCCCACTCCTGTAGCTGAGACTGGCTCAGCGCTTTCCCTAAAAATCCCACTTTTCAGGTGTGCACCAATGGGGTCCGAGTGAATGCTTGCCTGGCTGAGCTCTGCTTTGCCGAAGGCTCAGTTCCGATTAAAGTTGGGAAAATTTTGGACAAGGACTATGACAGCTTCGTTATCTGTTTCTCAAACACTATGATGTCTGTGGCTCTCAGCTGGCACGTGCCCGTGGCTCTGGAGCACTGGATGCAGAGCTGCTAGAAAGAAAGCTTTGGAAAAAAAACAAATTACTAGGTTTTCATTTAAACTTACCATGAATTTGGCCTTAAAAGGGGAACAATTGCTTCTTTCATCCCTTGGAAGGTTTTTCTCTTAAAATGCCTTGCAAGCTTGATAGGGTTTGGCTGACTGCAGTTTGGTTTTTGTAAGGGAAGTTTTGTGCAGATTTTATTAGGGAGAAAAAGTCCAACAGGAACTTGGAGGTTGTGGTGAGGTGGGTGCTGGTCTCTTCTCCCAAGCGACAAGCGATAGGATGAGGGGAAATGGCCTCAAGCTGTGCCAAGGGAGGTTTAGACAGTTGTGAGCTTCATTTTTGCTTTATAACCTAAGGAAGTTCAGTTTTGTGTCATCTTCCTATGGTTCACCTCATGTAAAGCAGTTTTTCAGTGACGCGATGAAGTAGAAATTGGGTTTTGCCATTGGTTTGTGCCTGAACACCCCCGGTCTTTTCCCATCCCAGAGGCAGAGTTGAATTGTGACGGCACTCTTGTGTTTAAGGTAATTTGATCTGAGTGTTCAGAAAGATATTCAGAATGGATAAAGCAAAGAGGAAATTTTGTACCAGGCACATTTGGTTTGAAGCTGTAAAGAGAAGATTTGATGCTTACATGCAGTGTCATTGAAAAATAGATTAATTCCTTTTTTTTCTTTTCAGTCCCTGTAGGGAGCCTGGAAAAACCTTCAGTAGTGCTGCTGACACTGATGAGAGATCTTTTATGCCAAGGTATGAGTTTTTCAGTCTTCTCAGTATATTTCAAAGGAAATTGCTAACTGTGAAACCCTTGGCAGCTGAGGGAATTCAGGAATTGCTGCATATAATGCGTTGCTGAGAATCAGAAGTTGCCTGATGCTCATTTGCCATAGTGGGGAAAGGAAGCCTTGAGGTTTTGTGTCCCGTCTTCCCTGCTGCTGTACAAAACACAAATCCACGATCGCAGTCCACAGTGCTTAAGGCTGAGTCAAGAACGTGTCTGTTCTGATTTTTATGTTTTTCTGTTATCACCTCACTTAATGGAGGTTTTGTCATCAGTTATGGCCAACGAGTTATGCAAAACCATCAGACCACGTGCTCTTTCCATGGTCTTCCGCACACTGAGCGGCGTATCTGCACTTCCTGCTGCTTGTGGCTCCATCAGCATTTGGAGGAGGAAGGAGAAACTACTAAATACAAACTGCCTTCTTCAGATGGGCACATCTATGTTTAGTTAGCGTGAAGTTCTTGCACCCATTGTCTTTCTGTGCTGTGTTCACTGATCTTTGTTCGTGCTTCTCTCTCCTTACCACCTGGATGCTAAACTGAGCTGGTAAAGCTTTTGTAGCCGGAGCAGCCAATATTTGTGGCAGCTTTATCTCCTGAAGGGTGCCTGGGCTGCTCTCCCCACGCTGCCCTCTCCACAGCCTCTGCCCGACTTCTTCCACTGGTTGGGAAATACCCTGAGTGTTTTTCTTCTTTGTACCCTGATTCAGCCTCTCGATTGCAACAGGACGAAAGAGCATCCGTGCGGTTAAGAGCGTGGCGAGTGCCTGGCTGAATCAAGATGTGGCTGAGCAGGTGCTTGGAACCACGTTTCGTGTTACAGCTTCATCTGCATCCCTCTCCTGGTCATTCTCAGAGATCCTTCTGCCGCTCCGCATGCACTGCCTTTTGCTTTTGTGTGTTAAAAGAAAGGGGGAATGGTTTTCAGCTGATAGAGGGGAGATTGAGATGAGATCTTAGGAAGAAATGTTTTGCTGTGAGGGTGGGGAGCCCCTGGCCCAGGTTGCCCAGAGCAGTGGTGGCTGCCCCATCTCTGGAGGGGTTCCAGGCCAGGTTGGATGGGGCTCGGAGCCCCTGAGCCAGTGGGAGGTGTCCCTGCCCATGGCAGGGGTGGCACTGGATGGGCTTTGAGGTCCCTTCCAACCCAAACCATTCCTTCATTCTATGATTTTCTTCACCCTCCCTTCAGGGAAGAGCCGAGCACTTCAGGGCTGATGCTGTCAATAGCTGAATATCCATCTCTGTCCCTTTCCAGGCAACACTGGCGACAGTGACAAAGAGAGGTTCCTCTTAAAGAATAAAGGAGAGATTAATTCTGACGTGCCAGGTGTTTCGCAGTATAGAAGCAAAGCTTGTTCTTTATTATAGAAACCTGAACCCTGCTAATTTATTACGCTGTATTTAATGTGGCTGTAAAGCACTGGGTAGGTTGGAGAATCCTGGTACAGTGGGGAGGAGGTAGCCTGCAGTCAGGGCAGCAGTGGGTCGGTGTGGAACATGCTCTGTGCCCCATGGATGTCCTGCCGTGGCCGCGTGCGTGTGGGAAAAGGGACTGTGAGCAACGAGATGTGCTCAGCATTTGCTTTATTTTATTCCGTAGCATTCAGAACTAATGAGACCGGTTTCACAACATTTACAACAGTGCTAAAAGTTAGGTTTCTTCCAGTCCTTATTGATCATATTCTTTTCTTGACTCAAAAGAAGCACTTAACACCCATAATTTCGTTCCGTTTAGCCATTGCTTCACAGCATGCAGCTCCACTACGTGAAACTCTGGATGGAAATGAAAGCTGCTGTGTCTGCCCGAGTTTAGGTGGCCATAAACAGCTGCCAAACGAAAAGCTGGCTGGGATGCAGCGTAGTAATTTCTCGAGCACTCTATTCACGTTGCATAAACAGAGAGCATTAACATACTTGTGAAAGAGCCACAAGATAATGAAGGCGTGTGGGGTTTACAGTAATAAGGCTTATGCATTTCAGGATCTTGGTTTCCTGTTGCACCTGAAAAAAAAACATAATCAGCAAATCTTGTAGAGCAGAAATGAGAAGTTCGGCTTGTACTGCTCCCAGCTGAAACTTTCCCACAAGTATTTTTACTATAAATAAGAAGTGAAAGAGTTCACAGATAAATTTAACCCGTAGCTTGATTGCTTTTTGGGTGGAACAGACTGCAAAACTGGAAGCTGAAGGTGAACTGGATCAATAAGTTGCATTTATACTTTATGAAAAATGCATTGCCTTTTAATTTCTATAGATTATCAAGGGGAAAATCATTGCTAATTACTGTTACCCTCTCCTTCCCATCCAGAATAGTGATTTTTTGAAAGAAAGGAAGCGAATGTTCCTTCTTGAGGAAATTTTCAAGTGGGTGAGCTTACAGCTGCCAGAACTTAACCCCAAAATATTGTCAGTGGACTCAAGCGCGTGGACATTGCTCCCTCTGCTTTTAGATATTTAAAGTTACCATTTTGGAAAATTCCTTTTCAGTTTGACTTAATTTCACAATTTCTATGCAGTTAAGCAACTGCAGCTCATAGAGGCTTGAAGAATTGAAGAAAAGCCACCCCGAGGTGCTTAAAGCTATGAGCTGCTGCCGACAGCTTCAGCTCCGTTCCCTCTCTTAAGGCTCGGATGCGGGAAGGGCAGAGTGGCTGTGTGCCCACAGAGCCTTGGCATAGGCAGACCAGCCTGGTATTTCTCTTCTTCTGGCTTAAAAATGAGCTTCAAGTGGTGTTAAACCAGAATTGGTGTGCCAAGTAGGTAAGGTCTCCGGTACCGTGTCCAGCTGCCCGGTGCAGCTCCTGCAGGGACCGGCTGGGGGTCTCCTCTTCTCTCTGTGTGTTACAGCTTTCCCTTGGGAATTTAAATGATAGAAGAAAACCCATCCTGATTTAATGATGTATAAACTTGAGACACAGTGTCAGGGAGTTGTCCACAATTGCAAAACTGGAAGTAAGATCCCCGTTTCTCGCAGATGGTGGTTACCGGTACTCAACACGGTGATGCATTTCTCTACCAAACTACTTGGAATACATTTTTATGTTTAAAGCCGTCTCCAAACTGTAGCCAGGGAGCTCATAAATCCTGGGGCTAACGTTCATTTGAAATGCCTCTGAGAGCCGCAGCCTCATCGCACTCGTGTTTCCGAAGCCTTACTTGGGAAGAAAGTGCTGTGTGCAGGGGAAGAGGGGAAGATCCTTCGCTGCTGAGGTCATTGTTTGCCTGCGCTCCCTCGACAGGGACAGCCCAGCCCGGCGTATAATGTAAACACACCGTAAAGTGTTTTCTCGCCGGCTTTGTCATTTGCCTTATTTGTCGGGGAATCTCGAGGAGAACGAGAAGTTTAGTGGTGCTGCGTAGCAAGTCGAGGGAGTTGCAAGATTTCCATAAAAAGGCAGAGCCCTTGCTTGGGGAGCAGCGAGGTTCTGCCTTGGCAGCCGTCAGCGAGGCCTGACCTTTTCCAGAGAGAAAATACTGACCTAAATCCTTCCCAGTGGGGAGGAGAAGGAAACCTCTCTCCTTGCATCTTCCTGATCTGATTTTCTTGCCTGATACTCATTGTTTTGTGCTGTAAAATGCTGAGAACACAGAGGTCCGGCGGCGAGAGCTGGTGCTGCCCGGTGCGGCTGAGAGCGGGCGCGTCCAACTGCGCTTCCCTTTTGGGGAAGGGGAGCGTGTTGCTTCTCCAGAAGACATTGTCATAAATCTTTATGTACGGGGGCGCTTTAAACTTGGCTTTTCTCTGCCTTCCAGATCGCCGCTCTCTGAACAGACCACACCATGCGTGAGTACAAGCTGGTGGTCCTTGGCTCAGGAGGTGTGGGGAAGTCTGCTCTGGTGAGTTTTGGGAAGCAGTTCTGAAACAGATACACAAAACTGGCCTGTCTTCTTGCAGACAATGCTCATTAAGTGCATTGGCATCTCTGTATCGCTTTTAACTTGTGTAGGGACTTCCACATGACGCTGCTGACTTACCTGTGAATGAACATGTGCCGTGATTTGGAGAAGCAGCCACCGATTAATCACTGTTAGAATAGTCAGCGTTTCATTTCTGCGTCCTGCGTGGCTGTAAGATTGTAAATGACTGAATATCTAAGTATTAAAAGCCAGAGGACACTGGAATGGCCAGTGAAGCCTGGCTGTGTGTGGCAGTGAACCGGGGATGGTTGCAGCCTCTCATACCTTGAAGGCTGTGTCTTTTCCATCCCGGATTGAACCTGAGTGTGCAGCACTAAAAACCCGGGGCAGAATGAGGAGTTGCCTCCAGTGCATGCAGTGCAGAGGGATAAGCGGCCCGATGACACTTTGCACTCCTCAAGTACTTTTGTTGATTCTAGAAGAGGTTTACATAGTAGAGTTGATAGTAAAGCATTGTAAGAGAAATCTGTCACCTATTTATCACAGATCAGTCAAGCAGCTCCCTCCAAGAAGAAAGGCAAAGAACCGGTGTAAGTGTAAAGTTATCTAAAACAAGGGGCTACACCCTCTCCCATCTCACAGACGATGATAACAGCTGGCCAGCCCTTCCTGTAGCAGACACTGCTCCTCGCTCTGTCTTTTATGGGCTGCTAATAATCTTAGTATAATTGCCTGCAGGATCCAGGTGAAAGAAGGGGAACGATTATTCAATTGCTTATGAAATTCAATGTGCTCTTTCAGACATCTCATCCTAATGTTAACAAGATGTAGGAGTAAAATGTTTTTGATACGCTCAGTTCTTCCGCAGCAGCTTAAACACACTGTATCACTCTTTCCATCAGCATCCTCTTGATTGATTATCTTCCTTTCCTTCTATAGTGGTGAGAGACTCGCTAAGTAAAATAGGGCACTAATATGCTGTACATGAAAGCTATTCAGCGTCTGACATACTTGAATTTCCTTATTTGTGGTGTGAAGTCTGAGTCAGCATCCATCACCAGCCTTCTTAAAAGCTGAAATGCAAATACTTAATGCGTCTGGTAAACAAAAGTTAAATTCTTTCTGACAGTCCCGGTGCTAAGTAAGCATATATTGTAATTCCTACATAACACTTATTTTTGTGACAGGGCAGAATAAGTGCCCATTAGCACGTTAAGTGTGAATAATATTTACCTTTTGACATGCCTGTCTGCTTATTTACAAGCACCAGCGAGGAGAGGTTACAAGGTGGGATTGAAAAAGAAATTTGGAGGTCACTTTAAGATTTCATTCTTCAACTGTATAAACTGAAATGTGTGACAAAGGGGCTGGTGTTCAGTCCTGGGTTGTCGTGAGAGTGCATCACAATATGGTGTTGTTTCACTGCAAATCCTTCTTGTCGCATTAACTCTTCTGTGTCAATATGATGCCGATTGTGCCTTTTGGGAATGAGAGCATAGCAGAACACCCTGTGCGGTTACTCGGGCAGTTATCTTGCGGCTTCTTTATAAGTGTTTCCTGTACAGAAGCTGTCTCCTCATTTCTGATCCTCTGTAGCGTCAGCGGGCAGGCAGTTCTACCAGGAATATCCAGTTGTGGATCATCCTCTATAAAGGAACTGGAAAAGAAAGATGGGATGCACAACCCCCCCAACTAACAAAAAGTTATAGAAGTCTCGAATCCACGCATAACCTGAAAACAACCCTAATTTGTATCTTCTCCCTTGGCCTCTCTTTTCTCCTCTGATTGATAACATTAAAGGACATCAGAGCTTAAGAATATTAGGTAGTAAGGTAGGTTATGAATGAAGTGGAATATAGCCGTAATTATGATTTTCCATGAACACATGGGCGTCAGCTGAGAGAATAGAAATTAGAACAGAGATCTGTTAGAAATAAAACAATTTGGGGAATGAATACCTGGGCCCAGTTTAATCTTTCTGAGCAGTACTGTGAATAGAAGATAAGACTCTGGTGGTATAGTAGCAAGATGAAATGCAGCGAGTGGTTTGTCAGGTTCTGACGCTGAAGGCCGGTCACAAACACGGCTCCCAGGACAGAGCAGAACCGATGTGACCGGACGACATCAGTGCTTGGAGAGCAGAGCTTGGATGTCCAGAGTGGGCCACATCCGGATGGCAGCTTGATGGGAAATATTTTGAGTGGATTTGCTTTGAATAATTATATAGAAGGAGAGTGGTTTCCTTTTGGAAATGAATGATGTCTCCTTCTTTAATGGTTTGATACAAATGGAGCATCTGGAGATGCTCCAGATGGAACTTGCTGCTCTGAAACGTGTCTGTGCTCTGGGCGTGTAATCCAGAGCAGCTCCGGGGAACTCCAGTGGGATTTGAATTGAAATGTAGAGTTCCCATAAGGTACCACAGCGTGCAGATTGCCAGTTCCTCTGATTCAATTTCAAATCTTCCATATTTAGTGATCTTTATTCTTCTAAAGTTGCAGGCGCTGAAGCAAAGGTGGTTTTGCAGGTGTCACCTTTTGCGAAAATGCAGGCAGGCTGTTTGCATTTCAAAAAAGTTATGGAAACCTTCTTGAATAAAGTGATTTTTATCAGAAACTGCATGAATTTTATTGTAAAAAAATAGAAAATTTCTATTTCCCTTTCTGTGCTCTATATGACTGAATTTTAACCGCATTATTGAGTAGTTTTGGTGTTCTTACATTTCCATAAAGTGCTTCTTGATAAATGTTTCTGGTTGTGTTCATTCAGTTAATATTTTTCTCCTTTCTTTTCCCTGCAGACTGTACAGTTCGTTCAGGGAATTTTTGTTGAAAAATATGACCCAACAATAGAGGATTCATACAGAAAGGTAAAAGAACATGACTTATTTCTTTCAAGTCTCGTAAAGCTCATTTCTCTTTAATAATGCAACAGAAGCTATTGGAATGAGAAAGGTCTTGTCTGGGAAGTGTTAGGGCTGCATAAAACCTCAGCAGGAAAGTGATGGGTAGAGAAGCATCAGTCTTGGAGCTGGTTCCGTGCAGATGAAATGGTTTCATGCGGTTCTCTTCCACTTCAGAGTTTCACTCGTTTAGGGTGTCTGGATGCGGTCAGACCAATTATATCAGGTACTGTAAAGCTGAATTATCAGGGAATGACAAATTTTGCTGTTATTTGGACTCCTTCCGAACTGAGTTCTGTTTCACACGGCTCCGTGCGCCCAAGAGCTTTCACTTTCAGTCTCCTCTGACTCGAGATGAGGCAGTTGGAGGCTGCTGCTCTCCCGTTCGAGGTTGCCCAGAGCTCAGCCTGGTGCATTCTCCTGAGCCATCACTGCTGTGGTGGAAGCAGCTCAACCAAACAAGGCTCAGGCTCTTACTCAGCTCTGTGTGCTGCAATTCAACATATAATGATTACTTCAAAACATAAAGGCAGCGATATTTGCTATGTTTGCTATCTATAGCAGTTATTATAAGGACACGTACATCATTCATCTCAGTAGGTTACGTTACCGCAGCACAGAAATCGCGTTTTGTTGTTTTCTTTCAGGAGTGGCTGTTTCACTGTTTAGTTCGAGCGCGCTCTGCTTGGTTTGCAGGCGTTTACAATTCTTTAGAGCCGGTTTGGATGCAGGCTTGAAATTGCTGAGCGAAAGTCCTTGTCAGGATCCCTGACACGGTCGTGTTGCGTAATTCTACAACAGAGCTGCTTTCTTCCCGTGACTGATATCAAGTCACCCATTGTTTTACGGACGAGCATCAATGTTAGCATAATTAAAGGCACCGTGACAGAAAACAAACCCATTTAACATTTGTGCCTGTGGTGATTAAATGTAAATTGTGGTATGAGTTCTGCTGTCAAATTTATTTGACTTATGCTGGAATTCCCTTCGTTTCTCAGTGAGTGGAAGAGATGCTAAGCTTCACTGTGAGGATCTCTCAATATTTTGCTTTCTCTTCCTTCTTTGCTTCTCCCCCAGCAGCAAAGGAAAATTGAAGTTCAGGGTCCTTTGATTTGTATGAGTGAATTTTTATCTCAGTTAAATTGAGATGTTCGCAATGAGATGCTCGTTTAGGCTTTTGTGGTTAACAGAGTCTTTGAGCGTAAGTGAACCCAAATACCTGCCCTGGGGTGGAATTAATCCTCTAACATTGGTGCCTCTCAGCATTTGGGCAATGCCGGTTCCTGCCTTGCTTACAGAGATCTTTGTGGGAGAAGTGAAAATGAAGCTGCTCTTCTTCTTGCCTGTCCCATTTCTGACTTTTTAGCTTTAACTGTGTTTCTCTCTTCGTTTTTCCCCCTAGCAAGTGGAAGTAGACTGTCAGCAGTGTATGCTGGAAATCCTCGATACCGCAGGGACAGTGAGTATGATCTCTTTTTGTACCTGGGATGGAGTTTGTTTGTTAAGAATGAGGTGAGAAGTCGAGTAGAACTTACACTAATGTAATAATGCTGCCCAAGCAAAAGCAATAGATCAGCATCAGTGATTTAAATCGGGTGGTTATGTCACGTAACCCCAAACCAGTGCGGTGAATGAGGCTTCTGCAGCCCCACCAGCAGCGTTGTGAGCCCGTTCCCCAGCTGGTGCCCCAGTGCTGGGACACAAGGATTGGTGCATCCTGTGCCGCTCTCCTCTTCTCTGCTATCCACCGTCGTCGTGCTGTCAACACACCCATACGGAATAATTGTATGCATGAATTTTGCAAGTGGCTGGAGAGACGCAGATTGAAGGAATGGATAGGGATCAGCTCCCAGCACGTCACACCCGCCCACGTGGGGAGCATTCAGTCAGTAAAGACTTTGTATCTGTGAAGGAATGTTTCTATACCCAGGTGGTATCTCTACGTGTCCTTCCACTCTGAGAGAAACTCCCTTTGCCATGCCGGCATCACTCACTGTCCTGCAAAGTCCTGTCCCTAAAGAAGCAGACTTTGCAATATTGAGTGTACGTCACAGCAGGAGGACACGATTCCTAAATGTTGATTTTATTTAGAAAGCTTTGGAAATTACCAACAGCAACACAAATGTGTGGAAACAGAAGGCATTGTTACACAATTCTGATAAAGCCTCCTTTCACCGACCTGGACAAAGGCAGCTCTGGTCCGGGGCAGTTTTTTCAGCCTTCATTTCATTGCACTGAACCTTTAAGCTGTTCTTGTGCTGGAGCTGACTGCGATGTTAACTGCTTGTGTTTGGAGGGGATCAGGCACCGCCTGCCCACGCAGTCGTGCTCAGAGTAAATCATCTGTGTGTGACACCCAGTCCTGTTTCAATATTGTGTAGAGGAGAAATGGAATTCCCAGTCCATATCTGATGGCAGGCTTACGCTTCACGCCGTATCAGAAAATAAACGAAAGATCGCTACAAAACAAAGCAGCCAAATCCTAACGCCTCCTGTTGTGGCGTGGAGCGTACAGCAGTCTGCCTGCAGATACGTTTTTGTAGTTGCTTTTGATCGTCTCCTTTTTGTCAAGAAACCTTTTTCACTACTAGAGGAAGAAAAACAAATGGCAAGAGATTGGTTAATGCTTTTATTAAATTTACACGCTCCAGTGAATCCCTGTAAGGACTGAAAATGTAGAGGCGTGCTGTGCTGTATCCTTGTCTCTGTTACAATAAAGTATTCCCTTGTAAAGGTTCATTAGTTGTGTTCAGTAGCTAATTACTTTTTAAAATATTTGATTACAGGAGCAATTTACAGCCATGAGGGATCTCTATATGAAGAACGGCCAAGGGTTTGCACTAGTATATTCCATAACAGCGCAGTCCACGTTTAACGACTTACAGGACCTGCGGGAACAGATTTTACGGGTTAAGGACACTGAAGATGTAAGTAGAGTATTTGTTCTTCTGCAAATGGTTAAAATGCTCTTGTAATTAATCAACCAAGAATCTGTGAGCAAGATTTCTTCCTAAGAACATTCTTTGCTATATGGCAAAGCTTTGTGTTGAAGTTTCCCTTGCCCTGTTTAATAACAAACCGGGCAAGGGAAACCTCAACACAAAGGTTTGCCATACATGTTGTTATTTGAGGTCCAGCGCCTGCTAAAGGACACAGTGAAACCAGATTTCCACGAGTACCAGAAGGCTGATGGTCCTCAGAAATGGTGGGAGTTGACTGAAAACAATGGGTTTTTTCTCCTCTTTTTAACTCCTTTCCAGTATTTGCATTTTCTTTTTTCGTCGGGCTTTAGCTGTGTCTCACATCCCTCAAAGTTAAGGAGAAATAATAGTTAAACTCACGCAAATTATATATTCAGTAGATCTGCAGCTCTTTTGTGGTGGAGGCTGGCATTGCTTTTCCCAACTGGAGACTGGCATTGCTTTTCCCAAATGTTTGAAGCAGGAATTGCGTTACAAAGCCGTGATGTTTCCTGCAGGCTGTGTTGTACGCTGTGCCTTCCGTGCCGCTCCCACGCGTAGGAGTCCCAATCCAAGCTGGTGAACCTGCAAACAGAAAGGGCACGTTCAGCATATTGACCAGACCATGCTTTGTAGGTTGTCATTAGCTTTTTTGGGGGTAAAATCATTGGATATCCCTTTATTTTCATTCCTGTGAGTGAGAAGGCAGCATCAGTAGGGCTGGGGAGGCGACGGGAGCCTCCTCTGTTGCCTCTGCTCCGGCTGCAGGAGCTGTTTGTTAGATGAAGCATCCCTGGATCTTATTGCATCCCTTCCAACCCAAACCATTCCATGATTCTAAGCAAACCATTTACCATATTTCCTGGCCCAACCCCTGTCACTGGAACCCCTCGATGGGTTTTAATTTCCAAATGTGTGGTGGAGTTGAGGCTGCAGTAGCCGTGTGGCTGGTGGAGATGCGTGGGAACCCTCGCTCTGTGTAGGCTTCTTCCAGAGGGAGCTGAAATGGTTTTCTTTTGTTGGTGATGTACTCAGGGGTTTGCCCTGAGGGATGTGAAAAGGATTGCCTGTATTTTTCCCCGCTGCCTTTGATGCCGATTGCCTTCAGGCTGTGTCAGCCACTGCAGGGCTGGCTGGCAGAGCTGCAGGAGTGGCACCAGCCCCTCGCTCCCAGCCTTTCTCTCCTTCCAGCGCTCCTGGGGCTGGAGGAGCAGAGGCAGTCGGAGAACAGGGCTGGAATATGTACGCAGGCCAAATCCTGGTAAGCCGTGTGCGTTGTATTGGAATAGCTATTCAGGAACGGGTGGTTGGAGCAAAGAGCAGAGCGAGGCAGAGAGAGAGGAGAGCAGCGATGCTGCTGTGGGACTCAACGCAACCTCTCGGGGCTGCTGCTTTCTCTCGGATCTTGTGTCGTATCCCGATGACTTTGTGTGGAATGGCTTTGGTTCTTGCCTTGGTTTAACAAATTGAACTTCTATTTATGCAAAACTGATTTCCATTTAGGTAGGGATTATGCTTGCACAAATCCCTGGAAGCACGAGTCCTTTATCAGCCTCTTGGTCAGAGCCCAACGCTCCGTTCCGCTGCGCTCGCTGCAGGGGAATTTGCACCGTAAGCTGGTCGAGCCCATCAGACAATAGACTGGTGCTTTGGGGTTTATGTCAGTGCTCTGATTGAATTATTAATGTGCATTTATTTATTCTGTGTTCAGGGGGTGTTACTTGTTGAACCCAAGCCTGGGAACCTTTGAAGCTGTGTTCTGCGGAGTTAGGAAAATGCACTCCTTCCTGTATTGAGTTCCAGAATTTCTCTTAAAATCCCAATATTTAAAGCATTAAGTTATGTACATCTAACAAAGCTTAAATTCCAGTCTTTGTGATATAGTAAATGATGAAAAGCTGGTTGTTCATCAAGCTTCCAGTTTGGCTCTATAATAAACAATCACTGCCTTGTGAAATAACCCTTTAGAGTTTCAGTGCTTTCAATCCTATAATCCAAATGCCACCTTTTTGCTATTATTTCATACCTTTATTTTTTTTGCTGAACATCTTCAAAACACATTTGCCTGTGTTGGTATGAGTAAAATTCATTTAACAGCTTAGATAACTGTAAAGAATGGCATTAAGATGAGATAGTTGGAAATATCCTGTTGGTCTCGGATGTGAAGTAAGCTTTTTTGTGTTCACCTCATGCGTGTCATGACTTCAGGTTTCTGATGTAATGAGTAAAACTTATTTCTTAAAAATAAAAGAAGATAATTTTCCAATCCTTATGGTTGTAAATTTAAAATAGAAAAAATTATTTTTGAGCATACTTGAATTAGGAAGAGGCTACAAATATTAACACTGAAGTAGATTAAAAGCGTACAATGCATTGTGAGTTACCAAAGGAAGCGGATGATGATTTATTTTCCAGCTGGAAAATGCTAATTTTCTGTTCGAAGAATTGAATGCTTCAGGAAATGGAGCGGGTGCACACCCAGTATCAGCAGTTCTGTAGGTTCTGTGCTTTCACACAGCGTGAGGAAACAGGATGCTCCCGCTTCTGGCTGCACGCGGAGCGCTGCGGCGCGTCCTGCAGATCCTGCTGTGCTCCTGCCTTTCAGAGTCCGCCTCAGGCTGAAGGTCTGTGAAATGCAGGCTGTAAAAAGCAAATGTCACAATGGTGTGTAGCCCACCATTCCCGGGCGCAGAGAGTCCCGAGCTGCAGATCTGTCTCCAGATCTGCAAAAAGTGCAGGGAGAGTGGTGGGAATGGGGCTGAGTGCCCTTGGGAAGGGTCCTGGCGGAGGGGGAGGCAGCGGCTGGGACCGCGTGCACCCTCTGGGGCTCTAGAAAGGGCACCTGGGAGCACTTTGGGGTTTGTGGGTGGAGTTTTTGGGTGCTTTGAGCGTTGTTGCTTGTTTAAGGTCTTTTCTACCCATTTGTGACATCTTTTGTGGGCTGCTGCCATGGTCGAGGCTTCCGGAGAAGTAGGGAAAGCCTCCTGGAATGGTATATTGGGGCATTATTCCTGAGACGTCTTGGTACTGATTTTAAGATTTCTTTCTCTGAAAGCGTTTTAACTCAATGTCTCAACGTAACTGATGAGAGCTCATCTCCTTCTGCTCACCTACCAATGCTTACTTTGATACTTTGAGACAATTTACTACAGCCAAGGTCATTTTCCTATGGTATTAAATGTCTCTGCCTTTCAGGAGGAAACGTCACGAGGAATATGGTTTCCTCAAGGCACTTTCTTTCTCCTCGTGAAGGAGCGAGAAGGTGACTCACTCAGACACGTTAGAAAGCCAGCGACTCAAGGAGAGGGGCAGATGCCCTTTCACCGTTGTCTCAGACAAATGATTTGCCTGTGTTTGAATCACGGGTGTGGGATGAATCTTCTGAACATGCATCAAATGTTTGGTTTAATGTCGCGTGAGATTATTTATTGGAAGTGATGTCCTTTCAGGAGTGGAGCTGCTGGGAGTCATAGTAATAGTAATAATTTAAATTATTATAAATCAAGCACACGCTGTTTGTGCCTTTTGTAGCGAACCTCCTCTTCCCTGTGTGTGCAAAACCCATCAGTGGTTTGTACAGTATTGAGGTGAGAAAGGAGGGTCTTGTGCACAGGGTTGGAGAATACTTTGCTGCACAGAACTATTCCTTTTTTATTCCCTGCCCAGGGAATAAAAAGTGGCTTCCATTGATTGTTGTGTGGCTTGACAACAGGTTGAGGAGACAGGTCAAAGGGGCTGGAACAGACACACGTGCTGCATGTTCCGTTGTCTAAACCAGGCTAAGCTGCCAGGCACGTTTCCTGCTGCCACGTCAAAGTCCTGAAATGCATTTCAGTAGTAAATTAAGTTTTTGACCAGAATGGTTTTGGATGTAGAGACCAGAAAGTAAATCTTTACTAACTCAGACTGTGCTGAAATAACACCTTTTTGCTTTATGGGGTCCTCCAGGTGTTTAATCCTAAAGTGAACCACGGTGTCCATAACCGTGGACTTTGTTCACCTCCTTCCCAGCAGGCATCTAAATTCCAGTCTCGTCTGTAAGCACTGCCAAACTCTGGTTTTTATTGGTTTTCATACTGTCTCTATTGTCTTCCCCAGGTGCCCGTGTGAGCCGCAGCGTTACAGCCCAGATTGAGCGTTAACGTGCCGATGTCTCTCTTGTTGCTTGTCTCCTCTCCAGGTTCCAATGATTCTGGTCGGCAATAAATGTGACCTGGAGGAAGAGCGTGTAGTCGGCAAAGAACAGGGTCAAAACTTAGCAAGACAGTGGTGTAACTGTGCCTTTCTAGAATCATCTGCAAAGTCGAAAATCAACGTTAATGAGGTAACTATCTGCTGGTCCCTTGTCTATCCTACTTCAGCATGGATGCCACCGTTAAACGGTGCGGTCCTTTGTGTGTTTATTGGTCGGGAATGTTCAGGACGGTTCTGAAATCCTAAGAAAAGCTTGAGTGGCAGCGTGTTTAGGTGCTGCTTTCTCTTTGTTTTATGGATCTGCTCCGTTTTCTCTGCAAAAGGTGGATGTCTTCACCAGGTGAGTGCTGTCTATAGCCGATGCCAGAGGACGTGGATAGCAGAGGCTCCAGAGTAAGCTGGGATAACTGGATGACTCTTAGCTTAGATGAAGTTTATAAGGAGAATATACTTTTTCAAGGTAACTGCTGCTGCTGTTCAGAGCGTGGGTTACGCCCAGTTGTGTTTCATGTCATGTCGTGTATCGCTGACTATTGTTTTTGTAAGTCTTTGCTTTTCCCATTCCGGCGAGGTCGGCTGCTCCAGCTGACCACACACCGCAGTCCTCTGGGAAAGCGCGGACCTACGGAGAGTCTATGTCCAAACATAGATCTGTCTAAGCAGAAACACCTCTGCCGTCGGCGTGTCTTTGCTGCTGTGTGGTGCTGCTGAGGGAGCTCTGCTGGGCGTCGGGCACTGAGTTTTTGTTCTCTGCTGTGAATTATCGGGCTGTGGCAGAGGCCAGGCTCGAGCCGCAGGAGCTAAGGTGACCCCAGCGAGCACCGCTGGTTCGGTGCCAGGAGATAACTGGGACCATTTAGGAGGCTGTGTGATAAGCAGGAGCAGTAGGATCTTGGACTGGATCCAGCGTTTGTTTGGCAGCCGGTGGGATGCGCGCGGCGCTGCATCTCCCCCAGTGGGAAAGGAAAGGAGCTCCCGGCTGCAACAACTGCAGCCTCTGTGGCTGCCATCGGCTGAGCTGCAGTGTGCACAAATCTAACCTGGTAAATACAGCTCACTGGGCTCGACTGCTGCCAGAAAGGATTATTTCTGTGTGTGTGTCTGAGCTGTAGTAAAACCAGGACCGTTAATGGAGAAACCAGTGGCTCAGTCACTGCAGAGATCACTACAGAGTACAACAAATTGTATTTAATTTGTATTTCCTCAGTTTGAGATGGATTTCTCATTAGGCAAAGGTGACTTAGAGCTTTCCTGCAAGCTGTGCAGGGAAGAGGTTTCTCCAGGAGTCAGAGCTGAGCTGTCTGGAGGCAAATGCATGCCTATGTTTACATACAGCATCCTTAATGTGTGAATCCTGTGTCTCCCTGATTCCCTCTCCTGCCTGCTGCCTCCGGTGAGACTCAGATCAGAGGGCGCAAAATTATCACCTGGAAAATTTGTTTCTGGCTTTATTGGGATCTTCATTTTCTGGGTTTCTGCCAGTTTATATTTTCATGTTATGAAAAACATACAAGCTGAGGAAATCTAACATGGTGAATCAATTGACTTATTGTGCTGGATTTTTGTTTGTTCTGCTCGCTCACAAACTGGGAAAGCATTTGCGTGATTCCGGGTTTGGGTGGGAGTTGGCTGCTTTTGGACTTTCTAACTTTGTTAAAATCTGGGCTGAAATATGATAAATTCCCGTGTGCATTTGCTGGAAGTGAAACAAACCGTTCATACCGATAGCGAGAGTTTAATGCAGTGAGAGTCAGTCTCAGTAGCAGCGCTCTGAAGACTTTCTGGTGCCCTGCGTGATGCTCTTGCATCTCACTGGCTTTTCTTAGGGATAGTGGCATTCCTGAAGCCTTGCAGGCTTCATTCTGTGCTTGTGGTCTGTGCAAGCACTTGAAATATCCAACTTTGGGATTTTTTTCCTCTCCCTTAGCCTTGGGAAGGTGAGAGGGCTCTGCCTCAAAACATCTTTTTGCCGGAGCAAAGGTGGTTGGTGCCTTCGGAAATCCAGACACATCATAATCGCCTTCAAATCATCTTGGCTCTTGCTTATAAAGGCTCAATACTGAAAGCTGTTTTGCATCAGCGTAGAAGATGCCACTTATTAATTGCTTTCTCCTACAGAAACTGCTTCTTTCTATCTCATCTATTCACTTTTGAGCGTCTCAGCTGTGAGAGTACAGACTGTGTCGCTTCCATTTCATTTGAAACTCTTTAACTGTGCTTTTCCGTGGAGGTAACAGCCGGAAAACCTGAAATTTCCAGTTGTTGTCATTTTTTATAAACTGTCTCTTTGTTTTCTGAATTTCCTTGGAGTCAACAAGAATTTGTGAGCTGTCAGCCACTCCAGGAAGGAAAAAAAAGTAAACAGGGACAAGGGTGGAGCCTTCAGGAGGTTTAAATATTTCTCCTCAATACTCTGACCCAGCTCCAAGCATTTTTGCCAAAGCTTCTTTTGCTATAAATGGGTTGGGTATTGCTGGGAAAACAACTCGTGGCAAAAGCGCTCACAAGAAACTCCTCTCTGAAGCTGAAAGAGGCCCCTGTAATCATCCCCTTCTGGAAATATCTGCATTTGGGGCAGATGTTTTGCTTCTCCTTGTTAATGTTATTAATAAACTCCAAAGATTAAGCCAGGCAATAAGGTGAAGTGGTTAGCAGCTCAAACCTGGCAAAGAGGAGAAAGAGCAGTGCATCCTGTGCAGTGGGTAAAGGAGGACCGCTGTGGAAGGTGAATGCCAAGGAAAACGGGATGCCAGGGAAAAGGGAGGCACCCATCAGCCCAGGGAGCACCAGGGAGAAGACAATCCGTAAGGACATTGTCTGTCATTTAAAAACCCTTTTGTCGTTGCTCAGTTTTCCAAAGTAAGGGCTTTGTTGCTCTTGCGTTGCTGTGAGCTCCGGAAGCCTTTGGTCCTGCGCAGCCTGAAGAAGAGAGCTGTGCGCTGAGGGTACGAGTTCACAGCCCCGCAATGTTCTGCACTCTTATGTGTGCTCCGTGCACTCTTATCCCACAAGTTGAGAAACGCATTTAAGTAAATGCCAGCAGTTTAATTGAATTTCTAAGACTGCAGCTCCTAGGAAAGTTTTTGCCTAGTTTTTGACATGAGTAGTGTTTTCTTACTTTGATTTTCAGTTTGTGTTTTTCATTTTCAGATCTTTTATGACCTGGTCAGACAGATAAATAGAAAAACACCAGTGGAAAAGAAGAAACCTAAAAAGAAATCCTGTCTGCTGCTTTAGACTCCCATCGCGCAGCAGCTCTGAGCCAGGTAAGAGGCGTCTGAATTCTCGCGACAGCTCAGGTGATGGAACTGTGAGCTGCTTCCGAGAGAGAGAGAGGATGGTCTCCCCTTCCATCCACTCCTTTTCCTTCTGTGTACTCCCAAATACAAAATTCCTCCTCATTCTGCTGCGTTAAAACAGTCAGCTCTGCTGTCTGACCTGGCAGAGAAACATCTGCTTCTCTCCCTTTGCCCTTTCACTTGGGTTGATGAGTGCAAGAGCGCAGGAACTAATGGAGACGGGCAGGGGCTTCCCTTTTCCGCTCGCAGGTTCTCTGTCTTGTGACAGCGCGCTCTGAGTCACCACCGCTCAGCTTTGCTTCCTTTTTATCCTCTGCTGATGCATCCGTGTCACTTGTGCCATTGTTGCAGCAGCTGTCTCAGCCCTAAGTGATGTGGGGACAATTCCAAATGGGTCTGGGTGGGACCTGGATTCCAATGGCACAGAAATAAAAGGCTGCCCAGCAAAAACCCACCCGAAACAAAAAGGAAAACAACAAACCCACCCCAAGGTTGGACAGAGCTATAAATAATCTTCCTGTGTACCCTGGCAGGGTGCTCTGTGTTCTTACAGCTGTTCTGTCGCGCTGCTGAAAGGAAAGGGCATTTCTGTGGCTTCAGGTTTTGGACAGGAATGTCACCGTGGCTGCCCCGTGCTGCCTGGCGCCCTGCGGAGGCGGAGGAGGGCACGGAGTGGGTGGCCCATCTCTGCACTAGGAAGTTAAAACAGGTCAGAAAGGAATCTGGAGTGGCTGTTATAGCGTAGAGCACGTTCAGCCTGCGAGGGCAGAGGGGCAGCCGGGCCACGGCTGACAGCAAAGTCTTTGCCTACGCAAGGCTGTCACTTCTTATGGCTTCTGTGACCCATCGGCTCTGTGTTCTGCTCTTTAAATTCCTGATAGGTGCAGTGTAGCTGGCAAAGCAACTCAAGGGCCATCGTCCTGTAGCATTTAGGACAAACTCCTGATCGCAGAAGGATTTGGGGGATTAATTCCTGAAAGTGGGTGGCTCTCGGCTTTCTGCCAGATCTGCAGTTTGGGCTCTAGGTGGCCATTTATGTAGCCTGGGTGTGATTGAGTGGCTTAATTGGGGCTGTGCAGTTAACCCAGCCTCTAATGTCTTGTACTTCCGTGATTGATGAGTCCCTTATCCTGAGCTTTGAACGCCAGAAAGTAATAGCTTAGAGTGGTGGGGAAACGAAGGTTTTAGGAAAAGGAGTTGAAGAGTCTCAAGTGGCTTTTCCTGTGCCTCAGGTGATGTATCTGAATTTAGGTAGCGTGAGGTCAGCCAGGATGGCTCTTGGAGACATTTCCCCAGGCGCATTGAGGCTCTCCCCTCGCTCTCCTGGCTGGGATCCCACCCAGCATTCCCAGCAGCGCAGCTCTGACCCGTCAGCAGCTGCCAAAGGACTTCCCGCAGCCAGTCAGCCACGGGCAGGGACACCTCCCACTGGATCAGGTTGCTCCACGGCCCATCTAACCTAGCCTTGAACAACTCCAGGGATGGGGCCACCACGAAGATGAGCTCTTCCGACTGAAACACTGCGTGGTTTTACATGCCTGGGTGAGGGGAAGTGTTCAGGCTTCTATTGGAGATCATCCGTGTTCAGTTTTGGGCCCCTCACTACCAGAAGGTCATCGAGATGCTGGAATGTCCAGAGAAGGGCAACAAAGCTGAGGAAGTTTTACAGCAGAAGCCTTGTGAGGAGCAGCTGAGGGACCTGGGGTTGTTTAGTCTGCAGAAAAGGAGGCTGAGGGGAGACCTCATTGCTCTCTACAACAACCTGAAAGGAGGTTGTAGCGAAGTGGGGGTTGATCTCTTCTCCTTGGTAGCGAATGGTAGAACAAGGGGAAATGGCCTCAAGATGCGCCAGGGGAGATTTAGGTTGGATGCAAGGATGAATTCCTTTACTGAAAGGGTTGCCAAGTGCTGGCAGAGGCTGCCCAGGAGGTGGTTGAGTCCCCATCCCTGGAGGGGTTTAAGAGACAAGTAGATATCGGACTTGGGGACATGATCTGGTGGGGGACTTGGCAGGGCTGGATCGATGGTTGGACTCGATGATCTTAAAGGACTTTTCCAAGCCAAACCATTCTGTGATTCTATCTCCTCAGTGGGATGAGGAACATATTCTCCATCACCTCTTTTTACTTTGTCCAGATTGCAGGAATGAAGAACTGTTGCCTCAATGGAAAGTGCCAGCATTCCCGAACTTCAAAACCTTATGGAAATTAATAACATATCTGAAGAAGCTTCTCCTGTTTTTTATGTACTACGAGAAGAATTTAGATCTTAAAATGGTTTGCACACAGTCCCTGGAAAAAGCAATTGCTCTGTGCATCCCTCTTGGAAATCTAAGCCCATAGTTCTCCTCCTTTGCTGTTAACAGGTGTGAAAATAAATATCATTGACTGTAGCGTATGATTGTACAAAGGAGCATGGATGCATTTCAAATGTTAGATATTGCTACTATAATTCAAATTTCATATTGACCCCTTTATCATAATTCCTCCCTGTCAAGCACTAAAAATACTCCACCGTTCTATTTTGTATCTATAACTATAGATATATATATATATATATATTATCGGAAATTTCCCTTTGAACTCACTGCAGCAAATAACTTTTTGAGTCATTGACTTCATTTTATATTTAAAAAGTTACGGAATATCATTATTTTCATTCTGCCATTCTATTCTAATTAAAAATGTTTGTGCATAATGCTTTGGAAAAAAATGGGTCTTTTATAGGAAAAAAAACCTGGGATAACTGATTTCTATGGCTTTAAAAGCAAAAAATATATAATATACTAAACCAACTCTAATATTGCTTCTTGTGTTTTACTGTCACAGATTAAATTACAGCTTTTATGAATGATTAAATTTTAGTACATTTTCATTTTGTTTCTGTGTTTTTGTTATGGTTTCCAGGCTTTGGGGTTTATCTGTGTTTTGTGAACTCCTGTCCCGTTCTGGTAGATGTTTTCTTACAGCCAACGTTCTGCTGAGGCGATGTCTTCACGCAGCCTCCTCGTCGGGTGCGTTTGAGCACAGAAGGCCACTTTTAATCACTTTTTAACGTTCTTTTGAGTGTTTAAAGTTTGATTCTGCTGAAAATATCTCCTCTGTACAGTTGTTTTTATATGTACGCATTTCCTTTAACACTGTGTCAAGGTCTGACCTTTGCTTTGATCTCTGGTGTCGCACGGCCATGGATTTTGGGGTGGAATCCCCGCTTTGGTGCTGCTGCCTCCGGGTGGGATGAGCTCTCATGGTCGGCATCTCAACACAAAGCCATGGAGTTGAAAGCTGGTTCTGTCCAAATACAATTCCAGCAAGTCAACAGCTGGTTTCCATTCTTAGCCAAACCTGATTGGCACAGCCACCTGATTGGCTTTTTGCTTCATTTTGGGTTTGTTTCTGGTTTTTAAATACTTCTTGGTTTCATAAAGTTTAAGAGAACAGGATGTGAAGAGCCCCACGGATGCTCCACCTCGATCCTGCGGATCCACAAGAGCCGCCTTTGGCACCTGGGAGACCCAAATCCCATCCGCGTGGGATGCTGTGGGAATTCCTGCAGCACTGGAGGACTCGGAGTAAGTGAGAAATGTATCTTTACAGTGGAGAAAACCCAGGATGGAGTGTGTCCTGGTGGTTTGGATGGGAAATCCCGGTGTAATGCCTGGTGAGCAGTCGTTCACGGAGCCACCGTACAGTTTTATTGAAAAGCAGGGAGGAGAAATTTCTATAAATAGGGTTTTTTTTTAGAGTTGTTACTGATGCAGCTGTTGAATTATACAGAGATCCCAGTCTCTAATTGCAGCCCAAACAAGACTGGATGGAAACAGTTGGATGAAGACGATGTGAACACATCTGCCTACTTACAAGCTCCTAGGAGAAATGTAGTTCTTAGCCGGTTGCTTTCACCTTACCTCTGCGCCTCCCTTTTCTGGAGGGGTTGGAGCATAGTATCTGCAGGTTGGTTACCTTTACTAAATGTACAAATATTTTAGTAATAAAGTAATTTTAATGTACCCGCCGATTGCTGCGATGTCTCTTCTCTACAGGCAGAAAACTAACTGTGACGTTGGGGTTGCAGCGTGTCCCGTAAACCCATCAGACCTCATCTCCTAAAAACCGAATGTTTTATAGGCAAGAGCCGACTGCGTTATCTCCTGCCCGCAGAGCTGGGCTGTGCGGTGGTTGGGGAGCTTGACCTGACTTGGCATCTCAGCAGCATCTCCCAGTCCAGCTGTTCCCACCCTTTTGTCACTGGTGGATCTGGTGAAGGCAAGTCCAGCCTTTTCTATTGTGTTTTCTGTCCGGAGCGGGATCTGCCTGGAGCACAGCAGGGTGGGTGTCCGAGAGCAATGCCAGTGACTGCACTGGGTGCCTCGCAGGGAGCTGGATCTGCTCCCCTCACCCCATCTCCTGCAAAAGGTGGACTGCGGGAGAGGTTTGTAGTTGATGCTGGCGTCCCAGGAGAGGCAGGAGCAGCGGGCTGAGCCCGGGCTGAGCCCTGGGTGGCACAAGGAGACGGAACTTTGGTGTAAGTGATGGAGGAAGAGGTTGTAGCAGGGTGGAAGAGCTTCCCAAGCCCGTTGGCTTTGCCACTAGATGGTGATGTCGGAAAACATCAGGCACCGAGAGGGGCTGGAGCGGTGAAGGCGCTGAGTTCCATTACACCAGAGTGAAAATAGAATAGTTGGGAGGGTGAAGCCCTGGTTTCTGCTGAGGCACCAGCGGTGCGAGAACGGGTCCCGCTCCGGCACTTCCCTGTGTGCCTCAGACAGTGATGGTTTTCTCACTGGAACAAATGTTTTAATCTAATGGATTTCGGCACAATAGCCTGGATTCTGCCCTTGGATTCACTGCCGCAGATGCGGGGTAGTTCTATGCCCAAACCAAATGTGTCCTAAAGCACTTGGTGTTTAATGTTTCACTGGCTTAAAAATCAGTTTATGGAAGAATGTCTTAAGGAAAGGGTAAAAGAAAAGCCTTCCTGAAGGAGCTGCACGCTTCTGCGCTTGACCAGCATCCACCAGCAAAGAAACATTTTACTCTGAGGAAAGGAGCACATTTACTATTTCCATGAAGCCCCGAAGCCCTCCGCCTGCTCTTTGCAACAATTCGAGCTGTGCACTAATTCAGCCGGTGATTCACTGCTGTCTGCACAAATACACTGTGCTTCAACTTCTCCACCTGTGTTTATCTATTTTCGGTGTTATCTAAAGGTAATTTTAAATCATGTTTTTCCATCTAGTGTGGGACGGACCAGGCAGCAACTGCTCAGTAATGCCCTGCCTCGCTGGAGTGTTGCAGCATCAAGTTTTGATGTTGATCTGAATGCACAGCAAAGCAGGAGCTGTGGCAGGAGATGTTGTGTCGTCTCTGGAGAGAGCAGCGATGCTGGCGCAGGCAGGATCAGCTCCGCTCCATTCTTGGTGTTGCAGAACGTGCTGCTGAGAGGTCTCGCGGTGTAAAGTTTGAAGTTAACCTTTGCAAAATCACCCAAACTAACCAATCCTTTATTTATTTTGCCAGGAGAAGTGAGATTGAGTTTCACGGTGGAGCGGATGCCGTTCGGTACAGCCAGGGAGGGGCTGGGCTGTCCTCGCTGGGTCTGGTGCCCTGGCTGTGCCCTCCCTGCCGAGAGAACCACAAACCCAGAGACAATCCCTGTGTGGGAGGAGGCGGATGAGCCGCTCTGGAAGCAGCTCCCCAGCAGCATCACAAAAGAAAGTGCCCAGCAGTAAAACCGCCGCTTGGCTGAGCTCAGTGCCTGCGGACTTTCCTGGACTTGGATTCGTTGCCAGTGAAGGCGTCCAGCGGCCAAGGTACCGTGCGGTGTATTGCGATGGTTTCACCTACCACTCGCCTGGAAATCCAGTTCCCTGACAGTGGCTGCAGTGAGCAGGGACAGGAGCGGCTCCTGCCTTACCTCCGAGGGTTCCTGGTCTCCCTGTGTCGCTCAGGAATCTCCTGCCCGTGGTCGGAGCTGGGGATGGGCAGGTTTGACCACCACGTGCCCGTACTGCCGAGCGCTCCGAGCTCCCTGCCTGGGGCTCTGTGCAGACCCGCAAGCCAGCTCTAATTAGAGGCTATGCCAGGGCTAATTAGCCGGGCTGCGAGCTCACAGTAGCCCTGGCACAGCACTGTGCTAATGTGGCTGCCCCTGGCTGGCCTTTAGCTCGGTTACTTGCTAATCCCGGTGTTGGGAAACTGTGTGCGCTACCCTGGGACTGTCACGAGCCTTTTCTTCCTCCCTTTGCAGAGAACTTGCACCCCGAGAAACTCAGCTCATGCCTCTCAGCGGGTGGGACCAGAGCACTGAGTGACACCCCGTTATCCACATTGTCCAGGAACCCCTGGCCCTCCTTTCCAACGGGAAGCGTTCCGGAGGGAGCAGCAGCAGCAGAGGAAGGTGAAATTGTTGGTCAGAGGTTTTGGACAAGTTGGTGACAGAGCTGGAATTACAGAGCCCGAGGTGCCCGTCCTTGCGGCTTGGCTGTGCCGGCTCTTCAGCAAATCCCGGCTGCTCGATGCCCTTTTGGGACAGAGGAATTGCTCGGATCAGCACGACTCCTGCTCCGTCTCGCCGACCCAGGCAGAAGCCTGAGTTCAAACATCCCTGGCGTTTTCTTTGGGTGGTAGCACCGTTTGAGGCCAAGAGCCAGCCCCTCGCTGGCACATCCCGCTGGCTCGGATGGGGAATAAGGAGCCCGTTGTGCTGTGGAGGGGAGGGCGCTGCGGGTGCTGGCAGCGCTCCCGTGCTGCGTGCCCGAAGGGGGACGGCTCCGGCACGCGGGCTGGGCAGCAGCAGGGCACGCACGGCCGGCAGCTGCTGCCATGGCCCAGGATCGGCAACAAAGGACAAATTCATGGGCTGAGCGAGGCAGCGCCAGGCAGACTCTCGCCTCCGGCAGCGGGTGACGACCACCTTGTGCTGGACCAACTTCGCTCGCAGGATGCTGCTGGGATTAATCCCCATGGAGCTGTGTCGTGCAGCCAGGAAACCTGGGAAAGAGCTCTGGGTGTCCTTTGGAGCGACCCCAGGGAGAGCAGCAGCCGAGCTCCTCTGCAAAAGGAGAGTTAATCATTTTGCTTTTCTTCCTGAAAGCGTTTTAAATACAAACCCGGTTTCTTGCAACCCATTTTGGGGTGAACGAGGGTTCCCAGAGGCGCTGCGTCTCTGCTGCTGTTCCCTGCCTGAGTTGTTACAAACATCAAACTGACTTCACTCAGCCGTCCCCACGTCGGTGTGTGGATGGAACATCCCGAGGGGCACGGACAGTCCAGCACCCATCGACTGTTTTTCCTTTGGCTTTGGAAATGAGAGGTGTCAAGCTGCTGCGTCAGCGTGGCTTAACTTCCCAGGAGAACTCGTTGGATTTGAAACACTGCCCGTTATTAAATACGACTGCCCGGCAGCCCTGCGGGATAATCCATTATAAGAGATGATGTTTGAAAGGAGGGAGACCCGATGCTGGTCCTCCCGTGCACCGCTCGCAGTGACCCTAAAGGGACAGGGAAAGGCACAACATCATCTCGGAGCGAAGCATAGAGGCTGGGGTGGAACAAAGCAAAGACCAACTGGAGCTTCTCTCTTCCGTACCCATGGGCTTCTCTCCTATAAGTGCACCTCAGTCACCAGATGATATATTGGCCAGTGCAGAAGTACCAGAAATCTGGCCAGACATCTAAACAGCAAACAGAAGCCTCTTGTTTCCCACTGTCCCATTACAAACGGACATGAATTTCAATGGAAAGATGGAAAAATGTGACTATTTTTGCAGGACTTTAGTAGGAGGAGATACTTATGTGTCCTGTCACAGGCTCTGCTTGAGCAAATGACACGTTTTACTGGCTTGGAGGGAAGTTTTCTGATCTAAACGTGTGGATTTGGCTCTGATGTGGTAATCCATCTCTGCCCCCCAGCCACTGCGCAGCCCCTCGTCGCTCAGGGCTGAACACCTTGGGGTTAAAAGAAACAATGCTGACTGTACAGGCTTGTCATCCCTTGGGATGTATGCGGTTAACCCCTCTCAGCCAAAAAGACTCCCTGAAAAGAGGTTTTCTCCAAGAAACTCTCATGGCCTGTTTGTTGGTGGCTGTTGAAAGAGTTTCCTGATTTCCAGTAGACTTTGAGAGCCCTTCTGCCCTCCCACACCCTGAGTACCATCACAGAAGAACGGGGCGCCTTCAGGAGATGGCATCGCGCTAAAAGAGTCCTTTAACAACAGCCTCAGCGCTCTCAAAACTACAACAGCAGCGCAGTGGCTGCACGGCGCTTACAGCCTTGGATCCTGCTCCCGGAGGAAGACCCCAGGGAGGGAGCTGCTGGCTTCAACGAGCTGGACTTTACGCCTTCAGGATGTTGCAGCTGGGTTGTCCCGCTGCACGTTTCCCACGAGTGTTTGCAAGAGCAGGACCGGGTTTTGCTGCACTCCTGAGCTCAGGGCGCTCCCTTTTATTCCGCAGGTGATGCAGTCCGACCAGCAGCTGCCACGTAGCTTTGGGGCTTCTCCTTCTGAAACAACCCGTGTTCAGGACTTGACCGAGAAGGATTTGGTGTGAGATAAACTTCCCAGAGCGGAGCCAGGGCTGGAGTAATAATTGAATAAGTGTGAGGTGGTGAATAAAACACGTCAGGGTGAGTCAGAGCAGCTGGAGGCAAAACTGCTGCCCTTGGGAAGGAGGGAAAAGGCTCCTCGGAGTCTCAGGACTGAGCTCTTTGAGCTGCCAGAAGATTTCTAGAGGGAAAGGCTGTGGAGAGCCTTCCCTAGGATGCACAGCACCCCGAGTCCTGCTGCTGGGTCGTGGGGCTGTTGGGGTGTGCTATTTCTTGCCTCGTAGTTGTGTTCATACGACTTTATTCACGCTGTATTACGAGCCGTTCATCCCTAAGAGGGCTGGGGCTGCGCCGCTGCCTTCTCCTATTGGATTTCCCATTTCCTTCCATTTTTTATTAATTTGTTTGCTTGCTGCTCTCGGTGGGGACGGCTCCACGGGAAGGCGAAGAAATCAAGTGTTTATTTTTAGAAAGGAGTTCAACCCGAGGCAAACGCGATTACTTCAGGTTGCATGCAAGCTGCAGAGAAGGAATATTTTCTGAATAGCAAATGCCCTAAACCCCAGTGCCATGAGGCCGCTGCGCAATGAGAGCATCGCTTAACCGTTCAAGGAGTGCATTTAATTCTACAGGGTTGGGGCTGCCTGCTACGGACACCGTGATGCTGCACGCAGCCCCCACGCACACCAGCCCAGGATTCATCCCATCCTATCCCATCTCATCCCATCCCATCCCATCCCATCCCATCCCATCCCATCCCATCCCATCCCATCCCCTCGCACGGGGCAGCCGAGCGCTCACTGCTGCTCCCGGCAGAGCCCTTTCACATCTCTGATCCTCAAAGCCTCCCTCCGGGGTATTTTTCTGCTGGAAGGGGCCTCCCGGATGCTATTCCTGGACCAGTTTTAGGGCATTCGTTGCCCAAAGCTGCGGTTGGGTGGTTTCTAGAGACCTCGTGGCTGGGATAGAAGAGAAAGGGGTGGGAGAGCGGCTCCTCGCTTGAAAGCTTTCACTCTGTAATTAAGCTGAACAAGAGACCGAGCGAAATCGCTGTTTCTCTCGCTCTGCCTGAGCGAACACAAAGAGGAGAAAGGGACTGAGCCAGACAATTAAAACAAGCAATAAAATCTCACAGAAAGGCCCGTGGAGCGATGTTTCCTTGACACGCTCACCCCCAACAAGTGCCACATGCCCTGTGTATAAATAGCAGCTGCCCAGACTTGCTTAATCATCCCATTGTTGCTTTATCATATTAATTAAACATTCCTCTGGGATTGTTTGCATCCTAATTAAGTTGGGATCGTACAAAAGACACTGAAGAAACCACACAAGTGTCTGCTGGGGATGCGCAGCCCAATTTTGCGAAGCCGTGAGTAACTGTGTTTAAAAATGTACATTAAGACTGCAGGAGAGCTGTGGGGGAAAAAAAAGCAGTTTTAATAGTTAATAATGATGGAGAGTGTTTGATTAAGGGTCTTCAGTGAGCGGGAGCGGCTCTTTGCTCCAGGAGGGTTTGGAGGGAGAGCTGTGGGCAGCGAGCGGGACGAGCATCTCCCCGGCGGTATCCAAGGGGTGATGAACCCGCAGCTGCTCCGCGTGGGGGATGGTGAGGGACAAGGAGCTCCTTGAGTCGCGTCCATGCGGGCGGCAGCTGCAGCATCGCCGCATCCCACTGAAAATCCCACTGGGAACAGCGGGCTGGGCGGGGGCGACAGCGATGGGCGACAAGAACGGGTCTGCATCAACACCCACGGCTGATAATCTATTGTTGAGGTGCGATGCCGGCCTCGCTGGCATCTTGGTGCATCCCAAGCTTCTGTCCTGCCAGAGAAATCAGCCCCAAAGAGCCACCACGGCCACGTTCCCCCTGCCGGCTGCACCCGGGCTCGTCCTCCTCGTCCTCCCCGTCTTCTCCTTTCATGTAGGAAGGAAGATTTGAGCCCATTGTTCCCAGCTCAGACTCATGCACCCTGCAGGGATGTGCTGTGAATTACTTCCCAAATTATGTGAGTAATTAAAATCAATGAGAGGGTATCTTGTTAAATAACGTAATTAGATGAGCGTAGCAAGCAAGATGAGTGCAAAAGCGTTTTTATCCTCCTGCCCGGAGACAGCTTTTAACTCTTTCCCTCTTGTCTCTTCCCCACGAAATGCTCCTCCATGTGCTGCGCCCTCTGCTCTTGCTCATGTTGAGGTTCTTCGAGGATCTCCAAAGCCTCCGTCTGCTTTCTTCAGCGCTGCTTCCAGACACTGGATTTTCTTTCATTTCATAGAACCATGGAGTGGTTTGGGTGGGAATGGACCTCAAAGCCCATCCAGTTCCACCCCCATCCATGGGCAGGAACACCTCCCACTGGATCAGGGGCTCCAAACCCCATCCAACCTGGCCTGGAACCCCTCCAGGGATGGGGCAGCCACCACTGCTCTGGGCAACCTGGGCCAGGGCCTCACCACCCTCACAGCAAAACGTTTCTCCCTAAGATCTCATCTCAATCTCCCCTCTTTCAGCTGAAAACTGATCCCCTTGTCCTCTCCCTGCCCTCCCTGATCAAGAGTCCCAGCTTTCCTCTCCCAACGTTGGTCTGCCAGGAGAAGCAGTGACTGCTCAGCTGCCCCATGCAAGCTGTAGGTTTAATATCTTGTGCTAATTCCAGAGGAAACGAAATGGCTTGGGAACCCAAGTGCTAAGAGTAATTTTCGTTCCATTTCTGCTTGTTTCAGGGCCAGGACTGCAGCCTCGGTCCATTAAGAGATGCACGTGGATCGCTCTTTCTTCCTGCGTGGAGTGCTACGAACTCCGAGGGGACGCTGTAAGGGTAAAGGCATCTGTCCAGATGGCTCTCATTGCAGGGCTGGGATCTAAATAATTAATTTATAGTATCGTGTTCATGGCTTTGCCGTCTCCCAGAGGAAGCGCTGCAAAGTCCTTCGCTTGGTGCTTATTTTTTCCAGCTGCGATGTACGGAGAGATACGCGTCCCTGCGTTCCGTTTCACTTCAAGCTTGTTTGCTGTTTTTTGAAGGTAGGAAATTGTTGCAAAGCTGCGTCGCAGCTCATCCCACTCCTCACATTAAATCATATTATGGCAAAAAAACCCTCAACCCCTGCTGGGAACGTAATCCCCTCCGGTAGGGATGTGGAGAACCGGACCTTTGATGTGCTGTGGGAGCGATGGGTCGTCCTAGAAGGGATTTAACTGCACACAGAGAGGGGTTGAGCCGTCCCCCTGCTCACCTGTGATGCGCCAGCACCGCGGCCTCGGTTCAGGGAGCTCCCTCGCAGCCAGGTAGGGATGCTCCGGCGTTCCTAAGCAGAAGAAAAGGAGGTAGGAGGCATCACACACCCCCCCGCCGGCTGTTTGTAAGAAACCACAGGGTTTGCTGTTTTATGGGCAGGGGAAGAGTCTTATCGCGCCTATCTTTAGTGTGATTGAGGTCCCAGAAAATCTCTGCAGGAGGAGGACTTGTGCTCGACTTTGCCTGGCAAAGCATCTTCTCTCCTCCTATTTCTTAAGACCCTGTAGCTGCAAGCAGAGTGTTTGTTCCCATCCATTTGAGGAGACACCTCCAAAGGGAAATGACACAGATATTCCGTGAAAAGCTGGGATACTCTTGCTACCAGCAGTGCAATGTTTGAAAACCTGATGAGCAGTGAGTAGAAAAGATCCCTTCTCGAATTCTTTTCAATTCAGAGAACCCGATCTCTCCTTTTCACAAGCAGAGCTCAATTCAGGGTACAGGAAACTCAGCACAAAGCCAACGCCGAGCGGTTTTCACACCGTTAGCGGGAGCGCATGCAGATCAGGCAGCTGCGTGGGTGAACGCCTGGCCGGCTGCCGCGGACTCCAGCGATGGGGCTGGAACACAACAAACACGCCAGGAGGGGGAAATTGTAGGCAGGAAGCTCGGGAGAGCTGCAGGGACCCCAGAACGGGACCAAACGTGAGCCCCAACCTCGGAGCCCTGCAGGGTTACGTGGTCGTGGCCCCGAGGAAGGGACACGCTGGGCTCTGCAGGGATGCTGGTGCTCCCAGGACCCAGGCTGCTCTCCGGGATGCTTTTCCTGGGCATCGGCGCTGGCTGATAGGAGAGGGTGTGCTCAGCAGAGTCACCAGGCTCGGAAAGCCGTGTCCCTGCCACGTTACCGCGCTGCCTGGCGCAGCCTCTGCCCACGCTGAGTGAACTGAGACCTCATTTCATGCTGCCCTTCAGAAGGGACCTCGTGCTGCAACGCCTTCAGTCTGGGCCAGAGGGGAAAGAGATCCTGCAGCGTTCCTGCTCGCTGAGGAATGTTTTCAGCCCCAGGAGATTGGTATAGAGCACAGAGGACAGCAAATGCAATGTGGGGGGCTGGGAGTGACTCTTCAATGATCCCCAAAAGCCAGAGGGGTGCTGCTGTTAGCATATGCATTTAAGAATAAAGCAACTGCTTCGTCGGGCAGCTGCTTATCCCAGGACCAGCATCTTCTCCCAGTGCTTCCCTCTGCTTGTGGAGCCTGTTCTGCCAGCCTTCAGCCAGGCTGTCACCGGCACAGCAAAGGGACTAATTAAACCTGACAAAACGTCACGTTCGTTATCTCTAGGTTTGAAATGTCACATCGCTAACTCCAGCCCGATGTCGTGAACGTGGCGAAGCCCTCTGGGAAGGTCCAGCCTGAATTGTTGGCTTCATCTGGTAATGAGGGAGCCGATCTCCCTGCTCCTTGCTGGAGTGGTGGGACCCCCGCAGCCCCCGGGGCAGCACACCGAGCTGGCACCGAAGCTGCAGTGAACCCCCTTTGTGCTCCCAGCGCCTGGCTGTGCTCTCAGAGAGGCTCGTCTGCCTTCCCCGGGACGCTGCGCCAGCCCCATGGGAGCGGCGACAGCCGGCGAGCAAGGTCAGCCCAAAGCTACGCTCCCTCTGCCCTTACCCCAAGGCCGTGGCCACATCCAGCCCCTTCCCCTGGTGCTGGTGGAGGAGCCTGAGTGGGCTTTGGTGCAAAGGACGGGGTGAGTGCGAGCAGCCTCCTCTCTGAATCCTGGTGTGCTTGTGTCCTGCCGGCTCTGGAGGGGGTTAAGCATCGTAGAATGGTTTGGGTTGGAAGGGATCTCAAAGCCCATCCAGTTCCACCCCTGCCATGGGCAGGGACACCTCCCGCTGGATCAGGGGCTCCGAGCCCCATCCAACCTGGCCTGGAACCCCTCCAGGGATGGGGCATGGGTCCGTTTATAGCATGTTGGGAAGTGTGTTCCAACTTAACCTTGAACCCAAGGTGAGGACCGACACAGGATCAGCCGTTTCTTCTTTCTGGGATATTGATTTTCCCCCTTTTTGCTTTCCTGTTCAGCAAAAGCCAAGAAACCGGAGCCAGCTCGGAGACTTTGCTCAATACCGCAACTGCAGGAAACACTCCTGAAAAAAACAGGGATGAGAAGTCTCTGGAGAGGGTGAGCGATGGCCAGAACTGACCCTGGCTGCAAGGAGCCTGCGGAAGTTGGTCCCAGCAGGGATGCTGAGCCGGGGCAGCGCTGATCCGAGGGGTGATGGCGCTACCAAACGATGCCACGGCCTGGCCGTGGTGCAAGCCAAGTGTTGCAAGAAAACTGGGTTTTATTTATGCTGTAAACCCGGCACACGAGAGCGGCTGCCAGCTGGCAGGGGCTACAGCTGCTCCATTCGAAATGCCACGTGGGTACAAATGAACTCGAACAAAAGGGAAGAGAAATCAAACACAGCCTCTTTCTGCAGAGACAGGGATGCTGAGGAGGCACCGTCCGTGTTCTGTCATAGAAATGCCACTCGGAGAGGTAGAAGATTCCACTGCTGATTAATTACACGATGGAGGTGATTGGGAATGTGCTGGAGTGGATTAACCGGCGCTGGGCTTTGAATGAAGTGGATCTCAATTCAGCCAGGATGGGGCAATTGGTTTCTTTCCTGCCAGCCTCCGTGCGAGGGGAATTGAGGGGAAATTGTTAAATTTGCTCATTCCGTGGTCAGAAAGGCTTTCGGGTTCATTAGGCGCATCAGCGCAGATGGTTAACGGGGAGCAGGCAGGGAAAACCCATCGCAGCAGCCGCCCGTGGCTCCCCTTCCTCCTGCCCAGCGCCGGCCTAAGGAGCCCCGTCCCGATGTCAGAAGAATAAGTTGTGAAATGGTTTTGAAAATAAATTCTTTTTAATTACAGGCGTATTTGTGAGCCTTCTGGAGGCCATCTGGCCCGAGGAGCGGGCTGGCGGCACCGGTGGAAGGGGAAGCCCAGGGAGGCAGAGTGAGGAGCAGCTCCTGGAAGAGCTCTCTGCTAATGTTAAGAGCTAAATCCTCTCTGTACATTAAGCCGTACAGGTTAGATCCAGCACCGTCCATCTCAGCGGGGTGGGATCCACTGGGCAGCGGCTGAGACACGGTGCTGTGTGATGGGGGCTTCCGAAGGGGCTCGGCTGGGCTGCTCATCCAGTCCCGGCAGAGCAGGAGCCCGGCCACTGAATCACAGAGTGGTTTGGGTTGGAAGGGACCTCAAAGCCCTTCCAGTCCCACCCCTGCCATGGGCAGGGACACCTCCCACTGGATCAGGAGCTCCAAGCCCCATCCAACCTGGCCTGGAACCCCTCCAGGGATGGGGCAGCCACCACTGCTCTGGGCAACCTGGGCCAGGGCCTCCCCACCCTCACAGCAAAACATTTCTCCTTAAGGTCTCATCTCAATTTCCCCTCTTTCAGCTGAAAACCATTCCCCTCATCCTATCCCTGCACTCTCTGATCCAGAACCTCTCCCCAGCTTTCCTGGAGCTCCTTTCATTGCTGGAAGCTGCTCTAAGGTCTCCCTGGAGCCTTCTCTTCTCCAGGCTGAACAACCCCAACTCTCTCAGCCTGTCCTCATTCGAGAGGTGCTCCAGCCCTTGGATCATCTCCTTCCCGCACTGCACGCTCCAGAACTGAACGCAGATTCAACGTGAATCCTGCAGGGCAGCAGGAACACCCAACTCTTTCCTCTTCCAACCTGCCCTGCTGCGCGGGAGGGGACTTCCAGCCTTCGCAGGAGATGTTCAGCAACAGCCTCTTCCACATCAAGAGGAGAAATCCAAACCCACCAGCGACCTCCTCCTGCAAACACCCCGTGCGGAGCAAAGAGCGGCTTCCCTCGTGCCAGGTTATAATCCCTGGTGTTGAATGAATGTTATTGGCATCAAATTAACTCCAGTGCCTCTGCAAACCCCCTGAACCGAGATTTCTGATCCATCGGAGTGCCCAAGCTCCGAGTGCCGTCGCTGCTTTGCACGGGGCGAGTTCATGGGGAAATGAGTTGCTGTGATTATTGTCCTGTGTTTGGCATTACCCCCTCCTATCAACGATGGGAGAACACAGCCAGCGCCTCATTAAAGACTGTCATTGTGCTAATTAGATAGGTTTCAGACTTAATAAAGGAGAACGATTTCATGGCAGTTTCATACAAAAAAAAAAAGAGGAAAAAAAAAAGCAATTATCATTTCAGGAAAAGTCCCTGGGGAGGTGAAATTATAATTCACAAATCCTCCCCTGCTCTATTAGCAGATCCTGCTCTGGAGACTAAATGAGGTGGGGTGTCTGGCTTGGCTGATATTCTTTATTATTTGAATGCCTCTTAAAGAATATTTATTAAATATTATTTTGCTCTTAAGCCCTTTGAGATCCAACTGCATTCCCTCGCCATTTCCAATTGGCTGTCTGAAGCCTAGGTCACACTGGATTTGTCACCACAAACACCCTGGAAAATCCTATTTCAATGCAAAACCCCCTTTGAGGAGGCACTTGAGAGGCAGAGAGAACATAAATACGTTTGAAATATAATATATATATTATATAATATAAATACGTTCGCCCAGGGCAGCGGTGGAGTCCCCATCGCTGGAGGGGTTCAAAAAGTGTGTGGCCGTGGCACTTCAGGACACGGTTTAGCGGGCACGGTGGGCTTGGGCTGGATGATCTTAGAGGTCTTTTCCCACCTTAATGATTCTAGGATTCTATGAAACGTTGGCTGCTTGGTCAGCTGTCTGTGCCGAGTGCCCCGGGAGGGATCGGATCGAGTGTTCATCCTCCGTGGTCCCCAACGCTGAATGCTCACAGGCAGAAGAGGAGGGAGGAGCGGTGGATGCTGGGACCCAGCACGGGCTCCGATCCCACTCGGGATTCGTGTGGGAATGGCATGGGCTCAGCAGTGCTGCCTGATTATTTGGGGTGGGAAAGGAATGCGTGGGCAGCAGCTGGGGCCAAGAGCTGCCCTTTCCATGAACAATAGAATTTCCTTGGAGCAGGGACAGCAGGCTGGCTTCAGCTGACCTCCCAGCAGCTCCCGGGGAGAGCGTGCGCGGGCAGGATGACCCGGCACTGCCCCACGGGCCAGGACAGCTGTCGGGAACACGTGGGGCCAGAAGTGCTGGTTCTCAGGAGAAAATTCCCAGCAGCTCCTGGTGAGACCCTGTGGATGGGGAGAGCAGCACCGTGGCGGCTGCCGGGGAGGGGATCCGGCGTTGGCAAGGGATCAGGCGTGCCAGCAAAGCCAGTTGGACTTTACACAGCCCCTGGCTTACCGAAGCTCTGCGGGGGCTGGAGGTGTGGGCACCAGCGGGAGGAACAGGGGGTGACCCCCAAGAGCCGCTTTTTCCATGCAGGAAGTCCCCAACGTGCATTTGAAGCACCGCATCTCCTTGCAGAAATGCATCCTTATTCTTGGATGTATTGCTTTGGAAAGGGAACCATGTGTGGGAATGTCCCCTGTATCCCTCGACCAAAGCATCGCTGTGGCCACGGTCGTGCCTGTGACCCTGCTCGTGTTCGTTATCCGTGCCCCTGCCCTTGCCTGCTGCCCCCACCACTCATCACAGCTGAGAGCGAGTGCTCATCAACAGCCTTAAAACCCCCCTGGGGTGGGCACTGAGCTCCCTGGGGCCTCTCTGCATCCAGCACGGTGCTCCTCTCTCCGTGGGCTTAACCTCCAGCCCCAGCAGGTACGGCCGGGATGCGCTCCTGGAGATGGGGATGCTCTTGGGAACGCCGCTGCCGTGCCAGCTCTGCGCTGGCTGCCGGGGTTGTACCTGGGCAGAGGGAAGCCCTGAGGTGAGGTCAGGCTCTCCAGGGACCAAGACTAGTGCAGGAAAAGCTCTTACTCTCTCTTACAAAGCTCCTTCTCTGCTTTGGAGACCTCCTGGAAAGGTTGGTGGGAGCTGGGAGGGCAGGTTTGTTGCAAACGGGGTGAGCTAATGGTAAAAGAGAAAACCAAAAGGCTTTGGAAACAGCCTTTTGGGGTTCAGAGGAATGAAGGAGGGGAGAAACAGTCAGAACAAGGGCTGTGAGGAGGCAAAACAAAAGCTTGCTTGCAACTCAGGCTCCTGAAAAAGCAGTGACCGTGGCTGTCAGCTGCTGCCCCGCTCTGCTCTCCTTGTATGGGCAGAACCGGGGCTCCGCGTGTGCCTATATTTAATTTGCAAGAGGGGGGGAAAAAAAATCCTCTCTCCATGCCTCTACTCCGCCGGCCTCTGCCTCGGGAAGTTCCAACAGGAATAGAATTGCACGGTTCAAACAAATGATCCTGCTCTTGCATATGAGCCTTTCCTGAACTCGGAGTGAGCGGGACGGGTTTCCGCAACACAACGCTGCGCACACGGAGCAGCGAAGCTGAGGGATGCGGGGACAACCCCCCCCCCTTCACCGCAGCCCAGCTCATGGCTTGGTGCCACCTTCGTGCTGGGGCTGTGGAGCTGCTGGGGCTTTGCCTCAGTCACGTTCAACCCCTGGAGCCGGCATGGAGAGGACCCGCAGCTCTGGGGTGACGTGGCCCTGGCCCCTCCGTGGCTTTTTCTACGATTCCAATCACCCTATGCCTCTACGCCGTGATTCTCCTTCAAACATTTCTCCCTCTGCCTTTCTCCGAGCTGGGGGAGGATGATGGATGTTGGAGCGTTACCTGAAGGCTCTCAGGAATGTGCATGTCTGCAGTGGGACATCCCTCTGGAGCAGCGCTGGGACCCTGGCCGGGACCTCCAGCTGCAGCTCCTCCTCTCCCCGCTACGATTTATATCCTGTCCTTGAGTGGAAACGCTCCTGGCTGCTCCCCAAACTCCCCAGTCCCGGCTGAGAACAGGCTGGCACGACCTGCACGCGCTCCCGGCTCCAACCCACACCAGCCCAGCCTTCCGTGCCTGCTTGGCGGAGAAAAGTGGGATTGAGGTCACCCCGCGATGGAGACAGATGCCACTTTATTGGGAGCTCTTGGAGAGCCGGACAGTGAAGAACTTGGTTCGGTCAAGATGAGGTTTGTACACAACAACAGAAAACAACAATAAACATCTGGTGCAACCTCAACAATGAACTCTTGGGACATCACATCTGGTGTGACCGGTGGGGTTGTGGGCATGGGAGGAGAGGCAGAACCTGCTGAGAACTGGAGGGGGACAAATATCCGTGACAGGAGAATGTGTCTACTGGTGTAACTGGCAGAGGGAGGAGGGATGCTGGAGATGCAGTTTGGGGGGGGAAAGCCCAACCACTGAAATGCAACAAAGCTGGGGCTCAAACACCCAGTGAGCAACCGTTCAAGTCTTATAAATTCAAACTGGTTTCTGTCAACTTAAATAACAAGTGCTTGCATTGCGGGCTTGGAACCCAGCGGAGTGCACGCTGGCAGGAATAGATCTCTTTAACAAAATTATATATATATTTGCACACTCATACACACACGCAGTGAGCTTTGGTGGCAGCTCTTTCACCTCGAGACGAAGGCAATGCGCCCGCAGTGGCCGTGGGCTCCGGCACCGCTCACCCCAAAGCTACTACAGATTGGATTCTTTTTGCCAGTATCGGTCCCCCAAAGCCTCCTTGCGTGGGGCTGCCAGCTGCGGCTCTGACTGCTCCGGAAAGCACCGCTTCCAGGCAAATGGAGCCCACAGCATGCTTTGCAGAGGACTACTCTCATCTTGGCCTCTCCTAAAAAAGACGTGTTGCTCCTCTCTGTTGTGAAATGCCTGGTGGAGTGAAGAACGCTGACAAACTCAGACCCAAACAGCGGTATTGATGTCAAACCTGGATTGGGTGTAGTCAATGTTATCATGGACTTTCTTGGTGCCCATTTTGGGTTTCTCACTGTTGCTTTCCACCTTTGGGCACCTCTCTGCTTTGCCGTGATGGTTCTGGATGTTCCCGTGAAGTGGGAAGTAAAATGTCCCCTTGAGTTTGTTCATCTTTTTGGGTCTCTTAGAAATTTCGGGCTCTTTGTCTTCCGGTGGAAGCCAGCAAGGTTTCTCTTTGAGAAGCCTGTCTCTGTCTGGCCGAACGCTCCTCAGGAACTTCTTGAAGATGTTGGCTGTGAGGGAGAACTTCTTGCAGAGCTCCTGGGATCTGCTCATGGACAGGGATGCCTCGCTCTTCTCCGCCTTCTTATCCAGCTCAGGCAGATCCAACCAGTTCCCAACCAAGTCTGCAAAGATGTTATCCCCCAAGATCAGTGGCTGCCGATTCCTGCTCTGGGACAACAGAGAGGATGTCCAGTCGTGGCCATCGTCACAGCCCGGGCACTCACAGCACTTTGGCCACCCCCTAGCCTTGCCCTGGCTACTGGGTTTGAATGTCCGTGGGCGGACGTGTTCTGCTTTGATGGAGGAAGGTCCTTTTGGGTGACAAACATCCTCATCGCAGAGGCTCCTGAAGGAGGAGGAGGAGGAGGAGGTTTCTCTAAGGTGGCCACTCTCTGGAAGCATAGCGGGATGGGACAAACCCACCGGCCGTGGCACGGCACAGGCGTGGGACGTGGGGCTGCGTTCCTCTACCGATGCCTCCCCCTGCAGCTGCTCATCCTGCCAGAGCCTGGGGACATCTCTGCTGCTCGGGCAGCGCTGGTGCTGCTCGATGCCAGGAACGGTGCTCCGGCTGCCTGAGATGTCCAACTGCTCCAAAGCTGTCTGGACCTGGAGGAGTTTCAGCTCCTGCAGTGCACCCATCATGCAGTTCATCTGCTCGTGCAGCCCGTCCCCGACCTCCTTCATGGAGAGCTGTGGAGGGAAGGAAGCAGACATGGAGTCAGCGTCCCCAAAAAACAGGAGAGAGCAGGACAACTTTGACCAAAGAGCAGGAAATCTGGGCTGAGCAGCTTTCTGAAACATCACCTCTTCCTCCCCACTACATTTCAGACGCGTCCTACCTATGCGACATCCATTTCATGCAACAGCAATCAGATTTTTCTAGGAGTCTCCCTCTAGGAATAAGAGGAGCTGACAGGAGGAGTGGATTTTTCGACCTGACAACAAAAAACAAGTCGTTTGAGTTCCTATTAATTGCTTGGCAGAAACCCAAGGCGCAGAACTGTGAATGGGTTCGGCTGCCGCCAGTTTTAGCCTATTCTTCTGCTTTTGTGTCTTTTGTGCCCTGAAATCAAGAGTCGGAACAATGAACAGAAGTGCCTTCCATAGAGAACCTTGTTTCTTTACCTAAAAGTGCTAAAGCAAATTAAAAATACTCCACTAAGGATCCCATTGTTAGTTTTGAAGGTCTTCAGATCTTACTGCCCTCACTGCGGGCAACTCGTGGGGAAGGACAATCAAAGACATTTCAACGCTCTTGAAATTTTGTCCAAAACAACCAACAGGCTCTAAAATCACTTACATTAAACTCGCAATCTCCAATTCCCAGGCTAAGACCTTCAGCAGCAGCTCTGCCTCAGCCCTGAGCCTCGCCGGCAAGATTTAACTGTCTATACTCGATTTAAAATTAGCAAGTTGTTTTCCAGAGCTTCTCAAGTCCCCCCTCTTCTCTTTCGCCCTGTTGCTTTCTCTCTCTCCTGTAGGATCCAGATCATATTCCCAAAGCGGCACCATAAAACAAATGGGCGATACTTTCCAACAGCTGCTGCTTTTTTTTTTTCCAGAGGGAGAGAGAGAGCAGGGAATGGGAAGGAGAAGGGGAAGAGCAGCAGGAGCTGGCGGTGCAGGCATGGCACATCCATGCAAGGTGGTTTGCAGAAGAGATTACTGCGGGGTAGGAAAAGCTTCAGCCTATGCCGTTGCAAAAGGTTTAAAAGGCTCCTCACAAATTTTGTGCAGCGATAGACCTCGTGCTTAGGGTGGAAAAATGACAGATGCATCTTAGGTTTGGAATTGATTATCTTAGAGGTTTTTTCCCAGCCTTAATGTGTCTATGATAATACGCTCAGCTTCAAATTAGCAAGCTTTACTTTTTTAGCTTTCCATTTTAACTAAATGAGCTCAATTTCTTGCTCTGCTTCCGTTTCTGTACCCGGATCTGACCGGTGAGGAAGAGCAGGCATCAAAAAAAAAAGAGATCTTCCACAGCAATCTCACTCTGTAAGCACACGGCTCCTCGGCGGTTTCTGACCACAAACCTCTGTTTCAAACCCCAGAACCCCAAACCAGCCAGCAGATAACAATGCTTTTTTTCAAAGCTTCACTCCCAAGAAACTTATTTATCGTCTGGAAGGGAGCACACAAGCTACGAAGACACAGAAAATCAGTCTTTACCTTCCTGGTTACACCCTCGAGTGCCTCCAGCTATCTGATTTATCTGAGCAAAGAACCCCCTGCTCCTGCAGGCACACAATTACCGCCGCGCTCCCAGAGCAGCCGAGTGCTTGGGATTCCCGTACAGAAGCTGGGCCATATGCTCCACCAGCCTCAGACAGAACTATCACCTTACCTCTCCAGCTTTGCTGTAATGCCTCTCCTCCTAACCTTTCTTGCCTTATTAATGGAAGTCGGTTTTATCTGGGGCTTTGCAAAAAGCTGGATTTGGAGCCAGCTTGGCCCCTCATTGGCCGCTTCCCACCAAATCCCCCGGCTGGCGCCACGCCGTAATCACAACACGGGGAGTGACGAGGGTCCCGCGCTAATGACTGGGCTGAACAAGCCCTCAGCATATGCTGGGCGGCTCCGCTCTTCACCTCATTGATTCCATTAACTCCCCTCGCTGGGTGGCATCGTTACCATCATCCCTCATCCAGCAAGATGCTCTCAGGCATTACAATTCCATAGACAGTTTATCATCAGGTGGTCTTTTCTCACAGGCAGATCCCATCTCACCCCAACAAGAAAAGACCCCCAGCCCCAAAACTTCAGACTCGGGTATTTTTCCTTCTGATCAAACGAGCTGGCTCTGCCAAACGTGGCACCAGCATCAGCCTGGGGAGCCCGAGCCACTGGAGAAGCGGTGGGAGATGTTTTCGGTCATGGAGGTGCTTTTCCGTAAGTGACTATGAGGTTTGGACGCTTCCGCCTGCGCCGAGGGCTGAGCAGTCCCTGTCACGGCAGAGGGGGAGGAAGGGGCATCTCTGGGACAGGACTCGTCTGTCCGGTTTCAGCAACCTACTCTGGGATGGGACGAATCCTGCCCTCTGGACTTAGCTTTGGTGTCCCTCTGGCAATGTGACTCTCACCATCACCAAGAGAGCTTTAAAGATTCCAAAGCTCTTAACTCTGCTAAACCTTTCGGCTGTGCAAGTTGTAAACCAAAGCAAACAACCACCCCCATCTCCCTTTATCTTTTGCTCTTCATGGTATCTGTTCAGTCTTTAACAGAGCCGAGGAGGGGGTTAAACCCAGCCCGAAGTGCAGTCACCGCTGACCAAATGGTCTGCAGGGGCTTGGATTCCATCGACAACTGAACACCCTGGAGTATTCATCTTGGAGAGAAAACTCTGGCTGTTTAACAGCCACTCTCTGCTGTCTTAAGCTGAAAGAGGGGAAACTGAGATGAGATCTTAGGAAGAAATGTTTTGCTGTGAGGGTGGGGAGGCCCTGGCCCAGGTTGCCCAGAGCAGTGGTGGCTGCCCCATCCCTGGAGGGGTTCCAGGCCAGGTTGGATGGGGCTTGGAGCTCAAGGCTGAAGCAAAAACCACTGTAGCCTTGTTATCTCTGTGGTCACAAGCCTCATGGAGAAGGAACTCCAAATTGTGATGAAGTGCAATTCCAAACGGAGCACGAATGTGACACAAAACCCCAGGGAGCGCTAACGTGACATGGAAAGAGACCCTGACCATACTTGCTGGGGTTATGCAAGTGCCGTTGCATAAGCCAGCCTCTACGGGGCATCAGGAGATGTTCTGCCTTGGGCATGTTTGTGAGCTGTAAATCCCAAAGCTGTTGCTGAATCAGCCTCGCGCTCAGTTGTGCTGCAAAGCACAGGGGAAACAGCATTTGTTGCAGAATTTCGGGTCCAGCACAGATCTTGTTCATCAGCCTCTTCCCTGTGGGTCTCTGTGCAAGATCAGCATCCTCAGGAACTCGGAGTGTCTCGTTTGAGACACTCTGCGCTTCAATGCAAGTGGTTGTTTGGCACCTCTGCTTCCAAGAGAAGCCAAATTAAAACTACGACAGCTTTCAGATGTTCAAGTTTATCTCTATAAACCAGTTAATCAGATGCTGCAAGTTGCATGTCATTATTTTGGGGTTGTCCTGTGCAGGGGCAGGAGTTGGACTTGGTGATCCCTGGGGGTCCCTTCCAACTCAGACACTCTAATTCCTGAAACTTTTGCAGTCCTTACAAATCGGCATGAAAAGGTTTTATTTAGTTCTGAAGAAGCCAACAGAGATGCCTTTTACAGCAAGAGAAGCACTCAGCGATGATGCACATGTTCTGCTTCAGTAGCCGGGGTGCAGCGTGCGATGGTAACCGCTCCTTTCTCTGGCAGTGAGGCATTACTTCCAGATCAATCCTTCCGTGAAGGCACGAACAAGGCAGCTCTGGCTCAAGGCTTCTCCACAGCAAAACCTGCTTAAACCACAGCCACTCTGAGCACCGAAGGGCAAAACGCAAAAGCTTTTCAAGCACTATCAAATGATCAAGGAAATTTCAGTGTGAGCAGGGGGAAACCCAAACAGCGAGCATCTCAAAAACTGTCAGAGTTCAAATATGGGGGTTTTTTTAACCTGGGAAACGTACCAGCCTGAGTAGCAAAGACATCCGTCGCTCTGTAAGCCATTCCTGATCAATGATTTCCTCAAAACGCTTATTCCCTGAACTTGCAACCACAATGGGTTTATAGAATTTGTAAATCAATGATATTCCACCACCGATTTACACAGCGAGAGGACGGCTTGCCCCGGGGAACATCCCTTGGCGGTTTATCTAATTCAAGGCTGAGTACCAGAAATGGACAAACAAGGGAGATTTGTCACTTCCCAGGTAAATAAGTAACTTCTAAAATCCATTTTAGGGACCAACATTTTCCTCTTGGCACCTCCATTCACCAGTTCTGAGAACTGCGTTCCCATTCTCCCCCTCGAGCCACAGCTGTCGGTATTCCCACCCAGCTGCACATCTGGCTTGCCTGGGGCCGCGGATGATTTGTGATGCTGATGGGAGAACAGGGAAAACCCAGCGAACGCAGCCCGGCTTTCAGCTGAGCCCAAAGAACTGAAAAGGTGTTTGTCGGAACGAGGAGGAAGACAGATGTCCGGCTGAGGTAGAAGAACTGCACGGGGAGGAAGTTATCGCTAAGAGGACAGGAAAGAACAAATGGCAAATAACAGCTCTTAATAATAGCGCTGATGGGCAACAGAGCCAGCAACAAACAATTGGTATTTAAGGAGGATGACATAATAGAGACCAAAATTATTTCAGAGCTGCTGAGCTGCTGATTTTGTTTCTGTGTTTTCCTTTGGGTCACTATCAGGATTAATCTTCAACGAGCCCGCGACTGTGGCTGGGCATAGTCTTGAACACACTGCACGGTTCAGAGCTGCTTCCCAGCTCAATGTCGTACCTTCCCGTCCCCTGATGGGTGCCAAGGGCTTACAATCTTCTTTTTGTCTTTGCATTTTACCGTAAGAATTTCAAGTCTCTTTTTTTCAAGCCTCATCTCTCCCGAGTTTTAGGTGTAAAGGAAGATGTTAACTGTGAGCTCACAGCTTATCTGAAAGAGGAAGGATGCTGAAACCTTCCCAAAGATTATTTTCCCCAATAGTTTAAATAGATCTTAAACAGATGTTAACCATGAAAGACACGGATCACATCATTCAGTTCACCACCTTCCTTACTCCATCGCCTTCCTTTCCACTGTGATGATACTATTCTGTGCTCCCCCATCACGCTTGTTGCGTTTAAAGGCAAATAAGAAAATCAGTTCACTACAACCAGGAAATACATGGACCAAAGAATTCCAGCCTTCAGGCTTTTACTCACAGCCCAGGGCTAAGAGAGACAAGAAGCCTCAATGTATGGATTGGCCACTGAAGATGGATGGCTGTCAGCCCGGCGCTTTCCTTCACCAGGGTCTGGCCTTTAACGTTCCTGAATATGTGCAGCTGGAAGCCTAAAACCATCCAGCGTTATCTTTGGGAGTCTTCTCTGGAAATAAAAAGCAGACAAAGGGCCTGCGAGTGCTTTTTCTCTCCAGAGGCTATATGGGACTGGACATCCTCTGTCCATTTTCTCCTTTGCACCTTCCCTTAAGGCAACCCCAAGGAATGGGATTCGGCGACAGCCACACTGGTTTCTGACAAGCTCTGCAGCAGTGATGGGAAAAGCCACCCTTACGGGGACTGTTTTATCGGAATGGAGCTGTGCGTTTCCACCTGTTGGAATTGTGAGCGGTGCCTCAAGGTCTGTCCTTTACGCAAAGCACAAGTGCTGCCCCTTCAGCAGCAGCAGTGAAAATCCAGCAGGCTCCTTCTTGAGCGTGACACGGTTACCGGAATAGGACCCGGTGTGAGACAAAGAGTAAAAATAATGGGCTGTAATTTTCACTCAGACGAAATGTTCTATTCCTGCAAGATATTCATAGCAAGAAACATTGTCTACCAGGACATAAATTAATATAGGAAGCGAGTCAGACTTTATCAAACTCACTAATGCGATACATTTATGATGAACGTGCAGGGAGAACATTCAAAAGTTTGAGTCAGAGCAGTGGGGGTTGGTTTAAACACCGACTTTAATACTTTTCCTCCTAGGAAAAAAGCAACAGAAAGCCTGGATTCCTCAAGAAAGACCAAAATGGGCAAAGTGCGGCTACAACTCCAGCTAACTCGACTGCGACCCCTCGCCGGCCACAGCCACGCAGGATGAACCTGCCCCGTGCCCTCACCAGTCCCTAGCTGGATAATAAGTGATTTATTCTTGTTGAAGAACCCTGAAGCCCCAGTCCCATGGTAGGGGTGTAGATGTTGCTATGTATAAATGCAAACAACCCCCATGTCGGAGCGTTGACGGAGGTAATGCCATCTGCAGCAGGAGCCACGGAAATGAAATTCCTCTCTGCTAATCCCCGAGCAAGACAATTCTTGTTAAATCTGATCTTTCAGCTGAGATAACGCTCTACAACTTGGAAAGCAGACATCATATTTCTGTGCCTCAGAATGATGTTTGCAGACTCTGAATCCAGCCGATAAAAGTCAAGAGGACATTTAGCGTGGGTATTAATTACGTTAATGGAAGAGCTGCAAGCTCTGAGGCACATTTCACAGCTGCCCTGGGAAGGACAGATGACAGGAGGGAGAAAGCACAACTTCTTCTACTCCAGGGCAGCAAACCAGCACTGCATAGTCTCGCAAACCACATCGCATCCATAAATCTCCAAGGAGGTGAACAAGGTCTTCTGTATTTTCTACATGCAGAGACTGGGATGCAAAGAGCTGACTTGTCCAAACCAGCTCCCTGGGCTGGGAGGAGGACCCCAACTTCGGCAATCGATCCGAGCGCCCCATCTCCCACACCCCGCTGGGGTGAATGCCTGTGTCAGCTGAGGCTCTCCTGCCCGCGAAGCATCTGCGTGTGGAAGCTTCTGAATGAATCCCACTCAAAGGGACATCGCCGCACGCCAGAAACGATCAGCTTACAATGGAAAACATGCGATGGGAAGAGGAGCTCTCTCATTGAGTAAAACGCGACAACTTCAGCCTTGAGAGCCGATGCAGGGCTTGCCCAGAGGCGATGCCCAGGCCAGTGCAAGCACGCCCGGACTCACGCTCATCGGCGCCTTGTCTGGCAAAGCTCGGCGTGATCTCAGCGCAGGCTGTGTCTCGAAATGCTGGGGCACAGCAGCAGCAGCCCCAAAGAAGCATACAACTACTGGAATATGTTTTTTTAATGCACAAAGCGGGAGAAAGAGAAAAATCAGTGCTGGAACCCTTGAATCCCACACTGGTGGGGGATAGCGTTGCACTTGACGATAACCTTTCCTTGGGAACCGGGAGCTGTGCCAACATCCGCTCTTTTGTGAGACAATCCCCTCCTCAAAACCAGCCAAAGGCTGTTTTACACGGACAAACTAAACCGTAGCTACTTGAACGGCCTTTAGTTTTGCCACGTTACCCTCAGAGCCTGGTGCCCTAAATAGGGACTTTTTGCAGCCCCCCTCTCTGCCGCCCTGCAGCCCTCTCGCCCCACCGGAGCTCGGACATAAAGCAACCCAGTGTCTCTCTGAATTCCCAGCGATGCCGTGGAACTGGACTCCCATTTAGCTGCACCCGGGGTGGCTCATTGTGTCGCTCTGGCCAAGTCCTTCCCACCGTGGCATGTTTCTCCGTTCTGGTGCATTTAACGCCCGGAGGCAGGACCTGCCCAGCACTGAGGAAAGCGGGAAAGCAGCTGGGTTAAGAGGTTGAGTTCCCACTCACCACTCCATGCAGATGGTCCCAGCTGTCTACCACACCGCTTGTCGATCTTTAAAGAAACATGAATCCATTTTAATTCCACCCTGTCTTGACGCTATCTATTTTTTTTTTTTAAAAGCCATTATTGCTCAGGATATCGTTTATGGTTGTTTGAATTAATACAGTCCTACCTGCACCGAACGCAACCCACAGCTCGCAGACGCAAGGAGCTGTCTCCGTCGGCGTGCCGGAGGGCAGAGGGTCCCGCTGCCACCCCACGGGCTGTCCCACACGCCCATGCCACCACGACTGCGCTGATACCTCAGCGATTTGTTGTCAAAGTAAGTTTTTAAGTTTAAATATCAGAAATTGCGGGTGGGAGGCGTGCAGAGTGTGAGCAGCAAAACCCAAAGGTGTGATGATCCAGGCTGCTTTCAATGAGGTCAGGAGTTTCCCATGGAGGTGACAGCTGCCCCTGCACACTTTTCTAAGCCAAGCATAGACGAAAGTCTTTGCCAGGCTAAGGTGTTGCGTTATTAATATTATCAAAATTGTCGCCTTTTTACAATCTCTGTAACAAACTACTGCTCAGATAACGAAACCAATGTGTTCAGAAGACAAAACGCAGCTTTAGGACCCTTACTCTAAGCACACTCTTTCACACGTTATTCTCTTTACCCATCTCCCATCTCTCCTCCCAACTTGTTCAGATTTTAATGATCTAGGCGATAAGGTGCGCGTCCCGGTTTACAGCCCACATGTCACTCATGGCACCCAGCGTACGGACACCAGTGACACTCGTTTTCCTTTGTTTTAGTTTGTCTCCCAGCTCCTCTAGACTGGGAAATGTCAGCAGGTTCACGGTCGCTCTTTGCTGCCGTGTTTACTCAGAGCTGAACGATGCGAGCCTGCGTCCCACAGCTCCGTTTGATCCGCAGGAGCCCAGCTGCCTCCAGCACAGCTCCAGCCCTGGGCTCAGCGGTGGCTTCGCTGTCTCTGCACCAACTCAAACGCTGCCGCTTACCCGCGAAACGTCTCCTATAACACAGGTAGGACAACAACGCTTTCTATAAACCCGCGACGTTAAGCTCCGACTGAGACAACTATCGGCCAAAATCAACATCCTATTAAGGATAATGTTAACCAACATCCTGATTAAGGATAAAACTCGGGGTTTTGTGCACTCAAACTTCACCCACCCGTTTCTGCTCTGCCTCTCGAACCCTTTTGTTCCCATTATCCATTTATCGGAACAACGCGCCGCTCCCCAGCCGGACCCACGGGGGGTTGGAGTTCTGCTTTGGGAAGCGCCAGTTCTCCCTCCTAACCCACCCCAAGCCCAGCCAACACCTCCTGGCATGCGGACAAGCCCCAGCAAGTTCAGGGAGCGAGGATCCCATCGGGATAGAGAAGGGAGAGCGCCGCGCTCGCTCATCACAAAGGCTTTCCCATTAAAGAAGAAATATTCGCAGAGGGTGGCAAACGCAAACTCCCTTTTACATCGTTTTCATCCCGTAAACTTAATTCTTTTCGGAGGTTTCCGCTCGTCTCAGGCGCGGGGATCGGCGCGTTTCCCCGCATCCCACCCGCAGCATCCGAGCATCACCGCGAATAACGGGGGGCAGCGGCGAGGGACCCCCGGCGGGGATGGGGCTGCCCCCCTCCCCCGGTCTCAATCGCCGCCCCCCGGTGCCGGGACCCCCCCCAGCCCCCTTACCAGCTCCTGCCGGAGCCGCCGCAGGTGCTGCTCCATCGCCCCGCCGAGCCGGGGCAGCGGGGGCGGCTCCGGGGGCGGCTCCGGGGCGGGGGGGGGGGCGGCCCGAGTCCCGCCTGGGGCGGGGGGAGACGGGTCCCGCCTGGCTGGGGAGGGGAGGGGGTGTCCCATGGCCCCTCCTGGCGGGATTGGGGGGGAACCCGTGGCCCCTCCTGGCTGGAGGAGGGAAGCTGTGTTCCCTCCTCGCTGGGGTTGGGGGTCCCGTGTGCCCCCCTGGCTGGGATTGGGGGGTCGTGTCCTATGTCTCCTCCTGTCTGGGAACCCGTGTCCCCTCCTGGTTTGGGGGGACCTCCCCCCCCAATGTCCCCTCCTGGCTAGGTAGGGGGTCCCGTGTCCCCTCCTGGTTGGACTGAGGGGGGAACCCCTGTCCCCTCCTGGTTTGGGGGGACCCCCCCGATGTCCCCTCCTGGCTAGGGTAGGGGGTCCTGTGTCCCGTCCTGGCTGAAGGGGGCTGGTGGTGTCCCAGGTTCCCTCCTGGCTTGGGAGGGACCCATATCTCTACCTGGGTGGGGTTGGGGGTCCCATGTCCCCTCCTGGCTGGGGTGAGGGGTCCTGTGTCCCTCCTGCCTCGGGGGGAACCCATGTTCCCTCCTGGCTGGAGTTGGGGGTCCAGTGTGTGTGTCCCCTCCTGGATGGATTGGTGGGGAACCCCTGTCCTCTCCTGGTTGGGGGGGGCCGAGACCCATGTCCCCTCCTGGCTGGGGTGAGGGGTCCCCTGTCCCCTCCTGGCTGAAGGTGGGGTGTGGTGTCCCATGTCCCCTCCTGGTTGGACTGGGGGGGAACCCGTGTCCCTTCCTGGCTAGGGGGGGGATGACCCATGTCCCCTCCTGGCCAGGGATGCATTGGAAGAAGGATGGGGGGGGGCATGCCCCTATCTGTCTGGGGTGGCCTGTGTCCCCTCCTTGCTCTCAGAGGGTCCCATGTCCCCACTTGGCTGTGGGGCCAGGATGTGATGCAGAGGCGGGGTGGCCCATGCCCTTGGCCGCGGGGCCAGGGTCCCTGGCGAGAAGCTTCTTGCACCCAAGCGAGCACTTCGCAACCACCAGTAGCGCAGGACTTGGCGCAGGGAATGCTCCTTTCTCCTGCAGAGAAGTTTGCTGGTGCCGTTTGTTGTAGTGTGGATCCTGCACGTTGCTCTGTGGAGCCGGAGAACCCCACCAAAAGCACGGATTAACCTACATGGCCTTAATCGCGACAAGCGGCAACACCACCCGGGTGTGGATTTTCCCATACTGTCCTACCCAGGGCTGCACTGCTGTGGGAATGTGCATCATTCCTGGCCAAACTGCACGTGGGGGATGCTCCAGGTCTCCCCCCGGAAGGTACCAGCACCACAGGCACTGAAATTCCAGAGCTGTTTAGGTTCTAAAAGACCTTTAAGATCACCAAGTCCAACCCTAAACCTCACACTGCCAACCCCACCACTAAACTGTGTCCCCAAGCAAACTGTGTCCCCTTTGGACACGACCATCCTGTTAGCAAACACCCTTTGTCAGGCACAGCTCGTGTTAGAGAGCCGCCCAAAACAGGTGTCCAAAATCCTTAGCATGGATTTCTTTTCAGAGCAGCAGTTTCTTTTCCTTGCTGTGTTTTACAAGCAGCGTTTCAGCTGTCGGGAGCCTACAAACGCAGCAGTGACTGGAAAGCTCCCGGCTAGGAGGGGGCATTGACGGTGCCGCAGATGCGCTCCTCTGCGGGCAGGATTTTGTACCTTGGATCAGCAGCCTTTGTCACTGCTTGTCACCATGGGAAATTAAATGGGAGGACAGAGGGGCCAGGAAAAAAATACAAGCACTTTTGAATTATCAGACTTCAGAACTGCATTGAATTTGAAAGAGTTTGAGCTTTTCAGCATCTCTTTTATATATATATATATATATATATATTATTCTCAGCTTACATGCAAAATGTGTTGGATGGGGCTTGGAGCCCCTGATCCAGTGGGAGGTGTCCCTGCCCAGCAGGGGTGGAACTGGATGGGCTTTGAGGTCCCTTCCAACCCAAACCATTCCATCGTTCTATGAATGTGTTTGTTAGATGCTAAATGCTGAGGCCCCCGTGACGAGTCACCAAGGTTTATCTGAATCATTCTGCAATGGTAAAGAACTTGATAGGATGAGAAATGCTACTTTGAGTTCTCAAATTGGGATGAAAAAGCTAATTACTTGCTTTTTCCTGTAAATCAAAGACTGGCTAAAATCTTTGCCTTTCCAGGTCTTCAGTGTTTGAAGGAAACCATTGTCTGTTGGTGGTAATAGGACTTTGTTTGTTTGTTTGTAGAAATCCTCTGTGGTTTTGAAAGCTGACCTTTGTGTCCAAATCCAATTGAAATAAGAAATATGCGAGCAGCCCTTTCCTGTGTGTTTGGGAAACACTTTAGAATGAACATTCTGGAACGATCCTTCCAGCATCTCTTTTATTACTGCTCAAATTTCCCATCTCTCCTCATTTCAGGGTGTCCATTTCCTATCTGTTAAGAAGGTAATGAAACTGCATCTCTCTTCAAGGACCTGAAGAACGCGGAGCAGTGAAGGTGTTAACATATTAAAGAAATGGCCTTATAAAAGAGTTAATCCTTTCCAGCGGGGCAGGCTATGATGTGAGAGGGATACTTTCCAGTCCTGAGTCTTCCTTAAAGTCTAAAGCAACGAGCGCTGCTACGATTTTTCCATGAAACCTGGCTGGCTTTGCTGGCCAGCTGGTGTTCCCCCTGGCCCAGGGTTGGGGTCCGTCTGTCCCCAGCCTGCCCAAGCGTGTCGAGTGTCAGATGGTGGGGCTGAGCAGCCAGGCAGTGGTAAGAAATCAGAGAGATGGCACCATGTGGAGGCTACACGCTGAAACACGGCCTCTGCCAGTTATTAATCGTACAGCGAACGAGCCAGCTTCCCTTTCCTTAGACAAGAATCCATGTTCGAGGCCAACCCCGGTCTCAGTCGAGGTTTCTGGGCTGCTTGAGTGGCTCAAGACCTTTATTGCTTTTCTCCTACTGGTCACATAGAATGACCTGAGTTGGAAGGGACCCACAGGGATTATCGAGTCCAACTTCTATCCCTGCGTATGACAACCCTAAGATTCACACCCTCTGTCTGAGGGCATTGGCCAAATCCTTCTGGGATGTGGTCAGGCTACTGTGGTATCGTGCTCTTATAAATTGGTGCATTATCTCGGTTCCATAGAGTGATATGCGGGCGCTACTTCTTCCCCGAGGCACGGCACCAAAGCTGAAGTGTGATGCCTTTTTCTCTTCACCTTTGTAACACCAGGACCTAGGTTCAGCTGGTCTGTGCTCAAAACTGATGGGTAATCTTAATTTATCCAAGCCAGCTTCGAACAGCAGCATTTTTAGATATTCTTGTACACTTGGTGGAGAATAAGTTAAGAGGAGGCATCAAGAGGGAATGACTTCTGTTCTCTTGGAGTTACTGTGTTCAGACAAAGCAGATTGCTGACGAGCACTGTGGCTTTGGCATCATGATAAGCTGCATGGACTCAGACCCAGGACTATCCCACGCACAGGATGCTCTCTCCAATGTTTTCTTTACAATACCATTTTTTTTTTAAGATCATGTATTCCTCAATTTGTTTTAACTGATGCTTTTTCACAGCATTTTCACTGTTCCAATACAAAAGAGATATAGAAGACACACACGGTAGTTTGAAGCACCAAATCTAAGTTAAACGCTATTCGATTTTCCTAGCATTTAGGAGGCCAACTGCAATTGGCAGATGCTGCAGTCCAGAGAGCTCCCATAACACTTGCAGGACACTGAACAGCATGATCTGCTGGCAGATGAACAGGAAGAGTTTTCTGCCTCCGTTTGGCTCTATTTAAAGTCACCTTTTTGATCAGTTTTTCAGCCTCCGGGGCTGCTCGTGTCCCATGAGGCTGATAAAGGAGTTCATGAGCACAGAAAAAAAAAGAAAAGATCAGAATATTCATGTGAGTCAAACTCCTGGGAACTTGCAAAAGAAGAGAAAAATCTGAACTATTTTCTCAGCAGGATTTCCTTACTAAGCAGCCTTTTTTTCTCTTCTGTGTAGGCAACTGGTTCACAGCAGCATCGAGACTTCGTGCCAGGCCCTGCGCTCCTTCCACTCTGCCGTGGTGGAAACCATGAGCAGATGGTGCAGTACAGTGGAAAATCAGATCTCTGAAAACGACCGAGCTGAGAATAAAACACCTCTAAGCAGAAATCTACGTTTTACTGCAGGATGAAATGAAAAACTGAGATCTTTGGGCAAAAAGAGTGGTGTATTCCTCACTCCTTCTCATCTGAGAAAGCATCCATCCCTTCACAGCTGAAGGCTCATCTCATTTGTTGTCTTTCAGTTCATTGATCTGGATTCTTGGGGCTTCCACGTGACCGTTCTTTGCTGAACCAACAAGCGTGGTTATCACTGAGTTTTCTTTCGTTTTTACTTTCTCCCAGACCTTTCCGAGTCTCTGCCCACTTTGGCTGCAGCGTGACCTGAATTGCATCCATCTTTGTTTAAAGCCACTGGAGCATAAACATCCGGATAAAATAGGTAAGAATATAAGGTCAGAACTTGAATTCTGGTTTTATGTTTGTGCATAAAGAGATGACTTACCCCTGAAAATTTCTTCCACTAAGCTGAATTTATTCTATACAGTCTCCGCATTTGTGGCCTTTAAAGTTCCTGATGTGCCCCTACCTCACTATGCTCCTGTCTCAACATTAAAACTTTTAACTCTGCTCCAGCCACACTCCAGCTCCTGACATTCCTCTGCTTGCACTGGAGAGCCAGGAATAAGTACCAGGGTAAGGAAATCTTGTGCATTTGCTGTGCTGCCTTGTGTTAAAGAACTATTGGATTACATCTCGGCTGGCTGCGTTTTGGTGACCTAGATCCCGCTCATACTAAAATAGCTGAAAAATAATTTAGCAAACGCTGGTATAAAAGCGTAGCTAAGATTAAAATGGGGTGATATTTATTTATCTGGAGGAAAAAGCTAGAAGTGAACTACTGGCTTTTCTCACTGATATATACACCTGAAATAACTGCTCTGAACTGATACCCTGAGCTCTGCTTTCTTTTTATCTATAGCTGTACCTGTAGTGATCCCCTCTATCCTTTAGATTCCATCTGAAATCCGTGGAGTTCTTCTGGATCCTTCTGAAGGACATACCTGACAAGGAACCAAATCCATTCATCAGGAGGGCGTTGAAATAAGGGCACCGTGATACCCCATCATCGTTATCATCGTTTATAACAACTCCACGCACCAAGCTTGCTGGAAAAATATCCAAGATTTTGCCAATTACTAAAGCAGATTCTGCTGCCCCAGAGAGTTGCTGCTCCTTGGTAATTTGCCATCCGGCTTTTCCTTCCAAAGGGAAAATGAATGCACAGGGTGCTTGGGGTCAATTTTTGGTGGCTGATATGAAGTCACTGTCTATGCTACTGTCAGTGGCCCTTTCACTGTAATGCGCTTTACTGTACAGGGGACAAATGCTGTTTCCATGGCAGTGTAAACATAAATACAGGACTCCGGAGTGAGTCACAGGTGCTGCAGGGGATGGAGAAAGTTCACTGTCTCAATGTGAACTCATCTGGGAGAGGAGGATGGGATTATCTCACTTTAAAAATATTTTATAAATATGATGTAAACCAAGATTTATTCTGAATAAGTCCATGTCTGGGCAGATATGGAAGAGAAATCCTTTGAAGCTAAAGGAATAATACAAGGCAGGTTCTTGTTTACAGTGTTCAACTCTATAACGAGTGTATTCTTAAAGGATACACACAACCTGATAGCTCTGGGAGCCAGTACAAATTCTCCACGAACCCTTTATTCCAGGCTTTCACAGAGTTGTGACAAGAATTTAACGATTGTGAATGAAGAGTAAGTTCCAGAGTAAGTGAATGAAGAGTAAGAGGAGAAGATGGATAGATCTGTGGTGACTACATAGTGCTGGTACGAAGTACTGATCGAGATGCTTCTTTGTGTTGCTTGTGTCAGCCTTAGGAGGTCTGGGCACATCAAATGTGTGATAGGGACCTGTGCCTGGTGCCTGAGAGTTTGAAGACAAAGGCTTTAAAGCCTGAAATAGCAAGAATCTGACCTTGAGTATCAGCAGCGTGCACCTCACAAGTCTCTTGTAAGATCACTTATCTAGAGCTTGTACCTGGATATATGGATTCAGAGGAAAATGAACCTTGGATAGAATTAAAATCTAAGATGTAAGGTGCATGTTGTGACAGGGACAAGAGGTGGTGAGCCCTGTCTTGGGGGAATAAACCATGCACTCAGTAAATATGGGAGCAAGAGTTTTCCCTAGCAAGAGTTTTCTTCTAAGCCCTAAAACCTAGAGGTTGGGTTATGATCCCAAGCCAGAGAGTTTATATCCCTTCATCAGAATGAATTAATTCTTTAACTTTGCAGCTCAGAAAGAGGACTTAACTGCTTCTTCTACTAACCCAAATCTTTCCCCAGGACCTATTCTGCCTGCAGAGTATTCAACTCAATTGCCCAGATTTCCAAAGTCTGCTTTGAGCAGGAATACTTCCTTTTGACCTTACCGCAAGCAAAACCAAAGCAATGTCACGGCAAAACTGCAGATTGCTCTTGGCTGGGCTGACGTGTGAATGTTAACAATGGGAATTCAGGACTTGAGAGTCACAAAGGTAAAACAGATCCTGAAGGCTCAGGATCGCTATTTGTACTCAAGGGAGAGCACACAACACCCAGAGAGTTTGGAACAAAGTTAGCAGCAGTAGGAGTTGAGATCAGCTGTGGGAATAAGGGTTAAGGGAGAAATAGACACTTCTATTACATCAACTGATATAGCTGTGGGTGTTTGACCTAAACCGGCCACAGCCCCGTGGGTGAGGGCCCGAATCAAAAGGAGAAGGACAATGAATCTGCCGGTCGCGGTGTTGGAGGGTGTCTTGGCATACAGACATTGAGATGGTTTGGAATCCTCCCTCCTGCAGCCAATGGAAAATGAAATGAATATCTACAAACAGCAGCATCTTTCTGAGTGAAGGTGATGAGTCTGGGCAACTCATTAACAACACACCACGGCCAGTAACGTCTGCCTCCAGATCACATCGGGTGTCGTGCGTGCAGCCTCAGGGAGAAAAGGAATATGTGAGGAAAACAGAGGGGGAGCCGTGCTTGGCGCTGGCTGGTTTGGGCTGTTTCATCACCTCTTCCCTGCCCTTCCCCCATGGGAACAGTCACTTCTGACTGCTCTGCGCTGTCTGTTTAAATCACATCAATTTAAAAGGGTTATGCGAGGCTGTATTTCATCAAACATTTGCTGTGACCAGGTGTCTCGCTCTGTCTCCTTTCCCAGATTTATCCAGAGGTAATTATCTCCTGTTGGACAGGCGTTTCCCCTTGGGGACCAACAAGGATATCCACTTAAAAATTAAAAAATAATTGGAACTAACAGAATGCCTGCAGATCGCTATCCTGTTACCCCTGCTCCGGAGCACGGATCTCGCCCCTGCCATCTGCTCTGTCCCAATGGGGCAGGGGTAAGCTCTCGAGCTGGAACTCTTCTCTGTCCTGCAGGGCCCCACTCTTGGTTGGTACTCAGATTATCATAATACTAAAAAATAACAACTGAATAGGGTTTGCCTGACTTTTTCTCTCCCATCAGGAACACAAACATGAGAGGAGGGACTGTTTACAAAGGATTGTAGTGATAGGATTAGGGGCAACAGGTATAAACTGGAGAGGGGCAAATTTACTAGATATAAGGAGCAATTTCTTCACTATGAAGAGTGGTGAGGCACCAGAACAGGTTGCCCAGGGAAGTGGTGGCTGCCCCATCCCTGGAGGGGTTCAAGGCCAGGTTGGATGGGGCTTGGAGCCCCTGAGCCAGTGGGACGTGTCCCTGCCCATGGCAGAGGGTGGAACTGGATGGGCTTTGAGGTCCCTTCCAACCCAAACTATTCTGTGATTCTATGAATTTCAAAGGCATGACACAGCCAGTGGTTCCCAAAGCCATTAATGTTCATTTGGGCTGCCTGGCATTGTGGGAATCATAGAATCCTAGAACACTTTGGGTTGGAAGGGACCTTAAAGATCATCCAGTTCCACCCTCCATGGACAGGGACACAATGGGATATAATGGGAATGATGCCACAGTCTGTGCACTCGGGCAGCAGAAGCCACTGGTGAGATTTTTCACTCCCTGATGAAAAGCCCTTCCGCAGCTTTCCTGTAGCCCCACCTAAGAGAGATGCTCCAGTCTCATCATCTCCATGCCCTCTGCAGTCTTTCTGGAGCTGGAGAGCCCAAAGGTGATGCAGGAGTTGGGACAGGGCAGAGCAGAGAGAACCCTCCTCCCCTGCTCCCTGCCCTCGCCTCCGTGCACTGAGGACACCAGAGCACTGAGCTCATGGTATCTGGTCCACCAGGAGGGGAGACCTCATCGCTCTCTGCAGCTTCTAGAAAGGAGGTTGTGGTGAGGAGGGTGCTGCGCTCTGCTCCCAAGTGACGTGATAGGTACAGCAGCCATGAAGGCTGATGCACACCTTGCAATTTTCTCTATATCCTTTTAATCAGCATGGCATACAGGAGTCAAATCAAGAAAGTACTACCACTATCACTTCTACTCCTGGCTCTCTCGTTTGGGCAGATCTTTATTCAGTTCCCTGATTTTCTGACCTAGATACAGGATGGCTTTAGTTTTGTCTACTCCACACTCTCAGGACTGTTTTTCAGCCCTATCTCCAATTCACTTATTCCCAGGTGTATTTTTCCAGCCTGGCCTTCTCACCCATTCCAGATCCATCGTCCTGTGTGTCCAGCTTGCAATACGTGGTCTCTTTAATCATGTTTATTCTAATATGCTTGATACCAGCTTTATCTTAGCCTTGATTCATCTTCCACACACAGGTGGGACACGAGGCACTGGCCTCAAGCTGTACCAGGGGAGGTTTAGCTTGGGTATTAGGGGAAAGAGCTTCACTAACAGCGCCATGAAGGCCGGGATGAGGGCGGTGTGGAGCCTCCATGCCTCGAGGGGCTGGAACACGCATGGATGCGCTGATGGGGACAGGGCTTAGGGGTTGGCTGGGAGAGCCGCGAAGGGTTTTCCAGCCTCACTGGTCCCACGATTGGACACCTCGCAGCTCCCCACGCTCTCCAGCGGGTCCCCAGCCCCGCTCGGTGCCCCCGGGTCCGCCTCGGGCAGCGAAGGCCTCAAACGGCGGCCCCTCACGCCCCCTGCTGAGCGCGGGCTTCCTCCTCTCAGTGCGCATGCGCGGCGCCCTCAAGACACTCTCGCGAGATTTGCCTCGGACTCATTCGTAACTCGCGCGCTCACGCTCTCGCGAGATTTTTCTAGTTCTCATTCGCGCGCCTCGTTGCTCTCGCGAGATTTCCCGAGCACCCGTTCATAACCCGCGCGCGCTTAAGAAAAATCTCGCGATATTTTCCCTGTTCTCATCAGCGGCGCGTGCTCAAGGCTATTCTCGCGAGATTTTCCCAGAGCCGGTTCGTAGCGCGCGGTCTCCGGGCTGATCTCGCGAGATTTCTCCAGCGCTCATTAGTACCTGGCTCTCAGAGCCGCTCCCGCGAGATTTCGGCCGCGGCGTCCGCCAAGATGGCGGCATCCGCGGCGGGCGAGGGCCGGTTCCGAACGCGCGATGTGTTGGTGCCCGGCGGCCCCGCCGATTTCGGGTCGCTGCTGCTGTCGGCGCCGGTGCTGGCGGGGCTGGAGGCGGCCGGATTCCACCGGCCGTCTCCCGTGCAGCTGAAGGCGATCCCGTTGGGGCGATGCGGCCTGGGTGAGTGGCCGGGCCGGGCCGGGGTGGGGAGCGGCCCGGGGGCTCCGGTAACCGCCGTGTCCGCACTTTGCAGATCTCATCGTGCAGGCCAAGTCCGGCACCGGCAAAACGTGCGTCTTTTCCACCATCGCCCTGGACGCGGTGCTGCTGGAGAGCCCCGCCACGCAGGTGAGACCCGACCCAGCCCCCCCCGCACCGGTACGGGAGCGGGGTTGGGTTTCACAGAAACGTGGAGTAGTTTGGGACGAAAGGAAATTTGTGGAGGCACTTTATATGAGGGCTTGTAGCGATAGTACATGGGGAATAGCTTTGAATTGGAAGGAGAAGATTTGGATTAGGTATTACGAAGAAATTATTCATGCTGAGGGCGGGGAGGTCTCAGGTTGCCCAGAGCAGTGGTGGCTGCCCCGTCCCTGGAGGGGTTCTAGGCCAGGTTGGATGGGGCTTGGAGCCCCTGATCCAGTGGGAGGTGTCCCTGCCCATGGCAGGGGGTGGAACTGGATGGGCTTTGAGGTCCCTTCCAACCCAAACCATTCTGTGATACTCATTACTCGTAGCATTTTCTATGCTGAGAGTCTCTCTGGTGATATTCAGGAATTTCTTCTAAATATCCTTTCTCGAACTGGCCTGTTGCATGTGCATGGTTAAGGTGATGTTGTACAGCAATGTCCTTTCTTCAAGCATGATCTCGCAAGCATTGTGCGGCTTTGAGGTTTAACTCTTGGCCCTCACAGATCCTGATTTTGGCTCCCACGCGAGAGATTGCTGTGCAGATTCATGCTGTCATCACAACCATTGGAATGAAGATGGAAGGGTTGGAGTGCCACGTTTTCATCGGAGGGACCCCTCTGAGCCAGGACAAGGCCCGGCTGAAGAAGTGCCACATAGCAGTCGGGTCCCCAGGTATGGATGAGCTTTGCTGTGCAGTAGCTCACGGCAGCTGGAGCACAGTAACTGGGGCTTTGGAAATCATTTTAGGATGATTTGGGGGTTTTAGTAATAGGGGATAGTCTCAAAAGCCAGCAGCAGAGACGTTTAAGACTAGGTATTTTTAGTGAGAGATTATTCTAAACAAGTCTTTTAAAAATGCTCATTAAAATCAAATTTTCAAAAAATTAATTGGTAGAGCTTTTTCAGTTTAATACTTTGGAAGGTCCTTTAATCTTTTCCTTCATACATAGGTCGGATAAAACAGCTCATAGAGTTGGACTACTTAAATACAGCGAGTGTCCGACTTTTCATTCTCGATGAAGCAGACAAGCTTCTGGAAGAAGGCAGCTTTCAGGAACAAATCAAGTAAGAAAAACACTTATTTTACGCACTTATCGGTAGATTAGATACGTTCTTGTTAGTCATTGGCATTTCATTGTTTCACAGTTGGATTTACTCCTCGCTGCCAGCCAACAAACAGATGCTCGCTGTTTCAGCTACTTATCCTGAGTCGTTAGCTAATGCTTTGACCAGGTACATGAGAGAGCCAACGTTCGTGAGGTTGAACCCTACTGATCCAAGTCTTATTGGTAAGCAGAAATGAAATCATAACGATATCATTATTGGTAGATTAAGAAGAGTAAACTGTACGCAAAATAGGTGTTTCTTCATCATTTCTTTCCACAGGTGAGTGGATTGGTTTTTGATGTGTTTATTTTATTGAATTGATATGTTTAAAACATCAGTGATGAATGTAACTTTCTGGTATCATTCAAAATATATTCAGCCTTTTAAGAAAATACTGTCCTGTAGGGTCTTATTAGGCTCATTTGCTCAGACTTTATTTTAGCTGCAGTGATGTGTGTTGGCTGCAGCATTATACCATATGTGGTTTTGTGGAAATCCCTAATCTGATCACTTTTTGGGTTTCTGCTTAGGGCTGAAACAGTATTACAAAATTGTGAATTCCCATCCGCTTCCCCATAAAACATTTGAAGAAAAAACCCGGCACCTGCAGGAGTTGTTCAGCAAGATTCCTTTTAATCAAGCCTTGGTCTTTTCAAACTTGCATAGCAGGTAATAGATTTGAAATATAATCTCTAAAAAGCGTTTTGGCAAGTGATGGTTATGAGTGAACTCCTGAGGTCTCAAACGCAGCCAGAGGAAGCCGAGGGGCCCTGATGAGTGAGAAGCTGGACATGAACTGGCAGTGTGTGCTCACAGCCAGCAAAGCCAACCGTGTCCTGGGCTGCATTCGAAGGACATGGATCTGTTGGAGTGAGACCAGAGACAGGCTGAGAGAGTTGGAGTTGTTCAGCGTGGAAAAGAGAAGACTGAGGAGACCTTATTGTGGCATTTCAATACTTAAAAAAGGCTGATAAGAAACATGCGCAAAAACTTTTTAGTGGGACGTGTAGCTATAGGACAAGGGGGAATGGTTTTAAACTAAAAGAGGAGCAGTTTAGACTAGGTATCAGGTAGAAATGTTTTGCTGTGAGGGTGGGGAGGCCCTGGAACAGGTTGCCCAGAGCAGTGGTGGCTGCCCCATCCCTGGAGGGGTTCCAGGCCAGGTTGGATGGGGCTTGGAGCCCCTGATCCAGTGGGAGGTGTCCCTGCCCATGGCAGGGGTGGGACTGGATGGGCTTTGAGGTCCCTTCCCACCCAAACCATTCTGTGATTCTATAGATGCTGTAGGGAATAGTGAAAACAAAGGAATGCTTTAGCATCAAGGTACCTCCTATATGGTTTAGTACAGTGAGAGCTGATGTCCTGCTGCCCTTTTCCATCCTTAAGGTGAATCTTTGAGACATAAAGATGAAGGTGAGAGTTCTGGCACGTGGTCCATGCTTGTGGAGAACGGCCTGTTGGAAAGAAATGCACAAGAGTTGTTAGGTCTGCAGTGTTTTTTACAGTTTGTTTTTGGTGTGTTCTGTCAGGGCTCAACATCTGGCTGAAATCCTCACATCCAGGGGCTTTCCTGCTGAGTGCATTTCAGGTAAGTCTGCTCAGAACTTTCCAGTCCTAGTGAACTTGTGTGTAAACATGACCTAAAATAGCAAAATAAATCTTGAATCTTAGTTTGTGTGGTCTCTGGTTAAATAACTGATAATCATTTGGGTCGTTGTTGGTCTTTAGGACTTTAATTCGTTTTTACATTAATTTTCCTGCTTTCAAATCATTTTGGGAGTAGTTGCTGTCAGTGTCCAGATGGGTACATTCCCTTATTTGCAAGGAGAAAGTTTACTGATGCTGCAGGTTGAAGCAGTTTTTCGTTGGATGTTGGATTTATATCTCTTATTTCAAGCTTCTCTAAAAAAGCTGGGAGTTGGCACCTAATGTTTCTTAGAAACATGGAATTTTTTCTTCAACAGTGTTTTCCATGGCTTACATCTTTAAAATTTACGTAGTGTCAGTGTTGTTCAAGTGGATTAAGTGTCCTTGTTATCGGTTTCTCTTACAAAACCATTATTTGCTTGTTTTTTAATAGATTTCCTTATTTCTAAGTCTTTGTTTGTCCCTTGCTTACTTATTTAGAACTTTTTTTTTTGTAGGAAGCTTCTCTCAGACTTATTTTTGTTCTCACCTACAAACGTACAAAGCAGTGTCTTCCAGAATTAGAGGGGCATAAAACTGAAGAGTGCAATCTGTTTCTTACGTTTCTCTTTTCAGGCAGCATGAATCAAAGTCAGAGGCTTGATGCCATGGCAAAACTAAAGCAGTTCCACTGCAGAGTTCTGATTTCCACAGACTTGGTGAGTTTGTATTTTGCAGCATGCATGAGTATTGTGTGTAAAGTTACTTTGGAGAATTAGATCATAGAACTATGGAGTGGTTTGGGTTGGAAGGGACCTCAAAGCCCATCCAGTTCCACCCCTGCCGTGGGCAGGGACACCTCCCCCTGGCTCAGGGGCTCAAAGCCCCATCCAACCTGGCCTGGAACCCCTCCAGGGATGGGGCAGCCACCACTGCTCTGGGCAGCCTGGGCCAAGGCCTCACCTGGAGCCCCTTTCCATACTGGAAGCTACTCTAAGGTCTCCCCAGAACCTGGGCAAAATGCCCACTTGTAGTACTGTGAGCTGGCTGGAAACCTGTCATTGCTTTATGGTGTCAACAACTCAAAGTTCCTGTGTGAATGATTATTCCTTGGTGGTTTTAGTCATTTAAATCTGTTCAGCATATCAGTTACCAAGTCCTTCTCTCTTCTCGCTTTCTCAAGACGTCTCGAGGAATCGATGCTGAGAAGGTGAATCTGGTTATCAACCTGGATGTACCCATGGACTGGGAAACGTACATGCATCGTATTGGCAGAGCTGGGCGCTTTGGTAAGAACAGTCTTGGATGTCTTGAGCCTGCGCAGGCTCTGCTGGCCCTGGTGAGGTAACCGTGCTCTGTTATGTGCCGCAGGAACCTTGGGCTTGTCTGTGACATACTGCTGCCGCGGGGAGGAGGAAAACATAATGATGAAAATTGCTCAGAAATGTAATCTTCAGCTTCTTCCTCTGCCAGGTATGTGCTGCTCTGTGAACGCAGCTGGTTTGGGTTGGTTGTTTTCTGTTCAGAGCTCTGGATGAGTCTGCAGGGAGCTGACGTGCACCTGCCCTACTGCAGCTGCGTTCATATCGGTTCGGGTTTTCCATACTCTGTTCTGACGACTCTTTATGTAACTGCCTCAGCTGTGCGAGTGATGGAACAGGAACTTTGTGCAAGCCTATGGATAGGGAGAGGAGCTCTGCATCCAGCTGGTCATTTAGTGGATACATAAGCAGCTTAAATCAGTTTTGGGCCCCTCACCACAAGAAGGTCGTCCAGATGCTGGAGCATGCCCAGAGAAGAGTAACAAAATTGGGGAAGGTTTACAGCACAAGCCTTATGAGGAGTGGCTGAGTAAGCTGGGGTTGTTTAGTCTGGAGAAAAGGAGGCTAAGGGGAGACCTCGTCGCTCTCCACAACTGCCTGAAAGGAGGTTTTAGCGAGGTGGCAGTTGGTCTCTTGTCCCTGATAGCCAGTGACGGGATAAGGGGGAATGGCCTCAAGATGTGCCAGGGGAAATTTAGGCTGCATATGAGGAGGAATTTCTTTACTGGATGGGTTGTTAAGCTTTGAAAGAGGCTGCCCAGGGAGGTGGTTGAGTCCTCATCCCTGGAGGTGTTTAAAAGACGAGTAGCTGTTGTACTTGGGAACGTGATCTGGTGCGGGACTTGGCAGGGCTGGATCGATGATTGGACTTGATTATCTTAAAGGTTTTTTCCAACCAAAACCATTCTGTGGTTCTATGATAACTACTTGATTTCCAGGAATCTGTTATTACGCTTTTCTCAGGCTGTAAGGTGCAGTAGGAGAAGGAAGGAATAATTGAAGCATGGAATGCTTCCTACTCTTGCTTTCCCAGGAATGATTTTGCAAAGGATGTTGCTTTTGCTGCCTTGGCATAAGTTCTAATTTTTACCTGGTTAAGTAGGATATGAAAAATAGATTAAGTAGCGCAGTGCTGTTTGTTGTCATCAACTCATTGATGCCTTCCATGAAGAAAACATTCTGGCCATCTGAGCTCTTTCAAGAATTGAAGAGGTCGGTTTGTAGGCGGAATGTAACGTGTCTTGATGTGTTTCCTGAGGCTTTGCAGAGCTTTACTTTAGTAGAGGGATGACCTTCACTGTGTGCCTGCTTGTTTCCCTTTTGTGCAGAGCCTATTCCTCCTGGAATGATGGATCAGTTTGGAGATGAGGTGGTAGAAGTCAGACCTGTTATACACACAGGCGCTTCAGTGAATTCTGACACTGTGTGTCTTGGACCGGAGCAGCCAGTACTGCAGCCCATCCAGAACAGTTTCTCAGAGGTACCTCGGCCTCTTTCTAATCTTCCGGATGACAGTTCTTCTGTAGAAAGGCCAAAAAAGACACTGAAGCAAAAGAAGATAAAAAAGTCCACAAATTCTGTGAATACAGGAAAAAGCAGCAGAAACACCCAAACTTCCAGTTGCCAGATGGAACAGAGGAATAGAGTCAAAACCATTTCCAGAACGGATGGACAACATAACACTCTACCTCCAGATGAAGAGGCCTTAAAAAACAATCTTCCCAGAATTCCATGCTTGTCTTCTTTCAAAAACCAGCCGAGCAAGGCCTGGAACTTCTCGGAGTTAGTTGAGGACTATGACTATTTCATTAAAGAAGGGTTGGAGAGAGAGGTCGAAATCTTAAGGAGCTATTCAGGCCCGGGAGAGCAATGTGAGCTCCCCAGAAACGGTGGCGTGGAGTGGAAAGAGGCGGAATGTAATACAGAAGCAATAGCAAAGGATGTTTCATCTGGTGACAGCGATGGGTTGTACAGTTCCAGGGCTTCCTCTGATAATAGGGAAAATAACTCGTACTTGGAAGCATTTTCGGATACACAGGAGAGAGACGCTGTTGTCACAATGCATCAGGGTCGTTGCACACCAGAGAAGCCTCAGGAGCCATCACGAGTCCCAAAACAAAATCAAGCGGAGAAAAAAGCTCCAAAACAAAAAACTAAACAAAAGAAAAGCCATCACGATCAAATCCCTACTCTTTCCACAAGGAAAACCTGGGAGGACTGCTCCAGCAGCTCTTGGGATGATGGTGTTCCATGTGAGAATTGGAGTTACAAGAACTACTGGAAATCCTATTATGAAGCGTGGCAGAACTACTACGCTCCCGTGTCTCACTACAGGAAGGGCTTCAGGCTGTGGAGCTGGGCGAATGCCTATCATGCCAACACCATCTACCTCCAGGAGCTGCTGAAAAGCGGGGAGTGACACAATGGCACTGCTGTTATGGAGGGGCTGCTTGGTACCAGGAGTGGATATTGTCTCTATAAACAAAACTGCTGCTGTGCTGGCACCTGGGCACATGCAAACGAACAGTATAGGAGTCAAGAAAAATGTCTTTTTGATAAGCAGGCTGTGCCTGGGTAAATGTTTTCCGTGCATTCCGGTGACGGTGTTACAAGTTTTTAATAAAAGGAAATGAAAGGCAGCTGGATGTTCACTTGCGATCTTTACAGCCCAGAGTAAGCAAAGGAAAAGCCACTTACATGTAAGAAATTGATCTCAATAAGGAGCAAACACGAACCAACTCCAGTTTTATTTGCTTGACCTGCATCTTCCAGATGACCTTTGAGTGAAGATGAATTCACTGTGAGACTACGTAGCCTGGTTATAGCTGGAGATCATTCAATTTTCCATAATTCTCTTATTAAACACAAGGTACAGATTGTATACTGGTTAAGTGGTAGAGGGGAACTTGCATCTCATTGCTAATTTTAATCTACTTAATTAACATTGTATAAATAACATTTCTATGGCTGGGTGCATGGCAAACCATGCAGTAGAAGGTGGCTTAATTATGGAGAAAAAGTGCAGCAGTCGTAATTGCTCTGTCCCTGTGGGTGCAGCAGTGTCAGACTCGCAACACTTAACAGGAAAGCTTTAATTAGAAATGAAATTACCTGGTAGTGCTAAAACTAATTGGTAGTTCCTGTTTGGATTGCACTGCCTTGTATGTAGCTGTCCTGAAGCAGGAGAAGGCGAGAGCTCTGGCTGGCTCAGGGTATTGACCTGAGCTTGTCTCCACATGGATTCTCAGTTTTCATCCTATAGCTTTAGTGTTTGGGATCACAGAGACAGATTCTTTCTGCTGGTTCCTTGGATTTCTTGGAGTTCACTAGAGCAGTTACAGTCTGTGTCAGGCTGGAATTTCCTCAGTAAAATTAGTTTCCTGCCTGCTATGAGCCGTACTTCCAGAGAGCGATGCTTTAACTTGGCCAAATGGATTTTTCCAGGGATGCTTCATTGCTCCCCTTCAGCACCTTCCAAATTGATTTTGAGGACTATGCTCTGTTTTCACTCAGCTGAAGACATTCCTCAGCATTCCTAATGTCCTTGCAGAATTCCCTGTGCAAATCCTGTCATGTCCCTGGCAGCACTTTCAACCTTTTTGTATGGTGCTGGGTCTGAACTTTATGTCCTGGAATTCAGACTGTCTCTCAGGAGAACTGAGAGGTGGATGCAGCCCATGAGTGGCATGAAAACGCAGCCCGGGTGGCAGGCCAGGGTGCTGTCCTGGCTGGGATGTGGGGTTTTTCTGTTGCTGGGGTGATGGTGGCTCCTTGCGAGGGTCAGCCTTTACTGCAGGAGAGAAGGGGGCTGAGAGCTCTTCTCTTTGCCTTCTCTCAACGGGTGTCAGAGGCCACTGGATAAGTAATCTTAATTTCTGCTTAAAGGCTTCTGAAAATGTGAACTAGTGCCTCTCAGTGGTGCTTTCTGGTATGGTTAAGATGAGATCAGCTCTATCTGTTTTGTGGTTGAAACAAGCGGGCCCTACTTGCAATGTGGAATAATGCAAAACTGGCCTGAACAGAGTTGCCTTTTAAGAGAGGCATAAGATGTGCTCTTAATTTAAATATAGTAATTATTTGTTATTTTTTTCTGTGCCTTTTTCCTTGCTTTGCTCCCTCTGTGTCACAACAAATCACCCCAGGGAGGGGTTCTCAAGTTTTATCCACGTAGTTTGGAATGGCCAAGGCAACCCAATTTTGTTTCCAAGATCGGTTTTATTGTGACTCTTAACATTGAAAAGGAGGATTCTGCGGGAGATGGACGTAGGTACCTGTGTGATTGCTCTTCTGTAACCTCTTGCTGTTTTCATTAGTGGATGCTTAAGAGTTAGGAGTGTTTAACTGTACCTTGAGTGGCTTAGGCCAACACCCAAAGCTCTCTGAAAGAACCTCCCAGGACTTTAAAGAGAAATTCTTCCCGGTGAGGATGATGAGGCCCTGACTCAGGTTGCCGAGAGCTGTTGTGGCTGCCCCATCCCTGGAGGGGTTCAAGGCCAGGTTGGATGGGGCTTGGAGCCCCTGATCCAGTGGAGGTGTCCCTGCCCATGGCAGAGGGGTGGAACTGGGTGGGCTGTAAGGTCTCTTCCAACCCAAACCCATGTTTCTGTGACTTGTTTCAGAAGAAATCTACAGCATCTTGTTTTTTGTGGCACATACTCTGTTTAATCCAGATTGGATACATCAGGTACAGCAGTGGCACAAGACTCAATACTGTAAATGATATACAAGCTTCAACATATGCACTACAATTCCAAAAGAAGACAACAGGAAACTTGGTTCTTCTAGAAAGGTGTTCTCAAATGAAGCTACCTGCAGTTGTATACGGTACAGTTTGTATCTGTCCTCTGATGTTCGTAAGCAAAGCCCATTTATAGTACGAAAATAGAAAATAATAAGGTCAAAAGCTTCTCATAACATAAAACTCCTAAAGAAAACACCATTGCATTGGAATGCCTCACTGATTTATCAAAAATAGACCATCACACGTGTTTTGTAAGATACTTCATTGGTCCGAGGAGCTAGGGGGAGCTCCCAGTCAGAGTCACAACGGAACGGAGAAGAGCGTTCGGTATGGTGGTTAAGGTCTCACCCAGGCAGCTGTGTGACCGCTGCGAGTAGCGCTAGGTTAAACGAATGAAAAGGAACACGTGCACACAAAGGAACACACAAAATAACAGACTATTGACTGCCAAGAGAACTCGGGAAGGGATTTTCACAAGCTCTTTGTCACCTGGTCTTTTGACTGATCCACCTGAAGGTTTTCTGGCAGAGTTTTCGCGTTCTGAATGTGAGTTCCTGGTTCACTTGCTGTCTTGAGTTCTTTGTTTTGTAGCTGTTCGTGAGCTGAGCTTTGCTTATGGGAAGAGGAGGTATTAATCTCTACACAGCTTGTGTAAATGGCAAAGAGAGGTGAAATGACTTCTTTGAGGTCACTTGGTTCATCAAGACAATCAGGAGTAGAACATGAGTTCCTGATGCTGACTCTCCTGTGCACCCTGCTTCTGCTTGCTTTTAACGTCTTAGAAAGGTAAAACCCTTATGAAGAGTGTTTACAGCATCGTTAAATGTGAAGCCTGAAAACCTGACTCTGAAGTTGTGCATCTAGTGCATTTCCTTTAAGAGTTGGTGGAAAATAAGTGATATAAGAATAAACCAATTAAGCTATAGGTGATGGTTGAATTCTGTGGAAAAGGTGTATTATTCACCTAACTTTAAAAGCAGAATTAAGTCTTCAAAGCTGCTGACATTAGCCAGCCACTCGTGGATACTGACTTTGTAACTCTGCCATAGTCCAACATGGAAAAGATGTTACAGCCTCCAAGGGATGTTTGTAACCCAGAAATTAAACATGGATTTTAATACAGTGAATTTTCTCTATAATACATGTAAGATACAACATGTCTGTACTTAAAAAAGGCAAAATATTCAAAGAATCATTGCTTGCTTCAGCTGGAAGGAATCTGTTTTCCATGCCCTGCCCCTCAAACTGTCTAAACTATGATGATGTTTAGACAAAGAATGATGTGATGCTGGTGGGTTACCAACTGCTGAAGTTAAACAAGTAGCATTGGTTCAAATTCAGTACTTCTGGCTGCTGTAAGAAGGATTCTGAATTGCCTGTTAGCTTTATTCCACACTAAAGCCATGTGTGTTATCTCATTTCCCTTTTCCCCAGTTTACTTTCAACAATAATAATTATTTAACAGAAAAAATTGTCCCTGGGATAAGGATTTGCTGTGAAAGGTTTGCTATTCCTCTTTTGTTTGTAGGCAGTCGCTTGAAATGCAGAAGGGAGAGTAGTTGAACATGGTGCAAGGGGTAGAATGGCAGCAAGGGAGGGGAAAGAAGGGAGTTATGGCTGAACACGGGAAGGATCCTTGACAGTGAGATCTGCGAGTCTGGAATCGGCTCTCCAGGGAGTCCTTTCCTTGGAGATATTTAAATCTAACCTGGAGAAAGCAATGCACTCTATTGCAGTGAAGGGTCTTGTGCCAGTGGAGGATGGATTACTTCTTTTAATGCTTTCATTTTTTAGGTACCAAGGTGTGTTCTCTGTCCTTAAGATTTTGAAGGAAAAGGAAAGTAAAAGGTGGATTTCAGAAAGAATAGATGGAGTCAAAGCCTAGATTTGAAAGGTATTTTTCATCTTTCTTTGCCAACAGAGTGCAATTCCTCCTTTGAGCAGCCCAGCGCCGGGTGAGCAGAGAGTGAATCTGTGAATAGAATACACTGGAAAGCTGTGAAAATAGTTTTCCCTCAGAAAAGGCTTTGGGAAAGAAAACAAAATGCTTGGAAAAAAGTGTTGCTCCATTGATATTTTAAATATTGCTTTATGAAAGGCTGAAAAAAGAATCCCCTTCCACTTGCTTTTGGTACAAACAGCGTGTTTTTATGTTTTTTTTTAAAGGAACTTTTCTGAAACTATAAAAACTCCTAAGGAGTTTAAGGGAGGGAGAAGGCTTTGGGATTGAACTGCCAGTGGCTATTGCCATCTTGGTGAGCAGCTGTTCTGATGGGGCTGTTATGTACCACCTGCTTTTCAGGAAGGCATCTGGGCTAGGACCTACCTACGCTTCTGGATGCTTCTCCTCCCGGAGGGAGCCCACACCCTTCGCTGTGCATCGAGAATGAGCAGGACTGCAGGGGTCTGTGCTGGTTTTTAGGTCTGTACCAATGTGTGTGTGGCCCTAGGGACGGGAGAGGGATGCTGGTAAGGCAGGGCAGTACTGGGCACCGCTGGAGAGAGCAATCCCAATCCTGCAGTGGAAGTTCTGGCCTGTGGATTTTCAGGATTGACTCGGCCTTATCTCAGCAATGGTTTATCAGTTGTTATTTAGAGATTATAAAGAGCCTGGCAGTTTAGTAAAGCTAATTGTCTCCCTTCCTTACAGGAATCAGTGGCTGTAGTGCAGTCCCCATGCCCTGCTGTGCGAGTGCTGTCCCTGCTTCCCTGTGTTCCATTCGAAGGATGCTCTCTCGTGCCCTAAGCAGCCGCTGGTAGGATGGTGATGGGTTCTGGTTTCTGGTTTCAGTGCTCTCACAGTGTCTGTGTGGGGCAATCCAGGCAGGTTTTGTCGTAGCATATTTTCAGGTGCTTTTGGAAGCATTGCTCAATATTTCGGCTCAGTCTGTAAAGGGAGACAGTGCCTCTGTTAAAAATACTTTTAGCCCTATTCGTCCAGCCTCAGACTTCCTGAGTTTTGTCTGTCTTTACCCTCTGGAAGGCTGTGCCGAGGTACTGACTGGATGGGGCAGCACCTGCCAAGATAATGGTAGAAAAGGCGAGCCATGTATTTTTGAGCAAGGATAACAATGATTCCTCTTTCACGGAAGAGAACAGTGGCCATGGCTGCCTTGATTATCCTAGCCCAAGCAGTCAGCCAGAGACCCCATGGACTGGCTTTTTCCTTTACTTCCCCCGTCCCCTTTTAAAAATGTTGATTATTTGTTGTTTTTTTCAAAAAGCATTTTGGTCGATGGCAATTAAACGCACCCACAGTGCTTTAGACAAGGGCTGCCATGGTTGCTATTTACAGTTGAAGAAACGGGTGCGGTGAGATGAAGTGGGTTGTTGACCACTCCATGGTAAATCAGGAATAAGAAAGGCAGCACTGAGAATCCATGTTGAGTCCCTGACTCTTGGTAATCGCTTACTGGAAGGAACACTTGCAGCTTGTCAGCACAGCAGCCTTGAACCCTCGTTCTGTGCCGGCGTCAATGAGGTTGCAGGGTGGTGAGTGGTGGATCTGCAAGGGTGAGGGTGGTCAGATGGGGAGCAGATGGTGACAAATAATGAAAAGATTATATTAAAACATCAAGAAAAACCCAATAATGGTAAGATTAACTGCAGTGTAACCTTCTACAGGAAGTAGCAAAGGCTTTAATAATTTAAACCAGGACTAAACATACTTTTGGGTAACATATTACAGCACTGGAATAAATGACTGTAAGCCGGTGCAGCTGCTGAAGGCGTAGCCGTAGCACTAATATTCCTAGGATGTCTCTACAGAGGGTATTGAGTTAATGCATCAGCCACCGAGTCTGCTCTATGGGCTAATAGGTTAGGAGTGCTAACTAAGCAGTTTGCTAGCTCGTATGTGTAAGTCGGCATGTAGGTCTATTATCTATCGATACGTGTATGTGTGTCTATATGCATATGTGTGTATATGTGTATAAATACTACATCAGGACAGACGTTTAAAGAGTCATCCCTTGGCTGAATCAGCCTCAAACATGCTTTGAGTAGTTCTTTCAGTGCCAGTGTTCGTAAAATCACTGCTCAGAAACAGGACACTTGAAATGTTTCCTTATTATCTACAAGCTGTTGGGGCTGGGCGCATTGCCGCTCGTGGGTGTGTGCGGGGCCTTTGGGGGGTGCTTGGGCCTGATCACAGGAATGAGCCAAACAGTGTGCGACAACGGAAAAGGTGGGTGATGCTGTTCCTCACTCTGCCCTTTGGGGATCCCACCCGTTATGAGAGAGAGACTTGAGAAAGGCAGAATGGAAGAAAAAAGTTACTCTTCTTAAGGGGGAAAAATCAGTTATGCTTCAGGACCGTGTGTTTCTTTACAGTAAATCATTCCTAAAGCAATCTCAAAGAGGGGCTGGGACTGGCACGGCTCGGGTAGTGGTGTTAGCTTCTCGCAGTGCCACAGCATTACTGCAGGGTTTGGTTGTCTACAAGCACGTGACTTCTCCCAGGCTAAGACTAGAACGTGGAAGGAAGATGCTCTCTGTCCCACGCTTCATCAAATAGACTTGATGGTCTGTCAGGTCTTTTCTGACCAAATGGTTTTATGATTGTATGAAATGCTTTCCAAGCTCCAGTACTGCTCCCCCTCCTCAGGTGGACGCAAGCTATAGATCCCGTGCTGGGACTACAGCACTAAACCTGCTAACCTAGCCTACCCCCAAAATTAGTGCAACCCAGAAGCTATTAACGAGACAATTGTAGCCCTAGGACTGTGAAAAAGCCAAATACCTCTCTGTCCATGCAAGATATTTGGCTCAGGGGTTAATTATAATCAAGTATAGATCCAGACATCATTTTGGCTACTATTTACAGTGGGTTGTATGTCCAGTGCTAGCAAAGAAACCGATACAGAGAAACCAAACTTAAAAAGCATGGGCACACATTACAAGAAACCTCTGTCAGACCGATGAACGCTCAATGCAGTTGAGTTCAGTGCTTCCTCATTCTTTGCCATTTGTGTTCAGTATTAAAAAAGAATCCTACCTTGTGTTTTTCCTTTTTAAAAATACAGAACTGGTATTCTAGTCGCACTCTTACAAGTGATAACAAAAATAGAAAGCAGATGCCCCTGTGGGACTAAAACTCTACTAAAGCCTGTCTTTTTTTCTCCACAAATATGTTTTCACAGACAATAATTAGCAGACAAACACGCTGTTTGCAATTGCACTGTATTGACTTAAAAGGCGGATACAAAATTGGCTAAATAAAGAATGCCATCCAGGGTGAAGGAGTCGTGTGTGCGTGCGTGCACGCAGAGGACACGCGCTCAGGACACGCGCTTGTGTTTTCCCAATCATGGGAGCGTGCTCTGCTCTTTATGACCCAGCCTGGGCCTGATAGGGTTCTGCGCGCCTGCATGCACACACACAGCAGGATGGGGATAGATTTCTGTGACGGGTGGCTTCTTTGCCTAAATCTTTTCCTATAAAAGAAAAACAAAATGTGAAATTTTGTTTGGTTTAAAGGTTCTGCTCCATGAAGAAAAAAAAAAAAAATCACAAAATCCATTGTTTTTCACCTTTTTCAGTCATTTCCTCATGAATAAATATTATCCATTAAAAACCTTTAAAAAGGTGCTGCGATACACAGTGTTATATTTCCATTTGCTTTATTGACTCTCCTCTTGCCACGATGATGCTTTCTCTCCAGCCTCTGCGGGTGGTTTTTGCCCCGTACCATGGCACAACACGCTCTCCGTGCAGGCTTTTCCATTAACCAGCCTCTTCCTCCCTCTCCTAACCCTTCCTCAGTCCACAGCATGAATGCCAGTCTGAAGAAAGCTGCCTCGTTAGGGTCTCCGGTGCTAATTCGATGACAGAATGTCAAGGTTGGTCCATCCAGGCACGATTTGCAGCAAGAAAGGAACGTGGAGGTGTGGAGGGAGAGGGGGCACCGGTCTTTCCAGCCTCCTTCTGTGCATGAGACGCTTACAAGGCAGAGACCTTGACGATGTTGCTCGTGGTGGTGGTGGGAATGTTCGTGGAGTGGCTGGGGCTGCTGGGCGGAGGCCGGCTCTCGCCTTCTGGCGTGAGGGCCGGCGGCGTGGGGATGCTGATGATGGCTGTCGTTATCTGGGCAGTTTTGCAGTTCGGTCTCAGCCCGTCATCAGACTTCATGTTGAGACTGGAACGACTAGAAAACAAATTCAGGGTTTGGAGGTTTCTAAAACCAGACAGTAGAAAGGATGGGCAGGGCAGTTGGTTTTATTCAGCATCTTATTCCTCTGAACTCAGGGCACCAGAATATTCAGAAGGCTCCACTTAACTTTTCTGCCCCGGTTAGAATCATGGGGTGGTTTGGATTGGAAGGGACCCATCCAATTCCATCCCCTGCCAGGGGCAGGGACACCTCCCACTGGATCAGGGGCTCCAAGCCCCATCCAACCTGGCCTGGAACCCCTCCAGGGATGGGGCAGCCACCACTGCTCTGGGCAACCTGGGCCAGGGCTTCCTTACCCTCACAGCAAAACATTTCTTCCTAAGATCTCATCTCAATCTCCTGTCTTTTAGCTCAAAACTTTTCTCCCTCGTTCAATCCCTGCCCTCCCTGATCAAGAGCCCCTCCCCAGCTTTCAGCGCTGGAAGCTTCTCTAAGAACTCCCTGGAGCCTTCTCCAGGCTGAACAACCAGTTCCTGCAAAGGCTTCATTTATTTCTACCCTGGTTACACTAAGCTTTTTCAATACTTCCTCTGGTTAGGATACAGCTTTTCCCAGGGCAAATTGTTCCAGGTTTCCATTTCGTTCTTTCATAATTCTAGTTTAATTAAGAGGGCATTAAATATCCTGTCCTGTATACTGCATTTGTTCAGAGCACAGGTAGTTCTGAGAAAGATTTTGTTCTTCCTTGTGTTTCAAATGCCTCTCAAATTCACTGTCCCTTGGTCTTTTCTATTTTTTTTCATCTCTGCAGTAGTTTCAAGGACCCGGCAGCTGGGAGCATTCTTATTAGATCTGCATCAATCGCATCCTATAATTAATTACGGAGAGAAAATGATAGGTTGATTTCTGTGCATCTGCACAGACGCAGGAGCCTGCTATTACCAGCCCAACGTGTTCATTTTAAACACAAGCGCTATCCTTTCAAAGTGTAAAGCTCCCAGCTGGAAAGCTATTGCTGCTGTTCTCTCAGAGTGACTCAGCGAGGGGATGTTTTTGGATCGCTCACGCATCCCCAGGACACGGCAGAGGCCATTCTGCTCTCTGGGGGCCTCGGTCACAAGCTGAGAGTGGGGCAGTCTTAGGGACTTAGCGGTAACCAGGACACCCAGTTAGTTGGATTCCACATGAAAAACAACTCGAAGGCTTTTTTTCGCTCTACTATTACAGTTTGGTAAGCAAGTGAAATAGCAAAGTGTTGACATTTAAAATATCACTGGCATCTGATTGAGCACCCAGTGAAGGAGGCAGAACAGTTGCCATTCCTTGCAATTACTGGTTTTAAACTATTGTCATCTTGAAACTGCAATGGTTTCACTTGCTTTGTGCTCATCGATCATAATTCATTCTCTGAAATGCACTTCTCCTTCACCCTGGCATGCAGTAATCGCTTGCTGCCCTGAAGGCAGCTTTGTTTCAGGTTCCAGATCCCTTTGGTAGGAGCGGGGAGGGGAAGAATGGCAAGTTCAAACCCAGCACAAGTAGTGTAATGGGCTGAGAGGGGTTGGAAAGTGATTTAATATTTGCCAGAAAGGTATGGTGAAGAAATGATTTTTTTATCATATAAAAGTAGAAATGTTTTGTGTTGAGACGCTTCTTCACCTGTGTCACTGGTGGCTTTTTAGGTGAAACCTACTAAGACACCATTGTGAAATCCCTCCTAATTTGTTTCCCGGAGATGCAGGGTTCCTGCAGTTTCAGTTTAGACTTTTGGACAATGGAAATCAGTGAAATGATGGACCCTGTCCATGTGTCCCGCTCTCTGATGGCCTTTGCTGACAGACACGTATTACCTGATGTCTTTGGCTTCTCCCAGTATAGGATTTTGGAAGCGCTGGACTAGCTGGGAGGTGCAGGGGTCCTGTGCCAGCTTTGGCGTGTGCCTTACGGCTGGTGGCTTCGACCTGGTTCTTCCCCGGAGCCGCTAAGAACCACTCTCTTTGGGTTATCATTAGAAGGAGCAAAAGCAAGCTGCTCCCCGTGCTAGACCCCTCTCCCTGGCTGGAGAGGACAGGTCTGCAAGAACATCCAGTTGGGTAATGCCCCTCGGGGGTTTGCATGCAGTAGTTAGCAGCAAGAGCCTACTTACTGTACCTTGTTGTAAGAGAGGGCTGCTCGCTGCACTGGATGTGGATGGTGCTGAGCTCCTGCATACTCCGGAGGCGAGTGGCTGGCACGCTGGAGTTGGGAAGGTGCGTGGTCTTCTTGTTCCGGCGAGAACAGCAGGAGGTGGTCAGTCCATGGTGACTCGACAAGGAGGGGCTCCGAGAAGAAGGATAGTTCTGCATTGAGCTCTCCATGCAGTTCTGCTCAAACAGTTGCTCGTCTATGAACTCATGGTTCTGGCAGGGGAAAAAGCAGGGCTGTTACTCTCTGGTGGCACCAACAGCTTTTCCCAACAGTAGCTTGTTTTCAACGGCACCTTTGGCTTGGTTGGCAGGGCGTCAGCCCCTTTTCTGTGTAAGATATTCTCTGCCTCTGTGCCTGAAACTATTTGCACCAGGCAGGTCTTATAAAGAACTGACTCTGCCCTTCCACTTACTGCGGCCCAGAGAAGATTGTGTCCTCCTGCATTGGTTGGGGAATAAGAGAAGCTGTTGCAGTGATAGAAGCATGACGGTCTGTCAACGCTACCTTGCTTAGGTAGTCTGAGATGCTAAATATATTGTGTGGGAATTTCCTTCCATTTTTGTGTGTGGACTCCAAAAATGGATTCAAAAAGTCTGCAATGGCACATGGTTATGAAACCCCAGAGGAGATTCAGTCTCCTTTTGCTTTGTGCTGGGGACAGGGTGGTATTGCCTTTGGATCTTTACATCCAGCTGAATTGCAAGGTGTGCCAGCTGTTGGGTGTGAAGCGTACCTGCAATTCACGGGGTGCTCTGAGCCGAGGGGGAGTAAACACAGAGGGTGAGAGTGGGCAGTGTGTCGGGAAGAGAACGCAGAAAACTGAATCTGGGAAGAGTTTTTGCGCTAAGGAGCAAGAAATCCTAAAAGAAAGAACTCTTATGTGTGTATATGAACACCCACGTAGTTCTAGGGAACGTATTTATCCAGTCCCTGTCAGCATCAGAAGGGATGGGAAACGAAAGCAACCATGGTGAAGGCAGCCATCGGTTTTCATTGGAACGACTGACAACTCACAGGAAAGAAGAGCAGAGACAGCCACGTGCACAAACGGCCACGGACAAGACCAGCAACAAGAAAGGAAGCAACCACTCCGCAGACACGCCACAGAGATCATAGAGAGAACGGATTGAATTAAAAAGGAAATACCTTGATGGTGGAAGTTCGTACAGATAACAGGGGATCATCCACAAGATAGGACAATCCCTACGGGACAACATGCCAACAAAAGATAAAAACACAATTGATTGTCCATTCCGGCATTCAGTTCAGTCCCAGCATTGCATCTGTTGTCTCAGCATTCCGGCTGGCTCGCTCAAGTTTGAATGGGCAACCGGACCTTCTCTTTGCCAAACCTTGCCAGAATCAGCCCCCTTTGTTCTCCCTTCTCACGCTTCAGCTTTTTAGTGTTATGTTCTTTGGAATAGAACAAAACTGGTAACAGCTTTGTTGCTTTGGCGTTTTGAGAGTGGAAGGCAAAGGAAAACAAAGTTTTGGCTGCCGATTCATGAGTAACAACTTGGAATTGTATCGCCAGTGGGTTTCCTGTGGATATGGGGTTTGATCAGCCTGGGGGAGCACAGGAGAGAGGTTTGGATTGAAGGACTGGATTAGATGCACACGGTGTTTGGATAAAACATGGCATGTGAATGTCCGTACTCAATCTGGGAGTAGGAATGAGTGGGGAAAACCCATCTTCATCCTTTTGCTTGAAGAAACTCTTTTGGCTGTGTTAAAATGACAAAGTGACCTCTTGTTACAGCAGCTACAAGTAATGCAGGGTCACTTTGTCATCTAGTACACCGGCTTTGTGAGCCATTCACAGCCGTTCTGTTGTAAGGCTGCGTGCTAGAGATGACTGCATATAGCGTGACAGTAAATAATGGACTTTTCCAATCCTTCTGCCCAGCGTAAGGGAAGGTGAATTGCCCATTGAAACAAGTTCGCAGCCATGGTACATTCCTCATTCCATTCCTGCAACTTGGTCACAAAATGACTCTTCAGTACTGAAAAATTCTTTAATTACCATTTCAATTTTGGGGAGGAAAATTCTTGCACAGAATATTAATAGGTTGTGTGAACTGTAGGATTTCCACATGAGCCGATTAAACTATTTAGTTTGATAATTTCAGACCCGAATCCAAACTTGCTACGTGGTTTGATGCACCCCATGGTAAATAACTGGCTGAAAAACGTGGGAGAGAAACACATGAAATATTATGTGGATTCTCCCTCTAGATTTTAATCAAAATATCTCCGTCCTTGCCATTCTTTGCTGAAAAGAGCAACGTTTGGAATGTTTTTAACCACCGAGATGCTCTGAGTAGGCTTGTGTGCTGGAGGCAATCGAGCTCCGGCGTAGGCTAACGCATCCACACAGCGGGATACGCCTTCACCACGTTACTTCCAGCACCCTACTCAGCCCGTTAGTGGCAGAGGCACTCGTGCGGCTTCCAGAGAGGTCTGTCCGCCCCGTACAGAGGCCAGCATTTCTATGAATTTTCACAAAGTCAGGTCTTTACCCTGGAGACGGGGTTGTCATTTTTTGTTTGCTTTGGCCAATTGGTTAAAGTTTTCAAATGGAAGTGTTCTTTTGAAATCCAGGTCTGAGCAGGGAAGGCTTTAAGTATGAAGTTCTCCACTAAAGAGTCAGGTTGTGAAATATCTGCTTGTTGTATAACATCCAAAATTGCTAGAAATAAAGGCAAGATGAGTCTTATAAATAATTTCAGTGCATACAGGAAGACTCAGTTTCCTGTCCTTGGAATGAGGACCTTCAGCTCATTGTGACAAACCAGCTGTACTCAGCAGGTCACTGTAATTAACCGGTCCTCTTCTTCCAGTATATCGCCGGAGCCTAAGTGGAGTTATTCCAACACAAGCCAAACTATGGGAGTGAAGGTGATTTATCTAAAAGAAAGCTCTCGCAAGTCAGAAATCAAAAGTACATTTGATGATGGATGCAGATAGAAAAGGCCATGAATATTTTAAGTGTTAACCTCTCTCTATTCTTTCTAGAATGAATCATGGCACAGATAACGTGTTCCTTTACTGCAGAACGTTTTATATATACCTGGGGGTGAAACACATGTATCAAATAACTATCTGAAGGGTTCCAAGAGGCTTCTGCCTACAGGATCACTTAATGAAAAACACAATTCTTGCTCCAACACCTTTCATGACATGATCAGGAGAGTCATGTTCTAGAAACTGCTTGCCTGGCTGTGAGATAAATTAACTGCTCTTGCAACCTGAACTGTGGTGAGAAAAGATCCGTGCAACCTTTAAACCCATTCAGAGACGTCGTCTGCTCTGTGCTGTATCAAGGGCTAAAGGATTAATTTTTCCAGCCTGTTGGCAGTGGTGACCAGGCTGTGGTTTGTGGTCACTGACAGCAGCTTCTTCCTCTTAAGGCAGCAGAACTGTTCTTTTTTACTAATTAGCACAGGTGACGAGTATCTGTGATGTGTGACTGACAGCACAGGACAAATGCAGTTTAATTCTCTTTCAGAAACTAAAGCTGATGTCCACCTTGTTCGTAGGATCTCCCTAACGCCGTGCTGAGAAGTTCAATTGAACTTCACCAAACAACCTGCTCTTGACCTCGTGCTGGCATGGATAACCATGGGGTAACAGACGATCGCATCTTTATCCCTTTACACAGGGTGCTTTGTTAAAGAAGACAACAGAATAGAAGCACATTTATCCCATTGCAGAATATTCCTGGGAGCGTGGGGCTCAGCCCCATGTGGGATAGTCTGTAGGTCTGCCCAGCAGGTCTGAGGGCCCCTTCGGAGCACACGGCATGCACAGCTTGTGCAGAGCCTGGACCAGCCACAAGCCCCAGTAAGATGGAAAAGGATTGTGTTGCTACTTACGGTTGTTTTTTCCAGGCAGTGCAGCAGGTGGTGATGTTGGCTTTCGATTAAGGAGGTGCCTTTAGTCATGTGCTGTTCATCTTCAGTGGATCCCTAAACAGGGGAGAGAAACCAAAACCCAAAGCAGGTGTCAAATATGAACACAAACAGAATGACCAGCAGCAGCTTTCACAGTGATAAAGTGAATTTCAGTGTTGGCAGCTCACAGGTTTTCCTCATGATTCTTAATGAGGTTACCTCCTTACGGTTTGGCTCATAAACCCAGGTGAGGAGCTCAGCTTTAATTTAAACCCAACATGTTTCCAGCCATTTTGTAGCTGTGGAGGAAACCCAGGAGATGTTGTTGGTGTCAAGGCTCAGGAACCACAAGGTAAAGGGGAAAAAAAAAAAGAAAACTTGTGCTGTTTTATTTTTGTAAAAACTGTTAAGCCTTTTAAGCTTGTTGTGCTTTTTGAGAGCTGACAGATGTACCTTGAACTCTGGTCTTTGTTAGGAGCTAAAATGCAAGCTGGGTGGCTCTTGCTAAGCTGAAAGCCTGGTTCTGCCTGACCTTCAGGGCTGCATGGAGCAGCTTGTTGGAGCTTCCATGGGCTGTTGCTGAAGCCTCCTGAGTCATGGCTGTGCGCTGGATCAGAAATGTGAACTGATGCTTTGTGTTTTGGGTGTTATGATGGTGTTTCTGGAGACAGGGCTCCTGCCTGTGTCTCTCCTCTTCATAGATGTGACCAAATGTTTTCCACTCTTGATACCTGGAGTGCATCGCAAGGGAGAGGCTCTGTCCCTGCCTCTGTGTGTGTGGTTGTGGTGGGAAGCTCGGAGCAGGTCCTGAGGACTGGGTTTGTGTGAGCTGAAGGTGTGTAACCCCTCCCATGGCCAAGCCCCCTTTGGAAGGAAGGGAGAGGGGAGAAGGCACAGCTTGTGTAGCAGTCGGTATCTATAAGTTATCCTGGTCAGGCGTATGACAAATGAAGAAGCACTGTGTAGCAGTGGCAAAGGGTTTACGTTTGCATGAAATATGGTAGGAGCTCCCTAGGAGAGGAAAGGTTCCATCCTTGTTAGTGTCTCACGGCTTGTGGCCCTCGCTCAGTAGGATGCTTGCTGTGATTTACGATCTGGTGCCGCAGTGCCCGGGAGCCTTGTGAACTGACCCAGCACCCTCTGATCGTCACTCAGCACAAAACCTGAACGAGGCAAACCTGTTCCAAAGACCTCCCAGTCAAGATCCCCGTTGTACAGCAAAATCTGGGGAGCAGCTTTCCCGTTTCCCCTTGTGTGCTCAGGCTGCTGAAGTGTGGTTAACAAATGTGTAAGTTAACTTGGAGAATGGAGCATGTTTGGAGGCGAGCAGGCAGCCTGCGTCGTCTCGGGAGGGATCGGGCACAGCTGAGAGTGTTCAGAGTGAAAAACTAGTGGAAGGAGTGGTCCCTCCTTGGAAGAGAGAGTTGGGAAGGAGGGAACTGCTTTTGGCATGCCTGTGCGAGGACTGGATTAGAAAGGTTTCTGGGGCACTGTTGCTGGTCCCTTCTCCTGTGTGTGTGCACATGGTGATTTGGGGAGGAGACCGCTCAGACCGTGGTGTTATGCATGGTTGGGATAAGCTAGTGGTCTCGGAGCAATCTCTGCTTTTGTTAAGCTGAAATAGGAACGGATAAGAGGTTAGGAGCTTAGGTTCAGTTTGTGTGAACGTTTGTCTTGTGCAGAAAGCTCGGCATCAAGCATTCATCAAAGCAGTGATGGGGCAGTTCAGTCAATGTGAGTGTGGGGACGCATCCAGTACTCTCTGGTTTTTGATTTCTGTGCTCTATAAGATGCGTACACTCAAAACACGGCACATCTCCCACACTGTGATCTGATGATCAGATCTGCTGCAGAAATGGAAGGGAAAGAAGGAGCAGGGGCTGTGCAGAGAGTTTCATTTGAGAGCCAGGATGATTTTTCTCACTGTATCTCTTCTTTGGTGGCAGATCTAAGATCTGGGTCATTAAGGATATTCTTTTACTACTACTGCTTAAGCTTTTGCTCTTGGAATGAACTGTGATTTCATGATACATTAATCTGTGTGTGCCTTTGACTAGCATTTTCAGAGACACTTACATGCATTAAAATGGCAATTAGGTGTTGTAAAAGGTTTCCCTGTGCTCCGTAAGTAAAGGACGCACCGTGTCTTCTGTAATGCCTAAATCTGAAAGCTAAAACTTGATGTCTATGGCTTGAATCTCTGCTTAGACATAAAAATGCAGTGTCTAACTGTTCAAGAGAGATGATGGGTGAGGTGGGAGGCCCAGCAGACATGCCAAGACATTGCCTGTTGTTCTCAAGGGGGTCAAATTCAACTCTGCTTCAAGCACTGCTTCTAATACACTCATGTGTCCCAAAGGCATGTTCTGGATGCCGTTTCCAAGATGGTTCTTTGTTCCTTAAGTGAAGAAATAACTCTTGTCTCTGACAGATGCCAAAACATCACTGAACCGGTACATTAAGAAGCCTGCCTCAGTGTACGTGGAATTAATAGATTCCTATGGGAGTGCCTCCTAGGCAGGTTATGGATGTTTTTGTTGCTGTTGTTTTGGAAGATGGAGCGTTCCCAGAAGTATTTTTAGAAATGACCTAAAAAAATATCAGTTCCACTTTTCTTATTAACAATCCTTCTGGTGAGGGAACACATCAAGCAGGTCCTGCTCATCCCCTGCTGAGATTACTGGCTCCGCTCGACTCTGTGTTGGAATATTTCCCATGGATGTCCTTGCAAGCCCTAAAGCAATATAATGCTGCACTAAAATGCTGGAAAAGGGGAGAGGGAGAGGAGATCAGAATAGAATCTGAAAGCAGAGATGGAACTTCCATACTCCTGGCAGAAGAGCTAAGCCAACTGATAAATCTTGGCAGCACAACTGAGTTTCCCTGTGCCTTCCATCCCAAGGATGGGAATGGACCAAGAGATGGTGGTGGCAAGGAATAAAGTGTAGCATCGGGGAGTATGCTTTGTACCTTATCTTTTGCTTTTCCTTCAGTCAGTTTGGTCTTTTCAGAGACAAAGAGTGTGCAACCGCAGAGTGTCCTACCATGCAAATGAAGAATTAGATCTGAAGGAGCCGCTGCCCCATAGGGCAGCGAGAGCTCCAGCGTCACATGAACTCCTAGTGTTTTGACAGCACTGTTGAGGAATGTGTACCTATAGCAGTGGCATTGGTGCTACCTGCGTTGCTGCAGGCAAACACAATCTGTGTCCTCATTAGATAAGTCTGGCTGCAACGGCAAAGCTGTTGGGAGGAGGAGAGGAGATGGTTTGCTTTCTGAGCTGGGGTGCCAGTTTTGCAAGGATTTGATGCCAACTACCATTTAGTTTGTTCTTGGAAGACGTTCACTGAGCTGCTAGTTGCTTGGAGGGAGGCTGAAATAAGCTGTAGTGTCAGTTTTGAAATCCAAAATACTTCCGCTTTATCTCTTCCGCTTAGTGCTTTGGCACACAGAATTGGGCCCTGGTGAACTGAGAAGAACTGGTTTCAGTGATTGGACTGTCCCGTCCCATGACAACGGCTGTAACGCTTATCTATGGCTAAGCAGCTTCTGCTTGTGAAAAGGCACAAAACCTCCCAACCCCATGGTTCCCGGGATATACACCTCCCAGGGTTTTAGCTAAAAGGGAGTTTCAGTGAGCCGTACGAAGAGATTAACACTAAGAGGATCTGCTGGCTGCTGCCATGGGAAGAAGCTCGCCTTCCTTTGAGCACCTCTGACATAAACCCCCCTAAAAACCTCTAAATGAGAAGAAAATGGTCTGAGCGCTTAGTGTCTAGATGGCAAATGCAAAATGCCACAAATCTGTCTGTTTCTGAAGCAAGAGTCTGTATACTTGCTGGAGGCAGAACTCTTTCTGCTGCTGTCTTTGGATGAATCCTTCTTGCTTTTTCTTTACTCTGACACGAGGCTACAGGCTGAAGACACGCTGTTCCCTTGAAAGCTGGTTGCAGTGTATTCCTTCTGGAGCTCATGAAAGGACACTGCGGCACATGTTCAAGAATCTTTAGCAGTCGTTATTTTCCCCGTTCGTTAGTTTGACTGCAGAACCACAGCCAGGATACATTCTGGGGTGATTAATTTCCCTGGGTAAACCCTCATGGTGTCAGGCTGCAGCACAATCTGCTGGGCACTATAAAGGGCTTGTACGTTGGTCTCAGTGCTGTGCAATTGCTGATGGTGAAAGGGATGATGTCTTGTCATGGCCATGGTGTAACTGCAGTTGGAACGACTGCTGGGTGTGTAACGAACCTGCCCTGTGGCGATCTGGCTGTGTGAAGCCTGTTAAAGTTTGTGTGAGTCCGGTGAAGGGATGGGTTCCTTCCCTGTTCAAATGTAAAGCCTTTCCCCCCTCATGCTATCGCTTCATTCCTTTGTAAAAGGCCCCTTCCTGGCTTTCCTGGAGCTCCTTCCAGTACTGGAAGCTGCTTTAAGGTCTCCCCAGAGCCTTCTCTTCTCCAGGCTGAACAACCCCAACTCTCTCTGCGTGTCCTCATAGCAGAGGGGCTCCAGCCCTCGGATCATCTTCATGGCCTTCTCTGGACCCATTCCAACAGTTCCATTTCCTTATGTTGGGGATTCCAGAACTGGACTCAGAACTCCAGGTGGGGGTCTCATGAATATTTTGGTCCCTAATACAGCAGCTACGGAAGTCACACTCTGGTTTTACAGCTTGCAGCACTTGGGTAGTGAGCCTAGAGTGTCATTCACATCATGTACTCTTAAGAATAGTTTGTTCTCCTGCCATAAAATGAAAGGCTATAAAATCTTGCCTTGAGCAATTAAAAGTCACATATATCTGTACGACACAAAGAATGTGCTGTGGGTCTGTAATTAATTAATGCTGCTGCCTGTGGATGGAGGGATGCATCATGGCTCTTGACTCAGGTGTGAGGCCGGTCCTCACACCTGAGTCAAAGAACGTTTTCTTGTGGTCGAGAAGGCAGCTGGTGCAGCTTTGGCAAGCTTTTGTTTAGTAAATGGTATTCCTGTACGTCTCTTACTGTATGCAATGATCTTTCCTTCCCCTACCCTTTTGCTTTTGATCGTTTCAACAGGAACTTCCTCAGGGTGGGGATATTTTCTTACGAGGTATTAAAACAAATATTCACCATCTTTGGTACTTTTCAAAGTGGATCTTGCTGGGCTGCGGGGGAGCCACATTAGGATTTAGAGCTATCAGCCCACCAGACAGCAAGCTGCACCCAGAGAGTGCTACCAAATAAATAAATGTAGTTATTAATGGGTAAAAAAAAAATCCTGTAGAACCTCTCTAGAAATGTTTTTGTTTTCCTCCCTGTGTCTGCGTTAGCATTGTAGCCAACAAAATGACCCTTCTTCCAGTTACTTTTGGGCAGGTGCCAGAAAACAAGCCTGTTCAGCCAAATATTTCCCTCTACCTCCTGCTTTTTGGACTTGGGTGCTGGTGCGTCAGCTGCTCTTCCGTGAGTGGTTTTGGCAGGGAGGTCTGGTTGAGAGAAGCGAGGAGATTCTTGTAGGGGTGGCAGGCTGGAAGATCAAGTGCAAACTGAATATCCCTACTGAGCTCTTCTGGTGCTTCTAAAGATGAGAAATCTAAGGCTCAGAAGCAATTTTTAAATTTGTAGTCAAATTTTTGTGTGTTATTGGGTAATGAAGTAGCAGGATCTCAGCTGAGCCTTTCCTTGATGGACAAGGCTCTGGACTAGGTGTGACCAGTCCTCTCGATCTCGCATGTTCTTGATAAAGGAACTTTTTTGAACAGCTCAACAGCAACATATGGTTCAAGAAACAGCTTTTCTGAGCGTCACTGCCATTTGCAGAGCAAGGGACTACATTGTGTGTGTAGTCAGAATGATCAGGCTTGTTTTGGAGGGGAGAACAGACACCGATCCAGACCTCCTTCCTTCCGAGTCTGTACTGCATGTGGAGTGCTTCTTGTAGACTTAGTTTAGAAACTCTTCCAGTTGCAAAGGGCTGGCTTCCTTTACCTTGGCCTGCACTGAGCAGCATCCTACGTGCGCTATAAGGTGCTGCACGATTTCCCTCTGTGTGCTGTACCCACTGAGCTCAAGTGGGAGTGGGCTCAGGTCCTGGTGAGCAGCTCTCACTGTGAGCTGAAAAGGTTTTTCAGCTTTGATTTTACAAACACCAGGGGAAACAGTAGGCTTCAGAAGGATTAGGCACCAGGTAAGGATGCAGAACAAGCGATAGGCAGCTCCGGTGGCTCAGTTAAGCGATCTCCATCTTGCTTTCTGTTCCCCACATGCATGAAAGGCTGATTTTTGTGAAATGAAATCCATGAGATGTGCTAATACCCGCTCTGGTGTGGATCAGGCTTAATGTAATAACTTCCCCCTCGTTTTCACTGGCTCTGCTGAGCAATCTCATGCACTGCAAACTTCTCTTCCCGTGAGTAGCAGGTATTGGCCCCCAGAGGCTTTGCTGTTAAACATTATTCCCCCCGGCTCCCCAACTGCCCGAGACAGGAGCTGGGGAGTGTTTTCCTGTCTTTTGGGGCATGATTGGCATTTCCATGTTAGAGGGAGACTTGCAAATAAATAAGTGTATGTTGAAAAAGAGGGGGTGTTTATTGTCTGGGCAGACCTCAGGTTGTATAAATCGGTCCAGCTCTGTCACACAGAGAGCTTTGAGGGATGCTGGTCGTTGCTGGGGCTCAGATCCTTTCCTAGCTCAAGGAGGAGCCAAGGAAGCTTTTTCCTCCCATCCAGTCTTGCCACTGATTCCAGCTGTGCCCCCCACAGTATGTGAGAGCATAATTATACGTAATGGTATTCGGTGTGTGGAGTGCCACACTGGATAATGAGCAATTAGGGGGTGACAGAAAGAGAAGGGGAGGGAACCCAGGGAGAGGAGTGGGGTTAGGAAGCATCTCAAACTTTGTGGAAGGAGGTGGTGTGTCTGTACTCACCGTCAGCTCAAGGGCTTCATTCAGGAGGCCGTTGCGCTTGCTGTGAAGGTAAGCATTGGAGCTGCCGGTTTTGGCCACTCGGATCCTTGCAAGCCGGGCTTTCTGTGAAGAAGGCAAACAAGCTGAGGTTATACTTTGGCATACCCAAGGATTGCTCCTGTGCTGGCAATACTAGGAGGAAGGGTATTTCAGGCTTTCCTTGTACCTGAAAAACCCTGTGGGTGAAATAAAGTAATGGTTTTAAACTAAGGGAGGGAAGATTTAGGATAGATATAAGGAAGGAATTTGTTACGATGAGGGTGGGGAGGCCCTGGCCCAGGTTGCCCAGAGAAGCTGTGGCTGCCCCATCCCTGGAGGGGTTCAAGGCCAGGTTGGATGGGGCTTGGAGCCCCTGATCCAGTGGGAGGTGTCCCTGTCCATGGCAGAGGGTAGAACTGGATGGGCGTTGAGGTCCATTCCCACCCAAACCATTCCATGATTCCATGAATAAGCATCTCTTGACCAAGTGGCAGAAGTCGCTCTGCAACAATGCGGACATTCAATGCTTCTCGTTTTCATTTACTCTTGACCTCCAGGCTGACTAGTTGGGTGATAAAAAGCATTCCAGAAAAAACCAAACAAGAAAAACTAGGGTCACCTCCTCCCCATTTGATCATGTGGTTGTCAGTGTTTTAGTTTTGCTTTTCAGTTGTTGCCTGATTTGCCCTTTTCTACTGTTAATTTATGACTCAAACACCATTAAAAGTAAATACATGAAATAGCTGGGGCTATTAAAAAATAATTACATTGTGCTGTAGTTTAAAATGCTGCATAATCTTTTAAATAACACGAGCTCGTGATTTTCCTCTCTAATTAGAGGTGCTAATGGGTAGACACTGTAGGAAGAGTAAAGCCAAGAGGCAAATATCTGCAGTGGGTCCAGAGTGTAATAATTCCAGGAGCTCTATTACTGTGCACACGTGCGTGCCTCTGACCCTTAATATTTGAAGATTTGTGTAACCTTAGGAGTTCCTGCTTAAGCGGATGGTTACTCAGGCAAAGGCACATACAGGATACTTGTTTGCAGCTTTAATTAGGTGACACAGACTGCGACTAGCCTGAAAAGTAGGTCTTCTTTTGACCCCCCCGAAATGGGGACATCCAAAATTGACTTTCTCTTCTATACTTCACCTAGATTCCATTGTCCCATTTTAACATTAAGACATCAAGTCAGTATGAGAGTGAAGTCTCTGATGAAACTCGCTCTGTGCTGGGGCTGAGGTGTCTCGGGGCTTCCTGGTCACTCTGGAAAGGGGCGCCAGTTGTGTTGGCAAGACGTAGACTGAGGATACAAAAAGAAAATGAAGTGGGTTCTTGAGTGTTTTTGAAGGCTTCCCCAAACTGCTGTGCTGCTCTAGGCAGTCCTGTGTGTATGAACTGGAGCAGAACCTACAGAGCCTGCTGCTGTCGAGGATGAGTTAGGGGGAGAGCACAGGGGTGAAGGGGCTGAAGGATGTTCCGTTTCCCAGTTACGTGGCATTGTCTTGCTGTTCCTGATAATTACACTTAAATTCCTTCCACTTGCCAGTATATGCTTTTGTCTCTGGTCCCTACTGTTTGCAGTGGTCTTATCCCTTCTCTGATTGGGGCTGTAGACTGGATCCATTGATGGATGTGTACAGCAAGGATCTGAATGCAACCACAGAAGTCTTCGGTTTCTTTCTGTGCTTGACAAAATATCAGCTCTTTTGCTGCAGGAATTACAAGAGTCCTCTGGCTTCACCTCACCTGTAGCAGGCAAGGCTTCATCTTCACCTTTGGTTCCATCGGTTGTTAAAGTGGGTTCAGTCTTAGGCTCTTGTAATCAACTTTATTCCCTTTGCCTCCAGGCTAGCAGGGGATCAAATATTAATAGCTGTACTCCACGTGAACTGGAGACTGTTCGTTTCTGAGGTCTGTTCCCTTTTCTCCTTTGAAACAGGGCCACTAGCTGTCTAAATAATTAAGGCCCATAGCTTTTGTAGTTTAGAACAGACATTGTTATTTTAAAAAATGTCAGTAGGGCAGGACAGAAGTTAATCCTATCCTCCTTACACAAAAGGCTGTCTGGGATAGACATGTCGTCTAACTCCGTGTCCCATTGTGATTAAATTTGGTAGATATCTTGATTAAGTCAGCTAGAGAAGTTAATTAGAATTGGTGCCTAAAATTGGTTTGACCCTCCAGACAGTTTCCCACATTGGAGTGGGAACAACTCTAAAAGCATAGTTCATATTTTTTATGTAAAAGTCTGTGCATGAACGCGCGTTATTTGGAAAGCGCATCTATGGACTGATGTGAGCCTTGTGTGGTATTTAGGGGTGTGTTATGTGTTTACGTGGGACGGAGTCGTTTGATCGTGCCTGATGGTAACAGAGGGTTTACACACAGCAGAGCTCTCCCATCTGGCCTTAAGTTGCACCAGAGCAGGTTCAGATTAGACATTGGAAACAATTTCTTCACCAAAAGAGTTCTAGGGGACTGGTGGAGTCTGCCCAGGGAGGTCGTTGGGTCACTGTCCCTGGAGGGATTTAAAAGACGGGCAGATGAGGCGCTCAGAGAGATTGTTCAGTAGTGGACAAGTACGGTTGGACTCAATGATCTCAAAGGGCTTTTCCAACCAAGTGACTCTGACTTCTGCAGTGAAGGTTTGTTGCTGGTTTATGTGGCTGAGCAAAGTGGATTGAGGACACAAAGGGCACCTGGCAGCAGTGTCAGATTTGGGTTGCAGTGTGGAGCGGGTACAAGCTGGCTGTTTCAGAGGAGGTGTGTGTTCTCTGTTGGAACGTGTTAGTTTGGACCTGGCCGGGAGGCTTTGGCAGAGCAGGCGAGGAATAAATAAATGAGAGGCAAAAGCCTTGAACTTGGGGCACCCGCTCGAGTGTTGAAGCAGCAGCATTCTGCAGGGAACTGTGCTCTGTACTGTCACACATTTCACTGTCAGAAACCTATAAAGTTAAGCTGATGGGGTCTTCTGAACTCTGCCAGCTTTTCACACATGCCGAGTATACTCTTGGAACCCCTGTCTTGCAGAGCTCAGTGCTCCTGGGCATGCAGGGCAGAAGGCAGACGAGTGGAGGACCATGGTTTTCTGGCCACCAGTTGCCGATGTCTTTGGAGCAGGGGGGATTGCTGTCTTCTGTGTCTTATCCCACCAGTGCAACAGACTAAAGGTCATTAGGGCCAGACCTGAGCTCACTGTTTCTGAATATAACCCCTGCACGGAGCGTCTAAAAAAGGCAAAGAAAATGGCACACAGTGAGTGGTGAGAGGAGTTGCTAGGAAACCACAGGATCTCAAAATGCACATGACCTAATCTGGAAGATAATTTATATGATGAAAATAATAATACTAATGACAGTCACTTACAGGTTAGAATGATTAATTTGGTTATCTTGTAGCCCACGTGCTTTTGAGACCTGGATGGAAGGCAGCTCTCTAACTTCTCGCTCCTTGCTGCGTCTTAAGAAACTGGAATCTCGGAAGAAGCAGGAAGGGCAGTGAAGCCCTGCGTGTGTGGAGGGTTGAGGTATGGTGGAGAGGATGATGTAAGTCGCTGTGAGTGTCCTGGGTATCTCAGTTTCCAGAAGGGATGGACAAAGGAGAAAGAGTAGCCTGTCTTCATCTTTTGGCTGCTTTGGAGAAGTGCAGGAAGCAGGAGTTGCTGGCTAGGAAAAGTGCTTACCAGATGGCAGGCCCAGGAAACAGCTCATAATTATTTATTAATGATTTCTATCTAGTTCTTATGGAGATGATGTTCACGCTTGATTCATGCGGTACAATAACCTATTAAGTTACAACCTACGATATGATTTCATATCTGCCAGGCATCTTCAGCTTCCCAGATCCTCTGTACTTGAGCTTTCCCTTCGAGCCTTCTCTTCTTTAGGCTTAACAGTCCCAGCGATCTTGGCCTTTCCTCATATGAGAGATGCTCCAGTCCGTATCCCATCCAACTGGATCTGCTAAAACCCCACAAAGAGCATCCCTGGCAGAAAATGCAGCTATGCTAAATAATTTCCAGTGAATTAATTAAGAATTAATTACATTAATTCTTCAATAATTAGTAGTTTGAATATGAGCAGAAATATTGGTGAGTCCAGTGGTGCAGTGGGTGGGTACCAGTGCTCTCTGAAGGCTGAAATGAAGCTCTTCTCTAAAGTAATCAACAATACTTCTGATCTGTTTTTTGTTTCATAGAGTGGTTTGAGTTGGAAGGGACCTTAAAGATCACCTGTTCCCAAGGTAGAATATCACAGCCATTCAGGCAGTGCTTGATTTTTCTTGCATTTATCTGTATCTGTTGCTAGGTTGAGTCCAGAAGTAACTTCTGTTATTTTAACCTTTTCCTCAAGTAAGTATGAGCGTCTGGACTTCCCTTCCTCTCAAATCTTTGTTAAACGTAGCTCAAAAGCTGTTTAAATATTCTATCATTTTTGCATATTGTGAAGCTGCCCATGGAAATGAGATAGTGTAGAACTCATTATATTCCTATATAATTTGATAGAACCACTTACAGTCAGACCTTGATCTTATTTTGGGCCTCTTCATTACTTTCCAGAGATGAAAAATTCCCCTCCCCTCCTCTGTGGCTCTCCTTTTAATCCTACCTTACCCTTGGCACTATTAAAGCAACAGAACATCATTTCAAACACTCTATTGTTTAATCTTTTCCAACACCGAAGAACGCAATGTTCGATCTATTTATAGCACAATGCACAGAATAGGGAATTCAGTGGCTCTCGGCTTCTCCACTATTCGTGGATCTCTTGGCTGATCGAACACAGAACTTGGAAAGTCGTCCAAGACCTGCAGGACCATCGGGAAGCTGTGGAGCGCCAAGACCAGTCCCCTCCAATGACAAAAATCCTTTTGGATGTTTTGGGTTTTAAATTAAGATATCGGAATGTATCTGGAAACATATTATATAACGTAAACATCTCAAGAAAAGAGCCTCCTGTTTTTCTGCATCATTAATGGAGAGGTTTCTCTTCTCCATTGTTCTCGAACAAGGTTCCGTGTTTCACCGCAAGCAAAGCCTGGGGAGCATCTTTGTGCCTGTGATTTATCTGTCTGTGTTGCCAGAGCTCACTTCTATAATGTCTTTCACACAGCTCACACCCCTAATTAATAGCTATAAAGTATTCAGGGGATGGAGAAATTAACAGAATTTGATCTGGTGTCACATGCTGACTTACTAGACCTGATATATGAGCACTAATTAATGGTGTGGAGGCCTGTGGTTCATTATGGAAAATGAAGGCAATTGCTTCATGCAGTGCTGCTCTCACCTTCCCTGGGACGATGGTGAGAACTCGGAGGGGGGGATAGGGATGCTGACCACAAAACCTTTATATGAAACTTGAGAAAACTAATTGAACTTGTAGAACTTGTGCCCTTCATGCATGGGGTGAAGCCCAAGGTAAGAAGTGATGGTGGGGCTGTGTTCCTGCCTCGTTGGCAGCAGCTGGAGGATGTGTTGGCCCTGATGAGCAGGTAACCACCAGCAGCAAGGACAGGCAGCAAACAGAGTTAAGCACCCCCACTACAAGAAGGACGTTGAGGGGCTGGAGTGTGTCCAGAGAAAGGAACAGAGCTGGGAAGGTTCTGGGAGCCGCTGAGGGACCTCAAGCTATTTAGCCTGTAGAAAAGAAGGCTGAGGGGAGACCGCATTGCTCTCTGCAGCTCCTTGAAAGGAGGTTGTGGTGAGGCGGGTGTTGGTCTCTTCTCTCAATTAACAAGTGATAGGATGAGAGGAAATGTGAGCTTCCAGCATTTGCTGTCAAACTAAAGTTGCTCAGAAACCATCAGCTGACAATGGAGTGGCTCTGCAGGGGAAGCTGCTCCTGGTGGTTTCTGGGGGGCAAATCTTTTGCATTAGGCTTCTGGGTGAAAAAATACATCACGCAATCCATCCCACGGTCCTGTTTGATAAGTGAAGACTCTTGGAATGTGTCTCAGCTTGCATCCTTACGCTGACAGCCACAACACATTGTCTGTGTGCCTTGGTTTGGCAGATGAGGAGGAAAGAAGCTGCCCACTGTGTGGTCCTGGGCCCTGGAGGCTTCAGCTTCAGCAGAAATTGTGGCTCTGTGTTGCTCTGGCCTTTGTGCATTTTCGCATCACTGTGTGTTCCTGCAGGAATGGCTCCTCATTGTCCCGACTCAATCTCTAACAAAGCTGATGCTTCATATGTGGACAGAAATATACTGGTGCCTGGATAACAGAGCTATCCATAACTCATCCAATTGCTCTTTATTATTGTATTTATTTGGAGTTATTGCTGAATTTGGTCTTGATTGCTGCACTTCCATGGAGAGCAGGTGGCTGGAATCGCCACCAGGCAGTGGCCTGTGACAGGGAGGAATGGGGAGCTCTTTCCTGGGGAGCAGCGTTGCATTGAGCTGCTTTTCCTCCCTGTGCAGCACCGGCAGGCTGTGATTTCCCATGCAGAGATTTTGTTGGAGATTTTGTTGTGAGTTTTCTGCCTGCTCTTGATTTCCTTGCCTGGCTGTGAACCATTCTCTGCCACCATTTACTGCGGCTCCGCTCGCTGCCCGTGGCGGGTCGGGGAGCACGTGCTGTCCTTGCCTCCCACTTCGAGTCAGCGCGAGTTGCTCATGCGAAGGCTCAGATAGGGAAATTGAAACCTCTGGCTATGGGTAGTGTTATCAGATAGCTTCACTTTATAACAGGAGTTATAAACTTTATGTACAGGAGTGAACTCTGCAAGAGTCCACCGAGCCAGGATAAGTGAGTTTATCCCGGTTTTATGCCTGAAAACCCTGAGTTGCAGAGAGAGAAACATGGAACGGTGATGCTGCTGCAGCATCAGAGTTAGTCAAACCAGTGAGGAGACCAAAGAGGAGGGCAGACTCCTGGGCGTGCCTGGAGAGGACCTGCTTTGTGCTGATTTAGAGCTTGGTGTGATGCTCAAGTTCCCAGCAGTTACTGTTTGGGATTTTCATGACCCTCAAACAACAAAGGCTCGTTCTGAGTCAGACTTCGCAGACCACTGTTGCTGCGTGGGGTGGGAGGATTGTAGCGATGAGAGCGTAGGAGTTCTGGGGTTGGGCTGTGTAAGACCTCTGGCAGTGTGTGAGCAGGGAGGCTCTGCAGAGGCCCTCTAGACATGTGTGAGTGGACTACAGAGCGTTCTGATCCTCCGATTAGAGGACTTGGAGACCTTTATTGCTGTCCTGGCACCACATGTCAGGAACGACTTGTTCTTCATATGCCTATCACTGTCATGGTACAAGTTAGTAACTGCAATAAGCTTTGCTACCTCTTACACCCACATTTAATTATCTCTGTTGTTGACTAGATGACCTTCATGATCCCTTCCAATCCGAACCATTCTATGATACATTCATATCTGTTAATCTAGACATGACCATATCTTGCAGGTGGAACAGGGATGTTTGAGCTGCATTTGGTAACGTAGGCTGAGTACTGCATGGGAACAAATGCCCCCAACCCGCTCCATCCCATGTTGCTTATGCAGGCTGGTAAAATTAGCTGGTTAATAAAGGTAACAGCAAAGAATATGATCCCTAGAACCCGGTTCCAAAGTAGAACCCGGGCTTCCTAATGTTTTTGGCATGTGGATCTCCTTGACAAGGTGATTTCAGCTGGTGTTTATGTAGACATCTGGGCTGAAGCGGGCAGCATCGGCCGTTACAAGTCCTCCCAACTGTGCGAGAGAGCAGAGCCATCTGGCCAAAGGCTGCCACGCACAGCCTGGCCCGACGGTGGGTGGGGAACGGGACACCCGTGATGAGCGGGGAGGGACTTGAGGATGGGTTAGGCAGGTTTTATATGTTGCAGGCTGTTTTCAGGTTATGACTGAGGCATGAGAAAGGGCCTTAGGGCATGAAGCAAATGTGGAGTGTCTTCTGGATCTGTGTAGAAATTATTTTATCTGGGCATAGGGCCACTATTGACACCAGGATTCATATTTCGGTGTGTGGGCTTGTTTGGAGGCTGAACCTATTGGCTCCAGCTCACTGATTTCAGTCCTTCCCATCGGAGGAGGCGTCTTATTGTCTTCTGCAGTTTGGGACCCAGGGAATTTGAACTAGCTGAACGGATGGAAAATGCCACTTTGATTTCTTGGATGATATGAAAGAAAAGAGGAAGGATTCCTGCTTGGTTTTTGTTTGTTTTTTTTTCCTCCCTGAATGGTGTGAGGGAATGTGACAAACACCAGATGGGAAACAGGAAGAGGGAGAGGTACCTGTCCAGCAAAAATGAAATATTCTTCTATAAAAATAATTCGAAAAAGCTCTTTTCCCCTGTCAAAATGTTAAATATCATCAACAACACAAACATATTCCACACAGATTCACTGTAGTTGAAAAAACCCATGGTTTTTCTTTAAATGTCAGCCAGATCCAGTTTTAACTTCATTGTTTCTCTCTCTCCTCAAGATCCCAACCCCAACCCCTGCTGGGATCTGAGTCACGTTCCGTCACTGAGCTCTCCTCAGACAGCTCACAGCTTTGCTCGAGTCACTACTTCTGGCCTCTCTATTCATGCGCTGAAGTTCACTAACCCACCTCCAAAATTCAGGGTGTCAGCTGAGAAGCAGAACATTTTCAAAGCTGACTCCCCTGCTCTGTAGCAAATCAATTATTATAATGGCCTTGTTACTGACAGGTGTGTGGGCCGCCTTTCTTGTGGGGACGATGATGACATAACTCTCGTATTAAGCATTCTCTTTCTCACCATCTTCCCTCTTCATCTGCTCTGCTGACTGCAGCCCTGTTTTCCGTGCTGTTAAGGTGATGGCTGGGTCTGGAACAGCCCGATTCTAACGTGCCTCTTGCGGAACAATTGGGAAGACATTAGTGTCTTTACTTTTCCTTCCTTTTTGGCTTAAGCCTCTTCTAAGCATCTCCATAGCTACCCCTTCATCAGCCTGCAGGGTCATAGCTGCTGTGTGCCACCATCTCGCTGTTAGGAATAACCTTCCTCCATCTATTTCCTCCCACCAACCTCCATCTGAAAACGTGCAGCTTCTTCATTCCTGTCTTCTGCCGATGCTGGCTCTGCGATTGCTGTAATTCACCCACCAGGCAATGTGTCCACTTCTCTGCATCACTTGATTTGTTCTCTGTGCTCCTGGACAGCCCGTGGTACCATCTTCAATTTTATATAGCGTGGTTTGAGTTGGAAAGGACCTTTAAAGCCCACCCAGTCCCCCTATCATGGGCAGGGACACCTCCCACTGGATCAGGATCTCCAAGCCCCATCCAACCTGGCCTGGAACCCCTCCAGGGATGGGGCAGCCACCACTGCTCTGGGCAACCTGGGCCAGGGCCTCCCCACCCTCACAGCAAAACATTTCTCCCTAAGATCTCATCTCAATCTCCCCTCTTTCAGCTGAAAACCATTCCCTTCATCCCCTTCCTGCCCTCCCTGATCCACAGTACTTCCCCAGCTCTCCTGGAGCCCCTTTCAGTGCTGGAAGCCACTCTAAGGTCTCCCCAGTGTATTCTCTTCCCCAACTCTCTCAGCCTGTTTATGTGAGAGTGGCCCTGCAAAGTTATTTTATTTCATCCTGGGTAGTTGTTCCCTTGCCTAAATCAGGGTGTTTGGTTCTTTCTTGGAAACTTATAGCCTGGAGGATGAAATGAGAAGCCTCTTTCAAGGATTATGCAGTACATTGCTTGTTCTCATAGAGCCAAAGGCCAACAGATAATAAATGAAATGAATTGAACAGACTAAGAAGCTGTAGTCCTTAAAAGCGTATTTACTGCAGACCTGAACCCAAGCCCTGTGATTACTGGAGTTCTATATTCAGTGTCAGTTTAGCCCCTGTGAAATGCACGACTAAACCCAGCCTAATCCCTCTGAGATTATCACCCATTTCAGGATTTTGGCTCATTTAGCAAATCTGACTGTTAAACGAGACATGCACTGCAGTTTTCCACAGCTTCTGAGCAGTTTACATTTCTCCCCTCTCTGTGCTCGTGGGAGGAGGCGTTGCCTATGGTGGAAGGGGCATTTTGTTATCACCTCCCATTTCCGAACGGACAGGGATGTTGGAGCTGATGGGGTCGTACTGCAGTTTGGGGATATACCAAAGGGCCCTGTAGTTGTCTTCTTTGAAGCATCATTCAAGGAACAGGGAAGCCCAGTGAAACAGACTGACTTCGTGCTTAGCACAAACTTTCCAGCTGAGGGACCCTAGTTGGTTGTTTTAAAGCTGGACAAAAATAAGAGTCACTGGATGTGGGGGATTAAGGACCATCAAAGGCTCCCATAACACTTGAAAAAACAACTTTCTTGGGTTATTTTCACTAAGATCTAGTGTGTTCTCCTTCCTTCTTCCTTTTCTGTTACTCTTTGTGCAAAGACAGGGCCTTTAGTTTTTATTACTCGTTCTCTACTTAAAGGCACGGGATTACATTGCCCATCAGCAGCTGGAGTTTACTCCAAAAAGATCATTCCTGCAGGATTTTTGACCAGTTTCCGAGTTCAGAGTTCTACAACACTCCTGTAAACCTTAGCAGAGCAACTGCACTGCTGGGATCTTTGCACTAAACTCAAAGGCTTCACGTGTTCTATTCCCTACCAGATTATCTGGCAATCTTTCAGCCTCATGTTTCGTTATGGCCCTGCTGTGGTGGGAATAACGCTGTGGCTTGGGGCCACAACAGTCTCCAGTTTCAATTTCTTCACTGAAGTTCTAAACGATGAACTGCTTTATTTTTTCTACTGCTGCTAAAGGAGCAGCGTTTCGGTAGCTGTTAGAAGCTGCCTCTGCTTTCTCTTTGAGGATTGATAAGTGGGAGGTGTGGTCCACAAACCAGCACTGGATCCTTGTCTCCTTCACATTGCAGCAAACTGAACACAGAGGCTCCAGCATCATCTGAATTACAAAGTCATTCTGTTGTCAAGCCTTTTAAGTGTCAAATTCCCTTTTAAAACCAAAGGCTGTGACATTCACTGAAGAACAGCATTGTTTCAAAGTCAGGAAGGTCTATTCTTAGCACATCAGTCAAAAAGGAGGGGAAAAAAAGAAAGAAGTCTTTGAGGAAAAAACAATTTTACCAAAATGAACCTTGTCAGGAATGATCAATTTATCTTCCACTCAGACTGACCTGGTCCTTGCTCCATGCCAGAGGACAAAATCTGATGACATAGCACAATAAATTAAGCTAGCCAGATCTCCTTGTAATTAATTCTCTTGCAGCGTGGGTTTGGCAAGGAATAATTCATCTTCAGGGTGTTTAAATCACTGGTAGCTTGGAGTTGGGTGGGTTTTGCCTTTTTAAGGAACATTTCTCCTTGGTTAGAAGAATAGGTAGCCACCTCTCAGTACTTTTTGTGCTATTGAAATGCCTCTTCCTGCTAGACCAATGCCTCCTCAAAACTTAGAGACAAAGTTAAGACAGGGTGATCACAACCCAGAGGGACATCGGGGCTGTGCTAAATATTCCTGTTTTCTGGAGTGCAGCCCCTCTGAAAACCCCCAGTGCTCTGAAGAGCCCGGGTTTGCTTACACCCTGACTGTCACATCTGTGAATCTCAGATTGGAAAACATCAGTTTGAGTTGATAAAAGTAAATAAATGTGATCTATAGCCTAATCTTGAAACCTACTTTTATGTTATAATAGTTATGATTCTTGAGCTAAAAAACTTCTCAAATATTTATACTAATGCACATCTTACACATTATTTATCCTTCAATTAAATGGGGAAAAAAATTTATTTGGCACATGAGAAACTTGAGAAGGATGTCTGTTATTGTTTCAAAGCTGGATCCACTAAACTCTGCTTCCAAGGACCGGCTTTTCACTCAAGGACTGGGAGAGGGCAAAGAGCCTTTTCCAGCTTTCTTAAAAAAGCCATGCAACTGTCATAGAATCAGGGAAAGGTTTGGGTTGGAAGGGACCTCAAAGCCCATCCAGTTCCACCCCTGCCATGGGCAGGGACGCCTCCCACTGGCTCAGGGGCTCCAAGCCCCATCCAACCTGGCCTGGAACCCCTCCAGGGATGGGGCAGCCACCACTGCTCTGGGCAGCCTGGGCCAGGGCCTCACAGGAAAGCATTTCTTCCTAAAATCACACCTCAGTCTCCCCTCTTTCAGCTGAAAACCGTTCCCCCTTATCCTCTGCCTGCCCTCGCTGACCCAGAGCCCCTCCCCAGCCTTTCTGGAGCCCCTTTCAGCACTAGAATGTCTTTGTATCTGTAATTGGATGAGGGCAGAACTTTAACTGTTACCAGAAGGTTTCTATCCCTGAAGCAGGGATTCAATTCTCTGGACGATGGTGCTGGGAAAGGTATGCTGTCAAAGTAGATCCTTGATGTCCCTTTGTACGTCCTGCCCATCTCCAGAGAGACTGTCATGGATGTGCTTCTGCCTTTTGCGTTCTCTTTAGTATTCATGCAATGATGATCATGTGAAAATTACTCACACTTCTGACTTGAGAAAAGTTTCTTAGCCCAGAAATTCATCCAATATCAAGAGAATTAGAAATGCAAATGGGGGGAAATTATACACTGTATGTGTCAATGCAGCAAATCTCATAAAAGCTGCAGTCAATCATGTTGGCTTCAAAGGTGGGGGCATGTTCCCTTGTCACCAAGTGGATCACAGTCCGACGGGTAAAGGAAAAGGTGAATCGGAACAAGAAAGCTCAGTTTGCTGCCTGGAGAGGAGAGCAGCCTCATCTGAAGGTGTAGACCTGGAGTTGTTCTGGAGCTTATTTACACTGTGATCCGTGCATGACTCTTGTTTATTTATTGTTCTGCTAAGGTATTTGCTACCTGGGCTCTACTGTAACTTGGGTTCTGTCTCGCACTGTGTTTACGTGCCGTTGCAACAGAACAAGTGCTTTCTCTTCAATTATTTAGCTGGGCTATTGCATGCTGTCCTCTATGTGAGAGCTCTGCTTGTGCGTTGCCATCTAGCACGTCCCTGTTGCAAGCTAAACCCAGGTCCCTTCTGCCTGTGTGCAGCCTCGCATTAAATAACCCACTCTGCTCATCATTTAAATTCATTAAATGAATGTAATGATCCGTCCTGGCTCCCCACTGCCCAGCTGCTGGCTGAACAGCGTGAGGTACTGAGTGGACTTCATCCTGATACCTTTAGATTTTCCGTCTCTATTATGCTGTGTGACTAACCAGATAAACAACTCTTCTCTCAGAACCACCTCCCAGCATCACTGCAGTTCTCTGTGGCGCATACCTAACGCAGGTGCTGTAAAACCCAACAATGACTTGGACATTGCAACTCATTCCCATGTGATTCTGTCTCTCTGCTACTCTCCTTATGTGTTTTGACTGCCAAATTGTGTGGTTTTGTAGGTCTTGTATCTCAGCTCTGCTGTCAGCTCCCTGAGATGCCAGAAGTAGGCACGGCCCAGATGCTTGCCTGAAGCAGAAATAGCACATCTTTCTACTACTACGCTCCAGCAGGTCCCTGGAGTCTTGAATTTCTGGCAGACAGTGTTCCATAGGGAGAAAAAAAAAAAACCCAGACTTTTACTTTGCAGGTGTTGTAAAAACCCAATTCTGGTTTTGGTGTGACTTTTAGGGGCTGAAATAGAGGTCTAATACATCTGATGTACTTTTGCAGTGAATGAGTGAGCTTAATCTGGGGAGGGGCTCTTGATCAGGGAGTGCAGGAATAGGGGAAGGGGGAACAGCTTTCAGTTGAAAGAAGAAAGATTGAGATGAGGTCTTAGGAAGAAATGTTTTGCTGTGAGGCACTGGTACAGACTGTCCAGAGCAGTGGTGGCTGCCCCATCCCTGGAGGGGTTCCAGGCTGGGTTGGATGGGGCTTGGAGCCCCTGAGCCAGTGGGAGATGTCCCTGCCTGTGGCAGGAGTGGGGCTGGATGGGCTTTGAGGCCCTTTCCAACCCGAATAATTCTATTCTATTGTATTCTTATACCAGTAGAAACTGTTCATATTCAGGAATATTCAGTGATCTGATCTTGCCAGCGGCTTTTGTGTATTCCCAGTGTTTTGTCTGTGTTGTTGAGGGGGTGAGTGTACTGATATGTATGAGTTCCTGCATGAGTGTTTTCAAAAGTCCAGGGCAGGAACCAAGCCGACAGAAAGATTCACAGCTTCTGTTGACTGCCTAAGGGTTTATGAGCATATGCATATATTTAATTTAGCAAAGGTAGGCAATAAGAGCCCCACTGCTTCTAATGGATAAACCATCCCAGTAAATGATGTGTGCGATGACCTGACATGAGTTTGTGTGGGCACGGGCAGCTGGAAGGGTGTGGGAGGGCTGTCTGCACGCCTGTTGGTGGGTGGACAGTGCAGTACTCGGAATTATTGGGGTGTCCCGTGAGGAGCAGGGGCTGGGGTTTCCTGGTGGCCACGCGGGACGCTTACCTTCTGCGCTCGTCGCTTGTCGGCTCTCTGGTTCTGGTGGTAAATCCGGCTGAAGTTGGAAACGATGACTGGAACCGGTAGAGCAATGACCAGCACCCCACTCAGGGAACAAATGGAGCCGAAGATCTTCCCGGCAATTGTCTTGGGCACCATGTCACCATAACTGGAGGGGAAGAAGAGAAAAGGGAAGCCCCTCCCTCAGACAGTGGCAACAAAAGCCTTTTCAGGTTCCCTGGGCATGCAGCAACCTGCGTGTCCAGGTTGGACAGTAAAGCTTAGAAACCCACCATGCAAGGAACAATTCCTGCAGTGTTGTCATCCCAGAGGTGAGTTTACACCATGCTTTGGCAAGGAATTAAGCGAGAGGCACTTTTGCTGCAGAATAAATGCACCAGTTCAGGCAGCTGCTGTGTATGTTAAATTCACATCTTTGCTCATTCTGTACCTACTCCTCCTTGCAGATGAGCTCTAACTAGCTTGAAACTGTGCTGCTGCTTGTGAGCAGGTTCACGTATTTCATTCCTTTTGTATCCAGGTGCAAATGAGCACTGATTTACACTTCATGCCAAACTCCAGCAGCTTCCTTGCCCTCCGTACAGTCAAACTTGGGGTTTGTTTCAAGCCTAGATTCAGTAAAGGGCGAATGCTCAGGAGGAATTCTCCAGCCTCGAGAAGAGAAAGCTCTGTGGAGACCTTACAGCAGCTTCTAGTGCTGAAAGGGGCCCCAGGAAAGCTGGGGAGGGGCTCCTGGTCTGGGAGTGCGGGGAGAGGACGAGGAGGAGTGGTTTTGAGCTGAAAGAGGGGAGATTGAGATGAGATCTTAGGAAGAAATGTTTTGCTGTTCAGGTGGGGAGGCCCTGGCCCAGGGTGCCCAGAGCAGTGGTGGCTGCCCCATCCCTGGAGGGGTTCCAGGCCAGGTTGGATGGGGCTTGGAGCCCCTGAGCCCGTGGGAGGTGTCCCTGCCCATGGCAGGGAGTGGGGCTGGATGGGCTTTGAGGTCCCTTCCAACCCAAACCACTCTGATTTTGTGAATATGAGAGCAGCTGAAAAATCCTCTGGCAACTCCCTGCACTGTGTTTGACCCAGCAATTGTCATTAACAGTTGTAATTTATATATTAGATAATACCAGCAGAATTCGAGCTGGAATAACCCATTTTGCATGGATGGAAGATGTTGCTGGTTTGGGTTCTGCACAACAGGTACCTCCACTCCCATGGGTGCTTATTTGTGTTTTTATGTTACAAAAGCTTTCTGCAGCAGTTTTATAGTTTAAAAGCTTGAGCTTAATATTGTTCTGCGAAGAAAACCAATGTGCTTTGCCTTATGGCTGCTTGCCTGTGCCATAAGAAGGAGCATAGCCGTTATTCCCTCATGGAACACGCAGTACTGGAACTGCTTTGGGACTCGGGCACCTGATCGACTGCGCTGGCTCCCCGAGAGCTGCCTTACAGTGAAGGTCCTGGGGTTGTTGGATTCTGATTTATAGTTTGGCCTGGCAGAGGTCCCCATGTTGCATCCCAGGTGGTTGGAACCCTTAATTCCAACTGACTTTGCAATCAGTCCTGGTTTCCCCATCCCACAGCGTAACATATCTAGATGTTGGCAATGCAGATGTTGTGCCTTGCGTTCAGCGATGCAGTGGTAACGTCTACAGTTGACTTCGCTGCTACCTTCTGTAAATGGCTCGCAGGGAAATAAAAACCCATCCAGAAAGCTAGATGTGGATCGCAGTGTGTTCTGATCGTGTAACAAAAAGCTCGTTTGCAGCTAATGGCCCTGGAGAGCGATAGGGACATTATTAGCAGAGCCACTGACTGAATTTACCGGCTGCGTTTCGCTGAGCCATTTATTACCTGCCTGCGTGCAAATGTGTATTAGTATCAATATTCATTGAAGCAATTTTCATCTGGAGGAAAGGGAAAAGCAAGCAGGCAAATAACAACAGATTGTACAATAAATCTCTGGCACCGCAATGACTGTGTGTGAACCCCGGAGCACAGGAATTCCCAGAGCACCTCTGTGACTCAGGAGGGCAAGTTGTACCCTGAAATCCTGCTACGAGCAGGTTTGTGACCTGTCTGCACCTGGAGTAGTGGAGAGGTCCTCGGCACTGCAGCGTGTGGAAGTTTTGCAGCGGACAGGATGATAAAATCTGGACTTAAGGAAGGCATTCTTTGTTTCAGGGTGCTGGAGGTCTGGAGAGCCCCTTAGCTACTGTCTCATAGTATCTGGGATTTCCATGCGCTTCTTTGAGCTCATAGAATCATGGAATGGTTTGGGTTGGAAGGGACCTCAAAGCCCATCCCATTCTACCCCCTGCCATGGGCAGGGACACCTCCCGGTGGATCAGTGTGCCCAATATTCTGGTGTTTGAGGCAGCAAAAATTGAAAAGCAATACAAAGCAGTGCATAATTCTATGGTCATCCTCGCTGGGCTCTCACACTCACTCCTGTTCTAGGAGAGGCTTGGGTGCAGGCATTTCTCTGGCTTTTTCAGCTGGGTAGTTCGCGTGTATATGTGTAAATGCTTCAGGCTTCGCTAGCAAGGGCTGAGTTATCCCAAGCAGAATCCTCCCCCTGGCTTCACCGGCATTAAACCTCTGAATACCTCAAATCAATACAATGCTATTTATGTCCATTAACTTGTTAGCTGCTGCTTTATGCACCGGTAGTTTAAAAGCTCTAGCTCTGTGGTGAGGTCTTCTATCTTGCTTTAACTCTGTTCCAAAAAAATCTTACTTTTCTCTTGCCGTCCCTTAACACAGTAAAGCTGAAAATTAATCACATGCCTCAAACATGATCTCAGTGACCCGGAGCACAGAGAGAAAGCCCTTTGGTGTGTCTGTAGAGAGCATAATAAGAAGTGTCTGGTTCAGAGTCTGCCTGGTAGAGTTTTGTTCTTGCACGCAGACTGAGAGTTATCTCATTACTCAGGACCTCAGAGCTTTAAAACACCACTAGGAAAGATCAAACTGTCTTGGAGCACAGAGTTTTTTTTTTTTTTCTGGGGAGATGTAGAACTTCATTTGCAAAACTATTACGAGAGGTACTGCAAGGAGAAGTTTTGTGCTGGTTGGAGCAGCCGAGCAGGAGCAAGAACTAAACCTGTATTTGTAGCACTGACTTGTGGATGTGCTGTGGAGCTCTCTGAGCAGAGGGCACTGCTGCAGTGGTCCCTCCTGGATTGCACGGCATGCACCGAATCACAGATTGGGAGAGACCTCAGGGATCATCTGGTCTAACCTCTTGGGTGATCTCTAGTTTAAATGAGATGGCTCAGCACCCTGTCAAACTGAACCTTAAAAGTGTCTGGTGTAGAGGAATCCACTGCTTCCTTGGGGAGATGATTCCAACATTTCACTGTTCTCATGAGGAAAAATTGTCTTCTGGAATCCAATCTTCTGGATTCTCCCCAGGAGCAACTTATACCCATTACCCCTTGTCTTTTCCAAGGGACTCCTCATAAAAAGGGAGTCTCCATCCTCTTGGCAGACACCCTTTATGTATTGGTATGGGATAATAATGTGTCCCCGAAGCCTTCTCTTTTCAAGGCTGAACAAACCCAGTTCTCTCAGCCTTACTTTGTATGGGAGGTTTCCTGGTCCTCTGACCACCTTAATACCCTTTCTCTGGACGCTCTCCAGCTGCATCCTTTTTGTATAGCAGGGACCAAAACTGGATGCAGTGCTCCAAGTGCTGACTAGAGTGGAATAATGCCTCTTTCTCTCTGCTCGTGATGCCCTTCTTGATGCACCCCAGCATCCCGCTGGCCACCTTTGCTGCAGCACACTGTTTGCTCACGTTCAGTCTGTTGTCTACCAGGACACTTGCAGCCGTGTTCTGTGGCTTCCCTGGACCAGCCTGTCGTGTGAGTGGTCCTGGTGTTTGAAGCCTGATGTAGATCTCCTTGCCTATAATGAGTGGCCTCCCTTTGACTTTGACCATGATGGGGTTTGGACCGAACCTATAAAGTTGCAATTGTTCTGCTCTGGTATCGACATTTGCAGCTACTGCAATATTAATTGCTGGAGCAACTATTTTTGTCCTCAAGGGTAGCATGAGGTACTAATGGCCATGTGGCATATTTATAACCGATACAGCGCCAAACAATCACAGGTATTGGATTTCAGTTAGTACTAATTGGGCATTTTAAACCCAAAACTTCTTTTCCCCAGACTGGAATGAGAGAGCTCAACTTTCCTATTAATTTGTTTAGTAAAAGGCAACTTGTCACCTTAAAAAATTCTTCTACAGAAAATTCATTTTAAGTAATTCATCAATAATCTCATTAGAGTAGTGACAAGATAGAAGAGTTGGGTAATGATTAACATTCAGAGGGTCCAACGGGATGCTGGAGCCTGCAGTAAAACAATGATAGGCTGTAAATTCAGTAGACTTTTTAAATGTGACCTCTACTAAATCTTTTCAGCTTTCTGTACCACAGTTCCCCCTTTGTGAGATGGCAGTTGGTTACTGGTTCTGTGCCTGCTTGGTTAAGGAGGTTCCTGCCCCTCCAGGAGCTGCCTGCGTTCTGAATATTTCCGACATCCAGCAGTGACCCCGATGCGCAGTGTGGTTGTAGAGAAATTTGGAGTAAACATGCTCTGCGCACGGCTCTGCTCGTCCAGAGAGAATGGTTTTGCGTTGCCTGGATCAGATGTGGAACACTTTAAACTAAGGGAGTGGAGGGTTAAACTTGGATATAAGGGAGGATTTTTTTTTATCAGTGAGGGCGGTGAGGCACCGGCACAGGTTGCCCAGGAAGGTGGTAGATGCCCCATCCCTGGAGACATTCAAGGTTGGAGGGGTCTCTGAGCAACCCTATGTGATTGAAGATGTCCCTGCTCCTGCAGGGGGTTGGACAGGGAGACCTGAAGAGGTCCCTCCCAACCCAAGCCGTTCCATGCCTAGAGATAAACAGCTTTCCTATTTATTTGGCCTGGAATCCAGTTAAATGGCAGTGGTTTCAGCTGGTTTTCGGTTGCTGGATTGGTTGCTCTGCTTGCTGGCTGTGCTAGGAGAGACACGGGTGCTGCCAGAGGAGCACTGGGGTGCATGAAGGCGTGTGGCCTTTGGCAGGAGCTGCCCTTGTTGCCGCAGTCCTTTCTGTGCTCTCTATGCACTCACAGTGATTCCAGAGCCTCCACTCGTGTATCCCATGTTTCAAATGACATCGCTATTGTTTGTCTCCTTGTCTTCTCCTGGTGTCCCTTCAAAGCCCTATTTCCTACCAAGGAAACGCTATGAATGCCAACACTCTTACTCGCTGTACACATGATATAAAGTTCAGATAAAGCCTTAAAAGGACAAATCAGAAAAAAAAAGATAGGCAATGACTCCTAAGCAGTCACTCTTTAGACTGGAAAAGACTGTGAATGCAGCGTTTCGACACCTTTTTTGTTTGTACTGTGACTCCTGTGCTCTTTCCATGTACAAGGGGTCGTATGTCACTCTCCCTAATTAGCAGCTATTAGCCTTGACAGCATAATGTGTTGTTTGTCGGTACAGAAAATGTTACCAAGTAGAGGTCACCGCTTCCCAGTCCTGGTTTTAGCGGCAGAGGTGTCTGGACGCTGCTTAGCTCCCCAGCTGGAGACGGCAATAAATAAGGTGCCGAACAGCTCATCAAATGACTCGCTCTAAAAATAGACTCGGCAGCATCTCTCATGATCCCATCTCTCTGTGCAACCCTCGCAGCCCTACAAATAGGAACCGTAGTCAGAAAGCTTCCTGATCCTGTGGTCTGGACATGGGAAGGTGCTACAGCAGTAAAGGCCACGGAGATGATCCGAGGGCTGGAGCCCCTCTAATGTGAGGACAGGCTGAGAGAGGTGGGGTTCAGTCTGGAGAAGAGAAGGCTCTGAGGAGACCTTAAAGCAGCTTCCAGTGCTGAAAGGAGCTCCAGGAAAGCTGGGGACGGGCTCCTGATCAGGGAGTGCAGGGACAGGATGAGGGGGAATGGTTTTCAGCTGAAAGAGGGGAGACTGAGATGAGATCTTAGGGAGAAATGTTTTGCTGTTCAGGTGGGGAGGCCCTGGCCCAGGTTGCCCAGAGCAGTGGTGGCTGCCCCATCCCTGGAGGGGTTCCAGGCCAGGTTGGATGGGGCTTGGAGCCCCTGATCCAGTGGGAGGTGTCCCTGCCCATGGCAGGGGTAGAACTGGATGGGCTTTGAGGTCCCTTCCAACCCAACCCATTCCTTGATGCTAATGACAGCTCGGTGGCAATGGTGAAACAGCCTGTCAGAGGCTGCTCTCTTCTAGCGGACTTTTTATATGGTCTCAAGGGGTGTACGGCATCTGTGTGGGAAGGGCTGATTGTCCATCCGTCACCAGGACAGTACATTTGAAAAGTGGTAAACCTGTATCCTAGCACCTTCCTTCTTACCGGTAGAAGCCCTGTCTCTGGACAGAAGCTTGAGGGAGGGCAGCGCAGCCCCCAGAGCAGCACGCTCTGCGAGTCCTCCTCCCGATGGCTGGTTAAGGTTGCAGAGCCATCACCAGAACGTGGGGACGGCCAGGTCATGGGTCAAATGTCAGAAGAGGACTGTGCTGCTTCTTGCTGCCGTGTTTTAAGTAATCAAGGGATATTTCCTGCCTAATGGTGCAAAAAAGTTACGATTTTCATGCACAGGCTGTGAAAGCCGGAAAATCTCATGGAGGATGGAAACAGAAACTATGCTGTTCCAAGTGATTTTGCATTTCTGCATCATTCTGGCATTAACAGCTCTTTGAGAGCTTCTTTGTCTCTCTAACCTTTTGCCCGGCACGCTACAGTCAAAAGAAGATTTCACTCCAGCCTGTAAGCTTCTGCTTTTAGGACAATAAGGACAGAATAATGACATTATGTCCCGTACAATAGAATGTGATTTTGAAAGCCTTTTGCACAGAAAAGATGGAATAAATCATGGAATTAGCATGTAGCTTTCCAGGTGCAAGATATCCTTTTTTATACCGGAGGTAAATCGCTATGCAGTGTTTTGAAATGCACAGAATCCCGGTTTGTCGAGGCTGCGTGTGTTGCGTTTGACAGCTCAGAGGAGCTCCTGACCCTCTGTTTAATATCTACAAGTCTGATGGAATCGTGCTGCTGCTGCTGTGAACCCCAGTGAAATAACCATCATGTCACTTAGAATCATGGAATGGTTTGGGTTGGAAGGGAGCTCAAAGCCCATCCAGTTCCACCCTCTGCCATGAGCAGGGACACCTCTCATTGGCTCAGGGGCTCCAAGCCCCATCCAACCTGGCCTGGAACCCCTCCAGGGATGGGGCAACCACCACTGCTCTGGGCAACCTGGGCCAGAGCCTCCCTGCCCTCATAGTGAAGAATTTCTTCCTAATGTCTAATCATGATGGATTGAACGCAGGCGAGGATACGGAATGGAACCTGGAGTACTCTGGAAGTCTGAAAGCTGGCTTTGTTGTGGGCTCAGGGAAAACGGATCCACTTTCTATCTAATTTTTTCATATCTGTAAAGGAGATCAAGATGTTTTCAGAGCTGCCCCAGACCAGCTTTGTGAGGTTAATGCTGGTTATGATGTTTTGAAGATATAGGAGAAGTTTTCCAAGCATTTTTGGGACACATGCTCAGTAATCTGTGTCCCTGAGAACAGTCGGGTGTGTTAATGTCAGTTTTTTACGCACACTAATACTAGAAGGATCGGGATGTGCTGATGAGTGTACGAGAATCCTGCCACATGGGGAGGCTCGCGGAGCCTCCTGAAAGAGCGTGTGCTGTAAACAGAGCCGTAATGGCTTTGGAGGAAGAGAACCTATAAACAGACTGTCAAATGCCAGACTTGAACAGCAAATTGGCTATGTCGGGGGATGTACGGAGTTTATTTCATGCTAGGATTCTGTTATGTTAAATATACTCATCTTCTGTCTTGTTTTCTGCCGGGCTGGGTATTCAACTTTGGTGATGTCTGGCTTGGTTTTACACTCCTGTTTTCTTTTTCCCTGGTGTATTTTATTTATTTTCATGGATGCTGTCACCCTCCCTAGATGTTCTCTTGAAATGGCACTCATCAGCCAGGCTGTGAAGGGCAAGCGCTGTAGATGGGCGTCAGTGCTAGTGGCAGAAGTTTATCTTCCGAACTCGGGTTTGGTTTTAGTGTTTGTAAAGCTGTGGTCAGTGACTCCTATAAGGATTTTCCAGGTAATACTGCTTTCTTGATCTTGTTCTAGTTTATAAATGCATATTTGTTACTGCGTTTTGTGTAATGAAAGGACTGAGGGTTGTATCTGAAATCCTCAAGAAAGGTCTGGGGAGACAGGAGGCTTAAAACTGAGAGGGAGGTCGATACGGTGCGTGATGCTGTGGGGAACTTGCTAGCGATACGAGAGAGAACCGGTCAGCTGTCTCTTAACACTGACACCATGCAGTTACATCCCTTGGGGTGAAACGTATCACTGAGGAGATGTAAGCTTGGCTGCTTCTCTACCAGTGAGATTAGAAAGAGGCAGGTTATTCCCTATGGACTTGCTCTGGGAGGTCTGTCCTCCTGGTTAACCTGTGCCAACCCCTACCAAAGCCCCACCAAGGAATTGGGTGGATTTGGGTTCTGTTGTGGCTTCACATTCTTATACAAGAAAGGTGACCTGGCTGAAGGTCTCGGAGAGCAACCAGTAGCATCAATATTCCTTACAACAGCAATATTTATGGAGACTTGGGAATAAATGGAGCAGGTTATTTAATACACGGAGGGTTGAGAATACTTAATATGCACACACTGATTCCATTTATTCTTCCTGGTTTGGATCAACTTCTTAGCCCGTAGGCAGTTAAAACAGATGGTCCGAATTCGGGTAACATTCAGACCTCGAGTTGCAGCTAAAAATGGAATTTCATTGGCAAGGAAAGTAGGTCAGAAAGCTAAAGCCCCCAGTCCTGAAATGATGAAAGGCCTCTAATCAAGTGTTCTCTATCACCATTCATTAAAAGGAGCAGGGGAAGAAATATCATTAGAGACCTTTGAGAAAGGGGTACGATGGGAGCCCGAGCATCCTCCTTGCAAGGACACCTGGGCGTTTGGGAACTTGGGTTGGTGTGAGAACTGGGCTGACCATGAATGTCCTGAGGTCCTGCAGGAAAGAGGAGCCTGGAGCCACAGCAGGATGGGAACTGTTCTCTTCATGGGAATGTAAGCGATTTCACCTGCCTCAGGCACGGGAGTGCTGAGAGGAGAGCCTCTTGGCATGTCCTCGATTAATACCTTTCCCACTAATAACCCTCATCTAATTCTTCTTCCTTTAAAGCTGTTTTAAAACCATTCTCCCTTGCCCTGTCCCTGCCCTCCCTGATCCAGAGCCCCTCCCCTGCTCTCCTGGAGCCCCTTTCAGTGCTGGAAGCTGCTCCAAGGTCTCCCCGCAGCCTTCTCTTCTCCAGGCTGAACAACCCCACCTCTCACAGCCTGTCCTCATAACAGAGGGGCCGCAGTCCTCACATCATCTTCCTGTTCACTGATAAAGCTGACAACATGCTTGTACACCTATTGTTTTGAAATGGTGCCAAGATGAATGCTTGTTCTTTGCGTCTGGCAAACCCGTGCTAATACCTGGTCGTTACTGTTCTCCTGTTCCCCTCAAACCGCTGCTAGAAATTGCATTTCTTGGGATGGAGAATTGCTCATGCTTCAGCTCTGCCAGCAAACGTGTTTTCAGAGACCCATTTGCTCCCCTCGTGGTAGGCATGGGCTCTGCCTCTGTCCTTGGCTGCAGCTGGCACGGTAGTGGGGACCAAAATCTGGGACCTCCCATTGGTCTGTAGAACTCAGCAATGACGGGCAGGGTAATTGTCTGCTGCCTGGCAGAAATAGTGGTTTACTCTGTCAAACACATCTCACTGAAGAAAAATAGATGTTTTCTTTTGTTTACGATATCCCAAGTTTCTCCATGACCACTTAATAAAGCGGTGACTGGTTTGTCACAAAAAAGGGGAAATTTAAACTGTTGATTTAACAGTTTTTTCAGAGAAAAAGAGGGATTGACTTGAACGTGGAGTCAATGTAAGAAAAGCAGAATTCTACTCTGCAGAAAATACCTCCAGCTTTAACCTCCACACCCTCCTGTCTTTTATTCCTGATGTTTATTCATTCAGCTTTGCAGAGGAAGCTCTGTTCCTTCTAGTCCTTGCAAATCTGATCTATTCAGCCAAAAGCCATCTCTGTTTTCTTTTGCCTCGTGCATCATCAAGCAGCTGTGTTGTTGTCGGAGTATTTGGTCCTCAAATCTCAATTTTGGTAGCAGTATAGGCAGCGCAAAAAGCCTTCCCAGGGACTTTTGGTTTTGGTTAATGGCATTTTTACTTAGATGGATCTTCCTCCGATTGACAGAGTTACTTTAGATTGGAATTTATTGAGAAGACTCAGCAGGAAACTGGTGTTGAAATAAGGGCGATTGAAGTGGAGCTGCAGCTTTGCAGCTGCCCATCCTGAGTGAGCCCTTTGTTTTGGGTTTCTCACCGTGACCCAAAGCAACATTTTTAACCTTCATGTTTTCTCCAGCCTTCGAGCCTCGACGACGCTCAGGAAGCGTTAGGACAAAATCCTGAGTATTGTTGTCCATCTGAGCATCACCTGATACAGGCAGCTGGCGTGCTGGCAGCTGAGTGCTTCTCAATAACACCAACTTCTAAAGAAGTGTGTGTTTTAATGGAAAATAAACTGTCCCAGATTAAGGCGTTATTTATTTCTGGCTGCAGACACTAAAGGCCTTTTTAGATTACTTCATTCATTATTAATTCAAGTAGAATCCTCTTATTACTTGGAGTGAAAATGTTGTACAATTACCTGATAGTAGAATCTGGGTTTTTTAGCACCTTAAAGCTCTCTGCAAAAGAAATCTTTATGGAAAGCGCAAGCTGGAGAGGGCAGTCAGCGCACAGAGCAATTAAGCTTTTCACCTAATGGCAGGGCTGAATGCTCCTGCCCTGTCTTAAGTCCTTAACTGTGGTGTCAGCTTATAGGAAGTGCTGGGTTTTTGCTTTCATTTTATCCTCATCTCTTTCTTTTCTGTCTTTTTAAGTAGCTTGAGCGTCCATGCTGAGCCATGTCACATTCAAAATGATCCCCGTACTGTGCATTTTAATGAGCTGCTAACACCGATCACATACAAAGCCACCTCAGAAATATTTACTGAGTCAAAAAGAGGAGAAGAAGAAAAAAAAAAAAAGCCTGTGGGGAATTAATTAGCTTTTTAAGAACTGGATTTTTGAAAGCCTCAGACTCTGGAAAAGTTTTGAGCTTGGAGTTGGAAGCAGTTTCAAAGGAGTTGGAGAAGTGAGGAGAAGGAGGAGGAAGTTGTAATGGAGCATTGCCCATCCCAGGCTCCTCTGGGCTGGGCAGAAGCTGCGCTGGGAGCTGTGCGTGTCATTGTCTCGCTCTCTAAACGCTTTCCCAGAGGCCAAGACCAGGCAGTGCTCGGATCGTGGGTAAGGCATCTGCTGCCTTTCTGAGGGGACAAAATTGTTGAGCCCTGGCCAGAGCCCTCCACTGTGGTCTTGACAGCAGATTTAGGACATGTTTGGTCTGGATCTTTGAGCATCCTCACAGAGCTGTGAGGATGAGGCTGGAAGGCTCCTCTGGAGACCCTCAGGCTAACCCTGACCACAGTGGGTTCCACCCAGTGGGCTGCTCCCGGCTGTGGCTAAGTGGGGTTTTAAGGTCTCTGTGGCCTCTCTCGGCGAGCAGCTCCAGTGCTCAGCAACCCCTGCAGTCAAAAAATGAATATTCTCAATCTGGAGGCTGTTCTCGGCACGTAACGTTTTCCATACTGCAGCGTTTGAAGTTTTGCCTCCGTGTGGAGGTGGCTGTGGGATAGTACTGGGTACGGTAACGCTCAGATGCACAACTAACCTCTTCTCACAGTCCCTATAGAATGGAAATGGCTTTATGACTGGTTTATTGGAAGAGTAAAGCTGTTTTAACTTGATTGTCTCCTTAGAATCTTGATTCCTCTAATTATATATAAGCACCTAGCTCCTCTTTAAATAAGTTTGGAATATTTTATATTTCAGAATAGCTATAATTCTGTAAATTTGCATAGAATTACCTTCCTTGATCAAAAGTTTGATTTCAACAGCTTAGCAATTATGATCAAATAGCGAAGTGCATAGAGATTTACAGAGCTAACTGGGTTCGTAAGAGGGATCCCTAGAGCGCTGGGGCAGGGCTAGTGCTGTTTGCATCTTTCACAGCTAAATAACTCTATAAACCTTGGCTACAGATATTCGGCAGGACTGAAGCTGCTCTCGTTTTGGATCACATTGGGCAACCCAGCCAGGAGGAACAGGTTTACGCTGCAGCAGGAGCACAATCTGAACATTATATATGTTTTATATATATATATATATATATATATACACACACACACAGAGACATATACCATGAAAAATGGGAGCTGCTACCCAGAACCCCTGCCTGGCTCTCTTACCCATCCTGGGGGTTGTCTCTGCAGTGCAGAAGACTCGTTTGGCGTGGGCGTGCTTTGTTCTACCTTGGGTTAGATACTTGATGATTTCTCCTTCGCCCACCTCCTCCTTCTTTTAATGCTCTTCTTTCAATAAATATTAATGCCTTTCCTTTTGCAGGTGCAAATCTGTACTCTAGAGGGCTGTTATGGGTGCAAAACCGTTACGGTATCCCTGTCCATCACACAGTTGCTGCTGGGATGTAAAAAGCACTGGTGGCTCTTTAGCTATTGACTGCCTTACGAGCTCGATGACTTCAGCAGTTCTTGCTCACCACTGTGTTCCTTTTGCTTGCTTTTTTATGAATGCATTTTGATTTTTTGGAATGACATTTCCCTCCTATTTTTTTTGTCTATGTATAGCAGAAAATAAAAAATAACCCCCAAGAAATACAGGTGTTTCCTGCAAACCGACTTGCTGCGGAGCAGTGAAAGGTTGTCATAGAAGAGAGAAAACAAATAGCTTTTACTTATGTCTCTCTTCTCATCTTATAATGGTGCCTTATTGTAAAAAATAGTGAGCTTTAAACACCACACTGCAATAACAAATTTATTCTGTTAAGTCTGTGACAGGCAAATCAGAGAATCCTTATTGCTTTTCTTATATAGATTTTGGTTTCAAATGGAAAACCAATGCTGTGAACCTGCTCTGAATGATCCCCTGGTCCTGTTCTGTTTTGAGAGCAGCCACCGTGAGGGCACGACGGCGCCTTTTAGACTGAGGATTTACTCATGGTGGGATGCACGTTGTGCGGAGAGGGGCTGTGGCGTGGATTCCTGTCCTAGAGAGCCCAGGCTCTGCGTCACCTGCGTGGGGTTGTCTGTTGCAGGTGCCAGAGCAGCCGGTGGATCGGTCTGAACCTGCAGCAGAACCCAGTTTCCCTCTTTGGTCGTTGCTGTAGCAGTTGCCAGGATGGGTGGCAGTTTATAGCTAGGAAAATGATCCTGCCGTGAATGCCAGCAAGCACTGGGCTTGCTCGTTTCCTGCATGATTACAGGATTGCATGCATGCAGCTTCCCCCCCGGCTGCTTTCCAGTGCAGAAATGGGATAGAAAGACGTGTAGCATCCCTTCCAATGAGCGAGCTTCAGTCCAAGTGGTCACCTAGAAGGTCTGACACCTTTCCTCTTCGCTGGGATGCCCAAGGGTTCAGCCTCTAGGATCCGTCTTTATCTGTGTTTTAGAATCTCTCATCCATTTGTTCCTCTGAGTGTGCGTTAATAGCACGCAGATAATTTCTGTGAGTAAGAAATCAAATTCACCTACGTGCTGCCAGATCTACGCCTCCAGGGAAGCATTCCGAGTCTAGAGCTGGTTGAATAATTCAATTCTATTTCAGACTCCTCTTTCTTCAGAGCCAGGCTGAAGGAGCATGCTCATGAATGCAGTTTCTCTTGAATTTGGGGTTTATATTAGGGAAGAATAATTAAATGCATAAACTTTTAACTGAAAGCGACAAAGGCCAATTGAAAACGTTGGTTGGTTTATGCGTGGTTCATTTTCCATTGTCTGTGTTTGATTAAAAATGTTGCAGATTTAAGGTGATTTTTCTTCTAAATAGAAAGAAAACCTAGAAGAAAAATAGCCCTGCATGAAGCTCCCCGTTATTTTCCTCACCGGTGGTGTGGTTTATCATTCTGAGCAAGAATTAACTGGAGTTGACCAAGTTTGCCAGTGATTGATGGTATCACCTTAAATGGTATCAGTCAAAACTTGTTTTCTCCCTTTTCACTCCCCCGGAATTCAGGTGGGCACTTTGCCAAAGTGTGAAATTCCCTTTTTGTGCAATTTGAGAAGTCGGCAGCACCAGCGATGCTGTCACTCCAAACGTCACGTTGGCTTAGCAAACAGGGAGAGGTTTCCCAGCCCAGGCAGCGCGTGGGGCTGGAGCTGGCACCGGTGGGACATCAGCGGCTGCTGCGGCAGCGGGACGGGGCTGTGCCGGGACTGGGGTGAGGGGTGTGTGCAGCAGGAGAGCATGATCGCCTCTGCTCATCTTCCTTTGAAGATCATGGAATCACTGAGGTTGGAAAAGACCTCTAAGCTCATCCAGTCCAACTGTCAGTCCAACTGCTCCGTGCCGACTGAACCATGTCTCTAGGTGCCACTGCTACACCCCTTTTGAACATCTCCAGGGATGGAGACTCCATCCCTTCCCTGGGCAGATGCTGAAGGGTGTCTAGACAGGCAGGCCATGTTTTTCTGGAGCTGCTGAAAAGCTCTGGTTGGTGGTGGAGCTGGAATAGCATCATCCCATGTGTGATTTAGGAAGGTTTGGGACAGGTGACCCTGAATTCTGACCCCCCGTCTGAGGCTGCTTTTGCAGGGAGCCTCGTGAGAGTCTCCCCATCCCACCCAACTGTGCTAGAACAGAACAGCATCTCCTGCAATGTCAGCTCGCTTGTCTGGTTTTTGGGACAGAATATCTGCTCTTCTCCCCATTGTGTGCCACAGGCAGGTTCTGAAGCCGCATGTGTGGCCTCGTGTGTGTACGCATGTGCTTTACCTACAGTCAGAGTTGTCTTATCTGGCTTAGCTTTGATCTTAGGAATTGTCTTCTAACATCTTTGCTACTGCGTGCACGACCGTCTCCTCCTCCTCTGGTAGCAGTGGGAAAGCAGAGTTTGAACTTCTGGCCTTATAAATGTGTTTCTCCCAGATGAGAGTGCAGACAGCTTGTGATGAAAATTAACTTGCTAATAAAAATAATGAGCACGCAAAGGGACAATCACCAAAATCAAACCTTGCTTTGTTTCCCGAAGTGTGTTAAAGTATCGCATGGATAGAAACAGGAATAAATCCTCTGGGACGAAGCTGAAGGATGGTTCTTGACTCGGTAAATACCTTGTGTCCTTTTCCTTATGTATTTGGGCAGGCAGATCTTTACATGTATTTGTAAGTGCTTCAGGAAGGACAATCGGCTGGATTGTCCCATCCATTTTCTGCTGCCACTGCTACACAGGGAAATCACCATTTTGCAGTTTCCACCAGTAAATCTTTTGTCTAGCCCTAAATCCTCTGTCTCGCCCTTCCTGTCGCTGCTTGCCGAGTTGGTAAATTCTCACAGCTTCCCTGTCAGCACATTCTATTTTCTAATTTCCTTTCTGTCTTAGGAGATTTTTCTTCGTTATTTGCACGATCAGGGATTCAAAGCATCATCCGTTACCTCATTCCCACATCTGCTGTCAAGAAGCCTCTTTTCCTTTCCAGATTAGTACAGGTAGTTAAGGCACAGTGTGTTCCCCCCTCAGTCTTTATTTTCTCTGATATCACCAGGAGAGAAGCGAGCATTTCTGCATTTGCTACCTGTGATATCTTTTTCTTCCTGTTGCTGCATAGGCACCTCAAACAGTTGAGCTTTTCCCTGCAGTTATGACACTTCGGATGCTGAGCCTGAGTTGATGCCTTCATAAAAACGCCTGACTATGTGTTCACTCTTTCGCAATTACAGCTTCCCCATCCTTCCTCCGGGTACCAGCCGCCGCACACAGCATCATTTCAATTTATCTATGGGAGCGATACGCAGCAGGCTCGCTTCCCAAGGTGATTTTGGAATAAACAAGCCAAAACAAAACATAAAAATCCCCTAAAACAAACAACCACGAGCCTAGAGCTGTGGTTTTATTCTTGCCTTTTCCCACAGCAAAAAAAAAAAAGAAAATATCTCTGAGTAGGTTCTGCAAAAGCAGCGCCGCGCGCCAGTGGGATCTGTCAGTGGTTTATGTTGTGACTGGCGAGGAAGCGGCTGTACCTTTCCCTGCGGATTAGTCCAACAGCTCTAAGAGCTGACATGAGTTACACACAGTTCCTACCAGACTGGGAATCAGGGAAGGGAAAACAACACGCCGTAGGCTTGTTTCTTTGGACGGGTGGTTGTTTTTTATTTCTGTAGATCTTGCATAAATGGGAAACAACCCAGATTTTTAACTCATCCTGCTTTAGGAAAATCTGCGGCTGACCTTTAAGCTGCCTGGGTTCAGTACACGGATTTCCTTTGACTCCTGCACCTTTTAAGCTCTGTTTTGCTCCTTTTTGTATTGACAGGGCAGTTAAGCCCCTGCAAATCTAAATCAGCAGCGGGGAGATATCAGCCCTCTTCCATCCAGTCTCAGATCAAAAATTTCTGCTGAAAATAGCTCCCATTTTAATGGTTCTTAGGGGTGCAAATCTTTCCTCGCTTTTGAGGCGAGAGAGCTGGAAGGCTCCTTCCCTGTCCCTGCTGGGCTACTGAAGTTCAGAGGAGCTGTTGCATGTGAAACGCGCTTTTTAGTGATACTTTAAATCCAGTGAAGCAAACAGACAATCCATGCAGTTATAGTTGGGCTGTACAAGAGCTGAGTGGAGATGTGGGTATGAGAAGCCGAAGAAGTAGTAAATCTGGGTATAAATCTGAATGAAGCGGCGTTTGGGTTTTGCATTTGGTTGTTGAGTGTCACGGACTGTTACGTCACAGCGAAAACAAACTAACTCATCAAATCTGTAGGGCTTTTGTTTTCGTCCTAGAGGGCCCTCAGTGCACCGCTCTCCTCGCGGGCAGAGCTCCCGGGGGTTTGGTTGCTGGTGGCAGCAGTGCAGCCGCTGCCGGGCTGCTGCAGGTGCCCAGCCTGCACATCCGCCCAGCTGCAGCTGCCTGGAATTGTGTGGGGAGGGAGTCTTTCTGGCTCTTTGGGTTTTAAAATGAAATAATTTCATCGTTGAAATGAACGGATGGTTTTAGATGTCAGCGGAACTGGAATTTTCTCAGTAAAATGAGCCTTATTCCCCTCATTCCATTTAATAACTGTACCTCGCATAGCAACGTCGTCACCTGAAAACAGGGGTAAAACTTTCCTGTCCTTCAGTGAGGATGTGATGGGTTTCATATCACCTTGGGAGAAGGATGCCCAACTCTAAATGACTTCACAGAGCTCCCATTCATCCTCATAGGGATGGAGCTGCTCTATTCAGAGCCTCCAGCCTTGCTTGGATTTGTGTATATGAGCTGGTAACGTTTTGTGATACAGATTTTATTTACTTGCTATAATCATTGTGCGTTGAACAGGAAAACATCCCAGTCTTTGATTTTTCTCTATCCTGTCTCGGTTACATGCGTAATATCGGACCAGGCAAAGTTCCTTGCCTTCCTAATGACCCAGCTTGCTTGAGCGCTAAGCCCTGGTAATCCAGTTTATGTTTTCATAACAGTAAATATCATATGGAGGTATGCACAGCTTGTGCTTGATGTAAGCAGTGAGATCATTGTAGGGTTCTTAAATCCTTTTATTTTAAGATTTATTTAGTTGATAAACCTTCTGTATTTGTCCTTTATTTGTCATTTCTAGCATGCGTTTTACTCCAAAGCCTGCTCCCAGACCTGCTCCCACTCTGCTCTGTGCTTCCTTTTGCTTGGGATTTGTTGATACAGGAGATGCAGAGATGTCATCCACAGGATATTGAAATGACAGGCAGACTCTGTGAGGGAGGTGACTTTTGGCTCTTTATGTGAGCTTGGACAGCCCAAGCAAGCTCTCTCCTCTTCACTTACCCTTGCTTAAAAGAGAAGACCTCGCATTTCCTTCTCTGTAATCGCCAGTGTTTTCTTTTGCTCTTTCTATCCAGGGCTTTGCTCCTTGCACTGACGTGGTGCCCAGTCTCTATTTTCATAATCATTATTTACACTTTGATTAAGCACTCATTCAGTAGATGACATTAATAATATCAAAAAGTCATTTTATATAATATTTATGATCAGAATTTCCTATTGGAAATCGATGAGAACATCTTCATAAAAATCGATGACCTGAATGTCCCTTCTTATATAAGAAGTATCTATATTTATCAGTGCTGATCTAAAGGGCTGCGGGGATCTGTCTGCCACGCTCTTCTTGGAGGCAACCAAGGAGCTGCCAGGAGTTGATGACTTCCAGTCTGCACCAGTAGGCATTGGAAGAGGTTGCTCGAGAAGGTGGTGGAGTCCCCATCCTTGGAGGTGTTTAGAAGTTGAGTAGCTGTTGCATTTGGGGGTGTGGTCTGGCGGTGGACTTAGCAGGGCTGGGTCAATCGTTGGACTCAGTGATCTTAAAGGACTTTTCCAACTGAAACAATTCTGTGATTTGTTAGTTTAGATTGAAAACCAAAGTCTGGTGATGAAGGCTCCATCTTCCATTAACAGCCCCTGATTACTTTGTCATTAGCTTTCAGCCCTGGCATGAGATACTCCATTAACTAGGAAGGGTTGTTCTATCTCAAGTCCTACATGGCTCAAGGTGACTGCGCAATTCCCTGCTGGAGCGGGTCTGTTCAGAACATAACTTTATCTGTTAGGCAGAGCTGGGTCAGGGAGAGAGCCTGGATTCTATTCCGAGTCCTGCAATGACTTGTCCCGCTGGATATTGCGCTTCTCCACCACTCTTTATCCCAGACAAGAGCTAGACTCACAGAGTTGCTTTGTTGGAAAAGACCTTTGAGATTGATTCCAACCGTACCTGTCCACTACTAAACCACATCCCTGAGCACTTCTTCTCCCCATCTTTTAAACACCTCTAGAGATGAGGACTCCACCACCTCCCTGAGCAGGCTCTGCTAGAACCCTTTCAGTGAAGACGTTTCTCCTAATGTCTAATCTGAACCTGCCCTGGTGCAACTTTAGGCGATTTCCTCTTGTCTCATCCCTTGTCCCTTGGAAGAAGAGCCCAGCACCCACATCACCACAACCTCCTTTCAGGCATTTGTGGAGAGCAATGAGGTCTCCCCTCAGCCTCCTCTTCTCCAGGCTAAACAGCCCCAGTTCCCCCAGCTGCCCCTCATTAACCCCATGTTCTCCAGCCCCACCCTCAGCCCCGTTCCCCTTCTCTGGACACGCTCCAGCCCCTCAATGTCCTGTCCACTGGCTCAGGGGCTCCAAGTCCCATCCAACCTGGCCTGGAACCCCTCCAGGGATGGGGCAGCCACCACTGCTCTGGGCAACCTGGGCCAGGGCCTCCCCACCCTCATGATGAAGAATTTCTTCCTAATATCTAATCTAAATCTTCCCCACTTCCAGTTTAAATACGATCATTTGCACCTTCAAATTGCAGAGGGATTAGGGTTCTATTTGAGTTTAAAATTTTGTGTTTATCTTGAAGTTTTTATGCATATTGATATATTTACACCCTGTATCTAATTTAGCTTGGGGCGTAATCAGTAAAAAATTGCAGAATAACCTCATCACCTGTAAGAATTCTAGTGGGAAAATGCACAGCACCAGCAGGAATTCAGATTAAAGGTGTTATAAAAGAAAATATCCTTTCATCAGTGCTTTTTTCCTCATTAAATGCAGAGTTTGCTTATATGTATTCACCAAACAAAAAGGGAGAATAAGGTAAAAATTAATACTATACAATTAAGTTCCATTGCGTTGTCCCGGAAGGTTCACCTTAGCTTAATTTCATGTCCCCTCAGTTCTCCCAGGCTGTGTTTGGCTGAGATGCAAAACAAATGTGTACGGTCAGGTGTATTTGTCACGCGAGTCTGGGAGGTGACAAAGCTCCTAGGAAGCAGGTTTGTTCGCTGACCCCGCAGGGCAGCTCTTTCATCAAGAAGCCCTTCACCACGCGACCAAAGGCGTTATTGGCTTTCCTGCAAGAGGCTTTGAATAATCCACCAAAGCGGGTGAAGACTGTGCTGAATGATGAGTGTGTCAGGAGTCTCGGTGACTTGGTGAGCTGGGCTCGGTAGCTGTGGCATCAGGGGAGAGATGGAACCAGTGCCCGGCCGGATCGGCCCCGGAGGAGCAGCTGAGGGACCTGGGGTTGTTCAGACTAGAGAGGAGGAGGCTGAAGGGAGACCTGCACCTCCCTGAAAAGAGGTTGTAGATGGATTTGTTAAATATAAGGGGATCTTTGCATTCTAGAGTTGTGAAAAGTGTACCTAATGCCTAGTTTTTAATCTGATTGTGCTCTAGTTCTTGTTTTAAAGATCATTCTCCAGAGCCACCTGCGAAGAGTTGTACACTGACCATATACCAACAAATAGTTTTTGAAGCACAGAAGTAGAAACAATCATACTCCATTGGCAGAGATTGCACCACATGTGCATCTTGAGGCTGAAAGCGTGTTCTATTGCTATTTTTGAATCTTTGACTTGCTTGAAAAGAGCTTGATGCTTGTGTGATTTTATGTAAATCGGGCTCCGTCTGTCACTGCCTATTGTACCTAAAGGGATTTAGACGAGTTGTTTTTAGAAATGCACAAGAGTCGACTGAAATAATCAGCGTACGCACACCCGTGACATAATATTTTTCCATAATCTCAGTGCAATTAACCGTGGATAGAAACGGGAGGAAGATTTCTACACCTGTCCTGAAGAAGGCGTTGAATAGTTTCTATTTCAAAGGCAGAAGCCTTCTTCAGTTCTGACGTATTTACCTGTAGGACATCAACTTGGGAACAGGCCAGTGTCCTAGGTAAGGGGGTGAACAGTGACTGTCAGAATCGTTGTAATGCTGTTTGTCAAGCAGGGATGATGGGGGGAAAGTGGTTCCAAGGTGTAAAATGACCCAAAGATCACACAGAGAACAAACAAAGGCTATGAAAAGGAACAAAGCCAGATGTGGAAAAGCTTTCTAAAAAATGGTATTTTCTCCTTTTCCTGTGTTTAGGACTTGGTAAACTGTGATAGCGTACTATAGAAGATGTTTCTCTTGTCTAGAAAGGGTCATCATTACAAGGTATTCTAGGTGGCTACAGTGACTATAGGTTACTATTGCTCTGCTGCACTCAGCAGCGTTGGGTTCACCATCAGTCCTAGGCCTGTTAATCAAAATAGATGTAAAACCAAACAAGAGTGCGCAACCGAGGGTGATTAGAGCTCGTGACATCATCGAGTCATAGAAGTTGGAAAAGCCCTCTCAGCTCATCCAGTCCAACTGTAAACTCAGCCCCACCGTGCCTGCTAAACCATCTCCCCAAGTGCCATGTCTGCACGTTCTTTGAACCCCTCCAGAGATGGAGACTCCACCACTGCCCTGGGCAGCCTCTGCCAGTGCTTCAAATTGTTGCCCATATCCAATCTAAGCCTCCGCTGGTGGTGTAAGGTGCAAGCAGTCACAAGTCTAAATGTCCTGGTAAAGACCGTACAACGCAGTCTGAGCTGTTACCCTCTGGACTGTGCTTGACCGCAAACCGGGGATTTAAAATCCTGACAGAAGAGCCATTTTCTTACTTCAAATTGTTATTAATAAAACATAGTCTGTCTATGTCTTGATGCAGAGCCACCTCAGTCTTAGTACATGCCCTTCCCATCTATTATTTATAGAGGCATTTAACAGCTTTGACTGATTTTAACTGAAATGTGAGGCAGCTGTTTGCAAACCAGAATTAGGAACAAATAATATTTGATACTTCAAAAGATTTCAGAAGGGTTTTTTTAAATGCGTTCTTAACCTAACAGCAGTGATACTTGGGCCTCGTGGCTCATGGAAAAGTGATGTTGCATGTGTCATCTTTGGCTTAACTGCAACAGTTCTACCTCTTGCCTTTGATTTCCAAGTTGGAAGTGCTATTTCGGTCAGGGTATTTTATATACGTGTGTGTATATATGTGTCTGCTAATTTAATTTATATACGCAGCAGGGGTTGAGTAAGAGGTGAAGTGATTAATTGCACTTTCTTATTAGTATCTTGGAAAAGTTGATTGCCTTTCCTTGCCTGTTCTTGTTTCCTGATGGATGAACATTCCCATGAATGTTGAGGATCCCATCTCCTTCCCTGGAGAATTACTCAGGCTGCTCTGGCAACCAATGCCAGTTCAGAACAGCTTCTCAAAGTGGGGAGAGTGCAGCCTGGGCCCACCTGAGAAACTTCCCTGGGCAGAAAGGCTGGCTTGGGAAGGTCACACCTCCCAGGAATGTCATTCAAACCCAACAAGAAGGGCTTCAAGAAGTCCGATACAGGGAGATTTTGAGTTTTATCTCTTGTACCCTTGAAAACAATGACAAATCTCCTGTTTTGTCTCTGTAATAAGTAAAAATAAACAAAGTGAGACCCCAAGTTCCAAGAATAGAGGAAGCTCTATCAGGCACTTAGAAAAAAAAAACACTGTTGAAGTAAAGGGAATTTTACGGTTGACTTTGAGGGAGGCAAAAACAAGTCTTTGAACTAGATTACTTCTAATTTTCACGGCACTGTGAAAAATATCTTCAGCTTGTAGGAAAATAAGTTAGTGTTATCTCCGCTTGCAGGGAAGTGAACCTTGGAGAGCGTGCAGCATTCTGAAAGTCAAACAGGAGATCGGCGACAGAGCTGGGAACCAGACCTAGATATCTCAAACTTTAGACTATCGAAAGGACCCACGCGTTGCAGAGGCAAAGTGACTTTCTGTTGTGCTTTCCAAGGATACGAATTCGCGTGATGAGTCTGAACCTCCTTTTCCAGCTCCTTTCTGATGGTGTAGGTTAAAAACTTAGAAGTAGGTTACAAAGGACTCAAGCGCTGAAGAACAAATATCCCTCTGGTGACTTGCATGGTGGCCTAGTTCTTGGGCAGCAAAGTCATAGGAGACGGAACGTTTCAAATAGCACTAAACAAATGCTGGAGGCACTTTTAGGAGAGGTCCGGGGAGATATGCAAAGTGAAATATCTTCTATTAGTTCTGTAGGAACTGCCGGTTCTGAACTGCTTAATGGGTCCCCTGGAGGAGGGGAGCCGAGGGCAGCGGGGTCAGGATGCGCCGGGCAGGCTGGGTTTGGCTCTGCTGGGATGTGGCAGCAACAGCTCGCTCTGTGTGGAATGCGAGGCAGCGCTTCGGTGAGACCCGTGGATTGCACTTGAACCATCCTGAAGTGCCTTTGCCCCATCACCTCCTACTCTGAAAGCTGGTGGTGCTGATGACCCTGGAGTAGCTCAGTTCTTTAAGCTCATTATGTATTGTGATGATTATTTGATTAGAAATTGCATTTGATTCTCAAGTTGAATGAAAAGGAGAAAAGAAACGCTCAGCTGTAAAGCGCTATTTCTGGTCACTAGAAGCAGATTTCGAGTGGTTTTTAAGGTGCCTGTCCTTGATACGCCCTTTCCTGGGTTCCTCCGCTATGTTGGGTCACTCCCAACCACAGAAGCCTACTTTGTGTAGGGAGAGATCTTGTATTTAAAGGTTTTATGGGACATGAAATAATTTTGCTGCTTAAAAGCTAAACTTTATAGTGTTTCTATTTTTAATTAAATATTAATTGCAGAAGATGGCTCTGGAAATGACTGCTCAGATCATTTAATCCATACAGATGACCTTTACGTTGAATTTATTCTCTTGTGCTTATGCTGCCCTTCAACCCCATCTGGGGACTGACCTCTTCTGGCAGGCTGCTCCGCTCTTAATTAGAAAGATGCCTAGCTTGCGCTCCTCTTGAATGTTTATTAATGTTCCTTTGCTGAGGATGCTGTAGGAGCTGGTGATTACAGGGCTATAAAGTTTCCCTCTCAATTCTTTATGTACAAACAGCCTGGTTATTCTTAAGTGGCCTTTGAGAGCGAGGTGTGCTTCAAAGGGACGAGAAAAGAGGGGAAACAGTTTCTCCTGAAGCTGAAAGGCAAACCCACCTTGTGTGCTCTTGTAGTAGAACATAAGCATTATTTGAAAAACCTTTTTTACTCTCCCAACCATCTTAATTCATTCCTTTTGATGCTGATAAGCAGCTTTGTGCAGCGTGAAATTTTCTACCGTGATTCTGAGTTGCGTGTGAATTCAGGTGTAAAAATGAGCCATCAGCCAGCAAGAAAAGTGTGTGTTCATGTGCTGGAAGCCTTAAAAAGGATTAGGTTCATTTGCAAAATACTGCCTGCTACCCAGAGATGTGATTCTGCCTCTTCTGTTATGCTCAATAACAAACACTGCTTGGGCTGAAGGTTGTAATGTTAATTAAAATGGAAAGTGAGGGGGGAAAGGCAGGTGTAAACCCATCTGTTCGAGATGTTGCTGGCCTGGAGGACACCTGAGAGCGGAGGCTTGCACCAAAGGGGAGAATTTAGCTTCGCACTTTAAATTACTTGATTTGAGTTGGCACAGCTTCTAGTCCTGTACCGATCTGCTGCTAAGACGTGGTCTCCTGTGGCAACAAAACCACCAAACCATTACTGCAAAGGACCAGGAGGCTTGGGGACACGGAACCTAGAGATGCTCTGGCTGCTGGAGAGTGTGTGATGGGCTCCTGGAGAGGGCTCTCCTTTCAGTGCTTCATAGAATCATAGAACCATGGAATGGTCTGGGTTGGAAGGGACCTCAAAGCCCATCCAGTCCCACCCCCAGCCATGGGCAGGGACACCTCCCACTGGCTCAGGGGCTCCAAGCCCCATCCAACCTGGCCTGGAACCCCTCCAGGGATGGGGCAGCACCGCTGCTCTGGGCAACCTGGGCCAGGGCCTCCCCACCCTCACAGCTAAACTTTGTTCCTAAGATCTCGCCTCAATCTCCTCTCTTTCAGCTCAAAACTGTTCCCCCTCGTTGTTGCTGATTCCGGTGTGCCGGAGGAGCGTGCTGGTTCAGGTGGTCCCTGCAGACCCTTTGCCATGCCATGCTCTGCTTGCCTGGAGAGCAGGACTTGCTTACGTAGCTTGAGATCGTGATGCTCCTGACTCTGGCTACAGCTGATGGTGTTACGGAGAGTGGGGTACAAGCAGAGAGCAAAGCAAGAGGAGGATTTTGAAGTTAGAGAGGCTGGTTCTCCCCTCGGGGGGGACAGTAACCACCCTCCGTGCTGTTTAGGATCATTCCTTGCAGCTCAGGCCTATCAGCGCGTTGCTTCAATGTGGGGATTTGACAGGTGGATAAAGTCCCTTAAGCCCTGCTCCTGCGGATTTGGAGATTTTTGTAAAGCTCAATTGCACAAAGCAGCCTCTGAGCTGTGGCTGCTGGATGGATCAATGAAACCACGTTTCACTCCTCCAGCAAAATCTGCCACGTTCCTTCCCTCTTACCATCTCCTGGAATTTCTATTTAATATTTAATAACACTGTCAGTGTGCTCGCTGTTGTTTTCAAACAACAGACTCCTTAAAGCAGGGAAAAATCCCTAAGAAAACAAAGCAACAAGCTGTGTTTAAGCATATTGCCTAGACCTCTCCCTATCTCTGCCCTCCAGTTACAGCGAATCTATTATAATTCAAATCTAAACCTAAAGCAGCCAAATTCTTCAGCTGGAAAGTTAGACATTTCTATGCTAATGAGCCTAACAGTGCAAAGAGACCTGTTAGTTCCCCTTCCCCAGATTTACAGCCCTGTTGACTTCTGTCCCAGAATATGGGTTTGCTTCCCCCCCCCAAATCACTCTTCTTGCTTTAAACGGAAACCAAAGTGATGCCAGGACTGCATCCCTCTGCTTCCAGGCAAGGAGCATCACGCTAACGGCTTGTTTATCTGCTCTGGGCACAGGAATGGCCCGGGAAGATGTGAATGGTATTGATCCAGGTTGAATACTGTCTAGACATGTCAATACCTTTTACTTTGGGGGCCTGCTGTAACATTTGGAGACCTCAGCATCTTGGAATTGTTTTATCAGTGCAACGGCATCTAGCGCAGTGCACGAGGAAACTGGGAGCAGTCATTTTCTGCTGCCTGTCCTTAGCTGGCAAAACAATACATGGGTGAAAAATACTACATTTTTCAGCAGGTACCATAAATTGTGCCATTAAAATGCCTCGTACCTTACCCGCTAATCCCCAACTCATTTATCCCACGTGTTACGGGGGTACCCGGTCAGATCTCGGGGCCAGGCTCTGTGGGCTCTGCCAGCAGCACAGCTTGCCCTGCTGCAGGACTGCGTTGAACAGTGGCACCTGCTTTTAGACTCCAAAAATCCAGCTTATTTGAAAGAGTAAATGAACACCAGTCAGCTTCTTTGGGAAGGTGGACTTGCAAGATCTTTCACATCAGTGCCTTTTGCCCAAATGTCTGTCAGGTGCCAGTTACCAGCTGATATGTGTTATCAGCCTGTCCAAAGCAATTGTCAAGCTTCCAGCAGGCTGTCGCCCTTCCCTGGCTTGGGATGGGAAACGTGACTGACTTCTTGCATGTCCTGCAAGACAGCGTGAGAGCCCCTCCAGCTGTTGTGCCGTGCCCTTTGTGCTCTCCGGGTGACTGGAGATCTTAATTTTCCTATATGCAGTCTTAACCAGCTTAGGAAATTATATCTGACTTTAAAAAGGGGTAAGTAAAGCAAATTTGATTATTTCTCAGCCATGCGTTGCTGTCTATAATTGCAGAGATTTGGGCTTTAATTGGTCTGGTTGCTCCTCCGATCAGGGTTGGACAAGTCAATAACGTTCCCATCAAATGAACAGTGTCCCCTTCTTATCAAAGCTGAAGTGCAGCTCTGGGCCCTAGTGTTCCAGACTCTTGAAAAAGGTATTTGAGGTTGGAATTAGATCCTGGATCTAAATGCTGTGATTAGGTCACAGTGAATTTGTGTTTGCTTTCTGGATTTGTTCTGTACTTGTGCCCTCAGTGTGTGTTTGTGCGAGCGGCTTTGGTGCAGCAGAAGGGAGTTAACTGGGATCACGCTTGAGTACAGTGTACGCGTGCCGTTTGCTCCCTTGCTTTGCACTTGTAACCATCTGCGCAGACGTGTGGATTTTGACCCACACGCTCCTTAAACTGATGCTAAAAACCAATGAGTGTGTTGTGCAAATCAAATTTTTACAATTAAATTCGCAGTGCCTAGAGAAAATGATTGCAGGGAGCTAAAAAAACATGTAAATCTCGTGCTGAGTATGAATCTACTGGTAAGCCACACTTGAATAACGTTCGTATCTTAAGAACCAGTACCTGGAAAAAGTGCTCAGCAGGCTCTGTTTTCACGTCTGTTCGCAAACCCGATGTTCTGACTGCATGCATGTCAACCACTTAAGTACTCGCACCACTCAGGCTTGCTTCATAGCTAAATAATGTTCCTTGTACAAAGCGATGCTGAGCTACTTGACTGAGTGCTTCCAGCCATCTAAACCGTGGGGTAATTATTATAATAAATAAATATGAATTATGGGACTCCTGCGTAGCTGTGTAGTAGGAATGCAATCCATAATACAAGGGAGAGCAGTGCAGCTGCACTGTGTTCATGAAGTTTACAGCAAACATATGGCAACACACCTCCAGAGCGTGAGGCACGGAGCTCTCCTGGCTGCGATTAGCTCCTGTGCATGCATAAGGAATCGCTCGTGAGCTCAAGATATGCCTAAGTCATAACCTCTGACCAATGAAGTGACTGGGGCCAAAACACTTCTCTTAGTTGGCAGAGTGGATTATCTGGTCCTTGGGATGCTGGGGTGTTGCAAAGAAGAAGAATCAGCTTATTTTCTTCTCTTTCTGATTGCCTTTAATATGCAAATCGTAGAATCTTGGAATGGGTTGGGTTGGAAGGGACCTCAAAGGCCATCCAGTCCCACCCCTGCCATGGGCAGGGACACCTCCCACTGGATCAGGGGCTCCAAGCCCCATCCAACCTGGCCTGGAACCCCTCCAGGGATGGGGCAGCCACCACTGCTCTGGGCAACCTGGGCCAGGGCCTCTTCACCCTCACAGCAAAATGTTTCTCCCTAAGATCTCATCTCAATCTTCCCTCTTTCAGCTAAAAACCTTCCCCCTTTGTCCTCTCCCTGCCCTCCCTGATCAAGAGTCCAATTTAAATCTTCCCTCTTCCAATTTAAAGCCATGTCCCCCATCCTATCACTCCATGGCCTTGTAAAAAGTCCCTCCCCAGCTTTCCTGGAGGCCCTTTCAGTCCTGGAAGCTGCTCTAAGGCTGCTGTAAATCCTGCTGGCCTGTTTCCGAGCACAGGCTGCAGTGCTCTCTTCTCTTCCTGATAACCACACTAAATTTCCAAAGCTGATTCGGGCTTTGTTTGGTGTTACTTTGGGGAGTGAGGGAACTTCACTTCCCCTTCCACTGTAAATTGGAGGGGTTTGTTGTTGTTAAAGTCGGACACATCAGACTGTGGCTGGTTTAGATTTGCACCAGTTTGGGAGAATTTTGGTCCACGTGTGTCTGCTCGTTGATGTGAACCAACCAAACGAACCCCTCACTGCTTTCTCAATGGATGTTTGTTGTCCTTTGAAATCAATATTTGTTTGTTGCTGTTTCTACCAGCCCTGCCATGCAGCCTGTGTTCCCAGCAGAAACTAACTCTCCAAAAAGGGAGACTTTGAGAAGAGTAGAGTTTATCAAATTTTATCGTTCTGAACAGTGTTTGCTTGGAAATACAGAACGAGATGCGGGTCAGCAGCTTCAGGAACAAACAGGTTCAGCCATGCCTTGTTCTCCCAGGAAAGATAGATTTCTCCTCTTGGAGCAGACACTTAACATTGGCTTTTCTTATTTCCAGCCTATAATTACTCCTCACACCTTGGCTATGTTTAACTCCCCTCTGTCTCATCTGTTAATCTGCTAACAACCAGCAAATGCGTTTTAGAGTCAGATCCAAATGAGAGGCTAAGACCTAAGGGTTCACCTTCTGAGGGAGCTGTGCAGAGTGCACCAGTCTTAAATAACTTTCAAATATCTTTAATTCATGTGTTTTTCTACAGTCTGGATGAAAGTGAGAGTGTATATCTTAATATTAATGCAGAAAGTTGTAAATGGACTAAAAGCTGATTGCGTAAAGTAACCTTTAATTTCCTTTTGGTGCTGGTGGAATGATTTAGTGCGAGTGCAAGGTACAGCCTGGAAGCACCTTCCGTTTGGCTGCGTTAACGAGCCCCAGCGATGGCTTGGCTCTGCTCACGGGAGCAATTTCTGTTCTATCGGTTCTGTGGTCGTTTGTGGGGGCGGTTGTTCTAAAGGAGGCCGTTTAGTGGGAATGGTACAAATGGACCTCCTTCCAGCAGGGTTTGGATTAACAGCGGTTGTACCATCAACAAAGGTGGTTAGGGGCTTTGCTTTCCTAAGGCACAGGTCTCTCACGGTGCAGTGCTGTGTGTGTTCAGCAGCCCAAGGGTGGAATGTCTCCACCTTGGTGGCTACAAAGAGCAGCACGGGCAGAGGGGGGACAGTACGCTTTCATTCTCCTTCAAAGAAGTGGAAACCCATGATATTTTGGTGAGAATGGAACTCTACCAATGATGTTTCTTCTGATGGGGCTTTTGTAACGGAGGAGCAAGTGGGCAGCCAGATGTGTGGGTTTATATTACGTTGCCTGGGTTGAGTAGAATCAGACACTGCCTGCTTATTTATCTCGCTCATAAATTTTGACTTCATAGGTCAGAACTCATTTGTCTGGACATAAATGAAGAACAGCGCTCTCTTTTTTGCATTTGTGCTCGCTGTCGCGGCAGCGACTGCTGCCTTCTTGCTGTGTCTGGAATATAAAATTTGGACTTGATCTAAAGCCAGCACGAACAGGAGGAGAACCTCCGCCTGTCATGTTCATCCTCACGCTGGCTGTCGCTCTCCGACTCACACCAGTGTGTGATGCTCTTCTCAGTGAGAAACAGTTCCTCTGCGTCAGCGCCTGAGCCTGATTTTTATTCATTTGATCGTTTATTTATCTATCCATCATTGCCTCGAATTGTTTGCATAAGAATGGAGATTAAAACTTCTACAATAATAGCTGGAGCTGAAATTGGATTCTAAGCTTCCCGGGCCACAGGATGATTAGAGCTGTCAGAGAACCCTCTCCTCATTAGCGGCGATGATGTCCTGTGCGGGCTGTTCCAGCCCCGCTTTCCCCGCAGATTAAAGGAAGATTGTTCTTTCATTTTCATATTCCGCATCTCTCATTTGCCAAAGTAAATAAATCGATGCTGCTTGTGCCATTTGTCCTAAGTCTCTTTTCCAAAGAGCTGCCACTGACTATCGACCTGTTTTATTTCCCATCGTTAATCCTCCCGCCTTCCTTCAGTGGTCTGTTCATTTACTAATCCCATCTATCGTGTACATAGATGGTAAGAGATGGAAATCTAATCTCCGTGCAGTTTCATTCTCTGCCTAACGTATTTATATAGATTCAGAGGACATAAGCTTTTTTCTGCAGGGCTCTCAGTGAAGCCAGATGCCTAAATGCCCATCGCTACCTGGCCTCGCAAAGTGAATCCAGATGTAAATGGATTTGACCTGGCTTTATTCAAATGCGGACCGTGGTTTTTATAGTTATGAATGGCATTCTTATCCTCCCTGATAATTTCAGTGAGGCAAAAGCAGTCTGCTAAGAGTTTTGAAGCCTTTATCCCCATTGCACTCCGGATGTCATGCAGCCGTGGCAGGGGGAGAAGCTGGCGAGAACCACCACGGTGGCTGCTCTGTGAGTGGGGTGGCTGAGCCCCCCTTCCTCCGTAGGGAGCAGTATCCTCAGACTGCCTCCGTAAGGCACTCAGGATTGCTGGATGCAGCTTGGCAGAGGAAGGATCATAAACCCTCAGATGGCTTGGACTTAGGTTTCTCAGGATGCCATTGACTCGCGCATCAAAAACGCTGGTCTTGGGCTGCGGGTGCCATTCCCCAAGCTCTGCCTCCCAGCAGCAGGACCCAAAGCTGGAGAGATGCAGCGTTTCAGAGCTGTCGTGGCCTGGAGAAGCTGGTGCAGGGATGGCACAGCACATTGGCTTTGGCAGGTGGGGAGGATTGACAAGTTTAATGTCACAAGCGTGGTTCCAAATGAATCTGTTGTGATAGGTATTAGTCGTAAGTATAAACTGCAGGGAGATTTGCATTTTATTCTCTTTATCCTACTTCAATCCTGAACAGCCCCTTCTGCCCACCCCGGTTTGGCATATTTAAGGGGATTTGCTGCCTTTTTAGTAATTAAAGGTCCTGGAGAACAGTGAGCTCATTTGAATTGAATGACACGTGTACAGACTTGGGTCTGGATGAGTGTGGGTCTTTGTGCTGGCGTGCCGGATGTACCGGTACAAATTGCATGGAATGGTGCAGAATGCGTCCCCAGGAATCAGCCTGGCCCCTGGGCGCTCTGCACCTGTGCCTGTTGCGAATCTGCACTTCTGCCTCAGTGGCTTTTCTTTTCTCCCCTTTTCTGGGACTCCTGGCTGTTCCCCTCCCAGTGTCGCGGTGCACCCCGGGGCAGGGAGGCGAGGGGAGCGCATTCTGCCTTGCTTTGCAGTCGTCCTGCAGCAACGCCTCAAACCCAGTGTGCCTTACACGCTAACGGTCTGGATTTATCTGGTAGCTGTCATATGCGGCTCTTATTGCATTTTATGACCTTTAATTAATTAAGCTTCATAAAATCCTAATCATGTCAGAATTATTAATCCTGTTTTAAATTAACTGGCCAAAGAGAGGTGAAATGTCTTCCTGGTCTGCGGGTACCTGACTTGAACCCTGCTGCCTCCAGCCTTGCTGTAACCCAGCAGGAAAACTTGCTTCATACAGGACTTTGGATCATCTTCACGGCCCTTCACCTGAGGGGTGGAGCCCCTCTGCTATGAGGACAGGGTGAGAGTTGGGGTTGTTCGGCCTGGAGAAGAGAAAGATCTGGGGAGACCTTAGAGCAGCTTCCAGCACTAAAAGGGGCTCCGGGAAAGCTGGGAAGGGGCTTTTTACAAGGACATGGAGTGATAGGATGAGGGGGAATGGCTTTAAATTGGAGCACCCTGATGCAGTGAGAGGTGTCCCTGCCCATGGCAGGGAGTGGAACTGAATGGGCTTTGAGATCCCTTCCAACCCAAACTGTTCCATGAAGCCTTCAGGTATAAAATCCCTGTGCTAAATCCCCCACATTGCAAATGGGTGCAACTCCTTTGACCCAAATCAAACCATAAGCGTCTCATCCTAGCACTGAACCCCAGCTCAGACATTGTCAGTAGATGCAGAAGGGAGAATTCCCTCTCCCCCAGCTGCCACGCCAAATCTTCCACATGACTCCTTAATTCCTTTTGCACAAATGCAGAAGGCAGTCACTCCTATTTTATCAGCCTTAGCTTGGGATTTCTTGGCATTAGCTGACTGGTGACTTTCCTTGCAAGGCGAGTTTGTGAGCAGTTATTTAAAGCTGTGTTGCACCTCCCTTGCGAGGTGTGCCACATCTCTGTCCTTCCCAGGAAGGAAGGAATTCTGATGAGAATGCGTGTCCTGGCTGCGCTCCGCTGTGTCTGTGGCCAGGCAGGAGCGTGGGATTACTGGTGGATGTTGTAAGCGCTAGATTGTGTGTGTGTGTGTGTGTGTTCATAATCTTCTAATCTTTACAATCGTTGCAATTTGATTTTGCTGTGAAGGGCACCCACGTGGGCAGCGGTACCTGTGACTGCGGCGATGGCTATAGACAAACAATTTCTCAGCTAGAGTACTAATCTGCAGATTGTACAGAAAAGTAATGTCTCATAACGTTTTACTTTTAATTAAAACCCCCTCAAACTTGTAAATGAAAGCCTGCACTTATCTCATCCCACCATGAAATGTTAGATGCGAGGGAAAGCAATGTATTTTGCTTGGTGAAGGAGGAAAGCTGAGGGCTGTGCATTGTTTTCAGGAAACAGTTTCACAAGTCCTGGAGATCCCTCTCTTTCTGAAACAGCCCAGTGCAACGTCGTGTTTTGCCAAAGACCGCATTAACAGAGACGTGATGTGTGTTGTGATGTCTTTGATGGGCCACGATGCCCTCAAGTGCTTCTTACACTGGAAAGTGTGAGTGGTACCCGTTTCTTGCATTTTATCCCCAGCTCTAGTTACTTGTTGCGTGACCTTGGGCAAATCTGCATCTTCCTCTCTGCCAAAGGGCAGAGCAATAGACTTCCCCGTGTTCAGTGGCACTGGCTGCATTTATATTGATGAGATGGAGCTAATCACCCTTCCTGCTTCTAAGACGCCTTGCGATCTGGCTGCAGCTAGGATGCACACAAGCAGGAACATCGGCTTTGGGAGGGAAGAGCTCGGGCTCAGCAGGTATGAGCAGCCTGGCAGTGCTGGCTGGAACCTCCTGGCTTTGGGAGCAGGAGCCGAAACCCGGCAGCACAGGCAAGCTGGCATGGGTGGGGAGATCTTCTTGCTTGTGGCACTCTTCTCATCCCAGCAAGAGGAGTTGTTTCCCTGTGAATGTTATCATGGCCTCAGTATTGACCCTGGTGCATGCCATACTGATTTCATCGCTATCTTTGAACCCTTAATGTGATTCAGGCTCTTGCCTTGATTGGGTTTTGTAGAGGCTCCTACCACTGGCTTCTCTAGTGTTTGCTGTTGCTCTCGTTACGTACCCTTCCTTAAGAGGAGATGAAGAGCTGTCGAGTATCCTAGACAAGTGATGTGTAGCCCTCTCTTGCTGGTTATGAGTTGATGCTGAAAAGCTAAAGCCCCACAAACGTAATGGCAGTGTAATATCGTGTGTCCTCTGTGCAATGGTTTGGTTTTGTGCTTATTATAATCCACATGAGTCTACGGAATTAATCATAATGCCAGTGCTCCCGTCCCGCTGCCTCAAAGCTCTTTTCAGACATTAGTCACATTAGTCTGAGGTGAGAAAATGCTGGTGTTATCAGCATCACGTGGCTGAGAGCTGCTGGTTGGAGGGGAATACAGAAAACCACACCAGTGTCCTCTGCAAGGGCTGCGTGTGGAGTTGCTGCTTCCCACTCCTTGCCCGGTGCTCCGTCTGCTCCCCCTGGCTCTGACCCCGGCACGTGGGAGAGGTTTTTGTTTGCCTATGGAGTCACCGGGCAACTCCTGGGCTGTGGGGGCTGAAATCTCATTTGCTTCCAGCTCACTTTCTCCCTTGCCTGGCAAGCCCTGCAAATTGCAGAGGTGATGGAGAAAGGAAGAGGAGTCTGCATCTTGCTGCTTTACACAGGGGTTTGCTACGAGAGGTGAAATCCTCTCGTGTGTTTTCATCAATTCCCCTCCTTTCCAGTTTCTTTGTGTGATACGGACAGACCCTGTGCTCTGTCCCACTAAAACACAGTACATGAAACAAATCCTGTTGGGTTTGGGACCATCACACGAGTCCTGCACAGCCCCACAAGTGCCACAGTCACACTGTGAGTGCAGAGGAAATCATGGAACGGTTTGGGTTGGAAGGGCCCTTAAAGCCCATCCAGTTCAGTGGGACACCTCCCACTGGCTCAGGGGCTCCAAGCCCCATCCAACCTGGCCTGGAACCCCTCCAGGGATGGGGCAGCCACCGCTGCTCTGAGCAACCTGGGCCAGGGCCAACCCACCCTCACAGCAAAACATTCTTCCCCAAGATCTCATCTCAATCTCCCCTCTTTCAGCTGAAAACCATTCCCCTCATCCTCTCCCTGCCCTCCCTGATCCAGAGCCCCTCCCCAGCTTTCCTGTCGGCATCTCCAGAGCTATGCCCTGAGTACAGTTCTTGCCTTTTCCGCACTGAGCAGTATTTCTGTGCTCAGGGTGACTCTTCAGCTCTCCGTATGCACAGCCAGCACTGACAAATATTCCTGTGGGGTCGTGTCACCTTGAGAAATACGCTTTGCTACACGGAGCTGCTCACCCAGCATCTTTTTCCTTGCGAGCTGGGCCCTGGACATTAATCTTACAGCACTGCCAGGATCTATATCTGCTGAACGCTGTTTATAAGATTAAAGGGATACGATGAGTAACAAGTTCTATTTAGTGCTCTGGTGCTATTCTTGTGCCAAAACATTTGAAGTGGAGCACAACACGTCATAAAAGGCTCCAGAAACCAAACATTTAGGCAGGGATTTTGTAGCAGTTGGAATGAGTTAATGGCATGAAGTTGGTGTTGGTTGTACCGGACAGCACAGCCGGCAGCGATGGGAAGTGCTGATGCTGAGTGTTGGAAGGCAACGGTGTGATGGGATCCTTTTAGCAGGGTGGGTCAGGGCTCTAGTGACTCTGCTGTTTTCTGACTTTTGTCCTCTATGTATGCTTGGAAAATGTTTGTGGTCTGAAAACCCAGTGTGTTTGCTCTTTCTTGTTTTTTTCTCATGCCTTGCGCCATAGGGGACCCACTCTCCTGGCTGTCCCACCCCTTACACGCTGCCTTCAGCAGAACCGGTGCTTGAGGGTTCAGGAGAAATTAAACGTCCCATTATTTATTCCCCGTGGTGATCCCTGTACGCTTGCGTCATGAGGTTTGATTACATTTACATTAGCACGTTAATAATGCATCAGATTATCCAGACTCTTAAATCCAGATACACAGGCATCATCAGTAGAAATATTCTTCATATGTACTTGTTTCTGGACATTGATTTTAAACATTTGCCCTTTTCTTACAGCTTTAAGCAAATTCCTGAGACTTCTCATTGTCTTCCCTGTATCTACAGTGCAGGGAATTAGGGCTAGGAATGATTTCCATTGCATTTTTAAATGAAGCTTTTATATAGATAAGCACGTATATATATCTGTATGTTGTTTAGCTTGTCTCTAGACACCCACAGATTTAGATCTGGTTAAGTCCAAAGCTGCACAGAGTGGAAACAGGAGGCTCCGAGTTAAATTATGCCAATGATTTTTGATCACAGTGAACCCAAGGACTCACAAACCAGGAGTTGAGGGCTTGTGAAAACCTCCTGAGGTCCAATAAGGCCAAGTGCAAGGTCTTGCACCTGGGTCAGCGCGGACCTCGGTATTAGTACAGGTTGGGGAATGAGGAGATCGAGAGCTGCCCTGAGAAGGACTTGGGGTGCAGGGGAAGGAGAAACTCAACATGAGCCGGCAATGTGTGCTCCCAGCCCAGAAACGTGTCCTGGGCTGCATCCAGAGCAACATGGCCAGCAGGGCGAGGGAGGGGGTTCTGCCCCTCTGCTCTCATGAGACCCCACCTGGAGCCCTGTGTCCCGTTCTGGAATCCCTATCACAGGGAGGACATGGATCTGTCCCTTCTGACCCAAACCATTCCATGATTCTGTGATAATTTTGTAATTGGGAAATACTGTTTGGAAATGTTTTGAGAAACTGTGAGATAGTGCTGATAACCTTGGATTTTATTTGAAAAAGGAAGATTAACATCCTGATCAGGAGGAATAATTGTTATAATATTTCACATTGTGCTGGAGCTCATTGCAGAAATCCTTTGTTTGACACTGGTGAATATTCTGCTCCTTTATCATGCACTGACTTGCACAGGAGATGTAGAATTCTGAGAGGTCTGAAAAGTAAGGGGTTTTCATTGAAAAGAAAGAAATAAATAAACAGATGTCCCTCAAGCTACCAGAGCTCTGCTGTAATGAGGTTTGGGATGAGGCTGCTTGGTACCCAGCGCATCAGACACATGCGGTTGTGTTCCCTATGAATTCGGTAACCTTCATCACCACTCGGGCTTCTCCTGTACTTAGAATCATGGAATAGTTTGGGTTGGAAGGGACCTCAAAGCCCATCCAGTTCCACCCTCTGCCGTGGGCAGGGACACCTCCCACTGGCTCAGGGTCTCCAAGCCCCATCCAACCTGGCCTGGAACCCCTCCAGGGATGGGGCAGCCACCACTGCTCTGGGCAACCTGGGCCTCTTCACCCTCAGCATGAAGAACTTCTTCCTGATGTCTAATCTAAATCTTCCCCCTTCCAATTTAAGCCATTACTTGCTAAGAAATACCCGAAGTTCTACAGTGAAAGGAGAAAACAATGTTAAAGTTAAGGAAGTTGCTGACAAAGTGCTTCATTAATAACATTCGAGGCCTTTGCGCTGAGGCGGTCGGCGACAAATTGTCAGCCAGAAGTTTGTAATTTCCTGAGTTTTGTCACATTAATGCAGATTCTTAACCTCAACCATTTTGTTTGTGAAACGTTCGCTTGGGTTTAATTGCCTGCTTTTCTTTTATAAATCTGATCTGATAATGGGAGCTTCAGAGGTGAAGTCGTTTTGTCAAAATAGATTTCTCTGTATATTTTCCCATTGTATTCTGAATCCAAAACGATAGTGGTTCAGCTGAAGTCGTAACAAGCGTGTTGGGAGCTGAAATCATAGAATCCTGGAGTGGTTTGGGTTGAAAGGGACCTCAAAGCCCATCCAGTCCCACCCCCTGCCATGGGCAGGGACACCTCCCACTGGATCAGGGGCTCCAAAGCCCCATCCAACCTGGCCTCTCTCCCTGCTTGCTTGTGACTGTTTCTGCCTAAACTTTAACAGCACCTAAATGTTTGGAATAGTGAATTCTTCCTATTTTCCTGGCCGTAATTCTAATTATCTCAAGACCATTATCTGCCAAGTAGCTTTGTTAGCACGTCGCCTTGGTCCACAGCAGGAAATGGCTCTCCTTATACCTGGAATGTGTCTCCAGGATTGTTCTAACATAAGATATCTTTCAATTACAACTCTCAATCTTTATTATAGCAGTTCATTTTCTTAATTACAAAATGATAACCACGGTGCTTTTAATGAGAACGGCAGGCGGTCCCTACGTGTCGATATTTCAGACCTGTGAAGAAAGGCAGAGGCTTTACCCTTTACCTACCATCCCAATACAATGACACGCGTGGATTTATTTCATACACGCTCTTCTACGTGAAACCTTACGATGCCATGTGGTTAAACAGAAAGTAAGCAGAGTTGATGAGTAACAGAAAGTAAGAGAGTGGTGAGGCAGGGACATGGATGGCATAGGGCTCTGGGCTTCCCTGGCCGGGGGAAACCACCTGCGATGCAGAGAGGTGTTTCTACTTTCCTCTTCTGGCCGCAGAAGTGGATGTAGTAGGCACGGTGATGCTGGGCTGATGGTTGGACTTGATGATCTGAGATCTTTTCCAACCTTAGCAATTCTATGATTCTATGCCCTGCAGCGAGGTAGGACCTGTAAGAACGTTATGGCTTTGTGTAAAGCCATGCTATGAGTTTGCGCCTGTTTTTCTTCATGTAGAACACCAGGAAGCCCTAAACAGCCTTTCAGTAAACACCCCTTGCCTTCTCGAGTAGAAAAAGAATAGCAAACTCCCTGCTTCTTCCATTCTGACAACTGGAGATTTTCTGTTCAGCTCTCCCCAAAGATATTATAAATCCCACCTTCTGCCTTCTCAAATAAAACCCCATTTTTACCTCAAAGGAAAGCCATTTGAAGCGCACTTAGCAACGGGCAGAGCCTATTTTTAGCCTCTATCAGGGTGTAATGTACAAAATGTAATAATCTCATACTTGAAGCTTTTTTTCCCTTCTTCCCAGAGATGTGAAATTGCTGCAGTTGAATAGGAGGGAGAGAAACTCGGCTTTGCCCAAAAGTCATTCTCTCTGTCTGTGTCTCCATATCTCGAGTTGTTTGTGTTCACCTCTAGCAGTGTGGTTATTTATGGGCACACCGAGCTGATGCGGATGTGCTGAACAAGGTAAACCAAGTGTGTGTTTTTAGATTCCTCCCTGACCACGGAGCTTGTTGTGAAGGATATTTGTAGGACAGAGAACCAGTGTCTAGAAAGAGGATGGATAAACACCTCCATGACTTCAACAAAGGTGGGGAAATAGAGGGACTTTTTGGTGAATGAGTGACTCCAGCCTCTCCTCACCTGGAGTCCTGTGTCCAGCTCTGGAATCCCCAATGTAAGAAGGATATGGAACTGTTGGAAGGGATCCAGAGGAGGCCACGATTATGATCCAAGGGCTGGAGCACCTCTGCTCTGAGAACAGGCTGAGAGAGTTGGGTTTGTTTGGCCTGGAGAAGAGAAAGTGTTCAGGGCCAGGTTGGATGGGACTTTGAGCAACCTGATCCAGCGGAAGGTGTCCCTGCCCGTGGCAGGGGAGTTGGACTGGATTTGGGGTCCCTTCCAATCCAAACCATTCTATGATTCTGTGTTCCTGGGAATAGGGCACTTGCTGGAGATGTCAGGTCTGCAGAAGCTCTTGGAATGGGTGTGGGAGAAGAAGTGTCTCCCATTAATCTGTCTGAGCAAGCAAAGTAGGAAGGATGAGCTTACGACTCTAGAACTGGGTTGGGACACCAGTCTTTCCAAATTGCTGCTGCAGTGTGCTGTGTGAGACCTCGTTGAAGTCATTAAAGTCATTAACTTTCATGTGATTTAGTTCATCACTCTCAGCTCCTACTTCTATCCTTTTTTTTCCAACACTCAGACAGGGCTGTAATAAAGACAAAGTTTGTCTGTCACAATGTTCGTGTGCTTCAGGGCACTCGTCCTAGGGGGGAGGTCCTGAGGCCTCTTACTGCTGTTGTTGGATAGAATCCAACCTTCTCCTTCAACGTTTGGTACTATCTGACTAAATTGAGTCTTCTGAGATTGGGTTGTTCTTATTTTAGCGCTTTTGGTAAATCTGAAAGGCCTTGATGCAATTAGTGATGGCGCCGCTGAGCTATGAGACGTGAAGGAGCTTTGCTCCACACGTACTGACGTGTTTGGAGATGTCAGCATTCCCCAGTGAAGCTGGTGCAGACTGGGAGCTCCCAGGGCTGCAAACAAGGCAGAAATACTAGAAAGAGGGGAAACCTGCTGAGGTCAAACAGCTCTTTTGCCAAAGCCATGGGGGGATGGTTCTGTGCTCTGTGTTTCCTGATGCTTTGTTCACTCAAGTTTTGAATGGCAGAAGTGAGGGGGCTCCCATTGCTCCTTCTGGAGCTCAAGTGAACTCCTGTGCCAGATCAGAAATAGACTAAATAATTCATTGAACAATGTCTAGAGTTTCTGTAACTGTCTGATTCTCTTTGCTCTTTCTCATTCCTGGCTTTCCGACCAACCCATGGAGCATGCATCCCTCCTGGCATCACGTCTACATTGCCTCCTTTCACTCACAGATCATCGTTTCTTTCAGCTTTAGCTGAATTTTTCCTTTTTTTTCTTTTGAATGAGAGAATTATTTTCCCTAACGGTAAGACTTTGATTCCCCCATTGGAGCGCGCTTTGCTCAGAGCTGAAAGCGGACACGGGCATTAACTTCCTCGGCGTGGAACTCGCCTTGCATCAGAAGTCAGCCTGTTAAAGCAAATTGCATGGTACTGTAAACATCCAGAATCGAGCTCTGCTCTCATTTGTATCCATGCAATCACGCTGAGTAAAATTCTGCCTGTAGAGCTTAAAGACGTGTGCTTTTAATCCTGTGCATTTTGTCAGACTAATAACCTGCTCGGAGGCTCGAGGGCACACGAGGCAGGATAATGCGGGGCAGCCAAGCATGAGGCTGAGTTCTGAAACGTAAGACTGGATGGGAGAAAAATACAGGGAATCAGATATTCCTTAATTCCAAGCACTCCTGCAATCATGTCCTCCTTACTGAAAGGGATGAATTTGTTTCTGCTGTTTAGCTTCAGACTGGAACGGAACATAGGATACGTTTCCTTGCAAAGATCCATTCCTATTTTATTTGATGGTCTGAAATTAAATCAGAAGGGATGTTATTTAATCAGTGAGAAAAGAAGGAAAGAAGGAATAAACAGGCATCCAATGAATTCCCGGCTGTCGCTGTGTGACATGCGAGGTCCCCTAAGAAGGCAGGAACCATTTGGAGAGCACTGGGCTCGCAGTCTCTTCCCACTTGGCACAGGTTTTGACACCTGAGACAGAACTCCTGAGTGGCCTCGGGGGATGCAGAACCAGAACTCACTCTTTTTTTGTCTTTTTTTCCCTTCTAAATTGGTGCAAACTTCAAGGGATTCATTCCCCACCCCCCGCTCTGCTGTCTCGTTGTGGCGAAGTCAGGCCAGATTTATGCCAGGCTGAGCAGGTGGTGGTACCTGCCAGAGGGTTTCTTGTTCTGGAGCTGCCAGAGACCTGTTTTTGCTTTTGGCAATCTTCAGTCACTGTGATTCTGTGATAATTACTTTTCTTTCCTTAATATAACCTTCCTCGTTTGTGTGTGGATTAGAGCACTCCTAGCAGGTGAACGTATAGGGGAGAAAAAAGAAACTAGAGTCAAACCCAGAGCCCTTTAAGTAACAAAACAAAAGTAGCTTCACAAAAGTAGAATTGAGCTGGAGCTCATATAAGCCTCACTGAAATTTCCACTGTACAAGCACTTAAATGTTGCCGTTACTGTGGCACAGCTCATTTTACTGTTTTCCCTGGTGGATGTTTCCCTCACAATTTGGTACAGATGCCAAACAATAAAGCCTGTTGCAAATTGCTTTCCCAACTGCTAGGTAATTACAGCAGATTTTATGCTAAATGTAAAGGATGTTCTGCTATTTTTTAATAAAGGGAACATCTTTTCCTATCTGATGCTTTAATACTGTCTCATTTGTCTTACTTTCTAGCTGAAGGATTGCTTCCAGTTGCTCACACCCAGGCGGAGCTGCTGACAGGCCTGCCTTTCCCCCGGATCTGCGTGTTCCAATGATCTGCTGAAGTTCAGACCCCTGTGTATTCAGTAAGTAACTTTAAATATTTCACACGATTGCTCTGAAGCCACAGAGCGTGTTTCTGTCTGTTCCTGTTACCAAATCGGGCAGAATATTTGGTTTCGGCAGGTTCCAATGATTAACTCCACATTTGCCATGTTTGTTGGGGTTTACTATCGTGATCAGTAACAGTGTAATCTCTCAAATACCAGCAGAGCAAACATGAAGCTCTTCATCCCTTCTCGGAGGGAGGTTTATCTCACTGCCTCTGTGTACAAATGAGTGTCTTGTGCCGCTGGACGACTGTTGGCGATTCGTCTGCACCACAAACGGATGGGCTGGGCTGGGTGGGATTCATTTCACTGGGAGAGACCACCAGCAGAGTGGGATATAAGGCGGTCTGGTCCTTGAGATATCGAGAAATTCAGTATCAAGAGGTTCTCTGTGCTGCAGAGCGTGTCACTGGCACTGCGGCCATCGGGACTGTGGTGTTCAGTGTCCTCCTGGCCCAGCCCTGGCAGAGCTCACTCTCACTGACCCTGGTGGAATGTTCAAGGTCTGTGACTCCGGTGTCGCGGAGAGAAACGGGTCAGTGCAATTTGGGGGAACACGGGAGCTTTCAGAGATGAGTGTGTGAGCTGAAATGCTTTTGAAACCAAGAGAGAAGTGGTTCCTTGAGCAAAGGCCCTGCCTGTGTGTTAGTGCACACAACTTGGGCCTGTGAGCAAGGGAAGGGCACTCTGTTGGGTATAGCTCCTTCTCCAGGGCCTGCTAATCAAAATCTCCTTCTGCCAGCGATGCTTTGTGATGCTTTTGTAGCAAGCATTAATGTTTTGTCACAGCAAAGATGACAAAATGGTACTGAGTGTGGCACGAGGCAAGGGCAGGGATGCTGCCGCTCTGGGTGTTTGTTTGATGGACATGTATAACCTCAGCTTCCTCCTGCCACCCTTGCATTATTCTAAGGGAATATTACAGAGAGCACAGGCTGGGGAAGAGGTGTGGAGTATGAATAGGTTGATGTACTGATGGCTTTGAGGGCAGTGGAACATGATAATGCAAGAAACTCTGTTACTGAGCTATGGAAAGCAGCGCTGCTGCTCTGCTCTGGGTCACCGAGTAAAGTCAGGGCTACGTTTTCAGTCCTGCGCTCTCAGAAAGCATCTGGGTGTCTGCTGGAAGACTTGAAGCTGTTGGTCACTCCTGTCAGACCATGGCAACGTGGGGTGCTGTGGGAGGAGGCAGCTCCGCTGCCCCGGGGCCGCTGCAGGGGTGGTGGAGGCTGCCCCCTGCTCCCCTTGGCAGCTTCCACCCACAGCTTGGCCTTTGTATTGTGAAAAGCAAAGGCTCGAGGCTGTAATCATCTGCACTCGCAAATCTGCACCTGAGATCTATTGTGAGCGTGCGACTGAAATGTATTTAAAAAATGTGTCAGTCATTAGAATCTAAAAATTGATCTGAGCCCACACAGAGCAAGCGCCTAGGAGTGAATCAGAGGAGCGTGGTGATTAAATGTAGTATCCGAGAGTGAAGTTACTGCATTAGAGAGCACTGCAACCCCTGAGCTGACGGTAAAAGCAGAATACAGAATCAATCCCAATATCTAGGAGCCCAAGCTGCATGGAATCGAGAAAACCGAACTTAACGATGTTTTCCAAGAGAAGGTGCAAGGGTGAAACAAAATATTTAGCGATTCTGTGAAAGAGGGAAATAGCCATAGAGATGCCATGGAGACAATTGTGCACTGGGGTGTTCGTAGTGCTCAGAAAAGGAAAAGCGACCGGATTTGAATGAATTAACCTGGGCAGTAAACTCGAATTTGGTGTTTAATTGTGTGCAATTACTTTGTGGTAATAGGGAAAGATTATTAGAATATGAAAAAGTAAAGGAAGGCAAGGCTAAAATTAGCAATGCATTCACATATCTCTGAGTGCAGAGGTAGGAAAAAGCTGTCGCCCTGGAAAATGGGACTTGGGTAACCGTCTCGAAGGGCCAGCAGCGCTGGTCACTGAAAGAATGTGCAGGAGCTGGAAAAGCAAACGCTTGGAGAAATCAGATTGTTATTTGAAACCTTAGAAAGGCAACTCAAAGGCAGAAGAAAGGCGCTCTCCAGTCATTCCCATCGGTGGAGAGATGCCAAGAACAGGTCAGGATGCTTCCCATGGGCAACTGCTGTTCATCACACAGTGGCACTGCTGGACCTCCTCGACCCACGTGGTCGGGGGTGTTTCCAGAGTTGCCCAGTACTTTCTGGTGGTGTTTTGAGTCACATACTGGAAGAACCTTTCCAGTGGCTTCCTGACAAGCAGTGGGAGGGTGTGCGGGGTGTGGTTAATAACTGCTTAGCTATTCTTAAACAGAGCTGCATGCTGGTGAGATGTACAGCGGTGCTGGGGGTTAGAATCCACTGGCAATAAGAGCTCGGGCACCAGGGCTGGGTAAGAACTGCTCTCAGGTCTTTGTGGATATTGCAGTGAGTAGGGCAGAACTGGACAGGCTTTGAGGTCCCTTCCAACCCAAACCATTCCATGATTTTATGATTCTATGATCTATTTCTCCTCCACTTTAATGTGACTGATAAATGGGAATGCAGAAACAGAGGGGTGCAAACGCCACGGTGCGAGTAGCGCAGAGGTTTCAAGCTCTTGTTAATCTCCTGCCCAGAGGAACACCACAAGGTTATTCATGTCAGGGTTTCTCCCTGGAGGTCTTTGGGTGTCCTACAGCAGACTTCTGAGTGCTTGAGAATGCCGAAGCCCATCGGCATCCCCCGATGTAACAAGCGGCTCTGGTAGGCAGCCAGAGGTCAGACCTGCTTCCCTGCCAAGTGCTGACAGAGGTGGTAGATGAGATTAAATAAACCAAGAAGAGATAAGATGAGGTGAGACAGGGGAGAGCGCTCCTGCACTCCCACCATGTGACGTTACGTTCCAAGCAAATACCCACCACGTGGTTCGGGTGGCAACAGAAACCCCATCCAGATACTTTCTGACTTCCAGTAGCACTGTTGAGTGGTTGAAATGTGCAATTTAACATATGGCTAATAAACTACTAATTAAAACAAATAGGCAACAGTCAACTAATCAAATCTCATTGTTGCCATATGGCAAAAATCCCTGGCAGCCTCTCAGAGAGGAGTCACCCAGCCCGGGGTGTCAACAGGGACCTGGTGACTCAGCGGGGATTAGGGTGAAGCAGGGAATTCAGGATGATTACTCATCTCGTTTTCAAACACAAACATCTCCTTCTCTCTATCACTTTGGTTGCCGTGAGGCTTTACCGCCGCTTTCCCTCTTGTGACCGGCGGGACGGATCTGACACATGCCAGGCCTGCTGCTTTCCCGAGCCCCATTCCAGCCCCTTCTCCCGGTGGGAGGAGGGAGGTGAGGGAAGCGGATGAAGCGTTTGACACCCTACGGTGGCAGCTGGGATGTTCTCCTTGACCACAACATCGTTTGAGGTGCTTTCACCTGCATCCAGGCTACCGGGTGTTTGAGAAAAGTCTTGTAGATGCTTGTGGGCAGTTGGGAAGTGAGTGGATGCTCGGAGTCCCGGCAAGCAGAGCCGTTCCCCTGCGGCTGGGAGCGCCAGGCGTCCCACCAGAGTCAGAGGGACATGGCTGGGGAGGGGTTGGACAGCAAATTCGAAGGCGAGGATTTGCCTACTCGATGGTTTGGTTGGGAAAAGCCGCGTGCTAGTGGTGTGACAGGTTGCCAGCCAGGTTGGGGATCATTTGCAAGCAGGAAAAAAGCCTCTGAATGATTCAGGAAGAATTCACTGTGCTCCTGCAAGGTCTCCATACCCTGTGCGAGCAAGAGAGGCGTCAGCTCTAGAGCTGAGAGGGGATTTAAGTCTCTCTGACCCATTACATCCTCATCATTTCTACCTAGGCTGCTGGCACTGGGTATGGTTATTGCGGTGACACTGTGATATGGCATTTTAGGATAAGGAGCAGCGTATGGTGACACTGTGCAGTGTCCTATGGGGAGAGCGGGTTGGTTAATTAAGCTACATGATCTGAACCAAGAACAAAACAGGATGTTTGCCCTCTCTTATTAACTTATTCCTGAGCATCTGCAGCAGCTGGGTGACTCACAGCCTTCACTGAGGTGCGATGGTCCCGTAGGCTCTGGAGCAGAAGAGCACCTTGAACCCACGCAGCCAAGCCTCTGCTTTAGTGGATTATTTTCTGCATGTTTGTACCCTAGACATTTAATTTGAAACCATTTGCAGCAGATGAGCTTTAAACTGGCATGGTAAGAGCCAATGTAGACAGTAAATCCTCCTGTGAGTCACGAAAGCCGTGTGTCCCTTTCTAAATTTATGCACTCCTATGGAAGGTACCTTTTATCCTCTCTTGAATAGTACTTTCTAGTTCTTAAATGGAATCATCGTTTATAAAGAAGCTGTAGCTGGATTTTTTCACACCTTTTAGCCTTGTCTTGATTCAGATTTAAGTCACCTCACAGGGGATGTGAACGCCATGTAAAACTCGGTGTTAACAGATCGTAGCCATGAGATGTAGGAAAGGTCATTTTCTTTAGGGATGTGAGGTCAAAGGTGCCCTATACGTGGATGATGGGAAAGATTTCATTGCAGAGTTTTATTTGGCTTCTTTTTGCAGGTGGCTAGCAGGAGACAAAGCTCAGTATCCTTCCAGAAGTGACAGAATTATAGCCAAATATAACAAAAACGACTTCACTGCCACAGGGAGATGCTGGGCTGAATCCATCAGGCCCCTGAATGTCCCAGTCATCATCCAGCAAAGCACTTAAGCACCCGCTTTACTGTAAGCACCGTTTAAATCAATGCTGATTTGCTTTGCTGAATCAGGAAGGGAGTTCAGGGTAGTTCAGGAGTCGGTCTGTATGCCCCTATTTTTCATTTGCATGGTGGATTCCTTCTACTTTTAAATCCTCTCCTCTTAAACTGCTCTTGCTTTGGAGCAGAGAATATCTCTTAGCAACTATTGACAACATCCGTAGCAGCCTGGTAGTGAAGAAAAAGACTAAACCAAGTCATCTAATAGATAATGACAGTAAAAAGAGGTGATCTAACCTGATAGAAAACACTACTGGTTTTCAAAACTAAGCAAACTAGTCCCGAGCCCGTTCTGGTTATGGCATATCTACAAGTGGAAGGGTGTTTTGCCTTTTGCAGCTGACCAGCCAGGGTGATCGCAATGTTCCCTTCTTGCCTTATAAGCTGTTAATGGTTTCCTGATCTCCTGTGGCCCATCTTGTGTTTATTTACTGGTGCATTCTGCCTGCCTTCTCCCACTGGGTGTTTAGATGCCCGTAGTCTGGCAAGACTGCTGAAACGGAGACCTTTCTCCTGTACAAATGGCACTGCTGGGCCACGAGTGATGGATGATACAGGACGAGACATCCCCCATAGATCGGTTTTGTAGGCTTTGTGAAAACACCTTGCAATCATGTATCAAGAGAGATATAAACATCACACACCATTTCCTTCAGTGAAACCATGGGGGGGGGTAGTTTAGTTGCATTAAATAAGTCTTATCCCCCAGGAACGGCCTTTGTGGCTGGACCCTAAGCTTTCACTGCCATCCAAACCTTCGCTGCCATCTCTTCTTTCCGACCTAGAGCGGGAGCCAGTGCTTAAATCCACGCCATATGCTGCTCTCTGTTAGATTTTGCTCTTGGACAGGAGTCAGGTCCCCAGCACTCGCTTTCTAAGTGGGCCAGACGAGCAGAGAGATGACAGGACACCAGTGCAGGCAGGGCTGCCCTCCCAGAGGAGCCGCAGGAGACTTAATTTCCCTCCCATGGGTGCGTCTCAGCCCACGGAGGGATGAGACAGCCTTGTTTTTCCCTTGGAGCAGGGCTTGCACCAGACACGCTACCTCAGCAGCGACATATAGCACTGAGTACCTCATCTGACACACGGCTATTGCTGCTTCGCATTGTTTACCAAGGTCCCCGCTACTGAAACCTGACGTGCTGCCCCGTCCCTCCAGCACACGCACGTCACGCTCCACCAAGGAGAGCTGAGGAGGGCATTTTCCACGTTTCATAGAATAATGGAATGGTTTGAGTTGGAAGGGACCTCAAAGCCCATCCAGTCCCACCCCTGCCATGGGCAGGAACACCTCCCACTGGATCAGGGGCTCCAAGCCCCATCCAACCTGGCCTGGAACCCCTCCAGGGATGGGGCAGCCCCCACTGCTCTGGGCACCCTGGGCCAGGGCCTCCCCATCCTCATGGTGAAGAATTTCTGGCTCATGTTGAGCTTCTCCTTCCCCAGCATCCCAGGCCCTTCGCTGTGGGGCTGCTCTCAATCACATCGTCCCCAAGCTTGTACTGAAACCTTACCCTCGGCCTTGTTGAAACCTCATGCGGTTCACACAGCCCCACTTGCCTTCAGTAGTGCCAGTGCTGGGTCTGGAGAAGCCATCCAGCAGGAGATGCAGCTGTTTTTACAGCAGCTCCCAGGTCTGTTCCCAAGCCGTAGGAGCCGTGTGAATCCTCAGCAGCCCCGTCCCTGCAATCTGGAGCCTGACCAGGGGCTGAATCATGAGCGTGTTGACCTCTGAGCAGGGCTCTGCTCATGCTCCCCGAGGAGCACCCAGTGTTTGCAAGGCAAGCACCAGGACTCGGGCTGCTCAGGAGCTGAAAGTGGGCACAAGTATGGAATTTGCTACTGATCTGGCTTAGAAACAACCTAACTCTGAGTGTGAGTTATCCCAGAGACCCTGCTCAGAGCTGTAACCGCGATGTTCTGTCCATGCCTCTGCGCCCTCCCCAGCTCTCTCTGTCTGATTTTAAGCCATTGCTTTATGGTTTTGTTTTTTCCTACTCTATTTTTTAAGGAATCCTATGCACGTTAATTTCTGACCAAGATTCAGAGTGCTCCTAATCAGCCCTCTGAGATTAATTAGGGACTAATGAAGACTGTATTTTAATAATTTTTAAGGCATTACGGAGTCCTCAGCTGGGGTCTAAACTCTTCTCTCTTAGTCCTGCCCTAAAGTGCTGACAATTAGGTCTGTCCGGGAAGTGTCCGTAGCATCACGATGCTTTATGTGGTTCAGCAACGTGGCTTTGTAGTTCAAAGACTGGAATATCTGTAACCACTGCTCAAACATTTGGCTCATTATTCCCTTTCCCTGCGCAAGTCACTTTAGAAAGAGCCTGGATGAGCGTACGAGGGCTCTACCCCGACACATTGTCTTTGCATCCCTACTGTATAAAAAGGGATAATTGGGAGTAGAAAAAGTGCTGGTGGATGTGCAAACATGTGGCCACAGGGCTCCAGACTCGTCTCATTCCTTTGCGAGCATCGCTATGCTCTGAGGCTCAAAGGGAAGATTTGAAGGATGGCGATGAGGTCATTGTTTCAGATATTCACAGACTGCTCTTCAATGTTTGATGAGCAGTGTGGGGCTCTTGATGGAAAATGACTGTGGAGTTTTACTGGGTTTTTTTTTTCAGTTTGCTTTAATTTTGATTTGTTCCAGACTCAAAAGGTGTTTGGAGAGCTGATTCCAGCTTTCTGGAAGCCTTTCTCCCCAAAGCAAGGCTGCCCTCAGCTTTACACTTCCTGGCAGCGTCTGGAGTGAGTGCCAGGAGTGAATGCACCCAGTGCTCCCAGTAGGGCTGCAGATGTTCAGCAGGAGGGATCGGATGCTTTCAGTATCTCCAGTTTGTCTCATGCCTTGTCTGTGAGTCAGTAAAAATACTCTTGCATAACACATTTATGAAATACAAATGAAGATTTAGGCCCTCAAGATTTAGGCTGAGTAACGATGGATTTAGCGGCATGTGGTGCCCGAGATCTGTTTGTAAGAGGCCCTCGGGGAGCTGCTGGAGCCCGAGAGATTTGGACAAACGGTTCTACTTGTTCAGGTATCCGTCCAGGAGCCTGGCTCTTGCCTTTCCATCAGTGCTGCCCCATGGCAAAATGACCTATCTGGCATATCCAGACACTTCCGTCTTGGCTCCTGCTGGGCTTGAGCAGTGCTGTGACCAAAGCTCCTGCGGTGATGCCACCTGGGGGGAATGGGGGCAATGCTGCTTTCTGCTCTGGACCGAGTCTGAACTTGTAATCCTAGTGAGCGTGAATTTGGGATGCCCCATCTCTTCCTGGAGACCTGGGTTGGGGTTACTGCTACCTTCATCTTCCTCCATCCTAGGCTGTTTCCCCGCTCCCAGTGCCTTTGTAATGGTGTCCATGAGAGCTGTGAGCATCCCACAAACCCCGAGCCCTGCCCTGGGGAGGGTGATGCTAGGAAGGGTGGAGGTTTCACCTCGTACGACTGTGCCCTTGCACGACAGCAGCTCTACAGCTGTAGGAAGCTCCGCTGCCTGATATTTGAAGTTCTTTCATTATCCCTGTGTTTTATTCCGGTTGGCAAACACCACATTCGCACAAAGTGGCATTCATTCCGGAGTCTTAACCTGATCCCTGCTGGGTTCAAAATTGACAAAACTCTACCTGCCTATTAGCAAGGTACATAAAATACAGCAGCTGAATATAGCGCTGACAAAGGCTCTCCTGAAATAGCACCAGCATGGGGATAAAATCAATGTCATTTCTTACACAGTTCCTTGACAGGCGTTTGCTAGAAGAGTCTTATCTGCATCTGTCAGTGATGCTGAGATACTTCTTGCCTCCCTTTTTGAAGCACTGGTGCCTCACGCAGAGAACGACTGAATCCCTGGTGCGACCCCTCCCTGGCAAAGCGCTTCTTCTCTCCCTTCGGGGTCTTTCCCATGTGAGACCGCGAGGCTGAGGTTTGCGGTTGGCTCAGCTCGGTGTTGGTATTTTTTCATCACCGATATTGTTTCCTTGTGTACTTTTTAGCCAAAGGTATTTGCTTCTCTCTGGAACGGCGCAGTATCCTTGTGGCATTTCAGAAGAGGTGGGCAGGATGAATTATTCATTTTAAAAGTGTGTGACATTATGATGGAGCTTCGGCAAAGTACATTTAAACATTACAAAATAGGATGAATCAGTTTAAACTCATCTGAGCTTATCATATATCAGAGAAAATGACTGATACAAAGGCTAAAAAGGAAGAAAAAAGCTCTTCTTAAAACATTTCTAAATCGGACTCCAAAACCACACCAAATATGAAAGAGGATTTACTTTCAGATCTTCTAATGCCAAGAAGTTTAGGGGAAATGGGTGAAAATATAGGGTTAAGCCCCTATTTGCTACGAAGTGATACGACTGTTTGAACTATGCTGATGTGCATCCCTGAGAGCAGCAAAGGGGAAGGTGGGGATAGGGTGCTGGGACTGCCGAGGTCACTGAGCACCCACGGACAGCGATTCCGTGGGAGAATTCATGTACAGAAGGAAAAAAAGGCTCTGGTCAGAGCCTGAAGGATAGGGTGGTAAAAGACAGCAGAGGGGATCTCACAGAGGTGCTTCAGGAGTCTCCTCAGGATTGTGTCTGCTCAGTCTCCGTTATTCTGAAGTGATGGTTTTCTTCTGAAAACACAAATACTCATGTTCTCCTGGAGGCTGCAAAGTCTTTCTCTGCGTGCGTCAGATAAGAGGATCTCTTAACCTGCAACACGGATGTCTCGAGGTATAAAACACTCGGAACAGGATGTTTAGACTCAGAATTTATTACAGCATTCATTATTTTTATGAAACTTGTGTGTCTTAAAAAGTCAGATTCTGGGGGAAAATCCTCTTTAAACAGTCCTTCAAGCACAATTTCCACTTATCTTTGTGCTCTTTTGCCAGTCATTGCTGCGCTTCCTTCCTGGGATGCTCCAAGGCTGCTGTTGTGCTCCCTGCCAGCTGGGTGAGCATCACAGAGCTTTCCTTGTCCAGACTTCTGCTCGGACCTGCCTGGCTGTGTGGGCTGTGTCCCAATTCCTGCCTCTCTCAGGAAGGCCAGGCTGTGATTCAACTGGAGCCTTCCTGCTCGTTTTAACTCTCTGATTTCCCATAACCCTACAATATTAAGGCTCTTCTCAAACTGCCCCATCATCTGGGCTGCACCAGCCGTGCCAGGCGAGGAATGGCAGCGGGAACGCCAAGGAACCGTTTGGTGCCTTCCCAAGGCAGTGCTTCTTCATGGTTTCCTTCCTTTCCCTATGCTGGTTTAGAGACTATCCAAATACTTAAATGCTGTGCCCACTTTTTAAGGGCTCTCTAGCCTAAAACCAAACTTAAACCCCTTCTGGCAGCAGTCGCTTCACTGCAGGAAGCACATGGAAGCACAGAAATGTGTGTTTGTCGGTTCCCTACAGTTAACGTAGCTGTTCTGCTTTGCCAAAGTCCCCAGAAAGACTCCCTTAAAGTTCTACGATGATAAGATATAAAGCCAAGGGTCCGATCCCTTGCAGTCACCGGGACATGAGGAAATACAGAAACCTGCAGGGTCTCTTGTGAGCCAGATGCTCCACGCACCCATCCCGGTTAGCATCCAGTCACTCATAGCAGCAAATGCCAAGTGCTTTGGAAAGCAGCGACCCTGAGCAGGCAGGGAGGGGAAAACCTTGCGCCAAGGACAATTTTCCAGTAATTCTGAAGGATTATAGCCTTTTCTAAACTTGCATTGTGTTATTTTGACCATCAGTGCCTGTTATTGATAGGAATGTCCAGTCTTTCTGATAAGGAAGCTGAGCTCTCACTCGCAGTGATGAGTTGTGGCATTGAATCCCCAAGGGTAATTATGTGAAGATGCATCCATTGATCTGTTTGTTGATTTTTGTCTCGTTAACTTGAAACCTTTCAGCTCCCCCGCTCTTGTCTCCTCAAGACCAATGGGAATTCCACGTTCCTCATCTACTACTCTTTACCATTCATTACGGACAGGTTTTCTTTTTAAGAATACAGAAATATTGCAATCCGATCATATTTAGACCGCTCTAATTGCGTTCTGCCAAGCTAAATTTCCTTGCAATTCCAATTGGATGCAGTGTTATTCATTAGGTGAGGTGCTAATCCGCTGCACCGTGTTGCTGTGCAACTACTGCTCCAATTAATCCCCTGGGTCAGGAGACTGAGAGCACCCTCCTCTATATTTGTAATTCTAAAGCGGTAATGGTTCTTTTTCAAGGGGTATTACTTAATATTTAATAACAGTGGTGCTAATGGACTCTGCGTTTGCTACAGTTAAACACTTGGAAGGGCGGGTTGTAAACTCTGCATTCAGCTACTGGAGGATGGCAGGTTTGGATAGACTTTGTACTTCAGGATGTGAATAAAAGTGGGGTAATACGATTCCTGTGCAATTATGCATTGCGTCCACACACTGCTGAAAGCATCTATCGTAATTAGCGTAACCACACTGATTATCAAAGGATGTGATGTTTGGTTAATGATTGATTTGTCACTTGTTGTAATGCCGCGTGGGACATCAGAGCACAAATTACACCCATTTACTGTAAGAGTATCTGCTTATTCCAGAGTGGAATCTGGGCTCTGAGGTTCATTCCCTGCCCTCCAGGTCCCGCAGAATCATTTCTGTGTGGTAGAATGGAATTAGGAGACTTACTGCTAATGATGGGCATGAATGAAGGGACAGCGCTGCCAGAGATGCATCAAACCTTACAAGAAAACATAAATCTTTCTTTCTCCTCCCTTGTGTGACAGAAAAACAGCAAATTGCATCCAGCTTGTGGCGAGACCTCCAGGAGGGGCTGTGCTCCCCAGGCAGGTTTCCACCATCACCTGCTGTTATTGCCTTTCCTATTTTTAGTTGAATTTCCAGGTTTTCCCAAGCCAGTTCTTTCCAGCCATTCAACCCGTGTCAGAGGGAAGGATCGCTTTGCATGGGGTTGCTATGGAAACACCTGCTGGATAGAGGATGGTGATGGGAGAGGAGCAGGATGAGAAGAAGAATGGTGAGAGAGCGAAGGCATAGAAGCCCCATCGGGTTCCTCGCTGCTTGGAGCAGTGAACCCATTTTGGGGGGGTTTATTTGCACAGTTCAGGACTTTGGGTCAGAACCAGGGAATGTGGCTCACTGCCGCGCATGCAGAAAGGGAAAAGAGACAAATGTTATCCTTGGTAATTTCACGTCCTGCTAGAAATGAGCGTTTGGTTTGTCCATGAAAGCTTGCTCCCACCCTGCTCGACCCCTCGCCCCTTTCCTCAGGCCACCTACACTCTCGCAGCCCCTGCACGGCGCCTTCCTCGTGGGTTGTCTTGGCAACACCTGACATCCAGGGAGAGGACACGGCAGCAGACACTGCAGCTTCCCTAGCGCGATGCTCTGTTCCCAGAGCCCTGCTTACAGGTGCTTTGGTAGGGTGGAGAATCCATCGAATCATGGAGTGGTTTGGGTTGGAGGAGGCCTCAAAGCCCCTCCAGTTCCACCCCTGTCATGGGCAGGGACACCTCCCATGGCTCAGGGGCTTCAAGCCCCATCCAGCCTGGCCTTGAACCCCTCCAGGGATGGGGCAACCTGGCCCAGGGCCTCCCTACCCTCGTCGTGAAGAATTTCTTCCTAATGTCTAATCTAGATTTTCCCCCTTCCAATTTAAAGCCATTCCCCTTTATCCTATCACTTCAGGCCCTTGTAAGAAGTCCCTCCCCAGCTTTCCCGGAGCCCCTTTCCATACTGGAAGCTGCTCTAAGTTCTTCCTGGAGCCTTCTCTTCTCCAGGCTGAACAACCCCAACTCTCTCTGTCTGTCCTGGTATGGGAGAATTAACAGAAGTCATCATGGTGCATGCGCAGGAGGTATAGGTTTAATTTTGAGTGTGTGTATTTCGCATTACTGCCTCCAAAACTGGAGTTCCACCAGCTGACAGCCTGCTCCAGGGCTTGTTTGGGTTGACAGGAGTCTTTCTGTTTTCCTCAGCGATCTTTGGCTCAAGCACCACCATAAAAGCTTTTGGATCAAAGCAGACGCTGCGCAGAAAGTCAGACAGGTATAAAGAGCATCTGTTGTGTTGAGTCATTTGAGTTCGTGCCGTGCTTTAGACCACTTGTGGATAAGCCCGCAGCTTTCTGCTGTGTACATACTAGTTTAACCCAAGGTTAATGTCTGACTCTAATTTTAAGCAGAGGGAAAAATATTACCTGCTTTTATGCTTCTCCAACATCACGGGCTTCACAGAGGTGGTGAGAGGGTAAGTGCTGAGAACACGGCAGAGGGTATAATGAGGATTCTGACCTTACAAAGCTGGGGAAGGGTCTGGAGCAGCTGAGGGAGCTGGGATTGTTTAGCCTGGAGAAAAAGAGATTGAAAGGAGACCTCTTTGCTCTCCACAACTACCTTAAAGGAGGTTGTAAGGAGATGGGAGTTGGTCCCTGGTCGCCAGTGACAGGACAAGGGGAAATGGCCTCAAGATGCACCAGGGGAGAATTAGGTTGGCTATGAGGAGGAATTTCTTTACTGAAAGGGTTGTCAAGTGCTGACAGAGGCTGCCCAGGAGGTGGTTGAGTCCTCGTCCCTGAACGTGTTTAAAAGACAAGTAGATATTGTAGTTTGGGGTATGGTCTGGAGGGGGACTTAGCAGGGCTGGATTGATGGTTGGACTCAATGATCTTAAAGGTCTTTTCCAACTGAAACAGTTCTGTGATAATCAGAATTTTAAACTTGCTCTTTCCGGGGAGAATTACTGACGTGCCATCGGGTGATGCCAGGATAGGATGGTGCTGAGCCTGACCGGTATTCCAGCATTTATACAATGCCCTCAGACACGGTCTGGGGTGCCCTGTGCAGGGATGGGAGTTGGACTCGATGATCCTTGAGGGTCCCTTCGAACTTAAGACATTCTATGATTCCATGAAGCTGCCCTGAGGATGCACCAGCTTCTTCAGTGAGGCCGTGTTCATCCTCGCTGCCTGGAGCACCACTGACTCACAGAGCCAAACCAGCCTTTTCCTTCAGAGTTTGGCTCTTCAGTCGCATTACTCAAAAGCTAATGAGAACTGGGTAGCTCTGAAATACACTTATCCACAAGAAATAAAATCCTTCTGGGAACTGGGCTTGAAAACCAACTCTGCTGCTGTTACAAATCATCTGCTAAGCGTTGAGATAAGCACTGCGAGAAGTTGAGCGCTGAGTCTGTGTTTCGTGCCTTTCTCTTGTATTTTCCGGTCACCCCTTATCCTGCTTTGATCCCTGCTGGTGCTGCATTTTCCCCATCGCAAGGTTTGCCTCTCTGCTGGGAACCTGAAATTGTGTTCAACTCTCGGGTTCAATTCGCCTTTTGTGCCTCCTGCAAATCTTATTAAGCCCCGTTGTATTAAACGGGAGAAGCACGCGGTTAAGTCTGTGGTTTTCAAAATGCATTAGGCTTCTTCTCGAGTATGCAAAGTGTAAATGGATTTTGTGCTTTGGGAATGTAGCAGTGTGTTTACAATTTTGGTTAGATAAAAGGATGCTGAGATGGCCTTTAACATTGATTTCGTGTTTCGTTTTTCTCGGATTTAATACAGCTTTAGAGGTTCTTTTAGCCTTTTGATTTACAGAATAAATCAGAAAATGAGTTTTATTTTATTTATCAGCCAGTAATGTGCTTTTCTTTCTGTTCTTCCTCGGTGCGGTTAGCCCTGAAAATAGTAGCCCGGGTAATCTCATTAGGTCAGGCTTTCTTTTTGCAAGGTTTCTGATGCTGGATGGTTTGAAATGCTGCAAAATGGACTTTTGGTGATGGTTTGCTATTTTTCTTGTGAATCAAACTCGAACCAAGCCGTTTAGGGAGCCATGAAAGGTATACGTTAAACCTACTCCTTTTTGAACCTGAAAAGAGAGCTTTCTGAGATCATCGAATCATAGAATGATTTGGGTGGGAAGGGACCTCAAAGCCCATCGAGTCCCACCCTCTGCCATGGGCAGGGACACCTCCCACTGGCTCAGGGGCTCCAATCCCATCCAACCTGGCCTGGAACCCCTCTTGACCTTCTTTGTGTCATTTCCCATCTCAGATGCCACTGTAGGAAACTGCCCCCTGCGGCACCCTGCCTGCCGTGCCTTCCTAGGCTGGTGGCGGAAAGGGTGTGGGCAGGGATAAACTGCATCGCGTTCACATTGAGGCTCTTTCTTTCCTCCTGCAAAGCCAGAACGGCACAAAGGCACAGCAGGAAGAGCGAGGCTTGCCCTTTCTCTGGCTATGGCTCTAAAAGAGGAGGCTCAGCCTTGGGAAAGGCAAGAGTGGTGTTGGCCTGTCTGTCTGTGTTATTGCATTGGGCTTCCACGGTTGCACGATGACGCTGGATATCTGATTTCATCCAAGCAGTATGAATTAGGGACGAAGTGGGCAACCCCTGCCCTTAAAAGTCCCCTTCTGCTCAGGCTTCAGGACAGGAAGGCGAGCACCCCTTCTTCCTGTGCGATTTAGTGTTTGGAAAAAACTGTGGACACACCTTCTGTTTAAATTCCGCTTCTAATTATAATTTCAGAATGAAATGTTTGTGCCTGGCTGACAAGGAGGGGTATCTTGACATCAGGGGAAAGAAAAACTAGAGAAAAGGATGCTATCTGCAGAAAAAGCCAATTTCCTGCATTTTTATCATTTCTTCCATACAATTGATAGAATAGTGGCATTTCATCGCAGCAGAGATTGCGTTAACCCAGTGTTTGTAATGTATTCTCGCAGGCCAAGGCTCAAATCCCTTCTTTGTGCTTGAAGTAACCGGCTGCCGAGTCCAATCAGAGAGCGAAGCGGTGAATGTAAAGCAGCTCTTAGCTTCTCCAGCCAAGAAAATAGCTATGTTTTATTCATAGAAGAATACTTGTCAACATCCTCCGGTTCCCTGGATACAACCGTGAGGCTATAAATAGCTGCACGGTGACACAGCAAACCGGGCTGGGGCCCACGGGCAGGGCTCCCGCGCCTCGGCCGACCTGGCTCCTCTCTTGGAGCCACGCGAGAGCTGGCTCCAGCAGCCAGGACAGGGCTGCAGGGTTGGATCCACAGGATCCGTACGCCAAGGGATGCTGTTCCCCTGGCCCGAGAGGATTGTGAGGTCCTGAGCCCCTTTCAGTCATCCCCTGCCAGACTGAGGGGTTGGGTTCAGGGCCACGCCAGGACACCAGAGGCTCATGGAATCAATAAGGTTGGGAAAGACCTCTAGGATCATCCAGTCCAATCATCAGCCCAACCCCAATGTGCTCACTAAACTATGTCCCCAAGTGCCACCACCACACATGTTTTGAGCCCCTCCAGGGATGGAGACTCCACCGCTTTCCTGGGCAGCCTCTGCTGGTGCCTCAGAAGAAAGCCTGAAGCAGTGCACGGTCTTGGGACAGAATATGGATGGAAAACACAGAGTAAAGCTGTGCCTGACTCCCTAACGGAGTTTGGCCTGACGTGTGTGCAGTTGTGACACCGTCTGTAGCTAAAACTGGCCGGATCCTAATTTACTGTGAGCTTAGGTGAGCACAGCGCTCATCAGTTACTCAAGACAGGGCCGATGGCCTGGGAGCCTTGCCTAGAGTTCCTCACATGGGCCTCAATCATATTTTAGCATTGCTTTAACTGTTCAACAGGCATAGCTGGCATAACAAATTCATCATGCTTCTCCATGATTTATGTACCTGCGCTGATATATAGCCTCGTTCTCCTTATTTTCCAGTGCATTTATCATTCTCACATGGTCATTTCTTTCCACTCTGAAGTTCTTACTGGTAGTGCAGTTTTTTGGCTGCAGAGAATCTCTCGAGAGCTTTATCTAGAACAGAGGAGGATTCGTGGTCCTCCCTTCGTGCGTGGCAGGGGTTCAGCTGCAGAGCTGCGTGGACCGACACATGGGAGACTTTACCAAGCACTATTAATGCGTTGTTTGATTTCAGCACAAACGCAAAGAGAGCTCTGTTTTGTGTTTGTACTCCGGGGACTTCTAATGAGATTTTTCCCTGACTTTAATATTTATTGGACCAGAATAACAGAAGATTTAGGATTCTCTGGTAATTCAGTTAGCCAGGAGCCAAGCTACGATGCAGAGCGCTGCTTCTTTAAGCTCCAGACACAAAACAGCCCTTGAAAATGCTACATGGGCTTCCAGTAGGGAATTGCCGCGTACAGAAAGATGAGTGGATCCCCCCGAGCTTGAGCCCCTCTGCTGTGAGGACAGTCTGAGAGAGTTGGGGTTGTTCAGCCTGGAGAAAAGGCGGTTCTGGGGAGACCTTAGAGCAGCTTCCAGTAGTGAAAGGGGCTCCAGGAAAACTGGGGAGGTGCTTTTTACTGGGGACTGGAGTGATAGGATTAAGGGGAATGGCTTTAAATTGGAAGGGAAGGGGTTTAGATTAGCCATGAGGAAGAAATTCTTCATGCTGAGGGTGGGGTGGCCCTGGTCCAGAATGAAGTCCCTTCCAACCCAAACTGATCTATGATTCTGTGATCTCCAGACAGAAACAAATCTTGAAAACGCTCCATGGGCTTGCAGCAGAGGATCATAGACTCAGAGAACAGTTAGGGCTGGAAGGGACGTTAAAGATCATCCAGTTCAGAAAGATGAGTGGGTCCCCACAGTACGGCTGTGCACGTGCAGCTGCCTCCTTGCTAGCCTGGGAGCCTTGGGGGCCATCACGCCCGTTTGCTGGTGGGATGCTGGGGTGCAGGGAGGGGTTCGGGCTGGATTTTGGGCTGCAGAGAGACTTGGGTCTCATTCCTTTCACTGTGGGCGTTCTGCAGCCGAAGGCTAAAGCTCCTATAAAGGAAGACCTTGGGGGGAACAGCGTGGGGCGCGAGGGCTGCGTGTGCCGGGGCCGTGATGCACACCGAGCACTAGAAAGTTGTACCGGCTATTTTTACATTGTGGAGGACGTTACGTAAGGTGGATTGCGCTAAGGGTTTATTTTATTTTTAATGATTATATTTAAAAATTCATGCAGTAGCATAGAGAGACTTCTAATTACCAAATTTAAACCTTCAGGTGCTGCTTAAGGAAAAAAAGTCTTTCTCATTAATTTTTTTTTCTATGCTCTCCTTTTCTTTGCAAAGCAAACGTAGGAGCAGGCTGCGAGGCTGTCCCGAGAGAAGGCAGAGCTTCAGCTTGGGCTCGAACTGCCAAAGCAGCTTCTCTGTCTCTTATACTTCACTGGTAATGCAAGCGTCTTTGGTTCCCTGTTGCAGAAAGCAGCTCCAGCGTGAGCACTTTAATTTCCTTGGGGAGCACAGGGCATCGCTTTCTGCAGCTTTCTCTGCCAGGCTCTTGAGAGGCGGTGGTGCTGCCTTAGGCAGCTTAGCAGAGGACTAAGCTGTAGAGCACAGCAAAGCTGGTGCTTAACCCAGCGCGGGCGGCCACCTGCTTGGAGACGTGCTCTGCTCAAGGGTTTGAACACCTGTCTGCCTCAAACGGCCGCTTAAGTGCTTTGTTGATACAGCTCGGAGTGTGGAACGGGCGCCTTGTTCTCACCAGCACAGCAATTGTAACTCATAAATACGTGTTTCGCTCAGAAAGAGCGACTCCCCTACCTCCCAGAAAGAGATTTTAGGCAAACACAACTACAAGTGTTATCCGGTTGTAGTTTAACAGGATGGTCTGGCTTAGGTGTTTGGGTTTTGATCAGAGGTGGAATTGAAGAGAAAAATAATCTTTTCTTAGGGGAAACTTTTTTAGGAAATGTAAAGAGCCGGGAGGACGTTCAGAGGTTTGGTGGAGTTCTTAATGTCTGTCACCCCCTCATCCTGGGGATGAGAGTGAGTCCATAGCTATGGCCTTAAATCAGAGTTTCTATTCAATGTAGAATTCTAAACCAACCTGACATTGTACCTGTGCTTCAAATTAAATGTGAGGTGGAGGTCTGGCTGAATAGGAGTGGATTATGTAAAAACCAGTAATGCATTGTAGGTTTTTGAGGCGAACTCATTGCTCTGCATGCCCTTTAGAGACGGGATTACAAATCTTTTAATGAGGATCCGCTTTAAATCCTCTGGCCATTTCTGAAGTGTTTAGGAGGAAACACGTTTCTTTTCTTCCATGCCAAAAGTGACACCAGGGGAACACACGTTTGTACAGAAATAAACACATCAGCAGCTCAGCTTTTGTGCTCGCTATCTAATGCTGTAAAGCGTCTTTGAGAATCCACAATGCACAAAGCAAGTCCTTTTGTATTCTGCTGGGCTATTGTTTATCTTATTGACTGGCAGAGAGAAAAGAGGAAGAAAAAGTGCATTTTAATGAGCCATGAGAACTTCATTTGCACTGGAGGTCAACCTCCAGCTTGGCTGGATTCCGCTTGCAGAGTGAATCCACTCTGGGAACAGACCTGTCCTTTGGTCAGGGAGGGGTTCACAGCATCTTCTCCTTCTGGGCCCTGCTGGAAGCCAGGTACAGCCGCATGCAGTGATGTACGGGATCTCCTTTTAGAATCAGAGAATGGTTTGGGTTGGAAGGGACCTCAAAGCCCATCCAGTTCCAGCCCCTGCTCTAAAGTCTCCCCAGAGCCTTTTCTCCAGGCTGAACAACCCCAACTCCCTCAGCCTGTCCTCATGTGGGTGGTGCTCCAGCCCTCACATCATCTTTATGGCCTCTTCTGGACCCGCTCCAACGTTTCCATGTCCTCCTCACGCTGGGGATTCCAGATCTGGATGCAGGGCTCCAGGTGGGGTCTCAGAAGAGAGAAGCAGAGGGGCAGAATCCCCTCCCTCGCCCCACTGGCCACAGTGCTTTGGATGCAGCCCAGCACACAGTTGGCTTTCTGGGCTTTTGCCATTCTAACACAAGCAGGAGCGAGTCCTTTTCCTGGACTCCTCTCCATTCTGTGCCTCAGTTTCTTCACCTGCACAAGGAAGGGGCAATGCCTCTGCTCTCCCTCTTTGAATTCACTGCATGATGTGTGAGGATAAACTGTTCGTTCAGCGAGAAACAGCCTAAATACACCCAGAATATTAGTTTCTCTTTTTTTCCTGCTTGTGCCCGTGTTTTGTTCAAGTGACAGCCCTGAAGGGGGCACAGAGGTTTTTACAAGGCTTCGAGCTTGTATTGCCTAAAGGGAACAAAAAAAAAAAAAGATTCTCCCATCTAGTTTTATTGAATCTAACCAATCAGGCACAATGGATTGCTTGAAAGTATTCCCAGCCCTCCCGCTTCCCTCAATGGGAGGCTTCCGCCACGATAACTGGAGTAATTCAAATCCTCTGTAAGAAACAACCTTGTTGTCTCCTGCTGGGGATGGTTTTGTCATTATGAAGATGGAGTCGGTTCTCTTTCTGCCAGTGGACACTAATGAAAGCAGGGGCTGGGTAGCTAAAGGGGCCAAGAACCCTCTTTCAGCCCTCCTGACACCATTCAGATAAATTCCTGTGCTGACAACAGCAAGCGTTCCGGTTAGAGGCACGCAGAGACATTTGTGGGGTGTTCTGAGGGCAGCCGAGAGCCCCAGCCGCTCCGGCACGGATCCCATTTGCCTGCCTGATGAATGACAGTGAAGGCAGTTGGAAGAGATCCCAGCACAGATTTCTACCCCCTTTTTTTTTTTTTTCCTGGAGCTGATACTGTCAGATCTTTCATCCTTCCTGCTTTGCCTCAGTTGCCAGTTGCGATTCAAACCCTCTCCTGAGCTCAGAAACAACCGCGAGTCGCTCCCATTCAGGGGCTGAGGCAGCTCAGCTCTGGCTCTGAGGGGAGATCTTGGTGGGGAACCCCTGCCGTGCTGCTCGCACACGGCTCCGATAACCCATGTTGCTTTAGGGCAGATTTCAGCATCTCCCGGGCTCTGGGGAAGGGAGCAGAGCTGCTTTCCCTGCCGAGCGGTGGAGCTGGAAGAGCGCAGGGCAAGTTTTTGCTCTGCTATCCCAAGAGATGCTGTGGCTGTGTTTCCCGAGGCTTCGCCCTGCGTCCCCCATCTCCTCTGGGTCTGCAGAGCCCAACCCCTGGGAGTCCCTGTGATTTGGTGGAGGAAGAAGGAAATTGGGTTTTCCTGGGCCACACGGCTTCACACGCGGATGCGGAGCAGGGCACGGGCTGCCGGGGCAAGCGACTTTGCCTTGGCGCTTGCCGACGGCAGAGCAGCGGCACATGACAAATCTTTTAATGACTTGTGATGTGCTGATGATTCAGATCAAGAGCAACCACTGCTGCCTGTGAAAAGGAGATCAGGTCACTGCTCCACAAGGCACACACGGGCCTTTAAATTACCCCAAATACATGCAAATCTCCCTAAAAGTCGGATTAAGTGAACGTTGTGAAAATCCTCAGGAATTGTTCCCAGCCCTTATGTTTGCCCTCTTTAAACCACATGGAAGCTGTGAGATGAGTCCAAATGTGTCCAGTCTGACACTTCTTAGAAAATGATGAAGCTGAAGTACGAAGAAACCCAGTTTCTTCTACCTCCTTTTACATAAAGTGCTCGCTGTTAATTTAGTTCTGAAAAATGCTTGATAGACAGGACCAGGTGGGTTTCTCCATCGTTCTTCCTAATCTGCTTTATGCACAGTTTAGGGGAGCTGAGGAGAAAATAAAGAGGCTGAGGAAATTCCTCATGAGGTTCTACAAGGCCAAGGTAAGGTCCTACACCTGGGTCAGGGCGATCCGTTGTTTCAATACAGGCTGGGGGATGAGGAGATTGAGAGCAGCCCCACAAAGAAGGACTTGGGACTGGACAGGAGCCGGCAGTGCGCGCTCACAGCTCAGAAACCACCCGTGTCCTGGGCTGCATCCAAAGCAACGTGGCCAGCAGGACGAGGGAGGGGATTCTGCCCCTCTGCTCTCATGAGACTCCACCTGGAGCCCTGGGTCCAGTTCTGGAATCCCCAACCTAAGAAGGAGATGGAACTGTTGGAACGGGTCCGGAGGAGGCCATGCAGATGATCCAAGGGCTGGAGCCCCTCTATGAGGACAAGCTGAGAGGGTTGGGATTGTTCAGCCTGGAGAAGAGAAGGCTCCCACTCTAGTGAGAGGTGTCTCTGCCCGTGGCAGGGAAGTGAAACTGGATGATCTTTAAGGTCCTTTCCAACCCAAACCGTTTGTATGAAATTCAAATCAGGGTTCATTTATGCAGCAATTCCAGCATCCATTAAAAATAACCTATTAAATATTGTCCTCTGCTAAATTTAGAAGATGCTCAGGTGTGTCTGCTCTTGTGCTGCACAGAAAGGTTTAATACAGATTTAATCATACTGAGTGTTAGGGGAAAGAGCTAATTAGATCGACAGATTTAGAAGGCGGTGGTATATTATATGGGAAGAAATGGGTGATTAGGTATTATTCACTGTAAAAGTGACTGGCCCTGGGGAATATCTGTAAGGATATCATATGACATAATCCTGGTTTAAAAATTGAGAAGGTAGAAGTTCATATCGTTCTCAGAATTCTTCTTTGTTCCAAAAGAATGGTTCTTTGTGGTATTTTTTACCATTTCTTTGCAACTAGGGGCAGGCACCGGGCTAGCAGTGTCACGGTCCTGCCATCCTGTCTGTTCTTCTGCGCCTTGCTCTGCTCAGGTCCTGGGTGGAGATGACACCCCTTAGTTCATCTCCCGCCCACAGCGCTGTGGGACACCTCCCTGCGGGCTGCTCTGACGCCTTGCCATGGTGAAATTCCTTTATTTGTCCCTATAAGGGGACAAATACAAAGATGATCGGAGGGCTGGAGCACCGTCCATATGAGGACAGGCTGAGAGAGTTGGGGTTGTTCAGCCTGGAGAAGAGAAGGCTCTGAGGGGATCTTATAGCAACCTTCCAGCACCTGAAGGGGCTCCAGGAAAGCTGGAGAGGGGCTGTTCATAAAGGCGTGTGGGGATAGGATGGGGGGGAATGGGTATAAACCGGAGAGGGGCAGATTTAGACTGGACATTAGGAAGAATTTCTTCCCCATGAGAGTGGTGAGACACTGGCCCAGGTTGCCCAGGGAAGCTGTGGCTGCCCCATCCCTGGAGGTGTTCAAGGCCAGGTTGGATGGGCCTTGGGCAGCCTGAGCCAGTGGGATGTCCCTGCCCATGGCAGGGGGTTGGAATTGAATGATCTTTAAGGTCCCTTCCCACCCAAACTATTCTATGATTCTATAAATTGTATCTTTACAGTATTCATTAAAAAGTTGATTGGCCATATAGGACTGGACCCCTCTTCAGCATCTTTCAGTATTACGCTTGCCTTAGGAAAGCAGATTTAGAAGGAAAAAAGGGGATGATTTGCTTTAAATGAGTAAGAAAGTCTGTTTCCTAATAGTGAGGAACATCTCAGTATTAATGACTTTGCTGAGCTTTAATCACCACAGAAAATAAACGCACCACACTGGGAGTTAATGCCCATGGAAGGAGGGGGGAAGCTGTGGGTTTAGAGCTATTCTTACTGCTGTGTTTCCCAGTTGTTTTCAGTGTGATGTGATCCCCTGGATCTGGGAGCTGTGCTCCCCTCAAACCTCCTCTCAGGCAGTTGCAGAGCACTGGAACCTCGTGGCGTTACGGCAGGGACTTTGCCGAGCCCCCGCGTACAGCATCAGGTCCAGCGGAGCGAGGCTGAGTGCTCTGCACCGTGAGTCCCGGGATCAGCGAAACAAACCCCGAGCTGGCTTTGTCCAAAAGCACTCGCTATTTTTCTCACTTCTAAAGCAAATTTCTGCTTCATCCTTCTGAGGGGCTTCATTTAATAGCGTGTGAAATGAAATGTCAACAAGAATTAGAACAAATGGCATCGTAATCCCCAAGAGACTACGAGTTTCTGCTGGGAAATATTCCCATCCAGCTCAGGGAGGGGAGAGGTCTCAGGTGCTGCCGGCTCCTCCGCAGCCTCGTAGGACCTGGGCTCTCTTGGAGCCTTTGAGAACCTTAGCTTTGAAATTTGGGAGTAAAACCTGTTCTCACGCACAGGGCACATGCGGGATCTGGCTTTTATCCCAGCTCGCCCTCCTGCCGCAGAGCAGCGGGGTTTGGGCAGCATACAGCTTATGGATTTTATCCCAACCCATCCTCATGCAGAAAAGTTTGTGTGGGTTCCCCACACCGTGGGTAGGGTCCCACGTCCCAGCTGCTCCCGGCGCCCACTGTGCCGGGGGCTTTCTGCTCCCGGAGCGGGGCTTGGGCAGCTGCACGTACCCCAGCAAAGAGCTGCTCCGTTTCAGTTCTGGGGCTTTGTGGAGCGGTTATGAAGGGTTGGAGATTGCTCCTGGGGTTGCGTAAGAAATAGGAAGACCAAGAAATCAAGGCAGATTTTGCTCCTGGGTTTTGGTCCTAAAGCTGGGGTTGAGAAGCCTGTGCCTTGGCAAAGCAAGAGAGAGGAAATCCGGCTTTGAGGCTGTAATAAGTGGTTCCTCTCAGTTGTGAAGGAACAATTCTTTCCCTGACAAAGGGGTGAAATGCTGGCGTAGAGGCTGCCCAGGGCAGCTGTGGAGTCTCCATCCCTGGAAGGGTTCAAAGGCACTTTGGGACATGGTTTAGTTGGCACGGTGGGGTTGGGCTCATGGTTGGGCTGGATGAGCTCAGAGGTCTTTTCCAACCTTACTGACTCCATGATTCTGAGGCGCAGGCGTGAGACGCCGTCCCTGCACGGTGAGGGCAGAGCCCTTCCCTCTTGTGCTCTCCCTTCTCTCACCAGCAATAGACACTATGTCTTTCAAGCCTGAGTTCACACTTGATGGCCTCATCCTGCGGATTCTGTGCATTGCAGGTGAGCTCCAGGGCTGTGATGAGCATCCTGCAGGATCTGTCCCTCGGGCATCGAGGCACGGATGCAGGCAGACTGCACTCAGGCAGCCGAAGCCGTAAAGAAAGTCACTGCCCTTGGGATTAGTACATTCGTTACTGTAAACCCTGTTTATGGGAAGTTCAAAAATGACATGAAAACGTAGATGTGAGGAAAGGAAATAAATCTTTCTGACAAAACCATTCACTGGGCTAATTATTATGGAAATAAATCTAAAATGTGACTTTTCTGAGCTGTTGAAAAGCCATCGCTTCCCTGGGCTGTTGGACGCCTCTGAAGAGTGAGTGGCAGCATTTGTGGTGTGCAGGGAACACTTTTCAGACGCTGCTTGTGTTAAAAGTAATTCCAATGAAACAAAGGCCACTGGATAACGAGGGAGTCTTGGTTGTGCTGGATTGAGTCCATTAGCTCCCGCGGCGGCGGGTGCCCTGGCACGCTCAGGTGCTCCCCCCGATCGCAGCCCATTTACATTCTGTGCAGAGGTTGCAGACCTGTTATTGTGATGTTTCTCGCTGCATAAAAGCCCAATTAATGAAAGGTTAGGATGCAATTAATCCTAAAGCGTCTTTTATTTCAAAGTGAAGTTTATACTGCAGTACGATTCCCGGAACCTGCTACAGTGTTGTTTCCAAAGGCCAAGGTATCTCCCTGTGTGTTTGTTTTGAACCCTGTAGAACATTGTGGCTTCTCTAAGGAGACAGAATTATAGAATCATGTCCCGAGTTGGAAGGGACCCACAAGGATCACGGAGTCCAACTCCTGTCCCTGCTTAGGACACCCCAACATTCACACCATGTGTCTGAAGGCCTTGTCCAAATGCCCTGGGAGCCGCTCCAGTGCTCCACCACCCTCTGGGGAAAGAACTTTCTCTTAATGTCCAACCTAACCCTCCCCTGGCATCTTCCTGCCGTTCCCTCAGGTCCTGTCACTGGTCACCAGAAAGAAGAGATCAGATTAGTGGATTTGTCCCTCCAGTTCTCAAAGGATCTGGAATGTGAGAGTATGGAAGAGAGCTGTGATGCGGAGAGGAAAGACTGATATTAAACCACCCACTTGGGCAGCAGGATCTTTTCCTTGGTAATGTTACAGGGATTAGTAAGAAAACCGTGAGGAAATTAGTGGGAAATTAATGAGGAAAAGCATGGGATTAACTCTGCACAAGCATCAGAATATCTGTGTCACCCATTCATTGTTAGGAGGAGACAACCTGTTCTGGCCACCCTCTGTGGGAGTCGGGGGCTTTAAAGGAACAGAGTAATGTGGTCACGGCTGCCCTCAGGTCACCCTGGGATTGGCGATGGCCTAAAGGATTGCACCGGTTCCACTGCAGAAAGCTGCTGCCCCAGCAGGGAATTCTGTATGGGATGAATGGTGAATCAGTCGTTGGCTGAGTTGGATTTCCCATCTCTAGAATGGAGTTGTCAATGCTTATTTAGGAAGACGATGAGCTTGGCGAATACCTATAGCCTCTTCTGGCAGTCTGGAAATATCGTTAACGCTCACTGCTCTTCAGTTGTTTGTTTATTTTATTATCACTTCGGTGACCACGTCGAGTGGTTTCTGCGCACAATAAGAAACCCGTTACTTTTATATTTAGTCGGTAGCAGCGTGCAGCAGAGCTCCAGTTGCTGGAGCACACGTCGCAGAGCTGCGAATGGCACGCATGTGTCTAAGATCCATAATTAAACTGATTGACCTTTCCATGTACGGGCTGGAGGGGAGAAAAGAAAAGCACTGGAGAAGATGGATTGAGAAGTGAATGAGATGCCAAAATAAATCTCATTTACCCGTCCCCATGTGTCAATAGTGAGCCGGGAGAACATTAGTCTCTGAAATCATCTCACGTCACCGAGATCATCTCAGACACCAGCTGTTTGCTCCGCAGAGCGGTCGCAGGGTTACGGGCTCGGCAGCGCTGCGAGTGCTGTAGCAGTCGAGTTGTGAGACAGCTTCGTGCCGGGGTCACTGACCAGGGCTGCAGCACTGACGCTTCCCCTCGTTCTAACACGGTCCCTGCACAGAAGAACAAAGTCCCTGCACTGGGGAGGGAGAGGAAAGCAGGAGCTGACTTGGATGGGAGGGACGGAAAAGACATTTTGGAAGGATGCATAGCATGAAAAAAAGCAGCAGGAGAGGCAGCAGAAAGAACTGGCCCTTAGCAGCTCTTCTCTTCCCCGGATGCCTAAGAACGAGCCTTTTAGTCTTAGGAATTGCCTACACCGGAGCCAGCAGAGAGCTGGACAGGACAGTGCTGTGGGGCTGTGCTCTCCTCACTAGGCAGCCTCTTGCACTGAGCGCGGGATGAACAAGGGCTGAGGTTGGTTCTTGTCACTGGAGTAAAAGGCTTTTGGGAAGGTGGGGAGGCCCTGGCCCAGGTTGCCCAGAGCAGTGGTGGCTGCCCCATCCCTGGAGGGGTTCAAGGCCAGGTTGGATGGGACTCGGAGCCCCTGATCCAGTGGGAGGTGCCCTTGTCCGTGGAAACTGGATAGGCTTTGAGATCCCTTTCAACCTAAACCATTCCATGATTCTATGATAATCAATTAAGATTAAACCACTCGTGCTCTTTGACTGTGTCCCCCTTCTCCAGGAGAAGCCTGATGCCAGTGTGGGGACTTGCAGGGTTTGCCATGCAGTTCCATGTCCTGCCCTGGGTTCTCTCGCTGCCAGGGACAAGCCCTGAGCCGGGAGTAAAGCCGACCCGTCTGTGGGACCGCAGCCTCGTCAGTGGCACGTGCGGCTGAAAGACAACCCTGAGGAGCATTTAGTTTTTTAATAGGTCATTCCTGACAAAGCCCGTTATTCACAGTGGGCATAAAGCCAATCTCCCTTTGGTTACGGAGCACTCCCTGCACCGCGGCTGTCAGGTGCGGTGATCCTGCTGGCGATCTGTGGCCGCAGGGGCAATCGGTGAGGAGGCTTGTATTGACAGCTGTGTATGATAGCTTCATCAGCCTCATCTCTGAAACGTTAGGCTTCGTTTCCTACTGCTCCTTGTGATGCTTGATGTGTTTTGTGCGTATCATTACACGGGGATTCTCAGGCTAGGAAAGCATCACCCAGCACACGTGTCCCTCTCTCAAGCTGACCAGTCTCAGATCAACTTTGACTGCGTGTATCAGCTCATAAAGAAGAACTTCTTGACGTCTATGCACTAAAAGAACTACGATAATTTTATTATCCACACGTGATAATTTGGGGAAGTGAATGAGAGGCAAAATATAGAATCATAGGATGGTTTGGGTTGGAAAGGACCTTAAAGATCGTCCAGTTCCACCCCCCTGCCATGGGCAGGGACACCTTCCACCCCCTGCCATGGGCACAGATATCCCACTGGATCAGGAGCCTTCTCTTCTCCAGGCTGAACAACCCCAACCCTCTCAGCCTGTCCTCATAGCAGAGGGGCTCCAGCCCTCGCATCATCTCCGTGGCTTCCTCTGGACCCGTTCCAACAGTTCCATTTCCTTTTTACGTTGGGGATTGCAGAACTGGACCCAGAACTCCAGGTGGTGTCTCATGAGTGTGGAGTAGAGGGGGAGAATCCCCTCCCTCCTATCCAAGAGCACTTTAAAATGCATTATGTAGTAAATGCTCACAACCTTACATTACTTTGTAAGTTAGATGGGCTGAAGTTGCTGCTGTCTTACACTGTACATACGTGTGTTGGTGCTCGTACTTACATTCCAGCTCGGGAAGCTGCTGGGTGTAATTTTGATATTGCCTGACTGCCTGAGACTGGGGCGTCCCACTTCCCAATCCTGTGTGGGGCAGACGCTTTGGTTCTTCTGGTGGCAAAATCTATAACTAATCTATTAAAAGTGATATTTACAGGCAAATTTTGATATGAGGGAAGGCCAACAGAGGGACAGGAACACCTGTGATAGGTGAGGTGGGTGTGGAACGTCCTCAGCCGCTCTGCTGGTTCCCTGGCGCGGCAGGAGGAGCCCCTCACGGGATGATGACAACCCTTTGGCAGCCTCCGGCGAGGCACATGTGTGTTTCTTTACATGCACGCATGCGTTCCTTGGCTCGATGATTCTGCAGATTTGTTATATATAGTATTTCAGTATTAAATAATAAATCAGCGTCTGGGAAAGAAACACCTTCTGCTTGCATTTTGCTAAATCATTTTTCGATCTTTCCCCTATGCAGCAGGAAAACGCAGCCCTGCGGAACCAAGTCCATTCTGTCATCTAAAATTCCCTGTGATTTTCTTCACCATTCTCTCCTTTTATCTGTGAGAGGAGATCAAATTCTTTGATATTTTATTTAGATGGTGTTGCACATTTGGAAGTAAGGCAGGGGAGCTGATTCCTGATGCACTTACGGGGTGGCCACTGCTAGGTCTCCTTCTCTCCCTGGACCTCTGGCCAGAGATGGTGCCTGTCTTGCAGCAGAATTGTAGCTGGAGCGATCCAAGCATGGGATGAGAGAGATACCTGACTGTGTGTTCACCTTATAAATTCCACAGCTCTGGGCATTCGGTCTATCTGGTTTTCTCCACCCATGAACTCCATTGCCCAGCAGCTGGCAACTGCTCTCGGGTGTCTGCAGAGCAGAGCACAGTGCAGAAAACTTTGGATTGCTCTCATCTCACAGTGAGATCTAACTCTCCCTGGACTTTAGAATCCTGGCACAGAGGTTCACACAATTGGCCATCAGGTCCTTCCCAAATGCCTGCCAAAAGTTGTCATGGGAAGCACAAAGTTGTCATAATTCCGCCGTGCTCGTGTGAAGCTCTTTTTCCTGAGTCACAGTGAGAGTTCGCACAGGCGCTACTGTATTTTCATTTATGTCGTGCCCTGGTGATAGGACTGGATGAGGGAGATGGTTGTAGCTGTCTAAAAACCCCTTCGCCGTGTCCTTTGGCAGCTGTATTGGCCTTCAGGAGCCCATTACGCTAAGCCACTGTGACAGCTCAGGAAGGAGAAACACTGTCCAGAAAGGCAAGACACAAGGCATCCTACTCCTACAGCGTGTTTTATGGTACCCTCTGTCAAATGCGATGCTGAATTCAGAGAGGAGGCAGATGGTTCTGTGAAGTCCAGCGAGGACGCTGAGAACAAGCTAAGAGTAACCCATGAAATGGAACACATCAAGGTACAGAGGGGCTGGAGATACTCCACCAACACTGTCTGATATTATAAACCGAGTTCAACAGAGATGCTATCGCTGCAGTGGGGTGTCCCGTCTGTCTGTCTGCACACTGCTGAGGGTTCCACTTGTCTGTTTGCCTGCACGTTCTGCAGTTGCCGTTCCCAGTGCAGGGTGCGTTAGCTACGCTTATTCCCTACAAAATTCCCCAAACCTTTGTCTGATTTGCCTTTAAGTCACCAATAGTTTTTGTCGTGTTTCAGATGGCAGATGAAGCATCGGTATGCACAGATGTTCGGATTAATGCCCTTCCTCTCCGTTTGGGGGGATTTAATGGGTGGATTTAATTTATCGTGTAGCCGAGCGCTATAGGTAGTAGATGTGCTGTCTGCCCACTCTGTTTTGATATTGCTAGGGAAGCAGTTATTAACGGCTGCGCGCAAATCCTATCCAACAGCTTTTGTAAGTGCTTTAACTATAGTTCCATCTAACACTGCGAGCTGGAAATCACTGCTCTTTGCGGGGCGTCCAAGGAAAGCCCCAGTAAAGACGTAAGATGAGAGGAGGACCCGACACCAGAAGGATCTCTTGCCAGAACGGTTTGCCCATAAAGCAGTGCAAAACACATCTCTGCGTAACACGTCTCCCCAATTCCACCCTGACCTATTCAGCTCCACAAAGCCCAGTTTTGGTGTCAGTGACGCTTGTTTTTCACCAGTGTGACTCACTCTGATGAAGTGACTCCCAATGCACAGTGTGATGAGAGTGGGCAGAAGCATTAAAAACCATTTCCTTAGGTTTGTCAATGCAGCAGCCCTGGAAGGACACACACAGCCAGCGCCTTGCCCAGGTAGCGGGTTTGACGTGCTGCACCAGCAAACGAAACCCCCTTCCCCCGGACAAGGCTGACGCAGCAGCTACAGACACCTCCTTTGTTTCTCACAAAACATGAATCATAAAAGCTGCTGAAATTCATTTCCAGCTCAGTGTGTTCAGTGCCAGGCTGCAGTCACGTGAATAGATACTGACCGGTGCGAGCGACCGGCGTGCGGGTTTATTTACCCTGGGATGCGCTTGAGGGGATGCACACATAGCTTTAAATATTTGTATTTTTAAAGACTAAACGCCTGTTTTCTCCTAAAAATCTTTATCTCCCCCCTAAATTAACACTCATTTTTTACTGCCAAGTTCAGACATTCTCCTTCCCTCTTCCTCTTCAAAGATTTTTTAGCCCTGCTCAGACGATGACAGAGGATGGACAGTGGTCAGGTCTGAGGCAAAACTATAGGAGCTGAATAGTTCAAATCATACTTCGGTATCTGCTGAAAATCTTAGAAAAAATGGTAAAACTAAAACCAAACGTCACTATGGAGAAGACAAAAATAAGATATAAAGTCTTTTCTTTCGACATCTGCAAATCTCCTCTCCTTTTCTGAAATCTCGTTTTCTCCTTTCACTCCTGAGCCAACAGAATAGAATCTACGTTTTGGAAACCACTGTGGGTACCTGAGGGATCGTTCCTTAAAGACTGCCTTAAAGGCTTCTGCCTTCTGGGTCTTAAATTGTCCACAGGACAGTGTGGGTGTGAGAGTTCCTTTGGGCCACTTGGCAAGACCTCTAAATTGGCATCTGATCTGATGTCTCTCCCCAGGCCACAAAAGCAAGGTTGGGGTTTCAGGTGAAAACCCACAGAGATGTGCCAGTTTGGGAGCGTTTGTTCATACAATTATGGAATAATTTGGTTGGAAAGGATCTCTGGTGGTTACCTGGTCCTGCTCCGTGGTGTCTTACATGGACGGTAGAACACTTAACGCAAAGGAAAGTCATTAGGATGTGTGTTTTAACAAGTCTCGTTGGTGCGTGTCCTTGTTTGTATCAGAATTTGTAGAGAAAGGTCACAACTGGAGAAGAACCTCTACTGTTTGTTGCTTTTCTCATCCATCCTGACACCTCTTCCTCCAGAAAAGACTGACAATGACCATGACTTTGCTCTCAAGCTACAGATTCATCTTCTATGTCTAAACCAATGGAGGTGTTTACCTATGTTTTATCTATTCAGAAAGCTTTCCCTAGGCTGGAAATCAAGCTTGTTCAATAGAGCTCGTTAGGTAATGAGCTTATTCACTAAGCTCATTAGTGCTGGAATTCATCCTGCTCAGCCCTCTGCAGCCCCAAATCTCGTATCCCTTCCTCCCAGCCTACCACTTGCTTTGACCCTTGGCAAGAGAGATAACTTTTACCCAATTTCATCTCTTTTGCATATTTTCATTCAGCAGCTGCCTTGCTGAATGAACGTTTCTTTTATTTAATCTGGCTTCTTGCTATTCCTCCGTAGCAGGAAAATATCTAAAAGGACTGAAGTCTTTTGCTTCTAGTGTGCCAAGGCTGGAATATCATGCCAATTCATTTCATGAGCTGGAGCGGAGCGTCTGACTCAGTAGGACTCATCCTATTACATGATGGATGCTCCCTGGATTGCGGAACAGACGGCTCGGCAGATGTAAGTAGGCAGGAAAACGAAAGAGGCACCAAGTAAAAGTTGTGATTGCCTCCTGTGAGCTGACCGTGATTGCCCATCTGTACACAATCCTGGGGTCTTGCAGGAAGGTTTAAAGCACCGCAGAAGCCGAGGGTTTCATATTTTGGTTCATTATGCAGAGATCAGAGTGAGCCTGAAAAAGAGGATATCTCGCAGGTGCAAAGCTGGGTGGGAGACAGGGCTTTAAATCTTCCCGAACCACCAGCACGACTGAAACGTGTGACAGTGAAGGATGTGTGTTGGCAATAATGCTCCATTGATTCATGTTCAAAGTGGTAAATTTAAGTCCTGTTTCTACTCGTTTCAGACACTGATTACTAGAAAAGGGCTCTCATGCAGTGGAGTAACGGAGGTGTCGGAGTCTGTTGAATCGACAACAGCCTCCTCCTAGCTCCCCTCTGAAGAGGCAGAATGAAGCCATCGGAGCTTTTCTCAGTTTAATATTGATGAGAAAAGGCCGAGGCACCATGTAAACCTCAAAAAAACCCACTAAAATAGGATTATAATTGAGAACGAGTTCTGATAGCAACTGCAGGGGAAGAATAAGTTTCTGTCTGCACTGACAGGGAGGGCAGCTCAGCAGGAGCTGAGCTGGTGCAGAGGACCGAGCATCCCTCCTGTGCTCATCTCAGGGGGGACTGCTTTTAGAGCAGTCCTAGTGTGGTCCGTGGCCTGAATGCCCATTAGCACTAAGAGCACATTAGGTGCCTTCCTGGAGCGCATCTATTTCATCCAGAAGGAACGCAGTTTGCGTGCTCTGAAACCTCTCTGCACTGTGAGCCAAACTGCAAGCATGGGCAGGATGGTGGAGTTTGCTTTCTGCGAGCACTCCTGATCCCAGCTGAGGCACTGGAGCCGATGGGCTCTAGGAGAAAGCAACTCAGAGCAGCTTTCTCTCGGTTTAACTTCCCTTTTGAAGATCGCTTCCATCTGCCAAGCGTTAGGTTGCAAGAAGAGCCGTCTTGCGTGATCCTTTGCGATTGAAAAATAAAGCGCTATTTTTGTTCCTACCAAAGTGACTGTAGTTAATATTTAAGGAGGACGGCTCCCTTGTGCACCAAGTCATACAAATATAGAGAAAAGTGTGTGCTCTCAATGATGTGTCCTCTCCAAATGACACCCCAAAAGTGCAGGCAGAGCACACTGATGTGCAAAGGAGGATTGCAGCAACCGTGTGAGAAAGTACGCAGAGTTAAATGATAGAAAGAAGTGTTTTCCTTGATACAGAAAAGAAGGGCTGTGTGGTTGTGGGGTGAAATCTTGTTATCTCGAGGCTGTGCATTGAAATATTAAAGGCTGGAAGTGATTCAAGGTTTTATCATGTGCTGTTTTCACATCTGATGTGAAACCCTGTGTCTACAGGCAAGATGAGCAAAACCACGGCGGTTTAGGTCATTTGGACGGCAAAGGGAATCACGTGAACAGGAGGAATAAAGCAATAAGTACATGAGAAATAATTACCGATAATGAAAAGCTAAGGGTACTTCACAGTGGTGAGGATGTGCTGTTTGATGAGCAGAGCTGCTAGGAGTGAACCCAGCAGCTTTCGCTCCCACTGCAGGGCTGGGCGAGGTTTGTGCGGCCACAGGAACATCCGGCACACCCGTACGTGGTGCACATCCCATAACAGCACCCGCTTCCCCCATACAACGGAACGTACTGCTTGGGTTAGTTGACCTTGTTATGAGGAGACGCCACAGCGCCGTAGCACTGAGACCTCTGCATCTCTCTAAGCTTATGTTTCAGGGGCCTGCAGCCTGGTTTGCTTCTTTTCAGAAGCAAACGGTCCTTCTCAAGGGCTTTCTGGGGAGGTATCTCAGCCAAATTCTGCAAAGTCCTGAAGGTAAAAAGCTAAAGCTGATCTGTGTTTGAATTTTGCCGCAGATGGCAGGCGAAGATGAGAGCAGCAGGCTTCCCCAGGCTCTCCTGAACCCAGGCAGCCAAGAGCCTGCGTGGAAAATGGCTTTGAGTGGCTGCCCATTCTGGTTTTGTTGTTGCAGATGCTTTTAGAGGTGAGAGAGAATTCACAGGCAGAGCGTTGCCCTCCATCAGGAGGAACGACAACAATGCCATCGCAGCGCTTGTCCCCTGACCTGCATTATGTGTGGCAAGTAAGAGAAGTCCACAATGTGGAGCCAGAACAAAAGAGTGACGAAAGAATAAGAAAGAGCCAGATGCTCCAGCGTCTTTTCTGAAGCTGCAAACCAGAACGAAAAGCCAGTAAAGACTCACACCTTTTAGAGGAGTAATGAATTGTTTCCTCCTCTGGCAGGCGGTGATTTGACTTGCCACATGCCTCCTAGTAATTTCCCAGCAGGTTTTAATGTTGGAACAATGGCATTCTGCTAGATATTGATTTTAAAATAACTCTTCCACACTTACACGTAACTTCAAGAGGTGAATTACAGCCCTTGAATGTGCTCTAATGTAGCAGTGGTAAATAGTTAAATAGGCACAGTCTGTTTCTGCAGGCATTGCCTGTCCAGGAGAAGGCAGAGCTCGGCTGAACTCTGTCTTCCTGCTTTGCAGGAAAAACATCCAGCAGGCTGCCTGCACCAAAGGAAAATACTAATAAATTCACAGTGGATGTGGTGGAATCGGCGAGAAAAAAGATTTCTGTACTGGGTGTCAAAGCAGTGAGAGTGAGAGGGCAATGGGTAAATGCCCAAAGTGTATCTTCCTCAACTTCTGAGCGGCGATGCACTCCGTGGACCGTTATTGTGGGCCATCGCTGCAGCTGACAGCCCCCTCCAGCAAGCCTTGAGAGGCGGCCAGCACCGACGGCCAGGGCCGTGCACGGCAGCGCAGCGCCCAAGCGCTTCCATGAGCAGCGCACAAAGCAGCTGTTGGGTTCGGGTATCGCCGCTTCGGGGGGATTGTGCCGTGTGAAATAAAAATAAACCTGCTGCGTCCTCTGGTAACGCGCTTTGGCAGCTCCGTCCCAGCGCCCATCTGCACGGGCTGGTGCGAAGGGTGAGGAGACGGGTCCTGCGTTAAATGCAAACAGCACACAGCTTCCGCTAAAACCCTGTATTAATGTTCACTGCGCGCGCCGTGGTGCCCGAGGTTGGAGCAGTGAGTGTGGTGGGTGGCAGAGGAGAGTGCTGACTGATGCTGAGAAAAGGTTTCTCTGTTTATCTTACGCTTTTATGTAGTTTTTTCTTGGTGTTTTGGTTTTTTTAATGCACTTGTCCCACTCCAGTGCTGGGGACACTTCTCTACAGCCTAGAAATAAGCTGCGTTTGGTGATGGGTGCTCCTGCCTTCTGGCTTCAGCTGCCCGGGATGCACAGATGCCGTAAAAAAATTGCAACAAAAAGGTCTTGTAGTGTTTACTTTCCTAATACTGAAGTGGGGCAGGAGCTCAATTCCATATTTGAGGTGCCGCGTGCTCAGTCCCCGTGGGTAGCGGCGTCTGGGTGGGAATGCGAGGCACAGATGGCATCTGTAAGGAGCGAGGGTGGCTGCTGTCTGGAGAGGGGATTAACCTCGGGCCAGAGGGGCTGCACCGGTCGCTCAGAAACTCCCTCTCTCCTCCACGATTCGCACTGAGAACTGATTCCGACCGCATGGGCTGTAATCAGAGCCGTAATTAGTTTTGACTAATTGGTTGCAGGGCCTTTGCCTTCGCTTCCCCTTTCCCTGCTTTCCGACTGACAGTGGCTACTCTGTCCCTTATTTTCAGCTGATCTCTGTAAAGTAATTACTTTTACTGGGTCAGCGCTGTTATGAAATTATCATTTTACGAGGCTAAAAATAGCTCAGATCCAGTCAGCAAGCCAATCACTTCCCTTCATCTCCAATGAAAACACAATGTTAGCTTTAATCTGTATTGCTTGGGCTTTTACTGTGATGCGGGCTGGAAAGGAAGGAGGGAAAAAAAGAAAGAGGAGCTTAAAAAAAATGTGTAAATGTTGCTAAAGATGCATCTCTGCCAAGGCTTCCACTGGTAAATTTAGCAGTCACACTACGATTTTAGCCAGTACCATGACTTGGCCTCGTTCAAAATAATCCACTTCTCACACAACGAGTTTACCCTAAAGGAAGGTTATTTTGCCGTGCACATTAAATTTGGTGTGTTTGCACGTCCGTGCAACCATTGCAAATACCCAAAGGCATAAAAAGCCTAAGGATGGAGAAATGTATTTTTTAAGACAGAGAAAAATCCAGTGAATTCCACTCGCTCTGCGAATGAATAAAGGTATTTTAATACTTCTGGGGTTCTGGTGAATACAAATAGCTTGAAAATGAGATGCTTGCCTGAAATTTACATCGAGACAGTGAAGGGAAAACGTTCCGTCTGTGATTTCTGATACAAAGACGTTTTGCACACAATATCTGTAAACCCATTAGGAGAGGAAAATTGATGCACGCTATGTGTGAGATGAAGCTGGAGTCAAGAGAATGAAAGCTCAAGGAAATGGCTTCTTTGTGAAGCTCCATCGATTCATTGTTTGATTGGGCTTTCTGTGTATTAAATTCTTTGGCCTGTGGCTGTGAGAATTGGTGGCTGGATGGGGAACGGTCGGAGTGATGAACTCTTCGTGCTTTGCTTTACAAAGGAAAGGTCCCCCTTCTCATCCATCTCCCCACTGATGATGCTAAATATGCAAAGCAGTGTTTCTGTTAAAGCCGTTTCATAGAATCATGGAATGGTTTGGGTGGGAAGGGACCTCAAAGCCCATCCAGTCCCACCCCCTACCGTGGGCAGGGACACCTCCCACTGGCTCAGGGGCTCCAAGCCCCATCCAACCTGGCCTGGAACCCCTCCAGGGATGGGGCAGCACCACTGCTCTGGGCAACCTGGGCCAGGGCCTCCCCACCCTCATGGTGAAGAAATTCTTCCTCATGTCCAATCTAAATCTCCCTTCCAAATTAAAGCCATTCCCCCTCGTCCTATCACTACGTGCCCTTGTAAACTCCCCAGCTTTCCTGGAGCCCCTTTCCATACTGGAAGCTGCTCTCCCCAGAGCCTTCTCTTCTCCAGGCTGAACAACTACAGTGGCAGTTACTGATCACAGAGCCAAGCAACAATCTTGGTGGAGAAGCCGGGAATGGCAGTGCTCCCGAGCTGATTTAGTATTTTCCTTCCTTTGCAAAGTCCCCTGGGTTTGGATGCAGGAGGGTGAATGAAGGTTGCTGTCAGCTCAAGTGGGTTTGATGCTTTCCGCTGGAGCACTGGCTGCAGTGAGGTCCCTTCAGGCAGGAGCTGGCAGCGTGTGCGAGGAACGTGGTCAGCGTTCAATACGTCCGTGCTAGCCCAGCTGTCAGCGGTTCGGCAGCAAGCATCCCACATGCTTATATTTCATCCCCTTTCTTGTCTAGGATTAAATCCTGATTAAAAACAAGGGCCGAGAAAGAAGCAAACCGAGGAACGATGCTTCTTTCGGAAGGGGTGGTGGTGTGGCGGCTCCCCCTGCGCTCTTGCCAACCCACAGTCTGCAGTCTGGAGCAAGACGAACCAACATAGACCCCCGCTCACAATTCCCTGCTCTCTAAGCACTTGGCTAATAACTGTAAGGAACCTCAGATCTCTCTCCAGATCCGGCTGTTGACATAACCAGGCCAGCACATCTGTTTTATTGACTTCCTAGTGTTAACCTGGTTCCTTAAATGAATTCCATAGAGAGGACTGTGTTGTCCAAGCACAGCGATGTGTATCTTTCAAACTCATTGACCAGCACAGCTGCATCTGAAAGAGGGATAGTGAGCTCAGAACCGTTATGTTCTTGCAAATTGTAAGGGAGACAGCCAGACAGACGATGGATTCTCCCAGGACCACCCCACGGGCGCTGAGCTGTAGGAGCACAGCCTTCGTTAGATGATAGCAAATCACACAGCGTATCTCTGAGCTCAAACCAGATCAAAGCCCATCTGAAGCCTCTCTTCCCTGGTACTGCTGGTTTCTTGGCACAAATGCCCAAAGATCTCAGTGCCGATTTCCTTCAGGATGAGCTGAGGATTTTTCACCCTGTTGTGCTCTACCATGCAGTGGTGGCAGGGATGGGGATGTCCCCTCCCTGGAGGTGTTCAAGGCCAGGTTGGATGGGGCTTTGAGCACCTTGATCTGGTAGGAGGCATCCCTGCCCATGGCATGGGGTGGAAGTGGATGGGTTTTGCGGTCCCTTCCAAATCAAATCAATCCATGATTCTATGAGAGTGCCTGCTCCGGATGTTCCACGCTGGCATCCCCCAGGTGGAAAGCCGGGCTGGGATGCTCCACAGGGCCCATGAGAGCCTCTCCGTGCCCTCAGATGGTGCAGGTAGATGTGGCGCTTACAGCTCCAATCTCCTGCTGGTGCCGCAGGTCGCAGACTCTGCCCGAGCATGCGACAGACTGCTGCTGTCAGGAGAAATGAAAACACCTATAAAAAGCTTAGAAAAATATGCGCCCTGGGCAAAAACAGTGTGGGGTTTGGTGGTGAGAGTGGTGTCGTACCGCAGCCGTGTTTGTGATGCGTGCTGACAGGCAGAGAAAGTGCCCCGTCTGCAACCGAATGCTATTTAAAAGTAAAATAAAACCAACACGCTAGTAACGAGGTAACAAAATTTATGGTAATTAAACTGTCTCTATATAGATGTAAAACTGGTAGCTGTTGCACATCGAGTCAGCTAAAACTCAGGACAGGGAACTGAATGCTAATGAAGGGGACGAGGGGAGATTGAGATGAGATCTTAGGGAGAAATGTTTTCCTGTGAGGGTGGGGAGGCCCTGGCCCAGGCTGCCCAGAGCAGTGGTGCTGCCCCATCCCTGGAGGTGTTCCAGGCCAGGTTGGATGGGGCTTGGAGCCCCTGATCCAGTGGGAGGTGTTCCTGCCCATGGCAGGAGGTGGGACTGGATGAGCTTTGAGGTCCCTTCCAACCCAAACCATTCCATGATTTCTGAGGTGGAGGGTCCTGGGGTCAGAACCTCCTGCAGAAAAGAGAGAGAGAGCTGGCGAAGCTCGTATTTATTGTATTGCTGCTTTAGACAAGGAGAGAAGATCAAGGAGACAAGGAGAGAAGCTGTTGGCCTCTGGAGAAAAATGTTTCTGCATGAATTGGAGAGCTGATTTTGAATTAATTTTGAATAGTTGTTTCAGTAATTCAAATTGATTTAAGATGCACCCAAGAATAATGCTTTCATTATAAAACCTCCTGAGCAAGATTTAAATCGTGCTAAATTAAAAGCAGCCTCTGTTAAACCAGGCCTGATGAGCACAGTAGAGGCGTCCGAGAGGCAGGGTCAATGTAATTCAATTCCTTTGCTTTCTTTCCCAGTCCAGAACAACTCTTGTACTCCTCTCCTTGGGTCATTAACTGCCTAAGGAGCTTACAAGTCATACTGGGTTCCTCAAAACTGATTTGTAATGTAGCAAACCCCCCAAAAAAAGCTTTTATTTTCTTTTATGCAGTGCTTCCCCTTCAATGAATGCATTTTTCCTGCTTTTCATTTATGGGTCAGTCTGGAAACTCAATTGTGTCCCGAAGATACTTGGGAACCTGGAATAATAGAATAACAAGCGCAGTGGGAGAGTTAATGGTCTCCTGTTGCCAGCCTTGCTTGGTTGGTGTAAGTAAACTTTCCTTGTTATATAAACTGAGCTAATTTTTTAATGCTTTAATAACACAGGAGATGTTATCCTGCCTGTTCCAAATCACTGTCACAGAGCACTCTGTCACAAGGAGTGGTGGAATCCCAGTGCCAGGGAAACGTTCACTCATCTGGATTTAATTATTTTAGTCAAAACAAAAAATGCATATTTATGTGTATAGATTTGAGTTAAAAACCGTTATGCCTTATAATTTCTTGTCTTAAATGCTGTCTGAATTATTAAAGGTAAATGGCAGAAAATATCGAAGATATTTAGAAATGCAGGCAGCCCCCTGGCAGCCGCGGCGGAGGCAGAGCCTGATGGATTAAGAAGTGCATTCGAGACTTTGGCTGCCTTTTTGGCAAGGTCTGTGGGACGGGAATTGCCAGTGCTCTCATTAGTAACAAGATCCTTCCAAACCCAGTGAAATGACTTCTTAAGGGAGATGTATATGAAATATTGGATGAAAATACCCATTTGTCAAAACAAGAAAGGTTTTATGGGACAATGAAGGGGCTCTGGGTGATGTTAATGCACGGTGGTAGTCAGGAAGGTGGAAATGACCGGGAGCCAAAGGCTTTGTTTCTGGAGTTGATTGGTTTTTAGGCCGTGATGCCAAGCCATGGGGAAGAGCACAAGCCAGGCGCTGGTGCTGGCACCGCAGTCGCTTTGCTTCACCATAGCTGTCCTTGCGTCCCCACCGCTGCCCCGATCAGCTCCAAGAGGTCGGGGGATCCGGCTGGGGCTCTGCAGAGCTGCTGTGGCAGGAACTGGGGGTTTATGGCTCATGGTAACAACTTCTCTTCCTAGCATGAGTTTGGGCAAGCCGGTGGAGAGCGTTTGGGTGAGGGAGCGCTAGGTACCTGCTGAATGCGGTCGAGGGCAGGCGGGGTTGTCGGAGAGCACGGGGGTGCTTTGGGGCTTGCTGGCACCGAGGTTTCCGAGTTTCTTGTAAGTCTGTGATACAGCTCTGAACCGAGCCAATAGACTATTTGGTAGAGACACCTGTTTTAATGAGCATCCTGCAACAGCAATCCCCAGTCAGCAATACGAGAAGTTTAAACTCTAAGGCTTTGCTCGCATGTTCTAGATCTTTTCCCAAAGAGCTCTTACAAAGCCGTATTTAAACGTATGGTTTCTTAAATTCTTGTCAACTCAGTAAAGGCACTCATTCATCTACAATTTCTGTGATCACAACAGACTGAGAACACTCTAAAGTGCTCAGGAGCACTGTGGTTTGTGCGTTCAGAAAGGAAGGGAAAGAGAACAAGTCCAACTCACTGCACCGATGGGAACAGAGACTCAGCTCCACCACAGCACGTTCTGCGCATCTTTCGCAAAGGGCTTTGTTCCCAAGCAACACAGAACGTTGCCTTGACCCCAGCTTCACCGCCACAAAGGTACAATACCCACATGAAAGTGCACAAGCGTGTGTAGATGGAAGAATAGGTGTGATTGTTGCTAAACAGAAACTGGACAAGAGGACTGTGTTTTCGTGCCTTTCTCCCTTGTGGAGAGGGTGCGCAAAGAAGCCACCCACCAGGCGGAATAGGGAAAGCTGAACCACAGGGTGGGAAGCGCTGGGATCTCAAGCCCAGCTTCGTATCCTCAGTAAGCACTGCCTTTTTTTCTTAAGGCCCTTAGTTTTGCCACACTTCGCTTAGATGTTAAGGAGGAAAAAGAGGTCTCTTGGTGACTATGACAAACATGTTCTACATTTTCATTTAATGAAGAAATTCAGACTTGCAGTTGTCATATGCTCAGATTCTGCGCCTTCCTGACAGCTGAATTATGATTTTAATAATTTAAAAGTGCTACTGTGAGCCTGCTCGTGTATAATGGGCACAGAGAAGTGTTTAAAATCAAAAGCACTTCAGAGAAAAAGTGGTCACCGTATCACAAGAATGAGACTTGTCTACATCTGTATATTAAACTGTGTGAACTCTTCTGTGGGAAAATGCTCTGCGAGGTAACTGTAAACTTAGTGCGTTGCTGTGATGTGTGGAATGAAGAGGTTGTGTTCGATCCTAACTTTGTGCCTGCCTGAAGCAGCAGCCTGTGATGCCAGCTTTCTTTTACGTAACCCTGCCAGGGTGAGGGTTTGGTCATTCTGCTTACAAAGGTTTTAGTTCAGAGCAACAGAAGCTCGAATCTATAATCTCAGTAGAAACATCTGTATGACAGAAATGAAATATAAGGGAAAAAACTGCCCTCCAGGCTACATTCCCTTTGCTTTGATAGCATTATCTTTGTACTCATCCGTGGGAATGTTTGAAATTCTACTGCAACTGCTACAGCAAACTCATAGTATTTTTTTAACTCGTAACTAAACCCAGACAAGAAGTTCGTATCCTGCTCAATTAATTAAAAACCACATCGCGTCCCGGAGATCACAGAGTATTTTCAGTACAGCAGCCCACAATATTCATTTGAACTCAGCAAATCTATAGTTCCCGGCACGTCAAGTGATGAAAGAAACAATGCCCAACATCAGAAAAAAGAGACAACGTGCGCATCAGCAACCTTGTGTGAAACCCATGGCTCAAATGAACGTCTGACAAACCCATAAGCTCTAGCTGCCAGCTCCTTTGCACCCATGCTCACTCTTCTCTCCTGCAGAAGGAGCGTGAAACAGGACCTGCTACTCCTCTTGCTCTCATTTCCCATCATGCCAAGCTTTTGTTAAGTAGGTGTAAGCGCTTTCTCTGTGTTATACAGCTTCTCATAAGCATCAGTTCCCCAAGCTGGAAGGCAAGGAACAATCAAGCCCTTAACAATTCCAGCCCCTTTTCAAACATGCAGCCAGAAAAATGCTAAGGAGTAACTGAAGTCAAGCTCCGAGAACATGCTCGCCTGCTGCTCAGTAAAAGAGAAAAAGTAATACTCACCCCAGCGTTGTCATGGTTACAATAGTGTACCAAAAGGAAGCAGGAATACTGGTGAATTTGCTTGCCGAGGACCCTTTCTCTGCATAAAACATCACAGTTGCAAAGATGATGATTGCCATAGTGAGGGAAAAGAGGAGAAAGCCAAGCTCGGAGGCACAGCTCTTCAAGGTGTAGCCCAAGATTCTTAAGCCTTGGGAATGGCGAGAGAACTTGAAAATCCTGAAAACCCTAAAAACCCTTAGTGTCACAAAGGCGCCGCTGACGTCCTCGTTGTTGGTCATCACCAAGCCAATGTAGTACGGCATGATGGCCACCACGTCAATGATGCTCATCACACTTCTAATGAATCTGTAGCGACTTGGGGCCGCAAAGAGTCTCAACAGATACTCAACCGTGAAAATCATCACGCAAGCCGTGTCCAAGCAAAAGAAAGCCACAGCGTATCTTTCCCCACATGGAAGCTCCTTGTTTCCAGGCACCGTGCCACAAGGGACAGTTTCCACGACATTGGTGATCACAGAGACAGCGATAAAGAAACCGGTGACGTAGTAAAAGACTAAGGCTAAGGTGCTGGTGTGGGGATTCTCGAAGGCTCGCCACATGGTCTGCCGGAAGCTCAGGGATGGCATGGACCCTTCTTGGTTGTTTTCTGAGTCATTATCGTCCATCAGCCGCTCTGCATTTTCCCGCTTTCTGTCTTTGTACTCTTCGTAGCAGCAGTCCCCGATGATTTCAGGAAGGATCCCATAGAAGGCAAGCTCTTCGTCATAAGCAGAGATGCACTCGTACCTGGGATAGTGCAACTTGCCAGTTCTATAAAAATTTAAGATGCACCTAAAGACCTCAGGGTCCCGGTCAAAGAAGTACTCCTTAGTGTCTTCGTTGAAGAAGAACTCCTTCTCGGTGCTGCCCAGGAGAGTGTCCGGGTATCTCTCCAATGTAGTCCTCCAGGTCTGGAAACGCCTGCCGCTCACATTGAGAATGATCAGCTCATCCTGCCTCTTGTTTTTCTCCGTTGGAGCCAGGGGCATGGGACAGCTGGCCACTGGCATCCATCCTATGGCAGCTGCCCTGGCAAAGGGCAACCACGCTGCTACTCCTGCTGCCATGATGACCCCAGGCCTTGTTACTGGAGGAGACGGTTAGGCTGCTCTGGAGACCTGCTGGAAGTCAGATCAGTTCCATCTAAAAACAGAGAACAAAGCAGAAACACAACACACAGTCAGGCTGGGTGTCTTGCCCCCGCTGTGCTAACAGGTCAGCTCTCAGTACGTATGCGAGAATTTAAACCAACTGGCTTGCCCTCGTCTCCCATTTGAAGACAGACACTAAACAAGGCACATGAAATTCAGCTCAGCGGGGTTACGGCATTATTGTAGTTTGAAATTTTGAATAGCAAATGATTCCTCATTAAAAGCATTTTAAAAGTAGCATAAACACACTAATTTATATTTGCTTCCTTACAAACAAGACTAATCCATAATTCCCCAGGTGTAAGCCTCACGCTCATCAGTTTAACTACAGCTGTCAAGAAAGAGCTGGCAACTCCAGTGATTGAGCTTATGGTTGGAGCTGCGTGCCATGGAAAGCCACGACTGGACTGAGCTGGATTTCCAGTCTGGAAAAACTTCAGTGTGTAACGAATCTCGCTCTGAGAACATTTTCAGTTGCAAGAAACAACAAAATCTCCCCTAGTTTTCATTAATTTTCTTCCAACTCTGAGTAAGAACGTGGCCCCACCAGCAGATTTTGTCTGTTCTCTTTCCTCTTGAGATGGGTTTTGCTCTTGTGAAATACTGCATCGCTTCCCTGGAGCAGAGGAACATTCTGACTCAGAGAGAAACGTTGCTCGGATTCAAGAGTAACCCTGAATCCCAGGTGTGAAAGCTGATGGATTAAGCCATCATTTGAGTACCAAGAAGAACAGACTGAAGGAAGCGTGCAAAGCTGGACTGCTGCCTTCCAGCAGGAAGATACCTCGATGACTTCCAAGCTCACAGAGGCAGAGGTTCTTCAGCTGAAGAACTGAAGGACCATTAGGCTGAAATGCAATACATTCACTGCACGTTTGATTTTTAGATGAAAAATATCCCAACTTAGAATCATAGAATTGTTTGGTTGGCCAAGACCTTTGAGATCATCAAGTCCAACCATACCTGTTCACTACTAAAACAGATCCCTGAGCTTCTCAGCTTGTTCAGATCCTCAGGCACTGGCAGCCAGCATCCCCTTGAAGTTAGAGGAGTTATTGTGATGCTTATCTAACCATGACTTTTCTGTTGCTTTTTAGTCTTTGGTCAGACTTCTTACAAGATTTAACTGTTCTTTTGACTTGTGTTTACTTTCACTTCCGTAATGTTTTTCTGACTCTACCATAAAATCATCTGGATAAAGATGCCGTTATCACGTAAGATGCTCTAGGGCCCCTATGCAAAGTCGATTTATCAATGGAAATTCCATTGATTCCACTGACTCGGGCCCTCAAAGCCTAATTATATCATCTACGTGGTACCTTCTAGGCTATTTTACTCTGAAGTTTCTTAATTATATGAAAGCTGCCATTCCAGCCAGTAAGGCTGCAGCGTTATTGATTTCAATAGCTCTTCAAAATACTGAATAAAAAATGATGGACTTGATCTGCTATGAAAATGACTGCACCGCTCGCAGAAATGCTCTTCCTCTTGAGGGCACATAAACGTTCAGCACCTCCACGTGGAGTGTCTTTGTGTAATTGTATGATCTAAAGGACAATTGAGATCTCTCATGCCATGTCCGACTGCTGCTGGGAGAGGCTTTGCAATTATGAAACGTACGATAATCCTTAGCGATGCTTGTCCTGAGGAGGTGCTTTGCTTATAAATCTGGCACTGGAACAAAGATCTCCGGGGAGATCTTAGAGCAGTTTCCAGTAGTGAAAGGGGCTCCAGGAAAGCTGGGGAGGGGCTTTTTTTACCAGAGCCTGGAGTGATAGGATGAGAGGGAATGGCTTTGGTTTGGAAGGGGAAGATTTAGATTGGACTTTAGGAAGAAATTCTTCACACTGAGTGTGGGGAGGCAGTGACCCAGGTTGCCCGGAGCAGTGGTGGCTGCCCCATCCCTGGAGGGGTTCCAGGCCAGGTTGGATGGGGCTCAGAGCCCCTGATCCAGCAGGAGGTGTCCCTGTCCACGGCAGGGGGTGGAACTGGATGGGCTTTGAGGTCCCTTGCAAGTCAAACCGTTCCATGATTCTATGAGTTGCCTCTAAAGGACTGTTCAATATCACTATGCGCTGCTTTTTCTCTCCCCCTAAAGAGGGAATTTATCGCGTTAACAGTGCCAGGCTGGCAGCCCTGGAGACCAGGGCTCTTCTGTCGGCGTGGGGAAGAGGCAAAGAGCAGCATTGCAAACTTTCTCTGCTCTACTTGGAAAATATGCACTGCTCTTCAGCCACTGGGCAAATCTCCAGGGGCACGGCCGCGCTGCCGATTCCTTACACCAGCAGGGCTGCATCTTAGAACTTTTCCTCATGAGAACAGGGAAACATTGGAATCACCTCCCCAGGGAAACGGAGGATTCCTCTACACCAGACACTTTTAACGCTCAGCTGGACAGGGTGCTGTGTCCATCTCATTTAAACTACAGATCACCTAAAAAGGTTGGACCAGATGATCCCTGAGGTCCCTTCCCACCTGGCATTCTGTCATTTTAGGGAACACCGCATTAAGAACAGGAGGCAGCAAAATAGGAGTCATTTCATTCATTAATCACCAAAAACATACAGGTAAATAAACTAGAGACCAAATCAGTGCATCCTGCTCCTCCTTTTCATTTCAATAAGTGACCCCAGCACAGCCGTTCTGCCAGGACTGATGGCGATGTACGGTGACCTAACCCGCTGCACTGCACCGGATCCTCATCTCCCCTGATTCCTCAGGGGAATCCCATTAGAAATCTCTACTTTGCTAACTTTGGTTATAAATTCCAGGTTACCTACATTAGCCGCTGCTGCACTATAAATACTTCACTCCTAATTGTTCTAATGAAGCATCGGTAACTCAAGAGTGACTTAGACGTTTTTAAATCAATTTTAAAGTTAAAATAGGTCCTTCCATGCTGGCAGAATATGTGGGGAGGCTATAAATAACTCAGCTAGGAAACGGACAGGAGGTTAAAACAAAAGAGAAAGAGAGGGGTGTTCTGCTGTGGAAGTTTAGTTCCCTTTTCTCTGTGACCAAGAGGTGCAGCTGGTTAAGAAAACTTAGTGCACAGAGCTTAATCTTCCAAGTTGCATTGAATCTGTCTCATTTGATCCTCAAAATAGACAGGGAGAGAGTCTTTCTCAGCTCTACATTGAAGGATGGAGAGGGAGAAGAGTCATGAAATCCCCTCTGCAAGGGAATTGCTTCTTCTTGTCCGCAAGTCCTCGGAACCCCTCCCCAGAGTGAGACGGAGCATAGAGAGAGGAGACCGGGTTTGGAATTCGCAGCTGTGTAAACTAAGCTAAGGCAAAAAGTATAAACGAACTAGTTTCTCTACAAAATACTGAAAGGGTCCTCCTTTTCTGCACGCCTGGGTTTTGGTGACTGCTAACCAGGCTTTTTAGGCTGAAAAGCAACTGGCCAGACTCAAAATCTACTGTACAGGCGACAGAGTCTCGTCAGCTCACAGACCAAACAGACACGCTTTGATTCGAGCAAGCATATATTTAGCTGTACATATCCTTCTAATTTTAATTACAGTAATTTCTGCATGTAAGTTGAAAGGAACTGGTTTACAGGGGCTCGATACCCTGCCGATGGCATTTAGAAGACCCGGCACATAAAACAAAATAATGCCTCCTTCTGATTTAAAAAAAATCAGCGTCTATACAGAAAAGGATCGTTTTTCTTTAGATAATTATGAGGACAGTGAAATGATGTGAGCAGATTTGATTGCAAAGCCAGTGGCACGAGCCCCCTGTCCCCCTCCCAGGACTCTGGACCCTATCCACGTCCCTCCCTGTGCTCCGCTGGCTCCCGCGGGTTATTTGCGCTGCAGCTGCTCCGCGGGCACCGGGGGTTCAGCCCAGTTTTGAACAAAAACCTGGCAGGCACGGCTAGGTCAGCAAAGCTCTGGAGGAAAACTTTAGAGAGCGGAGTTATTTCTATTCACCTAAAAGGTCAAGAAAGAAATGGTGGATTCTTACCACACGAGCTCCCACCGGCAATGCCACCCTTAATAAATGTCCCTTGGTAGCCTCATGAAAGCAGAAGCAAACCAAAAATCTCACACCGTTTCCCTTTCTAGAAGCAGACAGCGATGATTTAAAACACGACCGATGAGCACACTGTGAGCTTCTGGGTGAGACGCTGCAAATGGGAGTGAAGAGCCTTGAGATCATTCCTTCTATCCTTCCCTGCCCTTGCTGGGTCAGGCTCAGACAGCAACAATATGTTTGCTTTAAAGCCAAATATGTCAGCCAAAGCCTCGCTACCCTCTGCCAGTCACATATCTCTTTCCCTTCGCGATCACATCAGACAATAGAACTTGCCACAAAACGTCCCCTCCCTCAGACCGCTGGGGAGATTTAGGAGCAAAAGCAACAGGCTTAGGATAAAATGCATGCAAACTTCTCCCCTCCCTCCCAGTCAGCCCAGAGAGCCCCATCTTGCCGGCTCGCAGCGATGCCTTACCTGGCAAGGAAAGACTCTCAGCGCCCAAAAGTAGGGCTGAATCTGGGGAACTGTAAGGAAGGGGGAGCAGTCACTCCTCAGGATAAAAGGTGGGCTGTGCTGCCTGCCTCTTGACTCCCTCTCTAAACGCAGTCAGAAGCAATCAGTAAACGTGATCATCATTGTGAAAGTATGTAGGGAGATGACTAAACAGCTTCGCCCTCGTTACAGCCCAGACAGAGTCTCTCGCTGCCTCTTTCGCTTGAGCTTGCTTCGTTTTGCGCCCTCCCCTTCCAGTACCGCTCGCAGCTTTGCTCTTGCTGCCTAAACCATCTGGAAACGGCAGCCGGGTCCTGGGGAGTCCACTCACACAGCCACAGCAGGGAGATGGACCCAGCAGGTACCCAGGGAGGCAGGCTGTGAAGCGAGACTGAAGGAAGGCGGTGCGAGCTGACAGAGACACCGGCAAATGGAATCATTAAATACACAGCAGAACCTACCCTGCATGCTAATGTGCCAGCAGTGGCAAGGGGGGGATAAAAGGGGGAAAAAGTATGGGATGAACTTCACTGGTCTCTCCCGGAGCTCCCACTGTGTCCCTGACTCTCGGGCAGGCAGGGACCGTGCAGAAGAGGTCCCTTCTGGACCAGACAATGAGCTATTCCTCCAGCATCACCAACCTACAATGAACACCACAGCCAGGGCAGGAGGCTACATGTAGTCAAGGATAACAATAATTCACTCTTAAACCTATCTTTCCTTCTCTCCTTCTCCCATCTTCCTGTCCCCCTTCCCCCTTGTCCTGCTGTTGGCGCTTGCCCTACTCCTTCGCAGCTCTTACCGGTCGCGTCTCCACAAGCACCTCAGCCTTCCTCTTTCACCCACCGTCAGAAGTTGGACTCGGCACGCTCAGAGACCTGGAATCCTTGCTTATTTATCTGCTTGCCTGGCAAATCTCTGTTGAATAAGTAACCGTAAGCCCAGATCAGAGCAAACCAGTCGTGCCCTGCTCTGCTGGGCAGCTCCCGGCGATGACGGATGCATCGCAGCGATAGTTACTGACTTCCATAAAGTAAGACAAATACATACATGGAATACAGGAGCTCAGCCGCCTCGCCATCGCCTCGCATCCGTCCACAGCTCAGTATTACGGTTTAGTCTATCGCCAGGAGTTCAAGGGCTGGAGCGGACTGGGCGGCCACCAGATGGGAAGGAGAGTGGGAGAGGCGAGGAGCGGGGGCGAGGACGAGGGGGGAGCAGGGGTGGGAGTGAGCAGGGGGCACCGTTCCTGCCCCTCGCTCGCCTCCTCCCCTCCCGAGGGCGGTCCCCCCGCCCACCCCCCGGCCTTTCTCCCCCCTCACCTCGGCAGGGCGCTGCTCCTCGCCCGGCGCCCCGGCACCAGCCCCGCGGCCATGCGGCTGCCGGCGGCGGCGCGGACTGCGCGGGCGCGGGGCGGCGAGCGGCGATCAGCACCACGGCCGGGCGGACAGCTCCGTCGGGAGGGGCGGGGGCGGCTCCTCCGCGGGGGCGCGGGGTCTGCGCGCACACAACCGCCTCCCTCCCTTCCCTCCTTCCTTCCCTCCTTCCTTCCCTCCTTCCTTCTCTCCTTCCTTCCCTCCCCCCTTCCCTTCCCTTCCCTTCCCTTCCCTTCCCTTCCCTTCCCTTCCCTTCCCTTCCCTTCCCTTCCCTTCCCTTCCCTTCCCTTCCCTTCCCTTCCCTTCCCTTCCCTTCCCTTCCCTTCCCTTCCCTTCCCTTCCCTTCCCTTCCCTTCCCTTCCCTTCCCTTCCCTTCCCTCCCATCTCTCCCTCCCAGCCACCGGCAGGTGTCACCCGGAGCGAGCACGGCGTGGTCGGCAGGGTGTGGGACCTCCATCCCGGGAGGATGTGAGGCTTTCCCACTGGCAAAGTGGATCCAGAGGGATCACTGGGGAAGCGGGGGGAGAGAAGAAGAGAAGGGGGATTTCAGGGGTTTCTGTTGTTTTAAAAGAGGGGAGATGGGAACATCACAAAACCGTCACTAACTCAGGTCTGTTTTCATAAAATCATGGCATGGTTTGGGTTGGGAGGGACCTCAAAGCCCATCCAGTCCCACCCCTGCCATGGGCAGGGACACCTCCCACTGGATCAGGGGCTCCAAGCCCCATCCAACCTGGCCTGGAACCCCTCCAGGGATGGGGCAGCCACCACTGCTCTGGGCAACCTGGGCCAGGGCCTCCCCACCCTCACAGCAAAACATTTCTTCCAAAGATCTCATCTCAGTCTCCTCTCTTTTAGCTGAAAAACGTCCCCCCTTGTCCTATCCCTGCACTCCCTAATCAAAGAGCCCCTCCCCAGCTTCCCTGGAGCCCCTTCCAGTCCTGGAAGCTCCTCTAAGGTCTCCCCAGAACCATCTCTTCTCCAGGCTCAACAACCCCAACTCTGTCAGTCTGTCTTTGTATGGGAGGTTTGTGTACCTGCACTGTATCATGCCTTTCTTCTGAGAGTTCTTACACCAAGGCCTTATTTTAAAATTAATTACTTATTTAATTAATAAGGAACCCACCTCTTCAAACCCCTCAATGCTCAGATTGCTTGGTTTGGAAAATATTGCCTGGAAGCTCTGACATTAGAACCCTGATCAGACCAATTTGGTATCTCAACCCTGATAGTTCAATGTGGTTAATAATACTAATTTCTGAATGTCCTGGGTAATCTGAACTGAACAAGTTCCCCCTCTCCTATCTGTAAGCGGTGTTACAGTGGCTGCAGGCTGGTCGATGAGGTTATGCTGGGGTGCGGTGTTGTAATCTTTGGAGTACGGATGCTGACAGTTGTGTGCAAAGTGAACCGCGAAACTTCCATGAGAAACTTTCAGTGCCTGCAGGAATTTGAGCAAATCAAAGCATCCAGAATCCATCATTATTCGTTGTCTTCAGAGCTGCTTTCCTCTTTAAAGTATTTCTGATATCTCCACTTGCTCTTTTCCTCTTGCAGATGCTCAGAAGAAAGCAAAACCAGAAATGTCATTGGGCTCTTATTGGTATGAGAGATTTTCCTGTGATTTATGCTGTCATCACTTCATAAAACTTCCTGACTCTCTTCTCTCGCTCGCTGGCCTCGCTCTTTGCTGGCGTTGGCCTGGCTGTGATTCTGAATAGCTTTTCCCCCATGACTCGGCCCCCTTTTAACTTCCGATCTCTATTAAAAAGCTAATTTGGGAACGCTTTTTCAATGCTCCCAATTTTGTATTTTTAGATATAGTATGAAAGTCAAAAGCAAGCTGGCTGCAGATCGCCTGATGGAAAAATATTCCTGCTTCTCTCTCTTTTTCTTTCTCTTTTCCTTTCTTTATTTCTTTCTCTCTTTTTCTCTTTTTAACTCTGTCTTTCCCTCTTCCCCTTCTGCTCTTTCTTTCTACCTTTCCCCTTCTCTCTCTTCTTGTGAAATCTCCTCTAGGTTCTATTGCACCAATCACAGGTTTTATTAAAACTTTTTAACCTTTTTCTTGTGTTGTTAAAAAGTAGAACCTGGCAGTGTTAAACCAAGCCGTTTATGCAGAGAATCAACTAGAATAAACTGTGCATGGTTAAATATCAATATTAACTGAAAGGGGCTACAAAAAAGCTGAGGAGGGGCTATTTACAATGGCCTGGAGTGACAGGACAAGGGAGAATGGCTTTAAATTGGAAGAGGGAAGATTTAGATTGGACATTAGGAAGAAATTCTTCATGATGAGGGTCATGTTCTTCATGTTTTGCTGTAAGGGTAAGGAGGCCCTGGCCCAGGTTGCCCAGAGAAGCCGTGGCTGCCCCATCCCTGGAGGGGTTCAAGGCCAGGTTGGATGGGGCTTGGAGCAACCTGATCCAGTGGGAGGTGTTAGTGGAACTGGATGGGCATTGAGGTCCCTTCCAACCCAACCCATTCCATGATTCTATGATTCACTCGATTTTATTTGGTCTCCCATTTTCTTCTGCGTTTATACCTTGTGACTCTGCAGTGTATTTTATTTATTGCGTTTGTTCTTTGCACTGGGTGCTATTCTGCACTACTTCTGCATCTAAATATCCCGTTGACTTGGTGGCCGTGCTGTATAAGCATTCTGTAACGGCAGTTGCAGTAATAAACCTAGCTTGGTTGCTTGGAATTACAGCTTGCCATAACGCTGTAGCTTTGTAGTCTGATTATGTCCTAGAGATTGTGCCAACAGTTTCCTCGCTTTGGATCCAAGCTTGTGAAAATGCCTGCATAGATTAAAGAAAGATCATTAATGTGATTATGCGAAAGAGTCAGTCTTTGTAACCTTAAAATTATATATGTGGTCTAGTGATTGAAACGGCCTGGAAAACACAGCTGCTGGAACGCGTCTCTGCTTCTTCCAAAAACTCTCTCAGACCTTGGCCGAGGCTCTTGAGCTCTGTGTTCCTAATTCTCTTCTAAAGATGGAGTATAACAATATTTACTGACAAAAAGAATATTATAGAATCATAGAATTGTTTGGATTGGAAGGGACCTCAAAGCCCATCCCATCCCACCCCCTGCCATGGGCAGGGATACCTCCCGCTGGATCAGGTTGCTCAAATCCCCATCCAACCTGGCCTTGAACACCTCCAGACAGGGCTTAAAGAAATCCCAAAGGAAAGAGTGACTCATTTTCAAGCACCTTTTGAAGAAGGTGTTCCCCAGCAAGATGTTACAGGTTGGGGGGTTTATTCAGGGTGAGTGGAGATGGTATGAGCTCCGCTTTGGGGAGCACTGCAGGGTTTACAGGGGTGCCATTTGCATCCTTGTGAGCTTTTCAGACCCCTCCGTCCATGAGAGGCAACGATGTGCGATGCACAGTCCACATCCTGGTCTCAGTCTGTGATCTTCCGCTGCCTGCTGGTAGCTGGAAACCAGAGGGTTGGTCCAAGGCCATCTCCGATTTACAACACGCTCAGTTTTTTCCCCCCTCTAAGTTTGGAGATTTTCCAACCTGAAATAAAGCCTCACAGGCAGCTGCATTCTGCCACTTGTTTCCAGAAGGGATGAGGAAAAAGCCATGGGTGGTGGCCAGCAGCCCTACTCGCCAGCCAGCAGCTGCAGAATTTTCAGCTCAGCAGACCTTAATGAATGAAGAAAAGATCACACACAATAATAGATGGAAAAGACCCTTGAAGGACAGCAGTGATACTGAATCAGGGCTTTGATTTATTGCCCGCTGTCCTCTGTCTCTCCCTAGTCCATACCATGGCTCGTTCTTCCGCACTCATTTCACACGGTGATTAAAGGAACAGCGCTGGTTTGCGATGCTGCTCACTGCGACAGCTCATCCGGGATTGCGCTTAATTGGTTGTATTCCACGTTACCAACATCCAAACGTTTAAGTAATGAGAGTCTCATGTTAACATTCCCGCTTACTGTGTGTGTTGCACGAGGCAGGGAGGGAAGGGCAGAGCGGGAAGCCAAGCTGGGGTGAGCGGAGAGCAAGGGGTTCCTTGGGAGCGGGTAGAGAGATGCGTTACCCGCGAGAAGGCAACGCTGCCGGCTCAATTAGCAGAGAAGCGAATTGGTGTGCCTGGGTTATCAGTGTCTGCTCTGAGACAACACTGCATGTGGTTCACCCTTATTTATGCCTTGGAGAAAGCAGTGCTGGAGAAATCCAGTCTCACCATCCTGAGCTTGAAGCACTTCATCGCTAGCGCTGCTGTAGCATCTGCACAACAGCCCCAATGTACGTTCACCGCAGACAGGGGGGCTGGAGCAGAACGATGGCCATGAGAGGGAAACCAGGACAACTGGCTTAAAGCTAGAAGCTCTGTAAAAGCATACGTGTTCTTTGCTGCTTTCCTGCACTCTTTACTGCTAATGCTTTAGTGTCTTACACTCCAGACAGGACTTTGCGCATCGTTCTTTATCCCACTGCTCTGCAGCAAGTTTCTTTTGCAACAATCTGCCTCCAGCCAGCTGGGAATTCTTGCAATTATGAGTCAAGCAAGGCTAAAAAGCTCTGAACCAAGCAGAGCACAAGCCAACCGCCCTGCTCTGATCACACACGCACTGGATTCACCAGTCACCATCAAAGCAATTGTTATTATGTCCCAGAATTTGAGAGACCAATTAAAGAAAAGCAAAAAAACCCAAGGCCCAACTGAATCTGAAATAGATAATTAATGTTAAGTTATCGGGCTGGGGATGATTACCAGAATTAGAGTGACACTGCTGGAGTCAACAAGACAATAAATTGCAATTGCTGTTTATTTAGTGTCTCGTAGCCAGTAAATCGGGTCGGTGGAGCTCTACATTCACTGCAAATTTAAGGAGCTGTTCTTTCATTTTTTAAGAGTGCATTTGAAATCAAGTCAACAGCCATAAAGCAATGTACGTCCTGCCTGGCTAGTGTCTGGGGAACGAATCCTGTGCTATCAAGGTTCCTTTTTATTATTATTAGATATGGGAACAAGGAGGAGAAATCTGTATATAGCGAGTACAGAGCTTTGCCAAAAGTGATGGGGTCTCCTCCATCAAGGACTGCACTTTGATTGCTTGGTTTCAAGCAAACTGGAGTAGAAAAGAGCTGCTCCTGCGTGTTTGTGCGTGTTTGTGCTTTACGCAGGCGTGTGCAGCGTGACAGGGGTGGCAGCGAGAGCCAGGAGCTTGGCTTTTCTTATTTTTCCCTTTTTTCTTTAAGCTCACCTGCCTGCTATGAGCCGTTCACCAGGTGGGATCGTTATATTACAGCATCAATCAGTGGGGCCTGGGCTGCAAAGAGAGGTGATAAAAGGCTGAGGCTGCCACTTTCTCCCTGCAGGTTCTGAGGCTGCATCTCCAGGTGTCACTGCACCGAAGGAAGGAGCTTTCTCACCCTTGTGGCAGAAGTCCTTCTGGTCCCCGGCAGGTAGGAGAAAGAGTTATTTGTATTATGGTGCTCGTGTGGGGTGTGAGATTGGCAGAGCTGAGGCTGACTTCTGGCTCATGCCATAAGGACCCGCCGTCTGCTGCCATCCTGTGTGCGGCACCGTGCTTTCCCATCACACCGGTAGCCGATGGCCACGGACCTGTGTCTGTGAGGTTAGTCCCAAATTTCAATCTAGGCGAGAATTTACAGGGCTTGGAGAACTTTGGTTGAGTTAGAGACAAGAAACATGAAAATATTTGTGGGTAGAAGGAAGTATCAAAGCTGTCAGGTGGTTCTTGTTCTCTCCCAAGTGCCTGGCCAGCAGGGGTTTTGTCTCCTGGAGAGCAGCAGGAACACCCCGGGCTGGGACAGGTCACTCATCGTTGTCAGGGCGGCTGTACGAGGACACAGGAGAGTAGGAAGAACCAGGAGGTCTCGAAATGAGCCTGTAGTAGGGGCTTTGCTGCTGCTCTTTCTTGTGTCTGCTTCCTGTGTTTCCTTGCTTTGTGAAGAAACTGCTGTTTTTCCGGATGCAAACCTCGTCTCCTCAGAGAATTCCCTTTTCTGGAAGGAAGCCTGTGTTTGTTTTCCATTTGGAGTTTGATGAAGCACACTTGGAACTACACGGCAAGCTGGGAGAGCAGCCACAGCCTCTCTGTTGTTTGGGGTGGGGCGAAGGAGGTGCTTGATCACCTCACGGCTCTCGGGGGGTCTGAGGAGGGCAGTGAAAGCCTCCTCGCTGTTGGCAAAGCTCCACTGAGCTCTTGCTGTGAGGGTGCTGAGGGCTTTCACTCCCTTGGTGCATGGGAGGTCCTGTTAGTGGTGGCAGAAGCGGCTCTTCATGTGATGTACCGGGCTGGGGGACCTTCGTGGTGTACTCCCTGCGCAGCGACTGGACACTTCTAACTCTGTAACTGCACCCAGTTCTGGAGTTCTCAGCACAGGGAGGACATGGATCTGTTGGAGCGAGTCCAAAGGAGACCGTGGAGATGATCCAAAGGCTGGAGAACCTTTGCTGTGAGGCCAGGTTGAGAGAGTTGGGGTTGTTCAGACTGGAGAAGAGAAGGCTCTGGGGAGACCTTAGAGCAGCTTCCAGTGCTGAAAGGGGCGGCAGGAAAGCTGAGAAGGGGCTCTGGATCAGGGAGCACAGGAATAGGATGGGGGGGAATGGTTTTGAGCTGCAAGAGGGGAGATTGAGATGAGATCTTAGAGGAAGAAATGTTTTGCTGTGAGGATGGTGAGGCCCTGGCCCAGGTTGCCCAGAGCAGTGGTGGCTGCCCCATCCCTGGAGGGGTTCCAGGCCAGGTTGGATGGGGCTTGGAGCCCCTGAGCCAGTGGGAGATGACCCTGCCCATGGCAGGGGGTGGGACTGGATGGGCTTTGGGCCCCTTCCAATACAAATCATTCCATGGTTCTCTGACACAGCTGGAAGTGTGGTTTTGGAGATGGGCTGCTGGTGTGAACGGGTGAGCAGAGCTGATGCCGCTGTTCCCCATCCTCCTCTTTTCCTGAGTGTGGTTCTAGACCTCTGGTCCTGGGATAAGGATTTAATTCTTTCTGGGTTGCCTTTCCTTCCACAGCCCGGTGGCTTCCTGCAGCACTTCTGGCTGATTTGTAGAAGGGTGAGTTTCTGTTTCTATGACGATGGCATCGCTGGCGAGGTGGCTCTCTCCTCCCTGACAGAACTTTTAATGAGACAGACAATATGTTGAAAATAAAAATGAAAGGCCCTACTTCTTGTAAGCCCTTTTTTCCCCCTGCTGCTTAATTATCACTTCGAAGATAAAAATAGCTGTAAAATCACTGACAAGGAGTTGAAGGCTTTCTGCAGCAGCCCTTGTCCCCTTTGGAACTGGCCACGCTTTGCCTCTGTGCGCTTTCTCCCTGCTCTCGAGGCAGGGATCCAGGACAGGGGTTCTGTTACTGGTCTGCTTGTAGAGAAACCCAACATTAGCAGCTCTTACTGGAAATGTTACGTGACCTCCAGTACCGTGGTGAGGCTTGTCCAGCATGAACTGGGTTGGATGCACCATTGCAGCAGGTGCTGCTGTGGGGTCTGAGCCACCGTGGTCTTTGTTTGCCAGGAGCAGACGCAGACTTGATGTGTTTAAATAACGTGAGGAGTCTTGTTTCTTTGTCATTTGTTAGGTAGTGGCTCTGGGCTGTGCTCAGTAGGAAGAGTCTCGAGTAGGAGCCCCTCAACAGCGGGCGTTGGGGCTGACAGTGTTCTCTTTGCTGCCCTGAGCTTGGTGAGCTTGGACCTTCAGACTTGGAGATCTTTCAGACTTTTCAGACTGTTTCCTACTGGTCAGGAGGGGTGGTTCCCAACTCCTTGCTGAGGAAAACCAAGCAGAGATGGGTTCTAGCCCTAAACTGATGTATTGCACCAGACCCCTCCTTGTATATAGGAGAGGGCTGATAGGCAAGAAATAGATTGACTCTTTTATCTTGGAACAGATGAAAATATTACCTGCAGACAAATGCTACAACTAGACTTCAAGATGAATCTGGCTTATTTTTAATTATTGAATCCAGTAAGGTCATTATTTCAGTCTGGCTGTGCAAGATGTAGGATTTCAGCTAAAGGCAAGGGTTTCTGCCTCTGTGTGTGTCATTAAGGGCTAACCTGGAATTCAGATCTTAATCCTCAGTGCAAGCCTTTGATAGAGAAAAAGGACTTTTGTTGCAGTATTATCGTCGCTTGTTCAGGGCAGAAGCAGTAGCTGATAGCTGGATAGTAAATTCAGTTCGTAATTTTGGATAGTCCAGTATTAAATGAAGTTCTTCATGAATGGAAAATCTCTCATCTAAGCTTCCCCAGGAGCTCAGAAGGGATATTTATGGAAGCATCCTCCTGAGTGGGAGATTCTATAGCTCTTAGATCATGCTCATATGAAGGAGATTTTGCTTCTTAACAGGCTGGAAGAGCAGCCTTAGTGGGGTTTGGGATATCTAGGCACTTTGCCAGGACCCTGCTGATATGTGCTGGTTTGTGAGACCCTCCGTTTCTGAAACACCTGGAAGTAGAACAAGGATTTTGTCTCTATTTTGGGTTTCTGGTTTGGTACTAATACCATTTAGCTGAGGGTTATTGAACTTAGTTCTTTGACTCCATCCTAGCTGCTGATGTCCCTCGTAGCCCACAAGAACAGCCTCCACTTGGGTGGTGGAGGTCATCTCCAGCAGAAGAACAAAGCCTGGGTGGAGCAGAGCTTTCCCCAGCGGAGATGGTACAGATGTTGGAGATGTGGTCCCACTTGCTTTGTGGTGTAAAAAGAGAACTGTTGGGCTTTTGATATCTACTGGGAGAATGTGATATCACCAAATCTGCCGTTGTGTTCGTGGGAGTGAGTGCAACTTTACTTCGATTACAGGTGGGGTGAGGTTAGCCCAGCCACGCTGGTGCATCTGTTCAAATACGACGGGTGTTCCTCATGGCAGGACTCGGGGCCAGACTGGCTGGTGATTCTGATTTTGCATTTGGTGATGCGTTGGCGAGTAAATAGAATTTGATTTTTCAGAAGCACTGTGCACGTTTCTGACCAGAAAGCCTTCTAGAATGAAAATTCATGTTGTTCAGCCAGGGACAAGTTACACAAAGTCCCTTTTTTTTTAAGTTAGATGAGATAACATTAATCATTGGAGCCAAATGCTTAGATAATGCGTTTTCTAGCACCATGTGTAGCATTTCTCTGTACAAGGAACAAAGTGCAATAAGTAGCATAATCTCAAATAATGTAGCAGGATGTAATGCAAGGCAGCTTAAATAGGAACATAGGAAATGTTTAACTGTCAAGCAATAAATCCATGTAATAGTGTTCGAATAGAGTCCAATCTGAATGATGGCTTTGGTATTGATGAAACCTCACAGTTATCCAAATAAGAAGTGGCAGAAAAACTATGAGCTTGCAGCCATTGCCCAGTTCCTACAAACAGAGAGAGGGAGAAGCAGTTCTTTATTTCTGCTGATGGCAGAAGTATTAAAAATTCCTCTTTATCTCTGTACTCAAAAATGTTAAGAATTTTTTCCGTATTATTTATTTGTTGTAAAGTTCTACCTCTGACACTGCCTTCATCTGCGCAAAGCTCGACGAGAAACAGGGGAAACTATTCTGGGTTAGAAGTGATGTAGATAAGCAGGAGTTTGGATCTGGTGGTTCCGTTATTTGTTATTATCATAGAGCCATGGCATGGGTTGGGTTGGAAGGGATCTCAAAGCTCATCCAGTCCCACCCCCTGCCATGGGCAGGGACACCTCCCACTGGCTCAGGGGCTCCAAGCCCCATCCAACCTGGCCTGGAACCCCTCCAGGGATGGGGCAGCCACCGCTGCTCGGGACAAACTGGGCAATCTATTCTAGAAGCCCATTACAACCAAGCCTCAATGCCCGGCTGTGCTGGGGCTGGAAGCGTGCAGCACGGTGTGAAGGCGCTCAGCATGATCCGACCTTCAGCTGTAAGGAAAAAGCAAGGGAAATATTCATGAAACTGCTTGCATTTTATGTGACCTCTTTTCCACCTCAGCTTTGATCCAGGCTGCTGATCCAAAGAAAAGAGTCTGATTTCTGTTTGATAAGGCTTACATTTTTTGGCAAAGGGAGGCTCAAAAATAATCCTTTCCTGAGCAGATAAACCATCTAAAGTGCTTGAATATGCAGGCAGAGGAGCTGATAAATCTGCTTGCTGAACTCTGGGATTGCTTATTTTTGGGAGTCCCTGCTAGGATGCTGATGTCATGGGAATGGCTGTTGGAATGGGTCCGGAGGAGGCCGTGAAGTTGATCTGAGGGCTGAAGCCCCTCTGCTATGAGGGCAGACTGAGAGAAGTGGGGTTGTTCCACCCTAAATCATTCTGTGATTCTATGATAATAATTAATTGTTGTTAGTGTATCCTGAGTTTCAATCGTAGCCCCAGTTCACAGGCAGAGATGGAGTGGATAATTCTCAGCTGCCCTTCAAACAGCCAGATAAGATGAGCAGCTGAAAAAAACGCTGCAGCCAGACTGGGGATAATTTCCCCTAATCCTGGCGATGCCGCGCTGGCGGTTGAGGGCGAGGACAGCCAGGGCGTGAGCTGCTGCTAAGCTTTCAAAAGAAGGTTTATTCTTTGGCCACGAGCTACTTCTGGTCTCAGTTGTTAGCAGAGACATTTATGTCAGAAAGTGTTGTTTCTCTTACAATTTTTAGTGATAAAAGGCCCTTGTTAGGTGTCCGGTGTGAGCTGTAAATTAACGCTGAACTAGCTCTGGGCTGGAGGAGCTGCTGACTCCTCCACATTACGGCTTTCACTTTCAGCAATGCCAGCCTTCCCGAAATGGATTATCCCTGCAGTTTGGGGCAGAAAGAGCGGAGTCAAATTGATTTCCCATCAGGACACATTGGCACGAACCACTGCCCTCCCACTTTCTTCACGTTTATGTCTGGGCTCCTTAAGGGCCAGGAAATCAGTGTCAGCCCCAATGAGCCCAGCCTGGCCAACTCCCCACCCTGGAAATGTCATGGGCTGAAGGGTGCCAATAAAACACTGGGTCTCTACAAGGGACCCGACTCTAAAGTCGTTTCTTGTAGACAGGATTCACTTATCCCTTCATTTTCAGAAAGCCTTTTCTCTAACAGCCTGCTGGACACAATTCCAGCCTGCGTGTTCAATTTAATGCACTGGATGATGAAGAAGGAGCTTTGCTTCCCCAGGTTTTGCAGAATTAAAGCATTTTTACCATATTTTGCTCAACCTTGCAAGTATTTTTCTTGATCTCTTTTGAGGATAGGCTGACAGCTGTCACTCCGAGTTATAAAAATTACACATGTTATTCCTAACCCTGAAACACAAGCAGCTGACTGAGTGCGTCTGCACTGGAGGATTAAACCTCAGGCTGGCAAAAAAAAAGGAGATGGGAGTAGTTCGAAAAGCACTGGGAGATCGGATTAACCTGGGCTGTGACACTGATGTGGTTGTGTTAGGGCAGGATGGAGCTCAACAGTTCCCTTCCCCATCAGGGCCAGAATTACACAGGAACAAGCTTTGTTTTTCTCCTTCCAGCTCTTCACCTTTTCTGCCCCCTTACTGTGTGAATCGAGACGCCCGATATTCCCACCTGGCCACGGTGTGTGTGGTGGCTCGAGGTCTGGATTTTGGAAGTGGCTCAGGTTATGCTTGCACTGTAGATATTGGCTCAGATTTACGCTGCCGGCTTTAGCGTCTTACTCCGGTCTCACCGTCAGATCCTGTTTGCTTTTGGCTCTCTATCTGGCTGGTGGCGAGAGGCTCTTTGTGATGATATCTCAGAGCAGGAGGTTGTCTTTGGGTTTGGTCTCTGAATTACGGAGGTGCCTATCTGTCCCCTTGGGTTGCAGAACCAGCTCACTGAAATTGGGGCTGTAATAAGGATGAAATTGGAAACATAGGCATGGCCAGCATGGAATGAAGTCCAGACGTGGCTCTAAAGGAGCTACCTCCCACCTCAGCCAGCAGCCAGTGTGAGGGTAGGCATGGGGAAAGAATGGAGACCATGGTCTGGCTCTTCATCCTTAGTAGAGGTTGACGTTTCTTCTTCATGAAGGTGCCCGCAGCTCACCCAGCCCTCGCCGGCCACCGCTGCCAAAGGGCTGGAAGAGCACCGGTGCTCACTGCGATTTGAAGTACAGGAAGAAGTGACCCTGCCTGAACTCAGTCTGTGCCTGGGCTGGAGGTTTAGAAAGACTTAAATGCTCAGAATTTTAAGTAGATGCCCAATGAGTTTCTGTTCTTTCTCCCTCCACCTCTCTTTTCTTTGTGTTTATCAATAATAAATATCTTCATGGAGAAGGTTTTTTTAGGAGGTAACTTTATGCCTGTGCGAGGCCATTGTTATGTGTTTAAAAAAGGCGTTCTGCAGCAGATGGCAAATGGTTTGGTTAATGCTTCCTGGCACAGCAGCACCTTGGGGCAAGAAATGCTGAGCCATCAGGACTTTGTAATGTTTCAGATCCTACTGGGAGAAAAAGCCGATGCAGGACACCCTGAAGACTCTGTCTCTGTGGTGATTACTTGTACAGAATCATGGAATGGTTTGGGTTGGAAGGGACCTCAAAGCCCATCCAGTTCCACCTCCTGCCATGGGCAGGGACACCTCCCACTGGCTCAGGGGCTCCAAGCCCCATCCAACCTGGCCTGGAACCCCTCCAGGGATGGGGCAGCCACGGGTTCTCTGTTCAACCTGAGCCAGGGCCTCCCCTTGCTCATCATGAAGAATTTCTTCCTAATATCCAATCTAAATCTTCTCCCTTCCAATCTGAAGTTGAGTGCGTTTAATTTTGAGATAATTATAAATCTCTTTATGAAATCAAAGAAGCCCCAATGTATTTTTAAAGCAGAGCACTTTCTCCTCTGCACAGATAAAACCAAACACAGCAACAAAAGAAATATCTAGCATTGTGGGCAGTCCTCAGCATCGTGTAAAAGCGATCCATTTAACCTCTGCAAGATTTAAAGGTAGCGTTTTCTTATTAGATGTTGATAATTAGTCATCAAATGCAGAATGGAGCACGTAGCGAAATGAACCCACAATTATTTCACTCCAGTGGATTGATCTCTGCTCTCTCCAGCTGATCGCCCAAACGCTTTTGTAATGTGGCCAACATATTATCAGCTCCTCAGCGTTCTCGAGCAGCATTGCATCACCATAAAAGAAGAATGGATGTTTTGCAGCTCTGGCGGACGCCGTGCCCAACCTCTGCACCCAGACCTGCGGTGTCTTTGCCTCCATTGCGGTTTACAAATGGAGAAGTAATTGAGGAGATGGGGACCCGCAGTCAACTCGTCCCAGATGCAGTCAGTCTTCGTTTGCAATGTAAATATTGGCTCTGTGCTACGTGTTTACAGCTGTGACACGGGGAAGTGTGTTACCAAATAAAATGGGGAGATGCAAGTTCCACTTCACGCTCTGCAAATACCAGTCAGGGAGATTTTCCAGAGTGGAAAGAGTGGAGGAAAATAAGATGAGAGCTGTTCTGTGGGAGTATTTTTGTTGGTTTGGTTGCTTCTTTTAATTACGAAGCAAAGTGTTGAACTAAGTGCTGGAGGCAGCCCTGCCCTTCTTGTCCTCATGGGGTAGTGACTCCAGAGAAACTTTTTGGTCTCTGGCAACCTGTTTCCCTTGTACAGACATAGAGTGGCCGGGAGTGCGTCCCTCGAAGGGCCAGCAGCAAGCACACAGTTCCTTGAGCCACCGGCAACTCTGTGTGGGCCCTGCAAAGAGAGCAACGCTGGGGAGAAGGGACTGGGTGCTGGGAGAGGAGAAGCTCAACACGAGCCAGCGGCGTGTGCTCGCAGCCCAGAAACCAACCGTGTCCTGGACTGCAACCAAAGCAGTGGGACCAGCAGGGAGGGAGGGGATTCTGCCCCTCTGCTCCGCTCTGTGAGACCCACCTGGAGCCCTGCATCCAGCTCTGGAATCCTCAGCGCAGGGAGGACATGGAGCTGTTGGAGCGAGTGCAGAGGAGGCCACGGAGATGATCCAAGAGCTGGAGAACCTCCGGTGCAAAGACAGGCAGAGAGAGTTGGGGATGCTCAGCCTGGAGAAGAGAAGGCTGCGGGGCAGATCCCTTCCTCCGGCAGCCCTGGTGTGGCGCTGGGGACGGCGGCTGCGGCGGTCGCTGGGCTCTCAGCAGGCAGGTGCCGTGTCCCAGGGAGCTGCGTGGGCACTTGCTGCGGATAAACAAGGAGCAGAACACAGCTCCGTTATTCCGGACTTGGCTCAGTTACGAGGGGAAGGGAAGCTGCCAGAGCTGATGCCGTGTGAAGCAGAAGGAGCTGCGCCTGAGCCAAGGGGTGACACAGCTCCCAGTCTTCAGCCCTCGGCTCCCACGGGGACCCAGCCTGCATTCACGGTCGCCGCTGCACAATCCAATCATTCTCTGAGCTCGCCGTCAAATCTGGGGTAAAACCAGGATTTAAAAGGCAATTTTCTCCTAATTCTGGTGGAATTAAAGCTACATTGTGCGTAGTGTGTGGTAACGCCACAGCTGTGCACCAGGTTCGCTTGGAGCAGGGCAGGGAATCAAGTGAAATATGAGTTTTACTGATCTTGTCTGCGCCACAGAGTGAATTTCACCCTCAGGCACAGGAGAAACATTAGAGCTGGGAAAACATCTCAGTTGAATGTTTTATTTCTTTGAAAAAAAAAAAAGGAGATGCAGGTTTGAATCAGCTGCAAGTGCTTGTGAATTCGGGTTGTGTTTGTCAGTGTTTGTGTGTAAAAACCCCAAAACAGTTTTCAGGAATCAAAGCGTTTACTATTGGTGTTTATTAAATGCAATATCTACTTTCTTAAGGTCGGAAATAACATTTTTTTTTTTAATATTAGTAAGATTTACTTTAAAAATAACGCTAACCCCTGAACAATGAGCTGGTGTTTTGCTTAGATTGAAAATTGGCAACATGGAAAACTTGGAAGTAGGTGTTGGGGGATGCTCATTTTTGAATGAAAACATCCTATTTGTCAGGTAGATTGAGAATATTTTTCCCCACTCTTGGTTTTGCCGATGGAGACTAAGTTACTGGGAGAATCGTGGAATGGTTTGGATTGGAAGGGACCTCAAAGCCTGTCCAATCCCACCCCCTTCCATGGGCAGGGACACTTCCCACTGGACCAGAGGCTCCGAGCCCCATCCAACCTGGCCTGGAACCCCTCCAGGGATGCGGCAGCCACCACTGCTCTGGGCAACCTGGGCCAGGGCCTCCCCACCCTCATCATGAAGAATTTCTTCCTAATATCTAATCTAAATCTTTTCTCTTCCAATTTAAAGCCTCCCCCAACCATGCCCTTGTAAAAAGCGCTGCCGGAGCATCCTGCGCTGGGGTTGTGCTTGGAGGGGAAGGATGCAGCTCCTGTAAAGGGGAGAGGAAAAATGCAAGGCTTGCATGGAGCAGAGGTGTTTGGGAGAGGGCAGCAGGCCAGGAGGATGCTGGGCACCCCACTGGCACGGGTAGGCAGTGCTTTGTCACAGGGACCCATCCGGCAGGACGACCCTGTTCTCACAGCAATATGGGGTTCTGCTTCCACCAGCATCCCCTGAGAGGACCATCAGGGTCTCCTCCAAGCATGCCTACGCCACAGCCTCCCTGGGTCGGGGCTGACCACCTTCTGCTCCTCGTCACCAGCACCCCAAAACTTCATAACTCCATGTGCTGGCTTCGACGTGTGAGAGAACAAGGTGTTTGTGCTGGTAGGAGACAATGGAAACACAGCCGTCAGACAGGGGGAAGGAGATTACGTGATGCTAAAGGAATGAAAGCAGAGAAGCACGGAGATAAACCAGGACAAGCAGGGATTTATTTTATGAAACCCATCACGTTTGTCTGGGATCTGGAGTCTGATCAGCTGTTAGAGACTATTTTTCCAGCACCTCCTCTATCATCTCCTTGGTTCGTTTTCTACCATCAACCATATATGGCCTCCATGTCAAAACATCACTTTACCATCATTGTCTGTTTCCAGGATGTCTTTTATCATCCTGATCTCATTCTGCAGCCCAGGAACCAGTGCAGGGCTGGCTGTGTTCCCTCAGATTTATGAAAGGCTGCAGGAAGAGGCGAGTATCTTTCTCCTCCTCCTCCTGCTCAGCCGTTCCCTCTTGTGAAACCAACCAAGGCATTCACCAAGCGGAGTGGGTAAATCCACATCGGCCGCAGCTGGACTTGCTCCTGTGTGCACACAGCTGTGGCGGATGCTTTAAAACCAACAAGAGAACCCCCTCCGTGAGTCCCATGTAAAGAAGATATGATGCGATTCAATTCACTCGTGGAAGTAATTACAGAAGTGTGTAGTTTTTCAGCAAAAGAAGATATAATTACTCAACAGAGTGCACTGCAGCACTTCCTGGAATGTCTCTTCCCACACCGACCCATCCGTTTCTTGTTCATCTTAGCGAGGAACCTGTGTTTTTTATTGTAGAGGTGGGATGTGAGGGCTCCGCTGCTTGAGTGCCGCCGGCTGCCGCGACCTCCCTGGGTAGCACCGGGCAGATGTGCCAACCCAGCCTGCTGCAGATTGCCTAAATCTTGTGCCGGTTAGACCGCTAACGTTTTAATGACCTCTCCAGCCAAACAGGAGGGAGAGGGAGGCTCAAAGAGTATCCTAACTTGGGAATCTCTGCAGAAGAACAGCAAAAAAACAAGTTGATGTGCGGCTGCTTTGCTCCATGTGTCATTACTTAGGATTTAACCGGTGAAAAAGAGGGTCCGGCCAGCTAATTCCCTGCCCTGCTGTTTACGTATCATAATAAAAACATTTAAGGCTTTGTGGAAATGAGTTTAGCTCCTTCGGTTGCTGAATAATTACTGGTGACCCTTGTCAAAGGCTTGGTGTGCGCTATATATCATTGCCGTACCTCTCTGGTTGGCAGCGCTTTGCAGGCGGTTTGCAGCCCTTATTATGTGTTAGTTTTGATTTAGATGCAATTTCTTTTGTAATGAGGCAGAACTTATTTTCCTGCCCCTACAGGTGGCTTTGTCCTCTCTCCAAACTGCGTGTGAAGATGCGGTTCATGGTGGGTCTCTCCATTAGAGCTTTGTGGGGGCTCGATAGATGAGGATTCACCTGGTTTGTATGTGGCCTCGTGTGGTTGTGGGCCAGAAAAATGAGACTCTACCTCTTTGGTGTTGCTTTTTCCCCTCAATCGCACAGGCCAAGCATATGAGCTGCTGATTTATGCCTGAAGCTGTGAACGTGTGAACTCAAAAGTGAAAATTCACGTGTAAATGGAGAGCAAATTATGTCATGGAGTTACCACACCAGAAATGGGATCTTGTGCAGTCAGTCAGGGAGGAGATACCTTGGGATGCGAATAAAGGGGCATGGATCTGCTGGAGAGAGTCCAGAGGAGGCCGTGAAGATGATCCAAAGGCTGGAGAACCTCTGCTATGAGGCCAGGCTGAGAGAGTTGGGGTGGTTCAGCCTGGAGAAGGCTTTGGGGACATCTTAGAGCAGCTTCCAGTGCTGAAAGGGGGTCCAGGAAAGCTGGGGAGGGGCTCTGGATCAGGAAGGGCAGGGACAGGATGAGAGAGAAAGCTTTTTAAGCTGAAAGAGGGGAAATTGAGATGAGATCTTAGGGAGAAATGTTTTCCTGTGAGGGTGGGGAGGCCCTGGCCCAGGGTGCCCAGAGCAGTGGTGCTGCCCCATCCCTGGAGGGGTTCCAGGCCAGGTTGGATGGGGCTCGGAGCCCCTGATCCAGTGGGAGGTGTCCCTGCCCATGGATGGGGTGGGATTGGATGGGCTTTGAGGTCCCTTCTACCCCAATCCATTCTGTGATTCTCTGCTTCTCTCTCTCTTTGTGGGGTTTAACCGCTTGCTGGGCCGCGGGTTATTTGTGGCACCGACTGGGGCAGCAGCTCCGCTCGCTCTGCCAGCCCGGGATGGGAAGGAGCTCTGGGTTCCGACAAATCCAGCTGCTGGGATGCACTCTGCTCTTTCTGGAGAGGTGGTGGTGGACCAAGGGCTCCCGGCCACAAATTCTGTGCTGCAGATCTGAAGTTGATCAGATTTGATGCTGCAAATCATGCCTGGAGCTCCCACAGGGCTGTCCCAGGCCTTCACCTTCCTGTGGAAGGGGAGAACGCCAGTGCTCGCGGCACAGCCGAGGCACCAATTCACGTGGAGCAGGATCTGTTTTAAGCGGGTAATTAACTCGGGCTTCTTGACCACAGCCCAGACGCCTAATGGAAGGAATCTGTAAAGTGCTCAAAACATTATTTCCTGCTAAATCAAAAGCCAGTTCTTGCTGAGATGAAAGAGAGCTTAATTTACAAAGATGGTCAGGAAGTTTAATAGCGGTTTAATTTTTTTTGAAATATGTGTGTGTTACCAGAGCCTGACGTTACGGAGGAAATTGCAACAGTCCTGGAATAGACCTGCTGCCTAATTTTACTCCTCTCACGTGTATGGTTGGGTTTTATGTGCAACAATTCCTTTGACGGCCAGCTCCAAGGATTGGATTTATTGTGAAAATCGATGGGAGGTTATAGGCCCAATCTCAATTTATGTCACTTTGGCACCACACACGTGAGACTGAACTCCTGCTTCCATGGCCCACTCCTTCCCCAGCAGCACCCTGGCACAGGGGACCACAGAGGTGTCCTCGTCGTGAGATGGAGCTGCCCTAATCTTTGACCAAAAGCCAACCGTGTCCTGGGCTGCACCCAAAGCAGTGGGACCCTCAGGGTGAGGGAGGGGATTCTGCCCCTCTGCTCTGGTGAGACTCCACCTGGAGCCCCGAGTCCAGCTCTGGAGCCCTCAGCACAGGGAACTGTTGGAGCAAGTCCAGAGGAGGCCATGGAGATGATCCACAGGCTGGAGAACCTCCCGTACAAGGACAGGCTGAGAGACTTGGGGTTGTTCTGCATGGAGAAGAGAAGGCTCTGAGGAAACTTTGGAGCAGCTTCCAGCGCTGAAAGGGGCTCCAGGAAAGCTGGGGAGGGGCTCTGGATTGGGGAGTGCAGGGACAGGATGAGGGGGAATAGTTTTCAGCTGAAAGGGGAGATTGAGATGAGATCTTAGGGAGAAATGTTTTGCTGTGAGGGTGGGGAGGCCCTGGCCCAGGTTGCCCAGAGCAGTGGTGGCTGCCCCATCCCTGGAGGGGTTCCAGGCCAGGTTGGATGGGGCTTGGAGCCCCTGAGCCAGTGGGAGGTGTCCCTGCCCATGGCAGGGGGTGGGACTGGGTGGGCTCTGAGGTCCCTTCCAACCCAAACCATTCCATGATTCTGCGATTCATCGTAAACGATTTTTCCCTCAGAGGTTCCCTGGCTGCTGCCGGAGCCTGCTTTCCTCCCCCAGCCTTCTGATGCAACGATGACCTTTCCTGACTCCTTTAGCCACTCTCTGAATCTTGAAGCAATAACACCAGCTGCTCTGTAGATGGGTCACCTCGTCTAATCTGGTGGAAAAGTTTGTCTGCTGAGGCAAAAGCACACCCCCAGAAATTAAATCTCTGCAATTAGTCACGTGGGAACCGGCTGGATGAGGTCCTTGCTCTCTCTTAAAGACAAGATCCTTCTTTCTTTTGATTCTCCACAACAAACAACAATTCCTTAAGTTCATTTCTCCCTCTTAAAAAAACCCATCAGCGTTAATTTTGGTGCTTTAAATAAAGATAGCAGTTTTCACCGTTGCTGGGTTGGGCAGCTCTGTGAAGCAGAGGGCAATCACATCTGTGCCAGATGTGTGCAGCTGTGGCTGCTCCCCCGCAGTCTGAGGTGCGCTGTTTGATATCAAACGTTCGGAACTGGCTCGTGATGGGATAACACCGATGGCCTGGCAGAGCCATGAATGATATTAGGAGCTTTCCTAGGGAGCTGTAACCTCTTTGGTGTACGCGAATCCAGTAATAACTGTAATTATTATGAAGTTAATATAAAACATGATGTCTCACTCTGCCAATTCAAGGGCAATAAGTGTGAAAAACAGCTTTTCTAACTGCACGTTGCTCACATTTCCCCTCGGTTATGCAGCAGAACTCGAGTTTCATGCGGCAGAATGAGCAGCTATGATTTGGTCTTCTGAGCACTGGGCAGCATGGGGGACCCTCACCTCTGCCCCAGGCCTTCCTGGCTGGGGCCGGGGCTCCGTGCAGCCCCCAGGAGCCACTTCCCTGCTGATTTTTGCCGTCCCGGGTAGAGCCACGACCAGTCCGGGGGCCCCCGGCACCCGCCGGCACGGGAGGCTGGCGATGAACCCAATCCCAGCGCTTGAGAAAGGATTTGCATTGGGCACTTGTGGGCCTCTTGGAGGCCACCAGAGCCATGTCCATCTGCCTTTTGTGTCCAGCTTTGTTCTCTAAATCCTCAACTGCCTGGAGAGAGGATCCAGCCTGGCTCACTGCAGCTTTGCCTTCCCTCTGTTTACGGCTCTTTAAAACATCTCCGCAGAGTCCGTTTCCGTTTGAATGCAGCAGATGAAAACCAATTCTGTCAAGATTTGCCTGTGATTCTCTGCCAGTGACATCATTGCTGCTGCGGGATCAGAGCCCAGGAATGCTCCCGTGGATCCGGCTGCTTTCAGGTGATGCGCGAGGACCCTTTCATGCTCGTCCTCAGATGCGCTTGGATCTTCCTCAACAGGATGAGCTGAGGTGAACTCGATAATGAACAGAGCCTTGATGTTCACCTGTTCCCGCTTACACCAGAGAAAAAAACAGGGACTTTCTTATTCAAATGAGCTGCTGGTTCCATACAATCTGCCCGAACGCTGACAGATACGCAGCTTCGCACCGGGCTCCCGCGAGCACCTCTGGGCTTTCTGCTCCAACTCTGCAGGTCTTGCAGCCAACGCTCTGCTCCTCTTTGAGCTCAAAATGCTGAGCACAATCGTTTGAGTCATCAACTCTTTTTAACACGAGGCTAAAAATAGCAGTTTAAAATCCTCAATCATATATAATTAGTCCTGCATTTATTTTTCAACAGATGTTCTTTCCCTGTTGCTCTGGAATAGGCGAGCGCTGAATTGTAGCCCCGTCTGCGCGAGCACCGGGCAGGGAGGGACCGGCAGGACTGCAGCTTTCCCACGGGAATGCTTTGCCAAACTGCTGCAGCGATGCTCCCCCCCGGCATCTTTGCTCCAACCTCTCCACGTTTTCCTTCAAGGGCTGAATTTGCGGAGTGGAGGTTTTCGAGGCAGGAGCAGTTAGCGTGAGGAAATCCATTTCTTCAGCTCGGAGGCACAAGGGGAATTAAGATTGCCACAAGATGATGGATCAGCAGAATTTTCCCTAGGAGATCAGATTAATGGGGATTATAGGAAAGTTGCAGTGTATTTATCAAAAGGGAAAAAAAATTAGATTCCTCGTCCTCCCACTTTCAGAACTGATTGTAAATTAGGGAAATCTATTTTCCTTTAAAAGAAAAATAACCATATATCAGACTTACAGAATCTACGTCCCCGAGGGCTCCAAAAAATGGGTGTTATTAATCTCCGCTACAGGAACGGCACAGCTGCTTTGTGTTAATTATTATGCATCTTATTTGCCCTTTGTGTCTGGGCTGATGGGGCACAGGGGTCCCTTAGATAGGATGAAAAGCTGAGGGCTGAAGGGGGAGTTCATGGTGATTCAGGTTTGGATGCTCTGGAAGCAAACAGCTGGAGGTGTGGACGAAAGTCGGAGGAGCGGGCAGAAGGGCGTAAGTCCTAAAGCCCCTTTTGCACTGCGAGTCCCTGTTTGCTGCAGCGCGGCAGCAAGGAAACAGGAGCAGCACAAAACTGGTGCCGTTTTCCCTTCTCCTCCTCCATTGTGGGTTTTCCTGAAGGGATCGGATCGGAGGCTGGCACAGATGCTGCCACAGAACAAAACCAGCTCTGACCCTGGGCTGGGGATGCACTCGCAAGAACAGAGATGTGGTTGGAGAGTGCTGTGACATTTCCTTTGCTCTCAAAGATGCTTCTGAGGTTTCGAGGCTTTTCTTTCACCTTTTCCTTTCCTAGGTGTTAAATTATTCCCGATTTTCATATTGCACGTTTACATTAGGATGGGGGCTGCAATGAAGTCAAGTAGCTGTGTGTGTTTAGAAGCTTGCAGAGGCCTCGGCTCTGCTGGGCAGCGGCGATGGTCTGTGCCAACTGAGGAGAAGGAGGCACCAGGGTTTCCTCTCCTCCAGCCTTTCAGGTGCCCAAATCCAGGCACAGCTCCGGTTTGCCTGTTCCATCATTATTTATGCACGCACCCATTGCCTCCCCTGCTCCGTACAGCCATCGGCTTTGGAGCTGGGCTGCCCTAAGCCTGGGACCTCGGCGGGTTCGCAGCTCAGCGCAGCTCTGGTTCCTCGGAGTTCTGAGAAAACAACTCTTTCCAGAAACCCTGCAGTTTGTTCCGAATTCCAATGCAATTCTACTACAGTGAGGTGTGTTTACAACATTTTATCTTCTCTGTGCAGCTCTTTCCTAATGAGGAGCTGGATGGCAGCGAAAGCAGACGTTTTACGCAGGAGCCCTGCCACCGAGGTCTGAAATGTTTAAAACTGATTGCTTAGTAATGGTCCTGGCAGGAATGATAGAGGGCTGGAGATACGAAACACTAGCGTGAGCCTGCCTTGATTACCCTGCCCATGAATGTTTTAACCTCATTTATCCTCTAGGTACTTACAGAACCATTTTACATTTGTGCACTTAAAGGATTAAATAAAATAAATGCAGATGATGATTACTGCCCAGCAAAGCTAATGTTCAAAGACACGGCGTTTCATTGCAACTGGAATTGTATTTGTGCTGTTCCCATGCTCCGCAAGCTTTCCAAAAAAGGGATGATGAATCACACAATCTCTGGCTCTCCACTACTAATGAGAAACCTCTTAGCGATGTCCTCTTTATGGGTCCCTCTCAAGCAATAGCAAGTGCACTGATGCTCCTCTTCTTTGATGTCAAAATGTGATCTGAACCGCGTGGTACACGTGAGTGCTGAGGCACAGACTGCAAATGACTCTGGGCTTCCTCAGATACGTGCAGTGCAGAATCATGGAATGGTTTCCACCTTCCACTGGATCAGAGGGGTTCAAAGCACCATCCAACCTGGCCTTGAACACCTCCAGGGATGGGGCAACCTGGGCCAGGACCTCCTCACCCCCCCCCCAGCAAAACTTCCCAAGATCTCATCTCAATCTCTCCCCTCTTTCAACTTAAAACTGTTCCTCTCCTCCTCTCCCTGCCCTCCCTGATAAAGAGCCCCTCTCCAGCTTTCTTGGAGCCCCTTTCTGTACTGGAAGCTGCTCTAAGGTCTCCTCAGAGTCTTCTCCAGACTGAACAACCCCAACTCTCTCAGCTTGTCCTCATAGCAGAGCTGCTCCAGCTCTTGGATCTTCTCTCTGGCCTCCTCTGGACGTGTTCCAACAGTTCCATTTCCTTCTTATGTTGGGGATTCCAGAACTGGACCCAGGACTGCAGGTGACTTTCTGGGCTGTGAGTGCATGTTCCCAGCTCATCTTGATTTTCTCATCCCCAGCACTCCAAGTCCTTCTCCTCAATGTTGCTCCCGTTCCATCTTCTGCCTGCATTTGTGCTGGGGATTGTCCTGACCCGGGTGCAGGACCACGCCTTGGTGTCTGTTATACACAGCATACGATGAGTGGAACTGTTGCAGGTTTGCATGATGAGGTGGGAAGCAATGATTTCTGATGGTGGAATGATCTGCTTTAGAGGCCGAGTCTCTAAAGTTTAAACTTGCCTCAATTCTGAAGGTTTGAAATGTGGAAGTTGATGGTTCCCTCTGTATTTTTGGTTCCTCAATCATAGAATCATAGAATAGTTTGGGTTGGAAGGGACCTTAAAGATCATCCAGTTCCAACCCCCCCAGCCATGGGCAGGGACATCCCACTGGCTCAGGCTGCCCAAGGCCCATCCAACCTGGCCTGGAACCCCTCCAGGGATCGATGGGGCACATACCACTTTGCTGGGCAACCTGGGCCAGTGTCTCACCACTCTCATGGTGAAGAAATTCTTCCTAATGTCCAGTCTAAATCTGCCCCTCTCCAGTTTGTACCCATTCCCCCTCATCCTGTCCCCACGAGCCTTTGTGAACAGCCCCTCTCCAGCTTTCCTGTAGCCCCTTCAGTACTGGAAGGTCGCTATAAGATCTCCTCTGAGCCTTCTCTTCTCCAGGCTGAACAACCCCAACTCTCTCAGCCTGTCCTCGTTTAGGAGGTGCTCCATCCCTCTCATCATCTTTGTAGTCCTTCTCTGGACCCGTTCCAACAGCTCCATCTCCTTCTTACATTGAGGATTCCAGAACTGGATGCAGAATTCCAGATGAGGTCCCACAAGAGAGGAACAGAGAGGCAGAATCCCCTCCCTCCCTGCTGGCCAGCTCGTTGCTCCAGGAGGGGAGAACTAATTGAGTTCGTTTTGTTGCTGAGCTTCGAGCCCGGCAGGCAGAACCCTGCAGTTCCGCAGAGCCCGTGCTGAAGCGCTGCTCTGCGCGGAGGGGAGCATTGCGCCGGGTGGCAGCCGGTGTCCCCAAGCTCTGAAGCTGTCCCCCCCTTGCTCGAGTGACACTGGGGGCCACGGCAGCGCCCACAGCCCTTCCTGCTGGCTCTGGGGGTTGTGGGGACGCGTGGGCTGAGCGGGAGCCTCGACAAGTGAGCAGAAAAAGGAAACCTGCTCGTGGCAGCCTGGGCTCCTTTAGTGCTTTTTGGGGGTACGACGCCTCCTTTGTGCCTGTGTGATTCAGCTTTCCTAAATGGAACAGAGAGAGCGGAGATGTGCTTGTCAAACCCCTTCTAGTGCTGCTTTTCCATCTGCTCTCTCGCGAATGCTTGAGCCGGGCGGCGCGAGCCCTCTCTTGGGAGTGGCTGATGCGTCTTAAGTCCCTTTGCTGTATTAATGGCACTATTTTCCTCCGGCTGAGAAGTGCTCCGGGCTTATATTGTGACAGGATTCAAGCACTCAGTTGTCAGTCTGAGGTGCTGGATGTCTGTTTTCAAAAGGCCGCTTTGCAACCGCATGGGAGGGGAAAGAAGAAAGAGAAATGGAAGATCTTTTCTTAAGGCAAGAAAGCACATTCTCTGCTATGAGGACAGGCTGAGAGAGTTGGGGTTCTTCAACCGGGAGAAGAGAAGGCTCCAAGGAGACCTTAGAGCAGCTTCCAGTCTGGAAAGGGGCTCCAGGAAAGCTGAGGAGGGACTTTTTTACAAGGGCATGAATTGATAGGATGAGGGGGGGTGGCTTTAAATTGGAAGGGGGAAGGTTTAGATTAGACATTAGGAAGAAATTCTTCACGCTGAGGGTGGGGAGGCCCTGGCCAAGGTTGCCGAGAGCAGTGGTGCTGCCCCATCCCTGGAGGGGTTCCAGGCCAGGTTGGATGGGGCTTGGAGCCCCTGATCCAGTGGGAGGTGTCCCTGCCCATGGCAGGGGTGGAACTGGATGGGCTTTGAGGTCCCTTCCAGCCCAAATTGTCCTATGATTCTCTGATTGTCCCCTGGCAGGACCTTCAGACCTTTTTCCCTGCAAAAAGCCTTTCTTAGGAGCACCAAAGTGCCAGAAGTCCACAGGACTTGCCTGTGAGGTTGTCATTTCTTCACAGCCAGCAGAAGTTGTGCTTAGACATGGTCGCCCTGAGTCAGGTTTGTCTGGAAACCTCCAAGGCCCATTTTGAAGGCAGGGAACAGCTCAGCCTGCTCTGTTCATGGGGCTCAGAGCATCCCTGAGGAGGGTCCTGTCCTGCCCTCCTCTCCCTCCGGCTCTGCCCCCCCCAGGGCAGCACACACAGCAGAGGAAATGTTCTCCTCTCAGCACATGCCTTCCTTACCTCTGTTGACAGGGTGAAAATTCAATCTGTAACCTTTCTGACTTAGGAAAAAAATCCCGTTAAAATTACGAGGAATTTACAAAACCGCTTTTCGCTTTGTATTTTTTAGTACCTATTACAATACTCATCTGTTTTTCTTAGGTGCCTTTGTGAACGCTGGGAAAGCAAAGGCAGGGATACATTTAGCCAGCGGCACCGTCTCTACGACAGCAGCAAACATACGAGCATTTATTATTGTCTGTTCTCAGGGCATCCGGGTCTCAGCGACTGCTGGAGGCAGGATGGTAAACAAGTGGGAGGAAAGCAAGTCCTCAGCCCCATTCTGTTCCAGCCCGTGTCTGGCATTGAAAAGGACAGCAAATGTTGTATTTCCAAGACTAGGAAGTTAGGGAGGGAGTCGCACGGATTAGGTGAATTGTTTGGAGCTGTGCTTTGTGACTAATGCCGAGTGAGGAGCTGTGCGTGGTGCAGAGTACGCGACAGACAGTTGTCACAGTAACTGCTCGGCTTTGCCTGTATTTGCTTATTTTGTTGGCGCTGAAGGCAAAAAAACCCTGGAACTGTGGATTGATGTGAAGTCAGGCAGTGCAGCGTCTATCAAAGACACCTTGCCCGGGCTCGGTGGCGTGGCAGGACGGGCTGGGCCATACGGCCTGCCTTGCTGGGCTGTGCCAACGGGAGGTCAGCAGAGGAAAAGAAGCCTCTTTCCTGCCTCTTTGAAATTGCCCATAACATCCTGTGGTTGTTCAAGTAGTTCTAAGAGCAGAAACGTCCCAATCCTGCCAGTCTTGATTTGTGTGTAGATCCCGCGGTCTGATGCAGCCCAGCGTACCTGGAGGAGAACTGCTTGGAGAGGGAATCATCTTTAATATTCTGACTTCTAGCAATGAGAACCCACTTAAGGGTTTGTGTATTTGACTTTCATGCTCTTTCCGTTTCCCAATGATTCTTTGTCTTCTCCACAGTTTCTTCGGCAAGTGGTACCAAGATGCTCAAGTCTCAAATGTGGTTACGGATCTTCAGTCAGCGTTTGCTTTGAAGTGGGGATTCGGGGAACAAGAATTTTCCTGCTTGGAAAGCCATCCCCAGGAAACACCAGCAGGACTGTTCTGTGTGTCGGGTGAGTTGCTCACAAGAAGCCATCTGGATTATGCGGGGCTGCTGTTCCCTTTGGTGGAAGGGCAGCAGCAGCAGCCGCTGTGCAGGCACGAGCATCCGAGGAAGGCTCTTCCCTCTCCTCCGAAGGAAATGCCATTTTTTTGTGGGCTGAGGGCAGGAGCTCAGCTTGGCCTCAGCCTCTCGGCAAGGCTGGGATCAGCCGTGGTGAAGGTTCTGCTGAGGATGCTCACGACCAGGACCAGAGTAGGTTTTGTGCATTCCACAACAGCATTTGATGGCACAGAAGAGTGTGCACAGGCTGGAGGAGAGAACACGAGCGTAACGCTTGCCCTGGGCCCGGCCAGAGCGCTCTGTTGATTCCAAAAGTCTTGAGATTCACATTAATACAACGATTGACAAGAGCTTGAACATAATTACTCGTATTAAAAACATCCCGAGTTCTGCCCAAGAGCAATTTAGGAGAGAAACTTGATTTATTAATTTAACTGTGATTTCTTGTCTGTTGTTATAATGAGTCAGAAAGGCTGAAAACCTGCTAATTAAAACTCGGAACACTTCTGAGCGATGCAGAGCAGCAACAAACGTACATATTGCAAAGCAAACACTGATAGAAGAGCCTTCCAATGGGAAAATATTGGGGGAAAATTCTGTTGTCCCTTGGAAGCAAGACTCCCCTGTGCTTTTCCTAGGAAAAAACTATGGGAAAATTAGATATATGTATATATTCTTGCTATAATGAAATTCTGTTCTTGCAGCCATAGCAATGCCTGCAATATTGGCAAAAAAAAACACATAGAGAAGGTTGAGGAGAGTGTGAACACAGAGCCCTGAGGGTAGCCGGCTGCCTCGGCAGGAACGAGCGTGCACGTGAAGCAGCAGCAGAGAATTAGGGCTTCTGTGAGTTCCTTCAGTCTCCCACTCAGCCTCGAAATGTTGCTCCGGCAAGAAGTGAGGCAATAACAGGGCTCTGTGCTGTGACTTGACGACAAAACATTTCATTTATTCCCCAGCAACGCTTTGAGAACTGGCAAACACGGGCACCCAGTGCATCCCTGCCCTGCCCCGCGGGCTCCTCGCGTGCTTTGTGCCAGGACTGGTGGTGTTTAACGTGCCGCGAGTTCGCCCGGAGAGGAGCTGTGCCTGCACGGAGTGGCGCATTTTTAATCAACCCGAGCCCACGTTAGATGTTGTTAACCAGCAATGCCAAAGGTGAAGCGATTGTTCTGTAGTTTGTTAAGGTTCTCCCACAGCTGACAGTTCTCTGCTCCTTGTTTTAAGCAAGTCTGATTGATGGAAGGTTTCTGACTCCGGGAGATGGGTGAGAGTTGTGTGTTTGCCCGCGTGGGAATGGGGACGGGCAGCGCTCCCCGGCCATGGGTTGGCCTTCGGGGATGGAGTACTGCACCGGAGCTCTGTGGCCGTCCTCACACAGCTTCTGGGGAATGGTGAGCGGGGGCTCATTGAGGCTGGAAAAGCCTTTTCAGCTCATCCAGTCCAACATCAGCCCAACCTCACCGTGCCAACTGAACTCTGTCCCAAAGTGCCACGGCCACGTGGGTTTTGAATCCCTCCAGGGATGGAGACTCTCCCACTGCCCTGGGCAGCCTCTGCCAGGGCTTCACCACTCTGTCAGTAAAGAAATTATTCCTGATGTCCAATCTAAACCTCCCCTGGTGCAACTTGAGGGCATTTCCTCTCTTCTTATCTCTTGCTTCTTGGGAACAGAGCTCAACACCCCCTTCACCACAACCTCCTTTCTGGGAGCTGCAGAGAGCAATGAGATCTTTCCTCAGCCTCTTCCTCTCCAGGTGCCTCAGCTGCTCCTCATAACCCTTGTCCTCACCTGTGGGTGGTTTGGTGCTCATCCCTTCCCAGCTGCTTCTCATCCCAGCTCTTACAAAAGCACCTGTGTCCCCACCAGAGCCTTTCTGTGGATTTGTGGCTGAGGTTCCTGACGAGTGTGGATGGGCTCCTCCTTCAAGCATTCTTTAAGGTACTTTCAGACTTTTCCTTTAGCAAGAAGAGGCTTCTCCTATTTTTATTTCCATTCTTAAGAGACGGGCGATGCATCATTCAGTTCGTTGCTTGATAGTAAACGTTTTAGGGATGTATTTGTTTAACTCTGCGTAGGCTTGAATAAAAAGTGAGCTTGTCTGAGGGCAGAGCAGGGGTGTGGGTTGTGTTAGCGGCGCAGGGGCACTGTGGATTTTTTCCCAAGATCTCATCTCAATGTTCCCTCTTTCAGCTCAGAACTGCTCCCCCTTATCTTGTCCCTACGCTCCCCGATCAAGAGCCCCTCTCCAGCTTTCCTGGAGCCCCTTCCCTTTCAAAATACGGTGCGTTAAAGCAAAGAGCTGCCGAGCTTTTGAGAGACTCTAGAAATAGGAGAAAAATCTCTGGCTTTTTGCTTTTGGGAGAGAAGGAGTCGGTTGAAGTGCAGGAGGAGGTGATCTATGGCTCTAGTTGGGTATCAGCCTCCCAAGGGACGATGGAGCTTAATTCGTTTCTCTATAGTGTACCCATAAGACTTAACGTTTCCATCCACAATGTACTTGTTTGAGCTAAGCGTGTTTATCTCTTAGGAAAGTGAGTGGAAAGGGACTTTCTCCTCTGTGTGTGGGAACAGGGGGGCTGGGTACCAGCAGGCTCCTTCTGCGTGATGGGAAGGGGCTGCTTCTCATTCTCTCTTGTCAGAACCTCTCCCTGTCATCCAGCGAGCGTTCAGCTCAGCTGTAGAGAGCAGGTGAGTGTGAATAGGGAACCTGGCAGCATGGTTATAACCTGCCCTCCTCTGAGGAGCTTCCCTGGAGCCCCTTTCAGTGCTGGAAGCCTCTCTGAGGTCTCTCCGGAGCCTTCTCTTCTCTAGGCTGAACAACCCCATCTCTCTCAGCCTGTCCTCCTAGCAGAGGGGCTCCAGCCCTCGCATCATCTTCGTGGCCTCCTGTTCCAACAGTTCCATTTCTTTCTTATGTTGAGGATTCCAGAACTGGACTGAAAAGCAGAAGCTTGACTCTGCTCTGCTTCGGTGGTGTCGATTGTGTTGGCTGGGACGTTGGGACTGGCTGCAGAGTTTTCCCCTCAGTTTAGGAAGCAAAAAACCTGAAGTCTCTTTAAGGAGCATCACTGGCCTGACGAGGAGTTTGTCATTGCTCACCCCATCCCTTACTTACTTTACATCCATTACTTACTTTAAGCAAGTAATGTCAGATCAAGATCAAGCAGCGCTCTGGACTAAACTTTATGCCTCTCCCTGTAGTAATTACTGTTCAGCTCAGTGCCTCAGAGAGCCCTTTGGCTTTGCTTTGAAACGGGCATTACTGACTGGTGCCAAAGACCGAGACTGAAATGACAAATCTTTGATCTAACTCAATATCACAACTTCTTTTTTTTTTGGTATATTAACATAATCTCTGTGCTGGAATTAATCTGTGGTGTGGCTGCGGAGTGTTGAAGATTATATGTATTAGCGTTCAAGATGATGGCTTTTTTAGAAGCAGTAGCAATTCTGATTTTTTAAGCAGCTCCTGCTGAAGGAGGACAGTTACTTTGCCCTACAAAATACCCTCGGGAAAAGTTCGAGCGAGATTTGCAGGGAAACTGGGTTTATTTCTTTGGATAAATCCAGGTGTTAGTGTGACTGTGCCTGCTGCTGACAGGTCCACACGTACCCCGGGCTCTGTGTTGGGCCAGTTCATTGGAGAACAGACATAAACACAGGATTTTTGACTGTTTTTTTCCTTTATTCCAGCCCTGCACACCAGCCTTGACCCTGCGGTGAGACTAGAAAACTCCCAGCTCTTGAGAGAGGTGCGGCAGCTTCTCCGCTCAGCGATGGCATTGGCTCGTTCAGGTAAGACGTGGCTCTTCGGCTCAGTTCTGGAAGGATGTGTACGTGGGGGAGCCCGGCAGGGAATTAATGAAGCAGAAATCACCTCGTGTAATGTTGTTGTCTGTACGGGCTGAGGAGAGTTCCATGGGCAAACTGGCACAGAAGTGCCCAGGGAGCATTTGCATCCATGCCAGACTTAAACCAAGCTCACTTCTCTAGGAAAAAATTCAATCTGATTTTTAAGTGCCTGTGAAGTTTCTCAGAAATGCATTTTTCCATGAAATAACCCTGGGCTGGCGGGTGTGTTCTGGGTGTGGGACGTTGCCAGGATGTGATAAACCAGCCCAGGTGTGTTACTGAGCTCACCTGTGGGGCAACGTTCAAAGTCTCTGCTGGTGCTGTAAAAGGTCTGTTTTCTCTGTGTACCTGTCCGGTTTTATTCATGGAGTGGTGTGTGCATCAAAACTGACCTACAGAACATCTAAGGCTTTTCAGTCCTTCGCCGTGGCACGGAAAGCTGATTCCCAGGCTCCTTTCCCAGTGGTGCTCATTGTGCAGTTATCTCAGCTGTTGATGTTGTGCGTCTCTGAGGGTTTGCTTCAAGCCTGTGTGATGCTGATGGGCTCCGATTTGGGTGTGGGCAGGCCAGTGTTGTCACCGTGTACATCCCCCTCGAAAGGGGGTTCAGCTGGAAAAACATCAGTGTTATTGATTTGTTTGTGATGAAAAGAGCTCTCTTGAGGCACCCATCGTGCTCCGTGCTTGTCCTCCACGATATCTCTCAAGCCAGCGTTCAGCTTTTGCAGAGGCCCAGAGATCTTGTTTTGCAGAGAGAAATTGCGTGAACAGGAGCAAAAATATCTGTTTTACGTAAAACATCAAAACATTTTTCATTTCTGGCTTTTGAGTTGCCTCGTTAGCTAAGAAAATCAGCCAAAGAACAGTGTTTTCCAAAAGATTCATTAAGAGCAACTATCACTGACAACTGATGCTGTTAGCAAGGAAATATATCTCTTATTTAAAGTATTTCCCTCCTAAAAGTAAAATGTCCGTTCCATAAGTCTATTAGTATACAGTTCATTAAACTGCAAACAACTATATAATTGGGAAACCACAACAATTCATTAGTCTTAATGGGATTTAATAAAGTTCCCAAGCAAGGATTCTTCAGAGAATTAATTACAATGTACTAATCAGGAAAAACACCCCAGTTTATCACTTGGAGATGTTTCTCCAGTTCACGAGCTGTGAAACATCAACAACTTTGAGGACATCCCTGTGGCAGCGCAGGAGTTTTGGTGGCTGCCAAGGTGGGGCAGTTCACGAGTAAGTTTATTTGTAAACACCTCGTTTCTGAGCCAAAGCAGAGTGATAAATCATTTCATGGCTCCAATGTTCAGCAGGTTAAGGAGAACCTCGGCAGCTGGAGCTGATGGCTACCACTAATCTGAAGATATCGGGGAAAGCAAGTCATAGAATTGTTAAGGTTGGAAAAGCCTTCTCAGCTCATGCAGTCCAACCCCACTGTACCCACTAAACCGTATCCCAAAGCACCACATCTACACGTGTTTTGAAGCCCTCCAGGGATGGAGGCTACACTGCTGAGGGCTCCACCGCTCTGTCAGTAAAGAAATTGTTCCCGATACACATCCTGAATTTCCCCTGGTGCAGCCTGAGGCCATTTCTTCTCATCCTGTCACCTAGGAGAAAGGACCGGCACCCACCTCACCACAACCTCATTTTAGGTAGTTGTAGAGACCAGTAAGGTTGTCCTTCAGCATCCTCTTCTCCAGGCTAAACAATCCCGGGTCCCTCAGCTGCTTCTCACTAAGCCTCATGGAATCAGAATTGTTAAGGTTGGAATATCCCAGACTTCCGTTGACACCCTCATGGCTGTGCCGGGGTGGTCGCTGTCATTCCCGTGAGGGTCCAGCTCTTCATCCAGCAAACGAGTACATGAGAATGTCTGATTTTTATAGGCCTTGAGACCGCTGATCCAGTGGGAAGCGTCCCTGCCCATGATAGAGGGGTGGAACTGGATGGATTTTACGGTCTCTTCCAACCCAAACTGTTATACGATTCTCATCGAGGGTTTTCCTTCATGCCTGATTTTCTTCCCCTTAGCCATTTTGTTATTAATTAAACAGCAGCTTTTTGCAGGCACCGATTGAATTATCGAGCAACGCCTGCCACAATGCGGGAGAGAAAAGATGTATTATTTTTAATGCAAATGGCTTCAATTCAGACACATTTGATCAAATTTAACTGACAATTAAATTATGAATGAATCAAGTGAAAGGGTCAGTACTGTAACAAATGATGGTGTCGTATTTAAGTGAACCAATGTGTTGGAAATGAAATGAGAATGGCAAGTGTTAACTATTGCTCTGGATAGTCAGGAGCGAGGAGTTTTAGGAGACAGGAGAAAATGACCTGTGTCAATTCTATACTGCAAAGTATGCAAAAATAGCATTAATTCTTGCCATCTTAATAGTGCAATTATTGCTGTGTCATAATGAGCAGGAATGATAGTGTAAATGGGGGCAGTGTGGTGGAACTAAGTGTTTCGCTCTTCTCGGCATGGTCTGGGGTTGATGATAACAGGGTGAACAGGAATGTTCCTCAGTTCATAATGTGTTCCTTGGGCATAAACCAGCATCTGCACCGCCACACAGACGTCTCTGTTCATGGACCAGCCTTGAATTTTCACTCTTAGAGGAAATATCAGGTAGCCAGTTAGGTTGAGAAGCTCAAAAATAGCAACCTTCTTGGACCAAAATGAGTTCTTTGTGTTTGCAGCGGTGGGGCTGATGAAATGGGCTACCCTGGCTGGGACTGGGGCCAGGCTGGTGCTGAGCTGCTCTGCCGTCGGTGCCTCGGTGGATGCTCTCCCTCATGGGTGCCCATCTCGGGGCACTGTAGGAGTGTGGTGCCTCTCCTGGTTATGGCAAAGAGGGAGCCGAGTGTGAGCACTGGAAGTCACTGGTGTGGCTCCTTTATCCCGGGAGCAATCGCTGATTTGTTTACTGCAAATAAATCTGGGAATCGGCACATATAACGTGGATAAGCCCCGCAGTTCTCTGGTTCACCCACCTAATTCAAGCCTACTTTATGTTCATTTTAAAGTAACCTTTGCAGTGGTCCCCGATGCAGTTCCACAAGTGCCGTGATAGGGATCTGCCTTCTCCCCTGCGTCTGATGTGCATCTGAAAGGGCTTTTGTTAAGAACATTTGGAATCTGTGTTGACATCCTGGACTGGGGGCACAGCCCACCTTATCAGTCTGCCTCCAGCTTCTGTCTCGGGTGCTTTAGGAAATGCAGACGATGTGTGTTCATTGCAGATCAGCGTTGGGCAGCTTCGCCTCTCCTCCCTCGGTACGGTCTTTGCAGTAATTTTGTGCTAGAGTTGTGCAATGGCTTTGGCATCTTTTGAGCAGTCCTGGGCTCCTCCCTCGAACACCGTAATCCCTTTATCTCCTTTTTTTCCTGCTTGTTTCCTGATTTATTTATTTTTTTTTACCTTTCTGCTGCCGTGTCACAGATTAATAAAGAACGATTAAGCACTAGAGAGGATATCTTCCAGCACTGGTCTCGGGGAGCTCGGTCTTGTTTATCTTACCAAAAAGAAGCTTGTAACTTAATTTCAGTGGGTAGGGACCTTCACGGGGAGAAAGCTCTGAATACTGAAAGGCTCGCTCTTCAGAGAAAGGCACAAAAAGATCCAATAGCTTTAAGTTAAAGCCAGAAAAATCCAATTAACAAGGTAGAAATTTTGAACTCTGAGAGTCATTAACTGCAGGGAACACATGGCCGTCTGCTTCCTTCTCTGCACGTATTCAGATCTGGATCTAATCATCTGATCTTCAGATCTGGATCATGCTTTCGTGAATGATGTGGTCTGACGGCACTCATCAATACAGAGGAAGGTCCTTGATTACCTCTTGCCTCCTGGACATCCCGTTAGGGATGCTCGAGCTAACTTTACCCTCTGGGATCGTGAATATCCGATGTTCCTCCTGAGATGCTTTACCTGGGCAGGGATAGGCACGGCTGATAGGACAGCTGAAGTGCTGGGTGGTTGCCCTGATGGACAATACGGGCTGTAGGGACCAAGAAGCAGCAGATGCCTTGGTCCCAACCAGCGTTACTTTCTGGGGTGGTTCTCTGCGTCTGCACTTGCCTGGTCCACCCCAGGTCAGGATCTGTTTGGTGTGTCGGGGAGGGCTTGGAATATCGGTGGCGTGAGGGAATCATAGAATGGTTTGAGTTGGAATGGACCTTCAAGCTCATCCAGTTCCAGCGCCTGCCGTGGATACGGTTGGCCTTCTAGGCTGCAAGAATGAGACAGCAAACTCCAGCAGCTCATTCCCATCCCCGGGCAGCAGTGTTTTAGGATGCAGTCCCAAGCATCCCATGATAAGCTTTGCATTTTTAAAGGTTACTGACTAAGCCATGACAAGCTCAGAAAGCAGCTTAAAAGTGCAGTGGAGACACTAATTGGTCATTTGAACTTTGCCTGGAGGGCTCTTCCGGCAGGATCAGGAGCTGCTCCCGCTCGGCTGAAAAGCAGAAAGATTCCGCTACGGAGCAGTTGCCAAGGAGGGGGAAGGCCAGGTGCTTTGCACAGGGACTGGCAGTTTGTTGGGCGAGGCGGTCCTGCCCCTTTGCTTGTGCAGGAGGACACAAACATGGAAAAGATCCCTTCTCCCTGCTTTCTCTGCTCAGTCCCACCCCAGTTTTAGCCCCAGAGGGTGAGCAAGGAGGGTTTTTTTACTCCCATTCTCTATAGGCGTAGGGGAACGCTCAGGGAGGGAAGGAGTGGACCGTGTGCGATGCAGCTTTCTCTAAGTGACCACTGCCCACGGTCATAGGTGAGATTTGTACTCCCTTTCCTCGTGGAAGCCACTTGGTTAACTGAGATACCCAACAGAGACCCGAGATGCGCTGCTTGGACACAGAAATGGATTAAACTGTGCTGCAAACATTTGCTGTCTGGGAAACCGTGGGTAAAATGAAGGAAACTCAGGTGTACAAGGGCTGAAATCGGGCCATCGCTCTTCACCCAGAGAACATATTAAACATTACAAAGTTATTTGTGAGTGATAGAGTGTAATTTCTGCAACAACTCACCTACAGAAACAGGGGTTTGCAAAGTATTTATCAATTGGAGCCAGAGCACGGCGTTGCCATGGAGATGGGAAGTAGCTGGGTGATATTTCTCCTTCTGCAAATATATTGTTGCAAAACACGAAGGGGAAAAGAAAAGGAGGAAAACCTTTTAAGGAAGCAAACCCTTCGGGTTTAGGTTGTCAGATGGAGGCAAAAATGGTCCTCTTGGACCATAGGGGTTTGGGTTTATCCCATCAGGCACAAATGCCAGAGCTGGGCTGGCGGAGCCGGTTTGAACTCAGAAAAGGTCATGGGATGCTGCTGCCCTGGGTGAAGTTACCGAGTTAGAAACAAAAGCAGTAGGTTTTCCTGAAGGTCTATGTAAATCCAAGGTCACCAGAACCTCTTCCATGGCTGCTGCTTATCATTTAATGAAGATAAAAAAGAGCAATTAAGTTGAGTCTGGCAATTTGGCACATTAGCATTAATCTTCAATGAAATCAGAAGGTGTTTGTGTTTTGTGTAAGCTCAGCTAATGTATCATTATATTACCCACAGCAGAAGCCATAATTACTCTTCTATTTGACAGAGTTTGTGGATGATTTTATTGACGGCTCCCTGTATTATTTATGCATACAAGTCATTTACTTAGGGGAAACTCTGAGTATTTATTCAGCTTCCCTGATTCCTGTCCCTTCCTACCCAGGGCTTTGGGTGATCCCCATTGAAAAATTCAGTATGCAACATAAAAATAATCATTTCGCTTATTTAAAAGTCTGAGCTCTTGTATGAAGACCATCAGAAATTACTCAATCAACTGTGTTTGCTCCAGGACCTCAACTGGTCTGCAGGGTTGGGGCTCGGCTGCCTTTGCACACAGTGGTGCTGAGGGGAGTCTCTCAGTGGGATTAAGCATCACTCGGGGCTGGGACATTCATTTCCTAAAAAAAATGAGTGAGTATCCTTTTAATAACTATAAATTTGAGAGGATTCTTGAAGATTTCACGGAAACAAACCCAAAGCCCTTCATTCCTGGAGCTGCAAACTATTTTTCCTGGGGGACGAGCGTGGGATGCGTCGTTGGTTTATTTTCAGTGGTGGTCTGTGAACTTGTAGGGCTCAGCTGGCAAACACGAAGCGAGAGAGGGACGCAGCAGCCAGGCAGCTCGGTGCAGCCTCGCAGCACGGTAGGAGCGGCAGGGAGAGCGCGGCGCAGCTCCCCGTCACTTGTGAGAAACACCAGCAATGGTAAAACAATCGCCCCGGCACACGCGCTCCCACGCAGCCCCACCTCGTGTCACCGCGGGCTCAGCAGTGGCTGCGCTCACAGGCGGTTTGGGTGGGCTGGAGAAAAGGAAACATTCTTTTTCCAACAAAGAAGCTCCAGCAGCAAAGGAAAAGCGTGAGGCTGGGCTGGCGAGCCCTGCAGGGCAAGGGGCGTCGTGAAGGCAATGGATCAGGCACCACTTCCAGCTCCTCCTGTTCTGCTGCAGGATCTGCGTAATTATCCCTTATTTCACCTCGAATTTTAAGTTGTATTTAATTCAGTTTAAATTCCAGCCCAGATCTTTGAGGAGAAAGCAAGCAGGGGGCTGGGGATCCAGGGCAAGCGCAGTGACACGCTGTGCAGAAGCCAAGCCTCGCTCCCAGCGGCGATGGGGCTCCCAAACCAAACTGCATCCTCTAGAAGCATCTCTCCTTTGGTACCCACAGCTGACGTGATGGTTGCAGCAGTGGAAAGGAACCTGCAGGGATCAGAGCAAGGTACTGATGGGCACAGCGTGCTTTGGGTGTCCTGGCTCAGCGAAGGACCAATTCTCGCCACTGCCGCCCATTCCGTGTGGTTTCCCACTCGCCAGTGCAGTGGGAGGCTGACTGCCAAAAGTGCTTTTAGCCCTGTGACCAATCTCTCCCTCTGATGGTTCTCAGCCCCACAAGGGAGCTTTTCATCTTGTTACAGGCTTTTCTATAACACAGGGATGCACAAAACCAAGGTCACGGGCGCTGCATAAGCCGGGCAGCCTCGCTGGCCGCTCTGCGCTCGCCTGGTTTGCTCCTCGCTTGGAATGTCTTTGCATTAGCAAGTCCAGAGAGATGCTATTGAACTAGATTATCTTTTGGGCTTTATTTCCCCTGCTGTCGAAGGGTATAAACCCAACAGCACGCGCCATGCTTAATATTTTCCCAAAGCATCCCAGCAGACAATAAAAGCCACAAATAATTCCTGTGCTTCCAGAGAGAAATCAATGCCCATAACAGCAAATGGGAGCTGCAGTGATGAATATTCAACATACAGTGATGCTATGAGTTTAGAGATGCATCGCAAACCCTCACCCCAGCCCTGTAATAAACCTTGTGGTCTTAGGGAATACTTTTTTTAATAAAAAGGAATAAAAACCCATTAAAGCAAGCCATTAAGTGCTGGAAGTAGTCGTGAATGCCAAATGAACTCTGTGCAACCCAACAGCATAACCCAGCCCTCAGCCAGGGCCACTTCCTAATGTATCTCAAATTTATCCTTTTTGTGTGATAAACCCATAAAATGTGCTTTGTGTTGCTAAACAAACAGCAAGCACGGTTCTCTTTAGGGTGGCACCAGCAGTTAAGAGCTGAACCAAAGCCAAATACATCAAAACCAAGGGCAGGCCCGTCCTCGGGTGTGTGACTGCTGCTGTTATTGCCACAGCGCATCCAGGAGAGCGAGGCACCACGGTGTTCCCAGATTTGGCATAACCGGATGCTGGAGATGATATAACCATTGCTCCAGGAGCACCAAACCCAATACGCTTGGCCAAATCTGGAGGGTGGGAAGCACCTGGCCCAGAGGAGCTGTGGCTGCCCCATCCCTGGAGGGGTTCAAGGCCAGGTTGGATGGGGCTTGGAGCCTCTGATCCCTATGGCAGGGGTGGAACTGGATGGGCTTTTAAGGTCACTTCCCACCCAAACCATTCTATGATTCCATGCTAAGGCTGTTCCATCACAGGGTGCCCTTTGCACTCTGCTTCCTTGTGGAATGCGGCAATGAGTTAGGAAGTGTCCAGGGAATGCCCACCAAATTATCCACCTCCTTTGGCTCTGATCAGCTTTGAAAAGATGTTTGTCTTGGTGTGTGGGGGCTGCCTCCTGGTGGGATGAATTGCATGATGTGCCCGGTGTTTTTTGGAGCTGAGCTACTTCACCTTGACTCAACCTCTGGAGAGGCTGCAGTGGTTGTGCTGAAGCCTCTGCTCTGGCTTTAAGGATGTCATACGGATGAATTTGGTAAGAGAGGTCACTGCCAAAGCTAACATCTCTACTTGGATGTGCCCACGCTCCAGGTGTCTTCTCCGTGCGGTGGGACTGCCTGTTCCTGAAGGAGGACACGAAGCTTTGTGCTGTGGTGTGATGTGACTGGGCAGCACCTGCTCGTGCTGTCATCAGTCTGTTAGAGCGAGAGTGGGGAAGGCGATGAGCCACAGGGGAATGAAAGCAAACCACGAGCTGCCTCGTTCTTCATGCGCTCGAGCCTGTAGGGTATTTTTAAAGGACCTTGTTCTGCAGACGACTGATGGCTGTGTCGTCTCCGAGTGGTTTTCACCAGGATGGAATCGCATAATAACAAGCGCTTGCTGCACAGCGGGGAGCCCTGGGGGAGTTAATCCTTAAGAACAGTCGAGACTGTCAGCTCCTGTCTTCTCTCTCTGCGATGGAGAGGAGTAGCGAACGACAGAAGGGATGAGCAGCTCTAGCCCGGCTGCTCTTGGATTTGTGGGTCGAGAAACAGGAGGAGGTATAAGGAAAACTTATGCATTGTTGCCCCACCTTAATACACACAAAAAAAAGCATCTGTCCACTTAAAAAGCAAGCGAACGTGCTTTCAGACCTGAAAAATCTTATACTGATGTCATGAGATCTTCAGCCCTTTGAAACAGAAGCACTGACGGTGAAGCCATCCCTGTCTGTTGCTGGAGACAAACCATCTTGGTCCCACGTTTCTGGGTGTAAACCCCTTTGCTGTTTTCCTGCTGAAGTAATTCCTTGGTGCCGACTCTGTTCTTGTGTTCCTGACAGGGTCCTTCATCGCATCTCTTGGAGCTCTTCGGCTCCCTGCCTGCACCATCCAGGCCGTGTCGATACTGACCCAGGTCAGCCCATGAGATGCAGTCGTCTTGTGGCACGGGAGGGTGTCCAGTGTCTCCTCTGAGGCTTCTAAATGATTGATTTGTGGGTGTGATGCTTCCCTGGGCCGTGCGCTCAGCCGGGGGCTCCCCAGGGATGAACAAACCAACCTTTCCCAGGAGGAAGGGCGTCCCCACCATGTCCAGGAAACATGGACATAGAAGCTCTAAGAACCTCAAGTGGTCTTCATAGAAGATGAAGTGCAGTGCCCAGAGTCTGAAATCTTTGGCTCACAATGTGACATATGGTGTCTAAGTTGGGGCTGGAGCTGTTCCACTGCTGCTTATTTGTTCTTTCTGTTTGAAAGTTTCTTCGGCGGCTCTTGCTTTTGAATTTGGGTTTCAAACACTTATTCTGGAGGAGAAAAGGACAAAAGGAGACGGGAAAGTTTTCAAAAGAAACTGAAATGGCAACTTTTCCACAATTCTATGATTCTTTAACTGGGAAAAGGAGTACTGATATTTTTGGTCTGCGCTTTTTAGTCTATTTTAAATACGTGCGGAACGATGGGGGCTGCTCCGTCAATGCCCAACGGGGATCTCTCCCTACGGCTCGAGGCTGGGGCCCAGGCCGTTCCTGCAAAAGCCTGCGGATCTGTATAAAGATGAGGAGAACAAACCAGTCTTGGAAAAGGTGCCCATATTATATAAAATGAACAGATGGGTAGTGCAGAAAACTCCATTTAGTTTCTGCATAGAGGGAGGTGGGTAATTCTCCCAACTTGTAAAAAAACTCTTCTTTTTTTTAAATGAGCAATATTGCATCCAGACGAGCAGAGCACAGAGGGGACCCTCGCGGTACTCGAGATGCTCTGAGTTGCTTACAGAGGCCGTGATTACAGGATTATGTACTTTCCGATGGAAGTTCTTATACAGGAGTGCAGCTGTTGGGTGGCAACGGTGCAGCCTCCAAAAAAGCTTTGGTGGGGAAGAGCTGCCTCCACCCTGGGATGCGTTTTCTCAATTACTCTGATTGTTTCCACTGCTTCGAATCCTGTGCTGAAACAATGGCTGTTGTTTTTAATTCAGCATTGAACGTTATTGTCTCGGCAGCCTGCGTGCTTCTCCGCGAGTTAGCCAGGGCTTTGCATTATGGATGCACTTGGAGCAGCGCGGGCAACCCACAAGGACGAGGCGGCAGGAATTCTTTGCATTGGCTTTGCGTTATGCCCTTGGATGCGCCTGTGCGACTGCGCTGAAGGGTAATGGGGTTGCACAGATGCAAGCGAGGCAATCATTTCTCCCTCACACTCGCTTTATTACTGCTGGTGATGCATAAAACACCGAGCGTCGGTCGTCGGCTGGGAGCGCGGTGGGGTTCGGAGCTCCCCTCCATGGTTTATTCCTCCTGGAAATGGAGAAGGGACTGGGGGTGAGCTCCCAAACCCACCACGGGGAAGAGTCCCTGGGGAAGGGCAGGGTGGTCCCTCTCTCGGTTTCTGGATGGAGGAGATGCCCTGACCACCAGCCCTTTCCTGGCCCCGTGCGTACGGGGTGGGGATGGGACCCAGAGGGGTTCGCGTGAGCAGCTTTAGGGCTGTTGGGAGCTCGTGGTGGCTCTACCAGCCCCGTCCTGAAGGTGAGGCTTGCAAGTGTCAGTGCCTGTCCTGTAGACATCCTCTGCGAGGAATGGATGTGTTGGATACAAAACCAGAGCCTGAGCTGAAGCAAAGCCCTGTTGTCACGTAGACTCGTACCAGGCAGGATTGGGCTGAGCCAGCACAGAAGCTGAAAATCGGAGGAATAAATACTCTTGTGGGGCTCGGGGGGGTTCTGGCATTGGTTTTCCTTGCTGTGGTGGCAGATGAAGCGGTGTGGGCAGATCATTAGATCCTTCATGTGTGTACGTTTCATTTGGGTTTTAATATATGGAAGTAGGTGCTCAGCTCTGGATGTAGGGACAAAAATACTTCACAGTCCTGAGCACCAGTAACACCCGTCTCCTGCGCTGTTTTTTCTCCTGACGTTGAAGGTATTCCAGATAGACAAGATCTTTTTATGCAAACTCTTTTTTCTTGGGTATTTCAACTTTCAGCGGAATAAGATAATTCAAACTGTGAGGAATTTCATCTTTGCTCCTTCTCTTTTTACCCTGAGACCTCTCAGCATCTTTTCCTATTCAAGAGATGCTGGATGTGCCCAGTTTCTCTTCTTGGTAGCACTGGTTCTTGTGTCGTTGGGATAGCAGCATTCCATGGGGAAACACTCCAGGGAAGGGAGCAAAACATCAAGAACAGGGCAGGTGCTTCATCTGGCTGCAGTTAAAGCAGCAAGTTGTTTTCATTCAAGTCTTTCAGTTGCTAATGTTTGTTTATCCTGTGTCCAGTTCTGGAATCCCCAACATAAGAAGGACATGGATCTGGTGGAATGAGTCCAGAGGAGGCCACAGAGGTGATCTGAGGGCTGGAGCCCCTCTGCTATGAGGACAGGCTGAGAGAGTTGGAGTTGTTCATCCTGGAGAAGAGAAGGCTGCAGGGAGACCTTAGAGCAGCTTCCAGTGCTGAAAGGGGCTCCAGGAAAGCTGGGGAGGGACTTTTTTACCAGAGCCTGGAGCGATAGGATGAAGGAAAAAGGCTTTCAATTGGAAGGGGGGGAGATTTAGGTTAGACATTAAGAAGAAATTCTTTGCTCTGAGGGTGTGGAGGCCCAGGTTGCCCAGAGAAACCGTGGCTGCCCCATCCCTGGAGGGGTTCCAGGCCAGGTTGGATGGGGCTCAGAGCCCCTGAGCCAGTGGGAGGTGTCCCTGCCCATGGCAGTGGGTGGAACTGAGTGAGCTTTGGGGTCTCTTCCAACCTGACCCATTCCATGATTCTAATTAATTACTTCATGTGCACTACAGAGGAAAATGAAATAACTTATTTTTTTCTGATCCTGAGCTAGCTTTCTGTCTCTAAACATTTTGTACATCTCATATCTAATCAACCAGTAGGTAAATTAATATGGAATTACAACTCATTAGTGCATGATGCATTGATGTCTAATAATTCCCTGCATTCTTATTTAGAAGAAAGTAGGTTATGCTGTTATTGAGTTGGTGCATTAAGTTTCAGTGCTTTTTGTCATAAGCATTAAGCGCTTTTTAAAATATGTGTTAATTAAGAGATTACACCCACATCGGCATTAAAGCATTAGAGTTGCTGTAATTATGGAGCCTGGCTCTGGTTTCTCCAATCATGACGTAGCGCCAAAGAGTCCCCCTGGTCGGGTTTCAGTGGGATGAATCGCATCGTGAAAAGCGACTTGCTGAGACCGCAGGGCAACACAATCAACCCGCGGATGGGAGAGCTGCACTGAGCCACTGTGTGCTGGTTCAGGGCAGGGAGATGAGATGCTTCCCTGTCCAGAAGGGTTTTCATTGTTTGGAGAAGTGAGGACAGAAGCGGAGAGATGATCTAGAATGATAGGCATAGCACCTATGAGTTATTATTGGCTGTTTCTCAGAAATACCCACTAAAGGATCTGGTACCACTACCCAAAGATCATGGAATGGTTTGGGTTGGAATGACTTCAAAGCCCATCCATTTTACCTCCTGCCACGGGCAGGGACACCTCCCACTGGATCAGGGACTCCAAGCTCCATCCAACCTGGCTTTGGGCACCTCCAGGGATGGGGCAACCTGCTCATCACCCTGGTATAAAACAATAAACTGAACTGTGCAACTTGGTTTTGATTTCACAGAAAATACTGGGTTTTGAAAGTGATGCTTTGGTAGCTGCACCACATCAATATTAAATACAGACATCAAAGAACAAAGTCTTTTTATTAAGCGTTCTGGTTCAGTTTGCTTTGTTTATCGAACCTGCCGAGCGTTTCCTAATCTCCGTGCAGCCTGACGGATGCAGCTCAGGAAGCGAAGTGGCACCCGGTTTTATTTCACACCATATCGCTACCAAGATAAAAACCAGAGGAACCTTCTGTCTGGTGCCTCGATGCTACTTATCAACACGAGTTCAAAGCGAGCCCCTCTTGTATGGGATCCGCTTATCCCATTAAGCCATTTATCTTTGACAGGAATTAGGTTGATTATAAGAAGTAGAAATGCCTGCGAGGCAAATAAACCTAATGAAGTTTGTAATGGACTGCAGAAATATCAACCTGATGATCAGGAATGTGCCACAAGAAACAGTTAATTAAGACTGTCCGTCCATCCCTTTCCTCCTTCCGTGGTGTTTGTTGTTTCATGTTTCCATACACACAAGCTGACTTGCTCTTGGTGGGTTGTGATGTCTTTGTAGCCATCTCAGCATGAGCCTTTTGACCCTTTTTGAGCTGTGTCAGCTACATCCATCCAGGGTTACCTCGCCAGGGGCACCCAGGAGATGTGGGATATCTCCTGGCATGAGGGAATCTCTGGCACAGGGCCACCAGGACTTCTCCGAGGTGCAGAGCAGAATAAGGAGACGCTATTCTCACAGGACAGAAGTAGACGAGGCAGAAAATCTCTTTCTTGCCTTTAACCTCCAGGTGTTTATCCCTGCCCACTGCCTTTAGGTTCTGTTTACAGACTCCTCGACCATGAATCCACCTCATTCCATTTTGTGCTTTGGCTTCTCAGCCTCTCCTGGCAGCAGTTTCCAGTTCACTGCCTGCTCTAAAAAACTAACTAAAACCAGGAGATTCAAGAACTCTTCCCTTTATCGTCTTCAAACATCCTCCCTGCTGGCTTCAGCGGGTTCTGGGTTTGAGGGATGTGGTGAATACGAGTCCTACCTTGACCTTCTCTTCTGCCTTTATGATTCTGCACATCTCAGTCGTGCTCCTCTCGAGCTTCAAGCACCTGGGTCCCATCCACGTGAATATCATTAAGAAAAAAAAGCACTTGATACGTATTTATCACTCCAGTTTGCACTGATGGGCAGGGAGGGGATGCCTGGGTGGCTGCGCTGGGAGAAGGGACCTAAAAAGTCCAGTTAATGTTGTGGCCCTGAGCATTTATGTTATAAATGCATCAAAACATGTGTTAGTTTTAATTATCCCCACAGAATCGCTTCCCTGGTCAATTAATTTAATTACTTTTTGGATAATTATTTTTCTCAATGGCGCGTTGGCTCCAGGCTGTGGTGGTGGTGGTGGATGTGTTGCGGAGCTGTGGGGTGGGAGAGGCTTGGATTTGAGTGGCACGCAGAACGTATCAGCAGAACACACATTTATAACACAGACACTTGAATTAATGACGTCCTCTTGGAGTGAAATGGAACAATTCATCCTCTTGATGGGAGAGGAAAAAACCAACTCATGGCAACAGTAAAATTGCTCAAAACATGTCAAAAAGAGCTCTCTTTTCCTCTCCACAGCCTGCTTTGAATCGCAGCCTGGTCTCAAATTCAGGAAAGCATTTCAGCACGCACTGAGCTGCAGTGGGATTAAGGATGCGCCGAAGCGGTGGACGCTTTCGGAGTGCGAGGCTGTGGGAGCGGTGTCGTTCACTCAGGATAGAGACACCAACTCATCTGCAAATACCGAGTGAGAGAATGAGTTTGCGCTGCTGTCAGGCTCAGTGCCTTCGCTGGAGCAGGAGATGCAGAATGTAGAATTCAGTAATGTAATTATAAACCCAAATATTTGCCAGCTTGGATCGGTTGCTTGGGAGGAGGATGATGGAGTGATTGTTACAAACAGCAAGGACTGAGTGTGTCTTTTGAAGGCGATCTGTTAGCGTAAGTGTGGTCTGAAAGAGATGTGGTCGGAACCCTCCACTGGGGAGAGTTCGTGGTGTGAAGAGCTGAGTGGGGAACAACATTAGAACTGTTAACTTAAAATCTCTGCTGGTGCAACTCTTGTCTCTGATTGGATTGTGGGGTCTTAATCAGCTTCGTTATCTAAACATAAGGAAGCTTTAGGAGGCAGAGTTTTTAGGAGGCCATCCGTGTCGCGGGCTACATCGCCAGCAGGCGAGGGAGGGGGTTCTGCCCTTCTGCTCTGCTCTGGTGAGACCCCACCTGGAGTCCCGTGTCCGGTTGTGGAATCTCCAGCATAGGGGGGTTCTTTGCTTGAGTGTGTTATACCTGCCAGCTGCTCCTCCTTACCTGGAACGTCTCTCTACTCATAAAACTTCTGAAGCAAAGCACATAAACTCCTGTAAACGTGTTGCCTCTGGAGGGTATGACATGTATTATGGGATGCAAACTAAGATATTTTCATGTAGTTGAAGATAGAGCTTTAAGTATGGCTTTACATGGTTTGAAGCCTTTGGTCAAGTGGCTGAGTTGGATAATTGAGGTGATTTACTCGGGTGCAAAGCTCTTCAGTTCGCTCTCTGATATAAACAAGGTAATAAATTGAGAGCGTGGGGACGTGTCTATTACAAGCCGAAGTAAGAATGAGTGAAACCCCAGGTGTGTTGTCAAGATGAATACGCTTGCTGGATAAAACTGAGCTGGTGCCAGCTGACGCGATGGCTGAGCGATGCAACAGGAAAATAAGGTTTGACTGTAAACAACAGCCTAAAGGAGAGACGTGCAAAGGGAAAAGTACAAAACATACCAATAAGTTGAATAATCAGATAAATTATTAATTTTTTAGTGATAAAGTGTATCTGCTCAGTGATTCCCTTCCCTTTGAACATGAGAATTTCTTTGATTTTAACCCCTGAAGCTCCTGGGTTGATGGAGCGCTCTTGGAGTGGCAGTGATGGGTCCCCAACTGCTAATTGGTTTTGTTCAGCAGATGTTAGCAACGGACGAGGAAGAACAATGAGAAGGAGTGTTAGACAAGAATAGCTACTTGATGTGAGTTCTCTCACCAGCAAAAAGCTTATTATGGAAATACCTGTTAGAAGAATTAAAGAACCAGCTCAGGATGGTTCTGCCAGTGCCACAGCAGAAGCTGCCATTCCTCATTCAGAGGAGAGGAGACAGCGATCCGGCTGCATAAGTGGAGGATGAAAAGTGATATTACATTTTCAGAGGGTTAACGATGGGAACAGATGGCTACTGGGACACATCGGCACCAAGACAGGACCTGGAAAATCCTTGGAGTCCTCTTTTTGTCTCGTCTGCTCTCACCGTCTCCTGTGTTCACTGTTCCTTGTGCTAACGGCACGCGGAGATGGGGAGAGGCCCCAGGTTTGCATAAAAATGCTGATAGTAACTCATTTATTTCAAACAATGCTCACATAATGTTGCGCACTCCCAAACCCACTGAAAAGGCACCTTCCCGTAAGCCATAATTACCATCATCACAATGTGAAAGTGCTCACAGGGAAAAATAACAACCAAACTGCGGTGCGAACCAGCACACGGAATGAACACACCACGAAATTAGGAGCATTTTCCAGCCTCTGCCCACTTCTTAACGAGTGGAGGAAGATGGTTTTTGCAGCGTGACCTTATTGTGAGGGTTGAGCTAATGAGCGCGAGGAGGTTTTGTTGAGTGTTTGAGTTTGAGATGCGTTCTCTAAGGTTCTGCGTTGTGGAGTTTAACTCAAAGACTGGTCTTTTAGGATAAGAAATAAGAAAGTGTTTCAGTTGTGAGGTGGATGAGTCCAGCCTTTTCTAGATTATGCCTGAGCATCGCCCAGAGGGCGAGGTCTGAAGCTCAGAAATGGACCCGGTGGCTTAAGCGATACTAAAACATTGCAAAACTCGACTCTGGTTTTGCACCGTGTCCTTTCTGTGCAACCTTGGGGAGCGCCGGGTACCAGTCGGTAGCCATCGTTGTGCAGAAAGGTCTTCCTTAGCTCCGGGTGGGGTCGCTTTGGAAAAGCTCCTGTTGTCTGGTTTCTTTCAAGCGAAGTTAACCAAAGACGGACAGAATTGACTCTGACAGCAGCTATTTGTGCTCCAGAAATAGCGCTGGTTGGCTCTGTTGGCTTTCTGTAACCCAGTGTCGTCTTCTTGGGGACAAATGTTTTGGACAGAGGTAATTTCTCTGGTTTCTGACACAGAGATGTCCAATGCCACCGAGTTCTCCTAAGGATGGAAAAAGGGCCTCATGTCAGGAGAACACGTCCCCTGCCCTGTGTGGATGTGGCCGTGCAGAGCAGCCCTGCTGCTGCGGGAAGGGGATCGGGGCTTTGGAGCGAGGCGCGTTCCCTTTGGGCCCGTACGGGTTCTCAGTGACCTTCAAGTGGATTCTTTGGCATAAGTAGCAACAAAATAGTGGTGTGAACCAAATGAGAGCTTTTCCCTACATGCGGATGATGATAAATGAAGGCTATCAGACATCCCACTTTAAAATCCTCTCCATCAGATAAAGCCCCTTCTGTCACCTCATCCCTTATTTTATTTCTATCCATTTTACCTCATCTTTCTTGTAACGCGAGCTGTCAAAAGCAGTCTTTGCTTTCGTTTGGAGCCGTGTCTCACGTTTGCTGACAGCCCCAAAGGGAAGGTTCTCAGGCTAAACCCCTGGGGTTGGGAGCTGTGTCCGTGCCCGCCTGGGGGCGATGGTATCGCTGAGGCTTCCGTGGGCTCAGATGAGCGGTGGGTGCTTTGTGTTGGCATGGATACCACCAGTCGCCCTCTGCTCCCCGCAGCCTCGCTCCATGGGGGTGTCTGAGCTGTTTTAATATACCAGATTCCATATTCCACAGCAGTAAGATTTCCCTGGTGGGAAGGAGGTCCACGCCAGCCCTCCCTTCTCTGGCACGGGGCTCTTTTTCCCATCAGCACATCTTGGAGGTGGCAAATCAGCTGCATTTATCTCCATCTCTCTCTGCTTGGACCCTGGTGACCCCGAGCACCTCGGCTCATGCTGATGTTGTTCTGACAACAGAGCTCGTGTGTTCGCGGGGTTACTTGGCAGTGCTCCAGCTTAGCTCTATGCTCACTATGGGATGGATGAGTGGCACAAAGGCCCATTCACGAGTAAGTTCCTGCTAGCATGAAAGCACTGAATTGCCTTTCTCTTGACCTTGTAGGCATTCTTCGCATCTATAATGAAAAGCTCACAAAGCCCCCAAAGTTGTATCTGGTTTTGCAGCAAAAATACTGTGGGTTTTGTGTTAGTTTGGGGGTTTTTTTTAATGCAATTTTACTAATGTTTGTTATTCAGAGGACCCTGACTTGTTGATTTTCATGGCATGGAACTGTGTTATGCAGATGCACGGCTTCCAGATGAAGATAGGTCACTCGTAGAATGGGTTGGGTTGGAAGGGATCTCAAAGCCCATCCAGTTCCCAACCGCTGCCATGGGCAGGGACACCTCCCACTGGATCAGGGGCTCCGAGCCCCATCCAACCTGGCCTGGAACCCCTCCAGGATTGGGGCAGCCACCACTGCTCTGGACAACCTGGGCCAGGGCCTCCCCACCCTCACAGCAAAACATTTCTCCCTAAGAGCTCGTCTCAATCTCCTGTCCTTCAGCTTAAAACCGTCCCCCTTCATTCTGTCATGGCACTCCCTGACCAAGAGCCCCTCCACGGTTGGCTGCGAGTGTGGAGGAAGATGAGTTTTTCTCTGTCCCCATAGCGACTCTTCTGTCTCTGTTCCCTCATGCAAAGCGAATCGTTTTACTTTGCCTTAAAGAAGTGTCTTAAGGACACTCATATGAAAGATTATGTATCCAGAAACCACAGTTCCTGGAGATACAAGACCCATATCCAGTGTTTATTTTCTTAGAAGTACCTTTGCTATTAATAAAGGCTCTTGGAGAACATGTAGGCACTTTGATCACGTGTTAATAAATAGCGCGTGTGTGAGTGTGTTCATAAAAGTGCATGGGATGCTCATCCATTTTTGGACTAAGTCAATAATTGTGGAAAAAAACCAAATATTGAGAAAATACTTAAGGACTTGAACGAAAAACCCTGACCCTTGTAAAGCGTTTGGCCTCGCTCTGCACTTTGTTTAAACCAGCAGAGCTTTTGGAAGAATATTAAAGGATGTAATCGAACGGATAAAGTGGCAAATATTGACAGTATGGATTGTCCAGAGCTCCTCAAGTAGAATTACTTTGTGATTACTGAAGTTCAGGGTTGAATTTTGCACCGAGATGGAAAGGCTGGAGCTGTGATTTGTGTGCCTGGAGGAGCCATGTGGCTGCAGGCGTCCCTGGAGGGGAGGACGCTGGGGCTGGAGGTGACCGGAGCCGTGATCGGCTCCTCCGTACGGCTGAAAGAGCCTCTGATACCCTGAGAGCTGGCGAGTCCCTGGAGCTTTTGCGTCCTCCCAGGTTTCTGCCACCAGCGCCAAAGCCAACTGCTGGCTTAGTGTTTGTCCTCCCCCCTAAGCACGGTCGGGAGCAGATAATTCGTTATTGATGGCAAGAGAAGGCAGCGAACTGTATTTCTCGAGCTCCTGCAAACACGCAGCCTCAGGTGGGCGCAGGGCTTCGGCTTCTCCTTCCCACCTCATCTGTTAGCTCACCCTTGGAGAGGCAGAAAGCCCATTTCATGTCCTTGGTGCTTAAGTGCTCAAAGATAAGCAGAGAGCAAACGGGACAGAGTAATAACCGTGATCTAATTGACATCTTCTCTTGGATTTGAATGACTATTCAGAGCCACTTCTCTCTAAGCCCTAATCATCTACGTTTAGCTGCTCTTTGTTTCGCAGTTTGGAGGCTGGGTAGGTGTCGGGGGCAAATACCTGACCTTGGAAATGGCAGAGAATGGAAAAATTAAACAGATTAATTGATGTGCTGTGGAAGCATGCGGGGTGGGTGGGATTTTTGGCTGCCAAAGCCCTCTTCTGTGAATACGAGACATCAAGGCCACGGGTATTTCAACACACATTTTATCAGCAGTGCAAACAGACGCTTAACACGAGGCGTTTTGCATGCAGAACTTAATGTATTCACTTGGGGTTATTTTTAGCTCCCGAGTGCAGTCATGTGGACGGCGGATCTGTTTGTGTTGCCCCCGTAGATTGCAGACATATGTTGGAGTAAATGTGGCAGGGAAAGCATGACTGCGATAGGCAGAAAGCCTTTTTAAGATCAATTATTGACGTGCTCCTCAGAAAACCACCTCCCAGGGCCGGGGAGGGGAGAACGATGCTGGGGTTTGCTGATGAGAGAGGGTGGTTTGGTTCCACAGGCGCTGTACGATGGGTTGAACGTTCGTGTGTTTAAATGCAATATGAATGCTAAAGAAAAAGATAAACCCTGACGTTGTGAAGGCAAAGAAAGGCAGTTTAGTAGCATCTTTTGATGTAGTCACTCCAATCCCCAGCAACAGACTCGTTAAAATGTGCTTGTACTGAATATAACCCAAGAAACGATCCAGAGTGGACTCTTATTGCCATGATCATAGAAGGGATGGATGAGCTCAGTTTTCATTTTAATGCAAATTGTTTTTAACTCTCTAATAAATCTGATCTCAAAAATCAGTTGTAAATAGATACACTGGAAACAGGGTGTAAATTCTGGATTGCAACCTGGCTTTCCAGTCCCTTCCAACCCAACCCATTCCATGGCTCTATGAGAGCTGGTTGGTCTCTAATGAGCAGTTCTGCTTCTTTATCCTTCTTGATAAACCAGGGAAACTTGGAGCGTGAAGGCTCCTGCTCCCAGTGACAGAGCAGGAGTGATTGTCTTGCAGGGCCATGTTCAATAAGTTTCTCATCACCCAGCTGCTAATTCCTCGTTTAATAAACTCTCTTTAATTAATGAAACTGCCTGCCGGACTGGAGCTTCCCAGCAAGGTGTTTGCTGCTTCAAAGAGGAGCCAGAATCCGCTCTCCAGGTGAGCGAGAGCATCCAAACAAGAGCGATATGAAACGCTCTCGGTTGTTTTCCCTGGAGCAAAGTCGTTTTGAAGCTGGCTGCCCGGCCAGCTTGTGAATAAGCAGACGTTGAAATGAAGAAGCCATGCTCGAGGGACTACAGAGAAAAGATGTTTGAGGCAAGGAAAAAGTTCAAATGTTAACAAAAAGCCCATCTGTAATTCTGATATAAAGTGGGGAAAGTAAAGAAAGGCCAGAATTTGATTCCATTCCTGTTTCATTTCTGAGACTCCAGCTGTCTTGGAGGAGTTTCTGTGTGCTACGCAACCATTGTATAACTCTCCAGATTCTCTTTTTTCTTTCTTAATAAAAAGTCCAAACCAAAACCAACAATAAAACCTGACTTTGGGCCTGAACAGGGAAAGGGAGCCCACAGCCCTGAGCATCACTGTGGATCTGTGTTCCTCCAGGGCGCACAGCTTAGACAGCATCATATATGTTGTTCTGTGCTGGTTCTTGGGGGTTTGGAACCAAAACTCGGGTGATTTGTCACTGATGCTGTTGCCAACAAAATATTTTTATATGAATTGAAAATTTTGAAAAGAATTTGAATGGAAATGGTATTTCTAACCATGGCTCAGTTGTATTGAGGAACCCAGTAAAATAAGTCAGGAGGAGCCTAAAAGCAGAATCAGCCCATTGAGAAAGGTTGAGCCCTTGATAACATCATCCCCTTACACAGTAATGGGAGAAATGGATGTATCCGATCACCTGCAAATCCTCACGCAAGGGTCTGCGGGGTATTTTTCCCGGCAGGTTTCCAAGTAAACCTGTTTTATCTCTTCTATCATCTGTTAACTCAGAGTGAGGAGAGAAGGAGTGGCAGTAAAAAGCATCTCCCTGTTTCCTCCCTCATGAGAAGGAATTAAAATGACCCAGCGGTGGCACAATTACCTTCCCGCCAGCCCTGCGGAGCAGCCGCTGATGTGAAGCAGCACTGGTTTTGCTGCGGTTTCCAACAGGTCCAGAACTGAGTTCTGTTGTCAATAAAATGTTGATGGAGAAAATCGCTTTTTCTCCATCTCGTTTTGGGTTGCTGATTTAAATGAGCCCCGAGCCCTGCGGCTGGGCACGGCACAGGGGGGCAGAGCATGATAAATGCCGTCATTATCTGCCTGCGCTAGCAGAAAACAAATAAATTCCAGCACGGGAGCCAGGCCGGCGTTAGCGATGTTAATGCCCTCTCTGGTGGCAAAGGCCCTGCCGAAAACACTCAACACTGCCTTGATGAATGGAGCTGCCTTCATGGATAGGTTATTCAATGATAGACTGCGATATTTTAATGATTTTCTATCCACATGGGTATTGCTGCGAGGAGTCAGGAATAAGGAGCGTGTTGGAGGTTGCCTGGGTACAGCACCGCGGCCGCTGCTGCCGATGGCTCAGCAGATCCCTTGAGTGATGCACTTCATGCGATGGCTCCGTCGTTCTCTTACCCGAACTCAGTTCTGTTCATTTTCCCTTCCGTACATCCTCCGTGGCTCCTCTCCTCGTGTACTTTCACAGAGGCTCTTTGCCTCCCGTTGTCAGAGAAGAGGTGGCACCTCCTCAGCACCCACCTCAGCCGAAAGTCTGCAGGATGCATTGGGTTCCCATTGGTATAAACCATTCCCTAGCGCCTGTCCTCGAGGGTGATGCTCACAACGGTTCTTAAGGTGAGCCCTGAGCATCCCTGAGGTTGCATCTTCTGGGCCAGTATGACTTTGCTACCAGAAAAGCTTCTTGAGTAGGACCTGGCGTCTTTGGGAGCTCACGCAGTGATTTGCTTTGCACCTACATTCGGCGAATGATGTTCCAGGTCAGTGGTGAAGAGGGGGTGAGCGCCGATCGACACAGCGTATGGGTTATTTTATTGCCCAGGCATCCACACTTGACAGTTTTAATAACCTACCCACGGAACAATCACTCAGGCACCTGAACACCAGGCATGGTTTTACTGCTGAGCAAGAGGAGTATGGATTTTTACTCCATGTTCTCTAGGAAAGCGTATTGATTTGGCACCAGAGACATCAATAGGTCCCAGTAACTGAATAGAGAATCTGAAGCCGGTCTTAAAAAGATAATGATAATAAAAAGTGTAGCTGATGAGTGGAATGAACCATTTATTATCTGAACACCAGATTGGCCACACCATTTGAATTTTTTGCTGTGTCTTTGTTGACTTTTCTTGCCTTTCATACAGTTTTCTTCTCTCCTTTTGGAATAAAGCTTATTGGAACAAGGGAAGGAATCATAGAGTGGTTTGGGTTGGAAGGGAGCTCAAAGCCCAGCCAGTTCCACCCCCTGCTGTGGGCAGGGACACCTCCCACTGGATCAGGGTGCTCAGAGCCCCATCCAACCTGGCCTTGAGTGGTGAGGGCTGTCAGAGTTTGGGGCTATTATCTGCCCTGTTTCTGGAGACTTCAATGCTTTCTTCTTATCTGTAGACGTTTTGACTCACAAATACCTATGATCGGTTGTTGAAAACACATAATTTCTGTGGAACAGAGGGAAAGAAAAGCTCGTTATGTTTCCATTTCTGTTTTCTATCAAAATTTTCCTCTTTGAAGCTTTCTGTTCATCTCCACAGCTCTGGCAGCTCCCCCTCTGCCCCGTTCTTCAGTTCTTGTCCATTCCGAGTTAAAAGGTCCGAGGTTAGGAAAATGTTCTGAGTTTGCACTCGTGTGCCTCAACGTGTGTGAATGAGAATGCGTTAACAGCGTTCTGCATTCCCTTAAACTTACTTGTGCCGACCCGACGAGGCTTTAACCTCATTTATGTGGTCAGGCTGTAAACCAGAGGTGTGAAACTCAGCTCCGAAAAAATAAATCTTTATTTAGTATAATCTACCGTAATCTGTTAAATCTAGCAGGTTTGGGCAATCCGCTGGCGTTGCGGTCTGGTGAGTCCTTATTCCTGCCTCGTGCTCTGGGCACGGCGCAGCATCCCAGCAGCCGACTGGACCATAAAATCCATTTCCCCTCAGATTTACACCACTACCTTTATTCAGTGCTTTCTGCATTTCTGCCTCTACTTTAAGCTCTCTCATTTTCTCCACTTTTATACCATCTCCGGAAAGAGAAGCGGAATAAAACAGGAATTGCCTTTGGTTAAGAAAACCAAAACGAGTTGGATAACGCTATTCAGTGTGTCGCCTCGGAGCTCAGACCTGGGCCGTCAGGATCCTGCGTGCCAGCGGCAGAGATGGACATTGCTTGGTAAAAATAAACATCAATGGACTTCGATTTGCCGGCCAGGTTTGCTCGGCAACGGCCACGTGGCATCTTCTACGCTACCTGAGTGGAGAGACAGGCTCAGCACCAGCCCCAGCTCAGAGATCTTTATCCCATGAAGTTCTCCACTATCTGTGGGCAAGTTTACTGGTAGACAGGACTCAGACACCAGTGGAAAGGAAGTGTAGCTCTGTTTCGAGCAAGGTTTGATCAGGGAGGAAGAGTTGAGGCTGTGCTGGCTGCTCGCCCTGAGGGGGCTGTGCCGTGCGCTGGCGGCTGGTTGACGTGGCAGGGAACGGTCCCAGCTCCAAGCTTCTCCTTGCTGTGTATGAAGAACATTTTCCATCCATCTCCCATGCTACCGTGGACTTTTGCAATTAGAACATCTTCATTAACGCCTGCTTTCCCCCTTCGCAAATGTACTAAATATAAACGGGAGAAACAAAAGAAGTATTCACTGAGAAAAAGCTGTAATTAACCCCTGCAACGGGACGGGAGATCTGAATAAAGACAATGGCGTGTGTGAGTTAGGGACGTGAGTCAGCCTGAAGTCAGCGTGGATCGTAATAGCTGCCTCTGGATTGTCTCCAAGGCCTAATGCTGTACAAAAATAGGCTTCTATTTGTGTTTCGCTGGTGAGGGATGTCCTACACGGGCTGTTTGGCCTCAGAGAGAGTCAAACGTTGGCGATGAGAGAAATATCTCCCTCTCTGTGATGTACATATGCTTCAGGTCTTTGTGGTTTGACTTTGGGTTCAATGTTTAGGATCACTCAGATCTGAATTTCATGAAGGTTATGCTTTTGTGACATAAAAAGTTGTGGCTGGAGCACCAAAAGGAATAGATTTGAACAGAAAATTTGAAGCTTTGTTGTTGGGGTGTTTTTTTTAACGTTTTTGAGTCCAGGAGAGAAGAGCATTTAGCACTTGCCTGTCCTGGAGTTTGCGGTATGAGATGAAGTGACCCCGTGTCTTTCATCCCATCCCTCGTGTGCTTTGCTTTCCTGTTTAATGGCAGTAATTTTTTTTTCTGGGATAAGAATACGTATTTCTCAGTGTTCCTCATTTGGTCGCTTGTGACACCTTGTGTTCCCTTTCAAGTGATTGATGCCTTTAGGAGAAAGCAGATAGATCTGCTCTGCGGGCAGACAGGACAGAGGCAGCTTGATCCACGAGGAGTAACGGGACCCAGGAATACTCAGCAATGTTCGGAATTGTAGAATGGTTTGGGTTGGAAGGGATCTCAAAGCCCATCCAGTCCCACCCCTGCCATGGCAGGGACACCTCCCACTGGCTCAGGGGCTCCAAGCCCCATCCAACCTGGCCTGGAACCCCTCCAGGGATGGGGCAGCCACCACTGCTCTGGGCCACCTGGGCCAGGGCCTCCCCACCCTCATCGTGAAGAATTTCTTCCTAATGTCTAATCTAAATCTTCCCCCTTCCCATTTAAAGCCATCCTCCCTCATCCTATCACTCTATGCTGTTGTAAAAAGACCCTCCCCAGCTTTCCTGGAACCCCTTCTCTTCTCCAATCTGGACAACCCCGATTCTCTCAGCCTGTCCTCGTACGGGAGGTGCTCCAGAATGAGTAGGTCAAGCCTTGCCCTGTTGGTCTTGGTCTGGAAAGATTCCCATCCCAGTCTTAAGCCCCTTAGAGTTAAATAGCAATTAAAATTCGGTTGTAGCCAGGACGCACAAGGTATCCTGGAGGATTTTTTGACCTTTTTGTTCCCTTCCAACCCAAACCGTTCTATGATTTTCCACTACTAGAGGTGAAATTAGCAGGTTTCCATGGAATGCAGTGTTGTTCGGAAAAGTTATGAGCGTACGCTATTAAATAGAGTAAATTTAATAGAAAACTCTGTCCTGTTAGAGAGTTTTGCGGGGTGCCTCCGCATGGACCCCAACTGAGCTCCTGCGGGGAGCATCCGCTCCAGCCGCCATCTGAAGGCGCCCTGGCCAAGGTTACTTGTAGCTCACACGGACACGGTCCATGTTGAGCTGCGCTCTCACTACGATCAGCCGGCGAGCCCCTCGCCTCGCAGAGGGAACAGATGGCAGCGCTAATCTTTAATAGGCTGTCATCGAAATCAAAGTAATGAAGCAGCTGCACGTTTTCATACTGGAGCGGCTGAAAACAGAATCCTGTGCGGGTGCCGCGCGCGTGTGGCAGGGAAGAAAATTGGCATTGTTTTAGTTTGGGGAACAAGTTCTTTCCTCTTAGCGTCCATCCAGCTCATTTCTTGTCTCATAAGCTAAAAAGGAGTTGACGTGTTTCACGGTTTCCGTGACATCTCGACAGCTGAGGGTGTTAAGGTTGCCTGGGCTTTTTCAACCATCAGTGTCTCGAAGGGGCAAAGGGACAACTCGCAAGGACAGCTTTGTCTTCAGATTACAGAAACGTTTGTGTGGTAGATGGTCTGGGTGAGAAAAGCCTCCAGGGGGAAAGCGAGCAGAAAAAAAAGCGACGGAGTTAGAATTTAATCAGAAAAACCTTAGCAGAACCGTAAACAAGAGAGTGCTGGAGTGGAGGGAGCGCAGCAGAATGGCAGCAAGCTGGGTTTGCGGGTGGGAGGTTGATAGGGAGGAGGTCCTGGCCCAGGTTGCCCAGAGCAGTGGTGGCTGCCCCATCCCTGGAGGGGTTCCAGGCCAGGTTGGATGGGGCTTGGAGCCCCTGAGCCAGTGGGAGGTGTCCCTGCCCATGGCAGGGCGTGGAACTGGATGGGCGTTGAGTTCTCTTCCAACCCAAACCATTCCATGGTTCTTGCCCTGAGGGAGGTCAGAGCCCTCCACCAGCATTTGCTCCTTTGCGGCGTTTGCCCCTGGGCAGAAGGAGTTGAACCTGCAAAGCGCTGCTCTGAGGAGAACCCGTCAACATGAAGCCCTCTTGCCCAGCTTTGCAGGGACCTTCCTGATCTCAAACTGAATCACAGAACAAGCAGTTCGTAATTAGAACAGCGGACAAAATACCCATAAATCAGAGGCTGTCAGCGCGCGGTACCCAGCAGCGGCGGAGATAACCGTACACAGAGCCTGACTGAGGGTCGCGGCGACAGCTGAAGACAATGGGTAAGGAGAGTGCAGTAGACAGTGAATTATCTTTACCATCTGTTTTTTGCTAACGCTCATTTATAGAAGAAACTAACATTTGGAAACACTGAGTGCCGAGTGTTGTGCCTGTGGAATAATTTTGCGCTGGATACAATTAATCATTAAAGCAATGGAAGACTTATCCCAGCATCGCTCCAGCTGCAACCACAGCACCTGCTGAAACTTCCAGCTTCAACAAGCAGTGAGTTTTTAAAGGCTAAGTCCTAAAGTTTCATAGAATCATGGGATGTTTTGGGTCGGAAGGGACCTTAAAGCCTATCTAGTTCTGACCTGCCTGCCAGAATTCCAAGGGTTTCCTCAAAAGTGGAGATGGATGCTGGGTTGATGATGGTAGCTCTGCAAGAAGTGACAATTTTGAGGAGAAATGCCTTCACTTCTGCTGATGAGGCTTGTCCCAAATTTCGGGTTTGGCTGTGTGCTTGGCTGGGGAGGGGAAGGAGATGGGCAGGGGATGCAGGCACCTCCGCACACGTGTGGAGCAAGACAACCTCTGCTTTGAGCACATGGAATAAGCCAGGCCAGCTCAGGAGCAGCCGGTGGTAATCACAATCAATTACGGTTGATTAAAAGCCTTGAAAATCCAATATATGGCACAGAAAAACAAATAGCAGCTCTGCAAAAAAAGGTAATCGATAGCCAAGCAGCACACAATTAACAAGGGGGAAATAGCCCAATCTCCCAGGCTTGGGTAATATCCTTTCTTCAGCTTCTCAGAACGTCTTGTTCCCAGCCTGAAGGTCGGTGTGTGCAGGCGAAGGGCACAATGCCATCCTGCAGTGAGCATCCTGCCCAGCGCCGTCCCCGGCTGCGGGCGGCCGTGCCTCTGGATGGCAGTAGGTGGGAAGGTCCTGAGTCTTTACAGCTGTTTTTCTCTCTCTGAGCTGTTAAAGGAACTGGAAACTTACTCTGCGCCAGCCTCGGTGCCTGTGCGGAACACAGCAGGATCTGAGCTGGCTTAAAGCTCGCCCAGCGCCGCACGGACAGGCAGAGAGTCCTCAGGTTGCTGTCATCATGCATGACCCATCCTGCTGCAGCACAAGCAAGAGTTTCGTAGAGCTTCATAGAATCATAGGATGGGTTGGGAGATGTTCTGCTGAGGATTGAAAAGCTCTCGGGGATAAAGTTTTCAGCCTGCTGCCATGCTGGAAGAATAACGGTCTGAAAAGGATAAATTTCACGCAGCACTCCCCCTGTATTAATACGTAGTTGTGGGATTTGTGGAAATCCTGGTTTCCCCACCCCAGGTGCAGCTCTCAGTGCATCCATATGCCCTTCCCCTTCACGCACCCCTCCCTGCACGTGCATCTCCCCGTCCCTGCTCCAGATGTCACGAACGTTCCCCCAGCACCTCGTGACTCAATGCCTTGATTTCCTGATGCTCAGGCATCCCCTCTGTCACTCAGGTTTGCTTCGTTGCTGTGGTTTCCAGGTGGTTTCTGACATGCATTTGAACGCTGAGCTGAGGGTCTTGATGCTCACCCTTTTTATTTGTTGTTTCAGAACAGCTCTTGGATGCTTTGAGTAACATTAGGAAAGAAAAAGCAAATCAATGCTAGCATCCAGCCCAGAGGGGAAGAAGGAGAAGGTTTAGGGAGTCACCATCCCTGGAGGTGCTTAAAAGGTGGGTAGATGAACTGCTCAGGATGGTATAGTGGTGGACAGGTACGGTTGGAGTTGATGATCTCAAAGGTGTTTTCCAACCGAGCAGTTCTATGAAGTTCATTGCCTTTTGAACACCTTCCAGAGGCAGCTCTACAACCAGAATCTGGGCTAAAGTTTCCGATTTTGGAGACCTTTGTAATAAATTGGGTCATTGTCATTGAGGTGATGGACCATTGGTCGAGGCTCTGCTCTGCCTGCAGCAAGGGATGCTGCATTTCGAGGTCGCACAACGCGTGCCTGCAGACAGGTTTCTCCCCCAAAGCCCCGGCTGCCTTGCTTAATTAATGTGATGGAAATATTAACTCTTCGGCACAAAGTGACAAAGAGAATTTTCTATGAGGAAAACTAGAAGTGAACAAGACGTTACACAAACCATTAAGAATTTGCCTTTTTTTTGTCAGCAACAGCTTCTGGCGAGATGAATAATTTGGAAGTGAAAATCATATTTTGAGACCGAGCAGGAGCCCTTGATCTGAAACTAATTTGTTGTCAAAAAGAGTTAAGGGATTTTAAGTTGGGCTTTATCTCGAGCCGTATAACACAATGCAAATACGTACACCCGCTGAGCTCCACCGCTCTGCCACAACATCTTTATGCCACCCTAAATCCTCTTTAAAATGGTGTGAAACCAATGAGGCGGGTCCAGCCTGCACTCATTCCTCTTTAGCTCCATTTGCCTCTTGTGAATAATCGCGAGGTGACTCAAAGCTGTTCTGGAAACGCATGAAATCTGGTCACAGGGGAGCTGTGGGTCCGTGGTGGAGGCACTGGATGGTGTCGTGGGTGAGGATGTGAGATGAGAGGAGGTTTAGATTGGATATTAGGAACAGTTTCTTTACTGACAGAGTGGTGAAGCCCTGGCAGAGGCTGCCCAGGGCAGTGGGGGAGTCTCCATCCCTGAAGGGATTCAAAACACGTGTAGCTGTGGCACTTCAGGACATGGGTCAGTTGGCATGGTGGGATTGGACTGGATGACCTTGGAGGTCTTCTCCAACCTCAATGATTCTGTAAGGTCCTGTATGGACCAAGCTGGAGAGCAGGAGGACCAACTCAAATCCAAACCCATATTTATGTGTCATTTTGGTTATTTTGTCTGTCTCCAAGGTCAAGGGTGGGGAAGCCCTGGCCCAGGTTGCCCAGAGCAGCGGTGCTGCCCCATCCCTGGAGGGTTTCAAGGCCAGGTTGGATGGGGCTTGGAGCCCCTGATCCCAGCAGGAGATGTCCCTGCCCATGGCAGGGGATTGGAACTGGATAGGCTTTGAGGTCCCTTCCAACACAAACTATTCTACGATTCCCTGAGCTCTGTTCCCATGGATAGTGGTGGTTTGTAGGATGCTGTCCTGGTCTGTAGATGACAAATCCTACTTGCCATGAGAGGTCACTTGCACAGCAGTTCAAAACTTTCCTAGAAAATTAGCAAAGGAATTGGTAAGGGGTGGTCCGAGTATTTATTGCCAAGCGTTTACACAAATAACGTTGATATTTTTGTTCAATAAATTATCGGTGTTTTCTTTTTTTTGTCATCGATTGCCCCACCGTATCCATAGTGGTGTTAATGCTCAATTAAGGATTCAATCAGCGATTGTCACCTTTCACCTTCACTTATGCAGAAGTGACTGCAGCCGTTGTTCCCCTCTGGAATGAATATTGATTGCCCAGTGCCTCACCCGCATCTTCATTCACAAGCAGCCAAACTCCCTTTGGCTGTGATTGCCACGAAGGAAAAAACCATTGCAGAACAAGGGCTGGGGGAGAACCTGAAAAGCGTCCTGGAACCCTGTGCCTTTGGGGGGAGATGGTGGTGGTTGTGGGGTGTCCTCGTCTTCAGTCAGGTGGCTGATACCATCAGGGTTAATTCTTCTGCTGGAGCAAACGGGGCAGCTCCACTGAAGCTGATGTAAAGGTGATGCTCCAGCGTGGAGCTGGAAGGGGGTGGATAACGCTACACCGCTTCACATGCGCTGCAGCATTGGTTCCATGTCAGAGTTTCTTTCCTCTCACTGTAAGGAGGACATTGAGGCACTTTAGCGTGTCCAGAGAAAGGAACGGAGCTGGGGAAGGGGCTGGAGAACATGTCTTGTGAGGAACAGCTGAGGGACCTGGGGTTGTTTAGTCTGGAGAAGAGGAGGCTGAGGGGGGACCTTATTACTGTCTACAGCTCCCTGAAAGGAGGTTGTGGTGAGGTGGGTGCTGGGCTTTTCTCCTGAGTAACAAGGGATAGAATGAGAAGAAACAGCTTCAGGTTGCATCAGGGCAGGTTCAGATTGTTCATCAGGAAAAATTTCTTCACCAAAAGGTTTCTTGGGCACCGGCAGAGGCTGCCCAGGGCAGTGGTGGAGTCCCCATCCCTGGTGGGGGTTTAAAAGCCAGGCAGACAAGGTGCTCAGGGATGGTTTAGTAGTGGATAGGTACAGTTGCAATCAATCTTAAAGGTCTTTTCCAACCAAATGATTCTATGATTCATTGTTTCCTGCTGAAGTCGCCTGTCTTCTCCTCTGGAGCCTCAATCTCTGGGGCTGTCGGTGGGGCTCAGCCATCATTTCCGAAGTTGCGCTGTAGCAGAAGTCATTTCTGGACTGTCTGACGGCGAGCGGGACGGCTGTCAGACCCCTCTGTGTGCTGAGTAAACAGGATCAAATGATAAGGACTTAATTATAAAACCGGATGGTATAAGACTGTTACGATTTGTGGAAAATTGGTCATTAACTGCGGAAGTATGAAAAACAAACAGTTTTCCCTGACGCTTCCGCTCAGCCACGCTGAGCAAACACACTGGAATATTTAGAAATGTAACACGTTGTTCAAAGTGGTTAAACACAATGGGCCTGATTCTGCTCATTCGGCTCATTTCTATGCCAAAGTGAGTTTAGACCCCTCTGCTCTGCGCTCGTGACACCTCACCTGGAGCCCTGGGTCCAGTTCTGGAGTCCTCGGGACAGGAGAGGCATGGAGCTGTTAGAGTGAGTCCAGAGGAGGCCGTGGAGATGATCCAAAGGTTGGAGCACCTCCCGTACGAGGACAGGCTGAGAGAGTTGGGGTGGTTCAGCCTGGAGAAGAGAAGGCTCCAGGGAGACCTCAGAGCAGCTGCCAGCACTGAAAGGGGCTCCAGGAAAGCTGGGGAGGGGCTCTGGATCAGGGAGTGCAGGGATGGGATGAGGGGAATGGTTTTCAGCTGAAAGAGAGGAGATTGAGATGAGATCTGAGGGAGAAATGTTTTGCTGTGAGGGGGGGGAGGCCCTGGCCCAGGTTGCCCAGAGCAGTGGTGGCTGCCCCATCCCTGGAGGGGTTCCAGGCCAGGTTGGATGGGGCTTGGAGCAAACAGATCCGTGGCAGGAGATGGACTTTGAGGACACTTCCAATCCAAACTATTCCAGGATTCTATGATTTTCAGCCTGGACTGCTGCGCTTTTCCTGTCACCTGATGCAGTTGGTGGGCAGCAATGGATGTCTGCCTCCAGGGCAGGCTTAGAAATAACGAGGAGGGAGGGTTTTACCTTTCTGATCTTCCCACTGCTGAGAGAAGAGCTCCCCACCTCTTTTCTCTCTTTTCCCTTCTCTCTGTTTCATCTGAGAGGAAGCAGAAAGCCTCCCAGCTGGCGTCAGCTGGGGCGACACGTGCCCATGCTCCCAATTAGCCTCCCGGATTCCAGTTTGTATCCAATCAAACATATTATTAATGCGAAGTAGGTCACTTTTAATTAGCTGCAGTTAACGTGGTAGTTTCTCCTCTCCCGAACACATCGCTCCTTCTGATGTGAACCATCAAGTAGTTTCTCTCAGAGCAATTATCCCATCACAACTGGTTGCTCTCCTGGTTAACAATTTTCATCATAATGCATTAATTGCCCCTGGCTTGCCCACCGCCTAATCAGCAAGGTGGGTATTAGTTTCTGGAAGTGATTGATTTCAGGGGACTTAGCACTTAATTACATTTTAGCAAAGCCTGTTTGGAATCCTTAGAGAAGAGAGACGTTTTCTGTTTGCCTTTGAACTTATCGTGTCGGAAGGATCCGAGTATCTCAATTATTCCATTCATTCTTAACCACGCTCGTCACGAGATGGGGGAGTTTTGTCACTTCTGATTCATCTTTACCCAGAAGAGCTCACCCTGATTGTAGCGTTTGCATTAATAACTAAGCTTGCTTTAAAAAATGATGATTACATCACATATATCTGCGTGTCAGGGATGGGCAGAGTGATCTCTCAGAATGTAATTTGTATATCAATCACTTCGCTCCTTGGTTGGGGGGGGGTGAAATGTGCTATATAAATGCAAGACCATAATTTATCTTCCTCCTTCTTGTGTCTCAACATAATTGCACCTTTATTGCCCTCTCTCACTCACCAGAAGCCAGAGTCGCGGGCTGCAGGGCGAGTGTCCGTCTCCGGCGTACGTGGCTCCGGCAGCTCCAGAGAGCGTATAGAATCCGTGTGCAGCCCAGCCTGGAATAAGCCTGGAATAACCGACTGCTGGACTTTTCCATTTTGCTTTCTCTGCCTTGATTTATCCAGAGATGGGATTAAGCCCCTAAGTGTGATATTAACCTAATGCGGGTTAAAAAAAACCCTGGCACTGTTGTAACAATCCTGTAGAGAGTGTTTTCCTCCTCACCTTGAACATCCCCTGCGTCTGTGCAGACCCACAGGCTCGGGATGCCTTCGGCAGCCGTTCCGTCTGCACAGCATGAACTCATTTCTTTCACTGCTTTTTGCCGCTTTCTAATTGTATCGACAACTCCCGCCGTGCTTATGTTGTTATCGTGATACGAGAAAAGACAAATACTCATTGCCGGGCTGGTCACTGCTGCAAGCCCAGTGCGAGTTCCTCACGCAAAATCTGGTGTGAGAACAGATAATTTGGTTTAAAGGAGAGCTGACGCGAGCCTTTCGGGACCCTCGTGCTCCAAGGACGCAGAAATGGAGCCCTGAGGCCCGTCTCGCCTCTGCTGCTGGGGTTTTCCCAGCTCGGGGGATTTGTTGTGGCAGTTGTAGCGAGATGGGAGTTGATCTCTCTGGTTGCCGGTGACAGGACAAGGGGAAACGGCCTCAAGATGCGCCAGGGGAGATTTAGGTTGGATATGAGGAGTTTCTTTACTGAAAGGGTTGTTAGGCAGTGGCAGAGGCTGCCCAGGAGGTGGTTGAGTCCCCATCCTGGAGGGATTTAAAAGACAAGTAGGCGTTGTACTTGGCATGGTCTGGTGGAGGACTTGGCAGGGCTGGATGGATGGTTGGACTCAATGATCTTAATGGTTTTTTCCAACTGAAAGAATTCGGTGATTCTCTGTTGGGAGGGTGGCATTTGTGGAGCTGATGTTCCAGAACCTCATCCTCAGCTCCTGCCCCAGGAGGGCTGCGCTCGGCAGTGCCCGTGGTCCTTGTGGTACCTCCCTGCCGAGAGCTGGCTCCGTTAATGCTGCAGCGGCAGCAGATGCTCCCACCGATCCGCAGGAGCCAATCTCTGATTCCACGTTATTGCTTTTGAAATTCGCTTTTGTTATGATTAGAAATAGTTGAATTGTTTGCCGGCAGCCCCCAAGCAAGAGCCCCGCAGCGAACGCGTTGGTGTTGAAGGATGCTGGTAACTTCTGGGAGAGGAAAAGGGAAATGAGAGGAAGAAAACGGTTACAAGGCTTTTGTTTACAACCTTCAGGAATTTCTTCACAGTCAGGTTCTTTCATGAGAGGGAACTGCAAACAGATCTCTCTGTTCCTGTCATATTCTTGCCATGGGCTTATTATTTCTTCTTAGAAATGGTCTCATTAATCAAATGTTCTGGGAATGCTGGTGATCAGCGGTATCAAAATCACTAAACGTCATTAAGAAGCAATGAAAATTCATTTTTGCCTACAGTACACTGAACTGTACTTAGAGCAGAAGGTATTTTCCCCATCTCCTCCCCAGCTCTCAGCCAAACGCCGGCAGCACCACCCGGCCTCCGCAGGTTCCAGGAGAGAGTTACCAGTTCCAAAGATGAAGACCAAGAAAAGCTCGTCCTGTGGGCAATGGTCTGGAGCCAACAGCAAGGCTTGAAGTCGTGGGCAACACTGACTATCGGAGACAAGCGTTTGGGATTAGCTGATGGAGCCACACTCAGCGTGGCTCAGGAAGGAACTGGATCAGACCCGCAGCAGGTGCAGGAGGTCTCCTGCTCTGGGCCGGTCCAGGTGGGTGCTTGCACTTCAGTTCCCCGTGGCTAAATAGTTCTGACCAGCTTTAATTTATTTGACTCAAGCGACTAACAAACATACAAGAGGAGGAGGAATGCAAGGAACTAAGAAATTCACAGCAAAGAAAGTCGCTCCTCTTACACGCTTTCACCAGCTTCTCCAGCCACACACGTCCGCAGCAGACCTTGGCTCTTGAGGGGCTGCAAAGCTGACCAGGTGATGGCAGAACACGTGGAGCTCTCTGGAAGAGGGAGAAGCTCAAAACATGGTCGCTGCAAACCCATCCTCGTTAAATACCATCACGGCTGCTGCTTTCCTCTGCCCTGCCCAAGCCCTGGTGGGTGAAGAGCTCATCCCTGATTAACAACACGCAGGAGGCAGGAGCGGTGGCTGGGGCTGCCTGCAGGCTCCCTGCCTTCCGAAGAAAACCGGGGGAAGGCGAGAGGCCGCAGAAAATGCTTTTGTACTAGACAAATGATAAAACTTTGATAACTTCGAGGCAGCTCAGACAAACGTATAGAACATCAAAAGCCCCAGCAGGGAAAGCGGTGCCCGAGAGCTGCAAATGCAGCAGTGCCGCAACGCAATTCGTTCCGCAAGCAGAAAGGAGAAACTTCACCCTGACGTGTTGTGTTGCAGCCCTGTTTCCGCGTGTGAATATTCCCGATTGCTCCATCTTCCCTTTCCGTGTCATTATCTGGCAGAAGGGCTCCAGATCAGCGAGTGGGTGTAGTAAGAATCTCATTATTTGTCAATGCTAATTAATGTCCCCTTAAACTAATTTCTAACTGGGTTTAATAATTTGTAATTCTGCTCTCACTAAATAACGAGGAATCATTACAGGGAACGCTCAGCTGAGAACTCAGTTAACCGTTTGTTACGCTGTGTGTCTTGCGAGCAGTGTGGCAACTGAGTTCTTTATAGATATAAATGTTATGAAGCTGTTATTAAATCTAAATTAAAGGTTTGTCACAACCCAGGAACCAAACATAATGAGGGCAGCTTCTCCGTGCTCTGCCTGGAGCAGCCCCAGCCCCACGGGATTGGGATGCTGGTGGGAGAAGGCAAAGCTTCAGCGCGAGGTCATGGTGTTGGGACACTCCGGACAGTCACCTCAGAAGCAGCGTGAGGTGAAAGATCTACAGTAACTTTCAGGACAAAGAAAGAAGCTGAGCTGCTGGAGCGCATCCAGAGAAGGGCAATGAGGCTGGGGAAGGGTTTGGAGAACAAGTCTTAAGAGGAGCAGCTGAGGGACCTGGGGTGTTCAGCCTGGAGAAAAAGAGACTGAAGGCAGACCCCATCGCTCTCCACAGCTCCCTGAAAAGAAGGTTGTGGTGAGGTTCTTTACATGAGCATTGGTAGAGTCTCCATCCCTGGAGGGGTTCAAAACACTTGTAGACGTGGCACTTGGGGACACGGTTTAGTTGGTATGGTGGGGCTGGGCTGTCGGTTGGAATTGATGATCTTGGAGGTCTTTTCTAACTTTAACGGTTCTGTGATTCCATGTGTTACCAGGTTCAGATCTCTGTGTGCTTTCTAAAGAAGTTAGGAAGTAGTTCTTTTCTTTTCCTTTGTAAATGAGGTGTGGCTGGCTGCGCTCCTAGCGTGTGTGCTTCTTGCATCCCATGGGAATCCTCGGCCCAGAGCTTGAGGAGCAGGGCTCGCTGGCTCCTTCTCCCAACAGAGACAAACTTCTCTCAGAGATGGTTTTCAGAAGAGCAAACCTGCCCAGATAGGGTCAAACCTGCATTTCGAGAGCAGCCTGAGCCTTTCAGACCTAGTGTGCCAAGCGCCAAGGCTCCGTGCCAGACCCAGGCAGGGCATCGCAACAGCTCAATTATCTTCCCAGAAGCCATTAAGAGGGCATAATAGGGAATTAGGGAGCTTTCATCAGTGATGTGAGGATGAGGGATAAGCGTGCACCTAATCTCGAAGCAGAAAGCTTCCTCAGTGAGCATTTCTCTTTCGATTGGTGCGATGGTTAACTATACAAATTATGTGACTATAAAAAAAAAAAAGTAGTGAAAATGTCATTATTTCAGCGATGTAAGTTTATGTCTATCTAAGTATGTTAAAAGACCAACTTTGTAGATGGGTTTGTTTCTCTGACTGGTGTTTTCAAGGAAGGTGGCTGCAAGTTGTCATGAGCTGTTGATCATTTAACGAACAGAGAGGCATTTCTCCAGGCTGGGATAAATGAACACATTTTGAGAGGCCGCAGCTTTCTGTTCTTCCTCGTCTGAAAAGGCAATTATAAAGTGGTCGCATTGCCTCAATCTATAAACCCTGTGATTACCGTCATTAATAGAGATTACAGTGCACTTCCTGGTCATATTTTAGAGGGTAGCACCCATCCTGGTGTTTATTTCTGCAAGCAGAGATGTGTGGATATAAGGATCCATCTCTTTGCAGACGGTGGGAGGAAGAAGAAACAAATGGAAAATGATGGAGAAGTAGAGGAGCATCACAGCGAGTGTTGCAGGAGTCTTGAAAAAACACAGAATCACAGAATCACCAGGTTGGAAAGGACCCATTGGATCATCGAGTCCAACCATTCCTAACACTCCCTAAACCATGTCCCTAAGCACTTCATCCACCCCTTCCTTAAACACCTCCAGGGAAGGTGACTCGACCACCTCCCTGGGCAGCCTCTTTCTAACACACCTCTTTCTAACTGGAAATGGGATAAAAATCTACCCAACCAACCCTCTCTGTTTGCTGTTCCGTGGTGTGCCCTAAGGAACGAGGGGTTTGGGTCCCTCCCCGCCACCCATGTGCGGAGCTGCACCTCCCCAGCACCGGGCTCGCTTTCCATTTTAATCCTTCTCCATCCTCCTCCTCCCAGGATGAAAGGGAAGGAAAGATTCTCTAATCGGATTCATTCTTTACCAGCAGGAATGGCTCACACGGGCCCTATTTCTCCGGAAAGTGGTTTCCTCTGCGAACATGTGTCTCTCTGTCAGGGCAGCCGTTAAAAGACCTTGTAGCACAATAGAAAACATTCATTGTGAAATCCAAATGCTCATTAGAACACTGAAAGGTGCTTAACAATCTGCAAGCACGTACGGAGTAGTATTTCTCGCACTGGGTCCTCCAGGGTCAGCTCTGCAGACAGCCTGATTTGGCTTCTTGTTCTCCTCCTGTAGCAAAACCTCTCAGGATGTTTCACCCCTGAATCATAGAATGGTTTTGGTTGGAAAGGACCTCAAAGCCCATCCAGTCCCACTCCCTGCCATGGGCAGGGACAGCTCCCACTGGATCGGGGGCTCCAAGCCCCATCCAACCTGGCCTGAAACCCCTCCAGGGATGGGGCAGCCCCCACTGCTCTGGGCAACCTGGGCCAGGGCCTCCCCACCCGCACAGCAAAACATTTCTCCCTAAGATCTCATCTCAATCTCCCTTCTTGCAGCTGAAAACCATTCCCCTTGTCTTATCCCTGCGCTCCCTGATCCAGAGCCCCTCCCCAGCTTTCCTGGAGCCCCTTTTTATAGGAGAAGCTGCTTTAAGGTCTCCCCGGAGCCTCCTCTTCTCCAGGGTGAACAACCCCACCTCTCTCAGTGTGTCCTCATAGCAGAGGGGCTCCAGCCCTCAAATCGCCTTTGTGGCCTCCTCTGGACCTGTTCCAGCAGTTCCATGTCCTCCTTATGTTGGGGATTCCAGAACTGAACACAGGACTCCAGGTGGGATCTCATCAGAACCCCTTCCCTCACCCTGCTGCCCACGCTCCTTCGGATGCAGCCCAGGACTTGATCGGCCTCCTGGGCTGTGAGCACAACCCTGTCCTGCAGAGGACCCCATCTTCCTGATCCCTGACCTGCAGAGGACCCCGTCTTCCTGATCCCTGACCTGCAGAGGACCCCGTCTTCCTGATCCCTGTCCTGCAGAGGGGCTGCGAGGCTTCGGGGAGCTCCTTTGCCCACCCCACTCATCTTTGACTTCATTATAGAGTAACGAGGCCAATAAGGCGCAGCGCTACGAGATGATCTATCACTTGTCCCAATCCTTAGGGATTAAAGGACTTTAAGGTAAACCAGATTATTAGTTAAACATTGGTGTGTTTGTGGTTGAATAATTACTCTACCTGCACTCCTCTTCAATCAGCATCCTGGGCTGAAATCGCCGTGCATCATAAATACGGGTTTTTAGCCTGGCTCTTTCGCAGCGGTCCTTGGAGACAGTAGAGGGAATCAATAATAACTTTAGGAGCTGGCAGGTTTCAGGCTGCTTGAGCTCCTGAAATCAGAAACCTCCATCACCGGAGACACAAGCTGAAAGGACAAGGGAATGCCAATGAAAAGGTTGGTTCCACATTCACTTAACTCAAGGATAAAAGGCACAAAATGCTGAGATTAATGTCCCGCTTCTCACATCCCCCCTTAGTGGGTGTTTAGGAAGTGCAGGCTGAAAAATGCTTTGCAAATTCTGATTCTTTTGGTTTCTCCGCAGCAGATAAATGTGCTCTGTACGAAGGCAAAGGGCCCGCGTGTGGATGGGGACGCAGCAGGGGTGCGGAGCAGCAGAGTCGGGCTGTCCGTGTGCTCTAGCGAGGGCTGGGCACCAAAACAGCTGCGTTTCCCAGGGCTGGGGAACTCACGTGGGTGGTGAGTGGATTTGGCTTCATCTGTTTTGGCGACCTCCTTGCTCTCTGCAGCTCCAAAAGGAGGTTGCGGTGGTGTGGTACCTCTTCTCCCAGGTAACAAGTGGTGGGATGAGAGGAAATGGCTTCAAGTTGCTCCAGGGCAGCTTTAGATTGGATATTAGGAACAATTTCTTTACTGACAGGGCGGTGAAACCCTGGCAGAGGCTCCCAGTGGGGAGTCTCCATCCCTGGAAGGGTTCAAAACACCTGTAGATGCGGCGCTTTAGGGACAGGGTTTAGTGGCTGTGTTGGTGTTGCGTTGATGGTTGGACTGGATGATCTTAGAGGTCTTTTCCAACCTTAGTGATTCCATGATTCTATGATCTGATAAGCAGACTGGCTTTTTATGCAGGAAATCTCTTTAGCCTTGAGGGGATGAGACCAAATATGAGTAGGTGAGTGCCTGGAAGCCCCAAAGGAGCTGTGCGTGAAGGGACAGGAGGGTCTGCGTGTGTGTCCATGCGTGCCCTGCAGGAGCGTCGGGGTGTGAAGACACATGTAACCGAGTTTATCAGGTATGATTGTTCAGCAGAAAGGAATAGAAAAGCAAGTGGTACATTCCACAGTGGGCGTGGATCAATAGTTTTGTAAATAATAATACTTTTGTAGTAAAGGCGTCTGGGTCTGTGTATATATAAACGGGAATTTTCAGCTGAGAAAGCGTCCTCCGTTTTGTGTGTCAGCAGGAAGCTGTTTCCTGCTCCTTTTTCTGTCACTTTGTGCTATTTGTGGGCTCTCGTACCTGGGATGCAATCATTCACAGCTTTTTTTCTCTCTAACGGGATCGCTTTAATTCCTAAAATAACCCGTTTAGTTCTTCTGCTGGGCAATGAGCAACTGCTGGGCCTTTCAGTGCTTCCTTCTCCTGCGAGCTGAGCTCTGGGCAGCTCCGAGGAGCCCCTGCTGCCGCCAATGGGCTCCCTGTGCGAGATGGGGCAGTGCGGGGCGAGCGGGTGGCCCCGGCGTGCGTCCCGTGTGCCGTGGCTGCTGCTTAGTGCTGAGATTTGTTTCTCTTGCATACCCAGTAAATTGGCGCCTTAAGGACACGTCCAACCATGGCGAACCCTCCTCAATGATCTGTAGGTGGGCACAGGACTTTGGCTTAGGGGTTGCCTTTCCTCACCTATTCCATTAGAGAGAAGTTGGTTGAGCTCAGGCTCTGCTTTGGGCTGGTGCTGGGAATCACAGCGACCCAGAGGAGCTCCATTAGCCCCTTCCTCAGAGGAGAGTGGCTTCTAATGGCAAAACTGCTGAGGGACAGGCTGGGTACCAGGGCTCAACCTGCACCACTGAAGCCATCTCCATCCTCTGGTCCTGGATAACTTGGCACAGGGTGCCCACGGCCAGCGCAGGGTGCCCATGGCCAGCGCAGGGTGTCCACGACCAGCACAGGGTGCCCACGGCCAGCACAGGGTGCCCACGACCAGTGCAGGGTGCCCACAACCAGCACAGGGTGCCCACAACCAGCACAGGGTGCCCACGGCCATCGCAGGGTGCCCACGGCCAGCGCAGGGTGCCCACAACCAGCGCAGGGTGCCCACGGCCAGCGCAGGGTGCTCACGGCCAGCACAGGGTGCCCACGACCAGCACAGGGTGCCCATGGCCAGTACAGGGTGCCCACAACCAGCACAGGGTGCCCACGGCCAGCGCAGGGTGCTCACGGCCAGCACAGGGTGCCCACAACCAGCGCAGGGTGCCCATGGCCAGTACAGGGTGCCCACGACCAGCACAGGGTGCCCGTGGCCCCTCTGCCCACCGTGGTTCAACCCCAACCCTCTGCAGTGCCCGCGGGCACCGCTGCCAGCAGAGCTGCTGCTCTTGCCTTTCCTCAGGAGCTGAAGTGATTCAGTGCATCCCAGCAGCTCACCCAGGGATATTAAAGGAAATATCTCAACCACTTTAAGCTATTTTAAGAATAGGGAGGAAAAAATACGAGCTATGAGATCGGAGCGTGGCTGTAACCTTGCTGAGTAAACCCAAGGTTGCAGCATGCGAAGCACCGAGTCCATTCAGCGTTGCTGGGAGCTGGGTCCTATTCCTCTTTTTCTCTCGCTGATTTATATTATTGCTGAGGAATGAAGTGTTAAAAGTAAATCAATAAATTGCGGGCAGGCTCTCTGTGGCCAGCAGGAGCTCTTTGTCACGTTGCAGTGTCAGGTCAGGCAGCAGCTGTGGTTTAGTTTAGGTTCTTGCAAACCCACCGGCGCGATGCTCAGGTCCGGGCACTGTGCGAAGCACTCGCTACTTTCTCCATTTCATTCTTCATTCCCTCCCGACCACGGCCACGTGTGCTCTGTGCCGCAGATGCCAGCGGGGACGGTGGAAGAGATCTGAAGGCATCTGGAATGGTGCTTCCCAAAATAGCTCGGTGACATTAATGGGCCAGATCAAAGGGAAAAGGGTTGGAAAGCAGCCGTGGGTGAAGGAATGCGTGAAAGGTAGAGTGGGAAATCATGTCAGTGAGGGATGAAGGAGAGGGCCAGGAAGGGAGGACCCTGCTGAGCCCTGCCAGGAGCCAGCCGAAGCAAGTGAAATGCAAGGATGGGAGGAGGCAGAGGCTGGGGGGACCTTCCCCGGGAGCCCAAGGATGGGGACAGAGGCACCCAGCAACAGTCACTTAATGATATTCTTTCCCTCTGCTCCACTCTCATGAGATCCCACCTGGAGTCCTGTGTCCAGTTCTGGAATCCCCAATATAAGAAGGACGTGGAGCTGTTGGAACGGGTCCAGAGGAGACCACGGAGACGATCTGAGGGCTGGAGAACCTCCCGTATGAGGCCAGGCTGAGAGAGGTGGGGTTGTTCAGCCTGGAGAAAAGAGGGCTCCAGGGAGACCTTAGAGCAGCTTCCGGTGCTGAAAGGGGCTCCAGGAAAGCTGGGGAGGGGCTCTGGATCAGGGAGGGCAGGAAGAGGATGAGGGGGAAATGGTTTTCAGCTGCAAGAGAGGAGATTGAGATGAGATCTTAGGGAGAAATGTTTTGCTGTGAGGGTGGGGAGGCCCTGGCCCAGGTTGCCCAGAGCAGTGGTGGCTGCTCCATCCCTGGAGGGGTTCCAGGCCAGGTTGGATGGGGCTCAGAGCACCCTGATCCAGTGGGAGGTGTCCCTGCCCATGGCAGGGGTGGGACTGGATGGGCTTTGGGGCCCCTTCCAACCCAAACCACTCCATGATTCTCAGTCTGTCTGAGTCGAAAGCTGCCGTAGCTCAGCTCTCTGGCGGTATCAGGAGCCCCGTGCCAGCGCGGAGGGGCTGCCTTTCATCTTTGCAATCTCCCGAGTATCCTCTAGGACTCCTTTAATCACTTTTCTAGTCTCACCACACTGAGAAGATGATCCACGGTGCTCTAAGCCATGTGCTCAGCGAGGGTGTTGGGGTCCCGGGGGCTATGGAATATTGATGGGAAATTATGCAGGTGGTTGAAAGCTTGCTGCTGCTTTTGTCCCCCCCTAAGAAATCCTGGTCCTTTTGTAACCCCAAGCAAAACAGTTTAAATAGATCAAGCCTTGCTTCCAACGTAGCTGGCAGTGTGACTTTCCCCAAAATAGAGGGTGTTATTTCAGAATACATCATGCCGTGTCATTTGTTGGGATTCTTTCCCATTGACAGATGTCAGCCCAGACAAATCGTCCTCCCGCTCCCTTCCCACATCAATCTCGGTGCCGCTGAGGCTTTGACCTTCACCTGGCAGAGCTCGCTGGGCACCTCTGAGGATGGCAAATGCCAGAATTAGCTCAGAAATATGGAAAGAGCAGGGGGGCTGTGGCTGGACATGCTGCTCAGCAGCGGGAATTCCTGCCCAGGTCCTGCTCAGACCCCCATCTCCCCAACACAAACACCCCAGCTCTGCCTCGCTGCCAGGGCTGCAGCCCCAAGGGCGGCGTGGAGACAGATCTTTGCTCTTCCCAGTGCTGGAATTGGCGTGGCTCATTCTGGGGAGTTAAATGCTGATCTTGCCAGTCTGGTGCCGACTCCCTCTGCTCAGCACGGTTTTCATTCCTGTCCTCCTTGATTACTTGAGTTTGACAGCTCTTATTCATCCTCCCTCCCTGGCCAGCAACCTTGGCATTCAGCTCAGTCCTCCTCTCCCGAGGATGGTATTAATTAGACGGTGAAACTGTTGCTGTGCTACCACGGCTGGAAACCTTGGCAGCCGGTGACCTGTGCTCTCCCCGGAGCATGGAGGCTCTCGCCGCTCCCCTGCGCCCGCTGCCGCGATTTCACTACTGGGTACAGACCAACCCTCTCTGACAGCCGCCTCTGCTGCTGCCGCTCCCACGTAGAGCCACGAGGGCATCAGTAGGGCAGCAGGTGAGGGTTTTGCAAAGATCTCAGAACAAGAAAAGGTGCCTTTTGTGGCCAAATCTCATCCTAGTGTTTCCCTGCTTGGAGCTGAACGCACCCAGACCGAAACGGCAATCCCTCATCCCCGAGTTCTGCATTCAGGTTCACCCGTTTGGGTGAATTTAGCCCTCATTTTGATACATCACAGCTTACTAAATGGAGTTTGAGACTCTGAGGCCTGATTGTAGGGAATGCTTGTATGGATTTTCAGATTGGAGCTGCTTTTCTATTCCTTTCCTGTAATTGCAAACATCCCGTTTTTAGCGATACTGAGCCCAAAGCCCACACTGATTTTTTACCTTTCTAAACAGCCAGAGAAGGCTGTGAAGAGATTTTCCTCCCTGGCAGCGCATTTCTGGGGCAATTCAGCTCCTTCTGTCTGAAAGCCCAAAAGTGATGCTGAGCCGCCTTCACCTCACTTTGCTGCTTGAGAGCAAAACTTGGTTTTATACACAAGTATTTTGTGAAATGTACCAAAAAAAAGAGGAAATCCAAGGCTTTATCTTGTTTGAATCACGGTCCAGAGTCATTTGTTACAGGGAATAAAATCATGAGTTGCTTGCAAACACAACAGCGAGTAAACGGGAGGAGAGGAGGGAAGGGATAGAATCAAAGGGGGATGTGTCGGGGTTGTGAGATGCTGCCCTGCTCTGCGCTTTCTGCCTCGTGGAGGACCAAACCCAGCCCAGGCTGCAGCGCTCAGCTGAGATGAGAAGGGACGGTGCAGCAGAGAAGACGCCCAGCTAGGCAACGGGCAACAGGATTGTGTATGAATGAGGAGTTTTCCTTTCTAATCTCATAATTGTCATAAAAATAGAGCAAGTGCAGACACCTGAGGGACCTGATTGCTGTGCCCTGATTGCTGCTCACCACGGGCAACCACAGAGATGGTTTCATGATCAGCTGGGGGTGTCCGCACCCCTGTATTTTTGAAATATTTGGAATTCTTATGTAGTGGAGTACTTTAACCTTTCCTACCGAATGCATTTGGAAGATAAGTTGCCTACATTTCACAAGCGAAAGACTGGATTTTTCAGGTCTTTGCGGGTTCCCTGAGTTCTTTGCAGCCGTCTCATTGCTGTGTGGCCGCATCGGTCCCTGCAGAGGGCAAAGCGTTTGTGTAGGGGAACCAAACACATCTCGAGGTAACAGGGTTTGAGGGGACACTGCGAAAGCCACGTGCCCCTCACTAGAAGAAAGATATTGAGGTCCTGGAGCGTGTCCAGAGAAGAGCGAGGAAGCTGTGAAGGGGCTGGAGAATGAGTCTTATTGAGGAGCGGCTGAGGGGATGGATGGGGTTGTTTAGCCTGGAGAAGAGGAGGCTGAGGGGCTCTCCTACGATGCTCTCTACAACAACCTGAAAGGAGGTTGTAGGGAGGTAGGAGTTGGTCTCCCAAGTGATAAGACAAGAAAGAATGGCCTTAAGCTGTGTCAGGAGAAGTTCAGATTGGACAATGGGAAAAATTTCTTCACAGGAAGGGTTCTCGGGCACTCGCAGAGGCTGTGCGGGGATGCGGTTGAGTCCCCATCCCTGGAGGGGTTCAAAAGCCAGGCCGACAAGGTGCTCAGGGATGGCTCGCTAGTGGACAGGTACTGTTGGAGTTGATGATCTCGAAGGTCTTTTCCAACCTAATGATTCTATGATCGAATCAGTTCACACAGCATCAACTTCTTGTGTTCCTTCACGTCTCCCGGAGAGAGGAATGCACCTCATAATGCTCAACAAGTCCTGGAAACATAAAGACAAAGCTCTCTCTTTCCTCCAGCAAGATGCTGCTGCTATTTAAGGTCTATTATCCTTCCTCTGCTCACACATTGCTGCCATTAGTGTTATAAATGGGCTGGGTATACAGAGAGGAGAAGAGACCCCCAGGGTAGCAATTACTAGAACCGAATTGTCTGATGCAAAAGGCAGCATTACCCTGATGTAATTTGATCATCAAATAAATTGCGTTGCCCATAAACTTGCTGAACGGTACGGTTTCCCCCACAGTTGTTTCCATGCGTTCGAAGCCAAAAGCTCTGCGGGGCAATCGCCCGTCTCCGTCTGGCTGTGGCCACGGCCGCACCGAGGACAATTGTCATGGAACATGAGCCAATGAATATTCATAATGAGATTAAACTCCTCTTTGACGCAGGGCCAATGCTCGTCCTTCCCTTCCTGGATGAGAAGAGTGCGGAAAACGTGCCTATGGTTTGGAGCAGGAGCTCTTGGGGCTCTCTTGGGCACATGAAGGTTGTGTGGGCTCCTGTCCCCTCCTGCACCACGGCCCCTCCTCGCAGGGGCAGAGTGCCCAGAGGGGCCAAACCCGGCTCTGGGCTTGGAAACCCCGCCGGTCCCCCCAGGACATCACCCCCAGCCTGATCCCACCAGCAGAATGAGCATCTCGGGCGCTGAAATCGCAGTCTTGGTTCCAGGTGTCTCAGTTCACCTGCTCTGATCACAGCTTTCTTTCCAGGCAGGTAAATAACAGGCGATCGAACCTGTCCGTGATGCTGTTACAGCTTCAGATCGGGGTTTGTGTGGGGATCCTGCAGGGAAAACAGCACTGAGAAGTGGTGTTTATGCACCAGGACGCTCTGATACTGAACCAACCTCCTGTGTGATGCTAGGAGGCATCGATGGATCTTAGATTAAACTGAAACTCCAGTTAATTGCAGTTGTCAGAAATTCCAGTGTTTAAAGTGAGCAGGGCGGGTGCTGGCCTGGCCGCTACCTTCTTGGTTTTCTTGCAGTTCGTTGCTACAGCCATTCCCCCTAGAACAATCACTCCAGGCCCTTGTAAAGACCCCATCCAACTTGGCCTTGAACCCCTCCAGGGATGGGGCAGCCACCGCTGCTCCGGGCAACCTGGGCCAGGGCCTCCCCACCCTCAGTAAGTGAAGAATTTCTTCCTAATGTCTAATCTAAATCTTCTCCCTTCCAATTGAAAGCCATTCCCTTTAGACCTATCACTCCATGCCCTTGTAAGAAGCCCCTCTCCAGCTTTCCTGGAGCCTCTTTCGGCACTGGAAGCTGCTTTAAGGTCTCCCCACAGCCTTCTCCAGACTGAACGACCTCAACTCTCTCAGCCTGTCCTCATAGCAGAGGGGCTTTAGCCCTTGGATCATCTTCATGGTCTCCTCTGGTCCCGTTCCAACAGTTCCATGTCCTTCTTATATTGAGGATTCCAGAACTGGACGCAGGACTGCAAGTGAGGTCTCACCAGAGAGGAGCAGAGGGGCAGAATCCCCTCCCTCTCCCTACTGGCCATATATGTGTGCTTTTTCCCCCAATTCTCACATCCTTTCTTCTAGGTTTGAGGAAACGCGATAACAATATTTTACCGCAGGTTACAATTGTGCTGACAGGAAAATAACTGGGAGTGGTCGGGGTGCTGGAGTGCCAGTAGGCGGTAGTTTGTCCATAAAGCAGTTGAAAGGCAGGTCCCAAGGGGTAATTAGCGCTCCCCAGAGCCGTGTACAACCACTCGGCAAGAAAAGAGTGGGCTCGCTGCAGTGTCATTACCTCCTGGTCCTTCATGCCAATTTTCTGATTAATAACATCCCGAGCCACTTGATGCACTATTGATTCTAAATTCGATGAAAAGAACTGGCAGCAGCCGGTGAAACCACATCATTTTTTGTCTGAAAATACGAGGCAGCAGTAGGTTTCCAGGCAGGGTGAGGTGGTGGGAAAGCCACAGAGGAATCTAAAACAAAGGGGAATGGTTTTAAACTAAAAGAGGAGGAGTTTAGACAAGATCCAAGGATGAAATTTTTTATGCTGAGGGTGGTGAGGCACTGGCACAGGTTGCCCGGAGAGGTGGTAGATGCCCCATCCCTGGTAACATTCAAGGTCAGGTTGGATGGGGCTTTGAGCAACCTGACCTGGTTGAAGAAGTCCCTGCTCGCTGCAGGAGGGTTGGATGGGATGACCTTCATGGTCCCTTCCAACCCAAACCATACTATGATTCTATAACTTTCCATGGCCAACCCTCCACAGGACAGCTCTACGTGGCCATGAGGCCAACCCAAACCCTCCCCACACAGAGTTGTCCCTGTGGAGAGTGGGCCACGTAGAGTTGTTGGGCAGAGGTTAACCACTGGGTAGAGTTGTCAGGTGGAGAATTGGCCACCACAGAGAATTTGATGCAGAGAGTTGGGCGGGGAGAGTTGTCCCTTTCCACCCCTGGAGAGCTGATATCCTCCTGTAGGGGAGAGACTGGGTTTCCTCCGTGGTGATGTGATCTCCTGCTCTCCTGGGCTTCAGACAGCAAAGGCAGCGCTGTGTCCCTTGGAATTTGGTGGCATTTCTGAGGTCTCCATGCTGTTATGGAGACTGCTCTGCATTAAAGGAGAAACCTCACTTTGTTTATGTGGCTACAATACACGAGCACAAGGGGTTTGCCGAGCTCCCTGCCATGGACTTCTTTAATATTAAGCGGAACAATCATCTTCTGCATTGCTGAAAGCAGAACAAGAAGAACGAGGTGGGATTTTTTTTTTTTGCCAAAGAACCGGGCTTTTAAAGTGTCAACATTTTCCCCGCCAAGAGAGTTTGTTGATGGTTTAAAACGCTCCACCAAATCTAACGCCAAGAGAGAGAAATCGCCTGCTGGTTTTCTTCATTCCCAGCTGCTCAGTGGTTAGAGGAGAGGCGAGGGGAAAGGTGTGAGAGGCACAAGCGCTTCGGGGGGTTGCACGGGAAAGGAAGCCCAAGCCATAAACAAAAGCTGTTCAGTCCTGTTAACAACCGAGGAGAGAAAGGCAAATACATAACAGCGAGCAGAAGGCAGCGCGGAAAGCGTAGAGAAGCCAAGAAATATTGAGCTTTGATCCAGAGAGAATATTTCAACAAAGAGCGAATGCTTTGCAAATATTCCGTGCCGGCAATAGCCAAAACAGATGGCAAAGGAGGAGAAACAGCACGTCCCGTTAGTGCTGGGTGGGCAGGAGGAACGGGTTAATGGGTTTGCAGGAAAAGCTGCATTGGGAAAGGCGTCCTTTGCTGGTGTAAAGCTTCGGCTGAAGTCAGTTCTCCGCTGGAGCTGCCACCAGTGGCGCCTCTGAACTGGGAAGCTGCCGGCTCCTTCTCACAGCTGCATCCTGCGAGGCGCTGAGCTGGGGAGGATGGGAAGCCTTCGGTTTCTTAGAATGACGAAGGGAAACAGCAAAGTGAGATTTTTCTGTTTTCTGGCAGGGAGTTGCAGTCACTCCGAGCTGGATTTTCAAGAGGTGACAGAGGAGCTGTCAGGAGAAAGGGAGAGGGACTGAAAGTGTTGCTCTGGGTAAAGCCAAAGCTGTGAGTGCTCAGCTCCATCAAACCTCTGGATGGGAGGTGATTTATAACCCAGATGTTCCCATTTTCTCCTTCTCTACCTGTTCAAAGCCACAGCCCCACCACTCTTGGCCCACTTTGCTGGGGCAGTGTCACGCAGGTCACCCACGAGCTGTGCTGACACCTCCCGCGAGCGCAGCGCAGGGGCTTTAATCACAGAATCATGGAATGGTTTGGGCTGGAAGAGACCTCAAAGCCCATCCAGTCCCACCCCAACCATGGGCAGGGACACCTCCCACTGGATCAGGGGCTCCGAGCCCCATCCAACCTGGCCTGGAACCCCTCCAGGGATGGGGCAGCACCACTGCTCTGGGCAACCTGGAGAATTTCTTTCTCATGTCTGGAGTGATGTCTAATCCTCCGCATCCTGCACCGAGTGGCACCACGCTAGCAAGGAGCCCCAGAGCTGGCATAAGCACATGCAAATGTGATGAGCTGAGAATTAATAAATGCCCAAGAAACAAATAAATATGCAAAAAAAGGAGTGTACAGGAGGCATTCACAGGAGTCACAGTCCTGTCGGAGCCGGCCCGACCTGCCAGCCTCACAAGCATCCTCTAATAAAGGAGAATAAAGGAGGTTATCTCTCTGCTCTATTGAGACCTTCAAATTTTCATCGTAATGGGACATGGTGCTTGACAGATTGAGCTCCACTGAACAGCTCATTGTAAATTCAAATGCAGGCTCAGGGGCTTATTCAAGCCACTGAGCCTATTTTCTTCCCTTGTTTGCTGGCTGAGCAGGCGGCTGCTGGGAGTGATGACTGTGCGGTTTGTCAGCATCGCTTTCCTGAACATCAGGCTCTAATCTCTCTGCAGCCTCTTGCGCTCGCCTGCCTCCCACCCAAACAGGCGTGTGTGCAGGGGTAGGAGCTGCACGGATTGAAAAGGGAGATGCAGAGGATGGAAAGAATGCCAGGAGAGCAACACGTAGACTCGTATTCCTATAGAGCTTTAATTGCACACGTGCAGTGGGCGGAAAGCCAGGACGTAGGGTCTGCGTTTGGAAGGAAGCAGGCAGGGTTTGCAGCGGGGGGCAAGGGAAACAAAGGTAGGGACGCAGGTTGGGGGCAGCCCCAGGGCAGAGCCACCAGCCTGGTGGTGCAGCAGGGTCTTGTTCAGCTGGGGCGTTGTCTGGGGCAGGGGAAGCAGTGAGTTCCAGCCTGGGCTGCAGCGTGGGGCCAGCAGGGCCAGAGGCTGTATGGCAGCCGAGCCTCTGCCCGCTCCAGCTGGCAGGAGGTGGGCTGCGGGTCTTGGCTCTGCTGGGAAAACACCTTTTCTTGTGCCTTCCTCCCCAGGCTGGTGTTCAGCCACAATGTCAGTCACTCAGTGACTGCTATTTTCCCATCTTGGGGTTCTAGCTGAGTCTCCCAGAGCAGTTTACCCGAATACTCAGGATTCTTCCAGTTCCACATCTCCTGTGTTTCCAGCACGAGGCGTCTCCAGCCCGTGGCAGTCGCAGCCGGGCTGTGCCCCTGCAGGGAAGTCACCTTTCTTGGCTGCAGAAAGGCACAAACTGCTCTCATTTAGGGCCCAAAGCATTTCTCAAAGCCATATCCCAGCGTGCCCAGAGAAGGAGGAAGAGTGCAGCAGCCGTTGGAGCTGCAGCAGCACCCGCTGCCACCAGCCCTCTGTTCCGCGTGCCCTCGGGAGCTCTGGACACAGAGCAGGAGCTCTGAACAGTGAGAAAAAAGCCTTTAAAGTGTGGTCTCCTGGGCAGTGAGCTCTGCAGAGCAGCGGTGGAGGGCTCAGCGGACCTGGGGTAGTTACTGGAAATACCTGGAATTGTGTAGCAGGGGACCTCAAAGCCCTTTCCATGCCTGCACAGTGCCTCGCAGGCCAGAGATTCTTTTCATTCCTCTTCCTCATCTCATTAAAATCAGGCCCAGGCTTCTGAGCACAAAAGACACATCGATTCCTCAAAAAATTGAAAAGGAAAAAGCCAGTTGCCTCTTAGTGGTTGGAATTCAGTTCCTCCCGTGGTAGATGTTGGTCCCGTTCAGCAGAGGGAGGCCAGGGTTTTTCTTTTAAATGGGTTTTGCCTTGTGAAAAACCAGACCAAAACTTTTGCTGCCTTATTTATGGCTCCAGATTTCCAGCAGTCTCTGGGATATGAATTATGTAGGAGACGCATAGCAAACGAGCTGAAGCCCTGGCAGGTTTGAGCACAGGCAGAGCAGTCCCTGTGCCAGGCATCCATCCGCCCGCGGCAGCTCACTCTTGTCCCCCTCATCCTCCAAAGAGCGTCTCACTGGGAACATGGGGACTTTCTGAGACCTGGAAAAGCTCAGAGGACAAAGAGGGGCTGTAACCTCGGTGAGCCCCTGTGCCCCAGGGAGGCTCTACAGCCTTAAGAGCGCTGATGCGGGTGGGTGGCGGATGGGATCGTACAGCCATGCCCTCCATCCAAACAAATCCAATGTGACCCAGGGATAGAAATCCAGCCACAAAAGGGAGTGAATTCTCTCCTCTCATGGAGTTCGACAGGGCCAAGGGCAAGGTCCTGCGCCAGGGTGAGGGGAACCCTCGCTATCGGTACAGGCTGGGAGACAACGTGATTGAGAGCGCCCCGTGGAGAAGGACTTGGGGTGCTAGGGGAGGAGAAGCTCGACGTGAGCCGGCAACGTGTGCTCACAGCTCAGAAACCAACCGTGTCCTGCACTGCATCAGAAGCAGTGTGGCCAGCAGGGAGGGAGGGGATTCTGGGATCTCTCTCATGAGACCTCACCTGGAGTCCTGGATCCAGTACTGGAATCCCCAACATAAGAAAGAAGTGGAATTGTTGGAATGGGACCAGAGGAGACCACAAAGATGATGTGAGGGCTGGAGCCCCTCTGCTATGAGGACAGGCTGAGAGAGTTGGGGTGGTTCAGCCTGGAGAAGAGAAGGCTCCAGGGAGACCTTAGAGCAGCTTCCAGGGCTGAAAGGGGCTCTGGGAAAGCTGGGGAGGGGCTTTTTACAGGGACACGGAGTGATATGTCTAGAGGGAATGGCTTTAAATTGGAAGGGGGAAGATTTAGATTAGACATTAGGAAGAAATTCTTCATGCTGAGGGTGGGGAGGCCCTGGCCCAGGTTGCCCAGAGCAGTGGTGCTGCCCCATCCCTGGAGGGGTTCCAGGCCAGGTTGGATGGGGCTTGGAGCCCCTGAGCCAGTGGGAGGTGTCCCTGCCCATGGCAGGGGTGAGACTGGATGGGCTTTGAGATCCCTTCCAACCCAACCCATTCCATGATGCAATGATTTATGACTGGGAGCCTGGCAGCTGCCCTGACTTTCTCAGCACACCATTGGGTCTCGGTCGCTGGCATTTTGTACGTACTTTGGTTTTTTTAACCCAATGTTCTACCATTTTTTTTTTTGTTTAAATCCACATTTCAGCTTGCATTTGTGTGCGCTGGGGAATAAGAGAAAGGTTTTATTGCTTGCATTATTTATGAATGGTATAATTTCAGGGCATCTGCATTAAAATAGGGTTCCAACTGGAAAATAATATTAAACAAGATAAATGTGTGTATTTGCTTCATAAATCCATAAAACCTGATTAACAATGATGCCCGTAATGCTTGTTTCATCATTAGAGAAGACTTCCTGTGTCTGTACGTGGCGCTGGATGCTTTGATGCATTAGGGCTGTGCCTTGCAAAGCTGCTCGGTTCACCCTGAACTCTGCAGTGCAGCAGGCTGTGCTTTAATCAAGGGGTTGCTTTGGGGTTTAATTATCATTATTTCCTTTGTCTCTGAATTTTGGAGCTGGTTATCAATACAAGAGATTGAAATGTGACTGTATTCTGCCGTGACTTCCCCAAGCCACGAGTCCTGCCTTCTCTTCTCAGGTTTCCTCACTGGCTTTGTGGCTTTTCCGTCCCGCTCCTTGCAGGGAATGCTTTCTGACAAACGTTCCCCCTTCCCTCTCTCTGCACCAGGATGCATTTCTGTGAGCTGACAACCCACTGGGCGCTGCAACAGCCAGAAAATAGAGTTTGCTCTCAATTTCCCAGCATTATTTGTAACAAAGACTGATTCCAAAGCGAAGCCTGAAGAGCAAAGGGCAGCTGAGGACGTTGCCTTGGGTACCGTTAATGAACTGCCAGCCCCCCCCCCCAGGTCTCTGTGCTGTGCCGAGCGCTGGTGGTTCATTTCCTCGAGAAAAGGGTTTATCAGTCCGGAGGGGACGGAGCCGGTGAGCCCTGAAGGTTCCTCGGAGGCCGTGTGGCAGAGGTTGGTGATGTTGTGCACGTTGCAAAACCCTCATCCCCAGAGCCCCTGAATCTAAACTGGAGCTCTCGGTGGAGTCACTAAACCCTGAGTGATGCTGGGCAGCTGTCAGAGACGAAAGAAGCTCCCAGGAGGATGGAAACAGTGGCTGCTCAGGGAAAGAAGAAAATATTTTAGATAAGAAAAATAAAGGGATCTTGGGAAATTCATATGCAGCTCTCAGTGAAACAGCAAGCGAGTCTCCCTTGCAGTGAGACTTTCCATATGGCTCCTCCGCGAGTGGCGATAGAGAGAATTTTCTGCTGAAAGAATATAAGCCTGGAGGTGCAAACTTCAAAGGGGCTGAACTCTGTATCCAGCAAGAGCCTTATGTGCATCCAGGAGCTGAGAGAGCAAGCGTTGATAAAGCACTTCAAACCCTCGCCAAGCCTGTGATCAGGTTTCTCCTGCAGCTCTGCAGCGGTAGGAGATGGGGCTTTGGCCAGTGCTGGTGGGGACGCAGAAATCACACTGGAGAGGAAGGCGAGGGCGGCACAAGTGTCAGGGCAGGGGGTGGCACTGGGTGGGTTAAGGGAAACACTTGGGGAGCAGCTGGAGCTCACCGGCACCAAAACCCCACTGAGGGAGACCCCGAGCAGCGTTCTGGGCTCAAAATCAGGCAGAATATTCATGAGAGATCCACTTTCTTTTGGTGAAGATCTACCTTTCAAGATGTGGGGGGCTCTGAGCTTTTGATGCTCCTAAATGGCCTGAGGTTTTCCAAGATGAGTGGTTCCCAGAGGAGCAGGCAGGCACTGCGGGCTTGAAACACAGCCCGTTATAGCCACGGGATGATCCCCATGGAACTGTGGTCCCTAATTATCTGTTTTTCTATACCCCTGATTGCAGCCATGCGTCCCTCTGCCTCGCTTGAATTATTGGTGTATCCCAAAGAAACACCGGAGCCCAGACAGGTTCTGGGTGAAGAAAGGAGCTGCACAGAGTGGGCAGCAAAAGGCAGAGGAGCAGAAAGGAACGTTTCTTCATGGCATGACGATGCTCAAGAGCCCCATGCGCTTGGTGGTGGCCACCACCACCACGCTGCGATGCTGCTGGCCAGGGGGCAGGCGCGGGGCGTCCCGTCTTAAGGGCAGGATCCTGCTCTGGATCACAGCAGTGTACATCTGCCCCGTGTCCATAGAGAGTACCCAGAGCTCCTGGTGTTCACGACCATTCTTTCACCTCTCCTGGAGCATCGTAAAAGGAGAAGCCACCCTGTTCAGCCCCATAACTGCAGCTGGCGATGACAAATCGAACTGAGCTGAGCCAAAGCTGCAGGAGCCCAGCTTCTGGAAATCAGGCCACCTCGGTCTGGGTGATGCATCCACGCCTTGGCGGTTTGAAGCCTCTGGTTTGGTGCCTTCGTTCCTCCCAGGCACGTGGAGGAGGGGACGCTCACCGCAGCCGCATCGCCGGGGTGCAGTCGGGGCTCGCTGCCCATTGCCTGCGCATCGCCTCCGCTTGCTCGTTCTTTCCCCCTTGGAAAAGTTGCGATGCCGTGTGGCTGGCACATGAAAGAAATCCGAGTTTTCTTGCTGCAAGCCATGAAAAGCAGGCTTCATTCAGCTCCTGAATAATTTAGAATACAAGCCTTTGATTCATTTCATGAGAAAAAGGAAACAAAGTTAGCTGTAACTATAGGCCATTCAAAGCATGGATTGCCAGCAAAAATGTGCAAAGCGCTGTCATGAGAGGATTAATTACATAGATTAAATATTTTATAAGTTAAATAATGTGTATTTTTTGGAGACAAAATGGAATGTCATTTTTCCCCCCAAGACAGGGAAAGTAACTGTATTCACTTCCATTTAGCCCACAGAGCAACACAGGCTCCGCTGACAGAGGAGGATGGATCGGGGTTGTAATTCCCATCTGGCACCCAAATCTATATTCTGAGCAACGTTTTATCTTCTCCCTGAGAGCCCCGCTCCTGGCTTTCAAGTCTCTGTCAGTTGTGAGGTTCTTCTGGGGGGGGAGAAGAAAAGGGTCCTGACAATTGTTACTCTGTCTGTTGTAGTCTTCCAGGATCTGGAAGGAAAATAGGTTGTGCAGTGAGGTTTTAATTATTGTGTTCTTGTCCTGATGGATAATAGCAGAGTCTTGCAAACTGTTTTCCTTTTTCCTTTACAGAAAAAAAGATCTGAAGCCAATTTCTGACTCTGAACTGCCCAGGACACCAAATCCCTCAAGAGAAGAGTTTGCTTGGTGGCACAGGGCACCTCCAGCAGGTTTCCCTGGGGACTCCCTACCAGCGGCACGGATGCAGCTGGGGTTTCCAAACCATCAGGTGGATTTGGCCGCACGAGCTGCCCTGCAAGCCCTGTCCTGAGCAGGACCAGCACTGGAGCCGCAGCGATGCTCAGCCCGAGGGGTGCTGTGACCCCCCTGGAGCCAAGCGAAGAGGCACTTGGCACCACGCTCTGAAATCCACGCTCAGAAGTTTTGTCAGCAGCTTATTTGATGGAGACAGTACACACTTGACTCTCTCTTCTAATTAAAAGCCCCCTCGCTGGGCTGTATCTGCAGGTGCCCGGCCCGGAGCAGGACCACAGATGGAAGCTTGGGTGTTTGCTGCTTGTCCTCCTCTGCACTCACCGAGAACTCATCAGGAGGACAACTGCCAGCCTTTCCCTTTCCTCAGCAGCTCAGGTGAATGAAATAAGTCATTGGGTTAGAGGTGAGCACTGAGAAAAAAAACAAACCCTCTGGGGAGGCTTTGAGGGGGAGTGAACACTGGGATTGGTCTTAAATCGATTCTGCAAAACCGCTGAGCTCGTCGCTGTGGAAGTGTGGGTGCAGGAAAGCTCTGCAGTCTGGGTTCAGGTGTAAAGGGCTCATTACTTTTGAATGCGCTTGGATAAACATTCCTCCACTTATTCACCCAGCTGTGGCGACTCCCACGCTGCTCAGGCACAGACCGGTGGTCGTGCCCGGGGAGCGAGGATGAGCCAGAGCGGGGCAAGCCAGGAAAAGGCTCACCAGGGCCTTCACCTTGGGAACACAACCTTGCTCTCTGCTAAAAAGGCACATTTTTGTCAAGCGGGTGAAACCTGTAAAACACATGGCAAGAGCAGGTGAAAAGGATGATGGCAGTGATCCTGCAATGAGGTGGGAGGAGGTCTCGGGGAGGGGAGAAGCTCATTGGGGTCACCTGCCTCTCCAGAGGGAATAAAACCAGCAGCACAGGCAGGAGGGGGAAGAATGATGTGAGGGTGTTTGTCTGCTTAGCCTGTGAGTAGCTGTTTTTCCTATATGTGCTTCTCTTTTTATGCTTTCCTGGGGGGTTTCTCGTATTTTTTTCCCTATTCAGTGTTGCAGGGATGGTGTTTTGTACCTGTTGTGTCTCAGCAGCGCTTGGGTCTATGATGTTTCCCTTGGCTTGGGTTGCTTTGTTGGTCAGTTGGTCTCCAGGGCGGTTGGTTTAGTTCCCATCAGTGCTCAACTGGGTACTGGCGTCGTGGTTTCCTTTGCTGTGTGTGGAGAAGGGAATCTTTATTGGCACAGGGCTGTCTGAGTACTCAGTAATTACCACTGGAATATCTCTGAGAACAGGAGAGGGGGAAATTCCTCTTGTGGTTGAAGTCCTAGTGCTGCACAAGTGCATGTGAAGAAATGTTGTCCTTGCTCATGAGCTTGTGCTGAGGTGTGTGCTGCGTTACCTCCGATATCCCTTCCCTGGCAGGTCTGAGGGCTCTATCCTCGCCTCCTACCAAGCATGGTGTCCCCATGTTGGTGATAGGGCTTCTCTTTCTGCTTTTTGTTCCACGTTAATGTCTTTCATCATCTGAGCAGAGCCACGGTTTGCTGGAGTTACTTTCCTTCAAACTAAACTGCTTCATCTCAGCTTTGAGCATCAATCTTTGTGCTGGTATTCATTGCTCGATTTGAGTCCCAAACATCTGACAGCTCTTCCATTTTCTTCTTATCGAGAGTGGTTTATTTCCTAAAAGCTAAAAAAAATGAGCAGCCTCCCCATCTTTGCCTCTGTAATCTTCTCCATTTGGAGCTGATGTGTGAAGGAACCTTTGTGAAGCAAAAGAGAGATGGAGCCCAGTAATGATTCTGAGCCGACGCTGCGCTCGCTGCCTGACTCTGGGCGCCAATCTACAGCAATTAAAATATGGTATCTTTTGTTTTACTCTGAGCAATGAGAGTGGCGATGCCGTCATACATACTCGTGCGTGCCTTTCATCGTCTCATGTTTCTTCTGCAAAATAAATTGTGCTTATGCTCTCAAAGTGCTGAAGCAATCGGTGGGGCTGGGATTCGTGTGAGGGAACTGTACAATTAGTTTTCACCCTGATGTGCTGGGACTTGTGATGAAGCGGCCAGGAAGGTAATTTGTGGGTGGATTCAGGAGTCACAGTTAGCGAGTAGACTTCTCAGCTAGAAAGAATCTGCCATTATCGGTGGTTTGATTCAGTGATTTTCCTGTCCTGCCCTGCCAGCTCTGTCCCTGTGGGTCCCTCTCCTCTCGCCGGGCTGTGGCACCATGTACCAGCTCTCCTTGCATCTTGCTCTTCTCGTACCTCCAGATCTCCTGTGACCTCCCTGCTGTGTTTCCCAGCAGCTGTTGCGTTCCCCGCTTGATCCCCGGTGTGCCGAGCTCTCGCCTCTCCCAGCACGGCTGCATCTTGGCACCCTTGGGCTGCTCGAGAGCATCCTTTGGCAAACACAGAAGCGGCGTGTAGGAAGTCGGAGAGCAGGGGGATTGAAACTAGATGACAATGGAATAGTTAGGGTTGGAAGGGACCTTAAAGATCATCCAGTCCCACCCCCTGCCATGGGCAGGGACATCCCACTGGATCCGGCTGCCCAAAGCCCCATCCAACCTGGCCTGGAACACCTCCAGGGATGGGGCAGCCACAGCTTCCATGGGTCAGGGCCTCCCCACTCTCATGGTGGAGAAATTCTTCCTAATGTCCACTCTAAATCTGCCCCTCTCCAGTTTGTACCCATTCCCCCTTATCTTATCCCCACAAGCCTTTGTAAACAGCTCCTCTCCAGCTTTCCTGGAGCCCCTTCAGGCACTGGAAGGTCACTATAAGATCTCCTCTGAGCCTTCTCTTCTCCAGGCTGAACAACCCCAACTCTCTGTCTAGTGATCTCTAAGGTCCCTTCCAAACTAATCTGTGATTTGATGATGGAGCAGCAAACCGTCCTCTGCCCGGGGGCTGCTGCGAGCCCTGCCTGGTCCGGGCATTCCCACTGGGTGTGGGACCCCTGCCTTGGCCACGCGTACACACGTGCACTCTTTATGCTTCAGTAACCTCAGTCTTTGTCCCGTTTGTGCCCCTCTCCCCTTGAGAAAAGGGAGTAAAGAGGCAATTTGCTTTGGAAAATTACAATTTACGTTATTGATTGAGTAAAAAGGAACTGTTTTATTAAAAATTACAGTCCTGCGTGCTTCTTCTCCTTTACAAATATCCTATTACATGCTCGGAGACCACCCACACGCCTTGCCGCTTTCACGTTTGCCCTGCAATCTTTCATGCCGGTTGACTTTTCATTTCCAAATCCCTTTTTGCATTAAGCACAGACCCACACACTCTGACCCATTTTCCTTTGAAATAAATCAGAAGCCGATGCCAGTGACGACTCGAGGTGTTCTGCAGAATTTGTAAACAGCGCCGGAGTCTTGTGGGAAATGTCACAAAGTGTTGGGCTGAATTTAAGTAGTTTTTCAGCTTAACTGTCCCCGTTCCTGTAGGCAGCCTGACAGCGGTTCTGCCCCTCATGGTGTGGTCGGTCTCTGGGGGAGCTCGGCTCGTGCGGGCTCACACGGCGACCTGCAGCTCGGCAGAGGGCAGGGGGCTTTGTGGCTGTGCAGCCTGATTTCATACAGGGATAAAGAATCTGGTTTGCAGCTTTCTATTAGCGTTGCTCTTGATAACATAGAGGGGAAAAATGCAATTTCTTTGGCCCTCGCCAGGATTTGCTCGCCCGCTCCAGGGAGAGCGCTGACTTGGCAAAGATGCCACCAGATAACGCGGCTGTGGGCAAAGCCCTTCCCAGCTTTCCGTAAGAGCACGGGGAAAAGAGCAGCCTTCCTTGCAAAAGGGGTGCTGGTGCCTGGGTTTTGCAGCTGGCGACCTGACCCATGGGCAGTTCAGCAGCTCAGGCAGCTGCTTCTCCCTCTGATCTCGTTCTTTCGTTCCCCAGCATCTTCTTTTCTACTGAACTCTGTGCCTTGCTCGGTGCTGGGGATGATCATCCCCTGTGTAGACCACAAACCGGACAGCACGATAAACCACGTTATTCGGAACTGACAAGACTTGTTTTTCATCCCTAAGGAAAAGCTATGACGCAGACCGTGTCCCTGCTGGCTCGGCCGGGGCACAGCTGTGCTGACCCGGTTCACGGCTGTGGTCGAGGGGGGGATGTAAACCTGGGAGGATGCATCCTCCTAATCTGAGATCTCTCCTCTCTGCAGAGGAACAATCCTTTATTCGAGACGTTTTCCAGTGTCGCTAAATGAAACGCAGGTCGCGGAAGACACTGAGCCACCTGCAAGGCGATGCCCGGGTGGATTTGAGCGCATGTTCCCTAATCCCTAGCCTTGTGGTTTCATTTTCCCGAGGCGTCAGCTGGAACCCAGCCACTGCTATAATTAGCAGCATTAATAGAGATGCAGAGGATTTTGTGGCCACACCACACGGTTTCCATCCAGCTCCCTATCCTAATTCTAGCTCTGCCTTGCACCAGCTGCTTAGAGGGTGTAAAAAATACTAAGTAGGCAATTCCGGCATCAGGAAGATGTATTTCTCACTGAAGCATGTTGGACATAAAAACAGAACAGCTTTTAATTAAAATTTCTTCCACCAGCCATGTCAGGCCTCAACGAGGAACAGGAACAAAAACTCCCAGTGCTTTCCTGTACCGAGAGGGAAGCGTCTTTGAAGTCAGGAGTGGAACGTGCTGATGTCTCCAGCAGCGGCTGTGCCCAGAGAGCAACGCGGGGAGCGGCAGGTGGGGCAGCACATGGCATACACAGCTTTTCATCAGGGTTTCTGTGGAAACATCAGCTCCAGGAACCTTCTCTTGAGCCTCCTGGCCAGGTCAGCGCTACAAGTTCTCTGCACACGATGGCCATACAGACTTGAAGAGTTCCATGGAGGTGCCTCAAGCTGTTTATTGCAAATAGAAGTTCCTTAAGAGTTTTCTATATGCACTGCTTCACTTCTAGAAGCTTTTGACCTGACCTATAGCTAGCTGGTAGACAATGCCTCGCTTTCCAGATCTACTCCTTCACTACAAGAAGGACATCGAGATGCTGGAGTGCCCAGAGAAGGGCAACAAAGCTGGTGAAGCATTTGGAGCCCAAGTTTTATGAGGAGTGGCTGAGGGAGCTGGGGTTGTTTAGTCTGGAGAAAAAGAACCTGAGGGGAGACCTCATCACTGTCTACAGCTGCCTGGAAGGAGGTTGTAAAGAGATGGGAGTTGGTCTTTTGTCCTTGGTAGCCGGTGACAGGGCAAGGGGAAAGGGCCTCAAGATGCACCAGGGGAGATTTAGGTTGAATATGAGGAGGAATGTCTTTACTGAAAGGGTTGTCAAGCACTGGCAGAGGCTGCCCGGGGAGGTGGTTGAGTCCCTGGAGGTCTTTAAAAGATGAGTAGGTGTCATACTCGGGGACATGGTGGTGGACTTAGCAGGGCTGGATCAATGGTTGGACTCGGTGATGTTAAAGTTCTCTTCCAACAAAAAACATTGTATGATCTGCTTAGGCAGAAGGCGAGGAACGGGTATAAGCTGGAGAGGGGCAGATTTAGACTGGACATTAGGAAGAATTTCCTCACTATGAGAGTGGTGGGACACTGGAACAGGTTGCCCAGGGAAGCTGTGGCTGCCCCATCCCTGGAGGTGTTCAAAGCCAGGTTGGATGGGGCTTGGGCAGCCTGAGCCAGTGGGATGTCCCTGCCCATGGCAGCGGGGGTGGAACTGGATGATCTTTAAGGTCCCTTCCAACCCAAACTATACTATTTGATAAGACATCTGCTCCTGTACCCTGAGCCCCTTAGAGCATCCAGACTGTCATTTCAGCCTGATCCAGTGGGATGTCCCTGCCCGTGGTAGGGGGGTTGGAACTGGATGATCTTTAAGGTCCCTCCCAACCCAAACTATTCTACCATTCTGTGATGGCGGTGGGATCCTGGGGTGCCACGCTGAGCTGGCTGCCCACCCTCCCAGCTGGGTGACTGTCAGGGCAGGGAAAAGCCTTGGGGCAGCGTCTGACCTCCTCTGCGCTGCTGTGAGCGCTGGGGAGCTCAGGGCAGTGCACACGCACCACGGTGCAGATGTTCAAAGGGGTTTGGCTGTCATACCCTGGCTTGCTGCTCCTTGCTTGTGAAGATCAGCTCATGCTCTTGGCTTTGCTTCCCGCTCTGCCCTGCGGAAGGCTGTGATCCTGCCAGGGCGGGTGGGACCAGGCCCGTTTTCCCTCTTTCTGACTCCGACCCTTTTGGATTTGGCTTGTTCCAAGCTGTTTAAGGAAAAATATCTTGTGGCAGCTCCGCTCCCCCGGGAACATCTCTGTGCATGCAAGGGCACAATGCGAGTACAGCGAGTTCCTTAAAGAGTGTGTTAAGTGTAAATATATGGCATTGCTGCTCAGAATGGTCCTCCAGAGAAAACCTGCATAAATACACAGGAATCAAGTGAGAATGAAAAAGGAAATGCTAAAATATTGCCCTGAGGGGTTCTGAACTGACTGGGAGGAACAGAGAGAGGACTTTGCTCCGTGCCGAGGGACCGTGATTAGCAAAAGCAGCTCCACAGCAAAAGGAGGAAAGCTGACGGGGCAGGAGGGAAGGGAGTGTGTGATCAGGAGAGCGTGTCAGGGTTAAGCGCCGCTCTCTTTTGCGTGTGTCTGTATTCAGAGTTTATTGTTAGCAATTGCGTTACAGCAGCACCTGAGGCTTTGAAATAAATGAGGGCTCTGCAGTGCTGAACGCGGTGCGGATGCAGGCGGCTCCAAAGGATCTGCAGCCTGAACGGGGGCCAGGGTGGTGCTCGCTGGGCGTGCTGCGAGCAAGGGCTCTGCTGTGCCCCACGGGGCTGCTGGGGAGCTGCGCTTTGCAACCCTCTGGGATTCCATTAGGAGAGGTGGCTGCAGGATTCGAGCTTTCCTGCAGCACTTGGATCTTCAGAGGAGTGTGCCAGGGCTGAGGCTGGTTGGCTGTGTCTCAGCAACGTGCCAACCCCGTCAGGAGACGTGTTCTTGGGGCAGCATCCAACCTCAGTGATGCTGGCAAGGGGGCACAGGGCACTGCATGCTCACCAAAACACAGATGTTCAAAAGGGTTTGGCTGCTGTGCCCTGTCTTGCTGGTCGGTACGTGGCTACAATGAGGAGAATGATGAGCGAGACCTAGCAGGGGAGACCCTGGGTGATGGAACAACCAGGTCCCAGCCTCATCCATCTTCCCAGCACCTTGTCCCCGAAGAGCAGGGGCCAGCAGGAGGGGTCTGACTGAAGCCAGGGAGGATGGAACGCTTAACTGCTATACCTGGTAGTTGTCAGAAGCACCAAATTCGGTGTATGAGTAGGAGAAAATCAAAGCAAAGGAGTCTCTGTTCCCTCAGATTTAATGACGATGGCTGAAATGAGCTCTGGCTGGCTGCTGTCACCGGTGATGGATTTTCTAGATGCAAACAGCCTCTCTGAAGCTACAACGGTTACACAGAGGCAGGGTGAGAGTGCATTAAATGAGTCCATCCTTGATGTGCGTACGAATCCCGGCTGATCAATGACCTGTGGTGCCAGGCAGCGAGACGTGCGTTATTTGTGAGCTCCTCCGTAGCCCAAGATGCTGCTATGGATCAAGTTCAAAGTCAAGCTAAGCACTTTCCTCGTAGCATGGTGTAAGATACTCCTTCCTTACAGCGTTGGGAGGAGCAAGAGGAGCAGGGTTTGTGGGGAGCAGACCCTAGCGCAGTGCCGGATGAGTCCATTCCCCTTCCAGCACCGCTCAGCCCAGACTGGCTTTGTTCACACAGTTTTCCTCTTCATTCAGAGCACTGATTAGTGCTTGGTAAGCCAGCATTCGTGGAGTTCTGCACTGAGCAGAATCCTTAAACAAATAAGTATGGAAAGGGCCTTAAATTCTTGGGTCTGTGCAGCAAAATCCATTCCCTTCCACTGCTGCCATCTGTGCTGCTCCCCTGCCTTCCTCGAGTCGCCGTGCCAGGGAGCTCTTCCACTCAAATTAATTGACATTCTGTCCCTTGTTTTCTGCCTGCTCCCAAGATAGGCTTAATAACGCCAAAGCTGCCTTGTATGGAGCTCCTTCACAAATCTTGTTGGATTGTATCCATGGATCTGCTCTGGCAGAGCTGCCAAGTGGTTTTGAGAGCAGAGGGGAAAAGCCTCATCCTCCCTTCTGCCCCTTCAGGGCTTTACTGCTTGGGCGTGCTTGCCCACCATCCCTTCTCCAGCCTCTGCTGGGGTTTTGATGTCTGCTACTGGTGTTCCCTGAGCTGTCTGCGCTTCCTGACACCTCTTTGGGGGGTGAGAAGTGGCTTTAGGGATCACTTTTACCTGTATCGGATTCTTTTCCTCAAATTTTGCATCTCTGAGCTCAATTTGCGCTTGGTGTTTCTTAGCTGACGATACTTAGAGGAACAATAGGGGCTCTTGAAATGAAAAATGACCGTACTGGCTTAAGGGTAAAGCTGGAGGGTGTAAAGATGTGTGATCTGGTTAGAGCGCAGGCTGAGGAGATGTAAACGCCAGCGATGACCTGAAAGGTGTAAGTACTGGAGAGGGGAGAGGGTGCTGGAGTACATGAGAAAGCAAACCCTCGTAGCCATTTCTCTGCCTGATCGTCTGGAATGAGCAGCCCAACACTTCCCCCGTGGCAGCGATGGCACTGGGATGGGGTCCAGCGCTGGGTTGTCCGTGATGCTCTCACAGAAGGCAGCAGAGGAGAGTCGGTTCTCAAGCGACACCGGGGGAAGCTGCTTCTGGGCACGTTGAAGCTGGCGCTCCTGTTCTGTCTGTCCCTGGAGCGAGTCTTGAACAGGACAGGGGTGCAATACGCTGCTCTCGGGGGGGTTCTGCTGTGGCTGGTGTTCCCGCATCCGTGCACATTGCAGGGGCAGCAAGGAAGTGCAGAGAGTGACCTTGATTCCTGATAAAGCAGCTCCAAGCTGTGGGACAGGAATGCTGTTTGCAGTGTCGTGGTGCTGTGCCTGTGGGAGTAGCTGCCGCTGCTCTGCTGGCTTCATCCTCCTCTGCATGAAGAGCCTTTCAAAGAGGCTGCAATGACCCCTTGTGAAAGGTCTTGATGGGTACTGGCTTGTGTTTTCCATCGCTACCGAAGAAGCCAGACTCTTGGAGGTGACTTTGTAGGCGCTGCTACCAGCTGAAGCCCAGCTCTTCCCAAAGGGCAGCAGCAGGTGCTGGTGCTGCTCCGACCTTACCCTCGGTGGGGCTTTCACTTTAAGGTGAAGTGCCAAAGAATAATGTTCTCATGTTGTGTAGGTGTCAACAAACCAAGTGGGTTTAATTGCTCTCCCTGGCAGCCAGGACTCCACAACCTGTGCTCCTGGCAGCCGTGATGCTGGGTGGGAAGCACGTGGAGGCAGCATGCCGGAGGCTCCCAGCAGGAAAGGTGACCCTTGCTTGCTCTTACCGGCTGCCCATTTAATCCCATTTTGAGTGGCGCTCACTCTTCAGCCGAGCAGCCCGCGGGACTCGAGCAGGAAGGGCCACCGGAGCAGATGGGCAGGGCTGCAGTGACCCAGCGGACTGTGCTCAGCTCCTCGATCGCATCCTTCATCTAAGAGTGCCATCAGAGCCAACCTGGGAGACAAGAGACTCCTGATTGAAGGAGAGGGACGCGTTGCTCTTGAGCATCTTCAGCCCACGTGGGAGGTTGGTTCTGTAATGGAGAAAGTGGATTTGGTGCTGCTATAAGCACGCTAGCACATGGAGAAGTGTTTCCGTCTTCCACTATGAGGCCAGTTTCTTCTATCAGGAAAGAAGTTACCATTTAAATTGTTCTCTTGCAGAGGGAGGATGCGTTTGCTGGTGCTGTATCCGCTTCTGCCACCCAGCCCTTCACTAGGGGCTGATCCCTTGGTTAAACGGCTCCTTTTGATCCAGGCTGGGGCTGATTGCCAGGCATTTCCACCCCCGATCCTGTCCGCACGGGTACCCTTCCCAACAGGGATGGGAGGAACAATCCGCTGGGGCTCCCGCTCCCTTTGCGCATCACACAATTACATGGGAATTAATTTTAAAATGTGCTTTATCTCATTTGTGACTTCAGCCTTCCCTGGGGTAAAAGAAATCATGTTCAAACCAATTACTGCTCACCCAGGAATTGCTCCACCAGTTCCTTCCCGTGTGGATAGTGCTGGTTAAATAACGGGCAGGCTGAGTGCCTGGGATGAGGCAGTGGGCTTCTGACTCCCGGTCTGATTTGTATAAAATGCATCTTTTTTGCGTTAAAATTGTAATTATGATCACATTCTTGGGTGCAGTTTGTAATGATAAACTCTTTGATGCTTTCTCAGCAGTCTCCAAGCCCTTCCAGGCCAAAGGAGGGCAACAAAGCTGGAGAAGGTTTAGAGCACAAGCCTTGTGAGGAGCAGCCGAGGGAGCTGGGGTTGCTTTGTCCGGAGAAAAGGAGACCAAGGGGAGACCTCATAGCTGTCTACAGCTGCCTGGAAGGAGCTTATAGCGAGGTGGGGGTTGGTCGCTTGTCCCTGGTAGCCGGTGACAGGACAAGGGGACATGGCCTCAAGATGCACCAGGGGAGATTTAGGCTGGGTATGAGGAGGAATGTCTTTACTGAAGGGGTTGTCAGGCACTGGCAGAGGCTGCCCAGGGGGGTGTTTTAGTCCCCGTCCCTGGAGGGGTTTAAAAAACAAGTAGCTGTTGTACCTGGAGGCATGGTCTGCTGGTGGCCTTAGCAGGGCTGGATTGATGCCTGGACTTGATGATCTGAAAGGTCTTTTCCAACCTAAACCATTCTGTGATTCTATGATTCTCCACTCCTTTGAGTTCCTTTCCATTGGGCTCTGCTGCTTTCTCAGGCTCCGGGATCTCTTGCTGTACATGGGGGTTTTAACCTTTTTAATCAGATGTGCCGTTTCAGAGTGTTTCTGAACCCGTATCACTGACGGAGATGCCCTGTCTGTCTCCCAGCCATCAGGATTCATGGCGGTGCTGTGAAACATCTGCTTTTAGTGTGCTCATAAAACCACAGGACAAGCCCAAGCGGTGCTGGGGTTCAACCGATCATAAACCGCATCTGTCGGGGCTGGTGTATCCGTCTGATCTTTGTGCGGTGAGACTTCTTCTCTGGATGTGTCTGGGTTTTCCCCCCCGCCTTTCTTTGTAGCGTGAGGTAAAGGATTTTAAAGTTTTTATAGATGGAATGCAGATTTTTATTTATACCGCATCAGTGCGAAATAAACTTTTCTGCCTAAATCGCGTTACTTCCAGAAATGTGCTGATCTCGGGAGTGCCACGATTCGTAACCAACAGTTTCTGCCCACGGTAGAGCTGCAGACACCCTCTACCGTTATATTAACATGATGTATGATGATGGAGGATGCAGTACGTACTTATTTTTCTTCATTTGTAGTAAAGCAGTTGCAGATAAATAAGGAGCGGGATGGGTGATTAATGCTTCGGGCTCCGTGGGCGCGCAGGGCGCAGCAGGCTTGGACTTGCTGACCGGGCTGGGTAGGTTGGGGGGGAGTCTGTCTGGTTTTTTATCTTGTTCAGGTGTAAAAGATTTGGGCAGTAGGACTTGGGGTGCTGGTTGATGGGAAGCTTGATATGAGCCGGCAATGTGTGCTCGCAGCCCAGAAGGCCAACAGTGTCCTGGGCTGCATCCAAAGCAGCGCGGCCAGCAGGGAGGGAGGGGATTCTGCCCCTCTGTTCCTCTCTTGGGAGACCTCATCTGGAATTCTGTGTCCAGTTCTGGAATCCTCAATGTAAGAAGGAGATGGAGCTGTTGGAACGGGTCCAGAGGAGGCTACAAAGATGATCGTAGAGCTGGAGCACCTTTCTTACGAGGACAGACTGAGAGAGTTGGGGTTGTTCAGCCTGGAGAAGAGAAGGCTCCGAGGCGCTCTTATAGAGACCTTCCAGTATGTGGAGGGGCTACAGGAAAGCTGAGGAGGGACTGTTTACAAAGGCTTGTGGGGATAGGACTGGGGGCAATGAGTATAAACTGGAGAGGGACAGGTTTAGACTGGACATAAGGAGGAATTTCTTCATGGTGAGGGTGGGGAGGCCCTGGCCCAGGGTGCCCAGAGCAGTGGTGGCTGCCCCATCCCTGGAGGGCTTCCAGGCCAGGTTGGATGGGGCTTGGAGCCCCTGAGCCAGTGGGAGGTGTCCCTGCCCATGGCAGGGGTGGGACTGGATGGGCTTTGATGTCCCTTCCAACCCAAACTCTTCTACGATTCTGTCCTTCTAACTGTCTCCTCAAGAGGCAGTGGCATTGATCCCGTGGCTCTGGTCTGTCCCGTGGCTGCAGCGTGCTCTATGCAGGGATACAACCCATCCGGTTAATTTTTATCTACTAAAACCTGTCAGGGTTTTCCCTTGGGATCAAATACGACTCCTATTGCCCCAGAGCAGCAATGGGGAGCGCTCAGGGTTTTTCCCTTGTACGAGATTTAGTGGGGCCAGACCAAACATGATCAGTGGAGCCCTGAGCAGCCCCATCCTTGAAGGCCTGTACCAGCAGAGAACAGGAGTGGAAGACTGAAGTTCCAGTGCCTGTGGGCTGGGAATGCCCAGAGGAATTGCACTGAGAGCTGTGGATGCGCAGGGCGTTGAAGTTCAGAAGAAGGTACAGCCGGCTCCTCCGTGACGTGGCTGTTGGAGCTGGCTCCCCTGGGATAAGTTGTGGGGGCAGGACTGCTCCGGAGTGTTCAGATGCCGACAGCTTTTCCCAGTGAAAAGCAAACTGAGGAGCTGAAATCTCCCAAGATTTTTCACATCTCCAGAGTTTTAAATCATCTTGTCTATAATTTCATACTTCAGAACATTTTAAGTAACCGATATGTATTGAAGTAACAAAAGAAATGTTCCCATTTCAAAATACCAGAGAGAGGCAGTGAGACAATTCCAAATGTTCTCTAGAAGCCTGACAGCTTGGGAGATCTGTTGTCCTCTGCAGGGCATCCTCCTGACACCCAGGTGTGACTGCAAGGAGGTTGAGTTGGAAAACTCTTCTTTCTATGCTCCTGCACCTGGAAGCCCAGTGCTGTCTCCCTGGAGTCAACGGGGCTGAAACTGCTTCTCCAGGACTTGGGGAAGGTGGTGACCCAGTCTGGAAGGACCATCTGATGTTCTGGGTGAGTCCCACCACCAGCCTGCAGGACAGAGAGGGGATGGTGTTTCCATGGCCACTTTAGAGCCTTTTGGAGGCTCTTGTGCAGGAGATGCTGCCACTTCACTCCACGTGGCCAAGTGTTGTCCCACCAGCAGGGCTCCTCTGGGAGGGATTGGGAAGGGTTTTCATTGTCGTTCCTCTGTACGTAGAGAGGACAAGGAAGACAAAAAGGCAGAAAGCAAAAGAGGGCGAGTACAGAGCTGCCTGTGGCAGTTGCTGTGGCACTGCTGGATGCTAATATTAAATTGATATTCAATTCAAACCAGCTCAGCAATGTGCAGCGCGCTTGCTGCAAAGCACCATAACTCTTGATATTTATGATGCCACAGTAACGTAAAGGACACAGCCGGGAGCTTCAGTGCTTCAAGTAAGAACCGGATCCCCAAGGAGAACACTCTGCCTTGTTGAAAGCAGTGGAGGCTGGTATCCAAAATTCCATTTCACAAATCCAGCGTTGCTACTGAATAATTTTATCCTTGGAAAAATAAGTTTGTCTTCTATCTTGCGTTCCTCCAGGTAATGTTATTCTAATGAGGGTTTATATTTTTGGTAGAAGTCTACTTTGGCCGTCTTCATTGACATTGTGGTTTGTGCCCTCGCTTGCTGGGCTCAGCCTGAGCTGAGGCTCCCTCTGCGCAGGGTGAATGATGATGGAAAATGGGCTCGGGAAAGGCTGCGTCCCATAGCCGGCTCCTCGGGAGGCTCTAATCCGAGAGGGCTGCTGTGACCCCAGGGAGGATGGAGCTCATTCTTGTCTACCTGCAGCGCCACATCCAGCTCCTCGTCACAAAAGGAGCTTTGCAGGAGAGCCCTGTTTACCAAAATGTCTCTGAGGTTCTCCAAGGTCTGTGTAAAGAAAATCAATTGAATGGCAAAGAGAGAATTGCTCGAAGCTGCCTCGTCCTTCTGTGGTTTCTAATAGCACTTTGGAGGAGCTGCACCCCCAAACTTGATTGAAAGGGAAAATCCTGTGTGTATCGACAGCAGCTACATCCCCACTGATGAGCAGAAGCTGGGCCCAGAGGCAGGGAATGCTTGATCCCTAAAGCAAGCCAAGCCAAAGCATCACCGAGAGCAAGGAGGAGAGCGTTGCGAGAGGCTGGGGCTGCCACAGCGGAGACCGCTTTAATAGAACCTTTGTGCTACAGAGAAGGAATTAATATTTTGTGCTTTAGTGCGCTTTCCAAGGTGAGCGCTACCGAGGGGGGTTTTATTGTTCATGTGATTTATTAGCGCCTGTGTTTTTTAAATGGGGAAACTGAGGCAGGCAAGCGGGAGTTGACCCAGTGGCTGATGCTTGTTCAGCTATGAAATCTCCACCCTCAGCTGGTTCCTTTCCCAGTTTCCCATCCTGCACGTCCACGTGGGGCTGGAGACCTCCCCTGGCTCTGCAGAGGCTCTCGTGGGGCAGAAAATGGCAGGAGAACGGGTACAAACATTTGGTTTTTCATCCAGCTTCTCTTGCTCATCTCTGGAATAAGGTGAAAATTAAGAGAAAGATAACTCCGTCATTTCTGTGCTCATAACGAGTTTATGGTTGGACTTGGATTGGTTCTAACTGTTTAATTGGAACTCATTTTATCCCGGCGTTTCCTATGGAAAGGCACAAGGAGGGTGTTCCAGCTCCTACCGCATCCCCCAGGAGGAGAGTTTGGCTGCAGCAGGGAGACACCAGCAGGATAAAAGGGGCTGCTCACAACCAACTCCGGTATATGGGGAAAGGGGAGGAAAAATTCATAAGCGCCACAACCTCTGTTCTCTTGGAACTTGTTTTCCTATTTGTTTCCCTTTGTTTTACCAAGGGAAATTTATGAGATGTCAGAGCTTGTTAATGTTGTTGATGTTGGAGAGGCGAGAAGCACCGGGGGCTGAAAGGCTCCAGGAAAAAAAAACCAAACTAAGGGAGCGCGGGAGGTGGTTGCCCAAGGCCAAACTCATTAGCCCTGCGCCTGCTCCTTGGCTCGGGTCGGGGCTGGAGATGCTGGAGCTCACCAGGACACGGAGCAGCGCAGGAGGAAAGGACAGGGACCAACCTGGGCACGCAGGATCCGGCCCCGAGATGCTCTGGGCACGGGGGGAGGATGCAGCAGCGCCCGTATCCCTGTGGGGGGATGTGTCTGGGCTCAAAGTGAGAGCTGGAAAGGAGAGCAAGAGGGAGAAAAAGGACATGCTGGGTACACAGAGTGTCTACTTGGGAGCTTTGTTAATAATTAAGGTCCCTCTCAACATGAAAAATAACGATGTCGTTAGCACTCCCTGTATTTCAGTTGGGCTACAGCAGGCGCTGCTGTTCGGGGCCGTTTGTTACCGTCTGCGTCCGGGCTGGAGGACGCAGCCACCTCACCGAGACGTGCCTGGCAGGGGCTGTGGGCTGGAGGGTCCACACGCGGTGGGGATCAGGACCTCATGTGAAACCCATGGGCTCTTCTAAAGCACAGGACAGAGCCCTCTCCCTGCCCGGAGGCAGGAGATGGTGATCCCGCTGTAGCTTTCCCCCTGGTGAAGGTGGATCTCCTCAGCACAGCCCGTGTACCCGTACCTCGCGCCGGGAGGGAAGGTTCTTCTCAGGCCTTGATGAAGTATTGATCTAAGGATAATTAAAAGCCTCACATTAAGAAACTCCAGCCTGCTGGGAGGAAGGCTGTGGAAGCAGCGCCATGGAGACATGAGATGTCAAATTACTCCTTGCCATTTAATTACCTGATTAATTTAACCATTGTTTTGCTTGTGGTCGAGCGCTGTTCCTGTGGATGTATCCATTAGTCATAAGGACTGCTCAGAATATTTTAAGCTAATGGTTTTTGTCCTACGTGTTCCTCGGTGCTGTTGTGTTCTCCACACCCCTGTGTGGACTCAGGGCCCGGCAGAAGTCTACAACGTGGCTTGGGAGGAGAAATATCACCTCCAGGCTGGAAGGAGCTGTGGAAATTCATCATAGAATTATGAAATGGTTTGGGTGGGAGGGGACCTCAAAAGCCCATCCAGTCTCACCTGCCATGGGCAGGGACACCTCCCACTGGATCAGGGGCTCCAAGCCCCATCCAACCTGGCCTGGAACCCCTCCAGGGATGGGGCAGCACCACTGCTCTGGGCAACCTGGGCCAGGGCCTCCCCACCCTCACAGCAAAGCATTTCTCTCTAAGATCTCACCTCATTCTCTCCTCTTTCAGCTCAAAACTGCTCCTCCTCGTCCTCTCCCTGATCCAGAGTCCCTCTGGAGGGGCTTTCCTGGAGCCCTTTTCCATACTGGAGCTGCTCTAAGTTCTCCCCAGAGCCTTCTCTTCTCCAGGCTGAACAACCCCAACTCTCAGCGTGTCCTCATAGCAGAGGTGCTCCAGCCCTCGCATCATCTTTGTGGCCTCCTCTGGACTCGCTCCAACAGTTCCATGTCCTCCTTATGTTAGAGATTCCAGAACTGGACGCAGGACTCCAGGTGGGGTCTCACCACAGCAGATTAGAGGGGCAGAATCCCCCCCTCGCCCTACTGCCCACGCTGCTTCGGATGCAGCCCAACCACATCAACTCCCCCCAGAGGGATATAAGGATTGTCCCTGAAATCGTGCATAATTAATTGCGTGGTGGGCTATTAACAGGGAAGCAAAGAAACCAGACAAAGAGGCGAATCAATTCTCTTTTGTAATGCTTTTCAGTTCCTCTGTTTGTGTTATGATAGGTGCTAGCCCAAAGCAGATTATGTGAGACGCAGCAACTAATAGGATGACGGTCTGAAGGAGAAGACAAATCCATTCGTTATTGCATTACAGCCACAGCGCTTGGAAATGCAAAGCTATGGGTTTGGGGTATAGGCTTTGTTCCAACAACTTGATTATTTTTAAATGAAACTTGAAATATTGCAGCTGGCAAATTCTTTTGCATAAGGTATGCGAAGATTTCGTGCTATTTATTTAGCTGTGGTTACCTGAAACATCATCGTTCTTTAAGGGCGTGTTTTTACGTCTATGAAGCGAGGGGAGGGGGGAAGTGAATATAGGTAATTCTTGCTATGCTTCAGTATTTCCAGCTGTGGTTATTTATCAACAAAGAGTCCCTGTGTGTAAGCATGGGCAGGTTCCTGGTGATCCATGTGAAATAAGGGGACTGATGGGAGACCTCATTGTGCTATTCAGCTTCCTCACAAGGGGAGGAGGAGGAGGAGGAGCAGATGCTGATCCCTTCTCTCTGGACCTGAGGAAATGGCAGGAAGATGCCAAGGAAGGGTTAGGTTGGATATTAGGAGAAGACTGTTCCCGCAAAGGGTGGTGGAGCACTGGAACAGCTCCTCAGAGGAACAGTCAGGGTTCTGAGCCTGACAATATTCCAGCAGCGTTTGGCCAACACCCACAGCTGCCGCACGGAGTGGTTGTTGGGGTGTCCTGGGCAGGGATGGGAGTGGGGCTCAGTCATCCTGGTGGGTCCCTTCCAGCTCAGAATGTTCTATGACTGTATGAACCAGCCCAGCCCTGGCTGCGGTCCTGTTGGTGCCAGCACCTTCTCCGGCCTCAGGGAGGGTTTGGTGGGAGCTGCTGTGCCCTGCACCATGGAACAAGAGCCTCCCCTGGCTTTTGCGTGTGGGTAACAGAATGGTTTTATGCAGTGATGGCCAAAGGATCCTACAGACAAGTGGGGAAATTGCCATCCCTGGAGGGATTTAAAAGCCCTATGGAGAGGTGTTGCTTAGGGACACGATTTAGTGGTGGGGTTGGCAGTGTGAGGTTTATGGTTGGACTCGATGATCTTAAAAGTCTTTTCCCACCTAAATGGTTCTGTGAAAAGCTGCTGGGGTTTTGTGTGTTCGGATTTTTCTCGGAGTGGTGCCATAGCCCTGCTGTGGAGACGGGCGCATCCCACCACGGTGGGGACGAGCCCCGGCACAGCCACGCTCGGCCTTTGTAGCGCTCCTGGGCTCCAGGACAGAGTGTTATTGGAAACAGTCCCCTCTCTCCAGGGAAAGCGTTGGCATTTAAATTCTTTGCAGCTCTGTCTCTGAACAAAAACACTTCATGAAGTCCTCTGGATAAAAGACACTCACGAGGTTATTTAGGGAACAGCTTTGCAGGCTGGTTCCAGATTCAGCTGCACACGGAAGGGCTGTGAGCCATGACTTTGCCTTGAGCCTGAATTAAATACCTTTCCAGTTTACGAGTACAAGACAAGTGCGTGTCCCGAGGTCACTCAGAGGCGACAGTAAATGCTTCTGTGGCCATTCGGAGCCATGGTGACATTTGTGATGGACATGCGGCGTCTCCCACCCCCCTGCACATCGCTGAGGGGCGATAACAGAGCCCAGAGGAGAGAAACGCTGTAGTCATGCGATTAACTCTGAAATACTTAAAGAAATCGTGTGCTGTGATGTTTTAATGATTCATCCATGACAGTTGGGTACAACGCCTGTTCCTCTCTGTTGGTCTGTGCTGCAGAGCTCGGTCTGTTTGACCTGGTGCTGGGCTGGGGGTCTTGATCGGCGTGTGTTGGCAGGAACGGGACCCAGCATCTGTTACACATCCAGGTGTCGATCAGTAACTGGAAATCACTGTCGGTTGCTCTGGGGCAGCTCACGAATGGCAGAGGGGCTGCGGCAGCCCTGGGCTGCGTGCCGGGCTATTTCCCATCCGTGTTGTAGCACGGCTGAAGAATTAGGATTTACAAGCCTAACACCACCACGGTGAAACCTGCCTCAGGGCAGATAGATTCAGGTACAGGTTTAGATCTTCGGAGGAAGGAAGAAATCACAATTACTCTTCTTTTTTTTTTCCCACCACACCAACTGAAATGGAGCTCCTCGCTGCGATCGTTGCTTTATATCAGTCATAAATCAGACTCTCGGTTTCATTTCTTCCGGCCGTGACCAGTGATTCATGTTTGAAAAGCAGTTCTCGTGTCAGTAGCAGTGAGCGATGCTGACGTTTCCAAACATGAGAGGGATGGCAGAGGTGGCCCTGAAGGGCCCCCTTCACCTCGAGCTTTCCCAAGTGCAAGCGGAGCCCAGGGAACACAACGGGGAGACAACAAGGGCGATCGTGCCCTCATCCTCATCCTCTCCGTGTCCAGGCTGCGGTCCTTGAGCTTTTCCCAAAACTGGAGGATCTCTTGCCCGGTCACAGAAGGGGTTTCTGTTAGAAATGTCCATTTCCATTTCTCTGAGCGTGGCAAAATGGTTTTAAAAGGGTCTGTGTTGGGTTTTTTTTTATGACAACCCACAGCACTTGGATGGGCACAGACCTTTCCAGTGTTCTTCCCTGCGTTTGGTCTTTCTGTCAGCTCAATAAACTGCCGTTTTTAAATTGGAAGCGGGTAACGAGCAGTCAGTGCGGCTGTGGGAGCACAGCGGAGCCGCAGGAGGGACGCGGCACGGCGATGCTCTCCTGGCAGGGTGGTGGGACACCTGGGCTCAACCTGGTCAGAAGGGATTCACCAAAGCCGGAGCGGCAGGGATGAGGATGAGGGACATGGGACCGGAGGAGAGATGCTGTTTCGCACGATGCATGGCCCGCTAGCCCCGAGTAGGTATGCGCTGCGGCTCCTCACTTATCTAGCACAGCATTTATCATGGTAATTATGGTATGTGTTTCTGCATAAGCGCTTGTCCTTGAAGGGCATTCTTGCTGCTGATACTTGGTTTGTTTGTGCGGGCAGAGACATGACGGATGACTCTGGGAGGGAAGCAACCCTCCTTGAGGCACCTGGGAAGCTGAAAGCATGCGTTCCCACAAAGGTACTCTGCGGTGCCTTCTGTTTTGCTGTTAATTTCTGTCTTATCTTCATTTTGCGTCTGATTTTTGTCAATGGGAGTGCTTTGTTCTCTCGGGTCGCTCGTGTCAGCCACACATATCTGATCTTTCAGGCTTTGGATTTTGTTCAGAGACCCTTTGAGTGAATGCTTCCCATGAGGAGGCTCCTTCGAATCCATCAGTAATGGATTTATTGTGTTTGGCAGGGCCCCATCACCTCCGCCACCATCGGCACACGTTACAATCCCCCCGGTTCTGCTCCAGGAAGAGCCGAGCCTGAGCAGGAGGAGACGGGAACGGCGAGTGCGCAAAGACCCTGGGACATGGGGAATGCCAGTGTGACAATCACAGTTTGCACATCACATCGGGCTGAGGCCTCTTGGGTTTTTCTTTAATAGAGGAAGATCTGATGGAGGTTCAAGTGTGGCTCAGTTAAATGCAAAGAGACATCTTTGTGTCTGTTGGGCATCTATCGCGGATCTGTGTCTTCAGGGCTATCGTGCATGTCATTCGCAGGCAGAGAATAGAAATAACCGCCTTGTTTTGAGGATGAAAATAATTCTTTGGTTGGTTGTACAAGAAATGCTTTGGGATCCTTTGGAAACAAAGGAGAGTGAGCTGTTTGTGATGTTTTAGCAGAGACTTGCAGTGATTCTTCGCTGGAGATGAGGCATCTTATTTAAACAGTTTTCTTTCTCTTAACTGAGGTTGCTGGGGTGTCAGGAAAGCACCACGGTGGTGGCAGGATGGGACCTGCCCTCGCTGCGAGCCAGGCAGGGAGCAGAGGGGTGATGCCGTGCTGTCAGCTGCTCTCAGGCTCTAAGAGGAGGTAACGTGCGGTGTCTTCATGGACCACGGCACCTATTCCCTTTCCAATTACGCCGGTACAAACCACAGCAGTCACCGCGCAGAAAACAGTGACATCAGTGTAGAAGAATAAGATCTGACGTCTGCATGTGGGTTTGCAGAGCTGGGACTGACTGCTCCAAGGAGGGGGGTTTACCGAGAGGGCAATTCGGAACTAAGAGAGGATTAAGTTTTTCAACCAGCTATGCCTGCAGCAGCAGACGGATTTGTACGTGCAGCTGAGTATCGAGCCAGGAAGATGAACGTGCGGATGTGTAATTGAATACAGGAGTGTTTGCCTGTGCAAATGTGCTGGGTGGGTAACTATTCGCTCTCTAAAACTGGGTCTTCATGGGGGCTTTGGGTCAAGAGGCTTTGCGATGAAGCTTTGATAGCTGCGTCCCCAAAACTCTGACAGCAGAAGTTATTGTGGCCGTCGGCAGCAGCCGGACCCATCCTGCGCGAATATCGAACATCGCAACTGCTGCCCCAGCCCTGAGCGCAAAAATTAGACATAGACTGAGCAAATTAGGTGCTTAGTTTCTACTCGCATAGCCGTACCCTAGAACCATTAATCTGGGAAAATCCTCGCTGAAGCAGCGTTGCTGCCTGTTCTCACTCAGTGATGCTCTTGCCCAGAGAAAAGTGAGGAGATGGATGCTCTCCTCTTCATCCCTGGAACTTCTTGCAGCAGCGGTGCCAACAGAACATGCACAATGACTTGGTAGCGCCTGCTCCTCCAGCAGCTCCGCGCTCCGTTATTAATGCTGTGTCCCAGGTATGGCCAGCGGACCATGGTAGCTTGAAATCAAAATTAATTAAAGCTTGTTTACCATTTGGAATTAGCGAGCTAATGAATACTGCACCTCTGAGGCATTCATCTTGGTCTGACACACCGCGCCTCACAGCTGTTGTTTTCATCTTAGATTAGGTCTACTCCAGGTTTTTATGAAGACGTCTACAAAGTAATAAACCCTGCGCTTATTTGAGTCAAAAAAATTACATATTTTTTATTAGCTTCTAAGGAATTGGGGTTTCTTTTCTCCTTTTTGCCTGGTAATAAAAGTTGATTTGTTCTATATTTCCCTGATGGAGTAGGTGGGTGCTGGCTATTACTTAAATCTAATGACTCTTCTTAAAAGACATTAAGGTTGTCTTCTGTGAGCCAACTCGCTGGGTTGGTGACATTACACCCCGGCTGCTCCGTTATAAACGCGGTCACACCTCTGCTATTAAATTGTACCTGCATAAACAATCCCAACACAGCCACGCTGCTGTACTCTTATTTATACCCGCTTTATTAAGGTTATTTATGCAGCGATCGCCCTGCTTTTAAATCTGCCACGGCTTATTTAGCACCAAGTGGCAGAACACTGGTGGTGTCACGCGGGAGCATCGCTTTGCCCCTCTCTCGCGGGTCACCCGGCTTTATTTAATGCTGCAGGTGGTGACAGGGAGCAAGGAGATGGGAGATAGCAGTCTGTCTTCCCAGATATCTGCACATTTTCCTGCGTTCCTGGGTGGGAGCAAGGCAGCTGCCTTCCTGCCAGATGGAAGCTTGTCGTCTTTCTCGCTTTGCAGCGCTACTCTGGTGTTAAGTGCAGCTCAGACCCTGCAGGGAGAGAAACTTCAGCCCCGCCAAAGCAGCCTCTTCCCTTGGGAAGCCGTTAGGTGCGAATCATTAACTCTAATTCTGACAAAACACCCTGCGCTGAGTATCGTGGATTAGAACCATGAATGGTTTGGGTTGGAAGGGACCTTAAAGCCCATCCAGTTCCACCCTCTGCCATGGGCAGGGACACCTCCCACTGGATCTGGTTGCTCCAAGCCTCATCCAACCTGGCCTTGAACACCTCCGCATCCTCTTCAAGCAAGTTCCAATGAGCGATGCTGCTGCCGGCCTCGCAGAGGGGCTGTGCCTCGCACAGGGATCAGCTCTGGAACAAGTGGTCCCTCACCAGATAAAAGCCAGGCTGAAGTCGTGACTGCAAACTCCGTGTTGCTTAGCGCTCGTTGCCACGTTACAGGAGAGCCCAGGAGCCGCAGGGCTGTTATCCCGTCGTGGCCCGCTACGCTGGCATTGCAGTAAGGAAAAACTGCCTGGATTTGTAGCAAATGGGCTGGTTTGAATATTGCAAAGGTAGCGAGAGAAGAGAAGAGAAGAGAAGAGAAGAGAAGAGAAGAGAAGAGAAGAGAAGAGAAGAGAAGAGAAGAGAAGAGAAGAGAAGAGAAGAGAAGAGAAGAGAAGAGAAGAGAAGAGAAGAGAAGAGAAGAGAAGAGAAAGAGAAAGAGAAAGAGAAAGAGAAGAGAAGGGAAAGAGAAGAGAAAGAGAAGGGAAAGAGAAGAGGAAGAGGAAGAGAGAAACCGAGTCTGGGAGCTGCCCAGACCAGGTGGGAGCAGAAAGGGAGGAGCAGAGAGAAGAGCGCTGTGTCAGGGCTGTGCTTCACCATGGATGTGACCTTGCTTTTGCTCATCTTTTCCTTTGAGCTCACCAGTAAATCAGACGCTTATCTCTGTTTATTGTTTATTTATGACTTCATTTAACCTGCCGTGCCGGCAAGGGCCGGGGACGAGGGCACAGAGCCCCTCGCAGCCTGTGCGCACACACGGGTCCGTGTCTCTGCATCAGCGTGAAGAACAGCGAGCGCAGTAAATGATAACAGAAAGGCCCTGCTGGGGACCTGCCGGCTCCGGCAGCAAATGTTACTCAGCCATCTGTTCAAACCAGTTGAACTCCTGTCCTTTTGTGCATTTTGAGCAGGCTTCACACCCTCGCAGACAGCCGGCGCTTGGAGCGCGTTCCCTGCAAAGTGGACGTGGGTCTCGCTCCCGGGGCACTTTGTCCTCTGTGCTCCAAGGACCTGGCTGCGTCCTCGGCGCAGCTGGGCTGGATGTGCAGCCTCCAGCCCTCGCGGCGAGCTGCCACAACCCATGGGGTGAGAGGAGAGTGATGAGACGCTGCTGTTGTGTGAGGGTGCTCCTGCGGCACACGGCTCCATCTGCATCCTGCGGCAGAGCCGTGTGCCACCACCCTGCCCGACCCTTGGTACGCGGGGCTATAAGCATCAAGTTTAGTACCACCGCGCTTCCTGGGATCAGGAATCCTGGTCATCGGGCACTGGAACAGCTGCCCAGGGAGGTGGTCGAGTCACCTTCCCTGGAGGTGTTTAAGGAACGGGTGGATGAAGTGCTTAGGAACATGGTTTAAGGGAGTGATAGGAATGGTTGGACTCAATGATCCAATGGGTCCTTTCCAACCTGGTGATTCTATGACTTACCCTTCTGAGGTGGTCATTTATACCAGAACACTATTCCAGATAGGTCTGAGCCCGAATCTTGCAGGAGACCGGCTTAGATGACTGCAGTGGCTTTAAAATCTTTGACTTTCTGAGTTCACTTTATGCTGGATGTAAACCTGATGTAGCACTGCGGGATGCGGGGACGTGTGGATAAATGCAGGGTGGAAGCAGATGGAGGCACGCTCTGTGCTGCTGTAGCTCAGGGTGGGAATACACATGTCGTCACATTGATTTGCTGTCCAAAACGTTTCATCTGGAGTTCACAGCACTGGTTAAAATATATATCTGGAGGAGTCGCGCTAAAAAGGAGAAAATACAAACTGCCTCGACGCAGCACGGTGACTCACAGCCAGGGTGAGAACGAGCCCTCTGTCTCCAAGATGAAAGGTTATTTGTAATCATATTAATAAGCAAACTGGCGATGAGCCTCTCCCAGGCTTAATGAAATGTCCATTGACTCCGGATTTGACCCTGGATTCAGTATCCATCAGCCTGGCTCATCCCTGCCAGGCTCCCCATCCCCTGCTACAGGGCTAGGATCTACCGGGTCTGAAGTGTTATTGTGTATAAAACCAGGAATAAGGCATTTTCTGTCACCAGACTCATGGAGGCCGAGGAGGAGCAGTGGTGCGGCCAAGCTAAGTGTGGCTAAGGACCTTTCAACCCTTCGCTTCCTTCAGTACGGCAAGGGAAGGGGGAAGGAGCAAGTGGGTGATGCTCAGTGCAGCAGTGATGCCGTGTGCCCGTGGGCTCCGGAGCTGGGTGATGCAGCCAGGCAGGTCCCTGCTCCTCTTGCAGGAGCTGCAGCTCCACAGAGGTGTCACAGCTTTCTGCCTGAGCTTCGTACGCCGGTTTTGGGCTTCCAAACTGCGAGGGGAAAAGGCAGCAAAAATTAACAGAGCAGCGAATGTCCCTGTGGCTCGAGGATGGGTTTGCGTGACTGAAGTCTTGCTAGGAGATGCACAAGAAGGTGCTGGGTGATCTCCCAGGCACAGCACAGGGATGGTCTGGGTTAGGATGGCAGCTAGGCTGAGGGTATCTGTTGGTGCCAATCCTGCCCTTGGCGTTTTCTCTGAGGTTGACTTAGAATCACAGAATGGTTTGCGTTGGGTGGGACCTCAAAGCCCATCCAGTTCCACCCCTGCCATGGGCAGGGACACCTCCCACTGGATCAGGGGCTCCAAGCCCCATCCAACCTGGCCTGGAACCCCTCCAGGGATGGGGCAGCCACCACTGCTCTGGGCAACCTGGGCCAGGGTCTCCCCCTCCTCATCTTGAAGAATTCCTTCTTCTGAGAAGGCGACTTCTGATGGGGTCCCTTCAGCTTGGTTCCTTCAGAGCAGCCTTGCGCTGCGGTTTGCTCGGAGACGCGCTCCTTGTTGGCTGAGCTGTGCTGGAATGATGCTCTCGAAGCCCCTCTGCCTACAAACCCGGCGTCCCTGCATCTTCTGCCTTATCATGAAAACTCCTTTTCAATTAAGCAGCCAAGGGGAGGTGCAGCATCGGTGCAGAGCGTGTCCAGGGCTGTTACCTAGTGCCGGGCGGAGGCAGTGGTGAAGAGCTGCTGCTCTGCTCTCCTCACACGCTGCGGCTGTTTGGGGTTTAATCCTTTGAGGTATCTCCAAAGGTCAGCAGGAACCATCAGCGAAAGCACAAGAAACAAAACTTCCATTTAAACCTTAAAGCTTCACTTTGATGATCATCATTATTTTAGATCCTTTAGCTTTTCCTGCGCTCATTTCCGCCCAGAATAACGAGGGCAACGCTAGCAGAAGGGGATTTAATTGCAGGAACTTCCACAAAGCAGAGTCTCTTTTTCTTTAATCCAGAGCGGGAGCAATTCCCCATGTGCTTATGTTCATTTTAAGAATCAATAAAGCACAAACATGTCTAATTACCCTAAAATATTTAGCAAAATCAGAAGTCAGATTAGATTTTGCTTAAGCATCAAATAGAAATTTTAATGTCGACCAGAATCGATGTTACCCGCGGGCCCTAAGATTTGTCACTTCCTTGCTTGATCATACATTACACTGTAATAACGTTAAAATCTTCATGAATGCATTTTCTGTATAATTTACTTTTTTTTTCTGCTCTCTCTGTGCCACAGAGATTCAAATATAATTACTCAGAAAAATAATACACAGCTGCTTTTCTCGCCCTGTATTCTGAATTTACTGGGTGATGAACACCAGCCTGAAATATTTTGACTATTTAATTACGGTTTTCCTAGAAATGCTTTGGCTGCAGTGTAATCTTCCCAAAAAAAAAAGGGAGAGCGACGTGGCCGTCCTCACCGTTCTGTGCAGCGAGGGAAGACGGGCAGGGATTATCTTGCTCTGTCCTTGAAAATAGTATTGGCTGGAATGGGTTTTCATCCAACTCCACAGCAGCTGCTGGAACTTTGCTCTGGGGGCTCAGGGAGATTCCCCGAGTCGTTAAGGTGCAAGTTTCAAGCAGTTTGGTTTAATCACTTTAGGCTTCCATTTATGTGGTGCTATCTGGAATTAAGGTGAACTAAATCAATTTAGGCCACCCTGACCCTCAATGAAAGCGCCTACAAAGGTATTTAATGCAATTTAACTGATTTTCAAGTTAATTCATAGAATCATAGAATAGTTTGGGTTGGAAGGGACCTTAAAGATCATCCAGTTCCAACCCCCCTGCGATGTGCAGGGACACCTCCCACTGGCTCAGGCTGCCCAAGGCCCATCCAACCTGGCCTGGAACACCTCCAGGGATGGGGCAGCCACAGCTTCCCTGGGCAACCTGGGCCAGGGCCTCACCACTCTCATGGGGAAGAAATTCTTCTTAATGTCCAGTCTAACTCTGCCCCTCTCCAGTTTGTACCCGTTCCCCCTCATCCTGTCCCCACAAGCCTTTATGAACAGCCCCTCTCCAGCTTTCTTGGAGCCCCTTCAGGTACTGGAAGGTCACTATAAGATCTCCTCTGAGCTTTCTCTTCTCCAGGCTGAACAACCCCAACTCTCTCAGCCTGTCCTTGTAGGGAAGGTGCTCCAGCCCTCGGATCATCTTTGTAGCCTCTTCTGGACCTGTTCCAACAGCTCCATCTCCTTCTTACATTGAGGATTCCAGAACTGGACACAGTATTCCAGATGAGGTCTCCCAAGAGAGGAACAGAGGGGCAGAATCCCCTCCCTCCCTGCTGGCCACGCTGCTTTGGATGCAGCCCAGGACACAGTTGGTTTCTGGGCTGTGAGCACACATTGTGAGCTCATGTTGAGCTTCTCATCCTCCAGCACCCCAAGTCCTTCTCTGCGGTGCTGCTCTCAATCACATCATCCCCCATTGTGCACTGAAAACAGGGATTGCCCTGACCCGGGTGCAGGACCTTACACTTGGCCTTGTTGAACCTCATGATGTTCTCAGAGGCCCACTTCTCCAGTCTTTCCAGGTCCCTCTGGAATTCAGGTTGTTCTCCTGGTTTCCCCATGCACACAGACCCTCGTTAACTTCATTAGCACTGGGCCAAGCCCCGAAGGGGCTGTACAGCCCGACCTTCCACCACGGAGCGGGAGGCAATCCTCTGCTATCAGCATTTGTCCTTCCTCTTTGGCTGCGTTTGGGTCGGTTTGTTCTTCTGTTCCGCAAGACGAAGCAGTGCAGCTAAACTCCCCTTCTCCGAGCTGTGTTGTGCAGCGAGGAGGACCACAGCAGCTCGTGGAGCACCTGGGCTTGCTGCTTGGCATGGGCGCTGCTCTGCCAGAGCTCCCAGAAGCTGCACCGACGCCTGCGCCGGGCAGCGCGCTCAGCAGCAAGCCCTGTGCCGCAGGAGAGGCGGCTCTGCCTTTGCTGCCCCAGGATAACCCGAGGGTGACCATCTGTGTCAGCTGAGCTCCTCAATTACTGAAAATAGATCTGGGCTGCAATGCAGAATTGCAATTTTTCCCCTTCTGCCTTAAAAGAGGCGCAGGATCAAGGAGCTACAGAGCACGGTCTGCCAAGTGTGCAGCAGCGAGATATTATTTCCTCCAATTAAAAACCATATTAACATTTGTAGAGTGCTGTCGTTGAGCCTGTAACATCCTCTGCTTTACGTATGAGTGAGAACATAACAGCCCTTCACAGCCAGATGGAAAATCACTTTTCTTTCTCATCTACCCTGTTCAGAGATGTGGGAGCAATAAAAGCTATAAGGAAACTAACTTTGTAAATCCTATACATGCCAAGGGTGGCAATAGCGGCAGTAGCTGCTCTGGGTCCGAGCGCAGCCGTCGGTGGAGGGTCTGACCCCCAGCACAGAGGGGGCTTTCTCCCCCCAAAAAAAATCCCTGTCAAGAGTTTGCAGTCTCTGATCATGTCATACATTCATCTTAGCAAGAGAGGGACATTTTCTTCTTCCCACACACGCCTCGAAGGAGCAAACCTGCATCATGTCTGAAGAGAAATTGCTGATGACCTTCTTAAGAAGCAGAAGAGAAGGTGACCTTGTCTGCATGAGCCCCATCTCATCAGGCGCTTTCAGATCTGACCTTGCCTCAGACGAGAGGCGATTCTCTGGCCACAGTGGGGCTGCCACCACCATGGGTCTCTCCACCACCATGGGTCCCTCCACCACCATGGGTCTCTCCACCACCATGGGTCCCTCCACCACCATGGGTCTCTTCACCACCATGGGTCTCTCCACCACCATGGGTCTCTCCACCTGGCCCTGCTCAGCCCTTGCTGCTCCCACTGACCTTTCTAGACCTCAGCTGAAGACAAGTCATCCAGCTCTGACCTTCATTATTGAAGTCCAGGGTCGTTAGTCAGGAGGAACTCCAAGCAGGTACCTCTTTTCATGGAGCAGGCACTGGGTGAGGACGCAGCTGCCCGTGGGGGAGATGCTGGCTCCCCGCGGGGCTCTGGCCAAAGCACTCAGTGCCCGAGCCCGTCAATTTTACAGCTCCAGCTCCCTTAAACAAGGAGAACGCTGCTTCAGGCATCTGAGAGCTCATCGCGTTTGCAACCTGTGTATTTTTTCCCTTGAATGCTCTGCCTGCTTCTGCTTGACACCATTAATCAGAGGACCATATGGCTGTGCTCAGAGCCTGCCATCCCTTTGGTGTCCCTGTATACATAAATATGCTAATTATTTAAATTTGATACACTTGTTAATAAAGGGCCGGTGAATTTAGTTGTGATGGATTGAAGCCTTGCTTGAGGATCTTCCTTCCAGGAGGCTGAGCATGACCAAGAAGCAGAGGAGCCTCTGCTGGGTGGTTTCAGTGGCCATAGGAGAGGCTGGGGCTGGAGAAGGAGTGTAATTTTAAGATAGTCTTCTTCTTCAGATGAGTGGGCGAGGGCTGTCCAGGCTTGGCAGGAATCCTTGGCCAGCTCTACAAAAGGTGTTTGAAGTGGCACCAGTCTGTCCTCCACCTGGAAGGACAACTGTCATATTGGGCATGGAGGAGAATCGCGGTGTTCACCCCCCTGCCTCCACTTGCAGAACTCCCTGGGGAGGAGACGGGCGTGCAGAGAAGCCTCTCCTCCCGTTGGCACCAGCCTGCTGGTATCCACACTCCGTGGCAGCCACACCAACGAAACCCAGGGCGATGGCAGCCCATCGCAGGGCTCTCATCACTGCTGGTTGTGCGGTTTAGTCGGCACGGTGGGGTTGGGCTGATGGTTGGATCCTAGAGGTCTCCTCCAACCTTCACAATTCCATGATTCTATGATAATACAAAGCTGACAAAGCCCCGACTTGGCTCCATGGAGGGGTCCTTCCCAATGTGGCTGGAATCTCACAGCCCCTTGTATTTCTGGGGTCACTCCGCCGCTGAAAGGTTTATGAGTCAGGATCTTCTGAAAAAGCAGCAGGGAGATGAAGCAGTAGTGTCAGCCAGCACCGGAGCTTTCCAGTACGGCCTCCCACAGCCGCTCCTTGCTCCAACTGGAAGACTTTGGAACTAGGTGATCTTTAAGGTCCCTTCCAACCCAAACTATTCTATGATTCTATGATTGATCTGGGAGGTGGCGGGAGCTCTGCAGAGGAGGTGCTGCCCGGGCAGCCTGCAGGGAAGGAAAATACAGAGCTCCTGACAAATACAACTCATCACAGCGTTTTGTTACAGAGCGCTTAATTAATATTATCAAGTTTATGGGTGTAAGTCAGATTTGCCCCATCACTGCTGCTCCTGCGGAGTGAGAAGGCTGTGATTCATGGCTCCCGATCTTGTGCTCTGTGTAAGTTTAGGACAGTCCAATTATCCCCCAAAACAGTTGCCTAATGCACACAAACATGAACTTCCAAGGCTAAGAGTGCTTTCTGTCCTCACCCGCAATATCGTGCCCGGAAGAGAATGTCAGCAGTCACGCTGAGACCGCCTTTGCCTCCGCTGTCCTTGGGCTCGCCAAGCCCTCACGGCTTAAGAGATAACTGAGCGTTGGGCTGGGCTTCTGTAAAGTGTGAGTGACCCTCATTTCCACTTCCCTCCTTCCCCTTAATTGCTTCGTTCTCTTCCAACCTCTCGGCTCGTTAAGCCCAATGGTTTTGCTCTGTACATCACAAGCTGTTCCTGTTCTTGAAGAGATTCAGTCAAACTGCTTCTGTATTGGAAATTTATGCAAAATTTATAAACAAAAAAAAGTCCTGGGCAGAAATCTCACTTTTTTTTTTCTCCCTTCTAATAATATTCAGAGCCGGACTTGTGGAACATCAGGAATAATGATCCAATCCAGCTACATTTCAACAGCAAGGGGGAAAAAAAAAGAACCTCTTGAGAGCTGCGCATTGAGAAATGAGTGCTTTAAAAAGAAAAAAGTGTGTAAAGCTTCCAACTTATTAAGTTTCTGGCCGCTGAACTATTAAACGGGATGTAAAGGAGCCACCGAGTCCTCACGGCTTCCTACAAACCCTCTTCTCCAAGGCAAGGAGGCGAGTCCATGCGGCAGCAGGTACGCCAAGAAGCATTGGCGGCTGCGCACGAGGCCGTGTTGGAGCATCTCAAAGCGCGTAGTCATGACTAAGCCCACAAGAGGGCCAGGCTCCATCACGTGTCGTGGTTATTAGGGAAGACAAATTAGGTCTTCCCTAATAATAATTAGGTTTTTAGGGTTATTAGGCATCACTCCGAATGTCCCCTTTTTCCTCCTTCTTCCCCCAGCTCTGTGTGCTGAGCACGGCATCCTATGATATGAAATAGCCCTTGGGTTGGTTGGTCTCCTGGCCACGTCCCTTCCCGTCACCCTGCGCAGCCCCAGCACTCGCTGGTGGGATGGGGTGTGGAGCAGAAACGTTCTTGGCGCTGTGGAAGCCGTGCTCTGCGGTGACTAAAACGCCCCTGTGTGTTCAACGCGATTCCCAGCACAAATCCAGCCCCATCCCAGCCACTGTGAGTGATCTGAGCTGCTGGATGTTCTGAGAGGTCTTCATCAATCTTGACTGGAAGAGCCTGCCATGGGCCCAATCCTGCCCGGACTCTGCACTGCGGGAACCAGGCTCTGCCAAGCCCCAGGGGTTGTGGTTTGTGTCAATGGGGGCTCTTGCCCTGCTGAGGATGTCACCTCCTTCGGCCGCACAAGGAACGTCTGGAGCAGAGCACTTCCCCCGGCACCGGAGCAGTGCCATGAACCGACCCTGCCCGGGACAGGAAAGAGGATTTGGGGTCCCAGGATTTTTTTCTTTATAGCAAATTACTACTCGGGGTCAGGTTTTTAAACATCAGGCAGACAGGCACTAATGGAGTTCTCAGCAGTGCCCGGCTCGCATCGATTTCACGCCCGTCTGCACCTCTCAGGGCTTGAACCCATTTCAGAGCTTGGCCCGAGGATCTCTGGTGCAGCATATTTTGGCACGATTTTCACTCGGGATGTCGGGCCAAATCCTCCGCTGACATAAATCACTGCCACAAGTGGGTCTGTGCTAATTTGCACCAGTCACAGACTTCAGATGAAAATTTAATTGCAAACTTAAGCTGTCATTAATTTTCAATGAATGCCTTTTGCAAGAATGCAGCCAGATCTCCGCCAGCTCAGTCTCCTGCGCGGCCGCCCCTGACGAAGGAATAAAGTAATGCTGATTACGACAGCCAGCCTGACGTGTTCCGATCCTCCGCCTTTACCTTTCCCTTCTGCGCTGCCTGCTGGCACGGGCTGTGTGATCCTTTACATCAGGAGATCAGTTATTGCCTTGTAAATCTCATTAGTTCCCGTCACCCCCTCCTACAGAATAATTGACTTTCTGAGACCTCGGCTGTATCGTGGCTTCCCCAGCTGGGGCCGTGGCATCTTTTATTAAGTGTTGTCCTAGAAATGAAAGCGAAAAGCAAGAATTTACAAGTTGCACGTGAGTGCACGCGTACGCCTGTGTCTGCAGGGACACAAATATCTCTATATACCAGTACAGTGGTTTTAACAGGGTAATGAATTGATTTGGACCTTAGAATAAGGGATTCCCACATCCTGCTTGTAGTTTGCTTGGATTTCTTTTGGAAGTAGCTTGCAATCCAGAAGAATTCCTGTCTGCAAGTAATATACCATCCGCTCCTGCTCACCAGGCTGACTCGCTGCGTAGCTCGGGTTGCGTGTCTTGGACGGGCAGCGCGCCTACAGGATGCTTCTCTTCCACAGATACAGGATTTGTGGTGAGGCACTGGCACAGGTTGCCCAGAGAGGTGATGGATGCCCCATCCCTGGAAAACATCCTAGGTCAGGTTGGATGGGGCTCTGAACAACCTGATCTGGCTGAAGATGTCCTTGCTCGTTGCAGAGGGATGGAACTGGATGGGCTTTGAAGTCTCTTCCAACCCAAACCATTCCATGATTTCATGACTTTTAAACTAAAGAGTAATCCCACAAGGTCAGATCCCCCCACACTGAGAGTATTGTCATTGTTAATTGGTTGATTCAAACCAGCTGTCAGACGTTAATTGAGAGTCAACAAATCCGCTGCCAACAGCAGCACCTGGTTTTGGTGGATGGACCGGGAAGCTTTGCAGAGCAGTGGGGCTGCAGCAGCTCTGCTGCCATCAACTCTGCTTTGGACTGCAAAAAAAAGTAGTTCTGGAATTAAAAGCTTTTAAAGAAAGGCTTATGTTGAATCTTTACCTGTACTGAAAGTATGAAAAAGCTTTTCTGTGCTTCAGGTCTTACAAAACTCTTCCCTCTGTGTCTGCACCTCTTTTGCGTCTCTGTGCTAAGAGTACGGTGGAAGCCACTTCGCTGGCAGAACGTTCATGGAAGTGGGGCGGGGGGGTGGTTTATGAGCAGGGATAACTTGCAAGCAGTTGCACATGTGGAATTTTTCACTGAGTCTCAAGGAATTACTCTTCTGAGTAAAATCTGCTCGTATAATTAAGAAAATACTATGCTAATGGATAGGTTCATGCCAAATTCATCCCAAAATTAAAGCGGCTCTTATTAAAGGCGCAAGGACTGAGCAGCTGAGCAATTGTGTGCAAAGCACAGAAGAGACTCAAGCACTGCAATAACTTAAAGCCTGTGTTAGAGGAAAGTGCTGGCTGCGAGCGGGCAGGATCTGAGGGGAAAACTCCAGGTTCAGGGTCTTTGCCACCAGCCGCCTCCCTGTTCCGGTGCTCCTGCCGCCCTGCTGCTGCAAAGCCGCAGGGAGCACAAAGTAAAGGAGTGCGGGATGATGGATGTAATGAGTCATCTAATTTGCCGATCGGTTAATCCCAAATTAAAATCCTTGTGGTGAAATGTAAGCCGTTGCATAGGATGAAGCTGTGGTTTAAAGCAGAGTGCTGCTTCTAATGAAGTGACCCATTAGCAGGGGTGGCGGCGCGCTGTACCCCTCATTAAACAGCACCGCTGCTCCCGCAAATGAAGAAGAATGCTCTGGACAGCAAGAAATCGAGCATGGGGAGGAGAAGCGAAGGCAGCAAAGTTAAGATGACTTCAGAGAGACACAATTCCATGCAGCAGCGCACAGAAACTGCGCTGATGGAGCTCTGGAATAACACAGAGAGAAACTCGTGCTGAGATTTTCATAGCCGGGAAGTATTTCTCACCTCTAGAGTCTGTGCAGGACCAACTTAGTGTTAGTATAAAACTCCAAGAAAGATAGATGTCGAGAGGCAGAGGTCATGGGGAAGAGATCTGAACTGTGAGGATAATGGAAGGGAAGAAGGGAAGGACAGCTGGCTCCGAGGATGCTGTGGGCATCGGGATGGATAGAGGGGAAGAAGCAGCCGGGATGGCTCTGGGAGCGCCTGTGGGATTGAAGGGATGCAGGGAGATAAGACTCTCATATTTTATCGGCTTGTAAAGTGTGCTAAATTGCTTAATTATTAATAATGCATTGGTTTCCCTGGCATGGCTCTGCAGCAGCTGCGTTTCCAACAGCAGCCTTGGTCTCTGCCGTACAGTTTTGTTGGACTCTCTTGGCCCAGGGAGGCAGATTTGAAAGATGCGCTATAGATGGGGGGGAGCCAGGGCAGAGGGGCTGCGCGCGCAGGCACCCAGCGACCCCTGGTAGAGGCTCGGTGTGCGCTGAGAGCCCGTTCTAAACCCATGCCGTGTGCTGCTCCGGTGATGTTTTCCAATGTGTGACAATGGTCCCTCTGTGTCAGCAGCTCCCCGTGGGGCGGTCCAGGAGCGGATGAGATGGGGAGGCTGCTTGGCTTTTCCAGTGGGTTTGTTTCTAATTGCATCCCCGGGTCGCTGAAGGCGATCGAGCAACTGCAGTATTAATTCTGCAGCGCGGCCGTGAACTTCGGGTGCTCGTCTTGTGACTTCCACTAGGAAAATGCCAGAGTGAGGGTAACCTTTTGCAAGTGTCGGTTGTCTCGGCACACGACTCTGCTCCCCTTTTAGAAGAACAAACGGCAACACGGTGCGGGCAGGCGAAAGAGCAAAGCTTCCGTGCAGCTTTCCCTGCTGTGTGACCCCCATCGCCTGGGGCTGGACCGCTTGGATGCTGAGCGGATCGTGGCAATGAGGCCCAAAGGTGGCCTGATTGATCAAAAAAAGGGGGTTTTGGTGAAAAACACAAGCAGTGCAGTTTGGTGCGTGAGGTTCAGTCACAGCAGCCAATGGCACTGTCTCTGCCCTGGACCTTGCGGGAGAGTTGGGGCATCCCGAGGGCTCAGGGAAATAAAACCAGCTCTGGATCAATAGAAGATGTGACAGAATTGAAAATCACACCAGGGCAGCCTCTGCTCTTGTTCTCTTCATTAATATCAGAGTTGTTTATAAATGATTCACTTCAATGAGGTTTCTGTTGCCAAATTTAGGTGTTTTGGGCCAAATTTCCTGTAGATTTTGCCAGGGCTGCTGTATTGGTGAGTTCATTTCAAGCAGGATTAGCTTGTCTGGTTGGATTGTGATTTAAATCACCCTGCCTTGCACAGGCATCTCTTTCCCTCTTTGTCTTCATTCTTCCATTCCTGTTGCTAGACCCTCGTCCTCATTCACTCCTGAGCTCTGCTCACCCATCCCTGGCTCAGCATTCCTTCTCTTGTCCCTGCTCAAGTGCTCCCTTCTCCACTGCTCATCAGAATCTCCTGTCTGAGCGGTTCTGCTCTCTCGCTGTCCTCCCTTCTCCCCCTGTAGACGTGCTGCGCTGTCTCCCAGCCTGGAATCCCTCTGCGTTCGGGCTCTCTTCTCCTCTCAAATTCATGGAGGCATTTCGGCTGCATTCCTAGCGATTTGACTGTCGGTTTTAATAAGGAGATTAAACAAACAGGCACGTGCCAGCCGCCCTGAAAGCCTCTCGCTCGCTCAAACAGTTGGTAGATTTGAATATTGGGCGATGCGTTTAAGCAAAGCGTTTCTGCTGATTTATTAAGCACAGTTGGTCGCGGAATAGCTGGGCAGGGCAGCAGCACAGAGGAGGCACAGACTCCTGAGACCACTGCTTTCAGGCGCTTTGCCCATTGTGATCGGTCCTCACCTCAACACAAACCTGCAGGGACCCTCCCCGGTGAGGGATCCCCATCCTCTGCAGAGATTGGGACTGCTTTTACTGGTTTGTGCTGGTCGGTGTGGGATGCTGCACGCCTCTCCGGGGCGAGAGTCGGTGTCTGGGGAGAGGTATCATAGAATCGTTAGGTTGGAAAAGACCTGAGAGATCATCGACTCCAACTGTACCTGTCCACTATTAAATCATATCAATAAGCACTTCATCTATCTGCCTTTTAAATGCCACCAGCGATGGTGGCTCAAGCACCTCCCTGGTCAGCCTGTTCCGGCGCTCGATAACCCTTTCTGTGAAGAAATTTTTCCTAATGTCATATCTAAACATCCCCTGACACAGCTTGAGGCCATTACTTCTTGTCCTATCAGCTATAACGAGGGAGAAGAAACCAACACCAACCTCTCTACCAACCTCCTTTTAGGCAGCTGTAGGGAGCGGTAAGGTCTCTCCGCTTCTCCAGGCTAAAATCCCTCAGTTCCCTCAGTCGCTCCTTGTAAGACTTCTTCTCCAGCCCCTTCACCAGCTTCGTCGCTCTTCTCTGGACGTGTTCCAAGACCTCAATGTCTTTCTTATAGTGATGGGCCAAAAACTGAACACAATATTCAAGGTGACAGCAGGGGAGGGGATTCAAGGTCCCAGTTGGAGCCAGCAGGGAGACAGTACATCAGGATAAGATATCAATAGCTGAGGATTTTCCCCCAAGGTGGTGAAGCCTCTCTGGCTCGTTCCGCATAACCTGAGGTGTTTAAAAGGAGGCAAATGTGAATCCTGTGGGAGGAAGACGGATGTGGACGGAAGAGGGAGGTGACTGGGAGAAGCAGGTCAGGATGGGGTAAGATCACATCTACATGGAACCCAACGTGCCATCTCCTCGTGAGGCTCTCAGCTTGTTTACTTTTCAGTCAAAACAGGCCTTAAATTTCTTGCTTATCTTTCGCCGTACGTTCATAAATTGTCCTCTGAGGTTTCTTTTGAATAACGTATAGAAAGCACAAATCGCATTCAGCGGAATCGCCTCTGTCCCAGGCAGTGGCGTAAGGACTGGGGTCAAACAAGACCCATTTCCAGCTTGAAACTAGTGTAAACACTGAAAAGATTTTTTTCTAATCCAGTCATTTTAGGCAGAAATTGATTAAAGAGTCTGGAGAGACAACGAAAAATGGCAAACAGAGCAGGCAGGGGGTTGAGTGGACCGTTTATCCTGCGCTCCCGCTCCAGGAGGTGGTTGGCTGTGCTTAGCCGGTGAATTCCTGCTCTGCTGCTAGTGATGGGACGAGGAGCAGGAGCTTGGGCTGGCCCGAAAGCCACAGGGCTGGTGGCCACGACCCACGAGGTCCCTGAGCCGAATCAGTTGTCGCCCGCGTGCGTCTCGTTAGCAAGGAGAGCGTCACTGCCGCGTCCTTGCCCAAACAATCCAGCTCTATTTAAATTGCTTTAAAGCCATTAGCGATAATCAATTCGCATTAAAGATCTGCGGTTCTCTACAATCAATTTACTTGTCTGTCTGGAAAGTTTTCCCAGTTTGAGGAAGTTCCCTGGAGCTGGTGGGTGGTTTATGGGGTGGAAGAGACTGTTGTCAGGCCCAGTGCCCCAGTGAGGGGCTCCTCGTGTGCCAGCAGAGCCCTGAGGGCATCCAAAGGATGAGGATGGCCAAGAAAAGGGGAGGGACAGAGGTAAGAAGCAAAGGAGGATAGAAATCGAAGGAGAAGCTGTTGGCCTCTGTATGTTTGGAAGAGGAAAAGAAGAGAGAACTGATTTATCCATCCTGCAGGTAGGGTTATGAGTAAAAAAAAATCAAATTGATCAAAAAATTAAATATTCATAGGCCATTATTCATTAAGATTCATCTTGCCAAGTGGGTGAAATGAGGCAAGGGAAGAAATTAGCTTGCTTGAGAGTGTCAAAGTGATTATGTGATTAAATTGCAATTTATAATTTCTCCTTCAAAAATGTTACTCCTTGATTTGTGTTTCTGCCCCCTCTCTATTTTTCTTGAAGTTTCCCATTATGTGAGCGTGATCAGGAAACGCGCAGGGCTTCTCTTCCAGAAACGCCCGCAGATGGCTCTGCAGCCCTTCGGCCCTAACGCACGTCCAGCTTTGCCCGGGATTGATTTCTCCTGGAGGCTTCTCGCACATCTCCGGACCACAAAGCCCTCGGTGGCTCAGACTGGATGCGCAAAGTGATTTGGTGGAGATGGAAGCGGGGGATTTGGTTCTTGCTTCTCTAACCCTTCCTGCTCCCGGGGAGTCTGCAGCTCAGCCCCTTCCACATACCTCAACCTCGCTCTCTCGGCGTGGTCCAGGGATGCTCACTGCAGGCAGCAGAAGCAGGGATGAAACTTGTTCTAATATTTCATTCTCATTTAAAGAACTTGGCCTCTTGTTGTTGTGCCTAACCTGGAAAGGGGAGCTATTTCTTTTTTGCTGCCCAATAAAGATTTAGTGGCGGTACTTTGGCTGTTTGAGAAACTACAATATTAATTCACGGCTGGTTTATGAACGGCGCAGGGCTGGTGCAGGTTAATTAGTTGAGGCAGGCTTTTCTTCAAGCGAACGAGCAGGCATGGGGTTTATTGCTCTGTCACCCGGTTTATTTGTTCGCTTTCTGTTTTATTTGGAAATACACTTACACAACAATAAATAAAATCAACCGTGACGAGGCTTAGGGCTGCAGCAGACATTCCAGCTCTGCCAAGGTACAAATCTGCAGAACGCTTGCAGTTATCAGCCCCGCAGGAGCTGGGGTTTGTCCGAAACAGAGGGGATGGGTGTGAGAAGAGGATGGGCTGCAGAGAAGCAAAACACATTGGCTGCTGCTGCTTCTCCCAAGTAACGAGCAATAGGATGAGAAGAAATGGCCTCAAGTTGTGCCGGGGGGGGTTAGATTGGATATTAGGAATGATTTCTTTAATGAAAGAGTGGTGAAGCCCTGGCAGAGGCTGCCCAGGGCAGTGGTGGAGCCTTCATCCCTGGAGGGGTTCAAAAATACGTGCGGCCGTGGCATTTGGGGCATGATTTAGCCGGCAAGGTGGGGTTGGACTGCATGAGCTTAGAGGTCTTTTCCAGCTTTAATGATTCTGTGATTAGAGAGGGAGAAACTCTCACCCCTGAGCCAACTGTGGGCTTTGCCTGGTGCCACTGACACCAGCTAATCTTTGCTAACAGCCACCCTTCTCCGATCATACGTTATTAGTGGAGAGATGGGCAGCTCTGCTTTGAGGAGATTAAAAGGAAAGTTAACCTTGGCCGTTGAGCCAAGCATCTAGCTCATGGTGAAATTAAACACCACGCTCCGTAAACACCGGAGAGGGCTGGAGCACCACTGGGGAGGGGGCGCAGTGGGGAGGAGGTGGTAGAAGGGACTGAGAGCGACTGGAAGATCTTAGCCCAGCAGATGCTGCAGCATTCAGAGTAGCTGCTTCCTCAAAGGAACAGAGCTGCAAGAGTATTAAAATGTCAAATATTTCCAGTGCAATGCAGAGTTTCTGAAGGTCTGCAAACCTTCTGTACAACGGCTGCTCCAGAACCAGCCATCACGAGGGAATCATAGAATCATGAAGCTTGGAGAAGAGCTCTAAGATCATCCAGTCCAACCGTCAGCCCAATACTCACTGGTCAGCCCTCGTCTTCCTGAGCTGAGCGGGGGAACCAAGCCGTCTCTGCAGCAAAGGCTGAGCCAATGTGCACCATTTCAAACCAAACTCCTGCAAATCAAGCCTTGGCCCACAGAAAGCCCTGCCAGGAGTGGTGTTAGCCCTGCTGCAGAGCCCGGGCTGGCTGCCCATTGTGGGGCGCACGCCCAGCCCTTGGGTGAACGGGTGCTGGAGCCTCTGCAGGAGCAGCCTGGTGTCGAGAGGAGCACTGCTCGCTTGCAGCGCCGCTTCCCTGCCCCTGGCTGATAGCATCACTCTTGTAATTGCTGTTACTTTAATCATTATGCTGAATCCAAGGAGCATCCCCCATTTATTGCCAAGCCATTGAACTGCCAAGCCACTGGCAGAGGAATGGCTTTCCTGAAGGAGTCCATGTTCTAATCCAACAACATGTGCCGCTGACCTTTGGCAGTTATGGTTGTAATTATGAGAAGTATTACCTGCTAACCTAAAAACTGCCTTCCTGGCTTGGAGGAATGTCAGAGCTTTGTGGGAACAAACGTTGGATGACAATATCCAGGCTGGTTTCTGGCAGGCAGGATGTGGACATGGCCAGTAAGTAGAGAACTGGAAAAGAGGAGTAACTGCAGCAGTGCTGGATGGACTGGTGTTGCGTGTAGGGTGGCATCTTCTTGGCAGCCATGGAAGGGTCGAGGTCTTCTGTCAGGTTTCTCCTTTTCGGGGCTGCCCCATCCCTTGGGGTTGTTCAAGGCCAGGTTGGAAAAGCCTTTGAGCCTCCTGATCCAGTGGGAGGTGTCCCTGCCCGTGGCAGGGGGTGGAACTGGATGGGCTTTGAGGTCCCTTCCAACCCAAATCATACCATGATTCTATGATTCCCTTTCCCCACAGACATGGAAGCACAGTGAGCTGAGGCATAGGGAAGACAGTTGAGAAGCAACCTGGGTTGGGGACGTCTGGGGTCAATACCCCGTGTCATTCTGGGGACAGCGTGTAACTCTTTATCCCTTGCTTCCCCTTCTCTTATGCCTGGAGCAAAGGCATAGCAGGAAGGGCAGATAATGGAGAGGGAGAGGAATAGCCTGATGTATCACCAGGTCTGAAAGCAGAACGCTCCTCAAGTCCCCAGAGTTGAAAGCCAACGAGAATATGTAATAAAGCGCAGTTTCAGGCTGATAAAGTTAGAAGTAGAACATTGGAAAGACACTGAGCTCAAGGAAAACTCAGACCGATTAAAGTGCTTTAAATCAGTTTTCTTGGTTGTTTCTACTTCACTTGCAAGACATCGTTATAATTACTTGGCATCAGTAAGCCATTACTCAGAGGTTCTGGACCAGGGTAGCAGAAGACATGATTGTCTCATAAACCTAATGAGCCATATTGATCACTGGAGGATAAGAACCGAGCTATAAACAGCCCATATTCTGTATTTGTCTAGTTGTTGGATCTGTATTTGCCGCCTGCGCTTGACAGTGAGTTATGTGGGGATGCTGCGTGCTGTTACTTCTCGCACAAAGCACAGTTAAGCAGTTGCATCCCCTTCCCTTATAACCAAAATCCATAGCGGATGGAAAGTGATTTTGAACCCTGCTTCAAATGCTGTCTCAGTCTAAGATGGTGTTGGTGGGAAGCACAGCCTCGTACATTTGTGAGCGGATGACAGCAGCCGTGCAGGAGTTCCAACTCCTCGGAAGTCCTTTGCAAGAGGAAGGTCCATCACCCATCAGTACAGCGATGCTCTGGGCTCTAAATCTCAAGAGATTTGTTGTTCTTGTTTATTTTTCTCCCTGAAATCAAGGAAAACAAACCTTCTGGGATCCTCCGTACCTTGTGTTACACTGGCTGCCCACCTTGAACTCCGAGGGGCCCACGGCGTGACTTTGCCTTGTGTGGTTCAGGGATGGTGCTGGTGAGCAGCAAAGCACGCAGGAGCCGGCTCCGCAGGCTCAGCTCTCCCCTGCACCACAGCGCTTCCCAAATGGCTTTACCCTTCCCGCTCTTACCGTAGCTCTTTTTTCATTGGGAATGACCCTGAACTGCAAAATTTGGGCCTTACTCTGCATTTTGTACCTTCAAATGAGTGACCTTTGATGTTGTGTTGATTAATTATTCATGTACTGGGAGCCCTTTGGTGCCCCAGATAGCGATGGGGGCACGCGGGAGTCCCGGCCCCGGGGACCCTGCTGTCCCTGCTGGAGGTGGAAGCCTCAGGTTTCCAGCTGGGTCGGACTCAGCACATCGCTTGTCACCGAATCCCAGGGTTTCGTTGTTCGGATCAGTTTGGATGCTCGAGGGACGGAGCTCAGCCTGGCCAGCAGCACAGGCTGGTCCTCGCCTGCTCCCCGGAGATGTGTTTAGAGATGCTGGCTGCACAAAACAGTCAAAATGAGGCAGTAAGAAATTAAATATGCTTATTAGAGCTAAAAATAGCAGCTCTGTTCTTTGGTGATGCATGAAAAAAAGCCCCTTGTACCAGAAAAATACTTTGGGCCGCTGCCAGGCAGTACGCACAAGGAACCTTTCGCTGCCTCGCGGGGAGCGGGTGGCTCTGCCTCGGAACCAGGGAGGGCTTAATTTTAGCAGCAGATCAATGTAGGCTTCTCTGCTGGAGAAGGAGACGGCCGGCTGTCCGGGCAGCGTGGCAGGTGCAAAGAAGCCAGCGTTAAATATTCATCAGTGTTAGACAAAGAGCTGTTTCATCTCTGTCGCTTGGGTGATGCGGATGGAAAATCTGTGTGGGTTCTTGAGGGGCAGCAAGGCTGAGGACGGGCTCAGCGCCTCGGGGGCACACGTGGCACGGCGCCGTTGAGGACACTGCCGTCGTTGAGGAGTTCCTCGTCCTCCAGCGAGCCAGAAGCCTCGGGCTGACGCTTCGGTGAGTTGTGGTGACTGATGGGCCCATGGATGAGGGGACAAACGTGGGTGGAGGCAGCACATTCTCATGCAGGGTGTTGGGTACCACTTTGAATCTGCTGTCTGAGGAGCTCAGTGATCCTGATAATTAATTAATTAACCTCAGCAATGCCCCCTTTCTTGCACTGCCTGTACTGTCCACCAACACTACTGTCTTCATATTGTAGTGGAGACCCCATCGCTGGATACATTCCAGGCCAGGTTGGATGGGGCTCTGAGCAATCTGATGTGGTTAAAGACGTCCCTGCTCCTGCAGGAGGTTGGACTGGATGACCTGTAAAGGTCCCTTCCAACCCAAACCATTCTCTGATTCTCTTCCATGATTCTATACCTGATGTGGGGAAACTGAGACCGGCAGGAGTGACACATCTCTTCTGTGCCCTCCAAAAAGCCACAGATCCTGTGCTGTCTTAGTCACCAATCCAGTCAGTTAGCATGCATTGCTCCTAAAGACTTGTGCCGATCAGAAAAGCTGCTTTTCCCCCAGTAGCTGCTCTCCATCAGATACAGCTTTGAATCCTATTTCTGTCTGCGTGAGGCAGCAGAGACAAACTAGCTCCACCGCCCTGGGCAGAAGGTGCAATGCTGCACCCCTGTGGGAACTGACAGCCTTGGACATCAAACCTGAGATCGCTGGGTGGGTGCACACGAGGTTTTTGTGATCTCCAGCATCCCCTTCTATGGCTCAGGCACTGAAAGAGAGGAGGGGGAAAGTGTAGGTGTTGTATCAGACTTCTTTCTCAGCCCTGTGGCAGTGGTGGTGCTGCAATTCCTTGTGATGAGGAACAGGGAGAGCTGAGATTTCTCCAGCTTGTGGGGGTCCTGGAGTTGTGTTTTGTAGATAAAGAGCAGTCAGCGTTGTCACTTCTTGCAGACAGGTTAATCCTCTAAACCTGAAATGCGTTTCATCTGGAAGTAGGTGTATTTGATCATACAAGGGGGGGGGGAATATTAAATAGGAGCCCCATGCTAATAGGAAATTATGCAAATCACCTTATATGTTAGACTGATAAAGTTTGTGGTTGCAATTTCAACTCACGTTGCCTAAATGCAAATTCTGAAGTAATCTGCTAAATGTGAGCAAGCCTGACGTGCATGATAATATCAAGCCAGTTCCCCAGGTCCCCTGTGCTGTGGGGCCGGAGCAGTGCTCTCGGCACGAGTGTTTGGCTTCTTGCAGCGGCTCCAGGGGTCTCTGGAGCAGCCGCTGTGCCCCCAACATCCCTTCTTGCCCCGCCTGTGGTCAGTGAGGCACGGTGAGCTTCTCACAGACCCTCCAAAGCGCCCAGCAAGACGCAGCACTCGGAGCTCTCTGGTTGTGTTAGGGCAGCTTATAATCACCCATTAGCAATATGAAGGATCTTCCCTTCTTCTGCTGCTTCCTTCTGCGCTGGATGGAGCAAAAATGTCCATTAGCTGCTCTTAATTCAGTTCCTACTGATACAGAACTGAACCTCCCATATTCAGTTTCCTCAGCGTGGAGAAGAGAAGGCTCCGTGGAGACCTTAGAGCAGCTTCCAGGACTGAAAGGGGTGCCAGGAAAGCTGGGGAGGGACACTGGATCAGGGAGTGCAGGGATGGGATGAGGGGAATGGCTTTGAGCTGAAAGAAGAGAGATTGAAGTGAGATCTTAGGGAGAAATGTTCTCCTGTGAGGGTGGGGAGGCCCTGGCCCAGGTTGCCCAGAGCAGTGGTGCTGCCCCATCCCTGGAGGGGTTCCAGGCCAGGTTGGATGGGGCTTGGAGCCCCTGATCCAGTGGGAGGTGTCCCTGCCCATGGCAGGGGGTTGGACTGGATGGGCTTTGAGGTCCCTCCCAATCCAAACCATTCTATCATTCTGCAATATTACACCTATCATAACCGCACGATACATCGTTGGGGATATTATCCTCAACTGCTCCCGCTCTCTGCCTGGGAGGGGAGTGTGGGGACCTTCCACACTGGTTCACAGGCCCATTGGCTGCCTCCACAGTGGCTCTTGGCTTTACTTGCGTTGGCTTTGTGGCAATGTGTCCTCGGAGCAGCCTTTGCAGGGGTGGTTTTTCAGGAAGACCTTTCCACTCAGCTGCAGCAGAGCTGCCAGAACAATTCCGCATGCATGCTAGCGAGCCCAGGGGCTTTGGGCACTGAATTACCAAAGGCTCTGAGATGCTGGCAGGCTGTCTGGCATTTATCAGGGCGGCCACACGAGCGTCCTCTCGTTATTAAACTGAATGAGTCATTTTTTCAATAAAATATTCTGGATGCTAGAAAAAGGGTTTCCTGGGTAATAAAAATCCAGCTGTATTTTCTCAGCAGATGTAATAAAATGAGAACTTGACCAAGTTCTGAAGCGGCATCCGAGATGCCATCCATCACGAGTGAAGAGGCTGGAGCTCCCCGTTGCGCGGCAGCGTTGGATGCTATGGTTGCTTTCCCGGGATCTAGTGATTTCCTGAGCCGTGTAAGAAGGCTTGAGCCTGGCTCCTCTCAAGCTGATTTAATGCTGTTGTGACTTTGCTGAAGTGCAGGGTAATTTATGCTTCCTGGGAAAAGAATATGCATTTAATGAGAGTTTTAAACGTCACAGCTACCAGATTGAAACAGTCGCCCCGTGTCTGTCCCCGGTGTTTCTCACGCGTACCTGTAACGCTTTATCTCGTTCGCTGCTGTGTTCATATTTAAGCAACGACTTGCCCTTGCGCTCCATCTCCTGCCCTGACATCTCACTGGGGCCATCCCGCTTCACCTCTGCTCCTCCATCTGGGGGAGGAAATTTATCTCCACCGGTTGCCGTATTAATGTTTTAAGATCTAACTCTGAAGAGTAAGAAATATTCTCGAATGTCTGGCCCTGCTGCTTCCTTCTGCCTTGTATTATTAAACACGTTAGGGGGGGAATATCAGCCTCAGCTTCTGCTGCTGCCCAGGTCTGGGTTGGGTTGCATTGTTTTCAGAAATAGTCTTTTCCTGCACTGCCATTGGGAAAACAGCAAGTGCCTGAGAGAGGAAAACTAAACACATCCTGGTGTTTGACTCCATTGTTTATCTTGTGTTTGAACCTCTTTGCTGAGTGCCCCTGTGGAAGGGCTCTTGGTTTCCCTCCCATTTATGTCCAGCAGCTCTTGGCGGTGACCGTACCCTTCAGTGTTGTGCTCACAGGGTCTCACTGAGGGATTGAGGGCACCCTCAGCAACTTTGACAATGACACCAAACTGTGTGGCACGGTCGACACGCTGGAGGGGTGGGATGAATCCAGAGGGAACTGGACAGGCTGGAGAGGTGGGGCGGTGTGAACCTCATGGAGTTCATCAAGGCCACGTGCAAGGTCTTGCACCTGGGTCAGGGCAATCCCAAGCATAAATCCATGCTGAGCGGGAGAATGGATTGGGAGCAGCCCTGAGGAGAAAGACTTGGGCTGCCGGGGGAGGAAAACCTCGACATGAGTTGGCAATGTGCGCTCACAGCTCAGAAAGCCAACCGTGTCCTGCGCCGTATCCAAAGCAGCGTGGCCAGCAGGCAAGGGAGGAGATTCTGCCCCTCTGCTCTGCTCTGGTGAGACTCCACCTGGAGCCCTGCGTCACTTGTGGAGTCCCCAGCACAGGAAGGTCAGGGATCTGTGTCTCCACCTTGCTGCCCACCAGTCGTGCCCAGGGTTGCACTGGAACAGAGTAAACACGTAATTAGTGAATGTGATGGAAGCGTCATGCCTGTGAGCAGCACAGAGCAGAAATTGTTCTTGTGAGCAGCCTGCAGGACGCTGCACTACGGTTTAATCGGGTATGAAATCACATTGATCTCATAGCTGCCTTCCATAAGTTATTTATAAGTGAAGTTCTAATACAGACTGGGGCTCTTATTATTCCTCCTGACTTGCCTCATTGCCCGTGGCCTTTAAAATGTTCCTTTCACATCTTCTTCCATTCCCCTTCGCCAGCTCAGCAATAATGAAAGCAGGACCTGTGCCCTCGGTGACTTCTGCTCGTCTGGCAGAGCCGCATTAGCACTGGCTGACGTCTGGAAAAACAGGCTGTGAGTTTGCCGAATCTCCTCTGCCTCTGGTTCCCAACATCCCTGCAAGCAGCTCTGCATCTCCACAGCATTTAATAAATGGGACGAAACCACCTCGCGGTACGCTCGTCCTCGGTTTAAGTAGCCACTAGTGAATTAACCCAGAATTTCTGGCCATAACATGGTTTTCATTTGAGGGGAGGGAGGAGTTGGGTACAGCAACTGCTGGTGGTTGAGAGGCTGCCGGAGGACGGGTGCTGCGAAGCGCTTGCCTCACTGTTTTCTTTCTGCCCCATTGATCCCCATTAGGAAAACCCTCAACGCGGTGCTGCCTACCGAGAGAAACCCTTCTCGGCACATTAACGTAACAGCAAAGCTGGCACACGGAGAGCCCGGGAAAGCCAAGAAACGTGGAGTCAGAGGGAGCTGCTTGAGGATTTTGCTGTTGCTGGCAGACGGTGCGGAGAGCGCAGAAACGCGCAGAGGTTAGGGACAAGGCGAGGGCCAAATTTCTGCGTGCAGAGGACACGGCATGAATGCAAGTGGATAATCTGGATAATGCAATGCTGGGATGTGAGAGGCACGCATGGGAGCAGCTTTTGGAAAGCCTGGACTCCCAGCTTCGCCTGGGCTGTGGCAGGAATTTAGTGCTGAGCATCTTAAAGGTGGGGCAGGACCAGAACCCCACCCCACCTCAGCTCTTGCAAAGCTGGATCCAGCCTGGTCCCAAAACCATTCCCATTCCCCTCTGTTTCTGTGAATTCTGCTCCTTCATAGCGAGGTCCAAAGCCAAACAAACCTGCCTGTGTGGTGGAGGCCATTTGCTCCCCAGCGCTCTCAGCGTAGCCAGGCACCAGCGGGCTGAGGTGTTAAGTCAGTGCCTTCCTTTTGGATGTCTGGGTGTTTGTTTTAGTGTTGGTGGGTGCACTGTGCTGTAGGACCATTAATCAAGGATTGGGATGCTTACAGCCCGTGTAGAGGCATCTTTTATTAACTGCTGTTTAAATTAAGATCGTTTTGCTCATCACAACGGGTTTGACCAAGCCTCCCAATCCCAAATCTCTGAGCTGTGCAGCAAAGCTGGGGAACCTTACCCTGCGTGTGAATGTTGCAGATGGAGGCTTTCTTCTGCTGTGAAAAATGCAGGAAGAGACGCTCCAAGGCTTCAGACAGTAATGTAAAATAATAAATGAGTTTCCAGGAGGGAGAAATAAAACAACAGTAACCAGCTTGCAGGTGCAGCTCAGCTCAGCTCCACTCAGCTGCCTCAGAGGTCCGATTCCCTCACCCAGGGCTGGAGCCCCAGCTCAGCCCTTCTGATGCTGCTTCTGTGGGGCGCAATGTGCTCCTCATTGAGAGGAAAAAGGGGTGTAGAGCTGTGCTACCAGACGGCCAGTGAACACAGCCCAAACCAAGAGCATCTCCAGATGCATCCTAGTTGAAAATCCAGCCTGGGTCCTTTCTCCAGGGAGCACCCGTCTGCAGAGGATGAATGGTGCGCAGCCCTGAAAGGTTACCTTGGCTATTAATTGCTGCAGAACACCTTTGGATAGAATATTTATAAGGAAAAATGTTAACGAGTTCTCATCCCAGCTAGATGTGCCCCAGCGTGGTGCAGCCCCGGGGGGGTTGCAGGGCCCTTGTGAAAAGAGCACAGGCCCCCAGCACACGCTGCAGGTTATTTTCTCATCATAAGCCTCTCGATTAAAAAGGAGGAAAAAAAATCATTGTGATTGCAATGTCCAATTGTCAAATATGGTCAGCCTGGAAATCAATCCAATAAAAATGGAAAGCAGGGTGCTGGGGGCAGGGAGGGAGCCTGGCGGAGGCAGGGAAAGGGTTTGTTTGGAGACTTTAATTAAAATGCCATAAGAGGTTTTCAGGACGCACAGCACCTCTTCCTGCTTTGGTGAAGAGATAAAAGCATCTCAGTAAATGCTGACACACTCTGGAAAGGTTTTACTGTTCCCAGGATGCCTGGGAGATGTCGTTTGCAGAATCCTCCTCGGGTGCAGAAGGGCCTGGGGCTGCTTCCAGGGAACCAAAGCCACAGTATCCCTTCGACCCACAGCATCCCCTTCCCTCCCACTTGAGAGGGATGACTGGAAAATGTTAGCCAGCCACCTCGCTGCTTGGTCAGCTTGGGGACACTTTGTCCTTCCCGTTTCTTGTCCTGGTTTTCATGCTTCTCTGCTCTCCTGCCTGCGGAGGCACAAAAATCAATCAGGGTCCCTGGGCTTTGGCAAGCAATCGTCCTTAAGAGAAAGCAATTTCCCAACACGCAGAGTGCAAGGTAATTCAAAGGAAGCGAGACCATGGGCTGTGGTGTTGGGTGAGGGTCATTTCCGAGCGTATTTCTGTTTTCTACTTCTTTTATGCCCTGCTCTGGCAAGAAAAGCATTATGAGCTTTGCAGAGAGAGCCCAGCGTGGTAAATGAGGTGGCAAACAAACTCCTGCTCCTTATCAAAGCGTTCAATCACTGTCGGGAAAGTCATCCACTAAACCAGCAGCTCCCGGAGTGTTTTTTTCCAGTAAATTGCTAACGAGGTTAAAGAGAGCTGGGTGACATTTCTTCTCACTGCCTGTAATTAATGTTTTAGGTGCAGCAAGCAGCTCCTTGCTGAGGCCAGCGAGGCTGGAGAGCCGGCCCGTGGGAGGGAGGCGATGCCATGTGCTTGGAAGCTGTGGGATGCAGGGACGGGCCCTGCACTCCTCCAGCGGTGCCTCCAGCCCAGCGAAGGGACGTCACGTCTGTATGAAAGGCCAGTGGAAGAGTAAATGCTCTTGGAGAGAAAGAGCAATTATCTGAAGAGGTAAGAAAGCTGGGGATAGGTCCTGGGCTGGGTCCGTGCAGGGCTGGGCGAGGAATTCGTCTGTCTGCTTCACTGGAGATCGCGTGGGCAGAGCAAAGCTGGGGGTGAACAAGTCCTTACTGGAGAGATACCAGCCAGGCTGCTCAGCTGCAGAGGGACACGGGCGCAGGCAGGGTCCTGAGGGGGGTTTGTGTTTAAATATTTATGTATAAATACATATGATACGTGTGGATAAAGGAGCAAAATTTGTTTCCTTTCGATTTAACTACATCCCTTCAGCGGGTATCCCCCCATTTATCAGAAATGCCAACAAAATGGATTTTCGTAGAACAAATCATTTATCGGATCAAAGTTGCACGAAGGTTGCAGCGAAAGCAATCATTTGGTAACAACAAAGAATCAGCTTCCCAAATGAGAAATCTCCCTCTTGTGTCGTAAACCAGGCATTTCTGCGTTACCTTTGGAGGAGCGATGGCTCTTAAACCTCACATAATGTAACATGAGCCTCTCTGAAGTGCTGAGAAAGCCAATTGAGATGTAGCCAGAGTGCCAAGGAATTAAAGGAGAACACTCAGCAAATGAAGTTGCAAATTGCTTGGTTGGAAAAAGGGTTTTCCAAACATCCTTTGAACTGGAGCTGCTTCTCAGCTGCTCTAACACCCTCGCTCCAGCACTTTGCACACTTTGTTGGAAGGGAGAACGCTGGAGGGACGTCAGCAGTGACAGCCCAGCTTCACAGCAGGGGAACCTTGGCCAAGAGTCACTTTCCTACTGAGCTGAGCGTCTTTTCTTACAAGGTCATAACGGAAGCTGGGAGCAGCACCAAGATCTCCCGCTTGGGTTTTGCAATGACATTCGTACTAACGATGGGTGCCTGCAGCTCCAGCTCCTATGGCCCAGGCAAGGGCTGGGCATCGGCCAGCCCAGGAAGGGCCAACTCTGCACAGGGACAACTCTCTGTGGCCAGATTTCCTCAGGGACAACTCTCCACAGGGATAACTTTTGTAAGGACAACTCTCCTTAGGGAACCAGTGGAGATAGGGCCAGACTTAGGGTTAGAGTTGTCTCTGCAGAGAGTTGTCCTAGACCCTTGGCAGCCTAACTCCCGCACAGCATGCTCCATGCTTAGAATGATAGAATGATTTGGGTTGGAAGGTCCATCAGGACCTCCAAGGAAGGACCATCAGCTTCATTAAGGTTGTTGGGTGGAGATCTTTGCAGCTCGAAGACAACAGGGAAAAACATAAAACACTGAGGAACAAACCTGATAGCTAATGGTGACAATAGCAAGGAGGAAAACTCATCAGCCGCTAACTGATGGGTCATTAAGAAACCCCAAGCTCAGCCTCTCTGATAAGAGAGGGGAATTGACAGTTGACAGATGTTGGATGAGGCTTTTTGGTGATCCTGGCCTGACTCCGGGTGGCTGGTCCATGCTATCAGGGATGCCAGACTGGCAGCTCTTGGGCTGGGAGCTCCTCCGTGATGAGGGGCTGAGCAGCCACCAGACAGAACCACGGCCCCAGAGGATGGATCCAGCGCTCCCACAGCCCATCATTCCTCCCCGGGTGAGCCGATGTTGGTCAAAGGACTTTTTAGTGCTGAGGATAATCTTGTGGACCACAGTGTTCCTAAGGGAGGGTATTTACTCAAGGGATAGTGCTGAAAGGGCTTTCCCTTTTTTGCATCCTTCCTTTGGCAGACTGAGCCTTTGTTTGCTTACATATCATATATTTTTATGAAATGCTTCATTCCCGTTTCCCTCAGGCATAATTGGATTTTTCTCAATAAGCAACAGAATAAAAAAAAGGGGGTTTATAGCATCTCTTCAGCATTACTTGTTTAAAAGCAAACAATACCCCAACGCTTAAAACCAAGGGTGCATTTTTAAAGCAAGGCAAGGCAGTAATTTCTACTTTAAAAGCCCAACAAGTTTTATGGAGCTATTTTACACGGCTCCAAGAGTTTCAAGACAGAAGAAAAAAATTACACTGTCGAAAGCAGACCGTATTTTTATAGCAGCAAAATTTCTAGAATGAGACTATAGTGTCGCACGCTATGAGCAGATACAGACAGCCCAGAACCACCTGCATGTCCTTGTGCTTATCCTGGTGTAAGGGCAGGTACTGCGGTGATGCCACCCTCACCTTGGCACTTGGCTGCTGTTCCCTTACATCAGAAATCTACCCTGCATGCCCTCTCGGGCAGGTACCTTGTTTTTCTGCCCAGATTTGACTCACCTGGCAATCAGCTGCATGCTGAAAATAATACACAAAAAAAGGAGGTGGCCAAACCACCTGTGGTCATGGGCTCCACCTCTGCAGCTGGGTTATTCCCCCCAAATCCAGACCATCAGGCAGCCAGATATATTTTTCTGTATGGTCAGAGGGTCTCTGCTAAGAAGTGTTTTTTCTCCCACCTGCGTTTCAGGGCTGCAGTTGTTTAGTTTCTCCCCCTGAGACTACTGAGGATGTTTCAGACTCTCTTCAGCTGCGCTGGGGTCATGAATGTCCTCACCCAGCCCCAGAACAGAGCCGCTTTTGGTGCCAGATGTTCCCTGATGTAACTCATGCATCTGTGACCTTTACACGCTCGATTCATCACCGCTCAGTCAGCAGCCTCATGCAAAGCTCGTTCCACACAAAGCTCTCTTTTCTCCTGCGTTTCCAAGAGTGGGATTGGGCAGTGACAGAAATGTTTGCAGCAGTGTCAGGAAAGAAATGCCAAGCTAGAGATGTTATCGTACAGGCCATCTATGCCAACCTGGAAAAATAAACTCTTCCTTGCTATTTTCAGATGCAAACATAAATAGCGTTTTAGTTCTGTGCTGTGGTACTTGGGAAAGTAATAAAGGCAACCGTTCCAGCCCTCGGCAGCGAGCGCTGCGGACACGCGGGGGAGCTGCGGCCACACCAAGGAGGGAGCGCTTCCCAAACCCACTCGTGTTCCAGCCGTGGGGATTCCTGGCCGGCCGCTGAGCTCAGCTCCAGTGGGCTCAGGGGCTGAAACTCCCACTGCGGTCCTGAGTCGCGCCTGCAAGCATTCACCTCCAGTTTTAAAAACCTTGGAAGCATTTGATTTCAAAATGCTGCTGACTTCTTAAAGCCAAGGCAGAAGTGGAGGTGGTTGGGAAAGCCTCCATCAGAGCGTGACCATTGCCGTGTTGTGGGAGTGGGAATTCCTGGCCCTGACCCCTCCAATGGCTCTGAGTCTCTACTTTACATTTTCTCTAAAGCCCTTTTTTGCAGGGAGATGAGGTGCTGTGCCAGCTTCCAGCTGAGATCTCCCTGGCAGGCTCTGTGTCCTGCACTCGCAGGATGTGGTGAGTTAATTCCGCTTCTGTTTCGCCTGCTTTCCTCCATCTGTGGCACTCCATTATCCCCCTTCCCCTTTCTCCAGCCACAGCCAGTGACCCTTCTGGAGACGCAGATCCCCCTATGGCCGCAGCTACCTCTTTCCCTGGAGCTGCCTGGCCTTCTCAGAGCATCCTCCTGCTCTTACACCTTCTCTGGCCCTTCCTTGCTCTTCCAAGGGCTTCACCCAGCGCCATCCCTTCTCTAGGGGGAATGGAAAATAGTGCATAGCAAGGGAAGAAAAGCCTGCGAGGCAGGAACCTTGATAGGAGCCACTCCGTTTTTCATGTACATGATGAAAGGGTGTCTGCCTGAAAACCATATTCCAAGGATAAAAGAGGAGACAACAGGTGGAAAGCAGAGAGCCAGGAGCAGCACAGTAATCACAATTAGAGGGTTTAATGTACCTGCTGCTGCTGGGCAATGCCACAAGGGCGCTTAGAGCCCAGCATGGTTCAGGACAGGTAACCCACAGGCATTCTTTTCTCCTGGGCTCAGAGACAGCGAGACCAGAGGCACTGCTGTATTTATTAAAGCTAGGAATGAAGGCATTGTGCTCAGACAACCCTGTCTAGACAAAATCATCTTCTTCTGAATATACTAGAGAGGAGACTGCCACAGTTAGTGGTGAGGTTTAGTACTGGAACTGTCACTGTGTAATGTATGTGATGCTTTTTTTTTTTTTTTGCAGTGGATTCAGAAATTCTTTCGATTCAGAAATTGCTGCTTCGGAAGCTGCTGGTTTCGTAGCCCATCACAGCACTGGAGATGGGCTGTAGCAGCCTCCAAACCCAGCGCTCCCGGCAGAAGAAAAGGCCACGAAAACCCGTTTTCAGCTCGTCAGGACTGAGTGCGTTAGCCATGCCGAGAACATCACGTAGGAAGGGCAGAGACAAAACAATATGCCATGTTCCCCACAGAAGGGTTAGTTCTCGTTTCAGCTGCGACGCTGGCTTAGCAGACTGCTGGGTAAGCAGCCCCGCCAGTGAAAAACCTGCTGCCCTCAACAGCATCAGCTGCTCAGCATCTGCCCCGCTCCAGCTTTGGCACCCACGGGCGACACTGCCTCCAGCAACAGCCTCCACCGTGGTCTGGGCTTGTTCCTAGAGATAAACCTAAACACACTGAGCTTTCCATGGCACCTGCCTGCAGTGCCAGTGTTTGCCATCGCAGCATCGCCCAGCCCTTGTGAAAGATGAAAGTTGTGGCAAACACGTAACGTGCCCACACTGCTGGCCTGCCCGGGTGAGTCACACTGCACAACAGCGCGTGTTGTTACACTCCTTCGCAAATAAAACACAGGTGTAATGAAACAGCCTGAGGGAAACCATCGGTGTTGAGAGAGTGGGGCTGAGCTGTGCCCCTGTGCTCGGCGCTGGTGAGGCTGCACCTCAAATCCTGGGTTCAGTTTGGGGCTCTTCACTACAAGAAGGACAGTGAGGGGCTGGAACGCATCCAGAGAAGGGAACAGAGCTGGGGAAGGGGCTGGAGCCCAGGGGTTATGGAAACAGCTGAGGGACTTGGGGTTGTTTATCCTGGAGAAGAGGAGGCTGAGGGGAGACCTCATCACTCTGTGCAGCTCCCAGAAAGGAGGTTATGGGGAGGTGATTGCTGGTCTCTTCTCTTAAGTGATGGGATGAGAGGAAACGGCCTCAAGCTGCACCAGGGGAGGGTTAGATTGGATATTAAGAAAAGTTTATTTGCTGAAAGAGTGGTGAAGCCCTTGCAGAGGCTGCCCAGGGCAGTGGGGGAGCCGCTGCTGCGTCCCTGAAATGGTTCAGGAACGGTGTGGCCGTGACAGTGGGGGAGAGGGCTTACCTGGCACAGTGGGGTAGCGCTGATGTTGGACTGGGTGAGCTGAGAGGGCTTTTCCAAACTTGATGATTCTGTGAGGCTGTGGGGGCTGAGACTGGGTCTGGCAGGACTGGGACTGGAGATGCTTAGTCCAGGGGCTGAGTCTGGGACCAGAGGCTGAGTCTGGGGTCTGAGACTGGGGCTGAGGAGGCTGAGACTGGGACTGAGGCTGAAACTGGGACTGAATCTGGGACTGGAGGGTGAGACTGGGGCTGTGGAGGCTGAGACTGAAACTGGGGTTGAATCTGGGACTGGAGGGTGAGTTTGGGACTGTGGAGGCTGAGACTGGAGAGTGAGACGGGCTGAAACTGGGACTTGGGGGTGAGGCTGTGGCTGAAACTGGGACTGGAGAGGGGGACTGGAGCTGAGATTGGGACATGAGGGTGAGGCTGGAGGGTGAGACTGGGACTGAAGGGTGGGACTGGGACTGGAGGGTGGGACTGGGGCTGAAACTGGGACTGGAGACTGAGTTTGGACTGGGGAGGCTGAGACTGGGACTGGAGGGCGGGACTGGGTCTGTGGAAGCTTAGTCTGGAGACTCAGCCTGCGGCTGTGGAGGCTGAGGCAGTGCCCCCTCCCATTCGCCGGAAGTGACGCGCCAATCACAGCCTCTCTCTCCCCGCGCCGCGAACAAAAGGGCTTTTCAGGCGCGTGGCCCCGCCCCCCTGCCCGAGCACACGCTCCCATTGGCCGAGGCTCCTGGCCCCGCCCACCCGCACCTCCCCCGCTTCCCATTGGCCGCTCGGAGTGCCGCCTCCGCTCCCATTGGTCCCCGCCGCCGGCCCCGCCCCCTCGGCCCCGCCCCCGCCGCTCCCATTGGCCGCGGCGCTGTCGCTCGGCGGGCGGGCGGCGGCACCGGCGGCGGCAGGTCGGTGCGGGACCGGGGCGGCTCCGGGCACTGAGGAGAGCGGCGGGCGGCGGTTCGCGAGGCCCCGGGTCGGGTCGGGGGGCGGCCCCCGGGATCCAGACCTCCCCCCTTCCGGTTCTCAGATTCCCTGCGCCGGTAGCCAGACCGTCGCGGTACCCGGACCCCCCCTGCCCGTTCTCAGATCTCATCCCGGTACCCAAACCCTCCCGGTAGGCAGACCCTCCTCCCGGTTTCCAGACCCTCCCCCGGTCATCCCTCCCTCCCGGTGTCCAGATCGCCCTTCCAGTACCCAAACCCACCCCTCCCCCTTCCGGTTCTCAGATCCTTCCCGGTAGCCAGACCCTCCTCCCGGTGCCCAGACCCTCTCCCCGGTAGCCAGACCCCCCCTCCTCCCGGTACCCGGACCCCCCTTCGTTACCCAAACCATCCCCGGTGCCCAAACCCCCCCCATCCCCGGTAGTCAGACCCTCCTCCCGGTACCCAGACCCCCCCCTTCCTCCTCTCCGGGGCACACAGGGGGCTGCAGGACCTGGGTACCGGTACCGGGGGAGCTGCAGGACCGGGGGGGGCTGGGGGTGCTACACTTGTTGCCTTAGGTTTTGATAGAGTCTGCGGGACTGGGGTGATAGGGTGGGGGATGCTGGTCCCGGACGCCTCCTCCTGCATCCCCAGGACCCAGCAGGGTCTGTAGGACCCGGGGTCGGGGCGGGGGGGGATGCTGGTCCTGGACACCCCTTCCTGCTCCCTGGGACCCAACAGGGTGTGGAGGGTGGGGGGATGCTGATCCCAGCCCTCTCTGCAGGACCAGGAGGATGGGGGGATGCTGATCCCAGCCCTCCCTGCAGGACCAGGAGGATGGGGGGATGCTGATCCCAGCCCTCTCTGCAGGACCAGGAGGATGGGGGGGGGGGCACTACTTCTGCTCCCCGTTACCTGGCGAGGTCTGCAGGACCAAAGTGGTGGTGGGATGGTGGTCCTGGACCCTCCCTTCCTGCCCTCTGGGATCCAGCAGGACCAGGCAGCCCCGTGGTTGTTCGGTGGTTTGGTTATTCAAGGACTTCACGTGAAATTTGGGTGTTTACTTCATCCCAAGTAGCAGTTCAGGGACTAAGCAGATGCGGAGGGTTTGGGGGGTCAGTGTCCGTCCTTTCAGCTCTGGGACACAGAGGTGGAGACATAAATGCTGCTCATCACCTCATTCCCTCCAGCTCTGATGCAACGCCGGCTGGCGTTGTGGATGCACAATTATACAGCGTGTTGGCTTTTTACGATATAAAGGCATGGTGTAATTATTTTAACTGGAGCATCACGCTGCACATGCAGCAGCGTTTTTAAATACTTGCCCATCCAGAGTTTTCACACTGCTTGTTTAGGTTCTTATATGAATGTGCTTACACCCATGCAAGCTCCAGGAAAATATCAATTCCTTTTCAGGGACAGGAAAATAAAATGAAGCTGATTTGGGATTATAGACATAGAGGCTTTGTGCATTGGCGTGGCCGTAAACCCCCCCGGCTTATGAAAGGAGAGGAAACATCCTCCTCCAGAGGAAAACAGGAACGACGAGCTGCGTTCTTCACAATCTCTTTAAAGAAGTAGAAGAGTTGGCAGCGTATCTTGAAGCTTCCACTTGACAGAGTCCCTCAGGCTCCGGCTGCTCCGTGGTCAGTGCCCGCTGCCTGGTGACTCAAGCTTGCTCAGGGGTCAGTGGGTGAAGTTGGTTAACTCGATTCGTGCTTGTATGTGTGTGAGCCCGAGCGAAATATAACCTGGAATGGTTTCATAATCGTCGGAGCGTGGTTCGGCGCGCGGAGGAGCTGCCATGGGCTGGAAGCTTATCTCTCTTGTTCCTGAAGTGGCACATGCCAAAGATAACAGCCCCTGGTTTGTTAGCTAGCATGATTGCACACACACTTAAACTTGATATTTGTTTTCAGTTAAATACTGGCAAATAACTTCTGAAAGAGGAGTTTTTGCTCTTTCAGGGGTAGGTGTGCATCTGCTGTGGACACAGCCCAGAGCATAGCTGAAAGGAAGTTTACCTTTAGGCAAGCAGTGTGTTGTTATCTTTGTTTATGCTCCAAACTCTTGCTTATTGTCCAAAAATGGTGGTATATCTTCGCCTCGGGGAAAATATTTACACCATCAGCCAAACTGCTGTGATCCTTGCGGTTTGTGATCCGTGCGGTTGCACTGGTCAGGATATCTCGCTGAACGCGGAGGGGGGAACGTGCTAGCCCGGAATGCCCTGGGTGGTTTGAGTTCTTAATGCTGTGATGCTCTTCTCTTCTGGTTAAAGCCTTTGAAATAATGGGTCAGGCTCTGAGGAGCTGATCCGCTTGGCACAGCTGGACTGTGGGCAACGAGGAGAACTGGGAACTGAACAGGGCTGGCGTGATCTTTTAGTAAAAAGCAGGAGGCACAGGGATGTTTAACTGGAAAGCAGTCTTAGAAAGGTCAGCTCAGGAGCCTGTGCCTTAAGGACCAGGAAGGGATTCCGATTCACATCGGGTAGGAGGAGCTCTGATATGTGCTTGTTAGCTCCGTGACCCAGAGATGCTTCTTGTTGTAAAATAGTGATGTGATAGGAATAGAGCTTTTTCCCATTCTCCAGCTCCCTGGTATTGAGTGGCGCTAGGAGGGATTGCCTGGGATCTTTCCGGCTCCAGTTTAACGGGGATCTGCCAGCCGTGCTCTCGTGCCTTGGAAAATTCGCTGTAAATCAGTGCAAGATCCAGGCGCAGTTCAGTGGGGCTTTGGGGGTCCACTCGCAGTCGATCGCCTCCGCAGCACAGGATAAACTTGCAAACAGGGCACGGAAAGGTCTTTTATAGCACGCAGCGAAGCTGAGGCTGTGCCGCTTGCGTGGCTTTAATGTTACCTGTTTTTATGTGAATTATCGCCGTGCAAACTGGCTCCTGCTCTTTATTCCGTAAGGATTTTTACCCAGGTATTTTAGGACAGGACTGTTTATGCTGTTGAGCTGATTAAAGACTACAGCCAGTGAAGGACGTTAAGAATAGCACAGCTTATTTCTGTAACACCACGAAGTACAAATCACAATGGGAGTGTTTAGAACACAGAATAGAAATGATCGCTGCCCGGACTGACAGCTCTAGAATGTAAAGCCACAGTTGGTAGCTGTCCTCGCCTTCCAAGCGTGCCCTTCGGTAGCTGTTGGAGAGGTGCAGCTGCAGGCTTCCGTGCCATCTTTTTAAGAGAAAAGCACAGCTGCAATCACAGTGAAAGTCCACCTTCAAAATTTACTGCCCCAGGTGACGGAGTTGGATGATACACTTTGTTCTGAGGTCTCAATAAATTAACTTTTTAGTTCTGGCTTAAAATGTCACAAAACGTATATAACTTGAGGAGTGGTGAAAAAAAGTCGCTGCCGTTTGCTCTCGGCACTGATTCAGTCTGAGCAAGGACCAAGATGGTTTTGAAAGGAAGCCGGGCATCTGCTGAGCCAGTCATTCAGGTGTTCCAGATCCCAGACCTGGTTTAAGTACCAACACAAGCACGGTAAATGTTAACAGCGAGAAACAGCTCCTCTCTGTCTCACTCTGTATGGCTCCTTATTTATGCATTAACATGAATTTGCTGCCAATGTGACCCTCTCTCCCTTTTTCTCTGAGATGAACACGTTGTAAATCCTTCTCCTCCCGGTGCTGTCTGTTAGCCGTACTCCCCACGGTGACAGAACCACCAGCGGATGAGCCCGAAGCTGTAGGAGATGGTCAGGTTCACATCCTCTCCCTAAAGGTCTGCCTGCTGCTTGGGAAGTGTTGAACTGGGACCAACGCTGCCCTGACCCGCTGGAATGGGATTTGAGCCAATACAGGGAGTTCCCTAAATCACACTTCTGTGTCAAGTCTCGTTTCGGGCTTTTCTGATATGAGCAGATTTGCACAACAACACTTGTGTGTTTTCCTCTTTCTCCTTAATGGATCTGCAGTTGGGAACATCCATGCAATGCTGATGGATCCAGGGTGTCCAGTGAAATGGGGTTTGGAACACGCGTGGTCTCTTTCCACCAAAGCTCTTTTGAGCAGGGCTGGCTGGAAAAGTGTAAGAAACATTCCTGCTTTATGGAATTTCACACCTGAGGCAAAGATGTGACTGCCCAGTGAGAAACCTGCCTGCATAGCAGAGGGGCACGAAGGAGATTGCTGATCTCTTTTGCTCTCTGAAGGCTTCCTGCTCCTCCCTATAAGCAGAACTTTCTGTTCCCAGCAACTGGAAAACTGCTTTGGCAAAAACAAGACCAAACTTGCTTTAGTGCATAATTCTCCGAGGCAGGGTTATGCAGATGAGTTGTAACATAGCAGTGACTTCAGAAAAATTAGGAGTTCGGGTGAGTGTTTGAGCTGGATAGGTTCCTCTGGGAGAGGGAAAACTAACCCTTTATCCCTTGCCAAGGAGGCGGGTAGCTCCGAGTAGCATCATCACAGAATCGCTGACATTCTTTGTGCTTTCGGATTGATACCAAGAGTGGCAAAAGCTGGATGTGACCTGGACTCAGTTTATTTGATTGTGCGAAGCACGCGACTGTGTCATAATCGGGTTTATTTGCATCAGAGACAAGGATTTAGTCTGTGCAATGATTGCCATTGTTAATCAAATAATGTAATAAATTGGCTTATTATTAGAGAATGCTGTGGGTATCTGCAAAGGTGCACGGAGAGAAGAGCTTTTTGTATGTGCCATTCAGATGATGGATCTTTGTTCTTATGCAGGCAGTACAATTATATTTAATAAACGATGGTAGTATTGAAGCAGTTTGAAAGAACAGTAATTAAATGTGTGTTTTGTGTGGCACTGATTGTTTTGTAAAGTGGTTTGGAGCTGTTCCATTCGGAATGTTTGATGGCATTCCAAGGAAACGGCTCATAGCTCCGAAATGTGAATTTTACCATTGAAATCGTGTAGGTGGTCCGGTTTGGTCCACTTTCATCTCAGCTTCAGCCTGGTTTCAGGGCTATCTGCTGCTGTGGGATCCACATGTGTAGCTTATAGTAGTCTGGCTTTGCAATATCCATGGTTTTCCCTCTCCTGCTAACTTCGGTGACTTAGTGAATGTTACACCATCGTGTTAGCCCATGCGTTCCGCCTGCACCGTCTGGGTGCGCAGATGTTTGTGACCCCTTGGGAAAAGGGGACAAATGCATCCTCTACAACGGGGCTGGGACGTGGAAGAGAATATCTTGGCTTTTTGCATTCTCCCCCTGGGTGATTTGCAGTCTGAAACAGTGGATGAAGTTAAGTGGGGATGATGTGTCATAGCCTGGAATACTGATTTCCACGTACAGAGAAACCCCAGGTAAACTGTGTTCCATTTTTCAGGTTTTCAGGATGAATCTGGAAAAACTCAGCAAACCAGAACTCCTGACGCTGTTCAGCGTTCTAGAGGGAGAATTAGAAGCGAGAGATCTCGTCATCGAAGCCTTGAAGGTATGTCCTAAGCGCCGCGATGAGAGACAGCAGTGACAGCAGCGCTGCTGTAGCCTCTGCCGAGCTCTTGCATCCAAGACCAAGTTCAGAAACAAAGATTCATTGCTCGTTCAGTTTCCCCTCTGAATATCAGCGATATTAGGTCACAAATTCTGCCTCTTGGAATTCATTATTGAAAGCTGGCTGCAAGAAGCATTGCAGTGTTAAATACAGCATTACGCGTGCGCTTTCATCCTTTCTGATAAAGAGCAAAGTGTTTCTGCTGTCATGAGAACTGTGAAGGCCCAGCAGCTGCCTTTGTTGGTTTGTTCTCCTTTAGTAAGGAGGACTTCTTAGAGCAGGAACCCTTCTTGCCAGGAGAGATCACAGCTGAATCTGTCAGGGGGAATAACTTCCCGCTAGGAGAAAAGCATTGTGGCTGTGTGTTGTGCTGAGCCAGTGGAAGCTGGCGCTGTGCCGAGCGCTGGAATTGTGCTCTGCTGCTTCCACTTGCCCTTCTCTGGCACAAGGATTAGCGCAGCCTTCCCGCGAAGCAGATACCAGCTAAAACCAACCCATCCAAAAAGTCAACTTCAACCTCCGTCAGCACAGAGGAGGTCACGGTGTGTGCGCTCGTGTTGGGCCACGGCACGGGTGGTGGCGGAGCAAACAGAACCTCTCCTTTCAGGGACAGAAAGAAAACTAGCGTCAGAATGGTGTAAATGTGTGCAGCGTTAGCTCTCCTGCTTTCCTTGCTGGGTAGTGTGGGCTGTGGCCGGTTCCCTGCGTTGATGTCGAGCCTAGGGAATGCTCTAAAGATGCATCGTCCCCGTGTAGCGATGCTGCTTCTTGAGGGATGCTTAGCTGACATTCAGCCTGGGTAAGGTGACACAAAAAATAGTGGTAAAAATGATAGAAGGGGTGGATTTTGGAAGAAATGAGTTGTGACAGGGTTGGATATTGAAGGCCGAGTTGTGACAGGGTTGGATATTGAAGGCTTTTTCAAGCTGACCTGTCGCTGCTCATAATGTTTAAACATTATGCTGCGGGCACTTGGTTTTCCAGCAGCAGCTTCTGTAGCTTGATTCCAAATACGGACACATTTGGGGAGGGAGATCCTTCCCAAAACAGTCGGGATGCTTCTGTGTTTATTGTTTTTACATTTAGACATTTACATTTACATTTAGACTCCTCTTTTTTTTGGAGGAGGACAAGTATCGTTGCCCTCTCAAAGCTGTCCGTTGGGTGGAAGGCTCAACTTCTCTCTTGGAACGGGCTGCAGGTCGCTCCTCTGTCCTGGGATCAGTATCCAGTTCTGTGTGGTCAGGATGTGTTACCAAAGCAAGCATCGCTTTAATATAGCAGTGGGAAATGTGTGTAATGGAGCATAGAGAGACCGAGGGGAAGGAATGTGGCAGCTCTGTTCCGAGGGCTTTTTAATATGTACTTTCCAATAGCATAATGCAATTATCTCCTCTGTTGAGATTTCACCTGCAGTTCCCTCTTGCACGCGGAGTTTAATATGGTTAAAATACCCTTTGGCATAATTTGTCAAGTACTCATAACTGGGAACAAATGAAATGAAATTGAAACCTGTGCTTGATAACGATGTGATATAAAACACCGAGCTAATCGCAGGTCAGTGCTGTGTTCCCTCCTTCTCTAAGGGGTGTGTTGTTGTGTTGTGTCTCCTGAACACAAGGAAAGCTTAAGGGGAAAGGGAGAAATGGCCAATCACTGCTTCATCTGCAGGTGGATGGGGCCTCTGAGCAGGAAACTCACTTTGCCGTATCCTTTTGTTTGGAATATAGAGATAGATGGGTCGAAACATCCAGAGCCTCAGTGCTCCCCAAGTGATACAAACGGCGTGTTCTGCTTCTGCAGTTGGATTTCTTTGGAGCCTGATGGTTTTACATCCTGCGTATGTTTGAAGTAGGCGGAGTGGACTCTGTTGAAGGGTTGCGTGACCCTAACAGTGCCGATGTTTTTTTCCAGCGGGGCAGTTCGATACGCAGATGCCGGTGGTTAAAAAGCAGAGCTTTCTCTGCATTTTTATGTCCCATCTAGTGAGAAAAATGCATTTCCCCTCATGGGTTGATTTGACTTCTAATTTAGGTTTAAATGTTTCTGAGCTCTCCGGGTGTTGGTGGCAGATCCTTACGTACGTAGTCGGAAGGAACAAGCAGAGAAGATGATCACCTTAATTTGTCAACTCGTAGGTTGATTATAGTACAGCAATAACTGATACTCTGCATGCTTAGAGAAGAGCATTTAGCATCTGGCGTTGAGCAGAGAGAATCCATGCATTCAGATGACAGAGCCTACAATGGTTTTCTTCTCCCTCACAGGCTCAGGCCACTTGTTGGCCGGCTCCAGCTCTGCGTCAGAATCAGCCTGGTTTTCCAGAGACCACTTACTTAATTTCCCCTTCACTTTCATCTCTTTCCTTCACCTTCCTTCCCCAAGTCTTTCTCCTTTCCTCCATGCCGTGTCCTGCCCAGGCAGCATCTCTCCTCCACAGGCGCGGAGAACGGCTTCAACACCCCATATAATACTCATCGTATAAAGAGCAAATGTTAGGTCACCTCTCGTCGATGCCGTATCACAACTTGCTCTTGCTGTTTGTTTTCTGTGGTTTCCTCTTTCCCTGCGTGTTGTTTTTGTGGGAGCGCTGGCTGGCTGCGGCAGGGACCATCCTCTCCCCGAGCGATTGCGGTGGGACTCGACCTCCCGCATTCAGTTCAAATTGCAATATTACTTCAATTCCAGCACTTCATGATGAAGTGTACAAATCTACTAGATTCAAAATATCCTTTCCAGTGCTGGAGTTTGCTTCCTTGATTTTAAAACCCCTTAGAAAACAAGCTTTTTTTTTCCCCCTGCCCAAAAGCAGCTTCCTGTCCACTCCATAAACCTCAGCGTTATCCTCAGAACAGACCTTCAGTCTTGCTTCTTATTGTGCTCCTTTTCCTGTAGTTCTAATCACATTTAACTAATCCAAAGGAACAGAATTGTGTAAGACTGAGGGCTGGAGGCTCTGTCCTTATTGCCTGCATGAAGCACAGGTTGGGCTTCCAAAATAGCTCACTGTGAGTGGAAACAATTCAGGATTGAAATAGGTCTCCATCGCTGGGTGAAAGCACTTCGTTCCCTGCCCCCTGCTCTTCAAATGAGGGGTTTCCATACATTAGGAATGAAGTTTTGTTTACTTCTAGGCAAGAGGAAACAGCTTCCTGGCTTATTCTTTTATGCTAATAAGGCTTTAGGCAATTTACTCCAGAATAGAAACTATCTGTTTGGTGTTAATGACATCGCTCTGCTTCTTAGTTCAGTGATTCGCTCTCTGAAGCAGCATTAATGCGCAGCAAAGTTAAGTGTTTGTTTGTCAGTGGATTTAGAAATTAAGGTTACAGTGCAGTTTCAAGAACAAAAAGTCTTGTTCAAATAGAAGAAAGCTCAGAAATACAAAACCCTACTGCAGATGCGCTAAATCCTTCACAGATGGGGCAAAATGGGCTTTTGCATCGCTTATAAAGCAGCTTAGATCCAGCAGCGTTCCCGTGGGTGCTGGCCTGCTGGAATGCCAGCTTTTCTTACAGCTTTTCCAGCAAGTTTGGGGAATTTTATGTTTATTTCTTGCTTGGAACGGCACAGTTTGCCAGGATCTTTTGCCAGACTTGTTCTCTGCACCTTCTTGCTGAAGGAGGGGCGAGGTGTGGGCATGGCTTCCCCGCTGGAATGGCTCCAGCTTTCGATTTCAGCTGCCCGGGTGTTGCCGAGCTCCTGCTTTAGCCGTGACCAAAGTGCAGTCCGTGAGCACAGGACCGTCGTCCCAGGAGTGTTGGGACCAGTGCGTGGCCAAGCCCACCCTGGGCTTTGTCCCATCTGCGCGATGGACCCGAGCTTCCCAGGGAAACACATTCCTGGTTTGTGTTGCTTGGCGTTTCCGAAGCAAATCTCTTCTGTTTTTCAGAGCCGATACCAGGTCGTGTGTGGGCAAATCTGGGCGGCGCTCGTTCATCTGGTCTGTTCACTCACTATAATGATGGCAATTAAGACACATCCAGTATTTGAGCGATGCGATTTCTCCCGCGTGGCACTCTGCTCGGCACAGCTCTGGAGCCGCAGCTCGGGGGGAGCCTCTGGATCCCTCTGCAGCCTTTTGACATTTATTTTTGCGCAAAGCAAGTGGTCCCACCCCCGTTTCCCCTCGCTCCAGCAGCGATGGCTGTGACCTCAGCTTCTCTTTATTCCTAATATCTCTCTGGGGAGAGGAGCTAAGGAGGAAGTTGGAGGCAGTCAGAAGCTATTTAAAGACTTCACGAAGGAGGAGCTTCTCTGGAAATTCTTGCCCGAGAGCGGCACAGGCAGTGGCTGCAGTTAATGAACAGCGAGCGTCCTGCCGAGGGCTGCGACCTGAACGCTCAATTACAGACAGGAGTAATGCTCTGCTTTGTGTCCAAAAACACACTTGAAACAAGTCTTGGAAATTCCCTGTTTGATATTCCAGTAAAACAAGTTGTTGGGACTATGGAAGGCAGAGAGAAAAAGCTCTCCCATAAACAAAGTTTTAGTAAAAGGAAAGCTTTTAGTAAAAAATAACTCCCCAAAGAGATGGTGGGTAACATTCATCAAAGAGACTCCAAATCCCAAGAGGAAACAGGAGCTTTTCCCTAACAAAGTGAAGCCTTTCCTGCACAAGGAGGCCCCTCAGGCTGTGTCAGGTATTGCTCCTGGTCCGTAAAAACCAGGATTATCCCTCTCCAAATGCCTGGCAGTGGTCAATGACCTGAGCGTGAGCTGCTTCGGTCCTCACTGCCTGTGCCCAATCCTTGTGATCATCAGGAGGTTTGGTTTTCAGAGCAGTTCATGTGCGTAGCTGCTTCCTTTTTTTGAAGAGCAGCCCAAGCTTGAATGTTGTCTTTTTCCTGTTGGGGGAGGGCAGTTTGATAGATTCCAAAATCACCACAAAAAAGACCATTTAAATGCTTTGGGGGTTTGAATGTTTGGTAGGAAATTCATAAATCTGCATATTCGAGATGGTGCAGGTGGAGATACCAACTTAGGGATCTTCTAACTGCAGGGGAATGAGTCTTCTTTCAGAGCACAGTTGGTGTTGATGGCAGTATGTATCTCATCTCTGGCTTTCCGGATTAGATTTTCCACTCCTAAGTTAACAATGCTTTTTGTAACCTTATTTCCTTATTATTGAAGCTTGATTTCCTATGGATTTATGTGTTTTAAGAGACTGATACTGGGATCCAAGTTGATTTTTTCACTTTGGGCTCCTTAATAGACTGATTCTCTTCCATCAGCAGATTGCTTCTGCTTTAGAACTTCAACAAAACCTGGTTTTAAGACCAAATTCCAGTTCAGACGGGACAAAAATCAAAACCCTGGGAAGTGTTTATCCATGAGCTCCAGCGTGACTGGAAGTTGAGCTGACGAGTGGCCTCAGTGAGGAGTGTAAGACATCGTCCCCCTGTCTGACAGCTCGGTACCTGGGTGTTCTGGCACGGTGACTTGATTCTAAAAGAGGTGTTCTGGTTATTTTAGCGACTCGGTGAGACCGGTGTCGCGGAGGCATCGGGGCAGCAGCCTGAAAATCCATTTTTGCATTTCCAAGTGCACGGTGGCCCAAATGCCAAGGCACTGATTTGTTTGTTATAAACTGGCTGTGGTTGGCGTAGGGTGACCTGTTTAGTAGTTGTCATATAGATGACTTAATTCTTTGCGCTCCGCTGGCTGCTGGGCTTGAGACGGTCATTAGGGTGGTGGTAGTTTGTGTTTATTGTGCTAGTGCAGGAAAACACTGAGCTGCCAAAGCAGCAAGGCAGAACTTGTCCCGTTCCAGACAGGAACTGAACCGCCCCGCTGAATTCAGAGAGGTCAGAACCCAGTGCAGAGGAGCAGAGGGAAAAGCTGGTTTTTAATCCACCTTCAGTGCTGCAAAAATCAGAGCTCGTAGGTACTGGCTGTGACCTAATCCCGGTTTTTTTTAGGCTGTGAAGTGACCCGCACAGAGTGGGTGGGAATAAAGGAAGAGCAGCTCCTCTGTCAGAGCTGTCAGGCCAGCTGGATGAATATCCCAGGCTGTATTTATGGACTTCCTAGTGTTTGAGTCACTTAGAAATTCCCTATTCTTATGGTGGGGTTTGGTTGAGTTCCTTTTCTGAGTTCGTCACAGTCGCTGAAGATTCCCTATCCCACAAAAAAAGAAAGGCGCCTGTAGTTTTTCCTGTGATTCATTAAACCAGGAGTGGCTCATTATCCAGGGCTGCCCTCCCACTTCCAGAGTTGATCTTTTCCTTCCTCTTCTTTTCTGTATGTGAAGTTAGAACAATATCTTGAGCTCCATCCACTGTTCCTGATGGATATTCCCGATAAAGAGGGAGGGCTCTTTGCCCTGTGAGCTGTTTCTCTGTGTGTGTTGGGGTTAAAATACACTGCAAGGGTTCACGATTTTAGGTGAAATCACTCATCAAATGTCTCAGAGCCAAGACAGATCTGCTCCCAGAGCTCTTCCAATTCTAGGTCGGGTTTCCCTCTAAGGTCCTTTGATGCATGGATTTCTGTTTTCATACAGTTTCTTATCGTGCTGATAAACAAGTAGATAATTTTTTAATATCTGTGTGTTTATAATGTTTTGGTTTGGTTTTTAGAACTTTGCGGTAGTCATTTGGTCAGATAACGCTGTCGGTATCCTAAAAAACAGATTTCCAGCTGGAATGCCGGATTCTAAATGCTGTAAAGCCTAGGATGTGTCTGTTGCTTCTGTTCTTACACCAGAAGAAACAGAGTCATTCCTGTCCTGCTTCTTGAGAAACTCAACTTTGTTTAGTCTGGATGAGAACATTAAGGATTTTATTAACAATTTACGGATTTATAGGCTACTGCGAGAATAAAACTCTTTAATTGCTCAAAATGGAATTCTTTCATGGTGACATAGTTGAGGAAAACACACAACTGTGCTTCCACTGATACAGCAGTAAATGATTAAATCTTTCATTGAGCAAGAATTGATATTTACCTTCTTTCCTTTCGCACAGTTATGGAATGTCAGTCGTGGACACAACAGGGAGCGGCGGAATGAGGATGTTGGGAGGCTGAATATAGTGTGGAGATGCTGTGTTTTCAAGCCAGACTGCCCTTTGGTTCCAGCTTGTTTGGGGCCACTTGGTTAAAACACATTGTTCCACAGTGAGATGTTCATCAAGCACGTGCTTCACATACCCCTACGCACGATGCCTGTGGACAGTAGGCATTTGCTTCTGTTCCAGCCATGGAAATGTGGGGTTTTTGCAATGTTTTTCAAGACTTGAGTACTTTACCTGGAGAGCAGGAGCAGTTGTGGAGCGGGGGAACATCCAGCTGCGCTGTGCTGATGTGGCCAGCGAGAGCTAGGTTGATCCATCTAGATTTTATCATTATTCGTGGAAGACCATCAACTTTTGTCCATTTAAAATGTATTAATGAGCTTTTTTATTACCTTCCAGCCTAGCTGAAGCGTTTAGTATTGATAGTTTGAAATCCCTTCTGCTGAGGGAAGGATTATTATCCACACCGCGCAATTAACTTTTCATACTATTGAGTTACTTGCTCGGAGTCTACCAATAGAAGATGTGCACCTAGGAGATGAACAACCTGGTGTTCATCCCTTGTTATTGGCGTGCTCTGAAGTGGTGAGGTCCTGCTGGGCTCTGGGGGTCCCATGGGTCGCACAGACCGTGCGGGCAGATGCCTCGGCCGGTTTGTCCTGTGAATTGCTGTCTCTTCTCTTTTAACCGTGGATCTTTAACCTGACAGGCTGGTGTTTTTTCCTGTCTGAATACCCCTATTCTTACAGCAGATAACAGGATGTGAATCAGACTTCGCTTTATCCTGAAGTGGAAAGCTAGGGAAGAGAAATATTAACTAAAATCGCTTTCTCCTTTAGGTAATTTTCTATTTTAAGTATAGTGAAATGCAAATTTATTTCTGTATTGCAGGCCCAGCACAGAGACACATTCCTCGAAGAACGCTATGGGAAGTACAACATCAGTGATCCCTTAATGGCTTTGCAGCGAGATTTTGAAGCCCTGAAAGAGGGAAATCATGGTGAAAAGCAACCAGTATGCTCCAATCCCTTATCTATTCTGAAAATGGTGATGAAACATTGCAAGAATATGCAGGAAAGGATGTTATCCCAACTGGCTGCTGCGGAAAGCAGGCACAGAAAGGTAGGTTTGGCTCCATGTAAGATGTGCTAAAGTTAATCGTTGTGTTTTGATAATACATTAACTTCAGCAAAAACGCTTCGATGACTTGAGTTTTGGTGACTGAAAGGACTTTGCACCTTTGTTTAAACTTCTTGCTTGATACAATACAGCTGGAAAGCTTGTTAATTTTAACTCCAAAATTTGAAATGTATGTGGAGTGGTTTTGTTGGGACGCACAAAAAAAGGAACAAGCTTATTCACAGCTGGGAATAAGCCAAAGCATCTCTGCTTACTGTGCCAGAAGCAACCGTCCAGCTTGAGGTCTACATCACAGGCACTGTACTTAGGTATGGTCACCTGTGTTTTATCCTGGAAGTCACAGCAAGGCTCTGTGTTTCACTTCTCAGCCGAGTATCCAGCTAAATCATGCTATTACAAGGAGATCTTTTGCCCCTTCCCCTTCTGTCCTTCCTGTTTCTCGTTAAAGCGTTCCTTGTGTATTTAAAGACACTTTAGCACACTTGCAGGTGTGGCATTTTGGGACATGGTTTAGCAGGCAGGGTGGGGTTGGGCTGATGGTTGGACTGGAGGAGCTTAGAAGTCTTTTCTGGTCTTAATGATTCTGTGATTGTTTGGAAGCTTAAATATCAGAAAGACTGAGGAGCTGCCGGGCTCGTGGTGAGAGTGTGTTGGGAGAGCCCAGCGTTTCGGTGGTGGGATACGGCAGAGTCTCTTGGGAAGTTTGTATGCTGGTTTTTTTTGTTGTTGAGTTAATAGAATTCCAATTATTCATGTAATTCAGTATTAAAGCTGAAGGAGCTTCTTAACCGGGTCCTTATGGCAAGCAGTTTCACTTCAAGAGCTCATCTTGTTCTGAAGTGGAAGAACAAATTAATGTTCTTTAAAATAAACTTCGAGCTGCAGCTCTCAAATCCACAGTAAGGAACTAGAGGAGAAGCCCATGTGTGAATCCCTGCTGGATCCACAGCGAGGATCATCCTGGAGCTGCCAGTGCCCCGTTTCTCCTGGGTGCACGGTCCCAAGGGTGGTGCCTCCGCTCCTGCCGGGTTTCGCATTGATGGTCCTGCCAGGGAAATCTGATTGGGGCAGCATCCAACCACAGGCAGATAGCATGAACTTCCCAAAGTTATCCTGAGCCTGGAGGACAGCACGCAGTTTAGCTATTTAGTAAGAAAATGAAGACGCAGTCAGTGTAAGGTTTTTCCTTTTCATAAGCTGACTCAACTGTGTGGTCTGACACAAAACCCCTGGGACTGTGCTTGTAACTCTGCTTAAGAAAATCAGCTACGATCGTCTTCCCAGCCGTTCCCTTTGGAGCTGACACACAGCTGCATGCGGTGCTGCAGATCCTTTTCTGAGGTGGTTGATCTCCATTGGTTTTGCTTTCATAAAGCCAACATAAAATGGGCTCCTTTGAGCACCGATGGATCTGTGGGATCTCTGCACCATCAGCCTCGGTCGGTAATGGAAAAGTTTCCATCACAGCTTTCTTTAGTTTCACAAGAAACTGGATGTTCACTCGCTGTTCACTCTTGCACAGCAACATTTCCCAGCTAAGGGTAAGGAAAGGTCTCTATTTGAACCCATGGCCGCTCGCAGCGAGTGCAGCAGTCGTGCTGAGCTGCGTCTCGCTGTGACAGCTCAGCACGTGGTCTGGAACATCGCTCGGACTCTCCGCTCCCACTCTGGGTTCCAGAGCTGTGGGGACAGTCACAGGTTTATTGTGTCAGACCTCATATACCAAACCGTAACATAGCGCTGTTACTTGTCCAGAAGCTGCTTTTATGAGATTTGGAGTTGAATTTTGACCTTTGAGGCTGCAGGTGTTGCTCTCCTGTGTTATTTGACTTTGGATCATGTGTGACAGCGCTGATCTCTCCGTGAGTTACACGAGCTCGTAAGGGTGCTGGGCCCCCAACTGATGGGAGTTGTTTGGCAGGTGATCCTGGACCTGGAGGAGGAGAGGCAGCGGCACGCCCAGGACACGGCGGAGGGCGATGATGTCACCTACATGCTGGAGAAGGAGCGGGAGCGGCTCACCCAGCAGGTACGCTCGGGTAGCTACAATTATCCAGCCCACGGAAACCCGAGGCTCCTGGGTGGTGAACTCGGTAGCAATGCCTGATTGCACCTTCGTTGTTGAACCAGTAATAGGAACCTCCCTCTCCTGTAAAGCTTCTACTGTTTCGATATGAACACCAGCCTTAACTTTGGGGCATGTTTTGGTAGCTGAGCAGTGCTAAAAGCTGTTCATAAGCAATCAGATGCTTTGAAACCTTATTGGAGCCTGCAGTCAGAGAGGTTCTCAAGAACAGGACTGCGCTTGCAAGTGGTAGAGCTCTCAGGTACTCAAAATTCAGACCAAGTCATCTCCTGGGGGTGTTATTCAGAGATGATAATAAATATTTAAGCTACTGTTTTCTGTTATTTGAATGCTGTAGATTTTATTAAACATAGATCACACATCGGCATTTTTAAGTCTACAGGTCTTTAAAAGGCAAAGTGACAAAGCAGTGAGTGAGGTGGAAGGAAGCTTCGCTCCGGCTCACCTGTTCCACAGACTGGATGGGTGTCTCAAGGTCAATTGACTTTCATACATGAGTCATACAAGACTCTTGCAGATACCCGGGGCAAGAACCTCTTCCATAGCCGTGCCCGTCTTTTGCCAGCGAATTTCATCGAGATACAGAGTAACCCCGTTCATTTTGTGGTGTTATTATACTTCATTTAGTTTCATTTACTTTTGTGGTTCCCTTATGGTCTTTTTATTGTTCTTCTCTTCCAGTTGGAGTTCGAAAAATCGCAAGTGAAGAAGTTTGAGAAAGAACAGAAGAAGCTATCCAGCCAGCTGGAGGAGGAAAGGGCGCGATACAAGCAACTCTCCTCCATGCTTGTAGTGGAGTGCAAGAAAGCCACCGCCAAAGCAGCTGAAGAGGGACAGAAGACGGCAGAACTGAGCTTGAAACTGGAAAAAGAGAAGAGTAAGGTGAGTAAACTGGAAGAGGAGCTGGCAGCCAAGAGGAAGCGGGGTTTACAGATGGAAGCACAAGTAGAAAAGCAGCTCTCAGAGTTTGACATTGAAAGAGAACAGCTGAAAGCCAAGCTGAACAGAGAAGAAAACCGTACAAAAGCACTGAAAGAAGAGGTGGAAGGTCTAAGGAAAGCCCTGAAAGAGCTGGAGGCTTCTTGCCAGGAGCACAATCCTGCTGAGCCTTCACAGCCAAGCCCCGTGGTGGTGTCCAGAGCTATTGTAACCGACAGTCCCACGGTGAAGTGTGTGTCTTGCCAGACCGAGTGTCTGCAGGCAGACCGGGCGAATCCTGCCAGCGCAAGCAAAGCTGTGCCTAACGTGCATTCCAGCCCTACAACACCTACTCATTCCTATGCCAAATCCAATGGTCACTGCGATACCGACGTGCAGATGGGTGGTGAGCTCCTGCAGACCAGCGCAGCAGAGACCCAGGCTCACAAGGAGAAATCTGCCAGTGCAGCCCCGGAAAACGCAGTTGAGAATGGAAGTTCTCCTGTAAGAACAGAGTCACCAGTACATCTAATGTCCCAGCTCCCTTCAAGCGGGGTCTCGCTGTCCCCCAGCGGCACGGCTGCCTCCTCCCTAACGCCTTCTCCCTGCTCCTCGCCAGTGCTGACCAAACGCTTAGTTGGAGCTTCGGCGAGCAGCCCTGGTTACCAGTCATCCTACCAGGTGGGGATCAATCAGCGTTTCCATGCCGCCCGGCACAAGTTCCAGTCTCAAGCTGAACAGGAGCATCAGTCGAGTGGGCTGCAGAGCCCACCCTCGCGGGATTTGTCTCCTACCCTAGCAGACAACTCTGCCGCCAAGCAGCTGGCCCGCAATACGGTCACTCAGGTCCTTTCCAGATTTACCAGCCAGCAGGGACCCATTAAACCTGTCTCCCCTAACAGCTCACCTTTTGGCACAGACTATCGAAATCTGGCAAATGCCATCAGCCCCAAAAGCGAGTCTGGCCACTCTCCAAGCTCTGGCAAGGTCTCCAGCCCACTGAGCCCGTTGTCTCCTGGCATTAAGTCACCAACCATTCCTAGAGCAGAAAGAGGGAACCCTCCACCCATTCCTCCAAAGAAACCCGGCCTCGCGCAGTCTCCCGCTGCTCCTGCTCCGCTAACCAAACCCTCTTCCCAGGCATCCTCGCTGGGTGCTCCCCTGGACGTGGCGAGTAGCTGCTCCAACACCACCGTGGTGTCGAACGGCAAAGACCTGGAGATCCTCCTGCCGACAAGCAGCTAATCTCCAGACAATGGGACATTCCACGGCTTAGCATCTGCAGCTAAGACAGCTAAGACACTGTTTTTCCACTCCATGTTATTTATTTCCATAGTAGCAGATTCTGTCTGTATAAAGCAGTTAGTATATTTTTTTCCTTTTTTAATAGGTAGGAAGATATTTTTGTTTATGAAGAACCCTTAACTACAGCTCTCAGTAGCCTCGAATGTCTCATTGTAACGGTCAGATCATTAGATGTAACAAGACCCATAATGGTGTGGTGGGACCTGACTATGGAACTCTTAATGGGACTGAAACGCTACTTTTAAATTATGCAGAAATATCTTTTGCAGACTTTTTACTCCAGATGAACCTTTTCTATAAAGTGCCTGAACTAAGCCTGCGGTATGAATGTGATTCCCTGGAAAAGGAGAGGAGGGGAACCGTCTGGCTGCAGAAACAGAGTCTTCTGTGAGTCCTGAATGTCAAAACCAACACTGGTTTTCTTTTTAATTCTTCTCCATTTGCTAAAATAAGTTAGCGAATGCGCTAGGAATTCTGGAAGGTGGCCACCAGCCCAACACAGCCAGCCACGCTCTGTCCGGTGGGACACAGCTCCCAGCAATTTGAGGAACCACATGATGGTTTCTTAGCTGTAATACAACATCAATTACTCTTCTCTCAATATTCACTGTCCACGCAGTTCTTTCTGCTTTCCTGCAGGGATGCCTGTGTGCTTTGAGCGGCTGAGCACTGGTTTCTGGTGCGTCACCATGAATTTTCAAGCTCTTCAAGCATTCTACTGTTGTGTGTAGAACTTCTGAGAAATGGATCTTGCCGTCGCTTGACAAAGATCTCGCTATTACTTGAAAAAAAAAAATCACCAGTCCACACAATACAGGTTTTTAGCAACAGTAAAGTGGGATCTTCTATAAACAAGAGCAATAATTTTGTTCCTCATCTGTATCGGTTGTGTCCAGCTGTCCTGGATTTGACTCCCCGGTCAGCTATGGGATCTTGCTGGCTTTCCTTGGCCGCAAATACGGAACCAAATCATTGCTGTCCCGTGTGATGGAGTATGTAGAGATGTGTAAGTAGCTCCACACACATACCTATGAAATACACACTGTGCTAGGAAATCCTTTATCCGTTCTTGTTCTGCCTAACATGAGAAAATGGGGAAATCATCGAGATTAAAAAAACCCACGTAGTGGGGAATTGCCTAAGTTTGAGGCAAATCAGGTGTGTGGAAAGTTCTGTGGGTCCAGGAGGGGAGGAGCAGATGGTTCTTGTGCAGAAGCGTTTGCCGCAGGAAGCGTGGTCCCTGTTGCAGCCACGCAGCCCTTTGTTCCGGAGCTCAGCACGGCTGGTTTCCGAGTGACTGCGGCGAGGAGTGCAACCCGGATCAGTGGCAGAGGCAGAGTGCAGAACCCCGAGTCCAGGATCTCAGGTGTGATGTCTGAACCCATCCTATATTTAGGAACTGGACTTGCTCGGTGTCAACCCATGCTCAGCTCTTCCCTCTGCTGTAGCCACATCCATGCTGAGCGCAGCTTCCCACTGCCAAGGACTTTTTCTCCTTTAATATAATCAATATTTCATTAGACAACACCCATCCACCTTTCCTGCAGGGAAGATCCCTCACGACAGCGGGAAGGACGCGCTGCTGTGCCTGCCCTGCCAGGTTCCTGCCAGCTCCGAGTCTCCTTTGAGGGCATCGGAGCTCTTGTGCTGCTATGAAGTCTGCGGTGACCTTGCTCTCTTCCCTCCCACGCAGCCGGGGGAGGGATTCGGACCACAACGAGGGGTTTACAGACCTCTGGTAGCTTTGGAGTCACAGGATCACGTGCTGCTGTCCTAATCCAGCTGAACAGGCTGTGTCCTCGCAGCAGGGGGGGAGATAAACGGGCAGCGGCTCTCTTGGAAGCACATTTATTACTTTTTTTAACTTGTAAGTATCCACAGCAGATTTTTTTTTTGCTCTTGATGAGAGCAATTTTACAGCTGATGGGCAGATGGATTTTGGCCCGGATTCAAAAATGAGGCTTTTGTGTATGCCGCTTTAACGAGTTTCTTTGCTTTTACATTAATCTAACTGGTATTATCCCCGTTCCCTGTCGATAGCTCTATAGGAAGGGACGCGCTATGATGAAGTCTGTTAGGAAATGCACTGAGTACAGGTTCTTCTAAAACAGAATACGGGAGGGGACGCGCAGAAGAATGTATTTTAGCTCGTAGCCTGTCTTCTGGGAGAAACGTAAGCACAAAGTATTGCAATGGATCAACGTAAGACATTTAGAGTTAGTATTTAACTGTTGGTGTAGATTCGGTGTGGAAGCAACTCAATATTTCTTCTCTCATCTGTTCTGAGCAGCCGTTTGCAGTTTGTCACTGGCTGATGGAGCATCATAAAGTGCGAAGCGTATACACTAGTATTAACTCATTAACACTTGTAAACTTGTAAAGCCAAACGTACCGAGCTGAAGTCTTTAATCTGTTTTTTTTTTTTTTATAGCTGATGGCATTAAACATGGTAAACGTTCATATTATCAATAAAGGATTTTATTTTTAAGGCGTGGAGATTGCTAAAGGAGGTGTGTGGCATCGGGACCGGGTGTGGATGGAGGTTGTGGGGCAGGAACAGGTGACAGTCCATATTCCGAGGGAGCTGCTGCTTTCATTGGTGCTCTGAAACACCAGAAGAGAGCCGGTTTTCATGGAGCACAGCAGGTTCCCAGCAGTTGTGGCTGCTGTCACCTGTCCCACTCCCCCTCTGGAAGGGGTGGGAGGTGCTGCCCTGTCCTCTGGCACAGCTTTCGTGGGAACAATACGGTTTTGGAGTGGAAACGGTTTTCCTAGAGCACCTTTTCGCCACGATGCTGTGATATTGAACCAATAATACTTTGGGGGTATAGTAAACACTGGGTTTGGGGGAAGGAGGGAAATATATTTTCAAACAGGAGACAGGATCTCACATGGGAATCCCCTCGGCAGCAGCGTTCCAGGGCTCGATCGTGTCGCGGGATACAGTTGAGTATACCAGTCCAGCGAGGGCACTGCCCACGGGATGCAGTGTGTCCGTGCGAGGAACCGTCGGCTGTTCCCTGCAGAGCTGGAAGCTGCTCCAGGTGCTCCCAGCGCAGCCGCAGGGTAGAGTCGAGAGCGGTTTTGTCTCCCTGGTGTGTACCTCAGCAGCGACTTGATTTTCTTATCTTTACATCGGTTGAGTTGAACAGGTTTTGCAACAAGCAGCTCTTTGTCCTTCTTGTCAGGCTCGGGGATGTTTTGGAGCAGCACCATGTGGGTGATGGTGCCTGGGAGCAGCAGCCACCCAACAGCCGCTGTGCCCATCGCTTCCACCGGCGCCGAAGCCGCAGAGCCCTGCCCAGACAGGAACTGGAACTGGTCTGTCTCGGCCACAGCCCTACTTGCTTTTTATAGCAACAGAGGTGGAAGGTCCTTACCCAAGTCTGGAATGCCTACAAACCCTTTGATAAACACCACCGTGCTCCGTCTCTCCGATAAGTGTGCTGTGAGCAAGGGTGTTAATCCCAACTCCAGCCATGGGGGAGTCTTAAACCCAGTTCCAGTGCCCTGAGCTGAGCCCAGCGCCGCGTCCGTGCTCGCAGACGCCTTCTGTGCAGGAAAGAGTGAGTCAGTGCCTCGTGCACAAGGCACCCATTCATCCCTTCCGCTGGAGATGGACCACACCAGCTCTGCTGTGCACTGGGCAGGGCAGGAGAGCAGTGGCCACAGGGGTTTCTGACACCTTCACGCAGCTCAGGAGGCTCCTGGGGACACAGTTGTTGCCACAGTGCGATGTGCAAAGCGGTCCCTGCAGTTTGCCAGGCTGTGGCTGCCCAGAGAATGGTTTGGGTTGGAAGGGACCTCAAAGCCCATCCAGTTCCACCCCTGCCATGGGCAGGGACACCTCCCACTGGATCAGGGGCTCCAATCCCCATCCAACCTGGCCTGGAACCCCTCCAGGGATGGGGCAGCCACCACTGCTCTGGGCAACCTGTTCCAGGGCCTCCCCCCCGCAAGATCTCATCTCAGTCTCCCCTCTTTCATAGAGCCCTCATGGGACCCCTTTAGGGCCTTTTAGGACACCTCTTGGACTTGAAGGACCCATTTCAAGACCCTCAGGACCCCTCTAGGACCATCTGGACCCCTCAAGAGACCCCCCAGGACCTTTCTAAAGGCCCCCAGACCTATCTAGAGCACCCCAATACCCATCTAGGGCCTTCAGGACCCTTTTAGGGACTCCCAGCACATTCTAGAAACCCCTAGAAGCCTTTTAGGACCCCCCAGGACCCCTTGAGACCCCCCTGGGATCCCTTTAGGGCCTTTTAAGACCACTCTTGGACCCACTGGACACCTCTTGGACCCTCTGCACCCATCTAGAGTACTATGGGACCCTTTGAAGGCCTCCCAGGACTCCTCTAAGAACCTCAGGACCTTTCTAGAGCCTTCTAGAATCCCTTGGCACATAATTAAGGCCTTCTAGGACCACTTTAGGACACTCGGGACCCCTCCAGAGGTCCCTGGATCTTTTTTAATGCCTTCCATGACCATTTTAAGTCTCCCGGGTCCCGTTTAGAGGCCCTGGGACCCCTTTAAAGCCTCCCAGGACCTCTCTAAAACTCCCAGGACCCCTCTAGAGCATCTTGGGACTTAAATAAGGCCTTCCAGAACCCAGCTAGTACCTCCAGGATCCCTCTAGAACCCATCTAGTACCTCCAGGATCCCTCTAGAGGCCCCTGGAGCCCCTCGGATCATCTCCATGGACTCCTCCGGACCCGTTCCAACAGCTCCATGTCCTCCCTGTGCTGAGAACTCCAGAACTGGACCGAGAACTCGAGGTGAGGTCTCATCAGAGCAGAGCAGAGGGGCAGAATCCCCTCCCTCTCTGCTGCCCACGCTGCTCCCCCAGTCCCTTCTCCCCAGCGCTCCCAGTCCCTTCTCCCCAGCGCTCCCAGTCCCTTCTCCCCAGTGCTCCCAGTCCCTTCTCCCCAGCCCGGGGCGTTCGTTCCCGCAGCGCACAGGCTGCAGGGCAGCCCGCGGCCACAGGAGGGCGCCGTTTGCACAGGAACCGCCCGGGAACGGGGCGAGGGAGCCTGACCAGGACATCCCATCCCAGAGCATCCTATCCCAGAGCATCCCATCATAGGGACTACCTTCACACAGCATCCCATCCCAGAGTATCCCAGCATAGGGCACACCTTCACAGAGCATCCCATCCCAGAGCATCCCAGCATAGGGCACACCTTCACAGAGCATCCCATCCCAGAGCATCCCATCCCAGGGCACACCATCACAGAGCATCCCAAGAGAATCCCATAGCAGAGCATCCTCATCCCAGAGCATCCCATCACAGGGCATCCTATAACAGGGCATCCCCAGAGCATCCCATCCCAGAGCATCCCATAAGAGAGCATCCCATAAGAGAGCATCCCATCACAGGGCACCCCATCACAGAGCATCCCATAACAGAGCATCCCATCTTAGAGCATCCCCAGAGCATCCCATCACAGAGCATCTCCATCACAGGGCACCCCATAATAGAGCATCCCCATCACAGAGCATCCCTAGGGCACCCCATCACAGGGCATCCCATAACAGGGCATCCCACCACAGGGCACCCCATAACAGAGCATCTCATAACGGAGCATCCCAATCACAGAGCATCCCATAACAAAGCATCCCCAGGGCACCCCATCGCAGGGTACCCCACAGCGGAGCATCCCATCAAAGAGCACCCTCAGAGCACCCCCATCACAGGGCATGCTGCCACCAAAGAGTATCTCCATCACAGGGCACCCCAGAATAGAGCATCCTCAGAGCACCCCATGACAGAGCAGCCCATCACGGAGCGTCCCCGTCACAGAGCACCCCAGAACAGAGCACCCCTCATTGCTAGATGCCCCACATCTCAAGGCGCACACCAGAACACCCTCCCCATCACAGGGCACCCTCATCCCTGGGCACCCCGTGGCAGGGGACCTCACATTGCAGGGGAGAAACCCACCAGGGGACAAGGATGCTGATGAGAGCACGGCCGGTGTGAGCATCCCCCGGGAAGCTGGGCTGTCCCCCCGCCACCGTGACCCACAGTTCTGCTGGGAGAAAGCTTTTCCTTCAGGATGCGTTCATCCTGCACCATCGTCTTCGGGCCACGGTGCCTGCGGACACCTTTTGTTTGCACAATCCAACCCGCAAGCCAGACCTGGCTCTCTCCCTCCGGCAGCGCGCACGCAGCCAAGGAAGGCTTCAAGCGCTGAGTGTTGTTGTGAAAAGTTTTCATGCTGCAGGTTTAGCACAAGCAAACATGCCAAGAGGCTGAGGTCTGCTCACCCCGCTCGCCAGCCCTGCTATTTCAGCCTCAGCCACCGCTGCTGATAACCCCTGGGCGCCGTCCAGGCGCCTCGTCACCCGCCAGCCCGGAGCAACAACCCACCCCGGAGCAGCAGGGTAAGGGCTCCAGGGAAATCGGTCTCAATCATCTCTTGGGGTGAGGATAGAGAACGTGTTTGAAACCCAAATGCCACATTCCAGGCACAAATGGTGTTCCCAGGGCTCGGTACTGGGGCTGGTTCTGTTTAACGTCGTTATCCAGGGAATTGAGTGTTCCTTTACTGAGTTTGCGGGTGGCACCAAGCTGGGTGGGAGTATTGATCTGCTGGAGGGCTATCTGGGAGCCACAGCTGTCCCTCACCTTGATTTGGGCCAAGCAGAGGCATTTAATGCAGGCAGCATGGTGGGAAAATCATGGAGTTGTTAAGGTTGGAAAAGACCTCATCCAGTCTAACTGTCAACGCAATACCGACGCATCTACTAAACCATGTCCTGAAGCTCTGCATCTACATATGTTTAGAACCCCACCAGGGATGGAGGCTCCACCAGCACCCTGGGCAGCCTCTGCCGGGTATTCACCACTCTTTCAGTAAAGAAATTGTTCCTAATATCCAGTCTGGCGCAGCTTGAGGCCATCCTCTCATCCTATCACTTGTCACTTGGGAGAAGAGACCAACACCAATGTCACTACAACTTCCTTTTAGGTAGTTGTGGAGAGGAATAACGTCACCCCTCAGCCTCTCCTCCTCCTGATTAAACCATCCCAGTTCCCCCAGTCGCTCCTCACAAACAGAAGCAAGGCCTGGCCACGAGTGAGTGGGGGCCAGGGCTGGATCCCAGGGTGGGTTTCTGGGAGCCCCTTGGCGTGCAACCTGCCCAGACCCTGCCAAGCCTCCCAAAAGCACGACTCGGGAGCATCCTCATCCTCCTTGGCCAGCACAGAGCCTGGCGCTGCCACAGCTGCCTCTCGTCTGCAGGAGCCTCTCGGGCAGCGCAGCCTCACCAGGTCATTAATCTTTTGTCACGAAGGAAGAGGGAGAACCAGCAATTAATAACCCCCCGGCTAAGGCGGTAACACAGCCCTGCGGTCGCCGCCGTGCGCATCGCCCTTGCACCGGCTGCGACTCGGGATGTGCCGAGCGCCGGGCACGGGCGCAGTGCAGATGTTATTGTAGGGGCTGCGTGCGGGGACCGAGGTCAGAGCTGGTTGACGAGGAGGAATCGCCGCCGGGAGGATGTTTGTTTTTGTAGCAGCTGGATGTGTCTCGGGAAGGGATGGGAACGTCTCCTGTCACTCGTGGGCCGGGAGGAGGCTGGCAGGGCAGGGATAAAGCTCCTGACAAGTTTGGACTAGCAGGCGAGTTGATTAGCTGAGAGATGAAAATTCACAGCTCTGCTCTCGCAGGGGCCGCGAGCTGCTGGAGATGTGTTTATGTGAGGGGAAAGCGCTGCCCCACCGCCGGCGCTCAGCACGAGGAGATGGGCAAAGCGCCTTGGGTCAGGAACGGGTCCGTGGTGCAAGGACCTGGCTCTGCCACAAACCGTGGTTTTGTGGGGGCAGCGGGAATGAGGGGGCCCAGGGTAGGGTTATGGGGTGGTACTATCACAACTTCACAACCGTAGGAGCAGGTCATTGCTGGCTGGGCAGGCAGCATCACGAAGGCTTGGATGTGGAAAGGGACAACTCTCCATGGCCAACTCTCCATGGCCAACTATCCACAAGAACAACTGTCCATGAGGAATCATTAGAGTTCGGTTTAGGGTTAGAGGTGTCCTAGGTAGACTTGTCTCCATGGAGAGTTGTCCCACGAAGAACTGGCCCCGAGAGTTGTCCTAGACCCATATGTTTGTGTCGCATGTCCTGCCATGATCGTTGGGACCTGGACACCCTGCGCTGCATCAGATGTTAATTTGCAGCAAGGGGTGGAGAAGAAGCCCAGCACGGTGAGAGTGCAGGCAGGGCTGTGTCTGATGGTGCAGATTACGCCGTGAGAGACAGATATAAACACGTACAGCTGGAGGCAGAATGAATCGATGCAGTACCTTATAGAATTGTCTTGAAAATAAGGTAATGACTGGCTCTTGGAATGCTTTGATCTTATCAGAAAGACAAGGAATACACTAATGGCTTTAATTAGACTTCGAGGATGAAATGATTTTGGCCTCCCGGCTGAGCTGGGTTCTGGGATTGACCACTGGTGGGGATGGAAAGGCTTTAATTAGATTTAGGCTCTTTGATACCCACAACGGTGTCTGGATGGGTGATATAGACTCACTGTCGTGCTGGGGCTTGGGGCCGGTGCCTGGGTGTTTAGGAACCTATTTTCACCCTACTTTCCCATTTGTGCTTGAGCTCTACAGGATCTGCTGGTTTTATTTATTAACTTCTAAAGAAAAGTGGAAAACGAGTTGTCAGAAAGCAACGGAGAGCTGGTAGCTGTTTAATTTCCCAAGAGCGGAGCGGTGGCAGCTGCCAGGTAAGCAGCGGCGGGTTCTCACAGCTCCATTATCTCATGCGATGGCTACAGGGAGAGCAATGGCAAGGCTTCTTATCTCTCTAGGAACTTAGCTTCGCCTTGTGCCCCAGAACACATAGAATAAGTGGTATTTAATGGTCTGACTCAGTGCTGTGAGTCACAGTTGCTCATCGCCCGCGCTCCGGTCCAGGCTGTGCAGTGCTGGGTGGGGAGGCAGCCGGGGGGCTCTGCCCCACGCTCCCAGGGATGGGATCAGCAAGGATGTCACGGCTTTCGTGAGGTTCTGCCTCCTCCTCCACAGTGGGGCTAAGCCCTGGAGTGTTCCCAAAGGGCCCTACGCCCGTGTCCCTCGGGGTTTGGGGGGCAGGCAGTGTTCCCAAGCCACACCTGGCTTTCCCTACCCATATTGGCCGGTTTTGGGGGCAGCGGCAGCCCAGATGCTGAAGCTGAACACACAGCAGTCGCTCTCCTGAGGCTGTGTTTATGTCTTCCCCATTGTAACTAGGGATTTGGGTTATTTGGGTAGGTTGACATTAGCTATCATGTTTCCCTTATGTTAATTTGTTGGGCTTAGATGAGCTCCCGAAATGGATTTAATAACAAGAGCTGCTGCCAACGAAAGTGCAACCTTGTTCAACAGTTACTGTACAGCCAAATAGTTCTGACGCCAAGCCTTCAGGCGTGGCGTGAGCTCCTTGTAAGTAGCTGAGGTTCTGTGTAAGTACAGGCGAGAGCACGGCGAGGTCAGCGCTTGCCCTGCAGGAGTGGCCGGGGGCAGCTCCCCGCTCTGTCGGGGCATGAGCCACCCTGGAGCATCGTGACGGTGCTGGGAACGGGGAAAACAGCAGCAGCTCAGCCTCACAGCTGATATTTGGTGATTCTGACCCAAACGGTGGGGCCACAGCAGCAACCCCAGCGAGCAAAGCTGAGCCCCCTGCTTTCCAATGTCCCAAATGATGCCCATCCTGTATCCCCCATCCCTAGTGATGCCCATCCTGTATCCCATACCCCCAGCGATGTATCCCCCATCCTGTATCCCCCATCCCAAGCAATGCCCACCCTGTATCCCTAACCCCACCCTGTATCCCACATCCCCAGTGATGCCCATCCTGTATCCCACACCCCCAGCGATGTATCCCCCATCCTGTATCCCACACCCCCAGCGATGTATCCCCCATCCTGTATCCCCCTTCCCAAGCAATGCCCACCCTGTATCCCACATCCCCTGTGATGCCCATCCTGTATCCCACACCCCCAGCAATGTATTCCCCGTCCTGTATCCCCCATCCCCAGTGATGACCACCCTATATCCCCAACCCCACCCTGTATCCCCCATCCCCAGCGATGCCCATCCTGTATCCCCCAACGCAACCCTGTTTCCCACATCTCCAGCCATGCCCATCCTGTATCCTCCATCCCCAGTGATGCCCATTCTGTATCCCACATCCCCACCCTGTTTCCCACATCCCCAGTGATGCCCATTCTGTATCCCACATCCCCATCCTGTATCCTCCATCCCCAGTGATGCCCATTCTGTATCCCACATCCCCATCCTGTATCCTCCATCCCCAGTGATGCCCATTCTGTATCCCACATCCCCATCCTGTATCCTCCATCCCCAGTGATGCCCATCCTGTATCCCACATTCCCACCCTGTTTCCCACATCCCCAGCGATGCCCATCCTGTATCCTCCATCCCCAATGATGCCCATTGTGTATCCCACATCCCCAGCGATGCCTATCCTGCATCCCCCATCCCAGAGGGGTGACCCCGCACTAGTAAGTCCGCTCCCAGGGCTGTGGGGCCAGACCCTGCCAGCTCCTCCAGCCTGGAGGAGAGGAGGATGAGGAGCTGTAAGTGGATGAAGGACAGCCCCCCGATCCCATCCTGCTGGACCACCCCACCGCGGTGCTCCAGGTTGTGACAAATCACTCGTGTGTGTGCAGAAAGCTCTTCGCCGCGGCGCAAACACACACATGCTTGGTAACACAATCTCTTAAAAGCAAAATCCCAGAAATTCCTTTTTCTTCATGGAAAATGTTGCCTGGGGGAGAAGCTCATAATGAAGGATGAAAGCTTAATCCTTGAGGTAGAGCAGGGCCGAGGGGGGGGAAGAGTATAAACATGACAGTTGTTGCTCAGCGAGTTGGAACGAAAAAGGTGAAGGGATAAAAGTTGGGGCTGGGCAGGACGGCGTGGGGTCCGGCTGCGGGGAGCACGGCAGCACCTCCTCCCCGGCTGTGCCACAGCTCTCCTTGCAGCGTTGGCTGTGACAAAGGGTTGTCCTGGCAGTTTAAGACACAGAAAATGTTGTTGCATTCTGGTAGGTGAGGATGTGGGGAGAGTCAATTCCGCTCCATACCTATGTAATTCACTGGCAGGGACAGCCCAGAGTTACCGAGCATCAGCAGCAGCAATGCTGGGAAGGGGCTTTAATCAAGATCTGTCTTTGACCGTCATAAAATAAAACACAACGTGTCTACAGGTTGATCTTTCATGTCTTCTGGGCCACCCATCGGTGTGGATGGACTGCCCAGGACAGCATGGACATTCCCGAGTGCTGGACGGACACTGGCCCTGCAATGGAGCAGCGTCCTCACCATCCCCGACATCCTGGGTCGGGGAGGCACACGTTGTCCCCAGACCCTGTTGTCAAGTGGTTTTCTGCAGCGCTGAGAGTTCTGATGACAGAGAGACTGACCCAACGAGCCCAAGGAAGGCAAACAGGGAGAGATCAGAGGGGAAAGAAGCTTAGAAAAATGCATTGAAGGAAGCAGCTTCTCGACACCTCCCCGCAGTCCTCTGCTCTAACCAGTCCACTTTAAAGCCAGAGAAAATCTATTTAAATCAAAGGTAACCCCCTGCCGCAGCGCTGCTCTGGTTAAGCCGAACCTCCTTGCTGGTGGCAGCAGGAACCATGGCTCAACGCTGACCCGGGGCAGCAGCTGCATGAGAACACAATATGCAGATGGAGACCGAGGCCATGGTAGCCTTGCATGGGTGGTCATACTCAGGGCAGTGGAAGGAGTCAGGCTGACGGTTTGGGGCAGAAATGGGCATTCTTGGTGGCTCCTCGCTGGACTCAGCTCCCCAGCACTCTGGGCACCCCGCGTCCCATCCCGAAGCTGTGCATGAGCTGCAGGTGCCATGCAGCGGAGACATCAGACGTGGCAGAGCCCATCCCAGGCTGATGTTGGTCTTATTTTCCAGGTGTTCGCATGGGCCTCTGCAGCAAAACATGCATCCCTGCAGCACCGGCACTCGCTCTGCCCCAGCACCCGCTGCAGCCCACACACAGGACCTCAGAGCCCCTGCACGCCCAGCCCAGCACGTTGTCCAGACGGATGAGGTTTGCCCTGGGCTCCCCTCGGGCACGGGAGGTGCTGGATCCTCACCATCCCTTGGTGTGGGAGGAATTTCCCTGGGGTGGCCACTGATGTGACCACCCTGCAGCACCTCCCCACCCACTCAGCATCACCGCGCGCTGGGCTGATGCAGTCAGAGAGGCAGAAACTGGGTTTGGCGGTAACCTGACACGCTGCAGGTGTCCTGCGAGCCCGGCCACGACAGCCTGGACCTTCTGTGCCGCTGGTGAGTGACTGTGATGCCAAGGGGACACCGCTGCCCTCCTGGCTGCACCGCAGGGTGCTGTGCCGTCTCTCCTCTGCTCCAGGGCACCTGCAGCGCTGCGCAGCATCAGGCCAGCTGACAGCTTGGCCGGGATGCCAGCGCAGCTCCCGGGTCTGGCTCGCTCCGCATCCCGGAGTTCTACACATCCTCACCGTGGGTGCCTGCCCATCGATGCCACCGGGGTTCCCCTCCTGCCTGTGGGTTTGCTCTTCCCAGCTGCCTCTCTCACTGCAGAATATGGTCCCCGTAGCGTGCTCGCCACGGTGGCTTTTGGGAGATGGGAGTGCTGGGTGCCAACTCCCTGGGTGCCAGGATGCCACGGTGATGGGCAGTGAGGGCTGCCACTGGGCTCCTCACCAATCTCAGCCCCCCCAGTTCCCAAGACAAAACTCTCCCCAGTCTATGAAAGAGGATTTTTGCAGCCAAGCAGTTCCTCCCTGACTTTTGGAAGTGGTGCACTTGTTCCCTGCATCCCTAAGCCTTCAGCATCCAGTCCGAGAGGGACAAACAAACCAAGTCCAAGAGGGACAAACAAACCAAGTCCAAGAGGGACAAACACACCAACTCTTGTGTCTTTTCCATTAGGAATAGGAGCGACGGAGGTGGGTTACACTCTCCAGAGCCCAACCTGCTCTGCCTTTGCTCACCGTGCAGCAACGCCGTTTTCAGACCTGGATTCCAACCCTCTCCTCTCTCGAGGCTGTGAAGATGTATTTCCTCCTGTGCCATTTCTCCTCCTGGCAGGCAAGCTCCCAGGTGGGTCTGGAAAATGTCAAAGTGGGAAATAAAGTTGTTCACTGCAAGAGAAAAAAAAAAAGAAAGAAAGAGATGAAAAAGGGGAAAACGGAATCACAAGCAGAGCGGTGTTAGCCCTGCCAGGAGCTGCCGGAGCACGGGCAGGAGTGGGTGCTTCATGGGGCAGCATGAGAACCATGGTACCATGCACCATGCTGTCTGCGCAGCCTGGGAGGGAGCGGGAGCACCAGCCAGACCCCTCCTGCCCAGGAAATTGGTTTCCCAGAGAAAATTAGATGTTGACAAAACAACGCTTTTTTTTTTTTTTCACCCAAACAAGCTTGCTCTTCATGGAAAATATTTGTATTCACTATTTCGCCCTTCACGCAAGCAGCTGGGAGGGAGCAGCCGTGCAGGAGCAGCCCCGATCCGGCAGGAGGAACCCCAGGCACCGAGCCCCCATGGAGCCTGAGAAAACCACCCCATCCTACCAGTTCCTTGGTGAAATAATGTCCATCTGCAACCAAAGAGGTGAAGTGGTTTTCGCCAGGGCTGTCGGAGCTCACTGAGCCGCTGATCCCGGTGCGCCGGGGTGGCGTTTGCTGCCTGCGTGGTGGGTGTTGCAGGGACCCTGTGCTTCGGGCTCCTCGCTGTGTGTGCTCTTCACATTGGCAAAGTGGAGCTGCCAGGAGAAGGACCCCAATCCTGACGCTCCTGCTGACACCACACTTATTCCAGCCTGACATGAGGCCAGGGCTGCCCATGCAGCATCACCTCCAGGGATGCTGAGGGATGCAGAGGAGGGCTGTGCCGTCTCCAGAACTCTACAAAGGGGGAAAAACCCCAACCTAAAAACCCCAACCTGAGCTCTCTGGCAGGAATTTGCTGCACGCTTTAAGGAGCACAAACCACAGGCAGGTGGGATCGCGGTGAGAAGCGTAGGGGATGGGATGCTCCACACTGCCCTCAGCCTGGGCAACACCTCCTTGCGTCCAACCAGGTGGTGGCACACGGCGATGGGAGCCACACGTGCCGTGGTGGGAGCCACACGCACAGCAATGGGAGATGCGTACGCGGCAGGAGGAGCCACGCACGCAGTGGCAGGAGGACTCACAGCAGCAGGAGCCACGTATGCAGCGGCAAAAGCCACATATGCAGCGGCAAAAGCCACATATGCAGCAGTGAAAGCCACATGTGCGGCGATGGGAGCCACATACACAGCGGTGGGAGCCACGATGGGCAAGAGAGGCTCAACCTGCGCGTGTCGGCACGCCTGAGCTCCTGGGAAAGGCCAGGCTTGCCCGCAGGAGCACCTGGGCTGGGCACAGATGCTGCAGATTAGAAAATGAGAAGCTGGGAGGTTTCTGTTGAAGATATTTTTCCGTTCGTGAGGCCACGGGGTGGAGCGGGCGGAGGGAGGGGGGCAGCGCCTGCAGCAACAACAAAAGGCAGAAGGGGAGGGGAGCAGGAGGGAGAGATTTTTGATTCATACTCAAAAATTACCCAAACTTTATTGCCAAAATGTCTACATTTTTATGTGCTTAAGCACAGTGAGTTATGGAAATCTTAAAACAATGGAATGATCTCCTTCATTGCGCTCGATGCGCTCAAAGCCACCACCCCTCCTAACCCAGTGGAATCTCTTTTTCCATTTTATTGACTTAGAAAAATGCCTCTGCTATCAACACTGTCCGTGCGCATCTCATAAATAGCAGGGTGGGACCCGCGGCTTTCGGTGGGTGTTTTTCATAAGCCCATCTCTGCCCCAACCCTTCCTCCACAAACAATTTTGTGTTTGTTCGGTTGATTTGGCAAATTTTCTATCAGAACTTGCCTGACCAAGAGGGGCTGCAGATTCCTTGAATTGACTCCAAGCCGACAGCTTTCTGGTTCCCCCACTCTCATCTTCGCTCTGTGGGAGATCCTTATGCATCAGTCACATCCTGAGCTTATCAATCCCCTGCAACGCAATGGGAGAGCTTTGCAGGGTGCCTTATGTGCTCGGGCTGGCAGGTAAGGGACAGCAGGGGTCAAAGCCAGGGCCAGCGACCCAGCTCGAGCCCATTCCGCAGTCCTGGACACATGGAATAAAACAAGTCGAGTATTGCTTTAGGTATCTCATATTACTTTGCACTCTGCTCCAGGCAAGTGATGCCCGCGGCCAAAGAGAGGGCTGACAGCAACTCAGGCTCCCAACTGCAAGAAGAGCTTTGGGAGGAATCGAGGCACTGATGGGAAGCCCAAATCCCTTCCTGAATCCCATATTTCCCAGGTGCCGACAGCACAGCCCGGCCACGCTGCCCTGCTCGCTGTGTGAGCCGCAAGGAACCGTCGTCAGCCCTACAAACCAATATGGGTGTTTATGATATTCCCAAGTGCCACTGCGTGAAGATGGTAATTCCCTGACAGGGAATGTTTTCCTTAGTTTTTAAATACAGTCAGAAAGCTGCAAGTGAGGAGGCAGCGGTGGAGCACCAAGCACGGAGCAGAGGAACGCAGAGCATGGACAGTGGAGCGTGGAGCAAGAAGCGATGGAACAGAGAGTATGGACAGTTGAGCATGGAGCAAGAAGCGATGGAGTACAGAGCATGGAGAATGGAGCATGGAGCAAGAAGCAATGGAATACAGAGCATGGAGAATGGAGCATGGAGCAAGAAGCGATGGAACAGAGAGCATGGACAGTGGAGCATGGAGCAATGGAACACGGAGCATGGACAGTGAATCATGGAGCAAGAAGCAATGGAATACAGAGCATGGACAGTGGAGCATGGAGCAAGAAGCAATGGAACACGAAGCATGGACAGTAGAGCAAGAAGCAATGGAACACGGAGCATGGACAGTGGAGCAAGAAGCAATGGAACACGGAGCATGGACAGTGGATCATGGAGCATAGAGCAGTGGAACACGGATGAGCTGAGGAGCTGAGGAGCATAGAGCCTGGTCAGTGGAGTGTGGAGCAACCTCTTGCAGCTCCTTGGCCGAAGCGCCTGCAGCCTCGTGAGCCACCCACAGCTGAACTTCCTGGGAAAGCAGCTTGGATTTGAACAGCTGAAAGTTAAAAGTTGTTGACCTTCTGGATAAAATTTATCCATGCATGTTTCACATCCCCGGGATGAAACCATTGCTTTGTCATTACTTTTTGTGCAGGAAACCTCCTCCGTAGGAGTCGGGCGCTTTGCTGAGGACACTGCAAGCTGCAGTTCGCTGACATTGTGCTAAAAACAAACAAACAAACCTTGAAAGGCAGTGAAGAGCAGCAGCAATCCTCCGAGGAGGAGCATCCAGGAGCAGGGATCAGTCAGGACATCAGCACAGGACACACCACTGGGCTGCAACTGATGCCTCCACAGCTCATAGGGTGTAGGTTCATCATTGGAAAACAGGAATTCAGACTCTGAGGATCTTGTTAATTTATCATCCGACCTCCCAAATCCCTCCTGCCCCATAAGAGAGCTCGTCTCAGCTCCGAGCAGAGCAGAGCAGCCCAGGCTTTCCCGTGGGCGCAACTGCGGGCGATGCTGCCCCAGGTACGGCAGTCGCGGCCTCGCAGCCGCAGCTCTGTGGGTGTTTGCTGCGAGAGCCAGGAAACAAGAGATGGGAAGTTTATAAACACGTCACGGATGGTTTACGGAAAGCGGTTATGAAATGCAATTAAATGTTTTATGAAGTGTCCTGATTGCACTCCTCGGTCACTGTATGATTTTGGCCATAAATCAGAAAACGAGCAGGAAGTGGAGAACCCAAGGGAAGGGGAGGGCCAGGAGGGTGATGGAGCCACAGGGGTGTCGGTGCATTCTCCTCGGCACTCGCTTGTGGGACACCAGTGATTTGGGAAATTCCCAGTCCTGAGAGGGGGGGAATTGCTCCTCATGTCCCAGTGCTCTGATGTCCCATTGCTCCGACAGCTTGGCAGCCCCACACCCCAACCAGAGCCATCCCCCAACCCTGCCTGATTTTGCTTTAGTACATAACAGAGGTTCTATGCAGATGGATGAAGGAGGTGATGGGGGAGCGGGATCTGCCAGGCTAAGGCTGTCCTATGACCCCATGCAGCTCAGAGAGCTGCAGGACTGCACCCAACCCGGCAGCTCCTTCGCCTGCAGCGGCTCCGCGGTGTCAGAGGTGACCGGACACGCAGGTGGGACAGACCAGCCACCGGCCCCGGCACCCGCGGAGCAGCGGGAAGTGTTGGCTGGAGAAGAGAAACCAGCATCAAGGAACCAAAATGAAACCACACTGATGTGCGTGATTTATGGACCGATTCGGGGCTGCAGGACGTACCTCGTGAGGGCTCCCTGACAGCAGCAGCCGACGGTCGGTGTTTACCAGTGTAGCAACCGCAGAGCTGGGCAAGAGCTCGTTTCGACAGCCTGACCCGCATCCTCCAAGCCCAGCAGCTGCTCAGCGGCAGAGGCACTGACCTGCCTGCTCACAGCTGGTGCTTGGACACTGCCTCTTACCTTCCCTTGGGAGTCAAACAGAACCTCTTCTGTGCTGGGGAGCCCCCGCAGCCCCAGCACCGATGCTGGAGAGGGGAGAGTCTCTCCTCTGCCCCAGGATCGTGAACCAGGCGTAAGAGGGAGCTTGTCCTGATGACCCATCTATGATGCACAGTTAAACCCCCCAAAACATGGAAAAGCTCATTAACAAACCTCTAATCCCCGATGTGCAATAGAGGCATCACGTGCCTGGCATTTGGCTTCTCATCCCTGAGCTGCTGCTCCAACGGTTTGCAAGCCAGAGGTTAAGCTTCACGGTTCCTCTTTTTGATCTGTATCCTTCATATTTTTCCACGTTGTTGGACACAATGGGAAAAAGAAAAAGCCCAACCTTTAGAATTAGTGGGCAGAGCAAGACATTAATTACTTTCCCAGCTCTTCCCATGTCAGGATGGCTTCTTGGGGACCTGCAGAGACGCACTCAAGCAGTCCCCACCCCTGGAGGTGTTTAGAAACCAGGCAGATGAGGTGCTCAAGGGTATGGTTTAGCAGAAGACAGGTATGGTTGGACATGATGATCTCAAAAGTCTTTTCCAACCAACAATTCTACGATTCTCAGCCCAGGAGCTGAGCAGGGAAGAGCACAACAAGTGCTGGGATGACAAGCAGACAGGAAAATGCATCCGAAAAGGCTCCGAGGCAGGCGCACTGTGCGGAAGCAGCCCCAGGGATGCTGCCGGAGCTCCATCCCTGCTGCCGAGGGCGGTGGGCAGCGCAGGGCGGGGATGCTGCCGGGCCACACGTGGCTCCGCGTGCAGGGAACGACTTGGCAGGCGCAGTTCTGTCCATTACCAGCTAATGCAAAGGAACTGGCTGACAATGGGCTCGGCAGCTGCCAAATCCAACATGCGGCTCGCAGATGTCCCTGGGCCCGGCAAACCCTGTTGGAAGAGCTGGGCGGGACAAAAGGTTACCCTCAATTTGCTTCAGATGCTTCTCGAGCCGTTCGACAGCCGCTGCTGGAGGAAGGGGCTCCTTCAGAGAGCATAAATCCAGCTCCGTCCAGACTCTTGCTCTCTTCTCTGGTTCAAATTAAGCGACTGGGGTCATTTTTTATAGGTTGCAATTTGTCTTTTACCTGAGGGCATTGCGGAAAGAAAAAAAAAAAAGGTGAATCCAGCACGAAAGCAGGGAAGGAGCGGAGTCTTTAGGAGATAATTAGCTGAACTATCAGGTTCTCTCTAAAACATCAAAATGGAGATTAAATGCAGGCGGAGTAATTCGTTGCCAGTGGCAGAAGAGGGCAGGGAGGCGCGTACAGCCCAGATCCTCAATGGTGGATCCGAGGAGAGGAGAGGAGAGGAGAGGAGAGGAGAGGAGAGGAGAGGAGAGGAGAGGAGAGGAGAGGAGAGGAGAGGAGAGGAGAGGAGAGGAGAGGAGAGGAGAGGAGAGGAGAGGAGAGGAGAGGAGAGGAGAGGAGAGGGACCCTGCAAACATCCTCAGCATCATGTTGACACCCCTCGGTTTGCTTTCTGGAGCCGAGGAGCACGGTCGATGGGAACGACCCACACAGAAACCAGGATGACACCAGTGCCACCACCAAAAGCCACCGAGCGTTTGATGCAGAAACCAACGCCTCATTAGAGCATCTGCGCCGCATTTCTATCCCGAAGCCATCTCACCTCCGTGTATTTGGTAATTTAATGAAAAATACTCTTTTTTTGTGTGCGTGTGAAAGCAGATGCACTGTGTGTTCCCCCTGAATGAAAATAAAAGCTTTTGGAAAAACAAAATTTACTGAAAACCTGTTAAACCCACCCTGTCTGTAGCACCCACAGAGAACTCAATCCCAGCATTCGACCTGGCTCTCCCCGAGCTGCGGGCGTGCTCTGGTTCAGGCTCTTTCTTTCCAGCACTCCCATTATTTTTTCTCCTGAGGATGGGGCTGGGAAGCCCAACACAGCTCCTGCCCTTTCAGTAAAGTGTAATAAACTTCTTCCTCTGACACATAGGAAAATGTTTTAAGGCAAGACTTTATAGAGAGCATCAATCACTTTGGAGGTGATGGAATTGCTGCAGAATTATAAGCAAGTCTGAAGTGTCTGCAGAGGACTCTAAACACTGTCTTCTATTTATTCGCTGTGTCCTTTGTAAATGTAAACTTCGGTGGAGTCCAGAGGCCCTTCCGTCTCCAGGGCTTGTCAATCCAGCACCTTTCACCACCGCTAAAATCACAATTAAAAAAAGGAGGGGATTACAAAAACAAACACAGAGCTCGCGCTCGCGAGTGATGGCTGCGGACTGTTGTGGGATCCCGTCCCGTGCCTCCAGCTTCCCACCGCTGGCGTGCAAAGCAGGACCTCAGAGCCATCTCCTCGCCGGTCACCCCTGTGTCACAGCGGGCAGGAGGCGAGGACACCTGTCCTGGCCACAGCATCCAGTCCCGACTCCCAGGAACCCATCCCTTTCGTTCAGAAAGGAAGGAAGGAAGGAAAGACCCAAACTAAACTCCAGGGAAGACCTCCCTGGACATGTGCATCCATCGCAGCGCATGGACAGGGTTTTATGTCCTCAGATGTTGGCCTACCAGCGAGGAGCGGGCAAGGGTGCACCACTGCGTAAACACAGATCATGGCTTTGAAAGGCTCCGGGAAGATCAAGCGGAGGACAGTGCCCTGACAGCGGGATGGAGCTGGGTGTGCGAGAGCCATCCCAGCTGGAACGCCCCCCTCGGAGGAGCAGGAGTGGGAAGTGACTTTTGCTTCCACAGAAAGAAAAAAAAAAAAAGAGAGATAAAAGCTCTTTAAAGTTTCGAAGGAAATCTTTGCTCAAACCTTCTCTTTGCCAAAATAGCTGGAAAAATTATTTTGTACATTGAAAGGTCCGTAGCTGCTCTGGGGTGGGGAAAAGATGTTTCAAAACATACCTTGCACAAGAGACTTGACCTGGAGCATCCTCCTGCCAGCCGGGGAACAAAGTCAGCGTGCTCAACACAGACCCTTTGAAGGGATCGGGAGGTGTGGAAGGAAATAAAACTCCGGGACCTTTTTGGCATTAACAGGTATTTCGGGAGTTACAAGCATCTCCTTCTTCACACAGCCGTGTGCACACCTATGAGCATCATCAACTCTGGGCAGACCTGACATTAAACAGAGGAAAATTCCTGCTGACAACACAACTCAAAATATAATCCCGGCATCCCCGTGGCCGAGGGATGATCCCAGGTCCCACCCGCTCTGCCACCTTGCTAGGAACACGCTTTGTCAGTCGGTGTCTCACCAGCTCCGGCCAGCATCTCTCTTCTCGAAAAGCTTTTACCCCAAAAGACAATTCAGAATGTAATTATTTCAACAGCAAAGCAGCATTTTGGAGCCCCCTCAGCAGATCATAATACTCCTCACCGAATCGTGCTACGGAGATAGAGCTGAGAAAGGCAACGGAGGGCACAAGTGCAGGGAGGTCTCAACCCCTCCTGCTGCTCGCTGTGACCCTGCACCACCATCCCCTGGGATTCCTCAGCGGATAAGGAATCGGCTGGATGGTCACACTCTAGGAGTGCTGAGAGAGGTGGGGTTGTTCAGCCTGGAGGAGAGAAGGCTCCAGGGAGACCTTAGAGCAGCTTCCAGTGCTGAAAGGAGCTGCAGCTGTGAGGGGCTCTCGATCAGGGAGGGCAGCGATAGGATGATGGGGAATGGTTTTCAGCTGAAAGAGGGGAGACTGAGATGAGATCTTAGGGAGAAATGTTCTCCTGTGAGGGTGGGGAGGCCCTGGCCCAGGTTGCCCAGAGCAGTGGTGGCTGCCCCATCCCTGGAGGGGTTCCAGGCCAGGTTGGATGGGGCTTGGAGCCCCTGAGCCAGTGGGAGGTGTCCCTGCTCATGGCAGGGGCGGAACTGGATGACCCTTATGGTCCCATCCAATTCAAACCATTCTATGATGATTCCATGGCCCTACAGAGCCTTTTCTCCATGGCAGCCGTCCCGGTGCTATCAGAGTAATTCATAACAGCATTATCAGTGGCACAAGGCAAACCCTTCCTTTTTGCATTGCTCGCTTCTTCCTGTCCGATAACAGCAACGATTCCAGGGATGCACACAAGGCAGGAGCAGAGCCTCCGACCGGAGCATTCCCGGCTGCCAGGTGGGCTGGGAAAACAAAACCTGCCTCTTATGCAAACCCTTGGGGAACTAAGAATAGCCCAGAAGAGATCTTTCCTCAATTGCAGAATCAGATTCCTCCTCATTAATGAATGGGCTCGATTTGCCACTAGTTATAACGGCAAAGAGAAGGGCTGAGGCAAAATTGAACCTCAAATTTGGTCAGGGTCCAGTGTGGCGCTGCCAATGCCGGGGAGATGCTCAATTCACCCGTTCCGTGGGGCTGCAGATCAGCATTAGAGACACCAGCACTGGGATGTATCGTCCTCACCGCTGGTGCCACAACCGGCGCATCATTCCGGTGCTCAGCCCAGGAGAGGTGCGAGGCTCAAAGAGAAGTGGGAAGGAGGATGAGTGCTGCAAAAGGGCTACAGGAAAAAGAGAGCTGGGACCCTCCAACCTCTTGTTTCATCCCTCTCAGGAAAAAAATTACGTTTTCCAGCACTGCCCTGGGAGAACAGGCATCGCTTCCCAGCACTGACCCTGGAACCGGGCGTTTCGATCCCGTTGTGACTCCAGCAGGGTCTGGGCTGTCCCACAGTCATCAATAGTGAGATCAACCCAGTGACCTTCAGCCTTAGAAGGATGAGCCTCTGCCCTCGTGCTAACAGGGAGCGTGATTAAACGCAGCTCCTCGCTGGTGAGCGTCCCCGGGAGCAGCTGTTAACGGGAATGTGGTCATGACCCAGGGGCAGGTCCAGATCTGCCCGCTCACTTCTGCAGAGTCCTGTCTGGACACATGGAATCTCTGGCCACAATCGTGTGTCCGGGGCTGTGGAATGGGCTGGCGGTGCCTCCCTGGCACGGCAACGATGTGTGTGCACATGGGTATGGACTCACCCTCCTGCAGAAGATGCCTTCTCCAGCGGCTCCCGTGCTCGTCATAGTAGGGTCATAGGATAGTTTGGGTTGGAAGGGACCTTAAAGATCATCCAGTTCCAACCCCCCTGCCATGGGCACGGATATCCCACTAAATCAGGCTGTCCTGCCTTGGACATCGTCACAGTGATGGAGTTTGAACCAGGAGATCTTTGCGGAAAGGGAAGGGGAATTATGGTCATGTTTGCAACAGGTCCTTTTCCTGGCGTGCTCCAGAATGCCAAACATCCCCGTGGCCCCAGCAGCCGCCCAGCAAACAGCTGATCCCTGTAGCATCACACCCACAGCCTTTCCCCGGGGCTGACCCGGAGCACCCCAACCTCCCCAGCTTCCCGCGGGCGGTTTGTTTGCACTGGGAGAGTTGCTGCAGGAAAAGTGCAATACCAGCAAAAGCTGGTAGGGAATCCGGGGGCCAAGTCTGGAGTAAAATTCTGATAATGCTGTGTTTATACCAGGAATTTCTTTGGCAGATAAATCAAGTGAGTGAAGAAGTAACAGATGGGAACTGGCTGGAGACATGGCGATGGGAATTTCAGCTCCGGGCTGGGCTAGCAGCTCAGCCCCTGGAAACTGCTACCCACTGCCACCTCTGCCCAGAAGCACCCAGGAATTTAAACCGGGATTGGTGCTGCAGCCTCTGTGCTGGAGCAAAGCAGCCCAAGGGCAGCACGAGCAGGGCAGCAGTTGGCCACCGCGTGCAAACTCTCCTCCAACAGCCAAGAGAGAGAATCCAGGGTGGCATCACGTCTCTACGGGCACACGCTGCTCCATCCGCCAGCCCCACGGCGTTTGAGAGCTGACCGGTACCCAGGGCATCGCTAGAGGAAGGGTCCTTTGGTGCCTCTGTGGAGGGAGAGCACACGCAGAAGCGAGCGCTGACACCCTCACCTCCTCCACCTACGCGGGACTCACATGGAGTTTAAAGACACACACAGTAAGGATTGCACAGGGAGAAGAGGACTGGCCCAGGCACGGCTCTGGTTTTCGGTCCACCGTGGCTGCTGTTTATTTCCCAGTGGTTGGGATGCCAAACTCCTCCCGGGCTGGGCAGTTATTCCCGGTGTCAGCCACTCAGGAACATGCCACATGCTTGTTTGAACAGCACCAGCCCGCGGCTATGCCTGCGTGCCCGGCGTTCCCAGGTGCTGCCCCGAGGAGCGACCGCTGCCAAGTCTGGCAAAGGGCAGGGCATGGATGCACCAGGAGGTGAGACCACGGAGCGGAGGGTGGGAACAGCTTCCCTGGCTGCAAACAGACATTTGCAAAAGGGAATGGCCTTCCCATCGCTTCCTCCTTCGTTTGGGTTCTGATTTTTGTCTGAACAAACCAACACGCATCCAACAGCAACACGCGAACGGGAGAGGGGCAGCAGCGCAGCCAGTGCTGTGCAAACAAAAGCAAGGAGACAAAAGCCTTTCCCTAGCTCAGCCCCGGCACAGCACCAGCAGCAGGAAGCACAGGCTGCTGGGAATTACTCCAGGATGATCTCCCTGTGTTGTAAGTCCTGGAAAGCGACCTGTTCAAGCTGTGCGATCGCCTTGGAGCGCCTCTGCTCCTCCAGAGAAGCGGCTGGGTGGCAGCAAACATGGGAACCTGCAACCAGGAGCCGGGGCGCCCAGGGAGGATGTGGTCTACGTGTTCTTGACATGGGTTTTAAAAGCTCCCTGCGATAAAGCTGCACACGCTTTTACTAAGCGTGATTTGTGAGAGCTGATGGGTTGGTTTAATGACACAGCAGCTTGCAGAGGAAACACCGCTTCCCCTCCTGCTCAGTCCTCCAACAAGAGAGAGCTCCAAGCCAAGGGTATCAATTTGATCACGACAGTCTCTCGCAGAGCCAGAGATCCAGGTTAGCCAGGGGAGATTAGAGATGCTTTGATCTCTCCATAAATCTGTTGCATCCGGCTCAGTGCTGCCCACAAAGCTCACACAGGCTCTTGATACCCCTCCAGGGCTCGGACCCCTCAATCACATCTGCGGCTCCAGCTGCCACCGTGCATGCTCAAATAGGAGCCTCGAGCCAGCCAGGAGCCCCGAGATAGGCAAAGACGGGCATCAGTGCAGTCCTGGGCCTCGCCCCAGCTCCTCGGAGCCAGTCCCGGAGCCAGAGAGGCTCTTGCCCTGGAGCCAGCACCGCACCGAACTCGCTGCTCTCTCCTCGGGCTGCAGCAGTGGAACATATGGGACCCGTTAGTTGGAAGCATATAAAATTCAAAGCTGTATTAGTCATCGGCTCCGTCATGTTCATTCCACCGCTGGTAGACACTACTCTTGCAGAAGCGACCGACAACTGCTTGTGTTTCTACTGTCAGCTCCAATAAACAACTGTGTTTAATGCCGCGGGGGGAGAAGGGGGCTCAGAAACTCTATCCAAAAATAACAAGTTTTGAGCACGAGAACGTTGCCAGCTCCACAGCCCAGTCTCTGCCCCAGTTTGCACTGGAGTGAAGAGGGGTCTAAAAGCCGAGATGACACAGCGGTACTAAACCACCTCCCGCCTGAGCCCTCTGCACAGCCACGCACGCAGGACCCCGGCGATCACGCACCATTAACATTCTCGGAGTGACATCTCCCAAATGCTTCAGGGATGGATGGGTTGCCGGTTGATTTGCAAAGCATTTAGGCAAAATTATGAGGAGGTGCGTTGGTGGGGAGCCAAGGGCTGCATCCCAGTGGGGGATGCGAGTTGCTCAGATGGTGCACACCCACCCCATGGCCCTACGGAGCTCAGCCCGGGCGCTGCGGGCACCAGCCCGGCGTCACGCGCCAGCCGGTAAACAGGGCATAACTCTCCTCCTCATAAAGGCTTAAGTGCCCTGACGCTGTTGGATAAACAGGACCGTGCTGAATGCATACAGAGACTTGGCAGAGGCATCTCAGCATCTTCACAAGCCCTCAGCTGCTCTGCAAGTGGCCTCATCCTCAGAAAGGACTGGAAGCCCAGCGCCCACCACAAGCCCATCGCCTGCCCGCGGCACGGCCAGGCACTGACAGGCAGGATTCACCCAGTCGAGAGGGGAATGAGGTATCAAAAAGAAGGCAGAACACAGAAAGTCCCCCACTCACAAGGTCCTCAGCCCGGGAAAGGGTCCCTCTCTGCTGTAACCCACCAGGAGACCTTCAGGAAAGGAATCCAGCTCCTGGCGTAGCTGGGCTGATCCAGTCGTCACCACCTCAGCATTAAGAGCTCAGTGTAGGGGATTTCCAGCAAAACTGCTTTGTACTTTTTGAACTAGTAATGGGTCTTGTCTCAGACGAGTAACCGGTGAAAGCAAAAACGCTTTGCCCTGCTCTGGGTTGCGCCCCAGAATTGGGTAAGGGGTTTGCAAGGGTGTCTCAGGATACCACATTCCCATTAGCATCATCCCAAGAATGTCAGCTCAGGACGGGCAGCTGGATTAGTAACGCTGTACATGTGCTTTATCACCTTCTCTCCTACATTGCACTCTCATTTTTCATTGACTGTTCCAGTTTAAGTGACCGCAGGCACCCTCACGTCTTCCCTCCTCTCCATGCAGAAACCCAACCTGCCCGGCTGAGGATCCGGGACCGGCGCACGGGGGATGTGGAGTGAGGGGTTCCCACAGAGCCAAACTGGAAGAGACAAAGAAGAAATAAACACGGGGCGGTGGGTGTCCAGGGGGCACCGACTCAGCCTACGACAGATCCGGGTGATAACGGGCGCTGCCACAGAGGAACCCACAGAGCTCAAAGCATCCGTCCCTCATCAACAGCACAGTCAGACTCAGGGAGAGCCCAGGTGAAAAAAGAGCCAAGGCTACCCCTGCTCCGAGGGTACAAACATCCCACATGAATGTCTCTTCACTACATTTTGAAGGTGATGCGAAGTTCTGAGCTGCTGCAGGGCTGGGCAGCTGCTGCTGGAAAACCTGAGTTAGGGAGAGAAATGTCACCCCAAATTTATTGTATTTACTTTCTCCAGTGTTTTCAGAATTTCTTACTCTTCTATAGTTTATATTAGACACATTTATCAGCTCCTTTGGGCTTTTAACCCCAGATTCACTGTCTCAGGTTGTAGCAGCGAGTGATGAAATGGGTATTCCTGGGGCTGAATGCCGGGGGTGGGTTGGGGCCAAAACTCAAATAATCGAATGGCCAAAATGAACCCAAAACACTGAAATCCCTGCCCCTGGCACCATAGACATCCCACCCATCTCCTCCCTTCCTCTCGAGTGTGGGATTTCCCAGCTGGTAGACGCACTCACACATTTTATTACTGGCTCTATCAACATATTCCATACTCATCAGCAGTGGATCTTCTCTTTTTCAGGTGAGAGATGGGCAAAACCACATTTTGCCCTAAGCGGTCTGCAACTAAAATGGCCTATTTTGAATAAATCATATTTTTAAACAGCCTTTACAATACACTAAAAAACCACGGCAGCCACCAGCAAAGGTGAAACTCCCCGAGATAACGGGAAATGACAGAAGCGAAGGAGGGACGAGAGCAAAAATTGCATTTCAAGCTGGCAAATCTATAGGTAATGAGTAAAATTAACTCCCTGGGTGTGAAACTATTGAACACCACAGCCCCAAAAGCGGACAATGGGATCAAAGTCGGGCTTGCCCCAGCACCCGCCGTAACACCCAGGGCCATAAGCTGCTCAGGAAAGTTCAAAGGAGCCCACACAGCCTTGCCCGGCTCCTGGGGCAGCACACAATTCCCAGGCTTTCCGGGGGCTTGCTTCCCAAAGGGATGGGAGCAGGGCTGGCGGTGGGGGCCGCTGGGCTGCCCGCAGGGAGGGTGAAGGGGCTGGAGACCCCCCCAGTGACCCCAGTGCCTGGAGGGGCCAGCGAGCTTCCCCCGGCAGCGGGATAATGCACGCTCCCGCTGGCAGGATTAGCCCTATAGCAGGACAGCTGAATCAGACGCTCAGCCCTTAACAGGATTATGCTCTTGGGAACGGCAGTGAAAATACAGACATCCTGCTCGGCGCTGCCTCCGCTCCCCTGCTCGCAGAGCATCCCTGCTGGGAGGCAGATACGCTCCGGTTTGGCTGGAAATGTCATAATAAAAGGTTAGGGCGAACTCCATGGCTGCACGAGGAATGGGCTCAGCTTTCCAGCGGCCACGGGGGGGTTTGGGCTCCTCTAGAGCCCATGCTGAGTCCAGTTTTCCAATCACCCAAGCATGTTCCATCTCAACACGCGGGGCCGGGAAGCTGCCGAGCTCTGTGTCTGGAGCTGATCCTCAACCCTGTGCCTCCCCAGCAGCACACGCTGCCATCACCCCCACCACGACACCCAACCCCTGGTGAGCCCCAGCCTGCAGGTCAGCAGTGCCCTTGGAGCTGGGATCCCATCCCAGCATCACCAGGAGTGGGTCAGAGCCCCCCAGAGCACTGGGGCCACTCCTCGGGGCACACACGCTGCAGGGCAATCACAGAATCATGGGATGGTTTGGGTTGGAAGAGACCTTAAAGATCATCCAGTTCCAACTCCCGTGCCATGGAAGGGGCATCCCATAACGCCAGACACCACAACCAGGCAGTAGACACAAAGGAGAGGAGCTGGAGGATCTTCTTCCCCCACAGGTTTGACCCGATACCTCCTCTATCCCTGGAGAGGGGCAGATTTAGACTGGACATTAGGGAGAATTCCTTCACCGTGAGAGTGGTGGGACACTGGCCCAGGTTGCCCAGGGAAGCTGTGGCTGCCCCATCCCTGGAGGTGCTCAAGGCCAGGTTGGATGGACCTTGGGCAGCCTGAGCCAGTGGGATGTCCCTGCCCATGGCAGAGGGGTTGGAACTGGGTGATCTTTAAGGTCCCTTCCAACGCAAACTATTCTATGATACTATTGAGGGGAATCTTTCCATATTCCCTACTAACTCTGGATCAAGCCCTCAATTTCCATGGAAACACAGACCTTCAGGTGTCCGACATCAGGGTGTTCTCCACATTCTTGGCTGCTTCCCAAGCCCCACTCCTCACCCACCAGCATTAACAGAATAATCAGGTCAGCCACAAATCCCAAATGCAGCTTGGTGAGACGCTGTGCTCATTACATCTCTATTTCCAACAGCGGATTTGCACCAGACCCAACATTTCTAAGGCACGGGGAAGCACCAAGAGAAACAGAGCTGCACAATTTCCAGGTTAACAATGCTTTTCACCTGCTCCAGCCTGCAGGTCTCCACAATAGCTCCTGCTGCCCCACGCTGGCTCCCAACGCAGCGCACGTAGGTCATCGAGGCAAACGCTGTGTTCTTGGCACGCCGAGGCTGAAAGCACAGCTTGCTGCCCTGGCTCCTTGTTGGATTTCAGAGAGGCTGGCAACTGAAAAGCAAATCCAATTTAGCCACAGTTCATTATCCGACATAGCATGACACTGGGATGCTCGCAGACAGAAACCAGCTTCCTCCTGCCCTGCAAGATGTATTGACCAAAGGCGAGAAAACAGCATTAATAGCTCTCTGCTGTGCCGCTGAATCCGGGCAGCGGCAACGAGATTCTTTGGGTTATTTCTGTCCCATCTCACATAAGAGTAAATCAGAAGCTGCTACAGGCTGCCATTAAATTTCTCTCTATTAATACCAGAATTTGTCCTCTTTTTATACTTTTCTGGTATTTTTAAAGAAATGTGAAAACTCTTCAGCTTCTCGCTGAGCTGAAGATAAAAGTTAACCTCTGAACCATGCCAACGTCTTTCATGTACGACACAATACAGACTTTTTACAGCCAGTTTAGCTCCACAAAGCGTGTTTCAGCCCGTCTCTGTTTGCCCCCATCCTCACCTGATGCTGGGAGCCAGGATGCAAGAGCAACACCCAATTTCCGTTGGATGTACGCACATGCTCTCAGCACCCAAATGATTCCCAGCAGTTCTCATCACTCCTCGCAGCCCTTTCCACTGTCCGCTGAAAGGAGACCTCAACCGTTCCGAAGGGGAATGAAGGGTAATGCTGTCTCCCTTGGGGATTTTGGGGAGGGAGGGTGCAAACCCCAGCTGGAAAGCAGTCAGGGCTCCTGAGCTCCCATCCCAAGCTCCGCAGAGAGCTGTGGTTTCACAACTCGGAGCAGCCCTGACGCAGGCTGCTCTCTTGCTCACTGCCTGCCTGCGTGGAGCAGCTCTCTGGGTAGGCAGCATCCACTCCAGAGGGGTCTCGGACAGGAGACAGCCTAGAAAAGTCATGCTGGATGCTTGGAAAAGGAGGAGGCTCAAGAAAACATGGTCTGGAGCTGCAGCCCTTTGTTCAACTGCAGCCTTGCCCGCTGGCTCATGCACACGCACCTCGTGCTGCAGAGAACCGGTGCATGGGCTGCAGAGGCTCCAGGAGAGGCGTTATTACTATCTATGGCCTCGGTGGTGCCTCCTGGTCCAGACTGGACAAAGCAACTGCTCCTCACCAGCGCAGTGGGACCGAGCCCAGTCTAGGGCACAGAAAGCGCTGACCCGCTGCAGGCGCCGGTGCTCACAGCGGCTCTTCCCAGTGGGATTCTGCCCTGCCCCATCCCTCGCCCACCTACAGCTCCCAGGAGGGTCCGGCAGCTCCCGGCATGGGCTGCCAGGAGCAGGCAGGGATGCTGCCTGCGCTCCTCCGGCTGAGAATCCATCACCCTCTGCCCATCCCCAAACACACTTGAGAAACCGTGTTTGACCCCTCGCCTCCCCACAGGGTTGAGCAGATGCGGCCACTGTCCTGGCAGGTGCCTCACGCTTTGCACTAACCGGTTATCTGATCCGGCGTTCTCCGGCTCTTCCTCTGGGCAGACAGTCCTCCAAGCCCATTCAGGGAATATGAGTCACTGAAGAGGCACTTAAATCCATCCTCGAAGATAAGGTTAGAGCTATGTGTGGTGCCTTTCTTGTCCTAGTTTGGAGCCACAGGCTCTCCGTTCTTCCTTGCTTATTCCACCTTCTCTTCCTCCTTCCAAATTCTCCACCACATCCAGCTGCAACGCTGCGAGCGGAGATTCATCCGGACTCGGTGACTACATCGGGGCTGCGACAGGGAGCGTGCAACCGGGAAAGGTCGGATCTGCGCTGCTCACAGCAGGCCTGGGGAGGCAGAGCATCACCTGCTTTGAAGGGCAGAACAGAAAACATGGGAGCTTTGACCATGGAAGCTGCTGTGATGCTGCCACCAGCCCACGAGCAGCTCCTCTGCTCACCCTGCGACGTGGCTGGAGGCTCCGCAGCAGCTCGATTCCAAAGGGCTGCAAGATCCCACAGGGCTGCGCACCGCGCTGGCAGCAGAATGGGCTCCCAACAGAAAGGAAAAGGCAACTCACAGCTTGCCTGCGCCAAGTGAGCCAGCGGAGCCGCCGTGCCATCAGGGATCGGGTCCCGCAGCTCTGGGCCAGCCAAGCTGGGTGGTTTCATCTCCATCCAGGCAAACAACCCTCCATCTCCCTGTCCGGGAGCCCTGGGAGCAGAGGAGTGCCCAGTGCAGGTTCCTGGCAGCAGCAATAAATCCTCATCACCTCCAGGCACTCATCCGAACGGCACCCGCGGCTCGGCAGCATCCCCCTCGCTATCGGCCGCGCAGGGGGAGAAATTCACCCTACATCAGTGAAATGATTAGTCTTAACACTTAGACACCTGTCATATTCCCGAGGAAAAGGAAAGATAAATCATTCCTTGCACTGACAGCAACAACCTGCATCCCTAGATATGAGGGAACTAATTAATCCTGGTCTTGCCAGCCAAAGCCCAACCAGCATGTTTGTACAAGCTCTGCGGTCAAAGTGCATGCAGGATTTGGCCCCGTTTCCCCGGTTTTTATTAATCACATGAAATATTCTCCATTTAGAAACAATGCTAGAGATATATCTGATAGATTTCTTTTCCCCTTGGCCCCTTACCACTTGGCAACAGAGATGAAGCTCTATCTTCACAAAACATTTTGAAACCACTTTCTGTTCCAATTCAGCGTCACCCGCCTCAAAGTTTTCCAGGTTATCTGCAAAAGAAAAGCTAGAGAGATGGATGGCTTGAAATGCTTCGGCTGATAAACTCTAAATATACTATTTTAGTTGTAATTTTATTTTGCACTGTAAAGCAGAACGCACGTGTTAACAAGAAGAGAACAAAAAGTCATTGGAAATGGGGAAGGTTGTTTTGAAAACAAAGCTGCAGAATGTGTCTGTGCCCCCATTCCCTCGAAGTCTGACAGAGTTTCACACAGTGTTTCAAGCTTGATGTGTTGTGTTTCAGGGGGATCCAAGCTGCCCCTCCTAGGGAGGGCAAGGAAGAACTCCAGGAGCAATGCAAAGAGCTGGAAACTGGGACGGGATGCACCAGTGCCGCAGAGGTGTTGGTCCCTCCAGCTGGGCTCTAGTGCTCCTACACTGATTTAGGCTCAGCTTTGGTGCTCCCGAGCCCTGTTTCAGTGTCCGGAGGTGACCCCATGGATGCGGGAAGGCAACCGCTCCCGGGACATGGAACAGGCACCCCACGCTGCTCCGCTCCCGTAAAAACCCACCTCCAACCCTCGCCTGGTTATAAATAACGCAGCCGCCGACCTCGGAGATTAATCAGCGGGCCGGTGTCTCTGCGGGATGTCACCCCGTGTTTTTCCACAGGCCTGTCAAATCTCAGCCCCGTCTGATCTGCCGATGACAGCGGGGCTCGCGCCTGCCAGACAGCACCGGCACGGCCGGCGGGAGGAGAAGCCGAGAGCGGCGGCCGGCAGGATTTATGGCCGCTTTCTCCCCAGAAACCAGCCCGGTTTCTCTCTGCGCTGCACACACAATACACAGATGCCTCTGGAGGATGATGGAAACCTGGGCTGCTTGGCAAGGCGTGGGTGTTTTTAGGTGTAACTGCACCGGTTTGGGCCTTTTGGGGACTTTTAAGGCTAACGCAGTTGGATTCAGGGCAATCAATCCGTACCGGGTCGCTTGTGCACACCGAGCTGCGTCCCAGAGCCCGGGAGGAGCCCAGGAGGGAAGGGAGGGATGAAGTTGCATCCACACCGATGCAGGATGCATCCCACGATGGGAAACCAGCTCTTCCCAAGGCACCACATCTGGTAAACGCCTCCAGGAAGGCACAAAGCCTCCCGGGTGGAAACACAGGTCTAACCGTGAAAGGCTACCAACACCACGTGGCTGCAAAGCCGGGCGCTGCATGTCCACAGCAATTAACAAAGCAATTAACAGGAGAACCAGGAGACAGAGTCAAAGCATGGGCCATCGCTCTCCTAGGAGGGCTGACTCCTGCCTGGTTGTTTGGCTCCTGTTTCTACGGTGGTGGAAGCCATTCGGAAGGGTCAATTCGTCAATAGGTCAATATCCAAAAGGTATTTTTGGCCTCTCAGACCTCGGAGAGATAGCCAGGGTGAATCGGGGACTGCTCAGACACTGGGAGTTGTTCTTTTGGAGGATAATAGACCTTTCTGTCATAACCAAGAGGAGCTGAGCACGGCAGAGGCTGTTCCTGGTGCACAGCTCCTGCCAGCACCTCCGTGAGCCCTTCAACCCAAGTCCAGGAGCTCGCTCGGGCCACATTATCCATCCTCAAACAAGTTCCACATAAATATGTTTACAACAGGGCTTTGTTGCCTCCGAAAACAGGTTTCCCATGAGGTCAGCAGGCCTGGCGCTGCGGGTTATCCCGGGACAGTGATTTTTTCCCCTCGGGGTTCCAGGCAGCTGTGATTATGCAAGGCTCCCAGTTATTCCTGGGGCTATCAACGCGAAAGGTCAGCTTCCCCGCTGCACCCACCACGGGCATTTCGGAGTGGCAGTGATCCCTCTGCAATCCCCTCTAGCACCGCACGCTCCTGGCGCAGCCCCAGCACCTGCTCGATCCCAGAGGGAATCCAGCGCCACGGCACAGGGACAGATGGGGATGGAGAGCAAGCGCTGCCGCTCCCGGGGCACAGCACCCTCACCCAGGGGCAGAGAGCACAGCCACGCTGCCTTTGCCTTCCTGAGAAGAGGGGGACACTTGAGCAGAGCAGGCACAGACGTGGCACACGTTCTTTGTGTGCAAACGCTGCCCGATGGTGCCCAAGGATGCTGCCGGCTGGGACGTAGAATCAGAAGATGCTTTGGGTTAGAAGGGACCTTTTCAGGTCATCCAGTCCAACACCCACGCAGGATCGGGGACACTTAACTACCTCAGGTTGCTCCGAGCCCAATCAGGATGCTACCTCTTCCGTAGTTCTTCCTGCACGTTTCCATGCCATGCTTTTCTCCTGGGGTCACAGAAGCACGGGCTGTCCCCGCAGCTCCGTGCCGCACCAGGCGCGACACAGAGCCACACAGCCCTGGCTTCCCAGCCACCACCTCCAGAACGCAGAGAGTCTCCAGAGTGACGGACCTGCTAAGAAAATAGAGAGCTCGTTCCTTTGAAGTTAATGAATCGTGAAAGCCTTTGAAAGCGGAGCCTTGTTTATTTACTCACCGCAGCTCATGTGGACGAAGCACCCAGACATCCCCAACGCGCTGCTCATTTGAATGAAAGATCAAATGCGAGTCTGCCCGGCTGAGTTGGAGTTGGAGGAGCGAGGGTTGCTCTGGCAGATGAGGGACAGCCGGACACAAACCCTGGGAAATCCAGGGGATAGTCCTTGGGCTGTCAGTCAGGTCTGGTTGAGGAAAGCATCAAAATTTGGAAGACTCATGGGTGTGATGTTTAGGGACATGGTTTAGTGGTAGAGTTGGCAGGCTCAGGTTAGCGGTTGGACTTGATGATCTTAAAGTTCTCTTCCAATCTACCTGAGTACACAATTCCACGATTCTAGGAAAAGAAGCAACTAGGTTGACAGAGAAATTCAGCACACTGGGTGCAAAGCTCTGTGAAACTTGGTCCAAATGTGCCACTTCAGTGCCTAAATCCAGCTGTGGACCCCCTTGCAGACACCCATCACCGCCTAAACCCAGCAGTGAACCCCCCGGCAGACACCCACCACCATCTAAATCCAGCTGTGGATGCCCCTGCAGACACCCACCACCACCCAAATCCAGCTGTGGATGCCCCTGCAGACACCCACCACCATCTAAATCCAGCTGTGGATGCCCCTGCAGACACCCACCATCATCTAAATCCAGCTGTGGATGCCCCTGCAGACACCCACCATCATCTAAATCCAGCTGTGGATGCCCCTGCAGACACCCACCCCCATCTAAATCCAGCTGCGGATGCCCCTGCAGACATCCACCACCACCTAAATCCAGCTGTGGATGCCCCTGCAGACACCCACCACCATCCAAATCCAGCTATGGATGCCCCTGCAGACATCCACCACCACCCAAATCCAGCTGTGGATGCCCCTGCAGACACCCACCATCATCTAAATCCAGCTGTGGACGCCCCTGCAGACACCCACCATCATCTAAATCCAGCTGTGGATGCCTCTGCAGACATCCACCACCACCCAAATCCAGCTGTGGATGCCCCTGCAGACACCCACCACCATCTAAATCCAGCTGTGGATGCCCCTGCAGACACCCACCACCATCTAAATCCAGCTGTGGATGCCCCTGCAGACATCCACCACCACCCAAATCCAGCTGTGGATGCCCCTGCAGACACCCACCACCATCTAAATCCAGCTGTGGACACCCCTGCAGACACCCACTGTCCCAGGGGTGGCTCCACTGCCAGAACAGCCGCCTCTTGCCCTTATCGCAGAGCCCAGCCTGACCCAGAGGTCTCCTGCTCACCACCACATCGCAGCCCACAACTGCACACCCAGCTGAACACCCGGGAACACGGCACTTGGTCGCCTTATTCCCTCCCTTTTCGTAAGAGCAGGATACAGAGCACCCAGCCTCCTCTCTTTGAACGAAAACAACCCAGTAACAGCGAAAAGCTGAAGAAACGGCCACAGCGGAGCCCTCAACACGCTGTGGCTGTGATGGGTCTCCTAAACAAACGCCCAGCCTTCCACACGCGTCTATAAATATCAGCCTTTTCAGCTCCATCGCTGTGTGGATAAGCTGGAACGCAGTATTCCACTTGGGCTTTCAGACAAAAGGACAGCACTCTACCAGCACCAGCTCTGTTGCTGTCGCTTTCAGAAGCGTAACTGGATTATAGCAGCAGATGAGCTTCTGGTCCCGGTTTTGCTCCAGCCGGGAAAGTTGCTCTCTGATCCGCAGCAAAAAGAATGGGAAGGAAAGAGCAGAAAGAGAGGAGCTGGGCAGAGAGGAGAGGGCTCTGGCAGTGCGAAAGGCACTTTAGTGGATGATGAGGTTTGCAATCCCAGTAAATAATCAGGTATATTGGGCAGAGGCAGCAGTGAGAGGTCACCCACTGCAGCCTCCCGCCAGGGACCACAGCGGGAAGAGGGATATCCCAGGTAAGGCTGGCCTTCACCGGCTGCCGGATAACAGCTCTAGGGTGATGAAGGAAGGAGAGCTCAGCCACCAGCTCGCCCTGTCCGGCAGCCGCAGGCAGCAGAGGTGGGACACCACGCACCCACTCCAACCCAACACACAGGGTGCGGCTGGTGCTCGGACACCGTCTGTCCCAGCGAGATGGGACGATGGACCTCGCTGAGGACATCACCACTGGAGGTTGTGAGTGTCCCAAGGATAGCGACCATGTCCCCCAGAACACAGGACCTCTGTGACAGTGACGGGGGTCTGCACCGTCCCCCGCAGCCAGCACTGGGACACGGATCCCCTCCAGCCATCCCCGGGGCACAGCGCAGACCCCCGTCCATGTGCAGAGTCCCGCGGAGCCGTTTCCCACCCTGCAGTGACCCCTGGCGGGGGCGAGCGAGGGACGAGCCCCGAGAATCCCCAGCCCTGAGGATCCCTGACTCGGAGCATCCCTGGCCCTCAGCATCCCGACCATCCCCGCCCTCGAGCATCTGAGTCCCAAGCATCCCCAGCACGGGCTCCGGTCATCCCCGATGCTGAATATCCCCTGCTCTGAGCATCCCTGGCCCTCAACATCCCCAGCCCCGAGCATCCGGAACCCCGAGGATCCTCAGCACTGAGCACCCCCAACCCTGAGCATCTGAGTCCTGAGAATCCCCAACCCCAAGCATCCCCCATGCTGAATATCTGCTCCGACCATCCCTGGCCCTCAACTTCCCAACCCTGATTATCCCTGACGCCGAGCATCCCTGGCCCTCAACATCCTCACACTGAACATCCCCGACCCCGATCATCTGGAGCCCTGATCACCCTCAGCGCCAAGCATCCCCTGCTCCAAGCATCCTCAACCCTGAGCATCCGAGTCCTGAGAGTCCCCAACCCCGAGCATCCCCAATGCTGAACATCCCCTGCTCCGAGCATCCCTGGCCCTCAATATCCCAACCCTGAGCATTCGGAGCCCGAATCATCCTCAATGCCGAGCATCTCTTGCCCTGAGCATCTGAGTCCCAAGCATCCCTGACCCTAAGCATCCCAATCCCGAGTATCCGAGTCCTGAAAATCCCCAACAGCGAGTATCCCAGGCACCAAGCCCCGAGCATCCCCGACCCTCAATATCCCAACCCCGAGCATCCCCGACGCCGAACATCCCCTGCTCCGAGCATCCCTGGTCCTCAACATCCCGACCCTGAGCATCCCGAGCATCCCCGGCCCCTCGCAGCCCGTTCCGCGGGCGGGACCCGACGGGGCTGCCTCGACCGGTGTCCCCGCGGGTGCCAGAGCGGGGCAGGGGGCGGAGGGGCTGTCCCCGTGCCCCGGGGAGGCGGGGGTCGGTGCGGCCGGAGCGGCGGCTCCGCGCCTCTGACTCTGCCCAATGAGAGCCCGCAGCACGGCGGCCGCTGTCAGTATTTGGCCACGGCCCCCGCGCTCCCATCCCCACTTCGCCCTCCGCGCTACGAAGCTCTACGGCCCGGCACGATCGTCCCTTTCCTCGCTGCTCGGGGGGCGCCGGCCCCGCTGAGCGCTCCGGGACCCCTTCGAGGAGCCCCCAGACCCAGCCTAGGACTTTCTTGAGGACCATCCCGGCCCGGGACCCCTTTGGGACACCCCCTCCCTGAGCCAGGACCCTCTCGGGGACCCCCTCGGAGCCCCTCCCCGCCTCCCATCCTAGGGTTCCCTCGGGGAGGAGGCTCGGGACCCCTTCGAGGACACCCCGGGACCCCTTCCCTGCCTCGGGACCCTCTTTGGAAACCCCCAACAGGCTCGGGACCCCCTCCAGGGCATCTTTCCCCGGTTCGGGACCCCCTTTGGAGACCCCCCCTCGATTGAGGACCCCCCTTTTGGAGATCTCTCCCCGACAAGGGACCCTCTTTGGAGATTTCTCCCCGGCTCGGACCCCCTTCAGAGACCCCCCCTCGGCCAAGAGAACCCCTCCAGGACACTCGGGACCCCCTCCCTTGTCTGGGATCCCCTTGGCAGCCCCCCAGGATGCGCTCAGCCGCGGGGTGCCGGGCGGGGGTCGCTCAGCGCGGAGCCGGCAGCGGCACAGCGGCTCCGTGACGGGCAGGAATATCCCCCCCCTCCGCCTCTACTCCGATCATCCCGGTCCTTTCTCCGCCTGGATCCCGCCGCGGGGAGCTATGCTCAGCCCAAACCGCTTGGAAGCGTCTCCTGGGATCGCCGTGGTTCCCGGGAGCGCGGAGTGCGGAGCCTTCCTCCCCCGGGTGGGAGCAGCCCCGCGGCTCTGCCTGCCCCTCGTCCTCCTCCTCCTCGCCCTGACGCCCCGCGCCGACTGCTCCTGGTGGTGAGTCCGCCCGGGATGGGATGGGATGGGATGGGATACCCGGGATGGATGGGGATGTCCAGGATGGGGACCACGCGCAGCGCCCGATGCGTGCGTGGAGGGTCCCGGTGCTGATCCTGATCCCACTCCTAGCCCTGACTCGGAGGTCCCCCTCCCTGGGATCCACCTGCACAGCTCCAGGGAGAGCAGGTGTGTGTGTGGGGAGGGGGGGAACCATCCACACTCCCAAACCTTCCCCAAGGTGCAGCACCCAAAAGTGCCGTCACCACCCGTTCACCCCCAGTTCCAAGGAACTGAGCTCCACACGCCGTGATTCACCCCTCCATCCCTCTCCAGGCAGTGGCCAGGAGCAGGATTAGCCCCTCAGTAGGGTTTGGAGCTCCCCTGATCCACACTTTGCCATCCAGAGATCACACTGGAGGCTCCCAGATCCCTACAGGCTGCACTTGTGTTCCAGCTCCTCGCAAGCTGGCAAGTTGCTGCTCTCCCTCGTTCGGATACGATCTGCAACAGATCAAAACGATGCTGTCGAAAATACCAGCCTTCCTGAAATTAATCTCCTCCTTATCCCAAGTCTCGTAACAATGAAAATTCACATATGCAGAATAAGAGCAATTAGGAAAACAAGAAGGGTGAAGTTTTCCAGGTGACCCCGGGCTGCTGCGGCAGTTCGGTAATGCTGGAGGAAAAACTGTTTGCTGCAGGGAAGTTCTCAGTGTCCTCCACCCTCTAATCAAGTGGAAAACACTGTTTTCCACGCCAATCTCATCATCATTAGCACATTGCGGTGGATGAAGCAGAACTTAATCAAATTCAACCCATCTGCCATCAAAAGAGAACGGTGGTTTCTGGAATCCCTTAACTCCCACGGAGCACATTGCGAGGGCTCGGGAGCACTTCACAGTCGTGCCGATAACACAGGTATTCCTAGTGTTTAAGTGCACTGCATGTGGCAGTCGTAGCCACGCTGGCATCGCTTGGAGAGCGATTCCAGGGCAAGGAAGGTGAAAGGGAAAGCTGTGGGGCAGCCCTGGGGATGCTCTGCTCAGGCAGTGGGCTGCAGCCAGGCACCAAAGGTGGATCGTGCAAGGAGAAGTCTTTTCCTAAACAGCAGCACAGGCTTTGTGGGGACACATAACGCAAAGAGCAATAGCAGAGCAATAGCCGTGCCCGGAGCAGAGCTGCTGCTACCAGGTCAACCCACTGGGAACTGAAATCACTGGGTGAGAAACTGAGTCACGATCAGCAAACATCAGGTTGGTGCTGGTACTGGGCTGCCTTCCAGCCACCAGATCTGCCCCCAAGCACCGGGGCAGGTGAGGACAGGACGGCATCGCTGCGGACAGTGGTGCGGCTGCTGTGCTAACAACTGGGGAAGGCAAGGAAAAGTCTTAGGGCAGCAGAGAAGCGGGATTAATTCACTTCATTATCGAGGAGGCAAGAGAAGGGGAGGCTCATTAGAGCTGCGGAGTGGGCGCATGGGGTGAAGGAGCTGGAAAAGCCGAGGTACAGAGCTGGGCAGCTTTGGTGTCAGATTGGGCTGCTGACTGGAAGGCAAAAATTCCTTCTTTAGGAGGAGTGAAAACCACCCGTTTTCCTTGCTGTTGTACCCCGCTTCTCCCCACAACGACCCCACCACAGTCCTCATTCCGAGCGCACATCTCTCCCCAATAAGCGGCAGAAAAAACGGTCGCATTTTAAGCCTCGGTGGCTGTGGCTTATTTGGAGGAAGCTCAATTTAGCTCCCGCAGCAGTTTGTGTTCTCGGCTCACAGAACTGCTTCCCGACTGGCAGATTCTGGTCTGAGGGAGCGAGGGGGCAGCCCTGGGGTGGCAGGAGCAGGGAGTGCTCCCGCGCAGCCCGACTGGCTCTTCACGCCCCCCTTGAACCCTCTCAGCAAGCAGAATTGGTCCCTAATTAACACGACTTAAGAAAACAAATTACAAACCAAAGACGTTAAACTCTAAAATATTCTCATTTTCAACCGTGCTTTCTCTTCTGTAGAGTAGAACATCCCTAAGAAAAGCCACCGCTGAAGCGGGCACTGCTCTGCTGGCTGTGTCAGTTGTGATAAAACAGCGTGTTTAGATGAAATTGGGTTTTACTGAAAGCGGTTTCCACCAGCTGTGGTTTGGGAAAAAGTTATTCAGTGATTTACATAGGTTTCCAAGCACATCTTTAGCACTACTGATATTACAGTAAATGCACTGGGTGGTGCATCATCGCTCCTTATTTTTGTTAGCGTTGCCAAATTCTTGCAAGGATTCACACACAATAAACTTGTGGAAATAGAGGAAATGCTTCTCATTTTCAGAGTCGGCTTTTAAAGTAGATTAATAGAAAAAGCTGGGTCAGTTCTGATCGCGGTACATGGAAAGGAAATATCAACCAAATGTTTCTTCTAAACAACTGCAAATTATTAATTTTTCGGTGACGTCAGGCGTGGCCTGTGCCTCCTCCCAAAAACGCCAGGAATCGGTGAACTTTGGTGCTTGGAAAAGTGTCCGTGGGTGCATGTGTGGGGGTCTCTGTGCTCGGAGCACGTAGCGGCGAGAGCAGCGTTTGCGCGGGCAGAGGGGATGGACTCACGCCGGTGGGTGCTGGCGCGGTTGCACCCCGGGCTCCAAAGCCACTGTGGCCATCGGGGCCACCAAGGCTGTGGGGAGCAGCACCCATGCAGCAACGCTCCCAAACTATAAAGTGTTCCTTAGCAACAAAATACCAATGGAAAACCAGATGGAAATCAAGAAGCAACGCAACGGGAAAATCCCTAAATCCCATTTACACCCCTGGGGTTGGGAGGACAGCGGGGTCCGAGGGACAGCGGCTCTGCTGCCCACAGCGAGAGGTCACGGGGCCCCAAGAGCGGCCTCTGAAATTCCATCCGAAAGATTTGGAAGATGAGACAAATGTTGCCGATAAACACAAACTGTGCAATAAACAAACTTGGTGTAAATAACTAAGTAGAGTTTACTGGCGATCAAGAGCCCCGACGGCTGCTCTGGTGTGGAAAATCCACCTCAAAGCGAAGGTTTGGTTGAAGAAGAATGTACACAACGCCGGGTGCACACCCCACCCTCGAACATCGCCCGCGTGAGCCCCCTGCCCACCGAACCGGCATTAGCCAACTTGTTTATTGCTAACCACAGCCCTTGGAAACTACAAATATTTAATTTCATCTGGCATCGGAACAGATGGGAGGCATCAGGCTCCCAAAGAGATAAAACAAACCCGTGGAAGGAAGCCGAACGCGGGCCTGGGCGCTCGTCGGGGAGCACGCAGGAGTCTGGCAGCCACGTGGGGCTCCTCCAGGCATCAGCAGGCGATGAGGGCCCCTGGAAAGCTCTCATCTCGGACACAATGCTGGATGGGCACTCCTACGGATGCTCTGGGCGGCCACCACGCTCCAGCTGCCTGGGCAAGGAGAACATACCAAGGGCAAACTGGGAAGAAGGAGTGTTCGGTGCCTCCTCCATGCTAAAGCAACCCCAGGATCTGGTATCAAGGTCTTCCTTTTCAAGGACGCTCCCATTGCAGGTGGAGAAGGGGACATTCCCACCGCATCGGGTGGGAAGGAGCAGTGCTCCCGCAGCCATTCCTCTCTGGGGTTTGCCACGCACTTCCATCGTGACACTTAGTGAGTGGATGAGGATGTAGGAAAGGGGCTCGTTTCACCAGGCATCACACTGAGGTGTGTGGGAGAGGAAATAGCATCACTAGGAATGTTTGAAATTAAGCCAAAGGAAAGACAGCTGCCTGGAGGAGCTCCGCACGCCGCCGGTGTAACTCCTGTCCGTGTAACCCTTTGGGGCTCTCGGGGGTGTCGCCGCCTCCCTCCGTGCCAGTCGCAGCAGGGCAACCCCAGAGGGCTTCGCTAGCAGAGGGTCATCAGCTTGCACATCTCCGAGGGCCGCGTGTCCGAAGCTCCCGATGCCGCCCGGCACCGCAGATGAACCCTTTCCTCATGGTCCACCTCCTCCTGGCCCCAGCGCATCTCGCAGGGGAGGCGATGTGCAGCGCTCGGGGCTCCGCGGGGGTTCGCCCCGGCTGCGTACTTCTTGTTGCCGAGCGCTTTGCAAGGCAATAAAAGCCAGAGGTCAGCGACCAGGAAGTCTTTATCCTCAGGTGCTCCGCAGCTCCGGCTGTCCGGGCAGCCGCGCTTTGAAAAATCCGTTTTAAAGGAACGTCAAAGTGATGGAGAGCGAACCCCGCGCCTTTGCGGCAGCCCTGGTGTGCTGGGGCGTATCGAGCAGATGGGTTCTCTCAGTTGCTCTGCGCCGTTATAATCATCCTAATTGTGTTTCTTAGTTCATTTTTCATTAGGGTCACTTTCACCTATAGGAAATCTTTCTTGCAAAGAAGCGCAGATGAAAAAAAATCCTTCTGTTCTTCCGAACTCATTAGCTTTTATATGGCCGATAGGGATTTCAGCAGCGCCTGCAGCCCCCCGTGAGGGCTGGGCTGGGTCCTGCAGGACCCTCTGCTCCAAGCAGCTCGCACACGGAACACAAAGTATGTCACGGACAAGAGAAGAGTTACCCATCCTACGGCACTGCACAGACTGTCTGGCAACCCCCTTAGCAAAGGGCTTGGACGCTTGGGAGGAGAAAAAAAAATCATCCTTTAAGCATATCTTTGACGAGTATTTTGTATCATATCTATACATCGCCAACACCTACGGGGAACATCTTCCACCCAGCGCTGTGTGGCAGCCTCTGTGCCACTGAAGAGGCATCACAGCCCTTTTCTCTCTGTGCTTTTGCAGCCCCCAGCTCCAGCCTCCCCTGGCTCTGCAGCAGCCTGTGCACTCAGGGGCTTTGTTCCCCACCCCATGTATGTCCTGCACACCCCAGATTCCGCCTTTTTTACCCCAGCAAGGAACAGCCCTGGATTTCCAAGTCACACTTGAAACAAGATGCCAACAGCAAACCCTCCCGTGCCAGCCTAGGGAGCACGTCTAGGTCCAGCTCCCCAGCACTGCAGTATTCCCGGACATTTCAGTGCTTCCCATAGAAACCACATCCCACCGACTGCACGAAAACTGCAGGGAGGGGACCCCGACACGGAACCGAAGGCGAGGAGCTGGGGAAAGGGTGGCATATGGGAGAAACTAAAAGATCACAGTGCAGCAAATGAAATATCTGTGCCTTGAATGGCACCGGTAGTGGCTCAGCTTTATGAAATCAGAAATTATTCAAGTGAGACTAACACTCTCAACATGCAGAGTAGGGGCTCTAAGTGAGGAAATTAGGACTATTAATCATTCCAAGGCGTTAACAATTCCAGCAGGCCAGGATGGCCCCGTTCCCGGTGGAGCTTAATAAAATACTCGGGGTTTACAATAATATAATAATAAAATAATATCTCAAATGTCTGTAGCACCTTGCAACCCAAAGTGCCTCGCAGCTGGCTATAAATTGTCTGCCCAGAGCCAGGGAGAGCGGAGGAAGGAAAGTGCAGCATCCTTGGGAAGTATGCAAAGAACTTGGAGAGGTGAAATGCTGCCAGGCACGCTGGAATTTGCCCTTTATCAGGCAAGGAGGCAGGGATGTTGGAGTTGATCCTATCTGAACGAGGTGTCTCCAATAGCTGCCTAGGGCTTTCCAGCCTCCCACCAACATACGGATTTCATGTTGACTCTGTGGGATGGGAAGAGAACAGAAGCCAAGATAGTTTGGCTCCCCAGTTGATCTTTCAAAGTGGTTACGATAGCAAGAGCGGGGTGGATCAGTTTTCCCAGGGGAAGGACTCCAACAGCCTCTGATACCACCAAGAAGCCAGACCACGCTCTCATCTCATGCTTTGCATGTCACCGCACAGCGCGAGGCTGCCCGCGGCTCCTCACTGCCAGCAAAAAAAGAGAGAGTGTGTTCAGAGCCCCTGGGAACAGCTGCCGAGGCCAAGCATCCAGGGATTTAGGCTGCCCAAGCTGTCTTAGAGCACCCCGCGCCCAATGGCTCAAAGTTCTCAAGCTGAAGACCTGTTGAATGGGATGTCAGAGCCTGCGCCGAGACCCAGCTTGGTCATAGCAGCATCTCTTGATGGTTTGGAAGCCATCAAGCAAGCAGGGTTTGGCTGTCTCTGGCCAAAGCACCTCCCGCCCCCTGCAGCGGCCGCATCCTCTCTCGCGTTTGTGTTCCTGCCCTGCTGCCCACCAAGGAGTTACAAACTGCACCAGGTCTTTGGGATCCTTGGGAAGACAGAAGCCATAGCAAGGAGACCTCTTAACCTGCCATGAACTCTCTGCATCAACATGTGGCGACGCGGTTTCCCCCGTGCGTGGCAGCCCTGCCGGCAGAGCAGCCAAGGGCACCCGGAGCTGCTCCAGCAGAGCTTTCCCACCCCTTCGCTCTGGCTCCCTGCACCACCAGAGCTGCTTGCATGAACAGGCACCCTTCTCCGAGCACGTGGCTCACCTCGATACTTCAGTTAAGCTCATTTTGCATCAATCTAAGATCGCGCCTGTAATGGCATTGGCGCAAGCCTGATTTCCCCGTGTTGGGAACACCCAGCGTTCCCGCAGCTGGTTTGGTTGTAAAGCAGAGCACAAAGCATTAACATTTGAGATTTGCCTGAGAGCAGCAATTCCAAACATTTCCCTTTTGAACTAAAGCAATGCTCATAAAGTCAATTCCATAGAAAGTGGTTTAAAACGAAACATCAAATCCAGCAGTGCCTGGTGTAACGTTCATTAGAAACCGAATTAGTGCACAAAGATACTCTTGAACGATGCTTTGGCATTATGGAACAGCAATAAAGAGAAGCAAATACTGGTTCCACTTAATTTTCCCCGTTCCCATGGAATGCCTTCCTTTCTTCAAAACCTCATATTCCAAGGGACATTTTCCACCCACTATCTGCTGATGACACCAGGACACAACCCTAAGTTCCTCCTGGTCCTGGATTTCCCCCAGCAGCCATTCTGGTCAGCAATAGAGGAGAGCAGCGCTGCTGTTTGGGGGAGCCACAACCAGAGCACCCCACACCGCACACTGGGGCAAAGACTGACACCACACAACAAGGCAAGCCCTGAGCCGGCACCAGGAGGACAAGCAGAGCTTTCCATGTCCACCACAACAACCACAGCCCCACAACAGCTGGTGTTTCCTTGCAATGCTTGTCCCAGCCCTATACAAAGCAAGCGGCAGCCGAGCACGCCGTGAGGATAGGAGACATCGTCTCTGCTGGGCTGACTTACCGAGTCCTGGAGAAAAGCTGTTCAGCAGGAGGATGGTGATGGTCAGAGCTGGATACACACTGGGCTTCACCACCGTTGCCTCTTCAGGATTGGAAAGCTGCTCCCTGAAAGCACCAGGTCAGCCAGGAGAGGTTTAGCAATTAAACGTAATTACTGCCATCAGTGCTGAGTTACCAAAACCACCTGGAGGTGCCCCAGGTCTGCATTGCAGGGGCTGGTTACTTATGAAGGGAAATGAATTCCCCTTTGCAGGATCTTCATAGAATCATGGAATGGGTTGGGCTGGAAGGGACCTCAAAGCCCATCCAGTCCCACCCCCTGCCATGGGCAGGGACACCTCCCACTGGCTCAGGGGCTCCAAGCCCCATCCAACCTGGCCTGGAACCCCTCCAGGGATGGGGCAGCCCCCACTGCTCTGGGCAACCTGGGCCAGGGGCTCCCCACCCTCACAGCAAAACATTTCTTCCTAAGATCTCACCTCAATCTCCCCTCTTTCAGCTGAAAACCATTCCCCCTCGTCCCATCCCTGCACTCCCTGATCAACAGTATCTTTAATATCATCTTACTTTGAAGAAATACTTCCCTATTTATCTTCAGAGTCATGGTTTCGTGGTTCCCTCTGACCACTGGTTTTGCAGAGCAGCCTCTAAGCCCCCTTGTTCTGGTGTGTAGAATCAGTTTCTAACTTTTCATCTAAGCCTCATCTACGTAACTTCATTTTCTGGAAGTCAACATCTGTTTTCAGACAGTGTTTCTCTTTAGCAGTGATAACTTGGGGCACTTGGATGCACAAAGGCCATTGCTTATCCTTATTCCTGTAGAAATCAAGCCCATCCTGGAACTGGTGGAGCCGTAAGGGAAAGGGGAGAGAAAGGGTGGCGTCTACAGGGAGGATCCAACAGCAGAGGTGACTCCAAGCTGACCAACATCCCATATACCTCATACTTGGGACAAAACTGAGGGATCCCGAGGATGGAGCCACCTTCTTTGCTGCCCGGCTAGATGGACTACTCATAAAGGAATGTCATGTGGATGCCCACATCCCACCAGCCGAGACCCTGGGGATCATCCAACCAACCAGCAAGTGGATGAGGCTGCTGACACGTTCCAGATGGATGTGGACTGGCAACATCAAGGTGAATTATTTGTAGCTCGGTGGGCCCAGGACACCCCACAAACACAGCCTGGTGCTCCTGGGAGCTGGAGGAACCCCTCGGCAGCCCCATGGCTGGTTTGCTCACCTGGGAGGCTCCTGCCGATGCCTCTGGGGCAGGCTGGCCAACGCTGCCAGAGAGGTCTCCTCTCTCTGGCAGCAGAAACTCCCATCTGCCTGTTGTTAAGGTGCTGTAGGCTCTGGCCGTGCTCTTGGTCACCCACCGTTACACCTGATGGACGGTTCTTTTCCCAAGCCTGGTGGGCTTTCCTGTTCAAGAGCTCGGCAACCAGGAACCTGCATGCTCTGTCAGTGCCAAAAGCCCAGTTTATCGATCCAGAACAAGATTCCAGCACGGTAAAGATGGAGAGAGAAAGGATACACTGGGATCTGATCCTTGGGATGAAATGCAGAGGACCTCAGGACCCATGTCCAACCACAGGGATCCCCTCCTAACCCACAGGGAGCAGAACCGCTGCGGATAGAGAAGATCTGAGAGGCTCAGACTTTCCCTGGAGGAGCCTAAACTGACGCCATGGGCCACAGGGCTCGGCAAGAGCGCCCAGAGGAGTCTGCCAGCCCTGGGGGAAGCCGGGCAGGCTCTCGTGGGAAGCGCGGGAGCAGGACACATCAAGCACAGAGGCAAGCGGTGGAAGGGGGTCAGCCCAGCCCGCACGCTGCCAAGTAAATAGATGTGTCTGCCTCTGATTTGCATGTTTATCTTAGAAGCAATTTGGGTTTCTGCTTGTTTACAAGAGTCGAAGTCAGCAGGCTCTTAGAACAAGAAAAACAAGTGGGAGCCAACATGTGAGAGTTGTCTCCTGTTCCCCCAGCACTTCGGAGCAGCCAGCGCGCCCGCGCTGCCGAGGAAGAGCTTGCTCCAGCAGCACCGGTGGATGCAGCCGGGCAAGAGGTTGACTTGAAGAGAGGAGGAAGGCTGGCAGGGAGCGAGGAGCCTTTCACCTCCATCACCTCACAAGCTCTGAAAGCACCTGCCTTTATAATGCCAAATCTCCAGTCTTTGCTGCTTCACTTGCTCCACGCAGGGAATGAGGAAGATCCAGAGCCAGGGTGGCAGCACAGCATTTCATAGAATCATGGCTCGGGTTGGGAGAGATCTCAAAGCTCATCCAGTTCCACCCCCTGCCACAGGCAGGGACACCTCCCACTGGATCAGGGGCTCCAAGCCCCATCCAACCTGGCCTGGAACCCCTCCAGGGATGGGGCAGCCCCCACTGCTCTGGGCAACCTGGGCCAGGGCCTCCCCACCCTCACAGCAAAATATTCCTTCCTAAAATCTCATCTCAATCTCCCCTTTTTCAGCTGAAAACCATTCCCCTTCACCCTGTCCCTTCAATCCCTGACCCAGAGCCCCTCCTCAGCTTTCCTGGAGCCCCTTTCTGTGCTGGAAGCCACTCTAAGGTCTCCCTGCAGCCTTCTCTTTTCCAGGCTGAACAACCCCAACTCTCTCAGCGTGTAATTCTGTAGCTCCCTGCAGCTCTCGTCCATCTCAATGGCACCTGAACTTGAGGAGTAGATGGGGAATACAGCACATTCGGGACTGCAGGCTGGTTTGCAAGAAGGCAGTGATGCAGGATCACCAGCCAAAGGCTGTCGGCAGGACGGGTACCAGCCCCTCTGCCGGAGTTGAGCTCCTCTGCCCTTAGGAGGGAGGCGATGCAGGAGCTCAGCAGGTACTGAGAGAGGAGCTCACAGGAGGCAGCAGCCCGTGGACCCTATTCACAGGGTGGGGGATCATCATCCCCTTAATTATTGACCCCCTGTCTCCCAGCTCCTCCGGGCTGTGGGATGCCCAGCTCTCACAAGCTGCTCCTGCCTCTCCAGACCACACAGCAGCCCAGGGCTGAGCAGCCTCCAGCATCACGAGTGCTTCCCTCTCATGGACATTTCCAAACTCAAGTCTTGGGATTATTTCTTTCTTTGCTGCAAAAATGCAGTTTCCCCAAGAGTCTGGCAATTCACAGAAATCTGCCACTTCTAGCACGGCTTCATTTCTTAAAAATGAAGTTCTGATAAGGCAGCAGGGGATTTCTCGGAATAGCCATTGTCTTCCCTGTGTCAGGGCTTCTAAAATGTCATAGAAGTACAATCCGAAGGGATGCTCTAACCAATCCAAAACAAATGTTTGGGTTTTTTCCCTCCCAAAGTTCTGCTTGGCAGAATTTTCCGCTCTTCCCCGCCTCGCTCCAGTTCAGAATAACTGAACCCAATGGGACCACCTCTCACCAAATGGAAGATTGCGGTCCCGCTGGGATGGCCGCAGCCTTTCCAAGGCACGTTTCCCCCCTTGTTGTGCCGTGGCACTTGCCAATCAGTCGTGGGGTGGATCGTGGTACACGATCTCCGGTGGAGGAGGCACTGCAGCAATCGCGCTGCTTGTTTGCAGCCGCAGGCAGAGGAGATGCAGGCGCTGACCCCAGCGAGGGTCCAGGACGCGGCACGGCGAGGTGCTCTCTGGGCGGTCGGTGCCCTTCACTCTGCTCTCTCCTTCCACTTTCGCTCGCTGATAATGTTTGCTCTGATCTGGGTATCTGGCAGGAGAATTAACGAGAAGTAATTAGCTCGCAGTGTGAAAAGGGGAGTGCCTGGTGTTTATCTTGTCTGGAGGGTTTCCCTTGATCCCAGTCTCCCTGGGGATGGGGTTGGTGCTTTATCTGGCAGCTCTCCTGCCGCGGAGGCAGCTCCTCTGCCAGCGCATCTCCCCAAAGCCAGCCCGCGCCGTTCCTGAGGACCAGCGTCGCAGCTCAGCACCACTGGGGCCATTAAAGGTTTTACCTTCTCCACCTTTCTCAGCATCTCTCCCCTCCAGCGAAGGAGAGCTTTGGCTTCTGCTGCAGCCTCCGTCCTCCCGGCAGCCCCATCCCAGCTCTTGACAGCGCAGGTGGGGACACGGCAGCTGTCCCCATCCTCACTGGGACAAAACAGGCTGGGCACAGCAAATTCAGAACCAGGGGTCCTGGCCACACTTCCCTACGGGAATTCTGCAGCTAGTGCAGTCAGCCAGCTGGTGGGATGCTCCTCGCCCTGCCCCGCTCACGGCAGGAAGGAACCGGCCGCTCTCGCAGCCCAGCATGAGCGAGGCGACTAAAACACTCGCAGTCGGCATTGCTCGATGAGCTCCTGTTGGTTTTTCTTTTCTGAACAGCATCCACCATCTCCCTCATCCCCCCACTGCAGGATGAAAGGCTGATGAGCCAGGCTGCAACAGTAATGCTCGTTGCCCCTTGGAGCCGGGGCTCACAAAGCCATGGGAAGCCGGGTTTATTCTCCTCCGCTCCAGCCTGAGATGACCTTGCGCTTCTGCCAGCTTTTAAACAAAATACTTTTAAAAAAGGGAACAAATCCCACTGCTTTCCATGCTCTCAGGGCTTTCCTGAGCCCGCGAGCTCACTCTGGGGCCAATAGAAGTGATAGAACATGGCCAGAGACAATGAAATACTGCCCGGGCTCATTGCTTTTATTATTATTATTAAAGGAAAGTTCTGACTTCCAGTCTGGGGGGGTTGAAAATCTTGAATCCTACCCAAACCTCATCCCTTCCAGCCAGAATCTCAGCTCTGTGCTCCATGGCAAACAGCATCCTCCGGCACAAGCAGCCGCCGCCTGGCTGGGGCTGACCGGGATGGAAAATTCCATGTTGCTGCCACTGTCCGGGCGGGTGCAAGGCTGCGAGGCAGAGCTGGGCATCCCTCCCCTGCATCTGTGCAAAGCTGCCCGTGGGGCTCAGCCAGACTCTACCAGACTGTTGTTTGTGCCCAGACCTGCTCCCAGCTCCCGCTTTGTCCTCAGCGCTGCAGGGAGAGGAATGGGATGCAGGGAGGGGACGGGGATGCAGGCAGGACAGTGTGGTTCTCCCTGTTATCTACCTTCAGGGCGTAATCATAAATGTGCAAGAGATGCAAGAGATGCACAGAGAGGAGTAGTTATCCAAGGGATAACAGTGAGAATGAGGACAGCAGCAACAAGAGGTGAAGCTTGCTCCTTTTCCTCCCTGACCTGAGCATCGTGCAGTTGCTGGTGCAGATAGAAGATGCTGCTGGGCTCCAGCTGGGCTCCATCCTGCCGTGCACAGCAGAGCCAGGCTGGGATGCAGGGAAGAGGGTGAGAGGGAGGTTTTGCACATCAGTGCGTTCCTCCTCTGCCAGTCCAGGAGCTCTCAGAGGCACTATCCCCAGCAGCACCCATAGCTGGCATCTCCTAGGGTAGACAGGCTCCACAGGGGCCCTGCTCCCTGCTGCAGCGATGCACGCACAGAGCAGAGCTTTGCCTGCCCGGGGCTGCTGCGGCTCAGGATTATTTTAACACAAAGAGCAAAGCCCAGGGGCTGTGATGGCTCAGCAGGGCGCTGGCCCTGTGTCCTGCCCGTCCCAACCATGGCAAGCAGCATGGCGAGGCGATGCTGCAGGAAGGGCACGTGGCTGCCAGAGGATGCCGGGCATTAAATAAGCTCCCTCAGCCCCAGGGTGAGGAGCCGGGGAGGCAGCGCTTTACGCCTTCCCCGCTGCAGGCAGCGTTTTAACGCAGCACCGTTCTCTCCCGCAGGTACATCGGGGCGCTGGGCGCGAGGGTGATCTGCGACAACATCCCCGGGCTGGTGAACAAGCAGCGGCAGCTGTGCCAGAGGTATCCCGACATCATGCAGTCTGTCGGGGAGGGAGCCAAGGAGTGGATCCGGGAGTGCCAGCACCAGTTTCGGCACCACCGCTGGAATTGCAGCACCCTGGACCGGGATCACACCGTCTTCGGCCGGGTCATGCTGCGAAGTAGGTTCTGCCCCATCCCTTTCCCAACGCCACGTGCCTTTGTCTCGCCGGGCTGGGATTGCTCCCCAAGGAGAGCTTTTGCCCTTCCATGTAAATTAATCAAGCAGTAATGGGAGCGCGGCGCTGCATTCGGAATAGCTGCTCCGGAGGAGAAGGAGCAGGGGGAGCACGGGGGAGCAGCGGGAAGGAGGAGACACCTCGGGAGAGCAGGCTCCTATGTAAACAGTAATGGGATACATAAATATTTGGAGAGCAGGGTTGGCCAGGACTCAGCGATTCACGTGGGAACTGGCTGTTCCCTCGCATGGCAGGGGAGGCAAAGGCAGAGCTGAGGTTCTGCTCCTCACTTTGGGCTCTGAGGTGCAGGAGGACCACTGCCTGAGGGCACAAACCCTACCCGGGATGGACCATCCCACTCCAGGTGAGGGAAGGATGGGACACGAGCAGGGAGGTTGCCAAGGAATAACAAGGAAAGGTGCGATGGGGACAGGGATGGTTCCAAAGCAGGAGCAGCACCGTGGGCTCCAGTTGCCCCACGGAGGGTTCTGGCAGCGAGCGGACTCCGGGAGCCGCGGGAGCCCTGGCGCTGCAGGACAGATGCTGCTGAGCCCCTGATGTGCTGGGGCACATCCAGCCACAAGGCCTCCAAATCAAAGGCGGCTGGGAAGAGCCTTTCCACTCCCCAGAAGCAGCTCATATGGAGGACATGTGGGCGCCCGGGGAGGGAGCTGGGGGCTGGATCCTGGCTGGAGGAGGATGGGGAAGCTGCCCCATGGGGTGGATGAGCAGCAGAGCCTGCGAGGCAGACCCTGGAGAGGGAAAGGGGCTGTGAGAGCCACAATGCAGCCGTCACCCCGCTGTGCTGCAGCCTGCCCGGTTTGAGCCTCTCCATGCCTGTGACAGCACCTTCGCTCCTGCCTGCAGCCTCTCCTGGCAAAAGATGGGGAATGATGAAAGCTCCTTTGCCACAGCCCCATCCTGCGAGGCCCAAAGACAGCTCTACTGCCTTTGAAGTTTCTTTCAAAGGCTCTCAAAATGAAGACGAACATGGTTTTGATTTGCAGCTTCTTTTACAGCGTTATAAAAGCAGCTGCGAACTTGAACCAGAGACACAGAATAGCAGGCGGCAAGCTGTGCCGCACAGGGAAAGCCGAGCCCAGCCAGAGCTGCCACCGGCTCCCACGATTGGCATCGCCCCACGGGGAGGCAGCTCTGGCGGAGGCGTCCTGCAGTCTCAGCACCCATGGGCACCCTAACGGCTCCTGGGTCAGCGAGGGGTGCGGGCGCCCAGCACCCTGAGCTGCTGAGCCCCAAGGCTCAACATAAAATCATGGAATGAGTTAGGTTGGAAGGGACCTCAAAGTCCATCCAGTTCCATCCCCTGCCATGGGCAGGGACACCTCCCACTGGATCAGGGGCTCCGAGCCCCATCCAACCTGGCCTGGAACCCCTCCAGGGATGGGGCAGCCACCACTGCTCTGGGCAGCCTGGGCCAGGGCCTCTCCACCCTCACAGTAACAGATGTCTTCCTAATCCCCTTTACTCCAAAAGGCACCAGGGAAGACAAGTCTGGACTTGGTGGCCAGCAGAGATGTCAGGACTTGACTCACCTGTGTGCAGGATGGTCTTGCTCCACGCTTGCCGCACGGTGCCCTACTCCTTGCCGGGCGCCTGGCACACTCACTGTCCATCCCCGTTTCTCCTGGCAGGCAGCAGGGAGGCTGCGTTCGTCTATGCCATCTCCTCGGCCGGCGTGGTCTACGCCATCACGCGGGCCTGCAGCCAAGGGGACCTGAAGGCGTGCAGCTGTGACCCCCTCAAGAGGGGCCGCTCCAAGGATGAGCGCGGGGAGTTCGACTGGGGCGGCTGCAGCGACAACATCAACTACGGGATCCGCTTTGCCAAAGCCTTCGTGGATGCCAAGGAGAAGAAAGTGAAGGATGCCCGAGCGCTGATGAACCTGCACAACAACCGCTGCGGGAGGATGGTGAGTGCAACCCCACAGCCGCCCTGGCGGGATGTCCCACGGGGAACGGGCAGTGGGAGCAGCTCAGGAAAGGGAGTAGGACCCTGGGTGTCTGTGGAGAGCAGGTCCTGCTGCAGATGGGCAGGATGCTGCCCTGCATTCCTTCCCCCAATGTCCCCCTGCCTTCCCAGTGCCCACTTGTACCTCCACCCAGGGAACAGCCTGGTCTCACCTTCGCCTCCACATGTCTCGCTGATTCCCTGTGGCCGTGGGAATGCATCCTCCGTACGCAGCCCTCCTCTCCCACCAGGAGCCCAGCCCGGACAGATGGGGGCTGAAGCTGAGCCAGGGACGTCAGACCCAGGCGCGATGCTCAGGGTGACCCTGGTCCTCATGGCATCCCTCTTCCCACAGGCTGTGAAGCGGTTCCTGAAGCTGGAATGCAAATGCCACGGTGTCAGCGGCTCCTGCACGCTAAGGACTTGCTGGCTGGCGATGTCAGATTTCCGGAAGACGGGGGATTACCTGCGGAAGAAATACAACGGAGCCATCCAGGTGACCATGAACCAGGATGGCACTGGCTTCACGGTAGCCAACAAGAACTTCAGGAAGCCCACGAAAACAGATCTAGTGTATTTTGAGAACTCACCTGATTACTGCGTGATGGACAAGTCCGCAGGTAAAAACCCAGGCTCCAGGCATCACCCAAAAGCACTGATTCCTCCCCTCCTGAGGCTGCTTTGGGACATCAGCCCCTCCGACCAAACCCCGGTCCCTGGAGGGGGTTTGCACTGTCACCCGAGCCCCTCAGCAGGTGTTGGGAGCCCCAGAGCACCTCACGTCTGTGCAGACAAGCCTGGGTCTCCCCAGAATCCCCAGGTTTCACACCAAAGATCCAAACCCATCAGGACTCCTGTAACGAATGTAGCGCAGCGTTGCCTCAGAGCCTTTCTCCCGCAGAGAGGAACTCTCTGAACCAGGCAATAAAGAGCCTGTTCCGCACGGCAGGCTGCCGGTCTCTCCTCTGAGCACAACCCCAGGCTGGGAGGAGAGCAGGGAAGCGCGGTCAGGGCTGCTCGGCTCCCGCAGGGATCAATAGTTTCCTAGGCTGGAGCATCCCTGCAGCAGGGAGGTCGCAGCGGCTTGGGGGGCTCAGTGGGGAAGGTGGTACACTCGTTTTAGGAGCCCTTAGTCCAAGCAGAGGACTTTCCTGGCTCTGTCAGAACAGAACCCATCTCACCCTACTCTCGCACCTCGGGCAGCAGTGGATGCAGGGAAGGAACCACCCTGACCACCTCTCTCTTCCTTCTCCAGGCTCCCTGGGCACAGCCGGCCGCGTGTGCAGCAAGATGTCCCGTGGGACGGATGGCTGTGAGGTGATGTGCTGCGGGCGAGGCTACGACACCACCCGCGTCACCCGTGTCACCAAGTGCGAATGCAAGTTCCACTGGTGCTGCGCTGTGCGCTGCAAGGAGTGTGAGGACACTGTGGACGTACACACGTGTAAAGCACCAAAACGGGCCGAGTGGCTGGACCAGACCTGAGGAGACGGGAGCACCAAGGAGAAAACCCACTGCCACCCTCACCTTGCCATTTGTTCGGACCCCGAGGGCCGTGGCGCTCCGGGAGCTGCAGTTCGGCTGCATGGCTGTTATTTAATTGATTTTGCAAAGCACTAAAGGCAGGACTGCACCTCCCAGGAGGGGCTGCGGACCCTCTGTTTGCTCAGCAGAACTCATCCCCCGCCTACGAGGAGTCTGCAAGCCTTGCTTAAACTGTGGAAGCGATGCTGCCCAGCCTTCTCCCAGCAAAGGGACGGAGCAAGGATTCGTGCTGGCAGGGGCGAGCGTCAGGATGCAACGGCCAAGGGACGCGGCTCCTCCGCAGAGAACTGACACCACAGGCGAGTTTCACCAGCAAAAAACACTAGTTCAGAATATCCCACTCTTGCAGAAAGCATCTTGGCTTTTCCTCTTTTTGCAAGGCCAGAGGAAGGGTGTCACGAATCCATCGGTTCCGTGATCCCTGCCTTTCCCTGGAGCAGCCCCAGCACAGCCCCTGGCCATGCTGCTGATCCTGCAGAGCCAGAGCAGCCTTTGCTTCTCCCAGCAAAGGTGACACGTGGAACTGGAACTTGGAACTGAAAGCTGAGTGACTGCACAAGGGTAAGGGCCGGCCATGGGAGCTGGAGGACGTGGAGCGGTAGAGAAAGCAAACAGAGTCTGTGAATTCACTGGTAGGTTCTGAAGTCAACAGATCGAGCAGTGTCTCTGTAACCCTCACTTGTATGTTGTGTATACTGCTTATTATTTTAAGTCAAAATTCATTATAAACCTGTATCAGACATTGATGTTCTTTGGTTTCTGAATTCCTACACACTCAGCCTGCCTCTCCCGCGCTCCTGAATCCCAGAACCCCTGCCCCGGCGTTACCTGCTGCTCCCCGCCAGGCAGAGCCGTGGCATCTTGCGTGCGCAGCCCTGGGGAATCCTCTGTACGCAGCAGTGCTCCGCAACATCTGACAACACAGCACAAGGTGGAGCAGGAAGGGCCAGACTGGCTTCCAAACCTTTCCTTTAAAAAAAGACCCCAACTCAAACACCCCAAACTTAAACTACCGGCTGAAATCGAAGCTGATGAGAGAAGGGGCAGCTGCAGATCTGTTAGATATCGACCCTTTGGCTCTCGAGAAAGTTTCTCAGTTCTTTCCCCCCCCCAACCTGGGCAAACAGTGTTAGAAAGATGCCTTGTTAAGGTACGGGTGTTCTACAGCACCAATCCCCACAAACAGACTCCATGAACAAGTCTGACAGCTGAGCCAGCAAACTAAATTGACCCAGGTAAGAAGAAATATTAGCTTAAATCATTGCAATTCCTGAGCTGAAGCCGATGGGGAGCTCCTGCCCTTCCCTCCTGAGGACAGGTTGTCCTGGGCTTATTGCTCCTCCCCTCCTTTTCCGTATCATCACCAAGAGATCCCAACTGGATGCCTCCAGTGCTCTGTGGAATAACCCTCAGTGAGGAGGAACAGCCGTGGACACAGTCCAATGAGCTCCAGTCTGCCCAACAAGCTCTGGACAGGAGGTGGTGAGCGTTTCTTCTGCAAAGGGCCATGTGAAACCACTCTCCCTTCTTGCTCATTAACAAGCAATTAGCAAAAGCACCATGACTGGGAGCCAGCAAGATGCTGGTTAGCAAGAGCAAGTGCCCAGTGCCTGCGTAGGAGGACATCCCATCGCGGCTGAAGGGAATCCAGCCCGGTCCTTTGCGCAGAGCAGCCCCGCTGAGGCTCCCGTGCCGCACACCCATTCTCAGACAACAGATGTTTTCCATCTCCAAGCGTTTGTGAAGGCTGTGGTCTCAGGGAACGCTGTGGCCTCGCGCAAGCCCCTCGGAAGTATCTGCCTGCAGCGCACACGGAGCCTTTGCTGCAGGATCATCATTTAATTATCCTCCAGTCAAAAGCAAGTTGGAACTCAAGGACAAGGAGCAGAATTGATTGCTTAATAAGCTTCTGAATAAATTACCTTCTCTTAAGACGCCTGACAGGACACAGAGGAGGAGGCAAAAGACATGGGAAACAAGGGATTCACACAAATTCAGGGTATTTTCTCTACTAAATCACATGTGAGTGAGCGTACCTTAGCCCAGGCGATATCTGGATGATTGTAGGGATGAGATCCGTCCAGTTTTTGATCCTGGCAATGCTGCATATACGCTGCTGAGCTACAGCCCAGCCCTACACCTGCTTGTTGCTGCCATGGGCCCTTTCTGTTCACCATCGCATTCAAAATGCTTTGCTCAGGTACCCGGGCTATGACAAAGTGCTCCACGGGGGTTCTCCCAGTACAGATCCCGCTCTCAGGAAAAGATTTCTCTCAGACTACATTTGCACAACCTGTCAAGGTCCATTTGGGAGCTTTCCCATCCCCGATTACCTAAGCGGAGTCAGGGAGGGCAGCTCCAGCAAGCAGCAGGGGGGTTCCTGCTCTGGGATTGCAGCAGATGAGTCAAAGCAGGAGAACGCGATGGTCACGTTGTGTATCACACAGTTCTGTGACTAATGGGGGCCACCACCCAAAGGAGAAAAGAAATCAAGAGGTTCTTAAGAGAACATCCATGCTGATGAGGCCACAGCGTGATTGTATAACTCAACGCACCCAGAAAAAAAAGGAAAAACCCATTGGCCAGGAATGACCAAAGCAAGAAGGTCTCCTCTGGAGAAGCAGACTCATCTTCATGGATGCACCCTCGCTGATGCAAAGTGCGGGTGTGTTCTCCAGCTCTCCCCAGTGACCAGACTCACCGAAGGGCTGACCAGAAAGCACAACGCAATGATTGAAGCTGGAAAGGAGGAAAATTCCAAGTGCATGAGCAGCATCCCGGGTCACCATCTCCTCCTTACAGCGCTAAGAGCTGGGCCACACAGAGCCTTCCCCACTTTGTAGGCACAGAAGAGAGAGGAAGGAGCCAGAAGGCTCGACAGCACCAGGAACCAAAGCTCCCTTTCCTCTCTGCCTATCTTTACCAAAGGCTGGGTGAACTCAGGCCACAGAAGTGGCCACAGAAGCCTGCTATGATTGCTCCTGCCAATGTGACCTGAAGTCTGGAGATTTCTGACCCCTAAGCAGATCACAGCAGCTCCTGTGCAGCTGCAGGGCCGTGAGTGCAGCAGAGAGGACAGAGGAGTCTGTCTGCCCTCGTTAACAGCAAGACAGGGTGAGCTGGGTGCTGCTCATGGCTGGCAGAGCATGAAGCTATCCGCACTCCCTGCACTCACTACCAACGTTGTCCTCTGCTCACAACCCAGCACATCTGCTCCCTGCTTCCACAGCTGGTCCCATTCTGAAGCCTCCACACATGGCTCCCAACCACACACCCCATCTATCAGTGGTCTGGGAGGTGCACATCCTCTCAAGCGTGTCATCCCCGCGCAGGGTGAATTTATGCCTGCACAAGCCCTGTATGCACATCTCCTTCTCCCTAAGGGAGTTTGCTCCCCTCTCTACCCCTCCAGCCCGCTGGCACCACCGGCAGATGATGCAGCTTGAGGAAAGGTGCAGGCACTGCGCTCTCCCCCTCCCCCTGGAATCTTCCTCTCGCTTGTGGTCCTTGGGATTCACCCAACGTTTCTCAGAAAAAAAAGAGGACCTCGAGACAAGTATGCATTTAATAAGCAGAGAGACAAATAAGCTCCAGTTATCCCAGCAGAATTACAACACCAGAGAACAATTTGCTGCATTCCTCGGAAGGCCTGAAGGAACCCAATTGCTCTCAGCCTAAATAGGTACCAGACACCAAGAGCTCCATGAGCAAACAGAGCCCCCAAAGTGCAAAAATGAAATAAGTAAAAAGCTTCACGTTACACATAAACCAGCCGTTTGCACCTTGTTATTAATGGGCTCGACGACGACCTTTAAACCCTGCCTTGCTCAGAGTCACGGAGCTACAAGCCTTGGCACCCTCACAACAATTCCAAGACGAAGAGAAGGGGATAAACAAGAGAAGATGCGGGAAGGGAACCTGGACCAAGACCACTCCAGGGCTCTGAGGTGACTATCTCCACTACGAATCTGTCTGTGTTGCCTCTGCCCGGGGTTTCTGACTTCTGGGAAGTCCTGTTGCCACATCTACACAGGCATAAAAGCTAGGAGCGCATGCATCTATCCCTGGGTTCCAAGAAGGAAAGGCTCCTAAAGTGGTAAACAACAACAAGAGCCCATTCCCCGGAGGACAACACCACTGCCGTTTCTAAGCCCACATGAATGAGAGCTATCTTGACCCAGAAGTATTTGTTAGGCTAAACTGCCTCACCACTGCTTTGGGTTTTAGTATTATAACAGCATCAGTGGAATGTTTTAGACCTTGAAAGCTGTTTTGCACAGTCACTGCCCATGGAGGAGATGCCCTATGGCCCTCAGTGGCTGATTCTCACTCCCTTTCCCTGGGCAGCTGACCCCAGCCCTGGCCAGCTTCTGGTAGAAGCCACCGGAGCCTTAGGTTTGCTCTGGATTGGAACGCTCCTCCTTGTGCAAGGGGCAGTGACTCTTCCAAACTCATTAACCTCTCAGCTGAAGTAGGAATACAGGAACAGCGCACCTGACAGACATTTGTCAGGCTCAGAGGATTAGTGCATCTAAATGACATGCAAGAGCACTTCAATATGAGGTTCCAAACACTTTATTTAAACATCAGCCAATATTAGAAAGCTGTTTCGATAAGAAATCGTGCTTGTGTGATCCCTACAGGTGCAATAAAAGTCCTGATCCTTGAGAAACATTTGAGAAATCTGACATCTCACACAGGCTCCTGGAGAGGATTTTTGCCATCCCTGTGGCTCTAAGGTCACCCGAGTTCCTGTTAGTTAAGGACAGGGTTTAGTGGTGGAGTTGGCAGTATAAGGTTTACGGTTAGACTGGATGATGGCAGAACCATGGAATGGGGCGGGATGGAAGTAACCTCAAAGCTCATCCAGTTTCACCCCCTGCCATGGGCAGGGACACCTCCCACTGGATCAGAGGCTCCAAGCCCCATCCCACCTGGCCTGGAACCCCTCCAGGGATGGGATGCCACTGCTGCTCTGGGCAACCTGGGCCAGGGCCTCACCACCCTCACAGTAAATCTTAAAACGTCTTTTCCAACCTGAATGATTCTGTGTTTCAGGGAAATGACAATGATGAGTGCTCATCTGCCCCGTGTCATAACTGTCTTTTTCTCTAATGAACACACACACACAACTTAACTGCACGTGGACTGCATCAGCATTACTATAATGTGGATCTGGGGGACAGTCCCTGCTCTTCAGTGGCAAATGAACTCCCCTGGAAGCAGAAACAATCCTGCTAGGCAATCACACCGAGAACTTCTTCCTCAGGAACTCCTGGCCCTTCTAGAGACAGGAAGGTTTCCATTACAGCGCCTGCTGCCAGCTATACCCTAGAGCACAAGCCCATCCCCTTTCTGTTGCTGTCCTGTCAGGGGAGGACAGTGAGAGAAAGCAGCTCATGGGATGATACATGGGAGGCAGCGCTTCATTTATAACCCCGCACAACCGCTGGAGAATGTTCACCTTTAAAAAGCATTAGGGGGGTTACCTTATGGGCCCCTGCGGAGCAAGAAGTGGAATTACATGAACACAACAGATCTATTAATCACCACCGTGATATCACAGCGATTCCGCAGCCCCAAGGGTGCGCATTCAACTGGAGAGAAAGCTGAGAAAATTACCTACTAGGAGTTAGGCAACTCAGAAAGATTTGGTGGTGCCTTTCTGTAGGGCTCCTCGCTGGACTCCTCCATGAATTCAGGTATTTAGCTTGGATTCCAGCCCAGCAGAGAGCAAGGATGGCATTCCTACCTCAACACCTGTGTTCCCTCTCAGCGAGCCTGAAATAAATGCATAGGTGGCTGTCCCACTTCACAGGGCTTTGTTTATAAGGTACAAAAGGATTGAGAAAATATAAAAACCCACAACAAAACAATCTTCTGCGTCAAGACAAGATTACAAGGCAATTCAAAGTGAGCCGTGACTGATGAAGTTGGGTGCTATTTTGGAAAACAGAGCAGCCTACAGCTGGCTTCCTCCATCCAGGATTCAGAAACCAGAATCATAGAATGGTTTGGGCTGGAAGGGACCTGAAAGCCCATCCAGTTCCACCAACACCTCCCACTGGATCAGGGGCTCAAAGCCCCATCCAGTCTGGCCTTGAATGCTTCCAGGGATGGAGCAGCCACCACTTCTTTGGGCAGCCGGGTCCAGTGCCTCCTCACCCTCATTCCACCTAATGTTTAATCTAATCTTCCCCCTTCCAATTTAAAGCCATTTCTCCTCATCCTATCACTCCATGCCTTGGTAAAAAGCCCCTTTCCAGCTTTCCTGAAGCACCTTTGAGTACTGGAAGCTGCTCTAAGGTCTCCCCAGAGCCTTCTCTTCTCCAGGCTGAACAATCCCAACAATTCACACCACCTCTGAAAGATGTCATCAATGTCACAGCTTACAGCGATCCTTCATAAAGATCAGTAAAGACTGAATGTGTCAAATCCCCCTCGCGGTTACGGGTAAGCGTGTGTGTTTATCCATACAGTGTAAGATGAGAGACAACTTTTCATGGGCTCAGAATTAGCACTGACCCACAAACCTGTGTTATTTTTATCTCAAGAAGCCTTGGCTAACATGACTCTGCCTCCTCCATACCAAGCAGCAGACCTGAGTGTGGAAATGCAGGCGTTTCCTCTAACGGGGGCGAGTGGAAATGGAGGTCACACCAAATACCTCACACCACTTGCCTGCCACAGCCATCCTACCACCTCCGCAGTAAACAAACCTTTGCGGTCGGTCTGTACGTGACTCAATTCCTCTGAAGAGCACTCCACATCTCATTTCTCTTTACGTCTTGATATCAACAATGACAGTGCTTTGAACCAACACCTGAAACTTCAGGCCCCTCAAAAAGACTCCCGTGCAGCTATCACCATCACTTCTAGCAGTTTCAAAAGCCATCCTGTTCTCCTAAGCAAAGCCATTTGCAAGACAAGAGATGCAGGGATTTGGAACTGGATGATCTTTAAGGTACCTTCAAACCCAAACCATTCTATGGTTCTATGATTTCCTTGCATAACACAAGCTTAAAGAATACAGAAAAAACACGTCTCTGCTTGCACGCAATAATCTGTATTAAAGAGATGATTAAGAAGTCAACAAATCCCATGTGTTAAGAAGAAACCTTTTAATAAAGAAAGCAGAACCATACTGCGCTGTTAACAAGTACTTCGAAAAAGGCTTATAAAATTCAATCTAAGCCAATTATCTGGTGCATCTGCAGTTGAGAAGGACATGCTGATACTCCAAAACATCTGCCCAGTTTGTGTCCTCTCCCTTCTTACAGAGGGAGTATCGGCTTCCAGTTGTACAAGTGATTTAGGGAGCATTAAGGTATCGCCCAACAAAAGCTCTTTTCTTAGATGACTACAGACTAAGGCCAAAGAAGAAATTCACAGGTCAAACACCATTACCAACATGGAAGCCCATCAAAGACACCAGTTTGAGAAGCACAGCTTTCTTCCTCCCTCACCCTTAGGTGCAGGGGTTAGCTAAACTGCCAGGATGAGGCTTGTACAACAACGGAACCAAACCTGCAGGGAACACACACTCCAGTCACACTGGAGTGGCTGATGCCAGAGGCTGGACAGCAGGAGAACCTCAACATTTCCCATAACGAAGCTGAAGAGTCCCAAAGCACTGGAAGAAACAGAACACAACAACAAATTAGCTCGTTTTCAAAGACAATGTCTTTTTACAAGCTCAAGGTATGAGCAAACCACAACCCTGCATCTTTGCCTTAAGGCAAGAGACACTTCCTCAACACTGCTGCCACGAAACAGGCTTGTGACAATCACTAAATACCAGCCAAGACACACAAGGGAAGAACAAACCCTGCAGGAAGCCGTGGCTCTGCAGGAAGCCTTGTCCACTCACCCCTGTGCTGCCTGGCGCAGTCCGCTCAGCTGGAGGCCAGGACGCTGGGAGCACTCACCGGCCACAGCACCCGCAGCACCTAGGCAGAAGCAGGAGGCGTTAGGATGGCGCTTCCCTCTTGCTGCCACACCTGCAGTGCCAGACAGAGCAGGGAGGAGGGCAGCATATTTCCTGGGGTATTCAGGCGCAGATTATTTATGGATCATTGACTCAAACATGTGAAAACTGAACAAAGCGTCCAGAATGACTGGCCAGACAGGATCCATATCCTAGATGCCATCTAAAGAGCTCCAGAAATAAAGATGAGGTTAAAACAAACTGTGCAAACTCCCCTGCACCTTTTCAACCCATTCCCCTGGGACTCAAGTTATCCTTGCACAAACCCTCTTTCCATGAGGCAACAACTCATTTACTTTCAGGGTTTTACTTTGGCTCTCCTGGCTTCCATCATAAACTCAAATATTACATTAAAAAGGCTTTTAAAAGCTAACATTCCCAGCAGCACAGCAGATTCTCACTGCAGCTCCTTCCCTGCCTGCTTGCGTGTGGCACCCTTCCGTTAAGTGCATGAGTTAGGATGTAGATTAGTAAGGCAGGAAACCTTTGCCCTTGGCATCGACACTCAGCTGTGACAGGAGACGTCAGGCTGTTTCACTACAGAGCCAGAGCCGCTCTCCGCGCATTGGCAGGGAAGCGCACGGCTCCAAGCCGTACACATTTTTTCTTGGATAAGCAAAAGACTCAAGTGTTTATAAATATGAAAAGTTCAGCAGCTGGCTAAAAAAAAGTTAATTCTCCCAGCTCACTTAATGAGCTTTGGGGAAAGTGCTGGGGGGGTTGTTCGGAAAGGAGAGCAGAGCATCGCAGAGAGCACGACCGGCAGCCAGGGCTCAGCTCATCCCTATTTTCTCTCTCTGTGGCTGTTACCCAGACTCCTCTAATGAGGAGCATGGACCAACCAGCCTGAGAAATGTATTCTCCTAATCTCGCAATCATAACGATTAGACAATTCTTTACTTTAAGTCCCATGACTTCTCTCTTCATTGTGAAAGTATAAGGTAACCCATACCAAAACACTTTGGAAGTTGGATATTATATATATTATAAGACAACAGGGAACAGTTTTAAGCTGAAAGAGGGGCAATTGAGATGAGATCTTGGGAAGAAATTCTCATGCCTGCAAACCCTTCCACAACAAAAATCCGTCTGGCATTGGGTGCCAGGGACCATGGAGGTCACGCTGCCACCCCTTCCGAAGGATCCGCCTTGCAGCCAGTGCCAGCACTCTGGGCTCTGCCGGTGGTGTCTCACACTGTGTACATTGGAACTAGGAAACGCTTCGTTGTGATTTTTGGCCACTTGGAATACTTACAGTAATTTGCCAAGGTTTACCCTGTGATTTATTAGGGAGGAAACAAACTCAAGCACTAACAAATGAAAATATGTAAACTCTGACTTTTCAAGTCAATAGAAAGGTATTCAGATCCTTCAAATCCTTTAGAGGCACGCAGCTCGCTGCGCATTCAATTGCTGGAAATAACAGTTTGATTAACTGAAATGTAACCTAAGTAGTTATATTTAAATCACTAAGAGATTTAGAGTGAAAAATCCCCTATAGAGGACACTCTCCAACTGCCATTCCTAGACAGTGTTCAAGATTTGCTGGGAATACGACAACTTATCGCAAATCTTCTTCACTTTTTCACTTGGCTTTTCCACCAAGCCCAAAGCATTCCAGTTCTACCACCAAGAGCTTTATTATCCCAAATTACTGCATATAAGTTAAAGCACAGCATCATGAAAGAATAACTGAAATAACGAAATACAGAGGGGAAAAAAAAGCCCCAGAACTGCCTGCAGATACAACACCAGATACAGCTAATAATAATCCTTTTTTTTCTTTTTTTTGTTTTAAGCATTTTTACTAAAGCATTCTTGGGTGAGAGGAGGGTACAAGTAAAGAATCATCAAATCATGCAATGTTTTGGGTTGGAAAGGACCTCAAAGCCCATCCAGTTCCATCCCTCTTCCGTAGGCAGGGACACCTCCCACTGGATCAGGGGCTCCAAGCCCCATCCAACCTTGCCTGGAACCCTCCAGGGATGGGGCAGCCACCACTGCTCTGGGCAACCTGGGCCAGGGCCTCTCCACCCTCAGTGTGTGAAGAATTTCTTCCTAATCTAAATCTTCCCCCTTCCAATGTAAAGTCATTCCCCCTCATCCTATCACTACGTGCCCTTGTGCAAAGCCAACTAACAAGTACAAAGTCTTTCTTAGGTTCAAGAAACCCAGCAGAGAGAACCTCACCAAGCAATTCTTTTGTTAGCATAACATTTGACCTTGTATCTCTCTGGAAATCATACAACTCCACTAAGGCAGTCCTTGCAGAATTAATCAAGCAGATCGTTAGCCCCTCATTACTGAGATCCCAGCCAATTCTAAGCAGCACTGAGATTTGTCACTGGCGTGTCCAGCCGCATTCTCCAAGACAAAGATCAACAGAACTGGGTGGAAATGAGGCCCCTCTCAGACCTGCATGACTTGGACACTACAGACTGGAATCGCTAGCAAAGCCAATGCTGGTAGGAACAAAGTATTCTCAAGAAATAAGGCTTTCCTTACCCTCCTGGGGCCCCCTTACCCGCCACATTAAACCAGCAAGAAAGTACAAAGCCCTTCACCCTCCGCTGAGAACAGTAAAGCACCTTGCCTTTTACTCGCTTCTCAGAATCTCTGAACTTATTTTTTGAGGCTCTGACTGCAGAGTTTCACATCTACAAGAATAAAATCCATACTCGCAACACTCTGTGGCACAATTTCTCCAGTGCTGAAATGCTGCACTCGCAGCACGAGAACACAAATTAAAGCCATGGTATGGTAGAGTAGCAGCTCACCTTCTATCTAAATAGACATTTGGCCCCAACGAGCGTTTGTCGCTAACTGGATTCTTACAGTAGGAGATAGAATAATTCCTGCCCCCTAGCGCAGGGGGCTGCTACACCACAGACCTCTAAACTCCCCAGGATCCCACGAGTCACCTACGCAAGCCCCACAATGGAGGCAATACTCACAGCTTTCGCAAAGACAACCATCAGCTCGGGGAACTGGTGTGTGAGGAGGGCCAGCATGGCCGAAAAGGAGCAAAGGCCTGCTGTGAAGTGGATGAAGAAGGGAAGCTCCTTCTGTGGGTAAACGGAGACTTCATGAAATGCTGAAAAAAAAGAGAATATTGAGGTTTGATAATCAAGGACAGGCTTGTGCATTATTTACACCATCTTGTAACGCAGCTGTAGGCTTTCAGGAGTAAACGCGGACTGGAGACTCCTGCGCAGCACACATCAGGTCCCAGTATTTAAACTTCCCAAACGCTTTTCCCCTACATTAAATGCTTGTCTTCTCTATTAGTCATTAGACCCTTCTCTTCCCAACCTTCTTTTTCACTCGTGTGGGCTTTATTTTTGGAACATTTTATCACACTTAGTTTTTGGCATCTCTTCTTTTAACAAGATAGAGGGACAAACAGTAAAAACTCACAAGCTGTCAAAATCACCCAGGCTAATTTAAACAATTTGGGTGTTTTCAGCCCCCTGAAGCATTAACCTGCTGCCTGGAGAGGAGAGCACATCTCCCCACCCTCCAAGTAGCTCAGCAAGCACAGAACAGCCATGAGGTTACACACACGAGGTAGCTCCTTAGCACTTTCCATAGATTCCTGGCCACAGGCTACAGTAAATTTCTTCCGAGCAGCTGACAGAGCAGACCTCAAAGCAAACAGCACTAGGACGAGGTTATAAATCCTGCACATAGCAGCTCCTTGCAATTTCCAATGGGCGCTAACAAAACGCAAGGGTGGTGGGCAGACAGGCTGAGGGCAGGCATGTGGGGCTTTCAGCACTCGGGGCGCTACTACTGGTTACAGCTGGGGAGTGTCGGGTGAGCGTGCAGTCACCGGTTCCCAATACCTGCAGCTCTGACCCCCGACGCAACGAGTTTAAAGGGGTTTTAGAAAAGAAAAGAATAGACACAAGTAATTATGAAAGGGCTGCATGCAGTCTGGTCCAGTGGGAAGCGTCTCTGCCCACAGCAGGGGTTGGAATTGGATGAGCTCCAAGGTCCCTTCCAACCCAAACCATTCCCCGATTCTATGATTGTGGACAAGCTTTTTAAATTCTACCTCAAAAGGTGAGTAAGCCTGGTTGTAAAACAAGAAAACGTAATTGTATTCATTTTGAAACTGCAGTCTGAGGTGGAAAAGGGCACTTCACCCTCCCAGCGACTGCTCCCGAGTGCTGGCACATGGGAGCCACTGCCGGAGGAGAAAGCCCAGCAGAAGGGGCTTGTGCTGCTGCAACTCACAAATGGCAAAATGCTCAGGGTTTGTTTTGCTCTAAGTACATGATTTTGGAGCACAACTAATAGAACATTTGGAGTTCTGTTTCTAAAGTCCCATCCGAGGTGTTTAATGGGATCCTGGAGATTATCAATTCACCTTCTCAACAAGTCCCCAGCCCTGCTGGGCTGAGATACAAGAACAGGCTCCACTGAGAGACCAAAGAAACCACTTCTCTAACACACAGCCCTGCTCTGCTCTCCCGCTCAGTAGAAACTCACGTGATTTTTGGAGCAATATAATTCATGAAAGGTCCCAAATAATTAGGAAAGTGTAACAAGCATTCTTTTTGCATCATTTTTTCCCCTACTTTGGGTAACTAAAACAAAATCCAACGTAGATGAGAACAATAAAGATAATTCTATACATTCACAGTCATTCGAGAATCAGTCAGACCAACACAACTCTTGAATCATTAACTTGGTCACCATTATTTTAATCAGATAAATTTAAAAACACTAAGTGTCAACGTTTCTTGAGGAAGTACTGCAATAAAAGCATTAGGATGATTTTATTTATGGGTAGTTCTATATTTAAAACATAACAGGAATGCGCGAATGATCGTGTTGAAATATCTGCCAGTGTTGGTGTTTAATTATGCCGGGCAGCCTGCAATTTAGGGTTAGGAATTCCTTGTGCAATATCCTGCATAAGTGAGAAATGAGTAATTTAGAGCAGTCTGGGGGCAAATGGAAATTACACATTTTAAATATAACTTTGGGCTTTGAATAGAAACCCATCAGTGCAAGTTTCCTTCCCACAGCTGTGGTCTCACTGGGTCTGGTCTGCCTGTGCTTTTGCAGTAGCCCTGGTCAGTCCCATGGGACCTTCATGATGTAAAAGTTCAACCCCCCCAAAGGAATTCTATTAACATTTACAATTAGAAGTCCAATTCTACCTAAATTAATGCCATTTTCATAAGTAACATGAGCACAGACCCTAACGATTTAGTTTGTTTGCCTCACCTTAAGACAAAAAACACGAAGGCTCTTAATTGCATAAAGTAACTGGGAAGCAAAGGGCAACTGGAGCCTGACTTACAGTGCCAAGTGTGAGCATGAATCCATAGATACCTTTGGGAATAAAACCTCCCAGGAAGCAAACTGTCCTGATGCACCAACGGTTTGATGACAGAAAGCAAAACGCATTCTACAAAGCTATATACACAGCCTGGAGAAGAGAAGGTTCTGGGGAGACCTCAGAGCAGCTTCCAGTACTGAAAGAGGCTTCAGGAAAGCTGGGCAGGGACTTTTTACCAAGGCATGGAGTGATAGGATGAGGGGGAATGGCTTTAAATTGGAAGAGGGAAGATTTAGATTAGATATCAGGTAGAAATTCTTCATCATGAGGATGGGGAGGCCCTGGCCAAGGTTGCCCAGAGCAGTGGTGGCTGCCCCATCCCTGGACATGCTCAAGGCCAGGTTGGACGGGGCTTGGAGCTCCTGATCTATTAGAAGGTGTCCTTGCCCATGACAGGGGGTTGTACTGGATGGGCTTTCTGGTCCCTTCCAACCCAAACCATTCCCTGATTCGATGATTTAGAGAACTGGTCCATCTTGCTGTTCTCAAAGCTGGCCACCCTCAGCCTGAACGTACCACACACAGACCGTGTCTCCAAACTACTCGTTATCACAGACTCGAGCTGACATTTACCACACACACATGGCAAGTGCTTCACAATCGCCAGGAAGGGACATCAACAAATAGCTGAACCCCTGCTCAGGGTGCTCAAACTAGAACAACCCCAGTAAGGTAAATACTGAATACCATAGATCGAACGTGTCCTTAGCTTGTGTTTTATTATCATCACTGCTTAGAAACCACTTACTTGGCAGCAGTTCTCTGTCTGCTGTTTCTGTGCAGCTCGGATAGGGATAGAAAAGATGGCCTTTCTCTAGCGGGTACGGGATCATTCGAAAGGCTGGAAAAAGAGTGGGTGATGTTAGATCTGGATCTAAACCAGGGGATCATCTTCTCACAACGGGAACAATCACGTTTGAGGCAAATAAAGGCAGAGAGACTGGGCCAGGAGAGATACTTACTGCCTTCCCAGGTGCAATGCAGGAGGTTCAGAGCCCCTTCTATCCTCTTCCAGTGCTGGAGGTGAAAAAATGCGTATGCCACTGCCTCACTGTCCCCTCGCTTCAGAATATGCTCTGGAGGCAGCACTAAGCTTTTCATCTCTAGCAAATACTGAAAGTGAAAATGGAAAGCACGCTTTGTTACATGGAACAGCCCCAAATCACTAATTAGGATAAACTAATGAACATTTGAGGTGTAACTGAGCAGATCACGCACAGTTCTGCCTGCTGAAGAGACAGCCCAGCCCTGACACGGTACACACAGCATGGGAAGAGAAAAGCTGCATGACCACGGCTGGGCAGGAGGCTCCTAAACTGGGGGTTTCACACACACAATATCAGTGAAAAAAGCATCGTCAGTAAGGTGAAATAAAAACCCATTCTCACAGAATACACGAAGTACAACAGTGCAGGTACCTGAGTGACAAGTTTGGGCTGATAAAGAACCCACCAGTGGTATTTCTGCTCATCATCAAACTCCTGAACGTTTCAGTGCACGAGGCTGAGCATTCCGTAGCTCCCAAGTACGAGGAGCAACACAGAACCAAGAGAAGAACAACAAACCAAACCCAAATTGTGGTTTAATGTGGTTTGGCTGGACCATCACAAAGCATCTCTGAATTCAGATTGCTTCAGTTCCAGCAGAAAATCTGATGCACAGTAGGGTCAAAGCACACGAGGATTCATCGTTTCCCTTGAAACACAGGGTTGGCAGTTTTGTTTTCTCGGGGTGCTTTCAGGCACGATAGGTATCCATTTGAACTTCGCTTTTAAAAGCAGATGAGCAATTTTACAGGCATGCAGTGACAGCAGCCGCTCCAGCATTTACCTGTGAGCTGCCCTCTCCTAGCTCACTGCTCTCCTGCTCTCTCCTAGTGTCTCATCCAATAACGGCCAAAGTTAATCCACATCTTTGATCAACGTCGCCGGCAATCCCTTTGCCTGTCTCCCCAACTATTAAGAATGCAGCGAACTCGCCGGTTTGTTTCAGCAGATGCCACAACCCATGAGATTATTTACTAATCCAGTTGGAGGACTTAACTTTTCCCATTCAGACTCTTGAAGGAATGCAGGAGGGGTTGTGCCCCAACCACATAAAGCACATTTACTGCCTGGCTAGGTTCTCCTCGCAGTGCCTTGGGCCTGCACTCCGCAGGGTAATATTCCCGCTAATCCCCTCTAATCCTCTGCAATTTTTTCTCTTTAGGGTTTTTTTTAACACAGTAAAGGATCACTCGCATAGGGCTGCTGTGGGAAAATGGTCTCAGATAGCTGACCCCTGACCTGACTCTTCATGCTCTCCGCAGCACCCACTTTTCATTGTCCTGACCGCACGGACAGCAAGGGAATAAAAGCAGCGGTGATGAGGAAGCCCCACTGCAATCACTGCCACACCAGTGCTGAACTCCGAGCTGTCTCTGCACCCACGTCACCACAGAAAAGCAACAATTCCACCGGTTGGTAGGCTTCCAAGTCTGTATTCAACCATAAGATAGGTGAGGTATCAGCACTGAAAATCATTTACTGATTTAAGCCAGTCTTTCTACACTATAAAACATGCAAGATATTCAGAAGGTGGCTCGAAAAGATTGTTTCATCTGTTACCAAAATGTGGTTTTCATATCTCCAATCTGAAAGAGCAGAAGAGTCCCATTTTTCTAACACTGTAAAACACCCTCCCATCTTTCCAAACAAACCCATCCCTGTAAAAGCAGAGCTCAGAACAAAGGGAAACACACACTATTTTATTTTCCTTATGCAAAGTGATGTTATGTGCAAAGAAAACCACTTTCATCAGATGCGAGAACAAAGGGATTTCTACTTTCCATACTTATTTATTTTTGGTCCATGGGACAGCACAGATAGCAAACTCAAATCTCACATTTTCTTCCCTGCTAGTCCCCTGTAACCTACCGGGGAAGTTACTGCACTGGTTTGGTGCCCTCCTTCATTGTTTGCTTTGACTATGAGCATTTCAGAGCTCCAGACAGCCAGCACTAGTAAAATTCTGCCTTGTCATCTCATAAATTGATGTTTCAAGGTAATAACGTAATAAAAAATAAATCATGGAGACTGGATAAGGATAGAATCAGAAGAGAAGATCAAATTACTGAAACCTGGCATCAGTTTCTGCGCCTGTCAGTAGAAACACAGAACATATTTTGCAAACAGCCCATTTGAAATGATATCCAACATCTCTAACAAAGGTGTGGAGGCTCCTGACACAACTGGAGAACACACAAAAGAACTTCCAGATAACGATAATGCGTTATAATCTTCTCCCCCTAAAGGCAGAGGCTAAAGAAAAGTCTGTCTGAGACTGTCTGAAATGAACTTGCTCCGCTCTTGATCAGTCATGCACACCAGCAGCAATTTCTCCCAGCAATTAGCTTGCTCGGTGCACATTCTATTGGATTGGACAGGCAGACAGGATGGGGCGGCGGGATAATTCGAGCCTTCACAGCAACAGCCACTCAGGCTCCATCGTCATTTGCAGAGGATTAGATCCTGCACTAAGCCAACCTTCTGCACTCAAGGTTTCACACTGAACGCATCACCAGCGCTACTACAGTAAAAAGCAACCTAAGATTTTACTGTCACCCGGTGCTCGGTGAGATCCGCATCCTGGCCACTTCAAGTAACACCAAACATTGAATTACAGCCGGTAGCAATGCTAATTTACACATGGATGAAGAATATAAGGAACTGTACCTCTTTCAATAACCTTAGTGCTGGAGCTTTGCTTGGAAGCACAGCAGAAAAAAAGCATCCCGAAGTACTATGGGTGTTTATTGCTTGGAGAACTTGATTTGTCTTCAGGGATTTTAACTATCCAAACTTATATTGATTAATGCTCACCCTTACCCAAAGGGCCTTCGTTAACATTACCGGATTGTCCAATGACTCAGAGAATTGAGTTTCATTTTTTTGTTAAAAAAACCTGTTTAAACATCACCTCATAGCTTTCTGGCCACTAAACATCTATGATGCAAATGCTAGCACGTTTTAACAACTCAACAACCAGAGCTATAACCACCTTCAAGAAAACACAGGACTAGAAAGGCCCAAACAATGACGATAACATAACAGAACATCTTTTAGAAGACAATAAGAAGTGGTCCAATAGCAAATCAAACACTCTCACCTTTGGAACGTGAGGGTTAAATTCCACAGCTCTGTGAATTGCTTCCACAGCATTAATTTCTGCTGTACTGAGCCCTCTTTTGGAAGCAGTTTCTGGTGAGAACCTGAAGGGAAAAACGCATGCCGAACAACAGTACCAAATAATAAATGTTAACCAGGTGTTTATTTGCACTGTAAATTGGTATCTGCTAAAAACTGACTGATTTATCAAGAAAAACAACCCTTCTACGAGACAAATATTCATGTTAATTTAGGTATCTTGACTGCCCTCCATGCCCCTATGACAGTTATGCTTAATTTTTTGAACCTTCAAGTCCATCATGTACATTAAACGAGTGCCCAGTATTTCCTAGGATCATTACAGCGTCATCTGCTCAGCAGCAGAGCCAGAATCAGCTGTGCAAATGGACCAGAACGAAAACGAAATGCCAGTGTTAGTCACCACAAACACCCTGTGCCCAACTCACAAAACAAAACTGCTGAGCATCGCAGGCAAAACTCTGAAAACAAAACTGATGCAGAGATTTGTGTACAGCAGCTCCTGAAAAACATCTCTAGCTGTATGAATTTCAGGGATGCTTAAAAGAATTTTTACAACCACACTCACAAATGCATATTAATACACTTAACTTGCTTGCCGAAATTACTGCTGCATGTTGAATGTAGACCTTTCTAGTCCCTACTTCAGAACACAAACCACTGTTTTCACCAACGTGCTGCTTACCTCTCTGAAACAGCTCTGGCTTTCAGCAGGGCAGCTGTGTAACAAATCGCTGCTGACTTTGGAAGACTGATATCTATGATAAAATGAAATAATTGAGCTGTGAGATTCTAAGGCAAGACAAGCGTTTTGAAACCACAAAGATTTTCACTTGGGCAGACAATGAACATAACATCTGGAACATTTCAGCTCTGATTAGACTTAGATTAGACATTAGGAAGAAATTCCTCACAGTGAAGGTGGGGAGGCCCTGGCCCAGGTTGCCCAGGGAAGCCGTGGCTGCTCCATCCCTGGAGGTGTTCAAGCCAGGTTGGATGGGGCTTGGAGCCTCTGATCCAGTGGGTGGTGACCCTGCTCATGTCATGGGACTGGAATGGGATGGGTTTTAAGGTCTCTTCCAACTCAAACCATTCCATGATTCAAAACCACTAAATTTCACTCCCCAGTCTTCTCTCTGGCCGCTAGCATTGGATTAAAACTTCAGCTGTAGGAGGTAAAGGGTTATTTTGATCTTCTAAACACACCAAGACACTGAAACTTAATTGAAAGATAAATATGTGTATAAACATTCACTTAAGAACAGTACACTTGCCCTGTTTTAATCCACAAAGGTTTAAAATAAGCTCTAATCTTCACCTAGTATTGCAACTGTACATGAACAGAGCTTTACAATGAAAGAGCGGCCGACGAGAAGCTGACCAAAATAATTGCACTCTAGACTAGCAGACAGATTTTAACAAAAATGCACTTTCCATTCTGTTCAGTTCCACAGGGAAAAATTCTATTAGTTGTAGGTTTTGCGGCATACCTGCAGCCAAGTTTGAGCTGACAATTACAGATGAGAAGGTTCGCACACTGCAGCACGAGTTTACTTTAAAAGCAGACAAAGTCTGGGGTCCAGTTCAAAGCACCACGCTATGTATAGTCAGATGGCCCCTGCTTTTTTTGTAAATCCCATCCCGGCCTTGTCCATCACTTCCTAGAAGTCTGCCTGTCGTGTCAAGCAAAACACAGGGGCACTACAAAGAGCTGGAAGCTCATGTTCCTTTTTCCAGATGCTTAGAAAAAAAAAAAAAAAAGCAACACTTTCTTAGGAAAGTGTCAAAATTCCTGGAGTCAACATGAAGAAGCACCAGGAAAAGAACAAATGGTTTTGTCAAATTAATAAGAATTCACACAGGAGAACACGGACGGCCATGAAGATGATCCAAGGGCTGGAGCACCTCCTGCATAAGGACAGGCTGAGAGATTTGGGGTTGTTCGGTCTGGAGAAGAGAAGGCTCTAAGGAGACCTTAGAGCAGCTGCCAGTACTGAACAGGGCTCCAGGAAAGCACCAAGTTGAGATGCAAAATGAAAGCAAACTGCGCATTTAACGGCTGCACTATTTAACAGACCAAGGCCTTCACACCACCAGTCCCTGGCAGGCAGGATCACAGCAGGCTGCTCAGCTCTGGCAAGCAACCTCCGTATCACAGAGCCACGAGGCTGAGCTGGAAGACGACAGAAGGGAAGACCACCTTGTCCTGCCTGTTTACATCAATTACTTAGGGACTGTGTGCTGACTGGAAAAGGCTGAGGAATTTGGGCACAGCCAGGGATAAAGAGATTAAAACATTAAAACAATCCCTGAACTGAAGCAGAGCGAGCTCCAAGATTTGTAAGCAACTTAAAACCCTAACAAGTCATTTGTACGCTGTTTAGCTTGCCTAAATTTGACCTCATCGTTCAAAATGAAAACAATGTGACATGAGCTCTGGAAGCAACTTCTGTTGCCGACAAAGAGGATCCAGTCAACCAGCCAAGATCATGGGCAGAGCCTTGCTCTTGGACAGACTCCCCTCACCCACGCTCCACCCAACACCACCAGTATTCCCAGTACACATCACGTACCATCATACTTTGCTAAAACAGCCTGGACGTCTGCGTATGCCTGTAGCTCCAGCAGTGCCTCCAGGAGGTTCTCATGAATATTCAGCATGCTGAGAAGCGGAAACTCTTTCATCAACTGCGAATCAGTAAGGAGAAACAGATCAGACACATCCAGAATGGCACCCAAATCCCTGCTAATTGATTACTCAACAGAAATCAGCACAACATGAGCTTTTCCAATGCTCTGGTCTTTCACGGGGTCAAACTGACATGTAAGTAGCATGAGAAGAACTGCATCATTTCTACCTTTAAGGCATCACTTTTTTCGTGTATTCATATTCACCTATTGGAAAACAAGCAAACAAAGGTTCAGCTCTGAGCCCAAATCTGCACTTCTCCCACAGAGAGTTCCTCTGGTCACTGATATTTTCCTATGTAAAAATAACTCATGATACACCTTGGGCAAGCAAAAAGAAAACTAATGATGATGTGCCAAAGTAGAAAGCTTTATAAGTTAGTTCTGAGTCAAGCATGAAGCCAACCGGACAACAGAACTAGAAATATTTAAAACCCAGATGTAGGAACTGAAAAAATTATGTGCAAATCTCACTGGAAAATCATGCAATTATGTTCATTATATCTAAAAAGTAACTTTAAACCACCAGTTTGAACAATGTGACTGAAAACAACAGGAGATGCTTGCTTTTTACTTACATCTCTCATCATTTTTACTGCTTCTCTTATTCTTCCCAGCTTTCTCGCACACATGGCCAATCTTCTTTTCACGTATACCAACACATTGGTGTCTCTTCCTGATCAAAGACAAAACCAGCAGTCTATCAGTTTTAATTCTTACATCTCCTTCCCTCGCTCAAGAAACCCCATCACCTTTTTAATAACCATATGTAACAGCGTAAAACAATCACTACTGCCGCCCCAGTCAAGGCCCCTCCAGACCAATGCCAGCAGCTTTAACTAGGTTAAATGACAAACAAAAGGGCTTCTTTCCAAAACGTTGGGTAGAATTAAAGGAGCAGCTATGGACAGGCACAAATTGCTTCGTTAGTTTGCTCTACCTGTCCAGCTTTCCAAATCAACAACGTACCAAGCCTCAGCAAGATGACCCAGGATGAAGATACAGCACAGCTGCGTGCTACAGAAGACGACCCAGCAACGCATGCATAAGCACAGCTAAAACAGCAGGATCTGCCTCGCTGAACTGGGAATCACACTGGAATCACTAATTACAACCTGAGTTTTACGTTCCTGCTCACGCAAAACCAAGAGTTTCTCATTGAGAAGCACTTACTCAGCTGTGCTTCGTGCTGGGGACTCTGGGAATGGCAGTTCTGGGATCTCCTGTAGATCATTTCTCCTGCTTTCAGAGCCTGCTTGAAGTACTTCTCGGCATCGACAATAGTCGTTGCCTCTTCCTCAGCCAGCAGGACGTACGCAGTGGCACAGCTGTCACAGAGAAAAAACACCAATGACTCTGAGAGACAACACAAGAGAGCAGGAAAGCTGTTTTTTAGAGGACACTTAACACTTCGGTGTAACCGACAGCCACACGTGCAACGCTTGGTCATAGAAATCCCTCTTAAGCTATTCAGAACTTTGCAAAATCACAATCATTAGAACAAAGAAACAAGCTCAGTATTGCTCTGCTTCATCTTCCACACTGGATATACAGCAACTGAACTTATATCTAAACTTACTCGTTGTTCAGCTCCAGAGCTTGGTGCGCTGCTTTAATCCGGGCTTGAGGGTTTCTCTCTCGCCACGCTTTCTGCATCACTGTAGCAAAGACATGGAAAGGCTGGTGAGGAACTGAGTCACAGGGGAGCCAGCACAGGCACCGCTGCCTGCTTGGGCCCCAGCTCTACAGGAACGTTCGCTTCCCATTTGCAAATTCCTATTTGCCATATGATTGTTACAGGGAAGAGTAAGTGAGATTTAATTCCAGCATGAGTTCCTACCAAAACGAGCAGAATCTCACAACTTCTCTTCTTCATGAAGCTGGAGAAGAAGCCTTATGAGAGGTGGTTGAGGGAGCTGGGGTTGTTTAGCCTGAAGAAGACTGGTGGGTGACCTTATCACTGTCTACAACTGCCCGAAAGGAGGCTGGAGTGAGGTGGGGGTTCATCTCTTCTCCCAAGCAACAGACGACAGGAGGAGAGGAAATGGCCTCAATTACACCAGGGCAGGTTCAGATTAGACATCAAGAAAACTTTCTTCACCGAAAGGGTTCTCAGGCACTGGAATAGCTCCCCATGGAGGCAGTCGAGTCACCAGCCCTGGAGGCGTTCAAAAGCCAGGCAGGCGAGGTGCTCAGGATCTGGTTTAGTAGTGGACAAGTACAGTTGGACTCGATCTCAAAGGTCTTTTCCAACCAAACAATTCTATGACTACGTCCCATATTTAATTTAAGAAAGCATCACTAGGGAGATTATTCACTGCCCATTCGAGAGCTCCCTCTCCGAGGAGCAGACACAGCTCACACAACCAGGCAGATGTACAATTTCCAAATCACTACAGATTGTTGGAAATGTTTCCCAAGCCTTGTTGAAAGCTTGGCAGGAGCGACTGTTAAACACAAGTTCTCGCATGAACCTGCACAGAGTTGCAATTTAAGCTTTCAAACAGAGCTTCAAAGGAACCAGCGACAGAGGAAGCTGTGTCTCGCACAAGTATTGTTTCCTACTAAAGTGTTCAGACGACTACCATGTCAGAAAGGGTTAAACAATTTCTTTTTACCTTCACAAAGCCCATTTGAGCAGCACAACATGGAAAACAATTGAAGACATACCGTAATGACGCGTTCTAGGAAACGACTAAAATGGTAAAATTCGTTCAAAAGGGTTGTTTGAATCACAATGTGAATTCAAACTTACACTCCCATAAGAACTACATTTCGCCACTACACTTCCACGTGGGAAAAATGGAAACCCCAAACTGAAAACCAACCCTCAGCAAAAGAAAACATACATGGAGCTACCGTCTTCTGTGTAGAACTGACAGCTTTTACACCAAATAACAGCTCTGTAAGAGCTTCAGAGCCTCACTCTCGTGGGGTTCCATCTCTGGCCTATCTCAAGCACAATAAGAATATCAAAGACTCCATACGTGTTTCTTTTGGAACAAATCCTTCTGCTGTCCGGCAAGAATAACGTGGAAAAATGGTCGAGTTTTCTTTTGGAAACAAAATATTAGTCTTGGCTTAAGCAGCGAGACAATACATGGCCTTGGTGAAACAAAAACACATTGCTCCTATTGGGCATGACAAGTCACGCTTCCGGAACCCGACACACAGACAAGAATTTGCACCCAGGCTGACAATAACCAGGTAGAGAATGTTTATTGCGCAAAAAATGTGGAACACAGTGAAAATCGCCTGGAGACGGCACCATCCATCACCAAGGTTTAAATGAGAGCGTGTTGAGAAGGCAATCCAGGTTTATAATATCACACTGACCATTACTCGAAACATGTGAGACCTTAAAATACATCAAGATCCCGACAGACTTCAAGTCAGCAGAGAGCGCACAACATATTGAGTGAAAAGATTCTTCTTTTTTACATCTACTAAACCTCCTAAGCAGTGAGAAAAGGCTGTTGTTTCACAAAAATATTTGATCTAACTTAGGCAAATCGCATCAAAAACACCCACTCGACACTCTCCAACAGCTCCATACCTACAGATAGGGCATGAGTACCTGTATCCGATGGCCGAAGGGAGTCAGTGTCGCACGTGAAGAAGTTCTGATGATCCTGAGCAGACAAATTCATGTCATAGTATGTCAGCGGCTCCTTTCCAGTCACCCACATGTATCTGTAATGGGAGAGATCTCAGTGAGAGGCACCCGGAGAGAGCAGCAACGCTGACACCAAGGAGGAGAGCAGATGTGCTCAGCAACTGACACCAGGGAGACGATGTTTGTTAATAAGAGCCTGGAGCTCCCAGTGTTTAAGCAGCATTGCTCCATCATCAGTACCAGTTGCCAGAAAGCTCCCTGCAAGGCAGGAAAACGTGGTTTTGATCCTAAAGTTCAAAACAACTTGAAAATTGGCTTCCTAGGAAGCAGCTCTTCCTAAGAAAAAACACGAGGAGACTCACAACACAGTGGTTTAATAAAAGAGAATTTAGATGCAGAATCACTGCCTCAACCTCTGAATAAAGCAGTAACAGCTGCAAGACCACTGTTTCCATAGAGTCTTTGAAACAGGAGGAAAGTCATTCCAGGCATTATTTTCTACTACTTTACTCTCAAAACACCCAATGATGTGAAAGCAATATTTGCGTTTCCAACACCAAAACTGCCAAAGCTTGGACAGGTGCCTTTTAAATATCGATTATCGCCAGGACCTTAGCCAAGTCTCAGCTGCCTCCCCACACTGCTGGAGCGAGCTCTGTGAAGAATTCACCTGTGTGTTCCCAATTCACTTTAAAAACACACAGTGGAAAGCAACACCATCAATACCTGCTGTACTCTGCCCCTCTGAAAAGGTTGAGAGGATTTCGCCACACTTTGCACTCTGGAAATAAAAAACAGAAGTACTTTTTGAATTATGAGCACAAGAAATGCTCCCCTGCCTTTAGAATGCAGTAACGCACATGCAAGATTACTGTCAAAAGTTGCTTTAATGTTATTTTTATATGACCTGACCACAATCATATCGTCATCTTCTCCCTAACCCTCTGTTATCCCTTAAAGATCATTGCTCCCCAATATTGCTGAGTACAAAAGCACACGGTGGACAAATTAAACACTGTCATTTATTATTGCACAGTCTTCACCTTGCATATATATATAAATCAGCAAATATTTAACAGTACTGAAATAACTTTAGCTAAATCTGTAGTGTGTTTTCCTATAGATACTTATAATAATGAATATTTTAGATCAAAGATACATTATTACTTTATCTTCCCCATTTTTATGCGAACGTACTGAGATGCAGCCCTTTCCTCAGTTACTGCAAGTCCTGATGGAGAGTCAAAGCCATCTAAAAACTCGTTCACATGAACCAGCTGCCCTGAAGCTCAGGAAAGCTACTGAGAAGCGTTCCACCCACCTGGCATGTTCTGCCTGCTTGGCTCATTCTCTCCGGCCAAGAAGGCCACAGGAGCTGGGGGGCTGTTTTCCACACCACCAATAAGGGGCCTCAGGTGGCTCACGGAAACCTGCTCGATGAAGGACGTGCCATATTTGCGGAAATGCCACCACTCAAAAACCTGCCATGGGGGGGGAAAAGCGCCAGAGATTTCCTTAGGTAACAACCTTCTGACTTAAACATAAGCGATGATGGAACACCTCAAGGGATGGGGTAGCCACGACTGCAACTTGTGCCAGGGCAACCCCAGCCCTACAGGAAAACATTTCTTCTTAAGATCTCACTTAATCGCTCCCTTTCAAGTTAAAAAAAAAAGATTTCCCACAGTCTCACCTCAAGGCAGTGCACACAGAGCAAAAGACTACAGGTAACACAGCAGAAAAGCTACCACAGAACAAGCTCCTTCCTGGAGCAAAGGCACCCTCTAGAGTCTGACCCAAAACCAAGCTGAAACATCCTGTGAACGCAACCAGGAGGTACTCAGGTTGTTTGAAAAGATAAAAGCCGACTACTTACAAATATCAGCCCAGATATGAAAGATGAAGTCACCGTCAGGGCGAAGTAGAATTTGGGAGTCAAAGTGCTTAAGAAAACGGTCACTGGTGGGAGAAACAAGAACAGGGACTTAACAGGAGGGAGTGAAAGACACAAATTAAACAAATGTCCCACCAGGCCCCCTCACTGTCTTCTCACCACCCCCCCCACTGCCCTTCCTCACGGGCCCCAAGCATCCCAGCCCCACCTCACTGGCCCTCAGCGACCCCTCACCAGCCCGTCCAGGTCCCTCATCCTCCCGAACCCTCCTCACTGGTCCCCAGACACCCCAACCCCACCACCAGCAGCCCACACCCTCCCAATGCCCCTCACTAGCACCCCAGCCCCTCCTCATCAGCAGCCCTAGCTCCGACACACACCCCCCCTGGAACCCCAGTGTCCCCTAGTCTCCCTCTCCCCACCCCTAGCCCCCCCTCATCAGCAGCCCTAGCTCCGACACACACCCCCCCTGGAACCCCAGTGTCCCCTAGTCTCCCTCTCCCCACCCCTAGCCCCCCCTTACCAGCCCCCCACAGCTTCTCCCACCCTCCCGACCTCTCCTCACTGGCCCCCAGACACTCCAGCCCTCCTCACTGGGGGCACCTAGCTCTGACCCCCCCTCACTGGGGGGCACCCCAGTTCCCCCACTTTTCCAACTCCTCCTCACTGGCCCCCAGACATCTGAGCCTTCCCTCGCTGCCCCTCCAAGTGTCCCCCAGCCCCTCTCTCCACCACAACCAGTTCCCCCTCACTGGACCTCAGCCCCCCACGCTCCCAACCCCTTCTCTGGCCCCCAATTCCCCTCACTGCCCCCCCCAGCATCTCCCACTCTCCCAACACTCTTTACGGGCCTCCAGCCCCCCCTTACCGCCCCCTCAGCTCTCCCCCACAAGCCCAAATCCCTTCACAGACCCTCAAATCCCCTCCACCGGACCCCAGACACCCCAACCCCTCCTCACCGCCCCCCCCAGCTCTCCCCCACACCCCTAAACCCCCTTCACTGGCCCCCAAACGCCCTTCACTAGCCCCCAGACATCCCAAACCCCCAACACCAGCACCCTCCACCCTCTCAACCCCTCCTCACTGCCCCCCCCCAGCAACTCCCACCCTCCCAACGCCCCTCACCGGCCGCCGCCCCGTCCCGCAGCCGCAGCGGCCCCCGCAGCGCCAGGCAGCAGAGCCCGAGCACGGCGGCCACGGCCAGCATCCCGCGTGCCCAGGGCGCCGCCGTCCGCCGCCGCAGCTGCTCCCAGAGCCGCAGGGCCCCGGCCGGCCCCGGACACGGCGGGGCCCTCTCGCCGCCCTCCGCCTTGGCCGCGCTGGGGCTCGGCGGGGCTCGCTCGCCACCCTCCGCCATGCCCGCTCCCGCCATGGCGGACGACTGGCGTCTGCCCGCAGAGAAGATGGCGGCATGCACGCTTCCGGAGCTCCCGGCGTGCCTCGCGCCGCCGCCGTTCGACCGCTGCCCGCTCTGACGATGGCGGCCGCGCGGCGTCGGCCCGCAGCTAAGATGGCGGCATGCACGCTTCCGGAGCTCCGGGTACACTCCGCGCACAGCCGAGCCGCGGCCCGGCGGGGTCCTCCAGACCCCTCCTGGAGTCTATCATCGCTGCCCGAGCATCCATCCGTCCTAACACGACGCAGCAGTAGAGGCGTGAGGAACTCCACGCTGCCTCCGGCCGACACCGCCATCCCCCTGCCCGCTCTTACAATGGTATCCGCGCGGCGTCTGCCCGCAGCCAAGATGGCGCCTTTGGGCGCTTCCGGGGCTCCCGGCATCCCCCGCGCGGGGCCGGGCCGGGCCCAGCGCTGCCAAGATGGCGGATTTCGAGGAGAGGGTGTCGGATGAGGAGAAGGTAGAGACGGGGCCGCGGGGCTTTATCGCCTTTATCACCCTCCCGGGGGGGAGAGAGGCGCGGGGAGGGTACCCCGGGCCGGGCCGGATCGTGGAATGACGGAATGGTTTTGGTTGAAAGGGCCCTCAAAGCCCGTCCAGTCGCACCCCTGCCATGGGCAGGGACACCTCCCACTGGCTCAGGGGCTCCAGGCATCATCCAACCTGGCCTGGAACCCCTCCAGGGATGGGGCAGCCACCACTGCTCTGGGCACCCTGGGCCAAGGCCTCCCCACCCTTACTGCAAAACATTTTTCCCTAAGATCTCATCTCAATCTCCCCTCTCCCAGCTGAAAACCGTTCCCTTCGTCCTCTCTCTGATCAAGAGCCCCTCCCCAGCTTTCCTGGAGCCCCTTTCCAGACTAGAAGCTGTTCTGTGGTCTCCCTACAGCCTTCTCTTCTGCAGACTGAACAACCCCAACCCTCTCAGCCTGTCCTCATAGCAGAGGGCCTCCAGCCCTCACGTCACCTGCATGGTCTCCTCTGGATCTGTTCCAACAGTTCCATTTCTTTCTTATGTTGGGGATTCCACAACGGGACACAGGACATGAGCTGGGGTCTCACGAGAGCAGAGGGGCAGAATCCTGTCCCTCGCCCTGCTGGCCACACTGCTCTGGATGCAGCCCAGGACACGGGTGGTTTCTGGATTGCGAGCACACATTGACAGCTCATGTCAAGCTTCTCATCCGCAGCACCCAAGTCCTTCTCTGCAGGGCTGCTCTCAATCTCCTTGTCTCACAGCCTGAGGGTCACTAGATGTTTGTTTTCCTTCTTCTGCTGTTTTCCCCTGAAATCTGCAGTTCTTTCAGAGTGCACACGGGGAAGACTTGTCCTTCAGGGAGAGGCTCTACAGAGCTACATGTGCCCAAGTACTTTGTTAGCAGAGTAGATGGGATTTTGCTTGACATCAGAGCCTACGTTCTGCTTCATGTCCTGGCTCAGCCAGCCTGGATTCAATTTAAAGTAGCTCAGTGCCCAGCACGGGTAGAAAAGGCTCCTCAATGAGGATCTGAGAAGCATGTAGCCAGGATTTACTGTAATCTCATTTCTGTAAACATTCAGACAGGTCTGGAGCTTTTCTCTTTCCTTTTTAAGTCTGACCAGAGCTTTAGAATAAAGTGAAGAAATTAAAAAAAATCAATAGAGTACCAAAATTCATTTCACACCCTAGACCTCACTTCTTTCCTCTGTAGGCATGTTTGAGATAAGTTTTAGTTTCAGGTCCTCTGTAGGGTACCCTGTTTGTACTCAAGTTCGTTCAGCTGCTGTTTTGTCAGCCGAGGGTTGCACAGTTTCCCCAGAGCCACCTTCCCCTTTTCAGAAAGGGAAGTTCTTGCTGCTGGCGCGCTGTGAGCTACCTGCACCGGCGGGGATGGCCAGGAAGTAGGCGAGCCTGCAGAGAGCATGACTTCCCTGCCTTGGCTAACGAACATCCTGCCCCTGTGCTGACACTGCCAAAACCAATCGGCTTTGAAAACCAGCAGAAATTCAGAATGTGTGACATCTAGAATTAATTACACCACAGCCTGTTTGCTGCACTCCACTCCTGATTTCAGCATTCGACTGAAACACTTTTTCATCGCAGGGATTCTTCGTAAAAGTGAACGCTTTCCACTCTCGGCGCTTTCATTATGGCTGGTGGTGACATTTGATTGAAAGACAGAGTCGACTTAGTTTTGTTCATACTTCCAAGTGGAGGACTGTGAAAATCCCTCCCGTTACTTTCATTTTTTTCCCACAAGGATCTTTTGATGATCCAAAAGCCAGTGAAAAGCCTGTGTTTTAGAAGAGAATGGGGTTTGCTTTTCCAGCTTCAAAGTCTGCAGATGCTAGGGTATTTGCCTTACAGCTGGCCTTTTCAGTTATTGTATCACTTGCAGTTCTACATGCTGGAATTCCCAGCACTCCTGGAGTTCGTGTTCTGGTCCACAGTTTCCAAGACGATGCCACAGGAAGATAAGAAGGGTAACACCGCAGAATGGTGTGGGCAGTGCGTGCAGGTCAGGGTTAGAAGGAACCAGGACAGATGTAGAAGAGGATTAAGGCAAAAAAACCCCACTGGCTGCTGCAATCCCCTGCAGGGATCAGCTCCTCCTCCTTCACACATGGCTTGCTGGGGGGGTAGTGGCATCTCTTTCTACAACAAATAAGTTGCATCACAGGGAATCAGAACCTTGCGGTATCTGTCAGACCCACCTTAGCTGGGTGGTTGTGCTGCAGGTCACCATCTAGTTACAGTGTCGCTTTTACTGGCTGACTTCTTATTCTCTATATACCTGGGCACTGGGTTTCCAGTTCCTACGAAAGATCAGGAAGAAACATTGCTTAGGAACGATCCCAGTAAGAGCAGCTGCCCAGCATTCATATTCTTTAGAAAGGTTGGTAGGAGGCGGGATAATAATCACGTTTTTACAGATGCCCATGTGAAGTTTGCCCTTCTCCCCAAGCACATCTGCAGTTCTTCTGCTTGGCTGCATGAAAAAGATCTGCTTATGTGAGATTCTTTCCATTTTGACAACACATGCCTGGGTTTCTCCCGAATTCTGGCACTTCCCGTCACTGTTAGAGTTGTTTTTTTCTGGTGAATTGCTTCAGCATAGGTTGCAGTATGTCTGAACTCAGTAAATAATCTTTTGCCTTTAATTGTTCTTCTCCTTCCTTGTAGGTGCGTATAGCTGCGAAATTCATCACTCATGCACCTCCCGGAGAATTCAACGAAGTGTTCAATGGTGAGGAAACAAGGAAAACTGATCGGTGGTGGTTCTTTTGCATTTAGTCCGTTGTAGGAGTCTCAGGATGTGTCACAATAAACAGTTTTTCAGCTTAAGAAACATTGAGGGAAAAGCATGTTGTCATTCCATCGCTGCATGTGCATTAAGAAGTCATTTAATCATTTCAGTGTTTGCGTTTATGCATTTCATTTTCAACTGTACAAAGAGAAGCATTTGATCAAACAATCCAATAACCTCCTCAAACTCTCTCTCCTCCAGATGTCCGGTTATTGCTTAACAACGACAATCTTCTCAGGGAAGGGGCTGCACAGTGAGTACTCTTATTTCAAACACCAGGCGAATTAGCATCAGAGGTCCCTGTGCTTTCTTAAACCCATCATTCTGTGATAAAGCAACCAATTTGTTGTATTGGGACAATCTTCTGTCATTTCTTATGCCCCCAACAAAACACATAACGAAAGGCACAGGTTCAGTGGTGAGAAAACACTCTTTAAAAGCCCTAAACTGGAATTTTTGCCGTAGAGTACACGTAACACTGACAGGAAGGCACTGTGCCACAAAGTTTAGCTCTGCAGCAGCAGGAACATCTGATCTTGTTGAAGCAAGTGAAGCCCAAAGTACTGAGTAATCCTTAGCCAAAACTTAGAACAAGAACTGACCTCAAAAAGAGCGTTCAAAATACCTTGTTTACTTGCCCAGGCCCATCAGAAGGTGGTTAAGAATTATGCCTACCAGCTTTTTGATGTTAAGATTTTATTTCAAGCTAGGTGACGCATCCGTCAGCAGGCCTTTACACAAGATAATTGTTGTAAATATTAGTCTACTCATTTGTCTATCCTTGTTGCCGTCTAAATTGTAGCTGAGGTGTTCCTGTTCTGCCCAGACTTGCTCCTGTTCCCCCAGGCTGCCTGCTGCTCTGATTTTGAACTCTGTACTCTCTTGGTCATCACTAAATAAACCTGACTTTAGACCTGGAGTTTTATAGCTATTGTCAATAAAAAATATTGGAAAATCCTTTAGGAGCGCTCATGGGCGTTTCTTGCCAAGTTGAAGTTTTCTATAATAAAGATCATACCATATTGTTACTCTTGAGTGAAAATAAATGCGCATGCACAGCTAAACTTCCCGTTTTAATTCTTCCCAGCGCATTTGCACAGTATAACATGGATCAGTTCACTCCGGTGAAGATAGAAGGATACGACGATCAGGTAGGAGGAATCTTTTCATACCTGGGGTTTGTATCACCATACTGTGCCAACAAAACAATAAATGTGTGGTTTCTTCAAGATCTCGACTAGTTTCATTCCACTCACAAGTTATTGCCTCTCCTCCTTCCCCCCACACCAAGCTCTTGCTCTTCTAGAAGCAATGTAGTTGTGAAATGTTCTCTTAAAGCCTTGTCTGATGCTGCCTAGTAACTCTAATTCATGGTTCCCTAAGTGAAGCTCCATGCTGGTTTCTGCTTGAAGAAACGATGATTAAAGATTCCTGTTTATTTAAAGCTCACCTACAACTCCTTAGGCTGGTGCCTGCTTTCAATTCCTAGTGACAATCAGTAGTGGATTCTTAATAGTACTTTTTTTTTCTCCCGTCTTCTGCGTTTTTAATCCATTCCCAGTTACTCTAAAATCACCTTGTATCAATGGCTGTACCAATCTAATGCTATGCAGTCTGTGACAGCAGAACAACGGGAGTTTTTTGACAGCAAGCAGCCAGTCCTACAGAGACAGAACACTGCCCTGGTCTGTTTTGTACTCAGAGCCAAGCACTGAGCTGCTTTTCTGCTGTCCCAGACGTGGGAGGCAGATGCTTTTAGGAAGGCTGCCCATAGAAGCAGCTTTACTAACAGGAAATTTCAGCACTCGGCCTCACTGCAACCACCCGTAGGTGAAATTATTACTGAATATCCCTGTTCTTTATGTGATGTTACAGCTCAATGACAGAATCTCTTGAAACATTGATATCTATGCTGATAGTCAGGGGAAAGTGCAAAACAACACATTAACAGCAGCATAAGCGTGTCTTAGTTTCAACAACTTCTTTTACAGGTCTTAATCACAGAACATGGCGATCTGGGCAACGGCAGATTTTTTGACCCAAGAAACAAACTTTCCTTTAAGTTTGACCATTTAAGGAAAGAAGCAAGTGACCCCCAGCCCGAGGAGACAGAACCAGCATTAAAGCAGTGGAGAGATGCCTGTGACAGTGCACTGAGAGCTTACGTGAAAGACCATTACCCCAACGGCTTCTGTACTGTTGAGTATCTGTCTCCTTTCACTGACCGTTCCTTGCTCTACGTTAGTTGGCACCGTGGGTGGACTTCGTGCCAGGCAGTGCTGTTCCAGTTCTCCATCCTCACTAGCGGTTTTGCTAACTTTGGAATAACAAGTTCCAAAGAGAGTGCAGAGACTTTGGAATGCACACAGTGGTAAAGACGTGTTAAACCTTGTTTGTCATAGCCACAACTGCCAAGCGCCTTAACGCTTGCAGGCAATAAAAAGGGCGTTATGTGTGCAAGGGAAGGCTTGGGACAGGGTAATTGCATGTTCCCAGTGAGATACCACAATAGCAAGCCCCCACAGCGCTGCCAAGAACAGAGATTAGGAATAGTTTTCCTCAACTCTGGGCCTTTCTAACTCTTTTTCTAAACACAGGTTTATGGTAAATCTATAGATGGGCAGCAGACAATTATTGCCTGCATCGAGAGCCACCAGTTCCAACCCAAAAACTTCTGGTAAGGCTATTTCAATGAAGTGTATTTTCTTCCTTTACTCGTCCTCAAACCAACCCATCCTCTGTGTCTTCTGGCATGTTCTGGAGATCAAACAGTCTTAGCCTTCCCAAGAAGTTATGCTCCTTGTTCTGCTTTCTTTGCAGCCCCTGTGGCGTTTCCGCTAAAGCCTTTGGTGGGCTTAGTAACCTATCCAGAGGGAAGGGCATGAGCAGAGTTAGATAGATCCCCCTGTACATATTCCAGAGCACAGCTACACCTGCTGAACTGCATTGTATCCAGCTGCGCCTCAGGAATTCAATCCAGTGCCATGAAAGACACTATAGTCTTGGCCATAAGACAACAGCAGAAACACCCCACTCTTGTTAACTTGGTTCTTTTTGTGGTTGGAGCTTTTTGGAAATGCAGTGTTCGTGATTTGATTGTTTTTAGGAATGGTCGCTGGAGATCAGAGTGGAAGTTCACCATCACACCACCGACAGCTCAAGTGGCTGCAGTGCTCAAGATCCAGGCGAGTTCCTTTTTCTGGCCGTACGAGGAAAAGCTGCGTTGCATTTCTCATACACTAACGCATCCAGCTCAGAATGACACGCTGGAATCCAGCTGAGATCCCCTTCAAAGTCAGATGATATTAAACTATACAATGCAAGAAATTAACTCTTAAAACTGGTGGTTCAGCCACAGTCCAGCCTGTGACTGATTGTACAGCATTACCTGGATAGGGCTAAAACCTACACTGTGAATTCGTTTATAATGGCTCATATCTCAATTCTAGGCATTTACTACACTTACATAATCTCAAACAGTCTTGACAAAGAATTAAACCTTTTAGAAAATCCATCCTACTTTTAGTCTCCACATAAGCAGAGGAGACCGGCACTGTTGTGCCATTCCAGTAGCATTTGGGGGCTCCAGGAATTGTCAAACGCGTGTTAATGACAATCTGCTCTTTGTCTCTCTTAGGTTCATTATTATGAAGATGGCAATGTCCAGCTTGTTAGTCATAAAGACATCCAGGACTCCATACAGGTTTCAGTAAGTATGCTAAAAGAGGTTTTTATGGGAAACCAGCTATTTGATTTCCTGAGCATATAATGAAGGACACACTTCTACGACTACATTCTCCTGACTTTAAAGTAATGAATTTTAGGGCAACTCATCAGTGAAGTTGTAGCATTCAGAGTTACATGGGAAACCTCAGATTCTCAGTTGCTTAAAGTTAAACGGTTGCTAAAGTACAGGAGCTATTGAAAAGCTTATCTTGGGAGCTGAATAGTGCAGAACACGCTTTCTGTCTGCACACAAGGGGGACGAACAGGAAGGGCGGTGAGCAGGGGGAAAATACAAAGTCCAGTAGTACAGCAGAGGGAGCAACAGCCACAAAACTCTCATCTGCGCCTTGAAAGGCTGTTTTGCTTTTCCTCGCTAGGGTGCAGCCTGGTTCAGTTTGGAGCACCTGCTCTGCCAACACAGACCGCTATCCTGAACCTTACTGAGGCATCCATAGTGAGAAGGACACAGCTACAAAGGCGTTGCTGATGTTATTCACTTCATCTGTGCTCAGCCTTTTGTTTGAGAAGAAATCTATTGGGTAGCTGTTGTAAGTTGCTCTTAAGGATATAGAGTTGTTTTTTTTTTTTTCTTCTTTGTAGAGCGATGTCCAGACAGCTAAGGAATTCATAAAGATAATAGAAAATGCAGAAAACGAGTACCAGGTAAGATCAGTTGTTAAATAAGTACAATGGAATCGTGTCAGTATCCATTTACAGTTAATGGAAACATGGAAAACTGACTTCTAATTCTGTTTCTGAGCAAGCCTTCCCAATGGACCGTAAGAATTACTTAGAAGAGGGCCGTAGTATTTGTTTAAAGAATACAGTTGTGAAGCTACATGTAACTAATAATCAGATTTGCTGTATAGTTATTTTAAAGGGTTACAATTGATGCCTGGAACAAGCATGGAAAGGGAGTGGGTGAGTCTAAATGTTTTACTCTGTGACAGCTGAAAACACTGAAGACGAAATGTGTGTGACAGCTTTTTACATTGTCCCAGCCTGTGTGCAAGGAAACTCCAGACCGAGAAGTGTTGGAAACACTGAGGGAGACATTGCTGTGGTCACTAATAGAAACCGTTTCCTTGCACACATACTGGTGACTGCATTATTAATTTAGTTACTAGTGCCCCTTCGCCTTGTAGAAAGGGTTTTGTGGCTTTAACAGCAACTCGTGCTTTGGCAGAGTATCCTGTTGCTGCTGTAACCGTCTCCTTGCCCTTGCAGACAGCGATCAGTGAAAACTACCAGACTATGTCGGACACCACCTTCAAAGCCTTGCGCCGGCAGCTCCCCGTCACCCGCACCAAGATCGACTGGAACAAAATCCTCAGCTACAAGATCGGCAAAGAAATGCAGAACGTCTAATGCAGAAAGAAGGCGATATACCAGGTGTTTGTGTGCAAAAAACAAATGTGGTCCTATGCCAAGTCAATGGTTTCTAAACCAGAGCAGCGTTTTCCTAGGGCTTTCGAAGCTAACAGGTTTTCTAGCCTGAGAGAGAACTGTGGAACAAATAGCATTGTCTTTGTGTTTTGTGTTTCCTGCTGCATAAACTCCCTGTTGTGACTGCGTTTACTGATAGATCATTTTAATTAAGCCACACTTATGGTTCAGAAGGCTGTTTTCCATCACTGGCTGTCCTGGCTGGAAAACTTCCTAGCTGGAAAAGCCCTATTATCGATACAGCTGCGGGTACAGAGCGTTCCCCTCACCCGTATACAGTGCTTCAGGTACGCCAGTGAGTTTGTCCAGTCTGCCAAGAGCTCAAGGCGCTGTGCTCTGAGGTGTAGTAAATGCAAGAGACCGTCCTCATGCATCCTCATTGCTGACCTCCACAAAGCAAAAAGCCCACAGGCTTAGGTTTAGCTATATGAAATGACTTAAATGAGTTTACAAGATCCTTCCCAGAAATCCCTACACAGCCAGCTTTTCCAGGGACAGAACTTTGTTTAGATCTGAAGATTTGAGCCATGTCCCCTAAAAGAGAACGTTTTTCCTCTCCCTTTCCTGGTGTACATACGGTTATTGGACATCTGTGTTCTTACAGAACCACAAGTGCCTGCATTGCATCCCTGCGGATCAGCGTAGGCCAAGTGGTGTTTAAAAATGCAGATGTCTCCAGGATAATAGGTATGTTGTGCTTCAAATGCTTTGTGGCAGGTTCATAGCGTTTGTCTCACAGGTGTATGGGTGGATAGTGTACAAAACAAATAAACTTGCACCAAAGTGAGAGAAACCCTTTCCGTTCTGTCTCAGTTGTGGCTAGTTTCTGGTCATACTCTAAGGTGAATTTGGAATTAATCACATTGCTGTCTAAATTCCTGCTCTGCGTTACTTTTTCCTCTGTAAAATCAAATCTAGCAGTCCTACCAGCTTCTCTGGAGGGAGTTGAAGAGGCACACATGTGTCTTTCTATGTCTGATCTTGGATTCACTACAAAGTGAAACCCTTTTGGTGAACTCCCTGTGCTTTGTGCTTGGTTATTGCCAGGCCTCCGTGCAGGTTCTGACTGGCATCTTGCTGTGTTTCCCTACAGGAGGGACAGGGTTGGGGGACTACAGTGAACTAATATTTCCTAATATCTAATCTAAATCTCCCCTGGCGTAATTTAAGGCTATTTCCTCAACTGCTTCACCCTGGGGAAAACAGTGGACAAGGTTATTCCACTTATCCTCTGTGTCCTACTGCTGGTGAAGCCGCTGGATGCCTTGGCCAAAGCGGTGCTGTGCGGAGTGGCTCAAGGACAGTGCCGCTGCCAGCGGGTGTTTGTGGAAGGGGTTTCCTGCCCACCCACAGCACCCGGAGGAGATGAAAGGTTGTGTGGACAAGCACTTGAGGCTCTGTGGTCTGTGGCCATGGTCCCATCCAGACAAGCACAGCAGCAATTCCAGGAATGCGGAGCTGAAGCGGGGCTGTGATAAGGCTGTGCACACAACAAAGCTTTTATCTGTCTCAAGGCTAGTCTTTCCCTGCTCCGGGTTAGTTAGTAGTTTACCGCTGCTTGTTCCAGCCTTAAGACTATTTGTATCTCTTTGTCCTTCTCCAAATCCTCAGATATCATCCATCGGGCTGACTCTTTCCCTGCCTCATCACCCTTCTCCCCCATCAGCCTTCTCTATCCTAATCGCAGCCCTTTCCCAGCTCCTCTCTGCTTTGGAAAAGCAGCTCTTGGTGTGACTCACCACCACTAGGGCACTCAGCAAGTGACTAGCCAAGCCGTGACACACGTCCAGAGGGTTTCTGATCCTTAAAGCCATGGATATTGGTCACTGGAAAGCAGAGGTCGCAGCAGAGACTGCAGCTGGCTCTCTTCAAGCATACAAAAATCAAAGCCTGACCCCAGATGAATCACAGCGCACAGGCACCGAGCTTGGCTGAGCCAGGGAAGGCAACACCAGCCCAGTGCCCCCTACAGAAAGCGCTCTCTTATCTCTTTGCAAGGTCAAAGCTTAAAGCTCCAGAGTTCTAGCTGGAACACATAGCAGAAAGACTTCCAAGCAGGAACTCCAAAGGCAAGGCTCCCACTCCGAGCCCTCCCGCTGCCTGCGTGGAGCCCATTACCACCCACCAGCCACCTCCAGACTGCAGCGGGCCACCAGCAATGCTGAGGGCAGAGAAAAAGCCACCCAAGCGGAGTGTGGAGACAGTGGCAAACTTACCCCAACAGCCTTGGAATGTGGAAAAGCAGCACCCAGGCTGCTCCACGAGCAGTGCCAGGGTCTGGAGCCGTTTTACAGAAGCCAATCAGGGATCAGTGTTCTCACTAGAGAGGCTGGAGGGCGAGAGCTCAAGAAATCAGAAGCAAACGCAGAAACCAGCTCCTCCTGTTGCTGCCCTATTTACAGAGCAGCATGAGAGCTCTTGCTCCTCAGCACGGGATGCAGCACACCTGGGCATCTCCCGCCCTGAAAGCAGCTCCGGGGCTGCAGCCCAGGGACGGCAGCTCTTCCATACCCCCTGCCCTCCCAAGCTCAGCCCCCCTCGGCCCTGCAGCCCCTATTTGGGCACCGTTTGGCATTGCTGGGGGAGATGTGGCACATTTGGGGGCAGCTGCAGCACTTTTTGGGGTGGATGCAGCACTGCTAAGGAGGGATGCACCCCTTCTAGGAGGGCATGTGGCACTTTTAGGGGGTATGCAGCCCTTCTGGGAGGGGTGCAGCACTTTTAGGGGGGATACACCCCTTCTAGGTGGGGATGTGGGGCTTTTAGGGGGGATAGCCCCCTTCTAGGGGGGGATGTGGAGCTTTTAGGGGGGATGCACCCCTTCTGCGGGGGGTGTGTCACTTCTAGGGGGGATGCCCCCCTCTTGTCCCGGTCCCCGGGCGCTGCTGCGGGACAAGAGGAGGAGCCGCCCCGCTCGGCCCCTTTCGCTTTCGTTTCCCTCTGCGGGAGCAGCCCAGCTCGACTCCGCTCGTCCTCGGTCGTTATGCCACGGCTCAGCCTGGCAGAGTCCCAGCGCCGCGGGAATGAGTTTGTGCAGTTCCTGCGGGACACGGGCCGGGAGCAGGAGAGCCGGCGGGATGCGCTGCGGGGCATCTACAGCCACGAGTTCCGCAGCAGGTGAGAGCGGGGACCCCCACGCCGCCACACCTGGGCTGGCATCCCTCTTTTCCCTGGCCAGCATCTCTCCTTTCCCTGGCCAGCATCCCCTTTTCCCTAGCCAGCATCACCTGCTCCCCTGGCCATCATCCCCCGTTTCCCTGGCCAGAATTGCGGGTCCCTGGCTAGCATCACCCATTCTCCTGGACAGCATTGCTCATCCCTGGCCGGCATCGCTCATCTCCAGCCAAAATTGCAGATCCCTGGCCAGCATCGCCCATTCCGCTAGCCGGCATCACTGGTCCCCAGCATCACTGGGGCTTCACCTGGGCTCCCAAGGCAGCTCCAGCCAGAAGCTGGGTGTGAGGGCAGTGCAGGGGATCAGACGGTCTGCAGGGGCTCCTTTCCATCCCCTGTCAGGGTGGGATGGGCAGCGGGTGCTTTCCAAGCAGCTCAGAGACACCAGGACTCTGTTCTCTCCAGGCACAAAGAACACAGGGTGGCATCGCTGGGGCAGCCCGAGTCCCACTGCGCTGTGGATGCAGCGAGCAGCAGAGGTGCCTCTCTAAGCACCAGCCCTGTGTCCCCCCAAGCTCCCCATATCCCAGAGCCCTACTGGGATGTTCCCTGGCTGAAGGATTTGGGCACTCGCTTCTCGCCACACTCCCTGCCTCACCCTGCTGACACCGGTCACACTGTTCCCTGTGCAGTGTCACCTCTGTCAATGATTAGCAGAGCCGGGGTTCAGCCTGCCGTGGGGCTGCAGGATGCAATCCGGGGCGTGGGAGGAGGTGCCTGGGGAGGCATCGCTGCTGGAAGCGCTGCAGCCGTGCCTTGGAGGAGACTTCACCTGCACCAGCTCAGCCCCTGAAGGATCTGGGGACAGGGACGTGTTCCTGCCCCGCTGCTGCCCGTGTCCTGGCAGGGACAGGGACTGCACGGCCTGACAGCGATGTGCAGCACAGCTGGAATGGCCATGACACAGCTGGAATAGCCATGGAGTTGCTGGAGCATCCCGTAAGGATGCAGGATTTGCAAAGGACCAGCATAAAGCCCCAGTGCCCCCTCTCCCAGTGCAGAGAGGGGTCCCTGAGCGCCCCTCACCCCAGTGCCCTGCTTCCCCCTGCCCTCCCGCTCACCTCCTCTCCACTGCCTGTGTCCCCGGCAGCTCAGTCGTGCTCTTTCACGCAGAAACCCCTCTCTCTGGTCTGTGCAGGACTGATGAAAAGATGCCCAGCTTCTCCACCATCCTGTACGCGCTGAAGGTTTCCCACCAGGCCCAGGTGCACGGGGAGGTGGTGCACTTCAAGAAGGTGAGGGGCGCCTCAGGCAGGGGCAGCACAGTGCCTCCCACTGCGACTGGTTTGGCAAGAGCCTCTGCCCCCAACAAGACCCCATGGCCGCGTTGACGCTGGCTGCTCCTCGCAGGAGAAGAGGCGCATGGTGGTGGCAGACCAGTACCGGAGAAGCCACGCGAACGCAAAGGTGTCGGTGTCCACGTCTGCCTCAGGCCAGCAGCCCAGCTCCGCTCCACAGGCGCCCCAGAGCCGTGCCAAGAAGTGGTATAACCGGCAGTGCGTTGCTTATGCCGACGCTGGGGACCCCACGGCGGCTGGAGGACCCTGACCCTCCCTTCTCGCAGGGCTGAGTTCATCCGTGGGAAGCACGGGGTGGAGATTGTCTCGGAATACGACCAGGGCGATGGCTACATCCGCATCCCGGTGGTGCCCGGCGAGCCCACGACGGTCACCATGCGGGTGCAGAACCACGGGGCGGAGGCGGTGATGCTGCGGCGGTGTCGGCCGTGCCGGCGGTCGCGGGAGCTCTCCTTCACCGACGATCAAGGGGCGACGCAGGGTCAGTCCCTGCTGCTGCACCCAGGTACGGCCGCAGCCCCGGCCCCGTTCCCTGCCCTGCGGGGTGGGATGCGGGACCCGTTTCTCTCCTCTCTGCCCCGCAGGTGGCACCTACCCCGTCCAGGTGCGCTGCCTGGCCACCTGCAATGGGTACTTCCCCACCACGGTGATCTTTGAGTTCACCAAGGAGCCAAACGAGACCTTCAGCATCGGGCGCTGCGTGGCTGCCGTCGCCGAGAGCCAGCTGGCCAAGGAGCTGGGGCCCTCGGCGCCTTTCCAGCCGTACCAGGCCAGCCTCCAGCGCCCCATCACCGTCGTCACCGAGGATGGTGTCCTCCCCGACAGGTGGGTGGTGGGGTCACCGGCTGCCATCCTGCACGGGGGGTCCTGGCTGTGCTCCGGCTGGGGCGAGGCTCAGCTCCTTGGGACACGGCTGTGTGGTGCTCCGGGACTGAGCTTCATCAGGAGAAAGGGTTCTGGGGAGACCTTAGAGGAGCTTCCAGTATGGAAAAGGGCTCCAGGAGAGCTGGGGAGGGGCTCTTGATCAGGGAGCACAGGGATGGGATGAGGGAATGGTTTTGAGCTGGAAGAGGGGAGATTGAGATGAGATCTTGGGCAGAAATGTTTTGCTGTGAGGGTGGGGAGGCCCTGGCCCAGGTTGCCCAGAGCAGTGGTGCTGCCCCATCCCTGGAGGGGTTCCAGGCCAGGTTGGATGGGGTTTGGAGCCCCTGATCCAGTGGGATGTGTCCCTGCCCATGGCAGGGGTGGAAATGGATGGGCTTTGAGGTCCCTTCCAACCCAAACCATGCCATGGTTCTATGATCCCCGTGTGACAGCTGGTGACAGCAGGGCTGAGGACACCCTGCTTGCCAGGGCTGTGGGTGGGCACAGCCTGAGGGGAGCCCAGCCCTGCGGCACCACTGTCGCCTCCACCCAGATACCAGAAAGATGAATTGGAGAGGGAAATCCCGCTGGGCACCTACCAGTACCCAAAGAGCCTCAAGGACACAATCCTGCTTGGACCGAACACCAGTGCCAGCTCCAACTGGTCTGCCATGCGGTGAGTCCTCAAGTTTTGGCCTCAAGCTGCACGAGGGGAGGTTTGGATTGGATATTGAGAACAATTCCTTTACTAACAGAGTTGGGAAGCCCTGGCAGAGGCTGCTCAGGGCACAGATGTGGTCTCCATCCCTGGAGGGGTCCAGGAACCATGTGGCCGTGGCACTTGGGGACGTGGTTTAGTCAGCACGGTGGGGTTGGGCTGGTGTTGGAATTGATGATCTTAGAGATCTTTTCCAACCTTAATGATTCTATGAGTGCTGCAGGATGGGTGCTTGGCCCTGCACCTCCCACCCGTTGCCCCTTGGCCAAGGTGTCACTGGGCCACAGCGATATCTCTGCTGCCTGCAGGTCGCTGCTGGAGGCTCCTCTGCAGGCAGAGAACTACCAGCAGAAGTTCCAGCTGCTGCTTCACCTGGAGGAGATCCAGATGGAGGTGGACATCCGGCGCTATGACATGCAGGATGTGGCCATGGTGCAGGACAAGGAGCTGCTGGTCCTTGATGTGCGTAGGAGGAGCCGAGGGGATGGGAGTGGGGCTCCCCGGGCACCCACTGTCACACGGGTGGTTCGGCACAGGTCCCTGGTGTGGCCGAGAACCGCCCGTCCGTGCTGAAGGGGGACCACCTCTTCGTCCACCTGAGCAGCGAGCGGGACCGCTCCCCGCTCGTCCAATTCAAGGGCTACGTGCACAGCGTGGAGTGCGAGAAGGTCAGGCTGGGCTTCTCCTCCAAGTGAGTGGTGTCCAGCCCCGGCCGGGCTGGTAGGGCCACAGCGGCCCCGCTCGGATGCACCCAAGACTGGGTATGGGCTGGATGGGATGAGGGGAACATCCCCGTGCCCTGCTCCCACCGCTCCTTCCCAGGCTGCTAAAGAGGTTTGTGAACAACCTGCGGTTCGACGTGACCTTCACCTTCAGCCGGCTGCCGCTGCAGGTGCAGCACCGGGCTGCAGCGCTGGCCATGCAGCACGGCTTGTCCAGCATCCTCTTTCCCTCCGGCTCCTGCCAAAGGTCCCTCTTCACGGGCACCTTCCAGCCCCGGTGAGTGGAGGGGATGGGATGGGTGAGGATGGGGACTGGCACGCTCAGCCTCTGCTCCCGCAGGTGGTTCGACCGCAAGCTGCTGGCGAACGAGGAGCAGTGCAGGGCCGTGACACACATCGTGACAGGGATGTCCAGGCCAGCCCCATATCTCATCTTCGGCCCCCCTGGCACCGGCAAGACCGTCACGCTGGTGGAGGCCATCAAGCAGGTGAGCAGCCAGCACCCAGATCCAACCCCGCGCACCGCTGCCCATCCTGACCCATGGATGGATGGATGGATGGGGCTCAGCGCCATTGCTCTTTCCTTGCCCGTAGGTCTGGACGTGCTTCAAGGACGCCCGGATCTTGGCGTGCGCCCCTTCTAACAGCGCCGCGGACCTGCTGTGCCAGCGCCTCCTCAAGGACTTCCCCCCCCGGTACATCTACAGGCTCATCGCCACCTCCAGGAACTATAACGATGTGCCTGCCGACATCAGGGTACGTCCCTGCCCGCCGTCACATGGCACAGCGGGGCTGGTGACCCCGGTGATGCCAGGATCTCACCGAGCACCTCTTTTTCAGCCCTGCTGCAACTGGGACGACAGGCAGAGCTGCTACGTGTACCCCAGCAAGAAGTACCTGGGGTGCTATCGGATCATCATCACCACGCTGGTGACAGCAGGAAGGTGGGAGCACCTGAGATTGTCCCCGCTGCCCACAGCGGGTGGACCCAGGGGCTGTGTCGGGGTCAGGGGTGCAGCAGGGAGGAGAAGGGGAAGCAGGGGGACCCCTCATCGGCAGGAGGAGGAGGAGGAGGAGGGGAGGAAGGCTGGCCAGATGGGGCAGGGATGCCAAGGCAGCCTTGTCCACCTCTCCCCCAGGCTGGTGTCGGCCAACTTCCCCCCAGGGTTTTTCTCCCACGTCTTCATCGACGAGTGCGGCCAGGCGGTAGAGCCCAGAAGCGTGGTTGCCATCGCGGGTGAGTGGCCTCGGAGACCTTCATCTCCGCGTGGCCTGGAGACCGACTCTGTCCCCTCACTGAGCTCCCCCTGTGCCCAGGGCTCCTGAGCGCCATGGACCAGGAAACCAACCCCAACGGGGGGCAACTGGTGCTGGCAGGAGACCCCCAGCAGCTGGGCCCTGTCCTGAGGTCGCCGCTGGCCATCGAGCACGGCTTGGGTGAGCGGGGAGAGGGGTGGGAGCGCTGCCGGCGCTGGAGCCAAGGAGCGGCGCAGGGAGCCACAGGGTCTCGCTGGGCGCAGGCACATCGCTGCTGGAGAGGCTGATGCTGCACAACCCCCTGTACAAGAAGTCGAGCGATGGATACGACCCTCAATTTGTCACCAAACTGCTCTGGAACTACAGGTGGGGATGAGGCTGCTCTGCCGATTGCGGTCGGTGCCGGATTAATGTGTGCACCCTGGGTTCCGGCTCCAGCAGATGCAATGGGTGATACCCACCTTTTGCATCAGGGTTGGGGCTTTGAGCGCCCTGATCCAGTAGGAGGGGTCTCTGCCTACGGCAGCGGTTGGAACTGGGTGGGCTTTAAGGTCACTTTCAACCCAATCCATCCCATGACTCTGTGTCCTGCCTCTGCCAGGTCCCATGAGGCCATCCTCAGGATCCCCAACGAGCTCTTCTACGACAGTGAGCTGAAAGCCTGCGAGAGCAACGAGCTCGATGTCCGCAGTCTGTACTGTGACTGGGAGGAGCTTCCCAAAAAAGTGAGGGGGAAGCAGGGAAGGGGCCCCTGGGCAAAGCTCCAGGCTGCAGGTGGAGCAGAACCCAACTCTTTCCACCTCCAGGGCTTCCCCATCATCTTCCATGGGGTTTGCGGGGAAGACCAGAGAGAGGCCAAGAGCCCCTCGTTCTTCAACACGGCTGAGATCGAGGTGCTGCTCCACTACCTCAAGAAGCTGCTGCAGAGCCAGGGCAAGGGGGGCTGCCCCACCGTCTCACCCAAGGAGGTTGGCATCATCTCTCCCTACAGGAAGCAGGTATGGGACACAGCTCCGGGGACGAGGATGGGGATGGAGAGGCACTGGGATGGACATACAGCCCCAGGGCTGGCACACGAGAATGGCTCCGTGGTGGCTGGACAGTGCTGTGTGCTTCCTCCAGGTGGAAAAGATCCGGAAAGCCATCACCTCCCTGGACCCCATCCTGCGGGCGCTGACGGACATCCACCTGCTGAAGGTACACCCCTGGGTGCAGGGGAGAGACCCCCACCAGCCCACGGGTGCTCCCTGGCCCCTCACCTGCTCTCCACGTCCCAGGTGGGGTCCGTGGAGGAGTTCCAGGGCCAGGAGCGGCGCATCATCCTCATCTCCACCGTGCGCAGCTGCAGCGAGTACCTCCAGCTCGACCAGGACTTCAGGCTGGGCTTCCTCAAGAACCCCAAGGTCTGATGCTGCCCCGAGCAGACCCCTCAGCATCCCATTCCCCCTCAGTGTCCTGCTGCGAGTGCTCAGTGCCGGTACCCACCTGAGGCTGGGGAAGCAGGGCAAAACCCTCACTTTTCTTCTCTTTTCAGAGGTTCAACGTGGCCATCACCAGGGCCAAAGCTCTGCTGATTGTGGTGGGGAACCCAACTGTGCTCAGCAAGGACCAGCACTGGCAGAGGTGAGCCTGGTCCCCTCGCAGACAATGCTCGCGGGCACCTGGCCGTGCCCAGCGCTACGGAGGCGGCGAGGCTGCTGCAGGCAACGGTCTTGTGGCCACCTCTTGCCCATCGCCACTGTCTCTGCACCCACAGGTTCCTCAGGTACTGCCAGGAGCAGGGAGGCTACACGGGCTACCCCTACGAGGACGAGAGCCTGGCAGAGGACGGCCTCACCGCCAACCTCCAGGCGCTGCACCTCAGCGAGTAGCAGGATGGTGAGCGGCGCTGGGAGCTGCCAGGGAGCTCGGTGAGGAGCAGCCGTGTGGTGGGTTTGTGTGCACGAGGGATGCCGAGAGGTTTCTCCTCAGCAGGGTGGCCTCAAGTTGCACCAGGCGAGGTTCAGATTGGACATCAGGAACTATTCCTTCACCAAAAGGGTTCTCAGCCACTGGTAGAGACTGTCCAGGGAGATGGTTGATTCCCCATCCCTGGACAGGGTTAAAAGAGAGGGAGATGAGGTGCTCAGGGATGGTTTAGTAGTGGACAGGTACTGTTGGACTTGACCTTGAAGGTCTTCTCTAACGTAGAGATTCTATGATTCCTGCAGCTCAGCATGTCAGGGTTCAGGACAGGCTCCCACCCGTCTGCCTGTCCCCTCTCGAGTCAGGGAGCAACTCTGGCGTGGGGTTTCTCTGCAGGAAACCCACCTGGGGAAGGAGGACAAGCCCCGTGGAGCTCCAGCACCCTCAGCCTGCCCTGGGCCACCAGCAGCCACCTGCTCATCCTCTTCCTCGGTCTTGGGGTGCTCAGTGCTCTGTGCATCCCCGTACGAATGGGGCTGAGCCCACTGGGAACGGGGTCCTGCCAGCATCCAGAGCACAGATCTGGGGGGAACCACATCTCCTCGCAGAGCGGGACCACCCCTCTCCATTTTAAACAGCTTTTGGGACAGCCATGGAAGACCAGTTCCCTGTGACCGGTCCCACCGTCTGATGAATGATTTAAGCACGAGTCTGGCCTCCGAGCAGCATCCCCAGGTGCGTGGGGAGCCCCCCCAGCAGGCTCCTGGGCTCCCCGCTCCCACAGCCGGCACCATTCATTTGCTTTCCCTGGAATAAATGTTTAAGAGAAAAGCAGTGTGTGGATGCCGGGTCCCCTGGGCTGGGGCTGCCAGAGCAGCGACGGGCTCGCTGCAGCCCAGCACCCATCACACCGAGGGCTGCGTATGGCTGGGGATGCTCTCATCCAGCCCTTCCCACAGCTGCTGCTCCCTGGCTTTTACTCCAGGAATAAGCCCTGATGCTGCTCCGGCGGTGAAACCAGAGGGGCTGGGGGCTGCGCAAGCCGCCAGGAGCAGCGCGGGCGAGCGCAGGGGCTCGAAGGACAGCCCAGATGGCATGCAAACGGCGTTACTGTTACTAAAATACCAGTTTGCGTTTATTCCCCCAATTAGGCAATTCCATTTACCGGTGCTGAGTCCGTGACCGAACGCAGACTTGAAGGCATCACTGGCAGAGCTGGGCAGAGGAGCTGCCCCAGCGCAGGGCCCGGGAGCGGAGCACTCCGGCCAACTGAAAGCTGCCCTGGGTGTGAGCCGGTACAAAACGGCACGTGGGGAGTGGGCAGAGAGCAGCCAAGGGCCCAGCAGACCCCACACGGGAGCTGCGGGCATCTCCCGGAGCTGGGGAGGGAGAGCAAACACCACGGCAATCCCCACAGGAGAGACAAACCCAAGGAGATTGGGTAGAAAACAGGTGACGCCGAGAGCTATGCCAATGCCCAGCCTGTAGAGAGCAGAGGAAACCGAAGGCTGACCCCTCATGGCCCTGGGGTCGCACAGGGACATCCCACGGGCTTGGGTGGCAGCTCTTGCGTGGAGAGTTCAGGGCAGGTACTGGCACCACAAGGTCCCGCTTTGGCGCTTGCCGGCGCTCCCTCCCCGCGCGGCGCAGGGATGCCGGCACAGGCGGCTCCTCCCGGCCCGCGGGGCCGCTCAGAGCAGCGGGCAGCCTCTGCGCTTCTTGTTCTTGCGGACCTGCAGGCCGGCGCGCGTGGCCATCTCAAAGACCTCCCGCACGCCCTCCTTCGTCTTGGCTGAGCACTCGAGGTAGCCGAAGGCATTGACCCTGTTGGCCATGTCCCTCCCTTCCTCCGGCTTCACCGGCTCCTGGAAAGGATTCAAAAGAGGGTTCAGAAACATCACCAGAAAACAGCAGCAAGAGCCCAGTGCTCGCCCTTGAGGCACCCAGCCCTTGGTGCCAGGGTCCGGCACGGCAAAGGGAGCTCCAGCAAGGCAGCACTGGGAGAGGCTGCCCCTACCTGCTTCATCTTCGCCAGCTCGCGCCGCGTGTGCTCGTCGTTCCGCAGGTCCTTCTTGTTCCCCACCAGGATGATGGGCACGTTGGGGCAGAAATGCTTTACCTCAGGCGTCCACTTCTCGGGGATGTTCTCTGCAACGAGCACATGTGGAACCCCCTGCGCCAAGAGGCTGCTGCCCCCCAGCCTCCTCGTGGCCACGGGAACCAGCGCTGGGTTTTTCCCATGGGAATGGAGGAGCTCACCCCATGGCATCCTTCTCTCCCATCACCTCTGCCAAGCCAGCAGGCTCCCAAGGCTTTCCTGGAGCGCGTGCAAAGCCAGGACGATGAAGGGGAGGGACCGGCACCCCCAGAGGGATGGCATGGGGGCTTCCCAGATGGTTTAGCAGCAGCACCCAAGCCTGTGGGACCCCCCAGGTTCCTCCTTGCCCCTGGCGCCCTACCGAGGCTATCCGGGCTGTCAATGGAAAAGCACATGAGGATGACATCTGTGTCCGGGTAGGAGAGGGGCCGCAGCCTGTCATAGTCCTCCTGTCCTGCCGTGTCCCACAGTGCCAGCTCCACCTGGGATGGCAAAGAGACGCAGCTCAGCAGGCCAGCAGCAAGCGAGTTTATCTTCCTCAGGTACAGCCGTGGTCTTCCTCAAAGCAGATCACATTCACGGTGACCCAGGAATGTGGGAGACACGGGGCTCCCCAAATGCTGTGGGTGCCTCTGAGTTGTGCAGACCAACCCACACGGCAGCACTGCCCGCGCCCGATCACGGGAGCGAAGGGACGGGAACAGCCCTGGCATCCCAGGATGGTCCTTACCTGCTTCCCATCTACCTCTATGTCAGCAATGTAGTTCTCAAACACAGTCGGAACGTAGACCTCGGGGAACTGGTCCTTGCTGAACACGATCAGCAGACACGTCTTCCCGCAGGCACCGTCTCCCACGATCACCAGCTTCTTCCTGATGGCTGCCATCACTGCGGGGACACGAGCGGGTGAGCGGGACAGAGCACCCCGTGTCCCATAGTCTCTCACACAACCACCCAGGAGGGCGTCAGACACGGGCACCGCAGCACATGGCTTCGTGAGCAGCGGTGACCACCAGGACAGAGGTTCACCCACTCCTCTCTGATGCCCCAGCCATGGTGACCGCAGGCAGGGACCTCATGCGGACGATGGATGCTCTGCCTCACCCACCCTGCCGAGAAGCCAGGATGCCATCCCAGCCATCCATCCCCTCCCACGCCGGTTCTCTCACTGTGCCACCACCCCAGGCTTTGCTGACGACCTCGGCGTCACACGCACCCGCTGGTTTTATTTCAAATAACAAGTTCTTCAGGGCAGAAACTGCACTCTCAGTCTCACCTGCACATGGTCACCAGCTCCCAAATAATCCATCAGGAGCAGGAACGTGCTAAGATGAGATCTTGGAGGTTCAGTTGAGCACGACTTGCGTGCCTGGCACCTGATGCCGGGCTGGCCCCATCCCAGCCTGTTTGACAGAGGAGCCTTTGCCACAAAACTGCTGGGAGCTGACGCTGGCACGAGGGGCAGGAGAGGCTGTCAGCCCTCGCTCAGCAAAGAGCCAAAATCCCGTAGTAATGTGGGCTGCTTTCTGTCCTGAGCAATGAAGATGCAGTCCTAGAAGCAAAACTATGCCTTCACATCCCTGAGTTTCGAAGGGAGATTACCTCCGTGTCTGGGAATTGCCTAGGACGATGCCATGCCCCAAAAATCTTTCCCGTCCCCAGCTTCCCAGATACTCCAGTCCCAAGAACCGGACCCACTCCGCACACACCCAGGAGTTGCTCCCCATCCTCCAGGGCTGGACGGGGCTTTGAGCCCCCTGATCCAGTGGGACGTGTCCCTGCCCATGGCAGGGGGTGGGACTGGATGGGCTTCCATCCAAGGTCCCTTCCAACCCAAGTTCCATGATTTCACCAGGGCACAAACACAGCCGTTAACAAAGGGTTGGACTTTCCCGGGCACTCACACTCACACCGTCCTCAGGAATGAAAGGAAGGGAAAGAGAAAAATCTGAGTAAGGCTGCATCATAATTAGCTGCAAGTAAAGGATTACGAAATTAGACGCAGCGCTCACTTGCATTTCAAAGCAGCCTGAGGAGAGCTCCTCTCATCTGCATACTTAGCAGGTCACCGCTAAGCTCCTGCCTGGAGGAAAATCCCCAGGCCAAAATCCAACATAAGCCTCAGGAACTACCCCAGCTCTCACTAATCCAACCACGGCTGGGGCAGGAGAGACAACAGTTTCACCCAAATCCAGGCTGGACCCGCGTAGCCCCAAATCTTTGCGAAGTGCAAATACTTTGGCTCGGGAATGGTTTGTGGCTGCTGAGACCTATGGAGCCATTAATAAAATTAGTAAAGCAGCACTCGTAAGGTGAGAAGAGAGAGGACAAAGGGCTGTGTCTGGCAGGATCTGGCACTCCCTGACCAGAAGCTTCGGGTTCCGCACACGTCCCAGCGGAGCAGGACATCTACAGAGAGGGTCACCACATTCGTGCAACACTAAATCGTGGCCAATGTCCTGGTGAGTGTCTTGGGAATCGAGGACTCTCGTGCAGCATTAACATTGGGTGTCCAAAGGGCCCCACTGCCATGGGGTGACCATGGGGGGAGCCTCCCGGCACAGCTCCCATCCCCTTTCCATGTGCTTTCCTGCTCCTTCCAGCCCCTGATGGCCCAGGGATACCCACAGCCCCAGGCACAGGCAGCCAGGAGCTCATCCCAAGGAGACGCAACATTTCTGCTATGGAGGCAGCCAAAAGGGCCAGGGGAGCCCGCTGTCGCCTGCCCACTTGAGGAGGGAAAGCTCTGGAGGACCCTATATCCCTGCGGATACATCAAATGCATCACCCCCGCTGCACACCAGCCTTCTCCTCCGACCAACGGCTCGTCCTCTCTCCAGCCACCATCTCCACAGCATGGAACAAGGAGAGCTCATGGACAAAGAAGCTTATTTACCGAGACGGAAAGTTCCTTTGCCCACAGCAAAACGCGACTTGCGACTCTGTATCGCAAAGGCGAACGGAGGAAGAAAGGCGGTGTGGGACACGCCGCTATCTAATCCACATACGCAGCAGGAGATACATCTGCAGCGCAAAGGACAAACAGCCCACTCCCAGGCAGACGCGGAGACCTGCCTGTGCCCGGTCTGCCAGGCATCACACCCAAACCAAAACCAACCGGAGTGGCAGAGCACAGGGAAGCAAACAGCCCCGCACGGCTGCCTGCACAGCCTCGCGGCGAGGAGGGCGGTAGATCATAGAATCACAGGGTGGTTTGGGTGGGAAGGAACCTTTACAGGTCATCAGTCCAACCCCCAGTGCTCCAAAGTCAGAGCAGAGTCACCGCACCCAGCGCTCCTTCCCGTGTCCACCCTGGGCCAGGATGGCTCTGGGCGTGAGACGCCGAGCGGTGACTCAGTAGGCAGTGTCCCCACCCAAAATCTCAGCTCCCTCCATTCCATTACTCACGAGAGCGGCTCAGAAATAGCTCATTGCTGATCCCGACCTGGCGTGGGAAGGCGAGCGGGGTGAGGAGGCTGCGATCACTGGGTGCCTCGGCCACCGGCTGGGCTGCCCTGGTCCAAGCCCTTGCCCTGCGAGCCAGCACCAGTTCCCGGGGGGACTCTGCTCCAAGAGAGATGAGCTCCTCTGCCAGGGAAAGCTCTGCTGCTCAGCAGGATGAGGCCAGTCCCTGGGACAGGAACGCCTGGTGTGAAGGGCTTAACGCTGTCCCCGGATTGCGAAGTGATAAAGGAGAGGGGAAAACGTCATGATAATTTCACAGAATCACAGAATCACAAGGTTGGAAAGGACCCATTGTATCATCGAGTCCAACCATTCCTAACACTCCCTTAAACCATGTCCCTCAGCACTTCATCCACCCGTTCCTTAAACACCTCCAGGGAAGGCGACTCGACCCCCTCCCTGGGCAGCTGTTCCAGTGCCCCATGACTCTTACTGTGAAGAATATTTTTCTGATATCCAACCTGACCCTCCCCTGACGGAGCTTCAGGCCATTCCCCCTTGTCCTGTCCCCTGTCACTGGGGAGAAGAGCCCAGCTCCCTCCTCTCCACAACCTCCTTTCAGGCAGTTGTAGAGAGCAATAAGGTCTCCCCTCAGCCTCCTCTTCTCAAGGCTCTCTCAGCCGCTCCTCGTCAGACGTTCTCCAGCCCCTCACCAGCTTCGTTGCTCTTCTCTGGACACACTCCAGAGCCTCAACATCCTTCTTGTGGTGAGGGGCCCAGAACTGAACACAGTATTCAAGGTGTGGTCTCACCAGTGCCGAGTACAGAGGGAGAATCCCCTCCCTGGACCTGCTGGTGACCCCATTTCTGATCCAAGCCAAGATGCCGTTGGCCTTCTTGGCCACCTGAGCACACTGCAACCCAAAAGGACACAGTCGTCCACAGCCATGGAAATTCCGAGTTTAAGCTCTGCCAAGCATTAAGCATCTCGAGTCACACAGCACAAGCTGCGCAGCCACCCTGGCGATGCAACCTGGCTCGTCCAGCAACCGCGGCTCTGGGGCGTGAGGGTGCCTGGCTGGAGATGCCTCCTGCTCGGTCAAAGGGGATAACAAAGGGGAGCAGCCACTTTGTGCCATCACCTCGTCCAGAGCGGCACCGCCGAGCTCCCATGTCTGGAGCAGCACCCGTTGCTGCGGGCAGGATGGGGCCACGCCGGGACGCCAGCCTGGTTTAGTCTGTGCCACCGCTGCCGGCAGTGCCCACGCTGACCACACCAACCTCCTCCTCCTCAGGCGGCTCCTTCCCAAGAGCCAAGAAACGGCAAAATGAGGGCTAATGGCCCTGCTCCGCTTTCCAAGCAGTCGTCCTGAAGTCACCACCATAAAAGCAGCTGGAGCTCCAGGACAGCCCCTGTCTTATTGGCCTCTCCCAGCTTTGTGCCTCAAAATGTGAAAAGTTCCTGCTGAGCAGGAAACGGGGAATTCCTCTGGCAGCAGGGGCTGCCAGGAGAGCTCAGGAAACGGCAGAGGAAGATATTAACGCTTTGAAGGAAGCATCACACTAGGGACAGAAATCCATCCACTAACCTCTCCTTGGTGCGCTCAAGCTCCTGGAGCCAACAGAGGGGTTTTGTTCCACAGCAGGAATTCCTCAAGTGCTGCAGCTTGACTGAGGGACCCACCCTGGCAGGACCTGTCACACCACCTCCCAGCAAAACCAGCTGGATTTCTGCTCGGCCCACAGCCCTGGCGGGAGGCAAAACCCTGGGCAGGGACATTCCCCAGTGCAGCAGGACCAGCTCCACACACACACCAGACCCCAACCAATGTCCCAGGTCCCCACACCCACCAGACCCCAACCAATGTCCCAGGTCCCCACACCCACCAGACCCCAACCAATGTCCCAGGTCCCCACACCCACCAGACCCCACCAATGTCCCAATCTCTGGCCAAAATCTCCCTTTATCCAGAAAAAGCACAAGAGAGTGGAGCAAGAAGGAGGGCCAAGCCTCCAGCCAGCACTTCTGTAGCCACCAGCGTTGCCCTGGTGATAATCTTTTTGCTGTGAGGGTGGGGAGGCTCTGTCCCACGTTGCTCAGCGAAGCTGTGGCTGCCCCATCCCTGGAGGTGCTCAAGGCCACGCTGGATGGGGCTCGGAGCCCCTGATCCAGTGGGAGGTGGAATTGGATGGGTCCCTTCCAACCCAAACCATTCCATCTTTCTATGATGTTGGCTGGAGCCGAGAGACCGGACCTGGGGCTCATGTTCTTGCCACCAAGCATCTCCTGACAGACCTCCTGTCAGATGATTAGGAAACACTTCTCCATACTGGCAGTGCTCTGGTCACTCCCCTCAGACTGCAGCCCCCTCACCTCCCATCCCACCCGGACCCTCGGCACCGCTACGCAACCACCGAAGGAAAACCACTCCATGAACAGAGTGAGACCTTTCTGGCTCTGTTCTCTGCATCTTCAGCTCTGCTAACTTCTCCAATGTTAAAACAGAAGCATCCAAGTTTTCATTTAACCTCTTTGGGAAGGAGTCGAGCTAAAGCAGCACAGAGCGGGCTCAAACTGAGAACCACCACGGAGCACATAACTGGATTTCAAACACCCCAAACCCTACACCTGCGGCTCGGGCTGTGCAAGCGGGAACACACACCGGACCTATGGGAGCTCACCACCTCCTGAGAGCACAGAACACCAGCAGGGAACACAGAAAGTGTTTTCTAACCAGCGCGGCCAAGGAAGAGCTGTCTCCGCTTCTAAACATGGTTCTGTGTGTGCACGGGGCTCGCCGGCGCGTGGGACAGGACGCCGGAGTGGCACCACTGGGCAAACTAGAGCCGATTTGGATGGCCATTGGCCAGCGCTGCCGGAGCCCCATGGCTCCCGGATCCCACCGGCACGAGCAGGGAGCCCTACCGAGGCGTGCAGCAAGGCAGCAGCTGCCCCCAGATCAACTGGAAGGGGACACAATGACCGAGACACATGGGTCACTGGCAGGAATCACCAGCGAGAAGCCCTGCAGAGGTGTTTCGCGGTTGTGGCTGTAGGATTCATTGGCACGGCTGCTGCAAGGGGAAGAAAGTAAACTTCCAACTTCCAATTTGACAAGTAGACCCATCAAGAGGGATTTAATTTGCTGAGATAGCTAAACCATGGCCAAGGAAGTCCAGGGCAATGTCCTGGCAAGTATCTCAGGAATCAGAGGGACTCATGCAGAAGAAGAAAGTAAGTTCCAAAAGAGTTGGAAGCGAAGAGCAATGACAAAAGGAAATGTGAGACCAGGGCAGAACTTGGGCTCTGAGCTCTCAGGCAATGGCAGCTTCGAGTCCATCAAACTGGTTTTGGCACAGCAACTGGAATTTCATGCTGGCACAGCCCCCAAGCAGCACTAAGAAGACCAGGCATCATCCCAACCACTGCCAGCACCTGGAAGACAACCTGCACCCACCACAACATCGCTCCCGCTGCTCAGAAGCACCTCATCCCGCCAGCCACCAAAGCCAAATCAACCCGGCAGAAAGGAAAACGCTTGTGTTTACCCCAGGAAACTGCCTGAAACCTTCTCAGACCTAGACCTGCCACATCCACATGAGAAGCCACCCTCAAACAAAGGATCTCTAGCTCAGTGCTGCAGTTTTGAGTCTGATAGTTATATTTTCTGCCACTGTGAGCCGTTCCTTGGCCGCAGTCAGGTCGGACAGCCGGGGTTTGCAGTGCGCTCCAGCACAGCAGCGACTGCCCGGAGCCAGAGTCAGAGCAGAGCAGCCAAGCTGGCTTGTTTTCATTGCTAAATCCCCCAGAAACGTCCACAAGCCAAACAGAGACAGGGACTTGGAGCAGAAGAATTTTAAAGCCTAAACAAGGCTTGAACCACAAGCTGCGTGGGAACGCGCTGCCTGCCCTCACCTCCCTTCCACAGGACATCATGCTGTGCTCTTATTTCACCTCCCACGGAAGCGACGGCATTCCCAAACTCACGGCACTACAAAGCGGCTCGAGAAACTTTCCCATAGTATCCCCCAATTCCATAGCTGCCGGTACCCGAGCAATGCCCGACTGCCACTGCCCCCGGACCGGTCAATATTTGCTAATATATTCCTTACTCCTCATGCCAATCCAGTACAAACAGTGCGTTAGGAGGTGAGCGCGGGCAAAAACTCGATAACACGCCGGAAGACAGTAACTTGGCTTATTTTCCACTTAAAAACACGTTTCCCTGGAGAAGCTGGAGCTGTCAGTAGCTCAATTCAATTGAAGATCCATCAAATCCACCCCCCTTAGCCTTTAGCTCTGCCACTTGTAGCTGGGAAGGACGAGCTGAACATAAACCGAAACCGCTTGGACATCAAAAAGCACTTGGAAAAATAAGAATCCAATGCAACTGGTCCCCATGAGACGCAGCCGACCCAAAGCCGCTGCCTCTCCGTCTCCAGTTCCACCACCCGGACACGGTGCCGGGGTGCTGGGGGGCTCAGCCGTGTCCCTGCTCCCCGCATGGATGCGCCCCATGGAGCGACCCGAGCATCACGGGGGCTGAGCCAGGATTTCGGGGATCTGGCGGCTGCTGGGGAAGACTTGGCCGCCGGTTCGTGCTGGAAAGAGCGGCGCAGTCATGGTTTTGGAATGCTCCCGTGCTCTGAAGACATTACACAATTATTGCTCCCTCCCCGCGAGCCCCTCTAAAGTAAATGTTTAAAAATGAGCTCAGCTGGAAGCAAAGGGAGCATTTTGCCTTTTTTTTTCTGAAGAAAACATGTCGCGGCCACTCTGGGAGTGAGGCGACGCGCAGGGATGCTGCCAGAGCGGGGATGTGAGGAGCGATGGTGGGATGGGGCGGCAGCCTCTGGCTCTCACCCCAGCTGGGCGACACCCGTGGGTCGGGGTCCCCTCAAGCAATGGCCCACGGTGGCCAAATGCCACTGGCCCATCCCTGCCCCACACCCAGGGACCCCCACCCTGTCCCGGGCACACCCATCCCATTCCATCCCAGCCCATCCCATCCTGGCTGCAGCATCCACCACCCACTCCAGCCTCCCCCGCAGCCGCTCGGACCCCACAGCCCACCAGGAACCCGGACACCAGTTATCCCAGACCCCACCAGTAACCCCCTACCTCTATCAGTAACCCCACACTCCAGTTCCCCAAGGCACAACCAGTAACCTCAGCTCCCAGTTCCCCCAGTCCCCTCCAGCAACCCCAGACCCGAGCGGTAACGCCCCACCTCGGTACCCCCAGACACAACCAGTAACCCCAGCTCCCTGTTCCCCTAGTCCCCACCAGTAATACCCCGCCCCAGTTCTCCCAGTCCCCACCAGTAACTTCACATCCCAGTTCCCCCAATCTCCACCAGTAATCCCAGTCCCCACCAGCAACCTCACATTCCAGATCCCCCAGTTGCCACCAGTAACCTCACACTCCAGATCCTCCAGTCCTCACCAGTAAACCCAGTTCCCACCAATAACCTCACACTCCCATTCCCCCAGTCTCCACCAGTAACCTCAGCCCCTAAATCCCCAGTCCCCACCAGTAATGCCCCACCCCAGTTCCCCCAATTTCCACCAGTTCCCCTAGTCCCCACCAGTAACCTCACACTCCAGATCCTCCAGTCTCCACCAGTAACCTCACACTTCACATCCCCCAGTCCCCACCAGTAACCCCACTTCCCACCAGTAACCTCACACTCCAGTTCCCCCAGTCTCCACCAGTAACCTCACATTCCAGTTCCCGCCAGTAACCCCAGTTCCCACCAGTAACCTCACACTCCAGTTCCCCCAGTCTCCACCAGTAACCCCAGCCCCTAGATCCCCCAGTCCCCACCAGTAATGCCCCACCCCAGTTCCCCCAATCTCCACCAGCTCCCCCAGTCCCCACCAGTAATATCACACTCCAGATCCTCCAGTCCCCACCAGTAACCTCACAGCCCAGTTCTCGCAGCCTCCCCCCGTGCTCCCAGTCTCCCCCAGCTCCCAGTGCCCCCAGTTCCCCCAGCTCCCAGTGCTCCCAGTCTCCTGCAGCTCCCAGTGCTCCCAGTGCACCCAGTTCCCCCAGCTCCCAGCGCTCCCAGTTTCCCCAGCTCCCAGTGCCCCCAGTCTCCCCCAGCTCCCATTGCCCCCAGCCTCCCCCAGCTCCCAGTGCTCCCAGTTCCCCCAGCTCCCAGTGCTCCCAGTGCACCCAGTTCCCCCAGCTCCCAGCGCTCCCAGTTCCCCCAGCTCCCAGCGCTCCCAGTTTCCCCAGCTCCCAGTGCTCCCAGTTCCCCCAGCTCCCATTGCCCCCAGCCTCCCCCAGCTCCCAGTGCTCCCAGTTCCCCCAGCTCCCAGTGCTCCCAGTCTCCCCCAGCTCCCAGTCTCCCCCAGCTCCCCCAGTCTCCCCCAGCTCCCAGTGCTCCCAGTTCCCCCAGTCCCGCACCTCTCTCGGCCGCTCCCGCCGCGGTTCGGGCGGTTCCTCCCCGTCCCGGGGCCGCGCGAGGGGCGGGGCCGGGCGGGATGGTTTCCCCTCAGCATCCGCTCCGTGGCCGAGAGGGGCCGGACCGAGCCGGGACAAACCGAACCGAACCGAGCGGAGCCGAGCTAGGAGAAACCGAGCCGGGAGAAACCGAGCCGAACCGAGCAGAGCCAAACCGGGAGAAACCGAGCCGAACCGCGCAGAGCCAAGAGAAACCGAGCTGAACCGAGCAGAGCCGAATCGGGAGAAACTGAGCTGAACCGAGCAGAGCCAAGCCGGGAGAAACCGAGCCAAACCGAGCTGGGAGATACCGAGCTGAACTGAGCTGGGAGAAACCAAGCCAAACCAAGCGGAGCTGAGCTGGGAGAAACCGAGCCGAACCAAGCAGAGCCGAGCTGGGAGGAACTGAGCCAAACCGAGCAGAGCCGAGCTGGGAGAAACCAAGCCGAACTGAGCCGAACCGAGCTGGGAGAAACCGAGCCAAACTGAGCGGAGCTAGGAGAAACCAAGCTGAACCGAGCCGAGCAGAGCCAAGCAGAGCAGAACCAAACAGAACCAAGCAGAGCCAAACCCAGCCAAGTAGAGTGGAGCCAAACCAAACAGAACCAAACTGAGCCAAGCAGAAGCAAACTCAGCCAAACAGAACCGAACTGAGCAGAGCTGAACAGAACCAAACTGAGCCAAGCCAAATGGAGCTGAACAGAACCAAGCCGAGCAGAGCCAAACTGAGCCCAATGGAGCCAAACTCAGCTGAGCCAAGCCCAGTTCGGGCAAGCTGAACTAAGCCAAACTGAGCTAAGCCAAACTGAGCTAAGCCAAGCCAAGCTAAGCCAAACTGAGCCAAGCCAAGGCAAACTGAGCTGAGCCAAGCCAAACCAAAGGGTGACGCAGGGCAGTGCCCCCTTACCCTGTGCTGCCCCCGCACCCGCTGCTGCCTCCCCACAACACCCCCGCCAGGGAAAGGCAGCCCCGAGCCCTGGCTCAGCCCCACAAACCACTGCTATTTTAAGGGCTCGGAGATGATTTTTTCTGAACGTATGGAGCCCCAGGCCAGGAGCTGGTTCCAAAGGAAATGTTTCCTTAGTAAAAAGGGAGCCACAGAGGAAGCTTTAAACTCAGCCTCCGCGCCTCGTGCAGCAGCTCCCAGTGACCTGGAAAAGCAGAGCCAGTTCTCAGCCAGCGGCACGAAGAGCATCATTCCGTGCGAACCGGCTGTGGGAACCACGGGTTGAGGGTTCCCACCACGCGTGAGCACCAGGGGTACACCAAGTGACAGCCAGGGGGATGTGGGACAGGAGGGATGCTTCCAGCAGGAAGACCACCCCAAAGGCTGGGGTGGCTGCCGGGACCCCCGGATCTCCAGAGAGGGCTCCTGTCTCCGCACAGTCGTGTCGCAGCAGAGCGCTGCCTCAGCCCCCAGCCAGCCCCACACAGACCAGCAGCAGCTTCCACTCCCCATAGGCGAGGGAGGGATGTTCCATAGGGTCCGGCCAGCGCCAAGGGCACAGGGACAGCAGCTCACATAGCTCTGCCCGGGTATATTCCCTACCAAGCCCGCCTACGTAAATTAATCAGCGCTAATTGACTTTTAGGCAAGTCTTCTTTGCAGGAGCTCTGCAAGAAAGACTTTGAAGTGGGATCGTGACTGGCAAAACCTTTATTTAAACACAGGTTTGCTCCGCAAAGACAGGCTCCCGGTATCACTCCCTGCGGCACAGACGATGGCACCAGGTTCACATCCCACTGGATAAATATCACTTCCCGTGAAGTGCACCCAGTTTATTTACATCTTGCTGATTACAGGAGACAAACAGCATCCATCAAGGGTGACGCCTGACAAGATCTGGCGACAGCAGGACACGAACCACTGGTGCCACGGAGCCCGTCCGAAGCACAAAACCATCACCACGCTGCCAGGACGAGGCCATCCTTCGTGTTTCGGGAGGCTGTAATGCTCTGTTGAGGTCCAGGAAATGCATCCTCCAGGTCAGAGCTATGCGTGATGCAAAACAAGACCCTGCGCAGAACAACTGCTGCTACAGCTCTGCTCAGCACCAGCTCTGAGATCATTAAGGAGAAGGAGGGAGTCGTCTCCCTGCCCCAGTCACAACCAAGCTGCTTTCACCGTGGTTTCCAGCCCCCAGCTAAGCAGATCCACGTCTAAGCTGTTAAGCTTGGCTGAATAAGGCTGCTCTGTGTGCAACTGCAGCTCAGCAGCGGCCAACTCAGAACTGCTCACAAATACAGCCACGTACTCATAGAGACTGACCCCCCCCAAGAGGGGATTTAGACACTTTCCAGCTCAGTTCTCCAGTTAATAATAAATAATTGGCTCAAGAAATGCAGCAGCAATCGAAGACATGAGGAAGGGCAGGGGGGAAAACCCGTGGCACAAGCTCATTCCTTCCCCGGGGCTCTGTGTGCGCCCCAGCATCCCAAAGTGGAGGCCAAGACAAGGTACATGGCTGGAATGAGGGAGTGAGGGGCCGAACAAAGCTGGGATGCTCACCCACCGCTGGGCTTCTGCCGGGCTGAGCATCACCTGGCTGCCAGCAGGGCTTCACCCCGTGCCACAGGTCATCCTCATCCCTGCCCACGGCTCCGACGGCAGCTCCGGTGTCAGTGGTGCAAGTGGCACAGGGTGGGGATGAGGAGACGATGGCAGCAGTGGGCACGTGCTCCTCCAGGTAGGGATCATCACGCACCACTGGAACCACACAGGCACGGGGTGAGGTGCGAGGGACGCAGCGAGCAGCCTTTAGGCTTTTCACAGCAATCAAGAAAGTAGCAGCATGAAAAACATCCTTCAACCCCAGTCCGCGCTCTCCGTCCAAGGCCTTTCCATCTCCATCGGGGCTGGGATGCAGCAGGTGGAGGGGGATGCTCTGGGCAGGAGCACCGACAGAAGCTCCAGGTTTCTTAATCCTCCACTCGTTTGGCTCAGGAAGGGAGCGTTTGGGGAAAAGGTGGCCCCAAGGCTGAGTCCATGTCCTACTCCTCTCCATCCAGGCAAGGAAAGCCAAGCCCCCCTGCCCCAGGGTCATTGGGTATCACGTGTAGTTGCCCGGGCCGCCCAGAGGGATCACGAAGACAGAGATGTCATCGCCAGAGCCCAGCTTGTCGTTAGCCAGCCGCCAGCCCCGCTCCTTCAGCACACCCCTGGACCGCACCACCAGCTCCCGGGCCACCATGGTGTACCTGGGGGGCACAGCACAGCGCGGCTCAGCACCCACACCACACCCTGCGGGCTCCCTCACGGAGCATCCTGTAGTCCCCAGCAAGGAAGGAGAAGCTGGCAGAGCTAGAGGTGCTAGAAAGGGTACTTGGAGAGGAGAGATCCCAGCTCAGACAGGAACATTCAGGAGAGCACTGCATGCAAGAGCATCAGCCCTGAGGACACAGGGATCCACAGGCACAACAGTGCTCCAGGGAGCAAACCGTGGGGAGGTGTCAGACTGCAGGACATGCTCATCCCCTGCCCGCTTGCTGCTCACCTGCACGGGTCGTTGGGCTCATAGCTCATCAGCACCTCCATCACCACGCCAGCCACCTCCTTGTCATCGGTGACATCCCAGAGCCCGTCGGTGCCCAAGACCAGAACGTCATCGGGGCAGTGCTCATACTGCGTGAGGTCGTAAACCCTGACCTGGCAAGCAACAGGGCAAGACGCGAGGGTGAGGGGCAGAGAGGCAGAGGAGGCTCCCGTCGCACCATGGATCTGGTCACCGTGACCAGTTCCAGCTGCTGCAGGAACCCCCGGGCACGGAGCGGCTGGCAGCTGGGCTCACTTCTGGCAAGCAGGACAAGAAAGGCTTGATGTGGATGTTGGAGCCGAACACCTTGAGGTCATGATCTCCCAGGCCCCGCGTGACCCCAATTGTGGCCATCACCCGCGCCTGCAGAACAGCAAAACCAAAAGGAATCTTTAAGCCGCTTCATCTCCATTCCCAGCTGAGAATCGGTGACACTGGGAGTGGCGAGAACACTACAAAACCAGGCTGGAACGCCCCGATTCAGTGAGGGCAGGCAGGAAGCGGCCCCCACACAGCTCTCAGCACAGCGCTTCACCTTTTTGCCTTCCCCGTAGATAAGAGGAAACTTCAGGTCCTCCTCTTCTATCTTTTTGTAAGCCCTGGTTAAAAGGAACCAGAGAGAACGTGTCAGCAGGTGAAGGCTTCCAGCACCTCCCCTGCCTGCTTGGGACACAGCATCCTCCAGGATGAGGCCCCTCCAGGTCCAGACACCCTGCACATCACAGCCCTGCCCCGCGGGAAGGGATGCTGGAGCCCGGTGGCCACAGGATCCCACTGCTGCCCCTCGGCAGACCCTCCCATGGGTCGGGGGTTACCAGCCAGTCATGTTCTGGTCTCTGTAGAGCATCTTCTTGCCCAGCTCCTTGGGCTGGATCCTGCGGGGGAACTCGAGGTGGGTGAACTCCTTCCCCAGCAGCTCGGGCCGTAGGAACGCCTGCGGGATGAAGCGGTGGCTCAGCTGCAGGGCTGGGAGAGTGGAATCCACGCAGCACCGCCTGCGGCATCAGGCACCGGTTCCTGGAACCCAGGAACTTGGCCGTGGGTTCTGCGGTGGGGATAACATCAGCTGCTCCGCTGCAGTGCGAGCAGGCAGCGCTAAGGCAGCTTCAGACCCACGTTTGTGCTACACTCAGAGGGGAGACAAGAGCTGGGCACAGCCAGCCCCCAGCACGAAGGCGAAGCTTTCGCATGGATCCCAGAAGGGATCAAACCCCAGCACATGGATTTGCTCAGGAGGAGTCACAGCCGCAAACCTCCTGGGAGCCCAGGCTCCGCACAGGGCACAGCACCTGCCCAAGGAAAAGAGCTGATGGGTCTTTCCAGAAGCTGTGTCCCGGCTGCAGCCGTGAGGAGGGATGAGGGGCAGCACAGAGCCCCTTCCCAGGCAGCTGCAGCACCTCCTGGAGCACAGCATGCAGGGGACTGGGAACAGCGACAGTGTTGGGAAAGGCAGATAGAGGAAGACAGAGATGAAAGAAAGGAGGAGAACCCCCGGGAACACGGGAAGATTTGGTGGAAAGCCCCATCCTGCTCCAAGGGATGACCCTGTCCATGACCTGGGCACGCTGCGGCGGAGCAAGCGTGTGCCTGCACCCTGCCCGTTGCAGCTGCCTGCAGAGGATCCCACTCTCAGCCGTTCCCTCCTCATTCAAAAATAGACTCCAGAAAAAAGCATCTCGGTGTTTTTCCAAATACTCTGCAAGCCAGGAAATCACATCCAACAAGACCTCCTCCAACACAAACGCCTCCTCCTCTCTGCTGCTGTCAGAGAGGTCTTTTATAACCTTAAAAAGTCTCCCTGTGTGGCACAGTGGGGTTTGTCCAGGCCAGGCAGAAGGAGCTTTCAGGAAGAAAGCTGGAAACACGCTGGCACACAGCAGTTTCCTGCATCCCCAGGGAGCCACCAGGGGAGAAAACAGGACTTGGTGCAAGCGCTGCAGCTCCTTCACCCACTCGGTGCTCCCGTGGCAGCAAACGGATGCCCAACCTGGGCAGGCGATGCTCCCCGTTCCTCGGGCAGGAGCAGGACAAGACGGACCAAACTCACTCCATGCAACCATACCAAATGGGCCCCAAGCCGAGAGCTGAGCATCCCCAGGTCCTGGCCAGCCCAGGCTCGCAGGAACAGCCCCTCACGCTCACCCCGCAGCAAACTGGTGCTCCACCAGCCAGGAGGTGCCCCCAGGCCAGGGCAGCTGCCTGCATCCCAGCGCCTCCCCCCATCCCAGCACCTCTCCCCGTCCCAGCAGGCTGGCTGGGATGGACAAATGCCACCAGTAGCTCCCAGTTGGAGCTGGGAAGGGGCTGGGAGGTGGTTCAGCAGGAATGAGGTTAGAAGAAAGGTCTTTCTTACTAAAAACTGCAGCCTCTGCCTCTCTGTCTCTGGAGTAAACTCTCTGGACATTGGAATGATTTCCCCGTTACGGATGATAATGGCCCTGCAATGAAACATGGAAGGATGAGATTAGAGGAGAAAAGAGGTGATATGAGAAGGGAGCAAAGCCTGGCTTTCTGGGGCCAATTCCCTGCACGGCTCTTCCCAGCCCCGCGCTGGGGGGCTCCTCCCTGGTTCTCCTCACCAGCCCCCAGCTCCCTCCTGTGGGACAGGGGTAGGGAGGAAGAGAAAGTAGAAGGGAATCGTGGGGCAGAGGGGAATGAAGCAGAGCAAACCAAAGGAAATGGTTAGAAAAGGAGCAGCACAAAGGTGGGGAAGCCTCCTTTAGAGGGGAGCCACACTCGGGACAAGGAGAAAACGCCAGCAGTGGGTGCAAGCACTCAGCCCATGCCAGCACCCTGCTCGCTGCCAGGACCAGTGCGATTGTTTGATGTGTTAAAAAAACATAAAAGTCTGATTATGAGATGTTTCTGGAGGTCATGGAGGGATTGAGGATGTCCCACATTAGTGTCCCCACTGCCCCCTGCTCTCCTCCAGGGCTGCCTGGCCTGGCTGAGCCCAGCTCCGACAGCGTCTGATGCCCAAAGGGACACAGCCCCTTGCCTAGAGGCACCCTTGGATCTTCTCCTGCTCTGTCCCAGACCTGGAAGCACAGCCTCAAACAATTTGCAGAGCCTGTATTTGCTGGCCTGACACCGCTGAGGACAAACCAACCCTACAGTAAACGCAGGACAATTCAAACCAGCTTCAGCCTCAGCATGAGATGGACCTGGCTTCTTGCCGTGGCTTGGGGGTACGACCACACCCAGGCACAACGACAGCATCGCACCCAGGGATGGGTGCACCTCGGGACATGGTTTAGTCAGCACGGTGGGGTTGGGCCATCAGTTGGACTGGATGAACTTAGAGGTCTTTTCCAACCTTAACAATTTACAATTCTAAGAAATGTATGCTTCAGTCAAAATCCTTGGGCTCCAAACTCCCTCAGGACTCACCTGCGCACACACAGATCTGCATGTTCTCCTCCTGAAACACCTCACTGCTACGAATTGTGCCCTAAAATGACTCCTTGTGCATTTCTGAAAGCTCTGCTGAGGGCAATTTTCATTCCCCAACTCACAGACCTGGCCACCTCCCACTGCATTAGGTTGCTCCAAGCCCCATCCAACCTGGCCTTGAACCCCTCCAGGGATGGGGCAGCCACCACTGCTCTGGGCAACCTGGGCCAGGGCCTCCCCACCCTCAGTGTGATGAATTTCTTCCTGAAATCTCATCTCAATCTCCCCTCTTTCAGCTTTAACCTGCTCCCCTTCATCCTATCCCTGCAGTCCCTGATCAAGAGCCCCTCTCCAGCTTTTCTGCAGCCCCTTTTCCTTCCAGCACTGAAGTGCTGGAAGCTGCTCTGAGGTCTCCTCAGAACCTTCTCTTCTCCAGGCTGAACAACAGAGGAGCTATTCATGCACACAGACGGGAGCTCCTCACCGGCCGTGCCTCCAGCACCGCTCTGCTCTACAAGGGTTCTCCCCAACCACCAGGCGAAAGGCGTGCACTGCCTGGCAGGGCTGTACCTGCTGTCACCAGCGTTGGCCACGTAGAACTTGCCCATGAGGTAGACAGCAGCCAAGGCACAGCAGCCCCCGGACAGGCGCTGGGACCCTCGCTCCTCCTCAATCTGGTCATCCTGGGGAGACAGAGAGTGGCTCCAGGCAGGGCGGGCAGGTGGCCCCACGCCAGCAAGCAAAGCTGCCAGCAGCCCAAAATAGCCACTGGCTGCTCCAGCAGCACCACGGCTGCTGGCCAAGCCGAGATCCTGCTCCAGGTGGAGAACGGCGACCAGATGGGACCCCGGCACCTTCCCCAGGGCAGCTGCAGGGCTGGCCAAGGGTCCCACAGGGCAGCTGGGGAGGTGGCTTCGATGGGACAGTGGGGCGGGTGGGAAAAAGCAAGATGGGAGGAGAGCAGCTGGGACAGCGGGAAGGAAGCACAATGTGGCCCTCTGCGCCCACACAGGTCCAGAGCCCAAAGCCTCTGCATCCTGAACCACCAAACAGGGGAGAGCACCATCCTGCAGCCCCCTCCTCCCTGCAGAGCTGCCTCTTGCCAGAGGGGACAAGCCAGCACTGACAGCAAGAGATGCTCCTAGGCGATACCTGGGTATCTCCTCAGGCATGGACTTGCTCACCATGTGCTTAAAAGCGTTCTCGATGGCACCAACCACCAGGCTCTCGTGAGAAACCACTTTCTCCAAGTGAAACCGTGGCACAGCATCATTTGGGACCTCCTCGTCATCCTCTGCGAGGGGCACCTGGCTCAGCTCCACCGGGCCAGCCCTCGCATCGCGTGGAAGGCAGATGGGAGGCAGTGAGGGGTCCTGCAGGATGTCCACAAGGTCCCGGAGCTGCTCGCAGATGTGCAGATGGAGCCTCTTGGATGCCATAATTGCAGCACCGCTGCCCGCATGGCCATCAAACAAGGCCCAGTAGTGGAAATAAAAGCCCTTCCTGCCCTGTGGGGAGAGAAAGGAAGGTTAAGCAAAGCTGTGAGGAAGCAGACACGGTGGGGAACTCGGAGCAGTGAGGATGGTGACATGGGGCTTTGCCTCTGACTTGCAGGTCCCATCCCAGTGCCGGCAAGAGCAACGTGGGCAGCTGATCGGGGGTGTCTGGACACGGCCGGTCCCTGGCTCAAGCCCAGCACTGCATCAGACACCTCGTGCTGCCAGCAGTCAGCTCCTCCAAAGGGCAGGCACGACGGGGCCAGCGCGGCAGCCACCGCCACAGCCCGCTGGGCACGTGGGCCAGCGGCATCCCCGTGTCGGCCAGCCCTGGATCGGTGGCAGGAGCTGGCAGGGAGCAAAGCAGCCTGCCCAGGAATCCGAGGAATCCCCTAAATGGTGACAGTGCACACGCATTGCCACATGCCCCATCTCACATCCCACTGCTGGCCACCCTCTCTGTCATGTTTTCTTGCCACCCCAGCTCTCACCCTGCCCGGCTCCCTGCCGCCTTCCCCCGGCACCAGCCGGCCCCTCGGGCTGGGTCTCCTCTCCACAAACACCACCTCGCAGCACGCCTGGTCCTCGTTGTGCTGGCTCTTCCCTGCATTTATCACCCTGTCGGGAGGAAATAAGGTATAAAGGCTCTTTTCTTTCACACCATGCTCCAGCAGAGGCCACCCCGCAGCACCTCATCCATCCTGATGCCCACTCATGCCCTCATGTCCTAAAGGGATGCTCTCCGCAGGAGCTCCTGCCCAGCCTGGGGCTGCAGAATCCAGGCAAGGACACATCCCAAACCAGTTGCAGGGCTGATCCGGAGCCAGTGGCACAACTGGCTTCCAGCAGCACAGCTCAGTCCATGGCAGAGCACCCGCCCAGGCACCCACCGAGGGGGTAACGAGGAAAAACTGCTTCTGAAGTCCTCCACCACTGCCCCAAGCACAGCGAAACCTGCACCAGCCTCCCTGCAAACCCTAGCCAGGACTCTGGGACAGGATTACAGCTTCATCCATGTCTCAGCACCTCCAGGTGCCTCAGAGAGAGAGAGGAGCAGGTGATGAAGACGAACGAAACCAGCAGAACCTTGGCAAAATGATCCACGCTAACTCTTCGCAGCCTATGCCGGCACGGCAGATTTCAGGTCTACATCACCAAACCGGCTCAGGGGGAAGAGGTTGAGGCCGTGCACTGCAGGAGGAGCTCTCTGGGACCAGACTTTCCAAGGGCTTTGCAGAAAGAAGCCTTAAGAGAGGGGAGAGAAGCCTTGCAGGGCTTGGAGGTGGTGATGGGGGGGTGTCGCTCTAGCTGGTCCTGCTGCAAAAGACCATCTCCAAGCTCCCAGGACACTGGGAAGAGCAACTGGAGAAAGGGACCGATGGCAAAGGCGCATTCCAAGCCCAACCACCTGCCTGCTCCGGCTGAAACGCAGCGAGTGGAAGGAGGAGCGAGGCAGGGACGCCGAGAGCAGCTCCTGCTCCCGAGGCTGCTGCCATCCCCTTCTCCCTCCGCCGCTTTCCCGTGCCCGGAGCCTCCCCGAGCGCCACCCCCGACCCCGCTCGGCTCCCCGTGCCCGGTGCCGCTCACTCGGCGTAGCCCGTGCTCCAGGGCAGGCGGCGGCGAGGGCTCTGCACCGCCCGCAGCGCCCGCTCCCCGGCGAGGCGCAGCTCCTCGGGGCTCAGCTGCAGGAAGGGCGGCCGGGAGAACGGCGGCTCCGCCGGCGGAGGAGATCCTCGGTCCCCACCGGGCTCCGGAGGGGGCTGAGCGCCGAACCCCGCCACCAGCTGCGCCACGGCGGCGCGCAACCGCGGCAGCATGCCGAGCGGCGCCGGGCGAGAGCGGCCGAGGGGAGCCGAAGCGCGGCCGAGGGGAGCCGAAGCCGAGCCGAAGCGCGGCCGACGGGAGCCGAAGCCGAGCCGAAGCGCGGCCGACGGGAGCCGAAGCCGAGCCGAGGGGAGCCGAAGCCGAGCCGAAGCGCGGCCGAGGGGAGCCGAAGCCGAGCCGAAGCGCGGCCGAGGGGAGCCGAAGCCGAGCCGAAGCGCGGCCGAGGGGAGCCGAAGCCGAGCCGAGGGGAGCCGAAGCCGAGCCGAAGCGCGGCCGAAGGGAGCCGAAGCGCGGCCCGCCCCTGCAGCACGGGGAGGGTGGAGGTGCCGTGGCGGCCGCGCATCGCCCCGCGGAGCCTCGGTGCGCAGAGCGGGGTGGCTCCCGGCCGCTGCCGAGGGGGGATATTCGCCCACACACCCCGAAACGCAGCCATAGCCCCGGTCAGCCCGGTCTGGAGGGATGCGCTGCTCCAGGAAGGTCCTTAAAGTCCCCACGCGCGACGCTCCCGAGCTTTACCGGCGGAGGAGAGGGGTGTTTTCCCAGCTGGATCTTCCCAGAGCTCCGGCAGAGCCGTATTCCCGGCTCAGTGCCCCCTCCCAGGGTTCGGTTACCCCCTCTACTGCCCGGGCTGCGGTGAACCGGGGGACCAGGAGCATCCCCGCATCCCTCCCGCATCCCCTGCATCCAGAGCCAAGCAGGAGGCGACCCGGCTGTCCCGGAGCACCGCATTCCTGGTGCTGGGATGGAAGATGTGGTGCTTCCAGCAGCATCACCCACACAGCCCCACTACGCTCCGCTCCCCAAGTCCCTGCGGCAACAAAAACTTGATGGAAAAATAAATAAATAAATCATAGGATGTGCCTGCAGTAAAGGAAAACTGAGGCTGTTTCCCCAGACTTGTGCACTCTGGTGGAACCATTTATTCCTCTCTCTGCAGACCTTCTACACTGCAAGGTCCCAGGGCTTGTACTATCAGCTCTATAAAGCCCTCTGTGCTTCAGTTTTCTTCTTTAGGCAGAGCTCTTCCAACCCTGCCAGGTTTAAGGTCCCCTTAGAGAAGTTATTTACTACTCCCATCTTCTAATCCCTAGATTCCAGCTCCTCAGGCTCCTACCTTTCTAAAGCACTCTTATACCCCTTTTCCCACTCCGCTGCCTCATTTCCTGCCTCAATTCCCACCCACTGCTCACCTGAGTGTCCCAGGTGTGGCTTGGCTACAATTCCCTCATAGACACACTCCTGCTGCCGCATTGTGGGTGTTACGGACTGAGGGATGAGTTGGAAGGAGCTCTGGTCTGTACCTCTGCATTAAAAACTCTGGGTAAGATGTAGGTAGGCTTATTAGCGTATACCCTTAATTGCTTCCACTGTTAGCAGGTCAGGTTTTGTTGTGGCTTATTAATTCTAATGATTCCTGAGCTTGTGGACAAGCTGTTTAGGTGAGAATATCTCCTTGCTCAGGGCTTGTTGTCCCTGTGCTCCCCTCCTCATCAGTAGCTGAGCTCTCATGCCTGGAGGAGGCTGCAGCTGATCTCCTCTACCAGCATTTTGTTTCTGCTTTAGCCTCAATTCATCCTTTTTTTCTCTGGGAACGGGCAGGGCTAGGAGGTGACTGGGGACAGTGAGGGAGCTGCAGGGAGCTGAGGAGGCACTGGATGGCGACACAGGCTGTGATGTGGCTACAGGAGCCCCAGGACACCTGCATCCTGGAAGCCAACCCATGGTACTGAAAGCTGGGTTTGACCCCTGGCCCATGCATGGCTCACACAGCTCCATACACGTCTGATACTGCTCCCCATCTTTTTTCTGGTGGTGCCTGGAGCTGCCCCAGCATGGATAGAGGCTGTGTGGTGAGCGCGGAGGCCAGCATCCCTCCTTCTCCAGCAGCCCTGGCTCTTCTCCCTTTGCTCCTAATGCCTCTCCCCTTACGGCATCTCTGTCCTGCCGTGCAGCAGGGTCTCAGAGTGCGATACCCTTTGTGTTACTAAGTCACTGGGTTCCCTGGGGAGTGTTTCTTCTTCCATAGGGGCTGCCAAGCACTGCTGAGTCACCGGGATGCCTTCCTTGGAAAGAAGGAAACAATGGGTTTCGAACTGACTCCTGCGTAAGGCTGTTCACGTTTGTTGGTTCCGTTGCGCTCCACAAAGAGAGAATGGGCTGACATAAAAACACCCTGCAAGAACGCTCCCTGAAACAATGCAACCATAATAACTGGTTTCCAAGAAAGAGATCTATGTTTCCTCCTATTCATCCCACCTGCCGGTTCAATGCGAAGTTTCCCGCTTGCCTGTAAGTCTGCCGTTCCCCCCCGTGAGGTTGCCCAGCATGAGATGTATGCCTGGAGACGCGGCCACAGACTGAGTCACACTGTGGGCAAATGCCAGTAAGTGGTCATTCCAGGGGTCAGCAGCTTTGCCCTTCCTCCCCGGGATGCCCACGCTTTCCCTGCCTCCCCTCCTACCCAAGTGTCCGTCCCTGCTGAGGATGGACATTTTCCCTCCATGGGAGTGGCTCCAGGTGAGCCTCCGATGCTTTCTTTGGCAGATCTGCTCCCCTGCGTGATTCCTACCAAAGCCATCAGCTTCCAAGCTCAGCTCAGGAGGCAATTCTTCACGCCCAGGCTGCCCTGAGCTCTTCCTAGCAGCAGCGCTCCCGAAGTGGGTGCGAAGCTAGGAAGAAGTTGGGATTTCTCAGGCTGATCCAAACCCAAGGCTGCTCTGCAGCTCAGCATCGTGTGAGTGAGTTTTTCTGCTGGACCTGCATGCTGGTGTTTCCTCCCCCTCTTCAGCTGGCTGCATCCCTGTCCCACAGATCCAGGATAGGATGAGCCCTCCGGTCCTCTCCTTCCTTAATCTCCAAGGCTTTGCCTATGCAGAATAGAAGGGAAGTGAGATTATATCACCTCTGTTTCTGGACAAAACTATGCAAAAATGGTAATGAAAATGATTCTTTTTAGTTTCTAGAGAGAGCAGAGGAGCAATTTCCAGAAATTACTTTTATGTGTGAAGTCTTATTTCAAGTGAGTGGAGATTTAATTCCTTTCCAAAGCAGTTTTCCTGGGAGCAGAGCAGCCCTTGGGCTGGTTCAGCACATCCCTGTGCGGGGCAAGAGGAGCGGAGTGCATCAGAGCAGCAGCCACGTGTGTGTGAGGAGGAGGAAGGACCAATAATCCCCTGCCTGCTGCTATCAGAAACACTGATTAAAAACAGTAACACGGGAATTAGGCTTAAATTCTGCTCTTTTTTCCCTCCCCTCATTTCTTATGCAACTGCTTAGCATTAAAAAAGCCGTTCTAAGGTTCCTCGCCCAGATACTGCCGAGCCCCAGAGAGGGTGGGATGAAGCCGGGGATATTTCTTTGTGAAAGAACGGCGTGTTGGTGGCATTTAGGCCAGAACAGAAGTAAATTAAACATCTAGATCATAAAAGCACCAGAGGATGTTTTAAAGTAGGCTCTTTGGAGCAGTGCATTAGTCGACTGCACAGCTTTACTGCGTAATGAGCAATATATTAATTTATAATTAGTGTAACACAGCTCAACTCAGCAAATAGCTCTGTGCACCCGGATCGATCCATCAACAGAAGAAGCAGCCCTTTAATGGTTTCCAAGGTTTGCCTGTCCCCTGTAATTGGGAAGCTCAGAATTTATTGTTATTTCTTTTAAGGGATAATTTGATTGCAACCACATATCTTTATCTCGCTCCTGCTCAAGCACAGAAAAGCCTTTGCAGCTCGGGACATGTGACCTCTCGGTGGGATGCTGAGAGGATGCAGACCCCGTCAGCTGGGATAGGTGCAGGTTTCCTGCAGGCGTTTCCCCTCGCTTCTTCCTCTGCGGAGTGTGAGCTCGGCATATTGACCTCGTTGGGTCACTTGGCTTTTCCCTCTCCTCTCTTCCCAGAGCTGCCTCATCCCTTCCACATCACCCCAGGGGGCTTCATGCTCTCAAAGGCTTCCCTAGTCCCCTGTTCTCGTAGAACATCACCTGACAGTAGGGATGCAGGAGGACAGGAATGCGTGTACCATAATAAGGCTACTTGGAGTTTACGGAGCCTTTTGGGGTTTTATTTCTCAGTTTGGAAGCTCAGATTCGCATCCCAGGGGTGCAGGGACTCTGAGCAAGGCTCAGGTTGCCCAGAGCAGTGGTGGCTGTCCCATCCCTGGAGGACTTCCAGGCCAGGTTGGATGGGGCTTGGAGCAGTCTGGTCCAGTGGGAGGTGTCCCTGCCCATGGCAGAGGGTGGAACTGGATTGGCTTTGAGGTCCCTTCAATCCAAACCATTCTATGACTGCCAGGCTGGGAATCACCACTGAAAATTCCCTTTTGTCACCAAAGTGGGAAAGTGAGCAAAACCCTCAGAGCTGTGTGCTGACACAGCCCAGAGGCACCGGGGCTCCTCTGAGGAAGTGGGTAAAGATCTTTAATCTTCATTCGGCGACTCACTGAAAGTCAAGTGGAACAAAACTTCCCTGGGAATACAACGCCAGGAGTTCTGCTTTTTTTTTTCCCCCCAGCTTTAATAAAATGGTTTGTTCACCTCTGCCTCTTCCCAGCTGCAGAGAAGCTGATTGCACCGAGGATTTGAAGCCTTTTTTGGCTGCCCAGTTGCTCGGCACAGCCTCAAACCCCAACGCTGCTCACAAACTCCGGGTTTCCCTCATGCAGAAAGGCAGGTTGGTCACCTCGAGAGGCCGGGAGGGCTCCAGCGGTGCCCGCTGCCATCCAGACCAAGGGAAAAGGGTTTCTAATAAAGTAGGAGTGCTCATCACTAAGATTTTGCAGGGTGGTTCCTTCCCTTTCCAAGCCCATCTTGTTATGGATAGGAACTCTTCCTGCCTTCCCCGCAAGATAAGGAGCTCCTGGTGAGTCCCAGCCAGAAGACGGAGCGATGCCGAAGGCTGCTGGGCAGGAACAAGAACTCAGGAGAAGGAGGAGGAGGAATTACCACGTTCACCTCTGGCTGAATTTAAAGGAAATTGGTTTTACTGAAGTCTTAATTCTTCCCTTGCATCAAAACGCTGTGATCTGGAAAGCAGCAAGTTTGTACTGCGGTGCCATTCCATCAATAAAGAGCTTGAGTTTTTAGGCTTCCTTATTGAATGATCTGGCCTAATTCAGTTGGAATTCGGCTGGTGTGAAGGGTGGTTTTGATTGCGTTTGCTCTTGATCATTCCCATTAAAACTCTGTGATCTGAGAAGTAATCTGTTTGTATTTACTTATCGCAGCAACAGGGACCTGAATCGCAGGCGCTCCATCAAATTACGCGACCAACAGGAACAGCAGCTTTAATTTCATATTGATTTTTGGTATTATTATTAAAACCCTCTGATCTGAAGAATGAGATGCTTGTATTTCCCTAATATCTTATTACTGTATTACTGGGGTTTCACTTAATCTTGTAGAGCTTTTCCTTTTCTTTTGAGCAACCGAGTCTAATTAATTGGGATTTTACATAAGGGAGTTTTGATTCTGAAAAGGAGGAAGGAGAATCCTTGGAGGGGGGAACTTTGCAAACTGCCCACATGGGGGTGGTCTGAACGGCAGCAGTGGGTGGGTGGGAAGGTGGATGGAGGAGTGGATGCAGGTATGGACGGAGGGGCAGATGGGTGGGTGGATGGAGAAGTGGATGGATGGACAGACAGGTGGATGGGAGGATGGACGGACAGATGAGTGGAGGGAGGGAGGGATGGACTGACAGAAGGGCAGATGTGTGGATGGATGGGAGAGTGGATGGATAGAAGGATGAGACGATGGACAGACAGATGGAGGGATGGACGGGCAGGAGGATGGATGGATACTCAGCCAGACAGATGATGGACTTGAGAATGGACGGATGGATGGGAGGATGGACAGACAGACGATGGACCGGAAGATGGATGGATAGATTGATAGAGGGGCAGATGTGTGGAGGGATGGGAGGGTGGATGGACAGAAGGATGAGACAATGGACAGACAGATGGAGGGATGGGAGGATGGATGGGCAGGAGGATGGATGGACACATGGACAGACAGATGATGGACTGGAGGATGGATGGATGGATGGATGGACAGACGGACGGATGGACCGGAGGATGGATGGAATGAAGGATGAGTGGAATGGAGGGTGGATGGATGGACAGATGGACTGGAGGATGGATGGGCAGATGGGAGGATGGATGGACAGGAGGATGGGTGGACACATGGACAGACAGATGATGGACCAGAGGATGGATGAATGGATGGATGGATGGATGGATGGATGGATGGATGGATGGACTGGAGGACAGTTGGATGGGTGGATGGATGTACCGGAGGATGGATGGAATGGAGGATGGATGGAATGGATGGATGGATGGACGGACGGGCAGACGGACGGACGGACGGAGGGGTCCGGCCGGGTGGGCGGTGTCGGGGCGGGCGGCAGGCGGCGCTGCGCCCCTTCGCGCCGGCGCTGACACCGGGGCCGCCGGGCTCCGCCGCCCCCGCCCCGCGCAGTGCCGAGCCCCGAGCGGCCCCGCGGCCCGCGGGCGGCGCGGACCCAGCAGCGGCCATGGGCGGCCCCGGGCGGCTCCCGCAGGTACGGCGGCACCCCGGCAGCACCGGGCGGGGGTGAGCCCCGGGACCGGCCGGGGAGGCGGGGAGGGATGAGCCCCGCCGGTCCGGCGAACCGGGGAGCCAGGGAGGGATGAGCCCCCGGTACCGGCCGGGGAACCGGGGAGGGTTGAGCGCTGCCGGTACCGGGGAACCGGGGAGGGATGAGCTCCGCCGGTACCGGACGGGGAACCGGGGAGGAATGAGCCCTGCTGGTCGCGGTCCCCGGGAGGGATGAGCTCCGCCGGTCCCGGTACCCGAGAGGGATGAACCTTGCCGGTACCGGGGAGCCGGGAGGGATGAGCCCTGCTGGTCGCGGTCGCGGTCCCGGTCCCGGTCCCGGGGAGGGATGAGCTCCGTCGGTACCGGCTTGGGAAGGATGAAGCTTGCCGGTACCCGTCCCGAGGCGGGCTGAGCCTTGCCGGTACCGGGGAGCCGGGGAGGGATGAGGCTTGCCGGTACCGGCCGGGGAAGGATCAACCTTGACGGTCCCGGGGAGGAATGAGCTCCGTCGGTACCGGACGGGGAACCGAGGAGGGATGAGTTCTGCCGGCCCCGGGGAACGGGGCAGGGATGAGTCCCCGGGCTCGGCATCCCCGAGGGCTCCGGTCCAGGGCTCCGCAGCGATGGGAGCAGCGTTGTCACCATCCCGTGCTCGCCCCGGGAGGGGATGAGGATGCTTGCCGGGGGGGGGGAGGGGAGATGCTGGTCCCCGGAGAGGATGCTGGTCCCGGGAGGGGATGCTCGCCCCCGGGAGAGGATGCTCGCCCCCGGGAGGGGATGCTCGCCCCCGGGAGAGGATGCTGGTCCCGGGAGAGGATGCTCGCCGCCGGGAGGGGATACTGGCCCCTGGAGGGGATGCTCGGCCCCGGGAGGGGATGCTGGTCCCGGGAGAGGATGCTCGCCCCTGGAGGGGATGCTCGCCCGTGGGAAAGGACGCTAGCCCTTGGAAGGGCCCGGGTCTGGCCGCAGGGTGCTGCCGCGGGGCTGAGCTCTGGCCAGGGGTGCAGGTTACCCCGGTGAAACCATTCTGCCAGCCCTGTGAAACCGGTTGTGGTTTGGGGATTGAAAGCGCTTGCTGGGCTGCTCCGAGGTTACAGCACCTAAAGCCGCTTCTTCACCCCGGGAGGGGAAATGAAGACCATTTGCCGCCTTCCTGGGGCGCAAGCTGTCCCCTCAGCCGAAGCTCCAGGCAGGGCAGGCTGGGATGTGGGCTTCAGTCTTCTTCTACTTTGTTCCTCCCTGCTGTAACTCCTTCAGTTGGGGTGGATGCGCTTCTGGTCGATGCCAGGCTGGCGCGGGGCAGGGCTGCTGGCGTCCTGTGCCTCGTGGGGTGGCTCGAGGATGGGGAGCAGCGTGCATGGAGCAGGCATCCCCTCCCCTGCGATGGGAAGCTCAGTGGTCCGGGGGAGCGCACGAATTGTACCAGTCTCATTCTGGAGAGAGGCAGGAGCGGATCCGTACCGTGGCGCTGGGCAGGGAGCAGGAGTCCCCTCCTCCTGCCCATTAGCTGTGCCTTTGGATGCAGTGAGAGGCTTTGGGGGGCTGCGCATCCCTGTGTGAAGCATCCCTGCCCTGGGAGAGCTGGCCCGTGCTTGGGCACCCACACCCCGACCCGCAGAGGTGAGATATTGCATCTCCTGGGGAAACCATTCCAGCTGTCAAGTCCTCGATTTTCTCCACTGACGCGTGTGACTGAGCTGCTGTTGACCTCTGGTTTCAACCCCCTGATGAGAGGTTCTGCCAGGCAGAGGTTCCCGGCACTGGAGGAATCTGAGGTTCGAGCTGTCAGCAGATGACCTCCAAAATGCCAGCAGCAGCGGGGTGGTGGGATTCACCGGGTGATGGATCAGGAATAGGCCTATGCTTGGGCAGAATTAGAGTTAAAAACTCCTGCTCACCTTGATTGGGAAGGAAATGCTGCAGATGCTGGAGGAACGAGCAAGGTGGTGGAAGTAAATCTGTGTAAAGAGGAGGAGAGAGCACCCTTGGGGGAAGGAGTCTTCTGCCTTCCTGCTCGCTCCCCTGTCACCTCTCTGCCAGGTTAGAGGGCACGTGCCTCGTGATGCCCTCACCAGCACGCCTGTGGGGCTGGACCGCAGCAAGCGCACCCCGAGTCAGAGCTAAAATGAAGTGTGCAAAAGGACTCGGCTCAGCCTGGAGCTCTGGAGCTTGGGCTGGGCTCTGCTGTGGGGGGGATTCCCTTTGGGGAGGAGCAGTGCGGTGTTCGGAGCAGTATAGAGCATGGGAAGGTGCAGGAGTTCCTGCAAGAAGCTCCCAGCAGCGCAGCTCTGAGTGGATCCGCTGTCCTCCCATCCCGGCTCTGCAGCTGCTGGAGCTGTGACTGCTCGGCTTTGCCTGTATCGGAGCATCCTCAGTGCTGTGGCGGCAGCTGGGCTTTAGCCAGGCTGAGGAACCCCAGGCTGTGGAGGTTGCTGATGGTGTCCGCCTGCGCTCGGTGGATGTCAGCATCTTGCTGAACGGCCTCCCCAGGGATCCCGCCAGCGTTCGGCACTGCCACCTTGTCCCTTGGCACGGGCAGCAGCAGGGGCTTGGGGGTCCTGGGTGCAAACCTCACAGCCTGCGCGTGGCTGAGTGTTTCCTCGCTGCCCAGCGTGGAGGATCCAGCTGGTGTTCCAGCTCTGGAGGAGAAGGGAGATGCCCTGTGCCAAGCCTGCCTTGCTGCTTTTGCCCTCTCTTGGCAGGCAGAGCCTGTGCCATGCCTTCCCCGGGGGGCTGTGGGGGTGTCTCCTTGCTTGCCAGGATCTTGGAAGGCAGCATCAGCTTCTCGGGAGACTCAGCAGCCTCTCCGTGCTGCTGCTGTCGCCTCCATCCACGGAGCTTTGCTTTGGGGCGAGGGAAGAACGCCTTCCCTCTGGGCAGCACCCGCGGGCACCCGGGGAGCTCGAGGGGTGCAGCGCTCCCTCTGAGTGGGGTGGGGGTCAGTTTGGCTGCTGCTGTCATGAGCTTTGCCGAGTGGCCGTGTGGCGCAGTGGGGACGTGCGGGATGGTGACGGGGCTGCGTGTGCATCCCCCATCCTGAAATGGTCTGACTTTTTCCTTTGGGGAAGCATTAAAACAAAATCTCCGTCTCCTATGGGCAGTGTGACATTAGCAGCGGGGGGAGGTTTCCGTGCGTGCTGGGCTCTGGCCACGTTTCCCCCCTGCTCCGTGGTCGGAGCGCGGGGCTGCCCGGCACTGCGGACCCCTTGGATCGTGCTTGGTTGCATCGGAGCCTGCACCTTTTCTGGTACCAAATGAAGGTGCCCAAGTTCCAAGAAGTGCTGAAACAGCAGGAGAATGGAAATAGCTGTCGGAAAACTGGCAGAGCTGGAGGGCCAGATGTGCACGAAGGCTGACAGCGCCGGAGCTGCAGCACGGAGGGCTTGTGTCAGCACAGGAACCAGGCGAGTGCCAGCCTCCCTCGCTCTTTTTTTTTGGGTGGAATTCTGCTAACTATAATTATCCAGCTCACACGGACCTTTGCAAACAATGCTCCAGCTTGGCAGGACTTGGAGCATAATCTGGTGTGACAGAGAGTCCCTCATTAGCACCGCAGGGCGCCGGGCCACCTTCCAGCCGGGCTGTGAGGGAGCAGTCCTGGCTGGAGGGTCGTGGCTCTACATGTGGCTTTAATGAAGAAGAAGGAAAAGATCTCCAGCTTCCATGAGTGGAGGTCCAGGATGGGGCTCTCCTGGTGTGCCTGTGTCTGCTGGGAGCCTTGGAGAGGCTCTGGTGTGGGTGTAGCTGGTGCCCGAGGGGAAGGATGCGGATCCATGCAGAGGAACAGTCACCTCTGCCACACTGGATCCGACCGAGCTTCATCTTCTGAGAGATTTGGGTGCTTTGTGGTTACTCCATGTCCCAGCTCAGACCCGAAAGGCGGAGAGCAGCCGACAAGAAATGGTAACGAAAAATCCCCCAACATTCCGAACAGAATATCAGAGAGGACAGAATGCTGATATTTTCAATCAGAATTAAGTGCTTTGACGTGCCAGAACACCGCTCTTCATTTCAAAATGACATCCCAGGCTGAAAAACTTCAAGTCAGACCAAACAGCTGTAGCTGAAGTCTCATGACGATGGAGGTTGATGACTGTCAAAATAGCAATTTCTGCGAAGCTGTGTTTTCCGATGGGAGTTTGTACGTGAGTGGGAGCCCTGAGTGCCTGTGGCTCCGCGCAGGAGCATCGCTGCGGTGGCCGCTGCCGGGGGGTGGCACCTCTTGGCCTCGTGCGTCTCCAAAACGCCGTGTGCTCCTGTGGCTCCTGTGGCTCAGTGCGGTGGTTTCCCTTCTGAGCGCGGCGTGGACCGTGCGGGCTGCATTATTGATAACCCCATGATTTATTTATGCTTCCTTGGCTATGACAAACAGCTCAGCTTTTCTGAGCTAAATATAGTTTGCACTGGGAGCACATCCCTGTCCTGTGTGGAGTGGAGACGCTTGCTTTTCGGTCCAGAGGAGAGGGTCAGGGACGTCTCCTGGAGATCTCTTGTGGACTGAAGGGTCCCTCCTGGGACCAGGCTTCTCCAGAGGGACTCCGGCATGTTCTGTGGGGCTTGGTGCTCATGCCTGGGTGCCTTGTTGTGCTTTCCATGTGGAGCAGGAGCTGGGAGACTCTGGATGCAGGATCTGGGAGACTCTTGATGCAGGATCTGGGAGACTCTTGGTGCAGGAGGTGGGAGACTCTTGGTGCAGGAGGTGGGAGACTCTTGATGCAGGAGTTGGGAGACTCTGGATGCAGGAGGTGGGAGACTCTTGATGCAGGATCTGGGAGACTTTTGGTGCAGGAGGTAGGAGACTCGGTGCAGGAGGTGGGAGTCTTGATGCAGGAGGTGGGAGACTCTTGGTGCAGGAGGTGGAAGACTCTTGGTGCAGGAGGTGGGAGACTCTTGATGCAGAAGGTGAGAGACTCTTGATGCAGGAGGTGGGAGACTCTTGATGCAGGAGGTGGAAGACTCGATGCAGGAGCTGGGAGACTTGGTGCAGGATCTGGGAGACTCTTGGTGCAGGAGGTGGAAGACTCTTGGTGCAGGATCTGGGAGACTCTTGGTGCAGGATCTGGGAGGCTCTTGGTGCAGGAGGTGGGAGACAGTCCTGTCTCTTCAGCTCGTGTCCACCCAAGATGCGATGGCTTCTTGCGCACCAAGCCGTCTCGGATTCATTCTGGCGATGCTGGGGCTCAGGGCAGTGGTGCTGCTCTGCAGGGCTCCTCCGGTCGCATGGCGCGCGGCACAGCCTGCGCGAGGGCTGTGCTGGAGCAGGATTAGTCCCTCGTCACTGGGCGGCAGGGATGGAGCTGGGAAGGAGGTCAGGATGCCTGTGCCCTCCCCGACCACACTTCAGTCCGCTCCTGTCCAAGCCGAGCATCCCACACTGCTAAGCGGGAGTATTTTCTTACCTCTAAATTATTTCCTAGCATAAAATATGTGCTTTTGTCAAGATACCTTTCTTTTTTATCTGGGCAAATGTCAACATTTTTGGTGACATTTTCTGCCTTCTTTTTTTTTTTTTTTTTTTTTCCAGCTGGGAGAATCAAAACTGAAAAAAATCACTTTAAATCAGCATTTTTGAATGAAACGTTTTTCGTTTTGAAATGCCAGTTTAAAATGGAACAATTCATTTTGAAATGCTTCAAAACAAGAAGTGCCCTTTTACCACCTCAAATCACTTTGTTTTGATTAAAAATGTCAGTGTTTTCGATGCCGGCACTTCATTACAGGAGCCTGTTTCACTGGTTCAGACTGATCCAGAGCACACAGAGATGTAGAAGATGGGTGAAAATTAAAGATATCTTCTCATAGCTGCCTGGGTTTGTCCGGTGCCCGGCCGGCATCCGACGTTGCCCGTGTTGGCGCTGGTGGATACGGGCAGGGAGGGAACTGTGGGCAGCCTCGCCATCCTTGTCTTCATGGCCTCGTGATAATAAATGATGATCCGGCACTGAAGTTTTACGGGGGGACATGGTTGTTTGCCCTGGACCCAGTTGGATCCCAACAGGCGATGAACGAGGTCCAGAGGCTGTCGCTTCGCCTGGTGGGTGCTGAGCGGAGACGTTGCTGTCCAAGTTCTTGCCGCTCGCACTTCTGCCCGCAGAGCTTCCATCTCATAAACCAAGTCTTTGGGGAGTTAAATTCTTCCTTAAGAGCTCCAAATGATGTAAAACTCTGCCCCTTCCCAGCACGTCCTCATGGTGTAGGATGGTGTGTGGGGCTGGCCGAGCCCCGGGGTGTCCCCAGCCGCTCTAGGGGACGCGGCGGTTGGTGCTCCCCAGGTTCTTGAGGTGGGTATCGCTACCCCTGTTTCTCTTTCTCCTTCCAGACATGCTGATGTCTACCCCTTGCCAAGACCTGACCTACCCAAGGCTGGCAGACGCGCAGGTGTCCGTGTGAACCCCAGTAAGAGGTAACTATCGCTTGGCTGGGCTGCTGCTGGGCTGGTTTCTTTCTGTCCTGCTGCCACGGCCGAGCCCGTCCGGGGGCAGTGGATGGATCCCATATGTGTGGTGCCACCCTGGTCCCCGTGGCCACGTGTGTTTGGGGGCTGCATTGCTGTGAGCAGCAGTGTTGGTGTGTTGGGCTGCACCTTCCAACCTTTCTCACCCCTCTTCCTCTGTGCATCTCTTCTTGGTTTTGGTAGAATGAGTGAGAGAGACATACAAAGCCTGAGCAGATGGGTTTTCGTGCTCACTCTCTGCCTTACCACACTGTGGGGAAGACTGACGCTGGCCTCCACCCACCACAGAAGCCATTCAGGTAGGGGAAGCGATGTCCTCACTGTTTGCATCATGCTCCTGTGCATCACCCTGAGCCCCCCTGATGCTGGTGGTACCTCGGGGTCTCCATGGGATGCTCGGGATTGGGGTTGGGATGTTTAGTGAGGGTCTGTCCCTCGTTTCTGGGTAGGAGGACACGTGCGTGTGGGTCTTGGGTCGTGATGTTCACCATCTGCGGGAGCGGGCAGTTGTCTCTGGGAACCAGAGTCTGATGGCCCAGGAGACCTCAGGGTCCGGGCGATGAGGATGAGTGCGCTGAAGACGCAGGGCAGAATCCAGCAAACAGGTGCTGAAAGGCTCTGCTTTTTTCTCTCCAGTGCCCCCAAGACAGCCGTGGGATTTGCAGTTTCAGTGTCCATGTGGGCAGGAAACAGCCTGGGCTGCTCCTTGGAGACGGGCAGAAGCCTGGAGCCGTGTGGCAGTAAAGCCGTTCCTTGGAGTAAATACTTAATATGGGGCATTTACTATAAAAGCTGTTGTTTGGTGGTTCTGGTTGGTCTGAGGAGCTGAAAAAAAAATTTCTTCACGTCTGTAGCAAATTCAGAGGCATAGTTATGCTCTCAGGTTATTACAGAGGTAATTGTCACCCTGTGACAGAACTCTTCCCATCCGAGTTGCAACGTGTGTCCCAAACCCTCCGTGTGATACGATGGACGCCGTCTGCTTTAGGCTTTCATTAGAAATGTTAGCGCTCTGGTTGTAAAGATCATCTTGAACAGAGTATAAACTGATGTAGAACGGAAAGTCCTGCTTGGAAAGCACAGCTTGGCTCCGGGGTGTTAATTCCTCGCTCCCCACAGTGGTTCCCTGTGCGCGGTTGTTGGGATGGTGCAATGGATGGGGAATTTGGAGGAGTTACGTGAACGCACGGCTGAAGTTTGTGTCTTGAGAAGAGAAGCAGCTGAGAAGCCGTGCTCAGCCCTTCGTGCCCTCCCGCCTGCTCTGTCCCATGCAGCGGGGATACAGCCCGCTGCTCCAAGGCGAGGGCTCCTCGGGACCCGTGTTTGGAAAGGAAGGCATTTAGGAGTTAGTTTGGAATTGCTGGTGCCCTTGCCTGACCTCACACCTTACCCCGTTCTAATTCTGTCATTTTTGCCTGGCAGTGAAAGCAGTTTTGATCCTATAATCCCCATCCTCCTTGTTTAAAACCAGAATGTATCTTCCCAAGTGGCTCCGTCAGCCAGCAGGCAGGCGGGTACCAGCCTCGCCTTCTTTCTAACCTATAGAGAAGATAAAACTCTCAATCATTGCTGGGATGACCTTTGGCACAAGCTCAGGACTCTGTGGCATTGGGGCTCAAGCCAGAGAGCTCTGCTCCTCGCTGGCCGGAGCAGCTGGTGGGGAAGAATCAGACCTGACATTCATAAAGCGGTGACTTACTTTGGTCTAAAGTGCAAAAGCCCCAGTGTCCTCGCGTGGTGTGAATTATGTATAAACCTCGCTCCGTATGCGAGGAGACAGGCCGTGTATCCGCGTGCTCTCCTGCACTCACTCAGACTCATCCACAGTGGACCAAGTTTTCCGCTTTTTATTCAAGCGGGTTCTCCCCCGCAGCAAAGCGGCCACAGCAGGAGCAAGTACTTAAAAGCTTCCCCCCACTCTGCGTCTGTATTAACACCGTTCTGTTTCTGCGTGCCTTGGTTTCCCGGCACTGGAAGGACATTGTGTGGCTGTGCTGGCTACTGCCTTCTCTCCTCGGATTTCCATGGGCTCAATCAGGAATTCCAAGGCTGCTTGTTGAGTTCACGGGCTTTGTTTTCTGGTTCCCTCTACTTTTGGGATGGTTTTCGGTAAAGGTTATGATTGAGAAGCACTTTCATAAGGTTGTTGTCCTAGGAAAGCTGCCGTTACGTTTCTGCTTGGATCTGAAGGTGGGAATGGGGATGGCAGTGCTGCTGCTCGCCTGCAGCCCGCGGAGTCAGAGATGCTGGCAGACAACGTGCCCGAAAGGACAGATACAGCCAGAACGTTTATAGCATCAGCTTTATTCCCACCTCAACCTACCTGTGGCACTTCAAAATGAGCCATAGCAGGGGGAGATCTTTAATTGTGACAGTGTGGTCACAAGGTTTCAGAGCCCCCAAACTCAGAGCTTTGCCCGGCGTGTAGACCTTCTGTGAGCATCCAGGGAAACGCTACTCTGCAAACATCCGACCGTGGAAATGGGAACTCATCTCTCGTGCTCACCCAGCGCACGGGGAACGGTGCTGTGTCCAAGCGGGGCGGCGCTTCCTGGGGTATGGGCTTGGATGTAAACAGCCGCATGAATCAAGTGCAGACATTAAGTCGTTTGGAAATGGAATTGGAGGCTCCTTGGTGAAGAATGATTCACCGGCAATTTAATCCCACGTATAACGTGGCGAGCCCTACGTGATGAACAAGGATGAGCTCTACGTGATGAACAAGGCTGAGCTCTACGTAATGAACAAGGATGAGCCCTACGTAATGAACAAAGATGAGCTCTACGTAATGAACAAAGATGAGCTCTACGTGATGAACAAGGATGAGCTCTACGTAATGAACAAGGATGAGCTGTATGTAATGAACAAAGATGAGCTCTACGTGATGAACAAGGATGAGCCCTACGTAATGAACAAAGATGAGCTCTACGTAATGAACAAAGATGAGCTCTACGTGATGAACAAGGATGAGCTCTACGTAATGAACAAGGATGAGCTGTATGTAATGAACAAAGATGAGCTCTACGTGATGAACAAGGCTGAGCTCTACGTGATGAACAAGGATGAGCTCTACGTGATGAACAAAGATGACCTCTACGTAATGAACAAGGATGAGCTCTACGTAATGAACAAGGATGAGCTCTACGTAATGAACAAAGATGAGCTCTACGTGATGAACAAGGCTTGCCTGGCTGGATAGAGTTCCCACAAAGGTGGCCCCGGCATCTTCAGCTGAACCCCTCTAATGCTGATAGTCAAATTGCCATCTTTGCCTTCGTTAGCACTCATCACTCAAGCCCGAGCACAAGGAGAGGCATCTTGCCAGCTGGGATTTGCTTTTGGGAATTGAGGCTCTCAGTGAACGGAGAGCATCAATTCTGACGGTCTTGTAAGCAACTAGCCAGAGCGTTGCTGCTCAGAGGGAAGACGCCCGCTCTGCGTTTGTTTGTGTGATGCTTCTGCAAGATTCCCTCTTGCTTGGGGAGTTTGGTTTCTCCATCACGTGCAGCCTTTGAATTGGGATGGGACTATTCCTGAGCCACCTTGGTGAGGCAGGAGCTGTGCTGGGTGTGTAGAACCTCGGCTCGGTGCCGCGGGGGAAGGCAGGTTGTGTTGGGAGCTGGATCCTTTAGCTGCAGGTCTGTCTGTGACACAACGCTTTCAGCTGTTCTCAATACAATCCAGGCACTGAGTTTTGTACTTGCAAGTGCAAAGTGATGGGATTTGCATGGGCAGTTCATGGATGTGCGCACTCGCATGCGCAGCCAAGGGGGACAAAGCGTGAGCTGGAGACCTGAGATGACAAGGTAGTAAAAAAATCCCCACTGATGAGCAGCGATAATGAGCAATAAAAACAAGCCCGCTTCCCTCCAAAACCCTCTTAAATAATACATGCATCTAAGGCAGGAGTGATTTTAAGGCTTTAATTATTTAGTGAATATTAGTAGGAGAGTTGTTGCAGGGCATGGAGCACAGATCGCTCACGCCGCCGGCTGCCTGCGAGCCGCTCGCTCCCAATGCCATGCTGCCCTCCGAGCCTTCGGCTCCACTCCCTGACAGGGCTGGACATCTCCCTCCCAGGCTCTGCTGTACTGTTCCGGGACACCCAGAGCCATCGAACAGCATTCCGGTGCCCAGGAGGGAAGGGGTTTCAGTGCAGAGGGCTTGGGCACTGCCTGGCAGTTACCTGCACTCAACTTCATTTCACAGCTCCTTGCCCGTGAGCAGGGTGATATTTTACACTGAGCGTGTGGAGCCGTGCCCGCGCCTCCCCGAGACACAAAATGTGTCATCGCAGGTTGTGCCGTAGAAACCCGTGTCCTGCTGCTCGCTTAAAGGTCAACCCAAGCAGGAGAGCGGTTTTGTTTTATTTTTGCGTGCAGGATTCAAAAGCCTTGTGCTCTTACGATGCTTTCATGGTTCCATGAGATAAGAATGTTTCACAAAGGGCTCCGGTGGAGAAATACCGGAAAAATGGGAGAAGCATGCCAGAGGCTCTGGAACTCTTCCCAGGCTCTCTGGGGCTTTCCTGCTCTTGGTGTTAAACACATCATCCACCCGCTTTGTATTTGCAGCCTCATCTGGTTCAGAGTTCCCTGCTGCTCAGCACAAGGAGAAGCAGCCGCAGGGAGCTCTTGAGGAGCCCTTCGCTCTCCCTGCGCTCGGGCTCTGGCTCTTGGCTCGCTTTTCCCAGGCACGGCACATAAAAACCTGGCCTGGCAGGGAGCTGGGAGTGCCCCTCGGCACTGCTCTCCTGCCAGCACCCATCGACACGGCGCTGCTCACCTCTTCTGCAACGAGGAACCAGCGAGGTCTATTGCTGCCATCCTGGGAATCACCGTATTCGATGCCGAGGGGTTTGTCTGTGTCCGGTTACAACCCCCAAACTCCTGAGCTCGCTTGGATGCGGGGTCCGCAGCGTTTGAGTCTGGTGTGCTCCATCCTGCCTGCGGGCACGGGGCCGGAGAGGGGATGACTTTGATGTGCAGGGAACTGAGATGCTCCACCGCAGGTGAGGTGGCTCTTGAGCAGGGATCGGAGCCCGTGGCACTCTCTCCTGCTCCGTCGCAGCCTGCGGCTCTGCTGGGAGCTGTCGCTGCAGGAGGGGATGCACCGTGCCCTGATGCCCTGCCTGGTGAGAAGTGCCTGCGGCGAGTTTCCAGCCTAATTGTGCCCTAGGGTGGGATGTCAGATGCTCACAGATCTGTAGGCAGATGAAAGGATTTCACAGCCTGAGAGAGGGCATGGTCCCAGGGCGTGTGCTGCTGGTCTCTGGGATCCTGGCGGGTGCCAGGAGGCTCCCTGACCTCCGTGCCGCAATGGTTTGGCTTCGAGCTCTTCATCGTTTGAATCCTGGGGTGGAAGCAGGCTGTGAGATGGCAACAGTCTCAACCTCTCCCTGTCTGCTTTTGCTCATCAATTGTGGCCGTGGGTGATTTCTGCCCACACGCACGGTGCTCTTTCCCACCGGCGCTTCCCAGGCACTGTCTGACCCGGGCTCAAAGGAAAGCTTTCTGCTTTGGAGACGAAGCAAAGGCTTTCTGAACCTTGCTGTTCCGAAGCTCACAGCTCCCCAATACAGACCTGCACCCCTGGTTCTCCTCAGCTCATCACAGCCCCAGGAGCACAAACCATGAGCTTAGTGAGAGCATCTCCCGCTTGCTGTGGGGTTTGCCTTCCCGGTGTGATGTGCACGGACAGCTGGGGGCAAGGGTCCGCAGGAGCCTACAGGGAAGCTTGGGGAGGGTCTTGATCAGGGAGTGCAGAGAGAGGATGAAGAGGGGAGGTTTTCAGCTGAAAGAGGGGAGATTGAGATGAGATCTTAAGGAGAAACGTTTGTGCTGGTGGTGCTGGTAATCCAAGACGCAATCCTGTGTGATGATGTGGGATGCAGGGAGCACTGCCGCTCTCTTATGGTGATGCTGTGATCCGGAGAGTGGAGCTTTCCTGGGGAGGGGCACAGTGGTGTCACGCTCTGGTCAGGGCTGGTGGACAACAGAGTTCAACTCCTCATCCTGCTGTGCGCTGCCAGCAGCCAAGCGCATCCCCAACAAAACTGGTTAAAGACTGTTTACCAAAACCCACCACAGAAAGCACAGTGTTCAACCTGCTGAACGCTCACCAACATTGATAGGATGGGAGAATTGGGGTTGTTCAGCCTGAAGAGGAGAAGGCTCCGGAGAGACCTTAGAGCAGCTTCCAGTGATGAAAGGGGCTCCAGGAAAGCTGGGGAGGGGTTCTTGATCAGGGAGGGCAGGGACAGGATGAGGGGAAATGGTTTTTCAGCTGAAAAAGAGGAGATTGAGATGAGATCTTAGGGAGAAATGTTTTGCTGTGAGGTTGGGGAGGCCCTGGCCCAGGGTGCCCAGAGCAGTGGTGGCTGCCCCATCCCTGGAGGGGTTCCAGGCCAGGTTGGATGGGGCTTGGAGCCCCTGATCCAGTGGGAGGTGTCCCTGCCCATGGCAGGGGTGGAAATGGATGGGCTTTGAGGTCCTTTCCAACCTGAAGTATTCTATGATATGAACAAGGTGGACCATGGAGGATATGGAGGTGGACCATATCCTGTTGTCCTGGTGGGAGCACCTTCCTTGTCCCTGCACACCCATGGTCTGCCAGAGCGGCCAGCGTTCCTTGGTGGGAGCAGCAGGGATGCAGCGGATGCTGGTGGGCTCCAAGGCTGTGGTCCAGCGCTGCTGGCATACTCTGCGGCCGCAGTGAGGCGGAGGAGAGGAGAATGTTTCTTTATCTCCCTGCTGCACCTTTTTGAGCAAATTAAAAGGGCTTTGGTGTGTAAGCGAGCTCGTATTGCACGGCTGTAATGAGTGATTTCTCAGTTCTGCCTGGCTCTCCCTCTGCTGAACCTTCCTAAATTAGCTGGAAATGAGAAGCTGGAGAGCAGGAGGGAGAGGGAGCAGAGGGGTTGCCTGGCCCTTCCTCCTGGGAAGAGCTCTGCTAATGAAGATTTGCAGGGAAACGTCTATAAAAGCGAGCGAAAACCACAGCTACGCGTAAACACTGAAGTTGGAGGGTACAAAAATGCCACGGAGAGTGGCTGTGTCGGAGTGCACGGGGTGGCTGAGGGGCTCCTCACAGTCCTGGGGTTGAGTGTGGTGGGAATGTGGGTTCATGGTTGGCCAAAGTCTCTGCTTGTTCCTCAGATTACTTGGAAAATCACGTTAACCATAAAAACAGGGCAAAACCAGTCACATTTGTTCTGTAATGAGTTGCTTTCCTTCTCATTTTCACCAAAATCCAGTATTTCTTTGTAAAAAAATAATGGAAATTATCATTAAAGCTGAATTATGGCAGCATTTAAAAGGAAAGATAAAATTTATGGTCAGAGATGCTATTACAGAGCGCTTCCCGGATAGGTAATTGTGTAATTATTATAGTCAGCAATGGGAGTGATTGTCATTAAAAGAAAATTGCCATGAAATAACAATAAACAAACCCAAATTGAAGCTGTGGTAGTTGCCCAGCCCGTTCTGCCCATGTGCCAGTGGGGTGTGCGGCTGTGGCTCCCTGGCCGAGCAGGCTGCGACGGACTGGCAGTGTCATCTCTGCCCAGGTTCGTGGTAGGATGTGGCCTTTTTGCACAGCTACAAATGTCTCTGTCCCGACTCCGGGCTGGTGGCATCGCTGGAGAGGGGCAGCTCCTTTTTCCTGCCCTTTTATCTCCTGGTTGGTGCTTGGTCACGGTGGGAATGGGAGAAAGGTGAGGACTGGTGCGGCTGGAAGCCAACGTAGCTTGAAGCCAACGTCCCCTTGGGGTGGCAGCTCCTGCAGAGCTGGGCTGCGGACACAGGAACAAGATTCTTCACTTGGTGGGGTTAGGGGTGGATGGGGCACCAGGACCCTCATCGGGATGCTCCCGGCGGTGGCAGGGAGCAAAGCAGAGCTGGGAGCTGAGGTTTGATGGGCAAAGTGGCAAATGATCATCAGGTTGGAGCAACTGCCAGCATCGCGTGTGCTGGGAGTATGGGTTTGTGCTCCACCAGCAGCAGCTCGCAACGTCCCGCTTGCACCCTGCACCGAGCCTTTCCTCGAGTGGCTCCGGAGCTGAGGGTGCAGAGCAGCCGGGTCTGACACCGTGATCCGTGCTCGTGGCTGTGGAAGGGGCTGAGCGTGTGCTCCTGAGCTGAGGATGCACAACAGCCGGGTTTGACTCTATAATCCATGCTCGTGGCGGTGGAAGGGGCTGAGCGTGTGCTCCTGAGCTGAGGATGCACAACAGCCAGGTCTGACACCGTGATCCGTGCTCATGGGTGTGGAAGGGGCTGAGCGTGTGCTCCTGAGCTGAGGATGCACAACAGCCGGGTTTGACTCTATAATCCATGCTCGTGGCGGTGGAAGGGGCTGAGCGTGTGCTCCTGAGCTGAGGATGCACAACAGCCGGGTCTGACAGCACGATCCGTGCTCGTCTGCACACGTTTCGGGATGGCACAGTACGGAAACACAGCTTGCCTGTCCCCCTCGCAGCCCGGCTCCTGCTCGCTGCGGAAATCAAAGCGTGTTCCCGGTGACCCAGGGGATGTCTCGGTGCGTGGCTCTGCGCTCGCTCCGCTGTGCTCATTAAACAGGACCTGCAGGGATCACCCGCTCTCAGGGCAGGGGAATGAAGTCTCTCCAGCCCTGTTCAGCTCATTTGTATTGCGCTTGTGTGGGCCATTACCCAGCGAGAGTCATTGATTTGTGATGCTAACTAGCTCCTAAACCCGGATCCCAGAGGTGATAAGCCAGCACATTAGTTTTCTTTCTTCCTTAATATTTTAATGGCACTGGGAGGGGGAGCAGCGAAGCAGCTCGGATTTCTGATGAACACGGTGACATTTCTGTGTCACCACCGCAGGGCGGAAACACCGTCCTGGTCCTCCCTGCTGCAGCCAGAGGATGGTGTGTGGTGGCAAGATGGGAGCGTTGGTTTTGGCTGGGGTCGGAGGTGGTGGCACTCCGAAGCCAAGGGCAGCACAAGACACCATCCCCTTTTGCGGCAAAGTTTGCATCTCGTTACCAGCTGCGATTAATTAATGTGCTCATTCGTTTCAATACAGCTCTCGGCTTGGCCATGGCAAGGAGCAGATAATTTTGTTGGGTAGGATGGGTGTGAGAAGTAGGAACTCAGATGCTGGAGGTCTGGAGCAGGACCCGTGCTATGGGTGGGGTGGGAGATGCTGTGCTGTGCTGTGCAGGTGTCAGCAGCGGCCCAGGGTGATGCCGGAGGCTGCAATAGTGCTGCCGGGCTCTGCCTCCGTCGCGACACACACTGGCAGAGCTGTCGATGGGAGGTGGGCAGGGGGCTCCAGGGCACAGCCCTGCATGAAGGTGGCTGTTTCTCCTCCCGCAGTGCACGTAGAGCCTGGCACCTGCGAAGTCATCGCGGCTCACAGGTGCTGCAATAAGAACAAGATCGAGGAGCGCTCCCAGACGGTGAAATGCTCCTGCTTCCCGGGGCAGGTGGCGGGGACCACGCGAGCTGCACCCTCCTGCGTGGATGGTGAGTACCCCACAGCCACGAGCCGGTGCTGTGACCCCCCTGTCCCCGCGCCTCCCCCGTCGGTCAGGCTGCTGGGGAGTTGCTGTGCCCCTGGGATTAACAGAGACCTGCCCAGAAGCTACTGCAGCAGAGCAGAGGGGGACAGGGAGCAGTTAGGGGCCACTCTCCATTGGTGTGGTTGCGTTACCGCACTCCCTGCAGCCCTGGGCTGTGAGATATGGGGCTCCAGAAGTTCCAACTCCTCCAGAGCATCACTGCACGGGAGCCAGGAACCGCAGCACCAATCCCTGCGTGTCTGCTCACCACACTGCTGCAGGAGGAGGCAGGGATGTGACTCCAGCTATGCAGCCCCATCACCCGCCAGGAGCACTGAGCAAAGCTACAGCCATGTATTTTTTATCAAATGGCATCACAGCCGCAGGTTCTGCTGGCGTGGTATCGATTCGCTTGACAGCCGGTGTCCTGTGAGCACGGTTGTGTGCACCAAGAAATGCCAAGATGAATTGTCAGGGGTTTTTTTTGGCCCAAACAGCTCGTGTGTGTCGTCTTTCCAAAGAGAGGGGAGCCCTCTCTGGTTACCCGCATTGGGGCATCACTTATAAGAGCCTAAGAGAGTTGAGCAGAGCTAAACAATCCCCGTGCCTCTGTAAGAGGAGCCTGCGGTGGATTAGCGAGCAACATTCCCCCTGCTGCCACTCCCGAGCAGCTCCCCTGGCTGGGACAGGTCGCCGTGCCACAGCCTGGTTGCTGACACCCTCCTCTCCACCAGCCTCCATCGTGCTGCAGAAGTGGTGGTGCCAGATGGAGCCGTGCCTCGACGGGGAGGAGTGCAAAGTGCTGCCCGACCTCTCCGGCTGGAGCTGCAGTAGTGGCAACAAAGTGAAGACGACCAAGGTACGTCGCTTGGCAGGGAGAAGCCTGAGCATCCCTGAAGTGTTCGCAGAGGAAAGGGAGAGCTCCGGCTTGTCCAGAGCGTGTGCCGTTTGTTCGGGATGCCCCAAAGCAAAGCGGAGGCTCCAGGCTGTTGTCACTTTGTGGAGGCAGCACAAAGCCCCAGTGGATCCCACGGCTTTGCTGATGGATAACTCCCACGGGGAGGCTCGGGGAGGAGGGCGTTGCGTGGCTCAGCCCGCAGGCAGCCGTGCTGGGGGTGTTTCCGTACCATCCCAGGGCTGCTGCTGCTGCTGCCCAGCATCTCCCGCTGCTCCCGGGGCAGAGGTTGCTCGGCGCAGCCCTGAATCCGTCACTGCTCCCCTGTCTGAGGCAATCGGCTGTGACAGAACGTTACATGATTATTATTTTCATGGCTTGCTGAATGCCCCAAAGAACAAGGTATAATTAAAATTTTATCAAACTCATTAGTAATTACATATATGCCATGCTTAATCAGTTGCATAATTTTATAATCATTGTTCATACTGTTGAGTGCAATTATTCCTATGCCTTAGTTTTCCTCGCCCTGCATCCTCTGCCATAAAATCATCATATTAAGCGATGCTGGGAGTTTTTTCATTCTTGCTGTTATTTTTGTGCACAGAAAGTGGGTTTTTTGCGGACATCCCAGAAGATTCCTTTGGCCCTGGGAACCCATCACTAACCAGTAACTGCAACTCTACATTTAGCTCCTTGTCTTTTTCCCATCAGAATATTGTTTATTCATTTTCCCTGTGCTGCTCACTAAGCCCAAAACCTCTGCTCTGGCTTTGCTGACCTGGGCTCTCGCTGGGGACCCTTCCCCTTCTGCTCTCCTCCCTTGTCCAGCAGCCCTTGGGCATCTTCGTGGCACCCCTTGGGGGTCCCTTGCCCTTCCCTGAGCAAGCTGCATTCTGGATATGCAGACCTGTGTTTTCACAAGGATTTTGGGTGCCCTGTTAGGAGTTGTGATGAGGGAGCTGGATTTGCCCCTCTGCAGACCAAAACCCCAGGGAAATCTGGAGCATGGGGTTCACAAACAATCCGCAAGCTGAAACACAGCAAAATTTCCCTCAATAAGTCAGAGCGAACCGTATTTGCATCTCCTGAGGCTTCTTGCTGACAGCTCATGGATGGAGGAAGCAGCCGGGTGCATTGGATAACGGATTGACCGTTTCCATTAGCAGGTGTCTGCCTACCCTTCTGCTCTGCCCGCAGGTCACGCGATAGCATCCGTGCAGCTCGGCGGTGCCTGACCAGCCCCAGCGCGGCTCCTGGCGCTCCGCAGAGCTGGCAGCAGCAGGATGTGGTCCAGACGGTGCCTGTGCAGTTGGGATGCTCTGGAGCTGCTGTCCTGCTCCTGCCAGTGGGACCGTGCCGGATACCAGATTGGAGCATTCACTGAGCTCTGGCTTCCCAGGAGATGGCAAGTGTGGGACTCCAGCACAAAGGCAAGACTCCTGTCACTCCCAGGAAGATGCTGACCGACCAAGAAATGGGCTCATTTTCCATCTTCTTAAATAAAATACTCCAGTCCCGTAAGAGCTGTCAACAATGCAGACAGAGAGTGGCCCACCCGAAATGGGCTCTGTTCTGAAATAGCTGAAATCCTTGCTGTGAATCGCCTTTCCCCATCTCCCAAGATGTTGAATCGGAGTCGCTGTCAGGAATTGGGAAGCCAACGGTTGTGTGAAAGCCTCTCTCGTTTATCTCGTGGCTCCTGAAGCAGGCGCTGAGCTCCGAGCCTGACCTCGCGTCACCTGGGAGCTGCTCCAGCCCCGGAGCGTTGTGCTTTCCTTGTCCCAGGATTTGGCTGCTGCGACTACACGTGGTGGATGCAGCGGTGTGGCCGGGGCTGCCTGACACCCCATCATCCCTCCGGAGATGGTGAAATGTCTCCATGGAGCATGCTGCTGGCTTCTCCTTCTTTGGTCACTGCATTAACCAGGCTGCGAGTCTCATTAATAGCTGTTCTCCGCCGTGCAAGTCCCAGGCACCGAGTTTCCGCTTGTGTTTGCAATCCAATTTCGGATACCGTGGGGGGGAAGCCCTTGGGTCTGGTGATGCTGATGCCGCGCAGAGACCCAGACCCAGCCAGGCTTCGTTGCTTTAATTAAAAATAAAGGAAAATATACCATCTCCTGGCCCTGAGCTTGTGACCTTCTCCAGGATGCATCATCTCCCCTGGTGTGGCATCTCCAGGGGGAGAGGATGGGAGCCCTGGTGTCAGCGGGGCTGGGGTCTGCGGGGCTGCTGCACTTGTGGGGCCGGTGGCACGTGGCCTCAGCAAAGGCATCGACGCCTCCCCGGGTCCCCAGCCCCGCTCCGTGACCTGCCAGGGGGACGAGCCAGCTCAGGAGGGACCGGGCGCCGGAGCTGGCAGCACAGCGCGCTGCCCAGGGGATGCTGGCATGCGTGCAGCCGCCTGCCTCCGTGCTGCAGCTGCCACCAGCACCACTCATTATTTAGACGGTTTTTTTAATGGGGTACGTAATCCCGGCTCCAGATGCGATGTAAATACCAGACTGTGAAATAATAAATTCATTTTAATCTCTGCAAAGCATCTTTTCATTCAGCAGCGAAGGGAGGCATTGGGAGCCCTTCTTTTGCCGACCGGACCCGAGGCGGAGGGGCTGGGGGCTCTGCCCTGGCTGTTGAGCAGCAGCTGCTCTCATTACTCATACAACTGTCTAATTCTCTGGCTCAATAAAACCTTTTGGCTGAGACTTACAGTCCTTAATTACTCGTTGCATTAAAAAGGCACACTCTTTCATTTACCCGAACCGCGGAGGAACAGTTCAGGTGATGCTCAACGGGCAGATTTTCATCTCGATGTCACTGGTGTTGCTGCAGGGATGAATCTGCCCATGTCCTTCTGTTTCCACACGCTGAGATCTGACCGGTAACAACCTTCTCCAGCTCCTGAGGGCAGGTGGCTGTGCCGGTGGCCACGGCTACTGATGTGCCGCTGTCAGTTGTCCCGTCGCAGGCTGCTGGGTCACCCAGCAAAGGGCTTTGGAGCTTTGTCATGTGTTTGGATGTAGGTTTTGTTCTTATCCACTGCATGGATGGAGTGGTTTGAGGAGCAGCAGCTGCCTGTGGCTGCCTGTGCACCCAGGACCATTGAGGTCTCCCAGCGTCGGTACATCGCTGAGCTGCTGGTGGGACACCATCAGCTGTGTGGTGGCTTTCTGTCCTGGCACAGATCAAAAATACCCATGGGATGGCTTTCCTCCATCAAAGGAGTGAGATGTGCCCAGGCCACGAGTTAGCAGAAGGGATGCACGGCAGGAGGCTCCTTCCCTGGGGAGAAAAGGCTGAGATGGACGAAAGATGCAGGAAAAATCCAGCGTCAGCTTTCCGTACCTCTGCTGATGCAGAGCCAGGTCTGGGGGAGCATCTTACCAGTTAATAACAACAAACGGAGGGAGGGGAAAAAAATAATCAGGATAATTGGCAAGAGATTCCTCAGCACTGAACAAGAAGAGGATCTGGCCTGGGAATGGCAGGAATCGTCCCCCCTTGGAGGGAGGTGAAGGGCAGGGGATGGGACAGGGTTCCTTGTGACCCGCTCTGGGCTGGGGACGAGGGCCAGCGCTGCCAGGCTGAGCAGGCACTGGTCAAGCTTATCCATCCAGTGTTGTTCACAGCGTGAATGGCTTCATAGAATCCTGGAATGGTTTAGGTTGGAAGGGACCTCAAACCCATCCAGTTCCACCCCTCTGCCATGGGAAGGAAACCTCCCACCGGCTCAGGGGCTCCGATCCCCATCCAACCTGGCCTGGAACCCCTCCAGGGATGGGGCAGCCACAACAGCTCTTGGCAATCTGTTTAACCCCTTCTTTCTCTCTGATATTGACTGTATCTGGTATGAGTGTGTGCTTGAGGGACAGAGAAAAGCCAAGAAAGGCTGATTAGTTTCTGGTGCTCCTGGAGCAATGGGCATTAGTTCCTCCAGGATTCTTCTGCTGAGAGCTTTCCGTGTCCTGTTCCCTCTTCCTTTGGGCAGTGGCTCCCAGCGCTGCTGTGTGGTGTCTCCGCAGGGTCCAGGGCCAGCCCGTGTTTGTGCCATGCCCCACCAAGCGCCCAAGCTGCCGAGTGCAGGCTGGAAATCTGTTATTTCTAACAACAACCACTGGAGCATCCCTGCTTGGCTCGGCACGCTCACAGCCAGCTCACAAAGTGAAGGATCCGCTCTGCAGAAGTGTTGAGCATGACACCTACACTGATATAAAAACATTTTATTGTCTGCATAATGACCACCCTTAATGCTTATTTTAGTGAGGAAGCAGCAGCCCCTTGGCGTCTCGCCTGTTGTGCTCTGCTATGTCTGGAATTGTGGAAATCGCCGCTCCCTTCCTGGCAGGTACGTGGGTTTCAGCGGAAAGCGCTGCAGCCTGCAGCAGAGCTGCCTTCCTCCCTGTCCCCTGGGGAAGGATGCTTCTGGCGCTCCTCCCTGGCGCTCTCTTTCTGCATTTCCAATGCTTTCCTCTGGCCAAAGAGGCAAAACACCTCCAGCAGAAGCATTGAGCCAAGGAAGAGCGTGATAGAGCCGGGAACTTCCCTGTGCTACAGCTGCCAGGCGCCTGCACCCATGGCAAAGACTTTGCGCGATGTCCAAGGTCGGATCCCTCAGTGGGATGGTGCCACCCCACCAGCATCATGTCTCCATCCTTTTTTCTCCATGTGGGACCACGCTGGAGGGCAGAGACCTTGGGATCCTCTGGAGTGTGGTCTTGGCACAACGGCGCAGTAGCTGATGGGGAGCTTGTACAGCCAAGTCGCTGAAGGGGCAATTAGTCAGAGCAAACTGTCACAGTTAAAATACTTTTAATATCTCCTTGGGTATTATAATTACACCCCATTCAATTAGTCTTGAGGGAAAAAAAAAGAAAGCTTTTTGTGTTAAGGCTTGGTGCAAGATTATTAGAGAGTGAATTAAAAGACAAGGATTCCATTTTACTTCACAATAGTAAAGGCATAATGTATAAAATACCCCAAAATTACAAGCTGGCTAAATTTAGAGCTGTGCTAGGGGGTGAAATGAAAGGTAAAATGAAACCCTTTGAGCGGCTCTGATGCGCGGTGCAAGGTGGGTATTATCTGAGAAATAAGATGGAAACATAATTAACCACCCGGCTTTATGCTGAAAGCCGGCAAATTGAAACGGGAGACGAAATTAGGTGAAATTGCAGAGCAGGCTCATTTATTACTGCTTTATAAATCAGTGCTACCTGTCTGCAGTAACGCAAAGCTGTTCCGGAGCAGTTTTCCAAGAGATGCCGCCGGTGGGGACTGCACCTCCTCTGGACCAGGGATGGGCAAACCCTTCAGCCGTGTGCACCGTGGAAGGAGCTGATGTCCCAGGAGCGGAGTTCTTGGTGCCGTTTCCCTCGCCCAGCTGCAGTGTGTGCCGTCTGGGGTTGGTCTGCATCCCAGTAACTTGCCTCCCACCGCCCCTTGCAGCCCCAGTTCAGGACTGGAGGAACATTTTCTTTCCTTTGCTTTAAATTTCCACCTTTCTGACTTAATTCTATGCCTTTCCCAATAGTGGGAAAAGGCAGAAGAACCCTCTGCCGGCTCTACCCTGCTTGCTTGGCTCAGTCTGCACCTCTCTGGCCACTTGGCTTGTTGCTGCTTTTGCGATGGATTCAAACAAGGACAAGAAAGCTTTCCAAAAGCAGTGAGATTTTTTTTCCTAGAATCTCCTCAGCTATGGAAAAATCACCGTGCAACTCCTATGCTGTATTTAGGAACCGACTCATTGGATGAGAAGCGGAGCCCATCTCCCGGCTGAGAGAGTTGGGGTTCTTCAGTCTGGAGAAGAGAAGGCTCCAGGGAGACCTTAGAGCAGCTTCCAGTGCTGAAAGGGGCTCCAGGAGAGCTGCGGAGGGGCTCTGGATCAGGACAGGATGAGGGCACCTTGGCCATTGCCTTGCCCACGGTGGGACTCTGTTAGAGTGGCCAAGATAAAAATACAACAGCATTTGCTCTGGTTAATAAGCTATGACGGGGCCGTTTGAAGCATTAGATGGCTCTTCCAAAAATGCGTCCTCATGTTTTATTAAAGCGTGCATTTGTGGAGGTGTTCTTGAGGGAGCCGATAAAATATTCATTCAGCTGTTGCTGTGCAATAAAAGCAGACTCAGGGCGTGAACCGTGTGGCTGGGGCGCCCTGCAGACCTGGCCCTGCCCCAGGAGGGGCCCTGGGGATGGTGGCCCTTGCTGCCACCTCCTCAGGAGACCCCAGGCATGTCCGGTGCCTCTGGCAGATGTTCCACCAACCCCTTGTTCCACCAACCCCTTGCTCCACCAACCCCTTGTTCCACCAACCCCTTGCTCCACCAACCCCTTGTTCCACCAACCCCCTGCTCCACCAACCCCTTGCTCCACCAACCCCTTGTTCCACCAACCCCTTGCTCCACCAACCCCTTGTTCCACCAACCCCTTGTTCCACCAACCCCTTGCTCCACCAACCCCTTGCTCCACCAACCCCTTGCTCCACCCTTGACTGTAGGAGATCTGGGCTTTAGGGCATGCCCAAGCCTGTGATGGCTCCAAATAACATCTCAGGGCACATCTTTCTGTCCCACATCCAGGCAGGTGATGTCAACAGCCCAGGGGCTGCTGCAGAGGTGGCACCATGTGGCCCCTCAAGCTGGCACGAGATGGAAGCCCCAGATGCTATCATTGCTGCTGCCACCAGCCTGGCAGCTCTTGTCCCTTGTTTCTTCTTCTTCTTGGCATGGCTTCACCTCCAGATTTGGATCCCTGAGCGTTTGGAAGAGCTGGATGCTCTCTAGGCACGAAACAAGGCATCAGCTCCTTCTGGACAAGCTTCGCTTACCAACTGCCTCCAGGATTAAAGCAAAGTCTCATTTTTATAAAGTGATTTCTAACCCTGTTCCGCTGCTGGGGGGGCTGCGGCGGCAGCACGGAAACGGAGCCGTTGGCTTGGGCAAATGCAATTTAATTTGTGCGTTTCCCAGCCTGTTGTTAATCTCCCGATTTACTGCCGGTATTTGGTTTCTGTAGCATTACTTCATAATAAAGGGATTAGCCGGGACCGTGGGTCTGCTCTTTGATGCTCGGCTGCTGGGGATTACCGAGGCATTTTGCAGTTGGTTAATGGGTCAGATAGGCAAAAAGGAGACTACAGGTATGATTCAATCCGTGATCCAGAGCTTGCTCCCCTGGCCCGTTCGGTGTCCCCTGTCTCACGAGGGTCCCCATCGTCTACCCACAGGCTCGGAAGCAGGAGCTGCTCTCCCAAGAGGCTCTGCTGCTCAGGCAGCCACTTTGCCTGTGAGGACCAGGGAAAGATGCTCTTGGGAGGTGAACCCTGCGCTGGGCACAGGAGGACTTGGCCACCTTGGGACCTCCTGTGTGTGGGGTGGACATTTAGAGCCGTGGGAAGCCTGTGTTGTGGCACGCAGGTTGGTGCAGCTGTGTCACAGGGATGCAGAATCAGGCCCGGTCTCCATCAATGGTTCCCTTGCGGAGGGACAACCTCTCCTACCCTTGCCCTGCTCCCCAGGGATGTGCTGCCTGGCACGGCATCTGCTCTGTCCACCTCTTCCCCAGGAGTTTTTCCGCCTTCCTATCCATCTGGAGAGGCTGTATCTTCAAGCAGAAGGGATATCTTTCAATTTTCACCCAAGTTAGCAGGAAAAAGCCATCGCCAGCTCCCACTCTCCTTGCTGGCACCCATGGGCTGTGCTTCTTGGCACCCCTTGACCCAAGCAGCTTTGCTTTCCCATCTTCTCAGAGAGTCCCTCTCTTCAGGGAGCGTCAGCTCTGTACCCCAACCTGCCCAGCTCCCACCACTCGCTGGCTGCTGATAAAGCCCTCAGATAACGTGGTTTCCCCTGCATGTGTCACCGCAGAGAGGACACCTGGCCAGGACTGAGGGTCCTGGGAGAAGCTTCAGCGTTGTTCAACAGCTGGGCTGATGGGACACAGCAGCGGGTGGACAGTGGTGCCTCCGGCTGGCGGCACGGTCAGGAGATGACATAGGCAATGTGTAAAATCCCCAGTTTGATTTTTTTTCTTGCGCTTCAGAGGTTAATACAACATTAGCAGGTTGACCTGACCACGAATGAGCCAGACATCCCTAAGAAATGCTTGCTAACTAAAAACACGGACAAATTAGCACATGCTCTGCTGTCTTCTAACGATGTGTTTTTCTCTGGTCCCAGCCTGGGCTGCACCTCGAGTCCCGTGGAGCAGGATTGGCACCTTCCTTGCTGTCCCCTTCTCCGCTGTCCCCTTCTCCACCTCCCCTTTGCGGTGCTTGTCCAGCCCAACTTGGTCCTTAGAGCTGCCAGGAGATGTATAATTGATTTATTGGTAACGTGATCCACTGCATGAAGCCAGGATCAAGTAACGATCCAATTAAATACTTGTGGACGCCTTCATATCAGTGAGCTCCAAGTTAATCAATTATTTAAATGCACTGGGAATCATGCCCTGCGATTATTAAAGGGGCTGAAATCCTGTTGCGTTGATAACAACAATAAATACGGTGGGTGCTCGTTTCTTCAAGAAAGGGATTCCATGAGCTGTGAAAGGAAGGCGCTGCAAGGCCAGGAGGATATGAATATGGATCAGAGGGATTATCGCACGTACCAGCACCAAGGGACAAAATTAGGGAGTGTTTAAAATTCTCCGCCAAGACGAAATGCGGAATACGGAAACTTTTGCAATCATTTATAATAATGAAATTTTTGATTAGGAAGCCAGGATCGTGCATCTGTTATTACAGCAGCCCCCAACGGGCCAAAAAGAGTGGGGAATTGGGTGGAATTGGCAGTGGGTGGTGGGGGAACGAGCTGGTTGGGAAGAGGATGAGTGGTGGGACTGGGCTGATGGGGTTTGGCTGAGACAATGAGCTGTTCTGGCTGGGGTCGCTCCCGGTCAGGGGGTCTTTGTGAGCCACCCTCCACCAAACACTCAGCCCCACGGGTGCAGCGCAGGGGGAAGAGAATCTTTTTTCAGTGTTTTCTGCTTTTGCATAGTTTATAAATTGTTTAAGCAGGCGGAAGATAATTAACTCTAATCAATCTGGATTCTGCCCAGGCTATAGCTCTGCAACAGCATCAATCTTACTAATTCCTTAATATTACTAATGCGATATTCAACGAGTTCAACAACGCATTCAGGGAATCTGGCATTGAGTAATAGATCTAAAGTGATTGATTCCGAGTTGAAAAGCCCTTCGGTACTGTGAATCTGGCTGTTTTATTAATCAAATTATCACTGTTAGGACATTCAAGAAGTAACAGCTCGGTCTTGCAGTGAAATTTCTTCATTACGCTGATGGGTTATTCTTGGATTGTATGAGAGAGAATGTTGTTTCAAGAACATTAAGAGAGAGAAATTCAGGCTAAATTAACAGTATGTCTGATAAACAGTTATTTAGTTCATAGGGTGAGGTTAAAAGCCTGGTGGAACTGGAATTAGAGCTTGTTCAGCTCCGTTGTGATGCATCGCACTGGAGGGTTTGGGCAGGATCTGTGCAGGTGTCTGGTAAGAAACCCAAGCCCTCAGCAATCCTTCCACCCTTTTGACCATGTTCCTGCTTGTGTGCATCTCCCGACACGCGCCGGGCTCTGTTTGGTGCTGTGGAAAGCTCTGGTGGGGTTGTGCCTCCAAAGGGGATTATCGCTGCGAGGAGCTGAGCTGCCACCCAGGAGCTGTGTGATGTCTTGGAGAGGAGGGAAGCTGCCTGGACAGCCCAAATTAACCCCCTGGTAAATGCCAGCTGCTGTTTCTAAAGCCACCAGGTAGCTGAGTCTCTTGTTTTCCAGTCATTCCACTCTGCGAGTCCCAGAAACCCATGGAAATGAAAAGGCGAGGATGCATTATTGATTAATTACCTCGTCATCTCCCAACAGTTATTGAGCACGGCTGGGACTTTGACAAATTACACCTCAATTTTTGTGACTGATATGCAATTTGATTAATGCAGTTTTGCGATGCTCCTGTCAGAGGGTGACGTGGAGGCTGATTCCAGAGCCTCACAAAAGGCAACGGTGTCGTGTTCCCAGTAATGGATGGCATTTGTGAGCAGTTTGCCAAAAAACAATTAAGCGGTGTGATATTTTGTTTGAAAGGAACATTGGGTTAATCAGCGGAGCTGGAGGTGGAGCTTCACCTCTGTGGAGTCACAGTGACAGGGGAGGTGGTGCCATTGCCATATGGTCTGTTTGCACCCTGGACCAGACTGACGTCGGTGCAGCCCTTCCTCCATGGATCAGCGTTGGCTGAAGGAGCTCTCAGGGCTTTCCCCATGCATTTATGTGCCTTGCAGTGCCCTGGGGTGGGGTGGGGGGTCTGGGCAGCCCCTGGGAAAAGGCACAGAGTGGACTCTGTGCTGTCTAAGGTTTGCTTTTGTCTCCCCACCTTCCCTTTGAATCGGGGGCCTCGCACACAGGAAGGATAAGCAGACCAAACCTCCCATTTCCCCAAAGAAACCTCATCTGGAATGCTGTGTCCAGTTCTGGAGTCCTCAATGTAAGAAGGAGATGGAGCTGTTGGAACAGGTCCAGAGGAGGCTACAAAGGTGATGAGAGGGTTGGAGCACCTTCCCTACGAGGACAGGCTGAGAGAGTTGGGGTTGTTCAGCCTGGAGAAGAGAAGGCTCCGAGGAGATCTTATAGTGACCTTCCAGTACCTGAAAGGGCTACAGGAAAGCTGGAGAGGGGCTGTTCGTAAAGGCTCGTGGGGATAGGACGAGGGGGAATGGGTACAAACTGGAGAGGGGCAGATTTAGACTGGACATAAGGAAGAATTTCTTCACCGTGAGGGTGGTGAGACACTGGCCCAGGTTGCTCAGGGAAGTTATGGCTGCTCCATCCCTGGAGATGTTCAAGACCAGGTTGGATGGGGCTTGGAGCCCCTGATCCAGTGGGAGGTGTCCCTGCCCAAGGCAGGGGGGTTGGAACTGGATGATCTTTAAGGTCCCTTCCAACCCAAACTATTCCATGATTCTATGAAACACTGCTGAGGTATTGGATGGTGAACCACCCATGAATGTGGTCCTCACCTGCAGCATCAGTAGCTTTATCTTCGAATCCTCCAGGGCTGGACACAAAGAGCAGGACAGCGGGGCTGGAATGGACAGGCTGTCTCTAACAAATACTGTCGAGGATAACAGGGAACAGTGGATGCTGCAAAAGGCCATTTCTGTGGAGCAGAAGGCAAGCAGCCTCATAAAAAATAATTTTGCACTATTTCAACAATAAAATCCCCGCTGGCTGCCTGGGGAAAAGAGCCTTTTACTGTGACCAAACTGTAGTTTGGAAAGAGTGGCTGCCAGACCCTGCCCCAGTGACAGCTCACTGCGAAGGGAGAAGCCAGATGGACCGGGGCAACAGCAGTCGCTTCATGGGCGTTAATTACTTGTCTGCATTCCATCCCAGCCAAGCATCCTCTGGTGCCACCAGCGATCCGGGTGCCACGAGAAGCCAGGGCAGAGACTCTTGTCACCTCTTTTCCATCTGAAGACCTGGCACCCCCACACCCTGCCTGGAGTGAGTAATTAGGGAACAGGGAGGCTTAAAGGTGGCGAGGCTGGTAATGAATATTTTAACTGCTTTGCTGGAATAAATTCGGCTTTAATGAAATAAACTGAAGCAAATGGCCTTGTGCATGATGAGGACGGGGATGGAGCTTACCTCGGCGCACGGTGTCCCAGCGGGGAGCTGCTTAAGGAAAGCTGTGCTTCAGGCAGAACGCACTCCAGTCCTCAGATGGTCTCCTCTGCCGGGCTGCCTCGGAGCCGGGACCTGGAGATTTGCCACCAGATGTTGGGAATGAAAGAGAACAAGCAAACCTGCCTCTTCAGAAACAAGACACTGTTCTTTGGGGTTGGGCTATGGGACTTGGCATCGGATTCCCTCTACTATTAATCAGCATTTGTGTTCATTTTAATTAGTTTTGATTGCAGTTTACAAATGTAAATGTGTCTCCGATGGCTTCTCGCTCACCTCCTGGGAATATGAAATGAGTGTTTAGTGTAACAGCATCACAGTTATGCATGGGAAGCAAAACAAACAAACGCTCTTCTACATCCACTGTGCCGTGTCGTTTCTAGTGATCTCTGCCACAGTGAGTCCCAGCTGGCCTGGAAGGGGAGAAGATCCTCAGAAAGAGAAGGGGAACACATCTCAGTGGTCACTCAACGCACAGTGTCTGCTCTGAGGAAAGGTCCAAGGAACAACCATTCCTTTGCCAACAGGAGCTCTGCTGAAGTTGCCCATCCTGCCATGCTCACAAGGAGGAATTGCAGCTGTGCCACACTGCGGGAGCAGGAGGAAAGTGTCCCGCAGGCAGGGGAACATCCCACCATTGCCACCACCAGCAACACCGGGGCCACCAGGCTTGACCCTTGCAGCCAGCTGGGACATCTTTCCTCTTCATTGGATGAAGGAAAGCTTCCTCCCTAGGAGGTTAATGTGCTTGATTCACCACCCACAGGGATGTCATTTTTCTTATTAGTGTTTGCCATTTTATAGTTTAATTAAGGTCACCCAGCGGGCTTGTAAATGACATCTTAATTAATAGCCTATGATATCTGGCAGTGCCAGCCAGGCTCGCTGTACGGTTGGTACCCGAGGAAGAAGGAGCGAGAGCAGAGATGTGGGGCACACCTGGAGGCCAGGCGAGGGGTTCCATCGGAGCTCTGGGAGCATGGGATGCATCAGGAGCACCTGCAGAGCATGTCACTGCGTTGGGGCAGCATTTGGGAAGCTTTGTGCCCCATTTCATCCATGCCGGAGCTGCTCCAGCGATGGAGGAACCTGCCTTGGAGTTGATTTACAGAACAGCGGCATTTCACGCCTTCAGGATTCTCTCTTCTGGGGCGGTTATTTCCCCGTTTGCCCTTTCCCGAGCAGTGTGGATGGGGGTGAAGGGTTCCCACAGCCCTCTGCCTCTTTGGTCCCAAAGGCAGCGCCACTCCAGATTTACACCCGGCACAGCCCCAAGCCATGAGGTAACGTGGAGACCCCCTCACACCCCGTCCATGGCGGTGTGACCCAGCGACACGCCTGAAACTCAGCCGTGCACCCAGCTCCACCTCCCATGATTTATGACTCAACTTTGTGACTTATCGCGGAGTCAGTCACAGTTCAGAGCCAACCTATAACTCAGCCACACCACGTATCCATCAGTGACACAGGACCCGGATAACTCAGGGATAACTTCAGAATTAATTGTCTTACTTACGAAGTTGCTGACATGGCTCATAAATTGCCACACGGTCAATAAATCAGGGAGACACCTGAGAAATCCATCACGGCTCTTTTTTTTTTCAGTCAGAACTTTCACGTGCTTCATAAATCAGACACTGGAACAGCTTATGGGGCGTTGAACCCACACCTGGAGAAGAGCTTTTGGGGGACAAGATACATTTATGGAACTTCTTTCTCAAGCTGCTGAATAGGGTTAAAGAAAACATAGGGACAAATGAAAGTGAGATGTGGGAAGGAAAAGCGTGTAGTGCTGTGCTGCAGTGTTTGTGCTGGTGGTGCTGGCTGGGATCTTCCAGTGATGAAAGGGGCTCCAGGATAGCTGGAGAGGGGCTCTTGATCAGGGAGTGCAGGGATAGGATGAAGGGAATGGATTTGAGCTGATAGAGGGGAGATTGAGATGAGATCTTGGGAAGAAATGTTTTGCTGTGAGGGTTGGGAGGCCCTGGCCCAGGTTGCCCAGAGCAGTGGTGGCTGCCCCATCCCTGGAGGGGTTCCAGGCCAGGTTGGATGGGGCTTGGAGCCCCTGAGCCAGTGGGAGGTGTCCCTGCCCATGGCCAGGGTGGAACTGGATGGGCTTTGAGGTCCCTTCCAACCCAAACCTTTCTGTGTTTCTGTGGATGTATATGCACAAGCCTAGAATCACTAGGTTGGACAAGACCACTAGGACCATCGAGTCCAACCATTCCCATCAACCACTAAACCATGTCCCTGAGCAAATGAGCTAAAGGCTCACCGCAGCCGCACTGAATGATTTGGGTCGATGCAGGGCTGGGTGTCGCGTCCAGAGCCAAGGTGAGAGCCATTCCCACCCAAGGAACAAGCGCTCAGCCTCACCCCAGGCTCCCTTCCAGAGCTGGGAAGAGGCATTTGGAGATGATCTTTGTGTTCCTCTGGGGTGCACACAAACTATATCCTTTCTCCGTGCTCATTTAAGACCTGCGTGGCAGACACGTGAAAGGGCTGAGGTTTCTTTGGGTCAAGACGAAGGCTCCAAGGAAGTGCAGAGCTCAGCAGGGACTTGGGGCTCAATGCTCCGGAGTCCCTGCGGTCCGTGAGCCCCGCAGAGCTGTCGGCTGCCATTCTTCCTGCCAACCTCCTGCTCTGAGAGGGTAACAAATACGCTCTTAATGATAACAATCAATACATTCGATGAAGAATCAGATTTTATTTAATGTGCAATTCACTGAGAGCTTGACAAATCTATTTAGATTTATTAAAGCAATTCTTGTGCATTGGCTTAGCGCTGATTGATTTGTCTAAAAACATTTTAGTGGGGCTTTAAAATCCCAGCAAGAGAGAAATTTTCTGTATCCTGTGTTTAAACTACTACGAACGCAACATGTTCTTATCAGTAGGTGTCCCTTTAGAATACAAAATCATCCTATTCTTCTTCTATATAAAAAGCATGGAAGAGATTATTCAGGTCATACTTAAAGGATGGGTTTGTTGATGAATCTGTGGGCAATTTACCATAAATTACACGTGGAAATTTAAAATCTAATCAACTCGTTGCGTAACCACAGCCATATGTGCAGGAGTAAAGCTCCTGCAAAAAAAAAAAAAACAAGAAAAAAAGGCAAATTAAATGAACACATTGGAGATGATATGAACACATCAAGCAGATTTTTAAAGTATTTCCCTAAGAAACACAGCCTGCACAAAGCTTTGCCGCTAAATGAGTGGCAGGAGTTGCCAGTAAATGTTTACATTAGCAGCTTTTGATGGAAAAACAAAACTCCAGGCAAAACATCTTGGGTTTCCCATCGGATGCAGCTCCGAGACTGGCTTTGCCTTGCTGCGGAACAGGATCTTCGGGTGTCTCTGCCCGGCTCCTTGCAGTGGGACCCCCTGGGACCACACAGCCTCCTGCAGGGGCACCTGGCAGGGTCCACGTTGCCCAGCACGCGCGGCGGTGGGATGTGGATTTGCAACGATGGGACACGGTTGTACAGCGCGGCTGCCCTTAGAAGAGCCCTTGTGCAAGCACCCACAGCCAGAGTCGGATCTGGAGTCACTCCAAGCTTTTCATCCCATCCAGCCCAGCACAAAAGCCCAACTCCGTTTCTGCTGGTGAAGGAAGGTGAGGGCTCAACGCAGTGAGTTTCAGTGCCAGGAAAACTTCCCATTAGAAGCATACGTCAACCAGAAAGGAGGAACAAATGCTTGTGGGCGCCAGATGCAAAAGATGAAGCTGCAGCTTGGAATCAATTCATGAGATGCAAATATTGACAGCAAACTTTTTGCAGCCCTCCGAGCTCTTTAGGCACATGGGAGCACTCGCAGCTGAGTCTCATTTTCTGCTGGCAGCCGAGGCGGAGTGGTCATCCCCAACACCAGCTATCAGCATGACTTTCTTAGGGGGAGAATAAAGGTCTGATGAGAACTTACAAACCCCCAGAAGCTGTGACTCCGTAGTGATGTTCTTCTTGGTTTCTATGGGAACAGCCCGAGCTGGTTGATTAGAAAACCACGTGCAGAAGAGGCAGAAAAAGCAGCGAGTGGTACTGCTGATGCAGAGATTAATTGGTGTGACTCAGGCTGGGCTTTTATATAATTTGCAGCCATCCCGAAAGGTGCCTCAGCGCCTGAGTTGAGATGTAATGAGGAGATGTTAGCAGAACAATCTCATCACTTTGTGGCAACGACTGTAGCTCCTGCTTAAAAGAAAAGATGGAGCGATTTATTTTTGTCTGTTGGTTTGTAAATCGACTGTAACTTCACTCGCAGAGATCACCGCTCAGGCATGGGGAGCATCTGCTGCCGGTGGGAAGGCGTGAGGCTGCCGCTCCCGTTGTCCTCTCTAGGCTTTGTCTCACCAGTTTTGGCCATAGGTTAAAAAAGCAGCTTTTTCCCACATGGAGAGTCTTCCCAGCAGTGGAAAGGACCCAGCCAAGCCATGGAACTGCTGCGTCCCGGTCCTGGCAGAGTGTCATGTACCACAAAACCCATCCATCTCTCCTAAAACAGATCCCTGAGCTAAGAATGTGACATCCCTGTGCACGGAGCAGCCCCAGCAGATGGGAACCAGTCCTAAGTGGGAGGAGGTGATGATATGGAGACACCTCACTGGTGAACTGTTTGCAGGAGAGGAGGCAGCTCAGGTGTTTTCAATGCCTTCCCTTGGCAGGGTTGGCATCCATCTGCCTACGCGCAGCCCTCGGTGCAGGCAAAGCTGCTATTGTTGTGGTTGCGCCTTTCCCGTCCCCTTCGGCACGCAGGTATGTGGGGTTGGATGCATGGGCTTGGGAGTGCCATACACGTGTGGAATCCACTCCAGTCATTTAGAAACAGTGATTACAGCCACAGCCTCGTTTGAAAAGAAAACACATTTGGAAACCAAAATTAGACCCGAAGCTGAAAGATAAACTCTGTTGTAAGCACTTGTAAGAAAAGAGTTTAAGAAAAGGATTAAAAGGGATTTGTTGTGTCGCTGAGACGGAGGAGCTCCGTCAGTAAATCTGATTATCGGCTCTGCGTGGTGCTCAGTGATTTCAAATGCCAAAAGGCTGATGCTGGAAATAAGGTGGATTTTGGGAGGCACAGCCTTTGTCTGTGCTGTGCAGGCAGTTGTGGAGGATGAGGAGGGGATGGCTTTATGCACCCCTCCATCGGAGGCTGAGAGCCCTGGGGAGAGGCCACATTCCTCCCCTCTTGCCCGCAGAACGCCCAAGATCAGAGCTGAACCGATGGTGTTTTCCTTTCCCTGGCGTTTGCTGGTGGACAGGTGAGGTTTTCCTTCCTAATGAAGGATTCTCAATGCAAATCTGGAGATATTACTTGTGTGTTGGTGGCTGTTGAATTATTCACTGGTGAACACATCACCAGAGACCAGCCAAAGGGAAGCACAACCAGCAATTAACTGCCCTCGTTGGGGCTGCCTGCCTCTAATTAGTCTGTGCTCGAGTAGTGAATACTTTTTCCAGGAGATGGCTTTGGCTCCAAAAGGGATCAGTGGGCATGAGATGATTTCTCTTCGGTCTGGTATGACTTTGACTGGTTCTTTGGGGATTTTTTTTGGCTTTTTTATTGTGGTTTGTTGGGGTTTGGGGTTTTTTTTTAAGTATATCTGGCTCTGCCCGTGTTGAACGGAGCAGAGGATGCGCAGTGCCTTTCTCACATCTCCCTTGGAACTCTTCCTGCCCTGAGTGCCCCTACGGACTTGGAGCTCCGACACGCTCAGGGCTTGGACTCTCCTAGGGCTCAGGTGCCGGCACCGCTCCCTTCAAGCCTTTGTAGGAACTCATCAAACCCCTCGCTAGAACCATTTCTAAGAAGTCCTTTTGCTGCTGTTGGGAGAGTTTTACAACCCAGACCCTCGCCCAGCCCTGGGGATGAGATACGGACCCTTGGGATGAGATACGGACCCTTGGGGTCGGGCTGATCGACAGCAGCTCATCACATCAACTGTTCCAGTGTCTGGGTGACTTCTTTTCTTTCACAAAGATAAATGCTTCCAATGAGCTGGTTAAACAGCAGCCATCAATAGGAAAGTGATTTTAATTAAATTGACATACATAAAATTGGTTGCAATTACAAGGAGTGGCTCGATACCGAAATTGGGTGCGTGGAAAGGACAAAAATGGTCTTGCAGAGAAAAGGACAGAAAATCCACCATTGCCCTTATGGAAATAATCTCCTTAAATTTGTCACTTTGATTTTGATCCAGTGCTTGTAACACATGCCTGACACCCGCAGGGTTTTGCTCACTCCCCGAATAGTGCCAGGTATTGCAGGATAAAACAAATCAGAGCTGCAGGAGCTGTTTTGAAGTCCCCTCTTTGGCAGTCGTGTTTTCTGCCCTTTCACCCTCTGCTGCACCTCTCGGTGAGAGGCACCAACGCTTGCAGGAAACCGAGGCCTCTTGGAGAGCTGAAATTCCCGATGGTACTTAATTACGAGAAAACAGGGTCGTTCTGTTTATTTATGATTAAGGAGGAAAAACAAATGGAATAAAGTGTTTGTGGCTTTAACCTGAGACGCTTCTAGCACAGCTCACGTCCCAAACCAGGCTGCGTTTTGCAGGGGTGTTTTGCAGAGAGAAACTGGAATTTGCTGGGAATGTCCAAGACTGACACTAGAAGAGAAGGAAAAAAAAGTGTTCAAAATTCTGTTTGATCTTTTTACAATTATATATATATTATTGGTCCTAATAAGGTGTGAAAGGAAGTAATCCAAGGCCACGTAGTGATTGGGAGGAGAGACCAATGGCAGGAGGTTGAACAAGGCCGAACGCCGGGTCCTGCACGTGGGGCACAACAACCCTGTGCGGCTACAGACTGGGGGAAGAGTGGCTGGAGAGCTGCACGGAGGAGAAGGACCTGGGGGTGTTGAGTGACTGAACATGAGCCAGCGGTGGCCCAGGGGCCAGGAAGGCCAATGGCATCTTGGCTTGGATCAGACACGGTGTGACCAGCAGGGCCAGGGAGGTTATTCTCCCTCTGTACTCGGCACTGGTGAGACCGCACCTTGAGTACTGTGTTCAGTTCTGGGCCCCTCACCACAAGAAGGATGTTGAGGCTCTGGAGCGTGTCCAGAGAAGAGCAACGGAGCTGGTGAGGGGCTGGAGAACGTCTGACGAGGAGCGGCTGAGAGAGCCTTGAGAAGAGGAGGCTGAGGGGAGACCTTATTGCTCTCTACAACTGCCTGAAAGGAGGTTGTGGAGAGGAGGGAGCTGGGCTCTTCTCCCCAGTGACAGGACAGGACAAGGGGAATGGCCTGAAGCTGTGCCAGGGGAGGGTCAGGATGGACATCAGGAAGAAATATTTCAGAGAAAGGGTCATTGGGCACTGTCAGAGGCTGCTCAGGGAGGGGGTGGAGTCCCCATCCCTGGAGGGATTGAAAAGACGGGTGGATGAGGTGCTCAGGGACACAGTTTAGTGGCAGATACGAATGGTTGGACTCGATGATCCAAGAAGTCTTTCCTAACCTGGTGATTCTATGACCCTCCCCACGTTCTTTGGACTCGGAGGGGCTGAGTCTGGGCTGGATGCGATGGGTCCCTCACGTCGGCTGCACTGAACCCCTCCCTGGCTGCAGCTCGCAATCTGCTGCCTTTGCAACGTGGCCTCGGTGCACACAAACAGTACTTAGGAGTTACATTTCATTCAGAACAACTGTAGCCTGAGCAAAATTACTCTTAAAAAATGCAAATGAACCGCAGTTTCTTTTCATTTTTCTCCTTCAGCCGCAGTTATTCTGTCGCTGGTGGATTTATGTGCTTTGGCTGCAGGTTTTAATTGCTATTTGCATACACGGCAGTGTTACATCCAAGCATCAAAACCGTGTTCCCATTTTACATCCAAACCTCAACCACTGCAGAAAAATTACTGGTATGTATGTTTTGATACCAGCTACATCTTAATCTGCCCTCAGAGCTGCTGAGGGGAAGGGGCTGAGTGTATTTGTTTTATTTTAAGCACTTTATAACACACCCAGAGGAGGAGAAAGGAGACCCGTACCAAGCTGGCGGCCACGCAGGACGCGGGGGCTCTGTTTGTCTTTGCGGCTGGAAGGAAATGCAATCAAACCAGGGGTCCCTGGGATGGGATGAGCTGCCCACACCCTGCCGGAGGGCCACCGGGATGTGCCATCCCATGGGATCACCCCTCATCCCTGCTGGTGATTTGGGGCTGGGGAGACCCAGGGGTGTTACTGGGGGCTCGGGGACCCCTCCTTTCACCCCTTTGCTCCACTTGGGGCTCCCATGGGTAGTGATCCCCGTTTCCTCTTGGCTCTGCGTACCAGCCAGGTGCTTTTCTTCCCTTCTTTTTACTTTTTCTCTTTTCCCCCCTCTTTCTCGCTCCCTGGCTGATCAATTATTTAATAGGTTCCACCCCAGTCCAGAGCTCCCTGAAGTGAGTTGTTTCGAATTAAATACATTTCTCTTTGAATCAACTCGAGTCCCTGGGAAATTTTTAGCTCTGCAAATGAGCTCATTTGAATTTTGGAGGTGTACCTGAAGCTTTGCCTGCGTGGTTTTTCTTGATGTTTATTATTTCAAATCTCATTCCACTTTGTTCCCGGTTCAATCCGTTCCCTGCAGCCGTGCCCGGTGCACCGGCTTATTGGAATAATTTCAAAAAGAGCGCATTAAAGGGCCCAACAGGAGATTTCCTTCGAGAATTGCTGTGGGTTAACCGTCTGTATCTTATTGTGCTGGCTTGTTTGGAAGGCTTCTAGCAGCCATCCATTATAGTTACAAGGGTGAATGATGACTACAGTCACACTGGAAAAAAAAGGGGGGGAAAAAACATCATTTTCTATGAATAACTGTGCCGGGGTATTTAAAACATGATTGGCTGCACATTTTTCAGGCAGCCTGTGCTGAAAAATATATTTATATCCCTTGTATGATGTGGGCTTTCTCTAATGCTCTAAATATGTTTGGAGGAGACAACAAAAATACATAAATCACGCTAGAGATGATGGCTCCCAGCATGGAAAACTCCATCTTCTCATGCACGCAGACAGAAGAAGGCATTTTCTTGGCAAAGACCAGCCTCGGTTCACCTTTCCCGGCACAGCAGGAGAGCCTCACCGGGCGGTGGGAAAAAGCCATGGGAACCCCTGGAGAGCTGCTCAACGATGCCGGCTGCAGGGAGCATCCAGCCCAGAGCGAGGGTGCTGGCTCTGCATCCACCGCGTTCCAGAGAGCTGCCAGCCAGCTAGAGGCTGTTGGTGCTAGTTTTAGCTCTAGAGCATCCAACGCTCATTTTTTTCCTCTTTCTGTTTTTCTCTTTCTGCTCCGGCGTCGCTGCCTGGGGTGAGGAGTCGAGGGGTGTAGAGCATCCGCAGAGCTGGGGTCCCCAGCCTTGAAGCTTTGTGGGCATAGACAGGGTCAGTGAAAATGATGCAAAGGGTAAGTTACTGGCAGCTCCTTGGGATGATGACCCGCTTACTGGACGAGGGAAAGGCTGTGGGTGTAGTCTTCTTGGACTTCAGTCAAGCATTTGACACAGTTTCTCACAGCATTCTGCTTCAGAAACTGTCAGCCTCTGGCCTGGACAGGCGCACGCTCTCCTGGGTGGAAAACTGGTTGGATGGCCGGGCCCAGAGAGTGGTGGTCAACGGAGTTAACTCCAGCTGGAGGCCGATCCCAAGCGGTGTCCCCCAGGGCTTGGTGCTGGTCCAGCCCTGTTCTGTGTCTCCATCAATGACCTGGATGAGGGGATCGAATGCACCCCAAGTAACTTTGCGGATGACACTATGCTGGGTGGAAGTGTCAATTTTTCACCATAAGGGTCATGGGGCACTGTCAGAGGCTGCCCAGGAAGGTGTTGGAGTCCCCATCCCTGGAGGTGTTAAAAAGATGGGTAGATGAGGTGCTCAGGGACATGGTTTAGTGGTTGATGGGAATGGTTGGACTCCACGATCCAAGAGGTCTTTTCCAACCTGGCGATTCTGTGATAGTGAGTTTTCTTGACCCCTGAAGCAGGCGAGGGCAGCACCAGCCTCGCACAACTTTTAGAGCCGAGGTTGCTGAACACTTTGAGTCTTCCATGCAGTCTGTGTCCAGCAGGGCCAGGGTGAGTTTTGTGTGTTCCCTCTGGAGAGAGGTGCTGGTTCCCACCGTGCCACTCTTTGGAAGCGGCAGAAGGTGCTGCACCTTTGCCTGCTCCAAGCTCTGCCTGCAGCTCTGCTTGTATCTGAGAGCCTCCAGGCAGCTCTCGCACACCCAGTAGGTGTCCTGTGGGGCGGTGGAAGCGAACTCCCCAAGCCCAGGGAGCAGCCCAAGGACCACATCCTGGCCAGCTGTGCCCTTCCAGCCCCAGCTCTGGCTCCTAGGATGCACGACCCCGTATTCCACCTACTTTGCACTTTCAGGGATGTAATAATCCAATAATTCAGGTACTGTAGGCCAAATTCCTATACCTCTGTACATCGTTTTGGCCATGGAATAACTCTCTGATGGAGACAGGCTGTGAGTGGTGCAGCCAAGGAGCAGTTTGGCAGCTTATGTCGCTGTGTATTTCATTGTACCCAGACCTGCAATAATCCTCTCCCACATCTGTAAGAGAAGAATACTCCCAAGCATGGAAGCTAAGCTGCTCTGCCCTGCTTCCAGCAGCCAGTTGGGTCTGTTCAGGGGACAGTTTGTACCCCACTAGACCCTGGGGACACCCCACCCGGCCGCCCCCGCTCTGTGAACGGCGTGAGCTCCTCAAAAGTGGGATGCGGGTCCTGTATCGGACAAATCAGCTCTTCAAAGGACAATTTTCATCAGCTTTCAGAGGTGGAATTGAAACAAGATATATAATTTATACCTGGGTCTGATCCTTTATAGTGCAAATGTACGGAACTTCAAACGTCGACTGGCTCTTGCGCAGGGCTGAGTGCTTCAACTCAGTGCTGGAAATGCTTTTCCCCATCAGAGCAGTCTCGTTTGTCCTGAACGCTTCCATCCAGTCCTTCAGCTCCTGGGTCTGGGGCAGGGATGCGATGCCTTTGTACTGGGGGGAGAGAATGATTCCAGAGGAGGCCACGGACGTGATCCGAGGAAGACATTTCAGATAAGAAATCGCATGTGGGACAAGTTGATTATTTAAACGCCAGTGCAGGGAGATATGTTCCTGCTTTGGTGGAAGCTTGTGAGGATGCTGTGGAGCAGCAGGGTGATATTTCCCCTACCCAAACGCTGAAAAGAAGCCACACAAATAAATCCTGGTGTTCTAAGCAGAGGCAGAAAGACCAGAAAGCCACCACTTGCCCCTCTCACTGGGAATCAGCAGTGGGAAAGTTGGGATAGGCAGGGTCAGCAGCCTTTCTCACACCCAACGGGCATCTCCGGACTGCTGTGCTTGGAGAGAGGCAGGCTATCGGCCCTCAGAAATGCTGGAGAATCCAGGAGAAAATGAACGAAGGGAAAAATTAGCAGGAAAATAATCTGGAGTATTGTAGAGAGAACAGGAGCTCACAGGACACAGCAGGATCAGAGCCAAAACCCCTGCTGGGGAGGAAAACCGCGGAGAAGGTGTGGGAGAGCAGGTGGACCCTGTTCTCCTGACAGCGCTGGGTCAGCCCAGTGAGCCCAGCAGCATCCTGTTTGTTTGAGCATCTCTATTTGTGTCTCACTTCAATGGTAATTCCTCTCGGGAATGACCCCAATACCTGGATTGCGCAGGGGACGCAACTCCGTGCTGCCTGCCTGAAGCTCTGCTGCTTCCCCTTCCCTCCCAAAGAGCAAGACAAGGGTTAACAAACCCAAAGCCAGGCAGGTTTACACTGAAATCCCTCCTGCAGATCCCAAAACAGAAGCTGCAAAAACGCCAGGAATAAATTTCTTCCTGTTTGGCCGCGTTTCCAGTGCTAAACGGACAATATATGGGCTTTTGTCATGCCAGCAGCCAGAGAGACCTGGGGTGTTTGCAGAGGGAGGGGGGTCCAGCCTGCCTTCTGCTGTGGGGTTGTTTCGTCTCAATCATTACTGATTTAAAGACCAAATAACCATGGATAAGCCTGAACTCTTGGTAACGGCTTTAGGCAAATAATCAGCCCAGCCGTGGGCTGCACTGGGAGCATCCCACCCAGGGACCTGATGGGGTGTAGGGATGCTTCCACCTGCCCTGCTGCCTTCCGACAGTCCAGGGAATGTGTCTTTTCCTCCCTTCACAGCCACAACTCAGCTGCCCGGTTACAAATTTAGAACAGGCTCGTTTCCTTCGAGCAGAATCATTTGCAGTTTGGGCAGAGTTTTTAAGCCAAGCTGTTTTCCTGCGTATTGTCTGGGTTTGCCGTTTGGATACAAGAGCTCCCGGCTTTGTTCAGCAGCCACTGTGGGCTTTACTGCCACAGCTCGTTCCTGACAAGAAGAAAAGCTGGAAGAATGCCCAAAATAGGGCTCTGCCTCCAAAGGGAATGGCACTGTGACGCCTGCACCCGTGGGTTTTGCTGAGTGTGTGACCTACCCACGTGAATGAAGGAGAGAAGGAGGGTGAAGATTAAAGAATGAAGCAGTCTAGGGGGTTTGGCCACCGTCCTTCAACGCTGTTCAAATTAGGAGGTGGTGGGCAAGAGCCTCTGCTCAGCCACGGTGATCATTTGGTTGGTTGTGAGGCACCACCACCATCTGCCTGTTGGACCAGTGGGTGGGGAAGGACCGTTTGCTGCTGGTGCTCCCACCCCTCTGGGGGCTCCCACGCCCTCGAGGCTTTTCCCCCAAGACCAGGAGGTCATTCTTTTGGTACCTGTGGACCCATGACAGGGATCAGCCCTCAGGGACATGGGGTGAAAAGGCCACGGCTTCTCAGTGCTCTTCCCACGTGGGTTTCCCTCCAGATGGCAAAACCCCATTCTCCAAAGAATGAAACCTACAGCGCTTTCCCAAAATACCTGGAAAATGGAATGGTACTCATAGAAGGAAAAAAAAAAACCCAAACCTGATGTGTCATTTTAAAAGCACACTTCGGGAGAAAGGAAGGGGTTACTTTCAAATAATGAATCTCATATTTTGGTAACAGGGGCTGTTAATTAGCTGTAGGTGCTGCTGCCGGCGGCTGTAAGAGGAGTGTGAAAACCTCCACTTCTGGCAGTCTTTTAATAGCCCCTTTAATATGAGACTCGAGAGGAGGGTTTGTGCCAGACATCACGGCTGGTTCTGAGAGCATCAGCTCAAAGCCTCAGCCAAGGAGGAAGGAGGGTCCCCCCACGACGCGGAGCTCCAGGACCAGCCTGGGGATGCTCTGCCACTGGATCATGCACCGACAGCTGTGCCCCAGGCTTCCGGATCATAAATGGGAAAAAACGCTGAGTACAGTGAAGGCAAAACCTCAAGGGGTGTTTCTCATCAAGTATTTACCCCTCACCCACCTCTAGGTCATTGCCCATCGAGCAGAGTTAGGAGCCAGCCCTCCTTCCCCGCTCCTCATCCCTTTGCTGCTGAGCTGAGGAGGAGCCGCCAAGCCTTATTTATTTATTTATCAGTTAGTCATGAGTGCAGAAGATGCCTTTGAAGCTCTCTTAGTTATCTTTCTGGCTGGCAAAGGAATATTGCATATCTGGGTATTTTATTCCTTTTGATCTCTTTGCCGTGGTTCTCGCTACCCCTGCCAAGCCACTTTCTTGGGTCTCCATCCTTGATGTAGGTTAACAATATCTTCCGCAGCCCTTTGATGCTCCCTGCAATATTACTTTTACCTTTTCCAGCTGCAGAGAGCTCCGCTCTGGGTGCAGGATGGGGGCTGAGCTGCCCTGACCCCTCTCCAGCAGCTCCCCCCTCACTGGCACCCCCAGGAGTGCCAGTGCCACCAGGCAGGAGCTCTGGTGGTGTAGTCTGAGCTGGAGCAAGCGATGCTGCGGTGGCACTGGTGAGGGGAGCGAGCAGAAAACGACCCCTGTTATTATTTACAGGGAAGATGTCTCCATCTCCCACCCTACTCTGCCAAGAGGACACCCCCTCTCCCACATCTTCTCCAGTGAAGCCCCCCTCCTGCGCCCCAGGAGTGCCAGGTCTCAGAGGCAGCAGCCACAGGGCGATAAACGATACCCACCCCAGCTCTGCAGAGCTGCACCCCAGAACCCCATAAACAGGACCTCCATCATCCCTGAAAAGCAAATGCTCAGCCACGATGCTGAAGGAGAGCAGGACCAGGAGTCTTCATTCAACGTTAAAATTGCTCTGTGCTAATTGTTGCCACCATTGAGCCAGGGGTCACCTCTCCTCCAGTGCAAACAGCCATTAAATGTCACCTGAGGAGTCCATAACAACCCAGCTGCCTGCTAGTTAATGCAAAACATGTCCCGGTGTGCCAGCCCGTGATTGATTCCAATTCCTTGCGTCAATATTTTAATTAGGACTGTGTTTTCAGGGTTAGGTAAATTTGAGAGGCGAGCAGGTAGGGCGAGGAGCTACGTGTCTTCACCCAAGAGCTGCAAATCAGCTGGGCATCGGTGGGAGCACACCTGCAGGGTTTCCAACCCACCACACCCAGAGCAAAGCATTAAAGGGCTGGGGGCAGAGGGTGCTGGCCTTAGGGAGTCTCTGCAGCTTGAGATTGGCAAGCACTGGCCTCCCAGGTGAGCCACATGGTGGGGACCCTCTGTAGGCACGGCTGCTGGGCGAGCAGGGTTGGGGGAGCCAGGTTACTGCAGCTGGAAAGTGGTAGTGATGCTTGGGTGATGGCTCCATCCTTGAGTGATGGCTCCAGGAGGTGGTGGTCATGCTTGGGTGGTGGGCCCATCCTTTGGTGATGGCTCCAGGAGGCGGTGGTGATCCTTGGGTGATGGGTCCATCCTTGTGTGATGGGTCCATCCTTGGGTGATGGCTCCAGGAGGTGGTGGTGATGCTTGGGTGATGGCTCCATCCTTGGGTGATGGCTCCAAGAGGTGGTGGTGATGCTTGGGTGACAGCTCCATCCTTGGGTAATGGCTCCAAGAGGTGGTGGTGATGCTTGGGTGACAGCTCCATCCTTGGGTAATGGCTCCAAGAGGTGGTGGTGATGCTTAGGTGATGTCTCCATCCTTGAGTGATGGCTCCAGGAGGTGGTGGTGATGCTTGGGTGATGGCTCCATCCTTGCTCCCGCCCTTGCAGCTCTCAGCCAGTTTCTTTCTTACCTGCCTGCTGTCGTGCTCACGCTTTAGCCAACATCTAACGTTTAATCCAGCTGAACTCGGGCAGAGGTGCTGGTGTGATAACGTCTGGACGTGAGCCTCTGGCAAGCCCTGCTGAGCTCCCGCAGTCCCATTCCCAGCCAAAGCAGGGCTGTCCTGGTGAGGCAGCATTTGGCATTTGGGGACAGGTCTGCGGTGTCTCCTCAGCTAAGCTGGTGTTGGGTTTGGGGACAGAAGCTCCCTTGCTTGATGGAACCTCTTGTTCTCTGCACCCATGCAGCTCCAGCCTGATTCCCAGTACTAATTAAGCACGGTGCACTCAAGAAAGACGAAGTCCTTTGCTTACGAATGGCTCATTTACAGACGGGCAAAATAAAGCCGTAGACTGTTAGCGCAGCGTCGCAAATAAAACACAGCGCAGAGGTTTCGTGAGACTCTTCCTCGGGGTCCTATCACCTGGATTACAGGACAATCCAAACACACGGACAGAAAGCACACAATAGAAGTTATTAAGTGTTCAGAGCAGCGTTGCGGGTTGGTGATGACTTTGGATTTGTTTCAGGGCTCCAGGCTGCGAGAGGCTGTGATTTTTTTTTTGCACGGCTGTGTTGAGGTTTCATCCTGTTCAAGCCTGCTGTTGGATCTGCTGTGGTCCCTCTCTGGCTGCCTGATGCCTTCGCTTAAATTTGAGGGTTTGTGTGGATCTGTGATGGTTTTTGTGAGTGAGTGCAGCACGGTCCCTGCTTGATACAGAAGAGCATCTGCCCACGGGGAGAGGGGACCCAGAGAACGGGAGCCTTGAGAGGAGCCTGGGGGCTCTGGGTCCCCATCGCAGTGGTTTAGGGGCTGCGGGGGTCTCGCTCGGTGGGCCAGCTGAGACCCTGGGCTGGTGGCCACTCTCACAGGGTGCTCAGGCAGAGCTGGCGCAGGGTTGCGTGGGAGGCAGCTCCCCATGGCACCGCTGCGGATAATCTCTCATGCAAATGCCCTGCTGAAGGCTGCAGAGCTGGCTGATCTAATTGCAGGGATAAATAACAAACAGAGAAGGGAGAGGGAAAGGAGAAGCAGTGGCAAACAAAGGATTGCGAGGGGCTGGAGAGCACTGTGAGCACAGGCAGGCTTCCAGGCTGCCCCGTGACCTGTGCTGATGCCCGATCCTTCCCAGGGTCTCGCAGAGCTTTTTGCAGTCTGATGCAATGAGTTTCTTATCTGAGATAATGTAGGAGGGGACAGGAAACCCCTCTTTCATACCATAGGCTTCCCAGGGGGGGCAAGACGGTGGGAATAGGGGTCCTAGCAGGAGAGACAGGGCAGGAGCTGCAATGCTTTGAGCCCCGCGTGTTCCCAGGGCTCCGCTGCAGCCAATGCGTGGAAAAAGACCAAAGCCGAATCATCTGGTGAACGATGTTGTACGTGACAGCTTCAGAAAACCCGCTCCCTCCCAGCGGGGAAATAACACTGAAGGAGGAGAAAGGCAGAGGGGGGAGGTTATAAGTTATCAGAGAAAACGGCTTTGAAGAGAAGTGTAAGTTTCCCCTCCAGAGGACTGAGCTGCGCGCTGCACCGTAACCTGATTAACACCGGGCTCCTTTGCTGCGGCTGGAAATGGCTTTGAACTCTTGCATGGAGCATGATCTGCATACGCTGTGCGATGGAGGAGAGGGACAGGGAATGCTTAGCCAGGAATTTAATCCCTCCAAAGAGAAGTTTAAGGCATTTGTCTGAGAGGAAGGGTTGTTACGCAGCCCTTCTGCCTATCTTCAGGAGTGGGTTAGCTCTGCCAGGGCCTGGGAATGGGTTCAAGTACCCACCAGGTACCCCTCCTTTATTCTCCAAACCCTGTAGTTTGATCCAAATGCTCCTTCCAGAGAGATATCCCACTGGCCAGCTCTGCACGAGGTCCCTCGCTCCGTTTCCCTTCGTTTTGAACGTTTGCCCCCTGAAAGCTGGGGTGAGAAACTTCCGTTATCGCTTGACTGCAGGGGCTGGGACCTGGGAAAAAGGAAGCAATAAACCCAAGAACGGTGGTTTTGAAGTTCCTAGCGCTGTGGTGAAGCTTGAAAAGGAGAACTTGGAGGCTTTTGCTGGTTCTCCTTTTGCCCTTCCCAGCCACTGAGGAAACCACGTGCAGATGAGGCGCAGGAGAAGCGAAGGACAAGCTGGGTACCAGGAACCGTGCTCAGGGAGCTGGAGATGCCGGAAAGGCTATAAACAGGCGATAGCAGCAGCTCCTCTGACTCTGGCATTGTGTGGGATTGAGCAGCCGCAGGGATGCAATCGCCTCCCAAGGGATGTGTCTGCTTCACCCCTCGGACTCCCTGGCATTTCTTGTGCCTAATGAACCTGCTCAGGCAGAGCGGTGTCAGCACATCCAGGGCACTGTTGACCCCACAAACAGGCAGCAAGCGTGCTTCCGTTGTTATTACCTCTATTATTACTTTGCTTTCCCAGTGCTGCTCCTGTTTAAAACCCTGAATCAACATCAGGCGGTTCATGCTGTGCTCAGACACCTGGAGTGAGTCACTGGGCTCCTCCAGGCTCGCTGCTGCCACTTTCCCCGTGCACAGTGGTGTCTGAGGCTGTTGCTTTTCCATCTCTCCCTTAGGAGGGTCCCGGGCAGGTGGTAAATCACTGCGGCTTAAAAATTTGTTGTGTTTGCCCTGTGAAGTTAGGCTGGAACTTTGCCTTACTATTGTTTCTGGATGCAAAAAGGTCCCGGTTGCCTTCAGGCTGGAGAATGCCTGGGACTCAGTCATGCGGGATGGAAAATAAAGCCTGGGCTGCAATCTCTCATGAGTTCTTTGTGATTGGGACCTTTAATAAATGCCCGCCCGCTCAGAAAGACCAACCCCAGAGCTTACGTGTGCTGCACTCCAGCAGCATCTCCAGCAGCGAGAAGGCTTTAGGGCCGTAGATTGTGTAAAATTAGCAGCGTGAGCCTCTGTCAGCCCCAACAGATGCGGTTAATCTCGCAGAAGTGACAGGTGGTTGCTTTAACAGGTCAGATGGTAAAGCCCCGTGGGAGAGGGGCTCCCATCTCGGCTCCCTCGGGTGCTCGGGGCTGGATCGACGGCTGCTGAGCGATGCCCGGGCTCCATACAGGCACGGCGGCTCAACCCTGGCGTGGCTGCAGAGCCCAACACTGGAGCGGGAGAGATGGAGACGGGAACCCTGTGCTTTGCCGCCGGTAACAAGGATCATTGAAACGCTGAGGTGGAAAACATCTTGCTTTCTTGTGTTTCCTAAGCTGTTAGTGACTGTGAGGCTGTTGGCAGAAGGGGCTCCTCCAGTTACTTACAGTTTAAAAAGGAAGAGGAAACCATCCTGGAAGTGCTAAAAGTCTCTGGGGAAAAAGCCCACCTGGGCCAGGGCTGCTGTCTTGATCAGCAGCACCCACAGCCCTGCCAGCCAGTTTCTCACCCGGTGGTTCCAAAGGTGGTTCCACCACCAGTGGGGTCAGAGCCTCCCAGTGGTTCCAAAGGTGGTTCCACCACCAGTGGGGTCAGAGCCTCCAGGTCTCTGCAGGGCACGTTGGGTCACACGAGGAGAAGAGTCCGCCCTGGAACAGCACCGAGCTTCCACGTGTCATTTGAACCACTTAAAAAAAGTCGCGGTTTTCCTCAAACACCGTCTCACGAGTTATTCGTTTTAATTTACTACATCCTTGAAGGTGAATTTAATGCCGTTCATACATTTTCATTTATAAATTTGTCAGTAATAAGAGTGTCGGCGCACGGGAGACGGTAACTGCATAATTGCAGCTTACACGCCTGTCTTCCTGAGAAACTGCTGGCTCAGGCACCGGCCGCGCCTGTGCGTCATGCATGAAATTGCAAATAGAATTTAATTTGCCCTTGTATCCTGTAGAATCAGCTTAAAATGATTAATGCAGGAGAGAATGTTGTCAAGATTTTATTCATTACAATCTCGGAGGGCTGCAATGCAAAGCCATCGTGTATAACATGATAATGGTGAATACAGAGCTTTCTGAAATGCTTTCTTGTGGCGAGCAATCATATTTCTGCTCTTTAGTTCCAGCGCTGAGGCAAGCGGGATTCATCCCTCGCGGGATGCTGTGAGCTCCCGGAGAGCTGGAAATGTAATTTGTTTAAATTTAGAAAGCTTAGGGCTGGGTTTGGAGCAGGTAACGCCCTGGGAACGGGAGGCGTGAGGGTGGTGTCACCCATGCCAGCTGGGAACACGTAGGCTCTCGGACAGGGTCCAACAGTCCTGCTTTTGTATTTTGCTCCGATCGAGTGTCACAAACGCACGGGTTTCCTTTTCCCCATGCCATTGCTTGGGAAAAATCCATCTCTGGGTCAGTGGAACAAGCATCCCAGCAAGCGCAGTTGCTCCTGGGGAGCTGGGGGCAGGCTCAGAGCTGGGCAGGGCTGAGGTCCTGCAGGGTCCCCTCATGGCAGAGCCCACAGCTGGGCTGCGGTGCCCATCCCTGTGGTGCCTGGGCTCCCAGAGAGCTGTGAACCACATCCCAGTGAGGAGTCTTGAAGGGCAAAGCAAGCAGCAAGAGCTTTTGGAGGGCTTAGTTAGGAGGCTGTTGGCTTTTCCAGCTTTCCCCTTCCCTCCACCGCCCGCAGAGGTGGTATTTGACCTTCGGCGTGACAGGCATGGGGATGCAGGGGAGGGAATCTGTGGCTTCTCCAGCTCCAAGGGTGGTGGCACAGCCTCACCACGGAGCGGCAGCAGCTGGGCTGGTGCTGTAGAAGGGCTGAGAGTTGGAGCAGGGAAAATACTGGTGAAAAAACAGTTAAATGGGAAAGGGAAGCCAAGGCGGAGCTGCCAAACTGGAGAAAGAGATCTATGGAGCTGAGCATTGGGAAAGCAATAGAGAGCAATGAGCAATGCTTGGCACGTCTTAGATGCACCACGCACCGGTCTCGTAGTATCACGGTAGTACCACAGGGATGGAAGGGTTAGGTTAGGGTTGGAAGGAACCTTAAAGATCATCCAGTTCCAACCCTCCTGCCATGGGCAGGGACATCCCACTGGATCAGGCTGCCCAAGCCCCATCCAACCTGGCCTGGAACACCTCCAGGGATGGGGCAGCCACCACTGCTCTGGGCAACCTGGGCCAGTGTCTCACCACTCTCATGGTGAAGAAACTCTTCCTAATGTCCAGCCTAAATCTACCCCTCTCCAGTTCGTACCCATTCCCCCTTTCAAATCCTGGATTTAGGAGTGTGTCCAGAGAAGGATAATGAGGTTGGGGAAGGGTTTGGAGCCCAGTGGCTCTGGGAGCGGCAGAGGGACGTGGGGCTGTTCAGCCTGGAGAAGAGGAGACTGAGGGGAGACCTCCTCGCTCTCTGCAGCTCCCGGAAAGGAGGTTGTGGTGAGGGGGGTGCTGAGCTCTTCTCCCAAGTAAGAAGTGAGGGAGCGAGAGGAAATGTCCACAAGTTTCGCCAGGGGAGGTTTAGGTTGGACATTAGGTACAATTTCTTTACTGACAGAGTGGTGAAGCCCTGGCAGAGGCTGCCCAGGGCGGTGGGGGAGTCTCCATCCCTGGAGGGGTTAAAAAACTGTGTGGCACTTTGGGGCATGGTTTACTCAGCGCAGTGGGGTGTGCTGACGGTTGAACCGGATGAACTGAGAGGTCTTTTCCAACCTTAACAATTCTGCGGTTCTATGAGCTCTGTCGGTGCAGCATCTGCTGCTGCTCAGGGCTGGTTTGTCCCAGCGCGTTCATCATTCGGAGACTGAAAGTTGTTTTACAAAGCCTCTAAGAAGGGATGTATTCTTCCACTGAAACTTTTCTTTCCACTGCTGACAAGTAGCCAGTAAGAAAAATACCTTTCTGCTCCGTTGCCACTGGGCTAATTGGCTTAACATGGTGAGAGTAATTATCGGATTGTTCTCTTTTAAAAATCATTTTAGTGATGGGTTTGTGAGGAGGTTATGGCTTAGAAACTGTTCTAATCGGAACAGTAATTGAGGAATGAAATATGGGTCATGATTATGTTATTGAAATGGGTTGTCTGGTAATCATATTAATACGGCAGAATTACTGTGGATCCCGTGTCAACTGCAGCCGAGAGCGTTCCAGTCCCTGAGGAGCGCTCCCTCCTGCCTCAACGTTAATCACTGCATTATTAAAATGAAAAATGGCTCTCCCAGTCCTCTGACTGGGAAACAAATGTCTCTTTTTCCCCTGGCCAGAAATCTACTTTTACTTTCTGATTTCCTGTTCTCTGATCCACCCCCCGGCCACGGGCGCTAAAGCTCCAGCAAAGCGATGGTACCCTGGTCCTTCTTGCCTGCGCTGCCATTCGTGCCATCCCAGGGCTGGCGGGTCCGTCCCCATCCCATGGGATGCACAGCTTGTGCCTTGAGGATGCAGGTGAGGGGATGCTCGTGCAGCAGGTTTTCCTGATGTGATCGCAGGAGCTGTTTAGCCAATTCATAACACGGCTTGGACATCCTAAACTCAGCTCTCCAGCCTGTGCTGCGCATCCGTGGGCAGGGATGGGCTCTCCCCACGCAGCCGGGATGAGGCTGGCAGGGCAGCATTGCTCACATCCCCATCTCCGGGATAGGTGCTCCCTCTAAAAGCGTGTTTTGGTGGAAATGATGATGATCAGATGGCTACAGCGTAAGCCGATGTCCCCCCTTCCAGCTCTCTAGGCACCCTGACCATGCTTCCAAGGGCGAGGGCTCCGCATATCCTTACTAATCCTGCTGAAATGCCCATGGCAAGCAGAAGAGCCAGTGGCTTGTGCCCTCACCCAGCCCTGGGCAGGCAGAGGTGGACGTCCTGACACAGCAGGAGTACGCTTAAATGCACCTCAGTTGGACAAGCTTTGCTTTTGCATTCATTTAGAAACCTGCTGCCAGCAGTTATTCTGCCTAATCCCCTTTGCAAGCCTCACACCAGGTTTTGGTAATTAATTATTAGCAAAAAAAGAAACACATCAGGCTTGGAGAAGCCGACGGGACCTCCTGGAAGGAGCGCACGGACTAATGCCTTATTGGCTTTGCTGCCAGTTGGAATGAGATAAATCAATGCTAATTTCATTGTATTACAACAGTATTGATTTCCTATTAAACAGCAGACAAAGCGGGTTATGGCTTTAGGAAAGCTATTAGGAGTTAAAGAACATTTTTTATCGAGAATAAATGGGAAGTAAGTGTTTAATACTGCTGGGTCTGGAGAGTCAAAGGAGGATGGAGGTCCTGTACAGGTGGTTAAGGCGAGGAAAAAGGCAGAGTCGAGCTCAGCAATGCCACACACAAAGGTCCAGAGCTGTAAAGGTCCCATCTGGGTGGAGGAGAGGGAGGCAGGACTCGGGGTGTCAGCACCCAAATGGGGTTTGGGTTCAGGATGCTCAGGTCCCTCCCAGCTCTGCTACCTCTGAGCAGCATCAGTGCTCACATCCCATCCTCCGCATCCTTCCCAGGGAGGGGCTGCTCGCTCCGCCACCTCTCTCTGTTGATTGTCGGGCAAAAAAATCTGCAAAAAAATCTGCAAAAAAATCACCAAGGATTTTCATTACTGAGGAGACCTCCCTGCAGCCTGAGAGCGGGGCAACCGCCCAATTCCATGAAACACCTCCTCCAAAGGGTTAACCGGGCAGCTGCCCAGGGCCTAGGATTAAGATAAAGACTTATTAACTGGATCAATACTGATAAACCAACCCAAGTGAAGCTGTTGGCTTACTGACTGCCCGGATCACTTCTAATCGTTCTTTGCAAAGCCAACACCCCGTGCGCTCCCACCGTACGCGCGTGCGGCACCGCCTGGCAAACACCCTCGTACCACGGAAACTCTCCTGCATCAGAGACGATAAATCGAGGAATTATAAGCAGTGGCGTCTGCCGTTAACGACCAACGTCAAACAGAAATCGGCTCAAACTAAAGTGGGAAGGAAAGGAAAATATTTCTTATTCTTCCCATCAGATGTTTATGTTCTGCTTCCCATGTAACTACGCCGATGTTTTGGATACTGCTCGCTGAGGGTGTTCCTGCTGGATGCGCAGTGCGGAGCATCCCGGAGAGCATTAGCTCTGTGCACTCTCTGCAAGAAAGTGGATGAGGGTGGACTGTAACGGGGATCAGAGCTGGGATTTGCGTGTGTTACACTTCGCTCCAGCACTGCGTTAATGCTGGAACAGCCCGTGGGGCAGCCTGAAAAGCCTCAGATTGTGATAATCCACTTTAAGGGAACCAAAAGTATGAATCATAGAGCAGAACCACCCAGGTATGAATGAACAGGAGCTGTATTTGCCAGGGATAAAACCAGCCCGGCAGGGGTTGAACGGGAAGCTGGAAATGGAGTTATCACCTTTCTCAATTAAAGAAAACGCAGTTATAAAAGCTAAATTTCTAGGAAAAAATAGTCAGCGTGCTTGGGGGGTTGTTTGATCAGAGCCTCCCTGCATGCAGGAGATCTGAGTCCCCAGAGGACAGGGTTGCTCTTCTCTTTCTCTTGGTCCCTGGTCAGATTCCTGCTGGTTTTGCAGCCTGTGCTTCGGCTTCGCCCTTCATCGCTGCAAAACTAAGCAGAAAGCATAGGCAGATGTGGACACCTGAGACCGAGAATGGCCTGGAGAACTTGGCAGCGCATGGTGCTGGGGCTACAGAACAGCCGTTGGCCAACACAGAGGTGTCTCCCCTGCTGTTCTTCGGCAGCTTGAGCTGGTTTCCAGCAGGTTATCCTGTTTGCCATCTCTGGCTTTATGGAACCGATCCTCTTTGGCTGTGACCCCCTCGCAGGGAGCAGCAGGTCTGGGGCATTCGGGCTTCGGGGATGCTGCGAGCAGGGACTGAACACTGAGGAGCAGCAACGCCAGAGGAGATCCCCGTCCTTGGGCAGCTCTGCCACCCTCACCGCATCCGTTAGTGATTTGTCGGAGGATTACACAGCGCAGAGCTGTTATTCAGAGCTTTAGCAAAGGATTTGAAAGAAATTCATAAGAGGGATGAGGAGAAGACAAAAGCTGGGAAGAGAAAGCTATAAAAGAGCACGGAATGAAACGGGAAGACAAAAGATCTAATTACGAATGACATTATTTGCATTCTCATCAACTTAATTCCATTTTATTTTCTTATTGCTTTAATCTTTGAGCTTAATTCAGCGGAACAGAGGGAAGGAAGGAGGCAATGAGATGCGCGCAGGGTTTGTCAGGGCAGGCTGGGTGGTGGGTGCAGGCGGCCCCAGCGCTGTTTTGCTGTGGGATGGATGTGTCTTTGTTCAGTCCTGGAGGTTTCAATTAAAATAAATGGCGATAAAAATTCAGCATCCCTTCCTGTGCTTATGTGAAATGAGATCTGAAACGGCTCCAGCTTCGATTGGATACCCAGTGTGACCTGACATTTAGTCGAGGATGAGAAAGCACAGGTATCTTAAAGAAGAGGAGGAAAATAATTCTGACATTGTGCTCTCCATGAGAAAATAGCATTTTCACATTACACCGTGCGTTACACGGCATTGCGAGTGCTGAGGGCGACGTGAGTGACACTTCGAGAGGAGCACATTTGGATTTGCAGAGGGAGCTCGTGGTGCTTGGGGGGTTCACATGAATTTTAGATTAAATTATTAAGCAAAAATCTGGCTCAGAGCTGAGGGACTACATCGCATATCCAATCTTTAAAAGTCTTTGAAATGGTACTCGTGGTAGGCATCCCACCGTAATGAAGCAGTAATTAGCCTGCAACAAATTAAGTGATCCAAATAGCTGAAGCAACAAAACACGGGTAATGTTGCTCATGGGGAATAATGCACTTGACAAGCAAAATGGTTCTTGTGTCTCCTCTTCTCTCCTACGTGAGGACCAGCTGAGCTGGGAGCCCTGCTGCATCCCACCTTGCAGAGTAGCCGAGATTTCCTGGCAGGCTGGGGTTGACTGCAACGGTAGGATGCTACGGGCACCTGTCAGCCCTTCAGAAACGTGGGGTGCTCTGTGCTCATCGGGGGCCCCAGCAGCTCTGTGTGGAGCCGGTCTCCATCTCACTTTGGGTCCCACTGTCCCTGCACTCTGCTGGGTGTCCCTGCACCGCTCCTGCCCAGCTCTGCAGCAGTTTGACTCCTTACGTTCCTTATTAAACCTCAGCCCAGCAGCATCGCCCGAGGGTTTGCATTTCACACCACGCGGTCCTTTCCCCGCTCAGGCGTGGATTTGCTCCCTGTGCGGCAAACCCAGCGCTACGCTGCTGCTCCCCACGCTGCCAGCAGGCAATGCCTGACCTTCCATTCCAGCTCCCGGGGAAGCAGGAACATGCACATTTTAAATTACAGATATTTCAGCCCAATAGCCTATTTGCGTTCAGTCTTTATTATCACCTTAGTCTGTTCTGCAATCAGCTGAAAGCAGGCGTGGGTTGATTTGGGGGCAGATATAATGCTGCATACACGCAGCCGGCAGATCTCCATGCATTGATTTTTGGGCCAGCTCCGAGAAAGGCAATCCAATAGACAATTAAACCGGCAGCTACATTTGTCATTTTTGGCCCAAATGAGATCCTGAGAAGAAATTGCCCCGCTATCGGCTCAGAGTTCATCACTCTGCAAGGAATACTGTGCGTTAAAGCCTGAGCAGGGAGTCTGCTGCAAACTTTATTCTCTCTGCAGATAATCCCAGCAATACACCTCGGAACAGAGTTATCGGCTATAATCAAAACCAGAAACTTGGTCCGGTGTCTTTCCAGACAAAATGAGGCAAAGCTTTTACTATGAATTTCAATATTTTCCTCTTGGTTTGTGTTGCGGCTCTTTCTGCGCCCACTCCATGCCAGGGCGAATACTGCACAGAGTTGGAAGCAGAAATGGGGTCATGTTTACAGTTTTGTGTGTACGCTAAAGGCTAAGGGATTCCTGCCCACCTCTGCATTAGGAAGGGCCAAATTCCATTATCTCCACGTTGGTTTGCACAGGTCTGTCTGCAGTGGCGATGCCCACTCTTTTTCCTCTTGTGATTCCCATCCAAACCTCTGGCACCAAAGCCCATCTTCAACCACCCCATTGGACCCCTCCAAGAGCAGAGGAGACCCATCCAGGCTGCCCTGTGCTTGCTCCAGCCCGTGGGGCTCAGCTGAGGACCGGAGCATCTGCCAGAACCCTGCGGGTGCCCCCGGTCCCACTCCCGCCGCGGCAGAGCCGTCGGAGCTGCTTGGTTACCGGCTGGCATTTGGGATGCTCTCACCTGCAGTGAGTTATGGCGCACGTAGTGTCAGCGTGAAAGGTTTCCCAGCAGCAGAGCACTGCGTTTATGGCACTAGAACACATTTCCATCTGATGATGCCTGTAGGATCTGCTGCCCGGAGCCAACTCTATGCCAAGCAAACCACCTCCTGACTGCTGGTGAGGAAAGGGGCAACGACAGAGAAGCTGCTGAAACATCCCCGGGGCTCATAGACAGCAGGAGAAACAGGTTCTATAGGTGAGCTCTGCTGCATCGGCTCTTGTGTCTTTACCCATTTTATATAGCATTTTATTGCCCAGCATTTATTGTCTGTGCCGAGCATAACCATGCTAATAATAACATGCAAAAAACACAGGTGAAAATAACGTTTCTGGTTACTACCAGAGCTAAGAAAACAACAGCAAAAATGGTATATGACCTTGTTAAAACAAGGAGGGAAAAAACCCTCCAAGCCCTGCAAATCCCTTGGACACAGGAGCAACTGGAGACCTTCTTTTCTGTGCCACCCCCTGCCCTTCTGCCTTCAAAACCATAAGGCTGAAAAGCAGGACCTGCCTCGGCAGAAGGGATGTAATATTAATATTCGTGCCTTAGGGGAACGTTTTTCTCCGCACTCCTTAATTATCCAGGTAAGCGAATAACCCAGCCTTTCTGGCTAATTGTGCACCAGCCCCTGCCATCTGCTGCTGGGTTCCAGAGTTGTGGGGGCACAGCTGCACGCGGAGCGCTTAGCGAAACCACCACGAGCTTTTATAGGTACTTATAACTTCTGCAACAATGAATCTGTTCTAATTAGCACTAGAAATAAACGTTTATGATGTGGGAAATGACAAAACGTATTTATCACCAAGCTAATAATTCACCATAGAGGGAACTTAAGGCCAAACCGTACGAAGGGAATTGCAATGCTCCTTTCTCCGTTGCAGTATGGATGCACAGTCACATTTGCTGGCAATTAAAGAAGAATACCCAGTGTAAGGCCTCTCTCATTAGGAACAGACGTTGGCCACCAGTGTCTTAAAGCTCTTCTCTTTATCTTCCGTTGATCCAGGCAGGAGCAGAAGAGCGGCGGAAGCTGCGCGGCGCCCAACCTGTGGAACCCAACCCTGGAGAAGAGCTCGGAGTGAACTCATCCAACCACGGGCACCTGCTCGCCTGGGAAAGGGGCAGCTCACCAGCATCCTGCTCATCACACCTGTGGAAACGCAGACTGGAGAAGAAGTTGGTCCACCCCATCACAGACCATGGAGGCCCTGAGCACTGGGAGCACCACACACCTGAACAAACCCCTCGGTACCTCTTTCCCGCTGCCTAATGTGGACCTCCATGGCTTGACTTGTCTTCCTCGCACACCCGGAGGTTTCCTTCCCGTTTATCTTCTTTCTTTTGTAGCTGCTGCCCAGATTTGCTTTTCTTCTGACCATGATAAGGGACAACAAGTCCTGACAGGCTGGGATTGATGGCACCGCTGGGAGCCCGGCAGTCCAACAGTCACGCAGAACAGTCGGCAGTGGTGGTTTTTCAGGAGCTGTCAGGGTGATGGAGCACCTTGGCAGGGCAGCCAGGGCTGGACATGGGCTCTGCTGCTGCTGGTGGACACCATCCCTTGGAGTTCAGCTCCAGGGCTGTGGGATGCAGGAGCTGTTGGGCTCCCAGAGGAGCCGGGCAGGGCTGGGGATTCATTTCCACACCTCAGCAGCAGCTGAAGCAGAGGATGATTGAGTTCTGAAGGGGCAGAATCCATCACTCAGTGATTCGGGCACAGCCTTTGGGAGGAGAAGGGAAAGGACCAGCGTTATCACTTCTCTTCCCGTTTTATTTAGGGTGGTTTGAGATTGAAATATGCCTTCTTTGGGTCGGGCTGCTTTCAGCTCAAGGAGGGGTTTTCTGGGGGGGGGGGGGTTGGAGCCTGGCATCGTGCTGGAGGTGCCCGGGGAGGATGGCAGAGCTGATCACCCTCAGCACAGGGCACCAGGACAGATTTCCAGGCAAGCTTTTTGCTGCCACAGGGAATTTTCATACCCCAAATGCCAATTCATTGCTCCGGTGAAAACCAAATACAGCAGGTTTGCACTGCTAAGTCTCCAAACAGTCCCCCTAAAACTAAACTGTGTCGTTACAGAAGCTATTGCCTCTTAAAAGAGGAAAAGAAAACCCTCCTGAACTCCCAGGAATTTTTAGCCTTTCTCTCCAGGAGCCGCCCACCGGATGTTTTGATCTTTTCCCCACTCCATCTCTTCCCTGCTAAGCCTCAGCCTCTGTTTTAAGAGGCTTTATCAGCCTTGCACACACTGGGCTGTGTGGGCTGGGGAGGGGGTGGCAGGGGTCCTCCAGCTCTCAGTTCTCAATTGAACCTTGGCTGATTGGGCTGCTCTGTGCTCCAGCTAAGGATAAGGATGAGGTGCAGTGGCTCCTCCTGACCCCAGGCAGAGGACATCATCCCAGCTCGTTAGCATCCCCCTTTAAAGCAATATTTCCTTATCAGCTGCCAGGAAATGAAACTCCATACTCTGCTGTTTGCACCATTATCACCAGATTAGCATCCAGAGCTTGTCTAATGAGGAGGCTTTTTCTTCCTCCTCTTGGCCCAGACCCACAGAAGATTTTTATCTCCTTCCATAAGATGGGACTGGGCTACATTTCCTCTTTAGAAACTTGCTTAATTATGCTGTCTCCTCTGGCTTTTGCTGGGCTCGGTTGAGTGCAGCTGAGCTTGGAGGCAGCAGCCCAGCAGCTGCACTGCATCCCTTGGGGATGGAGCTCAGCCTCCTCACTCAGGTCCTCCCTCCTGCAGCTTCAGCAAAGAAGCAATTCACACAGGTGGCCCTGGGTTCGGGGTAGCATCGCTTTGGAAGAGGGCAAATGCAGATCTGCTTAGTTAATTAGCTGAGAGTAGCCTTAAGCAGCACTAGGGAAGAGAGAAGAATGCCCCTAATCACACTTAATTGCCTTTCATTAGGGTGGGGGGAGGAGGTCTTGCAATGATGGGCAGGTGGAACTGGGAGCATCGTTACTGCAGAGCATCAACCCTCCAGGGCAAGGCTCCCTGACCTTTTTGGGGGTGTGGTGTTTATCAAGATGCTGCTGGGCTCGAACGAGGAATATTCATTATCCACAGCAAGAATGTAAGTGACTTATTCGTAAATGCCTATGTGAGCTGTGAAGCTGCTGGTGTTTCTTCTTGGGGATTCAAGATCGCAGCTTTGTTTCACAAAACCTTTCTCTGGTTAAGCTGTTTGCTCCTCTAATACAGTGGGGGAAGGAAGAGAGATTTATCATTGCATTTGTAGTCCAGGTGAAATGCTTAATTGTCCAGTTAATACCAACTTGCTCACCTAAATGTGATAGGAGCAGCTTCTGGAGGTGATACCAAGTTGGTGATGCCAGGTGTCTCTTTGTTTTTAAGGAAAGCCTTAAAAAATATTCATGGCTGTGCTAAAAGCTCGTTCTTTATGTGTTCTTCTGAATCCTGAACAAGAACAGGTTTCAGAACAGCCCTTTTATTGCTCTGTTAGTACTCAATGGCTGAGAGAAATGCATGAGAGATAAATGAGATCTCATCACCTTTTCATGTTTCTCAGTTTATTTCGCAGGGCATATTTCCTCACTCTTCCCTCCTTTATCTCTGCTTCTCTTCCATTACCTCTCTCCCATTTTTCATTTATTTTTTTTCTGTAGTTTTATCCAACAGCTTCTCAGGACAATCTGATTAGGAGCATCATAAACCACCTTCTTTCTCCGGCATACTGAGTCAAAGACAGACACGATCTAGCAGCAGGTATTCTTTATTGCAGCGCCGGGCACATGGGGGATCACTCCTCCGAACATGTGCACCGTATCACAAATACTGCCTGCTTTTATCTAGCTCAAGTATACATATTCATTACTTTTCCCAGAACTCATCCACATATTCATGATTTTTTCCAGGAAATCAATTTACATATTTAAATGTCCTTGCGCAGCCGCAGTCCTATCCCTTGGTGGTCTTCAGGGGTCTTCTGGTGGTCGAGCATAGTCTTCCTCACTTGTCCTTTCCTTGAACCTCTAGCTTTTGCATCTGCGCAGTCAGCTCCTTAGCTCACAATCCTATGTATTTCCCTTTTATGGTATTAACTGACCACAGTCCGTTTGCTGAGTATGCATGGTTCAGGGATAACAGGAAATTAGCACAGAACAAAGGACAAGGCCAAATACACACAATTTCTACATTTGGCCTTCAGTGTATAGAATAACAGGATACATTTGGCCTTCAGTGTATAGAATAACAGGATACATTTGGCACACACGCTGAGTATATAGTGTCCAGGTAATCATGCAATACTTAAACAAAACTAATGCAACTATTATATCTCTAAGTGGTCCCTCCATGTTAAATCCCTATATCAGTATGATTCCATGATTCTCACACCTCAGGGCAATAAACCCACCCAGGACAGGGTGTCCCTGGGAAGCTCTGGAGATCTCGGTGTGGCGGATACCTGGTGGCTTCAGGTAGGGTTGGTTCAAGCCTTGTTTTGTGCGAAAGGAAGTGTGTGAAACGACTTTATTAAGCTTCAAACTTAATGGTTGGAGAACTCTGGAGTGAAGCGAGACTGGTCCTGGTGCTGCCAAAGTGTGTGTGGTCCTGGCAGAGCAATCGGCTTGGTCGTGGGACAAAGAGTGCGATGGGCAGGCTGGGTGTGCGTTACGCCCCTATAAACTGAGTATCTGCAAATCTGTTTGTGGGATTATGGTGTGGAAGTAGGGGCTTTGCGATAACACCTCATCACGGTTTGGGTGATGCATTCACTGCTCTGAACACACCATCTGTGTGGACACCAGCAAAGGACACCCAAAGCTTTTGTTGCTAAAGAAGATAACAGAACCTCTGTGAAGTCATCTCCTTTTTCTCATCTTATTACAGTGCAGTTGCGCAAATAACTTTGGATTAAATAAACACATCTGCATACAAATGGCTCCGAGTACCTTTTGATGATTCTCATGACCTGAATGAGAGGTTCAGTTTGAAGCAAATGAAGAGTTTCCAGTGAAGTTTATTTTGCTCAGGCACTGCTGCTCAGATGGGAACTTCCCTGGGAGCAGCCCGGCTGACATGCAGGCATCCGCTCGGAATTTTAAGCAGCCTCCGGTACACACTGACTGGAGCAGCAGGAGATGTAATCGATAATAAATATTCTACACCAGCTCACTCCAAAGATCATTTCAATGCAAGCGTTTGCAATAGCGTGCTAGGAACTAGAATATTTCCTGATTTTCAGTTCTTTTTCATTCTCTCTCTACTTCCCCGGCATCATAGGACGCATCACAGCGCAAGCTGTGAATGTCTCCGCTGAGCCTCATGGACATGGTTTATTGCTTTGCATCCTCAGGATAGGGTCTACTCTGACTCCTCCCAGACACTCATGCCTTGCCCGGAGCCCTTTATTCCATGAAGCCTTCTCTTTGTCACTGAACACCGGAGATTGTTTCATGAGGACAGATCCTCACGGCGATGTCATCTTCTGCATTAACTATTTAAAATGAGAGGGGAAGCTTTAAAAAAAGAAAAAAATCACTGCCAAAGTGTTTGATGGTGACTGTGGGGACACGTGGTCGTCCAAACCTTAGTCGTGCCCACCTAGGAACGTGAAATGCTGAAGCATTTGAACCAGCAATGGGCTTTCAGGAGATGAATTCCAGTGGTGCGTAACTGGAACAGTAACTCAAACCCGGATTTTTTTTTAAATGCCATAAATTAAAGAAGCTATATCAGAACTTAGTGCTAATTAATGTTATTTGTCATCATATAGAACTGTTTCTGCCTTGGCTTGATTTAAACCATCAAGAGGTCAGCCCAGGCCTGGGAGGAGTAGGGAAGGAGGAAAGCATCGCTGCACGGACAGCTGTTACCTGCTGGAAACTGTCCTGCATCCATGAGAGCAAACTCTGTGTTCGGCTGTGATTATGGTCTCCTAACTACATCCTCTTTCCATCAAGATTAGTGTTTTAATTACACGTGTTGTTGCAGAGTCATGGTTTATGACTCAGAGAGGGGAGCTCAGCTGCTGTAAATCACAGCAGCTCCATTGACTTCAGTGCCCACTGCGTGCCGGTGCTGCTCTTTCCTTCATTATCTGTCAGCAAGAGCCTCTGAAAACACTTGCATATCTTCTTTAACACTTGCCCTCTGCCAGGGAGAAGCTTTACCCCTCCAGGGCCAAAGTCAACTGCTGATGGGGCTGTTCCAGTGGCAGAAATGTCCCAAGCAGGGAGGGTGAATCCTCAGCCTTTGGGATATCGGCGTTTCGTAGTGTTCTTGTGTTTTGTGAACGAAGTTTTCTTTGGCAGGAAACATTGTCCTAAAGCAACGTAAGCCCTTAGCTGGAGGAATAAGCAGTGGGTAAAACTCAGCACTGCCCGGCTCCGCGCTGGCCCTGCAACCCAGGCTGGGCTGCGCATCGCTCCGGTGTGGGATGCGGGATCCTCCCTGGGGAAAAGCTTTGTGTTGTGAACTGTGTCCTTCTACTGCTTTAACACTTCACGTTTGTCCTGTCTGTTATTTGCTCTGCCTCTTATTTGCTCAGGAAGGCTGTGTAACTGTGACGGTTTTAGAGCATCGGTTACTCTGCCGGTCTCGGTGCAGCGATCGCAGCATCTCTGCTGTTACAGCTGCTCAGCCTCACGCCAGGCACGTGGCTTTGCTTCTCTCCCACAGCTGCATCCATCCCTCCCCATCCTGCTTCCATTCAGACCGAGGGTCTAAACTCATCATCAGATGGGGTGGGAGCCGATGTGTGCTGCATCCTCCTCCTTTCAGAGCCTCAGCAGAGCTGCGCCGTGCTCGAGCATCACCCAAAACCCAGCCTCTCCCCCTGTGCCCCTCAGGGGGGCTGAGCTCCGAGGGGCTCCGGCACCAAAAAGATTGCTAGAGCATTTGCTGGCAAAAGTAACTGCTCAGAGAGTCGTTAATTACCTGATCCCGCGCTGCCGGACCGCGTTACGAACAAGTCAGTGGGTCTGAAGAGGTTGAACAGCATTCAAGGTGCGAAGCGCAGTGGTTGAAGGATCCCCTCTCTCGTGAATGTGGGAATGAAGCTCTCGACACATCACTATTAATATAAAAAGAAATTCCTATCAGAGTAGATAATGATCTTTCACTAATCACTGGGTACGTTAGTGTCTGCTTCCGTAAGGTAATTATCTCTATAATTAATGGTAGATCAGATGCTGGCGTTACGCTCCTTGTCCAATCGATTAGAAGAGGGATATTACTTCCATGTAGATAATGACAGTGACCCTTTATCCAAACTCCACAAAGAAGAAAAATAGGGGGAAAACCTGCAAAAGCCTCTCCTGGAGAAGAGGGAATTTATCCCCAAAGGGATTCGCGCAAAGCCCAGTGGAAGTGGCTCCCGTGGGTGGTGGGACAGAACCCCATGAGCTGGGCTGATCCGTTGGGTGGGCTCAGATCAGTAGGATCCCATCAGATCCCTCCTCTTGGGCGCTGCCCGAGTCACGGCACAGGCAGAATTTAGTTCTTTTCCTCCAAGATCTATAATATTGCTGACAGCAATCTTAATTTTCTGCATGGAGAAATGAGAAGAGAATGCTAATTGCACTCGGGTTTAGGAATCACTTGTATCTGCCTTTCCCTGGCAAAGGGGTTCCTGGCTGTATTATTTATCTGCTGTTCGCTATAAAATATTAAAGTTAAGCCGACAGAATCAAAAACTGTTTTGCAGCACTAATTAGAATGAAAATAGCGCTCAGCGTATTCCTGAAAAAAACATCCAAGCTAACGTATTAAAATCTTAAGAGCTGCAAATAAACCTGAAATTACAGATGTCCTGGGTTTAAATTGGGAAACACCGAGTCGGTGTAAACAGAGTGGGGGTTCCACTAAATCAGGAGAAATTAATGCAGTTTTCTTTCATCTGGAAAGAGAAAAATCTTAAAGGAGAAGGCAGGAATTACTCAACACCGCAACACCAACCAGTGTTGTGCAGCCTCTGCTCTGCTGCTGGGTGGGTACAGGTGGCAGCCGGATCATGGGAACTCATCCTAATCCCAGACTGGATGAGGCTTTGAGGAGCACCCTGAGCCTGCCCATGGCAGGGGGTTGAAGCTCGATGGGCTTTGAGGTCCCTTCTGACTCAAACCACTCCATGACTGTGAGATTCTACAAAGTTCTGCAGAGTTGTCCAGCTCCTCAGAAGACCTCGGGGAGGCTCGGAGCACTCTCTCCAGCTGGGAGAAGAGCTCAGAGAAGCTCAGCCACGGGAGGTTGAGGCAGCGCTGGGCTTCCTCCTGCTTGCAGACTTGTTTCCACCAGATGCTCTAAGCCTGGCCCTTTCCAACCTCATTCTAGGATAAAGTGATTTCCTACTCTGTTTACATCCCTGATGTCATTCTTTGCCGAATTCCCGTGCCTCCCCTCAGGCTGCAGGCAGTCGCTTTACACATGGTACGTGGCAACGTCCATGGATGCTGTAAATGAACACCGAGGCGTTGTGGGGCAGATTAAAGTGAAAAATTGACGTTGCGTTCCTAACTTCATTTCGCTGCGGCTCAATTCATTGGTGCCATCTGTCTTCGTCCTCTTTAAATGGCAGCTCTTTGGGATTGATTGGCAAGGGAATGGATTTCCTGCCACAAAGTTTTGAGGTCAATCAATCACTGATGTGTATTAATTATGAAGATCTTGAAGTTGCAGCGTGCAATTTCTTTACTTGAGTGAGCTGAAGAGTCGCTCAGGCTCTTTTTACACAGCTTGGGTTTTCTTCTTGGTCAAGACAACGAGCGGGATGCCAGCACAGAGGGCACAGGGGTAGATATCCCTCTCCAGATGAGGCGAGGACCCATGTATTCAAGGGGTTTTAAGGCTTTATAACCCCTTTTTTGCAAGAGTGGCGATAAAAGCTATGGAAGCAATGAAGTGGTGGTCGGTCCCTGCACCACTGGATGCTGCCCAAGCTCCCTGGGAAATGGCAACGTCATAAAGTTGCCTCATGTTCGGTTTGGATTTGCGGTGCTGCTACGCGCAGTTAAACAGATAATGTTTTTCACCCCCAAGAAATCTGCATTTTTACAGTCAGAGCGATGATTCTTTACGCACGCAATATTTTCCTATACAGAGCTGCTGACACATGAAATACAAACTATAGGGCTGTGACCGGGCTGGCTGTACGTATACACGCATGAATTTCAATTTGCATCTCAGTAACTCGGTAAAGAGCTTCTGTCTGCCAAACGGGGACGGTTGGAGAAGGAATGTGTGCGCGAGAACTTCCCTGGATGTTGAATGTTTCTTGGAATTTATACAGTAAAGCACATCTCATGCAGTCTCTTGCTGTCGTTGGTTCCCTTTTGCCTCGCTTCGGGCTCTGTGTGGGTTTCAAGCACAGCTGGAGTCGCTGTGGGCAGTGCTGTTGCTTTCCTGGCGTGGGTTCCTGATAGCGACTGAGGAGCGACTCGGTGATCAGCGGAAAATCCAGTAGAACGTGTCTTTGTAGCGTTAAACATCACCTGTACGCAGGTGTGGGTGTGTGTAGGATGAATATTGAGGCTGGGGGCTGCCTGTTGAGACGGACAAGGATGGATGGGTGCGAAGGGGGCAGACGCAGGGCTACCACCCAGCTCTTGGGCACGTTGGGTTGTGCTTGGGGTCAGGGTTTGGCTTTGGCTGGAGCCGCTCCATCTGCAGCGAGGGCAGAGGCAGGGCAGGAGGGACAAAAGATGTTTTTACAGTGTTCCTGGCCAGTTCAGACGCAGGTGGCTGAAGGGAAGGAGGTGTTTTTATAAGAGGGTTAAAGAAACTGTTTAAATTCTCTATTCTATGAATTCAATCTAACTCCAATTTGTTGGTGAGGAAAAGTCTAACAGCCTCTGCGGTGTTGTAACAAGCGTCAGAAAAGAAAGGAGTTGGTTATTTTGGGAGACACAGCGCTGCCTTAGCTAATTGCAACTTCTGCTGAACCAAGAGAAATGTTTAAGTGCATTTTGGGGGACGTTTAAAAAGCTTTATTTTCTCCGAAACGGAGTATTAATGCTTTTGTAAGTTCCCCCAGCTCCAGCTGCAGCAGGAAAGGCATTGTAATACCAACCTTGGCAATAAGTACGGTGTAATTAACACTCCTCCTTAGCCCCAGACACAATGGAGGTTTCCAAGATGAACTGCTTATAGAAGAAACCTCAACGCCTCGACACGGCAATTAGTGTTTTATGGGAGCGCTGTGCGCTGCTCCCACCCGGCTCTGCAGAGCTCCCAGCGAGCATCATCCCGCCTGTGGGGACACCCCCGTTCTCCCCTGGGGGAGCCGTGATCGCGATCACACTGCTGTGCGGGACCCCATGCCCTGAGCAGCCCTGAACCTCCCCTTCCTAGAATCATGGAATCACCAGGTTGGAAAGGACCCACTGGATCATCGAGTCCAACCATTCCTAACACTCCCTTAAACCATATCCCTAAAGACTTCATCCACTCGTTCCTTAAACACCTCCAGGGAAGGTGACTCAACCCCCTCCCTGGGCAGCCGTTCCAGGAGCCTTCTTCAGCTTCTGGAGGAGCTCTGAGGTGCCGGGTGCTTTTTCCCATGTCTCAATCCATTGGCAAAGGGAAATCTCTCAGCTCGAGCCCTGCGCCGCTGGAGGAGCTGCAAACTCTGCTGCACGAGAGGGGTTTGTAAATGATGCGAGTGTAATAATTTGTATGTGAAACAGCTTTTCCTTCAGCTACAAATCCAGCCCGTCCGATTAAAATTCCCAATTTCTTCTTGGGGGAATAGCTTGTAAGAAAACCCGAGGCTGCAGAGCTGCCGGCGCTCGTAGGGTTCTATTTATCGCAATATAATTTCCCACCTCTGTTTTCTAAACTGCTTTGACAGAAACAAAGCGGCAGGTCAGAGAGTGGGTTTCACTCTGCAGTGGCCACGTGGAATTGCAGGTTTGACCTCATTTTATCCTCCGAGTATTTAGAGATTGCTTTCATGCCCAGGAACTGTATGAGGAGAATATAGATTCTTTCCAGAGCGCGGTGAACTTGGAAACAATAAGTGACCTCTAACGCTGAATTCTATAGTGTCAAGAATAAAGAATTTCTTTCTTTAGGAATGAAAGAAAGAAGTTTTACAGCAACACAAGACGAGCACCTGCTCAACTAAAAATAACCAATAAAGTGGAAATAGAAAAGCTGTTTCCAAATCACATCCTTTTGAAGAAGTCATTATGCCGTTTCTGTGATTCCCATATGCTTTTCCATATCAACATCACTATCTGACAGCAGAGGCTGCAGAAGTGCAGGGATTTGATAGCCTACGGTGTTCCTCCCCTGCACACGCGTGCCGGCAGAGGGAAGCCGTGCCAGATCCGTTACTAGATTCAATCCCAAGAAAAATGGGCGAATTTCCACCCAGACAATGTGGTGCCCAAAGGGCACTTTCACGGAACAGGAGGGAAAGAAACAATCCAGTAGCTTCAGGCTATTTATCCGTTGGGATGGCTTTCCATGAGCAACAGGGAAACACGGTGGTGGGGATGAACGCCAACCCTCTGCCCCTCCTGCAGTCTCTGAGTTCGAGCATCCTCTCCTTGGCTTTGGCCTCTTCCCCCTCCAGATCCTGCTCACCAAACACCACCAGCAGCTCTCGCTGGAGCTCTTGGGTGAGGAGATCCCCTCCCACCTCTGCCTTTAAGATGAGAAGGTGTCCTTCAAGCAATTTCTGACCTCCAGGACGAGTTTTCTCTTTACTGCTTCTACTTTTGACTTCAGGTTTTGCTCTCCAACCCTTTTGATTTCTCTGTTTCTCTTCCCTGTCCCTTTGGCAGCGATGTGGGATAAATGAGAGGAGGAAGGAGAGAGACACCAATATCAAAGAGAAAGAGAGAAAATACATTGACTTTAAAAACTTGAAAGCTTTTTTTTTCCCCTCCCTCTCTTTCTTTCTAAATAATACAGGCAAGAAACTTCACAAAACCCCAGGTGAATGGGCTGTGCTTCTAAAACCCTCTTTGGAGGCTTTGGGAAGTTTGAAGGCATTGCAGCTGGTGGTTCGCAGGGCGGCGAGCGGGATCCTGGGCTCCTGCGCTCCTCCCCTCACCCCAGGACCTCAGCTCCGCTGCCGGCGTGTGCTAAACATTCCCTGCACAGAGAGGGAATGGCGCTTCAACTCCCGTACTCTGTCAGAAACTTTAATCAGGTGTCCCCAGACATCCTAATTAATTTGTTCTGAGTGGAAATAAATGTCTGCAAGACTTCCTTTGTCATTTTCAATCTCTTTTCAACTCCCATCTGTTCCCTTCATCGTCTGTGAACTAAAAAAGAAAAGGGAGAGAGCGGGATGGAAAGGGGTTGATTTGAATTTTCCTTATCAAATGCAGTTCCCGCAGTTGGGCTCTGGGGAGCTGGCACAAAGGTTGTGGAGCCTCCGCTGGAACGTAAACAGCTGGGGGAGATGCCCTTTAACTGCAAATTTTGCATGGAAGTCATTAATAATGCGCAGTTTCATTAGAGAGCGCCAGATGTTAGCTCCGGTGCTCTGGGAGAACAACTGGAGGTCACCATCGGTGGTGTGAAGAGCAGGAGCAGCGCTGGCTTCTCTCACTGTGCCCCGATCCCCTTCATCCGCAGGGTCTGGAACGGGACGGGGACCCTGTCCCTGGCAGCACTGTGTTCACCGTCTGTCTCGGAGCCACATCCTGGCTGCTGCTGTGCCTCGTGTGAGGTTACAGCCCAGCTGAGGTGTCCAGAAGGTCAGGGATGCTCTCCTCCTCTTCCCATGCAGAAGCACTGGTGTCCAGAAGGTCAGGGATGCTCTCCTCCTCCTCCCATGCAGAAGCGCTGGTGCCCAGAAGGTCAGAGATGCTCTCCTCCTCCTCCCATGCAGAAACACTGTGTCCAGAAGGTCAGAGATGCTCTCCTCCTCTTCCCATGCAGAAGCACTGGTGTCCAGAAGGTCAGGGATGCTCTCCTCCTCCTCTCATGCAGAAACACTGGTGTCTAGAAGGTCAGGAATGCTCTCCTCCTCTTCCCATGCAGAAACACTGGTGCCCAGAAGGTCAGGGATGCTTTCCTCCTCTTCCCATGCAGAAGCACTCATGTCCAGGTCAGGGATGCTTTCCTCCTCCTCCTCCCTTGCAGAAGCACTGGAGCATCCTGCCAGCTCCAGCCCTCGTTGCTGTGCGTGGGGAAGGGGTCAAACCCAGGCCAGAGGGATGCAGAGCGATCCCTGCAGTTCCTCGCTGCCTGTGGAATCTGCACTGGGATCCGCTGTGTTTACAGGGTGGCAGAACGGATCTTTCAACACGGCTGCAGGATGGTGCTCTTTATTTTGAAAACCTTTGTTACAGAAAGATTAATCCCCGCTCCTGATCTCAGTTTCAAGCTGGACGCTCAACAGCGCCGGCAGGAGCTGGGCAGCGATCAATTGTCTCAGAGCCCGGATTCGAAGAAAGCAAAAACTCATCAAAGTTAATTTTCGAGAGTAAAAATCCTTTTGTGGTGCAAGACGGGTGATTATTTAGCTGAAAAATGGACACTTCACAGCCAGCCAGAAGAGGGGCTCAGGAGAAACCTTTGGTGCCCACAGCGAGGAGAGCTACGAGTGAGGTGCTGGGTTATTCGGCCAGCTCGTCGCCGAGCCCAGTGCCACCCACAGCTCCCTGCTCGGTGCTCCTGCCCACCCTGGGCCCCTGTGAGGGTGAACTGTGGTGGGCTCGCAGGTGGTGGGCGATGAACGCGGGGCTGGTGGGTCCCAGGGAGGAGCAAATGCCTTCCCTGGAGGTGCTGGAGCTGAGGGAAACGCCAGCTCTTGCAACTGGGATCTGGGGAAAGGCAACCGAGTGCTGCAAGGCTCTAGAAAAGCCAATTACATGCTTTTCCCCAAGAGTCACCGTTAATACCCAGGAAAAATTGAATCTGTTCAGGTCTTGGAAGCTCAAGTTCACCTCTGATGCCATCACACGAGGCAGGGTGGGGAGAGCTCCCCAGCTCTGTGCGATGGAGGTCTCTTTCCTCCTCTGCTGAGAATAAAGTCAGTTATAAAGTGGCCGAGCCACTTCAGTTGGGAACGAGCAGGTTGTTACTCCCGGCACTTGATTTTCATAGCTTTTTTTTTTTTTTATATGGTGCATTAGCAGAGTAACAAACCCTATTACAGTTTAATAAACCTTATTTCAGACTGAGCAGCCTTGTTTCAGGGCTGGCTCGTGTTCAAACGAGTGGGACGGCCAGCTCAGCTGCTCACTCAAGAAGTTAGGAAGAGGGCTGGAAGCAAAAAGAGAAGCCTAAATGGAACAAAAAAAGGCTCTGGCAAGACAGGAACTCTAAGGTGTGGGCTCTCTGCACCTCTCCTCTTCCCTCAGGCATGAGGAGGACCCCAAAGCCAGAGCTGGGACTGCCCCCGTAGGGAGATCAGGGATGCAGGCAGTGATCCCAGAGCTGTTACAGGAGCCTGGCAGCATCCCAGCTGGACTGTGCAGCGCCAGCATCCTCTGGAGCAGCAGGATGGGCTGCTCCTCTCTGAGCCAGAGGGATGCTAGGACGCCAGGGCAGAGGGATGCTGGGACACCAGGGCAGAGGGATGCTAGGACACCAAGGCAGAGGGATGCGAGGACACCAAGGCAGAGGGGTGCTAGGACACCAGGGCAGAGGGATGCTAGGACACCAGGGCAGAGGGGTGCTGGGACACCAAGGCAGAGGGATGCTAGGACACCAGGGCAGAGGGATGCTAGGACACCAGGGCAGAGGGATGCTAGGACACCAGGACAGTGGTGGGTCAGGACTCCTCTGTCTCTGTGCCTTCTGTGGGTTCAGGCAGAGCTGAACACCTTTAGTGGGAGTGTGGAAAGGGGCAGTGGCCGTGGAGGCAGCTCGCGATGGATCTTCGGAGCAGGGCAGCCTGGCCACCCAGCTCCCTTCTGCTCAGCGTGACCTTGTGTGTCGCTTTTATTCCTGGCAAAAATGAATTTACTCTCCATGTAATTATAAAAAGAAAATAGTTTTGACCTCAGCTTCATACTTTTCAGCTTAATGTGTCTAATTGCTTCGCCAGCCATTTATTACTGTCAACATTTCCAGGCAGGGGCGGTGGGGAGCAGGAGAGGGATGGAGAGGTTGGAGGTGTGCAATAATAAAAAGCTGTTTACAATCGCATATTAATAACAGACACGGGGCCAGACTGAAGAAACATCCCACTGTTTTGGGCACCTAAGGCTCACTGGTGGGTCAGGGGATGTAAATGTGGGTGGATGTGGGGCTGTGGCTGTGCTCCCACAAGCCCTGAGTCCCCGTTCACTGTCCCCAGACCCTTGGTCCCCAAGAGGTGGTGACAGACCGGGCAGAAAGCTTCATATGACCAGTGTGAAACTACAATTTAGAAACCAGTAGGAGATGTTTGCCGTGCTGGAATGTGCTGCTGGCGAGGAAAGGACTGAGAATAGAAGAGCTGTTGCCAAGCAGGACCTTCCTTTGAGATATTTCTGCCCACGTGCGGGGTGAGAGAAGCAATGGAGTCGAGGCTGTGTTTGCGCTCGTGTGTGGTGGTGAGATGCTGCGGAGCGAAGCCTTTTAAGAGACGAGATGCAACTGCCCTTGGCTCTGCAAAGGGATTATCCCGCGGAAGCAGAGCGGTGCCGTAGGGAGGTCGTGTCCTGCCTGGTGCAAAGCGAGAGCTGCTGGTGCCGCAGGCTGTGCCGGAGGGTCCGAGGCGATGCCACAGCCTCTGCCCTCGCTCTGCCTGCGGGAAGCTCCTCTCCTTACAGGGATGCTTAGAGGCAGGTATGGCCAAGACTAATGAGTTATCGACCGGTAGATAATAGGAGCAGCTTTATTTCTAATGACTGGATTGCTTATTGATCCTGTTCACACGCCGAGGGGTGGGAGGATGAATATACGGCATCCGTTCCCACCAGCGAACCCCGGCAGAGATAACGCTGCGCTGGGCATCGCCGTGCTCACATCTGTGAAGGTGTGGGATTGGGAGAGGAGGCTCTTCCCAGGATGGAGACCCGGGAGTGCCTGTAAATCCACTTGGATTTAAGCACATTTCGCAATGAAAGACAAACCGACTGCTTAAGGTAACCCTTGTAACAGGAGAGAGGAAGGGAGGAATCCCCGTTACAAACAGGCAGAACCTCGAATCTGCCCGGTACGCTCAGCATCCGCCCGAATCCCAAAGCACTGCAGAGAGAACCAGACAATACTCGGAGCTCTGTGCTCTTGCCCGTACAGTAGGATTCTTCATCCTGGTCCTGGTGGGCCAGGGGATTTATGGAAGCCAGCCAGGTAAGAGGAGAAAGGCCAAATGTTGCCCAACAGTACAAAACATTACAGGAAAATAGGTTTTTATTGAAGTTATTACTTACCTTTTGTCCTTTAACCCTGAGAGACTGCATAGATATCTAAGCTGTCATTAGAATTTGCATTTCAAAGTAATACATGCAAAAATAACCATACTTTTTAGCCTTCACAATATTAGCAGATTAAAACAAATTGACTCGGTGTCCTTGGCATTTATATCAAATTCATTCCCCAGTGCAGGAGGGAAGGGAAGAACATCCTGAGCCAAACTCTGCTGCGGGACAACCAAAGTATGGGCCCTTTTGGGACGGATTGATGCTGTGAGACAGGTGATGGTGAAAGGGTGAAGCTCCTCTCCCATGGGCGCGTGCCCGGGTGGCAGCAGCTGCTGTGGGCTGGAGCTGGGGGATGTTTTAGGGGCGCGTGGGGGAGACCCTGCCAACAGGCACAGCTTTTCCAGCCTGATGCCTTTGCAAATCGGGCGCCTGCGCTGCAGCTCCCCGGCACCTCCTGCAAATCCCCAGCGGTTCCCCCCCTCCTGCAGTCGCCCTGCAGAGCCCAGGACGGTGGGTGCAGTGGTGGTGAGGCAGCAGGCTGGCCATCCCCTCCTTCTCCCCGAATCCAGCTGTCTCTCCCTCCCCGGGCTCTCCCTGCAGCTCCAGTCCAGCGTCAACACGCTGTTATTTTGGCACTTGGTGCTGAGCTATCTTGCAGCCACCGTCGCTGTGCGTAGGACGTGGCGTGTCCTTATCTGCAGCCCCCAAGAGAGGCTGCCGAGCCCTTCCTAGTGGCAGCTGAATTCAGAAGAGGATATTCCCTGTTTGTCTGTGGATAAGCCTTGAAGCGTGGAGGGGAATGGCAAGTGGTGATTTGCTCAAGGCTGTCGGTTTGGCTCTCCCCGCACCGCTGCCTGCTGCCTTACCAACAGCCTCCTGCTCGGGCTGCACCGCAGGCTCCTGCCGTGGCTTTTGCAGCCTCTTCATCTTCTAAGCATGGTCCTTGAAGCTGCTGCCAGTCCGAGCACCCCAAAACTGTCCTGGCTGCTCGAGCAAGCAGGGCTTAGCAAGGACTGCAGTTGGAGTGACCGCCTGCAGCTTCTGATCCAAGGCGAAGTGAGATACAGAGGGCAGTTTGCAGCGGAATTACCCTTTACGCTGTCTGCCTTATTGCCTGCCTCCACTTTGCCTTCTCCATGGGCTGCAAATCAGCCTCTAAGCAGGGCTGTACAGCCGGATCCGCGTACAAACCCTCAAGCTGGGCTACTTGAGGCGCTTCCCAGTCCGATTTTGCCCTGGGTCTTGTCTACATGATCGCATCCCTTGCAATTAATGTCTGACCTTGGGCTAATCCAGGGTTGCCTGCATGCAGGTTCCCATTGAACAGTGCTCCTCGGTCCCGTTTCTGGGGAGGAAGAAGAGGGAGCCGTGCCGAAATGAGCCCTTCCCTGCAGAGCAAAGTGCCGGAGGGAGCGTTGTGCCACTCAAATGAAGCGCCCAGTGGTGTTGGCTGTGCCTGTCTGAACGCACTGCTTGGGTTGTGCTAATCACAGCTGGAATTAAGCCCCAGGAACTGAAGGAAAAGCTCTGGCAGACAAAGGGCTACACACCGCTGCTGCTCTAATAGCCCTGACAAGGATCAGCCCCGCTGCGATGCGCACGAGACGGGCAGAGCTCATCCGGCAATCCTTATCGGCCGTGAGTTCATTCAGAAAAAAACACGGTTCAGTGACTCCCGTTCACTGTAAACCACACCCCGGCGTTTAATTATTCATGAGCCGAGAAAAATAATGATAAATATTTCAAGCCTCTGAGCCTGTGATGCCTTTAGAATGGTGGGAGCATCCGTTGCTTTGCCATCACTTCCTTGCCCCTCGCCCACCCGCTCTCCAGGCACGGCTTTTAACAGCAGGAAGCCTCTTGGCCCCGTGGGCCAGGAAAGCATTTCTCTTCTGCACTGGGAAACTGAATTACATCCGAAATGGTTTGAGACCTGAAGGTCTCAGCGAGGGTAATGGGTTTTCATTCTGCAGGGATGTAAGCTCTACGTGAGCGGCGTCTGCCCTTTGTTGTAGCTCTCGGGGCCAAAGACCAGGGCTTCTGAGCTCCGTCATGTCCATTCCCATGGATCCGCCGCACTTCACCGAATGCACTGAGTCTGCAGCGTGTGGGAATTCCCTGGCACTTGTGCACAGCCTCCATCCACCCCTACCTCTGCAGGGTTTGCCCTCTCAGCCTGCCCCAGGGATGAGCTGCCGGCGACAGGAGAGGGCAGGGAGCAGGGACAAGCTCCTGGGGATGGGGGGCAGTGGGTCCACCCCCCCAGGAGCCCTAAATTTGGCCACAGCCTGGTTGTGTCACCGCCTGAACAGTGACATGCAGTGGCAGCATCGTGTGACGGTGCTTCGGGAGGACAGCGTCGTGGCAAACAACAACAGCACCGGTTGTTATCAAGAAGACGCCAACACGGCTCAAATAGTCAGTGGGTTTGCATTGTAAATCAGAGACCATTAACTGGTGAAGGGCACTGGGCTGCTCCTACGCTGCCCTTTCCCGCGGAGCCCAGGGGGAGAATGACGTGCAAACGCTGCTGCTCTGGGTGATGTTCAATGTGTGGGTGCAGAGCAGCGTTTCCTGGATCTCAAGGATGGTTGTAGCAGAGGTACATAAGCTTTGGGAAAAAGCTTCAGTCCAGAGTCACCAGCCCTTGGCCACACCGGGAACTGGGAATCTGCTGTCCTTGTCCTTCAGGCTCTGTCCTGAGCAAGCGTCAGCGTGGCCGTGAGTGCTCCCGCTGCTGTCCCCGCGGCTGGTGGCACGGCCAGACTCTGATGCACACAGCTCAGGGTGTAACAAAGAATCCGTGAGCACCACCGGGAATAGAAACGGACCCAAACAGGGCTGTGGAGGTTAAAGCGACAGACGGAGGCGGTAGAAGAAGCAGCACACGTAGGATCTCAGGGATGACTTGACCTTCATCACTTCAACTCCTTCAGTCATCTTGACAAGCCGGATTGATGGCGTTTGCACAGTGCAGCAGAACTCCCAGGCTGATATTTCTGAGGAGCTCACAGCTGAACAAAGCGCTGCCCTCAACCCGGCTCCGAGGAGCAGCCCCAGCCCCTGCTGTGCTCCCACAGCGCTGCCCACCCCGCGTCTCTGCTCGCTCTCCCACGGCGCGAGCGGGTCAGGGTGCGAGGAGGCACACGGTTGGAAAAGTTAATTCTCTTCTGCGGGGTGTGCTGTGTGAGGATAAATGGGGACAAAATAGCTTCTGTGTCAGAATTCCCCCTGCGCCTGCGTCGGAAGTGTCTCATGTCCTCATTTTGTGGATGGATGCGGTCACATCAGTGCAAACCTTGAAATGTCAGTGGTTTCTGAAAACTTTGCCGTCCCCTGGTGAAAGAGAAGCCGGAGCCAATGGCTGGAGAGCAAGGAGAAGATGGCCTGAGATGGAAATTAATCGGCTTTAAGGTGGGGAGAGAAGTCTGCTAAAAGGGGATGGGACAAAGAGAGACTGTGGGGCACAAAACTCTTGCTCAAGCCACACAAATCCCTGTTCGGCAGGAGGAAGTTTCTTTCTCTCACCAGATCTTATTGCATATCCCAATGAAAAGGTGTGTGTCTTCTCCTCTCCGATTAACACTAGCCAGCCAGCATGCAAATGCCACCAGCTCTGCTCTTCATCATCCCCCAGTCTAATTACTGGTGAAGAAGGCTGCGGATGAGCAACACAATTGAGTGTGTTATTGACTGCTGCGCATCTCGACGGCTCCACGTACAGGACAAAGCTCAGGCATTAATCTTCCGAGCAGCGCAGGTCTCCTCCAGCTTGACTCCTCATCAAATACTGCCCTTAGACCTTATTTAACTTGGCATTTGGTTACGGCAGCGGTGGAGAAGCGTCCACAGCCAAAGGAGGGGAGTTGTTTTGCTTGCAAACAGAGCTGGTTGCAGTGGAACAAGCTCTCCCAAGGACAAAGCGTTGGGGAGCCAAGAGCAGGGGGTGATAAAGAGGGAAAAATGCACCTCAGGTCACTACTGACCAGTGTGCCAAGGGGTGTATCTGCAGCCCTCCGGCGCACGTGCGCTCCAGGCTCGCGCCCTGCACGCAGCGCTGGGCTGGATGCAACGCTCGGCCTCGGCACTTCTGCTGCATTAATCCCTTTCCAGAGGCAGGAGCTCCCTTTGGCTCTGCTACTCCCCGAGATGCCCCCTCCATCCCTCCCGCGGCTCCTCCTGGGGCCAAGCGTGGATTAGCAGGGATCTTCCCTCTTGCTTGGGAGGATTAAACATGTTATCCCCCTGCAGTCATTATGGATTCAGTTTATAATTTTCGTTGTAAAAAGCAGCTTTCATTTTTGAAATGTCTGTTTTTCACCCCTTCAGGGAAGCGTCCAGTGCACGCCTGAGGGAAAAACAGAACATCGGGAAGCTACCTTCTCTCTGCCCCGGCACCAGCAAGGATTTGGGTCAGGGTGGGCTGATCCTGCCAATCAGTCCACCTTCCTCACAGCATCTCTGCTGCCGCGCTGTGCCCTGCCCAGAGCCCCCCTCACGGCTCGTAGGCATCAGCAGGGCTGAGGAGCAGCCGCAGCATCCAGTCCTCCCTCCTGCTGCAAAAAAAGGAGTCTTTCCCTCTTTTGTAAACCCTTTTTTTGCAGGCATCTGGTTGCCAGAGGCAGCTCCGAGGTGGTGGAACCCATGAGCTCAGTGTGTTGGGGTACCCTGAGATACCGCTGCATGTACTGAAGGCATTGGTTTTACTGCAAGGACCGGGCTGGGAGCTGGGTATTAAATCCTGATAAATAGAAGGGAAGCGATTTTCCCTGTGGCCTCTGCTCGGCAGCTGCATCGTCTCTGCCTCTGTGCCAGCCTGGTCCGGGCAGGAGAAGAGTCAGGGCAGGAGCAATGCACCTTAATGAGGAGGAGGAGGCGGTGGAGCTTGGCAGGAGTATTCCAGGCTGCATAATTAGCAATGAACAACTCCCTGATGGTTGTTATAAAGTTTTAAACCAGCTAATGGGTCCTGGGAAGAAGTAGTTCATTGAGAGTACAAAGCATAAAAGAGCAAACACAAGCTGTGACATTTTAAATGAGAAGGCAGGAACCAGTCTCTTTGCAAGTGATTATGGAATTATAGCGCTGCCGCAGTTATCCGTTAGCCAGGGATGTGCTGGGAATGCAAAGCCGGGGCGGTGTGTACGGTTTCCCAGTGCCAAAGGGCTGCCTCGTGCTTGGGGGGGACAGGACCGGTGGGAAGGGCTGCCTGCGGGGTTCCTGACACCCAAAGGACCAATCTTCCCGAGCCATGTGGTGCCCTGAGTGATGCTCTGCGCCCAGCGATGGTGATAAGGAAATGACACCCCATGGGGTTGGTGCTCACCTCGCTCGGGGCACGGCTGCTCCCCAACACCGCAGCGGGAGCCCAGTCCTCAGCCCAGCGCAGAAGCTGGGGGCAAAAACGTTCTCTGGAATCTGTGATTTCTGCTGTTCCCATCACAAGCCATTACCTCCTGCACCACCAAACCACTTTGTGCTCTTCCAGTCTGAGCAGCTTCGTGACCTTTCTTGGGCTTCAGGTGTGTATTTGCCTGCAGAGAGGCACCACACACGCCCTCCTCCTGCGAGGCTGCAGCCCCGATCCAGAGAGGGAATATAGCAAAATCCAGTGGCTGAGCAGCCTTAGGGGCTGCAGGACCCCTCCTCGCCTCTGCTTGCCGGGCAGGGCACAAGGAGAACCCTGAAGAACACTCCGTGGTACCTGCAGAAGCCTCCGAGCCCCTGGAATCGGGAAACACGATGCTCCGCTGGGTGAGGGAGATGCAGCGAGAACCTCGTGTGTGCCAAAGCTTTGTGGGGATAGGACGAGGGGGAACTGGACAGGAGCGGATTTAGGCTAAACATTAGGAAGAATTTCTTCACTATGAGTTTGGGGAGACACCGGAACAGGTTGCCCAGGGAGGTTGTGGCTGCCCCATCCCTGGAGGTGTTCCAGGCCAGGTTGGATGGGACTTGGAGCCCCTGATCCAGTGGGAGGTGTCCCTGCCCATGGCAGAGGGGTTGGAACTGGATGATCTTTAAGGTCCCTTCCAACCCAAACTCTTCTCTAATTCTATGATTCTAAAGCCACTGGAGGGACAAGGCAGGGCGGAAGGTTTAAATGCTTTCATTAGATTAATGCGCTGTGGCATTTTAAATTAGGAAAAATTAATGTGGAACCTGTAGGGATGTGCGTGGGTTCTTTTTCATTCCCCTCAGCCGGCCTTAGGGAAAGAGGGGGCTGGAGGAGAGCCGTGTCAGAGGAGTTCCCGCTGCCCTGGATTAATCGTCCCTCATTGCTGCTGGGTGAGAGCCGTGGCCGGGGGATGTGTGGCAGCAGAGACGCACGCTGGCACCGGAGAGGCTCCGGATGGAGCACTGGGTTTGGGGGCAATGCCTAAGCTGTCCATCCCGAGGATCAGGAGCCTTCCCTCGGGAGCACCCCCCTATCCCATTGGCAGAGGGAACCGCGTCGCCGCGACCCCGTAGCCCGCGACACTCTGCCCGCGGCGGCAGCGCTGCCGGAGTTTACACCTTCCTCTTTTATTTATGACTTTCATTCCACTTTCTGCTGACTCTCCCATGGCAACCCTCCAATTTAATTAAGTAAATAAATAAAGTGATTAATTTAGATGCCGGGGAGGCCTGATAGAACTCCTGGCTGCAGGCTGGGCTGGAGATGCCCCACTCCAGCCCATCCCACGGTTCCCTCCAGTCACCCCCACATCCGACCGTGTCTCCCACAGGCTCAGCACGGAGTGAGCTGCTGGACTCACGGACACCCTCGTGCTCCGGGATGAGATAGGGTTCAGGACACCCCTCGTGTGAGTGGCCATTGGCACCCCAACAACAGGCAGAGAAGCTGGACTGCGAGGACAGGAGCGAATAAATTCAGTTTGAGGCTCTGTGGATGCAAAAAACAGTCTAAACAGCATTTTTCCACTTGGGGTTGATGTAGAGCACTCCTTTAATACAGTTCAAACGACAACGTGGAATAACTCTGTTAGTATCCAATTATCTTTGCTATTGACCCAGCTCTCCCAGTCTGGAACGGCGCAGGATTTTTCCCTCAATGCGCTATTTCCAAGTAGCCATGAAATTGCACAGGATTAGAAACTTGCCCGGTTTGATGGGAACTCTTCCGACTTGGAAGGTTTTCTGAGGGGAATAGACACGCTTTAGCGTGTCGGTGAATTAGGAAGAATATTCCTTGGCCCGAAGGGTAAATTCATTTATCGCCCACCTGTCGCGGAGAGAATGGTCTCTGCAAAGAGTGCGCGCAGACCAGGAGGATGGTGAGAGATCAGTCTCGGAGGTGCAGGAAAAGAGATAAAGCAGGTATATGGAGATAAAGCTAATTAAATTGAGATTCATGGATACAAAGAAAGACCAAAGGAGGCGCCTTATCTGGTGCTGAGGGCAGAGGAGAGGCACTGAGGACACTCGGCTTCTAATCTCAACTCTCCCGTGAATGTGTTATGTAGCCTGGAGCGAGTCACTTAATTTCCTTTTCTTTTTTTTGCCATTTAACCCGCTCTAAAGATAAGCCCTTCCGGCCACTTACGTGCTCTGCAGCATTCCTGAAGCTTGGAAATGGTTTGAGATCCCTGCCATTGCGGAGATGCAGTGTCCACCACGTCCCAGCGTGGGCACATCCCAGCCTGTCCCAGCGAAATCCACCTCCTGCTCCACCAGTTCTCCACAGCGGAGAGATTCGGATGTGGCTGATCCAGATCTTGCATTTCTGAACGTTCTCTCGCCCTTTTGGCAGCAGAACCACCAGCAGCAGCTATGGTTTCATCCCAGGGAAAGGCGGAGAGGGGAATATCAGACTCCGCAGAGCAAACCCGGGCGATGATGGGGGCAGGAGCTCAGGGAGAGAAGCAATAACATCTGGAATATTAAACAAACCCAGGGCCCCTCGCTAGCGGTGAAGGGAGGGAGGAAAAAGATCGATACGATGGCTAATGGCTACAGAAGGGCCGTTTAATCGGGTGCTGTGCTTGATAAATTATTTGTAAAGCTAAACACACACTGGCAGCATCACAGACCTGTGGGCTCGGGGGCAACGGCGCCGGCTCGGCGGGCGAGTGAGCGCGCAACCCCAGCGCCGTGCTTCGTGGTTAAAAGCACCGTTGGTTGCTAAACCGACAAGTCACCGGAAGGAAAAAAACCAAGCCGTTCATTGGGTTTTATTTCCCTCTCCCTGTTTGGAATCAGGTCTTTATGTGAGACGAGGTGTCGGAACGTGGGGTGGGGTGATCACAGCATCCTGCTCACCCTGCGGAGCTGGTGTGGGATGGGGCAGAGCAGCATCCACACAGCATTCCTCTGCTCCGGAGCCCCTTCTGTGACAGAGGAGCACAAATCAGTGCCTTGCAAAGCTGAAAATGGAAGTGTTACAACGGATTAAGTGAGCCTGTTCAGCGAGCTGTGTGCTCATGCAGCCGGATTAGTGCTTAACGAACAACGACACGGATTTACATCTCAAATTAACTTTAGAAAAACTATAGCGGTCTGTTGATTGCCTGAAACACGTAACAGTTCTTTGCTCTCACATTTAAGCCCATAAAAATGCTGCTGTTATGAAAAAAAACAGCCTCTTTGGGAATTTGAGCCCCACATAAGCCAATTAAATTTAAATACTGACACCATTTCCTTGCAACTTTTCCTATTATTTAAAGATCACCCCGTGCGGTCGCTGCGCTGGCGTTGGAGCGGTGGCCACGGACATGCTGAGGCTCGATGGTGCGTGAACGCCGGCCTCGGGTACCCTCGCACGGACACGCATGAGAGCGGAATTGCGTGGATTTAACAAATGATTTTTTAAAGGATGCAGAAGGTTGTTGTTCAGTAAGGATAGGGCAGAAGAGCTGGCAGCTTTCTCCACCCTGCAGTGCTTCTGTCCTGAGCCAGGACCGGCATCCCTGCCTACGCTCCTCAGCCTCTTATCCTAAGCCTTATTTACTCAAATCTATCATCAAAGTGGGTTCGATGACAACTTCTGAGCATAAGCAATGCAGCTGTGTTTTTTTTCTTCTCCTCTATTTCCTCTGCATCCCTAAACCATCCCTCGGAGTTGTCTCTCCATCACTTTGGGCTGCTCTTTCCTCCCCGCCCTGGCATTTCCAGACCCGGTTGCCGCTTCCAGGCGTGCGGTCCAAGCCCTTATGGTCCCCACCAGCCTGAGATGGGGCAGAAAGGCAGTTTTAGGTGAGCATCTTCTGCAGCTGTTGGAAGGACCTCAACCGGCACCGCTCATTACAGCCAAGAGTTCAGAACTGATGAAAGAAGCGTCGAGAGCTCGCAGTGCCCGAGTCTGAATGGAGTGGGCTCTGGCACCCTTTCAAATTGATTTTAAACATGAACTCCCTTTAATCCTCCTCCCTATCTCGTTCCCTACATCACTGATTCCTCATCAAACAGTTTAAATTAATACGCGCCCGCCGTCCTCTGCTCTGTTATCTCTACCCCCCCCCATTTATGAATTTTAAATCAACTTGTTAACAACCTACTTAGTTGCGTAATTTTGCCGTATTAATCCATGCCGCTGGCCGACTGCATATTAATTCAGGAGATAACAGGCGATGCAGCGAGCTCACGGCTGTGCTCACACTGCCAGTGGTGATCACAGCACCAAGAAAACACTTTTTTACAGACCAGTGGCCTCCAGAATGTGGGGCTATTGGTGCTTTGCCTCCTGCCCGCTGCTCTCCAGCCCATTCCCACCACGCTGGAGCACGGAGCGTGGTGCTGTGCGGGACACGGGGTTGTGCAACGGCTTCGTTGCCGAGCCAGCGCACGCTGCCTCTCTTCATCCTCATAGCCCGGAGGCTGGAGAGCAAACTGCGAATCGGACAAGTGCTGTTTCTGAGACGGGAACTGAAGATACAATCTATAAATCATTTCCTAAGGGTTAGGGTAATGGGTTATTGATTAATAGGAGAGGATAGAAAAAACATGGGAAGCACTGGAGGTCATAAATCCTGTAAATTAGGTAACCCTGCGTGCACCGAGTGAGCCGAGTGCTCTGGTCCTGGAGCGGCAGAGGCTGCATTTCCGACCTGGGTGAGGTTTTAATGCTCAGCGTGGCCTCGGCTCTGGGGGAACACTGCAGGGAAAACAAGGCTGAGCCCTGCGGGTTTTCCTCTCGGCTCCACAGGTGAAGGTCCCTTCAATGAGATGCTCAGAGGAGCTCCTGAGGTTTAGTTCCCCTTGCATGCTTTGCTTTCTTGTCCCTCTTAAATCCCTGAGAGCAGCACTCCTTTATCCACCCGCGCTCTGCATTAATCCCACTTGTTCTGCTTCCAGGGAGATGCACTCAGAGTGCGGGCACGGATTTTTCCTCCTTATTATTGGGGTTTTTTCGAAGTTTCATGGCTAAAGAGAAGCCGTTCGATACCTCTGTGGACACAAACCTGCCAGAGGACGGCAGGGAGCCGGGAGTGCCTCAGTTACGGGGTTACCCGCCGCAGGGCCAGGGATGCTCCGGGGATGCTCCGCTCCTGCATCCCGGTACCCGCCCGGCCTCGGGGCGGCCCCGCAGCGCCCCCTGCGGGTCCCGACGGGAACGGCAGCGGCAGAGACCGGGAGGGAGCGGGGGAGGAGAGGGAGGGATGAGGGGATGAGAGGAGGGGGTGAAGGGATGAGGGAATGAGATGAAGGGATGAGGGGATGAGAGGAGGGGGTGAAGGGATGAGGGGATGGGATGAAAGGATGAGGGAATGAGAGGAGGGGGTGAAGGGATGAGGGGATGGGATGAAGGGATGAGGGAATGAGAGGAGGGGGTGAAGGGATGAGGGGATGGGATGAAGGGATGAGAGGAGGAGATGAAGGGATGAGGGGATGAGAGGAGGGGGTGAAGGGATGAGGAAATGGGATGAAGGGATGAGGGGATGAGGAAATGAGGGGATGGGATGAAGGAATGAGGGGATGGGATGAAGGGATGAGAGGAGATGAAGGGATGAGGGAATGAGAGGAGGGGGTGAAGGGATGAGGGGATGAGATGAAGGGATGAGGAAATGGGATGAAGGGATGAGGGGATGGGATGAAGGGAAAGGCTGAGGGGAGGGTCTGAAGGGATGAGAGGATGAGGGGAAGGGATGAGGGGCTGGGACGAGGGGACAGGATGAAGGGACAAGGGGATGGGATGAAGGGATGAGGGGCTGGGATGAAGGGAGGGGATGAGAGGAGAGGATGAAGTGATGAGGGGCTGGGATGAGAGGCTGGGATGAGAGGCTGGGATGAGGGCACGAGGGGCTGAGATGAAAGGAGGAGGGGATGAGGGACTGGCATGAGTGGGTGCAATGAGATGATGGGCTGTGGGACCCCAGGCAGGGGTTGGGATGAGGGGCCACAGTCCCACTGGCAAACAGCTCCAAAGCAGCCCGGGAGCCCCTCGGGCCACCCCGCACCCCGCTGAGCTGCACGTAGGTGCCGGGCAGAGCTGGGGGCAGCTGGCAACGCTCCCGCAGCGCCCGCGGAATGCACAGCACCGAGCTCTTCGCCAGCAGCATCGCCTCTCGCCCCGGTGCACCGGGATCAAGGGATTAACCTCCGCGATGTCTCCGGGAAGGTGGTTATCGCCAGCCGGTTTGCTGCGGTCTGAGTTGAGAGCCGAGTAAATCTGCTCCCTCTGTGCAGATAAAAGCAATGAAGATGTCAGGGCTGTGACACACCACGGCGTGGGACTTGACTCTTCGTCACCGAGTCATCCGGCTGCAGCAGCGATTCCATTTCGCACGGTTTAGTGCAGCTCAAAGCCTGCTTATCTTTACCATTCCATCGTCTGCGGGCGCTCCTGAGACCGGGAGCAAAGGACCGGGAGCATTGGAGGGGTCAGAGGGTCTTGGACCCCTCACATGGGAGCAGTTGGGGCTCTCGGGGGGCAGAGGGGAGCTGGGGGACAGCACCGCTGCAGCCCGACGAGGAGGAGATGAAAACGAGATGCTGATCTGCAACTGCAAACAATTAAACTCACCAAATCGGGCTCATTCTCATGCACAATGTGTGGCCTCTAATTAAATTTCAAACATGCTTCATTTTCCGTCTTTTCCCCCCTAATTTTCCATAGAAGGTAATTAGCTATCTTTTTTTTTTTTCCTGTGGGTACATAATTAATTAATACTTCGTTAATCGTGGCTAGGATTATACTGTTTTGATTTACTCGGTGTTAATCTTCTCCTAGTAGGAGCTACTCCCAGCTCTGGTGCCCGGTGTTGCGGCGGCAGGCGGGGTTGGGTTAACCCCCCAAATGCCTCCCCACGCACTGCCAGCGCCGCGTCCCCACTTCTGGGGGAGACCGTGGTCCCTACCCCGTTCCGACCACACACAAACGGTTCCTGCTGGCTGCAGCACTGACCCTTTGCCAGTTGTCGCGCAGGATGTGCGCTCCTGGTCTCCAAAATGGGCACATCTTGGCACCGTTGGCATCCGTCAGGGCTGGCGGTAAGCCCAGCTCGATGCTCCGGGTTCGTGCTGTGCCATGCTGGGACCAAACCTTCGCCCTCACCAAGGCAGACGGCGATCCCGTGGGCCAAAGCCACCCGTGGTGTAGGTCACCAGTGCTCCAGCGCTAATTCTGCCAGCGAACCAATCATTCTGACGGTAAATCTCATTGGCCGGCACACTTCAAGCCACCAGCACAGCCCCTTCTCATGATTAATGGTAATAATTAAATTCATATCAAGCCGTAGAGCAACACCAACAGCCACTATCGGGAGGCTGACAGCCCAGGAGGGATGAGCAAGGCAATGCACCGTGGCCCCAGGAGGCTCTGCTGATTTACAGCGGGGTTTATCAGTTCCTCCCTGGGCATCCAGGGAAATTGGCCTTGCACCTCCCTCCTGCCACCAGGTCGGGTGGCATCCACGGTGGCCACGAGCATCTCCTCCTTCCCTCATCACCCACAGCTCCGGGCATGGACGGGCATTTGGCCGCAGCAAGCCTGGGGTGCTCAAGATGTGTCGAGACCCATCGTGGGGCTGGTGCAGCTTCTTCCCACCCTGCAGGCACGGCACGCAGCGCAGACAGGACCAGGCAGCCTTTTGCACATACACCTCCTGTGCCTCGTTGGTCTAGAGCCACCTCGAGCATCCTGCGGGCACCTCGGCTGCAGCACCCGCGCTTGGACCTCAGGGCTGTTCCACCAAGGCTGCACCGGTGTGACACAAGGACAGCACAATTTGCATGAAGCAGAACAAAGGTCTCGGGTCCACCCAGGGGAAAAGCCCGAGCAAAGTGCAGCAGGGACCGTCCTTGGCGGTGTTTGCCGTGAACACGGTGCCTCCGCCCTGTGCTCCCCTCACCCTGCCGTGCAGCCACCGAGCATCGCTCACCTCCCCTAACGGCTCCGTGACACCGGCGAAGGGCTCTCGTTAACAGAATATAATGTGCAGTGAAAATAATTGATGACCATCTTGTAGCGATTGATTATCTGTCTCCCGTAACGCAGCTCTGCTCATACTCTCAGAGGCTGCGGTGCTCCCTGCTCCGTCCCAGGCAGCAAAGGTTGAGCCGTCGCCACTCACTCGCTCCTGCCCATCGCTCCGCGGGCTGCAAGCAGGGATGAAGGGTCTGGGCCAAGGTTGCTGCTAGGTCGCATGGTGTCAGCCCTTTCCTGCCAGCAGCCCGAGGAGGAAGGCTTCCGCAAGGGCAACGAGTTCCTCTGTGGGTTCTTCCTGGTTCAACCTGGGGTTGGGTGATGCAGGAGGACGCATCTCTGCAGCCACAGAGGTCGTTCCCCCACACTCGCCTGCGGCAGCCAACAAGGACCACCCACCCCACTCGAGGACATGGTTTAGTCAGCGTGATGCTGTTGGTTGGGCTGGATGATCTGAGATCTTTTCCAACCTTAACGATTCTACGAGCCTCTCGCTCAACCCATGGGAGAGAGCGGCTGCCCTCCCTCGGCGCAGCATCGCCCCGGTGGGCGGCGGGGAAGGGCGCCGTTGTTTGCAGAGCAGCAGTCCCAACGCTCTCAGCTGGAGCTGCAAACTCAGCAGAACCCAAATCTCCTGAAAAAAAAGGAACCTGAATAAACTCAGCAGGCGCAGCGGGAGCCGTGCAGGGACCCAGATCCTCTCCTCATGCTTGTCACATGAATGAGCTCTGCGCCTGGGCTCCCCCCGCGCTGGCATGGGATTGTGCCGCATTGTGGGGAGGATTAGGCTGTTCTGAGCAGCTGGGAGCTTCTATCTCCTCTGGTCCCTCAAGGTACAGGGAAAGGGGCATCGCAGCAGGAGAGCGCAGCCCCACGGCAAGGAGCAGTGGGTCCTGCAAGGATGCAGCCCCTGCATCACCCCGCAGCCTCCTCCGGCATCCCCGGCTTCCGTCAGGTGGCCACGGGCAGCGGTTCTGAGCCAGCAGCCGGAGCAACTGCCCACTCCCCTGGGAGCCCCCGAGCTCACCCCCCGGCCACCGCCGAGCATTTCTGGCCAACAGCCTCAGCTATTTGGGAAAACAAACTGCACGGGAATTAGCGCCCAAGTATTTCCTCAATTCCGCACGCTATGAAGGGAATTTTATTTTGCTACCCCAGGAGGAAGGAAGGGGGCCTGGCGCAGGAAACCTGAGCAATAACGTCAGGGGTGGCTGCGCAGCGGCGATGTCCCACTGCTCACCCGCTGGAGCCAGGGCAGGGGGCACCCACATCCCCTCCCTGGGGCTCGAGAGCACCCAACGTGCAGTGGTGGAGCAGCACCCTGGGTTCAGCCCACAGGGATGGTCCAGCAACACTGGTTCTCACAAAACAGCAGCTCTAGGAAGGCTCTAAGGGTTTGAGCATCCTCCAGAGCAGAGGACCCCACCAGTGATACCACATCCCAGTGTAGTTTAGCTCTGGTTTTTTTGAGTAGGTAAAAAGGAGGGGCACCACTCTTCTACTTCCCGGTGTCACAGATGCGTTTGCTCATGGAAATAACCGCGACTCAGCACAGCTCTGCTCTTTTGAGCAGAACCACAAAGGAGGAACAGGCAGGGGAGACAGCCCCTGCCCAGCCAGGCTGCCCCATAGCGAGAGCCCCACGCTCTGTCTTTACGAGAAGGGCAGTGACGGCAAATCTGAGTCACTTTATAGCCTAAGACGGGGCAGGAGCACTGCTCCTGAACTCCCCACACACCTTCCTCCTTCCCTTGCACTTCCCCAGCAGTGGGGAACAGAGTGCAGGGGCAGAGAACAGCCCACTGGTTGACTACTGTCCCCCAAGCAGCCACCTCCAAGCAGCAGGAAACGCTCTTTCCTTGGAAAACTACACGAGTGGCATATCTCATCCTCACTGGATGAGAAGCAGCTTCCACATCCAACAGGACCTGCTCAGTGGGTGGAAACCCACACCCTACCACAGCCCCACTCGCCTCTCTGCAGAGCTGACCCTGACACAGGTCACCTGGCACAGAGAAGTGTGATTCTAGGAAAGAAGTTCAACATCTGATGGGTAAATTGTAAAAAAAAAAAAAAAAAAAAAAATAAGTTTATTTGAAAAAAACTCAGCCTCTTACATTATTTCTGATCAACATTTACTAGAACTTGAGAGCCATTAACCTGCTCCATGTACGTTGAGATATTTTCCAGCACTAAAAAATAAAAAATAAATACGTACAAATTCTTTCCTCCCCCCTTACATGATGTGAGTGGTTTGGCATCCGCCGCCTTAAGGTCTCAGTTGAACAGAAGCAAGTAAAAGAGGTTTCTCTAGGAGATAGAAGAGCGAAAGCAGAAGGTCTGTCTCAGGGATGCACCATCTCCACCAGCCCAGCACCCGGCGGCACTCCCGATGCTCGGGTGGAACCCACCCTGCGGGGGGACCAAGAGCATCCCCCGACCATCACACCCCGTTCCACATCATCCATCGTCCGGCTGAGAAGAGGCACTGATGGGGCAGTTGGGGGGCACAGCAGGACCCCAGTCCACCCCAGTGAGGGCTCAACTGTGGGTACTGGGCACACTGGGACAGCCAATGCCGCCCAACCACAGCCGCCCTTCTCCAACCCCAATATCCCATGAAAGCACAACTACAAAAGAGGGATTTTTAAAGAACTACAGTAGCTAAAGTGTTTTCAAAACATACCTAAAGACCACCTACAGAGCCAGGAGGCGCCCGGCACGGGAACCGGACACCACCCTGCCCCGTGCCGATCTCCCCCTCCACGAAGGGCCCGCGGTAAGAAGCGTGTGAAGCAGGATTCATCCGGGGTGGCCCTGAAGCCCATCGTGCTCCAACAAACCCAGTATCCTGCTTTTTATGGCTTTTTAACAACAAAAACTCTCCCAAAACACACGCGTACACACACACACCCCCCCCACCCCATACCCCCCTCTTGAGCAGAATACAGAGCTAAAGCACGGTTTAGAGTTAAGGCTCGTCCAGATTCAGCTAAGTACGAAGGCTGTAAGGCACATGAGATTAGTACATTCATGATACTGTTAAAAAGCCCGACTATAAAAGCCCCCCTGCCCCCCGACACGAGGATACTGCGCATGTAGCCCTGTTACCTTTGTTGAACACAGATGGAAAAAAAACAGTTCAGAGCCTGGTTAAAATGAACCCCTGGTTTAAACACTTCTCACGGCCGCCCAGCGCCAGCGGAGCACTGCCCTAACCGCCGCACCAGGGCAGCGGCGCTTCCCCGACACTCCGGGATTGAGACCGGTCCCTCACATGTGGCTCTCCTCCTCTTTGACGCCATCCTCCGCGCTCTTCTGAGGCGAGGGAGCCACGTCGTTGTTTGCCTCTTTCTGCTTCTCTGCCTCGTCAACATTGGTCTCCTCCTCCTTCCCTTCCTTCCTCGCCTTCTCCTCCGCCTTCTGCTCCTTTGCCACCAGGCGGTAGTTGATGCCCATGCCGATGAAGAGGTAGATCCCAGAGACGATGAGGATGATCCCGCAGGCCCAGTACGTGTATTTGTAGTCACCGTACATGTCATTGAGTTTCCCTGAGGGACAGAGAAGGGACAGCTTATGAAGATCCACCCAGAAATGCTCCAGCTTGCGGAAGTGTTCCCATGAGCAGCCCAAGCCCACCACCCTCACCCTCAAGCCTTGATTCCTCCAGCCCCTGCTCCCTCAACCCCACACCAGGGGCTCAGTCCTCACTTTCTCAGCCACCCCCAGGTGCTGGGGCAGCCTCAGGGCTGGTTCTCCCCCCACCTCACCCTGCCCCAGTGCGCAGGGCTGCCCTACCTAGCAGAGGGGGTCCCAGCAGCACAGGGCAGCACTCCACGATGGTCACCAGGCCAACAGCGCTGGAGAAACGCTGTGCTCCCACCAGGTCCATCAGGGTCTCAAACAGGACCGAGCTCAGCCAGCCGAAGGCAAAGCCAAAGAAACCAGCGTAAATGCAGAAGCCGGCGTAGGTGGTGGACATGGGAGCCAGGAGGTGGCACACCCCGTTGTAAATGACGGAGACAGCAAAGAAATACTGGACTCTGGGTCTGATCCACTTGGTGTTTGCCACCAGTCCCATGGAAGGTCTGGCCACCATGTCTACGAAAGCCAAGATGGAGAGCAGGAAGGCTGCAGATTCGTTAGCAATCTTCTTGCTCTTTGCATAATTACTGAGGAAAACCAAGGGAGTGAAGAGCCCAAAGAACATGATCACGTTGCCCGAGAGATAGAGCAGGAAGCCCCGGTGCGTGAACAGCGACAGGTCCAAGAACTTGTTGATCGTCTGGAGAAGCGTGGTCTTCTCTTTCTTGGCCTTTCCACCAATGAGGTCTGCGCTGGTGTCACCGTCGTCCTTTTTCACCACCTTTCCAGCTTCTTGCAGCACCTCCTTGTTGGCTTCTTTCTTCAGTTGATCTGGTTTAGGGCCAATGGGCCTCATCAGGGATCCAGCAACGCAGCAGTTCAGCAAGAGACCGCCGAGGATGAGGAAGCTGCCACGCCAGCCAAAGATGCCAAAGAAGAGCTGGTTGATGGGCGCCAGGGTGGAGAGGAAGACGGGGCTGCCCGCCATCGCCAGCCCATTGGCCAGGGGACGCTTCTTGAAGAAGTACTTGCCAATCATGGTTAAGGCTGGGTTCAAGTTAAAGGCGAGTCCAAGGCCTGGAGGAGAGAAGAGGGGCTCAGAGCTGACGACCCCCAACCAACCAGAAGCACCAGCTGGGTGGGACAAGTGGGAGAGGGGTTTAGTTCTGGGGGTTTCACAGCTCTGGTTCAGCCGTGTTAACTTCCCGACTGCACAAGCAGCACTTGGCCACCACTGCTGATGTGGGACAAGGTGCCAGGGCAGCAGCAAAGCCATACAGGAGTTTGGGAGCCAGAAGGGAAGAATTGCCCTGGCTTGTGGCAAGCGAACCTACAGGAAAGCTGGGGGGGGGCTCTTGATCAGGGAGAGCAGGGATAGGGCAAGGAGGAAAGGTTTTAAACTGAAAGAGGGGAAATTGAGATGAGATTTTAGAGAGAAATGTTTTGCTCTGAGGGTGAGGAGACCCTGGCCCAGGTTGCCCAGAGCAGTGGTGGCTGCCCCATCCCTGGAGGGGTTCCAGGCCAGGTTGGATGGGGCTCGGAGCCCCTGATCCAGTGGGAGGTGTCCCTGCCCATGGCAGGAGGTGGAACTGGATGAGCTTTGAAGTCCCTTCCAACCCAATTCCGTGATTCTATAAAACCTTACATGGGCTGGTGGGGCACAAACATAACCCAGGGCAGGAAGGATCGATGCTCTATTTTACTGAATCCTCACCCCACGCACAGTCCCTCTGGTACCTCATTGGGGACATCTCTTATTAGAACACATAACAGCAACCAGGATTTACGCAAATTGTAGGCATTCTCTAGTAATTACTGGGTTTAGGTTCCTCCTCCAGCTGCCTCGGGAGAAGCCTGAGTGCTGCAGCCTTGTCAGGGCAAAGCCATCACTTACCCCCTACAACTCCCACGCAGAAGTAGAGCTCCTCCACCGTGTTGCAGAAGGACGCTGCGATCAGCCCACAGCCGGAGAGGCAGCCTCCCGCGATCATGATGGGTCGGCTGCCGTACTTGTTCACCAGGATGCTGCTGATGGGACCTAGGAAGGACGTACACCCAGAGGTGAGATACCTTTGCACGAGAGACAAGTCAGACGCGAGCGGGCACACGGGAGGTTTTATGGCCACTGGTTTCCAGCTTTCACACAGTGACACTTCACCCAGCGAGGGAACTGGGGCAAGGGGAAAGGACAGAAGGTCTGGAGAGATGGAGGTAAGAGCGACATTTGCTTAGAGCACACACAGGACCCCAACCAAAGGGGTGAGCCTCCAGCCAGGGCCACCACATCACAGCTTCTTCTGCACGCCAGAAGCTGTTTACAGCTGTGGTGAGCTGCGACTTCTCCAAGCAAGCTGTCTCCTGTGGGATAAATCAATCTGCAGGAGCAGCAGCCACCCCCAGGGACAGGGGTTTGGGACAGGGTGAAGCTACGGGCTCCACGCAGGGCTCTGGCTCCAGGCTGGGGGGCCCACGGCCACCTTCCTGCCCACCACAGGACAGGGTGGCAGCAAAGCATGTGTACAGCAACCACCCGTCTCCTACAAGATGTTTCTGTTGGAGACCAAAGCTGTGAAGGAACAGCTCTGATGGGCGCAGGTGGAGAGTGCTTCTGTTTTCACTGCTACCCCTGTGGTAGGAAAAGCCCAATTGCTCAGCACCCGCCTTCCAAGTGCTTCACTATCAGGAGCTTTAATCCAAAGCAAACAGTGATTAGATACTGCAAAGCTTGCTCTACAGATACTAAAATGTATTTAAATAAACTGAACGAACACCCATTGAATATTAACAGAGCTCGCTTTGCCATTAACGGATAGCGACGTTGTCAACATGTTATTCATGGGTCCTCAGACACTACTTGACCTTTTTGCCCAATTTAAACAAAGCCTGGAGAAGGTTACAGAAGCCCGGCTGCCCCACGTGGTGCCTACGTGCCAGGCAGAGCAGCCCTGACCCGATGCCACGGCCCTGGACCCAGGAGAGGCAGCACACAGGGGGGGCTGCCACATCACCCCAGGCTCCAAACGCTTCCCCACAGAGCGCTTTCCAAAAGCTGGACCTTGAACTCTGCAAAAACACGATGCCCCCGGACAGAGTCTAAAGGCAGCAGTTGGCCTTTCCTCCAGGAACTCCAGCGCGGAGCGGTGGTGCCAAGGGCAGCACCACAGACCCTGGTGGCAATCCCTCAACCCCTTTTATGTTAATTAGAAGGCGAAAAAAATTCAGCCCCATTCCTACCTTATAGATTCACACAAAGCAATGCTGACTAAACGCCAGCTGATGAGTTTGGATTATTCACACTGTGATAAAAAGTGCAAATAACGGAAGCGGAGCCCTCCCTAATGCTGATCTGGAGCTGTGAAAGGGGCATTTGAGATGCTAGCATCCCTGTACCCCGACTGCGGCCACACACGGGCTGCATCAGGGTACAGGACATGCTGTTCCACCACCCTGGTCCTGCCTGGGACACGAGCTACTCCAGCTCTGCGTGATACCATCAGCTCAGGGTGTTTTGCGCAGAGCCTGAGCTATTTTTTGCGCCTCCAAGCAAGCGCGCAGTTCCAGCAGGAAGGTGGTCTCAGGGATGGAGACCAGGGTGCCTACTGCAACCACCTCAGCACAATTCACATCCAGCGGAGGCTGCCAGAGCCCTGGGGTGAGCAGGGTAGGAGCACATTCCATTGCTCCAGCGGCTGGGGACACACCAGGGCAGCTCCAGCATCCCTGGAGGCAAAGCAGTTAAAGCCTGGCAAGCTGTTGGGATTTAATGGTACCAGTTCAAGCGGAGCCAGAAAGGCAGTGTCAGCACAGAGGGAGGAGGACAAGAGGACAATTCCAGGGCTGGAGGAGGGAGTTCTCCAGCTGCCAGGCAGCTCCAGGCAGTGTATCCCTCAGGGCACGCAGAGGAACCAGCCTGGAGCTGTTAGGAGGGGAGGAGTGTCCCAGATTGAGTCTCATTAAGGCAGTTACACGGTTTACAAGCTTGTTATAGCATCGGAGCAGGGAAATGCGCTGGTCGCTTCGCTAGCTGAGCGAGGACAAAGCAGAGCCTGTTCCCCAAAGGAGAAGCCTCGTGCTCAGCCAGGCGCTGACGTCAGCTCCTTTCCATGCACAAATGCAAGGAGGACGCGGGCGGTTTGCCAGCAGCGGGATGGCAGCGGTACAAGCTCCGATTCGCCTCCGAAGCGGACACAACAACCCGCTTCCCAATAAGAGCTCCTTTCAGGAGCGCCCCGGCGCAAAGCTGTGTTTGCAGGCAGGAACGAGACACCGGGTTGGGGAGACCGGTGAGGTCTGGGAGCGCTTCACCCCGTGAGGCGTGAAGCCTGGGGATTAAAAGGCTTCAAGAAGCAGTTACTGAAGGGCAGGGGAAGAGAGCTGCTTCACTTTAAGTAGTTTTGCTTTATTCTGCTCAGGTCTCTGTGCTTCCACTATACCCAGAACGGCACAAAGCTGCCCACAGCACTGCTCAGCGCCGGCAAGGAGGAGCAGGCAGTTCCAGTGCCCTCCTGAGCCACCAGAGCTGAACAGAAATTGGGGCAGATCCCTAGATACAGCCGGTTTGCTGAATTAAAAATGTAAAATTAAAGAGGAAAAAAAAAAAAATCTATGTCTTATCTAAAAGAAACTCTGGGAGGAGAGCTCCTACGCGCTGTGCAAGCTCACCCTGGCCTTCGGGCAGGCGCTGGAAGCAGACAGCGTTCGCCACACACCGTAACAAGGACAAGGGCAGAATTATACAAGTTATAATTCCCCGGAAAGATTTTACTTACAGCTTTGCAGAAGAGGACAGATTAACCCGGTTTTTGCATTCTGGGCATTAAATAGAACTTTTGGAGTAACCTCCTTCAAGCAAACTTGCTCAGGGAAGTTTTGCTCTCACGTGAAAGGAGAATTCTAACTTTGGGTGAAGTTCTGGTTGCTGCCACTACAGCGAGGTGTGAATCGGAGCCAGGAGAGGAGCATCTCATACCGCAATGCGTGAGCTCCCAGGAGAGCAGCATCTCATACCGCAATGCATGAGCTCCCACGCCACCACCTCACGATGACTTACCTCCTCCGTACATAACAGCCAGCATGATAGAGGAGATCCAGGAGACTTTGCTGCTGGATGCATTGAAGATGACCTCAATTTCTTTGAAGAACACTGTGATGGATTTGGGGAAGGCATAGGAAAACCCGATGGAGATGAAGGCTCCGATGACCACAGCCCATCCCCATCCTCCTTCAGGAGGAGTGTAGCCCACGGGGCCTCCGATGGCCGGCGGCATCTTGAACCAAGTTGGCGATGATTCAGCGTGGGTTCAAAGATCTGCAAAGGACAAAGTATTGGTTCAAGGGAAAGGAGGAAACTGTGTTCCCGCTCTCCAGTGTGTGACAGCACAGCACCGGTGCCCCAGGAGAGCCGCTCCAAGTGGTGAACGCTCAAGGTTCAGCAGCACACGAGCCTCATGGCTGCCCCAAAAAACACGCTCGGGTTGCGCCTGGCCTTTAAGATCCCTGGCCAGCAGGTATTTATAAGCAACACATTCAAGATATGACACCGTGTCCCAAGCCGCAAAGGGCAAGCGGTGTCCTTGCCAGCAGCGGCCGGCGGTACTGGGAACACCAAGCAGGGCAGCGGTCGGTCTGCTCAGAGCTCGTCTGTCTGGGTAAAACCCCCTGCAACCTCTCCAGGACCACGATCCCAGCACCGCCCTGGCACACCATGAATCCTAAGGAAGCCCTGGGCCACCCGGAGCAGGAGCAGCACATGAAATGCAAACACAGCAAGGGAAATAAGTCCATAGGCAGAGCCAGGACACCCTCATTTCTGCAAAGAAAGAGCAGGCAGGAGTCACAGCACTCCTGCTGAAGGTCATGGGGCTGTGGCTAAACTTAAGCCCGTGCAGCGATCGGGGAGGGCTCCCACATAGTGCTGCCTGGCAGAGGACCGCAGCAAAGCGGAGCTCCTCAAGGGTTCAGCCCCAGCAGAGTGCCCCCAGCTCAGCACGGGCAACCCCTCCTCTCCTCTCCTGCCGAAAACGTTACGGCGGGTTTCACGAGAGCACCCAGGCGTTAAAAGCAATGCGTCTTAAAAACTCAAAGCCAGAAGGGAGTAGAAAACAAATCAGTGGAAAAGCATCACCCAGGCTTGGTGAGGTGTGGGATCCCCTTGGCGAGACCAATTCTGAGCAATTTGGTCAGGCTGCTCGCGCCTCCCCCGCGCTGCAGCTGCTGCACAGCTGGATCGCGTCCCAAGCTGTGGCAAACAAGGCTGTTTGAGGCAGCGGAGCACAACACGAGCGTCCCAGGGAGGAAACGCAACCAGCGCAGCTGCTCACAAGCGTGGTTTGCACTATTCAAAGCAGCAGGAATAGCTGCTGAGCTCCCACCTGCCCCTGCAGGTTTGAAAAGCCACTCTGAACCCCCCAAACAACCAGAGACACCTCTGCCCACTCTAAGCCTGATCAGCCAACAGCAGGGGGACACCAGGCTCCTTCACCAGAGCCCACTCCTCACTCTGCTGCTCAAGCTTCCACTTGAAGACAAAGCCCACTCCGAGGAGAAGAGCTTTCTCCAGAGCTGCGGAGCAGTGTGGCTCAGGGAGGTGCAGCCTCCTATTTATAGCACGCATCCATTTCGGCTCACGGCAATTACCATCGCACCCACAGCTGCTGACACGCCAGCATCTACCTGGCACGTCCCCGCGTGCCCTCGGCACACCAAACGGAGCAGAGGCACCGGCCTCGCTTTCGCTCGCTCCGCATCACTTCGGTGCGCATCCAAGGATCCAGGCATCCCGGTGGAAGCGCAGCCAGTGGCCTCGAGCTGCAGGGAGATCCCGCTCCTACCTGCCACCAGAGCCAAAGTCACCGGATACGGCACCGGGTTTGCCAGAGCCACCTGAAACCAGGATGTGCTCAGGTGATGTCTCGGATCCACACAGGGCAGAAGGAAGCAAAGCACAGGAAGCCGGTTTCCGTAAGCCGCTAAGCCTGGTTTAGCCCGACTCAGTCTGTGATTTGCACTGGCGGGGTATTTTCCTGCATCCTGGCCAGTGCGACACATGACCATCACGAGCAGATCCAAGCCGCCCCGCTGTTCCAACAAAGGAATCATTTACAAGACGCTGCCCCGGGCACGTCCGCGGCTAAACTCTGCCCAGGAGCTGATTTTTCCCCTCTTGGGGACCACAGCCACACGGTCCGTTTGTGTAGCCCATCCAATGCTGCGATGCCCAGCTGCAGGCATGCCCAGGGCTCGTGGCATCCCCGGGGCTCCCACTCCATCCACAGGCACCAGCAGGCAGAGAGGAAGGTGCCAGGCTCTGCAGGGACCTCGTACCTCTCAGCACGGGCAGCAGCCCACCCACCCATCACGCTCTTTTCTCTGAAAGCCACCAGGTTGTGCTTCACATCCCTTTCCCCGCACGGGCTGCCCGCTGGAGGGAGTTTCCAGCCACCTCTTGCTTTGAGTCACACCGAGCTCTGTGTTCGGCGAAGTATAAAGCATCTTTAACTACACTGATATGCCCCAAAAACAGTTTTGAAAGATGAGACTACCAGGTGCTGGCAATAAAAACCACCAGCAAGGAGCACAATCTCCTTGCGAGCACTAATTAAAGCTACTGGCAATAACAGCTACCTAAAGCAAATGTGCCCATGTGCTGAGAATTTTTCCTTTTTGCCTCTTGACACACTCACAGGTTGAATTCTTCCACTGCTCCCGAGCTAAATTGCACCTAAACTGCAGGGGCTTGGCTCATCTGTTTGTTCTCTCCCTGCGAGCAGCATTCCTCCTCCTGTGGGTGCTCAGGTGGCACCTCTATAAACACGGGGCTGCTGGCGGGTTAGACATGACCTCTCTTGCATTGCTGATGCACGGTGAAACACCCTGAACCGAACAAGGCTCGAGACCACGAAGCAAGATTCCCAAAGCCTGACGCCAGAGGCTTTACAGGATGAGTTCTGCGTGCCGCAACATTTTTCCCCTGACTCATTGAAAAATCCTTATTAAGAAACACCAGTTTTAGAAAGCTCTTCCTTCAACCGCATGAAGGCTTTGTGCTGATCTCCTCCTTGTCCCAACACAGCAGCAATTCCAAAGAAGAGAAGAGGGGTGGGAGGGGAAAAAAAGAAGAAAGCACATGTAAGGCTTTGACGGGTTCAACTGGAAAGCTTCCCTCCCCTTCGCACAAACCACCCAGCACACAGTTATGACATTTACAGCTCCGTTTTGGAAGAGTTGCAACGTGTAAGACGTGTTTGGAAATCAAATTCACAGCTGCCAGGCAGCCAGCTACAGTTTGCCCTATTAGGGAATGAAATAAGCATATTTGCAGTAATTAAGACTGATGAAACCAAGTAATGACGGCAAGTATCACATCTGCTCCCCGTAAACGTCCTGACTAAGAGGCAGGAACAGGTAGCCTACAGCAACGCTCCGCGCGGCGACGGGGAGCCGGAATTGTGGCCTCTTGGGCAACAAGTGCTCTTATCACCTCAAAACAGACCCAGAGAAGGCTAAAACCCTTCCCATCTCCGAGGTCCTACACACAAGCGTGGTCGTCCCTGCTCCAGAGGGACAGAAAGATTAAGACTTTTAGTTACATAACGTGGCAAATTGGTGCGCTTTTAAAGCCCCAGCCTGGCGGATCTCCAGAGCAGAAAGACAGAGGCTCGCATTTATAACAGCGCTGCAAATGCCACAAAATATTTCTGGGGCAAACCTTTTATGAAAGAATCCTCACTCCGTTTTGGGGGCAGCGGAAGAGGGAGAGCCTCCACCCAAGCAGGGACCGGGCACTGCGCATCTCTGCCTCCCCACGCATCCCTCCAGCTCAGGGTTCTCCTGCTCCAGGTGAGCACTCTCACCTGGCATTTGGCATCGCGTGAGCTTGCAAAACCCTTCCCACGGAGCAGGGCACCGAGAGCAGCTGGCAGAGCTGCATACATCAGGCTGGAGGGGCTTCCCTGCTCCAACAGGCAGGAGTTCACCCAGCATCTCCGCACGCATCTTGGGCGAGCAGGAAAACCATGGTGCCCATCCCCAAAGCTGCCGCAGGCAGGCGACCTCTGCTCCCAGCCATCTGCTCCCAGCTCCAGAGAAGGATTTGGCTACGCTTGGAGCAGGATCTGGGTGGCAAAATATTCTCCTGGCACACCCCTTCCACACAACTCACACAATTTGGGCTCCTCGCACCTTCATCAGCCGCGCTTGGCCTCTGCCTGGCAAACACCAACGCTGAAACGCTCAGGCCAGGAAGGATGAGCACAAAGCCAACCCTTGCCAACAGCACCAGAGCCTGCTTTTAGGGGGGTCCTGCCCTGCACCCCTGGCACAGGGGAGGGGACACTGCTCCGCGCCCCTTCCCACCAGCCCCATCCTGCAGCATCATCCCAAAGAGCCCAAAACACATCTATCCTTCACTCAGCCTCCCAAAACCAGTTCACAGGGATGGGCTCTTCCAAGTGCTCCGCATGCCCTGGGGCAGCACAGGGTGTAAACATCCCTGCAAGACATTTCTCTGCAGCGGGGATTGCTGTGTGGGGATCCAGCAGACCCTGAGCATCCTATGTGGTCCTCAAAACCCAAACTGAGACTTCATACCCACCGCTGGGGAAACAGAGGCGCTGGCAACCGCAAGCTGTTCACAGCCAATAATGCTTTACAGCTTCCAATTTGGCCTTTTTCTAGCCAGAAACAGGATGAAATAGATTGTTATGAGCTAATGAGACACCACTTTTGCCCGTTTTAAGCAGGTTTATAGCATTAAGTGCGGGGCTTTAGTTCCAGCGGGTGCCCACAGCCAGGGTTTAACCTGGCGCACATGGTCTACGTGACTGCCCAGCGCTCGCGAGGGCTCTGCACCAAGACAATGAGCAATTGAGGTCCCGCTCAGGCGCGGTGTTGGCTCAGCGTTGGCTCACACAGGGTGAGGTGAGGTCAGCAGCACGGACAGGCTTTGCTCGAGGGCCAGCAGCTCGCACGGGTGAGCTCAAGGCTTTTTTGCCAGAAGCAGCCCGGCTTCAGCGCCTCTCCCCACCGGCACGGCCAGCGCGCGTCTTGGCTGTGCCGCGGTCTGCCAGCCCGGTGAGCCAACCTGGGCACGCAGACAGGCAGACGCCACGGGGCACGGCGGCTGAGCTGCTGCTCCCAGCTGCACCCTCTGCCCGCGCGAGCCCCAGCGTGCACAGGCACCCAGCAGCCCACTCACCCTGCAGGGCGGACGACGCTCCTTAACCCGACACCCGCAGTGGGTCTCCGGCCGACACAGCTCCCAGTCACTGGAGGATCGCTCCCAGCGGCACGCAGGCTGCGAGCTGCCTTGAAGTGGGATGTCTGGATGATTTGTCAAGAGCTTTAGGGGGAATAACCAATTAAACAGGAGGACTGGCAGCTATTTTCTGCCTCCCAGACAGATACCAGACAGGTCCCATCCTGGACTGCTGTGCCCGATTCTTAGAGACAGTGATGGATGAGCAAGGACCGAGCAACTTACTGGTATAAGGAACCGTGAAGTCAAGCTTAAGCAAGTCATCAACAAGACCAAGGCAGAAAGCCTGGCTTATTCCTGTACTAGAGCCCAGCCACAGCTCTCCCAGAGTCTCCCAACCCAAAACTCCACAGGCAGACCCAGAGGGGTGCGCAGCAGGTTACAAGAACGTTATGCAACGCAGCTCTTTGGATATCCTCTGGGTTCACATCGGCTTCAGTCCCAGGTACAGCACATCCCGAGCTGCTCCGTCATCAGCCCCTCGAGAGAACTGCTCATCGTGCTGCTGCCACTTCAAAGCAGGGAGCTGCAGGGCTGCAGAAAGGGGCAGCCTTGCGGGGAGATACTCGCTCTGAGGGTTTGAGGGGACTCACCCAAGGGCGCAAGCTTAAGAAATGCAGCCTTTAGCACTCAAGGTGCCGTCCCTCCAGCTCAGAGGTGCTGGGGATGGAGCAAAGCCACTGCTGGGCGATGGCCCCAAACTCAACTCGTGCTCCCATCCCTCGGGAAGGGCTTCCTTCCCACAGCCCCAGTGGTCCCCAACCTGCTGAGCTATCCCCCCGGGCTCAGGAGGGGACAGGGACTCCCCACCCCTGTGCAGGGGTTAGTGCCAGGGAGCAGAGAAGATCCTCCCAGCACCAGCGCTGCTCAGGATCATTCGGGAACACCCTGTGCCTGCCAGGAAATCCTCAGAATGAGAAAAATGCCGTCCCGAATAGCACTGGCATTCTTTCATCAGACACCTGCTCCGAAGCCAGGGAGGCTGCAAAACCCCAAAGATCCAGAGCCACCACAGGGCGTGACTGCCACCCTCCTCCCCCAAAGCACAGGTCTGAGCTGTTTCTGTCCCCAGTCACCACCAGTAAAGCTCCAGCTCAGGGCCAGGATGGGGATGGAGGCAGAGAAACCCACCCAGCAGCTCTCAGGTGTCAGGAATTACCTACACATGACATATCTTTAGCTGCAGCACAGCCACACAGCAGCAGCTTTAAGGACGCGTTCGCATGTGAGTGATGGAGAGGCTCCCACTTTCCTCCAGTCGATTCCACAGAAGGAAAAAGGAAAAGCCGTAAAAGTGCAACAATGAGATTGGAAACGCGGCTCTTAAAGGGATGCACCTCGCCCCCCCCTCAGCCTACGTGCAGCTTTCCAGCTCCTCATTAAGGAGATGTGAAATAATTGCGTGCAACACATCACCGGGTATTTTCCACCTTCGCTGCCAGATAAATGAGGCCAATTGTGCGAGATAGGAGCCAACAAAGCCCATGCACCCATTCGCACCTTCAGGAGCCTCCTGGAAAGGGAGGATGCTTTGCACCTTCCCAGAGCCAGGATCCAGCACAGCCCATCCCCGTGACTCTGGGGCAGGGAGGTTTGCGGTACATCAGCAAAGTACTTGTTGGTAATTAAGAGATCCCATCACCTCAGTGATTAATCTGAGAAAGCCCCTCAGCACAAAAATCGTTGCTCTGAGGGGGGGTTCTCCTCGCCTCTCCCCCCACCCCCAGCGCCCATTTCTCGGTGACTCCTTCCCTTCCAGACACAGCCAAAAGAAAAAAAGCTAAAAGCCACCCGGGAGAATCAGGCAGCCCTAAATTACCCCGCTTAGCATGAAAATGGGATGCTTGCGCTCCACAAAAAAAAATAAAATAAAAGGCTTAAGGCTCACAGAAAAGCACCAAACCCGCATCAGCGGCTTCCAAAAAGTTCTTGTGATGCAACTAAAAATAGATAAATAAATATATAAATAAATAGATAAATAAATAGATAAATAAATAGATAAATAAATAGATAAATAAATAGATAAATAAATAGATAAATAAATAGATAAATCAACCTTTTATCGTCAGAAGAACCTTAAAAGCACCGGGAATGGTTGCACCAAGAGCCCGGCCTCGCAGGACGGGGTGGGAACCCAGCAGAGCAGGGAGGACACAGTTGCCACCGCTGCTACAAGTTGACCACCAACTCCTGTCCTCAGGGCAAGTTCCAAACCCTCGAGCCTCTCTCTCTTCCCGATGGATTTGCAGAGCCTCTGCCCCAGCCAGGACCCCCCCTTTAGCCCCCGGGACCCCTGGCCAGAGCATCTCCAGGGACCTCAGGAGAGCAAACAGCACCGAGGGGGAACCCCCCCAAACACCTACCGCCAACAACAGCCCCGGGGGAGGGCGAGGAGAGCCCCCAAACACCCCGGCACAGGAGCTCCGCTGCCGAGGACCTCACTGTGCGCCCCGAAAAAGGCGAAAATCCACGGGAAAAGGTTTCTCGGGTGATGCCAGCGGGGTCCCCCAGCTCCCCCGTCCCCCAGCGCAAAGGCTGAGCCCAGCAGCCGGTCACCTCGCCGGGAGGGCTTCAGCCTCTCGCCCACCCCAGCGGCTTCGAAACGTGGCTACCAAGAAGCACGCGGGGGCTAGTGCGAGCATCCCAGCGGGATGCAGCCCCTCGGGCCCCAGCGGTGCTCGCACGACCCGGAGGGAATGGGGAGAGCCCCCACACACACACTCCATCACTGCGGGCTTCTCCGTGTCCCCCCCCTCTCCTGCCCTTATCGGTGCCAGAGCCGCTGGTCCCCCCCTATCGGCATCCACAACACGGGGGGGGCGGGGGGACCCCCTGCAGCCCCCCAAAAAAAACCATCCGGGAACGAGACTCACTGGGGAGGGGGGGAACCCCAGTCCCGGAGCCCCCCGGGACCCCCAGATTCCGGCCCCAGCCAAAGGGGGGCACCGGGACAAGGGAGCGGGGCGAGCTGTGCTTTCCCTCCCCCGCATCGACACGCACAAACACGATCGCTGCGGGACCCTCACCCACGTGGAGCGACAAAACACCCCCGCGCTGGAGCCCGGAGAGGCGCCTCCGGTCACCCCGAGAGGGGGATCCCCAAGAGCCGCGGGGACCGGGACCCTTGGAATCGCGGGGAACCCCCCCCTCCAGGCACGAGACTCCCCCCGGAATTGCTGGGAACCCCCTCCTCTCCTGGCCAGGACCTCCAGAATTCCAAGGAACCCTCCTCCCGGCCCGAGACCCCCGGAATTGGGGGGAATCCCCGAGACGCAGGGACCCCCAATCCCGGCCCGGGAGCCCCAGAATGGCGGGGATCCCCTTTTCGACCCGGGACGTTCAGAAACGCAGGGACCCACGGAGCCGCATGGACCCCCCCAACTCCCCGCCCGGGTCCCCCCAGAACTGCAGGGAACCTCCCCCGGGCCCGGGATCCCCGAAGCCGCAGGGAACACCCCCTTCCCGGCCCGGGACCCTCGGAATTGCGGGGAACCCACACTCTGCCCGGGACCTCCGGAGCCGCAGGGAATCCGGGAGCCACAGGGAACCCCCCCTCCCCCCCACATCCCGACCGGGGACCCTCGGAATGGCGGGGAGCCCCGTACCTTCAGAGCCGCGGGGACCCCCTCCGGGCCCGGGACCCTCGGAACGGCGGGGATCCCCCTTCCTCCGGGACCGCAGGAAACCCAGGAGACACACGGACCCCCTCCTCCCGTCCCGGGACCCCCGAAGCCGCTGGGAGCCTCGAAGCCGCAGGGATTCCCCCCCGTACCCGTCCCAGGACCCCCTCCCATCCCGGGGCCCTCGAAGCCGCAGGGACCCCCTCCCGGCCGGTGCCGCCACGTGGCCCCGGCGCCGGGCCGTACCTGCGCGTGCCGCCGCCGGCCGAGTGCAGCTGCCCCCGCCCCCGCCGCTATAAGGGCGGAGGGGCCGCGCCGGGGGTGGGCGGGATGGGGGCGTGGTCTTGGAATCAAACCACGCCCATCACAACCAAGCCACGCCCATCGCGCAGTCAATGCAAGAGCGGGAGCGTGGCCTGAGCGCCAAACTCCGCCCACCGCCAGCAGGCCCCGCCCACAGGGAGTAGTTGTCCGCCCAAAAGGGAGTGGTTTGGTAAATGTAAGCTCCGCCCACTGCCCTCGGGCCCCGCCCGCCGCCGCCGCACGCGAGAACCGCCCTGGCAGCTCCCACCGCCCCCTCGGGCCCCGCCGAGCCGTGAGACCCGGCACGTAGCGACCCCGGGGGGGGAGGGACTGGGGGGCTGCAGCCCGGCTGGAGGCAGCCAGAGCTTCCCACGGCGTGGGGACAGCCCGGGGGCTTCACTGGGCATGGAACCGTGGAATGGTTTGAGTTGGAAGGGTCCAAAACGCATCCAGTCCCACCCCATCCATGGGCAGGGACACCTCCCACTGGATCAGGGGCTCCGAGCCCCATCCAACCTGGCCTGGAACCCCTCCAGGGATGGGGCAGCACCTCTGCTCTGGGCAACCTGGGCCAAGGCCTCCCCACCCTCACAGCAAAACATTTCTCCCTCAGATCTCATCATCATAATCATCATATGAGTCTAAGATCTTGTCTCAATCTCCCCTCTTTTCAGCTCCCCTCTTTCAGACCCCTCCCCAGCTTTCCTGGAGCCCCTTTTAGCACTGGAAGCTGCTCTAAGGTCTTCCAGGAGCCTCCTCCAGGCTGAGCAACCCCAACTCTCTCAGCCTGTCCTTGTACAGGAGGTGCTCCAACCTTGGATCATCTCTGTGGTCTCCTCTGGAGCCACTGCAACAGTTCCAGGTCCTTCTTCTGTTGAGGGTTCCAGAGCTGGATGCAGGGCTCCGGGTGGGGTCTCATAGAGCAGAGCAGAGGGGCAGAATCCCCTCCCTCCCTCCCTTCTGGTCCCACTGCTTTGGTTGCAGCCCAGGACAGAGTTCCCTTCTGGGCGTTATGCCATGTGAGTGGCTCAGTATGGAGGTGCAGGGGTTCCCCCTGTGTGTCCAGTGCCTTCGCCCTCCCGCAGGAGAACTCCCGAACACTGGGAAGTGTCTTTGTTAAAAACCACCAGCTCCTTTTGCAGGACTACAGTGTTTTACGTGTTTACCACCAATTCCTGACTGTTGGAGTCAGAGCTGGCAGTCAGCTTCATCATCGGGGGGACATTCCTGGTGTATCCACAGTTATTTTGGCTGGAGCGAGGCCACAGGCGGCTGTTGCTCTGTGCCCCAAGGAGGGCTGGGATGAGCTGGGTGCTGTTGGCATTCCCCTCGCAAATTCAATTTTGTGGGAGGCAACGGGCCCAGGCTCAACATGCCCCGTGCCGTGGTGTGCAGCGCATCCACACATCAGCACCCAGAGCAGTGGTGGCTGCCCCATCCCTGGAGGTGTCCAAGGCCAGGTTGGATGGGGCTTGGAGCCCCCTGATCCAGTGGGAGGTGTCCCTGCCCATGGCATGGGGTGGGACTGGATGGGCTTTGAGGTCCCTTCCAACCCAAACCATTCCAGGATTCTATGATCCCAAGCAGACATCCTCAGCCTCTGGATATGAAATTGCCTGTGGCCCCCATGCATCAAGCACCCCTCATTCCTTACTGGTGCTGAACACCACATGGAATGATGGTTATCTGGGAGTGTTTTTCCTGAGCTGCTGCCTCCGGCAGCCTGGTGACACTAATTGTCCTCTGGGTTGCACGCCTAGCGCTCTAATTTGTTTTAGAGCCGAACAAAGTGTGGTGTAGTTCAACTCGGAGCCAAGAGAGGGAAAGAAGGAAGAAAGCAGTGATGTTCTGCAGATGGAGACGGAGCAGCTGCGAGCCCGTCCCTATCAAAGGGAACCAGCATGTCTGTGGGTGTGCTCCGTGCGTGTCACGGCACCGAGCAGGCCAGGTGCGGCCGATAAAAGCAAAGCGGGGACCACCACAAACTCATTCACCCCACTTCTAACAAACTCATTCACCCACTTCTGAGGCGCCGTCCGCCCAGGAGCGAGTGGGCGGGAGGTTTTCTCGGGTGCCTCTGGGTGGCTGAAGGGAGAGGTCTGCGCTCTGCTCTGCTTAGACAACACGCTGAGTAATCATCTCAAAGGGCAGGTTTGGAGCAAGCGCCAAGTGCCAGCTTGCCATTCTTTAACTCCCCAACCAGGGTGAGTGCTTGGCACTGCCTGGGCCAAGCGCTGGAACGGGCTACGGGGGGATGCCAGCTGGGATATGGGCTTCCAGTTTCCTTGGAGGAGCCCCAGCACCACCGGGATGGATGGAACCGTACAACAGTGTATCTTTTCTTTGGGATGATGCCCTGAACACAGCCGTGTTTTGGAGAAATGCAGAAGATGGGAGGCCAGGAACGGCCAAACCCGGGTGAGCAGGGAGCTGCCGGAGCAGCAATGGGCTGGAACAGCGGGCGAGAAGCCGTGGGAAGCACTGCTGCTGCTGGTAGTGATGGTGTTTCTTCATCTTGAAGGTGGAAAGAGTCCTTCCTGTTCTGTGCCGCTGCGTTTTTGTCTCCTTTCAAAGACGGATTTAATATTAATCCCATTAGGAATCTTTTTCTTGTGAGGAAAACAGGATATTGTTTCAGGATATTGGGCAACAAAGCTGTCCTTGAAAAGCAGCTCTAAGCAGCTCTGCAGCCTCTCTGCTGGCTGGTTTGCTGTGGACACCGATCGAGTTCAAAGTCGGGTTCAGCCAAACCATCTCCCTTCCAGAGCACGGGAGAGGCCCCGGTAGAGCAGCTCGAGTTCAGGGGGTCTGTGTCCCGCTGGAAACACTAAGGACCTGTAGTAAACTTCACATGTAATCAACAGCTCTGGCTTCTCCTGGAATTAATGTCTCTAGCAGGTGTAAACCCACTCTTCTGTCACGAATACACATGTTCTGCTTGATAAGAGAGGCAACAACGTGGAGTCCAAATCCAAGAATTATTGGAAATCTCTCGGGAAAGTCTGTTCTTCTGAGATATCCATCCTAGCTTCCTGACTAGGCTTTGGAAAAAAGGGTTCTCTGAACTTTTGGATTCACATTTCACTTTAATAGGCTTTGAGTTTACCCATCATAGCAACCCTGTGACAATGGATGGGGAAGAGAAGGCGTCGGAGCATGGTCCTCAGGGAAGGCATGGGCTCTGCCTGTGCTGGATGACACATTGTTGGGGAGGGTATTGGTGTAACAGCCTCTGTCATTGTTTAGAAAGTAATCTGTTTTCGGAAGAAAGTGTTTGCTGATAAGGAATTCCAAATGGCCGCTGGTAGCCTAGAGAACCTTTGCATTGTGGTCATCTTTGTGCTCATTTAGGTCAACATTTCTCACCCGGTGGGTTCCTCTCTCTGCTCTGGCCTCACCTGCCAGCAGGCTCACACGGGCATCCCTTCATAAAGCCACGTCTCCAAAAAGTGGTCCCACATCCCCTGGGTGCAGGCGCTTGTGACCACGTTGGAGGTGCCCTGCTTCTCAGGGTTACCTGTTTTAAGCTGAAAGAGGGCACATTGACATGAGATTTTATGGAGAAATGTTTTGCTGTGAGGGTGGGAGGCCCTGGCACAGGAGCAGTGGTGGTTGCCCCATCCCTGGAGGGGTTCCAGGCCAGGTTGTATGGGGCTTGGAGTAACCAGATCCCATGGGAGGTGTCCCTGCCCATGGCAGAGGGTGGGACTGGATGGGCTTTGAGGTCCCTTCCAACCCAAACCATGCCATGGTTCTATGATCCCCGTGTGACAGCTGGTGACAGCAGGGCTGAGGACACCCTGCTTGCCAGGGCTGTGGGTGGGCACAGCCTGAGGGGAGCCCAGCCCTGCGGCACCACTTTCCCCTCCACCCAGATACCAGAAAAGTGAATTTTTGGCACCTACCAGTACCCAAAGAGCCTCAAGGACATGATCTTGCTTGGACCCAACACCGGTGCCAGCTCCAATTGGTCTGCCATCAAGTTGGCATGGTCAAGTTTTGGCCTCAAGCTGCACCAGGGGAGGTTTAGATTGGATATTGGGAACAATTCCTTTACTGACAGAGTGGGGAAGCCCTGGCAGAGGGTAACCGTGTGCTGCAGAGGACTTTGCTGCAGCATTTGCTTAGGCCTGGCTTTTCTGTGCCCTGCCAAAGAAAGACAAGACTGTAGCATGCCGCCTGCTGGCTCCAGCCCACATCCCGGCAGCTGTGATGCCTGATATTCCTTGCTAGGAGAAGGATGCTCTCCTTGGCAAGCTTGCCTAGAAAAAAGGGATCATTGACCACATGGACGCTACCTAGCAAATGTTGAAAGGTGTCACACGTGTGCTGTGGTCCTCCCTTGACCCTCATCCTATGCCTCTTCCCCATCTTTTGGGGTGAGTGCTGCTCCTTTCCGTGGGGCCCCTTGTGCTGAACGTGCACCAGCACGTTGCCGTTTGCCAAGGAGCTTATCTGTCACAAGAAACCCTATCTCTGTTCCTCCTGCCTTGGAGCCAGAGGAAAGTGATGCTGTTCGATGTACTTTCCAATGCTAATTCGCTGCTCTACGAGGACTCTGGCAGGGTCTCTGTTTGCTCTTCAGGGAGTGCGGGGGCTGCTGTCCCCTGCAGATTGCCATCCCATATGTTTCCAGAACAGTGACTCGTTCCTTCCACGCTCTCCTTCCTCGTTTCCCGAGGGCTGGCTGCCTGACAAGCACATCTTGGCAGCGCCGTTCCTCCACTCGAGTAGGCGGCCGTGCCTACGGGGTTGGTGGCAGATGCTGTTGGTACCCCACGCAGGCAGGGGCTGGGGCCAGCGTTCCGTAGGGAGCCAGCACGCCTTTGGAATCCTGCAGGTTGCTGGGAAGGGGCCTCACCATGTGCTGTAGGTGACCCATCCTCAGGGTGATGCTGATGGATGAGCAGCCCATAGGCGCTGCTCTCCCCCTTTGATGGGGCAAAAACCCTCGGGACACCCAAACCAGTCTGACCAGCCGAGAGATCCTGTTCTACTACATACATGGATGCTGGGATCATCTTACTCATAAAGCTTCCTAGCATCTGGGGACCCCTGAGGAGAGGCAGGGGTACCAGGTCAGGCCTCCATGTCCAGCTCTCCCATGGGATAGCTGCTGTCCCAGAACATGCTGTTTTAATGACTCTATTCCTGTTCTTGGGGTGGAGAGGAAAAGGTGGGGGCTTTGCAAATATTTTAACCATGTCCTGCACCAAATAACTTCATATTTTGATAACACTGCCTCACCTTGGGTTTTATTCTCCCTTGTATCCTTGCCCAGAGAGCCTGTTTCTGCCTTGTTTCATAGCCTGCCTTGCGTGATCCACAGCAGTCAGGCGCTGGTAGCATTCATGTCTCCTGATCTTCAAACACGCTACAGCCCCTTTCCATCTCCACATGACACATCTTTAGGATTGCTTCCCACCGGGCTGCTTCTGGGAGGATGGTACTTTCAGTGATCTCAAGGGTAGCATCACCACGGCGATAAGCTGGAGCTCAGGCTGCTCTCCAGCTCTGGTCCTGCTTTGCAGCATCTGTAGCGGCCGTTTCCTTGGGATGTTGCACAAACCCTGGCTCCTCTCCATACTACTTGAAATGTTTGGTCCTGTGTCATCTTGAGGAGCTCGGGGCACTCTCAAATCTCAAAAAAAAAAAAAGAAGAGAGAGGACTTCCTCCAGGCTCAGAGCTTGCCCAACTGGCTGTGACACCAGTGGAGATGCCTCTCAGTGCCCGTGTGCTCCGCTCCCACCTGCTCGTTGCAGAGGTCGCCCACAGCACCAAGGCAGCAACCCCTGCTGCCTCCAGCCACCTCCAGCCCTCATCCCTCCCTGGCTGGGGGTCCCCAGGGATGCGCAGGGCGCTCGTTGCTTCGGGATATGGGTGTGTGGAGCCCGAGAGATGTAAGGCACGGCGTCAGGGCTGGCACGCTCCGAGGCTTTGCTGAGTGCTGCTTACAGGAGAGGAGCAAGTGGGCAAGCAGTGGCCAAGGTGAATGCCCATTCCCAAACCCCACAGGTGGCCTTGGCCACTGTCGGGGCCACCCTGGGCAACAGAGGATGTCTCGCCTGGTCGCGACGTGGCCCACGACTGCTGAGACGTCACGGCTGTGCGATCGCCAGGGAGGCAGCGACGCTGAGCCAAGCGCCTGCCGAGAACAGACAAAACACAACCCCCAGTATTTGTTCTGAAACCAGCCCAGAATTGCTTTGGCCTCGGTGAGGCTGCTGGATTATTTTCCTTAAGTATTTTTAAACCTGGAGCCTGGCAAGGGCCAGAGGGCTGGGATTTCCTGGCTGGAGCACACAGGTCGTGGATGGCGAGGAGCCTCCACCTGGGAAGCCCTGGCTGCTGGCGCAGGATGGCCAAGCTTGGGAAGGAAGGCACCTGCCAAGAAGGCTGTGTGGCCATCCTGGGGCTCCGTGCGTGCAGACCCCAGGGCTGAGCACCCCTCTGTCCTCCTCAGAGGCACCCAGACCTCTCCCTCTGCCAGACCAGCGCCGCTGCAAAGCCCTGTGCTGAAGGGACTGCCCGGATGGGGTCTCCATGTCTGGGAGCCATCAGGAAGGATGGACAGAAGTTGCACGGAGGAGGTCAGGGATATGCTCACTCTCTTCTGCACCAGTAAGGGGGTTGCAGAAGGGGTGAGCTCCTGGTGGTTCAGATGGGGTGTCCAGCCCTTGGGTGAGCTCCTGATGGTTCAGATGGTGTGTCCAGCCCTTGGGTGAGCTCCTGGTGGTTCAGATGGTTTGTCCATCCCTTGGGTGAGCTCCTGGTGGTTCAGATGGTGTGTCCAGCCCTTGGGTGAGCTCCTGGTGGTTCAAATGGTGTGTCCAGACCTTGGGTGAGCTCCTGGTAGTTCAGACTGGGTGTCCAGCCCTTGGGTGAGCTCCTGGCGGTTCAGACTGGGTGTCCAAGCAGGAGCACTTCTGGCACTGCATTCACGTCTGTGGAGCCGACGTGACTCAGCTCGTGAGGCTGGCACAGCTGCACTGCTGGGGCTGCAGGGAGGCAGAGCAGGAATTACTCCACGTTTCTGTCCCCTGGCACCCCTGCCAAAGTGCTCTGCAGAGGATGGCACCACAGGGGTGAAACCATGGGACCATTCAGCCCTGCTCTCTCCCTCTCCGGGCTGGCTCAATACTTGAAAGCTCCCCCAAAATAACCCCCAGAGCCCACTGGGTGGTGAAAATGGAGAGAACGGTGGCACCTGCGGCAGGCAGTGCCAGCAACGCCCCAGCCAGCGCAGCCACCTGCTCCCTTCTCTGCAGGCACTGCTTCCCTGCCAGCATCTCCAGCACCGCCGCTGGCACTCAGCGCTGCTCTGCTCTGTGTCCTCAAGGTCACCGGGCACGGTGGACAGGAGAGCACAGCTCAGAGAAGCAGAGAGGCTGCCCTAACACGGTGCATTTTCTAAACATCTCTTTGCCCACAACCCCGCAGGGTGCGTGGAGCTGAGCGGGGGTGAAAGGCAAAGCAAACGCAGAGCTCTGTGCTCTGGCAGCTCCTTTGTGGCTGAGTTCATTGGTGCTGCTCTCCCTGTGTTCCCATCGCTGGAAGGACCTGGCAGCGAGACGGTGTGTTTTGCTGCCATTCAGCGCTGGGGAGCACACGACCCATTGTGGGTACGTGTAAATACACAGCGGTGCTGCTTGTTCCGAAACCCAACTTGTTCCTTTCCCAAAGAGCCAGGACTGACAATGTCAGGAAAGCCACCGTCCCCACGGCTTTGTTCAACCGCGCTTGTTTGGAGGAAAGATCCCTGGAGAGGAGCTCGGCGTAGGCTTGCTGTTGACGAGGAGCAGAGGCAGGGGAGCCCATGGGCTCTGCTCCTTCCCAAGGGCATGCTCAGCATCATTGCCTGCCCTGGGAAAGAGGGAACAGGGAGCAGAGCCTGTGGAGCAGGGAGAGGAGCCGTGGGGCCCTGGGTGCTGGCTGGAACACGTCCCAAAGGCTCGCTGGGAGCTGGCTCCTCCTAAAGTGGGTCAGGTCCCTTCCCTGCACAAACACTGGCCTAAGTCCGGCATCAGCAAAGTACACTGGCAGCTGGAGGCACTCCTGTCTCCAACACAGGCTTTTGGGACTTTTCCTTTGGCTGCTGCAAGGCTGGGACAGCAAGGGCTGGAGCAGGATGCAGTTGGCTTTTCCCTGGGAAGTGGCTGGTGCTTCATCAGGACCAGCTTGCTGCCGTGTCCGCACCCTCCTCCAGCCCCTGTCCCATCGGGATGCTCTGCTCCAGCTCTCTCTATCGCCTCTGCACCCACAACTCCCATTCCCAACACCCTCCGTGTACGCGGTGCCGCGTGGCTGCGCAGCACCAGCAGCTACGGAGGAGAAAACACATTTACAGACCCAAGTCCTGCCTTCCAAGTGCCCTCTACTAGGGCTGAAGTTTGGCTAAATACAACAAAACGTTCATCAAAACCGGCTTTCGCTGGCAAATTCGCTTCTGCTTTTTTTACATCTGCTTTTTTGTGCTGGGTTTACGCAAACTCCGGTGGCTGAGCTGTGCAGGCAGAAGTTGCAAAGAGCGGTTTAATGAGTCTGACGAACAAGCCAGGACTGCCTCCTCACCAGGGCAGGTGAAAAGTCTCTTCACCCACCTACGCGTGGCCACAGAGCAGCCCGTGGCGAGCGCCGGCACAAGCGCAGGGTGCGGGCAGGCTCTGTCTCCTCTAAAGAGAAGTCAACAACCACAGCCACCCCCTAAACAAATCCCACATCATCCACAAACAGAGCACAGGGTTAAATGCGCCCAATGAGCTGCTGCTTCTCGATTATCGTGCCCGCTCTAATAATAGCTGATAAGTCAGTCTTTTGTGGGACAACAAACATTTCTGTTATGCCCCAAGCCCAGCTCTGGGATAAATAATAACGCCACCTCCCTGTTTTTAAGGAGGAGGTCACGCTCCGTCTTAGGATAAAGGCACTGCTACCCTTTTCCCTGCTTTGCAGGCTTGAGAGAACAAAATGTATGGAGTGATAGAAAAACTCGGAGAAAATGAGAGCGGGAGCTGAAGACAAGTCGAATATGTTTGCATTAAGCTCCCTCCACATGTGTGTTTAGGAGATAATTCGTTATCGCCCCTGTCCAAAGTTAACCTCACGGAAAGCCACGGTGGGAGAGCGGCTGCACCTGCAGTGTTTCAGATTTCAGGGTTTCGGCTGAGCACAAACAACTGAAAAACACGCTCGTTTTTGATTAAACCTCTTGCTGGTGGGTACAAACACTCATTTTCTGGGTAGGAGTTCACTGGGGCACAAGCACCCAAGATCATTAATCCCTGGTAAAACCCAGCGTGCGGCTCTCGTGGGGCTGGGCAGTGCTGCCTCGCAGTTTCCATTTCCCCATCCCAAACCAGAAGGATGAGGAGGATGCTGAGGTTTCCTAAGCAGCCGCGGGCTGGGGGGGACGCGGGCAGTGGTGCTGCCAGGCTGGAGGCTCGCGCTGGCGGCTGCTCTCTCCTCCCAGCAGCACTCCCGAGCCCCCCACATGGCTCTGGGCCCCCCCAGCTCTGCTCTCCATCCTCTCCATCTCCCTGGGGCGGAAGCTGTGGTGGCGGCTGTTTTTCTGCCCTAGCTCAGCTGCTATTCTTACACACCTCAGGGATTGAGCGATGTTTACTTGGTCTCAGAGTTGGGATTCGCCTCCGCTGCGCCTCAGAATAGCGTCGGATTGTGCAGGAGGAGAGGGAGGCTCGGGGTCCAGGCTCCCGGCAGCGTTTGTCATGGGGCTGGCAGCACCGATGGACCTCACTTCCAGCTCCTGCACAGCATCCCAGTCCCCTCTGCCTCCTGGGACACGTGGGGAGGGCAGCGAGGCTCTGCAAAGGGATCTGAACAGGATGGACCCATGGGCTGAGGCCATGGCAGGAGGTTCAACAAGGCCAAATGCCGCATCCTGCACTTGGGGCACAACAACCCTATGCAGCTACAGACCACAGGAAGAGTGGCTGGAGAGCTGCATGGAGGAGAAGGACCTGGAGGTGATGGTTGACAGCAACTGAACATGAGCCAGCGGTGGCCCAGGGGCCAAGAAGGCCAATGGCATCTTGGCTTGGATCAGACACGGTGTGACCAGCAGGGCCAGGGAGGGGATTCTCCCTCTGTACTCGGCACTGGTGAGGCCACACCTTGAGTACTGTGTTCAGTTCTGGGCCCCTCACCACAAGAAGGATGTTGAGGCTCTGGAGTGTGTCCAGAGAAGAGCAACGAAGCTGCAGAAGGGGCTGGAGAACGTCTGACGAGGAGCGGCTGAGAAAGCTGGGGTTGTTTAGCCTGGAGAAGAGGAGGCTGAGGGGAGACCTCATTGCTCTCTACAACTGCCTGAAAGGAGGTTGTGGAGAGGAGGGAGCTGGGCTCTTCTCCCCAGTGACAGGGGACAGGACAAGGGGGAATGGCCTCAAGCTCCGTCAGGGGAGGTTCAGGTTGGATATCAGAAAAAAATTATTCATGGAAAGAGTCATCGGGCACTGGAACAGCTGCCCAGGGAGGGGGTCGAGTCGCCTTCCCTGGAGGTGTTTAAGGAAGGGGTGGATGAAGTGCTGAGGGACATGGTTTAGGGAGTGTTAGGAATGGTTGGACTCAATGATCCAGTGGGTCCTTTCCAACCTGGTGATTCTATAATTCTATGATTGTTGTTCCCCAGGGACACCCAAGGATGGGCACTTTGGCTCTCCAGGTGTGGCTCTGACAAAACCTGCCCACACTGGGGGAGCTCAGCACCGGGAGCACGTGGTGGGCAGCCGGTTCCCAACTCTACGTGCCAGCTGGGCGATGCTGTGTGCCATCCTGCGCAGCTGCCTCTTCCCGGGCAGCCCAGCCCTGAAGCCAGACCCCAGTCCCAGTGCTGCCGGGGTGGGAATGGCCACACCATCTCCTGCCACGGCCCCTCACAGCCCTGGGGGTTCTGCATCCCACCACGAAGCCCAGGCACCAGGTCCCAGCCTCTTGTGTACCTTGGATACCGCTGGTCCCAAACAGTCCCAGCCCTCCTGGGTGACGGACCCCGCTCCGCCCTCAGCTCTGAGACTCGGCAAAGGATGTCTCCAGGCAGTTCCTCTGGCATCGCCAGCCGTGGGCATGCCGAGGCTGCACATGCACGTGGCGGTGTCGCCCCGTAACGAGATTACCGTGTGACATGATGGCTGTGAAATAATCCACGGTATCATTCAGCAAATCCCAGGATCCAATTACCTTTTCTCATGACACCTCTTTGCAGCACGGGGAGGCCGGGCTCCGTATCCCAGCATCCTGCCCCTCCGGCAGCCTCCCGCTTGCCTCCTCCGCTCCCCTGCACCCCTTTGCTCCCGTGTCATTTAGCATTAGCAAAGCTGGCGTTACCCTGCGGGATCCCCGACCTTCTGCCAAGCTCTGTTGTGTTTTCTCGTCCCTCCCTTGCCGGACCCAGCTGTGCCACGGTTCGGCTGTCTCAGGCGGCGATGCTGGGAGGATCGGGATGCAGGAGAGGAGAGCAACACCATACTGGGTGACCCCAACCATGCGGAGAGCACTCACCCTGCCTCCCACAGCAGCACGGTTGTTTGCAAACAGTTTCCCAGGGCATTCTCCTTGTCCCAGCAACCAGCGTATCCATTTCTGTGAGAATAAAGCCCGCGGCGCGGGTACAGCAGCCCTGCCCAGCCGTGGCAGCGGTGCCAGGGCACGCAGGATGCCCCACGGCCGGCTCGACGCGCTCTGCTGCGGGCGCCGCAGTTGCTCCCGGCGCTGGCAGATGTTCAGACGCCAGAGCGGCTGCCAAACCAGGCAGGGAGTGTGGCCAGCTGCAAATTTCGGGTTAGTTTTTGGAGCCTTTGAATCGCTGGCCAGCTGCCAGGTTTGTTATTTGTTAGTCTAAGTATTATTTTTTTTTTTCCCAAGTGAATTTGAAGCTGGAGAGAGGAGCCGGGCAAAGAGAGCTTGGAGGGGCGGGTGGGCTCAGCATCCTCAGTGCTAGGGGAGTAGGGACGAGGAGAGGATGCTGTGGCGTGGTCCATCCTGCCCTTGAGACTCAGGGCAGCCGGGCAGTGGGATGCGGTGGTGCTGGCAGAGCCCTCACATCAGATAACCCTGAATTTCACCTCAGTTGAGGAGGGAATACAGCCGAAACTCCCACACCCAGGGCAGAGTTCACAGAGCAGGGTTTGCAGCTTTGCATCCTCATAACGCCATGCAGGATCCCTGGGGTGTGGGAGGCCTGGGAGCCCAGGCGTGGAGCACCAGGCTGAGCGGAGGGTTTGGAGCACCCAATTCTGTCTGAAAAACTCTAGGGTCCCACTTGAGGCCGTGCAGAGGCTGATCTCTGTATCCCAGCCAGGTCTGCTCAGCGGGGTGCTAGACCCCATGGATGCGCATCCTGGCCATGCACTCGGACTCTCCGGCTCCAGCTCCAGCTTCATCCTTGCACAGCCCTGGGATGCGGGCAGCTTCCCTAGAAAGGCTCCCAGCTCCCAAATCCGGCTATGCAGCCACACAGACACAAGCAGAGCTTGCTAGGGTGGCCCAGGGAGCCCATGGGTAGCCACCGCAGTGCCCAAAACCTGCCGGAGCCCTCCCTGCCTGTGCGAGGGATCAGGAAACGGAGCAAAACAAGAGTAATTGGCAGGGGAAGAAATGGCTTTTCCACCTTGGAATCCTGAGCTTCAAATCCATTTCCCTCCAGCGAAGGGAGACAAAAGCTTTGGGAGGGAAGGGCAGGGGAGGAGAGGGGCCAGGACAGAGGGACCAGGGATGGGACCATGGCTGGGAGGCAGATGCCAGCAGGAGGGAGTCTGCCAGGCTCTGGCTGAAGCAGGGTGCAGGTGACAGGACTGTGTCCTGCTGTCATCCCCGCGCTTCCCAGCTCCCCGTTGCCTTCCCTGCCATTGTTTGGTGGCCCCAGGGGTGAGGGATGGTGTGGAGATTGTCTACCCTTCCTCCCTGCGCCGGTTCCCTCCCCACTGCCTTGCAGGAGATGCCCACGTCCAGCTGCCTCGGCACAAGCCATCGGCCACCCAGCAAGGTGGCACCAGGGCACGCTCCCCTCCCACCTGCCCTGACACCCGCCGTCACGGAGAAAGAGCAGGATGGCAGAGGGAAACGTGGGAGCGCTCAGTGCCATGGCTCCAAGCCCCAGACCAGGCTGAGAGGATGATGAGCATTTTTCAGTGCTTGCTTTAGGCAGAGCCATCACCGCCAACCAGCCGGCTCCTGCTCCAGGGCTGCGTTCAGATAACGGTCTTGGTATGAGAATGAGCTCCCCTGGTGAGGTGCCCTTTGGAGAACTTGAATGGGGGCTCCAAAACTGGTTGCAAAGAAAGAGATTAAGATCAGTATTTGACCTTTTTTATCCTTTTTCCTTCCTACTGGTAGCAAAAATATTCCTGTTTATTGCTGTAAGCCCTTGGGGGCTGTGTGGTAAACTCCCAGTGGGAATGACTGTCTCAGGAGATCAGAGATCTCGAGGACATCCCCTTGCCAAATTTACAGTCGCTGCTAGCTCTAATCAGCCTTGTTTATCTCTCCCTGGAGTGGTATTTGGGAAGCTCGCACAGGTCAAACACCGGACAGTTCTCTCTTTGTTACCAAACACCTGAAACCTCCCTTCAGGCCACAGGGAATCTGTCATGGTGTGGACACCTTCTTTACCCCTTCTCCTGGAGCCTGGCTCTGGGCTCCTGCAGGTCTGCGAGCAGAGAACGAACGTGGTGCTCCTGCTCCGAGAACGCTGCTGGGAAAGGGCCAGGCGAGGAAGAGTCCACAGCTGCTCCAGGCACCGCCTGCTTTGCTCAGGACCATCATCCCAAGGGCAGCACAGCTCCCTCAGCCATCGCTGACCCAGCCTGGTCCCACTCGGTGCAGTCGCCGGACCCCGCACGCAGCCCTCGGCCACCCCATCTGCTCAGCCCTGCCTGCTCCCGGGAGCGGAGATGGCTGCAACGCCTGTGCGCTCACACCCTCCCTACTGTATATTCTTCCTAAGAAAATAAAGCATCACTGTCCGATTAATTATGTGAGTTACGGAGCAATATTTTTCCCAGAGTCACCTACTGGTTCACATATTCGTCTTCCAGGCAGCTTAGCCAGTAGCCTGGCAACACGGTGACCTTGTGCTCTGCTCAGCTTTGAGCATTTTATTAGCCACACTGGACTCTCTCCACCGCCCTGTATTGCTGAGCCCCTCATTAGTACAATTAATAAGCCGCTTCTGTCAATTCAATCAAATGTCAGGCTCGACAGCAGGAGAAAGCTTTGGCAGATCAAGTAGGGGAAATTCTGGGTAGCACTGGGAAATTGCAGGAAACCTTTCATCTCCCCCAAGGAGCTGAACAAGAATGGGATTGTGGGATTGGGATTCTCTCAGGTCATGTTTATTTATCGGCAGCTCGTTAGTATAATAAATCAGGTCCCCTGTCACTTTGAATGAAGTCATAGGTTTGCTGGAAGGAACTTGGCAGAACACCTTGATATTATTAGTGATGGTGCAGACAAAGCCTCGTGAAAGGCGATGCCCAGGCACCCTCACACGCACCCGCTCATCCCTCGCCCCGCGTGGTCATCCCAGGGCAATGCCCGGGGACCGGGATGGTCTCAGGACGCACGATGCTGGTGGCACAGCTGCAGCCTCCTGCATCCCAGGTACCCAACAGCCACGGGAAGGGATGCTTTTCCTTGCTCCTGCTGCCTGCTTGAGGCGATGTGCATGGTGAGAGGAATCCGTGCCCTCTGGTCCTGCTCTCCTCCTGCTTGTGCATGTTGCCAGGATGTGTCCGTGGCAGTGCAGAGCACCGGGCAGGCTGCGCAGGCACTTGTCCTGCACCGGCAGTCACGTGTATTGGGCACGTGTGACGCACTTTGCCTTTCACACCTCTCTGTGTCCTGCCAGACTTTGCCCTGGCTCTGCTGTCGGTGTGCTCTTTGGATCCCACGCCGGTTCCGGGAGCTCTCGCAGCCGCGGTGCCCGGAGGTGCGGGGCAGCCAGGAGGCTGGTGGAGGTCTGGGGCTCACACAGCTGTGCGGCTGCAGTTCCTCAACGTCATCGGTCCCTGTGTCCCCTAAGCAGGACCTGCCAGCAGCAAGGGACCAGGATGTGGCTTCGCAGAGCCTTTGGCACGATGTCCCCCCCTGACCCGGGCACCCTGGCACGGGTGAGTGGGATGTGGAGGTCTGCTGGAGATGCTGGGGACATCATTGATCTCCTTGCCTGGATCTGGGGCTTCTCCACACTGGAGAGCAGCTCTGCAGGGCGGTTCCTATCCTATTGCTGGAAGTAAAGCTGGGTGGCACCAAGGAAGAGCCGTGGTATGAGTGTCCCACAGCAACATCACAGGTGTATGGTCCAAAAACATCCCTAAAATAAACCTCTCTGCGGAACTTCTTGGATCTGGTCTGACCACGAAAATGTAAACCTAAATAAAGCGAGAGATTTAAAATATTAATTTCCATTTAGTTTAAAAACGGCGGAAAGGTTATAAAATAACAGCTCTATTTTATCGTTTTTGGTCTCCATGCTGGGATAAATATTAAACCATTCCTCATCTATCACTCATGGACCCTCTTTTGGGGGCAGTTGACTCTCGATTCCATGGCCTCTGAGCCCGCAGGATCCCTGCAGTGCAGGGTCGCCTGAATCAGCTGCAGGAGCTTCCCCAGGCCAGCCCATCCCCATCCCTATCTCCATCTCCATCCCATCCCATCCCCCTGTGCAGGTCCCATCGGAATCCGCCTGGGAAGCGCCCGGGGCCTCGCTCCCTCTCATTAGCTCGCTTGACTCCAGCTGACCCATAAATGTTGAAGGAAACAAACAACCTGGAGGGGAGGGAGAGGAAGGGCTGTAAGTGTTGGCCACATGTCTGCAGAGCCAAGCCCAACTCCAGCTGAAGATGCTATTGTGTTGCAGTGATTTCCCAGGAAAAACAGGCCTGGAGATCTCCTTGCTGTCCCTGGGAAGGGCTTGTGGTGACCGTCAGGGTGTGGTTTCGGGGCAGCCCAAAGGCCATGGGAGTGTTTGGAGGTTTGGCTGTGACTTTATGGCCATGCTGTGCATGACACCACGACATGACATGACTGTAACCCCACAGCTCCGTGTCTTCGGGCTGCGCGGTGGCAGCTCTGGACGAGGCACCGGTGCCCGTCTCCAGCACGCACACCGCAGGACGCTGGCGGCTGGCAGCACCGGGGCTTGGCTCTGGTTCCCGGCTGAACAACGGGTGTTTAGAGGACGCGCAGATGCTGTGCTTGGGGAGGCACACGCACACGCCAGCTCCTTGGCCGCTGCATGTCAGCAGCTGCGGGATTGCATTCCTGCACCACCAAAACTAATAAATCTGGGCTTGGGGTGGAGAACGTGGCAGTGGGTGTCGCTATGTGTGCTCTAAGCAAGACCTGCAAGCCCTGGCCAGGCCCACAACCGCTGCTCTTTGGACTTTTCCACCCCTTTGAAGGGCTGCTTGCAGGCGGGATGGCTGTGGCGAGGTTGGCGCTCAGCTCCCGGTGCGGATGCACAGCAGCACGCTGCATCGCGGCGGTGCAGGGGGAGGCAGCAGTGCCACCAGCTGCCCAGCGCTTGTCCCTTGCTGCCAGCCAGGGACCAGCCATGGATACAGGGACCATGGGCACACAGAGCCAGGGACGCCCGCTTGCATCCCACCCTTCGGGGCCAGGACAGTGCAGCCACCCTGGGAATGGGCTGGAGGGGAGGGGGATGCTCCGCTGAGCCCCCTGCCAGAGTCCAACCAGGCTCCCTTCTTGCACAGCCCCGTGCCATCAAGAGGAAGAGCCTGCGGTGCAGGATTGTCCCCCATAGTGCCAGGCTTCTCCAAGGCTTCCTTTGCAAAGCCTGGCCTAAATAAACCCTGCCAGAGCATCCCATGGATCCCCAGTTGCTCTGCGTGGCAGCGTGGCAGCATGGCAGGCTGTCTGGAGACACAATGTCCTCTTTCTCCTGTGCTGCAGGGGAGCGCGCAGCATCCGCCACCCCTGGAAAGCCAGTAAATGCCCCCTCCCTCCTTATCTTCCCTCTAGCAGCGGGGGTCTTGGCATCTCCTTAGCCCCCGTTTCCTCTCCCAGCTCTTGTTGACACAGCGGCCGAGGGAGAACAATGGGGCCAAGGGCAGCAGAGCCACAGCCTGCCCCTTCCTCTGGCCGCTCGCTCACCGACCCGGGCACGGTCAGGGCACCCAGTTCCCAGGGAACCCACGGCCCAGCTGATGAAGTCGTAGCACCAGGGTGAAGCCAGGGCAGCCAGACTGCAAAGGGGAGCCACAACCCGCTCCCCGTCCCAGCAGCGCTGCAGTGGGCATCCCACAGCACGGGGCCTGGATGCTGGCAGGAGCCCCCAGAGCCCCCGGAGCCACGAGAACAGGGCTGAAAGCAGGACAGGGCAGATGTGGGAGAAGATGATCAGGGAGTTGAGGGAGAGAGAGGCTTTTACTGTGAGTTATCAGCCAGGCTGACACCCTCCGCCTTCGATATTAAATAAAAAGCTCATTTCAGCCCCTGCTTGTCAAGGCTGGATGGTTTGAAAACCTCCCCGACTTTCCAGCATGTGAGTAGCAGGGAGGGGAACATAGTCTTATCTGGAGGGAGTGCTGATCCGGGAGCGTGTTCCCAAGGAGCAGCGAGGTCACCAACCAGAGGTGCAGAAATATCACCCAGCCAAGGTCTGAGTCTCTGACCAAGCACTGACGCTTCTGAGGGCTGAGAGGAGGGAGTGGAGCTGCATGGCTTGGAGCACCACCAGGTATCTCCTCGGCACATCCAGGCACTCCTCAGCATCTCCAGGCACTCCTCAGCATTCCCAGAACCCCTCTGCCCTCCCCAGAACCTCCAGACACCCTACAGCATCCCCAGCACCTCCAGGCACTCCTCAGCATCCCCAACATCCCCAGGCACCCTTCAGCATCCCCAGCATCTCCAGGCACCCCTCAGCATCCTCAGCATCTCCAGAACCCCTCTGCTCTCCCCAGAACCTCCAGGCACCCTTCAGCATCCCCAGAATCTCCAGACACCCCTCAGCATCCCCAGAATCTCCAGACACCCTTCAGCATCTCCAGAACTCCTCTGCTCTCCCCAGAACCTCCAGGCACCCTTCAGCATCCCCAGAATCTCCAGACACCCCTCAGCATCCCCAGCATCTCCAGGCACCCCTCAGCATCTCCAGACACCCCTCCGCATCTCCACAACCCCTCTGCTCTCCTGAGAACCTCCAGGCACCCCTCAGCATCCCCAGCATCTTCAGGCTCTCCTTAGCATTCCCAGTACCTCCAAGCACCCCTCAGCACCTCCAGCACCCTCTGGTTCTGCCCTGCACCCCGCCCCAAGCCTGCGGCAGCCGGGGTTTGCTCAGCACCCATCACCTCTCCGGCTCCTCCGCCGGGGCTCGTGTGCCACCCAGCGGCCAATCCCCGGTGCTCAGCGCAGGGAGGGAGGCAGCCACGCTGGGCAGGAGCCCCGCGGAGCATCCTCAGCACAGGGGGGCTCCGAGAGGAGGGGAGCAGCCCAGGAACTGAGCTCACACCCATCCCCGCCAGGGTCAGGACAGGGACCAAGTGCCTCCCCATCCTGAGGGCTCTGCTGGCCGTGCTGGAAGCAACCTCTCCGCTGAGAGAGTTGGGGTTGCCCAGCCTGGAGAAAAGAAGGCTCCAGGGAGACCTTAGAGCAGCTTCCAGTATAAAAAGGGGCTCCAGGAAAGCTGGGGAGGGGCTCTGGATCAGGAAGTGCAGGGACCGGATGAGGGAGAACAGTTTTCAGCTGAAAGAGGGGAGATTCAGACTGGATATAAGGAAGATTTTTTTTTCACAATGAGGGTGAGGAGGCCCTGCCCCAGGTTGTCCAGGGAGGTGGTGAATGCTCCATCCCTGGAGGTGTTCAAGGTCAGGTTGAATAAGGCTTTGAGCAACCTGATGTGGTTAAAGATGTCCCTGATCCTACAGGGATTCTGGACTGGGTGACCTGTAAAGGTCCTTTCCAACCCAAAGCACTCTATCATTCTACTCCAGGATTCTATGACTGTTCCATCTGTGCCACTTCTGGCCCACACCTAAGGGCACCCACGCAGCTGGGTCGGCTCTTGAGATTCCTGGAAGGAAACACAGTCATGCAAAGGGTGCAGGAAGGGTGGGACCCTGCGTCTTGGCTCCTAAATTGATGCTGTGGGCGACAGCAGAGATCTCACAGGAGCCAAGGGACTGGGGCTGGGAGCAGCAGGGAGAGCTTTAAGGAATTTAGCCGGGAAGGCAGGACCCCAACAGCAGTTGCAGCCTGGTAGAACACAGCAGGCTCCTTCCTGCTCCCAGACATTAGGAGCAGCTCAACAATTAGGGCTGCTTTCTATTAATATGCAAATAGCTGCTGCCATGGCGATACTCTCATAAATGCAAATTGCACCGGGAAGTATTGTTGGAGAGATCCTGTGCGGGGGCCCTGAGCTTTGCCTGAGCCTTTGAAATCATCGAGTCCCACTGCACCTGTCCACTCCTAAACCAGCTCCCCGAGTGCCTCATGCACACAGCTTTTAAAGCCCTCCAGGGATGGAGATTCCACCACTGCTGCCAGGCAGCCTCTGCCAGGGCCTGAGAACCCTTTTGGTGAAGGAATTGTCCCTGATATCCAATCGAACCCCCACCTGGCACAACTTAAGGCCATTTCCTCTCATCCCATCACATGAGAGTGAAGAGCCCAGCATCCACCTCCCCATAATCTCCTTTCCAGGAGCTGCAGAGCGTGATGAGGTCTCCCCTCAGCCTCCTCTCCTCCAGGATAAACAGCCCCAGGGCCCTCAGCTGCTCCCAGAACTCCTGTTCTCCAGCCCTTTCCCAGCTCCGTTCCCTTCTCCGGACGTGCTCCAGCCCCTTGAGGTCTTTCTTGGAGCGAGGGACCGGGACTGAACCCAGGATACGAGGTCCAGGGAAAGGGTGGCTGTCCTGCCCGCGGTGTCTGACACAGACCAGGAGACCTTTGGCTTTCTTGGCCACCTGAGATGTTTCACTGTTCAGGTGGGGAGGCCCTGGCCCAGGGTGCCCAGAGCAGTGGTGGTGCCCCATCCCTGGAGGGGTTCCAGGCCAGGTTGGATGGGGCTTGGAGCCCCTGATCCAGTGGGAGGTGTTCCTGCCCATGGCAGGGGGTGGGACTGGATGGGCTTTGAGTTCCCTTCCAATCCAACCCATCCCATGGTTCTGTGAGCAGAGCGGGAAACCCGAGCTCCAACCTCGGAGCGCGGCTGTGGAGGGCGTCGGGAGGCGGGAAAGGGGCACAAAAAGCACCGCCATTGGTCTATCGCCACATGGCCACGCCCCTCGCGCCATAGCCACGCCCCTTTTAGCGTGACCCACCCCTACTTAAACAAGTAGCCCGCCCCCCGCTTCGTGGCCACTTGGCCCCGCCTCCCTCTCTCGCTCCTGATTGGTTCAGCCAGCCTAGCCCCGCCCCTGCCTTCGCCGTCCCCAGTTCTGATTGGCTTCACGCCGCCTGGCCCCGCCTCTATCTTGCACCATCCTCACGTCCTCACTTCTGATTGGCCTTGCGCCCCTTGTCCCCCCGCCCTTTAATTCCCGCGTTCCCGCCTGTGATTGGCCTCGATCTGCCTGGCCCCGCCCCTCCCTCCCTCTTCCGATTGATAGCTAGCCGCATAGCCACGCCCCTTCCGTGACTTATCCCCTTTTCGATTGGCCTCGCGCTCCTGTCCCCGTTCTGATTGGCTGAGCGTCGCCTGTCCCCGCCCCGCCGCTGTCCCCGCCCCGCGCCTGCGCACTCGGGGCCGGGGCGGGGCGGGGCGGCGGCCGTGCCGGGGATGCGGGGCGCGGGGCCGGGCGCGGCCCGCGGGGCGCCGGGGCGGCCGCTGCTGCCGCCGCTTCTGGCGCTGCTCCTGCTGGTGCTGACGCCGCCGCTGTGGGCCGGGGCCGCCGAGCCCTGCTCCGCGCCCTGCGCCTGCCGCCGCGGCCTGCTGGACTGCAGCCGCCACCGCCTGCCCCGCGGCCCCGGGCCGCTCCGCATCCCGCCGCTGCCCGCCGGCACCACCGCGCTGTGAGTGATCGCGGGGGGGTCGGGGGAGCTGGGAGCGGCGCCTCGGGGTGCGGCGCTCGGGTTCGAGGCTCCCTAGGGTTCGGGGCCTGGTCTTGGATGCGGGACTGGGCCTCCCAGGGTGCGGGAGGGGGTCTTGGGGTGCGAGACTGGGCCTCCTCAGGTTGCAGGAGGGTTGCACGGGGTGCGGAGCTTGGGTTCGGGTCTTCCCGGGGTGCGGGAGGTGGTCCCGGCGTGCAGGAAGGGGTTCTGGGGTGCAGGGCTCGGGATGTGGGGCTCTGGGGTTAGGACTGGGGCTCTGGGGGCAGGAGGGGATCCTGGGGTGCGGGGCTCAGGATGCGAGGCTCTAGGGGCAGGATTGGGGCTCACGGTGTGAGACTCGGGGTGCAGGAGGGGGTCTTGGGGTGTGGGGCTCAGGGTGCGGGACTCAGGGTGCAGGAGGGGGTCCTGGGGTGCAGGATTGTGGCTCAGGGTGCAGGACTCAGGGTGCAGGAGGAGGACTTGGGGTGCAGGGCTCAGGATGCGAGTCTCTGGGTGCAGGACTGGGGCTCGGGGTGCAGGAAGGGATCTTGGGGTGTGGGGCTCAGGATGTGAAGCTCTGGGTGCAGGACTGAGGCTCAGGCTGTGAGACTCAGGGTGCAGGAAGGGGCTCAGGATGTGGGGCTCTGGGTGCAGGACTGGGGCTCAGGGTGCAGGAGGAGGTTCCAGGGGCTTTGGGTGCAGGACAGGGCTCCCCGGGGTTCATGAGGCAGTCCCCAGAGTGCGGGGAGTGGGCTCCACGGAGTGCGGGAGCGATACCTTGGGGTGCAAGAGGTGGTTCTGGGGTGCAGGGCTTGGGATGCAGGGCTCTGGGTGTGGGTCGGCGCTCCCTGCGGTTCATGAGGGCCTCCCCGGAGTGCAGGCACTGAGGCTTCTCGAGTTGCAGGAGCGACTCTGGCTCGCTGAGGTTCGGGCAGCCCGGGAGCTGCCGGTCGTGCCGGGCACTTTTGATGGGCCCGTGGGCTCCGGCCACAGTGGGCCGGGGGGGATCCAGACATCCTGAGGGTGTCCCGAGTGTACAGCCTCCCTTGAGGTGGGAGCTGCTCCAGCTGCAGTTCGTACTGTTTTATCAGTTACTGGCATTTAGGATTGGCTTAATACCAGTGTATATTGGCAATCAATGGTGGCATGTGTGTTGTCCTCTAGGTTCCCTTGATTCCTTTTTTTGCTACTTGAAGGCATGAGTAGTTTTTTGTGCACCCGTTTGCTGCTGTAGCTGTGCTGTTTAGTGCTTGGTGTGACTACAAAGACCGTAACAATGCTCTGACTTGTTGTGATACCCAGGATTTCAGTAATTCATCGCTAGGGCTGTGTCTTTACCGCTGAACCGGAGCAGAAGCTGATGGCAGCCTGGCAGGTCCTTCCCTCTCCCCATGGATCGGGTTGTATGGATCGGGAGTGCTATCAGCAGTGCCGTGAGCATGGGGTGGACAATGCCGGGTCCCGCTTGGGTTCTCTGGTTAGCGGGTGGTCATCACTGTGCAGAGCAGTGTTGTTGCAGTGCTGGCACACACAGGGGAACACGTACAGGTGCTTGGTGAGAATTAAACTTGTACTGCAGCCCCTTCCTCAGCAGCGACACTAATACAGTCTCTGTTCTTCACCCAGATGTGGGGCTTGGGGCAGCTTCTTGCCCGTACAGGTTCAGCCTCAGTGCAGCTGACGTTGACCGCAGGCGCACAGCTGTCGCAGGCATGACTGCCCCAGCCCGCTCGTCAAGGGGAACGTTTTACCTGCAATCAGTTCCATTTTACTGCCCTTTCTAGCAGGTACACAGTAGCTTTGTTCTTAAAGAATGGTTTGTCTGCAGTGTCAGCCTCGCTGCAGCCTGCCTAATGAGCCTAAAGCCCGCCCTAATAAACACAAACCGTGTTATCTTGTAACCACCGAAGAGGATCAGTGACACAGGACCTCATCCGGAGGTGAACAATTCTTGCTGAGAAGAGTTTATGGTGGCTCTGTCCTTGCTGTCGGAACTGGATGGAGTGCGTAGCGTGACGGGCAGGCACGGCTAGCAGGGCAGACTGCTTGATTTGACAGGCAGTGTTCAATTATATAGGCACTCGCTAACAGTTAACTGGCTACGGTGAGGGCATCGGTCGTGTCTCGCGAGCACAGTGGCGTGGTCAGGCCTGTTCCGACACACAGCAGCTCGGGCTGTAGGCACGAGCTTCAGGGATTCATCTCTCGTCTGGATTTGTGCCAGAAAGGGATCAAAAACATGAGTTCGTTGCACCGTTGGGAGTGGTGTCTGCCGTGACTGATGCGGCTGGAAGCAGGTTTCCGTGGTAAACCTGACTTGGTTGTGGTCATGGTGACCTGTGTCACAAAGTGGAGATAGCCCATGCCCGGAGGTGGAGCACAGCGGTGGAGATGGTTTTGCTTTTCTCTTCTCATCTTGTGCACCAAGTCTTAGGCAAAAGGAAAATGCTCCTTTAAGGTTAAAGTGATAGGAATAGCATCACTATCCAGTCTGGGCATTAAAACTGGATATGACAGCACTCTTGCCCGTTGAAGCAAGCCAGCTTCTGTGTTTGTTTTGCATAAGCAGAACCAACTGGCACTGACGCGTGCCTCCTGACGGCTCCCCAGCCTCGCGTGTCCCTGCCCTCCAGCTGGTTTGGTAATGGTGTGGCTGTTCTTCTTGAAACCCAGCCTGGCTTGGCCAGTCAGCGGCTTTGGAAAGCTGAGTGGGCTGGGAAAACGGGCATTGTGGCTACAGAAACCGTTTAATATCCAGTGTTTTGTAAGGAACTCTTTGTGTCCCTGGAAAGTTGTTCTTTTTTGCTATAAGCCAGTATTGTAGATAAAGCCAGGGCTTAAAGGAAAAACTCCCTGATCAGAGAGCATCTTTTTTCCAAGAAGCCTTTTTAACAAAGTTATTTCATTCAGAGAAATAGAACTGTCTAGGTTTTATCATACGTGACCATGAGAATGAGTTGGAAGGAACCTGGCCTTCCTGTGGTGGAGGAGGGATTGTATTTCTCAAACCTGGTTTAAAACTGTTAGGTGGCATGAAGCGTACGTGTTGGGCTTTTTTTGTTGTTGGTCTAGGAGCTAGAATAACTTTTCTCTTTCTTTTCCAGGGATTTAAGTCATAATCATTTGTTGTCATCCAACTGGAGCATCAATCTGTCTGTTCATACCCTACAGGAAGTGTAAGTTTTTTTTTGAGGATAAAATCTACAGGTTTTGTACCTGATTCTAACGAGCACAGTTCATTGCATGTCTTAAGTGTCTGGTCTGACTTGTAGCAATATTCAGTGCTAGTTCATTAAAAATGGGCGCTCTATGCTTGCAGTGCCTTTTAGGCATGAAAATGGTGCTTTCTGAGCAGAAAACATTTTCTTTAAAGGTTACAAGACCAATATTTTTAAGAAATAATGAGCTGTTTAGTTTGACTTTATCTGATTCTGAGTTAAAGAGAAGAAATGGCATCCATGAGAATGGTAAAACCCGGCGTGCTTCTGCTATTAAATTGTTCATGTTATCGGTATTTAAGCTTTTAGGAAATATTTTCTCAGCTACTACGCATCCTTAATATAAAGAAAGTGTTAAGATGCTCTGTGATGGGTTATTTCTGCTGGGTACAGAAGCGTTTTCTCTTTGAAGGGTCAGTAATCTTGATCTTTTTTTCTTAAGGAAAATGAATTACAACGAGCTAAGTGAAATTCCGTATTTTGGAGAAACCACTTCCAACATCACTCTCCTCTCGCTGTAAGTACCAGCGTGGCTGCCTTTCCCTGTGTAATGAGTGGGAGAATTGTTGGAGTTCTGATACTGGGTTGTAGGAAAACACTCCTGGTTTAGTCTCGAAATGCGACTCCTCTAAAGTGCTTCAGGGGACGTGTAAGCACACTTTAAAGAAATACAAATCAGTCAGACAATCAAGTTACCCTAAATTACCGATAAAATGCAGTCAACCCAGGCACACAGCTTTGAAGGGAAGGAATTCAGTCTTGGAAGGACAGTTCCCACAAGGAACAGCAACCTGATCCAGTGGGAGGTGCAACTGAATGGGCTTTGAGGCTTAGAGCCCCTGATCCAGTTGGAGCTCGGGGTTTCCCGCTCTGCTCACAGAACCATGGGATGGGTTGGATGGGAAGGGACCTCAAAGCCCATCGAATTCCACCCCTGCCATGGGCAGGGACACCTCCCACTGGCTCAGGGGCTCCAAGCCCCATCCAACCTGGCCTGGAACCCCTCCAGGGATGAGGCAGCCACAACTCCTCTGGGCAATCTGGGCCGGGGCCTCATCGTGAAGAATTTCTTCCTAATGTCTAATCTAAATCTTGCCCCTTCCAATTTAAAGCCATTCCCCCTTGTCCTATCACTCCAGGCCCTTGTAAAAAGCCCCTCCCCAGCTTTTATGGAGCCCCTTTCAGTAGTGGAAGCTGCTCTGAAGTCTTCCAGGAGCCTTCTCCAGGCTGAACAACGCCAACTCTCTTAGCCTGTTCTCATAGCAGAGGTGGTCCAGCCTTCGGATCATCTCTGTGACCTGTTCCAACAGTTCCATATCCTTCTTATGTTTTAGCTAGGAATTAACACTCTGAAGTGTGTCCTGTGTTTCCCAGTTGAAAAGTTTACCCGTAATGATATACAGAATCCTGTAGCTATTCCAGCTGTACGACTTGAAGGGCCCGTATTTTGATAACAGTGTTTGTTGTCGGTGTTTTTCAGGGTACACAATACCATTCCAGAAATAAATGCTGAGCAACTCCAAGTTTACCTTTCATTGGAAAATCTAGACCTTAGTTCTAATCTCATCTCAGAAATTAAAGCTTCTTCTTTTCCACGGATGCAACTGAAGTACCTGTAAGTACGAGCAATCTGTTAGGCCTGGGACTGTTTGCTCCACATGGTAACGGTGAAGGCCTCATCTGCTCCAAGCTACTGTCTTGGAGTAGACAACCTTCCGTGACTTTGCACCAGTAGCAGTGCTCAACGTAGCTAAAAATGTCTTTAAAATAAAACACTTTTCATACCCATCTGTATTGTGTTTTCTCATGTAATATAGAAAACAGTGACTGTTGTCAAAGTGCAGGTGCTTCAGCTGGCAGGGACATGGAACAATTTCTGCCTGGTTTGATGAAATCGCTGTTGACGTTGTCTTGGCCAGTTCTAACTGAACGTGGAAATACAGCGAAAATCAGCTCCTCGCACTGATTCCTTTGGGAAGATGTTTTAGTTTGGTGTTCTAGAATGCAGATCTGTAATGCAACTGCGCAAAGAACATGAGTTTTAATAAAAAGAGGGCACTCTGACCTGCTTGTGCACTTGTGTTCGTGAAATTTTCCATGTTTGGAAATGCTGCTTTTCTTCCTCTCCTAGGAACCTGAGCAACAACAGGATAACTACTCTGGAAGCAGGCTGTCTCGATAACTTATCCAGCTCACTGATGGTGGTGAAGCTGAACAGGAACAGGATAAGTGTGATTCCACCAAAGATCTTCAAACTGCCTCACGTGCAGTTCCTGTGAGTAGCGGTCTCCAAAGTGTGAAAACACAACGTTTCCAGCTGTGTCGTTCATATCTGTTCATGTGCTTATCAAAAGGCATCTTAACATTTGAATCTTGTATTTATAAAAGGGAACTGAAAAGGAACCGGATCAAAATAGTGGAAAGCCTTACGTTCCAAGGACTGGAATCCTTAAAATCCTTAAAAATGCAGCGCAACGGGATTAGCAGACTGATGGATGGAGCGTTCTTTGGCCTGGGTAATATAGAAGAACTGTGAGTATGCCTGGTCATGGAATTTCTTTTAGGGATTCTAGCTGTAGGGAGTTGTTTTTCATAAGTATTGATTTCATCGATTATCTATTTGGCAAATGTTTTTCCTTCTAATTCCATAGGGAACTGGAACATAATAACTTAACAGAAGTAAACAAGGGCTGGCTGTATGGTCTGCGGACGTTGCAACAGCTCTACGTTAGCCAGAACGCCATTAGCAGGATCAGCCCAGATGCGTGGGAGTTCTGCCAAAGACTTTCTGAGCTGTAAGTCCGGGGCTGCTTTTCACTGGGGATTTGGTAATGGGGGAATAACAGATCGGATAGCACGTATGCACCAAGAATGAATTACCAAAGGAAGTACTCGGTTTCCTCGTTAGGCCCACGGTAATGCTGTGTGTGTTTTACTCATAACTGTTCTGTAGAGAAATTAAAACACAGTAGTTAATCAAGTTTGATAGTATCTTCAAATTAATCCCCCCCCACTTGCCTCTAAAGCGCATGCTCATTATTTCTAGAGACTTGTCGTACAACCAGCTCACTCGCCTCAAGGAGTCTGCCTTTGTGGGACTTGGTCTGTTGGAGAAGCTAAACCTGGGTGACAATCGCATCAGTCACATTGCTGATGGTGTGTTTAGAGGTCTGACCAATCTCCGAACCTTGTAAGTACAGGAAACTTCTGCTTAAAACCTCAATTTAATGCAGTGAAGCTTTTGCAAGTAAAGACAGAGTGGTATTTTGACCCTGTTGCGTGGCAGGGCTGCTCATCTCTGAGTCTGCTGAGATAATGCTGCCAAAACCAACCAAGCACTTCAATTTTAGCATGGCTATGAAGTGGCTGGGTGACCTGGAGTGCCTTATTCCATGTCACAGCAGTTCTGAGGAGGTGCAGACAGTTAGCCTATGTAAATGCCAGTTGTGGAGCAAACAGTCAGCCTGGGCATCTCTTTATTCCAGAGGGTTGGAGCCTCAGAAACTGCGTAGCGAATCCGTTTGGTGGCAGAAGGTACAGCTCAGCCCACCCTGCTCATGTGCTAAAGTCACAGGCAGAAGGTGTGGGAGGAGTGCGTGGTTCTGGCTGTCAGAGGCCCAGCTCTGTGCTTGCCTGCTGCAGCCGTTTGCCATTTCTGACAAGAAAAGCCCCGGTCCTGGGTCTTGATAATAAAGAGAAAGTGTCCCAAGTAGATGTGAGCAGCTGTAATGATCCCAAACAAGGGCAGTTGAGAAAGGAGTGAAAGTTTGTAGCCCCTCTGTCAGTTCGTTAAATAAATGCTTAAACAAGTAAACTCACCAGAGAGATTTATGTAAGCAGTCATGTTCTGTTAACCTTCGTGCAACCTTTTAATGAAATAATTAAACCTAATTTCTTAGGTTTAGAGCAGCATGGAAAAGAACAAGAGCAGATTAATTAGTAGGTTTCCCTGGGCTCCTCAGGGGCGTCAGCAGCATCGAGGCCGGCCGGTTTCTCCAGGGCTGGAATGTGCAGTACAGAGGGCAGCGGTGATTAACAGGGCTTCAGGCATTCGTGTCCAGCCGAGCGTGAGGGGCTAGCTCCTCGCACACACAATGAGGGGCTTTTCTTTTGGGTTGCTCTCTCCTTTTGCTAAGCAGGCTGAGTAGTGGAGTGTAAAAACCCTTCAAACAACAGGAGATACCAGGTTGTTGTTGGATTAGTCCCATTGTTGTTTGTACACTGGTTGTGTCCATGCGAAGGCTGACGTAAACATTTCTCTGTACATTCAGCTCCTGCTGCTGTTTTGCAATGTAGCTTTAATTACTGAGAATTAACAGTAAAATTTGTATCTTGACTACAAGGTAATAAGAGCAAGGTGGGATTAAAGGTGTAGCTGAGATCGGCACTGGCAGAGGCTGCCCAGGGCAGTGGTTGAGTCACCATCCCTGGAGGCGTTTAACAGACGGGCAGATGAGGTGCTCAGGGATATGGTTTGGTAATGGACAGGCACGGTTGGACTCGATGGCCTCAAAACCAAAATACAAGTGAATTTATTTCCCCTTCTCTCTAAAAACCATTCAATGCTTTCCAAACCATATCGCTGTACTGCTTCTGCTGTTCGGGCTGCTCTTCTACGTGTGAGGCCGAAGAGCTGTGCAGAGGTCACGCAGAAATCCCATTAGCTGCTAACGAGATTTGTGAGCAGAATATCAGCTTCATTCTGCGAGCCTCCTGCTTGGTGCCTGGCAGCCGCACGCTATAACCTGTCTGTAATCTCTTCATATGCTAATGCAGTTATAAGCCTGTTACTTGGGAAGGTTAATGCTGCTGGTGTAGTAGTTAATTCACTTACATGAACCAACTTGCTTCAGGAGCCTCTCCCACCTCCTGGTAAGTGCTCCATCACACAGCGAGTGCAGGTTGGACAGGGCCTTTCCCTCAACACCCATCAAGAAGCTACACTGCAGAATTTGTCTGTCTGCAGCGGTGATGTTGAAGAAGTCTATTTTTCCTTGCCCCTTGGAAATGACAGGCTGAGAGAGTTGGGGTTGTTCAGCCTGGAGAAGAGGAGGCTCCGGGGTGAACTTAGAGTGGCTTTCAGTACCGAAAAGGACTCCGGAGAGACCTTAGAGTGGCTTTCAGTACTGAAAGGGGCTCCAGGAGAGCTGGGGAGGGACTTTTTCACATGGGCCTGGAGTGATAGGACAAGAGGGAATGGTTTTAAGTTGGAAGGGGCAAGATTTAGGTTAGGAATTAGGAAGCAATTCTTCATGATGAAGGTGGATAGGCCCTGACCCAAGTTGCCCAGAGAAGCTGTGGGTGCCCCATCCCTGGAGCTGTTCAAGGCCAGGTTGGATGAGGCTTGGAGCAACCTGATCCAGTGGGAGGTGCAACTGAATGGGCTTTGAGGTCCCTTTCCACCCAAACCATTGCATGATTCTATGATAAATGGAATATACATCTTCTGGCAAGCTTAGTTTTATGAAAGGTGTAAGACCTGTGCCACAACACCACAGTGGCCCTCTATGACAGCAAGGTCTCTTCCCCAGCTCATCACTAGCATTGGTCGTGGCAGTGTGACAAGGCTCCTTTGTAAGAAATCTGTTCTCCTGCAGGGATCTGAGGAACAATGAGATCTCCTGGGCCATTGAAGATGCAAATGAAGCGTTTATGGGACTCAGCAGGTTGGATAAACTGTAGGTATTGCAGACCATTGGTGTGATGATACTTCCTAGGCATGCGGAGTAGAGGGAAAGTGTGAAATGCTCAGGAATTCTAAATCAATGGCACGAGGCAGAAAGCCACTCCAGTTGGCAGCTGTGCTCAGTGTGTTTGCACTTGTGTGCTGCAACCTCTTGATCCAGGCTTGGGTTCCATGCTCTGGAGTAAAGGATCTGTGTTGCTGGGTCACCATGCAGCACCAATTTGAAGCAATAAGGCATAAGTATTTCACTGCATTCGTTACTGAACAGCCCCGTCCTAATGTGTGATGATTTCACTCCGTGCTGCTTTAGTTGGGATAAAAGTCATTGGTTTTAGTTGGGGTAAAAGTCAGAAAAAAAACAAACCCCAAAGTATGGGTGAAGGAATATGAAACAGTGATAAATTAAACAGCTTTTCAGTACTCGGACTGTGCAGTTGTTATCCTGTGCCGCATGCTTTGTGGGAGCTCCATCTTGTGGAGCTACAGACACTGCTCGTAACAAATAGCTTAGCACGGGGTGCGGTCCCGAACTGTTGTGTGTGGCAGATTGGTGTAAGGAAACCATTACTCCCCTCCCAGGTTCTGCTTACCACTGTTTCATTCCACTGACTTAAATTGCCTTCTGAGACATCTCTAGCCCAGATCTCTAAGTTAGGAGTGGAAAAGAAACCCCATCCTTGGGAAAACTAGTTGAGCCTTTAGGCTCTAAAACCAGCATTTAATCTTTTAGCTCTACTAGTAGTAGAAAAAACTTAGTTAACATCATAGGGAATTTCTTTGGGGTCTTATTTTGAGCTCGTTGACATTCAGACTGGTTTCTGGGTTTGGGGGCTTTGTCTTTCAGAATCCTTCAAGGAAACCAGATCAAGTCAATTACCAAGAAAGCATTCTCTGGTCTTGAAGGACTTGAACACCTGTAAGTACTTCCCTCTGTAAAGCTGCTTATTATTTTTCAGCTTGTGTTCTCTCTCCAGTTTTCAGGAATTTAACTGAAGGTAGCAGGTGAAATCGCCCATTATTGTTCTCTTTGCTTAACTTGCAGAGATTTGAGCAACAATGCAGTAATGTCCATCCAAGAAAATGCATTTGCCCAGGCGCACCTGAAGGAGCTGTAAGTTCACGAGAGCTATTGAAGGTTCTTTACAAGCCCTGCCTTGGGGAGCATCCTCAAGCCATTGTGGGATGGACTGCACTTGACTGAAGTGTGTCTGCTTTCACTGGCAAATACTTAAAGCAATGCTGATGAATTGTTGACTCAAATAAGTTTTGATAAAATCCATGCCTTAGTTTTGTAGTGCTGAGCCATAAGGTTTTCCATATCTTATGATTTTGCAGCAAACAGCAAGTGCCAGCGTGTAGACAGTGAACAGGTGAAATCATTCATCAGGAATCTTTTGGGGGGTAGTGAATGCTACACTTCGTCTTCCCGTTTTGGGGCTTAGGGAAAGGCTTTAACATTCTCAGCTAGACAAGAAGTTTTACTGCTTAGCAGGTGCTTAAGCTGCTAGAGCCTCTCGTGATCTCCAGACATCTGAGGTGTTACAGTGTGAAGTGATGTCCTCACCCAAGGCTAATCCTGCTGTAACACAGTCGTCTCTGCAGGGTGAAGTCTCTGAATACCACATAGTCTGTTCTAAAGCTGTTACTCAGTGAGTTAATTGTCATTGGATGGCGTGTTGGTCCGCAAGATCAGGAGGAACTTGAGGAGATGCTTCTTAAGTGTTAAAGACAAGACTTGCCTTATCTAATGTATCTTAAAAGTGAGGAGTCATAGGGCAGACAGCAGGATGGAATCCTAGCTTGGTTCCATGCCTCTCCTACCTCTGGATTTCCCCGGTGGCAAATCACTTCTCCTTGCAGTGCTGGGATTTCTCCAGTCGGTCCTGCTCACGTGTATTATTTAGGGAACTTTGAAGCAGGTGAATGGGGAAAACTGTCCCATCATTGTTTGCTGTTTGTGATTTCTCTGTGAACAGAGCAGCAGAGACCTGTGTGAAACAAATCCCTATCACAGCTGACATGAAAAGGAATATCGAGCCTTGCACTCATTTCCTAGTGGCGAGAGTTTAATCTGAGCCATGGAGCTGCTCTATAGTGTTACGTTCCTGTTAAAGAGGAATGGAATAACTGTAGGGACAGGCTTAATGTTATTTTTAGTAGGTGAAGATCCAAGGCTGTATTCTTCAGAACTGGAAAGAAAGGTAAGGTTTTGACGCTGACCTAGAGGGAATTTTTTCTGTTAGTTATAGCATATATAGCTGACATTCTGTAATGCATATCCATAGGCATAAAAGAATGCTGCAAATCTTGACATTCTGAGCACGTGTGCTTTAGGTGGTTTTGCTGCGTGAAGTCACATGTAGGAGTGTGAAATGCTAAATGTTATTCACGTCTTTGTTTTGCCTTGTTTCTGCAGAATCCTGAACACCGGCAGCTTGCTGTGTGACTGCCAGCTGAAGTGGCTGCCCGAGTGGCTGATGGAGAGTGGGTTGCAGCAGGCTGTGAACGTCAGCTGCGCTCACCCAGAGTGGTTAGCAGGGCAAAGCCCGCTCAGCGTGGACCCTGACGACTTTGTCTGTGGTTTGTATTTCTTTTGATACAAAACCTGGGTAACACGACTCGGTGCAGGTGCCTGTCTGAAACCAGGCTGTGGCACTGCTGGAGGCGCTGGGTTCTGGCCGTGATGCGCATGTGGGTCTGTGTGCATTGCTGGATGTGCTTTGGAGTTTGAGATTTCATTCTTTTCACTCTTTTTCCTCTGCTCTGTTGTGTTTGAGCACTGGTAATAATCTGAGGGCATGATTCTGTGAGGCTGCATTGATTTTCGTTTAGGTCACCGTTAATTTATTTATGCTTCCATTCTCCCTGCTTGTAAATGCCGTCATCTTTGGGAGGATGGTTGGACATTTCCTCAGTGGTTCTTGTCCATACCAGCAAGACCAGAATAGTTATTCTGGCACATTTTCTGATACTCCATGTCTGTAATGTTTATCTGATCTCTGCCACCACAGTTTCAGACATAAGCCTGTTTATTTTTGTAACTGAACTGTGAGATGAAAAGCCAAGAGATTCTTTGCCCAGAGCCATGTGTGAAGTCTGTGGCAGGCCTGGAAATAGTCTGGGTGAGCAGTCTGCTAGGTGTTACTCATGTGTACGCAGTTCTTTTGGTAGTAAAGGCTACAACAATCATAACGTGGGCACAAGCACCCGCTCCTCTGTTCTGTATCACCACCTGGTCAGTGGTGCCTGACTTGGGACTCCGTGTGTGCCTATGACTATCTTTGAAATCATAGGTATTGAAGTAACTCATTGAGTGGGATGAGGTAGAGTGAATTGCCAGCATGGCTTGCTTTGTATTTGTAGGATTTGAAGGGTTATCAAGGTATTTAAAAGAGCTGAAAGTAAATTTCAGTCCTTTGTAAAACAGTGTGGCTTTTCAGCTGAGCCCAGCTTTTGTATGTGATCTAAACATAATGAGTTCCAGAGAGTTGAACACATACAGGGCGTTGCTCAAGACCACGCTTCTGCACTCACTGTTCTCTGGGTTTATTCTGTGTGCCTACGTGTGCTTTGAATCCTTTCACAGCTTGATTTCCAACTGAAAACAGCTGAACATGTGCACCTCAAGCAGGACATCTGTTCCCAAAGCTTGCTGTCTACTCGTGTTGCCTTTTGAGGGAGTTTTCTTACAATATGAATTGCAAATTGAAGAGGAAAGTAACTGCTCTTGGTGCTTTTCTTTTCAGATCACTTCCCCAAGCCGCAGATCAGAGTCCATCCTGAGACCACAGTTGCCCTGCGAGGCATGAACGTGACGCTGACGTGCACGGCGGTGAGCAGCAGCGATTCGCCCATGTCCACCGCCTGGCGCAAAGACAGCGAAGTGCTGTACGATGCCGAGGTTGAGAATTTCGCTCGGTACCAGCAGCAGAGCGGCGAGGTGGTCGAGTACACCACCATCCTGCACCTTTTCAATGTGAATTTCACCGATGAAGGGAGGTATCAATGCATCGTCACCAATTACTTTGGCTCCAACTATTCCAACAAAGCCAAGCTGACTGTCAATGGTAAGCACGGCAGCAAAGGAGACACTTTTAACCTAAAGATTTATTTACATAGCTACAAGTCTTTTTCACTGCAGCTGGCCCAAAATAGTCTTGCAAAACTGTCTTGCGGGTATTTAAAAGTATCCAGCGTCTTTTTATACAGCAGGAAAGAAGGAATTTTTGTGTGTGTGTGGATGAAAAGCCTTCTATTCACCTCACAAAAGGGGCAGGTGTCTCCCGTGCTTTCATTATAACACAATTAGTTGTTTGTGCAGTTAAATGGAGGCAGAAGTCTCTCAAACTAAAAGCTCCCTCTGCTGCTCTTCAGAACTAAGCGCCTTTCCCATGTCTCTGTAAGGGTAGGGAAGATTCAACTAGAAATAACTGGTGGGACTGGAAACAAACTCTGCAAAAGTCAACTATGAAAGCCTTCGGTTTTAGCTGTAATGACGCTGTTCTTTTTGGCTTGAAGGAAGAGAGGTAAAAAGACAATGCCCACCCCAGTCTGCAGAGCACTGATGCCCTCTGTGTCTGAGAGCAGAGGTGCCTCTCTTGCTTTTGCTCATCCCGAACAGATAATGCAGACTTGGGCTGATGAGATGGGATTCACCTTCCCTATTACCAGGGAAGAAAAAGTGACAAAGGGCTCATGAAGGCGGCTAAACATCTTCCCTGTTTTTTCCCCATGAGAAGTCTTGTCCTTCTGATCATCTTAAATGAACCCTGAACATACTGTGTTTAAATTTTGTGGGCAGACTCTTGGAAAGGACCTCTGAAAGTCCATGTAGTTCAGAAGAGTGCCTTTCTCTCAGGGAGAACACCATGGTTGTTTAGATTTGGTTGTTAACAGCTGTCTGTGCTGTGGAGCTTCTGCTGCTTTTTCCCTGGTACTGAAAATACTGAAACTCTCTCTCCTTTGATCCAGAGCTGCCTTCTTTCCTAAAAACTCCCATGGATCTCACTATCCGCACTGGGGCGATGGCCCGGCTGGAGTGTGCTGCGGAGGGACACCCTACCCCCCAGATCTCCTGGCAGAAGGATGGCGGCACAGACTTCCCTGCTGCACGAGAGAGGAGGATGCACGTCATGCCCGAGGACGACGTGTTCTTCATTGCAAATGTGAAAATCGAAGACATGGGAATCTACAGCTGCATGGCACAGAACGCGGCGGGAGGGCTGTCAGCAAACGCCACGCTGACGGTGTTAGGTGAGTGCCCTGCTTGTATACGAATCCCTTCACTGTGTTAGTGTAGCTCATCTGTAAGTATCGCGTTGAAGTCCTGAAGAGACAGATTCAAAGACAAAGCACAGAGTTCCCTTTCCTCTGGCTGTGGACTGCGATAAGGAAGAGAAGACTTTTTTCCACAATTGCCTTAATTCCTCTGCTCAAGACTTTAAATTTAAGGATGCTGCCTCTGGAACAGCGTCTCTTCCTGCTTTGCATGGATTTGGGATGTCTGAATGCAGCACTCAACGTGGTTTTTGAGCAGTGAAGGTTTAGAAGCAGAGCTACAGTGCTGACCCATGGAGTTGGTGTGATCTTTGTGAAAGAGGACTGAGACTCAGCCCAATCCAGCAGTGCAGAGCAGATGGGGAATTGCTGTTGTCTGAGAACAAATTTAGCCAGGGATAACATGAGCTGTGTTGGGCAGTAATGGATGGGCCATTCCTTCTGCTGCGCAGTGTATTTTGAAGACACCGACTGTTAACGGGATGATCATATGCAAATATAGAATCGGAATACATAAATTGGACTGCAGCAGGCGTAATTTTCAGTATGTTTGCTGTACCTGCGCTTGCTGCAGTGCTCCAGAGAAGAGCTGGACCTTTAGGATTTCCTGAATCCTGTGTTCCACTGCTCAAGTTTATGATCAGGGTTTTTAAATATCGTGAAGTAACGCAATGAAGTTATCTTACAGTTTATTTCTCTCCTTCTGCTGTGACAGAAACACCTTCCTTTGTCCGGCCCCTGGAGGACCGCACGGTGACCCGCGGTGAAACGGCTGTCCTGCAGTGCATAGCTGGTGGCAGTCCCACCCCTCGCCTCAACTGGACTAAAGACGATGGCCCTCTGGCTGTCACCGAGCGGCATTTTTTTGCTGCGGCCAACCAACTCCTCATCATTGTGGATGCTGGCCTAGAGGACGCTGGGAAGTACACGTGCATTATGTCCAACACGTTGGGCACCGAGCGTGGCCATATTTACCTGAACGTCTTGGCTTCCCCCAACTGCGATTCTTCCCAGAGCGGCATCATCCACGAGGATGATGGCTGGACCACAGTGGGCATCGTGATCATCGTTGTGGTGTGCTGCATCGTGGGGACGTCCCTGGTGTGGGTGATCGTCATCTACCACATGAGAAGGAAGAATGAAGATTACAGCATCACTAACACAGGTAAAGCGCCAAAACAGCCCTGGCTTTAATTCAAGACACTTGTTAGGAGTGGTGAAAATTTTAGGTTCATTACAGATGGTAACATTGAAGAAGTGAAGATTTCCTGCTAAAATCTCTTAAGGGATTTGCTCAAATTCCTTCATTTTAGAGATTTTTTTTTAATATCAAAATTGTTAATTGTATTCCTTACTCATCAGATTTGCTCTGCATTGAGGGAAAACAGTAGTTTTGAAAATAAGTATTTGACTAAACTTACCAGTGTTTACAGGACCTGGAATAATGTGTGTAAATTTCCATTCTGGCCTAATTTTGAACCTGCGATACAATTTTAGTCTTGTAGGTAGGAAAAAAGATAACTCTGTGAGCTGAAATTCTGGATGATGTTTTCGTTCATGTGGGTGATGGTATTAGTGCTGCCCTCAGATCTTCACGCTTAGCTGTTAATGTCATCCATGTTCGTTCTGCCTTGCAGAGGAGATGAACCTACCTGCAGACATTCCGAGCTATCTGTCCTCCCAGGGAACTCTGTCGGAGCCTCAGGAAGGCTACAGTAATTCCGAGGCAGGGAGCCATCAGCAGCTGATGCCTCCAGCTGGTAGCTATGTGCATAAAGGCACAGACGGTGAGTGAAGCCCACACGTGTCACTTGTTCCAGCTGGGCATGTTAACATCAAAGGTGGCTTTTCCTAGAGAAGAATTCAGGTTGATGCTAAAATTTCCATTGATCCTTCCGAGTTTGAGGCATCTCCTGGTTTTCTTCTGGTGTTCATTTATAATCTGCTGTCAAGACTTCTGCATTCCATGCATGTTGCTTAATCCCTGGTCTGGCAGCATCTGGGCTCCCAGCTGCTGTGAGTGCCTTTGCATGTCGATGCCGTGACTGCTGTCCTTTGGGAGCCAGAGCAGCACAAGGTTTCCTCCAGAGGCGCTTTGCTTTGCTCCAGGGTTTGGGATCTGTTCAGCGAGATGGCGATGCCGTTCGAGAATTCCTTGCTTAAACATCAAGGTAGAATTTTATGCAGTTTCTTCCCTTTGGCATCTCAAGAGTCCAGGCAACAGAGGTGGGAAACAAAGTTCACTTGGAAGATGACTGTACCTTTGTCCTTAGCCTAACATCACTGCCTCTGCCAGTCATATCATTGCATATCGCTTGCCACAATCACAACTAAAGGGCTTGCACTGTCCCCCTACCTTGTTAGGATGCTTTTCAGGTTGTTTGTATCTCTGAGTCCGTAGTGATGCTATTTTTACTATCCAAATGCTGCAGAGCCATCCAATCCTTATACAAGCTGGCTTTCAAAAATGGTCCTTTGGTGTAATTTGTTCCCATCTGTCCCATCCCCTCCGCTGTACAGTCCTGCTGCACTAGAGGCTGTGTCAGGAGGGTGCTGGGAAGCAGCTTTTCTCAGTGACCACTTGACCCTCTGGTCAGAGGCCTGTGGGCATGCAGGGTATGTGTCTGATAAGAGCATGAGCCGGTGCAGATAGATATCCTGTTTTGAACCCAGGGCTGTTTCAGCCTGGTGCTCAGGATGGCTGGACCTGCGTGGAACCGTTTTGCCCTTAAAACAGGCAAGCAAACCTGACGTGGCTCTTGCTCGTCGTCGGTACTTTTCCCCTGGTTGATCGCTGGGCAGTGCTATTGAGAACATGGATGGTATTTCTTGTGCAAATTCTTGGTAAATGGTCAAGGCAAGTGCTCTGTTGCCACATTCACTGTATAAACGCCTTTCAAACTGTGCTGCTGTGGTACCTGATCATGCAAAGACATGGAAGATTTCATGGAAGTCAAGTATCCTTATGGTATTTTATTTTTCTCTCATGTCTGTCAGGTAGCACAGCGCCGCTGGTGATCTGCTCCGACTGCTACGACAACGCCAACATCTACTCCAGGACACGCGAGTACTGTCCCTATGCCTACATCAGTGAAGAGGACCCCTTGGATCAAACACTTCCAAATCTCATGGTGCAGATGCCAAAGGAACCATACTCGGCACGCACCCAGCATGAAACCAGTACCCTCGATAACCTTTTAGCAGACAGAGATGTGTCTGTCTTCCTTGCCAGCCGTGACAAAATAAGTGAAAAGAGAATCTCCTCCCAGCAGATTAACGGTGAGTACCCCTGTTTCTCTTTCGTTGCTCAGCCTCGTAGCGCTGGCTTTGACCATAGTCTGTGGAGCAGCTCATCTGTGTGTGAACCGCCCGCTCTCAGAACTAACTCGGGTTGTATCCTGCACTCAGGAGCTGTTACCCTGTCCTTTCTCTCTTCAAGCTTGTGGAATGGGATCCTTTGCACGTACTTCAAGGACATCTGTTTGCAGAGAGTTACAGCTTGAAATTCAAGCTTGGAATTCCATAGGAAATGCCAGTTGCCCTTCTGTTGGAGCTGGCCTGAGTCAAAGAATTACAAAACGTTCATTTTTCCCCCCTCCTGCAGACTGATTTGTTTTATGTGGGGTTCCTTCCAGGCTGCCTTTGTGAAACTCGCACTGAAGCTGTGTGTGATGGTTTTGGTTACTGTGACATAGCTGAAAAAGGAGGGCATCCAGTGAAACATGCTCTCAAAATAGAGAAAATAGCCTCGGAAAGAATGTTATTGTTGAGTTACACAACTCAAATCTAAAATTTTCTTGTTTATCATGATCTGTTCCTGTTCATCTTCTGATTTTTCTTCTTCAGAGCCCTTCCAGCTGCCTTTGTGGGGAGTGAGCAAAGACCTGGTGCTCCCTTCCTCAGCCTTTCTACATCAGCCATCAGCCCGGGAGACCCCGCGACCTCTTCGCAATGAGGGCGTTATCAACTGTGACCGGGACCAAGCTGCCTCTTCCAGGCCTTGCCCCAGGTTGTGTGAACATAACTGTGATTTTAACAGGACACGGAATGTTCATGACTACGGTGAGACCACGTAAGACGCTAAAATGAAGTCATGAACACAAATCCACATCGCCAGACTCTCTGTATTCGCTACCTCAGGACTAACCCCAAGACCAAAGATACCTGTGTGTGCGTGTGTCTGCAATTACAGAGTGCGAGTCCCTAGGAGGGGGCGGCACAGGCCCTTTCTCTTTGGATTTCTCTGTTGGAAAATGGGGATGTGCAACAGAACACGTGGGTGATCAATGCTGTCCGTTGAAACATAGGTTCTGTGATGCTGAAGCAGCCTTTGTGTTGGTGCATGCTTTGAAAACCTCTCAAGAACACGTAGCTGTTCCACGCTGCGTTGTCTGCTTGGAACAAGTGTTCAGGGCCTCCTCATGGAATTCCCCAGCAACTGTCAGCGTAGAACTCTGGGCCAGCTTTTCAATCCCTCAGCTGTTGGCAGGCATCTGTTCCCAGTCTGACTTTGGGGCTTGATTTCTCCCATGAACAACAACTCCAGTTGTAAATAAACTTGCATTTATAAATATTTTGTATACACGAAGCATATAAAAGTGTGGGCTGTGCTGTAAATACGGTTTTTATTATGCCAAAGTCTGTTAGCCTCGACAGCTGCCTATCAAGCCATATGGATTTCGGGGAAGCTGGTTTTGGAGGGGACAGAGCTGTCTTTGTTTTGGAAAGCAGGGAGTTCATGTTAGGTATGTGGTGAAGCTGTGTTGAGTCCTTAAATCTCCATTGTCTGCCCAGCAGAGCCCGCGTTAACCAACAGAGCTAAGCTGCGTTCTGGGCTGCAGCATCCAACTCCGAACAAGAACAGTACACAGTGTTTCCTTCTGGTCCTCTGGTGAAATAGCACTGAGGTGGGAGTTCTGAGTGGTTTGTTTCACGAGTTTATCGAAGCTTTTCTCTTTAAAACAGCTTTTGCATTGCGTGTGCTGCCGAGAGGTCTCCGTGTATCCATCCTAGCTGACAGTTAAAGGAGCCTTTAATAAGAATGTTGTGATGACCACCATCGGATAAACTGGGAGAGTGTCTGCTAAATGATCTGTGAACTGCACTCGTGTTGTAAAATAGCAGGGAAAATGGTTCCCATCCTGAACTCTTGGTTCCTGAGGCCTCAGTGTGGCCAGAATGTGTACATTTGGCAGGTGAGGGCCAAGACAACATGCGGGGCACTGCTCCATCTTGGAAATCTAACCCTTCCTGGGGTAAAGGAAATGTGAACTTCATTTGCCTTGACCAAACAAGGAGGAAGAATGTTATAAAGACTTCCTGAAAAGATCTTTCTTCTGGGAAGATGCATTCATGTGTGGCGGGACTTAAGGACTCCTCGGTCATGGGTTGTGCTCAGTGCTGGAGCACTTCGACGTATGTGATGCTGTGCGCTCACCCCTCAAGAGCAAGGGGCTTTCCTCCAAGTCATCATTGTACTTTTCCACATGCACTGAAGTGAAAGCAGCCACATGGTGTGTTCTTGTAAGATAGCGAAACCTTCCTGGAGTAGCTGGAGAGAGGGATGAGGCTTCCTATTGGGCAGGCAGGGCATGTGGTCACTGCTGGGACTTCTAAGACTGGGGTAAATCCGAGTAAATGAGTGAGGAAGCACTGAGAATAAGGATGATTTTCCCCCAGCTCTTTGATTGTGAATAATGGGTCTATGCAAATGAAGAGATATTATTAAGGGCTCTTACTGTGCTCTCAAAGCAACAGTGGTTGCTTTGATAGCCAACAGCTTTGGTAGGAAGAGGATCTGGTTGTCCTTGACCTTTGGATGAATTGGAGGGAAACAGGTGTGTTAAACTCTCCTTGGGCTCTGACATCTGAAATGTTTTAATAGCGCATGTGTTGAAAGAACAATCTTGAGTTCGTGCCTTTCTGGTTCTACTTCTTCCAGGCTTTTCCTTTCCAGACAGCATTTGAGGCCTGGTGCTGACATTCAACTTGAAGTTCTCTGTGTTGCAAAGACCCGGTACTGTTGGTTCAAATGTGGATGAGAGGTCCAGGCATGGAACCACAGCAGCAGCAAAGTTTTGGGCTGCTTGTCGCTCCCTCCAGCTCTTCACACCGGCTGCTGTGGCCGAGTGCTCCTTGGCAGGCACAGAGCCGTGATCTCCCAGTAGCGGAAAAAGGGCACCCCTGTGGCTGCTCTGTCTCCCATCAGCATTTGGAAAAGGCTCATTACGTTCCCTTCCATCCCTCTCGGTGGAGCCGAGTTAATGCAGCTGTATGACAGCACTGCTGTTGTGTCTGGATCTTGAGTGTGCTTTGGGCACGGCTCCTTGGCGTGACTGAATTCCCGCAGGGTAAGCGCAACGAGCTGGGCCAAAGCTTTACAATCCTGTCTGCACTGGACAAACTCCTGTGCCAGTTCTTGAAGCCCTTCAAGAGCTCCAACTGCGCTCAGTGCTGTGAGATATCGCCCATAAAAGCTGCCAGTGTTAATCGTGACAGTTACATCCTCTTGTGAGCAATGGTATCTCCAGAGCTGGTTGTGAACAGCTGGAGCTGGTGAGCAGGGGAACCCCTTGCTGTGCTCAGCACTGTGGGAAAGCTTTCCAGGCAGACTTGGAGCAAATATCGCCTCGTTCTGCTTTCCCCGTTCCTTCAGGAGTGCGGACACGACAGGGTGTGCCCACCCCGTTCCCAGTGAACGCAAACAGCTCCTTCAGCCAATGCCAAAGCAGCGTCAGTACGGGAACGGTGTCCGTACACGAAGCCGTGCCTGGTCCCTCTTGCTCTTCCCTAGTGTCTATTTATATTTTTTCCATGTAAGAATGTATATTTTGTACAGCGTGTGTAATATATGTGTGTCTGTTGAAACATACCCTCACTCAATAAAGCACTATCCACATTGGGCATGCAGCGTGACGGTGTCTGTTTGCAGATTAAAGAGTTTGTTCTTCTGTGAGATTTAATTTTTGCAGGGATAAAACCCAGTGAACTCTGCTGCCTGGATGTGTTCTGGGGCAGCTGGCTCTGCGGCTTGGACAAGGTGACTTCCAGAGGTCCCTGCCACCCTCAACCCTCTCTGATTCCATGATCCTTGTTGCAGTTTTCCCTTAGGAAGCACCCTGTGCCATCTTCTGAAAACGTGTGGACGCTTCTCCCGCAGTGCCCTTGATTCCAGGCCAGGAGAGTGGCGGATCGCTGTGCTCCCAGCGCTGTCTTCCTGCTCTTCAGATCCTTTGAAGAACCAGAGGGATTTTCTTTCTGACAGCAGACTCTCCGGATAAATGAGGTGGTGAGAGAATGCACCTGCATTTCTGTTGAGGAGAGATGCCATCCTTCCCGAAAGCCAGAGTAAGTTGTTTATTCCTTTGGAATCCTCGCTCTGTTTCGGTCGCTGTGTTCATGTTCTCATTATCAATCACTTTTGCTCTCCTGTGCTCAGCTGCAATTCGCAGTTTTCACTCTGTGGCACTGTGTGACCTGTGGGGCAGTGCTGCCGTGTTCCCGGTGGCCTCTGTCTGCTCCCACACGTAGAGGAGTGTGTCGTGTCCGTAGGGCCCCCACTGACCCATCCACAAAGCAAAGCCAGCCTGTAGGCAAGTGTCATTCCTTCTGTTGTCTCCAGGGCAGTTCAGGGCTGCCCTTTCTCTGAACGTAGCCTCTTGGCTTCTGCATCCAGCAGCTCCCAGCCTGATAACCAGGAATTCCTCCCTGTGCTGCCTGACCTTAGGCTGTAGCGGACGGGCAGGGACACCCCGTGCCAGCTCAGGAGGTTCCCTCACACTTCTAAACCATGTGGAGTTTCCTGAGGGACCGGAGTTGATGCATTCCAAGTGTCCGCAACATTCCAGATCCCACCTTTTTGCATGTTCTTGTGTTTCCAGGGTACCACAGCTGCAGAGGGATAAAGAGGAGCCTGCCCACAAGCCATGCTTTATGCAGGAGCAGCGATGCCGTGAAACCCCACCCCATCCTGCGAGCGTTCCAACAAGATGCTCAGAAAAAACAGCTCTTCCCTTTCCAGGTGAGTTCTGCTCTGCCTGGTTCCTGATGCGCGGCTCAGCCCTGGCACAGCGTCCTGGAGAGAAGATCCGCAATAGTTGATGCTCTCCGTTACCCAGGCATATTTAAAAATTAATGCTGAGCCTGGTGCTGGTGAGAGTGAAGAACTGGGTCATCAAAGAGAGGGAAAACCAGAAAACAGTTGCATCTGCCCTCGGGCTCTGCTAATGGCTGAGTTTCAGTGGAAGATCCTATCCTTTCTTTGCTTTAATCTTTCATTGGTTTGAAGCAGCAGATACCTCGTTAAACCACCTTTCCTCCCACATGCCAGGTTCTCCTCTTCACCTCTCCTTCAGGAGATTTTGGCCCTCGGGATGCGTCTCCAGGCTCAGCGGTGACAGTAGCATGTGGCGTGGGAGCCTGGCACCGCAGAGCTGGAAGATACAAGGCTGGGGTGAGCGGCTTGGCTGCGGCAGCACGGCCAGAAGAGGGGTGCGTCCCGTGAAGGTGGGCAGAAGGCTGGGGCTGAGCCCAGCCCTGGTCATCACTCCCTCTCCAGGAGCATCTCGCTCCATCTCTGGGTCCTTCCAGGAAAGGTCACCTCTCTTCATGGGGTGATGGCTTTGCCTCCTGCCAAACCAAGTGCAGCGTTTCAAGCCCTTTGAGGTGTGCGCTGAACAAGGGGGAAAGTAAACAACTGAGATGGAAAGGGAAGGAAACCCTTCAGTCGGTGGGGCTTTGGCATGGCAGACTCCCTCTTTCACCCCCTTACTCGCCTTAGGATGAAACTGGGCCTTTCAAGGCAGACGAGAGCGTAGGGAACAAATAAACTAAACCCTCACTTTAATGTCTTTTTGCCCTGAAGTAGCTAACTGAGAGCCGGGTTCCCTCACCCTGGAAAGCTTGTGGCTGCCTGCAGCCAGACGTCAGCGTGGGAGCGCCGGGTCCCAAACACCCATCGTCAGGTGAGCCGAGGTGGTGGATGGCTCCGGTGTGCATCTGCCTGCGCGTTGGAATGAGGCTTCCGACACACTTTAGGAGAGCAGGTGAGCTGGGACCTTCCAGGCTGCAGATGCGAAGGGAGGAGGGGAACAGCAGCCCCCCAGGACCCAGGTGGGCTCAGCTCTGGTGGATCTGCTCGCTCTCACTGTGCTGAGCTGGTCAGGATGGAAAATGAGATGAAACACAGCACGAAAGAGAACTGAGCGACCTGGGAGCCTGTCCTTCAATCCAAGGCCTTTTCCTGCTGTGCCTGGAGGTGGGCTGGATCCGGGTTCCTATTTGCAGGGAAATGAAGCGCTATAAAGGCTGCTGTTTATCTCGTTTTCTCCCGATGCAATCCTATCGATTTGCTCTCTGGAGGGATGCTTGCTGATTAAACTGTGAGCGTTTATCAGCAGGCGCTGATGGCTGCTGCGCTCGGGGCTGCATGTGGGGCGGCCACCGAGTCACTCTTGCTCCACTGCCGCTTTCTGCTGGGAATGCTTTATACGGGGCTTATCTTGCGAGCTGCCCGCTGCTGTATCCTGTTCTAGCGGAGCAGGCTTGGGATAGCCTTCCCACCCCTTGGGGCTAAGCTGTGACCCACAGGGGGATCCTGGTGCTGCTCCTGTTTGGCACACGGAAGCGGCGCTGTGGCCACTGTCTGCCTGCAGCGTGCTCCACCTGCAGCTCCCATTGCTCCGACCGCTTGCAGCTCCCTCTGCCCACGGTTCCCACAGCTCCCACCACCCCCAGGACCTCACTGCTCGGGGATCTCTCCCCCCTTGTGCAAGTGTGAGCCCCGTGGGCGCTCTGTGTGGAGCTGGGGCTTCCGTGTGGACATGGGGCAGTGCTGGGCTGAGGGAAGGGTTAAAGCTGCGTCTGCAGAGCCGTGACGCACGGATCACGGCTCGCAATTCCAGCTCATCTCTTTTGGTATAGGCAGATTTTCTCTAAATGACATCCTCTTGAGCATAACCTGCGTGTAACACGGGGGAAACTGCTCCGCTCATCGCTGCAAAGGCTCGGTTTCACATGAGGTTTAATGTCTCCTCTGCAAGAGGATCCATGTGATTCACTCCAGCGTTTAGAAATATCCCCTCTGTCCCCGTCCAGATTTATTGCCGATTCAGTGTCTCCTGGCACTCGATGTTGCGGGCGCATCTATTGAACGGCGGGCTGTGATTTGCCAAAGTGGATTTCAGGGTGCACAAATAACTGTGCTCAGCTCGATTAACAGCTAAGAGCCTGCTGCGTGCGGCCCTGGCAGCGTGTTTGGCTTCGGAAGGGCTGGCTGAGCAGGGTGAGGAGCTGCTCCGCAGAGCAGGACCGATCCCCTTTGGAAAATTTTAATTAACTTTAAACAAATGCCCCGGACAGGGCAAGCCATTTGCTGCCTCTGCTCTGAGGAGACTCATCCCTGCTAATTAAGCAGTGTGTCAGTGCCAGTGACCTACAGACAGCGTAGCACCTCATTTACATTTAAATTAAAAACCATATTTTTAAAATAAAGGTTTCATTAAGTGCTGTTTGTTTATCTTGCCAGGCATCCACGTTAGCAAACCCCTCACTGGTTTTATGGAGTGGCCTCCGGATTGGCAGCAGCTCCAGGGTTCCGGGTAGCACATGTGGATCCAGCTCTCTCTCCCCTCGGATGCTCCAGCACAGCCAGATCCAGAGCAGAAGATGTTTCTGGAGGATGCTTTGCCCCCCTGAGCCACGGCTGCCCCGTTCATCCACAGGACAGTGCTTCTGGCAGTGAGTGGCTTCAGTGTCCTCGTAAGTGCGATGTAAGAGCTTTGCTGCGCTGGACAGGTTTCTCCCTGGTAGTGGCTGTAACAGGATTTGTGAGTAAAATGGAATTAACTGAGCGTGGGCTCAAATTAAGTGTAGGGGAGATGCGAGTGTCCATAAATCCAGTGACCTCTTTGAAGGGAAGCTCTCTGTGCCAGCCCCGCCTGGGCAGGTCTCACCAGCCTGAGCTATGCGGTGCTGCAGTGTTATTAGCGGGGATGCAGCTGCAAAGGGGCTCTTGAAATTCCCTGCCAGCAATCGCTGCTGCATTCCACTCGGCTATCGTGGCTGTGCCGATGGCCAGAGGCCGCTGATGCTGCCTGCGGAGACGCATCCCTCTTGTCCCAGTGCTGGCAGTGCTGTCCCACGGGGCTGGTGGTCCCCGCTCTGCCCTGTGCCTGAATCCCTGCTGTCAGCGTGTGGGCCCCAGAGCTTGGCTTTTGGAGCTGGCACAGCCTCATGGAGCCCAACACCTCTGGATACCTTTCATTTCCCTGTCTTTCAGTGCCATCAGATGTCCTCTGGCTCGTTTTCATAGGGACTGACGCAGAAGTGCCTGGCCCGTCTCCATCCCCTCTGCAGCCCGGGCGGTGGCACTTGGCTGCAGCCCTGCCCTGCCTCTCCGCTGCCCCGCGCTCCTCTGCTGGGCCTGACAGCTCTGATTTCTTTCTCCAGGTAAAAGATCAGGAGGTTTTTGACAGCTGCCTTTGCTATTATTCTTCTCCTAATGCTGTTGTTTTGTGTTACTGTCAAATCACATCTTATTCAAGTTCTTCCCATCCTGTCGGTGGCAGACGAGGAGCGTGAGGGGCTGCATAATCTCCCGGTCCTGGCTGGGGAAATTGCCTTTTATTATTGATAAGGCAGCACTGCCTTTGGAGGACGCGACTTTGCTGTGTGATGGAGCGGGAGAGCAGCGTCCTTGGCTCTGCCGGTGCTGCGGTGCCGGTGGGTGCTCGCGGGGAGGGAGCCTACGTCAACGGAGCAGAGCCAGGAGCTGCCAGGGCGAGGTGGGGACGATGCTCTTGGCGAGTACCTCTTCTAGAGAGCCACGGGAAATGGGCTGATCCTGCTCAGCTCCACCAGGGGAGGTTCAGGTTGGATATCAGAAAAAAATTCTTCACAGAAAGAGTCATCAGGCACTGGAACAGCTGCCCAGGGAGGGGGTGGAGTCGCTTTCCCTGGAGGTGTTTAAGGAAAGGGTTGATGAAGTGCTTAGGAACATGGTTTAAGGGAGTGTTAGGTACGGTTGGACTCAATGATCCAGTGGGTCCTTTCCAACCTGATGATTCTATGATTCTATGCTCCGAGCATCCCAGCTGCTCCTCCTGGATCCTAGAGGGGAGCAGAGCATTCATCTCCTTCCTTTTTTCTCGCTCCTAGTGTGGAAAGGTTACCTAGCACCCACAGGTGTGCATCCACCTTGGCTCAAACAGCAGCCCCGCGAGGACCAGGCCTCAGAGAGGAAAAATGCACTGTCCTGACTTATTTGAGCTGCTCCCCTGTGAGCAGCCAGGGGATGGTGCGTGTCCATGTCCGTGCTCCTGCCCCACGCAATCCCCTCAGGTCCCAGTAAAGCGTCTGGGGGAAAGAAATCTAGGCCATCGCAAAAATCTCTCTTTCCGCACATTAAATATTTATCCGTGTTTACAGGCTGTTCCAGCTCCCGGCTGCAGAGGAGCAGCAGCGATGCCGGAGCGACACGCGGGCAGGCGCACGTGTCCACGAGCGAAGGCGCAGGTGGGACGGAGGCGGCAGACGGCCCCTCGGTGGTGTCTGAACTGGGCGTGGGGATCCCCGACCCACGTGCCATGGCTCTGCCGCTGCGTTCTCAGGGTCCCGGCAACGCTGAGGTTTGCTCCTGCCCCAAAGCAACACTGATTAATGGCCTGATGGCCAACTGGTTCTGGGAGCTGGAGGTGGAGGACCAGGTGGGGAGCGCTGGCCGGGAAGGAAACGTGCATGGAGAAGGACACTGGTTCCCCGAGAGCCGATATCCCGTTTCCAGGGTGGGTTTTGATCTGCTGATGAGCTCCGGTTACGCTTTGCTCTGTGAACAGTTGCACCTTTGGAAAGCAACTGACACTTCCCACGGCTTGCTAAAAATTCCTTGGCACCGGAGCAATTCCTTGGGCTTTGTTCAGCTGGCGGGAGCTGTTTCTGCTGGCAAAGCGCCGTACAAAAACGAGGTGCTTTTTGGGGCTGGTGGCTGGAGAAGCAGAGATCCAGCTCCGGGGTGTGGGAAGGGGCAGCTCGGAGAGCCGGGGGCTCCGGGAATGGGACAGGGGGTGCATGGGGGATGCAGGGAGTGTCTGTGTCTTCCCAAGCAGGTTTAATCCTTGGGTATAGCAAACGCTTCTCTGCTCCATCACCTCTCTCCAAGGCAGCCACGTGGAGACCTCCTGCCCGCAGTGGGCACGGGGCCGGCACAGCTCCGAGCCCCACGTGGATCCCACATCCAGGGTGGGCCATATCCTGGCGATGCTACAAGCAGCATCGGGTTCTGCTGGCAGCATCCTGTGGTGATGGATGGGGATGGGACCTGCAGAGTCAGCACCAGCCCAGCGAACGCTCTTCTGCGCTCGTTGGAAGCCACCGTAGCAAGCAGTGCCTTTTTGCTGATAAATCTTGTTTTTAAATTAGCCGGATGTCAAGCTGGTAAATAATGCATCTTATATGAGAAGAACGCTCGGAGCCAGGCTGGAACAAAGAGCCGGAGCTGCAGGTACGGCAGGTCCTGTGCGGCAGGAAGAGCGAGCGGTGCTGGGAAGCAGGTTGCCTCCTCGACTTGCCTTCCAAATCGCTTCTTAAAATTCTTATTTCCCACAACATATCCGGTGAGCTTTTTGCAGAAGCATAAATCCGGGAGTAGCTTTGATGGGAGCAGAGAGGTTTTAGGTGTGTGAACTCAGTGAGCAGCGAGGAAAGCAGGAGGCTCTGGAGGGATCAGCCCCGGGGAAGGTCTCTCCCTCCTTTCAGCAGCGTGTGCAGCCACGCCAGAGCCATCCCGGTGGGTGCCTCGCTCCAGAGCCCTGCAAACAGCTTCCCTGAGCCACTTACCACTGAGATTCAAGTAGAACAGATTGTTAATTACTATTAACAATCCCAGGAGCTATGCAGTACTGTGTGCCGCCTGCCTGCCTGGAACAGATGGGGCTGAAGCTCCTCGAGGTCTTGGATGCAGGTGGTTTTGCCCTGGATAAACCCCCCCGTGGCCCCCAGCTGCTTCCCGAGGGAGCCCAGTCCCAATGGGAGGTGCTGGGCAGGGCTGTGCCAAGCGCCGGAGCCCTCACTGCTGTGATCTGAAGGGCAAGAGCATCACCGCGCCTTGGCTGTGCGGCCTTGGCTCGTGCAAAGGGCTGTGATGGGAGCCGTTTGTGGCACCTCTGTGCCCTGAAACCGCCCTCTTTGCTTTCCAGCAGACACCCAGGTTGCTTCGGGCACACGCGGCCGCAGAGCAGAGCCAGCAGGTGAAGGAATCGAAGTCATGAACGTGGCTTGGACTCAGGAGTGGCTGAAGCCCTATGGAGAGCAGGAGAGCAACCCTGGGGCACATCCGTGAGTCCTGTCCTGCTGGGGTGCCCTCATTCTCCCCACGGCAGCACCGTCGGGAATACGCGGGCGCAGGGCTGGGCTGGGCTCGGTGTTGGGTGGCAAATGCATGCGGTGCTCGGTAGGAACCGTGCTGTTCCAGGAAGGCTGGCAATGGGCGTTCAGGCCATCCGCAGAGCTGCTGCCCACATCTGAGCAGGCTGTGTGGAGGAGAGTCGATCGGTGATGAATTATGAGCTGCTATTGGAAGCAATTGCTGAACAGCAAAGCGCCGTGAGGCCGTGCAGAGGAGCCTACGGGGTGGATGGGTGAGCAGTGCGATAGACTCCCTCAGTACTCTTAAACGGGCAGGGAGCAGCTAAATAAAAATCTAGGTGGTTTCCAGGAATAAACAAAATGGAATTATCGAGGAGCTTGTGCTCTGTTGTTAAGAATTAAGCATTTCACTGAGGGGACGCAGCTGCCCAGCATCCTGCTTGGCCGCGTCTCCTCGCCACCAGCCTGGCGGCTGTGGGCATTCTGTGCCTTCCAGGGGCGCGGGGGGGGACATAGCCCCCACTGCGGTGCTGGGATCCTGCCCGGCCAGCGCAGGGGCTCGTGGCTTGGCTGAGCATCGAGAAGAGGAGAAGCGGTGCTCAGCCTCGTGGTGCCCATCCAGCCACCGCTGCTGGTTCAGCTTAACCTCTGAAGACCATTTCCCACAAAGGTAATTTTCTGCTTCTCTACCTCAATTCTATTTGTCTTTTAGAGGATAATTGGCATCACTTCAGTGTTCTTTTATGCCCGACTAATTGCACCTTGTTTCAGGAGTGAAAGTTAATGCCTCTCCATTTGGGTTAGCAGCAATTTATGATTAAGGCCAAGCAGTGCCGCTGCCTGCATGGCTTGAGACACACTGCTTGCACGGTGCAAAGAGTTCCCATTTGATGTTTGAGCTGCTCCTGGCTGCAGACGGTGCTTGGAAACACCATTTTCGAGGCCTCATTTCAGAGGCTGCTCATCAGGCATCAGCGACTTTGATAGCGTCAAGGACTAGAAAGTAAATACTTCCACTATAAATCTTGTCTGCTTTAAAGTAGGTTATATTTTCAAAGTACTTTAGTTCTTAGGAATTTAATATTGCCATGTCAATTGTAAGACAAGTAATTGGATGGGGAGAAGGTTGTTACTGGAACCTGAGATTAAAGGCAGGATTTGAGACGTGGTGTAGCGTGCGGGTGGGTGTTTTTGTTCACTGCAAATACGACTCTGGGGGTTTCGCAGGCAGCGTTTCTGTTTGAAGCCGGCCCTGCTGCTCCATGCGGTTTGCCGCGCCGTGTCCTGCTGCGGCTGGAACACAAGGTGACTTGTGGACCTGACAATAGGAAGAGAACGCCGTTTCTCACTGAAGCAGCCGTGCAGCAAAGCACTTGCATGAGGTTTCTCCAGCATCGCCTCCCCCCGGCGCCCCAAAAGGCTCAAAGTAGGGCAGTGAGGGGCAGAACCTCTGTCCAGGAGCGGTGTGTTCATGCAAGAGAAGCTCCAGACCTGTGTTTAATCCTCCCCGTGGGTGGGTCGCTTTAATCTCGCCAAGCAGTTTATGTTTTAGGGTATTAAAAGCACCTTGTGCCCACACTGGGAGAGACCCGGGCTGCTCCCAGGGAAGCCTCCACCTCCCTGCTGCCCTCCCTTTCCCGCTCCTGCCTGCGGCTGGAGTTTCCCACATCCCATGAGCAGCAGTTTCCCTGTCTGTCCTTTTCCAGATCACACCTGCAGCAGCGTGAGCCGGCCGCCGGCTCTTGGGGTGAGCAGGAGCGGCTGAACCCCGACTGTCCCTGCCAGGCGCTTGGCTGCTGCTCCCCAGAGCCCGGCAGCGGGAATGTGGCTTTCTCAAAGGTGCGAAGTGATGCCAGCAAAGTCCCAGAGCTCCGGGAATTGCATGCCTGCTGCCGTGTTCCCACTGGAGGAAGCCAAGCGCTGATCCTGCAGGTCTGTGATCTGATGCCCCTCTGCCCACCCGGGTTGAGCCGGGAGCAAACGGGCTTGGTTTAACGACAGGGCTTTAATATTTCCAGTCCTGACCTTCCTGCAGAACAGCGGCTGCCGGGCAGGTGAGCAGGCTGGACGTGCCTAATGGAGATGGATAGCGGATCGGCTTCTCTGTCTTAATTTGCTTATGACCTAGAGAATTAGCGGAGAGGCTCTGTTCTCCTGCAAGCTCAGGGCTCCTCGGGGAGGCAGTGGTATTTGCTAACCTTTCCCTGGCTCACTTTACATAATCGCACACTCCTCCAAACGTCCGCAGCGTGACTGGCTCATCCCTGCTCCTTCCTCCTGACGGGTATTTCCCTTGTTAAGTTTCAAGAATATTGCTCAGCGAGGAAAGGTGCTGCGTCCCTCCTGCCTCTTCCTCCGGCGGCTCTTCTTAGCTGTGCCATCGGTTCACGGATTCGAAGGGAGGCACTTTGTTTCTTCAAGGTCTCCAAGGATTTCCTGTATCCGTGAGCCCAGAGAGAAAAGAAAAACAACCTGAAAGCTGCCTGCCAGCCTGCTCGTGCGATGCACTGACTCTCTTCAAAACGCATTGTGAGGCTGCCGAGGAGAAGGGACTTCTGTTCGGAGGGCGTTGCTGAAGGCAAGCGAGGCAAATCGGCACAGTGATGCGCTGAGCACCAGGCAGGATGCTCACCATCCAAATGAACAACCCAATAACACAAATATCCCAGATAGCCAGGGAGCTGGTGCTGGGGTCTTGCTGATAAAAATGACTTCTGGCTTCACTTCTGAGAGGAGCTTGAAAGTTCCCCATGGCATTCCAGAAACGCTGGTTTTAGAGTAATAAACAAGGAATAAAGGAGGGCCACAAAGATGATTGGGGGGCTGGAGCACCTTCCTTATGAGGACAGGCTGAGAGAGTTGGAGTTGTTCAGTCTGGAGAAGAGAAGGCTCCGAGGAGACCTTAGAGTGACCTTCCAGTGCCTGAAAGGGCTACAGGAAAGCTGGAGAGGGGCTATTCACAAAGGCTTGTGGGGACAGGATGAGGGGGAATGGGTACAAACTGGAGAGGGGCAGATTTAGACTGGACATTAGGAAGAATTTCTTCACCATGAGAGTGGTGAGACACTGGCTCAGGTTGCCCAGGAAGCTGTGGCTGCCCCATCCCTGGAGGTGTTCCAGGCCAGGTTGGATGGGCCTTGGGCAGCCTGAGCCAGTGAGAGGTGTCCCTGCCCATGGTGGGGAGGTTGGAACTGGATGATCTTTAAGGTCCCTTCCAACCCAAAATATTCTATGAATTTTCTGCAAGCTCACAATATTCCTTAGGCTAAGGTTCAGCCACCACGAGGGCATCTCAGCCCAGTAAATGACCTAAGAAGAAGTGAGTGAGGGTTGCGGCTCTGGGAGCAGCAAGCGCACACCCTAAAGGCAAAGCCCAGCAGGAGCCAGAGGTGTCCGGATGCTTCGGGCCATCAGTCACCCTCTGGGCACAGTGGAAAGGAGCCCAGTGGCCGGAGCTGCCCACGAGGCAAACAGGGCTGGTGGCCACAGGGGATTCCTGGCACCTCCTGGGATGCTGCCAGGGCTTTTGCCCTTGGATGCTCCGAGGGAAACGAGGAAACCACAGCCAGTGATTCCCTCTGCAAAGGCCAGCCCAAAGAGCTCCTCCTTGCTGCCAGTGGCGCGTGGCCAGGGCGGGGATATCCTGAGCTGGGCGCGATGGCCTCACACGTGAGGCACCAACCATGGGCGTCACAGAGCCCTGACACCCCCCCTGCTCCCGCTGCCAGCGGCACAGCTCAAGAGCTTGAGGAAAAGTGCTGGGGAAGCTCTTTCCTAGGATTTGACATTGAAAAATGACCTTTAGGAACATCTGAAAAGGTTTGTACTGTTCATCTTGAGGACAAACCCCATGGCTTTCAAGGCTGAGTGCCGTTGCTGCGTTTGTTTCAACATACGGGATTTGGGTTTGGTTTTTTTAATAAGAGACTTAACCTTTTGCATGTTTGATTTCAAGCGCTGCTCAAATACCTTGCCAGGAAAAATAATGTCCCTGCTCAGCTGAGTGTAAGCAGGTGGTGCTGAGATTGCCTGAATTATGTTGAGTACCTTTGGTAATTCAAGACTGAACCTCAGCTGGGCCAGAACGGCAGTTACCCAGCTGGAAAAGAAGTGGAATCTCCTAATCTGCAGTCATGGGACCAGGAATCCAGGCTGGATTGTAGCTCCTCAATTGTTAGGGCATGACTTCACGTTCCCAGGCTGTGCAGGTGAATGCACAGCTGGAGGGCAGAAACTGCCGTGCCTGCATAAATCGGAAAGTAAATAAAGCCTTGTTCTAAGCTATTCCTGGTTTGTGCTTTGCAGAAGCCGTGCCCACACCATCACGGGTTCCAACAGAGCCACAGACCCCTCCTGCTGACACCGGAGTTACACCGGAGCCACAGACCCCTCCTGCTGCGGGCGCTCCTGGGGCTGAACGCATGCGCGGGAGCTGAGCCCGTGGCTCTGCGGGTCTGTGGGTCGTTTGCTGCCCGTGCACGGTTTCCTCTGCACAGCCGTCGAGAGCCTCCCATCCCACGGTGCCTCGGCACAGCAGCCCAGAGGATGCCGCAGCCCTGATAATGAGGATGGTGATGCAGCGAGGAAGGCTGGTAGGCATCGGCACTCTGTCCCGGCTTCCGTTGCTTGGGCTTTTTTACCCGCTAATCAGCCAGGTATTATTCTGCAGTGAGTTCAATCCCGTCTCTCTGAGAGGGCTGTCTGGCACCCAGCAAGAGGACAAAGTGGGTGATTACTTTTTGTGCTCTCAGAGATAAGGAGCTTGAGAGAGGCGCGCGGCCTCACCGAGAAAGGATGAAGCCATTCATAGGCTGAAGTTAAAAGAGTGTGAAGAAAGATAAGGAGCTAAAATGAGAATAAAATGAAGGTAGCAGACCGGCCCAGACAAGTAATCAACAGAAATTCATAAGCTTGTCAGGCACAGGCGATGGGAGTGGAGTCAGGAGCCCAGAAAGTAGAATGGGATTGCTAGTACTGAACCAGAGCAAATTGAAATTAATTCTTCTCCATGTGTTTTTGCAGAAGCGGGAGCTGCTGCCCGTCCACCGTGAGGCAGAGACCTGCATCACTTCTTGGTGCAGAAAGGCCCTGCCCAACGCCCTGGTGCCCATTGACCGGTGCCGCTGCGAGGAGCTGCAGGACGCGGTGGTGGAGAGGTGGCAGGTTGGAGCCCTCTGCCTCATCGGACCCACCAGGAGACTCCTTCCAAGCTGGTCCATAGCAAACCCTCCTCCAGGGATGCAGTGTTCTCCTCCGCGCTCCAGCCAGGTAGGACAAAACGATAAGAAATGAATTAACAAATGATGCTGCAGCGCTGAGCGGTGGCGCACAACAAAGCCCATCGTGCTCGGCATCGTAGGAGTGTGGTCTCAAGGGTTTCCAAGGATGAGTAGGGGTGTGGTCTCAAGGGTTTCCGAGGATGAGTAGGGGGTGGCAGCAATGTGGGAGGAGGGAAAGCGTGGCTGATGGCAATACCAACACCCGCAGAGCCCGGCGGATCGTGCTGGCTCCCACTCCCCTCCAAAGCAGCTCTCTGTTCCCTACAGCAAAGCCCCTTTGTTTTGCACCCGTTGGGTGAGTGCTGCATAAACAGAGATGCTGAACGGAGTTGATCCAATCTGCCACCATCACCTGATAGGACAGGCGTGGGAGTGTGCGTCCCTCAGCCTCCCCGCTGACCCAACGCTCCCCTCGCCTCCGGCAGGCATCAATCCATTCCCCCGACAGCGCCGTTGCTGTGATGAGCTGCCGTTAACTGGTGTTTTCAATTCTACAGCTTCTTGCTATTAAAAGCCCCTAATTAAGGTAATTTGAACAAAGACATTTGCCTTGAAATCAGTACGTATTTCAATAAGGTATTTTAATTTTCAGGCGAAAGTTGTTAGCTATTGATAGCGTGCTAGTGGTGGCAGGGAAGTGTTTATAGAGTCAACTCTACAGAGTATAGAGAACTCTTTATAGAGTACTTATGATACTCATTTCTTTTTTAATCCCTTTCTGTCTGCTGAGCACATGTCAGACTTGCAGGGAACGGCAGAGCAGCCCCCCAGGTGAGCCAGCATGGAGCTGTGGGGAGCTGAGCCACGCCGCGGCCAAGTGCTGCGTTTGTGGTGGCTGGGATCCTGCTGGCAGGGATCATGGGAGGGCTCTTACAGAGGTCCAGCTTGGTCAAGGCACTGCGGTGACCTCCTACAGCATGAGCTTGAGTGGCTTCAGATCTCTCTAAAATGCTAAAGAGAGAAGTTCTGGCTCTGGGAATTGATTTCTCACTTTGCCCATGTCAAAGGCTGCCCGAAATAGCTGCTGTCAGCATCCACATTAATGCGTACTGGCACTGGTGATGGGGCGGGAGGTGGGAAGGGGCTGGCTGCCTCTCCTGCCCTCGTCTTCTCCTGCAGAAGGAGCCGGAGCATCTCATGATGTTTCCCACTCCACGCTCATCCCTAGCACCTCTGTCCTGCTGCGTGGGGCCGTGGGAAATCGCCCAGCAGCTTTGCCACGCTCCTGCTTTAGACCCAGAAACCGCCTTCTTTTCCCCAGGCGGCATCTTTGGGAAGAGTTTTGCCCCTGACGTCCCCGTGAAGGCTGGTGTCCCCCTAGAGCCGCCAGCCTGGGAGGTGCCCACGCTGCTGCTGGGCAAGGGGAGGGAGGCATCGCCCACGTCCCGGTGCCGGGGACCCAGTGTCACTCCGGTTCACCCAGCAGCGACACAAACACGACGCGCCCAGCCTCGGGGTGCCAGCAGCCCTTTGGTTCCCAGGTTTAAAAATAGTTACCGGCTTTGTAAACAGCTTTGCACAGAACATGACTTAAAACTTGTTTTTCATCCCCTCTGTGTTCCTCGTGGGAATGAACGCTCTTATCTCTTCCTTTCTGTGCTGGCTTTACTGCAGGAGAGGCACACGAACGATACGGCACATGCACAGCCAGCTTCGCGTCAAGGCAATGATCTATTCATTTATTTCTACGTCTACAATGCTCCAAGTTCTTCAGCAGCTCCAAGAGGAAGCAGCAGCTCAGCAGCCACCAGAGAATCGCTCGGAGCCTCTTACCTACCAGGCAGTAGCTTTCAAAAAAAAAATCTGCTTACCAAGGACTGGCTTTGGCTCTTTCTCAAGAGCTCCTTCCAAATCCAAGGTCTGTCTGGCAGTCTCCACGCTAATAAACACTCGCGCATTAGTAGTTGTGGAGTTTTCATCTTCTGCTGAGGAGGTATGAATTATGCAGCAGGGGAGAGCGTGAGTTAGTGGTGTGTAAATCACTCGGTGGCACCAGCTCCCCTCGCCTGCAGGTACGCGGTGCAGAGCTGCGAGGAGCCCTGGGCTGCTCTGCCAACCTGACTCCGGCTGCCTGCAAGTCAGCACAAGGGCTCCTGCGCGGGTTTGTGCCGCGCGGGTTTGTGCCTCCCGGTTCCCAGGCGCTGGCTGGGAAGGCTGTGGGCATGTCTAGCTCTGCTTTCCCTGGGAAGGGCACGGCTGCCCTGCAGCTCCGTGCTGCCACGGAAAGCAGGCGCTGCCTTGACCCTTGCCATGCCACCCCGTGCCGGCTCCCAGGGTTCTCCCGACGAGAGGCTGATGATGAAATCCAGAGTCGCGCGGTTTTGCTGTAAGAAGGCGTTTTCTGTAATGCGCCAAATGCCTTTATTTCATCACTGCACACAAAAGCTCTCCAGGGATGGCTTGAACGTGGAAACAGGTTTGTGTTGGAGGAGCTGCCAGGCGCTGGCTGCTGGTGCCCTCACCCCCACACCACTGCCTTCCCCCGAGTGCTCAACTCCACTGCTGTTTTGCCTCTTTTTAAAGCTCTCAGCACGAAGCTGCAGTGTAAAGGTCTGTTATTTAGGATTTGACAGGCAGGAGGAGACTGTTAGAAGTCCAGTTGCAAATGAGATGTGGGAATACGGAGCTCTTGGCAGAAACCTTCCTCCTGCAGGGATGAGACGGGAGCAGGGAGAGCGGAGTCCTGCGCCCCAGGCTCTCCCCGGGGCCAAGGGACAGACTAACCAAATGAACTCCAGCAGCTTGCAGAGCTGTGCCACATCTCCCCAGTCCTGTTACACCGCTCACACCCACACACCTCTCCTGTTTTACCCACCCAGTAAATCCTGAAAGATTTGCTTTCTTCTTTTCCTTTTTGCTTTTCATCTGCAGCCCCTGAACAGCCTCCTGCCCAGCTGCTGCTCTGTGAGAGGTTTTCCCTTGTGTGATGTAGATTTTTTGAGTTTTCTACTCATTATTAGAAGGAATCTTCCCATGAAATAAATAATTCACGAGTGGCAGAGGTGGTGAGGAAACTGCTTTTACAGAGCAGCCCCGGCCACTGCCTCTAGGCTCCTGTGAGCTGAAGGAGAGAGTCACAAAGGAGCAACAGGCACACGGTGTCACACGGTTGTATTTTCCCGTAGCAGCACTATGATCTACGAGCTGTAACAGCAGATCTTTCCAAAGCAGCTATAATCACTCATAAATATTTATGGTGCTTAATCATGAGGCAGCAATGGTGCAGAAGCAATAATCCCTGACGCAGCTGCAATGTCCTGAGCGCAGCCAGGACGGCTCTGTTACTTGTCCAGCATAGGGGATCCTCCTGCTTTCCTGCTCCTCGTCCTTCCCACAGCTGCTGGGTGTGGGGGAACACTTGGAGTAAGGACCATGTGTGTGAGAGCGAGAGCAAGGTTACGAGAGTAAGGCGCTAGCTTTGTTGCAACCAAACAGAATTGCAGCTTTCATCTTGCTTCTTCTCCTCTGGTCCTGGTGAAAGGGACTCTGTGCATGAAGAGGTATTGATAGCGGCGCCTCCAGGGCTTTAGGGCTCCTTCACAAGGGCTCAAAGCTGCACATGGGTGCTTGCACGGCCCTGCAGCTCCTGAAAACGCGGTTGCGCATCAGTTACGCGCAGCAGCAGGGCTGCACGGGTCCTCCTCCCGCGTTGGGATCAGCCTTGCAGTGCGCTGATGACTGAGGTGAAACCTCTCGGCTGGAGCGGCAGCTGAGGAGTTTGGCAGCACCGAGGATGTTCTGGTAGGTATTCAAGTTGGGCAAGTGCTTTAGGGCTTTCCACAGTCACCAGTGTGCACATGGTACCCCTTCCCTCTGCTGCTCTCTAAGCATGATGTGCCCGGTGTGGAAGAGCAGCAAGTTCCTCTCCTGCCTCCTCTCCCCCAGAGTCATTCCTGGGAGTTCGTGCCAGTGCCAGCAGTGCTGCCTCACATTCTGTGTGCTTTCCACACAAGTTACTGTCCTTGGCTTTCGAGAGCCGTGCAGCCAGCAGCAAATCCTTGCCCGTTCTGAGGTACTGGAAGCCCTGCCTCTGCGAAAGGCTCGGTCCCCATCAGCCGGGACACTTGGTGATGGACAAGGTGCTCCATTCACCTTGCCTCGCTCAGCCTTGTCTCCCAACGAACAAGCCCTGCCGCCTGCCTGGCTGTCGGTTCCCATTAGCCCGCTGCTCCCCGCTGCTCCATTTTCCCGTGCAGGTCAATCCTCTGAACCCGATTCGCGGCACCAGGCAGCACCCGACGTGAACCTGCAGTTAATTACACATTCTTGCTGAAAATAATTGAGTAGCCTGAGTTCTGCTCGCTGTAATTGCATCCTAATGAATTTATGTGTCAACTTGTTACGTGCAGCTTTGGTGTGTTCTGTAAATTGAGTTCATCGTTCAGTCTCCGAGCGCCAGAGGCACGGGGACTCCGCAGCTGACTTCCCAAGCTGAGAAGGATGCAGAGCAGTCGCCAGTGGTCCCTGCTCCTCAGCAGCTCCATCCAGCCAAGAAGGATGCAGAGCAGTCACCAGTGGTCCCTGCTCCTCAGCAGCCCCATCCAGCCAAGAAGGATGCAGAGCAGTCGCCAGTGGTCCCCGCTCCTCAGCAGCTCCATCCAGCTGAGAAGGATGCAGAGCAGTCACCAGTGGTCCCTGCTCCTCAGCAGCTCCATCCAGGCACAGGTCCTCGATGAACAAAGCCAGGGCAGCAAAGGTATGGGCGGTATAAACAGCAGAGCAAGCTGGGCAGCCCCAGCGGGACAGAGTGGGCTCCTCACTATGGGCTCGTCCTTGTCCCCAGTGCTTGGCCAAGAGGAGGGCTTTGTTCCAGACCCTGCCAGGGCCAGATTTGGGCTCTGCTGGGCAATCAGCAGGATGTGCTGCCCTCCAGCACCTGGGAGGGGCTTCTCAACAGCCAGAGGATGCGCTACAGAAGCGGGAATTAACCCAGAAGACACAACTGTGTGATCCCAGTGATTTCAGTGAGAGATGCAAGCAAACATTGCCCTTCGTTATTGTTGCCTCCAGGAAAGCTGGGAAAGGGGCTCTTGATCAAAGGATGCGGGGACAGGATGAGGGGGAACGGTTGTCAGCTGAAAGAGGAGAGATTGAGGTGAGATCTTAGAAAGAAATGTTTTGCTGTGAGGGTGGGGAGGCCCTGGCCCAGGTTGCCCAGAGCAGTGGTGGCTGCCCCATCCCTGGAGGAGTTCCAGGCCAGGTTGGATGGGGCTTGGAGCCCCTGATCCAGTGGGAGGTGTCCCTGCCCATGGCAGGGGTGGGACTGGATAGGCTTTGAGGTCCCTTCCAACCCAACCCATTCCATGATTCTATGATTGAACCAGCCCAGAACCCTGCCTGTGCTCCATGAAGGAAAGGGCGGCTTGGGCAAAAGTCACCGAAACAACACCGTGCTCCACAAACAGCTCTTTGCAGAACATTGCTAATTGTCATTGTTCTTCATGTTTGCTACCAAAATACCAGCTACAGCTCCCCTACAAAGCTGTGCATGTTAGTTAACCTCATTAAATCCTAAAGGATTAGTCAGCTGTTCCTCAACCACAGAACTGTCAGGAAACATCTAAAGCTCAAAGTTATGCGGCCTGGAAAGTGATTTTCTAATATGCAAACTTCAAAGGAGTTTTGAAATCCTGCAGAGTAAGGGAGACAGACTAACGCTAATCCACCGGAGTGCTGCTTAATGGCCTGTTTAATTTTTGTCTAGATAGGTCTTTCTAAGCAGCAGAATACGAAGGCTGCCTTGCGATGAGCAGGGCTTCGCTTCACCGTCTTGGGGGCTCACGGCACGACGATCTCCTCGTCTCCGTAGGATGGGTCTTTGTGCTGCCGGCGCTGGGGCATGGGGAGAAGCACTGGAACATGCAGGCATCGTTGTCCTCCCTGAAAGCTCTGGGGAGCCCTGACTTTGTGGTCGGAGGAGATTAACGCCATGGGGCTGGGTGTTGCCGCATGGCTTCACTCCTCAAGCTGCAGCGGGATGCACTGGAGGAGCTGCCCATGCACCATACGGCATAGGGAGCTCATCATCACCCAGGCTTGGCATAGGGAGCTCATCATCACCCAGGCTTGGAGGGACCGCCCTTACTCGAATAAATAACGCTGTTAACTGTGAAGTAATGAAAGAATTAAATACTGTGTTTTGAGAGCATGAAGCACCAAAACCCACAAATTAATTAAGCTCCACAGCCCCCCTGTGAGATGCAAAGGTAATTGCTCTGTTCATGGTGCATGTGGGAAAACAGAGAAAGGGATGTGTCGTGGCGGTAGAGCCTCTGGAATGTAAGAGCAGAAGCACGAGAGGCACTTCAGGCCTGAGAAGCCCCTCCTGCATCTCCTGTGGCTGGCAGGGAGCTCTTGCATAGTCCTGGCTTGTGCCGAGCCAGGACAGGGATCCCTTCCCGCTGTCACCCGCTCTGCCCCTGCGGCGTTGGCCACACTCTGCCGAGGCACTCAGAGGCAGCAGTGAATCCTGGGTTCCTCACTCATAAGTGTTGGAGGATGTCGGTGGAGATATCCAGCAGTGGCAAACAGCGAGCCAGACTGAATAATGCATCTGCTCGTGTGTTATCAGTAGAGAAACCTGTTAGTAATAAAAATACATGAGGAGAAGCAAGGCAACGTGAATGATTTATTGGATGAGGGCATCCTCTAGGATACCCACATCTCTGCCGCTCAGGCTGGCCCAGTGTGAGGGGAGAGGAGGAGCGCTTCCCGGCTGTAAGACTGTTGGTGTATCTGTTGCTTGGGGAGCGCTCCTCCTCTCCAGCGTGCTGCTCTTGCAGCATCTCTGAGGCTCAGCTCTGCAGCCTTGCAGCATTTGTACCACCTCACCACTGCATCCCTTGTCTTTGTGCCTTTGGTGAGTCCCTGAGGTACTTCTGCACATCATTCCTATATCTTATTTCATTTCCCTGAAAGCAAAAGGCACCATGTCGTGCTCTGGAGACCAGCGGCAGACCCTGGCATTGGGATGTGATGGTCTTTTCCAACCTAAATGATTCTATAATACTATGATTCCCGACCCTTGTTGATAACAGACAGCATCTCAGCCCGCAGGGAATCTCCACCACCAGGTCACCCTCTTTGTTCTTTTCTTTTTCAGTGGAACTGGCTGTGAAGGCTGACACAGAAACACAGAGAAGCACGTACTCCACCACACCGTCCTTCCCAGCGAGGTCGAGCCGAGCTGTGGAAGTTGGGAATTGGTATCTGTAAAACAGATCCATCAGCAAAGAAAGAAGAGCCCCTGCTTTCTGAGAGGGGAAATTAATTTTGACATCTTAATTATAAGTCGGAGGAGAGGTTGGTACTGGAATTGTGAGCTTTGAAGATTATTACACCGTCATTATTCATTAATGACTACAAAAGGAATGAGCTCTAAATGATAATGGTAAAGTATAATGGCAAACCTATGAAGCTCCTATTATATCCCATTTACTCCAAGTCAGTCCTTTGCTATTAACTCGATAACGGAAACCAGAAGCGCTAATCAGGTTCTGGTCTACAGTGACAGGTGCTGCTGTGTAAACACTGCCAGGAAAAAAGGAGATTAGAAACTCTGTCTCCTTGTGTTTTAAACAATAGCTTTAAACCCAAATGAAAATAGAACAGGGCTTCCAGAACGGTGGATGTGATAATGTGGGGGTGGTATTTTTGTCTGACTGACATGGCTGGGCATAAAGAAGGAGGGAGAAAAAAAGAGAACTCGGAGAGAATTGTCTGACCAGCGCTCTTCCAGGAATGGTGACGTTTGTAAATGACCGCTGGATCTGAGATGGCCCCTTAGCCATGCCAAAAGCCACGGGGAAATGGAGAAACTTGATCCAGAGAGCGAGCACGGTGCTGAGGAGAGGTGACAATTTCTGAGTCAGTGGGCGCTCAGCCAGTGCCCCTCACAGCGACATTGCCATGGTAGCCGTGGCAAATAAGGAGATCTTTATCTCCGGAGCGCGGGGAGGTCCTGGCAAGCAGCATCAGCCACTTGCAGCCCCGCTCTGAGGGGTGGGAAGGGGCTGGGACGGGGTCCCCTTGGCCTGTGGGAGCACCCACATGGGAGCTGGATCCTGAGAGCACCAAAGCGCAGCAGCAAGCCCCTGCACTCCATGCTGGAGCTGTGCTCGCCCCTGGCGAGGGCCTGGCTGGAGTAACCCCTGGGGTCCTTTTTCCACCACCTTGGGCTCCTGAGGAGCAAAACAGAGGGGCCAGAATTCTCCCTGCAGATCCCCTCCAAACTGAGGAATCCTTTTGCCAAGACCTTCATCCGTAGAAGCGATACCTGGATGACCTCCCTCGAGGTGAATCCTGTTCTGTCAGAGTGAGTTACTCGATTTCTAGTACTAAAATGCAAATTCACTTAAGCCCCCAGTAAGGAGCTTATTTCAATACGAGCTGTAATTACTGCTGTGGCTGTAAGGAAAGCTTTCTTTAAAACTTTTATCAAAGTTATTTTGTGTTATTATTGCTTTCTGTGAAGTGCTTGGTTCCAAACAGCAAATAATTCTGCACTTATCTCGGCTCCTTTGATAACGTTTGTCATGACAGATCTACTGAGACTCTAACTACATTATTAACATTAGAAAAGGAAGAATGGGGACAGTAATTTCTAAATAAGTCTGTAAAAACCCTGGCAAGCCATTGCTGCTGCTTAAATACTAATCATGGAAAGACAAGATATGTATTAGCATGCAGCTTTGTACAGAGGAATGTAACCAGATATGAATTATTGTGCTGCTATGAATAATGAACCCAACAACCCTTCTTCAGCCCGGCGAGGTTTATTTGCTCAGATGAGGCTTTCTGAAATGTTCCTGCAGTTGGAAGAGATCCAGTTGGGTTGGTCCGAAAACGCACCTCAGACACCGGGGAGCGACCCCCGGAGAAGGCTGAGAACACAGAGCAGGCAGCTGGTTCTTCTTCCCCGGGCTGGAGAGGTAGGAGCTGTATTTTCCTGGTCCAAACAACTCACTGCTCCTCCTTCGCCCTATTTTCTAGAAACAAAAAGAGTTGTCAGTGTGTTGTTGTAGCTGAACCCCGCTCTCCTCCCTGACGGCTCCTCTTTCAGGAGGATCGGTGTAACTGGAGAGGGCAGGACAGCACCTCACCCTCCCGCACTGGTTCAAATCTGCCTTCGCTGCTGTGACAGAGGCATTTTGTCCCTGACAGAGCAGATTGTGGCATGGCTTGCAAAGAACTACAGGGCTCTGGGGGGTCCCAAAGGCAGTGGAGTGGGCATCTGCTCTGAAGAAACTGGATTTTCCTGCTGCCTTTTCCAGTGAAGTTTGACCATATGGACACAAAGCATTTGTAGTGCTGCTCCATGAGCTTGGGCTGCTCCCCTTGTCTCCCCAGCTGCTCACACAGCCGATACCCAGTTAGAAGAGAGGAGGTGACTGGTGAAAGGAGCAGGAATCAAAGAGGAGCTAGGGATTACATTTATCAGGCAAAGACCGGGATAGGCTTTTGGGCCATGTCAGCTATGCCAAATCCCTGTGAACGGAGCTATAAAACTTGACATGGCTGCTACAGATATTTCAGATCCTGTTAAAGATTTAAAACCTCTGCCGGAGCTGAACCACTTACAGATGCTAACTCGGCTACTGGTGAAGCAGTCTGACGCCGGAGAGAAGGTTCAAGTGAGATTTTAGTTGGTGATGATCATGATGAAGCACACCCGGATGGAGAGAAATGGCGGAATTGATGAACATGGCAAAACACCAGCAAAACAAAAGCTCCTGCCGCTTCTGATAAATGATCTGAATAGTGTGGCAGTAGCTCAAACTGCAGTTGATTTGGTTTAGGTAAGCTCTTAAGAGGAAATGTTTGCAAAGTGTAATTCTGCTCCTACCAGTGATTATGGATTCACAGACAGAAAGTCCCCCCTCCAGTACGCAAGCAGACAAACAAACAAGCCTAGCTTGGAAGAGCAGGAAAACAATCCTTTGTCTCAATTTCTGAATCACCTGGTTCAAGTAAAAAGGCTCAAGCCCCAAGGTGGCAGTAGCCTAAACAACACAGCCTATGGAAGTGCTGCAAGGAGCAAGGATTTGCCCCAGCAAACCCATTGTGCAGCAGAGTTTGGAAGCGCTCAGATCTGAGGGCACACACTGCAAACTGCCTGGTCTATGCCAGTAAGTCCTGTCTGAGGAGGATAGTTGGTCTGCAGCACCCAGGAGGCAGGACTGCATCCTGCGGTCGGCACGGCGACTGCAGTTAAGGGATCCAGCAGCAGCCACTCACTCTCTGCACTGGTGCACGGGAAGGACTTCTGTTGTAGCAGAAAGCTAAAAGCCTTATAAAATGGTCCAAGTGCCTCAACCCAAGCGAATGGGGGACATTTCCCCTCAGGGATGCAGAAGGGAGAGCACCAAACGGTGGGGCCAGTGGAGGCCAGGTCAGTTCTCACCATTCTGTGCATTCATATCCTGCTTCTTGCCCCGTCTGCACCCACACCCTCCCTCCTGCATCCTTGCTGCCCAGACACCTCTGTCCTGCTTGCCTCGCCCAGCCGAGTCAGAGCATCCCGCTGGCTTTCTCCAGCCTTGATTTTTCCACTAAGCTCTAGATCTAGACTAAAACACTCCATTACTACTTTTAGGGCTCTAAATTCAATATGTAGGCTTCAAACTCATGCTTAGCTGTGATTCTGTACAACTGCGTGACTCAGTTCCCTGTCTGACCAGGCCTTTATCCCCACTTTGCATTCACAGGCATCTGCAGAGCTTGATCACATTGCACTGCAGACGTTCTGTGTGCAGCCCAGAGTGAGCGGCTGAGGGGTATTTGCATAGGCTGTTTCTTTATTCCCTTTGACAAGTCCTCTTAGCTCTTCTTGGTAACTCTCATACAGAAAGCTACAGCAGTCACCGGCCACATTTGCAGCAGGCAAATGTGGAGTGATCTCTGTGGTCACCTTCTTGTTGTTCTGGAAGTTCTGACTCTTAGAGAGGAGCTGCACAGGAAGGAGCAAAGGAGATGAGAAGTATTTGAGAGGACATTACCATGCACTGTGTCCATATCTGCGTCACAGCTGCTGAGGGAAATTATTCCCCTCTTTCAGCAGTGCCTTCTCTGTTCTTCTCTCTCCCTCTCTTTTTCTCTTCTTTGACAGCTTGAGGACACGTAAACACTGCTGTCGTTGTGCAAAGCGTGTACAGCACATGTCAGGGACAGACCTGTCAGTTGTCCAAGCTTTGAACCTGTTGACAGATGCGTGCGTCAAGCAAGCAAACCGTTTGGTGCCTTTTTGTCTCATGTTCTCTATTGCAGGGACCTACCTGTCCACAGCCTCTTGCCATGGTTGTTTCTTTTATTTTATGAGCACCAGGTTAAAGGAATATGTGGTGTTTCTGGTATGAAATATTGTTAAGCATGCAGCTGGGAAGTTCAGACATATAGAGGCTTTGACCTGAATTAATTAACTGTGAAGTCTTGGTCAAAACACAGTAAATTCCCAGTGCAATGCTCTGGTTGTTTGAAAAATACACATGATCATTTATCAGATGTTCCGCGCCTATCGTATGGGATGATCCTGAGTTAATATCTGCATTGCTCAAGGGCGGAAGGGGGACGGAGGGAGGAGAGAAGGCCATAGTGCTGTGTGGATGCTGTTGTTGCCGGAGCTGCTTCTCGTTTGTGTGCTGTTGCGATGCGTGTATTAAACACAGGCAGATTACTGGAGCAGCTTTGATCGGTGAGGCACTCATTGATACAGATCTACAGCCTGCCGGGGCTGATCCCTTTTCCCTTCCCAGGTGAGGAGTCCAGGCACTGGGGCTTAGTCAGCCCAGGCTGACACAGATCTCTGCTAAGACTTGGGTTTATTCTCTAAGCTTTTTTGGAGCTTGATGAAATTCCCTGGTAGGATCTGCTTGCATGGCAGCTTTTGCTCCTGCACAAGTTAATTTATGGCATGTTTAAAAGTTTGCCTTCAGATAACTTCATTGTAAGGTCACACAGTTTACAAAGAGACAGTTACGGATAAGTCTGTTCACAGAATAGCAAGTGGCTTTGAACCACTCTTATCCACCCGTGAAGTGTTTGTGCTTCCTTAGAGGCACGTAGCTTAATGAATAATTTGTTACACCGTCTTTGTGACGAGCTCTTGTGCTGGGGAGGAAGGCTGTGCCTCCTGTTCCTCCCTGGCAGCTATTCCTGTTTGGAGTTAGTGTGATGCAGTTGGTCATCACCACTGGTTCTCCCCAAGTAGTAGCGTTGTGGTCGGGTATCGCTGTGCGACAGCCGGAGCTCCCGTGTGCCCGGTCACCAGGAGGACAGGGAGTAACACGCTTCTACCTGTACAAACATCTGCACGTTGCTCTGTACCGGAGTATCCTGCTTTCCGCTCACCCTCACTGAGGATGGAATTGTCCTTATTTTACATGTGTATTTTGCCTCTGTCTGGATCTCTTCCCTTTGACCACAGCGCTGACGAATTGCATGCAGCATCCGCAGTTGCATCGCAAGGGTTGGGCACTGGGAGAAGGGCTTTGGAGAAGTCCAAATGAAACACCACCATTCCCTTTCTGTCCTCTCCAAGAAAGTGTGCCTTCACGCTCTAATTAAACAGCAGTTTGACATGTTTTTGCCGTTTTGATTGCCTTTGAACTTTGGCAGTGTGATAAACAAACATTTCTTCCCTGCCTACCGCGAAGTTGCACTGCCTCAAAGCAGTTTCTTCCCGTAGCTCTGATGCCGCAGAGCTCAGCACCCTGTTTTCATGGCATCTGTACCCGTGCCGATGCTGATAGCAGAGGGATGGCAGCTGCCACGGCCTGATGGGAGATGAACCGGAGGTGCTGGAGCACTGCTGACAGCCCACTGAGATTTCAATTGCTGGTGCCTGCACAACCCTTCACACCTCAGCAGGCTGAGGCTGGTGGTGGTGCAGATCACGTTCCTTCTGATCATAGTGAGGTGGTGCAGGCACTTCCCACGGCTGTGAGCTGCAAGGAGCGATCAGAAGGGAAGCAGGAGGAATGTTTATGTAGCATAAATGACAATTTAAATCGTCCATCAGTTCCCAAGCAGTTTGTGTTTCAAAAGTGAGACGTGTTGCGTGGGGCCGCCCCGATGACCAGCAAGGTCCATCTCTGAAGGGTGCAGCGACCCCAGCGGAGGTGACAGCAGGGACCCCCGGCCCCAAGGAGCCCCACGGGCTGTGGTCGCACATCCCTTGGGTTTGTATGTGCTGCCGGTGCACCCCCACCCAGCCTTGAAGAGGAGGCAGGCGGTCAGCGAGTGACGCAGGGAACGTAAATACATTCAGCGGTGTCTACTCTCTCAGAATACAATGAGACTGCAAGGTACCCGTGCAGCTCCAGCGAAGGATTATCGCTCCTGTGACGTACAACTAACTCACCCAACTCACTGGCGTTGCAGAGGTGGGAAGCTTCATAAAATTTACCAAAGATTAGGCAGCTTTTTTTTTTGGCTTTCAAATTTATATTAAAGCAGACTCTTAAAGACAGCAAGACTATCCCTGCAGGAACAGCAGCTTCATGACTTGCTTTTGTCGTTAGTGTCATTAGCCAGCACATCAAGCTCAGTCTTTCTGAAGCTGTGTAAACGCAGCGGGGACCTGGCTCCAAGGTTTGAAAGCCTCAGCCAGGGAAAAGAAGGAGTTATGTGCTCACAGACAAGCCTGCTCGTTAGGGGGGTGGATAACCCACTGACCCTGAAGCCAAGGGACACTCAGCTCCTCCTCGAGGTGTCCACGCTCTCTCTACACAATCGCTTCTATTCTCTGGAACGTCTACCACAGGCCACTGGCGGCGGCTCAGAAATTACAGATCATGTGCCGTGTGTCACAATTCATGTGCGAAATGTTGAAGGCTGGATTAAAATAATGTGACAGCGTAGCTTTTAATGTCCAGATCGTGAACACCACACAGCTCTCGGTCTTCTTGCTTCCATTCTGCAAGCATGAAAGAAAATTTATCTCCGGCAGCTTTTTTTTCCATGCCCGTTGGCAGGCAGCCCAACGCACCTCAGATGGCACCGAGCACAATGAGCTAAACCCACGCAACTCCGTTAATGCCAGAGGCATCACACCTCGGGAGCACTCGGTTAATGTCCCCAAACAAGCTCTGATTGCATTGTTTTACCCCAGCAAGCCCACCTTTGTCAGAACATCAGCACCTAACATCTCTGGAAGCATTCTTGTTCCATAATAGGGGCTACAAAAGTTGCAGGCTAAGGGCTTCAGAAAGGTGAAGGGACCTGTAACAGCTGGGAAATACCTGGTAGCAGAAGTTATTGGTGTTTGTTACAAGAAGGTTACTCAGTGGTTTCTGTGCTACACAGAAATTAACTGTTTGCTGCTATTTACCCTTGCAAAAGATACCCTGTTGGAATGTGATGGATCTGATGTGTGGAAACAGAAATCCATTGTTTTACACTTTAGTAAACGTTCTCTGACCTCTGCAGGTGCCCAGTTCTTCACTTCCTCCTGAGGCGAGGGCAGAAGCATTCGAGTTATGCGGTCACACCTCTTTATTTGCAAACACCGGCAGTGCCGCACCTTCGGCAGGGCTTGGCGGGAGCGCAGCTTGGTGGGGACTTTGGCCCATGGGGCACGTCTGGAGCCTTCCAGACACTCTCAAACACTGCAGACCTCGGAAAAGCCATGGGAATTCAGCCTTCAACCCTAAAATCATAGAATTGGTTCGATTGGAAGGGACCTCAAAGCCCATCCAGTTCCACCTCCCACTGGATCAGGGGCTCCAAGCCCCATCCAACCTGGCCTGGAACCCCTCCAGGGATGGGGCAGCCACCACTGCTCTGGGCAACCTGGGCCAGGGCCTCCTCACCCTCATTGTGAACAATTTATTCCTAATGTCTCATCTAAATCTTCCCCCTTCCCATTTAAAGCCATTCCCCCTCATCCTATCACTCCATGCTGTTGTAAAAAGTCCCTCCCCAGCTTTCCTGGAGGCCCTTTCATCACTGGAAGCTGCTCTGAGGTCTCCCCACAGCCTTCTCTTCTCCAGGCTGAACAACCCCCCCTCTCCCACCCTGTCCTCGCAGCAGAGGCGCTCCCACCTCGCATCAACCCCATGGCCTCCTTTGGATTTGCTCCAACCCAGGGACGAACAGCCTGAGAGGAGGGCCAGAGGAATTTGCAATTTCACACTAGCTTTTCCAAGGATGCCTTTTTCAGCTTTGACCGCGGCAGCACTGATTTTCGAAGGAGTTTCCCTGCGCTCAGCTGAAGGGCCGTGCTGTGCCCTACAGCGCCGATCCCTCGGTGTGTGCTGGGCAGTGCCTGACCCCACCATGGCCCCACCAGCACCCGATGCACTTCTGAACAAGAAAACCCCTCAGACAGAGAGTGAAAAACATCCTCCTGGGGGTAACTCAACCGGGGCTTCGAGCTTTGCTCGCCTGAGGCGCTCGAGGCAGCCCTCAGCCCAGTGGCCACGAGGACCGTGGAGGGGGCGTGGCCAAACGCGGAGGGGGCAAGACCAAAATGGAGGGCTGCGACCAGGACAGGGGGCGTGGTCAACGCATGGGCTTGCGTGGAATGTGGGCGTGGCCCGCTTGGTGGGCTGGGAGAATCCGGTCGGTAGGTGGGGCGCGCGGGGAAAGGGGCGTGGCCAGCGAGAGAGGCGTGGTCAATCAGGCGGATGTGGTCCGCCAGGTGGGCGTGGCCAAATAGGAGGGCGTCGTCTTGTCGGTGGGCGGGCGTGGCAGACCCGTAAGGAGGCGTGGTCTACACGGGGGGCGTGGCGAGTCCTTGCCTGAGGTGGCGCGCGGGGCGGTCGCCGTCTCGATACGGGGGCGGTCCCGGTGAGTGGGGCGGTCCCGGTCCTGGAGGGGGGGATCCCCGTCGTGGGCGGTGCAGAGGGGTCGGTCCCCGTTCGGAGGGCGGTGCCGGCGGGGGGCCGTCCTGGGGGGGGCGGTCCCGTTATGGGGCCGTCCCCGTCCCGGTATGGCGGAGGGGGGGGGTCCCGAGTCGGGGGGCGGTGCGGCGGGGGGGCGGTCCCGGTCCTGGAGGGGGCGTTTCCGATGGCCGCGGGGGCGGTCCCGGTGAGAGGGGGCGGTCCCCGTCCCGGTGGGGGGGGTGGGGGGGCGGTGCCGCTGGGGGCGGTCCCGGTGCCGGCGGGGGGCGGTGCCGGTCCGGGGGCGGCGCGGCGGGGCGGCAGTCGTTCGGCGGCCGCGGGCGGCGCGGGCGGCGGCCCCGGTCATGTCCAAGACGCTGCGGCGGCGGCGGCACTGGCTGAGCAAGGTGCAGGAGTGCGAGGTGTCGTGGGGCGGCGCGGCGGGGCCCGAGCTGCTGCGCGGCGGCGCCGAGCGCGGCGAGTTCCCGTACCTGGCGGCGCGGCCGCCGGGCCCCGCTCTGCGCTCGGGCCGCGCCCCGGCGCCCGGGGACGTGCTGCTCGAGGTGAACGGAACCCCCGTCAGCGGCCTCACGCACCGCGACACGCTGGCCGTGCTGCGGCACGGCGGCGGCACCGTGCGGCTCAAGACCGTGCGGCCAGGTGAGCGCAAGGGGGGGGAACCGGCAGGGGAAACCGGGAGGAACGGGGGGAACCGGCAGGGGAAACCGGGAGGAACGGGGGGAACCGGCAGGGGAAAATGGGAGGAACGGGCGGGGGGAACCGGGAGGAACGGGGGCAACCGGCAGGGGAAACCGGGAGGAATGGGGAGAACCGGCAGGGGAAACCGGGAGGAATGGGGAGAACCGGCAGGGGAAACCAGGAGGAACGGGGGGAACGGGCAGGGGAGACTGGGAGGAACGGGGAGAACCGGTAGGGGAGACCGGGGGGAACGAGGGGAATCGGCGGGGGGAACCGGCAGGGGTAAACGGGAGGAACAGGCAGGGGGAACCGGGAGGAACGGGGGGAACCGGCAGGGGAAAACGGGAGGAACGGGCGAGGAGGAACGGGGGGGAACCGGCAGGGGAAAGCCGGAGGAACTGGCAGGAGAAACCGGGAGAAACCGGGGGGAACGGGCAGGGGAAACCGGGAGGAACGGGCAGGGGAAACCGGGAGGAATGGGCAGCGGCACCGGGAGGAGAGAATCCGGGAGGAACGGGTAGGGGGAACCGGCAGGAGCAGGACTGGGACCGGGAGGAGCGGGAGGAACAGACACGGGGCACCGGGACCTGGAGGAACGGGCAGGGGCACCAAGAGGAACGGGCACCGGGACCGGGAGGAATGGGACCAGGAGGAGCGACGCAGGGAGGAACGGGTAGGGGCACCGGGACCGGGAGGAACAACGTAGGGACCCGGAGGAGTGGACGGGGGCACCGGGAGTGGGAGCAGGAGGAGCGCCCAGGGTCACTGGCACCGGGAGGAATGGGCAGAGTCACCGGGCAGCAGCACCGGCACCGGGAGGAATGGGCAGCGGCACTGGGAGGAGCGGCACCAGTACCAGGTGAAGTGGTCCTGGTCCCAGTGCTGGTCCTGGTGCCTGCAGGGACTGGTGCCAGTCCCAGGCAGCATGGGCAGAGACACCGGTCCCAGTAACCGGGTGGAGAGGTCACGGGTCCAGTATCGGTGCTGGGAGCGGTGGGTGCCGGTAACCAGGTGGCAGTGGCTCCGATCCCAGTAACCAGGTTGAGCAGTCCCAGTGTCAGTGCTGGGAGAAATGGGCAGTGGTCCTGGTCCTGGTAACCGGGAGGAGCAGTCCTGGTGCTGGGAAGAGCAGGCAGTGGTCCCCGTTACCGGATGGAGCAGTGCAGGTATCGGTGCTGGGAGGAATATGCAGTGGATCCAGTAACCGGCTGGCAGCTATCCCAGTACCGGCACCAGAAGGAATGGGCAGTGGTCCCGGTAAAAGAGTGGCAGTGGTTCTGGTCCCAGCTGGAGCGGGCAGTGACCTCAGTGCCAGGCAGAGCTTTTCCTGTGGTCCCCTCTCCTCTTCTGTGTCCTTCTCTCCCCCCGTGCCATGCGGGATGGCTTGGCCACGCGTTACGGTGCGTTACGGTGCGTTACGGTGCGTTGCTCGGTGGGGCTGGGCAAGGGGCAGGACGGGGCGCTGGGACCAAGGAGATGGGAGCAGGGCTGCAGGAACGCCACGCTGCGTCCTCTCGGATTTGCCAAAGCCGGACGCTGAGAACAAACTCCGGCTGTTCTTTTTCCGTAGATTTGGATTAATTTTGAGTACATGTTAATTAACTAATGAGAGCAGCTGGCACAGCGGTGGGACCCGCCGGCACGCGAGCTGGGACTCGCAGCCCAGCGTGCTTTGGATTTCCTGCTCTCCTGGTCATCAATCCGGGTGTGAGGGATGCGTTACAGAGAAACTGGCTTTGGGAAAACCATTTTCCTCTCACTCCCAGTTGATACCAGTATCTCCATCACTGATGCCTGTGGGATTTCTCGTACGGCTCCTTTGTGTAGCGCTTGACTTGCGTTGCTGTCTCGGCTGCTCCTCGCTTAGGGTAGAGCTCATTTTAAACCAGATTTGCCTCGTTTGGCCACTAATGAAAAGTCATCTTCTCTACAGAGCCTGAGCGGTAGGTGCTGATGGGCATCACCTGCTAAATGTGAAAACAAAACCCCACACCCACACCTTCAAAGCACCTACAGAACCCGACAGGCTTTGAAATATCTGTGTTTCCAAAACTGGAAATCCCATCAGAATGAAGAAAATAGAAAAGAACAAATGACTGTGAGTTGAATGTGAAATAAGAGGATAAAAAAAAAAATGAGGCTTAAGTTAGAAAACAATAATAAATCTCTCCTAAGAAGCGAAAGCTTGTGGAAGATGGAGCTAGAGTAGGGAGATCAAAGGAATATCTTGTGTTTACTACGGAGGGAAATGGGGATATTCCTGCGCTGGGACTTTCCATAACAGAGACGTCTCGTGCTGTCAAGTTAAAACGGGCAGAAAAGATTTGGGGAGAAATTGATAGGATGGATAACAGGGAATTGCCAGAGCCAGAGATGTTTGTTAGGAGTTCCAGACACGGAGTGCTGAGCAGCGAAGCGTTGCCTCTTCCTTAAATCACCTCTGGATGGGGAATACGGTGCCAATGGGAAATGAGTCCAGATCAACAGGACTGACTTCGGATTCCAGCAAGTCAGTTAAAACGATAGTTGAGAATGAAACTCTGCGGCACGTGAATAAATAACCTCGAACGAGGAGAGCGTGTTGCTTTTTGGAAGAAAGCCTTTGGTTTTTGAAGGTTCCCTAGTTGGTTGAATCAAATCCAGGTGTTTTAGTGGCGTGGATTTTCAAAGAGGCTTTCGGCGAGGGACGGGCAGGCTTTGGTGAGGCTCTCGCTGGCGAGCGTTGCGTGGCTGCCGAGAGATAAGAACGGAATCCTCCTGTGGGCTGGTAACTGGTTAAAACACAGGAACAGTTTTCTCGCTGCTGCCGGAGTCTTGCAAAGACCTGTGCTGTTTAGCATAGTCATCCCGAGCGTGTAAACCCGACGCTGGGCTGAGTTGTAAAAAGAGAACTAACATTTTTATGCTGATTTTTATGTAACTTCTGGAATGAGTTGAGCTGAAGCTCCAGATGCAGCAGTTTTTCCTGGGCTGGAATATATTGCGAGTTTATTTATCGCATCAGGTGATCATGCACTAATTTTCTGTCTTAGTGTCCTTAAATACAGTGTTTTACACCATTCTGCTGTTCCGGGTGGCTCCGACAGCGCTCAGTGGTGATGTTCCAGTTAGGAATATCCGTTAGGAAGGTGGCTGGCAAGGTGTTCTCGACGAGAGCTGTGGCTTTGAGAGCTCGGCTTGTCTCCTCGCCGCTGTGATCCAAGCAGGCGCGCTGAACTTTGGAAGACGGCGGGGGAGATGTGTGGGGTGATGTGGGTGTTCAGGGAAGGGAGCTGGCGCTCCGTGGCACGTTCAGTACGCGTGGGAATTCTCAGACCCGGCGTTGCGTTACTGGTTTCGAAGGTCTTGTGTTTCGTGTTTTTCTGCTCTCAACTGAACCGTCGTGTTGCAAGGCATGGAGAGATGCTGCTCTCCAGCTTTGAGGGCTGTTGGGAAAGAAGTCCGAGGGGATCCAAGTCTTTATCACGGTGGCAAAGAAGTTGCCACCTTCCCTGTGGGTTTTAGGGTGCGTTTAAGGCCTTGATGCTCATGGCCTGCCTCTGCATTTCGGCTTTGGTTATTTGAGCTCTCTCTGTCTCCCAGGGGAAGCGGGACCGGTGTCCCAGTGGCCTCGCACAGGACGTCGGGGACTGGACCGCTTTATTTGAGCAGTGTAGTCCTTCATCGGAGACAGCGACAGCTTTAGTTGACAGCAGTAAAAATCTGTCTGTGATGCTTCCAGCGAGCTCATAGAAAATTTCAAATGGGAATTTCAAGATGCTGTTTAGCCTTGTTTGATAACGGCACTTGAAAGAGATGGATGTTAATTTGCACGCCATCTGTTAACCGCACTTCGCAAATGGTGGACCTTTTTGTTGATGGAGAAATTTGCCCTTCCCTCCCTTGCTCTGTCCTTGCTGGCTGAGGAAGGAGGACACGACCGGTGCATTGCCGGTGTCGCAGCCGTGCCCAGGCGAAGGCTCGCTTGGGTGCCTGCAGGCTGGTTGGGAAACCTTCAGCTTCGGTATCGGCACAGCCGAGTAGCAAAGCCCGCAGAAGGCTTAAATCTTGAGCTCTCTGCCTCAACTGGTGCTGAGATCCGAGTTTCTGACTAACAGTGGGATAGCCCTTCTCTCTGACTGATGTTTGAGATTATAACCATACCTCTGGTTTTGAGGAATTCATCGTCATCCTGATCAGACGAGCAAAGCGGCAGTAAATAAGGTGTTTGGGCAGGGTGACGTGCATATCTGCACTGGCTGACCATAGTGAGGGTGTTTGTAGCTCAGCCACGCTTGGCAAGTGCTGGTTCCAAGCTGGTCTCCTGCTTTTGTGCACCTGAAGGGTGGCTCCCACGTGGCTGGAGGGTCTCCCGTGTCACTCAGATCAATGCAATTGCCCTGTAAGTACCTGGCGCTGCTGCAAGTTGTAGTTCCGTTAAGGCAAAACTGAACCGTTTTGCTTTAACCAAATCTGTCACCTTTGAGTGTGTCCTCTGAAGGTACCCGCTGGCTGCATGTGGCGTTCGGATTTAGCCAGGAAGGTGTTTGTACGTGCAGACGAGCCTGTGTGTTTGTTAATGTGACTTTAAATGCCATCTCTCTGCCGTGGTAGCCAAAATATATCAGAACTGGGCTGCGGACTTAAAGGAACAAAAACTACTGGTTGGCTGTGAGTTCTGCTCTCTGCAGCCCGAGTTGCCAACTGCTCTGTAGGACGAGTGGGTTTGCCTCCCAAACTAAGGAGCTTGGATGCATACAGCTGCTTCGTGGCAATCGGTATGGTTTCATAGCCACTGTGACGAGCACCTTGGGAAGGAATGGGCAGAGCCCTGCAGCTCTTCCACTTGAGGAACACTTCCAGAGCGCATGATTTTGTCCCTTGAATGCTGAGAGAGCGTGTGTTGGCTCCGTTGCATCAAAACTGGTGCAACTGAGAGCCTGGGTGCTCCTGAACCAATAAACCCTTGGTTTGCACCGTATTTGTTTCACAGCCGACTCTCACTGTTGGGGCTGGAGCTCTTCCTCTGGCTGGGGCATCCATTTGTTATCTCCACTGTGGCTGGCCCTGCCTGCAGCAAGGGCTCAGCTCGTGCTCTGGTTTATTTCCCAGCTGCAGCCCGTGGAGGACAGACCAACTGCATTGACGTGATCTTTACTCCTTCAGCCCTTCATGCCGTTTGCGATGCACGTGGTGCACGTCAACCCAAAGCCGCTCCGTGTGCGCCCCACCATAGCTCACAGCCTTTCACCGCGATGTCTCTGACCACCTCAGGTCTGTGGCTTTATTTGAATCGGGAAGCGTTCGTCCAGAGGAGGAGGGGACTGCAGGGATGTGACACTCGAAGGGTTCGGTACCGGACTGAGTCAATACCTACCATTAAATCACATCGTGCCTTTGGAACCGGCAGATCTGGAAGCTTGCGAGGCCTGACCATACCAGATCCCTCTCCTGATCAGCATCCAGGACCAGCTTAGACTGCCAGATTGCGCAGCGATCGATCACTAATCCTCCATTCCCGACAGGAGTTAATGGGAGCGCGGAGCAGTCGGCTGTGCGCGGGGGTCCCTCCTCTGGAGCAGGATGAATGGAAGCGGTGGTGGCAAACACCGTGACTCAGATCAGCATTCGGCACTCGAGACATAACACTCGAAGCTGAGTGTGTGCGCGACTCATTTACATTTTCCCTGGTGCTTGAGGTAGGCACAAAGCCTCCGTGTGGGGGTAAACATTTGCATGTTTGGCAATTAAGGCAGCGGGGAGAGCACGCCGCACTCCGAGGCTGTTTTTGCAAAATCAGATGAATTTGAAATGTGCCGTGTTAAAACAGGGATCAGAGTACACACTAGGATAATTTTGCCTCTCAGAGGAAAGGCATTACCCTAATTCCGCGTGTCTCTGGGAGCTGGCGGCGCGCCAGCCGGGTGATTAAACAGACTAATGTGTTGCTGCGCTCGCTGCGGGGCGCAGGCAGCGGCTCTGCGCCTCCAGTCCTTGCGCACCAAGGTGATGGCTGGCGTGGAACCCTGCCCACCCTGCACAGATCCATGTTTGTGCAAAAGAAGGAAAAGTGGATTCCTTTTATCACACCGAGAAAGGCTGGCGCAGGCAGGGGTGCTGTGAGGACTGTGTAGGGTACCCCAGTTTCGTGAAATCGGGCAGGAGACGGATGCGTAGCCTTGAAAACCCAAACTGAAGGAGGAATGCTTTCTGCTGGAGGCTGTGGTTTCTCTGGAGCAGCAGCGCAGTGGGTCTTGTCACCGTTGGAGAGCCTCCTTGCACAAAGAGCTGCTCGCTTCTGTCTCGGATGTGTGGGTGCGGAGGGCTGTCAGGCACTCACCAAGGGCCGGGTGTTAGGATGTGCCTGCAATTTATAATCCTGTTTCTCGTACTCATCTTTATACAAACATATTATTCTTGGCATAGAACTTATCGCCTTTCACATACTCCTTTGTTTAAATCTTACTGCGATGAGCACGGTGTTAATGATTTCACCGTAAATGCCCTCTAGTTATTCTGTTCTTTCCTGGTGCGTTAGGCTCGAGAGATAACGAGGCTTTTGCTGTGTGGCTTTTGCTCCTGTGCTGCTCAACACTGTGGGTTTCACTTGTGCTCTTCTGGTCCCTTCAGGAGAGCCGTGCTCTTCGTTGTCCCGTTGGTCGGTGTCCTTCGGGAGAGCCGCAGCGGAGTGGTGCGGAACCAGCGTCGTGCAGTTGAGGTTCCAAACCTGTCTCCATGTGCCCTCCTGTCAGGGATGGAGGCTGCCACTGGGACTAAATGATTAAGCACTTGTATTCCAGTTATTCCCAGATGGAACTATTCTCTTTTAGATAGATTCCTGCATATTTTCTCTTTAAAAAAACCAAAAAACCAAACCACCCTCAAACCCTTAGATTTAGATGTTTGCGTAGAACTGGTTTAAAATCCTTGAAACGGTGATTTTGCCATGACTCTGCAGCGGCAGGAGGCTTCCTCTCCTCTGTGGTTGAAGCCAAGGATGAAATAAACATGAACCTTTATTAGAAGCTGTTATTTCAACCACAGATCTAGTCTTCATCATCTCTGTCTAGGTATTGCTCATGAATTCCTGGCTGGCTCTAATGAAATGCTGGTCCGTTGTAGGAAACAGCTGGGTTTTGGCACTCTCAGAAGATACAATTTCCTTTATTTTTTTTAAAAAAAAAGACTTCTCATTTTTGCTTTTATGAAACAAAAGCACTTTAAAACTAAACTGTCTTTTTAGAATATTCTCGAAGTAAACAAGCTGTGCTTGTGTAACTTGCTGTGCACCTTGCTCCTTTGTTACGGGAACATCTGCTCCAGGATATTTTTAGCTGATAATACTTAAAAAAAATCTTAAAATACAACCAGGGTTGTGTATTCGAATCGACAGCTGAAAAAACTACTCTAGTTTTGATTGTTGTTCTGTTTTAAGGTCTTTGAATTCATTCTCCCGGTTCTTGTTTTTTAATTCACGGTGCTTCCTTTTAAGAAACACCTTGTCGCGTTCGTGGGCTGTTAGTTAATGCACATCTTGTTCCCTGAATGGGAGCAATTTTCTTCTTCAAAGCAATAGTATTCCTGAGAGTACTGGATCTGGATTAAGAAGAATATGAGCTCTTTGTGTTGGAGAGTGAATTCCTTATTTAGTTCTGCTGAGCACAAGGTGAGAGGAGAATGCAGCAGGAAGACTGCAGGCTTGTATTGATCTGTTACACCATCATCAAAAACAGATTCCCAGGTAATTCATCTTCTTGGCTGCGAATTGATGTTTGAATCCGCGTTTAAATTCGTCTTTTTCTGGGCTTGAAGTGGAAATAGGAGCTGCTCCTGGTGACTGGCAGCGGTAGAATACGATGGGCTGACATCCAAGCTGGTTGGTTGTAAAAGCAAGGGCATCTGCTTCTGGTGGAGAGTATCCTGGGAAGGGCGTTAGTGGGATGTGGGGAGGCTGCAGAGGCTCTGAGGGAGGAAAGGGAGATTGCAGCGATGGGCACAGCAGCTTGAGAGATGCTGGGGTACGTGTTCCATCTGGCTATTAAACCCGTGTGCTGGTCGTCCCTCGGTGCAGCTGTTGAAGTGCAGATCCATGTCCTGCGGCGAGTTCAGGTGCAGCTTTCAACGGGAACTGCAATCAGAGCGATCTCTTGTTCAAGCTCATGTCACTGCGCTTTTTCTGCCGATGTAAGTGCAGTGCGTTAAAGCACTGAACCTATGTGGGAATGCAATTTAATTTGCAAAGCATGCCCAGGGTGTTAGACGTAGCGTTGGGCTTTCTCCAACAGCGAGCTTTTAAAGCGTGTTTTCATAGCTGCCGTCAAAGATGCTCGCTTAGAACTCCTGCCCAGGATGTATGTCTCTCAAGCCTGTAATTTCTCATGATTTGTCGGTTCCTCTCAGCTGAATGTGACTTCTACAAATTGGAGATCAGCGGTGTGTTTGCTATTGCTCCGGTGTCACACCGTGCTGCCTGAGCAGTGGTGTGGTTTGCGTCGCCTGAGCCACTGTAAATCATTTTCCTGAAGTACGAGTAAAAAGTTAATGCCTTTAAGCTCTGGATTGCCACCTCTCTTCAATTGCCTGTGTAAAAACATAAAGCTGGAATTCTGGCTCTATCAGATCATGGTACGCTTGAATATTGATTCTTATTGCGTTCCGCTCCAGCGCTGTTCCATTACCAGCTTTTGGTAATAAATACAATCAGACTAACGGCTGGTTCCTATGAATATGGATCGGGGGTGCTATCAAAACATCAGAAGTGCTCTGGGCTTGGTGGCTGGAAATGTGTTATTCCCATCTGCATGCTAATGAAGTCTTCTTTCAAAGAGGTGGCAAAGGCAATCAACAAGGTTAATGGGACTGTGTGAATTATTTGTTGCTAAAGTTGTCTCTTAAATCCACTGCGTTTAGAAATAGAGAACATTCCTACAAACCCAGACCAGTGATGCCCCAATGGGAGAACCTGATGCAAAATCTGACCACGACAACAGTTGTGTAGTGCTTGTAGAAGAAAGGGCTGCTTTGGCCAGGTTGGGGCTGCGTGGGACCCTCTCTGGTGCTGGGGACAATGCAGGACCACCTCTGGACCTGGGTGTTCAGAAGAAGCCGGTAGAGTCACTGTCTCTCTGCGGTGGCGTAGATGTCCGAGCCGACACGGAGGGGCCGGTCAGATGCAGCAGCAAACGTAGGGGATGCGGGTCACAAACCAGTGTTGTCCACTTCTGCGTGTGACATCAGGGAGTGCTTTGAGGGTGACAGCTCACCTCATCTCAGAGATTGGGGGTGGAGGAGATGCAAAAAGAGAGATTGGCAGCCTGGAAAAAATCTTGGCTCCATGGGAAGAGAGAGCACAGCAATCCTCCCATCCTGCCTTTGTCAAGCTATAAAATATGTATACGTGCTTGTCTGTCTGTCGGGGCTGAGGATCGTGGCCAGCGGAGATAGGGAGTGAGGATGAGCTTGGCACAGGCACCTTGAGAAGAGTCCCTGGTTGCAGCCGCTGGGCGCTTGCGGCTGAGGCATGAGTTGGGCAGACCCGGGCTCGGTGCAGCAAGGAGTGTTTGCTTTGCAGGGTGTGTTGGTCTTCTCTCAGCTCTGATGTGCCTCTCAGCCGTTCAGGTGTGACGCCCCCCGCAGAGGACAGAGCTGCAGGTATCAGAGATGCTCCTGGGTGCTTCCAGGGTTGATTTATGGAGCTTATTAACAATAGGAAATAAAAAAATTGGTATATTTTGCTTTTTAAAGAAACCACGTTTCTTAAGCATCGGCTCAAGCCCCTGGAAAGCGTGGCTCGGAGCGATGCTCACCCTGTCCTGGATTCCCAGCTTGTGGATTTACAGCATTCAGTAGCTGCTTGCAGACCATTATGGGTTTACGTAAAAACACTTTCAGAAGTGCTCAGCCCAAGATGCGTCACAGACTCAACATTATCATCATTTCAAAGAAAACTCAAGCTCCCTCTCTCGTCCGCCCCACTAAAACCTCCACGTTTTAGGCTTGGCTATTAGGGATTTTTATTTCTCTGTGATGCAAAGGTGAACAAAGCTCTTGTGTCTTCGAAATAAAAGCGAAGGGTTGGTATGTTCCAGCATTGTTTACCTCTTGGTAGTCAAATGCGGTTGGAGGCATGTGCACAGCCGGCCGGTTTCTCGGAGCTGTGGAGAGCACCCAAGGCCATTTTTGAGTTTTAAAAATGCGGCTCGGGAGATCTGTGCAGTCATCGGCCAGAAACTGCTCTGGAAAACAACCTCTGGTGCTTGGTGGCACAGCCTGTGCATCACACTTCAAATACAGAGCGCAGAAAAGGATGTATTTAATGCTGAGTTTCACTGATGTGCCCCGGCTGCCTTTGCCAGAGTTTTTTTTTGGATAAAATATTTAGGGAGAAATTAATTCCCCTTGGACTGGGATTGTTTCACAGTTGTATTTGGAGAGCAATTCAATGTTGGCTGTTATGTTTTGGGATGCAAATTGTGTCTCGTCTATTAGGGACTGGTTTAGCATGCAGGCGAGGACGCAGCGTGTGCTTCAGGAACCGTTCTGCCAGAACTCATCTGTTTCACCCTTTGGAAGGGTCCATCCGCTCTCGTGTGCTCTGTGAGCAGGATGGGGCGTGCTGGGAAAGGGAAAGAGCTTTGACCAGCCGTGGGCTCAGCCTCTGGGAGTCCAAGGTTACTGATTTCTCCTGGAATCTTCTCCCTCTATGGCATCAGGCCATCTTCTTGGATCCTCCTTCCTGTAGGCTTGGAGAAGGTGCAGGTTTCACTGCTTGAGTGGGCCACAAGGGATAGAAAGAGAGGAAATGGCCTCAAGTTGCACCAGGGAAGGTTCTGACTGGATATTAGGAACGATTTCTTTACTGAAAGAATGTTGAAGCCCTAGTAGAGGCTGCCCAGGGCAGTGGTGGAATCTCCATCCCTGGAGGGGTTCAAAAAACACGTGACCGTGGCACTTTGAGACATGGTTCAGTTGGCACAGCAGGTTGGGCTGATGGTTGGACTCGGTGAGGTCTTTTCCAACCTTAATGATTCTATGAATGTGGCTGGGTCCCAGGGTCCTGCTCGGTGCCGAAGAGGGACACCGGTGGGTCTGGAGTGTCAGAGGAGCTGCCTTGGCAGATCCCACACCCCGGTGGGAGCAGTGCGCGGTGCCGTATGGACCCGAGTTGTGTTTAGCTAGGAGAATTGTTTAAAATCTCCTTTCATGTGGATGAGAGGACAGATGAGAGAGAAAATTCCATCAGCAGTGGCTGCTTAATTGCTGTTTAATACAGTTACGTCGTTTATTGAATTAAGTTGTTAGTGGAAATAATGTCAGGGTCGAAAGTGGGTTTTGCTCTAGAGCAGTGACTTTCAACTTGTCTGTCTGAATTTCCCAGCGTCGCCAGGTCCTGCGTGGTGAAGTTAAGCCTGTTTTAATCCCTCTGCTTCCCTGAAGTGTTCCACGCACACCGTGGGAGGCGTTGGGGGCGTCTCTGTTGTCAACAGCCGCACACCGAGCTGCAGCGCTGCTGGTGGAGCTGGGCAGCCTCTGGCGACAGAGCACACGGTTCCCAGAGAGACCTTTAAAAGAGGGCCTGAGGTATCGGATCTGCCACTGAGCAGGTCCTGGAGCAGCTGCAGAGATCTCTGTCTGAACTCATGAAATCAGGCGGCGGAGTGAATCCCTGTGATAAAACCAGGTTAATTCTTCGTATCCTAAGAAAAACGTTGCCCAATTTGCCGTTAAGCTTAAAAAAATTATTCTTGCGAGTCACTGATAATGAACTTCCTGTGGTGGTGAAGCCTGGTAGAGAAAGTTATAAAGGAATGGGCAAAGCGTGTCCATGGAACTGTCGCTTTTAGTAAGGAAAGCCTCTAGAAGTGTTGTAGCTCTTAACCAGCTGCTGTAGCTGCAGTCGATCATTGGGAAGGTGCAACGTGTGTAGAGTTTGGGGCAGGCAGCGTGGAGCCCGAAAAGAGCAGCACGGAGCAGGGCAGCGGTGCCCAGCGTAGAACTTGTGAGGCTGGGTGGGACAATCGCTCTCCTGATTCCAAACAGAAAGCAGGAGTGCCTGTCTCAATGTAAGTTTTCCCGGCAAGACTTTTTGGAAGATCCCCATGCAAGTTAAGCTGCAGTAGGATTGAGGGCTGCGTTATTCAGTTTGCAGAGCTGGTGGCCGACCAGCTTCACTCCCGCAGCTGAAGCGGAGATGCAGGTACGCGTGTAAGTTATCTGTTCTTTTCCCAACACCATTAAAAACCAAAACACAAACCCATTCACAAATAACTTGACCTTGGTGTAAGTCAGCATTTGGTTAAGTACTGCTCTCCTGCGCCGATTTCTATGGAAACCACTAAGGATGGGTGAGTTTCTAGATCATTTTGACATGGTTTTGCTCAGAGACGTCAACCAGAACGCCTCAACCCCACACTGCTAATGCCCTCCTCTCTCTTTCGGGTCTCGCTGCTGGAGTACGCAGCTCTGGTTTGGTTACGTGCTGGTGTGCAGTGACCTTCTTAGAGCAGGCAGAAGCGGAGTTTGCTGGTACTACTCATTAAATGCAAGAGGATTAACATCCAGTTTATTTCCTCTAAAACCACAGAACTATCAGGAAATAACTAAGCCCTGAAGTTTTAGGTTTGTAGAAATGATTTCCTCCTAATGCGTGTACTTAGGGGGGGAATTTGGGAATCCCGTTACGTAAGAGAGAGGCAGAGCCCTGCATTAATCCCAGGAATGATGTCTAATGGCTTGTTTCGTCCTTTATTGGTCTAAAGAATTCCTCAGAAAGCAGCTGACCCGAAGTGCCGGGGAAGTATTTTTACCTCTTATGCTGACACTGTTATCGCTCAGTAATTTCACTAATCTCCTTTGCGGCGAGATTAGGCTGCAAATGCTTCGGTGCGGGGCGGGCTCAGTGCTGCAGGGACCATTGAGTGGGAGTACCGATACACAAACGTGGGGCTCCATTGCCAAGCAGCGGCTTGAAATATTTATTGCCTTGGCTCTGCTTCAGGTTGACAGAGTCTCCTTGGCAGAGCGCGCTTGTAACGTGACCTCTAATGCGTCGTGTTTGGTATGTGACAAAAAAAAATGCTAATGGCGTCAGTTTGAAAACCAAATTGCTGTGGTTTTTATTTCATGTGAGAGTTGGTTCTTATTGTATAAGCCAGTTCTGTATGAATAAATAAGAGTTGTTGTCCATTATCGTGGATCTTTGTCCTAGTTGAGCCCTTAGCCAGCGGTTGAACAATAGGCAACCGCGCTCCCGCCTTGCCCAGCCGGGGGGAGAGTGGGAAAGGGGCACTGAGCAACAGACAGGCTGAGAGCTTGGGAGAAAACCAGCTTTAATAAAGCAATTTATAATAGTAATAATAATATATAAACCTATCCTGAGCCCTTTGCAGTTAGTGAAGGCACTGGGGTTGTGGCCAATGCAGAGAGATCACCGAGCATGGAACTGGGAGCACACGAAATTGGACACTGAGGAGCGTGGAGAGCAGAGAGGGGCCAAGCTGTCCCCAAAACACTTCTTGCCTTATTTTTGCATGTGCTGTTCCTGGGAATAGTTCCTGTGGCTGTAAACAAGAGGGGTTCCCAGCACTGCTGTCGCACCGAGCCTGAAACGTGGAGAAGTGCAGCCCCTGAGCAGAAAATCCACTGCCCCATCCAAAACCAGGACAGCCTCTGACATCTTCACGTGCCACTCCCAAATGGGGCATTATAGAAGCATTAATATGTCATATTTACAAATAAATACCTATTTTAAATGTATTCACAGGTGCGTAAGGTATGAAACGTCCCTGGGTCTGTGGGGCCGGTGGTTGAACCGTACGGAACAGCTGAGGTGACGGTGAACTGGCTTAGGCTGTGTGCTCTTGAGAATATTGGAAAAGACAAACCCGTTCTCCCTGACAGACTTGTGTGTTGCTGTTAAACCCTATTTTGTGGCTTGTTTACAGGCAGCGGGAAAACAGTTCTACTCAATGCAAGGCCTGGAGTGTTGCTCCTGTCGTGGAATTACAAACTACAGCGACTTGCCTCGGAATTGCCAGCTTTTCTATCTGCCCTACTTCCTCAATCTAAAAAAACTAATCCTGTGGATTTTATTTCCCTCTCTGTAGGACAGCAGTGAGTAATTACTTTTCTCTGGTGAAGGTAGAGATGCTGGAAAAGTTTAATTAATGCCCATTAGGAGATACTGCTGGTACTTAAATGAATTCATTAGGGTCGGGTGCTTAGTGTTCATCAAAATAGCAAATAATTGCAGTGGACTGAGTGTTGTGCACGCTGTACTGTGCGTTGTGCCTTTTTGTTCTGCTCCGTTCTGCAAAACATTTCAGGATATGTGGCTCTTCCTTAGCCAGGGGACGTCTTTTCTTACCCCCGTGTAAGGCGTACGGATTCAGAATGAGGTTTGGGTTTGGAGCGTAAATCTCTGAATCTCCACCACTTTGTCGCTGCAGGGTTGAGTACCGCAAGGGGAGAGATGTGTGTGTGTGTCTAATGGGTGGTGGGGACTGCGTCGGAGCGCTGTGCTGGTGCTGGGGGTTGGTAGCTCAATAACCTCGTTGATTTGCATCTTCATATCGGTGTTTCCACCTCAACAAATAACATGGAGAAGGCGGTGACTGCGCGTCTGCTGCCCCAGGCTGCTCTCTTGTAGGTGCACAGGTAGTCCAGAAGCATGAAGAATGCCCCACCTACCCGTAAGCTTGCTGCCAACGCAGGGGCTGGTTTGGAGGGGTCATTCAGACCAACTGTTCTCAGGGTGTCTGAAGTTTCAGGGTGTTTCCGAGGTGGATCAGAACGCGGCTGAGGTGGCCCCATGGCCACAACTGGGATGGCGTTCTATGTCTCCCTGTTGGTGGATGTTGGAAAGCCCTTGCTGGTGACAAGTTCTGCCCCGGGACACCCAGTTTTGAGCCTGGAATTACCAATATTTGTAAACCACAGGTATTTGTGGTGTTGTTCTTAGCACATTTTTTTTTTAACGCATTTGTTTTGAATTCTGAGCGAAATGATTCACACAGTTCATTTCAAGCTGTTCTCCCGCAGTTATCTGTCTGCTATCAGGACAGTTGGTTGCTTTTTAGAGAAGCACTGGAAGCGTTTGTGCTCTTCAAACAGTTCTTCATCTCAGACACTGGGAATTGGGACTCTGGGAGCCTGTGCAGCGCTGTTAACTGTGCTGTGGTTTGCAGAAATTTAATAGGCTGTTGCGTGGCCAAAGTTTGATTTTTAGTACAAATTCCATAACACAAATGGCCTGTTAGAAAGCCGGAGGATATCGGCTCTGGTCTTTGCGGAGGGAGTGAACACGGAATGAACGTGAGAGCTGCCATGTGGGTGGGCAACCGTTTGCGCTGTGGGGCTCAAAGCAGCTGGATTTTGCCCAGGTTGAGGTGGTACTTGGGCAGCGAGAGCCTGGGGATGGGGTCCTGGCATCTTTAACCTGTATTCGCGCACAAATGTGTGTGTAGCACGGCCACAGCAAAGCTCTAAAGTATTCGGAACCTACCAATTTTTTGCTCCTTGCTTTTTCTTTGGGTTAAAAAAGCGTGCCAAAAATAGGCTGCTTTTCCTTCGGCCATCAAGCTCCGATTCGCGATGCGAAGTGTCATGCACAGAACAGTAAAAGCGTTTTACCTGGGGAAGTTCTTTCTTTGGGCTCTGTTTCCCTCGTTCCGGGTGAAATGCAGCAAAGAGAAATAGGACTGAAAGCAATTTCTGCTTTGCTGAGTCTCCTCCGGGGGGAAGGGGGGGCATCGCATTTGTCGTTCTGAAATCCATATTTATTGCCTCCTGGCGAATACATCTGGGTGTTCCTAATTGAACCACGTTCTTAAGAGGCCTCTTGATCTTCCAGGTCTGTGTGGCTACGGAGCTGTTGGCCATTAAGGAAATGGCAAAGGAAGACAATGCCTCTGGTTCTCAAAAACCCCATTTCTTTGACGGAACTTTCCATCTTATGTAAAGAACTTGAAATTGGGGCAGGCGAGCTGGGCGCGTTCTCCAGGCTGCCCGCAGTCACTTGGGAAGATTTAGGGCTTGTTGTTACCTGGAAGCACAGGTTCTAAATGCAAGGTGTGAGGCTTTTCTTGTATTTCACAAATATCTGGAGATAAAACCTGCTGTTTGAAGTGATGGTGCGCATCTGATTGAAATGCAGGACGTGCCAGCGATGCCTGCGGCCGTAACCGGACCCCAGTGCTCCTGCAGACGCTGCAACATCAATTCAGAAGCAGAGGATGTTGGGATTTTTGCTCTTCAGAATGCCTTCTGAGCCTCTGTGTTGGACAGGCGTTGATTTTTCACAGCACCAGGTGGTGCAGCCACCCTTTCTGATTCTCCCGGCACAGTGACCCTCCTGCTGGGTCAGGTATTGATGTGTTCCGTGCCAGACACGGTCCCACCTGATTGCTCTGACCATGCCTTCAGGAAAGCCCATTGGTCTCTTAATGGGAATTGCAACTGTCTGATAATCATAGAATCATAGAATAGTTAGGGTTGGAAGGGACCTTAAAGATCATCCAGTTCCAACCCCATTGCCATGGGCAGGGACATCCCACTGGATCAGGCTGCCCAAGGCCCATCCAACCTCATGGTGGAGAAATTCTTCCTAATGTCCAGTCTAAATCTGCCCCTCTCCAGTTTATACCCATTCTGCCTTGTCCTGTCCCCACAAGCCTTTATGAACAGCCCCTCTCCAGCTTTCCTATAGCCCTTTCAGGTACTGGAAGGTCTCTATAAGATCTGCTCGGAGCCTTCTCCAGGCTGAACAACCCCAACTCTCTCAGCCTGTCCTTGTAGGGAAGGTGCTTCAGCCCTCGGATCATCTTTGTAGCCTCTTCTGGACCCATTCCAACAGCTCCATCTCCTTCTTACATTGAGGATTCCAGAACTGGATAGAGTATTCCAGATGAGGTCTCCCAAGAGAGGAACAGAGGGGCAGAATCCCCTCCCTCCCTGCTGGCCACGCTGCTTTGGATGCAGCCCAGGACACGGTTGGTTTCTGGGCTGTGAGTGCACGTTGCCGGCTCGTGTTGAGCTTATCAACCAGCACCCCAAGTCCTTCTCTGTGGGGCTGCTCTCAATTACATTGTCCCCCATCGTGTAATGAAAATGGGGATTACCCCGACCCGGGTGCAGGACCCTACACTTGGCCTTGTTGAACCTCTTGAGGTTCTCACAGCCCCACCTCTCCAGCCTGTCCAGGTCCCTCTGGATGACATCCCGTCCTTCGGGTGTGATAATGATGAGCTGATCTCTATTTCATCACTTTATTTATCTGAACAGCAAGGTGTCTGGTTGTTTCTTTGCTGCCAACGGGGACGGAAGGGTCAGGTTTGGAGTTTAAGTGGGTTTGTTTGAAAATCCAGTGCTGGCTGCGTGACCACTGCTGATTCTGACCTGGTGTGATGAGTGAAACGAGAAGGGGTCTTCACTGTTATCCAATCAGTTTTGTGGAAGGGTGAGGATTGTTAGGACAGGCGCCTGCTGTCAGAATCGCTCAGTATAATTGTCACAGTCAGAGGTGCGGAGTGGTTTCTCCTCATCTAGTTGGATGGTTTATTATATTGGTAAATTGAGGTACGTAGATATAAAAAAAATAAATGAACCTTTATGGGAGTTCTGTTTGAAGGAGTCTCTGAGGCTGGCTGTGTACATGACATTGTGTATCATCTGCTTCTATTCAAATAAAAAAAGAGAGAACCTTTGGAAATTCATCCTTGGGTTGGCGTGTGTGTCCTGGAAGCAAGGAGAAAGGGAGTAAGGAGCACTTAGCATGGGTAACAGAGCTCTTCTCTGGGAGCTGCTGTGCTCTGGCAATAGTAAAGCATCGCAGAGATGCCTGCAGAACCAAAATGCTCAGAGAGGGATGGCAGAAAAGGGAATGATGCAATAAATACGGGAAAAACTACTGTGCTGTCAGTGTGGGTTTCCTGTTGGGCTGAAAGTCTGCGACCGCCTCCTGATTGATTGTGAATTGAGAGCAGAAATTAGATTTGGCTTTGCCTTCAGAGCTGTCTCTTTATTCGAAGTGCTTTCTTATGAAATCCCATCTCTCTGTCAGCCTTGAATTCAGTGAGCTCTTTAAGCAGATATGGATGAGCCTGGCCCTTGGAGATGGCTGCGTAAAAGCGATGACTGGCAAGGTTCCCGCACTGAGCGCACCGCTATCAGGATTCTGAGTGCTCTGAAGGTGAAACTCTTATTATAGGAACCTGGTGACCTTCTCTGTCTCACAGTCCGTACAAACATTACTATTGCACTTACAACATCTACCTTGCGCCGAAACTTTGGGGGTAAAAATTAAACTGCAAGCGGGTGGCGGAAGTTAATCGCCAAATCCGATGGATAATCACCTACACCGTCCTTGTGGACATATGCCAAGAGTGGCTGTGAACTGCCCCGTCCTTTAGACTTTGGCTCGTGTTCGTTGCCGATTTGCCGGTCCTGAGGCTGTTTATTACACTTAGTGGGTGTCTCGGGAGGTGGTCACAAAGGGAAGCGGTAATTGCTGCTTGTATCACACCGCAGCCACCGCTCTCGGACCCAGGGACCTTCTAAACTCAGCTTGTCCAGGGTTTCTATGTGGTTGTCCGTGACTTTGGGCTTATGATGGAAAGCACAAAGTAAAAGTGAGAATTGCAGTTACCTTGCTATGAAGTCGCCGTCGTTACTTTTTGTCTCTGCTTCGACTTGCCGCGGTTTATAGCGTTGTTCTAAAGCAGCAGCAGGAGTTTGTTCTGAAGCGGAAAATAACTGGCAATACAGCTGCCGTGTTCCTGGAGCAGGATGACCTCTCCATCGGTGAACAAACACAAGTACCTGCCAGCTAGATCTTGATCTGCTGCAGAGCTGACCTGCGGCTGCGGCTTCCAAATTCCCACAGGTGGCAGTGACGGTTCTGTTTAATGCTCAGCGAGTTCTGCTTATGAAAACCAGATTTAGCGTTTAATGATGAAGAGGTTGTTTGCCCTTTTCAAATCTGCCAATCTCTCAAATGCAGGTGTTCCGAGAACTGTGTTACAGAAGCATTTCTTACAAGGAGATCATCTTATAAACACTCCTTGCTTTGGAAATGTTTGGGTTTTTTTTTTTTAGCTTCTTCTGATGATATTTCGCAGCTAAAAGCACAGAGGAGAGGCGGCAAAGAAATCTTTTCCAAGTTGTGGAGAGCACCTTGTGTCAGGTTCCGGTGGCTGAGGGGACTCGGCGACTTTGGTCACACCGACCAAACTCCAACTGGAGAAGTGGTTGTACGAATACTTTACCAAGTGCAGTTTCTCACTGCCAAATTCCACGTGAGGCCACTCTCCTGCAAAGCGGTTCCAGCACAGTCGGGTGGTGCCGCGTGGCCAGGGCTCATCCCAACAGGAGAGGCACCATGCTGGGCTTCGGACCACACCGCTCTGAAGGGTGAAACCAGATGGGAGACTGAGGCTGGCAGAACGCTTGACTCCAAGAGATGCATTATTCCCATCGCGTTCTCCTCCAGAGCTTCAGTGATCTTTAATAAACACGATGAGGAAATGGGAATGGCTGTTAGCTGTTCCCGGGGCTCTCTGCTCTCAGAGTCATGGATTCAGTAGTCTGAAGCTTTAGGTATTAATAGCTGTTAGTTAATAAACTCATTTCCTAGCTTCTTTCCCCACGGACTGGCGGAGCTGCTCTGTTGAGGTTCTTTTCTTCTGAACCACTGATAGAGAAGAGAAGGAGATGCTGAGAAGCAGATGTTGCGTGGCCGAGCACCCAGCTGTGTGCGAACAAAATGAATCTCAGGGTGATTAGTTTAACAATTCCTTGGCAGGCAGAGGCATACGTGGAACAGTAAACTCAGCACAGGGAAATAATAGCGATATTTTGCTGTGTTTAGTTTTTTGGTTGGTTTTTCTTTCTTTTTTTTTTTTTGTTAAAAAAGCAGCATTTTCTGAGCTTAAACCATTGGCAGCATCAGCGCAGCCATCTGTGTTGCTGCAAGCGGGCTGTGCTGTGGGTAAGTCACACCAAGGGCAGTGGAACCGACTGAAAGCCCTTAACTCTTTCTGGGTGAAAGACTGCATTTCTGTTTTCCGAGCGTGGGGCACGTTGTAAGTTGAAGGACAGGAGAGCCCCAGCAGGGATATCAGAACTCCAGCTGTCAGGAAGGAGAAATGCTCATCAGCGCCGTGGAGTTGTTCCCTGCTGACATTGGGAAGCAACATCACTGACAAAAAAAGGCAGACAGACAGCCCTTTAACATTAACTTTTGAAGTTGAAGGTTAACTCCATCACTGGAGCAGCGCCGCTCTGAACGTGCGTGTGCGTACATCCCTGTGGCACGCTGCATCAGACAATTTACTGTGCCATTTAGGCCTTTTAAAATGTAAGTAGGCTTTAAACTTTCTTTAGTAACTCCACGACGTCGGAGCATATGCAAATAATAAAACTTAAAGCCATCACTATACATCTGTCCTGTTAATTTTTACTGCTGACAAGTGCTGTGCTTCTGCATTGTTTTCTGTGCTTTAAGGATACACTGGGCTGCCAAATAATTGAGTTTCTATTATGTTTTAAGCAAAAAATATTTTTTTTCTATAGTTCTGGCAGTAAATTCCTTGGCACACCCTGATCTGGAGCACGAGCATGATGCAGCAGTGAGTTTCTGCCCAGGGAACTACCCTAATTTAAATGAATTGCATCATGAAACCCCAAGTCATTCCCCGTGAAATGCTGTTTCTTGTCAGATGTCAGAAGCGTAAAAGATGGTGTACAGCATATGGAAAACGGCGCAATGCAATTATACTAATTAGCTAAGGTTCTTCAAAATAGTTATCATCTAAAAAGCTGGGCTGTATCTCCCGAAAGGCACGTGGTCGCTGTTCCTGGGAATGCCGAGGTGGGAGGCACAGCTGCAGGCAGGTGCTGTTCCGTGCCTCTTATTTCAGTTCAGCAGCTGCACAGAATCATAAATTCTCTGGTTGGAAAAGACCTTTGAGATCATCAAGTCCAACCATACCTGTCCACTTCTGAACCGTATCCCTTTATGGTGATGGACGAGGTGAGACCATGGGCATTGCTTCCAATCTGCTGCTGGTCCCACCCCAACTGTTCCCTTCAAATGGCAGAGTCTGCTTCCTTCCCATAGCTGTTCCACATGGCATTCCTTGTGTCTTCTCGTGTGCCGGTGCTGCCCATCCAGCAGCCGGATGTCCATAGGAATGCATAGTGGGTTGTTCCTTTCCATGGTTCCCTCCTCGTGCCGGCGCTGGCCGAAGCCCTGTGCCGGGATGGTCTATATGTCGGCTACGCTTGCCATGACCGTTCCTCAACCTCTGCTTCCAGCCGCTTTCCTCTTCCTTTGCCGCTTGCTGACCCAGTGCAGCAAACTTCCACGTGGTTCTCAGTTCCGTGAGTACTCCTTATGGGGAAAAAGCAAATGTGGACTTGGATTTACTCGCAGCGAATTAATCTTTCTAATTTTTGCTGCTACTGGTGATGCCTTAGAGAGAAAATAACATCTAACTGGGTTATAATAATGGTACTTTTGGGGATAAATAGGCCGTTTTTGTAGGAATCTAGCAGTTGAGCTTTGTTCTTAGAATGGAATTGTGTCCATTGTTGTGGGGTTTTTTGTGTGCTTAATCCACAGGAATTGTTCAACTGTTGGATTTGCTAAATCACTTTTAATTCACCCACATTTTTTTTTCCCCGAGTCCTCCAGGGTCCAAACACTTTTATTTATGGAACGTTTTGGAGTGGGAACAATAGTGAAGCAAATGCTTTTACTAAATTGGAAGCCTTCAATGTCTGTATCCTCCCGTTGATGTAAAGCTACCGCATTGCCATGCGTCAACGCAGAGGTTCCTCCTTTATGTTGTGAATTCTCTGCTGCATGACCATAAAAATGAGTGATGACCAATCGATTGGGACAGGAGATGTAATCAGTTAAAGCCTAACGAAGCTCATATTTCCGAGCAGGCTCATCGGCTAAAATATTGCGTTGCCTGAATCACTGCTGCAAACAAGGGGGTGGTGGTGTCATAACTGCGTTTCACATTGATTCTGGGGCTTTGGTGCAGCTGTGCCGGGTTAACCGCAGCAATCCACCCCGCTGGGGAGCAGGGTTTCTGCAGGGAAGAGCTGTGCTGGGAATGTCTGGGCAATTCCAGCTCTCACCTGCACTCTGCGAAGAAGCAATCGAACCTCCCAGGCTGAGCAGTTCCTCTCTGCCAGCATCTGGCTCTTCACACTTGCTCCTCTCGCAGAGAGCGCTGTTTCATCTTTAATTGAAAATCCTGGGTGCCGTAACTGAAAATAAATCTTATCAAATGGATAGCGATGAAAGAACAGGATATGCTGTGCGAAAGAAAGGATAAATTCTTTTCATTTTTAATACTACACGATGATTGACTGAGAGGAGGAACACTTCTTGACGTGTGATGGGATTACTCCAACAACAGCGTGCGGTTGAATCGCAACCTCCCCGCCAGGTTCGGTTACAACAAAGCCGGTTACAACAAAGCGCAACCGGTGGGATCTGCAGGTGTGGAACAGGTAACGCAGCTCCATCTGTGGCATGGTGGGAGCCGGCTTGCGTCTCCCGCTGTGCCGATCCCTGACCCGGCTCCACGGGCAGTGGGGCTGAGTCTCCGGGGACTTTTCGTTCTTGGCAGACGTGGCTGTAGTGCCAGGCAAGAGCTGGAAGGACCCCTTGACTGGCATCTTCGTACAGTGAAGGTGAGAATCGCCTCAGCTTCTGAGTGGGAAGGTTTTTAAGGTATTTTGAGCAACGTTGGTAGGTCTTGAGTTGTTTTTTTCTTCTTTTACTGCGCACCCTCGGGCGTTCTGGGGAAAGCTTTAACTTCAGTCGTTTCCTAAGGGTGAAACAACTGCTACCGAGCGCTGTTTGTCAGTGGTGTTTGAGAGAACGATGTTTTCATTTCCTCTCGTTACGGCGTTGGTGTGACCTGGACAGGGTGGAGGTGGCAGCGCTGCCCTTACCAGCACTGTTAGGTGTCGGTGGTGACAGTTTCCCGTAACAAGCTTGTTTTTGTTGAGAAACATGTTGAAAAACTTGAGGACATAAATCCGTTTCCTTCCAGCCACACCTGTACCGTGGCCTGTGTTCCCACCAGCGCTGCCCTGGGCTCTCCGTAGGGACTCCTCTTCCGTTTCCTACCGGAGTGCTGTCTGCACGCCGGGCTGTCGCGATCCTTCGCTGTGGTAGCAGATGGAATCGGACACCTCTGGATGCAGCACTGCCGTGTGAGCTCCGTGCAAGTCAGGCGTTCAGACTGGTCACAGCTGGCGCACAGCTGGCGTTACAGGGTTTTGCTGAGTGTCCACATCGTGCCAGGAGAGCCAAGGAGGGAGGGAGGTAATGTTTTCCAACTAAACTTTGTGATGTCTGCAGTCGATACCACCGTGCTGAGGCACATCTGTTCATCCGATTGGAGCAGTGCTGACTTGACGCTTCTCTGTCGGTGTGTTCCTGGGAGTCCTTTGGAGCGCAGTGAGGAGTTCAGTGCGGAGCTGCCTCTCTGGCAAAGCACGAGGTTTAAGCTGGGAACGCCGCAGGCCGCCTCTTGGAGTGCTGGGACTTCCTGAGCTTCTTGAAAAACTGGCTGAGAATCTCCAATTCCTTCATTAAAAACTGCCTAATGACTCTGTGCCTTAGAGCAGGGATGGCTGTGGTACATGGGTGCCCAGCGCTCAGCACAGTCCCTGTCCTGGCCAGAGCGCGGGGCTCGTGCGGTGCACGGGGAGCCCGGAATGCCCGTTGGTGTTGGTTCCACATGAGCCAGACCATGGGGATGAGTTGGGTTGGTCAGGAATTATGTTTTCCAGCAATGCGAAGTGGGGCTATTTGGGATGAGTCCGTTACCAGAAAGCCCCGTTCACACTTGCGACGGATCACAGTGATGGATCTTGCGCTGTCACTGCTGGATGTGGCAGAGGGATGTCTTGACTGAGAACGTTCCCTGCTGCTCGTGTCGGTCATGCAAGAGGTTCTTTCCATTCTAGGAGAACAGGCACAGTGTCTTTGTGAATGCGGGATCTTTGTCAGGCTTCTACTCTGCCAAACTCTGGCCTGAAATAGGTTAGTGGGACTAGAAATTATGCAGAGTGTAATTGCATGCCTTGCTTCCTATGGAAAGTGGGCTAAAAATAGACCTCTCTGTGATTTGCATAAGTTCCATTCTAATCAGAACACCAAAAGAAAAAGGTCTTGGCATGTGAACGTGCACTCTTGTGCTGGGAAAGCAGTGCCAAGCCCCGAGCAGATTAAATTGCTTGTGTAACACAGCAGCTGCTGGGAGGTTTTTCTTTGGGATGCTACTGAAATGTGTCGTGCTGTCGCACTGCAAGATGCGTTAGCGATGAGGGACGGGACGGTGTCCCTGCAGTGAAACGGGATGTGGTGCTAAGGCCAACCTGCAGTGCCCAGTGTGACCCCAGGTTAGGATGGGACACGGAAGAAGTGCCTTTTGGGTGTCAGTGAGTTTGGATCTGCACAGGTGCTGCAGCTCCCTCCTCTCTCCAACCTCCTTTCCGGCAGTTGTAGAGAGCAATAAGGTCTCCCCTCAGCCTCCTCTTCTCCAGGCTAAACAACCCCAGGTCCCTCAGCTGCTCCTCATAAGACTTGTTCTCCAGCCCCTCACCAGCTTCGTTGCTCTCCTCTGGACACACTCCAGAGCCTCAACATCCTCCTTGGAGTGAGGGGTCCAGAACTGAGCACAGGATTTGAGGTGTGGCCTCACCAGTGCCGAGTACAGGGACAGAATCCCCTCCCTGGCCCTGCTGGCCACACTGTGTCTGATCCAAGCCAGGATGCCATTGGCCTTCTTGGCCCTGGGCCACCGCTGGCTCATGTCCAGTCAATCAACACCCCCAGGTCCTTCTCCTCCATGCAGCTCTCCAGCCACTCTTCCTGTGGTCTGTAGCTGCACAGGGTTGTTGTGCCCCAAGTGCAGGACGCGGTGTTTGGCCTTGTTAAACCTCGTGCCATTGGCCTCAGCCCATGGGTCCATCCTGTTCAGATCCCTTTGGAGCCTCCCTGCCCTCCAGCAGATCCACACTTCCACCCAGCTTTGTGTCATCCGCAAAGTTACTTGGGGTGCATTCGATCCCCTCATCCAGGTCATTGATGGAGACACCGAACAGGGCTGGACCAGCACCGAGCCCTGGAGGACACCACTTGGGACTGGCCTCCAGCTGGAGCTAACTCCGTTGACCACCACTCTTTGGGCCCGGCCATCCAACCAGTTTTTCTTCCTAGAGCAAATTGGTTGGTTTGCTGCCTCAGTAAAACATTTTCTGTAGTGTGAATAAACCAAGACTTCACCTTGGTCAGCAAATGATGTAGTGACGAGGTGTGTGAGGAGCATCTGCCCTTCACTTGGCAAACCGAAAACTGGTTTAGCGGTGTTGGAAGGGTGGTTTGATTGTCTGGTTTTGCTGCGTTTTCTCCAAATGAAAGGACCGTAACCTCATTTTGAGGTGTTGCTGATCCTGCAGTGGGTCTGCATCCCGCTCATTCCTGGCCTCCGGAGGCGGGTTCTCCTGCAGGTGTATGACATCCAGCCTGTTGCTGACGTAGCTGGTCAGGAGCAGCTCCCAGACTGATGGAATTCCATGCTCTCTGCTCCAGCGGTTGCTGCTGCGATGCGTCCGCCACCGGCCAACTCCCAGCCCGGGTTTGGGAGACAAAGGTCAAGCATCTCTTCCCCTTAAAGCCCTGAGTGTTCTGCTGGAGGACATAACTTCAGTTTGCTGAGGTCGCTGAACCCTGTTTAATGTGCTTCCTGGGAAGACAGCGGGGTACAAAGGGCTGTTTTGTCCCCTCCTGTCAGAAGGATGAGGCGGTAGCTCTGGAGCTCGGTTCCGAGTGTGCTGAGGGGGGCTGTGGGTGTCTGGTGATGTGACAGCTCCGCTAATGGTCCCTGACAGAAGGATTGCACAGAGTAATTGTAAAAAATCTCCCTTCTATCAGCAGTGCTTCTAAAAAAAAAAGGGAATATTTTCTTTCTGTAATATCAAGAGCGCAGATTCCCGTGTGACAAAACATTGAGCTCAGGCACCCAGCCAGCAGGTGTACATGGAATAGAAAGCATTAGCGCTACATCCTGAAACCATTTCCGGCCTGTAGAGACTTGATTTTGGTAATAGATTCGGTATTTTTGTACTTTTTATTGATTTCTGAGGAATTCCACAATATTGTCCCTGTCTGGTTGGGAGATGCTGAGGTTGGACGGTCCTTGTTCAGCTGTGCTGAACATCACCGTGCCAATTTACTGCACCGAAGGTGGCTTTTCCGTTCAGGTCGTTGCGTTTAAAACAACCCATCTCTTTCTGCAGCTTTCTTCTTTGCGATGTTTATAGCCATGAAACGCCGTTCCTATTGTGATATCTTGCTAAATATTTACAAGTCATTCCTGTTTGTTGTTTAAGGAAAAGTCATCAACAAGGACCTGCGCCACTACTTGAGCCTTCAGTTCCAGAAGGGCTCCATAGACCATAAACTCCAGCAAGTGATTAGAGACAACCTCTACTTGAGAACCATCCCTTGTAAGTATGTAAAGATCAGCCTCATTCGATCTGTTCCAAATAAGCACTACAGAATTTGAGAGCTTTGAATGCCTTCTCTCCTGGTTTATAGTTTCACCTTGCAGCAGAACTTCTGTAAATGGCTTTGCTAAGATAGATTCATCACTTATGTTGCCATGAAAAGGTATGGTCAGTATGGACTGATAAAAGAGTGAGGACTTCCAAATTCACAGCTCGGAGGTTTTGGGGAATATCTGCACCTCTTGGTCTGCTCAGCACCGGTGGTGGCTCGCCGGTAGTGTGGTGCCTACAGGTGACGATTCCCACCAATGGAGGTTTGTGAAGGGGCTGTTCAAGGTACAGGATTCTCTGACAGCTGCCAAATATCCTGTTGTTTCTTCTCACCCTCCAGTGCTATTTAATTCCTTAATTATCACAAGGTTGCTTGTTACGATGTCCGAAAAGCTCATTGATTAAAAAGGCTCATCAGTGATTGTATCTGAGTATTCGTTACGTTGAGAACTTACAAGTTTGTGGCTAATGTTTTTGTCACAACAGGAATTCCACTCTCAATTTAACATTATTATCACGCCATGTGTGCCTGGGAGTTTCTGACTTTCTTAATAACAGGGGCAGGCGGTTTGTTTACTGACAGCTCTTGTTCATGCTGCTGCCTGAAAAAAATATTGACGTGTGCCTTCCAAATGCTGTTAAGGTAAAGGCCACAATGAGTCAGTGGAGTCCTTTCCAGGAGAGCTTTAATTAAGCCGTTAGAACTACGGGAGGCCCACATTTATAAACACAACACTTTGAAAACTTCTGCAGTAATGCAGCAATTTACTGATTACTCTGTCGCTGGGGCTTGGGGTGCAGCTGAGTCACGCTCTGGAATGTAAAGGTGAAAAATAGAGTTTGTGCCCAGGTTTGGTGGCCAAAAATCAAATGTGCGTAGTCATGCTCACCTCGTTGCAAATCAGTGAGCTGGTGCCGGTGGGAGCAGCGGGGAGGAGCAGCTCCTTAGAGCTGTGTTAAAGCACCGCAGCTCTCCGGCAGCTCCCCAGAATCCCAGGCTGCAAGGGCTTAGCCAGACATTGTCAACTTCTACTGGGTAAGTGTTCAGTTCACTGAGCATAAGAAAGAATTCTCTAATTGCCACCTCACCCAGCTCTTTTTATTCTCCTTCCTCCATACCAGAGCTGTTGTTCCTGCGTAGTTTATGGGCTGAGTTTGCATACGGGGTTGTTCACTTGCTCGGCAGCATTCTGACTCCCATCACTATATAAAAATTCAAAAATGTGTTGCTTTGGTACAGCAGGCAGCACCTGGGTGTCTTACGAGAGTCTTTCCTCTGTCTTTTCAGGCACTACGAGGGCTCCCAGGGATGGGGAGGTCCCCGGAGTAGACTATAATTTCATTCCTGTTGAGCAGTTTAAAGCACTGGAAGAAAGTGGGGCCCTGCTGGAAAGTGGAACGTATGAAGGTACGTCGATGCTGTTGATGGAATGGGAACAAGGATTTGGGTCTCAGGTCCATTGTATCCAGGAGGTGCTGCTTCCCCTGCCCTTTGATGGTCACCACGCTACAGAGCAGCAATATTAAACCTATTTTTGGAGTTCCTGCGAAGAGGAGCAGAGTCTTGTGTTGGTGTTCTCTGGTAAATCACCAGTTGTCCTTCCAACTAGCCTTGACCTCACCCGGTAATTTTCCCTGTTATGTTTTGGAGGGAGCATTCTGAAAAATCTTTGTGTCTGGTAGAGTTTCGTTTCAATGGAATTTATAGCCTGTTTGGTTTAAGCCTTTGAAAGCAGAGCCCTGTTCTTCACAGAGGTGCACATCGAAAGGACAGGAGGCGAGCGATACTCTGATGCAGCGGCGGGGGGGAAAGCATTTGGCAATGAAAAATTGAAGAGCGCTGGACCGGATTGTCTGAATCTGTAGCCACATCAGTGTTATTAAATGCGATGGGGAAGAACGTGATAATGAAGGCGGTGAACCATCAGGAACCGGTCCCCCAGAGGAGTTGCAGAGCTGCTGTCACGTCACGGCCTTTTGCTTTGCTTTGCTTTGAGGGCTTTGATGGCGCTCAGAGGTGACTGAGGTGCCTCCCATCCCTGTGCTCCAGGGTTGGGGGACAGACAGAACCCCATCCTCGTCTGGCATGAGAGGAGGCGATAGCAGCCTGCCTGGCTCAGCGTTGGGTGTCCTGCAGCCCCCTTTGCAGTTGGGTTTGTACTGATCGCTTGGCATCTGCTGCGTTTTGCTATTGAGCCACTTGCTCTAACACCATGTACGGAACACCCGGCGAACGCTTTGCCTTACTTTTTATGTGCGAGTTTGTAAAAGCCGAAATAGGATCTGCTGAGAGATTTTCAACTGGATTGTTGTACTTGGAGGCAACTAAATCACAGCCAGGTTTCGGCTGTGCAAATCTAAGCCAGCTGAGGCCGTACCAGCACTTCTCGCCTCCATCCCTGCCGAGCCTTTCCCTCACATTGCATTGTCAGAGGGTTTATTTATCTTTTTTATCTTTTTTTTATCTTATTTATCTTTTTCCTGTGGTCAAAACCATGCCCAGCCCTCGAGTGTCACCCAGCAGGGACTCTGGGAAACTCTCTTGCTGTGTGCTTTATTCCCTAATAAAAATCATATGAGCAGTCAAGAGAGAGGTCAGTTGCTGGAATTCTTTTCCAGAAAACAACAGATGATTCCTGGCCTTTGGGTTTTAGATTAAAATATTGAAGTACAAAACTGGTTTTTTTCGCCAAGTACGGGTCGTATTTGGATGAAGCTGCGTTAACAGCTTTGTTCAGCACATGCATTGTTGGTAGAAAACTGTAAGGCTGGAGTTCTAAAATCAGGTTTTTGTAACTATTTTTATGTAAATAGATGCTTTCTGCACAAAATTAATTTGCTTTTTGACTCCCGTCCTGTTGCTGCCAATCGCTCTGTTAATCAAGGCATGAACAATTGATTTTCACTGTTCTTCTCTCGGGCTGGTCCCCCATCTCTTTATGAAACAGAGAATTCCAGGCAAGGAAAGAAAACCATCTTTTCCTCTCAAAACACATGGCAAGATAGAAATTTGGGGTTAAATTAAACCTCTTGTTTGCTGATGCCCAACAGCATCACTGGCAAAAAGGCAGTGTAGGAATAAACAGGTTGTGGCTGTTGATTGGATTCTGACAGCGCTGATGCCTTCTTTAAGAAGTGAAGTTACAGGTCAGGTCTTTCACCAACAATGCTTTACACAGGCAATAAAACGTTCGCTGCCAGTGCTTTGGTGATGTTTGTTTCTGTCTTGTCACTAGGTAATTTTTACGGCACTCCGAAGCCTCCGGCAGAGCCCAGCCCCTTCCAGCCCGACCCGGTGGATCAAGTTCTGTTTGACAATGATTTTGATACCGAATCGCAGAGGAAAAGAACCACGTCTGTCAGCAAAATGCAGCGGATCGAGAGTTCTCTGCCTGAAGAGGAGGAAGAGGAGGAGAAGGAAGCCGTTAATGGCAGCGGAGGGACAGGTTGGTGGACAAGGGGAGGAATTCCCTCAAGCGTTGTATGAATGGAAAAGCAGTGGGTAACATTCACGCTTGCCTGAACCGCTTCCTTAGTTTTGGTAATGTTTGAAGGCGGTTTGCTGTTCGAACGAGTGTTTTTCCTTGCTTTTGAAATGATGTTTTAAGAAGAACCAGCTGTTCTCCCAGCCAGCTGTGCAATTGCATCACTGCTCGGTAGAGAACATGGAGTGCTGGATACTGGGCCATCGGACGAGGGGGGCGGAAAATCAGCCGCTCTTCCAATAACAGAGTCCCCGCAGAGTACGGATCATACCCTGTAAGCAGTACTGGTTAGCGGAGGAGGTCTGGGTGCAGGAGGTGTGGGTGCTACGAGCAGCACTGGCTCAGGCTGTGAAACATTCAGGCGCTTTTTAACGACGGCGGCGTTCGCACAGCCTGGAGCAGCCTGGAAAAGGGGGGTTTGGCGAGGGAAATAAATCAGAATCCGGTCGGACCTTGCAAAGGATGCTCTTTTCCATCGCCTGCCACAGTGGGGAACCGGTCGGTGGCAGAGAGAAGCCGTCCTGTTGCATTTGCAGGTGATGCTCGATGTGGGTGTTGCGGACAGACCTTGCACACTTCGGGCTGGCAGCACGGTGGCACGGGCTGCTGGGGAGGTGGAGGGCGAGGACGCCTTTGTGGGGGGAAGATACCGAGCGTAACCTCAAGACTGGAGGGTGGAAGCTTGCATTTAAAGCTTTCTGCAGGGATTTTGGGGGAGCTTTGTCTTGTTTTGGCTTGCGGGAGGGTGGTGTTTGTGTAATGGGCAGTGTGAGCGTTCTCTATGTTTTGTTCTGGTGCTTTGAGGACTGTTAGTAGGATTTGGGGGGTTTTGATGGCGTTGCAAACGCCATTCTCTGCAAGAACGGCAGCGAAGTGTAGTCGACTTGGGTTTGTGCCAGCGCTGTTATTTCAGCGTGGGCTCAGACACATAATGCGAGGTTAATTCTGTTTGGCAGGGGAAGAGCAGAGTTCAGTGTTTTCATGTCAGCTTTGCAAAGTTCAGAGCTGGAAAAAAAAAGAAAAAAAAAAAAAGTGGAAAAATGCACATCATACAGAGACGTGTTTGACATCCGCTCGTAGCCAGACTGAGAGGGTGGTTCTTGGTGAGAAACAACACAAACAGCTGACAAACAGTAACGCTTTCCCTGAACAACTGCAGAAAACAAAGAAAAACATTCAGATTCTCCTGACTGGATGAAAACTGTTCCCAGCTACAACCAGACAAGCAGCGCCATGGACTTCAGAAACTACTTGTCGCGGGATGAGACCCTGGAACCGCTGCCCAAGAACTGGGAGATGGCCTACACCGACACGGGCATGATTTACTTCATTGAGTGAGTAGAGCGGCACTGCAGAGAGGGGGCTGTGCCCCACAGAGGAAAGGAGGGCTGGTGGGCTGCGAGCTGGGGCACTGTCTGCTGCTCTTACACCTCTCCTCCTCTGCTCTGACTGCTTCTCTTCTGTAATATATCTATTCTAATATATAGTGTATTATATCCCTCCCCTTTCACTCCTTACGAATCAGCACTTACACTGCACAGGAAAGCCTCCCGGCTCCATGTGCCAAGTCAGTTGGTTTATAAGATTAATTTTGTGTCTTGAAAAAAGCAGACCTGGGTGGGTACATCATATAAACATCATATAAACCGTCACTCCATCAAATCGCCCTTGAGGGCTTGGTTATTCTTTCTCCGCTGCTTGTGTGCCGTGGCTGGAAACGCCTGCTTAAAAGTACAAATAGTGCAGATTAAAACTCATATATGCATGTCTGGAACAGCCATATTTATTGGTTTTGAAAGAAAACAAAAACATTATTGAGAGTTAAGCATAAGAAGAGGCTAAAAATGTGTTTTCCTTTCTGGTAGAAGTAGCTGGTATTTCCCCATGCACTCTCAGGAGTAGGGGCGAGTGTTTGTCCCTCTGCCTTTCACATCTGCCCCGGGGAGTCTCCATTGCGCTTCTACCTCTGAGCATCACTGCTGCCTTTTTTTAGCATGTTATGATGTGACTGAGCCAGAAATAGAGGTTACGTTATCTAAAGGCCACAGCTTGCTCGTGGGAGTAAATATTAAAAAGTTAAAGTAAAGCAAAAGTTTGTAAATCCAAGGGAGTTCTAACGGGATGTGTCCTCCTCCACAGCCACAACACCAAGACAACCACGTGGCTTGATCCGCGCCTCTGTAAGAAAGCCAAAGCTCCAGAGGACTGTGAAGATGGAGGTAAGATGTTCAGAATTCATCTGTGACTGTGACTAACAGAAGCCTGAGTTGATCGCAGCTGAGTGCGATCCATTACTGCTGCGGTAGAAGCTTTTCCTGACACAGAGGACGCTGGAGCAGAGAACATAGCGCTGAGTGTCCCTGGTTTGGAGGCAATAGGAGTTTACGTAAGACTGGGAAAGTCCGTAGTGTTTTTTCTCTGGAGTAATAGAATCTGGCTGAATTGTGCGTTTATCTGCATTCCTGAGCCAAGAACAAGATATTTTGTTCCAGTAACTGCCATTGCTATGGAGAAATGCATTGTGTGTTAGTGATGACCTCGCTGGAATTGTTGTGCAGGTGGAATATGGCAGGAGGGAGAGCTCTGTGAGCATTAGAATACAGGGATAACGAAGGAGACACAGCGCGATACTTATTGCTATTAACACCTAGCGCGTGTGGCAATACAATACTTGATTGCGTAAGCAGAGGGAAATATCTGACTCCCTTCAATTCCTCACGCCGTCGCTTCAAGCCTCACAGGTCAGACTCACGATTGGCCTAAGACAATCCCTGCAACCCTTTCCACCAGCGCCAGGCAGTTTAGTCAGCGAGGAAAGATTACCACGTAGCTCTGTCTTAAGCAAAGGGCTGATGCTACAGAGGCTGAGGCAGACTCAAGAGCCTGTCGTCTTCTGAAATTGCCCAACCTGACAATCATGTATTCATAATGGAGCCAGCTGGAGCCGTGGCCGCGCACTGCTGCTTATTAAACATATGTGCAGCTCGCCATGGGATGAAAAGAGCCCTTTAAACAGGGAGATGCAGGATATCCAAGTGAACAGCACTTAAATGAATAGACCCACTGGGTCTTCTGTCAAACCCTGTGGAGTGACGCCGGTGTTAATAATTGGGAACATGCTGTCATGTGCTAGGAAAATTCATGTTACCGTCAAACTCGGGGCAGCCCCTGACAAGATTACACAGCAATTTTATTGTTCAAATGTCTGGCTACCTGACTGTACCCATTATCCTGATATTTAAATTCCCACGGTCGAGAACAGAAACGCTGGAATAATTGGAGTTCTGTGTTCACCACTTACCACTTTCAGTCGGTAATGATGTGCTGCCGGATACCGTCTCCCCAGGTTCTGAATCTGCCATAAAAAGGAGCTTTTACATTGTAATTTTCAACGCCTTTCTCAAACGGGGGATTTTTTTGCCTTAGAACCCTAATGCAGGGATGTCTGAGGCAGTCCAAGCCTCACTGTTAGGGCGCAGCCTGTTTTGGGGTGTCTCATGGTATGGCAAACACTGGAGTGAAGCAGCCTGCCGTGGTGGGGTTCTCTTCTTGACATCGTATGGTTGGACTTAATGATCCTTTCCAACCTAGTGATTTTGTGATTCTATGATTCTGTGATCATGCGTGGCTGTTACAGTCCTGCCTGAAGGATTCTTGGACTGACTGAGACCTGAACTGGTGTGGAAAATCCCGATGTTATTGAGAGAACGAATGTGGTGGTGGGGCTTCTGTCAGGTGGTCGTAAACAGAACGGACAAAAGGAGTGGAGATGGTTGGTTTTGCAAGCCCGGGATGTGACCTTGCGAGGTGTTTGTACCTCTCTCTGGTGGTGTCGTTGGGGGCCAAAGCTGTGCGACTGTATTTGTGTTTCGTAGTTTAAAAAGTCAACAATTATCAGATCACGTTAATAATTTATAATTAGATTAATTTCAAATAATGTATTTTTCTTCCCCTTTATAGGTTCTTCCTCTCTAAATAGGTTAGTTTGTATCTTGTCTTTAAGTTTATCGTATGTTTAAAGTGGTGTGGTTTTGTTGGATACGAGTCTCCTCATGGGCGGCACGAAGAGTGAGAGCTACAGGGCTTCACGTTCCCTGGAATGGGCTGATATCTGTCATCAGAGGAATCAGCCTTCAGCAAATGAAGGGAAGGAAAAAGGAGCTGTATTTCCTCGTACTTTCCATGAGTCTGTAATCTGTCCTCATTTCTTCATCAGAACTCTGACATTTGCAGAGAGTTTTCCGCCGTAATGGGGGGTTTTGTGTTTTTTTTTTTTTTTTGATTGCAGAGCTTCCTTATGGGTGGGAAAAAATAGAAGACCCTCAATACGGAACGTATTACGTTGAGTAAGTGCTTATTATTTGAATAGTTATAAATTGAGCAGATTTTCGCAGTTCTGATCTCTTACAACCTGTTGGAAAGGTGCAGTGCAGGTGTGCCTCTACCTAATAACAACTGCAGCTGTGTGGGTGCTTAAAGTGGATCGAGTTGTTGAAAGAGCAAAAATGCCTTCAATGTTGGCGATGATAGTTTATCTTCTGGAGCGTTAATCTGAGATAACAGAAAGCAGCGCTTGTAGCGCATCTTTTGTGGTTGTCAGTGCTGTGAAACAGGCAGAACACTTTCTGCTGAAGTCCTGACCTGCCTCTTGTGTCTCCGCAGTCACATTAACCAGAAAACACAGTTTGAAAATCCAGTTTTGGAAGCCAAGAGGAAGAAACAGTTGGGGCAGATGGATGGGGGTTCTTCAAAATCAGGTACCGCCGCACGTCGTGTTCCTGTCACTGATATCTTTATCTGTGAGTGCCCATCAGCAGTAGTCTGGGGATTCCTCGAGGCTTTCTCTTTCTGCTGACCCTTGTGGTGTCACCCTCCTAAATCCGTATGGCTTTATGAATGATTTTTTAATGTTAAAATGGAGCTGAGACCCTAAGATCACTTTACAATCCCAGTGCTCATTCTGAAGCTGGTTGACTTAAGCAGCTTTGGGATCCATGGAGGGCTGGAAGTGGGAGCCGGAAGGTGCGGTAAAACCACACCTTGAGGTTTTTATGCTTTTGATCCATTTTAAGCTTGGTATTGAAGGGTCAGAGTGCAAAGCAGGGAGTCGCAGGTGGGAGCTTTACTCCAGCTCTCTTGTAATCCGTACTACTCAAACTTTTAACTCTTCCATTCACGTAACACAGCCGTGCAGAGAGTGTGCCAGTACCCTGTTTGCTCCTCTCCCTAATAGCGCTGCAGAAGTTAACTAGTGTTAACCAAACACACCATTAAACTTTGACACCTCAACATCCTACCAAACAAACAGAAGCCTGATCAAAACTAACCCTGGTTTCTCTCTGTTCCGCAATCCAAAAAGGACCGGAGAAGTCTGTCTTCACTCGAGATCCATCCCAGCTGACAGGAGCACTCATACGGACGTCGCTGAAAAAAAGCACCATGGGATTTGGCTTTACAATCATCGGGGGGGACAGGCCCGATGAGTTTCTGCAGGTGAAGAACGTGTTAAAAGATGGACCTGCTGCCCAAGATGGAAGAATTGCGCCAGGTAAAGTGTTGTTTCTCTGAACTTCCGTTTCCTGCTGGTGTTTTCTCCCAAGTAACAAGGAATGGGATGAGAGGAAGTGGCCTCAGGGTGTCCCAGGGGAGGTTTAGATTGGATAGTAGGGATATTTCCTTCACCACAAGGGTTGTCAAGCGCTGGCAGAGGCTGCCCAGAGAAGTGATGGAGTCCCCATCCCTGAAGGGATTTAAAAGCCGTGTGGATGTGGCACTTGGGGACGTGGTTGGCGTTGGCAGTCTGAGGTTTCTGGTTGGACTTGCTGATCTTAAAGGTATTTTCCAACCTGAAAGATTCTGTGGTGCTTTTAGAGAATGTGGCTTCTGAGGCACAGGAGGTTGGATGGCTCCGTGCACCGACTCTGAATATGAACTTGGTGAAATAGTTCTCGGATCTGTCAGAGCTGCGCAGAGCAGTGGCCCAAAAGGAGAAGCAGCAGCATTCAAGGTAGAATTGAGGACGCTTCAGAAGAGTTCAGCAGTTCTGCTTTAGCCAAGACTTTTGGCTCCATGGATGTTTGCAGGATGGGTTTTGTTCCCTTTCTATACATAAAGTAAGAACAGCGTGTTTGAGCCCTGGGCGGTGTTTTGCCTTGCTGCTGCCAAAAAACTTAACACTAAACATTAAAATGCACAAAACCTGCAGCAAAACTACCTGGACTGGAAACGAGAGATGCAAGTGCTACGATCCATGAAGAATCGCCCACACTTTCGTTGTTATCCATCTGATTAAGTTCCCTATGAGCTTACCTGAACGTGTGGTTTACATGCTAGGAAAGGTAAAAGGCTTCTTTCTGTGTTGCATCAATTTTCTTGTCCTTCAGAGATCATGCTTTCGATGATGTTTATTTACTTATTCTGTTTACATATGAAATGAAATCGTTCCTGCGTTGTTGCTGACCTGCTGTTCCATCCCGTTAGCGTGCGGTTCCTCTTCCTCCCTGTAAAAACAAAGGTGACCCAGCAGGGCTGCATGCGGTGGTTGCACACACACATTCGGAGGAGAAGAAGGTGTCTGTTCCTGTTGTAGCTCACGTGAAAGCACGTTTACTCCTTTACCACCACCCAGGCATTTGGGTGCTAAGACACTTTGCTTGCTGGAAGTCCCACATGGTGCACACGAGGGTTCACGATCAAACCCATGCGAATTATGAAACAAGATTTCAGGATCTGAACCCCGGTCCTGCTTCGTTCCGAAAACGTACGCTTAACCACGTGTGGCAGCAGTGTAAGAGTAACGTGTGTGGGTGCAATCCCAGCTTAAGTTTAGCCAGTCCTAAAATAAACACCAGACCCTCCCCCAAAAATCCGATTTATTCTGGATTGAGTTAGGGTGCCGTACAACGTGAATTAAAGTAGAGGACATCTGCTTGTGGCAGCGTGCGTGCGTCTCCGGGGGCTGTACGGTATCATTTTGTAAATCTGCTGCAGATTAAACTTTATATATTTAGCAAACTCTGGTCAGAGATGAAATAGAATAAATGCAAAGAGGAAATCCCCTGTGTTTTTGGCAACAAAGAGCTGAGAGGTAGCGTCTCAGCCACCACCCAGTATCGCTTCTGAAGACTGCCCAGTGGTTTCCTCCAGTCCCGAATGCAGAACAGGGCGTGCATGGGTTTGTTTCTGGTTTTGACGCTGTTGAACTTTCTTCTCTAACAGGGGATGTCATTGTAGACATAAATGGAAGCTGTGTCCTTGGCCATACCCATGCAGATGTTGTCCAGATGTTCCAGCTAGTTCCTGTCAATCAGTACGTGAACATGACCTTGTGTCGTGGCTATCCTCTTCCTGATGACAGTGAAGACCCCGTGGTAGATATCGTGACAGCTACACCCATCATCAATGGGCCGCCCGGGACCAAGGGAGATGTTTGTGTTACCAGCCAGGACTTAATAGCTGGAGCAGTTGTGTTGGACCAGAATGGAAAAATGGGCCCTTTGCTGGTCAACGGTCGTCTGAATGGCCCTTCCATGGACACAACCGAGCAGAGGGTCTCTCTTGCGTCTTCAGGGGGTTCTCAACCAGAGCTGGTCACCATTCCACTGGTCAAAGGGCCAAAAGGTTTTGGGTTTGCCATCGCAGACAGCCCTATGGGACAGAAGGTGAAGATGATCTTAGACAGCCAGTGGTGCCAAGGCCTGCAGAAGGGGGATGTGATCAAGGAGATTTGCCATCAGAATGTGCAGAGCTTGACGCACCTGCAGGTGGTGGAGGTACTGAAGCAGTTCCCCGTGGGAGCAGAGGTGCCACTGCTTATCTTACGCGGAGGTATGTACGGGAATTCACAGCTGTCATTTATGGTTATATGCTTTTTAAAAGACCTTTTTTAGTGTGATATCCAAATCATGTCCAGTCTTGACATTTAAGTAGCAGCCCTTTACGCTCCTGAGCCGTTATGCTCCAGGTTTAATTTATACGCCAAGTATTTGAGGTGAGAGTGTGTCGCCTGAGGAGCACTAAAGCAGAAATGTGCTCTCTACCTTAACAAAGAGTGTGTGATGGATACAGTTTCTGAGGCTCTCCAAATGTATTCCGGTAGCTGTAGCTGCAATGGACAGGCAGTTCCAGGAGATGAGAAGAAGGGTTAGCAGTGGGGTGGAGACGGTCACTGGAATTACCAAAAAAATGCTCATTTTTGCATTTTTGTGTTTATACCTCTCCATTGGCTGTCGCGTGTTCCCCAAAAGCCAACTGGTAAATCCTGTAGAAGGAGCTGAAGGAATTCTGAAGCGACGCTTGGCTGCTTGGAGTCTCTTTAAGTGTTCATTGTAGCCCCGAGTGTCACTTCAGCCATCGACACTTGCAAAAACCCCCGGGTCTCTCTGTATAAATGCTACTACTCCTTAATCCCCCGGGGAAATCATTCTTGAGCAGCAAGCGAAATTCCCTTGGACAAATCAGTGACTGATGTGTCATTTGGGTCACCAGCGCTTGGCAGACGGGAACAGGGCATTTTCATAGTTGTGCAGTGAGCGTTTTTAATCCGAGAGGTCTCTGAAGCGGTGGCTTTGCTCAACTACACGTGCCCTTTGCCTTTTCAAAGAAGAGTGAATCCGCAGTTATGTCCAGCCCAGGATGTGATTGCATTGCTATGACACCAACATTGCTCTCTACCTTGTGTTTTCCTCAGGTCCAGCCTCGCCTACTAAAACCACCAAAGGGGTGAGTATGAGCAATGCGTTGGAATGCTTCCGATGGAGAATATTCCAGGGGTTTGGTTGCAAACCAGACTTATAATTATTAGCGTAGCGCTAAAGGTTCCTTTGAGGTTTTGGGGTTTTCTACCAGAGCTGATGGACACCTCTCGTGCTGCCGAGAGGTCCAGAATGCAGCGGGGGCCACGTGTGACAATAGGTGTAGTGTGGGTTTGTCATGATGTTGCCCCTGAAGTTCTAGCGCTGCTTCCTTTCTTTGCACTATGCTGAAATCACTGTCTGCGTGCATGCTCTGACCACCTTTGGAGTCTCTTCTTCTCTGGATTGTGGTCTTGAGGGGATCTGCAAGGGGGTTTTACAAAACCACATCTACTTAAGCAGGCAGAGATTCGTTGTCTTGAAGTAACTGCTGTCAGCATATCCGGTACAAGGGACGCAAAATGCAGTGCCTATCGTTTTTCGTTGCTGATTACCTCTGTTAAAGTGAAACTGGATTTCTAAAGGAGGTGTGTGCTACTCCGATGCTTCTCAGCTCTCATGTAGAGTTAACACTGGTTGGTACTGGTTGGTACTTCTTCAAATGCTTGCTTATCTTTGAACCCTCGCCTCGTTCTTGGGAAAGCTCTATGTAGCTGCACATTCCTAGTTCGGTACTCATTATTCTTGGAAGTTTGCTCTGTTGGGGTATCTTTAATAGGTTTATTAGCTCAGTGGAGAGTCCTTAGGCTTCATAAAAGACCCTCTGAGTAGATAATGCTGATAGAGTATCCTGTCCGGACACTGCTTTTATCCACCAGGCCTGTTGGTGAGCAGAGCTGAGCCTTTAAAACTGCTTCCTGTGCAGAACAAACTATTTCATTTTAGGAAAACCCCGTTGCTGAGATGTAGCCTCCTTTCCAGTCTTTGTTCTGAGGTCGTATCCCAGCAGTGGGATGACGTGAGCACCTGAGTTCTGTGCACGTGGATCAGGCTGCACTTGGTAAAAGTTCAGGATTCCATTCCACGCGAGTACCACGCTGAGGAACGTGTGCCCGCATCCCCACGGCTCGAGGATGCACACCGTGTCAGCACCCTCTGCACGGGCGCCTTAAAAATACTCAGGACGCAGGGACTGGTGTCCCAGCACACGTGCAGCAGCAGCTTCCCACGGAGCGCTCGATGTTCAGTGGCATTAAGCAGTGTGGCAAAATAATTCAGTTAAAAAGGGCAAGTTCTCGTGTTTATAAACGCACAAGTGTCAAAGTGCTGAGCGCCTTGGGGGAGGTGTTCTTCCAGCCTTCGTAAAAGGGCATTTCTAAGCCTGTTCTGCTCCTGCTGTTTAACGTGCACAGACACACGCAGGCTACCGCCGCTTCCCAGTTTTCCAGGTTGGGTTTCATCCTGGGATTAGTATTTAGAGTTACTTCAGTGCATAATGGAGGCCTACAGGAAAGCTGGAGAGGGGTTGTTCATAAAGGCTTGTGGTGATAGGACAAAGGGAAACGGGTATAAATTGGAGAGGGGTAGATTTAGGCTAGACATGAGGAGGAATTTCTTCACCATAAGGGTGGGGAAGCACTGGAACAGGTTGCCCAATGAAGTTGTGGCTGCTCCATCCCTGGAGGTGTTCCAGGCCAGGTTGGATGGTCCTTGGGCAGCCTGAGCCAGTGGGATGTCCCTGCCCATGGCAGGGGGTGAAACTGGATGATCTTTAAGCTCCCTTCCAACCCAAACTATTCTATGATTTTATAATAGATTGGAAATTAGGGTGGGAGATGGCAGGGATGTTTTGCCCTCCGTGATGCTCATTGTCTTTGTGCTCAAGCACACAAGCTCAGCTCTGCTTTTGATGTAATCTGGATTTTGTGGGTTGGATTCTCTTCCAGAAGGACAAGCAAGACAGTTTAGGGAGTCTGGAAGCTGTCGGCGATCCCATCCCACAGCCGATGCCGTTTCCACCCACCGCTGTGCGACCCGGCTCTCCTAAACCAGACCCTTCCGAAGTCTACCTGAAGTCCAAGACTATGTACGAGGACAAACGTAAGTAGATCAACTTCAACATGGATATTTTCAATTACAGAGGGATTTTGTCTTTGTGGCAGAACTCCCGTGGCTTTCCTGTTAACCTCCCATAGATCAAACATTTCAGGAAATGTGTAATTGATACAGGAATTAGAGAACTATGGAATTCTTGTTAAAAAAAAAATGATAGAATATGCTTCAACCGTATTGACAATAAAACAGTAATCACAGAAAGATCTCAAGAGTGAGTAAGGTCTGATGTAAACCAACTGTTTCAGAGCCTATAGAAAGCTCTGAGTTGTATTACAGACCACATTTTATCCTGACCCACTATACAAACACGGCTGTTATTTCTCCTTTAGAATTCATCAATCCATCCTTTCCTTTTTCAGCCTTTTCTTGAACATTTACTTTTCTGTTTTGGAAAGAGAACGTTACTGAGGATGTGGCTGTTTGAATTATTTGCTGTATTTCTGGTTACCGTCTTCTGTCGATAAGAAGAATCAGAATGCATCACAAAAGCTTAATCTTTCAATAATCAATAGCTCCTTACATGTTTGGTAATGTTTCTTTGTCGTAGCTCCCAACACGAGAGATTTGGATGTTTTCCTGCGAAAACAAGAGTCCGGCTTTGGTTTCCGGGTGCTTGGAGGGGATGGACCAGATCAGCCCGTAAGTTAAACCATTTGTGTTTTGCCTACGTTATCTTACAGCCTCGCTGTTAGAACGGCTCCTACTCTGTCATCGCCATTTCCCTCTCATCCTAAACAATTCAGTAGTGGCAGAATTCATGGATTCAGTAGCTCATCAAGAATTGACTCCAATAACTTTCATTTTTCCCTCTTTGCGGCTGACTTCAACCCGCCAGGCTCCCGTGCCCTCTCTGCTCTCTGCAGCCTGTCCTTGGCAGCAGTTCCCTCTCAGGCTGGTGATGCTGCTGGTGTTTCTGTGTCTCAGGAGCCCCTGAAGGGCCAGCGCTGGGGCTTGGCCTCTTCCCATCTCCACTTGATCCCAGTGGTGGTCTTGGCACAAACAGTGCCCCGGCAATGCTCAATGTGCTGTGCACATCAGAGCAGATGAGTGGAAGGAAGCGTCTGCTTAGCCTGCAAAAGCTCCTTCAGGCATTCTGCTTACGGAACCGGCTGCCTCGGGCCTGGGTGGGCGCACGCTCTCCTGGTTGGATGGCCGAGCCCAAAGAGTGGTGGTCAATGGAGTTAACTCCAGCTGGAGGCCAGTCCCAAGCGGTGTCCCTCAGGGCTCGGTGCTGGTCCAACCCTGTTCAATGTCTCCATCAATGACCTGGATGAGGGGATCGAATGCACCCCAAGTAACTTTGCGGATGACACTATACTGGGTGGAAGTGTGGATCTGCTGGAGGGCAGGGAGGCTCCAAAGGGATCTGAACAGGATGGACCCATGGGCTGAGGCCATGGCAGGAGATTCAACAAGGCCAAATGCCGTGTCCTGCACGTGGGGCACAACAACCCTGTGCAGTGCTACAGACTGGCGGAAGAGTGGCTGGAGAGCTGCATGGAAGAGAAGGACCTGGGGGTGTTGATTGACTGAACATGACTCAGCGGTGGTCCAGGTGGCCAAGAAGGCCAATGGCATCTTGGCTTGGATCAGACACAGTGTGGCCAGCAGGGCCAGGGAGGGGATTCTGCCCCTGGACTCGGCACTGGTGAGACCGCACCTTGAGTACTGTGTTCAGTTCTGGGCCCCTCACTGCAAGAAGGATGTTGAGGCTCTGGAGTGTGTCCAGAGAAGAGCAACGAAGCTGCGAAAGGGTCTGGAGAACAAGTCTGATGAGGAGCAGCTGAGGGACCTGGGGTTGTTTAGCCTGGAGAAGAGGAGGCTGAGGGGAGACCTTATTGCTCTCTACAACTGCCGGAAAGGAGGTTGTGGAGAGGAGGGAGCTGGGCTCTTCTCCCCAGTGACTGAGGACAGGACAAGGGGGAATGGCCTCAAGCTGCGCCAGGGGAGGGTCAGACTGGACATCAGAAAAAAATTTTTCACCGAAAGGCTCATTGGGGACTGTCAGAGGCTGCTCAGGGAGGGGTGGAGTCCCCATCCCTGGAGGTAGTTAAAAGACGGGTGGATGAGGTGCTCAGGGACATGGTTTAGTGGCAGATAGGAATGGTTGGACTCGATGATCCAAGAGGTCTTTTCCAATCTAGTGATTCTGTGATTCTGTGGCTGTGCTTTGAAGTGCAGCCTGCTGAAGCGAGGCAAGGTTTGGGGTTATTGCACATCCCTTTTCCCCCACCTCTCCTGCCAGACCTTCAAGAAGGCAGTTTCTTCTGTCAGTCAATGTGGTTTCTGGTGGCTTCATCTCAGGGACACAAGCCCAGCCTTTCAAGGGCTCTTCTTCAGGCTTTTCTTTGCCTTGTGGCTTTCCCTCTCATCTCAGAAATCACATATTGTGGTGCTTTAGTGTTTTCACGAGAGCCTTGAAGCAGAACCTATTATGGACCTATTAACTCCTCCTGCAGATGGACCTTGTTTGTGTTTTGCATTGCACCCAGCATCAAAGCATAGCTCTGAGGAGAAAGGTGTGGGTTAGAGCCTGGTTTGCCTTAACCAGTCAGTGACGAGGGTTCCTCTGTGATTTTATGTGGTCGCTGCAGTTGCGTTTCCCGGCCGGAGCGTGCCAAGCTGTGCGGGTGGGCTTGGCTGACTCTGCTGGGCAAGATGATTACCAGGGAACGGCAGCGCTGGAGGCAGAGGGGCAAATGCCGGTGCGGAACCCACTGGGCAGCCCATTCCTCAGCCAGCGGCTGTAGGAGTCTCCCTCGATTTCCAAAGAGGCAAACATTTTCCTCTGTGAAGAAGTGCTGATTCCTCAACCCTGTGTTGAGGCAATTCCTGCGGCAGCCAAACCCCCAGGAGGAGTGTTCGGGGTACGCACTCAGGAATTGCTTTTGCATTGCGGTTAAAGAATACGTTTTTCTCCGTTCCCAGCTGTGATCCAGCACCAGCCATTTTATTGTTTCCCTAACATACATTTAAAGAAAAGGGAGAGCAGAACGAAACACCCTCACTTCTGTTGCCCTGTGTAGCATCTGTGTTTTGTTTCCATAACAGCCGTGGCCGTTGGCAAGCGTCAGGCTGACGTCGTGAATGCTGCGTGCAGATGATCACCTCCGACAAAACCGGCATAATTATTCCTTATCTTTCATTTAACCCCAGTTGTAGCCCGTGAAACAGTGTGTGGTTCTCTTAGCTGCTTTGTATTTAGTTCACTTTTTGAGGTGGGGGCAGATAAAACCGATGAGGGGAGCGCAGCAGCCTGACTGCAGGTTCTGAGCACCAGGAGCTGCGCACGGGGAACCTTCAAGCATGGAATTGTGCTTTTCAGCAGTAAATTTGAGTCCTTTCAAATTTTCCTTCTCCCCCCCGGTTGCTGTCTGAGCCTTGATTAAAAAAATAGTAAAACAAGCGGGATAAATGACAAAGGCTTTTGTTTCAGTCATGTCTGAGAAATGCTGTGTGTGAGAAGTGCACAGTGGGTGATTGTGTCAGAGGTTGAGCTGCTAAACACACTCCTGAGATAGCAGATATGCTCAGGAGAACAGCGATGCTTCCAGAATTGATGGAAATAAGAATGTAAAATCCACCCCCCGCCCCACTTCATGTGTTTACTGACCTCTTCGAGCCCCCGGGTTGTACCGCTAAGTCAGCTCCTGCTGGTTACACGCTCTGCCTGTGCTTCTGCTGGCATTGGACGGTCAGAAACCTTCATAAATACCTCCCCAAAGCCCTCGTCTCTCTGCCTTCTCCTGGATCCCAGCCTTTCTGTGTTCTCCTGAGCTCCTGTTCTGCCCTTCAAGCCCCCTGCCTGTGCTCTGCCAACAGATCTATATCGGAGCCATCATCCCGCTGGGAGCGGCAGAGAAGGACGGCAGGCTTCGAGCTGCGGATGAGCTGATGTGCATCGATGGAGTCCCTGTTAAAGGAAAGTCCCACAAGCAAGTTCTGGACTTGATGACCAGCGCTGCACGGAACGGGCAGGTGCTGCTCACCGTCCGGAGGAAGATCTTCTTTGGTGGTATGTGTCTGTCTGTCTGTCCGGAGAGGGTGCTCCAGCTCCGGTAAAGGAACACATAGATTTTGTAATCAGATCGATTAAAGCTGCTATGAAACCCATCAGCCGTTGCACTAGAGTTGGGCAGCCTGAGCTTCCTGGCTGGTTCAGCACCAGGATTTTGTAGGTTTGCTAAAAGAAAGCCTGAATTCATTCTCCAAACTGCCTTTCAAAACCCATTTCTGTTGTTCCGCATAAGCAGTTGTTCCTTAGATGTCAATTGGTGTAGCTGGGAGCAGGATCTCTGCTGTAGATCTTGAGCTTGTAGCATGCAGAAGAGCCACAGTGGGTTATTTTTACTATAAAAAGGCATCAGATCACTCTGACAAAGTCTGTGTGCACCCTGCCAAGTCTGCTCGGCTGTGACACCGGTGTGCCGTGGCCTTTCCTTGCATAACCGAGCACGCCTGTGTGGAACTGGGGGCCGTTGAGCGCTTCACCCTGCATCTGATCTCTGTTTGATCCCAGCTGTATTGTTGTTAAACTCGCCCTTACTTTCCCAGGCAGGCAGTGTTTCCTCGCGCTGGCTCTGATGCCAAGATGCCTGGGTTTGCTGGAGCTGCTTGGTAAACCAGCAGGATTGAGTTTTCCTTATTTGTTGTTTGTCTGCTCCCTGCAAGGGGAAAAACAACCCGAGGAGGAGGACTCGCAGCCTGTCTTGACACAAACCAGCTCTCCCCAACTGAATCGGATAGAGGGTGCAAACCAGCAGCCCCCAGAGGTCTACGATGTCCGCCTGCAGCGGAAGGAGAATGAAGGATTCGGCTTCGTCATCCTCACCTCGAAGAACAAACCTCCTCCCGGTGGTAAGTGCTGTGCCAGGATGCTCTGATCTCATGGTTCTGATGTATGGACTTGGCTCCAGGCACGGTGGGGACTGATCGACAGTGAGATAACCAAGGCTAAAGGCAAAAATAAACACAAATATAGTGAGCGAAGAAGAAGCCGCTTGCAGGAAGCCCTGGAGTGCAGCTCCGCTGATGGATCTGTGACCCCTGCACCAGAGCAGGTCTGCTCAGCGCGATTGAGCGTGGTCGTTTCCCTCGCGCTGAGGCTCCCGCTGCCCTCGCGGGGCCAGGCAGAGGCTGATGAATAGTTTTTGTGTGAGGTGGCAAACAGGATCACCTTTCTGAGCTTTGTTCCCTTTTGGTTTTCTGTGTGAGCCCTTAGATCACAACCATCTCCGTGTGTTCTCCCATAGCACTGGTGTTAAGGTGCAGAGAACTCCTGAAATCCTTATTCAGTCCCTTTCATTCCTTAGTGCACATCACCCTCCTTAAACTGATTCCGGACTACAACACATCTCTCTCTTTTATTCAACCTCAGACACTTCCTTCTGTTTTTCCACTTCATTTTACTGCACAATAAAACCCAGCAGGAACACAGAAAAAAAACCTCATGTCTAAATAACATTGTGCTGGATTCAGATGATCCATATTTAGAGTGTGAGGCAGTCTTGGCGCAGCCGATGACTTTCCAAGAATGCTACAGCCAGTGCTTTGGAAGCACCCGGCACAGTGGGACGGCGCAGTGGCAGTGATCCACGCACAGAGCGGCTCTCGGGTTCCCGGTCACCCTCCCGTGCGTGCTGCTGTGTGGGTGATGGTGTCGGAGTGGCCAGGGGTTGTCTGGCCAGTCAGATGTTGAGGAAACAGAATTATTCTATGGTTTATTGGTATTCTGTTATAACTGTACCATAGCCACAACATCTTTGTCTAAGGATCTGCTGCAAGTCCCTGATTATTTGACATTAAACCAGAAAGAAGGCGGCAACTGAAGTCAGTCCCAGTGCTGGAGACGTAAGCCCTGTGGTCCAGGTTTCTAACATGCAGGGAAAAAGATGCTGGTGCAACTGTAGGCTGGGCTGCGTGGAACATTTCTGTGCTGCAGTTTAACGTGGAGTCACTGCCTGTCTTCTAAAGCCAGGATGTTTGAAAACAAGCCATCAGCAATCGAGTCTGCAACCCTGCAGTGCTTTACACTGCACCGTTGGCTCTTGCGTTTACATAACAAAAATCTATTAAGGGATGTGTAATTAAAATTTCAACTCCTGGTAAATGCTAGAAGGCATCAATGTCTGCTCCTTCGCAGTCACTTCTGCGCACGCTAGCTCATTAAAGCAAGCCTTGATGGTTTTTTAATCTTGGGTGGCTGACGATGCTGTGGAAGTGTTTCAGATTTGCTGTCGTGGTTCTGAAAAGCCAGCTGATGATGCCATCAGGCACGTCGTGTTCCTCACCCTGCCGGTCCCTGCGGAGCAGGGTATCCACCACACCCCGCCAGGCTCTGGAGGTACAGCCAGAGTGTTTCAGGCTTTCCCGTGAAACACCAGAAGAGCGTTCTTGAAACATGCGGCGCTCAGCCCAGAGAGGTGTTTGGAACAAGTCAACCAAGAAGCGGTGCTTGCGTAGAAGAGCCCCGATGAAGGATCTGGGAAGGAGAGGAGTCAATTTTGCAGTGCCTTCAGGCAGCCAGATGAATGCGAGGCTGTTGCAGACGCATGGGAGAGCGTGCTGACTGATGTGCTTTGATGTAACGCGAATCTGCGCTGCCAGGGCCACGTCAGCACGCAGGCAGCTCAGCCAGCGGCTCTCTTGCCCCGTTTCGTAGGCTTCTCCTGCGCGGTGGCGTCGCGCTGTTGCCCAGTGCCGTCTGCGGTGCTGACGCTCGGGTCAGCAAACCCGAAAATGAGAAATGTCCCTGAGCATCGGCTCGGCTTTTGGTGGGGACAGCGCGGGAGCTGCCAGGGCTGTGGCGCTGCTCTCCTATCGGAGAAGCACCGGGGGAAGCACCGTGTGGAGTGGAGCATCCCTCCCTCTTGTGCCATTTCAGTTCTGTCTGTCTTCACCTCTGGGAAAGTAACAAAAAGCAGTCATCTTTCTTTCATCTTTCCTTCTACTTCTTGACAAATTCCTTCTTATCCCTGTTCTGTCCTTTCTGGCCCCATTACTTTGACCTCTAGTGGAGTCTGTATCCAGAGCAGAGTGGCGCTATGGGGTGGACCGAGGAAATCGGGCCAGGAGATCCACCTGAAATCCCAGACAGTTGTGAGAGGTGCCAGTTCCTCTCGGAGAGCGAAAGTAGGGAAAGGGCTTGTGCTGAGCAGATCTGGCAGCCCTTGCTGTGCTGCTGGGTGTGCTGAGCACCGCTGCCCGGTGCTCGCCGGGCTGCTGAGTCTCTGACCTGAGAAATTTGATTTCGTTTTAATGTGTATTTAAGGCTTAATTTTTGGTTGCAAGGAAAGAAGAGTTAACCTTTGCATCCAGGTTTCCAACAAGTGTGTTGGAACGAGATGTCCGTGGTTATCTCCGAGCCCACACAGCGCCCCAGAGTCTGTGCGTGAGGTGGAGAAGGTGGTGAGCAGGAAAACCTTCTGCTCCAGAGTGCTCATGGGGCACCCAGCCTGACTCATCCCACTGCAGATGTGACCCATTTCCATCCCATGTGTTCCTTTAGGCACAACACCTTCTGTGTGACGAGGCTGTGCTGTCAAGGGTCGATGTTTCCGTTCAGCTGAAGCTTTTGTCACTATTTGTATGGTTTCCTCGTGCGAGCAGTGCTGTCCTTTGGAGCAGAAGCGTAGTCTGGGATGGCTTTGCCCAGTCTAAAGCTTTGCACAAAGGGTTGGGTATAGCTAAAGATAAAGCATATAACATTCATTTCGTCATCGAATAAAAGATGTTTCTATCCAGCTGTATCATTAGTCCATTTCAAATGCAACCCTTGGTGCCCAGCAAAAGAATAATTCTTATTTCAAGGACTGTTTCCTCACCTCCTGCCAATGCGAGATTGGTCACCATGATGTAGGTTGAAGGAACTGAAAGTGCCAGAGCTTTGGAAAGGGAATGGATGACAATTTTACGGTAAATGGATACTAATTATACTTATCTAGCAAATAATCACTACGTTTTCAATGTTTCATTAAATAAAAGGGAATGGAAAAAACTCACCATTTCCCTTATCATAAAACCCAATACAAATATACGCATAAAAATTAGGAAGAATTTCTTCACCATGAGAGTGGTGAGACACCGGAACAGGTTGCCCAGGGAAGTTGTGGCTGCCCCATCCATCCCTGGAGGTGTTCAAGGCCAGGTTGGATGGGCCTTGGGCAGCCTGAGCCAGTGGGATGTCCCTGCCCATGGCAGGGAGTTGGAACTGGATGATCTTTAAGGTCCCTTCCATCCCTAACTATTCTATGAGTCTATGATTCTGGCTTTGTGTGACACTTTGCCAATGTGAACATTAATTGTGTCTGTTCTTGATTTCTTAGTGATTCCTCACAAGATTGGGCGAGTTATAGATGGGAGCCCGGCTGACCAGTGTGGGAAGCTGAAAGTGGGAGACCGCATCTCGGCGGTGAACGGACAGTCCATCATGGAGCTCTCGCACGACAGCATCGTGCAGCTGATCAAGGACGCAGGCAACACGGTGACTCTGACTGTCGTCGCTGAGGAGGGTAAGGAGGGCGACTGGAGGTGGTGGTTGTAACTGCTGACGCTAAGAGATCTGATAGTGACTTTCCAGTACCAGAAGGGGTCTACAGGAAAACTGGAGAGGGACTGTTCATAAAGGCTTGTGGTGACAAGACGAGGGGCAATGGGTACAAACTGGAGAGGGGCAGATTTAGACTGGACATTAGTAAGAATTTCTTCACCGTGAGAGTGGTGAGACACTGGAACAGGTTGCCCAGGGAAGCTGTGGCTGCCCCATCCCTGGAGGTGTTCAAGGCCAGGTTGGATGGCCCTTGGGCAGCCCCTGATCCAGTGGGATGTCCCTGCCCATGGCAGGAGGATTGGAACTGCATGATCTTTAAGGTCCCTTCCAACCCAAACTATTCCATGATACTATGTTCATTCACTTAGAGTGGAGCAGTTTAAGATGTTTGGAAAGTAGAGGAACAAAAAAGAAGCTCACTCGTTTGCTCTGAAAGAGCTGAAGTGGGGCAGGGAAAGAGGCGGCTGCTACAGGGGTTATCCTGAAAAACAAGATACTAACCACGCGATGCAGGGTAGGAGGAATTCTCATAGTTGCACATGTGAGAGAGAGGAGCTGCTGCTCCCATAGAAGCGTGTCTTGTCCAGGCACGGATTCTCAAGCCAAAGAGAATTGTCCTCTCCTGGGGAAGCTGCAGCAGGCGTGGGAGGATGCTTGGAGAGGAATCCTCGCCCCAGACAGTGCCCGTCTCTAGCTGCCGCGGACACTGCCAGGAGCTGTGTTCCATGCGAGGGAGGTGCTCCTGGGATGCTCTGGAACGGCTCTGCCGGGGGCTCCAAGGCTTTAGGGACACTGCTCTCCAGATCCTCTCTCTGTTGAGGCCCTCTCAGATTTCTCCTTCCAGCCACGTTAAAGCACACAAATCGCCTACTGCTGCATCCCTGCGACACGACAGAAAGGTCCTGACATTCTGTTGGCCAAAACTGCCCTTTGGGCTCATTCCACCCTGAAAGCCTCGTTCAGGGCTTTCCTGCAGAGCCTCCCAGGCTGCGGGCAAACTCCTTACACGTGGCTGTGGTGTCACCCAAGCATTGAAGTAGGGGTTTGTCACAAAGTCCCATCTCAGAGCCCGTGCGTTTAACCAAAGCTGCGCTCAGCGCAGTATTGTTCCGACACAAACAGCTCACTGTGAAGGTGTAAAACCCAATCATTTGAAGAGAAAAGCTGGGTTTGAACCCTGCTTACCGCTGCATTTTTCTGGATTGTGGGTTTAATTAAACTCGCTGTCATTATTTTACCAGAAATTTGGCTTTCTTCACCTCTTGAGTAATGAACACCCAAAGCCAGAATGCGAGTAATTCTGATTCTCCAATTTCACACTCATTGCAGATATTTAATGTGCAATCTCAGCCTGCAATACAGAATCTCAAAGGCTTAATTCTTCCTTTTATTGATGCTTGAAGCAGACACTCCTCTAAATTGTTATTTTTCCATGAAGATTTTCATTTTTATCAGCCAGAATGCACGCCGGTTCGAAGGGACGCGGCTCCAAGCGTCACCCAGAGCAGTGTTTATGAAGCAACTGCAGTTTGGGTTGCTTGCATTGGATCCGTTTCCCTGGGCTCTCCATCGGCTTTGTTTTCCAAATAAGCATTCTGAATTAACTTTTCTGTCCCTTACTTCTGCATGACCCTTCGTGGGCTCTGTGTAAGGACTATTCCCACTACCTCAGTTACAGGTATGGAGCCAAAATGTAGAGATAAAGCATGAACTGAGGAGAAGCAACAGAGAGATGGGGGAAAAAAGTAGCAGGTGATAAAATGAGACCGGTCAAAAAACCCATGTGGGTTAGAGGAGCGAGGGTTGTTTCAGGTGTAAAGAGTTTTGTGACAAGGAAGGCGATAAACACAGAACCTGTTCCACCACAGTGGGAATGTGTCACTGTTCTCCTTGACTGAGCTGCAGAAACGCGGTGCAGTCGGTGGCGCAACGCTCCACGCAGCAGCTCCCGGAGGAAGGGAAGCCAGGGTGGGTGTGAATGAGTTGGGGCTTCAGGCACATTCCCTGCTGGGCTGCCCGGAGGGATCTGAGCTTCACAGGGCAGAGGGATCACCTACAGGGATGTGGGAGGCAGCTTCGGAGACACAAATGCCCTTTTTGCCAGAGGCTGTTCCCGTCACAAAGCATCAATGCTGGTGGATTTTGCTGCTCCCCAGCGCTCTCCTCCGAGACTGGCAATGAAAGCACCACCTGGCACCTTCCCTCTCCTTCCCGGCTCTCACAGATGTGTGATCTCTGCTTTTCCTACGAATAAACGACCTCTGCTTCACGCACCTTCACGTTTTTCGCAGGAGCAGGAGCCTGTCAGCTTTCGTCGCCCGCTTGCTGGGAGCAGAGCGCGGGCTGGGAATCGTACAAACAGATGGCGTTTCTCTTGCCTGTGCTTCTAAATTAAAACTCTGAGTAGAAACCGGGAGCAAAAGTTGACATTATGTCTCTAGAGGAAAGCCTCTTGAAGGCATTTCACGGTGACAGCGCCAAGCAGCCCCACAAAGGGCTCCAGAGGGCTCGGGTGCCTGGGAAGCTCCGTTCTCATGACACGCGTTCCGTTTGCCTCCCTTGATGATGCCGGAGCGCTTTGTGTGTTTTACCAGGGTTGGTTTGGGTTCCACTGAGAGACGCAGCGATGGGATGCACCTAACTGAGTCCTGGGGCAGCCTTGGTGCTTGGCAATGTTTTTAACCCTTAGGAGGAAGAGGAGTTTATTAACTTAGAATTCAGCACAGAAGTTCATGTCAGGCCACCGCTTGCCATTTCGGGTTCTAGCTAAGGGGCAGCATTTTGCAGAGCCCATGGTTCGTTGCTTTTATGCGACAGAGACATTTTGTGTCCTGGAAAATGTTTTTTTTTTCATAAATTCATTGCGTTTTGTGAAGCGCCCCATGACTGGGTGTGTGGGAAGGGGAGAATGAGCTATTTGAGAAGGGTTTATTAAGGTTATATTATTATTTATTATACTTTAATTTGTACTCAGCCTGTGGAAGAAGGCGAAACACTTTGTAGTTCTTGTTGGTAACCTGTTGGTGAGCTGGTCTTTCCAGTGTGGCTGTGGGACCGGGTTGGAACCTTCCCTGCAGCTGTCCCAAAGCTGGCTCTCCGTGGTGCCTTAATGAGTTAGAATCATAGAATGGTTTGGGTTGGAAGGGACCTTAAAAATTGTCCAGTTCCAACCCCTCTGCCATGGGCAGGGACATCCCACTGGCTCAGGCTGCCCAAAGCCCATCCAACCTGGCCTTGAACACCTCCAGGGATGGGGCAGCCACAACTTCCCTGGGCCAGTTGGCAGTTTCCCTCCATCGTTAGGGTCTTCACCTCTTAATCCTCATTGTCCCTGCAGCTCCTCGTTCTCCCTCTACCTGTACAAAGGGATGTGTTCTCAAATGAATATTGTTCTTCATCAAGAAGATTCATCAAGAATATTGTTCTTTGTCACCTTCCCTGGAGGTGTTTAAGGGACGGGTGGACGAGGTGCTGAGGGGTATGATTTAGGGAGTGTTATGAATGGTTGGACTCGATGACCCAGCGGGTCCCTTCCAACGTAGACATTCTATCATTCTATGATTCTTCAGCTCATACAAAAATGTATTGAATATCCAAACCAGACTCCTGGGTCTGACCATCCCCAATCCCTTTTGGCCTCTGTCAGCTCACAGATGGTCTAAAGCCCTTCTGTCCACGTTTGGTTTGGTTAAAATGGTGTGGTTTTCTGAGGAAAAGCAGCGTAGATAAGAATAAAACTTCTAGAATTTATTCCATGGAGTCGATGAACTGACTTGTATTCCAGGCTTAAGGTGTAAGGCCTTGGAAAATTCCCTTCCCTGAAGGACTATGGTGAGCTCAGCTGTGGCAGCGGTGTCTCTGGGCGCTGTGGTTGCAGTGGCGAGCCTGCCTGGCTTTGTATCCAGGGAATTCTCTCTTGACTCTTGGTTTGGTTTGTATTTATCAGAACACCGTGGCCCTCCGTCAGGAACGAACTCCGCCAGGCAGAGTCCGGCTCCGCAGCACCGACCGCTGGGCTCGGCACAGGTCCCCCCCTCCGGTGCAGACAGGTACGGAGCCTAGGGCTGAGCGGAAGGAAGAAAAGCTCAACAGCTGGAATTGTTAATCCACAGCTGACATCTGCATCCTTCTGCCTCCGTGTAGGGCAGCCGCGGAAGGTGATGCTGGAAAAGAAGCTTCTAACAGTTACAGGCTTTCCTGGCCCGAGCACAAGCACTTGGCACAGCCGGACGCTGGCACTGCGTCGGTTATCGGCAGCCGACATTCCCAGACGCAGGTAACAGTCATTCCCAGGCGCAGAGAATGGTCCAGAGGGAGCAGAGCCGTGCGAAATCTTGTGTGGGTCATTGTTGTGGCAGTGCCGTAGAGCCCTGGAGAGCAGAACAGTAAAACATTCCCTGGCAACGCCACACCGGAGCATATCCCACGGGGGTTTTGCTTGCGTTGTAGATGTTATCATCTCCCTAGCATGGCTGAACGCTCGTTATAATTAGAAAAGGAATAGAAAACGCCTGTAATGGGGCCACTGCAGACCCTGTGGCAAATTTTGTTGAAGAAATCTAAATCTTCAACGAGAAGGAAAACCGATGTGTTTGGATATCGAATGAAATTAGACTTGGTTACACCAGAGCTGTGATGGATTGGGTTTACATTGCAATTGTGCGTTTCTCCAAACACAGAAATGTGGGATTAGTTTTGCCACGAAAACAAAAGTTTAAACCTGCCTGCGGGTCCCCATCCTTTTTTTCTCTGGCTTCTCCCGCACAGAATCCAGGCTGTTTCCCAGTGGAGCTGGAAAGGGGCCCTCGTGGGTTTGGATTCAGCCTTCGAGGGGGAAAGGAGTACAACATGGGCTTGTTCATCCTGCGCCTGGCTGAGGACGGGCCGGCTGTCAAGGATGGGAGAGTGCACGTGAGTTGGTTTCCTTTGGCCACGTTGCTGGAACTCGATGGGCTTTGAGGTCCCTTCTAACCCAAACCACTCTGTCATTCTTTAACGTAAGGGTTAGCGTTTGGGGCTCCCCATGTAGAGTTGTGGCAGGGATCGTTGTCTGGACCCTGCTGTGGAGCTTGGTTGGGTATGAACTCCCAAGTATGCTGACCCCGTGTCCCACCAGCTCAGAGCGAGGTTCTTGACAGCTTTCACATCATTCTGTTTCTCGGTCCTCGGCTGGAAATGATGCCATTTTCTGGCTGCGCTTTAGAGCAGCGAGGAAGGATTTCTCACCCCGTTAGCAGCAGCTGAGCGCGACGGCAGGCGCCGCGCAGCGTGGAGCAGCCTGTCCTGCCGGATGAGTGCCCAGCCATGACCAGCTTTGGCAGCTGCGGTTTTGTTAGTGCAGCCCGGTCTCTTTAGGCACTGCTGACATCCTTTGGCTGATCCATGTACTGCCACGGGAGTTTGGTGCCCCTGTTTGTGGAGGAGCCATTCCAGCCTCCATTTTCAGCGTGGGGTTCCCTCTGGATGTTGCTGACCGTCCTCAGCAATCTCCATCCCGGTAACTGCGTAGTGGAGACCTCTCCTACCTGGAAGAAGAAATCCCTGACATAAATCCTGTTGTGCTATTGAGCTCCACGTTCCCAGTAGGGAAACTGCTGTGGGACTTGCCTGGTGAGTGGGACTTAGAACAGGGCACCGTGTTTGACGTGGTTCATCCATAAGCTCCTTCCATATGATGATCCAGAAAGAGAACACGTCCAAGCGCGTGGCTGTATCTGTCTTATCGCTTGTAAATAAGTAGGAAATGCATTTAAGTAATCAGAGATCTCCTCTTGAGCAGGCTGAGCAGAAGACCTGCCAGCGTGTCGCGTTGTGTGGCGTCGCTCAGAACGGTGCTGCTGTTGCCGAGTGGATTTTAACGCGAGAGAAAAGATCAAAGCATCAGCCTCTATGTTTTGGGTTTTTTTGTTTTCTTTCTCAATCAAAAATCAGTTTGCGGTGTCGGATTCGCAAACCTGGTCACTCTTTTCCCATCAGGTTGGTGACCAGATTGTCGAGATTAATGGAGAACCCACCCAAGGCATCACTCACACGCGAGCCATTGAGCTGATCCAGGCTGGAGGGAATAAAGTGCTGCTGCTGCTGCGGCCGGGAACTGGCCTCATCCCAGATCACAGTAGGTCACCCGCGGGGCTGAGGGTCGGTGCTTGCGCGCTGACACCCCTGGCAGCTCCCCCTTTTAGCAGCTGTGCAGGTGTTCAGGTGGTTTGAAAATACAAGGGGTAATTTTTGGTAAAATTAACATGACAGGTACCCAGGAGCATTGCACAGCGTGAAATTATTGCCTGTTTGTAATTGTAATAAGTGTCTTAGCTTTGTCCAGGCTAATCACGTCGTCCTATACAGGTGTTATAATTATCACTGATTGCCTCTTAATTTAAATTAGCATTCTCCGTGACAGCTCACTCGGTTCAGAACGCCCCTACTGTTAAGAACGTTGTTTCTGTAGGGATCGACTTCACTGGTTTTAGCCCCTAACTTACAGAAAGCTTGGTTTTTCAAAGCCAACACTTCAAAAAGCAGCGAGAGGGACAGCTCTGTCCAAGAGTCGATTCTGAGTGAAGTCCTCTGGGGGAGTAAAATGTGCTCAGAGCACATTTCTTTCCTCCAGAGAGCTGGGACATGGCCCTGCCCATCTCGCTGCTCCATCCTGCGCAGCATGGCGCGGTTGGTGAATTGGTGCACGGCGCGGACATGGCCCATCCGGGGCCTGCGCTGTGCCATCCTGCGGGATTCCTGGCTGCCCGCCTGTGTCTCTCCCACTGAACTACCTTATCATTAAGGGGGAAAGTTAAATACAGCCTTCTCCGGGTTCCGATGGGCTTCTGCCGAGGTCCTCTTGAACACCAGCATTTATGAGCTGGAGAAGAGGGAGGCGGCGCGAGGGCAGCTCCCGCTCTCCTTGCCAAAGCTGTTCCAGCCTGGTTCGGTTCCAGCAGCACCAAACAGGGTTTGTCCGATCCAGGAGGGCAGCGCAGCCGTTACCTGGAATTGCTCCTGGTACTTTGCTCACAGAAGTCTCCCGAGTCTGAGGGAGAAGATGGAATCCTAAAAGAGCCTGAAGGAGCCTCCGGGGCCAGGCTGCTCCAGCCTTGGGGCCAGAGGGTGGGTTAGACGCCTCAGATTAGATCAGCGCTGAGAGGGGAACGCTCGTTGCTCTTGTCTGGCTGTTGGGTTTATGTTTCTCATGGGAATCTCGGTCGCTGTACTCTGATTTTGGTATTGTAGCTCTGGGCTTTTTCTCTTCCTCCTTCAGGTTTGGCTCCTTCCAGCCTGTGTCCCTACGTGAAACCTGAGCAGCACTAAGGGCTTTCAGTGCTTTTCTTGGTTTTTCCTTAAAGACTTGGTAAAAATCTGCATGTCTCGTGTTTCTTCTCTTCCTATTGTTAAACGCAAAGCTATGAATAACCTCAGCTTTCCGCTGTTTTTCCAGTTTTCTTTTCGCGTAACCGCTTCGGTCTGTTTGTTTTTCTTACGCTCCGCACTGTGGTTGTGCTCTGTGGGCTCTGAAGCCGACACAGCCGCTCGCCCCGAATCTGCCAGCGTTCTCAACACAAGCTTTTCCAAAATCACATCCCTGTCCCTACAGAACACCACGATACAGAAATCTGACTAAATGAGACGCTGAGCGCGCGCCGCTGTAGGATCTCCTTTAAATGGGAGGGTTTGTGTAACCCCCAAAGCAGCTCAGTCGTGCGCGTGATCTGAAATAACAGCGATTGGGGGGATTTTTTTGAAGTCATTGAGTGAAATCTCTCACTGTTCGCTTCCAGGTGATTGGGATAGTTCTAATCCATCTTTGTCAACTGTCATATATGAAGAACAGTCACCATTATCTTCATCCTCACATCCTGCTTCCCCATCCGAAGTCTGTTACCTACCAGTGGCAGGAGAAGCTTTACCGAGAGCTTTGCTGTCTGAGAAACTGGAACAAGCGAAGAACACTGTGCCTGAGAAGAGAAGCACTTTAACTGAAACCCAGTGGGAAGGGAAGCCTCAATCTTCTCTCTGGAGAACAAAGAACCGGTGGGAACAGCCCTCCAGTCCAGGGTTTGAAATGGCAAAAGGGAGTTTGGAAACAGGGACCAGAAGAGATGGATCTGCCAGTCTGGAAAAGCTGGTGGCTGCCGAAGGACCCCCTCACAGCGGATTCCACAGCCCCAGGAAAGGGGATCCTGACAGAACCTACAGCGATCTCTCCTATAAACCCGACAGTTCCAGACAGAGCGAGAGTAAAACCACAGAACCAGGCGTGAACAATAGCAACAAAAGGGAGTTTTCCAGTGGGAATCACGGGAGGTCTGCCAGTCCCCAGAAGCATCTCGGTAAGCACGGAAGCGTCGAGACGGTAGGCAGGTCACAAGAATACCTAGACAGAACAACGGGTGATGATAAAGCAGCTGGTGAGCAGTTGAGAGGTGGAAATGGTAAACCAGGAGCCACCAGGAAAGACCCAAAGCAGAAGAGTTGGGGGAAGATGGAAGGGTGGTCTGCAGAGCGACAGCACACAGCATTTGATGGGAATCCTCTTCTGTTCAGTGACTCCAGGAGAAACACGCCCGAAGGTGAAAAACTAAAAAAAACAAGCTCTGGAGAGCCGAGTTCCAGCAGATTCAAAACTTCCAGTCTTTCCAATATTCCACTGCTTTCCATGGAAAAGCAAAGGTGGCCAGAAACGCAGGAGACTGTTACTCTGAACAGACACTATGGTGAGAGACACATGGAGCTGCCCAGCGAAACCAAAGAGGATAGGATTTCCAAATCCGAGAGCAGTTCTCCAGTCAGGAAAACACCGATAACGCCCGGGCCGTGGAGGGTGCCGGGCACCTGTAAAGTCACCCAGGCAGCAGGCGTGGCAGAAAAACGGGTTTGACCGGCACCTTTCCTAGAACTCATTTGAATCAGGTTTCTAATCACGGTCACGGAAAGCGCCGTTGCTTTCCACGAGGCTGTTGGTTTTCAGACACTGGTTCGAGGGCAGGAAGTATCGGATTCATTCTTAAATTATCCGAGCTGCATGAAGGACCTTTTGGATTGCTATAATGGAATCCTCCGTATGCTGCTGTCCCCGCTGCTCCCCACGTTGCGCTGCTACAGCTTTCCCTGATCGTGTTTGTGAGATTCTGAACAAAGTTATTTAATGCCTGTATTGCCAATGCGATCCCGACTCGCATCTTGTCCTTGTGCCAAGGTATCTCCTGTGTCCGGTCGGTCCAGCTCTCCTCACGTGTATCCCAGTCCTCGGAACAGCAGGGTTGGCTTTGGAATGGTTATTTTCTCAGCGCATGCTGCATGTTTACAGATGGAAGCCCACGTTCTCACTGGTGAGGAGGCTCTGCTGGTTCCAGGGCAGCAGATGAACCACCGATGCCGTTCGGTTGATGCTTTTCTTATGTTTTTATACCCAATACAAAATTGTGTGGATAAAAAATTCTGTTTGACATCATTGATGTTTGGTAATTTTGCTTTTGGTCCAACACAGCAAAATTGCTTTATCTTCTCGATTCCTAAGGATGCTGATAACAGCCGTCAGCAACGTCTGTCAGCAAAGAGGGAATTCTGGGTTCTGTGAAGAACAGAATTCCTCTGGCTCCCTCCTGGCGCTCTCTCATCCCTGGCATCCTCTGGAAGCACAAGCGCTGAGGGCAGCCCTGAGTTCAGCCCTGATCTCACCTTTCATTATTTAACGCTGGTTTAGGAGTCGGACTTTTCCCTCCGTGGAGACCTCAGCGGAGCTGTAGGATAGAACCAGCGGCCGTAGCAGCTCCTGAATGTGGTTCCTGCCTGTGTGTGGTAGAAGTCTCCTGTATTTTACTTCGACGCGTGCTCTGTGCTGAACAGGACCGTACATAAGGTATCAGTATCGACTCCTTGGGCTGTAACACACCTGTGTTAAAGGGAGGATTGTGACCCAGAGCCCGACCGCCAGGCCGGCCCAGGAGCTGCAAGAGCAGCAGCCTCCACACATGGAAGGGTTTGGTTTATCCATAGTTTTAGGGATGATTTCCGGACACGTCAGGTTTTTAATGACTGCAAAGACGTGGGAAAAGGAGCCCCTGGCTCCCATTTGCAACAGGAGGAAGTGGGAAAGGCCAAGCTTTACCCACGTTAAACTGATAGCGAATGAATGAAAATCTCATTTTGGCTGTAAACATGGGATGTTTTTAACACTCAGCAAACCACAGGGAGCAGTTCTAGGCAGATTCGTTGCTGTTGGAGCACAAGGGACCACTCCAATGGCTTTTCAAAGAAAGAGAGACTCTGAAAATTAAATGGGCTTTAATGCAGATCTGAGCCATGCTCTGCTGCTGGCACGGGATGATCCGCTGCGATTGGTGTGTAGCACGTGTACGAACACTCCCTGGGATGGACTGGACTGCGACCGTGTTGGACCCCTAACGGTAGCCGCTGTAGCTGTTGACCAAGCCCACCAACTGCCCTCCCAATCCAAAGGCTGGATAGTGCGAGGAACCGGCACTGCTGAAAGGATTTCCCCTCATCGACGACCCCGATGTCTTTTCGATGCGTTGTGATCTGAGTTGGTGTCTCACCTGGCTGTGAGTTCTCCTTCCATGGAACTTGTTTCTGTACTGACTGTCGGATGCTGAGCAGTGCGGAGCAGCGTATGGATGTACTGGGTGTAAATGTTTGTATATGTACAGCACCTTTATACATTCTCTGCGGTTCTGACGAGAGAGAGACCTGTAAATCGCTCGTTATTTTTTATATAGATATTAAAAAGAAACCCCAGTTCACAGCCTGTTGGTTCTGCGCTGTACGGAACAGATCTGCCGCCGACCTCCAGCGCTGTGAAGCATCACACAGCTCCTCCCTGACCCAAGTTTCACCCACAGATCCCACATTTGGCTGGAAAACAAATGGAATTCATTGCTGGACACTTCCTTGACTCCCTATTCCAATAAGAAATGTTCCTAAGAGGTATTTAAAATCCATCAAGTCACGTAGAAGCCGCTGTTAATGATGAAATACCTGTTCTGTAGGTTTATTTGTACATTTTGATATATAAAATTGTCATTGCCTTTTACATCCTGCACCTCCCCCTTGTACAGAAAATAGCTGTAAACTATTTACTACCAGAAATTCTTATTCTCCTTCCCCTCAGTGACAGAATGAAGCTATGAAACGTCCCTCCGGTTCTGCTTTTTTATTACTAATAAATAGAAGACAGCGGGGGGTTTGGTGAGTAAACGGGAGTTTGGCAGGCAGCTGTGGAATGTTCTGTTTCCCTCCCGTGCCCTTTCTGAACCCCCAAATCCTCCTGGGCGAGGACATCTCTGTCGTCTCGCATCCACAGAGCTGGTTCCTGCAGCAGGGTTCTGCCTCAGGGACTGCAGCCGCCCCCACGGAGCAAAGCTGGTTCTCAGGGAAAGCGGAGAGAGCCCAGGCTAAGCGTAACCAGGGTGGGAAAGAAAGGCAGCAAAGCATTCAACTTTCCCGTCAGTTGTGGCATGAGGGTGTTCTGTAACTCATTTTGCAGACCCGAAGGAGGCCCGGCCTGCAGCAGCCAGCACAAAGCATTCGGCTGCTTGACTGGCAGCAGGGAGGGAGGCAGAGCTTGGCCATCCTGCCAGAGGTCAGGGGAAAAAGGAAATACCTGGAGCACACTGAGCTTTTAAGACAAGAAATACTCATCAGCAGGTCTGATAAATGCCTCTCGGCGTTATCAGGCTGAGCGGTGCTCAGGATGCACGAACTGGCAACTTTCAGTGGAGCTGGAGAGCGCTCTGAGCAGGGACGGTGCCACCCGCCACGGCGGGGGCTGGCGCTTCGCCTGGCACATGCAAAACGCACCCACAGCAATCCCCAGGGGTCCCTCGGGTCAGCCTTCGCGTGGCTTTTTGTGGGTGATGTCCACGCTGCGTGCGGCTCTCGCATGTTCAGTGCCTGGGGGTAACCCCCGTTCCATGCAGTGCGTGCCACGGCGTGGCCATGCTGCCGAGCCTGGCTTCCTCTGCCCGTGTACAACAGAGGGGAGCTCGCCACACGCACGCCGAGGATCTGCTACCTCTGCAGTTTGAGAGCACCTCTGCGCTTTGCCTGAGCACATGGTTGTCCCTCTTGGCCGTCTTTCCGGTGGGGAGGGCTGTACCGATGGCGATCAGTTCACGGTTTGATTTTCCATAACTGAAAAGAGACACAGAGTGAGCGCCGCTCCAAAAACCACAGCTCTGAGTACTTTTCACTGGCAGGAAAGACTCTGTCCCCTCGACCACTCTGCTCAGTGAGTTCCAACTAAGTGTGAGCCACAGGAGGGCTGTGTCTTCAGTCCAAACGGAAGGAATGCAGGACTCTAACAGCTTTAAATAGTCTCTGCAGACCTGAATGGGGTTGGAATTTCCCCCCAGACCTGGCTCAGGGAGACGGGGATTCATCCAGCAGTCAGGCCTGAGCTGCCAGACGCACAACCTTTCTGCTGGGGTGGGTGCCGGGTACTCCAGTGACCCTGTGTGTTTCTGTAGGAGGGATACGTACCCTGATATTGAATCCCAGAAGGTCACTTATAACACCCGAGACAGCCGAGAGTATCACCACACGCGTTATATTGTAGATCAGCGGGTTCATGGTCAGCCCATACAGCCGGAAGGGGGTGTCCAGTTCCTGCAGTGAAGGAGGGGAAACAAAACTCTGTTAGTGTTTGACCGTAGCAGGAATTAATCCTCTGACTTGGGGCTCCACGTGGGTGCCCTGGCAGCCATTGCTGCTCCTGTAGCCTCTCCTAAGTGTAGGTACAGAAATTCCCACTCCATTTCAGGCCTCACAGTTTCCAACAGCCGTGTGGAATCGCAAGGCTCCGTTGCAGCAAAACTGGAACAAGAGCCTGGCTCAGCAGGCTGAGGATTGTCCAGACTCCTTCATGTGACTGCACTCACTCTTTTCCCAAAACTCTGCTGCTGTCACTAAGCTTCAGCATCGGAACTGCTGAGGGGAACCGAGATTCCAGCAGGAAGGAGACACATGGTGTTCATACCCACCTCTCCTCTCACTTCTCTAAACTGCAGTAAGCCGCTACTAATCAAATGTTTGCAGCACTAATTAACCACGGAGGCCTTGCACCGCTTGATCCTGTGCTACGGTTACAGCAGCACAGAAAAAGCTCTGTGAGAACTCCCTCACCTTGTCAAGAGATGAGAGAAATGGGAAGAGCAAAGCCAATAGCCGTTGCTTCCCTAAAACTGAGCAGCGGGGGGTTCTCAGGGGGAGGAGCTCACCTTCAGGAGCTTTGTCGAGAGTTTCAAAACATTGTTCACTAGGGAGAGCTGCTCCTTCTTGTTTGGCTTCTTCTCCATCTTCAGGTACAGGTTTATCTGTGCCAGAGAGACAGCACAGATGTTAATGTGCCAGCACCAGCCCCCAGCTCAGTTCAAACTCAGGGAAATCAGAGCCACTTTCTGCTTTCTGCTGTCCCTCCCAAAGGGCTGATGCATCTGCAGGCAGGAATGTCGCAGGAATAACAGCATTCTTTCTCCAACTGACCCAACTAACATGTTATCCCAGAGAAAAATAATACTGAACTTGAATCTGCCCAAACGTTTTAACAGCTCGGCCCTCCCCACTGTGCACTGTGCCTTCCGTCCAGCACAGGGGCCGGTTCCTAAAGTTCAAAATCTGACTCCAGTATTTTGGCAGCTGGTTTGAAATGTAATCATTACTATCCAAGCAGAGAATAAAGGGGAACGGAGCTACCTGCTCAGTGAGCAAGATGGAAATATTGCTGTATTTCTTGTTGGTTTCTGAGCCCAAAGATGCCAGCCGTAGCAAAAAGAGAAGCAGCGCTGCCTCCCAGATCAGGAACTCCCAGTTGTAAGCCGCATTCAGGAATGTTTTGTGACCCTTGAGAACCTGTATTGGGAAAAAAAGCACCAGTGTCACTGACAAGTGACGTGCCTGTTCTTGGGACAGTGCAAAACCCTTGCTCCTCTGCCAAGCGTTCAGCTGTTCTCTGGGGCTACTGACAGTGTTCCCCTTGACATGTAACTCACTCCGGTAACGGGGGTAAAGTAAAAAGTCTTGTTTCTAACCTGGCTTGAGCTTGGAATTTTAGTTTTCGTCTTTTTGCTTAGGAAAGGCTGCTTGTTCTTTCTCTTTCCTCCCTGTCCCCACTTACCAGGCAGTGCCATGCCTTTCCTCCCACGCGTGCTGGCCCCAGGGACAGCCCAGACCTCGCTAAGCCTACGCTGCCTTTCCCAGTGTGGCCTCACTGGGCAAACGTAGCACGACACGGATCGCCACCCCCTCCTCCAGAGGCTTAAACAGCTGGCACAGCCGGGAGGGCAGCAGCCACCAGCCGGGAGGCTTCCTGCTACCATGACTGCTTGGTCACGGGATCAGGAACATCCCCAAGCGCTGGTTTTTGGTGGGAGATTCATGACTAAGGAGCCCAAACCACTCCCGCAGCACCGCTTACTGGAAAAGAAGGTTTAGCAAAGGATTAAGAGGCAGCAGTAAGAGTTGTTGGCCTGCTTTTCAACACCAGTGGTTAAAGAGGGTGCTGCCATCAGCCCTTGCAAACAAAACACCCTGTGAACACGAGGAGCTCGGGCAGAGTCCGTTCCTTTGTGCAAAGCCTGTGCATGTCCTGAAATCTCCCTAACAAGTATAGAAACTCAGACTTTCCACTGCAAACAGAGAATTAATAACTATTGCCAATTAAACATTACAAAGCTTTTGATAAACACAAACCACTCCCTGTTTGGAGACAAACTGCTACAGCTCTAGTGCTTTGTAGGCTGGCAAAAGAGAAACCCCCAGGAGTTCGGGGGCTTCCCCTACTTCTTTTTAAAAAGAAAGGTTAAACCTCACCTGTGCACAGCAAATAAAAGCAATGGAAAGGGCCAGTAAGAAGACAGACGATACGACTACATCCACAGATCGCTGGGGACCTCGCCTCTGCGGAAACAAAGACACGGAGTCGGGTCAGAGGCCTGGCCGCAGAGCTGGGAGGCTGAGGCTCACCACGCAGCACCGTTTCCCAAGTCAGGCAACGCTGGCCGGAACGGCAGGCAGCACCGAGGAACAGCCCAGGCGCCTGCAGACCTGGTGGCACCCTCCGTGATAACCTGCAATCAGACTCACCTTCAGATAGGAACGAAGGGACAACCAGATCTTAATGTTCTCTACCTTCTTTAGTCTGAAGTGAGGGATTTCGTATTTCCTGGCTTTCCGAGCAGATGTAATGTGACTGAACAGCTTGGCAAACAGAAACCTCTGCAAATCAAAGAAACGCACAGACATAAATTAGAATCAAAGAATGACCTGAATTGGAAGGGACACAACAAGGATCAAGTCCATCTCCTGTCCCTGTACAGGACAACCCCAGAATTCACACCATTTGTCTGAGGGTGTTGGCTAAAAGCTTCTGGAATTAGCCTTGAATTAGTCTAAATCAAAACGGATTCTGTGTGATTGCTTGGGGTAATAGCAGAAAAGACAAGCCTGTGGCACGCTGGGGAGGCTCACGGCCTCTTGGGTTAGTACCAGTCGTCACTGTGTGCGAGGCAGCGGTGGAACAGCAGCTGCTCCATGAGCTCGGCCCCAGCGCTCTGCCCGGAGCAGTGATGCGACACTGGCAGCTGCTCAGGCAACGCTGCCACCCGCAGTTGCCAGAGAGGGAACGGGATGCAGCCAGCCGATGCTCTGCTTTGGAACAGGCCGACTAAGGAGGCTTTTTGGTCTTCACGAACAGCTCCACGCTGAATCATTTGCCTCCAGATGTCCATTTCCAGGTGTTAAAGGTTCTTTTTCCCTTGGGTGAGGGAAGGGTACTGGCAGGTTTCAGTTTGTGACAGATGAACAGGAGCCTTTCCAGACTCCCTTCCCAAATCCCTTGCACACCTCTCCAGCCTCAGCCCTTCGGGTCGTCTAAACACGCTTGTCTGACTGACATCCTCAGCAGCAGGCAGCGCGGCTTTGGCCAGACACGCGCCCCAGGGTGCGAGGAAGGCCTGGTGCATTTAAACCCACCTGCTTGTATGTTCTCTCAGCCACACACATCATGAAGAAGAACATCCAGGTTAAGCAAAGCCTCTCCAGGAAGTTGATAGCAGACAAAACAATGGCCAGGGTGCTAGCAGGTGCTCCACAAAAGATGTGCAAAAGCTCCTTTAGAGAAATGGAGCACAGCTGCTCCAGGTTATCCATGCGGAAGAGTCTGTAGAGGAATGGTAGGAATGCTAATCCAATGGTGATGATGTTTCCCAGCATTTGATAACCCACGCCTTGCTGGTAGGCATTAACCTGGCAAGCAGGAACAAAACCAGGATGATTACCTGGGTTTTGCATTGAGGAGAAGGCAATGCTGTTGTGGCAGCGTCAGTGCAATCACACATTCAGTTCCCTTCAGAGGACACAGCCCAAAGTAATTCCACCCACGTCAGTCTAAAACCAACAACCACCGGTCAATGAATAACAGAACCACCACCTTCGGCACACGGCAGGGCCAGGGCCAGCCACAACCAGCCCGTGCTCGCCTTCAGCAGTGCCGCCTGAAGCTGGGGTTGTGCCGCTTTTACGTAAGGACAGTCGGGAGGGACAATGTATTTGCAGTTAGGGAGGGACAAGAGTTATCCTGCACTTCACGCGTGCCTGTAGAGCTATCTTCCAGTTTGGGTGGTTGTTTATAAAGCCAAGGGAGAGGCTGCAGTGTCTGACAGCCCTCTTACCCTGCTCATGATAATCCCGCTGATCTCCAGCACAGACATGTCCACCTTCTTACAGTCGTTCCCCTCCCAGATCAGTGCACTCACTTTTGCGGATGCTGGACTGGTGTTCTGCAGCCAAAACAAATGGTTCTAGAAAAGAAAAAAGAACGCAGAAGGTGTCTCATCCACCGCTATTAAAGAATGCCTTTTTGATAGAGAGACTGATTCCAAATTGGTGATGCTTTTGGTTTGAGATTAGCAGTGGCCCAGGTAACACCACGGGGAGGAGGGAGTTGATCATTCCAGAATTTAGATCATTCCAGAGTTTAGATCATTCCAGAGTTCCGTGTGATGAGCAGAGTTGGCAGAAGGGGCTCACCCAGCATTAGGTCACTCCCATTACACCAATCGTGGTCAGACGTGTCTTTCACGTTATTAGGGCAGATGGGGGGGGAAGAGGGGCACCAGAAATAGAGGGAAAAAGAGGGTGCAGGGCATAAATCTTTCATTGTATTCTCAGCGATGAGAATGGTAGAAACCAACAAACCTGCTGGAAAACGTCTTCTTTCAAATCCCGTCTGGTACCTCTGACATCCACCTCCTCACTGTCGCTGGTGCAGGAGGAGCGGCACTCCGGCCCATGGAGCAGATCATCCCAAAGCATATCCTCAGTCTCTGAGTCATGGCGAGTGCTTTCCGAGTCTCTCCGGGTCATGCTACAGCTCCGGGATCCCGTACTGATGCAGGACCACGAGTCCTTCAACAAGGAGCAAAATCAACATAGCACGGCCCCACTCCCGATTTGTGGAACCCCCCGTTGCCTCCCCCCAGCAATCGGCTGAATCCGCTTCAGCGTCCCCCATGCCAACACAAACTCCTGCAGACAACAAATTCCCAGGGACAGGTTCTGCAGCCAGCACTGCTACAAGAAGTGCCACGGAGTTCCCCACCTCTGTTCCCAGCTTTATACAATAAAAATGGACTTACTCATTCTAATGCAAAAGTTTCCTGGGCTTTGCATGTTCTGCTTCAAGCTTTCATTCATATTTTATATTTATGGATAGATTTTTATGGTTATAATTCAATATCCATATATTTTATTTCTATTTTCAGATGGAGGGAGTGGCAGGGGCAAGAATAATGAAGTGAATGAGTATATATCACAGAACAGATCTATTTCTTCATTTGAAAATCAAAGTTTATAAGCATAAAAGCTACAGCGCTGCCTCCCGAGCCACAGGAGCAATCATAGCAAGTCAAGGCGAGCTGTTAGAGGCAGGTCAGACCAGATTATACTGCCAACAGTGACTGGCAGGTGGTTTGGTTTGCTATTCTCACACCTCTAAGCAAGGTTTGCTTACAAGGAAAGGGGCCACACCTGACACCCACAGACCCCAAAGCACCACTGTTTGATTACGGTCTGTTCTAACGAGGAGGATACCCCTGGTGCTGCTCGGGTTTGGCAAAGCTCTGTCCCTTGAATTTATGACCGTACCTGACTGCACAATGTGGATTCTAGTTCAGATTCCACCACACTGTCGGAGTCTCTGGCACCCTTAAGGGCTTGTTTGACCTGCCAAAGGCAAAGGAAAACCTCCTCTTATCCATAGCAGGGAACTAGGTGGGAAACTACACAAATCTCATGTGAGTACCTGTGAGACAGCCTGGTTGAGAGAGGCGAGAGGCCTCCTTTTCTTCTCTTCATAGCTATTGTCACTGGACACCCCTTCTACAGTCTGGCGTAACAAGATCCTTTGTGCCATTGCTTCAGCATCCTCCTCACTCGACAGCTCGTCAGAAGCACCAGCTCTGCTCGTGCGGTCGTCCTAGAAACAGAGCAGTCACGGTAAGACTGAGGCGCAGAGAAAGGGTCAGCCTGAACTGCACCAAACTGAAGAGTCGATCGCCACAGGACAGGCAGAAACTCAGCACCACAGAGATCAAAAACGTTAACCCCCTACCCCAAGCCTGCCTTGCAACGGGGTACAGAGAGGGAATCCTCTTCAAGGCCAGGTTGGATGGGCTTCGGGCAGCCTGATTTAGTGGGATGTCCCTGCCATGGGGTTGGAAGTAGATGATCTTTAAGGTCCCCTTCAACCTAAACTGTTCTATGATTCTATGAATCCTGGGTGGGTGGAGCTGGATTTGGGGCAAGGGCGGGACAAGGAAGAGGCAGCAGCAGCTCTTGGCTACCTCTTATTAGCAACTCTACGCCCACGAAAGCAGAGGTATCTATAAGCTGGTGGCTAGCACACCCCAAAGCAGGAAGAGTCTCCTGTACTCCTAGCTCTGCTCCTACCCAGTCACCCAGAAACAGCGGAGGTGGGATGACACAGTACCAAGCGTTCTACATATTCCAGACCTCTTCAGATGGGAGCCCCCACCTCACTGACCCAGGGGAGCCTCAAAAGGGACCCCTGAAAGTTTTCTGAAATCTACAACTTTGAAAGGCTCTTTCTGGCAGTACCTGGTGGCTCTTTTCCCCATCAGAAAGCTTGGTTTTCTCTTTGGCGTGTAGCAGCCTGTATTCCAGTCTGTGCTTAATGCCATTATCCACAGCGTTCACACTGTTTTCTGTCTCAGTCCCCTTCTCAGCTACCGACTTTACTCTTCTAATCCTGCAAGAGAAAATACAATGAAATGCCTTAATGAGAGAGAAAAACTCTTTGAGGAAACTGTCACAATCCCTCTCGTTTTGCCATACAGGTACAACAACTCCTCAGGAAACAGCAGAAGACAAACAAAATATTATCCCAAAAGATCTTTCCTCCTTTTCCCAAGTTCCTTTTAGTAAAAGCTGGGTGAGTATTGGAGCAGCTTAAACCAGAAGGCACAATTGCTGCTGGAAATCAGGTAAAACGTAGTAGAATGTGAGCTCACACATCCAAGCAAGGTCACTTCTCTGATAAATAAACATAAGCTCTGACATCTCCTGCTGCTCAGCCAACACTCGGCTTTAGCTGTGGGGTGAGCCACGGCACAGTCTCCCAATACAGACATACTAACGATTCTCAAGGAATCAGCCTCCAACAGCACCAGGAGTGTTCTTGGTTCAGAAAGAACTGCTGGCAGAGCTTGGGGATGTCAGTGACAGCATGCATTCTGCCTGTTTTTTCCAGAGAGCAGGTTGGCAGTGCCGTCCCAAACACACCATTCCCAGGGAAGATCACCCACCTCCTCCGGAACAGCATGCTGAGCAAGCTGCGAAGAACGGATACAGACTCCAACTGCTCTTCTTTACTGCTCTTGTCAGGAGAAGACCAGCTGCTCCCATCAACACCCACAGGCTTGCGTAACTTCCTGGATTTTAGAAAGAGGAGAATTACATTTGCACAGCAAGGTACTTGTGAATACTCTGAATTGGATGTGAACAGTCTTTGAGAGGCTGCTGCTGTTCTTAAATGCCTATTTCCAAATGAAACAGATTCCATTGCTGCACCACGAGGAAAGGATGCCATAGGCAAAATCCGAACAAAATCTTCAGGTAGCAACCTAACGGAAGCAAAACTCCATCCCTTTCCATCACCCTCCATTCAGAGACATTGCGTCAATGTTTAAACCGAGCTCAGCTCTCACAGTTAAACATACGGTAGATGAACCCTAACACCTCCCACGAGCACAGATTACCAGCAGGAATCCCCCCAGCCATCTCCATCACCATTTCCCTGCTCTCAACCACACAAGGATTCCCTGCAGGCCGAGCCAGAACAGGGCACCAAGCAGGCCTGCAGAACTCCGAAGCTGCCTCCGCATGCAGGATGCCCTCCTCCTGCCACCAAAAGAAACCGCAGTGAAAGGTGACATTGGAGAAAGGTCTGGCTGACACTAAATCAGACCCATGACAGCCTAACGAATCTGCAGGTTACAAGAAGCAAGACTGAAAATACTCATTTCCCCATCCCTGGAGGTGTTCAAGGCCAGGCTGGGTGGGGTTTTGAGCCCTCTGATCCAGTGGGAGGTGTCCCTGCCCATGGCAGGGGAGTGGAACTGGATAGGCTTTGAGGTCCCTTCCAACTCAAACCATTCCATGATTCTATGATTTTTGCAGTTATGGTTAAACAACGTATTTGCACAAACCCAGAAGCTATTTACCCGCTAACTCCACCACAAGCTCTGCTGCCAGCAAAGGCGCCCGTTGCCCGCTCACCTCCTCCGCCTGCCCATCCCGTTGCTCCCAGCAGACCTGCTGGCCTGGGTGGACACAATCTGGCAGTGAACGGTTCCCATCAGCAGCATCAGGCACAGCGGCCCCGCCACCTCACTCGCACTCCCGATGGGCACCAGGAAATACAGCACAACTGCCAGGACTGGAAGGAGAAACCACGTCAAATGCAAAGATTCAGAGCAAGGCCCAGATCTTCTGTCCTAACTGTGCTCCGGTTCAGAATTCCTGCAAATCCCAGTGCCGCACATCTCAAAATCCACATCCTACAAGTTCTGGATGGGATCCTTATGCTTTCAATTTGCACCCTGCTGGAGAAGGCCCTACTTTAGCAAGGGGCTGGACTGGATGTGCTCCAGAGGGCTCCTTCGATCATCATGGACTACAAAACGCTGTTCTATGCCCTGCAGGAAAAGGGCTGCAGCACAGGCTGCTTCCATCCCTTACCCTGCATAACGTAGAGCACCAGGAGCCACATGAAGATCCGTTGGGAAGTAACCTGTATCCACCACTGGCTGAACAATGGGAAAAACACGACTCTCACAATTCCTTTCCGAGTTAGCGACGTCCAGGGAATTTCAGGCTTGGCTTTGGCGAACGTAGAGCCTTGGGATTGAAGGGGAAAACAAACAAGCCATTAATTGTGAATCGCAAGAGTTTCCTCGCTTGTAGCTCCCTCCTCGGCTGAGACCAAGCCCTGGCGAGTGGCTGTGAAGGATGACAGCAGCCCAACTCCAGGCACTCATCCAGCTCGTCTGGAGCAGCCCCTTCCCCAGCACTGCAGCTCTGCTCTCCCCAGCCGCTCCGCAGAGCTTGGCTCCCCTTGTGCCGGGGCCCAGGTGGGTGGCAAGGCCCAGGACCGGGCAGGATCCTCACCGCGCCCCTCACCTCGAATCAGGTCCACGTCGATGAGATCGGGCTGGATGCGACCCTTCTTCCTGGGCTTGGCCCGCAGCCCCTACGGAGCCCAGAGGAGAGCGCGGTGAGCGCGGGGGCGGCGGGCGGGCCGCGGGGCGCCGGCCGCCGCCGTTACCTTCATCTGGGTCTGCTCGATCGCCTTCTCCCATATCTGCTGGTCGTAGGCGCCGATCTGCAAGGAGAGGAGGGGCTGGGGGCACGGCCCGGCCCGCGCCCGCCCGGCCCGCGCCCCGCTCACCTTCTGCTGGTACCACGCGATGGCGTCCGCGCCGCGGCAGCGCATGGCGGCACCAGCTCCGGTACCGGCACAGGCTTAGGCCCACACCCCGGTACCGGACCAGGGCCCCAGGACCAGCACCGGCCTCGTGTAGGCCTGAGACCGGCGCAGGACCGGGACCGGCTCAGATCGCAGAGTAGATCCAGGCCCCGCCCCAGTTCCGGCACCGGCTCAGGCCCCAGAGTAGGCCTAGGCCCAGGTGCAGGTACCGGCGCAGGCCCCGTGTAGGCCTACGCCCCGGTACCGATGCAGGCCCAGGCCTAGGCCCCGCCCCACTCCCCCGGCACCGGCGCAGGCCCCGTGCAGGCCCAGGCCTAGTCCCGTCCCGGCGCAGGCCCTGGGCCGCTGTTTCCCAGGCGACCGCGGCGCGCCCGGCGCTCGACTGTGCCGCCTGCCCCGCCCCGCAGGCAGCGGTAGCCGCACGCCGATCGCCCCCGCCCTCCTCCCCGCACCCCCACCCCCCCTCCCGTCAATGATCAGCCGGGGCGCAGGGACAGAGGCAGAGAGTTTATTGGAAAACGCCGTACAGCGACACCCGGGCGGGCCGGGCTGACAGACGGACGGACAGACAGCGGGACGGGGGCCGCAGCGCGATACGGAGCCTCCCCGAGGCGCTGCCCGCGTGTCCCGGCCCGGGGGAGCACGCGAAGGGGACGAAAAGTCGAAGCCACCGCTGTTCCCCCCTCGCAGTGCGCGTGGCGGGGCCCTTCCCGCACAGCAGAGCCCCCCCCCGGTACCGGGAATGGAAGCCCAGGGCTGGCAGCGCAGTGGGAACACGCTCCGGTTACCGGCTGGCACTTATCGCATCCCAGCGGTGTGGGAGGCACAGGCGCCAACTGGCACATGTGTACCTGAGCTGCCCCATACTGCCTGGACTGAAACACCCCAAAATCAGCCAGGTCTGACTATCCTACCCTGTCGGCTGTCCCATGAAACCTTACAGGGAAATCCTAACTGTCAGCTCTTCAACGCAGGAGAGATCGGAAACACTCGGACCTCATTGGAAACCTGTTCTGCCCAGCAAACACCGAGTGACCTCAACTTGCTGCTTCACTTCCTAACAACTCGAGCTCAAACATCCACATCCTGCATGTCTTGCTCTGGAAAACACTCGCATCCCACACACTGAGGCACTGTTCTAACTCTGCTCCGTTGTTTTCAGTGCGACTCCAGCAGCGGCTGGACGTGACAGCAATCCCTCTCGCACTGTACACCCGGAACTGAGCGCAGTTTGCAAGCAGGACTCCCCTGGGTTAAAGCACACCAAACCGATCCCATACTCAGGTACTACAGCTGTACAGGGTTCGCTCTGCTCTCCCTCAGTCCCTCAAGCACACCAGGACAGTGTCAGCAATGCGTGATTTCTGTATTCACCTCTGACATTAGACAGCAAGTCAGTAATTGAAGGGAACGTGGAGGGACCAGGACACCATCAGTCTTGTCCCCCACGCAAAGAGGAGTCAGAGTGTTTTCTGGTGTTCCAGGTCACAGATTCCACTAAAACCATATCTTTGGAAACAACCTGAGCCACTCTGGTTGGCTTCTCTTTATCCATTTGGAAACCCACTGTTAGAATTCCCAGAGGACTTCCAAATGCACTCCCTTCCTCCCATCTCCTCTTTCCCTGTAAGCCAGGCAGGATAGAGCCCAGGGCTCCCAGTCTGTTCTGCTGTTACAGTTCTGTTTGCAGACTCAGGTGGCACCTGTAGCACCGGCTGTTGCGGCCCGGCTGCCTGACGGGTTCACCCCTGCTGACACGACCACCCGAACAGCACACACCGGAAAGGAAATGGGCACTTGGAAGACTAGCAGGCTCCCTAAAAAGGAACAAACACCCTCAGGTTACAGCGATCTCTGACTGTGAGGGGTGAACCAAAACCACTGTTGCCTGCGAGGAATTTTCCTTCGCACAATCCTTAAAACTATGGAATTCCTGGAAAGAACCCACTGAGAACAGCCAGCCCGCATCATGTGAATTTCTGCTATGATCAAATCACACCCCTGCAGGAATCACATTACTTTGCATCATAAAAGCTCTCCATTCTAACACCTTATTTACACAGATTACTAAACGAGTCACTACCACTTCTATCTGTTAATTAGATTTAAATTGAAATGTTTCCTAGTCCTCATTTTGGTACCAAAGACAACACATACACACACGTAAGGAGCAACACAGGCTCTAACTAATCACTGTGCTATCTTCCAAGGATTATTTTCCTACCAGTTTAAAATACTGACCTCTACACTGAGGCGCTAACATGTATATAAAAGCCTACACAAACAATATTGCACAAAGTAAGGTTTATAATAGAGTAACATATTTTAGAGACCCTTATAAAGAGAACAGTAATCATTGATATTAAAAAGATGCACCCAGAACGAAGACAGCATCTTTGCTCTTGTTGAATCTGAAATAGTGTTTCAGCTCTTTCCTACCCTGGTGAGGATCAGAACAAATGAAGTTACCTGGAGACAGCGTAAGCCACACCGAAACCAAACCTGTGCTCAAAACGCAGGAAGAGGACAGGGAAGGAGAAAGGGATAGGGCTTTTCCTTCTGATGACCGGAAAGGGCAGCAATAAAAGTGGAGAGTGAAAGTCAAATACAGATCACACGTTAACATCCAGAAACACTGCGAGGCTGTTTAACAACCGCCGATCGCTGACACTCTGCGTATTTAGCGCGTGCCACAGATTTCTCCACAGTACCTGGGCACCCCGAAGCTACACATGGAAACAGCAGTCCAGCGCCATAGTACTTTTTATTGTGAACAGCAATACAGAACTTCCTAGAGCAAGGACAGCCTCGCCGTATAAGGCGGCTCCCAAGGCAATGCGATTATAGTAAGTGCATCAGTACACGGGGAAGTGTGGTTCCGTTGGACACAGGACGACCTGATCAAAACCAGCTGCCAAGTTGGTTAGCAGTGTAAAGCCTTAAAGTGCTCAAAGGTAGCGGGTTCCTCCACAAGACGACCGAGAGGTTCTCTAATTGGGACACTAGGATGAATCACGCTTGGGGAAGATGTGTTTTGGAAGCAAAAACCCTCACACCGAACAATGTCAGCAGTGCTATGGGAAGCGTTGGGTCAGTAAGTCATCGCCTTTCAACAGCTCAGTTAATTTCAAAGATCACCTTTGTCAGAGCGGCGAGAAACAGAGCGGTTTCTACAGCCTGTGTATAGACACAACTGTGATAAACCAACAGGTCAGGAACAGACATACCAAAACTCCACAAATCATCAAAAGTGCTGTGCTTTCTCTCTTTTTTTAAGCAATTAAAATGAGGTGGGAAAGTCACTTCACAGGTCTTCTACAAAAGCATCACTTTCTGGTGCAGATTTAAAGTAAAAGCAGGGAGGTAACACTGACCAGTACAGTCCAATCACGTTATATTCCTGGAGGAATTTCATTCTGACTGACGAGATATTCCATCTCTTTATTTAGACAGAAAGAAGTGGTAGACCACCGTTACAGGTTGTACTAAGGGGTTAAAATACAACTTGAATTTTGCATAATCTGTGTAAAAAAGATATGCTTGACATTTTGGAATGTCACCTTTCTTTATAGAATTATAGGCAAGATTTCTCCAATAAAACATAAGCCAGTTATAAAACTATAACTTCACATCAAAATCTTAAAAAGTAGTTAAAAAACCGCTGGATTATGTACATATCAGACAGAGGAGCCTGCACGATCCTGGGAGCTGTGTTGCTGAGCAGGCTCTGCTTTAAAACCTGGAAGGGGCCGGGCCACCTGATCTGGTTGCGCAAGTCCTGATATTGAAGAGAGAGAGGAGGAGAGCAGCCCTGCCATGAGCTGCGTTCCTAGACCTGGTTCCTCCGGCTCTACTTTGACACTCACGCGCTGGGGGTCACCTCCAGGCTCTGTCTTCCCAGGAACACCACTGTCCAAGCTTGAATCGCTCTCTGCGTTTGGAGAAGCCTCCTCCTCAGGGTGGTACTGTTTGAGTCTGATGTGCCAGGCTAAGCTGCAGACGGCAGACACTGTTTTGAACTGATGAATGACGTTTCTAGGGATGAAGTAGATGTCGTTGTCACACAACTGAATCCGAGCATAGCGAATGCCTTCCCGTCTCATTTGGTTTAGTTTGGCTTCGTCCACCCATTGAACACACTGAGAGAAGGAAAGATGGCAGAGTTAGTGGTGTACTCTTTAAACGATGCAGTATTGCCCGTTTTCCATGCGCTTCCTGTCTGAATCAGAATGTTTCTGTTCAACAGAGAACTGGACTTTCTTGTGAGACCCAACCTCAAGCACTGTGTCCAGTTCTGGAATCTCTAACATAAGGAGGAAATGGAACTGTTGGAACGGGTCCAGAGGAGGCCACAGAGATGATGTGAGGGCTGGAGTATCTCTGCTGTGAGGACAGGCTGAAACAGTTGAGGTTTTTCAGCCTGAAGAAGAGAAGGCTCCGGGCACACCTTAGAGCAGCTTCCAGTTACTGAAAGGGCTACAAGAAAGCTGGGGAGAAGTCGTGGCTGCTCCATCCCTGGAGGTGTTCAAGGCCAGGTTGGATGGGGCTTTGAGCAACCTGATCCAGTGAGAGGTGACCCTGCCCATGGCAGGGGGTGGAACTGGATGGGCTCTGAGGTCCCTTCAATCCAAACCATTCCATGATTTTAATTCTAATGTGTTCATCTCAGGAGAGGACAATCAACAGTGAAGAGCATTCTAAACTACAGTTGAGAATGGCAGGTTCTCGACACAGTGCCAGCTGTTCTGGCTGACAGGATGAGTTTAGACACTGTCACAGCCCAAGAAAACAGCAGCACATTAGAAAAGCAGGAGCCGGCATACATGAGCTCCTAACAACATTCAGCTACGGCACAGATCATCACTCCATATAGACCTCAGCATGGTGGGAAGGAGAAACAGCTGGACTAGGTGACTGCTGTGCTCCCTTCCAACTGAATTCCTGTGTTATGGAACAGGAAAAGGGAAACTGCCCAAGAAAGCTGTGAACTGAGGGCCACCAAGGATACAGAATGGCTGGCGGCTGAGGGAACCTGAACAACGTCAGAAGGCAATCCCAGGGGCTAAGAATAAGTTGTTGCCAAGGCAGGTTCCATACCTGAGACACTGGAGGCTCGTGCAGGTCCAGCTGAAGCCTCTGCACAACGTCAGTGAAGTCTTCAGCATGAAAACAAACCACATCTTTGGTTATACGAGGCTGGTCGCTCCTAGGAAAGAGGAGAAGACAGAAATTTTTGAAGCATTTTAGTTACAGAGAACTACAGCTCTTTCTAGCAGGAAGTTTCATTGAACCAACCACTTACTGCAGTTTGACACTGCGCGCCCAACACCATCACTGCTCGATACACCCTTTAGATCAAAAAGATGATGTAATTAATAGATACCTTTTTTTTTCTTGATGCATGGACAAATACTACACCCAGATGTCCAAGAACTAGGTTCAAATTGCCTCTACCAAAGCTCTCTATGTTCTAGGAACCATAATTTGCATCAATTCTTCCATTCCATAATTAGAATGATTCTCTATTAAAGGAAGAATGCAAAGTAACAAAGTAACTCCGAAGCAATGAGGAGCCGAGTTTTATTCTACAGCTACAAATCAAGAGCAGAGAAGTTCTGGCACCTCTTATTCATACAAAAATCTAATGATATTGGTAGTGACACTATCCAGCTTCTACCGTAATTGCTACAAACAGCAATGATGCAAGCCTGGTTTCCGTGCACAATCAGCAGCAGTGTCTTCAGTACGTGAAATGAGAAAGCACTTCAGCCGTGAAGTCGGTTATGTCAAGTTCTGAGCTGGCCGTTACAGCTGTTAGCACTAACGTACCCATCCAGGAAAAGACTAGTCGCAGATCATGGTCCAGGCAGGGTCTCTAAGGCTTATTTTGTATGTAACTATGATTTTCTGCTAACTGCTGAGACAACTCTCCCACTGCCTCGAGAAGAGGAACAAACAGTAGGTATGTAGCTTGTGCTTTTCAAGTTCAAGATAGATTGATTTATCTCAACACAGGATTTAGACCATTTCTTGGGTTAGGCTCATTTTTCAAGGAATTCTCTCTTTTAAAGAGAGAAAGTGTTTAGAATTGTCCCTTCCACTGAAGAGCTGCACTTTAGCGGTACTTACCACTCCCCGAACTGCACAGCCTTCAGAACCCCGACGGCAGCTGTGCTCTGCCAGTCAAACCCCTGGCCCACGTGGTCGGCGTGCGCTCTGGTTCTGTCCTCAAACAGGACTTCGCGGGGCTCACTGGTCCGAGGTAGGTACTGGAGATTCTTTATTTCGTTCATTGACCTACAGCATGAGGGAGACACACTAACGAATGTTTCTGACTACTCAAAAATAAATATTCGTATTTAAATAATCCTTAAGTGCTGTGTGCCACAGGCTCCAGAATCAAACACTAACACACTCCCTTCTGATGTCTTCTAGGTGTTTATTTGACACAAGATTGAAACAAATACAGCAAAGTACAATTCAGGCCATGAGATCAAACTTTATAAAACAAATCCAATCACCAAAAAAGAATTTTAGTTCATTTGTGCTGAAAGAATTCTTCCAGGAATTTAATGGCGTGTAAAGCAGTTACTCAAACAGATACCAAAGTTTGGTTATTTGGGAGTACTTCCAAAAGTTCTGCTTGAAATTACAATTTAAGTAGGCTTCTGATACTTTATCTCCTAAAATTTATTCTAGAGCCTGCTCTAGATATAGAAAGAAAAACAGAACATTACCGGCGCCGTTTGAACGGCGATTTTGGCATATCAGCTGTCGGGATCATCTGCTCTCCGGGTCTCACCCACATTATGGGGCCGTCGTCGCTCTGCGACCTGCACTGCAGCCTGAGACTGGAAAGAGTGCCCCAGGGCAAGGTCATCTGCAGAGAGAGAGACAGGACAACCCACAGAGCAGAACACCGCGTGAGATAAAAACATCCAACAGCGCATTTGGTAAAACTGGTTCACATTGGCTGTCAAAATAATTGCACAGAAACTAAAACCAGTGTGAGAAGTAAAATATATTCCAACGTAACTTTATCGAACTTGGGCTTTAGGGAAGTGGATGATTAGGTAGTGCCTATACACAACAAACTATATTTCAGTTTTTAGTTATTCACACAACTGCGGCTGCCTAATTCCATACCTTTCATTTGGACACAGGAAAGACCTCACTACCCCAAGTGAAAAACACAAAAAAAATACTTTATGGCTTCTAATTACTTAGAAATACATGAAGTTTAGGAACTGCTTAACACCTAGAGCACCCTCAACAAAACACCCCAAGTTACTGCTTACTCTGAGAAATGGAGATTCTTCCAACATATCTAGAAATTCTGGGAAATAGTCCCCAACTTCTTCATCCACTGCTCCAACAAGGCTGATCTGCCGCATGGGTCCTGCTCGGTAGGTGCCACAGCAGTACGTTCGATTGACCTGTGTGCCAGAAAGAGAGAGACAACGCCACCACAGCTTTAGTTCTGTGACAAGAGATGAAAATCTTAGAACAGATGCCCGGAGGGTATCCTAAAAGAACTCCTGTCTGCAGTACTGATAGGAAACCCTTCTGCAGTTCAAATAGCAGCAAGTTAGGGCCACGAGGATGATCTGACAGTTGGAGCACCTCACCTATGAGAACAGGCTGAGAGAGCTGGGTTGCTCAGCTTGGAGAAGAGAAGGCTCCAGGGAGACCTTAGAGCAGCTTCCAGGACTGAAAGGGGCTCCAAGAAAGCTGGGGAGGGACTTTTTAGCAAGGCCTGTTGTGACAGGACAAGGAGCAATGGTTTTAAACTGCGGGAGGACAGATTTAGACTGTACATAAGGAGGAATTTTTTTACACTGAACGTGGTGAGGCACAGGCACAGCTTGCTCTGGGAGGCGGCAGAGGCCCAAACCCTGGAAGCATTCCAGGTCAGGTTGGATGGAGATCTGAACAACCTAATCTGGTTAAAGATGTCTCTGGTCCTGCACGGGGGTTGGACTGGGTGACTGTAAAGGTCCCTTCCAACCCAAAACATTCTGTGGTTCTAAGTTAGTAGTTGTAGTTGACTAATTCAGGAGCCATTCAGCACTTCTAGGCTGATTTCAGAAATCTACCGTGCAGTTTCATTGTGACTCAGTCTTTCACCAGCAAACCTAAATCCTGTCCAATCTGCGCAGCTGACAGTTGCTCCTCCCCCTCACACTGTACGCTACTGAAATACAGGCTCTCCTGATGTCAGTCTTGTCCTATGGGTCCCTTCCCCGCGACTGCAGTGCAAAATCGAAGTGTTCTTCATGTGGTGGTCCTGATAACATTGCCATAGCCTACACACAAAACTGGGTCAAAACACTGAGGAAATGAGCAACCTCACTAAAAATCCAGTATTCATGTACACAATTTTTGCTTTACCGCTTGCAATATAAGTGGCTTCCACTGCTGTGGCCAGAAACACTTCAGTCTCACTCACAGCTCTCTGCCATCCTCTATAGCACAGCCTGACCCACTTTCCCAGGTCACTCGGAAACTTCCCTTGCCAGTTCTCTGTTCCTGGAGGAGAACGGCTGGCAGGGTTCCAGCATCACCCAGTCCCTCCCATGGACTGCAGCTGCAACATACCATATGGCCACAGCAGGTTGTGGGCAGGGGCAGCAGCCACCCAGTCTGAAGAGATCCAAAATCATACTTTAATCAGCCTGGTTTGTGCACTCAGTTATGCCTGAGCCCCAGCCTCCGTCACTCAACGGTCCCTCTACATCCAAGTGGTTCTGGTGTGAAAGAAAACCCACAGCTGCTCCCTATGGCTGGGGAAAGGGTACAAAGGGGAGGAGGTTACTGGGGATTTGTGATTTTAGAGTCACAATCAGAAAGCACGATGCCTTCCACAAGCTTACAGATGGGTACATGAAACAGCTTCATTTTAAGGGTTTTAGTTTTAAGTTCTGCAGTTTACCCAACAACCCAAGTATAGTTAAACTACTCTGTGAAGTTGTTAGCAGCAAACGAGGACACACTAATGAAGCAAGAGTTACGGTTATTGCTGCAATTTCATCCTCTAGCAGCAGCCATAGGTATTTAGCTTCTTAATTCCAGGCATTTAGCTCACTCACATTTAGCTAAGAAGTCCCTCCCCAGCTTTCCTGGAGCCCCTTTCAGTCCTGGAAGCTGGTCTAAGGTCTCCCTGGAGCCTTCTCTTCTCCAGGTGACTCCTGTTTCCAGAGTCACCCTCTCTTTAGTTTTGTACATATGCAGCTGGCAGTTCAACCTTGATTGCACAGACTTGCACTTTAATTAAAAGCTAAATAGGATGCAGAGACAACTTCACATATAGCTTTATTCCTCCACCTCAAGCCAACTGCAGCTCCCCATCACCCCTGCCTGCACGTGTTCAAGTTCCCAGCCTACACCACTCAGAGTTGCTGTGCAGCCCACTCCACCTTCAGGCCCACCGAGCCCAGCAGCGGCTGAATGCACACGCACAAAACCTCCACGTTTGGCCATACGGGTTTATGAACCACAGGCTGCGCAGTCTTCTCAGCCACTGCCCTACAAGAAGCTCAAGTGTCTCTATCCCAGTGGAACATGACTAGTAAGGGCCCATATCTCACATCAGTGAAGCAGAAGAGTTGTGGCAGCCAGCTGGAATGCAATCCAGAGCAGCAGTGCTGGAAACCATAGCACTGGTCCGATTCTGTGCCTCTACAGGAGATGGCAGGGCTGAGATGCTCTGCTTCTCCAGCCCGGTACGATTCCTGGCCTGGCTCTATGGACCTCAGCAGGGATGGTCACTTCCACCAGGCAAGATTTGTTCCACTGAAACCACCTGTGGAGACTTGCTGGTATTTCACAGGTGTCTGCCACCAATTAAAGTGAATTGTAATATCATGCGCAGTGTGTCCTTGGAATGTTTTCAAAGGGATTGAAAAAGTAGAAGCTTTAACATTAGGATTTTTTTAATACACTAGAATGCAATTTAAAAATAGACAAGAATTCAAGAGCTATAAAGGAGACACTAGAAATACTTCAAGGAAATCTTGAATTTCAGTGTTTTAGTAGTTTATAATAGTATTTAAAGGAATTATATACAGTTGAGAATTGAAACCAGGATGTGTTTACACTGAACAGATGTACCAGCGCATGGCAGGCCCCAACAGGCTGCAGCATTCTCCTCAAGTATCTCTGTCACAGGGGAAGTCATCTGCTGGTTTAACATGTCATAAAAAAAACCACAAAAAACAGGCTCCTTCACCTATCATTTCTACCTCATCTTGCACTCCCCCAGATCAATACAAGTGGTATTAGACCACTAGTTAAGGCAGAGGTCTCAAGAACAGTGGCTGTGCTAGGAGTGTGTGTCTACTAATGAGCACTGTCTAAGAGAACCTGCATCTCCTGGGACACTGAGCCACCCAGCTGCAAGAGAAAACCCTGCTGGCTGCACCTTCTCTCAAGCTCTCCAGACCTCCCATTCCCCAAGTGCTCCACAGCCACCTTCACAGCCACCTTCTGTAGAATCCTGGTGCCATCCAGCATGGCATGGGTCCAAATGGCTCAGATGCTGCAACCTGATGTTGTTGATTGTTCACAGTAACATCAGGTTTATGGTTGTTTGTCAGTGCTCTTTCGCATATGGGTTGTTGATTGGTTTTGTGTTTTAGTAAAACACTGTTTACACGCCCCTCCTGAGCAGTCTGCATCACTCAGTGCTGTGCCAGTGATTCAAAAGAACTCTCCTGAAATACCGCGTGAGCGGGACAGGACACCTTCACACATCTCTCTTTTCAGAGAGGGAAGATGAGGCTATGAAATACCTGAAGTCACTTTGTTACACCCACTGGGACCTCTTTCGATGTCTCTTATTTTGGTTTTGAGTTCATTTCTTGTTTCAAAACTTGGCCTGGGCCTGTTTTGCAGAATCAAACCCTATAACCCAAAATAAGTTATAAAGCAGGTATGTTTATTTCCAGCGCTGGGGTGCAAGGGGGTTCTCCTCTTCGCCAAGCTCTAGTGAACGCTCCCAGCCCCCCTTGTCTGCTTTCGCACATCAGGCCCTTCCAGTTTACATGGCTGTCAGAAGTTAACAGCTTCTTACCACAGCACCTCCATCACTGTGCTTTGCTCACTGCTTCTCTAAAAACACCAGTGATCTCCTGAGCAAAAAACAGAGCACTGAAGCAGAATCATTTTAATACATGGAAACCAAGCAGTTGTACTACAAATACACATCAGGATGCTTTGTTACAAACATCCAGTCTCCACTGCTCCCACTGCCCTGAGAGCAAAGGAGCTCACCTTACAAGGAAGTTAATTATCACCAGTTTTTTATGATGTCTTCCAGGTTGAAGTCCTTATTTTGGAGACATTTCCTTCTACAACTGAGTTTCTCCAAAAGGTACACAAACCAGCTGCACACAGTACAAGCCAAAGGTTACACTGACCTCCAGTTAACCTGCAGGTTACAGATCAGTTTTGATTTCTTGACACCAAGCATGCAGCACTCTAGACGACCTGATGCTCAAAATCCCCTCTCCACAGCACAGTTCAGAACAGCAAACAAGTTCCTGCATGCAGAAGGTTCAGCCTGGAATGGAGGCGACTTAACCAAGCACCTTCAATTACAAGTAGTATCAGTATCACAGCACACAGCAATACCCTAACAGGCTTAATCTGCAAGGGAACAGCTATAAAGTGCTTCTGTATAATACAATTTCTGCTACAGGAATGTCCAGAAAAGAAGCGTAGCCAGCCTGCCCATTCCTCAGCAACGCTGTCGAGGCACAGCAGTGACACAGCCAGATGCTCTTACGCCACTCTGCCCAAAGGTAAGCTGGCTCGCCAAACAGGAGTCTCAGCAGCAGGCAGCTACCACTAAGCTGAATACATCCTGAAACCCAGTACTGCCCCATCACCGATGTTCTCCAAGGAGCTCCATCCCAGCATCTGCAGAGCAGTCACAGCTCCATGCGTGCCTGCCCAGAGTCAAACTGCACTCATGCCCTTCACCATGAGGATCGACCAACCATGCTGCAGCTGGGCCGAGAGCTGTTCTATACCAACAGAACCTCGTGTCATGACTCAACCTTAATCACATTTAGGCAGTACTTAAAATAGAATTAATTGCAATGCCAGCACAGACTAACCCAGTGAAGCCTCTCATTTCTTACCATGCATCCCCCTCCTGTATTTACAGGATGAGCTACCCATGTTCACACCACAGACACCCTCTGAGACCAAGGGCAATCCTTAACTCCCCAATGGTGCTGTTCAGCCACTCGACGGGTCATCATCACATGTACACAAAGCAAATCAGAATCCAACCACGATGTCAAAGCACACGGACAAATCACCAATGCAGGAGACTTCAGACCGTGACCTGCCAACAGGTTTCACACCCACAGAGCACAGGCAGGCACTGTGCAAGTGTTCTGTGCCAGCCACAGTTTGTGTGCCCAACAGGCAACCTGGGTTTTGAGTACCAAGCACTCTGATGCAGCTCCGTCAGCACAGAGAAATACTTAAACCAAGAAATAGGAGCTGGTTTAAAATAAGCACAGCAGCAGCTGTTCACAGTCAAGTTAATGAGCAAAGTGTCAGAATTACTGATTTAATGGTATCTGTGCAAGTGCTGGAAAGTACTCAAACTCCACAAGTGACCATGCAGCAACATTCTAAGCAGGAAGCAGCTTTATTCCACCTGAAACAAATTTACCAGCACTGTGACATTGCTGTGCACTCCCAGACACTTCCAAGTCCGATCAGGAGTCAAACAGGGGTTTTTCACATGGCAACCCTGCAATTGGCTCCACTGTTACTGTTGCACCCACTTATGTTACACAGACAAACTTGTTATGTGTATAAGTTCCCTGAAGATACAGTTTGAGAATTTCAGATGGTTTCAGCCTACTATGGAAGACAAGACCAAAAGCCTTTCCAAAGGCAATTAGAAAGCTGCTGTTCTACCCACCTTGCTGAAGCCGGGAAGTTTAAACATCCAGCATCAGCTGCTGACAAAACCAAGATGTTAAAAACTATAAGCTGTGAACAATACACTGAAACCTGAAAAGTGGGCTCACTGCAAAGAGACCCAGGGCTGCTGAGCCGAAAAAGTAGCATTTGTAGCTCTTCCTACCTATCTGTCCATTGCTTTGGGCAACATCAGCATTCTGTGGTTAGAAAGTTGCCTGAAAGCCTGCAAGATGAGCACAGATCTTCCTACATGTCACAGCCAGCAGTGACTGGAATGTGACTGACCAGCTGCCAGCAGGCACAGCCAAGCTATAAGCACACACAGGAACAAACAGCACAGCAGCACTTAGCCCAGCAGCATCTTTTGTCAGCTGCTTAGGAGAAAAATACCGTGCCTCACCTATTTCAGGCCACTCCTGCTCCGGATTAAGGGGATTAACCAAATGTAGGTGTTGTGCAACTTTCGTGCCTTTAAACAGCTCTTACCTGAGAGTGAAAGTTTGAAATCGTTGTCGTTTCAATGTCCTTCTTGCCCAAAATTTCCATTTTCACTGGAGTGTTGGGAAAGTTAAAAGCAAAGTAATCCAGGAAGTCAGGTAAGTAAGCGGCCGCCCCGTGCACTATGGCCAAAGCATAGTAAGCCGCGTTTTTATCATTTTCGCTGAATGACAACGCAAGGAACTCTTCTGCAAACCTCTCCATCTCCACTGGAGACAAAAATGAGAGTTCATCCATGTACGCGTGAAGGACCAGCGCGCCGCCATTCGACTGGTGCTCCTCGTGAATGAAGTTACTAAATTTAGTGCCAGTTTTCAGGAAGCTACTGCGAACAGAATGCTCCTGGTGCGTCACAAACGGCGTTTGTACTCCCTGGGGCACCCGGTACTCCTGCATGCCCAAATTCAGTCTGCAGAGCTGCTCATCCTTCAGGTATCTGAAGGACTCCTCGTTCATTTCCAGGCTGTCACACTGTCCCTGCGACAGAGCCTCTTTGTCGATGCGGGTGAGACCAGCACACACTGTCTGCACCTCTTTGTTGTACATCTTCAGGCGTTTCCCCCGCACGTCTTCCCTGTGTTTCTTTTTCTTTTTTTTCTTTATCTTCTTCAGAATAAGACTGTCATCGCGCTGGGATTTGCCATTCTCATCCAGAGTTTCTGGCAGCAAGGGAAAAAGAGAAGATTAGAGCTCTGCCGTAGCAGCACATTCACCCAAACAGAATCAACCCCTCTCACTTGCTAAAGCTCTCTGCTCTCAGGAAGGCTGGCTAACAGCAACACCTTAACTTGTGACTTATAAGACTTAATTTTACAACAAAAAAACACAGCATGTCTAGTTATTATGCCAAGAAAGCCTTGAATTAAGGAAAATATTCAAATCTCTAGCTTAGCATTTTAGAAATATTTCATTTTTTAATGGATTTATCAGAATACCTTTAGAAGGAGCCTATATTTCAGACTATCTATAATCAAGTACAGCAATAACTTCTGACATTTAAGGCAGTGCCACACAGGGGAAGAGGATAAATAAGTATGCATAACATTTAAACATTATGAGTATCCATTACAGAACACTTCCCCGATTCTGGATACACAATATAGAAGCAAAACAGAGTGCAGCTGAAGAGGTACGAGCATTACTGACACTGAGAGGTAAAAATACTTCAGGCGGTTGGCACCCTAGCCAAATCTTAAGAATGCTGATCTCTTGTATTAAAAGAGCCAAATTATCATATCTTCACATCGTTTGCCAGTCTCATAGTTCAGTTAATTCAGCGCTAGAAATTAAGAGGTGGATTTTCTGGGGTTTTGTTTTTAAAGGTTAATCAAGCCGCAAGAGGCCAAAGGCTGAGAGATAAAATGTAAAGAAGTCCTCGTGAGCAACAAAACAATGACATTTTGCCTGTCTTGTAGGAATCGGAACTACTCCAAAGCTATTTATCAAGTGACAGTGGCAGATAGAAGCCGTGATGGTCCAGCTGTTAAACTCAGTTCCCAAGACAAGAATTCAAATTGCCCGAATCAAAGAACTGCCTCATGCCAACAACGCACACAGCCCTTCACGAGCTGTGCTACCAGGACAACGACAGGGATCAGAACTATCAACTGCTGAAGGCACTGTTGGACTGGGAGATGCAGAAGCTGAAGTCTTCCAGTTTCCTAAAGCACGGGGCTTTGTTCTAGCAAAGTTTCCTTTCATTGTCTGCAGAGCTATCACATTTGTAGTCCCTCTTTATTCTCTGGCAGTACTTGGAGAACAAAACACCTTACACTGATCTGTGAGAAAAAGTAAGGATAAACACCTGCAGCATCAAGTTATTTATCCAAACCGCAGCATTTAACTCCATCATTACTAGTTTGGTCTCAGAGCTCATTAGTAAGGATGTTTGACCTCCATAACAGCCCAGTGTAATGAACAGAATTACTCACAAAGCAAAGAAAGAGTTGATTGCTTAACACTAGCTCCATACAATTGTCTTGGGACCTGAAATGCAAGTTTTCACAGTGCTGCTGCTGGCCCTTACAAACAGCAAATGCCCTCATTTTATATCACAGACAGGGAAACCAGGACGAGAAAGGCAGCGTTACCTGCTTGGGAAAGGCACCCAAACAGAGCTTGGAAGCAGAGGCCGACCCAGTCACTGAGCTCAAGTACAGACACTGCTGCCCTGACTGCAACAAATATATGGATCACACAGGAGAAATGTTCCAGCAGGGCCCGACATTCCAGGCTGGAGCCAAATGAGAATTTCATGCCACCACTGAGCTAGTGGGAATACTTCCCTGTAGATGGTTCTAAGTTAATTTTTGGTTGTTAAAGGTGTCTTGATTTTAGAGACAGTTTAAAAGCCTCAGACACACACCAGTTTTAATCCAGAGTATCTTCCCATTTGAAGATATTCCCCAGTAGCAGACCTGGCACTCTGCATTTTGAACCTCCAGCGAACACTGTTTTCAGGATAAAAGTGATCCTGACCACTGCTGGATCCACCAAACCCGAGTCCCACTGCTGCAGCAACAGCAACCTCTGTGTCAGTGAGGCGAGACAGTGACACCATGGGAATGCACAACCACCTTCAAGGAAATACAGCTTTAATTATTCCTTCAGATAAGCAGCGAGCCTCCAGCCCCTCAAGCACAAAGCCACAGCCAAGTCATCAAACTATGGGCTCCCACAGCAAGGTGGGATAACAGCGGTGCCAATACCTCAGCCTGCCTAGAACCACTGGACATCATAGAATGGAGCAGGTTACTATCACTAATAAACAGCAGAAACACTGCAGGTGTTCACTGTCACGTGCAGCCAAAGATCGGAACAGAACAGTCAAAACAACAGGCAGTTTAATTCGATCACAAAGAAATAAAAAGTGAGAGTGAAAAACAGGAAAATAAAATCCAGCCCCATCCCCAGGACTAGCAGTGCAGAGCTTCAGACTCCCAGCCCACCAACAGCAAACATGGAATTCAGGTGCAATTTAAACAGTGTTTAAGCCTTCATTAAGGGAAGGCCTCACTTGATCCCTGGGTGAGAGCTGACATACAGTGACACTCCCAGCCCAGGAAGATGCACCACTTCAGTAGCTTTCTCAAGCTTAAGTATGACATCCACAGCCCAGGAGCTTTCACAGCCACTGTTCAAGTACAGTGGCTTAGACTCATTCACCAGCAGTGAAAAATCTGTCTCATCACAGTTCTGCCTGTTCTAAATCTAAAGACAGCACTACTGTGAGTTTACACTACAGCCCTAACTTCCACAGGCACGTGCGGCTTTGGCACCATCCCTTCACACACACTGGAGCACAACTCACAACACAGCAGCTCTGCAGCTGCTTTTTATCTGTGCTGCTCACACCGAGAGGCTTTTTAGTACCAGGAATACGTAAGCACAACTAGAAGAGTCATTCTGCACTGTTAAAAATAAAAAAGCATGCTCCCTGAAACCCATGTTTTGCCCTTCCTACCAGGAAACCACTGGGCAAACATGAAAAAATAAACCTGGCAGCAGGTTCCCAGTTCCAGAACGCCTTGACAGAGGCACAGTAGGTGCAAAGCTCCGTTACTGGGGGGGCTGCGCTGGGACCCACAGGGAAGGCAGTGTGGAGGGGCAGCAGGGACAGCCCTGAAGGGATTCCCCTGCCACCCTGGGGACGGGGTGGCCCTGCAAGGACGCCAGGGGTGGCACGGGGAGAACGGGCAGCCCCGCAGGGATCCCCGGGACAGGGGCAGTAGCAGGTGAAGGGCAGACCCGCAGGGATGCCAGGGGCAGTGTGGGGGACAGGGGCAGCCCCACAGGGATGCTAGGGGACAGAGGCAGCATGGGGAGAAGGGGCAGCTCCATAGGGATGCCTCTGCCGCCCTGAGGACAGGGGCTGCCCCGCAGAGATGCCAGGGGACAGAGGCAGCGCCAGGTGAAGGGCAGCCCCGCAGGGATGCCAGGGGACAGGGGTAGCATGGGGAGAAGGGGCGGTCCCGCAGGGATGCCTCTGCTGCCCTGGGGACAGGGGAAACCCCGCAGGGATGTCTCTGCCGCCCTGGGGACAGGAGCAACCCCGCAGAGATGCCAGGGGTCAGGGGCAGCATGGGGAGAAGGGGCAGCCCCGCAGGGATGCCAGGGGACAGAGGCAGCGCTAGGTGAAAGGCAGCCCCGCAGGGATGCCAGGGGCAGCCCGGGGAAAGGGGCAGCCCCGCAAGGATCCCCCCGCCGCCCCGGGGCAGGGTCTGCAGGGAGGAAGGAGCAGCCCCGCAGGCCTCCCCAGGGCGGGCTGGTGCGGCGGGAGCAGCCGGCGGCCCCTCGGCTCCCGCCCCCCCCGCTCACCTCGCTGCCCGGGCCGCCCGCTGCCCTCGGCGGGGCCGTCCCGCGGCGGCGCGGCGGTGGGGCGGTGCCGGTGGTGGTGTCGGCGCTCGGCGAGCGCTGCGGGAGGCGTTAGGGCGAGCGGCGAGAAGGCGAAGAGCCCCGCGGCGGCGGCGGCGGGCGGGAGGCCGGACAGCGTCGGGCCGGGCCCCGCCAGCAGCGCCGCGCCCAGCCGGGGCCGCTTGCCGCCCGTCGCCTCGCCGGGGGGGCCCCGCCGCCGCCGCCCGCCGCGAGGCCGGCCAGGCCGGTCCCCCGAGGGCAGCGGCTCCTCCGCGGCCCGGGGCACTGCTCGTACCGCAGCGACCTGCGCAGCCATTTCAGGCGCTCCCTCACACACATTTAAATGGCCCGAGCGCCCGCCGGGCCGCGCCTGCGCCGCGCGGGGCGCGATGGGCGATGTGGTTCCTGCTGCGGCGCGTGCGCGCGAGGTCACGTGGCCCGGCTGCGGTCACGTGGCCCCGGGAGGGGCGCGGTCGCCTCCCCCCTCCCCTTCCCCCCCAACCAGTCACATGACCGGGCGGCGCGCGGGAAATGTGGTTGTATCAAAGCCCATCCAGTGCCACCCCATCCATGGGCAGGGACACCTCCCAGTGGATCAGGGGCTCAGAGCCCCATCCAACCTGGCCTGGAACCCCTCCAGGGATGGGGCAGGGCCTCCCCACCCTCACAGAAAAACATTTTGTTAGAATTAATTGATATTTTTTGCTGCAGTTGGTTTGTGTGTTGAATTATCTCGTCATAGAAGTCTTTCTTGTATCAAGAGATAATACGCAGACAATCTCCAGGCATGATGCTTAGTGGTCAAGCAAGTTGTAGCTGGTTTTAGGTCAATAACCTGTCTTAGGGCTTAGACAAAATTAATCGGGATGCTTAAGTTGTCTGGTAAGATGTAGTTGTCTTGGGTTAAGAGATAACCCGAAGAAAGTCTCTGGACGTGGACATACTCCAAAAAAATAATGAGTATTCTTTGAAGATTTATATGATTCTTTGCCTAAAACTAGTATATGTACCCCCTGCTTTGGTAAAAGGAGATGCCTTTTTTAGAAGGCCATCTGATTCAGCGCTGAATTGTAAAATAAAAATATTGTTGTCTTTGCTTTGAAGACTTTGTCCTTTTCAGTATTTTACAAGTGAATAAGTGTTTCTCACAGTTATGTCCTAAGAGCTCATCTCAGTCTCCGCTCTTTCAGCTCAAAACCCTTCCCCTCGTCCTGTCCCTGCAATCCCTGATAAGAGCCCCTCCCCAGCTTTGGTGGAGCCCCTCTCATAGAATCATATTTCAGCGCTGGAAGCTGCTCTAAGGTGTCCCTGGAGCCTTCTCCAGACTGAACGACCCCAACTCCCTCAGCCTGTCCTCAAAAGGGAGATGCTCCAGCCCTCGGATCATCTCTGTGGCCTCCTCTCCAACAGATCCATGTCCAAGTTCATCGGTTGGTGCTGCTGTTAAAACAACCACAGCCGCCACGGGAAATAAACCTTCCTCTGCGTGATATTAGGAACTCAAAGACGGCCTGGTTCCTGTCAGCGCGTTGTTCTTTGCACAAAAGGGGCACTGAGATCTCGTGAGGTGGCAGGCGCTGGGCAGAGCTGCTGGAAGGAGAGCTGCAGGAGGGCTCACAACGGAGCGGGGGAACTGCTGTTCGCTCATCCTGAGAGAAAGTTATACAGGAGGGAGAACCCAAGGAGAGGCAGAAACAGCGCATGGATCAAGTTCAGTACCAGAGCAACATCGTCTCCACAGCCTCCTCTGGACTCCATCCAACAGCTCTGTGTCTTTCCTGTGTTGAGGGAAGCACTCGGTCGATATGAAGCCGCCGTAGCATCACCGTGGTGCATCACCGCTGCATCACCACGGGACCTCTGCGTCATTGCGGGGCAGCTGCGTCACTGTGGAGCCCCTGCGTCATCACGGCGTGGCCACGTCATTGCAGGGCGGCTGCAAAGCCACGCGGGTCCCTGCCTGCCGTCAGCCAGTCCCCCAGCAGCTTCGTGACCAGCGAGCCTTGAGCGGAGCCACCAGTACAACAGGGCTCTGTGCCCGTAAATACACTTTATTTCTACAGCACTTCTCACACATCATAAACCACTTCATTGATAACACCCCACTGCTCGAACGGCTTTTCGAGCAACAGTGGGGTAAAGCCTCCCGTGGGCTGGTGTCGCTGTTAGAAGGGTGACCTGGCGACAGCAGCTCAGCCCCCACGCCCACCACCGTCACGCTAAGGCAGCGTCCGTCTGGATGGCTTCGCTGACTGATACAATGGTACAACACACAAATATCGGCAGCAGGACTGTAAACAGGGTGAGGGCTGTTGTGGGTCTCTGTCCTTGAAAGAACAGGCGACGCCTTTGGGCACCAAGGCAGGCGCCTCTGGGCTGCGCCGGCACCAGTGGCTTTAGAGCAGCTTGAGCTCTCTGTTCCAGTTGTCAGTAGATTCCTTTCTCAACCAACTCCCCAAATCCCATTTTCTTTTTTTCTCTCTCTACGGGAAATTACTGCCATACAGCAGTTTCCATTGTCTTTATCCATCCACACTGAGGATACAAATAGCACTGGAATCTGGTTAGGAATCTCCTTTTCCAACATAGCCATCTAAAATCATAAATCCTTAAAACCAGCATTGCTTTAAAAACACAGTGATACTCTGCTTGCTGTCCTGGTGGTTTGGTTTGGTTTTATTCAGATGGCGAGGGCAGCTGGGTCAGCTCATTCTGCGGTCCATCACAGCGGTTCAGTTCCTGTGTGGTCAGTGAGCATCTTGGTCTTATTGACCAAAAATCCAGAGAAGTTATCTGATTCACTCAGATGGAAAAAAAACACTTAGAGAAATATTATTTCTGCAATCTGAGATGCCGATTCTCTTTCGGTCCAAGTAATGTAAACATCTGAAGAGGTGCGAGTCTCTGATTATGGCAGACCTGCACAGGTGAGTGAAGTTGCACAGAGGCAGCATCTGCGCAATCCACAGTCTTGTTCGGCTTTGGTCTGCTCCATATCACTCAAAAGTCTTCGCTGGATCCTGTCACCAGTGTGCACTGCTTTGTTTCAGAGAGCTCAAATCCGTCCCTTTAAAGTGAATAAGTTCCAAAACACAACAAAAATATATCCCTCCTTGGGATAAAACGTCTGTTCCCAGTGTTAGTTTATGTCCTGTAGTAAATTAACCAAAGGTGCTCCTGGTACTTTTGTCTTCTTTACCTTAGAACTTTAGTTGATGGAGAACGTGCAAGTGGTGCCTGAGCTGCAAGTACCATGCAACAGCCTTTGATATATTTATTTTGGTAGAAAACCTACTGGAATGAGCACTTAAAGTGCACCAGAAGGACTTTACAAATCTGTAATGCCAAATCTATAGGAGATATCTAAACGTTCCAGGCTGGTGGGGGATTTCTTGGTCCTTTGGGTTTTGAAAATCGATTCGCAAAGCCTAGGAAGAAATTATTTTTTTTTTAATGCAACAAATTCTGTACGTTGTGCGTGTTGATTGCATAATTCCTTAAGATAGTATAGTATTTGAAAATACTTGTAATTTCAGACACTGGAAAGGCAAACACACTCAGACTCCTCACGCATTGAGAAGCATTCATCAGAGCAGGTTTCAGGGTTTGTGTTTTCCACCCACACCTGTTCTTTAAGTGGATGAAGTTGTAAATGTGTAAAAAACAGTGTGATTTGTACTGTGGGCAGCTTGTTAGCGTTCAGCCTGGTGCCTGCGTTCAGACTCCCAGACCCAGGCACTTCCTATGTCAAAACACAAAGAGAAACACATACCAAAACTCAGAAAAGACCTGGGATGGTTTGACGGGGCCGGTTCCGATGGCTTTGTCAGTGCAAACGGGCTGGAGATGCCTAGAAATAAACAGTGAGTGGTTAGTCACTGCAGTAATTCCGTGCAGAGCTGGGCTTGGGAACAGCTGTGGGGAAGGTGGTACTGCCATGGGCACAGGGATGCTGGGCACCGGTGCTGTTTCCGCACAAGACAAAGTTCGGTACTTCCCATGCCAGCAGAGCTCAAATGCCACAAAGCCGTAAGGACAGAGCAGGGAGCGATTATACTACTGTGGCGCAATCTGCTGGGAAATGTTTGCTTAGAAGTGCTCTAAACAGGTTTTAACAGTCCTCTCTTCCAGATAAGCATTTAATTCTACATGAAAGCAATCTAATGAGAAACTGTGTATTTACGCTCTGAATAGAATCCGGAAAGGGGCTCATTCCCTGGAGCACCCCTATCCCCCATTTTAGAGCATTTATACCCCAACGCTGATTTGAATGACCTGGAGAGCTTGGTGATCTGGGCACGCCACAGCTGCCCCCAAGGCACGCAAAGGGCACTACGAGGGCACCACAGCATCCTGGTGATACTCCTAAAACAACCTATCCCATTGGGATGGCACTTGGCTAGCCAGCACAGCTCTGTGTGTCCCACGCTGAAGCGGGAAGGTGAGCAGGGTGCTTCACATTTGACAGTCTGGGTCTTGAAAATTCAATCCCACCTATACATGCTTAAAGCCATCAGAGAGGTGCACAGTAGCCTAAAAACTTACTGTTTTTCATATTCTTCAAGATTTTCAAGCTCTGTAAGGAAAGAGAAAAAAAAAAAGAAAAAGGAGGCTTGTTGGGAAAAAAATGTCAGAAGCAGTAGATCAGGTACTGTGATAAAGGCAATGGTAAATATCCATGGGTCACATCTCGTAAGAACTGTGTGCCTGGCAGCCAAAACCGAAATGCAGACTTATGCCATTCGCATCGCTTCAGGCTTATTTCTAAGCTGACCCAAATGCCTTTGGTTTGTGTTATTCTTGCTGTTTTCCTCAAATGCTTTTCTGCCTAACCCTAACATCCTGAGGTGCAGTTGCTCACGAGGATTGTTAACTACGGCCACAGCAAGAGGAGACTGGTGGGCAGCAGGGTCTGTCCTACACAGGAATTCAGACTCCACTCCAGCAACTTGTTCCAAGAGGAGCTGGCACTCCAGGTAGACAGTATGCTGAGGCGTAACCTTCCCTCGGGTATGGCTGTGCTGCTGCAGATGGGGGTTTGTTTGTGGTTCAACAGCAGAATACTTCTATTACTCTTGTTTCCTTGCCCTGAGTATGAGTAGGCTTGGGAATTTTCACAGGGCTGGTAGTGAGAAAGCAGCAATAGCTGTAGCAGGAAGGAGCTCCTCTCCTCACCTACTCTGTCATCGATAGCTTTTGGGTTGACTTGTTCCCCTCACCTTGCTTCTCCTGAAGCATTTCGTCGTCTCTTTCAATGATGTTTCTGAAGCGTTGTTCTCCGAGCCCGCAGAATTTCTTGCGGCAGGCTGCAGACCTGGGAATGCACACCAGAACAGAGTCAATGCTCGCTCAAGAACCCTCCTGCTTTTTTACTAAGTGCTTTGCCATTGCATTTCCTTTCTTCTACCGCAGCAGTTCTAGGCAGGTCCCCAGTTGTGTTTACTTTCTGGGTGTCTGCTGAACTTTCCTGCAGTGACACCCTGAAGCCCTACTGTTGGTAAAGCTTTGAACAAGTGGTCTACGATCTCCTTGGCTCTCTGCAGGTTTAGGTGTAAGTATAAAATCTCAGTTACACACCGAGAAAGTAACTCATCACTCACTTGCTGCATCAGCGAGAACAAATGACTCCGGGGTTCTTACAGGAAGCGGAGGAGGAGATTCAGAGCAATCCGGGGCTGCCTCTAAGAAAGCACGGATGAAAGAGTTGGTTACTTAGCTTTAAAAAATATTTATCTCTATCTCAGTTCATTGAGAGGTCTGCAGCGCTCTAATCGAGGTATCTCGCCTGTCTCAAAGGGAACACACATTGTGCAGCGAGGATGTGACAGCCCCCAGTCTGGGGGGACAGGGGACATTGTCACGTGCAGGGTGAGGCAAGAGCTGCGTGGGAAATACAGAACTGCCCCTCTGCTTGGCTGCAGAGCTGTCTGGTTCTGTTCAGAGCTGTTTGGTGGCAGAACTATTCAGCAACATGAAATTTCTGTCAGGCCGAGCACAGGTCCTGAAGGCATTTACTGAGTATTTTACTGAGTGTGGTAAAGCAGCTTCAGGAAAGGCAGGCCTGATTCCCAAAGAGTTTATCCCGGCATTAAACTCATACCTGTTTGTGGGCTCTGAAGCTTCACGCTCTAAAAACAAAAAAAACAAGGAAGGTGTTTGAAATGCCCACAACCAAACGTCATTCTCCCACACAGAAGGAAGTCAAAGGAGAGGAGGAACTGATGCTACAGGCAGACACCCTCCCACACACACCCCCCTTGCTCATGTAATGGGAGACAGACCCATACCTCATTGTTTCACTTTGCAAAGCTAGAGTTCAACTGTGGGATGATCAAGAGATGCCTACATGGTGTTCAGCTCTCTCCTGTTCTGCAGTGACTAACTCCCTGTCTCCTCTACCCTTCTCTAAAAGAGGGATGATATTTGTACTAGCTTGCGTGGGATCTAGGACCCAAAAAAGTAATGTTGTGAGTAAAGTAGGTGTGGGCAAGAAGGAGCCTGAGCAAGACCGCATCTTCCTCCCAGTCCTGAACCCTGAAATAATTTATGGGAAGTACCCAGTGTCTTTCTCAGAGAAGGAAACATGGTAAGGAAACTGGTGATAGTGCTGGAGAAGAGATAAAAAGCCACTCACCTTACATAGTCTCAGTCTCACTGAGTCAGTAAACACCTCTGAGTGAGACTCCCCACTCCACTCCAAAGACGTTCCGATACTTCTAGTTCTGGTTGGAAGCTGAAAATCAGAAGTGGCCAGAGGAAATTGTCCTGGAAACAGTTGAACACCAGAGAGGTAATTCCTCATTGCAGGCAGCCAGAGCCGAGGCACTGCTGGCTGCTGCAGTACCGCACAGACACGGGAAGAGCCCTCAGAGCTGCTCTCAGCCCCTGTGCTGCAAAATACACTTACCAGGATCAGTGGCCACAATGAAGGACTCCGGAGTTCGCTTGGGCAGGGGCGGAGGATTGTCGTCGTCTGGCTGTGGCAGGATGGCTGATTGCAGAGACAGGGTTACCCGTGTGACACAGCCTCGTGGGAGACCCACAGACCCTTGTCGAGACCCTGAGAGCTCCTGCCCAGCCGCGCTCCAGGGGTGTTGGTTGGACACCTCTAAGGTGTCCTTAAAAATCTTGATAGTCCTCAGCACCGTTTCCCCTGCTACTAGCTCCATGGCCCCAAGGGCAGAATTCCAGCAGTGTCGGCAGCAGAATTCCCGCTGCACAAAGGAAGTGGCGAGTGCATCCCCAGCACCCAGCCAGGCTGGCAGCTGGTGGTACCATTGCTGCTTGGCTTGTGCTGCCACCCCCATTGCTTCCCCAGGCTCTGGTATCCTGATAAGGAGCACATTTCTGGGACAAGGAATGCTGGGGGGCCCAAGCAGAACAAAGCTGAGCAAACACCAAAGCCACAGACAACAGGAAATGTCTGTCTGGGCCAGGACTGCCCAGACCAAGGAACAATTCTGCCACCTTCATACAGTGGGTGATGGTTTTAAGGCTACAAATCTGGTGGAACACCTGTACTGAAGTCCTGGTTCTCAGTCTCAGTGGGATGTCAGCATCCCCCTACACAACACTCGGCAGGGAGGAGTGGGTTTTGACCTGGAAACCAGACACTCAGAGAAAACCATTTCTGGGAGCTTCTTGGAGCACCCTGGTTTAGGAATTGGTCAGCACTCATCCCTGCCTTCCTGTGAGACCCATACCAATGTGACACAGTAGTCCAGAGGGGCCGTGTGATGCAAAACCCAATGCTGTTCTAAAATTGTTGGGTTTTTTTAAGGGAAAAACTTCAAGCAAGATGCAAGAAGTGCAAGGATGGAACCAGTTGCTCCCTCAGCTCCTGTGGGAGCAGCTACAGCCCTGCCTGGATGCCAAATCCACCACTCACCCTCTCCCCATCACACCACAGCCCAGAGAGCCCCACCCCAGCTTGTTGCAGTGCTGCATCACTTACTCGAGGCAGATCTCCCAGCGTCGGTCAGCGAGGGAGCGTGAGGGGACACGGACCGGGGTGGTGGGGAGCTGGCGGGCAGCAGCGGGGCTGCCACGGCACGAGATGGGAGAAGAGCATCCTGCCCCTCCACGAAGGACTTGCCAAACGCTGGAGACGCAGGGTCGTCTGGCGAGAGTGAAGAGAAGTAGGGGTCTTCTGCTGAGCAGAAGTGAGGGAGAGGACATGGCCCACGGTTTCTGTGTCTTGGGGGGCCATCTGCATCTCGGCTTGAGTGGTACAGTTCCACAGAGGAGAATCCATCCTGTTTCTTCACTTGAGAGCTCGAATAACAGGCGTTTGGCAACTGTGCGCTCGAGACTGGTTTTGTGTCCTCTCCATCCCATTCCCAGCCTTCTCCCCGCTGTGCCAGCACAAAAGGGGTCGATGCAGTTCGAGTCAGGGGTGCTGTGCCACGAGGCCCCTTCCTGCCTGCGCCCTTCGGATCCAGGTTTAGGAGCAGCTGCTCGGGAGCAATGCTGTTGAGCTCTAAGCTGTGGTGCTTCTGGAGAGTGTCCCTAGCATCCCACTTCTCAGCGGCAGCTGCCATCCTACAGCCAGCAAAGTTCAACATGCCGAAGGAGATTGCCTGTCTGATGGGAGGGACCCTGCCTCCAGAGCTGCCGTGTGCTCCTGGGGCAGAGGACGGTGCCGGAGGGGCTTTGCTTTGTGCCACCGGAGGAAAACGCTGATGTACATCCTGCTCCTCTTGCTCCGAGCTGCAATAAAGCACCATGACATGAAGCCAGAGCCATCTAGCACTTGGCAATCTCTGCTAGCCTACTAGTGAGGCCCCACAACTTTGCTCCTAATATCCAGGAACAGCCTCAAGCAAGGCACACGGGACAGGACTGTGCACACTGGTGCATCGCTTGAACACCATTAAATGGTGAACAGAGGAAGCCACTTTATGGGGCTCAATCCCAGTCAGTGAGAAGAGCAGAAATTATGTTAGGAACTAATACGGACTTCAAAATGGGACACAGGGAACTGTGTCACAAAGCATATGTGAAAAAAATGCCCCTTCCTGAATCGTATAGGTGGCTGAAAATACCAGCCTGGGATACTCATGCTATAGCCTTACCAGGTCAGTAATCTGAGAGAATAAAGATCTTCCACTGGAGCTGGTGATGGCTTGGCTACAAGATGTCTTGTCTGTGCCTAGGGAGAGAAAGGGCAGAAAAAAGGAGTGAGGAGGAAGAACTCAAAGAACACAAACATGCTATTTCAGGAGCTGGAATGTGTGCCAGCTACTTTTAATTATTAATGTGGTTTGGAAGTTACCACACCAACTTGAAAACACCGAGTCAGAGCTGAAAACTGAGGACAGAACCTCTCAAATAGCAATTCCCTTCAGAACCTTTTTGAAACAAGAGCACAGCATGCGGTGCACCCACCCAGCTGCCTGGACACCTGCAGCACAGCCTGCATGGGCACCTCTGCCTCCAGGACCCTGCGTGGGAGCTCAGCCTGGCAGTTGGGCGCTGGCTCCGTGCATGACACCGCAGCATGCGACCACCCCCTGCTCTGCAGAGGGCTCTCGGAGAGCAGCGAGGTGTAAGCAGGCAAGAGGTCTGGCCAGGAGCTACAAAACCACATCCGGGCTTGAACCGTTTCCTGCATTTTCTGTCAACCAAGTCTGGCATCTCCCTTGCTCCACAACATGCAGAAAAAGGCTCCGTCCGGCTCCTTTCTCACTCAGCTCTGGCTTGGAACATCCTGCAAATCCCATGGCAAAACCGAGGTGCGAGTCCCGCTGCAGGATGCTGTTCCCAATTCTTTAGATGAAACTGTCTGTCACAATAAGTTAACTGCGACTTTTCACCCTCTGTCTAAGAACCGCAAAGCGTTTCCTTCAGCCAGCCTGCAGGCAGCTACGTGGGCACTGTGTGGTTCGTGCCAGCAGGCACAGAAGCACAGCAAGAGCAAAGAAAAGCTGAACCAGAGGGTTTTTTGGGGATGTTCCTGTTTATAGGCAACATCATACCTGAACAACATCATTTTTCTTCAGGTATCTATCAGGTTTGAATGAGCTGGATGTGTTTTTTCACAAGCTATTTTAGCCTGCTTTCCCATGGGTGGGCTGTAACGCTCACTGCCCCTCCAGGACACACCGTGCCGCAGATGGACGCTTTTAGCCACGCCACCTGTTGCACCCCAGCTTCCTAAACTGGGCTCAAAGTCGCTCTGCTTCTTGTGAGCACCCCATGAATACAAGTTTCACTGGCACAGCCACATGGAAATCAGCCATGACTGGAGGAGAAAGCTGGTGCTTTGTCTATTCACACTTTACCTTAAGTGATTATAGAAGTGTACATAAAATGGGTTTGAGGCAAGAAGAAATTTAGTTCTCACTTGGAATCCTGTGATAAGCATTGCATGTTCAGGGATGGATGCTGGTGGGTTGACTTGAGCAGTTTGGGCATAAAGGGTAGTGGAAAACATGATGATTCATCCCTGATCTGCAGAGGAGACCTCTGCAGGAGGAATCTGGGTTAGAGACAGCATGCCTGAGGCTGGGAGAGGCACTGTGTTTATCCTGGGGACTTACCTGTGAAGCAGCAGAATCCTCCTGGGTGCTGAGTGCTTTAATTTGCCTCTGGAAGAGCTTGATCACCGCATCGTAAACCAGTTCATACTGCTCCTGTGAGCCAGAGAGAAAATACAGCTGTGAGAGCCAGCACCTACACTGGAAATTGGTCACCTCTGACCCCAACCAGCAACAACCCCCCAGGAGAAGCTGCCACTTTCCGGTCCCTGCATAGGGTGAGTTCTCAGAAGCGGTAGAAGACACAGCTTTAAGAGGGCTCAGACTGAAGCATTTGGCAGGGGGTTGGGGTGCACAAACAATGCTGTTCTGCCTTGAGCTTCCTCTTCAGCCTATCTCGGCTGAGAAGAGTTCCCACTCTGTTTCCTGGACAGTCCCTTGCTTCACAGCTCGAGCTTTCGATAAATCAGGCTGCAAGCGCTCAGCTATTCCAGCTGTCTGCAAGGACACGGTCAGCACCAAATCCATTTCTGCAAAGTCATTCCTCTGTGCAAAACAGGGACCTTGCAGACCATCCACAGCTCTGGTTCCCAGCAGCACAGCTGCTCTCTGCTTCCTTCCTGCAGTCTCTCCTGGGGAGAAGCTGAGTCCCCAGGATGAGCAGGACACCAGTGGGATATCCCAGACGTACCTTGGTCTGCACCAGGGTTGGCCTTTGCGTCCTCATCTCCTGCATCAGACTGAAAATGCTGAAGTTCACCGGAACAATCTTGCAAGAAAGAAAAATTACAGAAAGGTCTAATTCCAAGCAGCTTCCAAGTCGTGACGCATTTTAGAGCAGGATCCACAATCCAGACCTGCTATTGCAGGAATTCTTAGACAAGGACCTGCTCACAGTGACATTTTTGCTACGAACCAGCTTCCCTCCTCCCTCCTGCGTTGAACTTTGTGGAAAATACCCTGTTTAGAATGGCATCGGTAGCAGCTGTGAATAGCACGAAGGGCAAGGCACTGATTCCCTGGGTCAGTGGCTCCAGGGTTGCTGCGGTGCAGAAAGCAGCTGCTCCTTAGTCCCAGCAACCTGCTGCAAAGCCAGGGACTCCTGATTATTACACGTACGTATTTACTGCAGCCAAAATAAAACAAAGTGCTAGGTTGGAACCTTTGGATTTCTGACACCTCAGTGTGGAGAGGCACATCTAGGCAGTAAAGTGGTATTGAAGACTAAAGGCCAGCAGAGAGCCAAGTTCCATGATCCAAAAATCCTGCCAAAGGGAGCAATGGGAAGGGGGATTCTGCCCTATCAGCGCAAGCGCTGGGGCTGTTGGCGTCAGGATGCGGAGGCAATGGTCAGCGTGTGGATGATGTGGAGCCTAAAGAGAGGGAAGCAGCACAAACTGGGAATGGGGCGGAAGGGGGTGTCTGCAGTTTGTCTCCAGTCACGCTGCGGGGAGTTCTTGCGTGTAGCTGTCACCCAAAATCCATCTGTGTGCAATCAGTGAAGGTGAAAGGGGGAATGAGGTAGAGAGATGTGAGGGAGAGGCAGAGATGCTGCAGTGCTGCCTGCAGGTGCCATTCCAAGAGGCAGACGAGGCCGACACTCACCCCATCCTTCAGCAGCTTCTGGGTGTAGTCAACTGCACAGATGACCCCGGTTCTCCCGCAGCCGGCACTGCAACGACAGTCCCAGCAGAGTTGTCCGCAGAGGCCAGCGGATGGGCACGCTGCATCCTCCAACAGGGACATTTGAAAATGATCTGCACATCCTCCCATCCCACAGTGGGGAAGGTGCAAACCCGCACCATGGCCTCCTGCTTCTCCCATCCCGCGCGAGGCTCCGCTTGCCCAGGCTCTGCTGCAGGTGGAGGGCACATCCCGTGCTCCTGCCCACAGTTCCTGGTTCTCCTGTGGTGACCAGCCCAGCATGGACATGCCCAGTTTCTCAACTGGTCGTGCTGTCGCTGGCCTGCTGCCACACATCTCCTTTCCTTTCACCCAGCTGTGTTGGCTCTTTGGAGGACACCTTTGTCCTTAGGACTTCCTACCCGAGGAGCCTGACCGCGGGCTCGTGCTGGCTGCTCCGGGCAGCCCTTCCGTCTGGTGATCAGCTCACTCACCTGCAGTGGACACAGATGGGGATGCTGTCATCCAGCTGGTAGCAGCGTATCTCACTTACGAGCTCCAGAATGGGGTCAATGGATGAGGGGATGTCGTGGTCTGGCCAATTTCTATAGTGGAACTGGTGGACGGTACGGATTTCCTACAAGAGGAGAAAAGCACTGGCAGGGTCTGGGGCTGGCCTGTGCCTCCCGGAGGATGCTGCCGCAGCTCCCATGGGCATGGGCTGGAATGTCAGCGTGGCAAGGGGAGGCTGGTGTGCTGCAGGCATCTCCAGGCCCCCTCTGCACCGGCAGGCAGAGGGCAGAGGTGCGGTTTGTAGCTGCTGTGGCTACAAAAGCAGCATGGACTTTCCACAACGTTCTAGCTGTTACCTGCTGGCTGGGTCTGATTTGTCACGACTGGCAAACAGCGTCAGAAACTGAGGGCTGAGTTAGTTAATTTTTCACTCTCTTTGTTCCTTTGGCTGCTGTCAAATCTAATTTTCTGCACAAAGTGTGCCATGGTTCCATATATTATTTATACGCTAAAGCCAGCTGAGATGCATTTCTTGCCCTGATCTCTCCTGCTTACCTCGTTCAGGGTCACCTTTAAAGTCCTGATCACAAACTCGGTTTTCATCTCTTCAGCTTCCTGCAGAAGAAGAAGTTAGAGTCACACTTTCTGTGGTTGACCGAAGTTTCCAGCGCACATGATGTGACGTGGTGCTCGCCACAGCCGTACTCACACAGGCGACGGAGAAAGGGCCACACTGCAGCGGAGAGCCGCCCACCTCTGCCCAGTACCGCTCACACTTCTTCTGTTGGGAGAAGCAGGACACATTCAGGTACTCATCACCAGCTCATCCACACCATCTCCTGTCTCACTTGGCAGGACAAAACATGCTGGGAGGAAGCCCTGCTCCAGCCTCCCCTTCCCTGGAGACATCATTGCTGGGTTTTCCCTTCCAGAGAGGCTTATCTACACTACTGCAAATCGTTTAAGAATCTCCAGATGGAGACTCGGTGAACTGCTCATACTAAACAGAAATTAACTGTTGCTGATGAGGTTTAATAACGACCTGCACCTCTCCACACTGCCTGGGCACTGCTACGGCTCTGAAGCATTCGTTACTCACCTTCCCCATCTCAAACTCCATACAAGCCATGACCACAACCTGCAGAAAGAAGGTTTATTAGAAAAGTCTAAACACGGGCAACAAACTCAAACTCATCACTCACGGGTGTTTGTGGGGGGTTTCTGTGAGCTGCCTTCTCCAATGTCTCGCACCACCAGCCAAACCAAACCCAGGACCTCACCCCCTGCCCAGGCACGAGAACCTTTCCCACTCGGGGCCCAGGTGCAGAGACAGCCGCAAGCAGATGCGTGCCTGGGCACGAGTGTGGAGGAGGCTCACGGGAAGGATAAGGGGTACACGCAGCTTCTGGGGTAAAACCCTGAGGCTCCCACCCTCTGCTCAGTCAACAAGGACTGCTGGCGGGCTGTACGGACAAGTTTTCTTTCAGAACTAAAAAAAAGGCATATAAAAGTACAACTTACCAGGACCTTATACTCCCAAATCATCCTCCAGAAATCAATGACAGTGGTGGGGAGAGGACCTTGGGTTGCAATGTATGCTCTTGGCCCATAGACACCCTAAAACAGCATTTGAGTCAGACTTGGAGACATATTCACACAGTTCACTGACAGAAATAAACTCATTCCTCTTTCTGAGCCTTCCTTCTATTCAAGGAACCCATTAAGAGTTTAAAAGGGCTTTATATAGTTAAATTTTAGGCACCTGTGTTAAATTAAGCAACCAGAAACCAGTGGTGTGCAAACCTCCCAAAGACAGACCCACGCCCAGGAGGCCACCGAGCCCCAGAGGCCACCAGCTCTTGCAGTGCATTTGGGAGCAGGGAGGTGACGCTGCAAGAGCTGAAGCAGCTCCACAGTGTGTGGGTTGGCACATCTGTGCTGCTGAGCAAAGAATGAGCTGACCCCCTTGTGAAGGTCCACTCTGCTGCAGGCAAATTACAACAGGGTTCTTGGTGGGGAATGAAGGAAACCCTCTGTCTGTCAGAGAAGGGTGGTGAGCTCTGGAGAGTTCCAGAGCATATGGAGCTCCTGATGGAGAAGCGTCCCGCATTGACTCGTGCTGTTGCTCGCCGCTGCAGCGGGTCTCGGTTGCGCTGAGTGCATGGCTTCCTGCCTCTGCACTAGTTTCAGATGAGGTGATTCTGGCCAGGGGTGATTTTGCACCAACCCAACAGAGGCAGTCATACTGACCCGGAAGCCGGGGCTGTGAGCCACACGTTGTTCCATCACCCGCCCCAACACAAGCGCATGTCCCTCACCTCGTATCCTGGTGCCTCTGTGCTGCACTGGGGCATTTTGGAGGCTCCCTGACTGTACACATCTTCTTTACGTCAGTTATTCCTGAGCACAGCCCAGAACCTCCCACACAGTCCTATCACCAGAGCCCCAGGACCAGCTCCTTCTGGGGATCAGCTCCTTCTGAGGGCTACAGCCGCTACGAGAACCTTTGCAGGGCAAAACACCGCGAAAGAAGCGATACCTTGATGAAGTTGGCATTGATGTAATCAGAATCTGCATCCGATGTAATCAGGGACAGCTCCACTCTGCTGTGGTCAACTGCAAACACAAAAGGAGAAGCAACAGCAGTTACCGTTTGTCTTTCATGGTAGTTGAGCTCCTTGGACTGCAGCACGAGGTGCTTTGGGGTAGCACGTACACCAGAGCTCGCATCCCCGAGCAGATGAGTGGCTGGGCCAGCAGCTAATGCTTCCTCCTGCACCTACCAAGAGCCATGCATGGAATCGCTGTTGCCCACACGTGAGCAGCGGACAGTCCAGCTCTCATCCAGAGCATGGGGAGGGCTTAGGCAAGAGCTGCAGATGCTGCTGCTACCCAGTGCAAGGCCAACATCCTCCTCTGGCCATAGAATCGTAGGATAGTTTGGGCTGGAAGGGACCTTAAAGATCATGCAGTTCCAACCCCCTTGCGGCGTGCAGGGACACCTCCCACTGGCTCAGGCTGCCCAAGGCCCATCCAACCTGGCCTTGAACACCTCCAGGGATGGGGCAGTCACAGCTTCCCTGGGCAACCTGAGCCAGTGTCTCACCGCTTTCATGGTGATGAAATTCTTCCTAATCTCCAGTCTAAATGTGCCCCTCTCCAGTTTATACCCATTCCCTCTCATCCTATCCCCACCAGCCTTTGTGAACAGCCCCTCTCCAGCTTTCCAGCAGCCCCTTCAGGTACTGGAAGGTTGCTAGAAGATCTCTTCTGAGCTTTCTCTTCTCCAGGCTGAACCACCCCAACTGTCTCAGCCTGTCCTTGTAGGGAAGGTGCTCCAGCTCTCAGATCATCTTTGTAGCCTCCTCTGGACCCATTCCAACAGCTCCATCTCCTTCTTATGTTGAGGATTCCAGAACTGGACACAGTATTCCAGATGAGAGCTCACAAGAAAGGAGCAAGCCAAGCCTAAAATCACCCTGCGCTCCATCTTATGAGCTCAAGTCAGGTCTGTGGGGTTAGATTAGGGTGTTTTTGAGCTTGAATGGATGGAAGGGATATTCTGCTCTTATCCTGGGGCAGACTCTCCTTTTGAGACCACTGTACAGTTTTTGCCTGTAGCATGCTTTGTACATGGCAGAGTCACCTTTGTCCAAACCCGTTCTCTCAACGCCTTGGAAAACAAGCAGGTGCACCTACCCAGAAAGCCTACAAGGCTAATCCTTAGAGGATGTGTTTCTTACTGAACAGAAGTTCTGCTGTTCATAGAAAATGCATGCCAAAGTCTTCCAGACCATGCACTGCAGCGAAGACAAAGCCCTAACTCTGAGCAGCAGGATTCAAGGGCAGCTGACGGCCAGCGGTGCGCTCACACCAAGCAGCCGCGCACCGGAGGATGAGAACAGACTCCAGCTAGGGGAAAACCAGCTGAGCAGGAACATTTGCCATTTCCAACTTACAGGGTAAGATGTCCTTGTATCTGTTCTTCTTGATGTTCTCTGGTTGCTCAGCTGCTGTTGTGGGGTAGATTTTATCCGCTCTGTACTTTGTTGACTGCCTTTTCAGCTTCTGTGATAAAAGAATGGAACAAATTACAGCAGATGTGTTACACACAACACCCTACCAGGGAGGACGTGCGAAGGTCGCTAGGGGTCAGGTTCGCTACCGCAAAGCAAGGTCTCACCATTAATTCTTTCCTGAGCGGCTTTTCTCAAGGTATTCAAAGCAAGAAGAGAGAGAGATAAAATAACGTTCACGGAAAGGGTCATTGGGCACTGGAACAGCTGCCCAGGGAGATGGTTGAGTCACCATCCCTGGAGGTGTTTAAGGGACCGGTGGATGAGGTGCTGAGGGGTATGGTTTAGGGAGTGTTAGGAATGGTTGGACTCGATGATCCAATGGGTCCCTTCCAACCTAGTGATTCTATAAAAGAAGCCACCTGAGAGCCCCAGCACAGGCTTCTGAATAACGGAAAGCATGAGCCGAGGCAGTGGCCGCACGAGGCTGGGGCATGTAGGCTTCTGATGTACCCCGTACAGCGCATAAAGCATCACCCTGACAAATAAGTGAGGCACAGTGGCACTCCCTCTTCCAATGCAAGCCCAGCTCCCGGGGCATCACTTGATACCGATGCCAGGCTCACAGCTGAGGCTCTGAATCGCCTGAATTGTCTGTACGTGACGTAAAACTGCGTGGGAAATGCCTACACAGGAGAACGCGAGAGCAGCGAGGCTCAAACCCTGGCTGTGAGGCTGCACAAACAGAAAAAGGGGACTTAAACAAAAAAACCCTGGCGCTTACAGCAATACCACTGCAATTTGTAGACCTCTTCCCAGTACAAGAGGAAACACAGCCCTGACCACTTCTACCTACCTCACCATTGGGACATCGACGCGGGAGGGGGAAACTCAGCAGCCTGTGATAGAATTTTGTTCCATGGAACAACAGGCAGTCACTGCAGACACAGATTAATCACTTCCCTCCGACCCAGACACCTGGAAACCACGCACTAAGCTTTTCCCAAGCGTTTGAAACACCAGTTGTCAACGGGACAGCAACGCAAGGCTGGGTCTCCGAGGAGTCCTCCGTAGCCCTGGCACCTTCCGAGAACCCCTTGCCTGACGCAGCCCCTGGCCGGGACGGTTGCTCGGAGGTGGTGGTTATCGGGGTGTTTGAGACCTCTCAGGTCTTACAAATGTACTGGTTTTACCCTTCCCTACGTCTGCTAAAGCTGGGCAATGCCTTTGCTCCTCGGAGCAGCACAATCAGCCTGCTGGAGCCTCCTTCCTCCAACCGATGGATCAGCAGCCGTCGCCAGCCATCGGCATCCACTGCAAGAGAGCGGATCGCTGGCGGAGACAGCCCCTGCCACCCAAACCAATCAAAAGATGTCAGTGAGCTCACACATCGGGGCACTGCACGGGGCTCCACCAGCCAGATATCACACAAGGGACCAGAGAAGGCCAGTGGCATCAGCATTTTTGCTAATTTTGCCTGTAGAGAATAAGAAATTCATTTCCAGGAGGGGCCAAAAGTGCTGCTGGACACAGAGGAAGAGCACACTTTGCACACGGATGCACGAGACCTTCCATGTCGCAGCACTGGCAGTTGGAGAAATAGCCGGTCCAGCTGCTCCTCACACCTCAGCCAAGGTGGTGATGAGAGGTGGGATGGTCCCAGCTCTGCAGGCGCTACAGGGACAGCGGGGGGTTTCCATTGAGATGGAAAAAAGAAAAGCCATCTCCAGGAGCAGCCAGAGATCCCTGGCAGGAGCACAGGTACCACAGGTAGCAGGCAGGGAGAAGGGGCCATGGCTCCATGGATGGGTTACCAGGTGCAGCACAACCGCCTCCTGACAAGTGCATCCATGGAGCAGAAAACAGGAAGCACCAGGGTAATTAAAAAGCAAACAGTTTGACTTTGAATGCAAACTATTAAATTACTCCTCTGTCTTTACGTTCCCTTCACCCCAGTTAATTCCTGTGCCTCTGAAGTTCCTACAAAATCCTGCTGTCACGTGCAGATCACATCCCCGTTGGAGGAGAAGTGACTGAGCAGTTCCCTCTAAAATCAACTGAAACACAGAGCCGTGCTTTGAGTGAACTTACCAAAAACTCCTCTACAAACTCTTCTCGGTTGAGCTTCTTGCCTTGAGCCCTTTCCAGGTTCTGCAGCAGAATCTCCCGCTGGTCCATGTTGCTGGAGACGGAGCGTGGCTGGGCTGCCGAGCCCGGGAGCGGACATGGCAAGTGCCTCCCGCAGCGGAAAGCACCAGCCCGGAGCGTGCTCGCGGCAGGCTGTGGTTTACTGACTTCATCACAAGCCTTAAAGGAAATTAATACGTAACACATAGCATGGACGAATAACAAACCAAACCCCACAGCCTGCGGGCCTGGCACCTCCTTTCCAACCCACCTGCATCATGCAAGAGCCTCATGGCAGGGGCCAAGCTGCCCTGTCCCTCGACCACTGCCTGCCCAGCTCTTTCCCCGTGCACGGCACCGTGAAGGTGGGCAGACATTGGAGACCATTGGAGCCAAGAATGCCAACTTCCACTGCCTTTAAGCTCCACTGCCCGAGGGATCAGCACAGCAGCTGAGAACCCACACCGGAGTGGCTGCGCTTGCTGCCAGGCAAAAGGCTTCAGACTCGGGATGCGGGGCTGCTAGGAGAGCCTCTAGCGCGGTACAGAACATCCACAGTTCCCCTTCATACTCATCGCTTCGCCTGTTTTCCACGCTACCTGCAAAATGCTGTGAAAGAACCCTACAGGCGGGCGCTGAGCTCCAAAACCCAGGGCCCATGAGTTGCTCCCTGAGCTGCACCGCTGTGTCCGAACGGTGAAAACCTATGGGCATGCTCCAGGTTAATTCTTCCAGCTGCAATTCCCCATCCCTGGTAGTGTGGTCTAGAATCATAGAATAGTTTGGGTTGGAAGGAATCTTAAAGATCATCCAGTTCCAACCCCCTTCTCCAGGCTGAACAACCCCAACTCTCTCAGCCTGTCCTCGTATGGGAGGTGCTCCAGCCCTCCGATCATCTTTGTAGCCTCCTCTGGACCTGTTCCAACAGCTCCATCTCCTTCTTATGTTGAAGATTCCAGAACTGGACACAGTGTTCCAGTTGAGGTCTCCCAAGAGAGGAACAGAGGGGCAGAATCCCCTCCTTCCCTGCTGGCCACGCTGCTCTGGATGCAGCCCAGGACACGGTTGGTTTCAAGACTGCGAGAGCACATTGTTGGCTCACGTCGAGCTTCTCATCAACCAGAAGTGAGGGTCAAATCCATCTCCAGCAGACTATAGAAATCCAACTAATTATGCCAGCCTGATCCATGTCACTCACTGTCAGTAACATCACTGGGAATCACATTCTTTCCAACATCTTGCATTTTGCGTGAAGACTCCAGGCTGGCTGTGCCGAGTCTGTTTCTCTTTCCAGTTGTAACTGGGGCCATTCCATGTATTCCCCTTCTGAGTTTTCTCACAGACAGGGCAGGGAAGAGCTCCAAGATCTCTGCACCCAGCTGCCCAGAGGCAAAGGGCTGCGGATCTCTCTAAAAGAGCCATCACCCATCAAACCACTGCGGAAGAATAGAGAGATTTTAGGATAACCAATGGAGATATGTTTTAAAGCAAATAATCATCCGATGAGGCTGCGGCACCGAGCACAACCTAGAAACCTTGACTGAGAGTGAAACCACTTTTATGGCTAAATTTAAGAGAATACAAGAGCAAAACTAAATAAGAGAGTCATTTATTAATTTTTGTTTACAGTGCGATAGAATCTTTTACCCATTGCTTATGTGCACAGTTCTTCTTACAGCCTCTGGAAGAAATACAACAGCATTTCTCCCCGTTAAATCAATGAACACCCATCGGCGCCTTCTGGGAAGCAGCAGAGCCTTCCTGTCAGCTGCCCAGGTTCTCCTGAAAACAAACAAAAATCACCATCGTAGGTGTTTCAGAGAAAAATTTCAAGACAGGGTTAAAGGAACTGGCAGAAAAGGATGTGGGATGGAGGGACAGGTGACCTGCCTGCTGCTGCCACCCTCTCGCTGGCCGATTCCACCCCTCCCCGGGTCAAAGGCACCAAGTAGGGTCTGTGCCGTTGTGAGCAGGATGGTGCTTTCTGTACAGCACGTCCTTCGTTATTCCATTCTCATCAAAGGAGCAAGCTGAGCTCCAAAGATGCTGAGACAAGGAATTTAACCCCAATACTGAGAGGCAGATGGGAAGTTTGATGCTGACTCCAGTAAGACATCACCGAGCCGTGCTCTGTGCCCGGTGAGCTGGTGCATGTGTCTGAGGGGACGTGCTGGATATTGGTGATGAGCCAAGAGACACGAAGGAAGAGCCACAAACATCCAGGCAAACATCACTGCCACTTCCATGTCCTTACCCATCCGCCGCAGGCTTCAATGTAGCTTCTCACTTGTGGATTTCCGTTAATCACACTGACTAATTGGCTGGGATGCACCATGGCTGGGATTTTCTTAGCGAGATGCATTAGCAGTTTCACAGAAACACAGAGGAAAGCTTTCTCATAGACCAGCTCAGGGTGTTGGTGACTCCAGCTCCTGCTGAGGGAGTCCACGGCAGTCCCAAACCTCTCCATCTGCAAGCACAGAGAGGCCAGTTGGAGCTTCTTTTTCAATGACAGAGGGAGAAAAGGCAACTCTGCCGCTTCTTGACGGCTTGCACGCCACCCATGATGGGACCGTGGGCCTCCTGCCCTTCTCCTCAGCCGCTGGCTGCAGTGCCAGCCGCATCGTTCCCCAGGACCAGGACCAGGCACGCTTTACCTTTCCCTTGAGGACGTCAGCAAGAGCCTCCGAGGAAACCCTTTCAAAGTCCATGTTGCACTGGTCCCCCATCTGCCGCAGGCGACTGGCGATCACCACAGGGTCAAACGCCGTTGGGGGCTCCTCCGCCAAAAGCAGCGGCCCTGGAGCAGAGAGCGTAGGGTGAGGGGCTCCCGCACGGTGCCTTAAAGGCAAGGAAAGAGAACCCACGCCGCCAACACAGCCTCTTTGCCTGCTGCCTCCGGAACGCTGCCTTCAGCAGACACCACAGAGTTGCTGCCTCGAGGGCTGAGGTGTGAACGAAGCACAGACCTTGGACGAGACACAGCAGGAAAGGTAAAACCAAAGTCCCTAAGAAATATCTGACAGCCATCGAAGGGTCATCGATTTACAGGGAGCACAAGGCCATGTTCCATGGGTTTGTCCCGGTCTCTCTGCTTGCCAGACGCAAGGAAGGAAGGTCGGAGGAGAGGGAAAACATCTCAGCTCCCTCTGTGGACCGTGGTGACACGGCAGCATCGATCGGATGCCGAAGTCCTGCCTGCATCCCCCAGCATCTCGAGGCTGCAGGTCATCACAGCCTTTGGAGAACGCGGGTGTTGTACACATGGTCCCTTCTGAGCCAGCGCAGATCGCACTCGTAGCAACCCAGATTTGGGGAGGTTCGCACAGAGGACCAACAGACAAACCGGAAATTTCAAATACATGAAACCATTAGAAATTCTCAGCTAAACTGCTTAAAGGCAGGGGAGCACCTCAGTTAAAGCATTTTCCCCTTAAAGCATCCTGAGGGGAAAATCTCAACCGAGTGTTATTTGCTTTGTCTGAACATCGCCCAAACAAGGCTCAGCCACGAGCTGCCCGACACCGAAAGCCTCAGCAAAACCGTTTACCATGTCTGGCTGAGTCCTAAGGAACTGAAAGCAGGATCTTTCGACATAAAGTGGTGGGCGACTTGATCTGGAGGCATCGCTTCCTGATCCAGCCCCCTCCCTCCTTCAGCCGCTAATTCATGCTCCGCGTCCCTCGATCCGGAGCCAGTGCTCAGTGCCTGTGCCTCCCACGGCTCTGAGACGGTTTCTCAGTGCTCCGGACAGTGGAAATAGAGGCACAAGTGTCGACTCTAGGAGAGGGAAATGAGCTACACAGTAGCAGGGAGTTTTTCAGGCAAAATGACAAAGTCTTGTAAAGCTTTTGAGAAGTGAACTTTGCTGTCTAGTGGCAGTAAGATCCCAGTGTTTCCTGGGACAGTTTTAACTGGTTTGTGGATGAGAAAATAATGGGAAGAGCGATTTGAATATGATATCCAGGCCAAATGCCGCGTCCTGCACTTGGGGCACAACAACCCTGTGCAGTGCTACAGACTGGGAGAAGAGTGGCTGGAGAGCTGCACGGAGGAGAAGGACCTGGGGGTGTTGAGTGACTGAACATGAGCCAGCGGTGGCCCAGGTGGCCAAGAAGGCCAATGGCATCTTGGCTTGGATCAGACACAGTGTGACCAGCAGGGCCAGGGAGGTTATTCTCCCTCTGTACTCGGCACTGGTGAGACCGCACCTTGAGTACTGTGTTCAGTTCTGGGCCCCTCACCACAAGAAGGATGTTGAGGCTCTGGAGTGTGTCCAGAGAAGAGCAACGAAGCTGGTGAGGGGCTGGAGAACAAGTCTTACGAGGAGCGGCTGAGAGAGCCTTGAGAAGAGGAGGCTGAGGGGAGACCTTATTGCTCTCTACAACTGCCTGAAAGGAGGTTGTGGAGAGGAGGGAGCTGGGCTCTTCTCCCAAGTGACAGGGGACAGGACAAGAGGGAATGGCCTCAAGCTGCGCCAGGGGAGGGTCAGGTTGGATATCAGAAAAAAATTCTTCATGGAAAGAGTCATCGGGCACTGGAACAGCTGCCCAGGGAGGGGGGGGAGTCACCTTCCCTGGAGGTGTTTAAGGAACGGGTGGATGAAGTGCTGAGGGACATGGTTTAAGGGAGTGTTAGGAATGGTTGGACTCGATGATCCAGTGGGTCCTTTCCAACCTGGTGATTCTATGATTCTATGAAAATTCCAGGTTTCTGGCAGTGCTGCCAGTGTTGCCCCAGGAGCAGAAGGCAGCTGCCCGGCCTCCACAGCCCATTCCTGACTGCCGAGGAGGAGTGCCAGGGGCTGCCCGGCATTCCAACAGCTTTACTTTGCTCTCTTTTCCCCCAAAACAGAGATAGCTTGGAAGTCACGACAAGCCTGCGTTTTAGGAAACCCAACAACCCCTTCCCTTACAGTGGTCAGCCAAAGCGCTGCTCTGTCACACCAGCCCTACCTCCCGAGTCAGTCTCCAGGCTCCGGTAGCTGCTCTCCTCTTCGCTCAGGAGGTCGAAGAACAAAGCTTCCACCACGCACTGGGTCTGCTCCTCAAAGGTGCCCATCGCAGCCCGTCTCCCCGCTGCGGAGCTGCCGCTCTTTGCAGGTGAGCTTTGCTTCTGGACTTTGGCTTCTTTTTCCCAGAGCTGCACAGGTTCTGGGAAGAGCGTGGGCTCAGGCTCCTCCTCAGCACAGCGCGGCACACGGATATTTGCTCGCTGGCATCATTCAAGTTATGGGTGTGGTGTAGTTTCAAGATAAGCTATTCCTGTCCAGATAACCTGTAAATCCATGTTTCAGCTGATCAATCACAGCCAACGTGCTCATTCTTCAAGAAAACTGTCCAGATAAAAAGGCTGGAAAGCCCCAGGTCCCATCCCGGACACAGAGCAGCCTTGGTTCAGCCACAGTGGAAGGAATGAGTCTCTCCAGATCCACAGTAGCGATCGGATGCCTCCATTCCACAGACTTCAGAGCTGAACAAACAAGCAGTCCAGAAACCAGCCAGGATTGAGTTATATTTTTATTGGGAACGTCAGGAATAAAACCTAAATCCTGATGTTTAACACCACAGCAGCGTTCAGGGAAGCACAGGGAAGGCACGCTGCAATTCAGAGGTACAACACAGCCATGAAAAGAAAGCACAAATGATGAGAACTCTTAGAGAACAGGGTTAACGAAGCCACCACCCCTCACAGGTGTAAAACACAGCTGTGACAAGGAAACTCTGCTCAGGACACCGTACAAAGTCCAACTCTCTGTAACTTTCAGAGTGCTGTTGACATTGCTCTTCAAAAAATCAGGTTTTGAGGCTGGCAAGAACAGGTTAATGACCTAAACAGCAATTCTTCCACTCTGGTGTGAGCAGATGGCCAACGTCACGCAGGTCTATACAGCTCACACGGAATGAACACACGCACACACACAAAACACCAAGAACCAACCACTTGTTATTTGAGTTATTAGCAATTGTCATGAAAACCTCTCCAAAGCACATCCCTAGATTTCGCTCTTCTCTGGTTCCCTCAGTCACGTTGGTGCTTTGGGACAACCACCAGAGAGGTCACCGCTTCTGTGACTCCTGGCAGGGGCAGCGAGCTCACCAATCACTCCCATCCCTTCACCTGCCCTGCTCGCAGCGGCAGTGATCTCACATCTGCAGTTGCCTGCATGCCACGCGCACTCGTTGCGCTGGGAAAGCACTGATGGCACTCCCGCAGTTCACACGTACAAACCCAGCAGCAGGCATGGCAAAAGAAGCCAGAGAAATTAACTTTTCCTGTGCCCCAAGCAAGTATCGTACTCGCAGCCCGAAGCAGTCAGGACTCCAGGCTGCCAACTGCCCCGATGACCGTCCTCAACACCAACAAAAAGGCCTGCAGCGCCTCCGGCTTGGCCTCGCTCTGCTTCACCAAAACCTTCATCTCCGAATCTGCTGTCTCGAGCAAGAGCTCTGTCAGGAAGAGGCAGCCTGTGTCGTCCTGAGCACTCAGATAAGCTTTCCACGGCTGGGCACCAGCTTTGCTCATCGCAATAGTCTGGATGTGGACAACGTGGAGAGCCGTCTGTATGGCATCCGGATGAACAGCCCCACACCAGGGCAGGGAGAGGTGGCAGCTCGCGTCCAGGCTCAGCCAGGTCTTCTCAAACTGCTCTGCGGTCACGTACAGGTCAGGAACTAAGGTCAGGCTGCCTGTATCAGGATGAACCTCGAGGACTTCTTTGCTCCCTTCAGAAATCAGTGACTCTGAAATGAAACCACAAACGCATGAGATGCGGCGGACAAGATGCAGCTCCCCACTTCAGAAAGAACATCTTATGGAGCCACCACATGAAGGCAGCTGGAACCACAGCACCTTTAGCAGCATTCCCTGGGCTTGTGGACCAAAGGCAGCTTCCTCAAAGGACTGTAAGAGCATGTAAGATCACCTACTGCCAAGAGGGAAACGGACCCCGAATTGAAGTGAGGTGGCTTACCTGTGCCGCTGCCCTTGGGATCAGGACACGGAGGACAAGCATAAGAGGGTTCCACTGGCTGTTGAGCAGTGATGAGAGCCCAGCGTTCTCTGCCATAAACAGGAGCAAGAGTGTTGAACTCTGAAGCCCACGTATTCACGGATCGTTCAGTTTGGTCTTCCAGGAGCCCCAGAGAGGGGTCAGACTTGGGGCTACACAAAATCCGTTTCACTTCTTCCACCCCAGACTGCAACAGGCGATAGTAGAACAACCCGCGGTCTCGTACTGCCATATCCATCTCCTCCTCTGGGAATTAAAGAGACATAATTTACTGAGAACTCCATCATCCAGATTTCCCTGAAGCAGTAACCCTTAATCACTAAGAGCAGATTCCCAGGGACACAGCGTGAGCCTGTTGCAGACAGCCAGGGGCCAAGCAGCAGCTAAGGCGTAAAGCCACCCCAACCTCACCATCTCTGATGGTCTCCTCTCAGCTGGGATGCTGACACGCAGCACCTACGCGCTGGGGACACAGCCAAACCTGGCCTGAAACGCCCGCACCACAGCTTCAGAGCCATGAAGGAAACCCACCTATGCAGTAGTGGAGCAGCCTCCCCAGCATGTCCTGGCACTCAGCAGGACGGGACAGGAAAAGTCGCACCAGCGCTGTCAGTAGCTCCATCTTCACTGCTGGGAACAGCTCCGATTTCACGTTCTCCACAAAGTCTTCTAAAACATACGGGGCGTTGGGTACTTTCTCACCGTGTGCACCCAGGAGCCAGATCAGCGCTTGCTTGCCCTGCACGGACCACAGGAAAAACGGAAAAGAGATGCTGTTTACCACATATCCATGACGTGAACCAAACAGACACCAGCGAACACGCCTGCTGAAGGTTCCCGATCCCTGACTGCCACTCAGGAGCCAAGGGAAAGCCACGCAGCCTCTGCCAACCCATCCTCGAGAGCTGCCAGCCCATGGCAGAAAGCCATCCTACCTCGCTGTCCTGGATGGCATCCTCACAGCCAGGCAGGGCCCGACACACGGCATCCGTGCACTGGGGACACAGCCAAATCAGGTCCCGGAACACTTGGACCACCGCTGCAAGGAAATAGAACGCTCAGTGTGCCTAAAGAGTTACAGAACCACCAGGAGAGGAAAAAAACTAATGAAAAAAACCCAACTGCAGAGCCGTTGCAAAGCTTAGCTCGGGAGGCAAGAGACCCGCTTGTGACTACGATCTGAGCCACCCTGCTTCAACGTCCCATGATACTGCCTTTGTCAGAGCAGAATTGCACCAAGTCTAAAATAAAGCACTGAAACTTCAGGTTGTTCCTCTGGCTGCTGGAAAGTAGCCTCTCTGCTGGACATTCCCCGCCTTTGAACAGACGCTGACTCACAATGATTCAGACGCACAAGGTTAGAATGACGAATTAAAACTAACGCAAGTTCAAAAACTTGCGTTCGAACTCATGAACTTCGGGTCAAAACTTTAAAGGCTCTGCTGCCTGCTTACAGCCTCGCCAGCAGCTTCAAAGATTGAATTCAATAGCTGAGTGCAAGTGTGTGATTTCCAAACCCAAAAGCAAGTCCATTTAGAAGAGAGAGTAGAAACATCAGTGATGGGAAGTTAGACCTCAGTGTAGCAAGAGAGAAGCCCTAGTACAGTTGAATCAGGCTATTGTACGAGGAACACAAGTCACAAAGATTTAAAAGACACAGGCCAAGAGTCCCAGTCAGAAAGAACTCAAAATAAGGTCTATTAACCATCTTGATCCTCATAACAGTCACTAGAATGTCTCTGCTGAGGCCCTCGCTCCCTAAGTCGGCAGCAGAAAAGGAGCCTCCACATCACACAATGACTGCAGCTATGACATCTCCCTTTCGCCACACAAAGAGTGGTTCCAAAGGAAGGGAAAACCACACTGTCCAGTCACCCCGTACGCCCCCGCTTCCCCAGGAAGCCTCCCACCTGAAGATGCCAAGTACATGAAAAGCCGAGGGCTTTTCAGAGCCCGGGTTTGGCATCAGAAGCCGCACCAAGGCTGTGTCCTGAGAGCACAAGGCAGGCACGCATCCTGCAGACGATTACCTGAAGTGACGTGTTCCTGCTGAAGCCCCAGGAGCTCTGTCAGAATCGCCACGCAGGGCTCCGTGTATGTCCTAGCTATATTGCCTGCAGGGACAATAAAGGACACAAAAGTCAACCTTTTGTCAGAGTAAAATAGGAACGAGTCCAACCTTTCATCACAAACCCACTTTAAAGAAACAGTCTCTCTCTTTTCCTTTCAGACTATGGTTTTGGAAAGTGTAAACTGAGCCGGTTCCCCACTCAAGGGACACCCTCCTTTCTCTGGAACTGCGCCTCAAGTTGAACTGAATTGTAAACATAGAATCATAGAATAGTTTGGGTTGGAAGGGACTTTAAAGATTATCCAGTTCCAACCCCCCTGCCATGGGCAGGGACATCCCACTGGCTCAGGCTGCCCAAGGCCCATCCAACCTGGCCTTGAACACCCCCAGGGATGGGGCAGCCACAGCTTCCCTGGGCAACCTGGGCCAGGGCCTCCTCACCCTCACCGTGAAGAAATTCCTCCTTATGTCCAGTCTAAATCTGCCCCTCTCCAGTTTATACCCATTGCCCCTCGTCCTGTCCCCACAAGCCTTTGTAAAAAGTCCCTCCCCAGCTTTCTTGTAGCCCCTTCAGTACTGGAAGCTGCTCTAAGGTCTCCTCGGAGCCTTCTCTTCTCCAGGCTGAACCACCCCAACTCTCTCAGCCTGTCCTCATATGGAAGGTGCTCCAGCCCTCTAATCATCTTTGTAGCCTCCTCTGGACCTGTTCCAACAGCTCCATGTCCTTCTTACATTGAGGATTCCAGAATTGTACACAATACTCCAAATGAGGTCTCACAAGAGGGGCAAAACCACCAGAAGAGGAAAGGCTGGGGCTGAGGCGGGAGACAGCCCTTACCTATGGCGAAGATCGCCCCTTGGGCAAGCTCCACCGACACATCAGTGCAATAGCCCTTCAGCTCCTCCAGCACCTGCTGGACGTTCTCATCGTTCACCAGCTCGCACAACACCTCCATCTTCTGGCATTTGATGTAGTGGGGCTCTGAATACGAACAGAAGAACTTCTTGTAGTGGCTGCTGAAATGGCCGGGAAGGCTACCAAGGATCTGACGGACGTGGCAGAGCGCGGTGAAGCACAGCTCCCTGCTCTCAGATGTGCAGGCAGACAGCAGCGGCCCCTTCACTCTCACCAAAACGTCTGCTTGCACGTGCGGGTACTCCCTGGCAAGCACCAGGAACAGCTTAGTGGCTGCCATCACAACGCTGGTGCTGCTGCTTTTGAGATAGCCGTCCAGCAGGTTGAGTATGTCAAAGAGCTCCTCCTCGCTGCGGGGCTTGTAGCGCAGAAGGAAGGTGAGCACCTCGCTTTGCCCCCACTGATCCAGATCGGCCATCCTGCCAGGAGAACAAACAGAAGCTGGAAAGCACACAAAAAAAACCTGAGCTCGTGCAGAAGGTGTAGCCTCCGAATTCCTCACGGCCTCTGTTCCAAACCAAACGCTGTGCTTCAGAAGTAGATATCGCAAGAGAAATGGTCGGTGCACGCCCGGAGGCTCAGCCCATACCAGTCATGAGCGCTCTAAGCCAGACAGCAACACCAACAAGAACCCTGGGCAGAGAATCCTCCTTTTGCCAAATCACGTGGAATTGCTTGCAGAACATTTAATATCTTCAAGCACTGGATAAGTTATATATCTTTCAACAGACTGCAAGGGATGTACTAGAACATAACTGTCCCACAGATATACTGTGTACGCTGTCACCAAAACTCCCATCTAATGACACTAACTTACAATTCCAAACAAAACCAGCAGCTGAAGCAAAGTCTCCCTGGAAAAGCAGGGCATCTTGGACTGCTCTGAAAGTGTGGCTTCTCTCAGGATGGGCATCGCCATCCTCAGGTGCCTGAGTCTCCTCTTCCAGTTCTGGCTGGAGCTCAGAAACACCTGCTTCGCTAGCAGGCGAAACGCAAGAACAAGAGCAAAGCTTCCAGCACCATCCAAGTAAACAGACCTGTTGAGGAGATGATGGGCAATAGGTTTGTTGATGACAACTCCTCCCTCCTTCTTCAAGATCTCTTCTAAGGCCCTCAGACAGTTCACGACCACGATAGGATCCTGATCGCGAAGCAAACTGTACAGCTCATTCACCAGGGCACCATCTGCAAAGGGGCAGAGGTATCTGTATGGAATTCTGGTTTAATCCCATTAATCACTCACAAAAACACTTCCAGCAGCCGTACGCCTCCGTTTCAGGGCCACCACCTCTTCTCCAGCACCCAGCTGCTCCGCTCACCTACTTCGCAGTCTCCCTGCAGCTTCAGCATCTTGGCACAGCCCAGCACAGCCGCCCTGCGTACGTAGGAGGCCTTGTCCCGCAGGCCATTGAGCAGCGGCTGCTGCAGGTACTCCTGAATCCCGGGAATCCTGTGGGCAGGTAGGCATCAGCAAGAACCCCACACCACTGTCTCGGGTCCCTTCCACCACCCGCGACTGCCCACCTCTGCCACCCCAGCAACCTCGCCCGTGACACCTCCGCTGCCCCAGGGTCTCCCCTCCACCACCTGAGACCCCGACTGCCTCCCCAGGAACCTCCTCTAGGACCATCCCTATCGTCCCTGGCCCCCTCCACAGCCTGCGACTTCCCCGTGCCGCTCCAGCAACCTCCTCCAGGACCAACCCCCAGCTCCGCGCGCTCCTTCCATTCCTCGGGATCCCCTCCACTGCCTGGGACCCCCTCCTACCCTGGGACAGCATCCTACCTGGGGACCTGTCCACCGCCCTGGGACCTTGCTCTTGGCCCCCTCCTAAACACTCCCACTCCCCAGTCTCCCCCCACCACCTGAGAGCCTCTTCTGCACCCTCCCAGGACCCCTCTAATAATGCCCCAGGACCCCCTCTGGTCCCCTCCACCACCTGAGACCCCTTTCTGCCTCAGCTCCACCACTGCCCCAATACCCCTCCACCACCCCAAGACTCCCTCCACCGCCCCAAGACCACCTCCACCGCCCCAGGACCCCCTCCACCGCCCCAGGACCCTCTCCATTGCCCCAGGACCCCCTCCACCGCCCCAGGACCCCCTCCACCGCCCCAGGACCCTCTCCACCGCCCCAGGACCCCCTCCGCCGCCCCAGGACCCCCACCCAGACACTCCCACCCCCCCGGTCCCCCCCTCACCGTAGTCCACACATGCTACGCAGGGCGAGCCCTCGCACAGCAGGGCTGGGATGCGCGCAATCACGGCGCAGCGAGTTCACGGCGAGCAACGCGAGCTGCGGCTGCCGCGGTGCCTGCGCCTGCACGAACAGCCACGACAGCTTCTTCTGCGCCAGGTCCGCCGCCGCGCCCGCCTTCACCATCTCCGCAAACAGCGACGACACCTCCGCACCCTGCGACATGTGCCTGCCACGCGGGTCAGCGGGCATCGCCGCGCCCAGGCTCGCCCCTGCTCTCGAAGCCCCACTGAACCCCACTGACCCCCACCGACCCCAGTCCCTGCCACTCCCCAGCTGCAGCCCCCGCTGCCCCGGACCCCCACCAACCCCTGACCCCCACCGACCCCTGACCCTCACCGACCCCTGACCCCCACCAGACCCTGACCCTCACCAGACCCTGACCCCCCCCAGTCCCTGACCCCCACCGACCCCTGACCCCCACGAACCCCTGACCCCCACGAACCCCTGACCCCCACCAGCCCCTGACCCCCACCGACCCCTGACCCCCACCGACCCCTGACCCCCACCAGCCCCTGACCCCCACCGACCCCTGACCCCCACTAGCCCCTGACCCCCACCAGCCCCTGACCCCCACCGACCCCTGACCCCCACCGACCCCTGACCCCCACTAGCCCCTGACCCCCCGCAGCCCCTGACCCCCCCCAGCCCCTAACCCCCACTGACCTCTGACCCCCACCGACCCCCACCGACCCCTGACCCCCACTAGCCCCTGACCCCCACCAGCCCCTGACCCCCACCGACCCCTGACCCCCACCAGCCCCTGACTACCACCAGCCCCTGACCCCCACCAGCCCCTGACCCCCACCGACCCCTGACCCCCACTAGCCCCTGACCCCCCGCAGCCCCTGACCCCCCCCAGCCCCTAACCCCCACTGACCTCTGACCCCCACCGACCCCGGACCCCCACCGACCCCTGACCCCCACCAACTCCTGACCCCCACCAGACCCGGACCCCCACCGACCCCTGACCCCCACCGACCCCTGACCCCCCCACCCGTGCTGCCCCCCCGCCCCATCCCGGTACCGGATAACGCGCATCACGGCCGCGCGGTACCGCGCGGGGTCCGCCTGCACGTGGGGGTTGCAGAGCGTCCGCCGCAGCTCCCGCACCGCCTCGTCGCCGCTCAGGTACGGCATCACCGGCCCCGTCCGCCGCGGCCCCGCTCCGGTTCCGGCCCCGCCCCGCGCCTGCGCCGTCGCCACCCGCCAAATTCGCGCGGGGCGGCGGCGCTCGCGGAGCCATGAACAGCGGGGCGGCGAGCGGGGGGCGATGAACGGGACGGCGATCGCGGGGACGCCCATCGCCGTGGATTGCTGGAGCGTGCGGCGCGCGCCCGGGGCGCGGCTCTTCTTCCTCTCGCACCTACACGCCGACCACACCGCGGGGCTCTCCAGCACCTGGAGCCGCCCCATCTACTGCTCGCCGCTCACCGCCCGCCTGCTGCGGCGGCGCCTGCAGGTGCCCGGGCTCCCCCCGGCATCCCTCACCCCCTCCGACACCAGCATCCTTTCCCCCCCCCCGCTCCCCCATCCCTCTCCCCCCCTCTCCCCCCCACCCCCGACCCCGGCATCCCTCTCCCCCGACCCCGGCATCCCTCTCCCCCCCCCCCAGACCCCGGCATCCCTCTCCCCCCCCCCCCAGACCCCGGCATCCCTCTCCCCCCCCACCCAGACCCCGGCATCCCTCTTCCCTCTCTCCCCAGACCCCGGCATCCCTCACCCCTCCCCGCCCCGACCCCGGCATCCCTCTCCCCCCCCCGACCCCGGCATCCCTCTCCCCCCCCCGACACCAGCATCCTTTCCCCCCCGCTCCCCCATCCCTCTCCCCCTCCCACTCCGGCATCCCCCACCTCAGCATCCCCTTCCCCTTGTCCCGGTATCCCTCCCTTCCCCGCCCCGGCATCCCTCTCCGCCCCCCCCGACCCCGGCATCCCTCTTTCTCCCCCCCCCCCCACTCCGGCATCCCCCACCTCAGCATCCCTTTCCCCTTGTCCCGGTATTCCCCCCTTCCAAGGCATCCCCCCTGCCCCGGCATCCCTCTCTCCGCCCCCCCCTCCCGGCACCCCCAGCCCCGGCATCCCTCCCCCCACCTCGGTATTCTCTGCCCTGGCATCCCCCCTGCCCCGAGCATCCCTGGCAGGGGATGCCCACCGCTATGTGGGCATTGACACCGCTGACTCTGATCCCCCCTCCACCCCGCCTCGGCTCTGGCACTGCTGCCCTGCACATCCGTGGGCATCACCGACCCCCCCTGGCCTCCCACCTTCTGCACCAGCACCTCCAGGTACACACAAAGCGCAGACCCCAGCCCTGCTCTGACACCCCCCACCCGCCCTCCAGGTGCCGCCGTGCTGGATCCGGCCGCTGGAGGTGGGACAGAGCCATGTGGTGGGCGAGGAGGTGACGGTGACGCTGCTCGACGCCAACCACTGCCCCGGCTCCGTCATGTTCCTCTTCGAGGGTGCCTTTGGCACCATCCTGTACACAGGTATGGGCACTCCCAGCACGGTCCCGCAGCCCCTGGCATGGTCCCCACCACTGTCCTGCGCACCGGTACGGCGCAGCCCCTGCGCTGCCCTGACACCCTGTCCTTGCAGGGGATTTCCGCTACGCGAGGAGCATGCAGGACGAGCCAGCGCTGCAGGGCCGTCACATCGACCGCCTCTACTTGGACAACACCCACTGCCACCCACAACGGCCGCTGCCCTCGCGACAGCACGCCACGCGCCAGGCTGCCCACCTCATCCGCTCGCACCCGCGGCACCACGTCGTCATCGGTGAGTGCTGCTTCCCACCGCTGTGCCCACAGCTCTGCCACGGCTCGTGCCGCGCCCCAGCCCCAGAGCGCGGCTCACGGCTCTCCTCGCAGGTCTGTACAGCCTGGGGAAGGAGGCGCTGCTGGTGGACCTGGCCGTGGAGTTTGGCACCTGGGTGGTGGTGAGCCCCTGGCGCCTGGAGCAGATGCGGCTGCTGGAGCTGCCTGATGTCTTCACCACCGAGGAGGGAGCCGGCTGGATCCGTGCTGTGGATGTCGCTGAGATCCGCTCGGATACCCTCGTCAGCTGGAACAAGCTGCACCCCACCATTGCCATCGTCCCTACCGGCAGGCCGGTGAAGGTCACCCACCCCAACATCCACACCATTCCCTACTCGGATCACTCATCTTTTTCGGAGCTGTGCGAATTTGTGGAGTGGCTGAAGCCGTGCTCGGTCATTCCCATCGTGAAGGGCAGCACGTGCCAGGCTTACTTTCAGAAATACTTAAGTTCTGCCCCGCAGGTACTTCCTGACTTTGATGTCCCAAAGCCTGTGCACGAGCCCGTCCAGCAGCAAAGCAAAAGGAAGGGGCAGGAACCCATGTGTCGCCTGAAGAGAGCGGCACAGCAGTCTGCGCCCCGAGGAGTGGTTTATGAGTCCCCTGAGAAATACGAAGAGTCCACAGGTGTTGAGGCTCTTCAGCAGAACTGCTATAAGTCTGTGCTCTCAAGAGGAGGCTGCGCTTGTGACGCTGGAAAGGAGACAGGGAAGGAAAAGCTGAGCAGAGAACAGCCAGGAGGAGCCGGGGCAGCCAGCGCTGTCAGCCAGGCCTCTGCTTCTGAGGAGCACTTTCTGACTGGACTCGCACAACAGTATTTACTCACTCCCTTAAATGTCCTAAAGCAGAATTCCTTGCAGAAATTTGACAAGCTGGTAGAAGATTTCTTGAGGAGGGGAGAAGCGTCTTGAAAAATCGTGTGATGCTTGCAGTGCCGATGCAGGTGAGAGCAGGTCTCGCTCCTGCATCCTGTTCTGTGCATAAGCCTCCCATCGGGAGAGAGGAGTTCAGCTAAGGCCTTTATTTTCTTTACCTCTTTTTAGAGGAGAAGGAGGAAACTGGAACTGGATTTTGTTTTGGAAGATATTTATTTATATATCTCTGGATCTGTTGGGTCTCCACCCTACAGCCGGGCAGCGCAGTCCTGCGTGTCTACCTCCTGCCGGCTTTGTACAGTGACTTCTCTGTCTCCTGAGGCAGAAGATGCTGCCAGAGGACTGAGCTGCAGAGGGCGTGAGCTGCCTGCAGCCGAGGCAATTCATGGGGTTGGAAGGAAAGAAGCAAGAGGGAATCGGAGAGCCCCGGCAATACTTTTTGTCTGTCTGTAATTCTTCTTGTATGTCTGTAGTGCCTCATTGTCAATGACCGTTCGTTCCAGGACGCATTACAAATATTTATGTATTAAGGTAGGTTTGAAAAATGATGCTTAAAGAAGTCTAGAAAACGCAGTCCGTTTATGTATTTTCTATCTTTTAATCCACTAACGCCTCCAGACAGTGGCGCTTCAGGCCAGCCAACTGCAGCCGGATCCTTCTCTGTGCTCCTGAGAGCACCATCGTTCTGTTAACTGTCAATGTTTTTTCAGGTTACTAGCTGGAAAAAATAGGAATTGTTTGGGTTGTGGAGCTCAGGAATTTCCAAAATGGGTTACTAGATCCAAGGCAGACTCTGCACCTGAGTCTGCAAGCTTGGATTCTGCTTGACGGCAAAGTGCTTCGGGTAATGGCCAGTGTTCCGCTAAGCCCACCGTCTTTTCATCCGCTGCCCATTCTTATCACACCGTGGAGGATAACAAAGCATCTGCTTAGTGGGGTAAAGAGCTGTGCATGGTTTGGAGGGAATAAATACTGTGTCTGAATAGCAAAACTGGCTCTGTTGGTTAGAGCTCAGGCACTTTCCTACTCCGGATCAGCTGCAGAGCCACAGCCTGGTGCAGCCAGAAGTGCTGGAAGTGTGACCCACCAGCAGGTGCCCACTGCGAGCCTGGAAACATGGTAGGTATCTGTGCCAAACTGCACGAGCACCACCACGCACTGGCTCCCTATGAGGTCAAGGCAGCAACTCTAGAGTGGGAATGCTCAGGCACTTTCTAGAGCAACAAACCAGCTGGTTATTCAGCTTTTTCCAGCCTCCTGTTTGCTCCTTTTGACACCAGATGCTGCCCGTGATCCTGATCAGGATCAGAGTCTATTCTGAATGCAGTGTCCTTCACCGTCACTCCCAGGCCAGTCAGCCAGGTGGATTTAATTCCCTGAATCAAGCTAGAAAAAGGAAGCCTTTGCTCTTTGAGTAAAGCTGAGGCTGGTGCAAAGCTAAGATGCCCGCAGACGCGCAGCCACACCTGCTAAAAACAGGGCTGTGCTGAACAGTAATCATGATGACAGCCAGAGTGGGTACGTTTGAAAAGCTCTTTGGCAAACATGAGCCCTGACTCCCAGCCCTGCGCCTTCGCAGGCGTTTATCGCTGTGCATAAGCAGGGACTCTCCCCGGGAGCGCCTGTGCATTCTGCCTCCCCACTGCTTCGGGGACATCGGAACTGAGGGAGCGTTGTTCTACGGAATGTGCCTCACAAGGGGCAGCTCAGGCTTCTCGCTGTGGTCTGTATGGCCCCGTTTCTTGGGGGTTTCCGTGTGAATTATTTGCTAATCAAAACTAACCTGCAGAGCTGCCTCAGGTCAGCTGCATCTTCTGTAGAATCGGAGGCTGCCACGGGAATAACTGATGCTTTAGTGTTTGTCTACTGCCTCGGAGATGCGGGGCTGTCAGTTTAATGTTGAAATGTGAGTCATTGACAGGCAGGCAAGGGGAGCACTGCCTGAATTCCCGGATTCCAGGTCCGGTGCCCTGCATTGCTCAGAAGGAATGTCTGCCTCCTGAGTCACTGCTCCATTTAGCTGTGTTGCAAATGTCCTCAGAGATGTGGTGCGTTTCACTGCTGATGTTTTGTGGCATCCACCCTTTCCTCTTTTATTCTTACCAGCCATTCTTATCGATAATTTGAGTAAATGAGGTCAAGAACCTCCTGGAGACCCTCTGGGCAACTGAGTTGCACATGTTAATTCTTTACAGAGGCAATTCTGATCTTTATATTGTGCAAAAAGAGCTGAAAACTGCAGAGACTTCAGCAGCTAAAGTCTGAATGCTAAGTTAAAACTGCAGAAGAAATGCCAGCTTCCATTGCTAGCATTATAAAGGCAATTCCTGCCACTTCAGAAGGAAATTATCCAGATGTGTAGAGCAAGGAAACCTCAAATCTCTCAGTAGTTTCAGAAGGCAAGAGAAGCAAGAGAGATGTGACCAGCAGTTGGCATGCTGGGTGTCCTTGCCTCAGCATGGCGGCATGTGAGGCATTTCAGTGTGCCACGTGTTTCCTCCCGCTCTTAGGTGTTAAAATCCTGGTTTTATGTGCTATCCTGAAATCCTGGAAAACAAAACACGGCTTTGTGGGGAAACCCGCTGAGCTCTCAGGTTTCTCAGAGCCTTTCAGCCTCCCCTGCACTCCCCTGGCAGAAAGTAGCTGGCCTCTTCCAGGCCTGTTCTCCCTCATGCTTGGCTCCTAAGTTTCCCTTTTCCTAGCAGCAGCCTAGCTCACCGGAGTGTCGATGCCAAAGGTGGAGAGTCGTGGGCACCAGGGGCTGAGCACGGTGCTCCCCGCTCAGCCGCGTGGGCCACCCCAACCCTCACAGGTGTCTTTTGCTTACAACAGTGCCAAGGAGAAGCTGCAGCCAAGAATGAGCTGGACTGTGGGATACCAAAGGGCCACGTGCTTGGAAACTTATTCCTGCAGAAAAAAAAAAGCAGTGCTCAAACCAAAGCCCTCCCCGATCTATATACACAGAGTACGCTGAGCTGCTTATCTTTGCTCCCCAGCTGGGAACCGAGCCCCAGTGGGATGAAAAAACTCCCTCAAGGCCTTACAGACCCTGCAGAGGAGCGGGGAGCCAGCCTTTCGGCAAGGTTTCAGCGCTGGTTTTAGCAAGCTGAGATCAAATGCTGCTGTGTCATGAGGGTAGGGCAAGCTTATGGTGCTGGGTGTAAGGCCGCCAGCTGAGCTCCCTCCTACCTTCTGGCAGTGCAGATTGTCATTGTTATTTTCTAGATACAAAGAAGCGTGCAAAGAGGAAATCTTCTCTTCACCAAGAAAGCAAATTCAAGAGTTCACATCATTTCCCTTGTGGTAGGTGTGGGCTTATTCCAAATTAACCTCAAATGTTAAAATGTCTGGCCTTGTGCTCGTTATGGAACCCTCTGAAAATGCAGCAGAAGGTTTATGGAGTAAGAGAAAAGGTCAAGTCACCCTGACAACCACGCAAGGTGCCTTCAGATGAGCTGCTGCCTGGCCACAGGTATTCCGTGTGCATCTGCAATTCCTTCTACTTCATTTGGGCTCCTTTGCTAAGGTCACTGCTGTGCTGGAATGTTCCTTGCTGTCACTTCATATGTGGCCAAAGGCAAGCCTGGGCATGACTCTGTGAGCTTGCAGCAAGTCCTTTGGGACAGACCTTTGACAGCCCTGGCTTTGGGAGGCCAGGACTTTGTGAGCAGCTCCCCTGGCAGGTGAGGATATTTTTGTGTGCCTGCTTTACTCATGACAGGGTTGGGTTTCCAAGAGCCTCAAAAGGCCCAAGGTGACAACATGTGGTGGCCATGGCTGGGCTTGCCACGTCTCCATCTTTCACCTCTTTCCTGTCTCTTCCTCTAGGATCCAAGCACAGCCAATAGTGGACCAGGAGACTAATGTTGTTAGATTATTTCTTTACTGCATGTTCTTTTTCTTAAAGATCATCTTCTTTCTTAAAGATCATCCTGTTCCAACCCCACTGCCATGGGCAGGGACATCCCACTGGATCAGGCTGCCCAAGGCCCATCCAACCTGGCCTGGAACACCTCCAGGGATGGAACAACCACAACTTCCCTGGGGACCCTGAGCCAGTGTCTTATGGTGAAGAAATTCTTCCTTATGTCCAGTCTAAATCTGCCCCTCTCCAGTTTATACCCCTTCCCCCTCATCCTATCCCCACAAGCTTTTAGGAACAGTCCCTCCACATCTTTCTTGTACCCCTTCAGGTACTGGAAGGTCACTATAAGGTCTCCTCAGAGCCTTCTCTTCTCCAGGCTGAACAACCCCAACTCTCTCAGCCTGTCCTCGTAGGGAAGGTGCTCCAGCCCTTCCCCCTTTGTGTTATTATAAACCTGTGAGAGCAAAGCAAGAAACGCTCTGGAGAATCGCAATAGCTGGGCATGGAGAGGAGCATCCCCGCTCCTCTCCGGGATGTCCAACGCCCGCGCAGCCGGCCCGGCCCGCTCCGGGGGCGCTGGGCCGTCCGTTCCCTCCAACGAGAGCCGGGGCCGAGAGCTGGGCGGAGTCTCCGCAGCCCCGAGGGCGGGCAGAGGCGGCCCGGACACGGCCCTCAGGCCCGGCCAGACGCGCCCGCCGGCGGCCGCAGACCCCGAGGCCGGGCAGAGGCGGTCCCTCCCGGGCCGCGCTCCCCGCCCCCCCGCTTCCGCTTCCGGCCAGGCGGTGCCCGCCCACTTCCGGCCGTCGCGCGTCACGTGGTCGGGCTGGGCGCTCGGCGCTCGGCTGGCTCGGCCTGGAGCGGCGGGAGCGGCGCGGCGCGGCCCGGGCGGCGCAGAGGGGGGGGCGCGGGGCGGGGGGGGGCCCGGCGGGGCCCGGCGGCGGCGGCGGAGCGGCCTGGGGGCTCCCCCCGGCGAGCGCGGGCCGGCGGCCGCGGCGGGGCTACGATGCGCCCGCGGCGGGGCCGCGCAGCCCGGTGTGAGTCCCAGGCAGGCCCGGCCCGCGGCTGAGACACCCCCACCGGCGGTGAGTGCGGGGGGGGGGGGGGAGACGGGGCGGTGTCTCCCGGGGCTCGGGTTTCACGGTGACCCCGGCGGCCTGAGACAGGCCCGGGGGCGGGGGGGAAGCGGCCCGAGTTCCCTGAGCCGCTCCCGGTGCCGCTGCCTTCGGGGACAAAGCGGAGGCCGCTGCCGGGGCGAAACGCGGCCGTTCCAGCTGGGTGGCGGGGCTCCGTCCCCGCGCGGGGCCTCGAGCGGTGCCGGGCACGCAACGCCTCGCGCGGGCGGAGCATCTCGCGCTTCGCGGCCCCAACGAGCGCTCCTCTCCCTCTCTCCAGGTATGGCCTCACAGCTGCAGGTGTTCTCCCCTCCGTCAGTATCCTCGAGTGCCTTCTGCAGTGCCAAGAAACTGAAAGTGGAGCCCTCTGTCTGGGATGTTTCAGGACAGAGCGGTAGTGACAAGTATTATACCCACAACAAAAACCTCCCCCCGGCAGCTCAAGGGCAAGCGAGCTCCTCGCATCAGGTAGCCAACTTCAGCATCCCTGCCTACGACCAGAACCTCCTTCTCCCGGCTCCCTCGGTGGAGCACATCGTGGTGACAGCGGCCGACAGCACGGGCAGCAGCGCGACAGCCTCCTACCAGAACAGCCAGGCCCTCACGCACAGGAGCAACGTTTCTTTACTGGAACCGTACCAAAAATGTGGATTAAAAAGGAAAAGTGAAGAGGTCGACAGCAACGGTAGCGTGCAGATAATTGAGGAACATCCACCTCTCATGCTGCAAAACAGACCTGCGGTGGGTGCTGCGGCCACTGCCACCACCGTAACCACCAAGAGCAGCAGCTCCAGCGGCGAAGGGGATTATCAGCTGGTCCAGCACGAGATCCTCTGCTCTATGACAAACAGCTACGAGGTTTTGGAATTCCTGGGCCGAGGGACTTTTGGGCAGGTGGCGAAATGCTGGAAGCGTAGCACAAAGGAGATTGTAGCCATCAAGATCCTGAAGAACCATCCTTCCTACGCCAGGCAGGGCCAGATAGAGGTGAGCATCCTCTCTCGCTTGAGTAGTGAGAATGCCGATGAATACAACTTTGTCCGCTCCTATGAGTGCTTTCAACATAAGAATCATACATGCCTTGTGTTTGAGATGCTGGAACAGAACTTGTACGATTTCTTAAAGCAAAATAAGTTCAGTCCGTTGCCCCTGAAATACATCCGGCCGATTCTGCAGCAAGTGGCCACTGCCTTGATGAAGTTGAAGAGCCTGGGTCTGATACACGCGGATTTGAAACCTGAAAACATCATGTTGGTGGACCCCGCGCGCCAGCCCTACAGGGTGAAGGTGATCGACTTCGGTTCTGCCAGCCACGTCTCGAAAGCCGTGTGCTCTACGTACTTGCAGTCACGCTATTACAGGTACGTGCTGACGCTGTGCGCGCTTTGGGGTGCCAGGGGCTCCCTTCTAGGAAGGCCCCATTCTTCTGCCATGAGGTCTCATCCCGGCTGGGGGGAGGAGATGATCCTGTCCATGCTCCTGCGTTTTTCCTGGAAGTTCCTTCTGCAGTTTGTGTGTAAATAAATAGAACTTCTGCTTTGTGAGGGTTACGAAATCTACAGTCTGGCACTTTCCTTTTACTCCCACTAGTGCAATAAGCTGATCTTACCCTGTCGCTAGTTTGTGAGCATGGGTGAAGTAGCAAACTGGGGAAACCAAGTGGTGCATCTTGGGTTGTTTACCATGGACTGAAACAGGTCCTTTAGCTACAGCCATTCACAAGAGAGAGAAGTCAAAGGGGTGCCAGTTTCTTTTTATCCTGTTTCTTATGCTTCCATTTTTGTCTGAACCCCCACCATGAGCACATGGCTTCCTCTGTCGACCCTTGGTGTGTCACACTTTCTTGAGACCTCTGGCTCTTTTAAAATGGCAGTGAGTGAGATCTCTGCTTCCCTTAGCAAAACCTAGAAGTGGCTTCTACCCTACTGGCATCTAAGAATTAAAAACAAGCTGTAGCAAGTGCGTTTTCTGAGTTTTAATGTTTAGCTAAAGCAAGCTCTGCTTCTCCCTTCAATCCCTCCCCCAGCGTGGCTGTGTTAATAGCGTGTATTTCAATGTGAGTGGCAGGAGACTTCAATAAATGGACACAGAGGGAACTCGTAGCATCAAAGGGATGTGAGGAGGTCTGTGCTGCCTGTCAGGGGTGCTTTTGGTGGAATGTGAGCTCACTTGACGCGAAACTTAACTGGTATCTAGTCCTTCCAGCTGGGACGTGGCAGAGGACTCAAGACACTCCACCCCACCCTGTGTCTCTGCCCTGTTTGATGTCTTTCCCATCCTCCTGGCTTCAGTTGGAAGCCCTGCCTTGTTGTAGGCTGTTCTGTGTGTCCCTCGTGCTCCCTGTATCCTTGCCTTGTTTTGTTTTTCATTCCAATAACGCGCAGCACCAGCTCCCCGTGCCATTTCTTTCATGTGGTACAGACTCATCTTAATCCATTCCTCATGATCTTCACTCAGCCTGCTGGCACCGATCTTTCCAATTCCAAACTATTGATTCTTGGGTTTTGTTAAGGCAGTTGTCTTCACTGTATCTGTGAAACCACTTGCGGCTGAAGTGCTTTGAGGAGGGTGTTGTTACGCTGAAAGGTGCCCACTGATGGAAAATCGTGGAATGGTTTGGATTGGAAGGGACTTTAGAGCCCATTCAGTTCCACCTCCCACTGGAGCAGGGACTCAAAGTCCCATCCAACCTGGCCTTGAACACCTCCAGTGATGGGACAGCCACGGCTTCCCCACCCTCACGGGAAAACATTTCTTCCTGATATCTCAGTCTCCCCTTTCAGATGAAAACCATCCCCCTTGTCCCATCCCTGCACCCCCTTATCCAGAGCCCCTCCCCGGCTTTCCTGGAGCCCCTTTCAGTACTGGAAGCTGTTCTAAGGTCTCCAGGCTGAACATTCCCAACTGTCTCAGCTTGCCCGTGTAATGGGAGGCGCTCCAGCCCTCTGAATCTGCTCTGTCTGGCTTGCAGCAGAGCAGCCTGGGGAGGCAGAGAGCTTCCAGCCTCTGTTATCGCACAGACCAGGGCTGGCTGAGGCCGCACAGCCTGGGACGATCGGTATTTTGGAGGGGCTGCCGGGAAGGAAGTTGCAGCTCCATCTTTGTGCGCGGCACTGGGTTCAGGGCCACTTCCGCTTGACAAGGGGTGACTGATGCTGCCAGGAAGGCAAATAACCGGAGATTGCATGGCGGTTGAGACTGTCTGCTCGACTCAAGTTAAGAATGCGCTGATGTGGAAATGTAATATTTAGTGATATGTAATTACTTTAATGGTGGTGATTACTAAAATCCATAGTCTAGGAACTTATGGAGATGGTGTGGAAAGCTGCTTATTGTGGGAGAATTGGATTGCTTGAACCATATTCACATTAAATTAGTGTTTAGGCGAGTTCTACGTTGGAAATTTTTGAATGCTGTGTTTAATAAAGCAGCATAGACCCATTCTTCTGGTTCTCTTGTCAGCTATTAAAAACAAACTTCTCATTCTGTGTTTACCGGTGTGATTTTAATACTTGTTACTGGCGCTTATGTGACCTCTGTCTCCTGTAAAGATGTCCAAAGCATCCGGACTCAGGTGCTGCCAGGTGAATTTTCTGGTGTATGTACCTCGAAGGAAAAGCCTTTCCTTTATTAATTATGCTGGGTGCTGCTGGAGGTCCAAGAGCATTGCTTGCTCCGGGCTCTGATGGTGCAGTGGGACAGCTTGTGCCAGTCAGGATGATGCTGTGGAAGCTGTACCCCAGCTGGAGGTGGAACTGGGTTTGTCAGGGTGGACACATTGAGGCAGAGACAGGGTCTATATCCCCAAGTGTTGCTGCAGCCCCAGGCAAGGGGGACACTTCTGCTGCCGACGTGGTTGGCTCCAAGTGGGAGTAGAAGAGCCCAGGAATTGCTCCTTGGCTCTGAAGCCAAGCACAGAATGGGAGTAGGATAACTCCAACAGTGATGCTTTTAGCAACTGGTTTCTGTGGCACTCCTGAAATCTTTTTGCAGTAATTCTGCACCTGGAAACAGGAGTATATGCTTGTTAGGTCAGGTGCGGAAGGGTATGGATGTTTTTGTCCTCCCTGGGGAGGATAAACAATGTAAGGAAGCAGACAGCTTGCAGAAATGAGGAATCTCTGGGGCAGACTGATCTCTCTGCTGCTCAGACAGGGAAGTTCACTCCTATCCTATATTGCATATCTGGTCCCTGCCTCCTGATGTTTCCTGCGGTCTGTGTGGAGGCATCTCGCAGGCTGGAGGTGCTGAGCTGAAGGCCTGAGCAGTCTGAGCTGCGCGAAGGTGCCACTGGGTGTTGCAGGGCTTTGCAGAGTGCAGTAGGACCTGTTTCTTTCCTCTGCTTTGGGCTACCTGACCTACTTCTGTCCCTGTTGGTTTGGCCTGGGAAGCAGCAGTGCGTGCTGCCAAATCCAGCTGGCTGCTTACTAATCCAGCCCTGAGTGGTGATCATCTTGTTCACCGCACTGCTGGTCACAGTGGTATGAGCTCTGTGTCACCATCGTTCTTCACAGGGACAAGCCCCGTGTGTAAACATGCTGTGTTTTGAAATGCTGGGAGTAAGTCTCGGATTTTTCCGCTGCTGCTGTGAATCCTCTCTCTTTGGAGAGTGCCTGAGCGTGTTTGCCAGCTTTGGAAGCCAGAGGCTGGCAAGCCTGCATGCAGTGCAGGAATGTTGTTGATTTCTATCTCAGAGAGCTTAAGACCCTGAAGTCACTTCAACTTCTGGCAGCCCAACTATGCCAGCGCCCAGTGCCCGTTGTCCTGTCCCCGCTCACTTGTAAGGCCACCAGTCGTAGCAGTGTGCATGGGGATGAGAGAAATCATGATTTACTGGCTCTGTCTTGCAATTGGCATGAAATGAGGTGGCTTGCAAGGAGTGCGTTGATTTAGTTCCAGGGAGTAAATCCAAACTTGCTGTCATTTTGCTGTTGAGGTTTCAGAATGCACACGCCTATACCAGCACGCAGTTAAAGACTTAACAGTTGCATCCAGCTATGGTTGCCACTAATCTCTCTTCCCGCTGGGATTGGTGGGGTTTTTAACGCATTTGTGAAGGATTAGTGTGCTTTGCTTGCTTGACTTCCGTGTTAGTTTGTTTGCTGCTCCAACCCAAGGAAACTCATGCACACAGCGTTCAGGGTCAGTTCCTATCTGAACTGGCAATCCCTGCGTGAGTTGGACAGTAAAGAGGGTCAGCAGGGTTTGTTGGTGATGGCTGGTAGACCAGTGGCCTATAGGGGTGTCTCAAAATCCCATGTGTGACTGCATTGTGCTCACTCTGCTGGAGAAGACTGAAGTTCTAGAGATGGATTCCTCCTGTGCGCACCTGTTCGCTGATAAAGCTGGATCTATTCCAGCAGAGTTCTTTAAAACATAACTGTTTAGCAGGGTGTTCAGCATTCAGATATCAGATACTTGTCATATTTGCATCATCGAGTTTATATTTTCACCTATGTGAAACCATTCCAAAGTCACCTCCTGCCAGGGACAGACAAATCAGAAGGCAGGAGGGGATTTGTGTCGAGGAAAGCAAGCATCAGAATGTCTTAGCTTAAATAGTTTGTTATTCTGATGAATTGTTCTGACGTAATGGAAGACCCTCCTTGCTCTAGAGCTGAAGGACAGAGGATAGTCGACTGGCTCGACTTTCTGCCCCTCTTGGTGGATGTGGCACTTTGGGGGGCACCGTGCCTGGGCAGCAGGGAGAAGGAGCAGGTTTGTTTCGGAGACGGGCTGCTGGTAGTAGCGGAGTCACCTCAACCGAAGCTGCATCTGTGTCACCACGACACAAGGGGTGATTAACTGGAGAGTCACCACGTGCCACATTACAACCGTTTGGGAGGTATGTTCAGGCTGAGCCACTGTGGCAACTGTGATCCATCGACACCTGCACGTTATGCAAGCCCTCTTTTTTTTTTTTTTAGAGTTCTGTGGAAAGATCAGAACTGGTTTCAGAGCCACTTTTAACAACAGAAATGTCCATTCTGTCACACAAGAAATGTCAGGCAGGCCCAGGGGTGTGCTGCAACCAGCAAGCAGATAGCCTGGGGTTTAGGACTCCTCACCTGCCTTCGTGCTTGTGTTAGTTATGCATGGAGAAGATGAGGGTGTTTGTATTTCCTGTACTTTCCAGAGTAAATTCCCATACTGGCTCAGGTGGGTTTTGCAGCACTTGGGTTTTGTGCTGTATGCAAATGTGGGACCAGAGTTTTGCCTGACAGGATGGCCTGGGTTTGTCTCAGAGCTGTGTTTAAGCGCAGAGTTGCACTCAGAAGTCCCTTTGTGCTATGAGTCAGTGCCAGACAGAAATCTCCCTGAAATTCCAGTCTGTTGCAGAAGCAAACCCTGCCTGGAGTTCTGTTCTTCACCTCCCTGTGAAGGCTGGGCTGGATGGGCACACTGTGCACTGGTTGTGGTTCAGGGCACAGAAATCTGTAGCACAACCTTGCTGAGCATTCACCATCTCCAGCTGTGTTCTCTCCAGCTGTTTTAACACTCCAAGGTCCCCACGCAAACCCTGAATGAAAACCCACCGATAGAAACTGAGGTGCTCTCTGAGGAGCTGCTTTTCCCTGGCGCTGCAGAGGCTGTGCTTTTCCAGGAGGGAACAGACAGCCCCTGCAGCTGGTAACTCATCTGCTGAGGATAGCCTGAGCTCCGTTTGCTGGAGCTTTTCTTCCCAGTTTTTTAGGGCAGGCTGTGTGCTGTCTCGGGGCTGCCTTGCACGACGCACACTGTTGAGTGTGATCAGACTGGTCACTGGAGGAGGAAAGGCCTGCTGGGACCTGACGGCACATAAAACAAATCCAGTGACCAGAAGGCTGGGATCTGTTAAGCCACTTGAGGAAACATCTTCTGCTTTAAAGGGAATCACTTAGTTTCACACAGGTTTACTTATGCGTGGAGGAGAGAAGGAGAGGCGTTATCCAGAGCGGTTACGGGAAAGAACAGCACACTTTTGGGGTGAAAGGTTTAACATTTGTCTGTTTTCCCTCACAGAGCTCCTGAGATCATTCTGGGTTTGCCGTTCTGTGAAGCTATCGACATGTGGTCACTGGGCTGCGTGATTGCGGAGCTCTTTCTAGGCTGGCCTCTCTATCCGGGAGCATCTGAGTACGATCAGGTGAGCCGCATGGCGGATGTGTGGACGTTCAGACAAAACCATAACCATCTGTGTCCGGACCTGCTGAACCCAACGTCACCTACATCAAATTCCATTTCCTACCAATTGCCGTTGCCCGTCATACTAAGTTCATTCCCCTTGTGGAATTCCCAGTGCCTGTCTGTCTCTGTTGTACCACAGAGCATTGAGTTATGTGGCTTTTAACTTGGATTGAAGGTTGACATCCAATTCAGGGACCATTTACAGTAACCCCCTGGCTTCCAACGCCGAAAGCTGTTGGAATCCCTCCCCATCAAAGCAGACGCCAGGTGTGTGTCCAGACATGGAACGCCCTCTGTAATTTCACCATGAGGGTAGTTTTTCCGTGTGGAGATGGAGCCAGCCTGTCATTCCTCTCTTGGTAATACCTACAGCCGCCCTCATCTCTAATGCAAAGCATGGGCCCCAAGCGGTCTCTGGAATGGAAGAGTATGAGTCTGAAAAGGCATCTTGGTTTAATTAGTTTTTTTCCATGGATACCTGGCGTGGTCACCTGGGCTGGCTGCTGCCTGGAAAAGGACAAAGAGTCTGTATGGGAGGGGTTTGAGAGTGGCTTTTCCACTGTGGTTTTTATGGTGGTATCTTGATACAATGCTTAGTGTGGTTTTTCTTGGAAACTCATCTGGTGTTACTTCTTCCCAGCTCTGTGGATTTCCAAAGGAAACGCAGAGGTGCTTCAGAATGAGTTAGAAAAGAGCTGGGGTTCAGCTGGGTGGTTGCCTTGCTCATGGAGTTTTGTGCAATTCTGAGAACCTTATCAAGTCACACAGGTGGGTGGGAGGAGGTGCTTGTTCCATTGCTTCATCAACAGGATTTGGCAGTCCTTTGTGAGGCACCGTGAGGTGTGACTTCATGTGGTTGATTTCGATATCAGTTCAGCCCTTGAGACCTGAGGAAGGCTTGCTTTCACATTTTCTGAGAGAACCTCTCCAGGAGAGAGTTCCAGGCTTGGGGTGGGGTTCACAATTGTTTTTTAGACACCTTTGGGGTGTAAAGCAAGGATTGTCTCCTGAAAACAGCAGAACTGTGAGCTGAACTGCTGTGTAGATATGCAAAGTACTGACCCGCAGACGCTTTAGACCTGCACTGACACAAGCAGAGATGGGTTGGTGAATTCACACAGATCACGGGCTATGATAGGGAGGTAAGTGCCCAGCCGTGTTCGGCTGTTCTGGCACAGTGGGACAGCAGGAGCTTTGCAAATAAGAAGTGACACATGCTAAAGGGTGTGTGATTGATAATTCAAACTGAGCTGGGTTACCTTGACGCTGCGTTTCCAGGCCTCGCATTAGAAATCAGACTTAGCAGAACTTTTCCTTAGGCCTGCACATAGCCTGCTTTGAAGAGAGTCACGGGAGAGGCAGTGCTACGTCTTGAGAGCAGATAGCATCAGCAGTTGAGCAACGTTTGGAGCATTTTGACAAGTTTATTATTGTGGGTTTTTATAACTTGCTCTTTTCTTTCCTTTTGAGCATGCCTTTTTATTTGTTAGCTCTACCAGCATCCTGCTGATGCCGTCACGGCTGTGCAGAGGTATTTTCTGCAATTCTGAGCCATTTTTCTGTTGCACATGAGGTAAAGCATATTAAATGGTTTTGAGGATGCAAGAACTTGACTACAAAGGTTTGGTCATTCTTTCCCGGTGAGGGAGAGCTTTGCCATGGCACTGTTCCCAAACCATGTGCCTAGAGCCTACATAGCCGGGCACAACCATGTTGCTCGGATACTTGATTACATGTACATATGTGATACCTCTGGGATTTTTCTCTCAAATTATTATTAATGACTGCTGGTATCACTTTATCCATGTCTCACAAAACCTACAGACCGCTCACATATACTTGGACAAAAGATATTTCCGTAAAATAAGAAAAATGTATTTAAAACCTAAAATTTCTGCGGTTAATATAATCAAAAATGTCAAGTGTCCTTAAAAATACTTGAGACTACGATTTACAATTTCAGCTGTCTCGGTATTCTTTATTTACAGGTTGTTTCCTGTTTGCTGTGAACAAACCTGACTGATAATTACTTCATGAGCTATGAGTTCTTTGTACTGGGAGTCCTCATTCTTTTAATTTTCTCTCCTAGATCCGTTATATTTCACAAACTCAAGGCCTTCCGGCGGAGTATCTTCTCAGTGCGGGAACGAAAACAAGCAGGTTTTTTAACAGAGATCCAAATTTGGGCTACCCACTGTGGAGGTTAAAGGTTTGTCTTGTCTTTTTAATTCCCAGCTCTGGTTTGTTCATCGAGGGCTTGATACCAAGGCACACCTGGTTTTAGTGTGCTGTGAGAACGTTCTGAGTGGAGATGGGTTTGAAATGCTGTTCAAACAGAGCTGATTTGGGTATTTCAGTTCAGAAACCACAAACCTGGTACTCTAACAGCAGCAGCCGTGTGTGATAGCACCAGCAAAGAGTGGGCGTCAAAGGAATTGAGATAATGGTGACTGATTGTGGCCTGCCCAGCCTTGGTGAAGTCTGTCATCTTGTTGTCATCTCCTGACAATACGAGCAGTAAAGCCGGGAGTGTTTCGTGAGGGTGTTTGTTAGTTTAACAGAATTCTGTTTGTGTGTCAGCGGAGGACAGGACAGAATCAGATGTGCACTCAATTGTCTGTGAAGCTGAACAGCAAAAGGAAGGGGATTTGGCTTTTCTTCTCCTTTGTGAAAGAGGGATTTAAAATATTTATAGCCCCTTCTCTTCCTAAATCAGAAACCTTCAATTCCTCTGGCCGATGCCCTACATCATGAAGTCTTGAAATGAAGCTCTGCTGTTGTTAATTCACCTTCTCAGTCAATAATCTCTGCAGTTGAGGGAACGGGAACCCCTGGCTGTGTTGGTTTGATCACCTGGCTTGGCTCTTTTCTTACTGCTTTTTCTTTGCCAATGCGTGATATCTCTGTTTATATTACAAACACTTCCTTTTGCAGACCCCAGAAGAACATGAGTTGGAGACAGGAATAAAATCCAAAGAAGCTCGGAAATACATATTCAACTGTTTGGATGATATGGCGCAGGTGTGTGGAGCTCATGTAACACACAGATAACGATCACAGTGATTCCATTCATTATTGGGGTCTCTCAAAATGAGGCTTCCATGCTGGAGCAATCCTCTTCCACGTGCTTGAAAACACTGATGTAGTTTTGCCACGGTGCAGGTTTGCCTCAGAAATCACTGTATTAAAGACTGCCAAAATGTCAGTAATGAAGCTGTTAGGAATTCCTTGGTTTTCCTTAGGCTCCTAGATAGGGCTTGGCCTGCTGCTGCTGAGCATCTCCAGATGTGTCTGTAGGATCGAGCATCTTCTTAGGCTTTGGGAATGTTGACAGATGCTACAGCTGCTTCTGTTTTTTTTCCTTCTGTTCTCAGAGGCAAAGTGCCTTTAGATTCTTCACGATGAGGGTGTTAAGGCCCTGGCCCAGATTGCCCAGGGAAGTTGTGACTGTCCCATCCCTGGAGGTGTTCAGGGCCAGGTTGGATGGGCCTTGGAGCACCCTGAGCCAGTGGGAGGTGTCCCTGCCCATGGCAGAGGGTGGGACTGGATGGACTTAAAGGTCCTTTCCAGGCCCAAATATTCTGTGATTCTATGACTGAGTGGTTTTAATATAATGAGGCCTCGAGTCTTAACTTTGTTGGTCTGAGTTTTCAGTAGCTTTTGTAGCTGCTGTTACTCTCATCTGTGCAGAGAATGTCGAGTCACCATGCTGATTTGCTACCCCCTCATAGCCCCCACAAAAAAAACAGGGCATGTTGCCAGGCAGTGGAGCATGAAGCCTGGTTGATTTCTGTTGAACAGACCAACTTCATGTCGAAGTGAGAATCCCATGTGTAAGTTTGACTTCTGAGCAAGGGAAAGGTTGTGAGTTAGCGCTGTAGCACATGAAATTAAGCTGGTTGAGAGATAGAAATTAATATTTCTGCATGATGTGAAATTACTGAACTGTGAGGCAGCAATTAATGTGCTGTTTCTGTGAATGACTCTCGTTCTGTTTTCAAGGTGAATATGTCGACAGACTTAGAAGGGACCGACATGTTGGCAGAGAAGGCTGACCGAAGGGAATATATTGATTTGCTGAAGAAGATGTTGACGATTGATGCAGATAAGAGAGTTACTCCACTGAAGACTTTGAACCACCCATTCGTTACCATGACGCATCTACTGGATTTCCCACACAGTAATCAGTAGGTTCCCTTGGATTCCTTGTTTTGTTTCACGAGGACTTACTGGAAATGCAGAAAAGCGCTTTTCTGCTTTCTGTCAGTGCTGATCTGAAAACAGCAGTGGTGTGGATAAGGAGGGGGATGCTCGTAAGCTTCCTTTTTGTGTTTTAGGGCATTCTTTGTTGGTCGAAAGGAAAAACAATAACCTAAACGTAAAGGGATGTGCATGCAGTTGGGAATCTGTCATGTCCAGGTTGAACTGGTTTCACATCTCTGTTTTCCTTCTATTTCAGTGTGAAATCTTGCTTCCAGAATATGGAGATCTGCAAGCGAAGAGTTAATATGTATGACACAGTGAATCAGATTAAGAGCCCGTTCACCACTCATGTTGCGCCTAACACAAGCACAAATCTGACGATGAGCTTTAACAACCAGCTCAATACCGTACACAATCAGGTATATAGTGCCTTTTAGCTGCTGGATGCTAATGAAAGCAATGGAGTCGTATAATCTTTTGCTTTCAGGCCAAATCCTGTCCTGCAAAATACTGTATTTAAATTGCTCTCCGGAAGTTGTAGTCTTATCTTGAAACTGAGTTTTTCAAACCTCAGTCCAAGGCAGCCTCTTTGCTCACCTTATCCTGTTTGTCTTCCAGTTCAGCAACATAAGTCAAGTTGGTGCGATTGCTGTCCTTTCCCCCATATCGTCTTATGCCTTTTCCTTCAAACTTCACAGCAGAACACTGATGGTTCTTGTTGCTTATTTTATAACAAGTACGAGCGATAAATCTCATTTTTCTCCCCTAGGCCAGTGTATTGGCTTCCAATTCTACCGCTGCTGCTACTCTTTCCCTGGCGAACTCGGACGTCTCCCTGCTAAACTATCAGTCTGCTCTGTACCCATCATCTGCGGCGCCGGTTGCGGGAGTGGCACAGCAGAGCGTTTCCCTACAACCTGGAACCACCCAGATCTGCACGCAGACTGACCCATTCCAGCAAACGTTCATTGTCTGCCCCCCTGCTTTTCAAAGTAAGCGGAAAACCCCTTTGTGTGGTGTCATGGTTTCAGTCAGGCAGAAAAGAGAAGCTGTAATTAGCCCAAAGCTGAGAATGCACAGCAGACCAGAGAATCGCAGAAATGGTTTCGGTTGGAAAAGACCTTTAAGATCACCAAGTCCAATCATTGATCCAGCCCTCTTCATTCGGCCGTTAAACCGTGTCCCCAAGTATGACATCTGCTTGTCTTTTAGACAACCACCTGCCTGGGCAGCCTCTGCCAATGCAGAGAAATTCCTCCTCTATTAATGCAAAGAAATTCCTTCTAATATCCAATCTAAATCTCCCTTGGCGCATCTTGAGGCCTTTTTTCCTCATCCTGTCACTAGAAGAGATGAACCCACACCTTTCTACAACCTTGTTTTAGGTAGTTGTAGAGAGCAGTGAGGTTTCCCTTCAATCTCCTTTTCTCCAGACTAAGGAATCCTGTCTCCCTCAGCTGCTCCTCATAAGGCTTGTCCTCTAAACCCTTCGCCAGCTTTGTTGCCCAGATGTATGTAGACAGTTTGGTTCTCTTCCAGGTCACGCTTGAGCAGGTGATGGTATCTTGCCTGCCTAGGTTGCAGTCTTCATTTAGTTGCTCAACCAGTTTTTCCCCCCAAACTGAACACGGCAGCATTCCACAGAAAGCAGTGAGCAGAGGAGCCAGGCTTATCTGAAAATGAGAGTGTGCTGTGTTGTGCTCTGAGTCCGGATCTGCTCTCTGAGGCCCGGCTCACCCACCCTGATGCAGCTGGGTAGTTTGTTCGCAAGAAATTGTCACAGAGTGAGGTCAGCACACACAGAGCTCTACTAAGCCCGAAAGTTCTCTGTTTATGCTTATATCTGAGTTATGTCAATGTTAATGTGTGAAATGGGAACTGAGAGTGTAAGGTTTGAGCTTCAAGCAACACAGAACTAGGTGTCTGTGTTATCTGTGTTTCGGAAAACAAGACTATGGACTTCAGCTGAGCTGAACTGGTGACGGCTGGTGGTCCATGATTGCCCTTTGGCGTGCCGGGACTGCCAGAGCGTTCACTCCAGCTGGTGTTTTGTTACTGTGCTTTTGTCAAACGGAACAGCTTTCTCTCCTTCTGACCCTGTCCTCTGCCCTTCCCTGATAGGAATTTGATCTCAGAAAGAGACTTAAAACCCAAAAAAAGTCTACGACAGCAGCTTAGCAGTGATGTGTTCTTGTCCTCCGCAGCTGGGCTTCAGGCGACCACAAAGCACTCTGGGTTCCCAGTGAGGATGGAGAACGCTGTCCCGATTGTCCCACAGGCACCTGCAGCGCAGCCACTGCAGATCCAGTCTGGAGTCCTCACACAGGTAAAAAAACCCCAAATCCTCTTAGACTTAACTGCAGTTCCTGCCACCATCCAGGAGAGCCGGGTTGTGCAGGGGTTCTCCAAACACTTTGAAGGGTTAAACACAAATCACTTCTCAGACAGCGTTGTCTTGGTTTGGTTTGGTTTTCTGGAATATTTAAGGTCTGAACTATTTTATGTCCTGTGCCTCCCTGCTTTTAGAAGTTTGATATAATAACGGGGATAAATATGTAGTTTTCAGCTGCTAAAAACCAGGCTGTGCGCTGTCTTCTGGGTGTATGGCTCTGCCTACGCTCTAAAAATGTGGCAGCAGGGTTTAGAAGAATCAATTTCTGTGAGAACCAAGGTCTCAGTGAACAGAAGTGGCAACACCAATGACTCGTTAAAATTTCATCTTTAAATCAACAACGTGACTTCTAAACCCTTCTCAGTTAGTTACTTCGTCAGTGTGAATTGATGTGTAGCGATGACGTGACTCTGTTTTGTTGCAGTTTAAAGACTATGCGATAGCAAAGTTCACCAATAATTCTAAACAGTGATGTCTCATAAATTGAAATAATTTTTCTTTCAAAAAAGTAATACTTTAATATACAGCAAGTGCCCAGGAATTCACAGGTTTTATCACTGAAAAACTGTGATTTCCTTTATAATTAAGTGCACTTTTATTTATTTGCATAGTTTTATTAGTTTCTTCTGACGTTAGCAAATGCTTTCTTAGCTTGACTCCCCAGGCAGATATTGTACTTACTTACCTCCCTGCAGAGCAGCAGTTTTGAGATAGTTCAGTCCAAGGAACTTTGGCGTTCGGGGAATCTCTGCTTTGTGTAGCATAATCATGCAGTTGAGGGTATCCAGAAGGCAAAATTCGCTTGAAGGAGGCCCACCCGATTCCAGACCTGGCTGTTCCTGGAGTGCTAATTGTACACCAGAACCTAGTTTTAATTAGACTTTTGATGGACGAATACATGTCTCGGTGGTTTCATCATAGATAACTTTGCTCTTTCATGATACAAAAGCCTTACCGTGCCCTCTGTGAAATCCCCCTGTTTATCTTTTCCGGGAGAACCGTGTGTTGATTTCGAGGCAGGGTGGTGAAGGCTGTGCCCTCCCAGGGTCAGATCCTGGTCTGGTTCAGTGCAGCCTGAGTAGTGTAACCTGCTCACTGGGACCCAGTAAAGCACCAGTAGCACTATCTCATTTTAACTTTTTAACTGGTCATTGGAGAGCTCCTATTCCCAAAGTCCCCGTTCCTTGTGTTCCCTTCAGGGAACTGCTTAGAGGAATGTGCCCGGAGGAGTCTGGGTGTTCATGTCACTGCATCCCTTACAATTCTGGAGTCTGCTTGAGCACCATAGAATGCCAGTGAGGTGAAACCTTCCCTGGCCCATTGCTGAACCCACTTGTCCTGCCTCAGTACGTGTGTTTCACTCACTGCCTGATCTACATTACAGGGAAGCTGTACACCACTAATGGTAGCAACTCTTCATCCTCAAGTAGCCACCATCACGCCGCAGTATGCGGTTCCCTTTACTCTGAACTGCACAGCCGGCCGGCCGGCGCTGGTAGAACAGACGGCTGCAGTACTGGTAATTGCCTCCCTTGATTGTGTTCACTAACTGAGTTTTTGTTTTAACTTAGACTTGCAGAGGGCATGGAAGCATGTGCCATCTTGTGGCTGTGTTCTTGCTACATCTTAATGTCTCGTTGTTTTCCTCCCCAACATTGCTGAAGCACTGTCTGACTCTGACGTTTAGTGTGGCTCTGTAAAGAATCCAGATCCATTGACTGTTATTTTTGCTAGCCTAGCACTGCAAAGCTGTTCTAAGCTATGCCATAGAAGAGAGGTAATTGTTCTTGTTCTTCGCTTACTCTTCTACCTTTGCCTTTTGATTATTAAATACAAAGGAATCAATCTTTAGCTTGACTCTGCTACAGGTACCTGGATGGCCAGAATTTGAACTACTTGGCAAGTTAGCTACGTTTTCAATGCTTGTAAAGCTGCTTTACATGTAGAAACGTCTCAGGTCACCAAGCACAGGCTAAAATAGCAAATAATCTCTAATAGCAAATAATCAGGTTGCTCAGCCTGGAGAAGAGATGGCTTTAGAGCAGCTTCCAGTACTGAAAGGGGCTCCAGGAAAGCTGGGGAGGGGCTTTTTACAAGGGCCTGGAGCGATAGGATGAGGGGGAATGGATTTAAATTGGAAGAGGGAGATTTAGATTGGACATTAGGAAGAAATTCTTCACGGTGAGGGTGGGGAGGCCCTGGCCCAGGTTGCCCAGAGCAGTGGTGGCTGCCCCATCCCTGGAGGGGTTCAAGGCCAGGTTGGATGGGGCTTGGAGCCCCTGAGCCAGTGGGAGGTGTGGGGGTGGGACTGGATGGGCTTTAAAGTCCCTTCCAACCCAACCCATTCTATGATTTTATGAATCTGTACTAGCAAAGTCATTTAGGTATTGCTTTAGCAGTTGATTTCTTCAAACCTCTGTTGAACATTGAGAATCATTTTCTGGCCTTTTGTTATTTGTAGCCAATCGCAGGTAACTTGCTTCACCCCGATAAAGATTCTGTTCTTCCCAGACACTTTCATATCCCTATGTATTTCTTGGTTGAAATTAAAAGTGAGCGCTCGTACCCAAAATGACAGTAGCCAGAGTTAGTCTATTTGGAGTAGTTGTTAAAAAGGATGGGAGAAGGAAACAAACACACCCTTGAGGAGCGTATGCTTTCCAAATTGTCCTCTTCTGTGTTCATTTGGCACCTGTGCCAGAGCAGCTTTGCTGGTGCCACAGAGAAGTCATTGTCAAACTCCAGAATCAGATCAGTGAAGCGTTTGAAAACATTGCAGTGCACTTAAGCGCTGGTACCCTCACATGTCTTTCAAAGCACATTCCATTATGTGAACCATGTTGTTTCTTGTGGCTTTGAAGTGGTAGTTTGAGTGTCATTTTCTTCCAAGAGGGACACCTCTGCTGCAATGGAATTTGCTCGAGTCATACCTGTACCCAAATGAAACCTCATTCGTTTGAGTTCTGAACAGGGTTAACTGCTCCCTGTTCCTGAGGACGGGAAGGCAGGAGAGTGGGGTTCTCCTGGGTCACGGCTCCGAGCCGGACAGACCCAGGGATGGATCTCCTTTCCTCCTCCTGAGTTTCGATTGCTGAAAGGCTGCAATCTGGGCTCTGAAAATGGCAAGGGGTGACTGTAGCAGAGCTTGGGACGCGAGGGAGTTTAGTGATGCTTTCAAAAGTGTGTTTGAGTGTTTGATCCAGCAGGCAAATTCTCCTCTCCTGTGTGTGTGCAGCGGGGTTGACGTTCAGCTCCCCTGCACCACCACGGAGGTCAGAGCCAGCCGTCCCCAGACCGTGAGCCTGGGTTCTGAGTTTCTCTGGAGGACTTCACTATTTCTGTTTGGATTCTGGGAGCCTTTGGCGTGAATTTGCTCACCTCTAGTGCTTCCGACACTTCTCCCTTGCTGCTTCACCTGAGTTTGCATTAGCCATTTGCTAAGCTTTGCGTATTTTTGTCCTTCCTCTGTCAAAACAGTTCGTCGCTTGGAAGGCCCGATTTCTGCCTCTCATTGGGAATTTATATCTTGCTGTATTAAACTCTCTGCTTTGTCTTGTGCAGGTGTTGGCTTTTGGAAAGACGCATGGTGTGACTCTTAACATATTTCTCTTTTTATTTTTTTTTTCATATTGTTATTATTCCGCTTATGTTGGCAGAGGTGTTAGCAGTTCTCTGCTTTGAAGGCTTCTTGTTTGGAACCGGTGTTTACAATAAGTGGATCTGTTACTTGCAGAAATACTTCATTTAAATAGCAGGTGGTTATGCTTTTGCAGTTCAAATTGCAAGACAGAGAGATGTACATTTTTATTATCACAGAAATATTGTACTGCCAAATTTGGATTTTTTTGGTTTTGTTTTTGGCTTTTTTCCCCCGAAAAAAACCTGCATTTTGTCAATTTGGGCAGGAACATTAATAACACTGATGACTTGAAAATGTCTTCACTTATCTCCCTTGCAAGTAAATGTTTCTCTCTGTGTGTCTTTTCTTTAATACTTCAGTTGAGGTGGGGTGAAGTTCCGCAGTAACGCTGTCTCAGCTCTCTCAGAGCGAGCCCTGTAAGGCAGGAAATCAGAAAGCACCAAATTGGCTTCCTATTTTGGAATCCTTGAGCAGAGCGGTGTGTGCGAACTGTCCCCAACGCTCCTGCTGCACCTGGCAGTACGATATCCAGCTGCATCCTGCAGCCCCACGTCAACGCTCTTTCCCCAGGTGACATCTGTGATACCAGAGGTTAGCGAAGGGCCAGGGGAGCACCTCTCCCTGTTTTTCTTGTTCCCTTACTGTACTAAGACCTTTTGACGTGCCGTTATCTCTGCAAGCTAACAATCTACACAAGTTGCATTTATTGCTTGGAACAAATCTCTCTCCACACCTGGAGGAGCTGAAACCTAGTGAACTTGTGTATCTGCTTGTTGTTTTGCAGCAGGCTTGGCCTGGGGGAACCCAGCAGATCCTGCTTCCTTCCACCTGGCAGCAGCTCCCAGGGGTTGCTTTGCACAACTCTGTTCAGCCAGCGGCTGTGATTCCGGAGACGATCGGTGGCAGCCAGCAATTGGCTGACTGGAGGTAGGGATCTCACAGGGTCCAGCTCCGTGGCAGATGGAAACGTGTGCCATCGCAGCGCTGCCTGCAGTGCACAGAGTTTCTCCCTTGCCCTCAGGATCCCTCAGGGTCTGGGTGCAGCTTGTGGTGCCTGCAGTGTAGTCATGGGATTTGGGTCTTTGTCTTTTCTTTTCCTGCCCCAGGAATGCCCATTCCCATGGGAATCAATATAGCACTCTCATGCAACAGCCGTCACTGCTGACCAACCATGTGACGTTAGCTACAGCGCAGCCGCTGAATGTTGGAGTTGCTCACGTCGTCAGGCAGCAGCAGAGCAGCAACGTCCCAGCAAAGAAGAACAAGCAGCCAGCACCGTGCGCAGCCAAGTAAGGCTCCTCTTCCCAGTCCTCGGAAGACTGGTGGTGTGCTTGTGGACTTTGCCTTTACAGTGCGTAAAACTGGTCTTCTGGTCACAGAGGCGTCGTCTGTGTAACTTTAATGGGCTGCAGTTGCTTTTGAAGGTGTCTTGAGAAAAGGTTCTGTGCTGTAGTCCCTGATCCAAGCGATATTAATTTTGGAGTGCAAGGAGCACAGCTGACAAACGCCGTAGCGTGCTGGTCAAAGCGGGGCTTACGCCTCAGGGTGTGGTGGTGTCACAGCAATACAAGTGACAGAGCTGATGGCTGCTCAGCAAGGGTTCCTGGCAGTGTTCCGGTGCATCAGTCCTGTTCAGAGCACTGCTGGGGGGTTGCTCACTTCTGGAACATGTTCTGTGGCGTGTTCCTGTATGAGTGTCTGCACTCAGGTTCTCTCTGAATTCAAGACGTTTCTTGTGGTTGTGGGCGTGCTCCAGCCCACCGGAGCCTGGCTGTTCCTCTTCTATAGCCCGTGGCTATTCCACATGTAGCTGACTACTCCTTTGGTTCTCCTTCAGGCCTAGCTCAGCTCTGGAGACGGTGCCCTCCCAGGTTTACTCGCTGATCGGGAGCAGTCCTCTGCGCTCCACGTCCTCCTCTTCCAATGTCCTCGTCCCTGTGCAGGAGCAGCACCAGCCCATTGTCATCCCAGACACTCCCAGCCCGCCCGTCAGCGTCATCACCATTCGGAGCGACACCGATGAGGAAGAGGACAGCAAATACAAACCTGCCAGGTAGGAAGTTCCTAAGGCAGCCAGTGCTGCTTTGTCCTGAGCTCAGCCTGAGCATCGAGAAGAGTGGAGAACACCACATGCAAATCCCTGGCTAGGCTAAGCAGCTCTGCGTAAGACAGAAAGCTCTGCATCACGTCTGCTGTGCTGTTTGTGTCTCTAGTTACTCAGAATTTCATCTGACGAGGGAGGGGATGAAAGGGAGATCTCCTGTGTCTTGTGGGAAAAGCTGGAGAGTTTCCCATTTGGTTTTGTTTTTCTTCCCTGCAGTCTGGGTATGAAGCAGAGATCCAATGTCATCAGCTACGTTACCGTCAATGACTCCCCTGATTCCGATTCTTCCCTGAACAGCCCTTATGCCACAGACCCGCTCTCCTCTCTCAGGAGCACGGGCGGTGCCCTGGAGCTGCCAAGTAGAGGAGCATCTGACAGCTCTAGCTCTCGGACTATCATTGTGCCACCACTGAAAACACAGCTCAATGACTGCATCGTAGCTACCCAGGCTTCAGGTAGGCGTGCTTGCATCCGTCACTGCGCTCAGTAGTGTTTGCCGAGGCTCAGATGCTGTCTTATCCCTGACAGCTTTGTCCTTGATGTTTTGGACTATGTGTTTTGAGTCTTCAGCGGTTTAGTTTTCGCTTTAGGTTCCACAGCTGCTGTTCTGAGAGAGCAAGCCTTGGCCTGTTTCCAGCGTCATTGATAGATTTACCTTTCGTGTGTGTTTGGCCGCTTTTAGAAGGGTCTGTAGAAGTTCCCGACGATTTATTTTTTTGTACAATCGGATTTTAAATCATAACTGAAGGGAAGGCTTTGTTAGAGAAACAGTTCCTGTGTTTCTAAGCTGGTTATCACAGCGTACAGCATGTGAGAGGAAGGAACGGGCTGAGCTTTTGAAATCTTTGCAGGTATCCTTAGCAGCACCAGTAAGACCAAGCCAGTGGCCTCTGTGAGCGGGCAGTCGTCAGGATGCTGTATAACGCCCACTGGGTACCGCTCACACCGTGTGGTAACGAATGGAGTGCAGCCTCTCAACCTCAGCCAGGTAAGCACTGCCTGACCTTTGCTGCCCCTTGGCGCGACGCTCTAGAATCGCGTTAGGAACGCTGTGCTCTGTGGCAGACGCCTGACTACAAGCAGATCGATAGCTGCTACCTCAGTTATTCTTTGGAGCTGATTCTGCCCTGTGGCTGCGCAGGGCAGGGTATCGGTGGCAGTATGGTATTTAGGGACATAGAACAACTGTGCTTATACTATTTAAAGCTTTACAGAGATGTGGATGATTCCTAAAACCAGAAAACAAGGAAGAATTTCTAATAATCCAGAGATTACATTAAAAAAGCTTCCTTGTTTTTGATGAAAACTTCTTTTCTCTAGAACAAGTTTTACCATAGGCTGAAATAAAAAAAACTTGCAGTACTAGTACAGATCTAAAGAAGACAATACTTTTTAGGAGAGAAAATCCCCATACTAAGTTTTTTTGTTATTAAAAATCCCCTGTAGCTTATTTTAGTTACTATCACTGAAAAAGATAAAATATATTTTAATACACTGTACTTTCAGTGACGACATGATCAGCAGGCTTGTAATATTCTTAGTTGGCCTATAAATACACGGGTCTTAGAAAACATAGCATTCCACCCATTTCTGATCATCATCTGGTCAGGATAGACTTAAAATGTAAGAAAACTGTAGGACTAGCTACAGTTATAGCTATAAACTCCTACAGGGAGTACGGGTGAAGTTTCTCAAGGGAAAGAATTTGTTCCTGTACCAGAGGGCAGGAGGAGGAAGCATAGTTCTGTCCATACCCTTTCTTGGTGCTCCTGCTCACACTTATCTTGCTGTGAGTCTTTCTTCCCAGTGATGCTGAGATCCAGCTGTTGGATTAGAGCAGCACTGAAGGCACTCAACAGTGTAAGGAAATTCTTTTGTTCTTTATTGTCCTTCTCGAGATCCGACAGTGGCTCAACCAGGAGATAAAGGCTGGACCATTTCTCTCAAACTAACAATTAGCGCCCGAAACTAACTAATTAGCACCTGACTCCCCTCGAAACTCTCAGAGGCTGGTTTCACTTCAGTATGTCATTGATCTTTGAGACCAGCCCTAGTGGCTTTTCGGAAGGGAGGAAGTGTAGCACCCCCACTTCCTTCCTGGCACAGGGAGAAGCTGGGCTGTGTTGGGCTGAAATGGGGCAGTCCTGCTGCTGCTCTCGCTGAGGTGCGGAGGAGTGGATGTACGAAGGGTCCAAGGGCTGGGTCAGCCTTGGGACCTGCCTGCACCCATATGGCTGTGGCAGTTTGAGCCCATTGTGGAGGAAGAGCGTAGCATTTGTCTTGGTGGAATCGCAGGAACCTTTCCCAAGTCTATGTGAAGGTTCTATGGAGCTGGGAAAGAAGGATCTGTAGAAGCGTTGGTCCTGTAGCTGGAAGGGAGGTGTTTATCAGAATGACCCTTCCTTGCTCACCTCCTTTCCCTGAGGACAGCCAGTAATGTTATTTACTTCTTCTCCCTGCAGAACCAGCAAACAACAGTGCTGGCCTCACAGGAGAGAAGTGGAAACGCTGTCCCACGTAGGCAGCAAGCTTATGTGGCCCCCCTCACGTCAACTATTTCTCAGGCTCCCTACACGTTCCAGCACAGCAGCCCCGTGCATCCCCACCTGGCAGCAGCGACGGCCAACGCGCACCTCTCCAGCCAGCCGCATATGTACACTTACGCCCCGACCACCGCTGCCACGCTGGGCTCCACCACCTCCATCGCCCACCTCTTTTCCCCTCAGGGCTCCTCGCGGCACGCCACGTACGCTGCTCACCCCAGCACGCTCGTCCACCAGGTCCCTGTCAGCGTGGGCCCCAGCCTGCTGACCTCCGCAAACGTTCCGCCGGCCCAGTACCAACACCAGTTTGCTCCCCAGTCCTATATTGGTGCTTCCAGAGGATCTGCTATATACACTGGATACCCGCTGAGCCCTACAAAGATCAACCAGTACTCGTACTTGTAGTTCCTGGTAGAGCACTGTCCTGCAACAGGCCTGAGGGACTGGGGAAGGATTTCGGGTGAACCTGTACCTGGTAATGACTGCCTGGTTCCTGTTTCTCCTTGATCTGCCTGTATGTTGTTCACAAGCGTCTCTAGTGAGGTCAGTCACTAACGGAGCAGCACGCTTTGTTATCAGTCCGAGGGTCACTAATTAAGGTTTTAAAGTTTTACTTCCTTTTTATAGATGCTTTTAAAACGTTTCATGGCCACATTTATTTAAAGCTGTTCTGTTGTGCTGTTCAAAAGGGGGAAGGAAATCAGTGTCTTGGAAGACGGATCCTGATGGCTTTTTAAACTTGGGTAACTTCAACAAAAAGACGAGCAGATTGCATTTTAGCAGCTTGCACAAATCCATGTCGCCACTAAAAAACATAAAGCGCGTTTCTCTCGTTACGTTGCTGGGGCAGTTTTAGAATGAGGTTTCGTATTTTAACATCTGTTCTCTAATTCACTTTTTCTCTAACAAATTGCTGGTTCTGCAAAAGCCATTACAGCTCGTGGTTTCTCTCGATGTTTTTTGTTCGCTTCCCTGCTGTGTTTCAGGACTGGTAGAGGCAGCCGCCTTGTCCTGGGAACGTTATCCATTCTGGATAATGCCCTGTGAACCCCAAAAATCTCTTTGTTTCTTGACAATTCAGTCTCTCCATAACACAGCTGAATTTTGCTGCCTTCATTGCAAAATTCTTAAGTTTTTTTCAGTTGTGTTCACGACCTCACTGTGCAGCAGAACTCCACAGCTTTGCCAGGACGCTGTAGCCTTCAGCCGAGAACGCGCAGTGCAGCACTGCTCTAACGTTTGGTTTCTGCAGCATGTCAGATGCCGGGTCCTATAATGGAGCTGGATTTCTTCACAGAAGCACAGGGCTTTTCTTTGTTCTGTTTTATCATAGTGGTTTTTTCCTCACGTGATTCATTTAGGAAGGAGTCGAATTTGAAATACAATGAAACATCACTGTATTGATGTGTACAGCTTTTTATACTCCTGTGAGCGTATCCCCCGGGATATGGCAGCAGCTACTTTAAAGCGCTCTTAACAAGACTTGTATTCAGTACCTGCATGTAGGAACCGCAAAAAGGAAACAAAAAAAAAGAGAAAGAAAAAGAAAAAAAAGGAAAAAAAAAAAATCCAGATTTTAAAGTTTATTACTGAATTTAAAACTATTTTAGAAGTTTTGTATTGGTGGTGTTTTAATATTTTACATAAAATGAAATATGTACATATTGATTAGAAAACTATAACAAGCAAAACTTCCTGCTAACCCCAAATGTTCTGTCTTTGTAATCAAAATGTGTAGTGATTATACTTGAACTCTGTACTTCGTGTTTGTCTGATTCTTAAACGTTCCTGGGGATGGAGTTGATGTATCCTTTGTATTTAAACCAAAATGAATTGATTCATGTTGGAATGTATGTGATATAATGCAATGGTTAGAGCTCATCACTGTAGCACTGAGGGAGGAGTAGAGCTTCACGCGAGGACAGGAGACTTCTGATTTGTTTTGCACAGGTATGTGTGATGAAGAGTTGTTTGGTGTGTCCCCTTATTGTAGTGCCTTAAATGACGATGTAGTGTGACTAGAGTTTACAGTGAGCTTGCCTTACGAGGGACCAGCAAGCCCCCGTCGAACCGAAGCAATCCACGGAGCTTTCCGCAGCCAGAACAGCAGTGTCGCCTTGGCGCCGTGTTCTCCCATTAGCGCTGTCATAAAGAGCTACGTTTTCGTTCGGAGTGAAGCGGTGTTTCCTTAAAGCTTTTCCTTGACATGGCACACGTACTGTTAGATGTCTGTCAGTGCATCTCGGATAGGGTAGTGCTGGGAATGCATTGGAATGTTTAGTCGAATCTTGCAGAAGTGATTAAACACGTGCAATCACTTTCTCTTAGGTTGGTGTGGTGTTACCTTCCCCACGTCCATAGCAGACGTTTCCTGTAGAGTATTGCTAGCTTGGTGACAGAGTATTTATACCAAAGAGAGCCTGCTGTAAAGCACATCATACCGTTAACAGTTCGGTGATGCTACTGCTAGTGTGGAGTTGTTGGGAAGGGCTGTCAGCTGTAGCTGTGGTCGGTGTTCAGAGGAAACACTCGTGTGGGATTACCGGTGCAGTTTTTAAACTACACTTTTATCTCCTTGGGTCCCTTGTACCAGGAATTCTTTCTCCTCTTCAATACCTAGATTAAGGATCTTGTCCGAATGGATAATAAACTGGCTGAGTGGTCGCATTACTGCAGCAATAAGAGGTTTCGGTAACCCAGTTTATGTTCCGTCCCAGTGGAGAAGAGGCCGGTTCTCTGGCCGGCGTGTGGCAAGAAGTGCGGAAGTCATCTCTGGGATTCCACATTCTTGACAGGAGAACGTCTGGACTGACCCAACATTGTTGGACTGTTCAAGGTTTGGTCTTTTCCAGTGGTGGGATCGGGGACTTTGGAACTGGACGGTAGCATTAGCAATGTCGTTGTTCAGTGTGTTTTTAGTCAGAGCACTTCTGTAGGGGTGTGGGCAACCAGCCAACCTTGCTGTTCCACATCGTTGCTGCAAACGATGCTGTTTGTTGCTGTAGGCACTTTCTTTTTCTACATGGCATTGCTTGTGTTCAGTGCTTGCCTCGCGATCCCTCTGGGTAGAGTTGTGCCTTTCCATCGAAAGGCAAAGCAGACTCCAATTCCTGTGATCAGGAAGACATTGCGCCCTGTTTCACAAGTAGTAAAGAGTTTTCTGTGAAGCCCTAACACGGAAAAAAAATAAACCTGCCCACAGTTTTGAGCAGAGCTTGACCACTCTCCCGCAAGCAGATTGAAATGGCCATTTCTCACCAGTCCCGGTAACGTGCTTGGACCCGATGAGATGCGCTCGCAAAGCGTGGTCTCATCCCTTCCACTGTCCCAGTTTCCAAGAGTATTGGAACAAGGAGGACGAGGTGGAAATGACATAGGTAAAAGGAAACCCTCTGTTTAAAACGCATTGTCCATTACCTTGAAACTCCTCTGCCGTGCACGGCCTGAACCCAGCAGACAAAAGCCCACCCCAGCAGGGCCAGGTTCTCATCGTGGCGTCGGCTGCTCCGGCGGCTGTTGGGGTGCCCGGTTTAAGGCTTGTAGGCTGCTAAGGAGACCCATCTCTGCTTCCCGTGCGTTTCCAGCCTTCACATTAGGATAAGGAATTGACACCTCATTGCTGGAGCCGCTACACACACTGTGCAAAGAGGTGCTGTCTCTGCATAGGAATTGGAGTCCTTTAATTCTCTAGAAATAGTTTGGGACTCACCCTTGGAATATTGGATAACCACGGCCCCGGACGGACTCGTCTGTGGTTCCCGAGCTCTTGAATCTGTTGTTCCTGTTGCCTGATGTGTTTGCAGCTGTGACAGAGGCAACTGCCGAGGCTTTCCTGCTTAGCACCTACTTGATGGGATGCAGTAATTTACCTCTGACTCCGCAATTTCTTTTAGTACACGAAACTAAATTGCTTCTAAATGACCGGATTGGCACAGCCCTGCTTTCTTTCTTTTTTTTTTTTTTATTTAAACTTCTGAATGGTGCCGCATGTCCACATGGTTGTTTGTTGCTAAACTTTATATAATGTGTGATTTCAGACTCGGCTTGGAATATATCTATCTCACTACATGTAGCAGTACATTATATGTAATGTTAGTATTTCTGCTTGGATCCTTGATATTGCAATGGAATTCCTACTTTATTAAATGTATTTGATATGCTAGTTACTGTGTAAAACTTAACTTTCTTTTATGGTTGTGCTCTTCCTTTTTACCAGCCGCTAGATACAGGTAGTTTCTGACAATTACTGATCTATGTTTGTATTGCTGATGTACTTAGGGGGTATGTAAAAATCATTTTAACAAAAGAAATAGATATTTAAAAATTTAATACTAACTATATGGGGAAAGGGTCCATTGTGAAAACATAGTTTATCTTTGGATTCAATGTTTGTCTTTGGTTTTACAAAGTAGCTTGTATTTTAAGTATTTTCTACATAATATGGTAAAAATGTAGAACAATTGCAATGCATCAATAAAAAGGGTTAATTTTCTGTACTCTATCCATTTGTTCGCCTGATCTGTTAGAGGGGGTGGAACACAGTTTTGGGGGTACCTGGGCTGAAATGGGAGCAGAGCTGCTCCTCCGTTGCTGCAGTGGTGTTGGGGGTGAGATCCCTCGCAGCCCCGTTTCGGAGCAGGGACGCACCGTGCGGGGTGACGCAGCCCAGCCGTGGCTCCTGTGGGCCCCATCCAGCTGTGCCAGCTGTGCCCCTGCGGGGTCCCTGGGGCTCGGCAGCGATCAGGGGGGCTCGGGGTGGGGAATCAGCCGGGATCGTGAGCTATCTCAGGTGAGAAGGAGCTTTCCTATTGCCTTGGCTTCTATTCATAAACCATCCAACTTCACCCTTCCGACTGTGGGAAGCGGCTGCTGCGTCACCTCGAGCTGCTCTGACCCTGCTTAGGATGCGACCTCTCCCTTCGGATTCTGCCTGGCACTGCGATGCCCAGGAAGGCTTCAGCAGGAATCACAGACAGAATCCTCCACCTTCCCAAAACCTCTGGTTTGGGCAGGGAGGGCAGAGGAGGGCTCCACGTTTGCTGTTGGCACTTCTCCAGGGAGCACCTCAAAAGCCTTTGGGCAGGATGGTGGGTGCAGAGTGCAGGGACGAAGGGTTCTTCTCTGGTCTCCTGTCCTGGCAGGGGTGACCGAAGCCGGCAGCCCAGGCTTTCCTAGTGCAGGGGCCAAGCCCAAACCCTGCCAGCGCAGCAGCTTTGTGGGGTACCCTGCATGGTCCAGCAGGATCTGGGATGCATGCTGTGGGATGCAGGATGCAGGAGCACTAGATGGCACACTTGCCCAGCAGCGCTGCAGCCCTGCGCATGGATGCAGCCAAACCTCAACCCGTGCAGTTCTGCAGCAGCACAGCCCAGAGACCCCCTGGGCACGGCGGGTGGCCCGGGCTGTGCCAGCAGCATCCGCAGGCCTGGGAGGCGCAGGCACGGCTGCCGGCCTGGCTGCATCCCGGGCACAGAGCTGCAACTTCTGTCTGTCCTGCTGCAGCCTCTGTCTGTCCCGCTGCAGCCTCCCTCCATCCCTGTTCCCCATTCCCTACTCCTCACTCCCTGATCCCTATGGCCCATTCCCCGCTCCTCACTCCCTGATCCCCATTGCCTGCTCCCTATTCCCCATTCCCTGTTCATCACTCCCTGTTCCCCATTCCCCATTCTCTGCTTCTCACTCCCTGCTCCCCATTCCCCATTCTCTGCTCACCGCTCACTTCTCCCCATTCCCCACTCCTCACTCCCTTCTCCCCATTCCCCACTCCTCACTCCCTTCTCCCCATCCCCATTCCCCACTCCTCACTCCCTTCTCCCCATTCCCATTCCCCACTCCTCACTCCCTTCTCCCCATTCCCCACTCCTCACTCCCTTCTCCCCATCCCCATTCCCCACTTCTCACTCCCTTCTCCCCATCCCCATTCCCCACTTCTCACTCCCTTCTCCCCATTCCCATTCCCCACTCCTCACTCCCTTCTCCCCATTCCCCACTCCTCACTCCCTTCTCCCCATCCCCATTCCCCACTTCTCACTCCCTTCTCCCCATCCCCATTCCCCACTTCTCACTCCCTTCTCCCCATTCCCATTCCCCACTCCTCACTCCCTTCTCCCCATTCCCCACTTCTCACTCCCTTCTCCCCATTCCCATTCCCCATTCCTCACTCCCTTCTCCCCATCCCCATTCCCCACTCCTCACTCCCTTCTCCCCATTTCCCATTCCCCACTCCTCACTCCCTTCTCCCCATTCCCATTCCCCATTCCTCACTCCCTTCTCCCCATTCCCATTCCCCACTCCTCTCTCCCTTCTCCCTTCTCCTCACTCCCCATTCCCATTCCCCACTGCTCCCCAGAGGCACCAGCAGCACCGTGGTGGTGGTGGTGGTGGTGGTGGTTGTGGTGGTGGTGATGGTGGTGGTGATAGTGGTGGTGGTGGTTGTGGGGTGTCAGCACGGACACCCTCGGGGGCACGAAGGAGTTAACAGTCCTGGGGCTGCGCTGGGGGAAGGAGCAGCTTCTCCTCCCCTCACATCTGGATTCCATAAGGGCTTCGAGGCCGGAGCATTCCTGAGCGCTGAGCTGGACGGTGCGGCCCATGGCGGCCATGAGGCCCTGGCACTGCCTGCTGCTCCTGCTCCTCGCCCCGGCCCTGCGCGCCCAGCAGCAGCTCATGGAGTACGTGGAGCGGCGCCTCAGCCTTCTGGAGGTAAGGGACACCCCTCACCCGCCGTGCCCCGTGGCACCCACGGCGCCCGTTCTGCCCCTCTTGGCCCGGTGTGGAGCTCCCGGTCCTTCCTGCCCATCGCCCGCAGGAGCTGGGAGCAGCCTGGGGGGACGAGGAGCCGGGATGGGGTGAAGAGGAGCTGGTGTGGAGGGGTGAGGAGTCGGGATGGGGCGAAGCAGAGCTGGTGTGGGGTGACAAGGAGCCGGAATGGGGTGACGCGGAGCTGGTGTGGGGTGATGAGGAGCCAGGATGGGGAGAAGCGGAGCTGGTGTGAAGGGATGAGGAGCCAGGGTGGAGCAAAGCAGAGCTGGTATGGAGGGATGAGGAGCTGGGATGGGGATGAAGCGGAGCTGGTGTGGAGTGATGAGGAATCAGAATGGGGTGAAGCAGAGCTGGGAGCAGTCTGGAGTGACGAGGAGCCAGGATGGGGCGAAGCAGAGCCGGCGTGGGGTGCCCGGGTCCCCACCCACATGAGCATCGTGGGCACAGGAGCGTGATGGGCATGGGAACAGGCGGATGGCGGGAGTGCAGCATTGAGTGTGCAGAAGAATGCGGGATCATGGCAGGATGGGACCCAGAGAGGTGAGCAGCAGGGGTTCAGTGCCGTGTGGCCCTGGGGGCTCAACGTCTCCTTGTCCCTCCCAGGAGAGGATCTCACAGTGGCACGACCAGAGCAGCCGCTACTCCACAGAGCTGCGGGACTTCAAGAACCAGGTGCTGGGGATGCTCGAGGCAGCAGAGAAGGAGCGGGAGGCGATGCGGACAGAGGTGGAGAGCACGGCTGTGCGCGTGGACCGCCTGGAGCGTGAAGTAGACTACCTGGAGACTCAGAACCCTGCACCCCCCTGCGTGGAGGTGGATGAGACCTTGATGGAGAAGCAGGTGGCCACAGCCAAGAAGAGGAAGAACGAGAAGTACACCAAGCTGACAGGTGAGGAGCTGCCACACCTCCCTGGGGAGATGGTTCTGGGTTAGGGGTTGCTGGCGGTCTTGCAGCTTACCCAGGTTCAAGTAAGTCTCCCCTGGCCACATCCCAGCAGGACACATCTCCGGGTGCCTCTGACACCAAACCCCACATCCCCACAGCTGCCTGGGAGCCACATCCAAGCCTTGGGCCAGAACCTTGGGTTCCTCAGAAGCCCTTGGGGGAGGGATGGGGTGAGGGTGGTCTCCCCTGTCCACGGCACTGGGGGAATCCTCAATGCCCCCAGGAACGGCGCTGCAACCACTGGGGCGAGTTTGCAGGGCTGAGGGCTGGGCTGGGGTGCAGGGGACGTGTGTCAGCGTGCAGGGTGGGAGCAGTCCCTGCCACAGGGCCAGGTGCCTTCCAGGCTTTCACAGCTGCCCCATTCTTGCAGACTGCAGCGACACCATCGCAAGCGTCAGAGCTATGAAGATCCTGAAGCGTTTCGGCAGCACCTCGGGGCTCTGGACCAAGGATGCCGCAGGGACCTCTGAGAAAATCTACGTCTTTGATGGCACTGCCAACGACACCGTGTATGTCTTCCCTCGCATGCGGGAGTTCACTCTCTTCTCTGCCACCCGCAAAGCCGCTCGCATCAAGCTGCCCTACCCTTGGGTGGGCACTGGGCACCTCGTCTACGACGGGCACCTCTACTACATCCGCCAGCAAGGCTCCTTCCAGGTGATCAAGTTCAACCTGGCCAACAAGACGGTGGTGGACAGCTCGGTGTTCCCAGCTGAGGAGCAGATCCCCGTCTTCGGGCTGTCTCCCTTCACCTACATCGAGGTGGCGGCAGACGAGGAGGGGCTCTGGGCCATCTATGCCACCAAGGATGATGAGAAGAACATATGCCTGGCCAAGCTGGACCCCACCTCGCTGGACATTGAGCAGATGTGGGATACGCCGTGCCCGCGGGAGAATGCCGAGGGTGCCTTTGTGGTGTGCGGGGCGCTACATGTGGTCTACAACACCCGCCTGCCCAGCCGCTCCCGCGTGCAGTGCGTCTTCGATGTTAGCGGCACACTGGCCCCCGAAGACGCCTCCCTCGTCTACTTCCCCAAGCGCTACGGCTCCCACTCCAGCATGAAGTACAGCCCCCAGGAAAGGCAGATCTACGCCTGGGATGATGGTTACCAGATCATCTACCGCATGGAGATGAAGAAGAAGCTGGAGGTGTGAGGGGCCGTGGTGGGGCGTCCCCGCACCTCCATCCATCCCTCCTGGGCAAGCAAGGCTCTGCCTATCCGCCCCACGGGCCACAGCCACCCCGGCGTGGGACGGCACCTCCGCCCTGTCTCCCATCACTGTGAAACGAAGAAATGCTGGACCCCAGGCCCCCGTCTACCCTCCAGCCCCGGCACCAGGCGTCCCTGCGCGGGACCACCCTGCGGAAACCTGGACTAATTTAATGAGATTCTCCTCTCTGTGATATAATGAATAAATACTACGCAGCGAGCTTGGCTGCCTGCTTGGGGGGCATGTGGGTCTGGGTTACCAGAGCTGCGAGCTCCACCTTGCCCCAAGGTCACCCCAAAGGGCACTTCCTAAGAGTGGGGTGCTCGTGGGGCTGGGCAGAGCAGTGAACGCTGGCAGCTCCTTGGGCAGAGACTGGGCAGGGGTTTATGTAAGACGGGGCTTCAGGCAGGGTTCTGCTGCAAGGAGACCTCAGGGCTTGGCGAGGGCCAACTTGTTTTGCGTGTACAAAACTGAGCAAACAGCAAAATCCCTTTATCTGAGAGGACAAACGGTGATTTTCCTTGCGTGCCACAGAGGTGTCCTTGCCAGCAGGGCCCAGATGCTGCTGCTTTCCCAAGGTCACTTCTAGTGAACCACAGCCGTGTTCCCCCTGTTTTGCAGAATCAACCCCTATAACCCAAAATGAGTTATAAAGCAGGTATGTTTATTTCCAGCGCTGGAGTGAAAGGAGGTTCTCCTCCAACCCCCCTGTCTGCTTTCGCTCATCACCCCCACGGCCGCAGAACCCTTCACAGAGGGACGCAGCACCCCTGAGTCCCTTCCCGTCCCCACAGAGCCCCAGCGGAGATGGAACAGGGGCTGCGATGCTCTTGGGACAGCAGCTCTGCCATATCCAAGGCTGAAGTCCCCATTCCCAGTGCCGTGGCCACAGTAGGTGGGCACAGCCCCACGAGCCGTGGTACCGCATCCCCCAGTCCCTGCCACATCACCCAGCAGTGACGGCCCCACGCGCTGCTGCTTGCACCGCCCTGGGGAGGGTGCAGAATCCAAAGATGCTGTGGGCTGCCCAGAAACTCGGATCTAGCGTGATTTGTTCTGGTCACAGCGTCTTGAGAGCACAGAGGATGGATTACGAGGAGCTGATGTGTTGCTAACTATCCCTTTTACAACATCAGAGAGCGCTTCTTGGGACCAACACTGAGCATGTGGAGCCATGAGAGGGCCTCGGGTTGGTGAGGATCGCATCCTCCCACTCCAGGACTAAGGGTCATGGGTGTCCTGGGGTCACCTGCCCTCCCTGCCTCTCCCCGGTGCTCTAAAGCCGGGCATTCGGCATCCCCTCGCACCCACCTCCAGGGAAGCTGTCCCACGATGTGGCAGTGGCTTGGTATCTGCTTCAAGTTCTTCTGAATTATAATTAAAATATCTTTTGCTTACACAAGAAAACTGTTTAAATCCACACTTTGAATGACTGTAATTGGATGGTGCTGAAAGTTCAACACACAGTGCAAGTCAGGCAGAGAAATTATCCAAGTGTGAAGGACTCTGTGCACTGTCAAGTTAATTCATAGCCCTTTTCAAGATCCATAACTATGGTAACAGAAATATAATTTTCAGAAATCACACAGTTGCAAATAATTATGCCAATGATTTCTCTACCTCGAATTAAAATTGATGGGGTGGTAATGATTCTGCACCAGAAACCATCTTCCAACCTGACCAAGTCCTGCAGGACCTGCCGGTGGCTCCCATCCATGGATGTGGGGGGACCCTGCGGATGCCCTGAGGGGAGGAACTGGGTTTGTATAAACACTCTGGAGAAAAGAGAAGCGAGATGGAAACATAACTGCAGTGCCTGATGGGGTTCCAAGGCGCAGCACTTATCTAGCACCCCATACCTTCAAAGTACTTCAAGAAACATCAACTAATTAATACTCGTAATAGCTCCCATAAAGCAGCAGAGCATTATCTTTGTTTGCTGACAAACACAGACATGAATCAGATGTTTGATCATTAAAAGAGGCTCAGCTCCGAGCTGGCCGAAGGCGGCGAAGGGTGGCGTATGGTCCCATATAGACAGGACGATGGGGTCAGACTCTGTTCGGTGGTGCCAAGTGACAGGAAAAGGGGCACTGGGCACAAACTGGAGCACGGGAAGTTCCACCCGGACACAAGAAACAATTTCCTTCCTGTGCGGGTGCTGGAGCAATGGAACCATCTACCAAGGAGATTATGAAGTCTTCTTCTCTGGAGGAATCTCAACACACCTGAATGTGCTCCTGTGCAGCTGCTGGAGGTGACCCTGCTGTAGCGGTGGGTTTAGACTGGGTGAGTTCCAGAGGGCTCTTCCAGCCCCACTATCCTCCGATTCTGTGACAGACACTTGCATGGGGCGAGAGAGCTCAGAGGAAGCACAGCTGAGCCGCTCTCCTTCCTGACAACCCGGAGGAGAGCAGGGTTATTCACAGGAGAAAAGCAGCCAACGGTTATGGACAGGTGTTCCTGTTCACCGTGGGATGGAAAGGTGCACCTGCCCCAACGCCTCCACCACCTCCGAGGCCCCACGCATCCTTTGCTGCCTGCAAACACGAGAGTTCATCCCCTGCTGGGGATTATTGACTTCTTCACTTCTTGCTTAAATATTTATCAACCCCATGAGGAGAAAGCAAAGGTTGTGGCACAGCTGGTGGGAGGCACAGAGCCCCGAGTGCCCCCAGAGGTGTTAATTGCCCCCACCAGCCTCTCTGTTCCCTGCAGCTCTGAAGGACAACCTGGTCCTCTTCTCCAGGGGAGGTTTTTAGGCTCTTCATTTCCAAGTGCGTGGTCCTGCTCCGCTGCCGGGGCAGAGGTGGCTCTGGGACCAGGGCTGCCCCTTTGCCCCTGTCTGCGGCTCTCCACGGGCTCAGCGTGGGGTGGTTGGTGGGTACCAAAACCCCTCCACAGCTGCGGCGCTGTTATCACATTAATATTATCCCTTTCCTTAATGAGGGGTTAGTGAGAAATATGCTAATGTGCCCGCTCCCATCAAGTCACCGCTTTCCTTGTGAGTCTGCAGCTCCTTCTGCTTTAATTGCCAGATATTTTATCTCTTTAAAGAGTCGTCTCTGTAAGTAATAATCCCTTTCATCTCTGCTCTCTCGAAAACTGCTTCTCTTTGGAAGGCAATCTGATAAAGTAAATTGAGAAGTTATGCTAACAGTCGGAAAGAGAAAGTAAGATCTTCCGGCTAATTTTTCCCCTTTGTCTAATTCTCAAGGATATCGGTTTTTTCTTCCCTCCCTGATTTTGTCGGCTCACAGGAGCTATTGATAAAGCGAAATGGCTCTGCATGCAGTATTAGAAACAAGGGAACCGAAATTAAAAGTAGGCAACTTAAACAAGCGTATTATAAAGATGCTATTGTATGGGAACGAGAAGGGGGGGGGGATTTCTCCATTTAATACTTCCATAATGGCTGGTTGGCAAGTTTAATCACAGGCTTTTAACTTCAAATAGGTGTTTCTGCCCACGTAACATCTGGTTGAGGTCTAACTCGTCACACATGAATTGGGGGGGTAACAAAGCACCCTGCCCAGGACCGCGTGGCAGAGGTGGGAGGATTCCAGAGCCAGGGACGATGCCGCTTCCTTGCAGTCCTTTGCACTTCCTAATGGAAAAGTAGAAGAAGCCAAACCAGCTTCACCAGGAACGTGTGTTCGGAGCTCAGGGGAGAGCTCAGGTCTGCGGCTTCATGTCAGCGTGGGCTGGGTTGAAGCTAAATCCTCCTCTTCGGAGCGCTGCCGGCATCCGGCCAGGCACGGCTGGGGTGAGCCAGCGATCGCCTCCTGGAGAGGACATAGTCTCCTTCCTTAGCCAGGGGGATCCTCTGATTACTGACAGGGATTTAAAGACCTGTTCTTGATCCCAGCTCTGTGCTGTTCCTGGTTTTCCCCTCCTTGGTGAACTCTGGATCGACACGGCCGTGTTACGGCTGTGGGAACAGGAGGGTCCGGAATTGGGGGCGTAGTGGTGGGGACTGCAGGGACAGGAATGCTGAGGTGCCTGGGAAGGCTTTCCTGGGATGCTGGTCCTTCCGCAGGGATGACCTTTGCCTGCTGTGCTGCGAAGCCCAGCACCGGCTGCTCCACGCCTGGGGGTGGTATCCCTGGGGTCCCCTCCACTACAGCCTTTCCCGCCTGGGGGGAGATGATGATGATGATGATGATGATAGCTTTGAGACTTTGGGTGTGTTCGGCTTGCTCCTGCTTCCCCAGCCCCACTTTTCCTCCTTGAACACCAACCCCAGCCATTCCCTCTGTGGCGCAGAGCTGCCCCACGCCCCCACCACGACATCGCTGCTGCGTTGGTGTGTAGCAGCTCAAAGGAAGGGATAGAAGCTGAAGAATCCTTTAAAAAGCTGGATTCTGCAGAACTGAGGGGTCCCTGCAGGGCTGGCTTCCCCCCGGCTCAGCCGACGGAGCTCCCCTCATCCTACCCAGCTCCGAGGTGGATGCTCCTTCCATTCCTCCTGACAGGAAGACTAAAAATAAAGTCTTCAAATTTATTGCTCACAGCTCTGTCAGAGAAGCTGCGGTTTGTGACACAGTTTTGTTATTTTCTGGACATTTACTGAGAGGCTTTGCGGTTATTCCAGCACTTTGATCCAGGCGGATCACTCGACACGCTCTGCTCCGCTCCCCTTTGTGCTAAGGTATCTGACTCCATCCAACACGGATATTGCTGACGCCGAAGGACCCGCACAGGCAGCTTGAACCATCCCAGGGATTTTACGCATCCCGTCGTCTATGGGATTTCACCAGGATTTTCTTTGGGGTGTTATCATTACTAATACCGTTATAATGAAATATGTTTCCCGAGGACAGAAAAATACCAGCTCAGCGATTCAGCAAAGCAGTGGTTTAATTCTTTCCTCTCTGAAAATCAGCTCCTCGGAGCCGTTCTGGAATAGATGGGAATTTCCTACTGAATTCATGCTCCTGAGGCAAAAGCACTGAAGGATGCAGTGATGCTCCCTAGGCAAAGCAGGGCTGGGTTTTCCCTCCCCAACGCCTCCAAAAAACACCAGTTAAAGCTTTGGGTGTCTGTTTGTGCCACGGAACACAGGGTCTGGGCTCCTCAGACCCCTCACGTTGCCGTTAGCCGGACGGGACAGGGGTCGTGTCCTGCCCCGGTGGCTCGAGGACACGGGGCTGAGCGCCCGCAGAGCTCCTGTCCTCCTGCTGCAGGTGTCTGACAACGCAGAGAGAGAGCGATAACCATGGTAACTGGGATCATTACAGAAAATTGCCACCATCGCTACCGAGGTAGGGTCAAAACAAAGAGAAATGACCAATTTTTCCGTTTCTAATAAAACACAGGAGTGCATTATGGACTCACTAATTGCTCAGCTAAATGGATTCCTCAAAAATTACTTACAACCCCTTGTAAAGGAAAACGATGCGAAGACGAGCATTTCTAGGGAATTTCTCCTCCAAGGAAAAAACGGAAAGTCTGATTAAATCCATGAGGCAGAGCTACTGGAAGAGCATCTGTCGGAGATGCTGGCGCGGAGGGCAGAAGCGCCGCCGGCCCTTCGTTGGGGCTGAGAGGTCGCACAAAGGCGGTCGCTGAGAGGTGTTGGCAGTGCCAGACCTGCGGCAGCGTCCTGTCCCAGACCTGGGACACGTGTGTCCCTCTTTCCGCTCCCAGAGGGCACTTGGCGGTCCCGTTTGGAAAGCAACGACTTAACAGACCGTGCAACTGAGGGGAAAACGAGTGCAATGAAATTAGTGTTAATGCATCAATGAATTTGCAATGGCAAACCAGTCCCTGACCTCCAGGCAGCTCTGTGCCAAGTGCTGGAGTCCAGCCATGAATTTTACAGTCCTTATCTTCCGGTTTTCGGTCCCTTTTAACCTAAAATTGCTTTGAGCCTCGCAATCTGCAGGACTTGAGAGCCAAACACCGGGGCCACAGGCAGAGCCGGGCTTTGTCAGCGGCTCCTGAAGGGGATCGCTCCTCAAAGCTCTGCGCTCCGTTGTCGGCTCTTCCTTGACTGCAGATTTCTAGGAAATGAGGGTTGTAAATGAAAAGTAGGTTTCCCCAACTGAGCCACCTCCAGTGTCTCTGCCATCTCCTTCTTCCCTCCGTTCCCAGTTCAGGTTTGCTTCGGTGATAGAAAGATTCAGGTTGTTATAGAGTAAATGAAGAAAGAAATATCATTTAATCAGGAGGCACGGATGCAGCTGAGGTGTCCGCACTCTTTCCTGGGATGGATATCTTGGCACAGGCTTTTCCACCCAGAGCGCTGGTCGCCGCCCCATCGTTCGGGGTGGGAAGGAGGGTGTTCCAGATTCTAATCTTCCATCTTCACTCTTCATTTCTTCCTCTGGCTAAAGAAATCCCTATTAAACCTAGTCTCCAGCCATCCTAACGGGTGGTTGTTGCTGGAATATCTGCCGATCCCACTCCTGGCAGCACATGCTGTCTCCTGCGGAAACATCTTATTTTATGCTGATCATTCGCTCTCGTCAGACAAATTCCACGTTTCAAAGGAGCTTGGTTTTTAAATACTCTGGATTTGTGACAGGAACTGATAAAGACCTCCACTGGCATTTTGGCATCTTTCTTTGCTCATGAGAGGGGAAAGAGTGCGGGGCAGTGGGTCGGGGCGTGAGGGGATGGGGTGCCAACCTCTCCTCCTTGCTGCACCCACCACCATCACGCTCCACAATGCAGAGAGAGCTTGTCCCACGCCAGGGACGTTCTAAACCATCCTCTCTTTCGGAGCAAGGAATCCAAAGAACCTGCTGGATGCGTTGCTGCAATCTGGCGCAACTCTGTGTTGGGTGATGGTGCCTGGCAGTCGCTGTCGGAGAGAGAGCCCTGCGGGGACCGGGCAGGGCATGACCTGCACCCACAAACCCGTGAGACCTACGAGTCTGCAGAGCTGAGCCATTTCTGCTGGCTCATTCCCCAAGGGATCTGCAGAGTTGAGGCTTTGGACGGCCGGTATCTCGCTGGGAAGCAGCTGTGTGTGCTCACCGGAGCTGAGCACAGCTGCATCCGTGCTCCCGGGATAGCGTTTGGCTGCTCCCAAGACACCAGGGATGCTCTGACCATGCAGCCCAGCATTGCAGGCACCCGAGGAGGAGAATCCTCTGCCATCCTGGGGCTGCAGCTCTGCCCTGCTCCAGGATGAGGGGGAAAATTCCCTATGGCACAAGGGCGAGGGCGGCGAAGCCCTGAGGAGCGGCCAGCTCTGGGCAGAGCAGCTCAGCACCCCTGCAGAACACTCACAGCGCGCAGCAATTAGAGCTTCATTAGATACAGCCGAGGTTACACAACCGGTAGAAAGGTCCTCCTGGTTTCTCTAACTATTATGTCCTAGAAAATCTGCATTAATTCATCCCTGGCAGGTGGGGGCCGTACAGGATTGCTGTGCCTCAAACTGCAGCTTTGGGAGCAGAAGTGCTCGAGGGGTTGCAGTGTGCTCCAAGCCGGCCAGAGCTCCTGGACACGGCCCAATCCTGTGGGTACAAAGCCCCAGAGCAGGGAACAGGGCTGATGGAGCTGGGGGGAGACACTGTGGGGCATCTGTGGCTCGAGACCGGAGAGTTAGGCAGGGATGCCAGGAGGAATTTGGCAGAGCGATGAGCTAAATCCTCCTTGATTCCTGTAAGCCGTCCAAGAGGAACACCAGCAAACTGCTTAATTAAAAAATTGCTGCTCTTCCACTCCATCCCTCGTGGCAAGGAAGAAGCCCTCATCATCCAAGGAGATTTGAAACGGAGAGGGAGGCGCAGCGGCTAAAGGCAGATTAGCAGAAAGTCTTCCACTTTGGAAGTATTTCTAGATGTGGGTTTGGTGAGTGACCCCCATTTCCCAGTACTCTGTTTGCTGTCGGATGGGTCCTGGCAGTGCCAAGAAGATCCCGGGGGCAGAATCCCACCGCTCCTCCAGCCCCAGGAGGGACCGCAGGGATGGTGGTTTGGCTGCACCCACTGATGAGACTCTGCCAGTCCGGTTCTGGGGGGCTTTCTCCCCTAATCCAATCCCTGCCTGCCACCTCTGGTGCTGCAGGTAACCGTGTCCGCACTTGGCTTTGGTGCCAGCTGTTCCCACGGCAACGGAACATGCTCTGGATTTGCCTTGACCCATTCTGAGGTGCTTTATTAGCTTTAATGAGCCGCATTTTTAATAGAAGCTCACACTGGACTTTTGAAATATATGTGCTTTAAATTCCATGTATTTTAATTAAAAAATGACACGGGAACATAAGATATGTAATTATATTTGCATGACTAACACACTGGCTTAAAATATATATAAATAAAGCTGTTAAACATAATTACAAATTATCTTTGAGAGAAGTCCGGGGAGGGGGGGAAGAAAAAAACCAACCCATCTCTTGAACATTCAAGTAGCGTTTCCACCGAAGGCTGACTGCAGGGGTTTGTGAGCCGAGCAGAGCTGCTGGCGCGGGGAGAAGGATACAGATTTTCTAAGCCTGTGCATCTGCAAAGAGGAGATGAACTCCGCTTCTGGGCTTCTTCATCCTGGAGAAGAGAAGGCTCCGAGGAGATCTTATAGTGACCTTCCAGTACCTGAAGGGGCTACAAGAAAGCTGGAGAGGGGCTGTGCATAAAGGCTTGTGGGGATGGGATGAGGGGGAATGGGTATAAACTGGAGAGGGGCAGAGTTAGACTAGATAAAAGGAAGAATTTTTTCACTATGAATGGTGAGACACTGGAAGAGGTTACCCAGGGAAGCTGTGGCTGCCCCATCCCTGGAGGTGTTCAAGGCCAGGTTGGATGGGCTTTGGGCAGCCTGATCCAGTGGGAGGTGTCCCTGCCCATGGCAGGGGGTGGAACTGGATGATCTGTAAGGTCCCTTCCAACCCAAACTATTCTATGAGTCTATGATCCCACGATTCTCCAAGTCTCCGCTGCAGCACCAGCCTCTTGACAACCCTGAGTTTGGGGTGATGCTCCGACAAAGTGGACAGACGCTGCCCAAACCCTACCGGGCACAGTGTCCCCAATGCGCTGCAGCTGATATGACGTGGGTTTCCCAAGCATAGTGTGCAGGAGGTCCCCGGAGCTGTGCCCGCTGGAACCGGCGTGGGATGACCCCTTCCTGGGCCGTGTGCCCCATCCCCACGCGCCCCGGCAGCTGCTGTGCCGGCAGAGATGGCAGAGAAACCATAGCGATGGGGTTTGTGCACTTTGGAGCGGTGACTCCGTATAAATGACAGAGTGTCTAGTCCCAGCGAGGTCATCCTCGCATGATGCATTATAACTAGAAATCAAATCCCTGACCCGGCATTTAAATCGGAGCACAACCATACAGCTACGGATCATCTTAATGGCAGGAAGAACGATCAGGGCCCTGGAGAGAAAACCTCCAGCAGAATGAGAATGAGAAGGCAGGGACTGCCGGATTAGAGAGACGATTAAGAGAGCAAATAACAAAAGTGGAAAAAAATGGAGAACAGAGAGAGAATGGAGATAAAGATAGCAAAGAATGGGGTTATACTTTTCTCAAATGAGCTGTGATTTGCTGTTTAATTTATTACCTTATGATATGAGCGCAGACATCGTGGGGAACAGCTGCTCCTGCCCCATCCCAGCTCCCTGCGCAGTGTGAGAAGCAGAACTTCACCACAGCTCAAACTCACCCTCCGTTGGTGGTTTTTCACTTTTTTCTCGTATACTGAGTTCCTTTGTTCATGAATGGGTGGGACTTGTACAGAGCAGCGCAAGGGACCAGTGGGGTTCCACTTCTCCCCCTGTCCCCATCATTAAGCCAGTAATTAAGAGGCAGCCCTCACGCCAGTATCTCTTGCCCTTCCTGCATTCAGACTTTGTTCTATGAAATCGGAGACTGTGAGGCTAAAACTAAAAAGAAAGGGGAAATAATAACAAAAAAAAAAGGAAAGTCTGGGAGCGCTGCTGTGTGTTTATTTTGCTTGCAGTACTCAAAATAAAATAGGCTATTCATTTGTGGCTTCTTGTGAACTCTGCAAACGACCAGGAGCCAGTACTTGTTCCGTACTCCCGGTGGCCACACATCGGGGCCGCCTGGCATCAGTCTCCCTGGCAGCCTGGGATGGTGCATCCGGCCCTGGAGCAACACAGGCAGCACCGGGTGTCCTTCCCGAGGAGTGAAATTTGTCTCTGCGGCGAGTCCCACAACCAATTCCCCCGAGGGATGTGGCCCCGTGATGGGTTTCCTTATCCTGCTTGGTAATAATTTAAGCTGCTCTGTGAGGTCTTATTGTACGGTTAAGAGTGGGATGGAAAGTGAGGAGCAAGAAAGCAAATTAACTAATCCTTGTATGGCGCTTGTGCCGGGCTCAGCTCCTTTTTGGAGTTATAATCCCTCTCGAGATGAAAGGGAAATGTTTGTACTTGTACAGTATATCTCATTTCCATTAGAGTGACCAATCTTCTCGAGTGGCTGTGTTGAAGCAACGACAAACACACAATGGTTTGATTATCCCCACGCTGAGGGACGTGGCAGCATCTCAGCGTTTAAAGCGTGAGTGCAGGGGGCTGAGCTATCCGGGCGTGGGTGTGGTTCACTGGCGTGAAATCCAGTTTTCCAGAAACACAAGTGACAGCCAGTATTGAGTGGGAATTGATTATCAGTGTGAAGCAAGGCTTAAAAATAGAGGCTTTGTGTCAAACCCCACGTATGTTTTGACTAAATCCTAGAGAACAAGAAGAATGGGTAAAAGACAGAGATTGCACAGAGAGCACCAAAACCCGAGAAGCCGGGATTAAAGAAGAAAAGGCTCTAAGTGGGTTAGTGCAATTAGAGATCGTCAAATGCTGTCCTTGCACCCAGCTGGGACGCTGCCGAGGCTTCTTCTAGGTGTGTCTGGCATTACAGGAGCTTTGATCTACGGTGCTCCAAGAGGCACTCCCACCTCACGGCGTGAACCACCCGAGGCAGGGTTCAGCTCAAGCCATGGGTCAGGGGCATTGCGGTCAGTTCTGAACCACCCACCACTGTAAGTTCATGATTCTGAACGGGTAGAAAGTCTTTCCTATAACAAGATCCAGAACTTTCCCAGAACAGTTGAGTTGTCTCAAAAAGGGACATTCCCAGCCAGGTCCCTCGGTAGATGTTTACAGGGCTCCTCGTGCCGGAAAGCTAATGTAGTTTTACTACCTTTTCGTTTCAGTGAACTGTAAGTGCTTGAAATACATACGTTTTTTTTCTGTGACCGATGCTCGGCCGTTCCCCAAGGGATGTGTGTTGCCTCTTCCAGGAAGACCAAGAACTGCAGAGTTTATGGGCGAAGGAGCGTCTGCTCCGAATCACGCTGTCTGCCCTTGCTGTGCCTCTCACCACACCAGGGTCTGTCATTATTACATTTTAGAGTATCTGCTGTGATAACTGAAACCATCTAAAACCACAGAACACACAGTTACTGCTTTCACAAAAGGAAGAGTTCCACAAGGCAAGGCAAGACTTACAAATAAAATCCTTTTATTGAGTTTCTGCTCCTATAGCGTGTGGCACATAAAGAGAATTAAGACACCGGGTGTGATGAGAAATTATGTGTTTGTCCTTCAGTGAGCAAAGGATTCATCTCATCCAGAAAAAATGATGCAAACAAGGACCCTTCTCTGCCGATCACGGTACTCGGTGATGGCTGATGCTGTGACATATAGCGAAATGGAAACCGAAGCTGACCTGAAGGTTGTGGCCAATGGATGCTTTCTCCTCACCCCATGCGAGGAGAAAAGGCTGCCTTGCTAGCTAATATTGTTTTCACTTGAAACCAAAATATTTGCATTTACTTAATTAAATTACGGTGGAACAAACAGCACAAATGTATTTATTAACTCAGATTAAAATCCATAGTGAGAAAGTGTCCGGAATCCTCAGCTGCCTGCTAAAGAGCGGCTGGCTGAGCTGTGTTTGCAAAGCTAGTGCTGCTTGGGATGTTTTAATTTCGCTTTGGCCTCAGCAACCAAGGAACCAGCGAAGTTTCATTTTTCTCGAAACTTGATCTTCCTCCAGGGTTTGGGCCTCAGAAACTTTTTTTCATTAAGGAAGTGCTGATCACTCAAGAAAACAGCGTGGATGTTTGGGGTTTTTTTTAGCTTTGGTTGTGTTTCTGTATTTCCATTTCCCCTTTTGTTCATCCTTCGTTGCTCGGATGATACAAAAAATGAAGACCTAGTGTTCATGCAAGGATGTCACCTATTTCTGCAGCATCTTTCCTGCTTTATGTCCAAACCCAACTCGCGACAAAGCTGTTCTCTCCACTGCGCTCCGGATAACGGGGTGATGTACGGGGGATGTGTGGCAGCTACAGAGGGGTCTTGAGAAATTGTTCATGCAAGTAGCTCTAAAGAAACTTCAAATACAGGGCAAAACCCGAGTTTTCTGCCCTAAGGAATTGAGGGCATTTCGTATACGTGACACCAGGAACGTGGGATACACACTGCACAAACTGCTGACAGCTCGTAACACCGCTACACGGACGGGAAAGCCGTGAGCAGGCGGCTGGGCTGGGGCTGACCACAACAGCCAGGAGCTGCTCGCGGGTCGGGAGAAGCTCCTGGTGTCTCTCGCTGCTACTCAACGGAGTGGGCACAGACGGCAGCGGGGCCGATTCCTCTCCTCTCCTGGCCGCTGGTGCTGCCCGCGGGCACACAGCATCTCTACTCTTCTCCAGCCTTCAGACACACTACAAACTATTTTACACGTTATTTTACAGTCCAAGCTTCCAGCTCATGTCTCAGCCCTCCTTCCTCTCTTCTGGAAACAGATCCGTACAGTAAAAGCCACAAAAAAAATACATCACCTTGGGAGACATATTAGACAAAGACGTAGTTGACCACGAAACGGGTTTCTGCCTTTACTTACGAAGGAACAACTAGACTGGAAAGTCTCGCTGCTGCCACTACGACTCGGCAACACGTTACTGAGGCTGTAGGCCAAGGGCAAAAATCACTCGGTTTAGTCCTGTTTTCCTCGCCGCTCTCCGTATCACGGGGTGGGTGGTGGTTTGGGTGAGGGACAGGAACCCTGGCTGTCAAAGCTTGCGGCCCGGCCGTGCCACTGGTGGGAGGAAAAAGAAAGCAAGACTGAGCAAACAAGAGAGGTGATCTGAAACCCTTTCCCAACCCCTTCACCACTCCGCCCGGCTCCTGCGCTCTGATATCTCTTCTACCGCGTGTTCCATCAGACACACGCGTTTAACCACTCAGGAAGAATTACCCAACAATTTGCTTTATTGCTTTGTAAATCAATTCTCGGTCGTGAGGGTAAAAAAAAAGGGTAAATAAACTGTATCTATATGAGCCACGAAGACAAAGTTTGTTCTCCGTTGAGCTTTCTGTAGTTGCCTGGTCCGGTGCTGTTGCCTTCCTGTTATAGAGACACTGCCTAATTAAGCAAAAATTACTCGAGTCTTTCCAGTCTGGCGATGTGGCTTCACAGAAGCTGTGTCCACATTTCTCAGAGTGAAATCAGAGTCAGTGGATATAGCAAACATTTTTTTTTGCCATACATATAGGATCATAAATTATTATTCATCTGCCTTGGGGGCTATTATTCTAATTCAAACCCATTATTCCTCCAGCTTTGGAGCACTTGCCCATATCACCATCCTGTTTTATTAAATTCAAATGACAAATGATAGACGTCTCCCAGAGACAACAGGAGGCAAAGCACTTCCACTGCTCCATCCCATCCCCTGCTCCGGATCCGATCCCTCCTCGAGCCAAAGCTCTTTGCTGGCTGACATTAATGCTCGAGTGCGTACGAGTTTCACTTCTGTGGGTGAAAAACAAAGGGTATGGAAAGTTTGTCCTTCCAAACAGGCTGCCCTTAGGCAAGAAAACAGTTCTTCCTGTGTTTCTCATGTCAAATGCATTTGCTAAAATCCTCAAGAAACAAATAATATGGATAAAACCTCCCCGTAAGAATTACCAACAAACCAGCAGATGAGCAGGAATTAAACAGAATTGGGCTTTCGGCAGAGTCCTTACCAAGCTTCTTGCGTTGCTCTGCCTGCAGTAACAGGGACAACCTTTGCTACTTCAAAAATGAGATGAAACTTCTGCGAGAGGAGGTTCAAGTGACCAGTGTGCTGTGAGGAACCGGGAGATATTGTTTTCTTCGTTTAATTAGCAAAGGTGAACCATTCGTTGCATAATCAACAGTCAGGAAGAGTTCATGAAAGTCAAACATGCCCTAAAGGCTGGAAGAGGGTGGGTTTGCATATCTTTAAAGATAAATGGCTGTTCTTCATGATGGTCATGACTTGGCTCTTAGCAAAATTGTCGGTTTTTCATCTGGAGAATTATTTTAAACAAATAAAAGATCCCATTCTGACTGTCAGAGGGACTCGGCCACATCAAAGACCCATTTTGCATTACGCTGCTGCTGCTGCTCTGCAGTATCGGGCAGAGTTTGTCTTTCACAGATAACAGGGACTTTTCCAGTATTCAAGAAGTCCTCTTCAAAGCCTGGAAAGATGAGCTGTAATTTTGTATTTCTTTTTATAGCCTCATCACTTAACCTGGCTGATGGATGCCTTACGGAAACAACAATGGGTGGGATGGGTGAAGCAACCTGGGAGGCTGAGGCTACGGCAGTGGGCACCAGCAGGACCTCGGGGCTGAAAAATGGGAACAGGTTTGTGCTGGGGCAATAGTTCATCGCCAGAATAACTTCAAAATGCAACAGCAAGAGGGATTCTCATCTCCTGTTCACAAACTCTCCTTCTGAACAGCTGTGTGAAGAGGATAGCGCTTAGAAGCCTGTAATTAATGATTCATTTGCACACATTCTCTTTTTAATGATGATGGTCCTTAAAGAAGTGCCATCATTGAAGTTTGTTACTCACTGTTGATAAATATGGAGCAATCATAGCCATGAAGAGAGTTTCCTAAACGCCCCAGCGATGGAAGAGAAGAAAGAGCAACACCAGTTCATGGAGAAAGGGCCCAAGCCATGTTGACGACCCAGAAATGAGGAGTTTGGGCCATGTTCGCACAGCAGTGCAGCTGGTGGGACAGGCTCGATGCTGTCCACCCCCCTCATGTTGGTCAGTCAAGGAACCACACCTGCAATGCAGGACAAGGCTGGAGAACAGCCCAGGGAGTACAGCTCCAAGGGCATTGGTGTCCATCCTTCCGTCCATTCGTCCTTCCATCCATCCATCCATCCATCCATCCATCCATCCATCCATCACCACTAGGAGCTGGAGACCAGAGCTGGTGCATCCTGGTGATGGTATTACTGGTAACCAGTAGAATCTGGGATTCTGAGCTCTAATCAAAATGTAGTGGAAGTGCTTTTCTTGGCCAGAGTTGTTTCAAGGCACTCCAGGCATGACAGTACGCATGTAGGATAGTACAGGAATTCCAGATTCCACAGCGTTTTCCGCACCCATCTGCAGTCCCGAGCCGTGCAGGGGGTGGGACACTCAGCTGCAGAGCGGCACGGAGAGACGGCAGCGGGCACCGAGCTGCTCTGTGCTCCCGGGCTAATGGCTCGTCATCTGTTTCTCAATTTATACCTTCAAAAAGCCAATTCAATCTTAGCTTTCCTGCTTCCACTCTAAGATCAAGCGCTCAATCAGGAGAGACACTGAGGTACGGCAAAGGCCATTTCTAATCACTAGAGCAAACAGAGGCGAGCGTGAGGATCAACTAGAAGGCAAAAGCTCCATTTGCCAGTGCCCAGCAGCAAACGCTTTTGAAGATGAAGATAGAGAGGACAACTCGGGATACCAACACAGCCTGAGCCCACCCCTACAAAGACACCAGGGTGGAAAAAGGATGGAAGGTCAACTGCTTCTCCCCAAAGCATCTGCGTTCAAAAGCAGATGGACCAGGAGGTGCCAATCCACGTGGCTCTGCCAAAGCGCACGGCCGCGACCCTCAGCCCCCACCGCAGAGCCCCTGGATGGCCTCCGTGTGAGCGGAGACCTGAGCCCACGCTACAGGATACAAAGCACAAATGGCTTTTAAGAAGTGCGCAAGCACATACGGAAAAGATGATGCGATTACTTCTAACCGACAGATACTGTTTCCCGTTAATTTTTCGCCAGGAGCCCGTGCCTTTTCTGTTTGGGTTTTTTTTTTTTTGAGGCTGCACAGGGGATTTGCAGACAGCAGTGCTACAACTTAAAAGGGCAAATAAGCACAAAGACCATTTGCTCGCTGGTTCTGTGCGCTAGCTTGTGGCAGAAATACCAGAGCAGATGATCAGAGGCTTTTTTTTTCCCTTTTCTTTTAAGCAGAGCTCCTGACCTGTGCACCGGGGGGGTGAAATGATTCACTCAGGGGTTTTTTTTCCAAAGTCTTAGGGTCTCAGCAGTGCTTTTCAAAGTGCATTTCAGAAGGTGAGTCATCTTACATGCCGGTCTCTGTTTCTCCGAGTTTCATCGCAATAATGGTGCCCTTTATTTTTTTCCTATTGACTATCAAAAACTTTGCAGGAGGCTTTCTTTCAAAGTCTCGCCTGCGTTTGAAGAACAGGAGTAAAGTCATGTACATCACAAACTGGAGAAGGGGCTCTATCCGGGGCTGGATGCAGCAGCCGGGAGATGCTGCAGGAGGTGCAAACGCCGAGCAAACCCATCTGCGATCGATCACTGAGCATTTATGCTGAAACTCAGCAGCGGCTGATCCCCAGCGCTCCGTCCAAGGGGAAAACAGTGTATGGTGCCTGCCCAAACAGCGACGGCTCCTGTGCCCAATGCCGGCGTTTCAGCATAGAAGGGCCAACGAAAGCCCAAAGGCAGCATTACCATTGTAGACAAATCACACATTAATTAATCGCAGTTCAATTTGCTCCAGTTCTGAACAAAGTGGTCACTCCAATACACAGCGGCGCAGTACGAGATCACAGAACACCTCATACATGTAAATGTGAATTTTCCAATGTCCATTATCAGACATCTGTATCTCCACTGTGTCTTAAAGTGAGATAGTAGTTGGCAGGTTTTCCCACCGAGTGTAACCGGCCTGGGAGCAGGGACTGAGGATGTTCTTCCACTAAATGCAGGACCCCACAGGCACGTTCCATCCAACGGAGGATTGCCCACCAAAGAAAACAGCGGCCAAGGACGCCGGCCTCGCACAGCTGCTGCCTACGCACTCTACGGGCAAGAGAGAAAGGAACCGGCAGAAGAAGCAGATCTGCCTCTGCGATGGGCACGTCTGAATTTCAGAACCCCGCCTGATAAATAAGAGCTGGGAGAGAGAACACTGGGCACAAACGACGCTCGCGTTAGTGGAAAGAGTAGCAAAGAAACACAGGGTCTGATGCATACTAATTCAGTCTGGGAACGCCAAGCCTCGTGCAGCTCAGTATCTGAACTTCAAAAGGAAAATATAATGCTTTTTGTTATGTACTTAGTCTGTGGCTTTGAGGGAAAATGCCTCCTTAGCCCCTGATATGTTTTATTGCCTTTATTACACTGTCCCTGGCCACAGATGCTGGCTTTCTTTTCATACCTGAAGTGGCAATAACATCCGTGCCATTTTCTCTCTCCTCCAGAATTTATGACCTGAGCCAGGCAGAATTCAACGAGCTCTATCGGAGCATGAGAAAATGGAGCGTAAGGAGGAAGAAAATGCTAGAGATGGTCAAAAATGGGGCTCAGGCATTTCAGCCCTGTTTTATCACCCGGGGCTGCATCAAGTGAATCTCTTTCTCTGGAGATACTTAAAGCAATTACATTTGTTCTATTTATTCTCCTGCAAAGGTTTGGAGATGAGTCAACAGAAAAATCTTCCAGGATGAAAAAAACTGAAACTTGAACCAGGCAATATCCCTGGACAATTTGTTCTGCAGTCAGAGGAGCATTCGCTTCCCTCGCTGCTCTCCATTTCTAACCCAAAATAAACCCCCAATACGGTACCAGTCACATCTGTAAATACAATCCTGTTCGTTCCTGCTTGCACGCTTAAGAAGCTATTTTGAGACCATACAGACATAGTTGTTTTCTAGAGTTCATTTCTGGTGAGAAAATTCCCCCAGGTCTTGTCAGAAACCCCCAAGTGAGAGCAGGAGCTCTCTGAAATCCTCAAACCAGCTCAGCCATGCACGGCGCGTGCATTAAAAGGAAAGAAAAACTCCACACACCTCTTTCAAAGACTTCTTCACCTCCACTAACGGATGCCAGTGCGCAATGGGCTTGCGTGGGTATGCCAGCATCTCATTCCAGTGGTCTCTGCCCAGTCCTTCAGCATTGACCCCCACACGGCAGACCCCAATGATCTCGTTATGACCCACTCTGAAGAACAATAGAAAAGCAAAGTGATCCCCTCCACGCTCTGCCAAAGAGATACTTCTGACCTGATGTTACCAAGTGCCACGGCGCTACTGACCGTGGGCTGTGGTATCAGCACGACGACTGTCGGAGCTTGTCTGCCGTTGTGCACGTGCAACCCCAGCCCTGCCATCGCCAGAAAGAATTCCAGCAACTTTAAAATGATTGGAAGTGTAGTTCGGTCTGGATACGGAATCCAGAAGAACGTGTGAAGTAGTGGTGAACAACGAGAGTAAGTACGGTTCATTAACGGGTAATTTATACAATAACCCATTTGTTTTCCACAGCAGGATCGCGGCTTGCAGGACAAGCAAACAGCGAAGGGTGCACAGTACCGGCTCAAGGTAATGCCATAAAGCAAAGGACAAGCTTTAACACACTTACTGCTCCAGCTCATGATTTCCCAAACCCATAAATAAAGGTTGGATGGGCTTTGGGCAACCTGATTTAGTGGGATGTCCCTGCCCATGGCAGGGAGTTGGAACTGGGTGATCTTTAAGGTCCCTTCCAACCCAAATTACTCTATGATTCTATGAAATATAAATGACATTTTAACAGTAAATCCCTGGAGGCAAATTGCTGCTGCAGAGCTGGGCGTACACACCGTGAGACCGACGGAAACGGCTACTGAGCAGGAAAACCTGCACCAAACAGGATGTTTTCCCCTCCTGCTTTCCAGAGCCTCCCACCTACCGATCATAATCCATGACAGAGATAAGCAGGCTGACTTGATCCATGTTCTCCGGGGGAATGTCAAAGATTATTGCTTCATTGTAGGTGGGATTAAGTGTGTTTTTCTTTATGGTGGTTTTCTTCTTTTTCAGTCTTCGCCCATCACAGAGCAAAGACACTTTGACATACGGATCTGGAGAAGAAGAGATAGGAAAAGGACGGAGGTTTATTTTGTTGCCATCACAACACAGAAACAACACTGTCAAAAGATGGGCTGTGGGCTCTCATGGGCCAAAGGCACCCTTCAAATTTTTTTTATGTAACACAGCATTTTGAGCCCCCAAACAGGCAGAAAGGGTTATTTTATGAGCTTTTTTTTATGTAACACAGCATTTTGAGACCCCAAACAGGCAGAAAGGGGTATTTTATGGGCATTTTTTTACGTAACGCAGCATTTTGAGACCCCAAACAGGCAGAAAGGGGTATTTTAAGGGCATTTTTTTACGTAACGCAGCATTTTGAGACCCCAAACAGGCAGAAAGGGGTATTTTATGGGCATTTTTTTACGTAACGCAGCATTTTGAGACCCCAAACAGGCAGAAAGGGGTATTTTAAGGGCATTTTTTTACGTAACACAGCATTTTGAGACCCCAAACAGGCAGAAAGGGGTATTTTATGGGCATTTTTTCATGTAACACAGCATTTTGAGACCCCGAACAGGCAGAAAAGGTTATTTTATGGGCACTTTTAAATGTAACACAGCATTTTGAGACCCCAAACAGGCAGAAAGGGGTATTTAAGGGCATTTTTTTTCTGCACTGCTACCAAAACCATCCAATTGCTGACATTCTGTGGCAGAGTTACAGTGAATAGGGGAATTTTAAAATCCATTTTCCCAATGCCAGAGAGCAGCCGAAAGAAAAGGTATTAGGATAGCTCTGCTTCGCCTTCTTTCCACTGGCTGATCACGGCAGAATGTGCTCAAGTTACAAACAGCTCCCGTCTGCTCTAACGGCTGCCCAGGCGATTGCAATGAATTTTCAAGTAACAGTAAACGTGCAGTGTATTATTGCAGAAACGCTGAGCTGGCATCCCCTGAAGTCTCAATTCTCAAACATTTCATATGGCATCAAGCTCCAACTGAGCAGGAATATTTTCTGCAAAGATTTTTTTTACTGTATTGTTACTGCCTTTTATACAAGTCATCAATGAAACCCGAATACTGTGATGCTGAGCTCTGAGAAAGAAACTCCTTTGTGTTGAAATCCAGAATTTATGGACGCTTAATTTCCAAGCTAAGTCTTCGGAACTCTGGACGCATACAGCGTTCGGGTGACTTTGCTCCTAATGTTTGAGTCCTGGTGCTGTACAGAGGGATACACTCTCACCTGGGATTTACCCATGCGGCCCAGGATCCTTTTGGGGTGAAATGATGGATTCAATTCTCTGATGGAAAACTCCCTACTCACAGAAATCTGCTGGAATCGGCATCTGCGACAGACCTGAAGTGTCCAACCCCGGAGAAGCATCAGAGCTCTGACTCTGCAAACCCTTCCGTGGGGATGGGAAAACACTGACAGGCTACTTGAATAGTATATTCCGGTCTATAATCACCCTCCCTGGGTTCACGCCCTCGGGAATGGGTTTAAAAGACAATTCTACTTTTAAAATTGTCTACTTGAAAGATGGAAAAAGCTTCGTTAGGTGTTTCAGTGACGCTACAGCCTTGATATAAGAGACCTCTGACCACTGAGGCTGCCCTGGGCGAGGAGGAAGAGGAGGGGAGTGTCCTTCTCAGCCAGTAGGCACCTACCTGAGTAACCAGTGATATCCATAGCTTTGAGATTCCGGCATTTAATGACTGTTAAGGTGAGGCGACCTGCAGTTGGCAAATAACAAAGGGAAAACATGATCTCTCCCAGGTCCACGCTTTCCTTTAAGGAAACAGAGAACACATTGCGTTGGAAATGTGCAAGGACCAGCCGAGCTGCCTCCCCCCTTCACCACGCCACTCGCACGGCACTCCCGCGGCTCTCCCGCCGGCACAGGCTTTTCACCCTTCTGCTGTTTTCAGGTGAATGACACTGCTTTACCCAGTGGTGCTGCACATATTTTCCACTGTATCCAAACATTATTTGGCCAAATATGAATACAGGGAATGCTACAGCCACAAGTCATCATTAAGGCTAATCTTCCATTGCCTCAATATGTGCTTCATATTGCAACACGACAGCTAACATGCTCCTCTTTTTCTGCTCCATTGCCTATGCAGAAGTGAAAGCCAACACCAAAAGAAGACTGTTACGAAAATTACATTGGTATCAACTTTAGTTTGGTGGTACAGTGAGGCTGTGAGAACCTCATGAGGTTCAACAAGGCCAAATGTAAGGTCCTGCTCCTGGGTTGGGGCAATCCCCATTTTCAGTACACGATGGGGGATGATGTGATTGAGAGCAGCACTGCAGAGAAGGACTTGGGGTACTGGAGGGTGAGAAGCTCAACATGAGCCAGCAATGTGTGCTCGCAGCCCAGAAACCAACTGTGTCCTGGGCTGCATCCGAAGCAGTGTGGTCAGCAGGGAGGGAGGGGATTCTGCCCCTCTGTTCCTCTCTTGTGAGACCTCATCTGGAATTCTGTGTCCAGTTCTGGAATCCTCAATGTAAGAAGGAGGTGGAGCTGTTGGAATGGGTCCAGAGGGCAAAGACGATTGGAGGGCTGGAGCATCTTCCCTACGAGGACAGGCTGAGAGAGTTGGGGTTGTTCAGCCTGGAGAAGAGAAGGCTCTGAGGAGATCTTATAGCGACCTTCCAGTACCTGAAGGGGATACAGGAAAGCTGGAGAGGGGCTGTTCATAAAGGCTGTGGGGACAGGACGAGGGGGAATGGGTACAAACTGGAGAGGGGCAGATTTAGACTGGACATAAGGACGAATTTCTTCACTGTGAGAGCAGTGAGACACTGGCCCAGGTTGCCCAGGGAAGCTGTGGCTGCCCCATCCCTGGAGGTGTTCAAGGCCAGGTTGGATGGGCCTTGGGCAGCCCCTGATCCAGTGGGAGGTGTCCCTGCCCATGGCAGAGGGGTTGGAACTGGATGATCTTTAAGGTCCCTTCCAACCCAAACTATTCTATGATTCTACAGTACGCATCTTCCCATGCCACGTGTGTGACACTAACATCTATTTCCTCCAACGGAGAAGCGCCCAGAGTGAGAGCACTGAAAGGTGAGCCCGTATCACCCAGCAGAGCCGTGACTCTGCTTGTTCACCGCAACGAATGTGATGAGGTCCTGCCCAGAGCATCCACTGCCAGCGGCTCGGTAATAGAGGCTCTGTTGGTGCCTAATATTTTGGCAGAGAGTGGTGATGGCTCAGAGTAACAGGACGATTTTCCCTGGAGTTGAGGGTGAATTACCCGATAGTTAGAGGCTGGGGGTGATTGCTTTAACACAGAAGAGAACCAGCAAGGGCTCCATTGAGCACCAATTGAGCTTTTAGGTTGTGAGCTGCTCACTATCGGACACCAGCCCCTTGGAGATGCCTTCAAAGAGCTGACAAATGCAGTATGAGGAACGTATATTGATGTATATAAATAGTGAATTATCCAGCAGGTGGCACTCGGAAACGTTTGGTAGTTTCTAGATTGCATAGAGGCAAGTACAATTTATTCATTAGTGCCCTGTAAAACAACTTTTACGCACAGTTCTCAGCACCTCTTTACCTACTATGCCTCTTAAGACCGCCATTCCCTCACTGCCTTGCTCATGGGAACTCAGGAAAGAAAAACAACCAAACCAAAAGCGGTATTTGAACTAGAAAGCTGAAGTCAGCAGAAAGATTTCCATAAATGAATTTAAAAAAAAAAAAAAAAATCTTATTTTATACATACAGATCCCACATCTGTAGAGCAAAAAAACTCATTTATTTTTGGAAACAGAGTGTTTGATTCATTTCAATGTGACATAATGATCTGCTGAAAAGAAATTTTAGCTGCTAGTAGTAGAGCGATGGAACTAAAAAGACAAGTAAATGCATTAGGCACTTAAAGCTTTGTTAAGTGTTAGGAGAATAGATCTTGTTGATGGATGAGATTTTTGCCAAATGATTTCCTTGTCCTTCTCCGGTAAGGCAAAGATTAGTTATTTATTCCACTTAGATGTGCAGAATACTAATGAACATGATAGAAAAGTCTTGATTCTTGACAAGACTACACTTGACTAGCAAATGAATTGAAAAATTTCTCAGGCATAGAGTATACAACAGAAGCAGCGGCAGCCGGATGTTTTCTGGACAGAGCGATGTACGACGAGATGAGTCAACATCTCAACAAACGTTGCCTCAAAAGGTGCTATTTGCAGGTAAATAAGAGTTTAATACTCTTACCCTCTCTGATCTCTTCCTTGCCTTAATGAATGCTCAGCACCCTGAACACCTTCGCTTCCAATGCGACCAAACGCTCTCGAGTCGCGGCCTCGCTGCCAAACACAGAAACACTGACTGAGTTGGGACTCCTCGATGTGTCTACTGGGACCTAAAGTTGTTGCCTCACAAAGTACTACTAAAGGTACCTCATTAAGGTACCAGAACCATTTTCATCACACTCAAAAGAGCTTTTAGAGCCCCTACAGCTTCTCACTCTTTCCTGCCTTTCAGCTTGGCTATCACGGGTGCCCCCGACTTGGGTGGCTGCCCTGGAGGAAGAGCAGCGACGGACACCAGCATTGAGCACTCAGAGGTATTCTTCCTCTTTTAAGACGGATTGCTTTACACGCCAAGAACCTGAATAAATAACTCTGTGCTGAGGAGGCACCTCCTGAGTGGATGGAACTTGCTGCAAACTCTTCCACCACATCAAAACTAAGCTCCAGGACTGGGGTTGTCCCTTTTTGCTTAAGTGACTTCAGCTCCAGTCACACACCGCATCTACCAGTCGTAGCTACAGACTTTACAAACAATAGAAAAGCATTTAAAATAAATATTCGGATATTGTTTCTAGAAGTGGTTGTTCTATTTCCAAAGAAATGAGCACCTGGCTGCGCTGGACACCATCTCTGTGGCACAGTGCAACAGCCATCGGCATCCAGGTGACACCCTGGGCTGGGTCTATTCTTTCATATGTTCTGTGCTCTGTGTTAGTTTGGGAGGGATGTAGGCAGAAAACCTTGGATGCTGATATTACAAGAGAGCAAACCTATACGAGGTCACAGGAGCACCTTCTGGGCATCATCTCATCTTCTATTCCTCTCCTAGATCTGAGAGGACATGTTCATGGTATAAAACTAACATAAATTGTTCTTTGACCTCATTGTATTAGGTCAAGAGATTTTTCTTTGCATCCATAAATACAGGAGAGTAAAACGTGTCCTGTGTGCACATTATTTTCTTGCAGATTATAGACGTTGGGACATTTCCAAAATTCCTATCAATACCTCCAAGGAAATAATGGAAGCTTTGAATCAATAACCTCTGCAGGCTTGAAACCAAAAATGTTTCACTGATCTGCAAGCTGTACAATCATTAATTAAGTAGCTGAGTGCTAGTTATTTGAATAGCTCATATCATTGCTTAAGTGCATTCCTATCTCCTCACCCACACGATTGATCTAATGTATTATTAGTCGCCCAGAGCTTTCCATGGGTATTATGAAAACTGTATATATCCTTCTCATTTTTGATTAAACAGAGATGTCCTTGGGTGTGTTACAACTGGCTGAGATGTACCAATATTGGCTTATTCCCAAAGAATGGCACAGAGAGGACGAGGGGATGGAGCCAAATGCGGCACTCGATGTTTCTCTGGGAGCTCTGCAAGTCTGGTACACAACGTGTCTTGGACATGGTGATGGCTCTGAAGCTGGCAGAAGGGTAGATGCCTCCAAGAGGCATCACAGGTGTGATGCACCTCGTTCCTCTCCTAGCAGCCCTTTGGTAGGCAAACGATGTGCCTGATGCCAGCATTTTACCTTTCATTACTGTCCATTAAACACAGCAGACTTGGCTATTCGTGGATTGAAAGCCAAGAGCTGTATCACCCTGCTAACTAATACCGTTGACTTTTGTGGTTGATCCCTCCCACCTCACTCACGGGCGAGATGCTCCAACGGCAGCTCTCGACACGCTCCCAGCAATGCCCCAGCGTACCCGACAGGCATCGGATTGATCTCAACGCCCTTAGACAGGCACGGCAAAAGCTGTATGCCATAGAAGCACGATGGTCACTCTCTGCGCCCCACCAGGGCTGGTACTAGCCTGAGATCTACCTCCTACGGCCAACACGCCTCATGCACACGGCATCCCCCTCTGTGCCCCGGGAACTGAGCTCCTGCGCCAGGTCCCAGCTACAGGACACAGAGCTACGCACATACTTTCTGAGTGCAATAGCCTGGCCACCCCGTGTGCAACGGCTGTAGGTCTTCAGGGCTGATGGTACGAGATCACAAACCCACCAGCCGGCAGCTGGGCAGGATTTAGCCCTTTAAAGCCAAAAAGAGAATCCCAGCCTGCCCTGCCCTGGAGCCACTCGCCATGCACTCAGTACCTTCCTTCTCTACACACAGGTACCACCCATCACACCACGGCACCGTGCTGCAAACGCTTCCAGGGACAACTCTCCACAGCAGATACTCACCGTCGTTGCGTACTGAATGTCCTTCCAGATGGAAGTCTCCCGGGAAAGGTCTGAGGCCTCAAACAGGTTCTCCAAGATCACTTCTCCTATCATGTCATGCCTGGAGAACCTGTCGAAGTCAAAGACGCTCAGGTGGAGCTTCCTGCTTGCCAGCTCCTCATGGGGCACAGGGAAGTGGAAGGACTCATCAAAGGTGGGATTCAGAGTCTTCCTGTGGACTCGCGTCTGGAACTTGCGCTTTCTGTCAGGCAGGAGGTAGATCTTCACATAGGGATCTGAGCTGCCGCAGAAGTCTTTGGCTGGCAAGTCAAAAGCCCTGAGAATTCGGACGGTCAGTGTCTCGTTCTCGTAGTCGTACTTGAGGGTGAAGTTAATTTTCCCACAAGTCTTTTCTGCCTCTTTTTTGGGGTCCTCAGAGTCAACAGATTTTTGCTTATAGAGTTCGGGCTTAATGCGACCGATGCTGGTTGGCTGCTCAGCCACAGCCGGTGGGTCCATACCGTAGTCCATGCTGGATACGTGCATTTGCCGAGGAAGGTGCCTTTTGAAGGAGATGTGCCTGTGGGAGGAAGACACAACAACATGCTTTTCCAGGGATATTTGTCTACTTTTTCTTCCTGGACTACTAACACTAGGAAAGCATAAGAATGGGTGCAATAGGTGCTCCTGACCTCTGTACAGAAACCATCTACGTTATGGTCATGACCACTGAAGGGAACAACTCCAGTGGTCAAAGGAACCAACGCAGCAAATTTCCTAACTTTCAGAGTATTTGCTGCAAGCTACATTTCCTCACCTCTTACACAACTAAGAGCCCGCAGCTCATTATACGAGAGCAAACAGCTCCTTAACCAAGCCACAGACGCTCCAGCAGGGAGACTCTTTCCCACCCTTAGTCCTTACAGTTCCAACACATTGGCACTAAGCTTCCCTCAGGCAAAAAAAACTTCTAAAGCAAGAGAACCATGCCTGGCTCAGAACATCAGGCTCTGTTCTGGGTATTGCTGCTTATAAATTCTCCTGCAGGCTCTCATCAAAAGCCGATAGGTAATTCTGGACAGGGAGGAATCATCTGGACGCTGTCTCTTGCCTTGAGCTCCCCGTCAGCACGAGGGAATCTGCGTGTAAGCAAAGCCTTATCTAAGCAAAGCATGAAAGATTTCTGTGGACTCAGGGCATTATTTCAGATTATCTGGTGTTTACAAAAGCAGCGTATGGAGTTATTTAACCACACTAAGAACTTGTACGGCCAGAGCATCAGCTTTCAGTGGCACGCAGTGCTCAGAGACCTCACTTCTCCTTGGCGGATTCCTCAAAGGCGTTTTGGCCTGGGCTGAGCTGAGCCGTGAGTCAGAGATCGCAGCCTGCGAGGCTGTTCCCCAGCAGCCCCAGCCCTGGCTGCCAGCCTGGACCTCACGCTGGGCTCTTCTGCTTGAGAAAGTGGGTGTGAAACCTTCCCGCATACAACCAAGTCCCACCGTGTTTGTCCCGATTCAGTCTGGCCAAGCTTTAGTTTCCTCCTCCGCTGGAAAGGTGTGATAAAAGCAGGATGAGTGCGTGTATAACAGCAGTGCGGTTAAACGAAAGAGCCTGTGGCACAATTGCAGGCAGCATCGGGTTGATTTTAACCCCGTCTTCCAACACAACGCCGTGATCGGTGCCTCATGAATTCTGCAACACGCAGCCAGTTTCCGAGCAATGTCTGTTTTGGCAGTCGCGCTCTCGCACACATCGTGGGGATGGCCAACAAAGCAGGCAGAAGTGCTGGGGCACAGCCAGGACCCCACGATCACCCTTTCCTGTCCTAATTTCACAGCCTTCTGTGTCGAGGAAGAGGTACCGTATTTCTCAGTAGAGGAGAAAAGGTATCCCAAGGTCTGTACAGCCTTACCCGGATTTACCGAGCGTGCCGTTGGCGTCTCAACGCTCACAGAGCTCAGCACTGAGCGCAGCTGGTTCTGAGCGTGTGCATCGAGCAGCACGTCAATTCTGCCTGTCTAATTGATTCTGCTAGGAGCCACGACGACGAGAGGGAGCAAAAAGGTCTGATTCTGCCTGACAGCATACCATCACGGATACTTTGGCCTGCTTCTCATGTTGGAACAAAATGAAAGTGGCCGGGGCACACTGATGGCTTGACACAATGAGGTCAAGCCACAGTAGCAGGGCTCCGGTCCTTGATGGTTTTTAAAGGGCCCACGGGAAGCCAGGCTGATCACCTTAATTGGTCAACGGCCGGTCTTTGGGAAGTAATCCAGCAGGTAGGTGGAAGAACTCTCTTTATCTTGAAGGTATCTGAGACTAAGGCTCCACTAACAGCTTCTCCCACTCTGCCCGCCACCCCAAGGCACAGCATCCCCGCGGTATGCCTCATTCCGCTCACCTCGTGGAAGACGCAGGCTCCGTCGTTTGCCTCTGGATTCGTGTGCGCCTCATGATGTGGTCTTTCATGGACATCTGGACCTCCGCCGGGATGTCTGGTGATGTGTGGCTGATCTTCACCGCTGCCTCCAGGAAGCTGAGGGCACCCGTGTCCTTGCGCTTGTCTGCCATGGTGTCCTTACCGCAGTCTGCCTCACTCTGGGGGACGGCCAGGTGAGAAGAAACAGCCTTGTTCCTCCAGGGAACCCAACACAGCTTCCAAAAGAGAAAGAGAAAAACTGCCACCAGGGCCAGTCCACACGCAATAACTATCACAGCAAGGAGGCTGACGGAGAGCTCTACAGGGGAGAGAAGGCACAGAAACAGGGAGAAATGGGAAAGGAGAAAAGGGAAGAAGGGAAAGAGAGTGAGAAAACCATACGTAAAGGGAAGAAATGGTAAAATATTACTTGTATTGTGACTGGAGGAGAGCTCTTTGCAGGTTCTGCAAGATAGAACCAAACCCAACCGAACATCCGCTGATGGATTTGGGACAGCTTCCTAACCTCGACACGACTGGGGAGAAATGGGCCTCTCCAGATGCCAGAGCTACGAATTTCATACCGTGAGGCTTAGATTGCCTATAAAATTTCATCCTTGCTTTATTATTTTGTGGCACTGGCAAACTGCGGAGCCTGAAACCAAGGCAAATTACGGAATTGAATGACAGAAACATGCTCCAGCGCAGAAACTGCCTTTTTGCCTCATACCACAGGTGCTCAGACACTGTATTAAAAAAAAAATATCTCTACCATCATCTTGGGAGCAGATTGCTGTAGTACAATCAACGCTCGCATCTCGTCCAGATGTGCCCACAGCGAATAAAAAACAAAAAACAATACAAAAAAAAAGCAGCCAACAAAACCCACTCACAAGCTGCTGATGCGGTGAAACCAAACATAGAAGGAGGCTGCAGAGAAAGTGCTACGCGTTCCTCCTTACTCTGAATAGCACAGATGCTGCGTATGTTCTCTTACTCTCTGAGTCACTTTTACCTCATACACTATGGATGTCATCATTTCAATCTTTCAAAACCTGGAGACGAAAGGGGTTCCATACCTAAGGCTGAAGAATCGGAGAAAAAGAAGATACACACTGATATAAATATGATCTCGGCTGTGTAATGAGTCACAGCGCTTTCAAAAGAGAAAAATGTTGGCTAATTTTAGTTTCTTTCTCCCAGCGTATTAATTCCCAAGTTCCTACCCAAGCCAGAATTGCAACGGTTCAGAATCACAAAGAATCCCACTCTTTCCTCTCACTTCTGTTTATAAACATTGCACCATAAATGTTGAGGTATGAAGCAGTAGGAACTCAATTTGCCGTCAGGGGGTTGTGTTTCTGAACCAACCAGTCCCAGCTGAAATGAACCCCTGGGAGAATAACGAGGCTCTCATAAACCAAAGTGAAGGGAGGCAAAGATTAAGACCAGAATTCACAGCCAAAAGTTGAAAGTTCCAGTTTTGGCTGTGGGAGGTGACAGCACCTCGTTAGATCCTGTCTGAAGGGATGTAAGGCAAAAAAGCTCCTCCCCTGCAGGAGCTCTAAGAAATGTGAGACTCGCTCAAAAGCTGCATTTAAAACCATCTCCCACAAAATCCACCCTTAGCAGTCAGTTTAGCTCTTGGAAGATAAACAGGGAAACTCATATCGGTGCTTCATCATAGCTTACTATCAAATGTGATCGCTGGCATATGCTTTACCTTGAGTAGAAGCCATAAGAAGACCTTCTGCTTATATATATAGTTTATTTATATGCTTATATAGTCTATTTTTGTGCAGCTGTGATAAGACCTGATGTGTAAGGCTGAGAAAAATCTATGAAATATGAGGATAGATTAGATTTTTATCTTGGAAAAACAGCTGGATTTAAAAAGAAAAAGAAGAAAACAACCAAAAACCAAACCCACTCCAACCCCCACTGATGAACCGTAAGAACAAAGTATTCAGGAATCTGTATATATCACCAGACTTTGCTCTCTGGGAATAGAATGGCTACTATATATTTCAGATTTTTTGCATCACTTCCTATAAGTGAAATCTCTTAAGGAAGCACCAGACACAGGATGTGACATCTACACTGGGACAATGCAGCTCAGCTGAACCCCTGGGAAACCATCGGTCGTTTCGTGAAATCCCGAAGGAAATGCACTCTTTCTCCACAGGAGAAAGAAAGGACTGGCTTAGCAAATCCCACAAAAGCCGGAGGCAAAGCTTCTGACTGCCCACAGGTTCTTTGATTCCAAAGGATAGGCTGGAAGCTGCCAGCAGGCGCAGATGGAGAGAAGTAATGCCATCCAGAAGTTTTTGCAACTTCTCCTCTCCTTCACCAGCTTTCTGTACAGGTCAGAACATACCATTTATTTTCTGCTGGAGCTCCCAGGTGGAAACACAGATCAGCGCTGGGGTGAATAAATAGGACCTGTCTTATTCAATAATAAATAGGATTGTACAAGTCAGCGGCAGAGGTCCCTTAGAGAGTTGGCTAAATATGTTCTTGCCAAAGCAGAGAGCACAGAGGCATCGCTTTCCTATCCTTTAAGTCTTGGGACTGTGCCCAGGAAACTCAGTGTCAAACAGTTCAATAAGAAAACTTAAGGACTTGGAATTCTTGCAAATATATTGATGCAGTTACAAAGGAAATATTTGCAATGCAGAATCTGTCACGGCTGAGAGCTCTTATGTGACAGACAAGTGTCTGTGAGGATACTTCTGCCCGTTCCAAGGAGTCATACAGCGTGCGTGACACCGCTATCCCACCAGGCTCATTACTGGAAAACATCAGAACTAATCGGTTATCCCTTCTGAAAACCTGTTGCCAGCCTGAGAAAGATCTTCGTTCACGTCGCTCCTTGCTGAGCTGGCATTCATAACGTATTTGACAGGATTCACGGATACTTTCATGCATGACCTCCCACTCTTCCCTCTGACAGCTCACATAAAACGCCAGTAGAAGGGATCAGGATTTTACAGACATTTCTGAAGCATCTGCCTGGGAAGAATATCAGTTTGTCTGAAGATGACATTGAATTGGCCAAGACTTTTTCGTGACTTATTAAGCTTAAATATCAGTTGGACAGAGTTGACCTTAATTGATTTAATGAGCTTTCTCTTTTGAATTTGAAAATACCAGTTACTTTTAAAACATATTTAGTATTCAAAATGTTATGCTCTAGAAGTCCTTTAACCTTAAAGAAACTGGAAAAAACGAGATAATTCTTTGTCTCACAGAAAAGGCTCCAGGACCAGAGGTTGGTTGGGCATTCCTGGCATGGATGGAGGTCAGGTTGGTTCCCCTAAAACTTCTGCGATGACAGACAGACCAAAAGGATGTCTCAGCCCAGGGGAAAGATGAGCTCCTCTGTTTGTGTTGTCTCAGCCTGCTCAAGGCTTCCAGAGCAGAAGGTAATGAGGGATGCGCCTGTGTCCAGCAGTCGGGAACGGCTCTGTCTAAGATAGAACAGCACTGGAACAGCTCAGCCTCTGCTCTACCGACTGTTCCCGCGCCACAGCCAGCTCGCTGGAGCCCCTGACCGCTCAGAAGCAGAGAATCATAGAATCTCCAGGTTGGAAAAGACCTCTTGGATCATCAAGTCCAACCATTCCTACCTGCCATTAAACCATGTCCCTGAGCACCTCGTCTACCCGTCTTTTAACTACCTCCAGGGATGGGGACTGAGGTGGATCACTGAGAAATGGCCCATCTGAGGAAAAACTTCACAAGAACTATGTTTCTGGTCTATTCTCCTCTAAGAAAACAGCAGTGAGTCGTGTGTTGTGTTGCCCGGCAAGCAGGGCTGCAGGAGTACAGAGCGGTTCCAGGCATTCCTCACCCTGGTCTCATCCAACTCGGTGCTTGTACCTCACCCCTGCTGAGGTCCCTCGAGAGCCACAGGAGGAATTGTCATGTCGGAAGATGGGTTTTATGATAGCTTGTAATCAAAAAGATCAAGCTTAAAAGGAGGAGATGGCAAATACACATCAACACGGCTGTTTTCCAGTCTCGCTATCCCCTGGGATCAAGAGCTGCTTCCCAGAGGAACCCTTGGCTGGAAACTGCTTTGGGCTACACAGCAGCGATGACAAAGCTCTTGCATGACTAACAAGGAGGGAAGGGACAACAGGCAGCAGGAAAGACATGAACATGAACATTTACCTGCATGAGCTGACAGGCTTAGGATAAGTCACCAAACTGTTATTTACCCAGTGGGGCAGAGACAGCTCCTTCAGGGATGCTCTGCCTCACTTACGGAGGTCTTTTTGAGGCAGAGGTTTAGCAGTCCTGGTTCTTTGCTGAAAGCAGAGACCTTCACTAAAAGCATTTCCATACCAAAAGAACTAAGGAAAGGTTCCTCTTGGCCAGGAATGAGCTTTTGACAGCTTGTGCCACAGATTTCCCACCAGAGCAGGTGACTGAGAGAGAAAAAGAGCTTTCTAAACCAGAAAGTCACACTCCTCCAGGACAGACACGAGTACACCCGCGGGAAGGCCCATGGATCATGGGCTTTGCTCTGCTTTCTCTTAGTGAGCAGAAGAAAGCAAAGCAGTGCCTGGGAGGCCAATGATAAATGATCATTTATCACCATCTCTGCAGTAGGAGGTAGTGTTAAACATCAAAACTGAGTCAACAGAGATGCTGATCTCCCCACCCTGCAGCTCACCATAAGAGAAAATAATGAATCCAAGTCTTCAGAGACAGCACAAAGAGCTTAGACCGACTCATTACAAAAACAACGCTTTGCTTTGAGGAGCAGTTATGTATCTCTGGAAGAGATGGGATGAGGACAGGGGAAAGCTGGCTGGGTGACGCAGCGACTGCATGGCCCAGGACTGTCCCTCGCCTGTGGTGAAGGGCAGCACTGTGCTCCTGGAGCCACCAGGAGCAGCAGCAAGACCAGCACAGCAAGGGGGGCCATGCATGGAAACCCCACATCAGAGGCAACGGAGACAAGCTGAGAGACCAGATCATAGTCAAACATTTAAACACAAACAAGTTTCATGATCATGAATATTCGGTGGAAGACTCAGGCGGTGACTTGTTCTTTGACAGAACAACTTCACTGCGGAAAAGACCTGAAGCCAACAGCAAGCGATGAGGATGCCAAGAGCACAAAGGAAACAGGCTGAAACCTATCAAACTTACGAGAAAATGATCTCATTTCTCTTTTGACTTGGCTTCTTGGTTTGTATCGCGTTTGCAACATCTAAAAACCTTGCTATCGAGTCTTATCACAGAGCTCACAGAATGGTTCAAGCTATCAAACTTCTGAGGAGGTGACTACTTTCTTCTGCCTTTCAGACAAGAGAAGAGATGGCCCTGGGCAGGACAAAGGGACAGTTCAAAACTGTAATACTAAGAGCAAATTTGCGACAGGTGTTTCATTTCTTGGTTATTCCAGCTCCTCCCTGGCCCAGTACTTGGACACCAGCTCATCAGTACAATTACCCAGTTTGTTTCTTCTTGGATGGGAACTAATTAAGAGAATACGGCAGACCCGCCTCTCAGCTTTTTGTCCCTGATCACTTCATAATACTCAAACTTAATTACCAAACGGGATAATTAGCGAAGTCCAAACACAAAACGATTAATAATATGACAAAGCCATGGTTACAACAGTCTATTAACTGCAAGACAATACTGGTCTAATTATGGCAACATTGGCTTTTATTACAGTAAAGCAGCTTGTGCTGTCATTAAGGAGATTCATGGAAAGCTCCGAGTTTAGTGTGAAGAGTTATATTTAATATCTTGAAGATGTAACTTAGCTTTCCTTCCACACACTCCCCACAGAGAAAACAAAACATGTTTGAACGCTCCCTCGGCTCTCCAGTGTCTATTAGTCATTCCAGCTACCTGTTGGATCTAAACAAAGTTTGAATACCACGAGGAGAAGGTCAAGGGGGCTGAAAATATCTCTAGGCTGGGGGCCAGGCGCATGCTGGAGGAGCTCAGGACCTGTGCCACCAACCTCGTGGGGCCCTTCTCGCAGCCCCTCAGCGCCTGTGGGAGGATGGATGTGTTTCCGCAAGCTCTGGCACATCCTCAGCATGAGGACACTCGGACTGGACTTTCTGCTGAGGTTGGGGATCAGCAGTGCTGCCACCACAGCACGTTTGGTCCCACCGCTCCATCATCACGCACAGACCCAGGCAAAGCCTCTGGCCGGATCATTCCAAGAACAAATGGACATCTTCCCCATGAGAGGTTCTGACTGCTACGTTTTCCAGTGGCCAATGGGAAATCCTAGCATCGGGGAGAGCTCCGATTTATTTCCCACTGCGTTTCTTTCAGCTGAAGAAGCAGATCCCAGATATTCGAGACCAAATTGGAGCACGTAATGTCTTGCCACAACAAATGCTCCTGGAAGAGTGGTTACCGGAGACGGCCGAGCCCAGAGGGAGGAGGTGGTCATGGACCTTAACCTCGCTTGTACTGGCTGTGTGACTGCTTTTCCAGGGTCCATTGACCATTGCCCACAGCACATCAGGAGATATTTCCAGGTTTCTCTGTCCATTTTTGCTACATTTTTCTATTGCAACAGTGCTTGGGAGAATATATTGTTCTATTTCTGTAAGGCTTTGTAGAGATCACGCATTCAAATGATGGATTGCTGCGAGCGTTATTGCTGGAGGAGAAGACAGGCACCTCTGGGGCTGCAAAAGACCATGTGAGGCACCCACCAACCGCTGATCTAATTTTCTCTCAATTGAGAAGCGTCAGCAATGTAAGTCTGATTAGCTGAGGGGTGCAAATTGAGCATGAGAAAGTGGTGAATCTCTGGTGTCTGGGGCGGAGGCAGAGGGGAGCACAGGACAACAGCAGGGGAAAAAGAAGAGGTTTCCATGAAATCCTTGTTATGGACGTGTTTATTCAGCAACGCCGTTCAGCTTTCAAGTTTTACAAAGGAAGGAGCGGGGACTGGATGAAACAGAACCTATACGTTAAACCAACGCAGCAGCACAGCACCGCCGCAGCCAAAACCAAAACACAAGGCACGGAAGAGAATTTGGAACAAAACCTGCAAGGTACCACACAGCTCAGCAGTAAAGCAGAGAACTTTGCAACAGGAATTCTGACAAGGAAATTGGCTGCCTTATAAACCATGAAATGCTGCCTTGGACGAGAGGTGAGCTGCAACGCCGCAGCGTGTGGTTCTCAGCCAGCACCTTATCTCCTCCTAAAGCACAAGAAGGATGTTGAGGCTCTGGAGTGTGTCCAGAGAAGAGCAACGAAGCTGGTGAGGGGCTGGAGAACGTCTGACGAGGAGCGGCTGAGAGAGCCTTGAGAAGAGGAGGCTGAGGGGAGACCTTATTGCTCTCTACAACTGCCTGAAAGGAGGGTGTGGAGAGGAGGGAGCTGGGCTCTTCTCCCAGGTGACAGGGGACAGGACAAGGGGGAATGGCCTCAAGCTCCACCAGGGGAGGTTCAGGTTGGATATCAGAAAAAAATTCTTCACAGTAAGAGTCATCGGCACTGGAACAGCTGCCCAGGGAGGGGGTGGAGTCGCTTTCCCTGGAGGTGTGGATGAAGGAACGGGTGGATGAAGTGCTCAGGGACATGGTTTAGGGAGTGATAGGAATGGTTGGACTCAATGATCCAATGGGTCTTTTCCAACCTGGTGATTCTGTGAAGCATGCCACAGCTGTGGGAATGGACGCAGCGAAAATGATAAGGATCAGAGCATCCCTGTCACCCAGCACGGCTTTAGTTTGCGTATCAGTGAGCAGCTCTGTGCAACAGAGCCCGCAGCTAAGTGGACACCGGGGTCTGCAGAGAGAGTGGCTGCAAGAGCGAAGCCTTTCAAGCCCATTCCGTAATTGCTCCTGTTTGCTGGGAGGGTGTCCAGCGTGCCGGTCCTCTACTGTCTTTATGGCCACATCTTCAGGCCTACTCCCCACCATTCAGTTGCCACCTGAAACTTCAGCAACTCTTCTTGATTTACTGTCTGTGCTCTCTAGGCAGCTATGAGCTCCAGGGATAGGAGGTGAAATATTCCCGAGCTAGACGAGTCATTAGCAGCTGTCCCTTCCAAAGCCAAACTGCAGTCACTTTGCTTTCACAAGGAACCTCGCAGCGCAGGAGCCGGGAGCATTGGGAAGCACTGCAGCAGGAGCTGCTGCTCAAACAGGATCAGAGAGAGACGTGGGTCATTAGGCAGCAGAAAATATTTCATCAGGTTCTCAGCAGATGCTGAAGGACCAGGTTGGAAAACAATTGTGGACAACTGAGCAGAGCCTCCGCCATCCCTCAGACGTTATCTCATGCTGTGGGTGGTGATATGGGCTGGAGGGCAGCGCCCGCACAGCTGCAAGTCAGACAGATGGAGTCGAGAGCAGCTGAGATCTATCACCTGGGGGTCCACAGGTCCTGATCCTCAGACCCTCCGAACCGCTCCTGTGCAACCCAAGCAACAGGAGCAAGCACCAGCTCACACTTATGGCTCTATCTGCTCCTGCTGACACCCTGCTCGGAGCCGCGGGCGCTTGGCTGCTCAAGGGCGCAGGAGCATCGCGCAGCCGAGGGCAGCGGCTCACCCTTAGAGCACGCGTGAGCGGAAAAAGAAGCCACAGAAATATTTGGTACCACGACCAGTTCAGAAAGAAACGAATCAAGGTGTCTTTGTAGCTTGGAAATGTAAGTAAAAAAATCACTCTCAGGTGTTCAGTGCTACACAATGGTAGGAAATACCCGGAGAAACACTGCGAGCTCTTTATACTGCGCACGCTGCCATGACCCGGTATGCTTTACAGAGCTTCTCTTGGTGAAGACAAGCAGCAGTTCCAGCTGCTTTTTGCTGTGGAGCCCACCTAAATCTTGTTTTGTTACTCTATGTCAGCTGCAAGCAGTTCCACAGAAGACAGGGCAAGAAAAGTGAATGGAAAACACCCGGAAATCAGGAAGAACTTTCCCAAAAGCTTTTACAGAACGCTTTCACTCTCGGTTCAACAAATTTTGCTCGATGGCAAACTCCCCTCTCGAACCAAGAGAGGGGTGGAAATCCTTGGGAGATCGACATTGCCAGTGCTCTGAGAGGAGACACTCACGCGGTCTCTGAAATGGAAGCTCTGCAAACTCAGCGTCTTTCCAGCATGAAGCTAACAGGAGACTCACCCTGTTTACTTGCTTTCTCAGTCCTTGGGCACCGAGTCTCACACTATCAGCTCCCAGCAGCTTCCTCTTGCCAGCACGGGCTCCGCAGGAACCCAGACAAGCCGCCCCGTCTCCCGTGCGCACACAGCTATGGAAAGGATTACAGGAAGGCAGAGACACTCACACTCACACCGGTTACGCCAAAGTTCCAGTTAGACAGGAGAAAACTTCTTAAAAATTAATTTGCTGCTACCACAGGGTTCCTGCCATGGAAGAGCTTATTGGAATGCAAAATATAAGCTTCAAAGGGAAGGATGAATCAGAAGTTATTTTGAGAGTAATTATATAAGATTATAAAACGCAAACCATCTCATTATTGCACGTTAAGTGAGAAGACAACTCGCTTCATCAGGAGACCTTGCAGGGATCCAGGCTTCCAAGCGATGATGAGCGATGGTCCAAACAGCAACCTCATAGCTCCCATCCAAACAAAACTTCCTTCATTAAGGCCTTTTTTTTCAGCGCTTACTCTAATTCTTTAGGGGATGTGATTCTGTATCTGGGAGAGTAACCAGAACATGAGACATGGACAACCTCATGCAAAGGCTTGTTCCTTTAACAGTTGTGTAATTTCTTGTCCTGAAAACCAGCCATCAGCTCGCTAGTGACAGCACTCGCAAATCCCCAGACTTTATAAAACTCCTGCTCGTATTCTAATTAAGGAGAAAATAGTTAAACAATAAATTTGCATGTGGAATAAAGTACTATTCCAGCAACTCTGGGCAGAGCTACGAGGAGCAGCCTGGATGTGGGCAATGCCAGCAAACCCAACTCGGTTTCCCTGCGCTGCAACGGAGGCGGTGGCCGCTCATCGCTGCAAGGGGCAGAGGTCTCTCACCCCTTGAGCTGTTACCGGCCTTGTGCACAGCCTGAGAGAAGAGAAATGCTTTTATTTTTGCTTAGGTATCCAGGCTACAGCTGCAGCTCCTGCTCTGTCTTGGCTTGGAGGAATCGGGAGGGCCGTGATCCGCTCGGTCCCTCGGAGAGAGCAACTCTGGTCCCTTGGGAGCGACCCTCACACCTGATGGGTTGACGGAGCGGGTGAGACAAGCGCATTAAACAGAGAAAAGGTGGGGAAAATAGAGGCTGTCATACCCTTTGCTGCCTGGCATTTCTCAGCTTAAGGTTTGACACTTTTATCCCCTGGGAAGAGGCGGTAAATGGACGCAGATGCAGGAGAGGGAGAGGCATCATCTCCAGGGTGAGCGTGAAAAAGCAGAAGAAAACCTGAACGGAATAATTCAGAGGGAAACATCAAAGGTGATGTTCAAGTGCAGAGCCAACACAAAGGTACTTTAGGCACATGTATGTACATATAATTGAAAAAGAACAAATAAACACCTTACGGATGGAAATGCACAACACACCAAACAAAGGATAGTGATGCAAGAGGAGACCTCGGTAGCCCAGAGCTTGTGCTTTGCTCACCGAAACGGAATGGAGAAAGATTTAATTGCCAAAAATAATGAAAAGCAAAGGATCGAGAAGAGCTGATGAGGAAAAGGCATCTGCTACAGTCAGAAGCCCTCATGATATCAGGGTCTGGGCAGCCACGATGTAACTATGAAACCCCACCCAACCCCAATAAGAGCTCAGCAAAAGCCCTGCTAAGCCGTAATATCAAACATGAGAGAGAGAGATTGCCGCAGGAACAGTTGAATTGCCATGGCAAGATGTTCTCAGCCCTTCGTTCACTTAGACCACAGCAAACACAACGCCAAGAGGGCTGCAAAAGCCTTAAGGAGCCTCCGCTGAGCTGCGCTTTGGACCACGTCAACAGGCAGAACGCTCTGCATCTCATGTGCACTCGCACGGTGCCAAACGGCCCCGCTGAAGGGGCTGCACCCTCTGCCACGCAGAGACTTCTCTTTCTGAGCACAGCGGGTCCAACAGCCCTGTGCCAACATCCTTTCCTAGGTTACGTGTTAAAGGAGACAGCCCAAAAGAAAAGTTCTTTGCAGCCACAGGACTTTCTGGATTCAGGGCCACCTCCTGCAGAGGAAAGAAAATCAGACATTCGAGCTTAGAAAAAGACAAACTGTTCCTTTCCCTTCGTCACCTTCTTTCAGATCGAAGGTGACAGGAGCTCAGTGAAAGCACACATAAGCCGAAGAGCTTTAAAAACCCATATCAGATGATGGCTGAAAAGGATTAGAAACAGCAAAGAAATCTCAACTCTGCCTGGGTGGGAAGATGCAGCCAAAACATATTGAAGTGCCAAGGTCAGCACCGGTGACAGGTTAACGTGTGACCCGTCGCCTTATTCAGGGCTTTAGGAAAGGTAACAGGCACAGCACCTACGCTGGCTGTGCAGCATCAGGCCCTGGAACATCTGGAACAGCTGTGTCAAAGGGTCTGGGGGCAGCTGGCCAGCCCTGCGCCCTCCTCCAGGCATACCCTGAGCGGGTGGGAGCAGAGCCTGACGCAGCTCCAAAGATGCCCAAAAGGCATCAAAAGGGACAGACGTCCGTGGCAGAGGAGGTCTCCGATGCCGTGGGCAGTCCCTGGGGCGACACCACGGCTCTCTCCTCGCTGCCCAGCCGGACGTGCCAAGGCAGGCGGAGCTCCAGGACACTGCTGGGGACACAGGTAGAAGCTCTCGTTGACCATTCAGCCTGCGGAGCCGGCACAGCGGCAGAGCCAGGCGGTATCCGGCACAGCAGTGGGCAAGAGCAAGTCCACAGGCAACCTCAGTGGTGCCATCCCACCCTTCTGCTTGGAAGTCAGCTCTGCTGATGGGCAGTCCCTAAAGTATCCATGACCTGGACTCTCCAGCTGGGATCTGGAGATGAAACCCCCTTCTTCTACCATCACCTGGTCCACTGCAGTGACTGCAGGCTCCATACACAGCACCGAGACACCCGAAATGATGGCAGAGAAAACAACCAACGCACAGGGAAGCGGCCGTGTGCCGGCAGAGCGGCTGGACCGGAGGAGGCTGATCAAAGGCTTCCGAGGACCAAATGTGTTGGCATTGAGTGGTTGTTGACCAAACTGCCAATTCAGACTTTATCTCCAAGCTGCAAAGGCACATTTGCTCCTCAAATCTTTGTTGGCACGTGCAGCCAAAAGGGGATCTTCAGGCTGCCGGTCATGTAGCATTTCTCTTATCAAAAGTGACAAAAAAAAGAAAGCAACAAAAAAAAACCCCAAACAAACTGTTCCAAACCAAAGAAAACACCACCCGGTGATTTAGGTTGTTTTATCTCTAATGAGATGTTCTGCAGAATATTATTAATGAGATAATAAGAGCTGTCATTGCTTTGTGCCTAATTGATGACGATCTAACGAACTATTGCAAACAACAACGCACGGTAGTGCATAACTGTGCCGTGATCCCATGACATTTGATCACAATAAGTTGTAGCAACACCTGTAAACAACTCAGAAGCGCCGAACACACACGGTGACCCTCAGCTGGGGTGAAATAACTGACAATGAGAGTCATCTTCCTCCCCTGGAGTGACCCTGCACGCTACAGGATCTGAGCAGAGCGCAGGAAATGAGGCTGTTCGACATCGAGGCTGTTCGACATCGAGGCGAGTCTCCATCCAAAGCTGCTGAAGCTGAACAGAGCCAGGCAGAGAGCAAACCGCTGGAATAGGGGCACTTCTGGGATGCAGAAATACAGCTGCATTTCAAGATGAAATGTAAACAAGACAAGAAAAACCTTTCACTGTCACTCTGTCTCCCTTAAGTGACCAAAGACTCTGCACCTTAAAACTGCCTTTCAAACACTCGGTCAAAGCTGTGACTGTTCCGAGACATCAGGGAGGTGGAGGCCAGCAGCATTCCCGTGTCCTGGCTCACCGTGCCAGAGCCGCCGTCTCTGCCCTTCGCTTTCCACAGTGAGAGGAGTCTTGGGGAAATGCTTCCCTGCAGCTCTCTCTTTGACTCCATTTTGGTTCAAAAAACCCTAAAAGTAGACTGCCCTGAAAAGATCTCGGGAATAAAGGTTGGCTGGGAGCAGAAGCAAGGTGTTCCCAGCCCATCCCGCAGCCGCGGGCGCTGATCTCTGCCCAGTGCCCAACACGCCATCCAGCATCGCGCTGGTAGACACAGCTCGAGAACCCGACAAAGCAGAGCTCGCCAAGGGAAGGGCAGAATTCCCCAAGCTTGGGACAAAGCGGCCTGAAAGCTTTCCGGAGGCTTTCCTGCAGCTGAGTGGTTCCCACCAGGGACACAGAGCTCTGCCAGCGCAGGGATCCTCCTCGATTACATGCAAACGTCCTGGAAGAGCCTTATTGCCTGGACTTGCCCCACAGCAAACCCAAAACAAGAGATGCAGGATTTATCTGGAACTCCCCTGGCTCCAGATGCTGGAAAGATGGGATAATACACATATCTGTGACAAGAGATGCAGGATTTATCTGGATCCCCCTGGCTCCAGATGCTGGAAAGACTGGATGATACACACACCTCTGTGTCCTCTGGAGATCTGGTTGCCAATTAAAACCACCCAGAACCCCAGCGTGAACACGTGAGCGCCCATCGTGCCCTTCTGGCTCTCTCACCTGGAGCACAAAGGGCAGCCGGATCCGCGGGGCCAAGCGGCTCCCGCTTGTTCGAAGCTGGATGAGCAGCAGTGTGGGAGCATCTCCCACCACCCACCAGCACGGGACCGCCTGCTGAGCCCAGAGACCCCGCGCTGCCCACCCGGGAAAGAGCATTTCTTTGTTCAGGCTCCCTGAATGAGCAGGGAAGCTCCTCTCTGAGCGGCTCTGCTCCTGTCATCAGCCGCTGTGCTGCTTCCATTATCTCGTAACAAAGAGATCTTTAGCCCCTACAAAATACTACACAGCAGTCACGCACGCAGGCAGGACTGCCTCATCCTACAGATTTATCCGATGGATTCTGCAATTCCTTTTTCCCATCTCCAGAGCCGTGCAGCTCAAGATCCTTTTAGCACGAACATTTTAACCAGATCGGATTCAGCACTGAGCTCAATTAACTCAGCAAACGCTCACAGACGTCCAAGAGATGAAGTACTGCGTACGGAGAGGATGCATTTAAGGAGGTGCTCGCTGTACTCACCTAACACTGTGCCATTCCCGGAGCACACACATTCCTTTGCAGCAGTTACCAACATGCACAGAAAATCAGAGTAATACATTACCAGAGATGCGGCTGAGCTAGAATTCCTGGGCAAGAATTATTCCCCGGAATGAAACACTCCAACATCGTCTAACTTGATGATGGTTTTGAAAGGGCGTGCGTGAACTGAGCTTCTGGCATCCTGCTGTTAATCTTCGCTGCACGGTTTCCCCGTGATGTTGTCAAACACCAGCTTGCTACCGCATGACAAACTGAACTAAATACAAAGGCGGCCTTAATTACCATCTGCAGTTGCACTGTGTACAAGGCACCCTGCAGGATAACTTTATTCCGTAGGCAGGGAAAACGTACCATTAACAGAGTCGAACTACCCTTTCTCCATCCCTCTAGGATGCCATTTTGCAATGTACGAGTATAATTAAAGACAGTGCGTGGCAAAGAGACAAATCATCTCTCCCAAACAACTGTCAGCCTAAGTGCCCGTTCCGGTAGTGAGTCCACTGGAATGAAACAATAAGGAATGAAACAGACAAGCTCCAGGTTTTACAATACACAGATAGGCAGGAAAAATATATATTATCACCATTAAAAAAGAAATAAACGTTAAAGCCATAAAAATCTGCCTAACGAACATGAGATAGAAACCTGAGGTCCTAAGGAAGAATATGCGGTCGTACCTAGAAATGTGGACAGTGAGAAGAAGCAAATGAAAGATGATTGAAAGTAGAGTTAAAAGAGCAATTGTATCAGAAAGGAGATGAAGTTATGGTTCCGCCTGTGTCTCTGAACAATGACTGCACACACGCGAGGCTGTGTGCCTGTCAGTGGGTACGTGGTACGTGCCCATCACACCAGTACCGCTCCAGCAAAGCGGAGGTGCCGACCACAAACACCTGCGAAGACAGACAAATACCTGCTTCTCAGAGTCATCCCGCAAAACCAACGGGGAGATCAGAGCAGGTGATGCCCTGATTTGAACCGCCTAACAGCACACGCTTGGTTTCAGTGAAACGTACTGAGAATACTGAAAGCAGAAGGAATCACTTCAGCGGCAAAGGCAGGAACGGCTGAATTACAATAGGGATTACAAAGAGGCTCCAGATGCTGAAAAAAAAAAGGACAAAAAATTAACAAAGAAACTTCAGAAATGAAGACTTACCAAAGAGGTGTCCGCTCCCAGCGCGCTCCGGGTCCCTGTCCTCAGCCTGCTCCCGCGCCCAATTAACACCGGCAGCAGCCTGACTGCCTGTTTCTATGGAGTTGCAGATGCTGATCCCTGACTATGCATGAGGCTACTGCAGCTGCACTGGAACAGGCGCCGAGGTCCGCAAGAAAGCCTCCAAACACGATCAGCCTCTCTGAACCGCCTCAGGAATGAATCCACCAACAGCAATTAGGCGGATGCAAACGTGCATCTCTGCAGAGAGGCGCTCACAGAGTTCCGAAACACAGGCTCACACAGCTCCATACGTGCCTTTTATTTATCGGGACCATCGCAGCGCACAGGCAAAAGCGGCTGTAGCGTCGCAAATCCACACGCAACACATAAGCAGAGATATATGTTTATAGGCAGGCTATCTAATCCATTTTCCCTTAGGTTTATGCTGCTGATTTAAACCTCATTTCAATAGAGTTTTGCAAACCTTCTTCTGGTAGCAAGGTTTGAACCTGGCACCGTCAGGATCAGAGGGCAAACCTGTTTTACGTGAGCTAAAGAGCAACTCTGCCGCACGTCTCTCCAGCTGGCTCTCTCCCTGCTGGTGGCCAAGGCAAGAGGAAGGCAAGATCCATTTTGCAAGCGCATTACCCTGTGATATAAAAGATCTTTGCCCCGAGGTGCTGTTCCTCAGATGCTTGGCCTCTGGAAACGCAAGCTCCAGTGAGTAAGATTAGCTTTGCTTGGGTGGCTTTAAACATATTTACTGTACTTAACATTCACTTGAGCAATGAGTCAGAAAAGTGCGTTATTACAGCTGGTCCGTAAACCCAAGACTTGCCCGTATTTCATGGTAGTGACTCCAGGCATCCTGTATCGGTGGATGGGCACATCATCAATTTTCCCATTAGGAAAACTGTCCTATCAAAGGGTATTTTTTTTTTTCCAAGAAAAATACTCTAGAAGCCATTTCTCCATATAAAAGTTATCTTTCCGCATCAACATTCCTGCAACGAAGAAAAAACCCTATTGCGCAAAGCTTCCCCCCCCCCTTTTCTGCCCGCAGCAAGAACTCTTCTGTAGTTGTGGGTTTAGCATTTTAAGAGTATTTGTGAAGCGCCAGGAGGACGTTCAGCGCTGTACGAGACACACTGCCCGCAGCATGAAGTTTAACAAGAACGGTTCACACAAAGGGCAAAACACTAAATGTGCTCTGAATTATTGCGGGTTACAGCGCGGAAGGGCAGCCGACACGGAGCGCTGGGAAATACAAATTGGGGTTTGCATTTTCCCCAGGTGTCCTTTTTTTCCTTCTCGCTTCCTTTCCTGTCCTGCACCAGGAGCAGCTCCTAAGGAAGGGTTTGAGGAGGGGGTGTGCACTGTGCTGAGACCAATAGAGACCTCAAACCCATGGTGACCACCTGGGTACCACCGCGACACCCGCTGTGTGCCGTGCTCATTCCACAGGGCAGCAAAGCGTTTAACAAATGGATACGCTGAGCCCCAAAAAACCCAACTTGTTCTTTAAAGAAAGTCACAACACAGCGGTGGGAGCTAGAAATCACACCCAGGGGTTTGCCCGCAGCCAGACCTGGCACTGCACACCCCAGAGGAGCAGGATCTGCTCCAGGCGAAGGCGGAGAGCGATGGGTAATGCAATTCAATCTAAACTGAGCGCCAGCCTGAGGGTGCAGACCAGCACACAGCAGCTTTGGTGGTGGCGAGAGCCGTGCAGGGCATGACCCAGCACCCGGTACCCGGGGATGCTGCCCGACGGGAGCCGAGCTGCCCGCAGGAAAGACCTTGGGCTTCGTACCCAAGGGAGCTGCTTGGGCAGGAGCGGCCGGAGGAGAGCACGCTCCCCTGCAGGAGCTCCGAGTGGGTCCCGGAGAGCCAGACCTGGCAGCTTGCTTCCCACAGACCCTGATGCCGCTCCAACCCCCAGCCCTGCTCCCATGGGAATGGGTGACACGGGCGGCTCTCTGTGCTCAGTGCGGAGCTCCCGTAGGAGTTTGTCAGCCTGGGCTTTCCTGCAGCATCAGCCCCTTGCATTTTGTCCACAAATTCCCTCAGAGAGCCGTGCCCTGGAGCAATCACTGCATCACCAGGACAGACAAGTGATGTATCTCTTTATTTAAGGTACATCATCGCAGTGGTAAACATCGTCCCTGGGTCACAGACGCTTCCACTGCCTTCGGCTTGTGCCTGGGTACCAGTCCCACTCGCAGCATCACTGCAAACAGCTGAGGACTGGCAGGGAAGCGAGCTGTCAGATGGAGGGAGCGACGGGGGAGGATTTGAGATAGGCACAACAAAAGGATGCTGCATCTTGCTTGAACTCAGGGCCCGCAGCCAAGAGATCGGTTCTATTCCTGGCACCGCCACGGGCCAAACTGCAGGCAAGCGCTCACCCTCGCATATCCACTGACGCATCCGTACCACAAACCTTCCTCATCCAAATACCTGATTTTTCTGACACACGTAGCCAGCAGCAGCCAGCGATGCTCCTTTGTGGGGCGTACGGCAGCGTACGGCATACGGGAGAAACACTGCAGCCATATTTCTCTTACTGACTTTAAGCAGGAGAAGCAGCTATTACACAACCCAAAGCTCAGGGTAGAGCAGCATCTACTTTATACGCTGTAGCACTTTACGCATTCCATCCAAAATGGTTTAAAAAGAAAAAAAAATCACTGCATAAAACCGTATTCCGACACATTCTTACACAAAAAAACTCAGTAATATTTTCATATTCACTGTCAGATGTGGTTCAAGAAGGCCAGCGAGACCCGGCTGTTTTCTTTCAGCTCCACAGCATCCCCAGCAGATCCTGCTCTCCATCAATACATGAAACACCAGGAAAAACAAACCACCCCTCAGGGTCCGAGGGCAGGCAGAGCCGTGCAGCAGCCGCTCAGAAACGAGATGCCATCTCCATCCAGACCCTTGCCAAGCCAAGCTGATGGAGCTATCAGCTAATAGATTTATCCAGGAGGCAACACAGTGACAGAGAAGCCGTTGACTTCACACAACGACGGCCAACAGGGCTAATTTCCCCCAGCAAACGTTGCGCCCAGGCTGCCGAGGCTGCATGCCCGGCGTGGGGACGCTCCGCCGTGACCACGCTTAGGGACATGGTTTAGGGAGTGTTAGGAATGGTTGGACTCGATGATCCAATGGGTCCTTTCCAACCTGGTGATTCTGTGATTCTGTGATTCTGTGACCCAGCGCTCACGCTGCACGACCCTCCTGTGGGTACCCATCCCGCACCACGTTTCACAGCTCATCTTTGCACAATCTTACTTTTTATTTGCATAGCTTTACGAGGAAGGATTCGCTGAATGTGACCAGAGGACTCTGGGCAGTTGAAGGCACATTTGCTTAATGCGAGTCTTCAGTGTACAACGACAAAGGCAGATAATTAGATAACCATCCAGACACCAACAGGGAAGATCTCTTGTGGCTGTAACTGTGCTTTAGTTGCACTTAAGGCGAACAGAATATTTTTTCCCCTTGCTGGAGCAGTTTTACATCCAGGCATTTGAGAAATATCAGTACCCGTTGGGCACAAACAGTGCGCTCAGTGCTGTCTAGACATAAAATAGACCCCGCTGTGCAGAGCAGAGACAACGGCAATCGCTGTTAATGCGCATGGTGGGGTCAGTCAGCCCAGCAGGACTCGCCCAGAGCCCTGGGGCAGAGCGTGACGCTTAACTTAGAGATCGGAGCAGAGAAACATTTGAGACGTCAAAGGCATGTGATGATTGCGACCTGAAAATGAGCTCCTGAATAGGCCGTACAAGCAAATGCCGGGAGACTATCCGTCATGTCAGGGTGGACAGGACAAAAACAGGAGGGCAGAAAGTCAGGAAAATGTTAATTCTGTTATGAAGGTAAGAAATTACGAGCAATGCGGTAGAGAAAATAGTTGCCCTGGATGCAATGCGTAAGGGCAACGGCAGCAGTGGTCCCTCAGAAGCAGGAGGTACAAAGCAAAAGGTTTTTAGGATGATTATTAAATTACAAGCAGAGTGGGCTGTGAAATGAAGATGTTACGCTGGACATATTGGGAAAACAGCGGAGGAAGCAGCACCGCATGCAAACAATGCAGAAGTGAAACCAGAGCTGCCCGAGCGCCCTGAGCGCCAACGCACCCCGGAGTGAGGAGAGGGGCGAGAGGGACCCCAGGAACCCAGAGGGACTCAAAGAGGGGAACAGGGACTGAAGGAACCGAAAGGGACTCAAAGAGGGGGAACGGGGACTGAAGGAACTGAGAGGAACTCAAAGAGGGGGAACAGGGACTGAAGGAATGGAGAGGAACTCAAAGAGGGGGAACAGGGACTGAAGGAACTGAGAGGAACTCAGAGAGGGGGAACGGGGACTGAAGGAACCGAGAGGGACTCAGAGAGGGTAACAGGGACTGAAGGAACCGAGAGGAACTCAAAGAGGGATAAGAGGGACTGAAGGAACTGAGAGGAACTCAAAGAGGGGGAACAGGGACAGAAGGAACTGAGAGGGACTCAGAGACGGGGAACGGGGACTGAAGGAATGGAAAGGAACTCAAAGAGGGATAAGAGGGACTGCAGGAACCGAGAGGAACTCAGAGAGGGGGAACGGGGACTGAAGAAACCAAGAGGAACTCAAAGAGGAGCAACAGGGACTGAAGGAAGATGACACAGACCCTTGGGCAGGGATTGAGGGGCTGTGGTGTTGCACCAGGGTTCCGCACAGTGTGGAGAGAAGATCCTGAAAACTTACACTGCAAAATCAGGCTGGGTTGGAAGGTCTACAGAATCCTTAAAAGACACACTCTCTGCAAGTGTTCCAATACACAAACAACGGAGAGGATGTCATCAATAATGCTAAAAAGCAAGGGAGTTCGGTTTTGCTCTGCAGCTTCTGAGCCTGGGATGTAAGCTCCCCCTGTCAACATCTGCTGAACTTACAGCAGATGACAACTTCTCTGGAACAAGAAACGGAGCAGAAGTGTACAGAAAATCAACTCCTGTGCAGTGAAGAAATGCTCTTAGAGCAGTGCGCTTGCCCTCGATTCATTGTGGATGCACCAGGGCGTCTCCCTACCTCTACAAGCCAACAAGGAATAACTTCAGGCAGGTCCTGGTGAAAGTAGAACAAATATGGGAAAGTAGATGAATGTCCCTTTCCAGTGAATAAATCTATACAAATCCTTCCTTTTCTCAAACTGGGATAGCAGCAATCAGTTCCTGTCATCTCAGTTACTTAAACAGACCTTTTACTGCTTATTTACATTAGAAGGGGCAGGAGTGTATGTCTTAGACATCACCTCCTGGCCAGCACGACCCCCTAACAGGCGGTGTCTCCCCTCGGTGCAATGTCCTCATCGGGCTACACCGCTTCGCATCAACAGGTGAGGTAACACTTTCACCCGAAACTTCACAGTGCAACACGTGCAAAGGAAAATAACCGTCCAGCGATGCGTGCCGAGACCCACCACCCCACGTCCAACACCTGCAAACATCTCCCTCCCCTTGCGAGGGCCCTCCTGCCTCCTTCGGGCCACCGGCTGTCCCAGGCAGCGCGCGAGCAGACAGGACCAGGGTACTGTACCTGGCTCGGAGATAGTCAGGCTCTGGTCGGAAGGCAGGAGGAGGAATTCCCTGCAAGTGTCCAGGTCCAGGCTAGGCAGGCTTTTCTTCTGGCACAGCTCGGTGACAACGCGGACTGCCTTCTGACAGCGGCTGTCATCCTTGGTGCCACTCATCTCCCCCGGCGCATTCTCCTCTATTCCCTCTGCTCTCTAAGAAAGTCAAACTAGGAAAAGAGGGTTTGGTTTATTTTCCGGCACGCAAACACATTCCCAACAGTTCCATCCTCTGGCATGGCAGCACCCTAAGGGATCCCTGTGCCGGGCAGTGCCTCCTGAGAGGGCAGAGAGGCTCTACTGCAGCCCTGCCACTGCTCCCATGCCTTGCTGCCTCTGAGATCAGAGATCTGTTTACTGCCAAGGCGTGTTCCAAGCAAAGAACCTCCTACCCAACTCAGTTTCGTGCCCTCCATACGACGTTATTAAAGCTGCAGCCCAGATAATCCTTTTTAACCCTCTCCTCGCTGCCCTGTCCCTTCTCTCCAAGTGCAGAGTTCCCAATCGCGGCCCCGTAGCAATTTTGTGAATGCTGAGGATGGCGCATCACCAAACGAGAGGAACGAGAGATCTCCCACCGACACTGCACAAACTACTTACAACTGCCAAAAGGCAACATAAGAAATGCAGCAGGTTTTATTGATTTGTTTGTACCGGTCTTAACACAACCGACCGCAGACGGCAGCGGAGATTGAGAATGCCATCGCAGTTCATCATCAGATTGGGGTGGGGGTTTTTTTTTACATTTTCTGCAGTGTTTCTTTATTCCCATCGTAATTTAGCTGACAGGTCATGCCATACGACAGCTACACTTTGAAAAGAGAATATGTTTGACAGGCATGTGAAGAGACACCGTTGTGTAACAGGCAATTAAAATCACGTACAGCAGAACGATTTCTCGCAGCTCCTGGAGCAGAGCAGCTAGTGCGAATATAATGAGCGTACCGGAGAGCCAGGGCTAAAGCTACACAGGTCCCTCAGCCCCACACCACACCACAGTGTGTTTAGATCATGCCACTGTGTTTATTTTCTCCGTTAATTACCGACTGAAGCACTTTGTGGTATTGCACCGTGCCAGCCCCAGGAGCAACCCGAGCCTCCAGCGCAGCACCAGGTTCACCTCTAACAACGCCAGCGCAGCCACACGGGCTTCTGCCCAGCAGCCCAGCAGCTCCCTACCCCAATTCCCAGATGGAGAACTCCAGGATCTCCCCCAGGTGCTCTCGCATCGCTGCCAGTGCCCGCTCCGCAGGTAGCCCGGAGCTCCCACGCTCTCGCTGCCTGGAGAAAACCCACCGTGCCTTCTCCAGGCGTCGGGTTAGCGGCTCGCTCCGGGCGCAAAGTGGAGCAGTGGAGGAGCGTGTGTCAGTCCCACCAGAAAAGGCACAGCTCCAACACTCCTGTGTAGCTCCACCAGCGCCCGTTTGGTCACTCCAATCCTTCCTGTCCCCATCCTGAGGTGTCGTGGACACCTTCAGTGCTTCAGCACGGCAGCCTCTGGTTGGCACAAGCAACTTAACGACTAAGCACTACTCCCTCCAAAAAACTTCTGTTGCCATGACAACATAGTGAAATCTTTTATTAACACAGCACTATCCTACAATCGGTCACAAAGAGACACTTTTAATTAGACATCACCATCTCCCGGTCAGTGCTGTATAACCTTGGGCTGCAAACCCTCTGAGGTTTACCTGCAGGTCAGGAAGAGTTTCTGGAAGTGTTTACCACTTGTAAGCAAACACCAACACCAGCAGCTGCTGAAATTGGAATTTACCTTAAAGGGATTTCAACAGACAAAAAAAACCCCTCAACCAAACCCTTAGAAAAAGGTTAATGTCCAATTGAGATCTTGAAACACAGAAATCGATAATAAAATCCAATTATTTGGAAAAAAAACCCCTAATTTTATTTCAAAGTTAATACCAAGAACTTTTTACTTCTAAATCTAAAGTCACTTTGGGTCAATTATTCACCTCCATTTACACGTCAGAAGATTGCTGGGCAACAGCAACAGGAGAACCTGCTGTTAGCACCCATACTCTCAACAAATATTTCATCAGAACACAAACCCAGGCTTTTTTGCACCTTGTAACTTTGAATCTATGTCACATGCGCTGTATATTATCCAACACAGAAGGCTGGAAAACAGCCAGACAGCAGCTGCCACATCTGAAAATCCAAAGGCTGCTTCTCCCAAGCCAGGGCTCTCGCGCCCGTGGCTCATCTGCACACACACGGCTACTGTGAGGTCTTGTGAGACCTCATCTGGAATACCGTGTCCAGTTCTGGAATCCTCAACATAAGAAGGAGATGGAGCTGTTGGAAATGGTCTACAAGGATGATCGGAGGGCTGGAGCACCTCCCATAGGAGGACAGGCTGAGAGAGTTGGGGTTGTTCAGCCTGGAGAAGAGAAGGCTCCAAGGAGATCTTATAGAGACCTTCCAGTACCTGAAGGGGCTCCAGGAAAGCTGGAGAGGGGCTGTTCATAAAGGGATAGGATGAGGGGGAATGGGTATAAACTGGAAAGGGGCAGGTTTAGACTAGATATAAAGATATAAAGAATTTTTTCACCATGAGAGTGGTGAGACCCTGGCCCAGGTTGCCCAGGGAAACTGTGGCTGCCCCATCCCTGTTCAAGGCCAGGTTGGATGGAGCTTTGAACACCCTGATCCAGTGGGAGGTGTCCCTGCCCATGGCAGAGGGGTTGGAACTGGATGATCTTTAAGATCCCTTCCAACCCAAACTATTCTATGATTCTATGACCTTACCCTCATCCACTCTGGCATTTCCGCCAGGCTGTGTCTGCCAAGCTCTTCCCTGCAGCTGCGTTCACATGGCATTTAGGCACACGCCTTCCTCGCATGGCAGCATTCATCTTCTCCCTGATATGACACGAGAGAGACAGAGCCAGCAGTTAATTAGAAAAGGCTGCGTCCACAGCTAGTCCAGAAGGGCTTAGAGTTGAATAAACATTAGGGAAAAACAGCTCAAAAGACCTGGATTGCAGAGAGAAACGCGTTCGATGCAACAACACTGCTCCTGAGTTACCTTTGAAATAATCACTTCAGACAAAAATCACAGAAATGAAATTATTGGCCCTGGTTTGCGTTGCTCTGAAACCACCACGGGAAGCGGTGACATTCCTGATAATCTGAGAGTGAGCAGATGGAGAAAGAAGGACAAATTTCCCTTTAGTAAACAAAAGACAAGCACCAAAGGGTATGACCACAAATAGCTGAGCAGCCAGAGAGTTTTGTAGCAGCTGGAGTTGGATCAAGAAGGGTACATCCAGCACATAACTCATTGCTCGAGGTCTAAATGAGCTACTTATATAGCTCATATATATACAGGGAGGTTCCATTCAGCATACCTGGTCACGCTGATGGCAAGGTGGAATCACAGCCGTGTGTATCCAGCAGACACAGAACACGCTGCTCATTTGATTTGGATTAGGATCTATTTGAAGCTGATTTATTTTGTTGTTTAAGTAATCATGAAGTCTGGAGAGGAGCAGCAGCATCCGGTTATGCCAGGTCTGACAGTGTGACAGTGTTTCCGCTCCCGGTTAATATGATAATTGGAGACAGCTCAAAAATTATTCAGAGTCTCTTGCCAGGAAAAAAAGATGTTGATCTGAATCCTTTGGCAATGCCAGTGTATAAATGTAACACGTATTGCGGTGCACCCTCACGCACCACTTTGATAGGTGGACGTTCTGCGCTGGCTGATGGTGCACAAGCAGCAAGAACACCCAGCATCCTCATCACCTCGCAGGGAGGAGGAGGTTCCCTCGCTCATCAGAATGGAAACAGAGCTTTAAGGGTTAGTTTCAATCTTCGCAGCAAGGATTTAGGTTAAATCAACTTTAGGAAAACATATTTCTACAAGCTCTGCACCGAGCGTGGTGTCTGTACCAGCCCGCGTGGCGCAGGGCTGCAGGCAGCATCGCTCTCCGGGAGCCTGGGGAGCAGCCAGAGCTTTGCATTCCCGCTGGGAACAGCGCAGCGAACAAAGCAGCACCTGCCGTGGTGGAGAGGACAGGTCGGCAGGGCTGCGTTTCCCCAAAGAGTGATGATTTACGTGATTTTTGCACAAGAAGCATAGACTGTTCCTCTATTCCTCTCCAGCACCAACGTTTGCCAACGCAAAGGTCTGCAGGATCTCGCTCCCTGGCTCCGCTCAGCGATAAAACCTGCCAAGGCTCCGTTATTGCACAAAACAGTGCGAGGAACATAAAGGAGACGGCGTCGCCCCTCTCGCGTGTACTTGGCCTCTCCCGGCACCAGCGGCTGCTCATTCCCTGTGTAAGATCTTCTGGGAGCAGTTCTTCAGCTCCAGACACACCTCCCCTCGAATATCCTGGCAACACAAGGAGGAAAGAAGGAAAAAGAATCCTCGATTTGTAGCCTGAAGTCCCAGGGCTGCGCAAACTCCGAGGTGTGAAGTTTAAACGATTCGTTCAGCTCAGGATGGGATGAACCCAATCAGCCACCGCGCACCGCGGCGAGGGGGGAGCAGCGCCTGCCCCGAAGCACTGGCAGGTCTTGGTCTGCAGTGCCAGCTTCTGTGTTTCATGGCAGGAAAATGTGTCTTGGTGTCCTGAAAAGCACCAATTCCAAGAGGTATTGCAGCTTATGGCACAAAAAAAGTGGGCACTGAAGGCAGACGTCTTTGAAGCGCATCTAGGCAAGATGCTTTCCAGGGACAGGACTACCATCAGAAATCTTTTTCTGATCATGGGACCTCTGAAATGTATTTTATTGACCTGGAATGCTGCATATCCTCAAGGTGAACCATCACGGCATGATTTGGCAGGGCTGGAAGCTCTAAAAAGCCATTTCTGCTCCAGCAGCAACAGATGGCTGAGAGACATCAGATGAGATCGGATCAGCCATGCCCCAAAGCCATTAGCTAAATAGCTCAGGGAGCTCTGACCTTCCATTCTCCAAACATCTGCATTTAGCACAAGGCACAGTCTTAATAAAACCAAGGAAGCGAGAGCCCAGGCTCCACGCTGGGGTTCCTGACCACGGACTCGACCGCCTGGCTGCCTCCAAGCCGAGGAGGTCATGCGAAGCACCAACTTGGTGCACCTTCGTGGAGCCCTCCAGCAGCGTCACCCGCGAGCATCATTCAGGATCTGCGTTTCAGGAAGATCACGGCAGCAAATCCTCTACCTGAGCACGGAATCACCTTGAGGGAAGAAGAATTAAAGCTTTAAAGAAGAATTAAAGAATTAAAGCTGGGATTAAACCCGCTCCGGTTCCTCACTGATGTATAAAGTTAGTCCCTTGGTCTCCCAGGCCAAAGGACGTTCCTGCAGAGCTGGGAAATCAAACTGGATCTGTCTGCATCGCAGCTCTCAGGATTAAGCTGGCCTTTGCCTGACTATTAATGACAGATGCTAATGCATCCTCCTTCTGAGAACAGATGAAAAACTGCTGCTTTTAGGGTCTCATTTCAGCCCTCTGTGCCGTTACATCATCTTCAGTATCGCTGCATAATTTATTTCCAAAAGACTGCACTTCCCCTGAAGGCCGATAAAGCACCGCTATCAGAACTCTGACGATAGATTAAAGGTAGTCTTTGGTAATAAAGTGCTAAAGATTCCCATGGAGCCTTTGCTCTCACACCCTCCTCAGCTGGAACGAACTGGAGAGGGGCGGATTTAGACTGGACATAAGGAAGAATTTCTTCACCGTGAGAGTGGTGAGACACTGGAACAGGTTGCCCAGGGAAGCTGTGGCTGCCCCATCCCTGGAGGGGTTCAAGGCCAGGTTGGATGGACCTTGGGCAGCCTGAGCCAGTGGGAGGTGTCCCTGCCCATGGCAGGAGGGTTGGAACTGGATGATCATCTTTAAGGTCCCTTCCAACCCAAACTATTCTATGATTCTATGAGAGAGACCCTTCCAAGCGTCGCTGCAGTGGTGTCCATGTCTCCCTGGTGGCACTGAGCATCCCTGGAGCAGACGAAGGCTCAGCCTGAATTGCCCCGGCAGCTCTCATGATGCCGTGTGCGCACCTCGCAGCCATCGGGTAGAGGTTGGAAGAGCCCTGGGCTTTACCGCAGCACAGTTGCTATGAGAAAAGAAGAAAGCTGAACACCCAGAGGGACGGATTAAAGATTCCAGAAAAATCCCACGTGCTTGCACGGCACAGGAAGAGACGGAACACATCCATCTGCAACCACCCTGCTCCAGCGGTGGAGGCAGTGACGCCTGGCAAAGCGCAGGAGGGGGCGAGCCCAGCCCTCCTCGCAATCAGCACAGGCTTTAAACCACAACTGTTTTCAACAAAAAAGGCAAAGGAGAATATATTTAATCTCAACCTTCTGGAAGAGCCAAGCTAAGTTGACATCTGTAATGGAAAATAAGTAGACATAAGTTGTTTCCCCTCCCCCCCCGTGTGCTTACAAAGGATTTGCTGTTTTTCTAGTTATTTTTATCCCTCCCAGTGGAAATACAAGTAATAAAAATAGCAGTTTTTCTATAACAGAGAAAACAAAAACAATGGTGCCCAATTGGGCCTCCCAGAAACAATGCTGCAGTGTTTTTATTTCAGGAGAAAATTAACACATAAAAAGAAACCCGAGAGCCCTTTAATTAACCTGCTCCATCAGCCTCCACAGAGCTGCAGGACCCACTTTCCCGTATGACACTTCCCACCCAACATCTCAAAGGACGCAAGTGGTCTTCTCTCAAGTGGCACTTTCCACACAGGCACAGCCTCCGGTCCTGGCGTACGGCTGCCCCGCATCATCGCCCCACATCACAGCCCCACATCACCGCCACGCAGGGGCTGACGGCTCCTCACCTGCTGCTGCCGCGCCTACAGGTGATCCTCAGAGCCTTCTTTTGAGAGCTACAGTGGTGCTCCAGTGGTTCCTAACTCGGTCACTTGCTCTGCTCATGAAAAGGACCCCGGGACAAAACTTTTAGCAACAAGAAGTGACCGAGGAACATCTTTCTGGACAAGTTTCGGCAGCGCCAAGACCACCCAGAGCCTGTGCTACTTACCTGACTCAAACATAAAGCCCTTCGGTCTTTGTAGTTGGCATCAAGAGAGCTCAAAACAATCGCCCAAGACGGGGAACAAAGCTGATTAGCACCGTGGTCGCTCCTGCTTGCGGAAAGCTTCCCCGGGACCTGCATGCCTTGCAGCCAGAGGTGAAGAGGGGCAGGTGCCCACCAAGGTTGTCCATATGCTCCGCAGCTTTCCCGCGCCGAAGGCAGGGCGTTGCTGTCGCTGCCGGCCGTACCCAGCACCATCGACTCCAGCTTTCCCCGTGCAACGCGTCAGCATCGCTCCCTGCTTGCGGCGAGCACAGCAGAAAGAGAAGGAGAGAGAGGAAAGAGAACGAGAGCAGAAAGAGAAGAGAGAAAGGAATGAGATGGAGGTCCCCGGGTTAAGACGTAACACGGGAACGGGTTTCCACTTAACCCAAAGAGCGACCTTGGGGAATAAGGCAACGCACGTTGATCCCAGCACCCTCCGACTCCTTCCCAGCATCCGACAGCGACCAACCCATCCCTGCAGGAACCAAAAACAGCCTTCGTAGAGAGGTTCTTCCAGCAGAGAGGTGTCTCCTCACTGGCAGACCAGCCCGGGGACGGCTGGGTGAGAGCACCATCTGCTGACACGTTCCCTACAAGGGATTATGAAGAACGCAACAGTTCATTTACAAATCCTTTAGCTGAACGATGCTCACCCACCACCGCGGTCACAGATTCCTCACAGGAGGTACCAGTAAAGCGTTTTGCCAGCCGGGAGGTGGGACCCGGTGCCCCACCGCAGGGGTGCAAAAAAGAAACTCCAATGGAAAGAGTCATTTTTCTAATTTAATAGAAATAACCGAAACAAAATGGTTTTCAAACAATGCTTTAAACTGGTCTAATACAACTTCTACAGCACATTCCAGAGCACCGAACAGGAAATATTTACAGGCAGGTAAAGTATTAAATAACCAGGGAAAGAAAAACTTTTCTCTAATTACACACCAGCCAAAAACACAGGAACAGAACAATTGGAAACGGTAACCTTGCTTAAAAAAATGATTATTCAGATAATACAATACCACAGAAACAGCACTTGTTCGAAGAATCATATCAAAAGATGAGCAAAGATTACTATGTGCGAAGAAGAATCAGTTCGCTTACTGGAAGCAAGAAATAATCCAAGAATCAGAGAATGCCATGAATTTAACCCTTCCATGAGTAGGTTCACACGTAAAAGAAGCTTTCAAGCGCACAAATCTTTATAGGCTTATTTACAACGTTTCACGATGTTCTGAACCTAAGAAAGTCCCCATTTGCAGGTGGTCAGCGGACACGCACGGTTTGTAAATGCAGGTCATGCTCTAAAGTGAACGCTGCAACGAGTCAAACATAAAACATTGTAGTACCTCTCGTCGTAGAAATTACATAAATTCTAAAGAAAGCAGCCTTGAGCTGTAAGATCACTCAATAGAAAAGGCCCAAACCGCACTTCATACATTGAATTGTTCACTTGTCATAAAGATACTCAAATTAACTGCAGGTTTTTGAAATCAAATTCAATTCCGATGCATTAGAAAGCATACAAAATAGGATCCCCGTGAGCAAACGCAGGAAAAGGATGGAAGAGTTACTGTACATGCACTGAGAAAATAAAAGAGATCGCCCTATCTGAAGATACAATGCGTACGTTCTACCTGAAATATGTCCATGTAAACTGTGGCATATACATTTTTGTTTAAAAAAGTACCTCCGTTATTTACTCAAACACCTACTTCTTAAAAAAATATGTAACTTTCCCCAATGTTTAAAATAAAATGCCACATTATATTGTCAAGAACTCCTGCACGCTTTGTTTTTAAAAGCTAGACGTGGTGATACGGTACAAACTCTCCTATAAAATCACTGTCCAAAGGAAAGGGTTCCTGTCATGCTAACAGGCAACAGACAAAGCAGTTTTATTGCTTTTTCCGCGGAAGTGAGTGAGAAAAACAAGGAAAAATCAACTTCCAGTATGTCACATGCATACTTTCAAAGAACTCTAAACTTTCAGAGCTCGGCCAATGACCCAGGCAATATAATAGAACCGTAAATCCAGGCTAATTTTCTGGGCTTCTGTTCCAGTGGCTTGCAGAAAGGTTTATAATAAACTTTCAGTGTGTTGACACAGTCAGTGTCACCGGTAACAGCAACGGTGACATCCCCCGCAAACACTCAGCCTCTCTACATCGAAGAGTTTTCCTATCTTTAGAAGTCCAGGGAACATCTTTGTTTTGGACAGTAACTGCCGTATTATCCTACAGGTCACTCTTAACTAAAAGACCTGAACCTGTTCAGCCGGTCATCACTAATCGCTACTAATTACACGGCAGGATACCTGCTGAGGTAATCGATGAGCCCACGTGGCAGACAGCGCGCGGTTCGTTATTTCCAAAGCGAGCTGCCTTTTCTTCCTTTGGATTAACTTAAACGTCAGGGTCATCTACAAGAAAAATTGAGACATGATGGTGTTTGTGTCTTGGGTGAGAGCAGTTACAGCCAGGCCAGCCAACGCCTCCCTATCCTGTCGGAACGCTGCAGCCTTGGGAAGATAGAGCTGGACCCTTCACCCGCTGGAAGTTTGATTGACTTCGCTCCCGGGTGAAACGCTGCCGTGTGTCGCAGAGCAGCCACTCAGGGCGATACGATGCCCTGTTCACACCGACCCCATCCATCTGTGCTTGAACAGGTTACACACAGCGCGGCACCGAGACGCTTACCAGCTCCGAGATAAACGTGCACAGACAATAGGATCAGGAATCAGGATTAGCAGAGCTCCGCTGGCCTTTCAAATGATTTTGAATAGAACCTAGCTAATTACAAAGCAATAAATGAATTGTTGGATTTAGGAGGAGGCAAAGAACATTGTTTTGTTTATCTAAAAAAGCAGCCCTGATGATTCCTTGTGCCACACACTGGGCTGCATGGAAGGACCAAGATCGACATTCAGCGGGCAACGCGCAAGAGAGAGCACAAATGCTCCCCGAGGCCAACGCTTCACATCGGCCGTGGGCTGCAGGCGAACCAGTGGAACAGGCTGTCACGCCTACAGCCAGCCAGTCTCCTCCTACCCTGTCACGGGGAGCGCCGCGCCCACAGTGCCACCTCAAAGCATTGGCCATTGGCTCTTGGGTGTGGGCACGCGCTCACGGCAGGCAGGGCCCAGGCGCCACCCCACAGCGCAGCTTTCCCCACGCTGGCCCCGGTGAGGAGGCATCGCGCCCATCCCGGGCTCCGGCTCAGGCCGCAGGCATTTGCGGAACTGGAATCCACGACTGGTGCCCTACAAAGCAAACGGTTAAAAGCTGAGGCCAGAACCTGGAGTGCATCAGCGCCATAACTCCAATTGAAGAGAATTCACAAAATCTTATTTTCATGATAATTTTAATAATATTCCTTTGCAAAATGAAGCTGAGGAACTAGAAATGCGTCAACAGCAATACAGAGCCATCAATGATCCCTCGTTACTATTAGCGTCCTATTCACACGCATCCTCCTTTTCTACAGGGAAAGATTTGGCTGTTGCAGTTTAATATGCTTCAATAGAATGACTTTTGCTTTCACGTACAAACCGGTACAAAATAAATTTAAACTGGCAGTATGTTAATATCTGAGAAATTTAGAACACCACAGTTTGAGTTTCGAGTGCGACATGTGCGTAACCTATAGAAGAGAGCTTGACATTACAAGCACCTTCAGTCCCCTCATTCACTGTAAGAGAGGCACGGTCACATCGTACACATATTCTTTTCTTATGAAATGAAACCAAATCTTAAGTGAATTCCATGAAAACGGCTAAGAGCATACCTCAGTTTGATATACTGCAGGAAAATATTTACCATAACGGTAAAAAGTCTACAGGAATTGCTCATGCCGAGTATACCAAAACCCCAGAGGTTTACCACAGAACTGCTCTATTCGCACAAAATCGTACGGCAAATTTAGTCCATCAACTTGACCTCATCCAGTTACACCTTCTTCCATCTTACTTTAACAAGACTTAGCTGAAGGTCAGAAATTATGCTTATAATTTCTACAACTGTTCTCTGTCCGTAAAGGAAAGAACCATTCAAACTAGAACTTTGTGATGAGCTCGTTTCTAACCAGGAATGCCGGAACGAAGGCAGCGTGCAACGGGAAGGCACTGCAGAGATGCCTGCCACAGGGCTTACGGAAAGAGGGAATTGTTCTGGCTGCAGCATTTGACCAGAAAGCACTCAAAGCCAAGTCCTGATCCGTGCAAGTGTGTTGTTCAGTGGAACCCAACCTCAAAAGATTTAGTCCCATCTTTTAGACATTTCGCTCGTAAGCTGCTTCTGAAGAAAGTTCTGAGTAGTACTCTAATAAAAATAAGACAGACCCTCAAAATGAATGCAATGTTAGAAATAGCATATATTACAAATCTTTTCTCGATACGAACAATCAATAAGAATACATATTAGCTTAAAAACAGCTCAGCAAATGTTGCTGATCTGCAAGAAATCTCAATTCACTATTTACAAATAAGACAAAGTGAATACAGGAAATTTTACACATTTGGTAGTTAACAGGTTATTGTTTGCCAAGTGGTCTATTAGAAACTGATATTTAGGAAGACTGGAAAAACACCCCAACCAGTTATTACCTCTTCAGTCTATATTTAAGTACAGAAAACCAGACGGTAGACACTGGAGATAACATTCTGCCTCATTGGGGGAGCAGGGACAAACGACAGCGCGAAGGCTTCTGCCATGAACGCCATTAAAATGTTCTGTGCACAGGATAAACACACCTAACCCTACCGAGAAGAGGCCGCTGCCACCACCTTAGGCTTTCATCCATCAAGAACTCACACTCCTGCACTCACCAATTCAGAACAGTTTAATGATATTTTTTTTTCCTTTTTGCTATACATAAAATATAGTAAAGAAAGTCAAATTTAGATTAATTGGATCAACACAGAAGATCAGTTATTCACAATACGGCTTCGATGGGATGATAAAAGCAATGACCAACACGCACTAAAATTCACGCAAAGAGGGAATTTCGGGAACGTTGCTTACAGTTAACACTGCAGTCCAGCGTGAATGCAAAGTATGGGAACTGCATTGGTCCCGTCCTGCAGAACATTTTACTCAGCAGCCTTATCTGTACATGAAACATCTCTTACAAATCTGCTTCTCTTCAACATTTATCCACTTCTATCTGTGAAACCAAGATGAGCGTGTCCCGTCCATCAGGAAAAGAAAAAATATAGCAAATAGTCAAGGAAAAAAAAAAACACCAAAAATTTACAATACAGTTTTTTCCCCTTTTGATGAGAATGCTTTTCTGTACAACTGCTTTTTTGTAATCTAATACTGTTTAAAAAGCTATCAGCTTCTTCAAGATGGCCACTGCAGGCTTGATAATATTCCAGGAACACTTAAATAACAGTTTTTACAATAAATTTTAGGTCTATATCATTAGATTACTTTATATGCACTGGTCTCTCATCTGATTTTAGGCGTTTTCTACGTGGTTGTATAAAATCTTCATCGGAGTCCTCAGTTATTTCACCATCATCCTCTTCCTGTTCAAATTCAGGCAAAGGCTGGAAGGTCCTGTCTGGGTAGATCTCTGTAAGTTTATCTTCAAAGTACAATGCAACTGCCTTCCCTGCCTGCGCTACTTCTGAATCAGCCTGCAAATAAAAGAAGACAGGAATATTCACCAGTTGGAAATGCACATCCCTTCTTCAAGTGTGCATGGTCTGAAACGCTTACCTTCAAATTAATCTCTTGTGTTTCTGCATAAACTTGAACAACTTTCATCATCTAAAAAGGATACCAGAGTCAAAAAAAATGAAATTATAATCCTTCCTAAAGTTATGAGATCGTACAGGATTGGATGACTAAAGTCAGCCATAACAACAGAACAGCTTGTTATGGGCTACAGCTCTTTAGTTCTTAAACTTAGCGGAAGCAGGTAAATAAACCTTCAACAAGACACAGCCTTTGTCTAAATAAAGTCTCTCAGTCATTTTCAAAACTGCGCTCCGCTGATGACTGCTTGCTTCGTTATAAACTTTAGTTGCCTGGCCATTATTATGGAAAAGCCTCACTTTAGAGAGCAGTGCTCTATGAGACTTTCCTGGGGGTCATACTTTGACGAGCGTACGGCTGAGAGGCACTGGACACGATTAGCGCCCAGGCGGACTTATCTTTTTCTACGAGCCAGCATTTCAAACAGCGAGACAAGTCTGAAACACCTTTTTTTGTCTTCCCCCATTAAGGAACCCCCAACATATCCATCAGCCCTTGCTCCCCTGTTTTACTCTTGTCCCTATGAGCTGCAGAACATTTTCCTCTACAGTAGATGCTTCATTAATTCCCTGGGTGGAGAAGCTCACATAATTGCAGCTTCTTCCAGGGCTCATCAGCCCCCAGGCAATAGAGACATACGGCAGCTGGGGATGTCAAAGTCCCAAATGCTCATGGGTATTTACAGCATTACATCATGAATCTTGATTTTTTTTACTGGCGTACCTGTGAAACAGCTGAGGTTTTAACTGTAGGTTTGTGTACTTCCTTCAATTTACCTCTTCACAGAGCCCCAGAAATGCAGCCCAAACACTGCAAAACTGATTACATTTTACAGAATAACACTGGCTGGTTTATTCATTTCGAAGGTCAGAATAAAGCCATTCCCTGCGATGCTTCCTCCCCAGGGCTTTGTCATCCTTGCTTTAAAGCATTTCAGAAATTAGGATGTCCTCTTACTGCAGCTCCTACTCTGTTCCAGCACAATACCACAGGGGTTTCTGATCTTTAGTTTGTTTTTTCCATTGCTCCACCTTATAACTACACTTAGGCTATTTATCTCCCCAAGTCACATTTCACATGTAAGGTGCAAGTACCTCTCTATCAGATGGGTTTATTGCAAAATGAGTCAACTTTCCTCATTCATCAAAAATACGACTCCACACAAAAGTTATCTACTAAAAATGGACTTTTGTGAGAGCCCAATTAGCAACGAGCCAAAGCACTTGGCTTCTCAGCAGCCAGAACAAACACGATGCTGCATGAGGTACCAGGATCAGCAGAACATTCTCCAGACAGGCACATTTCCTCAGTAGAGAAAGTTTCTTCGACAGAGATCTACCACATTTCACAAGTATACGAGTAACTAACTGTATTGCTGGAGATACTTTTAAGGATTGTTTGATTCACCTGTATTACCACGTTCCCTAAACACTTTTACAATCTATTGAATGTCCGGTAACAAGGTCATCCTGCTCTTTAGTCATATCCGTACCAGTGAATGTACTTTAAAAGTTCCCTCCGTAAAGCCTGACCTCCCCATTTAGCTAAAACCAAGAGGCCATTCCCTAACTGCATTTGGTTTATTTGGTTTTTAAGCGTCTGATTCAGAATCTGCTTCATAAGCAGAAGTTACAACTGGAAGCAGAGCCTTTAATTGGAGAAGCTGCCCAACTATGTCGAAACAAATCTTAATCTAAAAAGAACGTGTACAGATTAGAAATTAACATACTTCATTAAACCTTTCACAGTTCTTGAAGATCAACCGGACATCTGCCACAAAATCCTCAGGAGTCTGGTAGTGTTGGGAGTGCTTCTTCTGCAGTTTCTTTTTCACCGTAGATAGATCCATTGGTTTCTTTATAATTTTATAGTAGTTTGGTATCTGTAAAAAACAAACAGCGATTTATCGCTATAATCGTAGAACTTGGGTCAGAAAGGACCTTGAAGCCCATGCAGTTCCAACCCCTCTGCCATGGTCGGGGACGCCTCCCACTAGTTCACAGAAGCAGTTGAATTTCTCCACTTATCAAGATATCAGTTGGCTCAGCTCATCATGCACCGTGTGCACGTTCAGCAAGTGAGAACAATTTCTTTCCCTCAATCTGTTTCAGAAGTTCTTTCTAACCTTCAGTGCCTTTCACAGCACAGCAACGTTCTTCATCACAGTTATTTCTCTTATAGTTGAAAACAGAAGAGTCAAAGCAGTTTCTTTCCTCCTGTCATTTAAAGGGTTTTGAATTTCATGGCTATCCTGAGACACCCTCTTCTAATTCAACAACTGCTAACTGGAAGTTGTTTCAAGTACCTGGGGTTGAGGCAGAGCAGAGCCTCTGCATGGACAAGCTACAGAATCAACTTCTGTCACTCTCAGAATCATGAAACACTGGATGACCACCAGAACTTTTAGACCGATTCAAATAAAAGCAGTCAGTTCCGTACCAAACTCAACTCCAGATTTTAGAGAAGTTATGCCAAAAAAGAAAACCACAAACTGTTTTTCCAGAGACTCACCGAGGCTGGGACTGGCTCTTGAAATTCAATGCTCAGCTCGTGGCAATACAGGTAAAGCAGGAGACGTTCACATTTCTTAAAGAAACAAACAGCTTCACATTAATATCCTTAATCTACCCTCAGCCTTGAAGTTGCTATCTCCCTATTTTAAACAGGTCTGTCCTTTAGCAGATCAGCACTAGAAAATGTAAATGAGCTCCCCACATGCTTAATTATAAAATGTGAAGCTCTTAGGAGGGTGTTGTTGAGAGGGCAGAACACCTCCTTACCGCTCACATAGCAGAAATAGACTCCATTTTTGCTTTCGTCTTCCTAAACAGAAGCTTAGGGCTAATTAAACGTGAATTAAACGTATATTACTGCACGCTAATATACAGTCTAATTGAAAACAGAAAGACAAACTACAACTGCTTTTATCCAACTCCAGCTGCCTGTAGCAGGAAAGGACTGGGTTGCAGATTTTCATTCCTTTCTCCACAAGACAGAATTAAAACAATTTGACAAAGCCAGAGTGTTCCCATGAATTCCTGCTGAAATATTTTCCTTTCCTTTGCTTGTAATTCCTTTGGAGGAATTTGGTTTGATAATACTCTAACACTTTATGCACGGGCTGATTGATAAGGCTAAAAATAACTTTGACTGTCAAGGTCAGTGCACCTTCACAGGAACACATCCGAACACTCGTGGCACTTCTCACAGCACAAACTCCACCAAATCTCTCTTTATGAAGGCTACATGAATGCTACATGCAAAGAACTTCTTCCAATGAACACTGAAGAGATTAATGCAAGTTAAAGGATGCATTTAAATACACAGTGTGTTTGCAAGCAAGTTTCTGCTACAAGATTTTTAGAGGCCCGGTGTAACTGAGCACTCCCGCAGTCACCAACACCCGGACACGTGGTCGCAAGCAAGAAAAATATCGGTCAACTTGGGGTTGGTTTTTTTTGCAGAAGTCAGAACTATATTTAATTGGATGCGGCCATAGCAAAAAACATCTTCAAGAAACAGCGCAGTCAGCTAATGTGGAAAGCTCTTTCTCCTAGGAGAGGGATTCCTACAGATCTGAGACATACCCTTTGGTCCACAGGACTCAGGCCTTGTGCCGTCTTCCCTTTCTTGCTGTGTTGTGAATTGTCACAATCATATTCGACTTCTGGTTTGCTCAGGTCTCTGCAGAATGTACATATCCACTCTCCACTGAAGAGAAATAAGCACAGTTATTCTAGATATCCAGGGACAAAGTCTCAGCGATGACTACAACAATTTTTTCATTAGCTCTTACAGTCACAGCGTACCGCAGTAAAGACTTGGATACTCAAAAGTAAGGAATAACCCTTAACGCTCAAGATAATTCTGCCAGTCAAGACCATTATCCCTGCCCTCATAGTCCTCTCCCACTTTCACCATGAATTAAAAGGCACTTTCCGTAACAGAATCATATGTTGGGAGACCATATGTTTATCAGACCAGTTACAGGCAGGAGTTTGAAACATCAGATTATATTATTGACAAGAAACCATCCCAAACTAGCTGATGTTGAGGATGAAATATCAATTTTGGTGTCACGTTGAAATCTACCCCATGAATGAGACCACAGAGCTGCTCTGGGGAACCACAACAGCATTCCTGGTACCTTGGAAAGCTGAGGAGCGTCGGTACGTGGCAGGTGAGGTGAAACACCTTCGGGCACTTCTCACAGCACAACAGATCCCCTCCGTTTTGGCATACAGCACACCAGTCTTCATTCGGATCATCATCTTTGTTATTGCCTTCCCCTCCAATTCTAGCTGACCTGTGCATCAGGCTCCGCACCGGGGATTTCCCATTGACAAGACTATGTCCAGACTGTTTGCAACTTTCACTTAAATCTGCTGGTTCGGTTTTCACGTGGTTTTCAAGACTTCCTAAAGCTTCTAATTCACTTTCCAGATGCAAGTTAGTGGACAGCGGCGGTGTCAAGCTGCTCTCAGGACTGCTAAGCTGAAATGAAAGCAGCACGTGGAAATCAGAGTGCGAATTTTACAAGGGTAACTTTCTTCAGATGCTGGAAGTCAAAGGCCACCCCCCATTTAGAAGGGCTATACTCATTTTCCAAAGTAAGTGGCAAAGCATTATGAAGAACAGAGTTGCATACAGTATGGAAAACTACTTTTTCACAAGTCCACCCTTTCAACAACCCACTGATTTCTACCAATACTGAACACGATAAACAAACTTTAAAGCCAAACACTGATAAATTGTTAAAAATATACCTTCACTATCACTAGGAGAAATCCTCACACCCATCAACCTGCTCCCAGCACACAATCCTCTTAATTCAAACATAGCTAGGAAACACCGGCGTAAAAATTCTTGCCCGGTTGAGGGATTTCTCAATGTAATCACATACATATGAATGTTTGGGAACTGCTAATGATGGGAGACTTACAGCTTTTATTACTTAAGAGATTAAAAGCAGCGAACACGCCACACTGCTGGGGGTATTTCATTTTAATAGCTAAAGATAAAAGTCAAACAGTCTACGCTGTGCCTTGCAGAGTACAGTATTACAGGATACAATAAAGTCCTCGCATGGAATAAACGGAGATTAAGTTCTGTTTTCTATCAGACTACTTTCAACCCATCGTAAGACAGAAAACTGACCCACAGCAGTAGGTCAAGCCCTGTTCCAGCTGGGAAGGGACACATCTGCCATCCTTTCACGATTATTTGTTCAGCGTAAGCCAGCCAGCCACCACGCAAACCCCACTGCCATACTGGTACCTAAGTCACAACTGTGAAAACAGACAGCTCAGTACTCGAGCTGGTCCACAGCTGAAATTCAGACACACTGCCGAGGAGAAACACATCTCTCCCTCCTCAGGGCTGTGAGCAGAACACGAGGCTTAAGAGTAGAATTGCTTCATTAATTCCAAGTTCTTAAACATGCTGTTAGGAAAACCATAACACGCAGTTGCACAAACTAACTTTACCATGCAAGCACTCCTCCTGCCATCCTCTGTCTTCTCCTGTTTCACTGTTCCTGAGAAACTGCAGATTTCTTCCTCGGTCCCTGGCTCTTGCTTCACTTTCACTTGGTCAGACTTGAAGTTAACGCCAGTTTTCTCAGCCGTTCTGCCCGAGGAACCACAGCTAGAAAGATACCAGCACACAAAGAAGAGGAAAACACATCAGAGTCAAGAAATTTAAGGGATTTCAAAGCAATTTCAGAGGCAAAGCATGTCAGAACATTTACAAGACAGCTCCAGATTACATGACAGCAGAGAATCTTAATGAAAGGGAAAAAAAAAACCATCAATCTTCTTCATGTAAGCGTTCTTCCACCACTGGGTCTCAGTTACATCGTAGGCCCACCGGCCCGTTGTCAATTAGGTTTTTGAATTCGTTGTGTCTGTTTTTTCAGCCTGGCAGTGTTAACGTAACACACTCACCTGCCTCTGCTGCCTGTGCTGGAGGTACTAGGTGGCCTCACCGGAGTGTGGGAGTTGGATAAACCTGCAAAGAAGCAGCACAGGAGTTGACTTAGTACATGTTTACACTCTGCAGTAAAAGAAACAACCAGTTGAGTAACACCAAATGTGCTGCTAGAATATCCAAATTTAGAAATTCACATAAGTCAGCTCTCCCCTCAGTCGTTCAATCAGAACAACTGCCTAGCACATCACATTAAATAAACACACACAGACACACAGTGCTGTTAGAGTCCTGATAATTATTTCTCCTAATCCAAACGGTGCTATAGAGCCTCAGCCCATTAAGTCCTCAAAGTCTATCCACTGACAGCCACCAATAAAGCCAAGAAAAGCAGATGCTGTATGTCTTGCATGTGAGTTTCGAGGAACATAGTGAGTTCCACTGCTGCAACCATTCATTCACAGACTCTTACGATAAACTTGCAGAGAAAAGACTAAGAGAAATAAATAGCAAATGACTCCGATCAGCTTCTTACTAACAGAAAAGGACATTTTCAGTGTTTAAAAAACTCAGCATTAGGTATGGGTGACTTAATTTATGCATACACACAACAAAAGCTCTGTCATTAACTGGCTATGCTAGAATGACCTTGCTCAAATGATTGTTGGGTGTAAGTATTTCGTATTTCTGTGATCACGCTACTCTATACGCTTACTTCCCCAATCTTGGAATAACTGAACTACGGCCTCTGAAAAAAGAACTGTGATAACACAGGACAAAAGTATTGTCTATAGATGTATCCGGAATACAGCGTTCAAGCGCTGACAGTTTGTTATTATAAAGATATTTCTGAAGGAGGGTAAAATTTAGAAGAATCTATTTCTCATCAAAATAAATTTTAAACTAACAAAACATCACTTCCCTTTGGCAGAAAATTGTAGGTGATTATTTTTAACTTAAATACCAGAAATACCCATTGTTTTCCAGCACCACCAGGGATACCCATCGCATTTACCTGATGACCCTGGAGACAGAGCTGAGGGTCCTGGGGAGGGATTCATGGTACTTGTAGGCTGTGGAGGGAGGTGGCTGCCTGTGATGTATCTACTCAGAAGGTTGTCCAAGCTGTTTGAACCAGCATCTTCAAGCTAAGAAGGAAAAACAGAAGTTTGAATTAGAGAGGCCTCATTAAATTTTCTGAACGGTTACACATCTTTAAACTGCGACCAGTACCATTACCAGAATCGTTCAGTGTCCCTTCAGGGATCCAGGACATCAGCAATCATTTTTATCTGTTTCACACAGAGATCAGTCTTTCAAAACAGAAAACCACGGCTAGAAACTTAAAGCAAGATTGGCCAAAAGCACCTAAATATCCTCCAGGTCGGCCACAGGCTGCGCTCACTCTGTATCATTCCAAACTTGGGGTTCCCAGGTGTTCAGCATTAGTCACACAAATGGGGTTATGCCATACGAACTCTACCAGATTCCTAAAGCTGCAAGAGCTATTCCACACTATTAGGGTAAGAAGGGCAAACAGGAACTTGTTTTTCCTCAGCATGATGTGAAATCTCCCTCCTATTCACTTTTTATACAGATTTTTAGTATCTATTAGCAACAAGGAAACAGGTACCCTATTACTTAAGACTGCTTAAAGCTATCCACTGCAAGACAGCATAATTGCAAATAACACGTTTGAAACACATTCTATTCAAAGGGGGTTTTTAAGACTGTGAAAGCAACATGAAAGATTAATAACTTCGCATACAACTCTTTATCAACGAAAATCCATAACAGGTATTATTAAAAAGGTGTAAAAAGAGCATCGTAAGATGATTCTGCATTTTCAGTGCACCCAGAAATCGCATTTTTATATTTCAGGCTACCCCACTAACAGCTATTTCTAACCCGATGTATCAGGTTAGAATCAGGCACAACCACTTACACCCGTGTTTTGTTCTAATAGCCAGACACAGCTCCAGCACCCAGATCAATCACAATCCAAGAGGTGATCCTTTTTCCCCCACCATTCTTATGTCAGCAATCGCCTGCAGCCTCATGAAAAAACTGAACGTACAACCCTTGCACATGAGACTGTAGATTTAGAGTTTAAAAGTCACTCGTAGTATTACAGCAGACCATCTGCCTGGGTGAAATTGAGGTTTTGTTCCTAGGTCAATTCTTTCCTCTATCATGACTGAATCTGCCACGTTTACATGAGCATTTCAATGTAAACCTCCTGTTCTCAAGGCAAAGCTGTCATCCTTTCCTCTCTGGCCTCCCAATCGCTCCTGCAGAAAACACATCGTACTTTCTTTGCCTCCACTCGTACATTAAACTATGCTTCTGCCCTCTCCGAAGGAGCCTGACTCCATCAGAATCCACCTCCGCGTGCGAGCAGTGCGACCCACTGCCTCCAAGCAAAGAGCGCCAAGCACACTCTGCGCTTCCAAGTCAGTCGGTGCCCACGACGCACAGAAGCGAAAGCTGTAGCAGCAGCAAACACACTCTCTGCGAGCAAGGATTAATTGATTAATCTAAAATTCAAGGTCAGCCCTACATAGTAAAAGCAGCTGCATGCCCAAGTCAAGGGCTGAAGATTTTAATTGTTTGACTTTAGAGGATAACTATCATTTTGCAGACAAGTACTGGTATCCACATCAAAAAAAAAGACACCAAAAGGAAAGCAGATCATGATTTCACCCATCGCATTAGTGCCTGATCTTCTCCACTGACCTGGATGGGTGGGATATCCGGCAGGGAAGGTAAATTCTCTGGGTTTGTTACAGAAGGAATGAGTTCGATAGCCGCAACGGATGGACTGGTTGGACCACGGTTTGCACTCGCCATTGTTGCTGTAGTAGGACTAGTGGGATTAATAGTGGTGTTGTGCACAGAAACAACTGGAAAAGGCCCCGCGTGCCCAGGGTTAGAATGCTGCAGGAAAAGAGAAGAGAACATGACTGCATTACAGACAAAACAGGCAGTCATTGCATGTCAAACTGCAACACACGCATTATGGGAAAATCCCTAACAAAAGACTAGGGGGAAGGACGTATACACTCAATTCTATCACATAACCTGAGAGCACTGAATGCAAAGCAACTGCTATTTTTATTGACTTAGAAAGAAAGGATACTTTATGTGGCTGGTTATTTAAACATACAGCACATTCTCCACCAAGTTACTTTTATATATAGCTACATATTTATTAAAGCAACTGCTTCCTCCAAAGACAACTTTAGAGTCCATATGCCCGCCTAGAAACTTGTCTTTTAAAAAGAAAAGAGTAACTGTTTCAAGTATTAAAGTAATTTTTGGTTTTCCAGTCACATGAGCATTCGCTGTTGATAATTTTTATTCTTAAGCTCTGCATCATGCCTCAGGTTTGGATTTAAAAACACTTTAGAATTTGGTTTCATTAAAAACCCTCAGCTACGTCACTTTGAATTTCACTGTTCCTGACTGTTCTCTAAGAAACCCAAAAGTTGAATCTCACTGAAAAGCGAAAGCGGAAACATTTTTGTTTCCCAGAACTAAAACGCAACACAAATAGAATTCACTTTCATTCTTCAAGTCTGAATTTTCTTACATTCAGCAAAAATGTCACAGTACAGTATGCAACACGAGAAAGCGTATAAATGTGTGTAGCCGTGAGTTACGAGCGTGACAGATAAACACATTTACAGCTGGCGGTATCTACTGCAATGACAGTTTGGCACAATGGCACAAATGAAGCGTGTACACAGGATATACTTGTCTTTGAAGGTGAGGCTGCATCATGGAGTACTGTGGTCCATTGTGGCGTGGTATTCCTGGTATACGAGCAGCATTCTGAGCCATTCTCATCTGATGTGCTTGGAAAGCCCCACAGTTCATGTTACCCCTCTGCATGGTCTGCATGCTGATCAACCTGGGAGGCTGCAAGGGTTTGTGTTTTTTAAAATTTTTGCTTTTAACATGGAAAAAAAAGCCAATCTCTTTCCTCAGCAGTAGTTTTACTAGTTACACAACAAGAAAAGCCAATAGCTGTCACATTTAAAGTAGCTCTAATTTCAAACTATTTTCACGTATATAAACTGCTTTGTAAGTTTATATTTGACAGGGCGATTCTAAGTCTCGGTGTTAACGGCAAAAAGGTGAAATAAGAATATCTGAGATATTTACCTGCTGCTGCAAGACCTGCTGGCTCGTCTGCCTGGGGACTGACCCGGACGGCTGCCCCATCCTCATCTGCTGCAGCTGCTGATGCTTTTGCGCATACACTTGCTGCTGCATATGCTGGAGGCGAAGCTGTGCCAGATTGATCTGCCCTGGAGTTTTACTGACGTGGTTTGTTCCTGGAGGAGTTTGTCCAACCACTACATTAGGAGTGTAACTAGGAGCTGGTTTATTTTCAATGACAAGGTTACCTAAGCAAAACACAAAGAGAAATAGTAAACGGTTAAATCTCCATCAAAGGCTGCTCTAATTCGGTTTCCTTAGAGGCAGTAATAAAGCAATTTAAGTTTGAAATTGCCTTTTTTAAGTCTCCATACAAGAGAGAAGCAAAAGGAAACTCGGAACACAAGAAGAAGAAATTGGAAAACTAAAATCATGACCTGTGAGGGAAAAATGAAAGAGCTGGAACCACACAGCCTAGAAGACAAGAGAGACAGCAATGACTGTTTTCTGCTCACAGCAAACAGAAGATATGAGAAATAAAATACGAAAAATCCACGTTAGGCATAAAATTTCTATACGTAAGGAAGCAAAGCCCGGCAAAAGATATTTGCGGGACAGTGGAGAGTGTCCCACCACCGAACAACTAAGAAGAGGTTACACCAGCATGACACAAAACACTGCTATGAGCAAGCCCTGCCCTGACACAATGCAATGGACCACATCGCCTCTCTATCTCCAGTCCTGCTTTTAAAGGGAATAGGCCAAATGTTGATTTTTGACTTTGAACACGTACTCACTGAAATCCACGTGTCACTTTTCACTGAGGCTGACAGTTTCTGCTCTCTCTCCCACAGAGCTTCCCTCACATGCCCCAGATTCCTACTCAAACAACACTTCAAGCTCTGTCTGGAAAGCCTTGCTTTTTCCTTCTTGACTGATTTCCCGGTGTTAACAGCACTCAAAAATGGCTTGAGGAACTGCCCATGAAAGAACAGCATCGATTTTCAACCACCACTTACACAACAAAAAGTTTGCTTACTGCACACAAAAACCTCCTCGACTAAAGACAGGAACGCCAAAACCTAGCAGACGTAGAACAGAAGCGAGTACAAACAAAAGTGCCAGGAATAGTTAATGCTTTTATCAGATTTTCTATTAGGTTTTTATCTGGCAGCAGAGCTCACAAGCAGGTGCTGACAGACACCTTTCATCCCTCCTCTCTCCTCACTGAAAACCAGTTCTTTGGAAAGTACAAGTGACGGGGTGATTAAAATGGAAGAAAACTTTGACACTACACTGAGGCAGGATAAGGCAATAACACAGAGGCTAAGATACCGAACATCTCAGATCCTTAAAAGAGCACATTATGACCACATCTGACAACAGCCAGCGAAGTGCAGGGACCACAACTGCAAATGTCTACTGATCCGAGATGTCACTAAGTGCTCATGCAGAACATCAGCGTTCTACAGTCTTATGCCGCCGGGCTCCAAGCCCTTCATGCTTTTATCTCACCGAGGTATTACGAGCTCCCATGGCAGCAGATGCTTTAGGGTAAAGATAGAACAAAGATCTGCACTGAGAAAAACTACTTTAGGTATAAAAGTTTACAGCTATGGTGGCGTACATAATCTACCGCGTGGCAGTTGCAAACACCACCACACAGGAAGAGCAGCGTATCTCCCATTACGACACTCTACTTTTCATTACATTTATAAACCTGTCAGATATCATACAATACAAAACTAGTTAAACATTACTTCTGAATTCACTTGCCTTTCCAGCAATCGCATGGACTGGCTTGGAACTGAGCCATGAATGTAGCTCATATCAACAGTCCCCCTAATGATGCTTCACACATGAGGTTCACACAACCTCCAACACTTAAGACGTCAAGTATTACTCCACATGCAGCTAAATAGGAAGTCCAGATAGGCAAAACCGATTCTAGTTACTCACCAAAAAAGCTTACTCCAGAAACCAAAGCCCCTATTTAGCACTACCATGTTATTCTATGACCATCAGAATCGCTCCAAGAGGAGAAGGAAGGACTATTCCTAGAACCACTGCCTTTGGAAACCAAAAGCTGTGGAGAAAACTTTACTACTAGAAAGAACAGAGCAGATAAGGAGGGTAATGAGGAGGTTATGCCAAGAGAGTTTTGGACTTCTGCGCTGAGATGGATTGTGTTCCAACTCACTCATGTTGGATGAGCACGTCCAACTCAATCGTGTCTTTCAGGTAACACAGAACACACACACACACACACACACTTTTCTCACCTAAATTGACGACGTTCTTTGCCCAGAATGTAGGGTCACAATGGAAGCGTATTGCTCCATTGGCAGCTGGGACAGGATCGCAACGTGCCTTTAAGATATGTCTTAACTGGAACGTTATCTAAAGGAAAGCACAAAAACAAGACTGCTGATGACAACAAAGCGAAGAGTGGGAACGTTGAGAAGCATGCATTTGCCCGATAAGTTTAGTCTGCTGGATCACCAACAATGACTGTCTATGGCAAGTTTAGTTGGTAGCCTGGGAAGTACTTAATACACCAGGGAAATCACCTACCATAGAACCGATTTTCACTGAACTCTGAGGATTACTGAGAAGCACTGTAATGTAATAACACTACTTCTGCAATGACTGAGGAGAAACACTGAGGTGCCTTTACAGAGCTTCACCCCATTGCTGAGATAACACAGCCAACTCCTTAATTTACAAATCAAGAGTGGCGTATCACACATGGGGAGGGCTGCTTTGTTTTCTTAAACAAAACATGAACAACTCCTTGGAAATAATCTAGCAAAGCCACACAACACTTAGACAATTCTTTTGACTAAACATTCTCCGTACTGCACAGATGGGTTTGAGGATGCTTCCTTACCAGCCGCTTACTGTAGAGCAGTGCAGTACTGCTGCCACTTGCAATAGCCCAGTTAGTGAAGTTCATCACATGCTTCACTTGTCGCGAAAGACCCGTAATGTCGTTTTGTTGTTGTATTAACTTCATCTGCCTTTCCTTTGTTACACTCTACAAAGAAAAAAAAAACTTTATTACAAAAGGGGCTTCAGATTTAGAAGGAAAACAAACCACTATCACAGTTCTTAAAAGCAAAAGAAAACTGTCACGAGCAAAGTAGCTTATACTAACGCACACATTCAGAGTAGCTAATTCTCCATTCTCCCACTCTATCATTCTTCACAAAGTATTAAATCGCAGGGAAAACAGTGGGCTGAGAGATGAGCCTCTGCTTTATTCCAGAAAAATACCAGCTACTGAACCAAGACCAGTTCTCTTCCTCACGTTGCCAGAGGCACAGCAGCACGACAAAGAACTGGGAGAGCGACCCAGGCTGGGGCCCAACAGAACCGCCAGCTAAACACTGGGTGCTGCCCAAAAAGCTTTTTGAGGTGGAGACTAGATTATACACAGCTTTCAGTTATGCTATAATACAGAAATATGGCAAACAGAAGACGGAAAGAAGACTTTCAGACACTCCCTTATGATGAGCCTGATTCTGGATGAACCTGAGGCACAGGCATAAAGCTAAAGGGGCCACAGGCTCTGGTCAGTGAACAGATAAACGAGAGATTGAAACCCAACACATTGTTTGTAGGCAGCATGAGCAAAACCCACAGCCACACCAAACAAATCGTTTGCAAACATGGAATGTGAGTTCTCAATAGGAGATGTGAAACAGTGAACAACACTATTATTTTTAATCTTAACTGTACCTCAAGGTGCTGTAAGAGAGATTTTCCCTTTTTATTGATTTCATTGATGAGGGTGAATATAGCCACTTTGATTTCCTGTTCGACTCGTTTGTTAGTTTCATTTACTTCTTTTATCCTAAAGAAAAGAGAATGTATTGTCAGGCTGTCACTTTACACTGTGCTGCCAAATCCTGAACCCCACAGGCACCTTCCCATCCTTGAAGACTGAAGGAGCAATTTCTGCACTAAAGCAGTTCCAGTAAGTGCAAAATGTATAGCTTGATTTCTAGCAGCACAATCATCATTACTCAACTCTTTCAAAGAAGACAGCTAAAATTTCAGTTTGGAGAAAGAATTTAAACAATGACATCAAGACAGTATCTCAATTTACAACCTGTTTTACTTAAAATAGGTCCTCGTAGTTCATACCATCTATTTCTATGTTCTCACGTATACATACACATACCCAGTCAAGATCAGGTGTGTGTATCTACACATGCACATATACGCTTAGGTATTTATCTCCATATCAGGTCTTTTTCACTATGAAGAATTCATACGCGATGCTTTAAACTCTTATGCTACTGTGTAATTAATCAGAAAGGAAGTTAACGCTGAATTTCAGAACCTCTCCACCTCCTCCAAAAATTCCTGTAATCACAAAGCTATTACGTACCTGCAATCCATGCACAACAAAGATATCAACATTTCACTAACGATCTGCCTGACATTAGCCTACATTATGCCCTTCTGCTTTACCGTTACTGCCTTTCAGCTTTTTACACCTCTTCATCATCTCCATCATTGTTATTCTTCCTCAGTTTTAGCATCTTCATTGTTCTCAATTCCTTCAGACTCAAGCAAATCATCTTGGGCTCTGCCCGCAGAATTTGAAATACAGCATTTCTTAAACTCCACTGCAAATTCTGGATTTACCTGATCCTATGCCATCTGCACCTAATGACAACCCAGAGTAGCAGCAGGATTCTTTACTGCGCTTGTAGGAGTCAGAGCACAACACCATGCCATGAGCCAGTCTCTGCGTAAAGATTTAAGCTGTCTTTTATTAAAGGGTTTCTTCGCTACTAACTCAAACCTCTGAACTTGTGATGCCATTCATCCAGATATGCTCACAAGACCAACACTCATTTGGCTGATGATGATCTTCACTGCTGGTGTCAAAAGCCCTTTGAGGCGCCTTGGACACACACGTTTTTTTTGTGACAGCACAACCTGGTCTTCCACTCCAAAAAACACTCAACCAGCCCTTTGTTAGCGCAGCAGGCATCAGTCCTTGGCTCCAGCACCAGCACGCAGCTACTCCTTCACCACCGTTTAACGCTTTGTGGTCACACACGATGGCAATTTCATACCTTCCACTGACACTGACAAACATTATCGTAATACAAGCTACAGCTTGTCTTCTTGTGTCACGATGGCCATCTCTTTCAGGTCCCTTCAAAAAGTTCCATGCCAAATCGGTACATAAAAATCTCCATTTTCGCTGCTTCTGTTTTCACACACTTGCCCCTCGTGTTGTATATTCTCCTTCCTTTACGACTCTCATTTTTTTTTTTTTCAAAGTACATGGTACCACTAGGAGTTAAAAATTCACACCTCTTTGCAAAAGAAGATTTGAACTTCTCCTTTTACCTTTTGTACACTTCCTTCTGCCCTGTACTTTCCATCTCCACATGGTCTGTCATTTCGCAAATGATTTACCGGCTACATCAGGCTCACAAAACCACCGAGAAAGACAGTGGAATTCCCTGACCTCCAGCCCATCACGTCACCGCAAGTGGGCAAAGAGCCAGCAGTAATCATGCACTCTCTCTGCCTCTATATTCAATGTTATATATAACACTGAATTTAAGCGAACTCTGCCTTTTTTAAATTCAACTGCTTAAGGAAAAGCTTGTCTTCCTTAATCACACCAAGTTTTGCTTGCCTAAATAAAAAAAAACAAAACACAAACTCAAACTGTTTCTTATTCAATTTCAAAACAAGTTGTAATGACAGTTATTAAAGAGGCATTCAGGTGAAACATTAAAATATTTGAAGGAAAATCTGTTTATCTCTACAGCCAACACCTCTGCCTTCTAGAGCTGGACTTGGCAGAAACCTTGAGAGGGGTTCACCTTGATTATTTTACCCCCTGCTCCCTTAAGCACAATGAATGTGCCTCATTTTTGATGCTCCTCAAAGCTGCCAAAAAAGACATCACCTTTGACGTGTGTTTCTTATACCGATTTCCAACATGCAAACTATTGTAGGGAAAAAAACATTACGAAAAATAATTGAGTCTAACACGACTAAAATGTATTATTCTAGTCCCATCATTCACCTTACTGTCATCCATTAAAAGGGCAAGGTAACAGTTACCCATTTCAGGGTACTCACCTATTCTGAACTTGGGCAGCTGCAAAATTTACATAATTCTTCTTCTCGAGAAGTTTGGCCAACAGGTTCTCAATTGCACCCTTCTGGTTCTGAAAAGCTTCTTCCAGAAACTGGTACCTTTCCAACATGCAAAAGAAGACACCAGTTACCAAGGCACTAAAGTCCCTCAGACCATGTTGTTTTGATCCTGCTCTTAAGACATTCGACAAAGCTCAACCAACCAATCCCTTGAATTTCCATACTCTCCACATGTTCTTCTTCGCAAGGCATCACTTTGTAGAATCATAGAATGGTTTGGGTTGGAAGAGATGTTAAAGTTCCACCCCTTGCCATGGGCAGGGACACCTCCCACTGGATCAGGCTGCTCAAGATCCATCCAACCTGGCTTTGAACACCTCCAGGGATGGGGCAGCCACGACTTCCCAGGGCAACCCGTGCAAGGGCCTCATCGTGAAGAATTCCCTCCTAATGTCTAATCTACATCTTCACCCTTCTAAATTAACACCATTCCCCCTCATCCTATCACTACAGGCCCTTGTAAAAAGTCTCCCTGAAGCCTTCTCCTCTCCAGGCTGAACAACCCCATCTCTCTCGGCCCGTCCTTGTATGGGAGGTGCTCCAGCCTTTGGATAGTCTTCACGACCTCCTCCGAACCAGTTCCAATGGTTTCATATCCTTCTTATGTTAGGGATACCAGAACTGGACATGGGGCTCTGAAGGGGGTCTCACCAGAGAGAAGCAGAAGGGCAGAATCCCCTCCCTCGCCCTGCTGGTCCCACCACTTTGGATGCAGCCCAGGACATGGGTGGTTTCCGGGCTGTGAACGCAGATAGCCTGCTTATGTCCTGCTTCTCATCAACCAACACCCCAAGTCCTTCCCCGCGTGGCTGCTCTCAAGGATGTCATCCCCGAGACTGTATTGATACGCAGGGTTGCCCTGACCCAGGTGTAGGAACTTGTATTTGGCATTGTTGAACTTCGTTTCAGTCCAGCAAAGAGTAAATACAACAGTCTTTAAGGACACAGCTGTTTTAATTCGACACCATTTCAGCCTCCGAGAAAGCACAGCACAAGAACGAAGGCATGGGAATACTTGTACCTGTGTTCTTTGTGTTCCAGTAACTGACAGTCTCTGCACGTCAGCCTGTCGCAGGTCTCACAGAAAAGCTTCAACTGCTCTTGTTTGTGGACAGGACAGAAAACGGGACGTTGACCAGATGCTCCCACTGCCTCTGTTTTTACAAACAAACCATGTTTGCATTTTCAATTAAAATTTACACAATCTGAAGACTCAAATAACTAATTCCAACCTAAGTAATAATAAAGGATTAGGACAAAGATGACAACAGACCTGTTCTCATGCTGAAGTTACTGTAAACTTGTTCTTGATGAAATATTTACAGAGGCAGTGTTTTATAGGAGTTATTGTGCAGCAAAATATATAACTGGATCGCCTTGGCCAGTGGATAAGATTACCAGTATCTCAGCATTCTCCAGATTTCAAACCCTCCATTTAGTTATTCTACTACATAAAAGGATTAAGAACAGAACTAAGCGCATCCTCCTAAAGACTGTCTCTTTCTGTTTCTTCTGCACTTAAGGTATTTTTTACATCGAATACTGAACTGTACAACGTATCGGCAAATAACTCATTTGAGTTTAAAATTTGGTTTTCCTCTATTTTTAGAGCTACCAATTTTGCACTGATAGCATTTTACTAAATTTTTCCCCAACCTTCATGGAAAGTCGTACAGATGATTGTTACCTAAATAATCTTCCCTCTCTCTTTTTACACGTGCCAAAGGGAAAATGTTTTCACTACAGGCAGGACCGAGCGATATCTGAGCGCTTACCTGAAGAGACATCCTCTTTTTTTCTGATCAGGTGATCTTTAGTGAATTTTACTCGCTGATGAGCTTCGATGCAAGTCTTGCATAACCACTCTCCGCACTCCACACAAAATCCGACAGCACTAGCGTTATCTTCACAGCTTGTACACACCTACGAAGGGACACAGCCTGTTACCATCATGTCCCTGGAAAGCATTAATGGGTACAGAAACAAAACCAGCACGTGAATTCCAGCGAGCAGGAAGCACCATACCTGTTCTGACTTCTCGTCGGAGCTGCTTGGTGTTTCTGATGTGTCTTTCACAAAGTAGTTATCCACCAGGTCTATCTCTCTGCACTCCTGGCGGCACACTGGACATCTGATCACACCAACTGCAGGACAGAAAGTGTTTTCCACTTTTAAGAAAAAGAACATGAAAACCAACATGCCCGGAAACAAAAGACAGAAAGAATGAGCACATAATCTTCAGGCTGATCATTTCTCTGGGGTAAATGAACAGATTCCAGAGACATCACCCTTAAAACCCAGCCATATCAATGAGTAACTGATTTGCACAAAAAAAAAACCACAATAACACCACAAACAAAAAAAAAACCACACAACCCTCTTCAGAAAAGGGTCCCTTACATTGAGTGAAGCTGTGATAACTCCTACTTTATACTCAGTTTTTCCTACTGACTTCTAAAAGTACAGACTTTTAGCTATTTGTTCTCTCCAAGAACACAGGGTGTCCACTGCCCCATTTCAGATTGTTAAACTGAAGGCACTCATGAATTACTTTCTGTAACAGCCTATTGTCCACTTTCTCTCTCAAATGCATGAAGAGCTGTACCAGGACATCAGGTGTGACCTCAGTGACGTCCATGGGAATGCCAAAGTGGCAGCGGCAGGGTTCTCCCAGGCACAATTGAGGATGTTTCCTAAGACAGCCTGCTCCCACAAGCTCGGGAGGCAGAGGCAGTAACACCGACACCCTGAAACGCTCAGAGAGTTAGTTGACAGTGTTCTGCAGAAGGCTCATCCCAAAACACGTGTGAGAGGATGGTAAAAAAGCCATCGCGCGAGCTACACCTGCCTCTGCAACACACACAGCACTGCACGCACACAGCTTAAAAGCTGAGTATGGACCAGACTGGTTCCTTCCCAGTACGCTGCCTTATCCTCTGTAATTGCTAAATTAGAGCTTTAAGTCCTCAGCAGAGTTGCAAAGGAGTTATGACATGAACCAAAGTGACATTTAAAGGTGTTCTATTAACAGCCTGTGTTAAAGGTTTGAAAACTTAATTTACCACTAAGGCAATGCTTAACGCTTTCTTTCCAAAAGAAAATCAGGTCTGAAATCGGGTTTCTACACAATTTCACTGTGAATATAATTTTCAAAGAGAAGCATTGAAAGCGACTGGGTATTTTTATTCACGGGGACACCTGAAACAACTTTGAAAAGTAAGTGTAATTAAATGATGCTCAACTCCTCTGTGGATATTCAGAACAGAAGGATTTATTTCAGGAAGATTAATTACATTAGTAGTAAATTAGCATTATTTTTTTCAAGTGCCAACATTAACGATAGCTTCAGAACACAGAAGATCGACAGCAGAGCAACAAAACTAATCCAACTAAAAATTCCCTGTCTCATCAAACTAAGCATGCTTCAAGAGCAGGATGTGAGAAATACCCAGTATTCCAATACCTACATGTACGAGAGCTTCCATACGCACAACGAAGCCTCCTCCATGAGATTTTCTTACGACTGAATGACAAAGTTTTTTATGGACTATGATATGAAAGCCATCCATCAGCCGATGTATATATACCTATAGAATAAAAATCTCAAACATTTACCATTAAAACTGTTCCACCTAAAGTGGACCACAGCCGAACCTGATTTCCAGTGCTGCCTTGGGTTATTCACACAAAATATTGCAGAAAAACAAAGAGGCAGCCTGATAGCGACAATCCTTACACAATGCAAAGTCAAATTCCAGAGATGCAAACCGCTTCCTGTGAGGCAGGTTTGGGTTTGGTTTTAAATAAGACAAATCACAGAAAGCTTGAATAAAATCAAGCCTTACTATGTCAAAAGAGCGATGCAACTGGCAGCCTGCAGGCTGGATGCAGATCGTGGGCAATTCCACCTTGGCCACCAGTGCCTGACGTACAGCGCGGCAGAGCACAAGGCAAAGACGAGGCTTTACAGCTCTCATTCTGCACATTACACTTCATTTTCACATCTCGGCGCCCGTCGTTTGCAACAGCAGTTTTATAATATTACATGAGCCACTACACATCTTCCACTCACTCACATCCCAACTTTTGATCTAATATAAAACAAGTCAACAAGGCACCATTTGCACTATAAACCAAACTACGTTAATGAAAAGACACGGCCGTGACAGAGCAGAGAGAGGCAAGGAGCACAATCTGTAGTACACAGCACGTGTTGAATTGTTAGTAACACAACCGCTAGAGTCCCATCTCCCTCCTGCTGCACACTGGGCGCTCTGATTCGTCAAAGACTTTATTAAGAACACTAATGAGGTGAGCTCTATGTAATCCCTTTAACTGCTGATGATTTAGATAAAGCCACTAAGTGAGAGCACAGACATCACAGGAGGTCAGAAAGCGCAAAACTGAAGTAAAAGAGAGAAAACGTAATTTTGTTTTCATCAAAACAGAAAGACTGCTATAAAAAAAAATTCCCCACGCAACCCAGCAGCAAATCACAACTGAACATCTCAAAGAGCCCGAGATGTCAAAGGGAAGACGCTTTTAATCTACCGCTGCCAACCAGCACCTAAAGCTCCACCAACAGTATTCTTCTGAATTGTAACTCTGAACTATGAGGACATCTTGTAGATATTTACATTTGAACCTCCCCGGGGTAAGGACGTCACCGATGGCAATTGGCCTACACCCCCAAACAGGCAGCTTTTCCAGCAGGTTAATGTAACCATGAAACCTTCATCTTCAGATATTTCTAACAGGAGGATTATTCAATCCTGCTTAGAATTCTCTCCAGCCTGACACCCTAATACTTTCCCAAACTTTAAAACACCTGAGAGCCACAGAGACGGAGGAGGAAAGCCCTGATCTGCTGTGCTTCCAGTATAGAGACGCTGGCCAGACCAGCAGAACCAAAACAGAGAAATTGTTTCTAGAGAAACCTTACATCTTCGGCTACTACACCCTCTCCAGGTCAATATTAAGGAATCCCGATTGTGGCATCTTTAATGCGAGTTGCAACGGGCTGATCTGCCCCCAGCACGCCTTTGCTAAGCAAGGTGCATCCCGCCCAGTTACACAGCTGGAGGTTGACTCATATCTGCTACCTCTGCACAAAGAGAAACCTGGAATTTTCTGAATCATATTCTCTGCTCCACACTTCTAGGAATTCCCTCTGGGATTTTGTCAGATCCTTCAGAGACCATCTGTAAATGAGCACGGTTTCCTCAGCCAGTAGGAGTTAACCCATTTTTAGACCGAGCCCACACCCTACTATCCTTTCATTCTGGTTTCTTAGCTCTGGTTTACCATCCCCAGAGAGAAGCCGGCTGGGAGCCTCCGGCACTGACGCCCTGCGCTTAGAGAAAGGGGAAGTGGGAGGAAGGGAAGGGGAACCCAGTTATAACCGGCCACGGACAGTTGCCTACTCGATAAAAGCATTACACAAGCTAAGGAAAATCCCTCACTTTTATAAGCAGCTTCTAAACGAAAGGATCCACTTGTTGACTTCAGTCAACCGAAAATGAACACGTCACCACCTGACCAAACGCTCTTTATATCTGGCAGAGAACAAAAAGCAAGAATGGAGAGTAAAGCCACAGAAGTTCTAACTCCAAGACAGCCTTTGGCAACAAAACAAAGGGCGAGATCATGGATGCAAACGGGAGAGGGTACGTCACGCACACCACAGACACACTGCGCATGTGACTGAAGGATAAGACACTACAAAAAGCACTTTGTCCTTCAGCAGCACCGCTCACTACCGGATCCCCTCCATCACTGGATCACCACAACAAGTCCTTCCAATGGGCCACTACTATAAATCTAAATTCTCTCTCAAAGTTTATTCAGATATTGAACCCAAACACTTGTGTTCCTAAATATCTCTGCTTGCACACTGAAGTTCATATTTCCCCAAGACCCAGCACCCTTAACATAAGCTCTGGTCTGTAATACGAAAATCTTCATCAATTCTTCATTTGCTTCATGACAGTCAAGAATACAAAAAATCTTAAAACCTGAGTATAAAAGAGTAACTTCAACCTCTACTTAACACCCTAAAATGCAATGTTTAAAGTACCTTATGGACGGACAAGAAGTTGAACGGGAGTCAACAGCATGGTCTTCAGCAAGAGAGGCCACCGCGTCCCAGGCTGCATCAGCAGGTCCAGGGCAGCGATCCTTCCCCATTCAGCACTTTGGGAGACCTCACCTGGATCCTGGGCCCAAGTCTGGGACTTCTCGGTACAGGACAGACTGACAACAGGGACAAGCCCAGCAGTGGTGACCGAGATGCTGAGAGCTGAATCATACAATGCTGAGGGCTGAATCATACAATGTGCGAGGAGGGACAGATCTCTCAGAGCATCCATCCTGCACCACGGGACCTCACCCCAGCCTGCAGGGATCCCACAGGGCAAAGGCAGAGCCAGGGTCTTCCCAGAGATATGCAGTAAAAGGGCAGGCGTTAACACATAGAAGCAGGAACAAGGCAAAACTCGCTTCAGAGGCTTTACATCTCTCCAACCAGGAGGTCAAACACTGCAACAGAGGCTCTGCGAAGCTGCCATCCCAGTCAACAGTCACCACCCAACTGGAGACAGCCCTGAAGAACCTCCTCAAACCGGACCTGCTTGGAGCAAGAGGTTGAGATAGATCCCTCTGCAAGGGATGCTTCTCCAAGAACATCCTTTTTAAAGAAATGGCTTCAATTTTGTCGATACTTACAAGGCAGCAATTAGCACCAGCCTAAAACTTTACCGCATCACTACTGACAATCACATCTCAGCCTCCAATAGCCTTCTGTTGGGTGAGCAGCATTGCTGGGAAATGGATTGAGGAATGGTTAAGCGAACAAGGACATGAGAATGTTGAGAAATGGATTGAGGAATGGTTACATGAGCAAGGACATGATTCAATAGAAAAGCTTTGTGAGACAGGTATTGTATAAATGGAAACTTTGTTAAACTCTGAGTGTGGGTATGGACTGAAAGAACAGTAAGCATGCAAGGAGGAACCTCTAAGAAGAAACTTCTAAGGGACAAGCGGATCTTTCACAAGGAAACAGGATGGAACACTGAGCCCAACTGTAACTGCAATGTAACTGCAAGAAGATAAGCAGAGCTCGAAGTATCAGCATAGCAACAATGAATCAACAGGGGACAGATAGTTTTAGTAACTAATCATGTAGAGGCCATAACAAAGCATCTTTTGTATGTTAAGATATATAATCCGGGTTGATTTCGAATAAAGTCGAAGCTTGCTTTATCACTCACACTGAGTCGTCTGCTTGCTTCCCTCGCCCGTCGCACAGCATCATCTCAGACACCTGGTTTAAACCCACGTGTTAGTTTTGGGTTGAAACATGTCAGGCTGACTCCCAACACATAAGGATGAAGTGAATATAAGAAAATTCAGAACTCTTTCAGATGATTATACCGTTATAATGATGATAAAGCTTCACGATTCAGGAAATATTCACCAGCACTCGTGCAATCTAGTAACTCCAGCTTCCTTTTCAGGCTCAGACTTGGCGTGCACATAGTCCTCTAAGGAATGGATCTCTGCCAGGTTCCATTCCGTAGCTGGGAACACCAACAGCAGTCACTGCACGTGCACAATGTTTACTTTCTCTCAGAAACGTAAGGCACCAAATACCTATTTCTGCACAGCCACACACCCAACCCCTGTTCTAGTGTCAGTAAGCGGAGCCTGAAATAAACCCACACAGGTCAAGCGAGTGACACAATCAGACTGAAATCCATCAGAATATAAATACATAAAAAGCGCTTAACTGCTTTCAAGGTCCACTCGTCATTCAGAGTTTGGGTTTTTTCTGCCAAAAAAAATCCTTGCTTTTATCACAACCATCACACACTGAATTGACAACACATATTTAATAAGGAAAATCAATTTATAGCAGTCACAGACATCAATTCTTATAATGATAGCACATGCCTAGAATGTTCTTAGAAGCACTGTTTTAAAATAGACTATTAATTTAGACTGAAATTAAAGCTTCAGACCACAATTTTTAGTAAGCCCAGGAAACAAACTGCACATTTTCCAGATCCAGCCCATATCCATGACCCTCACCCACCAGCACAGGAGGAAGCTGAAGAAATGAGAGTGCAGGTCGTGTGCACCAACGCTTGCCAAAACCCAGACCCCCGCATTTACAGGGCTTCAGCAGCCCGTCGGACGCCGGAATCCTCAGGTGTTCGGACTGAAAATACAGTAACTACTACTAAACTCAACTGAAGGGACACGTCACACTTTCACAAACATCGTAGCATTTCTACGTCCCCCTTCAAAGCAAATAAAGAAGACTTACCGTGCAATTTGAGGTGCGATTAATACACGGTTTCTAAACACAAACACCGGGTACAGGAGTTGAAGTCAGCGATCACAACATTTTACGGTAGTTTATGTTACAGCTCTCAGTAGTAACTGCACTGTCCCCCCCAACTGCACATACAGGCACATCAGCCAGCCACGGCCACATCCCTCACGCTCTCCAAAAGCATCCTGCAGCTGGTTTTCAGTTTTTGAGCCTAATGAAGGCTGTGTCATCCACAAGGAGCCAAGAGAACCGCGTGGTCTCTCTGTGGAGATAATCTTCTTAAGGGAGACTGCAAATACCTCGAAGAGGCAGTGAAATCCCAAAACAACCCGTCCTCTCGGGGGCAGCGCATCACAAGTTGTTTTGCAGTATCTCCAACTCAGAAATAAACACTTTTCAGACCCAACAGGAGGCTCTCCCTTGCTCTTCCACACGGCCGGTCTCTCTGTGGACTCGACTCGAAATCCACTTTCCTTTTTACATTTTTCCATACAGTAATTAGCAGAGTGCACTTTGCCATCAAACTTTGTTAGGCTGCACTTTTACATCATCGTATTAAAGCCACTTTTAAAGACAGCTCTGACAGCGGATCTTTAAGCAACTCAACCCTCCCGGTCACAACACAGAGTAAAGGAGATGCTGATACAGAGTGCAAACTGCAGCCCTCAAGGATCTTCACTGTTCTCTCTCCAAGAGCAGTGGTGTGCTTTCGTCAGGAAAGGGCACTGTCGCACAGAGACCTGCTCTGTAGGTAGGCACCACACGCTCAGCTCCACACCACCTTCCACAGTTACTACCCAATAAAGACACATCTTTGCTATTTTGAGTGCTGACAAAGAGCAAAACCTGAAACTACAAAAGCAACATAGGAAATATCAAAAGAAAAACCCAGTTCTTTTCCACATCACTTATAATTATCTTATCTAGACATAGAGTCACTGAAAAATCACAGGCAAAATTTAAATGCCTGTAAAATAGCGCAGCCCATAATCCAGCAGGGAGAGCCCACAGTTTGGTGTAACCTGATTCAGGCAGAGTTTGGGTACCACTTCCCATTAATTCTTCCCCATGACCACACACCTGCGCACAGCCAAGAAGACCAGAGAAGCAGAAGTGGAAGTAATACTTCCCAACCATCACAACCCATGCCAAGAGGGAAGGACTCAGCACAACCAAGCAGTGTGGCACTTCTCTGCCCGGTGAGAGCATCCATTCTGAAACCTATTCCCTGGCAGGCGTTTCTATGTGCCATTCAACCATTCCACTGCCAACCTGCCAAGCGCCATCCACCAAACTGCATCTTTGTCTGGTTGGTCAATGCTTCATTCTTGGCCAGAATTTAACAAGAAGGATCACAAGGCAAACTGAATGCTTGAGTTGCTGCACCTACGAACTATATTTAACGCATTATCTTTTTAAAACAGATGGACTTTCTAAGACCACACGACTTCTGAACAGTGTAGGTGAAAGAAGCACCATCAAGCCAGGTGAACTCCTTGATGTGCAACACAGGAAAGGTCCTAGTCCTTGCTGAAACCAGAAAGATGTTGCCAAACAAGGTCTCTTTGACCACAGGGCCCAGTTAAGACCTGAAAAACCACTTACCAGGGCCCTAGTTTGGTCTGCAGAGCACAGCAAGTGAGTCACTCCATTAAAAACTCCAGAAGCTTTTCCATTCAACCCCTGAACACATGAAATAAAGAATAAAACTAAAGCTGTGATTTCAATAAACACCTGGAAGGAGTAGCCCACACTTCTCCCATGACACGAGAAGTCATGCGCGTGTCAAGACTCAAGTGCCTCAGCCCTGCGAGGTGCTAACTTGGCCCACAGCAAGCAGGTGCGCTCCACCCGCTGCCGCCAGCGGAGCAGACAGCACTAGGAGAGCAAAAGGGAGAAATCACACGGACAACTACTTTTGGGGCACCGTGGAACCAAGCTGTCAAAGAGCTCCTCACAGCCTCTACCACAGCACTCCTGAAAACCAAAACACAACAGAACACACCATGTGGGTTACATCCCAACGACTGCCAAGTTCCAGCGGCTGCGAGAGGACGCGGAGTGGGACAGAGACCCGGGTAGAGGGCAATGCCAGGGCTGGGGGGCAGCGGCCACCGCACAGGGAGGGCTCCGAGCAGTGATGGGCACAAGCAGACCCACAGCGACTGCCCGCCCGGTGCCAGGAGCGGGTAGGAGCGCGTGGGGAAACGGCCGAGGCCGCCCGCTGTCCCGGGACTCGCTCATCCCGGTGTCTTCCCCGCTCACCCTCGATTCCCACCGGGCTACCGACCTCAGCACCTTCCCCATTCACTCCCGGCCACTCCCGCTCGCCGGTACCGATCGCATCCCCTTCCTCGCTCGTCAGTACCGGTCACAGCCTCCCCCGCCGGGTTCCCGGTACCGATCGCAGCCCCTTGCCCGCCTTCCCCCGGTCCCGATCGCAGCCCTCCCTTCCCCGCGCCGCTCACCCTGCTGCACGTCGCCGTTGGCGCCGCCGGGCAGCGGGACGCTGAGCTGCCGCTCGGGCTCGGGCAGGCAGCGGCGGCAGAAGGAGTGCAGGCAGGGCAGCAGCTTGGGCTCGGCCTCGCGGCGGCTCTGCAGACTCTGCGCGCACACCGCGCACGTGTCCAGCAGCGAGAACGGCCCCGGCGCTGCGGGCGTCAGCGGGGGCACCGGGCTGGGGCCGGGCCCCGCCGCGCCGGGCCCCGCCGCCTCGGCCTCCGCCTCCCCGAGGCCGCGCTCCGCCGCCGCCGCCGCCGCGCCCGGGCTCTCCCGCTCTTCGGGGGCCGCGGCGGCGCAGGGGGACGCGGCCGCGGGCTCGGGGGCGCCGCCACCGCCCGGCGCGGGCTCGGCAGCGCCCTCCCCGCCGCCGCCGCCTCCTTTGTTTTCCGCCATGTTTCCTCCTTTGAACCCGGCCCCGCGCTCCGCGTCACGGCGCGCGCACGAGGGGGCGGGGCCGAGCCGCGCAGCCGCGACGGCGCCCGCGCGCGCGCGCGCCCGGCCCGAGGCCCCGCCCCGCGCCCCCCACTGGCCAATCGACGGGCAGAGAGGGCGGGGTGTGTGTAAGTGCTGCCGTGCGTCATCGGGGCGCGCGAAGGGGCACGAGCCGCCCATCGGGCGCGGGGTTGTGACGTCACGGCGCCGGCCGGGGAGGCGCGGGCGCCGATGGGAGGCACGGCCCGATTCCTGGAAACGGCGCATCCCACCGGGTACAGCTCATCCCACCGGGAACAGCTCTTGGGAATGCTGCACCAGAAACACTACATCCCACCGCGAACAGCGCAACCCATCAGGAAAGGTGCTCACAGACCGCCACATCCCACCACGAACAGCGCATCCCATCAGGAACAGTGCACCCAGAATGGTGCATCCCACTGGGAATGGTGCACACAGAACGCCGCATCCCACCGGGAACAGCTCATCCCATCAGGAATGGTGCACCAAAAGCACCACATCCCACTGAGAACAGCTCATCCCATTGGGAACAGTGCACCCAGAACGCCGCATCCCACTGGGAACAGTGGACCCAGAATGTCACATCCCACTGGGAACAGTACACCAGGAAGGCTGCATCCTGTCAGGAATAGCACATCCCATTGGGAATGGCACACCAGGAATGCCACACCCCGGTTGGCAGCCTCCTCCCATGCCCAGGTGGCCGGCGCAGGCGCTGTGTCAGAACAGGATGCACGCACCACATGGAAATAAAATATCGTTTATTAAAGACACAGGGGGATGCAAACCAATGAAACAGATTTTTAAGGGCTACAACTTTACATATACAAAAAGTGAAACAATTCCCAGTACGCTGAACTCTCCCGTAATCCATGTGAATCGGAGAGCTGGAGCTTTCCCTGCTTCCACCTAGACAAGAAACAAGGACGATGCCTTTTCACCACTATACAGAACCGCAGGGAGGTTCCCACGTTCCGGCATACACTGCTGCAAGCCAGTAAGGATGAATCACTGGAAGTCCTGCTGGATATTCTCCTTGTTTGCTTCCCCATGCTGCTGTTTAATTTGTGAAATTTCATTCTCCAGCTGCACAATGGTCCGTTCAATCTCATAGTTTTTGCTGACAAGAGACACCCACCTGCAAGGGAAGAGAAATAAAAATGGCTTCGAGTGTTAAAAGCAAACGTCACCGACAAACACATCCCCAGAGCACGTGCGGGGACATGAAGCGAGGCAGCACTTTCCTTGGGACGCTACAAATCCCAACTAAAGCCAACGACAATGTGAACGACCACCAAAGCAACAAAAAGCAGTCTCTAACCCTGTCGCACCTTAAAAAGCACAATTTTGCTTTCTAGATCCAAGCCCACTAACTGCCGATATTCAGATAAAGGATTTAGGAAACAATTCAGCGTGGACGTGGCTCTTATTCACAGCTGTTGCTCCTGGATTTACTCAACCACATAGAGCTGGGTCACAAACCCTTTAACATGTTGTGCAAAGCGTCAGCATTCACATGGTGATGTCCAGCAAGATCCCAGACGCTCTGCCTGGGAGAATTTCACACAGCAGATGCACCCATGAAAGGAGTAACAGAAAAACCCTGGATACTCACGTAGACTCCATCTCTCGCAGCTTAGCCCCAGCCGTGAGCTGCATGTTCTTTCGCTGCCAGTTCAGATCTTGAATGTTTTTCCTGGGGAGAAGAAGATGTATGTATTTTTTTTATCTCCTTTCTTTAAAATTTGTAATTATAGAATAGATGAAAATTTGTAATATCTGCTGCTAATTTCAAAACACACTTAATCCTTAGAAGTACTCTCAGAACACTGTGGTGTAGCCAGGACAGTAACTACACCATATAGAGCGAAAAATCCCAGAGAGGGCTGCACACAGAACCTCAAGATAAATAAACAAAACAAAACAAAAAAAAAAACTCAGAAAAAAAACCTGTAATAACAAAAACAAGAAAAAACTTCCAGTTTTCTACAAGCACTCAAACATTCCAACCTGCGCAAGTGCAGAAAAGAAAAAAGGTTTTGGTATCTCTGGAAAAAAAAAAAGCCAAAAGAGCAAGAGATAAATGGTTCATCATCCACAAAGGTCAGTAATTCTGTGAAGAACCTCAAAAGTGCAGAACCCTTCGGATAGGTGAGTCTCTCTGCAGTTCTTTGCTCGTGCTGCTAACACTCAGTTTCTGTTAGCCTCCTTAGCAGGCACTGCGGTGTTCCTTCAGCTGTCCCAGCTTGAGCTGTTTCTGCCTGTTGTCACACGGATTCTGCCTGGGACAACAATCCTAGCTAACCCAAACAGGCAGATACTTGCTACGCAGCTTGCCTCTTGCCTGTATCCTAGTGTACAGTCCCATCTTAGGTGGAAAACACCGTCTCGGGGAGGGCAGGGCCACACCTCCCGTCTGTTGTCATTCCTGGGCTTTTTTCCCTGTAACTGCGGCAGCAACACGTACAGAGCCCTTTTACGCTCTGGGAGTGGGGAAAGGGTCCACTCTCTTTCCAACTTCAGTAGAAAAACACAAAAAAGGAAGACCCACCTCAACTTCTGAAGCTCTTTCTGGGCTTGTTCTATCATGTGAACCAGGTGTCTAAGAGCAGAATACAAGCAAAGCGTTAGGAAAACATACACGTGCTAGATCAGACGCTTAACCAGACGCTTCAGCACAGCCCCCGGAGCACTGCTCTCAGTGCTGTCTGGGCTCTTCGCTCCCGAGGGAAGGATAAAATACCCAAACGCTGCAACAGAAGCACTTTTAAAACATAAACCTCCAAGAATCACTATGGTCAGCCCTTGCCATCAGACAGTATGGTTAAATCACACCCATTACCTGCCCAAATTTCAACTTCAAGCTCGTTGCTCTGTGCTTGTGCCACTCTGACTAGAACACTGTTTTAACGTCTCTGAGTCAGTCACAAAATCAGGATGTACTGAAACGCAGGCTGTTTCTTGGCTCCCTCTCTCAGACCATCCCGTTTTCCTCGCACAGCTCTCCCAGGATGTGCTTTACAGAGCCTCACAGGGCTGACACAGGAGGAACACACAGACCGTGCAGCCAGAACCCGGGCCAGGTTTGACTGCAGACAAACCCCTTACTCGTTGTAGACCTTCCAGGCGTTACAGCCATGCTGCGACATCAGCTCCAGGTTCTCGATACGGACAGCCTGGTGCTCCAGTTGCGCCATGGAGTTGTTCACACACTCCTGCCAGGCCGTGATGTCATTCTTCTGCCCAGAGGAAGGGGCTGGCAGCTCGTACCTGCAACGGCCACCACCTGAGGAAGGGCTCGGGCCGCAGTGGGGGTCCGGCTTGGCTCGAGGGGGCTCTGCTCACCTCTTCATGCTCAGCAGCTCCAGGGGCTGCCGCGCTGCCAGGCGCTCAAACTCGTTCCGCATGATCTCGGTCTGTGGCGGGGGCAGCGGTGAGGCTGGGGGGGACCGGGACGAGGGGGCAACGGGTACGGGGAGGGCTGGCCAGGGGGAGGGAACGGGGGGGAGAGCCAGAGGGGGCCGCCGGGGGGCACCGGCCTGAGGTTGGGGGGGCGGAACAAGGCGGGATCGACGCGTGGTCGGGGAGTGAGGGTGCGGGAGAGGCAGAACCAGAGGGGACCGACCCGGGGAGGAACTGGCCCGGGGGACAGGGAACCGGAGGGGCCCAGTCCAGGGTCGGGAGAAGCAAGGGGGCCCGGCCCGGGGGTCCCGCCTGACCTCGAAGGAGCTGCAGTCGTGCGCGGGGAGGTAGCTCAGGTAGTTCTTGGTGGGCCGGTACCGCCGCGTCTCCTCCTCCACTAGCGCCGCGGCCTAGCGCACCGCGAGCGTCAGCCGGGGCGGCCGGCCGGGCCCGCGGGCCCCGCCCCGCCCCGCACTCACCGCCTCCCGCACTCCCGGCGCCTCGTAGCCCTGGTCGAAATAGGGCAGCGCGTCCACCACCACCTCACCGGCCACCAGGCCCGGGCCCGCCATGGCGCGAACACCCGACCGCCAGGGCCGCCGCCGCGCGCATGCGCCAGGCCACGCCCCCGTCACCCCTCGCTGAAGCCACGCCCCCTCCCGTACCGCCCTTCGCTGGGGCCACGCCTCTCTAGCACCTCCCCGCTTAGACCACGCCCTCTCCCTGTACCGCCCCTCACTGAAGCCACGCCCCCTCGTCCAAAGCTGTCGCCGAGGCCACACCCCTCCCGCCTAGGACCACGCAAAAGGCCATGCCCCTCCACAAAAACCCCGCCCTTCACACGCGGCCACGCCCCCATCGAGCCTACGCCCCCGCTCAGCAGAGGCCCCGCCCCTCTCCCGTCCCCCCGATCACGGCCCCTCCGACCGAAACAGCACCCGAGGCTTGGACTCCACCTCTCGAAGCCACTCCCCCCTGGTCCCCGCCCCGCTCCCTCCCTCCGCCCCGGCCCCGCCCACAGAGCACGCGGAGACGATGTGGTTGGAGCCGAGCGGTCGTTGTTAACGGCGGCGCCGGGACGTGGGGACCCCGCTCCGGCTCCACCGGGGCCGCGCTCATCGCTTCTGGCGGAACTTCATCTTGCTTCCTAGGGAGAAAAAGCGACAGTAAGGGCTGGAACGGTTTAGGGATGGAAGGGACCAAAGCTCATCCAGTTCCACCCCCTGCCATGGGCAGGGACACCTCCCACTGGATCAGGGGCTCCGAGCCCCATCCACCCTGGCCTGGAACCCCTCCAGGGATGGGGCAGCACCACTGCTCTGGGCAACCTGGGCCAGGGTCTCCCCACCCTCATAGCAAAACATTTCTTCCCAAGCTCTGATCTCAATCTCCAGTCTTTCAGCTTCAAAGCACTTCCCCTCGTCCCATCCCTGCACTCCCTGATCCAGAGCCCCTCCCCAGCTTTGCTGCAGCCCCTTCCAGTTTTGTGTCCCCCACAGGGCAAACAACCAGAGGGACCACGGCACACCAGGCCAGGATCGGCCCCACGCTCCTTCACGTGCCATCACTTGTTCATGGCAAAATATATTATAAAAAGAAAACGAACAAAAGCAAGAAAGTCCCTTTACCAAGGCTGCGCAGGATTTTGTTCATTCCAGTTGGCTCCGTCTCTGGAATGCTCTGCAAATACTCCAAGGCACGGACCTCAAAAAGGCCTAAAGAAGGAAAACAAATAAAACCAAATCACTCACTTCGCTGAGTGCTGTGATTCCATCCTGTAGCACGCGGCATCTTCTATCATTAACAAGGCAGTTATGGAAAGGCAGCTGTGCACATCATGCAAGCTGCAGGAACAAGCCCAGAAAGGGGAGAGGTGGAAAAATTCTTTGCTTCCTATATTGACTGGAGCAACTGGAAGGGCATGGAGCTACTGCTTAGACCAAATGGCAACAGGGTAGCCAGCCAGACAAAAGTAAGCCGGACAAGTAAGATCAAACCTCACCTTTGACCGCATTCTTGCTTAACTCCCGCTCCTGTATGAACCCTGCAAACATCTGCGTCTCCATGAAGAAGTGCAAGAAATGACGGACGTTTCGTGACACATGGGATTTGCGGAATGCCTCCCGCTGGAACACCCGCTCCCCTTTTTCCGTGACGCTCATATGCAGGGAGTAGTGCCCAACGATCTCCACAAAGAACTGCACAAAAGCTTCCGAGACCAGGGAGTTGAGAGGCATGGCACCTGTGAAGAGGGCAGCAGAGGAGGAATTTCCCTTTATGTCCATCAGTTTGGTCATTCCTCTTCTAAAAGAGGAGCAGCAGTTACTTTTAGGCTGCCTGTCAGATTGTGGAATGCAGATGAACGTTCGATATAAAAGCTGCCACAGTTCAAATACTAGGATCTCTCTCCTACATCAGTTTTCTACTGCGGCTGAGACAGGTTCCATCCAAAAGCTTTTCCAGTAGTTAAAGCGTTCATAGTTTCTTTTCCCCTGCCAAACACCTAGTGTCTAATAACCTATAAGCTCATAACAATCTATGGTTTAATTCCAATAAAGAATAGGCAAATTACAGAACACAAATCCACTGAAAACTAAACTTTGATGTGCATGGAATTACATCCCTGGCTGATACCATTTCTCTCAAGCTACTCAGTGCTGTTTGGAATTGTTACATTTATAAAGCAGCTCAACTTTGAAAACGATCCATCAGCTCACCCTGAGTACAGAGACTCACTGCGTTCTCTCTGCAAGAAAAATATTCTGTCACTTCAGAAAAAAAATCAGAGAGCTCAAAGCCTGGGAACGGATGCACTTGGTCCAGGGAAAACCAGAGCTCTGCACATACTGGTGGTGAGAAGGGAAACAATTGTTCGGACGCTAAACTTTTCTAACAAATTCACAAGAAAGATGTGAATCCTACTGTTTATGCTCATTTTTCTATCGGCCACATAGAAGCTGTAGAGATTTGCTAATGTGAAAACGCTTTTCTGCGGCAGCACCTTGTGTGTCACTCTGCTCATGTGACAGGATTTCACTTCGTTCTTCTAAGATCTGTACAAGCGCAGCCTGGAGCTTGTGAGGCAGGATCTCGTCTTCATCTGACACCTGAAGAGAAAAGGGGCCATGGAAGCATTTTCGTGTTGTGTTTGTTACCAGCAGAACGTTTTCATTGTGAACAGATTAGAAATACTCCTAATGTGCTTAAAACAGTCAGAGATAGGTTACCCTGTGATATGATGTACCTTGGGGGAAACAAAACATTTGTCTTGCAGCCACAGAAGTGAAAAAAGTTTGCTCTGACTATGAACTAATAGAGTCACACACACAGCTGGCCAACACAGAACAACGTGTGCCATTACCCACAACACAGAGTCGAGGTTATCACACCACTGATAAACCACACAAGAAGAGCAGAAGTCTGCTGAGAAAACATGACAAGTCTCAATATTATGGTTAAAAAATCCTTCAATACCTTTCTCCAGTTGCAGGCTGTAAGGCAAAACAGAATAATAAGGCAAGGAAAAGAAGACGCAAGTATCCTCCCGAACTAGTAATGCTCCAGTATGTCTACAGACACTTGTTTGGTGCTGTAGAAGAACATCAGGTAAAGCTCAGCAGAGAACCACTAGGGGACTGTGACAGTCTGTCTCCTGGGAAAGTATAACCCAGAACCAACACATACACCAGCAGATGGGAGAGGAGAAAGCCCTGTGGGGAGCAAGCACACAATAAGACAGCCAGAAAGCAGCAAAGAAACTTAGTCATCCACTTCATACAGTGACCCAATCAAGGGTCTGTTGTTAAATTGTTTATTCAGTAAAGCAGCATCTTTAGCTTCACAGAGCTCTGTACCTCATGCAACCTCAGTCTCGCAAGAAGGATTTGTCAGCCTGTTCCCTTCTCTAGTGATCAAAAAGGAACACAAGATATTTCTTCAGCCACTGGAGCCTATGTATGACACCAGCTTTTGCTGATTTCTTGTTTTCACTTTCTTTCACTGATGCCTTCTCCTGGCATATAACCATGAGTGACCAGTACTATTATTGCACTCACCTCTTGCAAGAACTTGTCAGCACGGAGATCTACAATCAGAACCTGGGGGAAGATGTGCAAACACAGTCACTCTCACAGGCAGTTACGTCGCCATACAGAAAAATACACTTTCTTTTATTTTCAGTGTCCCCAGTGGCAGGGGATGTTGCACACAAACACAAGTCCAGCTTGCAGCCTGTCCATAGGAACAACGACTATTATTTATCTTTAACAATGGAAACACACTGATATGTATCTGGCAAGTTCACCAGCTGTCTCAGAAAAGCTTAACAGTTTCTACCACGGCAGAACCCACAGAGATTATTCTGGAAAGGTCAGCGCCGTTCCACTGACGCTATCCCTCCACCACACGTTACCCAGGTCTCACCTCTTCTAGAGGCAGGTCCCAGAGTTGTGGTAAGGAGCAGGCGAGAATGCCAATGAGGAACGGGGTTGGAGAGCACACGATGTCAATCATAGAAGCTGGTAGGACTGGTATGTAGGTGTGCTGCCAAGTGAAGGGATAAAGCGTTGCTACAGCAGCATGGCCACATTTAGAGAGCGTGCTAGAAAGGGAAGAAAAGCAGAGTGCTGTCAGTGTCTCATCTGGTACTCAGCTACAGACATAGGTTAGAAGTGCTCAGGGAAGATGTAATTTGGCTTGTTCTTTATGCATCAGCAGAAGCCCCATGCATCTGCTTTTGTAGTCTGTTATGAGGAGCTAGGAACAGCATCAACCCAGACTAAAAAGACAAATGGAATAGTCCCTCATCTCCTCTTGGGTAAAGAGCATACTCTGAATTCTAAGCATCTGCACATTGCATGGAATGTCTGCAAAATGCTAAAGCTTTTAAATGTGACTATTTACAAAAATTAGACAAGCTTGCACATGAAACAGGCCTGAACTCAGAAGAAAAATGCCTTAGAAAGAAAAGTCAATCAGACTTGTTTTGTTACCTTAAGTTGTCAGCAACAAAGATCACCCTCCTTTCCAGCAGGAGAGAGGCAAAGACCCGAATCAGGTGAGAGACGCTCAGACACTGGAACAGGCATTCGAAGTCAATGTGTTCGAGTCGAGAATCCAAGGGACGGCAGAGCTCCATCACCTGAGAGGCAAGCAAAGAAGCAGAGCGCTGGAGGAGAAAGCCAAAGCACAACTGGGCCAGACGAGGGAGAACCTGGCTGGAGTGCAGAACTGGTGGCTCCTCACAAGTGGAGCCCCGTGTCCGGGTGGGCATTGCAGGGGACTCCCAAGCAGCTCTTCCTTAAAAAAGCAGGGCATTGCTTCTACAGTAAGTGATTCAAAAGGTTTCTGCGACAGTCTTCCTTTGGACTTCAGGGCATTATCTTCAGACTAATTATTGACAGGTGGCATCACTCTACAGCACAGTTTGCAAAGTGCTGCTACGCCCCAAGACACCATCAATGTAGGAAAGCCAGTCCTGACTTCAGGTACCTCATTTCCTGCACCTGGCAGGTAACTCTTCACAGTGATCACGCGTCCAGGAGCAGGGAAGGGTGCCTCCATGACACTACGCATGAATGGATGCACGAGGGCTGGGGACATCTCTCGCCTCTTCTCCACTTCATCTAAAATCTGCACGAAAACATATCGGACATTGTTTTAGGCCTGCTGGTGAGCCAGAGGAGATATGCAAGCCTCTCTCACAGTATCCCCTGCCACAGCTACAGGTGAAGGCTCCAACACAGACTTCCCTTTCCCCCCTCGCCTGGGATCCCTGTGAAAGCTTCTCTCAAGCGGCTGAGCAATGATGTAGGAATAAACAGCTGTGAGTGCAACTCTCCTGGGATGAGTTACAATCACTAAGCAATTCTGGACCAGAGAGAAGCATCCACTTGCTTTCTGGAGTTCAGAGGTCATCAGCCACTCAAGCCCAACAAGAAGTAAGAGGCTCCCCCCACTTCACCTTGGAGAAGAGGTTGAAGCAGCCCAGGCGGCTGACAATGCAGTAGACCTCAGGAAGGCGCTTCCCTTTCCCTTCTGGCTGAAAGGCAACAGGAACAGTTATGCAGAGAACAGGAATGCAATAAAGAACCTAGCACCTACACCGTAGCCAATTTCCAGAATTCCTTCTGCTGTACTTCTCTCTATGCTACTGACTTAAAAGATACCTGAGGTATGAGTGCCCAGTTCAGGAGCTGTCTTTTATGCCCAGAGACCATTCCACTGTTTTGCTGGGAATTATCGTGCTCCTTCCCTTATGCATTCAAAGGGCTGGTAGCCTCACAGGCACTACGTAGCCCACAGTTTCTGCTGATCCACCTCCCACACTAGACTGTGCAGTTATCAATGCATTCTTTACACTCCACCCAATAGAGATACTCACAAGGAGCTTCTTGCAGTACCCAAACCAGCGGCTGCCATCCTCGCCCGTCAACACAAAAGAAAATGTTTCACTGGGGAACCAAAGAACAGTCAGGGTTAAATTCATCGCACAGTTCAGAGAAGAGGCTGACAAAGCACAAACTATGAGCCATTCCCTTTCTGGCCATGCCGAACACCCCTTGCTGTGGCGAGCAAGCTACTTTGGGCTCTACTCAGTGTAAAAGCCTGCAGCCCACAGACCACTGAGCTGCTACAGCTCCCTCCTTTCCCAGCTGCTTCTCCGTTCTGCCAAGGAGCAAAGGAAGCCCTTGCCAGCCCCGGGAGCTGGCCCCGAAGAGACGTTACAAACTTCTTTCCTGTAGGAAAGATGGTGCTCAGGCAGAAGCAGCACCCCTGAGCCCACCTCCACAACTCATTTTCTCCTTTCACAGTCTTTCCCGTTTTTCCCTGCTCCAGCTGCAGTTCCTCTGGTCTAAGAAACTGGCACAAACCTAAGCTTTCAACTCGTTTCAGGCCTGCGTATTCAAAACCAAGTCTTTACCTTTTAAGGTCTGATGCAGGAAACCAGTCTTTGGGATCTGGAAAGCAGAATTTGGGAATGACCTTTAGCCTCTCCTCAGTATCCTTTGACTGTCTGAAGGCATGTTCAGGCTGGAGGGGTAACACATGCATTTGAAGTCACTGAAGTGCAGTGCACAGCTGCAGCATTTAAAACATTGGGAGCCAGTATCTTTCTGACACTTTCAAATGCTGACCCATCAGACAATTAATGCACAAGTACAGGAGAGCATATTCTGACTAGAACAGTTCCCTCTTGCATCTTTCCTGTGGACTGGACTTTTGTAAATTACCCAGCCGCTCTTGGTAAAAGCCAAGTGAGGATTCAGAAGCACGGCCAAGTTTACTGGAGAACAAAGCTAAAACAGATTCCCCAAATGCAATTTGTGTCAGCTTGCTTCAGTTCTGTTCCTAGGAAGACACTAAGAGGAACAGCAACATGTTCGGTTTGCGATGTGCAGATCACTTGTAATTCAATGGCAAAAGCAGTGTATGTGAATTGCATGTTCCAATTACCACATGTGGGACTAAGTCAAATCCCTCAAAGACTGCAGAACAGCTTTCCATGCTCAAAGCTGCCCAGATGGGGCAAAAGGAAGGTTTTCAGATGACAGAGATCACATTTAAGTAGGAAATGCCTGTGAGAAGAGGAAAGTTTATTGCATAAAGCTAATTTTAGACACTGTACTCTCAGTCAGGGCATCCAGGTTATTCCAGTGTCCCAGGCTGTGAGAGCACGAAGAAGCAGTTAGGAAAACAGTACAGCATTTTCACAGGGTAAGAGTTGTACAAGATCTTTGATGTCCTTGGGCGTGCAGCCCAAAGAAGAGGGTGACAAACAGATTACTTGGAAGCAAGTATATTTTTAGAAGGGAGACAAATCTGTAATCAGAATACCTCCACAGTTACTGGGCAATGCTTCCTGCAAAATCCCAGCATGACAGACTGTCCCATACAAAGTCGCTCACCAAAACACTTTAATTCAAGCAGAGGATAAACAAACACTGAGAAAATAATTTGTTTTGTGAGTGGATTTATAAAAGCCAGTAAATAGCCACATGGTACAGTCAGGTCTGATTGTCTGCTAGGGCAGCGGGAAAAGAACAATGCACTGCCCTTCCCAAAGGGGATGAACAGATTGATATCTGCACTAGGGGAAGCCTAAATCTTGTTACACTTCTTCCTCCCTCCTAACACCCTAATGTTTGCATTTTTGGCAGATATTATTAATGTGCATTGAGTTTTACCCACCAAACTAAGACTCTGCAGTCTTTCCGGCTGTTGTCTCTTATTCATTTTGTGAATCCAAAATGTTTACACATTTAAGACATTGGAGTTATTTGCACACACACCCCTTACATGGCTTTGCCATTTTAACTTCCCCCCCTGCTGCCGAACAGTATAAATAAGCGTATAAGCCCTGGGATTCTACCTCCCGAGCACCCTCAGCTAAATTGCTTCACTCCTTGTTTATAAATCCCTTGTTTATAAAGCACACCACCAGGATGAGACCAGGCCAGCTTGGGAACAGAGCCCTGCACTCCCTTTCCTCTCCTGCAGGCTGCCTCAGCGGTGTATCACAGTACAGGGTGGCTTTAGGATATTTCCAGGCAATTCGAATTAGAGGAGGAGCTTTCCTCCTTTCAACAAAAGACAGTAAACTTGTCATCAAGAAAGGTATTCAACAACTGCCCAGCACTGCACACTAGGTCTGTAACAGAGCAAGTTGCTTTATATTCCAAGCCTGAATCCTCCCCAAGTGGGCCAGCTTTACTAGGACAGAGTTTAGGAAAGGATACACACTGTGAGAGGAAATAAAAAGCTGCCGAGTGTGTTTTGTGGGCAGGTTTCCACACCACCCCTACCTTACTGGGAAACTGCTGCACAATCTGTGGTGTGTACGCCATCTCATCTGCCTTCTTGTGCAGTGACACCACCACAAACAGCTCAAAAAGCCGCTGTTCCTGAAGCTCTATCAAATCCCTCTCCAAAGTCTGGTAGTGCGGGTTCCTCTTGGAGGCTGATTGTCCCTGCAGCAGGCGCCGGGGTCGACCTGAATAAAGGAAGAAATCCAATACCAGCCCGTGGCTATCACTGCCATACGCACCTGTAGGTCACAGAAGAGGAGTTGGCACCACCTTTACAAGGGGGAAAAATGATGGGTGCGTTTTCCCAACATCACTGCTGTGCTTTGCAGGACCTGGACTCCTGCATCAGCTCCTCAAGCACAAAGCTGTTCCAGGTACAGAAGCACTGGCCTTGGAGCAGCACTGCAAATCCCTCTGACCAGCAGCAGTAACTAGTCTGTAACACAGCATGGGCATTCAAAAGGGGCAGGGCCACCTTCCTGGCCAAGAAACCTCCAGGTTGGGATGTCTTGACAAGCAGTGCAGACTCACAAGCACAGGCACAGCACTCTGATGTAAGAAATTCCTGTGGCCCAGGCACCATGACACATTCTGGACACTCTTACAGCAGGCAGTGACTCACGTCACCGTATTTATGCAGAGACTCTGCACCCTCCATTACCCTCCTTAACATAAAAAGTGGAGCCTCACTCCAAGTTAAGGCCTCTTGTATGCTTCCCTCCGAGGAAACAAAATGCCTAAACCAATTCCATTGGTCCTAACTGCTAGATGCTTACCTACAGCCATGAGAGAGTCCCTCATGGTGGGTTGTCGGCCAACCATAACCATTTTGCATTGAAATCTACAAGCATGGAATCCAAGACCTCTCTGATCCTCCCCACACCAGCTAAAACCTTGTAGGTATTTCAAGCCCGTGGCACTAACAGCAAAGCTGACAATCTCCTGCAAGACGTGTTTTAATTAAGTGTGATTCTACCAACCCAAAAATGAATCTACCTCTAGTGACTGGCAGATTAATGGCACTAAACCCCAAAGGCTAGGAGGCGGCAGAAACAGAGGTTGGTCTGTCACAGCAACAGCTTCCAGCCTTGACTGTGCTGCCTCTTAGATGTTCCCTTTCTCTGCCTTTGCAGAAGCCACCACTACTCAGTGTGCCCATCCCACTGGAGCCTTAGCCAAACGCGCAGTGCTACAGAGACAGGGCCAGCCCCTCTGACTCACTCACTTCTTGGCTGATTTTCCGTATCACTTTCATTCCCACTGGTTTCACCTGAAACACAAAGTTTTCACTTATTAGCCATGCAGAAGGAAGAGGGGCAACACCCAAAGTTGGGAAAGAGAGAGAACGTCAGACTCAGACCAACATCACTCAGGTCTGCCCACCTATCCTTCTCAAAGCATCAACAAAGAACCCCTAATACTGGCAAATGTGGTACAATAGTAAATGCCAAAAAGTTGATATCAAGTCACTGTTTCCAGTAACCCACCCACAGGTCAGCTGAACACAGGCAAAGGACAGAGACCCAGCAGTGATTTGATGCTGCTAGAAAAGTTACCAGTATATACTATAAATCAACACCATACCAGAGCTACACAATCAAGAGAACACAAGAATATCACTTTGTAGGCACAAAAGCGATAAGCAGAGTAGACAGAAGTACTTCTCATGCCAAGTGGGTTTGTGGGGAATTTGGGAGCTTGTTCTGCTTTTTCAACACAGCCCTTTTACCAAGTAGGCCAGCTCACCAGGCTCGGATCACAGTGGAATCTTTCATTTCTGAGTGTTAAAGATGGGTTAGGCAAGTGTTCCCAATCCTAGCAGTGCTGAAAGCTCAACAATTCCAGCTACAAGAGGTGTGGTTTAGCACTGCTGAGTCAGCCCCACATGAGCTGCGGGAGGTGACGGTGCCTGGCCCACTTGCAGTGCCCTAGGACCTACAGAAACTGGGCCACTCGAGGGGTTCACTGCCAAGAGAATGATGCTGGAGACCTACACACCTTTTATTGGAGGCACTTCTCTCCCAGCAAGACTGAGCAACTTCACCCTCTTTTTTCCACGCTTGGAATCAAAGATCTCCTGTATTTTTAGCACCAGCTGAAATCCAAAACAGAAGCAGAGGTCAGTGTGGGGTTCAGAAAAGGGGCCAGGTGCTGAGGGCCACAGCCCAAAAGCCATCATCTGGCACCAGGACACCTGAGACAGGCTGCACAAGTCCTGCCAGGGACCCTGGCTGGTGAGCTGCTTGCCAGAGTCTTTTTAGCACAGCTCACCAGAGAGAAAATGAGCACAGAATTTCTGCTACAACAGAGAGATTGCTGTCAGCACAACTCCAAGCTGACACTGAACCGTACAAGCGCTCTGGAAGCTATCACACTTTGCCTACAGATCGCAAAGGCAGCAAACTAGCATCAGATCTCCACTTTCTGCTGGAGGCCAACTGCAAAGGCACTTGCACGAACATCTTGTGGACCCCCCACAACAATGGACTCTGAAGTCTGCATGCTTTCAAGTAGCCCAATGCTTTCTAAGCGGAGAAAAAACAGTGCTCTCTCAATATACCGGGAGAGCTTGGGGTTTGGTTTTTGGTTGGTTGGTTTGCTGTTTGAAGTGCACTGGAGTAGATGGGTGCCAGGCACTTGGACTAAGTCCTGCAAAGCACCAGGTCCAAAGCATAGTCCTTGTCCCAGGGTAGTTTGCTCAACTGGAAGAATTATGCACTTTCAGTCTGCACAGGGGAAGAAGGACAGTAAGACAGGGTAACGGGACTGTGCTGCAGGGACACCACAGACCTCACCCACCAGAATCAAAACTAGAAAAAACACATAAACCAGCGCACACTAAGAGACAGACATGAAAGAAGGGTCAGCATTCAGACACTCCAAGCAGACGCTGTTAACATTCCTTCCACTGGTCACAGCAGCCTTAAAACCAAAGCCCTAATGCTCTCTGGATTCCCCCCTCAGGCCCAGGTAGAGGATGCTGCAGGTGGCTCTTCAATTCCACCTCTCAAGGGTGGCTGTCACTCCATTGAGAAGAAGGGTTTATGTTAAATGCAATGAGCAGGTCAAGTTTATTCTTGTCTCAAAAATTCATTACAGGCTCCCACTGAATGTAGTAGGGTGGGGCCCAGCCATTTGTCACCACAAATACTGCATAAAAAGGAAGATATTCAGCAAGAGAACCTGTTTTTCAGCTCAAGTCTTTATCCTCAGCTCAGCAAACTAAGCTCAAGCTCTTCCCCTTTTCAGATCTATTTCTCCCCATTTTCTGAATTAGCCAGTCCTCCCACTGCAAGGAAGAGAACTGCCCAGAGCAGAACACAGTGCTTCTCCTGCAACATCTGCCTTTTCCCCTCTGCCACTCAGTCTTGCCTGGAGGATTTCAACTTCAGTCCTGATTTCAGTGCAGCTGAGTCACCAATGAAAGATACTGGGTGTGTTTAAGGCAGCTATGTGTTTCTCAAGCAATAAATAATTTTTTTCTTGTCAGACTCCAATCCTTTTCTCAATGTCTCAAGCAATCTTGGCTCAGTTCTTTGTGAGCAAAAAAGACTGAAGTGTGCTTCCTGCATGTAAATTGTTACCAGATTTTTGGAATAGGTTTGCATTTGGGGAATGTTTTATTTCCCCCCACCAAATGAAAGATATTCTCCATCACAGCATTTTTATAATATTGCCTTTTCCTTCCTGATTTTCCAGGCCTACAATTTGTTTAAAAGCACCTACAAGAATTGCTTGCTATGCTGAAGTATTTAACGTTTGAAAAGCATTTTGCAGCTGTCCAACTCTACCTCACAGTTCTGTGCAATGTGAGTAAATATTCCCAATTTTCACAAGAAATACAGAGCTGCAAAAGTTGAATGATTCTGCCATGGTACCAGTAAGTTGTTGCCACTACCACAACTGTAATTTGAGCACCAAGTACCACCCCAGCGGTAGCCGCAGCCGGTTCTTCTAGAGCATGTGCTGCATTTTATCACTGAGTGACACAAGCCAGCAACAAATACCAGCGTCTGGAAAGATTCCCAACACATCAAATGAGATTTACAAAGGACTGCCCTACTGTGAAGGGGAATCGAAAGCCTTTCTCACTGCTCTGGCCTCTGAAGCGCATCTGCTTTGCACACAGGCAGGTGGGAGCCGCAGCAGAGAGAACTCTGTGAAGGCTTTGTGAAATGCACAAGAAAAGCAGCAAGAGTTTTAAATGCCATGCAAGAAGTAATGTTTCATGCTTAAGTCTCACCCAGGGCAAGTTCTTTCTCCTGCTGGCAGCCTCCACTGCTCGGAACAGCTTCCATTCGGTCAGTGTGACAGGTAGGGTAGTGTCCTTCACCATTTTCCCTTGCAAACTTGTCTGGGAGGGCTTTAGCTCAAGAGTCTTGCGACTGAGGAAGGGAGGTTTTGGGGGAGGCTAGAAAGCAGGAACAGAAAAGATGGGATTAAGCCTTGGTCTGAGCTCAGAGTGAAAGAAGACAGATTACAAGTGATAATATTCCTGCAGCCTCTTGCTGTACCAAGCTCTCCATCCCACCCCTACCCTGCACACTCAAGGATCTCATCATCGTTCTCTAGTTCCTATCATTTTACTCCTTAGCAGCTTTAAGCAACTGCTCCTGCTGTGACTGTTCATTATCATTTCCAATAATAACAAATGATAAAAAATAAAGAAAACCAAACATTGCAGTGGGGAATGTGGGGCCAGGGTGAGCACAAACAGAGCACTTGTGTGGATGATTCTCAGCAAACAGCTGCCAGGTTAATCCCTTCAACCTACCTTGGGAGCCCCATTGGTGCTCCGGGTGGTTGGTAGCTTCCAGACAGATGGGACCTTCCACAGGGTTAAGGGTAGCACTCTGATATCTTCATAGGGGTTCTCTTTCACAGGACCTGGAAAAAGAATTGGATGGGAGATTTGTGAAAGTAGGTGAAGTCCTGCCTTCGTACAAGGGATATAAGCAGGAAGAGTGTGATGCTTCAACAAGGTTTGAGAGAGACCTGTTTTAAGGTGGATTAGGTTTCCAACACTTAAAGATCCTTTTTACCCACTACCATCAACTTGGCAAACTGTAAATGGACTTAGCAAACAAAACACTTCTGCCACTGCAGGGAAAGTAGCTCTATGGGAAAGCAGCTAGTTTTGTCAGTGTTCAACTGATGTCTTGCAGCAGCATTTGAAGAGCCAATAAAAAAATCAGTTTAGCACAGGCCAGTTCTAGTGACCTTCCATAACATGTGGAATCAGGCCGCTCACGTGCAGAGATTTACTGACATCAACAAAGAAGAACTCCAGATGGTGAACACCTTAAAAGTCATAGGGCTGGAAAGGTCCTCAATGCATTCTCATCCTCATTCCTCCCTCCCCAGCAAATGTGCTCCCCTTAAATAACGAGTGAATCCCCCAGAAGCACAGGCACATACAGATAATGTCCTCGTAGATGTTGTCTTCTGACTGTGTGTAGACAAGCCTGGATCCCATAGTGCCATTTGTTTCTTCTCGAAGTCTGCGGGACTTGGTGGCTGCTGTCCGGTTGCGGAAGCCCTGGATGTCCTCAAACTCAAAAGATTTCCTAGAGGAAAACCAGTGTAACTTCTTCTAAACGTGCCTGCATGGTACCAGTGAGTTGCTGTCTCCAGTCCACACAGGGTACGGTCATCCTCGGCGCCATCAAGCACAGGGATGCTCCACTCTGGATGACTTCCAAGCATTGTGGTTTAACCCCAGCCAGCAGCTCAGCCCCACACAGTTGCTTGCTCACTCCCACCCAGTGAGATGAGACAGAGAATCGGAAGGGTAGAAGTGAGAAAAAGCGTGGGCCGAGACAAAGGCAGTTTCATACGTAAAGCAAAAGCTGCACACGCAAGCAAAGCAAAACAAGCGATTCGTTCACTCTTTCCCCTCGGCAGGCAGGTGTTCAACCATCTCTGGGAAAGCAGGGCTCCATCATGCGTAACAGTGACGTGGGAAGACAAATGCCATCACTCTAAACGTCCCACCCTTCCTCCTTCTTCCCCCAGTTTTTACGTCTGAGCACAACATCCTATGGTGTGGGACATCGTCTGTGTCAGTGGGTTCAGCTCTGCCAGCCAAGACCCTTCCATGATCCTGCCCGCTCCAAGCCCGCTCACTGCCGGAGTGGGATGAGAAGCAGAAACAGCTTGGGCTCTGTGTAAGCGCCATGACAAACTGTGTTATCAATAGCATTTTCATCACAAATCCAGAACACAGCACCATACAAGCTACTGTGAAGAAAATTAACTCTATAACAGCCAAAACCAGCACACCAAGCAAGTCCTGGCCACTTACTCTAGGAGATTCTTAAATTAAAAATTAAGTTGGAGGCCTCACAGCCAAGCACATTCCAAGCAGGTACAGAGAGCACCATCCTGTAACAGAGGCAAGAAACCAAAACTTGTTTTCAGACTAAGCACTTGCAGCAACGCTCAGAGTTTGGGCTGGACCGCTCTTACAGCTCATGCCAAGACTGCTACTGCATTTGCGAGTTTCCAGTTTCGTATCCTTAGCTCCAAAATTACGGCACAGAGGACAGAAAGGAGCAGGCAGGGATTTAGCCCATCATCATAAAATTTGGTTTGCTGCTACATGCTTTGTGACTGTGACAGATGGTTCCAGGAGTCCCAGCCACCTTTGATGCCCACATTCCTTTCCAGCAGAGCCACCCTCGGCAGCTCACCTGGAAGCACAGCCAGGACCAAGCTAGCTCAGAGTTTTCCCACTCTGCAAAAGGGACCTAAAAACAGGCAGAACAGCCAAACCTACTGCAACAGAGGCTGACAGCCTCCAACTTTACACAACAAGAGAATCTTTCACTCACAGGAAAGCCGCAAGCTTTAGTAGCTGTACTGCCCCGAGAAAGCCAGTCTGTAATCCAGAAACTGCAGCCAAGGTTGAGTTCGGGGAAGCAGGAGGCAGCACTCTCCCTAGGCCCAGCATACTGTCACACAAATGCTGGTTTAAGATGTGGTAATGACATCTGTTCAGGGCTTTTAGCCTTCTTTGCAAGATTATCAGCCGCAAAAGCAGTGCACACACAATGCTGGAAAGGGAATACTTTCATCCAGAAATAGCCTCTTCCCATCAACAGAGGCCTCATCAGCACTAGCGCTGGGATACGACGGCAAGCAAGCTGTTTAAAATCATCTAGAAACTGACTTAAGGAAACAAGTTTCAGAGATGAGAGATGAATTGATGTACCTCTGGCTTCTCCGTCTGATCCTCCTGCTGGCAACTTTCTTCTCAGGATCATTGGAGGATGACACCAAGTCTCCTCCATGCTGCTGCTTTTGCAGGGGAGCTTCCCTGGTAGTACTGGCATCACCACAGCTGCTGGCAGTCTTTTCTACAAGGTAACGGAAAGTCCTACGGGGCTTGGGTGGTGGGACAGCAGGTCCCTCCTCCTCTTGCCCCTCAGCCTCAGAGTAAATGTTGTTCAAGCTCCTCTCTGCCCTGCAGAGAGGGTCAGTTCCTTTAATTTTGAGTTCTTTTTCCATGAAGCCACAGCTCCCTTGCTTCCTCTGAGGGTCCAAGGGGACTGGTGAGTCTTTGCCAGGCAGGAGGGGATTTGCTCTCCATAGTGCCTGCGAGGTATAAAAGTTACCTGGGGGTAGTGCTGCCACTGCATCCAGGAATCCTGCTGGACACTGTCCTTTCTCCTTGGCTTGGGAAGCTGAGCTGCGTGCACAGGGCTGAAGGTAACCACAGCCACCAGTCCGCACGCGACTCCGTGCATCTTCCCTGAAGTCCAAACCCAGACTCTTGGGATCTTTGGATCCAATTTGTCTGCTTTTCTCTGTATGTTCAGTCTTCCTTCTCGATACAACACCAGAGCTGGGATCATACTTTACTCCCAAGTCCTTCAGCTGCTCTTTCTCCTTGCTGGTGCACGCTTGTGTCCTCCCCTCCCACTGGGAGATCTTCTGTTTGATGTTGCGGCAGTGGCTGCGAGAGAGGGTCTGCACAGCTGAGCGGGAAAAGCTACCATCCACCGACTCGGTTGGGTGCATGGCAAGATCCAACGTGCTTACAAACACCCCATCTCCAGCCTGGCCCAGGTTCACCCGTGTCCTGCACACACCAAGATGGCATGAAACTCCAAAGCACACAGGGGTGTCCAAGAGCCCTGGGTGTCAGCGCTGCACGGACTGTCTGCTAACACAGCCTGTGGACAAAAAAGGAAAAGAGCCATCAGCTGCACTCCAGACGTACACACCACTGGGAACTCCCAGCTGCACTCTGGCAATGGCTGAAGGACATTCCCCAAGTCCCACGTTCAAGACTGGCTTCTAGATCACACTCCCCACAAAGCCCATTTCTGTGGCACACATCTGCAAGGGCTAACAAAAGGATGCAGAGGTCTCACTGGCTTGGAAAAAAAAATAAACAAAAAAAAAAAAACAACCAAACAAAAAAAACCCAAGTTTGAGAGTGGCAGAGAACAAAGAAAAGGGCAAACAGCACCTACCCCGTGCTGCCTGACTGCCTTGGCCACAGCACTGCCATACTACCGAGACCCCCATCCCACCCGGCCAGTGAGGCACCCTGGCCCTCTCCTATAAATAGGCACAGCTTCCTAAACATCCTGAGCCCGAGCAGAGCCATCCTTCCTCATCCCTGTCTGCACAGCCCTGATTAGCAGACAGGAAAGCAACTTTCCCCTTTCCTGTACCACTGCAACCCAAAGCACTAGCTAGTGAAGCAGCCAAGGCTCCAACAGGGAAAGCCAGACCAAGGGAGGGGCAAAACAGCCTCTTCTCCATACAGCTTCACACCAGGTACCCTTAGTCCCTGCTAAGCCTTCAAACATAGGACCGCTGGATGCAGAACTGGCACCAGGACCCTGCAGTGTGGAGCAATGGACTCACTCATAGGATGAACCTTCATGGCCAGCACATGCATTCCCCTGCCAGCCACCACACATGCAGCCCCACGCTGACAGCAAGCCCACACGCACCAGAGGCTTTCTCGCTTCCCAACAGGATTGGCAGCTTCCTTCTCCCATGCACCAGCTGGCAGCTCCCTGGGCTCTGACCGGCAGATGGGGAAAGCCTCTGCAGGCAGCGCTCGTGAGGGCAAATCACTCCAGACCGTGTGGCCCTGCTTAGCTCTCCAGCTGGGCTCATCCTCAGCATGCGCAGGGCTGCCTCTGCCCAGGCGGGTCAGGTCTGCCAGCCGCCAGTCTGCCCCGTGTCCTTCCTCCTATGACTCACATGGGTGAACAAAAAGCACATTTGCTGTAGTTTCCTCAGTGCATTCACCATATTCCTGCTTCCTGACACAGAGCCATGGCCCAAGGCAGCCTAAAGCTCCCGTTCTCTCCTGCTCTGCATATCTGTGCTTCTGTGATGAGGCACAACATGCAACAAAGACGCTGTGGAGAAGCACAGTTCCAGCCAGCACAGGCACTGGTCAGGCTACAACTGAGGTTCTCCTTTGGTTCTGCTTGCTGGCAAATTCCCAGAGTTCTACTAGTTCACCCCGTGCCCAAGCCATTTCCCAGCTCCGGCATCCAGGGCTACACAGAATCAGCTGCAGAAACAGGAGGCACATGGAATTTATTTCCTCTCCTTCAGCGTAAGCCTACTAGGTAACATTACTTCACCTGCCAGCAAAGCTCCATGCACAGACTGGAGAAGCAGCATAACATAGAAGGTGAAGCAATCAGCTTCACCCACCTAAAGAAGCCGTACAGGCTTGAGTGCAACAGGGAGGGTCTTTCCAAAGCCAGATACAACTAGGAATACATGGCTCCTGGCTCATCCCAAACACAGAGACAGAACATCAGCTTAAAGCACCCAAAGTCCTCCTCTGCTCACTGCTGCTGTGCCAGCCACAGCCCTGAACGGTGCCTTCCAAAACAACCATCCAAGGAGGAGCAGAACACAGCTCTTCGTCTGCCCAGGCTTGCTTCCCAGTATTTCCACTACAGCCGAATTTATCAACCCTGCTGCAGGTCGGTGTCATCAAGAACACTGAACTACTTCATTGAAAAGCAGTAGTTTTGGGGAAAGAGAAATCATTTCTAGTCCGAGCACACCAGTATTGCACGCGTCTCCCAACCAACAGCCTCAGATCCACGCTGCTAGAAGACAGCTTCTCTATCTTTACCCAAAATAGAACGAGGCACATTCTCATCACGGTTCTTTCCCCAGTTCCAAGGCACGCTAAGCATTTTCAACGCAAAGCATCCCGACAGCTCCATTTCCCAACCCCAGGGGCTGGAGGGGGGCTCGGAGCCCCTGGTCCAGTGTTGGGGGGGTCCCTGCCCGTGGCAGGGGTGGGAGACAGCGTGGGCTGTGAGGTCCCTTCCAGCCCAACCCACCCCATGGTTCTACGATCCTCACTCCCTTTACCGCAGCCGCGCAGTTCCGAGCCACCCAGGAACATCCTCGCCTCCAAAGCCTCCGCGTCGGCAGTCAAATGAGAGTCAGGTCCTGCGGGCAGAGGCAGGCTCGGCCCTTGAGGGTCCGACCCAGCCCCGCAGCTTCCCTGCCGCTGCCCCAGAGGGCAGAGCCGAAGAGCCCAGCTCAGGGAGCCGCGTCCATCGCGCCGACGAGCGGCCCAGGAAGCGAGAACAGCCCCGCGCAGAGCCACCGCCCATTGGCTCTAATGGCTGCCACTCAGCTTCGTTCCCGCCCTGCGCGCAGCCTGTCGCTCATTGGCTCTGACAGCTGTCACTCAGCCTCATTCCCGCCCCCTCGCTCATTGGCTCTAGCAGCTGTCATTTAGCCTCGTTCCCGCCCTGAGCGCTGCTGCCGCTCATTGGCTCTGGCAGCTGTCACTCAGCCTCGTTCCCGCCCTGAGCGCAGCTGTCGCTCATTGGCTCTGACAGCTGTCACTCAGCCTCGTTCCCGCCCCCTCACTCATTGGCCCGCGCAGCTCCCACTCATCCCCGGCCCCTCCTCACACGGAGCCGCTGCTCATTGGTCGTTGCGGCCGTCCCTCAGCTCCGGTTCCCCCCCCAATTTATTGCCTCTCGCAGCCGTCCCTCAGCCCCGGTTCCCCCCCCGATTCATCGCCTCTCGCAGCCGTCCCTCAGCCCCGGTTCCCCCCCCGATTCATCGCCTCTCGCGGCCGTCCCTCAGCCCCGGTTCCCCCCCCGATTCATCGCCTCTCGCGGCCGTCCCTCAGCCCCGGTTCCCCCCCCGATTCATCGCCTCTCGCGGCCGTCCCTCAGCCCCGGTTCCCCCCCGATTCATCGCCTCTCGCAGCCGTCCCTCAGCCCCTCTCCCCGCCATTCATTGCCTCTCGCGGCCGTCCCTCAGCCCCTCTCCCCGCCATTCATTGCCTCTCGCGGCCGTCCCTCAGCCCCTCTCCCCGCCATTCACTGCCTCTCGCGGCCGTCCCTCAGCCCCTCTCCCCGCCATTTATTGCCTCTCGCGGCCGTCCCTCAGCCCCTCTCCCCCCCATTCATTGCCTCTCGTGGCCGTCCCTCAGCCTCGTCTCACGGCGCGCGGAGCCGCAGGCGCTGTTGTCAAACCGGCTTTAATGCCCCCCCCCGCCCCCCTATTCGTTCTTGAGCCCCTCGGCGATGAGGTTGAGCTCGTAGCACCAGGTCTCGTAGCGGTACGCCATGCGGATCTGTGCCACGTTGGTCTTGCGGATGTCGTTGCCCTGAGGCCCCTCTTCCTGGTAATTCTCGCCCAGGAATCTCGCCTTCTCCTGCCGGGAGGGGACACCGGTCCAGCCCCGCCCCAGCACCCAATCGCGTGCTTGGAAAAGACCTCTGAGCCCCAGGGAGGAGGCGCCTGTGCAGCCTCGTCCCGGGTGGAGAATCGTAGGGTCATAGAATCATTAGGTTGGAAAAGACCTCTTGGATCAACGAGTCCAAACATTGCTATCTGCCACTAAACCATGTCCCTGAGCACCTCATCCACCCATCTTTTCAGTCCCTCCAGGGATGGGGACTTCACCCCCTCCCTGTGCAGCCTCTGACAGTGCCCAATGACCCTTTTGGTAAAAAATCTCTTCCTGACGTCCAACCTGACCCTCCCCTGGCACAGCTTGAGGCCATTCCCCTTGTCCTGTCCTGTCACTGGGGAGAAGAGCCCAGCTCCCTCCTCTCCACAACCTCCTTTCAGGCAGTTGTAGAGAGCAATAAGGCCTCCCCTCAGCCTCCTCTTCTCAAGGCTAAACAACCCCAGGTCCCTCAGCTGCTCCTCATAAGACTTGTTCTCCAGCCCCTTCCCCACCTTCATTGCTCTTCTCTGGACACGCTCCAGAGCCTCAACATCCTCCTTGGAGTGAGGGGCCCAGAACTGAGCACAGGATTCGAGGTGCAGCCTCACCAGTGCTGAGTCCAGGGGCAGAATCCCCTCCCTGGCCCTGCTGCCCACGCCGTGTCTGATCCAAACCATCTCCGTGAAGGAATTGTCCCTGATATCCAATCTAAACCACCCCTAGGACAACTTGAGGCCATTTCCTCCCATCCCACCACTTGGGAGAAGAGCCCAGCACCCACCTCAACCCAACCTCCTTTCTGGGAGCTGTAGAGAGCAAAGAGGACTCCCCTCAGCCATTTCTTCTCCAGGCCAAACAGCCCCAGGTCCCTCAGCCACCTCTCATAATCCCTTTTCGCCAGCACCGTCTCAGGTCCGTTCCCTTCTCTGGACACGCTCCACCAGCCCCTCAATGTCCTTCTTGGAGCAAGGGGCCCAAAACTAAACCCAGGATTCTATCAGCACCCACCTCATGGGAGAGGCCGCACTGCAGGACGCTGTTCCTGGCGATTTCACACATGTCGCAGGTGCTGAGCTTGAAGACCTGGGCAGCGATGGCGTACTCCTCCATCAGGGGCTCCTGCAGCCACAGGCTCTGTCAGAGGCCAGCCCGAACGCGGACGGCTTCCCTGGAGAACGAGACCCACCCCATCCCAGCCCCCATGCCCAGACACGAGCAGGTGATCGGCTTCCATGTACCTTGGTGTAATGAAACTGCATGGGGTCATCTGTAGAAAGGGACACCATGAGTCCCTTCTGGTGGAAGTCAAGCAATGGGTTCTTCGCATACTCCAGGAAGAGGCTGTTGTTGCTGAGTGGGGACATAGCAATGGGAATCTGGGCAAGGAAGTACAAATACTGCAACACCGGACTCTGTAAAGATGAGCAGAGGTGCCAGGTTAGGAATAAAGCTGCTGCACCCTCCAACTCTTCAGAGTCACTTCTCAGCCCAGCCCTGTGGTCCAACCAGGAAATCCAGTGCGCAGAGCTTGTGCATGCAAGAGAAGAGAAAGGAAAGTGAGCAATTCTCCAGGGCCCACGTGAAGCATGAGGGGCCAAGAGAGCTCAACCCTGTATGATTGTAGAACTCAGCTGGCTCCAACGATAACAGACGTATCCAGTGATAGGTCTGTGGGGCTGAGCCACAGAAATCTGAACACGTTTGTCAGCTGCATCCCCAAATATGCCTGGAGAAACATAAAGATTCATGTCACATCTGCCTGGGGCCAGGCTGCCTGTGTCAGTCTAAAGCAGAGGCCAATTAACTGTCAGCTACAGTGGATGCCACCTGCGAACGCGATCTCCTCTGCCATGCCTGGGCTGCTCTTCAGCAGGCTGCTGCACTTACCTTCTTGAGGTTGAGACCGTGGGAGATATTATCGGCTGTCATGAAGGCTGCAAGCAAATGTGTGATGGCCCCAGCTTCCCCACAGTGTGGACGGAAGAGGAACGTGTTCATCCCACGCTGCCTAGGCAGATGGAAGGGGGACTCAGAGCAGGCAAGTAGCCAGCTTAGGTGGCATCTGATGCAAGATTCCCTGACTTCAGGTCCATCTCTGCCCCTACCAGTGAGTCCCCAAGAATCTAGCTTGACCCAGGAGCACATTTCATGTTCTCCTCGCTCCTCTGTGCACACAACAGATGCATTTCTCTAATCCCAATGTTTTCATCCCAACCTATCACACTTCCTACTGAGGAGTGTCTGGAAATTGCTCTAGGACATGAAGCTCTGAACTACACTGGTGATAGAACAAGGAGGACCCCACTTCTTCCACACCAATCGAAGAGCTGAGACAACTCGTGAGGCAGCCCCCCTCTGCCAGCCCACCGCAGTCCCATGACAGATGCTGGTGCTCACCTGCGTAGGTTGTTAAGCACCAGGATGTTGGCATACATGTAGTACACATAGTAGGTGTAGGATGGGTTCTTCTCAGAGTTCCACTGCTCTGGCTTGGGGCTTTTAGTGGAGAACATGTGTCCACTGTGCTTGGATTCATCATCCACGCTGTCGAAGCCAGTGATCTGCTCGGCAAAGTAACAAAGCAGCCGCATCTCAAAGCTCCCCACCTCATCACACCCAGGAAAGCTGTCTCGCCCTGCCCACTGCAGCTCACCATAGCCCAGCGGTACCCCGTACCCCTGCCACATGTGGTGAAGGCTGCAGACCTCACTCACAAACCCCCAAGCTCTGTCAAGAGCTAGAAACAAAGCCCACATCAAACACTCCTCCAGGTGAGCCCACAGCAGCCAGCTCAAGGAGTCTCCCCTCTCCCAGCACCTCTGGGCACACACACGCTTTCCCAGGATGGAGCAGCAGGGTCACAAGCCCACTGATGACATTTTCCATACCAGCGCCAACGCCCCGTTTCTTGTGCATAAACAGAGATGTGAATGCTCACCACACCCTGACAACATCATCAGGTGACACTCACGTGGCGTAGAAAGACACTCAGCTCTTTGTGGGCTTGAGGATTGATAGTTGCCTCAAACACAGGAACAAAGATGTGTTCTAGCATCTTCCCAAAGTGTGGGAGGAAATTCTTAGCCCTGAACACATCACTGCGGACAGAGACAGGGATTAGCTGCTAGCAGAAGAACACTGCACACTGCCTCCATAATCCATTCAGGACAAAAAACGAGGTACGGTGTGCTGAAAGGCACAGTGCTCTGTCAGACCCAGAGCACGTACTAAATCCTGGGCACTTGGATCATCCACTTCATGTTGGGAGAATAGACCCGATGTTTGTTGAACCAGCTGGCTAGCTTGTGCCACTCCTCAGCTGATCGGCCATAGATCGAGAGCCGAGGCTCCGCATGCTGATACTTGGCATCCTCCAGATCAGAGCCAACCTCCTATGAACCAGGATGGAGAGTCTCACGGGGCCCTTGCAGCGCTCGGGCACAGCAGCACCACAGCATAACTGCTCTCTCCTCCCCTGCATCCTCACCTTGATGATGGTAGCAAAGTACTCGCCATTGATAGCATTCTCCGTCTTCAGATATAGGTCACGTAGCTCGCTGGCACCCACGGGGTTGTACTTGTCATTGAACTTGTCAAAGCGCTGAAAGGTCTGCCGCCCCTGGAGCCAAGAGGGTCAGGAGCAAATACACACACACACTGGGTCCAAGCGTACCAGCTGAGCAGAGACTGATCCAAACAACCCACATGGGAAAGCCAGGAGGTGCTACATCCCGCCACAAACACTAACACGCACAACACATCCCAGGTACACAGAGAGGGGAAGAGCCATGCCTACAGGCGTGGACGAGAGTGGTCTTACAGTAAATGCCCTACCACTTACAGCATGGACATCCAGAGAATCCACTGTCAGGTCATAAGGGTGTAGATTGAGCTGCTGAAAAAGCTGTTTCAGGGTGAGCTGTTTGCCCTTGGCGTCATAAACTACACGGTCAGCATCTACACGGTACGATTTCTTGATGAAACGCAGAAGATGCTTCTGGTTCATGCAGGCTGCAGCATGGATGTGTGTGTCCACCTGAGAAACCAGAGACAGCCCTCTATCTTCAAGATGAACTCCAATATCCAGTTCTCCCAGAGGGGAAGGCACTGAGACAACTCATCTTCAGCATCACCAGGGCTGTAAGTCTTGCTATGTACCTTCCGGCAGTTGTAGAAGTCCCGGTGGGGGTTATTCTTCAGCTCTTTCATCTCCTCCATCTCATTTAGCATTTCATGCACTTGGAACTTGGATGAGAGGAACTTCAAGCGTCTATGGGAGTAGGTCTTCCTAGTGAAAGCAAAGGGCAGAAGAGTGGCTGTGCTTTTAACCCTCAACATGTGGTCAGAGAGAGGGATGCAGCCTTTCCCTGAGGTGAAGGAGCTGATGCTGGCCTGGCTCCCCAGGGCACTTCTCCCATCTCTAGGACAGAGCCATGAGGGAAGGCACAGTCAAGTGTGAGCATATCTGCAGGGCAAGTCTCCAATTCCCGAATGATGACTGTGATTTACAGCCCCTACCAAGAGGGCTGACAAGGGCCAAGAACACTTTGGTAGTCAGCAGGCTGCAGGTATGGCATCAGCAGGCTCCTCCTGGGAAGCAGAGGAGGCGCTGCCTGGACCTCCCCCTGCTGAGGCAAGACCTGCTCAGCTGCACCCAGCAGCGCTGGGCTGTCTGTGCACTTACACAGGCCCTTGTGCGGTCAGGGCCAAGAGGAAGTTCATGTCATCAACGAAGCGCTTGAGGCTGGGGTAGGGCAGGTCTTTTGGCTCATCTCTGCCAGCCGCTGCCTTGTCTCCGTAGACATAAACTACCCCGTCCTTCATCTGGACATGGTATCCCAGATCCTCGGGGAGATTCCCAGCTTCAAAGGGATCCTGTCCATCCTTCACTGGCGGGGTGAACACTGCACCAAAGGGAGAACGCCGGGAAGCACAGGCTGCCAGGCACAGCCCCACATGCCTGCCACGCTCCTCCAGCCCAGGCAGAGGGCAAGGACAGCCCTCGTGACACTGAGGAAGAGGCCTGGGCAAGCAGCTCCCCTGTGGAGCACTTCCCCAGTCCTTCTCTGAGCCCTGCCCACCCCATGCTGAAGGCAGAGAGGAAAGCCCTCCAGATGCCCAGAGGTACCTGGACCAGCGTCACTCGCCCTCCAGACCTCGCCCTCGATAGTCCGCAGGTACTGAGACGGGGTCCTGGGGAACCTCTGCATGGACTGCTCCATGTATTGCTCCCGGATGCACAGGGCACGGTACAGACCTCGGCAGACAACTTCAAAGTCTTCAATTGTCACCTGCAAGAGGGCCATTGCTGAACACAACCACACAGCTGGAACCTGCCTGCCCAAGAGAGCCTGGTGCACCCAGAGGTAAAGAGGACAGCATCGTTCACAGCAAGATACCTACTGTATCACCCGCTCCATCCCACTGCTCTGCCCGGGCAGGGAAAAGGAGGGATGATAGGCACAGCCCTAGACATGGCAAAGGGCAATTTCTCACAACATACGCAATGGATTCCAGCTGTCACCTCCTCTTACACCCTTTGCTGCAAACTGTAGTTGGCACCAAAATGGAAGCCAGGCCTGGGCAAAACACTAAAAGCTATTTTTGGGGCCCAGGCTGAAACTAAAGCAGGACTAACAACATACACTGACCCAATATGTCAAGAATTTTGATTTACTGCACAGACAACTGTCAAGAGTCAAGAGAGGTCAGGCTGGAGCAGCATGGCAGAACACCATGCAGCACTTGCAGCTAGCTACAGTCACGGCAGAAGGAATGTGCTTGTGCATGAAGGGACTTTCAGCTTCCCCTGATTGCTCCTCTGCTGTGCAACTCCAGGCTGAGCAACCCGCCCCAGCCCAGGAGGGAGCAACCCGCCAGCAGTGTCTCAGAAGCAGCACTAATGTTATAGGAGGCTGTGGAGGAGAGCAGGAGGAGGAATTAGCACTGGATGTGAAAGCAGTCCTGGTCAGCTGGCTCTACATGACCTTGGAGCAGGGGGCTGGACCAGATGACTTCCAGAGGACCCTGCCACCCTCAGCCACTCTGGGATTCTGTGATATGCATAGATCTCAGACAGATATGTCTGTGTGCAAGCAGGAGCAGGCTGCGACAGAACGAGCACAGCCCATGCTGCCATGCCCTCCCCTCAGCCCTGCCCGGAGAATTCCCTGGGAAGCATGCAGCACCCCACAGACTCCTGCTAAAGAACTCAGCTCTAGATCCTCCAGGAATGCAGCCAGGCACCGTCAGATGCTCATGAGACACAGACTGAGCTGGAAGACAAACTTTCCCCACTCTGTCACACTGAGCATCACTGAGGGACAGGCAGGGACTGGATGAGGTGGCAGTTAGCACGGGGAAGGGTGTGACCATGCAAGTACCTACCCCAGAGGCATAGTCCCCTGTGATCTGTACCCGCTGGAAGTCAGGCACAGTCTGGTAAAGGGGGGAGGCAGAGATGACCTCATCGATAGTGGACAGTTTGGTTGTAGACTTATGAGCCACAGGGACTGCCAGTGCGATTGTCTTCAGGCGGAGCAGGCGCTTCCTGCCAGGGAGGAAAGCCTCAGGCAAACAGCTTGGACTCCAGGGCCACACGCCCATGCAGGGTCAGGGGTGTTTGCCACAGCCACACTCCAACTGTGTGCAGCAAGAATCATCTCACTGGTGCTTTCTGAGCACCTTAGACAGACACTGCCAATAGTGGAGGCCACAGCACATCAAGTAGCCACAGACTCCCAAGTGTGGTCTTTGGGAGTTGAGTCTTTCCAGAAAAAGGTGTCCAAGTCTCCTTCTCCAATAGCCCTGTGACCACTGCAGGGCTGAACTCCAGGGTGTCTTTCTGCCCAGCAGTGGGAACAGTTGGAAAGGACACCCTGAAGCTCTGATGCTCTGGGATTACCAATAATTTATCCCATTTTGGGTGTGCTGAGCTGTTTTCACAGGCCTCGATTTACGTTCCCCCTGCCTGCTTCCAGCTCTGGCTGGGAATGAGCAGACAACGCTCTTCTCCTTCACCCCGCTGCCCTGGTTGTTGCTCACCGCTTTTCTGTTGCGGCAGAGCTCTCCTGACGCATCATGTGCGCTCTCATTTCCTGGCGTGAGATAGGGCAGACCTCTTCCACATCGAAAGGAGAGATCTCTTGCCTGGTGGCCTCATCTTTCACCTCAGAGGCGAAGACCTTCTCTGCGAAGGAGCGCAATGCCTCATCCACCTCTGCAAGCAGAAGGACCAGAGTGTGGGGTCATACAGACATCTGGTTCCCGGTCACCCAACAGGCAGGTGCCCCTGCAAGACTCCCAGCAACCTCCAGAAAGCTGACAGAGCCCAGGGCACACACAGTGGGCTGGAAACATACCTAGACACCCCCAGCACACCAGAAAACATAATACAACCCACAGTCCAAGAGCAGTGCAAAAAGGCCCAGAAAGAAGCAAGTCCTCAGCAAGGACTTTGATCAACGTGATCCGGTGGAAGGTGTCCCTGCCCATGAAAAGGGTGTTGGACTGGATAATCTTTAAGGTCCCTTCCAACTCAAACCATTCTATGATTTTATGATTCTAAGGGCACTTAGAAGAGCATGCACGAGGAGGAGGAGAGGGAGATTCGCAGAGTCCTTACAGCGCAAGACCGCCTGGCTCCACAAGGCATCCAGTCAGGATAAAGACAGAGGTATCGATAGAGATGAACAGAGGTGCCAGCCCAAGCACTTAGTTTCTGCCATCACAGCGCAGGTGAAGTGCTCCTAGCTAGACTAGCACGTGCAGCATGCTCCAAAGGCACCAGGTAATGTGGCCTTAGGAAAGTCACCATCAATACAAGCTTGGCTGGAGCTTTATGAAGCAGGAAGAGGAAGGTTAAAAGCTCTTGCACTGCCAACCATAAACCATAAACAAGAATCCAAGGGCTCTTCTGGCAGCATCAGCAGCGCGTATTTGCACAGCAGCAGATGGACACTAACTGAGCAGGTTTTGCCTACGGCGGCAGCTCAGCATGAAGCGTAGTGAGGATGGATGCAGAAAGATGAACTGCACTGTCAACATGTCAGACAGGACACGGTCAGCAGCCGGGGACCAAAGCGTAAAGGGCTGACATGCAGGGCAGTCGTGTGCCAGACCTACAGGAGACTTTCAGTAATGAACCCAGCCATTTTTTTCCACAGGGTTGGGGGATCACAACAGTTTATTCCTGTAGACCTAAGTTTACGGAATAATTTGTAGCCCTGAAACTGCAAAACGTTTGTTCCTGCCACAGAGGAAACTCCACTAAAACAAGTTTCTCTCCTAAGCAGGAGCTCAGGGGTGCTAGGACAATATTTAACAAAGAGCAGCATCATGTATCAAGGGACCAAAAAGCTGGAATCATTCCACAAAACAGTGAGGGGCACAGCTGGCACTGCTGAGAAATAGCATCTCCTCAAACTGCTGACAGATCACCATGATCACTTCATTGCTGTTTGTTTCCAGTGATCATGTCTAGGCAGTGACACAGCAGAGCAGAGGAAAAGCCTGGCAATACTCACCCTTCTCTTTTGCTGTTTGAGATAAAACAGAAACAAAATAAACACATGTGATCAGCCCTTCAAAAACCTAAACCTTTTTTGCCTATTCATCACATCAGCGAAGAAAAAGAGATTAGTAAAGTACAAATTTAGCCAAAGCCTTCCCCTTACCAAAGAATGAACTGTACTTGTTGCTTTGTACCATACAAAGACGTAAGGTCAGTGCTGAGGGTTCCGTGACGCAGCCACGGTGCTGTGCACAGAAACGAACCGCACCACGGGTGCCGCTCAACCTGCGCTTTTGCAGAGCTGCTGCTTTTCAGCAGTTTGGGTCTCACTGCAGCTTTCCAAGGGCAATGGCCTTTTCTAGAGCCTCGATCACCTCAGTCAGTGCCACAAGCACCTAACAGATACCGAGTCATCTAGGAAGCCTGAGCTGTCTAGGAAGGTCACTCCCTACACCTGCATCAGCCGGGCTATTCTCAGTACTGTGCAGGGACGCAGAAAAGTGTAAGGACAACTTCAGATGGCAGAACATTCTCCTGCCTGAACAAGATAGCAAACATTTTAGTGACTGGGAGCACCGGGGCTGCTTTGCTGGTTTTTGTCTGTGTCTCGCTATCCTTCATGAAGATCAGGATAGATGGTCCTTTCAAAGATGTCAAGTTCCATCCTCCTGCTGCATTATTCACTAATAGGATCAGACACTGCATTTCCACAAACCTTCGTTCCTGGTCACAGAGTGTGACGACAACATTTTTGGGGTGCAACTCATGCCCTTTCCATCTGACCCAGAACATGCAGACTGGAGCTCTGGTATCACTAGTCACCAGCTGCTGACTTCCCAAAGTCCAGCCTGCAAACAACACCCCTGGCATTTGAACCCCACATATTCACTTGCAAACTAAGCATCCCAGAAATGCCAACTCTGACCTTTCATCTCTTCAGTGGATGAAAACTGCTTGCGATAGTCCTGATGTTGCAGGGCCAGGCTTTCATACCAGCCTTATGCACGAGGACAGCATCTATCACGCCACACAACACTGCGATTCTAAGCATGTTCTTATCAGTGCTGTTTGGTGCCAATATTCTCCAGGGCTCTGCAGTGGCAGTCACACATTCCTCGCTCTGTTCTGTGAAGCCTGGCTGTCCTTGCTCCTGCTGCCCAGCTTGTGTTTCCAGCCACTCGGGACTGCCGCACCCCACATCTTCCAAGTCTAACCAGGTTGACCAGACATTCCCGAAATATCTCTGCCCCTTTCCACAGTGATTTTATGGTATCGCTACAGGATACATCGCACTGCAGGAGGGACAATATTTTTCCTCAGTATGAGCAGAGCAAGATTTAAACAATAATGTTATATCTTCACTGCGCTATCCTAAAATACCTCCAAGCAGGAAGAAAAATGCTTGAAGTCCCCAGTGAGGTCCCCCAGGCTGCAAAGATACCACACTCCCAAATCTTGGAGGCTCCAGGCTAACAAGCGTCCCCTCTGTCTCGTCGTCTCAGTACCTGCTTTCAGACCTACCTGGAATTCTCACCCGCGACATCTTTGCAGCAAATGTGAAGAGCCCCAGGTAACGCCCCACTGCCACAGAGCACAAGCAGCTGACTGACCACACCAGAGCCTAACACTAATTCTACTGCTTTCCCTTTCCTGTAATTAGACTCTCCCACTCCAAAAGGAGAAGGGAGGTCAACTAATAGACTATTTAAAGTGCAACCACAAGCACTTGCACTGAAACAGGTGAAGCCAAGGCTCAAATTTAACTTTTTTTTTTTTTTTTCAAGTTAGGCTTTCATTTTACATTTAGTAGGATTCACCAGTTGTCTTGCCAGATTGCAGCTCCCCAGGGCAGCTGCGCCTTTCCAAAGGGGACGGTGGAAGTCTGTCTTGTAAGAAACTAAAACTGATGTCTTCTGCACTGAACCAATGGTTTAAAGGGGTTGATGTTTTCCTCAGAGCAGGAGCTGTGGAGAGGTACAAATGATTTGACAGGCTGAGAATGAATTGACAGGCTGAGAGAGTTGGGCTTGTTCAGCCTGGAGAAGAGAAGGCTCAGAGGAGATCCTACAGTGACCTTCCAGTAGCTGAAGGGGCTACAGGAAAGCTGGAGAGGGGCTGTTCACAAAGGAACATCCTTGTGGGAATAGGACAAGGGGGAATAAACTGGAGAGGGGCAGATTTAGACTGGACATTAAGAAGAATTTCTCCACCATGAGAGTGGTGAGGCCCTGGCCCAGGTTGCCCAGGGAAGCTGTGGCTGCCCCATCCCTGGAGGGGTTCAAGGCCGGGCTGGATGGGCTTTGGGCAGCCTGATCCAGTGGGAGGTGTCCCTGCCCATGGCAGTGGGTTGGAACTGGATGATCTTTAAGGTCCTTTCCAACCTAAACTATTCTATGATGCGCTTTCACCAACCAGTGTTTTCAGAGATTTTTCCTGAAAGGGGGGTCTACTAGAAAGACTAGATTTTAGCAACAGGAGGTGCACAGATGTCCTCACATCTTCCCAGGTGAATCAAACACATACACACACAAAAGGAAAGTGCAAGTAGATGTATTTTGCTCCTGACCCTTCATAAACAGCCTTTATAAATTATCATAATAGCAGTAAGGTGATATCCTGCTCTGTATGTGGCAGCCACAGACAAGGCAATCTTAGAGAGCAGCGCCAAGCTCAGTCCGAGGGATGACAAGAAGCTCATCTCTTAAGCTACACGCGGTGCGTGGGCCTGACAGAGCAGGGTGCCAGTTCAGGAAGTGCCTCTTGGCTGGTTTTGTTGACCCTTTCCAATATACAGGCACTAGGGCTGTACCCAGTCCTTTAGGGCCTCCTCAAACCTACGTCAGATCTCTCACACAAAAGTCGAAAACAGCTCCTGGTCAGAAGCAAACGGCCAGAGCTTGTAGTGCCCTGCACATTGTCAGGGTAACTGGGCTCCTGACTCAGCTTCCTGGTGGGAAGTGGTAAGCTTGAACAGGTCAGAAGGAAACAATAGTTTTGATTTGAAACAGTGTTTTCCTGTTTGTTTGTACTTCACTTCTGGATGAAGCTGAAAAAACGAAACCAGGACACGTCAAGCGAAGCGTTCAGGCTACAGTCAGCACAGTCCTGCTGCGGATTTAGGAGGTGACTCCGGTCATAACATTGAAGGGAGCAGAAAAGCAGCACTCTTGGAAAAGACAACACTGTTTGGGACTACACGTGTACAAAAGGGCTCCCTGTGCTATATTTTGTGGGAACAGCTATGAAAAGGCCTCATCCCAGAAAGCACTGGAATAAGTGAGAGTAATTTGCATAAGGTACAGAGCTAGAAATAATAAGGCATAGATATTGCCCATAGGTGCTTGAGAAGCTTGTGGCACAACTCACCAGTGAAGTCAGATGGGTTGAGATTTGGTACAGAATCTCCTGCTGAGATGATTTACAGAGCATCCAACAACTCTCTGGAAGACCTTCCAGTGCCTGAAAGGGCTCCAGGAAAGCTGGAGGGGGGCTGTTCATAAAGGCTTGTGGGGATAGGACGAGGGGGAATGGGTACAAACCGGAGAGGGACAGATTTAGACTAGACGTAAGGAAGAGTTTCTCCATCGTGAGAGTGGTGAGACACTGGCCCAGGTTGCCCAGGGAAGCTGTGACTGCCTCATCCCTGGAGGCGTTCAAGGTCAGGTTGGATGGGCAGCCTGATCCAGTGGGAGGTGTCCCTGCCCATGGCAGAGGGGTTGGAACTGGATAATCTTCAAGGTCCCTTCCTACCCAAACTGTTTTATGATTCTATCATCACTAGGTGATGTGCACAGCTTCAAAACACACCGAATTCTCCAGAAGTCAGGGAGTTTTAGTCCCACTTCCCAGATATTCCACAAGAATATAAAATGACATCCCCTCCTCCCCCGACATTCAGAGATGCAGCCAACAGGGCAAAGCTGGGATGTTGTTATAGTCTCGGTCTTGAATACCCAGGCTTCTCTCTCATGCCAACAGTACTCTTCAGTTTCTGAGCTGTTTTTGTTCTCCAGTTTGTGAGCCCCCACACCGCACTATTGTTTAACTATTTCATTTAAGATCGATAAAAAGTGCTTGTTTGCTCTCTCACAAGCATGATGCCCTCTCCTAGACATTCTGGATGCATCAAGACTTTGAGATTCACATCTGAAACCAAAAATAACCTTTAGGGTACAGAGGTCATCTTCTTCAAGAGGTCTCCTGATCTCCTTGCTTTTTAAATCACCGGGTCAGCTTAGCTGGGCTCATGGTAGAAATACGAGTAAAGCGTGGGCATGCTGGGCTAAAGTTAGACCTACAGCCTCTTTAGACTGACGTACAGAACACAAACAAGCCATCTTCCCACTCTTGTTCAGATGGAAAGTGAGTGGTTCACACCCAGAGGCTTTTGAGTGGCTCTAAACCCCCCACGTCTATCTCCGAGCTGCTTCGTTACACCAAGGCCATGAAAGGAAAATGCCAAACAAGACTGAAATTGGGCAGCACGGGGAATTCAGCAGCATCTCCCTCTGGTTTACCCAGCGAAGCAGCCGTGTTACAGGGGCAGCTGACCAAGCAGAAGCCTCAGGGCATGTTTTGCTAGAAAATGGGTTCTGTTCCTGAAGAAGAAAAGCATTAACAGAGAGTGGGAACAAGGAGACTCACAGGGCACTCCCTGATGTACCGTGCCTTTGAGGAACACCTTGCATGAAGAGCAGCCTCTGTGAGTTCTCTCCCCACAGAGCTCTTGGTCATTCCCTGCAGAGATTCCTTCAGGGCTGTTAAGGAGATGGAGCTGTTGGAACGGGTCCAGAGGAGGCTACAAAGATGATCGGAGTGCTGGAGCACCTCCCATACGAGAACAGGCTGAGTGTTGGTGTTGTTCAGCCTGGAGAAGAGAAGGCTCAGAGGAGATCTTATAGCGACCTTCCAGTACCTGAAGGGGCTACAGGAAAGCTGGAGAGGGGCTGTTCCTAAAGGCTTGTGGGGACAGGATGAGGGAGAATGGGTATAAACTGGAGAGGGGCAGATTTAGACTAGAAATTAGGAAGAATTTTTTCACCATAAGAGTGGTGAGACACTGGCCCAGGCTGCCCAGGAAAGTTGTGTCTGCCCCATCACTGGAGGTGTCCAAGGCCAGATGTCCAAGGTGGATGGGCCTTGGGCAGCCTGATTTAGTGGGATGTAACTAGATTTAGGGGGGTTGTAACTAGATGATCTTTAAGGTCCTTTCCAACCCAAACTCTTCTATGATTCTTAAAATCAGCTCCCATTCAGTACACAAGTCAAGCAGTCCTTCAGGTGTGAGCTTGTTCGTAGGGACAGTGACTGGCAACCATCGCACTGGAGGAGAGCTTCCCCAGAACACCAAGAACACCCTCGCTTTTAAGCACCCATCTCCCTTTGGAACAGGCAGTGACTCCCACAGCCCCACGGTGTGAGGGGCTTTACGCCCCTGTTACTCGGAGCTCCTTGCACAGAAAACAGAGATTGGACTTGGGGTTCCAGAGCCCTGACACCATGTCTTGGCAGAAACACACGGGATGCACTGCGATTGCACGGTCCAACAGCACTGCCCTGACCGCAGGAGAGCCAACAGGGATGTGGTTTAGAAGGCTCAACTAAGCAACCAAAAAACCTAACAGAGAATACAATTTGGACACAGCAATGAGTGTATAGCTGATGTCACTCTTGGAATAACTGGCAAAGAAAGTTCCCCTCCTTTTTTACTTAGCAAGGTCAAAGTCAGCAAAACTACTATGAGGGACCCCAGTAAAACACAGAGACTCGGCACTAACGCAGGGTGACACGGTGAAGGCTGGTGAAGTCATTAGAACCGGATTCTGGCACAAGCCCGTGGTACAGCTCAAAGCCACTCTCACTGCACATTCGTACTATGATGAACAAACACGATACAGCTGTTCGTGTCACCTTACAGCAGTGACAAACGGAATAAATCTGTGCCAAAGCTTTGTGTAAGCCAGTTGTGGATCCCGTGCCCAGATACCTGCCACAAAAGAAACAACCAAGGAATTTAAAGTTTATTCTTTAAAAAAGTTATTTAAGAAGCAAAATAATTTACTTCAAACCAAAAGAGATGTATTATTGAAAGCAAGCAGTTATACAAAATAACAACAAATTAGCCCTTGGATAAAACATCCAGATTCCCATAGTTCCCTACCACTCTGGAGGTTACACAAAGAGGGGAGTATAGGAGGACGACAAACAGGGTCAAAACGTAACTCAGTCTTCTACTACTCTCCTTCCCTCCATGAGCCTGAAGTCGCTTGAAATCCAATTCCAAGTCATGGAACTGTGCTAAAAATTATGGTGGCTTAAGCATCACCATTACTGCCCGAAATTCTGCTGGTGATGGCAAGAACAGAGCATGAGCACTGTTGTTTGAAGACCACGGAGTGGGGATACTGACAGGAACAAGTCATCGAGTTACACTACCTCCTCAAACCGCTGTGCTCAATCCAGAGCAACAGGGACTTTTCTTTCAGTCATTGCCACTGGCAATTTTTTAACAAGAGTGTTACTCTTTGTTTTTTCACATTGTGCCTCAAAGTTGTTTGTGCCTCTTCTTCCCAGTCAGGACAGCACGGTTAGCACAGTCCTAAATAACAACATCTGGACTAAATCCACAAAGTCACCTTTTCCAGAGACCTGTCTCATGCAAAAATTCCTGCGCTTATTATCTAAATAATTTTCCCCGCAGTCCTCAGGGTTTTGACCTTCCACAGCTCTCTCAGTTGCCACCACTTCAGTGAAGCTGGAAACAAGCACAACCGTTTACTCCCCATGCCGGATGAACACAACACCAGCATTTTCTCTGACCCTCTAGATCTGAAATGAAAATAAGGTGGTTGGGAGTTCCGCCTGCGGAGATCAGCTGCACAGCATTCTAGAAGCTGATGCATCCTCCTTTAAGGTTCCAGAGGTGAAACACAAACTGACCATCCTTACCAGGCCTTCTTCCCTCTTAGGGGTTCATACAGGCCAAAAGAAGGGAACACCAAAGAGAAAGCAGAAGCAGTTGCCGGATTGCATAAAATCCTGGGAATTCCCAAGTTCTGGAGTGACCACTAGGACATTTTTAATGACAACCAAAACCTGACGTGCATGTAGAGACATCATCATCATCATCACCCTCATCATCATCTGCTCAAAGAACGCTTTCACACATAAGTTTGCTTCTCGCACAAAACAAGGCTCTGCTGGTTGACTACAGACACAGCAGCAATTCTGTCATGTTTAACCTGAGGGCACGGGATCATCTTCAATCAAACCCAACTTGAGCCCGTGCTGCCCACAACACTGCCCACCACTGCGGATGTTACTGGAAAATAACGGTTTATGTAAAAACACTCTATTTTTAATTCTCAGCAGTGTCACATCAGTCAATGGTAAAATAAATCGCAAAAAGTACACGTAAGGATTATCTCAGTTAAAGAAAACATGTTGTAAACTGCTCCTCTTCATTCTAAGAAGAAAATTAAGAATGTAAGTAGTGAAGGAAAAGATATTAAAAGGAAGGATTTCTTCCCTCAGTATTTACTGATTTCAGATTCCCACTTGACATTGAGAACTCCAAATTAAGATGCACAAATGTGGCACTAACGAACTGAAATAAAGCCTCCTGCACTTTGTGTGCTTGCACTGGTTCGGCAGAGCGACTGAATGCTCCCTCTGTTGGCTGAAGGCTCGTTACTCTTCCATCAGAGAGTATCTGGGAATTCAGCTTTGCTGTCAGACCACACAGCGCAGAATCCAGCATCAGCAGCACAAAAACTAGGGAAGGAGACAGTATTCCAAGGAACAGTAGCAGGTTTTGCAACAGTGGCCACACCCATACATCCCAATCCTATGAGGTGACAACATTTTGCTCTAAGAACTCACACAGCCTATGTGGTAATTCTCTCGTACTCTGGCGCTGTCGGAACAAGCCCAGAATTCCCATCAGTACATCACACACCTTCTGCACAGTCATTGCTGAACTCACTTCCTTCCTTGTTTTGCAAGGATGCTGCAATTGGAGGCTTGCTCGGATCCCTGTTACAGCCCACTGCCTTCTCCGCTCAGCCTGGACCGGGAATGGATTGCATCAGAAGGGACCTCAAAGCCCATCCAGTTCCAACTCCCCTGCAGGGTCACTTCCCACTGGATCAGGTTGCTCCAAGCCCCATCCAACCTGGCCTGGAACCCCTCCAGGGATGGGGCAGCCACCGCTGCTCTGCGCAACCTGTTCCAGGGCCTCCCCACCCTCACAGCAAAACGTTTCTCCCTAAGATCTCATCTCAATCTCCCCTCTTTCAGCTGAAAACCATTCCCTCTCCTCGTCTCCCTGCACTCCTTGATCCAGAGCCCCTCCCCAGATCTCCTGGAGCCCCTTTCGAGACTGGAAGCTGCTCTAACATCTCCTTGCAGCCTTCTCCAGGCTGAACACCCCAAACTCTCTCAGTCTGTCCTTGTGTGGGAGGTGCTTCAGCCCTCAGATCATCTCCGTGGCCTCCTCTGGACCCACTCCAAGAGATCCATGTGCCTCTTACGTGGGGGCTTCCAGGGCCGGACGCACGGCTCCAGCTGCTGCAGTACGTGACGACCACTGCACCAAACACAGCCAGTCTGAAATCCCACTGAATCCCAGAACAGTGCGGGTGGGAAGATGCCTCTGGAGCTCATCCACTCCAACTCCCTGCTAAAGCAGGGTCACCTCCAGCAAGCTGCACAGGATTGCACCCAGGTGGGTTTGGATCTCTCCAGAGAAGATGACTCCACACCCCCCTTAACAGTCGGTTCCAGTGCTCCATCACCCACACTCCTTCCCTGACATGGAGACTCTCCAACTACCTTTTACGCAGAGACATTTTGAAGAGACTGTGTTTACAGTCTGGTGGTAAGAAAATAACTTGAGTAATTTGCTAGTTACAGACAGGGCTGAGTAACAGCTCTTCAAACTAACTAACCAACCTCCAGTTACCAGATCAACTCTTGAGAAGCTGCCCACAAATGTTGGCAGTTTGTGTTAAAAATGAGTGGCTGACTGATTTGGTCCAACTTGGAAGAGACCTGAATGCTGCGGAAAAACAATATAAATAGTTCCACCTACAAAGAAAGCAAAAAAAACCAGATGCAGTAAGTCCCCCTCCCTAGTTCAAGTCTTTCAAGTGCCTCCTGGATCTTCCAGCCCACAAATTCCCACATCAATATCTTGTCAGGCAAAGAGATTACCCACACAAGACTTGCCTGCTCAAGACAATGAGCTCCCAAGTAATTCCAGTCCTTGGGGTTTCCTCAGCAGGGGCCAACTTCGAATCTTCTTAGCAAACAGGCACTTCAGTTAGGAAAGATATCTCCTTTTTATTACAGAAAAAGAGGGATCAGTTAAGTGGTTCTCCTGGCGCAAAGGAGCTGTTGCAAATACGCTGTACAGGTGCACCAAGAGCAGATACCAACCTGGTGCGTGACAGGCACACTCATGGTGCAAACCTACTTCTGACGTTACCTGCCAAGCAGCGATCAGTGCCAGCTCTCTGACAGCACTGGAAATCAGAATCCAATAGAAAGGGAACAAACATCATGTCTAACTTTTACTCTAGAGGTAAAGTGTCATCTTTTTTCACAGCATTTAGTCTCTATAGTTCACTCTTCTTGAGACTGGTTTTCTTCTTGAACAAACCCAGGTAACACAGTGAGAATAGAATCCCAGTACACCAAGAGATGCGACTGCTCCGTTAGCTGAGCAAGGAGGTAGGTGCCACAGATGTTCTCTTCAGATGGAGCACGGAAAAGGACCTTGTGCTAATTAACCGGTACCAAGATTCTGGTCCCTGGCACCAAAATACTGCAGGGCATCAGCGTGAGACGCAATACAGTAGCATTGAGACTCGTCCAGCAGCTACATCTGAACCACACATTCTCGGCATCTGGAATAGAAAGGCATCTCCTGTTAGCTGCCATCCGGCTCTGTGATGGGCGTGCGGGGCAGCAGCGCAGCGCACATCCTGGGCCGCTCCACCTCTTCTTTTAGAGAACTGCTGAAAAGAATCTGCCTCAGCTGGGGAACTCACAGATTTCATTACTCGCGTTACTCTTTGTGGCTGATCGAAGGGTGTGTATTCCAGAGGAGCGCAGGTGTAGAAACCAATCAATCCCCAGCAAACAGCGACTGCAGAATTGCGCACACCCCTCTGCCTAGTTCAGGTGTTTCTCATGTGCAAGGCAGAGATTACACCTTCCCCAGTCAGAATGGTCTCCTAAAGGAAGGAGACACGGACAAGGATGATATAGAAAATCACAGTTACCAGTTTAGTGGGAAACCACAGGCTGCAGCAGAAGTGCTGCTGCGCACAAAAATTCCTTTTCTTAAGCTTTACTGTCTACTTAGAAGGAAAAAAACCCCAACCTAAATAAAGATTCTGGAGAAACAGTTACTGGTAGGCTCCAAATCTCTGGGTATCAGTGGGTTGTGAGAGCAGTCAAACACCCACCGAGGGCAGCGGGTATCTCTGAGCCACGCTTACCAAGAACTGAAACACACAGACAAGAACCCACTGAAAAACTTCAATTACAGCTCACCTGATCACATCACAACGCAGGACAATCCCATACAGCCTTGGTTCCCATCTTCATTGCTGTTGAGCTTTTTCATGCGATACTGCCGGATCTCTCTCACTAGTGTGTAAAAAGCATCTTCCACACCCTGTATGCAAATGATCCAGGTAAAGCGTTTTCTTTCCTGATGCTTTTGGGATCACTGCTCTCTCCATCACAGGATCCCTTCACATGTTTGAAAGACACGGCTCTACAGGAAGCTCAGTCACCCGCTAATCCCAAGGTTATCCTTGCTTATACCCTTAGCTCTTCCTGGCAGTAAACATTTGGGGTAACACCCAGGAAAACATCAGGGAAAACTGCACCTATGGACAGGCTCCGTGCAGGAAACAAGCTGCCTCTTGTCTGATCACCTTCAGTTTAGAATTCCCAGTGTTTCCTGACTACTGCTTAATAACCGGCCCCTGTCTGCTTCATTCCATGGGGGTGTGGACAGAACACGGGCTCGCTGGCAGAGCTGCGTATCCGACATTGCCCTGAAAAGGTCTGTCTCCCCAGCCTGGGGAATTCCTTCTGCAAACATAATCTTAGAACTAGCCTTCATTACGAAGCCAGGGAAACCAATCAGGTCTGGGATGACCAACTGCACAGTCCGGCCACTTCTCAGCGAGAGCAGGTGAAGCTCTGTTCTTTATATGAACACACACACTCAAAAGAAAGCCAGCACAAGTCTGCAGTGGTGTGTGTACTGGCCTAGCCCAGAGATGGAACAGAGCTCTCTCAAGATAAGAGTGAAGGGAAATTAAAAGCTAAAACTACAAAGGGATTAGAAAATGCTTGCTGCTGTAGATAAAGAGCACATGGGAAAAGGTCATACTATTCCGCATTTGGCACACAGGAAGAAGTCAAAGAAAGAGAGGAAGCGCCTCACCTGTCTGGTTTTAGCAGATGTCTCTATGAAGGGGATTCCGTAGCTCTTTGCTAACTCTTGAGCCTGTTTTGTGTCTACTGTTCTTGTGGGCAGGTCACACTTGTTCCCAACTAGCACCATTGGCACATCATCCGAGTCTTTCACTCTCTTGATCTGTTCTCTTTAAAAAGACAAATAAAACCAAGTCAAGAGCGAGTTCCTAAACATAAGAGCTGTCCCAGTTCAGTATTGAAGCAACCTTGTGCTACAAAGACACATGTTGAAGCTGGACTGGACCTCAGGGGTTCCAGCCTAAGCAGTATGCCCAGCAATGCTGTGTGCTCCACGTCTGACTCCTCTTGGATGTACTTGCTTTCTCATCCATTTTCAGAGGGATCACGTTCTTTACACTCTAAAGATCATCTGATTAACACAGCAGCCCAGAAACCCATCCCGCTCCCAATCGCCTAATAAAATCCCAATCACCAGCTTGGAAAACATCCTGAAGGAAGTGGGAAGTTTAATGTTTGCGTATTCTTCAGTCTCCACTGGGTCTAACAGCAGTCCAACCTGCTCCAACCGCCCCTCCCCGCACGCCCCAATTTGCACCTGTACAAGTTGATGTCAGCAAAGGATTTGCTGTTGTTAATGGCAAAGACACAGAGGAAGCCCTCCCCGGTCCTCATGTACTGGTCGCGCATGGCGCTGTACTCCTCCTGCCCCGCCGTGTCCAGGATGTCCAGCAGGCACGTCTCTCCATCGATGACCACCTGCTTGCGGTACGAGTCCTGCAATGCACACACCAGTCTCACGTCAGCGAGCTGCCCCAGCCGGGGAAACACAAAAATGACAACAAAGCAGAGGATTCTGGTTCAGAGCAGCCTGGTCCCCAGGAGCCCTGCCTGTCCCCACCACACCTCTAGGGGACGTGGCCCCGTGCCCTCCCCAGCCCTTTCTTTTATAGAATCATAGAATCACCAGGTTGGAAAAGACCTCTTGGATCATCGAGTCCAACCATTCCTATCTGACACTAAACCATGTCCCTGAGCACCTCATCCACCTTCAATTCCTCCAGGGATTGGGACTCCACCCCCCTCCCTGGGCAGCCTCTGACAGGGCCCAATGAGCCTTTCGGTGAAAAATCTCTTCCTGGTGTCCATCCTGACCCTCCCCTGGCACAGCTTGAGGCCATTCCCTCTTGTCCTGTCCCCTGTCACCGGGGAGAAGAGCCCAGCTCCCTCCTCTCCACAACCTCCTTTCAGGCAGTTGTAGAGAGCAATAAGGTCTCCCCTCAGCCTCCTCTTCTCAAGGCTCTCTCAGCCGCTCCTCGTCAGACGTTCTCCAGCCCCTCAGCAGCTTTGTTGCTCTTCTCTGGACACACTCCAGAGCCTCAATATCATTCTTGGAGTGAGGGGCCCAGAACTGAGCACAGGATTCATGGTGTGGTGTTACCAGTGCTGAGTCCAGGGGCAGAATCACCCCCTGGCCCTGCTGGTCACACCGTGTCTGATCCAAGCCAGGATGCCATTGGCCAATCATAAAATCACAGAATGGTTTGGGTTGGAAGGGACCTTAAAGATGACGTAGTTCCAACCCCCTGCGATGGGCAGGGACACCTCCCACTGGATCAGGGGGAGCAAAGCCCCATCCACCCTGGCCTTGAATCCCTGCAGGGATGGGGCAGCCACCACTTCCCTGGGCAGCCTGGGCCCGGGCCTGCTCGCCCTCATCACGAATCAACTCCTCCTGCCCAGTCTACACGCTCCCCTCTCCCGTTCACCCCCGCCGCCTCCCGCCCTATCGCTACGGGCCTTTGTAACACCCCGTGAAGAACCCCCCCCGCAGCAGGCGGCCCCGCTCCCCGCCCACCTCGATGGTGGGGTCGTACTCATCCACGAAGTGGTTCTGGATGAGCTGAATGGTGAGCGCGCTCTTGCCGACGCCGCCGGCGCCCACCACCACCAGCTTGTACTCGGTCATGGCCCCGCGGGGCGCGGCGCGGCCCACCCCCCGCCCCACCTCAGCCCGGCGCTTCCGGCCGCGCCGCCGCTTCCGGCCACGTGACGCGCGGCGGGCGGAAGGATACGCGGAGGGACGGAAGGACACGTGACGCGCGGAAGGACACGGCGCGAGTCAAAATCAAGTAAAACTTTATTCTATTTCCATTCTTTTGCCATTAACAGAAAAAAAAACAAAACAAAAAAAAAAACAAACAAAAAAAAACCCCAAACAAAAGAAAAAAAAAAACCTGGAGAAAAAAAAAAGCAATGTTCGTCGTACAAAGATAACGCATCTCCCAGAGAAGAAAAACCCTAAGTCGAAAGGAGGGGCCGCGCCCCGCGGGGCGGACAAAGAAAAGCACACAGACATCAACTATTTCACCTGATGAAAGTCTCGGTACAGCTATGGAGAGCCTAAGTATTTATTCGTTATGGAACGCGGGGTGCCGGCTGCAAAACAGAAAAACAAACCCATCACTTCAGGCACAACTTCTGTTTTGTTTGTGGTTTTTTTTTTTGTTTGTTTTGTTTTTGTTTTTTTTTCTCCAAACTCAAATCAGTAACAGAAAGGGGCGTCGGAAGCTGCGGTGTCCCAAGCAGCAGCGGGTTTGTGCATTGTTTTAAATATGTTTAAATTACCACACTGATGGCACACCTCGGCCTTAGGAAATTCTGCACTGCGTGTCCAGAACGCTACAAAAAAACCACAAGTCAAGCCCAGAAAGAGGCTTTTCGCTGGGCTCCCACAGCTCCGCCGGCTAAAGGATTCGAGTTAAATGAAAATAAGAAAACATCGTTAACGTTTGGCCATCGACTGAAGTCGTCTGAACGTTCCTACCCAAAGCGGAACTTATCCCACCCTCGCGTGGTCCTCGGAGTCTGGGCAGAGCGAGCCGAGCCTTCCGCTCCCACTGGGAAGGAAAGACAAAAACGCAACGAGTGCGAAGGCATAGTTAATGCCTCGGCCAAACCAACAAAGATAAAGCATAGGTGACTGTAGTGCAGAATTCCGTAAGGTTTGCCGGAGGAGAGCTGTCTATAATGGTCACTCACATAGGCAATGTAGAGTTGCAGTTACCAGTTGCGTTAAATGCACCATTCAAAACAAGCTTCTAAAATGTGATACTATAAGGCGCCACCTTTTAAGTTCTCCAGAATGCAACTGTGCATAATTTTTAAAATGGTTTCATAAATTTATTTTAAACATAACATGAGAAGGTGTTAAAACCGGTGTAATAGCTTCTGAGAATTTGGAGGAAGGGATGAACAGGGAGATATTCAGTACCCTTCACCAGCCCGCCACACAGTCGTACACCAGGCATGGTTCTCTGGGTCAGTCTATAACACCAGCTTGACGGATCTTCCTCTCCGCACCAAACCCCTGCAAAGCAAACAAAGCAGACTCTGAGCTCCAGCTCTAAAGCAAACCTGTTGTGTGCTAAATACATCGTTAGTGCGTTTCTAGTCAGCCACACTTGAGAGACGGCAACGAAGCAGGTTCTGCATGTTGCTCTCTGCAGTCCCAGATACGTCTCAGCACTCCAGACGCTTTGTTCCTGCTTATTAAGTGGTGGCAGAACCTCATTTGAAAGCTAAGTTTAGGTAAAGGGTTTCACTTACTGTCTCTGAAAAGGGAGCAGGAGGTTCATGAAAGGAAAAACGAACCAAAAGAGCCATTATGGGCTAGAACGCAAGAAGCGTTGGTTGGTTCCATACTGTTTGCCCCTCTGAGACCACAGCACAGACAGCAACACAAGATCCAGCGCCCTGATGGCACAGAAGCCACCCCACCTCACGCAGCAGGTGACTCGGTCACTGCCTGCCAATCCGTGCAGGCTTCCAGCAGGGGAAGCTGTTACCCATGTTAAATCACAGGCTGCAGCTATCCCACAAGGCAGCCTTTTCTCTTACATACCTTGGAGTTAGCCGGTCCTTTTCTTTTACGTACCTTGGAGTTATCCGGTCCCCGAGGCTGACGAAGAACTGTTAGACGAGGAGCGTTGGCATCGTCCAGATTAATGCTCTTTAAACGATTAACAAGTCTATCAGGACGCGGAGCAGCAACAGCTTTAGCGCCTTCACTGTAACAGAGCCAAACATACAGAGCGCCGATGACTCCCTGAGATGGTTCAAGCTCCTGCATTTACAGCCTTCCACCCCACAAGCCAACAGCATCAAGTGTCTCACGGGAAAGCGGATTTTCCAGCTGACACTACATATGTCTGCCTCAAAACCACGACTGTCAGCACAGGACTCCGAAGCAACAATAGCTCCAAAGAGGATTCTCAAGAGGGTATTTTTGAGTGAGTGGAGGCGCTGCGTTTACTCCCATGGATGCCTGAGCAGTACTTCCTACCATTCTGTTCCCTTTAACTGGAACAGCAGGAGGCTTACAAGAGGTCACTACGTAATGGCATGGCATTAACATCTCTGAAGATGACGAGCACAGAGTTTTGAGTGAAAAAAATGCAATGCTAGCACTTCTACAGCAATGGGAAACCATCTCAAGCTTAAGCAAAACCCAAATTGTGCAGTTTTCTTCCAAACACGGAAGCGGTTCAAAAGAAAAAGTACCTATCACCCTTAAGGAATGACATGTCAAAAAGGAAAGAGTGCCAAACGACCTTGGTTTTCTATTTAAAAATGAAACTTGCTCTTCAAGAAACAGGCAAAAGTTCTATGCACTGCACCGGCCAGAAAGGCCAGCAACTACAGAAGAATACAGTTAATTTTCTCACAGTTCATTAACGCCCTCTGAGAAAGCTGTATCCAGATTCCTGCTAAGGGGGCAACTTAAGAACAGATTAAAAAAGAACCAGCTATCTGTAATTAAGGAGAGCTGAGAGTCCTGCTCATCTGCTGGACACCCACAAGCGCTGGCAGTTTTCAGGAGAGAGGCTCTCGTGAAGCCGGCTGAAACCTACAGCTCCCACTCTAGCAACAGCCAGCTCAGTTCGGGAGCAGCGTGCACTCCACAACTGCGAGACAGACAGTGTGTCAGAACAAATCACTTCAATTCCCAGTCCTTACCAGACACGCCACACGTTACAGGCACTGCATTTTCCTGTGCGCTGGTTCAGGATTACCGAAAACTCCACTTCATCCCCAGCCTGCAGCTCCACACCATCCTGAACTTCTTTGACGTGGAAGAAGAGCTTTTTGCTGTCACCCACTTCGTAGTTAATGAAACCAAACTGAAAACCAAGACACCACAACGTTATTTCTTTCCTCTTGTTCCAAACTGATGCAATGACTCATTGTTGCCGTTTAAAAACTACTTCTAGGAAAAACCCTCTGAAGTGCCCACTGCGAGCAGAAATGCTATTTCTATGGAGCAAAACACTGTTCCTGGAACCAACACTTGCAGAAGCCTAAGCACTCTTCTTGGGTTTGTAAAGTCCCATTTACATCCCAAAGTCTGTAGAAGTGAAGTTCTGAAAACTGCCACAGTCCTGGCAGTTGTATTACACCAAGAAGAGCGCTGCTGCACGTTCCTGTCCAAGACCCACCTTTAAAACTATGCAGTAGAAAACACTCTGTGTTTAGGTCTGTCACTTGCGTGAGCAGTCAGTTACTTCCACTTACTATTCCACTTTAAAAGCAGCAAAACTCATCCAGCCTCTCCAAAAATCAACAACCACAGCTCGGTGCTACAGAATAACTATAAAAATAGTTATTTTTAACTAACACAGCACCAACCATTCTGAGATGCAGACACCCAGGGGAATTGTTGTATTTCAGGTGGTCTGTGATCACTGCCTGCATCATGCTATGAAGAAGCTTCCTCTAGAAGCAAAATATGCACGGTTTTGTTTCTTTTTTTTAATGCACTTTTCCAATGCCCTGCTGGGCAGAAATTAGTTAAGATCCATTTGTAGGACATCTAAAAACCAGGTCTTCAGACTCAGCCACAGCAGGAACTACTGCCCAGGAGTGCTGATGTGTTGGTTTCAAGCTCACCATTATGCACACTTGCATAAGCCAGTCCTTGGGTCACACGGATCTGCTTCCCAAGAATCAAGAGCACAACGCATTCCGTTTGGGCACAAGCTTCCTTGATCCAAGTGCTGAAGTGCGTTCTCACCTGCCCTAAGCCAACATGAGCACCTATTTCCTACTACCATGCACCTTGTCTTCACAGCAGCGGTCACGCACCTGATCTTTCACGCACTCCACTGTGGCTCTGCGGAACGGTGTGATGTTAACAGCCATTGTCTGCCCATTCTGACCAAGAACACAGAGCTGAAACTTCACCGTCTCTCCCTTTTGCAGACAGTCACCTTTGTTTGCCATTCCAACAATTCCAAACGGATAGACCTCTCCTTTCATCTCACCTAGAGGAGGAAGAAGTAAAAGATTGAATTCAGAGGCATCCTTTTCTACCTGATGGCATTTAGGATTAATTTCCAATATTAGAAATTATACTTTTACTGTCAGTTTAGTAGATGAGTGTATTCTGTATTGTGACTCTAACCCTCGATGCCTCTGTTTTCAGTTTCTTAAACATCAAGACCACTTGTGTGTTTGTAAAAGGAACACGATTTTAAACCAAGAGAACTCACCATCCTCCATGACTTCAATCATGCCCTGGTATTCAGTTTGTGTGGGATCTACACTTCTCAAAGGACGAATTACTTTACCAGAGTAAACAGTTGGATCAGCTTCTTCGGTGATACCATTCACTGAAAAGAAACGGACAGGACAAGAACAGGATGTTTGAGTCATACTTCAGTTTAAAATGAATTAGTAAGCGATTCAGACTGACCCAGAGCCAAGAGTTTGCCCCACAAGACACAAAGGCAGTGTCCTCTCACCGAGTAACACTGGAACAGTTTCAACATAGCAATAGCTGATGACAGCTTTTCTAATCAAGACCACACTGATAGTTCAAACATAGAAGCAGAAAAATATGTTTCTCATGGAACTAGAGGCCATGGAACTTGAAAAGCAAATGGAAGTATTTTACTTCTCTTCCACTGCATTCCCACTCTCTGCTCATTTCAATCACCTTCAAAAGCATGTGGGTTTTGCCCCCAAGTCCTTACTACCCCCATCTGCCTGTCTCCTGCAATCTTCCTTCAGTGAGGAACAGCACAGGCAGTGCAGGTCCACCTCTGGTGAACTCCGCCACTCTTACAGCCACCCATCTAAGGAGAGCCCAGGTCTGTTCTCTGGGAACAGCTTTCAGGAAACCAGTGACCACCACATAAAGCATCATCCTCTGGGTTTGAGCACCAACTGATAACAGATTAACAAACTTTATCCATCAGCACCCACCAAGAGCCTTGTGAGCAGAAAGTACCAGATACAGCCTTACCTGCATGTGTTTTGTTCACCTTTTCTGCACTAACTTTGTTTCCTTTGCCTTTTGACAAGCTGTACTCAACAGTGTCTCCAAGTTCCAGGCTATCAATATCACCACAGTATTCACTACAGAAACAGAATTAACAAGTTTTCCTTCAGTTACATAACAACAGTGACGCTCACCCAACATTTACAGAAGGTGACCAGAAACATTTAATAGTTTTTCACCTCACATTTTCAAAACAACCTCATTCAAGAAAGTGAAGCATTTCAAATATTCAGTACGAGTGTATTTCTTGGCATGGGATTCAGAAGAACAGAAGTCCAATATTGCTGACTGAGGGAAAAGCTTGAACCAGTCCAGGAGAGATAATAAAGAGAACTTGAGCATATAGATGTGCGTGTGAAGTCCAAACAGGTTTAACAGCCAACCCTACCAAACAAACTCCTCTCCCCCAAATGAACACCTCCTGACAATAAGTAAATAATGATAATAAAATCACCACTCACCTGTAGTGGAAAAAGATCTCTTTATCATGATTGGCTGTTTCAATAAATCCAAAGTTATCTTTCAGGGCTGCCACATATCCCAAAAGCCTCTTAGAGCTGTAATTGCGTCCGAGCATCCTGACGGAAACAGCTGTTTGCAGACCAGTTCTCTTCACTTCACACACACTGAACTCAACCTGTTGAAGAGGAGCGTATCCATACTAGATAGAAAAAATCCAAACCAACCACAACCACCACCAAAAAAACCCACCTGAAACAATTCATTTCAAAGCTGCATAGCTCTAATCAATATCTAGGCTCTCCAGGAAAGTAATTTTCTAGCCACTACTCCCCCAGAAACATCTGTCAGCTATGGACATGTACAGCATTCCGAAGAGCCGCAGTGACACCTTCAAGACACACCAGCCTCTATCACCTAGCTTCTTTTACCCATGCAAGACGAGATCCTTTCTGATGATGTGATTTGCCTGCCTTTCCTGCACTCAACACTAGTGCCTGCAGTGAGCGCTTATCTAGCTCCACTCACTTGTTTCAGGTTTTAAACAGTAATCAGTGTCTTCCGGTCGTGGCTCCTGAACACCGACAGTTTTTAGGCTGCTCTTCCAGATCTCAGAGCAACTTCTCCCCTTCCACTGCCTCTCAGGCTAATCTGCTTGTAAGGGTGTGTTGTTCCTCTTTGACATTCATCTCAAAATCTTTATGCTAATTTCCTCTCGATTATTGAATAAGCACAGTCCCGTCTTAACAGCAAGAATCTCTTGTTTAAAAAGCATCATTTACATACTAACATACTTTTTCCATGTATGTATCACCAGTTTTTAGGATATTTTTCTTAGTTATATGGTAGATTAAGCCACTCAAACCTGGAACAGAAGAACTTGAGGACATCACACAGATGCCCTGTCCTTCATTTGTTCTGAGAGGGAGAACAAATCCAGTAACAAGGCAAAGGGAAGCTCACATCTCACAACAGACAGCAAAACACTTTCCAAGAGTACACTAAGTTGTCTTGCCTTATCTCCTATCTGGGGATTAGTCGATCCTTCCACATCCTTGGCCTGGTAAGGAATGGTCAGTTTTACTCCACAGTCATCATAAACAATTATTCCATCCTCAGCTTCCTAAAGAAAGACAAGAGAAATCAACAATCAGTGTCTTATTCGTACCCAAAGAAGTTTATGGCACTCGATTCACGCACTGCTCATCAGAGTCACAGTGTTTTTACAGCAACTGCTCAGTAGCTGGTGAAAAACACAGAGCAATCGACTCTGAGTACGAAGTCATTTAAAATGACATCAAACAGTGATTTTAAAGGAAGGAAAGCACTACCAACATTTCCAATAAAGTATTTATTGGAAATTTAATTATTCTGACACTGTTTAAAACAGCACAACCCCACAAAGCAGCTCTCCTCCAGCCCCGGAAACTGAGTTTTAACCAATTCTATCCAGCATCTTATGTAGCAGGAGGCAGAAACAAACTTGGAAACTATCCAGTTCTTGGAAACCATCCAGTTCTTGGAAACTATCCTCAACAACACAATCATTAACAATGCTTTAATTACCTTGTTTTACATGAGTTAGTTTTCACTGACTGCTATCATTAGCTATTCAGCGTAGCTCGCATTTATACACGACAAATAGTGCTTCAAGAAGTTCATTACAGATTTTAAGGAAGTGGCCTCAGTCTCCAAAGCCAGCAACAAAGACAGGTACTTCAGGAACAGAAGAACAGCCTTACCTTCTCTTTGCCTTTATTTGGGCTAGTGGCCTTGGCTGGAGTGGCTTCTTTGTCTATAGTGCCCACAAAGCGGTGATCCGATTGGGTGTGGAAAGAAACCGTGCCCTTTGGAAGCTTTTTAATCCTTATAGCATGATTTCTTTGGGCAGACAACATATCCTGGAAAACAAGATCACATCAGATTTTAGACAGACTGCAAGTAACTGCTTTAAAAAACAAGATTTCATAAAAGTATTAATCTCACTTACAGGAACGACAGTAAACTCTACTTCGTCAGAAATGTGGAGTTGATTTCCATCCATAATTTCACTGAAGTGAAAGAACATGCGAGCATCCCGGTCCACACATTTAATGAAGCCAAAGCCATCTCTCATCGCTGCAATCACACCCTGGGAACAGTCAAAGGGAGAACAATGGTGTTACGGCAGGTATGTGACATCTGTCTGCAGACACTCCACATCCATCCATGGAGCAAACAAGGCCCGAATCCCAAAAACACACTTCGTGGTTTGTGCAACTGGCTTCCTTGCAAACTGTAGCACTAACAGCTATGGTCAACCTGAAATGCACAGCATACTTCCCTAGTTTGCCAACTTTATTCCTTATTTAAGCCTCAAACAAGAAGGCCTGAAGTTAAAGAACCTGATGTTACTGCTACACAGAGAATAGTCTTCAAAGGGGTACCTCTGCATTCACCACACACACATAAAGGAAACATATGAACCTGGATAAGCAAGAAATAAAACCAACGGTCAGAGAGAGGTTTAAGAGCAAATCCATCAGATTTCGAGACATAAATGAAGATATTAAAGAGCTTTCTCCCAACAAAGTTTGTTAGGACTGTCATATCCATGGATATAAGTTGCAGCAAGCATGTTAGGTAATATCCTCATGGCCTTCCAGGTAACCACTAGAAATGGAATGCTGAACAATAAACAGAATACACTGTACCCTTGCCAACCCTAAAAAAAAAAAAAAATCAAAAAAAATCCATTCCTAACCCTGACCTCTGTTAAAAAAAAACCAAAAAACCTCCACAAAGTTGCTCAAGGTTAGGAATAACCAGTGCCAAGTCACAGCAGAGATACTGAGCAAGAAAGAACTCATGAACATAGCCAGTTCAGCCCAGCTACTACAGAGCCCTCAGGAGGTCTCGGGAAGGCTTACAGGGTCTGAAAGACAACGCGAAGATGCTTTCCACCCTTAGGAGTACTGTCCTCTTATACAGCTTCTATAAGCTCAGGAAAATCTGCTAACAGCCAATACTTATCACTTCAATGACAGCTTAATCCAGGCAGGCAAATCCACCTTGCCAGAGTAGAAATCTAAGAAATATACAGGACAGAATGCCAAAAAATGAGGGCTGAAGTCAAAGTTCAGCGGTTTTCTCACAGCACAGGGTCCCTAATTCACTGATGTGACAGCACTGTAACTGGACTCCAGCTGACAAAGAAGGCCAGTTTACAGTCCAGTTGGAACAGAAGCAACACTTCCAATTACAGGAATGAAAGATATTCTTTAATACTGATCAGCACGTCCGTCTTTGCCCCTGTAATCCACAAAGAGTTTTTTGTATGTGATAGAACACAGCTCTTTCCTACCCTCCTGCTGGACCCTCAAACAGAGAGAGACTGGCTAAAACCCATGAAATCCAAGCCCTGCACAAAGTACCTCCTTTAAACCTTAAGATTTTCTACTACCTGAACCAGAGCACGCCCAGGTTCTTCCACTTTTCCTAAGGAATGCGAGTAGTTACTTATTTAGACTCAAGCATTTCAGTTTTTTATACTAACAGTTCAAGACTGCATAATTTCTCAGCCTGTTATAGCCAGCTAGCAATCCAATCCAGGAGGGCCAATTAAGGTCTAATTTTCCAATACGATTTCATTTACTCAGCAGTAAACTTTTTAGAGGAAAAATGCACAGCATTAATTCTGAATTTTATACCGTTTAAGCATTTCATTTGAAGCAAACACCCAAGGACTGGATTTCAGAAAAGGCAATGGAAGACAGGAGTGATTCTTACATTAAGTTATTGCTCAAGACAGCCCACCTAGTTTTACTTCCATTTCCCCGCCAAGAATTAAAACTTTTAAAGACAGATACTTGCCATTTCCCTAGTTTCATTAGTAAACTGGAAGGTATTGGGGAGAACCTCAATATTGGTGGCTCGTTCCAGTTTGTCACGCCTGTCTGTCGAAATATTGAATCGAACGTGGTCGCTTTCCAGCAACGTCACCTTGGATTTTGTATCTTTGTCTCCAAATGGAAGTTCTTTAGGAATCACAAAGTCAACTTTGACGCGGCCAGGTAATGGGTCACTCTAGCAGACAGGAAATCCAACAGAAAGTCAGTTCACCCGCCAGACTTGGCACTACTGCAGACAGAATGGTGGGCAAAAATGCTAATGCCAACAGAAGCAGGGATGACACCAAACACCTGCTGGCATCACACAACTATGCTTCGTTTCTACCACTCTAAGTTACACTTTACCGCCCACAGCTAAATACAAGTTAATTTTCAGTGGTGGAGGTGGTGTTTTGGGTGGTTTTTTTAAGCACCAAGCATGCATTGCCAAAGAAATTAAGACTCTATTTCAGGAATTAAATTTACAACAATACTTAGAACACTTCTAAGTATCTTTCTCATTAAGTGTTCAAAACACTTAAAAACCCCACCCGATCTTCCCAAAACAGCAATGCAGACTCGCCCAAAACCTGAAGGGGTGCTTCATGTACACTTCCCTCAAAGCCAAACATTAGAGGTCAAGTTAGCTCTCTGTTAAAAACCTCATTAACTGTTAATGCTCACAGAATTCACAGATCAGGCTTATTCCCTCAAATATTTTCTCCTCTTCTCCCTATGCTTTTGCTTAAAAGATGCATCCTAAACCTGCAAAATTCAATGCAAAGTTTTTGAAACATTAAAGACACACTCCTCAACGTAACACCCCAATTCTTGGTCTTTATAACTTGTAGAAATATTGCATGCGGTGCCTGCTATCAGTGGCTGTTACAGGTTAAGTACAAGCTTACTCCCTCGCTCTGACATGATGCTTATTAATTACGATGCTTGTTAATTACGCAGCCCTGTTTCAGGGAAAGGGGAATGCTTTTCCTGCTTGACTGGAATAAAATCAATATAATATTTCACAAACTTCCGGAAATACTGAAACGCACCTGGTTTTTGCTGGGTACTTTTGGAATTACTTTGGTTACAGTTCCTTCAAAATGTTCAATGCTGATATCTTCAAAAATGACAGTTCCTTGAGGCAGCAGTCTAACGTCTGTCGCAACTTCTTTACCCTAAAAGCACAAAATCAGTCAAATACCCACAGAGAAGAGGTAAGGAAGCAGACATTTTCCAAGGAACCTCCTCCCCCCTTCTTTTTCACAAGTGAATTTGAGAAAACAGACAGCTCTCCAGTCTTATGCCCTAGGATCTTGTCTTCAGATTTTATTGGATTTCGTCTTACGTTTCTGTCTTTGATTGTAAACTCCACATCATCACCAGGCTGTAAGGCTTCTAGGTCACCTTTAAATTCACTATAGTGAAAGAATATCTCCTTCACGACATCACCTCTTTCAATAAATCCGAAGGCTTCCTGAGAACAGAACAAAGTGTTTTAATAAATAAATTGCCTATTCACTCAACATATAGCAATACAAAACTTCATAGGTTCTATCAAACATAAGAAAAGACTATGTCTTCAGCACAGAACGCTTAGGGCTTCACGGAGCTAACACACTACAACAAGAAATACACCAACAGAAACAAACAGCACTTCCTTTGTTAAGAAGAGTATTAGTATCAAAGATTAGCTCTTTAAACCGGTTCACCCAATTTATACTCGCAGCTCCAAACTGTTGACAGCTCTTCATGCCCTAAATGCATTACTTTTAACACCACTTTTCAGAATAGCAATTCATTTTCAAATGAAACTGTAAATAAAGCTAAAGCATCACTTACTTTCATGGCACAGACAACTCCTTGACAGCGGGCTTGTTTCTTTTTTAATAGCATAATGTTACGAGCACTTACAGCACCAGTACTAGAGGAGAAAAAAAGTAAACAGAGCAAACCTGAAACATCTCAGAACTGAGGAAAATGGAGCAAAAGTTAAGATTCTATTTCATAATGTTATTTCAGTTCTTGGAAGAGCATGAATTTCTGCCTGACTACTAAAATAGTGGGAAGTCAGAAAAACAGCACCAACTTACTGTTTATTTGTATCAATTACAAAGTTTATTTTATCTCCTGTTTCCAGCTGTACATTTCCTTCAACATCCTCCGGGGTGTAAGTCAGGTAAAATACTTCCTGTAAATTAATATGGACTAACATCAGTCTACTTGCAGATCGTTGCTCCAAAGAAAGATTAACACAGCTTTGTTTAATAACAATATCTGCTACTCAAGAGATTAATTTAGCGAGAATATCGAAAATGGGTCAAAGACGGCATGCAAAAATACTCTTTTTCCCATCGTGCTGTTTTGATGAGTCTGCAACAAGCAGCTTGAGTTGAAAGGTTTGTTTGTGGCCATCTTTAAATGTCCATTCCCAAACTCTTAAAGAGTTCAAGATAAGGATATGTGAACATTACTTAACCCAGCTTCATTAAGTTTTAGAAGAGAAAAATAACCATTTGGCTCTGTGTAAAGTTCTCCACAGACACAAGCAAGCAAGCTGTCAAATTAACATTTCTGTTTGTAGTAATTACCAAAGCATGCTTTTTTTTTTTGGCCAAGAACTACAGTTCTTAGCAGCGTCAATTGTCTACATTCAATTGTCAGTTCTTTTGCTCATAGACCACAGCGATGGATCAGTGAAGAGTGCAAGTAAAATATGTAAGCTTTACCCCATTACGTTCGTAGCATACACTCCCTGTTGGACTCTGACCCGGGGCAGCTGGAGATTTACTCTCTAAATTGTGAGGAACAGCGCACACAACCTACCAGTCAAAAAAAAATCCATTGCTAGTCATTTCAGGAGCAGCATTGTTGAATACAAAATGAATCTCAGTATCCTCTACTACACAGGCAGGAATGCACCCCTTGTGTAACTCGACAGGGAATGCCATGCTGCCAAGTTTCAACCTTACAGGACATCTGCTGACTCTAAGAACCATTTGGAGCTAAACAAGAGCCCAAACTGAACCTCTGAATTTCCATCAGAACAACAAAGATACATCTCAGTGTAACTGAATGCAGTTAATAAGCATGCTAAATGCAGCTACCCCTCTGTAATGGAGTGAGGGACAGAAATTACACATGTAACGAAAACGGGCACTAACTTGTCCATTTATTCGTTCTTCAGGTAATATTTCTGGTTTTATCTTCACCAATTTAATAGCAATGGGTTTTCCAGTTCGGCGATCAGAAGATACTTCAAACTCAACATCGTCTACAAGACAATCAAACATGAGAATGGCATCACAGGGTTCTACTGGCGTTCATTACATTTGACAATTGACTGCTTCTAGTCAAACACAACAAAGTAAAGCTCAGGTGCTCTTGTTACCAAGGAAGGGTGCTCTATGTGCAAGTATCTCTCTGGTTCTTCTGCTTCTTCCTCCCCCAGCCCCGTTGCTAGCAAACTGTCCTATTGTAACGGCTTGCCTCTCAGTAACTATCCCCCCACCACACTCACTGTGCACCATTAAACAGTTCAGAAACATCACTGCCACATTAATTAGCACCATGAAGTAGCAGCTTCCTCACTCTGACAATCGGTCACCTTCAAATAACTTTTAAGAAAAGAAACACCGAGTACGTAAGGTGAGCTCTCCCACAGCCTAAGCCTTTGCTTCCTGCCCAGTTCTACCGGTCTGACCTCCCACCGCGCCTTCTCCAGAAGGGCCACAACTGTATGGATACAGGGCACAAAGCATAAGGTCTCTGATTGGGTGGGGTAGATCATTAACTCAGCTGTCTCTTTAGCGCATCAGACGCAACAACACACGTCTGTTCACATCACATGATAACAGGAATTTCTATTGAAAGGAAAGGGGACTGGTCTGTGTCTGGTCAAGAGCTCTGCAAGTCACACGATTACCTCCTACTTTGAGCTCCTGTAGGTTGCCATTGTACTGTGAACAGTGGAAGAACAGTCTAGCTTGCCGTTCCGAACACTGAATGAATCCATAGGAGGTCAGCAGTTTTTCTATAACCCCAGTCTCACGCAGCGCTGCCGAAGTACCATTGGGGTACCCGTTGTGTCCATTGTTGTGGAGCAGGTTTGGATCAAAGCTCATCTGTTTAAAAGAAAGTGTAGGGGAAAAAGCACAAAAACCACTCTACTTAAAATCTGCTTCCTTTCTCCATGCTCAAACAACAGAACAGAGCTTTTGGAAGTTACTGTAACAAGCAGATCCTAACTGTTCTTAAAAGAGAGTAAGAACAGCAACATAGTCATGCTTTTGCAAAACAATAATCTTCAAGATTTAGACAGGCAACATATTTATAAAATAGGCCAGAAATGCAACAACAAAATAAAGCCTACATAGACCAAAACAAACCTCTGACTTAGCTCTAAGTATTACAGCTCAACATACTCCCACATTCAGCATTTCACACCAGAGCCTGACATATCTGAAGCACCTGCTCTTCCAAATTAAACAGGTCATTAGGAAAATGCTACATTTATGAACCAACAGAATTAGTTCACAGCCCTGCAAAGCTTGTCCCTAGTCTGTCTGTTCAGTCTCTCATTCTGATAAAATGGGTTTAAGTATTTTTGCACAGGTATGGAATTAGCACCCAGAATTACACTAACATTTCTCTGGCGTAGGAGCTCAAGCGCTACAGAGACTGAGAAACCTTGAACACAGCACTCAACTAAAAAAAAATAAAGCTCTAATGAAATGCTAAATTAACTTCTATCCACGAAATTTTTTTTTCAGGGGTGAAGGTGTCTTTTCTTTTAAAGGCAGAGGCTCAATCTTGAAATCCTGATGAGTTCCTTTACCAACCCACTGGCTTTTGGATGTGCAACTCATTTTTAAAGCAAAGCCACTTCCATTTCCAGGCTAACAATTAAATTAAACCTCAAACACTTTAATTCCAAAAAGGCAACTAAAGCAACCCTCCCGCCTCCCCAGACAGTCAATATGCAACTTAGAATCCAGTACTGGAGGGATTTATGTGTTGCAGTACACAGAATATCTATTTTGGAAGCAGAGTGAGGCTGTATTTGTTCTTGGCTTTCTTGCTGCATCAAGCAGAAGAGATTCAAAGTTAGTCAGTAATGTGCTTCGTGGAGATAAGAGATGTCTGAGGAAGTTGTAAAGCGGTCACGCTTCTCACTCTAATACAGACACTCAGTTACTCGACGCATTAAAAGGTTACAGCACATCTTACTGTGCTGTTTGGAAATCAGTTTAAAAGAGACTGAAGAGCACCCCTCTAACATACAGCCCCTCACCTTTTGAGGCAGGCAACCCTAGGGCATCCCACACCCTGGATGCCCTCGGGGAGGCAACAGCTGAAGCCTTTGATTTTCAGCCACTACAGAGCTTGAAACACCTTTCAAAAATAAATTGGTCCTGCAAGCAGGGAGGCTGGGGGAAGGGAAAATGATGCATTATTATACCCTTTCCCAGGAGAGTAACAGGCAAGACCATTAACCCGCTCTGAAAGCACAAATCAGTGCAACAAATGCTCATTTTGAGTCATGTACAAAATGGCCACTTCACATCCCTGACAGAAGACAAGTACACAAACACACCCCTGCCACGGGCCTCATGGACCAGACCTCTGCTGAAGGCTCATCAGACACAGAAAACTACAAAAATCTACCATAAGAACAAGTTCAGAATCTATCTGAGCATTAGAAAACTCCACTGCCATGATACTTGCTAAAAACTAACACCCTGTGAATGGTTTGAGTCTGAAGGAGTACTGGCAGTATAGCACAGAACTCACCGGTGGTCACCTATCGCTGAAGCTCCAATAAGGATACGCTCCTCCGAGCTGCAGCGAGATACATACTCACATCAGCAGCATTTCCAGATGCTTGCCTATTCCTAGACCTCTTCAAACACAATGTCAGAGCATAACAACAGTCAAAACCCATCTCCGTGTACACCTATCGCCACGATTCATCGTAAAACTTTCCAGGACCTTCTTGGACCTACAATATATAACAGCTCTACACTGAACAGCACCGACAACCAAACTGTGCTGTCCACTGACAACAGCTGGCGTGTAATACAACTGATCCACCAGCTTACCAGAGTAAGAACTACAAACCCCACTAGTATGAGCACTCAAAGGAAGAAAAAAAACCTGTGCAGCAAGATTTAAATAAGAATAAACAGGAATGATAGGAAAAAAAAGGGGACTGGAATCACAACACTGCCATTACTATAAGAGAAGATATAAACACTAACACCCAGCTCCCCAGGGCTGTAAGTACTGTTAAACAGAACCATATTGCAGGTATTAACATCGCACTACTACTAAACCAACCTAACAGCAAAGAATTGCCTAAAACCCACTAACGAAACCCACACCCTTCTGTTCACAACCTGCTTCCCATCAATTCTAGAAATATAAAGAAATCTTTATATAACATGTGGACCAACCTCGCAGTGATATTCAAATATTGCACTTTCAGTAGTATTCGCCGATTCTTCTGTTTCAGTACAAGTTTCTAAGGATGAAGACTGCTATTATTAAAAAAAAAAGGAGAGAAAGAAGAGAGGAAGAAAAAAGATAGCAAGAGAACGTGATCTATCAAGCTAATAGAGAACACAAGCGCTGCTGCCCTGGGCAGTTGCAATACAGCACTGGAGAAAACAAAGACTATTAGCAGCGTCGGGACGTGCTCTTTTGAAGCTGTTGAGTAGGCACAAACTTCTTGTTTCAGATCAAGCCTTGTATCTTCAGTGTATGTTTCCTCTTCTTTGGTCTTGAGTTGTTGTTACGATGTGGTATATTCTTTTCCTGATCTGAACTTGAAGCAGCAGTTTCAGGTGGTAAATTCTGTTCTGTTCCACTTCATACTGGAAAAGAAAAGAGTACACAAACTTAAGTATTGCTTGCAAAGAGACAGCACATCAGCCCCAGATGTCCTACACATGGGTGCACATCCTCTACCTGGATACGGCAAGGTTTGATCTGTGCTAAGAAAGACCATTTCACAGGTACACTTGGCATTCCCGTTTTCAGTTTTGTTTCCCAAGGAACTCTACCTCCAAGCCAGTGACATGGTATTTCCAATTTGAAACCCTCCAGGTGCAATTAGGCATTTCAGGAATGGTCCCAGTTTGCATAATTAAAAGCGCAACTCCGTTTTGATGAACAGTGTTCATCCTCCTACTGATAACTTTACATGGGTGCTGCCTCATAATGTAATTAATGCTCGCACAGACATTTGGAGTAGCAATAGGGTGTATATGCATGTGGAAAAATTAGAATTCCCTGATAATTTTTGTTCCAAAAGGCAAGCCAAGGTACTGGCAATACCTAAGTCCCCTTTAGCGTTGCATGAAAACAAACTGCTCGATGACAGGTACAGGTGTTGTGTGCCTGTCCTGCACGGAGCACACGCGCCTGGGCACAATGTGTAAAATGACTGCAGAGTCATCCTCTGGACCTCCACAAACTGTGTGCAAAGTTGATTACATGTAGATAACTTCTGTGTACATAACACAGAGGAGCAGCCTCTCTGCAACAGTAACTTGATAATAATTCCCTGAAAGTCTTCCAGTACCACTTTGTGAGAAAGCGGTACAGCCAAACAGCTGAAAGCTGAAACCTCGCAGAAATAAAAGCTTTTTCTGAAAAGAAATCGAGTTTTCAGTTGAGCTTGTTTGCTTACTCGGTAACTATAAAAAAAGAACGGAGGAGATTTTTGTGGACTAAAACTGCTAAGCAGCAATCCAGCTATGAGTCTGTGGATAAACCAGCATGCATGTAGCAATCTAAAGATTACTGAACACAACTTCAGAGCTCAACGCCACCCAAGACGTTCCGCAAGGCTCTCACTAAAGAAACAAGAACAAAGCCCACTGCTCCACTGTAGAGGGAGAGTGCATGGCACCATTTACACTTAGCTTTGGCTCTCCTTTGGTGAACCTGAGTGAACCCAAGTGACTGAAACTTGACGGTGATGACACTGAGCTCCCATGGCAGCGGAAGCACTCTCTGCAGTCAGGATCACAAGTAAGAATTCCAGACCCCAAAGCACATAGCGGTGGGTGCAAGCCAAGCACCCAGCTTTTACCCTAGTCTGCACTCCAGTGACGAAGAATCTTCCTTTGGGCACTGCACTTCTGAAAAGCTTTCAGCTGAAGTGAGTTCTCCTGTCAGGCCAGTACACATACAGGAATGAGACAAGGTAAGAAAGTGGATGAGGGCAGCACAAACCAGTCCCTAGTACAAAAGGTTTGCACTCAAAGATTCAATCATAGAAAAACACAAATGTGAAGAGACAAAGCTATCGCAAAACTAACAGGATCCCTAAACTGCTCAGACACAGGCAGCTGTTACCATGATCTCTTTTGAGGCGATGCTGGGTTTGGACAATATTTCAGATCTCAAAAGAGCATCTCCCAAGCAGCTTCAGGAGGGATGAAGGAGGCATGCACGGCACCACATGAACCACGCAGAGATACTTGGGAGTCTTCTCATTCATGAACTTCTCTCTCATCTAGTCAGACTAACGCTATTAGAGCTCTACTAGAACTGTCACCATCACCGAACCACATTTTCCTTTTTTTCCTGGGCATAGAATACATTACATTTTCACAGAATAATCAAAATAGCTATTCAGCACAAAGATGACCACAGCTAATTTTATCAGGTAATGGAGTAAGGCATAAGCCCCTCCCTTAAAAGCCATTTCCACTTGATAACAAGATTGGTTTACTATGCTTAAATTATGGGATAAAAAATGGCGTTATCAAAAATCGTAAGTCAGGTGAACAAAAAAAAAAATAATCTCACAGTTGTGTGTCTGCCTCGAAGTCTTGACTTTTTAATTCAGCTCTATAAATACTCCTCCAAATGGCGAAGGCCCTGAGCAGCTGCCCAGCCCCGAGTCACCCCGCGTTCTGCGTTTACACATTTACAGCTGACAGGATTAACGCAAGGACAGGGAAGAGCTGGAGGAGCCGTGTTCTTGGAGTCTTCCAGGAGCGGGTTTTGGTACACGGCTCAGTCTCGCAAAGCTGTTCGCAGCCGGATGGATTACAAACACCACTCCGTGTCCAGTTTTCTTCGCAAAGAAAGGTGCCCGTGTTCTACCGGGCGAGAACACGTGCTTCTGGAAATGGCTACTTCCCACACGACCGAGAGCCGAGTTTAATCAGACCGAACCGTGCGTCGTCGCGGCGGATGCAGGAGGAGAGGGACGGGGGGTGGGGGGGGCCAAAGCCGGCTGCGCCCCGCGATCCGCGCGGCCGCAGCGGCGACCGAGTCACCGTAACGCCAAGAACCCCACGTCTACGGAGGAGAAAAAAGAGGCGGCGGGGGCGCCTGCGGGGCTGTGCGCGGCCAACGGGCCCCGAGGCGGCCGCGCTGCTGCAAAATGGTGGCGGGCCGGGCGGCGCAGCGCGGGCAGGGGCCGGGCGGGGGCCCGGGGGGGCGGGCCCGGCGGGAGGGGCCGCCCCGCGCCCGCCCCGCGCACAAAGCGCCCGATGGCGGCCGCTCCCGCACACAAAGGGCCGAGGCCCGCGGCCGGGCGGGGCGCGCCGGGAGCCGCGCGCGCCGGGATCCCCCCTCCGCGCCTCTCCCCCTCCCCGCCTCGCCACCCGCCCCGCCCCCGCGGCCCCGCGCCCGCCCGCGGGCCTCACTCCCCGCTCCCCGCCGCGGGACGGCTCTCCTCACACGGCCGGGCCGTGGGGGGCGTCCGGGCGCCTTCCTCTGGCGGCGAGGGGCGCAGGCGGGGCCGCAGGGCGGTGGCGGGGCCGTACTCACCCCAACAGCTCAGCGCCCCCGCTCCAGCGCCGCCATGAGCAGCACCGCACGGCACGCAGGAACCGCCCGGCCTCGCGAGAGCACCGCGGGGGCGGGGCCGCGCCTGCGTACCAGGAAGGGGGGGCGCGCCGCGCTCAGCGCATGCGCCCTCCCGGCAAGACTTCCCCCGCCCAGCGCCCAGCTGTCTGCGCATGCGCCGAAGGCACCCACCTTCACCCCCTCCGGGAGCCTGCCCGGCGCCCCGCAGTCTGCGCGTGCGCCGAGGTCACCCACAGCCCCCCCCCCCCGGAGCCCGTGCCCCGCGTGATGCGCATGCGTCGCGCCCGCGCCGAGGCCACGCCTCGCAGCGCCGTCCCTGCGCGCTGCGCATGCGCCCCCGGCAAGCGCCCGCGCGCGCCCCACTATTTACGCATGCGCCGCGGGCACCCGTACCACATGAGGGCCGCGTTTATGAGGGCCCCGCTAATGTGGGCCCCGCTCATTTACAAGGACGGGCCTAGCGCCCGCGGCCCGGCTGCTACCGATAGGTGTGTCAGGCCGGCCGCTGTCACACAGGGTAAAGCGCCGCAGGTTTGGTCGCTGCGGCGACGCCCGCAGGCCCGAGGTGATCCGCCCTAGGAGCTACACCACACACATGAGAGAGAACGCGGCCCTCTGGCGTCTTTATTCCCTTTTAAACAGTTTCTGATAGAAAAAATGTGCACACAGAAATCCCTCATGTCCCTTGTCCCTCTGGGTGTCCTGAATGGCTGCAAGAAAATGTCTCTTCAAAACCACAGGAACGTGAATGTCATCTGCAACCGTCAAAGTCCTCGCTTGGGAAAATGTAAACCAGTGTTGGAGAGATGTTCGCTGTTGCTGGAGGATTGTTCTTTGATCACAGGTAAGAAAGAGAAATCTTTATATAAAAATCCCATTAAAAATACCATAGTATTGGTAAATCCCTACGACGCTGCAGCTGGTTTCCCTCAGTACAACTACATCGGATCTGTCACTGGGCTTACCTGTGATGTAACACAAAAAAAGCTGTCTACGTGGCAGGTTCTGCTTCAGTTTTGAGGCAGACCTCGGCTCCCTCCTGAGGTCCCAGGTGTTGGGAAACCAAGGAGCTTAGCCCTGGAGTGCTGTGTTTGTGCAGGGTCCGAGGGCAGCGCCTTCAAACCAGAGCAAGCCAGTACCCACACCTTGGAGCACAAGCAAACCCACACAGGTCTACCAATAAAAAGAAAACTACTCAGATACACAACGTCCTTCCCATTGCACAGGCATCTGAAAGGGTTGTCTACTCTCGTTTTCACCCTACATCAAGGTAACACAGACTCCTTAATGCAAGTCACTGCATGCAGGGCTCTGCCAGCTTCTGCTGTCCTCGCCTCCTTCTAAGCAGCTGCCCCAATAACATTAACCCAGCCGAACACTATTAGCTTGCCAAAGCAAAACAAGAGCTCTGCGTGCCTGCTTTGTGAAGGCAGAGCAAAATGTGTACCTGCCACTTACAGTGCGTTTTTTTAATCATCTCCCTTAATCACAACCTGCATTACCTTCTCTAGTTACTGACTAGGTGGACTTCAGTGCCATCTGTACAGCTGGAATTAATAACTAACACTCATATAACAAACAGGGAAGGAAATAAACTATCACAAGGGAGTACGCATCAAATACTTGATGGTTAAGCATCTGTACACTGCAATTACTGAGACGGAGCAGCAGTGCAAGTCTTGGCCTTCACCAAACAGTATGTAATTTCAGAAAAATGCAGAGAAAGGAGCCCACACATTTTGAAAGGCAAACATACAGGGAAACACCTGAAAGAACAAACCAATATCCATCCTTGCAGGGTAGTTCCATAACAGTCTCTGAAGTCAAGATCTGGAGATAAGGTTATTCTGTGACTTAGGCTTCACAGTCAGGCAGATCTTCTCTTCCAACATCAAAAGATTCTTTGCTGATGGACAATAGTTGACGCAGCTCTTTGTTTTCAAGCTGCAAAATCAATATTTGTGCTGAAATAGAAATGAGCTAATTCACAATTAAAGGATAATCATAGAAATGAGTTAATTCACAATTAAAAGACAAGAATCTTTTAAGTAGCCCCACTCAGCTAAGTAAAACACTCATTTTATGCTATAACCATTGATACAGTAAGAGGGGAACCATGTATTTTAAAGCTTATTTTTTGCTTACACACACACTACAAACATCAAGAACTTGAAAGTAAACAGATTGTGTTCTGCATTTCCTGACCCTAACCCCAAATTTTTGATAGTTATAAATCCTTGATAAACATGAAGTCCAGAGTAAGCCTAGAGACTCACAAAGCTTTATCTATCCCCAGCAACTGCATCTGTTCTTACCTCCAACTGAGCTAGTTTCTCCTGAACTTTGAAGAACTGATCATCATCGACTTGAACAGCTTTTCGCATCACCTCTCCCATCTCACATACTCTGTCTATTTGACCTTCAATTTCCTGAAAGACATAAAAGTAATATATTCGATATGTTCATGCAAAAGCAGCTTTTTTTTTTTTTTTTTTCCCCAAAAAGAGCTTTTGAAGCATTTTAGCATAACATAAAAATGTAAGGTTATCACAAAGCACTTTGGGAAGCATAAAATAATGTTATAGGGCGGCGCTTCCCTAAGTGTCAGTTGTTTTTCCACTTCTTCTGAAAGATAAATGTGTCACCAGGGCAGAGGGTTGAGTTCTGAATTCCATTATTCGGAAAATATGTAAACAACTCACAGCATCTAGAAGGGAGCTGGAGGAACGAGAAAGACTTAGATAAGTTAATCTGGGAAGAAAGAATGATGTTTTTTTAATAAACATAAAGATGGTTATAATAAGAATATAGCTCTTTAAGAGATATTAAAAGGCTGTAACTGTTCTCCAGGTGGTGGGTGTGGAAAAACTCATGGATCTAATCTGAAGTACAGCAGATTTTGCCCAGATACTGCGATCACCGAGAGACATCCCAGCAAAGGCTTCTGCGGAGCCTTTTCAGCTTCACATTTCAGTGCTGTTAAAACTGAGCAAAAGCAGGGCCAGGGAGTGATGTCAGAAGTTTGGTTCAACTGTTACGTCTTGATAAACAGAACAATTCCTGCACCTGAGCACGCACTGAAAGCAAGGCATTGCGGCAGTACTGAACTTGAGCCAAGCCACACAAAACAGAGAACTAATGAGTTGCCATGTATCAGCACAAAAGGTTAGGCTGCCTCCAGTTCCAATTAAAAACCCACAAGATGGGAGATGTCACTATGCTGAACCAGCCTGCTGTTCTCTAGTCACATAAAAATGCATTTTAACAAATGCCTAACTTCACTCAGAAACCTTAAATAGAGAATTAATGTTATTACACCACTATTAGTATCAGTAGCAACTGCTTAGTTTGGAACGCACTGCATCCAGCATGAATGAAGGGACAGTTTTAGGCCACCACACAGAGTATCCAGATTGGAAAACATTTTGGGGTAACAGATTTCTTAAGAGCTGACTATCCCGCAGCTCAGACATTTAGGAGGTTCTTCTCCCTTTGTTGCAATTACTGAACAGGAACAATAATGGCTCTGATGTCTTTGATGTAAGCCTGAGAACCCCACACTAAGCCTGACCCCCCAAAACACCACCCAGTGCAGGACAAACCAGCCGCCTTGGGCTAGGAGTGGGTGATGCTTTCCAGCATCCTGGTAACTGCTGCGGCCTGCCTGCTGTGAAAGGAACAGAAAAAGCACCAGCAGGGAAATACGAGAGTTTCTGGGGCACAGACTTTCCACGAATGGAAACAAAGGTGTCTTGAGAGCGACAGGAGGCAGGGAGCAGAGTCACAGAGTCCTCTTCGTCCCTATCCCACCTTACCAAGGAATTTGCCTGATGCACTCGCAGGACTGGTTCTGCGTCTTCACCTTTTCTCCCCTGCAGAAGCTGCAGCATTTGCTTTCTGTATTTGCTCATGATGAGCTCCAGCGCATCCTGGTGCTCCTCCAGTGAGACCCACAGCTCTGCCAACACAGCACGGCCCTCGCACCAGTTACAGTGACCTCGGGGTGGGACCCCCGTCGGGCTCCGTACTGGCTGCTCGCCCGCTTCCCGCAGCCACCACCACACCGGGGCACCCAGGGAGGCAACAGAGGCGAACCCGCGGCGCCCCGCACCATCACCGCTCCCATCCCAGCACCCCCACACCCCTCTCGGCACCCCTGCACTCATCCAGCATCCCCACATCCCTCTTCGCACCCGTGCCAGCATCCCTGCACCCCACTCCACACCCATCCCAGCACCCTCATGTCCCCCCCAGCACCCCCACACCCTGCACTCATCCAACATCCCCGCATCCCTTCCCGCACCCGTACCTGCATCTCCGCACCCCGCTCTGCACCCCTGCCAGCACTTCTACACCCCACACTCATACAAGCACCCTCACACCGCTGCCAGCACCTCTGCACCCCGCACCCATCCCAGCACCCTCAGACCCCTCCCGGCATCCCCGCATCCGTCCCCGCACTGGTCCCAGCACCCTCACACCCCGCTCAGCATCCCCGCACTCATCCAGCGTCCTCACATCCATCCCCGCACCCCACTCCGCATTCGTTCCAGCACCCTCACACCCCTCCCAGCATCCCTGCACTCATCCAGCATCCCCGCATCCGTCCCCGCACTCGTCCCAGCATCCCCGCACTCCACTCCGCACTGGTCCCAGCATCCTCACACCCCTCCCAGCATCTCCGCATCCGTCCCCGCACCCCTCCCAGCATCCCCGCACTCGTCCCAGCATCCCCGCACTGGTCCCAGCATCTCCGCACCCCTCCCAGCATCTCCGCATCCGTCCCCGCACCCCTCCCAGCACCCCCGCACTCCCCCCACGGCCGCAGCGCCGCCGCTCACCGCGGTTCTCGCGGCGCAGGTCGCGGATCTGCGTGTTCTCCTGGGTCAGGAGCACGGGCGGGCGCGGCTCGTGGCGCTCGGCGGGGCCCTGCGGACACACGGCCGGCGGTCGGTGCGGCGGTTGTTCCCCCCGGCCCCGGCGCCCCCCCCAGCCCGCACCTTCTCCGCGCGCGGAGCTCCCGCCTCGCGCATGGCGGCCACGCGGCGGTGCAGCAGCGCCGACTGGTCGATGAGCGACTCGGCCGCGGTGTCGTGCTCCTTCAGCCGCTCCAGCAGTGTCCGCGCGTCCGTCAGCACCTTCTCGATCGTGCAGGACATGGCGGGGCCCGCCGGAGGGGAGACGGAGCCGCCAGGGGGCGACACCGGCCCCGGGCACTCCTCCCTCCCCTCCCACCCCGCCGGCACCGCCCCCCGGCACGCCCCGCCCCCCCCGACCCCCCTTATTCATCCTTACCTTATTCATTCTCACCTTATTCATCCTTACCTTATCCATTCTTACCTTATTCATCCTTTCCTTATCCATTCTTACCTTATTCATTCTCATCTTATTCAGTATTACCTTATTCATCCTTACCTTATCCATTCTTACCTTATTCATTCTCATCTTATTCATTCTTACCTTAATCATTCTTACCTTATTCAGTATTACCTTATTCATTCTCACCTTATCCATTCTTACCTTATTCAGTATTACCTTATTCAGTATTACCTTATTCACTATTACCTTATTCATTATTCTACCTGAGCAGTACTTCTGTACCGGGATCCGCACATCCCGGTACAGAGCAAAGCAAGCAGCTGCCTTTGGTGTATTTTCATCAGACTCAGATTAATTAGTAAAGTAGGAGATGTATTTTGCAAATTTGGGGAATGTCACGCTGCTTTATAGACGATTGAGTGGAATGAAAGACCTCACCCACGCCTTGTAGTACCTTCTGGTCTGTCCTTATTTTTCTTGCTAGAGAGTACTAAAAAGTTAAGACAGCTTGTTATCGTAATTCCTTTTTCATCATGAGTGATTCAAGAACATTTGGAAAACTGGCAAATATTATTGTGCTTCCCACTCTGGTTATGGAACGAGCTGGCCGAAGCCTGCCCTGTCCTAGGATGCGAGTGCCATGCCTACAGACGTGAGGTCCCCATGCTGTGGCCACTGCTCCTCTCTGTCCCCACCTCTGCACCCTCAGCACCTGCCGATGCTTCGCTCTCCTGCTCTCTCCCGGCTCCGTGGCTGCCTCTCCGGCCTCTGCCTGTACATCCATTCTGCAGAGCCTCTGAGCAGCCCCACAGGAGAAGGCCCAATAATGTGTGCTCTGGTTCACCATCTTCTTGATTTTCACCTTCTTCAACACAACAAAGTTGTGGGAAATCACAGATGGGATCACTACTATCCCACTTGATTCAGCCTTACAGCAGGGAGGCGCTCAAGGAGCTGTTTGGGAAGGCAGCACTGGAAATTCCAACTCACTTCTGCCAGGAAGTCAGCTAAAGGAACACCCTGTTTGTGCTGCGTGCAGGACCATTACACCTGCACTGGGACCATGCATCTGGATCGCTGGCTGGTTCTGTTCCTTGCCTTTACACTTGGGATGCAATACTTCCTCTGGCATCAGAAATGACAGCCTGGCCTTCCACGCCAAGTAGAGACAAGCAGGGCAGAGGAGTGCCAGCACTGCTGTACCAGACTTCCCTTTTGTGATCCATGTGGTCCCTCTGTGGGATTCTGGCTGCTGGAAATAAAACTCCAGCTTGAGAAGAAGGTGGGAGTCTAAGACACAACCGCCACACAGCATGGTCCCGTGTTCTCACTTGAGGATGCTGCTCACCCCTTCTCCAGCAGATCTTTTGACACAAAATCATTTGTTTCACTTCCAGGGGCAGCAGAATGAGCTAGAGTGGCGCCAGGATGGAGATCGGATCCCAGTAGGACAAAGCTCCTCGATTTAAATGCTGGGAATGCTTGTCACCAAGACTTCTAGTATGTAGCAACAGTGCTTAAACAAATGAACGGACGAGCATTTTCTGACTGGTGGTGCCTTATAATTCCCTTGGCTTTATCACATCAATCCTACATAAACTGAAGAGAATGTATAAATTTGGCCTCTCAAACTTTTAGTGTTTAACTTCGTTTCAATTAAACACTTATGTATGTGTACAAAGTGAAAAATGAGGTTATGAGAGGTTAATGCTTTAATGCTTTTAATAACTCTTAACCACATGGCTGTATTTTGTCAAACAGAACATGGGTTTGTTCTAGCAGGAGAAGCACACGCTCGCTGTAAGCACTCAGGCTCTCCAGCACAGCGAAGCTGCTACAGAGCCAAACCTGTTCCTAGGCCACAGCCAGTATTTCTGTGATGGGAAAAATACACAGCAGAGGAGGTGCTTACACACAGGAGGAACATCAAAATGGAACGAAAACCGAACAGATTAAAAGCAAATTGTAAAAAAAAAGTAATTGAATAGAGTTTGGTAATAACACACAGCAGAGAATCTTGAGCATGACACGGAATCTGTGAAGCTGGGAGGAGCTCTGGCATCAGCACCAAGGGTGTTAAAACCATGTGCACCAGGCAATGCCCGTAACTCGACCAGAAGCCAGCAGTGGAGTACCCAATGGGTAACACACAGAGGAACTGACTGGTGAAGGACTGCATTACACCCAAATGCTATAAGTAGATAAAAGAATAAAGGGCAAATTTCTAGGATAATTCTTGGTTTTCTGGTAACATCATCTTAATTGTGAGTGTGATCAGCACAGTGTGAAAAGTGCTGTCTGAGTCTCTGAAGCACAGGTCTCGCACAACAATGCAGCGGACATGCACTCTTCAAAAGCTGCACGTTGCATCTCTCATAACCACTACAAATCCCTCCTGGGGCTGCCCTGCACACCAAGCATAAGAGAACACACAGCAGGAACAGCAGCACTCTCTGGGCCAGCTTGAGATCTTCAGGAAAGCTTAAAGTAGTTTGGCTCTTTTGTTAAAATTCAACATATATCAAATGTTTGGGTCATTAAGATTTTTGCTAAATGGGAGCTGCTCACTGCATAGGTCCCATCAGCCCTTGTGGGGCAAAGAGCTGAATAACTTCTTATTTGCACACTATATAAATGCTCTTTTATGTATATATTATATGTATATATAGATGCTCATATATATATAAAATCTTATATATATAAAATCCTATATATAAAAATGCTCTTCTATAAAGTGGCTCTTCTGTTCTTTGCAGCCCTCCCTGTAACAGATGCCTGTGTACAGCTCAGCCCCACTCCCGCACAGGCTTCCTCTGCCTGTCCTTAAGTTCTGCATCCAAACTGTTCAGGAATGTGCTGAATACAAGGGACAATTTCCCACTGCTGCAGCTTCTGGACCCGATCCTGCATTGGAATACATGATCCAATATCAAATCCACCACATACAACAGATCCGCATCCTACTCAAATCCACTCTTTCCCCCTATTGAGAGCGAGCAGTGCAAGGTAACACCAACCTGCAAAGATGTCTGTGATGAGGCTTTGTGCTGCTTCTCACCCACAGCTGAGGTTCACCCTGGCTGTGCAGAAGATCCTAACAGTGCCAGAAACACTGCACTTCTGAGGATCAATAAATAACCCAGAAGAGAGGGTGAACGGAAAGCTCGCTGTTTTGTCAGGAGCTCCTTAGCAAATTGTAAAAGCAAGCGGCTCTTCGAACACAAAATTTTGGGCATCTATTTGCCTGCCAGTGTATTTTATGCCTCTAAAACATTTTATTTCTCTAGAACAAAACCAGGTAAAGATTAAGTTAGATCAATTTAATACATAAACTGTATTGTTAATGTTCAACTTTCCTTTAGTATCATTCAGGAGAGTTTACTAAAAGGAGAGACTTTATCCTATAATGCAATAATCTGTATTTCAATATAACCTTTAACTCACATAGAATGATGATTACTGTAATTAGCAATTAGTTTTCCAAAGGCTCCCAATTGTTTAGTATTTGACTCTTGCTTTCATCATTTAATGATTTACAGTAATGAGCTGGAACATCAGTATTTTGTACTGAAATGGCTAAAATAGTTGTCGAGGCATCGTTGCCCTCGTGTGACAGAGCTCAGATGTTTTCGTGAAGAGTTAGCCAAAAGCAATAGACAATGCCACCCGCTTCTGCTCCGTTTTTACTGACAAACAACAACAACAACGTGACCGCAATGACTCGCAGTCAGAGTCTCAGTAGCTTTTGAAGGACTGCTGCTTTGCTGAGACTCTGCCCTTTGTTTAAGTCTTGTTTGACAAATGCTTTATAAATGAGCAGAAGAGGTGGTTTATGTTTCATTAATGAGGCTGATAGTGGTTAATTACTGAAGTTACGTAAACAATCCAATACCAGACCAAGCCGAACGGGTCAGTTATGTAGAGAAGAACCAGCTGGAGCAGATACGATTTCCTTTAACTATTCAGATACCAAACACATTACAGAGACCTAGAATCTCTGCTTCAGATGAACAACGAATTCTGCTTAGCTTGGGAATGAATCCTCTCAACAGGTATTGACCTAGGGAAGCTTTTCCTTGACCTGCAGTTTCAGCACTCCCTGAATTCTTAGCCCTGACTGCACAAAGGGGGAAATCTCGTTTAGGTTAGACTGCACAGTTTACTTGGATGATGGAAATGAGGTAGCAAATGTAGTGCAAAGCAGAGTTCAGGTCCGATCACTGTCATCGGAGCTGGTTATCGTCTATGGAAATCATGAGTCCCTCATTCTCCAATTCAGTGGCACTCCCAGATTTTGGCTCACGACATGAACTTGTTCAGCTAATGTGTTCAGGCCACATTGCCAAGTTTACTTACTTCTAGTAAAGTACGCTTGAAGCATAAGATTATTTCCTTTGCCCATTAAAATGGCACTGGGCACGTTACTGATCAGAGGCTTTATCAGCGTTTTACAAAACTGCCGTACATAAGGAAAATTAACAGAAAATAGAGCTGGAAGAGATCTCAAAAGTTCTTTCTCCTCTGATACAGATCAAAATAACTCAGAACAATTAATAAGTTCGATCAGGTAGCCCAAACTCATCATCAAAGCATCCAGTCATGAAGATTGCACAGGCAACTTATTCCAGTGCTATTTTCACCACTGTAATTGCTTTTTCTAGTAGCTAATTTAAATCTTCTTTACTCCTAAATAAGCTTTCTATTTCTTGACTCTTTACAAGCAGTCTGTTTTCCTCCTGTTTGCAGCAGTTCTCTGTGTGACTCAAGTGGGCTCCAAGGGCTCCCATTTTTATTGTCACACTAAGCTCTGAATAGAAGTGATATGTTAAAATTGCACAAATAGATGTATTTAACATGGACCAGTCACCTGGTCTGAATCAGTGCATGACCACACAGAACAGTTTCATTACCACAGCTATGAAATGGCCCGTGGGCTGGAGTAAATGACCATGGGCTAACACTTAGTCTGGCACTGCAGCTAATGTCTACTACAACTAATTTTTACGTTCTTCTAAACTTATTTTATAAATTGAATTTGCTCTGAATGCACTAAGCTTTATAACACTAAACAGAATGGGGATTAGATACCTTCAAGAGACCCGGGCTTCAGGTTTAAGCTTCCTGAATTCAATAGGCTTTAAATACCCACGTCCCACAGGTACGCTTGAACAGCTTATGAGGAAGGTCTCTTCTACCAGAAAAAGCACTAAAAGAAGTCAGTAGTATTGAAAAGCTACAGGCGGTTCTTCACAAACTGCTGCTTGTTGTGCCAGCTTGCCCATGAAAAGCTGAAAAGCTGGATGGAAAAGCCAATGGTTTATGCGAAAGAGAGGCTGCTATGAAAAAAATCTTAGTTCTATCAATTGTAAATTCTTCATTTTTACCACCGAGGGTTTTCTGACATCTTAGTAAGTTGCTGTATAAGTCTGCTTTTACCAGAAAGACAAATGCTGATCAGAATTAAATTTACAAGATCATGATCTTTGTCCCTACTGCATCATCTGCGCACTCCAGTGCCCCGTCACCACACGTCAATGCAGAGCATCTGAGAGCTCAAAAAAAACCCACAAGATGCTCAAGTAACATCTGTGAGTAATCTTTGTGTTCTGGAAAGCCAGACTCAAGCACTCTGGCTCCAAAGACTAACAGATTCCTGAATGGTGCCACACCACATGGGGATAAGTCACACGCTCTTCCCTGGAGCCTATGGGATACAAACATGACTCTCCTTTCAAGGGTAATGTCCGCTTGCTGTGCGTTGTTCCACAGATCTGTGAAAACCTATTGTCTCTAAGGACTAGTTTAAGTGACATTGCTGTAAGATAACCAACAGGAGATTAGTTTTTCCCCTTCATGTCTAGTTCCATGAAATACATGACAGAACCATGTTTTTCTGAGGTAAATCAAGATCTTCTCTTACACAGAAGAAGGGTGACCTCCTTCTGGAGTGATGTCCACAACCTGCTGGGCACCACGTTAGGGAGAAAGTGTTATGACATGATAGGACAAAAAGAAATGGCCTCAACTTCCATCAGGGGAGGTTTGGATTAAACATCAGGAACCATTTCTTCACTGAAAGGGTTCTCAGGAACTGGTAGAGGCTGCCCAGGGCAGTAGCTGAGTCACCATCCCTGGAGATGCTTAACAGATGGGCAGATGAGGTGGTCAGGGATGTGGCTTAGTAGTGGACAGCTACTGTCAGACAGATGATTTCAAAGGTCTTTTCCAACCAAAAGTTTCTATGATTCTATTAAATGCCCTATCCAAAAGGTCATGTCTTGTACCTAGGAAATGATGAAAACCTCAAATTATAATAATTAATTTATTAGAAATTATTAATAATGGAAGTAGTTGGGTCTTTTAAAAATGAAACTCCAAAACTAGCAGGAGCAGGAGTTGCTAAGGCTCATTTCCTGTTACAAGGGCACGCACAAGCCCTGTCTGTGGGGCATCCAAACGGCAGGGCAGAACTAGAGCAAGGAGAATGCGGTGAGCATTCTGTGTTTGGAGACACTGGCCTAACCAGGCATTCCCACCCGCAATGATTACGCCGTGTCGGTATCTCCAGTAAGACCCTTGCAGTCTTGTCTCTACCCAGTAAATGGACATCGTCCATGAACCCTCAGCCATTCAATGTTAAGCAATCAGAACAGGAGAATTTTAAATTCCACCCGAGAGCGGAATAGTCACTAACTGGGCAGGGAGCACGCCGGGAAGCGGTGACGTGAGGGTCCCCATGGCCTCTGTCCCTGATGACCCAGTTATTATTTGATTTATGTGGACTCGCAGCTGCCCTCGCTCCGACCCCCAGGAAGGCTGTGTGGGAAGTTTGTATCTCGGAGCCACAGCGCTGCTCTGCGCAGTGTCTGGAGCCCAGGGTATGCACAGGAGCTGATAAATAGGGAAAAGGCCCGGGCTGCTCCAGCTGGACTCAGAGCTCAGACCAGTGCTACAGCCTCACCGACTCGTCTCTGGAAGCAAGAAACTCTGGAGCTACCGTAAGCATTTAATTTGCTTCTCTGAATGCTCTGGGGTTATAAATTGTTTCTCTAGTCATAAATCAATTTGCCATGTGAAAGTATTTCAGGCAATGGGCTTTTCCTTTCTTTTTCCTTTTTCTAAAATTTCTTTTCAAACAGTTTACTAAATTAAAATAGAAAACAAGCTGTCTTAAATTTGGTACCTTACTGCCAAGAATTTGTTCCAGTAGTGCTTCACTTGACATACAGAGTGAAGTAAAACAACTTTTAAATTCCATTACTTGCTTCCCTTCCCCAAAATAGCCGGAAAACTTCTAAGTCTCAAACAACCTCCAACCTCTTATTTTACAATGTATAAAAATTACACCTTTGAAATAATTATTCCTGGGGTAACAATTCCAAAGGAAAATTTCAAGATAATTGCAACATGGTCCGTTAGCGAAATAAACTGATTCCTGTTATGGTTATTGTAAGACAAGGAAGGACCACAATTAATGAGAAGTGGGATTTCTTCAAACAGCAGCTTTGAGGAACTTCCTGGCACATTGAAACTGGGAGAAACCGATAAAACCTTAATAATGCATAGAAGCTGCATATAGTATCAATGCTACAACTTCCCTTGCAAAATCATTCTTTAATTACAGTAATCAGTGATTCTGAATTGCTTGAGTGAATCCGAACGCATCCCCGGGCCTCGCACACAGTTGCCACCGACAGTGCAAAGTTAAATATTTTCTGGTTTTGGTTTAAATGTCACAAATCTAAAAATTAAGCTATGCTTTCCAGAAGCACAAAATTGCAGTGATTATCCCCGAGACTGAAAGGTGCTGTCTACTTCCACTACCTGGCCACTAACATGCCACAAGGTGGCTTAAATAAATGTTGAAGACCTTCAGCTTGAGTTCTAAAACTCTCTGTAAACAAGAAATTTCCCTGTGACTCAACTGTCAAAATATTTATGACAGCTGAAATATGGTCAATGCACAAATCTTAAAGAGCTCCCTGGAGCCTCTTCTACAAAAAGTATGTTTTGCATCTTAATAAATTTAATATTATAAGCTGATGATATGGTATTTTATAGCAATAAAAATTATAAAATCACCAAGTTTCCCAATAACTGACAATAAATAGGTGTACAGTATGTATTTGAGTCTGAATGTGCACATTCTCTCAAGTGACTGGTTTGTGATTCTACTTAATTTTATCAATTAACGGCTTTTTTTTTCTGTAACGGCTTCACTCTTTGATACATTGAAAAACCTTTTGGTTAGGACTAACAACTGGATGTTTCTGTATTAGGGCTTGGATAACCAAGGCCTTGAATCTACAGACATTCCAATTTGTATTGAACTTTATTAGTACAGAAGACTGATTACTGTCGAAACTAAGCCCGTTGAAGTGTGACATTTTCAAACATGCTTAAGCAATCTTGAGTCTGGGTCACGGCTTCTTCTGAAAAACTAATAATTAAATTCTCACACTTGTAGAAGCTTTTAAAATTAAAAGCACACAGACCCACCTCCAAACTATCAGGATTTCATATGTAAAAATACCCAGCAGAAATAGCATCTCAGAAGTAACTGAGAGGAAGGAAAAACAGCATGTGCCTTTATGAAGAGGACATTTTCTTTCAGGTCACTCTAAGGACTAACGGCTTTCATCCTGATGAACCAAAGGAACGGGTGGATGAAGTGCTGAGGGACATGGTTTAGGGAGTGTTAGGAATGGTTGGACTCGATGATCCAATGGGTCCTTTCCAACCTTGTGATTCTGTGATTCTGTGATTACTTATTACCTCTGATACTCTGTGCCACTGCTTGTGATCCTTTGAGATGGGTCATCAAATTAATCTTCTTTTGTTTTCAGTTATTTCAACTTTTTAGGCTTAAGACCTTTACACATTGTCTCTGGGAATACATACCTAGTTTGTGCTTCTTTCTAAACACACATACACAAAACGCGTGGGTGTACTGAGAACACAGAAAAGAGAACAATAGGCACAGAATATTTTGTTGGGAATGTCAGGACTGTAACTGCCCTGAACACCCAAAGCTCTGGATCCAATCTTACTCCAACTTTATCCAGGTTACTGTTTTGAGAATGACAGCTGGGCAGCACGCTGCCTTCTGCCAGAACTCCATGGCTTCGCTGTGTATAGCGGAGCTTTGTGTGCAAGTAGAACTGACTTGACTGCACGGCGAAGTGTTGATTGAATGTATGCAGGATCTGAAGAAGGCTCCCACAGGTCAAGGCTCACTCCCAGGCAGGTGTGAGAGGTTAGGGACGGCTCCTGAACTCCTGAGAGACCAACAGATAATGCATCATGCAATTTCAGCGAGTCCTGAAGTTGGAAGCAGGCTGCCCTGCTGCTGGCTGGCTCATCCATAGCGGGTGAGACACAGGCGGTAATGCACGGCTAAGGCAGTCAGGCATGTAAATAATCAAAACTCTCCTGTCCTAAAAAATTAAGTCCCTTCCTTACATATCTTCTTCTGTTGTTTGTTTTTGTTTTAAAACCCCAGTGATATTTTATACCGGAACAAGGATGTTCATGCTAAGTTTTAAAGTGTCAGAAAATGGAACAGTTAATGTTCATGCACAGCTGTGACCATGAAGTCTCATTTCAAGACAGCACAACATTCCTCAAATAACCTCTCAATTTACTGCTAATGTTGTTGTAACATTCTCTTAATGTAAGGATTTCAATTTACAAAGTCTAATTCTAAGCTGGGAATCCTGTGGTTCCAAATGGTAACTTTCATTAGCCATAAAAATTGGTAAGAAGGGTAAAATCCTCAAATCCATTCTCATGCAACATTTACATTGAGGAAACTTGGCCTAATGAAAGCCTGCTTCCAAGATGTGGAATGTTTAATCAACTAACCACCTTGCATTTGGTGAAACATACTTCATACTCCCCATATAATATTTTTATCAGACTGGATCAGTGTTATTTTAGCTTCTATTATTGTTTTTATTTAAAGAAACTACTGGAATCCAGAAACACATATCTTCAGCAAATACACATTTTTTTGGAAAACATAGACTTTGCCCAGGCCAAACCGATCTAACTGATAAGGACCTCATGATGTAGTGAGTCATTTCTCTTTCAAACAAATATTTACTAGCAGAGATAACAAAACCTCGAGCATTCCAGCCTCACTGCATCTCTTCACCTTCTGCTGACAACACAAAGAGAAAGCGTTTAGTTCCAAAGATACATCCAGTTTGGGGGGAAGGGATGTGCGTCTTTCAGGACAAGACTTCAATTCAGATGCCCTGAAATTACATATCCATTTTCTCAGCTGGAGATAGGTGCAGGTATTGAACAAAACCCAACATCTGAGTCTTTCAAGAAGAACTTCAAACCCAACTCAGTGTAAATTCTGCAAGAGAGACACACAGAGAATCCTGTTTGATTTTCTGTACTTTCTAAACTTTTGCCTATTTAATCTTTTCTCTCTTTCCTGTCTGCTCAGGGAAAGCCTATGAACAGCTCACTGGCAAACTGTCTTGTAAAGTCCCTACTCACTGGGCATCGGATACAACCCACCTGTAATCAATGACACTCTCACGCATCCCATATGCATAGAGGGACAAGAGGGCATGAAAAACTTTTCTACTTACTGCTCTAATCACCACTCCACGGCCACTTGATTCCTAGGCAATACCAGAGACTGTCCACGCACACATGTACGCTCAAACCCAGCTGACACTACTGTCCACACTGACATTCTTTTTTCCCTAAAAAGCCTTTAAGAATTCTTAGAACACCCTTCTTCAGAATCTCTTTATAAAGTGCAAGTACTGAAAACTAAGTTTTGAACTCAAAGCCCAATAGCTACTCTGTACCAGCTGTGCCACAGTGAGCTCGCAGGTCACTGTGTTATGGTGAGGTTCAAAGAATCAGGGCAGGAGCCCAGGCCCTTCAGTAATTGAGAGGCAGAGAAAACCTCCCTCGAGGGAATACATCCTAAATGAGATCGATTGTTTTGGTCTTTAGAGATGGCTTTGTACACTTAAAGGAATGCAGGCTCTTAAATTCAGAACCTAATGTAAATGCTTAAGCGGTGCAAAGCTGACTTTTACTGCTTAAAATCTATTTTCAGAAGAAGAGGGATTCTATACCAGCCTTGCCAGGCTGTTTTCCTATATTTACTTGCTTCAAATTTGCATAGAAAGCGAATAAAGCAAACTCACTAAGAGCACATCTTTGTGCAGAAACAGGACATCCACCACATCCACGTTAGTGCAAATGGCCTAACTTATTCTGAATGCAAGTTTTCTATCCAGTGAAGCCCCTTTGAATCTCTTCCCAAACTAGAGAATTTACCAATGATGTGTCTGATTCCCCCACGTGGTTTTGTGTAAAATTAGGAGGCAAACTGTTAACTATAACTCTGAATTTTAGCAATGGACTCTATCCTGAATCGTACAGTTAGGCCAATCAAATGTTTTGCAGCCTCAGTGGAAGCATTATGTGACCTTACCTTTCATTTTCTTTTTTCACACCCCAGAGTTTTCTGGTTTTAGCTCTGTAGTTAAACCTACCCATCAGTTCTTTCTCACAGGATGCCTCTCTTTCTTTTCCATTTTTCCAGATTGCCTTAAAAGTCAATCACACAGCAAAGTGAATGAAACAGTGCAGCTGGGAGCAGAACATGGCCAACACGTTTGTGGCTGTACCCGATGGGTATTGTGTTCCTGAGCCCATTCAGTATTATGGTGAGTAAAGCAAAATTTTCATAGCATGAATAAGCAGTACAGTAAAATGAGCACCTGGGGAAACTCCCCTCATTTTCTTCACTTTAGTTTATCTTTACAAGCTCTTAGAAGTTACACATTTGACTATCAAGCCCTCTCTAAAGGGTAATGAAATACACTAGCACGTGTTCATACAGATTCTGTACAGTGTGATTATGCTGAGTGATCGTTTCACATCAACATAGCTGGGGCTGCCTCCCTTGAGCTTGCAGGAAGATACAGGTTTTATTGTAGCATTCCAGATACACTATGAATAAGTAATGGTTATTCCATATCTTATAGAACTATAACTGCAATAATTAATTTGATTCTGGATGAGTAAAAACAAGACTCAAAGCCCATTAAAAAGACCTCAAAACTATTTAAAAGAAGTCCTTTTCCATTTGTTTTTTACAGAGACTTGAACAGTCCCAAATGAAGAATGAAACGAAATACATGTTGCACAAGTGTTCTTTCAGGATGACTGTGTACATTTCCGGGGGACTGGATAAAATTTAAACTCTACAGATAGAAAGGCAGAAAGCACCTCTGTACATAATTCTGTACCTAAATTTTGCCAAAATGGAATTTCTTAATTATAAAGGATTGTATGTGGAAAAATACTAAATAAAATAAGCCTCTACTTTTTACTCTGCTAACTTCAACTCTAGGACTCCTGTCACAGTAATTTTTAACACTCTATGATTTCTGGACCGTCTTGCTCAGCCCCCTGTTGTGCCACATTTTCAAAATCATGCCCAAAGCATGCATCAATAATAAACATCTCACTCATTAACAACTTCACTTACTTACAGTAAAATATTCTTCTGTAATGTGGACAGCTAAGAAAAACCACCTGTAGAGGGAAAAAATCAAAACGCAGCTCTATCATCAGTCGGCAAGTGATATGGAATCACATGTCAAGAAGAATCCAGTGGCACCCACGACATTGCCCAGACTGTTACCAAGGCATTTTCACTACTTCATCTAAGACTGTTCTTAAAAACATTACAGGTAGCACATTTAAAAGAATGTGTCAGACTGCCCTTCTGAAAATGTGTTTCTCTAATATCTATGATTACATTTTAAAACTTTCAAGTAGCCAATGTCGAGATATTTCTCAGGTTTCTGTTTCAATTTCCATTTCTTCTGTTTCTAGATGTTTTACCGGAGCACATCAACTACCAGCTGCAAGACGTGGATTTTCAGACTGTGCCATACTGCCAATACTCAACAGCCCAAATTCCTCCTCCAGCGTTACAGGCACCACCTTCCCAGCCGCCATACGGCATATATGGCCTGGACTCTCCCTACAGCGATGGGCAGTGTGCCATCAGCACCTGTGAGCTGAGCAAAGGCCCTTTTGCAGCTCCCCACACTGACGGTGGTGGGTACCAAGGGCTGAAACGGCCGCGACTGAGCCACTCTTCTCCAAGAGTAAAGGGGCAGGAGGAGCTGTGTGTGGTGTGTGGCGACAAGGCCTCAGGCTACCACTACAATGCACTCACCTGTGAGGGCTGTAAAGGTAAGTGGAGAACAGGCTGCTCCAGACCCGATTCCGACCACGGCCCCAGACTCAGCACGATGTTCCACACCTACGATTTAAAGAGAGTTAATTATTTTTGAAGCTGACATTTCCACAGTTCCATCTAAGGAACCTTTTATCTAACACGCTTACTCCAGATCCACATTTTTATAACACGGTTTGAAAAAATGCTTTCACAGACTGTGTTTACTATGAGCCTTTTAGGCAACCGACTTCTTCTTTGATGAGCCACTAGAACAATGTCTCTTTAAGCAGGTGCTGATTTTCTCATGGCCCTTTATTATAGAATTACCTGTGTTAATTATTTCACTTATTATTAAAATGAAATAAAGACAAGTAATAACTACTTGCTTATATTTTAACTTGCTGTATGGGAGCCATCTTGATCAGGTAAGAAAAACAGCAATTAATATTAGTCAGAAAGAACAAGGCATTAACTATGTTTTTAAAAAGCAGAATTAATATCAAGGTAATGTTTCCATTGGAAAAAACCCAAAACAAACAAACCCAAAAGACAACTAATTATTTAAATCATTATGAGATAAAGCTCCTCGGATTCTTTTAGTCATAACCTGGTCCTTGTCTGTAGGCTTCTTTCGACGCAGTATAACCAAAAATGCAGTGTATCGGTGCAAGAACGGTGGTCACTGTGAAATGGACATGTATATGCGAAGAAAGTGTCAGGAATGTCGCCTGAAGAAGTGTAAAGCTGTGGGAATGCTAGCAGAATGTAAGTGCTCCTTCCACACTGTCTGCTTTACTAATCAACTCGGATAAAACCTCTCCCAAAACCAATCCCCTCTCTTCAGCAGAGGAACCTCAACAGGGCAGCAGTAAGCATATCAGATGTGCTTTTGTGTTTGAGAAAAGAATAAACACTTTAAAATGGCACAATACCTTTTCATGAGAACTCCTCCTGCTTTTGTGTCATAGAGCCACGAGGCAGCACGAGAAGAGCATGCACACTCAGGCTTTTGGGGTTACTGAACGCTAACTCACCTAACAAATAATCATTGCCATACTCTTTAGGGAGCGTAGTTCCTTACAGGAGACGCAAGGCTCGTGTTATCTGTAACAATAAATGCGATCATTTCAAATCACAATTATTTAAGAATACAGATACTGACATTCCGTCCCACACCTTGCAGGTTTGCTGACTGAAGTTCAGTGCAAGTCAAAGCGACTCAGGAAGAATTTCAAACAGAAAAGCAGCTTTCTTTGCAACATAAAACTGGAAGACGAGGGACTGAACAGTAAGCATGTATCATCTACAACAAGATCTGGAAAAGTGGGATATTTTTCTATTTAAAATATATCTTTTTATCATTTATTTTTGCCTCAAGTCACTGTCACCTGACTGGGTTTTTTTGTTTAACAGATCCCAGAGAAGATGGAACTTACACCAGGGGAAAATCAGCTTCTTGACAACATTGTAGCAGCACACCAAAAATACACAATTCCCCTTGAGGAAGCAAGGAAGTTTGTATGTATACAGCAAAATCCTCCCACACTGCTAAGTTGTTATCCTAAGCACTGTATCTTGATTATATCAGGTGACTAAACGCTCTTCCATGCAGCTACAAGAAACTGCAAGTCCTGAAGAGAGTTTTCTCCGTCTCTCTGAGACAGCAGTTGTCCATGTGCAGGTGTTAGTGGATTTCACAAAAAGACTTCCAGGTAAGTTCCTTCATTCAGGAAATGTTACAGGACAGTCTGACTCTTTTTATTTAAGGGGAGGAAACTGATGGCATGAATCCAATAAAAATACAGGCTTTAAGAAAACTCTCGTTCAACTGTTTTACATTCCAACCCTAACGACCAGCGTTACCATTTACTTGTCATGAGGACAAGTTTAAAGCATTCTCTTTAAGAGCTTGCTATGATTAGATTTCTGTTCCATTTCTGACATGGAGTAGAGACACTTTCTGAAAGTACATGGACTTTAAAATACCATCTTGAGTGAATTATCATCTTTACACATTCTCCAAAATCCCATTCAGTTTGCATTTATTATAGTCATCAATGAAAAATACAGATGTTCCTTCAGAGGGAAAGGTGGCACAGAAGGGACTAACCAGGTGCTTCTGTTCATATTTCCTTTAATAAAGAACAAGGAAACATGCAACTGAATTCACTACATTTCAATCTAAAGTTGAGAAAACAACATTTCACAAAAGGGCGATAATATTTTTATTACTCTAAGTTGTAAAATATATCGACAGAAGTCAATCAACACATCTAAAGCAGATATCTGATGTAATTTAGCACTACTGTAGAACAGATCTGAAAGAATGGATGAGCTGTTTGTTTTCCTATGTTACACATCCCACTTCAATCAGGATTGAGAAAAGAATGAATAAAGTTCCTTTGCTCTTGAATTATAAGTACAGACAATGAGTTTGTCAAAAGATGAACACCATTTCAAAAAATATCAGGTATCAATAAAGGGAATGTCCACAGTAGCTAAGCAATGCAGAAAATTCATAAGGGTATCTAGCCATGTGATATAAAACAGATATTAAGAAGAAATTTTCAATAAAGCCTTGCTTGGTCTCAAAATTTTCACTTGCATCTTCCTGTGAATCTCCTAACGCTAGACACTGACAATGGCACTTCTCTTTTTCCTGTCTAATTTGCAAACTAGCAAGAAAGATCCCAGCAGGCTTTGGTACACACACCTTAACTATGGCTGCTCCTTCCAGTAAAGACATTTATGAACAAAATAATATTAGCAGCTCGTTAGGGACTGAAAGGCAGCCACAGACATCCCTGATTCTTAACATGCATCTTTCTCTGCAGGATTTGAGAGTTTAGCTAGTGAAGATCAGATTGCGCTGCTGAAAGGATCAACAGTTGAGGCGATGTTTTTGCGCTCGGCCCAAATATATAACCAAAGAATCAGTGAATGCCAACCATCAGCAAGTGAAAGTAAGTTTGACTAACAAGCCTGCTATTAACACCAGTAGGACGTCTGCCACTTTGAAACAACTTCCACTAATTTCAGTTCACTTAATCTCAAATAAAGTCCTATTCAAGCACAGTGGTAGTAATGCCCATATCCTTCCTACAGCCTTGTTTTTTCAAAGAGTATACAAAATTAAGTAAGTAAGTAAATAAATAAATTGGATATCTGTTTCCTTCCCATTGGTTCCAAAGAAGGAGCAATATTTTTGAGCATTTGCACACATTGTGGGGTGGATGCATAATCTTAGTCATACTAATGACATGTTATATCTTGTGTTAAGTTTAACACAAGAGGCTTTCACCAACAACAATGCAAGCAATTAACTTGTTGCTGGATGCCAAAAAGAACAATTTTTTTCTACCTGTGCGGGTCTGGGAATAATTCTCCCATTTTCAGGTATTTATCTGCAAAGCAGGTGCAGAGCAGTATTTGAAGTTACACTGAGCCTGGCTGGGAACTTGTCTCTCTTGTTGCAGGTCAAGTCAGACTTTCTGATCGTGGGACATGTTGTCATGTTCAAAGCCTTGATAAAAACATTTACTCCGTGGAAATGTCTCACAGTGAAGAGGGCCCAACCTCCACTACTACTACAGGTAATGGAGGTCCCAGAATCAAAACACTTGGGATTCCTTTCCTTTCTTTTCCTAGGCCTGTTCATCACTGAGCAACTCTGTGGGCAAGGCTGCTGCTCATTCTCTGCTCCTCGTCTCTCCCCTCCCTTGAGCCACTTCACTACACGCACCAGCATTCCATCCTCATGGAAGGAAGAGGTGGTGTCCATCTTTCCTTACATCCTAGGGCAGCCTGAGCCGTACACATGAAAACTTCTCCCAAGTAAATGGCAATAGGATGAGAGGAAATGGCCTCATGTTGCGCCAAGGGAGGTTTAGATTGGATGTTGGGAAAAATTCCTTCGCTGAAAGAGCGGTGAAGAACTGGCAGAGGCTGCCCAGGGCAGCGGTGGAGTCCCCATTCCTGAAGGGGTTCAAAAATCATGTGGTTGTGGCACTTGGGGATGTGGTTTAGTAGCCATGGTGGTGCTGGGCTGAGGATTGGACTGGATAAGCTTAGAGGGCTTTTCCCACCTCAGTGGTTCCATAATTCAAAAGCTCTGCATTATAACTTCAATGCAACTTTCCTTACCGCTTCAGACACAGATGTATTCATGAAGTCTCCTCACTGTTCGATGCAACAGAACAGTCCGGAGCCTCAGAAGATCGGGACAGAGACAATCCATGACAGTGGAGCCTGTTCTACATGGAAATAACATTCTGTTTTATGTAATTTTCAGGGATAACGGAGGAGTTCATTACAGCGCTGTTTTACTTCTACAGAAGCATGGGGGAGCTGAAAGTCACTGAGCCTGAGTACGCCTTGCTTGTTGCAACTACCGTGTTCTTCTCAGGTAACTGAGGTGCCTCAAAACGAGACCCTCTTCCTCACACCCCCTTTCCATCCCTCCACTCCTTCACCCCGGTAACGGCACTCTCCCCCTGGCCCAGACCGCCCACTGCTGCGGAACCGGCGCCTTGTGGAGGAGCTGCAGGAGCCACTGCTGGGCCTCCTCTACAAGCACGCCCGGATCCACCACCCTGCAGACCCACAGCGCTTCGCACGCCTCGTGGGGCGCCTGACGGAGCTGCGCTCCCTGCGCCATGGGCACGCGCAGGCGGTGCGGCGTGCGACCGACCCACGGCTGCGTGCACTGCTGCGTGGGCTGCGCGACCTGCACTAGTGCCTGACAGATCCCGACGGCGCATGACAGAGACCGACAGCAAACAACAGTGCCCGACAAAGACCGACAGCGCCCAACAAAGACCGACAGCACCCAGCAGTACCTAACAAAGACCGACAGCACCTGACTGAGCCCGACAGAGCCCGACAGCGCCTGACAGAGCCCGACAGCGCCCGACAGTGCCCGGCAGCAACCGGCAGAAGACCAACAGCACCTGACAAGAGACCAACAAAGACCGATAGTGCCTGATAGAGCCTGACAGAGCCTGTCAGCGCCCAACAGCACCCGACAGCACCCAGCAGAGACCAACAAAGACTGACAGCGCCTGACTGAGCCCGACAGCAGTCGGAAGAGACCGACAGAGCCCGACAGCACCCAAGAAGGACTGACACCACCTGACAGAGACTGACAGCGCCCAGCAGAGACCAACAGCGCCTGGCAGAGCCTGACAGAGACCAATTGAGCCTGACAGCACCCAACAGTGACCGGCAGAGCCCAACAGTGACCCGCAGAGACCAACAATGACCGACAGAGCCCAACAGTGCCCCGCAGAGACCAACAAAGACCGACAGAGCCTGACAGCACCCGGCAGCGACTGACTGAGCACGACAGCACCCAACAGAGACCAGCAGTGCCTGACTGAGCCTGACAGCAACCGAAAGAGACTGACAGAGCCTGACAGCACCCGACAGAGACCGACACCACCTGACAGAGACTGACAGCGCCTGGCAGAGCCTGACAGAGCCCGACAGCGCCTGGCAGAGCCTGACAGAGCCCAACAGCGCCCAATTGAGCCTGACAGCACCCAACAGCAACCGACAGAGCCCGACAGTGCCCCGCAGAGACCAACAATGACCGACAGAGCCCGACTGCACCCAACAGAGACCCACAGCACCCAACAGAGACCAGCAGAGACCCACAGCGCCCAACAGAGACCAGCAGAGACCAACAGAGACCCACAGTGCCCAACAGAGACCAACAGAGACCCACAGCGCCCAACAGAGACCAACAGAGACCCACAGTGCCCAACAGAGACCAGCAGAGACCAACAGAGACCCACAGCGCCCAACAGAGACCAGCAGAGACCCACAGTGCCCAACAGAGACCAGCAGAGACCAACAGAGACCCACAGCGCCCAACAGAGACCAACAGAGACCAGCAGAGACCCACAGCGCCCAACAGAGACCAGCAGAGACCCACAGTGCCCAACAGAGACCAGCAGAGACCCACAGCGACCAACAGAGACCAGCAGAGACCCACAGTGCCCAACAGAGACCAGCACAGCACCTGACAGAGACCATGACCCACAGCGCCCGCCCCGCCCTGCCCCGCCCCCTCCCCGCGCAGCCCGGCACGCGCCGCGCCGCTTCCCGCCTTTTCGCGCCCCTGAGGCGCCGCCGCTCCCTGAGGCGTCGCCGCGCTTCTCCGAGACCATGGAGAAAGAAAAACCGTTCAAGCTGTTCGTGCCGCCGAGGCTGAGCGGGGGGCAGGTGTCCGCGGTCAAACCGCAGGCGAGTGCCCGGGCTGCGGCGCCGGGTCAGGTAACGGCGGGGCGGGGCGGGGCCGCATCTCAGCTCCCGAAGCTTGGATTTCTCCTTCAAACCCAGACATAAACCTCGCGGTCCGCCCCCCCCCCCCTCCCCCACACACACACCTTCCGCCGAATGTTGAGGCTCCTCGTGAAGAGCAACGAAGCTGGGGAAGGGGCTGGAGAACAAGTCTTGTGAGGAGTGGCTGAGGGACCTGGGGTTGTTTAGCCTGGAGAAGAGGAGGCTGAGGGGAGACCTTATTGCTCTCTACAACTGCCTGAAAGGAGGTTGTGGAGAGGAGGGAGCTGGGCTCTTCTCCCCAGTGACAGGGGACAGGACAAGAGGGAATGGCCTCAAGCTGTGCCAGGGGAGGGTCAGGATGGACATCAGAAAAAAACGTTTCACAGAAAAGCTCGTGGGGCCCTGTCAGAGGCTGCTCAGGGGGAGGGTGGAGTCCCCATCCCTGGAGGGATTGAAAAGACAGGTAGATGAGGTGCTCAGGGACATGGTTTAGTGTCAGACAGGAATCGTTGGACTTGATGATCCAAGAGGTCTTTTCCAACCTGGTGGTTCTATGATTCTATGAAATCCAATTGTATTCAAATATGCCATTGACATGATGGACCTCGAAAACACCTTGTAAATGAAATTTTAATGCTAAAACACGATCAGTTGTGTTTTCACGTCCTCTTGGAAATAAAGCAAAAAAGAAATCAAATACTAGAGTTGAAAAAAATCATTTCGGCTTGTGAGTGTTTTTCCACAGAGCTGCGTGCAGGCACGCAGTAGGTAAGAAGGTCCTGTCGCCAAAAGCTTCCCCCCTGGCCACAGCACAGTCTGTTACACGGACCATGAACGACCAAATTTGAAAAGCCACTGCAGGGTAAGAAGGAAGAAGCAACCAGGAGAGCTCCACAGCCAGTGCCAGTACCTTGGGCTTTGAAAACCATAGGCAGTTAATTTTTTTAATGGAAAGTTCTATGTTTGCATTAGCTGTGTTTTTGTCTGGGTTGCATAATCCCTATTTACAAATCTACCCATAGGAAACTAATTTTTAAATTTGTGCAGGGTTTTAACAAGTGCCCAGATGATGATTTTAATTTGCCGTTTGTGATGATGAGCACACCGAACCGTGGTGAAATTGCTGATTCGGGTAAGAACAAAATAAGCATTTACCTTGCACATTTTATATTGTCAACATTTTTCAGGGGCACTTTAACAATTTCATAGCTGTAGCACCATTAAGTATAGCTCCACTGTTGTTTTTTTTAAAATACATTGATCAAAATCTTTTCATATTTCAGATGGGATTTCACAGCAAGTAAAGCTTTGCTCTGAGGTAGATGAAGAGGTCAGCTAAGTATAAACTCTGAATATCTAATTTCTTGGGGCCTCTTACTTTGTTTCCAGAAATGTGCCAAAAGCGCTATACAGTAGATACTCTGTGTCTAAAGGAAGTAGCAGAAGGGGGATAATAATTTTCTGTCTCCTGTTTAAAGCTGAATCACTTGTAGGAGGTATTTGTGATTCAGTCAACATGCCTGGAGATAAATGTTTAAATACTAAGATGATTTCCAAGAGTCAGTTTTGTGGGTTTTCTTTCTAGGAGAAGTGTTTGGTTTTTTTTAAGTGCCTTGGGGTCTGGGAGTTTTAATCAGAATAAGATTTAGGCCCTTAAATATCTTTGTGAAACTGGTTCCAAATAGCCTGTTGAAGGGCAGAAGGATTGAAGTCAGAGGAGTCTTTGGAAAACTGAAGCGGATTATCCCAATTGCCATGTCTGGCTTTGTTTTACCTATAAAACAATTAATTTAGTGTGGTGGTTTCTGCAAGCTTTTGATTCTTCTCATAGCATCTTTACCAATGTTTTTCTGCTTTAGTATAACTCAGTAAAGCTGATTTTTTATTTGGCGGTGGCTTCCTGTGCTTCCCAGACACAAAATGCTGTTTGCCGCACCAAAATGGGCCATACTGCTTGCAGTCCTCCCATGATTTCCACATCCCTGAGGACTATATTTTTTTAGCTCTAGCAGCTGTTCAGTACATTTGGGACAGTAGTAACATCATGATGCAGCCAGAAAAAGGGTAGTGTTGGGGACATCATACCTGAAACCAACTGCAGAACTGCCCTGTGGCCCCCTCCTACTGCTCTTACCTGCCTAAATCGATGATCAGGTGCTGCTTTTGTACAGCGCTTCACAGGTGTGCTGAGAGCACAAGGTTGGGTTGTACTTCCCTTTTTACTTCCCCAGCTGCAAAAACATGTCGCAGGTGGTCTTGGACACAATCCCTGAGGCTGCTCTCAACTCTGCCTGTCAGAATAAGAGGAGGGAAATGGTGTGGAGAACCTAATGGGAGGAATCTTGGCTCTACAGATAATTCCGGCAAAACTCTTAGTGACTTCGGGTGTAGTGCAGTTGCCTGTATCTTCAAGACTATCTGTTCAGTGCTGTCACTGTCTGAGGGCAGTGGGTGCTTATCCTGTGTGTTTGTGTCTCTTGTTCTGTAATGCGTGTCGATACATACACAGTGGATGCAAAAAGATTTATGCTTTAGTTCCTGAGCATGTATAAGCTTGTATCACTATCTGTGGATAAAAAAAAATTCGATTGTGATATTTCTAAGAGAGAAATCTGTATCTGAAACATTGTCAAGTAAATAGCATTTGAGATTAAATTGTGGAACCTGTTTTAATAGAATATAGAAACAATGAATGAATTGTATTCAAAACTCTACAAAGAGGCTGAGAAGATCAAGCAGTGGAAGCTGACTATGGAATCTGAACTAAAGCAGAAAGAAAGAAAACTGCAAGAAAATAGGAAGATTATCGAAGCACAGCGTAAAGCCATTCAAGAATTGCAGGCCAGTATTGTACAATATTCCTTGAATATGTAAAGTGTATAGAATGTTCTTCTTGATTTAGTATGAAAATATTATTCATACAATTAAGTATTAAAGAACATTGCATAGATTGAAGAATTTTTGAACTGTTGGTGTTATGACTTCAAAGAAGCCATTTGGCTGGATATCAATTACCTATGGCTCTGCTGCTGTTAAAGGAAAATGACATTTTGGAGTTTAGAATTGGTTTTCCTCTTATTGAAAATGCTCATTCTGTCTTTGTATTATTTGCACTATATTGTGTGTGTGCAGAACCCTTTTCAAGTCTCAGTAAGCTTTGGTCCTCCTGATATGTGTGAAGGATGCTCAAGTATGTTTCTGTACTCAGCACCTACAGGAAGGAGCACACTCTGCTTTATCCGAGTTTCGTATCTCACTGATGCCGATGGACAGCTTTGTGACTGAAATACATATTTTAAGCAATTTATTGGTCCTTCTTTTGTTGCTTGTTTGTTTGCATTAGCTTTGGTAATGTGAGTCATCTTTGATTGCTTGACCGTTTGCCCTGGGGAGATGGTTGTTCTGTGAAGGGGTGCACACATGTAGCGTGTGAAACATATTTTTCAGTAACAATGCGGTTTTTCATTTGTTCCCTGTGAAATTTAGTTTGAAAATGAAAAACTAAGTTTAAAACTGGAAGATGAGATATGTGAAAATAAAGATCTCATAAAAGAGTAAGTAAAACAGTCCAATATATTTTTGTGAAAGTAATCGGTTTTTGTGCTGTGAACTGTAGTAGTGTGGGAAGTTACACATAGCTGTTTAATTGTAAAGGGCATTGGGGCATTTACATTGTTACTACATAGATATATAAAGTACCTTCCATTCCTGAGACAAGGTATTACAGGTTTTTTTCCCCTCTTTTAGAAACAGCTCTTCAAGACATCTGTGTAATCTGCTTAAGGAAACCTGTATGCACTTCACAGAAAAGTCCACCAAATGTAAATGCTATTTATATTTTGATTTATGAAAGTAAACACACTTCTGTTTTTCTCTGAATTGACAAAGGAAAAAAGCTGTCATTCCATTCCAAACGTTCTCCCGTTGTTGAGGTAAATTCTGTGTGGCTCTACGTAGAGTGCAATTGGAAGTGAAGCCGTAGATCTAATAGATGTATGTTTGTAGTGCTAAATCCCAAGGTTTTCTGAAGCTGGTATGATGGTTTGTTAAAACATGGCAAGCCTGGGAGCTGTTTAGGTGTCTGATACATGTTTAAGGCAGCGTCAGCAGCACTGGGCAGCCACTAGCAGCCACTCCGGAAGAGTACAGGTCTCCTGGAGTCTTGTTAACCCATTGGTGTTCGTCAGTCCTGTCCAGATATCTTGAATATATTCAGACAGATGAGGTGGTGCTTCATTGCCTGTATTTAGGCAGTAGAATCTACTGCAGTTACCTTTCCCATCTCTCTCTAATGCATTTCCAGAATGGATATTATCCTGTTTGTAGCAGTTACAGATTTATGGGGGAAAAGAAGTCCAAGCCCCAAGACGCTAGCGTTCTTCTCACTAAATTGACCAAGCCAAGGCAGCTGGACAACTTAGCAAAATTTAAATTCTTGGGGTTTCAAAATATGTTCTTGACTCGGGATTTTATTCTATGTGAAATTCAGAAGTGTTATTAGAATCGTTACAGTTTTACTAACTTGATCCTGGGTCTTTATGTGTATATTGTTTTACCTTTTTTCTGTGAGCTGTGTCTCACTCTTCTCTTCTATAATTGTTTTTCTTAGGACAAAATAATATAAATTACAAAAATGAAAGAAAAAAAGGAGTATTGATATACTACAATGACACAGGTCAGGGGTATCTCTGCTGATGGGAAGAAATCCAGTGCTAAATCTTATATTCCTGTTTTTAAAACAGTCTTGGTTTTGATACATTAATATTCAACAACATTAATTCTGTCAAAATGAGTACAGTTACATGAACTCGTCCAGATTTACACTGTTCATGGAAAAAGTGAGATTGGGGAGGAAATTTGAAAAGCTGAGCTTGCTTCTTGTTTCAATGAAATATACATTTTCTCCAGATTATATAACTTCTGGCACCCTGTTCCATAATGATTTTTTTTTAAATAGGAAAGGAGTCTGTAATTCCGTTTTTTTAATTCATTATGCTGTTTAAGTGTACTGGCTCGGCCAGCTGGTATTCTTTCTCTAAGGGAAACTTCATTGTACATTCTTACTTTGATAGATGAACATGAAAGAGAAGAAACAAGACAACTGTATGTGGAACTTAATAGCAACGTTGAAGTAAGTGGCGTAGCTTGTTAAAAAGCTCAAATGTGATCTGGGTTGTATGGATATGTGGAGATACGCAAGTTACAAGCATAGGATGAGGTGCTGTTTGTACAGAGAACATTCTTTGATAATAAAGGGAATAGAACTGCCCTGTGTGATGCGGGCAGTCAGGTTTCCCGTCCCTTTTACTTCTGTATTGTACAGGGCATATTCACTGAGTAAAACACAATGGTGTCTGGGATGTAGATCTGTACAGTCCATGTGATATTTATGATCTGCTTTAGTGTTAGGTGATTGCCGTGACTTCTGTCTTGTTGTACGCAGTTTGACCAATCTGCTGATTTCACAGCATGTCTGAGGTTGGAAGCATCCTCTGGAGAACATCTGGAGAGTGTTTCCTGCTAAAGGCAGGGTCAGCTGGAGCAGATAGCATAGCGCTGTCTTGGGTCAGGCATATTAGGGTTATTCTATTTAATCATTTTATTTAATGTAGAGTGCAATATAAAATAAAGATGAACAAAGAAAATCAATTTCAGTTTGAGTGTGACACAGAACAACAAAATCCATTATGGAAACTGGTGATTCTGTTTGGAATAAGAAGTGTAAGGTGTGAATATTCCTTGACTTAAGTAGGATTTTTAACTTTTTGTTTTGTAAAAGAAGTGCAGTCTTGCCAAATAATTGAATTAATCTTATTTTTGTTATTCATTATTCTAGTGTGGAAGATAAGACCCCAGTGTATTTGTAATAGAGAAATGCCAGGCTCATTGTTTGGGAGTGACGAACTTTATATTAAGCAGAGTCAGAGAGTACATGGTATAATGGTTAAACATTAATTGCAGGTTGTTTTAGCAACTAAGAAATGCACAACTGCTCTGTTATATGAGGGATCTGCAAATATAGACCAGTAAAGATACCTAATCCCTGAAATTGTATAGAACTTGAGTACAGAAATTCTTAAACCTCCAGCTTTGAATAATTATAATGTTCTATTAACTCAAAACATGTTTGTGCTCTGAATTTTGTTTTTAGCAAAATTCCTTCTACAAATATGAATACGCTTGTAATACTGTTTGTTTACAAACCGTAGACATAATTCTTCATTACTGAAAGTACTTAGTTTTTTATGAATGTATATATTGAATTTTATTTTCAGAGAATGATAATGGCATTTGAAGAGCTCCGTGTGCAAGCAGAGAACGCCAGATTGGATATGTCTTTCAAATGTGAGAGTTGTTTGTTGTGTTTATGCTGCAGGCTTAACAATTTTGTACTTTATAGATTTTATTGCATGCAATTTCAGGCCAGAAAGATAGGAAGTGTTGGAATGGTGAACCTTTAACAATGTGACAGCCTGGACCCTCTTTTATTCACGCTGCCTACTATTAAATGCCTGGGCCCTTTTATTGGTTTTCCACTGGGTCAGATTTGGAACTTCCTTTTTCGAGTAGTCACTCAAAAGTCTGAATTTTATCCGTGAAGGACAGATCAGATCACCTGTTTTATGTCATTGGTTTATTTGAATGATAATGTACTAGTGTATAGCTACAGAAATTTTAATGATTTGCTTTATTTACGCTATTATGCTCCTGTTCCATTTTTACATATGCATTTCTGTTAGTTTCTTATAATGAACTGTTAAGTAATCCATGGAATAACGGGCTAATTCTGTGGAAAGCTGTCACAAAAAGTAATTTGTCTGATCAGAAAATAATTTCAAATATGACCTCAACAATTAGTCTTTAGGAAACAACTGGTAGAGCTGTACAATCATAAGCAATCTTAAACTGGATATTGGATTTAACTTGGAGTGTATTTTAGCTAGTATATTAACTATGGATATTGCTTTATCTCAAAAGTAAAAGAAGAAGCAGAAAAAGTGGGCAAGCTTGAGAAAGCATGCAGTCTGGAAATCAGTATAAGGGAGAAGCAGGTTTGCTCAGTTTTACAATCTAATATGTTCAGCTTTATATATTAAACACATCTTACTGTTTCTTTAATATTTGAACTCTGGTTTGCTTTTGTAACTTACTGATATATCAAATGAAAATAATTATAGGTGCTTGATTGTTAATAAAATATTTTGGAAGGATAGAAATTAATATTACAAATTACCTTTTGACGGTATGTTCCTTCTGTGTTATTTGTTTGGAATAAAATGTGAATTAGGCTGCTCTGTTGTAACAAGGAACAACTTAGTGACAGGATTTAAAAGCACCATGTAAACACTGAATGTTCTTTCTGTTCTCTATATATACGCTTGCCTTTATAAATGTGGCTGGTGCAGAAGCATAATTTTAGCGAAGCAGTCATCACTCCTCATAGCTGCGAATGGTATAGCTCACACCTGGTAAGAGGGAAGGTAGAAAGGGGGATTACAATGCGTATCAGACCTCAGGCTGGTAAGAGAGTTTCAGAAGCTGGCATTAGAGAAGGTTTTTTTGTAGTGGTGATGATAGAAGACTGATTAAGTTGTAGAAATTAATTGTGATATGAATTTTTAGTTTGCAAGCAAAAGTCTGAGAAGCAGAGCACCTGTCTGTATCCAGGCATGTGATGTTGTAAAGCGGCAAGGGGTGTTTCTGGGCATCAGTAAAAGGGACACTAATGACAGCTGGAGCTGCATTTTAAGTCAGATTGTGCTAATTTTAATGATGTCCCAATATCTTTAGTCTGCTGGGATTCATGTTTTGTTTTTGAATGGAAGTGCTTTTTCATCCAGATTCATGTGACTTGATCAATATTTGGCTAAAGACCAACCACTTTATTTAATGTGTATGACAGCAGTATGTATGCTAATCATACAGTGTGCACCACGAAAATGAGATCTGTCCTTTATAGATTTCATTATGATGTTATTTTAATTTTGTTAGATTTCAGTTCTTACCATACAGAGTGATGAAAAAGATGATATAATAAGAGACATCAAGACTCAGCTGCAGGAATCAAAAAATAAGATTGCTGATTTAGTAGAAGCAAAAAGTAAGAGTTCTCTCTGCTTCGGTAAAATGTAATTGGTTATAGAAGTGTAGGATTTTTCCTTGGTGCTGGATTGATAACTGGACTTCAGTAAAGCCTTTGACACAGTTTCTCACAGCATTCTGCTTCAGAAACTGTCAGCCTCTGGCCTGGACAGGCGCACACTCTCCTGGGTTGAAAACTGGTTGGATGGCCGGGCCCAGAGAGTGGTGGTCAATGGAGTTAACTCCAGCTGGAGGCCAGTCACAAGTGGGGTTCCTCAGGGCTCAGTACTGGGTCCAGCTCTGTTCAATGTCTTTATCAATGACCCGGATGAAGGCATTGAGTGCACCCTCAGCAAGTTTGCAGATGACACTAAGCTGGGAGGAAGTGTCGACCTGCTGGAGGGTAGGGAGGCTCTGCAAAGGGATCTGAACAGGCTGGACTGCTGGGCCGAGACCAATGGGATGAGGTTTAACAAGGCCAAATGCTGGGTCCTGCACTTGGGGCACAACAACCCTATGCAGCGCTACAGACTGGGGGAAGAATGGCTGGAGAACTGCATGGAAGAGAAGTTCCTGGGGGTGCTGGTTGACAGGCGACTGAAAGTGAGCCAGCAGTGTGCCCAGGTGGCCAAGAAGGCCAACGGCATCTTGGCTTGTATCAGAAATGGGGTCACCAGCAGGTCCAGGGAGGTTATTCTCCCTCTGTACTCGGCACTGGTGAGACTGCACCTCAAATACTGTGTTCAGTTCTGGGCCCCTCACCACAAGAAGGATGTTGAGGCTCTGGAGCGTGTCCAGAGAAGAGCAACGAAGCTGGTGAGGGGGCTGGAGAACAAGTCTGACGAGGAGCGGCTGAGAGAGCCTTGAGAAGAGGAGGCTGAGGGGAGACCTTATTACTCTCTACAACTACCTGAAAGGAGGTTGTGGAGAGGAGGGAGCTGGGCTCTTCTCCCAAGTGACAGGGGACAGGACAAGAGGGAATGGCCTGAAGCTCCGTCAGGGGAGGTTCAGGTTGGATATCAGAAAAAAATTCTTCACAGTAAGAGTCATTGGGTACTGGAACAGGCTGCCCAGGGAGGTGGTCAAGTCGCCTTCCCTGGAGGTGTTTAAGGAACGGGTGGATGAAGTGCTTAGGGACATGGTTTAGGGAGTGTTAGGAATGGTTGGACTCAATGATCCAATGGAGATCAATGGAGAATCAACCTTGTGATTCTGTGATTCTGTGAATTTAGTGATGAGTCTTTGAGGTATAAATTTTGTTTGGTAGTCTGTAAATCAGAGCCTTGCTCTGTGTTCAACGAGGCATTTTTTTCACATCTTGGCCAAAAAACCCTCCAAATGTGACAGCTTTTAAGTGGAATCGCAAATAGGCAAAGAATGGACTGGGACTGGAGGTATAACTGTTTCTGAAGGGTTCTTTCTTTACGGGTGAGCCAAGCACTGAGAACTTTTGAATACTGCAAGGGGAAAAGACATTGCTTGAGTTTTGCAAACTTGCAATCAGGTGCAACTGAGGAAACTTACTTTTCAGAACTTGATTTCAATACTTTTTAGCCATTTAAATTACAAAACATAATAGTGTATGATGCAAGTCCCTTTGTTATTTACAACTGAGGCAATTTTCAGTGTCCCCTTCCCTGGGGAGCGGGGAGGAAGGTTTTAGTATTGTTTTAATGCCAGATAGGTAAAAATGGTTGCAATTTGTTAAATTTTATAAATATATGTAATATTATATTTCGGTTACTATTAATTAATTAATTGAATAATCATCTTGGAGGTTTTTCCTTAATGAGGACATGAATACATTATGTGACTTTTAAATTGTGGGAATGTATTTAGCTGTAAAATAGAAATGCAAGCATTTTTAGTAAATACCCTGTTTTACTAGAATGTAAACATATATCTTTTTACTTAGGACTTGAAGAAGAACTGTTAAAGGCATCTGAGATCAATCAAGAACATTTGAGGGCAGAACTGGAAGAGGCCAAAGTTTCATTGCAAAAAATGGAGGTGCAACTTGCTTATAAGTTTCTGGAATAATTAGACACTTAATTGCATGAATAATTATTGACACTTTATATATGAAACAATTGTATCTCTTTGATGCAAAACATATGTGATGCAAAACATTCTATAATCATTTTTTGCAGGTTGCTCAAAGGAGCTTAGAAACCGAACTGCAGGCTACAGTGAAATCATTAACTCAAGTCACTGAAGAGAAAGAAGCACAGGTGGAAGAATGTGAAAAAAATAAGGTTTTGCATACATCCGCGAGAGAGAAGTTAGAGGCTTCTATCTCCAGTTTGGAAAGCTTACTGCAAAAAGAGCAAAATAGGTAAATTAGGCAGTTTAAATTCATGAATCGTAGGTAAAATACTAGTTTGAGAAGCTACTGGGAATAAACCCTAAACTTCGTATATGGTCCAGTGTAATTATGTTTTTCGTATTCACTAATAACCTTTTTAAAAAAAATCCTTCGCCTATCTGGTTATTGGAGTTATTAACACTTGAAGACTCTTATGCTGTTCAATTGTGCGTGGATGCAGCTCTTATTTAAGAGAGCGATAATCTCTTTTAGTACTTGACAGTGCAGTTTTAGTGGAACATTTGGTGAGGAAGAGACTCTTCCCTACTGGTTAATTCCAGTGCCTGTTATTAATGTATTTCAATTTTTCTGTAGTTATGAAAGGTATGCATTTGTCAAAGAACCTGATAGCAACTAAAATAAGCCTTTCTAAAAATGAGAACAGAGCAATAAAGGTGTATTTTAATACATTATGACAGCTGAGGTTTTCAAGAAACAGTGATTTGGGGTATGTGGCATGAAGGTGTCTTCTAAATAGTTGCAGTTTATGACAAATGCAAGTAAAACAAGATAGGAAGCTGAAATTTGGGTTTTCTTGACACACTGGTCTAAATGCAGATAATCTAATGCAGTTTTTTTCAGTTGTGGCAGTTGATAATGCTGTATAAGAAAGCAAATTTCTGCTTCCCTCCCCAAATTTCATAATACTATTCTTAAGAAATACAGATTTATGTATGCATATACTTGTTAACTTTTATCTGCTCTTCCAAAGCTCTAAAAGTGAAATTTGATACATGTTGCAAGTGAGTGTATCACCTGCCTGTTGAAAGGCAAATGTTCTTTTCTTGCGGCAAGATTTTGTGTTGTCCTTTAAATTTCAAGTGCAGTGCTTTGTACAACACATTTTTTTTTCAAATTACTGTTTTCTTAGATTGGAGAAATATGAAGAGGAGTCAAAGCTACTCACATTGGAGCTCAGAAACAAGTCTGCTGAACTGGGTAAGATTCGTACTAGGTAGTAATAAAATGTATTCTGCTTTTTTTCTGAAAATAGACTCCCTGTTGCTTGGAGAAGTGGTTTTACAGTACCCTGTATGTGTCAAGAATGCTTCTATTTATTTTTACTCATCTGACTGCCTTTTCTGTGGTAGTCATTGCAGCTGGCCTCGGTCAAACAGCCGTGTTGTGCAGACCTCCAGCAGCGAGACCATACATGGATGGATTCTCCTAGAAGTCATTTTGGTTTCTCTGCACGCTCCAGTTAAGAGTTGTGGCACTGCAGAGCTCTTTGAGAGGGTGGTGTTCGGCTGCCTAACAGCGGATTCCAGGAATGACTTCTGTAGCTTGTAGCAGAGACGAAACGCTTTGCTCTAAGCTTTCCTGCAGACCACTCTCCCCAGGCTGGATACAGAATCATATTGACAGTAGTTAACTTTAAATATTGCTTTGATATCCTGTGATTTCTAGATATGCAATTCCTTGCCCCTAGAGTAAGCGACCTGTCTGTAGCACTGTTTCCCCAGTGTGCAGCACATCTCTCTAGTTATGATATGATACATGAGAAATAGACTTTGATGTCCTTGTCAGTGGTATTTGAGATGAATGATTGGTTTATTTTCGCATATATATTTGCTAATGTCTTTCTAAATAATTTTTTTCAATTCTTCATTTAAGTCTTCATTTAGATTAATTTAGGTTATAGTTTAGCTTTACAATTTCTGAATTTAATACAACAAGCCTTGGAAATTGGGTACTGCAAAGGGATTAATTCTTTATGATGTCTGCTAAATGTAAAATTATTTCTGTTCAATTAAATTTCCCTTACCATGTGCTGTAGAAGAGATGACTAAACTAAAATCTGACAAAGAGATGCAACTTGAGGAGCTGTCAGAAACACTGGTAAATGTTTATTTTATTAGTCTCATGGCATTTACTTTTCATATGAAGTTTGTCTTGCTTTTTAACTATCTTTAATCACAGAATCAGAGAATCACAAGGTTGGAAAGGACCCATTGGATCATCGAGTCCAACCATTCCTAACACTCCCTAAACCATGTCCCTAAGCACTTCATCCACCTGCTCGGTCTCGGATCCACCCGGGTCTCGGCCCAGCGGTCCAGCCTGTTCAGATCCCTTTGCAGAGCCTCCCTACCCTCCAGCAGATCGACACTTCCTCCCAGCTTAGTGTCATCTGCAAACTTGCTGAGGGTGCACTCAATGCCTTCATCCAGGTCATTGATAAAGACATTGAACAGAGCTGGACCCAGTACTGAGCCCTGAGGAACCCCACTTGTGACTGGCCTCCAGCTGGAGTTAACTCCATTGACCACCACTCTCTGGGCCCGGCCATCCAACCAGTTTTCAACCCAGGAGAGTGTCTGCCTCAAAGTTGCTACTAAACTTTTCTACCTTTCTTTCAAACAATCTCAGTGTTTTCTTTGAAGGACTTGATTCTTTCCACTGTTTTTCTTGTTTTCTTCTGCTTTGTTTTGGTTTTCCTTGTCAATTTTTCTGGTCGTTTCCTTCTTCAGTTACACCTGTTCACACCTATTCATTTTCTGTTACAGAAGTGTGAGCTATACACAGTAGGCTTTTAATACAGGATTATTTTAGTTAACGATCTTGTAGTTACAAGTCTAACCAGAAACTGTGTCAGCTGAAGTAAGATGGTCGGCATTTTACCACGTGTGTTTGTTCCTTATTAACTGTGCATTGAATTTTCTAAACTGGGTTTCAATGATGTTCTTAAACAGAGAAAAGCTGAAGCACTGCTAGTGAAGAAGAAAGATCTTGAGGCTACTGTAGAGGATTTGCAGAAGAGAGAAAAAGAAATGAACGATGCTCTCCAAATTAGAGAGGTCTGATTAAAGGGTGATAGTAGCATGTTTTTAGAAATAGTTAAATTACACATTATCGCGTGTCTGTAAGTGCATAAGAAATACTGCATAGTCAGACCAGTGCTCCACTCGGTGCTCAGCTCTGCACGTGACAGTTACAGCAGAATGTAAGATGTAGTAGAGGAGCCCGACTATTATCTGTGGGCTGTTCTCCTACATTTGTACAGTAGCTGCATTAAGGATGTTTTTGAGGACACATCCCTGTCGGTTGCCTCTGTTGTCAGTTTATGCACTTGGTCACATTCACTTGTCTCAGTTGTTTTTGAACCTCCTCATACTATTTGCCTCCATAGCCTTCTGCGATAAGAAATTGCAGAAGTTCGTTATGTGCTGTGCTTAAAAACTCACCTCTCTCCCTCCCTTTCCCTGCCACCATCAATTGCCAGTGTGCATGGTACCAGTATAGCATCAATTATTTGGTGGAAGCAGTAGTCAAAGCATTTGTATATTATAAACCACATTACGTTACAAGGCTTACCTTATCTTGTAGTGGCAAACATTTCTGAAGGAAGAGTTTCACTTTGTGGGTTGGGATTTATCCAAGCTGTGGTTATTATATCTTATAGTACTGGAATGCTGTGGGTTTTTTTAATTATTTGATTTGTTTAGGTGATAACAAAAACTTATGGTGTCTGAAGCAAATGTCTGTATTTGAAATGATGTCCAAGGAAAGCTAAGTTTGTTAGTAATTTTGCAGATTTGTTAGGCTTAGAACAGGGGAGACATTTCACATTCGTATGAGCTCAATATCTCGCACTACTCCCACCTCACACCAGAGGGGAGTAGAGATGCAGTCTGGCTAAGTTATCGTATGTATGTAGTTTTGTTTCATCTTAAGATTTTGTCTTGTCAGTTCATTTCTGATAGCTTTCATGACTTGTAGTTTACATATGTGTACTCAAAACACTTTCTTTTTCTTCTGCAGAAAGAAATCCATGATTTGAAAGCACAGCTGACTAGTACAGCTGAAAAGGAACAAAATTATTTAAAACAGCTTACGACACTGAATACAGACCTTGAACAAGAGTTGTATGATCATTTTTGAAAATATAGTTTTAATTTAACAGAAGTTACTTTAATATATAATGAAATGGTCTGTGATTGTTTTCCAGTGAAAATACAGTATAACATCTATTCTATACTTATGCTTATAAATCACATTTTCTCTATTTATATGTATGTAATTGTTCCGTATCTCTGTGACTTAGTTCGGTTAACATGAAGAGAAAGTTCCTGAATTGATTGCTAACCCTGCTTTGAGCTGGATATTGAACTACATAGTCTTCAACAACTGTTATATTTATAGAAAAGTTGACTCGTTTTCCTTCCTTCTTCTCTTGCCTTTTTGCATCACTGTAGCTTTGCTGCAAAGGCTAAACTTGTAGATAAGAGGCCTGGACTTCTTTCAGCGTGAAGTAATATTTCGTAATGAATATTTAACTTAAAAGGAAGTTTCAAAATACACGTTCTTATTTCTCTCAACCATTTTTTTTTTAAATCAGGCTAAAGAATGAAGGGCTAACAGTGTGTATCGATAAGCTTTCACTAGAAAAAGAAAAAATAGCCCAAGAGAAAAGTGATTTGGCTACAGAACTCAAGAAACTGCAGGAAAGTCATGAGGCAAGTTGTGAACTTCTGACTATTTTTAAAGAACAACATTAAATTTAAAATAGAAATCGTATGGTAAACTGTGATGTGACATGGTTCTGTAGAGTATTTGAACTATTTTTTGTGTTCGTAAGACAGAGGCAGTGCAGTTGCCCATGTGGATGAGGGGGGTCAAGATACTGCTTAAGCTGTCTTTGCAATTTTTTAAGATCCCTCTTCGAATCTTACTCATTTTACTTATCTTACTTCTTTAGGATTCTAGAAAAAAAGTGGAAAATACAAAGCAGTTACTTGAAAACCTGGAAGAAGCAAACAGCCAGCTGAGGCAAGTAAAAACAAATACAAATCTACAGTATTATTAAAGGAAGCAGACTTGATTCCTTCAGATATAGTGGAATTGTTGTGTTCATATCCTGCCTTCTGTGATTTTTAGACTAATGCTTTTTTTTATGTTATACAGCTAAACAGAAACTATTTATTGTTGGCTGCGTAGAAGTTTCTACAAATTAGTGACAGCTATTGTTACAAAACAATTTTTGCCATAGCTTCCTATGACGTATGGAGAGTTCTTCTGTTCTGCATTAATGGCGTAGGTGTGGAGGAAATTAAAACAAAAGTTAAAGGTTATGGATTAAATGTGAAAAGGTGAAACTGGTTAAGCATTGCTCTCTGAAGTAGTCCCTATGCCACCAACCTAACAGACAGGCAGCCTCTGTGTCACAAGTGTTTTACAGTATCACAGATAGAATATATTTTACTGAGATTAGGGGAACATCTTTCATACTTAGGAAAAGTGTGTACCAGTCAGTGCTAACTTACCCGTGACTTTGCATCCTTTGAAGAATATTTTCATAGAACAACTTATGAAGTTCTCATCAACATCAGCAGCTCTTTATAGAAAATAAAGAATGGGTTTATTTAGCAAATGAAGAGAAGTTAAACTTATTAAGTAAATACTTAATAATGCTTGTTAATTTGGCATTTAGAAATGAACTGGAGTCTTTGAAGGAGAAGATGGCAAAGAAAGGTGAAGAGATTAAAAGTAAACTGGATGAAAGAGAAGAAAATGTATGCATTGTCCTGTGTTTTATCATTAAATAGATAACACAACCTGTAGGACAAAACCTAAATGTAAAATATGTTTGTAGGGTTTTTTTCTCTGCAAAGCTCTGCCTTGGGATGTGATTTCTTATAGAGGCTTTGTTCTCACAGTGCTGCTACCAGTTGAGTCAACATTTGTACATGTACTGAGCCCTTTTATTTCGAAAGAACCTTCTCTGGGGTGTTTACTCTTTACATGGAGGCTTGAAAGTCCAGGTTTGATAGCTTTCAGGCAAACAGAGAACCCCCTTTTTTTCAATTTCTGTGTACCCACTTAGTAATGGATGGGGTATGGATTAGCTTTCAATACGTGATGAGTTTCTGTTTAAGTATGTCCAATCATCTTTACTTCCTTGCTGTAGTTTCAAAGCACACCTGTTTTTTCAACATCATAATGAAACTCAGCATTTTACTATAAAAATCAATGACAACATCAAAAATCAAAGGGTGTTGAGGCACTGGAACAGGTTGCCCAGGGAAGTTGTGGCTGCCCCACCCCTGGAGGTGTTCAAGGCCAGGTTGGGTGGGCCTTGAACAGCCTGATCCAGTGGCATGTGTCCTTGCCTATGGCAGGGGGGCTGGAATTAGATGATATTTAAGGTTCCTTCCAACCTAAACCACTCTATGATTCTATGGCTTTCAGGGCTTGGGGTGATACAAAGGGTTTTTTTTCAGAAATACAAAATACGTGTTAAGTTTAATTCTCATTTTTGAGGAAACTAATTTGAAATGGTAACATAATAATTAATAGCAGTTCTGTCATTATACTTTTTTCTTCTTTGGGAGAGTACAAAAATTCTGACAGTATTATGACTAGATTTACAATTATAATTCCAGACTAAAAGTATCGAAAATGAAATTTCAAGAAAGGAAAAGCAGTTGAAGATTCTGGAAAATAAGGTGTGAATATTCTTTTTTTCATAGATTGCAGAGAGCTTCATACAAGATTATTTTTTACACTATGACATTACTTTTTTCTTCTTTCTAAACTCTACAACCACCGAGAAACAGGTTTGCTGTGATTGATAGTGTTGATATCAGGGTAGCAAAATTATTGTAGCACTTTTATGGTGAGAACTCTGATTGTAACATGTTAATGTGTGTTTCAGTCCCACTGGAATTAATCGGAGCTGTGCAAATGCGTGTTTTGAGAACTTGACAGTAATCTCTAACGTAGCGGGTAATTCTTCAGGAGTTTCTTAATGAATATTTGAAATTTCTCTTTCAGTTGAATAATTTAAAGAAACAGGTGGAAAATAAAACTAAATGCATTGAAGAGTTGCAACAGGAGGTATGTACAATTTTTAAGTCACAAGCATATTAAGCATGGTATTTTGTGGTAACTGTTACTTTTCAACAGTTTTTGTTGGGTGTGATGTCTTTAGATATACCAGTGTAATTTAGAACACTTCCTTTCTTGCCCCAACTGAGCAAATTAAGGAGTCACCTTTGGAATTACTTGATTGGTAAATTGTCTTTACTTTTTAAAAATGCAAATACAGAAGTAATATCTTTTATAAACTTCTACTATTTTCATTTGCTACGTGGTATCATTGATATGTTTGAAGTAATGACCTATCTCAGTTACCAATAGTAGAACAGAATTGTAGACTAGGACGAGTTATTAATAACTGTACTTTAAAAACACGGCTTATATTTTTCATCATGACATCTGCACATTTTCTGTCAGCAGCATCTTAGTTTTTCTTCCCATTCTGCACCCTTTTTTGTGATGCTGTGTTGTCACCAATAAGGAGTCTTTCATAAAGTCATGAAATAACAGTTTTATTAAAGTAGTTTAGCTTCTTTTGTTTGGAGAATCGATCTGGAACCTGAACCGCACAATAAAAAGAGTGTGATTTGCTTGCTGAAAGCTGGAATTTCAAAGATTACAACCTACTTGATGCAGTTAAATCATTGCAAAATCATTTACTTTATTTTAACAGAATAAGGTACTGAAAAAGAAATTTACTGCAGAAAGCAAGAAAACAAGTATTTATGAAGGGAAGGTAGGTTTAAATAACTTCATGTACAAGGCAAGGGTAAAGCACAAAGTCACAGTGTAACTAATGATAATGCATGTTAAGCACGTTCTTGATTGTTTTATGGATGTAGGGTACATCCAGATTTTGCAGGAATGAACACATAATTTTTGGAAGATGCTCTATTTTTAATCATAGGACATTGGGATATCAGACATTTGTAAGAGGTGGACATCACATCTCAAGGAATTATGTCCTTTTTTGGTTGATACTGAAGATTTTTCACTAATGGCACCCCATTGAAATTGAAAAGCAATTAAACCAAATACGTCTATTATTCACTTTATGCAGTTCTTTTACTGTGTTCTGCAATGGTAAGTCCCTGATTAGAATATTGTGTCCAGTTTTGGTTACTGCACTTCAAGAAAGAAGTGGACTGTTTTGAGGGTATTCTTGCGAAACTTAAATGGAAATGAGAAACTTAAAAGGAAAAATTGTAATCAAAAGGCACACTTAGAAGGAAAACATAACTTAAACCAGTTAAAATCTTGAATAGATTTACAAAGCCGGGAATCAAATCTCCATCTGTATCTTTCCTTTGAAGAATTCACAGCGTTCAGGGTGACTGCTTAAAAACAGACTCTTCCTGTTTGCTTCATACCAAATTCTCATTAATATTAGCAGCTAAAAGTGGGTTTTTTTTAAGCTTATGCTGGAATGCTTCTTTGTGATTGACTTGCTTCCAGCTTTACAATGGGTTCGTTGACTGGGGTGCCGTGGACTGTCTTTCCCAGTGCGGGGTTGCCAGTGCTTCTGTCAGTATTTTCTAACTTGCTTCAGGCTGATGTTCAGCTCTTTGAGAAAAAAAGCTGAACGTTAAGTAGGAAATAGTTCAGTCATTTACCTGAAAAGTAGCAAAGTGATTCTTCTCAAAAATAGGAGGTAAATAAAAATCAGTGGTATATTTATTCCTGAACAAATAACAATATTTCTGTTTTCTCAAAAGGTGAATAAGTTAGAGTTAGAGATGGAAAATATGAACAAGCAACATAAGGAAACAGTTGATATCTATCAAAAAGAAATTGAAACACAAAAATTAAATGAAAATAGACTTCTTGAAGAGGTGAGAATTGTTAATTTTTACCTCAATTTTTTCATTATTATTTTATCTATGATGGTTTTACGAAGCTCTATCAGCCAGAGTCCTTGCCTTTCTTAGCAGTCTTACTGAGCAAAGCTTTAGTATGTTTGATCCTTAATTTGAAATATTTGTGTATCTTTTTAAAAATAAGAACCCAATTAAAAATTCTTCTTGTCAAGGTATTGTTCAGAGAAATTCTATTCTTGGTGTAAATACAGCACAAGCAAGTTAGATTGTAACTTCTCCCTTATTGGTATTTTCCTGCCCATGTTCTTTTAATGGTAATATAAAAAACTCTCAGGGCAGAGTGCTTGAAGTGGCATTGCAGTTTGAAATGACGCTTGTCTGTCATGGAAGAATGGACTTACCTTTAGTGTGTGTTTATTTGCCCGTATAAAAGATGTAGGATTTGAAAAGCATCTTAAAAGCAAATGAAGACTACACTAAATGAGACTATAAGTACATTACACCCACAGGGGTAAGAAGAAATGACACTAAGATTTTTAAAAAGATATATTATTCATTAGTTAATTGAAACTTCTACTTAAAGGTAGAAAAGATGAGAGTGCTTGCTGATGAAGCAGTGATAACACAAAGAGAAACTGATATCCGATGTCAGCATAAGATAACTGAAATGGTGGCACTTATGGAAAAACACAAGGTAAGGGATTTTACTGGTTTCTGTGATTTGTGATACTGTGCTAAATCAGAAACCTTTGAAACCCAGAATGTTATGAATTGGAAAGTGAAACTTCATAATAAAGACCTCTCTCTAGGGGAAAGACATGCTTGTCTTTCATCATCTAAAAATAAATTCATCTTCAGATCTTGAAAATGTGACTACTGGCAGATAAATTCTATTAATCTAAATTTCTAGGAATCATAACATGATGTGAACTACTAACATCTTGGAGTGCCCAGTAAGACACTGTTGTGGTATTGGCCTTTTGGAATTATCCTGTAGACAGCGTGTACTCAAGGTGTTCTGTTTGGACACTGAAAAAGGAGTATTGATGTGTTTGTGCTTTGAAGGATTTTCTTTTATATTCAGGCTTCCTTTGATATCACCCTAATGCAGTGCCTTCAGTATCAGTTCGGGTTTCTTCATGAGGAGGTTGCTTAGTGACCTTCAGCAACCTAACATAGTATAATTTACGTTTCTTACTACTCTGTTTTGCAGTATATTTTGCAGATACCATTAATAAAAATAATATGCTTTTATGTGCTGGAACATGTGCCACTGTCTCAGCCCACAAAATAACACTGCTTGTGCATTTTCTGGTTTATAGTTCCTGCTGAAGCTGTAACATTTGTTCGTAATACTTTCTGAATCTTCAGGAGAGCCTAATTTGAAATTACAAGTAATGTTTTAAGATTAGGTAGATCCATAATTGTAACAGTCAAATGTTTTGAGTTTGATGGTTTTGTGTTTTGTTTTGGTTTTTTTTTAACACAGCATGAATATGATAAACTGGTTGAAGAAAAAGACACAGAGTTAAAACTTTACAAAATAAAAGAGCAAGAGCAGTTATCATCAAAAAAATCATTGGTAAGGCATACTCTTCACCACTAAATAATGAAGTGGAGGGGCTGCTGTCCTTAAGGTGTAACATAAATAGAAGTATCACCCTAGACTTCTTCCTGTCTGATAACTTGGGAGGTTGAGTGTCTGCTTAAGCGGTGCTGAGCCGCAAAGATCAACCCATTCATTTCTGCTTACTGTTACTTTCTTAGAGATTTTATTATGTGCATTTTAAAAAAGGACATTTCTAAAAATAAATTGGAGTAGCTCTGCTTTTCTGTCTGCTTTTCCTGATAGCTCTACCCTCACTGTCTGAATAAGAAACTTTTGTAATAAATCAATAGATTCCACTCTACACCCCCTAACACCCGCTTTGCAAGTGTTTTCATTTCTTACCTTGAAAAGTTCTGGTCAAGGACCCATTTCTGAGTAGAACTTTAACCGTTTTTAAAACAAACTGCAACAAAATTTCAAGTTTAGAGTTGCAATACTTGGGTGGGTTTTTTCCCTTTCTGGGAAGTTCAGCTTTGAGGAGTGTTCTGAGAGCCAACATCCCCTCAAGACGTTCACACAAGTGTAGTTCTACAGCATCTACTTAAAATGCACTGTTTTTCTGACATTTCTCTTCGCAGAATTTTTCTTCAGAGCTTTGTTTCAGTTGGATTTTTTCATAGAAAAAGTGGTATGACTCATGTCCATATGTGTTTACTTTTAAATTGTTAGCTGTGGCTATGATCATCTGTTATTCTGGAAGTGAACCGTAGATATCTCTTGGCCTGGTATCTTTATGTATAAGTCAGCTCTGTTGAACACATGGAACTTTCTTTTGTTTATAATTAATATCCCATATGTTTATAATAAATATCCTGTAACTGTTCCATTTGGACTGTTTTCCTTTTTTCCGGGTTAGGTGTAGTTACCCCTATCCTTTATCTAATTCTTTTCAGGAAGGTGAGCTGTCAAGTTTGAGAAGAGAGCTGTCATCCCTTGAAGAACAACTTACAGCAGCAATTGAAGAGAAAGTATGTTTTTTATTAAATATAACAGTATGGGTGGCAGACCTGGTTTTATGCACTATAATAATGACAGCTGGAGTTTGATTCTAGGTCTTGCTCTCAGTTGCTTTCCGATTTTGAAAGCTCAATGTTCTCTGAAGTCATTATGTTTCATTTCTGGTGGTGGTGAATGTTTTGCATTACTCCTTAAGGTAGAAGCTTTTCGTGTTGCCCTTCATTTGTTTTGCCTCCAGGATGGCACTGGCTTTCCTGACATCATTCCCGCAAGCCTGGACAGCTCTGTATAGGGTTTCAGTTTCTCCCTGTTTCCCTCACACTTATAGAGGGAGTATAGAAGACCAGGTGAGACTTTCTCAGTGGTATCCAGTGAAAGAACAGGAGTCAATGGGAACAAAATGAAGTACAAGAAATACCATTTAAACACAAAAACCCCCTCTATTACTGATAGGGCGATAAAACACAGGAACAGATTGCCCAAAGAAGTCGTGGGAGTCTCCATGCTTGGTCTTCTTCAGCTGGCAAAAGAAACACAAAGTAGAACGAAAAACTCAGCAAAGGAACACTTACTTCAATAAATAAGAATGCTTCTAGTTTCTTGCATGAAATAATTAGAAAATAGAGCTCTTTCTTAAATGCAGCTGTGATAAAAATTGTATCATTCTCAAAAAAGGATAGTACGCAAGTTCTTTGCAGAGACAGGAGAAGGTGTATAAGAAATGAAGCTGAATAGAAAAGTGATCTCTTTTGAATGCTGCAGTTTTACTAAATCTGGGACACATATATATATGAACTTTGCAACAGAGTATGGTTGTGGACTGTGTTCTGTAATTATACCAAGGAGATTTTAAGCAACTAAATTTAAATAAAATATTTACTTCCTATCACATCACTCTTTTTTTTTAGGAAAAGCTTGCAAAAAACCCTCCCCAAAATGCAGTTTCTGAAAATGAAAAGAAGAACAAGGTAGCTGTAACTTTATCATTAATTAATTTTAGAATTTGGTAATCTAATTGAAGGTCCATGATAAATTATGTATGCTTGACAAAAGACATGAAAATGCTTATAATTTAAATCTTTTTCCATTTTTAGAAAATACAAACTGATTTTTCCGAGACTCCTAAGCCTCATTTAGATTTCGACTCTGCATCTATTAATGTGAAAACAAAAAAATCTCCAAGTGATATTCCTGTAAAAGTCAGCACAATGGAAAAGGGAAAAATGCCTCCTTCGGCAACTCCAAGGAATCCCTTGGGGAGTTCATCGTTAAAGGTTTGTAACTCATAACTTGAATTTTTGCAGAGAAGCATGAAGAAGTTAGATATAGTGAGTCATAAAACTTGGTTCTTCCACAGCTTCCTGTTTATTCTCCTTGTTTGGCAACAAAAAAAAAGTTTGGGTTTTTTTTTCCCTTTGTTTGGGTCTTTATTCCTCATTTTGGCAGCCTGCAAACTGGGTTACGAGTTTGGGCTTAGGTTCTATAATTACCACTGAAAATGTAATTTTAAATGCTGTCTTTTTCTTTCCCAGACATATGTTATAAAGACTCCTCCAATACATAAACTGCAGAGTGAAAGCACAAATATGCAGCCAGAACAGTGCATGAGGAAAAGGCAAAAAGTGCTGCTACAGCTGGATGCTCACTCAGACAGCTCTGAACACAACGATCTGCTGGTAAAAATCATAGAACAGTCTTTGACAGTTCTTCATGCACGCTACTGTATGTAAGAGTGACTATAAAACATGTGGGGTTCTGTACTCAACATGATATTTATGTGTATATTTTTATTTCACTGGATCTGTCTGGAATTGTGTTTATGTATACATAACTAGGACCTATAAGACAATCAGAGTGACACTGCACAAATGTATATATTCACCTTTATAATGATTCTTTACTTTTTTCTATTGAACTGTTAAGGCTTCATATCAACATCTTATCTTTACTTTCTTCACGCTCTAATATTCTTAGGGCGAAAGGGAGTATATTTTTTTAATAGAGTTTGATTAAGTAGATTTTAATTTTTTGTTTAAGAGCATAGTCTCGGAAGAAGAAATGTTTAAAAAATTGTACAAGGATTACCCTCAAGCTTCACAATTCTATGCCGTGACCCCAAAAAAGGTACCTCAGCTTTTCTTCAGGTCAAAATGAACAGTTAATCCAGCTGGTTATAGAAACTAATTAATGGCTTTGTTTTTCTTCTTAGAAGCCAGCTACATCGAACTTGAATACTCCAGGCTCCGTGCTGAAACTTACAACCATGAGAAAAATGCGAGAGGCTGGATGGACAGCAGTCTCTAAAATGGACAGGAAAAGAAAAATCAAAGAGGCTGAAAAGTACTTTACTTAAAATGAAAAAATGACTGGTGCTCTAGCATTATTTGATTGATTCAACCACAATGTTGTCGTTCTTTCAGAGTTAGTACATCGATGTGTTTTTCTGTCATACTTGTTATGTTAAATACTGCATTCATTTCCTTCATGCACATAAACTTTATAGATGATACATAACAAATTAACCTGTTTTTAAATTTAGAAATAAGGATAACTACTTTTTCAAAAAGGAAAAAAAGTCCAACATTAGAAATACTAGTTTTAAGGAAATTCAGTTTTGTTCTTTTAAATTTACTCTCTTTCTTAATACATAGTTCACAGAAGGAATTATTTAGTGAAAATGGTACTGAAGCTGTTAAAATGCATGCACTTTTACCTGAAGTTGTCTTTTGTGGTTCATTTTAAATGTCAGAACTGTCTTTTTAGACCATATTGTTTTCAGACTCTATTTCAGTATGGAAAAAACAGTTTTCAAACTTAAAATTGAATTTTCAATAGAATTACTTTTGTTTAAAAGGATTTCAGCTTCCTAAGGAATAAAATAAGCATACATGTTTTAAGATTCTAAGAACAAGGTTCAGATGTCATTAAACTGTTTATCTGAAATGTAAAGTGCGGAACGAAATGTTGTTGCTTTATGTATTAGAACACGGATCTAAATTACCAGGCATCCTTCCATCAGACAAACAGCTTCTGCCACATATGCGTAAGTATAGTTTAGAACAACATAGATTTCTGGGTTAATCCTTGATTAATCTTGGTTTCACAATAACAACAAAAACCTGCTCCAGAGCCTAGAGATAACAAGAAAACTGCAGACACATCTTAAAATATTATGAAAAAACCAAAATCCTGGATTCATTTCTAGTGGGCAGCGAAACACATGTACTTCAGTCTTTTTGTGTGGCGATTTCATGTATAGACACGTATTTTTGTTAAGCAGTGATATCAATAATTTTTTTTTACTGTATGTAACTGACAAATATTCTCCAAAGGTCTGAAAGAATAAACTGGTTTTGTTCTCTATTTTTGGAAATGGAATCTGTCATGTAAGCAAATTTTCTGAGAAGTTATCTGACTTTTCTTGCCTGAAAGATATTTCATGTTTGCAGAATACTGTTTTTATAATGTGTCTGCTTAACTAGTGTAAATTAGACCAAATCAAGATCAGAGAAGCGGCTTATAACACATATTCCTGATGTCTGTTCTTTACAAGACAGATTATTTTACCGCAAATTGTGTAAAATAATACACAAGCCTCTCCCGGATACATTAATTAGTTGGGTTTTGACTGAATACAGAGAATGTCATGCAAAGTCGATTATTCTTCATCATAGTTTGGGATGTTCCTTACTAATATCTCTTCACCTGCTTTTCAGGATAAAGAAAATGCAGTCACCAGAAACGCAACCTGTCTGTGCAGTTTATTTACTTTAATAGAGGGTGCTGCAAGATCTAAATACCTGCCAAGGTTTGTTACCTCATTTCAAGATGGCATGTTTCTCATTTTGACTGTTGCTGTTGTGGACATGAACAGGTACGCAGATTCAACTCCTAAGCTCGTTACTGAGTAATCAAAATCCCATTTGTTTCTGAGTATAAAGAGGCCTCTACTTCCTCGTCTTTTCATACATGAGTTGAGATTCAAAATCCCTGTCAAGACTAGCTTACCCACAATTCCGTTTACTACAAGTAAAGGGTTTTTTAATTTATATTTATATACATATATATAAGCTGTATTTAAAAGTATTAGCAAGATAAGCTTATTTCTAAATGCCTTTTTCACAAGGTTTTAAAAACGTGTGTTAAACTGAGACAGTACACACAGTTATCAATTAAATAGAAAGTTTCCTTTTTCCAGTATGGTTTCCAGTGAAATACCTGATCTATTTGTCACATTTTTTTTGCTCTGGGGCTTTACTAACCAGTTTGAAGGAGGATCTGGTCTTCAGTGTCTGAGGTACAACATGTCTTTTGAGCAAGATTATAATTGATAATGACTGCATATACCAATTTTTCACTTCTTCTGATGAAGTGGCTTCCAACAGGATGTTTGCCAACATCAAGTCATCATAACTTAAAGCAAGCATTTGGAAATGTTGGTGTATGTTATTGCTTTCCTTCATCATACTGCTAGCACAGTTCTGTAGTTCCTTTTCTACCAAAGACTCCGAGGAGGAGGGTGAACAGTGCTCTGCTCTGCTATGTCTGCTTCCCATCATCCTTGTTTACCATGTGTGTGATTTTATTTTTCTCTGGCACTCTTTTTCCTTTTTTCCTAAGGCAGTCGCTGCTATTCGCCTGCTCTCTCCTCTTCACCCCATCATGTGGTCCATCATGAGCCAAGCAGTAAATCAGATTGTGAAGCATTCTTAGACCATAAGTGGAAATCGTTGGCACATGATATGCGACAAAGAGAACTGCTGTTGTAGTTTGTGGCTGGTAGTAAATGTTGCAGCTAATCCTAGGAAAGACAGAGAAAGACGGTCACCTGTGACTCTAAATTTAAGAGATGAGAGCTGTGTTTCAAGCTATTACAGACAGATTTGCAGTAGACAGATTAGCTTTGAAAATTCAGCAGCCATGGTGTGTTTAAATGCAAAACCTGGCAAATCCACTTGTTTCCCTGGCAGCATATTAGGATCTTATTTTCAGTGGCAGCATATTAATATCTTATTAACAGTGAAGGTCTGCAGCAGGACAGAATTGGAAATAATTCCTCTACCAGAATACTAATCTTCTACAAACCTGATTGGCTTTGTCTGTTTTTCATCAGAGGAGCTTCTAATTCCCTGCTGTATGCAAGCATAGACACGTTTTTATTTTAATATCCACAGTGCTGTATGCAGTGGAAGCGAGAGTTGCTCTGCTCTATAAGTTAAACTCATAAGATCGCAAAGTTTTCATCACGTTGTACTACTAACAGACGGGGAGTGAACAGGAATAATGTACAATGAGTTCTCACTGTTCCTATTTTTATTTTAGACATCAGTCAGTGACAGAGAAACCTATTAAATTGCTTTTACATATGAGTTCCTGGCACACACTGAATTTCTCTAGCCCATTACAGAGATTCCTGGGTAATGAGCCCAAGAATTTTATGATCCCTGAATTCTGTTTACAGAGATTGCTTATAACACTCCTTGTAGAACGCTGGCATACTGTCTGTCATGTAATGAAAGTGTAAAATAACTGATGTCAGTGAATGGATCAGTTTAGTTAATAGAAAGGTTAAAGATAAATAATTAACAGTGTAACTGGCTGTTCCAGAACAGGGCTACAAAGCTGATCGCTGTAAAAGCACATTAAAAATGTCTGTCACTGAATATTCTCAGGTCAGCAGGGGGGCAGCCAAAGAAATTGATCCATAAGCACCAGATTTTAATGATGGATTTAAGGAAACTGTATGAAAGAAGGCTCAGGCACTCACATTGCCACACTGGACTCTGTTGTGCCACCACAGTCCTTTGTTCTGCTGTTCTCAGCAAGTATTGGGATCTTGCTCCCATCAAGTGTTCAGAGGTCAGCAGTGAGTGAGCTTGTGGTCGTATCCAGAAGGAAGATTAAGGAAAAGTTTCTCTACTAGCTTAATAGTTTAAGTCACTGAAGAAATATGACAGCCTTTTATCACTCTGCTGATGTTGGGTGCGTCTCTTGACAGCTGGGCAGGCCAGCAGGATGCCAAACATGGAGAGGCAGTAGCCAAGAGGTTCTATGTCTGTATCAGTGTGGAGCTAACCTGAGTAAGGAGCAGCAGTGGTCACATCAGTCTCAAGGTCCACTCAGAGTAATTTATTGTGCTTTCAGATGAATGAATGCTCATTCTTAATTCTGGGTCAGATATTTCTGTAAAGCACTGCAGTGCATTCAGAGGCTGGGTTAAAAAGTTGAAGTGAAGAAATGCACTACTGAAATTATACTACTTGCCTCAGTGATTAATAATTCCCGACATTCAGCATGTGCCATGCTGGACTCTGCCTAACAGCCCTAAACCTTGGTGGCAGCAGGGCTCTGGACAGATGGAGCCAAGGATATGGCGTCTGTGTAATTGCTTTAACAACCAAATTTGTAATCATCTCAAAGAATGATATCAAGTTTGTGTGGCATGACCTATTTTATGTGACACCATCTTGACAGGCCTTAATTAAGTTCTCATCCATTAATTCTTTATTGCGCAAATCCTGTATCAACTTTCTGTTATTTTACCTGGCTTAGCAGGGATGGATGGCAGGCAAGGGGGTTGAGATTCACCTGGGTCAACAATCTCTCTTTGCATATCAGCAAAATATTAGCACTTCTCTTAATGCTCTGAAATTTCCTCAGTATTCCAAAGCTTGTTGAAATCAGCATTAGCTTGCTAATATTTAAAATATTTATTCCTTATACAATTTGTTTAATAACTTGTGTTGCCAATGTGTGTGATGGTGTTCAGCCACTATGTTTCCAAATATGCGTGGTCTTACTGAGGACTTGGCAATTACTCCACAAACAGCTTGTCTTCATCTGGTCGGGTCCTTTGGCATTACTGTTAGCCTCTGTCCTGACAGAAGTTTATTTCCTAGGCTCCAGCTTCCCATGGGAGTTTCCTACATTTTGTCATGTCTAACAACGCTTGTTGTTTGTTTTCCTAGTTTTTATTGTTGCATTCTCTTTTTCATCTTCACTCTGATAGTCTTGCAAGCTTTACTGTAATTTTTGTTACTGATGTTTGTGGACATTTCCCTAAATCCTCTTACAGCAAATTCTTAATCCTTTTTTACCCTAATCTGAATTTCCCCTCCTCAGTTGCATCCATTTTTCTCAAATCAGAGATATTAGCACTTTGAAGCAGCAAAGGATGTTAGGATGTTTGCTGTTATACTCTGCTCTGGCCTCTGCCTGTATTCTTACGAGATATGTTGAGGGTGCTTTAAACCTGGGTGTGGATTTCTTCCTGTCAGGACCAGGGTACAGCTCCAACTGCCTAAAGCTGGGCTTGGAAATGAGCTTGACATCTTTAGAGAGAAGGATCGGCTGTGCCTATTTCAGCTGTGCATGCCAGGGTCATGTGTGATGTTCTTTTGCTAGGAATGCCTAGCTGGTTTTATTCTTATTTTGGTCATTTTTTTCCTCTTCAGGGTTTAGTTTTGTTAATTGTTTCCTTTTCCTTTCAGAGTCATTGTATCCTTTGAGATACTCTTGAGATTTTCCAAGAATGAACATTCTTTTCTGTGATTAAAGTTTTAAACAACCGAATTCATATATACATCTGTAGCGTATATATTTATATATAATGGGTGGGGGAGTCTATACATGTTACCTGCTTGTGTGTGTACTCATAGCCTGTATGTTTGACTGCATTTAAAATATGTCAGAAAAATAGAGAGTTTATTAACAAATCTGAGTAGTAGCAAATCGCAATGTGATAGTGCTGTTGCTAAGTGTAGATGGACAGATGTTACTGAGAGTACAATTAATGCTCTGCTCATCTCCTTAAGCCAGAAAGAGCAATATTTAATTCCTGAGAAGTTATATGGTAGAAATTAACCCATAAAGACTCCATGAGAAAAGAAGGCATTTGGCTAGTCTTAATAGAACAAGAACTCTATCATGTTATCCAAACACAGCCTTGGAGAACTGTTCCAGGGCACAAGGCTGAGTGCAGTGCTCCGAAACCACAGAAAAAAAGAGGCAGTATTATTCAAGAATTAGTGAAACACCAATCGGGACTGACTGCACCACACCTCCGACAGCCCAAAGTGACCATGTTTACCAGCTCAAACTCAACTTTATCATGTTTTATGTGGCTTTGTAAATCGACACCGAGGTTGAGCTGCATAGGACATAGATCACACGGAGTCCAAGAAACAGCCAGGGGATGAACTGAGTGGGTAAGCGCTAGCAGAGCTGCTGTGGGCAGGCTTAGTGAGAAGGCTGGCCGGACACTGATGGAGAAGTAGAGAGTAGTAGCTTTGTGCTGAATTGGTGCAAGGTGTGCGTGCTGACTCAAGCCTTTCTCACTTTTACTCCTCCTAGATGTTCTGCAAAGCCCTAAGTGTGAGTGTTCTTTTCCCCTAATCCTTCGACATCTGTGTTTCACTGGTGTTGGTGCAATATTTTGCTTCTCATTGTGCTACACGGTGCAGTTTCTCCCCTACCGATTAGAATTTCAGAGTGAATTGCTCCTTACTTCAGTATTTGCTCTGTATGTTCAAGGCCAGACACCTCCTCAGTGCGTTTTGTTTGAGTACGTGAGCCAGGCTGTGCCTAACCACAGCGCAGAGCAATTGCAGTGAGGTGCGTTACTTTACGTGTATGGCACTGCACAGCATTGCACAGTTGTGCCTGACTGGTAACGAGCAAACAGTGAACCAGGGTTCATTAAACTTCTGAAAATCATGGGTGTGGGATTAGTCATACGTGATTCAGGTTGACTGTCTCCGTGCTAGCCTTCCTGTCCTGATATTGCTGTCCTATGTAGCAATTAAATTCATCAATAATAACTTTTTTTTAAAGCAGTGGTTAGTTTAAAAGCCTGAGGAGAGAATGACTGTTAAAATAATTAGATTTCCAGCTCCAGTTTCCAGGTTAGGATATCATAGATGCATTTGTTCCTATCACATTTGCTTTGATGTTCATTATGAATTTGCGATAAGGAAGCAGCAGTTGAGATGCAATAATATAAACAATAAGATCAGCCTGGAATTAGCCTGGAGAGTATAAAGCACACGCAGAGCGTGTGCTGGGTCACTGCCTCTCCCAGCACAAGGCAGAATCAGGTTCCTGTGATAGGGAAGAACTCAGCTGACGAGGTTGGTCTTTCCAGGCTTGCACTGTTGCAGCTACAGGGTAAACCAGATGGTGCGATGAATGGCTTTTGCGATGGGCAGAGACTGGAGGGTGATGTCCATGGGTCTGTAGGCACTGTCATTTCAAGTTTGTAGTTTAGAGGCTCTGGAGAAGACCCTGGAATCGTCTCGGAGCTAAGCTAAGATTTGTTCTCGGGATCCCCCAGCCGGTCTGAGCAATGAGGTCAGCACAACAGACAGATAAAGTGGGGATTTCATTGATTTGAACGCTTTGCTGGTGTTCTTTATTGTCATTTGCTTGAATCTATTATTTAACTCTTGGCAGCATTCCCATTTCATCACGCCTCTAAGCCAGCAGGGAAGTAAAAAAAACGGTGGTATGACTGATATCACAACTGCTTCTTTTTCTCTCTCAAACATTTTATAAGATGCTTTCTTTAGAAAATTATTTTTAAACCAGCAAGATTATTTTAGCATCCCTGGTTAATTCTAGGGCTCATGTTCTCTCACAGATGTCGTATTTTCAAAGCTCCTGTTATTTTTCTCTGTCAGCATTTTATCACTTGTTAGTGAAGAGTTCCATGTAATATGCATTAGCAGTGGAAAATGGGATTTGTTGTATGTTGTTAATGGCCTGTTACCTTTGTTTTCTGTTTACTGGCTTAGTCGCTAGTGCCATGAGAGAATTTGTCAGGCTATAGCTACAAATATTACTTCCAGTCTGTGACTATCAGAACTGTTCTTGTGAGGTTGTGAGCGAAGGGCTGTTATGGAGGGTTTGCTTTGATTGACCATTTGTTCTTTCCACATCTAGCATGAATCTCTTCTTTGTGATCTCTCTCCTCTTTGGCCTGGCTCTCGGTCAAACAGCATCACTTTGTGCTCCTTCCGAGTATATAATCCATGTGGAGAAAAGGGAATGTGCCTACTGCCTGGCCATCAACACCACCATCTGCGCTGGATTCTGCATGACTCGGGTACAAGGCATGACTCTGGTTTAGGCAGTCATTTCTATAATTGCCTTCACAGCCAAACAAGTGCCTGTTCTTATTGGAAAACTATGTGTAAATGATCCAATTTTCATAGTGTTTGTCACTGAATAATCCCACTATCCTCATGTTTTCAGGTTAGCTTTTTGCAAAGGTATGGCTGAGAAATGCCAAGCCTCTGGAGCTATGAAGCCTGTAACACCAGTGGGGAGCGGAGAACTGCCTGCTGTCGCTGCAGAACCTCTGCAGTCAGCGTGTGGCATCAAGATGCAGCAGGCGGAAGGCAGATTAGATTTAGTCACCCTTGTTTAATGTAACCGGCTTGGGTAACTTCTACTCCTGCTACTGTTAGGACAGCCAGCCGTGGAAAAGCCGTTGCATGTCGGCATGCCAAGCACTGTGCATGAGTGTCACTGTTCATCACAGCATTTCAAGTCTTGACCTGGTCAAATGTAAATAGCAAAGGCACTCTGAGCCAAGCAGATCAGTTAAATCCAAAAAAGCCAGGTGAACAACAGGGCTAGAGAGAATGCAGATCGAAAGGTACAGATCTGAACAGAAGTGCACTGAAAATATCAGAGCTGGTCTAAGCGTAAAGAGGTTTTGCTTTCTGCGTGTTTGAGAGAAAGCCAGAGGAAGCTGTCTGACACTTGTGTCTGCTTCAGTGAAACAATGCCTTTCTTTTTTCTTTGTAGGACAGCAATGGCAAGAAGCTGCTGCTCCGAAGCGCTCTGTCCCAGAACGTGTGCACGTACAAAGAGATGTTGTATCGAACAGCACTCATCCCAGGCTGCCCTCATCACACCATCCCTTATTATTCCTACCCCGTGGCAGTGAGCTGCAAGTGCGGTAAATGCAACACCGATTATAGCGACTGTGTTCATGAAAAGGTTAGGACAAACTACTGCACAAAACCTCAGAAGCTCTGTAACATGTAAACCTCCGACAGAACATGGTCAAAATGTACCTCTCTGCCCACAATGAATCGTAAATAAAGGTGTATTCCATAACAGGCTTGCGAATTGGTGTGCATAATGCTTTATTCTAAAGACTTATCGTGAGGTGCTTCAGTTACCTTGATGTTCTAGGATACAAACAAAAGCAGAATCGTAGGAATGTAGGTTTGCATTCAGAACCCACCTCTAATTTCCTTTGGGGAAAAAGGGGAGAGAGCTGTGTGTGTTTATACACAGGCTTTGGTCATAAATCCCAGGTATTTTGTGAAGAGATGCTCGCAGACAAAGCATCTGATATATTTCAGAGTTTAAAAAAAGGGTCTTAGTATTGAACACACAGGGTCTTAGTATTGAACATTTTAATTAGATTTTGACATATGCTTGCAGCCTTCATACAAGCAACGACATTTTTCCATGTATGTAATAGGTTTTTTGAGGACCTTTTTGAGGTTCAGTGTAGTCAGCTTGGACCAAGCATATTCACTTTGCTTGTCCGCACTACAGCTCCACATCATCGCCCCTCCTGTCCAGGCCCCTGTTCCTCAGCACTGTTTTTTAAGCTTTGCATGAAAGGGTAAAAGTTAATTTTTAGCAGAAACATCGAAGAATTAATATTTAGAAACAGATACTTGAATCAAACATTTACTCTGTGAGAATGACAAATAAACATTCGCTTGCCTACTCTTCTAGTACCCTGTAACTAGATTTTCAGCATCTCATCAAAGGCCAGATGGCGATTTCAGCCTACTGCCATACATTATCCAGGTCTAACCCTGCCCCAGCAACAACGACAGCAGCCCTGCCTGTGTCACTACTATTTATTAAACAGGTTAATTAATCCCAACTCCATTTAAAGTATGAGAAAGAAATGGAAACACCTTTTCTGACCAACAATATAAGTTTTTAACCCGATTACTGAAGCTTACTTGGAATGAAATACAAAGCACCCCAAGACAGACAAGAAACTGTCAATGTGTGACAAAACATCAGGTTTCCAGTTAATACCATGCTGTCAACTCGGTACCGCTCATCCTTGTAAAATTATATTTCCATTTTTAAATTAAATATTACATTCAGAAAGGCCATTAGGGTGAAGGAAAGTACTTAAAACAATTTAATTAGGCTTAAAACCCAAACTGACGTATATACAAGACATGAATGATCTAGAATATTAGAGATGTCCCTGGCAAAACAGTGTCCAGAGCAGAAACCTGCGGGTTACAGGATCAGGGAACCGCAACACCTGAAAACATGACTGAGACACAAGGGCTGCTTTTTCCCATTCAGGCAAATTCTTTGTTAGAAATATGATTGTAGCTCCCAAGAAATCACAAATTCCCTTCACACCCTGCTTGAAACTTTCAGTAAAGCATCCAGAATTGACCGGATACAAGCAGGAAATGTCATTTTCTCAGGTGAAGCCCGCTCTCCGCCCTGCGGGTCCCAGGTGTGTCCCGAAGCTTCCACAGGGCCGTGATTCCGCCAATGCCAATGGCATCCTGGCTTGGATCAGACACAGTGTGACCAGCAGGGCCAGGGAGGGGATTCTGCCCCTGGACTCGGCACTGGTGAGACCGCACCTCGAATCCTGTATTCAGTTCTGGGCCCCTCACTCCAAGGACGATGTTGAGGCTCTGGAGTGTGTCCAGAGAAGAGCAGTGAAGGTGGGGAAGGGGCTGGAGAACGTCTGACGAGGAGCGGCTGAGAGAGCCTTGAGGTGTTTAAGGAACGGGTGGATGAAGTGCTGAGGGACATGGTTTAGGGAGTGTTAGGAATGGTTGGACTCGATGATCCAGTGGGTCCTTTCCAACCTTGTGATTCTGTGAGGAGGCTGAGGGGAGACCTTATTGCTCTCTACAACTGCCTGAAAGGAGGTTGGAGAGAGGAGGGAGCTGGGCTTTTCTCCCCAGTGACAGGGGACAGGAGAAGGGGGAATGGCCTCAGGCTGTGCCAGGGGAGGGTCAGACTGGACACCAGGAAGAGATTTTTCACGGAAAGGCTCATTGGGCACTGTCAGAGGCTGCCCAGGGAGGGGGTGGAGTCCCCATCCCTGGAGGGACTGAAAAGATGGGTGGATGAGGTGCTCAGGGACATGGTTTAGTGTCAGACAGGAATGGTTGCACTCGATGATCCACGAGCTCTTCTCGGACCTGGTGACTCCACTCTTTTCTGGTTCCCAGCCCCGCCCCTCGCCCCGCCCCTCGCCCCCTCCCCGGCGGCTCTGGCGGGGCAGGGGGAGCCCCTCGCGGCCGTTCGCTCGGAGCTGACAACGCGCCTTTCCCGCCCTGCGCCGCCTCGACCGGAGCCGCCGAGCGAGAGGTGAGGCCGCCGAGCGCCGGTGCGGTGCGTTCCCGGGCAGCGCCCGAGCCTGCGGCCGCTCCGTTAATGTTTTGCGGTACACGGGAAACGTAATTTGCTATAAAAGCGTCGCTTTTTTTGTTTCGAAAATGAAACGTGCGTTTTAGGGCTGCGCTGCGCGTTCCCCGCGAGGCACCGGGGCGCGCTGAGGGCTCCCCGTGACGACTGAGTCAGGGAGCGATTGGACACGGGAAATGGGAAGGGTGATGTTTACCATAAGGGCATCGGCTCTTCCCGTCTTTATGCATTAGAGCAAAGTGAAGGGAGAAGGAGAAGGCGGGTGTGTGATGTGCTTCTTGGAATTACAGCCTGGAAACCTTATTGCTCTCTATAACTGCCTGAAAGGAGGGTGTGGAGAGGAGGGAGCTGGGCTCTTCTCCCCAGTGATGGGACAGGACAAGGGGAATGGCCTCAAGCTGCGCCAGGGGAGGGTCAGGATGGACATCAGGAAGAGATGTTTCACCAAAAGGGTCATTGGGCCCTGTCAGAGGCCGCCCAGGGAGGGGGTTGAATCCCCATCCCTGGAGGGATTGAAAAGACGGGTGGATGAGGTGCTCAGGGATGTGGTTTAGTGTCAGATGGAATGTTTGGACTCGGTGATCCACGAGGTCTTTTCCCCATCTAGTGATTCTATGAGGGACTCGGTCCTTTGTCACCTTCCTCTGGAACAGGTGCGAGGGCCGGGATGGGCAGCAGGTGCCTTGAATTGTCATTCAATCCCGGCAAGGCAGTTGTGGAGCGTGAGCTGGGTTTGGATGCTGGCTTGGATGGGGTTACATCTGGAAAGCTTTCTTTTTGAAGATGTGGTGTAGTTGGTTGGAGGTGATCCGCTCACAAAAGTCAAAGATTTTGCGCTTTCAGCAGCGGAAATGGAGGAGCGTCAGGCAGTGTCCGTCCAGTTTTGAGAGCCAAAGCCCTGTCTCTGCCACCTGGGCATTTAAAAAGGCTGCAGCTGGAGCTCTTGGCTGGCTGGGATGGAACAGGGACAGGGGAGAACTCTTACAGCTGATGGGGAAAGAACAGCTGTGCTTTCTGTCCCTTAATGAGCTGAAAGACTTTCAGTTACTCAGGTGCAGAGAAAACTGCAAAGATTATCATGCACCTCACAAAAGCAGGAGACAACAGAAGAGGCTTTATTTCTGGATTCTGTTAAAGGTGCTAGTGGATGCATAACATTGATTTCCAGCTTAAATTATACCAATAACTTAGAGAACTACACTAGTAAGCAATATTCTGTTCCTGATATGCAGAGCAAGTGCAAGAACAGCAGTAAACCCTGGAGGATCAGCAGTAACTATGCTCAGAAAAACAAATGCGCTCCTCAGCAGAGGAAGAAAAAAACAACCGCAAACCCAAAACACTTGAGCAGAAAGTTAGGTTGTTCAAGTCTGAATTTATAGGTGGTTCCTTTGTTACCACTCTTCCCTATTTTCATAAGGCACTTGGATGGTTTTTGTACTTCTGGGGGAGTGGAGGCTGGGGAAGCCACGGAAGTTTCTGCAAGCTGCCTTTTTTTATTCAGTGCACCTCAAAAGCAGGAGTGGGCATCGCCCAGCTTACTCAGGAAACAGTAAGCCAGTGAGGGAGTAAACTCGGGGCCTGTCATTGCATTCTGGTGATACAAATTTGAAGAACTAAAATCAATTCTATGCAATTAGTTTAAAATAAATAAAATACTGTCATTATAAGGGGAGCGTAACAGAAGGAAATAATTTTATTCGCTGTACATTTCTGTCCCTGTAGGGCAATAATCTTGGAACCTGAACCACGGGCTTCCCTGTTGTGCTCTTTTTGCTAGTTTTCCTGGAAAGAAAACTGACACTCTAGGTAGGTTTTTTCCTTTATGTTAGTTTTACCTGGGGAGAAAACACCCCAGCTGGATCCTATCCCATTATCTGTGTAGAGCAGAACCAGCTGTGGGGACAGTCTCAGGTGTACGTAGGATCCAGGAAACTGCTTTGGCTACGTCAGTTGTCTGCCGTGAGAAAACTGCCTTCTTAGTTTTGACCTGTGGCTCTCTTGGATTTTCTGCCAGGGCTGTTCTCCTGGCAGAGCCTTTCTCGAGAGCAGACAGCAGGTTGGGGCCCTATTTCCCGCTGTGGTGCTTGCAGAGTAATTCCCAGGCCCTACTTTTACATGGCATCTGTAGCTAATCGGCTGTGAACAGTGAGACAAGCCGGACTCTGCTTTGGTGTCGGATATAACATCTCCCTGTCAGCTGGCACCTGAAGCCAGTCCGGGAATGCTTCGTGCCGGCTGCATGTCCCATGTTTACTGCACAGCCGTCTCGGTGTCAGTTTGTGGTGGAACAGTGGGGAAAAAAAGACTGTAAAAAGCAGCGAGGGAGTTGGAACTAGATGTAAAAAAGCAGGTAGGGTGTTGGAACCGGATGCTCTTTAAGGTTTCTTTCAAGCCAAACTATTGTATGTGTCAGTTGGATTGGATATAAGAAACAGCAACACTATTTGCAATCCTGAAGTAAAAGAAAAGCATTGGGAGTTTGAGTTTCTTTGGGAAATGAGAGATCAATATCATGGGGGATGTCTGTTCCATGCAAACACGTGCACTGGAATGCACACTTTTGCTGAAATCCCATTTCTTCCTGTCGTGTTTCAGTGGAATAAAGACCCCAAGACTTGTAAATGCCAAGTCCTGTCGGACATCATGGACCATTTCAGCGAGATCTGTAGCTTAGCTGAAGTTTTCCCTATCATATATGGAATGACTGCATCAGAAATCTGAACTGGTGATCGTCAGAGACAGAGCTGTGTGGGTATCATTAGCAAAAAGCTGTTCTCTGTAATGGTGAATTATCTTGAATGAGCCAAAAATTAAGAGATTCTGAGCCTTTGATGTAATTTATTTTCCCCCTTCTGAGGACAACATTTCTCCCCTCTAGGCTGTTTTAACATTCTCTTTTGAATAAATATGACAAATAGAAAAATAAAAATATAGGAACAAACTATGTAAACACAAGCCCTGAGGTATTTCAAGCAGACAGTGTAATTTCTATACCTGACATGCAATCTAAAGGTGCCAGTAAGAAAATTTACTTTATGGCTCTGTAAATATTTCCTATCTTTCTTTCCTGCCTTACACCCGCAAGAAAGGGTGAGAGGTTGAGGTAAGAGCCCCGTGGAAGCTGTGATAGTCACAGAAGCAGAAACGGAGGATATTAAAGTGCTGTGTGTCCTTCCCTGACTGTTCTCACTCTTCGGTTGACTTCCACAGCCCACTGAGATTCTACAGAGTAGCTGACAAGGCTGCTGCTTTTCTGGAAATGGGCTCCACTCCTGCACCAGCAGATATTCCATAGAGAGTCTTGCAGGATAAAGGGACTTCTGACTAAAGATTTTAGCAGCCTCTTTGACTCACAGACCTATTTATGTGTGTCTCAGGCTATCTTTGGAAGCCTAAGTGTCCTTTGCACTGCAATTTCTCCCAAATGACTGTGTTATCTTGCCAGCTTCCCACCTCTTTCCCCCTCCTCTTTTAGCCTGAATCTCCTTGGACATGTTTCCTCCCCCAGAGCTTTCTGCATTTGCATGAAGGGTCCAGTCCTAAAAAAAAGAATCCAGTCTCTGCATGACAGTGAAGTCAGTGGGTCTGCTCATGTGGATTAAAGTTTGCTGGAGCAGGCCCTTAGGCATTACAGTTTTTTAAATAAAGTCCATTTTTATTAGTTCTACTCTGTTAAGTCTTTGGAAAGAACAGTTACAAAGTGGATCATAGGTCTTGCTTTTGAAAGTGGCGTTTGTTCCTCTGCTAATTGTTGGCATCCGGGCTCAATACAGAAGAGTTTCAAGCCCTGTGTACGTACAGGTGCGTGCATGCTCCGGCACAGCGGGACTCTGGAGGAACTTGCCCTCTCGTGTGGATGCACAACCTGTTGCATCAGCACATATTTCCCTAAACAAGGTACCACACTGCAGGCACCTGCTCATGGGCACACGCTTGTAAGGAGATGCGTGTGCTTACACACTGTCTATAGATGTGTAAACTTTTAACCGCACATATACAAACATTAAAAATCAAATTAGTCTTAGATGCACCTTTGCTTTTCTCATTAAAAAGGACATTTTAAAACCCCTTTTTGTTCACTTTGGCTCACCTAGTGGGATATTTTCCTCTCAGTATGTTAAAACACTAATTAAATTGCATTACAATTATTAAATTGGGTAGAAGAGCACTTCTTGTAAAGCTTAGTCTGGAAATCCTGGGCCACAGTTGTGCATTGACCGTTTTAGATCATGTCTCTCGTGTTACGGATCACACAGCACAGAACCATGCTGAATATCATGCCAAAGATCTAGAAGAGAAGGGATGCAATTTAGAGATCCACATACAAAACAGTTGCCAAGCAGTCTGCCTATCAGAGCAATGTGAAGATTCTTGTGGCAGTTGCGACTGCTTCCACCTACAGACCCCAAGATATCAGATAATTGACATAACAGAGATTTCGCTCAAAGCTGCTACTTGATCTGCTCAGACGGGCTTCACAGGTCTTTGTTCTATGCGTTAAGGCCAGCGTAACAGCCCCAAACGTTTATATTATTAACAAAAACTTTACTGACATCAGCAACCGTGACTGCACCAAAAGGCTCTCTGTTTTGGAATGCTTCTATATGGGATACTCTATGCACATCTGAATTATAGCAGAGGAGCATTCCGGAACAGCTGCGTCTCCAGAATTAGTGCTGAGCAGTGCAGTGTACAGAGAAAGCTTAGCTCTTAACAGTTACTACTCAAGATCAAGACTGTACGTTACATATAAACCTTATTCATTTTGGGGAACGAGTGAACTGGAGGGAATGTTAGAGGCAGAGAACAGTGGCCAGGGTCTCCAGAGGTCTCCTCTTTTCCGCAGGCTGGTTCCCCAGAGCAGTTAGCAGCGACCTCCTGAGGCTTTGCTGCTGATATTGGAGAGGAGTTCATATTTGACTTCATATCCCCTCCGCACACGTCTCCCGTGGGAAGGGGAGAGCTGACCAGTCACACCCCAGGAAGGGTCAGAAACAACCACAAATGCACAGCTGTATTCCTGCTGCTAAGGAAGGTATAATTTTATAACTTCTGCTCTCTTGACACGGGAAGCCGTAGAAGAGATGTCCCTATTCATAGCATATCCTTGTTGAGCAGGGAGGTTATTGGAACTCTGTGCCGCCTGCGTTGCTTTGTATTGAGGACACTTTCATAATTGTTTAATCTTCTGTTACATACATGAACTCTTTTTATCTGCTTTGAAGTGTCCACAATAAGTCCATGAACTTGCTGTTCAGAGCAGCTAGAGGTGTATTTTGTTACTAATATTCCGACTCTTCATGCTGGTTTCAGAGCCTGAAGGAAGTCATGGCACAGATATGCTGGAAAATGCTACCTTAAAGCCTGTGTGGTACTGTGCGCTCTCCTGCCACATCCTGGCAGCAGGGTGACATCTATTGGTCACAGCTCTGGCATGTGGAGCAGACCTTGGGGATACAACTGAACACTTGCGAGGAGGAGGAGGACTGTGAGGGCTACTTTGATGACACGGTTCAGTGAAGCAGCTCCCTCTAACTTGGTGCTGCACGTTTAGGAAAGAAATGCTGTTCTGAAAACTATGCAGTTTGAATCCCTTAACAGAGGGATCACTGGATCTGTGACCTAGAAAAGCTGTTTATAAACCATCCTTCTCGTTGAACCAGTGCTACAGCCAGCATTTACCTGCAGAGCTCTGCCTATACAAAGGGTAGGTGCTCTCTGTTCCTTAGGAAATCCAAGGAATGGATTCTTGAAAGGCCTAAAGCATCAGTCTGCAGTTGCTCTGGAATAGGTGAAATGCTGCTACAGCCTTTTACTTTTTAGTGTGGTTCATGTGCGCTCTGCTTTCCCACTGTTACAGCAAAATGAGATGGCCATTAGCTACTTTGGACCCTGTCTAAGGATACAAAATGAACTGGTAAAATGAAGTCATGCAAGCCTTCTTGTGCCATTGAGGGCAATTCCCACTGAGAGGGCACACTGAAGTTTATAAGACTAGCTGCATTTCTAGTAGTCTCACCTGTTGCTGCAAAACACCTTCTACAAAGCTTTGAGTAAGGGACAGGGTACTGTGCTCAAATATAGATTTGGGGGTGAGAACGTGGATTTACTCACTGTGGTGCCAGCAATTGCAATTCCAACAATTCCGACTAAATGCAGATAAGCATCAATTACATTCTGGATTTCAACCAGGCAGTTCTATTAAAAACAAAATTGGAAGATTTTTTTTTTTAGTCCTAGAAGAATATGCTCCAAGCATCTCCATCAGCTGTTCCCACTAAACAACTGATAAACATGAAGTATGTTATCACAGTCGCTGTCCTAATTCTTGCTTCTATGCCTTGTGTTTTGTTGGATAATTTTCACGGCATATTCCCTTTTCTGGTGAGACATCTGTACCTCTTGCCTGTACAGGCTGGCACATACAAGTCAGACTGTTACAAGCGGTTTTCCCTAAATTGAAAACTCTTTACGTGATAGGCCATGCTAAACCTGGAAGTTTGGCCCTTCAGATTGAGGTTGTTACTCTCAAGCAGATCAGAGAAACAAATAATAATGTCTTTCTCAACACCAACAAAGTGCCTTGAGAGGAGTCTCTGCCCATCAGGGCAGGCACTTGCCAAAGCTCAGTCCTCACGGAGCTTTTATTTTAGGATTCTCTTCTGCTTCGTCCTTACCACTGTTCTTTTCAGATGAGGCAATATGTCTCAGCTACCATGGGATGCTACCAGCAGGCTGCAGAAATGAGGGCTGATGTTCAATCTGACCTCCAATTTATTCCTGCCTCCACTCTGCTCCGTTTCATAGGGAATTTCATGCTGAAATTTGCAAGGTAAAAAGGAAGTTCTTCCTCTCTTTTACTTATAGAATGTCTCAAATGTCACTAAACAATTGACATGAAAAAGTGATTAGAACAGCCAGAAGGGAGGACACTTGCCTTTGGCATCTGGATATTCTCTGGACAGGGTAATCCCACTTGTTGTTCTATAGTATCTTTACCACAGCACTGGAGCTAAATGGAAGAGAGAGATGAAGAATCAAAGAAGGGGAAACTACAGACATGTTTCATACTGAAAGTGAGAAAATAAATAACTAAAAGAGAAATAATGCAGATCCAGTTATAAATTTATTCCCTATAATAACTGCTACCTCTGGTAGAGTTCCAACCTGTGTGGGCTCAAATTCTCAAAAATCAGTTTCAGTTGTCTGAAGCCATAGCAAAAAAAAGTGGATTTTGAAAAAGCAAATCCCTGGCTTACAAGGAAACAGGAGTTGTTTAAGGAAGAGAGCAGAAAGTTCAAATAGCACATACAGAATTATGGGCAATGCACAAAACCTACAGCAGAGAATGCTGGAATCTTTATTTTTAACAAAACATAGTGTTGAGTTTGGAGACGATAATAAATCAATGTTTCGGAGGGTTTGTTTTTCCTGTTTGCCTATCTCCCACAAAATGCTTGGAATTCCTCTTTGGGTCAGAAATAACAGCTATGGGAGAAGGACAAAAGGGTCTGAGGTTGTGAAATGCTTGTTCTAAAGAACGTGGGAATGCTCTAAGTAGCAACAGAGCTGGGCTTGATCTCTGTGGGAGGCAGTGTAGATAAAGGATGGACTCAAATAGGGTTCAGGAAGCCACAGGTTCTGATTCCAATTCAGACACTAGCTTTTTGGGTGGCCTGAACCAAGTCACACGTGCTTGGCTCTTTTTGTTCTTGGTTCTGTCAGTGACAGGATCTGCCACACTGTAGGTCCTAGGACATGGGCTGCAGTTTTTTCTCTGACCTTTCTACCTCTCTGTATCTGTGAGTATTTGTTCTTGAATTTTAATATCCGGAAAGGCCATAGAAGTCATATCTTCTGCAGAGCAAAGAGCAGAAACATCAGCTGACCTTTAAAATCCTGTCCATTCTCATTTCAAAGGTAGGGATCACTTGGGATCTGAAACCCAGAATTCTGGAACCCGCATCGTCAGCCTCTGGCTCTGAGTAACACTTGGTTCTGTTCTCTCATCCCTCAGTGGGAGGCATTCTGAATTTTAAAGGATAACGTGACAGTAGAGTAGTAGCGCAAGGTATTAAAGCTCAGGAGGACTACTCACAGCCAAGTGGTAGCGATAGATAGTCCCATTGACTTTTCCTCCTGGGTTTTTCATATAGTCATCGTAAGTGTCTTCATAGATTTTCTGAGCTTCCTGTATTGCCTGCAGAAATCAGACTTTCCAAGTGAGTGGCACATAAGTCTTACCCCCAGTCCGGTGCAGACCTCCAGCTTGTGTTGTCACCCTCTAAAGCAGAAAATTATGCCTTGTAAACTGAAGTACTGTGACTGGAAAGACGGGAGGTGGGGTGGCCTGATGTCATTCAGAGGGACACTGCGTGGGTCAGACTGTGCGTACGCTATGTTCTGCGCTTTGGTTAGACCCTGTTAGTTGGAGAAGTTCAGTGCTTGAATTTGTTTGCCCTCTTCCCAAGCATTACCCTCTTATAATATAGTTCTACTTGATGTTCCTTGTGGATGTAAGGTTGAACCGTACCTCCCGATTTTCTTTAACAGAGGGAGGCAAAAACTGACCCCTTTTGGCTTGTGATAACACAAGCTCTCACTGACTCCAGATCAGAATGTCAGAGTCTTCCTGGGAGAAGTCTCCTGGAAGTTTTCCTATGCAAAAACCAGGCTGTAGGTCAGTCGGCACTGGGATCCGTAACTGCCTCACTATTACATTTCAAGTGGCTTGCTACTTACCACTTTCTTGCCTATAAAGGCAAATACTCCAGCAGTGATCTCAGCTGCAAATATCACCAACAAGCAAGCAAAGAACTGTAGAGGAAGAAGAGATTCTTATATTAATATATCTTGCACAAGTGTGCTTCACGTGGACTGCCAGTCAGCCCCTCACCCTTGCCCAGGCCTCAACAGCCCACACAAGGCTGGTAAAGCAGAGTCCATAGTGAGGGTGTGATACGGAAACAAAAGTGGAAATGGCAAAGATGTGGCTTAGATGGTTGCTTCAGAAAAGGCAGGAGGTGATTCCCAGAAATACATCACGAGACATGCAATGGAACTCCTTCGTGTATGGAAGCTCTGCAATAACTACAAGTGCCAGATTACCCAGTGAAAGGACATAAGAGACTTCAGGTCTTGGACAGCAAACACCTTTCCACTAATAACACAAAACATATGCTTTTGAATGATTTTCCTGCACAGTCCAGCCCCTTAAAACTTTTTTTACTTACTGTTCCAAGCAAGCACTGGGACTCCCGCGCTGCTCCACAGCACCCAAAAAATCCAACTGTGCTCATGAGAGCTCCTGCTCCCACCAGTACGTACAGTCCTATGAAATATAAGAATCGGACAAGAATTAAGCGTTTCTCTTCCCAAAGTCCATTTGTCAAAACCACACATTTGTACGTCACACTGATCTCTGGTTCTCACAATGAACACGTTACACAAAAAGTTGCTCTTGCCACAGGAGACCAACAATTCCTTCAGAATTCTTGGAGAACCTCCTGAAGGCAAACAAGCAGACTGCCGCCTCCCAAGTTTCTTGTCCCAAGGGCAGCTCAGTTCAGGAGGAACATTTGCCATACCATCCAGAACCACCTTGGAATGCTTCGGTGAGGAAAGAAAGGCAAAAAAGATTTCCAGCATTGCTAGAGGGCTCATTTCTGTGAAACCTGGGGCTGTAACTGCTATGTAGGAGTGGAACTTAAAAAGCTCCCTGGCAGCTATGCGCTATCAGTTGCCTGGCAGTACATAAAAAACCGGCATTTGAAGATCTTCAGGAAAGGTACGGGCACTACAGTGTGATGTTCCTCTGAAATCAGTGCTTTGGCTGTAGAAAAAGCTGATTGCTGTTGGAAAGAAGAGGATGGTTGGGAGTTAGAAATGAAGCAATGAATTTGCACTCTGGGAATATAATGAGTGGGAAGAACCGGCACAAGGAGTTAGCTGTGTGTAGACAAATGTAATGACATAAAGGAAGAACAGCAACCATCAAGACTAAACACAGGAGAGGACAATGAAGCAATCTTTGGGTGAGACTGCCAGCGAAGACGAGGCCTGAGAGAAGTACAGAACGTGGCAGGTGTCAATATACACAGTTCAGGATCTAGAACCCTAGCTATATTCGGAGCTTGACAGGACAAAAACTGTAGAGAAACTGCTAGAAATAACTCTCATTCAACGAGACTCTTCGTATGGGCTTTGTCTAGGACAAAAGGAAGCCAGGAGACAGAATTTTTCTTTCCTCACTTGTAAACTTACAGGCAATACACCCATTCACGTGTGGCATCAGTTCCCATCAGACTGCAACAATCCTGTTTGTGCCCTGTCTCCGAGTTCCATGTCGTGTATCCAAGTACAACAGGCTCAGTGCAGTGCCTTGAAATTATAATCTTTGTCTAGCGGACAATGTGGAGGATGCACAGCATTCTGACATGTCAGAAAAAACCAGTTTTGCTTCCCTCATGCTGTTAAGAGATGACAGTGAAGCTCTGCCTGTGTGCACTAGAGGGCACGGTGAGACTTGCTCCCAGCTATGACTGCCCAGACTTTCCATGGGAACATTTAGTATTCTCATTGTAAACATTATTTTTAAATCTAACTGAAATCTTCGGAGGTAACAGAGCTGCTTGTCAGTGTTTGTTGTCAGCAGGCTTTGTGTGACCTAGACTAGAGAGTCCCACCAATGACAGTTTGCAGTGATTGCTAGGAAAAAGGAGCAAACAATCAGTCAATACACGAGTGCGGAGCATCTGCATAGGAGAAGGCAAACTCCTGCCTGCTGCCCATTCATCGGCGCATCCCTGCCCAGTCACTGTATATCGGCCAGATACCTATCGCAGCTATTGTGATCCTTCTCCCCTCCATCCTTCTTGCCCTGGTCTCTTTCTTGTGCCAAGGACTGCTGCTAAGGATCACATTCTGGGGAATAGCAATAAACCAATTATAATTCATTTGGTTTTGTCAGGTCTGTGATGCCAGAGATGCGGGAATCGCTGCCGACTGTGCTGGCAGCTCATATCTGTATTTGTATGTTGTTAATATTCAGCATCTCGTGAATTACTAGGACTGAGCATTCTTCAACCTAATCCTCGTACACATATTCACACCACGGTGGTGTTTACTGAGGGAGGGACGTACAAAGATTTGTACAAAGAAAGGTCAGCTCCTTGTGGAAGGCAAATTGGAAAAGACAAAACTGCTCTCAGGTGCAGAACCTGCTGTTCAGTTGCTGAGCACCAAACCTGCCATTTTCAGAGATCACCATGGGAACAAGGGGAGCATAATTACAGACACGTTTCCTGCCTGCCTCTCCTGCCTCCCATCCCGGTTATTACGAATCTAGCTGCTGAGCAGAGGAACTTTTTGATTAAGACGACTGGAAAGAAGTCTTCCCGTTTCTTTCTGTTGCTTCCATCAAGCAAAGACAAAGCTCTCTGAGGCTGAGACCACTTTCAGGAGTTTGGATTTGCTTCTGTCTGAGAAACAGCCTGAACATTTCACTCGCATGACTCACAGCTAAACCGCTACCTCAGTCAGAACTTCCCTTTTAAGGCGGTTACAGGAAGAACCCTCATCACTCGCTAAACAAAGTGGGTCTTGCTGCGTGTCTGGCCCCACAGCTGAGCCAGCCAAGAGGTTAAAACCACCTTCTTCCATCTTCTGCGCAGGAGAGGTCATTCCACATATTGTCCTTTCTTAGCTTGGACTTGGAGAAGCTGGTACTTGGAGAGCTATGTCTAGGTGGAAATAATGATGACACTTAAAACTTCCACAAAACTAAAAGTGTTTTTATTCACCTGCTATATATACATACTTAATCTTTGACACAGGAATGAGACACGAAAAAAAAATTCAGAGGAACCAGGTTCTTTGGCAGCTTGCACTGTCTCCTCGCACCCAGATCCGGGTGTGCTCAGCTGGAAGATAGTTTCCAAGAAGGTTTGCAAACCAATAGATTCAGAAACGTCTTAGATGGGATAAGAATATAAGGCAGGGAGCTAGTATTTCTATTCCTAGTGGGCTATAGGCAGAAATGTAAGCACAGTCATCTCAAATTCTTGATAGGAACAGACCTAAAGTGAAAAGTGAGACTCTCCATGAAGGAAAGAAAAATAGGTGGCGGTGTATGGTACTCCTTGGAATCACAGCCTTACCTAGAGGCATCACACACTGACAGTCATCGAGTTAGTCCAGTTAGGATCAGCAAAGCAGACAAATCCAGAAATTTGGTGGTGTTAATGTCATACATTGCTATGCAATAATATCGTGTCAGAAGTTACTACGCTTTGCTAAAGCCCATTCCTTTTGAAAACGCAATGGAAAGCAAAGCCTTAATGAGGCTCTAAGTGTAAGCGCCTCCATTGTAAAATACAAAGCCTTGGCACGGCCTCCAGTTTGGCATCTAACGCACAGTAGAGGGGGAAAAAAAGGACCTCTTAGTGTATGGTGACAGAACGGAACGTGTTTGATATATTCAGGTTTGGGAGTGGTGAGTGTCTTTGTTTTGTTTTACTAATACACCCACCCAAACGCACAGATTTGTATAAGCCTTTAAGAGAAACTAACACATCTACTTTTAGCAGTAATTTCCCTTCTGGCTCAAAATCAGAGGGTGTGAAAGGGGGCAAACCCACACTGCAGTCATTGTTTCATTTTGCAAAGAACAAATTTGGAAAGCGGTAAAGCAGCAGCTTTTCCATGTACTTGTTTTTTTTTTTTGGTTCAGCCCATGGGAAAAATCACTATTTCCTGAAAGGAAAATGTCTAATGGGGGTATTCCCAGTGAATATTCCAACAGGAGGGATTCCCATTTTCTAGCAGACTCTGCTTTGCAATTACAAGGGGAATTAAATGTTACCTGGGCATCTCTGAGCAACCTATGGCTCCCAATAGTGAAGAATGGCAAATCTGCCACTCGGTAGAGATCTCTAGATTGGCGTCTAAGTTCATGGCACAGAGTTCTTCCGTAAGATCCTCTTTCCTCTGCATAGGAGCATATTTACCCTCCTGGGGCCATACCTGGAGACAGCGGATCTGCATGTGTGAAGATGTCCTCAAGAAGGATAAAGGGTTTTCTGTGTGTCATTTCTGGATGAGCAAAACCTTTGTGATTAGCAGTGAGTACAGAAGGCAGAAGAGAGGGATGGAATTTTTTAGCTGCTGATTGCAGTGTCTTTATGTGTATCAAGAACGAGGGCCCCAATTTTAGAAAAATATGTGGAATCTGAAAGGAAATCTGCTCTCTCTTCCTTAGAGCGCTTAAAAAACGCTGTCAAGGTAACATGCAAATCTGTATATAACTAATCTGAAAGGAAATGTCACCAGTGTTTTAGTCTCTCATATGGCAGTTGGACAGAGTAAGAACTGTCCTCAGAGTTGCTTGATGCTCCCACTGCAAAGAATTACGCACAGGCAGAAGTGTGTCCTACCAGTGTGTTCTGAACAGAAAGGAAACATTACAACACAGTCCAGGTAGGAACCTACCTAGGAAACACTAAACCCATTCTTATTTCAGACCTCACATGAACTGTCGCCACCTGACCACCAGGAGATATGCTCTGCTGGCTACCATGCTGGTAGAAATCGAAGTTCAGAGTCAGGGTAGAACCCACGCCAAGAGCTGGAGTGGTTTTGGGGTTTTTTCCCCCAAAAATCTTACTGATAGCTTTGAGATACAAATCCCTGCTTAGAGCCTCCTGCAAAGAGCACGAGGAGACAAGCGTACACTGTCTGCCTGGCTTCACTTCACATGAGTTTCTTGTTTACCCGGCTGCTATGGGCACTTTCCATTTTAAATAATTCTACTTTTTTTGGGCTGAGTAACTGACACTGCACCAACCACCAACTGTTCATACTCCACCAAGAGAACCAGCAGTTCTGTTCTTGGTGTGAGGGATCCAGCAGTGGTAATGATGGGAGTCCTAGAACCCACGCATGACTGAAAGGGATTTTCCTAAGGTTGTATGTGCGTTGGAGCCTGGGAGGCAGATCTTCTTCTCCACAAGACTGAGGCTCTTGAGCCCTCAGCAGAGCACAAAGGAACCTGTAGTGCAAATGCACTGCTGGAAAAGATGAGAAAAACACGAAGGCGTTGGAGATAATGAGCCAGACAGGGAGACTTGTGTGTTGCATCTGGTGGCAAAGTCAGTTTGTGAAACAGGCTTGTTACTTGAGATTACCATTTTTATGTTAATGCATTTTTTAGTATATCTATGAAATACATATACAAAACTAGAGAAGAGAAGCAGAGTCCTCTGCAGGAAGATTAATTTCTTAATTTGAGCATAATGCACAAACATACTTGCATGTCTTGTATGAATTCAACAGGCATATTATGGTTCATCTTCCTAGAACCGCAAAAGCATTACAGATACCAGCCAGTTTGTGGGCTTCTGCTGATGCTCAAATCCTGAATGTCAATTTAAAAGCAACCTCACTGCAATGTAACATCCCAATCCACTGCCTCCCTCTCCCCAAGGAATATCAGCACTTGTTATATATCTTGCTCGCATGTACCTTACAGCAGTAAATAATGATGTCCCAGATTCCCATAAGGCAAAGTGTGTCAGCTGTTACCTTCTCAGCAATCTCCAGTGTCTCTGGCAAGATCTGCTTCACACTATCCCTGCCTTCTCTGAAATCAGGTGTAATCTGCATACCTGTATTGGGTGGATATGTACTATTGCAGCTGAACTTCACAGAATCCTGTGGCAATGGATTCTACAATTTAATGATGTGTGAAAAGCTTCCTTCTATGGAAGTTGTTCATAGTGCATAGTATGACAATAATCTTATCAAGCTTTGGTACTTTTTTCTATTTTTATTGCATCCTTTTTGATCAGAACCACATAAGCGATCAAGACACTGAGTGCACTGGAAATTTTCACAATCGTATTCAGATTTTTCAGCTGGATTCTTCTTTTCTTTCATAATAATTCCTGACGTTTATATGCTATTTTGACTGCCGCTGAGCAAGGTGCTTTTGTCAAAAGCAACTCATTCTGAGATCACGTTCCTGTGTGGTGGTAGCTAATTCAAAGTCTGACAGTGTTTATACTGCTTAGATTTATCTGTTACCACTCCTGTCACTTTGCTTTACTGGTACTGCATTTCATCTGCCTTTTTAGTACTCGGTCATTTGGTATTCTGAAATCCTCTCGCATTCTCGGCAGTCCTCGCTGGAGTAGGAATAACCCTGTGTGTGTGTGTGTATACATTTCTGTGCAGATATTGGCAACGATTACACATTTCTAAAGCTTAGATGCACGGGCTCCAAGCCACCCAAACCAGAAAACAGGATGGCTGCGATACGTTCGCAGAACTCTACAACCCTCACAGCAGCAAACGCTGGGATTCTGCAGGCAGCTCTTTACCCACCGCAGTGCAGACGAAGCGCTGGAGCAAAGCAAGCCAGCTCCATCAAACCCTCTGTGGCTGCTTTTGAAGGGACACTCTCCAGAAAGGGAGCAAAAGGCTTTTTTTTATTGCTGTTTAAATTTTTGCAGTGGACAAAATGCTTGGGCAGGCTGACCCGAATCAGACAGAGCGGACGCTGTGTGCTGCTCCAAGCACGGCACTGATCGTTCAGCAGACACAGCAGCAACGGGGCGGCTTGTGGTGCCCAGAGGAGGGAGAAGAGGGTGCCTCAAAGAAGGAAATGGTCTAACTGTTAGCTCAGCTGTTGCTGCTGCGTGGAACCGTCCGGCTTTAAGACAGCTACACACACAGAGAGCAGGGTGGGAGAAAGGTTTACCTGGGAGGACAGTTTAACAGGTCGAAAGCATGAAGTGCATTAACATGCTTAAGTGATTAATTGGGGGGGGGGGGGGGAAAAAGCCTCCTGAATCTCAGCCTCTTGCAATGAACCTTAAAGGTTCATAAAACAATGAACCTTAGCTAGATGGACAGATTGTTCCATTAGGCTTAATGAGCTTGTTTTGCCAAAATTCTCACTTGTGGTGGCTTTGCCTGTACTCTGCCGGGCGGGACACTGATTCTTAGGAACTGATGGCTAGATATTCTGAGCCAGCACAGAGAGTGAGGACTTCTGAACAACCTTAATTTTGAGTAATGTGCTTTTTGAAGGGTGGTAATGGTGGTGTCATATTTTTTAAGCAGATCTCCAGTGCAACAGCTTTTATTTTCCACTCAGGGCCACTGTCAGCCTTTTCTAAACCACTCTTCCTCCACTGCAAAAGAGACTCGCACACAAGATGACAGGAAGGAAGACAAGCTCATTCCTTAAAAGCACGGACTAAAAGCCTCTCTTTCCCACATGACAGCAGGACCATTTGATGCTCTTCCTGTGGTATTGCATCTTTACACAGAGGCTACTTCACCAATAGCTCTCATTTTAAAGGCTGATAGTGTTTCATAGAATCACCAGGTTGGAAAGGACCCACTGGATCATGGAGTCCAACTATTCCTAACACTCCCTTAAACCATGTCCCTAAGCACTTCAGAAGCTTTGAGGTGCTATGGGTTTTGTAGAGAAAATACTGTTGACTAAGGGTATAGTGACTCCAAAATACGTGAATAGAACTACAACAAAATGAGGCATAGAAGCAGAGAATTACAGTTTACAGGGATTTAACTGCTGGCCAACTCCTGTTTGTATGGGCACCCTCTACTACGGAGAAAAACTACTAATATCCTTCAACTCCAGACATGACTTCATATCCTAAGGTATGCGCCATCTAACTGTACCTTTCAAAGCCAGAATGATCACTCATATTCTCACAGACCCCAAGAAAGAGCCACAGCCACCCTGGTTTGATCCTGATGAACAGCCTGGAACACAGACTGGATTGTGGAACAGGAGCAGAGAATGTGACATAGCAGACAGCCAATGAACTCTGACTGTGCAGGAGAAGCAATGCTTCAGTGCTGCCAGTTACAAGGAAGAATCATCCACATGGATTCATTCACATTCACTGGGGTTTGTTACCATTCTTGTTGAGTACGTACATTTAATTTTTACTGCTACTGGCAGTATTGTGACCCTCTGCACTTCATTTATTAGGGATACAGAGAGTTTGTCCTTTGTGTTACCCAAGGAACCAGAACAGACTTTCCTCTCCTTCCACCGAAAGCAAAGAGGAGAGAATAGGTGTCTTGAACTGACCCTTAACAATTCTCTGTGCTAGCTTATACTTCATAGATCCTCAGCTTGCACTCAGCAGGCACTTTGTCTTCACTTTGGTGCTTTGGAACTTGGGTTCACACAAGCATCTCTCTTTCCCTTCTGACTGCCCTGCTGTAACTTTCCTGCCCAGTAAAAAACCTTGCCAGAGTCTTGGTATAGGAGTCTCAAGAAGGACGAGCGATCCAAGGGAATTCCCTTTACTCTACAGATCTTTTCTCCGTTTGGTCATACAGTGTCACAGACAATGCAGATAAAAGAGGTAACTGCCCAGGTATTGACCTTTGCTGATCTTGTTCTTTAAATGTCCTTTTTTCTTTCTCTATGGTAAGCTGAGAGAGGAATATTTGAACTCTACCAGAGCAAACAGCCACGGAACAGGAAAGCTACGGTTCTGCTTCACCACTCGAAGCACAGGCACATGAAAATGCAATATAAGATGCTGTTACTGCCACTGCAGTGGGAACTCCAAAAGCTGGGGAGCTGCAGAGAGAAGATGTCCAATTTTAGGAGGCTGCTCTTGTGTAAGATACATCTGGTAAAGTGGATGGAGAACTGTATGGGTCAAAGAATTCCAATTTCTGTCTTTCACATTGTAGGTTAAAAACCTGCAAGCTGCAGTGGGGAATATGGATCACTGAACACAAAACCACAAGCAACAGAAAACTAAGAACACAGATGTGCTTGACCTCAGCACTGCTGCCTGTAAGTTGTTTGCAAACCAACAAAAACAGTTCAGTGGCTGGAAAAGATGAACAGGACAGGTTGCCAAGTCATGGCCCAAACTGTTCCAGGGGGGCAGAAAAGACAGCTAGACTGCTGGTAAAGGACAGGGCTATTTAAGGAGACTCACTCTGGCCTAATGGAAAATGCAAGGATATAATTATCAATTATTTTAAAACAACATTTCAGATCCAGGAAAAAAAGCATCACAAGGAAGCACAGGAGAAAAGTTGGTTAGATTCAGCTGGCAGCTCAATCCAGGTACAAAAAAGAGCAGAATGTGCTGCTCTTTAAAGCAAGAAAATGAGATGTTTTCCACAAGATGGTGATTCTGGGCAGTGCTTCACCCTTCACCTTCAGCAAACTGAATGCAGCTACACTGTTGTTCCAAGCACTGACACAAAGTTGATCTGATCGCAAGGGCTTGGATTATCACAAGGCAGCCACAAAAGCGGTCAGTGGAACAGAGCTAAAGAAGTTATTTTTAAATATACGGCCATATGTTTATATCTCCTCATAATAAGGATCTGCTTTCTCTTCCATCCCTCTGGGCAGCTGCTCCTTGAGTGTTGCACAGCGTTCCATATTAAGAATTCCTATGCAAAATTCTGGCTGTCACCCAGGATGTGTGTTGCTGAGCAAACACGCAGAGCCTGACAAACAGTACTGCCAGGGTCTCAGTGAGAAGGGCCCCATGCACAGCTGTCACAGGGGACTAGAGCCGAAATCTCCTAGAGAGATAAAGCTCTTGAGTGTGACCATCAAGTGCAGCCTTGCCTGCTGAAAAAAACACTGTTTCTGGACTTATCACCATCCTTTTACCCCTGCCCTAGTCACAGCTTGTTAACAGCCTGAGGCTTCTGCATGGCTGCCCCATCAGATGCTCAGCAGTCAAAACAGCATTTAACATGATCTGCAATGAGGGAGGGCAGCAGAAAACTTTAACAGGTACGCTCTGTTCAAAGCACAATGCCTATTACAAAAAAAAAGGGCGAAATCTTTGCTTTAGAATTCAGCCAAAAGTGCAAGGTTAAAAGAATTCTCAACATCTTTATGTCCTGTTCCTTAGCGCTTCCTCTGCTGGCAGTTAGATATTACAGCATACAGCTCTATAAATACTTGTTACAGCCCAGTAGTGTAATGTCACAGTATATGTTGAAACTTTTACAGGGAGGTTTGCCAGGACTTCCCCAAATTAACAACTCTGAACAGCTTTTTGTCATTCTAATCAGGACCGAAGCAGATTAAATCTTCTAGAGTTTTAAATACACGTGTGCCAAAGAATGTCTTGTTTACACAGTGTTACAGCCTGTAACAGCCTGCAAAGCTGTGAAATGACTGTGGTGCTTATGTATAACTTTCTGGCTTCTAACAAACCAATGGTACTGGGTTTTGAAGGCCATAACATCCTTCTCTCTTGCTGAATCTCCTGGGTCAAATGCAAGTGGATGAGGCAGGGAAGAGTTCCAAGGTTCAGCACAGGAAATTCAGCAGGTGTAAACTGGATCTGGAAATGAAGTTGTTGATCTAATATGCTGCTGACCTAGCAGCTCAAATGTAAGAGAAAAAGTAAATCATACTTCCTGGCTGTCTTTATCAGTAGAGAGGCTACCGGGTACTTTATAGCAGCCCTCAGGTCCCAATCAAATTTTCATCTGAATGGTTTTGTTCAGCCTCATAAATGTCCACAGAAACTTTGTTGGATGTAACATTCTACTCATCTATTCCCACAGTCCTGTGCAGTCGGTTCTGTGCCTCTTGCCTGGCTGCATACGTTACAGACGCTTGGGGTTAGGACCGTGGTGTATCAGAGTCAAGGTCTGCACTAGGAGAATCAGAGTATTTAAGGTAAGGGCACAGTCCAGGCAATATTCCTGTGACAGGTAACTGACTGCTACAGGACATCTCGGCTCAGCTTCCATTCCTGGCCACCCTGTCTGAGTGGCTTGATGGATGAGGGAGGACTCAGGATTCATTTGCACTTGGCATTTGTAGGTGGCAAAAATGTTTGCGCCAACTGGATTTTATTGAGTCCATCTCCAGGGGTCCTGTATTAAAACAAAGCCATCTGACTCCTCTGATGTAAAGGTATGTTACAGTTGCCAGTGGATAGGGAAGTGCAGCTGCTGGCAGCCCTTGATAGCTGCTGTTTAAGGATGTCTATAGATCTGTAACACGGGTGGCGTTTCCAGTAAAACTCACCTGGAAATCCTGGGGAGAAAAAATTTATCTTAAATGCCTAAAATTAGAAGTGACCGATCCCAGTTCTGTAGGCTTGGGGAACGAATCGATTCCTACCTAGGCTGGACAAATGGTTCTTGAGATAATCGACATGTGTAGTTCTACTTCTCAGCTGTGGAAGGATTTGCTCTGATCCGCAAAGTCACACTGAGGGCCTCTGTGTGCAGACACAGGGAGAACTGGTGAGCGAGAGCGTTACTGCTGCACCAGTGTTAGCGACACTTGCAGCAACGCTTGCTTTGTTGGCTGGCAGCTGTGCGGAAAACTCGGGAAGGATGTATTGATGAGCCCCATCTTCCAGGAGTCTCTGACCCATCTTAGCTTGTATTCTGACAGTGTTAGCACAATTCACTTAAGGTATCTGAGTACTGGATAAAATCTAAGAGAGGAGTTCAGTTAGGCCTAAGGAAGTTGGTGCCAAGCAGAGAAAGGATGAAAGCCATCATGCACGTGACACACAGCTCCAGAATGTCCACTTTTGTGTAGTTCAGCCTAGGAAATGTTGGCCTTCCTATAATTCAGTGCATAAGGTGTATCACATGCTGCAGGATGAAAACCGGGACTAAAGGCTGTGATCATCGCAGGCTCTTCCACTTACCCATGAAGAAATACTCTGGAGACTTCTTGTCTGAAGCAAAGTCTGCCATAACCCCACCGAAACGCAGCCATAGACCAAAGGCAATAATGGCCAGTCCTGCCAGCTGAAAGATAAACAGAACAGTCAGTACTTAAGTCACTGTTGGTTAGAGAGCATCAAAGAGGTGTCGTTGGCACCCTATGCTTTCTGAAATGCCACAACTCAGGATTGCACTGTCAGGAAACTCAGGAAGCACTTGCAGCGTTTGATAGTGCAACGTGTGCTGCTTTCTTCCGCTCTTCAATGTAGTGGTGCTTCTGAACTTACCAGGGACTTGCAAACCTTGTAAGTAAGCTCATTTAGTCATTGGAACTTGACCTGGATTGCAGTGGGGAATGGAGAGGGGCAACGAGTGCCCATGAGAACAGCCAGGCTGCAAAACCCATGAGGAAGCCTCTGCTCTCCTTGCTTCCCCATCAGAACTGCGCGGCTGTCTAGCAGCCTCCAGGAGACCCTAGGGGCTCAGGGCTGGAGTGGGGATGCTCGTCCTGTAGGAAAAGCATCCTATAGAGTAGCGCCGTGTGAGCAGAAGTGAAGCCCTACTGGCTTTTAGGACAGAAGTAACTTTACTGACTATTTTTATTTCAACCCTCCAAGCAGTTTTAAGGCTAAATATCAGCCTTTTGGACTAAGAGGTGCCCCCTGTCCTGCGTCACTGGATATGATGATGCTGTAGAGGCCAGCTAGAGCTCTAAATCATCATTCCAAATAAAGGAGACCACCTGCCCGCTCAGCCGCTGTGAGGTTCTGATCAGAGGCTGCCCAGAGAGGCCGTGTCAGGGATGTGCTGAGGTTCAGTGGATTCGGACCAGCTGTGACAGGGTATTTTTCTATATGTCACCGCAGGACCCCCTGCCAGAGGTAAGGGGGGAAAGGGTTATTAGGGTCTCTCAGGTCACAGAAATGACCACAGCAAATGATGAGTGCTGTGACAGAGCCAGAGGGACCCCCCGCCACCGTGGTGAGAACATTTGAACCTCCTTGCACGCAGGCACGGGCTCAGCCTTTGGGCTGCTGGAGTGCACCAGGAGTCCTCTCCTGGCAGTTTCATAGAATTATAGACTAGTTTGGGTTGGGAAAAGAGACCATAAAGATCATCCAGTTCCAACCCTCCTGCCATGGGAAGGGACATCCCACGGCCCATCCAACCTGGCCTTGACCACCTCCAGGGATGGGGCAGCCACATCCTCCCTGGGCAACCTGTTCTTCGCTCTCACGGTGAAGAAATCCTTCCTTAATACCCAGTCTCAATCTGCTCCTCTCCAGTTTATACCAGTTTAGATGTCTTGGGGATGGAGATATCCCCAGTCCAGCTGAGGAGAACGGTTTCTTCCATCCCAGTGAAAAGGCAGTTGACAAAACACAAGCGATTGTCACTTTGTGAAGCAGCATAACGCGGAGCTTTGTCCTGGGGCCGGCTGGCAGCTGCAGCTGGGCAGCATCACCGCCCGAGCGCAGCACCGCCCTGCACCCGCCGCGCACAAAGGAGCCACAGCCCCAAACCCCTCTCCCCGGAGAGCCCCGACGGCTTTAGCGGCGACTCCTTTTGAAAGAAAACCCCGCGAATCAGTAAGAAAAAGCCATTTAAGGACAGAACCCCGCTAAGCGTTTTCCAGCGGGGAGGAGAACGCGGCACGAAGGAAAAGCGAAAGCGGGATGGGAGCAGCGATGCTGCCCCGGGGGAAGGGGACCCGCGGGGCTCCCGGTTCGCCCTTTCCGCCAAGCGCCCGCCCCGCCCCGCCGCAGGTGCCGCCGCTCACCCAGAAGGTCAGGTTGAAGATGAAAAGCAGGATCTTGGCGCGGCGCATCCGCTGGTGCCCCGTGCCCATGGCGGGCGCCCGCAGCTCCCGAGCCTCGGCGCGACTGGCGGCGGCTCCGCGGGGCGGGCGGGGCCGGGAGGCAGGTGCGGGGCTGGGCGCGGCGGCGGGACCGCCCCGGGGCGGGCTGCGCTCCGCTCGGCCCGGCGGCACTGAGGGGGGCTCGGCTGCGTCGGGCTCTGTGGGGTTCGGCTCTGCTGGGCTCAGCTCTGCTGAGTTCTGCTCAGTTCGTTTCAGCTCTGCTGGGTTCGGCTCAGTTCGGCTCTGCTCCGCTGAGTTCAGCTCAGTTCAGCTCGGCTCTGCTGGGTTCTGCTGGGTTCGGCTCAGTTCGTCTCGGCTCCGCTGGGTTCAGCTCAGTTCGGCTCTGCTCCGATGGGTTTGGCTCAGTTTGGCTCGGCTCTACTGGGTTCAGCTCAGTTCAGCTCTGCTCCGCTGGGTTCAGCTCAGTTCGGCTCTGCTCCGCTGAGTTCAGCTCAGTTCAGCTCTGCTCTGCTGGGTTCGGCTCAGTTCGGCTCGGTTCCACTGGGTTCAGCTCAGTTCGGCTCGGTTCCACTGGGTTCAGCTGGGTTCGGCTCAGTTCGGCTCGGTTCCACTGGGTTCAGCTCAGTTTGGCTCGGTTCCACTGGGTTCAGCTCAGTTTGGCTCGGTTCCACTGGGTTCGGCTCAGTTCGGCTCGGTTCCACTGGGTTCAGCTAGGTTCGGCTCGGCTCCACTGGGCTGGGCTCAGTTCAGCCCGGCTGGACTGAATTTAGCTTGGCTGGGTCTGGTTCTGCAGGGTTCAGTCCCACTGAGCTCAGCTCTGCTAGGTTCAGCTCGGCTCCACAGGGCTGGGCTCAGTTCAGCCTTGCTGGACTGAGTTTAGCTCAGCTGGGTCTGGCTCTGCTGGGTTCAGCTCAGTTCAGCTTGGCTCCACTGGGTTCAGCTCAGTTCAGCTCGGCTCGGCTCTGCTGGGTTTAGCTCAGTTCGGCTCGGCTCCGCTGTTTTCAGCTCAGTTCAGCTTGGCTCCACTGTTTTCAGCTCAGTTCAGCTCAGCTCCGCTGGGTTCAGCTCAGTTCAGCTTGGCTCCGCGGGGCTGGGCTCAGTTTGGCCTGGCTGAACTGAGTTTAGCTCGGCTGGCTCTGGCTCTGTGGGGTTCGGCTCAGTTTGGCTCGGCTCCGCTGGGTTCAGCTCGGTTCGGTTTGGCTCTGCCGGGCTGGGCTCAGTTCAGCCCGTCTGGACTGAGTTTAGCTTGCCTAAGTCTGGCTCTGCTATGTTTGGCTCACTTCAGCTCGGTTCCACTGTTTTTAGCTCAGTTCAGCTCAACTCTGCTTGGTTCAGCTCAGCTTCGCAGGGCTGGGCTCAGTTCAGCCCAGCTGGACTGAGTTTAGCTTGGCTGGGTCTGGCTCTGTGGGTTTCAACCCCACTGGTCTCGGCTCTATGGAGATGGGCTCAGTTTGGCTCAGTTCTGCTGCATTCAGCTCATTTCAGCTCGGCTCCGCTCGACTGAGTTTAGCTTGGCTGGGATTGGTTCTGCAGGATTCGGCCCCACTGGGCTCGGCTCCGCTGGGTTCTGCTCAGTTCAGCTTGGCTTCGTTGGGCTGGGCTCATTTCAACCCGGCTGGACTGGGTTTAGCTCAGCTGGGTCTGGTTCTGCAGGGTTCAACTCAGTTTGGCTCAGCTGGGCTGGGTTTAGCTCGGCAGGGTCTGGCTGTGCAGGGTTTGGCTGGGTTTGGTCTATCTCAGCTTGGCCCCACTCAGCCGTTCCCGGCACACACGTGCTGCAGGCGAGGCATTCCCTGGCACGCTCCAATGGTGGGTGCCAGCGGCCGGGAACACGAGGAGGAGTTTGACCCCCGCAGCTGAGGGCCCCCGCAGCTCAAGTCCCAATCACTGACACATCCACCCCTGTTCTCAAGATTTGAACAAAACTGCAGACTCTGTTGTCCGAATCTAAGATCTTTCTCCTCTTGCAGTTTGTCTCTGCTGCTGTTTTTATCGTGATGTTCACTGTCTGCGGAGGAAGCTCCTGCGGCTTTGACGACGGAACGCGAGGTAAGGTGGAGTCCCTTGAGAAATTGGAGTTTGTGTTAAACGTTTCCTCTCGGCACGGAACGAATGAAGCGGTTATTTCCTTGGTTGTGTTACATTGAAGTAACTGTGCGGTTTCACCTATCTAGACTGTTTTCATGTTTAGAACAAATTTTTTCCCAAGTCGTATATGGAAACTGTGTAGAAAGGCATTGGAAAAGAGGCTCAGATCTCATTATTTCAGATGCAATTGCGCTCATCTAACGATTTGGTAGCACTGAAGGATGTGGGAGGCGGTTTCTGGTTTCACACACTTTGCTCTTTACTTTCAGCTGCTTTAAAACCTGAGAGCGTTTTGGGAAAATAATCTGAAAGAGTTTATTTTCAGTGTAACACCAGAGTTTGATTAAGAATCTTTTGTTCTGTTTCAACTTTAGTTTTTAAAGGATCATAAGTCTACTTTATGACACCACACAACCCCTGCAACTTCACTCTTCTACTTCAGAAGGATGCTGTGCTGACCTACCAGGGCTGATGTTTTCCTTCTGAAAGAACCGAAACACGAATCTAATTGACAAAATAACTTAATGGCAGTGAGATGTATCAAACAGTAAGAGAAGGTTTTATCATCCTGATACCTTTAAAGCAATAAAAGAATCTAAAAGAGGGAGCCGTTTTGCCTTGGCTTATGATAGAAAAATAGATAGATTTTGAAAAAGTCTTTTATTGGGCTTCTCTGCTTCTCTAGTAATGTTAACACTAATTTTCTTTACACGTTTAGGAATGGCGCGTTCAGCCTTCACAAGCAGGGGTCTCCTTGCTACGCAATTCTTGAGGTGTATTAAATCCAATTGATCTGAATCTAGATTTATCAGGAAGGTTTTGCTCTTTCCAGGCAACAGTTTTGACTGGCGTCATGAGTAGTGGCATCGGTTTGATGTTCTGTTCCATGTGGCTGGGTTTTTCTGGTCATTTGTTGTTGCGGGTGCATTTCTGTTAACATTCCATTGCTTCTGAAAGGAAGTTGGCCATGGTGACGGGAGCGTATTCCGTTGTCTTGTGCTTCTGGCTGTGTTCAGGAAGTGTGAGTTCACTCAATATGGGCTTCATTCAACGTTTTTGTGATGATTTACTATCGAAAGCATTTCAGAAGCGGTGGTTTAGCTTGTTCTGTCTCTAAAACGTGTACCCAGGGCTATGGCAAAGGGCCCAGCGGAGTCTGTGCACTGAGCATCGGCCTGCGAGCTGCCGTCCTCGTCCCAGTCCCCTCACCGACCCTCGTTGGCCAAACTCCTGTTTTGGAGTTCTGCGGCACTGAATGGCTCTTCTTTCTCAAGGCAGAGCCTTGAAAAGAAGAGGCTGAGGGGAGACCTTATTGCTCTCTACAACTGCCTGAAAGGAGGTTGTGGAGAGGAGGGAGCTGGGCTCTTCTCCCAAGTGACAGGGGACAGGACAAGGGGGAATGGCCTCAAGCTGTGCCAGGGGAGGGTCAGACTGGACATCAGGAAGAGATTTTTCACAGAAAGGGTCAATGGACACTGTCAGAGGCTGCTCAGGGAGGGGGTGGAGTCCCCATCCCTGGAGGGATTGAAAAGACGGGTGGATGAGGTGCTCAAGGTTGAGTAGTTGATAGGGATAGTTGGACTTGATGGTCCACGAGGTCTGTTCCAACCTGGTGATTCTATGATTCTAAAGATCCTCTCTCAAAACTATCCTTTAGAGCTCCGCAATTTCTCACAGAGCTCCGGGCAGGGTTTTTAGAGTCCTTAGTATCTGGATCGAGCGAAACCTGTGGAGTTACTGTCAGCCTGCGATAAGAAGAAGCCAGGAAGAAAATTCCCTTTATTTTTTTCAACTTCGAAACAAAAATCTGGATTTGAATAAACACGATTTGCAGATTTCTCTCATGATGCATTGCAGTCCGGGTTCCTCCAAGGGCAACAAATGTAGTTTTACATCTGGGTTTCTACTTTGCTATTGATAAAAGGCGCCTCTGCCTGCGCGATTGGCCGCTCTCCGGCGCCCCCTGCCGGCTCCGCAGGAGAATCCAAACAATAGTCATCATCCCTAAACTGACTTTAGAATTAAACCTTTTAAAGTGTATCCTTACAGGCTTGAATCTTCTTATTCTTCTTCCAGATCTGACCTACTCTGCCTCTGTTTTTCATTGCTTTCCAAATTGTTCTCTGCTAACCCATTGATCCCCGGGAGATCGAGTGGGCACAATATTGCTGTTAATTTCTGGTGTTTCTTAAGTGTCTTACAATCACAGAATCACCAGGTTGGAAAGGACCCATTGGATCATTGAGTCCAACCATTCCTAACACTCCCTAAACCATGTCCCTCAGCACTTCATCCACCCGTTCCTTAAACACCTCCAGGGAAGGCGACTCGACCCCCTCCCTGGGCAGCTGTTCCAGTGCCGATGACTCTTACTGTGAAGAATTTTTTTCTGATATCCAACCTGAACCTCCCCTGACGGAGCTTGAGGCCATTCCCCCTTGTCCTGTCCTCTGTCACTGGGGAGAAGAGCCCAGCTCCCTCCTCTCCACAACCTCCTTTCAGGTAGTTGTAGAGAGTAATAAGGTCTCCCCTCAGCCTCCTCTTCTCCAGTCAAAATCATGCACCTACAATTACTCCAGTCTTTATGCTTTATGAACAACAAAGTTTTCATATGGGTGCTGCTTAGCTCTACAGAGGATTGCGCAGTTTTCCTGTTTCTCAGCTCTTTCTATGCATGTTAAGCTCCAATTCCCTGTTCAAGGTCCAGAACAGCCCTTTGGAGAAGCAGAACGTTGAACAAGAAGGAGCTCCCTTTAAAAAAATACCTTATTTTTCCGGCTGAGAAGTCCCGTGATTTACACGGAACTATAACTGACTTTAAATTCCAGGCAAACAGTCTCCCGTGATGGTCTCCCATTCTGACAGGGACAATGGAACCTGCACTGTACTGTTGGCGTCTGTGTTGCTGTTTCCACTTCCAGTGAGTAATTGCCGGAATGCTGGGCCTGGCAGCACTGCCTCTGTCTCAGAATGCAGATCAGGAAATGCTCCCTGGACTACAAAGGCGGTCAGAAGGGACTGTGCTTCTCCAGCTGTCTGAGCTAATAGTCTGCTCTTTTGTTTCCTTCCACAATTTTTGCATTTTTAGAAATATATTTACTTGTTTTGTATCTGGAACTTGCGTGACAGATTGGTCTGCAATGCTTATCCGACACTGCCGACAGCCACAGTTGGATCACCTGGCAGCGGTGCTGGTCTAATTTCCTCCTTTTAAGAGTATCCGGAATTTGCTGCGTTTCAAATTCTGGGCTGTGTCTGAAAGCTGCTTCTCAGAATAAAGCATTGAAGGTCTGAAAGATCACAGAATCCTGTAAATGACTGTTGTTACAGCAAGTAGGATCCAGATACTGCTTCTAACATCTCCCTCTAACGGCCAAAATAAGGAGAAGGATAGGAGAATACCTCGTTTTCTTTTTTGTTCTCTCCCAGTAAGCAGTGCTCAGTCTCAGTTTGGCTTTTTGCATCCTCTCTCAGCTTTTTGCTAAACAAATGAGAGGCATTCATCCAATTGGCGGTTAATACACTCTCTTTGCAAATTCCTTCTGCTCTTTGGACCTCGTTTCTCTCTGCGCAGGTAGATTTCCAGAGACGTGAACTGCACACTTCACTTGGATTCAACAGCTCTTTCAGCTGAGGTGGGTTCCTCTGCGAGGTGTGGACAAGTGGCCCTTTAACCTTTCTGGAAGTGACTGTCTTGTGGGATCTGCTCACTGAACAGACCCTGTCTGCAGAGACTGACAGGGATAGACTTTGCAGACAGTCACAGCATCCACAACCTCTTAGGCATGATAACAAGTGTTCTAAAGGAACGTTTCCACTCAATTTCCCCTAACCAAAGGAAGAACAGAAGTAAGGTTTCATATCACAGCTGAACTATCTGCTGTCATCCTTAACTTAAAGGAATGTGCTTCCCTCCAGAGAATCAAAGGAGGCAAACGCATACAATGGAAGATGTTTGTGCAGGGCCTCGTTTACTCATTTTTGCCGTAGTAACACCCAGTTCTCAGAAGTGGAGTGTTTCCTTGACTTGGGGTGAAACAAAGCACTGCTCAGAAAGGAAGATTTCTTCCCGTTAGTGTTGTCCCTGGACAAGAACTGACTGTTAGGAAAAGTAACAGCCAGCTATAGCCAATTCAGGGGAGGTTCAGGTTGGATATCACAAAAAAATTCTTCACAGTAAGAGTCATTGGGTACTGGAACAGCTGCCCAGGGAGGGGGTCGAGTCGCCTTCCCTGGAGGTGTTTAAGGAACGGGTGGATGAAGTGCTGAGGGACATGGTTTAAGGGAGTGTTAGGAATGGTTGGACTCGATGATCCAATGGGTCCTTTCCAACCTTGTGATTCTGCTGCCCAGTGAGCAGTAGCACATTCTGGGCAGTTGATAGGTCCATGAACTGTCTATGATAAAATGTTGTGAATGCCCATGAATTGTTTTAATTTGGCTTCATTTCCGTGGAAGGTTTAGAAGAGTAAGGACATGCTTTGTTTCCCAGGAAACCTGGGCTAGAGGGTAATAACGTGAAAGGTTATCAAAACTGTTGCTAAAGGTTTAATTAGGAGGAGTTCTTCTGCTGTGTATGATGGCTAAGAACCTTTTGAACTAATCTAGCTGCTTGGGTCATGGAAAATGAGGTGCGGAACTGGTTCTGTGATGAGTCGTAGGGGGTTCGGAACAGCTGTACAGGGATAAACGTGTTTGGCTTAGGCCTAAGAGTCTCTGCTGCTGATTGCAGTGTGACCAACTATTGAACATGAGTTGTTAGACCACAGGTGAGAATGGCATTTGCCTATGCACAGCCTGATTTCATGTCATTGAGTATATATCTCTTTGCCTATGCGCAGCCTGATTTCATGTCAGGGAGTATACATCTCTTTCCTTTTCTACCATGCTTTAAAACACCTTTTATAGCTTAAAAACATGCTGGCAATAACAGAGTGTGAGATCCCATTTCTTCACATGGCCTTTCTGTCCTTATAATCTGACAGTTTCTAGTATATATGTTGTATTACAACAAAAACTTTAAACACGAAGTAAAACTTGTTTTGAAAAGAGCATATGTAGAATGAGTCTTTAATGGGCTTTGATTTCAAGAGGTGAGATGCTCTCCCTGAAGTACGACATATCCTGGCACTGCCTGCCTGCTCTTTTACTGCCTGTTTTTTATGTGGTCCTTAGACTTCGTCTCCGCGTTCTCTTTTGAGTCTTGCTGTGTGCTCTTTCACATCGTAACTGGAACTGTTCTGGAGCTGAGGCAGTTTTCTTCATGATAATTATCCCAAGAGGAGACATCTTCATCTTCACTGTGCTGCTTTGCAATGGAGAACGTGCAGGTCTGAAGTAGTAAACAGTTTTCTGTGATGTAAAAGGAGAGGATGTTTTGTTTTCTTTTGTATGTGTTCGCTTATATACTACATGTGAAGAATGCCCTGTTCAACCTGAGCCCTGTTCCTCCAAAATCATGGAATCTGCTGCTTTTTTCTTCTAAACTAGAAATACCATGAGACAGAAACTGGTAACTTTGTATGCACCGCCGGAAAAAAATATAAAGATAGATCTTTACCTGTACTTCTCATTATGAAGTAAGATCTTAGTCTTCCAAAACTACAATATTCTAAATTGCGTTCTCCTCGTGTCAGAGTCAGGTAATACTTGGGCGATGCAAAGAATATATATGGCCCAAGCATCAAGCCTTAAGAATTCATTTTATTCTTCAAATACGCAGTACTGGTCCTGGTGGAGAATGTAATGTAAGTACAAATATAAGAATATAGTAGGGAAGGATAGCGTGGTATTCAACACTCTTTTACAGACTCTGCAAATTCTCTTTGGACTGCGTATTCCAAGAAGCAGATGCGTACTTGCACGGGTCCTTTTCTCCTATGTTTACAGACTTCTCAGTGTGAAGGAGTGACATTTTAATCCTCATTCTTACTGACTGAGTGCGTTGAGGTGCTGCCAGTGCTCCCTGGTCTCAATGCCTAGTGACACGTGAAAAGAGTGTTTTTCCAGAGCTTCTGGCTGTTGTGCGTTCATTTATTCTGGGCTCGGGGTGCTTTCACAGGTATGTAAGGCACGTATCACAGCCAGCATGACAGTGGAGATTTGCTGCAGAGACCGGACTACTGGAGTGGTCCCAGAACTGAAAGTTCTTGAGTACTTGCCCTAACGAGTGGTTTACTCCCATGTAAATGCGTTCTCTTTAGGGAATTAAAATCTAATACATAAAAAAGAGTCTAAGAGTGACTAACTTCATAGTGGTCTGGGACTGTTTATTAGAGAGAGCCTACAAAAAGCTCTGCTAATCTCTATGCTGCGTGCCACAATGCGGGGGAGGCTGTGCCGTTCTGCTCTTTGCCTGGAAAGTAACAGGGTTCCTGCACTGTGTCTCAACAGCAGAAGTTCTGGATGCTGCATAGTACTGCCAGCTGTTCCAGGAATATTCCCGGGGCAACTGCCTGGGGGCATGCATAATTTCATCCAGTCAGCGCGACGGTCCCAAAGGCTCCGACTCACAGTCTGCATCGCAGGATGGAACATGCTGTTGCTGCTGTCTTGATTTGAAAATCGTTGAGCCAAGTAGGAAAAGGAAACTGTTCCAAAGGGCAGTGGAAAAAAAATACTTAAATTCAAAGCGTATGCCTCGGGATCAAGGAAGTTTACTAGACAGGTTTTAAACTACACATTTCTGCGGTCCTTCAAAAATGCGTCGGGATTGGAATGTGAAATAAGAGAACTGAGTGGTGAAACGTGCCACGTATTTTCTGCATTTCACTTAACTGACCTAAAGGACAGCGGTGGTTTGTAACCTGATGAGAAATAACGGTTCCACCAGTGAGGTCTGCAAGTTGGGTCGGCTGCTGGGGAATGAATGAGCGATGCGTTGCCTGGCATGCTCCCACCAACAGATTCTGGCTTCAGTTCAGATCTGCCTCTAGCTGGCATAATCGTTCCAGCAACGGAAGATGAAGACCATACACAGCAGGGATTGAATAGCAGGGTTTGCATCTCATTATGGTGGTGGATGGGGTAGCCCAGTAGACATCGGAAGTCCTTAAAGAGAAGTGTGTACTTCCACAGGACTACTTTAAGTGAGGAACTGATGGAGGTGTAGACATTGTATTGAGTTCACTGACTAGTGACGGCAGCAGGAGATAACGTATGAACTGTAGCAGGTGCTCAGTACCACAGAGGAACGCTTGCTAAACCCCAAGACAGATAGATACCTGAACATGTATATTGTTTGTTGTCTTAAAGAACGTAAAGCGATTCTTTTATTGGTTAAATAGAAGAAAATAAGGGAAGTGAAAAAGTGTAGTAAGCCTTTTTCCCCTCTATTTCCCTAAATTCTTGATGGATTTCAATCAGGAAAGACAGCTTGTAAAACAAGCAGACGAACAGTATTTAGGTGTTAAAAAGCTACACCGCTGGTAGTGTTTGGTTAGTGTTTTATCTGGGGAACCACCAAGCTGCCTGCTATATGCTTATATATATATAAGCATATATATATTATTTCATGTATATAATATGAAGTGTGATTTTTCTCTTGGCACAGAGAAACTGCCTCTGTTGGTATCAGAAGAATATTGGGACACAGCATTCCGTTATCTAAGAGAAGTTTCGGTTTCTGTTGCAAGGAATCTTCAATCCAACAAGTTTATGGTAAATGAGCTTACTAATCTTTGGAAGATTTCTCTGCTATTTAATCTGTTCCAAAGGGTACATAATGATAATGGCTCCGTTTCCCACAGTGTGACTCAAGTTAGCCTTGTGAAAGAATGGCAGCAGGAATGCCTTTCTCCTCCTCCTCCTCCTCACAGAGTCAGTTTTTCTTCTGGGCTACGCGGGTTCATGTCTGAATTGTTTTCTTCAGAATTAGTTACTGACTGCCTTTTAAAGATGGTTAAATTTTCCCTGGTGTGGGGATTCACTTATTCCCGAACTCGAAGAGACTACAGGATGGGCAAAAATGTGTCATAAAGAGGTACGCAATGATGTCAGGGGAAAATAAGGCCCTATTAGCACGTAGACAGACAGACAACGTGAAAATGCAGCCCTGTGCAGGAGTTGAGGGGAAAGAAGGTGTGTAAGCGTAAGGATAAAAAGATGTGAAACGGAGAATTTGAAGGAAATATATTGATGCAATTATACTGTGATACTGTTTGTGTAGAAGAAGAGAAAATAGCTGCCAGGGAGAGCCGCTGGTCCTACCCACAGCTGCTCCTGCTGACTGGAAGGTTGCCAGTGTTTTAAATAGATGTCTACATTTTCCCGGGTCCTAGAAGGTAGTAGAAAATGCCATTAAGAATGGAATAGGATGAAGTGTTTATTGGAGTTTCATTACCATCTGCGAATTGTAGAGGAGTATTTAGAGACTCAATTCTTGTGTTTTGTTTGTGTACAGGTGAGCCGAAGGACAGAACTTTTCCTTTGAAATCATTTGTGCTGTCCTTTATTTCTACTATTCTCACTCCAAATTTTCTTTTCCTATTTTTTGTCTTACAACAAACATACTGAATTCCAGAAGGCAAATACTAGGAAAGTACTCCCACTATTCTTCCACTTAGATTTGTTTCCTTAAGCATTTACTGGCAGCTGCCGATAAAAGTAGATGGACCGTTGGTATGGCCAGAACACGTATTTATGTATCTGGCATTTCTCTCAAGTCAGTTCTGAGAATTTCACTACTCTGTGAAACAATTATGTCAGCTCACAGCCTGTACTCTTCCTTTTTCCTCCTTCAGTTTGGGGAAAACAAACCCATTTGGTGCCTTAGTCTGTTAGTTTTCATAACGCGCACTCTCCTGAAGGCAAATAAGTACATTAGCTTAAACAGGAAGCTTATTTCTAAGACTGGGCACCACAGCCAGGAAAGCTTCCCAAAGCATTTGCTCTGAGATGACCTAAGCACGTTGATTATTCAGATGGTGAATAGCTTTAAAAGGGCCAAAGTTCTTAGGGTAGAATCGACTAGGAAAGTAATTCAAATAGGAAAAAAAAAAGAATCTCATGAGCTTTATAGAAAATTATTATTGTGGCCAAAAAGTTATTAGAAGTGCAGTAGAAAGAAAAATAAAATTTACTTTGATAAATATACGTGAAAAGTTTGGAACTAGAAGAAACTGAAATAGTAAGTAAAGCAATAATAATTTTCTTTCCAGAATGGTGATGCTCTAAACTGATATATATCAAGAAAAAGACCCCAACAGCAGCATCACTGCATAAACAGATGTAGCAGTTATGAAGAATTCAGACATGCTTAGTTAATGTTGCTATTTTGCATGCTGGGGATGAAACAGTAATGTGCCTGTGAAACCAGCCAGGACTTTCATTCAGCAGTTCCACAAAAAAATCACAACCACCATCAATTTTTCAGTCAAAGTCTTTTTTCACAGTGGCCCGTGTCATAATTTTCTGTGGACCTATAAAAGTATTTCAAACTAAATACAAACTCTCTCGTTTAGTCCCGCAAAAGTCAGAAAAGCGTGGACCAGATATTCTGAAACCACACTAGAGGGCACTTGAGCTGTTTCTTCCAGAGTAGGTGAAGTTGGAACAGTACGGTGCTGTGGACAGAATTGGACATGGGAATTGGTGGGATTTATCAGTATCGGGCTGGTAGATTTAATGATCTTCCCCAACAGCTAGTTCCAGCTCTCTGTAATCTTTCTAATCATCTCCTTCCCATTGTGCCCCTACAATTTGTTCTTATTTGGAGTATTTTAATTCCTGATTCTTCTTTCCCCTAGTTACTCTTTTTTTTCCCCCCTCTCATTTAAACCTCTGCTTCTGGTCCCGATTCGCGTCTCCAGCTGCATTTGCCTTTGTTGCTTACTTGCATCCAATTCCTTAAACTCTTCTGTATCCACTCACACATGCTTGGCTTATTTTAGTTTGCTAAAGAATGCCCTCCTTAGCGACAGAAACTTAGAGCAAACCAAATTTTTTTTCAGTTCCCAGCTGCACGGGCTTCCAGGTAAGTCCAGCATCATACAAACATATGAAAACACAGCTTTCTCATCAGAGAGGTGTGCAAGAGCCATACTGGGACCCAGATATATTGTCTTGGCTTGATGTGTTTAATTAATTGGCTGCCATTTTGCCCTTAAAAAGTTAAATAATTTAAAGCTGGGAAGAGCTTCTTTTTTTAAAAAAAAAAGAAAATAGAAATGTTTCGGCTTTCTGTACTGTTTTCCTCATGAATATCGAGTCACAGTGGGAGTTTTTCCTGTTCACAGTACCTTGGGGTAGGACACGTTATTTGACAGTCTGACATGCATACATGACGTTTCTTGTAGCAAGGAAAAATTGTGTGTAGAGGATAGAGCTTTGCTAATAGCTGGCAGAAAGGTGTTGGACAAGCCCTCACAGGATCTATGAACCAGCTCGGATCTCTTTGCATTCCATTCAAATGCAAGGTGTGCTCTTTTGATCGCATTCCAGGAGCAAGCTAGGCACAGAGTGAGCTAAAAGTACCTTCATCCATGTTCCCGTAGATGAGAAAGAGGCCGGATGTCCTGTGGCAGATGCTGGTTCTGCTCTTTAGAGTGCTGTTGGGTTGTGCTTGGAATCCGTTAATGAGGTTAGTGTAAAATCTGAGAGGAATAGAGTGGATGGGGACACATACCTGCTTTTCACTACAGGTGTGTTGATCTAATCTGTTGCTTCCCATTTATATCCTGCACACCCATGTCATACAAGCACCCCAGTGGGAACCCCCGAGCACCTGAACCCCTCATTTTTTATTAGCTTTTGTAAAGCTCCTCTTTGAAGTATCTTGCAGGGTTGGTTTTTTTTGCATTTTAGTCGTAAGCAGAATTTATAGCACGTGGGTAGCGAAAGGTATCCGACTGTAGTAACCTTGTGAAGGGTTGCTGTGTATAGGAGAACCCATCGATCCACATGTCACGTTTACCTTTTGGTGCTCGGAGTTACCGCAAGGCCACGGGTAGACCCGTGCTGCTCTGGTTTGGTTGGTCTCTGGCATAAGGATCCCTGCACTTTATTAAAAACACTGCTAAAAATAAAATGCTAATGTGAGTGGGACTTGTGAATGAGGATGATCCTAAGGCTCAGTGATGTTTTAAGCAGAAAGTTGGGTAAGCAAAGAGGAAAGAGTCTTGTTACCAGCTTGTCACTTTTTAAAACCAACAACTCATTTTTACCAGCCTGAGACATTTAATGTAATCCCTCAGACAGTATTAGAGCAATGATTATTGTACCTTCACAAGACACTGGACTCCGTATTTTTCCTTAACTGTTTTGCTCCGTGATTGTATAAAGCTTTAGATATAAAATTTCCTGTTCCAGAGGGCTCTGGTCAATTCTCAGCACACTCGCATCACACTTAACTGATTAATTTCTGAGTTTTAGAACTGAAATTGATTATGAGGGTCAGCAAGGAACCATCTATCAGAGCTATATAGGCTCTATCTTTGGGGAACTTTGATTACAGAATATGCAGCCACGGGCATCAGATATAGAATAATAGAATGACTTGGGTTGGAAGGGACCTTAAAGATCACCCAGCTCCAACCCTCCTGCTGTGGGCAAGGACGAAAGTATCTTCCCTACTCATCCCAATGTGTAAAGTCCTGGTGAACGCTCCCTATGTTCTTGACTTATTGTATTGCATTATTGCATTACTGCACAACTCATTCCATCTGCTTAGAAAAGGGAGATTATCTTTAAAGACTGAGTACTGTTTATCTCTCTAGGAGGAGCTTTATTGTGTCTGGAATAAGAATTCCCTTCCTTCTGCTGAGCGTAGTTTTTGCAAATCTATATTTATATACTTTAATTATTATTTTTATTTCCCCCCCCAAATAACATTACTTGGAGTTCGTGGTGTGCTTCCTTCTTCCATAGTATTTTTGGATGAAATAAAGAACATAAATGAAAGCTTAGTGAAGTTCTGGGGCGCCGAGTTGGGCTAATGATTGCGTTCTTTAGCTTAAATTAGATTGTTTCCAAGACAATCCTTTAGTTAATTGTACTTAAGCCACTTAATACCACAATGTCTTTTGGGCTTCCTGTGCTGCTGCCTGTGTGGCCTTCTACTCTCCGCAGTCAGGAACCTGAGCTTTCTTAGAAAAACAGCTGAAATTGGCATCAGGGAAGGCATAGAATCAGTAAAGAAAAAGAGAAGCGAAGAAGAATAACAGAACAACGGATAATAATCTGCATGAAATGGCTGGGTTGCTTGTGTAGCTGGGAGATGGCTTAGAAAGAAAGGGGGGAACTAGAGCAAAAAATTCTTGGGAATCTAAGAGACAGAAGCTGAGCTCTTGATAAAATATAGGAGTTCCTCCAGTCACTGAGATCAAACATGGAGATCAACCACGTAGGGCAGGAGCCATGGGATATCTGGAACTGCCAGTCTTCCTATTAAGTTACGGAATATTGCTCTGTTGTTTTGAACGTGGTAAAACATACAGAAAGAAAGCCTACTGTCACGACATCATCTGGGAAGATATGACTTGATTTGGACAAGAGCTAATTAGAAAAACATTGTGCATGGGCAGAGTTGGTAGCGGAGCTCGTTTCAAAATTGTAATTTGCTATTGAGAAAATAGTGTTTCAGGTTTTCGGTATCATATCGTTTCCCTCAGCTGCATTGCTGAAGAAAATAAGACAAATGTGAGCAAAGAACTGTGACAAGATATTGGAAAGACAGCCGTCTTCCTTGAATGTTTTCAGTAAAATAACCTGCATCGGTTACTTGTGCTTCTTGTTGCATACTGGGGTTTCTCAAATTACTGGGGCAAATAGCAATGAATCTTGTGTTGGCCAATATTTTCTTTAATGTAACTTGAATAGTGTGATGGAAACTCAGTAAGCAATTTGTGAATGATACCAAGCTGCAAAAGGCTCCCAGAATGGAGAAGGGCTTGAGTTATAAATGACAGACAAATTAGAGGAAACCTCCCAAAGAGTACCTGCGACGTAAGAATAACTTAAGAGATCATGCATTTGTGTAGGAATAGCATCATCACGCATGTGGCATTGTGAGTAAATGGCCAGGTGAGGTCTGCAGTGATGAACTTGGGAGAAGCTGCAAACTGCAAGCGGAGCAGAAGTGCTGTAGGGAAGGAGGCAGACACACTGCTAATGGGCAAATGACAACTTGTGAGATGAACGTGACAGTCAGCACTCACTCAGCCTGTTCTAGGTTCTGCTTCCCAAGAAAGGTGAGGACCACTAGGGGACAATCCAGACCAACTTTGAGCATTCTTATTCCTCTTTAAGTTGTAAACATGAGATAATTCCAGGTTATATCCTGCATGTGTCCTGCATGTGTCTCACATCTTTGCAGTGTGAACTCTGCGAAAAAATACTGTGCAGAATAATATTACGGTGCAGGCCAGATGAGGTATTATCAGGCTCAAAATGTAGAGACAAAATAGACAAGTGATAAAAGCAGAATGAATACAGAAGCTTGTTCTTCATCGCACTCTGATGAAAATACTGCTTTCTATCTTTATTTAGCTGATTGTTTCTATTGCTCAGAAATGTTGGAAATCTAAATCCATTTCCTTGATGCTTACAGTTAGCCTTTTTGTATAGGTCTGCTCTGCATTGCCGGGCGAGGTAGGTAACCTCATCGATGCTTGCGGAAGGTGACGATTCAGAATGCCTTTGAAAATTATTGTCTGTGGTGCTGCTCAAAATATGTTTGAAATCACAGGATTTCTCTTGCTTCTGATGTTGACTTACATCTGACTTTCATAGGTTCTTGAGAATTAAGTGCTTCTCAGTATTCTGCTGGAATTGAGGTGGATTGGGAGAGTCACTGTTCCCAAATCACCAATTTGTCTTTACATCCATATTTATGTTGTGTTTACGCGCCTGCCTTTTGTGTACAGCCCTCTTGCAGTTGAGTAGATACAGATCAGTCTTTGATCTGACCAAGTCTGCTGGTTTAATGCTTTTAAGATAAAGATGGTTTTCAGTGGTGAAAATGGGACCATCCACCAGCCTTTCCTGAGCTGACCGCCAGCTTCTCTTGATCCTGTACAGGGAAGGGCATGGATAGCCCATCAAAGCAATGCATATTACTGACCATTTTGAATGGGCATTGGGTTTTGGTGTCTCTGTAGTAAATTCCGGGTTCAGTTCAGATATCTGAGGGAATCTTGCTCCTATATTATATCCGTGAAACTGTTGGCTGACATTTAAATGTATATTGTATCCCGTCTGATAAACCTGACGATTTGCGGCTTCCCTATAACGACGCTTTGTATAGTAAATGCTTTTAAAACAGTATCATCTCTTTGTAGGTTTTGTTTCTTTCTGGATAACAAAACCCTCCGGTGTGATAACAAAACCCTCGGTGTCTGCAGAGGTTCGGGCTTTTTGCTCTTTGCAAGAGTTGCGAACTATTTGCTAAGGCTGTAGCCTCCGTTGTGGCAGAGGTGCGTTAAAAAGAACCATACGGCTGAATTAAGATCCTCCAAGGAGCAAAATGACTGTAAGCAGCTCAGGTCTTTGCAGTGAGCCGTTAAAGTTGAACTTCCAAGTTTCTAATCAAAAGCCGAAAGCAGATGGAAGTAAAATGTGAGGAGTAATATGAAAAATATGTTGCAGAGAAGATCAAATGGAAGCAAGAAAATGAAAATATACTCAATTGAGTGCAGAGTTCCTTCAGAAGCGACTTCGTAGGAGAGTAACCCTGTTCGTACTTCACCTTTCTTTGTCTCTAGGTGCGCACAGGTGAAACAAAGCAGAGCCCTGTGGAGCTGAGGCACTGCAACGTTGCTGCTCATGCGAGCACTGAACAGCTCTGTTTTTCTGCGTTACTAAATTAGTTGTAGAAACTATCAGGCTTTCTGTGGTCCCTGAAAGCTCTGTTGGCAGTATCCTGCTGAAAAGCCAAAAACTGAAAGCAAGCGTCTCCTCCACTTGTAAAAGTTTGTTCTAATTCCTCTTACTTTGAGGCACTATGGTGACTTCTGTGCACTCATGTGGAAGAGCAAGAGTTAGAAGGATTTGAAGTCTTGTGATCCGAAGATCCAACAGTTCAAGAAGGGGAAGGGAGAATAAGTAATTAAATCACTCTAACAAGCAAGATGTGTCCTTATTCAGAGAACAGGAATACCATTCTTTCCTTCTTTGGGGAATACATGAGCAGAAAAATGAACTGGGAGACAATAACATAAGAGTGTTGTCAAAGTATTCCAAAAAGTAACTGAGACTTGTGCAGATGCCAAGTCTAACTTTGGCTGACTCTTTTAGGAATTTTGTAGGGCAATTTTCTGAATTCTATTAATATAACAAGCCAATATACTTTAGATCCTCTGGGTCTATGTTGTGGGACGTAAAGGTGATTTCTTGGTGATTTTTTCAGGGGCCAAGAGCACGTAGACTTGGAAATGTAAACTTGAGTGTTCTATATAAATTAAAAGATGGTGAAATGTTAAGGGAAGACAAGAGAAATGAAAAGAATAGACAACAAATTTCAAATGTAAGAGTAATATAATGATACTATTTGGTAATTTTTGGCTATATAGCACGGTCGTGGGCAGTAGCAAGTTTCTTTGTTGCTTCCAGCCCCAGCATTCAGAGTTTTGTATAAGCTAGTGTTCTGTCAGTATTTGGATCATAACCGCACACAGCAGCGTCCTCTGTACTGCCAGCAATCTGAATGGGGCCCACTGTTGTTTAAAATAGGAAAAGGGGGCCCTCTCAGTTAACCAAAAACCTTAATTTGTTGATAACATAATACACTTCAGCACTGTTAACCTATTGCGTGATATGGCTCACGGTGCTCGAGAGCAGAAGGACCAAAGCTGTGACAGTGTAAGGCCTGTGGTACGTGCTGACAATGCCGTAGGATGTATGCAGCCTGTGATAACGAATCAGCGTAACGATATGTCCTGTGTATGCCAAGGATGGCCAGAAAAATGGTGAGGGGTTGTATGTCCCTGTCTGTTAGTTGGTTATTTCCTGTAGCGTTTTGCCTGCTGCTGCCATAGGTTTGTGTCACGCAACTCAACGTACGTTGGTGTGTCCTGTGCGGTTCGGAAGGGACCGAAGGCTTTCAGTGCATTTGTCTTTCCCTAATACTTGTTTCCCAGACTCCTGGTAGCATCAGCATATCCTCAAGCCCCAGTTCAATTAGGAAGCCATAGCATTTTTGGTCATAGTGCGGTGAATAATAACGTATATAGGCTGCTTTCACTCTAAACCTGTTCAAGAAGACAAAGATTTGCCTGAGCATCCACGATCTGTGTTCATGAGGCTGATAAAGTCTGTTACTCCAGGTATTAGCCTGTAACTTAATTAATACAAAATTGCAGTTGTCTTTCCCTGAAGCTATCTTAGCGAGGTTAATTTAATCATGCAGTTGCTAGCTAGAGCCTTTTTCTCCTGCTGCATTCCTCCTCTTTTTCATTGATTGTGAGAGCTCATGGTAAAATTTTCTGCTCTTTTTCGTCTTCCTGTAAAAGCATAAGAAGTATTTTTTTATTGAGTGGCATGTTATGTGCTATTGATTAGATTCTTCAGATCTCATAGATCTCAGAACTATAGGAGTTTTAGTATGTTCTTTTGATTGAGGCTTAAATTGTCTCCAGATCTTTATCAGCTATTAAGCAAGTATGCATACTGGTCTTTCTTCTCCTGCAAGCATCCAGTTTTGGCCATTGTTGGAAATAGGGCCCTGAAATAGGAAACCTTTGAATACATCAGATTTTATTTTTTATGGAGATACAGACAGCATGGAATTTTCAGGGAGGACTCATCTTTCAGTTAAATCAGATTTGCTTCTATTAGTTTTCTTTCTGCTATGCATATTATTTAACTTCAAGCAACTGTATTTATCTCGGAAAAAGATCTTGTAATTGAGTTGAAGAGGTGGTGCGCTTGTGACTCATGGTGCTCTGTTTATATAAAATGGGGCCTCAGTTGTGCAGCCGAGGAAAATGTTTGTGTGGATGAGTAAGATCAAGTCTTGGTAGTATCTTCAGTAGATGTTAGCTTCCCAAGGTGTAAGAAACAGTCTTTTGGAGTGATGAGTGCATTTTTCGCTGAAAAAGGAAAAGAATTCTTTGGTTCTTTGGAAATAGACTTCTATTCGTGTTCCTTTCATCTAATGTAGGAGAAATGAGATGTATTGGATGAGCCATTGTGGAACCATCCAAATTCTCTTAAGTAGCCATTGAGCTTTAAACGGGTTTTATGTGTTATTTTTTGTCTATAGCACATTGCAATACTGCTGCTCACACTGACAAGTCTCAAGACCTCTCTGCCAGAATCCTCTCACTTCCACTTCTGATCTCTTTGCATGGGAGCAGATTATCTATTTCACAGAGACTCTTCAGAGCTGGCATGATATGCAAGGGCTCTCCTGCTCCAGGTATAACTCCTTGCCGGGCTGGCAGTTTGGATGGTGTTGGCCGATACCAGAAGCTGAAATGTTTATTTGATGCCTTATTCACTCCAAACTCCTTCAGTATTTTACATTTACGCAAAAGAAAGAGGCTAAATAGAGGCTTAGATACTTTTACAGTCATACCAAAATCCTGTTTAGCTCTGTTTTTGACGAGCTTATGAAGGTTTTTTGGTTTCATTGCTGTTGGCTCAGAGCACCTCTATATCTTCTCATTGTTTTTTAATATTTTCTTTTCCCACCTGCTACAATGAACCCTTCTGCCCAGGGACCTTGAAGTTCAGCCCCTCCTTTCTGGACCAGGCTGTTCACCAAGACACCATAATTATCAGCTTCCCAGGCTGAGAAAAGTGGTGTCTCAGCTTTATATTATTACTGCTCCAAAACGCACCTTGGATAAAGTCTAAGTTGGTGTTTACAACGTGACGTGTTGTAAAGTAACGCTGTGACGTTCTGCTTATTCCATCACACTGAGAAAATAAATACAAGAAATTTCACTTTTGACCTCTGGCTTAGTGATGAATTTAATTTGAAACACCCACGAATAAACATAAAATGAAGGACATAAAGTTTGAAAACTTATTAATAGTAAGTCATTCCTGCGTATTCTGGCTGTTTATCTTTTGCTGTTGATTAGCCACTGGTTTACAAAGGATCTTTTGTGCATTCACAGCAAAGATGTGAATGAAAGTAACTAGTGCTACATCTAGCAGTAATTTAACAGTAATAGTGAATTAGTGTGATCAATGGCATATAAGAAGCTGTCTCCAGATAATTCTAATTTCTCGCATCCTCTAGGTTCCAAACAGTCTTAGGTAACATTCCGGCAAAGCAAGAGAATAAGAAAAGCCGACCTGAGTCAGAAAATACGTTCATAAGCACACTATCACCAGATGACTGTTAGAATGTCATTTTAAATGAACTCCTAATGAAATGTGTGTCCAACTTGCAGGTATAAGTCATTATTTCTGTGTTGTATGAATGTGTGCATATAGTAACTGCTATTCCGAGCAATCTGCTGTAGCAGTGGGACAAAAATCCGTAAAACTTGCTTGAAGGGATTGAAAATGCAAGGCTGTGCAGCTCTTCGGATAAATGGAAGGCAAAGGCAAAAATGCCTTTGAAAGTAGAAGTGTTTTCAGTGGAATCTACAGAGGCAGAACGAGTCCCAACAACTCTAATACAGGAAGAAAGGGGAAAACAGTAAGAAGGGGTAAAAAACTCCAAGCAACTGTTTGGAAATGTTGTAGACTAGTTGATGAGAAGAAATGAGTGAAGGCGTAAGCTAGGTTTAAGTGCTCGGAATTGAGAAGACAAAGGCTCTTAAGGAGATGAACTGTAGTGAAGTACGTGGAGCTTCTGTGTTTGCTGTCTTGTTGGTTCTCGTTGCCAGAAATATTTGGGTAGAAGTGTTTTATTAGTTTGCTTTCTGTCTGGTCGCAGAGGAACAAGTTGTGCCCTAAGCCGATATCGGAGCTAAGTCTCTCAAATATTTGAGATGCTAAAGGAGCCATTAGCATTACCACAGAATTATAAGTTGTGATGACCATAAACTCTTTGCCCCCAACCATTATGTGCTGTGCTGCTCTTGACTGCACGGAAGAAGCCATGGTTGGACCGCAGCTGTTCCAGCCTGGTTCTGCAGTGAATGGGAAGCAAATTTGTCACAAAAATATGACGGTAAAATGTGAATGCAGGTAGAAATGTTTGAGGAGGCAAAATGACTCAGGTGGCAGACGGGCTGTCACCCAAAGCCAGCTGCTCACTGAGTCCCAGTTTTGCCTAGTAATACTGACCGGGTTGCCTTGGTGCTTCTCTGGGGTGGTTTTAATTGCAATGGTCTTGCTCTTCATCTTTTTTTCTTTGCTGTCTATAGGGAATAGTTGCTTCTCTCAGCCTGCTGGTTGTGTGCAGCATTGTAGAGGTGCTGAGACTGTTTCCCTGCTTCAATTTCATGCTGCATTTGCGCTGCCCACATCCCACTCCCCATGTGCTTCCCTCTCACGTTGCATCACTCCTTTGAGCTAAATATTTCCTAAATACTCCTAAAATCTAAAATCTAGCAGGTCAGGAGGGAGAGTCTTTGGAGGAGAGGGTTAAGTGACAACTTCCTTTTCAATTCTACCCATGCACCGTCTTTCTTTTTCTGGTTTTTGTGCCTGGACTGCTGTGTTCTTGTGAGTTATCGAGATGGTTGGTGTTAGAGATGGTGAGCATGACTGCGTATTTGCTGGATTGTTTTGGCCTGGAATCTCTTTGGAGCATTACTCCCTACGAATAGGTCATTCACTCTGAAACACACAATTAAAGCACATCGGTTCTAAATTTCTTTCTATAATCTTACTTTCTGTTGTAGGCAAACCACAGGCACATCTCTCCGGAGTGTTGTTTGGTGCAGTACTTTGTCTAAACATTTTCCCACTGGATCTAATCCAGTCTGGGACCACAACTGTCGTGAGAATGCAACAAATCATTCTGGGAAGTATCTAAATTTGCCCCTATTGGTCAAAGCGATGTTTATGCACAGTCAGAACACCAGGACAGAGGAGAAGGTACTTTTGAACCCTCTTAGTAATATGTACTAAAAAACTACCAGAGCTCTCATTTTTTTGCATGAGTAAACCGCAAAACTACTGTTTGCTAGTTTGAACAACCCCAGATTTGAACATCATTGGAAAAAAGCCAGGAAAGCAACTGGAGTCAACCCAGAAACATTTTTTTTTATCCTCATAGCCACTTTATTCAAACAAATAAACAAACAAAAACCTCAAAAAACTCCACAAAAAAAAAAGCCTTCTAAAAAATGTCCATTTTCTTGGAGTGTTTTAGCGCTTTACAATGATTGCTTGAGATGTGGTACCTGCATGAAGACTGCCAGAAGGGAACTGTCAAACACAAAATAAATACTGTAAGCGTGCACGTTTTTGCTCGTTTCTGGTCCTGCCTCAGATCAGCATAAATCATTGTTCATTTCCTATGTAGTAACTTCCTTACATCTACAAGGTATCTAAAAAGGATCAGCCTTGCAAAGAGGTATATTTAGCATTTTTCCAGTGGAGTAAATGGTGGAGCACTCGTAAAAACAGAGCAAGTGGCCGAGGGATTCTACTGTTGCAAGGCGCTGCTCTGAATGTTCTAGAGTGATGGGTTTGTCTCCAGCTGTAACAGATGCTCAGGTTGCAAAATACAGCTTTTATTACATATCTGGATGAAAGATCTGAGGTACTTGGATGACAGCAGCTCTGTCGGGCAGAGAGTGAAGGATCTTGGCAGAGGCGCTGGCGTTGTTGCAGCCTGTTCTGCATGAGCTTCGCGGGTAAAACGTGCGTTCATTCCTCCATCTATTACTTTATCCGAAGCGGCTAAAAGTGTGGCTTGATTGTTTCTGCCTCCAACCGCTGCTTCAGCTCAGGGTACTGACAAGGAAGATCCTCTAGGTAAGAAGTGATATCTGTTTTGAAGGCCCAGCTTGATCGGCTGCGCCCCAGCGTGTATGGTTACCCATTTAGTGAGTGAGTTACGGCATCCTCTGAGCCTCACTAACCAGGGCGGCAGTCTGAGAAACACGCTGTCAGCAAAGTAGAAAACGAAGATTTATGGGATTAGGTGCAAAGTGGGTCAGTAATGTGAAAAATGGCCAAAAATATGATAGAACGCTGCTGCTGTTGAGGAACATTCGAAAAATAATATTAGTACGCTAGATCCTGAGCTCAAAAAAAAAAAATCAGTGCATGAAAATAAGAAGAGAAAGAAGAATGAGATGGAGAAAATTTGCTAAAACCAAACGTGCAAATTGTAGGACAGCCTCTTTGATTTTAATTTCAGCTGGGTGCTTAGTAGTAAAGCCGTTTCCTAAATGTGTCAGCGCTATTAAAGAGGCAGCAATTTGCAAGTAAGTACAGGGTGATGCTGAGAAAGTGACAACATTAAATGTTTGTTGAATCACCTTTTGTGCTCAGAAGATCCTGTTAGAACTAGTTAACAGAAAACCCGCGTTTGTTGACTTGTCTCGCAGTGTAAGATCAATGGCAAGACTGCTGCGAGTGTTGACTTTATCTGAAGAATGACTGGTTGTTAGGATCATAAGGAATAAACTCTTACAATAAACATAATTTTTCAGCCTAGTGCTTGAAGAAGCTAGGAGCAGTTCCAGTTTTCAAAATCTCATTTATTATTTCGATTATGCCTGTTTGCCCTTGTGTAGCTTTGATGTTCAGAAGTCGGTGTTTAAGCCTTGCTGCAGGTGACAGCTGTATTGGAAGCTATTAATCACTGAATGAGTCATCTGTTCACCTGCATTAGACGATGTCTAAACAGTTTGATAAAGCTGAAGATGACCTGAGTTTAGAAAAATTGAATAAATATTATTTGCTTCAATTTGTCCCAAATCCATTGCAGATAAAATGGTCTGTATATTAAATTCTCCAAAGAAATATGTTTATTTTTAAACAAATCAGAAAATTAGGACCTGTAACGTCTTTAAAACATTGGTGAAATAGAGGGCAATTCAGTATTTCAAATTTGAAAGAAATATCTAGGTTGGTGATAAGTTAAATTGATGGGGACACCACCTTCTTCAGTTTCAGAAAGGTCTTGATGTAACTTAATTGGGGTGGAAAGTGGTGTGTGTTTGTTTGTAGTGCTAAGCAAAACAGATTGCCATCACAGTAATTCATAGAATCATAGAATCACCAGATTGGAAGGGACCCACTGGGTCATCGAGTCCAACCGTTCCTAACACTCCCTAAACCATGTCCCTCAGCACTTCATCCACCCGTTCCTTAAACACCTCCAGGGACGGTGACTCCACGCCCTCCCTGGGCAGCTGTTCCAGTGCCCATTGACTCTTTCCGTGAAAATTTTTTTCCTGATGTCCAGCCTGAATTGACTCAACTCAGGACACAGCTGAAAGCCTTTACCTTGTTTCAGAAACATTGCCAGCACGGTTCTCCCAGCTCCATAGACTCTTACAAGGAGAACGCACGAAAACTTCCAACAGGAGGTCGTCAAGTGCAAATAAACTAAACATATGGTTGGACTCGACGATCCAGTGGGTCCTTTCCAACCTGGTGATTCTGTGATATTTTTCTTTTATGTGTTAGCAATCATTAGTTGTAGCTGTACCTTCAGTACTCAGTGAGCTGCGTTGCGTGGGTCACGGTGCTTGTGTGGCAAGGAAGGAAGCAAGAAGATAATCATAGAATAGGGTTGGAAGGGACCTTAAAGATCGTAAAGATGGTGATGACTTGTCTGCACCACCAGTAACTTGCAGTCTCATGGCAAAGGTAGCTGCTTATTGTCTGGTTTTTGCCTGTTTTTAACATTTCAGTGATACAGTTGTGTGTGTAGTAGTTGTAGTCGTGTGATTGGCAAGTAACTCCACAGGAGATACGTGTTAGGTGGCTGTTGAAAACGGTGCTAGTGCCTAAGTGCTCAGAAGGCAGCTCGTCTAACGACTTGCTTCAGTCAGACTTCTGAAAAGTTGTTTGCTTCAGGCTAACAATAGACCTTGCAAAGTTTGTTGTGTTTGGCTTCGGGGATCTGCTTTGGGAATGCACTTTAAAAGAGAACTTCAAGAACTCTTGTAATCCTCAAATGAGAGAACTGGACTTCCATCATTAGTCGGTAAAGAGTCAGAGTTTAGAGCAGTGCTTTCCCGTTAGGTACTGTCCTTCCTGTGTTACTGATGACCCTCATCAATTTGCATGACACTAAAATCTTTGTTCTCCTGTCCATTCTGATTTTATAGTCTTAGAAAACTGACGGAGGATAAAGGACTTCTCATACACTTTTTGCATACTGCTCTCCTTCAGTTTTTCATCTCAGCTACTTACATACAGCTGTTCTGATTCGGAATATTTTTGACCTAATCCTCTAGCTTTACTGTTTGCTAGACAGTATTTATGGCTAAAATTTCATATAGTAGTTGCCAGATGATGTAAAAGCTATTGAAAAATGTGTACAAAATCTATCTGCTTAGTTTTTTTTTACCACCTTAATAGAAAATTCTTTTTCATGACTTTCTGAAAAATGTTCTTAACTCTGTGTGGGAAAACAGAATAAAAATTGGATCTTACAGTTATAGTGGCTGTTGTCGAGCAAATTGTACACACTTGTGTTATTTACCTACTCAGGGGCTCTTTCTTATGTTCAGCACAGTCCACCCCACTTAAAATGCCATCCTGTGGTGTCTGAAGACTCACAATGCCTTTGTCTTTGGAAATCCAAGTTCCACTCGGTGTGAAGAACCTGGAACCGGGGCAAACATTTGCAGTTGGCGACAGGAACACTTTTTTTCCCCTTTCCTTTTTTACTGTGTCAATACAAGACAAAAATTAATAGAGCTCGAATGTTACGGTAACACACCGAACTGTGTTTTGGAATTAGTACACAGTTTAACTCCTAAAGCAGACAAGTTGTGTATTAATTAGAAGCTGTAATAACACTCTCATTATTTATTGGTTGATAGATCTCTCACAAAGGAATTTGGATTGTGCACATTCCTTCCTTCCTGCCACAGCTTAACTTGTTCTCAGAGTTGGATTCTGTGCAGTAGAATTGGAATCTAACCAAATCAAATGATTCAAAAAGGAAAAAGGAAAACAGACCAAAAATCCCCAGAGGATGCTTATGATCGGTAGCAACAGCAGATGCGCTTTTCATAGGGATGCCAAGAGCATCTACACCATGTTCATCAGAGGCTAAAGGTGTTAGCTAGCTTGAATGCTTGCATAGTTTTACAACCACATGATTCATTTCTCAAATGATCACGCTTTGGATCGCAAACTTAAGGGCAAGATCTTGCTAAATGCCTGAAGAGGCCACTGTGTATGCTGGATTATGTAAACAGTGATACAAAAGAGACAGTCCATGAGTCAGTGCATTCAGTACAGGCATGCCTTTTCCAGGCAGAAGGAGCTGTCACACAGCGACTGAATTTAAGTATTAAGTGAAGCACCAGTTTGCAGAGTAAATTTGGTGGATTTTGTGCTTTAATGCGGGCTGGCAATATTTTTATTTAAAAGCCACATGTGCCAAAAGCAATGCTTCAAAAGCAAAAGCCATCGGCATTTAAAGCAGTAATCCGTTTAACTGATTTAGACATGGGTAATTTTGAGGGGGGTTTATTTTCTTTTGGTGTAAAGCATGAAAAATTTGTCCTTTTGAAGAGTTTGGCAGAAGCACAGTGGAACAACCTTCTACCCCACCCGGATGGCTGACATAGTCAGATTGTAGTGTCCCCATCACTTAGACAAAAGGTAGCAAAACGATGGCTTTCCTGAACAACGATGCACGGTAGAACTCTGCAGCTTCATCGTTATTCTTAATTTCTTGGAGAGTTTAGGGAAACCCTTCATAAGCTATGAACTTCAGATTCCATCAGGAAGCATTTAGTGCTATTTGAAGCCTGGAAGGACTCTGAGGAGGACTCAAAGAACACTGAGGAAGTGCTTACTAGATTAATAAAGTGAAAACAATCCTTGCAGGAACAGTTATCACTGGGAGGATGAGGACAAAATATTTTATCTGGTAATTTAAGGTCAGTGCCTGAGATCTGCTGATTTGTGTACGTAGGAAAGACGTGATGCTCTGTTTGGAGAGCTCTGTCCTGGAGACATTAAGAATTCTCAAGCAAGGCCCTCTGCTTGCAAAACCCCTTCTTGTCTGCTGATGTTGTGCTTGGGATGTTGCCGTCTATCCATCATGAGGAAAGTGCGTCTCTGAATGCCAGCGCTAAGGCTGTGCACCTAATGCCACCATTTCTTCAAATCATTATTGAGCTGTTTTTAACACCAACCAAACCCAAGGAACATCTGTTTTTCTAAGGAGATGCCATGATTCCCTTACGCTGTCTAAATCCATCTCTTGGCCGATGGAGGTTGAATTCTGTCTTGTATTTTCTTAGCTTCAACCCTTCCCTTGTGCCCAGGTGTTCTGGTTTCCTATGAAAATTAAACTATTGTAGAACAGTTATTCCATTTTTGTTCCACTTTGGGCTGCATTCCTTAGTTTTCGCTAGTTTATTTTTACTTCATAAAGCAGTTTGGTTGAGTGCTGCTACTGAAGTGTCAATGTACACTCTTTGATGATTATACAGACAGAGCTGGAACTCAAGGCTGCCTATCAGTCCATGACTGAATGACCATAAGATAGTGCTAGAGATACCGTATCAGAATAGCTTATTTGCAGGTATATAGGTGCTGACTTTTCTAGAGCAAAGAATTCCTCTAGAAGACAGCCAGAGAAAAGTGGAAATACAATACACAGGGCTTCCAAGCCCTACAAATAAATTCCCTGACAATGGTTGTAATTGCTCTAATGAAAGATGTTGCTTACTAAAGAAAAACTGTCGAGGGTGTGCCTTTACAGCATTTCTCTTTAATTGCATGTTTAAACAAGGGATTAGATAACGAAGCAGCAATGTCTTGTAAGGGGTGGAAGGAGGCATATGGAGAAAGTACGACTGTTCTGCAACCTGGCTCTTCCTCTATCAGTGTCAGAATTTCCTCTTGGTGTTGCAGCTGAAGTGAAAATAACCAAGACAAGGCCAAGTGGAGATTGCAGGCCTGTGCGTTAGAATGGGCTTTCTGGCATTCCAGGCTTTTGGCATCAACTCAGCAGTAGGAATGATTGTGTAACCAGGAGGATTTCAGACATGTGTCGTCGTCCCCCGCCGCCACTTCCTCCCCCCAAACAAAAACCACCACAACACCAAAAATGTAATAAAAGCAGTGACGAGAGGATGAGTCCCGTGTTAAGTGATGGAAACTGATTGTGGTCCACACCTTCTTCATCTTTCTAGAGAGCATAGGTTAATCTGTTTTCCTCCAGGCAAAATTTAACCTATGCTCCTTAGTCAGACCAAATGAGCAGTAGGGAAATTGTTGGTGTCATGCACGTGGCATTTGACTGAAGGAGAAACTGCGTCTGGTCTGATTTGCTTTTTAACAATAAGGATTTTGGTTTTTGTTTCCTCGGAACCTAAAATGATGAATTTCAGATTCTTGAACTGGTGACTATGCAATTCTTCCAATAGATCTATTTCACAGAATCACCAGGTTGGAAAAAACCTCCAGGATCACTATGTTAAACCATTCCTATCAAGCACGAAACCATTCCCCTGAACATCTCATCCACCTGCCTTTTAAACATCTCCAGGGATAGACTCCACTCCCTCCCTGGGCAGCCTCTGACAGTCCTCAATGACCCTTTCTGTGAAAATTTTTTTCTGATGTCCATCCTGAACCTCCCCTGGCACAGCTTGAGGCCATTCCCGCTTGTCCTGTCCCCTGTCACTGGGGAGAAGAGCCCAGCTCCCTCCTCTCCACAACCTCCTTTCAGGCAGTTGTAGAGAGCAATAAGGTCTCCCCTCAGCCTCCTCTTCTCCAGGCTAAACAACCCCAGCTCTCTCAGCCGCTCCTCGTCAGACGTTCTCCAGCCCCTCAGCAGCTTCGTTGCTCTTCTCTGGACACACTCCAGAGCCTCAACATCCTTCTTGTGGTGAGGGGCCCAGAACTGAACACAGTACTCGAGGTGCGGTCTCACCAGTGCCGAGTACAGAGGGAGAATCCCCTCCCTGGATCTGCTGGTCACACCGTGTCTGATCCAAGCCAAGATGCCGTTGGCCTTCTTGGCCACCTGGGCCACTGCTGGCTCATGTTCAGGTGGCTGTCAACCAACACCCCCAGGTCCTTCTCCGCCATGCAGCTTTCTAACCACTCTTTCCCTACTTGAAATATTTTTCCTTTTCCTTAGCCATAATTGTTTTCAGTCATAGAATCATGCAATAGTTTGGGTTGGAAGGGACCTTAAAGATTATCCAGTTCCGACCCCCCTGCCATGGGCAGGGACATCCCACTAAATCAGGCTGCCCAAAGCCCATCCAACCTGGCCTTGAACACCTATATATAGCCCTTATATTTATATAAGTCCTTATATTTATAAGCAAGGCTTTAAAAAGAAATGAAGACGCTTCATGTTTATAGAAGCTCAGATAAATAATTAAAACTTGGTAGGCTTCTTAAACAGTCAGAAGAGAATCCAGCAAACGGCATGTAGCTCTTGATTTGAAAGAAGTGGAGAAGCTGTTGGTACCAGAGGCGTTCTTGAGAAATATGCATCACAAGCTAGCGGTTACGTTGAGCAAAGTTGATTTGCAGAGAGCCTTCCTCACAGGTCTTTCAGTTATTGTCAGTTTATACAAAGAAGCGTGTGGTGTTATGAAGTCCATTCCATCGCACAATTCTCTATGCTGAACTGCAGTCTTGGATCAGCGTAGATGTTCAAACTGCAGCTACTACAAAGGAAATTAACTTACTTTAAATATGGATGCTTTTGTCATTCCCTGGATACAGTGGAAGCAACAGCAAAATAAGCCAATTTTGGGTGCCTTTCAGGTTGAGCTACGATATCATCCGGTTCTTCTGTCCCTCATCTCTTGCAGTTGTCATATAGGTTTGATCCTATGAGATCCTGCTCAGAATCCAGAAGTCCCTGCTGAGCACTAATCTTGTAATTGTTTTCCTCTTTCATTAAAACCATGTGAGAAAACAGATTTCCCCTTTGCTATACTGCGCGAACTCTTAGTGTGATTTGCCATCAGTCTGATTTCTCCAGCAAACGAGTTTGTAACGTGCTGCCAGCTCATCTGTCACTCTCAGCCGCTGAAGGCACAGGTTCTCTATCAGTAAACGTAGCATAGACACTGCACGGGAAGGGGTATCCAAAGAAAAACTTAGGGAAAGGCATTTAAGCAAAGCACTCAAGCCTCTTTTTATCTGACTTTGTAGCAGTATAGGATTTGAAACATTAACCATCATGTGAGTCACAGCCAATAAAATGGCAAACTCATATATGGTGGATTGGAGGGAAAAAAGGAAAAGGAAAGCAGCTAACCATGGTAAAGGACGGTTCCTGAAAATATTTATAAGCTGCAGGCTGGACACAAGGAAACTGTGTTGACAGTTGATAGTGGCTGTCATTTCCGACACAGCAGTGCTAAATTGATTTCCATTAAGAATTTGGAAAATTACTTACTTCAACACTGGAAATAGGTATTTCAAATTAGAATATGTACATTTGCACGTCTGTGTTTAATCTGCATAATCTAGCTCTGAAAGTTCTGTTGCTCTCACACGTTGGTCTGATGTTCCTTATTATCTACTTTCCAGAAGAGCAAACTGAGGGTGGGTAGTTTTGTTTCGTTTTCTGTACTCTGGCTAGAAAGCATTGTGTGCAACACTCAGCTGTGACCGAATGATGTAAAGGATCAAGTCACTGCAGCGGAGATGAAACCTCAGGCATCCCTCCCTGGATTTTGTCTCTGGGGGGAAAAAAAATTAACAACAGCTTGGCACTGAGTTAGTTTTCTGATTAAATCTTCTTGTAGCCCTTTGCTTTTAAGATACCGGTTGTTGCCCAAGGAAGCAAAAAGCAGTCAGGATAATTAGTGACAAATGCACACTTTGAATCACCTCCTGGAGGCATTGCATTCTGAGATGAGTTGCTAGTACGATGTGGAAACCCTTGGCTTTTAAGTTCCCCTCGCAATGTGTTTGTGTAGAGGAATTTTCCATGGCAATTCATGTGTCTCTGATATAAGATATGGAGAGATACTTTTTGTTGAGATAATCAGAAGTTCTTTATGAAAGACGTCTTGTCTCTGGTTCCGCTACGGTTTGGAAAGCTGACCCCCCAGAGTGTGCTAACAATGGTGTCAAATATGTTCTCCCAGGTTTTGTTCTGTTTCTGGTTTTATTAACTCAGCCAGTTGTGCTGTAGGCCAGCAGCATTCATGAGTTTCTACACAGCAATTACTGCATGGCTTTTGTCCTCCTTCATCCAAGTATTGAGATCCCAAAGGAACGAGGCTGTGTTTCACAGGGTCCATACACCTAACTGAAAACGTTCACAAGTTCTTTCTCAGCCTTTCTCTAGACGAGTGACAACCGTGAGCGTGACCAACAGAAAGAGCTATAGTCCAGCTCTTGTCTGGAAGCACACAAGTTGCGGCAACTGTCACTGAAAGTCGTGTAGTCCTTGCGTCTCACTCAAGGCAAAAGCATTGTTGTTCTCCGACACGTCCAGAGATGACAGTTCGTCATACCTCCGGGCAGTCAGTCTTGTACTTTGCTTCTGGCGGTTCAGAGGATGTTTACCATACCGACCTCTTTATATTGCGTGAAACTATGCATGAGCTTTATCAACAATATTTCTCTATTGCTGGAGGTGACAGGGAAGTGTGACGGCAGTTACTGCAAGAATGGCTGGAACTACTGTGGTTTTTAAGTCCCAGTCTTTAAACGCGGCTCAAACATCTGTCACTAGAATGAAGTTTGAGTGCTGCAGGGCCAATCCTCACAGGCTGGGTTTGTGTAGCTGGGGTCAGAGTTGGAGCCTTATCTTGTCATCTAAGCACACAGTTAATATAAAAATTGAAATATGGCAATAATTCTCTTTCCAAGAATGCACTTTCACAGTTTTTTCTTATTTTATAATCATAACCCCTGACATTCCTATTAAATTAGTTTCTTGAAACACTTCACCACTTCTCACCAGATCACTGGTCACATCAATGTGTCACGGGGTCATAGCAGCCATATACGTGCAGGGAGAGGAATCATCTACACCCCTAAAATATAAGTTACAGGCTTGGGTTTGTAGCTCTTAGTCTGGAATTCCAGGTTCTGTGATTAACAGTGGGATCAAGACCAAGTGTGAATGCATCAAACTGTCCTTTTTACTCTTCCACTCTTCCTCTGACACCTTTTTCATGAACAGGCGAGCCATGCCCGTAACACAATAGAACGCTGCCACGAAGGATGAATCTGTAGTTTAGTGTCAGTCTTTGGAGCACAAAATAAAAATCAGCTGAAGGGATAAATATGGAATGGACTGCACCAATATCTGCGAGACTAAATACACCTTCCCCCATAATGAATAACTAAATGTTTATTAATAGAAATTTTAATCAAGATCCCGGTTTATAGCAGTAGTTCACAGAGCTTTTAATGACAGCTCTTTGTCTCTCGCGTTGGGTGCTATACCTTCTTCTTGGCAAGAGTGTGCTTTCAGGTGCAGTCAGAGGATCTCCCAAGTTGGCTGGATGTGGAAGGAATGTCAGTTTCCAAGATTGCTTTAAGAGGAAAGTCATCGGTTTCAGGGCTCTTTGAAGAAATGCCAAGTCCCACACATGTTTGGAATTACCAAATGCATTCATGAGACACTTTAAATTGCAGTTTGGTTATGTCAGTGGTAGAATAATGGCAGTCTCCATAGACCTGGAAGTCCTGGATGAGTAGCAGCTTCATTTTCCCCTAGCTGCATCGTGTCATGTACCATAAAGAGCACATTTAAAGCTGATTTGTTACTTTTATCCATTGCTCTGTGACTGCCAAAGAGCACAGGCGGGATTCTACCCCAGTTCGCAGTTTTCTTTGCTTGGGGTGCACTGACCTCCCACCATCTCTGTGATGCCTGGCAGGGGGGCTGCTGCTGCGGCGGAGCGTCCGATGCCAACGTGATTGCACCATCAGTATTCCTTAGCCTTCACTGCCTCCCCCTGCTCCAGAACAAGTCGTCATTCTTTGGAGGACACAGGACAGCCAGGAGCCTGCCCGCTCCTTGACCTTTTGGATAACTGGCTATTCATGCAAATATTGCAAATATGTTGTTCTGGAGAAAGCAAAGCATTCTCACTGCAGCGCTGCTGTCCCACACCACAACCACCTCCCAGAGGGGGCTGCCCAGTGGCACGTCAGGGGTGGTCCCTGCCTCGGTGTCTCCTACTTCGCATGGGTTGGCTCTCATGCCAGAGAGCTATCTTGCCTGGGTTTAGTTATTCCCACCAGAACTATTTTGCCACCGCACACTTTCACTGGAGACCTGTTGCCCTCCTTTGCTGTTTACGCGGAGGAAGCAAATGTCAGGTCTGCTTTTTACATCACAGAAATAACCACGGGAGGGAAGGCAGGGGTGAAAGTGTGCCCTCTTGATCTGGAAGAATCTGAGCTGAAACCCTGGCTGGTATTTGTTTTGAAACAGTTTCTGCAATGGATAACAGCTGCTTTTCCAAGGGAAACAATGAGCGAAACTGCGGCTTTGTTCAGTGTGCAGAGACGGAAACACCCAGCACAGGCTTAGGCTCCACTACACGCTCGTGGAGACTCGTGTCCCAGGCACAGGCATTGTGAGCAGAGGGTTACTGGGGGCTTCTTGCTGATTTAATTCTTTTTTTTAATTCTATCATGCATGAAAAGACTTGCTCCTATATCATGTCCCCATTGCCAAGACACTGCTTGACAGAACTCTCAAATTTTAATTAGAAGCCACATGAGCTTTTTGAAATTTATCTATGGGTATTGACATTTGCAACCCCATCATTCTGATAATGCTTATAAGTAATGAGCTGTAAAATACCATTTTAATGCAGCAATACGTACATCTAGATTCTACTCTGGTGTAGACGAATGTGCCAAAGTAATTCAGAACAGGTTATTTTTGCAGTGAAAATAATTTGGCAATTTAAGAAAAAAAAAACAACTTTAAAGGTCTCAGTTAGAAGTTTACCTTGCGCCGTGAAGAAGGAGGATTTCTGCCAGTTCACTAAGATGATTAGTTGTGTAAGATTAATATCTTTGTGGATAATTAGTAAAACTGGAAACAAGTTTTGAAAAGTCTGTTTCAATCTCTTGGTTGTTGGGTGAAACATTTCAATTCAGAGTAAATCTACAAGATTTTCACAGTGAACTGGCAGGTTTTGTAAGGAAAACTCCTTTTATTGTGTAACAGAGGGATCTGTGTGAATACTGGTGTGGTTTTTTTATGTAGAATGGCAAACAAAGCTTGTTCGGTGAACATTTCAGCGTTGTGGGGCTGAATGGGATTAAGGCGAGCATGTTTCGAAGGCTTCTGATAGGAAATGACCTGGATGAAGGCATTGAGTGCACCCTCAGCAAGTTTGCAGATGACACTAAGCTGGGAGGAAGTGTCGATCTGCTGGAGGGTAGGGAGGCTCTGCAAAGGGATCTGAACAGTCTGGACTGCTGGGCCGAGACCAATGGGATGAGGTTTAACAAGGCCAAATGCCGGGTCCTGCACTTGGGGCACAACAACCCTATGCAGTGCTACAGACTGGGGGAAGAGTGGCTGGAGAGCTGCACGGAGGAGAGGGACCTGGGGGTGTTGAGTGACTGAACATGAGCCAGCGGTGGCCCAGGTGGCCAAGAAGGCCAACGGCATCTTGGCTTGTATCAGAAATGGGGTCACCAGCACTTCCAGGGAGGGGATTCTCCCTCTGTACTCGGCACTGGTGAGACCGCACCTTGAGTACTGTGTTCAGTTCTGGGCCCCTCACCACAAGAAGGATGTTGAGGCTCTGGAGTGTGTCCAGAGAAGAGCAACGAAGCTGGTGAGGGGCTGGAGAACGTCTGACGAGGAGCGGCTGAGAGAGCTGGGGTTGTTTAGCCTGGAGAAGAGGAGGCTGAGGGGAGACCTTATTGCTCTCTACAACTGCCTGAAAGGAGGGTGTGGAGAGGAGGGAGCTGGGCTCTTCTCCCCAGTGACAGGGGACAGGACAAGAGGGAACGGCCTGAAGCTCCGTCAGGGGAGGTTCAGGTTGGATATCAGAAAAAAATTCTTCACAGTAAGAGTCCTCGGGCACTGGAACAGCTGCCCAGGGAGGGGGTCGAGTCGCCTTCCCTGGAGGTGTTTAAGGAACGGGTGGATGAAGTGCTGAGGGACATGGTTTAGGGAGTGTTAGGAATGGTTGGACTCGATGATCCAATGGGTCCTTTCCAACCTGGTGATTCTGTGATTCTGTGAAATAAGCTACAAAACACAGAAGGTTTCCAAAAGAGTTTAATAAATAATGAGGTTCTTTCTGTACTGTATAAACTATAAATATACCATGCAGTCCTTTATAACTTAAATAATTTACAGACTGAGGTAGGGGATGGGAGGATGCTGTTGTGGGGTTCAGGTCCGTCTCAAGGTCTCCCTGACTTCCTGCTGAGCACGCACACACAGGCGGTGTCGATTCGAATAAATCGCCAGGCTGCTTGCTTGCCCTCCATTGTCAGCGCCTTGACAAAGGTGTGTGTTGTGGTGCAGTAAGAGTTCCAGTGCTTCGCATCGATCCCTCGGCACCCGCTGGAGACTGGCTTAGGGTCCCTGCACTTGGTCTCAAAAAAATACTGCTTAAAAACGTTGTTGTTAACGTTGACCTCTCCCAACACTGTCACCTCTTTGCCTTTAATGTCCGTGGCTGTGGTTTTGTCCCCAACCCACATGCTGACGCTGTCACACACTGAGAACTCTCCTCGGTGTAATACGGGGTGTGCGGTCCTCTTGGTCCTGGCAGTTCTGTTGAGAGAGCTGGCAGTGCTGAGAAATCCCATATTCTGTCCGTGACGTGACAGTGGCGGAGGCTGCGTGCTAAAGAGCACCCGAGGAGAACGGAAACGCCGCCTCTTAAAAAGTTTTGGATCCATGGTGATATTTATAGCTTCTCTTCTACCTATCGTCCAAGTAGAGTGGCTGTGGAATGCCTCTGGAGCTGCCTTGGGGCTGTGGGCTCTGTTACTCCGGTGAATATTGAGCAGGGAATGTTCTGCGGGATACTCCTGTGGAGCATTGTCCTCTGACTTTGGAGCTGCCTGTGTGCCGATCAAAAAAGCTAGAATCAGAGTGTAGTACAGCATGGACATTACGCTATGCACCTAGAACAAAAGAAAAATGTAACGTTACTGTCAGCCGTGCTGGCACAGATGGTTGCCGTTGCTGGCAATACATTTATAAGAAACCCAGGACCGTAGAGATTTCATCAGGTATTCATGTGGGAGCCAGATGTTGTTCTTCCGGAAAGCTCGTTCAGACAGCATAAATGTTCTTAATAACGCGAGAACATTAGAAAATAATAGCTAGATTATTATTAATTCCTCTGGTATTTGTTATTAGAACACTGTTTATGAAGCACTTGTTTGGTGTTATTAATGTGGAGACCATATGGCGACAGCACGTTCCCAGGAGTAAAATCTCTAGTGATTTTTTTTGCAGCAACCTTTTTTGGCTGGGCTTGGTCTCTTGGCTGCAAATACCCTGCAGAGCAGCGAGAGCCAAAGCAGTCTCTTGGCTAAACCAGCTGTCCGGTCAGTTAGTTTGTCTACAGTGATGTCCTTGGGGTGAGGGTGGGGACCACCAAGCCGGTACCTGTGGGAGGTGAGAGCCTCGGTCAACCATGGCTTTATCACACTCCCAGGAGCAGAGTGGAATCACTGCCCGGTTCAGCAGCCCCCAGCAGCCTCCGTCTATTCCGTATGCCCTTTTGGGATGCGCCACATTGGTGGTTTTGGGCAGATAAAGCCCAGGTTCCTTCCCAGAAGAGCTCAGGCAGATGGGATTTTTCCAAGTTCAAGCTGCCTGTTAGGACAAATATGAGTATTACGTAAGAGCACCATGGGCCATGGGCTACTTCTGGGTTGGCGTTGTAGGTATAGCGTAACTAAAACCATTGCGGTCACAGTACTGGGAATTATGTCCAGGGAAACACCTTCCTTTATTTTTTTCAGAGTGCCGCGAGCAGGAAGCTCCACGAACATACTGCATAGCAGATGCAGCACCAGTGCTAGTCTTCCTTCGATCTGGAGAACACGTGGACCCGTTTGGCTGTGGAAGAGTGTAAGGCAAATGCCTAAAATTCGCTCAGAATGATTTTCTGCGAGGAGAGCAGCAGCAGTACTACCTTGTTAGGTAACTACCACGTGTCGATTAGTTCAGCCACACGCGGGGCTACAAATCAGGGAATAAAAGACATTAAAAAAAAAAAATGATATGAAATCGCAGTTAAAGGCAGACACTGTATTTCCTCTGTGAAAACTTCATAAGCAGAGACAGGGTATAAACAGAAAAAACTATGGCGCAAGGCTCCTCCCCGTCTCTGCCTTGTTTTGCCTGACATGCCTCAGCTGGCCCCGAACTGCGCCGTGTCCGGCCAGCAGGCAGGCAGCCGCACACAGACTGGACAAACAGGGTTTTGTGAAAGAGGAATCAAGCTCTGCAGTTCCACTGTGATTTCCTAGCAGGTCTTAATGTTTTTTCTGGGTGTGGGTCAATTACTGTTGAAGTTCCCCTCTTTTTCTTTCTGTTGAGCTCTCTCAGACTGGAATCCGAAGCAGCACTAAAGCACGCAACCAAGCCTTTAGCTTTGCTAGAGCACTATCTTGTAGAAAATGCAGAACTCTAAGATGTCCCATAGGATCTTGTGTGGATAGTCTTCTCTCCAGGAGGTGAAATGCAACAAACAGCAGTGTTTGCGCAGGGCTGGGGAGGCGTTTAAGAAATCAGTGGGAGATGCCAAGTGAAGGCAGTGACTGAAGAGGAGGGTGAAGATGCTACAGTGCCTGCATCAAGGGGAGAAGAGAAGGGAAGGACGATTGCATGAGCAATCGTCTGTGCAACAGTTGTTTTGTGGGCAAAATGATGAAGGAGAGAGTCAAAGCTCTTTCACAGAAAATCCTTCTGGTTCCAAAGCTACTCTCATTTGCTTAAAACAAGGCCGAGAGTTGGTGCCTTCCCACATGCTGCTCATGCTTGAGCAGTCATCATCATCTGTATAAGGAAACAGAGCTGGGTGTAGCTCAATAGCTTGGCTGTGCACTGTTCAGAGAGTAACCCCTTGTTCTACAACCAAATTAAAATCAGATGGTTCATTACATCGCTAAAGAGTTAGCTTTCTTGACAGAAATGTTAATGAAAAAGGTTTGCAGAACAAAATCCAGGCACAATTTAGACATGCCAATAGTGGCCTCAACCTATTGTGTTTATACATAAACCCTTTTTTTATTGTTTCCTTCTATAGGAAAGAGACATTGCAATGTCAGCAAAGAGCTCTTTCTGGTTATGTGCTATACAAGATTCACTGCTCTAAAATGCAGCTACTTTGTCTCCCTTCTCTGAGTTTTTTATGTGGCATAGGCTAAGATTATGGCTTTAAGGTGTTAACACAAAATCAGAAAGCTCTCACCTGCTTGTCTCCCCCATTTTTTTAATTTAAAACTTGCTTTATATTTCCTCTTTGTGGGGTAAAGAATTCCATGGGGAGTGTGGCCTGGACACAGGCAAAATGTATTTGAGATGCTTAGTGCCTTTCGTAAAGATTCAGAATGGGATCTTCTAATTCATTATTAAATTAGTGGAGAATAGAAATGGAAAGATTAACAAATGGACTAGACTTGATGACAACACAAGTAAAACAAGTTAACATTAAAGAATAGGTGTGCCTTAGACCGTGAGGGTTGTGGACTTTTTTTCCTGACACATACAGATGTTTTACAGGCTATTCTGGGGGTTATTTCTAAGCTTTATTACCTACTTGGCCACTAGAGCCTTTCATAGTGCCTTCTGGAAGGGTTCACAGCGTGTACCAAGTGCAGCCTCCTGAATTTCCAAGGAGGTGCAGAGCTGCCAGTTCTAGCGCTGGCGGTAACGTTGGCCGCAGAGGTAGCCCAGGCATGTCAATGCCAGAAATGCAAACCTAGTACTAAACCAGAGGATGTTCAATGGACCGTCTCTCGTTAGGAGTAAACATTCCTCATGAAAGCTACGGTGTCTGGAAACAAAAGAGAAGACAGAATGAAATCTCCTCTTTTAGCCAGACAGTAGCGAGTATGAGTGAAGCAACTTGTTTAGCAAGTCAAAGAGCTAAACTTTTCAAAAAATAAGAGTGTTAAATGCAGACCGCCCTTGTCTTTGTTCTTTAGAAGACAGAACAATGATTTTTTTAAGTTCTAGATGACTGCACTCTTCCCCACTTCTATTTTGGCCAAGTGTCCTATAAACACCTCTTCTGGTATAGCTGTTCAGGCCCCTATGTGAAACTGGTAATAAACGGTTTCAATCTGCTCTGAGAAGAGTGTCTGTGTTGCACTTACCTCTGAGTATACTGCACAAAAAAACTGCTCCCCCAGCAAGGTCTTTATTTCATCCAGATGCCGAGCTGGGGTTGGCTGCAGCATGCCATCGGGCCAGTCGAACAGCGTAGCTGAGTCAGGGAGTTGCTTATTCCGCGTTCCACTAAAAGTAGAAGTATTTGTTTTAATAATTCGCTAGCAAGTAAGTGTTTTCAGTACCATTCCCCACTTGATAGCAGGAGTACAAGGACAAATCCTCTTGCTTGGCTCTCTAACCTGTCCATTTTTCACTCTTATGGTCTAGAGATTGTCTAAAGTACAGTTCTTGGTGTTCAAGAGCAGCACATTTGTAAGACAGAGCTACCTTTATTCAGCACCTTTACCAGACTGTGGTTAACAATCTGCTGCTCCCAGTTCCTCATGGGCATCTTCCAGGCTCACCGAGCCTGGTAGTGATGCAGTATAGTGAAGCAATAGCTGCTGATGCTTCTATCAGAGCTCAGTTTGCACAGCAGCGATCGACAAAGGAAGGCTCAGACCCTCCATCATCTTTGTCTGGGAAGCAAGGCTGGTTACAGGTAAGGGCACCGCAAGTTGTGAGCCAGCAAATGCAGCCAATGTCAAACTCGTTGGCTAATGTGTTTAGTAGTCCTGATTGTTCTAAAGAGCACTACCACCAGCTCCACGTGTTTTCTGTCACGGTGCTTTGTCATGGTGCGCTCCTGTTGTCAGTACCCAAACACTCAAACCCGGAGATATTTGTAGTACCTGCCAGCCGTGAACCTGTCTATGCCCTATCCACGAATCTGCACTTTAGTCCCACCACTTCTGCCCCATGCTTTCCCCTCCTGTGATGCCCTAAGGACTGGAAATCCTTTAGAGGGCTGCCAACGTGCACGCTGCCATACATTCCCAACAGCCAGTGGAAAGTAACTCGTGTTTCTCCTTTGATTTTTTGTCAACGCATACATTAACAGTCGGTGATTGTAATATAATCCCGCACGCCGACACCTTCCCAGCAGAGTACATTTCTGATTATAAATTCCTGAGTGCCATTGACAGTGATAGCAATAGTATTTTATTAACCTTAAATATTTAGATTACTTATATGTTCTATTTAATAAGGTAAATAAGGCTTGAATAAGGTGCTGCTGTACTGCAAAAGGTCCTGCTGGATTCAGCGTGGAGACTCAAGTGTGTTTGCCAAGCAGAGCGTGCTGCTGATGCCAAAGCATGTGCTGGATTCATTTTTACACCTGCACAATTTCTGTCCGCAAGAGAGCTGACTGCCAGGAACTGTAGCCACTGGGTTTGACTCTTACCAAGATCCAAACTACTTAATGTTTAAAACTCTGACTGAACTCTTCCGAGCCCGTTTTCAAGCCGTGCGGGGCGCGGGAGTCAATCTGTTACGTGCAGGTTACATCTCGTTGTGCATTACTGCCGCGGTGAGCTGGCTGCTCTTTGCATTTGCCACCGTCGCTAGATGGTGGCTCATCTTCCACTCTACCTGCGTGGCTGAAGTATTTAAGCTTGTTACAGGGATATGAATGTGTCAGAAAGGTCAAACAAAGTTCTAAAATCTGAAGCTTCGTGCTGCTAGGCTGAATATGCTATATTTTTGCAAGAATGTACTAGTAACGTAATAACCCTTTCAGTGGACGCTTGACAGTTTAGTAACAGTAATGACAGAGCTATAATATGCTGACCACTGCCAAAAATAATCCACTAACTTTTCTGACTGCCACCCTAAGAAAACACTGCTTCAGTTCCAACTGGCTGGTTTTTAACCACAAAAGAGTTTATTTTCAGCATGGCTTTTTTTTTTTTTAAGTTCTTTTACTGTCTTCTTCCCGGATTCCCACTGGCGGAATCCAGTAAATGATGCAGAGTTATTCAAATGATGCTGAAGACAGCATCTAGATACTATTTCTCTCTACCTACCACTCCCAGAGATTAATCAAATGTCCTACTGAAGTAAGTATTTCTTCGGAATTTGCACGCATTCAGGATTACAGACCTGAGAGGTAACTCTCCCCCTTCATTCTTATTTCTTAGTCTCAGCACGTGTGGTAGTAGGTATTGTGGGACCTTATAAATACATAAAATGTCATTTGCACGAGTGCTTTGTAGAGCTGTTCCTATTTCTTTGTCTATTTGGCAACTGTGCAATAAAGATGCCCATAGTAAAAGCTGAACAGTCTGAAAGCAGCGCTACGAGGGGCTTAAAGAAAGAGTGGAGAAATGAATCACATCAAAAAGCAAATGGTTTTGTGTCTTGGAAAACTCTTTGTGTGCGCGCACCTTTAAGTGAAACAAGTGCCAAACTGAACAGGTATACACAGGGACTTTCCATTTTTTTTAAACAGTTATCCCACAGAATCTGAGGAAGAACAGACAGAAAGGGTATGTTGCCTGGAAACTTAGTTAGAGCAGAAAATTTAGTCAATTTACTACATTAATTGCTTCCAATAAGAATCACAGTGCTTCAAATTGTTACCAAATTTCTGTTTAGATCTTTGTTCCGTGTAAACCCCCCAAACCTGTAAATCTGGATTCCAGTGCAGTTCACTTTCAATTCATACTGCCGGACTTGGACAATGAGCAACTGGGTTATAAAGTGTGTGACGGTTCAGGAATTCCAAGAGCCATTTATAGTTTTCTCTAAGAAAACTGCCATTGAATTTTGGCAGCTCTGTTTTTTTTTTCTAGAATACAGAAGCATAGCTCTCTTAAACCTGGAAGCCTTAGTAAAGTAGCGTTACATTGGGAGCAAAAATGGTGTACCATGTTGAAGTAGTTCCATTTCATGACTACGACTTTGATAACGTAGTTTTCAGTAGCTTTGGGGGCGATATTTTAAACAGAAGTGACTGGACATAACCAACCCAAAAGAGTCCATTCTAATTCTATGTTTTTCTAAAATCAGCTATTTTCACTGAATAATATTATATATACTTGACGGTAACTGGCAAAATATCACCGCCGTGTTTTGCTACATTTCAGGGATATTTTTACATTTGTGTTTGAAGTGGATTGATTTTGTTCTTTCGTTGACTCAGTAGGAAGGGCTGGGGAAGGCAGATGAAAACCTGCTACTTGAATTTACTTGAAAAACGTATAATTACAGTTCAGAAAGTTCACGATCTTTTGATGTTATTTCTGGTTACATTTGACCATGATATAATGAACAATGGACAGCTGTCCAGTAGGGAAATTCGCTCTGGAGCTTATAAGAACTTCTACCCGTCAGTCCCAGGGCATTCAGGTCACTCTTGAGAAGAATTATTCTTGAGATCAAGAACAGTTTGGGATTAGTTTGTTTTTTTCATACCTATGGAAGGAAGAGAAACAGCTGCTTTCTTTGCTGCCAGTGTAATGCAATTAAGATATAGTTAAGTCTTAAAGGAACATGAATGGTACCTTTAGAACAATCGCATGAGGTGAAGCAAAACGTTGTTGTCGTGACCAAGAACAACAGAAGCGTCAGCCACAAATGTTCATAAAGCTTCGCTGCCGACAGCCAGCGCTTAGTGACATCCTCCTGGATTTAGTTCACAAGCATTACACAGATACAATGGAAGACTCCTACTGTCAAAGCACAGTCTTCTCATTTAGGGCAAGTCACTACCTTACAGTGTCTCTTGTAGTTCTCCAGAGATGGTTTATCCTTTCCCAGTGTTGGTGTATAGGTTTGAGTCCCCCCAGTTCTGTACCTTCAAGAAGGGATTCAGTCATTAGTAGTCAGACTGCACTGCGGCAGAATTTAATATACATTCTCTTGAGGCGAATGAGAGTGATCATTTTCAATCGCGTCTCACTTAAACAGGTAAAACTTATATCTTTCTTTTAGGTTGCACATTATTTAGATTCAGCCAACAGACTTTACAGGATAAAAACCGTGGTTTTTTACAGAATGATGACTGACATCACTCAAACGCAGAAAAGTTTTCCACAGTGAACTCTACGGGATGAGGAAGTGCTTTTGGTGCTGAAAACTTTTCAGTTTTTAGCCCGATTCATTTTCCAATTAGCTTTTGCCGACAGTGTGATCTAAGTTTTTATTGTCGCGTGCTTTTGCTAAATGTGAGTGGGGATGAGGAAAAAGTTCCTCATTTGTAATTTGTTAGAGATTAATATACACTCCGTGTATTACAAGTGTGTAACTCCGTCATGTCTGGTTGGAACGTATTCTTGCTTTCCTTGATGAGTGCTGCATTATGTTTTCCTTCGTGGATTTTGTCTTAGCATTATACAGTTCTATCAATACGGTGATTACATTGCTTTGTGACATCTCCCAATGTGAGACTTCAAAGACCAGGAAAATGAATAAAGGGCTGGTGGAGCAATCAGTAATTAAAGCCATGCTGCTCTGTTACAGTTCTACCAGCATGACCGTGCTTGGTCTTACAGCATCACACCTCTGACACTCCCGTAATTCCTGTCGTAGCACTAAAAAGGTGGGAGCAGCCTCAGCTGATGTGAGGTGTGCTGCTCCTTGAACTGAAGGAGCAAGATCTTCCAAAATAGTTTGGCAAGCCTTCTTGTTTGTCATGCAGAATGCACCAATAAAGCTTTAATTATACTAGTTTTTATCCTAGATATTTGCTATTTGCTGCATTGAGCTGGGCTGTCAGTATGGTATTTGTAAATGCTAGTGGAAATGATGCAGGTTTGTCTGTAATACGGAATGTTTTTAGTGCTTTCTTTTAGTAGAGAAGACAGTGCAGCCTTGTGATAGTGCATTCACCAGATTGCCTTAAAGTAGCTGCTACAGTAGTAAGAGAAAAGATAATACAGCATTTGGCTCAATCAAATGCATCGAGTAAATAATTTGCTAACTGAAAATAAACATAGGCAATAAACACGGGCATAGACTGTTGTAATCTAAAGCATGATACAATTTGGAATGTTTTCTGTGATTCTTGAAGTCATTGGTGTGATTTTGGGATGTGCAAAAAAATAAACAGAAGGGATATTTGAGTCTTTATGGGTTTGCGATTACAGAAACGCTGATACCTCTTGAATTTATGAAATGATGCATATTTTGGAAGTGCCCTTCCTAATGCCAATAACCTGCTTCCTCTCAAATCTCACGCAGTTCATGATGAAGGTATGGAAGAACAAAGACTTGTGAGAACACATCTCACCTACTAATTTTGTAATTCAGATTACAGGAAATAGAAGAAAACCAGCATCGTAATAGCAGGAAATAATAGTTTTCGGAATATTGAACGAGCCAATAGACTCTCCAAAGTGTTTGATCTGCATTTCAGAGATGAGAAGTGGTTGCTTTATTCAATTAAGCTGAAAGAACACATTTGTACTGTATAGGGTTTGACCCAGCAGTGATGTTTGTGCAGTTCTTTCCGGGGACGCAGTGTGCGCAGCGCTGGGGCTGTGGTAGCAGAGGGTTTGCAGCCAGTGAACCGCCGCTTGTTTTCTGGTGTTTGCAATGATGGATGATGTGCTTGGCTCTCTGTGCTGCAAAAGCGATCACGGAGGTCACCAAAATAAACAACGAGCAGTGTGTTAGTTTTGTCTTTCTGCTTCCGGTAGTGGGAAAGAAATGAGGGTGGCAGCGGCTGCTGAAGTTGCTGTTAAAGAGAAGGCATCGATAGGCGCATCTTCCTCACTGATAGATTTGAATATAGGAATTAAAATATAGCAGTAGCAATTCAGGGAAAAAGACTTCTGAGACCTGAGAGGCCTTGAAGGGAATCCTTAAGCCATTATGACTAAGAGCAGTGTCAGAGGCTGCCCTTCAGCTTTTCCTTGATCTTAGCTGGTGAGCAAGAAAATGGGAATTTCTGATGGACTCAAGATTTCATTCCTCTATTACATCTGCAGTGACTCACCCTGTAAATAAGAGCTTTACGTATGCTGAAGAGCCAGTTGGAAGCTACCTGTGTCTCATACACTTCCTTTTATTCCAAATGCCTCCAGTACTGAAATGCTCCTTCGAGCGTTCCTAAGGAGAGCAGTAGACTGAGAAAAATGCTGCCCTGCAGCATTGAGCATGCGTCATGTCACCGTGATCGTTGTCCTCACGGGATCTGCGGCAAAAAAACCTGCCGCTGGATTTCTGACTCAGGTTTAGTCTGTGCCAGGGTAATAACAAGATAGTTCGCGACGTGTCTGCCCGTTCTGGGTTCTTAAGGGAGAAGAGCACTGTTGAGTCTTGACCTGCAGGGTGGGGATTCACCGAATCGGAAACTAAGACGACTCTGGAAAAGCACTTCTTTTTTTTTTAGGGTTTACTTTATGCTTATTGGGACATGAAGCCTGATTTTATCATTTGTATCCTCCTGATGCGGTACATAAACATTTCTCTTGTTAGTGCCTCTGCAGAGAAGCCCAAAAAGAGGGAAAGAAGTCCATTGCCCATCAGCTTCATTGACATTCCCTTCCCTCTGCGGAGGGAAGCTACCTGATGAGAAAGACCCGGCCTGCAGCCGGCAATGGATTCTTGATGTAGATGATGGAGACTTGTGAGACAGGACTGGCCGAGCTCGACTTTGAAAGGCTCCCTTTGCAACTACTGAGTTGTAAAATATAATTGAAACTTCTGTTTCTAAGGATGTAATGTTTGGCATTGTGATACTCCCACATGGAACATACGCTTATGGGAATTCAGTCATCAACAAGTCATCTAAAATTTGGCTGCCTTTGGAAAACAATAAATGACCTCCAGGTCATGATGACCACACCAGTAAAAACTTGCAAAGGTATGCAGCTCTTACTGTGACGGACTGTCTGCTGTACAGTGTTAAACACGCGTAGAGCCACCCTCACAGAAGAGAAAATTGCATCTTATTTAAGATAACAAAACCAAACTGACAGTCATTAAATAAAAGATAGAGATTTTGTCCCTGTCAAGATAAAAATATCTTTAAATACAGTGAAGAAAAACATGAATCGATGGTCAAACCTAGTGAGAAAAATCTTTGGAAATAAATGACAGAAAGCAGCCTTAGAAAAAGCACATTAATCTGTTCCTCCTGAAGTTGATGGCCTCAGTGGCATAAAACTGGTAAAATTAAATGAGCTAGAAATAAAAATACTGGCTAGAAGTACATTTTCTGAGTGTACTACAGTTGTATATCATCTCTATATTAGCATCTTATAAAGCAAATTCTAAAATTAATCATTGATGTGTGGTGATTACTTTGGAACTTCCAGTACAGATTTGAAACTGTATCTGTATTTTATAGGACTCCGCGGTTTCATAAATCCTAATTAACTGGCACAAATGAGTGACTAAAGATCTCTGACAGGAAAACTATTGCAGAATAAATGGGATAAATCCCCCCCATATAAAGCTGGATGCCTTTGAGGTCCATGGAAACAGGTCCCTCCATCCTACCCACCTCCCAGACAGCATGAAAGATTGCTGCTCGCGTCCTGTCCGGACTCGAGAGGAGGAATTGTCCAAAACAGCTCCCAGAGGGTGTGTGCATGGCCCATCCTCCTCTCCCTCTGCGCCTTTCCCAGATGGATCTTGAGCTGGTTCTACCAAGTGTCTAGCTTGCTGTATTTGATCCTGAAGTTTCCAATACGAAATGACCAGAAATGAGAGAACTGGAATTTCAGGCTTTGGGGAACTACCAAAATCAAACTGGAATTCATCTGGGAAAAGAAAGTATGAGGGCAATCAGACTACAATGTTACTATCCCATCTTACAGCCAAAAGTAGTTAAGGCAGAAAAATACAATATCCTTAAGGGCCAGTAAACTTTTCCAACTAGTGATGTTATTCCATCTACTCAGAAGGGAATATAAATCATGATTCTTGTCCAAACCCTAATTAATAAGAACCAGCTGAATCCTAATGGCAATGCTAGCATTTAATTTTTATTCAAGCTCATAATATTAATTTTTGGTTTAGTTTTCACTTTTCTACCACTATACAAAAAAAATCTGAAATAAAGGAGACTTTTAGCAATGGGGCGTGTGTTGTAGTATAAGGCATAAAGCGTGATGAGGTAGAAAATGAAAATTAGCTGATATGTAACGATCAGATTCCCAAAGATTGATTCCATCATCTGCAAGATTTCTCTAGATCTTGAATTTAGAAAAGAACATTATGTAAGGACAAAGACCATCCAGAAATTATGGCCAAGATCCTAATGACTTTTAATACTCGATGCCTGTGTGTTTCAGGCTTTCCTCTTCTATTCTAGTTTTTACATCAAAAAGGAATTCTATCTTCTACAACTCTTCCAATGCTTCTATAAACGTTTAAAAAGCCTCAACAGTATTTTAGTGGGGCAGAAAATACAGAAGGGAAGTTGAAGCATTTCTGTACCTTTCAAGTCAAAGTAGGGGAAGAATGCAGCAAAAGAAACTGTTGCTGAGAGGATTTTAAACTGTGTGTTCTACTGAAGCTGAGGATCTGGCTGCACTCAATAAAAAGCGTTGTAGCTGGAGCACTTCAAAATGACACGTATTTTTTTGCATTAAAACAACCCCTTAGGGATTGCATTATAAAACTCCCGCTTAATGAAATGGAGATGCACTTTTGTTTGTTCGGAGATTTCTGAGACATTGGAGAAACGATCAATACTGAAACAAAATATTGCTTTGCCTATGTAGGATTTTACATCCAAAAATGTCGAGTACTTTTATAAGCATTTATTGGTCTCCGGTCTATCAGTAGAAGTTGCTTCTGTGGCAAGTGAAGAACCTGAAGAGTAACAACAGATTCTTGCCAAGCAGCAGCTATGTTCCTTTTTTCCCTTGCCCCCTCCGCTCTTTAATTTTAAGCTACGAGAATATTCTTTCCTGTTTCTAAATCTGTTTTACCTTTATGAGACCTACAGAATTCAATTACCTTCGTTAGTGCTTGAATTCCCTCTCTAATGATTTATTTTACATGGCAATAGGGAAACAGTGACAAGAAAACTCAAATGAGAGCTTTAGCAATCAACTTTTATTTTCATTGCGGCTGAAAATGAGCGTTGGCCCCATGGCAGCCGCATTCATTCTGTGTCTACCTTAATCACGTTTAACTGATTTTGTTGAAAGCACACATGAATATGGGAATAATACTCTTAATTAACTTTAAATGTTAAGATTTTTCTTTAAATCTATGTGCCCGAAGTTGAACTGAATGTATGAAAAACTAAGTAATTGGGCTGTTCCTTATTAGTGGTTTGACTTTTGTGTTCTCTGATGTGTCCCGTGAATTGGGAAGTGTATAATTTCTAGATGACTACTGGACAGAAGCAATGGAGAGCAATGAGCTGTATCCCATGTTACGTGAGGTGATGTGCAAAGATTGGGGCAGACGCTTGTCTGTCTTTTCTTTGCAAAGACCTGGAGAGTGTAAGGACTTAACGATGCTCAGACTCCTGTACTCAACCTGCCTTTCCCATTTAATTTGCATTCAAAATGATTTCCTTAGAATTCCTAAGTATTCCACTACGGATATGTGAAATATAGTGGGTTTTGCCATCTAAACTAAGCAAATAGTGCTGCTAAGTGCAAGAAAAACTTTCAGTTTGAAAGCTTTTTAGTAGTTTCCGGAGACTTAAAAGTGAAAAGTTACCGAAGAGGCAGAAAAAAAAAGGAGTTTCTTTCACTGCGCAGCAAAAGCCTTTTAAATCTGGGACAATTTTGAAACGAGAGGGTAAAATCTCATAAGAACGGGGTCTGTAGTAGAGCTGTCCACAAAAAAAAAATCTGGAAACGCTGCCAAATAAAACAAAGCAAAACACAGAACCATTACAAGAGTTATCAGATTGCTGTATCATCTGTGTAACTGTTGTAATGTTTTCCGGAAGCACAAGTAGTTCTTACAGGAGAAATAACAGTCTCCTGACAGCGAGGGGAGTTTACCAAAAGAAGCACAAGGTTCTTACTATTGCTTAGACCTCTAAGCCGTTTAGTACCTTGGCTCAGCTGGACACGATCAGAGAAAGGAAACGAGCAACGAGAGTTTAATCGTTGAGTTCTAGAACTTAGGAAGCAACAATGATATATCATTTTCTGTATAAGAACAGACTTTTTTTGTAATCTGTGGTGCTGCTGGAAGTTCTACCCCTCTGCTTTCACATTTCGTGTGTTTACACTCAGTACTTATTTAGGATTAAAGCATAGTTTCTGTGTTGATGTTATGCAAAATGCTCTATACCTATTTTTTTTCCCTGTATGTTTCCTAAGCTGAACTTTCAGATTTCAGCCTAGATCATCTTGATTAATTGGCAGCAGAATAAACCACTGCAAAGCGGATGCATAAGTGTTCAGGATGTTTGGGAAACAGATCCCATTTCTTCACATTCTTTTATTTGCCCTTATCCATTGTAATTTTGTGTGTGGGGTAGAAAAACAAGTGTGGTTTTGTCCGTGTTTATAATCCATGTGAGTACCAGTTCTTGCTCTCTTTACCATAATCCTTTTTTTGCACTTTATTCATGGAATAAATGGATTAAAAATAGTAAGAGAATGGGATTACCACCCCTCAGTCCGTTAGATGACTGCTGCTATGACTGAGTGGTGTAGCAGCGAACACACGATAGGCACTGATTTGATGATATCACACATAATATATATATAGTAGCGCATATATATATATATATATATATAGTGGCAGCACACTCAAGGACCAAACAATGTATTCCTGCTGGTAAAATATCATATCCGCTGGCACATAGTCTTGCCCCTGATGATGCCTATGTCATGACATACTCCTCTTTGTTTCCTCTCCAGTTCCAACCGCTGCTCCATATGCTTTCTGACTGTGTCCCCTCCTCGGATTGGGATTCTCCCTGCCTTCTCCTTTCACACATTGAGACCAGCTGCCTCAGAGTTGCTGCCCTACCCAATCTTCGCTGCAGGACGTGTTGGACCTATTCTCATCTTTAAGCATCTTGGCTTTCATCTTGTGTGAAAGGTATTTACTCACACTGACTCACGCGGTTGCGACGCGAGACAACTGCTGGCAACCAGAAAGAGAGGTAGTAACAGAGAGTAGTGGGTTCTGTATGTGAGCAACAAAATATATATTCAGAAAAACTAATTCAAACTGCATTTCCCTGTACTGAATAAGTAAGCCCCGTGACTTGATTTAGGAGATTATTTCATTTCTATGCTCTGAGAAGCTCAGCTCTGCAGACACTAAACCAATAAGGACAGAAAAAGACAGTCCAAACTTCTGCACTGTGCAAAGCTCCCAGCATCCTGAGTGTGTCAGGCAGCTGCTGCACAAAAAAAATCTGACTAATGGTCCCAGAGAGCAAAGATAATTTGAACTGGGTCCATGTTTTAGCTGTACGGTGTGGGGTTCTGGGCGCAGACCCAGCGAGCAGAGGGCGAGTAGGAGTTTTCTGTCTTTGTATTATGTCAGAGTTTGAGAGGAGGCAGCTGCTGTGAATGTTTTAAGAAAGGAGATTTTCTTCCCCACCCAGACGTTTAAGGTGAAATTTAAATGTGAGAAAGGGTTTGTCTGGATCTTGAAGCAGCAGCCTCTGGAGCCTGAGCGCTCTGCAACATCCTTACCTCGCGCTAAGCTTGAATGATGATCAGTGTCATATGCAGAGAAATGAATGATGATACAGAGTGCAAGATGGCCTTCCTCCCTTGCTAGCCGTCTGCAGCTGTGTCCGAAATAAATGCCTGTGTCTTTGAACTGTTTCCTTGGTCACACAGTTATCTTGGATAAAAGGACAGTTAAACAGAAAAGTGTTTGTAAAGAAAAGATCTGATCCTTTCTCATAGTGTTCACTCCCTTATACGTAAGAATCTTTTAGACAAAGAACAAAGTGCAAAGAAGTTTAAATGAAGTTCAGGCTTTAGCAGCCTCTGCTTAAAAACAGGAAAGAGGGAGTTGGACAAACCTGTCGGCTTCAACAATTCATAAAAATGTGCATTTGGCAATGCACTTGCGTTAGGAACATTTGTAGAGTTCTTATACGTTCATTTTCTGGTTTATGGCATTATCTGATTGCCGAATGCACTTTTTTTTGCTGCGGTCAACAAGTATCGTAGGGAAGACGTGTCCTTTCCTTCTTGTTGTGCACTTGCGTGTCTCTACCATGTTTTCTACAACTCTTTGGCCTTGTTCTCAGCCTGAATCAATCTGAATGCCTAAGGTGCGAAGTGATGCTGATCACCGATGTTTCACATCTTCAGCTTTCTGTGGGGTTCACTGTCTTCCCTGGCACACAGAGTTTGAAATCTGGGAATTCTGATTAAAGTAGGTTAGGATTAGAAGACTATTCTTACTGTGTTTAGCAGCATATTATTTTCCTTGCTGTCTTTTATTACAGCTGTAGTGTAATAAAAGTAGTGAGAAGAATCTGTAGTGAGAACAATCGATAGATTGAATCTGTAAACTCTTGGAACTGGGATGACTAAACTGCTGTAACAAGTTTGCTCGCCCTGCGTTCATCAAAACAATCTTGCAGAAGCTGATTAAACAGAAACGTTTTTAGTGCTGTATCACATACTTTATAGGAGATGTGGGGAAGAAGTCGGAGTTAGAGGAGGTACTTCTGAAAGTTGTGGGATGTTAACTTGCTATAGGAGTGAGATGCTACAGAAATAATAACTTGTAAGTTCTGTTTGAAGGCTGCGGCTGGTTAGGGCAATGGTTCTTCCAGTCCAATGAGGACCTCGACAGTAAGTCAGTCAGAAGGAATACCTGTTTGGCTTTGTAACATTGAGCTAGGGAGAGTTACTTTAAATTTACGAGCCAAGTCCACATATTCGTGAGAATTTTCTTTAAACTTCCTTTCAGCCCCTCTAAATTCTGTGGCATTGAAGGATCAATAAGAATCTCATCTGTAGCTGATTCTCACAGGTGTTAATAGTTCCCCTGGCTCTGTGGTCTGCTTGAAACAGTATTTGTTTTCAGAGGCCTGACATGAAGAAACACTTACTGCGGTTATGATTACAGTCTCCAGTGAGTTCCATTTTTACTGTCATTAACTTTCTAAACCGTTCCCCATAGCTGACAGCCTTTCTATGCGTGGAGACCTACTTAGTGGGATGCTGGGACAGTGATGGGTTTTGTGTGTCTAGAATCATCGTGCCTTTAATTGAGATCGGTTTAACTTTGTCATTAAGACCATTTGCATCGTAGGCATTTTATGGCAATGCTCACATACTCCGCCTGTACGCTAGCTGTATTTCTGTTGCAATTTACCTATTAATGAAAGAAAAAAACCAAAAGTTCTATGTTCCCTTAAGATATTTACAAGTAGCCTTTATTCTTTTTCTTCCATTACCTCGGTTAATAACATCAGCAAATTTTTTGATTGGAAATTAGAGACACGGCTCATCTTCAGGTCCTGTGCTATGTTCTAGGTAAGAAAGGGACTAGGTTTATTTAGCAAAATACAGGTGCTTTGGTTTCGGTAGCTGTTTGTCTAGGTAGCAACTGATACAGCTCTCAGAACCCATAAACCTTGGGTTTATTGTCAGTGCAGAGATGAATAGTGATCAGAAAGCAAGAGGAATGGAAACATCCCTCCTCCAAATGACAAAGGCTTTGTGGTGAACAGAAACCACTGGGCGCAGTATCACTGTTTGTGCTCACCAGACGTTTGGCTGTAACAGACTGGGGGGGACACGTTACTTTCCTCTTCGTAGAGTGTGAGTCAGAGGCGACCAGAACATGTGAGTAACAACATGAGCTTGGCTTGGGGAAGCCAAATACTTGCTTCTTAATTAGAAAAAAGAAAGCTGATTAATCATCTGAGTCATCCTGCTGTAGTTCAGTGTTGGTATGAATGGCATTCCCTATGGATTGACCTACATGGAGAGAAGTGCCAAGCAATAATCAAGAAGGACTTCAATCAAATGTTTCAAAATATCACCTGTGAATGTTAGGTAAAAGTAGGGATATTCTCAGTCAAGCTGGTAATTGCTTCCTGAAAACTTAGATTATTCTTTGCAGTAATGTGACTATTTTCACCAGGGCTCCCTCAAAGTAGGAAAGCTTTATTTCTATTCAGTAGGTGTACAGTAGGCACTGCAGTGTGCAAGATAAACAGACTGTATCATCGCACCTGCCCCTCTCTCGTGTTCTTCCTTCTGAACGATGCTGCAGTGCTGCTTTGTTTCTGGGACATAATTTGCAATGCCTCTAAGAATTAAACCAAGGGTTTAGGGCACTTTTAGAAACATGAATGACACAAACCTACCCAGCCTCTTGCAGACATACTGACAGATGGGGTATTTTTGAGTTAGTAGGGTTTGGTTTATTGTTTAAGATATTTCTATGGATTTTCTTTCTTATGTCTAGCAAAAATTCAGTTTCAGATAGGAACTGAAGACAGATTACGTCAATTTTTTTCTTGCAGGAATTTGTCCAGTTGAAATTAATAGGGGTTGTTTAAATACTGGTCTAGTTCCTGATGTGCCCCAGGTTGTGTGCAATGATGAAAAATGTATCACCAGCACATCTGTAAATGAATCATCTTTTTTCCTGCATCCACGTGGTTGCACAACTTTACTGACTGCTTGCTTTGATGAATCTTTGGTATTTATCATGTGAAGCTATTCCATCACGTTTGTAATATTGGAAATTCCAAGCACACTTAACGTCTTAATACAATGTTACAGTTATTGTGTTCATAATCATTGCGGGACTCAATGTGACCCAGTAGTCTTCAATTGCCATTCATAGAGCGCAGATATCTGGCTGCAAATCATGGATCTGGATTAAACATTTTCTCACCTGGCTGTACTAAACCATTTTAACAGACTGCACAAAGCAGGTTGTAGGACCTTAGCTGAGATCCATTGTTGCAAAGTAAGCAATTACTTTTCTTTCTCACTTTTCTTTATCAGTAGATTGAGGTGATAAATTGATCTCATGCTGATAAGGCTTCACTCAGCACAAATGCTGGAAATGGAAGATTCTTTGGGTTTGGGTTGGTTTTTTTTTCTATTTTATGATTTGTTGAATTGCTGGGATAAAGTGAAATAAAGCTGGAAGAAATAGAGGACGGAGGTTAAAGGGTTTTGTCAGAGCTCTTCTTGAGAGTTCAGTTCCGTTTCCTCCACTTAATGCCTTGCCATGAGTCCATGCTGTATTGCCTCTAGAATGGGAAATTTGAAGCTCCCGCGTACGAGTGGGAAAGGTGGAAAGGGATGTCAGTTCTCGTTCCAAATTCACACTGGACTTTTTACTAACAAGTAAAACTTGTTTCTAACTCACTCAGAGTTTATAATACTCATTTTAAACCCTGGTTTTCTGTGCTGGGTAACATAAATTAAAAAATGGGTTTTTTTTTTCTACCTTCATATTCAACCCTGTGAAAGAAGAGCATTTGGATATTGTAAAGAATCTTGGCACATTTACTCCAAAGCTTATATACTGCACCTAAGCTTGTGGTCAGCTGGGGACCTGCTGATCATACATGAACTATCTGATACGGTTCTGGTCTTTGTTGTATAGTCATTAGTCACAACAGAGGAAGCGTAATAAAATACGTAATGCTTTCACCACATAATTATAACTCTAGTTTGTATTTTAGTTCAGTGCAGATCACTCAGCAACGTGCAGGATGGAATGAAAACAACTGCCTGAGCAGAATACCTACAAATATTGTCTCATAGTGAAAGATAGAAATTGCATCCTTTACGAAGTGTGTGTGTGTTTGCACCGTAGGTGAAGCATCGAGTCAACCCTTTCACTTTAGCATTCTCCTAATGCCGTGTCTGCACTCCGCACATTCTGTAGCTCCACAGAAAGCATTAAGAAAAGTCTGATTTCAAATCTATATTTGTTTGTTTTCTTTGTTGATATTAATTAGTTCAAATAATCGAACACATTTGAAGTTCATTGTCATTGTATCACTTAACACTGTAAGTAAGGAACCACGTATTTCCCTCGTCTGGCTATTTGATGTGGACCTCCTCATATTTATTACAGTACTATTTGTTAATGGTTTTGTCTGCTGAATCAAGTGTCAGGAACAATTGTAATAGTTACAAGAAAGCAGCTCTATCCTGAATTGGAAGCGGGGTGGTGTGCCTGAGCAGATGGGAAAGAGACAAAAGACGAGATACGTAGGCAGATGTTATGTATCGTATGAAAATCCTAAATGCTGCTGAAGGGTGGGACTCCACAGGTAGTTGTCATAATCATGACATAAGGAAGAGGCTTTTCTTTGGTATTGGCCTATTTTTATGACAGTCTGCAGCAGATGATGAATACATGACAATTTTAGGTTGTTTAACACAAGAAAGATAAGCTTCTTTTTTTCCCCTTCTTTTTAAAGAAGATATGCGTAGCAGGTTTCTGACTTAAAAATCCTCTTGAGAGGCCTATTGTGTTTGCATTTAGTGCATTTCCACTTTTCTGTGGTTTTTCTTTTTTTTTTTTTTGGATAAATATTAAGTTCAAAACCGATAATGAAGTTGTACACCTTACAAGATCGTTTTCTGCTTGTTTAAAATCAAAACCAGAGGGAGGTTTTGATGCTTAGGTGTGTACCTAGTTTCTGTGCACAATAACATAGCTTAAATATACGTCACTTGGAAATGAGCTTTTGCAAATGTGATTTATGTCAAGGAAGATGAACTTTAAATCTGGCCAATGATATTACATCAGTTCTCCTGTGGCATTGGGAATGTGTTGTTTTCTTAGAAAGTATTTCCTTTCACTTTCAAGTGATGGCACAATGATGGATCAAGTGCTGAACACTGAATCCAAATGACTTAAATGCTTCTAAAAATGTGAACTATTGATCAAAGGGAAGACATTCTACATTTCGTTAAATGGTTTTCTCATCTCTTTGCTTGCAAATAGAAAAGGAGGAGTGGGAGAAACAAGAAGGAAAGGGCCACCTGCTTTTGTTGCTGAAAACACGCAGAGCAAAGTGATCTGCAACGCGGTGCTACACAACAGCACTCTGTTACACAAAAGTAGTTTAGTGAGGAATGTGCATCTAAGGAGAGCGCGTGCACCGAAATATCTCCAGTGTGAGTGGTTCTGCAAAGCCAGGAACTCACACTTTTGGCGTATGTAAAGTGTCGTGGAATGCACGGCTGAGCAGTGAACCTTTGCACTCTTCTGTTTCCAGCATGTGGCTGAGAAGATGACGAGAGGAAAGCTTCACGAGAATGCCTGGGGCGGGAGGATTTGGGTCTAGGCAGGACAAAAACGTAAGTGATGAATGTCTGTAGCATTGATAAGAAACACCAATAACAAAGACAGGAATGGAAAGGATTCTTGACGTGGAAAATAAAAGCATGCCTAGTGCTTGGCATTTCTGTAAATACAGCATGAGCTGCTACACGGGTGAGCGTATGACTGAGTGCACAGCTCTTGGTCGCAGTGTAGACTTCAAACTGGGTTCGGCAAAGAGCATCACCTGAGTTTAGTCTGTTTTAATACAGAAATGACACTTGTGAAATGGCACTGTCTTGTGAACTACTGACTGACGACCCGTAAAACGGCAGAGAGCTGATCATATCTATCATATCATAGCTGTAGGTTTCTACATAAAGATGATTTGTTTGATGAAAATGTAGGATAGGTAGAGGTCCTCACCAAAGGCCGACTGAACGTGAGCCAGCAGTGTGCCCAGGTGGCCAAGAAGGCCAACGGCATCTTGGCTTGTATCAGAAATGGGGTCACCAGCAGGTCCAGGGAGGTTATTCTCCCTCTGTACTCAGCACTGGTGAGACCGCACCTCGAATACTGTGTTCAGTTCTGGACCCCTCACCACAAGAAGGATGTTGAGGCTCTGGAGCGTGTCCAGAGAAGAGCAACGAAGCTGGTGAGGGGCTGGAGAACGTCTGACGAGGAGCGGCTGAGAGAGCTGGGGTTGTTTATCCTGGAGAAGAGGAGGCTGAGGGGAGACCTTATTACTCTCTACAACTACCTGAAAGGAGGTTGTGGAGAGGAGGGAGCTGGGCTCTTCTCCCCAGTGACAGGGGACAGGACAAGAGGGAACGGCCTGAAGCTCCGTCAGGGGAGGTTCAGGTTGGATATCAGAAAAAAATTCTTCACAGTAAGAGCCATTGGGCACTGGAACAGCTGCCCAGGGAGGGGGTCGAGTCGCCTTCCCTGGAGGTGTTTAAGGAACGGGTGGATGAAGTGCTGAGGGACATGGTTTAGGGAGTGTTAGGAATGGTTGGACTCGATGATCCAATGGGTCCTTTCCAACCTTGTGATTCTGTGAAAATAAAAGCTATGGTGTTAAGAGGTCCATTTGATCAGAGAATTTATGTTAGGGCAGACATATACCTGTGTGTCCTGAAAGTTATTCACGCCTCCCACATGCTTGCCAATTTAGTCGACACCAGAAACTCTGACCACCACAAAGAACAAAGCTTCATTTTTTCTGCTGCTTATGGTACTGTTTATTTTCCTACAGTGAGGGGACCGAATTAATATGAAGCCAGAGGAACAGAGAAGGGTAGACCCTGGGCTATTTAACATGTGTCCCCTTGACCAGCAGCAGCAAATAATATTTGCAACTTATGTAAATCTGAAAAGTATACCAAAGAAGAGGAAAAAAACTTTTCATAGAGTACTATGAATCACTCGTTTAGTAAACTGAGCATAAGCAAACAACACATGTTATGAAACAGCCAGTATGTGGTAGGAATATAGAGGAACGTCATCCCTAGATGAACGTGGAACACCAGCCTTATTTATAGGACTGGGATCTTTATTATGGGAAGAAAATTATTATAAACTACTTTCAGTGGATGTTGGGTGCTTCAGAACCTGCTGTTTGGGTCCTAAAAACACAAGTACAGTGCAACTGGAAATCAGTAACTGCTTTAAAAAAGAAAATTGCCCTTTTGTAGGTCATCCTTCCCTGAAGCCAGTTGTCCTAAGAAGTCACAGATCTCTGTGCAGCAGCTGCCTGGAGACTCTGCAGTTTAGCAATCCATCAACTGCAGGGCTTAGTTTGCTACATCCAACTAAGATGAAAAATTTGTACATTTCCAGAGGTGGCTATTCCGTGTCCCCTTTCCCCTTATGAGTGAGGGAAAAAGACATTGCTGAAAGGCTGCTGTGCAAAACTTCATTGTCGGTCAGAAATACGAAGGCACCGGAAAACTAAGGATATAAACAGCTACAGTGAAAAAAAGACATCCGCAGTTGCGCAGCCGGACAGTTTTTTCTCACGTGCCCTCTTGCTGTGGGTGATGTGCCCCACTGGCCTCCCTTACGGCCACCCGGTAATCCTTTTCCCGATGAGTGAGAGTGAAGCTCATGAGTGGATTTGTGGTTGTGTTCATCAGAACGATGAGTTGTACTTGAAACGTGTTAAGCAATGAGTGGTTCAAATGAGTGATTTGTGTGGCTGTGGTAATGTAGGCGCCTTAAACACCTTACTGGTCTGGGGCTGGTCCATAGAGCACCTCAAAAGAATTGTGTCATAACGGGCAGGAAATGATGCATTTCGGAAAATGCCGGCTGTGTCATCCACCACAGGGCAAGTCTCTTTGTGAACAAGCACAGGTCTTTTTTCATACCTGAGTCATCTAGCACATAAAGATTTTTTTTTAAAGAAAAAAAAAAAAGGTATCTTTCAAAATAGAAAAACAGAATTCGGCGAGCCAGAGTTGCTAAACATATCATAATCAAAGTAACGTACAGCAGTGAGGTGCTTGGCAAATCTCCATCACAAAGATTTCTGAAGAACTATTTTTTTTTTAAGAGCCTGGATCGCATATGGTTGTGTAAAGAACGAAATAAAGGTGATCAAAGTAGATCGGTGAAGCTGACCACAAAAAAAACCCCTGTCACCTTTATACCTATACAATACAGAAGGAAAAATATGAAATGATTCAGAATAGGAAGAAATCAAAGTAGTCATTTTTAGACTAGTAAAGCCATACTTAGCAAATAGAAGGTTGTCAAAGACTTAATCTGCTTCCCATTGGTATTTATACTGGGCTAAAATATTCATTATAGGTCAGAACTGTCAGAAACAGCCTAATCCTTTCTTAGTTTTCTGAGCAGTTAACGGCTAAATGAGCTAAATCAATTTTTGTTGCGTACTTTTTAATGCAGCAATATTTCTCACAAATGTGGCCGCGCAAAATAAATGACGAAGCCTGAGCATAAGAAGCAGATTAATTTTATAGATTACTCATTCATTTATTCATTTCCTGGAAGGAGCTTTGTATTTGATAGCACAAATGCTCATTATGATTTTGTCAATAATATACAACTCAAGGCCGAAAACAAAGTTAAAGAACTTGTCTTATCTTCTGTTTGATTTTTTCTCGCTTTGTGCTTGAGTCTTTTTCCACTGAAATCAGTGTTTTGGTACGTAACGAGTCAGTGGGAGCAGAATCTGATCTTACATGAGCGCATTGTTATGGAACCAATGGGAACAGGAAATTTTATATTGGAGCCAGAAGCATAAATGATGGAAGGAGTTTTTGGAATCAGTTTAGTGGTCTGTGTTCAATGTTCAGCTCTAGAAAATTACTGAACAAAAGAAGTCTTAAAGTGCATCAAGTGGGGTGGTTACGGCGGGTCTGATTTCTGACAGTGATCAGAGCTGCGGTCAGAAAGTGTTTGTAGGGACTGTCAGACTGGGTTGGGGTTTGGGTCTTAAAGTCTACGCCAGGCAACTTCTCAGGAATTTCGCTGAGACGAATGCATCGTCACCTTCTCACAGTTCCTTCAGGGAATATCACTGCGGAATGTGGAAGCCGTGTTCATGTGATAAAACCGATCCCAGCAACAGAGAATGTCAGTCTAATGGGTCTTGATTTGGGTCATCTGATAGTGTCAACTAGTACGTAAAATGTCAAAGCATTTTGAAATGCAAGAGCCTAGGAAAAAAGGAAGAAAGGCTCTTGACTGGGAAATAAACATTGCTTCCAAGATAAGGAAAATGCTTATTATTAAAGGTGTTTCATTCATTGAAATATGGCACAGGAAATTCAAATTATGCCACAAAAGCCTTGCAGTAAATCCATCAAGCACGTGATTTCAAGCTACTTCATGCAGTCATTTTAATTTTGGGTTTAGATAAAAAGCGAGAGAAGTCCCGTTCACGTGTGTATGTATGCAGGGTGTTATTTCTCCATGCATACAGCAATTTTCATCTTGATAGCTATATGTAGGCTCAAAATATTGAGCAGCGCTTTGCCCATTTTCTCCTGCTGTACAGTAATGATGTGATCTAGATGTCTTTCACGTATAGTCCCTTGTAGTGGGAATATCATAGAATCATAGAATAGTTTGGGTTGGAAGGGATCTTAAAGATCATCCAGTTCCAACGCCCTGCCATGGGCAGGGACACCTCCCACTGGATCAGGGTGATCAAAGCCCCATCCAACCTGGCCTTGAACACCTCCAGGGATGGATGGGGCAGCCACAACTTCACTGGGCACGGCCACTCTCATAGTGAAGACATTCTTCCTAATGTCCAGTCTAAATCTGCCCCTCTCCAGTTTATACCCATTCCCCCTCGTCCCATCCCCACAAGCCTTTGGGAACAGCCCCTCTCCAGCTTTCCTGCAGCCCCTTCAGGTACTGGAAGGTCACTGTAAGATCTCCTGTACCTGACGGGTATATATAGAGTATATAGAATTGTGAATATATAGCGAATATAAAGAACGCAGTCTATATATATAGAATATAGTGACTATATAGAATGTAATCCCACAGACATTATGCCTGCAGGTACTGAAGCACTGTCTCTTCCTGTCTCTCATTCTTCCAAGCACATGAAAGCTGCTGCATAGTGTGGGGCAGTTGGGTGCACGTCCTTTGGTGCGAATGCATTCAGAGACACGCCGACTAGTGAATCGCCAGCTCTGCGCATCCTTAGTGACTTCCCAGCTGTCTGCCAGTGCAGTCAGCCTCTTATGTCTTCCTCGGTGTATCTGTTAAATGCGATTTCACCCCTTCTGCTGCGTCCCCATAACTGTTTAAAAATGCCAGGTGTTAACGTTCCAGTACTGACTCATTTGCAAGTACACAGTAATCTCAGAGAAGCAAAATTTTTGGGGTGTAAAATCCCACTTCTACACACAGGAGGTTTTCTGTGATGGTAGTGTATCTTTATGCATGCTGCAGGCTGAAAAAAAACCATTTCATGCATCACCAGCAAGTCAGCTACACTTGGGGACTGGTGAGCCAAGGCACGTGGACATCTCGCACCGCCCGCTTTCAACCTCGGAATATGCCAAACAGTTCTTGGCATTCAGGTTCCACTGGTTGCATTGCCATTCTCTGGGCAGTTGCTTTGTGCAGAGTGATGGGGTTCTCAAAGTGAAAGGTATATTGGCAGCAAGATGAATGACGTATTATTTCCGTGCTACTTTTAAATTTAGATATATGCGCAGTATTTTTAGTGAAAGCATTTAGAAAATATTTGAGTTCAGTGCTGAGTTTCAAATAAGGTGTCAGCTCCAGAAATAAACAGGCCACGAAGCTATGAGATGCTGATGAGATCAGCCTGTTATGTGCTTTCAGAGCCCTTTCTCCGGCATCTCAGCCTTAATCTGTTCAGACATTGATTAGTTGTAAATCTCAGCATTAGTGTCTACCAGTGGTGGAAACTTACATGAACACACGCCCAACGTCTAATTCTTGAGCAAAAAAGAGAATAAAGAATGCTCTCTTTACCTTTATATTTTGCCGGTATCGCTATTCTTTCATCAGCAAACCAGCAACTCATATTAAATATTACATAGTCACCTTTCTCCTCGCTAGGATGGGTCAAGCATTGGACAGACTAAAACACCAAGGAGAAAGCTGGGGTGTCAGTACTGGAGCAGACGTTCAGCCAGGTCAGTATTCTGTCTCCTGTGGTGCCCGTAATGTTCGGGGAGTGGTGTACGATAGTGCAGCCCCATGGCCATCATCTCCTTGGAGCTTCTCCCACTCCGCAGTCATTTTTGAATCGGATTTCCTGACCCACAGGTAGTGGTTTTGCTTTTAGTATGTCCGATTGCTTTCTGAACCAATGTGAACTACAATATCCTGTGGAAAGGAATTCCGTAGCTCGGTTATACATAGAGAGAGGAACCACCTTCTTCTGTTTGCCTTGAACTTGCCACCTGCTAGTTTTATTTCCCACAGTTTGTGAACTGGGAGACAAGGCAACAGCCATTCCCTTTTAAATGGCTGAAGGACAACTATGACAATAAATTGTTATCTTCGTTATAACCCTCCTCAGCCTTCTCTTTTCCAGACTTAGAAATTGTAATCTACGTAGTTTCTCTAAATATGGAATATGTTCCAGGCTTTTCATCATCCTGCACCTCTTGTTTTACTTTATTCCTTTTCTGAGATGTAAATGATGACCAGAACTACCAGAAATATTCAGGATGTGGAGACAGCACAGGTTCATATTAAGGGTCTGAGATTTTCTTTCCACTGGCAAAGTTACATGGTTTTTAGTACTAGTGGAACCAGGCAAGTAAGAGTGCACATAACTGACATTAATAGATACTATGATCTCTTGGCAACAACAAAAGTGAACTTGCGTTGCTCGGACACATAATTTTAGGTATAAATACACACACACACACACACTCTCAAATATTTAATGAATTCAGCAGAACTGCACAAAGGGCATTGTGTCAGGAGAACAAGCCAGACACATCCCACAGGACGTCTGTCCCAGAGTGGGAGATGCTGCTGGTGTAGAAATGTTCTTAACTACATTGGCCTCTGCGACCAGGCTCGAGTCAAATTCCGCAAGGGAGAATTTCCCCTCTCGCTGTGAAAGAAATGCAGTTGTAGTGTCATTGTTAGACGTGCCTTTCACTTTCTTTACGTTGGAGCAAGTTTTGTGGGAAGAGGCATTATCTTACGTTTCTCTGAGTGTATCAGCTGATCTAATAAATGTTTTAGTTTATGATCACATTCTGACTCAGCCCTCAAACCTCCTTCTCTGAGAGGGCAGTTGCCGGCGGAGGTCACCGGCGATGTAGCCGCATTGAGGGGTTGACTTTCACTGGATGTTATTGGCCTGAGCTGGAAGGACAGACAAATATTTCTAAACGCACCAGTCCAGCACTGACTTTTGGTGTTCGAATCCTTTTGAAATGAAAGGATTGATTTTATCAAGCCTTTATTATTTCTCAGCAGAGTTTGCTCTTAAAATATAGACTAAAGAAATAGCAGAATTAGGTTAACTTCTTAAAATTACCAATATTTTCCCACATGCCTTTAATTCAGTTAATGCTAATTAATACATATTCAATATTCTCTTAGTCCTGAAAGCACGGTGTAAAGAAACAGAAAACTAATAACTAGAGTTTGTGTTTAAAGGGACATTTTTATGTCGCCAAAGCCATGGAGCAGTAGGGGAATATATGGGGCTTGTTCTGTTGATTGAAGTAATCTAGTTTTTAAATGTGTTCTATCTGGCCCTTGTTCTAGGAATCCCGATAAAGAGAGGCATTTTCCACTTGAAAATGCTAATCTGAATTTTAGGTATTTTTCTGATCTGAGTTTTTAAATTAACATCTCATGGTGATCACATAGGCTTCTTAGTCTATGTAACTCTTGTTTCCTTAGCATATGGGTTCGAATGATCCTTTGGGCTCATTGTCATTCTCCACTGCACTTAAATGAAGACATCTGAAAAGATGATTTAAGCTTTTGAATGAGGAAGAAAAAAATTCTCATCCTTGCTTAGCTACAAGGATGAGAAAAAGAAAGCCACAGTTGTTTTCTTTGCTGTCTTGTTGTGAGACTGACAGAACCCTTTAGGATTGATCAAGATGTGAAGTCACTATTAATCTACTGCACAAATTCATCGAAGGGGGCTCCTCCCAGACCGTGCTATGATTTGTTAGGAAATTATTCATATATCATTATTCCTATATAGTGATTATTGATATATGTAAAGGCCAAATCTTTGTTATCCCACTCGTGTGAACGCCTCAGTTTATTTGGTTCTTCTTTCCATCACTGTAACCTCTTTGTGAAGGTGCAGAAAATACCGTCACTTTCGGAGTTTCAGGCAAATGTCTGAAGTAGTGGTTGTCAGGGTCATTTCAAAAAGCATGTTTTTCATGATTTCTGAAACAGCTCAGAAGTGCAGAGGATGAACATGCAGGCAAGTTAGCTTCCTCTCTATCTTTCTGCAGATAATTGTCACGTTTTATCTCGACTTAGCACAAAAAAAGTGCCTAAAAGACTGTATTGAGGTACTCAAATGCATGAAAACGTTCATAAATTATCTGTCTAACAGTTACAGTGCAGCTTCAAAGTTGTGACAACTTGGAAAAACCAGCCTGACAAGCATGCTCACTTTCGCTGTTTTTCTAAAACTCCTTGAGCATATAAGGAAAATTTAAAGTGAAAAAAAAAAAAAGCAACTGAAGCACAAACACTTTTTGTTCCCAGCACAGAAATTCCATCTGACTCCCTGACTGGGGTCCTCATTTTTGTCTCTGACTGGTGTGTCAAATCAAACTGTGTTATTGCCCAGTGTAAATGAATAAACATTGCCAGTATCGTCCTGTCACTAACAGGCGAGCAGCGGGGAGTTTGTAAGCTTTTCCAAGTGGACATCCTAGAGGATACACTGTCTCTGGTGAACTACTGCTCTGCCTGAAGCTAAAAGCTTTCTGCCTTGGGCCAGTAATGTTTTGCTTTACCAAAATTCCTATTTATTTATATTAAGGAAGAAAGAAAGAAGTTCTTATCTAGAGTAGAATTATCATAGGAGAGAAAAAAAGGCAAGGGTTAAGTAAGCCTTAATATTCAGAACAAAGACAATAAAGAGTTTAGATATAGGTGTAACTACTGTACCATGCAAATAAAACTGAGTTCTCATATACCTGGATAAAAAGAATGAGAAGAATACTTACATTGCTCTAAGATTAGGCTGCTCTTACTAAAGATGTTTTTCAGGCTTTCAGCTTAAACACAAATGGTTTAGGAACACCTTCCAGATGTGCGTGCTGTTTAACCTGCATTCGTAGATGCAATTTTCAGTCTCGCTAGACCACGCTTGTCTTGCAGATGATATTTTTAAGCGATGAGCACGCCGTATTTACAAATACATCTGATCCCTTCCTCCTCAAGAGGGCAAAAATCACTGTACGGCAAAACACACCGGCTAATTCTGGAGATACTGAACTTCCACAACTGGTGCAACAGCCACATTACTTGCTTGGTAAAAACTGGTTGTTGGGGGGGAATTCACTCACCTCAGAGCAGAATCGGTGCCCGTCGGGGGGACAGGGAATGCAGAGGGCCGTCCAAGCTGTTTCGTAGTCCGTAGCACCCCAGTCCGTGGACAATTTCCCAAGCCAGAAGAGCCATTCACATTCCCTCTGCCTTTCCAGCCTCATTCACTGCTCTCAGGGCTCAGCTAGCTGCACTGACTCACAGAAATTCAGCTCCCTCTGGGTCCTAGTGCTGTAAACGTGTGGGAGCTGCACGGACTCGTAGGAATTCAGCCGTTGGCTCGGTGCCTGGTCGATGCAGTGATGCACAGATGTGCAGTGAAAGTTTCAAAGCGTGCACTGGCGGTATGACTGTGCATGCATAATACCGAGAAAATCCGCCGGCTTCCTGGTTTCACTGTCAAGAATTGAAACCCTCTTTAAGGGGACGTTTTGTCGTCAGCCTTTCTACTTCGCAGCTTAATCCTTGGGCTCAATTTAAAGCTGAGAAGCTCTCAGAAAGAAACACTGAGCTCCGCGATGAATGAGCGCTTTGGAAAATCATCCTTAGAGCCCTTTATTCGTGTCGTGAGGCTATAAACAAACCCGTAGGAACGCTAATAGTTAACTGGTTAAGCGGTGGACTGGGTTCCCTGCAAAAACTGTGCAGTCCCCTTTATCAGCTGTTTGGAACAGGGGTCAGCCAAACGCTGATCTAGAGTAGCAGAGAAATATTTGACCCTGACTTGGGGCAGAGGAAAGGATTATATAAGAACCCTTCCAGCCATAATATTCCGTGTTGAACATGCTTACCTTAAGCATCAAAGAGATATGGAAATGTTCTCCGTTCTGTTTAGGGGGGGGCAGGGAGGGATTAAGTACTTTCCACGGAAACAGCAATGTGTTTTAAGCCCTGATAAATATAGGAAAGAAATGCAAAAGTGAATAACTTCATAAGATACCCCCCCAAAAAAAAAATAAAAATAAAGCAAATTGGCTAAAAGCTCTACTCAAAAAAAAAAAAATGAGTAACTATGAAGCAGCCCTTAGATTTGCATTCTGGCACAGTGGAACCTTTGTGATTACACAGCTGCAAGGAAAAAAAAAATTTAAAATTTAAAAATTTTCCATTGAAAAGCAGACCGCTGCGTGTTATCTGCGTGGAAATAATCAAACGTGTTTCGATTCCATCCAGAAGAGGGCAGCCATCTGGAGAGACATCTCCTTAAAGTCCTTCAGGGAAGGCAAAGATGTGTGGAAGGTGCTGCGTAAAGGCATTCAGCAAGAGGTAACTCAGCTTTGAGATAATATTGTTTCTTGTTTGCCACATGGATATGCTGCTTTCTCAACCTGAAGCAAGCATATCTTCGTTTTTTATTAAAACTAGTAGACAAACCTTAAATTTCTTTTCCACGGTGCCAAAGATAACAGTGCTTCAGCGCTAAACTGTTTCTTGGAAGTGGTGCGTATTTCAAATTGCCTGAAATATCGTTAAGGAAATTACAGCACAAAATACTTAATGGAAGCGCTAAAATTACCTTCCAAATTTGCCGGGATTATGCAGATTGCTTTGTTTTTCTAAAAGGAAAATGCTTTCCACATACGATAGCAGTCAGAGGCCGAAGTATGATGTCTTCATTTACACAGCCAGCCAGCAGAGTTTCTGGAAGTTTCGCCTGTTAAATTTGACCTCAGGATTTGGCCTTAGCTTCATATTTCACTGCCGAAATGCCGCGCTATTCTTGTGTTGAGCGTTTGTCTCGCTTCATTAGAATATCCTCAGATTAGGACTTTGTGCTGGAAAATTTGAGAGAGCATTATCGCCTATTGTGACTGTAGAAAGCAGCTTCAAAGCTGAGATATAAAAAGATGCGCTCTTTCTTTTTTCTTTACTGAAAAGTTAGAGCAGGGTTGTGTTTAGCATCTCTACAATTGACTTTTTGGGGGAAAAACTGCCTGTGTCTTCTTAAAACTGTGGTCGCAAAAGCTTGTTTGGACACTGATCAATAGTAAATTGTGTCTGTACTTAATCTGTATCACAAACAGATTTTCTGTCTTGAAGAAATCCTCCTCTTGTGCCTCATTCTTGTACCTGGTGAGTTTAAAGTAGTGGGCTGATAAGAGCAAGGAAGCAAGACAGCTGTGACAATCACTGGGAAAAAGCACTATTGTATTCTCCCGTGTAACCCAAACTAACGCTGCTTCTGGATTTGCATCCATTTACTTCTCTGCCTCTGCTACGATGATTTCAAGTCTCCCGTGATCTCTTGTATGAGATGGTTGGGCTTTTCTCTTTAGAAGCGACTCTCGTCAAGATAAAATGCTGTCCAAAGTTACGAAAGTCCTCACTTATATCTGAAATCTCTGTGAGTTTGGAAGTAACACAGGTGAGTACAGCTGCTCTTAAACTCTTGGCACTTTAGAGAGATGTAGGGTCTGAGGAAGTGGCCTACAGAGCATCAAACACCACCAAAGCAGGATGGTGTGAAGTTAACAAGTTGTATTTTCTTCACTTATTTGCATGTGTGTGTGTGTGTGAATAGTTACATTCGATACTTTCTTGTAATACTAAGTCTTTATACCAAAAAAAAGATGTACCAAAATAACCCACATCCTCCTGGCTGTCCTAGAGGTGCTTTGATGCGATGCAGGAAAAGTTTTAAGCATCCCAAACGAGGCATTCGACGTGTAGGACAGTGTCTGTTTTACCTAAAAGCATATTTATCGCTTGCAGTTTTATAAATCTCCAGAAAATAGAATCGAGCTGTCTTGCATAAACTTGTCTGAAAGCTCTCTTCCTAAGGCTAAATTGAATGTAAAGAGAGATTAAACTTTTCCCTTAACACTCAGCTGGAGGAAGCTTACCCGTGTTTGGCTAAGTAGAAGTTAACCAAGAGGCTGGAAAGAATGATCACAATGCAATTTCTCTTCTTGTGTTAGTTAGGAAAGACAAAGTTGATATAGGAATTAAGTGTTCTGATTTGTCTTTGTTAGTTTGTGTAGTGTTACTTTATGGTATGAGTATGGTAGAAGTTACTAGAAAATAGCAGTAGCTCACTTATGGGTGGTGAATAAATAGGTCAGACAAACAAAATCATTACTGATTTACTGTAGGATTCAGTCTCCTGTAAATATTTTCTTAACTGTTTCTGCCACATGGCTTCACAGTTGAGTCGATAACACATACAGAATGTAGCTTGGGTGCATCGGAAAATTGATCAGTACATGATGCATTTCCAATACACTGCAATTCAAACCCAAGCGGTGAATTTATGGTGAATTATGGAAGTGACTTGCACTAATCTTTCTCTTTTGGTTAGTTATGTATTGCATAGTAGAAATAAACCATTTTCCTGTAAGTGAAAACATCTTAAAAGCCTGAGGTTACTAAAAGCACATCTCTTGATCGGTCAAATGCTGTTACAGACGGACAGTGTAATTCTAAAGGCAGTGACATATAGACAGAGCAAAGCTATGAAAAAACCTTCACGCTACTCTTCAGACTCAGCAGAGGTTTTCCCTGGTAGTTGTGTGAAAAGATATAGTAATTACAAATATTTCTGGAACACGTAAGACCTGCACTTCTGTTGTAATCACAAGAAGGATGTTGAGGCTCTGGAGCGTGTCCAGAGAAGAGCAACGAAGCTGGTGAGGGGCTGGAGAACAAGAGTGACGAGGAGCGGCTGAGAGAGCCTTGAGAAGAGGAGGCTGAGGGGAGACCTTATTGCTCTCTACAACTGCCTGAAAGGAGGTTGTGGAGAGGAGGGAGCTGGGCTCTTCTCCCCAGTGACAGGGGACAGGACAAGAGGGAACAGCCTGAAGCTCCGTCAGGGGAGGTTCAGGTTGGATATCAGAAAAAAATTCTTCACAGAAAGAGCCATCGGCACTGGAACAGCTGCCCAGGGAGGGGGTCGAGTCACCTTCCCTGGAGGTGTTTAAGGAACGGGTGGATGAAGTGCTTAGGGACATGGTTTAGGGAGTGTTAGGAATGGTTGGACTCGATGATCCAATGGGTCCTTTCCAACCTGGTGATTCTGTGATTCTGTGAGTTTTGACGGGTTATCTGCTACTAACACCGTGCTAGTGTTACTCTTTTGGAGATCTGCAGAGTCTGACAATGGTGTCTTTCTTCTTTTGGGTGTTATCAGCCCTGTCGGTGAAGCTTAGAGTTGTCTGAATACTCTCTTACCCGGTGTCAGCACGCAATGAAGCCGTTCAGGAGGTCTGGATGTGCCTCCGGTTGCTGGATGGCAAGGTTATCATTTGCAGATGCCCTCAGAAACAAAGGCTTCCAGCACTGCTCCTCTGCTTGCTGCAAAGGATTTGGGACCAGAGAGGAGTGTCGACTCTGGTGTAGAATGTCTTCCCTCTGCTCTCCTCTATGAGACGGGCCTCATGTTTTCTCTTCTTGCTCTCTACTGCTCTTCCACCATGCTCTAATAGAAACTATGGCTCCTTGTCAAAGCCTGGCTTCATCACATGTGCATAATGCGCACTGAGTTAATGAGAATAATTTGCCAGTACAGCCATACTTTGCTCATGACCTTTGGGAGTTGGCAGCCGCTTCAGATATTTTATATCCACAGGGGATGAGTATTATAATCTGTTCCTTTTTGCCATGGTAGTGGTCAAATGACAGCGTATCAGAATTTCTTCCTTCGTTCAGGTTTGCTGAATCTTCCTGTACAACAGCAGGTCTTGCTAGAGGCACAGGCTGATGGAACGCGACGTGGATCAGAACCTGACCTACAGGCAGTCACAGCATCACAGAATCACAAGGTTGGAAAGGACCCATTGGATCATCGAGTCCAACCATTCCTAACACTCCCTAAACCATGTCCCTCAGCACTTCATCCACCCGTTCCTTAAACACCTCCAGGGAAGGCGACTCGACCCCCTCCCTGGGCAGCTGTTCCAGTGCCCGATGACTCTTACTGTGAAGAATTTTTTTCTGATATCCAACCTGACCCTCCCCTGGTGCAGCTTGAGGCCATTCCCTCTTGTCCTGTCCCCTGTCACTGGGGAGAAGAGCCCAGCTCCCTCCTCTCCACAACCTCCTTTCAGGCAGTTGTAGAGAGCAATAAGGTCTCCCCTCAGCCTCCTCTTCTCAAGGCTAAACAACCCCAGCTCTCTCAGCCCCGCGAGGCAGCGTGTTGTACTTAAGGGAGGTTGCAGTGGCCCTGAATAGCAAGTGGCTTTGGGACATCACAGAAACTGTGAGCACTGCACCAAAGATTTTCCCACAGAAGTATCTTCTTTTTTTCAATGTGCCATAAAACATTTCACGGTGCCGCTTGACCTTCTGACATAAAAGAGACCACAAGGGGAGAATTTGGTGCTATAGGGGAAGTTTAAGTCTTGTGGAGGAGGTGGGACAAACACTTTGGCATTTAAATTGCTGGTATATACCTTTTTTAAAGTGTAAAATTAGGCTTTTTATTAATATCTTTTTTCTACTCTTTGGTATGAACATGATCATAAGAGGCTTGGCCCACCTCTTTGTCTATGAACGTACTGCCAAAACTAAGAATTCGCAAGGACATCGGTTTTGCTGCAAGTTTTCAATAGGATATTTGTGCCACAACAGAGGAGGCTGAAGCACTAACAGCAAAATTTCACCGAGCTGTGGAGTCGAGGTAAAAAACCCATAATTTGGAGAAGTTAGCAATTGCTAACAATTTACAATATCAGCAAATTTCTTCGAACACTTATGCCCTGTTAAAGTTTTCAAGCTACCTGTGCTTTACTATACATCAGTGACCGTGCTAGAGGCCATATGTTGGGGAGAACCACAGATTGCCTCCAGACATTCAGGATTTAATTTCCTTAAGTTGAATTCAATCTTTGAAAAAGAATCCCATCTGCCGGATTCTCCCTGACCGGTGCTTCTCTGTGTTTCTAAGGAGGAGCACACTTAGGAGTTGTCGTAAAACACGATTCTCTCTGTTCCTAGCATTGTTGTATGGCAGTAATTAAAACCACTACCAGTGAATAAAGACTGTTATTCACTCTCTATGTGTCAGTGCCTGAAAGAATTAGCTTTGTTAGTCTGTATTCTGTGGCAAATATTCTGAGTTAGGATTGGTTGGTTTTGTTTTCCTTTCTGTTAAAGCTTTTGAGAATGGAAAAGAGTTTTTAATGACTACAGTGGAATTAAGACTACTGAAAAATGCGCTTTGTCTCCAGAAGTGGCAGCAGGAGATAAGATTTACTCACAGCCATTGCAGCAGGGACGTTGAAAGCACACCTCTACCTTAATTCCATTTATACGTGAGTGAACCTGTTGTCCATGAACTTGTCTGGTTCGTTTTTCGACCTATAGGTACTATTTGCTCCCACAACATTTTGCAACTACAAGATCCAGAAGTTCTCTACCACCTCTTTAAAGTACTGTCTTGTGTGTTCTCCAAACTGGTGTGATTTAAGTTTCAATAAGCCCCCCCAGGTTTCAGTGATGTCAAGTTTCTTGAACAGCAGTTCCATTTTCATCTTATCCAACAGCTTCATCATTTTCATAGAATCGTGGAATCACAGAATACCAGGTTGGAAGGGACCTCAAAGATCATCTGGTCCGGCCTTTCTTGGCACAAGCATGGTCTAGACAATATAGCCCAGCAGCCTGTCCAGGCGAATCTTAGAAGAGTCCAATGTTGGGGGATTCCACCACTTCCCTGGGGAGATTAGTCCAATGGCTGATTGTTCTTCTTGTCCTTTTGTGTCCCATTGGAATCTCCCCAGGAGTAACTTGTACCCATTATTCCTAGTCTTTTACAGGTGACTCCTTATAAAAAGGGACTCTCTGTTTTCTTTAAATACTTTTTATTTAAGTACTTAAATACTTAACCCTTTAAATACTGGAACATCGTGCTAGGGTCTCCCCTAAGCCGCCTTGTCTTGAGGCTGAACAAACCCCGTTCAGCCTTTCCTCATATGAGAGGCTTCCCAGTCCTTTGCATCTTTGTCGCCTTCCCTGGAGGTGTTTAAGGGACGGGTGGATGAAGTGCTTAGGGACATGGTTTAGGGAGTGTTAGGAATGGTTGGACTCGATGATCCAATGGGTCCTTTCCAACCTTGTGATTCTGTGATTCTGTGATTCTCTGGATCCTCCCCAACCTGTCCACATCTTTTTTTGTGTAGAGGGGTACCAAAACTTTTGTAAACATTCATCGTGTCCCTCCCCACCTTCTTCCTCCTCAGTTCAAGGAGTCTTTCTAGTCTCTCCTCATACAACAGCTGTTTCATTACCTAAATATCTTTACATGCCCTTCTGCGAACCTTTTCTATCTCTACTATGCCCATTCTGAGACTGGAACTGTGGATGCAGAGAGGTTCTCCAAGGTTTGTGTAGGTGATTTTTGAGGCATCCTTATTTTCTGAGATGACATTTGCAAGCAGTGGTGACTTCTGATAAAACCGTTTTTATGTCCACAGTAGTCAAACCATCAGTTGCACTAAATGTTTATAAGAAGCCCCAAGGAGCACCGTCACCCACGTGAAGAAATCATTTTGATATTCTATAAGAGTGTATTTCAGCTCGTTAGTGTTGCATCATGCAAGTCCTTACGAGCCGATCGCTACAGCTGCTGCTTTGTTACTTATTCTTGACAGAGGGCAGTTTGATTTTCAAAACGGTATTTTAATTAAAAAGGAAAACGTACTTGAAGAGACTGCCACTTCCTGGGGACACCGAGTCTTGCGTCATCTGATGGAGAGAGACCATCCAAACCTAAAGACCAGATTTATAGCACTGAAGTGTAAAATGCCTCTTTTCCGCAGTGCCGTCACTTTGTCAGGCTGATTCCTGGTTTGTTCTTTTTTTTCCGCTGGTTCAAATTCTGCAGATATTGACAAGGCCTTTCTGCTTGCACTGTATTAAGGCCAGACCTTGGCTGCAGTTTTCCTCAGGGCATATGAAGTGTGTATCGGACTGGACACCAGCCCACCCTATGGAACGTCACTCCACACTGCCGGGAGAAGCTGGTTCTCTCTCTTTTCAAGTGAGCCCAATTTCTTTTTAAAGCAGTCCTCTCTAACCATGTTTTAAAGTGCCTTTTTCTTACTAGATATCAGAATATGAATATTACCCTAAAGCATGACCGTTACCTTCTGCATTTATAAGTATTTTCTCACTACCTGTACGTGTGCACATAGGAAATGAAAATCCCAGCATCAAGCAGCGACTCACTCTTGCTTCTGCGCTCCGCACTTCCCTTCAGTACAATCTAAGGTGTAGTAGGAAGTCCAGCTATGAAATTAGGAACATACGCTTAACATCAAACGTGGATGTGAGATGCATTTGACTTTTAAGAGTGGGACATTTTAAAACAGCTTAAAAAACGTGCTCAGTTGGAGGGATCCTGCCCTGGCGCCGGCAGACTCAAAGGGTGGATTTGCTCTTCGCTGTCTCTGTGTCCAGGATCTTCTTGTCTTTAGTGATAAACCTTGAAGAAGCTTTGAGGTAACGCTGAGAAGAAGTGTAAATGATTGCGTTTAAAGTAATGCTCAAAAAGTATTTCATATCATACTTTTCTTCCTGGGCCTGAGCTCTGAATTGCGTAGCAACAATAGAAGTGGTGAAAGTGTAAAACGCTGGGACTCCCTGCCAATGATACAACTTGTCTTTACTACTAAAAAAGGCAGTAAACTGGGAGGGTATATCAAAGAATGAATTGCTCTGCACTTGCCCTGTTTCTTGCAGTTGTTTTCTTACGTGTCTTCTGGATGCTGTTGGAGACAGGACTCCAGGCCAGCAGTACGTTTGGACTGAGCCAGTGTGGGAGTGCCCGTGTGTGTTAAGTTGTTCTGCAGTTAAAGGCATAGTTCTATGTGTGAGAAGTATTCTAAGCTGAAAATTGAATGAAGACACAGCTTTTTAGTCTTGCTGTGAGGAAAGCTATGCGCGGAGCCAACCCCTGGTAGGACCGTAACATTCATGCACTGGGTTTTTCTTTCAATAGTACAGACGTTTTCTCGTCTTCGACATCATTTTAGCCTCGATATTGCTGAGTAAATCTTCCCAGGGTCTGCAAAGTTAAAATCCCTCAGCCTTTATCAGCAGTGAAGCTCTCAACTGACTCACTTTTATGTGTCCTGGACTTTGTTGCTTTATGCACTACTGTGGGACCACAAGTATTAACAGGGAGGTGGGGGAGACTAGGAGGGACAAAACCTAAAAGAGAAATAGTGAAACAGCCGTAATAGACACATCGGGTGACGCAGAAGAGGTGACACAGCAGTGAAAGGCCAGGTGGGATGGGGAGGAAGGCACTCAGGAGAAGAGAAGGCTGCTGGTAACCACAAATCTGTGCTGGCATAGGGAGAAATTAAAAATCACAGAATCACAGAATCACCAGGTTGGAAAGGACCCATTGGATCATCGAGTCCAACCATTCCTAACACTCCCTAAACCGTGTCCCTAAGCACTTCATCCACCCGTTCCTTAAACACCTCCAGGGAAGGTGACTCTACCCCCTCCCTGGGCAGCTGTTCCAGTGCCCCATGACTCTTACTGTGAAGAATTTTTTTCTGATATCCAACCTGAACCTCCCCTGTCGGAGCTTCAGGCCATTCCCTCTTATCCTGTCCCCTGTCACTTGGGAGAAGAGCCCAGCTCCCTCCTCTCCACAAACTCCTTTCAGGTAGTTGTAGAGAGTAATAAGGTCTCCCCTCAGCCTCCTCTTCTCCAGGCTAAACACCCCCAGGTCCCTCAGCCGCTCCTCGTCAGTCTTGTTCTCCAGCCCCTCACCAGCTGTGTTGCTCTTCTCTGGACACGCTCCAGAGCCTCAACATCCTTCTTGTGGTGAGGGGCCCAGAACTGAACACAGTATTCGAGGTGCGGTCTCACCAGTGCTGAGTACAGAGGGAGAATAACCTCCCTGGCCCTGCTGGTGACCCCATTTCTGATACAAGCCAAGATGCCATTGGCCGCCTTGGCCACCTGGGCACACTGCTGGCTCGTGTTCAGTCGGCTGTCAACCAGCACCCCCAGGTCCTTCTCTTCCGTGCAGCAAAATGTGCATGTACCAAATTATATTTGTGTATGCTGCACAGATCTACATCAATATTAGTATTTTCAGTGGGCTAGCAGGAAGAGGGAGAATCTTGGGGGGGGGGGGGGGGAAAAAACCCCTTCTTTTGGCCAAATCAGGGTAGTAGATCAAGCCTTGAAAATGAGAACAGCTATGCTTTTCAGGGATGCTTTCACACCACCCCTTCCCAGGGTTACCGGGCAAAGGCCCTGTGGCATTGTCGGGAGACTTGCAGTACCATAAAGTGAAAGTACCTCTGTAAGAGCCAGCTGAACAAATCAAAATGCAAGTTTGAGACATGCAGCTGTAGCATCAGTTGAAAATGCTCTCTGCATGCACAGGAGGAATTCAACCCAATTTGGGTTTGCAGAAAGCAAGAGTTTACTCCAGGACACAATGTGCAGCGTTTGCAGATCATTGGACAGCTCAGGCTAGTACAGATCATGCCTTTTTATGGGGACATTCCAGCTCCAAAGAAAGCAAATTCTTCTGAAACACATTGTCTTAGTTAAACTTTTAATATGTTTTCATATTGCTAGCAGCAGATTTATATAATGCGGTCGTGTAGTGCTCCGCAAACAGAAACTTGTGCTGCGTGCTGTTGAAGAACGGGAGGCTGTGGATGGAGTGGCTGTGTTATGGCTATGATATCTGCACAGTGTTTTATACCTGGAGTCCACGGGTTAATTACCTTGCCGGCAGTGCCTCGAGATTGGTGAAGTAAGAGTGTTTCATTGAGAATGTTGTTCTGAAAACTGTGGGAGAAGGGATGTGTTTTGACTAGCTCACCTTGAGCCCAGGATGTGAAACTTAGATGGGCCCTCTTTGGATGGCAGGAAGAACCCCACGTAGAGCAGATGATCCCCCCGACGAGAGACAGTTACCGGTTCTAACCTGGATAGTGATCTTATTCCTCCTTTCCTTAGTGCCAACATGTCATATCCTCTTTCCAAATGTGAAGATAAAACTAGAACAGTCATTGCCATAAAAAGCAGTTTTAATTGTCCACCCTCTGATTGCCCTTTAGAAAAACTTGTGGCTAATCAGCATTGCGGAAGGCTTTTGCCTCGTTTTGTCTTTGTTCTTGTAATCTAGAAGACCATGCAGTGTAGTTGGTAACTAGGCATGGACGCGTTATCTCCCTTGTAGCAGCATCACGCCTGGCTGCTGCATGAATATCCAAGATCTGCAGTGTTAAAGGCTTGGCGCTGCCCGAGTTCCTGCCATTCTGCTATGTGTCTTGGCACCGTTCTCCTTGCTATGCTGCCATTCTTTTGAAACGCTCAACCGCATTATGTCTTAAAACTATTCTTCATTATGCAAGAAGGGAGGGTTGGTATTTTGGGTTTTCCTCTTCTTACTATTCTCCTTAGGGCACGCAAACACAATTTTACATCGCGTTTGTCATTCCTTAAGCCTTTATAACATTTGTGGCATTCCAACTGCGAGCCGTCAGATGGGTAAAATAATTCTGCTTGGAAATTAACGTCGGAATTATAAGTTTCTCTATGCTTAGAGAAGAACTCAAACTTAGAAATTTCTCATAATGCTTAATATTTTCCTGTAAGGTGTTCTTGAGGTCCAGGGTAATTTACAGGGTATTGAAGGACTGCCTGTTTTATTCTCAGCTTTGATCTTGATTTTATTCATGCAGCTCTTTAGTGGGCCCAAAGTCATTGTACAGCCTTGTGGCCAGTGTGAAAAGCTAGCACACTGTCCGTTTGTCCTGAAACCATGGCTTTGTGACAGCTCTGCCAGAGGAGAGGGCATCGATTACCTGCACATTGCATGGGATGCTGGAGAATAGGGAGATATTCGACCATAGTCTTGGTTGTTAGTAAATCGCCAAAGAAATCATCACCTATATTTGTAAACCTTAATTGCTACATCCTTGAAGGCCTTCTCCAGGTGAAGCAGAAAGAAAGAGTGATGCAGGACTTTGTTCTCAAAGTGGTGGAAAACACTATTACTTGGCTGAAGCTTCACTTAAACACAGAGAAGGCAGTGCATGTAAAGCCTTTGCCCGGTGCTGGAGGGGACGTGAACTGTTCATTTCTATTTTTAAATATCTCCTTTTTCTTTAGAATCAAATTTAACATTGTCATGCTTTTAGATACGCAGTATTTAAATATTAGTATTTGCATAGCGCACCGATGAGAGACTGCAAACCAAGCTCTAGAGTGACTGGCAAAGAAAGTATTTATTTAAGAAGTGACTGACAGCAACTTGTCCTGCTCTGCTAAGTTTCTTCTGTGACTTCTGTGTCAAAAGTGAGTTCTTCAAAACTTCCAGCTCCCTTAATTTTTTAACCTGCTTGCTGGGAACAAGAAATTTTCACTTTCCCAGCATTCTCCTTTTCACATTGCCCTTATTGCAAGGAAGAGCCGAGTGAAAAGGAAAAAAAAAAACCCAAACCAGAACAAAAAAAACCCCAACACAACCTTCATTCCAGAGTCAAACTTGCAATGAGAATCTTTGAGTCTATTTTTGTCCAATTCCATTTGGACAAAATTCAAGAATTTAATTTTTCCCATTGCTTTTACTTTGTACTCTAGTTGACTCGGAAAGCAGAGGCTGAAAGCGATGCTGAACCACAGAATTCAATTAAAGCACAGGGAGTAAGCAGGGAGAAGAAATCAATGGGTGGATTATTCTATCAGCTGCCGTTCCCATGATCATCTTATCTTATCCTGCGCCACCAGAAGAGCTGTTGGGAAGTGGAGTCATTGTAAAATCAGATCAAACTGCTACGGCCTCTCAGCACATAGCAGAGAATTGGATGAGCAGCATGAGCCTATTCTTCTTTGCCTTCCTTCTAAGCAGCTGGACTGTCAAATCCATCCATAGTACGGAGGTTGATCTGTTTATTAATCCTCTGCTCTCCCACTGTGAAGTTAAACAACAGTGCCTGAAATAAGCTTAAATCAGTACAGATGCCAGGCTGCTTAGCTTTATATTTTACTGCTGTTACATGCATCTAGCAACAAAGTCAGACATTTGGGACGGAAATGTTTATCAATTATGAAATTACCTTTGTGTCTATCGATAAAGGAAATCCGAGGTAGGAGGGAAGCGTTCTAAAATGGCAATATTTAATTTTTAATTTGTTTCTACCGGTATCAGATAGTGGCACTTTCCCAGGTGGGGTATAATAGAGCTTCTGAAGTTTCACCTCAAGGCTTCTAGAGATCAGTGGGAGTCAACAGAAAGAAGAGAACTTTTTTCCTGCCCAATATGAGCTGTTTTAAAACCAGCTTGTTGGTATAGGGACTTTTATTTAATAGATTGACAGTGTTCCTTTTGAAAAGGCAGTGATTGAAATATCCTCTATTTTCTCTTTTCTATTTGCTAATTATATTAAATTGATTTACTGATGGAAAACAAATGTTCTAAGCCTGTATGGATGGTCCTACATCACGGAATGGCCAGAACGTTGGAGAAAAAAAGGGATTGCTGGTGATTTCCTTCAAAAACCTCACTGTTAGGATAAACAAACTGAAACGTTTCGCTCTAGTAAATGCAGTTCTGCAAATTGATGAACCTAGAATAAGTGTTACAGCAGAACAGCTATTTTGTAGTTATACAGTGCTACTTCTGAGCCCTCCTTCTCTACTTGAAACTTTGTCTCTCTGCAAGTTTGGTATCTTTAATTGGGTTCAGATAGTAAATACCAGTCTTTTGCTGAAGCGCGGGCTGGGATTTGGGATTGTAAGGTATTTGGGTTTTGAGGTGGCCTGCAACATTGCGTGGTGATGTTTTTCCATTCGTAGACTCTGCTGTGGATTTGAAGCGTGTCAGGGAGAGTAGTGTCAGTGTCTGCTTACAGAAATAGAGGGATAGGCGTGATCGGCATTGCTCTAGGTAGCTCCACTGGCTTCCTGACCCTTCGTTGTAACAGTCCGTTGTGTCTTTCAGGCACTTACAAGCGACCATAAACTCGTCTTGCTTTCCGCACTTCTTTCAATATGTTTATTTTTGTAGCGGAGAGGGGGAGATGGAAAATCCTCTGTGCGGTAGCTGCAGAAGCTGATCCATCACTGAGCAGGCACATGGCCAACTGGATGCATGGGCATACATGCAGACAGCTGAAAGGACAGATGTATCAAATCAGATTTATGAGGTCAGTTTTCCCAGCCAATAAAGTCCAGATTGCTGTCTGCCCTGTTATAACCTTCCTGTGTTTAAATGGATGTGAAACAGATAATCCAGCCTTTGGCGGGAACACCGCTGATAAAACACAAACATTATTTCTGTAGCTACATCAGATTATTTTTCCAATTCAGCAGAAAGTATTGGCTTGAAGATCGTTAAAGAGGTCACAGTATTTTTATACTGGTCGTGTGTGAATAAGAATTTTCTCAGTCCGGGGGAAAGAACAAAGTATACTTATTTAGGAGACTATAGCAGAAAAGAAATGTACATTTAGAATCATAGACTCACTAGGTTGGAAAGGACCCACTGGATCATCGAGTCCATCTTGCTGTGATGTAGCAATGGCAGATGTGTTCTGGGCAAGCATATATAAATATCTACCCTTCCAACTCTATAAATCAGCCCATGCTATTATGAGCTTTGTGGGCAATATGGACAAAAGGCCAATTACACTTTCGTTAGCAAAGCACATTCGAAGCATAAAGGAAAGAACCATTTGTAGGCTGTGCCGCTGCTGTACTCTCAGGTGGAACTGATTCCATCTTGCTGGGTACTTGATTTTTATGTGCATGAAAATCTAGAAGAAATTGTGAGAGCACTGAACTCAAACGCCCTTGGCACAAGGAACAGGCAGGTCTATCAAATAAGACACAAATTATGATGGTGCTGTATCGGTTGTCTCCGATATAGCCATCTGAAACCTTAAGTCGCGTTTGTTCCTTTATTTTCGGTAAAACAATACAGTTTTCCATTCTATAAACTTTTTTCTCTCAGCCAAACATGCCTAAATTCTTTCAATATTGCTGTTTGAATCATTGCTTACTTATCCTATGGGAAAAAAATGCAAATTAAAATATGTACATTACATGCGAGATGCTTCAAGAAGATACTGAAATTGAATAGTAAAAATAGCTTTCTGATGGGAATATATTAAATAACATTGAACATAAAGGCTCACTGGCAGTGTCAATTGCCAGCTGCAAAAACATACGGTATTAGGATGGGAAACATACTAGGAAGAAGCAGGCACTTGGGAAGAACACATTAGTAAAAATGCTATTTTTATTTAAAGGTCTATACAGTCAAAGTTCATCTTCCAGTGCTTTCTAAGGATTAGGATTTCAGTGACATTGAAACTTTGGGACCAAACACGTTCTTGGAATCGCATTGTCCTCATTGGGATCAAATGAGAAGGAATTAGTGCTTTATATTCAGACTTATTCTCATCGTGGACTTCATAAGCTACTTTTTTCCCCTTTTTTTTGTTTTTCATTGTAAAACTGAAGGAGATGGTAATTAGTGCCCCTAGAAAGTGGCAAGTTCTGCTGATTGTTAAAGCTGGTAGGCCACACTGGAAACTATTGTAGAAAAGAAACAACAAAGATAAATCATTCAGATTTTAAGTTTTCCAAAGCTAACACTGAAGGGAAATGTTCACTATGGCACCAAAACAGTCGAAATGCATCGCTTTGCAAAACTGGACCTCGCCCATCTCTGTTGTAGCCGTGCAATGTGAAGAAGGGATTTGGCTGACGTTACGAAGACTTTCACGGACAACCTGTCTCATGCCTTCTTCTTTTGCGGACAGCCTGTCTCATGCCTTCTTCTGTCATGCCGGAGCTTGTGTCTGATCTCTGAGAGCTTCCTCACCTAAATTGTTGGTTTTCCTTTGCCTGCTGCAAAAAGGGCTTCCAACACTTTTCAGCGAGGATGTTTGCAAACTAAATTAGTACCTTCATGCTAGCTCCAGGCTAACAAAAAAGCAAGCAAGATGTTGCCTCTTACTTAAATTTTATCTTGACCGCAGGACGTAAGCCTCAGCTGCTGTTGCCTTGGCCGGTTTGCCTGTCCGAGACCACTGTAGGTGTTGATGCTCGGTGTGTAAGATTGCATTTTGTTCTCTGAATACCTCAGAGTCAGGACAGCTTTGCATTTGATTAGACGTAGACTAATGTTGTGTTCCATTAAAGGCTGGAAAAAAACCAAACTTGGCAGTATTTTGTTTCCTAGTGATACTTTAAACCTGTGTGCACGCCCAGCATCCCAAATCTCCTCCCGCGCACCGCTCCTTCTCTGCCTGAGCATTCATCACGGTGGAAAAAGGAAGTGCTTAGAATTGATGGAACAGTTTCTTCAAGAGAAATCAAGAATAGTTGTCTTAGCAAACTTGAACTAGAGGCTGGGTTGCTGGCGTCTTGGAAGAGAACGGGTAATAAATCTCACACGGTTGGGAAAAGAATCGGTGACAGATTCTGTGTGAGGAGGTGATTGCACGTCCGAGGGAAAAAAAAGCTTCTTGTCCTTTATCTTTGTGCCTGTGGTTACAGTTATTCCATTAATTTCTGTGATGTATATTTTAAGTGCACGGTGAAGATTACTTCAGAGGTCTGGCCTTTTCCATTTTCTTATTTCCCTTCCTTTAGTTGAATGGGGGCGGAGGTAGTTACGGAATTGCCAACAAACCCTGTGAAGACCAGATAACAATAAGATGGTAGTACACAAATGTCAGACTTCATCAAATTAATCCCAGGACAGTCACCCGAATGCATTTATAGCAGATAATCTAAACACAAACATAACATTCTAATCTCTGCCGTGGTGACTCAGGAGCAGATGCTGAACGCATTCATTTTTAACCTCATGGCAAAGCATCAGCGTCTGTTACAGAGATGTTTAAGACAATGTTTTGAAGGTATTGCTTTTATTTTTATTACAACTGTAATAGCATTTCACAGTGTTCAACTGTCCTTTGAAATCCTTCAAAGCAGTGTAAAACATGGAGTATTTTCAGATGCAGTCAGAGCAATTAAGGAAATTAAGCATAATAAACCTGATGCACAGTGTTCTCTGGTGTTCTTTGGATGCTGTTTCTGGTCAAGGAGAAGTCTGTTGTCTAGAGTGCACCTGTGGCTCTTCAGGAATGATCAGAGTAAAACGTAAATGTCTGTTTATGTGTCATAGGTTGGTGGAGTCTATTTGGTTTTCATCTTTTTATTATATGTGTAGCGGTTCTGTGGCCTCCGGACACAGGAACTGGATTTTTGTTTCTTTTTCTGGATACTCTGAAGTTGGGCTTCTTAATTGCATATGCTGTTTAATGAAGAGAATTCTGCAGTGTATTCCACTCGGAAAAGCAAAGGATGATTTGGTCTGTTTAAAGTCTGCTCTCATCTTTACAGGCAAGAGAAAAAACAGAGCGGCGTTTCTGAGGGGTTAAAACCCTGAGCAACATTACTTTCCTTCTACAAGGTTAAACTGCAGTGGAGCCGATCACCAGGTTCAACTGGTATATTTTAGCCATCTAGCATTAATAAATAATTCCCTATAGTCATTACTTTGAAAAGAAAAATAGATTCACTGATTGCCACGAGGAGATGAGAACAGATTCCATATAGCTGAAACATTGCCAGCGATCCATCAAAGTAACTTTCATTCTCAGATGGTGTCATGTTTCACCTTTATTGCTCATTTGGTTGTTTTCAAATTTTAGGGTTTAGGTGTGCCAGGATAGTTAATCTGTAGGCTCAGGGGATTAATTTAAGATAATAAATTCTCCAAAAAGGGGTAAAGAAACCCAAACTTCAGTCTTGAGGGAGGACATGACTCCATGACATAAAAAAGAAACTGAATGTAAGTTCAAATACCGAACAAAACCACAGCAGAAAGTTCTCAGACCAAGACTCCCAGAGGACATGGACACATAACTACAAGATAAATACTAAGGAATCTTGGACATAAAGAAGTTCTATAAAAATTTAATGCTGCCAAAAATATCACCTCCCATCCAGTCCAGATAGCAGGTGACACTTGGATGTGATCTTTCATAATCAAAAGACTTGAAACAAAGAGCCAGATTCAAATGTCATAAAAATCTGAGGCTTAATTTTGACCACCTAACTTTAAAATAGTGATGTGGGAAAACCTCTGCATATCTACTACTCATCAGCTGTCATCTCACTCTTTTATTTTAAAGATAATGAAGTCCCCAGAGACCCAGCAAGCTTGGGAAGACTTGGCTCTCTAGTAGATAGAGCCATGAGGGTCTGCAATGAAGCAGTTGCCTTCCCTGAGCTTCTCACTAGGTGAATCAGATCAGATTCTAGAGGTGTGGCGATCACTTCTCATCATCTCAAAGGGTTTGCACCCAACAAACGTTCTCAGACTGTGGTTGGCGCTGGCGTGCAGATTACAGGACATTAGAAACAACGGGGTGGGCTTTGCTCTGCTCTGCACTGGTACCCACTCTTAACATAACAGGTTGGCCGTTAGAAGACTCTCTCAGAAGTTGAGACGTGCGGGTTATTATGCGTTCTTCTGCTTCCTGGATACGGGCAATAAAGCCTGATGGGTGGTGTGGGGAGCGAGCACAAGCGCTCTTCCCATTGGGGGAAGAATGGCTGGAGAGCTGCACGGAAGAGAAGGACCTGGGGGTGCTGGTTGACAGCCGACTGAATATGAGCCAGCAGTGTGCCCAGGTGGCCAAGAAGGCCAACGGCATCTTGGCTTGTATCAGAAATGGGGTCACCAGCACTTCCAGGGAGGTTATTCTCCCTCTGTACTCGGCACTGGTGAGACCGCACCTTGAGTACTGTGTTCAGTTCTGGACCCCTCACCACAAGAAGGATGTTGAGGCTCTGGAGTGTGTCCAGAGAAGAGCAACAAAGCTGGTGAGGGGCTGGAGAACGTCTGACGAGGAGCGGCTGAGAGAGCCTTGAGAAGAGGAGGCTGAGGGGAGACCTTATTACTCTCTACAACTGCCTGAAAGGAGGTTGTGGAGAGGAGGGAGCTGGGCTCTTCTCCCAAGTGACAGGGGACAGGACAAGGGGGAATGGCCTGAAGCTCCGCCAGGGGAGGTTCAGGTTGGATATCAGAAAAAAATTCTTCACAGTAAGAGTCATCGGCACTGGAACAGCTGCCCAGGGAGGGGGTCGAGTCACCTTCCCTGGAGGTGTTTAAGGAACGGGTGGATGAAGTGCTTAGGGACATGGTTTAGGGAGTGTTAGGAATGGTTGGACTCGATGATCCAATGGGTCCTTTCCAACCTGGTGATTCTGTGATTCTGTGATTCTGTGTAGCGCAAGAAGCTGCATTCGCTGCCACGTTTTCAGTGAATGGAGGCAGAGAGAATATTGAAAACAAAGTTGTAGGTGCCTTGCTATTGAGAGTGGTTCCAGGCTGCGAATCCTACGTGGTTCCTTACAAACTTAAGTAGAATACCCGGTTCCCGGTGAGCTGTAAGATTGCAGGTACGCTTTAGCCTCACTGTCTTTGCTGGTTCGACTGGGCCAGTTGAAATTCCCTTCACGTGGCACGATCGTGGCTCTGGAGTGCCTTATTCCCCACATGTTGTGGTACATTTTATCTCAGCACATGGTTCTGAATTCCACAGTTGAGATGAACCACACAAAACCTTAGGTGTTTCAATCACTGAACTAAAATTGTTGGGAAAGATGTAAAACTAGGACACAGAATTCCATAGAACTATGATTATTCACATCAGCTGAGAGAGGAACTTCCCTGGGAATTATTTGCAACACTGGCAAATTTTGATATCACTATTTATTTAGAAGTTAGTTGTGTAATGATTTAGCTTCCTCACAAAAATACACGTAAAATTTCAGCATAGAGTTGAAGTTCGTAATCTTTACATCTGTTTTCCTCCCAAAATGTAAGAGCAGATAAAGCAGAAGAGCTCCACAATTCCTCTTCATTTTGGTCTCTTATTCTCCTCTCCTCCCCTTCTCCTCGCCCTTTATTTCTGCTGCGGTATATGAACTACAGCCGCAGGCTGTGGGGGAATACAAGTGTCTTTCTCTGAGGAGACACTATTAGTTTCCACTTACTGACGCAGCACAGTTCAGAGACTTTGTGCAATCTGCAGATTTATGAATCATCTGTAAAAACAGTTATCTTCAGTAAAATTCATTCCTCAGCGTCTCGTGACTATAAACAGGAATGTACTGTTTGTTCTAGCTAGTGACAAAAGCAACCTACTGCTGAAGTGTTTTTTTCTTCCTGTTTTAGGGGACTTCCAAGTAAAATTTCACTTACCTTCGGTGTGATGTCTCCATGAACTGAACTTATTCTGGTGACAGGTAAACTATAACTGCATAGCTATAAATATTTAATGCTGCTATAAACTAGAAGTATGTGCGTTAGTACGTGCGTGTCTCCTGCTGAAGTGTTTAATTACATGAGTTCTGTAAGTAACGTAACTCTATAAATTAAAACTGCCACAAATTCTGGTTTGAGTGAATGCTCCCTAATTATACTGCTCTTCGGTGTACTTGAATTCCGTATCTGCAGTACGCTGAAGCCGTGCTTCTGTTGCAGCCTTTAGCACTGGAAACAGAGCTGCAGCGTAGGGGATAAGGTACCGTGTTCCCTTGGCTGGTTTGGAGTAAAAGTCATGTAGTACAATTATGTGCAAAATCCTGTTTATGCTAAAGCCTGTTAATGGGAAATGCATTTAAACAGAACCAAATCAAACCATTATAAATTATAATCAATATAATAAATTATAAAACCATTATAATATCAGACCTCTCGTCTGAAATTATATCAAAATCCTAACAATATAGTTCAGAAACCGCATTTCAGCACTGAAACCGTGAGGCTGTCAACAGTCTATGAGAGCAGAGTCCGGAGTCCTGAGATATTGAAACAAATGGTTTAGAAGACAAGCAACAAGATGTAGAGAAGTATTCGATTTCCAGGAAGTCCTGCAGGGGTCTTGAAGCAGCTCATCGGTGATTGGGAATGGGAAAATAAGGAAGGAGACCCTACTTCCATGGTAGGGTGAAGTATTCAGTCTCCCTGAGGAATTACAGGAGGATGTTACATGAGGTGTCCAATGAATTGAAAGAGAAAGGTCAGTGTAGGTAACATGAAGTTAAGCCCCAGGATAAAAAAACCTCAAAACCTAATTTTGCATTCATAGTAGTTGGTTCTGAGCTGTCTATTACAAATCAGGAAAAACAGCTATAATAATCATTGGAGATTTTTTGCTTTTAATTAGTCTGTAGCTGTTGGGCTAAAAAAGAAGGCAAGGTGACTTGCAGAATAAATTGTCGTGCACGTGCAGCTCTCATTCGTCTGCTTCAGAAGGAAGATGCTAGAACTAGAAAAGGTTTAAAGAAGGGTGAGAAGGACAATGAAGAGTATGCGGTTCTTTTTCATGCAGAAGCAGCCTAATAAATGGAACGCCTTAGTCTGGAAAAGAATAAAATAAGGGGGAAAAGGGAGAGATCTGATAGAATCCTGTTTAGCCATGAGGGACGTTGTAAAGGTGATGGTAGTGTGCTTTCTACAACATGAGAAGCAGGGGGCAACAAAAGCCACTCTCAGAGTAAAGAGATGATGACTGTTTTTCCTGTTGCTGTAGAATGTCACATGGGAAATTTGGATGGGTTTAAGGCAAAGTGAAAAGAAATCCAGGGAGTTCCAGTGCTGTCTTCTGATATAAGAACCCCCTAAAATGCAGGTTTCCAGAGGGTGAGAGAATATTCTGGAGCCCTTTAGTACATGTATGTCCGAAACTTATACAATTCCATGGTTACCCTTTAAACATTATTATAAAAAGCAAGGTATTTAGCAAAACTGTGGTCTATTTCACTACTGGTGTGAAGACACTTTGTTCTGGGAGGAAGTTAAATATTTGTTACATTTACTTCCCACAATGTAATACGGAACATATTGAAAAATGAGGTTTGACAAGGTTTGAGGTTTAACAAGACCAAATGCCGGGTCCTGCACTTGGGGCACAACAACCCTATGCAGCGCTACAGACTGGGGGAAGAGTGGCTGGAGAGCTGCACGGAGGAGAAGGACCTGGGGGTAATGGTTGACAGCGACTGACCATGAGCCAGCGGTGTGCCCAGGTGGCCAAGAAGGCCAACGGCATCTTGGCTTGGATCAGAAATGGGGTCACCAGCAGGTCCAGGGAGGGGATTCTCCCTCTGTACTCGGCACTGGTGAGACCGCACCTTGAATACTGTGTTCAGTTCTGGGCCCCTCACCACAAGAAGGATGTTGAGGCTCTGGAGTGTGTCCAGAGAAGAGCAACAAAGCTGGTGAGGGGCTGGAGAACGTCTGATGAGGAGCGGCTGAGAGAGCTGGGGTTGTTCAGCCTGGAGAAGAGGAGGCTGAGGGGAGACCTTATTACTCTCTACAACTATCTGAAAGGAGGTTGTGGAGAGGAGGGAGCTGGGCTCTTCTCCCCTGTGACAGGGGACAGGACAAGAGGGAATGGCCTGAAACTCCGTCAGGGAAGGTTCAGGTTGGATATCAGAAAAAAATTCTTCACAGTAAGAGTCATTGGGTACTGGAACAGCTGCCCAGGGAGGGGGGAGTCACCTTCCCTGGAGGTGTTTAAGGAACGGGTGGATGAAGTGCTGAGGGACATGGTTTAGGGAGTGTTAGGAATGGTTGGACTCGATGATCCAATGGGTCCTTTCCAACCTTGTGATTCTGTGATTCTGTGATTCTGTGAAAAAGGAAGTCTGATTATGAATTTTGCAGCTTTTACATTGAACAAGACAGTTGAAAGTGGACGTTCTCTTTCCATTCAAGTTTTTTTGCCTTTTGCCTCCAAAGAGGGTTGAACGAAGGAGGGAAACTCTGCTTTTGCATCGCTTATTTACATGTAACTTCTATACTATTCAGTCCTGGCAGTGCACTGGCACTTGAAACTGTGAGCAGAGAACAGTCAGCTACCCGAGATACCTACAGCTGTCGGTGTAAGCACAAGCAAGAGTGAAAGGTTCATGGAAATAGTACTTTATTGGATGGTTTTCTGTAGTTTCATGTTCCTTTCACAGAAAGGGTCATTGGGCAGTGGCAGAGGCTGCCCAGGGAGGTGGTTGAGTCCCCATCCTTGGAGGTATTTAAAAGACGGGTGGATGAGATGCCCAGGGACATGATTTAGTGGTTGATAGGAACGGTTGGACTCGATGATCCAAGAGGTCTTTTCCAACCTGGTGATTCTGTGATTCTATGTGGAGCAGGGAGTTGGGCTCCATGGTCTTTATGGGTCCCTTCCAATCTGAGACACTTTATGATTATTTAAGGAAAAATATTGTTACCTGTATGCAGTCCCAGCCTGGAGGAAGCTTGTTTTATGGTTTGTGTTGTACTCTCATCTAGCATTTTGAGAGCAGGCTTTTCCCTCCTGGGGTGAGAGCCGACCGAGCAGAGCATGCAGGCTATGGCTTTAATTGTGTGACTTCACACATTCCTGTTATCATTTCAGACCTGCAGGCACGTAACGTAGCTGCCCCCGGGAGCCAGTGTTCGAGTGGCTTGTTAAGACCTCTTCCCGTACAAGCACCAGCAGGAAGCAGTTTTAAATCAAACAGAGGAGATGCTCACGGTGGGGAGGCTGGAGCTCAAAGCACAGAAGCATTCCCTGTTTCTGGGGTGGCAGTCTGCAAACCTTCCGTGAATTTTTTGCTGAGAGTGTGTTTTGCCATTCAAAACCCATTTGGAGCTCTGTGCAAGGAGCCTCTTCCCCTCTGGCTGCTGCAGGCACCGGGGGCTCACTGGGTCCTACAAAATCTCTCGAAACAACACATCCTCCCAGCACAGAACCTGCGCCAGCGATTGGAAGCGGTCACAGAAATTGGAGAGATAAACTTTTTCATAGATTTCACTTCAAAAAGGCCAATTGTAATCAGTGAACTGAACTAAAAATATACAGCGTGCTGTAGTTGGTTATTTTTAATATCTGATTTTTAGTGGATTGGAAAATTCTCCACATTTATCTTACCTTGTTCTGTGGTGACTTACAATAAAAGCGAGACCAGGCTAACCGGTATCTTTTCCCAAGGAACAATACACTTATCATTAGCCTTCAAAAAGCCCCACATAGCAGTCGTAAGTCCAAAAATTTTTGGACAAAACGCCCCACTAATCACAGAATCACCAGGTTGGAAAGGACCCACTGGATCATCGAGTCCAACCATTCCTAACACTCCCTAAACCATGTCCCTCAGCACTTCATCCACCCGTTCCTTAAACACCTCCAGGGAAGGCGACTCGACCCCCTCCCTGGGCAGCTGTTCCAGTGCCTGATGACTCTTTCTGTGAAGAATTGTTTTCTGATATCCAACCTGAACCTCCCCTGGCGGAGCTTGAGGCCATTCCCCCTTGTCCTGTCCCCTGTCACTGGGGAGAAGAGCCCAGCTCCCTCCTCTCCACAACCTCCTTTCAGGCAGTTGTAGAGAGCAATAAGGTCTCCCCTCAGCCTCCTCTTCTCCAGGCTAAACAACCCCAGCTCTCTCAGCCACTCCTCGTCAGTCTTGTTCTCCAGCCCCTCACCAGCTTCGTTGCTCTTCTCTGGACACACTCCAGAGCCTCAACATCCTTCTTGTGGTGAGGGGCCCAGAGCTGAACACAGTACTCAAGGTGCGGTCTCACCAGTGCCGAGTACAGAGGGAGAATCCCCTCCCTGGACCTGCTGGCCACACCGTGTCTGATCCAAGCCAAGATGCCGTTGGCCTTCTTGGCCACCTGGGCACACCGCTGGCTCATGTTCAGTCGCTGTCAACCATTACCCCCAGGTCCTTCTCTTCCGTGCAGCTCTCCAGCCACTCTTTCCCCAGTCTGTAGCACTGCACAGGGTTGTTGTGCCCCAAGTGCAGGACCCGGCATTTGGCCTTGTTAAACCTCATGCCATTGGCCTCGGCCCAGCGGTCCATCCTGTTCAGATCCCTTTGCAGAGCCTCCCTACCCTCCAGCGGATCCACACTTCCACCCAAATGAATGATGAAGTGCCACGTGCATTTGTATGGATATGGGGTGAGAGGGTGCAAACACGTCAAGTACTGATGTTGCTCCCTTTAACCATATTTATGAATACATGCTTCGCAGATGCATGGATCACCGGGAGAGTGCTTGGCGCTGGTTCTACACCATTACAGCTCGTTCCAAACACGGAAAGCCTCAGCGTGAAGGCTGGGGCTCTGCCGACGAGGCGGTGTTAGCCTCTGGGCATGTCTGGGCTTTCACATTCTGCTGTGGGAAACCCTGACTGAGTGACACACATTTTTTTTTTTTTAAACTCACTTTTTTCTTTCTGGATGCCTTGTTGATGAGTGGCTTGATGGAAGAAAGAGAGAGCGTCCCTGGAGAAGACTTTTGGTTTTGCTCCCTGGGTGAGCAGGCTGCAGGCTGATGCTGGTGGAGGAGGGCTGGGAAAGGTCAGGGACCCCAAAATCTTGGCTCTTTTTTTCAGCAGCTTTGCTGGTGAAGCCCCACAGACATCCTCCTAGGCTCTCTGCTTAAGATGAGAGACAGATCATTTCCCCCTCTAGATTTATAAGATTGTTTAAGGTTATGGCATCCTTCGGACCCATGAGGCAGCCGTGATCTGTGAAAATAGCTGGGAAAACTTCAAGCACAGAAAGTGAACAAATGCCGTCGGTTCTGTAGATGCACTGGCAGTTTCGACTTCTCTCACCGACTCATTTAGAAGATGGCAGAAGCCTGAACAAGCTGTATTTGGAAAGCAAAATTTTCTTTCTTGTAACTCCTAAAGAGCCTAATTTTAATATTTGGCTTTTAAAAATGATATGGTCCTTTTTGAGGTGCGCGCAATGTGATGCACCATCTGTGTGTCATACAGAATCCCATCAATCTAGCTCTTGGATTGCTTAAACGAATCTTATACGTAGCAGTGGATTTATTATTAAATTGTTCAATCTTATTCTAAAATAAATGAAAAAATGTTTTGCTTTTTGAGGAATCAAGGCTTTCACAGCATCAGGGGGTTTTATTCTTAAACTGGTGAGATGAAGCATTTAATTTGAAGAATTACCTCTTCTGACAATCGTGGGAGAGTTTATAGAAATAGGGTGTTTCATTTTAAAGTAGAAAATCTAAAGCATGTAAGTAATGTAATTCTCGATGTAGACTGTCTTGCCGGCTACGCAAGTATATATTGAACTTAGTTTTTATTTATACCAAGGACAAATGGGGGGAAATCCGGATATCTGCTAGGAAACCTCTGTGTTTTTGTGCTGCTGTCCCTCGACACTCAGGCAGGGTGTCTGTGATAGTGGAGGATCCAAGAACCCCAGGAATGCCTTATTTGCAACGCAAGGATCAAAGACACCAAATTTAACTTAGTATTCGGTATTTTACGTGGAAATTGGGAACAGATGGCATAGACAAGGGACAGCAATAATGTGTCTAACACTAAGCAGAAGGAGAAAACAAAGCAGCTATTCCACACTGGTGTTTGCCTTTTGGCACAAAAAGAGACAGTGATGCACTTTGCTCGCAAGAGAGAAGCAGCAATACATTTTATTGGTATAAGACTGTGAGTTAATGGTAAATGCAACAGTGGTTTAACAACACCTGATAGCAAAGTGCACTTCATTATTTCCTGCATATAGGACAGGGTCAAACAAACTGTTAGAGAGACCTTCCCGCTGAGTCAAAAGGTTCAGAGAGGACCCCATTGCCTTCTCCTTTTCCCAAGGTGCAGCAGAATGCAGTATTGGTCCTAGACTTTCTCCGCCTGCTTATACAGTTCATCTTCATAAGCAAGGCTTTTTCCAGATATAAAATATTTCCTGCGAGTAGTTTGGTTCCCTTGTACCATGGGAGTCCTGGCACAACAGACAGCTGGATTTTATCTGCTCTCAACTGCAAGGAAATTAGTTTTGAGAATTCTTTGTCTATACCAGTTCAGCATGCAATGCAATTCCTTTATATTTGTCTTAGTTCATTAATTACTAAGACCAAACTTATAAATTACCCAAAGTCAAGACTCTCATCCCTCTTTCAGTGTCTATTTTCATGTCATACATCCTATTGCTGCTTAGTGTTTATACGTATTTGGACTTCATCTGACCAGAAGTTGTTTGATTTGACAGATTCTGTATTTGTGACATCAAAATATGTTGCTATGGAAAAAGTTACGAGTTCTAATTAAAAATGCAGAGGTCACAAGTTTCCCAGAACCAGTAGGGCATTAGATCCTAGGAGAAAAGAATCACAACATAAAAAATCCAGAGATATGTCAATCTGCAACTTTCCAGATCTGAAAGGAGAACAGCAAGCATTCAGAAAAAAAACCCCACGAGGCTGAAATTTTGATCGAGCTCCCTTGCGTTCATTCAGATGCCGTTTGTCCCCCTGGCACAAGTTGCTTCTGGCATTCATGCAGAGCACTGATATTTGAAATGTCATCTTGAATGCAGCTTGAAAAGAGGAGCAAAAGAAATTAGATGGAAATTAGTAAAGAGAGAAATTAGAGCTGCCTGCTCATCCTTTCATCAAATACCAATATTGAAATCATCTTCATATAGCGGTGTTGAATATTTTGTCAACTACAACTGTCCATCACTTCCTTTGAAAGTTCGCCCATGTTCTGTTGTCTCATTGATTTGTCTTTATTATCTCTTTAATTGTCTGCTTAGTTTTCCTTTTTATAAATATTTCTAAACAATTATTATGTCTTCCCACTCTTTTTGCTCCAGTTTAGATGTTTACAAGCATCGTGAGTGCAAGTGCGGGTCTGAGTTACAGGTGCCTGAGTTGTCCATCCCTGTGACGAGATGTCCCCGCGGGATATCTTAATCAGCCGCCAGGATTTAGGAGCAGCTCAGCTGAAGTCATTCAGTGCCACGTTGATCTGAACACAGCTTTTCTGTGTTATGTTGGAGATTTCTGAAGCAGCGTGTTACGTGACATAGGCAAGACGTAACCATTTTTGCTCAAAATGCCTTTAGCATCTAATCTTTTTATGGCCTTGGAGCTTTCGGTGCTTCTACCGCGGTCATTCTTTTTGATTTTCAAATGACAAATGCTGTGTAATTGTCTTCTGTGTTTGTGCTCTCTGCCCTCCAGAAGCACGGCGAAGCAGTTTGTCTCGTTGACCTCAGCTCTGCGCTTCCAGAGCAGCGATGCAAATTCACTACCGTAGCACGGTGCCAAGTGATCTCTCTCCAGTTTGCTCTCAGGATAGCTGCTAAGCATATTTCTCTTGCATGGAGATGGGACGCCTGCAGTCTGCTGGGTCCTGCTCACCCAATTATGCTTCTAGATACATAAAGAAAAAATATTCATGTCATTTTACTGATGACCAAGCCTGCCAAAGTACAAAATGTCTGAGCACAGCACTTTTGTCTCCAGCAGGAAGCTGCTGCTAAGCAGGTCGCATTGTGCACGCACGTAGCTTCTTGTCATCAGCCAAGACTCAGCGTGAGATTCACACGGCCCATAGAGAATCATTCTGGTGACTGAAGGACAGTCAGAAATGTTTCTTGGAGGTAAGAAGACACTTGTTCTTATGTATGTTTTGATAAACAGTGTGTGAACTTGCACTTAAAGTTTCAATTATCTGCTTAAAGATAATTTACGAAAGTTATCTTGCAAAAGCTACAGCGTGAGACTCATGAGGCCGAGGTGCCGTTTCAGTTTAATGCCTGTATGCATATGGGATTTATTTTTCTTCAGTTCCTACAAGAATTCTATACTTCTTTTATTGCCAGAGTTATGTATGTGTCACTATCATGACAGTGGCCTCAGGCCACGGCCCTTAAAATGGGGAGATAGACACTCAAGTTGAATACCAGAACATGAAACTGGCTTTGTTGTTAGCATAGCCCTTTTTTCATAACCGGAGAAACTGGCATTGGAATTATGCATTTCAAAGCTTATATGCATCATTTTAGTCTAATAGAAATTGCCATAATTGATAAACCAACAATAGATATCTTCCCCACCCCTCCCCTTTTAGGTTTTAAACTACCGTATCTAATGAGGATGAGTGATGGATGCCTTCATGAGGGCTTACAAATGCTGATCTATAGTTTTATGAATGCGGAAAATGTATTTAATGAGTCTGGTTTATACTTTAAAGGTCTATGACTGAGCTAATTGCCATGAAAAATTCTAGGCAGCTCTCTTGAAACTGTTTTACTGTTTCCTTTTTCCTGTTCTGTGCGTTTTAATAAGGCAAAAAAGTTTTCAGATAGAGAATACATTCAGGATCAAGATGCACAATTAATATCTTTCTGTTGAACGGAAGTAATGTCAGGTCTTAACTTCCTCGCTTTACTTCTAAGCCACACTACATGAGCGACTGAATTCAGATGGCACTTTAGGGGGCAACCGTGCTTCTGAGAAGGTACAAAATTTACTTTACCCTTTTCTACATTAACCAGTTACTTAAAGCTTTTTAGTAAATGTATGAATTAAGCTCATAATTTAAAAAGCATCCTATGTAATATAATATTACAGACTGAAAGTAATAATGTTCTGATTTTTGTGTTGCGTGTCATACAGATCTGTTTTCTATCACAAAGCAAAAAAATACCCCAAGCCCTGGCATTCTACAGTCATTTTATGTAAGTATGGTATTCCCATTTTCCCATTTTAATTGCGGAGGTATTTTTATTGCTGTCTTTCTTCTGAATGTATTTAAAAAGAAAAAACAAACAGGCAAGATACCCTGAAAGACCAGTATCCCAAAGGGAAGCTCTGGACACCTTTCCTCAATAAGAGTATCGTGAAAAATTCTCATCCCTGAAGATTTCTAAGAGGCAAGAAGATAGAGTAAAACTGTTCCAGAGAGCATGGAGTAACAGGATAGACTCCGTACACTGATTTTGTACTAGAATTCTGATCCGGAGTGTTGCTAAGTGCCAACAGAAATATTTTTCTCTTAGCTGCCAAACAAGCGGAAGACTTTCTGAGTATCTTTTCACCATTTAGAACTCTAAAAAGGGGGGGTGAGGGGAATTGTGTCTGGCCTATCAGAGTCTGGTTCCCTTCCCAGGCTTGTTTTAACCCCGTTTGTGTTTCTCCAGAAAGGGTGTAAAACCAGCATCAAACCAAAAGTCTCAGAATTGGAACCCGTTTTATTCAAGGACAAGGCAACAGGACAATGTGAAGTGCTAAGCAAGGCACTCCGTCTTCTACGATAGACTAAGATATGGACTGGAAATGAAAATGAGAGGTAAAGTCACTTAGTAATAATTCCACGTGAAGATTTTCATGGCAAAGTTGGGCCAAAGATATTTTTTTGTGCACCGATTATTCCAGTTAATGAAAATGATGACGTGAAAATGTTTTTTATGTGATTATACAATGAAAAAATCCGTGAAGTCTGTTTCAGAACAAACAATATACGGCGCAGAGAGTTCTGCCACGCTGACATGGACCAGGCAGTAGAGCAGCACATCAAGAAAAAGGGCTTTCGAACAAAGCAGCAGCTCTCCTTCCCTTTGTGTGTCCCTGGCAGCGGGGAGGCTTTCAGGAGTATTTTTACACCTCTTTTCTGTGTCTGCATGTTCTGAAGTCTGTTAGGTCTGATAGCAGGTTTTTGAAGGCCCTAAGGCTGAGGAATACCATGCTGGTATTTTCACATACCCTATTTGTATAACTGAGATAGAACAATATTAAAGCCATCCGCTCGAAAGAACTTGCCCGTCAGGACTGAAGGGCTCTAGCTGCCCCTCACGGCTGCACCTGGAAGGAGCAGGCGTACCTGGAGGTGACCGACTCTGCTCTTGGAAAGGAAGCTGGAAAACTTGTTTAACACATCTTTGAGATTAGAACGTAGCCGTGGGTGGCAGATTTGCATCTAGATGGCCCTCAGAGAGGCATCGGTTTCAGGTAGGAGTCCTGCAAGTGTATTGATGACAAGCTTTTTTAGTGTCAGAGCTTCTTGGATTTTGTGTTTGACATCAGTAACGACTAGAATACTTGTGTATAAACCGCAGCCAGTAGATCTCGTGCTCTTCTGGAGAGGAAAGACTCTGGAAGTTGGGTTTAGTTGAAGTGCGTTCTTAAAATGGTGCTGCTATAATCACAGAGCGATGATGATTTTGGCCTAAAAAAATAACTTTGTGGGAGATAGTTGGCCTTCCTGCTGGAATGTGTGCCTGGAAGGTTAAATTGTAGAAAACAGCTGCAAGAGCTCTACTGATACTTAAAGGAGGTGGTGGATAAATTATGACAAAGATGTGGTAAGAAGACTTCTGGGCTTGGAGAAGCTGGTTGAGCACTAGCTCTAAGTCTAGGGAATAAGGAGCAGTTTGTGGCATTGTGGTCGAATGAGAGGGCTGTTTGATGAAAGAGGAGTTAGCTGCGATATGTGTGAGGTCTGTCTGGATGACGGGGATACAAGAGGCGTGTATTGCTAGGCAGATCGCTTCTCTTCCTCTGTAAATATCTCTGACAGCAGTCCTGCAGGGGCTCTGGGTCCAGACTCTCAAGTGCGTTTCCATTACTTTGTCCCTTGATGGTCGATGCCGGCAATGCCGCCTGGACCGTCAAATGGAACTGACAAACGGGAGAATGAGTTTGTATTGATTTCTCTGCTGTGACAGACTGTCCCGCAGGCTAGTTTCAGTGTAAGAGCTAGAAATAAAATCTGGGAACTTCCCTTATCATAATGCAAGTATGGATCCTGGAAGAATCTGGCCAGGGTCTTAGTTAAACACGTTGATATTAAATTAGTGTTTGCCAGCCTTTAAAAATGAAAGCATGCTTATGCAGAACTGTAACCAAACTCAATTTTTTGGTTATAAGCTGTGAGTCAATTCACTAATGTCACACTATAGATCAGATCCAACTTGCCAAAAATAACTATCAAAGCAGGTCACCATATGAGCCAAATTTTTCCAGAGGCTGTGCTAAGACTATCATAGAATTCTGTGTTGGTTTTGCAAATCAATAGACGGTAAGTTCTTTGCAATTTAGATTTGTCTTTCTACTTTGCTCTTGAATACTGTCCTAACTGAGCTGACTGGCTGCTTGCGGCTGTTATTTTCAACACACACACACATTTTCCAACAAACTGTGCGCTTTCTAGACTGGTGGTCTGTGTTCAGTTGACTGGAAAAAGCAATTTGACCTCGTATGTGTTGTCTGCCAAAGCTGATCCGGTATGCTGCAGTCAAGCTGACCTCCAGGAAAATCCTCCCTAAATTTGTTTAAATTTAATCAATAATTTGGGGTTCGTGTGCGGGATGATCTTTGTATTTTGAGCTATGTTAAATGCGTATCTTTGATCGACTTTCAGCAAAACATGCAATGAAAAGAGCAGTGTTTTCGTTATGGTGCTCAAGCTGGTTTTAAGCAGGCGAAAGCTGTTGACTATTATTTCTACAGCCAGGAGGGCTGGTTCAGTGCTGCTCTCTCAGGTGACAGTAGAGCTTTGCGTGGAAAAATTCTCAGTGCAGAACAGTGAAACGGAGCTGTCATTACTGACCTTTCAGAAGTAAAAAATTTCTGAGCCTGGGAGTGCCTCGCTGAACTCCAGTGTTTTTGTATGACAGACACTTGAATGCAGTCAGTGATCTCTGGACGTGTCACAAGTGTGTGTTTACTCTTAGACTACTGAGAGAATAGCGACTTTAGTTTGGCGAAGACGTCTGTGAATAGACTGTGTGCAGGCAATTTACTACTGATAGTATTTCAGGAAAAATGCTCTTGCGCTGCTCTTCAGTTAGATTTGCATGCCTGTGAAATGTCGTATTATCTTCCTGAGTCCTTTTCTCCTTCTCTCATGAATGAGGCACTCTCCATTTTTGCCTCAATGAAGGCTTTGTTTTTGTCTTCAACGCTCAGCACAAAGTTTCAAGTGATCAGAATGAAAAGCGCTATCATAACAGAGCTTTTTTCACCCCAGACTGCTCGTTTAAGGAGTAGTGCTTACTGGTGGATGGAGCTGAGCGTTTACCGAAAGCGTTTGTGTGAATCCAGTAGCTTTTTCCTCTACAGGGCCTGATCCACATATCCAACCAAGAATGCTTTTGGAATGATTATTCTGATATTATCAGTAAGAGTTGAGGACTCTTCACTTTTCTGTTGGATGCTTGGTTCTATCATACTGCATACTTTTTACTTTGCTCCACACAGGGCAGACAGGAAGGCTTGTCCGAGGCCACAAAGCACGAGTGACAGTGCTCGGTACGGTTGATGTGTTTTCCCGACAGTCCAAGAGGAAGAGAGGAGGACGAGTCTAAGGTGGTGACACTTGGCATTATAACCTGCCACGCTGATATCCAAGTTTGGGATTACACATTCAGAAATGAAGAGGACCTACCAGGGAAGTCTATTTAACTGCCAAACTCTCTGACGTTGGCAATTTAGAGAAACTTTGTAAAGAAACACACACTTAACCCAAGGGAATTATATGAAGATTTTCTGTAAATGTGTCTCAAAAGCATTTTCTAAGAAGATAAATAATGTGAGTGACTTTTCCCATAGTCTGTACTGATGTGCTGAGATTTTTAATATTCTGTGAATATGGGCTGCGTAGATAATGATGACAGACAATGGGAAGAGTCTTTTCTTTTTTAACTCTCTGCCGTGTTACAGATTCTGTCTAAGAAAAAAAAAAAAAGCCTTTTGATGGTGAATGATTGAAAGGGAAATATTGACTGAAATTCACTTTATAAAGTCACTAAAGCATGGTCACTGTAGGAAAAAATAAGGGCTATCTAAGCAAGGGCTGAATGCCTATCTGATGCATCTTTATAAAATGAGGGAACTATTTTTAGCAGAATATGGAGACCCATTTTCCATGTGCATGCAAAATATGGGGGGAGAACTGGTGTGGCTGAAAACACCGGCGGCAGCAGATACCTCGTTAGCAAAGTGTATCAGAAACAGTAAGCGATGAGAACATGGGAACAGGCGGAAAGTCAGCTTTCTGGCAGTCCTAGAAGCACTTGGTAGAAGCATGTATCCAACGCAGTCGATCAGTTGGCTGAAATACAGGAGAAACATCTCAAGGACAGGGGAGAAGAGGTGTTTTTGATCTGTGGAAACGTCTATTTCCGTGTTATCTCTAGCCTAAATGCAGAATTAATAACTTCTTCCAACTCCTACCGCTGTACAGATGTTACTGGAGATGGCACCATCTCTGCTGGGAAAAGCTTGTAAAGATGCACAAGGAGTGTAACGAGGTATGTTCAACTTCCAATAACAGCTGTTCAAAACAAATAGTAGAATGCTATGTTCCTCTTTTCTTACCCTACCTTCCCCCTCAGCTGGAATTCAGAGTTCTCCAAAAGAAAAATTGTGTTTTCACCCATCATCTCAGTCACTTATGCATAATTTAATAGGGAAGGCCAAACATCCATTCTAACAGAGATCTAGGAAACATTTTCTAAATTGTATCACAGTGGAACAAAAACCTTCCTTGAGCCGTAGGGTCTGAGAGAAAGAAGGTTATATATGGCATTCTTTTTCTCTTCTCTAATGGAAACTATTGTCTGACTTTGCTACCACCATGATTTTCTAATTATTGGAAGTAATTTGCCCAGATTAATGCTCTCTGTTCAATTCATTTAATGGGACTTAATTTCATAACACTACAGGCTTTATCAGTAGTCAAAATAACCCCTGGAAAACCCCAGGAGGCAAAAATGCTTGTCGAGTTTAGCTGTTGAGGCTGGATGATGCCGCTTCATGAAAAATGAAGTAATTGTTTTGAGGAAAAGAACCATCATAAAGTTACTGGCTCTATCAGAATTCTTTATCTTTCATCAGATGTGTTATTTGGTCATAACTTGGCTTTTATTTTTATGTTTATTCACAATGCCTTTTTGTGTGTGTGTGTCTGGCAACACAGGAGTACTGCGAGACTTCCCTAAACCTATACTACAAAGGATGATATACAGTTAGTTAAGCCCTCACCTAATTTTTTTTTATCAGATTGAATTGGGATATTACCCGTTGCAAAGATGCATGTAAAGGCACGCATATTTTCTGGTTTTAACTCCATGTTGAAAATAAGATAATAAGATCATAAAAGCTGTTGTGTTGGGGGTTTTTTATCTCCCTAAAGAGACTTGTTTTCTAGTTTGTACAAGTATCCTCAGGTGTTCTTCTCTGCATAGCCAGTATGATGGTTCTCGTTAGCTTTCTCTACATGACACATATAGCTTCCAAGAGCTATAGCTAAGAAATTGTGCGTCCAAAATCTATAGCTAAGGAATTGTGTGTAGTTCGGCGTGTTCTGTCTAATATCTTTTCCCCCTTAGATGTGGTACCGTATACTCCCAAGTCTGCCCTGGAACCCATTTCCACCAGAAGCAGCTGTCAGTGAGTCAGCTGTCTTGCCTTTGACAAATTAGTCTGCTGATTCCAAATGCTAAAAGTAACCTTTGACTTCATATTATCTCACATGTAATTCATCATTATTTTGACCCCTTTTTTCCTGAGGCTGGTCATATAAAGCATTGTTTGATGACTTTATTCAGGATAGGAAAAGGTCTTAGGAATTGTAAACACATTAAACACGTTAACAGTGTACGAGACTTCTCAGAAATAACATTTTGCAGCCCAAAGCTACTTTCCCCCCAAAATAAAGGTTGTAAAACAACTGTAACAGCTTTTCCAGGTTCCCCACCTGGATTTGGTGGTTATTGCTTAGAGTTGATGGTTTAGCCTTCAGTATTTGCCATATATTGCCGGGCATTTACACCTTAGATGGTACCACTATGATTGAGAGCTTATGGTTTATTGATCACTGTAGTCTCAGGCCTCACGCTTTGTCATTTAGGATTCACACTCTTATGTTTAGCGTTTTGTGGTTTCCTAATGATAAATTCCTGGAAGATACAACTCCTGAACTTTGAGTCTTTTGTAAGATTTGTAATCTTCTTCCTTCACAGGGGACAGGACAAGGGGGAATGGCCTCAAGCTGCGCCAAGGGAGGGTCAGGATGGACATCAGGAAGAGATTTTTCACTGAAAGGGTCACTGGGGACTGTCAGAGGCTGCTCAGGGAGGGGATGGAGTCCCCATCCCTGGAGGGATTGAAAAGACGGGTGGATGAGGTGCTCAGGGACATGGTTTAGTGTCAGATAGGAATGGTTGGACTTGATGATCCAAGAGGTCTTTTCCAATCTAGTGATTCTATGACCCTATGATCGTGCTGCCTGCATCCATCCCATCTGGCATCTGTTACCCACAAGCGTGGGGTTGTGATGTCCACTGCGTGCATCGTAGTGCATTTCCCTATGGGCTGTGTGCTATCTTTTGGTGTCTTTTTTTTGGTTTTTTCAGTAGTAATAGGTGATTTTCCTAATCTCATGACATGAACAAAAAGGGAATGTAAACAGCAGTTGCAGTGTGAATCATCACATCGATGTTCACAGTTTACACATGCTACATTTTTAGAGGAAATGAACTAATATGTTTAGTCTGTTGCTTTTTAAACAGTTGTGTTATGTTTTTTGTTTTAGAGTGATGAATCTTGAAAATAACTTGTGCCCTATAGTAATATCAGTACTGAAAATTTTGAGGGTGTTCCCTGTAAGCTGCTTTGGTGCTGAATTACAGGCACAGTTAAAAACTACTGACAAACCATTTTGTGGAGAAGGAAAACATACCAAAGAAACGTGCCTATGTGTGACGATCTCAAACTGGGCAGCTTGCTATATAATTGTAGGCAAATCCTTAGGTAATCACTTGAACCATGCATCATCACACACTACAGTCCCATGGACAAAATACAGTTGTTCTTGCTGGATTCACAAAACACATAGAAGCAAACTAAATAGATTTGCAAGATGAATTTTGGTATTTGACAAAGTTCCGTGTTAATTTCTGCAAGAATATGAATGTTCTCACAGTTATTTTAGTCTGGGGAATAACAGATTAAAATTGTCGTTTCTCAGGGCTTTTACAGTTAGGATCTGTAGTTTAACCCAAAGTATCCCAACTGCAGGCAGATCCCAAGCTGCGTGTTCCACGCTTATTATTAGTCATCTTTGAATAGATTATTAAAGACATACTTGTTCTACTCTATATTGCCATTCTGAGTATCCTAATATTAAATATAGGTGGTGGTATTACTACTGTGACACTCTGCTTGTGTAACTGTGGTCATAATCAGAGTCTAAATAAATATGGCATTTAAAATTACATTAATTTATGGAAGGTGTTGATGTTTTGAGTGTACAAGACAATTCTGTGAATGAAACAAACAATACAAAACGTATAACTTGCAATGCATGCTCATTTCATTGTGGTGGATTGTTTAAAACTGCTAACACTTTGCCATACTACAGAGTTTATGCAATGAATAAAAGCACAGCTTTTCTCCTCCCGTTTTTAAGTCCGTCCAATCTGCACACAGAATGTCTCCCTTTTCTCCTGTAGGTGGAAGAGGATCGCATGAACCTGGATCGGAATGTCTGCTCAGCTGGAACCAACTGCTAGGATGCAGCCTGATGAGAAAACACTGCCAGCTTCTTTTTCAGATTCAGGAGTGCTTTTTGTGACCGATCTGCAGCGTCTCCCTTTCTGGTTGACACCTTCCCATCTCCTGTGCTGCTGGAGACTAAAACTGGAGCTGCTTAAGTGATCGGTCGTTGAACTGTTGATGTGAATGGTGCCTGTGAACCTGCAAGTGCGTGTCTGTCCACAACAGCACTGTTGGTAGAAGCGTTCTGTGCCGTACAGTCCTGAAGAACTCTTCTTCTCGCTGCACCTTTCTGTAAACATTGCTGGAAGTAGAGTACGTTTTAATCGTAACAGTGTGCCTGGGCTAATTTTCTACGTTAAACCTCTGTGCAAAGATAATATAGAGCATCTTAGTGTAAGGAGTTAATATTTGGTAAGATTCAGTTTGGGTTTATTTCTCTTTTTGATTATGTACAAATAACAGAATAACTATTAAAGTCAGTTATATTCTTTTTGGACTTTTATGCAACTGGACCAATGACAGTACTTTTCATCTTGCAAGTCACAGAATCATAGAATCACCAGGTTGGAAAGGACCCACTGGATCATCGAGTCCAACCATTCCTAACAATCCCTAAACCATGTCCCTCAGCACCTCAAGTCCTCACGTCCCTTGCAGCCTCATTTCAGGGGGACAAAACTTTTGCCATTAATTTGAAGCAGGCTCCCTTCTCAGCTTTATTCGGATGGGTTATAGCCCAGGGTGGGAGGATTAAAGGGACAGAGAAGGAGATGTGGGTAAAGGAGGAAAGCGCTCTTCCCTAGGGACCAAGAGCCCCTTCCTCTCATTACCCTGCTAACATTCCTTTCCCTTTTTGCATTCTTTCTTCAGGGTGTGATGTATTTCTGACAACTTTCCCCTTTGGTACCCTCTTTTTTTCCCCTTTTCTGTCCTCTTCTGTCACACAGGCTCACCTCCTGCCCTGTTCCCTCCTACAGGTCCTTCCTCTGGGTGCTGCACAGGTATCAATTCACCTCCTTCACCCACCCGTGCCCAGCCTGGTGCATGGTCTGCATTGATGCCGCCTTTCCCAAGTGACCAAGCACAGCGTGTTGGTGTCTGAGAGCTCTTTGGCCACTTCTGTGCAGCCACAGTGAAGTTGAAAGACCCTTATGTCAACCAGCAAACGTCTGCATTAAAGATTTAGATTTAGCTAGCCAGAATCTTAGTACTGGGAACGTCGCGCCGTGCAACGCAGGCTCCGATTTGGCAGCCCGCTTCGCTGGATGGGCACTCAATGGACTTTGATGGGCTCACTCGTGTGCTGGGGGAGTTTGCTGGATCACGATCGCGTGTGGATATTCAGCGGGGAAACATCCTCGTTGTCGATGCGTCTGCCACTTCAAAAATCCACTTGTGTTGGATTTGAATTCTGTGTATTTTCCTGCACTGGGTCAGTTTGTTTTCCTTTTTAGCCTTCACGTATTGCAAAGCTGAAGCTTCCATCGTCCGGTGAACGTGCGCTGGAGGTGCGTGGGAGCAGGAGAGAGCTGCCTTTCCTCTGGAAGTGCCACCTCTGCCTTTCAGCTTGTGTTTGGAGAGCAGGTGAGTGAGGTTTCCTGGCTGTAGACGGCTCTGAAACCCAGGAGCGCGGAGCCTGAGCGTTAGGGCATCCTGTTTGCCTACCCGGGAGCACAGGGAGGGTTTAAAGATCGCTTTCAAAAGCTGCGCCTTTTCCCTTTCCCCATCTCCCACCCCATGGCTGAGCCCTCGGGAGCGGTACCCAATGAGCGGGGGGGGGGGCGGAGGAGGGAGCGCTGTGCTCGGGACGGGGCTCGGTGCTGCCGTGCCGCGGCCGCAGGCGGTAATGCAGCCGGGGAGGGAAGGGGGGGGGGGGGTAGGGTGCATGGGGGCGGTCACAGAATCACCAGGTTGCAAAAGACCTCGTGGATCATTGAGTTTAACCATTGCTATCTGCCACTAAACTATGTCCCTGAGCATCTCATCCACCAGTCTTTTCAATCCCTCCAGGGATGGGGACTCCACCCCCTCCCAGGGCAGCCTTTTTTTCTGATATCCATCCTGACCCTCCCCTGGCACAGCTTGAGGCCATTCCCCCTTGTCCTGTCCTCTGTCACTGGGGAGAAGAGCCCAGCTCCCTCCTCTCCACAACCTCCTTTCAGGCAGTTGTAGAGAGCAATAAGGTCTCCCCTCAGCCTCCTCTTCTCCAGGCTAAACAACCCCAGCTCTCTCAGCCGCTCCTCGTCAGACTTGTTCTCCAGCCCCTCACCAGCTCCGTTGCTCTTCTCTGGACACCCTCCAGAGCCTCAACATCCTCCTTGGAGCGAGGGGCCCAGAACTAAACACAGTACTCGAGGTGCGGTCTCAGCAGTGCCGAGTACAGAGGGAGAATCCCCTCCCTGGATCTGCTGGTCACGCCGTTTCTGATCCAAGCCAAGATGCCATTGGCCTTCTTGGCCACCTGGGCCACCGCTGGCTCATGTTCAGTCGCTGTCAACCACCACCCCCAGGTCCTTCTCCTCCGTGCAGCTCTCCAGGCACTCTTCCCCCAGTATGTAGCGCTGCACAGGGTTGTTGTGCCCCAAGTGCAGGACCCGGCATTTGGCCTCATTAAACCTCATCCCATTGGTCTCAGCCCATGGGTCCATCCTGTTCAGATCCCTTTGGAGCCTCCCTGCCCTCCAGCAGATCGACACTTCCACCCAACTTTGTGTCATCCACAAAGTTACTTGGGGTGCATTCGATCCCCTCATCCAGGTCATTGATGGAGACACCGAACAGGGCTGGACCAGCACCGAGCCCTGGGGGACACCACTTTGGGACCGGGTGCGGATGGGGCTGCGAGAGGGACAGCGCCCCGTGTCCCCCCGATGCCCCCAGTCCCCGCCCCGCCTGCCCCAGGGGCCCTGCAGGGAGCGCTCCCATTGGCTGAGTGACGCGTCGCTCAAAGCGCAGCGGCCAATCAGCGCCTGCAGAGCGCCCGGGGGCGGGTCCTGCAGCGAGCGCTCCCATTGGCTGAGAGCGCTGTGCGCGGGAAGGAGCGGGGCGGCGGCTCAGTGCTGCCGTGCCGCGGCCGCAGGGCGGAACTGCAGCCTGGCTGGGGGGGGCATTGCACAGCTCATAGAAGCCCCGGGTTGGAAAAGACCTCGTGGATGTTGAGGCTCTGGAGTGTGTCCAGAGAAGAGAATGAAGCTGGGGAAAGGGCTGGAGAACAAGGGTTAGGAGGAGCGGCTGAGGGACCTGGGGTTGTTTAGCCTTGAGAAGAGGAGGGGAGACCTTATTGCTCTCTACAACTGCCTGAAAGGAGGTTGTGGAGAGGAGGGAGCTGGGCTCTTCTCCCCAGTGATGGGACAGGACAAGGGGGAATGGCCTCAAGCTGTGCCAGGGGAGGGTCAGGATGGACATCAGGAAGAGATTTTTCACCAAAAGGGTCATTGGGCACTGTCAGACGCCGCCCAGGGAGGTGGCTGAATCCCCATCCCTGGGGGGACTGAAAAGACGGGTGGATGAGGTGCTCAGGGACATCATTTAGGGATTGTTAGGAATGGTTGGACTCAATAATCCACGAGGTCTCTTCCAACCTGGTGATTCTATGATTATGGAGTCCAACCATTCCTATGTGCCACTAAACCGTGTCTCTAGAGGGGATTTCAGACTCCCCGTCTCTGTCAGCAGTTCCCCGCTGATTATTTCCAGTCTTTCTGAAACGCTCGGCTCCTCCTGAGCATCGGTGATGCCAAAGCTTTGTCGAACGACTTTTTATGCTTTGTAGAATGGGTGGATGAAGCGCTTAGGGACATGGTTTAGGGAGTGTTAGGAACGGTTGGACTCGATGATCCAGTGGGTCCTTTCCAACCTGGTGATTCCGTGATTCTGTGACCTTCCACTCTTTGTAGAACAACTTTGTACATCAGAGCTGCTTCTCAGAACCTAATGAACTAGTGACTGCAGAACCCGAGGCTTGAGTGATACGAGGGAAGCATAAATATAAACCATATCCTGTGAGGCTTCTATCGAGCAAACCACACAGAACTAATAATTTTGGGGCATGGATACAACTTGTGTTCAGCTTTCAGACTTGAATGTGTTTGCAGGCTCATTATCACACGCTTTTTTCACGCTTAAAGGGCGACGCGGTGAATTGAGACTGAGCAGAAACTGTGTGCATGGGGTAGAGAGAAGGTTTCACTGTCTGTCTTCCCCCAGATTCTTAAGATTCAGGAGCCTCACCTGTCTTAACTTCTGTGTATCTACTAAGTAAACGACAGCGGCCGATGTACTTTGACAGTAATCTTTGTACTATTTTGGTACTTACTCTTTTGTTTGCCTAAAATTTATATCTACCAGAGTAATGTGGGGGGAAAAAAAAGCTAAAATGGAACATCTCTCAGAGATTGGAGTTATGCGATTACAGACAGGCAATTATTTTGCTAATTAGGACAAACTGAGGGAGGTCCCTTCTGGACTCTTCAATGTGCTGTTGCGTGCTTGGGAGTCTCTGAACAGCTGACTTGCAGGAATTGGGCAGGTACCTGAGGAGTAGTGGGCATAGACCTACCCCATCTTTTTTGTTCCAGACCAGAACGTTCTTTAGGAATCTCTAGATTCCTATCTGGCTGTTATATATTGGATGCAGGTGCTTGTTATGTTTTCTTGCCTGTATTCTCAACAGGAATGAGATGCCCCACAGGACAACTCAGGCTGGAAGGGACCTCAGGAGGTCTCTAGTCCTGTCTCCTGGTAGAAACAGGCTCACCTGTGAGGTCAGACGAGGCTACCAAATGTAAGGTCTGCATCCGATTCCTTTTCCTGACTCTTGTAGGCACTGCATTACCCAATTTATTCATTTGTGGGAGCTGTTGTGTAAAGAACAGAACTTCAGTCTTCTGCTTGGCTGCTTGTTTTGAGTTTTACTCTCTTGGGAATATTATTTTTTTTCCTTCCCAACACTTCATAGAAGGATTTTGGAAAACAAACCTGTGTAAGTCTCTTGCTCCTTGCAGTCCAGGGGCATTGGTTTGGGAAGGGAGTGGCAGAGGAAGCCTGTGAGAGAGGAAAGGCTGGATGCTGTCGTTAGTTGGGCAATACGTTGTATTATTCTGGGCTCTGGTCTTGGCTCTATAGCTACAGGGAAGTCTCTGCTCCTCTGCATTTTATTTTCCCATCTGTACATACTGGCATTCTTTGCGAGATGCTTTCGGAGCTGATAAAAAGCAGCATATGGCATTAAAATATTCTGGTTGGTGGCACAGTATCCTTGGAAAGCTCTTCCCAGAGCAGTGCAGTCCGTGATGGACTCATTACAAGCAGAGTCTGGCAGAAATCCACTGGTCCACAGATCCATAGACAGTCATAGAATCATAGAATAGTTTGAGTTGGAAAGATCCTTAAAGATCATCCAGTTCCACCCCTTGCCATGGGCAGGGACACCTCCCACTGGATCAGGGGCTCCAAGCCCCATCCAACCTGGCCTTGAATCCCTCCAGGGATGGGGCAGCCACAGCTTCCCTGGGCAACCTGGGCCAGGGCCTCACCACCCTCATAGTAAAGAAATTCTTCCTTGTGTCCAGTCTAAATCTGCCCCTCTCCGGCTTATACCCGTTCCCCCTTGTCCTATCCCCACAAGCCTTTGTAAGCAGTCCCTCTCCAGCTTTCTCGTAGCCCTTTCAGGTACTGGAAGGTCGCTATAAGATCTCCTTGGAGCCTTCTCTTCTCCAGGCTGAACAACCCGAACTCTCCTGTCCTCGTAGAGAAGGTTCTCCAGCCTTCGGATCATCTTTGTAGCCCTCTTCTGGACCCATTCCAACAGCTCCATCTTCTTCTTATGTTGAGTCCTTCAATTATGGATACAGCACCCCTCTTTATGTTGTGGGTACATCATTCTTCCTTACGCGTGGCTCCCGTCTGACTGGTGAGGTGGGTATAGAAAACTTCTATAAAGGTCCGGTTACGTAGTGGTTTAAGAGTTTCTTGAGTGTCTGCAGTGCCGGCTGCTCTGAACTAGCTGCAAGCAGCCACTAGAGGAGAGCAGCCAGCCGAGACAAGAGGGGACTAGCAAAAAGGAGGCTTCAGTGCCATGCTAAAAGATGTTGCCAGGGATCCAGTTTGAAAGGGACGGAATTTGGAAGCAGAACCCTGCTGGCAGTTTGTGTCCATAGGTGGAGGGCGGCATCTTTATTTCAGAGCCCATGTGAAGTGGGAAATGATGTTGCCACTGGAAGGCTTTGCCAATTTAATGTGCCAGTTTCCTCTGGAGCGCTGTGAAATCGGTCATCTGGCAGCAAAACAAAAACATGCAGGATGGCGATAGTCTGTGTGCCTTCCTGGGCATGTCATTTTCCCAACGATTGGAAGCTTTCCTCTTGTTTCCCACTTTTAACAACAACAAAAAAGACTTTCACATTGGTGTCAAAGTGAGAAAGGAAGAAAAGTTCATGCGTTTTTACTCTGCGGATCATTGAAAAGAAGAGGTAGGAGTTCAGATTCCCAGGTGCGTTGACACTAAACAGTTGTGTGACCCCAGACGAGAAGAATAATAACCTCGTTGAGACATAGCTGAATAGTTATCCGTACAATCCCAGAGCGGAGGCTGTAAAGCTTGTTGAAATTCATACTGGAAAAGACTGATGGGAACTGATGATTCTGGACTCTGTGGATAGGGAAAGCCCAAGGCTTTGTAGTTTTCGGAGCCCGAAAGACATTCAGCGTAGCAGAAGAGCCTGCAGAAGGCAGCCTGTATGACCTGGATGTTCCCAAATTCCAACTTTGAGAGAGGTGATGAGTCAAATGGAAATTACTGAGCTCAGTATAGGGGTGAATTTTTGCAGCATGGGCTAGACAAGAAGCCACGCCAAGTGATCTAATATCCCTTCGCGCTCTTAAAGTTCATCATGCCTCTGGCTTGCCAGAGATATGTGCCATGGACAGACTTGTAGCAAAGGATGGAGTTGCTGCTGTTGGTTTCCTGGCAGCACCAGGTGCCCAAAGGCAGCAGATGCCACCCACAGGGTGCTGCTGTCCCTTGAGGCTGCCCCAAGCCACCCCAGCACCCATGCCACCAGAGGCCACGTCATGACCAACGTCGTCTTATTTCTAAGCGACTTCGTGCCCCATCCCTGGAGGTGTTCAAGGCCAGGTTGGAGGGGCTTGGAGCCCCCTGATCCAGTGGGAGGTGTCCCCGCCCATGGCAGGGGGTGGAACTGGAAGGTCTTCAAGGTTTCTTCCAACCCAAACCATTCCGTGATTCTATGATTTGTTCAGAAACCAAAATAGCCAACAGGGAATTAATTTAGATTCTTACACACCTTAAACTGTGAGGAGGCCACCAAAATCCTCCCTGCACCCATTTATTGCTGAAAAGCCCCTATGGCCCCCCGAAATTCCTTGCATGATTGGATCTGAGGGGTTTTGTCACACGGTTTGACAAACACTTGATATGCAGAGGCTGTTGCTGCTGCACAAGGAGGGAATAAACTGCACATCTGAGAGGTTTTTTTTTCCTCATGACAGTGGCTTACACCTTGCAGAAATGAAAATGCAAACGCCAGAAGCTTATAGCCGTGTTGCTGCTATTTTTTTTATTAATTACTATTTTGAGAAGTATTATTTGTTTGTTAGTGTTATCTTCCTCTACTACAGCAGTGGTGTCACTGTTGGCAATATACCTGTGTGTTAATTAAAGCCTCTTGGAGTAAAAGCTTCGGAGATTGCTGAGGGTTTGGAATTTGGCGGAGGAGCCTGATGCCTGGCAGGAAGGACTGCGCATAACCCGGTGTGGGGATGCTGCTGAGCTCTCTGGATGGTGCTGAGGGGTCACATCTGGAATTTACATTCACCTTTCAAAGCTCTAACAGGCACAGAGGGTGGAGAAGGGTTTCCAGAATGCCAAACGCATCTCAACGTGGCATTCCATGTGGCCATGGGGTTTCTCAGAGCAAAGCTTGAAGCTGTTTAGTCAAACCTATAAATAACCTCAAGCGGAGAAGGTGTCTGGTGGTAGAGGGCTCTTTGATCTAAGAGTCATAACAAGGTCCAGGTGCTGGAATTGCAAGCCAGCACAGTAAAAAGAGGAAATAAGATGTGTCTCTTCATGGGGGGGTGTAATTGGGCTCCTCAAGGGTGCAATGTGCTCCCAAACATGTCGAGGCTCCAAATCCAGGCTGGCTGTCTCTCCAGAAGATAATGCTGTAGTTCCACTGCAGGCTGCTGAGCTAGACACAGAAATGGGGTGTTGTAGTCCGCTCCTGATCCAGCAGTCTGAGCTAGATCCCTTCTGAGGTTGCACTGTATGACAGTGTCCATGCTGGAATGTCCCTGGCTCTCCTCCCCTGCCCTTACTGTGGGACTGCAGAGGTGTGTGCGGCATCATCTCCTGCAAGTTGTAGTCCATAGGGATGAGCCTACCACAGCGAGGAGGTCCCAGGATCTCTGTTTTGCCAAACTGGAATGTCAGAGCATCTGTACTGCTTAAAGCAAATCTGGGGTGATAGGTATTTGCTAGGCTTTTTATTTCAATGCTGACAGCTGATGTGAAAACTCTTTCTTCCCATTCCACCAGCTCATAGCTATGTCTCTGAGTCAGTGCCATGTCTAATCCACCAAGCATGTAAACCCACACCTCCAGGCTGGCCAGAGGCTCCGCTGCCGAGAACTCTTGCAGATCTCTGGTCAGCTCGTCCTGCCTCATCAGTGACTCAGTGGATGTTCTTCTCCATTCTGCCTCTCTGCCTACAACTTTAGGATCCAAAGGTGATGAGGAGAGGAGTAGGTCTGCTTTTGTGCAACTGGTGAGATGTGAACTTTATTTTCTAAGGAACAGCAGATGTTGCTGAGAGAACAGGCGGAAGAACCCTGCCAGGCTCAGGGGATGCTCTCCAATGTGGAGTCTTACAGACGAGGCAAATGGGTCTCACCTCCTCTCCTTCACAGGAGAGGATAACAAGTTCTCTGCCCAATCTTAACCACAAGCTGCCATTCTGACTTCTCAGCCTTGCTTTGGGCAAACTGTTTGCAGCTGCTTTCAACTTGCCAGATGCTGGGTGTAACAGCCACTGATGGCTTGGAGGCAGGGATGCTGTAAATCACAATATCTCCCAGTCAGGGAGAGCTAACGGCACGTTCAGCAGAGAGACAGCTCTTGTCTGGCCCAGCCTCTCTGCTGCCTTGTCAAGGAGTGGTGATGGTGTGCTGTCGGGAGCCCTTAAAGAAGGACTTGGTGAGAAGAGACTCATTGCCTCTGCCTCATCCCTAGCATGGACTGATCACAGTCAGGGCCATAGTCTGACCCAAGACTTCCTTAAATCTTGAATCTCCTCATTTATCCTTGATGAAGAAGTGTCAAAAGCAATGTATAACTGCAGCAAGGCTAGTTTATATCCCCGTTTACTGGGCCCTGTACCCACATTTGGCATCTTTTGCCTTGGGCAGTGAGTCTATTTCCCCCCTCAAGTGTCAGCCTGGCTTTTAATGTCATCTTCAGCAGATGAGACCTTAGGCTGTCAGAGGAAGTACTGCAAAGTAAAGTGGGCACCATCTCACTTGTAAAGCACGTGTCAGCATTAAAGCTGGGCCAGAACCAAGTCTGCCTCCTGGATGTCTTTTGCACACTTCCATTTGTGGCTAACAGCTTGTCAGATGAAGCCATCTCCGCTCCAAGCCCAAGCTGTATTGCATGGGGCTTTGATATTTTGCAGAGTGAGGTGTCGCTGCTGGCCCCGCGGGGTGACAGCCTTACCCCAGAGCATGAGCACCGGCAGCTCTCGGTTCAGATGAGGCCATTTACCACATTTGGGTTTCTTACTGCTGTCTTTGTCAAATAGCACTATCATTTCAGGAAACCACATAGTGGGTGTTGTCTTTTCAGGGTAGGGGTGGGGGAAGGAATCCTGCTCCTCCACGCACAGACCCGGGGATAGCGCTGGAGTGACAGGATCATAGAATCATGGAATGGTTTGAGAAGGGGCCTCGAAGATCATCCGGTCCCAACTTCTCTGCCATGGGCAAGGAAACCTCCCACTGGATCCAGTTGCTCCAAGCTTCATTCAACCTGGCCTGGAACACCTCCAGGGATGGGGCAGCCACCACTGCTCTGGGCAACCTGGGCCAGGGTCTCCCCACCCTCACAGCAAATCGTTTCTTCCTAAGATCTCACCTCAATCTCCCCATTAACAGCTGAAAATCATTCCCCGTCATCCTATCCGTGCACTCCTTGATCAAGAGCCCCTCCTCAGCTTTCCTGCAGCCCCTTTCAGCAGTGGAAGCTGCTCTAAGGTCTCCCTACAGCCTTCTCCTCTCCAGGCTGAGCAACACCAACTCTCTCAGCCTGTCCTACGGGAGGTGCTCCAACCCTCAGATCATCTCCATGGTCTCCTCTGGACCTGCTCCAACAGCTCCCTGTCCTTCCTGTGCTGAGAATGCCTCTGCTCCCCAGAATGGGCTGTGAGTATCCCCTCTAGCAGTGCAGGGTGAAGCTGCCCACGCTTTCCCTGGTAGGAAGCATCCAGGGCCAGCAGGAGTAATTCCTGCAGATCACAGGCAGCCCTGAGTGAGCTGACCTGGCTCTGCTTCAGAGCAGAGGAGCACAGAAGTTTGGAATATTCTTTTGAGCTGTGGTTGTGTGATGTTGTCTACCCTGGCTGGGCTTGAGGTCCTTTTTCTGAGCTCTTCCCATCATCAAAGCATGGGTAAGGTGTTTGGATGGATTCTGAAGAGCCCACGTGGCTCAGCTGGGTCTCATGCATGGACAGAACTTGCTAAAGCTCTCCCAGGTTGGATGGAGGGCTTTTACTGGCTTTTGGAGATGCTTCCCAGAGTGATGGGTGGTGCAAACTTTTGTCTGCTGCTGGGGTGCAGTGAGGACACCACCAGCCTTGGAGGGCCTGGTTCTGGCTCTGCTGTTGCTCTTTGTACACAACAAGATGCTTCCCTTTCTGTGCTTGTGTTTCTCTCCGCCTTTAGAATGGGGTGGGGGGGAAACAGCTTGAGAATCATCAGTGGTGTGACTGGAAGAGTTGCAAAGTTAGGCAGCTGCTTTCTATAATGAGTGGGTGACAGTTACAGGGTTGAGAGCGACTGCTGTCACCTTTACTTGCCCATTAAATCTGTCATTTCAAGAATACTGGTGTTTCTTAGCAAAGCACTTTGAGCAAATGCCTCAGTCTGTAAATTTGAGCTCAATGTCTGATGAAAGTCACTTTTTTCTTCCCAGTGGGATCCTAGAAATAGAGAAACATCAGCAATGGATGAAATGTAGGAACTTCTGTGAGTTTATTGGACGTTCTCAACAGGTTCAAGCTGAGTTTAGAGCTTGAGTTTGGACTGATTCTTGTTTGATCAAACCCAGCTCCCTGTCCTTGTTTTCAGATGAAATGAAAGTTGTCACTCTCAGGGCAAGAAGCTGATAGAATATTCTTCCCAAGAGCAAGGCTTGAAGTTTATTCATCTGTACTCAAAAAAACCGATCTTCAGGGAAAAGGGAGGCTTCTTGGGAAGAAATCCTGTAATAGGATTTGGGAGAGTAAGGAGAGGGAGGTTTGTTAAATCACTTGAATAGCATTTCTTTTCTTTCAAGGACTTCCTCCTCCTCCTGCTCCGGAGAAGCCGGCTCTATTATGGCCTTTCTTGGTTTCAGAAGGACCTGTATTGCTTAGTGTCTCTAAAAATCATATACTCTTCAGAAAGTGCTTCCTTTGCTATCACAGAACCATACTCAAACTGGAATTAGATGCCAAAGCACCTTTGTGTGAATGGGGGTAGAGTCCGAGCGGCCGTGTCTGTACACACCTCCTACCTGTGGCCATGGAAGAATCCCATTGCCCAGGCAGAAGGCATGGACAGACCATCTTAGCACTGGTTGCTCCCTGAAAAGCCTTGGGTGTTGAAAAAAAGAATCTCTACCCTCTCCTGCCTGTCTTCCCCTCCCTGAGAGGAAAGAGAAGCTCCAAATCATGTCATGGAATTAGCATGAGCTGGGGAAAAGTCTGTGTTCTCCACATGGCTCTTTCTACAGAAGCCTGACCCAAAGTCTGTTGGTATGTGGAAGTCTTGAATCGATTAGACCTAATGGGAGCCCAAAACTGAATCCAATCAGACATCAACAGTCCTCTGGACTCATAGAATCATTGAGGCTGGAAAAGACCTCTAAGCTCATCCAGTCCAACCGTCAGCCCAACACCACCATGCTGACTAAACCATGTCCTGAAGTGTCATGGCCATGCTGTTTTTAAACATCTCCAGGGATGGGGACTCCACCACTGCCCTGGGCAGCCTCTGCCACTGCCTGAGAACCTTTTCAGTAACGGAATTTTTCCTAATATCCAATCTAAACCTCCTTTGGTACAACTTGAGGCCATTTTTCTTGTCCTATCACTGTTACTCGGCAGAAGAAACCCAACACCCACCTCGCTACAACCTCCTTTCAGGCTGTTGTAGACAGCGATGAGGTCTCCTCTCAGCCTCCTTCAGGCTAAACAGCCCCAGGTCCTTCAGCAGCTCCCAGAACCCCTGGGCTCCAGCCCCTTTCCCAGCTCCGTTCCCTTCTCCAGATGCGCTCCAGCCCCTCAATGTCTGTCTTGGAGTGAGGGGCGCAAAACTGAACCCAGGATTCAAGGTGATCCCTTCCCATGGTGTATTGTCACTTCTTAGGCATTTTTTTTATTAGCCAGGTGGAGCAGTTTGTTTCCCTGGGGCTTCAGAAGCAGCAGAGACACAAGGGGTGAGGCAGAGATAGAGGGTGGCGGCAGCTGTTCAGGATGTGTTGCTGATTCTGTGACATCTCCCACCCTTTTTGGAAATCAAGAGTTTGGAGCAAGGCAGAAAGAAGAAAAAGCCGCTGATAAAGCTTCATATAGAGGACAGCCCTACCCTCCATGGGCTGTGACCCACAGCCTGTCTCCGGGGATCTGCACCGGCTGGGAGGCAATGATAGGCTTCCCTACTTATTCTGTCTGTTCGCTTCCCTGCTCTGGGCATGGAGATGGATATCATCTCCCTTCCTTCCTCCTTCCTCCCTCATGTCTCTGTCCCTTCCTCTCTAAGTCTGAAGCTCACTCCATAAGCCCTGTTTCGCTTGCCCTGGCAGAGCTTCTGGCTTGGCTTTTGTTGCCAAGCCTCTGTTGTGTAATTCCCTAGGGACTTGTAGCCTTGTTCTCCTTCAGGGCCCCACTTAGGAATGGTGGGCTGGGAAATCCCAGAGCGTTCTCTGTCCTCGGAAGTGCAATTCTGAAGAAGGAAAGGAGAAAAAAAAGAAATGAGTGAAGAAAGTGTTTGTGGCTGAAAACTGTTGACCCTGGACCAAGATTTTCTCGGAGCTTGACTGAATGTTGCTGGGGTTTGACTGTGAGGACCTCCATCGAGCCAAGAGGATGCTGGTGACGCCGCAAGAACAATCTTCCTAGGGATGGTGGGGAGGTGTAATGGAGAGGTCATTTATTGAGCTGAGGGTGACACCGTAGCGTGGCAGAGAGGTCGCTCTTGGCTGGGAGCAAGGAAGGCTGCTCCTGTGGCTGTGAAACTCTGCTTTGGCTGAAGGAAGGGGAACAAGCCGTATATTGGTCCATGGAGATGGGAAAGAGCAGGTCTGTGCTGGAGAAGGCTCTTTGGGCAAGGAAGATCGAGACCTACTCTGGCTTTAGAGCAGGTTGTATGGGAGGGCCTTGGTAAAAGAAGCGTTTCCTTTGCTTTACAGACAGCAGGGTCTATTTTGGGGTAAATATTTAAGATTCTGAGGGTCTGATAACCCGAGTTCCCACTGCCTAAGCAAAGATACTGCGGCTTCAGGGTATATGGAGGTCTACAGGCTCCGTTTCACGTGCAGACAACTGTCACCACATGTCATTTTCTTTCTTTTCTTCCTTTTTCTTTCTGTAACAAATGAAGGGGGTCCCCACATCTGGCTGTGGCGGTTAAACAGGCTCGATTTAATCACAGACTGATATAGGACGCAGAGAGAAAGAAGGGAAAAAGGGTAAGAAACCCTGAGCACCTGCGTGCCCCGAGACTGCGAGCACCATCCTGGGTAAGGCTGCGCATGCGGGAGAGCCAGGAAATCCACAGCCGGTAGTGAGGGTGCAAACGGGGGGAAGTGAGTTGCCCAGATCCTGCCTGGGGGGGAAAGTTGGATGGTTGGGACCTTCTGCAAAAGGTTTTCTGCAGCCTCCATCTGGACAGGGGCATTGCAAAGAGAGAGGGGCTGGCAGAGGGATGCTCATGCGGATGTGCTGCATGGCAAGAGGGTTCCAAAAGGGTATTTGCGGCAGCGTGATGCGTGTGCTGAAAGGCGAGACAAATCCAATGCCTCATCTGCCTCCCAGAAAATGGGAAATTTCTTCCCCTTCAGAGCAGATTGCTCCCAAACTGTGTATTAAAGATCATCTGCTTAAGCAAGAGGAGAAGCTTGTGTGCGGAGATCAAGTGCTGGCTGATCTGGTGGTTCTCGTGCTCCGGCTGCTGCTGTCTACCCTCAGAGTTAGGGCGAACACCATCTTTCTAGCCCTGAGCAGCAAAGAAGTGGGCAAAAAGTTGAAAACTGCTGTCTTCTAGTGGCATTTTCCATCCCTAGCGTGGAGGATGCTGAAATTGTGACTTCCCAAACTGAAGCCCCTGGGATAAATCGCTATAAGGAGCCACAGCAGTGTTGATCCTTGGAGCAAACGCAAGGTGTCAGTTCTCTGGGATGACCTGTGTGCTAGGTGGTTTATGGAGCATGCATGAGCGGGTTCTTCTGCTGAGCTTCACCTCTCTAAGCCCCAGGCTGGTAGAGCACACATACATAGGTCGCTGTGTATCTGTTTCCAGCTGCAGAAGTGATTTTGGCAAGCAGAAAGGTCCCAGCTGGGTGGAAAACACGCAAACGCCAAAAGAGAGGCAAAACTTGGCTCTTCCTTAAGGAGTCCCTTTGAATCAGGATTTTGGGGCTGGAACCCAGAATTGGGAAAGCCCATGCAATCACTGAGGAGCTGGATCTTCCCAGTAAAGTGTTTTGCGGAGAGGTTGATGGCATTTGTCATCCACCCTAGCACTGGGTTTCTTTTCTCCCCCTCCACTCATCTCTTGCAATGGGTGAGCATGTTAACTGAGACAGCAGTTTTTCCTAACCCTGCCTTTTCTCCCTCCCCACTTCCCTCCCAACCTGGTTATCGATGAAAGCAGATTTAACATCTGATAGGTCCCAAGATAAAAGCAACGTTCAAAGAGAATGTAAGCAACAGCTTGGGGAAAAAACCAAAAGCCCGCAAAGGGCTGAGCACGGGTATCTGGTGTCAGCCCCAGCTGCTCTTCAGCCCCAGCTGAAGTTGGGAAGAGGCTTGCCTTCTGGAAAGGGTTAATGCCGGGACTCCTGCTAGCCTTTGGAGCCCTTTTGACAGCAGTTTTGAAATCTGATTTTCTTTCTGCAACCAAGTGAGGTTTCTATCAACTTCCTATTTGAGAGCAGAAGTCAGAGCTGGTGCAGGAAGGCTGGTGCAGGAAGGCTGGCTTGTGTCCTTCTGCCCGTGCCCTTGCATTTATTTGAGGTAAACAGCATGCTGGTAATGCAAGAAACACAGCTGGGGCCAACGGGAGGCTAAAGGGAGGCAACAGCCCCAGAGTTCAGTGAGATACAGGGTCCTGTTTTGCATCAGACCACAGGCCAGCCACGCTGCATGTGCAGCCTGCTCCTTGCTGCTCGCTGCATCGTTGCTGGTCTCCTCTCGCCTGTGTGCAGAGTTCAGCTGTCCATGGCCAATGGCCTGGGTCAAACTCCTTATGCAAGGCAGCAAAATAAGTGTTTGTGCCTCTGCCTGGACTGCTCATGTGCTGGGACCTGCGCTGGCACCTCGGCTCCGAAACCAGTCGAAGCCCAAATTGGATCCATTCTGGATTTACAGCCTAAGACCAGCTGTATCACCATCGCAAGAGGTGTGGAGCAACAGAATCCCCATGCAGATGGTTCAATCCTGCCCTTCTGTTCGCAGCCACAATAGAGTTGTCTCTGGGAGGTGTTTTTCTAGCACAAGGCAGGCAGAGCGGAGCGTGTCCCCCGCTTCGTGCGGATCAAACTTGGATCCTCTTGCTCTAACCTAGCTGTCTGCAAGATTGGTGTTGTTCCTTTCCATATGTAGCTAGGTCTTTCTCCTTCCAGGGCTAAACCAGCCTGTCCGAAGCTCCAGTGCTCAGCAACTTGTGCCCTTTAGAACAGCTCAAGTTTCTATGTGCACGCTTTATGGGAGAGCGCTGGGCCCAGGCAAGCACAGATGGACTCCAGCCTTATGGAAAGTACCTTTCAAACCAGCCCTGTTTAGGTTTCTAGCCTGAGCCAGAAAAGAAATAAATAAAGATGGGAGGTCTGTCCATTTTTTTTCTCTGACACATTTAATCGTATTGACTATCAGAGCCCAGGTCAGCCTATCCATTGGAAATACCCCAGAAGGGCTTGGATTTTGCAGAGATTTCCCAAAATTCTTCATCTGGGGAGAAGACACTTTCCATCTTTATCCAGAAACGATCTCAGCATTTCTCTGTTATCTCACTCAGGACAGAGCCCGCACTGGCCGCTCAGGCCACCTCTAGCCTAGCCTGACAGGGTGCAGATATAAAGGCGACTTTCCTTGTGTTGCATGGCTTGGTCAAGGTAGGGAAGGATGCAATCCTAATACTTTTTAACGCCCCAAATCACAAATGTCATGAGGGCGAGCAGGGAGTTCAGCAGAGGGAAGCCTGAGCTCTGCCTGGCATCGCCAATGTGCAGACAGCTCATGGAGCACGAGAGCAGCAGCGACAGCACCAGAACTGGAAAAACCTTCTGTGCTTAAATAGCTGTGACTGCATGGAGAGAAACTACAGCTGAGATATGTTGTGTAATGTTCATGCTGCTGTTTCCCTTCAAAGGTCTTGTGCCGTGTTTTTCTGCCTTATAGCTTTTCAACTCTGATGCATCTCTTTGAAACCGTTGCCTTGCAAAGCTGAAGGGTTAAACGCAGGGGCTGAAATACTGTGGACCTCTTCGGTGGCTGAAGACCACCAGCACAATCTCTGCTCTCAAAATCTTCTCTCTGCTCCAAAGCAGTGGTTTGCAGGTTTAACTCAAAGCATCATCCACATGTGCAACCAGACACGTGTTCCTTAGGCACTTTGCTGTGCCTGCAAGGGTTTAGCTGCACCAGATCTGCAGGTGCAAGAAGTGACAAGAGATGGGGAGTGGAAACTGCTCTGTCTTTATGGCACCATTGTAGTTTTCAGCTGTGCATCCAACCATCAATCTCTGCAGGTGAGCAGAGATCGTTGCTGAGCATCTATTTTTCTCCTTCTTAACTTCTACTGGGCAGGAAGTAAATAAACACTTATGCATACTTTTAACATATTTGTCAGGTAATGGTGGTAAAAATGAGTTTGCATATTGTGGGGCTGAAGGGGCTGAGATCTGCTTTGTGTTGCACATGGGAGCCCGTTGAAATCACTGGGGTCTCAAGGGTATAACTGATGGCAAACTTCAGCCCTGTCTTTAAGCCCTTTGTATCTTGTATCTTGCTGTCTCAGCTGCTGGCACAGGGAATGGTACCTTGCAGCCCTGCTGTTGTTGGTGACAGACTCGTCCTCCTGCTCGTGGCTGTTGGGGGGCTGAGCGCTCCCTTGCTTACATCAGGAAGCACCCAGGATTTTCCAGTACTGAAGGGAGCTCCAGGAAAACTGGGGAGGGGTTCTTGATCAGGGAGGGCAGAGATGGGACAAGGGGAATGGTTTTCAGCTGCAAGAGGGGAAGATTGAGATGAGAGCTTAGGGAGAAATGTTTTGCTATGAGGGTGGGGAGGCCCTGGAATAGGTTGCCCAGAGCAGTGGTGGCTGCCCCATCCCTGGAGGGGTTCAAGGCCAGGTTGGATGGGGCTTGGAGCCCCTGAGCCAGTGGGAGGTGTCCCTGCCCATGGCAGGGGGTGGAACTGGATGGGCTTTGAGGTCCCTTCTCAAACCATTCCATGATTCTGATTGTGATGCCTATAACTGCAAAAGGTAGGAGTCTGGTCTGTGCCTTGCAGCATCTCCTAACCCCGTCTAGTAGGAGAGGTTGGGTTTAGAAGTACAAATGCACAGTTTCTGGTTTACAGTTTATTAGCTAATTAGGATCAACAGTCATCTCCAGCAGTGTATGCCTGAAAATGAAAGATCTACAGCTTCCATGGATATGAAATTGGTATACAGAGCTGAGTAAATCTCCCAACCAGAGCAGGAATTTTCAGGGCATGTAGTTTCTGGTGTCTCTGGTTGGTGTGTTCACAGTAATAGCTGACACTTAGATGAATGTGTCTATCCTCTTTCAGACAGATCATAATCTCTGTCCTGAAACAATTCATGCAGACACTTGGCATCACTTCATAACAATCCAGTCGCAGGGGATGGTGATACAGAGGAGAGCAGGGCTGCAGAAGGGAGCTGCCCTGGCAGGAGACCGAGGAGTCTCTACAAAAGGGGGGGAAAAAAAAGGGCTTTTTGCTGTGCAAAGAAAAAAAGCGCAGATATTGGTACTGAAGGTTATTGAAAATCACTTGCTGTAACAGCCCCAGGATGGGCACCACACGTACAGACAATCAGGCAGGATGGATTTACTGGGGGAGAGGAGACTAAAACACTAGGTATTGTGTCAATTTTAAAGCCCAAAGACTGAGGGCAGAGACTTGTCACGCACATTTCGGAACCTGAACAAGGTCTCAAGTCTTACCTCAGCCTTTGGCAGCAGCCTTTTTCCTGGGAGCAGATGGAGACTGGATATTTCAGTGTTTCTGTAGGCTGTGGTGTGCGGTTGTATAGAGTGGTGGAATGCTCTGGGCAGATGGGAGGTCTTCCATCACCATTTACACATGCTGGTTTCCTCCTCTGCGTTGTTCGTTAGGTTGAATAACCAAGATTCTTTACCTGGTCACCACCTTACTAAGCAAAACCCACAGTATCTGCATTTCCTTTTAACCTGGTACCTTTGCTTCTACAACAAATTCAGCACAGCAGAAGGGAGAAGCGGCGCGTCCAGCTCACTTCTCTGAGAAAACAGTAGCAAGGGCAGAAAGAGGTGGTTGTCTGACAGCTCCCAGCCCTTCCATACAGGAGATTTTGGATAGGAAGTGAAGAGCAACTTTTCCCATGGGAACTACAGGGGGAGGTAAACTGAACTGAATGGAGGCCTCATAAATCAAAGACATATGCCTTTGACTTTCTGTACTATAGCCTTGGGCAGCTGGTATTTATATGCCCAGTCAAGAATTGTTTATAAAATGCACAAATTGTAACAAATGCTGAGTTCTAGGAAACCTCCTTCCATCAGCCTCAAAGTGCTGCAGAAGGGGAGACTGAGGCACGGTGCGTGGAGTCTATTTGCAGAACCTCAGCCCTACAGGGATGAACATGAGCTGATTGAGCTGTTTGCAGCCATTTGTGCTCCTCAGCTTCGCTTTTGTGAGAGGCGAAGGGGTGAGGCAGTACGACTGGCAGGGATGTTGAAGTTTTGCTCCAGTTAAGCCAAACACGTATCCCATGTGTTTTCTTCATCCCGAAGCAGCAGCAGTATTTGCACTGCCTGAAAACACTATTGGAGCACTTCACAGGTATTAACTAATCCATCATTGTTAAGCTGCAGCCATGGGATTTTCCAAAACTGTCACTATTGGCCAGCTTAGGGGAGCAAAACTTGCAGCAGCTGTGATGGAAATAAAGTTAAGCACACTTTCAAAACCGCAGGCCAAGGGAGATGGGATTCGGTATGTTTGACCTGATCGCCTGAGGGTGGGGAAGCCCTGGCCCAGGTTGCCCAGAGAGAGAAGTTGTGGCTGCCCCATTCCTCGAGGTGTTCAAGGCCAGGTTGGATGGGGCTTTGAGCAACCTGATCCAGTGGGACGTGTGTCTACCCATGGCTGGGGAGGTTGGAACTGGATGGTCTTTGAGGTCCCTTCCAATCCAAACCATTCTATGATCCACTGTCATCAAAGTACCTCTAACTTACCACCGATTAAAACCAGGAGGTTATTCCTGCTCAGGTCGGTGATCAGTTCACAGACCCCTCTAGTGCTGTCTCCCTGATAACTGCCCCTCCCCAGCTCAGAGACAATAATCGGGAATGGATTTGGCTCCGTGCCTCACCCTGGACACTACTGCCTCGTGCCCTGTCCCTTTTACCCACCACCCTCCTCAGCTTGAGGTGGGAAGGCAAGTCTGAGACTTTGTGCTCTCAGCACCTCTCGCCCTCTTTAAATGCTCCTTTTGGTCCTACTTGGTTGGACTCCATGATCCAAGAGGTCTTTTCCAACCTAGTGATTCTATGATTCTACTTTCCTGCAGCTGAAGCGCGCTTGGGCGACGCATCTCTACCTCTTGCAGGTTCTCTTGTGTCTGTGCACACCTTCCTATCCGAGTTGATCACCTGCTTAGCCGGCAATTTTGATTGCCATCTGCTCTTAGCCTTCTCTGCGAGTAGGATTATGAGCCTGCAATGCCTTAGGGCAACCTCTCCCTCTTGCCTGGGCATCAAACACAGCGCCAGGGCTTTACTGAAGTGCTATCGCTCACTCTACCCATGCAGTTGTTTCTTTCTCTTTTTTTTGAGGGCAGCTGCATTCTGAGAAACCCAGGCATGGAAACAGGAGCACAAAAGGTCCTTTTGCTTATCTCTGACCTTTCTGGCATGGATGCGAATTTGCAAGGCGGCCTCCAGAGCTCAGATAATGCAAAAGCTGGGATGCGTGATTAGGCATTGAGGCATCTGCAAAGGTCTGGTAAAGACCTGTGAGGTGGCAGTGAAGAGAGAAATAAAAGGAAGTCTCCTCTGCAAAGGGTGGTGAAAAGCCAGGGTGCCAGGGACGTGTGTGAGGTGATGGGACGTTACCCTGCTCTGGGGAGCAGAAGGGGCTTTGCTAAAGGGTTCAGGGGATGCTTGGAGGAGCCCTGGCAAGCTTCTTGCTGATAAGGGGTGTAACAAAGCGGATGCTGGAGATAAAGCCAGCCCTGACCAGTGCCCTGCTCTGTGCCAAACCCAGCCTCGCTGCGCCAGCTGTGGGCAGTGCTGGTAAACCTGTGCTGGAGCTCACTGAAACTCCCCAGGACAAAGATAATGCTGATTTTTCTTTATGTGCTTGGAATTATATTAGGATGAGAGAAAGGGTGGCCCTGCTGCCTTGGCTGTAGCCACCCCTTCGGGCACAGACTGCAAATCCTGGCCAGAAGGAAGCAAATCTTAGCTTTGAGCTTTGTCCACCCACATCCCAGGTCATGCTGTGGTGTGTAAGAGCTTTCCAGACGCTATTACCATGAGCAGCGAGGCCAGGCACAGCTGGTTTCCAGCAAAATTGAAGCCCTTCTGTGGAAAGGGAGGACAGACCCATGCAGCAGGGTTGCGTAGAGCTTGTTTCTTTAGAAAACAAGGCTAGAAGTGCTGAAAGGTCTTGGGTTCATCCCGATGCAGAACAGGAAGATTTTTGTGGGATGGGGAAAAATGTTTCCTGCCCAGCTCCAGTCCGCAACGCAGAGAGCCCCATTGCGGTAAAGCCTGGGCTGTAGCGCTGAGGCCTGGACAGACAGAGAGGACCACAGGGTGTGTTTATGTCCAGCAGCCTTAGTCAAAATTCCCCTTCCTGGTGTCACAAACAAATCCTTCTCCTTCCATTCCACAAAGGACAAGCAGTACAGCATGACCTGGAGGTAAACGGGGAGAGAGAGAGAGAGATGAACTGGTTAGAATAGAACATAGGGATAGATCTGTTTGCAAGTAGAAAAATCTTTCCCAGCATCTTTGGAGAAGAAAACATCCTCTGAAGTGTCTTGTTTTGCTGAGGCCCCTCTCTCTCTCGCCCGCGTGCCATCGCATCCCCGGTACCCAGGCTGCAGCCCCACCCTGCCAGCAGAGGAGCTGCACTTTCAGAGCTGTGTCCCAGGGTGACTCGGGGCCAGCCAGGGTGTAGTTTGTGATGGTTATCTTTGTGGGCCCTTTGAGAACATCATCATTGGCTTTTTCCCCCAGATTATCACCCCCCTTCTCCCCACCTTTAGGCTCTAGTGACCCAGCTCTGATTTCCTTTGTTAATTAATTGCACTAGGTTTCTGTGTTTGGTATAACGAGGAGCATTTCCTTTATTACAGCCCGCTCCCCAGGACGGCTGCCAGCTCTGGTAACCACTGGGACTCAGGAGATGTAGCTCTGGGCCACGCTTCGCCAACATAAATAGTTCCTGATCTGGGGGCGGTTTATTTGCCAGCATAGTCGGAGAAGATGCTCTTATACAAATATGGTCATGCTTTACATTAACGTGGTTTATTTTATGTAGATACTGATTGAAATGGAGTTATACTTAAATGGGTTTGCCATCACAATATCCTTTGCATGGTGGAAAGAGTAAAGCTTTTATCTGGAATGAACAAATCATAGAATAGTTTGGGTTGGAAGGGACCTCAAAGCCCATCCAGTTCCACCCCTGCCATGGGCAGGGACACCTCCCACTGGCTCAGGGGCTCCAAGCCCCATCCAACCTGGCCTGGAACCCCTCCAGGGATGGATGGGGCAGCCACAGCTTCCCTGGACAACCTGTTCCAGTGCCTCACCAGTTTCGGGGAGAAACTGAGGCACGAAGCAGTGAAGTGGTCTGCCCAGGCTACCAAGCAAAAAAGCTTATAAATCCCCAAGCCCTGACAATTCCTGGCTTTTTCCAATAGGTACTTTTTCTTTTGACTGTGAACATTTATTACATTTTTTTTTTAATTGCACCTCGTATCTGGCTGAAGGGAATAATGCGCCTCCTTCTCGCTGGGAGACCTAAGATCCTGGAGGATAGAAACGGCTGTGCTGGTGAAACCTAAGGCTCATTTAACAGTCTCCTCTCTGAGAGGAGACTTGGGGGAAGGCAGAGGAACTCTGCAAAAGTAGATGAGGGATAATTTGCAAGAGCTGTTGACTCTGAAGCATGTGCTTTAGCATGTCCTCTCACGCAGTTTTAGAATACAAGATAGTCTTGATATCCAGAGAATATCCAAGTGCTTTCTGGCTTGTAATCCCAAGCAGTTGGCATTGTAGGCTCAAAAGGAAGTGGCAGGAGCCAGGACTGGTTGTTAGCTGTCAAACCCCAAAAGGTCACGCTTAGGTTGGTGCACTGAGAAGAACGAGGTAGGAGTGCTGTTGCAAATGGAAAACATTTCCATGCACTGCACTGTTGTCTCTAGGAAACCTTTCAAGCACTCCCAGGCCCAGCAGTTTGCTAAGAAGACCCAGATCTCATTCCTTTCACTATGGTTGCCAGCAGAAAGGCATTTTTTTTTTTTTCCCCCAAGTAGAATCTGCTCCTGGCTCCACTGAAGCTGGTCACAGCTTTTGTTCAAAAAATTAAGCCCTTCCGTATTCAGCTGTGCTTTATGCACTAACACATCGCCTGATCCTTGCTGCGGTAGGAGGGAGCTCCCGCTAACCCTGCGTGCATGCGAGGGGACTGACTGGGTCCCCCGAGTGACCAAACAGCTGCGTCTTGAACCGGGCAGCCAAGTAGTAACTGCAAATGTGCATACGACTCTTCTGCCCTGGAGCGTGACCACAGGAAAGGGGCTCCGTCTGAAATAGCAGGTGATGCATTGATGCCCTCCAGCAGCTCCAGGCGATGCCAACGGATTTCAGGAGGGGACCTCAGGCCTTGGCAGGGGGGTGGAGAAGAATCCCAGGGTCTCTGTGTTGCTTGTGTTGGGCACAGCTGGTGCAGAGGAAACCTTCCCACGTGGATGTTGAAGAAGGGCTCTTGCCTGCTCTTCTTTCAAGCCTCAGAGTGCAACCCCAGCATCTCCCGAGAGGCTGTTCCCGTCTTCAGGCAGGGAGGAAAGTCCTCTTTCAGTAGCTGTTTCCTCAGAGGGACTCTCAGGACCAGGGGTGACTCCGGTTTCCTTGGCTAAAGCCCTTGAATAACAGAGCATACAAGTGATTTAAGTAGCAGTGAGGTCTAACTGTCACCTCCCACCCCCTCCAACTTCTTTACATCCCTTTGGGGCCTCCTCTTCTTTCTTCCTCCATAAACTCTGTTAAGAGTTTATTCTTTTCTGGCAAGGAAAAGGCAAGAACCCAGCTGACCTGGAGTCTTTTGGTAACTCAGCAGCAAACCGACTGTCTCCTAGCCTCGATGAGCTCAATACAGGAGCTGAACTCATCAGCCACCACTGCCCAGGAATTGGCTGCCGGGCTGTGTGTTTGACTCTCTTCTGAATTTCCAGAGCGTTATCAAAAAGCTGGCTTGGCCAGTCCCCCTGTTTTTACACTCTTATTTCGCACTGCAAGGTCTGTCAGCTGCCAAACTGCTTTAAGGGGGACAGCGAGTCTTTTGCAGCTTGTGTTCAAACACCCGTTACATCCATGACCACAGGATTACACCTTTAAATCAAAGAGATCTTGCCTCTGTGAAATCTTCATCATAGGCATGGAAGGGGAGGGGACAGGCTTCTAAAACAGCTCAGCTTTCACACAGAATAATCCAGACCCTGCTTCTCCCACCACTGCCCTGAGAACAAGATTTGCTGGCTGCTGAGTGCCTTTGAAAATTCAGCCCTTGATCTAGCTTTTATTTTTCTCTCCCTGTCCTCTCTTTTTTTTCCTCTTTCTGGCTCTCTAAGCATGCATGCATCTTCCCAGTTTCCTTTTCAGCCTGGGCTGAGAAGTCAAAATCTCCTGCCAATTTGACTGCAAGACGCCCCTGGAGCTCAGGTGGGAGGAGAAACCAGTCACTCTACTTTCCATCATGTGCACTGCTCGGAGCTCAGCCTGGGAGATGAAATTTCCTTGGCTAAATCTGACCAGCCATCTCCTCCTGTCGCCTTGCCAGCTGAGCTTCACGTTTGTCGCAGGATGAGCAGAGCAATGTGGTTTGTCTTCCTCGCTTTGCCCAGTTCTCCTCAGGCTTCCTCCGCCAGCTCTTTGCATCTCTCCACCTGCTTGCGCTGGGTGGTAGAGGTGTATCTCTCCTTTTCCTCCCCTTGGGTCACGTTAGCAAGTTCAGCTTAGCCAGGGGACCAGGCTGGTCCGAGACACAGAAGGAGAATCCAAAGGAGAGACTCCAGAGATCTCTCTTCCAAAGTCACGCTTGCAGAACAAAGGCAGGGGCATTCCAGGTCAAGGAATAGCAAAGCAAACACCGCTGCACCTGTTGGGCCGTGATGACCCGTGTGTCCTTGCCCCCACGTTCCCCGTGCGTTTGTCTGTTACATGCTCCTGATTCCCTCAGAGGCTTTCATCAGGCAAGGACCATGTCCTCCTGGAGAGATCACGTCCCCTGGCACTGCTAGAAAAATCTCTGTCCTGCCGCTGTGACAGCCGTTTATCCATCCAGGCAGCACCTGGTGAGTCCAAACCAGCACCTCCAGTTCCAGCATTTCCAGCTGCTTCTAAAGCTGCTGGGCCAGCATCCTTGAGCTGCTCGCCATGGGCTTGAGCTCAAACACATTAGGAAGGAGGGGACGTTTTTATGGTAATGACAGTTTCTGGCAGCCCTGGCAAGCCCTGCATTCCTCACTGCCTGGCCCAACCCGCGCAGATAATCAGTGGCTCCGATGATGGGGCTGTTCAGCAGTTCTGCACTTATCGTTGCCATGAGCCTGGATGGGGGCTGGCAAGGTGGCCGTGCAGCAGGGAGTCTCCCCCACCAAAGAGGTGAAGAAGAGCCAACAGCAGTTGCAAGGTCCCCTTGTTCACTAGGCTGTGGAAGATCGCCCAGGGAGGATTGACTGCTCAGCATCTGTACAGCCCTACATCGCAGAGCAGTGGAGAGTACGTGCAAGCGAGTACCATGTGGATCGGTGCCTGGGGGGACAGCGGTGTCACCAACACCAAGCACACCGGCCCAAGCAGGACATGGGTTTGATGTTGTGCACAAGACCTCTTTGATTGTGGTAAGGCTTAGGCAGACAGAGCACTATGCAGGCTCCCTGTCTCAACGTGGCACTTATCGTGCTGGGAGTGATGACCAAGTCATTCCAGTGCCCTGGTTCCTCCTCGGTGAGCAGGGATGCCCTGCATTCCCTTTGTAGTCTCCTAGGCACTGCCATAGAATAGAATCCCCACCCAGGTTAGAGCATATCCAGCTGGATTTTGGGTCCTCCACCACTGAAAGAGGTCTGTTCCAGTCCCTAATGCCCACAGCAGGCTGTTCACCGTCCAGACGTTAACACTTGTTTTGAGGACATGGTCTGCCAGCTCACCTTATAAATAATGCTGAAGAGCTACAAAAATAAACTCAGAAGCACTCATGCCTGATTGCAGGGAGCTCTTTGTTTGTCAGTTCGCAGTGGGAAGGAAGTTTGTGTTTTAATTGCCTCAGACAGTATCCTGGTAGGAGGCTGACTCTGGTATTGCACTGCAGATCGGATTCCCTTCTGCTCAAGCTCTTGAAGGCGAGTGCGAATGATGGTGTTTCTGCTCACACACGCAGTACGCTGTGCGTTTGCCTTTGGCAGCAAGTCTAGTGGAGGTGGCTGAAGCCTGGCTCTCTGGAAGGACTAGCTGAATAGGATACAGCCATTTAAACTACTCCTGATTCCAGCTTAGGATCATAGAATCATAGAATAGTTTGGGTCGGAAGGGACCTTAAAGATCATCCAGTTCCAACCCCTGCCATGGGCAGGGACACCTCCCACTGGATCAGGGGCTCCAAGGCCCATCCAACCTGGCCTTGAACATCTCCAGGGGTGGATGGGGCAGCCACAGCTTCCCTGGGCAACCTGTTCCAGTGTCTCACCACTCTCGTGGTGAAGAAATTCTTCCTAACGTCCAGTCTAACTCTGCCCCTCTCCAGTTTATACCCATTGCCCCTCGTCCTATCCCCACAGCCTTTGTGAACAGCCCCTCTCCAGCTTTCCTGTAGCCCTTTCAGGTACTGGAAGGTCACTATAAGATCTCCTTGGAGCCTTCTCTTCTCCAGGCTGAACAACCCCAACTCTCTTAGCCTGTCCTCATACGGGAGGTGCTCCAGCCCTTGGCTCATCTTTGTAGCCTCCTCTGGACCCGTTCCAACACCTCCATATCCTTCTTATGTTGAGGATTCCAGAACTGGACACAATCCTCCAGTTGAGGTCTCCCAAGAGAGGAACAGAGGGGCAGAATCCCCTCCCTCCCTGCTGGCCACGCTGCTCTGGATGCAGCCCAGGATACAGTTGGTCTTCTGGGCTGCGAACGCTCGTTGCTGGCTCATGTCCAGCTTCTCATCAACCAGCACCCCAGGTCCTTCTCTGCAGGGCTACTCTCAAGGATACCTCAGGAAGCATCTTTTTCACCGCTGTGATCCTAGGAGAGGGCAGGCTGGACAGGCAGGAGCAGCAACTCTTGTGCTGGAAGGCTCCGAGCAAAAGCAAAGCAGTAGATTAGTGTTGGAAGGAATGGTTAATGCGTGAGGAACCACTGCACCAGGGATGTGCCTAAATACAGTGGGAACACTGCTTCCCCAAGGATGTGCATGCATTCACAGACTGCATCTCATTAGCATGTTGCTAATGTCGATAATTATTGATGGCATGAATGCAGAAGCATATGCAGATAATATCGAGCTGCCAGAACTGCTGGGAGAAACGGGGCCGTATTTTATTATGGATATTAGCATTGCAGTGAATTGTCTCTTTATGCATCTATCGGGATATACAGAGGCTGTGACAACCACAGTGACATTTGTGCCTTCAGAGAAATGTGTTCTGAGAGCATGGTCTGATACTCAGAGGAGGAGAATTGTCTTTGAAGCTGCAGGATTTCCAGACAGTGGCTGTGCTTTGTGTGGAGTGTATTTTATTTCCATTTATTACACAGGGTTGTGACATTCCCCTTGACCTGTACTTAATCGCTGTGATTTTTTTGGTGCTTAAAATTTTCCTTCCTTGGCTTTGCAGTTTGAACTGGAGGGATGAGCGTATTTTGATGCCTCGGGGGGGGGACGACACATGTGCTTTGCAAGTATTGGGCTTCATGTGGCCAGATGATGGGCTTCGGGGTGGTCCCTGGGGTGTCGGAGAGGAGGGTCTGCCATGCCCAGACACAACGAGAGCAGCTCGGCTCGGTGCCCACTGGCTCTGTAGGCACCATGGCTGATGTGGGGTTGGTACAAGATGTTTCCTTTCAGTTACACCAAGGGTGAACCGAGCACAGCCTGAGAGCTCAGAGTAAAGGCTTCTCGCCTGCAAGGTCTGCCTGTAGTTCAAAGCCCTTGCAGCCTGTGCTGGAAGGTAAGAGCGACCCAGGTGCACCACAAGTGGGGGAAGTCAGTGGGTCATCAATCGTTTGCTTTCTACCCCAAAAAATGTGCGGACACACACCGCATAGTCCTCTCTCCCTGCAGGGAATCAAATCTAGCACAGACTTGACCCATCTGATGAGATTCCTGCCTGCCTGTTGCTCACACCTTGGAATCCCACAGTTTTACCACTTCAGCTCTGGCAGCACACCCGCTCCAAGCCCACCCTTCATCCTGTCCTGATGGGATTCCCCTCTGCCCTGTGAAGGGAATGATCCTCCTAGAATCATAGCATAGTTTGGGTTGGAAGGGACCTTAAAGATCATCCAGTTCCAACCCCCCTGCCATGGGCAGGGACACCTCCCACTGGCTCAGGCTGCCCAAGGTCCATCCAACCTGACCTTGAACACCTCCAGGGATGGGGCAGCCACAACTTCTCTGGGAAACCTATTCCAGTGCCTCCCCACTCTCGTAGTCCAGATGTGGGCAGATATCTCTACAGGTTCCATCCCCATTTGGCCAAACAGAGATTAAGATCCTTTCTCCAGTAAAACCACAGCAAATTCCCTTTCTGCCTGCGCTGCTGAGAAACCCAGAGCCGGCTCCGACTCGCCGACTGGTAGTTTGGCAAACAGGCACTAGGTACCGAGCTCGCCCCATCAAATGAAAAATACCATCCGAGCAAAAATTCTTAGGAAAACCCAAAAACATCTGATCGACCGAGCAGGGCACGCAAGACGGAGGCAACAAGATCAGGGCAGGAAAACGCAGGAAGGCTGGACAAGGGAAGGGTGTTGTAAAAAGGAGGTGTTCTATATGTAAAATTTCAGGGCAGTATTTTTGCCCAATTTGCATACTTGGCGACCACAGATAATCCCCTGAAATGGCCTAAATATATCACAACTGGGGGCTTTCCAAGCCCAGTTTGCTTTCTGAAATCGATTGGTTTCAGCTTTGCGATCTTTTTTTTTGTTTCTTTTCTCTGATCTTTCTTTCTATCTTTACGAGCTGAATTTGGCTGGTTTCTAAAATGCCTGATTTGGGAGCAAAACGGAACATTCACCTGGGGATGGCTCACCATGGTCTGAGTTTGAGTCAATGAAAATGTGACCTAATTTTAGATTTCATTAGGAAAAGGGAACTAAGGCAGAAAACAGCTGCTCAAACGACAGATGAGGACAGACTTGTCCTAATGCTTTTCATACAAAGTCAGGTGAAACTACATTTCAATCTCTGCTGGCCCAAATTGTCAGCTGAGGCCAACTGGCTCCACTAGAGTCAAATCTGACCCAGCTGCTCCGAAATGGAGATGCTCCAAAGCCATAGCCACTCCTGGAATTTTTCTCCTAAATGATTTGCCAAAAGCTGTAATGAATTGCTTGATTATCTCTCGTCATCCATTCATTCCTCACTTCTCTGTTTTGTTCTGGAAGCCACCTAAGCGAAGGGCTTCCTACATCCAACTGTTTCTCTCCTGGTGGAGGAACTCATATGATTGAGTTGACACGTATCCCATGCTCGGATACAGAAGACATGGATATCGTGTAAACCCAGACAGTTTCAGCAGTCACACTTTTGTTTAAATAGACAATTGGTCCAAACTGTACCAAAAGCTGCTCTAATAAGGGGATTTAACTCAAGGAAAAAGCTATATTTTGACTTTTGAAGCGTAGGATCATGGAATCATTAAGGTTGGAAAAGAACTCTATGCTCATCCCGTTCAACCACCAGCCCAGCACCACTGTGTCTGCTAAACCATGTCTAAAAAGTGCCACAGCCACACACTTTCTGAAGCCTTCCAGGGATGGAGACTCCCCCACTGCCCTGGGCAGCCTCTGCCAGGGCTTTACCACCCTTTCATTAAAGAAATTGTTCCGAATATCCAATGTAAACCTCCCCTGGTGCAACTTGAGGCCATTTCCTCTCATACTGTCACTTGTTACTTGGGAGAAGAGCATCAAGCTTTCCTCTTCAGCATTCTCATCTATTTCATTACTTGATATATCCAAGCATCGCTGAGATTCAGTATTCAGATGACATCACTCTGAACTAATTAGTTATACTCAAAAGTCTGACCAAGTCAGAGGAAAGGGAATGCAGTGGTTGCCAGTAATGGGAAAGATATTAGGAAACACGTCCCCTGGGTCAAATGTTAAACTTGTACTCAACCAAACTTCCCTTCAATTCAGCGAAAGCAGAGTTTTTTGAAGTTAAGAATGAGTAAGATGTGAGAAAGAAGAGAGAGAGACAGCTACGGGGGGGAGACAGCAGTCTTGTGTTTAAGCGTGGGACCGAGACCAGGAAATCCTCAGCTCTCCTGCCCGCTGGACCAGGGAATGACTGAATGCGCGGAGAAGCTGCCTCAGCTCCCTGTGCCTGCGGGCTCCAATTCATGGGCACTAGAGCAAACATCTGCGATGGGCTGATGTTCTGCAGCCCCGCAGCGACCTGCCCTGCTGCTGCCGTGGCGGCAGATGAAGCTGGGCAGCCCCCAGCCCGGCTTGTGAGTGCTGCTTTGTCTCGATCAGCAGTTTGATGGCCATAAACTGGGCCATCTCCTCCCAAAGCAAGCACAGGCTGTGACACCGAACTGCCAGGGCGCGCTTTGCTAGCCCTTGCGTGCCATAGCCCTTGTTCTTTGCTGCTGGGAATAGTTGAGAATATAGTTGAGAAAATATATTTGCTGCTGGAAATAGTTGAGAAAAATAGAGAATAAACTCTCTCTGTTTTAGGGACAACTGGGCGTGAAAGGCAACAGATGAAGATGATTGAGGTGCCTGGACATCCTCAACCCAGAAAGTGTGAAATACTGGCTTCACTCTTTCTCACCCATGCACAAAATGGTACCTGTTTTTCATGTTATTTTGGGGATTTCCTACAGTAAATGATAGTGTTATTTGCTCATTGGATTTGGTTTTCAAGTCGTTTTTGTATGTTAAGCAGTTTCATTTTGATGTCCCTGATGACACTGTAGTTGCAGTATGAGAGAGGAAGGAGATGGCTTCGCTCTTGGTAGATCAGAATTGGGCAGGAGGTAGATACAAAACAGAAGACACAGAAACCGGTGCAGAAAAGGTGCTGATCCTGTTTGTTGACAGCCTTCAGGGCCACCGCCACCGCAAAGCCCTGACGGATGTGTCCCTGTTGAATGACCATCTCACTACATGCCATTAGCCTCGATCCAAGCCCACGTGTGACACCGGCTGCCTGGAGGCATCAGACCTGCATCTCCACTGCCCCTTTAAAAGCTGCTGGCCACTCTTTTTAATTCATCATCAACATACCAAAAAAATGAGCTCCCTTTATGATTCAGCAAAGAATAACATCGCTGGGTCGGGATCCTGGAAGTCTGGAGGCCATCAGGTTTTGAGTTTTTACTCTAAAGGAATTTCCTTTTATAATATCGCCGTGTGCTCTCTTGCCAAAGCCAGGAAGCTGACTATCTATGGACAGCAGTGACCAAAATTTGGTTTTCCTGGAATGTTCTCTTTTTCCCTCCGCACACCCACACAATGGGCTTTTTAGGATGCCTGCAGTCTGTAATTTGCCTTCTTTGCCTGATAATGTGGCTTGCAGAGGCATCGGTTTTGCCAAGTCATCATCTGGATGGAACACTCTCTTATGCAACAGGCTGTGTTTTCCCCCTCTGCGTCCCATGGCCCACGGTCGCCACCAGCTCCAGGCTGTGTCAGAACCACCGGGCAGACACTGGCAAACAGGAGAAAGCCCATAAAGTCTGGGAAAAAGCCCGAAACTTTCAATTTCAAAAGGCACAGCCCAGAAACCAGAAGGACCAGCCCTGTGGTTTCCCTTTGCCCAGCTAAAGAAAATAGCTGCTGCCTATTTTTACTGAAAAATATGGGATACGGAGCCTTCTTCTTCCCCGGCACAAATGGGGGATGCGATGCTGCTCACAATGAGAGTCGGGGAGGGGAGCAGGGGGGTCATCCCGGATTAAAACCAGCTGACTGGGCCACAGAAACCTCTCCCGTGGATTCTTCAAATATTTCTCACCCATACCGCTGAAGATTTATTTGTTAGGTGAAAGAAAGTTAGTTGGGAAAGGGACTTGGGAATCTCCTCTCACCTACATAAATTCCTCTTTTTCATTTGAAGGCAGGGATGGGATTGATTGAATTCTCTCCTCCTTTCTTTCCTCCAGTTCCGCGTCCCGGTGCTGGCTGGTGTTCTCGGGACATCGAGCACAACAAATCAAGGCCAATGGCATCATTAAAAATGTATCGTGTACCTTACAGAAAATGAAAGCCATCTGGACAAGTGTAGAAGTGGGATTCGGGCGTGTGAAATGTATGTTATGTCCATGACCTTTGTGTTCACTGTCATGAGTAGCATTCGGAACCTCTAAACCTCTATGGTTTTCATTTTCAACACACAAAAAAAAATCCCGACCCGGGAGAACAAAGACTTTAGTCTTGTTTTACTTACGCTTATTAACTTCGGATGTTTGTTCTTCATTAAAAGACTCTTTTTAGATGACTGAAAATACAAAAAAAAAAAGGGACTGAATGTGTGAAAATTGCACACACAGAAGTGACTTGTGTGGGGAGAGCAGCTATTGTGGCCAGTCACTCCTCTAGTTCTTTGTTCCTTAGCCAAAAAATCCATACAAGTGTATGTACCAACACAACTCCAGCAGAACTGGTCAGAGGTCTTCCAGCTGAGTCCCTTTTGTGTGATCCCGCATCCCAAAACTCCTTAATTTCTACAAGTTCTATCATTGCGTTTCCTTCTGAAGGTGAGCAGCTTTTTCCCCGGGATTGCAGCTATGGATTATTGCCGCGAGTTGGATCTGGGCTTGTTTCTGTGTGATTCCCTGTGCTGTAAAATGGAATATATCAAGAGTTACAGCGTGTGAAGTGCTGAGGTGCTTCACTGCAGAGGGCAGGGCGGTCGGAATGGACAGGGAACAATGTAATCTAGCAGATGGTGGTGGTCTGGAATGCATTTCCCACCTCTTGCGTTCATGATTACACAAATTTAGAGCCGAATGCTGCTGCAAATGCCACATTGCACCACCATCCCAGGGACAAAGGGGCTCATAAAGGCGGGTCATCCCATCTGGGCCTGACCTTTGCAGCTGGTGTGTTGGGAACTTCCATTAAAAAGGGACCTCCTGAGCTCATTCTCTTACCTGAGAGAGGAGCTTTTAGTTCACAATTTAAGGCAATCCTTTCCCTCTACCAATGAGAGAATCCCCCGTACATTTTGTACGGTTTCTTGCTCCTTCCCCTCGGCAACAGCAAAGTCAAAGCATCTCAGGTTGTGCAGCCGGTAACATCAGAGAGCAACGTGGCTACAATTGTCTTCAACTTCCCACACCAGAAACCGGTTGCTGCTGGGTCCCAGGTACCAGCCCTGAGCAAACCCTTCGCTGCACAAGTGACGGTCCAAACTGACTGAAAAAGGACCTTGAAATTCCTAGAGTTAAGCAGCCATTCCGTGTACAATTTGCAAAGCTATTTCCAAACAATTGTTAATTATTCTGAAAAGCCAGCCAAGCCTGACAAAGCCTTATCTCTGCAGCCACTGGGCGCTATCTCCCACGGAGCTGCACCAGGGCGACTTCTGGAAGACAGCAGGCTCTGTGCGGGCTGGCTCCAAGTATGCACACAGCTGATTATTTTCATAGCCTTGAAGGACATCGGTCAGACAGACACACACACACACAGGAAAAATAGAATCATTAAATAGTTTGGGTTGGAAGGGACCTTAAAGTTCCAACCCCCCTGCCATGGGCAGGGACACTTCCCACTGATCAGGCTGCCCAAGGCCCATCCAACCTGGCCTTGAACACCTCCAGGGATGGGGCAGCCACAGCTTCCCTGGGAACTAAATACTGATAAAATCGCTTTTGGAAGTCTGTCGATTGGGTTGGCAGGAGGCTCGCTGCGTTGGGGGCCCCTCTGCAGCCCGGCTGGCCTGCAGCGCGCTCGACACCGCTTGGGCACCGAGGGGCGGCCCTCGGGAGCAAGAGGGGAGCTGTGGGGAAGCCGTGCGGCCGCCGGGGCGACCAGCGGGGGCTGCGGGTCGGTGCCCCCCCCCCCCCCCGCAACATGGCAGCAGCTCCCCGCGCCCGCTCCACGTGCGGCCTTCCCGCCGGCGCGCCCCCACCGAGGGGGGCGTGGCTTACGGAGCGCCCCTGCAGCGGATTGGCTGGAGGAGGGCTTGGCCACGCCCACCGCGGGCTCCTCGGGGCGGCCGGCGGGCCCGCCCACGAAGGGGGCGTGGTTTACGGCAAATCCCTGCAGCGGATTGGCTGGAGGTTGCTGAGGCCACGCCCACCACCCGCGCAGAGGCCGCGCCCTCCTTGGAGCACCGCCAGCTCCCGGCGTCCCGCGGCGGCTGCAGCGGAGCCGGCGGGGTGGCTGCTTCCCTCCGTGCTGGCCGGCGTGTTCCCTGCCCTTCCCGCGCCCATGGAGCTGCTGTGCATGGAAGCCGTCCCCCGTGTGCCCCGCGCCGGGCCTGACCCGCAGCTCCTCGGGGACCGGCGGGTGCTGCAGAACCTGCTGAGCCAGGAGGAGCGTTACAGTCCCCGCGCTTACTACTTCCAGTGCGTGCAGCAGGAGATCAAGCCTTACATGCGGAAAATGCTGGCTTTCTGGATGCTGGAGGTACGGGAATCCCTGCTTCCTCCTCTCCTGTTTCAGCTCCAGCTCCCTGCTCAGCTCCAGCTCCCTGCTCCTTGTCGAGCTCCAGCTCCCTGCTCCTTGTCGAGCTCCAGTTCCTGTCCATCTCCATGCTCCCAGCTCCTGTCCATCTCCATGCTCCCAGCTCCTGTCCAGCTCCATGCTCCCAGCTCCTCTCCATCTCCATGCTCCCAGCTCTTGTCCAGCTCCCTGCTCCCAGCTCCTGTCCAGCTCCCTGCTCCCAGCTCTTGTCCAGCACCATGCTCCCAGCTCCTCTCCTGCTCCTCTTCTGCTCCCCTCCTGCTCCTCTCCAGCTCCCCGCCCGCTCACCTGTGCTTTTCTTTGCCCAACCTCCCCGCTCCTGCTCCCTTCCTGCCAGGCTGGAAGCTCAGGACAGCAGCAGCCGACCCGTGCTCGCTGGGGGGGATTCTGAGGTTCCCCCGTGCATGGCAGTAAGGGACAAACCACCCCGGACCCTCTCAGGGTTTGCAATGCGCAGGGGGTTGGGTCTCCACTTTGTGCCTGGGCGGCTGCACATGGAGAACCTGGGGGCAGGTGAGGAAGGACTGGGGGCACTGGTTATGCTGGAAGATGTGATTGCCCCACGCAGGAGGAGCAGAGCCCCCCAACCTGCAAGGCTGTGTGTAGCCCACCCCGGTGCTGTGCCACACTGCTGCTGTCAGACCCCCCCCTTTGCACCCCAAAGCTGCTGGTGGGCACCAACATTTCCTGGATGGGGCTGAAAACACACGGGTAAAGGGGGAAAATAACATTACCACTGCTTAGTTCCCTAAATTAAAAATGAATGCAACTCTCTTGTGGGATGCAGTGCAGGGAGGGAAATCTCCTGGGCCTCTTTGTGAGATGGACAGGGTGAACGGTCTCAAGAAAGAAAGAAAGAACGGATTCTGCAAAGGACAAATGCTGCTGGGATCGAGCCTGGCCGCTGTTGCAAGGAGCTGCCTGCTTCTGTCAAAAGAAATAATGAACATCTTGCGTTTTAGAGGGTTCCTTTCTCCCTGCTATGATTGATCTGTTTCTGCAATTCCCTCTCGGAGAAGGGGAGTTGGATTCAGGCAGCTTTGGAGCCTGTTCCTGCAGCCCTGCGGGCGGTCCAGGAGCAGATGACACTTGGCAGTTGTTCGTGCCCGTGCGTTGGTGTCCCCCGCGCTGGGGCGGTTTGGGCAGGGGAAGCAGTTGCTGCTCTAGGAGAACGGCTTTTGCTGCTCTAGGAGGGGAAACTTCGCTCTTTTTACAGTTGCATTGAAAGAAGGAGGTTAAATAGGACCAAGTGTTTTGATAACGGTTGAGAGATGAGAGCAGAGGACTGAAATCCGGAGCTCCACGGTTCGGTTCGTGGCTGAGGGAGGAGAACTTTCAGACAACCATTCATTTGGGCTCTGCCATTGCCTCTTCTCATGTCTCTGGACCACTTAAGGTGGAATTGCCAGAAGCAGCTGTGGGTTCTGCTCTATCAGGTCTCCAGTTGGAGATATTCTGGAATTGCTCGCTTTCTCCAGAGGTCCCCGGTCCCCACAGAGCAGAGGATGGCAGCTTTGCTGTACAGATGACTGGTGGGGAGGGCAGGAAAAAAGGGGCTAAATAAAGCCATTTTGGCCTTAACTTCTTTGTGCACTCTTTCTAGCTCGGTACGAGTTCTGCAGCTCTCCGTAGGAAGATGAAGTCTTAAGGCATTGGTCAACCTTGTTGCTGGTGTAATCCCATTGCAGTCATAGGCTTCAGGCTTGTAGCTCATTAACTCCTTAGCACCGAGATGTCTTCAAAGCTCTGCAGATAAGTGTGAAACACCATCCGGATCAGAAGCTTTGAAGCTGCAGTGCAGGCAGGAGCTGGGGAGCCCTGTGCTGATTAAAACTTCCTTTTATTTTGTTTTTTTGTTTTTTTTTTTTCATTGGGTTTTGTCAGGTCTGTGAGGAGCAGAAGTGTGAAGAAGAGGTCTTCCCCTTGGCCATGAATTACGTGGATCGCTACCTATCGTCAGTCCGCATACGGAGAAATCAGCTGCAGCTTCTGGGAGCGGTTTGCATGCTCCTGGCTTCCAAGTTGCGAGAAACCATGCCCTTGACTGTGGAGAAACTCTGCTTTTACACAGACAACTCCATCACACCTCAGCAGCTCCTGGTAACCACTCCTATCTCAAAGAGCCCTCCACCCCCTCCCTACCTCTTTTATCTCCTGCATTCTGCTACTTCCCAGCATACCTGCATCTCTGTCTCCTCCTGATCTCCTCCTCCCATGTCTTCACCACCTTCTGCGTTCCCCAACCAACGTTCTCACCTCCCTGTCCTGGTGGGTGCAGTGTCTGTGGGTGGAGAACTTTCCATCCTGGTGGACTCTTGTTCCCTGCTGTAGGAAGCGGTTTTGTCACTTCCAGGGTATAAAGTTCCTTGTGCCTTAAGTGCTCGTGGCCAGTGTGGAGCTGCCGGGGCTGAGCTCAGTCCCAGGAGTTGGTTTGCTCCCCAGTGTCCACTCTGGAGAACAAAGGCTCCTGTCTACGGAGCTGGTGGGGACGCAGCTCAATCTTACCCTGGCTGCAAAGGGGTTTGATATCAGAGATGCATTTCCACACCAGCAGGCAAAATGAAGCTTTAAGTGAAAAGTTAAGCAGCAAAATGAGTGAGAGCTTCCCTGGTCTGGGATCCAGTTGGGTTGTGCCATCAAGGCTGCTGCCAGGGTGATAGAAATGAGTGGCACCTTGTTGCTGCTCAAGCCCTGCTCCGTGTCCCGGAATTCAACCAGGGCTGCTTTGCCTGTCCCGTGACACAGGCAGAAGCTGTGTAGGCTTTGAAAGGCAAAGCATTTTCATGTCTGAGAAAAGTTCAAAGCAAAGATCCAATCCGCTTGAGTTCAGCTTCGCCGATGGGGGAGGAAATTGGAGAACCCCGTTTCTTGAGGGCCTTCCGTGCTGTTAGATCAGAGCCCCTGGGAGGAAACAGCCACCTCACTTCGAGTAACAAACATCCCTGGAGACGGTTTGTCTACGAGAATTTCTCGGGGTTAGTCATCGCCTTATTAAATATCTTTATTTTTTGGGGGAGTTGGGGTGAGTGAGATGATCGGAGCGTGATTTGTCCCCAGGGTGGGACGTGAACCCACAACACTTTCAGGTGTGAGTCGGAAGGTGGTTCTGGTGAACTGGGGAACTCTTTATTATGAACGTGGTTTTTCCAAGTTGCCAGAGAAGGCTGGGGAAAATCCCCTCACCTCCGTACCTCTCTCCCTGTAGTCATTTGTGGGTGGTTGTTGTCTTAAGTAGCGCCCACGGAAGAAGTCTGTGGATCATTACTATGAGTACCGGTGAGGGATGGGAATGCACAGAGGAAGCAACTGCTCGTTGCTTCTGGGGATGCTGAGCTGTGGTTGCGCTGCGGCATCCTGCTGCGAGGGGCTGCCACAAAATCTCTGTGCAAAGGCTCTCTCCTGCTTTGCCGTAAAGCTTCATCCTTACAGAGCATCTTCTCATCCAGTGTGGGGATCTTCCAAGGACCGGAAGCCATCGCATGAAGTTAATCCCAGCCTGGGATGGGGAGGGTTCCTCTTGGCCATGTGATAGTGAGGGGTTAAATTTTAGCTGGAGGGAATGGGAGTCGCTTTGCATTCACTTTTCTGCTGGACCAGCAGAAGTTGTCGCTGTAGAAGAGACCCAAATCTGAGCAGAAGGTGCCTCACAGTCATCTTGTAGGCAGGTGGACTTCAAAAGCAAGGATGGTCCTCTCTGTGTTCTCAGGAGTGTGAAGCTGATCAAAGTGTGCATTGTGGGCCAGTGTCAGCTTTCCATCCCTTCAGAGTGAAAGATAAATTCTCTGTCCAACAGGAATATGGGGTGCAGGAAGTTGAACTTATTGCAATGGGTCCCCTCTCTCTCTCTTTCTGATTCAGGCACTACAGGGAGTCCTGCTGTCATCATAGAATGGTAGAATAGTTTGGGTTGGAAGGGACCTTAAAAATCATCCAGTTCCAACCCCCTGCCATGGGCAGGGACACCTCCCACTGGCTCAGGGGCTCCAAGCCCCATCCAACCTGGCCTTGAACACCTCCAGGGATGGGGCAGCCACAGCCTCCCTGGGCAACCTGGGCCAGGGCCTCACCACTCTCATGGTGGAGAAATTCTTCCTAATGTCCATATCATCCCTACGGACCAGAGGAGACCATCGCAACAACCTGATCTGGTGGGAGGTGTCCCCGCCCATGGCAGGGGAGTTGGAACTGGGTGGCCTTTAAGGTCGCTTCTAACCCAAACCATTCTATGGTTTCTGCAGCGTGGACCTTAGGCTACGAGGAATTAGATCTCCCATGGTTGTATTTCATTCTGATTTATCTGTTGATTTATTGTTGGTGAGGGTTTGCTTCTTTCTGTTGAATCTTGAGTTTGCAGCAGGCTCCATGGTAAGGGACGTGGTTAGGAGATGTGGGCTGAGCGTGTGCACCATCCCTGGAGACTGTTCTTCACTCTTCACTCAAAAGCTAATGCCTCCTCACTCCCAGTCTATTTTATTTCTTCCCCCCGGAGGTTTGTCAGCAGGAAGCTGTGGCTTAGCAGTGCCACAATATTAATCTTCCCTTCTCCATCCTCCTGGCAGTATCGGGGTGGAGATGGAAGAGGAGAGCGCTGTCAGCCGCCTCTTGCTCCCTTCTCATTGTGCAGATTTCGGTTTGGAGTTTTCCTTCCCGGTACTTTTTTTCTCCACCAGGATCCTGGGATGCTCTCACAACGCGAGGCACAACCAGACAGCTGGCGTGGAGCTCTTTCATCCTTGCGCTCCGGAATCAATATGTCATTGAGGTGGACAAGAATAGCTTCATTTTGGGGGCCAAAATTCCTTTCCTGAGACAGCCAAAGACAGCTTTTTCAAGCAAGTAGGATCTTAGTTATCATAGAATGGTTTGGGTTGGAAGAGAACTTAAAGCCCATCCAGTTCCACCACCCCCTGCCATGGGCAGGGACACCTTCCACTGGATCACGTTCCTCAAAGCCTCATCCAACCTGGCCTTGAATACCTCCAAGGATGGCCTTGAGCACTTGGCAGTAGAGGGATTTACTTCTGGTAATCTGTGCTTGTCAAGGGCTGAGCAGAAGCCATCACAAACCCGCACAGCCCTTAGGGAGAGGTGCTGAGGTGTTTGCAGATGTCTGGGCAGGAGATGCTCTGTAGCCTGTCATTGTAGTCGTCTTTCCCTGCCTTCCACAAGGCTTTCGGCAGGTGTTTAACCCCATTTGGAGCGGGTCCCACTCCAGTCCCCCATCGCTCTCCACTGTAAAGAGGGAGCGGATGTAACATCTGAAGATACGCGAAGGTTTGGTCTTCACTGTGGGACCTGACAAGAGTTAATACCCTGATTACAAAACCAGAGCAAGCTGCTGTTTCCCTCCTCTGTCCTAATCGCGGTAATGTTACTTCTCTTTCACAATCTTGCAGTGGAAGAGGGTGGGGAGGGGAAGGGGAGCTTCTTCATCAAGGTTTGGACAATGGTGCATCCTGGCTTCTTCTCATGGATCAGTGCCATTTCAGCTTCCAGCGTGTCCTCCCTGGCCTTTTGGAGGAAGCTGGCTCGCTTTCCCAGTAGGTTTGCTTCCTTCTCTTGCGGGGATGCTTGGCACCAGCTCAGCGGTTTAGAAAGGACGCACTTGAAATAAAATCTTGATGAAGTTATTCTAGGGAGAAGGAAATGATGCAACGAGAGACTTGTCCATTTGGAGGAAGTTGGATTTCCGTCAGAGGCATTATCTAACCTACCTTTCTTGTCTTCTTTTTTTCTTTTAATAAAGACTTTTCTAGCCCATGCAAGAGGGTGTTCTGCTGCTTGAAGGTCAGAGAGAGCAGTTGTAGGTCACCTTCATCTGCCTGGTTTGTCCCTCATACGCTGTCTTGCCTGTGAGATCTTTGACCTTAGGTCTGGTTTGCAAATTGCCAGGTATTCCCTAGCAAAGACCTTAAGCAGGACCGAACAGATAATGAAGGGAACAGCGGTGGCTGCAGGTTGTGAGGAATCAAGAGAAATTTGACTCCTCACGAGGAGTCAAGAGAATTTTCAAGAGAAAGACGTAAGAGCTGAGGAGAAAGGGACGTTCATTTGATAGAACGTAGACTCTCCCGCGGCCGTGCTTGTGCTTTAGTGTTTTCCCTCATTCTCGTTGCACGGATCAGATAGATGTGAAGTTGACACCTTTCCCCTCACCATCCAGTTTGAACTCTGGTCAGAGGATGGAAAGAAACGTTTGCCCCAGATTTCCTCTTTGCGAATGGACTTTCGTGGCTGCTCATTTCTGTAGCTGCGTCTCGGCTGCTGGGTGGGGTGGGTGGCCAGTGGCAACAGCAGCAGCTCTTTCCACCCTCCTTTTGAGTCAGCTCGTGAACACAACGAGAGTGCAGCCTTCTCCCGCTTCTCTAGCGTCTTGTTGAGTCGGTGATAATGGCAATCTATCAACCAGAGTGATAAAATCGAGCACAACTTCCTTTTCTCCTGCGGGCAGAGCTGCTGCAGAGAGGAGCTGGGCTCTGCTCGGCTCTGCTCCCGGCACGGCTTCGCCGGAGAGGTTTATGCAGGCTCCTTGTGTGGGTGTTGTGGAGGGTAGAGTTGCCGTATAGAGTGACTGTCACTGCATAATAAAGGAGAGAAGCTGATGTGACTGTCACCTCTCAGCCTGCATTTGCCGAGCTATAAATCGAGGAAAAAATTCCATGCTTGTGACTGGGGTCTGGCTCAGCGCAGAGGCAGCAATCGGGGGCTTGAGGCTGTTTTACCGCCTGCGACTGTGCTCTGAGCCCACCTTGGCAGAGCAGGGGAGGTGGTGGGAAGTGGTCACTGCTTTTTTTCTTTCTCTTTTGTGGGGCGCAGGCAGGAGCGAGCTTGCAGAGGTCAGCTCCGAGTGATTTCCACCCCATGGATGCTGGCTGGGCGTGGGGAGCTCTGCCCTGGGGGGTGGTCTTGCAGAAGGGGGATCTGATGCATTCGCAGCGATGGGATGCTCGGTGGGTTGCAGCCCTTCCCTGAGGAGGGTGGGCTCTGCGAGCTGGAGGAACAAAGGGACATTTTCCACTTTCTTCCTCTCTTTCATTAGCCAGGCAGAGCCTGATTCAATTAGGTGCAAAAGAAAATGCCAGGAAAAGGATGTTTGCTATACTGAGCGGTGCTGCTGTCGCAAACCTGCTTGCCTATCTCTTGCAGCCTTTTGTTCTGCTTCTTCCACAGATAAAGTGATTCAGAGATTCTGACATGCTGCTCTGAGAGCGGGAAGTCCCCAGGGTTAGCAGGAGAGAAGCGAGGAGCAGGGTGGTTTGGCAGGAGAGAGGCTTCCCTGAGCTAAATCCATGAGCCAGTGACAGTCCTTGGCGCCTGGTGCCTTCAGCTGGCATCCCGAGCGCCGGCTGCGGCTCGGGGATCAGCCCTTTTGTAACAACGAGGTTTTGAAGAAGACTATGAACCTCTGTGGTCGCTGGAAAAGAGCTGCTTTTATGCATTGTCAAAAGACAGGCTGTTGTCCTGGATCGGTCCTGGCACGGCAGGAGTCAGCATGTCCCAGGTGAGGTCTCGCAGCTGAGCTGAGCTGCACCTTTGATCTTCTTAAGACAAAAACTTGTCCCAGCAGGGTGGAGATCACATACCTCCTGTGACTTCCAGGAGCTGGCTTGCAGCTCTGGGAGGAAAGGCAAGGAGCAAGATCCTAGGTGATGCGAGGCTGGGGTCTCCTCTGTGCTCAGGAGCTCCCTTCTTGGGTGTAGTGATCCATTTTGGGTTTGTCTTGTGAGCAGCCGTCTCCGAGTCCTCTTTTTGACCTTCTCCCTGCATCTACAAAAGGGCCGTGTTCCCAGCTCGCATAGAGAGGTTGGGTTGGAGCTGCCTTGGCCTCTCGCCCTCCAGGCAGCAGCTACCCAAGGTGCCAGCCATGCTCTGTGTCTTTTTCCAAGAACCTGGGCTCATGGATGAGCAAACAGCCGGCTTTCCCAGCCTGCTGCCCTTGGGGAGCTCCAGACAAGCAGCAGGTAGGGACAACACACACAGCTCTCCATCTCCAGCGGCTCTTTCTTGTGTCACTTTGCTGTGTTGCTCCATTTAACCATCAGTCAGCACCAAACTGAATCTCAAACCTCTGTTCTAATCCCCCGTCACTGAACCAGTCACCCTCGGTGACCTGTGCTGCGATCCTCAGGCTCTGGAGCTCATTGCTAGGTTTCTTCTTGAATTTATCCTATAAATTTGGCTTAAAAATATAGAAAGATTGGCAAGCTGGCAAGTGTGGGAGAGGAGCGACCGTGCGCCAGCAGAGCACTGCTTTTGGGTTGGAAGAGCTCAGGCTGTGTGATGGTAAATGGTGTATTTGGCCTCGTGGGGGGTTTGGAGCAGGTTGAGCAACGCTGCTCATTTAAGCAACTCCAAACTGGTCTTGTTGTGTAAGGGGGTTGAAAAAGAAAAAAAAACAACAAAAAGAGAGAAAAAAAAAAAATGAAGATCTGCCTTTATGAAAAAAATCTCACTTCTTCAAACCCATCTGTTCTGGCAGCCCTTTGGCACGTCTGTGGGCAGCATTGACCTTGTAATCCTAGACTCCTTGGAAAAAGAATAGATGTTCTGCCGGGTAGGACTACGCCCTGAAAGGAAGATATCCACTCTAAATCCAATTCAGCTCCTTCCAAATCTGCAGCTTTTGAGCTCCTGTGGGGTGTTTTCCTTTCCCAGCACATCTGTCACCCACTACGAGCAGGGGGAGGACATGGAGGCATCTTCAGCCTGTCTGGAATGCTGATCCCTGTTTGCAAAGCCAGCTTTGCTGCTGGTCCAGAGGCTGAGAGAACCTGGGAGCCAGAGATCTTCTTTGTGGTGTGGGATATGGGGGAATTGGGATCGGTAGAGAGGCTTGGGCAACTGCGTGTGGGCTGCTCGTGACATTTCTGCTGCGATGGGAAGGGAAACGATCCTGGGAAGACACAAACTCTTGCCTTTCCTGCTCTGATGATGAGATGGTCGTACCCGGACATAACATCAAAGCCGCTCAGTCCAGTGAGACCAGTCCATGTGTGGCCTCTTGAGTCTGATCCAGCTCTAAATCATGGAGCCCTTGATGATGATGGCAGAGCACAGAACAGGAGCCAGGGAGGCCAACAGCATCCTGACTTGGATCAGCCATGAGGTGGCCAGCAGGAGCAGGGAAGGGATCAACCTCTGAACTTGGCACTGGTGAGGCCACTCCTGGGTTCAGTTTTGGGCCCCTCACTCCAAGAAGGACATTGAGAGGCTGGAGAGCATCACGAGAAGGGAATGGAGCTGAGGAAGGGTCTGGAGCCCAGGGGTTCTGGGAGTCTCCATCCCTGGATGTGTTCAAAAAGTGTGCAGCTTAAGAATTTTGTGATGTGGTTTAAGCCTTTTGTGATGTGGTTTACCAGGCATGGTGGGGTTGGGCTGGATGAGTTTGGAGGTCTTTTCCAACCTTAATGATTCCGTGATTCTAACTGAATGAAGGAGTGGTAGATTCTCATCATGGCACTCTCCTTGCTTACATTCTGCTGGGTGAGCCCTTTGGTACCACTCATTGACACTTGGACTTGCAGAGTGATGACACTGCCAAGTCCTTGGCTGCTCTGTGCTTTGATTCCCTTGTCGGTGCTAGGATGGATGCCCGGAGCTGGAAGAGCCTGTGAGAGGCTGAGCAGGTGAGAGGAGCAGCCTGAGCTCCAGTTGAAACCCGCAGGAGGTACCCTTCCTTCCTGCCATCTGTTCCTCAGCTCGCAGATTGCGCAGAGACTGTCTCCTGGAAGGTGTTCCAGAAATCTCTGCTAGATGCTCAGAGAGCCCCATAACATGGAGATGTTGGCAGCCACCTGGCATTGACTGGGAAGCACCAGTGAGCTGTTGCTTGGATGTCAGCGGGAGAGGTGGCTGTCAGCATGGCTCCTCGGTGCCTCTTCCCCTGGAGAAGCTGCTGGGGATGCTTTGAGCGTGGCTGGAGGTTCTCTTGGCAGAGAAGAGGCGTAATGATTAGAGGAGGTTCTGCCAACAGGCTAGTGCCCAGCCTGGGACCTCCTCCATAGGGCTGTGTGCCCAGTATTTGTTGAGCTGTGGACCTCAGCGCTCGGTCACAGCCCCTGAGCTCTTCAGGGACTGAAGATCTACAGCAGTTTGGGCTGCCTGGATGCTGTGTTTCCCCCACCTTCCCTTGCTCCAAGAGGGGCTGACTGCAGAGCGGCCAAGGAGCCGCTGCAGGGGGGAGTCCACGCACCGCCCGGCTCCGAGGAGCACGCAGAGAGGTGAGCTGCTGTGTTCCCTTTGTCGTAACGGCCTTAGTTCCAAGCTCGATTGCTCCTTGGGAGCCAGGACTTCTCCTTTTGGGGATGGGAGAATCGTAGAATGGTTTGGGCTGGAAGGGACCTCAAAGCTCAACGTGTTTCACCCCCTGCCATGGGCAGGGACACCTCCCACTGGATCAGGGGCTCTGAGCCCCATCCAACCTGGCCTGGAGCATCTCCAGGGATGGGGCAGCCACCACTGCTCTGGGCAACCTGTTCCAGGGCCTCCCCACCCTCACAGCAAAAGGAATATGGGAATGCTGTGCCTGCTGCTCCGTACTGTGTTTTTTCCCCTGTGCGCTCTTGCAGCAGCCCTGCAAAGCAAAGCAATGTTGGAAAGAAGAAATTGGATTTATCGCTTCCTTTTCTGATCTTTACTCCCAGCTTTGCAACAGGTCAAGGCTGGACCTGCTGAATAACGTGCTCCCTCTCTGTCTGACTCTGCAGGACTGGGAAGTTCTAGTCTTGGAGAAGCTAAAATGGGACCTAGTCTCAGTGACGGCAAACGATTTCTTGCTTCACATCCTCCATCGCCTCCCGCTGCCTAAGGACAAGATGGAACTGGTGAAGAAACACGCCCAGACCTTTATCGCCCTGTGTGCCACAGGTGGGTACCTTATCCCACTGAAGCCAGGGACCTGGGAAGGACTGGCTGCCCACTGCAAGCGGGATAACTGGGCTTGCTGGGCAACCTGGGGCTGAGCTCCAACGCCCTGGGTTTCTTGGGGGCTGAACACCTGCCTTCATTCAAATAGGAGCGTTTTGCTGCTCCGTGAAGTTTTCTCTCCTTGACAATGTGGGATAACGGTCCTGGGGGCTCTTAGGGAGTGCTTGGAAGATGCTAGGAGAGAGCAAAGCCACCTTGCAGCCCCTCTTGCTGCACTGATAGTGATTGTGGGAGGATGTCCAGGGTGAAGGCAGGGTTGAATCCAAGCTTTCATCAGCCTTGCTCAAAGTCAGTAGAGCAACCTCATCTTCAGGGCTTCTCTTGGTGAGACAGACCAACAGAAACAGCATCATGAAGATCGCTGCTCTGATGCTCAGCCTGTTTCCCATTACATCACCCCCATTTCTCTCTGCTAAGCTGGAGAGACCCCTCTCTGACCCCTAGTTTTCCAGGGAAATCACAGTCCCAAGAACGTGGGTGCGCATCCTTGCTAACAGCTGCTTCTTTTTGCTCCTTGTGTCCTGGCTTTAGACTACACTTTCGTCATGTACCCCCCATCCATGATTGCGACAGGCAGTATCGGAGCAGCGATCCACGGCTTGACGATCTCCGTGAACAATTTCACCGGAGAGGCGATCACGGAGCTGCTGGCCAGCATCACTGGCACGGAGGTGGTAAGTGCTCCAGAGGGAAAAGCAAAGCAGTTTTGCTGCTGGATCTAGTGGAAACCCTTCCTCTTTTTGCTTCCCATTCTTCTTGGAGGGAATTAGGCTCTTTGGAATGATGCTGAGCTTGAGAAATGCCTGGAGATGAGCGAGCATCTCTAACCGCAGCACCGTCGGTCAGTCCCGTGGCTGCAGTTGGCTCCTGCCCTCCAAATGCTGCCCGTGTGGAGTGGGACGAGCTCAGGAGCCTTTGAAAAGCAGCACAAAGGGGAGCGTCTGTTCCCTGCGCGGGCAGGTGTTGACGGGATCGGGTTGTCAAGGTGGGATGGGGCAGAGGGAGAAGCCGGGCTCGGCATCTGCTAACCCCAACCAGTGTCTGGTTGCAGGAGCCCAGAGGGAAGGGGGTCAGGAGGGAGTGTTTGGGGAGGGTGGGGACATGGGGATGGTGGTGGGGACATGGGGATGGTGGTGGGGATATCTGCCTGCCTCCCTCTGCCCTTTGAATAGAGAGGGGGGACCTCTCCGGCTCCCTGTTTCCAAGTCACTCCTGCTTCAGTGAAGCAATCGGGAGCCTTTCTCCTGCCAGGGGCCCCTTTTGATCTTTTCTCCTGCCCCCACGCTGGTGCCGGCAGGCGGGCGCGGGGTCGGTTACAGTCCCTTGACAGCAGCGCCGGGAATTGGAAGAGGTGCCGGTGCCACGGCGGGTGGGAGGCTGCACCCAGGCTTTGTCCAGGCAGAGAGGGAATGGGGCGGGAGGGCGTCCCCAATCTATTTGTGCAGCTTGAATTTGGTTTTGTTTGCCGGAGCCTTTTTTTAAAGAGGGAATCGGTGTGGCCAGCTGCTCTCAAGCTGCTGCGGTGAATGGGGCAGGGACTGAAACCTGCACTGGGTCGAGGCTGCCGGAGGGAACAGGTGGGAAGCAGGGAGGGCAGTGCCAAGGGAGCAGAGCCAGAATGGAGCCCCAAACACTCCTGCCTGCTCCCTTTCCTCCTCAGCTTGGAGAGGGCATCTCTCTGCCCCACAGCCTGCCTGGGTGCGAGGGGCAGCGCAAACTAGGCAGGACCACAGCGGCTCCTTGAGCACAAGGAGGCCCTGGGGACGGGTCCATTGTGGGCATCCCCCGGGAAGCACCCAGCATCATGTTGGTGGTGTTGATGCTTCTCCTGGAACCTGGCCTCACAGTATCCCTAGGCTGTAACTCAGTTTCCCCTTTGGTTCGCTGCTGGAGGAGCAGTCCCCTTCCCACAGTGCTGGACCTGCGGGGAGTCCATGGGGATGAGGGGGACTATGGTGGTTGCACCTCGAATCCTGTGTTCGGTTCTGGGCCCCTCACTCCAAGAAGGATGTTGAGGTTCTGGAGTGTGTCCAGAGAAGAGCAACGAAGCTGGTGAGGGGCTGGAGAACGTCTGACGAGGAGCGGCTGAGGGACCTGGGGTTGTTTATCCTGGAGGAGGCTGAGGGGAGACCTTATTGCTCTCCACAACTGCCTGAAAGGAGGTTGGAGAGAGGAGGGAGCTGGGCTCTTCTCCCCAGTGAGGGGACAGGACAAGGGGGAATGGCCTCAAGCTCCGCCAGGGGAGGGTCAGGATGGATATCAGGAAGAGATGTTTCACTGAAAGGGTCATTGGGCACTGTCAGAGGCTGCCCAGGGAGGGGGTGGAGTCCCCATCCCTGGAAGGATTGAAAAGACGGGTGGATGAGGTGCTCAGGGACATGGTTTAGTGGCAGATATGAGTGGTTGGACTCAATGATCCACGAGCTCTTTTCCAGTCTAGTGATTCTACGACTCCCTGGTGCAGGGCTGTGCCACGGCTGGCAGGAGCTGTGCTGTTGGGGTGAGGCTGGCTCACTTGGCTGAGCCTTGGAGCTGCCCTTGACCAGTCCTCACCCCATATGGAGCAGGACCAGACCCACTGTGTGTCCGAGCCCCACGGCTCAGCTCCCCTACGGGGAAGGCAAACTGGGGCAAACCTACAGCAAAAGAGCCCGGCTGCGTACGGCCACGATGGCTTTTAGCGTTTCTGCCCGGATCGCCGATGGAGAGCCTGGGGATGGGGTGGCCGTGGCTCGAGGCCCTGCAGCGGGCTGGGGTTGCGGGCGGGCGGGCTGGAGGCTGCACTGACGGGAAGCGGCGTGGGGAAGGGGAGGTAGGCGTTGCTATTTTCGCTCGCCACATCCTCTGACAGTTTCTAAGAACTGGCAGCAGATTCCTGGTAAGAGATTTCGGTGGGTGACAATATCCAGCGAGCGCATGGCCCACAGCGTCCAGCTCAGCTCTGGCTACGAGGTGTGACATGTCACCTCTTTCCCTTTGGTGAGAGCCAAGATGCTCTGTAGGAGCTGATGGAGATACCTCCTGTGGCTCTCAGTGCATCGTGGTGCTCTGGTTTCCAAGTGGAGGAGTTTCCTCCTCTAGTCACAGCTTTTGTGGGAGAAAATGGAGTGGGGTTTGCTTTTATTACAGATGATAACACCACTCCTTACTGTCCCCTGCGCCTTCCTGTCTGTGGGGCTGGTGGGTTCCCCAGCCCTGGGTTTCCTGGGGAGTCACACGGGGCTCCCCCCGGGGAGAGCAGGAAGGGGGAAATCCCTCCAAGAAGCTGCGTGGCTGCAGCATCGTTCTCATAACAAACCTGTATCGAGTGTGTGGGGCTGGAGTGGCTGTTGGATCGATGGCCGAGGCCGATTGTATGAGGTTCAACAAGGCCAGGTGCTGCGTTCTGAACCTGGGACACGACAACCCCGTGCAGCTCCAGGCTTGGGGAAGAGCGGCTGGAAAGCTGCCTGCTGGAAAAGGATGTGGGGTTGCTGGGTGACAGTGGCTGAACAGGAGCCAGCAGTGGCCCAGGTGGCCAAGAAGGCCACCAGCGTCCTGGCTTGGATCAGCCATGGGGTGTCCAGCAGGAGCGGGGAAGGGATTTGTGCCCCTATATTCAGCGCTGGTGAGGCCTCACCTTGAATCCTGTCATCACTTCTGGGCCCCTCAGTGCAAGAAAGACCTTGAAGGGCTGGAGAGCATCTGGAGAAGGGAACAGAGCTGAGGAAGGGTTTGGAGCCCAGGGGTTTTGGGAGCGGCTGAGGGTCCTGGGGCTGTCTAGCCTGGAGAAGAGGAGGCTGAGGGGAGACCTTATCAGTCTCTGTGGCTCCTGGAAAGGAGGTTGTGGCGAGGTGGATGCTGGGCTGTGCTCCCAAGCAGATGAGATGAGAGGAAATGGCCTCAAGTTGCACCAGGGGAGGTTTAGATTGGACATTAGGAACAATTTCTTTACTGACAGAGTGGTGAAGCCCTGGCAGAGGCTGTCCAGGGCAGTGGGGGAGTCTCCATCCCTGGAGGGCTTCAAAAAGTGTGTGGCTGTGGCAGTTTGGGACGTGGTTTAGCAGGGATGGTGTTGTTGGGCTGATGATTGGACTGGATGAGCTTGGAGGTCTTTTCCAACCTTAATGATTCCATGTTGGGTGTTGGAGGGTTGTGTCCAGATCCCCGAAGCACTCTGGCACCCAGCAGAGATTCACGCAGCCCTGGCTCAGACATGGGCAGGGAGGGAGGAGAGCCGCACGCAGCTCCGCTGTAGCAGGTGGGTGATGCAGGGCTGAGCTCTTGGAGGAGGCAGGCAGGGCTCCAAGGTCCACTTTGCACCTATGGTGCTACAAGCTGGCCACCACCTGTGGGTCTGGGAAGTCTTGGTTGTAAAGGTCAACAGCAGTCTGCACAGAGCTTGGGTGGCAGCTGACCGCTGCGACGGTGGCATCACACACTGGGGACACAATGTCTATTCCTTGAGACCTCATCGAGTTAGGGAGGTGGGGAGAAGACAACCAGAACGTGGGGCTTCTCCTGGGGAGGGGCCTAAAGCACAGGGAAGCTGGAGATGCCTCTTGTTGGAGAAAGGCTTCTTTGTCTTGGGTGTTCAGATGCTCCAGGGGCCAGAGATGGAGCCCAGCAGCTGCTCAGAGCTATTTATAAGGCTCCCACCTCCACGCAGCAGAGAACTGAGGCCTCTTGTCTCGCTCCCTCTCCCACAGGACTGCTTGAAAGCCTGTCAGGAGCAGATTGAGGCCACCTTAGCAGAGAGCCTAAAACAGGCATCCCAAACCCAACCGGAATACAGCACCGCCAAGACTGCTGCTTACCCGGCCAGCCAGCCCACCAGCACACCCACAGACGTCACGGACATCGACCTGTGATCATCCTTCCCTTCCCCGAGAGCCGCCCAGCCCCGCCGTGCCAGCACCTCGCCCTGGACACCGAAACATCGCTGCATCCCACCTACCCATCCATCAGCCGCCCTCCAGCTGACGCCCGCTGAGGATTTGATCCGTGCCGGTCTGTCAGAGCTCGACGCTGCTCATCCGCTTCTGCAGGTGGCTGGGGTGAAGCGACCGTTTTTTCGTGGTGGCAGGGCACAGGAATAGCTGGGGAGGGAGCAGGACCTAAAATGAAGTTGTAAAATGTTTCTCAGTTCATGTTCCTCAAAGCCCGGCTGTTCATCGCCTCCTCAGGAGCGTTCACCGTGATGACTTCCAGCCCTGTGTTGGCCTTCAATCATGGAGAGCGAGCCTCTTACGCTGGCCTACGAGACCAAAATCCTTGAGAACCCCCAAACCTCCCTCCCTGGGCCGGGGTGCTGCAGGCTCATGGGACACAAGCGATTGTCTAGAAGGGAGCCCTTCGCTCCCAATTGCTTCGTGCCGGATCGCTGTGGCTCCCGCGAGGCTGCTTCTGCTCAGAGGGGAAACGCGTGGCTTGTTTCTTGTTGCCGTTAAGATTAGGGAATTGTGGGTTTGGGGCTTGCTTGGGGGATGTGTTCCCCATCTGCATGGACAGCAGAGGAGCAGCCTCCTGAGCGAGGTTGGAGCGTGATCTCCTTGGCTTTCCGCTGCCCCACTGAGGCTGCTGAATTTATTGTTAACTGCTGGGAAATGCGGAGGGAGGAGACTTTGCAGTCTTTGCAGGACTCTGGTCTCCTCTTTCCAAAAGAGTGCCTTCACCCTTTATTCCCTTCCCTACTCCCTGGGCCATGGGAGACTCTCACTTGGAAGCTGGTTGGTTTTTCAGGTAGCTTAGAGATCAGCCTAGATGATAAGAAATACATTTGAATGTGCTGCTATAGTCTGAAATGCATCTTCGCTCCTCCAAGGCAGGGATCTTGGATCACATCCAGGAGGGGGCTGCGTTGCATCTATATCCATGTGGGTCCCAGGCGTCTCCTCATTGGGTGGAAAACTTGCTGCGCACTTGAAAAAGCGATTGCATTTTTTGTATTGTTGTTGTTGTTGATCCTGTCTGTTTAGTTTTTATAGAAGGTGTTTAAAAAAAAAAAAATAATAATAATGCTGCTTTTCTAAGAGGGAAAAAGAAAAACCCCATTAAATAGTGGAATTGTATTAACCAAGAGAAACCAGAGAGACTCGGCAGGGTCGGGAGGCAGAAAGCTGCTGCTCAGTGACCTTGGGAAATGTGGATCTGTGGCTGCTGTGCTCCCGCAGGGGATGTGGAGAAGGAGGGAGAGCCCTGCCTTTTTTGGTGCCACTAGAGACAAAAGCCTTATCCGGTGGAAAAGGATGGGGCTGCTGCTCTTCCACCAGCCTGACTTGTCTGGAAGAGCCATTCGCCACCGCCTCCTGCTAGCGGGAGGGCTGGGGGAGCGCAGGGCCCGTCTGTGCTAAAAGAAAACTTTTTTTTTTTATATATATATAAATGGAGTTTTAATTTAAGAGTAAACTGGTTTGGTGTTCACATGCGAGAGTCCCGCTGCTGGGAGAATCAGAGGACCATATAATGTTGCAATAAAGTGTTTTAAACAAGTTTGAGCGCCTCAGGGGTTTCCCTTTGCCATCTGCTCTGTGTTGGTGCCCTCGCAGAGTTCCTGCCTCTGCCCCGATCGCTCCAGGCTGGGAGCTAGCTGGAGGATCCCATCCGGCTGCTCCCAGAGGCTCCAGACACACATTTCCCAGTGCAGGGAGAAACAGGGAGCAGACAGGCAGGACACCACTAGCTCTGCCCCGGGGAGAGGCAGATGGAAGATGCTGCAGCAACTGAGGGACATGCGCTTACTGGGGGCCCTGGAGCCGCTCCTGGATGGTGATGGATAAACGTGGAACAGAACACCTTCGTGCAGAGCTGCTGCTGGGGAGGAGGCAGTGACTTTACAGCCCCGGCAGCTTGGAAGATGAGCGGTGAGAGTGCAGAATGCACTGTGTGAGCACAGGCTGTCTTTCAAGCTCATCGGCTTCTGGCTTCTTTAAAGACGTGAGCTAACAATCAGGAAGCGAAGGAAAAGGTGCTGCAGCGTGTAACCAGCTGGGCTTTGTGTGCTGCTCCACTGCACGTGGCTTCTGCTCCCGCTGCCGTCACAGAAGGTGCCAACTCTCAGAAGGGAAGTTGGGAGGAAGCTGTCCAAGGACAACCAGCTGCCGAAGGACACGGCTGCGGCTCTTCTCTGTGTGCTGCACCCGCAGGACAGTGCGCTGGCTTCAGAAGCAAGGCCAGACCCTTCCAAACCTCACAGCATCACAGTGTTCCCATCAGCGGTTCCCCAGGGTAAGCACAGCACCTTATGGGACACAGCAGGAAAAACCCTGTTGGGTTTGCCAGCAGAGGTGGCACGTGTGCCTGGGAGGGTTGCTGCGAGCACACCAGGCATGTGGCCTTGGTGGCCAGTGGCCCTGGGGCTCCACCAGCCCTACTGAGTAGAGTAATACACAGAGGGGCAGGAGGGGGAAGCCAGTGTTTGGGAAAAATCCCTAGGGAAGGGGGATAGCAGTAAGGAAGCCAGAGTCGCAGCAGTGATGCTGGCAATGGTCCCAGGCAGGAAGGAGGGCCCAGACTGCAGAGCCGGGGGATCAGAGGCTGCCCCACATAGACAGGTGCTCTGGAGGATTTTTTCCCCCACCTTGTGCTGTGCCCTAGAGTTCACCCCTCTGCTTCCACCACTGCTGGGCTACACTTGCCCTGCCCTCTGCCCGCTGCCATGCACATGCTCCCCATGGTATTCTGGCTGCTGCGGCACCTCCGGCACCCATTCCTGCCTGGTCCAATGAAGCTCTCAGGGAAAACCAACAGGAGGGGTTTCTTTTCCCCTGGGGATGGTTTTGGGCACTGGGAACAGCCTGGGGGGCCCAGCCCTGTCCCACTGCTCAGGGCAGAATGGAGGGACAAGGGCGTGCGCAGGATTCCCTTCCCTCTTAGGAGGGAACACTGACTCTACATTAGCTCTGAGAAGCCCGGGGCTGGTGGCTTCGCTCTGCCACCTGCTGGGGATAACACAAGGTGAGACAGGACAGGGACAGACCACATGTGGATGCGATCGTGGCAGACCTGGACTGATGGACACGGCTTGGGATTTATTTCCTAACCAGGAAGAAGTCAAACCCTCTGGGTGCTGATGGCACCAGGTTTCCAGGTGGGAGGACAAGGGCTGCCCTGCCTGGGACAAGCTGGGCAGGGAGCATGGGTCCATGGGCACAACCTGCACCCAGCGCCTGCTCAGAGCAGCAGGATCCCGGAATGGATGCTCCAGTAACGCCTCCACTCACGCACCAGGCTCCAAACAGCATCCTGCAGTGTCCTGAGAGCTGGGCAGGCTGCAGCTTTTCCCTGCCCATTCCATGGCCACAGGCTGTTGCCCCTCCACATCCCGCGTCTTGGAGTTCACCAGCTCCCTCCGGATCTCCGGGGAGATCTGTGGGTGGCTATGGAACTTGAGCAGCTCGAGCAAAGCCTCCTTCTGCTCCGAGGAGAGGTCCTCCTTGTAGCGCTGGGCAAAGGCCAGGAAGCACTGGTGCCACAGCACGGGCAGGTCCCGCTGGTCTGTGCGGAAGGCCAGGAAGTGGAAGACAAGGGCATCCACCACACGGAAGGGCAGTGCATACTTCTTGTCGATGAGCAGCCGAAGGAAGATGCTGTTGGCGCCGCTGTACTGCATCTCAGCAATCTTCAGCATGGCCGCGCTGCAGGGACAGAGAGAACACAGAGTTGAGGCCGGAGCCACAGAGTTCCCAGAAGGAGCTGAGTGACCCCACCACCTCCCAGGTGCCAGAGAAGCTGAGGAACAGATCCAAGGCATCGCATCGGTGTCCATAGAGGAGAACTACTACCCCCACAGCCTCCCAGCACGTTACCTGGAGTGGAGGACAGGGATGGAGCACTTGGTGAGGATGCTGCCAATGATGATGGCCTCCCGCAGCGTGCAGGTTCCTGACTCGCACAGCGGAATGAGGATTCCTGCAGAGGGGAAAGAGTCAGGCACTGCAGGGAGAGCAGCAGGACACTGGGCTCAGCCTCTTCTCCTAACCCAGGATACATCCAACCCCAGGAAATAAAAGCTCCTCCAGCAGCTGCTGTTGCAGCATCTCCCTGCCATGGAACCAGTTCCCAACACCCTCAGGCTGCCGGGATCATATCCAGCCAGTTTGTAACCACCAAAAGAACCTAAATTCCTGCCACCACCTGCACAAGCCTACAGCACTTATCACCATCTCATCCTGAACCCTGCAAACAGCCCCCTGGAGGTTTGGAAGCCACCTCGTCCATCAAGGGGGACTCTTTGCATTCCTCTCATGTCTCCTCCTCCCCCGAGCCCCACCACACAGGGGACAGTGTCCTGTCGCAGCGGGCAGTCATGTGCAACATGTGTCCCTGCTGAGCTTCCCAGTCAGGGAGACACTCCCAGACAGGAACATCAGCTCTCCAGGGAGTCCCTACCTTTGAACCAGGCTGCCGGCTTGAATAGAGCCTTCTTCAAAGCCATGTAGAGATGAAAGTTGAGGCGCTTGTACTCGGCGATGTCATCCCGGATCCGTGGCAGCAGCACCAGGTTGTAGAACCGCTGGGCCATCCTCTCTTTGAGGTTGGATGAAAATATCCTGGGAAAAGCAAAAGGCTAAGTGAGGTGTGGAAAAAGAAGCCTGAGGGTTTAGTATTTTGTAAATCTGGTTCCAATTATGGAAAAGCTAAAAAATCCCACACCAGCATGTCCCAGAGAGGATCTTACCTGGTGGCTTGGTACATGGCTGCAGCCGTCCACGCCTCCGGCTCTGTGATGTAGAGGATCTGCTCCCAGTTGGACAAGGCAGGGATGATTTTAAATGCCTTGGGGAGTTTCCCACTCCTGTACTTGGACAGCACCTTAAAAGACACGGATATGGGCCAGGCAGTGACATACAGGCACCGACAGCAGGGCTGTGGGACTCATCTCATGACCCTGAGAAAGATGTACCCTCCCTTAGCGTCCTTGGTAAGAAAGGACCATCCCAGGGCCATCCCAAGCACGGAGCTCAGGAGATGGTCCCTCAGAAACTCTCTGGGCCCTTCAGTGACTGATATCAGGGAAATAAGTGCATGGGGATGATCCCTTCCCTGCTCCTGCTGGCCACTCCATGGCTGATCCAAGCCAAGATGCTGTTGGCCACCTGGGCACACTGCTGGCCTCACCTCCTTGACTCCCCGGTAGACCTCCAGGACGCGGGGATCAAGCTGTGGCATGGGGCGTCCCGAGATCTCCGACAGCGCCGTCTCCACCTCTGTCTGCTTTTCTGTGATCTTCTCCATGATGATGTCCGCCAGCGTGCGCCTACAGCCAGCACAGGGGGAGAGGGGTTGAGACAGGGGCCGTGCCCAAGCCCTCAGCAGCTACCTCAGCCCATTCCCCTCTTGCATCGCCCCTCACCTCAGTGGTGGGTTCTTGTTCATGAACATCTCAATGGCCTTCTCGTCCTCGGGATCCACCTCCACTTCTCCGCCAGCCTGTCCTCTCTGTGCCGCTGCCTTTTCCAGTGAGGGCCACTCCTCATCCTCCTCCTCTGAGTCCACAATGGGGCCTGCAGGGCACAGCGCTGGCTGAGCCTGGGGCCTGCACCCTTGGTTCCTGAGGCCTCATAGAATCGTTTGGTTGGAAAAGATCTTTGAGATCATCGAGTCTAACTGTCTCTGTCCACTACTAAACCCTATCTCTGAGCACCTCAGCTGTCCGCCCATCTTTCAGATCCCTCCAGGGATGGTGACTGCACCACTGCCCTGAGTAGCCTCTGCTGGTGCCTAAAACCCTTACAGTGAAGAAATTTTTCCTGATATCTAATCTAAACCTCTTCTGGCGCAACTTGAGGCCATTTCCTCACAAAGGTCACCATCCCTAGGATTGAAAAGACAGGTAGATGAGGTGCCCAAGGACATGGTTTAGTGGCAGATATGAGTGGTTGGACTCGATGATCCACGAGGTCTTTTCAATCCTGGTGATTCCATGATGATTCTATGATCTCCAAGGATGCCGCCCCCCCCCGTGCCTTACCCAGCGCGGTGCTGCGCTGCCCGGGCCCTCCGGGTCCGTGCTCAGCCTCCAGCTCCTCCTGCTGCCTCCGCGCCTGCTCCAGGATGCGCCGCGACAGTCGCGCATCCACGTAGCCGTCACCGTCGGCACCATCCTCCTCCTCCGCCCCGCCGCGCCGTTTTCCCCGCGCCGTAGCCCGAGGGGCCGCGTCCTGCAGGATCTGCTCGGCCAGCGGCACCGCGGGGCCGGCATTAGGGCCGGTGCCCCGCGCCCGCCGGGCCTTCGGCATCGCGACGGGGAACGACGGACCGCAACCTCCGCGTGTTCTCGGTGCTGGGCCGTCACTTCCGGTCTGACGCTGCCGCTTCCGGTCCTAATCCCCGCCCCTTTGCGGACCGCTGCCGTTCTGGGACGCTGAGGCCACGCCCCCTCAGGCATAGCTTCCGGTCTGAGCGCTGACGCCACGCCCCCTGCTGTGAGCACTTCCGTTCTGGCAGCACTGAGGCTCTGCCTCTTCCGGAAGCGCTTCCGGGCTGGGCGCTGCCGCCATGGGGGTCACCTGGTAGGGGGAGAGTGGGGCACCGGGAGGGAGGAGGGGGACCAGGAGGGCCTAGGACGCGGCGGGAGGACGCGCCAGTGGGTCTGTGGCTCCCCCCCTTCTTTTCTGATCCCGCTGGTCTCCGACTCCCTGCTCTCGGGTGCTTGATTCTCCCCCCAGTCTCTGGTCTTCCCCCACCCGCCCCGGTCTCTGTTCCTCCCCCTGAGTTCCTGGTTCCTCAGCCCGGTCTGTGATTCCCCCCGTTCCCGAGCCTGTGAGCCCCTCTCGGTCTCTGATACCCTCCCCGGTTTCTGATCCCTACTGCCGGGGCTCTGATCGCCTTCCCTGCTTTCAGCGTGTCGCAGGTGCCGGTGGCAGAGGGGAAGAGTGTGCAGCAAACAGTGGAGATGCTGACACGTAAGCTGGAGCTGCTGGGAGCCGAGAAGCAGGGTACCTTCTGCGTGGACTGTGAGACCTACCACACCGCTGCTTCCACCATCAGCAGTCAAGGTGAGCCCCAGAATGAGCCGAGAGGCCTCTCTGATGGCACAGAGCCACTTCTTCTCCCACCGTCATTCCTGGCATCCAGTTTAATGCTCTTCCAGCATTAGGACTCGGTGGAGAGCGGGCTGGCTGGCTGCAGAACACCTTCTCCACCACGGAATATGTGTGCTGCCATCACCAACAGCCTTTTCTCTTCTCTGGGAGAAGGAGCATCCTTGGACATTGTCCTTGGGGAGCCCAGGAGGGTGGGTGAGAGGCACAGGGCTGCCCTGCATCACAGCCAGGCATTTACTCTTTTCTCTGCTCCCTACATCCACTGGCAGGGGATTGAGGCCAGGCTGGATGGAGCTTTGAGCAACCTAATCCAGTGGGAGATGTTTCTGCCCATGGCAGACGGTTGGAAGATCTTTGAGGTCCCTTCTAACCCAAGTCATTTCATGATTCTGTGATCCAGCTTCATTAAAATCTGGTTCTGTCAGAGTTGCTTTGGAGGCTGCATTTTGCACAGGATGCTCTGTCTCCAGGAGGGCAGGCAGTGGCAGTGAGAGAAATGCTGACTCCAAAGGTGGTGGAGAGCAGCTGCAGGGGGGCTGAGGCCCAAGACAACCCTGCCGTTCCCAGGGGATGTGCTCAGAGCACCCCAGATCCCCTCTGGATGCAGCATAGCCTCAAATGGTCATTCAAAGGGGTGGCTCCAGCCTCCTTATTCCTCCTGAGCACCTGGATTTTCACATCACATAGAAACACTGATGCAGACATCCGCATGGTAGTTCTGTGGCTGCAGCGGTGAGTGCTCAGCCCACACAACCTCACAGAGTCCACTCAGACTGATCCATTTGTGCAGCTTTTGCTACTTTTTCTGCAGCTGGAACTTTCACAGTCACATGTGAAAAATCTTTTTTTTGATCTATGTGGATAAATGAGAATATTTTCCCAGCTTTTAAAGCATGGTACAAGCCAGGTGGATCCTTTCCAGCCACCCTGTTTTCCAGAAAGTCTCCCAACACAATCTCCTCCTGCAGGGCTCTGTTTTAGTGGGAGTGGAGGCACAGCCCAGCCTTCCTTCAGAAAAATGGTTGGCAGATCCCAGCCCTGTATTTGGACGTGGGAGGTGGATGCTCTTTGCTCTGTTCTCTGAGTCATGCTGGCTTGTTGTCCTTAGGCTGCAGAAGACTATTTTTTCCCACCTTTAAATCATAAGAAGGAAACATAATCTATTCACTGAGCAGCAGAATAATGTAAAGCGTGTGGGAGTGGTACAAGGACCCTGGAATTAAAGCAACAAGGAGGACAAAGGGAAAACCAGATGCTTCTTTAAAGCACGCCTAAGTGAAGGGGTTGGTTTTACAGCCCCAATACCATTGCTCTTGTTTCAGGGCAGACGGGCAAGCTGATGTACGTGATGCACAACTCCGAGTATCCCCTTAGCTGCTTTGCTCTCTTTGAAAATGGCCCCTGCCTCATAGCAGACACCAACTTTGATATCCTTATGGTGAAGTTGAAAGGCTTCTTCCAGAACGCCAAGGCAAACAAGATAGAGAGCCGGGGCACTCGCTACCAGTACTGCGACTTCTTGGTGAAGGTGGGCACAGTTACGATGGGTCCAAATGTCCGAGGGATATCCGTGGAGGTAAGAATCCGCTCTGAAAGGCACGAAAGACAGCTACAGACAGGGAAATGAAGTATGAGCAGCAGATCGAGAGGAGGCCACAAAGATAATCTGAGGGCTGAAGCACCTCCCATACAAGGACAGGCTGACAGAGTTTGGGTTCTTCGGCCTGGAGAAGAGAAGGCTCTGAGGAGACCTTAGAGCAGCTTCCAGATGGAAAGGGGCTCCAGGAAAGCATGGGAGGGTCTCTGGATCAGAGAGTGCAGGGTTAGGATGAGGGGAACAGTTTTCAGCTGCAAGACGGGAGATTGAGATGAGATCTTAGGAGGAAATGTTTTCCTGTGAGAGTCGGGAGGCCCTGGAATAGGTTGCTCAGAGCAGTGGTGGCTGCCCCATCCTTGAAGGTGTCCAAGGCCAGGTTGGATGGGGCTTGGAGCCCCTGATCCAGTGGGAAGTGCCCCTGCCCTTGACAGGGGGTGGGACTGGATGGGCTTTGAGGTCCCTTCCAACCCAAACCATTCCATGATTCTGTGTCGCGGCCACACAGGTAATTGATCTAGAGCTTGTGGGAATTAAATTTGATTTTAGATGGTGTAAAGTTAATGTGACATTTGAAGCAATGTCCCAGGACCTCCGCTGTTGGAGATTTAATAAAAGCAATGCCCTTACCGGCCCTTTTATTCCCTTTGGAAGGGATTGCTTGCCTATTCCCAGCATGTCCTGTTCATTTGTATTTCTCCATCCTTGTTATATCGTGAATAGTCTCAGAAGTTTCTGTGGAAAGCATTCTGCCTCTAGTGAGGCAGAGAGGAAGGCACATTGTCTCCAGCCTGGTTATTGCCGTTGCCATGAGCTTCAGGGCTGTGGTTTCTGTTTCCAGGTGGAATACTGCCCCTGTGTGATAGCCAATGACTGTTGGAACCTGCTTATGGAGTTCATGCAGAGCTTCATGGGAAGCCACACGCCCGGCATCCCGTCTGTTTTTGGCACCAAGCACGACAGCATCTACAGCCCAGCAGACACGATGGTCCAGTACATGGAACTGTTCAATAAGATCCGCAAGCAGCAGCAGGTGCCTGTAGCGGGGATCAGATGAAAGGACTTCCTGGAGCTCAGTTTGGAGCAACTGCGTCCCCTTTTCTGCCTGCTCATGTGGATCAGGACTCCCTCCAAACGGCAGCGCTGGAGGTAGCCCAAGGTTTAACTTTTTTATTTCTCAGCCTCTTTCTCATGTTTCAAAGCAAAGATCTGGAATGCAATGCGTCTTCCCTGTTGACCCGCTTCATGTTTTTGAGGGTGTCTGGGATTTGGCCCATGGTTCTTTGTACAGCACTTTGTGCGGGGGATTTCTGTTCATCACCAGAAGGAGGAAAGAGAAATTCCATCCAAACACATGCAAGGGCTGTGTTTTCTTGGCTGCAGACAGCCACACAAGAGATTGTTTTGGAATTTGTTTTCACATTCCTATGTGAAAGTGTCTTGTTACTTTTCATCAAAATAAAAAGGTGTATTTTTTTGAGGAGATGGAGTCTTTTACACAGCAAGAATCGCGCTGATTTGTATTGTTCATTTGACAGGCTGTTGGGGTTATGCCTATGTCCTGGGCACAGGACGGTTGCAGGGAAGGTCTAACGATGGTGTTAGGAAGGAAGATTTGCAAGAAGGACAGGGGGTTTCTCGTAAAGAAGCAGAGTGCACCTTGCTCGCAGAAAATAGTTTTGGTTCCTTGCTAATACAGGGGTCTGGAAGAGTCTGGAGAGTAAGGAAAACAGGAATAGACTTCTCCTAAATAGATTTTTCCTTCTGAAGCAGTCGGGGGGAAGAAGGTGGATTATTACTTGATTTTTAGAGAACTCTCTCTAGTGGAGAACCAGTTATTTAGATATAACTTCTTTGTGATTACTATTTATACCTGTAAGCCTAATTAACTGTTAGAGTGCCTAGAGTTTTTTGTGGGGGCATTTAATAAATTTAATCAGCACTGAGTCCAGAATGGTCTGGTTAACGAGCCACAATAAATGGCACAACGTACTCAAGCGTAATAGAAATTCCAACATGCTGCATATACTGAATTATTGCAACTCTGGGCTCAAGTTCCCAACGTGTGCGCTGACTTCAGCGGGACTATTAATTTTCAGGGATGGAGGTTCAGTGAGAATCTGGCCTGCTGTCATCCCACAGAGTTAAGTGTGACTGGAAAAACTTATGAAAACAAACTCTTGTCTTTGTAGGAAGTTATTTCTGTCCCGTTCCTCCTTTTAAGCCTTAAGGTTAAAAAAAATTACCTTTTAATGACCAGATTAGTCATGCTGAATGTTGCTAATGCTCTATTAATTCCCGAAAGATGAATTCTGTAACCAGAGATGTCAAAACTCTGGTCACATGTCTTAAAAACACAGAATGTGTGCTGGAACCTCTGGGGACTTCTGTGCTCTTATTAATACATTGTACTGTTCCTGGAGTAATAAAGTGGGACTCCTTGAGCTACATTCTGCATTCTCCATTACAGCCATTGACGTCAGTAGGTTTTCGCGTGTGTAAGGATGGGGAGGATTCATCCCTTTATGTCTCAGCAAAAATGTCCCTTGTTGTAACTTTGCTCTGTGAGCGAGGGGATCAGCTGCCCACATGAGGGGCGGCTTTTACTCCGAGGTATTTTATTTCCTGATGGACAAAATGACTGTTTTTCAATCTTGTCAGCTGCTTGCACCTCCTCATTCCCACCCCATCCCCCCAAGCATCAACACAGTCTTGTAGGTTAACATAGTTTGCTTCTTAACGAGTCTCCAGAGGGCTTTCAGTTGTGTTACACTGATGGATTGAGTCAGGGTGATTGAAAACCACCCTAATTTTGCCTCTGAAAGCATAGGCTGGAAGGTTGTAGACCCACTACCACCACTTCAGGGCCCTTGTGTGGTGCCCACTCATCATTTATCAGGCACAGGCAGAGGCTGTCCAGAGAGGTGGTAGAGTCTCCATCCCTGGAGGTGTTTAAAAGATGGGGAGAAGAGGTGCTTAGGGATATCATAGAATCATAGAATAGAATCATAGAATAGTTTGGGTTGGAAAGGACCTTAAAGATCATCCAGTTCCAACCCTCCTGCCATGGGCAGGGGCACCTCCCACTGGCTCAGGCTGCCCAAAGCCTCATCCAGCCTGGCCTTGAACACCTCCAGGAATGGGGCAGCCACAACTTTCCTGGGCCAACCTGAGCCAGGGCCTCACCTCTCTCATGGTGAAGAAATTCTTCCTCGCGTCTAGTCTAAATCTGCCCCTCTCCAGTTTATATCGGTCCCCCATCATTCTATCTCTAGAAGCCTTTGTAAGCAGTCCCTCCCCAGCTTTCTTGCAGCCCCTTTCAGGTACTGGAAGGTGGCTTTAAGGTCCCCTCTGAGCCTTCTCTTCTCCAGGCTGAACAACCCAAACTCCCTCAGCCTGTCCTCCTACGGGAGGTGCTCCAGCCCTCGGATCATCCTTGTAGCCTCCTCTGGACCTGTTACAACAGCTCCACCGCCTCCTTATGTTGAGGATTCCAGAACTGGACACAGCATTCCAGATGAGGTCGCACAAGAGAGGAACAGAGGGGCAGAATCCCCTCCCTCCCTGCTGGCCACGCTGCTTTGGATGCAGCCCAGGACACGGTTGGTTTCTGGGCTTACAAGAGAGGAACAGAGGGGCATATGGTTTAGTAGTGGACAGGTATGGTTGGGCTTGATGATCTCAAAGGACTTTTCCAATCTATGATCTCAGGCACCCCTGCCTGGCACTTGACGCGCCCTGTGGGATGTCCCCTCATCCGCCTAGGGACGCTGTCACCTCGGGGCCCCTGCAGCCTCCTGTTCCCCCTCCCCTCAGGCCCATGTGTGTGCCCCCATCCCCCTCAGGGGCCCCGCACGAAGGCGCCACCTCCCAGGCTGCCCCTTTAAGAGCCTCTTTGTCTCGAAACCTCCTTATTTACCCTCTTGTGACTCAAGCGAACTTCAGCCCGCGATTCACAAAGCCCTGCTGAACGTCACGGGCCGGGGCCGGGCCCGGGCAGCGCCCGCCCCTCGGCTCGGCCCTCTCCGCCATTGAAGAGCGGGGAGCTACGCAGAGTGCGTGAGCAACTCAGAGTGCGTAAGCTCCGCGATAACTCTCTTTGCGGGTTGCGCAAGTGGCTCCTGAATGTGCGTAAACGGCCCCCGAATGTGCGTAAACTGCGTTCGAATCAGAGGGTCGAAGTCCAGGTCCCTACTGGGACCAGTGCTGTTCAATGTCTTCATCAATGATATAGACAGTGAGATTGAGCGCACCCTCAGCAAATTTGGAGATGATGCCAAGCTTAGTGGTGTGGTTGACACACCAGAAGGACGGAATGTCATCCAGAGGGACCTGGACGGGCTGGAGAGGTGGGGCTGTGAGAACCTCATGAGGTTCAACAAGGCCAAGTGTAAGGTCCTACACCTGGGTCAGGGCAATCCCCGATTTCAGTACAGGATGGGGGATGATGTGATTGAGAGCAGCCCCGAGGAGAAAGACTTGGGGTACTGGGGGGTGAGAAGCTCTACGTGAGCCGGCAACGTGTGCGTGCAGCACGGAAACCGACCATGTCCTGGGCTGCATCCAGAGCAGCGTGGCCAGCAGGGAGGGAGGGGATTCTGCCCCTCTGTTCCTCTCTTGTGAGACCTCATCAGGAGGATTGTATCCTCAACATAAGAACGAGATGGAGCTGTTGGAACAGGTCCAGAGGTGGCTACAAAGATGAGCCAAGGGCTGGAGCACCTCCCACATGAGGACAGGCTGAGAGAGTTGGGGTTGTTCAGCCTGGAGAAGGCTCTGAGGGGATCTTATAGTGACCTTCCAGTACCTGAAGGGGCTACAAGGCAGCTAGGGAGGGATTGTTTACAAAGGCTTGTAGTGATAGGACGAGGGGGTGATGGGTATAAACTGGAGAGGGGCAGATTTAGACTAGACATGAGGAAGAATTTCTTCACTATGAGGGTGGTGAGACACTGGAACAGGTTGCCCAGGAAAGTTGTGGCTGCCCCGACCCTGGAGGTGTTCAAAGCCAGGTTAGATGGGGCTTTGGGCAGCCTGATCCAGTGGGAGGTGTCCCTGCCCATGGCAGGGGGTTGGAGCTGGATGATCTTTAAGGTCCCTTCCAACCCAAACTATTCTATGATTCTATAAAGGTGCGTAAACTACGTTCGAATGCGCGCAACCCACATCCGTCCGCGCTCAGTGAGAACGGGGCTCCGCTCTACGCACTTTGCGTAACGGAGGGAGCGGGGGGCGGGACGAGGAGCTTTGAATGACGTGTCGTCCAGCCAATCGAGAGGCGGGGCGGGACGCCGCGGCCAATGGGCGGGGCTGAGGCGCTTTGATTGACGTGTCCTCCAGCCAATCGCGAAGCGGGGCGGGGCGCGGCGGCCAATGGGCGGGGAGAGGGGGCGGGGCCGAGCCGTTGGGGCGTCTCGCGCTGGGTGACAGCTCGCGCGTGCTGGTGATGGCGGTAAATAAAGGGGATTGTGGGGGGGGGGAAGAGGCTGGAAGCCCCCTTGAACACGGAGGGTGGGGGGGAGGACACCCCATGTGAGGAGGGGGACGAGTGGTCCTGAGTGCCCCCTTCCCTCCCACTGCGGTTTGGGGGGGGGCACCGACTCCCCCCCCCCCTTTCCTGCCCCCTCCATCTTCCCCCCTTCTCGGTGGTTGCAGCCTTTGTCTGAGGGAGGGAGGGAGGAACTTTGGCTTTGTTGAAGAGCAGGGTCCCCCCCTTCGGGTACTGGGGTCCTTAGTGAGGAGGGGGTTAAACAGAGCCGGGGGGGCACCTCAACACCCTCCCCCCCCCATATCTCCCCCCTCATTGCTGTGTTGGGGGTGGGGGGTGAGGGTGCCTCAACGCCCCCCAGTCCTCCCCCAGTGCTGTGTTTGAGGGAGAGGGCACCTCAATCCCCTCTGACCCCCCCCTTAGTGTTGTGCTGGGGGGGACGGGGGTGCCTCAGTGTCCCCTGACCCCCCCCCCCCCCCCCATTGCTGTGTTTGGGGGAGAGGGGGCATCGACCCGCCCGACCCTGTGCTGTGTTTGGGGGTGGGGAGGTGCCACAACACCCCACCCGACCTCCTCCCTCATTGCTGTGTTTGGGGGGCACCTGAAGCCCCCTGACACCCCTCTCTCATTGCTGTATTTGGGGGGTGAGGGTGCCTCAACCCCCTCAATCCTCCCCCAGTGCTGTGTTTGGGGAGGGGGCAAGAAAATGAGGGAAATCACTGCTAATTTCTATTTATTCAGCAAAAAAAAAAGAAGCTGTGCAGTTTGTGTTTTACCCGGTAAAGAGGAGAAGTTGGTTAGAAGGGACTGAGGGCATCTTGGGTTGGGGTCTCTCCATCGCTGGCGTTGCCTCAAGGAGCCCTGCAGGCTTTAAAATCCTGTTTTCAGCACGGTTAGGAGCAGAACGGGTGGAAGGGGGTTTTTTTTGTCCCCTCCTGTGGATGCTGGGATCACTGAAGAGAATAACTGCTTGCTGCTACAAACAGGAGTCGGTGTTAGGAAAGCTGCGAATTTGAGGAAATGCGCTTGCTAATCATGTTACTTGCGCTTGTACGTAGGGAAAACAGCATAATCTGTGTGTCAGAACAGCTCCTGATCTCCAGGTACAGCCGGCGGGGGAATATTGCCAAGTGTGATGAAAGCACCCGGTTGTTTTGAAATATATAAGGGAGGAGAAAAAGTGTCTCTGCTTTTCAGGGCTACACTTTTAATCCGGGAAAGATGCTTGAAGTCACCGAGCATGTCTCATGTGAAATCTTGCAAGGTTTAGTCCTTTCATGTAGTGCTGCTTTGGAGAAGATGCTCAGTGGAAGCTGAGGAGCGCACGGTGAGCGGTGTGAAAGGCGTTGCTGATTCCCCAGCCCAGGCAAAACTCTAATTGACTTCGGCGGGAGCTTCTCCTGAAGTCATGTGAATCGCTGTCGTGCAAAAGCAAGGCAAAAAGTAGGGAGCAGATTAAAAGGGATGGTAGGGAGGTGGGACTGGAAACAAAAATAAGGTGTTGGGGAAGGGAAACAACGGGGCTGTTGGAGAGGAATGGATCTGAGCTGCTGCTCGAGAAGAGGAAACACGTGGATGGGGTGTGAGAATGAGGAGAGAGGAGGCTGAGAACAAGTAAATCGGTGGAATTGTGAATATCAAAACTCTCTGTGGGTGTGAGCACTGTGGATTAAACTCGCCCTTGGATTGAACAAGTGTCAGATTAACAGAAGGGGTTGAAGTTGCACTGTGTCCATAGCAGCAGAGGATCCAGTGCTGTTTGTGTTGCTCTGCCTTTTGCAGCTGCATTTGGGGGCTGCTGTTGTTTAATGATTGTCAGATACTGTTGGTATGATGTTAAAAACAAAGAGGAGAGAGCAACAAAAGCATTTGCAGTTGTTTTTAATTGCTTTGAACGTACTCTAGGCTCAAATATTTGAAAATTGTGTGCCAAACAGGAGCAGCATTTGATGTCTCTGAACTAGGTGTGCTTTCAAACAAGAGGCTGCAAACGGTAAACACTTGTTTATTTTTGCCCTAATCTTTCTTCCTATTAATCTGAGTTGAGTTCAAGTGAAAAGGGCGTTTTGAAGTTGGCAGCTTTTCAGGTCTGGAATGGTTCTTGGTCTTGTGCAAGTTCTGTTTGCTACAAAGAATTTTGCTTATTCAGGAGCAGGGCTTAACAATAGTCACATATGCAACGGTTTATAGGGTGTTACAGAGAGTAAGTCAGAATTGGGGATTTATTTAGCTGTTGTATGTCCAAAGATCGTTAGTAAAGAATCCGTCACTGCAGTTCCTGCAGAGATTCAGGCTGCATGTGGTACAGAGCCCTGCGGTTGACAAGACACGTTGGAGGCCTGTAACGATGGAGAAATTGTGAATAAACCTCATGCGCTGCAGCTTGCAAAATGAAACAGCTCTTGGTTGGAGTGGTATTTGGATTGGTAAGCTCGAAGGGAACGGCAAAGCCTCTCTCGTGTGTTGTACTGTTAATCGTCAGAATGTTGCTGATGAAAAAAGGAAAAGGGCATAGTTAGCTCTGTGCATCGCCTCTGCGTCGGGTGTGAAAGCCTGGAGTGCGGTTTCTTGCTGCAGTGGATTTCTTGCAACTAATTGTAATCCTGCGACTGGTGATGGCTTTTTCACAGCTCTCTATCCACAGTAGACACTGCAGGTTGTTTTCATAAGCTAAAACGCACTTACTTGTTAATTGGGCTTCTTAGAAGTAGTTATTGTTTTGTCTCAGCACCCAAGGATGAGTGACAAGAAGCACTTTCTCTAAGTGGCAAAAGTAGTATCAAATACTGAATGTGTCTTTTAAAATCGTGGTTTTATTTGCCTTTTTTTTTTTTCTTTCTTTAGCTGTTTCATACTGAAATCTCTTAGGACTTCTGCTGGCACTCATAAAGTGAGATTTAGTGTTTTCTCAGCCCTTAGAAACTGCTAGCAGATAGATTTGGAATAGCTAGCAAAGGGAAATACTGCAAAATGTAGTTTCTCTCTTACAAGGGTACATGCGAGTTCTTTTGCGTGTGTTTTTTGCTTTGGGCAAGTGTGAAGGGGGTTCTGAAGTTGACCTCAGCTCTGAGTGAAAACAAACCTGAGGTTTTTGGTTTGAAATCATTTGTTAGAAATTAATAGAGAGATCCTAAGATAAGATATTTGAGACTGCAACAATTCAGATTAAGGGGCAAAAGAAAGATGGGGTGGCCCTGGTGATAGGACATGCTCCGAAAGATTCCCCCAATCCTTTATTTTCTGTGCATGAATCCTCTCCAGTGGATGAGAGATACTGGAAGCTTCTCACTTTGTTTAACAGCCTTTGTGGTTTTCACCTTGAATATTTTGTTGGGGGCTGGTTTTATTGTTTGGGGAGCAAAACCTTCGGATATGTTCTTGTCTCAGCAGCCTGTTGTTAATTGCTCCTATCTAAACACTTCACATGTCCTCAGAAATGATTGGGCTGTTGAATTGATGCCCCCCTCCTATTACGTTGGTGAGTTGAAGTCCACCCTCGTTAGCATGTAACCCTTAACGAGTCATCACTTTGGTGTGGACTAAGTGAATTCAACAAATTGCTTCACAGGAACCACTACCATTTTAAGATCTGATTTATAGATCTGAGTGTCGGGGCTGTTCGTTACCTCGCTGTGCATGTGGATGCTAACGCTCTCCACTTTTGTGCTGTTGAATTACAGCCCCAGCACACAGGCTTCATCGCGTAATGGGCAGCAGAGCGACGGAGCAGCTATAATGCCACCGAAACAAAAAAAGATTCAAGTGGGAGTGAGGGGAGATAAGGTAAAAATGGAGGAGGAGATTCCGCCCTTTTGGCAGTGTTGTAGAGAAATGATTTCTAAGGTAGCCTAAAGCTTTTTATTTGTATATTGGCCGTAACTCCTACCACAGGGTAGGGAGGGAAATGCAAATTAAAATGCACACTCTGTTACACTGCGTCCTGCTGGTTTTGGAGGGGAAAAAAGCCTTTTTACTGCAGTGTTGGGGAGTGAGTCAATACCTTTAGTGTATATGAGGTGGGTAGAAACTAAATAAATGTGGCTACTTTGAGCTAAGTGTTGTTAATTAGCTTTTTGCTTACAAGGTGATAGAGAGCACACATTAACTGTTACAGCCCCAATGCCTTACTAAGATCAGTGTGAAATCTCTCGGGAAATGACAAACTTGTTGGGGCATACCTTGAGATTTTTTACAGAAGACTTGCTAGGTAAGTTGCATTAATTAGCTAATTATAATGTAATTCACTGGGATGTCTGTCCTTGTAAGAACTTTGCTAAGAAAACAGAAGGAAAATAAAGGCTGCTCTGAGGAGCAGAAGCATTTTTTAGCCTGTACTCATCCCTCCTGATGGCGTGCATGCTTGCTTTCTGGGGTTTCACTGCCTGCGCTGTGTAATTTAGCTGTGTTTTCAAATGAAGACAGAAATCTGGAATCTGCGGCTCTGACAGCTCAAAGTTAGCGTGAGTGCATCTGAAATGTCTTGTCTAAAACGTCAGTCATGACCAGTGTACTCTTTTGAAAGAAAAATCCTGACTCACGAGATGCGTTTTTGATGTTTTGTAGTTTTGCTAACTGAAATGCACTTCAGCCACGGCGAGAACCGCACACTCAAACCTAGGAATCCCTGCAGAAGGCTGGAATTGCTAAATAACACGCTCCATTTAAAAGAAAATAATCGTTTGATTTATTATAGCACACATCAGTGTGTTGTCTGTATCACGAAAACTTATACACTCAACCTCTAACTAAGAGTACTGACACAGAAACGTTTTTCTCCCCTCTGGGTGAAGCCAGGGGTGGGTTTGAAAGAACCGCTTTAATGGAGAAAAGCTTTAGTGCATTTATGTTCTTTTCAGGCTTTTCAGTCAAACCATGGAAGATCAAGTCAAGAGTTATGGGCCACAGCTGTGTTTCTCCTTTGAGACCTCCTATAGGACATCAGCTGAGCTGATTAAGGAATGGTGACCACAGCCCCCTTCCCTTATTCACTCTGAAAGGCAAATCCGTCCACTTGATTGAGAAGCATCGCCTTGCAACCATATTTTCCCATTCACTTTCAGTGGGCGGCTTAGATTCGATTAAGAAATACTGTCCGAGAATTACATTCTGTTCTCTCTCATGCTCTGAAAAGCTTCTGCAGACAATTCAAGGTTTTGAACTCTAAATGAGAACGGTGCGGACTCGGGGTCTTTGCAGCCTGGCTAGATTGGTGTGCAGATGAAGGCATAAGTAGCTTTTAGCTGGAAATACTAAAAGAGTATCCTAAGAGGGGCAGTCAATGCTGGCTTGTGTTTCTGTACTGCTGCGGCTTTGTTCCCTGCTTTCCTGGGAGGGATCAGTGTCTCTAAGCCTGACTCCATTCCAGTGAGTTTGTGACAGATGTGCTTTTTCTTCAAACAGCAAAACTGTATTTTATAGTAAATCCTTTCTGTCTTTTGGTGCGATTGGACCTGGTTCATCTCCTGCCTGGTGCTACCTTTACCCGCTAATTTTAGATTGTTTAGAATTCCACATCATGTTGTGTATTAAATGTGCTTCAGCTGAATAACAAGTGCCTAGTGTATTAAGAAAATGATAGAGATTTGTGGCTGCCTTCTAGTGTGAGTGTTATCTGTATAAATATTGAACTGTTGCTATCAGGACAAATAATTCCTTCGTACGCTAAACTTCAGCGAATGTAGTCTGGCAAGAACAACCCTGCAGATCTGTGTAATTTAGTTGAATGAGGAGCTAACATATTTTTTGAGTCATTAGGGTATGCATTTTTGTTCACTGTGGGGTTTTCATGTTTAACAATAGCTTGTGGGTTTTCTGGGTGGGGAGAGAGGTCTGAGGGGTCCAGAGGAGGCCACGAAGATGATCCAAGGGCTGGAGCACCTCCCATATGAGGACAGGCTGAGACAGTTGGGGTTGTTCCGCCTGGAGAAGGAGAGGGCTGCAGGGAGACCTTAGAGCAGCTTCCAGTGCTGAAAGGGGCTGCAGGAAAACTGGGGAGGGGCTCTTGATCAGGGAGTGCAGGGACAGGACTTCTAGATCTTGGCGAAGGACTGAGATATTTGTAAGTATGGGGAAAGACTGCTCCTTGCTTTCCTTACCTGTGCTGCCGAAGGGAATGTCAGGAGGAGGGAGATGTTGGAAAGGTGACTTTTTAGATAACCTGCTCAGTGGCTGCTTCTACATTCCTTGTTGGCATCTGGTGAGAGCGTTTGCTGATAGTATGATAGATTTGGGGGTCCTATTTGGACTATTTCATGTAAAAACAAGCCACATTTAAATGTGTGCTTGGTGTCCTCAGTAGGGAGGAGTCGTGAGCTGGTGGCTCTACGGGAGAGCTTCGCTGCCCGTCTTCGTAGGAGTGGTTGTGTCTTCTGCAGCAGAGAAGTGTGCCAGGAGCAGAAGCACCACGACGGGTACAAAGGAGCAGGTTGATTGGCATGGCTATTTCTCTCCAAGGAGAACAAAACTTGTTTTATGTGCTTGAGAACCACACAAACATTAAAAAAAAGTTTTAATTTTAAAGACGAGTAATCTAGACTTAAAATAGTGTTAATTATTCTGAAAAAAAGATCCGTGTAAAACTCTGCTGTTCTTTTTTTTTCTAAAGTTAAATCAGCCAACTGTTTATTCACTGGATTGTGAGAAAGAGCCTTTAGCTTGGTTTTAATGATGTTTAATCATTCTTTCAAAAATACAAAGGAGGTACTAAGAGCTGTTCAGCTAAGCTTTAAAGAACTAATAGCTATAACTCAGATTCAAAAGTGATTTAGTTCCAGAGGTAAGTCCATAATCCTACCAGTCATGAGTTAATCTGTTGTCAGACTAAGACTAGAAGCAAATCTATTTAACTAAGAATAGTTAATTCACCTGAATGAGAGCAAGGATGAAGATCCGTTTCACAAGAGTTAGTTTATTTTGAGAAAACATAATATTTGTCACAGAGGCTGAAAACAGCAAAAGTTTTTCAAAAGCAGACACAAAAATTCTACTTTGAAATTCACATTGCTCTTTTTCTGGACTCTTCAGGGTGGTTCGGTAGCAGGACTGCCCAGCTTGGTGATTTGGATGCAGGGAAAATGTGTGTGTCTGTGAATAAGAAAGATAATTCTGTTTATTATAGAATTATAAGGTTTAGGGACAGCTTTTTGAGGCACAGGATTGTGACATCAAATTCACCTCTCCCCCCTTCCTTGTCCTGTTGTCGTTTCATCTCAAGACAAATTGCTGTACTGAACTCTAACCTCTTAGTAGGATAGTTTATTAAAATAGCAGATGCTACAGAATCGGGCCCGAGTTGATCTTTAGTCCTTAAAGAAGATTAACAACCTGATATTTTGCCAGTTGTGTTCCTGTTTCCTACCTCATTCTGTTACGCCGATGTGTTGCGGTGAGGACAAAGATGCTACTCCTGCGATAATGCCTGTAATTTATAGACAAGGATTTCAGCCAGAACAGTTCATAATATGCAAATTAGGAATAATTCCATCAGAAAGGGGGGGTAGAAATATATGTGTGAGCAAGTGAAATTGTTCCTTGGGTACCAGAAATTAGGGGCTCAGACTTTATGTGTCAGTGGCAGGTTAGACCTTTCCTAGATCTACCCTGAAAATACACAGTTTCGTTCATGCGACTTTGGGTCTCCTTTTGTGCAGGAGGGTTTCCTGTATGGATTTTTTTTTTTCCAAGCACAAACCAAGCCGATCAGTTGTCAGAGCAAGAGGACAGGTAAACCTCTGCAATTCTTTGTTGACAAGGAAACGGAGAAAACCTTGTTTGAGCTCCATGGTCCAAGTGAAGGCTGGGTCAGATCGTGTGCTTCTCCCAGACCTGAGGATGCGGAAGCTTGCTCCTGTACAGGGCTATGGGCATGTGTGCGTGCTGTATGATTAAACACTGCTGAGCACCTTGGGCTGTTGCCTGAGTGGTGTTGGTTGGACAAATAAAGAGCCAGAAGTCCTGGCTGCATTTGGATAAATCGGTCGCTGTGAATTACTCCATTTACCAGTTAGCCAGAACACATGGAATGTTTTCTGGCTGCTATTCTGTTTTGCTTGCATAAGGTTTTAAAAGACCTAAGGGTAGTTGATTGGCAAGTGAAAGGAAAGAAAAAAAATGGAGAAGTGTGTTGAAACCCTTCGTTATTTTCCTCTTATGATCCCTGTTCCTCAAACATATTGAAAGCACCTTTCCTGCTTGCTTACATCACAGCAAAATGGGACTGTGGAGCACTGTGCTGATATTTAATACCATTTGCCTCTTCGTTGTGGCTGTGAAGTTAATAAGGCACAGCCTGCTGGGGTTGTCTTGTTCTTTATTGCTGCAGTAGATGGCACTGACATGTTCGTTTGACTGATTGGTTTATGTGTTGTATCAGCTGTGATGTTGGTTTAGATTAGTTAATCGTCTGTCGAAGATTTTGCCAAGATGAATACGAAATAAAATGTGAGAGGAAGAACAGCAGAGGAGTACCCAGAACTTACCAAGTGCTCACTCTCTGGTTTAATCCGTCTTTGTGTCTGTCACAAAGAGATTCGGGAAGAGGCTGCTGCCGAGTACCAGGGCCGTTCCATTGATCTCCGCTGCAGCCGGCAGTTTGGCGTGTGGGAGCAGCACCAAGAACATTCCCCGATGTGGTGGAGCTGAAAAACTTCACCTCCTGCCTATGGCTTTGGCTTTGGTTTGGTTTGTTAAAACTGCATGTCTTTTGGTGTAAAAGTAATCCATTTTTGCAAATGATGGGGGAGTGGAGCAAGGTGCTGCAGATTGAAATGTAACCTGTTCTGACCTTGCTAATGCAGCTTTAAAGCCGTGTCTGATTTTGTTGATGTTGTTGTGACAGCATGTGGAAATTGCGTAGGATTTTCCCTATCCAAGGTTGAATGTGTAGGGTTTAATATTTTCAATATCTACTCACTGAACTACTGCTCTGAACCTCAGTTCAGAGTGTATTGTGGATGTGATGATTGGTGATAGATGTGGTATACACTGAGTGTGAAAAATACTGTTTAAAGAGTGTGATCCAAAGAAAAGGCTTTCTGCATTCTGAAAAATATAGCTTTTTGGCTGGATTGTAGCAGGCCGTGATTAAAAGGAATAACAAGATAGGGGAAAGCAGGGAATGGCTGCTTATCACCTCTATTCCTGCTTTGTTAGGCTGTGCTGAAATATAATGTGGCTCGTTTTATTTGACTTGTACCTTGTTAATTATTCTTAAACTGCGTTGTTCACTGTTGCAACTGACCTGGAATGCGTAAGCACGTACTCTGTCCGTGTGAGCAGGCTCACTAAACTTGGATACTTGCGAACTGGGCAGTGGTAGGAGTGAAAGGAAGCAAAAAGACATCAATTTTGGTGTGAATCGCAACAGTTTGGGATGTGGGGTGTAAAGAACTAGATTTTTCCAACAGTGAAAACTGGTGTTGACTTGGAGTCCGTGATTTTTGCATCCGTTAGAGCTCCCTTGCTGTCTGTACTGGCAGTCTTTTCAGGAGCGATGTCTGGGGGCAAACTGGTAGAAAAGTTTAAAAAAGCCTGTGGCACGTCTGTTTCTGATGGTGTCACAATTACAGAAATAGGATCTGTTGGGAATTCATGGATTCTATAAAGCTGGTTGCTTAACTCATAAAGTGGAATTATAACTTTATATTGGGCAGTTAGCGTCTAATTTCAGACTCTTCTAATGCAAAACATTATTTCGCGTTTGGTTCTGATAATTCAAATTGGATGTGTTTGCCATAGTTGCTTCAGGCTTCGACAGATGTAAGGGCTGGTGGGATTACGGCATCAACTCGTTCCCCTTCAAACCAGTTCAGGAGGACTAGAGGAAATACTGAGAATTGTTTTAATGTGAATGTTTTTAATGTGAATTGTTTGAAAGTGAGTGCCTTTTTTACACACCGTATCTGTATCGTGTTTCCCAGCTTATTAACACTTCAAAAAGCCGAGCCAGAAATAAAACCTCAGAAGCCAATGAAAAGAAAAGGGAAGGGGGGGATTTTATGTGTTGCAATAAATGAAGAAACATTAACTTCCAGAAGGCCGTGAGCTAAGCAGTGTATAGCATTTTAATAATGCTTTTCGCCAGCCAGGGCCATTGTTTAGGAACTTCCCACATTTTAAGGGCTCTGTAGAACGTGTATCTTTCTTTGTTTTTCAGTGACCCAAATGAATAAATAGTATTGGTTTTATTGCCCATTGAAAAGCTGTTCTTAAAGCTACGGTCAGAAGAGGAGAATTGAAGCTGCAGGGAGCTGGAAGCTTTACCTGAGGCTTTAGTTACTTGCTGTTATTCATCTTTTGCACTTAGATGAGAAACAGTGTTCAGGTTGATAAGAATATTCATATCGCATCTTTAAAATAGTTTAAAACCTTCCAAGTTGAAACTTGTGTGGCTGGGGAATTGGAATGGCAACGTAAATACCAGGATGGCGACTTTCTAAGGAGGGCTATACTCAAATGCTTCATGAACTGAAGAATTTCACCTCTTCTTTGCCTTTCCATGATTATTTTCAAGCCATAAACTGCCGGATCCCTTCCTAGCGAATAGTGAACTGTCTCTGTTTTAAGAGGATCTTCATCGGGAAGGAATGTAGAGACACATGCACACTTGCAACTATTTGTTGGCCTGTATAAAGTATGAATTATAGCTCTGGGAGGGCGCAAGCAGTGTGAAGTCTTTTGTTTCAGTCATAAATTTATTCTAACCAAGCAAAAGGCGCTTGGTGATTTTTTCTGACTTCCTAGAGTTTGCCAGCAAGCCTCTCTGGGAGATTCCAAAAAGGCAGAACAAGGTTATTTTATCTGTTCCAGGCATTTCCCCCAGTCCCTATTCCTAAAGCTGGTAACATTTGCCTCAAATCTGGGAAGGGGCTCTTGATCAGGGAATGCAGCTACAGGACAAGAGGAGGGCGATTTTCAGCTGAAAGAGGGGAGATTGAGATGAGATCTTGGGAAAAAATGTTTTCCTTTGAGAGTGGGGAGGCTGTGGTCCAGTGCCCAGAGCAGTGGTGGCTGCCCCATCCCTGGAGGGGTTCAAGGCCAGGTTGGAAGGGGCTTTGAGCAACTTGATCCAGTGGGAGGTGTCCCTGCCCATGGCAGGGGTGGAACTGGATGGGCTTTGAGGTCCCTTCTGACCCAAACCATTCCATGATTCTGTGACTATCTCATATTCCTTTCAGTTTTGATCAGTATACGTGGGTTTCACACTTCAGTTTATGTGAGCCTTTAGATTTAAGTGTGCCAGTCACATCTAAACCAGTCAAAACATTTAAAGTTTTTTCTAAAGTACTCAAAATTCCAGAGTTTTAACTGAAAGAGGGATTTTTGATCCTTACTCTTTCCCTAGGACTTCATGAACACTGAATTCAGCTTTAGCAGTTTGTCTGATCAGCTCTGTGGTTGGATTGTGAACAGATAGCACCTGTAAATGTGTGTTTGGGGTATGTATATATGTAGTATCTCTGCTACGTGTAGCTGCTTGGTATTTGGTAGGTTTTATGGCTGATGCATTATGATAGTGGCATCTTAACATCTCTGAAGGTTTGAGACGTTTCCATCTGTCAGATGATGTAAAACATGAATGAAATGCTTATCCTCTTTCAGTTACCTCCCTACAACTGTGCAGTCTGAGCTTCATAGGGAGTTTGACCAGTTTTTGGGGGTGAATTGGTGTCAGGGGCGGATAGGGGCCCCCTGAAGCCTTATTCTTTTCACTGTGGAGTATGAAATGTTTGAAGCTAATTGCACTCAACCCATCGCAGTGTCTGTGCTCTGCGTTGTACTCTTAAAATCCACCAGCTTTAGCTTCCCAAGATGCTTCAGAGAACCGAGTCCTGCAGAAGTCGTGTTTAGTCCCACTGAGGATGCCAGTGCAGGAAACAGGATTTTTTTTAATCCTCATGCTTTTGAGTGCTTTGAGTTTTTTGGGTTTGTGTTGTTTTATTCTTTTTCTTTGCAATGACTGAATATTCCTTTGAAAACTGATTCCTGAGATTGCAGGTTTGAGCCTAGAGCAAATTTTTACAGCACAGTGTGTGCTCTCAGAAACAGTTTAACATTGACATAGTTATAATTAACTTAAAGGAGTTAATAAAACAGAACTTGCTGTGAAACTTGGCAGGAAAGTCACATTTCCATCAAGCTCCCTTGTGATTATGGCTTGGGAATTGGAACAGTGTGGTGGAGCCAGTTGGGTCCTCCAGCGCCTCTACCCAGCAATGGAAACCAGCTGAAGTCCTGAGCATGGCATGGCTCCTGTAGGACACCGGCTGCCTTCCAAGGTGGATGTTTCAGGATTTGGGCAACTTTGGATTCAGGTACAGGGTTTCTGTCTTTCAAGGCTCCGGCTGGGTGAGGAGGTTGGTGCTCAAGGTGTGCACTGGCCAGGAGGGAGGTGGGATCAGCGACTTCTGCTATCACAGCTCAAGACTTACGTGTTTGTCTGTCTTCTAAATTCTGGTTTATTCATGTATTTGGAGTAGCTATTTAATTAATTGCTTTGCTTGCCTTTTCAAAGAAACACTAAACCTGGAATCATCTGTAACTCTTCCTCCTGTATTTTCCTTTTTCCTTTGTCAGCTGTGTTAATTGCCTGTAACTAACTTGATAGTGTGTCATCCAGGATAGAGGGAATCCAGCAATTGCAGCATATAAAGCTGACAGTTTTCAAGAAAATATGCTTTCAGAATAATTGAAAAAATCTCAGGCTATTGTCACTCTTTGGAGATGCAAATTGAAAGTCTAAAACCAGCAGGGTTCAAACTAGAGGAGTGAAGGGAGAAACCCATTCCTGCCTGGGCAAGCTGATGGGAAGAAATGTTTTTCAGGTGTCCCTGCCTGAGTGTGCTCAGCTTTGAGGTCCCTTCCAACATAGACCATTATATATGATTCTGTTGCTCTCTAGAGAAAGAATCAAAAAGAGCTTCTTTCACATTTTCCTGGATGTTTTGCTTGCTGTAGTTGAGTGAGTAGTTCTGGACTGTGCGGTCACTTTGTAAGGACAGAAGATCCCCGCTCAGATGATGCAGTGGTGACATCCATTCATTCGTGCAGCTACTCCTTTTTGTCTAATGGAATATCAATTTCACAAGTTTTTCTGTTTGAGAAAGTGTCATTGCTTTGGGAAGCCAATACAGGATTTTGCCGTGAGGCTGTACATGGACGGCTTTCACTAGCAGAGGAACGTGAATGTCTGGAGCAGGAAATCTTTTTCACTGTCTTCCATGCAGCTCCGATTACATGATTACAGTAGATATCTGGTTGAATAATTAGTTCCTCACAAATAGGTAGGTTAAAATAATTGGAGGAATAACATTTGTGAGTATTTGTATGCCATTTTTAGATATATAGTCTCTCTGATATCTCCTTAGTTGCACTTTTGAGTATTTGCAGCATGCTAGATGTTCTGCTCTGGAGTTGCAGATAAAAAATTGTTTATTCCGTAAGAGAGCGGAAGGTGCTTGGGTTTTCACACCTAAGACTTTTAAACCTGTTTGATCTAATGCAATGTATTTGTATAGGATCTGTTTTGACAGAAACCAAGAATATCTAAGGACGTTTTTTTCCTACAGTGTTTTAAGACAAAATGAGGTTAAAAAAAAAAAGGCAAATATGCTTTATTTCAAGCAGTTCCAGTTCCCAGTGGCCTGGTGAAATGCTGCTGTGTTTTACTTCTGCCAGTCCCAGGAGAGGGATGAAGGAATGAAAGGGTCATTTGGTCTGAGCTTCCCACCTGTCCTTAAAGGCAATTTCCAGGCTGCAGCTAAAAGAGTTTGTGTCGGTACTTTGGACTCTTATTCGTTCTGGAATCACTGGGTAAATGAAAGCTGCATCTCATTACCGAGGCTAAAAATCCAACACCTTTCCTGATCCCTTAGCTTTTCTTTTTGCTTGGTGCATGTTTGTTTAGGAAAAGAAAGTAGCTGGTGGCAACAGATCCATACAGATGTCTTTAATCAGTTTCCAAATGTGTAACAATGGCACAAAGCAATATAATAAAGTCATGTGTTTGATTTTAACGCTCTTTTAGGGTCAAGAGACAAATTGTTTCTGCTGCGTTTAGTTCTTGGAGCTGTTATATGATCTTGCCATAAGTTTTTCCAGAATGCAAGAAAAGAAAGTAGAGTTTTATTCAGTATTTAAATACTATTAGTGATTTGCAAGGTGAGAATTGTTGAAATGGGCTCTAGGACATTACTGGCAAACCAGAAAGAACTGGCTAAGTGACTGCCCTTATTTTCCTTTTTTTTTCCCTATTATTTTACTTAAGTTTTAACTCACTTTTAGTTGTTTTGCAATGCAGCTCCACACTGCTTCTGGTACCTCTTCTCCCCACAGACCAATTAAGTTGTTCCTCCTGCCCTCTTTTCCTTCCCTCTCCTCTTACCTGCAACAGAAAGGATCTAAGTGGGTAGGAAAGGACAAATATATAGATATTTCTTAAAATGAGATGTCTTATCTCTCTCCACAGTACCTCGAAAGGAGGTTGTAGCGAGGTGGATGCTGGGCTCTTCGCCCAGTAACAAGTGATAGGACAAAAGGAAATAGCCTCAGGTTGCACCAGGGGAGGTTTAGATTGGATATTAGGAACAATTTCTTTACGGACAGAGTGGTTAAGCACTGGCAGAGGCTGTCCAGGGCAGTGAGGGAGTCTCCATCCCTGGAGGGGTTCAAAAAGCTTGAGGCCGTGGTACTTTGTGACGTGGTTTAGCAGGCACGGTGGGGCTGGGCTGATGGTTGGACTGGATGAGCTTAGAGGGCTTTTCCAGCCTTAATGATTCCATGATTCTCCCTTGATGGAAAAAAATTGTAAACCCAAGAAATAAACCCGATGTACAGTAATAGCAGGGAGAAGAGTTCTGTTTGTTTCCATGTCCTTAAAACATGAGGTGTTAATTCTCCATCATTAAACTCTTGTTGCTTATGGCTTGTCCTAGGCTGTCACCTCAACCGCATAACTTGGTGTTCAGTCGTTGCAATATCTTAAACGGCTCCAGCCCTGTAATCATCACAAGGTTGTTTTTTCTCCCCCTTGTGCAACTGTTTACAGGTTCTGACTCATCTTTGTGTTTCCCTTTAATCACAGCTTTGTAGTTCCTCCTGTTGGTCTATTCTTTTTATTCTCACTGGTAGGTTGTGGCGAGCGATTTGTTTACCTATGTAAAAAAGGAACAGATTTTGTTCTTAGTCATGTGCGTGTCTTTCGGTGACTTATTTAGCAGTCTGCCTGCGTGTGGGATGGCGAAGCTGAGCCTGCAGACGCTCCAGCTGCCTGGAGCACATGTACTGCACTACGCGAGAGAGCGAGGTTTAATTCGGTTTTCATGGAAGGGAACAAAACTGTGAGTCAGTAGGAGGCATCTTGAACCTGAAGAAGAAATCCTTGAGCCGGTGTGTGGCACCTGGCGCGGCAGCCAGCGAGTGGAACGTGAGCCCATTGTCGTGAGCGGTGCGGATGCTCTGCCTTGACAGCTCTGATGTGAGGACCACACTGGTGCCAAGAAGGAGGTCTTATTTGAGTGGGTTGGAAATCCTTTACATGCTTTGGGTTAAATAAATGCCATTTATTTCTAATTTGCAGAGCACCCGAATGTATATGGTATTGGGACTTGAATTTGCAAGGGTAGGTACCTAAAGAGAATCAGGTGGGGATATCACTTGGAGTATCAAAGATACTTTTGTGCTGAGAATTACTGAATCAAGGTGTAACAAAGCAGCTTTGTTAACTGACCGACGCTGTTAAATTCGCTTTCCTCTTTCAAACAGGAAATCTTGCTGGCCCACACAGGAAAAGCAGTTGACAAAAGGCTTGTAATTTATATACTGACAGCCTGCTTCATTGTTAAACATGATTCTTTAATGCACTGTATCTGGTGTGATTGATGTCCTTGTAGCCTGTTACCCAGCTGAAACTCACAGCGTATCAGCATCGTTTTTCCTTGGAAATTGAGAATAAATTCAGTGCTCTTTGAAAATCTTTGTGTCCTGAGACCTCACAGAGCTGGTGAGCGGATGCGCTCGGCCCCTGTTTAATCCTTCTCTAGCAAATTGTATTTGCAAGGCCTATTTTTTTGTGGCACGGTACAAATCTCGGATATGCTGGTGGGACTCAAGGGTTAAATTCCCAACGCTGTCGCATATGGCAGTGAGCAGAATCACAGATGTTGATGATACAACATAATTAGTATTCTTTTATGTAAATGAAGGCTGTCAATGTTACCATAGTGTCTATACTCTTTCACGCTGGAATCTCTGCCACTCAGTCTCACCAAGGCTAGACAGGATTATTCCATAATTTTCTGTCAAGCAGAAAAATAAAGAAGAAAGAAGGGGGTGAAAAGGTCAGGGAGAAAGGTGGGAAAGGATGTTTCCAACTTGGAATGAGGAGACCTAATCAGTCCTTTGTTTAGTGTAGGATTTCCAAAAGTCCCTTTCCAGGTCCAGGGATTTGTGAGTGAATGAACGCAGCCCAAAGGAGAGGTGGAGCAGATTTTTTAACTGCTTTAAATAAACAACCTAAGTGGTTATTCAGACACTTCTGAATCACTTGGTGGAGGTGAATTCTGAAGCCGCCACTTGTGCTTTAATCTAAAGTCAGGAAGAGTTAAAGAACAGAGAAGCTTTGATTTTTTTCCTTTGACAGAATCTGTCTTTAGCAGCAGTGTCCCTGGAAAAAGATAGGAATTGAGGTAAATCTGCTTAATTTGGGGACCAGTAAAAATATGTTTCCTTAGCCTGATCAGATGGGTTTCTGCATACCAGTCGAAGCAACTGTTCAATACCTGTCTTATAGCTTTGGGAAACTGTGCCGTGGCCTTCGTTGTGTTAAACTTTGCCCCTTGTAAAATGCATTTTTTAACTAAGTATTCTGTATGCCAGACCCAACCCTCTCTGTGACGTCAGTAACCACTTTGTGCAGGTCATTGCTGTCCCTCCTAGTGCTGCTTTGTACAACACTGAAGTGCTGTAGTTGTGGATGCGTAAGCAAGTTAAATTAGTCTTTCTTGGACTATAATAACAGATATGTTATTACAGTCTTTCCTGCCTTTGGCACAACGCAGGGGTTTCCTATTTTTCTTTCCTCTCTAGTTCTTATTTTGGTCCCCTTCACACTTGACAACTATTCATTACTTCATTTTTATTGTTTGAAAAATCATCTAGGAATGAAATATAATTCAGGACAGATTTTTTTTTCCCTTATTCCCCATCTCCTCCCGCCTTCTTTCACCGAGTTATCGAAGCAGCCAAAACTGAATTGATTGCAGGAGGTGCACGGTCTTCCTCAGTTATTTTTTCACTCAGATTTTTTTTTCTCTGCCATATGTTGGGTCATCCACTACAAAAGACTTACGAGGAAGATGCTGCACACAATCAACAGATTTATAGAAGAGGAGGCTCTGGGGAGACCCTAGAGCAGCTTCCAGTACTGAAAGGGGCTCCAGGAAAGCTGGGGAGGGGCTCTGGATCAGGGAGTGCATGGAGAGGACATGGGGAATGGTTTTCAGATGAAAGAGGGGAGATTGAGGTGAGATTTTAGGAAGAAATGCTTTCCTGTGAGGGTGGGGAAGCCCTGCCCAGGTTGCTCAGAGAAGGAGGTTGCCCCTCCCTGGAGGTGTTCAAGGCCAGGTTGGATGGGGCTTGGAGCCCCTGATCCAGTGGGAGGTGTCCCTGCCCATGGCAGGGGGTGGGACTGGATGGGCTTTCAGGTCCCTTCCAACCCAAACCATTCTATGATTCTGTGATTGAAGTATCTGGGTTCCTACGTGCATTCATGCTTTGACTTCCAGCTAATTCTGTTCTCTGTAATAAATGTGTTCTCTGCTGTAGCTCTTGCACTGAGGAGATTAATCGTGCTCACAAGCAGCCCTGCCAGCATTCGTAGTTTGTTTATGTGCATCACAAGAATATTCTCTTTCTAGGGCTTTGAAGCTGTGCTGGCTTACAATTAAGACTTACGTAGTAATTAAATTCTCGAAGAACCGCTAAGACTCCTGGCTGAAATGGGGATGTTCCACGCCTGGGATGCTGCGTCGCGGAGGAGAGGATGTTTAAACATGACCCCGTGAGTAGTGCGTGTGAGTGAGTGAGTCTGGGCTCTGTTTCTACGCCACAGTCTCTTTCATTTGGATCAGAGCGTTGGAGGGACTGTACAGAAGAAACCACAGCACTGGTGTTTAGTTGTGCTCTTTGTAGAGCTGAGTATCTTATAAAACACATGGATGAAGGATGTGGAAAGAAACCTTTTTGCACCTTCCAGTTCTAGTGTCCCTGCTTTGATTTTCCTTCATTTACGGTATGGTAATTTAGTAAATCAGTTGCTTTTCCTGTTTGTGTGCTCACACACACACACACACACACACACACACACACATGTTCCTTTAGTTTACCATAACGTGGTGTTATGCATTATTTTTTTCCCCTGGTGATTATTCTTTTTTAAACCCTGAAACATTTGGGAGGCTGAGGGAAATCAGGGAATTTGAGGCTAGAATGCAAAGCCTGACTTGCAAATGCTCTGGTTATGGCAATTATCTCATATTTTTGTGGCTTCTGCGAGAAGTTGGTAACCTCAGTCGAGTTCCTTATGACATGCATTCCAATTCCAAATTCATTTTGCATGTATCAATTTCAAGAGGGCAGCTAAAGATCAAATGTGTGTGTGGACTGAATTAATCTTTTTCTCCTTGGAAGCGAGCCATTCCGGTTGGGTAAGGCATGCTGGCAGCTGTCTGCACCCTCCTTAGTAGACAGACAGTTTTATTCTGTAGACCTTGTCAATCCAATATCTTTCTCTGGTACTAAAAACCACTTTTAAAAAACACTGCGTGCAGAAATAATGTAGTCGGGTGAAGGAAACTGCAGTTGGGATTGGCAAGATGCGATATGAGTGTTTTTATTGGTCTTTCTAGTTGGTAAAAAGAGATCATTTTAAATGTCTATAGTGGCTCTAAGATCCTCTTCTTTCTTTTTCTGCCCTCTAAGGTCAAAGCAGCGAAGACTTCTGTAAGAGATGGATAGATGCAAACATGTTGGGCGGCTACGACTCGCCCAGGACCACTCTATCCTGAATCCCCAGAAGTGGCATTGCGTGGACTGCCAGACAACTGAATCTATCTGGGCTTGTCTAAAGTGCTCCCACGTCGCCTGCGGGAGGTACATCGAGGAGCATGCACTTAAACACTTTGAAGAAACCAGGCACCCGTTGGCAATGGAAGTTAATGATCTGTACGTCTTTTGTTACCTTTGTGAAGATTATGTCTTGAATGATAACCCAGAGGGTGATTTGAAATTGCTGAGAAGTTCTCTGTCAGCAATTAGAAGTCAAAAACATGATCCGTCAACAAGAAGTGGGAGGACATTGCGATCAATGGCTTTGGGAGAGGACGTGTGCAGCCATCAAAAGAGCCCTCAGGGACAATCTCAGATGCTTACAGCTCTCTGGCACAGGCGCCAATCCTTGCTTGCGAAGGCACTGCGGACGTGGTTTGGTAAGAGCTCTAGAGGCCAGCTAAAATTAAAAGAAAAGAAACAAATGGAGGAGTTGGAGAAAAAGAAGGAGGCAGCTAGACAGCGGCGGCAGGAGATGAAGAGGCAACTCCTGGAGGAGCTGGCAAACACTCCTCCGAGGAAGAGCGCGAGGCTGTTGTCTCACGTGCACAGGGAGAACTTGATCCCAAGGAAATTCAGGGAGGTAGCGACCGCTTCCCCTACCTCAAGGCAGATGCAGAGCAGCAGATTCAAACAGTTTTATTCCATCCGGCGTAAGCCTCTGATGACTCCTGGGGTAACGGGTCTAAGGAACCTGGGAAACACATGTTATATGAATTCTATTCTGCAAGTGCTAAGTCACCTCCAGAAATTTAGAGAATGTTTTTTGACACTTGATCTCTGTGAAACAGAAGAACTCTTAGCCAAAACTGTGAATGGGAAGTCTAGGATGCCTGGCAAATTGGCAAATGGGTCTGCTGCTAATGAGTCAGGGAAGACTGACAAAGTGGGATCATATGGCACACAAAGCTTGCCAGCTGGCTTAAATAGTGGCTCCTCGATAAGCAGGAGTTTAGAACTCATACAGCCCAAGGAACCGAGTTCAAAGCACATCTCCCTCTGCCATGAATTGCACACCCTCTTCAGAGTGATGTGGTCTGGCAAGTGGGCGCTCGTGTCGCCCTTTGCCATGCTGCACTCTGTGTGGAGCCTGATCCCAGCGTTTCGAGGTTACGATCAGCAGGACGCTCAGGAATTTCTCTGCGAGTTGTTGGATAAAGTACAGCAGGAGCTAGAGTCGGAAGGAACGAAGCACAGGATCCTCATCCCTTTCTCACAGAGGAAGCTCACCAAGCAGGTCCTGAAGGTGGTGAACACCATTTTTCATGGGCAGTTGCTTAGTCAGGTATGCGCAGAAATCAATTGGAGCCATTCGTACAAGGGAGCAAAGGTTCTGTTTCTTGAGGAGCCACCAGATACACAAGAGGAATTGCTTAGGAGTGTCTACTGAGAAAGAAATCTGTTGGGTTGCTGTGCAGGTTGTCAGTGCTTTCGATACTTGTCATGTGTGTTGTAAATTCAGTTGACTTTTGTCACTTCAGAATGAAATCTGCACAAGTACAGAAGTTCTGAGCCCTTGGTTTTAAGAACTTACTTTGTTTTTAAAGTGTCTTTGTAATTTGTTTTGTCTCTGCTGGTTTTTTTTTCCGTGGCTCTAAAGAATATGATGAAGGACAGAGAGGGCAGAATAAGCTGTCTTGTGACAATGGCTTTTTTGCAGGCATTTGAAATTCATCTTGTGGTACCTTTCATGTGTGTCTGTAGGAGCTGGAAGTGCTTATCGTGGTGCTCAGTCTTTGTGCCATTCCCTTGTCTGGAGTGTGTTGCTCCCCACAAGGCAGACCCTGAGAGCCCAGTGCATTTTGAAAGTTCACAACTACATTTGTTTTCCAGGAGAAATGAAATGTGTGCATCACTTGACACTCGAGGGTTTGCAGGATCAGACCACAAGGTGTATTTTGTGTGTGTGCTCTCGTTACTATTTATATCGTCCTTCTCAGTGCCAGTTCCACTAAGCTTACCACTTGTAAGAACTGACATGCATGTTAAAGATTAAAAGGTGTATTTTTTCAAGTTAAAGCTTTTGACTTTTCAGGGAAAAGTTGCTTGAAGTTTGGTTCATTTGAATTACCTCTGCGGTGCGTGAACTTGTGGGCTTAACTAAGTGTTCTGTGTTGAGTTGTGTCTCTGGGCTCTGACTGATGGTGTGTTGTGGCTCGGGGCAATGTTCTAGATTCAGTGCTGGGGCTGTTAACAGCGTGAGGATGTTCACAGATCCTGGGGCCTACATGAAAGCTGAGAAGGGGCTTTTGGTCAGGGAGTGCAGGTACAGGATGAGGGGGAATGGTTTCCAGCTGAAAGAGGGGGAGATTGAGGTGAGATCTTAGGAAGAAATGTTTTCTTGTGACGGTGGAGAGGCCCTGGCCCAGGTTGCCCAGAGCAGTGGTGACTGCCCCATCCCCGGAGGGGTTCAAGGCCAGGTTGGATGGGGCTTGGAGCCCCTGATCCAGTGGGAGGTGTCCCTGCCCGTGGCAGGGTTGGGACTGGATGGGCTTTGAGGGCCCTTCCAACTCAAACCATTCTATGATTCTATGGTTCTGTGATCAGTGCCATCTGTCTGTTACTCTGATGCACTATAAATAAACTTGCCAAGCTATTTATTCCACTTATATAACTCTGGTGTACATGTACTGTATTTCAAACCCCTCTACGCACAGAATTCCTTCCTTACCTGCTTAGCTACGAATCCATCTTGAAGTTACTGGTGACTTCAGTGGATGAAGCTACCAGACTGCTAAGTTGGAAGCTGATTTTTGGTAGGTGGTTCTTAAGATTAACAGAGTCTGACCAGACCTTTCTGCTTCTGTTACCTCCTCATGTTGTCACTTTCTGCTTCTGAGTTTAATTGAAAACTTTCTGCTGTTCTTATTCATAATACTCTGGGATAACATAAGGAAACAAATCCACCTGAAATTTGTCTTTTCATTGATAATTTTTATACAGTGAGCATATGAAACATTGAAGGAATTAAACACTTTGAAATAGAGAAGGAAAGCAGAGAAACCATGCAAGGAAGATGATGTGCCAACATATACTTATTGTAGTAGAAAACAGGTCCAAGGTGCTGCTACCCAGCTGTGAGTTGGTATGATACCTGTAATGAGTTTATTTGAGGAAGCGACTCCCATAAAGGTGAATATTGTCTCAATTTTTTATGGGAATTGAGAGAGTCATTTAAATTATGTGCTCGAGATAAGACAGCTTTCAGACTGGAAATAAGCAGCGTTTCTCTTGACTTGGAAATTGTCTTTCTGCCTGTGGAACTGCACTGCCTTTAGACATAACCTGGCTGTTTGGATGTGAATGTAAATGCCTGTAGGTGTACAAACTCATAACTTCATTTGTGTATACACATTTCCTTCCCAGGTAACCTGCATAACATGCAACTACAAATCCAACACCGTTGAGCCCTTCTGGGATCTTTCCCTGGAATTCCCCGAGCGCTATCACTCTATCGAGAAAGGGATTGTCCCTGTTAACCAGACAGAGTGCATGCTGACAGAGATGTTAGCCAAATTCACTGAGACCGAAGCTCTGGAAGGGAGGATATATGCATGCGACCAGTGCAACAGTAAGTCAGATCCTGCTGCTGTCTTTGCCACCAGAAATACCATCTACTTTTCTGAGTGAGGTTTCAGATGCATATTTTGTGTGTCTGAAAACATGTATTGTGGCCTCTATGCATAGGAAAACTGTGTTGTTCTTTACTGCTCGTGCTGTTTTGTTTCCTCCTGTCAGTAGCTTCTGCTCCTTTGGGCACCAGTTTGGATCTGATGTGACTTTTCTCTCGTTTCTGCCACTCAGCACCGCAGTTTGGTAAGGGTTTAATACAACCCTGTTCAGAACTGCTCTTGCTGCTTGTGTTGGAGTAGAAGGCAACTTGAGGAATTTTTGAGGGGAGAAAGTGCTTGGATTAGAGATAAAAGAAGGATCATATCTCCTATGTTTTGTTCATCCCTGCATGGCAAGAAAGCTTTGTAACAAGTGATCTACGTGAGGTCTGTTACAAAAAAACCTGAGACTGTGCCTGTAACACCTTCTATTGAACAAAGTAAGAAAATCAGCTACGATCACCTTCACATTCCCTTCTGAGCTGACACATGGCTGCATATCATGCTGCCAGTGCCAATGCTGTTCCGCAGATCAGTTTCTGAAAGGCTAGTGAGGATTTCTGTGGGTTTTGCTTTCCCATTTTCCACCAACGGAAAAAATGGGCTCCTTTGAGCACTGACTGGATCTTTGGTAAGAACACAGCGGTGTTGTTATGAGCTAAAAACTGCTTTGCAGACAAAGCACTGTGCGCTGGTACAGTGTCTTGATGTGAACTCACTGTTTACTTTTACCCATCGGCATTTTCCAACCAAGGGTAAGGAAACGTCTCTATTTGAACACACATCCACTTGCTGACCGCAGCAATCGGGCTGAGCCTTGTCACACTGTGCCAGGTCAGAACATCTTCTATAACCATCTCTCTGTCTCTCCCCTCCCACTCTTAGATCCCAAGCTATAGGGTTAGTCTCGGGTTTTTGTGTGTTAGACCTCGTATGGTGCTTGTTCTTGATTGAATCCTTCAGCTAGAAATTACAAACGCAGAGTTCTCAAGGTCTGCTGCTGGGTTAGAGTTTCAATCTCTCTGTAGGCATTTTGTCAAGAAGCAATGAACTGACATTATTCTGGGAGTCTCAGGTTAATGTATGACCTGTTACATGAATGCCCAGGTTTTGCTGCGCTCAGCTAGAAGATGACTTCTGCTTTCCTGTAGTAAGGTCGTTATATGCCTGAAAATAATTTTAGCTTCGTGCTTCATGCAGCTCAGATACTCTGATAAGCTGGATTTGAAATCTCATGCAGGTATTTGTGTCAAATGTTCATTCCCTTGGGAGGAAAATGCCAATAATTTGACTTCCATTGCAACTAAATGTCTGAAGTAACAAGTATTTGTAGAGATCTGTTACCAAACATCCTCACAAAGCATTGAGAGGTAATCCTTGACTAGATTTTCTTGAAACAAAGCCAAATATAATTTGGATAGATTCTGGTTCACAGAAGATGTTCACAAAGTGTCGACACGGATGAGTGCAGCTTCATCTTAACTCCATTTTCTTTGATTCTTTATGAAAGCCTGAATTTTAACAGTTACTTCCAAGTTAAATGGCTAAGGAAATGAACCAGCTGAAAAAAAGTCAGGGCAAGGACTGTGTCTGGGTGCCAGAACTATTGGGGGCAGTGCCTGTCAGCCGTGCTGGAGGAGGAGCAGCCCATCTGTTCCAAACTGATGCAGTGAGGTGCAGAAATATAATTAACAGGTACATTTCTTATTGGAAGCCCTGAAAGCCACCTGCCTTCCTCCTGGTGTAGTCATATGTTCAGTGTCTTGGGAAGAGTAATGGCTGCGAACAGAAACCTTTTTTCCTTTTCTCCAGTTTCGTTTTGGCAGTTGTTTCACATTTTCGGGCAGGCAGAAATCCTGCCAGATTTGGAACCTTGCTGAAAGTGTTTTCTCCTAACTTGTATTAATGTTCTTGAGCTGGTGAATCTCGCTACTACAAACTTTGAAGTAGTGCTGTAATAAGTAGTATTTTAACAGAATATGGTGTCAAATAGTATTATTTATACGCTAGTAATGCACCTCTTGAAACTGCTACAGTCTGAGATACCTTTGGCCATAACTCTTAATATTTCTGACATTTCTCAGAGTAAAATATCAGCAGGAGCAGCTTGAGGGTGATAACTGATTGTGTGATGATGAGCGTCACAGAAGTGCAAAAGCTTGAGTATTTTTCAACGTGTGAGCTTTGATCCTGGAGAAGTTCCTGCTCTGCAGGAGAATTAATAAACATTTACTTGCACGTCCATCCTAAGTGCATAGAAGCTTGACTGCTGCTGCTGGAAGAAAGTTCAGCATGTGCTCTTTTCCCCTTCTGAAAATTAATTGCACCTTAACTATCTTTGCCTTGATTTGGGGTTTTGGTTTTTTTTTTTGGTAGGCAAACGGCGGAAGTCTTCTCCTAAACCTCTAGTTCTGAGTGAAGCTAAAAAGCAGTTAATGATCTACAGACTACCTCAGGTCCTCCGGCTGCACCTTAAACGATTCAGGTGAGTGGGGCGCACTGCCTGCTGTCTGGCAAGTGACTTCCCTTTGTCTGCTTGGAAAGAATCGATTAGTGCGGGCCCATAACCTCTCCCTTTCTGGTAAATGCTGGTGTGTTAGCATTTTACCCAAACTAGCTATGATGCCCTGTCAGACCACTGCTGTCTGTAGCATGTTTTCTACTCAGAACACAATGCAATGTTTTGTAAATACTAATACTTATTTCTTTGAGTCGGAACAGTATTTGACCGAGTTTGCAGACAGCTCAAAGCAGTGGCTGTGAAATGAATGAACTGATTCCAGTGAGGCCCTGGCCCAGGTTGCCCAGAGCAGTGGTGGCTGCCCCATCCCTGGAGGGGTTCCAGGCCAGGTTGGATGGGACTTGGAGCCCCTGATCCAGTGGGAGGTGTCCCTGCCCGTGGCAGGGGGTGGGACTGGGTGGGCTTTGAGTTCCCTTCCAACCCAAACCGTTCCATGCTTCTATGATAAGGTGATTGATCTGTTGAAACTGGAAGCCTCTGTTAGTTAAATGCCAGTATTGTGTATTTATGGGTTGAATGAAACATAGCAGACCAAGTTCAAAATGTTATGAAAAGTTTCTAAAATGGTTAGCACAGCCAGATGAGGTGTCTGGGGTTGTGTTTATATAGCTAAGTGTTTTAAATGCTGTTTGGCTGTCACAGTAGGTATTTGACCGTTGCAAATCTCAAGAATACCCTAACAAATAACAAATGGGCATAGAGGAACAAATCAGCAGTAAGCAAAAGATGGCTGTAGTAAGTGTTTGGGTGAAAAAAGAAGAAAAAAACACTATGATACCTACTTGACTCCAGCACACAAAGCTCTTCAGAGTTGTTTGGCAGCGGCCACTGCTGTGTGCATCTTCCCACAGCCCTGTACCGCTGTCGAGATGCAGAATCCTGAGTCTTTGATTCATGCCCTTGTGTTTGCAGGTGGTCTGAACGTAATCACCGTGAGAAGATTGGGGTCCATGTCCTCTTTGACCAGGTATTAAACATGGAACCTTACTGCTGCAGGGACTCTCTCTCCTCTCTTGACAAAGAGACCTTTGTCTATGACCTCTCCGCTGTGGTGATGCATCACGGGAAAGGGTTTGGCTCAGGACACTACACAGCATATTGCTACAACACAGAGGGAGGTGCGTGTGCCTTGTTACGGGGGAAACAACTCCCAGAAACTCATGTTTTCTTCCACAGACGTAGTGCGTTGTAAAGCTTTGAGATCAAAAGTTGTTTGAAATCAAGTTCCCTTACGTTCGATAGTTTGTTTCCCAGAATGTATTGCTAGTAGCATGTTTTCTTTTTTCTTGTTATTGCATAAAGCCCCAGATTGCTGCTCTTTGCTTTGCGGCCCTTTGGGATGCCTTTTATTGCTTGCTGTTACCAGCATGAATGCCTCATTTTCCCATGCGATGTAACTCTGTGGAGCTGCTCCAGCTGGGTGTCTTTTCTCAGTATCCTTGGAATGATGAGATAAACAGAAAGTGTTTTGAAATCGGACAGGAACTCTTCATGAATAACATCCGTAGAGGTTTTGTGAATTTCCAGCAGTCTCTTTCTGCAGCTGAATGAGTATTGACTCTGCCTTCTGACTTGTGGAGAAAGAGGGACAAATTTGCTGTCTCCGGGGAATTCTTATTTCCCTAATTGAGTCTTTGGGCTATGACATACAGTTGGTTAAGTTATAATTTGGTTTTTCTAAACTCTCTTAACAGCAGAGAAATGATCAAAATGTTTTCTAGATTAGAAACACTTTTCCAAAGCCTGTGGGGGAAAAGGCAGAGATGCCTTTTCTCTTCCATAGCCCTTTTTCTCTGTGGATGTTTCCTATGAACAGTTCCAAAATGCATTTGGAAGGAGTTCTGCCTCCCTTACTAATGTCCTCGTTCTCACTTTCATTCCTAGGTTTTTGGGTCCACTGCAATGACTCCAAACTGAATGTATGTAGCGTGGAGGAGGTGTGCAAAACCCAGGCCTACATTCTTTTTTACACTCAAAGAACAGTGCAGGACAAAGCAAGAATCTCAGAAAAACAACTCCAAGCTCAGGTGCCATCCAAAAATAGCGATAAGGACAGAAGATTGACATTCCCATGATGGGGAGCTCTGCAACTCAGTCAACAGTCTCCGTTGTTTTCAGAACCATTGGTGTTCACATCTTTCCTCTTTGTAGGAAAAAAGGCTCACTGCAGGAAGGGGATCAGATCCTGATGTTTGCTGCCCAGGGTCTGGAAAAGCCTATCGAGCTGTACAATTCTGACACGTAAGATTGTAGTCAGTTTTGGTTTTGAAGCATCTTGGTGTTAAAATATGCTCACAAAAGGAAATGAGAAAGTTCGATGCTGTGTATCATTCATCTCATATCAAAAGGAATTGTGTAAGGCACGTAACAAATGAGCACAACCAGGAAATAGAAGCGTTCAGGTGGCTTTAAAAGCCATCAGTCCCTAGTCATGCTGATAAAACTCCAGCAGGAACAGGTATAGTACTCTTCTCTTTAACTGCCATTCAGTTTTCCAGGGCTTGAATCACCCAGGTATTTATGAACGGTTGTGGGACAGATGGAGTTGACTGCCCTAGGGGCCATTCTTGCTGGAGAAATGTTTAATATTCTCCTACTAGAGAAAATAATCCCCCAGGCCTCAGCTCTCTCGGTGGTACCACTTTTATTCCCATCAGTTGAGGGCTGACTCGTGGTTGGCAATCATCAGCAACTCTTTTTCTCAGTGTTACCAGGGCTGCGTGCACGCTTGATGGTTTATTCTTTGGGCTGAACTGAATTGGCAGCTAAATTCACTGGGAGTGTGATTTTTAAAACAGTTCCGCTCTGGAGAAAGTGCTTATAAAAACAAAACCAAACCCTTGTAACAAAACAGGAATGTACCTGTGTGTCAAATCTGTTTACGGTGGCAGAAAAAAAAAAAGCCTGTGCTACAGGCTTCTGCCAGCATTACTTTGTGGACCGGGTTTATAAACAAATCTGAGCCCTGGCTTGCATAGCCGTGACAGAAGTGTGGTGTGGAGGCATCTTATACTAGCAAACGAGTGCTGTTTTACAAGTGTGGCTTGTTTTCCTCAGGGGAACTGGATGGTGGTAACACTGCGACGGTGGGAGATAGAGCTGGCTTCTGTTACTGCTTCTGGAACAGAAATACTCCTGAATTGTGGTTGTCACACGAGGCCCAGACTAACTGAAGACGGGGGTTGCACCAGTGTAGCGTGCAGAATTCAGCCTGGGAAGCCTTTATTTTTGCTGGGACATAAAGGGAAGGAATGTAGTTAAATCCACTACGAAAATGTCTGTATCTGTAATCATCTTGTTTAGAATTCTGTGAGAAACACAGGGCCTTAGTCGACTATTTTATAGTCAGTCCTCAGCCTACAGTTGCACCTCAGGTGTTTTTATAATTTGGGGTTCACGTTCCATGTTTTAGTCAAATCTGAATGTGTAACTGCAGAGAGACACGGTGTCTTTTAATCCTGATGGTTCATTGTTGTTTTAGAGTGGTTAAAGGTGAAATAATCTGAAATATGAGGTTCTTTGAAAAAAACGGTTCCGTTTTCAGGCAGAGGAATTCTGAAAGTGCGTTTCTCTTCGTCTTCCTTCTTCTTTTATTCTTGTCAGCATTTACCCATCAGACACACACCGAGAACAACCCTACCTTGTTGGAGGGAGTGAAGAGGTACGTTTTCCAAATACCATTTCTCTTTTTCCACTGCCGCTTTTAATCTCCTGTCCTGTGAGCAAATTGATCTCTCACTTTGGCTGCCGTTAATCGTTTCAGCCGTGCAGAGATGAGCACAGCAAACAGGAAGCTCTCATTTTGTCAGAGCACAGTGTCGTGCTAGGTCTTCTCTGTCCTTAAATTCTCTGAGCAACGCGCTGCTTTTTGACTATGAAGCTGTCTTTTTGACAACTATAATTTTGAGATCATATGCTCTTATTTTTGCAGTTTGAAACAGTCCTATGGGAACTGATTAAAAAGTTAGAGTTTGGGTTCTCTCTACGTAGCAAGGATTCCTTATGGATGTCTGTAGAGATGGGTATTTACTAAATAGGGGATTTTTTGTGCTACCAGTAAAGAAAATCAATGAAAATGCAGTAGGGCCAAGCTGAGATCCAGTAAAGATGCACGTGACTGATTGTGGGAGAAGCCAAGTTGGGTTCAGCCCAGGTAGGAGTTGACATTCCTGAAAGAATCAAAATCAAGTGCTTGGAGTTATCAGAGAGTTGATGGATTCTTTTCTACAGCAAAATGTGTGCTCTGGGAAGACAGCATCTCAAAAAGAAAATTAAAGGAAAAACAAGGCTTAACACTGCCTTTTAATCTATGGTGTGGAAGGGAAAACTTGTTTTCCCATGGCTCTGCTTCCAGACCCTTTCTAAGAGGATTATATTCCTCTACATGACAGTTATGGTTTGCTATGACTACCAAATGGTGTGTTTGCTTTCTGAATCCCTCAGCCGTGCTGGCCCTGTTTATATTAAATATTGATAGAAAGGCAAACCTTAATGTTGGTCCTGCAGCGAGTCCAGCCTCTGCGCTACAAATGCTCATCTTTTGACTGAGTGTTTTGCGTTAATATTTGAATTCAGGTAGCAGCGCGGTTGTCACGGAAGTCAAGTGGGCTACGGAAAGGAGCAGGGAGCTGTCAGCATACCCTGCATCTGGCTACCCAAGCAGATTTTGTAGCATTTAATGACATCTTTTGACACAAGTGGCCTCTCCACGTAACATTCGCTGAGGTGTGGAGATGCTGCAGTCAGAAAAATGATTGCCCTGATAGGGAAGGAATGAATTATACTTCAAAGTAAATAAACTTGCTTTTTCCAACACTGTGAGGTTTCTGTAATATTTAGCTTTTGTTTGGAAGCGATAGCGTATAGCATTTTTTTATGCTGTTTGGTTTATATTTATCTGCTGCAGGCTTCTTTATAGAAAGCATAGCCCAGTGCTCCTTCCGTGGTGGACACTGTTTTAGAGTGTCCCGTTTGCTAGGAATTCTGATTGCAAGTCACCTCTCCACATCAGTAAGATGAAAATACTCCTGGCAATTACAGCAAAGCCCACGTAAGCGCATGCCTGACAGAGGGTAGCCTGTAAAGCAAACTTTTGTCCCTTTTTTAATGGAATGGCTTCAAGTCCTGCTAATACACTGATGTGTATTTGGAATAATTCTAGGTTTAGACTCTGCTTTTGCCGGTCCTCTGGCAGACGATGTGACGGAACTCGTGCATAGGGTTCAGTGGTCACAGGTGTGAGTTGCAAGCTAAGTGTCTGCAACATAAAAACCTTTATTTTGGTACGACAGGGAACAGAACTGGTTTATCTGGGTGCTGAGATTCCTGTACTGGGATTCTGGTCTTGTAGCAAGGAGTCAGTTGCCCTGAGAGATGCTTGGAGTAAAGGGTGAGGTTCTTGGCACCTCACAAGTTGTTGTCTGAAGGTGAAAGAAGCCACTGTGCGCTGGCAGCGTCAGGCTCAGAGAATGCAGCCTTTGGGAGAGAACTCTTCCCAGCACATCCTTATTCCATTCAACTTGTGAGTAAATTGGCATTCCTTTTTTTGTTCCTTAAAAACATAAAAAGGAGTGCAAATTTACTGGGTTTTATGTTTTTAAGAATTTGTATGGTTTTAAGAATGAAGAAACTTAATGTATTCATGGCCAGGTATGACACATCGTCTGCTGTGGCTGTTGGAAACCACTCTGTTTTAGGTAACCCTATTCCACTAGCAGTTACATAAATTTGCCTTTCTGTTATCCCTTTGCTGTCCGTGTTCCCAAGCTAAACTATGCATACTCCAAAAACTCTTTCCTCTGCAAAGCACTGAAAAAACACATTTTTCCCCATTAGTTCTGACCAGAACAATTCTCTGAGCTGGCTTTGAACTTGTTAATGTGAGGCAGCAAACAGAATAATGCCTATTAAACGCTTGACGTCAGACTGGTGGGTGGCACTGCCACCCCCACTTAGGGAATTCCAGAAGGTTTTGAGTGTAGGAATAAAACTGAAGACAGTACAAGCATTAAGTGTGTCCTATGGACTCATGATCAGGAGGGGTTTTTGCTTTTGGAAGGCAAGGCTTCCAGCGTAAATATTGTCTTGGTAGTAACTTAGAAACTCTTTTGTTGATTGTAATGTCCCCAGGCCTGAATATGCTTAATTGCATCCCTATGAGAAACCTCTGGTGTTGGCAGATTACCCGGGATGAGCTCCAGTGGAAGTCAGTGGTGTTCCAGAATGAGAACTACATAAGCAGGAGACAAGGCAGGGAGATGAGTTTCACCTGCCCATACAGTTTTGTGAACTGATTTTTTTATGATCCCTTAGCTTTGGTGCCTTGTATCGAATAATATTTGGCATGGGATAGGAACGTTGAGGAAATAAGATGTGGTTTTCCCCCTGCCTGACTGAAGTAGCAGAGATTTGTGTGCTTTTACAGGTGCTCAGCATCACTGCTGCTTTTGTATTGAGCATCTGGATATGAATGAAGTTTACCGGCGAGCTCAGAAGCTGGTATTTTAGTGTTACATGTTTGAAATCTCTGTATTTGTCGTAATTCTAATAACAGCTTGTTCAAAGATGGATAGATCTGCCTTTTTTAGATTTCTTATGTCATCTAGATCCCTCCAGCCAGGTCCGTATGCTGATGTCTGTGAGAGTACGTAGAGGAAGCAGTAAAGACTCCGGTGGGGTTTTTGATGGAGCAGCTGTAGCTTTGGGAAGCGTCTTCTGTAACAAGGCGAATTCTATTTGCTGGTTTAGAACAGAAACAAACCCAGTTCCCGTTTGTCCTGGCAGGGTTGGCATGGGTTTCCTCTTAGCCGCCAAGCAAATACTTCCATGCATGAGCAAAAACATGCCGTGTAATGCCTACATGAAATAAATATGCAATAGATACGGCTGCTTAAGTGGCCAAGGATCCTCTCTGCAAAGTGAACAGTAAAATCCACGCCCCAGCTCTGAACACTGCCTTTCTGTGTGCGTCGAATCCCTTTGGCGGGTGGGAGATCAGGTGGGACGGGCTGAGGTGGAGAATTTATTGCTTGTGGGAATAAGAAACCTCAATTCTGTGGGGGTTTTTTTTGGTGTCTATTACAATAATATTGATACTTTTTTATTGCAGATGGGAATGTGAAGCATTCCAGCAAGCTTCTAGATTTATAAGCCCATGATAAAAGCTACATCTGTTAATTACCTGTACCAGCTGGTGATTAATTGTCATAGTTAATTTTGGGGTTATGCCTTTGGGTTGCTCCTTCTCTTACACTGCTTTTTCTTTTGTGTGTGTGTATGGGTTCCACTTGCTTAATGGATGGTGGGTCAAAATTATTCCAAGAGAGTTCTTAAGTCTTAAAAATTAGCTTTGCAATCTACGTTTCCAAAGGGAGGGAGGAGGACCCGCTCCACAGGCCCAGGATTGATGTTACCATTAGCTCTTTATTGTTCCACAGCCTGTGCATGACACAGAAGGCACCGCAGTGACAGCAAAGTGCTGTCTGTGGGGGGCTCTTCTGCTGATTTTGGGGAGGCTGGGGGTAGGGAAGGAGTTGGGAGAAATGAAACAACTGGTTCAAGCAAAGCAAAGCCAACCGCAGCAATAAACCGTCATCTAAGTTTAGAAGAGACAGGAAACCTTGCGTGTTAGAGCATGTTTTGCAGGCAGAGGCATCAACAAAATCAAATCGCAGTCACACTGGCAGCAGCCTCCTATTGTTTTTGTGGCAAAAAACTTTCTCTGGTCAGTAGTCTCCTAGAATGAATGGTGCTTTTCCATTTGGATATTACAGTTCCTAAGGAACGATGCCCCAGATCTCAAGTCGTATAAAGGAGCCCACAACGTCACTGTAAATGCTTTGCTTACCTGGGAGTTTAAAAGAGGGTGACGCAGTTGATGGCTTTACCTGATTTGTTTTTAGGCTTTGTGACATCCTTCTGCTAGAGGTGGCAGGTGGTGGATTTGGTTTTTTCCTTGCTGGATTGCTGCACCCTGACTTGTCAAGCGTAAAAGCCTCCTTTTGCTTCTGCTCCTGCTTTACAGCCGCTTTCTGTGTGAGCATCTTTAGAGCGTGGGGCTTCTGAATGTCGCTCCTGCTGGAGGGGAACCACCGCATCCCTTCAGTGAGGGCAGAGTTAAGTGTGAAGTACTTAGGCTGGCCTTATTTCCTCAGATAACTGTATGCACACCATGGGGATAACTTATACCGCTGCAACAGTGTCAATATGAATCTGTGCCGTGCTTGTGGCCAGACAAAGTGAAAGAATGTAAGGTAACGTGGGCTGGCTAGAGCTATGCACGTGGTAACATCACCACGGACTCATGGCACCCGTAGCTGAGGAATTGGGATAACCACCCCTGGGGCGCCTCTTTTGCACAGTGAGTGCTGTGTTTGGGCTGCCTAACTCTGTACCTCATTCAGGAATGGCATTTTCATTACATAGGTCATCACCACGCTCCTTAAGACAACATTACTAGGCTTGGCCCTTCAGGTTATTTCCCACTGCTATGAGATAAGCCACATATTTCCATGTGAAAACCAAGTTTTCACCTTCTTTATCAGATGTGCAAACTACAGTAACTTACCCCTGGCAACCTAGAGTCTACGTAAAAGAGAATTAGGTCCCGTTTTTCTCCCTGCTTAACTTCAGCTTTGGTTAAGCAGTCACAAACTCTTTAAGCCACAGCCTGCTATACATCTAGGAATAAGCGGAGGAAGTTTGTTCCCATTAAAACCTCTTTTTAACAAATCTGCCTTTCTTTAAAGAAACTTAAACACATCTTAGAAGCTTCTGACAGCTCCTCAGAGAGGAGTGCAGCCCGGGAGAGCGCCCGTAAGGTGTGCTGGGCTTGGTTTGGATGCTGCTGAGGAGACCCTGCTTCTGCTATAATGCCCTGGAAGCTTCACTGCAGACTTGAGGAAGGGCAGAATTAAAGCTAATCTTCAGCACTTTAAAAACGTTAATCCCGCTCTGCGTTCAGGTTGCTGGAAGGGGGCTGTTGGCAGAGGCTGGCTGGAAGCTGAGGTTTCCCTCTGTATGAAATCCCCTTGTGAAAACAGGAGTGAACCACTGCGCCGCTTTCTTGGGTGAGGAGCCAGGCTGGAGTCTGGGTGGATTTCCTGGTTTTTCAGTGACTTCTGGAGGGATTTGAAGTTACAACAGGCACCAGTTTGTGCTTCAAGGTGCTGGTACTTAGGTCACTAATGACTTAAGCTGGTGTACACCATGCTGTGCTCATGAATGAGACTGCCTTTGCTTCAAGGACGCTCCCGGGCAGCAGCGAGCGACAAATGAATCCAATTAATTACTGAATGTTTCTAGCAATCTGTCCAGCTGTCTTGCAGCTCGGTGCAAGCGCAGTGGTCCTAATCGCAGGTTCAGCAGCTTTTATTTTAGTCAAGGTTTGTTAAGACAACATCCAATAAGTCACCTCTGGCAGCCTTATGTACTTAACTGCATGAACTGCCCCGTGCCTGAACCGCCCTGCGCCTGAACCCAGGCTTCCGGAGAGGATTAGTCATCAAAACTAAGGGCAACTACAAAATGACTTAATGTTCTAATTAATCCCCTTTTCCTGCAGAAATTGTTTCTGCATAACTTGGATTATCTGCACTTCAAAAGAATGTCATTTCTTTACAGGCTGTTAAAATACCTGCTTTGAAAACAACATTTTTAACAACCCGTATCAGTAGCAGGGTGAGTTTCTCTGCGGGGCAGGTAAGGGGCAGTTCTCGGTCACAAAACCTTGCAGCAGCGCTACTTCAGAAGAATGTCTTAAACTCCAAACCTGTGCATAACTGTCCAAAGAATCTGAAGCCATGTTGCAGTCCTACTGCCATTAACGCTCAGGGCTGGGGAGTTCATTCTGCTCTACAAACGACATCTTCCATGGGGAACGCATCCAAGAGAATCACAGCTGTAGCTCCCACATCAGCCTCACGTGGTGCTTGAGGTCCCCAACAGCTTCTCCAGCCCCAGCTGGACTTGGAGGTTGGGAACATCAAGCTGTGGACTCAGTCCAGGGCACTGAAATGCTATGCAACACCCAATGGCTTCTTCTTCCCACACAGTCATCAGTTCCTTTGCAGTGTGTGTCCCAGCTTTATCCCATCTGGACATTACCTGGGAAACCTTCTGGTCATTAGAGTTTACCTAGGGCTTGTCACAGTTTTGTTTTTCTTTGAATAAGTAGCTGATGGGTCCTGCTTACAACCCAGGACTGGAATTGTTCTTTTGTCTTTCGGGTGTGAAATATAAATCATGTTTTTTATGATTTTTTTTGTAAGCCTTTACTCTTTTTACACCTTGTTTTTGTAAGCTGAAGTTTCTTATTAAAAAAAAAAACAAAATTCCAGTAGATTATGTCATTACTCTATGTATTTTATTAAACACATGGATGGGGGTACAGAAGAAAATTCCATGCACAATGGCTTCACATCCTTGAGAAAACTATTCCCAATGTGCCTTGCAGAACAAACTGAAAATAAGTTCTCCCTCTCACATTTAAAAGCTTTTCCCCCCCACCTTGTCACTGCTTTAAATAAGAGAGCATTGAAGGGTGAGTAGCAGCTTCAGGAGAACAGAACGTGCTCCCGTGAACATGTTGGAACAGTGAAACGCATCCTCCCTGGTCCTCATCTGTGGGAAGAGCAAGGTCTTCTCCCTGTTTCTTCCCTAGGACAGAAATTAGGCAGAGTTAGACAACGTTGGTTCTATTCTCATCTGCTGCTGTCAGCAACCCTACCCAGTGGTGCAGCTCTTCTTATAAATTAAGATCTCTTAGGCTTTAGTCCTCCTGGTTCTGCGTGTGCTCAGAGTTCAGTCACACACACGGAGAATCCCTGAATGGTTGAGGTTGGAAGGACTCTCTGGAGCTCGTCCAGTGCCACCCTCCTGCTAAAGCAGGGTCACCTCCAGCAGCTGCCCAGGAGCGCATCCAGGTAGGTTTGGAGATCATAGAATGGTTTGTGTTGGAAGGGACCTTAAAGATCACCAAATCCCAACCCCCTGAATATCTCCAGAGAAGGGGACTCCGCATCCTCCAGGACAGCCTTTCCCAACACTCCGTCACCAACACAGTAAAGAAATTTTCCCTCCTGTCCAGGTGGAACTCCCTGGGCTCCACTTTGTGCCCGTTGCCCTTGTCCTGTCGCTGGGCATCACCGAACAGAGTCTGCCCCTCCTCCTGCCCATCAGATACTGATCAGCACTGACGGGATCCCCTCTCAGCCTTCTCTTCTCCAGAATGAACAGACCCAGGGCTTCCAGCCTTTCCTCCCACGAGAGATGCCCCAGTCCTCTCATCATCACCTCTGTGGCCTCCGCTGGACTCTCTCTCGTTGCTCCTTGCCTTTCCTTGAGCTGGGCAGCCCAGGACTGGATTAAGGACTCCAGAAGTGGCCTCCTAGGGCAGAGCAGAGGGGGAGGAGAACCTCCCTCACCCTGCTGGCCACGCTCCTCCCTGTGCACCCCTGGATACTATCGGCCTTCTTGGCCTCTCTCATTATCTTTTATTTGGTCACCTTGTGCAGTGACATCCCCCACCAGGGTCTGCAATCCTCGGGTCCCCGCGGCTACAGCCGCTCCCAGGCAGAGGCCCCACATCCCCACGGCTCCTGCCAGGACTCACCGCCGTTACGGGCTGGGCTGTGGGGCCATCAGGTCGATGTCCGTCAGGTTCCGGGCCACCCAGACTCCGGCAGCAAAGAGCCCCAGGTTCACCAGCAGGTTCCTAACAGAGAGACCGGCAGTGCTGGGACCGGGACTGGACCTGCTCCTGGATCCAGACCCGCTCCCACATCTGTTTCTGGACCCACTCCTGGTCCCCAGCCTGCTCCCCAGCCTGCTCCCGTTCCCACAACCACCCCCATTCCCACACCTACTCCTATTCCCATTCCCTTTCCCGTATCCATTTCTGCTCCTGCAGCCATTCCCACACCTATTCCCGCTCCTGTTCTCTTTCCCACTCCTGTTCCCACAGCTGCCCCTGTTCATGCTCCCATTCTCTTTCCCATTCCTGGTCCCACACCCATTCCCACTCCCGCTCCCATTTCCACAGCCGTTTCCACACCCATTCCTGTTCCCGCAGCTGCTCCCTTTCCCCTTCCTGCTCCCATTCCCGCACCCATTCCCACAGCTGCTCCCATTCCAGTACCCATTCCCTTTCCCACACCCATTCTGTTGCCACTCCTGTTCCCGCCACCATTCCCGTTCCCTTTCCCATATCCATTCCTGTTCCCACAGCTGCTCCGGTTCTCACTCCCGCAGCTGCTTCCATTCCCATGCCCATTCCCACTCCCACTCCCATTCTTGCAGCCGTTCCCATTCCCACTCTTGTTCCCGCAGCTGCCCTTGTTCCTACACCCATTCCCACTCTCATTTCCATTCCTGTACCCATTCTCGCTCCCATTCCCTTTCCCGTATCCATTCCCATTGTCACTCCCATTCCCATATCCACCCCCGTTCCTGCTCCCATTCCCCTTCCTGCTCTCATTCCCGTATCCATCCCCACTCCTGCTCCCATTCCCTTTCCCATATCCATTCCCATTCCCTTTCCCATATCCCACTGTCGCTCCCATTCCCGTATCCATTCCCTTATCCATCCCCCTTCCTGCTCCCATTCCCATTCCCATATCCATTCCTGTATCCATTCTCACTCCCATTCCCTTTCCTGTATCCATTCCCATTCCCATTCCCGTATCCATTCCCATTCCCACTCCCATTCCCCTTCCTGCTCCCTTTCCGGTACCCATTCCCATTCCCACAGCCGTTCCCACTCCCATTCCCTTATCCACTCCCATTCCCTCATCCACTCCCATTCTGGTACCCATTCCCTTTCCTGTATCCATTCCCACTGCCCTTCCCTCACCCATTCCCTTTCCCGGCCCCATTCTGCTCCCTCTCCCCTTCCCGTATCCATCCCCATCCCCATTCCCGTTCCCATTCCCACCCCCCAACACCACCACCACCACCTCCGAAAGTCGTTCCTGTCGGTGGCGAAGCGGTAGGCGGAGCGCAGCCAACCCCGCAGCCCTCTCCCCGCCGCGCGCGGAGCGGCCCCCCCCGCCGCTGCCGCCGCCGCCATCGCCGCCGCCCTGACGACACCTCCGGGGCGCGGCGCCGCGTCACCGCCCACAGGCACCGAGTGCCCGCCCAGAGGCGCCGATTCCCCGCCCAAAGCCCGCGTTTTGTCCTTCAGAGCCACGGTTTCACTCCCCAAATCCACCTTTCCACCTCCCAAATCCACCGTTTCCCCCCCAGAGCCACCTCTTCGACTCCCCAAAGCCACCTTTTTACCCCCAAATCCACAGTTGTCCCCTCAAAGTCACCTTTTCCCCCCCAAATCCACCTTTCCACCTCCCAAAACCCCCATTTCACCCCTCAAAGCCACATTTTCACCCCCCCAAAGCCACTGTGCCAGCCCCAAATCCACCGTTTCCCCTCCAAAGCCACATTTTCACCCCCCAAATCCACCTTTCCACCTCCCAAAGCCCCTGTTTCACCCTTCAAAGTCACCATTTCGCCCCCAAAGCCACCGTTTCACTCCCCAAATCCACCTTTCCACCTCCCAAAGCCACCGTTTCATCCCTCAAAGCCCCCATTTCACCCCCCAAAGCCACTGTGCCAGCCCCAAATACACCGTTTCCCCCCAAAGCCACCTTTTCACCTCCAAAACCCACCTTTCCACCTCCCAAAGCCCCCGTTTCATCCCTCAAAGACACCGTTTCACCCCTCAAAGCCCCCCCTTTCATCCCTCAAAGCCCCCTTTTCACCCCTCAAAGCCACCTTTCCACCCCCCCAAAGCCACTGTGCCAGCTCCAAATCCACCTTTTCACCCCTGAAATCCACCTTTTCACCTCCCAAAACCCCCATTTCGCCCCTCAAAGCCACCTTTTCGCCCCCCAAAGCCACCTTTTTGCCCCCGAAATCCACATTTCACCCCCCAAATCCACCTTTCCACCTCCCAAAGCCCCCATTTCACCCCTCAAAGCCACCTTTTCGCCCCCCCAAAGCCACCTTTTTGACCCCCAAATCCACCGTTCCCCCCCCAAAGCCACCTTTTCACCCCCAAAACCCACCTTTCCACCTCCCAAAGCCACCGTTTCACCCCTCAAAGTCACCATTTCGCCCCCAAAGCCACCATTTCCCCCCCACGAAAGCCGCTGTTTAATGGGCAGCAGCTTAATGGGCAGTTTTCTCCCCCAAAACAGGTGTCAAGCGCTGGGAGAGGCTGCCCAGGGAAGGTGGAGGTGAGCAGAAAGGGTGCGGATGCGCCCTTGGGGTCAGGGTTCAGTGTTGGAGTTGATACAAGAAGTAGTTATCCCACAAAAAGTGGGATTCTTTTGATTTAAGCTTAATCAAGTTTCATCTAACTGATTGTGTTCTTTGAAAGTTAGGCAGAATGTTCCTCTGAGAGCATGGTTTTATTGCACACAGGGTTTTTCCAGCCACTGTTCATGCATTGGAGATGAGAACGTCTTGTGTTCAGTCTGATCTATGCTGGGCAGATGTCTCTTCTTCTCTAATTCCCTGTTTGCAGCCTTTCCCCATCTCAAATGTGAGGTCAGGCAGAGCTGAAGCCAAAGCTCCAAATTAGCGGAGTTGACTGTAAAGTTTATAACGACATTAAAATGAGTCCTTGGAAAGGAATAGAATATGCATAAGGTTGCTGGGAGAATTTATCCATCTGCATGTAGGTGGAAAAACTCTTCTGTCCCAGCTCTGGTCTGGCTGCATGATCAGTGGAGATCCCTGCCTCATTGCTCGAGCTGATAAAGGATGCTGCTTTCTAAAATGAGCCTTAGAGAGTTTTATTTGATGGCATTTTCGGTCTCAGAGTTGGCAGTGTGAGGTTTATGGTTGGACTTGATGATCTTAAAGGTCTTTTCCAACCTAAAGGATTCCATGATTTTGTAAACACCTGGTTCGGGAGCCTGGCCGGGCAGCAGGGAGGTTCAGCTCCTCCCGTCTGATTGGATTTTCTTGGTGTAGATGCTGAATCCTGGAGCTGGGATGGCTGTAAAGCCTGTGGTTGCATCCCAAAGAACAGCCAGCAGTAAGCACCGATCGTACCCATGGTTGGAAACGGTCACTCCTGTTTCCTCTTCTCCCGTAGCTTCTTTCTGCTCCTTGTTCCCCTCTCTTTCCCTTTGCCTCCTTCCTGCTCTTTCACACCAAGTCGTGGATCTCCATCCACTCATCCCCCTGGCACCTTCCCAGTCCTCCTCTCCTGACAGCCCCTCATCTCATCCTTTGTGGCTTTTAGGGAAAGAAAAAAAAGCACTTTCTGCCTTCCCTGGGAGGCGCCCATTTCCATTGGGAGGTGACTTCCCAACAGCAAAACTCACCTCGTTAGCAAGTTCATTAAGCCTCACAAACCGGGTGAGCTGGGAGCAGGATGGGGGCATTGGGATGGAGCCTTGACCCAGTGCCCAAGCTCTTATGCCTGGAAAAAAAACAGTTCATGGGACTGAGTCCTGCTAAAATATCCTGATTTGAGCAGGGATGAGCCCCTGTCCAGACCCGGAATGGTCAGGTCTGGGGAGATTCTTTGTTATTCCCAAAGTGAGATTAAGACACAAACACGGTCAGATGATGTAACGAAAGGAAGTTTAATAGTTTCAAAAAGAACGTTGGTGTAGAGGCAGGAAAGAGAGAGAAAAAGAGAAGGGAAAAAAAAGGAAAGTAGAAGGTGCAATAGCGTCCCGACAGTCCGAATCAACTTCACATCAGGTGGGGAATTCCATTGGGTGTTGGTAGTCATGGTTCTTTTATTGAGATGTCTCAGCCTTCCCCCTCTCCCCACTCGGCCGTGGTGCGCACACCCAACACCGTCTCTGCGGGGAGCTCGTCCCTGGGTCTGGGATAAGGGTACAAACAAGAGATGTGTGGTTTTGTGGTCGCTGCTGCGACGGTGAGGCGAGGCAAGATGTTCCAGCAATGTTGAGACATCCGTTGCAAACACGGTTTCGACAAAGTCCTTTACAGCCCCAAACTTGACGTGGTTTGCATCTTCCGGGGGTTGCGCTGCGCGTCACCCATTGCTACAGGGAACGGGCAGGTTCTTCTAAGGATCCTTTGTGGAATGCGAACTGCCTGCAGGGCTGTGGTTTGGATTAGAGCCTTATAGAAAGATTTCAACAGTCAGCATAGAATCATAGCTCATCCAGTTCCACTGCCATGGGCAGAGGGACACCTCCCACTGGATCAGAGTGCTCAAAGCCCCATCCAACCTGGCCTTGAACTGCAGGGATGGGGCAGCCACCACTGCTCTGGGCAACCTGGGCCTCCCCAGCCTCACAGGAAAGCATTTTTTCCTAACCTCTCATCAAAATCTCCCCTCTTTCAGCTGGAAACCATTCCCCTCCTCCTCTCCCTGCCCTCCCTGATAAAGAGGGAGTCTCTCCTTTGCCATCAGCCAGCTCACCCCAAGCCTCTCTGTTCTCCCTTATCTCCTCCTCTACATTCCTGCAAAGCTCTCGCTGTTGTCAGACCCTGATGGGACGCAGATGGTTATTGGGAAGGTGATGCTTATCACAGAGCTGGGCGGGATGTCTGCAGCTGGTACAAGCCCATCTCCCCGGTGCTTCTGAACTCTTAGGAGTGCCTTTCCCCATGGGAATGCAGGGAAAGAGGGAGGAGGAGACACTCTGCAGAGGTGCCCGAGACCTGAGTGCTGCAGGGGTAAGAAAAGATTTACATGGGGACGGTGGGTGGGAAAGGATTTGTGCATGAATTTGAGGAAATTGAGCTAAAATCGAGCTGAATTATTCCCTCATGGAGCGTGGGGGGTGTCATTCTGTTGCATGATAAGATTCAGGATGGAGGCTCTTGCTGTCTCAGCTCCTCTTGGAGAGGAGTCAAAGTGGGGCTAAACCTACTCCTGGTCTCAGGTATGTATTGTGTCTGAAGGAATTGGGTCCAGGAATTTCAGTGGTAGTGCTTTGATGTGTTACTGAGGGGCTGATGTGATTGTTGAGATAACAGCAACTTAAATTTAAATTACAAGGTTAGGTTACATGTTTTTCTAACTGTCCCGTGGGGTTAAAGATTTCAAACTAGACTCTGTGTTTGTGTATATATATGTATAATCAAAAATCATGTTGTAATTGATATATATGCAAAGTGAAATTGTAATTAATAGCAATGTGATTTGGACTAAAGGACATTAATCAGAATATCTATAGAAGTGATAGCATTAAAACAACACTCAAGCCAGTCATTTACTAAATTAATATGTTGAATAATAGTTCAAAGCTGGCTTGATAATTAACTCTTCTAGAGAGATTGGTGTTACTCACCCGTGTTGGTGATTGCAGGTAGATGTCTTTTGCTCAGCGTCAAGGAGCAACCTTGAGAGGCTCCCTGCTCAAGGGAGGAATTCCAAACACTCCCCTGGGGAACTGGTGTGGAATTTCCACTGATTGAAGCTGGGACTGGGCTTTTACGGTATAGAGTGACTGCCTGTCAGTCATTTGTTGCTCAGCCAAACCTTCTAGCTCAGTAAAACACTGTTTATCTCTCTGGACCATCTGGTTTCACATCCTACTCTGGAACATCTGTTTCCCCGTGCTTAATTATTCTTGGGGTTTCTGAGTCAAGCTGATCGTAGAATAGTTTGGGTTGGAAGGGACCTTAAAGATCGTCTTGTTCTAACCCCCCTGCCATGGGCAGGGACATCCCCTAAATCGGGCTGCCCGTGGCGCATCCAACCTGGCCTTGAACACCTCCAGAGATGATTCTCGGTGTCCTTCAACACGAAGGACAGCACAACTTCACGTCCAGTAAGTTGGGTAGGGAGAAGTTCCTATTTCACCCTGTCTTAATCAGGGCGTCCCGCTGCTCTGGCCGTCCCAGGAGGAAATGTGTCACAGGCAGCAGGATGTGGGCTCTGCTCCTGGGGCTGCTGGAGGGTGGTGATGCTGTGAGCAGGGCTCAAACCCAGCTGCAGTGCTTAGGTAGGGACGAAGACAGGAGCCTCAGCAGCACGTTGGCCCCCAAGGAGCTCTTGGTGAATCCAGTGGCACCAAGCCGAAGCCTTCCAGCCATCCTGGTGCCGAGGCCAGTTGTGCGTGAGGAGCGGGGCTGCCTGTGCTGAGAGCGAGATGCTGGGCATGCTGCTCCTCTGTCTTCTGCTGTCAGCAAAGGTGGGTGTGATAGCAGGGTCCCTTCCTGCTGGATCCTGTCCTTCCAGAGCCACCGTGCTCTCTGAACCCTCATCTCCGCCTTCCCCTACTCATCCCTGGAGGCTGAGCTATGGCCCTGGAGGACCTTGCTCCCCCAAATCGCTCAGCAGAAGGCTGAAGACCATGTGGCTGGTCAAGGTGATGCTGGACCTGGACAGAGGCAGACACTGGGTGTGTGGACTTGCATGGATCTCTGTGCCCTGGCAATGCAGAGTCCTCCCTTGCACAGATGCTCAGTGCCCTGGGGGATGCAGAGTCCCCCCCTTGTATGGATGCTCTGTTCCCTGGGGATGAATATTCCCCCTTGTACGGATGCTCTGTTCCTTGAGGATGCAGGTTTCCCCCTTGCATGGATGTTCTGTTCCCTGGGGATGCAGGTTTCCCCCTTGCATGGATGCTCTGTTCCCTGGGGATGCAGGTTTGCCCCTTGTACGGATGCTCTGTTCCCTGGGCATGAATATTCCCCCTTGTACAGATGCTCTGTTCCTTGAGGATGCAGGCTTCCCCCTTGCATGGATGCTCTGTTCCCTGGGGATGCAGGTTTGCCCCTTGTACGGATGCTCTGTTCCCTGGGCATGAATATTCCCCCTTGTACAGATGCTCTGTTCCTTGAGGATTCAGGTTTCCCCCTTGCATGGATGCTCTGTTCCCTGGGGATGCAGGTTTGCCCCTTGTACGGATGCTCTGTTCCCTGGGGATGAAGATTCCCCCTTGTACGGATGCTCTGTTCCCTGGGGATGAAGATTCCCCCTTGTACAGATGCTCTGTTCCTTGAGGATGCAGGTTTCCCCCTTGCATGGATGTTCTGTTCCCTGGGGATGCAGGTTTGCCCCTTGCATGGATGCTCTGTTCCCCAGGGATGAAGATTCCCCCTCGCACAGATGCTCTGTGTGGTGCCCAGTCCCCCCCTCCTCTCTCCCAGCACCTCTGGACCAAGTGGGCGTTTCTGCCACGAAACAACAGGCACTTTATCAAAATGAGAACATGAAACCACAAGCCTTTTGTGCCCCAAGCAAGCTCTGCTCAACACGGTGCTGCAGGATCTCACTGCCTGAGGTCTGGGCTGTGAGGGAGCTGGGTTTGGATTGTAAGAATAGGCCTGGGTTTTGCTTCAACCGTTTCATAGAAGATGCTGCTTTGGCCATTTTGGATAAGAACAATGTGTGGTTTTTGAAGTTATGTAGTTTTTGAAGAGTAAACAACTCCTTAAGAAAAAAAAGAATAAGATTTAGACTCCGAATAGGTTAAACCGACTGCGCAAGAATGTAAGCCCCAAGTCTTGGGCAAGAGGGACAAGAAACCAGAGAAAGGATAAACCCCCCCAACTGCTGTTCACAGGTTTGCCCCTTCTTTGGGACGCATCCGACCGAGCCAACTCGTATTTTGCAATAAAACATGAATCGTTTGCTGCTCTACCTGTGCTTCCAAGACTTTGTCCTTCCTAATTTTAATTCCTAAAAAGGCGATTCTTACAAAGTCAAAACCCATAATTGCTCGTAGGCAAAGGAACTTTGTAAAAGCTGATGTTAGGATAGAACCAGTTGAGGATCTCACCAGTGTGGTGACATCCTCCCAGGCAGGGACACCTGGCTGTGTGACCCTGCCAGTCACCCTAAATCATGAGTGTTATCTCTATTTTGTTATTAATGGGCTTGTAGATACTTCTATCCCTGGCTATTGGAATAAAGCAAGAGCTGTTGGATCTCATAGGAAAAGTTTTAGTGATAATTTAGATGCTTAGGAAAAGGTGTCTGTGGGGTTAATCCCAATGCTTGATTGGTTTAATTCTTTACCCACTGGAGCCCTCTTACTTTTCAAACATGGTTTTCTGGACATCGGTCTGGCATTGTGACTACTTTAAAGAGTTTAAAGAGTTTGGTGGCAGTGGTGTGGCCGGGGAGGAATCTGGGTGCTCTTCTGACACAGATCTGTCCTCTGCAGCCTGAATCTTTACCAACACATGACCTCTCAGGGGAATCGGGTGATGCCAAACTGGTGCTGAAGATGGGATACACCTAATTGCTGCTAAACTGTATTGTGTGCTGCTAAATCTCCTTGACCGTGACTGAGTCTCATGGACTACAGCTGTGATGATCGCTGGCTGAACATAGAATCATCGAATAGTTTGGGGTGGAAGGGACCTTAAAGATCATCCAGCTCCAACCCCCTGCCATGGGCAGGGACACCTCCCACTGGCTCAGGCTGCCCAAGGCCCATCCAACCTGGCCTTGAACACCCCCAGGGATGGGGCAGCCACAGCTTCCCTGGGCCAAGGCCTCACTACTGTCATGGTGAAGAAATTCTTCCTTATGTCAAGCCTAAACATCACTGTCTCTGTTCTGTTTAGTAAGTTCACGTTGTGTTCATCCTGTGTCCATTATCGTGTCTGAACAGCACATGAGCCCTCATCTAAGAAAACCCCATCATCGCAAGCCAAGGCCGGTGGTGAGTCATTTTGATGTATTCATGGGGTGGTCGGGGTGTATCTAGACAAAATAGGGCTGGCAATTCCCTGAACCTCCATCATAAGGGAGGATGGACCTTTAATTGGGATGCTTAAGTGGGAACGTGGAAGCATCTATTCATAGAGTCACAGAATCATGGAATGGTTTGGGTTGGAAGGGACCTCAAAGTTCATCCAGTTCCAACTCCCTGCCACGGGCAGAGACACCTCCCACTGGATCAGGGGCTTCGAGCCCCATCCAACCTGGCTTTGAACACCTCCAGGGAGGGGGCAGCCACCGCTCCTCTGGGCAATACAGGCAGCTCAAAGTGTGATTGAAGGGTGGACTGAGAAAATAATTGTAGACTTTGTTTTGAAACAGAAACTGGATAGTTTAAAGCCCAGAAAAGGAAGAAGTTACACTGCAGCCACGTTGGCTGCTTTACTCAACACTGCTGTTAACAAACCAGAAATAGTTAAAATCAGTAACACCTTTTCATAAGGCTGAACTAAAGCAGTGTGATTTAACAAGATGTGGAGATAGAGGAAATATGCTGGTAAGATTAATATTACCAATGTCAAAGACGTTTGAGTGCCATCCCTGGAAGTGTTCAAGGCCAGGTTGGATGGATCTTGGAGCAACCTGATGCGGTGGGAGGTGTCTCTGCCCATGGCAGGAGGTAGAACTGGATGGGCTTTGAGGTCCTTTCCAACCCAAACCGTTCCGTGATTCTGTGCTTGTAAGCCAGGCACCTTGTGTTAAAACGGATGAATTTCAACAGTTGTTGGTAGATCCCAATGCTTAGTTAGATGCAGGGTTTCTCCTTGCCCAGAGGAGCAGCAGAGGTGATACAGAGCAAAAACAGAGGCTGCACCTAGAGTCTGCAGGTCTTGCATCAAAATCCACTTTAAACCACATTTGCTGAGAGATCTTAGACAACCAGAGGAATTTGATTGCTCCTGGTTATCAGAGGCCAATGCAAGAAGAGGAGCTGCTTGGGGTCTGTGCACCCCTGAGGAATCAGTGAGGTTATTGTATTTCTTCTCAGCAGCTGAAATTGGGGTAAGGAGAGGCTCTGCAAACAGGAGTAAAAGCACCTGGAGGATATTGCAGCTTGGTTATCAAGGAAGGAAAATCATAGTGCTCAGGAGGGCTCCAGGGAGCTCCCTGGGAGGGGAATGAGCACCTGGCTGCTATCAGCAATTGCTATTGGTTTGCATTCAGCAAATGCAGGGGGTGGAGGAGAACAGGCAGCCCCATGGGTGAAGGGCTGCGGGGAGCTGGGCAGGGATGCAGGGGTCTCCACCTGACACGTCTGACTCTGATCGGGTGGATGAGCTGCTTTCCACGGGATTGATCTGCCAGGTAAGACCCCAATCTGGGGGACAAAAGTGGTGGTGTTCTCTCATTTACTTTGGTACTGCTCTACCCGTGGTCTCTGCTGACCTGAGAGACAGAGTGGTGCCTGTGCTGCCAATTATCTCCTGCCAGACTGGGTGGAGGCTGCGGGTGTTAACTGGTGGCTCTGGGAGCCCAGTGCCCCAGCCGGGCTGGGGTCAGTCGCTTTCCAATTAGACCAGTTGCCACTCACTCATGCGGCATCCTTTGCGCTAAGCCTGATCTCTGACCCCATGGCAAGGAAGCCACAAACGCTCTTCCCAAGGGGGACTGGAAGATGCTCCTTTGTTTCTGCAGGGTTTGAGCCCAAACTGTGCCCATGGGAGCACCAAGGGGCAGGGATGCAGCTTGGAGTGGGGTTTGCGCCTCGATGAAGTGCCAGGCTGGCCAGGGGCACCCAGCGGGCACCTCGTCCCTGCCCCAGAGCGGCTCAGCCAGTGTCCCATGGGACAATAGCAGGGTGGTTCACAGTGCTGTGAACTGTACTGTCTGTACGATTGAAACGTGGCTTCAAGCAAGCTGAGGCTTGGTTGGGCAAGGAGAGCTGCTTCAGACAGGGTGCAAGGGTACCCGGTGCAAAGGAAGAAGCCCCCGCCTTGCCAGGACCTGTGTCTCCTCCCGGGATGGAGATCGGATCCGTGCAGCCCCCAGCCCACCCATGTCCCACGGTTTCCTAAACATGTCACTGGAGGTGACCCAACACTCTCAGCAGAGTCAGGAATGCCGCAGGTGGTACCTGATCAGGAGCCGTCCCCGAGCCAGCAGTGACGTCCTGTGGGACGTGCTCACCCACACCTCTCCCCGTGCAGCTGAGTGCTGACCTCCCAGAGTTCTCTCCTTGCTGGGACGGGGGCCAGGAAAAGGGTTTGGCAAGATGTTCGCACCGCTGCGCTGCAGGAGGGGCTTTCCCAGGGAGGTAGGTGGGTTTGTGTCCCTTCTGCTACCGGTGTGGTTGGGAGCGGAGGAGCTTTCCAAGGAAGAGTCCCCACTGCTCCATTGCATGGGATGCCGAGGAGCCAGGAGAGCAGCGCTTCATGGGGAAGAGTTGGGAATCATCTGGGACCTTGGCTGGGAGAAGAGGGTAGACGCACTCCCTGTTCTGGATTAGCATTGAGCTGATGCAAGGGTGAAGGCGAGGGTCTCATCCTGCTTTCATCTCCCTGTGTCCTCTCCACAGCCCTGGCCGCGGCAGGCTGGACAACCACCACCCCCTGCTCATGGTCCCCCAGATGCCTGGAAGAAGCCACCCTGGTCGGGCCAGTGCAGGAGAGGCAGGGGCCAATGGTGCCCGGTAAGGGGGGCAAGGTCTGGGATGAGCAGCCCTGAGCGAGGGGAGATGGTGCTGTCAAGGATTCACCTACAAATCCAGCAATTTCCTGTTGCAGCCTGGTTCCTGGCGCCCCAGACGCTTCCCTGGCCCTGCTGCCTTCCATAGGGATGAGGACAGGAGATGGGGACCCCATGATGGTCCCCTGCCACCCCCCTGGGATAATGGAGGAGACGAGCAAGGACCTGAGGATGACTTCAAAGAGGTCTGGTGTGGTGTGACGGGGGGGAGGTGGAGTGGCTGCTATGTGTCTGCCCCCAGCGTGCCACCATCCTCACCATCTGTGATTTGTCATTCCAGCCTGGTCCCTGGGATGCCAGCCCTTTCCCTGGCCCTGCTGACTTCTGTGGGGCTGAAGACAGGAGATGGGGACCCGATGATGGTCCCCCACTGCCCCCCTGGGACCATGGAGGACATGAGCAAGAACTGGAGGATGGCTTCGAAGAGGTCTGGCATGGGGTGAGGGGAGGTGGGCTGAGGTGGGGCGGTGACTCAACGTGCCACCATCCTCATCGGTGATGATTTGTCATTGCAGCGCGGTCCCTGGGGCCCCAGACCCTTCCCTGGCCCTGCCAACTTCCATGGGAATGAGGAGGACAGGACATGGGAACACCCTGACTGTCCCCCACCACCTCCTTGGAATGACAGAGAAGACAACCAAGGACCTGAGGACTTCTTCAGAGAAGGCTGGTTCCCAGTGAGTGGTGGTGGGCCAGGGGGGTGGCAGCAGCCACAAGACTGAGGGCAGAACACGGGTGGGACAGGGCAGGAGGCATTCACTGCCCTGGTGACAAGGACAGGGCACAGGGACAGGTTTCCCTGCACGGTGCTGGGAGCAGCAGCAGCCAAGCTTCTCCACTGCTGTCACAGCATCCCCTGTCCTGCTCCGTGTTTAAATACATCTCCTTCCCCACAGGAGCCGCCGCTGCCTGACCGCGACTGCTTTGCCATGCCTGAATTCACCGAGGACGAGCAGCACCCGCTGTGGTCCCCCGCCAGCCTGGCAGGGTGGGTGTCCATGCGAGGGCCAGGGCGTGGGGTGGTGAGCAGGGGCACGGGGACCAGGCTCTGGTGCTCCAGCATTGACGCTGGCCCTGCTTAGAGTTGGGGAGTTGGAGACCCTTTCCAGTCTAAATCCCCCTCTCCGGGGCTGCTTTTGCTCCTGCAGGGAACGAGGAGGCTTCCAGGGTGGCTACCCAGCCTGGGGCTATCGTGGTGTGGGTGGGAAACGCCGCCGACACTTTCGCCAGAGCTACCGAGAGTTAACCTTGATCCACCAAGATGTAAACTTGACCCAGCGCCTCCCATGTCCTCAGCCCTCCAGAGGTTTGTGACAACTCTGTACCAGCTGCCCCGGGGCTGCAAAGGGCCCCATACTGCGCTCACCAGCATCTCCTTGGGCAGAGCAAGAAATCACTCCTGTTATGTTTCTCTCTCTGCAGGGAATCGGCCACCCTCTAGATCCTCTTCTCTCCCTGGGAAGAGCCAGCTGAAGGCCAAAGAAGAGCCGCAGCACCGGGATCTTCCTCAACCACTTACTTCCTTCAAAGATGCTCCACAGAGTGGGGAGCAGGCAGCTCAGGTTGTGCAGTTTTACCATCCCAGTGCCCAGCAGTGACACGAGTTTGCACGATTTCAGCCCTATGCTCTGCTGCTGAGCCCCTCACCGGTGTGGTTTCCCTCAGGACCCAGCAGAGGTGAGCAAGAAGGTCCCAGAGCCCCCTGAACCTGCCAGCACCCCTCTGAAGAGCCCAGCTGCTGATCCCCAGGCTGCAACAGAGACTGTGGAGCAGGAGCAGGCAGCAGGAGCGATGCTGGTAGGAGATCCCCCCCCTCTCTTGGGGCAGGCAGGGATGCTCGTGCCCTTGGAAGTGCCCGTCTTGGAGGTCTCTTCAGCCAGTGTAACATCTTCCTTCTCTCTTGCTTCCAGTCCTTTTGCTCTTCACCTCGCTTTTTGCCAGGCATGGATGTTTTCTTGATTCATCCCTGTGGCTGCAAAGCCCTGTGGTTTCCTTTGGCTTTTAGCACCTCGTCCACCCCGTTCCCCAGCTCTTCTTCCCAGGCCAGGTGTGTCCCAGCCTCATGCCATTGTGTGTCCCCAGGTGGAGCCGCCAGCTGAGCAGAAACCCCCAGGCAGCCACAGCCAGAGCTCCTGTGCTTTCAAAACAGAGCCAGCGCAGCTGGAGGAGAGCTCTGCTGGGACAGAGGAGCACCCAAAAGTATGAGCAGCTCCCTTTTCCCACCTAAAACGATTGCCTGGTGGGAGGTGGGAGCTTGTAGTCCCCCTTGCCAAGCTCTTTTTCCCCTTGCCTGTCCTTGCTGTGGGCTCAGCACTGCATCTGTAATGCTTTGCCCAGGTTGAGCTGTGCAGCCAAAGCGTCCCTACAGCTGGTGAAGACGGAAAGTCACATTGCCATGGTCCAACAGCCTCTCCAGAGCCTGCTGAGAGGGTCCATGAAGCGGCTGGCTCTTTTGGAGAGGTGGGTGCTCAGCATCTACTGAACGGAGCTGGAGAAAGCGAGGCAGACCCTGGATGGGTCTCAATGGCCTTCATCCATCCAAAAATCCACAGGTCACACCAGGAGCTGCCACGAAGCCCAACACGCAGGGTGACTCTGACACCTGCACCGCACCAGGGACCTCCCTGGGAACCCAGCACCTTCCTGGATCTGCTGAGACGGAGCCGGTATGGGGTCCAGGTGCCTCCACTCACCCCACGGTGTCACCAGGTCCCTGTATGGGGCAGGTGCTGTGGGCTTGGGAGCAGCGGAGAGAGTCCCTCTGGCCTCCCCATTTGCAGGTTTATGGGCTGAGGTTAAAGTGCTGCTTTGTCTGGAGGCAGAGCCCGTGTCAGTCCTGGTGCCAGCTGTGCTGGAGATGCCGATAAACGGGAGACAGCTGGGAGAAAGGCCAAAAAAAAAAATAACTAGAGGCTTGAGAGTGTGCTGGAGCGTGAACAACCCCAGGACTCAAGCTTTAACTAAGCATTGTAGAGTGGCTTAATTACTGCCTAATGGGGAAGAGAAATCATAGAATAGTTTGGGTTGGAAGGGACCTTAAAGATCATCCAGTTCCAACCCCTGAGATGGGCAGGGACACCTCCCACTGGATCAGGCTGCCCAAAGCCCCATCCAACCTGGCCTTGAACACCTCCAGGGATGGGGCAGCCACAGCTTCCCTGGGCAACCTGGGCCAGGGTCTCACCACTCTCATGGTGAAGAAATTCTTCCTTATGTCCAGTCTAACTCTGCCCCTCTCCAGTTTATACCCATTGCCCCTTGTGTTCTATCATTATCTGCAATCTGGGCTCTCAGCAGCGATGCTGCCAGGGCTCGGGAGGGGAGAAGGGGGCACAGGGCAGCTCCTGCACCTGAGGGAAGGGTGGCAAACCAACCCCCCAGGGAGCCAAGGTCCCAGAGGGTCACCTCGCAGCATGACCAGTTCCTGGCTGGCAGTCAGTGCCAGCAGCCCCAGTTTGGCCCCAGCCTTGCCTAGTCCCTCTCCCCTTCAATGCACAGAGTCATAGAATCGTTTGACCCTTCCTCACCTCTTCCACTGCCCAGGCTGCAAGCAGCCGGCCCCAGCTCTGCTCTGCGCTCCTGAAGTCCTGCTCAGTTGGCAAGGACCCCCGCTCCACCGCCATCCTCGCCAAGAAGGAGGAGATCGAGCTGGTGAGTCCTGGTGGTCCGTGGCTGAGGCACACGGGGGTCTGGGATTGGCAGCAAGGTCGGGGGGGCTCACGCCAGGGCCCTTTGAACCATGGGAGGAGAAGCGATGCTCAGGGGTGGGGGACGTGAATTTGGCATTTCTGGGGTCATACAAGCATAGAATGGTTTGGGTTGGAAGGGAACTCAAAGCCCATCCAGTTCCACCCAGGGACACCTCCCACTGGATCAGGGGCTCCAAGCCCCATCCAACCTGGCCTTGAACACCTCCAGGGATGGGGCAGCACCACTGCTCTGGGCAACCTGGGCCAGAGCCTCCCCACCCTCATAGAAAACCATTTCTCCCTAAGATTCCATCTCAATTTCCCCTTGTTAAGCTTAAAATCATTCCCCCTCGTCCTCTCCCTGCACTCCCTGATCCAGAGCCCCTCCCCAGCTTTCCTGGAGCCCCTTTCAGTCCCGGAAGCTGCTCTAAGGTCTCCCTGGAGCTTTGTCTTCTCCAGGCTGAACAACCCCAACTCTCTCAGCCTGTCCTCATACAGGAGGTGCTCCAGCACTCAGATCATCTCTGTGGCCCTGGAGAGAAACCCCTTCTGATGGCGGTGGTTATAGGAGAAGGTGTTTGTGGCCAAGCTGATCTTTAAGGTCCCTTCCAACCCAAACCATCCTATGATTCTGTGATCCTATAAGAAGGGATTGGCAGGGGCTCATACGCTGATGGGGATTCATGGACCAGCCCTAGGAGGAAAAGTATCCCTAGTGGTGGTCACATACTGCTAGTGAGGAGGTCCTGAGGCATCCTGTGCTGACCCTGTGCCGCTCCCCTGCAGTCGTACCAGCAGTTCAGCCTGACCATGGCAGTGGTGGCCGCGATGCTGCTGCAGAAGGAGCCCTCCATGGAGGCATCTCTGGGGCTGGCGCTGAGGGCCAACCTCCGCCAGGGCTGGATGCATTACCTCCGGGAGCTGGAGGACTTCATCGACAGCTACGACTCGGCCACACTCACCCGCTGAGGGGACGCCAGGATGAGTGGACGGACACCTGCCCTTACCAGCCAAGGTTGGGGGGTGATGGAGGGCCATGCTGTTGTGTTGAGGGGCTGGTGATGGTGCTGAGCCCTTGGGTCAAGGTGGTAGAGACATGCTGGCGCAGTCCCACCATCTCTCTTGGATATGAAGGAGGAGGCAGAGGAGTTGCTTAGTTTTAGCCCTGCCCAAACCTGTATGTGCAGCAAAAGGGAGAGATGGTTTTATTGGAGGTTATGGGAGGGTTGTTGAGGGTTGTGTTTAGTGGCTGTAGGGAGCTCCCCTTTGCCCTGGCTCCCGGCTCCATTCTTATTTCTCAGGGTTGTGCCCCAAAACCTGGGGATTTGTTCATGGTTTCAAATCAAAAAATAAACCAGCCGTGTTCTTTGCAGCCACTGCTCTGCCAGGTCTCCCTCTCCTGGGGCTGGCGTGCACAGGGAGGGGTCCCACAGTGGACCCCCATCTTGGACCCACTCTAGGGGCCCCCATTTACAGCACACGGCAGCGGCTGTCCCCACGGATCCCACCATGCTGGTGGCATGGAAAACATTACAGCGAGCCCGCAGTGGGGAGGAACAGGGCAGATGTGTTGGCTTTCCGGTGTTTAGGTCTCAGCTGAGCTTTATTGGACCATCGTCTCCATCAGCAGCAGAGCTGCCCCCCCCTGCTCCCCTCCCATCCCCTGACTGTGGTGGCAGGGGGACAGGGTGCCACCAGGGATGGAGAAGCAGCTGGTAATAGTGCTTATCCTTCAAAGAGGTGTCCCAGGGAAGGATTTGGCCCTGGCAGCCAGCACCCTTCCTGTCCCCATCGGTCCCCACAGCGGGGCGATGCAGGCAGCCGCCCTTGTCTGAAGCACCCACTGCCCTCCTCTTACGCGCGGCTGCTCTCCAGGGCTGCCGTCTTGTCGGAGATGGGAGTTGGAGACCATGCCCTGGTGTAGGCTGCCGGCTCCCTACCTGCTTTACCTGTTCCTAATTGAGGGAGAGGCCGGCAGGAATTGCAGGCTGTGCTTTGCCAGCAGCTGCCAGGAGGAAGGATCCCAGTGGCTTCTCCCCACCAGCCTTGGGCTGCATCCAAAATGCTCTTGGAACGTCTTTAGACCACAGAAGGGGCTGGCAGCACCCAGCGGCGCTGGTCGAGGACCGCCTGTCTGTGCTGCTAGGACACGCTGCAGTGCTTGCTGCTGCCCCGCGGCTTTGCCATCTTGCTCCCAGCCTTACCCAGGGGTTCCCTGCCCAGGGAACTCATCCCAGGCTTGGGGATGGGCTTCCCAAAGAAGAAACCCTCTTCCTCCGAGTCCGAGTCTGAAGATGAAGAGCAGGTGGGACACCAGGAGTCATCTTCCTCTGTGATGTCCTGCAGGTCGATGTCCTCTGGCTGTGGGCTGTATTGGGCAGGGGATGTGGCCGCTTGAAAGCGTGGGTCTCCATGGCCTGTGGGTTCTCGGGGGTCAGGGCCCCCCAAAACTGGGTGGCTGGGGGCTCTGGGTCCACTGGGACCCTCGGGGCTGGGCTGGGGGCTGGAAGAGTGTCTGGCCAGTGGTCCCAACATCCCTGCGTGCACAGCATCCTCGCTCTGCTCCTTGGCGGTCGCTCCGCAGTCTTCTGGGCTCCTGAATGCTGGGTGCAGGGAGGCCTGATCCAGAAACGCCTCTGGGAGAAGGAGATCAAGGATGAGTGAGAAAGGAGAAAGCTGAGCCTGCTCTACCATAGCTCTTTGTGCTCTGGGAGGCAACGGAGGGTTGTACCAGCCAAACCCCAGCTGCCAGTGCTCCCCCTCCTGTGGGACTCGGGCTGAGGGCTCATTGCCACTGCCCTGGGTTGGGCTGCACCCATGCAACATATAGAATCATAGAATGGTTTGGGTTGGAAGGGACCTCAAAGCCCATCCAGTTCCACCCCCCTTCCATGGGCAGGGACACCTCCCACTGGATCATGGTGCTCATAGCTCCATCTAACCTGGCCTTGGACTCCTCCAGGGATGGAGAAATATCCCATAAAGTACCCAAGGCCTGAGCAGAGCCCAGTTTTGCTCCCACTTTCCCCCCACCACGTAGCAAGCAGAGCAGTAGGATCCTACCAGCCCCTTCCACCCGCTGCCTGCAGCCTCCAGGCACCGAGGTGCTGCCCATCCCTGGCGTGGTCCTGCCGGCAGAGCCAGCTCGAGAGAGGGGTGTCGAGTCAGGGGATGGCGCTGAGGCAAAAGCAGAGTCGGACGAGTCGGAGGTGGTGGAGGATGCATCCTGTCCCAGGCTGCAAGTTTCGGAGCAGAAGAGCCGGCCGTGGTGGGCGATGAAGGGCTGCCCGCGCAGTGGCTTTCGGCAGAGGCTGCAGCAGAAGCAGGCGGCGCGGGCGTGCCAATGCAGCCCTTGGTGGGTGGCCTCCTCGCTGTCGGCACCTGAGGGGCAACGGCGGGTGAAAGGGTGGCTCTTCCCAGCGTCGTGTGCCAGAAACCATCCTCCGCACCGAGCCGCGGGGCTCTGGCTCTGCTGCTCTCCCAACCCACATCCCACCTGCCTGGGCATGGAAGCCTCGCTGCTCCCTGCCCTGGGGGAACGGGGAACGGGCCATACCGATGGGGTCCCCGCAGGCCTGGCATGGCTCGGCAAAGAAGTTTTCGAAGCAGGTGCGGCAGCAGGGCCGTCCACTCTTCATCACATAGCGCTGGCCGCGCAGGGGCACGTCGCACTCCAGGCAGCAGAAGTGCTCCAGGTGCCAGCGTTGGCCCTCCGCCTCGATGCACTCCTCCATGAAGATGAGCTGGAGGGGGGAAAACCAACCCATCCTCTAAGCATCCAGCTGGGAAACTCATAGCCCAGGAGGAAAGAGGAAGAGCCTCTGTGCCTCGGCGTGGGCATGGGGCTCTCTGCAAGGCTCAGAAAGAGGTCTTTCCTCCTGTCCACCTCCAGCTTTAAGAATCATGGAATGGTTTGGGTCTGAAGGGGCCTTAAAGCCCATCCAGTTCCACCCCTGCCATGGGCAGGGACACCTCCCACTGGATCAGGGGCTCCAAGCCCCATCCAAACTGGCCTGGAACCCCTCCAGGGATGGGGCAGCACCACTGCTCTGGGCAACCTGGGCCAGGGTCTCCCCACCCTCACAGCAAAACATTTCTTCCTAAGATGTCAAGCTTCCCTCTTTCAGCTAAAAACCATTCTCCCTCTTCCTATTGCTGCTCTCCCTGATCCAGAGCCCCTCCCCAGCTTTCCTGGAGCCCCTTTCAGCACTGGAAGCTGCTCTGAGGTCTCCCCGGAGCCTTCTCTTCTCCAGGCTGAAGAACCCCAACTCTCTCAGCCTGTCCTCACACAGGAGTTGCTCTCAGCCCTTGGATCATCTCTGAGGCCTCCTCTAGACTCACTCAAACAGATCCATATCCTATGCTGAGGGCTCCCGAGCTGGACACAGGGCTCCAGGTGAGTTGTCACGAGAGGAATAGATGGACAGAATCACTTTCCTTGCCCTGCTGCTCACACTTCTTTTGACACAGCCCAGGATATGGTTGGCAGGAGCTTTTAACAACAGCAAAAGGGAGGTAAGAGCCTCTCCCCTGCCCGGCACCCACCTGGTCACAGGAAGCACAGCGGGGTCGGAAGAGCTCAGCGTGGTGCCGACCGCAGTAGATCCTCCCATCCTGCTGGAAGTAGATGAGGTCCACCAGGGGCTGGTGGCAGAAGTGGCAGGAGAAGCAGGATGGGTGCCAGAACTGGTCTCCAAGCCGAGATGCCGAAATCCCTGGGTCCCCTTTGTTCAGCCTCCTGCCGCACTGCAAGGCAGAGGGATGGACGGGTTGGGATCACGCTGGCTTTTGGGAACGGGAGCTGCCTGGCGATGGGGCAGATGCCTCACCTTCTTGCAAGGACAGCCATGGCAAGGACCTGGCACGGGACACGCCAACCCCTGTCCCAGGGCTTCCCGTCTCCGTCGGGCACTGAACGCTCGTAGCTGCCTCCTCTCCTCCTCCTCAAGGTCCAGGCAGTAACGCTCCTGCATGGAGAGGTGGAGGTGAGGGGGATGCACGATGGGCGAAGCCCAGGGTGGGCAGCAAACAATAAATTCATATCTTACATCACAGTCCTGAGGAGGCAGCTGCTGCAGGAGGGCTCTGGCGCGGAGACGGATCCTGTCATCGGGAGAGGCAGGCTGTGGCGAGCGGGTGCTGAAGCACACTGGGACCTTGGGATGATGCACAGGAAAGAGAAACACAAGCGGATTTTGAGGTGGATTAAGCTAATTTGCTTGAGAGTGCTAAAACACGAGTTTCATCCCAGGGCTGTGGGTGCTGGGCTGCGGGAACCACCCGTAGATGGCACCTGCAGGGCTGGGGGAGAGCAGGGAGTAAAGGGAGAGCAAGAAAGCCAGGGTGCTGCCCACCTCGGGGAGCACGGGGTCCACGGGGGGCTCCGGATACTCTTCCAGGGCACAGCCGGAATCGCTGTCAGATGAGGCTGGTGGGAGGCTGGTGGCGGTGCCGCAGGGAGGAGGCTCGTCTTGCTGGGGCCATGCGAGGCTGGGCAGGGACATGAGCTGCAGAAAGAGAATCGGAGGTGGGGAGAGCCTTGGCAAAGCACGGAGCAGGGATCCATCCCTAGGGCTTTTCTCATCCTGCCTGCCCAGTGTGGACCTGTCTCCATGGGGCAGCAGGATGAGCAGCATCTTGTTCTGGGGAGGGATCTCAGGGGTTCTAGGACAAGTCTCCATGACCAGCTCTCCGTGGGACAACTCTGCGTGGGGACAAGCCTAAACCTAACCTTAACCTTAACCATAACAGCTCTCAGGGGAGACTTGTCCCTGCAGAGAGTTGTTTCCCATGGCAGGAGGCTTGGAACTAGATGATCTTTAAGGTCCTTTCCAACCCAAACTCTTCTATGATTCCCAACCTCAAGGCAGGCACAACCGGGACCACCACAACCTCAAGACCTTTGGGTGAATCCCTGCAGAAGTCCAAGGGGTTTGGGGGCTGCTCCTTTCTCTGCAGGGTTTATAAGCAAAGCCACACTAAGGGCTGGGTGTCTGCCGAGCAGGAGGTGCTGATGGGATGGTGATGGGTTCAAACTGGGCAGGGAAGACCCCAGGATGGGGGCTGTGCTCAAGCTGGAACAGGTTTTGGGAAGCGGGACCGGTCGTTAGCTCACCCACAGCAGGAGATTTTCCCCAGCTACTGCCAGCCCTTTGCTAGCCCGGCTGATCCCTGGTCTAGTGGCCTGTCTCAGCGCGGGACAGTGGGAGGAGATTGAGGTCCAGCCCAATGCAGCGGAAAATAATTTATTCCCCTTAGGCTGCTATTGTTCTGCCCTGGGCGGTCAGCTTGCTCAGCCACCACCACCTCGCCTGGCTAATGGTTAGGTGGTGGAAACCCATCCGGTCCTGTTCCCTCCTCCTCCCCACGCGCAGTGCTTTTCACTGCTCGCTTCCTTCCTGGCTTGGCTTTCCAAAACAAAGGCGATGTGGTGGCTCCTGGAGCTCCCTGGACATCAGCCCGGAGTCCCACGCCCTCTGCCCGCGCGTCCTGCCCTGACGTGGGGAGCAAGGGTGGGATGCGGGTGAGATGGAGCTCTGAGGGTAAGTCCTGGTGCTGCAACCACACAGCGCCAGGATACCCCTGGATTCAGCCATGCAGTGTCCACCTGCTCTGAGAAGGGTTTTATCCATCAAATGGCTCTGCACGGGCTCAGGCTGAGGTTTGAGGGGTGGTAAACCGCCAGGGCGTGCCCCTAAATCATCCTACATCACTGCCACCATGAGAACAAGTTCACTTCTCTGCAGTGGGATGGCATTTCTGCACATCTGGTTTCTCCCCACCTGCCTCCATTCTCAGAGCCAACCTGGCCAACACCAGCGGCCGCATCCCCACTGCTCCCATCAAACAGCTTTGACACCCCTGGTTCAGCCCTTGCTCCCAGTGTGCTCCTTCCACCACAGATTCCCCTTCCTATAGAGCATCCCTTTCCTATACAGCATCTCAGGGTGCTGGGATGTTGCACCCAAACTGGGATCTGGAGCTGGGATCAGCTCAGATTTCCCTGCCATGCACCTGAGTCAATGATTAACGCTGCAGATTGGCTAATCCGTGGGATAAAACAAAAGGGCTGCTTGCCCCTTCCTGGGGTTTGAGGTCTGCCAGCCCTACGTTTAGTCCAGAAAGGTGGCAGGGTGGGTTGCACGGTGCTTTTAAAGCTTTGCTCAGCTCTGGGATCTGCATAGGGATGAAATCATCTGATCAGACTCTGTGTATCTGCAGCCCAATTGGCTTTGCTGATGTGGTGAAGGGTCACCACTGGTGTTGGGGCCAGTAACCAGCCTTGGCTCTACCGCTGTGCAGGAGGATCCATCGCTGGGGATGCTGAATGGGGACCTCTGTGGCCCAGGGACCTCTCCCAGCTCCGCTGCTGCCTTCTCTGGGTAACACATCTGCTTTTCCTGAGAGTGCTGTGCTTTGCTTCTTAAGCCTCCAAGCTGCATTTGGCTAATCTGCTGGAGCTTTGCTGTAATTAAACCCCTGCCACGCTGCACGGGCTCAGCAGAGCTGGAGGTGTCTGCGTGGCCCCAGCTCAGGGTGCCCAGGGCACCTCAATCCCAGGGCTGGCAGCGGGGAGCCCAGTGGGGAGATGCTGGGGAACATGCGGGAGGGCAGGGCTGCTGTGGATCCATGGGGCTGTGCTGGAGAACCCAGCCCAGCTCAGTTTGATGTGATTACGCCGGCTGGCAGCCGTCTGGGCTGTAGATGAGTCCCTGTAATTAGCCCCAGACGGTGACACTGGTATGCACCTCCCATGCTAAGGAGCCAGGCAGCCCCAACAGGTCCGTCTCCTCCGTTCCTCATCCCTGTCCCCTTTTCCTTGCAGCCTGCAGGCAGTCCTGCTATTGCTCTTCGCGGCTGGCCTGCAAAAGGGATACAAGGATGCTCTCTGCCCTCAAAACCAGGGACAAGAGAAAGCCTGGACCAGGCATCAGGGGAGATGCAGCAGGGAGCTTTGGGGAACCACAGACCCAAGCGCTGGAGGTGCATCGTCCCCAAGAAGGGACGTGTGAGGGGCCAGTCGGGCAGGCTGAGTGCCGCTGGCTGTCCTTTGGTTTAAAAGCCTCTCGTCCTGCCTTTGGCAGCTCCTCCAGACTGCAATTGCTCAGCTCCCTTGTGCTCCCCAAAGGATGGGCAACGGCCCTGCCACGCTCCTGTGCCCACTCGCAGCCTTTTGGTGTTTGCCAGGCTGCAAAAAGCAGCCAGGCTCCCATCCCAGTGCCTGGCTTAGTGGCTCTGCAGAACTCCCTGCTCTGTGCATGTTTCCCTACAGCCCTTCCCGAAGCAGTTGCGGCTCTCTGGGCTCAAGAGCCTAAATTCATGGGAATATTAATCTTATTTGCCTACCTGGGAGCATCCCCCCATCTCCAGCTGGTGTGGGGAGCAGGGGGGCTCCCAGCCCTCTCCAGCCAAGGTCACACATTAACTTGCAGTGCAGCCACCCTGGCCCGTTTGCATTCACCGCAGGTTCCCGGGAGCTGATCTGCATCTCTACCACAACCTTTGCTTTTTCTAAATTCACTTTTCCATCTTCGAAGACCCACTTTCCCACCCCCAGAGCGCCAAACGCTCCCCAGTGCCCGAGCCCCGAGGAAACACAACAGCTCCCCATCACCGAGAAGCCCAAATCCCCTTTGAGGGGGAAAAGCACCGGCAGCTTTTAGAGGCGTAGCTTCTGCGTTCCCTCACCCACGGGATAACCTGTTTTTGCTTGAGCTCCTGTCAACACAGCTGCGATGAAGGTACGTGGAAATAAAGATGCAGGGCAATAAAGATGCATCTCTTCTAGGGTGAGATAAGCTGAGGGCTGGCAAAGCGAGCTGGAGCAGCAAGTCCTGCAGTGCAGCCCAAGCCAGGCTGCCCAAGCTGGAGTTTGGCTGGTGAAGGAGCCCGCAATGGCTTTAGAACCTGGTGGAGCAACACTTGGGTGCTGCTGGTGGGGTACAGCCATCCTGAGGGCCAGCAGTGCGGAGAAACAGGGTCAGGGCAGTCCCAGACACGATTTAGGGGAGGGGGGCTCAGCATCCTGCTCTGTCATACAGCATCACATCTTCTGTATCACCAGAGGGGACCGCGGCCAACACCGTTGGGGGATGCTACAAAGGGCTTTTCTTAGTGTGTTTTTCCCCGTCCTGAGAGCGCACGCATGGCTCGGTGGAGAGCAGTAACCCATTAACCCACTGTAACTCGGCCATACGTACAAACGCGGAGATGAACCGAGACCTCACCTCTCCCCCGCAGCCACTGGATCTCATCCCAGTCCGCTGGTGTGCGGGGCCCAGCTGCCTTCGGTGGAAATCTCCATCCCCATCCCCAAATCATTCCATTCCCGCCTAAAGCCCGGGCGGAGGAGGGATGGTGGAGCCAACACCCCTTCCTAGAGACCCCGGGTGGTCCTGCCAGCCCCGTGCCCACACATCTACGCTCTCCGGTACGTGGAGGTGGCGGCACAGCCTGGGATGGCAGAGCCTGGCGTGACGGAGGAGGCTCCATCTCCTGCTCTCGAGGGACATTTCACCCAAAACAAAGGCTGCAGAGGCAGCAATACCAACCTGTTCCCTCCATTTACCTCTCCCAGAGAAGAACAACCAAAAAAAACTCATTTCCCTTCCCGTCGCAACGATTCCCGCATTCGGGTGCCCTCAACTCCCAACTGCCTTCTCCTCCAGCTCAATGAGAAAACCGATCCCAAGAAACCTTTTCCAGCCTCACCTACCTGCTCTTTCCCAGCTTTCCGGTCCCTGGGTTCTGCAACCCTCTCCAGCCCCACTCCAGCCGTCCCGCCCCGCTCCGGAGGAGGCGAGGGAATGGAGCCCAAGCAAGGAAAACTTTGCGAAGCGAAAGGAAAACATCCAAAGCTCAGTCAGGGAAACAATTTTTTTTTCCTCTCCCTCTCTATTTTTTTTTTTTTTCCCCCTGTTTTAATCTCCCTGCCCAGGAAACTGGATCTGTGTCAACCGGGGTCCTAATTACAGGCTTTTTAGCCTAAATCTACAGAGACAGCCAATGGCAGGGAATCACAGGGCAGGCAGGGAGGGGAAGAGCAAAGGGGGGTTTATATTAACCCTACAGGGGAAAGAGCTCTAGATGACATCTGTTTTTTTTCCCTACCTCTCATTTTCCGAGCGTCCGCGCCCTTCCCTCCATCGGTTCACCCCAGGTTGCCGTTTTGATGACTTTTTATGATCCGCGCGGTGATTTATTTTCCTGCCTAGATCAGAAAGAGTTGAAGCTTCATGAAAGAGGGGAAGTGTCATTACACCCCAATTTAGAGGTGCAGAAACTCCGGCTGGGCTCCCACAAAGGATTTAGCCAGAGGCAAGTCAGGATGTCCTAGTTTGAGCACCTGATGGAGCCTCCTAAAAGCCATCTAGACCGGCTTTGGCTGCACTTGGGCAAGAGTCAGGGTAAAACGTATCAGAGTCTGACGCAAGGCACAGCGTCTTTATTATATTTCTGCGTATTTCTCACCTGCCTTAAGATTTTCCTGCCTGCTGATGTGACTTTGGGTATGGGCACCAACACAGCATCCCTCAAACTCACACATCTGCGGGAATGGATCAGCTCTCTGCACCTGTATGGTCCAAGCACCTCATTGCCCGGGAGTTTTGTCTTCTTCTAAGGCTCTATTTGGAGCCCTGAGGGATGCAGGTGGCTTCTACTTTATGTAGATCCCTTGGACCAGGGTTGGGACTTCAGTAGAAGGGTGGACAAGGTGCTCAGAGATATGGTTTAGTACTGGACAGGTATGGTTGGACTTGATGATCTCAAAAGTCTTTTCCATTCAAATGCTTCTGATTCTAAAGTGACGGTAATTTGTTAGAGGAGGTGGCTGGGTTCCACAGCGAGCTGGTGGCCCTGCTGGAGAGATGTCCCTGCAGGACAGTGTTGTTGCACAGCTTATGGCATGGCTCAGTGGTGGCTGATATCTCTGCAAGATCACTTGGGCGGGGAAAGAAGTAGGAAGAAAAGAAGGGGCAGGTGAGCATCTCAGCAAGCTTCCTTCCATTGCCCAGGAGTTGTGTCTTGTTCTAGAGGGATCTGAGGGATGCAGGTGGCTCCTAATTATGTAGATCCCTGGGACCAGGGTTGGGACTGCAGTAGATGGGTAGAAGCTCTCTGCTTCCTCGCGGAAGGGTCCTATCGGGGTTGTCCAACCAGTGCTGCAATACCCCAGGGAACCCTTTAAGGTCTCAGATCGGTGCCAGGCAAGTTTATCCGCTGTTTGGCTTTGGTGGGAGGTTGGTCTCTTTACCTTGACCCATTTGCTGCTACGGACTTTGTACCGCCGAGGAGGCCCCCCCTGCTCCCCAGTGCCAGCTTCCAGGCTGCGCAGCTCGCGTGCTCCATTGTCCCTCTGCACCCTGGAAAGATTAAAGGGCAAAGTCCTTGTTAGGAGAGCAGCTGGGCACAGAGAGATGGGTCACTCCAGGCTTTTGGAGGAGGGACCAACCACTGCTCCACCAAAGCCACCGCCCTGGAAACACCATGAGGTCCCCACGGGCACTGGGTGAACAACGCAGGGCGTGTGATGGGCAGGACACCAACCTGACGGGCTTCCCTGCTTCCAAAACTCTGCAGCGTGACCGGTGTGTGGCCGGCAGCGTCCCTGTGGAAAGGGCAGGGCTGCAGAGGCACGGCTCGGGGACTCGGAGCAGACCAGCGGCGCCCACGTGGCATGGCCAAGGAGCTGGTGGCCACTGCCACCCCACCGAAGCTGTGGCTGATGTCATAGATCTTCAGGGAATGGTTTCAGTTGGAATGGACCTCAAAGCCCACCCAGTCCCACCCCATCCATGGGCAGGGACACCTCCCACTGGCTCAGGGGCTCCAAGCCCCATCCAACCTGGCCTGGAACCCCTCCAGGGATGGGGCAGCCACCACTGCTCTGGGCAACCTGGGCCAGGGCCTCCCCATCCTCACAGGAATACATTTCTCCCTAAGATCTCATCTCAATCTCCCCTCTTTCACCTTCAAGCCATTCCCCCTCATCCTATCCCTGCCCCCTAGAGCATCCCCCTACATCAGACCCCCCCCAAAGTCCCCCTCCACTGACCCCCCAACAAACCCTCCCACCTCCCTGAGCCCTTCAACATCCCTCCAACCTCCACACTCCCCTTCACCGACACCCCAGACCCCCCGTCCCCTCAATTCACCCCCTGGAGCATCCTCCACCCCCCATAAACCCCAGGACCCCCCCGCCCCTCCATGTGGCCACGCCCACTTTCCACTCAAACACCCCAATCCCAACAGGGCCACGCCCACTTTCCCATTAACCACGCCCCACTCTTCAATATGACCACGCCCCTTCCATATGAACACACGCCTTCCGTGTGACTATGCCCACGTGACCACGTCCCAGACCACATGACCACACACTACCCAGCGTAACCACGCCCCTTCCCCTAACCACGTCCCCTTCACACACGACATGGCCTCATCCCGCCCATAAGGCCACGCCCCCTTTCCCACTGGACCCGCCCCTCAAAAACTGAGCCCCTGACCACGCCCCTTCCCTGCCCGCCCCCTGGCGGCCGCTCCGGCCCGGGTCCTCCGGGCGCGCTCCCCCCGCCCCCTCTCCCCCCTGCTGTGTGCGGGTCCTCCAAGCGGCGCTCTAGGCGGCGGGCGCGGACTCGGTGCTCCCGGCGGGCCCGGCCCGGCTCGGGGGGCCGTGGAGCTGGCGGGGCCCAACCCGGGCCCGGGCCCCGCATCGCCGGCCCGAGCCGCCCCCGGGCTCCGCAGCCCCGGCCCAGCAGGGGATGGGCAGGGCCGGCCGGCAGCGCGGGGCCGGGCCTCAGCTCCCGCGCGGCGGAGCCGGGCAGCGCCTCAGGTACCGACCCTGGCCTCCTCCCCCCGTGCCTCCCCGTGCCCTCAGCCCGATCGCCACCTGCCTCCCTGTGCCCCGGTCCCATCGCCCACTTACCCCTGCCCCATTGCCCCTCATTGCCCACTGTCTGTCTCTGCCCCTGTGCCCCCAGCTCTATTGTCCCCTGCCTCTTTCTGCCCCCCTGCCTCCCTGTGCCCCTGGTCCCATCGCCCACTGCCTCCCTTCCCCACTGGCTCCTGCCCCATCGCCCCGCCGATGCACCTGCCCCATTGTTCCTCATTGCCCCCCTGTACCCCTGACCCTTTGCCCCCCTCAATCCGCCTGCCCCGTTGCCCCTCACTGCACCCCTGTGCCCCTGCCTCATTGCACCCCGCCTCCCTGTGCTCTCAGCTCCATTGCTCCCTGCCCCGCTGCCCCCGCCTCCCTGCCACCCACCTGCCTCCTATTGCCCCCAGGCCCATTGCCCCCCTGTGCCCCGTACCCCATTCCTCATTGTCCCCCCTGTGCCCCTGTCCCATTGCCCCCTGTGTGCCCCTAGCTCCATTGCCCCCTGCCTCACTCTGCCCCACTGCCCCTGCCTCCCTTTCACCCCCTTGCCTCCCTGTGCCCCTGGTCCCATCACCCACTGCCTCCTTTTCCCCACTGACCCCAGCCCCATGCCCCCCTGTGCCCCTGCCCCATTGTCTCCCATTGCCCCCCAGTTCCATCGCCCCCTGGCCCACTGCCCCCACCTTCCTGCTACCCCCCTGCCTCCCTGTGCCTCCAGCCTCCCACCTTCCTGCCCGTGTGCCTCCTGCCCCATTGTCCCCTCGCCTTCCGGCCCCATTGCTACCCCTCATCTCCCTGCCCTACTGCCCCCCTGCCTTCCTTCCCCACTGTCCCTGCTTCCCTGCCACCCTCTGCCTCCCTGTGCCCCTGCCCCATCCCTCTTCCCTGTCCCTCTTGCGTTCCTGATCCACCTGTTTGTAACCACTTCCCCTTTCCCTGCCTGGGATTCGGCCCTTCCTCATATTCTTTGTGCCCATGGGCTTTGTAGGCCCCTTCCTCATCCCTCCAAGCCCCTTCCTCATCCCTCCAGCCCCTCTTGTCCCTGGGGGTGCACCCCTGCCCCATTCTGGTGGGGGCTGTGGATGTCGAAGGTAGGTCAGTGTGGAGCCGTGAGCATTTCCACACCAGACATCCCTGCGTCCCTTTGCAGGACCATTCCAGTGGTGCTGGGTTGCCTTGGTCTTTTGGCACGAGGTGGGCCCTTTTCTGCAGTGCTGTGGTTAGGAGAATGGCATGGAGGTGCGAGGGGTCTTCTGCAGCCTTGAGGGGGGGTACAGACAGAGTAGTAGGAACAGAGAGTTTGGGAGGAGATCGAGCGACCTGACTCTGAAATGGGGAGAGGTGAGATGTGGTTTGGGCCAAGGAGGGCTATGAAAGTTTTGAGGAGGATTTGGGTTTGGGTCCTGGCAGGTGGGGAGGCTGGAGGGCTGGAGGTCATGGAAGACACATGCTCTGGCTTTCAGGGAAGTGTATCCTGCTCTTGGTGTGTGTTGTGTGACTGATTGAGACTCCAAACTTCTGATGGCCAAGGTACCCATCAAAAGCAAGAATTTGGAGTCTTGAGAGTCTCAGTGTCTGCGTGAAAGGGATGCCCCTGAAATATTCCACAGCAAGGAGTAGTGAGAAGCACTGAGGGAGTGTTGAGGGATCTCACAATAGCTTGTTTTCTATTTTCTGGCCATAATAAGTGTTCAGGACAGGTTACAGCACTTCAACCTCACCCCCTTGCAGGAGGAGGGAGCACCAGACGGATAAAGAAGAAGAGTCAAAAATAACATCTTTTCTACAAGATTTTTTGTTTTAGGTGGGGGAATTGATAGGATGGGAGTGGGAGGGCAGCGGTGCTGGAGAACAAGGCCCCTGATGACCAGATTAGATGAAGCGGAGAGGGATCTATCGCTAAATTATTGATCAAAGCCTGTAAGGTTGGTAGGGAGTACGCACACACTGAGTCTAGAAGAACAAATAGGATGGCTTGAGCAGGATGTAGTGCTGAACAGGGAGCGTGTGTTATTACTGTTAGAGGTGACAGGTATGGACAGGAGGGCAGGTAGCAGCCAGCTGGATTTGTGTCTGAGCTCCTTCACTTGGCTCAAAAGAAAGCATTGCTTTTCTGAAGGACTCACCAGGGTTAGGATGTGGTAGGGAACTCCTCGGGCCCAAGGCGAAGGCATGAGCTTGCAGTGGAAGGTGATGTAGGTTCTGTTTTGATGCAGAAAACGAAACGGGACCCCTTGGTCAGCTCACTGCTAGCTCTTCCCCATCCTTCTGCACTGCTCTGCACCGCGAGGGAGCCTGAGGACACCGTGGCTTTGCATGGAGATACTGCTCCATGATTCATTGCTTAATCTGGAGCGGCTGTTGAGGCAGGTTGTGGCGTGACAGAGTGAGAGGTTTCCAATAGCCTTTTCATTTTATTTACTGCTCCGGTGCCAGGCTGGTTATCCATATGGCTATATTCTCATGCCTCAGATGGAGAGATCCTCAGCTCTTTTTGCCAAAGGAAACATGGCATCCTCTCCTGTTATCTGCTGCTGAATCCCCTGCCTGAGAGTGGACGTGGAGTCCTTTTGCGTCAAAGATAGCAGCGTGCCTCACTACTCATGTGTGTGGCTACTGCCTGCTGGATGCTTGTGCTTGCTGATTCTTGTCAGGTAGCAGAGCCTGGATGTTTTCTGGCGTTTGGTACTTTTCATAGGCCAAGATACAACAGCTGTGGTGTTTGCTTGCTGTTAAGGCTGCTGGTGCTCTGACCCTTAAGGACCTTCTGTCGAGTGAATGTATCTTCACATTCCTAAGCAGCAGATGCGTGGGATTCCTCATATCCCCACCGCTCTCAGCCTTTCAGCATTCCTGTTGTGTTATGTTTGAGCTACGGTAGCTCTGAGGAGCTCTCTTCCCCACTCCCTTATTGGATCCTAAAGCTAAGAAGTAGCATTTAGCTTTTTTAGCTATAGATTGTATATTTTTTTTAAGAAATCACCGTCTGTCTGTGCAGATTTATTTTCTGTAGTCATATAAATGCAGGTAGTTAGTTAAAAAATAAAGTGTCTCTGCCTTCCTTCTCATATTTTATAGAATCATGGAATGGATTGGATTGGAAAGGTCCTTAAAGCCCATCCAGTTCCACCCCGTGCCATGGGCAGGGACACCTCCCGCTGGATCAGGGGCTCCAAGCCCCATCCAACCTGGCCTTGAACACCTCCAGGGTTGGAGCAGCCACCATTTCTCTGGACAGCCTGGGCCAGGGCCTCCCCACCAGTTTGTTCCCACATTTGAGAGGAACTACAGTCACAGCCCTCCTCACACCACCTGTTTTTTAATCTTCTCTCTTTTTTGAATTTGTTTAATTGTGTTCTCTTTGTCAGGTGGAAGATGGGACAGTTTCCCTTCTGGTTTAGGTGACTCTGACACCTGATTACCATGAAGTCCCAAAGGAGATAGAGAGACAGTAGTGGGAATTTCTTCTCACTCCTCCAAAAAAATCCAATTGCCTAATGGTAAGAAAGCCGTTATTTTTAATTAGCCTTATCTTGTGAGGTGTCCATTAATTGGGGAATGCATTGAAGAGTTTGAGATCCAAACCCATTGGGCCACGTGCAAGGGGATTGAGGAGGATACAAGCTCTGTGATTGGACAGGAGGGGAGGAGTCTGAAAGCAGAATTGTCCTCTGTTTTGTGTCCTCTTCTCAGGGATTGCCTCTTATGCTGACGTCATGGGGAGCTGCTGCAGTTGCCTGTGCAGAGACAGCATCCCAGACAACCATCCCACCAAATTTAAGGTAAGTAGCACACCTTCATCCTCATCAGAGAGTCTGTGAGAGCACTGACAAAGCCCAGCAGGAGTTGAACTCCAGGCATGAAAGGAAAGAAAACCTCTGCTCTGGCAGAGAAGTCTTTTGCCTGCTAAGATTTGCAAATACATTACTGTTTTGGATTGATGGTTTTATTTTTCCTTTCCTTAAGCAACCTCTGCTGCAAATGTGTTTGTATTTGCAGTAGAAATTGCCTCTGCACTGAGATTCAGCCTGAGCAAGGAAATGGGGACCTGGAGATAAATGTTTTATTCCTCAGGGCTGTGTTCCAGGGTCGGCGCTGAGACACATCAGCTCAGCTGCCAAGCGCAGCGTCTCCAGGGCTGCCGGCTTGACGCCTTCTGCCGGCAAAGAATTCCTGCTCTCAGCAGAGAAAAAGGCATCTCAGAGAAGGGGGAATCCACCAGAATTACAGCGTCTTCGTGGGTGGCCTTTTTTGATACCAATGAATTTTCCTTTGTGGCCTCTGTAGGTGACGAACGTGGATGATGAAGGTAACGAGCTGGGATCTGGGATTATGGAGCTGACACAGACGGAGCTCATCTTGCACACTCACAAGCGAGATGCTGTCAGGTGGCCTTACCTCTGCTTGCGCCGCTATGGCTACGACTCCAACCTCTTCTCTTTCGAGAGTGGTCGTCGCTGCCAGACAGGGCAGGGTGAGTGTGGAGGTTCCTGGAGGAAGGAACGCTGAGGTTTCGGTTACAAGGCAGCCCGAGTGAGCTGATGCTTGTGTCTCCCCAAATTCCTGCATCTCACGAATCAACAGGTTCTTTTGCAGCCTCTGTTCCTCCAGAGTACCAGAGTGTGCATGCACATACCCTTAATACTCCTGATTAAAACACTAATGAGAACAACATAATGGCTCAGAACCTGGGTATAAATCTGAATGGTCTGATTTTGCTGCTCCCAATGGAATTGGGGAAGCAGGCTGAGCATTGGGCAGGGCGGATTCAGCTTCGAAGAGGATATTTTGGTGCTGAATGATGCACAGTCATAGTAGGAGGGGTTGCTGGACTTCTTTCCTTGGAAACTGGAAGGTACTTTTAGCAAGACTAAAGCTTTGTTAGGCATCTTTTAACTTGGGAATAAAGTGAAAAGGCATCACGTGCCCCTTTTTGAGGTCCCTTTTAGGATTTGCTTATTCCACAGAACTGCCAAATACACATCAGTTACAATGATTGAGCACATTTTGTGTTTCTCAGTGCATTCTTGCTGTTGTGGTTAAGTGCTAGTTCCACTTAATGTTTTGCATTTTGTGTCTGGCAGTGCTTTGTAATGTAGAGGGAAAGGGATTTTACGGTGTACTGATTTTATGCATGGGGATGCTGTGCACAGAGAAGGGAAGTGAGTCACCCAGGAGTACATGCCAAGTCATGAGCAGCGCTGGGAATAGACTCCAGTTCTACAATGGTGCCTGTTAGTTCCTTTACCAGTCTGTCTCTCTTGCTGTTAAAGAGCTGAACATTTTCTTGGCATCTGCATCCCTGGGGAAAAAAAGTTTGTTTCTTCTTTCTGTTAATGTGTTTGTAAACTCCTCCTTATCCAAAAGGGCTCCGCGTGACTGCTCAGTGTCTGTGCAAAGCGCTGTGTGAATCTGTGGTGCCGTATGCTTGGTTTTTATGTTTAGGCAAGTGGGGTTTTTCTCTCCTGGAGTTGTGGCTTATCAGTTGCCAGCGATGGGAATTGCTTGTCTTTGGTTTCTCTTCCGCCTTTTGCAGGATGCAGATCAGTGATGAGAATTCTGCCCTGTGTGTGGTTTGGTTATTTTTTTATTTAGGTCCAGATAGTGGTGACAAAGCAGAGCTGTTTGTTTTTCATATATTATGGCTCATGGATCCATAATGGACACGGAACTGGTAGAGTGGGTCCAGAGGAGGCCACGGAGATGATCTGAGGGCTGGAGCACCTCCCATACGAGGAAAGGCTGAGAGAGTTGGGCTTGTTGAGCCTGGAGAAGAGAAGGCTTCGGGGAAACCTTGGAGCAGCTTCCAGTACTGGAAGGGGCTCCAGGAAAACTGTGGAGGGGCTCTGGCTCAGGGATTGCAGGGAAAGGATGAGGGGGAACGGTTTTGAGCTGAAACAGGGGAGATTGAGATGAGATCTTAGGAAGAAATGTTTTGCTATGAGGGTGGAGAGGCCCTGGCCCAGCTTGCCCAGAGCAGTGTTGGCTGCCCCATCCCTGGAGGGGTTCAAGGCCAGGTTGGATGGGGCTTGGAGCCCCTGATCCACTGGGATATGTCCCTGCCCATGACAGAGGGTTGGAATTGGATGGGCTTTGAGGTCCCTTCCAACCCAAACCATTCCGTGATTCTGTGTTTATAAAATCCTTAGCAGACACAGACTTACTCATCAGTCTTAAGGCAGACAGAAATGAGACAGATGGCATTGTGTTTTGATGAGTTTTCTCCCTTCCTTGTAGGATCTTTTTCTGCTTAGTTAATTTTATTTGGAGGATTCCTTCTGCCCTATACATGGCAGATATTGTTGTTTTTTGGGGCTAGAATCTTTTAGTCCTTATTCTTTGGGGTAGCAGCCATTGTTGCCATGCCATTCTTGTTGCTATGGCTTTTGTGCATGTGTTTGTGTGCCAGCTTGGGATTGGTTAGCTGTGCTTACACCGGCTCTTGGTTTGGGTTGCTCATTTGGGCAAAAGCTGTTTAATTCGATACATTTTTGAAACATGACATTCTTGTCTCTCCCTCGTGTGCACGCTCCACAGCACCCAGTTCAGCTTTGAGTAGTCACTGGGTGGACCTTCCCCTAGCAGTGAGAGCTGGACTGGGGGACAAGTGAGTTAAAGTAGAAGATTAGGGATGAAACGAGACTGGTTAGCCTGTCTCTTTCACACCTCTTACTGCTTTTTTCTTGTAATGATGCACTGTTTGTTCATTTGGTAGTGATGGTATTGTATTTCTGGTGATGCAAGAATCCACTGAGTTGCTGATTGTTTTCCTGTGGGCTGCAGGGATTGATTGTGTTAAATGCAGATAAAGGACCCGGGATTGCTTGTTCATTTACAGCCAGGAATCACAGATACTTTTGTTAAAACAAGATTGCTTTCCTGTGTTTCTGACCCTCCTCTCTGTTACTGTGCAGGGATTTTTGCCTTCAAGTGTTCCAGAGCAGAGGAGATCTTTAATCTGCTTCAAGACCTGATGCAGTGCAACAGCATCAACGTAGTGGAAGAACCTGTTGTCATCACCAGGAACAGTCACCCCACGGAACGGGAGCTCTCCCGGAACACCCAGGCACCCAACAGTAAGGTTTCTTCAGTGTCTGGGGAGAAGAAGGGAGAACACAGACGCAGGCAATGTCTGCAGTCACTTATGTGTTGTTGCCCTTTGCAGTCCGTGGGTCTCTTCCATGCGCTGCCTCGGTGCTGACCCATATCTTTATGTCCATGTGTACCCCATTCAGCTTGTTTATTTTAAAGCCCCCCCTCATCTGCGATGTGGTATTTTGTTTCCACGGAAATAGCAACAAAAAGCCTTTCAAATAGTCAACTGAATTGTCGTCCTTCAGTTGGTTTTCATCCAAACGGCTGCCAAGTGGCCTCTTTAAGTAGAATGTCTGAGAATCAGGTGGTTCCTAGAGGAAACCACATCTAGAAGAGTCTGGGTTTGCTCAGTTCTTTCTCCATTAGGAGTGACTTTAAATGAGAGGGCATAGTTTTTGTATTTATGCTGGTTACTTCATGGTCAGGATGGGATTTAACGTCCCTTCCAGCCCAAACCATTCCATGATTCTGTGATCCCCCAGAAAGGCAGATTCTGACTTGCAGGGTGCAGGTAAGAGGCCAGCTCACTGTGGAAATGAAGTCAACTCTCTTTTGTACCAAACCAACGCTATAATACTTTTCTCTCTCGATTCTTTTTTAGGTCTAGGGTACACTGTCCCAGGATTTCCCAATGGATTTCCAAGCTTCCCTGGAGAAACCCTGTCATTCTCCACAGCCCGCCACCCCTCCGTGAGCAGCCTGAGGCATTCCTCTGTGGGCGATGACTCTACTCATGCCCTTATTGGGCCTGATGAGCAGGTAAACCTGGATCTCCTAAATTCTGCTGTTTGCAAGCGATGGACAACAAGCTTGTTTTGCAGGCAGTCCTGTGTGGTTCTGGGTTTTTCTTACTCCAGCAAAGCTGATAAGATCTCATACCTTGTTATCCTTTTTTTCTCTTTGCTTCATTTGGCTCTTGGAGACTTCGGCTCCCTGACAGTTCACTGGAACAGGCACTCTGTCAAGGCTGACTGAGTTGGCTTCCTTAATGTACTTGTATTTGCGTGGCAATTGTTTAACAGCAGCACTTAGCTTGTGAGTCCCAAGTTGCGCTGCCCTATCTGTCAGCCCCTAAACTGACGTGCAGATGCACGCCGGCTTCAGAATCTTTTCCATGTTCAGCAATTTGTTCTGTTTTAGAAATTAGCATTTTCCCCTACAAAATCCAGCTTGTCTCACCATTATGAGGGAAGCTGAAGTAGGTGTGAGTGCTGCAGTATCTCCAGTGTAAGCCAGTCAAGGAAGTATTTTCCAAGTGGCTTTGCTTTTTGTTCTGTGCCACATGCATCAAGTGTGAGATAGACGATGTATATTTTCTGCAGTTGGGCTGCTTTTTGCCTCTCCTTGAGCGCACAAATGCAGAAATGTCTTTTGTGTTTGGCACCCCATAGTTTTTTCAACTTGGAAGTCTTTTATCTCTTTCTGCTTCATCAGCCACCAAAGGAGTTTGTGTTCCTGTTGGACTCTCAGCTGCTGGCAGCTGCTTTGCTCTTGTCTCTTCTCCTTTCACTGTCCCTCTGCTTCTCTCCTTGCAGTCCCACACCTACGTCAACACGGCCAATGGTGATCAGGAGCTGAGGGGCCGGCATTGTATGCACTCCTTGCCTGAAGTCCACCCTCCTTTCCCCCATAGGAACCACAGTTGCTCCCTCGAAGACCGCAATCCCCAGGTCTTTCTGCAGCCAGGGGAGGTTAAGTTCGTGTTAGGTCCCAAGTCCAACTACAGCAGCGTGTGTCGGCACCACCGGGAGTGCAGGACGCACTTCTACCCCCCTAACAACAACAACAACGAATGTGAGGAGTGTCCTTCCCCCCAGTGTGTCTATGAGAATATCAACGGCTTGTTGCCCCCCAGCACCTCCTCTCTCTGCCGAGGCGGGCGCTTGAAACTCTCCCGGGAGGACACGGGCTTAGCCGGCTGCTCCCATCGCAAAACGGCATTGCTTCACTATGAAAACTTGCCGTCGCTGCCACCGGTGTGGGAGTGCCAGCCGCTCCGGCAGGGTGAGGAGGACGTGGGCGTTGGGGATGCACTGACACCTTCCCCCAATGGCTTCTCCGAGGCTGGTGAAGAAGATCCCCTGCAGAACTACATGAACTCGGAGAACACGACGCTGCATGGGGGCGGCAGCCAGAGGCGCAGCAGCTTCTTGCCAAAGCCTCGTCGCGGCTGCGTGCCCAATGTCTTCAACTTCGACTTTCCCCGGCCCTGTCCAGAGCAGCCGCGGCAACTCAACTACATCCAGGTGGACTTGGAGGCTGAGCCACGCAAGGGACATGCGAACCTGCCAGTCCCTCGTGTCCCACCTCCTGCCACCCACGAGGCCCACCGGACGGACTCCTACGCGGTCATTGACCTAAAAAAGACAGCGGCCATGTCCAGTTTGCAAAGGGCCCTGCCAAGGGACGATGGCACATCGCGGAAAACTCGACATAACAGCACTGACCTGCCTCTGTGAGGGGGAATGCCAAGTGCAAGCACTGTCTCGTGGCTTCGGTATCTGCCCTTCAGTGTACTGCCCGGTGTGATTTCCATGCGTCGATACCTTCTGCTTCCCTGTTTTCCCCATTACCTGGTGTCATGGGATGGCTGCTACAGCTGATGTTAAGGCTAGTCTGTCTGTCCATCTTCCCCTCTCTATCTCTCCTGTGTAGTTCATTTTTAAAGCCTTGTTGGGGTGTTTGACGATGCTGTTTGGAGGTTTAATTTCTGGTGAAAGGGGCAGAAGGTGCCAGGAAGAGCCATGGATACAGCCTCGAGTTGGGTTGCCTGTCCTGGCAGCTCTGTGAGCAGCCTGGCAGCAGAGCCAGGGCAGTAGCGTGGTGGAGAAGCTTTTCCAAAAGTGAGCTGCTTTAGGAGTTCTGTTGCAAAATCAACCTCTTCCGCATGGATTTCATGCCTTGCAACTCCAGGTGAGCTCTGCAGCCGGGCCACTCCAAAGCTGGGTTTTGCCTTGTGCTTTCCCTGGTGATATGGGAGCTTGTGCTGTGTTTTTTCCCCATCCTCAACCCTCCTTTCTCCCCTCTGCACTGTTACCTGCTTTCTCTAAGTTCGTAGAAGCTTTTTATACTTCTATCCCTTTCTCAGATTCAATTTAAATTGGACAACTCTAGAAATGAATAGAGCGGCACAAACACTGTGATAATACAGACCTGATCTCCTGAAGAGATCCTGCTTTAAAAGAGGAGGGGAAGAACACAACTAAGGGAGAGATTTGAGGATTTGCTATGGAAAACTTCAGTCGTGCCATATCCTGTTTCGATTTTTAGGGGTTCTTTTTAGTGGCTGTTCAGAAGTGGTGTTTGTTTGTTTGTTTGTTTATTTATTTATTTATTTATTTATTTATTTATTTATTAAATGTTCTTTTGCCATCCCAGTGGTAACTGCCAAAACTGGTGCCAATATGAAATGTGTCCTCGCTGTGGCTCGTTCCTCGTGTCTGGGGAACAGACCCCGGAAGAGGTTGATGGCTTTGCTGAGCTGCCGTTGAGGAAAAGAGCAACCGTGAATCAAATGGTTTGTTAACAGGGACTGACTGTTGCAGAGTGGGTGGGAAATGGTACGGGAGACGTGGGAGTGCGAGCAGAGCTGCCAGGCAGCCGAGCTTGGGGTTGTATCGAAGTCATTGCCTACACCCACGTGCCAGGATCCATGAGAAATATTTGATCAGTGTTTTGAGTGAATGTACAGTTTGTTATTTACAACTACGGACTTGGAAGGGCTAAATTTTGGCTCTCAGGTAAATTTGTGGCCTTTGATGTGGATTTTTTTCTCTTGATGCCAGGGCTGAGTCTAAGCTGAGCTGTCAGGCCTCCCCCTCTCTGCACGCTGACACACTGCAGCTTGATCCCTCCCTGGATCACTCTTTGTTGTTACAAGCTGTTTCGATGAAACAGAAGTGCTCTGGGATACTCTGGAGTGCCACCTTTCTGCTGGCTTTTCTTCATCTTCCTCCCTAGGGCAGGAGTTGAGAGACGCGGTGCTCTGTGAGGTGTCCCACTGCCAGCAGAAACATTGCCAAAACTTGCTGTGTTCTCCTTGTCCCTAATGTTTGCCAATGTCAAAATCATGAGCCTCCGGTGGGAAAGAGGAGAGAACCCAATCCTCCAGCTGCTTCATAGATCTAGAAACGTGATTTCCAGCTTTTTGGAATGTCAGCCTTTTGGGTTTTGGTGCTGTAAGGTCATGGTGAAATGGGACCATTTGGGGAGCAAGGACACGTGGCATGTGGAGCAGGAAGAGTGATAAAAGCATGAAGAGTGCCATGCTTGTGTTGACAGACCATGGATTGCTTGACTTGTTCTTGCGCTATGAATTCTAAGCACACCACATGCTTAAAATCACCGTTTTGTCCTTTTATATTTGGAAGCCCTTGCTCTTGTCTTCCATTTTTTCCTCCACCCCAGCCCTTGTGTGGTCTAGAACTGAAAGGAAACCCAAGTAATATATTTTTATATGATGCCAAATGACTTTATTTGAAGGAAAAAAAAAAGACAAGTGATGTATCCCCTGAAATCTAGCTGTCATTTAGGGAAGGGAGAGAGGAAGTTGTTTATATATATAAAGTTAACTGTGTTAAGATTTAAATAAACCATTTAAATAAAAAGTTTCTAAGCTATGTCACCCTCGGGGGCAGCGCTGGCAGCTCCCACATAGCAGGACAGGGCTCTGGGAGCTTCCTTTCCCCTGCCTGAGCTAAGAAATGCAAAATACTTATTCTCCTCTTCCCCCAGAAAGGGAAAAAAGGATTAAATGTTTGACATTTACACAAAGGAAGAGGTGAGGGCCCTTTTCCACCAGCATGAGAGGAGAAGTGCAAGGGACATTGCTGTTGGGTGGCAGCTTGTGCCTTGGGGAGAAAGCTGGTGAGGTCTGGGGTTGCTTCTTGGGTGCTCCTGTGGCCACCAGCCTGGCTGTGTGTCTCCAGCAGGTGGGGTGAGGCTGCTGGGAGGGGCTGTGGGTGCTGTGAGCCCGGGGTTCAGGGAAAACAGAGCAGTGCTGGTGGTTCCTCGGAAAGGCTGGGCTCCAAGGGAGCCCCGGAGGCAATCCCAGTTTGGTAGCTCTAAGTTAGCTTTGCTTTGGGAGAGCTGGCTTTGACCTTTTGAATTGCGATTTTCACGTCCTCCTCCAAACTGGGTTGTCCAACTTGTGCCTCCTTTTCCTTTTCCTTGACCATAAAGATGAGAAGATGTGTAGGTGATGCTGGCTGCATCTGCTGCTTTCAGTGCAGAGAGATCTGCTGGGTGCCTTGCTTCACCGTGCTCTGCTTTCTGCCTGGTTGTGTCCTTGCTGGTGGCCGTGGCTCAGGGTGCAGAAAGCTTCCCAGAAAGCTTCAGGAATGAAAAGCCGCTCACAGCTCTTTGTTTGGGTTTGTTTAATGTTTAAGCAATGAAATGGGAACTGCCGCGTGGGCAGCCAGGAAACCAGTGGTCCCTGATGGCTTTCAGGGTATTCATTGGGTTCGTGTCCCAGGGATTTTCTCCCTATTTGGCTTTTCTGGAAAACTTCCCAAGAGCCGTGTCCACGTTAACTAGCCAGGACCCGTTGAGAACAACTTAATATTCACTTTTCCAGGTGGTGGGGAAGTCAAGGGGAAGACCAGAGTCATGTTAGAATGCAGAGGCAGTTGTTCTTGGAGCCCCAGGAGCACAGAATGACCCTAGTTTGGATTTCTTCCAGTTCCAGCCGAGCAGTGCTCGCCAGTGTTGCAGCTTCCTCTAGTGGCCACCCTCGAAATGGGTTCAGAGGAGAAACCGGTGTTGGGCTGAAAGGTGAGGAGAACATCCAAGTCCACATGGTCTCATTCCTTCGGTTCTTTGATTGGGGTGATGGATAGGAGCGATCCCTTTGATAACTCTCTGTCGTCGCTCCTCGTCACTGTTGTCTTCTGGTTCCGAATTGTGTTTATGCAGTGTGTTGTACCTTCATCAGATGTTATGAGGGCTGAGGGACCTGGGGCTGTTCAGTCTGGAGAGCAGGAGGCCAAGGAGAGACCTCATCACTCTGCAGCTCCTGGAAAGGGGGTTGTAGTGAAGTGGGTGTTGATGTCTTCTCCCAAGTGATAGGATGAGAGGAAATGGCCTCAAGTTGTTTCGTTGAGGTTTAGATTGGATAGTAGGGGACGTTTGGATTGGATAGTAGGAGCGATTTCCTTACTGAAAGAGTGGTGAAGCACTAGCAGGCTGCCCAGGGCAGTGGTGGAGTCCTCATCCCTGGAGGTGTTCAAAAACCGTGTGACTGTTGCGCTTGGGGACATGGTTTAGTCGACATGGTGGGGTTGGACTGGATCATCTTGGAGTTCTTTTCCAACCTTAATGATTCCAAGATCACCTCCATAGAGCAGAATTACCTCACCCTTTATGACTGCATCTATGAATGTGGTTTTGATTCAGAAGGATTAATCCGGGGCTCTGTGCATCCAACAAATGTCACAGAGGTAACGAGGAGGAAGCGAGTGAGAATATGTCCATCTGAAACCTGCTCTGGAGTCTTGAGAACTCTCAAGCTGTGAGTTCTCTTACTCTCCCAAGCTTCTGCAAGGCAGACGATTTGCCTAACACGACTCGGAAAGAGGAGCTGTGTTCAGCTAAATATTGCATTTGCTGAGACCTTGTTTCGTTCAGAAAAAAAAGGTTTAGGCAGCAAAACAGAGCTCACGCGGGTGATGGCTGACCTTAGCCATTGGTTTATGTACTTTGCTGCGGAGCAGGTTTGTATAGTCCCCGCTGGGGACTGGATTGCATCTTTACTGCTCTCCTTTCCTCTGCTTGCAAGACTGAACTTCAAGGGATGGCTTGGTGAGCAGCCACGTGCTACGCAGAGAGAATTCGACTGTCTTAACCTTTTAAAGTGGTGCTTGTTTGAGTTTTGAGTTAATCATTCAGACTTCTTCCCCTGATATTTCTTCTCTGTTGAATGCATAAATAGATCTTTTACCCTTCCCTTTCCCAAGAACTCGTTGGTAGGAATACAGCTTCTCCTGGTGCTCAGCTGTCTTTTATTGTGGGAGGGAGTCGAGTTGATTTTTCGTTTGACCCATTTTTCGTGCCTGCTTTTCCCAAGGGAGGGATGTTTGACTTCTCCGTGCATTCTAACTTACAGGGGGAGGGTGGCAAAGGAGAGGCTGAATTGTGAAGATTAAAGGATCAATATTTCCGCAAAGAGACTGGAATGATAGTTATTACTGAAATATTGTTATTTTTATAACCTAAGCCATGCTGTTCCCTGGGGAAAAAACCCAACCCAGGGCTGATATTATTGCTGTCTGTTCTCTCAGCTGTTTTCTCCCCTCCATTTGATGCTGCTTAGCCCTCTCGGGTGGTACCTTGACTGCAAAGTAGCATTAACGAATGCTCGTTAATGAACGCATTGCCTCAATTCGGCTTGTGGGAGGGCTGCTGTCCGTCTTTCTGGGAAGTCTGTCTTTCCCCTAAAGTTGGCTCATCTTGAAGTGCTACGCGCAGGTAGAACAGGTTTAAATTCCTGTTACCGAACAGGACCGAAGGTGAATACATCACTGGAAATCCTGGGAGCTTTGAAGTTGGCAATAACAGGTCAGGCTGTGGAAAAGGCTAATTGTAAAGAAGAGATCTCATTTGTTTTTCTTCCATAAGTGAATGTGATTTGACAGTTGAAAGGCTCAGATGCATCTGTGTTTTCTCAAGCTCTTCTCCCATGTGATTCGCCTTCTTGTTACTTGTACTGGTGTCTTCGATGCTGATGTGGCAGAAAAACAAAGGTGCTTCGGGGCTCTGGCCACCGGGGATTGGGTTGCTCTGACCGGAGGGGTTGATCTTGCTGTGTAATTGCTTCTTCAGGTTATTCCTATGGATATATCCATCCAGTCCCTCTTTATAGCTCATCCGGGTGTAACCATACAGGTGAGGAACAGCAGCAGCGCTCTGAGGAGTGCTCCTGGCTCACATTAACGTGCACTACGTATGTATACAGAATAAATGGAATATGATAATTATCCGGTGGTCCTGTCTTTTGTGTGTGGTGCGGAGAAACAATCATTGCGTTTCAAAGCGAAGTGCTTTTTTTATTCAAATTGAAAAGCGAGGCCAACAATCACCAGTTGTCCTCGTGCAATTCAAGCTGGATTTGTTGCAAGCTTTGTTTTCCAGGTCTCCCTTCCTGAGAGAATGTCCTTATGTATCCTACCTGGAGCGATGGTCGCTGTCTTCTCGCTGCAATAGGCTTAAGGAAATGAAGGAAAATGAGAAACACGCACGCAGCAATGGGCATCCTTCCCTTGCTGCTGGCTGGGGACCTGTGGGGATATCTTTGCAGGACAATTCCATGCAATTCCTGCATTACAAGAGCTGAGGCTCTGAAGCCATCACCTCTTTCCTGGTATCTCTTCAGGGCAGAGCTATTTCTGACAGCTATAAGGGTACAGACCAGATTTCCTTTGAGCAGAGCATCAGGAGGAAAGCCTGTTATCTTGGAAGTTGAGAACATAGCAGGAATATTCATGGCCTCTAGACTTACCTACCCTTTAAGACATGCTTTTCCCACCATGGGTAATTAAGAGGTGGAATGTGTGGGCTGGTGGGAACGAGGTGCTTTTTCAAGAGCAAGACGTGGCTCTGCCTGGCTGTGCCGATCTGCTCTAGGCACGGGGCCTTCCCATGGCTTCTTTGCCAGCGCTCTGTGCGGTCAATTTGTTTGTTTTTCCAGACCCTACAGCAAATGAGACCTAATGGTGCAGTAACATGTGCAGTTTAATTCCCTGGCTTGTAAAATTCCCTCTGAAACCTCTTCCCCAGCAGGAATTGACTTAAGAACAGCTAATAGGGCCATCTGCGTCTTCCTCTGTGTGTGTATGCTTTCGTGTGTGGTGTCTTTCCAACCCAAATCTGTGTCTTTGTTTCCTTCAGGGTCATCCCATTGCTTTCTAAAGTGTTGGAGGTAGAAACTGGAAGGGAAACAGAGGAGATAACACATCTATAAACCCATGTTATTATTTCCATCCCATCCCAGGAAAACACAACGAAAATATTTTTCATTTCTCTTTCTAGGATGACTTTGATAACCCTATCAAAGTGGAAACCAGCTTGTAAAATAACATGGCATTTGCCCTTGACTTCAAGTTTTCAGGACAGTCTTTAGTCTGATGGGAAAAATCTCTTGTGATGTGCGCATTTCCAAACCTGGGGTGCCTGATTGGGCGCTGATGAGAGGTGGAGATCGCTTGGGGTGCATCAGGAGGGGGTGTAGAGCTCCAGCATCAGCTCGAGGGGCCGAGCTTGAGCTGTGTAACTGGAGGTCTCTGTGGGAAAACAAGATAGAATCATAGAATTATGGAATGGTTTGGGTTGGAAGGGACCTTAAAGATCAGCTAGTTCCAACCCCACTGCCATGGGGAGGACATCCCACTAGATCAGGGTGGCCAATCTCCATGAAGTCGCCGATCTTTGCTTTGATCAGGAATTTAAATGTTAAAACCGAGCTGTTTATTTCAGGAGCTGTTCCCATGGTTGCATAGGAAAAAAAAGGAATATTTATTTTCACGTGACTGGAACGCTGTGCATCTCTCTCCTACAATCTCTGTTTTGGAAATACAACACTAAGCCCACCTCGTGCGGCACTGAGGAAAGGATACGTGTGCTCGTGCACAGCTCGTAAACACAGCTGCATCACACAGACGTGTGGCAGCATGGGTTTGCACCCCTGCAGTGTCCTTGGGAGAGGTGGTGGAGTCGGACATGGGATGCAAAGAGGATCTGTCCTGGGACAGATAGAGGTCCTCCGGCTGGAGCTGTCGGCACGTGGGCTGAGTGATGGCACCAACAGAGAAAAGAAACTCAAAGCAAAGGAAGGGAAATGCCCTGAGGAGAAGTCCTGCCTTGGAGCAGTGTGGGTATGCACTGTTGGCCAAGTTGTGCTCTGCGCAGGGGACACAGGATCTCTGGCGTTGGGAACTCTAAATGCTTGGTTCCTATTAGATTAAATGCCTCGACAAACAAAATCCTGTCTAACTTTGGGTCAAGAAGTGCCAAAAGTCAAATGTGTTCATGTGTGCTGTAGAGGGCACCTTATTCCTTTGCCTTTTTGGCAAGGCTGAGTCCCCGTGGGGACCTGCAGATAACACTGGGAATATTGATGTTTTGATAACTGCTCTTTGCTTTCAGCTAGAATTTGCTTTTTATCCAATCTTAATAAGTTGATCTTTCTATCAATCCTGCTAGCAAACAAGATAATTGCTTTATTATAGTTTCAATATCCAGCAAAGGACACACACACTTCGGGGCTCCTGAGGCAACGGAACGCGTGCAGGGTGGGATGAGGGCAGTGATGGGGAACGCAATTGCCCCTCTGTGAAGAGCCAGGCTGCTTGGAACAGGGGTGGAAGCAGGGCCATGGGAGGTCTAGAACATGTTTAGGTTATAACTGAAAACATTTTGGTCCATTTGATAGAAGATATTTTGATTATAGCACAAAATCATAGAATGGGGTGGGTTGGAAGGGACCCCAAAGCCCATCCAGATCCAGTTCCACCCCATCCATGGGCAGGGACACCTCCCACTGGATCAGGGGCTCCAAGCCCCATCCAACCTGGCCTGGAACCCCTCCAGGGATGGGGCAGCACCACTGCTCTGGGCAACCTGGGCCAGGGCCTCACCACTTCATGGCCTCCTCTGGACTCGCTCCAACACTCCATGTCCTTCTTATGCTGAGGACTCCAGAACTGGACGCATGACTCCAGGTGAGGTCTTATGAAAGCAGAGTAGAGGGTCAGAATGTCCTGCTGGCCACACTTCTTTTGACGCAGCCCAGGACACCATCAGCTTTCTGGACTGCAAGCACACATTGCTGGTTCATGTAGAGCTTCTCATCCACCAGCACCTCCAAGTCCTTCTTTTCACGGCTGCTCTCAATCCATTTCAGAAATGGTTTGGTTTTGGTCTTTCTGAGTGTTTGTAGCAGTTTGGGAACTCTGTCTTATGGTTCTCTTGGTTTTTTTTTCCCATTAAAACCAAAGGTAATAAGGAATTTCTTGATTTTCTGGGCTGGTGCAGACCCGGTAGGTGGGTTAAACCTCAAGGGCTTCCTCCACAGGTGGGTTAAACCTTCCCCATACATGGAGGCACAGCCCCCACGTTTGAATGCAGGTGGAAAGGAAATCACTTTCTTCACAAAATGAAAATAAATAAAGGAAATATGTGTGATTTCTGTCCAAAATAGTATGAAAGCAGAAGCAGGATTGAGGTGTCTGACATATGGAAATGAGCTATGCCTGGAGGAGAGGATGCTGAAGGACTGAGAGGCTGATGAAATGGTGGAGAAGGACAGAGCAGGTTCACCTCTTGTGAGACCTCATCTGGAGGATTGTGTCCAGTTCTGGAATCACCAACGTGAGAAGGAGATGGAGCTGTTGGAATAAGTCCAGAGGAGGCTACAAAGATGATCGGAGGGCTGGAGGACCTCTCATACAAGGATGGGCTGAGAGAGTTTGGGTTGTTCAGCCTGGAGAAGGCTCTGAGGAGACCTTATAGTGACCTTCCAGTACCTGAAGTGGCTGCAGGAAAGCTGGAGAGGGGCTGTTCACAAAGGCCTGTGGGGATGGGACAAGGGGCAATGAGTATAAACTGGAGAGGGTCAGATTTAGACTAGACATGAAGAAGAATTTCTTCACTGTGAGAGAGGTGAGACACTGGAAAAGGTTGACCTGGAGAAACTTCAGCGCCAGCAGCCATCCCTTCTCCAGACCAGAAGGTCCCCAAGGGCAGGTTGCTGGGCGGAAGAAGGTCAGACAAAAGTCTGACGCATTTCCATCCTGTGCCACGAGCCATGAGTGCCTTTGTTTTGGGAAAAGGTTTGAACAGGTTTTGCCAAACACAGATAACGCCCCACCACGGTGACGTTTGGGTCACTCCTCTCTTTGCTGCAATAAGTGCCAGCCTCTTATCGGATGGTAACACTTTGATCTCGCTATCGAAGGCGCGTGTCGCTCTATTCTCACCTGAGCACCTCGTTAAGGACACGAACTCCTCCAAATCCCTGTGGCCCAAAATACAAAGAAACCCTTGAAGATGGGGGGTTGTGCGTGGTGGTAATGGAAAATTGAGGTCAGCAGATAAGGGAGAGGGGGGTCACTGCTTCTCAGTATAAAACTGGGGAGTCCCGGTCAGCTCAACTCAACCGCTGCAGACTCCTGGCCGGTGTGTGGTGGTTCGGTGAACAACGCTTGCACCATGAAGTGGCTCATCCTTGCCTTGGTGTGCCTCCAGCTCTCGGAGGGGCTGGTGAGGTGAGTGTCCTGCAGCAGCCGCTGCGGCGGAAAGAGGGGGAGAGGCTGGAGGAGAGAGCCCGGCTGCGGTTAGAACCTGCACAGGGATGCTGACCAGGTCTAACCCGGTGTGACCGCAGCCTCCTGCATCTCCAGAGACCATCACGGTCCCGGTCCAGGCTGCATCCCTTGCTGGGAGAGCAGCCAGACAGAAGGTTCCCATCCTGCCAGGGTTCAAAGGCGCCCAAAAAACATGTGAAAATGTTGCATCTTCTGATTTCCTGCTGTGTTTTGGTGTTTTTCCCCCTCTGAACAGGATCAATCTGAAGAAAGGCAAGTCTATAAGGGAGAAAATGAGGGAGGCTGGAGTGCTGGACGACTACCTGAAGAAAATTAAGTATGATCCAGCCCAGAAATACCGCTTCGGTGAGAACTATGTTGTGGCCGAGCCGATAACCAACCACCTGGATGTGAGTACCACAGGTTCCCCTCTCACTGCCTGTCTGGACACCTCATTCCTCTTTCCCTCTGCCTTCCCAGCTGATGGAGCAGTCAGATCTGTTCACCCCTGAGCCTCCAGGAGTGAGAGATTGCTTAGTTTTTCACTCTTTTTCAAGCTTCTAGTTCAAACTTTAAATTATTTCCCCCCGGCTGTGAAAAGCGATGCTTTTCTATATGTAACAAAAGGTAGAGCGAAAGAATTTGTAATATTAACTAACTCTATCTTATCTATTCATTATATTGGCTAACTAGATATTAGCTCAATGTATTAACTAGATAATAACGAAGTGTATTAACCAGATATTAACTAAATATATTAACTAACCATAAATATTAATGAATATTAACATCTTTTGGGAGAAGAAGGGTGAGAGTCCAGGCCATTCCCACCTGCTTTATTATTTGCAAGAGGGAGCCTGGCATCCTGCAAATATCTGGGAGACCAGTGCGGGACAGGGAGGTGAAAGTCTGGTCTGTTCCTGACCCTGTGGCTGATGGAGATATCCCGTTTCTTGTCTACAGTCCTCTTACTTTGGGGAAATCAGCATCGGGACCCCCCCTCAGAACTTCTTGGTGCTCTTCGACACCGGTTCCTCCAACCTGTGGGTGCCCTCCACCTACTGCCAGACGGCGGCTTGCAGTGAGTACCGTGCCCAGAGCCCCCCGAGAGGCTCAGCGTGGGGGAAATGAGGGTGCCAGATCAAACGCAATCCTAGCACACTGCTCCGGAATAGCTGCTCCCTGGGACCAGCTAGTGCCTTGCTGCGGAAACACAGAGCCCCCCGGGCTCTTCTGTGCCTTCTTAATCGCAGAATCGTGGAATGGCTTGGGTTGGAAGGGATATAAATGCCCATGTGGCTCCAACCATGGGCAGGGTCACCTCCCACTGGATCAGGGGCTCCAAGCCCCATCCAACCTGGCCTGGAACCCCTCCAGGGATGGGGCAGCCACCACTGCTCTGGGCAACCTGGGCCAGGGTCTCCCCACCCTCACAGCAAAACATTTCTTCTTAAGATCTCATCTCAACCTCCCCTCTTTCAGCTGAGCACAGTTCTTCCTCATCCTGTCCCTGCTCTCCCTGATCCAGAGCCCCTCCCCAGCTTTCCTGGAGCCCCTTCCAGCACTGGAAGCTGCTCTAAGGTTTCCCTGGAGCCTTCCCTTCTCCAGCTGACCAACCCCAACTCTCTCAGCCTGTCCTACGGGAGGTGTTCCAGCCCTCGGATCATCTCCATGGCCTCCCCTACGCTCACTCTAACAGCTCCACATCCCTCCTGTACTGAGGGCTCCTAACGGAGATGTCCAAATTGCCGTGGCCATCATGGGTTTTCCCAGAGCGTGAAGACCACAGTGCTTGTTCCTGACAGCCGGCATGTCCTGCTCCACTCAGAGCTCATCCGATGGAATGTGCTGCCAGCAGGAGAGTGATGGGGATTTAACTGCTGATGGCTTTGCTCACTCTGGGTGGCTGATGTGGTTGCGACCGCAACAGCTGTTCCAGAGGGATGCAGACAAAATCGTGATGCAAACACTGCCCCAGGGAAACAGCCCCTTCTGCTCTTCACAACTTATTCTCTGCTGTGGAAGCCGCTTTCCCAGGTGTATTCCCAGCAGAGTGGCCATCAGTGAAGTCCCACTGTGCCCAGGTGAATGCCTGCTCAGATTTGCTCTCTTCTCTTTCACACAGGCAACCACGCCACGTTCAATCCCAGCGCATCCTCGACCTTCAACTACAACGGCCAATCCTACACCCTCTCCTACGGCAGCGGAGCGCTCACGGTGGTGCTGGGCTACGACACCCTGACTGTGAGTGCACCCTGCATCCTCCTTGTTTTCCCAAGCGCTGTGTCCCCATTACAACTGGGCTGGAGGGGGTCTAGGGGACAACTTAAGGGCAGATCTGATGTCTCATGTAGCCAAGACTTGGGCAAACCAGGGCTTGAGATGAGCAGAACCAGTCTGAAGAGGTTATTGCTGCCGTCACTCACCGAGCTGGGGTTTTACTTTCTTTTAACCCAATCCCTGCTCATTTTCCCAGCTGCCTGGTGATGTTTTCACCACCTATGATTTTGAAGTATGGTCCTTTGGGCTTCGAGAGCATCGGCCATCCCATTTGAGGGCTGCTCAGCTTTGCCTAAGCCCGCAGGCTGACCTGGTGTCCCCTTCCCCTCCAGATCCAGAGCATCTCAGTCACCAACCAGGAGTTCGGGCTTAGCGAGAATGAGCCAACCCAGCCTTTCTACTACGCCGATTTTGATGGCATCCTGGGTATGGGCTACCCCGCTCTCGCAGCAGGAGGGACACCCACCGCTCTGCAGGGCATGCTGCAGCAGAACCAGCTCACCCAGCCCATCTTCAGCTTCTACTTCTCTCGGTAAAAACCTGCTGGGACCTTCTGCACATCCCATGCGCACCGGTGTCCCTCTGCCTGTCGCCATGCAGGTTCCTTGTGAGTTTGTCCTTCGCTTTACTGATCTCTGCTGCCATAATTCTGTGTTTTTACAGCCAGCCCACCTACAACTACGGAGGAGAGCTCATTCTTGGAGGAGTTGACACTCAGCTCTACCAAGGGGAGATTGTATGGGCACCAGTGACTCAGGAGCTTTACTGGCAGATCGGAATTGATGAGTGAGTTGTGTTTGTACTGGATGGGTATGATCCACATGGGCATCTCAGGTAATGAGAGTGGTACAACTGTCCTCCAGATGATGCTGAGGTTGTTGCAGAAGGTATGGGCTTGAGGCAGGGGTTGGGCGAGGCACTTCAGAGCATCCCAGACACAGAGATCCAGCCAAGACAAGTTTAGTTGATGGTGGGTGCTTAAAGTGATATTCTTCTCCCTCTTTGCCTTCTAGGTTTGCTATTGGACAGTCAGCGACCGGCTGGTGCAGCGAGGGCTGCCAGGCCATCGTGGACACCGGGACGTTCCTGCTGACGGTGCCCCAGGGCTACATGGGCAGCTTTGTCCAGGCCTTGGGTGCCCAGCAGACCAGCTATGGGGTAAGTGCAGAGGATGCTTTAGAGGGGTATGTGGAGCACTCGGGAGGATTGCAAGTGAGCCAGGAGCCATGGGCTTGACCAGAACCTGCAAAAGTCCCATGGCATCTAGAGAACATGGTGCTCTAGGTGTGTCAGGGAGGTGACGTGGCTCTGCCAGGGGATAAAGCGTGCGTTACCCACACAGAGTGGGGTAATGGGTAACCCCAGCACGATGGGTGCTGTTTGGGCCATAGCCTCTTTTCCCTCTCTCCGCAGTACGCTGTTGACTGCAGTCAGATCGAGAACATGCCCACCATCACCTTCGTCATCAACGGAGCTGCGCTCCCACTCTCTCCCTCTGCCTACGTCATGAACGTATGTATTAGCTGAGCAACTTCATCCTGCTGAGTCCTTGAGGGCCAGGAATGGACCTGGTGCTTCTTGACAAGCAGCGACGCTCTCCCTCCCTGCAGCCCAGTTGGTCCTGGAGCTCGTCTGAGCCTCTCACTCCTCATTATTCCCTCCTTACAGCAAAACGGCTACTGCACTCTTGGGATCGAGGAGACCTACCTGTCTTCCCAGAATGGGCAGCCTCTCTGGATCTTGGGTGATGTCTTCCTCAAGGAGTATTACACTGTCTTTGACATGGGCAACAACCGTATTGGCTTCGCTACATCAGCATAGAGGAGGGGAGCAATGAAACCCAGCCCCTGTCCTGGCCAAACACATCTTAGCCAGCATTGCTAGAGCACCACGGGGTTCTCATGGGTCTTTATGTTCCTTTACGTGCTTGCACAGCTCCCTGCCCCCCTGGGATCTCTGTGTAAGTGTGTTCTTACAGTCTCCTGTTATAAATAAACCCCAACATCGCAAATCGTCTCTGACCTTCTGTGTCTGTTGAGTGACGACTGAGCACAGACCGGTGGTTTGCTGGTCTCGGCTGCTCTTTCTCCAGCAAGGTTAGCGCTGTGATCAACTCTTGTGCAGATTTTTGTGGATTCAGAAAGATGGGGAAAGGGATGGGGAAGCTGTCCCTGGGCTTCTTGGCTTCCAAAGTCATAGAATCATAGAATGGTTTGGGTTGAAGGGTCCTCAAAGCCCATCCAGCTCCACCCTCTGCCACAGGCAGGGACACTTCCCACTGGCTCAGGGGCTCCAAGCCCCATCCAACCTGGCCTGAAACACCTCCAGGGATGGAGCAGCCACCACTGCTCTGGGCAACCTGAAGTCCATATGTTTATGTTTCTTGTGAAGGTGTAGGACACGCTGTCTGGGACCCAGTCTCAGCCTTTATCTACAGTGAATTATTAAGCTTGTGGGCAGCTCTGATGAACACAGCAGGTTCTGAGCTGCAGCTCAGCTCACAGCCAGGTGGATGCAGAGATGACAACAAGCAGTCCTTGCTTGTGCTGGTGCCTGGAGTAGCTTCTGTGGGCTGTCCAGCCCGGCATTCCCAAACCCTTGGGAATGGAGATGCCCCACAGCCCAGCACCAGCCCCTCTCCAAGGCTTGTGTGACTCAGCTCAGGCTGCACACTTTGTGTGTTGAAAAGCTGCTGCCTTCGGGCTCTGCTTCTGTCCTCTTTGTCCACAAAGAGGGACAAGCTTAGGTCTTGAAGCTCGATTCCCATAAGGGCTGTGCTTTGCAGGGGAGAAGCACCACACAGTGGTGTAGGGGATCAGGACAGCTAAAGGTCACCGAGACTGGTCTTAAACGCCACCACAGTCCTGGGGAAGCAGTTCCCTGAGGGATTCCCCAAAAAAGTCAGCTCTGCCCTGTGCCATCAGGCACCGACGCGTGTCTGAAAAAGCTGTGGGTGTCCCTAATGAGGTGGCACAGCTTCCTCCTCCTCCTCCTCCTCCTCCAGCCACCACAGGGCTGCACTAAGCCACTGCAGGGGGATGCTCACCCGCACCTACCCAGGCAGATACAGAGTTAGCAGGTGGCAGTGGACTTGCTTTGCTTGCAGTTTGACCTTGGAGCGACTGTGGGGACACACTGTCCTGTGTCTTGTTGCCGCTGGTCCTCGCAGGGCTGAACCGATCGCTCCGACCAGCTGAGAATAAAGCCATGGGGCTTGTAGGTCCCCACCTCCGTCCCTCTTGCTGGGCATCAGGAAACCTCATCAGAGGTGCATGTGGAAGCCACTAATCTTCCTTGCAGCTGGATCAGGTTGAACAAAGTCCTGTGATTAAGTCAGAGTGGGACTATGAGGCCAGATTATGTTAGCCGTGACACCCAAATGACCCCTAGATCCCAAAGTGGGGCTCTTCAGTCAGGTTAAACAATAGCCGGGGTATAAGGAATCACCGTCTGTGGCCAAAGGGGATGGGGAACACCTTGGCTGGGAACGGCTCGGGTAACACCGCGCTTTCCTGGTATCCGAACTAATTTCTTAGAAGCACTTTATCAGATATATTAATAGCTCTGTCATTTCAGCAGAGAAAGGACACCAGCTCCTCTGTGCTTTGTGTCAAAATATTGACACAGGCTGAGTGCAGCGAGACGGAGATTAGATAGGCACCGATAGCAGGGAAGGACATTCCTCTTCTCCTATACAATGGGGAGGTTTCTGAGAGCCAAAGCCACTCTGGCAGCAGGACAAGTGACGGCTGCCGTTGTCCCTGCTGGTCTTTGCTTTTCCCTTTGCTCCCTGCAGGATCCATACAAACAAAGGCAGATCCATCAGGATGCCATGGAGGAAAAAGGGCTGCTGGGGGTGTCTCTGAGCAGCCACAGGCTGGAGGCACTGGTCCAACGCTGACAAGCTTGGATGGGAGCAGCCAAGCTCTGCTGGGTCTGTCCCTCCCCATGAGTAGGGACTGAGGAGTCTGCAGATGCCCTACAGCAAAGGTCTGAGCAACCTCCAGCTTTGGGTCCAGCTGGGGCTCCTTTGCTGAGAGCTTTGCAAAGAAAAGCTCACATGTTTGTTGTCTCAGGTTTTCCAAGACGGATGAGGCCATTGGCCACCGCAGGTGAGGCTGTCAGGGTGGTGGGGACGTGGAGACAAAGACCGTTCACCTGCAGAGTTTCTGCAGGCAGTGAGAAACCAGGCTTTGGGCTACGAGGCTGAGAAGCATCCTCAGAGTACCAGGATGGGTCCTCAGTGACCTGGCAGGGAGTGGCAGGGCTGTCTGACTGGTAGCAGCTTGATGGAGGGGAAGAAAAGGTTTCATGGGACTAAAAATCTCTGGAAATGCTCCACTGCATCTCTCCTGTCTGGTCATGACCAGCATCACGCAAAGCATATGGGAGACATCACAGCTTAATGCACCTGATGTGTGACCTGAGCATCCTCTGCGTAACTCTGACACAGATAATAAAGTGTGTAACCTGAGCATCCTCCGTGTAACTCTGACACAGATAATAAACTGCAGCAAATCAAAGTGACTTTTGGAGATGCTTGAGTGGTTGACATTGGGCAGGTAAAGGGCTGTTATACCTTTCAGCACTGCTCTATTGAGCAGTTTCTATTCTATATCTCAGCTTCCTTAGGGATTATTAGCAGAGCTGAAGGGCAAAAGGGGCACAATGACAAAAGGACAAATGCCTGGAGTGACATTTTTGGAGTTCCTAGTTCCTGGAAGGCTTGGAGGTAGGTTTAAAAACCCATCCCTGCTTGTTCCTGTTGGCCACAATGAGGAAACTGGACACGATACAGCCTGAAGACTTGGATGGAGGAAATATTGCCAGTCTGTGGCATTTCCTTGGCTGCCTGGATGAGTCAAAAGAGGAACACCAGGATGATAAATTTCCACTCGCTATGAAGGGTGTGATTTGCCTTTGTTTTCTGGAAAGATTAAGCTGGTACTGAAGGCAAGAGAAAACACTATAACTTCTCGCTAACAATAGAATTTTACATTTTATCACATATCACATATTTGGTCTCGGTATCAGAGGTACAGACCAACGTGTAAGTGCCCGGTCGAACGCGTAAGGACACCAGAATCAGGGTGGCTGCGGTGATAAACGCACCGCAAGTGTTGGTGTTGGGTGGGTGCAGCGATAGAGGAAAGGTGTGTCTGGAGTCAAGGGTTGGGCATGGCTCCCGGCTTTATATATACCCTGCCCCGGCCGACGTGGTGCAGCGGCTGTCGTGAAGTCACCAGGGACCATGCAGTGGTTGGTGCTGGTCCTGCTCTGCCTCCGGCTTGGGGAGGGGGTGATGAGGTGAGCACCAAGGCTGAGATGGGTGAAGGGTGCAGGGTCCGGCCGTGGATTGGGGCTCACCCTCAGCACACAGGGGTGCTGCTCAGCATCTCGCTGCTGTTTCCATCCCATGCAGGATCCCCTTGAGGAAAGCCAAGTCTGTGGGGGAGCGGATGAAAGAGAAGGGGGTGCCGGAGATGTTCCTGAAGGAGCTCAAAGGGGATCCCGGTAGGAAATACCAGCTCAGTAACGTGGCTTATGAACCGCTAACAAACTACCTGGATGTAAGTATTAAAGCTTTTCCTTCCTCCTCCGAGCCACCTGGCTCTGGCTTTTGGGAATCCTTTCCAAACAGCTCAGGAGTAGAGGGGCAGTGCTGGGCACGGGCAGGAGCTTTGGGGTCTCTGTAATCACAGAATCACAGAATCACCAGGTTGGAAAGGACCCACTGGATCATCGAGTCCAACCATTCCTAACACTCCCTTAAACCATGTCCCTCAGCACTTCAACCAGCTCCAAAGGGCAGGTGATGTTGGGAGATGAAGGCAGGAGGCGATTACATCTTATCCTGAATTGGTTTCCCTTAGATAAAGCCGTTTGGTGGTTACAGGGCAGATCTGCTGCTCCTAGACTGGCTGCTGACTTTGTTTAGAGCTGTAAGAAAGTGAATAGGTTACCCAAAGATGTGGTGGCTGCCCCATCCCTGGAGGTGTTCAAGGCCAGGTTGGATGGGGCTTGGAGCCCCTGATGCAGTGGGAGGTGTCCCTGCCCATGGCAGAGGGGTGGAACTGGATGGGCTTTGAGGTCCCTTCCAACCCAAAGCATTCCATGATTCTGTGATTGCCCCTTTCAGTGCTTAACTGCCCTGGATGCACTCGGAGACTCAGAGCCCTTCCTACAACCCCTTAGCAGTTTGGGTTTCTCAGCTAGCAGAGGGCAGAGAGCTGCAAAGTCTCATTCAAAACTCAGGCAGCAACAGAAATCCACCCACGTTCTTGTTCACAGACCTTCTACTTCGGGGAGATCAGCATTGGGAACCCCCCCCAAAATTTCATGGTGATATTCGACACCGGCTCTGCCAACCTTTGGGTGCCCTCCACCTACTGCCGGTCTCCAGCCTGTGGTGAGCATCCCTCGAGGGGGACAGCAGTGATGGGGAGGGCAGGGTTCCCCCTCCATCAGTGCTCTCTGACCTCCAAGCACGCTCCAAGCTGGAGCTACAACAGGGAAATCAGTGAAAGGTGGTGGGGTTCAGTGCTTGCTCTCTGCTCGGTGATGCCAACGGGGCTGGTTTTGGTTGGCCCCTTCCCTGTGAAGGTCCTTGCTGGGCATTTCAACCCATGTGGGGACAAGGATGCTAAATCGAGAGCAGGATGTGACCTGAGGGCTGTGACTTTCTCTCCGTGCAGAGGATCATGCCAGGTTCAACCCCAACCTGTCATCCAACTTCTCCAACATCGGTGTGACCTACACCCTGTCCTACGGGTTCGGTGACGTGTCAGTGGTGTTAGGGTACGATACCGTGACAGTAAGTGACTTCGGATGTGTTGGCGTGTTGCTGCCATCAGGGTAAGGAGCGACTGCGGTTGTGATCAGTCCAGTTCAGTTAAAAACGTACGATGTAGCTGAAAGTACCTTCTTATTTTGGATATTACTGCCTGAATCGCCCCTGCAGAGTTTATATAGTCAGTATAAATTTACTCAGAGACTGAGATCTGCAAACAAACTCAGTCGGAGCCCTCCAGGCTCTTCAGCCCTGCTTTGGGCTATGGGATATCTTTGGCCGTAAGTCTTCGCTTTTCATACTGATGATTGAGTTTGGTCGTTAGAGGACGTAGGGCAAGTTTTGTTGTGAGACTTGCTCACAGCGAAAGTGTGATTTGAAATGAATTTAACTGAGGGAAACAGGTTTTTTGGGTATTTTTAATAAAATAATAAGGGTGATGGGACAAAGTCTATGAGCCAGGCAGCTCCTGACTCCATCTCCCGTCTGCTTTGGGGAAGAGCTCAGCAACTCTCAGTGTGGATTTACCTTTGTGACCTTTCTGGTCTCCCCAGAAACTCCCTGGTGGGATGTTGCTGTCAAGGGTGACATCCAAAATGCTGACAAAATGCTCTCCTTTCCCTCTAGATCCAGAACATAGTCATCACAAACCAGGAGTTTGGCCTGACCCTGGAGGAGCCCACCCAACCCTTTTACTACCTGGAATTCGATGGGATTTTGGGCATGTCTTACCCGGGCGTTGGCCTCCGAGGTTACAACACGCTGCTGCAGAACATGCTACAGCAGAACCAGCTCACCGAACCCATCTTCAGCTTCTATTACTCACGGTGAGATCTCTGACAGGGGGTCTCTTTCTTGCACAGACACAGCCTGGACCCATCCTTTGCTTCCTTCACTGTCCATCCACATGTTCTTCCCATGCAACTTTATTCCATCGAGCAGTTTGCCTGATTTGGGGTGTAATTTTGTCTTTCCAGCAACCCAACATATAATTACGGTGGGGAAGTCATCCTTGGAGGGGTTGACCCTGAGCTGTACTCCGGGGAGATTTTATGGGCTCCTGTGGTCCAGGAATTGTACTGGAAGATCGGTATCGAGGAGTAAGTGCTGCACTGCGGCTCGGAGCGAGTCATGGAGTGGGGGGAACTTCTTCTGATGCCCTTCCTGCTGCTCTCTCCAGGTTCTCCATTGGCTCATCAACCACCGGCTGGTGCAACCAAGGTTGTCACGGCATTGTGGACACCGGGACGTTCCTGTTGACCATCCCGCAACAATTCATGTCAGCCTTCCTGCAGGCACTGGGTGCAGAGGAGATTGACTACAATGTAGGTGGGAACACAAGAGAGGCTGATGCTGTGGGATGAGGACACATCTCGGTGGTAACGCTGAGCTCTTGAGGGCTCCTGGCATCCCCGGAGCAAATCATCTCACCTGAAACAACGCTGCAGTGGCGTAAAACAAAAATAATTCTTCCAGACAGGATAAACCGGGGTCAGTACAGCCTTGCCACAGTCAGAGCTGTGCTGACCCTTAGGGAACACGACCAGGGTTGCAGTCGGAGCAGGGCTGCAGCCCCGGTGGTCCTGACCACTCGGCCCCTCTTTTTGCTTCTTTTCCAGTTTGTCGTTGACTGCAACAACGTCCCGAACATGCCCACCCTCTACTTTGCCATCAGTGGAGCGCAGCTACCGCTTCCTCCCTCTGTCTATGTCTTAGAAGTAGGTGTGCTTTTATCACTCCCGACACGCTTTCACCATCACGGAACAGTTTTACCCAGGAGAAAGTCAGAGTTTCTTTTTAAAACAAGAGGCTTCCAGTGCCACATTTCCCAGCACCTTATTTCACGGTGCTTTTTCATGCCTGTATGCCCTAGGGAGGGTCTAATCCTGCTCCCAGCCAAAGTTGAAGGCACGGGCAGCACAAATCCCCTGCGTTCCTCATTGCCACTGAAATTTGCTCCTTTTTTTCCCCAACAGAACAATGGCACCTGCACCGTTGGGGTCGAGACCACATACGTGGCTTCTGACAGTGGCCAACCACTCTGGATCCTCGGGAACATCTTCCTCCGGCAGTATTATTCCATCTTTGACATGGCCAACAACAGAGTTGGCTTAGCCCTGTCATCCTAGGGTCGCTGAGGATTGCCCAGCGCCTAATTCATCCCTGCAGCACCTTATCCTCCCTTGGAGATGTGTCTGATGACGACCAAATGTCCTACAACCAATAAAGGACTGCAAATCTCGCTGCCTCGTGTCTCATCTACGGCTGAGCCGGATCTGGCACAGCTCTTCTTAAGAAAACAACAAAGTGTGAGTTCAGGCTCGAGGTTTCCAAGCGCTGCCTGGGCTTTCAGATGGGCACAAAGCCTTTGAAGTTGCAGCAATGATACGTTTGGGGTCACCTTTTTGATTGGGATCCCCATCCCTGTTGGGGCTGGTTGGGAAACTGGGATAACTGGGAGAAATTCAGGCTGCACCATGAGCTCAAGCTGTGGCTCAGGGGCTGCAGGGCTGAGCCGGTGCCGTTGCTGGAGGCTTCAGAAACCAGTTTGGAGCAGGATGTGCAGAGCAGCGTGTGAACAGGTCTCGTTCATTATGTTTGGGGGAAACTGCCTCTGTGTATTTGCAAATAAATTAGGGATTAAAAAGTGTCGTGCAAGGAAAGTCAGTCGAAGGAAAACGCCCCGGTTTTATTCTTGAGGGGGTGAAACCTCTTGGTTGCTGCAGCCTCAAAGGATGGGCAATAAGAAGGAAGGGCGTGCCTGGGATGTGGAATGTGGGATGTGGATGTGTCCAAAGCTTGAGGGGGTCACGATCAGCCCCAACACTGGATGCAGTGTCGGATAGATCGTGCCACCGCTGAATGCTTGAAGTGAACCCAAGAGGCTGATGTCGAGGTCCAGCATGGGGTGATGCACAGGAGACGCAGCCCATCACCTGTGGTCTGACACCCATCTCTGGGTCAGATGACAGTCCCCCCGCTGGGGCACGTGACAGCCTGTTAAATCTGCTGTTTACAGCCAAATCTGCCCCAGCAGCTCCTGCAGAGCAGGGATCTCCTGGCCATGGAGAGGGAAACCCCTTCGTGCTGCCATAGGTAGCCCAGTGGTGGGGTCACACCATGCCCTGCGGACTCGGGGTGCAGCAGGGCTTGCTGCCTCCAGCTGGGAAGGGTCCCCGTCGCTCCTTCCCGCTGCCACCCTGAGTTGACGGAGAATTCATTTCGCACTAAAAGCTCTGCGCTCTCTGCATGGTTCCCGCAGTAGCTGCCACATCGCAAGGGTCCCATCTGGAAGGGGCCAAGCGCTCCCATGCCTTGAGACAACACAGGCTGTGACTGCTGCCACCACCCTGCGCGTTCCCAGGTCACTGCTAACCCTCCATGGCCACAACGAGACCCCGACACCGGAGAAAGGAATGGTGCGAGCCAGAGCACGGAGCGGTGAAACCCTGGTGCAAAGGAGCTGCATGATTGTGTAAGGAGATGCATGATCGCGGTATAAGGAGCAGCATGATCCTGGTGCGACAAGCTGCAGGGTCATGGTGTGAGGAGCTGTAAAACCCTAGTGCAAGGAGCTGCATGATCCTGGTGCCAGGAGCTGCACGACTGTAGTGCAAGGAGCTGCATGATCCTGGTGCACGGAGCTGCACGACTGTAGTGCAAGGAGCTGCACAATTGCGGTGTGAGGAGCTGCATGACCATGTTGTGAGGATCTGCACGACCCTGGTGCAAGGAGCTGCATGATCCTGGTGCAAGGAGCTGCATGATCCTGGTGCTAGGAGCTGCATGACTGTAGTGCAAGGAGCTGCACGACTGTAGTGCAAGGAGCTGTACAACAGCAGTGCAAGGAGCTGCAGGGTCCTGGTGCAAGGAGCTGCACGATCGCGGTGCAAAGAGCTGCACGATCCTGGTGCAAGGAGCTGTGCAACTGCAGTGCAAGGAGCTGCACAACTGCAGTGCAAGGAGCTGCAGGGTCCTGGTGCAAGGAGCTGCCTGCCTCAGCACTGCGCTCCCCAGCTCCCCCGCCCCTGGTGCCCCCCTCATGTGGAACCCCCCCATTTTTGGGGCAGGAAACCATCGCCTCCTAACTCCTGCTGTGGCCAAGGGCGGGCGACTACAAGTCCCATCAGGCGAGGGCAGACCTGCCCCTCTCCGGACTACAGCTCCCGGCGAGCTGCGGGCCGCAAAGGGCCGGGCCGGGCGGGCGCTGCTGCCCTCCCTCGGTGTGGGAGCGGCGGGGCCCGGCCGAGCGGCTCCGAACCCAGCCGAACCCAGCCGAAGGCAGCCGAACCGAGCCGAACCGAGCCGAAGGCAGCCGAGCGGAGCCGAAGGCAGCCGAACGGAGCCGAGGGTAGCCGAGCGGAGCCGAGGGCGCCGACCCGAAGGCAGCCGAACCGACCCGAAGGCAGCCGAACCGACCCGAGCGGCCCCGAACCGACCCGAGCGGAGCCGAACGGCCCCGAGCGGCCCCGAACAGACCCCCAGAGGAGCCGAACGGATCCGAGCGGAGCCGAACGGCCCCGAGCGGCCCCGAACCGAGCCGAGCGGCCCCAAATCGACCCGAGCGGAGCCGAAGCACTTTGTGTCTCTCGGCGATCGCGGAGCTCCGCGGCCGAAGGGTGAGTGTGGGGGGTGCAGGGGGACCTCTGCGGTGTGGGGGTGCTGGGGACTCCCCTGCCCCACGCCAGGGCTGCTCTGAACTCGCCGAGGCGGGGTTTTTGCAGTTTTTTTACCTCTTTGGCTGAAAATAATAACAAAAATCGAAGAGCTCCCTTGCTCCAAGGAGGCTCCGGCCGGGGCTGAGGCTGCTGCAAGGCTTGAGACCCTCCATTATGGGGGTCTGGGGTCCCCAGCAGCTTGGTTGGGTTCCCTTTCCCCAAAGCTGAGGGTCCTGGGGGCTTTGAACCCTTTGGTTATAGGGGTCTGGGGTCCCCAGCAGCTTGGCTGAGTGTCCCTTCCCCAAAGCTGAGGGTCCTGGAGGCTTCAAGGCCCTCCGTTATGGGGGTCTGGGGTCTCCAGCACCTCGGTTGTGTTCTCTTTCCCCAAAGCTGAAGGTCCTGGGGGCTTGAGACCCTCTGTTATGGGGGTCTGGGGTCCCCAGCAGCTTGGTTGGGTTCCCTTTCCCCAAAGCTGAGGGTCCTGGGGGCTTTGAACCCCTTGGTTATAGGGGTCTGGGGTCCCCAGCAGCTTGGCTGAGTGTCCCCTCCCCAAAGCTGAGGGTCCTGGGGGCTTTGAACCCTCAGTTATGGGGGTCTGGGGTCTCCAGCACCGTGGTTGTGTTCTCTTTCCCCAAAGCTGAGGGTCCCGGGGGCTTCAAGCCTCTCAGTTATGGGGTCTGGGGTCCCCAGCAGCTTGACTGGGTTCCCTTTCCCTAAAACTGAAGGTCCTGGGGGCTGCGAGCCCTCCAGTAGCCCAAGCTGCCTTGCCCATGTCACCCTTAATTAGTGTCTCCCCCTCCCGCCCCTTAACCCATGTGTGGGGAAACTGAGGCACGGATGCTCCAGCCTTTGGCACTGACACCCATCACGCTGGGTTTGCTTAGGGGTAGCCATGCATCCCCCCACTAGGATTGGATGGAAATCCCTACCAGAAAGGGAGGGAAAGGACATGGGGGGGGTCTACCCTGATGAGCTGGCTGCCCCCCAAGCCCTGCTGCTTTTGGGGTCTGCAAAAGGCAAGGGAGGGGTTGGGATACCCCACGCCGCACAGCTTTTAGGGAGTCACCAAGAAGAGCCCCTGCCTGCAACTTGGTCCTTTGGGGCACCGGGAATTTGGCAGAGGCATAAGAGGGGGCTGTGCTGAACCTACAGCCGCTGATTAATTAGATAGATGAATTAATTGCCAAGCAGGAAGGATTACGCCAGCCCTCACGCTGATGTCCCCTAAAGCTTCGGTGAGTCAGATGATGGGGAAATTTCCTTGCAAAAGAAAAACAAAAAAACGCAACAAAATGAGAGAAAATATGGTGGTTATTGTGCTTTTCGAAGATAAATAAATAACCAAGTCCGAGAAAAATCAGGGCCTGTTTCCAGGAATCGCAGCGCTTCTGCGCGTTCCCAGCCTGTGGAGCATGGGGGGAGTTCGTGATTATTTTATATAACAGCAGAGAATCCAACAGACAGCAAAAGTGTGCGGTTAAGGGGGGGTTATTTTTATTCTTTCTCTCCCCTCTCTTTAATTTCCACTGCCATGTTTGCTTGGCTTCATGCACGGCTGCTCCTGCAGCCGGAGGAGGGAGTGGGGCTGGTTTTTCCCTGCTGCGGGTGCTGAGCGTGCGCTTACCTGCTGCTGGGGGATCCGGCAAGGAAAACCATGCCAGAGCCGGTGGGTGTTTGGGAATATTGGGCTGCTGGAGGTGAGAAACCACCAGATTTTGGGTCTAGAAGTGGGTATTGATGGTTGTGATGGGTGACTGCAAGCACCACGTGCTGACCCACCGTGCGTGGGGGGAGCTGGAGTGTTTTCCAAGGGATGCTGGGAGAGTTTGGGAATATTGGGGTGCTGGAGGTGAGAAACCACCAGATTTAAGGTCTAGATGTGGGTACCGATGGTTGTGATGGGCGGCTGTGAGCACCACATGCTGACCCCGCAGTGCGTGCTGACCCCATGGTGTGCAGAGGGGAGCAGGAGTGTTTTCCAAGGGATGCTGGGGGTGTTTGGGAATATTGGGATGCTGGAGGTGAGAAACCACCAGATTTTGGCTATAAAAGCGGGAACCAATGGTTGTGATGGTTGACCGAGTGGCACATGCTGACCCCATGGTGTATGGAGAGGAACCAGAGCGTTTTCTGAGGGATGCTGGGAATATTTGGGAATATTGGGGTGCTGGAGATGAGAAACCACCAGATTTAAGATCTAGAAGTGGGTACCGATGGTTGTGATGGGTGGTTGCGAGCACCACGTGCTGACCTCGCAGTGCGTGCTGACCCCATGGTGTGCAGAGGGGAGCAGGAGTGTTTTCCAAGGGATGCTGGGGGTGTTTGGGAATATTGGGATGCTGGAGATGAGAAACCACCAGATTTAGGCTATAGAAGCAGGTACCAATGGCTGTGGTGGGTGCCGAGTGGCACATGCCGACCCATGGTGTATGGAGAGGAACCAGAGCGTTTTCTGAGGGATGCTGGGAATATTTGGGAATATTGGGGTGCTGGAGATGAGAAACCACCAGATTTAAGGTCTAGAAGTGGGTACCGATGGTTGTGATGAGCGGCTGTGAGCACCATGTGCTGACCCCGCAGTGCGTGCTGACCTCATGGTGTGCAGAGGGGAACCGGAGTGTTTTCCAGGGGATGCTGGGGGTGTTTGGAAATATTGGGCTGCTGGAGGTGAGAAACCATCAGATTTAAGCTATAGGAGTGGGTACCGATGGTTGCGGTGGGCGGCCGAGCGGCATGTGCTGACCCTGTGGCGTGCGGAGCGGAGCTGGAGTGTTTTCCAAGGCATGCTGGCTTTGCTTCCCAAGGGATGCTGGGTTTGCCTCCTGCCCTTATCAGTAGGAAACCGCTCCGGGGTGGAGCTGGCTGCAATGGGACGACTCCAGCATCCGGGTGTTTGGGATGGAAGCTGTGATTCCAGCCAGGTCTTTATTTCTTTTTCCACACTCCACAGCGCCGAGTTTATGGCACGTGTGTTCCTGGATCCCCTCCCCTGTTGCCCTGCCACCGCCTTTGCCGTGATGAGGTTTCCCCATTTCCCCCCCGTTCATCGCTTTTTGGCCGTGAAGGGGGGGAAAGGGAAGAGCCCTGCACGAGTGAGAGCAACAAAGTGATGAATCATCGGAGCAGGGGGGACATTTCCAGGGCTGAGGGTGGGGTGGCCATGGAGCTCGAGCAAGCACAGCCCTGCGGGGAGAGAAACAGCCGCTGCAGGGAACTGGGGGCTGAGGAGGTCATGCTGGGGGTGCCCCCCCAAAAAAACCCATGTATTCTGAGAGTAGAAACACCCTTCTGGTTCCTCTTGTAGAGTGGGGTGCTGGGGGGGATGCTGGAGTCTTGGTGTTGTGTTGGAAGGGGGGAACTCAGCTCTGGATTGCTGTTTCTCCCTCCTCTCCTGGAGGGTGCGGATGAATGGTGGGGAGGATGGAGCTCTCTGGATGCTGAGCATGGTGCATCCCCATCACCCCTGTCTCCCTTCCCCGTCATTTCTGGGTTTCCTTCCCCGTCATTTCTGGGCTTCCTTCCCTGTCACTTCTGAGCTTCCAACCCTGTCACCTCTGATCTCCATCCCTGGGGACAGCTGGAGTTTGTGGTTTGGTTTTTTTGGGGATGCCTTGAGCTACACCCACTGAACAGGAGCCGTTTCGTAACTGCCCTCTGTGGGGTTGTGTCCCACACTCTGCTCAAAGAGGAATCAGGCTGCGAAGAAACATCTTGCCAGGGTCATGGCAGCACAGCGGTGTCCCCAGCATGGGCTCTGCAGCTTGGCAGTGGCATTGTGGCATCACATGGCTGCAGCGCACGCCGGGGTTGACCCATGGTGTCTGGTGATGGCTTCCCCAACCCAAATGGAAATGGGGAGATTTATAGGGTGCTTCGCAGCCACCAGAGCCGGCATTGGGCGTTTTACAACCCTGTAAAAGAGCAGAGCCTTACCGAGGTGCAATGTGTGCCGCCACCGTGCTGTGCCGTGCCTGCTCCAGCTCCGTGGGCATCCTGGTGGCATTTCTGCAGTTGCATCACCTCTGCAAGCCCAGGAGGGGCTTTGCCAAGCTGTGATGTGGTCCCAGTGTGGAGGCAGCTGAGGTGCATCCCCCTGCATTTGGTGATTCCCCGGGCGAGCCATGGTTATCGTAACCCTCCTGGCTGACGCCAGGGAAGGTGCTGATGGTGTAACGCTTAGAGGGATATAAAGGATGATCTGTGAACGCGCAGACAGGAAACACATGCTCATCTTTTTTTTTTTTTTCCCCCACCAGGGTGTCCAAAAAGAGCCCCAGTGCTTCCCCCTGATTCATCACAAGGTCGTGCCCCACCACAGGGTTGGCGCCTGGCACTAGGGTTTCGGTCAGAGTTGGTTTTCCTTGTGGATTTGCATGCGCGTAGGGTCCCATGACATGGTCAGCCTAGGGGTGCAGGAGTCAGCTCTGTGCTCCTGTTCCTTACCTTCAAGGGATACCCACAACTTGGCTGGAGGTGGAGGTAGCGCATTGCTGAGAAAACCAGGAACGATGGGCACAATCCCAGCACTGATGCTGGCTCTGGTCTTCTCCAGCTGATGCTAACAGCTGCCTTTGAAGAACCCGTCCGATCTCCAAACATCTTCCACTTCATTATCTACTGTAGAAGCAGTGGAGCAAACCTATAAATGTTAAATTGAAAAAACAACAAAAAAAAAGAAAGTAAAGAAACCGCATGATTTCCCTGTGGGCAGAGGAGCCCGGAGCAAGATGCAAGCAGGGCTGCACAGTCTCTGCCTGGAAGGACCTTGCCAGAAGCAGCTCGGTGTGCTGTGACGGTGGGGGGATCCAGCCTGGGAGGCTGACGTGGGGCTCTTGGGAGCTTCCACGAGGAGCGTGCATTGTCCCATCGGTCTGTAGGACAGAAGCAGAGCTCTGTAGCTCCCCATGAATGGGGGATGTTCCTTCTCTGGAGGCCCAGTGGGCAGTCTGGGAGGTGTTTTGGGAAGATGAGTGTTAGAGACTGGGAGTGGGAGGGTGGGGGTGAGCACTGTGGTGGGGGATTTGCAGCAGGTGGTGGGTAGGTTTGTGTGGATGGGAAACACTTATAGAATCACAGAATGGTTTGGATTGGAAGAGACCTTAAAGCCCATCCAGTTCTACCCCCTGCCATGGGCAGGGACACCTCCCACTGGATCAGGGGCTCCAAGCCCCATCCAACCTGGCCTTGAACACCTCCAGGGATGGGGCAGCCACCACTGCTCTGGGCAACCTGGGCCAGGGTCTCCCCACCTGCACAGGAAAATATTTCTCCCTAAGATCTCATCTCAATCTCCCCTCTTTTTCAGCTGAAAACCCATCCCCCTCATCCTCTGCCTGCCCTCCCTGATCCAGAGCCCCTCCCCAGCTTTCGCGGAGCCCCTTTCAGTCCTGGAGGCTGCTCTAAAGTCTCCCTACAGCCTTGTCTTCTCCAGGCTCAACAAGCCCAGCTCTCTCAGGCTGTCCTTGTGTGGGAGATGCTTTGGCCCTCAGATCATCTCTGTGGCCTCCTCTGGACTCAGTATAACCGATCCAAGTCCTTCCTGTGCTGAGGACATCTTTCAGTGGCTCAGCAGCCCCAGCCCCACGGTCCCTGCAGCCTTTGCAGGCTGTGCCATCTTCAAGACTCTCCTAAGAATCGCCCCCAGCATTTTATCACCCTTCCTACAAGTTCATTTAACTCTGAACAAACTCCCCACACCCTGCTGTCTGCTTAAATTCCCTCCTTTAGTTAAATTGGTGCAACTTTCTTTCCGGACAAACCTGAAACACCCAGGTAACATCCTTCCCTGCGGGCTACATCCCTCTTTTTCCTTCCCATCATGAACACCATTAATGATTGATTTACTTCTTGTATAAGCAGTTGTGAAGCTGAAGGTTTCCCATCACCTAGCTCCTCTCCTCCACCCGGCACAGCATTATTTGGGGACTCTGCTTTGGATATGAATCCTTTCAGTGCGTGGTTGAGCCTCCAGCGTGGTTTGTGCAGATGCTGCAGGAGCACCAGATGCCAGAATTAGGAGGGCCATGGGAGCATCCAACCTGGGCACCTTTGGACCCTTCTGCACAGCATTGAGGACAAGTAGAGGTGTTGTGTGTGCTCCCAGCTGCAGGGGCTGGGCTGGGATGCCTTGGTGGCAATGACTTGGGGACAGGGAGGGGAGCTTTTGGAGCATCAGGAACAAGCGAGCGTGGCAGCTCTGGCTTTCAGCCAGGCTGTTTCCATGAGATTTTGGGGGAATTGCATGAGGTGGGGAATTTTTAGGGAGGAAATGAGGAGCGGGCTGCTGGTGGAGCAGGGTCTGCAGCCACATGGCACGCAGGGAATGTTTCCTCACTCCTGGCTTACAAATCCCACAGGAGGAGGGGAGGTTGGGTGCCAGCGGGCTTGGTGCTGGCTGCAGCTCCTGCCTTATCTGCAGCAGGGTGGGTGCCACACAGCCCCGGCCCCACTGCCGCTCCTCGGGGACCACTCCAGGCTCGGGGGAGGACACAATCTCCCCTGGACAAAGCCCAGCCTGGTGGCAAAAACCTCTGGGCTCTTTTGTAGTCAAACCAGCATAACTTGTGCTGGGGAGACGACAGCACCCGACCTGGTTGCAGAGCGGCACAGTGCCAGGACAGGGGTTGAATTGGCACCGGGGCTCCCGAGAGCCAAGTTTGACCTTCACAGAGCAGGAAAGCATCAGACTGAGCTTGAGGGAAAGGAGGGGAGTGGAGAAACCTCCCTTCTGTGGGTAAGTGGCGATGGCTGGGTGCTCCCCTGAGCATGAGAGGTGGCTGAGATGGCAGCGGGAAGAGCTCTGGGGCTGTTTGGGAGGACAAGTCACAGGCTGTCCCCAACTTGTTTATTCTTGGGGCCAGGGAACAGCTGCAGATCCCATGGATGGGGTGGCCGTGGCACTGGGGCTGCCGGCTGCGGTACGGTTACATGAAATCCGCCTCCTGAGAAGCTTGTGGCCAAGCGCTAGGGGCTGGACACGGTGTATTTATAAATATTACCTCCTTCCAGCAGCATGGGGCCAGGGAGGGAGGGAGGAGGGATGGAGGCGGCGCTGGGAGCGCCTCCGGCATCAGGGTGAGGAACATGGGGTGGCTGCTGTCATCTCATACCTTCTGCTCACTGCAAGTGACACCATGAACTTGGCATGCATGGACCTCAAGGGCTGATTTTGTTGAGCATCCCCATTTTGTTGGGGTCTCCAAGAAAGCTGGGGAGGGATGACTTCTTACAAGGGCATGTAGTGATAGGATGAGGAGAAATGGCTTTACGCTGGAGGAGGGAGGATTTAGACTAGATGGTAAGAAGAAATTCTTCACAATGAGGCCACAAAGTGGTGAGGCACTGGTTCATGTTGCCCAGAGCAGTGGTGGCTGCCCCATCCCTGGAGGGGTTCCAGGCCAGGTTGGATGGGGCTTGAAGCCCCTGATCCAGTGGGAGGTGTCCCTGCCCATGGCAGGAGGTGGAACTGGATGGACTTTGAAATCCCTTCCAAGCCAAACCGTTCTGTGATTCTGTGATTCTATGATTCTTGGGTGGTTTCTAGGATTCTGGGTGCCTGCAGTACCTCTAAATCCCTGTGGTATGTTGCATCTGCCCTGTTGGACTCAAACTGGGGACCAGGTCTGGTGCTCTCCTGTCTGTTCCCCTTGTTGCTCATCTTTGCAGTTATTTTACAAACACACCATCCCTGGAGTTCTTTGGAGTCAGGCCACGCTGGAGCAGGACAGGCTTTGCTCTTTGGCCACGGGTTGCCCGTGGGGCCTCGCTCCCGGCTCTCTCCTGCACATGCGACCTTTGTCGAGGTGAGTGGGACGTGGTGCAGCCACATGTCCTTCCCTGCCAGTGTGGCTGAGGCCCCTCCAAGGTCACCTCGCTCCTCTCCTCACCTCCCCGCTGGCAGGAGGATGCGATACGGGGCTGATTAATCGCTCAGCTCGGGGTGTTGCCAGACTGCATGTCCCCAACCTCTGCGCTGCTGTTGGCTCTTCCTCACCCGAGGAACATCCTTCTGCCTGTTAACACTTTTATTTTTAATTGCCGCTGTCAGGCAGGGGGTGGGAGGGAAAGGCAGGAACTTGTCGGCTTGGGCTGTTTGTGCTGGCGGGCTGTGAATTCCCCGGGTGGTCAGTTGGACAGTGATGTTTCAATCAGGGCTTCTGCACCGCATCAGCCACCCTGCAGGAAGGGGTTTTGCTCCAGTTTGGAGCGACTGGAGGGAAGGTAGAGTCTACCCCCACCATCCGTACCCTGTTCCTGGGGCTGCACCGGGATCTGGCCCGTGGGTGCCAGTGTCCACGCACTGTGCTCAACTGGGGTGGTGGTGTTCATGCTGTCTCCTGGCTGTGCTGTGCCAGGAAGAGGGGCTTTTTGGGGTGAAGGAGTGCTTTTTGGGGTGAAGGAGAAACATCAGAGCAAGCCTGTGTTGTTAACCTCGTAACAGCTGCCCTGCATAGGTAGGAATTCTTGGGAATGCGTTCTTGGGAAGACAGGAAAGCTGGAGAGGGGCTCTTGGTCAGCGAGTGCAGGGATAGGATGAGAGGGAATGGTTTGGAGTTGAAAGAGGGGAGATTGAGATGAGATCTTAGGAAGAAATGTTTTGCTGTGAGGGTGGGGAGGCCCTGGAACAGGTTGCCCAGAGCAGTGGTGGCTGCCCCATCCCTGGAGGGGTTCCAGGCCAGGTTGGATGGTGCTTGGAGCCCCTGATCCAGTGGGAGGTGTCCCTGCCCATGGCAGGGGGTGGGACTGGATGGGCTTTGAGGTCCCTTCCAACCCAAACCATTCTATGATTCTATGCTATATCTTGGTACCACCACGACCAGTGAGCTTTTTTATGGTCCCCATTTGATTTCCAGTGGGGATGCTACTGTGACAAAGGACGCTCAGCCCTGGCTCTCGGTACCTGAAGACTGATGCTTTTCCCTCTGCTGGGTCCCTGATGCCTCCCGGTTGATGTGAGCTTCTCTGGGCACTTTGAGCAGCACTTTAGCCAGGGTGCTGCTGTCATACAAGACTTGCTGTAATGATTTTACTGTGCTGGATACCTGGGCTGCTTCCAGAAGCGGTGTTTAACGCTGGGAAGGGAAAACATTTGGCCTCTGACCCAAGCGCCTGTTAACAATGCCGCCGTCCAAGTTTCTGAGATGCCAGGGCTAAAAACAGTCCGGGTGACTCAGTCTCTCGTTGGTGTTGTCAACTGATCCCAGCTTTTATTTGCCAAGTCCCTCCACATTCTCCTTCTCCCTTTCAGGGCTGCGTGCTCACAGGGAAGGTGCCTCTGACCAGGGCTGCGGTGGCTCTGGCCATCTACTTGCCCGACCCATCTCCTGCCCGACCCATCTCCTGCCTGCTGGGTTGCTCTCTGAGGTTGGAAATAGGGCCATCCCACAATTTCTCACCACTTCATCCTCATCCCAGAGGGGTGTAGGCTGAATGGAACATCTGGAGCCTCTGGTTCAGTCACAGGCATGACCAACATTGGTGTTAGATTGGGGTCTCCAAGGATAGAAGTTGCTCTGCTGGCTTTCTTAGAGTTGTTGAGGCTGGAAAAGATCTCTTAAGATCAAGTCCAACCATCAACACAACACCAACGTGTCCACAAGGGTGTTTGTCTACCCTTCTGGTGAGGAATCCCATCCTAATTCCCTGGGTTGACCCTGTTCCCCTGCCCCTTTCTGGGGCTGTCAATCACTGTGCTTCTCCGCTCGCTGATGAAGATGAAGGACACCGTCCTTCCTCCCGCTAGGTGCTGGCGTTATCTGACTCTGACACCACGGGTATGTTGGCATGGCATAAATCACTCCTGTGGTGGCCTTGCCAAGTCAGGGCAAGCACCCCAAGGGAGAGGCTGTGGTCCCAGCTGCGCGGGAGCTGATGGGTGCCAGCCACGTTGCTGGCGGGGTGGCACAGCAGCGGCTCGGCAGGCTTCCCTGGCGGGGATCTTGATCCATTTGGGGTGCACGGGGAGGTGCCACGGTGCCCTCGTGGGACGGTGGCACACCCAGCAATGGGTGCAAAGGGGATATGATGCAAAGCGGCTTTGCACAACGGGGGCGTGGGGGTTCCCCGGCACCTTGCCAGCTGTGTGGGATGTCACGCAGGCGTCCTTGTCATCCCCCGGCTTTGCCATTGCCATCCTGGCTGGTGCCAGCCAACACTGGCATCGCTGTCCTGGTGAGGATGAGCTGTGGGTGCTGGAGGGAGCAGTGTGTGAGGCCGGATCCGGCCACCTAATGCTGGTGCTTGCTCTGCACCCACTCCAAGCACACGGAGTATGAGGGATCCTTGCGTGCCATGTCTCCTGGAGGGACAAGGGACACCTTTTATCCCTCTGCGGATTTGCAGGCTGGGATGTCACCGCAGCAGCACTGCAGTCACTCTGCCAGAAGCTCTGGACCAGCCGGGTGGCCCGGAAGGGACGCGATGGGGCAGACCCAGCCGGGGCTCAAGCACCGCAGAGAGCCCGGCTGAGATGGCAGCATCTATTTTTGCCACGCTTTTTCTCAGCTTGATTGCTAACTCCTGTGTTGCAGTGCGCAAAACAAGCAGGTTTGGAGGTTTTTTGCAACTTCCCTCCCTCTACACTCTGCGTGGCTGCTGTGGTGTTAAAAGCAGGGTGCTGAAAATGAGGAAACGCGGGGCTGGCGCAGGAGCCGAGCTGGCCTTGGCAAGGAGCACCGAGGAGCTGTGACCTGCTGGCCCCAGTGCCCGGAGTCCCCCCTGGTCCTGACATCCTGCATCCAGGTAACCCCTGTCCCGTTGTCCCCCTTCCCTGCAGAGCGAGGTGGCAGCAGAGCCCATCACCGGGCTGCAGGCACCCGTGGGGTGGCTTTGCGGGTGTCTGACGGGGTGGTAGCTCATTGCTGTCGAAGCAAATCTTGGTGTGGAGCAAACTCTTGTCATGCATCCCATTTCCTGGCTGCCAGATCCTTCCAGCCACTCGCTGCCCCAAAACACCAGCAGGTGCTTCGCCCTGCCCAGGATGGGGTGCACTGGGCTCCCTCGCTCACTGCCCCCGCTTTTGCCCCCACCCTCATCATCTGAAAATGGAAAACAAGGAAGAAAGGCTCAGCGGGCCCTCACTTGCTGCCGGTAGCAAGAAGCAGGGCTGTTTTCACTTCTTTCTTCTCCCTTTCCTTTTTGCTGCTCTCTTGGTTCTCAATGAAGCAGCCCCGAGCATCGAGTGGGTGAGTGGCATCGCCCCGGCTCTGGCTCCCCTCCTTCCCCGGGGGTCCCCACACCCGGCTGAAGCTGCTCATTGATTTTTCCGCTTATAAACAGCCACAGTTGACTGGGAAATAAACACAAGCGTGGGAGTGTGATGAGTTTGGGGGTTCTCAGCTTTGTCTCCAGGGCTGAGTGGAGCATAGCTCCCCTCCAGCTTTGGAAGGAGTGGGCAGGAGATGTGTTGGATTTACACAGTGTGTGTGTGTGTGCGTGCCCGTACGCTGCCGGCAGCTCGGGCAGCACGGATGCCGCTGGGAGGGTAACGCGATATCCCTGTACTTCGCAGAGGCTAAATCTGGAAACTGCCTCACAGCAGCTTTTATTTCAAACCCACACCTGGGCAGCGATGCGCCTGGGGAGGAGGCGGTGGGGTGCTGTGTGGGGATGGCGGTGTGGCTCCAGGTGTTTTGTCTCTTCAGGGTGGCACTGCGTGCCCCACGCTGGCTCTCCGGAGCTGCATCTGATGTCACTTCAGAAAGCATCAGTGGTTGCTGAGCAGCCGACCCCTCTCACAGCCTGGGTTGTGGTGTTGCTGGGCTTCTGCGGGGATGAGGTACAAAGTCCTGTAGGGACCAGCAAGGGTCAGGGCATCTCAGGGTGCCTCTGGGATCCTCCAGTTGGAGCCACCCGTAGGTGTTGACCCGGCGCAGGGTGAGAGTGTTGAGCTCTTGATGAAATAATACCCCCAGAGGAAAAGCAAGTAAGGTCCAGAAATAACTGTGCTGCTAAATAGCAGCGGAGATATTTTGAAGGGAGATGAATTCCCTGGCTCCGGCCCCATGCGTTGTCCCAGCAGTGGGTCGGGGGTGTGTGCGGCGGTGGAGCATGGCTGGAGCCTGGATCCCCCGGGTGATGATGGAGTGCACCCCTCTCCAGCATCTGGGGAGGGTTTCACTTGAAGAGCTGCTGTCGTTTAGGGTGCGATCCCACAACAAAGTGGGATTAGCTTTTTCCCTGACCTGAGGAGGTAGGGTTGTGGGGTTTTTGGAGCATGGGTAGAGTTTTCCTTGGGAAATCCATCCCTTTTCCCTGCATTTCTGGCTCAACCCCAGGCCTGTGCTTTGGGTTCCTCCATGGAGGTGGAGGCTGCAGGCAGAGTGAGGACTGGGTTGGCACTGTGGCTTCTCCTGCTGATGGCTGGTGATGGGCAATGCACCCTATGCCATGGCTGCTCCAGGCATGGAAAAGCTGCCCTGTGTCCCTGCTGCCACCGGTCCCCACTGTCCAAATCGGAAAGGTGGAGTCAAGGTGTGGAGAGCTACTGGGGCCATCCACCCTTTCCCTGCTCCCTCCTACCTTCCTGCCCTTCAGCCTTTCTTCTCCCTTTCCATCCCCTTCCCGTTGCTCCATGGGCCTCCCACCACCTTCCTTCTTCCGCTTGTCTTCCCTCTTGGTGACCGATGGGGATGTGTCCCCAGCAGGTGCCCTGGCAGCATCCGCTGGGAAGCCCAATGCCGGGCCATGCCCTGGGTGGCCCTGCTTCCCGCTTGGAGCCAGGCACTGGGACAGACCCTCACCAGGGTCCCCTCCAGGCAGGGACCAAGCAGGGGCTGCTCCTGGCATGGGGATGAGAAAGCCTCTGGGTGTGCTTTTTCTAGGATGCCAACATCTTTCACCTTCCCAGGAATAGCAGGCATCTTGGATGGAGCTGCCGTCCTGGCGTGCTTTATTCCTGCACCCCTGGACCAAGGGATGGTGGGGCGCGTCCCCAGGGTGGGACACATCTCCCGGTGTAGAGTGCTTGTACCACCGCACTGTCTGGGTCTCCATCCTTTCCTACCTCCTTCCCGCCTGGGTCTGACTCAGAGCGAAAGCAGAAGCTGTTCAGTGTTTCGGGGGGTGGGGGGGAAGCCAGGCAGAACCAAGCGGGTTATTTTAAACCTGACCTAATTTCCCCCCCGTCCTTATTGGGCCCGACTCTGGCCACCCTTCTCCATCCTTGCCCTTGGCAGCTCCCCTTCTCCGGAGTTTCCCAGGGGAGAGGGCAGCAATTTCGGCTCCTGTTTCCTTAGGGGGGCAGCTGGGGGGGTTCTACCGCAAGGCAGGGTGGTGGGACTGGGGCTGGTGGGGTGAATGGGTGCTGTTCCGTGGGTGGTTATGCCTCTGTGGGCTTCACATGACACCCTCCTTCCCCCATGTACTGGCTGCCCTTCCTGAGAAGAGCCTTGACACCCTCAGCTCTGCAGAGAAGCAGCTCCATCCTCAACACAAGGTTTCCCCACTCCACTTTCCTCCTCCTCCCCATCTTGTCCCCCCACCCTGTGCCCATCGAGCCGGGGTCCTTGTGCAGCCACCCATGGGGTGCGCTCAGCGCTGCTGCTGCACACGGTGCTTTGCAGGGCCACGGGCAGATAAACACAGGGACTGACTGCAAAGTTTCCATGTGCACAGCTTGAAACTCCTTTCCTGCTCCCCCCCTGGTGCTGAAAGCCGGCTGAATACATCCATCCTGTGGAACCCCAGTGCTTTTCCCCTTCGCTGCCCTGGCTCTGCCTGAGTTGTGCAGTGTGAGCTGGGCTTGCAGAGCATGGTCAGTCACTCCATGCCAGGATCACAGAGTCATGGAATGGTTTGGGCCGGAAGGGACCTCAAAGTCTGTCCACTTCTATCCTCCCACCCCTGCCATGGGCAGGGACACCTCCCACTGGATCCAGTTGCTCCAAGCCCCATCCAGCCTGGCCTTGAACCCCTCCAGGGATGGTGAAGCCACCACTGCTCTGAGCAACCTGGGCCAGGACCTCACTGCCCTCATAGTAAAGACTATTTTGCTTACATCTAATCTAAATCTCCCTTCCATCTTTCAGTTTAAGGCCATTTCCCCTCATCCTCTCACTCCATGCCCTTGTAAAAAGTCCCTCCCCAGCTTTCCTGTACCTCCTTTAGCTACTGGAAGGCTGCTTTAAGGTCTCCTTGGACCTTGGCCACAGGATGGTTCATCTTGGAGGTTTTCCTCTCATCCTGCTCTTAATATTTGGGGTTATTATACCCCTGCCGTGTGCATCAGCCATGGTTTATCCATCTTCAGCTTTGTTTGATATGCTGCGGGCTGTCCCTGGTGTCGCTGGGTCTTTTGCCAGGGCTTTGCTGTTGCTCATCTCAACCATCCCCGTGCCCTCTTCTAAGGCCGTTTGCGACAGACGTCTTAATGAAGCTCCAATTGATAACTGTCCCAGGCTCCTCTTCTCCCATCCCCCTTTAGTCGGGCCACCATGTCTAATTAATTACCTTCCCCTTGCCGTTCAATAGCTGGCTCTTGATCCATGTAATCGTATTTCTGTCCATGCTGGCTTGATTTAATTTCCCCCTTAGGATATCGCGTGGCATTGTGTATCAGATGCCTCGCTGGAACCCCGGTGTGTTCTATCTGCTGTGGTGCCTTTGTCTGCAATTACACATTGTGTTTAAAGAGCAAAACCCTCCAGATTTGTCTGGTTAGGCTGCAGCAGAGCAAACTCTGTCTGTTTGGCTCCTGCCTGTTCCCCTGGCAGTGTTTGCTTTGAGTCCTTTGCTCCGCTTTCCCTTCCACCCTGCAGATTCTGTGGTCCAGACCCTCATCCCACACAGCATCTCCTGCATCCGCATCGCAGCCCCGGATGGGAGCCCTGTGGATTTGTGCCCCAGAGAGTCTGGGCAGAGCAAATCCCTTCTCCTTGGCATCCTCTCCCTCTCTCCATGGGCCGCCGTCCCCTTTGTACGGGGGAACAAGGGCCAGTCTGTGCGGTGCGGGGGCCTCGCACGCCTCCCCCCGCCTCCGTGCTCGCGTGCCGGTCCCGCACAGAAGCCACGTTGTTCGCCTCACGCTGGAGCTGAGGTTTCGGGCCAGCCAGGCTGAGGGTTAAACCTCCTGGCACCCGCTGGCCTTTTCTTCCTGTTCTTCCCTTGCTTTCTCTTTCCCTTTCGCTCCACTCCCTGACTCGTTTTTTTTTCCTGGCCCTTCTTGCTTTGCTCCAGTGTTTCAGAAATTGGTGGCTCAAAGCACGCTCCGGCTGAACCCGGCGGTACTTGAGTCCACGCTCGCCAGGTGCTGGATCCACGCTGCTCCCTGCCCTGCCCATTCCCTCAGGATGCCCTCGCTGTCCCCAGGGAGTGCGGTGGTGGGGTCCATCTCTCTGGTGTTAGGGCTGTCATTGCTGGTTTAGCCACCGGATGCTCCAGGATGTCTGCTCCCTCCCTGTGCCTCAGTTTCCCTGCTGCAAACCAGGCTGTTTCTGATGTACCATGTCCTCTTCTTCAGGTTTCCCCTCCGTGCTCAGTGGGTGCTCACGTTCTGGTCCCCCGGTGCACCATGGCGTCCCGCATCGGCCTGCGGATGGAGCTGATGAAGCAGCAAGCGCAGCAGGAGGCGGAGAGGGAGCGCATGCAGCAGCAGATGATGATGAACTACATGCAACAGCAGCGGATGCCGGTGGCCTCCACCCCGGCCATCAACACCCCTGTTCACTACCAGTCTCCACCACCTGTGCCTGGAGAGGTCCTCAAGGTACAGTGCTAGAGGTGTCCCCCCTTTCCCGGTCCCAGGAGGCATGGAAGATTCCTGATGGCTTGTCTTCTTGCAGGTCCAGTCCTACCTGGAGAACCCCACCACGTACCACCTGCAGAAATCACGGGACAAGAAGGTTCAAGCTTATCTCTCCGAAACCTATGGGAACAAGTTTGCTGCCCACGTCAGCCCCGTCAGCCATTCTCCCAAACCACCCCCTGCTGCGTCGCCTGGCGTCCGACCCAGCCATGTCATGTCCTCCTCGGCGGGCAACAGCGCACCCAACAGCCCCATGGCCATGCTCAACATCGGCTCCAACCCTGAGCGGGAGGTGAGGAGGTACCACCACGTCGCTGGGGGAGGCAAAGGTGCTAGAAAGGGCAAAGAAGCTCACTTGGTGCCTTTCACCTTTCCCTTTCAGTTTGATGAGGTGATCGATGACATCATGCGCCTGGATGATGTCTTGGGCTATATGAATCCTGAAGTCCACATGCCCAACACAGTGAGTCTCTGATGCGTGTTTGGAAGAGATCAGACCTTGGGTTGTGGGAAGGTGGCCTGGGAATCCCACATCACCACGCTTGCAGAGGTGGCACAGAGGGGACCTTTCCTTCTGCCCCATCCAGTGATGCCAGGTGCCAGCCCAATCCAGCCTCATCCCTGGGATGGGTGTCCCTGGGGCTGGGGGAAGGGAGGCAGCAACTGTGAGAGCCAGTTTTTCAGCTTCTTTTCCTCTTTAATGACAGTTGGGAGCCATTATAAAAAGCCGGAGAGCTGGGAGAAGGGCACAGGGAAGGACCAGGGGGATGTTGGTGCTGGGAAGGTTTTCCCAGCCAGAAGCTTCCTCGGAGTGGGTTGGATCCTGGGTTGGATCCGTATGGCAGCTTGTGCCTCCCAGTGGGGTTCATCCTGCTGAACCTTTTTAGATGTGATTCATCTGCCCTATTTTAGATGCTGGCCATGGGAGGGGATCAGCTGTGCCCTTTGAAGTCCTGATTATAGCTGTTTTAAGGGCCCAGGAAGGCAATTACACCTTCCTGGGCTACGCACTTGCATCTCAGAGGCCAAGCAGCTAGGCTTGAACCCTGCTCCCGCAGTCCCGGATGGAGCTAACCCTCCTGTCCCTCTGCTTTCCAGCTGCCGATGTCCAGCAGTCACATGAATGTCTATAGCGGGGACCCCCAGGTGACAGCTTCTCTTGTAGGTGTCACCAGCAGCTCTTGCCCCGCCGACCTCACCCAAAAGAGAGAGCTGACAGGTACGTCCCCAGCCCCAGAGCTGGGGGAGATGGGGTGAGGGCGAGTGCCAAAATTGGCTGGGGCTGGGTGGGGAGGGCTGGCTCTGCGGTGTTGGGGTGCTCTGAACCAGCCTGGGATGTTTGTGGGGTGAGATGCAGCCTTGTCCTCTCTGGGTGACATTATGGGTCTCCATTGCAGATGCTGAGAGCAGAGCCCTGGCAAAAGAGCGCCAGAAGAAAGACAATCACAACCTGAGTGAGTTCAGCGCTGGCTGCCTGCACGTGGTGTTGCTTTTCCTCTCCCATCCCCGCAGTCCTGTCCTCGCCACTCTTCATCCTCATTCCTCCTCTCTCTCTCTGAGCTGAGTCCCCCTTTCCATCCCACCTCATCCTCAGGAAATACCCCCACAGCTCTCTCTTTCCTGGCTGTGCAAAATGTTTGTGGTTCAAGAGACATCCTGTTATCCTTCTCGTTAGCACTGGGGGAAGGTCAGATCTGCTGGGACGCTGGATGGGAGCAAAGTGCCAAAGGGTTGGCCTCAGAGGTTTCCTGAGCAGCCCAACTCCGGAGGATCTGGCCAAGCCGGGAGCAGCAGCATGGCCAGTGGGGTCTGGAGAACATGGAGCCTCTCCTGATCCTGCTGCCTCCTCACCGCCTTCCCTCTCTTCTCACCCTGCAGTCGAGAGACGGCGAAGGTTTAACATCAATGACCGCATCAAAGAGTTGGGGATGCTGATTCCCAAGGCCAATGACCTGTACGTATCAGTGGTTTGTGGGCTAACTGCGGGTCTCGTGGGCTTGCTCGATGCTCGGCCCTGTAGACAGCGATACTTGCAGAGGGACTTTTTGGTGGAACAGGGAAGAAGGGACATGTTGCTGTCAGGCAAATTGCAGTCTCTTTTTTCATCCTGCATGGCAGAGATGTGCGCTGGAACAAAGGAACGATCCTGAAGGCGTCTGTGGACTACATCAAGAGGATGCAGAAGGACTTGCAGAGGTCACGAGACCTGGAGAATCATTCGCGCCGTTTGGAGATGACAAATAAGCAGCTACTGCTGCGCATTCAGGTGAGCTTCCCTGTGCTCTTCCTTCCCTCTAGTCTGCTCCAGCCCCATGAGCAGCTCAGTTTTCCTCTGCCGAGGGGACGATCAGGGGCTCTCCTCCCTCTTACAGCTGTTAAGTCACCAGGAACAAAGTCTTCAGACAAACCAGATGTCTGAGGTTCACGTCACCACAGAGAGTGGTGTTGAGCTTTGCATGGGTCACTGTTTTCCATCCTTCACTTCTTCCGTGCTCTCCGTCTCTGTCCTTCTGTCCCTGCCACCTCTGTGAATGCCCAGGTGCTGTGTTCCCATGTGTGACGTCCCCACCAAAGACTTCCTGTGCTCTGTTGGCAGGAGCTGGAGATGCAGGCACGCGTCCACGGGCTGCCCACTTCCTCGCCCTCGGGCGTCAATGTGGCCGAGCTGGCTCAACAAGTGGTCAAACAAGAAGCCGTCGGGGACGAGGGGACGCTGGAGCCGCTGCTGCCACCCCCAGACCCCGAATCTCAGGCGCAGCCAGCACTGCCTCCACCACCCCAGTCTCCCTACCACCAGCTGGACTTTACCCACAGCCTGAGCTTTGATGATGGCTCCCAGGGTTTTCCAGACAGCCTGGAGCCCTGCCACAGCGCTTCCTTCCCATCCCTATCCAAGAAGGAGCTGGACTTGATGCTGATGCAGGACACCATGCTGCCCCTGGCCTCTGATCCCTTATTCTCGGCCATGTCCCCGGAAGCTTCCAAGGCCAGCAGTCGCCGAAGCAGCTTCAGCATGGAAGATGCAGACATGCTGTGACGAGGAAGCTGCTCCAACACTGGGAGCGAGGACTGGACCTTCAAGTTTGGTTAGTGAAGTTACAGGGCGCTCTTCTTGCTGGAAGAGCCCGTCCTGCCGTGCACTTGAATCTACGTAGGAGTTCCTTTTCTCTATGCAACGGGAGTCTCGGATCAAGGCTCGCTGGGTACCGCTGTGTCTTTTGCAAGCTTTTCTTTGCCAGGAGCTGGAGCGAACCTTCTTGGCTTGCCATGGCGTTGACCTGACTGCAGATTCCCTATCCTGGGAGCGTGATCTCGGCCGCTTTGCCTTTCAGCAAAACCCTAATGGATTGAAGCCCTTCCCCAGGGTGATAGCTCGGAGCTGGAGCGGGCAGGAGCCTTCAATTCCGGGGAGGAGAGGGATGATGCTCAAAGAGCTTTTTGTCAGGCTTGTTGCCTCCTTGCTGCCCTGCTCCGGGAACCCATGTCCCCAGTGAGTCTTCCCCAGCAGTGGCCTCCAAGTCCTGTGGATGCTTCATGATGCCAAGTCCTTCACGGTTCCTCCTTCCTCGGTGCACCCGTTGCCTCTCTGTGTTGCAGGGCAGGAGGGAGAAGAGGTGCTTTACTTGGAGCAAGTTAATTAATGGGGCACAGGGGCTGTTGTCTGAGTGAGTTGGGTCTGAGGCTACAAATTCGAGTCAACATTGAGTACTTCCAAAACAGCCAGGACAGGGTGTTTGATGCTCGGTCAGCCCCCTGCTGTGATCCGCACCTCAGAGTTTGGCAGCACCCACCACCCCAAAACCTCCCTAGCCTCTGGACAAGGGCTGCGTGGTGCCAAGTGACCTTCAGCCTCCCTCAAGACATCCCCACAGAAGTGCTTCTGCCCCGTAACGCCAAGCCCCAGCTCTTTGGGTGGAAGGACAAAGGGAGTTTTACACCTTTTTTGGGGGATACTTGTTGAAAGCAGATGTCCTGCCCCACAAGCTGGGCATGAAGGTCCAGGCTTTGGCTGGGGACCAGGAGCTGGTTTATCCTGATGCCAAACCTGAGCTGCCACTCTGCTTTTGGCTCTTGGGAGTTTCTTTTCCCATTGTCACCAGCTCATTCCCCAGCCAGGATAGCTCGGTGACAGGGAGCTGCTTTGAGCTTTGCATCATCTTCTGCCTCCTTTGCCCCACTGGTGGCAGGGAAGGAGCTGAGCAGGGGAAGGGGATGCTGTTCACAGGGAGAATACTGCACAAATTTGTTGTAAAGCCCAAAAGGGAGCATGGGGAAGGCTGGGGAGAGGAGATCTCTGTGATTCTGCACTATCTCCTGGGCCGTGGGAGCTGTGGCTGCCTGGCTGGAGCCCGTTCGGAGATGGGGGCCACTGGGTGCACCCCATCCTGGACCAAGGATGGGAAATGTTGTGGGGCAGGGACTGCAAGGGGCAAGCGCAGCTGGCCCTACTGCCAAGGAAGGATGAGCTTGCTCTATTGTTGCTGCTTTTGGGATTGTGAGATGGGGGACAGCTCCGGTGCCCCCTTGGAGAGATGCCTGTTAGATGTGAGGGTGTGGGGAAGTGCAGAAGGTGGGGAGGAGATCAGGAAAGGAAGAAAGAGGGAGGACACGTTGGAGGTGTCCTGGAGAGCTGGGGCAGGGCAGGGTCTGGCTGTGGCCCCACAGGGATGCAGGGAAGAGAGTGGAGGGGTTGGGGACAAGGGGCACTGGGCTTTGCCCTGGCAGGTTGGGGCTGTTTCACCCCACATGTTCATGAGAGGCTTTGGCATCCTTTATGCGCTGCTGTTAGTGCCTGTAAAGAGAATAATCCCCCTGGCAGACCGGCAGAACCCCTTGTGCTGCATTGAGCACCTATAGATGTGATGGATCTGTGCACATCAGAGGGTCTGCATGGGTGCTTTAGGGTGGGCATAGGACATCCCTGGCCGCTTGGAAGTATTGTGGCTATAGGATTATCGTGCTGGGCACTTGCTGGTTCCACACAACATGTGCGGCTGGTTGGGGTACGTGCCTGCTCTGCACCCCACTCTGGGCACCAGAGGGTAGAGGACCTTCCACTGCTCAGCACAAGATGTGGCATCTCCTCCGGCTGTGAGTAAACAGTTGTGGATTATTATTTTTTTTTAACCTTTTGGGGGTTTTGTTTGTTTTCTTTTATTTTTTTTTTAAATGCACTGTGCTCTGATTAAAAAATTTTACTACTGTTTTATAAATAAATGTATAAAAGAATGAACTGGAATGGAAGAAGAATCATTAAAATATACTTATTTACAACACTGCAGAGCGTAGCAGCGTAGGCTGTTTCTTCTCATCCCAGAGGAGGGAGGGTCATGGAGCTCAAAACACTCGGACCTCCTTTCCCCCTGATGCTGTGGCCGTGCCAGGTTGGGCTGTAGCAGCATCCTGGGCTGGCATGGGAGCTGCCCTGGATTTGGGGGGCTGCTTAGGGGCTGGGAACCTCATAAGGCTCAACAAGGCCTTGGGTTGCACTTGGGTCGGGGCAATCCATGGTTTCAATACAGGATGGGGGATGATGTGATCAAGAGCAGCCCTGCAGAGAAGGACTTGGGGTGCTGGTTGATGAGAAGCTCAATATGAGCCGACGATGTGTGCTCGCAGCCCAGAAACCAACCGTGTCCTGGGCTGCATCCAAAGCAGTGTGGCCAGCAGGGAGGGAGGGGATTCTGCTCCTCTGTTCCTCTCTTGGGAGACCTCATCTGGAATGTTGTGTCCAGCTCTGGAATCCGCAACATAAGAAGGAGATGGAACTGTTTTAATGGGTCCAGAGGAGGCTACAAAGATGATCCAAGGGCTGGAGCACCTCCCGTACGAGAACAGGCTGAGAGAGTTGGGGTTGTTCAGCCTGGAGAAGAGAAGGCTCTGAGGAGACCTTACAGCGACTTTCTAGTGCCTGAAAAGGCTACGAGAAAGCTGGGGAGGGGCTGTTCATAAAGGCTTGTGGGGATAGGACGAGGGGGAACAGGTATAAACTGGAGAGGGGCAGATTTAGACTGGACATAAGGAAGAATTTCTTCACCATGAGAGTGGTGAGGCACTGGCCCAGGTTGCCCAGGGAAGCCGTGGCTGCCCCATCCCTGGAGGTGTTCAAGGCCAGGTTGGATGGGCCTTGGGCAGCCTGATCCAGTGGGATGTCCCTGCCCATGGCAGGGGGTTGGAACTGGATGATCTTTAAGGCCCCTTCCAACCCAAACTATTCTATGATTCTATGGATTTTTTTTTTCGCAGGAAAGGGGGGTTAGATGTGGGGAAGCACTGCTGTTCCTCTCGTTCAGCTGGTCCTGGTGTGGTTTGGAGTTTTCAGAGTCCCTCTGGAGGGAGGACCTTCAGGGAGATCCACAGCTCCCGGTGCTGAGCACAGCTGGGACTTGTGATGTGTTGACCCATCTGCTGATTGCTTAATTGGAACCAGGCTTGGGCCCTTAATTAATAATAGTCAGAAGGCCCTAGAGAACTCCTTGGATGGAGCTGTGTCCCTAGGGCTGAGCATAGTGGCTGTCTTGGTCCATGCTGTGGAGCTGTACCAGGAGCTCAGGTGGGTTTCCTTCCTGTTGGATGGCCCTTGAAGCATGCGTGGGGCTGAGGGGTCACCCCATCCTTGCTGCTGGAGGTGGTTTAGCATCACCCCTGGGTGCTGCAGAACCTCTCTTGGGGTCTGAAACTCTGGTACAGGCAGGCTTTGGGGTACAAGGTATTCCCACCTCTTGCTTACAACCCTGCTACAAGCTGGGGATGGTCCTGCCCAGCGCAGAAAGGGGGAAAAAAACCCCACCTATAGAATCATAGAATGTCCTGAGTTGGAAGGGACCCCGAAGGATCAAAAATCCTTGCCAAATCCAGTGCTCGCCGTTGTTAAACTTCACGTGGTTAGTGATTGCCCAGCTCTCCAGCCTGTCCAGATCCCTCTGCCCTCAAGAGGGCATTCCCACCCGGAGCACTGTGTCCAGTTCCGGAACCCCAAACAGAAGAAGGGTATGGAACTGTTGGAATAGGTCCAGAGGAGGCTACAAAGATGATCTGAGGGCTGGAGCACCTCTGCTAGGAGGACAGACTGAGAGAGTTGGGGTTGTTCAGCCTGGAGAAGAGAAGGTTCTGGGGAGGCCTTAGAGCAGCTTTCAGTACTGGAAGAGGCTCCAGGGAAGCTTCAGAGAGACTTTTTACGAGGGCGTGTAGTGATTGGCTGAGAGGGAATGGCTTTAAGTTAGAAGGGGGAAAATTTAGGTTAGACATTAGGAAGAAATTCTTCAAGATGAGGGTGGGGAGGCCCTGGCCCAGGTTGCCCAGAGTGGGTTACTCTGAAGGTCAGATGGCTGCCCCATCCCTGGAGGTGTTCAAGGCCAGGTTGGATGGGGCTTGGAGCAACCAGTGGGAGGTGTCCCTGCCTGTGATGGGGGCATTTGAACTGGATGATCTTTAAGGTCCCTTCCAACCCAAACCGTTCTACGAGTGTCAACAACTCCTCCAAGTTTCGTGTCACCCACAAACTTAGTTATTAAACCTTCAAGTCCTTCATCCAGGTCATTTAGGAAGATGTTATAGAGTATGGGCCCCAAGAAGGATCTGTGCAGAACCCTTCTAGTGATGGTTACCACTTATAAAGTGGTAAAGTATCCTGGCCCATCCCTGGAGGTGTTCAAGGCCAGGTTGGATGGGGCTTGGAGCAACTGGATCCAGTGGGAGGTGTCCCTGCCCATGGCAGAGGGTTGGAACTACATGATCTTTATGGTCCCTTCCAAGTCTCCAGCTGCCCTGAAGCAAACCCGTGCCTGGCAGAACTCATCACATGCCACATTTGCAGCCCCTGTCTGTGCTTCTCTGCGTGCGGAGCCACGTGTCAGGTTCCTGCTGCCCCCGCCGTGGTGTTAAACACACATGGCAAGCATCAATAAAAAAGAAAATCCACCTTAAAATAGACTTCCCAGGCTGGAAAAAAAAAAATCACAGGGGCTAATCTTGGAAAGTTTATTAAAAGAAGAAGGAGGGGGAAAAAAGAAGGGGGGAGGAGGAGGCTGGGGAGGTGAGGGGAGAGAAAAAGTAGTTTCAGACACTTTAAAAACATCCCTGATTTGATTTATCTGGGGAATGTGAGCACTAAATAGAGAACAACGCCTGAAGTGTGAATTATTTCCTATATTAACACAGAGAAAAACTGATAGCCTTTTCATGTCAAGAGACTAGCGCGGAGGGGAGGGAGGGGGGCAGCCTGACATTGTTCAGTCTCCGGGTTTGCTCACTCTTTATCAGGCTGAGATCAAAATTTATTCCCAGGATGAGGCCCGCGGCCCGGCTGAGGCCCTAGAGATTTTTAAGGGCCTAATTAAGAAAACAGGGATGAAAATGGCGAAATAAGAGGGCAATTTACTTCTTGCAGAATAGGGAGATCAAATCAACTTATGAGCAATTAATGTGCACAAGGAGAGAATAAAGGGATGCCGGGAGATGGTAGAGGGCCTCATTTTAATGACATGCTCTGGTGTTGGCATAGAGGATTACTCTGAAGGTCAGATGTAGATTGAAACGACCTTGCAGATTCTTAACCCTCCTTCCAATTAACAGAACCAACTCAGAAATGCAAAAGACCCTGGCTTGGAGCACTGTCATCCCTTTATGTTCAGAAGGGAGGGGAAAAGCAAAAAAAAAAATGATTATAAAGGAGAGAGAGAGAGAGGACGAAAAGGGGGTTTCCTTGGCTTAATAAGCAGCTGCTGGGGATGGGAGCTGGGGCAGGCGGGGGAGAAGGGCTCTTAATTACAGCCTGTGAGTCACCCACGGAAAGGAAAAAATCTGTGTCAAGGCTCCAAGTAGGATATAAAAGAGAAGGAGAGCTGGCTGGGTGTGATGAGCGGCGGCCAGGCTCTACCTGCAGGGAGGGAGTGATGGATGGATGGGCGAAGCAGTGGGATGAGGGATGCAGGATGGCTTTAAATTGGATGGGGCAAGATTTAGACTAGACGTTAGGAAGAAATTCTTCGTGATGAGGGTGGGGAGGCCCTGGCACAAGTTGCCCAGGGAAGCTGTGGCTGCCCCATCCCTGGAGGGGTTCCAGGCCAGGTTGGATGGGCCTTGGAGCAACCTGGTCGTGTGGGACGTGTCCCTGCCCATGGCAGGGGGTGGGACTGGATGGGCTTTGAGGTTGCCTCCAATCCAAACCACTCTATGCTCCTCAAGCAGCCTTTTTGCCATGGGGTGCTGCCTTTGTTTGCCCTGGGACCTGTGCCACACGCTCTTGGTGGCACCGCTGGCATCGCTGTGGTGCCTTTTCCTTCTCCTCCAAGTACTGTTGTGGCTTTTTTTATTGAGGAGGAGGGTGCGGAGCAGCTGATTCCCGAGGGATGTGGTGGAGGTGCGGTGTGTGGATGGGACACCAGGGACTTGGAGATGGGCTCCTGGAGGGTTGGGGTTGGGAGCAGTGAGGCTGCACCGGGGCTGAGCGGCCACAAGAGAGAGCCAGACCGTTACAGGAGAACCCGGGGAGCAGGCACAGCCTCACCCGGCCGGGATCACAGAGCCATGGAATGGTTTGGGTTGGAAGGGACCTCAAAGCCCGTTATCCATGAGGAGGATAATGGACCTCCCACTGGATCAGGGGCTCCAAGTCCCATCCAACCTGGCCTGGAACCCCTCCAGGGATGGGGCAGCCACCACTGCTCTGAGCAACCTGGGCCAGGGCCACCCACCCTCACAGGAAACATTTCTTCCTAAGATCTCATCTCAATCTCCCCTCTTTCAGCTGAAAACCATTCCCCCTCATCCTCTCCCCGCACTCCCTGATCCAGAGCCCCTCCCCAGCTTTCCTGGAGCCCCTTTCAGCACTGGAAGCTGCTCTAAGTTCTCCCCACATCCTTCTCTACGGTGAACAACCCCAACTCTCTCAGCCTGTCTTCATACAGGAGGTGCTGCAGCCCTCAAATCATCTTCAAGGTCTCCTCTGGACCCACTCCAACAGCTCCATGTCCTGCTGAATGTGCTGACGACTCCAGAACTGAACACAGGGCTCCAGGTGGGGGGTCTCACCAGAGCGGAACAGAGGGTCAGAATCCCCTCCCTTGGCTGCTGGTCCCACTTCTTTGGGTGCAGCGCAGGACACCGTCAGCTTTCTGGGCTGTGAATGCACATTGCTGGCCCATGTGGAGCTTCTCCCAAGTGACAGGGGACAGGACAAGAGGGAATGGCCTGAAGCTCCGCTAGGGGAGGTTCAGGTTGGATATCAGAAAAAAATTCTTCACAGAAAGAGTCATCGGGCACTGGAACAGCTGCCCAGGGAGGGGGTCGAGTCACCTTCCCTGGAGGTGTTTAAGGAACGGGTGGATGAAGTGCTGAGGGACATGGTTTAGGGAGTGTTAGGAATGGTTGGACTCCATGATCCAGTGGGTCCTTTCCAACCTGGTGATTCTGTGATTCTGTGATTCTCATCCACCAGCACCTCCGAGTCCTCCTCAGGGCTGCTCCCAATCCATTTTCCTGTATTTGTTCTTGGGATTGCCCTGACCCAGATGCAGGACCTTATTCTTGGCCTTGCTGAACTTGGTGAGGATGCACATCCCTAGTAGCTCCCACCGTTGGTTCCCGGTGCCCAGAACTCATTCACAGGGAGCTGAGTGCATTTGGTCACACTGCTTGTGGCACGGCAGCTGCTTTGGGTCCAGCTTTGGGATGTAGAAAGCACCTCGTACAAAACACAGCTCCCTCCTGCTGAAGTTTGCCAATCCCTGAGAGCTCAGAGCATTGTCCTGGTGCCCTCTGCAAGGAAGAGCATCTCCTGCTTGTGCTGGCAGCCTGATGCCAGCACCCCCTCACCAGGGTTACTGCCCCATCTCCACGTTTGAGTTGGCTTTGGTAAACCCAGGAGGGTTAAAATCAAACCAGTGGACAGGCAGAGGTGCTGAGCACTCACGGCTCTCTGTTCGACACCTCCACCAAACCAGCTTGCTGAGTTTTTCATCTCGCTGTGCATAAACTGCTAGTAAAAGCAGGGAGAAGGGAAAAAAATCTGGAAGAGGCTGGGGCTGCACTGGCCTGGAGAAGAGACGAGAGGCTGTGAGAAAGGACTGATGATCATGGGGCAAGCACCCCCACACAGCTGGGATGGGGTCAAAAAGCTCTGATGTTTGTTGTCGAGAGGCTGAGTCCCAAGTACTGCGCTCTCTTGGAGGATGCAGCTGTGTCCCCTTGGGCTGCTCCGTGCAAGAAGTGTTGGGGCTGAGTTTGGCTCTGTGGATTTATTGTGAGCTTACCCTTGCCTTAAAAGAGCGATCTGCATAAAGAGAGCTGCGACTTCCCCAGCACCATCCTTTAGGTACTGCTGTGTAGCCATGTCTCCAATCCTCCTCACAAATGCTGCTGGCAAGTTCTTTCTCGAGTCCCCAAGAATTGTCTACAAAAGGTTTTCTTGGTGGGGGGAGGGAAAACTTTAATCAAACAGAAGATGGGTTGGATCGTGAAGCAAGAAGGAATAAGCTGGAGCCAACCGAGCCCTCAGCACCTCTGGAGATGCCCTCCCAAACAAGGCAGCCCTTCCCTGGATATTGAAGCACAAGAGTGGTGCAGAGGCGGCAAGAGGAGTGGGAAATGGCTCAAGGGTCTTCCCCTGCTCCACCCCAAACCTTGGGTTCTCTGCTCCCAGGGCATCCCCATGCAGTGCCATGGCATCCCTGGTGTGGGACCGACCAGACCTGCAATCTGTAAGCCAACCCCTGTCTCGATGCTGAGCTGTTGCTGAATTTTCCTTTCCCCCCCCCCCCCCGTCTCCCTTCATTTCCTTTCTGGCTCCGGCTGAGCTCCTTCTGTGGTTTGAGCACTTCAGCTACTCCTGCTGCTCTTTCCCCACCTGAAGCCAGTGGCGTCACCGGGGGTTGTTGTGGCAACGGTTGGGATGAGGTCAGGATGGGATGGCTTTTTCAGGTGGGGGAATAGGCAGCACGGCTGCCTTGGCTTCAAGAAACCAAAGCGAGTAAATCTTTGCATGTAATAAAGAGGGACAGACTGGAAAAACTCTGATGCTTGTCCAGGAATTGCTTCCAAAGAGAAGGGGCTAGGTTGGTCCCTGGGTGAGTTCCTGGCTTGGAAGGGTTACTCTCTGGATGCATTTGGCCTGTTGTTTTTCCGTCAGCAGCTTTTTAAAGAGATGGGGTTGGGGAGCCCTTTGGACCGTGCGTGGAGCCCGTGCAGACGGTTTAAGGGCTGTTTGGATTCCTGGTGCCTCGGCAGGAGTGGCTGCGTACTGTAAACCAAAGGGCCAGGAGAGCTGAGGCTGAAGGGTGGTGACTTGCTGGTTGTGAAGAGAGGTAGAGATGTGCTGGGAAAAAGCCCTGGGAAGAGGAAAATAAGGTGCAGGTAGAAAGGGAGAAGGACATGGAAAAAGCTCATGCCTCACCACCCAGGTGAGGATGCAAAGGCTGAGGTGGGGAGGTGACCTGGTCTTTGCTGCTGAGCCTCTTGTGGTGCAGGTGGCAGCTTGTGTGGAGCAGTGATTCTGGAGCAGCCCCTTCCCCATGGGAAGCTCCCCCCAGAGCATCCCCCCAGCTCCTGCCTGGCCACGCGCAGCCCCATCCACCAGATTCAGCTGAGACAAGCTGGGGTGCTGGGAGGGGCTGAGGTAAAGCAGCAGGAATTTGCACCTTCAAGCCTCCACCGGAGCCAAACGGCCCCGCTCCGTTGGCCCTGGCAAGGCTGGGACTCCTGCCAAAGGGAGCTTTGGGCCAGGAGACCTGATAGACTTGACAGCAGTGGCCCAGCTGGATTTTCCATGCCTGATGTTGAATTTACAGTGCCGGATGCTGGAGTAATTGCTGGCTGGCTTGTTGTTTGAGCGTGGTCTTGTTGAGATTGGAGCAGCGGAGCACGATCCCTGCAACCAAAGAAGGGGACAATGGGCACCTGGAATGAAAAGAGCAGTGGCTGCAGCAACAGAAACCCAGGAGGCAGCGATTCTGGGGTCCCAGGGAGGGCGAAGCTGAGATGATCAGTGTCCCATTTATCTCAGGCTTTAGAAACCTGGATGGAAATCCAGTCCTCTTGCACTCCTGGTGCCTCACAGATGCCTCAGAGAGGTTGCAGTGGACATCCTGGGATCCCTTCTTCCCATCAAGCTGCACCGCAAAATGCTTGGCAACCTGCTTTCCCAAGGATGCTCCGACTGGGAGCCACCCTGCATCCTGGCTGGTGACCACGGGGACCTTGGGAATGCAGGATTCCTCATCCGAAGCACCTTTGGGATCCCACTCTGTGTTTGCCCATCTCCCAGGCCATCGTGAAGTCCTTTTACCTCTTCCCCCTACACTCCAGACCTGGTTTAATCAGCTCGGAGTTTTCATTTCATGCCTTTCTCTCTCTCTCTCTCTCTCCTTTTTTGAGGGGGCAGTGAAATTTATACAATATTTAAGCAGCATAGTGGAGTCCTGGAAGATATTATTAATGTAAAAGGGACAGGCTGGAAATGCACTTGAACCTGGTTACAATTAGAGGGTGATTTTTCTAAAGGTCAATGAATTCAGATAATATCCACAGGGGGGAAAAGAAATTTAATACCTTTTTAGTGAATTAATTAATTATAATATTATATCGGCTTGGGGTTCTTTTCCAGAGTGATTAAGGGAACGATCTGTCTTCGGAGAGGCTGGGGGAAGTCAGCGAGCAAATGAAAGACTGACAGAGGGAAGGAAGAGAGGGGGAGAGTTTAATGGGAGAATAATGGAGCCTTTTCTTTCCTTTAAAAACTTACTGTGTTTCCAGGCCACGTGATTCTTGCCTACCAGGTCCGGACCCTTTCCTTACAGTCTCTCCAAAGGATCTTGGAGGGATTATTTTGTATTTTTACCTTTCCAAAGTGGGTTTAGCATCTCAAATGCTGGACATGGGGCAGGGGTGGCCAGATCCTCTATGTCAACCGTATCCCTGGTGCCATCAACATCGTGCCCAAAGGGTTCTTGCCAGGTGTGTACACCGGGACACGAGGTTTCCAGGAGCCACCGAGCGCTGTGCCCGTGGTACAGTGCTGCTCCCAGTCCTGTGCCTCCAGCCCTCAGTGGTGTTAGTTTATCTGCAGCCCGAGCAGAGCCTGGAATTTACACTCTCTGCTAATCCAGCCAGCCCCAGAAATTAATTACAGTCTTGTACATTAAAAATTAACATAACCTTTCTGGATATAAGTTCTTATAGCACAGGAGTGGGCCAGAGTCCCTCAGCCTCCTGTAATTGGAGCTGCTTTTCTTCTAATTCTTCTCCCAGCTCTGTTTTTTTAAAGATGTGGACATTTGAACTCATTAATCATGGAGCTTGGTAGCTGGTAAAGTAGAAGAGAGTTGAAATTGTGTTTGGTGCTGGCAGAGTTTGCAGCAAAGGGGGAAGAAGAGGTGTCTCTCCTTCGTTGTAAAGGTTTAAGTGAGTACTTGTTGGCTGCGGCAGGAGGGAATGGTTCCCCGTGGTCACCCTTTCAGGGACATCTCCTGGCATGGGTAGAGCACTAAAAACCCAGCAGGGAGAGTGCAAAGAGGTTTTCAGGACTTGAGTGCAGACGGGCTGGAAGGTCTTCTGCAAAAGTTGCTCTATGATGTCCCAAGTCCCCATGGCAGATTCTAGCAGCTACTTTTACTCTTTTTTACCTACTTTCTACTCTTATGAAAAGCAACCTTTTTGTGGGAGGCTATAGCACATTTTCACTCTCCAGCTGAGCCACAAGCTGCAAATAACCCAGCCCAGCAGGTCCAAGTGGGATAGATGTGAAGCTGGACAGGCAGAAGGGGAAGACTCAGGCTCCAGGGACTGCGCTGAGCCCCTCGGATCGAGTGCACCCACTGCTTTTTTTTGCTGCTCGGCTGCTGTGTGGCAACATGTGGAGTGGTGGTAATGGGATCGCTCGAGACAGTTTGTCTCTACCAATTAATGTGCTTCTAAAGCAAAGTGTGTGTCACACACACAAAGAGCGTCCTCAAATAGGGATTTGCTCTCTGTGGCTGCAGCATCGCATCCTTGGGCTTCTGTCTTGTCTCTGTTTTCCATCCCAGGAGCTGGAGCCCTCTGTCTGACATCTCTCCGGGTGGTGCAGGGTATCTCCTGGCAGAACCTGGCCAGTGCTGAGCCTTGGGTGATGCTGCTGTGTCAGGGCAGCCTCCTGGGGAAAGGCATTCAAAGGACCAAATTGTCACACTGGGCTCTGTTTGGTGCCTCAAAACCGTTCTCTTCCCTGTTCTCCTAACTCTCTTGGGGAAGCATTTATCCCTCAGCAGGCTCCCTTCTCCTCCAACAGGACAGAGCACTTGCCAGGCCTTTGGGCACACCTTCTCTTGGAGGGAGGAACACTTACATTAGGCATTAGGAAGAAATTCTTCTCATGATGAGGGTGGGGAGGCCCTGGAACAGGTTGCCCAGGGCAGTTGTGGTTTCCCCATCCCTGGAGGGGTTCAAAGCCAGGTTGGATGGGGCTTGGAGCAACTTGATCCAGTGGGAAGATGTCCCTGCCTGTGGCAAGGGGGTTGGAACTGGTTGATCTTTAAGGTGCCTTCCAACCCAAACCATTCCAGGATTTGATTCTGTGATTCTTCCCTCCTTCCTCATCTTTGCTCCTTAAAACCCCACCATCATTTTTGAAGCCAGCCCTTTCATTTCTCTTTCCTTCCCCCCCTCCACCACCACCACCACCTCCCTCCCACCACCTCCACCTCCCTCAGCCAGCCAGCGACTGCCGGAGAGAGCCAGCTTGCTCCCATTGTGCTATCTTTGGGTCCTAAATTAAAATTTATGACATCTTGAAATGAGCAGTGAGGGTAATTTTGCTTCTGAGCGAAGATGCTAATGAGTCCCCTTAATGGCGTGAATAAGGAGTTGACGGGTCGTGTGTCACTTTGCGCAGACCGTGCTGGTGGTGTAATGGCCGCAGTAAGTGTCTGTAATTATACCCTGTCTCGCTGTATTTTGGCAGCCGTTGTGGGAGAGCAGGCGGCTCAGCCACGTACAAGCAGGGGGAGGAAGGAGAAGAGATGGGGAAGAAAAATCCCAGCACCTCCTGTGCCCTCTTCATGCTCCCCAGACTCTTCCTCCCTCTGTCCATGAGGCTCTGGAGCGGTGGCTTTGCTTGGCTCAGCTCTGGCTGAGAGGTGGGTTGGCTGCAGCTGCTTTGAGGATGAGTTGTTCCATCTCCCGTCACTTCTTCTCTTCAAAACAAAGTGATAAATCCATACATCCCTCTTTGCTGCATCAGAGCTGGGGTCACGGCACAGTGACAAAGACCTGTTGGACCTGAGAGTGTGGGACAACTCTGCTCAAAGCCATGGGGTGATATGGGGTCTGTGCTCACCAGCGCCCAAAATCATAGAATAGGTTGGGTTGCAAGGGACCTTAAAGATCATCTAGTTCCAACCCCCAGTTCCCTGGGCAACCTGTTCCATGTTCTCATGGTGAAGAAATTCTTCCTACTGTCCAGTTGAAATCTTCCCCTCTCCAGCTTATACCCATTCCCCTCATCTTATCACAAAATACAAGGTCCTGGCTGTCTGTGGAGCAATTGGGGGATTCTACTCTACGCTGTCCTGGTCACTGTTTTCTTCTCAATTGATTTCTTCTGTCGAGATACTCTGGGAGATTGTCCTGACCCTATTTCTGTCCCCTGGGTTTTTTTTTTCCTGCTATTTGAGTGGTTGTGAAAGCTTCCCACAAAGACACAATAAGTCTAGAGGTAAGAAATAAGCCCCTGTTCCTCTTCAAGGTGTAAAACCAACTGCTGTCACCTGGGCAGGACCTGAACTCCCTGGTGAGGTGGGGAAATGGACCATCTCCTAATGATGCTCTGCATCGGCTCCATTGGGCTCCAGCCTGGAGCATGGAGGTGCCTCCAAGAAACCAAGCCTGGGGATCAGGCGGAGGGGGGCAAAGCTTTCCTGTCCTGACAGAAGGAGCTGCTTGGCTGAGATCTTAGGAAGAAATATTTTCCCGTGAGGGTGGGGAGGCCCTGGCCCAGGGTGCCCAGAGCAGTGGTGGCTGCCCCATCCCTGGAGGGGTTCCAGGCCAGGTTGGATGGGGCTTGGAGCCCCTGATCCAGTGGGAGGTGTCCCTGCCCGTGGCAGAGGGTGGAACTGGATGGGCTTTGAGGTCTCTTCCAACCCAAACCATTCCATGATTCTATTCTATAAACAAATAGTTGAGGCACAAAACATGCGGCAACCACCTTCCTGACTGAACCAGGCTTTGAGTTGCTGGCATTGGCTGTGGAGGAGTCTGCAAGCCCCGAGGGGTGTGTGTGCATGGGAAAGGGCCTGGGGTGAAGGCAGGGGTTTGCTGGAGGAGAACACTGCCAACAGCGGTTCCATCCCAGCCGAGGTGGCTGGCATGGATTTGCCCCCGGAGACACATGGAAGCCAGCTGCGAGTTTCCCCTCTCAGCTGCTGCTGTGCCACAACCGAGCTTATGCCCTGCAAAGAGCCCCTCACCTTCAAGATGAAAAGCAGTGAGCGGTTGGCTCTTTTCTTTGCGCCTCTGGGCTTCGGAGCCTTCGAGCTGCTTGCAAGGGATGATTTACAAACTGTGGAGCGTTTCCTTGGGTTGTTTGCGTAGGTGGGTTTTTGTTTATGCGTCTCTTGAAGCCTTCAGAGCCCTCCACATAATTCTTCCTTTCTTCCTCCTGCCTCAGCCCACACCCTTCCTGACAGGAGAAATTCCTGGTGATCCCAAGCCAGGAGCTGCGGGCAGGAGCACCATGGGCTCAGCCCAGACTGAGGGAGGTTTTTCTTTCTGCTGTAGAAGCGCTGCTGATACAGGTTTTGGGGTGGAAATCATTCACTCTGGCTCTCCCCACCCTTCCTTCCCATCTCTTCCTTGCTCTGCCCATCACCAGCCACTGCTCCTCAGGGCTTTTGGAGGCTCTTTGCTGTCCCATCTTTGTGGCAGGAGCTCGGTGACTTTGGGCACAGCCCCGTGGAGCTGCACAGCCAGTCTCCATCCCTGGAGAGGCTCAAAAACCATGTAGATGTGGCACTTGGGGACATGGTTTAATAGGCACGGTGGTGTTGGGCTGTCTGGAAGATCTTGGAGGTCTTTTCCAACCTCAATGATTCTATGATCCCGTGGTTAGTAGAGTAACAGCATTTGGATGCATGAGATGGTACTGCTGTGATCGTTCCATGCTTGCTTCTAGAAGACCTTGGGAGCTCCTTGGAAGAAAGAAAACTGCCTGTGCGCAGGCTTGGGCACCACAAGTTTGTCCAGAGTTGCTCAGTGGTGGCTGATGGCCCCGTGCTCCCAGCACTGGGGTCTTGCGGGTGCTGGTGTTGCTCCGTGATGGGTGGTTCAACCTGGGGAGGCTTCATACCCACTTGGTGCAGTCCTGGGGATGAGGATGCTGATGAAAGCCCCATCCTGGTGGGAAGGAGAGCTCTGCTACGTCACCAGCGCCGGCTGCCTGCTGAGTCAATACAAGTGTCTGTTACGGAGCTACATGTGACGGCGTTTTAGAGGATAATATCAATAAACTCAGGAGAGCTGTTTGCAGGCTCCGACGAGGGCTGGCAAACAGGCGCTCCCCACGTCGGGGAGATCATGACCATTGAAATATTGAAGTACTTGCATATAAACTGCACTTTCAAGTATTTTTGACAAGGGTACTAATTAAATCTTAATTGACACTGCACTAATTAGCTTCTTAATTACATGGAACCACATAATTAGCAGCACACTCTGTGCTAATTGTTAATTAGGAAAACCAGGCTTCCCCCTATCCCCCCCATCCCTCCCCTCCTGTTGTTGCTTTTAACTAAAGAACCTCTGATGGGAGGAGGAAGAAGGAGGAAGGAAGAAGGAGGAAGGAGGAAGGAGGAAGGAGGAAGGAGGAAGGAGGAAGGAGGAAGGAGAGAGGGGAGGCTGTTCTCCCAGCACATCGCATTGGAATGATGTAGGGATCCTGCTAGGAATTTGGGCAGGGGGACAGGGGTGGGTGTGCAGGCCTAACTGGGGGGGTAAGAAGTGCTGAGAGCATGAGTGGAGAGCGCTCGTTGGGATTTGTTAATGATAATAGGGCACTGATGCAACACAACCCTCCTCCTGGAGACGTCCTCATGAACCTACACACCAGCCCTTTTCCTGGAGTTCCATCCAGAAGAACCTTCTGTGGTGCTAGGCATCTACCAAGGGTGATAACCCCTGTGGCAGTGGACCACTAACCTGCTCCACCAGCTTGGTCAATCAGAGAATGGTTTGAGTTGGAAGGGATCTTAAAGCCCATTCATTTCCAGGAAGGTTGGACCTGGATGAGCTTTAAGATCCCTTCCAACTCAAATCATTCTATGATCCTCCACATCTCCCAGCCCCAAAAGCTGTTCTATTGGCAGCCTCACCGCCCTGACCAGCCCACCGCTGTCTGTCATTGAAGCAGGAGAAAAGTCAAAACCCCGAAGCCGCAGTTTTGCACATCTTTCCCTCTGTCTTTTTTTTAAAAATTATTTTTTATAGCACAGTTTTCCAGGAAATATATATATATAAAAAATTCTTAGCAGCTGCAGTGGAATTCATCTTTCCCAAGAGCCCAAAGGATCTGGATGAGGAGTGTGATGCAGCTGGGACTCTGCAGCCCCCCCTTTATGGGGAAAGAGGTGGAGAAGAAAAGAAAACATCCATATTTTCACCAGGGGGAAAAGAGGAGGAAAAGGAAAGAAAAAAATAAAAATGAAGAGGTGAGAAAATTGTTCACATTTGACAAATCTTTCTAATTAGGGGCCAATTATGTCCTCAGATTCCTAATTGGGATTCCGGCAGGTTTTCAGGCTTGTAGGGTAATTACAGGCTCGTAATTCTATTAAGATGGAAATTTGGGAGAAATACCTTATCATAACATTTAGATTTTGCCATCTGTGTTGACGGGCTGCGGTTCGGGTGGGAAGGGGTGCTCTTGCTTCTGCAATGGAGTCCAATCCTCAGCTGGTGCCAGACAGCATCATCACGGGCAGAGCCCGGAGGACAAGACAGGGGCACAGGGGTCCGAGCACCATCTCATAGAACGATTTGGGTTGGAAGTGACTGCAAAGCCCACCCAGTTCCACACCCCTGCCGTGGGCATGGACACCTCCTACTGGATCTAGTGGCTCAAAGCTCATCAGCCTGGGCTTGAACATTTCCAGAGTTGGGGCATCCATGACTCCTCTGGGCAGCCTCCGTCTTGGTCTCCAGTTGCTTGTTGGGGTCCCTGAGGTGCTGGGAGGGGAACAGAGCTGGGAAGGGGCTGGAACCCAAGGGTTCTGGGAGTGGCTGAGGGACCTGGGGCTGTTTATCCTGGAGAAGAGGAGGCTGAGGGGAGACCTCATCACTCTCTGCATCTCCTGGAAAGGAAGTTGTGGTGGAGTGGGTGCTGGTGTCTTCTCCCAAGTGACAAGGCATGTGACAAAAGGAAACGGCCTCGAGTTTTGCCAGGGGAGGTTTAGATTGGATATTGGAAAAATTACTTCACTGAACGAGTGGTGAAGCCCTGGCAGAGGTTGCCCAGGGCAGTAGTGAAGTCACCATCTCCAGAGGGGTTGAATAGGCCTGTAGACATGGCACCTAGGGACACGGTTTAGCAGACATGGCGGTGTTGAGCTGACAGTTGGACTGGATGACCTTGGAGGTCTTTTCCAGCTTCAATGATTTTCCCCCTTCTCCTGAAATCCAGGTATATGGTGGCTCTTCTGCTGCTTGTCCCATGCCCAGCTTTTGCTGCTGGTACTCTCCTGTCCCCAACCCAGTTGCAGGAATCATCCACACAGCAAATTCCCCACGAGGGATGCTGTAATTTGGGATTCCCCAGATTGTTATGCTCATATTTTTTCCCCTCTTGCCTAATGAATCCAGTTTCAGATAATTATTTTAATTGGCATTACTGGGTGGCTGCTTCTGGATCTGCAAATTTATAATAACGCTAAAAAAGGAAGGAGGGGAAAAAAAAAAAAGAAGAAAACCCTCCTCTCCATAAGAGTCTTGCTGCCTTTGATCTTTTGTGTGAGGCCTCTTATCGGGATGAGAGTAGGTTTACACGCTGGAAGATAGAGGAATAATACTCCACGGAGATAAGCTGCAGCCCCAGCTCTCTTTTGTGTGGCAAATTTGATAGTACTGGGAAAATGTTTACTGGGAGACTCTGGGAGAGAATTAGTCCCCAGCACAGCTGAGAAAAATAATTGCTTTGCATGATAATTAAAGAGTGGTGGGCTCAGTGTTGGCCCCAGGATGGGGTGGGAAGGTGTTGGTTTGGTGGGGAGTCCCTCAGCTTTCTCCTAATAACCCAGAACCTCAGGGACCCCAAAAAGCCCCTGGAGACCAAGACCTAGGTTGCCCAGAGGAGTCACGGATGGCCCATCCCTGGAGGTGTTCCGGGTTATGTTCCCTGCATAGCCCATGGTGGGGTGGCAAATATGACTTGGTACTGCCATAAACACCTCCCGTCATGGGGACACTGCAAAAAGAAGATGGAGAGTGGTTCCCATGGTTATTTCTGTTGATAAACACTAGGGAGGTGCTTGAAGATGAGAGTGGTGGCAATGGATGGGACAGGGATGGACCTTGGGGCATCCGGACTTCCTGGGCCATGAATGGCCAGAGGTATCAGATATTAAAGCACCGAATTATTTTGGTGGGATGAGTGGGGAACAAAACTGGCCCCTCAGTACAAGAAGGAGATTGAACTGCTGGAGTGCATCCAGGGGATGACAACACAGCTGGGGAAGGGGCTGAAGAACAAGTCCTATGAGGAGCAGCTGAGGGATCTGGGGCTGTTTAGCCTGGAGAAGGGGATGCTGAGGGGAGGCCTTATTGCTCTCCACAACTACCTGAAAAGGAGGTTGTGGTGAGGTGGGTTCTGGTCTCTTCTCTTAAGTAAGAAGTGGTAGGATGAGAGTAAATGGCCTCAAGTTGCACCAGGGGAGGTTAAGCGAGGGATTGGATATTGGGAAATATTTCTTTACCCAAAGAGTGTTGAAGCCCTGGCAGAGGCTGCCCAGGGCAGTGGTGGAGTCTCCATCCCTGGAGGGGTTCAAAAACCATGTGGCCATGGCACTGTGGGTCATTAGATCATGGTTTAGTAGGCACGGTGGGGTTGGATTGATGGACTCTATGATTTCAAAGGCCTTTTCCAACCTAAGGATTCTATGGTTTGACTGGATGAGCTTAGGGGTCTTTTCCAATCTAAATGATTCTCTGGTTAAACACTAGGCTTCTTATGGACGTGCCCGGGGGTTTTGGTGTTGTCACTAACTACAGCCCTTAGGCTGCATCGGGAAACGGAGCATCACACTGTAGCTGCAGCAGCCCAAGAGCATCATCCGGAAGGGAGGGAGGATATTTGGATAGGGATGGCTGCGGGGAGAAGTCACGCATGAAAAACCTGCTCTAACTTTTAGCAGCCTCCTCCAAAAGGAGTTTCCCCAACTCTTACAGGTGCCAGGAGGAATTTCCCAGCGGCTGTTCCAGTATCTCCAGATGTCCCTCAACTGCTGAGCAAGGACACTGTTCCCTCCTGGGGCCACAGAGACTCGAGGGGAGCAGCAGGGACCACACACCTCCAGGACCAGGGGTCACCCAGGAAAGGCTTCCACTGCCTGCTGCCACATAATCGGTTTCCTATTAATCTAGCTTTTTATTATTATTATTATTGTTATTATTATTAAACATCTCTCTTCTCCCAAATCATCTCAGAGCCGTGGCGAGGTCCCTGGTAATAGCTCCATAAATTTCAGCCATAAAAAGTAATGGAGGGAGACAAATGAGATAATTAGGAATAAATCTTGGCGAGGTCTCTATTCATCAACATCCCCCAGAACCGGCCAATATTCCAAATCATTAGCAAAGCCAGTAATTAACAAAGAGCCAAGGCTTCCAACGTTAATAAAGCTCGCTCAACTCTATATTATCAGGTAGCGGCTGACGAATCAGCCCTGTTAATATTATGGCCTTTGTTAAAGATCTTCTTTCTTTCTCCTTTTTTTAAAGCTAAAAACCCCGTGTCATTTTTTTCCCCCCCTCTTCTGCTAAATTTTAATTAGATTTTGCATGTGCATCTGTAGAGGGCAAGTGAGGAGACAAAGGGATAAGGGTTTTTCTTTTATACTTGGGGATTCTGGCAAAGGAAGAACCTGATAGATTGGGTTTGGTTTTTTTTTTTTGCCTCCCGTCTTACTACTTTTATTCATTACTTCACACCTCCACGCTGTTCTGCAGGGAGGAGAAGTCCTCGAGGCTGGTACCAATGAAGCAGCTTTTATTTATTCCTCCCCTTTTCCGCAAGCTTTGGGATTTCTGGACTATGCGAGCAGACAGAAAGGACCACTTCAGCTCTGTAAACTGCCATCCGCGGCCGTGTTAGTCTGAGCATCTCTTGGCCCTTTTGGGCTAAAAGCAGAAACGATTCACCGAAGAGCAGAGCAAGTGCTTAAAGGAGGCTCCAGGAAAGCTGGGGAGGGGCTCTGGATCGGAGAGTGCAGGGATAGGATGAGAGGGAATGGGTTTAGGCTAAAAGAAGGGAGATTGAGATGAGATTTTAGGGAGAAATATTTTGCTGTGAGGGTGGGGAGGACCTGGCCCAGGTTGCCCAGAGCAGTGGTGGCTGCCCCATCCCTGGAGGGGTTCAAGGACAGGTTGGATGGGGCTTGGAGCCCCTGATCCAGTGGGAGGTGTCCCTGCCCATGGATGGGGTGGAACTGGATGGGCTTTGAGGTCCCCTCCAACCCAAACCATTCCATGATTCTATTCTACGTTTTATGCTGTTATGTTGAATCTTCATCAATAACAACTTCTAATGAACATGAAATAGTTCTGACAATAAAAACCCTTATTGAAAATAACTCAATGTAAAACATAAAAGTGAGGGGACATAAACCACACCCTAGAAAAGCACAAACTTTATGGGACAGTCAGCAAACGCCGAGAAAAGTGACCCAAATGGACAAAGGGGCACCAGACAGGGATGACCATAGCTCACATCATGCTCTTCTTCATACCCACCGAGGGCAGAGCTGATTCTTAAGGGCATCAACTGGGATTAGAGCAGTTGTATTAAGTGTCAGTGCCATTGTGAGGACCAAGAGGTGTTTGTGATCCTCTGTGGTAGGAAAAAAGCATCAATACTCATCCTATCAGGATGAGTCCAGAGGGGTTTGCGACCAGTACAGAGAGGCACTGCCCCCAGATATATCCCACCAGGCAGCCCTGGTTGCAGCTTCAAACTTTTTAAGCAAAATAAAATAACCCAGGGGCTATTTAAATGCTGTGGTCACAACTGCTCCTATTACAACCAAGAAATACTGCCTGGGATTTAAATGCTCACCTCCCTCATTTGCTGCTTCTCTCCCATGGGGAAAAGTTTGCTCTGGATGAGGAGGCTGCAGGAACTGCTGTGAGAAAGCCAAGGATATGGGATACAGGATGCAGAGAGGGGTCTCCTGGCTCCACTGCCATCCCTGCAGAGCCAGGAGCCTGCACATGGCATATCAGCACTGATAATTGCAATCCCAACAGGCTGGAGAGGAAGGAGTGGAGGATTTTCATTCCTATTTGGCCTTCCATTCCTATTCCTTCTGGCCTTCCTAGAGCCTGGAAGTTTTTGGGGAAGAGCAAAGGCAACAGCCACCATAGGAACCTGGCTGTCACCAAGCCCCAACACAACCTCTAGAATTTATCTTAGATGCTATGGGGAGCCCTAGGGTTTGGAAAACAGAAAAAAATAGCTAGGAAGGCTATGTATGCTCCGTACAGAAAGAAGGTGTCAGGGTAGAAAGCTAAAGGCAGAAACAAGAAGATCCACAGAAGCCAACTGCATCTTCAGCACAGCCCATGCAACCCCACATGAAGGGAGAGTGATGCAGTGCATGGAGGAAATCAGCTTCCTCACCTTCCCATCACCAGCCCAGGATTACCCCAGCCACCTTCCCTTTCTTTTTTTGCAGGAGAAGCTGAGCAGGTGCTTACCTGAGTTGCTCACCACACCACCTGTCCCACTGCTCTCGGCAAAGAGAGCCCTGTCTTGCCCAGAGCCTTTTATACCCCAGCCCTTGTGCAGGTGGTTCCCATCACCACCCCTTAGCAGGCAATTTGCTGTTGGGAGATATCTTCTTCCCTCTCCATCATCTTCTGCTGATACCGAGCACCTGGCTGGTCCCTGGGCTGCAGGTTTGGCAGCAAAACCCACCTCATAGCAAAGCAGCCCAGAGGATCAGATCTCCTGGGCAGATCTCTAAGGGGTGGTCAGTGCAGCCTCTGATAACTCTTTTAATCTCCTTTACAAGGAGTTTTGGCTTGGTGCTTTTAGACTAGAAGCTGCTTCCCATCAAGTTGTGTAAAATCTTCGCTAGTGCAATGAGTGGTTTTAGATGTCACGAAGAGGTGCAGCTGCTGAGAGCTTCTGCAATAAAACCAGGCTCCTTGCGTCTTGATATTCCCACTCGAGGAATAACTGGAGGCTCGAGGACTTGGGGAGACTGGGATGGCTTCACTAGAGGGCAGCATCATGCCAATGAAATTGGCTTAAATCTTCGCAGTTTTGGAATAACCAGCTGGGAGCATCCAAAGAACTTCACAGCTTGGGCAATCGGGTGTCGAAAGGTGCCAGTGTGTACGGGAAAGGGCTGGGCTCCACCAGCTGCCCCCAAAGCCAAACTGTCGTTGCCAAGAGTGGGCAAACTGGATGCAAAAGGCTGCCTCTACATTTGGGTTCAGGAGGAGCTGGTGGAAACGTGCCCAGGGCTCACGTGCCCCAGCTCTTCTGGGATTCAGGAGGGAGCTGGTTGCTTGCGACATCTGGAAGCTATTTCTGAGCAGCTTCGCTGCCCGGCTGACGTGCGGTAAGGGGAGAGCAGCTCCCCAGCTTGGGCGAGAGGCCTGGGAGGAGGCTAAGGGCAACCAGAAAGGCAGCTCTGCGGTAGCCCCTGGGATTCGCTTTATTGCAAAGAGATAAAAGGTGGCTGGAAAGCAGCACACATGGGTCATCGCCAGCACGGCTGAGCCTCTGAGTCCTGGCCAGGCCAAGGGGCTGCACGTTCAGCACAGTGTGTGTTATGAGAACTCTCTCCACACTGCCAAAATCCTGAGCAAAATAACCAAGCCAGACACGTTAGATGTGCGTCTCCCCTTTGCAGCAGGCAGAGACACTAAGGCACAGACGCCCAGCAGTGCTGAGCACTCAGTACGCTTTAAAAGACAGAGCCTTAAAGAAAAAAATCCTTCATTGCCCACTGCCAGGACCAAGCTCGGGCACTAACAAGCTGGGAAATCAACAGGGCTTGGGTCAAAAGGGAGTTTGGACCTGCTGGGAGCCACCAGCATCCCTTTGGCATTAGCAATGCCAGCAAATAATTAGCACCAAATGACAGCTCAGGGGATGGCTTGTGGCTTGCTGAGGGGGCTGCTGAGCCCTGGCGATTGGGCTGGTTCAGCTTTCCATGGGAAATCGAGCCCAGGGCATCCCAGCTCCAAAGGGAAACCCACACACAGGCAAAAGAAACCCAGAGCCCACCATTGGGCTGAAACCTGCAACGAGAAGATAATGCAGATAGTACCACTGGGATGGGCAGAACAGTATATATATAAGTAGATGAATGCCTCAAAAAAATATATATGTGTGTATATATGTCATCATAGGATGGTTTGGATTGGAAGGGACCTCAAAGCCCATTCCGGTCCAACCCACTGCCACGGGCAGGCACACATCCCACTGGGTCAGGTTTCTCAAAGCCCCATCCAACCTGGTATAAGTAGGTGTACGTGTCTATATATATATATATATACACATGTGCATGTGTGTATATATATATTTATATACAGTGAGACTATATAGCACATAGTAGGGTCTGTCTCACAAATACAGAGGAAACAGGAGTGCTCAGGTCACCTCCAGATGCCACCACTGTGCACGAGGGAAGCAGGATGGGGGGAGCAGGAGCCCATCTCAGGCTCAGCGTGTAAATCGGAGGGAATAAATGCGTGGGAGGTGAATGTCTGTTTGCCCATCATGCACGTGTGCACAACGTGTGCCAACTTTCCCTCCTTTAGCAGGGCCAAGCGCTTTAGTCTTAAAAGAGAAATGGTGCCGCATTTTTTCAGTCTATAACTCACCAGAGCCGTTCAGCACGTTTCTGTGTGGGGTTAAAGGTAGGGTTGATTTTTCCTCCCAAAATATTCCTGTTAATGGATTTCGAATGCTGGCATCCCTGGCGGGTATGTGTGTGTGTGTGTGTGTGTGTTGGCTGCTGGTGCTGTCTCACACACACAGCAAACTCTCCAGCTCCCAGATATTTAAGCAAACTCCATCTCCTCTCCAGTTTCAGCTGCGTTTTTAAAGAAAACAACTCCCACCAACTGCAGCAGGAAATCACTATTTGGGTTTATGAGGCACCTCTTCCTGACGAGCTGTGCGGAAAAGGCTCTGCTTGCTCTGCAAGGCAGGTATCCCTCTCCCGGTGGGGTGGAATGATGCCTTGGTGTTGCACACCAGCTTGGCATTGTGTGCCAGTCCTTGGCATCATGCACCAGCGCATGGCATCACACACCAACCTTCGGCATCACAGAATCATGGAATGGTTTGGGTTGGAAGGCACCTCAAAGCCCATCCAGTTCCAACCCTCTGCCATGGGCAGGGACACCTCCCACTGGATCAGGGGCTCCAAGCCCCATCCAACCTGCCTGGAACCCCTCCAGGGATGGGGCAGCCACCACTGCTCTGGGCAACCTGTTCCAGGGCCTCCCCACCCTCACAGCAAAACATTTCTTCCTAAGATCTCACCTCAATCTCCCCTCTTTCAGCTGAAAACCATCCCCCCCTCATCTTATCCCATATCACTTTCTGATCCAGAGCCCCTCCCCAGCTTTCCTGGAACCCCTTTCAGCACTGGAAGCTGCTCTAAGATCTCCCTATAGCCTTCTCTTCTCCAGGCTGAACAAGCCCAACTCTCTCAGCCTGTCCTTGTAGAGGAGGTACTCCAAGCCCTTGGATCATCTTTGTGGCCTCCTCTGGACTCGCTCTAACAGATCTGTGCCCTTCATGTGCTGCCGCTTCCTTCCTATGGCATCGCATGGCCAAGAGACATGAGGTGACGTTGAAAAGCCCCTCATGCAATGGCTACAGCTTTTGCTGGGTGGAAAAATACCATCCTAGAGCTGATAGGGTTCTATATGTTGCTTCTTTGTTCAGGCCCCTGCTCTGCATGCCCAGAGGACCCAGCATCAACTGTGGGACTCATAGGTAGGAATCCGGTGCATTTAATTAGCCGTGGTAACGGTGATGCATGAAAGCACAACGCTACCAGGACAGGATCTGGTCTTCCCATGCCTCAGCCCAGGTGTGCCCAAGCCTGGGGCTGACGTGCATTCCCGGGGCAGCCAGACCACACACTGAGCCCACCACCAACTCCTCTGAAGCAGTCATTTCTTCCTCTTGTTTTCCAATACTGGAAAAGTCATCTGCTCCCTGCATGACCTGATCAATCTGCTCCTTCCAGCCACCAGCTCAGAGCTGAGCCCTGGCACTGCCTGGGAGGCAGAACCCGGTTTGGATAGAGCCCATGGCAATGTTGAGCTCCAGGATGTGCTTGGGTAAGGGAAAATACGTGCCAGGGAGAGATGAAGGGCTTTGTGGCTCTCCTACAGCTGGGCTTTTGAGCAGGAGGCTGAAGAGGTCACATTAAATTGAGTGGTGGTCCCTGAATATACGTGCCTGTGAGTATATACCTGCAGGTGACCCCAGGGGACATTGGTCCATCTGTCCTGTACGTCCTGGGTGTGTCCCTTGTTGCGTCCCTTGAGGTCTCAAAGCCTTTCTGGGGGCAAACCCCCTCTTTGCGCAGGTAATGCATGAGGGTGAGGGTCTCACCTGGCTGCTCAGCTTCACTCCGCTTCTCTCCAGGCACCCAGGAGGGGGTTAACACAAGCATTTCTGCATTTTCCTTCTCCAACTTGGTAGCAGAGCAGAAGGTGGGGATATATGGTCTCTGCTTGGGTCCCAACCTCCAAGGCTGGCTGGAGGAGCCGTTGCTTTCAGGCAGATTGCCGTTTGGCAGCAAAACCCTCCGGCGTTTGCCAGTTCTGCACTGCTTCAGCTATCGCTGAGCTCAGACAGCTTCTGCACTCCCCTTCCCTCGAGACACGATAACTTTCTGTGTAATCTCTGCTGGCGACAGCAGCATGAGGCAGTCCCACCCGCTCCTCCCCAGCCAGCTCCTGCCACACCGAGTGGAGGGGATGGGGTGCCAGGCTGGCATCACCCCTTTTCCAGGGTGCAGGTCCCTCAAACCAAGGCATGGGCAGCTCCAAGGGTCTCCCCAGCTGCATGAGGACACCCAAAAGCGACAAGCATGGATTTGTTATCATCAGTTGGGTTTCACCACACCCTGTCCTGCATCTTGCATGCATACGGGGCACCTGTGCTGCCCTGAGTGGCAGCAACCTGGTTAATTTTTCCTTTCTTGACTGTGGTGTCTTTTGGGCAGCTATTTTGCAGTGCTCTCGAGACATCCCACCTTGGTCCCAGCTCTCTAAGACACAAGAGACCCAAACCGGGTGCTTGTGCCAGCGCAGGCACTGGGATTTCCCTTCCAGCAGATGCTCACGCTTCTGGCAGGTTCAGGATCAAAGAAGAAATCTGCTCGGACCAGATAACTGTCAGACGCCAAGGAGTGGGAAAAAGTGATGCTGCTGGGCCGGTGGCCTCAAGCTGGTTTTTTGGGGAAGGGTGAAAGCGAGGAGAGGAGCTGGTGGACCTGAAATGTTAATTCCTTCCAGCTGTTGTCAGCCTGGCAGGTTCTCAAAGGAAGTTTAATAGACTGCAGTTGTCTCCCCTCAGCCCGTCCCCCCTTTGCTGTGCGGAGGCAGCCCAGCAGAACCTGGGATTACACGAGCCTCTGTGTCTTCCAAAGACCTCGTTTTAGTTTTTTTCTCCTTGGCTTTGAAAGCATTTTTGTGTGTGAGTACACGCATGTGCGATGCCTTTCTTTCCCCCTTCCTCCTGCAAAGCTGCACCTTCGATGGCAGCGATTTAGAAGGGATGGTCGGGGTTGCACTGGGCTGGGACTGGCAGTGTGGGGCAAGGGCAGGAGTGGGAGTAGAGCGGGAGTGGGAGTAGGAGCAGGAGTGAGGGACTACATGGGCGGTGAGGAGGAGGAGAGAGCTTTGTGGGCCTCCTTGCTGGAGCGCTCCCCAGTCCGCCGTGTGAACTGGGAGGAAACAGGATCAAGAAAGCATTTGGAGTGGAAAATAACCCCCCCTCTCCCTTACTTTATTGATTGTGATTGCGGACAGAAATAGCTCAGGCTGTTGAGAGCAGTACCCGCGGAAGGAGTAGAGGAGCATCCAAGCTGCTCGGATGTGGGACTCATCCTGCACAGCATCCTCCTGCTGCCCACAGCACATGGAGAAAGAGGGTACCCAGAAAACTCACATTGATGGGAACGAGCCAGCCCCAAAGCAGATTCTCCTACCTGCCTGCCACATCTCCCGCAGAGTTTCCTTTTATTATACATCTTGTTGTTTGCTGGCTGCATCTCCAGACCTGCTCAGTTTGGGACTCACGCAGTGGCCCTGGCAGTCTATTAGCAATTAGACAATATCAGTTGGCAATTAGACAATAAGCTCCTATCATTAACACAGCCCACGTCCCATCCATAATAAATGGGCAGCAGAAAGCATTGGCCAAGCAGCGCTGATGGCCAACCAGGTTCATGTGTTGCCCATCCCACTGGCACACAAACAAGGAATGGGCCATTGAGCTGCTTTAAAACCAGCAACACCAGAGCAACGCTGGCTTAGGCAACTGGAAATTAATGATTTTTAGCTGGTTGCAATGAATTGTTTCACTTACCAAGTGAGGAAACCAGGGAAGGAGGGCAGGCGAACCCAGGGTGCCCAGCCTGGGGGGCCAGGAGCCACACGAGCACGGTGCTATAGCTCCTGGCTCTGAGAGAACCATAAAAACCAAGTGCTGGCAGGAGAGTAATTAGTTAAAACTGAGCACATCTGTTGTTAATTAATTCCCAGACAGGAGGATTTAACTCTTGCTGTTCCCAGTGGTTTGCAAAGTGGACGGCCAGCATCAGCTTGCACCCAGAGGAAGGCTTGAGTTTTTTTTTTGTCAAGCCCTTTCCAGGGATTTGCGTTGCTCTGGTCCATCATTCCCTACTCCGATCTGTAATTTCCTGCTCTGGTTTGTCATTCCCACATCCCAAAACCATCCCTGTGATTTTCAGAAGCACCGGAGACTTATGCAGAGCAGCCAGCACTGTCCAGGGCAGTGAATGTGCCCCAGGCTTGGTGTAGGGGCTGAAAAAAATCTGGCTTTGACCTTTCCAATGTCCAGCCCTGAACAGCCGATGGAGAACATGGGTTTGCTGAGCATCACTGCAGGGCTGAGCTGGGCTTTTGGGTAGCCCCTACACCAGCAACTGCTCTTTTATTTGCATTTTTTTAAAGGTAGCAATCGCTAAAGTACATTTGTAGGCGTGAATATCACATACATTCAGCAGTACATCATGCGCCGTTGAGGAACCCGGCTCTGCTCTCCACCTCCTTGCTCTGCCTTGCCCATGAATTTCAAGGCGCAGTGGGTGGACAGAGCTGCTGGATTTGGGGCTGGTCCCTTGGGAGCAGCATTAAAATGGTGTTTGTTGCTGGAACAAAGGTGGGGAGGGCAGCTTGGGGTGCATAGGGTGTGTATGATCCCCTTCCCATGGTGGGATAAAGTATGCACGGCACAGCCAGCCCGCAGGGCCCTCCCGCACTGGGAGAATCTGTTCCCCATTAAGTGACTCCAGCAGCTCTCGTTACTGTGGCTGGTGGGGAGAGTAGCCCTGCCAGCTCCAACCTCCTTAATTAGCACCACAAGTGAGGCCAGGCTGGGGAAGGCCACTGCCTCTGCCCCTCCTTGCCAAGGATGCAAATGGTTTGGAGCAGAGCCTCAGCCAGAGCTCATGGAAAAGCTCCCACCAAGTCCTGGATGGGGCCCTGATCCTCCCGAGGTGGGCAGCGATGTGCATCCCCCCACTCTGGGGCTCAGCACAAGAGGCTGGGCCAGGATAAGAGCTAAAAGCCTGAATCCACTGCTCCGAGTCCTCCCTGCCATGCACGGGGCGGAAGAAGGCTGCCTGTACCATCCTCTTCCCCTCCACGCACTTGCACTGCGCCAGGCTCCCACTGCCTTTAGCTCACCACTAAAAATAGGTTTCATGGCTGAGCGGCAGCGCTGGAGGGCAGGCAGCCCAGATCCCAAACCAGCCGGTGTCGCTGTGACCAACTGACCCATTTGGCCTCGTTTTTTAAGTACTTTTCACTCCTTGTTCCACTTCAGCCCAGGCAGCAGCCTCCTTGGGATGGCCAAGCCTGACGGACAGTGAGACTCCAGCGCGGGGGCTGTTGGTCCCTCACCTGCATGACACGGCACGGTTGGTGGTCCCAGCACCAGAAGAGCACCCAGGTCACCTAAATTCAGAGAGCTGCCAGCTCCCACAGCCTCACGCCACCTCTGGGCAGCCAGCAGCCACCCCAACTCCGCATCAGTTATTGTCTCCTTTAGGGAAGTCGTGTCCCTGCAGCAGGTGAAGCAGCACGTGGGTCCCGCTGCAGGGCAGAGCCCCAGGAGGAGCAGGGGACAGGGGGGCAGTGGGGTCAGGTTTTGTCCCATGGCTGCAGGACCCAGGGAAGAGACACCAAGATCTCAACCTGTTGCCTCGAGCAAGGAACAAGGAGTCCTCTCGCTTTTTCTCTTCCAGGATAAGAAGCGAAGAAGGAGCATCCTTAGCTGTCACTGAGCTGTTCCACGTCCCCAAGGCCAAAGGAACCCTGCAGTCTCTGTCCCTACAGCTGGGAGCGGGATGGGGTGCACGAACAGGGTCAGGGGACACAGCGTGGCTGGGAGCAGCTGTCCCCTGGGAGCGTCCTGGGAGCACCGGATGCAGCAGCCATCGGCCAGAAATGAAGAAAGACCTTTATTTACACTAACAAACCAAAGGAACAAAATATAAAATACTGTGACGCTTCCCTCCCCTCTCCCAGCCCTTCAATGGGGCTTTTTCCACCCTCACAAGCCACAAGCCCCATCCCAGGCGTGCTGCGATGGGGACAACCAACTGCGATGGGGGTCATTTGTCATCAAGCAAGCCACCCTGTCCTGAGATGCATGGTGGTTGGTAACAGCTTGACATGGTTCCAGGCTCTCCCCAGCCCTGGTTGTCCCGGCTTCCAGCTGCAACCCCGCTGCAGGGAATGGTGAAAGAGAATCTTCTTCTTGGCTGGTGAAATAGGGATGGGAGCAGGCTGTGTGTATTGCACTTGGCTGCCGATCTCAGCACCGAGGAAGGGAAGGGGACTGGCAGGATGTGTCCCACAGAAGGGACTTTTCAGCATCAGGAAGGCTTCAGCATCTTCTGGTGCCTGGTGGGCTCCCAGTGGCGAGTGAGGCTCTGTACTGTGCCCAGCCTTGGAGTCCTCGGGACGGGAGGATGCTCTGTGCCATCACTGTTCGGGATGGGAGGACGCTCTGTGCCATCACAGTTCAAACCAGAGCAATGCACCCAGAGCCTCGCGGCTGTCTCTAACACCGCGATCCTGGGGTGGCACCTGCAGGGTCTGTGGTGTGGGTGCTCCTGCTCTCGGCTCAGGTGGCAGGAGGCTCCGACTATGCTCAGCAAACTGGCCCGGTGCGGGGAAGAGGTAGAGCGTGATGGGATGTCAGCTGTACCGGGAGCCCCTATGGATTCACCCTTCCCCAGGCAGGATCTGAGCCTGGCTCGACGGCTCCAAGGATGAGGCTTGCAATAGGGGACTATTGCTTTCCTCCTTGCTCCATCTTTTGGCATTTCATACCTGGGTTTCCCCCCTCGCTGGCTTAGGGACCCTCGGCTGCTGTAAAAGGGGCTGGGAGGGACCCACTCCCAGTCCTTCCTCTCCACCCGAGTGCAGCCCCTCAGGAGGAGAAGCAGAGCCCGCAGCACTCCATGCAGATCTCCAGGCAGTCGGCCGACTCGCAGCAGGCGTCGATGATGCCGCAGTCCATATCGCAGGGCAGGTCGCAGTCCGCGCACTCGCCTGAGTTGCAGCAGCAGCAGCAGATGCAGGAGTCCTCGGAGGTGCAGGAGCCGCAGGTGGCACAGTCCAGCACGATGTTGCAGAGGGTCAGGAACTCGCAGAAGAGGCAGGAGAGAATGCAGTGGACGCAGCAGTCTGTGGAGGAACAACCAGAGAGTGGGAAAGGGGATGGATGCTCAGCCCCACAAGGATGGAAATTCTCACTCAGGAATTAATGGAAGGGGTGGAAAGAGGGGCTGGGAGCCAGGCACTGCTCTGGAGGCCTCCCTCAACACCCACGGACATCCCCAGCTGCCTGGGACATGCCTAGGTCCCAGGAGAGACCAATTCTGGAGGACGTGAGATGATCCCACTCAGCACCCACCCCGCGTGGCCGGGAGGAGAGCTCGGCTGGTGCCCAGGTCTGGGGCTCCCAGATGCTCCATGAAAGACCCCAAAGGATGCAGAGCCAGAGGAGAATGGCTGGAAAGGGACGTCCCTGGGAAGAGCCAGTACCTTCTTGTGCCTCAATAGGGATGTGGGAAGAGGCCGACTTGGAGCTGCCCTTGCTCTTCTTGCTGCTCTGGCTGTTGATTGAGTGATGTGACTGCAGCTTTCGGTGGGGCTTCTGCGTGCTGGGGAGGGGGCGGAAGACCCCGTTCCCTGCCTCCCCGTTGGCACCACCTGAATTGGGTCCTCGTCCGGCGCCGTTCTGCAGCAGATGGGTGCAGGAGCTGAGGGGCTGTGGGGAAGCTTGCACCTGGGGCTGGCCTGGGGGTGGAGAGCAGGGTGTTAACCTCACAAACCCTCCCTGCCATCCTCTGCCGGGGCAGAGACCCATGTCCAGTCCTTTGCCACCACATAGGAACCTGGTCCGCAGCTGGAAATGGGATGGCCTTGTGGCTGCGAAGAAGTGGCTAAAGGCTTGTGGTGACAGGACGAGGGGGAATGGGTATAAACTGGAGAGGGGCAGATTTAGACTGGACATTAAGAAGAATTTCTTCACCATGAGAGTGGTGAGACACTGGCCCAGGTTGCCCAGGGAAGCTGTGGCTGCCCCATCCCTGGAAGGGTTCAAGGCCAGGTTGGATGGGCTTTGGGCAGCCTGAGCCAGTGGGAGGTGTCCCTGCCCATGGCAGGGGTTGGAACTGGATGATCTTTAAGGTCCCTTCCAACCTAAACTATTCTAAGTGATGCTAAGAGATGCACGGTCCAAGAGAATGGAGATAGAAAAGGAGATGCAGCAGAAGATACGGTTGGAGAGAAGGAGGCAAGGGCTCCATAGAGAGGAAGGGCTGGAAAAAGAATGAGAAATAAAGACTTGTCATGAAGGATGTGCTGCATCTGCCAAAACTTGGCAGAGGACCTGGAGGATGAGTTCTCCCAGGATCCCCAATAGTGTCGGCACAGGCAGGGGGGGAGGAAGCTACCAATGCCGACCAGAGTGGGTGCAGAGACACTGGGAGGCATGCTTGCCTCTTGACGAGCGCGGAACAGAAGAGCCTGTGGCTGCTTCCAGTTAAGAGCCACCTTTTCCCTGAGCCACCATCCCATGAGCCCAAGGCAGGCGCTGCTGGATGGAGCTCCAGGCCATCCCCATCGCTCTCCATAAAGCCAGAGAGGATGAAGTGCCACCAGAGAGCCAGACTGCTCATCTCCCCAGGACCGCATGAATCGGCTGCTTAATTAAAGGGCTCCCCAGCCTCTGGCTGAACTTTTCTGCAGGAGGAGGAAAATAAATATCTGCTCTGTCTGCGCCTCCCTTCAGCCCTCGCACGCCGCAGCCGGGAGAGAGGCTGGCGGCCCCGCGTCCCACCGGGATGCTACTGGAGCCAGCGGAACGGCTCAGCCCTTCTCTCCTGCCCAGCACCGCATCCCCCACATCGCTGTCTTTCTGCGGTGGAGAGAGGATTGGGAACCAAGCGCAAGGGAGGGGGTTTGAGCATCCATCCCCCACCCCCAGCGACACCAATTGAAGCCATAAATAAAATCCTGCCTGATAGCGCTTTGGCCAAACTTTGATTTTTGTCTCCCGTGGCAGTAAACAAGGGATGATTCAGGCAAGAGGCTCGAGGGCAAAGGAACCTCCACCGCTGGGAAACGGGAGCTGCTTTCTGTGCAGGGAAGCTGTGGGTCACTGGGGGACCCATGGGGTGGAGGGAGCAGTGAGGGTCCCTAAGCAAGCACCTGCCCTCACCAGCAAAGCTAAAACAGATGGAGGCTGGAAAAACACAAGCACGCAGAGCCAGCGCCCAGTTCAGTCCGGACACAGACCCTGGAGGAAGTTTAACTGGGTCCTTGGGAGAATCGCTGCGTCTGCGCTGGGGAGGGAAAGGAAAATAATTGGAGCTGAGTGGGAAGAGCGGGCTGGAAGCAGGAAAGCTGGGAGAAGGGCAGAAATGGAAAGCAGGTCTTGGACTAAATGCGATGTGTTCTCCCCCTAAAGAAACTCCTGTGAGGGGTTGGCTTAGAATCATAGAATAATAGAATGGTTTGGGTTGGAAGGGAACTCAAAGCCCATCCAGTTCCACCCCCTGCCATGGGCAGGGACACCTCCCACTGGATCAGGGGCTCCAAACCCCATCCAACCTGGCCTGGAACCCCTCCAGGGATGGGGCAGCCACCACTGCTCTGGGCAACCTGAGCCAGGGCCTCCCCACCCTCACAGCAAAACATTTCTTCCTAAAATCTCATCTCAATCTCCTCTTTCTCAGCTCAAAACCAGCCCCCTCATCCTGCCCCTGCACTCCCCGATCAAGAGCCCCTTCCCAGCTTTCCTGGAGCCCTTTTCAATAGTGGAAGCTGCTGTAAGATCTCCTTGGAGACGTACAGCTTTTCCTGCACCCTTTTCCAGTGCTCCTGACCACCCGTGTCCAAGTGTGTCCATCCAGCTGGCTTCAAGTGGCACCGAGACAGAGAGTAATCGCGGTGCCGGGGCTGCCTGGAGCCACAGCGAGCAGGGGCTGAGCCCGCAGGGACCTGCAGAGCATCCCAGCCTGGCAGCGCGGAGCACTGGGTTTCTCCAGGGGGTTGCAGCACACTCGCTTTGGCTTTCTCCATATTGCTGCATTCCTTGGATAACTGTTTGTAAATCAAAATCACGCTCCAGCTGCGGCTACAAGGCAGCCAGCAATCTCCCCCTCTAAGTTAGGAAAAATAGCTTCCATTTTTTTAGGAGAGCCTTCAACTCACAGGAGCCCAAAGCTCTTCTAAAAGAGACGCCTTCAACCTGGAGCTGAGGGGAGCAACGCAGAAAAATCCCGGATGTGGGAATTAAGGCAGGAGGAGCGGGACCAGCCCAGCTGATGGCCCCCACTACACGTGCCAACCAGCACCAGGGTGCGAAATCAGTGCTTTGGGGTAAAGCACCAGCTTTCAGCTCCTGTATTTCCCACTCGAGATAATGCTTTCTCCAGCTGTGGTGGCCTCCATACAGCCGTGGGGCTGTCTTAGCTCAGGTTCCCCCATGGCAGCATCACCAGAGCTCAGAGAACAGATGCCCAGAGCGCTGCGATGCTCGTTGCCGTGACACAGGAGAGAAAGCCTTAGCACCGTCTACAACTACCTGAAGGATGGTTGTAGTGAGGCAGGTGTTAAAATCTCCTCTTCTCCCAAGTAACATTGATAGGATGAGAGGAAATGGCCTCAAGTTGCGCCGAGGGAGGTTTAGATCAGCTATTAGGAACAATTTCTTCCCCAAAAGGCACTGCCCAGGGCAGTGTCTGAGTCCCCATCCCTGGAGGTGTTTAAAAGGTGGGTAGATGAGGCGCTCAGGGATATGGTTTAGTAGTAGACAGGTATGGTTGGACTTGATGATCTCATAGGTCTTTTCCAACCAACCGATTCTATGATTTTATGACTTCTCCAGCCATCAGCTCTGCCAAAGTTATCTTCCCGAGCTGCTGAACTTGGCTGAACCGGCAAGCCGGGGCTGCCTGAGCAGAGTCTGCTGCTCGGCTGAAACGCATCACCCAGAGCCCCAAAGCCCACAACCCCCACTTTGGTTGCTTCCAAACTGCTAGAAGCTGATTTATTTAAGAACCGTGGCAGGCGTCAGCCAGCAACACTGAGCCTCGGGGGAGCTGATCCTGGCAACGCTGGCCAAGGATACGACCCTGCACCCCACAGCCCCTTCCTGCCCGGTCCCTCCTGACCTTGCACGTGCTGGGCTGGCATGAAAATTCCAGCACCAAAGGGCCATTACCCTCCTCTGCCTTCCAATGGGAAACCCTAACTGTGCTCCCCATGTCCTGCTGAGTTGGAATTTGCCCCCCACAAGTGATGGTGACGCCCTTCAGCAGTGGGGAGGGGGCTGCAAAGCAAGGGATGCTGGAGGTGATGCTCCACAGTGAGCTGAACCTCCTTTCCTAAAGGAGGATAGAGGAAAGAAGGGGGGGTTGGTTCTCTGCACCCAGCACCCAGGCAAGCCTGGATGCAAGCGGCTGTGCTCCCCCCAGCTCCGGGGCCCATGGGATGGCTGCTGGGGAGGGGGGCTACCGCGCCATGCAGGGTGCAGCAGGCTGCAGAGTGACTCAGAGGTGCAGAATGTCTGTGGGCAGCCAGCCCAGCTCCCAGATGCTTTGCAAGGGCTCGAGCTCTGCTGGAGGAAACGTGCGCTCTCCTCGCTCCACGTACGCTGTCAGGAGCGCCTGGATTTTGCTGTCCCTCCTGCTTCTTCCCACCCCGCCTGCTTGCTTTTCAAAGTTTGCAACCTCTCCCTGCTGGGAAGCATCCATCCACTTTACACCCCTTGGAAGGGAAAACTGCACGCTCACATTTAACAGAAGGGGAACGGCCGCGCGCGTAAGGGACAGCCGAGGAGCAAAACCCGCAGCTTCAGGCTGGGGGCCAGGGAAAGGATGGATGCTGTGACTCCAGGAGAGCCAAGCCCCCCGGTCTCCCACGTCTGCCAGTTCTGCTCTCCCACCTCCACATCGGAGCAAGGATTCCTCAGCTCCTACCTCTGCTCCTACCCCACCCCAATATTTCTCCTGGTGGGGGGACTGGCAGGTCCGCAGCAGCAGAACTGGGGAGGTGCTGCTCAGCTCCACCACTGCCGCCAGCAAGAGCAGATCCAGCCTGACCCCATCCCGCCCCCCCTGCTCGCTCAGGCTTTGCACCAGTCTCACCTTCGCCCTGGATACGCCAAGGCAAGAGCTGCCCCAGTGGGAGGCATCTCCCTTTGCTCCAGCAAACAGCTGTTGCACATCCCGACTGCGACTGCGACTGCAGAGCTGTTCTGCCAGCAGCCATCCCCTCTCCCTCTGCAGCTTTGGAGGATATTCCATCCCAGCAGCCAACTCTTCCCCCCTCTTCCCATTACAGCATCCTAGCGGGACCCCCAACATGACCAAGAGCTCCTCCATCCACCTGCCCTCCTCCCCCTCTGCCTCCCAAGGCTGAAGGAAGGCAGCGAGAGGCGTCACAGCGCTGCAGGATGCCGCCCTTCGCTTTCCCAGTGCCCGGTGACTCAGTTAAAGCCTTTTACTTTGATGTGGGGAAGAGCAGAGCAAGGAGGAGACGGCTTCCCACCTTTTTAATGAGCCCTGTTACTGATTAGATAGCAGCGCCCCAAAGCACGGGCACCTGGCGGTGTCCGGAGCTGCACGTGATGCCGCAGAGGGAAACACTCACATGTCACAGCTTCGGTGAGCTCCGAACGGGGACCTTTCGTCAGGACTTTTTGGGATTCATCATCTTCCAGGGGTTTCTCCTTCTTTGGTGCCGTGGGGCCGGCAGTGGGGCGGCTGGGTGGCCGGGACTCTGCCGACGGTGCCGCTACTGCCTGCCTTGGCGAAGCATGTGAGGTCTCTCCCACCTCTGCAAGAGAAAACGGCATTGGAACTGAGCAACCTGCGCTGCCCCAAGCTGTGAGCAGAGCCCCCCCGGGTACCCAAACCCCCAGCAACCCACAGCACATCCCCAGCGGCTGCAAACGGCACCCGTTGGCGCTTTGGGGCTTGGATTTTAGGGATCAAGCAAACCCAGGCACCTCTGTTGCTTTTGCAGCCCAGAGGACGCGGTAGGGGGAAGAGTCGGAGCACTGTGAGGGATCCTGGATGCTGGGGATGGGTATGGGGTGGTTTCTCTTGGATTGGAAGAGACCTTAAAGCCCATCCAGTTCCACCCCTTGCCATGGGCAGGGACACCTCCCACTGGATCAGGGGCTCCAAGCCCCATCCAACCTGGCCTGGAACCCCTCCAGGGATGGGGCAGCCACCACTGCTCTGGGCAACCTGTTCCAGGGCCTCCCCACCTTCACAGCAAAACATTTCTTCCTAAAATCTCATCTCAATCTCCCCTCTTTCAGCTGAAAACCATTTCCCCTCATCCCATCGTTGCACTCTCCAAAAAACCTTCCCAAGGTCCCACATTCCTTCTCTGAAAAGCCAGGGGATCTTATTACACTCAGTGGTTCAAGCTGGATTTTTCATCCCCTCTTCCCATGAAAGGGCCACTGTCTTCTCCTCAGGAGCCAGCTGCCACCTCCCCTTGCACCCCTGTTTACTCTGGGAACCCCTCGTTGGGGCAAGCAAATAAGAGCTACGTTATTCCCCATGGGATAAACCCCAAAGCCACACATCCCAGGGAGGAGAAGGCAAAACCCACCTCCTGCAGATGCAGCACGGCACACTACGGGCTGGCTGCCCCTCTGCTCTGGGGTGTCTTGGGGGGCTCTGGGGTGTCCAGGGGTGCAGTGGGGTGTCCAGTAGGGCTGCATGGTGTGATATTAAGCTCCTCCGCCCGCGGCAAGCCCCCCTCCTCGCTGCTCCATCCCTCTCCCCATAACCTGGAATAGCAACCGCTTGCACAACAGGGGCTGGACCGCACTTTATATAAAACTAAATTATAGCTTGGGCAAAGGGAGGGAGACCAAAGACCCATAATTTCCTTGGCTATAACAAGAGGTCCTACACGCAGGTTGGCAAGGGCGGGTAGGGGGGGGGAGCGAGACTTCGGACACTTCATTATACTCAATATAACAAGAGGTCCTACAAGCAGGAGCCGGGGAGGAAGGCAGGCAGACTTCACACGTATAATTATAGGGACTATAACAAGAGGCCCTACAAGGGAGGCGGAGGGCCCTATCTGCACCCTGGGGTTGGCAGGAGCCTGGACACCCTGCAGAGGGGCTCCAACAAGCCTGGAGCGATGCCTGCTCAGCTCCCGGCTCTGCTACATCCCACACGTTCATCCATCTGCCTCAGTTTCCCTCCAGGACGACTCTCCCCAAGATGCTGATCCAGCCTCGAGCACTGGAGCTCCTGCCATGGTGGGGTTTCTTGGAAGGAAAACATATCCTGATACAAAGCCCTGCCCCTGGCTCTCTGCTCTCATGGAATTGTTTGGTTGGGAAAGAATCATAGAATAGTTTGAGTTGGAAGGGACCTTGAAGATCATCTAATTCCACTTCCCATGGAATCAGGGGCTCCAAGCCCCATCCAACCTGGACTTGAACACCTCCAGGGATGGGGCAGCCGCCTGGGCAACCTGGGCCAGGGCCTCCCCACCTTTAACGTGAAGAAAAGACCTTTGAGATGATCAAGTTCAACCGTACCCATCCACTACTAAACCACCTCTCTCTCCTACGGGATGCTCCCGCAGGCAGGGTGATTTGGGGGCTCAACCAAGGGAAATTCCGCACTTGCAGCTGAATGTTGCACAAAAGCGTTGGCTCCAAATCCCAAGCGGAGTGGAAGTATCAGAACCCCAGCAAGGAGGAAACCCATTCCCACGGCCCTCTGAAAGCCCAGGGCAAAACGGAGAGGAGAAGAGAGCAGGGTGTCATCTACTTTGAGGTGTTTGCGCATAGGTGTGGTGGATAGGTGAATAATAACCACATGCTGCTGCATCCACATCTTCCGTCGTGTCCCAACCTGGACCGCCCTGAGTCAGACCCGCAGCGTTTAGTCAGTGCCTGATCTAAAGCCTGTAAAAGCCAGACATGAGATCCCCCATCGCTGGGGAGCTCTGGATGAAGCTCTTAGTCAGAGGTGCTGGTGCAGAGCAAGTCTAGCTCCTGTACGGCCCCCAGGAAGAGGGCTGAGCTGCCAAGCACCGGCATTGCCAGGGAGATGCTCTGCTTTCTGCCATGAGATTCCCAAGTGCATTCAGGGCTTAAAAGTAACAGCCAAGACGTTGGAGTTGCCCGGAGCAGCCCCATCATCACCAGATCCCGCTCTTGCCTTTTCGGTCAGCACTTACCTCTGCAGCAAGTGACTTACACCGGGAAAAAGAGCTGGAAAAGCAAGTGCTGCAGCAGGACAGAGGCTGGCTGGTGACCAGGAGAGCTCCAGTTGACCCTCGCCTCTGCTACAGCTGCCCTGTGCTGCCTCTGTCACATCTGCCCATTCATAGAATCATAGAATAGAATCGCAGAATAGTTTGGGTTGGAAGAGACTTTAAAGATCATCCAGTTCCAACCCCTCTGCCATGGACAGGGACACCTCCCACTGGATCAGAAGAGCCCATCCAACCTGGCCTTGAACACCTCCAGGGATGGGGCAGCCACAACTTCCCTGGACCACCTGTTCCAGGGCCTCACCACTCTCATGGTGAAGAAATTCTTCCTTATATCAAGCCTAAATCTGCCCCTCTCCAGTTTATACCCATTCCCCCTCATCCTATCCCCACAAGCCCTTATGAACAGCCCCTCTCCAGCTTTCTTGTAGCCCCTTTAGGTACTGAAGGTCGCTCTAAGGTCTCCTCAGAGCCTTCTCTTCTCCAGGCTGAACAACCCCAACTCTCTCAGCCTCTCCTCCTATGAGAGGTGCTCCAGCCCTCGGATCATCTCTGTAGCCTCCTTTGGACCCATTCCAACAGCTCCATCTCCTTCTTATGTTGACAATTCCAGAACTGGACACAACACTCCAGGTGAGGTCTCCCAAGAGAGGAACAGAGGGGCAGAATCCCCTCCCTCCCTGCTGGCCACGCTGCTTTCGATGCAGCCCAGGACACGGTTGGTTTCTGGGCTGCGAACGCACACTGCCGCTCATGTCAAGCTTCTCATCAAGCAGCACCCGCAGGTCCTTCTCTGCAGAAGGGGCTGAGGACAAGGATCGCCTGTTTAAACCCTGTGAGAAAGCAGTGGCATTGGGCTGTAGGGATGGTGAGCATCCTGGTCCACCACCTACTAAGACAAGGTTCGTTTTTGCCGTGTCCACTTCCCTCATATAATTATCCTGCTCAACAAGAGGTCTCACACACAACCACAGCGATGCAGGGAGGAAGATGGCAATTCAATTAACTCCCACTGGAACAAGCTGGCCAGGAGAGAGACAAAAATAGACAGGAGAGAAATTTGAGCGAGCTGGTCCTTCCCTGTCTTATACAGCCTCGCTTCCCTGATGTTGCACATCCATGGGGAGCATACAGACCTCCGAGTGCACAGCATCCCCAGGAGGGAGATGGAGAAGAGCTGTGTGTGGTCACAGCCTGGATGGAGAAGACTGGACACGAGTGGGCTCAGCACAAACCCTGCGGGCTCGTGCCCCACAGCTCCCTGCCGGCACTGCTGCTTTGCTGGATCCAGGAGCTTCCCAGGCACCTTCCAACCCAAAGGGAAATGCACACAGAAATGTTCATGCATTGGGCATGCACGAGCACAGCAGCTCTTAAACAAGCCTGGCAAAAGGCTCCCAAGGAAGAGGCGTCACCCCTGGTGGTGCAGGGAGAGACAGACAGACAGACAGACCCCAGCTCTGGCACAGCCTCTGTGCCACAGGCTTTTCCCACAGCTGCAAAGCTCCCCCTCCTCCTTTGAATAATCCCTACTCCCACTGCCAAGGCACCTCTTCCAGACCAGGGTGTGCAGCTCTGTAGGCTCCCGTGCAGATAATCCCCCGCGCCCCATGCCTGCATGCACTCATCACTGACCCAAACACTCCTTTTGAGGTACAAAGCCCCCAAAAGAGGGGGTTCCTGCTCCCCAAACCACATAAGCAGAGCAGGGAAAGAAGCATGGGGAGAAGCAGCTCCACCCTCCCATCACTGGGGTCTGGCAAGGGGTCTCCTGTCCCCACCGCCACCAGCGGAGGCACCTTCCCTGCCCTGCTATCATCCTGCTGCCACCAGAACGAGACCTGGCTTGACCTAAACCTGCAAGGTTTAAAAGCAACCACAAGCCCAGGCAAAACAGAGATGAAGCCCTTAGGATGGGACATCTATCCCCTTCCTTGCCTGCACCCCTACAGCGGCTGCACCCCCAACCCCTTCCCAGCCGGGGCCAACAGTCATTGTGCAGCAGAGAAATAGCCTGAGATGGGACGAATCCAGGTCTCTGCTCCCTGATTCCGCACCACCCTTCGTAAAGCACAAGGGAGGGATGAAACTAATGTGGCACAGGGAGAGCGACTCCCATGTCATATTTATGAGAACAGAGATAATAAGGCATTTAAAAATAATAAGCCGGGCTTCAATAAATCACAGCACTGCCGTAAGGTACAAAAGATTAGGAAAGGCGATAGACGTGGAGCTACTTTCTTTGCCTGCTGGTTCTCAAGGCTGAAAGATGAACACAGGTCACGTTTTCTGAGTATTCTCTCCATTTACAACGTCCAAATCCACCCATGGTTAAAACCCGAAGAGACCAGTGAGCTCCAAAGTCCACCAAGCATCGAAAAGAGTGGAGAAAGAAAGGAGGGAGGAAAAAGAAGATGTAAAGAGGGATGTAAAGAAGCTGTAAGGTTTTATTGGATTTAACAGAGTCTCTTGTAACACTCCTGGCAAAGTCAAAGGTACAAAAGGACCCTGCAGGAGCACCGGCCACGGGAAGGATGTGCTTTTTAGGGCCAGAGTCTGCAGGAGCTTCTGGGGCAATCATCAGACATCCTGATTAAGTGAAAAAGTATTTATGCTTTGGGTGGGAGGCACGCCGCGCTTCATTCCTGATGAGCTTGCAGGACTGAACTTACCCAGCCCCAAAAAGCTGGACAAACAAAAGGAAACAGCAGCGCGTCAGCAGCTGATGGGAGCGCTCGGCCGCACCGAGCCGGGATGGGGCAGAGCTGCTCTGGCAGCACAAACAAGAGCCGTGTCACAGGCTGCACGGCCACAGCATCTCAGGGCTCACAGGGACCTGTGGGTTTCCTTCTCTGCAGCTGCTTGTGGCGCCCAGACCCTCCACTGGGAAGGTCCTGAGGGTGTGGGAAGATGTAAAGCTGGAGCCGCACTTTTGGGTCAAAGAATTATAGGACAGTTGAGTTGGAAGGGATCTCAAAGCCCATCCAGTTTCACTCCCCTGCCATGGGCAGGGACACCTCCCACTGGATCAGGGGCTCCAAGCCCCATCCAGCCTGGCCTGGAACCCCTCCAGGGATGGGGCAGCCACCACTGCTCTGGACAACCTGGGCCAGGACCTCCGTACCTCACAGGAAAACATTTCTTCCTAAAATCTCATCTAAACCTCCCCTCTTTCAGCTGAAACCTGTTATCCCTCATCCTATCCCTGAAGCCGCTGGGTCAAACCCACCCAGGTTATCCCACGGCTCCTGCTCGGCTCTCCCAGCCAGCTGGGACCTCCGATTTATCTGTCCCTCCTCTATCCAAGTGCCTTTGGCTAAAGAAGAAATCTGGTGGTAGGAGATGGATGGGCATCTCCGGTACGGCACGTGCCCATCACCACTGTCCTTCACGTGTCTGCACACCAGCAATGGGCAGCACAGGAGAGAAAACTGCCTCCAACACACCGAAGCTAAAGACAGGCTTGGACTAATGAGCTCAGAAGCAAATCCCATCTTTTTGCAGCCAGCGTGTTTGGATGAGGTGGCGTCAACCCATTGCAAAAGGATGGGGGAAGAGGTCTGTCTCAACACATCTGCATCCACGTTTGCACTATTCCGGACCAAATCTAATGCCGTGGGTCACAACTTCTGCCAACGTGGAGATGCTCAGGAGAGCCTCCTGTCCCCCTTTGTCTCTCCTGTTAATCCCTCAGGAATGGTTGGTCAAGGACGAGATAATGTTGGATGGAGACACAAACAGAGACAGTCTAGCGAGGCGTTTGCCATTAACAACACGCTACCTTGCAGCAATATTTGGTTTGGGAGCTTTCTAATCTGTTTTGCGCAGATAAAAGACGCGTGTAATCTCTCCTGGTTTTCCCTTCCACGCTGCCTGGTCCAATCAGGTGCCTGTCTGACCCAGTCAAAGGATATTTTAAAGCTTGATTAAGTGGTTTCAAGTGCAGAGGAAACGGCACTGAAGCAAATCCTTCCAATCCCAAGAGCCAGGTTGGAGGAGAGGAAAGCAAAATTCTGGTTTGAAAGTTTGCTCAACTGGGAAAAATCCAAAGGGCTTATTTACATTCAGTCTGAAATTAATGCACTGAAGTCTTTTCAGATTCAATGATATTCAGAGAAAGGAAAAGGAGGGTGGGAGGGGAAGGAGGAGAAATGCCCACAGCTCCCAAAGCAAGCACAGCTTTGCTTCTCTCCTGGCAAACATCTGCCTCGGTGTCTCTCTGCTCACCTGGACAATGCTTTGGATAAACAGTTCAGTTCTGGGACAATGAGGAATCTGGTCAAAAAAAAAACCAACCCCAGTGGTTTCTATGAAAAGTTACTTCCTAAATGCAAAAAAAAAAGCAAAACAAAGCAAAAAAAAAACCCACAACCCCCCAAATAGCTCACCAGCCTGGGAGTTGTTGTTATTTGTTATTTATAGTCTTTGGGTGGGTAGGAAGAGAAGAATTTCAGGCTGGCCAGACAGGCCAGGACCAGTGTCTATCCAGCCTGTCCACGTTCAGCATTTGACCTCAGCTCAAAGGTTCTCCAAGCAAAAAGCTCCAGGTTTGACGTACGATCAAGGTGTCCCTACAAATCCCATCACCCAAAAGTCCTCGTTGACCTCAGTGGCTCCTACAGAGGAGGCATAAACCAACCCTCATGGAAGAGCTGCTTCTACCCTAGAGCAAGAACACTGGGGTGGGTGGGATAACCCTCGGGAAGGGTTTCAAGGAAGATAAACACAATCAGTGCAAGAAGCGTCTACCTCTGTCATTGCAGCAATGGTGAGGAACTATTCCTTATGCAGCAAGAACATATTTAACATATATAAAGGCAGCATTTGGGACTGCAGGTGCAAGGGAAGAAGCAATCTCCAAGCCTAAACCGGAGACACGAGACAATGCAACTTGCCCTGGGACTCAAACCAGACCTGGGACTCAAACCAGACCTGGAAGGACCGGGTTTCTTCTCCCAGGCCAGCTCATCTCCCAGCATCAGGTGTGGGCTTTGCCTAAACCGAACATCCCAAATGGAGGAGAAAAATGATGGGGGAAACCAAAGACCCAGATTGGAGTTCTTTCATTGAGTTTGAGGAGCACCACGTTGAGAAGCACCACGTTGAGGAGCACCACGTTGAGGAGCACCACGTTGTCTCAGTGCCGGCTAAACCCCACTGTGGGCCAGAAGGACATAAAAGAAGGATGCACGAGGAGATCCTGCGACATCCCAAGTGTCCTTAAGGACAAGCAATTATCCTTGAAGCCTGGAAAGCAGCTAACGCCTATCAGATCCAAGAAGATTCTGGGAATTACAGAGTAAGGAGACACACCGCTGTGCTGAGAAAATTATGGAGAGCCTAATTAAGGACCATGCCAGAACAGTAATTGCGTAACCTTACGGGGTCAAACCAGCACAGGTTCTGCCAGGGAAAATTTGCATCTTTCTAACCTGCTAAGAGTCCTTAAAAAAAGTTAATTGAAGAGCAGATAAATGTGAGCTGGTGGACATCGTTATTAACAAGGACAATAATTTGCACTTATACAGCACCTTTCATCCTGAGATCTGCCCAGCGTGTGGGCTTAAGCCAGTGCCCATCGCACGTTACCCCATCTCCGTGTGTTTTACATTAGCACAGCTGCTGTGAGACGGAGCCTTCTCACTGCTCAGCCCAGTGGGGAAACTGAGGCACATAAAAGGAGTTTACTCAAAGCAACACCCTACGGCAATAGAGCCCAAGATTTTGCAGTCCTGATGCTCAACTTCTCACTGGCAAACAGAAATTGGATTTATAGAACCATTAAGGTTGGAGAAGCCCTCTAAGCTCATCCAGTCTGACCATCAGCCCAACACCAGCGTGCCTTGCAAACCATGTCGCCAAGTGCTACAGCCACACGGTTTTTTAACCCCTCGAGGGATGGAGACTCCCCCACTGCCCTGGGCAGCCTCTGCCAGGGCTTCCCCACTGTGTCAGTAAAGAAAATACTCCTAATATCCAATCTATACCTCAACCTGGCACATCTTGAGCCCATTTCCTCTTGTCTTATCACTTGTTAACTTGGGAGAAGAGACCAACACCTGCCTGGCTCCAACCTGGCAGCCTCTCCTCATAACCCTCGTTCTCCAGACCCTTTCCCAGCCCCGTTCCCCTTCTCTGGACACACTCCAGCCCCTCAATGTCTTTTTTATAGTGAGGAACCCAAAACTAAACCCAAGATTTGAGTAGTGGCCTCACCAGCACCAAGCACAAAGGTCAATCCCTTCCCTGCTCCTGCTGGCCACCCCATGGCTGATCCAAGCCAGGATGCTGGTGGCCTTCTTAGCCACCTGGGTCACTGCTGGGTCATGTTCAGCTGCTGTGAAGCAACACCTCTGGGGTCTTTTCTGCCAGGCTGCTTTCCAGCACGCTTCTTAGGCTGGGTTTCTTCTAAGTACAGACCCCAAAGCAGCTTTGGAGGAACGAGTGAGGTGAAAAACTCTTCTGTAAAGGTCCGAGCATGGCTTGTGGGGCATCCTCGCAGAAGGAAGGTGGCAAGGCCAGGCAACCATGAAGCCGTTTGGGTGGAGCGAGTAATTGCTCCTGGAGTCAGCGAGCTGACCCGCTTTCCTCACAACGCGACGGCCGCGGGGAACGTGCCGTGCCGGCAGCCGAGCCCTGGCACTGAAAGCAGCCGAACTGGGCGAGCGTTGTCCTGCCCCAGGCATGGCCACACACACCAGGGGAGGGATCATCAAAGCACGGAATGGTTTGAGTTGGAAGCCACCTTAAAGCCCATCCAGTCCCACATCTTGCCATGGGCAGGGACACCTCCCACTGGATCACGGTGATCAAACCCCATCCAACCTGGCCATGAACCCCTCCAGGGATGGGGCAGCCACCACTGCTCTGGGCAACCTGGGCCAGGGTCTCACCATCCTCAGAGCAAAACATTTCTCCCTAAGATCTCATCTCAATCTCCCTTCTTTCAGCTGAAAACCATTCCCCCTTGTCCTATCCCTCCCCTCCCTGGTCAAGAGCCCCTCCCCAGCTTCCCTGGAGTCCCCTTTATGTACTGGAAAGCTCCTCTAAGGTCTCCCCAGAGCCAGTACTGGGAGCCTCCTGGGGTGCTCCACGGGGAGTACCCCAAAAGAGGATAGGACAGGGCGAAAGCACTTCCCAAAGCTACTGCCTGCTCCCTGATCCACCCCACCGCAGCGCTGGGGATGGAAAGACTGTGAGACATCACTGGAGCAAAGAGAGGACCTTCCCCTTCAAGTCAAATACCAAGTTCAACAGGGCTGCCAAAACCCACCTGAAGATCAAACGGAGACAGGCAAAAAGCCTGAAGATTAGGATTTGGGCAAATCATCCCTATTAACGCATCCCTGTTGCTCTCCAGTAGCTCCTTCCAACAGTACAACTCAACCGTCGGCACCCAGGGAGAACATGAGAAGGGGCCACCAGCATCGGAAGGGACCAACACGGCTCCATCCAACCCCAAAGCTCACAGCCCTGGGAGGCTGACGGTGTGCATCCTGCAGGAGGCTGCTCAGGCACGGCCTCAGCAAGGCAAAACTCTGGGAAAAATCCGAACAACTACAGCAAACACCCGGAGGACAGCTTGGGTTTCTGCAACCAATAGATTCGAGCAGGCGCTTTCCAAGGAAATTCAATTAAGAGCTGGAGCGGGACCGGGACGCTGCGGGGGCAAGCGGCACAACCCCAAAGGGCCTGCTTTGTTTTGCTCAAAACCAAAAAAAAACCCTTGAAACAAGCCAGAAGTCTGCCTTTTTGGGGCGGGTTGGAGTTTTGTTGTTGCTCAAAGAAAAGGAAAAAAAAAAAAATCAAGCATTTCCATCAGCAGAGAAGAAAAGAGGGAAAGAAAACCAGAAATGAATCTTTCGGTGTAAAAAATCTTTCTCTGGGATAAAAAAATAAATTTTGTTTGTTTCAAGGTTGGGTTTTTTTTGTCGTCTTTGCGCTTACAGGTTTGTCTGCACATCAATCTGCAATGAGCTGCACTTAAATGGTGCTCAGACAAGCAAAGATTCTTTTATTTTGACCTTGCATGGGTCGCCTTCGCTTCTGCTCTCCATCCTACGGCAGCAGAAAGTCCCAGAACTTGGTACCCGAGCGATGGTGGTGCCAACTCCTGCTCGGTGTCCCCTGCCCGGGGTCCCCGTGGGTGCTCAGCACCCTGAGCGGGGTGGCAGCACCCTCGCGCACGCAGTCGGACTCTGGTATTTGGGGTAAGTGGAGCGAAGGCACTCACAGCTCTGAAGGTTGGGGCTGCAGAACATGAGAGCTTTCCTCGGGGCAAGTTTCTTGGGAAGAGGCAGGAAGAATTAAAGGGAAAAAGGTGCGTGTGGATGTCCCATCACTGTTTGGCTTCAACCAAAGAGGAACAGAGCTGCTGGTGCCTGCGGCTGAGCCGAGACATAGAGGGGGAGAATGGTGGGGATGTGGTGGTGGCCCCACGCAACACAGGTCCTGCTGGGAAGGGAAAGGATGGAGGTGGGAGTGAGCAGAGTCAAACCCGAAGAGAAGCTTTTCCTTCTGGAGATGGATTTGCCTCCAGCACCTTTACATCATTTGCTTCCCCTGTTGTCCCTCCTCTTCCTCCTCGTGAAAGGAACGAAGGAGAAAAATAACCTCATCAAGCAAAGAGCTTTCTGTTTGCTCCTGTTTTCTGCTAATTCCTCCAAAAAATTAATTACACCTCACACACTCTGCACGCGCAGACAATCGCCCGTTCTGCCCAAGGCTCCTCAGCAGACTCCCTGCGGCTATTTCAAGGGTTTGGTTTCCAAGGTGCCCATTCCTGCCGGGCAGGAAGGAGGAGGCTGTGATGGGAATGGGTTCATCTCCAAAGATGCCAAGGAACAAACTCTGGGAAATGGGCTTCATCTCAGGCTGGGAAATAGGACCAAGCATCGCAATGACAACCCAACTCTGCCCATGATGGACCAAACTACTCCAGCACCTCCGTTTCTCTACTCATTATTATGCCAAGAGAACCCGTGGCTGCCCCATCCCTGGAGGTGTTCCACGCCAGGTTGGATGGAGTTTGGAGCCCCTCATCCAGTGGGAGGTGTCCCTGCCCATGGCAGGAGGTGGAACTGGATGGGTTTCAAGGTCCCTTCCAACTCAAACCATTCCATGATTCTATGATTTCACCAGCTTGGCATTACCAAATTATCTGGTCTAATATGCAAAGCATCGGAAAGGGAGTTGAATAAAAATTCCCAGGCTCTGTGGTGCGTGACAAAGCTGCTGGATGCTCCCCAAATGATAATAGCTCTGTACCGAAACGTCACGAGGCTAAACAAGCACAAAAGACAAACCAGACACTGTCCATTCATTGCTCACCAAGAAAGAAAAAAGAAGGAAGCGATGGGAACAAGAATTCAAAGCTCAAGACATGGAACCAAGGATCTGGTCTCCGAGACAAGGCAAGGATATTCTCTCAGCATGGAATTTGGCCGCTGGAAATGGCCAAATTTGGCAGATGGAAATCTGACTTCATCCAAGTAACAAATGATAGGATAAGAGGAAGCGGCCTCAAGTTGCGCCAGGGGAGGTTTAGGTTGGATATTAGGAAAAAAATTCTTTCCTGAAAAAGTGGTGAAGCATTGGGACCGTCTGCCCAGGGCAGTGGTGGAGTCTCCATCTCTGGAGGAGTTAAAAAAGTATGTAGATGCAGAGCTTTGGGCCATGGCTTAGCAGGCACAGTGGTGTTGGGCTGACGGTTGGACTGGATGAGCTCAGAGGTCTTTTCCAACCTCAATGATTCTGTGATTCTATGAAATCGAGGGTCTCCTGGAGAACCCCCTGGAGATGGGTTTGCCTCCAGCATCTTTACATCAGCCGGGGGGCACCTTATACCCTACTAAAGGAGGATCTAGAGGAGATGAATTTGGTCCAGCTCGGCTCGGGTTTGCCCATCCCAAGTCCACACTCTCCCTCCAGGAGGAGACTGGGGAGAGAAGGGTGGTTTATGGGCTGGTTTGGGCTGGAGATCCCTCCCCTCCACCATGGGCACACCACACCAGGCACTCAAGGATGCCCGCAGGCGTCGCGCCCCTCAGGACACAGGTACAAACATAAGACCGAACCATGTTTTACTGCACTGCTCCCGTGCAGCCAGCAGCTGGGAACACGGAAAAGATGCAAGGCCGTTTCTTCCCGACACATTTACAGACGTCTAAACAACTCACACTTGATCCTACAGTCGCCGGCGCACTACGCCGCTCCTAACCCAGGCTAGTTGTGAATTCCTGCGCAAAAGCTTTTTAGCACTAGGTCTGTGCATGAACGGTTCCCGGTTTCAGCTCCCGGAGAGGAAAGGAAATGGAAGGGAATCCAGAGAAAGCAGCTCCACGCAGCCCCTGCAGCTGCCTCGGCCCCGGGACACGGCTCCAGTACAAAGCAGCGAAAGAGTTCAGCTGGGCAGCAGAGCCTGCAGCATCCAGCTGGAAAAGCAGAGGGAAGAGAACAAGAGGATGTATTCTCCGAAACTTGGGTCCAGCTACGCTCCGGGCCAAAGCCAACAAGAGGAGAGATCCAGCTGGGCTAAGCTCGGTTTCTGTGCATCCCGGTGCTCTCACGGCACATCTCCTGCCTGCTCGGAGCTGCCTGCAGAGCTGCTCCCAGGGTGGATTTGGCCCCTTTCATGTCAGGTCTGACCGCACACACGTTGGGCTGTTTCACCTCTCGCCATCAGCTTCCTACTCCGGCAATTCTTCTTTCACATTAGAACTTTTAACGCAGTTTCTGCACGTGAACCTTGGCAGGGTCCAACCGCCACAGGACACTGGCGCAGCTCATCCTGACCCAGCAGGTCCAGAAAGACCTGATTTGCCTGGACAACCAAAGGACTTATGGAAAGAGTGAGGATCCCCAAAAGCTCTTCCAAGCACTTCTCCGTGGCCTGATCCTGCCCTCTTTGCATCCCAACGGAGAACCCTAGGGACAATCTAGAGCTGCCTGGACAACCAAAGGGCTCATGGAAAGAGTGAGGATCCCCAAAAGCTCTTCCAAGCACCTCTCCATGGCTTGATCCTGCCCTCTTTGCATCCCAACTGAGAACCCTAGGGACAACCTAGAGTCGTTTGGACAACCAAAGGGCTCATGGAAAGAGCGAGGATTCCCAGAACCTCTTCCAAGCACCTCTCCATGGCCTGATCCTGCCCTCTTTGCATCCCAACTGAGAACCCTAGGGACAACCTAGAGTCGTTTGGACAACCAAAGGGCTCATGGAAAGAGTGAGGATCCCCAAAAGCTCTTCCAAGCACTTCTCCATGGCCTGATCCTGCCCTCTTTGCATCCCAACCGAGAACCCTAGGGAGTCACTGCAGGGTGGGGAAGGGGCTCTGACACCCCCTTAAACCTATGAGGGGGTGGTTAGTTAACCCCTTCAGCTCCCGCTGGCCCCGTGCCCCGACTGAACCGTGCGCTTGGCTGAGTTACCGAAAGTTCTGCAAAGTTTGTGCTGCAAACTCCCTCCGGGGTTTGCCGACATCTGCGGTGCTCACACGGCGCCAGGGACACGCATGCACACACCAACATGCACAACTGCTCGGGGGGGGACACACACACACATGCTCAGCTGCACATAAGCACGAACACAGCTGGACACCCAAAACACACACTGTCAGGGGGACAAACACACCCTCAGCTGCACACAGTCATGCACACACACCCCAAAACACACAGTATCAGGGGGACAAACACACTCTCAGCTGCACACAACCATGCACACACACTCACCGACCCCAAAACACACACTGTCAGGGGGATAAACGCAGGCTCAGCTCCACACAGCCATGCACACCCCCCCCAAAACACCCCTGAGCTCTGTGTCCCCCCAGCCATGCACACCCCCCCTTATTTAGCTCCAACCTTGCACCCCCTGAGATCTGTGTGTCCCCAGCCATGCACACACACCCCGAATTTAGCTCCAACCTTGCACCCCGAGCTCCGTCCCCTCCAGCCATGCACCCCCCATTTAGCTCCAACCTTGCACCCCCTGAGCTTTGTCTCCTCCAGCCATGCACTCCCCCCATTCAGCTCCAGCCTTGTACCCCTGAGCCCCGTGTCCCCCCAGCCATGCACACACCCCCCAATTTAGCTCCAACCTTGCACCCCGAGCCCCGTGTCCCCCCAACCTTGCACTCCCTGAGCCCCATGTCCCTCAGCCATGCACTCCCCCAAATTTAGCTCCAACCTTGCACCCCCCTGAGCCCCGTGTCCCCCCAACCTTGCACTGCCTGAGCTCTGTCTCCTCCAGCCACGCACCCCCCCATTTAGCTCCAACCTTGCACCCCCTGAGCCCCGTGTCCCCCCAAACCTTGCACACACACTCCCATTTAGCTCCAACTGTGCACCCCCTGAGCTCTGTGTGTCCCCAAACCTTGCACACACCCCCATTTAGCTCCAACCGTGCACCCCCTGAGCTCTGTGTCCCCCCCAGCCATGCACACACCCCCGATTTAGCTCCAACCTTGCCCCCCTGAGCTTTGTGTCCTCCCAAACCTTCCACACCCCCATTTAGCTCCAACCTTGCCCCCCCCCCAGCTGTGTCCTCCCAAACCTTCCACCCCCCCCCATTTAGCTCCAACCTTGCACCCCCTGAGCTCTGTGTCCCCCCAGCCATGCACACCCCCCCATTTAGCTCCAACTGTGCACCCCCTGAGCTCTGTGTCCCGCAAACCTTGCACACACACCCCCGTTTAGCTCCAACTGTGCACTCCCTGAGCTGTGTCCCGCAAACCTTGCACACACACCCCCGTTTAGCTCCAACTGTGCACCCCCTGAGCTCTGTGTCCCCCCAAACCTTGCACACACCCCCATTTAGCTGCAACCGTGCACCCCCTGAGCTCTACGTCTCCTCCAGCCATGCACCCCCCCCATTTAGCTCCAACCTTGCACCCCCTGAGCCCCGTGTCCCCCCAACATTGCACCCCCTGAGCTCTGTGTCCCCCTCCAGCCATGCACCCCCCGCCCCATTTAGCTCCAACCTTCCATCCCCGAGCCCCCTGTCCCCCCCCAAACCTTTGCACCCCCAACTTTCCCCCCCCCCCCCTCGTACCTGGCTGCGGGGCGGGTTCTGCTCGGCGGGGTTCGGGGCGGCTCTGCCGATGGTTCCCCGCTTGGGACATCGGAGAAAAAGGGTGGGGGTGGATTTGGGGTGTTGGGGGACAACGAGAGGGCAAAGAGAAGAGAAGAGAAGAGAGAGGGGGGGTCCGAGCGCGGGGCGAGGGGGCTGAGCGCTCACCTGGGGCTCCGCGCTGGGCTCAGCCCCGCACCGCCCCCGCATCCCCCGAGCTGCGACGAGCACGGGGGGGTGGGATGGGGGGGAAAGGATGGGATAAGGCTTTTTCTTCCTTAATTCCTTTTCTTTTAAAAAAAAAAAATAAATGCGAGCACAAACAAACCACCCGAGATCGACGGAGAGCGAAAGGGGAGGAAAAAAAAAGTTTGTTTTGGGGCTGGAGCAGAAGGGAGGAGAGAGGAAGAAGGGCAGGAAAGGGGTTGCTCGGCTCCCAGGGCGGCCTCGGGGCTGGGATTGCTCCGCTTTGGGAGCCGAAAAGTGGGGAGTAAGGGAGGAGGAGGAGAAATCCCAGGAGAAAAATGGGATTAGGAGCTCTAAGGAGACCTTCGAGCAGCCTCCCTGCTGGGAAAGGGGCTCCAGGAAAGCTGGGGAGGGGCTGTGGCTCAGGGAGGGCAGGGACAGGATGAGGGGGAATGGTTTTCCGCTGCAAGAGGGGAGATTGGGATGAGTTTTTAAGGAGAAATGTTTTGCTGTGAGTGTGGTGACACCCTGGTCCAGGTTGCCCAGAGCAGTGGTGGCTGCCCCATCCCTGGAGGGGTTCCAGGCCAGGTTGGATGGGGCTTGGAGCCCCTGAGCCAGTGGGAGGTGTCCCTGCCCATGGCAGGGGGTGGGACTGGATGGGCTTTGAGGTCCCTTCCACACAAACCCATTCTATGATTCTGATTCTATGACCCCCGGGTGGGTGTTCCACCAGCCCGCTCCGTGCCCAGACAAGGAATCAAAGAGGGTGCTTTTGTTCTGGCACGTCCTCACCCTCCTCCACCCTTCCCTGCCTCAGTTTCCCCAACTGGTAAATGCGGTTCTGCTCCTCAGGGCAATGCCCAGAGCTGCTGGGATGGAGGTGGCATCATCACTGCTCTCATGACACGAGGTTGGATGGGGCTTTGGGCAGCCTGATCCGGTGGGACGTGTTCCTTCTCATGCCATGAGGGTTGGATCTAGATGATCTTTAAGGTCCCTTCCATCCGAAATTATTCTATGATTCTATAAGCCCTGAGAGCATGAAATCATGATTTCCAGCGGTATCAGCACGTCCCAAGTGGGGCCAACCCAGTGCTGGCTGTGTTTTGCTCTGTCACTGTGTCCCTGCAGGGTCCCCATGAGGATCCATCCACGTGCAGAGCTTCACGCAGGACCCACTGGGATATTTTCAAAGTTATTTTTTCGGTTGTAACGCCACTGTGTTTTCTTGCGTTTCAAAACCCCAGCGTTGCAAAGCGTACAAAAAAAAAAAAGAGGCTGCGATCGCTCTGGAGCTCAGCTGGAACCACACTGGAGATGAACCACAGCACCATGGGGGGCTGCCCTCCCCACAGCGCGCGGCTGGGGGGGTCACCGCAAGCCGCCACTTCCCTCGGTCACTGCTTCCCGGATGAGCCGGGGGTCCGGGCAATGGATTTTGCAATTCGGAGTTACGGCTCTGGGTTCCCAGAGTAGGGCTGAACCCACAGCGTGGCCCCAGGTGCCTTCCCACATCCTGCTTCTTTCCTGCTGGGTGATGCCAGAACCCTGCTGCCATCGGGGGGGCTGTCTCCTACGCTGTGGGGCAGCGATTAGGGTGGGGAGGGATAAAGGGAAGGCGCTGAGATGTCATTTCTGTGGCCCTGTGTAAAGGAAATGAGTTGGGAGGGGGAATTGAGGCAGCCTGAGGCATGATTTGGGACTGGAAGGACCTGGTATGCTCAGGATCATAGAATAATAGAATCATAGAATCATGGAACAGTTGAGTTGGAAGGGACCATAAAGATCATGTAGTTCCAACCCCTGCCATGGGCAGGGACACCTCCCACTGGATCCAGTTGCTCCAAGCCCCATCCAACCTGGCCTTGAACACCTCCAGGGATGGGGCAGGATACTTTACCACTTTCTAAGTGGTAACCGTCACTAGAAGGGTTCTGCATAGATCCTTCTTGGGGCCCATACTCTATAACATCTTCCTAAATGACCTGGATGAAGGACTTGAAGGTTTAATAACTAAGTTTATGGGTGACACGAAGCTTAGAGGAGTTGTTGACACTTGTAGAACGGTTTGGGTTGGAAGGGACCTTAAAGATCATCCAGTTCAAATGCCCCCATCACAGGCAGGGACACCTCCCACCGGTTGCTCCAAGCCCCATCCAACCTGGCCTTGAACACCTCCAGGGATGGGGCAGCCACCACTGCTCTGGGCAACCTATTCCTGGGATCCTTCTGAAAGTTCCAGCCTGAGAGTTCTTCGAGTTCTCCTCCAGAGAGATGGAGAGAGTTATAGAAGACCTCAAGAACTGGTCTGGTTGAAAGTCTACTTGTCACTATGGTTTATGCCTTTTAAATAATCCTTCCAGGAGAAGCATTCCCGCTTGCATCCTGCTGCGTCCCTAAAATCCTGTGTCCTCCTGAGAACCAGCCAGCCCCAACATTGATTGGCACCACGCAGGACCCAGTGGGATGTTTTCAATCGAGGGTGAAACATCGATGGGCACCACGACGCCCCATCCCGTGGGGGCCACGCCGGAGCAGATCACCCCACCAGGAGCTCTGGGCTGAGCTGTTTCCTTCACTTGGCTGGGTGAAGCCTCCCCAGGACCCAGCCAGCTTTCCACAAGGGTTCATTAAAGCAGCGGCCAAGCACCGAGCTGGCCATGCCGGTGACGGCGAGCGGGGCCACGGGGCGTGCCGGCATCGCCGAGCTCTGAGGCAGAGTCTGTGAGTCACGCCGGGAACACGCCAGCCCCACGCGCTGCCGCTGCACATTCCTCCCTGTTTACCTGCTCAGACAGCCGTGAGCCCAGCCCCGCTGGGAGGGATGCTCCCTCGCTTCTCCAGGAGGGACATGACCCCACTGGACGAAGATGCTTGATGCAAGAAGGACGCAGCAACCCTGGGATTGCCTTGGACCTGGGGAAGGAGGAGGGCAGGTGATGCTCTGCCTTGGGGTGGATGGAGCTGGGAATTTGGGTGCCACGTGCTCAGCTCTGGCCATGCTGGGGATTAGCAGCACTTTTCCTTTGACAGCTCAGCCTGATAACCTGTGAAAAAGATCAATGAGTACTTGGAAAGCTGAGTTACAACTTTGGTGGCCCAGGATCTACCGCCTTGGATGGGGGAAAGGGGCTCCTCACAGCAGCTGATGGGCTTCTGGGCACGATGGCAGCGGTGCACGCAGGAAAGTGCTTTGCAGGGTTTGGGGGACAGGAGAACAGCAGGGATTTACGCACAGCAACACCGTGGTGCCGCCTGCCCCACGGGCCGTCCGGCCAAGCAGGGACACCCCCAGCCTCAGAGGCAAAGCACCACTTCTCCTCCAAATGAAAGGGATTAAAATCAAAGGCAGGATCCAACCTTGCGAAACAAGTCTGTGTCCTCCATTCTTCCACCACCCTTTGTGTTAGGCAAAGTCCTGCCCTCGTACCCACTCCTGGGCAGGATACATCCCATCGCATTGCATTGCATCCCATCTCATCCCATCCCATCGCATTGCATCGCATCTCTTCATATCTCAACACATCTCATCCCATCCATCCCATCCCATCCCATCCATCCCATCCCATCACATCCCATCCTATCCCATCCCATCCCATCCCATCCCATCCCATCCCATCCCAGCCCATCCATCCCATCCCATCCCATCCCATCCCATCGCATCGCATCGCATCCCATCCATCCCATCCCATCCCATCCCATCCCATCCCATCCCATTTCAGCACAGCACAGAGATAGTTGGAAGGGTCCCGTCTTTCTGCTGCCTTCACCCTGAGCTTCGCCCTGCTCCACCACCTCCTCGCTGCCTCCTCCCATTGGGGTTTCTCTCCTGCCGCAGCCCACGGAGGCGAAATTTGGCACACATAAATTGAGGGCAGCCGGGGCTCAGCCTTCCCTGACCTCTCCTTAGCGTGCTGCATCGCAGGGATGGTTCCAGCACGTCACCGGCTGCATCCGTCACCCGCAGCATCTGGCTGCACTCTCCCCTGAAGAACCCTGGAATAAAACATGCTGCCACTTTGCATCAGTTGCCCAACAGGGATGAACAGCCTCCAACGCCCTCCTCGCTCGCTGCGAGGCTTCTGGACCCTGGGCACGGTGGTCCCATGGGATCCCAACCCCATCCCTCTACTGGAATGGGAATAGAGGCGAGCGGGAAGGTATAAATGAATCCGGTGCGGTTACAAGTGGGGTTCCTCAGGGCTCAGTACTGGGTCCATCCCTGTTCAATGTCTTTATCAATGACCTGGATGAAGGCATTGAGTGCACCCTCAGCAAGTTTGCAGATGACACTAAGCTGGGAGGAAGTGTCGATCTGCTGGAGGGTAGGGAGGCTCCAAAGGGATCCGAACAGGCTGGACTGCTGGGCCGAGACCAATGGGATGAGGTTTAACAAGACCAAATGCCGGGTCCTGCACTTGGGGCACAACAACCCTATGCAGCGCTACAGACTGGGGGAAGAGTGGCTGGAGAGCTGCACGGAGGAGAAGGACCTGGGGGTGATGGTTGACAGGGACTGAACATGAGCCAGCAGTGTGCCCAGGTGGCCAAGAAGGCCAACGGCATCTTGGCTTGGATCAGAAACGGTGTGACCAGCAGGTCCAGGGAGGTTATTCTCCCTCTGTACTCGGCACTGGTGAGACGGCACCTTGAGTACTGTGTTCAGTTCTGGGCCCCTCACCACAAGAAGGATGTTGAGGCTCTGGAGAGTGTCCAGAGAAGAGCAACGAAGCTGCTGAGGGGCTGGAGAATGTCTGACGAGGAGCGGCTGAGAGAGCCTTGAGAAGAGGAGGCTGAGGGGAGACCTTATTGCTCTCTACAACTGCCTGAAAGGAGGTTGTGGAGAGGAGGGAGCTGGGCTCTTCTCCCCAGTGACAGGGGACAGGACAAGAGGGAATGGTCTGAAGCTCCGTCAGGGGAGGGTCAGGTTGGATATCAGAAAAAAATTCTTCACAGAGTCCTCGGGCACTGGAACAGCTGCCCAGGGAGGGGGTGGAGTCGCCTTCCCTGGAGGTGTTTAAGGAACGGGTGGATGAAGTGCTGAGGTGTATGGTTTAGGGAGTGTTAGGAATGGTTGGACTCGATGATCCAATGGGTCCTTTCCAACCTGGTGATTCTGTGATTCTTCAGGGATTACAATTTGCTCAGTGATGCACGCTGAGAGCTGGGCTTTTCCATGTATTTTTTCCCACCCCTAAGTGCTGTCCCCTCTAAAGACACCCCCCCTTTCCCCCCCCCCCCCAAGGCAGTTCTAGCAGGGAGCTGTGCTGGGAGCACCTCGCAGTGTACGAGTGAATCCTGCAGCGATTTCCCACCCAGATGAATCCTTGCGCTACACCCGGGGCTGCTGCGCCCCGAGGAACGCTGTGGGAGCCGGCTGTATTTTGGAAAACAAGGCCATTTCTGTAGGTGTGTGACTGCGCTGACCCACATTCACAAACCCTGGCAGCAGCCACCGCTCCCAGCAGCTCTGCGGCCAAAGTAAATCCATCCCAGTCTTCCCAGCTCCTGGCTCCGTCGCCGGCTCCTCGGCAGGAGCAGAATCTCCTGGATCCTCTGCTCCCGTAACACCCCATCGCCTGGGCTGGAGGTGCAGTGGAAGAGGTTTTGGGGGGGGGGGGGGGGGTACCCAGAGATTTTAATCCAGTTGGAATAAAACCCCCCAACCTTCTTGACCTTTCCGACTCTGGCAAGGATTTAACACCGAGCGCCTCGACTTTGCAGTTCAAAGAAGGGGTTTTGCAACATTCCTGGCGTCTCTCCCTCCACGAACCCTTTGCCGTTGGGAGAAAAAAAAAGAAAAGCAAATAAATAAATAAAAGAAAATGCATGCAATCCGAAAAACAACCCAAAACCACCCAAATTCCCCCTCCAAACCCACAGCGTGCGGTTAACCTGCCATGAATGGGACTGTAGATTCCGGCTGCGGCTCAAGCACAGAGCCGGGTTGTGCAGACGGAGCTGTGTTTGCTTAGGGTCGAAGCCATCACCCCCGTGAGCTGTCTGAGATCATTACGAGTCGCTGGGCGCGCACAAAAACCTCTCAACAAAATAACCTTCTCAAAGGGTTCTGCGCGACGCGGGCAGGGGAGGGGGAGGAGAGGCGCTCCCTGCTCGGGGTTGGCGGTGAATGACCCCACTGTTTTCGATTTTTCTGCTGAAAGGTTTTGATGAGTCACGAGCTATTTCTGTAAAGAATAAAACAAATAATAAAAAAAAAAAAAAAAAGGAGGAAATGGTCATTTAAAAAAAAAAAATTAAAAAAATTTAAAAAAATTAGAAAAAATTAAATTAAAAAATAAATTTAAAAAATAAATTAAAAAAATTTAAAAAATAAATTAAAAAATATTAAATTAAAAAAATAAATTAAAAAAAATTAAATTAAAAAATAAATTAAAAAAATTAAAAAAGAAATTAAAAAATGTAAAAAATAAATTAAAAAAATAAATTTAAAAAATAAATTAAAAAATTAAATAAAAAAATAAATTAAAAAATATTAAATTAAAAAAATAAATTAAAAAAATAAATTAAAAAATAAATTAAAAAAATTAAAAAAGAAATTAAAAAAATTAAAAAAGAAATTTAAAAAAATTAAATTAAAAAAATAAATTAAAAAAGTAAATGAAAAAATAAATTAAAAAATATTAAATTAAAAAATAAATTAAAAAAAATTAAATTAAAATATTTAAAAAAATTTTAAAAAAATTAAAAAATACATTAAAAAATAAATTAAAAAAATTAAGTTAAAAATAAATAAAAAAAATAAATAAAAAAATAAATAAAAAATTAAATTAAAAAAATTAAATTAAAAAATAAATTAAAAAATTAAATTAAAAAAATAAATTAAAAAAATTAAATTAAAAAAATAAATTAAAAAAATAAATTAAAAAAATAAATGAAAAAATAAATTAAGAAAAAAATTCAATTTAAAAAAAGGGGTGGGGGAGCTCATGAACGTTCGTGTTTTGCAAATGGAAAAATTAAACGCTTCCCCCCCCCCATCCCTTCCACACGGTGCTCCATCCCTGGCGGGGTTGGTTGTGCGCAAGAGTTGGTAGTTGGGGGGTAGAAGGGCATGAAGAGGCACAGGAGCATCAGGCAGTGCCTGTTGGAGCAGCCCCACCACGGAGGGGACTTTGGGGGGACCTCCTCTTGGGGGGGGGTCACTGAGCCCATCCCAGCCAGGGAGTGAGCATCCCCCAAGGCTTTTTTGCAAGGAAGGAAACTGAGGCACCAAGAAATGCGTTGCTGGGGAGGATCCGGCTGCTCTCGGCGATGGGAACGATGCCACTCGGCAGCGTCGTCCCAACCCAAAGGGCTGGAGTTGCTCCGCGCTGCTGCTCACGTTTCTGGGAAGGGCATCAAAGGCAATTTGGCTTTAGGATGATGGGGGGAATGGGGTTCTGCCTGCTCGCACTGCCCTTGTCAGAGCCTCCCTGGGGCTCCACAGCACCACAGGCAGCCGCATCCTGCGGCGGGCAGCGATGCACTGTGCTCACGCTCCCCAACAAGGTCCCTTTTGTCCTCCCTCCCCATCCTGCTTCCAAACTGGGGGGGAACCCGCGCGCCTGGAGTTGATATTCCACATTTCTGCACCAGCTGATGCTTTCAGGAGGGCTACGGTGGCAAAAAAAGGGCGCTTACACCCAGCCAGCACCCGCTCTCCTCATTCCTGGTCTTTTCCTTCCCACCATTATCCTTCTCAGTAGTTTTTGAGACCCCTCCCCAGCTGCAGGGCACATCCCAGTTGGTGCCGGGCTTTGGAGACGATGCGCTGCTGGTATTAAATCAGCCACAGCGTGCCTGGGCGGCGAGAGAAAAATAAAGCAGCTGAATGAGGTCAAAGTCTATTTGAGGGCTGTTCTAGGACCCTCGGGACCCTTCTAGAGCCACCCAGGACACCCCAGTGGTCCTAGAAAGCCCTAAAGAGGACCCAGGGGGGCTCTCAAGGGGCCCTGGGAGGGTCCTAGAAGGCTTTTAGGGGTCTCTAGAGGGGTGCTGGGGGTCTCTACAGCGGTCCTGAGGGCCCTAGATGGGTACTGAGGGGGTCTAGGTAGGTCTGGAGGCCTTTAGAAGGGTTCTGGGGGTGTCTAGAAGGGTCCTGAGGGTGTCTAGAGGGGTCCTGGGGGTGTCTAGAAGGGTTCTGGGGGTGTCTAGAGGGGTCCTGGGGGTGTCTAGAGGGGTTCTGGGGGTGTCTAGAGGAGTCCTGGGGGTGTCTAGAAGGGTTCTGGAGGTGTCTGGAGGGGTCCTGGGGGTGTCTAGAAGGGTTCTGGGGGTGTCTGGAGGGGTCCTGGGGGTGTCTAGAAGGGTTCTGGGGGTGTCTAGAGGGGTTCTGGAGGTGTCTAGAGGGGTCCTGGGGGTGTCTAGAGGAGTCCTGGGGGTGTCTAGAGGGGTCCTGGGGATGTCTAGAAGGGTCCTGGGGGTGTCTAGAGGGGTCCTGGGGGTGTCTAGAGGGGTCTTGGGGTGTTTAGAGGGGTCCTAGGAGTTTCTTGAGGGGTCCTGGGCATCCTGGAAGGGTCCGGGGTGGCTCTAGAGCTCTACCCATCCAGAAGCCCCTGGGCAGAGCGCGGGATGGGCCCCCCCGGGTGCTGCCCCCCCCCGCAGGCTCCAGCCCCACCGCCCAACTGGAGAAGCTTCAGGGGGATCAAAGCACGGAGCAATCCCGCTGGTGGTCCATGGGTGGGTGGCCGTTGAGGAGCAGAGGGCTCTGCCTGTGCTCTCTGCCCGTAGGTGCTGTTTCATGGCCCCGGCGTTGGTTTTGGAGGTGGGGGACAATGCCACCCCAACCAGAGACCCCCCGAGATATCAGTGGCTCAGGAGTGGGAGCAGATCTCAGAGCAAGAAAGCTGTGGCCGCATCCCTTCCTGACCCCGTTGGTGCAATTCCTTAATGCTCATTTCTTTTAAAAACAAACAAACAAAACCCAACAAAACAACCAAAACCACTCCCTCCCCTTATTTCTTTTTTTTTTCATTCTTTTTAACCCTTTGAAAGCCGCACTGGCTGGAGAAACTGAGGCAGCAACTCCCTCCCTGGCTGGGAGCTCCGTTTCCGGCACTAAACTCCACATCGTGCTTGAGGGATGTACAAAATTCCCATGGATTTAGGGCAAAGCATTGATTTAGCCAGAAAGGAAGGTGGTATCTAACTGGAAGTGAGCTCTGGAGCGCAGGAGGAGGAGAGGGATGGGTACCCACTGCCACTCTTCTCTGGGTTCACGGAGCTCTGTATGCGGGAGATGTGGGAAGAGGGTGACTGCTCCCAATCTCTTCCCCCCATCCACATACTGGTTGGGCAATCAGAGCTTTCACGTCCACCGCGAGGAAAAAAACCCAAACCAAAGCAGGAGGAAAAAAAAAAAAGAAGTTTCTAGTTTAAAAGCTAAAAAAGCTCTTTCTCCAAGCGTTAAATCCATCAAAGCCACATGCTTTGCATCCCCAAGCGATGGACAGCCTGTGCCCAGCCGCAACCCCCCCGTGACCTCCCCGCGGGAGCTGCTGGAGGATGGGGAGCGACCCCTCGGCGGGGTTGGGGCACCCATGGGTGCTGCATGGCGTCCCCCGGGAGGGCAGCGAGGGGCTGGCAGAGGCACCGTCCCGGTGGCCATGGGTCAAAGAGCCCTGGAAAAGGGCCACTGGAAAAAAGATTAAGCAAGTTTGGCTGAGACGGAGCAGTGGAGGGAAAGGGGATATAAGAGTCTATTAATATTGGCAGGGTCGGGACGCGGATGGGAGCCAGCAATCTCGCTGGGATGCGGGGCGCCGCGGGGATCCCCATCCCTGTCCCCCTTGGCTGCTGCAGCCCTGGCTGGGACTTGGAGCAAGGATATTCAGGAAAAACCAATAATGCCATGACCAAAAGTTCCTGATGGTGAAGCCCCGATGCCCCGAGAAGTCGATTCCCCAAGGGGAGCGCTAAAACCGCGCTGATTGGTTTGATAAAGGGCAGATACCAAAGCTGCAGATCTGGCTCTGCTTTCAGAGCTGCGGTGCCAACCGGAGAGGGATAGGGTTGAGGGGAGAGGAGAGAAGGGAAGGCTGTGGGGAGACCTTGGAGCAGCTTCCAGGACTGAAAGGGGCTCCAGGAAAGCCGGGGAGGGGCTCTGGATCAGGGAGTGCAGGGAGAGGATGAGGGAGGGGTGGTTTTCAGTTGAAAGAAGGGAGATTGAGATGAGATCTTAGGGAGAAATGTTTTGCTGTGAGGGTGGGGAGGCTCAGGTTGCCCAGAGCAGTGGTGGCTGCCCCATCCCTGGAGGGGTTCCAGGCCAGGTTGGATGGGGCTTGGAGCCCCTGATCCAGTGGGAGGTGTCCCTGCCCATGGCAGGGGTGGCACTGGATGGGCTTTGAGGTCCCTTCCAGCCCAAACCATTCCATGATTCCATTCTACTCCACCACCACCAGTGGAGTCACTTCTCTCCCCTCTGACGCTCGGGCTGACCATCACTCCCTTGGTCCTAAAGAGCCCACAAGAATGAAAAGCCAGACCCTTTCATAATCAATAATCATAACAAAGCAGCCAGCAGAGCAGCATGATAAGTAATTTATTTTATTGCATTTTATAATGCCATTGTCCATACAGATTACATGCAGCTAGATCTACTGTACAAGGGTTTACCGTCTGCCAAAGCAGACACACGGAAGTTCAGAGTACAAATACACAGCAATGCTATTTCCTTTATACAGCACGAGGGATGCGGCAGTGAAGGCGGTGGCGGGAGAGAAAGAGTCACTTTATACACATCCTCCCTCCCCTCCACCCTCCGGCCCCCTCGGACCTCATCCCACCTCCCCAGCATCACCTTCCCACCCAGCGCCAAAGAGGATGGGGGGAAAAAAAAAAGAGGTGCAAGGGGAAGAAAAAAGGTTGTGGCAGGGTTGGTGCTTCCCAGAGGAAGCTCCCAGCATCTCCAAGGGATGGGGAAGCTCCCAGAATCCCCAAGGGATGGAGATGCCCAAAGCATCCGCAAGGGATGAGGATGCCCTAAGCATCTCCAAGGGATGGGGATGCTCCCAACATCTCCAAGGGATGGGGATGCTCCCAACACCTCATAGGGATGCCCCAAGCATCTCCAAGGGATGGGGATGCTCCCAACACCTCATAGGGATGCCCCAAGCATCTCCAAGAGATGGGGATGCTCCCAACACCTCATGGGGATGCCCCAAGCATCTCCAAGGGATGAGGATGCTCCCAATATCTCATGGGGATGCCGTAAGCATCTCCAAGGGATGGGGATGCTCCTAGCCTGGGCACCCAACCTGGGTTCCACTGAGCAGCTCTGAGGAGCAGAGGGTCTCCAAGCCCCCGGAGCTCTGGTCCATCCCTACCTTCCCCAACGCTTCCAGGACAAAAACCTAGATCCAGGGTGATGCTCTCCGGCCGTGAGGCTGGCCAGGCGTGTAAACAAAGCAAAGAAACCCTTTGGTTTAACGCAGGTTCAGCTGCTGCTTTCCCTTCGTCTCCACTGGCCTCCCCAGCAGCCTCCCAGTGCTACCAGTACCCTTTGAACACTGGTTTCTGCACCCTCCCCAGCTCTAGCTATTTAGGGGGAAAAAAAAAATTCATGGGAAAAAAGTAAGGAAAACATGGAAAACCGAGTAATTCCTTCAGTGAAAGCAGAAAAATGCCTTTACTTCCAAGGAGGTGCCCATCCCTTCCCCTCACAGAACTGTCCCAGAGGGGGGAAGAAATAGGAAATAAAAACTCAGGAAAAAACCCCAACTGAACAATTTGTGTTGGTTTAAACCCAGTATATATATATCTCAATATATACAGACATACAATTCTGCCGCACGTTGTATTTGGTCCTTTAATCCTTCCTTCTCCCCCTCCCTGTGTTTGAGGTAAGAGACGCAGAACTTTGGAGAAAAAAACCAGCAAAAAAAAGAAAGCCAAAAGAGCAAAAAAAAGAGAAAGCCAAGGGGTGAGTGGGTGCAGGCGTCACGGTACCTGGGGTGGGCTGGGACCCTGCAGGGGCGGCAGGCAGGGTGGAGGGGGGGTAAGAAAATGAATGAATTAATTAATTACCCCTGAGTATCAAACCGGGCACGTTTCACGTTAAATCACCCACCGTGATTCCCGTTCCAGCAACGGCCGGGGAAGAGGCATCACCTGGAGCCACAGGACTTGCCAAACCTGTGCACGTGTTTAAAGAAAAAAAAAAAAACAACTCCTTTATATTTATATATTTATTTTTTTTTTATATATATATATATAATATATATAGAGAGAGTGCTCTTTGGAGCCAGGATGGTGGCTAAAGACCTATAGGAATATCCACGGTGAAAGGGAAGGCGCCAGGTTGTGCTCATGGGGTGATGGTGTCCCGGGATTTTGGATCTGTGGGGATCTGGAGGTGTTTTGGGGTTGCCTGTATTTGTGGAAAAAAAGCTTAAAAATGATCCTAACTCCCACCCCAAGCAGGATGGCAGCGGCGCGGGAGGGCTCACGCCTTGGCTGAACCGTCTGCAAATCCCCTTCCTTGGGTTTTTAGAGAGCTGGAAACAATTCGACTGGAAAAGCAGGAGGAAGGCGAAGAAGGGAAAGGATTCAGGAGGAGCAAATGAATGGGAGCAGCTACTGACCCCCCATCCAGAACAAGGAGGGGGTTGAGCCTCAGAACAACCCCAACAGCACCCACCACATCCAGCTGTGCTGCCATAAATCAGGCTGTAGGATCTCCTCTGCCACGGAAAGGACAAGCTACACCAGTAAAAGGGCAAATCATTCCCAGTACGGAGCCAGGTTGTTCCACTGGGGTGGTCCAGACACGCTGGAGCAGCACAAGGGGTGACACCGGGTGCTGGCGTCGCCGTAAAGAGGCAGAATTGGAGATGCAAACCAAAAAAAAAGAGGGATGGAGGGAGGCAAGGGGATGCTGAGGGTGAACCGTGACTGAGCAGCAGTGGACTGGGGGTCAGGGGCTGCACCCCGACATCCATCCCATCTATCCTGCTCCGCTCCTTCGTACAAGTAAAGCAGTAAAGCGTGATGCGCAACGCCTGCCCGCGGCAGCTGTAAACTTGTTTAAAACAATAACTTAAAATCGAAAGACTGGAAAAGAAGGAAAGAAGGGAAAAGGAAAGAAGGGGAAAAGAAAAGAAGAGAAAATGAAAGAAGGAAAAATGAAAGAAGGGGAAAAGAAAAGAAGAGAAAATGAAAGAAGTAAAACTGAAAGAAGGGAAAATGAAAGAAGAAAAAATGAAAGAGGGAAAAATGAAAGAAGGGGAAAAGAAAAGAAGAGAAAATGAAAGAAGGAAAAATGAAAGAAGGGAAAACGAAAGAAGAAAAAATGAAAAAAAAAAAAAGGAAAAATGAAAGAAGCAAAAAGAAAGGAAAGAAAAGAAAGCAGGAAGGGAAAATACAGGGTGCCTCCAGCCTGGTGGCTGCTTTGAAGGAGGAGGATGAGGCTGTACCCACACTGCTAAAGTGGGGTTCGGTTCGCGCCCCCCCAGCCAGGGCAGGGTCTTTGGTGTCTGGCAGAGTCCGGTAGGAGCTGGTGGCAGCGAGGACAAACTGGGAGAAGCTGGAGGGTGAGGGGAAGCTGGTGGCTTGGCAAATCTCCTTGCCTTGCTATTTCAGCAGCGGCGAAGGAGAGAGCGAGGCTGCAGCACAGGGAGAAACACGGGTCGAGTGGAGACACCTAGCGAAGGCCGGCTCGGCACAGCCAGCACCCACAGCCAGCTGCCAGCACCCATGGGCAGCTTTGGAAGGCTTTTCTGTCGCTTTTAAGAAGAGGAAAGAGCCCCCTTGCAGCACCAGCCAGGGGAGATGCTAGTGACCCCCCCCCATTATTAGCCCCCACCAGGCTGTGCCTTCCCCCAGGGCAGCTGCTGCTCTTTTAAGGGTCTTGGCATCCCCCAGGATGGTGCTGGGGGGCAGAGGGGGGGCAGCTAGGGACCCCCCTCCACCTCAGCAGGCACCTGGGTACCGAGGATGCAATAGGCAGTGCAAGAGGATGTGCTGGGGTGATTCGAGGTATGGGGGACAACACACGCCACAGAGTGAAAAAGCCCTTTGGGGACCCCCCCGCGAGGTGATGCACACGGATAAATGAGCAGAGATCCCCAGGAGCCACACCTGTGTGTTGCATTTTTAACCCAAACCGCAGCTCCTGGTGTTGCTGCACCCGAATCCCAGCGTGGGGCTGGGGGCACACGCTGGGGCAACAACCCAGCTCCAACCGCCAACATCTCAGCCGGGGGAAGCAGGGGCAGGGAAGGATGGAGAAGCACTCACAATCGCTTCGGGAGAGCCCGGAGCTGGGCTCAAAACAGGAGCAGCTCCATGTCCATCACAGCAAGTCCCCTGACACCCCGCTGTGTGCCACGACAGCCAGTGCCAGCCTGGTCCCTGAGGCCACCAGCTGCCAGCCAGGAAGAGCCCAGTGCTGAGTACCCACATCACCACCACAGAAAGAAAGAGCAGGGAGAAGAGGGCTGTTTGGTTGTGTTGTTCTCATTATTATTAATATTTCTCTTTTTTTTCTTTTTTCCTTTTTTTGGCATCAATACCATCTGTTCACCTGAACTACGGACCTTCTGTCTCTAGAAATCTTTTGGTATCTTCCCATCTGGACACACACAAAAGGATAACAAAAAGAAAAGACGAAAGCAGCTCGGCTCGCCAGTCACAGCCAGGTTCGGCCACCACGTTATTTCACTTGGGGTTGGCTTTGCTACCAGCAGGACAGCCAAGCAGCAGCTCAGCGCCACGCTCTGCCCGCCCCAGCTCCTCTGTGGGTGCCTCCCAGGAGGATGCTCAGCGGTGGTGGGTGTTGCCTCCCCGTGCCATTGCCCGTCCTCGAAGATCCCACCCCAGCTTTGGAGGAGGAACCGGGCACGCAGGGGACCAGGAGCCAGTCCCTGAAGTTGAAGTCAGGCCACTGGCCACCCCTGCGCCGGCTGGGAGAGGTGTCAGCGTTGCAGCCGGTTCTAAGAAGGAAGTGGGGAGCTGCGTCCTCGCTGCCCGGCGCTGGCGGTCGGCTGGGGATGGTCATCGCTGCTGGGTACCACGAGTCCCCCCACCAGCAGGGACCGCAGGGCTCAGGGATCACAGTCAACCCAAGGTGGGCTGCTCTGCTTCCCAGGTGGCTTAGCAACCTGCCAGAGGTGACAAGGGGACACAGTCCCACCAATGCGCCGGTCCTTATCCTTCCCCAGTCGCAAGACAACGGTGCAAGCCCAGCGTCCGGATCACGGCAGAGGACTCACCCTCATTTCTGCTGTTTCTTCCCCCAAAGCTGGGTGGAGGCAGCGCATGGGCAGGGTCCACGGTCCCTCCTAGTGCAAAACCCACGGGGGGACGGAGAGATGCCGACGGGTTCCTGCCATCACCTTCTCTCCCCGGGGCAGTCGCTGGCAGAGGCTTGAGCATCACCGGGCAGGGAAGTGGGGACGGAGGTGCCTTCCCCATGCCCAGAGGAAGGAAGGAGGGACCATTTCGGACAGAAACAACCTACCATCCTCGTTCACCAGTCACTAACCAAGGGAGGAGGGGAGAAAAAGTCCAGCTCTTGGGATTTTTGCTTCTTGTGCCGCAGGAATTCCCCCGCAGCAGGGTCTGTCGGTCACCAGGGCCGCGGCATAGGGTAGATGGGAGCGGGAGGAACACGCCGTCAGCAACAGGTTGTTGCACCAAGGAAACCCTTTTGCTTTGTGGAAGTGCCTTTAAGAAACGGGTTAATGCCAAAGGTCACCTTGGAGAGGTGGAAGCTGTCACTTGGTCTCCGGCCAGGAGGGTGGGAAGGGTTTGCCCCTCAGTGAGGAGGAGGAGGAAGGGGTCCTTAGGACAAGTCTTCCACTGGCAGCTCCTCCTCCAGGTCCCTGTCATCGGGAATCGTCACATTCTGGTTGGTGGTGGCCATCAGCGAGACGGGTCTGCTGTCATCTTCTGCCTCGGCGGGTTCTTCCTTCACGTGCACTGGATGGCTGCAGGGAGGCAAGCCTTCAGCCTCAGGGAGCCAGTCCCACTGGATGCAACCGCTCCAAATCCCTTCCATCCCCATACTACCATGGTTTGGGAGCCACAGGAGATACCAAGCAGCTCCAGTTGCCCGGAATGCCACAGTCCCTTAACTCCAAACCTTCCAGCATCCCAGTAATGCCCACTAGCACCGTCCCTTGTCCCCTTGCCCCCAGCCGGGCTGACCTGTACTGCTGCGGGGACAGGCGCGGGCTGTTGCTGCCGTTGCTGTTGACCTGCTCCACGGTGCTGCTGACGTCGTCGTGGCCCACGTGCAGCATGCCGCTGGCGGAGCTGGTGTTGATCATGGTGGGGCTGTTCAGCAGCGGGAAGCTGCTCTCCGCCAGCGCAGCCTGCAATAGAAAGCAGCAGCGGCTCAAAGCATGGAGCATGCGAGACTGTGATGGATAAGAGGATTGCGGAACAGCAGAGGGTGTCCCAGCATCCCTGCCAAGGATGGGTCTGGGTCCTTACCTGGTAACTTGCATTAAGTGCTCCGTAACCGAGTCCTGAAATCATGTTTTTGACTAAAGTTGGACTCCTGCAGAAAGAGAGAAAGCAGAACAATGCATGGCTGAGCGCTCCCAGCCCAGGGATGGGGGGTTTGGCAGCGGAGGTGGGTGCAAGAGCAGCTTCCAGGCTCCAGTGCACGGGGCAGGAGGACCCACCCTGTCATCTTTGGTGGCCTTCGCTTTTGGTACTCGTGCTCATCGACGGTCCAGACGGCTCCCTTGACGTTCTCCACACGCACGAAGCACTTGTGCAGGCTCAGGTTGTGGCGGACGGCGTTCTGCGGGCAAAGCAAGCAGGAATGCTCAGTGACATGGACCCCTTTTCTCTTCCTCCCCACCCTTCTCCTCACCTCGCCCTTGCAGGTTCTCACGGCGCTGGGCTGTCTTGGCCACGCTTGGCTTGTCTACAGCCCAAATGCTCTCCAAAGCCACCTGGGGATGCTGCAAACGCTCACCCCAGCAGCACCAGGCGGGCTTTAGGAGCTGAGCTCCCAAGCTGCACGTGGGGCATTTGTGGACCTCGACCACATCATAGAATGATTTAGGTCAGAAGAGACCTCAGAGCCCATCCAGTTCCAACCTCTACCATGGGCAGGGACACCTCCCACTGGATCAGGGGCTCCAAGTCCCATCCAACCTGGCCTGGAACCCCTCCAGGGATGGGCCAAGATTCTGAGGACGATGGGGACAGCATGGGACAAGGGACAAATCACACCAACAAGGACCTGGGAGCAGAGCCACCCTCTTCACTGCAGCTGACTTGGTGATGCTCAGCAAAGCCAGCTAATCTTTTCCTTTCTTTTTCTTCCCCTCCACCCTCCCTTTTTGGTCCTTTCCCTCCCTTTCTTCTTTACATCGACCATCTTTACATTTCTAAATGTAAAATAAAGAGACACACACGTAGGCAGACAGCACAGCCCCGAGAGATACCAGCTCCCTTTTCCCCTTCCAACTCCCTGCCATTTGCTACTGCCCCTATTTCATTACCAATTTTAATTTGCCTCTAATTAAATCCTGTGTATTTTTCCGACTCACTTGCTAATCCATGAGGGAGGCAGGAGGCTGGAGTGGAATCTCTCCGAGCTATAATTACAAAGGGCCTAATCACGCCGGGGCTCTGCCTTTGAATAAATTTCCTTGCATTAAGGTTCTCAGATTCTCTGCCTTGCAAATGAGAATGACCCCAATTTCAGGAAGTTGGCCTCGGAGGGTTTTTTTTTTATATATATTTTTTTTTATTTCGAGTCCTGATTCGTGATGAGAGACTAATTCGTTACGCTAAAACATTAACAGCAATTTAAAAGGTCGAACGGGGGCTCTATAAACAAAGGAGCCGGCCAACACAACAAGGCAAAAGGAGACACAAGGACTGAACCCCGCTACGCTGGGAAGTGTTAGGAGTTCCCAGAAACTCATCAAATTGTACCACTGCCCCTTTTTCTTTTTAATTTAAGGGCAAAAGCAAACAAAGATGGGCTCCTTCCCTTGTCCTCCATCCATCCACCCATCCATCCATCCATCCATCCATCCATCGGCTGCTGCCCTGCACCCGTTGCCCACCAGCCAACGCCAGCATCTCCAGCTGTGCCGTCGTGCCTGGTGCTGCCGCAACGGCGCCGGCCAGAGCCAGGTGGAGCAGTGGCAGGCAGCAGGCTCCTGCTCCTCTCGCTCTTTGCTAGAGCCAGCCCGAAGAGGAAACTTTGCAAGCAGCTCCCCTTGCTCCCAGGAGCTGGTTCCTGGCGAAGGAGATTCAGGCACAGTTGGTGCCGTTTGGTGGGAGTTTTAGGGGGGGGGAAAAGGAATCTCTGGTGTCACCACCACTCCCACCTGGAGGTATATGCTCCATTCGGAACACACCTTACCCCTGGAGCCTAGACATCACTTGTCCTCAGCCCCTGTGCTGGCATCTGCCACCCAGAGCAGTGGTGCTGGCCCATCCCTGGAGGGGTTCCAGGCCAGGTTGGATGGGGCTTGGAGCAACTGATCCAGTGGGAGGTGTCCCTGCCCATGGCAGGGGTGGGACTGGATGGGGTCTGAGGTCCCATCCAACCCAAACCATTCCATGATTCTGTCTCCACAGGGAAGGGCCGCTCTCAGCACCGCACACACGGGCATCCGGAGGAGCTGGAAAGCCAAGGTGCACCCCAGACACTGCAGGATGAGCCCCAGTCCTTGCTCTGTCCTTGCACAGTCCCTGCAAACACCCCACTCCCTGCCTGCGCCCGGGGGTCTGAAGTCCGTGCAGGGCTGGGTCCTGCTGCTGCCCTTGAACCCCTGCGCTCTGGTGAGCAAACACAGGACTTCCTCCACTCGCCAGAGCCGGATCCTGCCCGGCACTCTCCTTCCTGTGCGCACAGGGGACTCCTGGTCCAAACAAAGCCCTGATTAAAGGCAAGAATCATAGAATCACTAGATTGGAAAAGACCTCTTAGATCATTGAGTCCAACCATTGCTATCTGCCACTAAACCATGTCCCTGAGCATCTCATCCACACATCTTGCAAATCCCCCCAGGGATGGGGACTCCACCGCCTCCCTCGGAGCCTCTGCCAGTGCCCAATGACCCTTTCTGTGAAAAATTTTATCCCAACATCCAGTCTGAAAAAGAAGCGTGGCAAAGCTCAAACCCTTCGTGCAGGTGGGGACGCAGCCCCAGCAGTGCCCACGTCCCCACCCCATGACACCCCCCCCTGCTTGCAGAAACCAGCGGATGCCGTGTTTGCAAAGGCAAAAGTGGAGGTGGAATAAATCCTGGCATCGGGCAGGATGAGATTCAGCATCACCGGAGCCTGGGATGTTGGGTGCTGAGCGGGTTGCTGGAACCAGGACATAGAAGAGGTACTATGGGAGATCCCCGACATGTGAATCACAGAATCATGGAGTGGTTTGGGTTGGAAGGGATCTTAAAGCCAACTCCTGCTATGGACAGGGACACTTCCCACTGGATCAGGTTGTTCAAATCCTCCTTACTGGTGCTGGGCTGGACCCCTGCCTCATCCTAACGTGGCTTTTGTAGTTTGAGAGAGTATTTGTTCAGTGCCAGCCTTGCCTGCTGTGTTTGCTTCTCATCTTTGTCTTTTCTAATGATGTTTGCTTTACGCCCCCAGTCCTGCCCCCCGTGCTGGGGGTCTCCCTGAGGACCCCCGCATCGTGCCGTGGCTCTGTCCCGCTATGGGGATGGGGTTTTCACCTTGGCCTTGGTACCCCTGTCCCATCCCAGAGGGAAACTACAGCAGGAGACGAGGGAGAAGCTGCAGCAGAAATGGTTTTCGGAAGAGCAGAAACACCTTATTTTTTCCCGTGTCCCCCCTCGTTCAAAACAAGCTTGGCCTTGAACACTGAAAGCTGTGAAGGGAATCATTCGCCGACACAAGCTCTTTTTAGTTCCCTGCCAACCCCTTTGGTAGGAGAACAGGAAAAAATAAAGAGCAGCAAAAAGGTAACCAAGAAGGGCTGAGAGATGCCCCTATGAAAATATCAGCTCTGCTCTTAGGTAACACGGGATGGGGGGAAGCTGCAAAGAGAATAAAACCAAAACATTTATTCCTTTCAGCTAGTAAAAGGGAAGGAAAAAGGCATTTTCATCTGCCATTATCTCATTCCATGGATGGGGAAACTGAGGCACGGAGCCGGGAAAGGGCTGGCCTGGATGGACCCTGCTCTGTCCCGTGGTGAGAAGTAATCCTGGGAGCAGCTCTCCATCGCTTCCCACCCTCTCCCCAAAGCCAGGGGTGCCCCCATCGGGTTGGCCAGGGCAGCAGCGGTGACGACCACTGCTGCTCCCAGTGCTGCTCCAGTGACACCATCCTGGGAGCAGCGATGGCTGCACCGGGCTGTCCCCCGGGGATGCTCTCTATCCCTTCCCACCCTCTCCCCAAAGCAGGGGGTGTCCCCATGGGGCTGGTGGTGGCAGCAATGCTCCCAGCGCTGCTCCCAAGGATGCTCCCAGCACTGCTGCAGTGCTGCGCGTGTGCCGTGAGGGGGACTCCAGACTGACACAAGGCCATGGCCAGCACCAAAAATGGCCCAGGCAACAATCACCACTCCTGCCCGGCTCCTTCTCCTTGCCAGCCTCACAGGGATGCTTGGGATGGGCCGTGTCGCAGCCAGGGGCCACCCAGAGCACTCAGAAGCCAAAATACCCATTATTCACCCAAAGTTTGCTGCGCAGAAGCAAAGCCCTACCGGTGAGCTCTGATCTGCAGCAACAACACTCCCGAATAACCGGTTCCTCCTTAACCCTTTCCAAATTCCACCATCTCGCTTGCCCTCTGCTTATTCTGATTCTTTTCTTTCTAAAGCGTTGGTCTCCCTTTGTTTCTTGCTGCCCCGAGCAGGAGGAAGCTGAGTCGCAGTAAATTCACGCAGCACGATGCAATAAATAAATCTTCCCTGGTTGGGGCACTAAGTACTCCTTCTAACCACCACCCCTGTCCTCTGAGATGCGTTTTCTCACTTCTCCGTTCCTAAATAACTGAGGGAGAAGCAGCCCCGGCACCCAAAAATCACACCTGTCAGCCCAGGCTAGTGACAAACGGCTCCTTGGTGCCAAAATCTTCCAATCCCTGCCCATCCAGCTCTGTGCAGAGTGGGTGGGGAGCTGGGGAGCACAGGCTTGGGGCTCACAGCGGAGCTACGGGTGCTCCTGCTTGCTGATGGTCCCCTCCAAATCAGCTTCTGCATCCCCGGCCATCGCTGAGACCCACCTATCTCAAAGCCGGCACCTCCCGCTCGCAGCGTACCACCTGCCCCCAGGTTATCATTAACCTTCTTTGCTATTCCCAGTGTCTCCCTCTCATCCCTGCCCTTCTCCTGGTGCTGTGATGGGTAGATCTGTTCCAGTCCCAGCTCCGCAAAAAGCCCCCACAGCACAGCCCTTTGCCCTATCCTACTGCACAATGCATCCCCAGCCACCAGGGATGCATTTTGGGAGAAAAATGTGGGGTTTATCCACAAAATCATTTCCTGCATCGTTTCAGAGCTGTGCAATGAACTGGTCCTTTACTACATGTGCCCATATAAAGCTGGAGCACATCACACTGCAGGCAGCCCCAAATGGGATGGGGCAAGCCCCATGGTGCTGAGCGGGATTGCTCTCACCTTCCAGGTGGCCGTGTTCCTCCGGAAGTAGGCAAACATCCGTGTGAACCAGTTATAGATTTCATTCAACGTTAGCTGCCTGTCGGGGGTCTCCAGGATGGCCTGGGAAACCAGAGAAGGGACAAGAGCATCACTCGCAATGCCCCGGTGGGGTTCGATGCCCATCCTATGGCAAAGCAGGAGGGGCAGAAATGGGGGTTCAGGGGCTCCCCCAGGAATAGGAAAGCAGGGAAGAGCGTGGCTTCGCCCAAGGTGCTCCACAAGCAGGTCTTGGGGTGCAAAACTGAACCCCATGGTGTGGGAACCACTCACCTGCCGGATGAGCGAGGCATACGTGAAGGGCGGCCGGACGTCCGCGTTTTTGTAAAACTCGTGATTCTGTGCAAGTTCTGGAGGGGGGACAAGAAACAGGGGGTGCAGGGAGTGAAGGGACCCGCTTTGGGACCCCAGGTTCTCAGGATGGAGGGCGCTGAGCCCATTCCTAGAACTCACCTGAAGATATCGGGGTGCAGAACTTCTCCGAGTTTCTCCTGCGGATGGGCCCCACATTGTGTAAAGTGGAAGAGCTGATGACGGAGGGGCCCTGCCGCAGCGGGGTGATGGGCGCCGTGGCGGAGGTGGGGGGATGAGGTAAGCCGTCGGGGAACGTGTCGGAAGTGCTCTTGGAGAGGGTGGCACTGGAGACCAGGTTCAGCTGCACGGACAGGCGGTTGGGCATCAGCGCAGGGAAAAGGCAGGGGCTGGGAGAGCCCCAGGCACACCGGGCAGCGCGGCGGAGCCGAGCCGGCACGTGCCGCAAAGCAGGCAGCGAAGGACTTGTAGGGGGGGACTTGGTGGGCTTAGCAGGGATGGGGGGCAACCACAAGATGGGATGCATTCATGGGATGGGATGCAACAGCAGGAGAGGATGCAGCTGCAGGATGGGATGCAGCCATGGGATGAGGATGCAACCACAGGAGAGGATGCACCCACAGGATGGGATGCAACCAAGGAAAATGGCCTCAAGCTGTGCCAGGGGAGGTTCAGATTGGACGTGAAGAAAAATTTCTTCACCGAAAGGGTTCTCAAGCACTGGCAGTAGTGGTTGAGTCCTCATCCCTCAAAGTGTTTAAAAGTTGGGCAAATGAAGTGCCTAAGGATATGATTTAGTAGCAGACAGGTACGGTTGGGCTTGATGATCTCAAAGGTCTTTTCCAACCGAGCGATTCTATGATAGGGATGCAACCATGAGAGAGGATGCACCCATGCGATAGGGATGCAACCGCAGGGAAGGATGTACCCACAAGACAAGATGCAACCATAGGAGGGGAGGAACCCACAGAACAGGATTGCAGCCATGGGATGTACATATCCCAGCTGGTGGAGCAGCACAACATGCTGACACAGGCTGTGTTTTACCCTGCCTGATGTCCTCCACCAGCACAAGGGACCAGGCGATGTTCACTGGAGTGTGGCAAGGGCATGTCCATCCCACGGAGCCCATCCAGCTGGGCCACGCAGGGCCGTGGTGGCCATGAGCAGGGCAGGGAGGAGATGGCAGCCAGTGGTGAAGGGAAATGGGAGGAGAGGGGCTGACGGCGGGGATGAAGGAGGGCAGGAGATGGATGCACGCTTACAGGTTGGCTGAAAGGCTTTGGCTCTGAAGGTCTCATGTGAAGATGGGCCATCATTGCTTGGAGACGCTCACTCTCCTTTGCCAGCTACAGGAGGCAAGAAGGAGAAAGAGATAAGTCTGGCAGTGCTGGCAGTTTCCCACGGGGGTGCCACAGCCCGGAGAAGCTGCTCACCGCGCCCCGAGACCTGCCTACAGGCAGGCAGCAGCCTCCAGTGTCCCCACAGGAGTCACCTCCTGCCTGACACCGAGTCCTCCCGAGAGCCCCAGCGGAACCGTGGCTCTGCACCCATCACAGCAGCACAGGGGTCGCCACTGCTCTGGTTCCATGTGTGCAGCCAGGTGAAAAACCTCTGATGAAACAGAGCCATTTCACATGTCCTGGCCACCCACCGCAGCCCTTGCTCACCTCCTGGGCTCTCTGGTGCCAGTTGATCCATCCCCTTCACCCTCCTCCAGCCTCTGCTGCCTCCCACACACCAGCGGCTCCCTGTCCACCCATCCCTCTGTTCGTCTGTCCATCCACCCGGACGTGCAACATCGCTTTAATTGCGCATTCCTGCCTGTTTACTCCCTGGAGTGCAAAGAAGGGTGAAATATTCACTGTGGCACCAGGAGAGATTTTGAGCCCGGCGGAGGCGATGGGATCTGACACCCGCTTTCTTCCCGTCACCTTCCCTTTCCACCGCGACCCCTCAAAGCTCAGGGCTCGGCTGTGTCCCCACATGCTGCCAGCTCTCCCACCAGCCGAGCCCTCTCCCTGGACAGGCACCGGAGCTGGGAGTCAGGCAAGGAAGGAGTTAAAGGCAGGAGCCCGAGTGGAGTTTGCTGCAAGTTTGGACCAGCTTGGATGCTTTTGCGCTGTCGTGGTGCTCATTAGAGCTGACAGGTCTCCCCTCGTGATGCAGACGCTCTCCGCCGGCACAGCGGGAGCTCCGCGCTGAAAACTTTATAATTGGTAGCTCCGGTGGCAGGTTCTCCTCTCTGCACACGCAGCTTTCTGCTCACCCTTCAGCTTCCCCCCTCCTCCTTCCTTTCCCTCCCCTCTTTAAGCCCCAGTAATTGCTTTCAACCTCTCGCTTTAGCGAGGGCTGGGGAGCAGGATGCGATCACACAGGCGGCTTTGCAGCCTCCCCACACGGGAAAGTTTTGCTGCGTGACCTCCAACCCCACAGTCCCCATTACTGGAACTCCAGGCAGATGCTTTCAAGACTGCTGCACATCACCACTGCTCTCCGGGTCTGGCAACCCCCACAGCGGTACCCACTGCCACGCACAGCGATGGGCACAAACCTCGGAGAACCCCTTGAGCCCCCAGCTGAGCAGCCGGGCACCCCGGCACCATCATGGGCTCGGGGGAGCGACCCCTGCCCTTTCCCCTCCTCCTCCTTGACTGCTTTCAAGTCTCAAGTTGAAACCTCTCCATTTCCTCCCATTTTTCCCCCCTTCTCTATTAACCAAATTACGCGAGTCAGAGATGCTGGGAAAGGCACTGGTTAAAGAATTGGCTTTCCAAAACCAGCACCGCAAGTTGGACTCATCCACCAAAATCAAAGAATCATAGAATAATAGAATGGTTTGGGTTGAAACCATGGTTTGCTTGGGGACCTCAAAGACCATCCAGTTCCAACCACCCTGCCACAGATAGGGACACTTCCCATTGGATCCGGCTGCTCAAAGCTCCATCCCAACCTGGGCTTGAACACTTCTAGGGATGGGGCAGGCACAAGGACCCTGGTCCAGGGTCTTTCCACTCTCAAAATAACTGGTGTGATGTCCCAAGAGCCCAGCAGCCCCGCACAGCTCATATGGGTCTGTACCCTTCCAGGTCTCTGGCATCTCCTTATACCCGCAGGGACACTTTGGGAAGGAGAGAGAGTTTCTGCCTTCCTCCAGCCCCATCATAATAGTGCAGGGATGCTGGTATCACTGGGAGAACCAGTTTGAGGGTCCCGTAGGTCTTGATCTCCACCAGGATGTGGCTCTCCTGCAGAGAGCGGCCAAGACATGCCCTGTAGAGTTGGAAAGGCGACAGCGTTTTAAACCCACCTCCTTCGAGGCTGGGGCGATACCCACCTGTATTTCCAGCTGCTGTACCACTTGCATCTGGACTCGACACTGGGCCGTGCTTCGGTCATCAAGTGCATGTTCTGTATTGAGGTGTCTGGAAGGAGAACAAGGGCGGTTATGGCCTGGACGTGCCCAAAACGTGGCCCCTCCACCACGGCCACACCTGGGATCAGTCCCAACATGTAAACTGCCTGTGCGGCAGCAATGCTCAGAGACACCCGTGAAGTGCTGCCTGTGTCAGGGATGCTCCAGCTCTGCTGCCCTAAATGTGACAGGTAGAAGGGAAACTGAGGCACAAAGGCAGCCCGAACAAACTGGGCTGTGCCTCCTCCCTGAACCTGGGCTGGAGGGTGGCCGTACAACCACTACAGAATCATAGAACCAGTAAGGTTGGAAAAGCCCTCTAAGCTCATCCAGTCCAACTGTCAGTTTAACCCCACTGTGCCTGCTAAACCATGTCCCCAGGTGCTATGAGCACACAGTTTTTGAACTCCTCCAGGGACTGAGACTCCACCTGATGCTCCTGGCCAGCCTCTGCCAGGGTTTCACCACTCTGTCAGTACAAAAAGTTTTCCTACTATCTGATCTAAACCTCCCCTGGCGCAACTTGAGGTCATTTCCTCTTGTCTATCACTTGTCACCCGGGAGAAGAGCCCAGCACCTACCTCACCACAACTTCCTTTCCAATCTTCCCTTATCCTCTTCTCCAGGTTAAACAGCCCAAGGCCCCTCAGCTGCTCCCAGAACCCCTGGGCTCCAGGTCCTTCCCCAGTTCCATCTCCCTTCTTTGGACACTGGGGCAGCCCTGTGGTGTTTAGGAGGAGCTGCTGGTTGAGGGAAAGTCCTTGAGAAATACTCCTGGCAGGAGTCACCTAGGAAGACCTGAGGAGCAGGTTTCCAGGACAAAGGTGGCATTATGGAGCTGTATTTACACCCTTGAAGGAAACTCCTGGAGGCAGAAGGTGACATTGCCAGAGTGCTCCTCATCCTACCGCTTTCCTGCCTTATATTTATAAAGCACAAGGACCTTTGGTCCTCACTGTCATCCCTTCTTCTCGGGCAGGGGAAGGACTCCTGGCAGAAGCAAGCAGCCGGTGACAGAGACACCACTTGCTGCAAAGCCGGGACACCCAGACTTTGCCTCATGGGGATCCTCAGCCACAGATCCATCAAAGCAGCAGCCTGGGGATGCCCTCAGCCCTGAAGACACCACATAATCTGTCCATGTCCTTGTTGGGGCGGGTGCAAACCCAACGGTTCGTCACCAAAGCAGTGGGACAGGTCAGAGCGGGGATGCTGGGCAGCAGGGCAAACTGTGCTAGGGTCACCCCGGGAACAGCCCAAAAGGTGGCATCTGATGCTGGGAAGCGCACAGATATCCCAAGGCCATGGGCAAATGCTCTCCAAGACCAAGATGGGGCAATATTCTGCTGAGGCATCCTAGAAGAAGGTGCCTCAGGAGTATCTACTGTTGGTCTGGATGTGGAAGATGACAGGAGTATCACCCAGCTGTTTGTGAGAGATTTCCAGCCCCAAGATGCAAAATGAAGTCTGAAGTAGGCTTTTTTAAACCACCGCTCAAAGGCCATGCTGCCCCTTCCACCCCAGTGCTGAGGCTTTCTGAGCTACTCCACGGAGGTGATGCTCGGAGGAGGCTCAAAGCCGGTACGTGGACTCAAAGCGAGGTCCATCTCTTCTGCCTTTTGGAGATGGAAGTTCTCTGTTTGTCCCACACCTCAAGAGGCTCTCATGTTGCCAGAGAGGGGACAGAAACACCTCACTGGTGCTGTTGGGGAGGCTGCCCCGTGGGAAACTTGCTCCTGCAAGCACTAGGTATGCTCAGAGGGGCAGGTGGGATGCAGCGACCCTGGCCGGCACAGTGAGGGTCCTCCGCAACTGCAACCAAGCCCTGGGCATCCCCTTCCAACCTCAGCTCCAGCTTCCAAATCAGAGCTTGGTCATCTGTCCAGAGCCATGTAAACACAGCCAGAGAGGTGGGAGGAGATGTTTTATCTAGGTTCGCCTTGTGAGTCAGAGGCAGAGGAAGGAAAATGCAGCAGTCTGACCCATTCGCTCACTCAGTGGCCACCAGGCAACACTCCCTGACCTTCCCCAGGCTGCCTTCATGCCTCCTCATCCTCCCTGGAAACAAGGAGGCCAGTGCAGTCTGGGAGATGCTCTGACCAGAGCTGGACCTGACTGTGTGCCAGAGGACAGAATCAGTTTGTACTGATCATCAAACCTCACTGATAGAGAGCGAAGCCTGCGCTGGTGCGTCTCGGCCGCTGCGCCAAGCAGACAGCCGGGGAGGTGGGGGGGAAGGAGCAAGCAAGCCCGTCAGTTCCTTCTGATGTCTTTGCTAAAAATCCCAGCTACAAAGAGATCTAATTGCAAATGAACTAATTAAGTAAACCTCTGACGAAGCGTGAAAACAATTTGTTTGACCCTGACGCTAGCAGAGGGCTCTTCGACAGCGGAGTTAATCAGTCAGTGCTGGAGCCCACAAGCAGTGTCAGCGGGCTGCCGCGCTGCCATCTGCTTCCTCCCCTCCTCTCACCCCCCAGGAGCAGAGCTGCACGCTCCCCTTGCCTCCTGCCCGCTGCACAGGGTCTTCTTCTCCTATCCCTGTGTGTTTTCCCCTTTTGCACGGAGCCTCGGGCACAGATTTTGAGGTGTCTCAACTTATTTCCAGGGTCTCCCTCATTGCCAAGCCCATGCTGTCCCGGCATGAGAGTGTGAGGCTCTCCTCTCCTCCAGGGAAACCTCCCCAAAAACCAGGAGCACTTACTTGACAAACTGTCCCAAGTCCTCACAGAGGGTTTCGCAGCCGGGCCACTTGCACTCTCCGTGGCCGTAGAGCGGGTGGGAGCTGGGGGTCTCTTCATGGGAAGAGCTGCAGAGGATGGAAAGGATCTGTCAGATGGGGCAGCTGTGATGCTCCAGTGTTCCCATGCATAGGACCAGTCCTTGGGGACCCAAAGGGATACCTTCCTGCCCTCCACACGTACATGGGCGCAGTGAAACAGCAACCAGACTTGTTTATGGGGTGCGCAGAAGCCCCTCAACCCCCTGAGCCCACTGCCAGCCCTGTGGGTGGTGGATCCCAGCCCCATGGGTGATGGATCCAGTCCCGTGGGTGATGGATCCCAGCCCCTTCTACCTCTCTAGAGGTAAAAGCACAAAGTGCCAGAGCCCAACCCGGCTCTACCTGTCCCTTCTTGGCGTGTGCATGGTGCTCTGTCCGTTGGGCAGAGGGTGATGGGAAATGGGAGGCGAGACCTTGGCGGCAGAAAACGAGGTAGAGTTGGAGGTGTTGGTGGTGAGGTCAAGACCCTCTTGCTTAATGCTGTCCTCGACAGGCTGGGCGGCCGTGACCTCCTTCCAGAGCTGCTGGAGGTCTGAGGGGCACACAGCTACAATGAGGGGAGAAAGCAACCATCGTTAGCGAGGGGAAAGAGCAGCAGCCCCCGGCACCCGTGCACCACGCTGGCTTGGAATGACCTCCCAAACTCCCTCCCTGCACAGCCGGCACAGCTCCACAAAGCTCAGGCAGATCAGTGGGGGCCATGGACTGGGAAATCATCACCCAAAGCTCTCTGTGCACACAGCCACGAGGGAAGGCTGAACCATCAGGAACCCCAAATAAGCCCTGCAGAGCTGCCCCTGCAGGGGAGGAAACCCTTGGCAAGAGGAAACCACGGGCCCAATCCTGCACACAAGCCAGTGCAAACTCTCCCAACACTACAGGAAAGCTGGGGAGGCGTTCTTCATCAGGGAGTGCAGGGATAGGATGAGGAGGAATGGTTTGAAGGTGTTCAAGGCCAGGTTGGATGGGGCTTGGAGCAACCTGACCCAGTGGGAGGTGTCCCTGCCCATGGCAGGGGGTTGAAACTAGATGGGCTTTAAGGTCCCTTCCAACCCAACCCATTCCATGATTCTATGATTCATTCTAAGCTGCTCCTCCCGTTAATGCAATCAGGCCCCAAACTTTAGATGGATGCACTAGGAAAAGCAACACTCCCAGCCCTCTCCCCAGCCCGTTTATAGGCCTCTCTTGCTGCAGCGAGAAGCTGCAGCTGTGGGGACCCCTCCAAAGTGCCCCCCCAGCCTCAGCAGGGGTCCTTACCTTGGGGCAGGGTCTGGAGGGGCACGGTGCCCTGTCCCGGCGGGAGGCTCACCAGCCCCTGGCGCTGCAGGTTTAACAGGTGCTGCTGCTGGAGCTGCTGCATCTGCAGGAGCTGCTGCTGGAAGGCCAGCTGCTTGTTCCCTAACGGCTGCCGTGAGACAAAAGGCAGAAATCAAAGCCCGTTATTTCCAGCTTTGCAGCAGCAGCAGCCTCGCAGGGGAGGCAGACGGCAGCCAGGGATGCCCGCGGCGGTGGTACCACGGCCGTGCGTGCTTCTGTCCTGCTGCCAGGCTGCTCTGCCCGCTCAGCTTGTGGCTGAGTGGATGGAGGCTTTGATCTATCGGAAGAGGAGGGGAAGAAAAGGAAAGGGATAAAAATAAAGCACTGAAAAGAGAGGGGGTGAGCAGAGCTGGGGGCTTGCTCAGAGCAGAGACCCAACTCTGCCTGCAAAGGGGGGCAAACCCGCAAAGCTGAGCTGTGGGGTCCCATGTGGGAAGGCTCAGGTGCAGGGCGAGGTCCCACGGGCACCGAACATCACTGAAAGAAAGGGGACACCCAGAAGGCAACCTGGATGCACAGAATACTCCTTTAAGTAGGGAAACGGTCTCTATTTGCCAAAAATGACCAATCCAAGCCCCTTCTTGGAGAGGGCAGAAAACAACTCTCTGCCGGGGAGAGGCGCTCAGCATCCTCCCAGGTAGGGCGACTCTCCCACTGGTTCCCAGGAGCAGGGCCATGCTCTGACCAACATAGCCAGCCCTAAACTAGTTAGGCAGGACAGGTCCCTGGGGAGGCACCAAGAAATCCATGAGAATTAACTGAAGGGGAGAGAATTCAATTAGGGATGGGGACAGGCAGCTGCTAATCCGAGCCAGCCACGAGAGGGGAGCTGCCCCGGGCCTGCCCGGCCTCATTAGCGGGGCAGGCGTCTCCGTAACCCCTTGAACCCCTCTGTGTTTGCGCAAATGTTGTTTGTAGGTTGTGAGGAGCCAGGCTGGCAGGCAGCGTGAGCCGGCTGTGCCGCGGCAACCAGCCCCTCCATGGCAGCTCTGTTATCATGAGAGAGAAATCTTGCTCAGGAAGTTCTGGATCAGGGAGAGCAGGGTTAGGATGAGGGGGGGACAGTTTTCAGCTGAAAAAGGGGAGATTGAGATGAGATCTTAAGAAGAAATGTTTTTCTGGGAAGGTGGGGAGGCCCTGGAACAGGTTGCCCAGAGCAGTTGTGGCTGCCCCATCCCTGGAGGGGTTCAAGGCCAGGTTGGATGGGACTTGGAGTCCCTGATCCAGTGGGAGGTGTCCCTGCCCATGGCAGGGGGTGGAACTGGATGGGCTTTGAGGTCCCTTCCAACCCAAACCATTCCATGATTCAATGATTCTTTAAGTGCCCCTCTCAGCAAAGCAAGCCTCTGCCTTGGCAGAAGACATCAGGGAAGTCCATGCTATGGGGCTTCCCCTTCATCTCACTGCCCTCTGCAGCCCCATTACTTTGCCCAAAAGGAAGTATTTTCATGTCTATGTTCTTACTGATGAGCACAAGAACTTTACAACAATAAATGCCCTTTTTTAATCTTCTGGCTGGGTCTGAGCACTGTGGGGTTTCAGCCCCCCAGTGCACAGGGGATCCCAGGGACCTGGCACAGCCCCACCTCACTCTCTCGATGATCCCCAAGGCTGCATCTCACGCTCTGCTCAACAGGGAACAGCAGACAGACTCTCTGTGGCAAACCCCATTCGTGGCTTATTTGTGAATCAGCAGGTGTTGCTGCCCCTAAGCAGCACCCTGGGCCCCATGGGATGCAGGTTATCCCCTGCGGATGCTCGGCTCTTTGAGAAACGGGAGGCAGAGATGGGCTCCAGGCATTGCCCTGCAAAATCCCTATAGTCTGCAACACAAGGCACGACTGCAAGTCCTGTCCAGGGCACAGAGAGAGTTTATATCTAGTTTGTCAGCCTCAAGAAGGATGTGGGGGTTCCTCGCTGTCCTGTCCATCTCTTGGTCACATCAGAATTGCGCCTGAGAGTCAGGACTGGATCCTTTCTGGCTTTGCCCCAGTTCCGCAACTCTGATACTTCATAGGCATAAATCAAAGCAATTTCTGCTTAGCGAAGAGAATCTCAGTGCTCACCCTCACTACCAAGCAAGGCACTGACCCAGGAGGGCTTCAGGGACACGGGATCGAAGCAGTCAGTGGCCTGGTAGGACCGTGACGGAGGGAAAAAGGGGAGAGCAGAGTGTGTGCCCTAAGGCCTTAACAGAAGCAGCATTGTCCCTCACGGTGTCCCTGTCTCCATCAAGGCGAAGCTCTGCCACCACGTGAGATGGACACGCATGTTCTTGCCTTCATGCCTTGGTTAGAAACTGGAATCAGGATGGGCTGGGCTTCTCCTCCTCTTCCCGGCTCCACCGCCGCCCTCCCCGTGGGCGCCAGGGCAAGCTCAGGCTTCGTACAAGCACAGTCCCTTTCACAGCCCTTCCAGGCTGCGGAGTGGGAGGAAACGGGGAGCAGATAAACTCCAGAGGATCCCCAGAGCTCATCGTCTGCACCTCGTACCCAGCTGGGCTTTCCTGACCAAGTCTCACCAGGCTGCAGCCAGCAGAACCCTCGGGGAACCGACCCACGTGTGATTCTGGCAGAGACAACGCTGCCCACGCCGAACCTCCACCTTCATGAGCTTCAAATCCATGCGTGCATCCTTCCGGCTTCTCCGGACCATGAACACAGGGAGCAGCCCCAAGAATACGACCCCTGGCTCCCAGCAGGTGCACAAACGCCTGGACTAAGCCAAACCAAAGGCCACTTCTCTTTGGGGATGCCAGTTTGCCAGTCCCTAGGGAGCAAGCACTACACAGCAGAGCCAACAAACTGCATGGGCTCAAAGACACCGAAAGCAATGGGTAAAGAGGTGCATCCACATGTGAACCTCCCGAAAGGTACCCATCAGCCCAGGGGCTACAAGTCAAGACCTTGCTTTGGAGAAAGCAGGGCAGAAAAAGCCTGAATTTCAGCCTCAGCCTCACTGAAAATCTCTCTCCCTGGCTATCGCCTCAAGAGTTTTGCTCAGCTCCTCTCTCTTCCACAAACCCCAGCGCGGTGAACACCAGCTGAGTCCCTCCCTGATGCCGGCTGGAGGAGCTGGCCCCACGTTTGGGCCAGATCCTGCACTTGGCCCCCATGACCCTTCCAGTCCCGCCTGCCGTCCCAGCATGGGGACTCGGGGTCCAGAGCTTCCCCGGCGCTCGGCGTACATTAGACGCAGATGACTGGGTGCAGCTACTGGGGTAAGAGCCGCCGTCACTTTGATTTATGAGCACATCAGGAGGAGTTTCGGCGTGACACGCAGGACTGACAGAAGCAGTTCATTAAGCTGACACTGAGGTTAGGCAGCAGGCAGCTCCCTGTGCCACCCCCTCCCCTGCCCTGCCAGACTCCGGAGAGGGACAACTCCCTCTGTGCAAGCTTTAGGGGCAGACAGAGACCCACTGGCCTCGTCCCCTGGGGATATTGGGGTCTCTGCACCTGGCCACCGCTTGCAGCAGCTGGGCTTGGAGAGGCAAAGAGACAGAGCGGGACAGCAAACACCGGCTTCACGGCCTCTTGCCAGGAGGGTGAGGGGCTGCCTGGATCCGTCCCAGCCCTGCGCTGCAGCTCCTCACTCCCCCGGTACCCAGGATGCTGCTGGGGGTTTGCCCTTACACCCTAATGCAGGAAAACACTCCGGGATGGGTTGGGATGTGCTGCAGCTCAGCCCCATCCTGGCGGGATGCATGGATCAGCTGCCTTGCTCGTCCCCTTCCTTGAGCCCCCCTGGCGCCGCACAACTCCTCGCACACCGTGGATACAAAGCACCCCCTGCATCCTCTGGGACAGGATGCTGCCGACACGTTTCCATCCTCCCCTCTCACTCTTTTCCTGCTCTCCCCTTCCCCGTGCCTGCTGGGGGACCTCCAGCCGTGCTGCTCCTCCTGGGGAGATCTAAGCCGCTGCTCCAGGAGAGGCTGCTACCTGCTCCCGGCGCAGCACAAAGCCGTTCCCACCTGCTGATCCCCTCTGTGCTTGCAGACGAGTTGCTGACTTACAATTACACCGAGGCGAGTCCTTGAAATCAAGCAGAGGGGAAGCAGAAGGCGCTCGGTTTACAAACCTTGCAGCGGGGCCGTAATTAAATACTGCCGTGGATTTCCATGAAGGAGCCGACACCAGCCAAGAGCGGCTCTGCGGTGGCATCCCAGACGTGCCAGCTATTCCCCACGCCGACAGGAGAAGCGACTGTATCGCTATTCCCGGCAGGCACACGCTGCTGCCGAATGCAGCCTTTATTAATAGCAGCTGCCCAAATTCATGGGGTGAAGCCAACCCCACAAGGCACAGCTGGGGGCTCTGGGGAGGGGAAACACCACGACATCCACTTCTGGGGTTCCCCTTGCTGTTTTTCCCAGCCCTGGGGTGGTTATGCTGCCAGGACCTGGACATGCACCCCGTTAGTAGCACTCAATGCCCTTTTCCCTCCTCACCAGACTTTCTTAGCGGATAGATTTCTGGTCTCCTCTGTACCATTTAATAGAAAGTTAACACGCGCTTTTTAAACCAGGAGCCTGCTAAGCAAGCCCTTTGTTAAAGCTTAATTATATCCTCGTTCGTTGCTGCAATACAACATCGCCACAGCCAAGAGGAAAGTCCTTGAGGAAGCTTAGATTTATGCCTCCCTCGTTCCCAGAGCACGAGCAGCTACTCCAGCTCCTGGAGATGGCTCTGATAAAGCCTGACCCCGCACACGCTGTGTAAACACGCCAACATCCCGCAATGAAAGCCCCGGGCAAAGTCTATTGAAGGCTCGAGTGGGTGCCGGCCTGATCCTGAGCTGTCCCGTCCCCCCAGCACTGGTGTGTACTTTGCCATCGAGCCCCCGCTGCAGCCACCCCGGTGCAGAGTCTGGGCTTAAACGCTTTCTTCCTCAAAAGAAAGCTGAGTTTTTAAGTGCTCATGAGTGTAAATCAGGGTGTTGGAATTTGGTGGGGTGATTGCAATGAACAGCCTCAGCACCCCATCCCCTTGCTTGTTACTGGTGCTCGACAGGGACCGAGCAGCTCAGCTCCATATCCCTCTGTGTTGGGAACCCAAGGAATGACACCTGATAGAGAGGGCAGCGATGTCAGACACACAGCAGCACGTACAATGCAAAATACCTACGCTGTGTGCACTGATCTGGGAAGAGAGGGGAGCAAAAATATATAAGGAATAAGGAAGAGAGTGATGCTGTCTGCCTGCTGCTGGTCGGGTGGACCCCCAGCCTCCGTGCAACCAGCACACCCCGAAAACCGAGCACTGTTGATACAGTCACAATGCCTTGGAGTGCATGACTATGGGAAAGGACAGCAAAACCTGTTGAGTGAAGGGAGTTATTCAAGACTGATGCAATCACATCGCTATAAAGGCTTCTCCATAAAGCAACCATCTCCCTAGCATGACCTGGTCATGGGGGGCTGATCATCCCCCGCTGGGCTGTCTCCCTTTGGAAAAGCCCTTTGCTGGCATCGCTGTTATTTCACGCAGTGCTTGGGTTTTACAGAACTGCCTTTCCTGGCAGGAAAAGCCCTGGTTTTTGTTTCTACCTGACCAGCCCTGCCTACTTCCCAGGGTGCTGCCGTGCCAGCTCGATCAGAACTGGGCTGCCCAACCAGGGCCGTGCCAGGAGCCTGCAGGGCAAGTGTTGGGCAAGGGCTGAGCTGAGTCTCCTCTGCTGCTCCGGTGAGGAGGATTTGGGGAGCCCTCGCTCTGTGCCAGGGAACAGGGACCTCTCCCTCCCGTCAGGGATGGTCTGGTGGCTCTGCTGGAGCTGCCAGCCCACACCCGCTGACTCCACCGCTCCCCACACCCATCCCCAGAGTTTCTAGATGTGCCGACAAGAACGCAGTGCTGAGAACGGTGCAGCTCAGTGCACGTGCCAGATCACAGATAGCAAGGAGGAACTCCCAGCGTTCGGACGGGCTGCCCTGGCACCCTCCAGGAGCAGGATGCCCCCATGCCCTATCCCTGCTGGCTCCCTGCTGCCTGCCCTGGGTGCTGGGATTCTCACACATCTTGTTTTGTGCTGCTCCCCCTTTTATTTCCTGCCAAATCCAATGGCCCAGAACCCATCAGCGTGAGCTCACCTCTTTGGGTTGCTGCTTTCCGGCTTGCTGCTGCGTCAATAGCTGCAGGTGAAGCTGCTCCTGTTGCTTCTTGTAGTATTCCTGCAACTGGGAGGGAGAGAGGGACGGGAGGCAAAAGAGCAGCCTAGATTAACAGCAGAAACACCCTGTTTGCATCTCTCTACTTGCACTGCTCTGTGCCCAGCACCAGGCTTTGCCACAGCCTCACCAGCTCCTGGCACCGTGCCGTCAGGGCAGGATAAAAAGCGCCTGTTGGAGGAGTCACAGCTGTAGAAGAAACCTTGGGCACGTGCTCCTAACAGCACTGCATCCTCACAGCCAAATAAAATCCCCAACCACCGCTGAAGCCAAACGTGCTGGTTTTTTAATGCCAACTGGTTGCCCTGGCTTTCCAGGAGCCTTCGCCTTGCTTGCCCCCAGCGAGCAGAGTTAAAAATCCTGTTTCAGAAATTCCTGTGCATCCTGGGGATTTCGCAGCTGGGCAGGGGATGTTGTTCGACAGGGGGTTGCAAAACATGGGGAGGGGGGCAACCCTTTGCAAGAAGGGGGGGCTCAGGGGCTCTGGCATGTAATGCAGCATTTCAACAGTAGAAAACCAAACATTAAGGCTGGAAAAGACCTCTGAGAGCATCCAGTCAGCCCAGCACCACCGTGCCGACTAAAACATGTCCCCAAGTGCCATGGCTAAACATTTTATGAACACCTCCATGAAAAGAGCCTCCCATTTTCGACACAGTGGGACCCCAAAACCCCCCAGCAAGTGTTGTGAGAGCCAGGGGATTCCCAGATGCGAAGGGACAGGGAACAAGCATGGCCTCATCCCTGGAGGGGTTCAAGGCCAGGTTGGATGGGGCTTTGAGCGCCCTGATCCAGTGGGAGGTGTCCCTGCCCATGGCAGGGATTGGAACTGGATGGGCTTTGAGGCCCCTTCCAACCCACCCCATTCCATGATTCGATAAAAAAAGAGGATTTTGCTGGGCCAGTAAAAGAGATAAAAACACCGTAGTGATGAGCCACTACAGAGAGTCCCAGCCTGCAGGAGGCCCCAGCCCCTAAATAAACTGTTAGTGATGGATTTGCTGCGGGGAGGGGGGAATGAAGGCACGGGGAGGTCAGTGAGACCCCAGCAGCCCCCACGTCCCCCCACGTAGGGGCGATGGCGGTGGTTCAGGAATGCCCCTTTGGATGCCGGGAAGCCTTTATCAGCTCGGGGCTGACAGCGCTGACAGCAGCAACTTTGCTTTTTCTGTCGGGGAACAGGTTTGGAAGGGCTGGGTGTTTACCCGAAAGCCAAAGTCAGGTCTCTGCAACACGGCCGAGAGCGGCTGCGGGAACATTGGGTCAGGGGTGAGAGGTGTGATGTTTGGTTTTCTTCTGGTGGAGAATGCGAGCTATTCCGGCCTGGGTTGTTTAATTTGCAGTCAAACGTGTTTCTTTATCCGGCTCCAAAGAGGCTCAGGAGAAGGACCCACCCAGGGTAGTGTTTACCCTTTGTTCTTTCCCTGGGGCCAACCTTGAATCCTTATCAGCCTGTTTGGAGTAAACAGGTACTGGAGGCAGGAGGAAGGGTGGGGAGGATGCTTGTGGGATTTCTCCTTCTCTCCCTCCTGCTGGCCGGGAGGTGTTTACCCAAGCAGACCTGTTTTGTTTCGGAGTTGAGGTTTGTTTTTTTTCCTTCTCCTCCTTTTTCTTCCCTCCCCGTTCATTTTACACTTGACAGAGCGTTCCGGAAAAAGCCGTGCGAGGCCGTGAGAAACAAATCCACGCTCTCAGGTCTGGAGTTGGACCGAGGCACCTGCCCTAAAACCCAGGCAGTGACCACGGGGGCTCTGCTTGGGGTCTGTCGAGCCAAGAGCATCCACTCTAAGCCCAGCTCTTCCCAAGGGCTGGGCAGCCCCAAGCCAGCCCTTCTGCAGGAGATTTCTGGGCTTAGAGACCCTCACTCAGGGCAGCAGCATATGGTTTAGTTAGCACTTGTAGTTTTTTTCATCCCTTGGTGCCGGACATGCTGGGAATCCCCATGGAAATACGAGAGAAACACAGGAGCCAAAGGAGGAAAGGACCCATCTTGCGTGCTCCCAACAAGCTCCAGCATTTACAGATATCAGTGAGGAATGGCTCAGCCAGATCCAACCAGACCAGGACCGGTGGTGTTACCTGTTGCAGCATTATCGCCTGCTGCTGCTGCAGGAGGGCCTGGAGCTGGGGTGGCGAGAGGATCTGCTGCATTTGCTGCGGTGTGATCATCTGCGGGGACATCATGGCCACGGACACAGGGACCTGCGGAGAAGAAGGACATGTCACCACTTGGCCACCAGTCTATCCTGGTACAGGGATGCGGTGATGGCACGGATACGCCCCATGGTGCAACTGGCATGGGGGTGAAGCTTCCTAAACCATGAGCTCTCCCCACCCTGAGGGCAGGATGTGCTCTGCAAGGGACTTAGGCAGCTCCAAACCACAGCTCCCTCTCCTCCTGTGAGCCCAGGAAAGGTACCTGTCACTGCTCCTTCCCTCAGAGTCCTGGAGGATGCAGGGAGGAGGGAAACACCACGGGAAGCAGGGAAGATACCAATCACCCAAATAACTTTGCAAAGCAGAGCACAGAGAAAGAGGTTACCAGGTTTTCCACAGACACATCAAAGCTTTACCTCCAGTTGACACCAGTAACTCATGTAATTACCATGCCAAGTGGAGGGGGAGCTAGGAGAACTTGCCAACCCCTGCCTTTGGTTATCATAACACGGGTCCACACCCCCACGGCAAAGCACAGCAGAAGGTGTCAGTGATGGATCCCAGCCCTGGAAGCCCTGCCCAGGTGGAGCAATGCTGCCCTCCCAACCACAGCCCTCAAGAGCTGCCTTGTCTCAGCCCTTTGCTGATCCCACCAGCCCAGAGTCCTTCCCAAAGCTCTGGGCAAGGTTATGGATCTGCAGTGATTTAAGAGCCTTGCCAAAATGCGCCCTTTTCCTGGGAAAGCAGGTAACTGCTGCTGCTGGGAGCAGGAGAGCTGGTCAGCCACCAGGTTTGAAGCTGAAAGAGGGGAGATTGAGATGAGATCTTAGGAAGGAAGATCTTTCCTGTGAGGGTGGGGTGGCCCTGGCTCAGGTGCCCAGAGCAGTGGTGGCTGCCCCATCCCTGGAGGTGTTCAAGGTTGGATGGGGCTTGGAGTAACCTAATCCAGGGAGAAGTTCCCTTGCCCATGGCAGTCGTTGGAACTGGATGGGCTTGAAGGTTCCTTGCAACCTCAACCATTCCATGATTCTATGAACCCCAGGGGCAACTCTGTGCAGTCCCTCCCGTCCACAGCAGACGTCCGGCCGGGCTGGAGCACACTGACCTTCAAAGGAGATTGCAAAAGCTTATCTGTTTACTCAGGCATTTTGCTGGAGGGAGGGCCGAGTTTCATTTGTCGACGGCGATCCCCCCGCCAAGCTGCCTTCGTGTCAGAGTTATTGATTAATCGCTGCGTGTTCACACCCAAAGGCTGCTGCTCGGGCGCCTCTGACTGCACCGGCTCAGCTGGAGATGAAGAGGTTGGAAGGATGCAGGAGCATCCCCAGCAAAGAGGTACCCGCTGATGCCTAACGAGAGTGAGGAGAACCCTAAACACCTCCCACGGCACAAGCACCACTAAGGAGCGACCGCTTTGGCGGTCAGGTGCTTCCAGACAGCTGTGCAAAGCCCTCGTTGAACATCTGGGAAGGAGAGAAGCTGGCGAGGACGGCAAGACGAGAGAGCAAGCGGGGTGCGCGCCCGCTCGCTGGGAGCTAAGCATCCTGCTAATTTCCCCTTTGCCAATTCATCAGCTGGCAACGTGCTCGGAATGAGAGCCCCTAATTAATTGCTCATCCGCATCCCCCCATCGCAGCGGCTTCCCCGCCCCCATCGCTGCCAGGCGGCCTCTCATACACGTTTGCTGGCATTTTCAAATCGGAGGCATCCTAATTACCGGAGAGTTATAACACCTTCCATTTCTCGCCCAGCGGACTGACACCCTGTCAAGAGCAAAGAGAATTGCCAGAGGTTTTGACAACACTAATTGCCCCTATAATCTAAAAACACAAAGGAGAGGCGATTAGTCGAGAGGGCCCCAGCTCTCGATCCGACACGAGGTTTTCACAATGTTACAAGAAAACAAAAGCAACGCTTTTTAGAGTTTGATGGCTGCTAACAAAAGCAGAATTATATTTTCATACAACCTTTGTCTGCATTAAATGGCTTTTTTTTTTTTTTTTCCTTTGCTTCCGTGTTCCAATGCGGAGCTGACATGGGGGAATGGTGGAGGATTTGCGAGGTGTGAACGGGGCGAACTGGTGCTGGCTCTTGCGAGGGGCATCCGGGCTTCGCCGCTTCCCCAACAGAGGATGAAGGTGCATGAAGCATTTTCCCCAAAGCATGGAAAACATCCCCATCCTAAGGTTTCCAGGCAGGGCAGGAACTTTCTTTAGTAAAAGAAAGGCACTGGTGAGGCATTGCATGGGTTGCCCAGAACAGCGGTGGCTGCCCCATCCCTGGAGGTGCTCAAGGCCAGGTTGGATGGGGCTTGGAGCCCCTGATCCAGTGGGAGGTGTCCCTGCTCATGGCCGGTCCCTTCCAACCCAACCCATTCCATGATTCTAAAAGGGGAAACTCCCATAGACAGCAAGTTTTTCTCCCTCTGCAGATATTCATCGCGAGCGCCGGTGCCGGCTGTCGAGGAGGCAAGTGTTGGCAACTGGCTTGACCCTGGCAGGGGCAGCAAACAGCAGAGCTGCGGCTCTGTGCCCTGGTGACAGCACCAGCTGCCTGATGGGGACGGTGACAGCTACCGCCCTGGCAAAATAAGATGGGAACAGAAATGTCCACTGCCAACAGAAATGTCCCAGAGGAGGGACAGCCTGGTGCAGCCCCCAGGATGCTGAGAAAGAAGTGCAGCTCAGCCCCTTCACAAGCACTCATGGTGACCACCGATGGGCAAGCTGCCCTACGGAAGGGACAAGCCAGCCTGGCATTCCTGGATAACAGGGCTTTGGGCAATAATTGCCTCAAAAACACCCAAAACCCCAACAGAAGTGAGAGCCAAAGGGCGCTGAGGAGAGCAGCACCTAGCTGCATCCTTCTCCATCCATTCACCCAGCAGCAAAGTCCCTTCCCAGGCACCAGAGCAGCCGGAGACCATCCCTGCATGGGACAGTCGCACCAGACCCAGCAAATCCCTTGGGAAGCAGGTCCTAGCCGCCAGCTCCGCAGCAGCGGCTGGTCCCCGGCCGGCGCGTCACGATCTGGCATCTGCCAGACACCGACTCAGGAAGGGTTTGACTCACGCCTTGGCTGGCTGCCACTCTGCAAAACTGCTTACTAACAGCTCCAACTGCCTCCCAGAAAGCCCCAGCGCTGCGGCTCCGACCGGGGAGGCTTGAGGGGGTGATTTTCCAGGCGGTCCCGGTTGTAATCCCTGCGTGCCAGAGGATGGGGCGGACGCGGCTCATCAGGCAGCGGGTGGAAAATGAGATGGGTATTACAGGGGAAACTCGGCACTCGGCGTAAGCGTGGAGCAACTCTGCCAAAGCCGGCTGAGCGAAACAGGATTTGGCTGGGCAGAACACAGCAGGATGGGGGAGAGATGCTTTTAGTTCAATTTTTTCTCAGATTTTCTATTTTTTTTTTTTCTTTTCACAGGAAGCGGATTGCAACTCCCAGCCATGAGGCAGAGCAGGGAAAACCATGGCCCGACGGCCAGTCTTGGCTCTGAGCGCTGCGGGGCTGCCATCAGAGGGACAGCCGCCCTCCTGACCCCCGGAACAGCCAGCTTGGCAGACCCAAGCAGGAGCTGGGATGTCCCTCATCAGCCCAGGGCGTGTGAGCAAGCCTGCGGTTTGCTCAGCCTCAAAGCATCCCTGTACTGACCTTCACCTCCCAACCGCACCATCATCCACGCCAGGAGGTTGCCGCAGGAGCTGCTGTGTCCCCAGGGAGCTCGGGAAGGAGCATCTCCAGGTCCCCACTGAAAACCACACATCCAAGCTCCCACGCCAAGGCAGGCGCAGCCCAGACTTCATCCCCGCTGAGCCAGGGGGAACTCTGGGGCCACAGGGATGAGCAAATCTCTCCCTGTGGTGGGTGCCTGCCAGGTACCTGGGGTGTTCGATGCTTCCCACAGAGCCCAAGGCGCTGCACATCCTTGTCTCCGATCTAATCTTGGGGTTTAATTCCCAATTAGAAACAACAGCAAACATGTTTGTGCTGTTTTCCTTTTCTTAAAATACCCTTTTCAATTCCAAACCCAACAGAAACAAACTAAGGAGGTCGGAGAGGGAGGCCGGGAGCCGGGAACAGAATGGGAGAAACAAGAACACCAAGAGCAGCTTCGGGTCTGCTGTTTTTAAGAGCAGGACATGAGCAAACCTCCCTCCCAGAGAACGCACTTTTTGCAACCACAGCTGGAGAAAAGCAAACCTTTCACTTCAAGAACAGCCAAAGCACGTAGGCATATCCACATCTCCCCCTCGTGCGCTCAGCATCCCTGGGCAAGCTCGGAGATTCAGCTGACACAGACCATCTGCAGGAACTTCAAACACCCGGGGGCACACAGCGATGCCTCTCGCATCAGCGTAAACCCAGTCACGATTTACACACCCTTATGGGTGGCACAGGGCTACCCAAACACTGCTCCACCACCACTCCACTCACTGGACCTTACCAAGATGGGACAGAGATGATGGATCAAAATCTACCCAGGGTTACAAGAGAAAGCAAACCCAGGGAGCTCTGGGCTGGGTTTTGAGGCTGTGGGGTTATTTCCTGAGCACTTTGAGCAGCCTTAGCACCAAAGGAGTAATTGTCCTAGAGGGAGGTGGCAGGAGGAGGGCAGCAGCATGGGGTGAGCAAGCGAGTGGGTGCCAGTGTATCTCCATGAAGGACAAACAGCCACTGATGTTCGGCTGCACGCAGAGAAAAGGAGGAATCAATCCCCTGCGTGTTCAGCCCATCGTGCATCCTTGTTAGCGCGGCACGCCCCGCCGGGGAGGCACTAATCGCGTATAATTGGGCTGCAAGTCGCAAGAAGTTGAAAGGGACGTGGCTGGGGGATGCTCGGGGAGAGGCGACGGTGCGCTGGCTGTGTGACAGCCCTTCCTCAGTGCAGCCATGCTAGGGAGTGGGATGACCCGCTGCCCTGAGCATCACCCAGGTGGGGTCCTGGGGAGAGCAACATCTCCTCCACGGGCTCAGGATGCTGCAGGGATTGAAGTAACTCCTTTGCTCCCACGTTAAACCAAATGTTGCGGCAGTAGGGATGGAGCGGGATGGCAGCGGTGGCAGAGGCTGTATGGGGGATGGAAAAGAGGAGGGGAAGTGGCAGGGGGAACCGGGATGGACAGCGGTGCGGTGAGTTCAAATGGAAAAACCTCGCACTGCGCAAGCCGAGACAGACGGGCTGCTGTATTTTTTTCCTGGAGAGGGAACACAGAAGGGCTGGTATTGATCTGTCTTCATTACCCATTTCACTCAAGTTTCAAATCAACAAAATACACTTTTCCGCTCTGCTGCCCTCCCCGCCGCAGCAGACAAAAGAAAAGCAATTTCCCGCAGTTCGCTCCAAACTCTTCTTCCCTTCCCTCAGTGCCCTTCAGCCCCTCTCCCATTTCAGAGGCTTTTGAACCTCAGTAAGCTGCTCCCACCAGAGGCTGGAGGACCCCTGGCTCCAGCGGCTGGGCTGGGAAAGGGACCCCAAAGAGGGCACCCTAGGGTTCAGCGCTGCCTCCGAACCAGAAATGGGCCAGCATCAAAAATACAGGGCATGGACAGATTCATAGAATCAGAATGGGCTGAGTTGGAAGGGACCTTAAAGCCCATCCAGTCCCACCCCATCCATGGGCAGGAATACCTCCCACTGATCAGGGGTTCCAAACCCCATCCAACCTGGCCTTGAACCCCTCCAGGGATGGGGCAGCCACCACTGCTCTGGGCAACCTGTTCCAGGGCCTCCCCACCCTCACAGCAAAACATTTCTCCCTAAGATCTCATCTCAATCTCCCCTCTTTCAGTTTAAAACCATTATCCCATGTCCTATTCCTGCCCTCCCTGATCCAGAGCCCCTCCCAGCATTCCTGGAGCCCCTTTCAGTACTGGAAGCTGCTCTAAGGTCTCCCTGGAGCCTTCTCTTCTCCAGGCTGAACAACCCCAACTCTCTCAGCCTGTCCTTGTACATGAAGTGCTCCAGCCCTCGGATCATCTCTGTGGCCTCCTCTGGACTCACTCTGGATTCCTCACTGCCTTCCAAACACGCTCCAGCACCTTGTACCATGGGCTTTACCAGATACCAGCAGTACCTCCCCATGCCAGTGGGGTCCCGGGGGGATCCACCACAACAAAACTCCCCCAAATGCAAGACTTTGTCAGCATTCATCCACCAAGTTTCTTACAGCTTAAAAGTTGCAAAGGAGTAAAACCATTTAAAAATGTTTCAGGATGGGGTCTGGGGGCATTTTTTTTTGATGCATCTGTAATTCGAGTGTCAGCTGTGAGGCTCTTCACACACACCTCCAGCCATCTGGGGGGAGAGAGGGTTCATACTCCAAAAAAAACCCAACCCCAAGATCCTATCGAGCCCAGCTCCTTGTTTGTTTTTAAGAGCACGCTGTTACCGCCTGTCATTAATATTCTCACTGGCTTAGAGCCCCATAAATGTCCCGTGCCCATCAGCAAGGTGACAGGGAGCAGCAAACGCATGGTGTCAGCAAGCTCCCGGGATCTGGGTGCTCGGCACAGGGCTTCTGCTCTCTCTGCAAGCACTGGGATGCTCCTGGGGGTCGCTCGTATTTGGGACACCCTCCAAATGCCCAAATGCTGTGGAAATCCAGCCCCTGGGTCCCAAACACAGTAAAAATAACCACTGTCCTGCCACACTCCCCTATCTCTCCCCAGCCAGAGGCGGCTGCACTGGGACCCAGCCTTCCTCCACCTCCTCCTCCTCTTGCAGCCGTCCTGGCCAGTCTCATCCACACCACTCTGCTGTTAGATAAACTTCCTTTCAAAGGAGTCTGCTTAATCCTCTATCTCCCCTCGGTCAGATCCCGCTCCAGCTGCCGGTGGGGCCGTGGGGGGAGGAAAAGGCCGGTCACTGCTGAGTTATGAGCTATTTCTGACTCACGTCTACAACTTTCACAAGTCCTTTTGCAACACAAAAAAAGGGAGGAGGGGAGAGGAAGGCAGATCCAGTTTGCTCCAGCAAAGCCGCCGGCCAGATGGGCAGGGAGGGGAGGCGAGAGAAAGTAGCAGAGAAGAGGGAATGGGATGTTAAGCGAAGAGAAGTGTGTGAACATCGCAGCAGCGGAGGGAGAAGTAAGGGATGGGCGGGGGAAGAAGTACAGGCAGAAGCACAACCAGGGATGCACACCCATGGAGGGGAGCGACACGCCGGTTACCGGAATCTGACTTCACCCTCACTGCCTTTGTCCTTCGCAGACATTTTCCATGCAGTGACTGCATTTCCTTCCTGCGAGCACCAGTGGAAAAAGCCGCCTGTTTGTGTTGCAGAAGCCCTGAGTAATTCCCACTGCTCATACCCAGCTGCTGCTTCCCAACCTGGGGGAGCAGCTGGGGGGTCTCCGGGCTCCCTTGGCCTCTCGGATCCCCCTCCAGTGCTGGCAGCACCAAGACAGCTCTTGCTGCCGGCTCTGGCTCAGCTGTACCCCACTCACCGAGCCGGCGATCGCCCATCCCAGCCCTGGCTCTTGCTGCCCTCCTGTCGCCGTGCTGGCTCAGCCTGGCATAGGCAGGACCTCCAGCTCTGAGAGCGCTTGTGCTAATTACTTTCCTTTGTTAATTAAACCCACGTGGCTCTAATAAGGTAACCTGCTGTTCTCCGATAAATTTAATTAGCCTGAAGGGAGAGCCCCTCCGCACAGCTATTTAAATTGTCACTTCCCATTGCTTGGGCTTTGCTTCTTCCTGCCTCTCTCTCTTTCCAGGTTCACACCCCTCCTCTGCCCCTTTCTCTTGGTGCAGGAGCGTGCAGGGGAGCAAAGGGAACGCCCCTCTTTCCCTATGGGAGCAGGATGTCATTCAAGGGTGCTGCACCCACCCAAAGTCCTGTTTTCCTGCCAGTCTACAAAAAAAAAAACCCACTCCAGCTGAGCCTTTCTCCCATCCCAGCAGTTGTTCCATACTGGAGGGGCTGCCCTGGCTCCAGCTCCAAAGGGCCGTCCCTTATCCAGCCCCTGCACCCCACCTACAGCACCCAGCATCAATCCTGGGGTGTGCGCCCCTGAGAAGCTCGGCACCTCCCTGTCTGAAACGCTCCCTGAACATATGGTGGCACGCAGTGACCTCGCTCTTGTCCTTCATAGAATCATGGAAGGATTCGGGTCTGAAGGGAGCTTAAAGCCCATCCAGTTCCACCCCCTGCCATGGGCAGGGACACCTCCCACTGGCTCAGGGGCTCCAAGCCCCATCCAACCTGGCCTTGAAACCCTTCAGGGATGGGGCAGCACCACTGCTCTGGGCAACCTGGGCCAGGGCCTCCCCGCCCATACAGGAAAACATTTCTTCCCAAGATCTCATCTCAATCTCCCCTCTTTCAGCTTAAAACCATCCCCCCTCATCCTATCCCTGCCCTCCCTGATCCAGAGCCCCTCCCCAGCTTTCCTTACCCTGCCTGAAGCCACCCATTCCCTCCAATCACCCTTTCCCACCATTCCAGTACTCAATGGAGACTACATCCCCCACCCCAAAAAAAACCTCCCCAAGAAATTTCTGGAGGTTGACAATGGATTTAACTCTTTGTGGGCTCCTGGTGCGCTTTAGCCATCCTGAAGACAGAAGCAATGTGTTTCCATGTGCACTCTCCCACAGTATCATTTTGCAGCCGAACCCTTCCTGAAAAGAGGGTGAGGGGACACACGGACACACATCCTTGGGGCTCACCTGCACCGCCGGCTGCTTGCCCTCATTGCTGCTGGGGGAGCTCAGCCCCGTGGCCTGCTGCAGCAGGAACTGGCGTGCCACCTGGAGAGCCTGCAAAAGAGACACAGCGGGGTGGGCAGGATGAAGGGTGCCCTCCTCCTCCTCCATCCTCCGGGCATGCTCCCACTCCCCAGAGCAGCGCCTGGATGTGGGGCTGGCCAGACTGACTCTCTGTGGGTCTGAGGACAGGCTGAGAGAGTTGGGGTTGTTCAGCCTGGAGAAGAGAAGGCTGTGAGGAGACCTTAGAGCAGCTTCCAGGACTGAAAGGGGCTCCAGGAAAGCTGGGGAGGGGCTCTGCAACAGAGAGTGCAGGGACAAGACAAGGGGGAATGGTTTTCAACTGAAAGAAGGGAGTTTCAAATGAGATCTGAGGAAGAAATTCTTCATTTTGAGGATTTTGCACGTGTTGCCCAGAGCAGTGGTGGCTGCCCCATCCCTGGAGGGGTTCCAGGCCAGGTCGGATGGGGCTTGGAGCCCCTGATCCTGTGGGAGGTGTTCCTGCTCACGGTAGGGGTGGAACTGGATGGGCTTTAAGGTCCTTGACAACCCAAACCTTTCTACGATTCATGGGGTGCAAGCGATGCACAAGGGCAGCGCCGCCTGATGCTCCATGTGCGCACTCTCCCGCCACACCGGTACATCCCATCACAGATCACTGTTCTCCCTAGAGCCACGGATGCCCACAGAGAGCTGGAGGCAATCCTGTCCTTCCCAAAACCCCCTCCAGATCTTCAGCAAGTCACCGGGTCCAGCATCTTTGTGCCTTTGGCTTATTTTCACACAGCTCAGCCCTGGCACGAAGGTCCAGTGCTGTGGCTGTCTCCTCGATGACTTATTCTACTCTTGCACAGAGCCACCACTACATTTCTCCTGCAGATGACATCCATTGTGTCTAAAGCTACCACGTATATTTAATTTTACATCTTATTGTCATGCTGGAGGACCAAAAAGTCCCAACCACCACCAGGATTCGGCTCAGGCCAAGTGCAGGATTACCCTCTGAATTAACAATCCATGAGCGCATCCCCACGGAGTTTATGGTGATTCGGGAGGAGTTTAGCCAGTGACCAAGATGAAACCTGATTATTTTTATGCGTGTTTGCCTAGAAAGAGTTCTAGGTTTCCTTAACTTGTTTCCAGGGACGTAGGTGTCCTGCTGGGAAGTCGCACAACAGAGAAAAGAGGGAGAAACGAACACAAATCGATAAAAAACACTTGTGGAAACACACGCAGGGACAAGCAGGCACGAGCCAGCCGTGCAAAGCAGTGTCGGCAGCCACATAAAGTAGATGGAATTAAGGAAAACCCTGCAAAGAGAGAAGAAGGAGGGAGAAGCAAGTGTGAGCCAGTTGGTCACAGGCGAGGGCGAGCACCGGCGTGTGAGCAAGCCGAGAAAAGGAGCTTCATTCAGGAGCAGAGAGCCAGGAGAGGGAATAAAACCCTAAGGAAATCCACGCTATGGTACCTGGCTGCTCTTCCCAGACCCGCTTCTTTGGACATTCCTTACTTTTGCTTTTAAATTATTATTTTTTTTCCTTTTTTTTTGGTCCATTTCTAACAACCCAGTCATTGCAGGACAGGTTGGCATTAGGGGCTCAGAGCCCGGCTCGGCAGCGCTGCCAGCAGCACAGGGGTTCGCCGGCTGTCATCACCCGGGTCATAAATCACCTCCCTAGTTTCCAGGAGGTATCCGCACGCCCCAAGAAAGGGCTTCTTGTTAACGCACCACAGTTCTAGCTATAAAGAACAAAGCCCCGAGCCCGCTCCCTGCCAAATCCGCTTGCAAACCAAGAGAGTGGCATCGCATAGAGCGTGGATGTACCTTAATCCACCCCTCCAGATCTCTCACCATGCATTTAGCCTCTGCAAACCAAGGAGCACCCACAGCATCCTTACACAGTCGTTCAACAGAGCATCCACAAAGACTCATTACTGGTGATTTAATAAAAAAAGTCCCATTCCGTGCTCCCCTCTGCCAGGGTTGCTCAGGAAGAGGGAGCAGGACAGATTTAGAGCAGAGGATGTCTGCGCTGTGCCACCACTGATTTTCTGTGGATAAACCCATCCGACCCACTCCTTGCACATGTACAGATGTTTAAAGTGTGTTTGGAAAATGAGAGGTAATTTTAAAGTTGCTGTTGAAGTCAGGGATTGAGTACAGAGGGTTCAGCAGACACAGCCTGGCCTATTTGATTTAAAAAAATATATCATTTCATAGCAAGGAATACAAACCCAACAGCTCTGTCCCAGACACAGCGCAGGGCACCCCCTGCTCACCCTGGCTGTGTTTCTCACTGCACACATGAACTTCACCCAATCACAGAGCGGTTTGGGTTGGAAGGGACCTTAAAGCCCATCCAGTCCCACCTCCTGCCATGGGAAGGGACACCTCCCTCTGGATCAGTGGCTCTGAGCCCCATCCAACCTGGCCTGGAACCCCTCCAGGGATGGGGCAGCCACCACTGCTCTGGGCAACCTGAGCCAGGGCTTCCCCACTCTCTCAGAAAAATATTTCTTCCTCAGATCTCATCTCAATCTCCACTCTTTCAGCTGAAAACTGTTCCGACTTGTCCCATCCCTGCAATCCTTGATCAAGAGCCCCTCCCCAGTTTTCCTGGAGCCCTTCTCAGTACTGGAAGCTGCTCTAAGGTCTCCTCACAGCCTTCTCTTCTTCTTCTCTTCTTCTTCTCTTCTCTTCTCCAGGGTGAGCTACCCCAGCCCTCTCAGCCTGTCCTCACACAGGTGTTCCAGCCCTCGGATCATGTCTGCTGTCCCCTCTGGACTCGTTCCATCAGCTCCATGTCCTTCCTGTGCTGACAACTCTAGAACTGGACACAGGACTCCAGGTGAGGTCTCACAGAAGTGAGAGGGGGATAATCCCCTCCCTGGACCTGCTGGTCACAGAACCAAAAGGGCCTGAGAAAAATCAAAAGTCCGAAAGGCTAGGAGTGTTTCAAAAGCAGATGGGATCCTACTCATCATCCTATGAGAGTAACTGGGGCTGCACCCAGAAACAACGGACAAAGCCTGGTGTGGCCAATGTGGGAACACCCAGAGCAGCCCCGTGGCCACCACCTCTTCCCAAGCGCTCCTGACCGGCTTCTGGGGATGCTCAACAACTGCATGACCATTAACTTGCAAACTCCCTTTATCCAAAACGATTAAAAAATACAATCCTTGAGGACAAACATGGCAATTTGCTGTTAGGAACGGTATGAACCCACGGTCCTCGTCCCAGAGCCCACGCAGCCCCAGCGCAAGGCTCGCTTCTCTGCGGGCATGTTATTTCCCTGTTATTAACAGTAATAGATGTGCATCGGTAATGCGAACACAGAAACCATGTGACAGTTATGACAGCTCAAGGTCTGATATTTTAATTACTTTTTGAAATGAAAACAGTAATTCCAGTTAAAAGCCAAGGGTGGAGGAATTCAAGCGACGGCTGCTCAGCACCAATGCGCTGCAGAGCCAGCAGGTGCAAGGCACCCACGAAAGGACAAGTGCTGGACCACTGGATGCATCCTACCTGTGCATGCTGGCTGCCTGAGCTTTATCTATTTTTCCACGTGTCTGTTTAACAGAGAGGTTTGCATGGATTTGGTTTCTCCATCTGCATCACGTGAAATTCCTCCTGTGTTTGCAAGGACTATCTCGCAGAGGTGATCCAGCCTAACGAAAACCAAGGCAGTGGGCACGGAAAAATAGAGCAAAGAAGGGAAAACCAGAAGAAACATCATGCCAGAACCCAGGCAAAGCGCTAAGCAGGACTTCTTCCAGAATCTCACTTTCTAAACCCAAATCCTGGCTGGCCCGCGGGTGCCACTGAGTCCCCAGTGCCCGGCTGGCTCAGCCCCACTGCTCGCCGCCCACCCCGCGCTGCCTCTCAGGGGGGAATTTAATTCACTCCCCGCTGGCTCTCTCACTTTGTTGTGCTCTGAAGCACGAAATTACAAGATTTACAGGGGAAAAAAAAAAAAAAAAATGACACGGCCTTACAATTGCACACAGGGGCCTCTCCGGCAGCGCCCCAGAGCTGCCCTCGCCCTCCCTCCTCACCACCCAGCAGCGATTTCCACTTAAGCCTAAACTCAGCTCAGCCTGCAAACGAAGGATGCTCTGGCTGGCAGTACCTGGCTCTGCAAACCTGTTGCACAGCTCCGAGAATGGAATTTCAGGATGCAGAGCCCCACGATATCTGCATGTGTTACCCTAAGTGCTGGAGAAGGATAAAGCAAGGAGGATGTTGCCCGCGACCTCTCCTTAGGGCTGAGAAGATTGGAAAGCAGGAGGAAGAAAGTGGGAGTGGATGGGATTTCACCTCCTGGCTCTGTGAACCGGAGAGAAAATGATTTTTTTTTAAAGCTATATCCTGCTGCATGGTGTTATTCAAGAGTCATTAGCGTGTTCCCCATAATTAGGAACGAATGGGTTGTGTCAAATTCATCACGCTCCTGGATGGCTCCCTTTGATCAGCAAATTATCCCATAAAAAAAGTTTGTAATGTTTCAGACACCTCAGGAGCTGATGCCGTTTGACTTTGCCCTCCCCAAGAGCAGCAGCAGCAACACAGCTCAGGGCTGAGGAAGAGGATGGTGACCCAAACATTGCTGGGGGGAACCCACAGTGACCTCAGCCAACACGGGGACACACAAAACAACAGTTCAGAGCAAGATCCATCCCCTAACCCTGGTAGGACCATGCCTGGGGTAGGAAAGCTTTTAATCTGGCAGGATTGGAGAGCTGGAACACCTCCTGTGTGAGGACAGGCTGAGAGTTGGGGTTGTTCAGCCTGGAGAAGAGAAGAGAAGAGAAGAGAAGAGAAGAGAAGAGAAGAGAAGAGAAGAGAAGAGAAGAGAAGAGAAGAGAAGAGAAGAGAAGAGAAGAGAAGAGAAGGCTCTGAGGAGACCTTAGAGCAGCTTCCAGTGCTGAAAGGGGCTCCAGGAAAGCTGAGGAGGGGCTCTGATCAGGGAGTGCAGGGTTAAGACAAGGGATAATGGTTTTAAACTGAAAGAGGGGAGACTGAGATGAGATCTTAGGGAGAAACGTTTCCTGTGAGGGTGGGGAGGCCCTGGAACAGGTTGCCCAGAGCAGCGGTGGTGCCCCATCCGTGTTCAAGGAGGTGTTCAAGGCCAGGTTGGATGGGGCTTGGAGCCCCTGATCCAGTGGGAGGTGTCCCTGCCCATGGCAGGGGGTAGAACTGGATGGGCTTTAAGGTCCCTTCCAACCCAAACCATTCCGTGATTTTTAAAGGCAATCAAAAACCTGAAAAGTACTTAGCAAGTTCTTAAATGTGGTGGATAAGCTGCTTCCCCCAAACTCGGAACCTCACCCCAGATATCACCTCAATAAATGAACCACGGCTAGGCTTAATCCCCGATGTGGCGAAGGCTCTGTCCAGACAGCACGCATCCTGCCAGCGCCAGCTCTGAGCTGCTCCCATGGCAGCAGAGGTTTCCCCACCACGGAAAGAGGCTCTTGGGTACCCAGCCTATGGGGATGCCCACCTCTCCCCAGAGACATCGAATCTGGATAAACCAAAGCTGGAAGCATCCCATCCTCCAACAGGGAAGCAGCCTGTTATCCCAGGGAAGTTGTGGCTGCCCTATCCCTGGAGGTGTTCAAGGCCAGGTTGGATAGGGCTTGGGCAGCCTGATCCATAGCAGGGGCATTGGAACTGGATGATCTTGAAGGTCCCTTCCAACCCAAACTATTCTATGATTCTACGATCCCAGATGCCACCCAGCGCATTACTATTAATTCCTCCCCAAAGGCTCATGCTCTGGCTGCTGGGACACGATGCATGTCCCCAAGACGGGCAGCTTTTAGCTGCCTTTCACACAGCAAACACCACAGTCTTCTCTTTCTTCCATGGGAACACCAGGTCCCATCAGGCACCAGAGATGGAAGAGCCCAGGTAGAGGAGATGGCAACTCCTTCACCCCAGTTAGGGTGGCTGACACACATTTTAATCCCTACATTAATCCCTCATCCCTGCCTAACCACTCTTTTCCCCACAAAACCTCCCCAACGCCTCTACTTCCGTGGACAAAATTGGGCAGAAATAGGTCAAGAAGTTCAAAAAGTCCACTAAGGATGGAGACATCCATGGGTCGTTCTCAAAGCATAAGCCTCAGCCTCCCAGAAATCAAACAACGCAACAGAAAATCCTACCCAGAGTATTTAAAAATACTTTATCCTACCAGGTATTTTATTTGATGAGGGTGTACTTTTTAATTAAGCCCAGCGGTGCCCAAATGCTTCAGGTGTCGGAGCCAAAGCAAGGGGAGAGGGTTCACGCTGCCCACAATGGGAACCACTGCCCCAAAATAGCCAAGGGATTTTCCACCTGGATGGGATCAAAGCTTTGCATGAGGTTTTAACCTCCAAGGAGTGAAAAAACCACCCTAAAAATTACATTAAACCAAGAATTTTGTAAGAGAAGAGGATCTATAAAGAGAGTCTGTCTCTTCTCTTTTCCCTCTGTTCCTTATGGAGGGCAGAAAGGTTGGGGAGGGATGAAAAAAATGTGAAAAAAAAAAAGGATATTTTACACTAACCTCATAAAAATGACATCGTCACATTCCAGAATTAGAGCTATTAAACCAACACACACACACACACACACACACACGGATATTTTTAGATGGATATTAACGGTAAATGATGCCATATTGAGAAGTACTTCCACCCAACCCAGCCCTGGTCTGGCTTAACCAGAACCAAATGGCTTAAAGAGATCAAAATTAACAAAAATCACACAAGTCTTCACAGGGGGGAGAAAAAAAAAGTCCTTTTTACAACCAGCTCTGTGCTTCGGTCCCAGCTGTTCGCCCTTTCGCTGTACACATTAATGCTGCTGGACTTGATTCCTCTACTCCTGATTCTTCAATCCTTGCAGGCGAGGGGTTAAACCCATTTCCACTAATGAAGAACACAAGGAAAGAGCTCCTGACAATCCCACCCAATGGAAAAAAAAAAGGGAAAAAAGCCTTCCTGCATTTGTACTCGTTAAATATAAAATATAAATCAAGGAACCTAATAGAGAGATGAGTTTCACTTAAGTGCTCTGGTCTCATTTTTATCTTAAATACCCTAATAATAGCAGATTACACAATATATTTGAGATGTGATCACATGTTTTATGGAATGGTATCTTTCCTACGGCAGAAGTGCCCCTCCTCCCCCCATCCACACCCTTCTCTATCAAAAAAGTCCGATGTGCTTCTTTTAAAAAAAATTGTTTAATAACTTCACTTTACTCTACAATATTCTGGGGTGTTTTTTTGCATAATAAGACCCCACCAATCAACGCTAGAGTGGCTGCGGTTTCCAGATTCTCCTTTTCCATAGGACTGTGAGTTGGAATGAGCTACCATACATCCAGGATTCCCTGCTCCGAGCAACCCTACGCCTCAAACTGCCCCCAAGACCCAGCCTCGCTGCACCCCACGGCCTTAAACCCCAACTCTACGATGAGATGAGACTTGGATTGTTTTGCAGGGATTTGTGGAAACCCCGGAGAGACCTCAATCATCAGAAAGGAGCCCCTGTTGCGCACACAGCCCAACGACTCCCATCCACGGGGCGCACCTCTGCACCCCCATACCCAAACTGGAGCATCCTCCACCCTTCTCCCACCGCAGGGATGTGACACCCCTGTCACCCCGCTGCCCTCGTTTCCTGCCCAGCCTTCCTCTGCCCAGGATTACCAGGAGGGCCGGCGTGGCAGGGGGGCGAGAGGCCAGCCCTTACGTTAAAAACTCATTAATGCATGAAGGCAGCGGGGCCCTTTGGAGCTTGCTTGGAGGATGTCAACGTGCTGGAGGTCTCGCTGCGTTCCCACAGCAACGGCGGTGGGAGACCCCGGCCGGCGGGCAGCCCTCCCATGCCCCTGCCCGACCTCTCCCCTCCGCCAACCCCGGCACAATGCGAGCGCGCACTATTCAAGCTTTTCAGCCCAATCCCACCATTGAAATCCAAGGATTCAACCCGAATGCCAGTCTCTGGACTGGAGGAAAAAGGAAGGATGGAGAGGAGGGGGATGTTCCAATGTTGGGCAAGGAAGATGCCCTTTCCCTGCATCATCCCACCAGGCTCCCGCTTTCCCTCTGGACCACAGGATGCTCTCAAGTTGCACAGATCGAGGTGGACAGAGCGACCAAGGGACAGAAAGCTGTCAGTGCCGCAGCTGGCAACCCCTCTCCTGCTTGGTGCAGCTGGATAGCCCCATCTTCTTGCTCCAGGGACATCCCATAGGTCACCAAACAGCTTTGGGAGCTCCCTGAACACCCTATGATGCACTCAGCTCCCTGCAAGCCCCTACCCAGGCTACTCCCCTCCAGGCAGAATCCTCGGAGAGGAGTTTTAACCTGAGATGTTCCCGCAGCTCAAACACTCTCCAGAACTGGGCTCACTCTTTCAAAGGTGGGAGCAGAGAGACTGTAGGTACCGAAAATGGTCAAAACCAGCTGATTTCACCAAAAGGTGCAAACCCAGCCAAAAGTGAAGGCAGAGTATGTGTCCCGAGACCTGCATCGCCCAAGCTAATCCCTGTGGACACTGGTAGTCCTTCACACAGGGTAGTCCTTCAAGCCTTAGCGTGGTTGTTGAGTGGTGGGTTCCCACCCTTTCAAGCTTCCTAATGTTTCTTTGGGATTTCATGTAGTTAAATAGGAACAAGGATTGAGCGTCGACATTTCGGGAGCTGTGGCAGAGGAGCTGTCAGACAGGAACAGCCCAATGGTCCGGGAACCTGACTGCGACAAAGGGCGAATGCTGGATGCTCCAGAGGATGGTGTAAAGCCTTCATGAAGCACCTAATTGTGCAAAACTCTATATATGGGGACATTTATCCATGACCCCAGCTGGTGCTCAGCCTGCTCCCTGAAGCATGAAGATTGATAGTCCTCAGGATGGGTTTTTTTTCCTCCCCCCAAAGTGCTGTCTTTGCAGATGTCGTTTGTTTTTGGAAGTTTACCAAACCCTGTGTTTTAATAATTCCAAGTGGCGGCGAGTTTCCCAGGGTAATTACACCGGGAATCCAAAAGAAGAAATGCAAAAAGGTTGAAATTAAACATTGGCTGTGTCTTGGGCAGTGCAGGATTTCCCGGGTGAGCTCGGGGAGCAGCATCCGCAGGGATCAGCCAATAATAGTAGTGCTCTGCATTGCAAAAAGCCTTTTTCCCCTTCTTTTCCAGAGGAGATAACCCCGTTTCGCTGCCCACCCTCAGATTTGCACCATTCTGGTTGGGCAGGACCAAGCATCTCCTATTCATCCCTCGCTCCGGCTGCCGCTCAGGGAAACTCGGGGCTGTTCTTGGCGCAGGGAGAGGAGCGAGCGGCAGCTCCTTCAGCAGGGGTGACTCGCAGCGGCATTACACGCATGATTACCCTTCAGATCAGGGGAACAGGGGCTTAACTGCGTGAGAAACGGCTGTTATTCAGGTAATGGATTTACAGCACTCACTACTAAAGTATCAGACACAGCAATTTTTTACAGCTTTCACGCTGGAATTTATGGCTCAGGGAGGCGATCTCCATACGAGGCAGGGATCATTGCCTTATTTAGTATCCGAGGAAGAAAATTTATGTTTTCTCCAAAGTTTGTTTTGAAAGGTAACCTGCAGGCATGCACACATGGTTCCCCCTCCCCAAATCCACCCCGTGCGAGGGGAGCCGGGTGCCATTCAGCTCCCGTGCACTCCACGCATGTGGCTCAAGGGCAGAGCTCTTGCACGCAGATGTCACCGTCACACACGTTTTAGACCAAGCATGTGAGGCTAACTCTTCAGCTGAAGGCACCAGAGAATGGGAGACCACCCCTGGTCACCCACCTGGGTAACCAAACACAGACTCAAGAGAAAACCTGCTCCTTATTTTATAGCCAACGGGTTGTAACCCTGCTCCTTTCCTACACCATTTTCCTCATCTGATGAGGGACAGAGCAGGCAGACCCAACAGAGCAGGCAGAACCTCCCCAAAATGCAGCCAACTCCTAAGCAGCAAGAGTCAGCCCTTGAACTGCACGGATGGATCGTCTCCATCTCCCTAAGGATGTGCACCCCGAAGTGATGGGCTTTTTGGGGCAGCTCCTCCTTTTTGGGGCAGCACTTGCACGCCAGCTTCAACACGGCTGCCCAAGCCTGGTGGTGCAACCCATCTCCTGGACCAGCCCTGGCGATAAGGGGAGGTTAAAACTGGCTGTTACCCCCCAAAAGCCAGATCTTCAAAGGACTCAATTCCATGTTGCCTTGTGGAAAGCGAGTAAGAGAAGAAAGCAGGGCGTCACTCCTACCTGCTGCTGCTGGAAGTGCAGGAGCTCCACGGGGCTCATCTCGCCGTTGGTCTCCCCGCTCGTGGCTCCTTCGCGCCCACCGCCCCCTCCACCGCCACCCGTGCCGCCCCCGCCTCCATCAGGCTGGTTGCTGAGGCTGCTGACCCCGTTTTGGCTGGAGGGAGTGGATCGTATCGTCTCTGAGGCGGATTCAACCATCATGACTTGCTAGCAGGACCTGAGGAGGAGGAGGAGAGAGCAAAGCCTGAGAAGACAGTCTGAAATCCCTGCTTGGCAATCCCACCTCTGCCCGCTCCATGCCCCATCCTCCTCGATCTATCTCTGATCCCTGTGAGGTCCAGCAGGGAGATGCAGGGATCTCAAAATCCAGGGATTTTTAGCTGCATTCAATTTACTCCAAAACCCAAACATGCATTGTCATGAGCTGCCTTGAATTCACTGCCAGCCCCGTGCAAAGCAAGCACAATCCATCCCTTAGGAAAACACCACGTTTACGGCTTTCTCACAATCTGATACAAGACATAAACCCCCAGGAATCTGGGCATTCTTCATAGCATCCCAAAATATTTCACTTTGCGACGCTGGAGACGGCACAGCGGAAGCTTCAGCGAGGCTGCACACCGAGCATCTACAGCCCACGCTACACGTTTCACCACGAAAACCTCAACAAGGTTGACAGGCTTCCACAAAGCCCATCAGCTCCCAGCAAACCAGCAGGAAAAAACACCTGATAGGAAGTTTGCTGCCAAGCTGAGAAAGCCCAAAGGTACCACGGAGCTGCGACACAGCAAAACAAGGGTGCATCACCGGAAAATCCCTTTCTCCCAGATGCCTCCGTGCACTCCCTCCTCCTGCTGCACCCTTCGGAAGCCCTTGAGGGGCCAAGCTGGGTGCTTCGCTCTTTGTGGTGGAGGGGCTACAAAACCCACCGCATTTTCAGCCCCCAGCAGCTGCATTTTGCAGCTCTTGCACTTCACATCAGGCAGTTATTGGCTTCCCTCTCTCAAGGCAACACTTTGCATCCACGAATATGGCTTACCCTGTGATTTCTCCCTGCCTATTACCTTGTTCCAGCTGGGGCATGAGGACAGAACTGCCTGAAGGTCACATTTCCTCCCTGGGTTTTGGCTGCAGGGCTTGCACTGGAAAGGGTGACCCTGCAGCAATCCCAGGAGCAGAACTGTGGGATGCTGGCAGCCTCAAGACCGCCGTCCAGAGCTCTGTTTGGCCAACACAAGCTCCCAAGCCGTGGCACTGAGCTAGGGGAAACCACCAGGAGAGCTGCAGGTTGCTTGCACCCAACACACAGACAGCTGCATCAGAGCTGGGCACTAAGTACACCCTTTGCCCCTTAATTAAATTAAGGCAGAGGGGCCAGGGGAGAGATCCTGAGGAGCTGCAGGGTTTGGCTTTAAAGCGATGAGACAAAGAGGCTTGGCTCAGCTGGGTTTGATTAGCAGGCAGGTTGTTAGCTCTAAACCTGAGGGTCTCCTTCCTAGGAGAAACTCCTGGATCCAAGCTGACACCAAAGGGAAAAACCACCACCCCATCCAGCATCAAATCCTGCTGCTCCAGCCAGCGACTGGGACTGTACCCAGCCCCGGCACGCACACAGAGCGGGATGGGAGTACGGGAAGACCCATTGGAGCCAAATGTCTCTCTCTCCTTCCCACCACGCAATTTGCCCTGTGGAAGAGTGGAGGACGCAGGGTTTTATCTCATCCACACCAGCTCCTTCCTCACCAGCGGGTGCCGGAGCAGCATCAGCACTCACCGACCACCACTTGCGAGTTTGAAACAGGAGGGGAAGAAAGAAAGAGGGATGGAGAGAAGAAATATTGTTTCTCTCTTTTTCTTCTCTTTTTCTTTCTCCCCCTTTCTTCCTCCCCCCCTGCCCCAAAAAGACAGAAAGACAAACCACGAACAACATAATTGCTGAAATGTGGCGTGTAATAATAGCTATTCAGAAGCTGATCATTCATATTAAACAGGGTGAAGCAAGCTTCTCATTTGCATGTTTGAGATTATATGCATTTCAAAAGTCATTTCCGCAGGGTATATGACTGACATTAATTCCCATGTGGAGCTGCCGGCTCCCTCCCACCGTCCTGGCGTTCCCAAACCCGCGCGTGGGGTGACACACCAGTGGCTGCGGGAGAGTTCAAGGTTAACGGGATTACTGGGCTTTGGGTTTAGGTTGAAGTGCTGGGGAGGGAGAGCACGGCATCATCAGAGCAACTTCCTTGGATGGGATGATAAAAGGATGGGAAGGTTAAAGGATGGGACGGTAAAAGGATGGGACGGTAAAAGGATGGGACGGTAAAAGGATGGGACGGTAAAAGGATGGGACGGTAAAAGGATGGGACGGTAAAAGGATGGGACGGTAAAAGGATGGGACGGTAAAAGGATGGGACGGTAAAAGGATGGGACGGTTAAAGGATGGGACGGTTAAAGGATGGGACGGTTAAAGGATGGGACGGTAAAAGGATGGGACGGTAAAAGGATGGAATATTTGCTTGGCGATGCTGCGTTAGGAGCAAAAAAAGCTGGAAAAAAAGAAAACCCCATTTGCTCCTTCCCCCTAAAGATGTCAGAGCCTGCAGAAATATTACATTACGGCTGTTATTTTTCTCGTTTTCCTTCCAAAACTCCGCATTTCAGCCAGGCAAGCAGCCCCGTGGGGAAAGCCAGGCTCTGCCCATGTCCGGCAGTCACAAGGCATCATCGCGGCCAGAAACTCAGCAGGATTCAAAAAGGGATTTGACTTTTATACGGAGAACAGGAATATGCAGAGTTACAACAGGAAGTATTAAAAAAGGCAAAAAAAAAAAAAAAAAAGAAAAAAAAAGAAGTTTTTTGGAAAGGATATAAAACTTTCCTGGCTTCGGGGCGTAGTTGAAGCTTAACTATTGGAAATCAGGAGGAAATCTCTGCTGGTGGAGGAGCTGCGGGCTCACTCTGCCAGAGGTGGGATGGATGCTGGAGCTGATGAACCGGCGCTGGGGTCTGGCCAGGTGATTCCCGCAGCCCAGGACACCAGGCCAGTTGGGTTCCCTCTCCAAGTCTAGTAAAACTCGACTTCCCGTTCCCCAACTCTACTGGGATGCTGGTGTGTCTGGGTTCGCACCGCTGCGAGGGAAGTCGTAAAAGAAAGTAATAATAATAATAATGAAAATATTTCCATTCATATAAAAGTTTTACAAAACCTTAAAGAAAAAAATGAAGGCACTGTCTGCAATCTTATAAAGTTGATTTAAATTAGGAACGAGTGCCTTTCCAGCCAGGGCTGATCCGGGATGACTGAGGCCGCATTGGGAAGAGGAAACACGGCTGCACGACTGGCTGCGAGTGCTGAAGGACACGTGCGTCCCTGCACATAGACAGGAGGGCTCTGCAGCATCCCAGCTCTGGCTTTGCATCTGTGCCAGTCCAAACACATCCAATATTTAGGGATTCTCCGTACGCCGGTATCTAGAGAGTCTTAACAGGATCAGACCTCCCCCCAGGTATAAAAGCCTGGACCTTGCCCACTCATAGCAGAAGATACAACACTCAGATAAAGTAGAAAAGGATGTTTTCACTAAAAACGGAGGAGACGAGACCCCTCTAACGGCAATGAGCAACAGAAGCTGCAGAAAACAAATTGCTAATTACCAGTGCTGACTCAAAATCACTTCACTGAACAAGCGCTCTGCCTTACCCCCTGCTTCACTTAAACCCGCACCTTTCGCAAAACAAAGAAAAGGAAACAGAGAATTACAAACGGCGTTAAGAATCCCCCTGCCTTTAGCAGTACCATATGGCAATGAGAGTATATTAATTACCGTTGCTCTTTAATTAAGAATTGCTTCATCTGAGAAGCAACATTTCCTTGACATCCCCTGACTTGCCGCTAACCTGTAAAGTGCACGCGCCATGCCAAGTCATCAATTCATTTTATTGACATCCCCCCGCAAACAGCCACGATACCAAGGTTTTCCAATTAACACCTCCACACTCTCTAATTAGCGCAATTAACAGACTGATGGATGCCCAGAGCTTCCCTGCAAGGGAGGGTGCAGAGCAGCTGGACGGGCTGTCCGACAGGGCTCCCGTCGCAAGCACATGCGTCTGACAGGCATGTGCCATGCTCAACGGGGTCCCTCGGAGCCCGGCATCGCCACGGAGTGCTTCCAAGCTCCAGCAGAAAGGAAAAACGAACACAGAGGTGAGCAAGCCAACAGACCCGAAGATTTGCACAAAAGGAGGTGGGAGCTGTGCCCAAGTCTTTAAGAACAAGAAGAGGAGATAAAGCATTTACAAAGTGATTGCTCGCCCAAAGCTCCAAAGATGAAGTTTGGGGCATATAAAGCCACTTGAAGTGATGCTGTTTCTCCATCCGATTCGGCTCTATAGATATCACAACTAAATAGGACTATTTAGCCCACGAGACCCACAAAAAGCAGGTACAGCTAAGACCACGAGCTCCTATGAAACAACTACCTGAACACCTATTTTAGCCGCATCTCCTATTTTTAAGGAGTCCTCAGGGGCTCCATAACTTTGGGCTGCCCTTCACAAGTTGCAGGCAGCACCGGGGCTGCATACGGCCCCAGCATCGCAGCTCCCTGTCCTCGATCACCATCCCCATCCTCACTCCAGGTGCCCCTTGGTCTCTGCTTCCCTGGATGCAAAACCAGAGCATCCCCAGCTGAATATCACAGCTGGGAGGGATGAAGGTGTACAACGGGCAAACACTAGCAGGAAAACACTCCTCCACATCTCTATGTGATCTAGAATCACATTCTATGATTCTATGATCTCCATAAGCCGAGCAAGTCCCCAGTGCTGAACCACATTTTGCGCAGAAGAGGCAGGTGGTACCATGTGTTTGGGAGTAGCCAGCTACTGCGATGTTCCACAGGCTTTTTCCACCCTTCCCATTAGATGTCAGCCCCAAAGCGCTTTTCAAGACCCTTCCTCCCAGCTCCAGCCTCGTCAAGACCCAGAGGAGAGCAGGGGGCTACTCCATGGCATGGTGAGGGCTCTCCCTCCGGCAGCAGAAGATGCAGGAGCACAGACCAAGCAAATCCCCCTCCTCCAAAGCTGTCGGAAGCCTTGTGAGATGCTCCCCTGCACAGCTGGGAGGAGATGAAGGCTCCGGGAAGCTTGATCCCAGGCACCGGATCTGCTCCAAGCTATGGAAAGTTGAGCAACCTGCCCATCCGGATCCGGCACCATCGAGGCTTTAGGAAGCGGCTCGCTAATCTTAAAAGGCTTTGGCTTGAAGAAAAGCAGCAGCCAGGATTGCTCGGAGAGTGGCTTTTTACCCTTTAATTAACACATAAACACATGGAAATGTGGAAAGGGGATTAAAATAAAAGTCTGGGGGAGCTGAAATGAATCTAGAGCATTACCGTAAATTAGAAGAGATTTAAGGAACCGAGGACCAGCTAAGCCTGGGCACCGCTTTAATGGGATCTCACCTCTGGGCACTTTCATCTCCCACTTTCATCTCCCTCCCAGCAACTTCTTTGGGAAGAACCAACCTCCGGGCACACAGGAAGGCCTTTACTCCCTGCCTTTCTCCTCACTTGCCCACCATCCAGCAGCAGAGAACATTTGCCACTACACAGAAACCAAGCGAGAAGCACCACAGGGAAGGTTTTCTCCCCCAAAAGGTGGGTCATCTCATTTGGAGAGCTGAGAGATCAAACTTTGAGGATTTACAAGGCCCCTTCCAACCCAAACCATTCTATGATCACCTGGAAGCCTGAGCACCACCAATGAAAGAAGCAACCAGGACTGTACCATGCCGGAGTGCGAGATGTAATGCTACTCCTGCTTGGGTCCTGGTCAGCCCACCTGCCTCTCCAAAACACATCTCCATTGGAGCATCCTTTGCTCCCCAAAGCTTGTGCCCACAAAGCAACGAGGACACCCCAACTATAGCCAAGCCCATGGGAACTGATGGAGCCATCCTACACGGGACATGGAGACGCCGATGGTTGACTGGCACATCTCCAAGCTTCGAGGAAAATAAAAGCCTTTCTGGCGTGGATGTGGGGCTGGCTGGACACTAGCTGGACCAGCGCCGGATGAATGCTGAGGCCGGTGCCGGGCACGTGACCGGATCGCTGTGCTTCCCTGGCTGTGCTCTTGAAAAGATTAAAAAAAGAGCCCCACTCCATCTCATTAAGAAAGTAAACACAAGAGCCGTCTAAGTGTCTAATTAAGCTTCTAATTAGTCCCTGCTTGTTACTAATGCAAATTAGATTACGCTGCTTAACTACAGCATGTCCACAACACCCTTGTTAATTGCGGCCTTTTGAAATTAAATTACTCCCTAATTAGCATATCAAAGCCATTGATTCGGAGCCAGGAAAGATGAGGGCAGGAGGAAGCCAAACGCCAAGTTTTGTTAATCAGGGACGTCTAATTAAATAGTGACGTGGTGCATGGGGGGCTCCTGCCTGGCTGCTCAGGAGCTGCATGTGTGGGCGCAGGGGGGACCCCGAGTCTGGCAGCACCCTCAGTGGGTGCAGGATGGATGCACCTAGTGGGATGCACCCAGCATGGTTCATCACTGTGGTGCCGAAGCTTCCTTGTGGATCAGGATGCAGGTGAAGCATCCACGCTCTGGTGATTCAGCAGGATGCACCCACTGTGGTTCATCCCTGCCACGCCAGAGCATCCCTGTGAGTCGGGATGAAGGTCCAGTATTCATGCCCTCGTGATCCAGCAGGATGCACCCACCGTGGTTCATCCCTACCACGACAAAGCATCCCTGTGGGTTGGGAAGCAGGTCAAGCATCCATGCCCTGGTGATCCAGCAGGATACACCCATTGTAGTTCATCATTGCCACGATGAAGCATCCCTGTGGGTTGGGATGCAGGTCAAACATCCATGCCCTGGTGATCCAGCAGGATGCACTCACTGTGGTTCATCACTATTACGCCGGAGCATCCCTGTGGGTTGGGATGCAGGTCCAGCATATCCATGCCCTGGTGATTCAGCAGGATGCACCCATCACGGTTCATCCCTGCCATGCTGGAGCACCCCTGTGTGTTGGGATGAAGGTCCAGCATCCATGCCCTGGTGATCCAGCAGGATGCACCCAGCATGGTTCATCGCTGTGTCAGAGCATCCCTGTGGGTCCGGATGCAGGTCCAGCAACCATACCCTGGTGGATGCACACTGCAGCTGTGGGGAAAAGCTCAAGCTCCAGGAAGCATCCCTGGAGTTACACCTGTCACACGGTGTCAGGATCCAGCACTGAGGAGGGAGACCTCAAAATCTCATCTCCCAAAAAACTTGCTTTCCTCCTGCTAAATGTGCTCTGAAGGGGAATTCAGAGGAAAAATATCTCCAAGCGCAGAAGCAGCCCTGCAAGCCCCTCCATTGGACAGGGTTGTCCGCCCCACAGAGCATTCCTCAAATCCTCAGCAACGCACACAGGAGCAGAAAAGGCATCCACGCAAGGACAGGCAAGGCTGGAACATCCAACCGCATCTCTCACCTGGAGGACCCCAAATCCAGCTGGCACAAAAGCCCCTCACCACCATGGGATGGGAGAGGGGAATGCCTGCACCAGTGGCCCTGGCACCAAATCCAAGGGGATCCATGAAGAACACTCCCACCTACACCCCCATCCCAACACCCTGCAGGCATTGATGAGTACCCAGCACAGATCCGTTCTTCCCAGAAAACAAACCAATCTGTCGAGCCCTGAGTGCAGACGCCCTCAATAATCGTTTGAGTTACCCCCAAAACCTCCAGCCCCAAATTCCAGACAGGACATAAATATCAGAGGCACTGGAGAAGAGCCTGGATCTAAAAGTCACCAAGTAGAGTCACTCCAAGGAGAGCAAAAATGAAGCAAATGGCTTATTTTTAAAGTTATTTCAATAACTTCCTGAATTACTCAGTCCTTTAAATCTTATAACTTTTCCTCTTTCTTTTTTTTTTTTTGTTTAAAGAGGTAGGAAGGAAAAAAAAAATAAAGGGACAAAGATTGGAAAAGTTTAATAGAGGGAGAAAAAGTCTATTAAAATAAAAAAAAAGGCAGCCCGTCTCGGGGGAAGAGTTGAAATATTAAAGAAAGAAAAATCGCTTCTGCGGCTGCTGAGAGAGGAGGAGGAGAATGGAGCAGCTTGAAGAGAAGGAGCTGTGCACTTTTAATTGAAAAGAGGGAGATTCAAATGAAATATCCAATATTAAAGAAAGGAAGAAAGACGGACGCTGGCCAAGAAATTGCTAAAGCCCCAACTTTCTTTCTCTCCTGCTGCCTTGGAAGTTATAGGAGAGAGGGCTGAGAGAAAGGAAAGGAAGAAAGGGTCCTTCTTAAAAGAGGAACTCAAGGGAACGGAGGAGGAGGGTGGGAAGGGAGACCAAGTTTTATTCATTTATTTTATGAGATGAGTAAAAATAATACATATTAAAAAAAAAAAAAAAGGGCAGAGTTTTATAATGTCACCGTGTTTGGAAGCAGCAGCAAAAGGGAGAAGAGATGGGGGAAAGCAACTAAGAACAGAAGGGCCAGCTCCAACCACCCGCCGTACCAGCCTCTCTCCCAACGAGATTCAATTAATTGATAACAAGAGGCATCAAATTAATTTTTCAAGGATGTTAGATTTTGATGAAGGGAAAAAAATCTCTCTGATTTTAATCGGGGCGGCGTTTAAAAGGCATAAATGAATATCCCTTTCTAATCATCTGAGGCGCCGAGGAAGCACCAAGCGGTTAACGTGAAAATTCAAATCGTTTAATTAGGGGGGGGCTGAGGGGAGGTGGCCGCGGTGGGGGAAGGGGACTTGGGTTTTGCTTTTTAAAGAGCTTTATGAAGAAATTATTTTTAAAATGATTTCTTTTCAAGCATCTTTGCTCCCCCCCCTCCAACCCCGCGACGCACTTGTAAAAACATATCTCGGAGGTTCTTCTTTTGAATAGAGACCATTCCCCAGCACAATCTAATTAACAAAAATGATAATGAATAGGGTGGGGAAAAAAAATCGTAAGGAACAAAAAAAATACTCCAAACTCCTAGGAAGTAAAAAAAAAAAACCCACAGGAGGAAGAACGTGTGATTTCCCAACTCACTGTCAAGAACCGTTGTGCCCTTCCACACGGGATGAGGTTTGTAAGAGATGGGGGATTTCAGCACATACACCTCAAATCCTATTGAAATAATTAAAAGCATCTCCCATCGCTGGTGTGGCATGGGATGAGTCTGCAGTCGGAGTGGAGCCCAAGGGCAGTGGTCGCAGGGACCAGCACAGCAGCTTGGACTGCGTTGTGAGCACATCTGTGCACACACACACACAGAGCGATGCTCCCAGGCATCGCTCCACAGCCCAGTGCCATCACCCAGGTCCATCCCCAGCACCCAAGTCCATCCCCACCAGCTGCCAGGATGCGGTCGCCATCGCACCAGCCTTTTGCAAAAGCTCCTCTCCCAGGAATTCCCAACTTGGGTTCAAGTCTCTTCCCATGCACCCAGCTCACACAATTATTGACCCCATCAGCACCACATGCAGCGAGGACATGCACGGAGCACGTTCCTCTCCGCTGCAGCATCCCCCCCCAGGCCATGCGGAGGACACGCAACACGCCACGCACATACAAAATCACCTCCATCCCTTCAACACAGAGACAGAGCAAACGTGATCCCACACTTGTGGGTGTCCTCATGGAGCACCCGCCTAGGAGAGCCGCAGGCTAGGAAGAGGAGAGCTCTTCCTCTCGGATAGAGGCACAAGGGAGAGGAGGGCTACAGGGATCCCAACGTGCCCAGAAGAAAGATGCCCAATGCCCTGTGGCTGGATGGCTCAGAGCCACGGTGTGTTTATGGGGGAAAGCTGTTCAAGTCAAGCTGCAGGAGCTGCCCCTGTCCCAGCCCTTCAGGGGAGGCTGCAAAGGGTGAGGGCAGAGCCAGGGAGGAAGAAAATGACCTGGAGCAGGCGAGGGATAAACCAGGAGCGATGGCAGGGCCATGACGTGAGGGAGCCGGTGGTGGGACACGAGCCCCCAGGTGAAGTTTTCCAGCTGAGTTTGCGTGAAGGCAGACTGGAGATTGTTAGAAGTCTCTTCGTGCCTTTAAATAATCCGGAAGGGAGGAAGAAAGTGTCACGGTGCCTATTGAACAGGAGGGAGGAACTCGGATGCTGCAAGTTTTCCCAGACACCGTCATGTTTGGGCAAAAACTCCTCCAGAAGAGGCTCTGTTTAATGCACTCCCTGCTGCACACTGATGCTTTCCACTGCAAATCCCATTTTTATGCAGGAAAAGGCCTGAATTCCATCCAGAAATTATGCTGCTCACGAGGAGGGAGAAGAAAAAAGGCTGCGAGGGGGAGAACTATCCTTGGGCATTTTCAAACTCCTGGTCTGAAGTCAGTTTCTTTGCATCCAAATCAGAGGCAAGCGTGACCCGATGCCAGCTCCGTCTCGCAGCCACCGCCAGAGTCAGTCTCAGCACTTCTCAATAACCTTCCCGATTTTATTTCTGCACAGCTCAGCTCCATCTCGCATGGACCCAACATCTCCTGGTCTGCTCGGGCACCCCGCACCCCTGCACGGAGCAAACCGCAGCCCTGAAGACGAACACGGCTCCCGACAGCCCTGACATCTCTGCTTAGAGCAGTGACTGGTATAACACGAGCAAATTCTCCAGCGCTTTCTTAAAGCGTGCTCATCGGAGAGGCTGGGCTGTCCCAGGGTCTTGCAGGGGATTGGGAAGGTGTATTTAACACTGCAGGTGCTTGGGAAGAAGGCAAGCATGGAGCATCCCTCCAGCATTACCCCACGCAGACCCTGTGTCGAAGCCAAGAGATGACCAGGGTCCCCTGTGCTCCTTCTCTGGGTGTTCTGGAGGAGCTGTGTTCAGTCGCCAAGTCCTCTTCCCAGGGACAGCACTCCTTGCCAGGGAATCCAGGGAGGCAATGCTTTGCCCACAGCTGTGGAAGCAGCAAGAGCTTCTCCCCTCCTCTCATGATGGGATGGCAGCACATCTCCGTGGTTTCAGCAGCATGGAAAGGTGATCTGGTCCCACAGCATCACTTTGCTGTCACCCATAGCACCCCCAGGTCCTGCTGATCCATCCAAGCTCCCAAGCCCTGTGCATCCCCAACAACTCAGCCCTTACCAGACTGCAGATCGGGACATGACTTCCTTCCAAACACCACATCCTTGCTTTACAAATTGTGATAGAGCTACTGAAAGACAAAGCGAATCAGGTTGATTTACACCTCCTGAATCCCTGCTCCTTCCAAGGAGCAGATGATGCTTTCTCTTGAGAACAGCAAGATCCTCAACCAAGCCCAGCTTCAGGGGGCAAAGACACCCAAGAGCAGCACGCAGGTGGCTGATGATGCTCTAGGCCAGAAGAAGCCGTGCTGCAGTGGCCAAGGAAGCCAGCAGCTCCTTCCCACTGGTGCAGGATGGTCAGCACTGCTCAAACCTGGAGGATTCTCACTATTAATCTTGTGTTAGACACATCCTCATTGCAAAAAGGGTTTGGGTTTTTTCCTCTCCTCCACTCCTCTTAAAAATAATGCTTATTCTTTAATATATTAGTTTAGGATTCACCAATTGCCGCACTAACACCCTGCACCTCGCCCACAGCTGCAAATCTTGGCTGACACATCTAAGGGGCCCCGTAAGCACCCATGGGTGCTGAGGCAGAAATGGACTGAAGATTCCCAGTTCCCAGCTTCCAACACGACCCCCTGCCCATGAAGGACTTGCTGCCGGTGGATGAGAACCGCAGCAAGGCACCTCAGCAGCAGCTCGGGTATAGAGAGCTGCTTTCTTTAGTGGAGAATCCAGAAACTCCCATCCCGGGGCATGGGATGCAAGTGAGGGTGAGCACCTCAGGCTGGGTGCACGCAGAGGATGCTCTGGCGTGAACCCCACAGCAGCTGCAACACAGCTTGGGCTCTCAGCCAGCACCGCTCCTCCGCAATCAGGTCACATCATTTCCCTGTGTCTCCTGATGAGACAGGGGTACAGACAACTGTCTTGCCATCCCCAAAGTGCGTCCAGGGGATACTCCCCTTCCTCTCTGGACCAAAAATCACTGCATCAGGCTGAGGGAATGCAACACCACCAGGACAGAGCATCATGCAAGACACAAAGCTGACACGGTCTGGGTCACCAACTCCTGAAGGACATGTCCAACCTTCCTGGCCAGCCCCGCGCTCCTGGCCAGCCCCAACACAGATGACATCTCCTTCCCACTGGCAAGAATTTTAAACCACCGATTACTATATTAAGCCTCCAGCTAAAAATCAGCAACTCCCTGCTCATTCCCAGCCCCAGGGTGATTCTCAGAGCATTTATATCTGCAACAAGGAGGACTGGCAGAGATATCCACCTCGGTCACCAAGGACCAATCCTGCAGCGAAAGGGGACGTGTGTCCCCTCCAAAGGAAGAGGTCTGCCACTCCATCTCTCTCCCAGATGGACAGGCACTGTCACCATCTCCTCCCGCAGTGGCCCAAATCTACAGCTGGAAATTCAACAGGGCCAATGCTCCCCACTACTGGCATCTGCTGCTCTGATTTGCATCTTGTTTGCTCCAAACAAGCCCCCTTGCTTATTGAACCTCATCTCCTTGCATTTCCGAATGGACTGGCTTTTTCATCAGGGAGTATTTTAAAGCCACCACCTCTATAACTCGGGGGGAAATCGCTCCAGCACTGCTGCTGCTCAGCTTTCGCCCAGGCAATGCCGGTGTCGAGACCAGTGCAAATCCTGCGTGGTGTAGGAACAAGGCAACATTTGATGCACGCTGCTCCGACAGTCCCAAAGTTTGACCCAGATTTGGAGCCACGGTTCCACTTCCTAGGGAAAAAGGCATTTGTTCAGGGCTCAAGCCCACTAGCATCAAGAAAAAGACTTCAAGGGGTTGAGAAACGGCTCCTAAAAGCAGACTCTGCCTCGCTAGATATAAATAAAACCTGGTTTAAAAGGAAAAGCATGAATAACCTCAACAGAGCCACACTGATCCCGACTTGCCTGCCGCATCCGCAGAGTCCCGAGCATCCTTCAGGGCAGGCAGAGCCTGATCGCAGGGATCCATCCTGTTAAAAGGAGTGAGGCTGGTCCCCACAGCATCAAACACTGCAGCCAGGGTGAGCAGAGGAACCAGGAAAACTCAGATCTAATATTTTAGCACAGACATTCCACCTGTTGCGACAGTGAAACAGGAATGAAACGAACCTCATCCTGCACCACAGGAGCGGAGCTTGGGCAGAAACCACTCACCGGAGTTCTCTCCAGCATGCTCTGCCCCTCATCACCCCTAGGATGGATTTTAGCACCTTTTTCTCCCCCTGTTTCTCTCAGGAGTGCATTGACTGGGCACCTCCTCTCCCCAATACATACAACAAACCCCAAATTTGGGGAGATTTTTCCCCAGGACTGCAGAGATGCCCCTGCAGGCTGGACAGCCAGAAACCTTGCACAGAGGGATCAGAAAGCAACAAAAATCATATCTAGGTGACCCCACGCACATCAGGGACCTTTTCTCTCCCTGCCTTTGCCCCCTCCACCCCACCCTTTGGAGCAATCCCAGGGTTCCATCAGCTGGGCGTGATGTACAAAACCATCACCCGAACCAAACCTCCACTGATGCGATGCAGGACTCATCAGAGCTTTGCAGGCACTTGAGAAAAAGAGTGTCTGATCTCGTCCTCTTTCCAGGAGGCAACTGAGCCCAGCTCCAAGGACATAGGGGACCCCCACATCCAAAGAACCCACACCAGTGGCTTTGAAGCCTTTCCCAGTGCGTTCTACTCAGCTTGTGATGGATTCATCCCCAGCAATCAGAGGTTGCTGCAGAAACCAAGATAGCTCTGACCCCAACCAAGTTTGCACAGGGGCAGGAGCTAGCCCCACACATTCTTCTCCTTCATCTGCACACAGGAGCAGCGGTTCCACTATCAAACCCAGAACCCCCTCCCAAATAACAAACCAGCACTCGCAGTGCCAGTCAGAGAGATAGAAACGGGACCTGCTGGGGGTGGGGGTGGCAGGAGCAAAGCACAAATACCCCAAACCACAGGTGCCGAGAGGCTGAGACAAATTGGGAGCAATGGGATGCACAGCAGCACCCTCCTCCTCCTCCCTCCAGCCTCAGATTTACCCCCACAGCAGGGGACAAATACCCCTTTTGTTTTCCAAATGAGAAATCATGTCGATTTTGAGGTTTTAATTTATTAGCGGTGAAACATCTGTGCCAGGCGGAGCGGTCTCAGCCTGCCTCCCTAAACCCCGCTCCCAGCAGAGCCAAATCCCAGCACAGAGCATGGCAACATGAGGAGGAGACGGGGAGGGGGGAAACCCTCCCTGCCCATAAACCAAACCACATCCCACCAGGACCCCACTGCAGAAATGCAGAATAAAACCAGCACTGCTCCAGTCAGGAAGCGGCTTCACTGCGGGGAAACAGGCTGGGAAGCAAGAAGGGAAAGCATAAATACTTTTCTCATCCAGGCTATTTATCAGAGAATGCAAGGATAGGATGAGAGGGAACGGGTTTCAGCTGAAAGAGGGGAGATTGAGATGAGATTTTAGGGAGAAATGTTTTGCTGTGAGGGTGGGGAGGTCCTGGTCCAGGTTGCCCAGAGCAGTGGTGGCTGCCCCATCCCTGAAGGGGTTCCAGGCCAGGTTGGATGGGGCTTGATGCGGTGGGAGGTGGAACTGGATGGGCTTTGAGGTCCCTTCCGACCCAAACCATTCTATGAGACTTTGTAAACAACCCCAGAAAAAGGCAGAGCCGGTGGTGGCATTTTATAGCCTCACTCCCACCCAAATTCATCTCAGCAAAATAAGGGGTTTTGCAGCTACGCCTGGCATAGCACTTTTCCAAAATCCACATTTCCTGCCACAAAAGTTACAGGATACTCTACCCCTCCCCTTTATTTTCTCTCCTTCCATTTAACAGGCCCAATGATGCTGTATTTCTACTCCAAACTCGAGTTACCCCACACTTCAAGGAATTTCCTTCCCACTGTCTGCATCCAGGAGGGATTGGCTGGGAGACTTTGGACTGTGGAAGAAGGATCCAGCTCCGGTGTCTCCTCCTCCTCCTGCCTCACTCCCCACTGGAAGCAGGGACAGGGATGCGGGGCCACAGGATGCTCAGCAGCGTTGGCCCCTTGCACGCAGTTCCCCTGGGAGATCGGGGAGAGGTCTAAAGAAGCACAGTTGTGAGTTATTAAAGGGCGTTTTGGTTTTGTTCAAGATCCCACGCTGTTTCCACACCACTCTTTTAAGAGCAGCGAGTTTTGGGATGCACTTCTCCAGCCGGAGCAGCCCCTAAAACCAGCACAGCCCTGGCAAAAGAGCTCCCGGTGCTGCACAACCCCATGGAAACGGGGCTACCAGGGCATAATCTGACAAGCGATATCCCAGAGGAACACAGCAACATATGGAAAGCCCTACGTTAGGGTTGGGGCGTGTGCATTCCTCTGCAGTACAAGGTGTTCGTCCACCACTTCTGCCCAGATCCTGGTCCAGTGCAGCCAAAACTCCCAATGTTCAACAAGAAACTTCATCTCCATCAGGTATTTCTTGCCATAAATCATCCTCCAACTCCCCCAGGACCACCGTGAGCCCCAGACAGCCCCAAGGCCTTTTGCCAGCACTGCAGTGGGGCACCTTTCCCCCAGCCCTGCCATCCCAGCCCAGCATTTCCATCCATCCTCCTGGGAGCTGGCTGTGATGCCATCGGACAAGCTTTGGGAGCTGAGATGCCCCCAAAACCTCATGTCCCAGTGGAGCCTGGGGACATCCTGCAGCACCCAGGACTGCTTGGCCAAAGTGGGATCACCCGTGCCGGGAACCTCATCCCATGGTGGCCAACATAACCGATGTGTTGAGATCCTGGGACGCAACGCGTGGCACCTAACCAAGCCATGAACCCACCACAAGCTCCAGCACCTGAGTGAGCCACCTCCCTGGCCAAGAAACACTGGTAAAAAGTCACTGGGCAGCCACATTCCTAGGAATGCACAGCAGCAGACAACTGGCAGTCAGAGAACCAAAGCCAAGGAGCCACCAGGAGAAAGGGATGTTGCTGGGCAAACAGGATCCCAGCACATCCTTCGCTCACGAGCACATCCTAGCCTTATATTTTGCGTTAAGCAACGTACCTCGAGCCCTCCTACACTGTTCCTCTTTTCCGAGGCTGATGATATCTTTTCCAAGCCCATCAGCTTCTCCTAGGTGATCCCTGTCCAGATCTTGCTACAGGCGAACAAAATGACAATCCCTGGCTCGCAGATGCTCCATAAGTAGGCAAAAATAAAATCACTCACCTAAAATCTACAGTTTGTGGAATAAACGCAGACTTGAAGGAAGCAAATGAAGGGCTGGAGGGTTCAGCATCAGGGCTTTGATGGCTCCGAGGCGACTGCAGTGTGATGCTCGCCTTGCCCTACGCAAGCCCATGGGAAGCGCTCGCTGCCCTGGACAGCACCGTTGGTGTTTTATGCCTTTATTAGCCTCAGCGCAGTTAAATCCCACCAGATAAACCCAGCTCTGCCAGCGACCTAGCAAAGGTGTGTTGAAATCAGTCATTTCAACACCGCCTGCTCCGGGTGAGCGGCCCATCCCGCTCCTGGCAGCAGCCCCAGGTTTGTTTCAACGGGAGCATCACTGCCTGAGCACAAACACCCCGCTGGGACGGCATCTCCGCAGGAGCTGCCAAACTCTGCACAACACCCGGAGCATGCATCCATCGCACAGGGGTCTTCCTCCTCCTCTCTGGGAGCTGTAGCTCCCCTGTTCCCCACCAGCCTCAGGACCATTCAGGTGCTCCATCCATACTTTCCCAGCTCCATCTGTGTTTTCCCAGCTCCATCCGTGCTTTCCCAGCCGGCCGGTGCCAGCTCCCCACCGAAGCCGCTTACACAGAGGAGGCTTGCCAATGAGGCAGAATAAACGGCTTCCAAATCGCTTCCAAAGTGGGGCCCCACACAGGATTTTTTTCCCCCTCTAGTACATTAGAAAGAATTTTGTTTTGCACCTTCCCATGGTTTTGAAAGTCATCTTCTAAAAAGAAGTTTTATTCCTGCACTTTTCACTTCCCATAAGCACATCCCAGAGCCCCCGGCAGAGCCGAGCCATCGGGACCATAAGAAATTTCCTCCTACTTTGCGGCCACCCTCCACAACTCCCTATTTTGCTAAAAAATAAGCACGTTTTTTGCTGCTAATCTGAACCCGGTGGCACAAGAAGAGGGTTTCCGTTGGAAAAGACTTTTTGCCAACGTGCCAGGGCACGAGAGCCGGGTGGCAAGCATCGGCTAGGGTTGGCAAACGCTGACACCGGTTCGTGTTACCCCAGCTCACCGCTCAGAAAGGATTCCAAATACAGGTTTCGCTTTCCTTAAAAAAAGAAGAGGAGCAGGTCCCGACTCTCTGTGCCAAGCGTTTTGCACACACTGGGCTCATTTGCCTGGAGATCCAGGTACCGTTACAGCCCCATCCCCACGCCAGTACAATAATCCCTTCATGACTTCCCTCCAGCTCCGGCCCCAGATCAATCTCGCCTCCAGCAGGATCTTTATAACATAAAATAGAGTGGACAGACAGGTTACGTCTTCCTCCACGGCATCGCATCACCAACCTCCGAAGGGAGCCACTCTCCTCCTCCGCTGCTTCTGCCTCTTAATTCTTTCCTTTCCCTGATGCTGCTCTGCTTGCAAACACATTTTTGTCACGGGCAGTCTGATTACCAGCAACATGTTTTATCCCAGAGACTCGCCTGTACGAGTGCCAAAAGGGCTTTTCATTAGGAAAAGTTAAAACACAGAATCATGGAATGGTTTGGATTGGAAGGGACCTTCAAGCCCATCCAGTTCCAACCCCTGCCATGGGCAGGGACACCTCCCACTGGATCAGGGTCCTCAGAGCCCCATCCAACCTGGCCTTGAACACCTCCAGGGATGGGGCAGCCACCACTTCTCCAAGAAACCTGGGCCAGGGCCTCCCCACCCTCACAGCAAAACATTTCTTCCCGATAGCTCATCTCAACCTCCCCTCTTTCAGCTTAATACCATTAAAAATAACCCAAAGCAGCGTCATCGCTGCATTTTGTTCTACGAACACTTGGAGCGGGAGCTGGAAAATAAAGAAATTAGGAAGTTTCTCAAGCTGTGCCCAGCCCCATCCTGATCTACAAGTTATATTTGACTTTTAAAGGTGCAGCACAGGGAGCAGGGGGAGGTTTTGCAGGGTGATAAAATGGGTGCGAGCCCTTTCCCATGCTGCCCTCCCATCGGTTGGCCGAGGAGTGAGCTTCTCTGGCCAAAGCCCCGTGGCCGCTCAAAGAAACCCGACAAGGTCGCACGTCGGACAGCAACTTGCTCCGAAACCAACGCCGTGGCCCCTGTTTTTAATTTCAAACTACCTCTAAGTTTCCTTCAGGTGCATCAGGGTCTCCAGAACTGACACAGGGAGGATTTTTACTTCTTCCGAGGCAAACACATGGGTTTCCAAGCTCTAAGTACATCTGCAGTTTTATTTCTCCCCTTTTTCTCTCCCTCTCCTGCTACCACACAGCTTATTCCTCAGCAGGGACGATGCTCACAGCAGGACTGAGCCCAAATTGGGTTTGCAATGTGCCCCCCCGGTCCATAAACCCTGTGGCCACACTGAAGGAACTGGAAATCAAAGAGGACGGGACAGGAAATTTCAAGTTTCCACTTCCAGAAGCGGCAGGTGATGCCGAGAAGACAGAAGGGTCATTTCGGGAGCAGAGGATAAACCCCACATCACTCTGAAGAGGGACCCCCACACACACATGGGGTGCGAGCAGCGAAGAGCATCCTCCCAGGACCCCCCTCAAACCACCTGCTCTGCTCTGAAACCACCGCGGGGAAGCGGAAAAACTATCCCAGCTCTCCCTTCCGTAACAAAAAGCATCTCCCTAAATACTTCCAAGCTACCAAACCCGACTCCGCAGTGGGAAACACGACGCAACGAGCCATAAATGTGTATTAAATGAGCAAAAAGAAAAGCCGGGGATGTCTGGGCTCTCCCGCCTTTCTCCGGTCGGAAGAATGAGCCCCGTTCCCAGCTGGGGGCACGGTTTGCCCCCCCACCTTGCTGCTACAAAGGCAAACCCAGCACCTCTCCTCCTCCGGCCTCGCTCCCCCCTTTCTACCCTCCTTGCCAGACCGATAAGAAAAGAGGAAAAAGAAGAGGGGGGGAATAAAAGGAGCAAAAAAAACCTGAAAGCCCAGTGCTTCGCCACCCCCCTTTTCCCTCAGCCCCACAGTGAGACACAAACATCAGCAGCCTCAAAGCATCCCCCTCTCCAGCGGCAGAAAAGAAAAGCTCCCAGGATCTCCGGGCAGCAACTTCACAACTGAGTGCACTCGCATTCCTGCCGGGTTATTAGGAGAGAAAAGGGCGAGGGCCCGCAGGAGATATTTTAGTGTCACTTGATTTTACACATTGCACAGATTTGTTGGGGTTGGAAACACTCCCTGCTCTTCCCATCCCAACCAGGACACAAACCCCACCATCGCCCCAGCTTTCCCAGAGGGTAGGGAGGTGACTGGGGCGGGACGTGGTGTTTACAGACATTAAAATATCTTTTTTTTTTTTTTTTATTTCAGCCATCCCCTAAACAGCAACTTTTTAACCCGTTTTATTGCATTTTGCTGTTTGCTCAGCCTTTCGACCCCCGCCCTCGCCGTGCAAAACCCCAATCCTCCCATCCCACACCCATTGCATCGTCCTTCCCAAAACCGACCCCGCTGGGCGATGCATCCCTGGGTGAAAAGAGAAAAGGGGGGTATTTTCCATGCCGATCCCATCCTCCTGCACTTTTCCCCTCCACCGAGTCCAACTTTGCTGCGCGACGGAGCTGCTTTCTCGAAGCGCTTTGGCTTTTATCGCAGGAGCGATGCTCGGAGAGAAGGCATCCCCATCCCCGCGCCAAACTAATGGGGTTGGGGTGGGGGGAAACGACCCCAAACCAAACCCCACGCAACAAGTAATAAACTCAAATTTAAATTAAGATGTAATAAATTCAAATAACAACTCAAACCAGCATCTCCAAACAGGAGCTCCCGAGCTTTCCTGGAAGCAGAAGGAGCAGGAGGGCTGGGAAACCTCTTCCCCGCGCCTCGCCCCCAGCCCCGGCACCACAAAGGGCAAAAGAAAAGCAGAGCTGGATCCACCCAGGGCTTTCCAGCCCTGACAAAAGCTCCCCATCTAGGCATAGGGAATTTTGTCCCTTCTTCCCTATATATTCCCCCTCCCAGTTTGATTTAAGAGACTGAAAAAGGAAAAGAGGGGGGAAAAGAGTGAATTCTCCTACTATTATTTTCTCCATCCACTGGCAGCTCGGTGGATTTTTTCGGTTGGCTTTAAAAAAAAAATACATATATAGTAATAAATTAAGAGTTGGATTTCACGAGAGCCCAAGACTTCGCTGTATTTAAGAGGGGGAGGAAAGGGAACGCGTCCACACCAACACCCGCAGACCAGGGTCGCACCCACCCGGGCAGGACACATGTTGGGTTGATTTAACATCAAATGCTTGTTTGCCAGCGGAACACGTTTCTCGCGTAAATTTTTTAATGCACGGGGAGAAATTTGTAAAAAGTAAATCCTACTTCTGGTTTGGGTTAAAAACAACCCAAGCCTTTTAATACAGAAACTAATAACGTTTTTATTGTATGCCCCACAGCTTTACAACGCTCGCAGAAAAGTGAGGTCTCAATCCGATGCTAAGTTGGTTCGGAGCGTGGTAGAAAGCAAAGCTCGGGCTATCGCCAAGACCGATGGGGATAGAAGAGCTGCACGAAGCCGGCGAGCGTTCCCGGGGAGGAATTCAGACACAAATTCCTTTAAGACTATATTAAGAGCCAAAAAAAAAATCAAACCCCTCAACCCAACGCAAGTTTTCAAAGCGCTTCCCAAACACTGCTCAGAGGAAAGTGGAGTTTGCAGATGCCTGTGAATTATTCCTGCTTCCTTCTACGTACATTTTTATTCCTATTAAAATGCGCACAGGAGGGGAGAGAGCGAGCCCTTTGCTTATTTTTTTTTTATATATAAAAAGAGGAAATAAATAATAATAATAATAATAAAAAAGGAATCACTCCCAAATGGAAAAAGAAAAAACCAATTACACTCCACTTGTTCTCTCCTATCCACACCTCCGGAACGCGCCTGCCAACTCAAACCAGATTTCCTAGCACCAAAAGAAATATTCGGAGCAATGAGACACTTTCCGAAGCGCCTTTCTTTTTGAGAGAGGGAGAGGGGAGAAGAGACAGAGGAGCGTTTGTTTACGGCACAGGCGAGGGAGATGGATCCGGGAAGAATAGAAATATCTGAACTTTGCCAGCGCCGGGAGAGCATCTCGCAACGAAGGCGGACACTGGGGTGGGAATGGGATGAAAAAGGCTGATTCGGGGCTCCTAGCGCCCCGCTGCCAGCATCGCTAAACGAGATTTGCCCGGGAATTTCTGAACTCCCAGAAGACAACGGCTCCATAATAAAAACTCTTTCCAAACACGCTATTATTGCTGATATTATTAAGTAGCCGCTGCCGGCAGGGTCCCCGCCAGCCTGCCGAGACCTCCCGCAGGCAGTGAGCATCGCATCCAGGTTCTAAAGACCCCCCCAAATCCTTGGAAAAACACCTCCAACCTCGTTCCCCTTCCAAACAAAGACACAATCAAAGCCTTTCAAACTTTGGAACGCAGGCACGGGCGAAAGACAGAGCCGCGCAGCCAGCTGCTGTAAACCTCCCTCCCCATCTCCAGAATCCAAACCTGCGGGAATTTCTCGGGAATATCCTCCAGCTCCATCCAAAGCCGTGCATTTGTCCTCCTCACCCCTCACCTTGCAGTTGGGGTTATTATTTTAGGCAGAGATTTCCCTGGAGCGACGGCCGGGCTTGGCTGCAGGTTGACGGGGACGGTGGCGGCTTCTCAAAACTTGGGAATGACTTATTTTTATCCCAAAAGAGGGAATCGCACCCCTCGGTGGGGATGGGGCTGAGTTAAAATGCAAAGGGAAAGGGGGTGGGGGGAAGGAAAGAGGGAATAAAACCCACCCGAGCAGCTGGAATGAAAACAAAACTGCCAGGGAGAAAAGAAGGATGGGGGGGAATGGGAAGCACCAACAAAGGGAGCCTGGGGGCGGCTGGCAGGGCAGGGGCTGCCGGGCTCCCCCTAATCCCAGGGGATCTGCTACCAGCAGCACAAGATTCCTGGTATCCAAACCCCCCTTTTCCCGAGGGGGCTGCCCCCCCTTTTTTCCTCAATCGCTCGGAAAAATGCTTGGAAGAAGAGGGAGGCAGCAGAGATCCTCGAGACAGGGGTGCAGCGAGGATCCCAAAAACACCGGGACCCCCCTATCAATGAGCAATGACCTGGGGTGCAGCGGGGTCCCTGCAAACACCGGGACCCCCCCAACCTCATGTGCACTGACCCAGGGAACAGCGAGGACCCTGCAAACACTGGGACCCCCCCCATTCCATGCACACAGACCTGGGGGTGCAGTGGGAACCCTGCAAACTTTGGGGACCCCCCCCCCGATGCCATGCGCACAGACCTGGGGGTGCAGTGTGGACCCTACAAACACCGAGACTCCCCTAAACCTATGCGCACAGACCTGGCAATGCAGTAGGGTCCCCGCACCCACTGGGACCCCCTAACACCGAGGACCCCCCCCCCCCATCAACGAGCAACAACTTAGGGGTGCAGTGGAGACCCTACAAACACCAAGACACCCCCCCCCCCCAATCTCCACTCCACGCGCACAGACCTGGGGGTGCAGTGGGGAGTCTGCAAACACTGGACCCCCCGCATTCCATGGACACAGACCTAGGGGTGCAGTGGGGATCCTGCAAACACTGGACCCCCGCATTCCATGCACACAGACCTGGGGGTGCACTGAGGACCCTGCAAACACCGGGACCCCCCCATTCCATGCACACAGACCTGGAATGGGGGTGCAGTGAGGACCTTACACACACCAGGACCTCCAATCCCCATCCCATACGCACAGACTTAGGGATGCAGTAGGGTCCCCGCAAACACTGGGACCCCCCCCATCACTGGGACACCCCCCCCCCCCAACAATAAGCAACGATCTAGGGGTGCAGCGGGAACTCTGCAAACACCGGGACCCCCCCAATCTGTGCTCACCGACCTGAGGGTGCAGTGGGGACCCCACAAAACCGGGATCCCCCCTCTCCATTCACCCATAAGCACCGACCCTGGATGCGGTGGGGATCCTGCACCCCCCCCCCCCCCAAATTCCATGCACACAGACCAGGGACAGTGGGGACCCTCCAAACACCGGGACCCCCCCCCCCTCCAAATCCGTGCTCACCCACTTGGGGGTGTAGCAGGAACCCCCCAAAAATTCCCCCCCCCTCCAAGCTCCACTCCCTTTGTCCAAACGGCGCAACAAACTTCGAAGCGCTGTGAGGGGGGGGGGGGGACGGCCGGACAGACACACGGACACACAGACCGGGATGGAGGTGGGGGGGGGACGGACACACAGACCGGGATGGGGGGGGACAAACAAACCGGGATGGAGAGGGGGACGACATAAACAGACCGGGATTTGGGGGGGGACACACAAACGATGGGGATAGAGAGGGGCAAACAGACCGGGATGGAGGGGGGGGGGGGACGACAAACAGACCGGGATGGAGGGGGGGGGGACAAACAGACCGGGATGGAGGGGGGGGACGGGACAAACAGACCGGGATGGAGGGGGGGGACAAACAGACCAGGATGGAGGGGGGGGGGGACACGACAAACAGACCGGGATGGAGGGGGGGGACAAACAGACCGGGATGTTGGGCGACAAACAGACACAACCCCCCCACGCAAAGCACATGGGGGTGTCCCCCCCCAATTCCTTCGGGCTGATGGGGGGGGGGGGCAGCTTGTGCGTGTGTGTCCCCCCCCACCTCCAACCCCGTGGGGACGCGGGGTGTCCCCCCCTCCACACCCCCCCCCCCCCTTCTTCTCCATTCTCACCCACCTGGTGGCACCGAGCGCCGGGCTCCGCTCCGGGCATGCAGCCACGCCGCCTCCTTTGCGGCCCCCCCCCCTCCACACCAACCCCCAAACCCACCCACCCACCCCCCCCAACCCGCCCACCGCCCCACCTTCCCCAAACTTCGACGGGGCGGCAGTTTAAAGGCTGAGCGGCGTGGCCGGGGGCTCCCGCATGGTCAGCATCGCCCGGTGCAGCCGTGTTCCCCCCCCCCCCTCCACACACACAGTCTGTGCTCTCCCTCTCTCCCCCCCCCCGCCCCGCGTTCCTCTCGGCTCCGTCCCGGGCTCGGGGCGGCGCGGGGCCGCCCTACCATAATTCCTCTAAAACAGGTGCAGCAGCTTTGGGCCCCCGCGCGCCCCCCCGCGCCTCAGGATCGCGCGGGAAGGGGAAGCGGCTGTGGTGGGGAACACACACACGTATCTGTCCCTCCTGTGGTTTTGGGGGGACACACACACACAGCCCTCTCCCCCCGTGATTTTTTTGGGACACACACACGTCTTTCCTCCCTTATTTGAGGACACACAAACGTATTTCCCCTCCTTCCCCCCCTTTTTTGAGGGGACGCACAAACATGTCTTGCTGCTCCTTCTCCCTTTTTGGGGACACACACACACGTCTTTCCCCCGTTATTTGAGGAGATACAAACATGTCTTGCCTCTTCTCCCCTCTTTTTTGGGGGGACACAAACACATTTTCTTTCACCCCCCCCTTTTTTTGGGACACCCCCCCCCCCCATCTGTCCCTCCTGTGATTTTTTGGGGGACACATCTTTCCTCTCTTATTTGGAGAGACACAAACATGTATTGTCCCTTCTCCCCTCTTTTTGGGGGGACACAAACCACATCTTCCTTCCTCCCCTCCTTTTCGGGGAAACACACCCCCCCCCATCTGTCCCTCCTGTGATTTTGGGGACACACACACACATCAACTCCCCCTCCCGTGATTTTTTGGGGGACACACACACTTCTTTCCTCCCTTATTTGGAGAGACACAAACATGTATTGCCCCTTCTCCCCTCTTTTTTGGGGGGACACAAAGACACATCTTCCTCCCCGCCCACTTTTTTGGGGACACACACACACACACTTCTTCCTCCCCTCCTTTTTGGGGACACACACACATCAACTCCCCCCCTCGTGATTTCTTGGGACACAGACACATCTTTCCCCCCTTATTTGGGGAGACACAAACATGTCTTGCCCCTTCTCCCCTCTTTTTTGGGGGGACACAAACACACATCTTCCTTCTCCCACCCCTCCTTTTTGGGGAAAGACACACACATCTGTCCCTCCTGTGATTTTGGGGACACACACACATCAGCCCCCCCCCCCCCCGTGATTTTTTGGGGGACACATACATCTTTACCCCCTTATTTGGGGAGACACAAACATGTATTGCCCCTTCTCCCCTCTTTTTTGGGGGACACAAACACACATATCCCTCCCCCTTTTTTGGGGACACACACACACATCTTCCCCCTCCTTTTTTGGGGACACACATCTTCCTCCCCCCGTGATTTTTTGGGACACACACACACCATTTCCCCCCTTATTTGGGGAGACACAAACATGTCTTGCCCCTCCTTCCCCCTTTTTTGGGGGACACACACATCTTCCCCCCCCCCTTTTTTTTGGGCACACACACACATCTTCCTTCCACTGCACCCCCTTTTTTTGGGGCATACACACACATTAACTCCCCACCCCGTGATTTTTTGGGACACACACACACATCTTCCTCCCCCCTCTTTTTTTGGGGACACACACACACATCTCCCCCCCCAGCCTTTTATGGGGACACATCCACCCACCCATCCACCCACCCATCTTCTCCCCCCCCCCCCTCCAGCTTATTTGGGTGACACACACACATCTTCCCCCCTCCCACATTTATTTGGGGGACACACATCTTCTCCACATTTTTTGGGGGGGACACACAAGCACGTCTATCCCCCCTGTAATTTTTTTGGGACACACAAAGAAACATTTTCCCCCACCCCCCTCCCATTTGGGGACACACATATACACATCACCCCCACCCCCCCAATCCCTTTTTTGGGGGGACACACACATCTCCCCCCTGCCCTACCTTTTTGGGACCCACATACCCTTTTTGGGGGGGACAGACAGACAGACATATCTCCTCCTTTTGGGGGGAGAGAGAGACACACATATATACACATGTCCCCCCCCCATTTTTGGGACACATACACCCCCTCCTGCCCCAGTTCCACCTGCCCCAGTCTCTTCCCTTCTCCCCATCCACTTTTTTGCTCATTAACACCTGCGTTAATTGGTTTCTGCTCCGTGACAAAGTGATGCCCCGGGGCTGGGTGGGGGTTCAAGGGAGGGACACTGAGGGTGTACCCGTCACCCCGCCCTTGTGCCCTTTTGTTTTGGGGGGTGGGGAAGCATGTGTGCCCCCCTCCAGTACAATGTGCCCTACTCGCTTCTCCTCTCCCCATCCATATTGTGCTCATTAACGCCTGTGCTAATTGGTTTCTGCTGCGCAAACCGATGCCCTGGGGCTGGGTGGAGGTTTGAGAGAGGGAAACTAAGGCACAGGGTGGGGGGGATGCCAGGGACATACACACACCCCCCATCCCTCCATCTGCGATGGGGCAGAACCACTGGCCCCATTTCTCAGATGGGGCCACTGAGGCACAGTGACCCCTGCCTGGTACAGTTACACCCCAATATTCCATCCTGCATGCAGGGAGAAGGTCCACAGAGCCCTTGGGTTGGGTGAGCAGAGCCCTCCTTGGGTTGCTGGACCCAAACCAGCACCTGGATGTTGGGTCCAGTGAGGTTGTGGGACCCACACATCTGGATGGAGCCCTTGGGCAAAGCAGAACCCGCATCAGACTGCTGGACCCAAACCAGCACCTGGATCCTGGACCCAAACATCTGGATGGAGGCCCTAAACCTCTGTGAGGATGCTGAACCCACACATCTGGATGGGGCCCCTAAATCTCAGTGAGGATGCTGGATCCAAACACCTGGATGGAGACTCCAAACCTCTGTGAGGACACTGGACCCACATATCTGGATGGAGCCCTTGGCTGAGCAGAGTCTGTGTCAAGGTGCTGGACCCAAACCATGGCCTGGATGGAGGCTCTAAACCTCTGTGAGGATGCTGGATCCAAACATCTGGATGGAAACTCTAAACCTCTGTGAGGATGCTGGATCCAAACATCTGGATGGAGGCTCTAAACCTCTGCGAGGATGCTGGATCCAAACATTCAGGTGGAACCCCTGGGTGAGCAGAGCCCATGTCAGGGTGCTGGACCCAAACCATCACCCAGATCCTGGACCCAAACATCAGGATGGAGGCTCCAAACCTCCCTGCAGATGTTCGACCCAAACCATCCCCCAGACACCAGACCCCAAAGTGTCATCCGAAGTGTTGTTGCAGGGACCTGAGGAATTGGGGACAGATGATCCAAACCTCACACGCAAGGAGTGAAATAAAGGGGTTTTTTTTGCCTCAAAGCCAGGACGTTTCAGTAGCACTGAAGTGCGACCACTTTGCATTTTCCTTTTTTTTGTGTGTCAAAAAACCTTTTATTTTTTGAAATTTCCATTTTTATGGACAGATAAAATAGTTTTCAAAGGTGAAACTGGAATGAAAAGGATTTCAACACACCTGGATTTTTTTTCTGTAACTTAAATTTTTTTTTTTTTTACGGGAAAACTGTTTTCTTTTTAAAAAAATATAATCTTTTCTCAAATGAAAAGTCCATATCTGGGAATCCCTGTGTGATGGAAAAGCTGTTTCCTCCCTAGGTACAGGCTCTGGTGGCCCCAGTGAAGATCCAAGCAAACCCATCAGATTTGCCCCCCCAAAACTCTTTCTTTGAGGGGACAAAGAGGACAAGGATGAAGGGTCTTGTGAGGAGCGATTGAGGGACCTGGGGCTGTTTAGCCTGGAGAAGAGGAGGCTGAGGGGAGACCTCATTTATCTCTGCAGCTCCTGGAAAGGAGATTTGAGCCAGGTGAGCACTGGGCTCTTCTCCCAAGTAATAAGTGACGGGATGAGAGGAAACGGCCTCAAGTTGTGCCAGGGGAGGTTTAGATTGGAGTCACCGCCTGCCCCTGGCTCAGCTGAGATGATGCTCTGAAGGGTCCAAGGAGTTTGATTTCCCTCATGGATACATAAAAGCTGTTTTCCTATTCACCTCCCCAAATCCATACCCTAATACGTAACTTTATGAGTTATTCACCCAAATATCAGCCTAGAAAACTCAGAATTTTTATCCCAAACTGGCATTTTTCTGAGTGAAAAATAGCTTTGAGTGCTAAGCCTCATCGGACCTGCACTTGCTCTCTTTTCTCATCGTAAGAATAGAATCATTGAATCATAGATTCATAGAATCATAGAACAGTTTGGGTTAGAAGGGACCTTAAAGATCACCCAGTTCCACCCCCTGAGATGGGCAGGGACACCTCCCACTGGATCAGGGGCTGCCCAAGGCCACTTTGAAGACATCAAATAACATCTGAGCGGGAAGGATTTACGCAAAAGGAGATGGGCAGCCTTCCACCAAGGGGAGTTTGGGAACTGAGCACAGCCCAAAGTTCCCTCTTTGTTTATCTGTGTCAGCCAGGACAGAAAAAAATAGGAGTAAGCAGGAATCTGGGTGAGGAGACACGGCTTGACTGGGCTTCGGTCGGGGTTTTGTATGGCACCTTGCGTGGTGGGGTTTGGTCTTTGAGGGACCACCTGGCTCCTAGCAACAGGAAAACTGATGGGGACATCAGGGAAGGCCAGGAGATTCCCAGGAGGGCACCAGCAAGAGACCATGAATGCTCCAGGAGAGCTGGGGAGAGGCTCTTGATCAGGGGGTGCAGGGATAGGATGAGGGGGGATGGTTTTCAGCTGAAAGAGGGGAGATTGAGATGAGATCTTAGGAAGAAATGTTCTCCTGTGAGGGTGGGGAGGACCTGGCCCAGGTTGCCCAGAGCAGTGGTGGCTGCCCCATCCCTGGAGGTGTTCCAGGCCAGGTTGGATGGGGCTTGGAGCCCCTGATCCAGTGGGAAGTGTCCCTGCACATGGCAGGGGGTGGAATTGGGTGGGCTTTAAATTCCTTTCTGACCCAAACCATTCTGTGCTTGTGACACAGCACTAAACTCCCAGAAGACAGAGAGAAAGAAGGGAAAAATTTCCTTTATTTTGCAACCGGCAACGCTTCGGGCATGTATCATCTCCAGAAGGGGATAGCAGAGGCAGCGGGATTTATAGCCCTTGGATTAAACATTTCACATAACATCTGGTTATAAAGCACTGAGACACGTGGCTGAGGAGCAGGAGTTGGTGTGGGGTAAGCGATGGGTGCCAAATGTAGTGTTTGTTGTCTCTTCTAGGACACTTCCACCTTCCAGCTCTTCCAAGCTCATCCTCACTCTTCTGCCTCTGCTATAAATTCCCAAACTCTTATCTGTGGGAAATTGTTTTTCCTGGCGTAGTTGTTTTTTTGTTTTTTTTTTTTGGTTTGTTTTTTTTTTTCTCCTCCAGAAAGTGTTTGTTTTTCTAACCAGAACACTGAAAACCTTTAAAAAGTGAAAATTTTCAACCAAAGGGTTTGGATCCTGGGGTTACCTGGAACGGAAACATTCTCAGTTGGCTGTAGGGGTGAAAGAAAGCTGAAATCTTCCACGGCAAAGATCAGTTTGGGTTTGTTCTAAGCGCTACTCAAGGCAAAGCTGCTCTGAACTGGGCAGCATCCTCATCCTTGCAGAAAAGTCCTCTCCAAACTGAATCCAACGTCTGTTTGCCACAGGTTATGGATTGGCCATTTCTGGCAAATGGATGGTGGAGAACATCTGAGCTGAAGCTCATTTGCTTTCTATTTTCCTTCTAGCAGACGAGTAACTTCAAGAAGAAATCCTGACTTCTCTAGAGATGTTAATTTGAAAACAACCCTGTATTTGATGATGTGAACAATTCCCCTGAACTCCTCTGCTTCCTGCCCTGTCTCGGATTCTCTCCCTCCTTCTTTCAAGGCAAAATAAAGGAAAAAAACATATGGAAAGAAGAGAAAGAAGAAAATCTGGAGTATGAAAATAGGGAGAAAGAGAGAAGAAAGTTACTTTTTCCCTTCCAGAGTAGTGTCTTGGGGAGGGAGCTCTGCATTGACACAGCTAAACCCAAAGTCCCAACCCCTCCATGGTGGAAATTTCAACAGATGAGCACAAATGCTGGTTTTTCCACCCAAATTCCACCCTAGCCATTTTCAGGTGGTTTGGTGAAGCCGCAGTGCCCGGCAGCGCCTGGAACCCAGCTCTCTGCCTCACTCCTTTGCCTCCCCCAGGATCCTGACCTGAGTCCCACAGGGTTCATCTCAGCAGTGTTTGCACCCAGCTGCCCTCCAGGCATCACCATGGGATGTGGTGACTAGTGGGCAAGCCGAGAAGGATGCAGGATCCGTCCCCTTTGGGATAAACCCAGGGCTCTGAATGCTGCATCCGCAGCCAGCACAGGCTTGCTGAAGCCGGGGGTCCCATGGAGACCCCCAAAGCCCCCGAGGGAGGACGTTGGTGTGGTCACACGCCCCACTCAAGCCATGCTTGCAGATCGCCAAGCACCCGGAGGAATCCGGCTTTGCCTGGACGTGCTGGCAGGAGCGTGGCCAAGATCTTGGACCTCGCTCGCCTCTTGCGTAAGGCAAAGAAATGATGCACCGAGTTACTGTAAGTGATGAGAGGCTCCTGGCTCCCTTTTAAAGCGACAGGCTGCTGTCTGCATGGGGTCCAGCATCACCCCCCTCTGCCCCAGCCAGCGTGAACCCACTGCCCTCAGCCACAAACACCCCTGGAGAAGGGGGGATCCCGACACCCGCAGGGGCTGGCGGCCCCACATCGGGCCTTAATGCAAAGAGGAAGGTGGGGGGAAGAGTTACAGGGGGTGCAGCACCCCAGGAACAGCCTCTGAGCGTGGTCAGGGCTCAGCAGCCCCTCTGGCTTGTGTCTGTGCTGTGCCTCAGTTTCCCCTCCTGGCACGGACAGAAGGGGGGCTCAGCCAGGTTTTGGTGAGCTTGAAGCTCATGGTTGAAGGAGAGACAGCAGAGAAGTCAAAACACTGTTTCCTGGGTGTGCTGCTCCCACACAAGGAGGAAAGGTGGTGGAGAGGGGGGATTCTCCAGTCAGTGACCAATTTTCCTCCTTGCCTGCAAAGCCTCAGCGCAGGAAAGAAAGGAGCCAGCGAGAAGAGGGGCTGATCATCAGATTATCCTGCTGCAGGGTGCTGTGCATCCCTGACGGAGATGGAGCCCCTGGCTCACCTGCACGCCGTGCCACCAGCACGGCAAGACACAGGGACACAGGACACTCGGCTTCTCTCTCCCCACTGGCATATGCTGTGGTTGGGGTTTTTTTTTTTCCCCTTTCCATTCTTTTCTGTTTTTTGTTTCTCACTTATCTGCTTTTCCAATAACGTTACTCATCCCAAGCAGGACGTCTGCGTTCACCACTCACCGTGTTTGTCTGCATTGTTTCCTTCGGGGAGATGCTTACCCGTACACGGTGACTACTTGTCTGAGTCGTCACGGTGCCGAGCGTCGGGGATTACTCATGGTGTTAAGGTTTAAGAAAGCGGGGGGGAAAGGGGGCAGATCTGGCACTTTGTCTGCAGTTGTTCATTTCTCACTCTTTGATACGTGGGGTTTTTTTTTTCCCTCCTCTCTTTCTTCTTCTGCCAATGCTCTCCATCCCAGCTCTCGGAGCTCCCTCCTCCTTGCTCTTACGCCACGGCCAGTGCATCTGGCTGAATCCCTGCGGGATGGAAAACAGTTTTTGCTGCTCTGTCCCCCATGGGTGCAAAGAGGCCCCCTGTCCTCTCCCAGCTGGGAGAACCACTCCTTCCCTCTGGGATCCCCCCCCGCACCCACACTGTCCGCTGCTGCTGGCTCTGCCCGCTCCACAGTTCCCCATTTCTGCTCATTCTTAGCCCAACATTTCCCATGTCTTTGCCACGATGTCCCCACGCAGCACCAAGCCACCACAGCGCAAACTGCTTTGTCCAAGCTGGACTGGAGCTGACCTCAACATCCCCCCATTACTTCTTCCAAAGATCCAAACCCAATGTATGAAACCTTTTCTTCCAATGAAGACCCAAACCCAATGTATGAAACCTTTTCTTCCAATGAAGACCCAAACCCAGTGTGTAAACCTCTTTTTCCAAAGAAGAGCCAAACCCAATGTATGAAACCTTTTCTTCCAATGAAGACCCAAACCCAATGTATGAAACCTTTTCTTCCAATGAAGACCCAAACCCAGTGTGTAAACCCTCTTTTTCCAAAGAAGATCCAAACCCAATGTATGTAACTTCTTCCAAAGAAGACCTCAACCTCATGTATAAAACCTGTTCTTTCAAAGAAGACTCAAACCCAATGTGTAAAACCTCTTCTTGCAAAGAAGACCCAAACCCAGTGTGTAAAACCTCTTCTTGCAAAGAAGACCCAAACCAGATGTGCAAAACCTCAGCCATCGTTAGGCTGAATGGTGTGATAAAAAGGGGAAAACCAGCACCCAGAATGCCCTGGATCCGTGTTTCCGCCCTCGGGCTGATGTGTGAATTACCATGTTTGCAATGCCTTGGCACAACCCTCTGTTTTAAACGTGTACTTGGGCAGACTCAACAGAAAAGCATTTGGGACGCGGTCCTTCCCTTTCTCTGTGCAAACCCGCTGCAGATCAATGAATATTTTAACAAAGAAATATTTCATTAAAAGAGTTGATTGCTTAATGAACTGTCCCTGTGAGCCATCAAAATGCAATGGTGGGGTTTTTTTTTTTAACTCCCTTTAACGAAGGCGAAGATTCATATCACGAAGAACTGGCTTATCAAATTACCGTAATAGCCTGTGTAGACCAAGCCCGTGGAGAGGTGCAGGGAGGCCAGGGGCTGCCTTGCACTGGGAACGCAGCTCTAACGTGCTCCTCGGGTGTGTTTAGATGATACTGAACAAGTCCAGGGTCCCTGGGCACGACTGCAACATGATCCGTAAATACCAGTAGTTGGGAAAGCGTGAGACAGGTCTGTTTTCCTTTGGGCTGCCGATACTTGAAGGGAAAGGAAATTATTCGTTGTTGTTTTCCGATCTAAAGAACATTGTGGTGAAGGGAGAGCATCTGGTTCATGAAAAGAGAGTTCTGATGTCTGAGTCCATGTATTTGTTGCCCGGAGCAGTGGTGGCTGCCCCATCCCTGGAGGTGTTAAAGGCCAGGTTGGATGGGGCATGGAGCCCCTGATCCAGTGGGAGGTGTCCCTGCCCATGGCAGGGGGTGGAACCGGATGGGCTTTGAGGTCCCCTCCAACCCAAATCATTCCATGATTCTATGATTTGGCAAAGCTCTGCTGGATTTGCACCAAGGGTCCAACATTGTTCACCTGGCTGCATGAGAATCTTGGATTATTAAAACAAGAAAGGCATCCAAAAATGCTTTCCTCCTATCAACGCTGTTTGCTTGTGTGCCCTGATGAAGGTATTTAAAAGACGGGTAGATGATGTGCCCAGGGACATGGTTTAGTGACAGATAGGAATGGTTGGACTCGATGATCCAAGAGGTCTTTCCCAACCTGGTGATTCTGTGATTCTATGATAACAGCCGGGTGCTTCCCACCTCTCCTGACACTTCCTCTGGTTCTTCTGGGCAGGATATGGGCTCACCTTCCTTGCTCCTTTTTCAAGTCTCCATTGTATTTCCTTTAGAGATTTGTATTAATGAAAATACTCCTCTTCATCTCAGGTTCCATAAAAGCTCTGCTTAGGAGCAGAGCTGCCAGGGCTGCTCCACAGGGTGGGCGTGATGCTCACTGGGCTCCGGGGCCGGGCATGGCTGGTAGGAGCAGAGTCATTAGCAAGAGGGAAATGAGCAATAACCTGACAAGGAACGACCAATTTTCCATCAATTAGAGCGAAGCCTCTTTTTGTCTTTTTGTAAAATTAAGTTTTGCTGCCTGGTGATTACTTTGGTCTGATGACAATTCATTAAAATTTACATGAGGAAGATGCTAACGGCGCAGCCGGGAGGAGGAGGAGGAGGAGGAGGAGGAGGAGGAGAGGGAAAGACAAGAGAAGCAGCCAGAGCTCAGGTTGCTATGCGCTTGGAGAGAAAAGTGCATTTGGAGGCAGGATCTGGAGGTCAGGATCTGGCTTATTTAATGCTCCAGCAGCAGGACAGGACATGGAAGAAGAGGAATGCAGCCCCCAAAAGCAGAGCAACAGGAAGCCATCTCCACTCACTCTCTGGCTGGAGCACAAAAGTGCTTTGTTTGGGACCAGGCTTTGGCTTCTCATGCTGCTTCACTCATTGAGGGCTCCTCTGCCGCCTCACTCCAGTTTAATGATGCTGCAGCATCACCAGGTCCAGCACCAGCTAGGGATCCTGGCTGGAGTCACAGAGAAGCTCCTGTGAGCTTGGAGATAGCAGAGACCCAGCCTATGGCTGTGCTCGCTGTGCCCTTGGTCCACCTTCTCAACATCTGCAGAGGTGTCACGGAAGGGGATGGGATGGAAGCAGAGCTTTGAATTCAACACGTGTTGGACCAGGAATGGGCAGCGGCAGGAGGGAGCTGGTCCTACAGGAGAAGATGTGGAAGTCACCACCAGCACCTTGAGCAACTGCCCAAACCAGACACAATAGAGACCCAACTTCTGTTAAAGAGGGGAAAATATGCACCAAGTTTTGCATTTACAGGTATAAATTTTGTAGATACTCACAGAGTGAGTACAGAGGAGACCACGGAGACGATCTGAGGGCTGGAGCATCTCCCATATGAGGACAGGCTGAGAGAGTTGAGGTTGAGAGCAGTGAAGAGAAGACTGCGGGGAGACCTTAGAGCAGTTTCTAGTACTGAAAGGGGCTCCAGGAAAGCTGGGGAGGGGCTCTTGATTGGGGAGAGCAGGGAGAGGATGAGGGGAACGGTTTTCAGCTCCAAGAGGGGAGATTGAGATGAGATCTCAGGAAGAAACAATTTGCTGTGAGGGTGGGGAGGCCCTGGTCCAAGTTTCTCAGAGAAGTGGTGGCTGCCCCATCCCTGGAGGTGTTCAATGCCAGGCTGGGTGGGGCTTGGAGCAACCTGATCCAGGGGGGTGAAACTGGATGGGTTTTAAGGTCCCTTCTGACCCAAACCATTCTACGATTCTGTGATTCTACATGTGCCCAAGCACACAGGCACAGGATCCTTTGGAAATCGAGTCAAGCAACGCCTCAGAGCCACCTCTGTGGCAGGATCAGCCCTCCTTGGTCCCCAGTTCCCCAAAACCAAAGGCAGAAGCTTCTTAGGCTCAACTCACACACAACCTATCTCTGCTTGAGCAGGCACCGGGAAGCTCTAACACTTCAAGAGCCCCCCTCAACTGTCCTTTGCACTTCCAAGAATGTCCCTGTGAGAGCCTAACCCCAAGCTTTCACTTTTCTTTGCTTACTTGTAATGTTTCCTGGTGATTCCAAATCTGGCGCTCATTCACACTGGTTTTCGGCAGAAAGGAGTTGCCTGTGCAATCCCTTCCCAGGGAAATGGGCAGGGATTAGATCATCAGATGGTGATTGCGAAAGGCAAACGAGTATTTACTGTAAAAGGGCTTTGATTCAGCAAGGCGGGTGTTTAAGTGCTAAGTCAATAGGATGGGAGAATGTGTTGCTGCGTTGGGCTGAAGCAGAGCCCTCCCTGCACTCCCAGCTCTCTTGGGACATAGATCCAAATCCTCACCTCGCAGGAGGGCAGCAACGGCCAGGTCTGAAGGGTACAAAACTTTAATAGGAATCATAGAACAGTTTGGGTTGGAAGGGACCTTAAAGACCATCCAGTTCCAACCCCCCTGCCATGGGCAGGGACACCTCCCACTGGATCAGGCTGCCCAAAGCCCCATCTAACCTGGCTTTGAACACCTCCAGGGATGGGGCAGCCACAGCTTCCCTGGGCAACCTGGTCCAGGGCCTCACCACTCTCATGGTGAAGAAATTCTTCCTTATGTCCAGTCTAAATCTGCCCCTCTCCAGTTTATATCCATTCCCCCTCATCCTGTCCCCACAGCCTTTGTGAACAGCCCCTCCACAGCTTTCTCATAGCCTTTTCAGGCACTGGAATGTCGCTATAAGGTCTCCTCAGAGCCTTCTCTTCTCCAGGCTGAACAACCCCAACTCTCTCAGCCTGTCCTCCTACGGGAGGTGCTTCAGCCTTCCGATCATCTCTGTAGCCTCCTCTGGACCCGTTCCAACAGCTCCATCTCCTTCTTATGTTGAAAATTCCAGAACCGGACACAACACTCCAGATGAGGTCTCCCAAGAGAGGAACAGAGGGGCAGAATCCCCTCCCTCCCTGCTGGCCACACTGCTTTGGATGCAGCTCAGGACACGGTTGGTTTCTGGGCTGCGAGCGTACATTGCCCGATCATGTTGAGCTTCTCATCGACCAGCACCCCAAGTCCTTCTCTGCAGGGCAGCTCTAGTAAAAATAAAATAAAATAAAAGTCAGGTTCTCATCAGGTTCTTTTCTTTTTTCTTCCCCAAACTCCCTGCAGGTTTAGAAAGGGTTGACTCTGCAGTTGGTTCAAGCTGTATTGTTCATACAGCACCCACTGGGTGTACGGGGTAAAAATACAGGGTTGATTTGCTCCCTGCACTTTCCTATCACTCTATTTATAACTTTATTTGCAATGAAATTTCCACAAAGAGCCATAAAAACTGGGATTTCCCATTGAAAAACTTTTCATGTTCTTGCATGACCTTTGTTCAACAATGACCTAATTTTGCTCAAACTTCGGCAGCTACTATTCCTGAGGTGGGAGGAGGAGTGGCAGTCAAAATTGGGTCAATTTTCATTAAAAATGCTTCCGTTTACTAATAATTTTTCATTTGTTGAAAGGACTTGGATCTGCTCAAAACACCGCTCGGCGCAGAGGGGATGGCAGCCGTTCCTGACTTGAGAAATGGGTTAATCTTCATGGGAAATCACTCGTCACCGCTGTTGATGCTCAAGGACTTTCTGGCTCTTGGCTAAAACCCTGAAAGGCTCAGAAGGACGCGGTGCATTGGTGTCCTGTGGTGCCCACGATGGATGCACCTTCCTGAGGGTCCCCAGTTGGGTGCTGGGGACAAGGACAAGGATGGATGGGGCTTCTCGAAGCTGGGCCATGGTGGTTGTGCCCATGTCACACGTGTAACTCGCTCTTGGGTTCATGAACATGAGCTGTATGTTGGCTAAAGCGGTTCGAGTTCAGCCGTTCCCCAGGAAAGACGTGGGAGGGAAACACGAAAGCAACTGGAAGGCTGAAGCATCCCATACTCTGACCTAATTCAGAGCCTAATCCCAAGCCTGCCCTAATCAGAGGGATCTGAATCTTCAAGTCTGATCCCAGTAAAGCAAATGGGAAAAGGCAGCGGGATCTGGGAGACGGGGGGCCAGCTGCTGTGCAGCCACAGAGGCCCCTCTTTGGGCTTCCCAGGGATGGAACCACAGCTCGGGGTGTGCAAAGGGACCGTGGCCTCAGGTCTGGTCTTGGGCTGCGAAACATCACTTTTTGAAGCCGTTCAAGGTGGGATGGTAGGGAAGATGCATTCAGAGAGTGACAGAGCCCCCAGACTCTGCGATGAAACCCTGCGTGAGCTCCAAGGTGGCTGAGAGCTGGCAATAAAACCGGCTGAAAATGGAGCGAGGTGGAGAAGGAAGCAAAGCGAAGCACTCGGCTCTCAGATGGTTCCTGCGCCGCTTCTCAAATGTGCAAATTATGCAGCCATTTCACGGGACACTTAGGAGTCAATTTGCAACGCGGCTCAAGGGGGAAATTGGGCACATAATTCCCCTGAACAATAACCGGGAGCAGCCCGCTTAATTTAACTCCAAGCCTGCACCTAGTTAGCGCTCGCCGAAGGGAGGATGCTGCGGGTGCCGCGGCCACGTGCCCGCATCCTACCCAAGCCTGGCGCCGGTGGCGAGGCCGTGAGGACCCAGCAAGGTGAGCTGGAGGTTTGGTCTCCTTTGGAAGGCAGCTGCTGGGGTGGCGCACGCCAGCTCGCACACGCGCCATCGGGCTCCGGCAGCCCGGAGCACAGTGGCAGCAGGCTGTTCTCATTACAGCCCAATGAGGCTGTTTACTCACCCAGCTGGAGACAGTTAGAGAGTGATAAATAATGAAAGAGAAAACATGATTTTCCCCTCTGTGGTTTCTATTTGTGTAACCATATGTCACAGCTCAATACGGCAGCATTTTTTTCTGCTTTATTCAGGAAAGAGTGGATTTTTTCCATAGAGCGGCTATTTTTTTTCCAACTTTTTTTCTTTCTGGTGCAGCGACAAAAGTATTTCTGTTTGTTTTCCTGTAATACTCGCTCACATACAGTCTCCTTAAAGTCTGGCTTGTCCCAGAAACTGCAGAGGTTTGATAGGACTGTTCTCAGCTTCTTTTCAAATACCTGTCATGGGGCTGCAGGGAGAAGAAACAGCCGAGAACAGACTTGGGGAGAAACAACACCAAGAAGAGTGAAGCTCACATCTCTCAGGCTTTATACCAGAGGATAACACATATTTGAGTTCTCTCTGGCAAGGGAAGGGAAAGTTAGATGAGTGATAACTGGGATATTTTTGCAAGCAAGGCTCTCTGAGAGCTTTGCAAGGGCAGCAGAGCATCGCTCCTGCTGGTTTGCACACAGGGAAACTGAGGCAGGGTGATGCAAAGGTTTCATCCAGGCAGAGCCACACATCCCATCTGCACTCACCCTTCCAGCACTGAAAGGGGCTCCAGGAAAACTGCGGAGGGGTTCTGGGTCAGGGAGTGCAGGGATAGGATGAGGGGGAATGGTTTTGAGCTGCAAGAGGGGAGATTGAGATGAGATCTTGGGGAGAAATGTTTTGCTGTGAGGGTGAGGAGACACTGGCCCAGGTTGCTCAGAGCAGTGGTGGCTGCCCCATCCCTGGAGGGGTTCCAGGCCAGGTTGGATGGGGCTCGGAGCCCCTGATCCAGTGGGAGGTGTCCCTGCCCATGGCAGGGGGTGGAACTGGATGGGCTTTGAGGTCCTTTCCAACCCAAACCAATCCACGATTCTATGATCTGTCCAGGAGAGGCAAAAGTGGAGTTTTAACCAGTGGAGAAGCAGCTCGTAGGGGAAAGGAGGCAACAGGCAAAGTGAAGGAGAAGATCTTAGATGAGCGCACCTCTTTCCCTGAGGAAAAGTCCTTGCAGCCTGGATTGGCGTCGGGAAGAGCTCAGTGTGAATATCCAGCTCCGTGCGGGCCCTGGGGAGGGCAGGTGCCTGCAATGCCCCTCACCCTTCCCGCGAGGCACCACACAACTTCCTTCTGCAATTATCCCCCTGGTTTCCCCCAGCACCGCGGCTCGGCTGCCGGCGTCTCTTCTCCTGCCACGGCCCTGGAGCCTGCAGCCTATTGTTCAGAGGCCTTGGCACGCTCTGCGCCTCAGTTTCCCCCAGGAGCGCTTTCAGCCAGGGGCATGCGATGTATTTTTTTTGCCCTAGCAAGTTCTCCGGCTTCATAACATCCTCTTCCCGCAAGATACATCGTTTTGGGAGAGCAATTATCCCAGTGACTTCATCCATGTCTACGGCATGAGGTCACCAACGTTCGGGGAGCTGCTCACCTAGCCTGGTCCAACGGGGTGTGTCGGGGAGCTCAGCTCATCCTGATGCAGCATTTGGGCTCACTCCAGAGCCCAAATCACCAAGGAAACTGGCAATTAATTATGGCATAATTCCCAGAGGCCAAATCGGGTACTGTTTGGAACTGGATGGACTTTAGGTCCCTGCCAACTCAAACCGTTCTATGATTCCTGCCCGGTGCTCTGTCCTGAGCTTTGGTGGAGCTGCGCTGGGGCTGAATGTGCCCCTTTGTCCTGGAACGGCACCGAGTATCGTATCTCCCTTGCACAGACCTCTGAAACGAGACCCTCTGACCCATCGCTCTGCCTGCCTTCGACGGGGTCCATGTCCCATTACTCGGTGTGTAATCACAGTGCGTACACGATGTTAGCCGCGACACCTAATCTCTACAATCAGAATCCCAAAGCCTTGGCCTGTGTTTGAATTACCTCAATTAAATTTAGCAAACACACCTCCTCGTACAGCTGATCACTTCTTAAAAGGTCTGAAAAGCATTTCTCCGGAGGTTTTGTCTGTAATAAGCCCAGCCTGCCTGAAAGGGAGAAGATCATCTTCTGCTCCTCCAGTCCTGCACATCCACACATGTACACACGTTACACAACACTTTGCTTTGCTGGTTCCTCCATCTGCTCTAGAGATGTCCCGCAGTGACTGGTTTGTGGTGAGACTGGCATTTCACCAACACCTTCCAGTTCTCAGAGGTGAGGTCCCACCACCATGGGCAAAAATGTCCTCAAATTCACCCAAACGCTGTAAAGCCAACAGTTAAAATCATACAATAGTTTGGGTTGGAAGGGACCTTAAAGATCATCTATGCCATGGGCAGGGACACCTCCCTCTGGATCAGGGGCTCCAAGGCCCATCCAACCTGGCCTTGAATATCTCCAGGGATGGGGCAGCCACAACTTCCCTGGACAACCTGTTCCAGCGTCTCCCCATCCTCATGGTGAAGAAATTCTTCCTAATGTCCAGTCTAAATCTGCTCCTCTCAAGTTACCCAGAACAGAGCCATCACATTCCAGCAAAACCACCCAGCTCCGAGCCTGAACCGTAGGCTGAGCATCTGAACACTTCTAGTGTTGACGGAGCTCTCCTTCTTTAAAGCAAATTTAACAGAGTGAAATCAGTATCTTCTTACTTCAGGTCACAACAAGCTCTCACTGCTGGGCTTGAGCTGGAGATCAGGGGGAGGATGGACCCTTCTGGTTCCCTTGACTCCCCTTCCGCCCCAGCAATCTTTACAGCCTTCCACAAGCAACCCCAATCCTCCCCTCAGGTCGCCAGGTCCTGCTCCTCCTCCTGCAAGCATCAAAAAATAAGAGCTGGGGATTTGTTGCAGGTTAATTGGGGTTATTTCATATTAAAGGCTCTTAGCCTTTGTAAACCCAACCCTTGCTGCACCAGGGGCTTCGACGTGCTTTGTTACACTTCTTTTGGCACAGAGAGGGATTGTGCGCAGTAAAGGAGTTGTGGGTCCTTCCCCTATGATCTCCTGCGCCCCGGGTGACTCGGCTGCCCGGCGTGGGATGTCACACCTCTTCATCTGTGTCACCTCCTGCTGTGAATCACATCAGCCAGGAGGTGACCAGTGGAAAACTGGTGCAGGTGCCATCCTGGAGATCACCTAGGTGGCACGTGCAGGGAGGTGGAAGCCTCTGGAGAAGACATCCATCAGCTGGGAACTGCATCTAACACCGCGTATCACAACAGCTCCCTCCAGATAATGGCTCTGCCTACAGGAGAGCTGTGGAGTGCAGGGATAGGACGAGGAGGGATGGTTTGAAGCTTCAAGAGGGGAGATTGAGATGAGATCTTAGGAAGAAATGTTTTGCTGTGAGGGTGGGGAGGCCCTGGCCCAGGTTGCCCAGAGCAGTGGTGCTGCCCCATCCCTGGAGGGGTTCCAGGCCAGGTTGGATGGGGCTCGGAGCCCCTGATCCAGTGGGAGGTGTCCCTGCCCATGGCAGGGGTGGGACTGGATGGGCTTTGAGGTCCCTTCCAACCCAAAGCATTCCATGGTTCTACGATTCCATGATTTCACATCACCAGGCTTCCAGCCCCCACCTCCGCGGCTACATCGGACGGTGGCTGTGCCAGGAAGCATAAAGGGTCCGGTCCTGGCTGCGCAAACCCCCAACCCCTGCTCCTGCTCCTGCGTCTGCCTCTGCACCCCCTCCACCTTCCCACCGCCTGGGACAGCATCTCCTGGGTTAATGGGAGGCTGATTGGGTGGAAAAAAAGTCCTTTTATATTGCAAAAGAAGATAGAGAGAAGAAAAAGCATGAGAATCATTTATCTGGCTCACGGTTTCACTAATGCCATCGGCTTTAGGCCAACGTGAGATATTATGAGGTAAATCGGCCAAGTCATGCTATACAAACATTTCAAGAAAGAAAGATATTTTCAGGCTCTTCAGGAATCCAGCCCTCCCCCAGCCCCTCTGGGTTACTGCCGCATTCGGCCAGGTTTGTAGCCCACTTCACGATGATCCATGGGTGGTCAAGAAAGCAGGAGAACCTAAACTAAAAGACAGGGCTCAAATTTGGCGTGGGGCTCGCTCGGTGATACAAGCACCTTGGCACCAGCTGGGCACCTCACAGAGTATCCCAAGGCACTGGGGGAGCCAGTGGCAACCTGGACACCACCTGGGAGGCTCTACCCTGGCCCACCATCCTGCCTATATGGAGCAGGGAAGAGCAGCGGGCAGCGAGGGAAATTTCCCATGGAGAAAATGCCTTTCTAGAATCACAGAATGTCCTGAGTTGGAAGGGACCCACCGAGAATCATCGAGTCCAACTCCTGTCCCCGCACAGGATAACCCCAACATTTACACCGGGTGTCTGAGGGTGTTGGCCAAAGGCTTCTGGAATATTGTCAGGCTTGGTGCTGCGACTGCTCCCATGGGAGCTGTTCCAGTGCTCCACCACCCTCTGGGGGAAGAACCTTTTCCTTCTCTTCAACCTAACCCTCTCCTGGCTCATCATCCTGGATAGACACTTCTTTCCTCTTAACATTGGGGGACTGTAGCGGTGCTCAAAGCGGTGCTCAAAGATGGACTTCTCCAGCCACACCACACTGCTGAGCTGCTCCAAAGAGTGTGGTGCTCAAAGGCAGCCCCTTCCAATGCCTCCATTCCATCCTGGAGGGGTTCCAGGCCAGGTTGGATGGGGCTTGGAGCCCCTGATCCAGTGGGAGGTGTCCCTGCCCATGGCAGGGGGTGGAACTGGATGGGCTTTGAGGTCCCTTCCAATCCTAACTATTCCACTATTTTAGCTTCACAGGAACTATGTATGTTCAACAACACATACATTGTTTTTTATTGCTTACAACATTTAAATAGACGTGTTCTTTGTTATTTATTAAAGGGCCACTGGAAATGTCTTTCCATTTGTGTTCCTATGTCTCAAGCAGTTCATTAAAAAGCTCACCTTCCCCATCATAAGAGCTGCGTGCGCAGGCTAATAAAATCCGAACAGGTACTATTAAAGTCCCCACATAAAGAATGAAAAACCTACCTGCAGCCCACATAAAACACAGCAAAAGCTTTCTGCCACTGCACTGACCACTCAAATATGAGGGACAACAATGATTAAAGTCTGGAGAGAGCACGCCACGTCCTGGGGGTCTCCTGAATGGGTTTAACAGGGAGACAGAACCTCCCCATGAGCTTATAACTGAGGTCTTTTTCCCATCTTGAAGGTCCTACAGATGCTGTTCCTTTCCTTCCTACAATACCCAACAGGTTCAAGTTTGAGGACTCTCAGGGGGTTACATCACCAGGGGTACCAGGAACTGCCGGAGGTTGGAACCGGATGGACTTTAATGTCTCCTTCCTACTCAAACCATCCTATGATTCTATGACAGGTTGGGCAAAATAACCCAGTGCATCATCCATGTAACGGCCTGACAGCAAAATCAGAATACATCATCTTGAGATGATGGTTTCATCTCCCCACTGGGCACCAGTGCCAGGACCAGCAAGAAGCAACACCACCCTGTTCCTGCCCACCCTTTGCTCTTACTTTTGGCTGATCCCCATGAGATGGCCCACAGCCACCTGCCCCGAGCCCCGGCTGCTGTGCTGGAACATCTGCCAGTAGAGCATCACAACCCCAAGTTCCCCCCTCCGCCTGCATCCTCCTCCTGGGAATCCCAGCGCTTTGCTGGAGGGCACGGAGCGAATCATCCAGTAACACAGAAATCTCGGAGTCCTCTTTAGACATCCCAGGAGGAGGCAGATCTGAGGGAAGGCAGCGGAGAAGATGCCTGCAGCAATGTCAGTGCTAGAACAGCCGGGCTGACAGGATTCAGAGCGGGGATTAAGGTTGGGATCAGGGATGTGGGGAAAATGAAAAAAGGCTCTGGCTTTCAGGCGCGCCTCCGCTGTGTTTGTCTTCTTGTTTGCTCGGGAGGAGAACGGGCTCCCGGCTTTAAAAGGCTCCCGATCGCCTTCCTGAAGAGGCTGAGGTTCACCTCGGTGCTGCATCCAGATCAGCGAGGATGCTGTAGGCACGTTGTGCCATCGCTGGACCAGTGGCAACAAGGAGAGCCTTGGGTGGATTGGATGCTGTCGCATGGGAGGATGCATTAAGCAGCTGTGGGGGTCTGAGGAATATCTTCTTTCTCACAGGGGCTTCTGAAATTCCATTTCCTGACCAGATTATTCCTGCTTCCATTCTCCGCAGTGCTTCTCTGCCAGGACATCTCAGGTGCACAGGGGTGGTGACACCTTTCTTCCCACCTGCAAATCCCTTTGCTCTAAGGTGGCATTTTATTGCAAATGCCTCTCCCCATGCTTCAGCCTCTGCTAAAAAGCAGGACTGCGGGTCACGGAAACCTCAAGGAGAGCAAGAAAGGAGGAGAAAAAGCCAGGCTAATTATGGAGCTCATTTAGGTGCTGGAAACTGGGAGCTGCTGCAGGCAGGGAGCACCTCGCTCCCCACGGCTGCTGCCTGTCCCCTGCTCACTTTTCCACCTTGTCACCAAGAAAAGATCCAGCCACTTGTCACCCAGTGTCACAGCTTTGCTCTGCTTCCCCTGCCACGCATTTCCACCCTGGTGACCTGAGCTGGAGCTCCACCTTCCCAAAGGCTGAGTTGGGTCCTCCTCCCCCAGTTTCAGCCCTTCCAAAGTACACGGAGCAGCCCCCAAAGGGCAGGTGCTGCTGCATTTGCCCTGGGCAAGCAGGGGAAAAATAGGAGACGGCAGAAGTTTGATGCTAAGAAAGCAAAACCTACTCAAAAAAAGCACTTTTCCAAGGAGAAAAGGTCCCACCCGCCTCTGGCCCAGCTGGAGCAGGCTGAGGGTCCCTGCCTGGGCTCAGCCCTGTCTCCCCCAGCTCTCCCTGGAGCTGAGCAATCCCAGGCACAGGGTGCTCCCAGCCAGCTCCTCCTGCTCTTATCTCTGGAGGAGGGAAGGGGCTGTGGGATCCCTCCGTGCTGCACAGCCGGAGGCGGTGGAGGGCCCCAAACACTCTCCAGAGCACCAGCAGGGATGCTTTAATCCACAGGCTCTGCAAACGCCTGCCGTCCAGGCAATATTCCCAGTCAAAGCAAATCTGGAGTCTTCCCTTTAGCCTATTTCTCTCCCTCTTGCCTTCCCCCCCCCCCTTCTCTCTTATCTCCAAATAGACCATTAACTTTCCCCCCAGCGATGCCAACCCTCCTCGAGGCTTCTTCCCTGCTGTTTTTGCGGTTTCCAGCCCTTGCTCACACCCAGATGCGAAGCCTCACGCAGCCCCGGAGCCGCTTGCGAGACACCCGTACGGTTCGACAGCCTCCAACATCTTTCTCTGCTTTACTACTTTGACTCTTTCATTTCAAAGCTCCCTCTTTTTCCCCCCACATCGAGCTACAAAAGGCACCAAGTTTTTCCCTCCGCATCCCTCTTTCCCCTTCTACCCTCTCTGCGATGCGCAGGATCCAACCCTCTATTTCCAAGGGTTTTTTTTTCCCCTTCTTTCCTGCCCCTCTCCCCCCCTTTTTTTTTGTATTTAAGTTTTTCTTTTAACTTTCAAGGTCAACACGGACAGACAATGCCACCAGTGCCTGTTTGATATGTGAGCGCTATTGGCGTCCATTGCCACGGTTTCCGTGGTAACACAGTAACCATTAATTTTCAATTAAAGTAGACAAAAAGCCCGATGACAGCTCCAGGTCTGCTGAAGATGTCAAGAATCCGTATTAATATACAGCAAGAGAGCATAATTGTGTGTCCATCTTCCCGAGCAACGAAAATGGAGGGATAATTACCAGCTAGAAAGCCACTCTGTAATTTTGTTCTTACTGTCACCACAACCCTACATATTAGCATAAATTAAAAGCAGGGTTTATTGTTACCAAAGTGCATTGATATTTCCAGCCTATTTCCTTCCTTTTAACTGTTTGTTGTTGATGAGTGACTCCTGGACACATGGTGGGTGAGCCCACAGGAGCAATCGAGATGCCAGAAAGTAATGGATGAAGCTTTGCGATGCCACCCAGGTGGAAGGAAGAAGACGCGCGATGAGGCATGGAGGTGGGCAGAGAAATCCGCATGGATCCGCAGCCCTCTTCCATCCTCTGGATCATCCCTAGAGTGGTCCATCCCAGCTCAGCTCCTCCACGCGTCCCCGTTGCCACCTCCGCGGGCTTTGCCTTGGAGCTGGAAGGGGTGTAAGTCCCTGAGTGCTGCACGCTTGGTGACAGCCGCTGAATTCATGAATTTAAGTGAATGGAAAAAAAAGCGGGTTCCTTGTATCATATCCAGAGAAAGCTGTCCCTCAAAAGGAAATTTAGTGTAATTACCCTTAAGGGAGCGATCCTCACTCAGTCAGTCACAACACTGACCTGCTGCTAGGATCTGACAGGGAAATTACAGGCTGTGTACTCAACAAAAGGGGCTTCCTTCCCTTCTTAGGGGAAAGATGAAATGCCAAGGTTTGAAAAGAAAAGTATTGGCTTCGGGGTTTTAAATCAGTATCTCACACAGGGCTTTCCTTTGCACACACCAAGGAGAAGGGGTGGAGGAGGACAAAGCCAGGAGGGGAATGGGTGTTTTATGGGCTAGAAAAAGAACCAAGAAGCTTCAAGATTCCTTCCAAGCAAGAAAAGTGGTTTCTCAGGACTGGCTTTGTGGTTCGCAAGAAGCGATGGGTATGGCAAAGAGCAGAGGTGGGATGGTCTTCTCAAGGGCTCTGCTGTAAGCGAGATCTCCATCCTTCTGCAGGAACAGCATCATTGTACGAAGCTAAGACAACAAACCCTGTGCCTCTGCAGCTGCTGTTGCCCCAGAATCTAACCCGGGATTACTTCTCACAGACCCCCAGGACTGGGGAGAGGGGTAATCCCCCCCTTAGATGCTGCCACCACTCCAAGTGGTGCCTAAGCTTGAAGAAACCTCTGTTGTTCCCTCTCGTACATAAGGAGCGACTAAAGCCCTCTCTGATCCACCGGTTTGCATCTACAGGGACTCAGATGATGAATTCCCAGAGGACTGGAAAAGACAATCATAACATCTATGATTAAAGGCGGGGGGATTAGTCAGAATAAATTGATACTCAGAAAAATACACAAATAGATTATTAAGCAATCAATTTGTAAGGAGCTAAAAGATAATGGCGAGGGGATGGCTTTGTCTAGAACACCGTGCCAAGGCAATTTCTTTCTGCACCGAGGCAGCTGGCCCGGCACAAAGAGGGGGAGCAGCAGATGCGATGCAGGCTGACTCCAGGGAGGCTTTGGTGTAGCCTCCCCAATATTCTTCTAAGCAAATAAAGGTAACGTGGTCTCGAGATGAAATCACCATCCCGCAGAGGCACAGCTGGGTGGGAAACCACACTAGGAGTTATCAGCAGCTCGCTATCGAACCAGGAGGGCTTTCTCAGGGCTTGGATGGGAGGGATTGTCCTCAGCCTGGTTAATATTTTTGCCAGCGAGTCAGTTTGCACGCAGAGAGAACGCGTGCAACGTCTGTGAAAGCATCCCGGAGAGGGGCTGCCCTGCGCGGGGACAGGACCGGAGCTCAGAACCATCTCAATAAGAGGAATGAATGCCCTAATGAATTGCGGGCAGACCAAAGGGGCAGGGAAAGAGAAGCAAAAAGCTGAACTATAATTTTTTTTGCCAAAGGCTGGCGAGCCAATGGTACAACAGAGATTTATATTTAATGGCAAGCTTGGTACAAACCATGGAATTGCCAAGCACAGCCAGGAGGAGAAGAGCTGCAGGGGGATGCTCCAGGTAGGGCTTGGCCAGGTACTCATCCCGCATTGCCTGCTGCCCAACAGGGTGGAGACCGGCAAACTGGAGAGAGTTCAAAGACTGGCAGAGAAGTGATGATAAGAGGTTTAGAAAACATGACCCATGGAGGAGAGGCTGGAGGAGCTGTGTCTGTTTAGTCTCGCCTGGAGAGAGCCAAGGAGGGCAGCTGATAACAGCCATACGTTATAAAAGGTCGCTGGGATGAGGAGAAAGGTCCACTGCTCCCCATATTCCCAACACAACAGGGGCAGGAAGGGGCTTCTCTTGCAAGAGAGAAGCTTTAGGATACAGAAAACTTTGTATGAAAGCACTCCAACACACAACCAAGAGGGATCACAGCTGTTTTCATAACAAGACTTAAGAGATCAGAAGAAGGTGTTGATGCCACCTGCAAGAGAGACCCGACCTGAGCATCTTCTCCCAGGCAGCACTGAACCACAGGCTCCAGACTCCACAAAGTGACACTGGGTGCTCACTCCAAACATGTCTTGAACCTTAATGTTTGTAGTAGGACTAAAATGAGGATTTCCATAAGGAATTTCGAGGTGCTTCAGCAGCCAGGAGACCTGAACAAGGAGTTCAGTAAGGAGGGCACATAGAGAAAACGCTGCTAGTTTGTGCCAGACATCTCAAAAGTAAGGCAGCTTCAGCGATCTTTCAGATTCGAAACACAGAGCAAGCTGAGAGCATCTTATTTGTGCAGTTCAGAAGTGGTGGATGGGGGAGTTTTGAACAGATTTATTTGGAGAACATTCAGTACCTCTGAAATGCAACAACAGTTTTAAAAGCTCAAAACAGGATCACCTGATTTTCTATAAACAAACCATCCCTTGAAGTTATGTTGGTTTTTTTTTTCATTCAAACTCCATTTCTGGCTAATTAAATACTGTTTCTAGTCTATTTGTGGATAGAATTTGTTTTAAATTGTGGCATTTACACTGATTTTGATTCAATACGATGCTCACAAGATTTAGGGGCCACAACAGTGTGAATTCTCAAAACACAGAATGTTAGGGGAGCAGTCAGTATAAATTTCTGGCTGTAAAATACCGGATACAATTGTTATGCCCATTTTCAACCTTATCTACAGCTCTGAGGAATTGTTATCCAAGTCAGGGCTCACCTTCCAGACCGAGTGCTCCTGGGATTGCATTGCGATACACGCGTGAAGCTCATCCATCATACGAGGAGTTACAGACCACGGTGCTGATATGATGCCCTAGAGAGCATAAATCCCACCGCAGGGACGAAGACTCTCTCTTTCCAGAAAAGCAGGACAGTAGGGCTGAGCCCCTTTTATCCTGGGCTGCCTCTGATGGAATCTGCAAGCCTTGGCTGGCTTCAAAATGCCCTGGGTGAAATCAGCTGGTGTAAATTGGTGCTGCTCCACCAGCACCAATGTTAAGATGCTGATTTAAACCAGCTGAAGGCTGAGCTCTCAACATTTAATTTCCACCTGACAGAGCCAGCTGTTTGCAGCACTTTCCCTTCATAGAATCATAGAATCATAGAATCATAGAATCATAGAATCATTAGGTTGGAAGGGACCCACTGGGTCATTGAGTCCAACCACGACTCCCTTCCCATGCCCAGCAGATGTGTAGGACATTCTGATGCCAGAATCTGTCCTAGAAGCGGTAGAAGGAGCGTTGAGTACAGCTGGAAGGTTTGTATGTGCTATTGGGATCCCTCAGGACAAGGGAAGATGCTATAAGCGTTATTCACGTGCCCAGCTCAGCTGATGGATATTGCATACTCTCCCAGTGCAGGAAACAGGCTAAATTCTGCTTCTCGTTACACAAGGGTAAATCTAGAGCAAGTCCCTTCTGGCTGCACCTCCTTCCCAGAGACAGGCTGCAAAGCATCCACGTTTTGTTTAGTTTAGGAGGAGGGGGAAAAACCCCATCCAGATGATTTACAGGGGCAGGGCTGAAAGGGAAGGTGACAGAACCGGCTTGTCGCCAGGAAAATCTCGGCTCCCCTCTTTGCTGGAATGCTCTCACGTTGGGCAGACTGAACCCTCAAGCCTCTCCCTTGCAGGTGCTGAGCTACGAGGCTGGGGTGCAGGCAAACCCCACTCTTAGATCTAAAAAAAAAGAGGGAAGCAATGCCAGAAAGCAAGAATTGAGGAAGGCTCTGTGACAGAGCCCTCCAACAACTCAGTTCTCCGGGATGGTCCCATCTGGGATCACGATGGCTTGGATGTGTGACCGTGTTGCTAACCACCTCCAGCTCTACTGCCCTACAGCCCATATCACTTGAAATACAACACACCCTTATTCAGGTTGCCTTTCGCTATGCTGCAGAAAGGCCGTTCCCCGCTGCAGCTGAAGGCACAGCGCAGGGCTCTGGTGTTGACTTTGAGCTCCTGTGTCAGCCCCAGGCTGTCGCATGGCCAAGGGCAATCTGGGCTGAGCTTCCAGGCCTTGAGCATCCTTCCTTCCTCTCCTTCTCTCCCTGTGGCTTAGTTAGCTTGCAAGGTGGGGAAATCCCTCACCAGACATTTATCTACTCGGTGCCTGGCAGGGTGATCTCGGCCGAGGACCTCTGCACGGCGGAGAGATGCTGATGCTCCCCAAAAGCCCTCGTACGTCCTCAGACACCCACCTGGCTTTGCCCTCAGCCACAGCCCAGGGTGCTGCGTGACACCAGCTCTCAAAACACCCCAGTTCAGAGCTAGTAAAGGGTCAAAAAAACCTCTCAGCCCTCCTTTTCCCCCCCCTTCGATATAAATACCAGCCTACCAGTCGACACAGAGTACATACATCTTAAACAAACACTTGGCCGGGCTGTTTATCTCCACAGCCTTTAAACAAACTCTTTCAAAGGTTTCTGCTGATATGAGAGATTTACTGAAAACCATTCGCCCTTCTTAAAAGCCTCTCAGTTTATGCTGCAATGGGTGAAACGAATAGTGTTTTAGCCTGGAGTTTTCTGTCTTCTGACCGCATGTTTATCCTAGGGGCCACCGCCGGCTTTGATAGGAGAGCAGCACGGACACAAATCTTTATGAGGGAAAATATAAAATAAACCCAGAGCCTCCGTGTGTGCGTGCGTAGGGGCGCGTGTGTGTGCCACGGGTGGAGGGCACCGCTTGGGAGGAGTGAATGAGAAGTTTTGTCGGTGTTAGTGTCAGTTCAGCATCTCCAGCCCGCAGCTCCAGCATCCCACCTTGCTATTCCACGGCGTACATGATTCCCATGAATTTTTTTTGCATCCCAGCAGTCGTTGCGGGGCTCCCTGAGGTTATATATTCATAGCAGCTCTCTGCAGTGCCTGCGACGGGCAGCTCAGCATCTCCACGGGGCACGCTGCCGTCACGCGGATTGGTTCGCGGAGCAGGTTCCATTAAACCACCGGCCAAAACGGAGAGACATCAGAGTTACTGCTGGAGGAGGGAGGGTGTCTGCACAGCCTGAGGCGCTTTATAGCGTCTCAGTGAGTTTTCAGCCCCATTTCACAGGTGGGGAACCTGAGGCAGAGGAAAATGATGCGCTCAAGGACACTTGGGAAGTAAATGGGAGGAATTGGACCTGAGTTTAAGTACTAGGTGGTCTTGCTTCAAGTAAGGCTGATCTGCTGCTTCTGTCTCCAACGTATGAAGAAGAAATGGGAGAAGAAAGATTGAAAGTGCTTTTGGAGGAGCTGAACCATTCAGCAGGAAGAGCATTTGCCCACAGCGCTCAGAAATTACACCTTGATTTTAACTGGGGCCTTTCACATCTCAGCCGTGGCTTTGCCACGACTGCTCCAGGTTTCTACCAAATCCAGAGGTCCTCACACAAGTTAGAACCATAGAATAGTTTGGGTTGGAAGGGACTTTAAAGGTCATCCAGTTCCACCCCTCTGCCATGGGCAGGGACACCTCCCACTGGATCAGGGTGTTCAAAGCTCCATCCAACCTGGCCTGGAACCCCTCCAGGGATGGGGCAGCCACAACTTCCCTGGACAACCTGTTCCAGTGTCTCACCACTCTCAGAGTGAAGAAATTCTTCCTTATGTCCAGTCTAAATCTGCCCCTCTGCAGTTTATACCCATTGCCCCTCATCCTCTCCCCACAAGCCATGGCCCCAGGTACTGGGACGCCTTGGCCAGCCACCTTCGGTGTTCAGGATCACCACCCCTGTCCCAGCAGCTCCAGCACAGGGATTGCTCTGAGCAGGGTTGGTCCACGGTTCCTGTGTCCCAGGGCAGTGCCACCTGGCTGAGTGCATCGTGTCTGGGCAAACTCTGAATAAAGACAGTCCCTGCCTTAACCCGCTGCAATCTAACAGCAGGCTGAAACATTCGCCTTTCTTTCAAGTAGTTCACATCATTTTCTCCAATGTTTTCCAAGGAGATGACTGAGCCTTCGATTTGCTTCTGCCGCAACGTGCCATGCAGAGGAGGGATGTGCTCCCTTGCTTCCAGCAGCCCAGGGCTTTGCGGCGTTACGTGTCATTCCTTATTTACCGTCTTCCCTCGCTTATGACACACTCAGGTAGAGATCTGTTTGTTGTCGGTCTGACACCCACCTTGGTAAACAAAGCGAGTTTACCCAGCCATCAATCAGGGAGTTATCGACAGCAAGCACTGCTTTCCAATGGCAAAAGCAACCTCAGAGCTTGGAGCCAGCGCAGGCGATTCTCTGTCATCCAATATCCTTGGGATCTCTGCTGCACAGCCAGAGGACGAAGCTCTGCTCTTGGACCACTGAAACTCAGCTCCCTGCAATGCACAGAGAAAGCTACAATCAAATCTGGGCTCCTAAAGGTCTTTTATTGCTCTATGAATATTTTGCCCTCTCCCGCCGTGGCTCTCTTACCTCCCTGCATCTCCCAGGGTTTTAGCAAGCCGGAGCGAACAAAGCCACACAACAGAGTTCAGAGTAAACCACGAGACTCCTGATAACACTGCAAAAGCTGCGGCCACCCAGCCACGCTTGGAGACACCACCTCACTGCTTGGAAAGCAGAAGAATCAAGAAAACCCTAATAAATTTATTTGCAACAGCCGCGGCATCATCACAACATGGGTTTTTAGCCCAGCTCGGAAATAAGCCGGAGGCCTCACTTGGGATTTGTGAGTGCTGACATTGGTGGTACCACTTTTCTATCCATCCTTCATCCCCTCAGCTCAAGACAGGAGAAATTCAGGGTCTCCAGGTCTCTCTGGGTGTCCCCAGGTGTGAAGGTGCTGGGAGGGAGGAGGATGAAGAAGACAGTTCCCAGATGGGTCTCTATGCACAAAGAGACGCGGAGCAAGGGTGATCCACGCTTCTCTGGGGATAAAAGGTGGTTTTGTATGCTCTGCATTTAGAAGAAACCCGGCAAAAGAGCAAAGGTCAGGGGAGAAATGCTGGTATTTATTTACCCAGGAGAGCTTTGCGAACAACACGTATTTGGGAGCCTTTCAAAACAACAGAACTCGCCCTTCAGAGCTGCTAAACCAGTTTGGTAGCGACACTCCTGCACACACACACTGGGAGAGGTGTGGGCAGCACGAGGGGCACCGGCAGAGCGTGTGGAAGGGCAGCTGGAAAAGCAGCCACCCACGGGAGTACAATAACTCGTCCCCAATCCAGCCAGACGGGACCCTCCGGTTTCCTCTGTAGCACAGGATTAGCCCCATCCCGGGGGTGTTGGTTAACCCAGGCCTGATGCTGGGGTGAGGGGCAGGATACGCTCAGCTCTACGTGGAAACCAAAGGGAAAAGCAAAGACCTGCCCATTCCTTGACCTCTCCTGCGCACGGGGAAACCTGGGAGTGCTGCGTCCCCGGCTTTGCAGCCCTTGGATTTGCTTTAATGGGTTGGGCAGGTGTTTCTCCATGGGAATCTGAGAGTCTGTTGTGCTCAGGCTCTCTGTACGAACCCCTGATGGTGCTCAGCCCCCCAAATCAGTAGCCACTTCTGAAATTTGGGTGTTCATAATGTGGAGCAAACAGCCTTCGTGACGGAGCAGAGCCCAGCCAGCGTCCCGGTGGCAGAAGGGGCTCCCAGCCCTTACCACCCACCTCCCTTCAAACAGAAACTTTCCCTTCTATCACCCTTTTACTGCTTTGACGGAGCAGCCGGTGAATCCCACGCCACAGAGCCCGGCAAAGGGAAGGACGCAAGCAGGAGCCCATCTGCTGGCTCCGTTATCCTGATGTTTCTGGTAGCTCAGAGGGAAGTTGTTTGTTATAAAAAGAGCTTTCTCTGAAGCCTCATCCTGAGAAGGATGGGATGCGCACCCATCCGGATGCGTTGGACGGTCAATGTTTCGGTGGGCAGGGGGCTCTGTGGTGGCTTCCTCGGTGCCACCAGAGCATCGGCTGTTCCTGCTCTGTTTGCTGCTTGCCCAGGCTCCTGGGAAGGCAAAAAAATCACATCGATGGGGGCTTGAGGGGTTTCTGGGTACTCTGAATGAATGCAAGCTGGTAAGAGCAGCGTGAGCAGTGGCCTTCTCCGAGCTGCGTCTATAAAAGCTCAGATTTGCTCTCTCCATCCTTTCTTTGTGAGCATCCTGCCCACTGAATGAATGACCAACACCCCAACAACTCAGCCACGGCCAGGATTTGAAAGGAAAACAATAAATCCAGGCAAAAGCTTTGGCCAAAACATGGCGAGGCAGACTTGGAAGCGCTCCCGCAGAGCCGCTTGGGATCAGTAGCTCATTTATTTGCACACTCCTGCTCTCCTCGCCGGGATGCACACCCCGACGGGCAACTCAAACCAAAAAAACATACAACCTATCGCACCACCATCCACAGCTCGCGATGAGCAAAACCCCACGGGCAGCAGCAAGGTGGCCGTGATGGATCCTGTGCGGAGCAGTCCCGGCACGAGCGCAACGGAGCCCCGCTGCCGGCGAAATGTGGGTAGCACAGACGGGCCCTTGAGCATAAACCGAAGAGAAGACTTTTTGTTCACATGTGTTGGCTCAGCTCAAATAACTCACCGGGGACCCAAGCTGCAGGCTGGAAAGGGAAGAAACTCTCTCCAGATGAAAGGATGTCAGAAAATTGTATTTAGTCAACTGCGTGTGTGTGTTAGAAAGGGGCGGAGGGAGGAAGGGGCCGCGGAGGCTGTTACTGGGACTGACTTTCTGACTTCTTAACTTGTCAGCATATCCTAAAGTTAAAAATGCACATGCACACAGGACTGCAGCCAAAGAGGCTGTCTAGCCGCAAATCCAGATGTGGGGGCCACTGCGCAGCCAGCCAGCCCCGCTCTCCCTGAAACGACTTTCAGACTAAACAATTGTGACTTGGCTGTGAGAGGCAGCGCAATTCCAGATGCTGCTTTCCTTTCACGTTGTTTTAATTGGGCTGGCAGGCGCAAGGGCTCTTTCAGTGAGAGGAAAGCTTCCCCATGGGACCGCAATGTTTTGGCAAAGCTCCCACGCTGCTACCTTAAGAGAGGGAAGGAGAGGGAGAGAAGGGAGGTGGTGGTGGGGAGAAAAATTGAGAGCGACTTTCCAAGGTGTTTACTGCTGCGAACGGCTGCCGCTTTGCGTTTTTATCTGCTGAAATTCTCACCTTTTTTTTTCTCTTTCCCTTTTTTCCTTTGGGTTTGGTTTGTTTAACATCACCCTGGAAAAAATAAAACACGCAGGATACAAGGCTGTGCTGGGAAATAGGGATTCGTCCCATGGTAGCCTGTAAGCAGTGCCAGGACAGCCTGGCCATGCCAGGAAGGTGGTACCCAGGCTCTGTGCAGCATCCCAGAGCTACAGAGGGTTTCCCTGCTGGGCATCCTCATGACACTGCCCTCGGGCTGCTTCCCAGGAGTTTACAGACACAACAGCCCTGGCATGGAGCTGGACGGAGAGTGTGGGTTTGCTCTTCTCCTTGCGCTGGCAGAGCAAGAAGTGATACGGGTGGTTAAAGTCACTGCAAATCTCCTCCTATGTAGCATAGGTGCTGACATCCAGATCCTTCTCCATGAGGGAAAACACCTATCTGGAGGGTGAACACCCTCCTTCTGCCTTGCCTTGACTCCCCCAGCAGCAAACCTGCTCTGGTTGGTATAAACAGGTTAAACCGACTCGTTTTGATACCCCACATTGCTGTCTACGCTGCTCCCCTTTATATCCCGCTTTGCCTGTGGCACTGCCAAGGAAAAAAGCTTCACTCTTGGGGTAACAGAGCTCTGCCCTCACAGGGTTAACCCATCACGGTCCTTCCTCCATGGGGTGAGACCCCAAATGCTCTTTTAACTGCCTTGAAGTGGTGTGCCGGCCTCGCAGCCCACTGCCAGCGGGTGAGTCAATAGCACAATTTTAGCCTGGGCTGGGCTCCTCTCCCAAAGCCAGGCTGAACCAAGGGAGGCACAGCCGACACCGAGATGGGATTTTAAGGTGGAGTCTGGAAAAAAAAAACCAACAACCCCCAGGGAGCACAGGAGGCAAGAGAGGAGCATGGAGCTGGAGCATCCTCCCCACCGGAGAATCATAGAATCATGGAATAGTTTGGATTGGAAGGGATCTTAAAGATCAGCCAGTCCCAACCCCCTGCCATGGGCAGGGACACCTCCCGCTGGATCAGGGGCTCCGAGCCCCATCCAACCTGGCCTTGAACACCTCCAGGGATGGGGCAGCCACAACTTCCCTGGGCAACCTGGGCCAGGGTGTCACCACTCTCATGGTGAAATTCTTCCTTATGTCCAGTCTAACTCTGCCCCTCTGCAGTTTATACCCATTCCCCCTCATCCTATCCCCACAGCCTTTATGAACAGCCCCTCCCCACCTTTCTTGTAGACCCTTCAGGCACTGGAAGGTCGCTCTAAGGTCTCCTCGGAGCCTTCTCTTCTCCAGGCTGAACAACCCCAACTCTCTCAGCTGTGGTTGTGGGATAAAGCACCTCCTTGCAGCACCCAGCCACTTGCAAAACCCACAGGGATGCAAAAATACAGCTTTGCTACATTGGGGGAAATGCAAAAATCCTGAAGAACCCTCACCAACCACATGGAATCCTCATCCCTTTTGGTGGTGCCACCGGGATGCTGCTCTGGGGCTGTGCAGCTCCATGGGTGCTGCCCTTGCCACCTTCCCTTGGCTTGTTTGCCTTAAAACCAGGAGGTCTGAATTATAGGATCATCGAATAGTTTAGGTTGGAAGGGAACTCAAAGCCCATCCAGTTCCACCACCTGCCATGGGCAGGGACACCTCCCACTGGCTCAGGGGCTCCAAGCCCCATCCAACCTGGCCTGGAACCCCTCCAGGGATGGGGCAGCCACCACTGCTCTGGGCAGCCCATTCCAGTGCCTCTATTCCCACTGGATGCTGTTGTTTGAGATTCAGGAAAGACCGGTCATGTCCCTTCTGGAAGTCCATCACTTCCAGGAGCGACAGGTTCTTCCGATTCATGAAACTCAAGGCAAAAAAAAGGTATGCTTTTAGGGTTGGGGGCTCTGACAACACAAACGGAGCGAGGAACTGGAATAGCTGTCCCAAATCCAGCCTGGCTCCTTGGCCAAGGGCGCTGGGAATGGTGAAAAATAATCAGGAAGGTTTTCTAGACAGGAGGAAAAAAAAAAGTCCCAAACACATCCTTAGCCTGTGCCCTAACGAGTCCCTTAACTCTTCCCCCCCTAAAACGGGGAGGGAAATAGGGTGGTGTTTTGCTTTAGTTTCTTTGGGGGGGTTGTTTGTTTTGTTTGTTTTAAAACTTTGGCCTCATTAATTTCCCAAAAAAAAAAAAAATATATATATATATATATTTCCCCCCCAATAAAAAGAAAACATGGAAAGAAAAACAAACTATTAGAAAAGAGAGGAGGGAGGAAATGTTATTTAAAAGGTTACCAGACCACATCATTTTCCAATGATATTATATACTCCCTGCAGTATCCAAAATATATATGGGCTTTGGGCCAAGAATGTAAAAAAAAAGAGAAGAAGAAGAAAAAAGAAGAAAAAAAAAACCCCACCCAGCGCAGACACAACATCTGGACAGAGGCTGAACAAAACCTCCATTTATCACACTTAATCCTGCAATGAAGCAGTCAACAGTTTACTTCTGTTTTGCTAATTTAGCTGCTTTCATGCTTCCGAGGTGGAAAAGCCAGAGTAAAAGCTTCGAATTAAGTGTCACTTTATGAAGATACTTCTCCTTTTTCTTTTATTTTTTTTTTTTCATAAAACATGCTTTTCCCTTCTTTTTTTTTAAATCCCATTCTTTTATTAATTCCACCTTCCCTGCCCCCTCCTGGTTTGTTTTTTGCTGGGATCAGCCAAAAAATCCAGTGGCACAGCCTAGATGAACAAACCCACTGAATCCTGTCCCGGTTCCCACCCAAACGCACACAAACCCCACAAGGGTGGGTACCATCCTGCCCGGAATCGGTCCAGCACCGGTGGGATTTGCAGCTATTTGGTTCCTCCAAAAGCCAAGGTGCTGGTTTAGCTGCCCAAACCCAGGTGTAAGCGCCCGGATCAGGCTCCCAGGTTGGAAAAATTGGAGCCACGGAGTTTATATCACCCAAAAGGTGTGTGCGTATAAAATTATTCTCAGCTAGAAACCACCTCAGAGCCGGGTTTGCAATGGAAAATTGGGTTTCTCCCACACCAGTATGGGTGGTGAGGGCTTCTTATGTGTGCGATGTGCCTTTTTCTCCGGGAATCGTTCAACTTCTTATTGAAAATCAAACCCCACCAAGGCTCTTCCAAAAAGTTGGTGGCTCTCCTAGGAAATTCAGAGGGTGGGATCCAGGTGTATCCCCCCACTGCTGAGTTTTGGGGTTGCTCTGAGATGGATTTGTCTTCTCCTCTGAACACCACTCATGCTTTCGGTAGACAACTCCCTCATTTCCTGAACGCACTGCGGTGCAAACGCGAGTCCATCCATCTGTCTGCCTGCTTTCTTCTGCACCCACAGCTCCTACAATTAATTACAGAGGCAGATTTGGCTGTTCTTGGAGAAGATACTCTTCCTTCCGACAAGCAATAAAGTACCTGACACCCTGTTTGGGGGAGTTGGTGATGATAACAACAACCACAGCATTAACCACAGCACATCTCCATCCCCCCAGGAGTTATGGATTCCAGAGGATTCTTCTTCAGCTGCTTAAATACAGATGTGTGAGTCCAAATTCAAACTTTTGAGTTAGAAAAATGTTGGCTGCTGAAAGTCCATTGCCCAAAGGTCCTGGCCCAGGTTGTCCAGGGAAGTTGTGGCTGCCCCATCCCTGGAAGGGTTCAAGGCCAGGTTGGATGGGGCTCGGAGCCTCTGATCCAGTGGGAGGTGTCCCTGCCCGTGGCAAGGGTGGAACTGGATGACCTTTGAGGTCTCTTCTAACCCAAACCATTCCATGATTCCATGATTCTATGCTTGTGTCACAGCACTAAACTCCCGAAAGAGGCAGAGAGGCAAAAAAGGAGGGGAAGACCCGCAACAGGCAACACTTGGGGCACGTATCATCTTGAAAAGAGGCAGTAGGATTTATAGCCTTTGGATTAAACATTTCATAGAATCATAGAACAGTTTGGGTTGGAAGGGACCTTAAAGCTCATCCAGTTCCAACTCTCTGCCATGGGCAGGGACACCTCCCACTGGATCAGGGTGTTCAAAGCTCCATCCAACCTGGCCTGGAACACCTCCAGGGATGGGGCAGCCACAGCTTCCCTGGACAACCTGGGCCAGTGCCTCTCCACTCTCATAGTGAAGAAATTCTTCTCTTTGCATAATGTCTGATTATAAAGCACTGAAATACGTGACTGAGGAGCAGGAGTTGGTGTGGGGTAAGTAACGGGTGCCAAACGTGGTGTCTGCAGTCTCTTCTAGGACAATTACACCTGCCAGCTCTTCCAAGCTCATTCCAAACCATTCTATGATTCTATGGAAGGATGAGCGGTTTAGGGATTGCAGGAAGGAGGCTGGATTGTCTCATCCTAATGGTTAATTAAAAGTACTTAGCAAAGCCCAGTAAAGCGGGCTGCTTCCATCGTTAGGACAGCACTCTGCTAGGCACAGCCTTTGCAGGACAGGAGAGTAAAACATCCCTGAATATTCAGCTGGGCCAAGGTTTTTGCACATATTTAGTAAACACAGTTATTTGTCTGCTCTTGTAGCTTCTTCAGATTATTTTTGTTGTGTCAAGAGCAAAAGACACAATAAATAGCCATCCTCAGAGGCTTAATTAATATTTGTTAAGACCAAAATCTCATGAATTGCAGAACGTCCTGCCTGTTTGGAGCTGAACAGCATCAGACAATGCTTAACGCAGCGTGGGGAATTAGGTTTATTTTGGGGGCTGTCTGGTTCTCTGCTGTTGTTACATGTGTGATGTTGCTGTTCTTTCCCTCCACTTGATGTGGTTTCATGTGTATGTCGAAGATTGGTTTGTCTCCATAGACACTCCTTATTACTGTTTTATAAACTGGAAGAATAATGAACTAAGTAACAAAGTGAGGGCCTTAAGATCTGCAAAGAAAACGCCTTGTGCGGTGGGAGACGCACAAGTACGAATAGCTCCTCCAGAGCAGCTTGCAGATCCGGAACGTCGGAATGCAGCAGTGACACACGCTGCCTACCCTGTCTAACAGACACATCAATAGAAGATTAGATAAGGAACAGCACATTCAGGATGTCTAGAGTGAAAAAAAAATATCAAGGATGTACCTGGCTTTGAAAAACAGAAGCGGAAAATTGCCGGCATAGAATCATAGAATAGTTTGGGTTGGAAGGGACCTTAAAGATCATCCAGTTCCAACCCCTCTGGCATGGGCAGGGACACCTCCCACTGGATCAGGGTGTTCAAAGCTCCATCCAACCTGGCCTGGAACACCTCAGGGATGGGGCAGCCACCACTGCTCTGGGCAACCTGGGCCAGGGTTCACTCTCAGAGTGAAGAAATTCTTCCTTAAGTCCTTCCATCTGCCCCTCTCCAGTTTATACCCATTCCCTCTCATCCTATCCCCACAGCCTTTATGAACAGACCCTCTCCAGCTCTCCTGTAGGTACTGAAAGGTGGCTCTAAGGTGTCCTCAGAACCTTCTCTTCTCCATGGCCTCCATCCCTGCTTCAACAAGCATCAATCTGAAACCGAGCAGCAAATCCCCCTTTCCTGTCCGAGTTAATAAGAACCATGGGCTCACCCGGACCCTTTTGGGGCAGAGGCGCCGTCTGCAGAGTCATTGTCTGCAGATATTTAGTACTAAATACTTAATGGTGTGAGGCCCATAGTATTAACAGGATGGATTTCCCCTGTTTGTAGGAGGGCAAAGTCACAGAACTGAGTTCAGCCGTTCGCAATGGGAGCCACAAGTGATAACAGCCAGGCTTTTTCTCTTCCGAGGTGTCAATCTCTGCTCCCAGAGGGGCGAGCGCAGGCTCCCTCCCACAGCTGGAATTTAGTCCTCACTTCTTGTTCTGGACCCAAATGAGAGGGAAATCAGCTCCACCAGCCTCGGCTTCCCCTGGTGCATGGTGTGGTCATGCCTCCAAGATGCCAGCCCGGCGTGCGACCCCCCGAGGCTCTGCCTCCTTCAGAGCACAGCTTTGGGTGCAAAGGGTAAAAAACTGCTCAGAGGCCTTTGAGCTCCTGCAACAATCCCTTAAAAATCCCCCAAAATATTGAAGTGTGACAGAATGAGCCCTATCTGCTGCTTTCTGGACCTGCCTGTTAGCTCGAAGCACAGGCGTTTCCCATTTTACTCCATCCCAGCGAACTTTTGCAAGGCTTCCAGCTATTTCCCTGCAGGGATTTTCCCCATCTCCTTCCAGAAGCTTGCCTCAAATGGAAACAAGAAAGCCGTCCTGCCACACAAAACTCGTTCCCTTACATACCCTGCCCAATTCTGCCAGCTGTAGCCACTGAGACGTGAGTTCTATTTTGATATAACTTTAGCCAGTGCATCCAAATATCCTGTCACAAGCACAGCAATTGTCGGTTCAATGTGTCCCAGCCAGCTGATGATAATAAATAATCACATTATCTTTTCCTCTTTGCAAACACAAAGTCTGGCAGCCTGCACGCGTTCACCACCAAGGGCACGGCTGGACCAGGGACCCCCAGCGCCGACTCACAGAGGCCACGGCTGCGCCCGCGGTCCCCAAGGCCACGCTGTCTCCCCGGAGTGACGTAACCGCCGCTGCATTCCCACGGCTCTCCAGTGCACAGACAGACTATTTCAACCCTAGCATGACGCTCTAGGGTCATCCGTTCATGTTTATCGTAGGGGAAGGAGGCCGCTGCGAACATTCCTCCTTGGTGCCTCACCCGAGTGGGAGCTCTTCCACTGCATCCGACAGCCTGGGCGCCCTGGGAAAGGCTCCTTGACGCGGCACCGAGCCCTGCCTGCCTCGTGCAGGTGCAGACGGTTTGGAAAAGGCTCCAGATGGAGGTTCACAGAATCACAGAATCACCAGGTTGGAAAGGACCCACTGGATCATCGAGTCCAACCATTCCTAACACTCCCTAAACCATGTCCCTCAGCACTTCATCCACCCGTTCCTTAAACACCTCCAGAGAAGGCGACTCGACCCCCTCCCTGGGCAGCTGTTCCAGTGCCCAATGACTCTTTCTGTGAAGAATTTTTTTCTGATATCCAACCTGAACCTCCCCTGGCGCAGTTTGAGGCCATTCCCTCTTGTCCTGTCCCCTGTCACTGGGGAGAAGAGCTCAGCTCCCTCCTCTCCACAACCTCCTTTCAGGCAGTTGTAGAGAGTAATAAGGTCTCCCCTCAGCCTCCTCTTCTCAAAGCCGTTTTTCAGAAGCCCTTTTGTTGGAATAAGGTTGGTGGGATTCAGGATCAGACCTGTGAGCCTTCAGATGAAGCGCCTGAGCATGCTGGCTCCTTCCTACCTTGGAGTGGGCTGCATTTCCCCGGAGCACGGCTGTGCCAGGAATGTGGCCCCGATCCTTTTGCATCCTCATGCTGAGGGGCCACTGCAGCATCACCTCTAGGCAGGGGGTTATGGCCCTCGGCTCCCTCCCCAAACCAGCCGGCAAATCCCCTCCTGGGGCATTCTCTTCCCTCCGTACATCCTGTCCCAGAGTGGTTAATAAATCATAGTATAGTTTGGGTTGGAAGGAACCTTAAAGATCATCCAGTTCCACCCTTTGCCATGGGCAGGGACACCTGCCACTGGCTCAGGCTGCCCAAAACCCATCCAACCTGGCCTTGAACACCTCCAGGGATGGGGCAGCACCACTGTTCTGGGCAACCTGTTCCAGTGCCTCACCACCCTCATGGTGAAGAAATTCTTCCTTATATCAAGCCTAAATCTGCCCCTCTCCAGTTTATACCCATTCCCCTTCGTCCTATCCCCACAAGCCTTTCTGATAGCCTGGCAAGTGCTGCGAGCTGTGGTGATGCTGCCTGGCCATTGGCATCTCTTTCCCAGGGTGGCGAAGGCCCCCCTGAAGCTCTCCAGCAGGAAAGCCCCCACACCCACCTTGCAGGAGCTGCTGCCCATCCCTGCGGTCCCCTCACCCTCCAAAGAGGAGCTGTGAAGGGAGGGCAGGAGGTGGATGGGAGAGGTCACCAGGGAGAGTAAACATCCCAGCTGTGCCAACGATGCTGCATGCTTGTTCTCCAGCTGCTGCACAAAGAGATCGCTCGGAGCCTCCTTTGTAGTCCCCGGTGTGGCAGGTTTCCATGCCAGGGTTTTGGCAGGAGGGGCTGTGCTCTTTGTGAGCTTTGGGGAGTGAATTTGGCCCTGCTGGAGAGAGGAGCTCAATCCCTGAGCCAGGCTGGTGCTTCTTGAGCTGGTGCAAAAGGGATGCTCGTTTGATGTTTGGGAACCCACCGGCATGGATGATCAATAACCCAGTTCCCAAATCCACCCATTCCCAAAGTCATCTATTCCCTCCCACGTACAAAAACCGCCCCAGAAAAAAACAGTCTGTCAAATCAAGGTAAAAATAAGCCTTCTGCTCAGATGGGAAGATCCTCTCTCCAGTGCTGGGAGGAGAATTGCTTCTCTTCCTGCTCAGCCAGGGTTCCTGGTGGGAGAGGGACCTCCGGAGCTGCTCGGCCGCTGTCTGCGTTGCATGGCTGGTATTTACAGAGGCAGCGCGGGGCTGCTGGGGCGAATGCTGTGCAAACAGGCTCCGGGAGGATCTCCCACCCTGGAGAGCCTACGGACTAATTGGAACAAAGGAAACCTTGGCGGAAAGGGAAAAGGGGACAAAGAGCCACCAAGTGCCTTTCCAAAGGCCACCTGTGGCAAGGACGGAGCTGGGGGACACTCAGAGCCCGAATCACTGTGAGCATGGAGCTACCTGCCTGGCGACACGGGTGGTGTGTGCCCAGATGCTCCACGAGCAGAGAGGGCACGTGCAAGGAGGGGAAACAAGGAGTGGGTTGCTCCATGTGCCTGTTTTTTTCCCCAGATCCCCCCTTCCCTCTGTTGTGCTGTGCCATGCGAGGCTCTGCAAACACACTGCTCCCTCTTTTCTGGCCTCCCTTATAAAACATCTCAGCTGGGGGAGACGCTGCTAAGCCCCATATCCTCATCCAGAAAAGCCCTCCTGAAGAGTCTGAGCAAGGCAAATCCATCTCCCGCTCCTCTGCTGCTTACACCCCTTCACGTATGCCCCAACCCCCCAGTTTTCCTGCTTTCTGCTAAGTAAGAAGAGAGTCTCCGGCCCGTTTTGTCGCATCAAACGCCGTGGTCCAAAGGGACAACTTGCAGCCAGCCCAACTCCAGCTGAGCATCCCTGGAGAAACACCTCCTGCGAATCCAGCCTGAGCCACCTCCGTGACTGCTGATGCTTTCGAGCAGCCTCTTTAAGGTTGTTGTCTCACGCAGTTTTCTTTTTCTCGTATTTAATATTAATAGTAATGACTGTGGCAGTAAGATAATAAGCTTCAGTCAGATTAGAAGGGGGTCGGCTCTTATCTGTGACTGCTGAAGACGCATGTCTTTCACCTGCTCCTTTAATATCCCCCATCTTTCATTCCTACCGCTGAGCCCCCTCCCACTGTCCTAGAACAAAAGGGGTATTATTGTCCAGGGTCTTTTCAGGCTGGAGCCAGGAAGACCTCCTCCTCCCCCAGCCGCTCCCCGAATGTGCAGCAGTTTGAAATGAGCCTTTTTCCTTCCCCGGCAGGAGATTAGCTCGGTTTGACAAGGCGGTGAACTTTAGGCAGGGTGAAATAGGGTCTCCTTGGGGAGTGGAGGCAGTTCAGCCCTGACTAATTCTGACAAAGAGAGGCACCAGGAAAAAAAAATCCCTCCCCCCCAAAAAAAAAAAAAAATTAAAATAAGAAAAACAACTGAGCTGGAGAGGAGGCAGAGAGGGGGAGGCTTGGAGCGAGGGAGGAAGGAGGGATGGGAGGCCAGAGGGCACGTTCCCGAGTGGGGTTGGGCTGGAGCTTTGGGGTTTGCTTCCCCTCGGTCTGGTCTTGGAGGAGCAAATCTTACAGACCTTAAAACAGATTCCAGTATTGAAAGGGGCTCCAGGAAAGCTGGGGAGGGGCTCTGGATCAGGGAGAGGATGAGGGGAAAAGGTTTTGAGCCAAAAGATGGGAGATTGAGATGAGATCTTAGGGAGAAATGTTTTGCTGTGAGGGTGGGGAGGCTCAGGGTGCCCAGAGCAGTGGTGGCTGCCCCATCCCTGGAGGGGTTCAAGGCCAGGTTGGATGGGGCTTGGAGCCCCTGATCCAGTGGGAGGTGTCCCTGCCCATGGCACAGGGTGGAACTGGATGGGCTTTAAGGTCCCTTCCAACCCAAATCATTTCATTATTCTATGATAATCACATCCCGGTGACTCCCGGTCAGCTCTGACACGGCACAGTGTGAACAGCCACCACCGCTGCTCTGGGCTGGTTGTCTTCTGAAATCCCCTTTCTTTATATTTTTAGAAGTTCTTCGGAAACCCTTTAAAGTCAGCACTGTGAAAGTGGTACCCAGACTCGCAGCTGCCTTTTAAAACGCAATGTCAGGCTGCTGCGGCTGAGGGAAATGGCTTAAACCAAAAGAAACCCACTCAGATTCAAAAAGTGAAAATCAGAATTTGAACAAAGAAACCAAACTGTTTTCATTTCAAAATGCTGTTGGTGCATCAGAGGCCCGAGTGTGTGCAGAGACTTGGGACTGTGACGTGCCCAGGGTGTAGAGGGTGTGGATGGAGCCGGGGAGTGACGTAGGGAAGGGATTAAAGGAAAGAGACCGGCAGAGGAAAAACCAAACCGTTTCATATCGCAGCCTAGTCTAGGGGTGTCTTCATCACAAAAAAGGCTTTGAAGTGATGCAGAAAAGGGTCAGAAGACCTGAAAGAAGGGAATGTAGCACACAAGATCTAGAAGGCAGCAGGGCATGGCGGAAGACTGAAGAACTCTGTATCCCGAGTGCTCAGGGCAGAAAAAGGGATGCTATCTCTGTCGCCTCGCCCTAGCGAAGCAACGGTGCCCTGTGCGGGTGCCCCCCATAGTGGTCCATGTCGTATGGATGGGAAATGAAACCAGAAATAGCCTGGAGTGATTTCCTGGGTCAGAGGGGTGTAGGGAGGGCACCGTGTTCCTCTGCAGCTGAGAAACTTTTCATTTTAATAGGCTTTTAATTTGCAAATGTTTGCAGGTGAGAAGTTCTTTGTCAGTCTCCCCCACGCTGCCTTTAGATACATGCAGATGTTGCTTGTGCATGCGTACGACCTCATGTAGACGTGTGCATGCAAATCTACTCTAACGAGAAAAACAGGTACAAGGTCTTGGCACCTTGAAATTCCCCATCGAAGGGGAGAAGACAAGGAAGAGGCCACACAGACCATCGTGTGTGCAGGAGAGGTTTGACCCAGCAGCAGAGACTGGGACAAGGCTAAGCCCAGACCTCATGTGCTGGATTATCTTGTCTCTCAAAATGCCTTTTTAGCCCCATGAAAAGGGACTCTCATGCCAACTTGTCCCCAAACACACCAGTGAATTGTCACTCAGGGTGTTCCTATGTGAGCTCTGAGTTTGGATTTAGGACCTAGACAGCAAACCAAGGCTGCTGCTAGCAATTCTTGCAGCTGTCCTGGCCCTTTTGTGCACATAGGTGTACTGTCTTCACCAGCAAGAACCTCCAGACCTGTAGCACCCGTGTCCCATTGCTGCAAGGTGAGGAATCGACCTCCAGCAACGCATCCCTCCAGGCATCACCCCTCCGCCCTTCTGTTTGCTTCGGGCATCCCAGACGCTGTCCTGAAAGACATGCCGCATCGTGCAGGACATTTCCTGCCAGTGGCTCGGCAAACCCCTGAAATCTCCCTGTCCTGCCAAGAGATTCCTCCCTAATACTCATTAAGCCGCTTGCAAATCCCTGGCTGAACATGGCTGCACAAGTTTAATAAAGCAAAAGACAGATGCCATCAATCATGCGGGCCCGCCACACATCTGGGGGAAATCCAGGGCCATTACTCTCCTTTCTTCTCTTCACCTTCATGTCCCAGCAGTCAATATCCCGGGAGTTCCGCAGGGTAGGTCTGCTCCCCTCCTGGGCTTATTGCACCCTCTCAGCTCCTCCATCCCCTGGGATCCTGCGCCTGCTCCCCATCACCTGAGACCCAAACTTTGCACGAGTGCTAAAGGGGTTTTATGCATTGCATGAGATGTTTGCCCCTGGGCAGTGGGTTTTCCATCTCACAGTCCAATTTTCTGCTCTTTGAAATGAGCAGGGAAGCCCTCACAAAGGGCCAAGAGCAGAGGAAGGACCTCACCACCCCGCTTGGTTGTGCAAAGCGAGACAGGGGCCAAAGGAAGATGAAAAGTGGGGAAAAGGGATGGGAGGAGACAGAGAAGGAAAGCAGAGATTTGGGCTTTATCCTTGCACCTTCACATTGCACTCCCTCTTTCATTTCCAGCATTGCCTCCTGCTTGGAAGTGGCCGGAGCAGGGAGGAAGACAATCCCTTCAGCAGGGCACAACTCGCAGATTTTCGGTTCAAATTCAGATGATGGCACTCACGCTTTCCATCTGGAACAAATCCACGCCTTTACTCAACTGCTTCCTTCAGGTGGGAGACAACATTTACGGAGCAGATGTTCGCTGTGGAGGAGTCAGGACCTCACTGGTGTCTGAGCAATGCATGGCCCGAGTATGCACTTCATTTAGGAACCGCGGCTTTCTTTTAGCACAGCAAACCTCTGCTGTGCCTCAGACACGGACTTGCTAAGAAAAGCTTCTATTTATTTGTTTTATGAGTTCCTGCCTTTTAAAGATCTTTGTTTAAAAACACACATTGCAGCTAATCAGGTCATCACAGGCAACAGAGCTTCCCACACATTAGTCCAGACTCTGGTTTCTTTTTGCATTTGCAGCCCTGCAGGAAGGTGAGAGGGTGGTGAGAACAGTGAGGTTGGCTGGAGGATTGACTGATCCGTCTGTCCTGCTTTCTTTTGGGGCAATCAGAGATAACTTGGCATCTGAGGATAGCAAAGCTGCACGCCCTGTAGATGTTGCATGGATCATGCTTGGATGTGGATTCCGTAGGAGTCTCTGTCTCAGCGGTGGAAGATTAGTGAAGTTCCAGTCATCACTCGCTTTTGAATAGGTACGCTCAGCTGTGCTGACTTCTCCAGATCTCCAAGCTGAGCTGGTGTCACCAGGAGGACGTGGCCTCCTCCAGGTCTTCCCTATTTCCAAGCATGGGTGGGAGCACAGCTTTGCAAGAAAAAGCTGCTTGGGATGGAGAAAGAAACATCTAAGGATCCTCATTAGCCTAAAATCAATCCAAGCCACGTAGTCAGACAGACGCAACTTCCAAAGAACCTCAAGGCCACACCAAGCATAGCGATAAGAACTACAGGACAATGGGCACGTCTCGCTTCTGCCTCAAACCTGCTTGAAAGTGAGGATTATACCTCTCTTCTCGCTGTACCCCTTGGCTGCGACGGGAAATTCTTGTCTATTTGCTTGGTGTTGAGACCACAGGGAAGCCGGGAAAATAGCCCAGCAGGAGCCACTGCTTAACTAAGGCTAAATGTTAACTAGAGTGGTCTTGAAAGGTTTAGGGAGGCTCTTCCCCCACCGAGTCTCCAGGGCTGGTGCTGTCATCCATCCCCTGGGTGCCGGCGGCATCGCCTTGACTGGCAGCTCCGAGTGATAGACAAATAGATCTGGCAGGCAGGACGGCACTTTGGCTCCCGCACAAAGTTCTGCCAACTGCCAAACACGCTTCTCATCGCTGTTTTGCAAAAGCCTCGATGTGTATTTATTAAAAAGGAAAAAAAAAAAAAAAACCAACACAGTAGAGAGACGGAAGGATTTGATGAGTTGATCTTTTTATGCATGCCCGTGCTTACCATCAAGGATGTGTTATTGACTATTACAGCGTCGTGGGACTGGAATAATGTATGGGGTTTACTTCATTTTTGTCTCCATCAGCCACAGAGGGATCTAATGTTAGAGCTGAGCAGTTTAGTGTATCCAGATGGGATGTCAGGGTTCCAGGGTTCCTTTCCCAGCTTGTGGAGGGGGAATTCATATGTGGTTACAGAGCACACAAAAGCCAGCCTCTTCCTTCAGCCCTGCGAAGGGAGTAGGGTGGGATGTGGGAGAAGTCACACCAAGTCATGTTTCTTCAGCAGTCAACGGGGAAGGTGATGCCTGTTTCCCAACAGGTCAATAGAATCACAGAACAGTTTGAGTTGGAAGGGACCTTAAAAATCATCTAATTCCAATCCCCTATGATGGGCAGGGACACCTCTCACTGGATCAGGGTGCTCAAAGCCCCATCCAACCTGGCCTTGAACACCTCCAGGAAGCGGCAGCCACAACTTCCCTGGGCAACCTGTTCCAATGCCTCACCACTCTCATCGTGAACAATTTCCTCCTAATGTCTAAATGTGGAAGTGGAAAGTGTTCCCTGAAGGTATTGAGATGAGCAAAGATTGGCTACATGACTTCTGTCAGCTCAGCACAGGGACTTGGCTATTTAGCTGTGCTCATGCTCTCTTGTCCTCCTCATGGTTACCCTTCTTCATAGAATCATAGAACAGTCTGCGTTGGAAGGGACCTTAAAGATCATCCAGTTCCAACCCCTGAGATGGGCAGGGACACCTCCCACTGGCTCAGGCTGCCCAAAGCCCCATCCAACCTGGCCTGGAACACCTCCAGGGATGGGGCAGCCACACCTTCCCTGGGCAACCTGGGCCAGTGTCTCACCACTCTCATAGTGAGAAATTCTTATGTCTAGTTTTTTTGGGGTTTGTCTTGAGGTGCAGATTTAGGCTTAGACATAAAGGAGGAGGCGGAAGCCTCTTCACACGTTTCCACCTTGCCCCTTTCCTCAGACCACACCATCAAACCGAGCACAAGAGAATCACAGAACATTTTGGATTGGAAGGGACCTTAAAGATCATCCAGTTCCAACCTCACTACAATGGGCAACGACACCTCCCACATGGGCAAAGCCCCCGATGCCCTGTTTTATCCCCGCTCTCCACGGGCGCAGGGAGGGAAGCGTTTGGGCCAAGAGCCCGTAAAGGACCAGGCTGATTTCAGCAGGAGCCGCACAGTCCGCTTGGGTAACGGCACGGGACGCCCGCCAAGTCGCACATGTGGGATAGATTAGGCACAGTGGCTTAGAAGGGCTTCTCTCGCTGCCACTCACCTATCCGCCCGTGTGGCAGAGGGGATGGCAGAAAGGTTTTCACAGCTGGAATAAATTGCAGGGAGGAGGAGGAGGAGGGGTTTGGGAGAGACAAAAAACAACATTGAACTCAAGATGGAAGAAAGACAGTATTAGCGGAGGTAATGGAGAAAATATGTGTGTGTGTGTGAGAGAGAGGGTATTTTATTTACAGTCTGTTTGTTTGGTGTTGCCCACACACGGTGAAAGCTGGGCAGTGGCTGGACTCCAAAATCCCAGCAGGCGCTTTGGCTTGGAGAAGTAAGGAAAAGTAGAAAGAGGGAAAAAAGGAGGGAAAAGGAAAATACAGAAAGGAGAAAGAGGTGGGATTCGAAAAGGAAACACTCAAGTGGCACTTGTTTGGACAGTGAAGGCATTTAGTGGATGGGGTGTTGGAAGATCGCTGGGGCTGCCTTTGCCTCTGCTCGTAGTGGACATGGCTGGATGGGAAGATCCCTGGACATTTGCTCACCTCCTCCAGCAAACCTGAGTGGTTGGTGAGGCCTTCCTCAAGGGATTTCAAAGCAAAAAAGTACTCTCCATCCTTCCAGAGCTGAGCCAGCCACAGTTTCTGGGCACAGGGTGCCTTGCCTGCATTGCTGCCTGGTCTGTGAGCAGAGGCTGGGAGCCCTATCCTGAGCCCAATGCTGTGCTTAACACCGCGACGTCCCACAGCCCCACCAGCACTGCAATGGCCTTGCAGAGCCAATACCCCAGCTCGCAGAGCCTGGCTTTGGGCAGCCAGAGCTCAGCATTACCCTCCCCAGGACTTCCCTGAATCCCATGGTTCCTTCCAGCACAGCAAAAGTCACTCCTTCCCAAACCCTCTCCATGTGGTCTCTACTGATGGTGACACTAGCTTTCAATTGCCGATCATTAGCTGGCTTTACCCAACTGTTCCCTCCAAACTCGCCATGCTTCAGAAGTGAAGACCTCCCACCAGGACCCTCAACATCTGCCTTGGGCCGAGGGAAAGGGAGAAGAGGAGAGGAAAGTCCGCTTGGGTGACAGTGGCATTGCCACCTGAGGAGCCCCAGCAGCCATCACCGACCCCTCTGTGCATCCCTGGGGAGGGATAAGACAATCGAGAACTCCCCAGCGAAAGGTTTTATTCTTCACCCTCTCCCCCATGCCATGAAATATTAGAATTAATATAATAACACACCTTAATAATATTATCCCTTGTCGAGTCCATAAAAGTCCCCTCTTGCATTATGGCATTTGAGAGACTATTAAGTTTTAAGGCCACGAGACCTCCGTGAAGGAGAGAAGTCATTTCCATATTTTTTTTCTCTCTTTGGAGGGTGCTGGGGTTTATTGGGAAGTCAGCAACCGGCATTGACGAGGCTTCTGCACAGCAGCACGTGGGCCACGATGCTCACTGGGGAGGGCAGTAGTGATGGGGGTCTCAGCACATCCCCAAGGATGGGGCTTGGAGAGACCAATGCATTTGTTTTGCACTTGTTTTTTTTCCAAATCCCAGGTTTTCTTGTGTTTAGGAGAAGGTTAGGCAGTTGTTCACAACAGTGTGAGGATGTGAGACAGAACAGGCGATGGGTTTGAGATCCTCTTGTGCCTTTCAAACCCTCTACATGTCCGAGCATGCAAATATCCCAGCTGAGCACAAAGTAACTGGATAAATGAAGCCCCCTGTGCTCCAGTGCAGACCTGCTTGTTGTTTATTTTGTATCTCTGTAGCAGTAGGGATGGAGGAACGGTAAATATTTTCACTTCTATCCCATAGGAAAACAGCCCACCTGTCCTGTGTGCCTATGCCGGTTCTGTCCCCACGTGAGAGCAGAAATAACACCCTGATCACACAAACAGTCCCACACGGACAAAGTGACCTCGTCCTCTGGAAGGCTCGGTGCGTGCACAGATTGCAGGGACAGGCAGGGCTGAGACATTGCTTGTTGTTCCCAAAACTCATCCCAGAAGTGATCTGAGTATTCTCTAAAATCCAGAGCTCTAAGGATTTTGGATACGGTCAGCTCATTGCTGCAGGTTAGGATTTGGGGGCTTTTTGGCTCGAATGAGGAGCAGAACGAAGCAAGATAGAGGCTTGGTTCACGGGGCCATTTACAAGCAGGTAGTTTGGCATGTGCACAGCCTCACTGACAAGTGGATACCACTGTTTATGCAGCCCAGAACTGCATTTGGCTTAGATTTAGCAAAGCACTTTGTTTCAAGTGCTTTGTTAAGCAGGGGTGGACTTCACTCCGCTCTCTGAGTTAAGCAGGTGCTTATGCACTTTGCTCAATTAGAAGCACAGAAACCACCACGGCTGCAGAGCAAACGTAGCCGCCTGCGTCCTCCAGGACACGAGAGCTATCCGGGCAGGCTGGTGGCATCCACTGTCTCCCACTGGAGCGAGCAGGAGCGTGGCCGTGCTTGCTGTGGTGGGAGACTGCAGGAGAGAGGAATGAAATTCAGGCCGGAGAGCAGAAGGCTGAAAGAGGATCCCATCAGTGCTGATGGGTGGGGGGCAGGAGGAGAGGGTCAGACTCTGTTCAGTGATGCCCAGCGACAGGACAAGGGCAACGGGCACAAACTAGAACATGGGAAGTTCCATTTGAACACAAGGAAAAACTTTCCTGTGCACGTGATGGAAAAGGTTACCCAGGGAGGGTGTGGAGTCTCCTTCTCTGGAGATATTTGGGGCATTGGAACTGGGTGATCTTTAAGGTCCCTTCCAACCCAACCCATTCTATGACCTCCAAACACACCTGGATGTGGTCCTGTGCAGCTGCTGGAAGTGACCCTCCTTTAGCCTAGCGGTTGGACTATAGGTGCTCCACAGGGTCCTTCCAACCCAGCATTCTGGGATCCTGTGAAAGGCAGCTCTGCAGCGTGCTGGAAGCGAATGCTCCTCCTCTGGGGCAGGTCTGCAAAAAACACAGAGAAGTTGAGAAATTCAGCATTTTGCATCAAGATGGGTGCAGTGACCGCACTGGGGTCCCTTCTGCTGAGAGCAAGCAGCAAAATAGAAAAGGTGTGTTGTCCTCTGTCCTTTCCCTTTCATTTCTGCTCATTCGGAAACAAAATGCCAGCAGGGTTAAAATGCAAAGACCTGGTCCTGCTCTTGGGGTGAGCAATTGTGACACAAAGGTGGCTTTGGAGGGGAGCGCTGGTGCAGCAAGAGGCACTCAGACCGTGTGTGCCAGGAGAGAAAGGGGTTTGCAGAGCTCCCCGTTATTAATGTGCTGGTCTTTGGGGGTTTCCTTCACAATTTTGATGTGCTTGGAAGAATTTCAGGGATTCTCCCCAAAGAGAAGCAAGGGTTTGCAGCCCAAACCTGACAGCACGGTGGGAAGTCAGGAGGACCTTCACTGAAAGGCAAAGCAGATAAAAAGCGAAGCAAAAGGCACAAATCAGTAATAACGGTCCCTCAGTGAGTGCAAGCAAGAGGAAAACCAAAGTGAATGATGAAAGGAAAGGAGGATGTAAAATTTTCTTCCCCTTTAGCAGGAGCATCACAGTGATTTTAAGCAACTGATTCGATTCACAGAACTATGTACTCCAGATTTCTGCCTCTACTGAAGGCAGCAGAGTTGTTTGTGATTTACCCCCAAGTTAAGGGGCTTTGAGTCGCAGTATTTAACCTGCTTTTTTCCTGGGTTGCTCTCTCAGCCTCTGCCATGCAGGGAATTCAGCAGCAGCACCGGAATCTCAGAGCTGCAGTCGCCTCACCTCTGTTTGCGGTGCTGCCAAAGAATGGGGTCTGGAAAAAAAGTGTCTTTTTATCTAAAAGCATAAATTTACAATAAAAAAAAAAACCCACCACCTTCACTAAAAAACAAATAAAACATCCTTCTGATTGCCAAGAAGACTTTGAAAATGTGACCAGGCTCAAAGAAAAAAAAACCCAGAAGGCCAATTAAAAAAAACCCTTTCACATTTATTATTATGTAAAATCTCATGCTCTTTAGGGCAATCTCATGATTATGAAGGGGTCAGGGGAACTGATTTATGATTAGAGAGCTCTTGGCATCGGCAATATTGTATATGTTTTAATTTTGAACCTTAATAATCCATCCAATATGCAGCACTTGATCATGACACTCATTTCTCACATATAATTTGCCAAGACTCTACGCATCACCTTCACCTTCTCTCTAACATCGACACCCGCCTGAGCTGGGAAACCCGTTCCCTGCACCAAAGTCAAACGCAAGCCAACTTTTCCCTTCCGAATCAACCCTTCCCCACAACAACCCAGCAGGACGCAGCGTCGCTGCCGTGTCGTTCAGCCACCGTGCAGCATTTCACTCCCCTTTCACGGACCAAAACGAGCTGCTTTCTGCAGCAGCGCTACAGCAGCCGGTGCTCTCACCACGGAGGTGAAGGGATAACCAGGCATTTCCCTGGATTTTGTATGAATTCTTCTCCTGAAAGGCAATAAGGAAGCCTGAACTCTTTTCTAAAATATGATATGTGTAAAGATTCGTTGCTTTTTGCTCATCGGTGTTGAGCTCAAGGTGCCTCGTGCCTTGCACGGCAGCATCAAATACCAAGTGGAGCGAGTGAGCGCGTTGGGGAACAGTGCCCTGATGTGAATTGAATTACAACCAGTTTCTCTTGGGGTGAAAGAAGGGGAAATTGGGGCCGGTGGATTAATACCAGGCTGAGGAAGAGACCCCACGGCCCTGGGAACCTCCATTGGAAAGGACACACACAATGCTGGTGGTGCAGAGCTGGATGGAGGCGGCTCGAGGTCTGTCCTGCTCTGATTTAACAGGATTCCCTTTCATACAAACCCGAGCTGTGACTTCCCTCCCCAGGATGCCCTCCTCGTCTCCGTGGTCGTCTCCCCTCTCCTTCTCCCATTCGAGGTGTTTATTTAATTGTTTTCCCTACTCCTCGGTGGCAGCGCTTCCCTGCCATTAAACCCCGCCGTCCGCGTTCTGACTGTGTAATTTAAAGCTATAGTTAAATTATGACTTCTCTGAACCTGTTGTGGCACTGACGCATAACCCTAATTAAATGATCACATCCATTCTAAAGCCAGTCTTTTCTCCCCTCAAACGTTAATTACAACATAAGAGGCTTTAATGGCTCGCCTCACCTCCAGCTCCTCGAAAGAAAGGTCATGCGATTAATTTTCGTCATTAATCTTTTCCCAATGTGGACATTGTGCTGTCACTGGAGCCTATTAAACCCCCTTTGTCCCCCTCCCCTTCTTCTGCCTTCTCCCCCCTCCATTTCTCCCCCCAGCCCTAAGTGAATGAGAGAACAAAAATATTTAAGGTCTACGTTGGCTCTGGTCCTCTCTCGGGGTGAGCGGGGCTTGGGATGGCGGCAGTGGAAGACTCGCCAGGAGATGTCCCGCATCCCACCGTCGACCTGAGAGAGGGCTGAGAATGGAGTTGTGGATTCACTATAAAGGGGACAATTTGGAAGTGGTGAGGACCCCCTCAAGAACTGTACAAGGGTCCAGGTGTAGCAACATGAGGGCATGGCCACCTCCTTGGTGGTGATCTCCACAAGAGCTGCACAAAGCCCTGGGGTGGCAACACGAGGGCATGGCCACCTCCTTGGTGGTGGTGATCTCCTCGAAAGCTGCACAAAGCCCTGGGGTGGCAACGCAAGGCCATGGCCACCTCTTTGGTGGTGGTGATCTCCTTGAAAGCTGCACAAAGCCCTGGGGTGGCAATGCAAGGCGATGGCCACCTCTTTGGAGGTGGTGATCTCCTCGAAAGCTGCACAAAGCCCTGGGGTGGCAACGCGAGGCCATGGCCACCTCCTTGGTGGTGGAGATCTCCTTGAAAGCTGCACAAAGCCCTGGGGTGGCAACACGGGGCCATGGCCACCACTTTGGTGGTGGTGATCTCAAGAGCTGCACAAAGCCCTGGGGTGCCAATACAGGGCATGGCCACCTCCTTGGTGGTGGTGATCTCCTCGAAAGCTGCACAAAGCCCTGGGGTGGCAACGCGAGGCCATGGCCACCTCCTTAGTGGTGATCTCCTCAAGAGCTGCACAAAGCCCTGGGGTGCCAACACGGGGCCATGGCCACCTCCTTGGTGGTGGTGATCTCAAGAGCTGCACAAAGCCCTGGGGTGCCAACACGGGGCCATGGCCACCTCCTTGGTGGTGGTGATCTCAAGAGCTGCACAAAGCCCTGGGGTGGCAACACGAGGGCATGGCCACCTCCTTGGTGGTGGTGATCTCCTCGAGACCTGCACAAAGCCCTGGGGTGGGCATGGCCTTGGTGGTGGAGGCCAATGAGTCTTTAGTGGTGTGGGCAACTGCTGGACAGACTTCTGGCTAGCAAAAACATGGAGAGTTTGAGGCAAGAGGGTTATGGGGCAGCAGGAGAGATGCAAAGAGGCTTCAGAGCCCACCTGTGCTCGTCCAGAGCGGGCAAAGCACTGGGAGCAAAGCCCAGCACCACAGAAGAAGTCTCCTGGTGCACAGCAGCTGCTGAACCAGCATTGGTGGTGGGGCCTATGTCAAGGCCCCCCCCTTTTTTTTTTTCCCTTTTTCCAACGGAAATAGGCGTTTTTCTAAACTCCACAAAATTGGCTTCAGTGACTTAATCCCCCAAACCTCGGAGCAGGTCTTATTTCAACCTGCGCCAGGCAGGCCTTGTTCCTTGGAAGATGGGCGGGAGGGGGGCGGCTGGGGAGCAGGAGCACACGTTTAGCTAATTTGCAGTATTGTTTCAGCTGAAACGAAGGTCTGAATAATTCCCTTTTATGCAGGGTGACGTAATCGGGGAACAAGTCGCTGCACGGAGGGGGCTGGCGGCTCACACGGCACCGTTTGAAATGGCTGCTTTAGGCAAAAAAAACCAACCCACCCCGGGATCCAACCGAGTCCAAACAGCACCGCGTCCCTGGACTCGCAGCGTGGCCCAGTTTGGAGGGGCTGAGAGAGCTCCTGAAGGGTATGACCCACTTCCCAGTCCTCCCTCCAGCTCGTTGACATCCTTTCTTCCTGTTCCCAAGGACGACGACTCATGGGGGAAAATCCTGGAGTATTTTAATAAAGAGGAGACAGATGGTAGTCACCTCGTTGGGTAAATATGTTAGCGGGAAGTGGTCCAATACCACGGTGATGAAAATAGAATAGAAGAGAGACGAGATGATCCTTTTTTCTCCTGGCCTGTATCAGAAACTGTGTGGCCGGCAGGAGCAGGGAAGTTATTCTCCCCCCGTATTCAGCATCGGTGAGGTCACACCTCGAATCCCGGGTTCAGTTTTGGACCCCTCACTACAAGAAGGCCATCGAGGTGCTGGAGCGCGTCTGGCAAAGGGCAATGAAGCTCGTGAAAGGTCTAGAGAGGAGTGAGTGAAGGAATTGGGGTTGTTTAGCCTGGAAAAGGGGAGGCTGAGAGGAGACCTCATCGCTCTCTGCAGCTCCTGAATAGGAGGTTGGAGTCAGGTGGGTGTTGGGCTCTTCTCCCAAGTAACAAGGGATATGACAAGAGGAAATGGCCTCAAGATGGGCCAGGGGAGGTTTAGATTGGCTATTAGGAACAATTTCTTCCCTGAAAGGGTTCTCAGGCACTGTCAGAAGCTGCCCAAGGCAGTGGTGGAGTCCCTGTGCCCTAAAAGACAGGTAGATGAGGTGCTCAAGGATGTGGTTCAGTACGGGACCGGTGTGGTTGTACTCGATGATCTCAAAGGTCTTTTCCAACCCAATGATTCTATGATTCTACTATTTTGACCAGGATCCTGCATTTCACTTGCTGCTAACTGCCTCCTTCACACCTCCAGGGTCTCTCTGGATTTTGACCCGTACCGGCGCACGCGCTGGATTCAAATCCCCCTCCTCACAGCCTGACCACCTCGCCGGCAGGTTTTGAGCTCTTTCTGCTCCCTGGGTTTGCTTGTGGCTAATCCCTTGCCTCTTGCTCCAGACCTGGGCTGAGCAAGGCAAGGAAAACTGGATGTGCTTTTGCCAGAGGATTTGTTGGCAGCGAAGGCAGAGCAAACATCTCGGGATGGGGCTGGCAAAATCCACCTGGATTTTGGAATTGCGAGTGTGAAGGCAGGGTGCCAAGCCTGTCTGAGTGTCTGCGGGTTGCAGCCACACAAATAGAAACCTTTTCACCTCGCAAGTCCTTTGGGCTCCTTCCCATAGGCATTAGGGATGGTGAAATTCCCAGAAATGGGTGGTGAACAGCTTTGGGAATGAGCAGGCACAGCAATATTCCTCTCTGCGATGGAACCCCAGCCCTGTGGAAGCCCTTGGTGAGACGGGGATGAGCAAGGGGCTCTTGGAGCCTCTCACGTGGTAAATTCAACTGGTAAATGCCTGATGTTGTGGGAGGGAGTTCAGTGTGGGGCTCCGAGGCTAAAATTAGCTCCATGAACTGCCGGAGGATCCTTTCCACTGAAACAACCCGTGTGCAAACGCAGAGAAATCAGACAAAAATCTGGATGCACAGCCTGGGGCTTTGCTGATGTCTCTGCACAGCCCGGGACGGACAACGGAGTTACAGGGAAAAGAGAGGATGGTAAGAGTGAAAGCAGCAACCCAAGCCAGCGTAAATGAGTCCAATCCCGCTGCGATCAACAGACCCAGACTGATTTTCACTCACTGAGCCTCCTCACCTTGAATGATGCTAAATCACTTGATAAGAGAACAACAGCCAAAATATGATCTCTGTGCAAGCCTCAGTCACTATAATAATAATGATTTATACATTTCTGACTATCATTTTATCGTTAGAAAGCAAACAGCTGATGGATAAAAGCTTTGCCATAGACTCTAGTGCACTGGAGCACGGGAACATCGCAGTGCACCGATAATAGATTTCAGACCAACTACAGAAAATAATTGTGTTCTCTGACTAAAAAAGTGGAAAAAAGCAATTTTTACCCCCAGGCTAATTTTTCGTTGCAGGTTCTCTCTATGCATTCCTCTCACCTGAGCAAGTCGGGGCAGCTGGAGATGTGTCAGGAAGCACAAACCCTCTGTCAAGACACACCAGTGTCATGGACAAAGCCAGTTAGTTGGTGGCCTGAGGACCGGTGTTGGTCCAAAGCAGGACCTGAACTGGGTGACTGTGATTTAGTGTCGTGAGCACTATATATATATAAATATATAAATAATATTATATATATATATATATATATCTATCTCCATAAATACAGGTGGTGGCAGCTCCAGGCTCGGGGAAAGCCTGGGCGCTTTCTGGCTTGGTCAAGGGAAGTCTTTGTGGTCTCTGATGTAGGTGCATTTCTTTCTCCTGTTAACCAGCCAACAATGGGTAAAGCAACATCCCTCAAAAGAGATTTGAGACTGCAGATTTTTATTGCAAGAAATTCACAGCTAAATCGCTGTCAAGAGTTGGGATAAATTTCTTCACGGCTGGGCAAAACCAGCCAGCAGAACCAAAGGGAGATGTAGCCACGACAGTGCACTACACACGGGGATAACAACAGCATCAGCCGCGTAAGGTACCACATTGGCCCAGGGGGTTCATGCCAGAGGCAGAAATCACTGCTCTCCCCAATTTTCATGTTGCAAAATTACAGACTAGAGACTTGTGTCCCTCTTTTTCTGCGGAGATAGGTTTGTCACGATAAAATCTGCATCAGGCTTTCAGACACTCCAGGTGCTGAGGGCGTCTGCTACTTGCAGCTCAGATGATCATAATGGTTCTTTCTGGCTTTAAAAGCCAGCGAGTAGAAAAATTCAGCTCTGAAGGTAGGTCTGGTTCTCGGAGGTGATGGTGCAGAACCCAACCTGGCTCTGCTGGGAGCAGTGGGACCTGTGTGTAGGTCTGAGTCTCTCCGGACACAGAAACAATGATAAATGATAGAATCATGGAATGGTTTGGATTGGAAAGGACCTCAAAGCCCATCCAGTTCCAACCCCTGCCACGGGCAGGGACATCTCCCACTGGATCCGATTGCTCCATCCAACCTGGCTTGAACCCCTCCAGGGATGGGGCAGCACCACTGCTCTGGGCAACCTGTTCCAGGGCCTCCCAATCCTCACAGCAAAACATTTCTTCCTAAGATCTCATCTCAATCTCCCCTCTTTCAATTGAAAACTCTTCTGCCTCATCCTATCCCCACACTCCCTGATCCAGAGCCCCTCCCCAGCTTTCCTGGACCCCCTAATACATCTACACTCCTCTCTTAACCAGAGTTTGGGGATCAAGGCAGGCAAAGAGTGACCCAGCTGTTATTTTGTGCTCTCTACCCCATAACCCCTTGCCCCAGGACGTGGGCAGCAGCCGCCAGCATCGAGACACACCAGAATAAAAGCAAAGCTACTGAGACGGAGACTCTGGTTGGCAGCGGATTCTGGCTGCAGCTCTTGCCAAAACCCTGTTGCACCAGAGACGATGGCAAAACCCTCCTCACTTCAGACCACCGCCTGCCAGGAGCCCGCCCCGGCTCGGACACCCGGCTTTTTTTTTTTTTTCCCTCTTTGTCCCAAGGACATTGGGGACATCACGTCCGCAGTGCTCTGTGTAGCAGGATAATAATAATTAATAACCATTAGCAACAATAAGGATAATACCAGCGCCGGGCCGGACTGACTGTGCAGAAGAGCCACTTTTTTTTTTTCACTTTAATGAAAACAATGATTTGACTTTGAAGAAAGTGACTTTTTTTTTTTAAGTGAAAGCCGAATCCTCTCCCCTGCCCCCCCCCCTCCTTCTTCACCCCCTCCCTCTTTTTTTTTTTTTTTTAACTCTCCTTTTTTTCTTTTTCTTTTAATACTCTGCGTTCTATCATGCAAATCCCCTTTCAAATTATGAGAGTATTAGAGCCATCAGCGGTAATGTCACCGCCACAAAATGAGAGCAGGGACTTAAGCACCTAACGAACAATGAAATGTGCGAGCCCTGGGACAGGACAATTAAGAACTGGGCTTAGCCAGCCAGGGAAATTTATTGCTATCAAATCCATATTTCTATTTTCCCCCTGAACAGTAACCTATTTGAATATGATTAAAGGGTTTCATTAGAGCCGAGAGAAAGGCCTGTGTCCCGCCGTTCCCTGTGAGCTCACAAACACGCGCTCGGCAGAACGCGCTTTGGGGAGGAGGAGGAGGATGGGGAAGGAAGGGAGGAAAGAGCGGAGATGTGTGTGGGATGGATGTCCGGGTCACCGGCTCCGGAGAGGGACAAGGGTGTTCATTGGGACCGCTGGCACAGGTCTTTGTAAGAGCAGAGGAGACAAGAGCTTCCCCTTGTCATGCTGTCAGTGTCCCCAAAGGTGTTGGAGCACTGAGGGGCGGAGAGCTCATGGTAGCAAGGCATGGGATCATAGAATCACCAGGTTGGGAAAAACCTCTTGGATCTTGGAGTCTAACCATTCCTATCAACCACTAAACCATGTCCCTGAGCACCTCATCTACCCGTCTTTTAAATATCTCCAGGAACGGGGACTCCGCCACCTCCCTGGGCAGCAGGATGCAGGAAAAGAGGGAGGTGAGGAGGGAGGTGAGGTGTGGGGCACATGGGACCCAACACCTTCTGCCCAGTGCAGGGACCCAGCGTCACGGGGTGCTGCTGAACAAGGGATAAATCAGAGGGGTTGATAGAAGTCATCCTCCCACCCGCTTGGGGTGTCCTCGGTGGTGTGCACAGAGCTGTGACTGTTCCCGTGGGCACAGCGCGTCACGCTCAGCTCGGGGATGCGGTGCAGTGCAGCCCAGAGGATGAGGGGTGCAGACACCCCCTTCCTCCCTTAGCCACACACCGGGTCCGTCTGAGCAGTCAGTCAGGAGGTGGTGGAGAAGACAATAAGGTCTGACCAGATGCAAATGAGTATTGAGGAACGCTAATTGTTTCAGAGGTGTTTCCTTGTCCCTTGGAGCACAGTGTCTGTGTCCTGGGCAAACCCATAGCACCACGCAAACCCCTAAATGCGCAATCACAACAGCTTTCCAGTCTAAACCACCTGTCCTACTTCTTAGACAGAGCCCACCTTTACCACGCTGGAGTGTTCCCATCACTTCAGAGCCTCTAACACTCACTCTTTTTGCCATGACAGAAGTCTAATTCCCTGCTTTACTCTTTATTCACTCACTATTCCCACACTACAGTGTATTTATCATAAGTGCCAAGTCCCAGTTCACCAAATCTTTTTTCAACTGGGCAATATTTCCAGGCTGGATGGAGCCATTCATGTTTTCCACCTCAGCATTTGGATCGTGTCACCGGTGCGAACGTGGGAGCTGGGATGGACAGAAGTGAGAGGGAAGGGGCAAAAGGGAAGGTATGCTGCTTTTTTTTCCAGCTTAGCAAATTTGGGAAAAAGAAGTACAAAACTTTTGGAGAGAAGAAAGAAAGAGAGCAGGTCTGTTCCCTTGTGGAACAGCTTGAATCGTTCCATAAGTGTGTTCTTTGCCATCGCTATTTTGCTTGTAATTAGTCCAGAAAGCAATAACAATACAAGAGTTTGTGATACTATTTTGCTGTTGTTATTTCTGAAAGAGAAGTGCATTTTGCACCTTTCCAAGGCAGTTTATCCCAAGTCACTCTTCCACCGAGGCACCCTGAATTCCCTCTCTGCCTCCCTCCCCTGCACCTGGAGAGCTGTTGATTTTACACACAGGTATTTAATTCCAGACTACTGAGTGATCTGAATTGCCAGTATCTGAATTGCCAGTATCTGAATTGCCAGTATCTGTTTATATGATGTGCTTTTAAAAGAAAAGAGAGGATTTGAACTCAGATTTGAATTTCTCTCTCTCTTCCTTTTTCGAGCGAATATAGATTAATTTCTCCTTGTTATTTCTTACCTATTTTCCTCCTGCATGTGCAAATCCCAGCAAGTGTTGGAGCCAGGGCTGGCCCAGAGTGGATAGCCCAACTCCCTTCCTTTGGATATCCCAGGAGAGCCCTGGTGGAGGCACAGGGCTGAGGATGACAAGTAGGGATGTGTTCCCCTGTGCCTTCAGCCCATCCAGCCCCTGGTGACAATCCTGCCATTAAAAAGGTACCTGTGTTGCTGTCACAAAGAAGTCCCTCTCCTCTGACCCAGGCACCGGAGGTGCTGTCAAGTTGGAAGCTGCAGGAAGATGCTGCTGATACCTTGAACAAGAGGTGGCTGCGTGTCGTGCTGGGTGATGGTGGTGGATGTTATGATCTTATAGTGACCTTCCAGTACCTGAAGGGGCTATAAGAAAGCTGGGAAGGCGCTGTTCACAAAGGCTGTGGGGATGGGACGAGGGGGAATGGGTATAAAATGGAGAGGGGCAGATTTAGACTGCACATAAGGAAGAATTTTTTCACCATGAGAGTGGTGAGACACTGGCTCAGGTTGCCCAGGGAAGCTGTGGCTGCCCCATCCCTGGAGGTGTTCAAGGCCAGGTTGGATGGGGCTTTGGGCAGCCTGAGCCAGTGGGAGGTGTCCCTGCCCATGGCAGAGGGTGGAACTGGATGGGCTTTGAGGTCCCTTCCAACCCAAACTATTCCATGATTCTACGATTCTACAATTCTACAATTCTATGATTCTATGTTGCAGACACCTGGACAGATTCTGGGGGACTCACTAATTTACTGTGAATAATCACTGATTTGGGAAAACCTCACTGTTCAGGGCAGTGTTTAAGCATAGTCCCATTAGAGTTAAAGGGACTTACGGACATGCTCAAGTTAAGCATACGTTTAAACACTTTCCTGACTGGATGCCAATGATAATAATTAGTGTACCTCCCGGCAATTAAAGAACCATAGGTTTTAAGGCCAGGTAGAAACCTTCCGTCTCTCTGCCGCGACCTCCTGCGTTGCAGCACAGGATTTCTGACACGATGCCCAACGTGCAACACCCGTCGCTGGTGCATGGCAGCGCACGGATCCTTCCTCCCACATCCGTGTCGCCTGGTCCTGACACCTCACCTCCCTTTGCAAGAGAAGCACGCTCTTCTTTAACTACAGCTCCACAACGAGCTCCCCCTGTGCCGTGCCACACGCTGGTGCCGGTGGAAGGATGCTGGGCAGCAGGGAGGGCTGGCAGAGCCTCGCCGTCCCTCGGGATCCGCTGCCAACCAAGCTGACGTGCGAGGCAGCTTTGTTCCTTCAGCAGGTCGCCCTGCACCGGAGCCCTCCTACCGCTGCCTCCCCTGCCCACCCCCACCCCGGCGAGGCATCACAGCTCCTAACGAAACGGAACTGCTGCCAGATGAAATATATTACTATTAAATACTTAATTCTTCTAGTGAGCGGAGAGCAGCCAGTATGAATACGATTATTAAAGAAAATTACTTTGGCTGATCAGATATTTCTGCATACTAATTTCTGACCCTTCTTTCCTCTCTGCTTGCTTCTCATCCCTTAGAGACCAGGACAGATAAAATTCCATCACAAATAGCTGATTACTGGGGCTTGCATTAAAATCAAATTTTTTTTCCTCTCAGTGCTAATGTCCTTGCCTAAAGTAGAGGCAGCGGCTGTCAAAAAGGAATAAAAAAAAAAGCCTAGAGATTGGTCTAGATCTGAATATCCCTGAACTTTCAGGCTGCTAGTGTTATCGTCTGGATCCAAAGGTTGAAGTTGTCTCTCCCAGCAGCCGGGTTGGGAGGTTTTGGCAGGACCAGCGGGAGCGATGCCCGCAGCTCGCAGGTTCAGTCCCTGCTGCCAGCTCCCCACAGCCCTCACCCCTGCTCTGCTCCTGCTCCAGCCGGGCTCCACGGGTTGTTTTCAGCCCACTCCAGCCAAGGTTATCTGGGCACTGGTGAAGAAGGTAAAGGCTACAGCGTGCGGATAGAAGTGGGTGGACTTCCAGTACGTGAAGGGGCTACAGGAAAGCTGGAGAGGGGCTGTTCACAAAGGCTTGTGGGGACAGGACGAGGGGCAATGAGTGTAAACTGGAGAGGGGCAGATTTAGACTGGACATAAGGAAGAATTTCTTCACCATGAGAGTGGTGAGGCACTGGAACAGGTTGCCCAGAGCACTGGTGGCTGCCCCATCCCTGCAGATGTTCCAGGCCAGGTTGGATGGGCCTTGGGCAGCCTGAGCCAGTGGGAGGTGTCCCTGCCCATGGCAAAGGGGTTGGAACTGGATGATCTTTAAGTTCCTTTCCAACACAAACCATTCTGATTCTATGACTGAACAGGGCAGGCAATGGGACAAGCGCAGTCTTAGTACTTGATGGAGGGTTCACATCCATGTGCTTTCACTCTCTTTCCCTCCTCCTTTCCCATTTCAAGAGGCCAATAGATGTAGGACCTACACAAGAGCGTGCTCTGGTGCAACCCGGCACAGGCTGACAGCTCAGGAGGTGCTGCTGAATCAGGTACATAGGCTGAATGTTGCTGGGGACAAACGGAGGTGCAGTGCCCAGAAAGCAGGAGACCTGCTCCAACACAGCCTCATGCATTGAGGGTCTTCATCCCTTATGCACGTTTTCATGGAATCATGGAATGGGTTGGGTTGGAAGGGACCTCAAAGATCATCTATACTTTCTTTTCTTCTTAAGAGCAAGGAAGCTGGTGAGGGGCTGGAGAACAAGTCTGACGAGGAGCGGCTGAGGGATCTGGGGGTGTTTAGCCTGGAGAAGAGGAGGCTGAGGGGAGACCTTATTACTCTTTACAACTACCTGAAAGGAGGTTGTGGTGAGGAGGGAGCTGGGCTCTTCTCCCAAGTGACAGGGGACAGGACAAGAGGGAATGGCCTCAAGCTCCGCCAGGGGAGGTTCAGGTTGGATATCACAAAAAAATTCTTCACAGAAAGAGTCATCGGCACTGGAACAGCTGCCCAGGGAGGGGGTCGAGTCACCTTCCCTGGAGGTGTTTAAGGAACGGGTGGATGAAGTGCTGAGGGACATGGTTTAGGGAGTGTTAGGAATGGTTGGACTCGATGATCCAGTGGGTCCTTTCCAACCTGGTGATTCTATGATTCCTATTGAGTTCAGCCAACTTCCTTCAAGTTTCTACATCTCCCACCTATTACCCAGGCCACGGGCGACCTATCACAGCACAAGGATGCCACTAAAAATAATTCACTCCTGTCTCACGCCTTCCCCACCACCTCCCCCCACTACCATACCCAACCTGGAAGGCTCCAATTTACCTGCTTTTAAATAAAGACACTTGTAAAGGTGTCACGGTGCTGAAGCCCTAATTACAACCTGAGCATGTTAATTCCTGGCACTGGCTCCGCAAGCGCTCGTCGCAATGGGGGATCCTGTCTGCCCTCGTCCTCTCCCTCTGCCTTGGCGAAGTGCACGTGGGAGTGGGAAGGGAGCAGGAGTCGGGGCAATCAAGGGAACCAAAGCTTAACTCCAACCTCCAGAGCTCGCAGCAAAGGGATCCCTTTGGGAGGGTGAATCCCACGAGGTTTAATTTCATGTCTGACCCCGCTGGGCTCACTACCGATGATGTATCCCTGCACTAAGGAAGGGGAAAGGGAAAATCCCTCTGCAAAGCACCTCCTTCGCTTCCCAGCTGCCCTAAAGCCAGGCTTGGGGCCATGCCTGTTGTCCCTGGCTTTGGGCACCATCTGGGAGCCCTTGGTCTGCCACACACAGTGTTGTGGCGGCCCAGGGAAGTGTATGCACAAGGACGAGAAATGTTTGTTTTTCCTTATTGACTTTCTCCGAATAAACGTGGAGCTGGCAGAAAGTGGCTCCGGCAGCAGCTGTTTACCAAGTGTTTGTGATAAAAGGCCTTCTCCATAGGAACAGGTGGCAACGGGACCGTCCGCAGGAAGCGCTGAGAGAGGCCTCTGCAGCCGCCACCGCCAGCTCTTCACTGTAAAGGAGAAAATGTATTTTTGACCCAGTCCTGGGCGCAGCCAGACACGGGGTTAAAGCTCAGGGGTGCACCTGAGTGAGGCACATGGGCTGAATATCGCTGAGGACAAATGATGGTCCTGCTCCAACGCAGCCTCCTGCATCACTGCTTGGGGGGCTTTGGCCGTTTTGCACTTTTTCACAGATTCATGGAATGGTTTGGGTTGGAAGGAACCTTAAAGCCCATCCAGTTCCACCCCCTGCCATGGGCAGGGACACCTCCCACTGGATCAGGGGCTCCGAGCCCCATCCAACCCGGCCTTGAACCCCTCCAGGGACGGGGCAGCCACCACTTCCCCAAAAAACCTGTTCCAGGGCCTCCCCATCCTCACAAGAAAATATTTCTCCCTAAAATCTCATCTCAGTCTCCCCTCTTTCAGCAGAAAACTGTTCCCCCTCATCCTATTCCTGCACCCCCTCATCCAGAGCCCCTCCCCAGCTTTCCTGGAGCCCCTTTCCCTACTGGAAGGCTGCTCTAAGGTCTCCCTCATGAACTTCTATGATTGTATGAACTGGTGTAAAAACTGCCTTTTATTGCTGTTGTGATAAAAGACAGAGAGTGCTGGGTTTCCACACCTTCTGCCTCTAAACTAGATGATATTTTGTCTATTATTTCCTCTATTAGCCACTATAAGTAGGAATGTCATTGTTACATCAGACCTACAGTTGTTTTGGTGAGTTAGGAGCAAAGAGGGATGGTGGAATAATCATGAAGGGGTGGGTAGAAGACTGGAGAATGAATTGGGGTAGGAGGAAAAAAAAGGCAGTTATCAGAGGAGGAGAAAAGAAAGGAAAGTTTGGCTCTCTGAGGCAGCACCGGTACCTCTGTGCCCTCCCTGGCCTGAGTCCTGCTGTAAAGCTAGAAAGAAGGAAGGGGAACAAATGCTTAAATGAGCAGCTAGAAGAGATATGGAGAGAAACGAACATAGGACATAGATAGAAGACACTGGCACCGCTCAGGAAAAGACAACAAACTTTAGCAGCTGATGGACGGGGCACTTGGAGGACAAGGAGAAGCCTTAGGAGCAAATAAACCTGACCCAGGGAACACGTTCCAGCCCTTGGAGCTCTTGGCCACAAGGTCTCAAGAGCTTGGCAGGATTAAAACATAGTTTGGCCATTTATGTGGATAACGAGAATGCCCAGTGTGGTGGAAATGAGTCAAGAAGCTGGAAAGATGCTAATCCCCTCTTTTGCAAGCCAGAGGAACCCTGAGGCCTCTCCACCTCGATTCATCCCCCACAGCTTTGGGTGCTGGGAACACCGAGCACCCCATCCTCCCAGCGCGAAGGGGAATCGCCTCCCGCTTTGCCCACCCCAGGGTGACGATTTCCCCCAAGACCTGGAACATCGACACAGAAAATGGGATGTTTTATTATCTAGGAATATTTCCGCATCTCTTTAAAATGCCCCCCCTCACGCACACCCTTCCTTACCCCTTCCCTACCCCTGCGAGCACAACCAGCGCTTCTCCAATTAACTCTTTGCAGCTCGCCAGGCTGCAGCCGGGACAGACTGTGCTATTCCCACCTGGCACCATCTCCTGGAATTATCCTCCTTCCCATCACACCTCTCCTCTGCCACTTGCATTTTCCTGGCTGCACCAATTCACCGGAGCCCAGAAATGTGGCTTTGTGTTTGAAGCACTTCGGTCACTCCTGACACCACAGGCTCCCACCTGAGCTTGAATTGATCTTAAGTGATCCCTTTGCACTGATTTATTTCCCATTTCAGGCTGAAACGAGGGCCACCGAACCTGGAGTAAAAGGGTTCTAGAAGATGCAATGCTTTTCTTCCTTTGTGCTGTGAGGGGAAAGTGTGACTTCCCAAACTCTCCTCGATGTAGTTGGGAAATGCCATCTTTTTTGTGCTTGGGGGAAAAAAAAAAAGAAGGCTAAAATAATAATAAAAGAAAAAAGCTCTCATTTTTATGTGGCTTTGAGTGCACAAACGTGAGAAGCAGAGAAAGATACTTTGTCGTTTAGGAAAGGAGAAGAGATTTATGTGCATTTTTTGACAAACTTCTGAAAACTCACCTATTTTGCTTTTTGTTCTGACAGGAGCTTCCACTAAACCTAAAAGTCGCTTTTTACCGAGGGTAGAAGAGAGATGAGAAAGAACAAAACCACATCCCTGGGAAAGGATGAGCCCCATGGCTGCAGTGGGGCTGTCGGTACAAGTGATGGGATCGCGGCGGAGATTTTTCCCAGGGCCCCTTCCCTTCGCAGACCAAGGTTTAAGCGTGTCACCTGCTTCCTTGCCAGGGAGCAGGACTGTTAACTTCTGCTGACACGGGCACGGAGCAGCCCCTCCCCGTGCTCGATAACTCATGGCAGCAACACTTGCACAAATCTTTAATTGTTTAGTTTAAAGAATTGTGTTTTGACCGCAAGGGGATTTTGGCTGGAGCTCAAGAACTGATAATGATATTTTGCTGCCAAGTTGTCTTCTTGGCTCTGCCTGTGTTAATGTTCGCTTACAAGAAGCTCCAATTAACTGCATCAGCTCTCAGCGAGTGAAAGAAGGGAGAGTGGGAGACAGATCATGTCTTTTTGCGAGAGGAAGAGAAAGAGAGAAAGGGAGGAAGGGAGAAAGAGAGGGAGGAAGGAAGGGAGGGAGAAAGAGAGGAAGAAAGAGAGGGAGGGAGGAAGGAAGGGAGAAAGAGAGGAAGAAAGAGAGGGAGGGAGGAAGGAAGGGAGAAAGAGAGGAAGAAAGAGAGGGAGGGAGGAAGGAAGGAAGGAGGGAAGGAAGGAAGGAAGGAAGGAAGGAAGGAAGGAAGGAAGGAAGGAAGGAAGGAAGGAAGGAAGGAAGGAAGGAAGGAAGGAAGAGAGGGAAGGAAGAGAGGGAAGGAAGAGAGGGAGGGAGGAAGGAAGGAAAGGAGAAAGAGAGGAAGGAAGGAAGGAAGGAAGGAAGGAAGGAAGGAAGGAAGGAAGGAAGGAAGGAAGGAAGGAAGAGACAGAGGGAGGAAGGAAGGAAGGAAGGAAGGAAGGAAGGAAGGAAGGAAGGAAGGAAGGAAGGAAGGAAGGAAGGAAGGAAGGAAGAGACGGAGGGAGGAAGGAAAGGAGAAAGAGAGGGAGGGAGGAAGGAAGGGAGAAAGAGAGAAAGAAAGAGAGGGAGGGAGGAAGGAAGGGAGAAAGAGAGGAAGAAAGAGAGGGAGGGAGGAAGGAAGGGAGAAAGAGAGAAAGAAAGAGAGGGAGGAAGGAAGGAAGGGAGAAAGAGAGGAAGAAAGAGAGGGAGGGAGGAAGGAAGGGAGAAAGAGAGGAAGGAAGGGAGAAAGAGAGGAAGGAAGGAAGGAAGGAAGGAAGGAAGGAAGGAAGGAAGGAAGGAAGGAAGGAAGGAAGGAAGGAAGGAAGGAAGGAAGGAAGGAAAAGGAAACAAAACCAATCAACAGAGCCTCCAAGCAGAGTTTGGCCCATGGCAGGAGACGACTTCCAAGACCATGGTCCACGGTGTCCCAGCTCTGCTCCAGCCAGAGTCGCATCCTGCCAAGGGCTTCATGTCCCTTTGCAAGGCCATTGCGATGCAAAGGGCAATAGGAAATAATGCCCAGCAACAACAAGGGCGAGGTGGAGGCTGCACCCCGCTGCTCCTCGGGAGCACCTTGGGCATCGGGGGGGGTCTGACCAGGTGGGAGCCTACTGACCCCTTCCCATCCCCACTTCTTGTGGGTGACAGAGCAAGGAGGTAAAACTAAGGTGTGCTGGGACTGCTCCTCCCTCCAACCTCGGACTGGGCTAATTTATCCCCCAGCGCAGACATACTGTTCAACTCTGCCCCTTCTTCTTCCCCAAATCTGATGTGAGGACACAAATGGCTGGAGAGGAGTGCGCTTTTGGGCTGCCGTGTCTGAGAGGACACCAAGAAATCAAGGGGCAGCAGAGCTCAGAGACACGGAGGCTTACAGAGAGCATCTTCCATCGGGAGGTGGATGCACTTTCCAGGTACGGAATGGGGCAGTTTTCCCTTGCAACCCTGCAATGCTGCTGTGCCTTTTGCCTTGCAGGTGCCGGGAGCTGCCCATGAGGTTTGAACCCCGAGAACCAAAGGCTGCGGCAGTGCTTTGGATCAGCTGCCTCCTCCGAGAGGACACGTTTTGGCTTGTTTGGGGGCTTTGGGACATCCAACTGGGGCGATTTCTCGCCAGAGCCGAGGCTGTGCCCTGGACGGCCTGGGGAGAGGGTCAGATCCTGCCCTGCCGGCTCACATTACATGAACCCGAAGACAGGAAGATTTAAGAGTGGAGATGCCACACAGTACAGTGTGTTGTTTGTCTGCCTTTGAAATACGAGTTAGTGAGAGCGGGAGGGAGGGAGGGAGGCACCAGCCTGTTCCCTGACTTACAGTTCCTTTCTGGCATCGAGGGGAATTGCATTGAGTCTCTTTGCCTCTGTTGCTTCAGGTGCAGCAATGTTTTTTTTACATGTTAATTTTTTCCTGTTTTATTATCCTGTCCCTCAGCTGCTACCAGAAACCCTCCGTCGGCACAGGGAATGTTTCCTTCAGCCAGCAGCTGGGATGCATTTGGCCAGAGAAGGCTCCACTACTGCTGCCGAGGGGGTTGGGTGCTCCTTGGGGTGCAAGGATGGGTGGCTCCTGCTGCCACCAGCCTCAAGAGGGAAAGAAAATCCCTTCCCAGAGGTGCTCAGGATTGGCTCTGACCCCAGGAGTATGGTATGAATAGGGCTTTCCCCCGAAGCCTGTGCATTTGTCTGAGATGAGAGCATCTCTTGATGAGATGCCCGCTGCGTTGGGGACCCATCGCCGCCACTACAAACCACAAGGAGGATGGTGCCACCTCGAGAGGGCCCTCACACCCTCAGGTGTTTGTCCTGTCAGCTGTTTTGCACTGTCAAAACAGGTCGGACAAGGAGCCATGCTTGGGGGCAGAGCTGGGAAGAATGAGTCAGGAGCAAGTCTGCTCGCGTTGTCCCTGCATCCAGCCGGCGCATCTGAGATGTTGCCATCCCCCAGACCTACCACGTCACCCCTTTCGAGGTCCCTTGGGTGCTCTGCATTGCCTTTGGTAAAAAAAAAACCCCTCTCTTGAGTCATCGACTACACAAGAAACATAAGCAGATTAAGGTTGAGTGCTGCGAATATCCCCCAGCGGGAACCTCTGAGCGATTCATTCCTTCCCTGCGCGGCTCGGCTCGCCGGGAAGCAGGAGCCTTTTCCCTGCCCTGACCTTTTCCTGGCCCAGGTCGCAAATCTCAGGGGCAGAGTCTCTCCGCTCCAACACGGCCATGCAGCGCTTGGCTCCCCGGTGGGCTGGGAGGAGTTGGGTCAGCGCAGGAAAGCGCTCCAGCGTGCAAAGAAAGGAGAGGCAGATGCAGTGCGATATCCAGATCCAGGTCTTTAGCCCAGGGAAGGACAGAGATGGGATCTCTACCTGCTGCCAGACAAGGATCCAGCTGCAGGCAGAGAAGGAGGCATGAGAAAAATCTTCCATTTACATTTTAATTTCAATAAACTTGTTTTATTTTGTGTTTTATTGCAGTGCTGGTGCAATAAAAGCATCCATTAGCCCCAGGGAACCTCTCTTTGCATTAGGAAGTTTCTCAATCAGAGTTGGGGCAGGACAGCCACGTGGCCTCCCGGTTTATCACCAAACCTGCTTAGCGCTCCACAAAAGAGAGGTCTCCGTGATGGAAACCCGATGCGTAAGGGCAATAACAAGCCCTGAAACGCAACTTGGGCTCCTTTAGTTAAACAAACCACAAGGATAAACCTCCTGCAGGTAAGCACTGGGTGTTGCCCACTTAGTGCAGCTCTGTACCCTCCCTTCAGCATTTCAAACCATGAGTCAGATTGAGCCCAAACCCAGAGACTGACTTTAAAAAGCATGTGTTTTTGTTTTTTTTTTTTTAAAGTAGAAAGTGTTTATTCTGTGTGGTTTTTCTTATTTTACTTTTCTCCCTTTTAAAATGCAAAACTTCTGGGTGTGCTTTTTCAAGCTTTCTTTTTTCTTTTAATGGAAGATGCTCTCCTTCCAAGTCAATAAAGACACCCAGGACACAGATTACCATTTGGCCCTTTGCTCGTCTGCTGGGTTAATTTCAGCTAAATTATAAGTAAAGAATGATTGATTATTGTGATGATTAAGAATTTATCCTCATATAATACCTTTCATCTGCAGAGGCACGCTAGATATCACAGCAATAGGTACAGGGAAAAGTCATGGGTTCATTCCAATCGCAAGCCAGTAGGAAAGACCATGAATATCCAGATCTTGCTTCAGAGAGGGCAAAGACAGAGGACAAAGTGGTGGAGGCAGCAGGGATTTACTTGGAGTCAATGTCAAGGCAGCAATGAAGCAGGTCCCATAGTCCTGACCAGGCATTTGTATCAGTTTTATTTATGGGAAGGTGTATAAAACCTCAGTTTAACCCTTCCCAGAGCTAAATGCAACGATCCCTCCACGCTGCTCTTGCACAGATTGCACATCCACACACGCACGGTCCACCCTTGCAGCCCCCACAAACATGAACGTGCTGGTCAACCCAGCAATGAATTGTGGTGGTTTTTTTCTCCAGGCTTGGTGGTACAGGAGAAATTACTGTTGGTTTGGATCTAAAATGGATAGGAGGTGCTAGGTACCATGGCGCAGGTCTTAGATGGTCAGGTCAGTCCTCATTCAAACCTCCTGAAACTGTTGGTCCAGGCTGTGAGTCTGCCCGGACATCTCTTTCTTATTTATTTATCCTATTTTGTATTTCCAACAGGCCCATTTGTTGGCACCAGCTCAGCCACACGTACAAATGTGGGGTGTGAAGGCACAGCACAGTTTTGCAGGGCAGCTCAGCAGAGCCAAGGCTCTGCTTGGGAATCCACCAGCAAGGACCAGCTGACATCCTGGTCCTCACCGGAGGGAGATCCCTGGCGGTCCCTGTTGTGGAAGAAGCCCATGTGTAGACAGCACTGATAGATCCTGGTCATGCCTGCAACATTTCAATTCCTCCCCAGCATCTCTGCTGCCCACACGGGGTTTGGCAGAGTTTGACGCGTCGCAGCCAGCTTTTGGGGGATATATCCCACCTTCCCCACATTCCTTCCCTTCCTACTGGCGATGGATTTCTTTCTTTAGCGGAAAAGACAGTTGGGCTTTCACAAACGCATCTGATAGCGGTGCAGTAGGACAAGAAGATCCCACCCGCGGGGCCACGACGCTCCTCGAAGCCCCCTAAGCTGCCCCTCGCTCCATCCTGGCCCATCGCCACCCCTTTCCCGGCCTCAGACAGTCCTCAAACAACAACTGTCTGCCTGCCCAGCTAATCCCTCACAGGTGACCTCAAGACAGCCGACGCCTCTCGCTAAACTCTCACATTCCTCCGCGCCGCTTTAACCCCTCCGGCACCGCATCCCGACCCCCACAGTGAAGGCTATGTTGGGATCCCAACTGGGGGGACCCTTCCCTACGCACTCCCTTCCCGTGGGGCTGGGAGCCGCCCGATGCTGCCTGGATCATCCCCTTTCCAGAGCTCCCGGTCAGAGGTTAAAAGCCTAATGTATTATTATAAAGCCAAAAAGAAAAAGCTTCGCATTCTCCCCTATAAATCTTCCTAACAACCTCGGCACATGTGGGAGCCAGACCATGCCCCAGCCTCTCCCCTCGGCTTCGCTCCTGGACCCGCTGTGCTGCATTTCATCGCTGCAGCGAGGGGCAGCCCTGGGACCGCGCGGGCAGCCGGGAACGAGGGATGGTTCCATGGGCATAGTGGGCAGGAACAGCAGGCAGGGCTCTACCCTGTCCCATCCTGGTCCTTCTACCACTGTCCTGGTTCCTCCTGGCATTTACTCCTTGCCCGAGGCTCTGCAGGAAGGAAGGATGCTTTCTCCTCTTGGCCAGCAGTGAGCCTCCCTCTGTGTCCTCAGCGGGATGTCTCAGGCTAGGCAGGTCCTTCGGCATAATTTTCTGACATCCCAGCCACAGGGCGACGGGACTGCAGGAATTGCAAGGCTGGGGATGACAGAAAAGCTTGGAACACTGAATGATTTCAGGGTAGCTGTGGGGAGGAAGCAGGGAAGCAAGACTTTGTGGCACCGTGCGGTGCCAGAACCCTGCTCAGGTGCAAGGATGCAGCTGTCCTGGCCCACAGCATCCCCAACACATCCCTCTGTCTATCTTGGAGGACAGCAGCTCTGCCATCTCTCCTCCCTAAAACTCTGCGCTTTCATTTTTTTTCCTCTTTAACTCAAGCAAGACCTCAGGAACCAAATTACTTCTAGTGTAAATAACCCGGCTTCAGCAGGTCCGTGCCGGTAACGCCGGACCACCGGCTGTTTGATCAATGGTAAGCGTTTAATACCTGTGTGGAGATTTGCTACAGCATGACAACAGCTGTGGGGAACAAAGGCTCAGCTTTTCTCTTCCTCTCCTCTTTTTTTTTTTTTCTTTTTTCCTAATATATACATATATTTTTTAGGAGCGATGCCAAAGTTTCCAGAGATCAAAGTGAAAGCAGTGTCCAGAGATGATGGAGACAATAAAACGGAAGAAAGAAAGAGAAAGGGGGGAAGAGAAGCAGGCTGAGAGTGGAGCTGTGGCCGCCGAGGCTGTGCCGTGCCCTCTGCTGGCTGCGCTGGGGGGACGGGGGTCCCCTGTACCCCATCCCATCTCCAGCGGGACACCCTGCGAGACTCCGTGACACAACCTCAGGAGGATGAGGGGTTTCCCTTCTTGTCCTGACCTACCTGCATCTACCCAGGAGGTGACGGTGAGGAGCTGTGACTCCTGCTTGTGCCTCCCAGTGCAACGTGTACGGATAAAGGAGAAAGAACAAAGACAGGACCCCAAAATTGGAGCCCGAGACTCTCCCCATGGAGTTGCGTCAGGGCAGAGAACGCAGTGGGAATGGGGCGAGGGGAGCCTTTCAAAGCAATGCAAGGTTGACTTCACCAGGAGGGAGGACGAGGAGCCTGGGCAGGTCTGCCTGGCAGCTGAGGACAGTTGCTGCTGTCACATTTGTACCCAAAGACACGGTGGCTTCCTCCAGAGTGGAGCAGAGCAATGTTCTTTCCCCCTTCGTGGACACCTCTCTAGGGTGGGGATCAGAGCTTCCCCAAAAGTCAGCCCCAAGGCCGAGAGACCGCAGGAAGGATCCACAAACAGAACACAGGGCCCATCCCTGACAAACGTCGCCATTGGTTTCAGTTAGCCGGGGTTTGGTTTTATCCTTCCTCTGTTGCATCCTCCACATTTTCCCCCAGACTTCAAGCAAGCCTGAAACTCCAACCAAACAGAGGTCTATAAATCACGGCCATTTCCCAAGCTTTTGCATCCCAGCCAAGAGGAGCCATTGATTTATTCTTATTTTTGAAGCAAACCAGTCCCTGGGCCAATATTTGTTGGAAAGCCGGAACAGACCCAGATCAGAGCAAACTGCTGTCATCCCCTCCAACACCCGAACTCCAGATCCAAGAACCTGTCCCCTTGTCCAACCCAGGTCATGGGTTTGGGTCTTAAGGAAGCCGGCAGAGTTGGGCAAGACTAGGGGAACTCTTTTACTCAGCTTTTCTACCTTATTGGGGCTCGGCTTGGACTCCTCCATCATCACAGCAAGGAGAAAGTGATACCTTTACAGAAGTTATTCTTTGCCTTTAGAAGCCCTATGGAAACAGCCTCCCCTGAGCCAAACAGAGAGCAGAGAAGCAATTCTTGTTAGAGCTCAGCTCTCCCCTCCATCAAATCTGCCTTTAACTCCCCTGCTTTAAATTCCCAGAGTGGTGTGAAAGCGGCTTTCTCACCTGGACGTGCCGAGCAGGCTCTTTCCGAGAAGAAAGGCCCGCAAACAAACAAACCAGCAGGATTTGTCTGTGAACAAACTGTGAACTGCGACAGAGTGCCTTTCAACCTCCAAATCCACCTAAGCACCGAGTGCCAGCTGCGGATCGATCGTGCTGATCAAAAAAATGAATATTTGTTTCAAGGACTCACCCAGCATCCCCAAGACACTGGTTATTCGGTAACTTATTCTGTAAACATCCAAGGGTGGCTCACTCAACTTTCACAAGGTATTTGCTGTCGGCTCTGCTTTCTTAAGGCTGTTTTTGAGCTCTGCCATCCAGCTCTTCCCTCCCCACCTTTGGCTTAGGCGGCTCAGCAGCTGCAGCGAAGCAGATATTTGGGTTGGGACAGAGGTTTGGTCCTGTCTGCTTGATCTGGGCAGAAGGAGGACTTTAATCCTGACCATTAGGAAACCATGGCTCATGTCTCCTCCACCTGAGGTAGCAAGCTTAAAAACCATCAAGAAAAAAAAACCAGTGTTTACTTTCTGGGTTTCACATCGCTCCAGTTCATATTTTTGAGCTTTATCTCAGCCACAAGGACAAGAAAATATTTTTTTTTTAATAAAAAGCGAAAGAGAGGAGATTTCCACATAACCACACGATTCCTGAGGCTTTAAAATCTCCAGATTTTGAGAGTCTCACAATAAAAATCCTAAGGATTGGTAAGATCTTGGGCTGCTTAGTTTGGCTGGTCAATGTGGCCCAGAGCTCCGAAGAGCTCACATGGAAAGGTCTGAGGCCAGGTTTTATCCAAGGCACAGGACCTGTTTTCAGCTCTGTCTTTGGTGTTGGTTCGTTTCTTGGAAGAGCCAAAAAAACCCTATTGCAACAGCCTCTGTGAATGCCTGCAAGCTCTGGATTTGAGCAAAGCAATCCACCAAGGTTTAGGTAAATTGTCTCAGTTCCTGTGAGGTTTGCCCTCCCAGCTCACTTGTGTTGCACGGAGCAGTCGGGCAGCACCTGGAAAGCAGGTCCCCAGCAGGTCAGACCAGCCTTGCCCGGGCAATCACGCTCTGCGTACCTGAGGTGGCCCTGGACTGCTCAAGGGTCCAGCCTAAGTGGAAGATTCACCTCCAGCGGCTCAAGCTCAAGCACATCTCTCCACTTTTCCCCAACCCGAGATACCCACCATGACCTGTCGCTATGAGCAAGAGGTGATGGAGAGAAGTGATGCCGATGAGCAGGTCACCATCTATTGCCAGTGGCCAAGTCCCCAGCTTGTGCTGGCTTTGAGGGTCTGTGCACAGAAACATAGAATGGTTTGGGTTGGAAGGGACCTCAAAACTCATCCAGTTCCATCCTCTGCCATGGACAGGGACACCTCCCACTGGATCAGGGGCTCTGAGCCCCATCCAACCTGGCCTGGAACACCTCCAGGGATGGGGCAGCCACCACTGTTCCAGGGCCTCCCCACTCTTACAGGAAAACATTTCTTCCTCAGATCTCAGCTCAGTCTCCCCTCTTTCAGCTGGAAACCATTCTCCCTTGTCCTATCCCTGCACTCCCTGATCAAGAGCCCCTCCCAGCATTCCTGTAGTCCTCTTTAAGCACTGGAAGCTGCTCTAAGTTCTCTCCTCCCATCCCTGCAGCCACAGTGCCCGCGAGAGGACTCAAACCAAGGGCAAAAGGCTTATTGCCCTCTGAGCCTGGCGCAAAATCCATCGATATCAGTGTCTTGCCTTAGCCAATCCTGAGAGATAAGTGAATCCCCCGCGCCGTCTGACAGGCGGGTAGACATTAATAATTATGTACTATTTAAGGCTGATTGAAAATGAAGAGGTGGAGGTGTTGGGACAGATGTGGCAGTACCAGATGGATTGTGATTAGATTAGCACCGTTCCATTTGACGGGATCTGAACCATGCTTTAATCATTTATTGTGAAAGCTCAGCTCCGCGCCGGCACGCGGGTGCGCGTCGCCCTCCCTGTTGCTCTGCTCTTGCAACATTTGTTAGTTTGGATCACCCTGCTACAAGTTGTCTTTACTTGAAACGTGTTGTGTTTACAGCCGGTATTTCAAACTCCGCTCCCTCCCCTCTGCCTCTCATCTCCTTGTTTGTACAAAGCCTCCTGCAATTGCTGAGCCGAGCCTGTTAGTCACTGCTGTCGTATAAACAACCCAGGCGAGCAGTCATCTCCTCTGCCATGAAACGAGTCACGTAAGTGATGAGCGGGACCCTGACCAAAGAAGGGCCCAACGGGCAAAACTCAAAGCAGAGCTGGACGTGCTCCTAGAGCAGCATTTTCACCCCCTCTGCTGTCTCCACTCCCGGTTGGATTCTACCTTGTGCCATCCCGACACCCTTTGTTGAGGATCCCGCTCCTCTAGGACTGCCCAAATACATCAACCAGTGCTTCGCCAAACGATGCCGCAGGACCGAAGCCGTCGGCTGCGTTACAGAACAACGCGGCAGCCCGGGAGGACAAGGGAAAAATAAAATAAAATGCCAGTATCCACTTGAGATCCCTGGAGCAATAAAAGGAGGCAGAATAGGATTACCTGGGTAACTGGAAACTCGCTCAAGACCCTCACTGGCAGTGTCATGCAATTTTAATTATCGTAAGTGGTCTGGATCTCAATGGATGGAAAAACTTATTATTGTTATTATTCCCGTCAAACGTGATAGGTTTTAGTTAAACACACATCCATATCTATTAATCATGCAACATTTAAGATGGAGCCAAAGTGATTAGCCAAGATTTAGACTGCAGGGATCACCTTAAAATAAGACATAATGCAGTTGCCTCCCTGTAGTCCTTATTCAGCCATTTGTTTTTAGATTTTATTCTTCCTTCAATGTTAAACTTGGGTCATGTGGAGGATGAACAAAGCCCTGGAAGGTTCCTGAACCTTTCAGATCCCAAAGTCTAGCTTCCCTGCATCCTGATAAGCGGCTCTGGCTGGGTGGGGGTCTGATCCAAAGTTACAGAGGCGGTTGCATCTCGGAGGCGGTGAAAGAGGCTTCTGCATCTATGTGACGTTTGTGAAGCACGTCCAGATGAAAGGCAGACTAACTGTAAGCTATTATTATACTGTCTAATATAGTTTAATATGTGTGCACTACTTTCTATAGAGCGCAATACAATCAAAACCACATTACTTCTCCATGTGGGTAGTGTTCCTGCATTGACTTGTTTCCAAAACAGATGTGAATTCTTAGCGAGGTCTCCCGCCCCTCTCCTGAAAGAGGATAAAATGTCATCTTTGCTTATGTATGCAAAACCAAAAGGCCCATAGGAACAAAACTGCCATTTCCAAGCAGGGCAAGGGCTTATGTGGCCCAGCATCCCATGCTGAACCTCAGCTGTTCCCACGTGTTTCCAAAATGGGTACAAAGTGGGCTCATAATGAGTGAGAATGGGATAATTCAGCTAGCTGTTCACCCTAACCTCAGCCATCCATGCTGCTCCATGCCCCAAAGCGCACACTTAGAGTTCGTTATTCCCTTTAATGCAACTTCAGAAGTCTGGAGGTTGTTTTGGTGATGCTTTTCTATTGCTTTCTAGACCTCTTCCTAGCCTTGGCCTCAAAACCTCAAAGTCTGTGCAGCTTTAGAAACAGCCATCAAATAAATGGGATCCCCTGAAGATCTCCTCCTCATTTTCCAGAGTTTGGAGAGGACCTTTCTGCCAGTCCTGCCTGAAAGGCTCAGTGAAGCTGAAGAGGCTTCCCCTAAGGATTTAGAGCTGGTGTCCTGGGTTGAGACATCTCTCATCACTCTCTGGTTCTTGTAGTGTCCACAGATGGCTGTGAACCATCAACAAAGCATCCCTGGAGGCAGTGCCTGCTTCAACGCGTCTCTTTGGGGTTCTGTGCCTCATTGCCCAGGGGAGCTGTGGCTGCCCCATCCCTGGAGATGTTCAAGGCCAGGTTGGATGGGGCTCTGAGCCACCTGATCCATGGCAGGGGGTTGGAACTGAATGATCTTTAAGGTTCCTTCCAACCCAAACCATTCCATGATTCTGTGACTCTATGATTTCAGCTGTGCTGGTGCTGGGGAGAGGGGAACTAGGGAGATCCAGTCTTGCCCCACTGTGGCTAAGCCCCCAGCTATCATCTCCCAGGCAGTGTGCCCTTGGATCAGTGGAGGAGCATGGCATACATCCAGTGGGACAGAATTCCCAAGCAACCCAGCTGAAGCCCGGTGCACACTGGCTATGGATGCCTCTGTTTCTACACAGCCTGCAAGGGGGTTTCCATCAGGAAATGCTGAGTTCCCATCTAAAGGACACTCCTTTCTTCCAGGCTGGGTTGATATACGAGAGATGAAGACTGAGTAGATCCTCGTGTAAGATTGGAGCATCCAAGGACCTGGGGTTGAGCAGCTGGTGTGAGCTTGGACTCAGCAGCAGGGCAAGGAGAAGAGATCCTCCAGTGAGCATTCCACGAGAGAGCTCTCACAGAGGGAGGAGTTAGGACAACAGGAGTAGAAGGTGTAGGCTGTCCCAGGATGGGACAAGGAGACAGCCAAGCCCCACAATCCACCCTTTCCCATTCTCAGCAGTTGCACCTTGCACGGCTTCCCTCCCGCAGCTCGTTCCCCCTGCTCCGGCCACCTTCCCACCGGGCCCCGACGCGCTCCCCGCCACACGCTGGCTGCCGGCCCAGCCCAGCGGCTGCGAGCAGTGGGTCTCGCTGCTTTACTCCTGTTTACAGAAATGGGAATTTGCATGATGAAAATAACCTGGGACGGATTTTGATTTTACTGCCTTTGGCAGAAAGCTTGGAAAAAAACGGTGCATAGTCAATTACTGGAATTTTTAAACACAAATAATATTTTATGTGATCAGCAGGCTGGCTCAGGGCCTGGGCACAGCGCTCCAACGGCACTTATGAAAGGAACAAGCCATCAATTGTGCTGCCGCGCACAGGAGCCTGTGGGCAGGTGCAGCCTGTGTTGACCTTAGCACACACAGCCCTCTCGGCTCGCTTAACCCGTGCAGCATGGGCCGGAGATTCGCAAGGCTCAAACTTGGCTCTTGCTGCCTTGTGTTGGCTGGAAAATCCTTCCCTCCCTCCCTTTTTCCACCAGAAACCCAAAGAAGAATCGTCTCTCGGTAGACACGGAGAACGGGGATGCATAAGGCTGAGATGCTTATTCTTAGGGCTGATGGTGCAGAGCGAGGTGCTGCCCATCGCTCCTCGCCAAAGCCATCCCGGAGAGCCGGGTCCATCCCTGTGGTAGCTTCCGTACCTGTTACTAGTGGGGAAGGGGTTAACCAAAGCAGGGGCCCCATGCATTTCCCCCAAATCCCCACCATCCTGGCAGGCTCCCCAAACCAACAGTCCTGGGACCTCATTCCCAGAAACGCTCGAGCCGCGAAGGCGGGTTCCGGGAAGAACCTGCACAAGCCAACGAAACCGTAACGTGGTGCAGGAACCTCCCTGGCAGCCACAGACCCTCCCGGGACGTGTTACTGGGATCAAGGGAATTAGGGGAATTACACTCCCCTCGCTGTTAGGCAGCTGGGCTGAGGACAAGCAGCGAAGCCCTATCAGCAAGGCTGAGAGTCGTGTTTATCCGTTGAGGTACTTATATGGTTTCTATCCCCCAAGAGGAAGAGCGAGCGAGATGACTTAGGGAAGCAGAACAATATTAATTCATTAATTTATCACAAATACTTTTTGGTTTAAAGCGCTGGGCAGTGAAAGGGCTTTAAATTTCCAGGACTACTGCCAGTTTCCTCCTACTCTGCTGGACTCACTTTAAGACCTCGCCCCACGGGTCCCCTTGGCAGACGCCGGGTTGTGGGGTGCATTCAGCATCACTGCTTTCTGCAACTCCACTGTGGAAGTGCCCCGAGCTCCAGAGCTCTGCAGCAGCCAGGGCTGTAGTGGAAAAGCTGCTGGCAGAGGCTGGAGGGTGTCATCCCTCGGAAAAGCAACCACTTCAAACAACTTCAGCCGAGGATGATGAGGATGAGAATTGCCTGCTTGCTTTCTTCAGAAATAGGCTTTCAGGGGGGAAAAAAAAAAATAGTGCTATTGTTGTTGTTCCAGAGCCAAGGGGAAGAAAAATTCCTTTCTGGTTTAAGGATCTCTAACACCTGGGTAGAGTTTCACTTCTCTCAGCTGCCTGCTTCAAGGTTTGATAGCTGCTTCCTAATAACTCAGGGCTGGATCCAAAGCTCACTAAGTCAGCAAGATTCTTTCCATTCATCTAACGCTGATCAGACCTTTCTTGGCTGATTTGAAATCATTTGACACCCTGAGAGTGTGTGCGTACAGGTAAGAGCGAGAGACTGTTTTCAAGTGACTTCGGCAATGACTTTTTCATGTGCACGGAGCAAGAATCGATTGCAAAAGCAGCTCCCTGGCAGTTTCCGTGTGTCGGTGGCACCATGCAGGGGCTGTTGTGTTCGCCTCTCCCAGCTGGACACACACAAGGGTTTCCTGCCTGGCTCAGGGGCACTTCTTGCCCGTTCCCTGCCCTTGGAAAGGCTCTGCTGCCGACTGAGGGCAGGAGGAGGCTCTCTGGCACAGGGAGGCTGTGCAACGCGCTCGTGGCCTCCGTCCAGTAGATTTCGGCTGTTTGTTCTGGGCTGGTGCAGGTGAAAGCCTTTGGGATGGAGAAGGCAGCTTGTGGCTCTGCAGGAAGTGGTCTGAATGACTAAGCTGGATGCTCTCCTCTGAGTCAGGGCCATCCCCGTGGCCACGGGGACCGTGCAAGCCCTGTGCTTGCTGCGGCTTTCTCCACCCCATCTGCACTGACCCCACTGTTACTTGGAAGGGATCTCTTGGCCAGCTGCAGCAATTGCAGAAGCTAGAAAAGCATTGCAGGAAGAGCCGTGTGAACCCCTGGCCTGGCTGAAACTGCATTCCTCTCTATCCCTTGACCAAATTGTTATGCCCGGTTGCTATGAGTTGCTAAACAGATGCTGCAGTGCCCCCAGCGAGGGCTGCATCTCATTAGGGAAAGAAATGAACCCTTTCAACAGTGGTCACAATCTGTAAAGGCTTTGGGATCCGTCCAGACCTCGGTGGTGGTCAGCAAAGGCTGAATCTACACCCATAAAAGAGGCTTTGGGTCCCAGAAATTCAACACAAGGCAGTCTTTGAGAGAGGATGGCAACATCTGAGCTGGGTTGGAGAAAACAGCTGGGAAGGAAGAAGCCTGAACAACAGGTCACAGACATTCTTTCCCCACCCTGGCAAGAGTCCTGGCAAAAGCGTGACCCCTAGAGTGGGGTCCTTCACTTTGCACTGTCCCAGCCTTGTTGGGCTCGTTGAGGCTTTAAGCAACCTGATCCAGTGGAAGGTGTCCCCGCTCATGGCAGGGAGCTTGGAACTGGATGATCTTTAAGGTTTCTTCCAATCCAAACCATTCTATGATTCTATGACTTGTCCACAGCACAACAGATATGACTCAAATTCATGCATTGATCGCTCTATACTTGGATGAAAGCATCTGCAGTCAGTCTGTGATCATTTATGCACACAATACACCTGAGGGGTCCGCAAGGATTTGGGTCCAGAGGCACAAAGTGCATACAGAGATTCATCTCCTGCACTATGTGGGCTTTGCACGGGCAAATCCACCCGTGGCATGTCCGGGTTGTCTCTTACAGCAATGCTCGTGCAAGAAGAGAGTGGGATGGACACTGAATTGTGGCAGGTGCCAGGATGGCACTGGCTCTGCGCGCACACTGACAAGCACGTGTTCCCTGTGCACAAGCCTGTGTGTGCCCAAGGGCTGCTCGTGCCCACACACGCGCGTGTGCAGAGCGTGCGAGCCTCCATGGATAAACACAGCAGCAGGGAGAGCGCTTGCAGCCCCCAAACTTGGCATTCCCTGTGCAGCGCAGTTGCAAGGTTAAGTAAATATCTGACTGCGAGCTGAGGAAATGAGTCAAAAAACATTGAGAAAGAAGAAACCCAGATCTCCGGAGAGACAAACTCTACGCACAGCCTGTCCTTATTGTGACTGCATGTTCCCAGGTTTCCTCCTCCCAACCAAGCCTCCTTGACCTGCTTCTTTTCAAACCGCCACCAACTCCTCACGCCAAGGGAATGAGCAGAAGGGAAAAGAAAGCCCAGGCAGCTCCCAGCCCACCTCTGCCACCACCCCGCCAGGAACCTGCCTGCCTCTCACATCCTTTTGTGCCATTCTCTGTGCCCCGGCACAAAGAAGTGGCTGCATCTCTTCTCTGAATCGCACTTTCATCTGGAACATGTTACGGCACGAGGAGTTCCCTCGTTTACCTGGGGAAATCCCAGAGCTGGGAAAACGTGCCCAGGTGATGACAACCCCCTCACACTCTCTGACAACCAAAGGGTGAGCGGTGAGCACCGTTTGAATGGCATCCAGGAAACGAGATGCAGCGTCTCCAAGACATCTAAAAAACCGGCTGAGAATAAAACAAAAACAGCAATCACGCCTGATGGGAGAGGAATTGGATTCTGGCCTCCCCTCTGCTTCTTCCCTCCTCCCTCATCCTTCTGGAGGACCACGCTGAATGCAGCTGGCTTAGTTTGGCTAATTGGCTCTGCCAATCAAGTGTCAATCAGGCCAGCTCTCCCAGGCATTCCTGCCCGGATGAGAGGAGTGTTAAATCCGAGGGACTGCAGGCTGGGAAAGCAAAGGTGACCAGCAGCTTCTGATGTGGTTTGAGGAAAGCAGTAAGCCGGATGGGTTTGCAGAGGGAAGGTGCTGGAGCTGGTCTCTAGCACTTCTTTACTGGTTGAGCCTAGACAATTTGGTGCCTCAGTTTCCCCTTTCCTAATGGGACCAAGGCTGACTACAGGGACCGCAGAAGAGCACTGCTGGCTGCAAGGACTAAAAACACAGGGCTGAAAAGCCCTATGCTTTCCTGAGCATGCAGATTTAAGGATCTATTCTTTGCTCCACGCACGGCCCTGGGGTCACTGTCCCCTCCTCTGGCACGGTCTACTAAGAAAATCAGGTGCCAGACGAAAAGGAAACTTCCCCTTTCTCTTCTGGGAGAATGAGTGAAGGGTTAATCCTAGAAAGTTTCTGGGGAGGAGATGGCAAAGATTGGCAGAGATCCCCTTTCTGTGTCACAGCAAGGAAGCGGTTAAGCCGGAGGTGCCACCTGGGAAGTAGAGACAGGTCTGAAGATGCTTTGCCAGTTAGTTCACTGTATAAACAGCTTTTCCTTCCTGTCCCCCACCACTATCTCTCGTGATACACTAATTATCCAAAGCACAAACCAGACAAGAAAGAAAAAAGAGAGAAAGGAAGAAAGAACGGATTCTGGTGCTGTTTTTCACCCTGTATTGAGAGATCCGGCAGCAGTGCGGGGAAGGGACAGATGCTGCTGCTCTGTTTGCCCGAAAACAAAGGACGAGAAGATTACACTTGGATTTCGAGTTTGTTTATGGTGAGATCAAACCCTCTGCAATCTCTTGTCTGGCTTTCAAGTGGCAAGAGCCTCAGGCTCCGGACTGCAGGGATACAGCCTCCTCACTGTAGGCTTTGTGGGAGCACGGCCAGGTGGGTACCTGCCTGGACAACGGTGGCTCTGCCTCTGGCCACCCGCGAGGACCAAGCTCAGGACTGTTTTCTGCTGTTGGTTTCTCCCCATTTTACAGCAGTGAAAACTCCTTTCTTGTAGGTACTTTTTCAGCTTTCTCCTCCTTTTATGGGAGGGGAAACTGAGGCACAGGGTAATTCGGCGCATGCATCCTGAGCAGTGGGTGGGGTAAAGCTTCATAGGGGTAGTGGGGAGGAAGCAGGGGAAGTGGGCAGGGCTGTGAGGACCTGCCGAAGGATGCTTTTCATTTAATTTATTGATGCTCGGAATTAAGGGATGGCCTGACATCGTTATGAAAGACCGTGTAGTGGAAATGTCACATATGCTGGTGCTGGTCCAAAGCCACCCTCAACCTGGGCTTGGTCCGCACACCAAATGCTCCTCCCTTAGATATCATCGGGCTCATGAGGAAAGCCTTGAACGCCTCCTTCTTTCAACCACTCCACAGGGCATCAGCCAGGGATCCCTAAAGAGCCCTGTAGGACTGATTGGCCCTGGAGGGTCCAAAGGGCCCCCCGCTCCCCAAACTGGAACCATGGGCACAAGCACTCAAGGAGGGCCAGCCGAGCTGCCACATCTCTCCTACAGCACTCAAGTGCCCTCACTTCGCTCCTCTCGCTGCAGACAGAGAAAACGGGCAACAGAATCCAGATTTCCAGCAAAACTCTCCGATAACCCCTAACTCCAGCCAAACACATCTGGCGACGAAGGAGTTAAAAGCTCTGGGCCGAGCAGTTCTTTAGCCTGTGGCTTCTTTCTCTCCCCCCCCTCCCTCCCTGGTTTACAAAAAAACACATTATCAAAAACCTGCCTGGAATCCTCTCAGCCAGTGACACAGAAAATTCACATTGCGGAGGCTGCCAGGGCGACAACAAATAGCAACAGTAAATACAGCTGCCTGGAGCTCCCGGCTGGTGCCCTGCCCGCGGGCTGCGGATCAGGAAGGGCGTCACGCTTCAACATGACACGCACTGCCTCCAGATTTCTAGAGGACGCTCTGCTTTCTTGTTGCCTCTCCTCTGGTCTCTGCTCGGGTGCCAGCAGCTCCCAAACTTGTCCTTTGGAAGCCTCCTGCCCCAGCAAGCGCAACCAACTGGCTCCTTCCCTTTGAGGCACTTCAGCTCTCTCTTTTTCTCTTTCATCCTACAGGAAAGCTGGGGAGAGGCTCTTGATCAGGGAGTGCAGGGATGGGATGTGTTTTTTAGCTGAAAGACGGGAGATTGAGATGAGATGCTAGGAAGAAATATTTGCCTGTGAGGGTGGGGAGGCTCAGGTTGCCCAGAGCAGTGGTGGCTGCCCCATCCCTGGAGGGGTTCCAGGCCAGGTTGGATGGGGCTTGGAACCCCTGATCCAGTGGGAGGTGTCCCCACCCATGGCAGGGGGTGGAATTGGATAGGTTTGAGGTCCCTTCCACCCCGAACCATCCCCTGGTGGCACTGCAGACCTCACCCTCGTCGAGCAGCTCCAGCAGCGGCCCAGCGGGATGATGTCCAGCTGTGTGGGCAGGGCAGTCCTTGGGGGCCAGAGGTCCCATCCCCAGCAGGATGCAGAGCTGGGCCTTGGCAGCCCCACTTGATCTTTTGAGGCTCTGGGCAGGATATGCTTGCTTGCAAAAATCACTCCATTCTCGGCTGAGGAGCAGCTCAGCTATTCCTTTGCTCATCAGCCTGATGCCGCATCTCTACCTGCTCTGTGCATTCTCCCTGCCTTCCCCTTCCTCCTTTTTGCACTTTCCCTTTTCCTCTCCATTCCAGCCACCCCTCAGCACTTCACACAGCTGCCACACTCACATTAGCAACAGGTAACTGGGCCACATCTGGCCTGAAACCAGTAATGCTAAAGGATATATATTTTTCCAGCATCACTTTATTTTCCAAGTCGTGGCAGGTTCCCGCCACCGCTCTGCATATCTGATGTTTATTTTAAGTCGGTTGCCGGGTGGAAGCTGTATCCCTGTAGTTCCTGTTCTTAATCTCTGCTTTTTTCTCCTCTTTTGCTTTCTTTCCTTCCTCTTGCCCTGGGTTTATAAAGTTTAATTTGTCACCAGGGTCACCGAGGCAACTGCAGGAGGAGGTATGGGGAGGGGGATTGAGACCACGCTTGTGCCCAGGGAGCCCTCTGGAGCGAGAGAGGAGGTGACCAGAGGACAGGAACTGCAGAAGAAGGCTCCTGGCAGCTCCCAGCAAGCGTTGGACTGGGTTCCCGCTGCTCCCCACCTCCTCGGTGCAGTCCCTGATTGCTGAGATAGAGGAGCCTGCCCCGGCGCTGTCTTAATTGCTCATCTTTCCCATGCTTTCCACCTTGAACCTCACCCACGGAAATGAACGCGACTCCACTTAAAATCAGCACCGCAAACCCCACCATTAAGTCAAAGCAATGAACAGAGAGGTAGAATTAAAAGGCAATTATATAAAAGATGGGAAAGTTTCCTCTTGGCTTAGCAGGAGGGTACGGAGCAAGCCTGGACATCCACGCAAATAACTGCCTCCACTGGGTGATTTTATACCCAACTGCTAATTGCTGTGTTACCCGAAAGGGAATCCAGCAGGCGGCTGCGTAGGTTCCCTGGGTCTGAGAGGTTGGTTGCTATTAATTGCTTGTGTTAAAGTAGCCCCAGGAAAATCCAGGATGGCCCCTCTAAGCCACTCTGTTCCCACTGGGAGACGCCACAACACAAGGGAGGGAGAGGCACTGCCAGATGCCACCAAGGTCACAGCAGGCGTGTGGCAAGGCAGGGACAGAAAATCTAGGGTCTTCGGCCTCCCACCTCAGGCTCTTGGCATTAAACATCTGCCTCCCAGGTGGGGAAAGGAGAGGAAGATGGAAAGGATGTAGACAATGGGCTTCCTGAGGCATTTGGGAGGTGAGATTTGTGAGATTCTGTCTTGGAGAAGCTTCCAGGAAGGGTAAAAGAAGAATGAAAGCCCTCCTTCAGGTGACTGGAGATCTGTCTTGCTGGGGATGGCAGGGATTTTCTTCTGCTCTCAGGGACACTGCAGAGACCTTGGGAAGGTGCTAAAGGTGGCCGCGTGCCGTGTCCCGGGAGCACACAAGGGGATTTTCATTGCTCATGGGGAAAATCTCTTGCAGGCACTGGTTTACCCACCTTGGACATTGTGCTGCTGATGTGGCCGCTGGAGCGAGCTGGGAGGAGAGGCGATGCTCTGGATGGGACAACCTCAAAGGCATTACCAAAGGCACAATCCTCCCAAAAGAGCATCTAGCGAACATCCCAGGGCTCTGCGCCTGCTCTCAAGGCTTTGCACGGCAGCAATTCATCCTGAAAGCTAAGGACAGGGAGCAAAGCGAGCCCACAGGCCAGTGGGGAGGTGATTGCAGGGCCTCCCGGCTCGTTCCTTGCCTAAGAGAGAGCTGAGCACAGTGGAAGGAAGAAAGAGCAAAGCCAGGAAAACTCCTTCCCCATCATATTTACTGAACTGCTCTGAGTTATGACTGGAGGCCAAGATCTGGCTTCAGGCGATTGCCTAAATCATTTAGGAGCTGACAAGGTAGGGAGGGGGGAAAATGTTCTTGTAATTCTTCAGTCTGAGGTACATTAAGGAGCCATAAGCCATGTCGAGAGCTTGAATTACATTAGAGAGATTATCCTGTTACAGTTCATAATCCTGGATAATATACCATCCCGCAGCACACCTGCCAATGATAAATCTCGCCCCGTAATGGGGCAGTCGTGACCCTGGCGGTCCTGCAGCCCTCTTGGCATGGAGTGGTAGCACCATGCAGACAGATGGAGTCAAGAGAGAGAGCACGGAGGAATAACAGCCTGGCAGTGGTGTCTGCACTGAGGGAAATTCATAGCTGGGCAGTTCCTCGAGGTTCACACTGTGCTGTGATTCACCAAGCTGCTGCAGGTCCTCGTCAGCCCGAGGATGGGTATGGGATGAGAGGGATCTATAAGGAAGGACACCTGGACACCTGTCTCTAGAAGGTGTGCTGGGCTCCAGGGATGGGGTTGAGGTGGTGCCCCGTGCCAAATCCACAGGAGAAGGAGGGGAGCCTGGCAGCCAGATGGAGCACAGCACCTCAGGCCAGGGCCACACATTGCCCTGAAAAAAGGGTATTTGCTTAACAAGGTATCATACGTCTTTCACTGAGAAATAGGGAGGGATGTGGCCGAGTCCAAATGGATGAGAGAGAAAATCAACCCTATGAAAAAGCCTCTCCTTTTGGAGCAGGCTGCCACAAGGAGTTAAGCTGTCCTGGTTCCTCTGGAAAAGTGGATCAGCAGTGGAATTTGCAGCCTGGAGATCTTAGGAGTGGTGGGGTCTCCCAGCGGGACGAGGTGGGACACTGCCTCCAAGCTTTTAGCCCGTTCTGTCAGTGGCATTTGGCTGCCCAAAAAGGAGGAGCTGTGCCAGAGACCAAATGCTGCCGAGTGCCATCTTTGGGGACGTTGGGCTGCAGGTTTGGGGGACAGCAGACACTGCTGGCTCTCTAGGACTGGGACCTTCAGCTCTGCTGCAAGACATTGGCCCTTTTCAGTACGTATAACTGCCATTCCCATGCACTAGAGAACTACCCTGAGACCTTTCCTCTCCTCTCTGTGGCACAAACCTGTCTTTAACCTTCTACAAGCAAGTCCCAGGCCACCTTGGGTCTCCTCTCCTAGCTTACGCCCTTTGGCCTCGGTCATCTCCCACCTGTGCCGTCCTGCTCCTGAGCTAACAAGCCCCTGTTATTTAGGATCTCCAATCCTTTCCCAGCCCAAGCTACTTTTTTGCCCTCAAGACCATAAATCCTACTGTCCACCTTGATGTGAACCGACCATGCAAACACGACCAGGCAGCTCCTGCTTCTCTGCCAGGCAGCCTCTCCTTCCTGCAGCCCACGTTTCCCTGCACTGAAAACCGCAGCTGCTCCATTGATGTCTCCCAACACGTCCCAGGGGAAAATGCTCTGTCCCTGAGGCCAGCCAGCTCCTGATTTTGCCAAGGGCTGCTCCTGTAAACTGTAAAATCAACCCACTGATTACAGAGAGATGACATCGATTTACACTAAACCCCCAAAGGAAGGGAATGGGACAGCGTCCACCCACTCCTGGATGTCTCCTCTTCCCTCTTGCTCCCTCTACCCTTGATCTTTTCTTTAATAGCCGCTCACTTCCAGGCTGCTCCTTTCTGATCTGCGGTTAAGCAGCTCCCATGAATTACTGTCAGCTCTACACCGTCTGCTAGGCTGTGGCCAAGGTAAATCCCTCCTGCCCTCCCTTCCCCAACACCCCTCACCTGCGTTGGCCCCAGCTCTGGGGTCTGCACAGTGTAAAGAAAGAGCCCCTCTATCCTGCAGGGATTTGCAATCTCCCCTGTGGCCCTGGCGGATACTTGACAGAGCCTCTTCTCTCAGGCTTGTGTGTTTTGTTTAAGTGCTTTGAGATAAAGCCCTTTTATCGCTTAAGAGCTTGGTTGCCCTGGTTTCTTCCTCTGGCCTGAAGGCCATTCTTTTCCTCCCTCTTGTTTTTGACCTCAGGTTCAAGAGTGCTAGACCTCCCTGGTTTAGAGGAGACCTTGGAGGCGAGTGCAACAGCCACTGTGGGAAAAGGCAGGGCAAGAGTTGGAGAGGGCTGCCAAAGGCCCAGGTGGCTCAGGCAACAGTTCCCAAACCATTTAGGAAAGTAGGAAGGAAATAAATGCAAGAGCAGAGCAGACTTTCACACTTTCCCCGATGCTCTCCCTTTCATCTTTCTTTTTCTCTCTGTTCATCCTTTCTCACTCCTCCCTCTTTCCCGCCCCTCCTTTCTCTGGCTGTGCCTCCCTTTCTCCCTTTTTCTCACCCTTGTTTTGCTTTCCTTCCCTCCTTCTTTCTCCTCTCTCTCCCCCTTCCCCTGCGGCTTGCCAACTGCCAGCAGATGACATCTCCTTTCATGTTTGGGGCTGAGCGGAGGCTCTGAACGTTCGTTTGATTCCGTTAAGATAATAGCTGGTTCACTGTCAGACGCAGACTGATCAGTTAAAACCTTAATCACTGCCTGTCTACTCACATGGCACTTATTTTTTAAGAGATTAATCCCCTAAGCACTGCACCAGCATACATTCAGGCTCAAAGAAAAGGGTGGGTTTTTATTATTATTTGATGCATTTACTGTTTCTTTTTTGCTCTTTAAAAAAAAAAAAACAGCAAAACAACCTGCATTCCCCTCCCCATCTTTTTTAATCTGATGCTCAGCAGACAACTGACCTTTGCCACCCCAGCACGACGCCGCTCGCCTCATGCCAGGCACGCACGGAGGCTGGCGGTGCCGATGGGAGACGGAGGTGATGCCGCTCCTGCCTTGGGCTTTGGGAGCTGAAAGGAGATTTGCAGGACTGTAGATTAAACCTGGTCGGGGACTCAGGAGAAGTGGGTTCTATCCACGCATCCGCATTCAGCGCCTGCGTCTCCTTTCCCTTCCTGCCTCAGATGCAGGAAACAGCTCTGGATAAACATCGCAGACGCCACAGCTCAAGCAAGAGGCCTCCGTGAGCACATCAAAGGCGGCTGGGGAAGTTAGGTGTCCACGGCTGAGTAGGATTTAGGTAAAGCTACTTTAAAGCGCCTTGGCTTAGCACCTGCCTGCATTAAAGCAGTGCCTCCTCTCCAGGCAGGCTGGGCTGGAGCCCAGCGTGGTGTGCCACCGCAGCCCCGGCATTCCCAGCCACAGCACAACCACAGCCCGAAGATGCTGCCAGCACCGCACTGGCACTACCGACCCCTAATCACCAAAACCCAAGAGAACGGCCAGCTTCAACCTCCTCCTGAGCTATGATCTGAATTAATGGAGAACAATACAGCCTCCTCAAACTGTGTGATGCTGCAGTAGGTGCAGAGAAAGAAATGGGACAGTGATAGGGAGCCTGGCTCCCGGAATGCTCCAGGGCAGCAGCACCGACCTGCTCTTTGGCAGCATTTGGCATCCAACATTTCAAAGAGGAGGCTATGACTTTTGCTTCCACCTTCGAAGGGAAACCGGTGCTGAAAGCCTCAGAACCACCGTGCAGGTGAGGGCAGAGCTGCCAGAACGCATTTCCCATCTCAGCCCAACTACCAGACATGACGCTGCTTTTCCCCCTCTCTGAGACCCAGTCCTGGAGCTGGGCTGGGCAAGCAGGTGGCTGGGAAGGCAGAGGTTTTTCTTTACTCCTTCAGCATCACTGGAGAAGCAAGACGATGTGTTCCGAGTGCTAAAGGTTCGTGAAAAGTTTTCTTTACGTTTGACTTGTGATCAAAGAAGGAAGAAAAGTACCACCCCCAAGGCCAAGGTTTGCTTTAGCACTTGCAAAAGAAAGTTCAAGAAAAGCAAATCCTCTACGAACTCGGAGGTAACCGTTTTCAGACTCCCACTCTCTGTAACAGCTTTGGAAATGACTGATTTCTGCATCCATCCCACTGCGGCCACCACGCTCCTGAGTGCCCAATGTCTTGACCTGCCTCTTGCTTGAGGTCATGGCTTTATTTGCATGATGTACAGCGCTAGGGACACGGCAGTCCCGGCACACGCGAGGGGTCCCAGAGGTCAGTCCTCTGCTCAGAGGGTGCTGGTGGCCCCCATGCCCTGACCGACACAGCAAGAGCAGCTCCACCATGTGGTATCCCACACTTCCTATGGAAGGGCTCTCTCTGGCCTCATGGTGCTAGGCAAAACGCTGCTTTTGTGACAACCCAGCTTCCAGAGAGGGACTTCTGCAAAAGGAGAAGCAGCTTCTGCAGCCAGGGGTTTGCAGCATCGTTCTGCCCCTCTGTTCCTCTCTTGCGAGACCTGTCTGGAGTATTGGGTTCAGTTCTGGAATCCTCAACATAAGAAGGAGATGGAGCTGTTGGAACGGGTCCAGAGGAGGCTACAAGGATGATCCGAGGACTGGAGCACCTCCCATAGGAGGACAGACTGAGAGAGTTGGGGTTGTTCAGCCTGGAGAAGAGAAGGCTCTGAGGAGACCTTATAGCGACCTTCCAGTACCTGAAGGGGCTACAGGAACGCTGGAGAGGGGCTGTTCACAAAGGCTGTGGGGATAGGACGAGCGGGAATGGGTGTAAACTGGAGAGGAGCAGATTTAGACTGGACATAAGGAGGAATTTCTTCACTATGAGAGTGGTGAGACACTGGAACAGGTTGCCCAGAGCAGTGGTGGCTGCCCCATCCCTGGAGGTGTTCAATCAACGCCAGGTTGGATGGGGCTTGGAGCCCCTGATCCAGTGGGAGGTGTCCCTGCCCATGGCAGGGGGGTTGGAACTGGATGATGTTTAAGGTCTCTTCCAACCCAAATTATTCTATGATCCTGTAGCTTTCATTTCCTAACCCCACACCTGCAAGTCCATTGCAGCAGCATCAGAGGTGTCACCAACTCCTGGATAAAAGAGGTGAAATCACTGGCAGTAAGAGATGACTCAGAATTTGGTAAAATAAAATTGGAAATATATGAGATGAGGTTTTTGTCAGCTGCCTTTGGAGTTTCCTATTTTAAATCAAAATGTAGTGAGAGAACAGGCTCTGAGCGTATTTTGGCAATTTTTGGTGAAAGAAAACAAAGCTGTCAAAAGGATTTGTACTTAAATATAGACGCAGAGTTCAACTGCAGACCTTATTGTGCTTATTCCCCACGATATTCTTGAGGCCAAGGTTCAGTGCAGTTGGAAAAAAAACATAAGGAAAAAAAATACATGGAAATTTAAATAAATGACACCCAGAATCATAGGGATCATGTCGAAGAAAAGAAAGCTTATAATGGAAAGGGATGCAAAGTTCCTTGCTGCAAAGGATAAAGCAGTCTCCAACTAATGGAGATTAGGAGGAAACTCTCCCAAAGGACTGGTTGTCCCATAAATTAATAGAATCGATAGTGGCGCAGACCTCGGTCACAGGGTCCGGAATCATTGCACTAAGTGCTACAAGTGTGTGAGCACCTTCCGTGAAGCAGCTGGGGTTGGTCACTCCAGAGATTGCACCCCGGGCAGATGGAGCCCAGCTCCAAACTGACCATCCACCCATTTCAAAGCAATGCTGAAAAAAGGCCGTAGCAGTGAAAGAGAGAAACCACACGGATGTGCTCTGGGGGAAAGGGTGCTAGCTCTAACGAAAGCCTGACTCGACTTTGATCTTGTATCTTAGACCTGGCAAGAGGTTTCCTAGGATGCGTACAAGTCTTAAGACACATTAGAAGCAATCGCCAGTGTTTATTCAGGCCAGAAAGTTATTGCCACCACTGCCTGCATGGAGAGGAGCAGCTGAGGTTCAGAGCAAATGCTCTTCTCTGCAGGTTTGTGTTAACACAAACGCCTGCAAAGTGGCTTCATGCTTTTTTTATTTGGAAATAAAAATTCAGACTGGATATCAGGAAAAAAAAGTTTCACAGAAAGGGCCATGGGGCACTGGCAGAGGCTTCCAGGGTGAGGGTGGAGTCCCCATCCCTGGAGGGATTGAAAGATGAGAGGATGAGGTGCTCAGGGACATGGTTTAGTGGCACATAGGAATGGTCGGACTCGATGATCCAAGAGATCATTTCCAATCCGGTGATTCTATAATAATTGCTATTCTAAGCCACAGGTCCCAGATCTTCAGGCGGGCATATTTCTAGGGCCAGAACTCCAGCTCTGTCCCATGGTATGGTCTGGTGGGAAAACTGTTTGGATTTGAGTCTCCAGCCTTAGGTATGCGAAGCCAGGCGGCTGCATTACTCTCTTCCTGACCTACAGTCTAAGAAAAGCTGGCTGCCCTGCAAACAACATCACAGGGTTATTCAGAGCACTCCAATGCTTGATGACATTTTAGCCCGCTATTTGTTAAAGAAATCCAGGTAGCTGTTTCATCCGACCAGCTACACCTTTGCTCAGAGGTCTCTGCTCTGCCAGGCTAACACTGTTGCATAGCTGGAGTCTACAGAGATCCTTAATCCACCCTGGAAAGCAGATTAAACTTCCTCTTCTGTTACCAAACTGCAAGAGGATCCTGCTCTACCTGACCCTAAAACACAGGGTGTTCGCCAAGCTCAGAACAAGCAGCCTGGCACGCTCAGGGTGAGCTGCTCGCTAACGCAGAGCCACGGGGACTCTGTAGATGCACTTCATGAATAAAAAATTCATACTCATCCCAATAAGCTCATGTTCTAAATTTAACAGAATGAGAGAGCGCCAACTGCCCACACCTCCCTCTGCCCACATCGCTCCGCCAGAGGAAAGGCTGCAAAAGGCTTCCCTTTCCGCTGCCAGCATGGATCCTACGAGCCCCAGCTCCTGAAGCCCTGGCCCTCACGGCTGAGCATAACTCCACGTTCACAACTGCAACCCCACAGCATCACCCACAGCTCTGGTCTTTCCCATTAAATCTCTCTTTATGCAAACAGGGCTTTCTCCTCCATCCATTGGAAAATGAACATTTCAAACCCAAATCTTCAACTTAAATGTTAAGACACCAAGGAAACAACGATCCTGTCACTCGGTTATTCACTCGCGTTGCTCTGGTTGTGCTTAATGCTTCCCAGCTAGGGTTGAGCTTTGCACTTAAGGTTGATATTAATAAATAATAGCCATGAATCAACAATACGTCTCTTGCCACCTTAATTATAGATGTGATCTCCATTCCAGGCCTTTCACATGCCTCTGCGCTCACACCACTGCCGGCCAGGGTGAACCGGCTCCTTCACACGGAGGGGAAATCGCTGCACGTGGAGCTTATAGCCAAGCTTCCCAGGGATATTTAAGAGTTTAACTCCCACTGAAACTGCAAATTGCTCCGAGGCTCCCAGCCTAAGAGACTTGCCCAAGCCTGTGGAGTACAACAGTATTTCCCTCAGGTTCACACCCTAACTGCGAGAACCTCCTCTCGATATCTCAGGATCTCGAGACCATTTAAAAGCATTAATAAACAAACTAAAGCAGAAAAGGGGCCATCTCTGCTTCTCAAAGGGGCACCGATGCAAAGAGACAGATGAAGTAACTCAGACAAGATCGCATTAAGATTTGCTGGAAGCTCTGAAATCCGAGCGCCTGTCTCCTTGTTCCCATCCCAGTGCCTTGACCTCCAGGACCATCTTTGCTCTCTCGGCAAATGAAAATAGGCAGGGTATGACAGATTGACCAGCCAAGCTTCCTGGAGGTATTTCCCACAGATTGTTGCTCAGACATACAATGAAAGCGATAAATATCCCAGTGGAAAATATATGGCACCTCATCTCCCGCTTGTATCGCTGTGAAGAGCTGGGGATAAATTTTAAGAAGGCCTTTTCCCTCTTAGGGGATAAATCCTTCAGGACCAATCCTCTGGTGGGAAGCAGAGAACAACTAGAAAACCCCATGACCCTGCCTGAAACCGTGGAGTCAACAAGTGGTCAAGCAGAGGTCAAGAGGCCAAAGCGAGGCCAAAAAGGATGCTTTCTGCCAGGCCCATCTGCTGGTGAACAGACAGCAATCACCCAAAAGGTGCAGCCCGGATCAAGCTCCAGGACTCAACTGTTTCTTCCCCCAGACAGTAGCAATTATCATAATCAAGCAGTTGACTCCAATTACGCTTTCCTCTCATTACAGCCGAGGGGATGGACGCAACCACGGCAGCAAAGGGAAAGTTCGCAGCCATGTCGCCTTTGCATATCTTAATCTAAAATGACAGGGTGTGACACGGGGGGCCGGTGACCCTGCCAGCCTTCAGCTGTTCGTGTGGCAACAATTTCCAGCACCAAATTACTCCCAGGCAGGGCTTGATTGGAGGTTCAAGGCAGCAGGAGAGAGAAACCATTTAGGGGACTGAAACATTCTTCATAGCCCTATTTAAATACAATTTACATTCCAGGCTTTTGCTGTTTGTGCATTGTTAATTGCACCTTGTACCTTAGTTTATTTTAGAGTTGAAGGGGTTTTTTCTTTGCTGTTGTTTTTCAAAGGCATGCTTGCTTGCTTTTTTCTTTTTCTCCTAAGGGGCTGTTGTTCTCAGAATATAGTTCTATTTCCTGGAAGGGAAAATAGATTAGTAGATTTAAAGGCCAGACGGGACAAACAGATCATCTAGGTGACCTCCTAGAGAAGACAGGCCAGGACATTTTACTCAGTAATTCCTGTGTCTCGAATCGTCCAGACTTAACCCAATACCTTGCGTTGACTAAAATACCCCTTCCAGAAATGCGGTCTCAATCCAAAGACGCTAAGAATTATGCAAGTCACTAGTTCCTAGGGAAGCAAGTTCCAATGAGTAATCATCCCTCGCCTGGAGTGGGCACGGGCAGAGGTAGGAACAGCTGGAGGGACAGCATGGGTACTCAGATCCAGCCTGTTCTCATGGTGGCATCTCACAGCTTCAGCTGAAACCTGGTACCCGCTGCGCTTGAGAGAGAGAATCACTAGGTTGGAAAAGACCTCTTAGGTCATTGAGTCTGACCATTCCTATCCGCCACTAAACCATGTCCCTAAGCACCTAGAGGAGAATGCTAACCCAAGAGAGCTCCCCAGTAAATATGGACAAGCCAGGCACGGAAGCAGCTCTGTTTGATAGTGCTGATGTCCCATGAGACCGGCGTTTTGCCTGCGTTGAGGTTAGAGGCTTTCAAATCCCAGCACTTCTGATCTGAGTTTGTATCAGACTTACGATGACTTAGCTACTCTTGGACAGACACATTGGTCTTTCTTTCCCACATGTGGAGACGATGGTGGTTCTTCGCTTTTCTCCAGCCCACTCTCAAAAATCTACTGTGCTCTGTTTGCTGGGTCAGGCTGGTGAGCCAGTAGAGGATGAGATTAAACAGTTAGAGCCTGATGACTGGATAATCATGAGCCATTTTCATCGTTAACCACTCACCAAAAAGTTATTGGTAAGAGACATAACAACGTGGGAACAGAAAAGGATTTAGATTTGGAAAAATATGCAACAGACAGAGTACTTCTGGTCTGAGAGGCTTTCTTCATTCTATTGAAGTGGGATGTACGGACTAAAGGAAGAGCATCCACACGGTTTTTTGCATTACTAAAATACGGTGCAGAGATTAGATTTACCTCATAGTCCTAAAGCCTGTGGACACTAGCAGTGAACCCTCTCTTCTGGGTGGTGCCAAAGAGCAGGTGAAATCCAGGCAACACAGCTGACTTTCCTACTTAAAATCTCATATTTTTGCACTAATTATGCATTATTACACATTATCACACATTGTGGAAGCTGAGAAAGAAGCTTCATTTTCTAACACTACTTTAATACGTACAGTGTTAGTTGCCTTGCATGAATTTGATTGAATGACAGCCTGAAGTTCTCAGCACAGGAAGGAGATTGATCCATTGGATTGGGTCCAGAGGAGGTCACGGATATGATGTGAGGGCTGGAGAACCTCCTGAATGAGGAGAGGCTGAGAGAGTCAGGGTTGTTCATCCTAGAGAAGAGAAGGCTCCAGAGAGACCTTAGAGCAGCTTCTAGCACTGAAAGGGGCTCCTGGAAAGCTGTGGAGGGGCTCTAGATCAGGGAGTGAAAAGATAGGATGAAGGGGAATGGTTTTCAGCTGCAAGAGGGGAGGTTGAGATGAGATCTTAGGAAGAAATGGTTTCCTGTGAGGGTGGGGAGGCCCTGGCCCAGGTTGCCCAGAGCAGTGGTGGCTGCCCCATCCCTGGAGGGGTTCCAGGCCAGGTTGGATGGGGCTTGAAGCCCCTGATCCAGTGGGAGGTGTCCCTGCCCATGGATGGGGTGGAACTGGATGGGCTTTGAGGTCCCTACCAACACAAACCATTCTATGATTCCATGCTCAGAAGAACCTGTGCAGAGATTTAAATCATCTTATGAACAGTATGACCTGACCAAGAGCTGACTTCTATCCTGGTGATAACCTGAAGTAAAAAGTTGTCACTAGATCCTTTCCTTTGGCGATGCAGAAAGAGTGATCGCAGAAGTGGAAAATAGATTCTGAATTTCCAAATGGGTGGGATTTAAAATCTCAGATCTGCCTGCAAAAAAACCCCACCCAATTCTAAACAAAACATCTGTTGGGGGATCAGGTGGGTAAAACACTGCAGAACTTTTCACTCCTCCTTTTCCAACTTGTTCCATTGGGTTTGAAAAGTTTATGTCTTTTGCAAGCGTACTAGATTATTTGTCACATTGGGCTTTCCACCAGGTTAAGAGCCAAGTTTGGATGCCTGGTAGCTGGAACCAGGACCCGTTCCTGAGCTTTGACTTAGTTGTATGACTCTGAAACAAGGGATTGTCATCCAGGTGACAGCCAGGAAGAAGGCAAAGCGCCCGGTGAAATGCCCTGCCACTTGGGAAAGGTTGGAGTGTCAGCTTCCAGCTATTTTGGCATTCTTTTCTTTGAGCCCCATCTGCTGGAGTCCCATGATTTTATGACAAGTTTTATCTTCATATTTAAAAAGCACATTTATAGATTTTGCAGCCAAGGGCAGAAGCCATGAGCCCTAAAATTTGAATGAAAGAAAACCGATCAAATCTGAGGAATTTCAGGCCAGTTCCAGAATTTCACAATTTCTGGATGTTTGCGGCTGGGAATATCTGGTGCTGCCACTGGTAAAAATAACCTCACGGGCCTGGTTCTCATTTACACGAAGGTCCCTCCACAGCTCAGTCTGGCACCGTTGGAAGCTGGTGGGATATAAAAAGAGGTGTTGGTGTAAATGACAGCTAAGCCCACTTGACCCCATCGAGCCTACTCTTAATTTACTCCAGCTCTGGGGAGGTCCGAGTCAGACATCAGCTCAGGAAAGCTTGACGGAGAGACAGACAAACGTACGCCACAACCTGCTGCTGCTCCAGAGGCCTCCAAGCCAATTATTTTGGTGATCTCACTCCTCCCTTCCTTCTTCTTTCTCTCCCCCTTTTCCCATCACGTGCTCGCTTCCAGCACACGCACGTCCTTCTGCAACAAAAAGCAGCGCCGCAGAGGAATGTGGAGGGTTTGAAAGCCCCCTGAGAGCAGGTAGATCCATCTGAGCGAGAGCGCCTGCCTCCTCCAAGTCAGGAGGGGAAGGCGGGAGGAGATCGGTTTACATAAGTACTTTGCCATATGAAGAAATAATTTAGTGGTATTAATAGAGGTTAAAGTTTCCCAAGAATCTAAAACAGGCCCTGCAGACACAGGTGGGTTCTTTCACTCACAAGGATGGGGAGAGTAACCCAACTCCCTCTGCCAAGGGGAGACCAGAAGGCAATGAGAAGTAGAGGCTCTGCCATGGTTTGGAGGGTGTACAGAGGGTGCCGTGGGTCGCACCGCTGGCCGACGGATTTACTGTGGGGCGGGATCATAGAATCACTCGAGTTGGAAGGAACCTTAAAGCCCATCCAGTTCCAACCTCCTGCCACGGGCAGGGACACCTCCCACTGGATCCAGTTGCTCCAAGCCCCATCCAACCTGGCCTGGAACACCTCCAGGGATGGGGCAGCCACAACTTCCCTGGGCAACCTGGGCCAGGGCCTCCCCACCCTCACAGTAAAGAGTTTCTTCCCAATATCCAACCTAAGATACCACAGATCAACCTGAGATCACCTCCCACTTTGGCAGAAAGCCTCAGCTGATGCCCAGCTCTGATTCATCTCCAGTGTCTCCTGGAGAGCAGGACTTCATCCCTACTAAATGGATAAAATGGCATTAAGCACAGAGGGGGCTACAAGCAAGAGAGTATCGAGCCTAAATCCCGCTTTGTTTAGATTAGGATCTGAGATATCTTCATTGCTTCTCAAACACAGAGCTTTGTACAGCCCAGGGAGTTTTACACCACCCCAAAAATAATAATCTCTCGAAGCTCTAGCGATTATGGTGTTTTTACCTTAGAAAACACATGGGACAAAGCTCCAGCTCAGCCTACATTGGGCTGTGCTGCTTTGCACCGATTTGGGATGTGGGATCTGATCTCCAGATCGTAGACCTTCCCAGAACACGTGGCTGCTGTTCTGCTCCGGAAGGGACTCACAAAGAAATAAGAATTTGTTAATTTATTTTTTTCCAATGAAAAGCAGTTAAACCTCCTAAGACACTTTTTCCAGACATCTAAATCCTTTAAAAATATTCTCTAGACTCCATATAACTTACATTTTCCCTGGGTTCTCCCGTAAGTTATTAAAAAACCTGAAGTCCCCCACCTTAAGAGCTTAGATTTTGGTCATGATCAGAAAACCAGCTATTGAGAATGGCACCTTCTTGTGCATTCAGAGACACATCTGCTGATTTAGCAAGGAATATCAGAGGGAACTGCAGGACCAGCACAGCCAAAGGAGAACAGCCAAGACACTAAAAAGAGATAAGTGATATTTGGGGTATCCAAGCTAAGACACAGCGAAGAAATTCTTTGTTATGTCCAGTCTAAATCTGTCCCTCTCCAATTTATACTGATTGCCCCTTGTCCTGTCACTACAAGCCTCTGTAAAAGTCCTTCTCCAGCTTTCTTGTAGCCCCTTCAGGTACTGGAAGGTCACTATAAGATCCCCTCAGAGCCTTCTCTTCTCCAGGCTGAACAACCCCAACTGTCTCAGCCTGTCCTCGGATGGGAGGTGCTCCATCCTTGTAGCCTCCTCTGGATCCGTTCCAACAGCTCCATCTCCTTCTTATGTTGGTGATTCCAGAACTGGACACAATCCTCCAGCTGAGGTCTCCCAAGAGAGGAACAGAGGGGCAGAATCCCCTCCCTCCCTGCTGGCCACGCTGCTTTGGATGCAGCCCAGGACACGGTTGGTTTCTGGGCTGGGAACACACATTGCCCGATCATATCGGATCATATCGACCTTCTCAATCTGCAGTGTGGCTGAAAAGACACCCAGCAAAAAAAAAATCTGATGTGAAAAATCTGAAGTGGCTCAAAAGACACCCGGCACAGAGCAACTTCAGCAAGTCAGAAGAAGATGGTTGAGTTCGGTGTTTTTTCTGTAGCTGCTTTTCTAGACCACAACCGTGCTCCAACGCTGCTGGAACCAAAGGGATGGCAATCCCCTCCCTGGTTCACTTAAACATCAGTGTGTCTGGGGCATGAACTCTGCCAACAGCAGCTCCTGCAAAGTGCTTGGCTCTTTTTTTTTTCTCCCCCCTTTCCTTTTAGAAGCTCTCTCTCTGCCTCCCTGCTCTTCCTTTGCCCCCCGTCTGCCTCCCCGTAGCCTCCCAGAAGCACTGGCGTGTTTTTAACCCAGCCATGAAACAATCCCACAGCCCCAGATTGTGATGTTTCAGATAACATACGGAGAATGTAAATCCTGTCAGCAAGTGCAACAGCCATAAAAGGCTAAAATGGATTCCTGTGGATTAGAAATAAAACACAGAAAGGGCCCTGTTCTCTCACTTTCCTCATCTCTCAACCTCCCCCAGTTCTCCCTCTCCTCACTCCCCTTAAAAAATTGCCTGGAAAGGCAAGGGGTGGGTTTTGTTGATTTTTTTTTTTTTTTCCCCCTTTTTTTCTTTTACATCAACTTAAAAGAAAAATAAAATACATTCCAGGAAAAGGACTGCTGCTAAGAAAACTAAAACCAGAAAATGCTTAAAGATGTTTTAATGACTTAAACACAGGGCCGGGATTGTGTCTAAAAGTTTCCACATTTGTAAAAAGAAAAAAAAAAAAAAAAAAAGGCAGCAAACTCAATATTAAATGTCCCCCTTCCCCACTACCACTGCTGCTGTATTTCTTTCTTTCTCAAAGAGTCTGATTTAAGCAGCGGATTATTACCGCGGTCAGAACGAACAGACACGAGCCTACATTTAAGCAAAGTTGACGCTTCTGTTCCAACGCAGAAAGGCACAACGAAAAAACGCTCCTAAAAATAATGAAGGCCACGTGAGCGCGGGTCGGAGGGGTTGTTAACAAGCAGCTGACAAGTTTCTGCTCTAGGATTTAGACCCTCATTTAGAAGGAGATTAGCAGAAATCTTCCTTTTAATTACAGAACAAGCCCAGCGAGCTCCGAATTGGCCGCGTTGGGCAGGAGGCATGGGGCCCGCTGGGTTGACAAAGCCACCCTCCAGCCAGAGGTGTGGTTCAACCGCTGCTTCAAAGGCTTTGGGGTGAGACGAGCGGGGTCAGTTCTCAGCTCCCTTCTGAAAGCAAGCCGTGTAATTTGTCATGACCGGTAGCTTGTGTTGTTGGAAGGGGACTGACCGCTGATCTGCCATGAAGGGCTGAATCAAATCCTTTCACGGAACAGACAGCGCGGTTCTTCTAGGTCACGGCAGAGGTTAGGGCAGGGCGCTCCAGCTGCCTGAAGTGGATTTGGTCTTCGGATAGGTTCAAAGTGAGATGTGGGGAAAGCCTCATGCTAAAATGTTGGCTTGCGTGCAGGAGGGACAAACCTCCTAAGGTCCTGCTAAAACCACCAGGTGGGAAGTTAGCACATAGATACGCTGTTTGAAATAGTGCCTGGAGCGCTTTGTTTAAATGAGCAAAATCCAGAGTATTGTGGGCAGCATGTGGGAAGCCCAAATCTGAGTTGCTGCTTTGAGGCCGTGTAAAGAGTAGAAAAATAATCAGACAGGCTGAGCTTTGCCTATGGAACGTCACCTGTCTTACTGAGGGAAATGTAGACACACACAACGCTCTCTCTCACACACACGGACACTAAACGTACCCACAGATACTCCCCAAAACAACTCCAGTCCCTACTAACAGCGGGGTAGGAAAGTTTTCAGTATTTCAGAGCAGAAACATTCCCGAGGTGGGAGCTCCGGGAGGTCCCTGTGCCCCATCTAGAGCTTTCCACTCCTGATGGAAAGTCCTATGGTTGGACTTGACGGTCCAGTGGGTCCCTTCCAACCAAGTGATTCTATGATACCACATCCCACCTCTACCACTCACAACTTCACTGTCAACCTGTCTCCGGAGGGCGAGAGCCTGCTGAGAAGCCAGAATTGCCCAAAAGCATCAGATGGACAAATCTTAGATAGAACCAAGACACACTGACTGAAGTTGAAGAACCATCCAAAGGTGCACATCCCTAAAGAATGCCTGGAGGAGAAAGGGAGGAACTAAGGGAGCTTCTCGCAGTTCGTTCTAGTTCTCTAGTGACTAAGATGAAGTGCTGAGGGACATGGTTTAGGGAGTGTTAGGAATGGTTGGACTCAATGATCCAGTGGGTCCTTTCCAACCTGGTGATTCTGTGATTCTGTGATTCCACAGGGTCCAACCTCTGTCTCCTTCCAGTGTAGCTAAATCTTTTGGGGGCAAAGCAACAGGTTGAAATAAAACCCTCCTGGCCTGAACACAAAAGTATGGTGAATTTGCCAGATTATCTGATTGTGTAAGGTAGCCACACCAATTTGCACCATGGAAAACCTCCTTTCCAACCCACAGCCTGGCCAGGAAATCAGCTGCTACACGAGCAGTCACGGAGAGAAAACACGATGGGGTTGGTTTCTTTTTCCTGGATGGACCAAGGCTCTTCTTATGGCTTTGAGAGGTGGAATGCCCTCTCCTGCAGGGACTGTCTGGGAAAACATGCCAGTGTGGGACCCACAAACCCATCAAAGCTCAGCTGAAAGTGACCCCCCCTGCTCTTCACCCCATTCCCCCACTGCAGGAAGGACCTGCTGAGCCTTGAGCCCCAAACTGCTCCTCAGTAGCTCCTCTGACCACCTCTTTCCATCTTCACCCAAAAACCCATTTTTCTTTGCAATTCAGCGTTGGGGAGAGGTCATTGGCTTTTTTTTTTTTACTGAGAACATGCGAGCGTGTTTCAAACCCCGATTTCCATCCAAAAGAGTAGGAGGCCGTAGTCAGACTTCCCAGACCACAAAGACACACAGCTCAATCCCTTTCCAGCCTGAGTTTCCATTGTATTCTTCCCAGATGGACTTTTAAAACACATATATGTGTGTGAGGATGTGTGTCAGCGCGTGAACGCGTGTGTTTTTTTTTCCCTTAAGAAAAAAAAGGCAGAACAGAATAAAAGGAGAGCAAACGAGAGAGGCTTTTTGGAGGTTAATAAACCAACCTGCTGCCAAGTTGGATGTGTGTGTGGAAGGGGGCAGTTGAGGGTTTTAATCCCGGTTTTTGATAAATAGAAGACATTCTAGTCATAATAAAACGTGTTTTACACTTGAGGAGGGGAACAAGGGGAGAAAAAAAGGAAAGTTTTGGCCAGGCGCTGCAAGCTCCTGAGTCCAAACAATGAGGTTAAGAAACATAACTGTAACGCATTAGTAAATTGACAATGAAATTGCAGTTACTTCACTGGCTCTTTATTAAATAAACACAGCCTGAAATGGACCTGTCTGCCCCGGAGGTATTTGTATAGGGTTCATATTACTAACTCAACACTGCTGCTAAGGCACTCTCAGGCACTACACACCCCGGAGTGCAAACACATTCCAGAGCAGACCCTGCAAGGTGGGGCAGACCTTGCTTTTCCCCTTGTCACTTTTTCCTTTTCGATTAGACCCCGGATTTTATAGCCACCGGCTGCTACCATGACATTTTATTCCCAGTCGCAGCTCCTTTTGGGACCTACTGAGAGTACGGCGTGAAGACACGCTCGTGGACTCTCTCTCTCACACACCACACCCATGGAACAAAAATCTTCCTCTCCTAGGGCTCACAGATCACTCCTAGCTCGGATCTTCTGTTCCTCAGGAGCAATCAGTCCTTTCCACCTGTTCACAACCCTACCAAAAAGCAAACCCCACAGTTGAGATCGACAGCAGTTCACCCCTGGCAGCTCCAGCCCCGAGCACGGAACAGCATCACAACCCAAAACCCCACAGTCGTGCCTCTCCACCCAAGGGGCTTTCAGAAACACAGTTCCATCCTCATCCTCCTATATATTGACCTAAGCAACAGTCCTGATACTTGTGCCGGAGCCTTACCAGCAGCCAGCTAATGCTGCATCTACGAGTGGCAACCATAATCGACAACAAGAATCACAGAATCATGGAATAGGTTGGGTTGGAAGGAACCTCAAAGCTCATCCAGTTCCACCCCTTGCCATGGGCAGGGACACCTCCCACTGGATCAGGGGCTCCAAGCCCCATCCAACCTGGCCTTGAACCCCTCCAGGGATGGGGCAGCCACCACTGCTCTGGGCAACCTGGGCCAGGGCCTCCCCACCCTCACAGCAAAACATTTCTTCCTGAGATCTCATCTCAACCTCCCCTCTTGCAGCTGAAAACCGCCCCTCCCTCATCCTGTCCCTGCACTCCCTGATCCAGAGCCCCTCCCTAGCTTTCCTGGAGCCCCTTTCAGTGCTGGAAGCTGCTCTAAGGTCTCCCCTTATACATTGTTGTAACCAATAATGAGAAATTATTGCATTTGGAGATACAGCTGCAACTCGCATGCAGGGTGAAAAGCCACCTTACAAAACCTTCACCTGCAGCTCTACCTAACCATCGATAGGTCTGAGCCCAGCCAAATCCCAGTCCCGCTCCCACAGGCGAGCTCGAGTAATCCATCCCCACACATCTATGTGTTGGAGACAATAGGAACTCCAGCTTGTTCAGCACCTTCTGAGGCCTTGAACCGCTGCCAACATCCTTTGGAGATGCGCCAAACCCGTTCATAAGATGTGAATGATAGAGATTCTCAGCAGCCCATGGGGTCTGTAGCAGGCTGTGCTACTGTTAGCTCGCATGGTCACGACACGCTTTTCCCCTTGTTCGAAGACATACCTCCTGTGGAGGCAGGTTTTCACAGTGAGGAATTCCATTCCTGTCTGCAAGCAGAGCGAAAGCTTTCTGCTCTTCTTTCATATGTGACCAAAACAAAAAGAAGCAGTGGGTTAAGTGTTTTCTTGCTCCCACTGTCATCAAGGGCTTTATGGGAAAACATCTGACTCTCACAAAGGTAAAATACAGAGACAGGACAGAATCTTGTAGAACACAGAATTTACCTGTGACTGATTCGAATAGCTTGGGTTGGAAGGGACCTTAAAGATCATAGAATGGTTAGGGTTGGGACATGTCCCACTGGCTCAGGCTGCCCAAGGCCCATCCAACCTGGCCTTGAACACCTCCAGGGATGGGGCAGCCACAACTTCCCTGGGCGACCTCTTCCATTGTCTCACCACTCTCATAATGAAGAAATTCCTCTCTATGTCTAGTCTAAATCTGCCCCGCTTCAGTTTATACTCATTGCCTCTCATTCTACCACTCAAAGCCTTTGTTAAACAGCCCCTCCCCAGCTTTCTTGTTGCCCCTTCAGGTACTGGAAGGTCGCTGTAAGTTCTCCCTGGAGCCTTCTCTTCTCCAGGCTGAACAACCCCAACTCTCTCAGCCTGTCCTCACTTGAGAGGTGCTCCAGCCCTTTGATCAACTTCGTAGCCCTCCTCTGGACCTGGATTCCATCCAACAAGTCTTTACCTGGACTCGAAATTTCCCCAGCAGCTCAAGGTTCACATTTTCAAACCTTCATGCAGGAGAGAAATCTGATGTGATGAGAAAGTGCACCAAAATTCAATGATTCTGGAGCAATTTCCTCAACACTTTCTACGCGAACCTTAGCCTTGGAACTAGAGCAAGGCCACCCAGCACACACTGGGCAGCTTTTGTGTGTGCCTGTAGAGAGCAGCCAAAATCAAGCTGACAAAAAGAAAGCGGAGATGCAGCCACTGATGGGAATTTCAGTGGCATGGAAGGAGAGTTGGACATTTTGTCAACATGCCTCACCAACACAGAGCACAGCAGATGAACAGGACGCTAAAGCACAGTACAACAACACGCTGTGTCTTTACTAAACCTGAGTGCCAAAGACAAGGGTAGGGATGCTTTGCAGTGCACTTAGAGATGGGTATAGGGACCATTGGATAGTGATGATTTGGGCTCTTCCTCTTTGTCCCTTCTCCTCAGGCACCAAACTGCACTTAAATCCATCAGGATCAAACTCACACCGAGTATTTTCTTAGTCATCCTGTTTTTCCATATGAGCAAATGGTGTTGTTGGCACATCCAGCCTTTGGAAGAGCTTACCCAGGCGGGGAGAGGCAGTAAATTCTCAAACTGTTTGGGATCCTTAAAGCGAGACTGGATGTCTCTCCCTAACAGACAATGCCCCAGCTCCACCAGGGTCTGCTTGGAGTGCGCAGGAGCAGTGGGTGGAAATCCCTGGCCGGTTGTACGCCGGAGGTCAGCCCAGCCGCTCCACGGGATTCCGTCTGGCCTTGCAGCTGAACTTGAAATCACAGAAACGGCTCCTCTCTTGCCAAAAGCAGTTTTAATTTTGCAAGGAGAATGAAAAAGAGAACTTTCTACTGAGCTCTTTCATTCATAGAGACCTGTGGATTTTTAGTGGTTTTCCCCCACCAACTCGTTGAAGCCTCCAAGTTTCCCTCTGGAAATTCCATCCTGGGATGGTTTTCTCTTTGAGTTACCTTTTACAGATTCCTCAGGTGCAACCCAAAGGCCTCCAGGGGCGGGGATGGAAAAGCTTTGTGGGTTTAAGTGCATGCAAATAGGGAGATGCCCTAGTCATGCATTCAAGCTGCCTTCGACAGGATTGTCTTGGACAGGAGTCACCCATGACTGTGGATGGGAGGGAAGGTGGCTCTGCCCACTGCTCACAGAAATACTGTGGAGATAAAAACTAAGACTAAAGAAGTACCTTACGTATCCAAAGACCATTTAAAGCATACAAGTATCGCACAAAGATCCTGCAAGCCTCGCCTCCTGCTTCTGTTAACACAGGAATTGCCAGAGTTGGGGAGCTGCAGCCAGCAAGCCCAGTAATTTTCTCCAGAGCCATGACATTTTGACAAGCTATGGCAAGTGGTAGTGACATGGCAGCACTAGCCTCAGGTTTCACTTTAGTTTACCTTAACTAAAGCAACATCCATCACTGATGGCCAAATTGTGAGCCTTCAGCAATAAAACTAAGAGTTGAGGCAGCTTGGACTGACACCTTGTCTTCTCTTTCTACAAACAGAAGAAAGAACACCTGGGTTTATTGCTCACCTTGTCCAGCACCCAGTCCTGGCAACACGGAGAGCAGGGCCACAGGATGTGGGGGCTAACCAACTCTTTAAAGGGGTTCCAACCCTTTCCTAACTGGGACAGAATGAAGAACTCAATGGTAAGAAACTTATCCTTTGTGGGCAAGTCATAGAATCACAATAGTTTGGGTGTTGGAAGGGACCTTAAAGATCATTCAGTCCCACCCCTGCCATGGGCAGGGACACCTCCCACCGGATTAGGGGCTCCAAGCCCCATCCAACCTGGCCTTGAACCCCTCCAGGGATGAGGCAGCCACAACAAGTCATAAGAAATATTTTAAGACACACCTTACAGTGAGTAATACCAGTCACTTCTCATCATTTCCCACTTTCCCTGTCCCTCCAGGTGGTTTTACACATCCTCTGTTCCTCACAGTGGTTTGTCCCTGCTCTCAAAAAGCCCCCACCTTCCCCTCACCCATTTTCTAGGCATTCACTTGACATCTGGTAGAGAGGGCTATAAGCTGCTCCGCAATGAAATCTTACCCTGCCTCTTTTTCCAGCCTGTCTGACAGAGAACAAGTCAGCTGTGGGCCTCACCAACAATTTTAAACAAAAACCCACAATCCAGCAGGTCAGGCCATTTTAGCATATGTACCTTTTATTTGTAGCGGACTGTTAATAATTAAGTGATGCCTTTCATACAGACATTTACAATAATTTAACCTTGCCCTTGCTGTGTAATTTATTCTTTGCAGAAGCCAATAAAAATAAAGGCCCCATATTTCGTCTCTCTCTCACACATATATATTTATATATATATATACACACACACACGCATATCCAGAATAGTGTAATAGGTTTCACATATTGTTCCATAGGTATCATTAGGGTAACGGAGCCAAGTGTCTCAGTTCATATGACTCTCTTTATGGGTGCCTTATAATCCACATAAAATTGAGTTTATGTTTCCTCTCCATCCACCGATTCTAAAACAAGAGGAGGAAGGGTTTTCTCTCTCTCTCCCATTTTTCCTTCTTAGGTCCAGTCCTCACTGCATCAAATCCAAAATTTGCCCTTGGTGGTAAAGACCAAACTTTAAAGAACCCAACAATTACCAGTTGGGCATCATTTACAATCTCTCTCTAGTAATGTCTTACCTCTGACCACGACAAGTATTAAAGACTTCAGGAAAGAGGTTTGAGCTATGCCCATGGTAGACAAGTATCAAATTGCCTGGGCAGGGAGCAAAACGCTCCCGAAGTTTGTGAGTGAGTCATTCCTCCTGTTTCTAAAGCCCCAGAACGGAGAACCCAGCAGGTAAGCGGAATAGGAGCAAGGGAAGGGACTGCAAACAGAGATTTATTTCCTCTCCCAAAAAAAAGAAAAGAGGGAAAAAAAACACAGGACAGGATAAAAAAAAGAGCCAAAACTAGTACTATTGGCTCCGCTTCCCTAGAAAGTCCTAAAGAGGCTACACAGAGAAACAGAAGAAAAATATTTTCCCCTAAAGAAACATTAGTGAAAACACATTTATTAAAGCACAAAAAAATTCCATAACACTTAAGAGACCTGATGCTCTGGAAAGCGCAGGGCTTACCGCTGTGTGTAAGCCAGCGAGGCTGAGACGCGGCTGTGAGCCATGCTGGCTCGCTGCTCCTGCAAGGAGGAGCTGGAGAGCCTTGTTTGCCAGTCCACCCACCCCACACCCAACCAGGGCGACCAGCACAGCCCAGCTCAGCCTGATCCAGACACCTATGGAATGGAACTTCAACTGGACTACAGTGTTCCCAAGGAAGGATCAGCTCTTCTGTCATTCCCAAGTTCTAACCTACTCTCAGAAAGCTCCTGCATTAGGTATTCCATCTTCATAAAGGCAACTGAATCCTCAACATAGGAAGGAGATGGAGCTGTTGGAACGGGTTCAGAGGAGGCTACAAGGATGATCCGAGGGCTGGAGCACCTCCCATCTGAGAACAGGCTAAGAGAGTTGGGGTTGTTCAGCCTGGAGAAGAGAAGGATCCGAGGAGACCTTATAGTGACCTTCCAGTACCTGAAGGGGCTACAGGAAAGCTGGAGAGGGGCTGTTCACAAAGGCTTGTGGGGACAGGACGAGGGGCAATGGGTACAAACTGGAGAGGGGCAGATTTAGACTGGACATTAAGAAGAACTTCTTCACCATGAGGGTGGTGAGACACTGGCCCAGGTTGCCCAGGAAAGCTGTGGCTGCCCCATCCCTGAAGGTGCTCAAGGCCAGGTTGGATGGGCCTTGGGCAGCCTGATCCAGTGGGAGGTGTCCCTGCCCACGGAAGGGGGGTGGAACTGGATGATCTTTAAGGTCCCTTCCAACGCAAACTATTCTATGATTCTGTAACTGTTCCACACTTAGCAATCACGCTACAGAGGAGAGGCCAAGACACATACAAGCATTATGGATCTCCTAGCAAGCGACCTAGAACTTAAGGACCACACTTGCTTCCCCGTGCCATACACCCATAGTAGCACTGTAGAATGTTTCCATTCACTCTCAGCTACAGCTTTTTTTGCCGAGGTCCTTTAGAGCAGCAGCTCCCAAGGAACAGGAAAGCATGTCAGGTCAGATGGAAGCCACCTTTCTCAAAGGGGGAGGAGGGTCCTTGCTCAGGAGCTTGCTGGGCTCGTAGAGAAGGCTTTAACTAGATGCAAAGAAGGAGGAGGATATCAGGCTGGCCTACGACAAGCAGTGGAAGGACAGACAATGGTTGGACGGATGGGGTGCTGGTATGGGCTCTCCACCTGTTGTCCCTACCAGTAGCAGCAGGGTTGGAACCAGATGACCTTTAAGGTCTCTTCCAACCCAAACTATTCTGATTCTACATCCATATCGTTATTGTTATTATTCAGGCAGAGAAAGGGGCAGGGACAATGCAGCTACCGGTCCACGGTCAGCCTGTGGCGCATGGCAGTTTGGTCCATATGAGGTGATGGAAAACTTTCCCCAGCATCAGGTGTTGCTGCTGAGTGTGAGCTGCTCCGGTTACACTCTCAGCAAGTGTTATAAACACACAGGCACAATCTAAATATTTATGGCACATGAAACCTCCCGTCTGCTGTTCCTCAGCACAGAGAGGAGAGGAGGGAGGGGGAGTTAAGAGGTGATTACTGTGCAGGGGCTGTAAAATCAAAATATGGAATCAAGCTGTATTTGGTCCCCAGGAAGGGTCACCACAAAGAGGAGCCAGGTGTTGGTTCCTGGACGTTGCTCCAAGAGCTTTGCCCCAGGCTGGGCTCAGCTGGCATGGTCCACGGCCGGGGGAAAGCATCCAGCTTCCACTGGCTGAAACACTCCTATTTTACACCAGATAGAAATATGGCCCCAGTTTCGTGGTCTCTCTTTTCCTCTCAAGCACCTCCTGAGAGACTGATTGCTGCAGCTCATAAAACCTTTCTGGGGCTGGGAAGGAGTGGAGCAGGCTGGGAAATTAGTTCTCTGCCCTGGACAAAAATTATGATGGAATTTGTTTCCTTATTTGTTCTCTTTTTTTTTTTTTTTCTCTCAAATCTCTGGAGGTTTTGTTAAAAACTGAAAAAGAGGAAAAAAAAAGAGACTCAGACTGCGTTCTGTGTTCAATGTGTTTCTGTAACACTTGCCTATTGATCCAGCCTACGAAGCACTGAGTGTCCGAGGGCGATAGGACTCTCTTGCGAGAAAGAAGTGGAGCTGCTTTAGGAGAAATGCTCAACTTCACAAAGTTTAGGAAGTTAGTCTGGATTGAAAAGGCCCCACCAACTAAAATCTCATCTGCACTGGTCTCTGGTGCCCAGCAAAGCTATTTCAGCCCATCTCACCACCACAGCAGGAATTGTGGACAAGGCGTTTACAGGCGCACACAGATCTGGTTGGGTAGCTGAGCAGCCCACCACCAACTATCTCCCCTCCAGGTCATCCCAGAGACTTCAGGAGAAGAACAGACGGCAAATACATTTTCAGGACCATAACACACCGTGGTTCTTCAGGATCTGTGTGCCCACAGATAAAGAATGTGGAGGGCGAGAGCATCATCCCCTCTGATAATGTAAATTCAACTGAAACACTGACCCATGACTGGCTTGAGCACACAACCCCTTTGGAAGGTGGCCAGGAGAGCAGGCAGACGGGCTCTCAAGCTGCTGCCCAGAATCCTAGTTCGGATTTGCACTATTATTAGAAGAAAAAGACAATATAGAGTGCAGCTCCCCTACTGCAAAGCCCTGTTAAGATATCGACAGCGTGAATAACCATTTTGGTGGGTCTGATTGAAGGCTTGGCCATGGAAGTAAGGCAAGTCCTTCCTTCACGTGTTGGAGTTGCCACTTGCTGCGTTCCAAAAGACCAATTGATTTTTATCAGGAAGAATGAGACCACAAAGAGCGATAGTTTCCCAGCTCCTGATGACTTTGGTTTCTGGTTGCCAGAGATCCAGCACACGCGAGTTTGCATTCTGCTCTGTTTTCGAGGGAGTGTGTTCAGTTAAGGTGGGGCCCTCAAAGTTATTTTTAGTTCAGCACAAATAATGGAGCAGAAAGCTTTGACATTTTTTTCCTGAAAGAGTCCCATGACCAAAATTAAAAAGTCTAGGCTATTTAAGCTCTGATCAGGAATTTATACAACCTTTCACCTCGATTCATGCCGGCACTGGGGAGTTTGAGCACAAACTGGTGACAGCAGCCGGAGGATCAGCAGGAAGAACTGCAAAGGGCTACAGCTGAGGTGATACCGACCGAGACCTCAACTTTCTGTCCAAAATATGGGCTCAGTTTTGCTCTGCAAGTTGCTGAAGAGCAGCTCTTGACTTCAAGGAAGAACTCCAGTGCCTCAAAGGGCTGAGGGCTTGCCATTGCCAAATAAGAGTAAAGAAGCCAATTTCCACGTCCCCCGGAACTGCAAGCACTTCGATAATCACTCAGGAGAAAGTTTAAGTGGAGCCGGGCCTTAGGAATAACAAAGCCAGGGCACGTTCTAGTTGGCACACCTAGCTGGATGTTTACACCCACACCCACAGAGGCGCCAAGCCCAATCTCCTTCCATTGCAATGACAGGCCTGGCTTTGCAGGGCTTCCAAAGGCATAACACCTCCTGCCCTGCAAAGGAATTTTACTCCCAGAAGGCTGAGAACGTTTTCCATAGGAATCTACAGTTGAGAAAGGCGCTATTTTCCATGTTTCAAACACGCAAAATGAGACATCATCTGCAGCTTACATTCCATAAGCCACACACCATCTCTGTCAAAAGCTGGAACGAAGGTACTGACTTCTTACGGACTCACCAGGGTTGTTTGTCAGCGAGACACATGGGGTAGCTTTGAAATTCCTCTTATTCTGTACTTCTAGGGTCTCTCATTTAAACCTCTCCACAGCCATCACAGGGAAACAAAGCGTCATCCTCCAGGGACAGCTCAGCTGACGACAGTAAAGCTACTGTGGACATTAAGAAGTCTCTGCGCTACCCCGTGTCTCAGTTCAAATCTCAAATAAGCCAAACCCCTCCAGCTCAAACTAACAGACACATCTGCCAACAGCTTCTTTTAATTTTTTGGAACTACTCTATAGATTATTTCACTGCCAAGAAAAAGAAGAGATATTTATGATGGGGACTGAAAAGCCTTAACGTTCCAAGTCAGATACTCTGGGGTGTAAACTGGAGCTGCTCCAGTGACTCAAGGGGACACTGCCAATTTACACAGGTTGAGTAGGCTCTCCAGTTTTACCTGCCTGGCTCTCCAGCACACACAGACAATTCAAAGCAGCTTATTGAGGTATTATAGAAATATCCGCCGCTTTTTCCTCCCAAGACATCTGGTTGGAAAAGGAATATAAAGGTGCAAACGTGGAAGTAAACCCAAACATTTGCTCCTACCTTGAACGTAGAGGTAGCCAGTCACGCAGCTTTAGCACGAAGATGGAAAGCCAGAGAGACAAAGCACATCTGCTGATACAGTCCTTCCTTGGAGGCACTGGGTCAATGCTGTAAACCAGAAGAAACCAAACCTTTAGTTTGTGAGTATTAAAGCCAGGTGAAATAGGGAGGAGTTTCAATACCAAAGCAACAGGTGACTTGAATTGTACAGATACAGAAAACCTGTGCTTAACGTTCTGCAGGTGCTTAGGTTTACATAAAGTGCAGCTCAGTGAGTTCCCACACTTTCCTGTCCTGAGGTTCTTCACTAAGGGTTCCTCCAGGTGGGCCTCATTCAGAAACCTCCCTAATTTACCATCGGGGAGGTTCTTTTGATTTGTCAGTCTCCTGGCTTTCATCATGACCGAGACATCCTTTGGAGAATGGTAAGGAAATGTGAATTAAATAATGGCCTTTAGTCTTCAGCATTAAAAGAAGCAGCACACAGTCAACAGAAAATGTATGTGCATGATAAGAGCAGTGCAGCTGAGGACCTTCCTGGAGGTGTGCACCAACAAATACTGGACTGTGCATTAGCAAACACATACACGGATAAGTAATGTTACTCATGGTCATAGTCGCCATCATCCTGAATGACTCACATGGGTACAGTGACCCCCGTGACCCTGCGTATTCCAAAGAGCTGTTTTAGAAATCTCATAAAATAGTTTGAGTTGGAAGGAATCATAAAGCCCATCCAGTTCCAACGCTTGTCATGGGCAGGGACACCTCGCACCGGATCAGGGGCTCCAAGCCCCATCCAACCTGGCCTCGAACACCTCCAGGGATGGCGCAGCCACCGTTTCCCTGGACAACCTATTCCAGTGCCTCCTCACCCTCATCGTGAAGAAACATATCCAACCTCTTAAAAAAAAAATGCAAACCAGTTGTGACCTCCTGGCATCCTGCGAGTTTAATGAGGAGTTTTGTCTGCACAAGGAACGATTCCTTTGTTAGATTGGAACATGCTGAATTTAATCTCAGAATGAATTTTTATGGCCAAGACATAACCCACCCTTGAGAAGAGAGAGAGAGAGAGAGAGAGTTTCTAATGGCAAGGCTGACACAATCTGAATTATAGAGCTATAAATGACAGCACTTTAATCATCCGATTAAAGTGACCAATCACTTCTAACGCAGCGGAGCTGGAGCCAGAGCTGGTGGAGCAGGTGGAAGGATCCTCCATCGGCTTTAGAGGGCCCAGAGCGTTCATGGATTTCAACTCTTTTATATTCATTTCAATCCTTATTCAGCTAGATATTTTAACACACGCTAAATATTGATTGTTTGTGTGACCTGGAACCCTTCTCATGTTTCAGATTAGGTCTGGGTGTAACTATTTTGCCAACGGGTACTCTCAAGAAATGGTTTAAAGAGGCTCTTACTTGAATTTCATCTCATTTTCCTGAGCTTTTGGTGCTGCCCCGGTTGCTTTAATGCAGTTGTCACCTTTTGTTAAAACACACATCGCAGTGATTTTAATTGTGTGGCTTAAAAAAAAAAAGGAAAAACTAGCTTTCCAGTTATTTAGGGTTTCATTTTCATTTTTTTTTCATTTGGAGATGAGGAAAAGACACAAAAGAACAGAGAAAAAAAATGGAAGGTTGAAAATGATTGGGTTTAAGGGGAAAAAACCATATTTTTGGCAATGAAATCAGGAAAAGCAGCAGGGTTTTTGAATAGTGAAGCTCAGCAACTAAGCCAGAGGAAAAAAACCTGAGCTCTGAAACTTTACCTTCCTTTAATTATACAGGTGACATTTCAGACACTTAGTCTGATTTTTTTTTGCATCTGCATATTGAAAACACCCTTTTAAAAATACTTAAAAAAAAATAGCTGCTACAGAACATTTATTTAGCGAAAAGTAAATCTTATAAAAATTCAATTGCAAAGTAGTTAAGGTATTTGAATTTTTTTTTTTTTTTAAAGAAGAAGAATCCCAAGAAAGCAAGTATTTGATGGCTAATAATCTCATTTCAATATAATAGGACCTTTCTTTTGCAAAGAGCAAGACAGGTTAAAAGATATAATTATGACTTTGCAAACTCTCCCAAGTGCTAGGAGATCATCTGACAGTTCTGATCCCGGGCTCAGCTCTCAAAGGGGAAAAGTCTTTGTCTAGTTAGAGAGTTAAAGAGACAGGATCCCTATTCCACCCTCTGCCTACATTGCAATTTAACTGTCAAAAAAATCCAAGCTGCAAAATTGTCTTATTCCAACACAGCACAAGAAAAAGGAAGAGAGGTTTGAGACTGACCTGTCAAAAGCACCCTCTTTAAAAATGTATAATATATTTTAAATATTTTTTTTTCCAGAGGTACTTAAAGGTTAAAGATGTGCCAAAGAAGTAGGATGGATTTTTTTTCTTTTTTTTTTTTCTTTTCCCCCACTCACTAAAGCTTTTTAAAACAATTAAAACAAAAAAAAAAAAAAATAGTTTCAAAATTAGGGATCATCAGCGTAAAAAAAAAAATCCCCTGAAGATCAAAAGGAACACATTAGAATCACATTAATTCTGATATAAAAGAAAAAAAAAAAAAGAGAATAAATCCCCTTTTTCAATGGAAAGAGAAACTTGGAGGACATTTAAATAGTGTTTTCATTGTCAAAATTTACAGGAAGGTGGAGCAAAGTGTCGGGAAGAGACAGAGACCAAGGCAAGCACGGAGCCGTGCGGGGAGATCCAGAGGCTGCTGCTGACAGCCCGTCCTGGATATTCTTTGGCTCTTTACAGCTTTGCTTTTTTTAATGTTTTAAAATAGTGAAAGAAGGAGGGGAGTAATCAAACCAAAGATGCCATTTCTTAAGCAAGAGGGTTTCCAAGGAGCCACAAACAAACAATTCCAAATCCTTTTTAACCAAATATAGCTGGCAAACAGGCAGCTGGATGGGACCGAGGGCTTTGACACGGTGCCACCCGTCTGGTGTTCTGCGGCACCAAGAGCACGTTGGACCAAAGTGGGAGAAATCTGTTGGACCTCAGCTGTGTTTATCTCATCCAGGGCTTCCTCAGCAGGATCAGACCCTGAAGAACATTAGCAAAGCCAGTGGGAGCCTGGGGGCTACAGGGAGGGTGGGATCAAAAGGAGCGTGGCCAGCAGGGCAACGAAGGGGATTTTGCCCCTCTGTTCCTCTTTGATGAAATCTCAGCTGGAGGATTGGGTCCAGTTCTGGAATCCTCAACATAAGAAGGAGATGGAGCTGTTGGAACGGGTCCAGAGGAGGCTACAAGGATGATCCAAGGGCTGAAGCACCTCCCATAGGAGGACAGGCTGAGAGAGTTGGGGTTGTTCAGCCTGGAGAAGAGAAGGCTCAGAGGAGACCTTAGAGCAGCTTCCAACACTGAAAGGGGCTACAAGAAAACTGGAGAGGGGCTGTTCATAAAGGCTGTGGGGATAAGATGAGGGGCAATGGGTATAAACCGGAGAGGGGCAGATTTAGATTGGACATAAGGAAGAATTTCTCCACCATGAGAGCAGTGAGACACTGGCCCAGGTTGCCCAGGGAAGTTGTGGCTGCCCCATCCCTGGAGGTGTTCAAGGCCAGGTTGGATGGGCCTTGGGCAGCCTGAGCCAGTGGGAGGTGTCTCTGCCCATGGCAGGGGTTGGAACTGGATGATCTTTAAGGTCCCTTCCAACCCAAACTATTCCACGATTCCGTGATCCACAAGTATGGGAGACGTGTGTTTATCTCTTGGAGCAGGCAACGCACTACCATAAGCGGGGGCCAAATTTCCCTGTTATTCATCTTATTGCAAGCCCACCTGACACAAACCAAGTGCAAGGGTGTTCAGCTCCATCCATCCACCTCCATCAAGCTCCAGCAACCACCTCACCAAACCAGAACCACTGAAAGGGTTCTCCCCTTGGGCAGCCTCTTTATAGGCTTTGTAGCCCCTTTATTTGCTGCCGGGGGGGTTGTCCTCCAAGGAACCAGCTGGGTTTTTTCTCTCACCTAATCAGCAAATTGTAACCTGGTTCTTCCCACATGTGCCTTGACTGATGGTCTTGGCCATATCACACCAGCAATTGCACACACCTGGCATGAACAGGGGGTGAGATTTGTAGCTTTGGGACAAAAGGGATGCAAAATAACATCCCTCCCTGTCCTGCTTTGGCCTTTTGTAGGACGTGTCCCTGCCCATGGCAGGGGGAGTTGGAACTAAATGATCTTTAAGGTCCCTTCCAACCCAAACTATTCTATGATTCTATGATTTTGGATTTTTTCCACAAATGAGTCCTCCCTCAGGTCCTCGGCTCCCAAAACCACCAAGAAAAACAGGAATCTGCTTTAGGCTCTGCCGCTGGTTCGTCTAGCCATGCAGCTGAGGTGGTGCCATGGACTTTAGAGCGTTTTAAAACATACACTAAAATAGCAGCACTTGTGTATTGATGCTTATCTGCAGTATTTTAATATAAAATCTTCAATATTTTAATATATATAAAACTGGTAAATCAAAGCGTGAGCTAAAAAAAAAAAACCCCAAAATGGGGGGATCTCTGTAAAGCACCTTTGCAACTTGATTTGCGTCCCTTCTGCTGCCTTAGGGAGTGTGTCACAGCCTGGTCTTTCCATAGGACCTCCAGGGTGACCAGGCTTTAAGTATTACTCACGAAAAATTAAAGCCAAACTGGACTCCAGCCCTAGGAAACTTGCCAGATATCTGCTCTTAGAGGAATGATAAGCCTTTGGGATGCTGCTTTTCTGACTGTGCAAAATCAGGGTCAAGTCTGGGATAAGAGCTCCTCATTAAATAGCTCCAATCCTGCTTCCTTTAAATCCAGAGGGAAGGATTCCTCTAAGAGCAAGACCAGAACCAACCAGCAAGGAGAAAGTGTACTCCTGGCAACCCAAATACTTATATTATGGCAGAGGGCTTTTCAGAAAGGGTTCCCTTCACATATGTTGCTTATAGGAAGACAAGAAAGCCTTTTCCATCCTCCCCATTAAGCTCTCTGGTCCCATATTCTCCTCAGTTTGCCTCAGCCTGGTGTAAACCCCGTGGTGAAGAGGTTTTCCTGGTGTAACCAAGAGCAGGACCTTGGTAAATGCCATGTGCTGGAAAGCTGCTATGCTTCTCCCCACACATGAACCAAATCTCATCCACTTTGCACATTTCCCCCTTAATCCAACCTGTTTTCTAGCTCACCTTTTCTTGTTTGTGACCATCTGGAAGAGCTTGTGCCTCTGCATAGGGGACAGCCTCGTTGCTTGCTTCTGACCGCACCAAAGTGGCTGCAGGTGTCAAAAGAGAATTCCTGCTGTGAAAATCAGGGATGTAGTGGGGAATATGACAGCGTGAGTGTCACCTGGTGAGGACACCTAGAGTGGCAGAGAGCCATGGCACACACCGCCTCACTCGACACGTGGTAAATGTGTAGCAGGAGCAGAAACCTACAGAGGGAGAGGAAGTCAGCATGTGTAACCCCATGAAGTTACACAACATGACCCACCCTTGGGTTTGGGTTTACCATTTTCACCACAACACCTTCCTTCCTTCCTATTGCTGCAGAAACCACCTTTATCATCTGAACATCCTCAATGCCCTTTTGCAACCAGCACCATCTCCCCGGGCAATTCAAACCAAAGGCTGTGGTTGACATGGATAGCTTTGCCAGGATTTTCTCGGATAGGGGGAATTTGCAGGTGGGGTGAAGCTTGCGATGCAGAATGTGACCCTGCAGAAACAGAGTTCCTGTCCTCAGAGCAACGTCTCACCAGCAAACGAGACAATTTCAGCTGAGCTGTGAGCTGAGCTGCCTTCAGGCTGGGACGGGCTCAGGCAACGTCCCCTCTCTGCAGTCGGTCCCCCCTCAGCGCACAGCACACGTTTCGGTTTGATTGATTTTGTAATTGCTCGTTTAATTGAACAGTTACAGCAACACTATCAGGAAAAGGTTTCAGGGCTGGGAAGGGGGGTGGGAAGGGGGTGAGGGTAGAAGGGGAATTGGAGCTGGGGAATGAGCAAAATGGGTTTTTCCCTTTCTCTTAAGGCAAAAAAAACAGAGAGAAAAGGCAGCAAGGAGCTGAGTTCCCTTTAGCAGGCACTGAGGAGAAGGAGAGCAGAAAACAATAAATTACAGAAAGAGAAGAAGAAAAATGAGAAGTGGGTTGAAAAGTGTGGCAGGGCCAGAGGGTCCCAGGGACTGCTTATCCTCTAACTGACATCCTCTTCCTGCTAGCTGTGAATGCTGGCATGAGGAAAATGGGCCACAGAGAAGGAAAGCCGGGAAGCCGTGAGAGCTGGAAGGGGAGACGCAGGAGAAGATGCCTGTGTGCCTAAATAAAAGATGTGGGAGCAACATGGAGAGACAGTGAAGGACATACCTGTGTCAGAGATGCTGCGAAGAGCAGAGTGTATGAAAGCAAAATGAATGTATACAGGGAGGTCTGCATTTCAAGCACATATCAGGGGGTGGAGGGGGTGGTGGTGGTGTACAATATCCTTGTGTGAGAGCTAAACTTCCAGGGGATGGGAGAAAGGACCACCAGGTACACCTAGGAAAGCTGGAGTGAAGGGAGAGTGCACATATTTCAAAGCCAAGTGATAAAAGTGGTGAGTGAGATGGACGGAGACCTTTGCAAAAGGAGGTGAACATGAGAGAAATTGAGGCCCACGCTGGCTGGGTTTATCAGCGGGCGCCTCTGCTGTCACGCTGTGATACATCTGTGCACATCTGGGGCTGTGTGGGCACTTCTTCCATAAGTCTGTGCACTTTTCCAAGCGTTTCCACCTCTGAGCTCCCTAGCGCTGCCTAGAAGGGTTCCCAAAGCGGCGAGCAACCTCTTGGAGTTGGCACGGTGGGTGTTAGCATTGCTTTTCCCAACATGTTCGCGTACAGCCGTGGGTAAACCCACTCCGTGCCCATCTGCGTGGTGGGGATAAGCCACCTCTGCTTCCATGGGTCTGGATGTGGCAGCATGGCTGGGTGCCCCTCTGTGGTATGCGTGTGTCTGAGAGAGGAGAGTGTTGGGTATGTGTCAGGAAAAGGACAGGAGAATCCAGACAGGGTCAGGGGGGAAGGTGCACACAGAGGCCATGGTGCAGCTCCACAGCAAAGCAGATCAGGTTTCAGGAGAGCCTGGAGCTTGGGCTGGAGGGGGGCAGGAGGTGGGCTCTGCTGCCTGCATTCCCTGGCAGGCAGCACAAGGCAGGTTTAAAGAATATCCTTCCATTTAGGAGTTTGTTTATTATTCTTAACTAAGCAGCTCAGACAGGCAAGACGGCAACACCATATCCACACTAACTTCCCAGGAAGGCAGGGAAGGGAGGGACAGGAAGGCAGATTTCCAGACTAGGGGACAAAGGGATTTATGTACCGCTGGGCTAGGGAAGGGGGCAAAACTGCTTTGCCAACTGTTTAGAAAGAGAGTGGAAGAGACTTGGCTTTGGGATGTTGGAGTGGAGTCTGGGTGGGGTGCAGCTGGAGTATGGCAAACAGGATAGCTGACTTGCTCTTCCAAAATCCAGCAGCACCTTTGGGTTGGCTGCTCCTCTTATGCTTAAGAACTTCAGATTTTTGTCTGAAATTCCTCAGAACCAGGAGCAGAGCCTTGGCTATGTCTTTTCTAGGGAGGAGGGAGGAGTGATCTCTCCTCTCTCCTGCTAAAATCCACTCATCCCATCAAGAATCAGAGGGCGTAGGACATTTGTCATAATATAAATTCCCTCACCTTGCAGGTATGTCCATACGGGGGAGTAAACACACATCACCCAGCACTGATTTGGCTTGTCTGGCCCATCTAAAATGTTTTCAGCTACAGTGGTGATGACCAAGAGCACAGCAACCTAGACAGAAAGGAGAGAATGTATTGGTGTGAGTTTCTCGTGGGGACAGACCATATAGAATCATAGAACAGTTAGGGTTGGAAGGGACCTTAAAGATCATCTGGTTCCAACCCCCATAATCATCTGGGGGCTCCCTGGAAGCATAGGTGATGGAGAAAGGAAGAATTCTGCATGACTACCCACAGACTTGTCCTGCACACCGCTTGTGCACACATGCCAGCTCAGCCAAACACTATCCAGATGTGCAGAGCTCCATGGATCAGCATTTTCCAGCCTGCACCTTCCACATTTTTGGACTCTGGGCACCCCAATCCTACCCCAGGTGTAAACAGGAGAGTTGGCATCCTTGCAGCATAGAGGGCAGGGCTGCAAAGCAGAGACTCTTTTTGCTGTTTGCCAAGTGCTGCTGTGTGCGCTCACACTGTCATGAAAATGAGGTCAGGGAAGGGTATCCAGTTCAACAGCATAAATCAAGGACGAAAGTCGAGTGGAAGCCTGTGAATACTCAGGAGATCAGGGGGTGGCCGGGGGGAAACAGAGGAAGGGCTAATGAGACCGGGAATGCCACACGCGGGTGAAGCGGGAAGTAACAGTGAATGAAAGCAGCCAAACGGTGGCAGCCAAAACAGAAGGCAGGAAAGCCCAGCCTCAGGTCCTTTATCCTGTGCTATAACCAATGCCTCGTGTTAACTCACAGGATTATTCTACCAGAGTAGGCAGAAAGGCTCCCCAGCCTCCAGGCCCAACCCGCTGACAGAAAACCTTTCACTGGAAATCTTGCTTGCGTTCTGTGCAAAACGCCTCGCTTCTGTTAGCAATTTGTTCCCCATCACAAGCATTCCTGGGAAAAGCGTGGCGGGGTAGGGAACGGGCCAGGAGGGTTGCGTACAGGGTGCTTCCACCTGGCAACCTGGTTAATACCACAACGGAGCAGCCAGCCAGCCTTTCACCACCTCTCGCTCTCCTCCTTGTCCCTCATCCTGCCTTTCACCACCTCCTTCTCCATTTCTCTCCTTTCTCCTCCTTGTTTCCAGCCTCCTCTTCTCTTTTCTCTGCTTCCTCTCTTCTTTCATCCCTTTATTTTTTGGCTGCTGCGTGCTCTTAGCACTCTCGGACCTCACGTTCTCCTCCCTGTCTGCAGGCCTCCCAAACTCATCACACCTGTGTCCCACCACACTCTCTGCCGTGGCAAAGCTCAGCACTTTCTCCCTGGGTTTGGTCCGAGCCTCAAAAATGCTTTTTGTGATCCATCTTTCCTCAGTGCTCTCTGGACAAAAGTCTCCCTTTCTCCCTCTTCCCTTCCCCCTTCTTTTTCTCTCCCTCACATAATATTTTCCATATGAAGAAGCCTTCCTGAAGCCGCACACTGCCCTCTCGGCGAGTCTTAGGCGGGTTAGAGGAGACCCTGGGAGCCTTTAATCCTCTCTCTCTCTCGCTTGCTTTCATCCTCAGCCACAGCTGGACGCCCCATTGATGTGGAACAGACCAAACACCAGGCCTCTCGCTAAGCTGCTGCTGTGGGGCCTCTTCTCCTTTAGAGCCAAGCCGAGCCATGGGCCATGTCCTGCTTACAGAGTGCCTGTGCTCTGTGCCCCGCAGCCCCCGCCTGCACATACAGTCATAGAATAGTTTGGGTTGGAAGGGACCTTAAAGATCATCCATTTCCACCCCCTGCCATGGGCAGGGACACCTCCCGCTGGATCAGGGGCTCCAAGCACCATCCAACCTGGCCTTGAACACCACCAGGGATGGGGCAGCCACAGCTTCCCTGGGCAACCTGGGCCAGGGCCTCCCCACTCTCATGGTGGAGAAATTCCTCCTTATGTCCAGTCTAAATCTGCCCCTCTCCAGTTTATACCCATTCCCCCTCGTCCCATCCCCACAAGCCTTTGTGAACAGCCCCTCTCCAGCTTTGCTGTAGCCCCTTCAGGTACTGGAAGGTCACTATAAGATCTCCTCAGAGCCTTTCCTTCTCCAGGCTGAACAACCCCAACTCTCTCAGCCTGTCCTCGTACAGGAGGTGCTCCAGCCCTTGGATCATCTTTGTAGCCTCCTCTGGACCCGCTCCAACAGCTCCATCCCCTTCTTATGTTGAGGATTCCAGAACTGGACACAATATGCCAGATGAGGTCCCACAAGAGAGGAATAGAGGAGTAATGGCCAGCAACACGGCCAGCAACTCTGGCCCCAGCTCTGGCTCCCCCAGCCACGCTTCTGCTCTCACTGCTCACTAAAGCTACCATTTCGCTGAGCCATTTCTACCACCTTCTCCCTTATCCCAGCACCCCCCCTTTCTCACCATTATCAATCCTTAACATAAGAAGATCAGAGAACCTCCCATCTGAGGACAGGCTGAGAGAGTTGGAGTTGTTCAGCCTGGAGAGGAGAAGGCTCCGAGGAGACCTTATAGCGACATTCCAGTACCTGAAGGGGCTCCAAGAAAGCTGGGGAGGGGCTGTTCACAAAGGCTTGTGAGGATAGGACGAGGGACACTGTGGATAAACTGGAGAGGGGCAGAGTTAGACTGGACATAAGGAGGTATTTCTCCACCATGAGGGTGGTGAGGCCCTGGAACAGGTTGCCCAGGGAAGCTGTGGCTGCCCCATCCTGGAGGTGTTCAAGGCCAGGTTGGATGGGCCTTGGGCAGCCTGAGCCAGTGGGAGGTGTCCCTGCCCATGGCAGGGGTGGGGGGAACTGGATGATCTTTAAGGTCCTTTCCAACCCAAACTATTCTATGATTCCAGGACTATTTAGCACCAATTCCCTACTGTCTCGCGTCCCCGTGGAGCAGCAGGTCAGGATGAGGGTGAAGAACTTGCTTGTGCTGCTCTGCTGAAGAAGCAACTGGAGGTGATGCTGCCAGGAAGAGCCTGGCAGTCTCCACCATCTGAAAGAGAAGGTCTTAGGACTGCAGCCTCCTTACAGTTTTGAGAAGGAAGGTCTAGGGGAGTTCAAGATCTCTCTTAAGGAACACTGCATGATGAGCAGCGACCTACAGCTGCTCTGAGAACTGTACAGCGCACACAAGAGGGGCTTTTGTGGGCACCTGCATCCCAGAGCCAGGGGACACAGAGGCAGCTCCAGGCAGCTGGCAAGCAGGGATGGGGCTGCTTTGCTGAAGCCCCTTCCTGCAGTCCCCCTTCTCCTTCTCTACACCGTATTCCTGATCTTCCTGTGCCCTCTAGTGTCCCCACATGGTAAAACCAGCCCTGCCCACAGGAGGGGCTCTGGATCAGGGAGGGCAGGGACAGGATGAGGGGGAATGGTTTTCAGCTGAAAGAGGGGAGATTGAGATGAGATCTTAGGGAGAAATGTTTTGCTGTGAGGATGGGGAGGCCCTGGCCCAGGTTGCCCAGAGCAGTGGTGGCTGCCCCATCCCTGGAGGTGTTCAAGGCCAGGTTGGATGGGGCTTGGAGCCCCGTGATGTAGCAGGAGATGTTCCCCATGACAAGGGGTGGAACTGGATGGACTTTGAGGACCCTTCTAACCCAACCCAAACCATTCCATGATTCTATGATTCACAGCAATGAGAATAAACCAACACGAAGCAAGAAATTCTATAGGAGGTGACAGAGAAGCGCATGGTTTCATCCTCAATTGGATGACGAGCTCAGAAGAAACTTCAGAGGTGCTGAGGACTCCAAGTAAACAGGCAGAAAATGGATTGATGAGAGGGTTCAGAGAAGGGGAAAAAACTACGCAAGACATCAAAAACACAGTCCAGGAGGAAAAATTCAAAGACTTGGGGTTGATTAGTTTGGAATGGAAAGAGCGAAGGTAGGTACAGCACACTTCAATGCATGCAAAGCAAGAGAAAGGGACTAATCTGTTCCCAGCTGATACAAAAGGGAGTGAGGCTTTTAAATAGCAGAGAGAGATAGATGTTAGGGAAAGCTTTGAAAGAAGGATGATGCAGCACTGGAATAGGTCACTGGGCAACCTAAACTCATCAGAGATATTTAGAAACTACATCCGAAGAGCTGATCCTACTGTGTGTCACTAGGCTAGATTCAGTGACCTCCTGAGATAACATTCATCTTGTTTTCTGTGATACTATAACCAAAAGCCACATTGGTTCTCTGCCAGGGAATCATAGAACAGTTTGGGCTGGAAGAGATCTTAAAGATCATCTAGTTCCTCACTCACAGAGTGAAGAAATTCTTCCTTATGTCCAGTCTAAACCTGCCCCTCTCCAGTTTATACCCATTGCCCCTCGTCCTATCACTACTAGCCTTTGTGAACAGCCCCTCTCCAGCTTTCCTGTAGCCCTTTCAGGTACTGGAAGGTCACTATAAGTTCTCCTCAGAGCCTTCTCTTCTCCAGACTGAACAGGAAGCAACAAAAGGACCAACTCCTTTACTTCCTGCAGCTCCTTAGTGAACAACACACCGGGTCTTGGACAGACATCTCTCCATTACCTGTCCTGCCCCAAGGAGTTTCTCTCCTCAAAGACAGGACCTCCACTGGACATGGTAAACACAGATGTGATGAGAAAGGATGAAGCATTGTGATGCAGCACAGTTCTAGGCTCAGTTTGTAGGCAACCAGTTGCAGAAACTCAACTAATCACAGACTCTTGGGACTTGTTCGTGAGAGAAGTGGTGCATTCCCCCTTCTTGTTATTGAGCATCAAGTGCCTGATGAGAGAGGGATTTGGGGACAAGACAATGCAAAGATATCTAGCACAAAATGATTAGCCAGAATGTATCGTTAATAAGCTGCTTATTCATATAATTGGAAATTATTTGCAGCCAGGGTGTCAGCACAATCTTTCTGCACTGCTCTGATGGAGCGAGACAGGTAGGTACCAGCCCAGGGGACACAACGGTGAGCACATCTGCTGGCAGAGGGGAGGCAGAATTTACTGCACTGCACTTCTTTACTGTCACTGCCTTGAAGGGCAGAAAGGGCAGGAAAAGGCACAGGGATAGGAGGGTACAGAGAAAAGACCCCTACTAATCTGCTGATCTGCCTTCAGTGTTGCTCCTTCTCTTGCATGGAGATGAAATTCCTCCTGCTCTTCTGTTTTTTGGGTTAGATAAGGGGTAAGGTGGTACAAGAGCAAAGGGGAGCTTCAGTAAAGTGTTCATCTTCCATTTGTCTAAGACCGTAGAACATACATTGGGAGAGGAACCCTTCTGAAAGTTTTGCCCCCAAAGCAAATTTCTTTTCAGATGGAAAAATTCTCTGCACTGCTACAAAAGGAAATGGGCCAGCTTTGGTTGCTGTTACCTGGAGATTCTGGCTTCTCCAGGACCGTAAGCCAAGTCACTCTGGGCAAACTCGCCTCTTCAAAAACAGGTATAAGTGTCAAGCAGACAACACATCCCATGGCACCACCGAGCCCAGCTCCAGCACTCCCTGAAAGGACCACATTGTCATTCTGGCAGCAATTCCTTATTTGCACGTGCAACATGTTAGAGAAATCACAGCTCCTTAAGGACAGGCTAAATCTGTGTGAATCAAGATAGGAAGGTCTTAAAGCATTTGTTTCCTAGCTGTTAAATGCCTCTTAGGAGTGGATTTTTAGGCTGCAGAATCCCGGGTCCTAAGGCACACCAGATTAAGTGCTCAGAGCACACTAACTTTGCTCTAGCACAAAAAGCAACTCTGAGGGGAACGATCTCTCTCAAATCCTCTGTCAAGGAAAAGGACAGTCTTCGGGAGGCAGCAAGGAAGCAGATATACATAAGAGTTGATAATACTTTTGAACGTGGGAATAACCAGATGACAGCAGTGTGATACTATTTCACAGTCCCCAGGAATGAGTAGCACAAATTGCTATCGTAGAATCATAGAATCACCAGGTTGGAAAGGACCCATGGGATCATCCAGTCCAACCATGACTACCACATATGACTGACAGAGTCTTCTGGTTCCTTACCTAACCCTTTATATACTCAGTCTCTTGAGGCCTCAGCAGAGCCAGCTCGGGCCTATTCCGTAGAGGGACTAGAATTCCATAAATAGTTGTGCTTACTATCTCTAGACACAAAGCTTGAAGAGGTATGAAACAATCTGTCCCCGAGCCCAGTGCTAAGCTGTAAGCAAAGCTGGAGATTCTCCTCGTCTTTTGGTGACCACAGAGCCCAATCCCTCCCTTTCTCTTGGATACACATCCTGAACCCACCAGCCAGCCCTTGTCCCAAAATGCCACAGCTGCACATTTTTTCATCACTTCCAGGGATGGAGACTCCCCCACTGCCCTGGGCAGCCTCTGCCAGGGCTTCACCGCTCTATCAGTAAAGAAATTGTTCCTAATAGCCAATCTAAACCTCCTCTCATGAAACCCAAGGCCACTTGGTTTTGGCCTATCACTTGTTACTTGGGAGAAGAGACCAGCGCTCACCTCACCACAACCTCCTTTCCGGGAGCTGTAGAGAGTGATGAGGTCTCCCCTCAGTCTCTTCTTCTCCAGACTATGCAGCTCAAGGTCTCTCAGCTGCTCCTCATAAAACTTGTGCTCCAGTTCCTTTCCAGCTCTGTTCGCTCCTCTGGACACGCTCCAGCCCCTCAATGCCTTTCCTGTAGTGAGGAGCCCAAAACCGAACCCAGGATTCGAGGCGCGGCCTCAGCAGCACCGAGTCCAGGGTGAACAATCCCTTCCCTTCTCCTGCTGGCCACCCCATGGCTGATCCAAGCCAGGATCAGCAAGGAAGATGCACCATCAATGATGACACGCAGAGGTGAATTCTCAGCATCACCAAGGAAAAGCTCACTGCACAAGTCATTGGGCAGTAATGATGTTCTCTTACAGATGATTCTCAGATCTTCCAAATTAAGGAAATTAAGCCAGCTGGTTTCATAGGCGAGTGTCTCTTTTTTTTTTCTTAAATGTAGAAACTCCATTCTCCTCACATTCCTTGGAGAAGAAGTCACTTTCCAGGATGGTTGCCCACACACTACACCTCTTATCGGCTCTCTGCACTCCACAGTTCATTTTACCCACCGGGCTGCTCCCAACTCCCAGTTGCCTCCCCGCATCATCTTCAGATCACGAATCACACTGAGGAAACAGAAGGACAAGCAAAGCAAGGAAGTTGCATTTAGCTGTCCACTTTCACAATGAGCTGAAAGTCAGCTCTGTCAGGAGAGGCTCTGAATGGATTATTTCAATATTTGCGTTGTTTCCTCTGTGCTTAAAATCACTTTGGTCGTGCCTGTGGAGGCATTACTGAGTAATGTGTGAAATCCATTCTGGTCTGGTTCTGCTCTGGAGGGCAGAGCGTGACACTGGCCAGGCGAGAGCAGCAAAGGGCCTTTGCCATCAGGATGGGGCAAGCTCTGCTCCCAGCCACTTCCCCAAATGCGCTCTGAAATTATCTTAATATCTGTTGCAAAGCACGGTGAAGGATTTCCGTAGAGTGACAAGACCTCAGCACTTCCGCAGGCAGCGCCTGTTGGAGGTGGGAGCGCTCACAAGGCAGACGCCTTTGGCCGGGGCGGGTTGGGCAGCCCCCAGCAATGCCCCTTCCCTCGGCTTGAGGACCAACATGGGGCTGAGAGCCCTCCTGCTGCTGCCGCTCTGCTTCCCAGGTAAGAGAAGGGCTGCGCACCCCTCGGGCTTCCTGCGCCCCCAGGGGCAGGGGGACACCCACCCCACACTGGTAGGACTCCGAACTGGGCAACTCGCGGCACGGATGGGGAGGGAAGGGGCAGTCCTGGTTGCCCACCACCACACATCTGGCTCCTCCAGGCTCCCGGGACACAGCACCCTGGCAGCACAGAGCTGTGGCCTCCAAAGCAGACCCGGGTGGCGACCTTGCAAGGGTTGGTCTCCACTTCTCCTGCAGCAAAGGGCAGGAGCAACGGGGTGAGCTGCTGGGGCAGCTCCAGACACTGCACCACAACCGGCTCCATCCGGGCTTGAAGCGACACCTCCTCTAGCACGTGTGTGTCTGTGGGTTTTTGATCACAGATAGTGGGGAACAAATCACAGCTGTGGTCCCAGATCAAATCTCAACAATGCCCACTGGAAACCAACCTTCCCCTTTCCAAGCAGGTGCTTTGAGCAGGGAAATGAATCTCCGTTTTCAGAGCAGCTCCAGACACAAGTGCCCATGCGCTGGTGGAACCCCACCTGAGGTAGAGTTTGCCTGTGCCCGTTGAGAGCCTCTGGGCAGCCCTGCATCCTCTCCCTCACCACGTCTGTTGTTTACAGCTCTCCAAGCCCGAGCACCTGATGCTGAAGAGACACTGTTGGAAGGAAGCACTTTGCAAATCCAGTGTCCTTACACGGCAGTGGTTGCTGAGAGGAGGAAAGCCTGGTGCCGCGTGTGGGATGATGAATGTAAAGTCTTAGTGGAGACACAACCGCCGTACAGATACCGTGTCACAAAGCGGAAAGTTACCATACAGGACATCCTCTGGAATACAAGCGTGTCCATCACCATGAGCAACCTGCAGGTAGAGGACTCGGGCACATACTCCTGTGCTTACCGTTTCGACTATTCCAGGTACATTCCACTAAAGACGATCTCGCTGCTAGTTTGGAAAGGTGAGGACCTGACTGGCTACACCGTTTTGCTTTGTCTCCTGTCACTGCATGGGTCAGTCCTTTCTCTCAATGTATTTTACTTGCAGGGGGAATACCAAACAGCTTTCCTAGTGCTTCTGCAATGAATCCCTCTGACTCCACCGAAACAACTGTTAATAGTGAGGAAGAAATGAAGGAAAATAGGTGAGTTGTCCCTTGCTGCCAAGTGCAAGTGGCAGCACAGGCTCCTCCGAACACTGGAGGGGACAAAAGGACAGGATCTATCCCTCTTTTCCCAGGAGACAAAAGAACCCCCTTTGTTTATCAGCAAACAGTCAGACGGAATTTGGTAATCTTATTTAACTCACATCCGTGAAAGAACTTGACAAAGTCCTTCAAAAACAGGGACCAAGAAGTTGTGACATCTTGGAGTAAAGAGAAAACGTTTCTCACCTAGAAAGTGGCAAGCAGAAAAGAATAGGGAAAAAAAAAAAGAGTAGGTGACATTGCAATCCACACGGCAAAAGAAACAGCTGCAAAGGTCCCATCCTAGACACATCACCAGAAGGAGCGGTTGGCTGGATTTCTCTGTGCCTCCCCCTCAGATGAAAACAGAGGAGAAACCACAGAAACAAATATCAGAAATGGAATTGACTCAAAATCCAAAAAGTTCTTGATCCTTATGGGGAACCTGGGCCTCTGAAGCAGGAGGATCTGGAGCTCTTTACCTTTACTTATAGCATAGCTATCATCATCTTCCATCCTTCTTGCATCATTGAGTCTTCACACATCTTACATTCCGAGTAAAACAACCCACATGCTTTCCAGTTCTCCGTCTCCGTCACTGACATGAGCTGTTAACGAGCTCCTTACAGCAGTTTGCTGTGTTGGGAAGGTACCTCAACAATGATCAATCTGCCCAATCCCAACTGCCCATGCTCAGGAGGAGAGCTTAGACTTTCATGATGCCAAACAAACACCAGTAGAATGGTGCTTGGAACAGATTTGACTTTCTCTGTAAACTCATTTGAGTTTCACTGAAACATGATCCCTGCTGGATTCCGTCTGGATGAAGAAAGCGCTCCTGTTCTATGAAATCCTTTCCCTTCTTGGGGAACCCCTCCATTTCTCTGAATCAAGTCTACTGCTCTGAGCGGGGGTTAATCTCTATCAGTTTAGAGGTGGTTTTACATAACTTTTGTTTGTTTTTCCTAGGTTGCAGACGTTCGTTTGGCCTTACATTGGTCTCATGAGCAGCAAGATCCTGGCAGCAGTCATCCTAGCGATCCTCACCAGAATGAGGATGAGGAACTCCACACTGGAGGCATCCAGAGGACAGTAAGCAGCAAAATCACAGTGCAAAAGAACAAGTCACCTCCAGGAGGGGAACCACCCTCCTGGTGGGATGCAAGCTGTGTGGGTGCTTAGCCCAAAACAAGGCAAGTCCTTGCTCACCAAAGCATTTCCACGCGGGCAAGCGCACGTCATTGAATCCCGTTCAGAGAAGCAATGAAATTGGGTACGGCAGGAGACAGACACCGACAGACCCACTGAAATGCTGCCCTTGAGCACACCGATAAGAGAAGGAAAAGGAAGAAAGTGGTGAAGAGGCTGGGGAGAAAATACCTTGTGCTGTTCAGGGGGAGGTTTTCCCCTCTTTTTCCCTGATGTCCACTGCGTTCCTCAAACTCCTCCCACTGCACCGCTCTTGGCTGCTAGGGCTGATGCTCCACACCGGTTTAGACCCCAGTGTGGTTTAAATCTCACTGGGTCTGGAAGCAGGCAGGAAATTGTTTCTCCCTCTGCTGCTCAGCACCAAGCACCCTGGTGTCAAACTCTCCCACAGCCTAAATACTTCCAAACACATAAAGCCTCCCTTCCACAAGGCTCAGGGTTGGTCTCTACAGGCAGTCCATGTGTCCCTGGTTCCTGGATGTTCCAATGATTCTGCAAAGCACAGGAATTGTTTTCCCCCACCAAGAAACATCAGCCACCTTCTCCCCTTGTGGGACTGAAGTTTTAGCATTTCCTGGCTAATGGATGTTTCATGAAAGGCTTTTCCCTCTTTCTGTCCAGGGCAGGAGATAACAGGAGAGGAGGCAGTTATGAGAGGAGATGAGGGGACACCGTGTGCCAAAAGCAGCTCTGTGCCCTTTGTCGAAGAAGTCTCTTCCAGCAAGCCAGAGCCCAAGCTATACCCGCTGCCAGCCTGCCAGCCTCTCCTCAGGCCAGGCCTTAAACATCTTCCCACACGGAACACCACAAAGTCAAAAGAGACTTTGAGAGAGGGAAAAAAACAGTTTCCTACTGCCTCAATTAACGCTCCCTTTCCTCCTCCTCTTTCTACCCCTCCATCCCCAGCCCAGCCTGCAGCCTCCCCTCCTCATCTCCTCTTGACCAGCACAGGAGGGATGAGGGCTGCAGGGATGCCGTGGGCAGCATCAGCTGCTGGGAGCTGCCCTGGCAGCCTGCCCGCGCTCACCCACCAGCGCTCCCGTAGCGCCACATCCAGTTTGGACCAGCCTCGCTGGTGCCACAGAGCAAGGTCTCAGCCCGGAGCAACCACACTTCCCACAGAGCTCTAGCAACACTCTCAGCTTCCCCACGACCGCCCGCCAGGGCTCTATGAGCTTGCCCCCACCAAATAAAATGTGCAAAAGCCAAACGGTTCTAGTCTGGTCTCTCCCGCTGGGCGCTCTGGGGGTGGCACCCAAAGGGCTCCGTGCATGGCACAGCCCAGAGCACGAGGGCACTGGCCAGAGTCGGGGAGATGGGGATCCCAAATGGCCTGGACTCCCTGCCACCCTGGCTTTGAGGAGACCTTCGAGCAAGAGCCTGGGCAGAGGCGGCCTTGGGAGCCCAAAGGAAAGGGCCAGGCCAGGGCAAAGGATCTGCCCCATTTTTCATGGCTCAGAACATCCAAGGGAGTGTCACACTGCCACTGGTATGAGGGCAGAGCGTGACACTGGCCAGGCGAGAGCAGCAAAGGGCCTTTGCCATCAGGATGGGGCAAGCTCTGCTCCCAGCCACTTCCCCAAAAGCGCCTTGAAATTATCTTAATATCTGTTGCAAAGCACGGTGGAGGATTTCCGTAGAGTGACAGGACCTCAGCACTTCCGCAGGCAGTGCCTGTTGGAGGTGGGAGCGCTCACAAGGCAGATGCCTTCGGCCGGGGCGGGTTGGGCAGCCCCCAGCAATGCCCCTTCCCTCGGCTTGAGGACCAACATGGGGCTGAGAGCCCTTCTGCTGCTGCCGCTCTGCTTCCCAGGTAAGAGAAGGGCTGCGCACCCCTCGGGCTTTCTGCGCCCCCAGGGGCAGGGGGACACCCACCCCACACTGGTAGGACTCCGAACTGGGCAACTCGCGGCACAGATGGGGAGGGAAGGGGCAGTCCTGGTTGCCCATCACCACCACACATCTGGCTCCTCCAGGCTCCCGGGACACAGCACCCTGGCAGCACGGAGCTGTGGCCTCCAAAGCAGCCCCGGGTGGCGACCTTGCAAGGGTTGGTCTCCACTTCTCCTGCAGCAAAGGGCAGGAGCAACGGGGTGAGCTGCTGGGGCAGCTCCAGACACTGCACCACAACCGGCTCCATCCGGGCTTGAAGCGACACCACCTCTAGCACGTGTGTGTCTGTGGGGTTTTGATCACAGATAGTGGGGATCAAATCACAGCTGTGGTCCCAGATCAAATCTCAACAATGCCAATGGGAAACCAACCTTCCCCTTTCCAAGCAGGTGCTTTGAGCAGCAGGAATAGATCTCTAGTTTTCAGAGCACCTCCAGACACAAGTGCCTGTGGAGGAAGGTTGAAGGCAGAGCTGCCCATGTCATTCAGGAGCCTACGGGCAGCCCTGCACCCGCTCCCCTCTCCCTCACCACATCTATTATTTATAGCTCTCCAAGCCCAAGCTCCTGATGTTGAAGAGAGACGGCCAGAAGGAAGCACTCTGTATATCCAGTGTCCTTACACAGAACAGGTTGACCAGTGGAGAAAAGCCTGGTGCCGCATGACAAAAGGACAATGTGAGATCTTAGTGCAGCTGAAGATCCCAAATTATTACCCATACGTAACAGAGGACACAAAGGGGAAAGTAACCGTAAAGGACAGCAGGACATATAGGACACTGTATGTCACCTTGACCAACCTGCAGGCAGAGGACTCGGGCACATATGCCTGTGTTCACCTCATTAACAGCTCCACTTACACTCCACTAAAGACGATCTCACTGAAGGTTTTCAGGGGTGAGTACCTATTGCCCTACACAAACTCAAGTCTTGTCAGAAAGCAACATCATCCCTTCCCTGCTCTGTCCCTCCTCTCCCACACAGCTGAGAGCTTTCGTGACCCCCATAGCTGCCAGAAGAAGAGAAGCTCAGCTCCAGACACTATGCCATGCATGGCTCCTCGTAGGTTTGAAGCTCCAACACCTCTAGCACACGTGTCTGTTGGTTTTCAATCAAAGTTAGTGGGGATTAAACCATAATTGTGGTCCCAGCTCAAAACTCAACAATGCCCACCAGAAACCAACCTTCCCCTTTCCAAGCAGGTGTGTTGAGCAGGGAAACGCATCTCCGTTTTCAGAGTAACTCCAGACACAAGCGCCCATGCGCTGGTGGAACCCCACCTGAGGTAGAGTTTGCCTGTGCCCGTTGAGAGCCTCTGGGCAGCCCTGCATCCTCTCCCTCATCACGTCTGTTATTTACAGCTCTCCAAGCCCGAGCACCTGATGCTGAAGAGACACTGTTGGAAGGAAGCACTTTGCAAATCCAGTGTCCTTACACGGCAGTGGCTGCCGAGAAGAAGAAAGCCTGGTGCCGCGTGAGGAATGATGAATGTGAGCTCTTAAGAGAGACGCAAACTCTGTACAGAAACCGTTCCACAAAGCAGAAAGTTACCATACAGGACTTCCGCCGGAATACAAGCGTGTCCATCACCATGAGCAACCTGCAGGTAGAGGACTCGGGCACATACTCCTGTGCTTACCGTTCCGACTATTCCAGGTACATTCCACTAAAGACGATCACACTGAGAGTTTTCAAAGGTGAGTACCTTTTCCCCCTTACAAACTCAAGTCTTGTCAGAAAGCAATGTCATTCCTTTCCTGCTCCAACCCCCTCTCCCACACAGCTGAGCAGCTTCCCCGATCCTCACAGCCTCTACTCTCCCCAGCCTTGCTCATGCAGGTGTGGTGGGAAGGAGCCCCACTAATACATCTGTCCCTGTGGTGTCTCAGCTCCCTCTTCTCCTGCCTTGCCTCAGCCCTGCCCTGGCTGACCACCAGCCCCGACGCAGCTGCCCAGGGCACAGTTTGGCCCAGGTGCCCAGCTCAGGGCAGGGGTTGTTGCCCGTGTGCCCACCGCTCGCGAGGCAGAGACCACACATACTACTTTACAGAGCTGAACAAGTCAGAGCTGGACAGGCTCTCGGTGCAGTGCCCGTACAGCGAGATGGAGCGTGGCCGGGTGGTAAAAGCATGGTGCCGGAGAGAAGATCGGAATGAGTGTAAACCCGTGGTGAGGACAGATTTCCTTTCATCATGGCGCAACATCAAAGATCTGGAAGCTAGATCGACAATCCAGGATGATACCCAGAACAAGACCATCATCATCACCGTGGAGAAGCTGCAGGCCCAGGATACCGGCATGTACTGGTGTGCAATCTACAGATACCCTGCTCCCACCTGGATAATGGAGATCAGCCTCTCTGTGTCCAAGAGTGAGTACCGACTGGCACCAACTGTGGGTGATGTCACACGTGAGCCTGTGGTCCTGTGGGAACCAGAGCAAGAGGACAGGAGCCCACCCAGTCTAGGACTCACCCCCGCAGGAGTTTCCTGGGTCCAGTCCCCTTGTGTTCCTCATGTCTGGAGGGAGAAAGAGATCCTGGGAGCATTCAGCCCACAGCCCGTATTCCAGTGATGGGGAAGGGGTGCCAATGTGCCTGCTTTGGGATCTCCCCAAGCATGCCTGGTCTTTTCCAGGGACCCAGCAACACACAGCCAAGGAGATGGACGATGTCTCTGTCCAGTGTCGGTACAGCACCACAGACTATGGGGCTGTCAGTAAAGCCTGGTGCAAAGAGGGAGAGAGGGAAGCATGCACCTTACTGGTTACCACGAATCTGGAGCGCTCTGGGAACCCTCAGGCACTTCAGCAAGACAGAGTCAGGATCCAGGATGATACCCAGCAGGGGATTGTCACCATCACCATGGAGAAGCTGAAGGCACAGGACTCTGGCATCTACTGGTGCGCGCTTGATGAAAAGGGTCAGCTTTTCCGGATGGAGGAGGTTTCACTCAATATTTCTGAGGGTGAGCACTGACTTGTAGGGAAATGGGGTTGGTTGTGGGCTTTAGACTCACTTTCCTGCTCTCCCCTGCTAGTCTGTGCACTGCTCAGCTGACACCACCTCGCACCTTCCATCTGGATGCACCTCCCTGCCCAAAACCACCTCCTTGTACCTTCTCACACCGCCCATACTATGGATTTGCAGCAGGGTCCAGGGCTGAACCACAGGCGTGGGCTTTGCTGCATCTTTTATCTGTGAGCAGCTTCATAGAATCATTGAAGGTCCTGATTTGGAAGGGACCCACAAGCATCATCGAGTCCTACTCCTGCCCTTGCAACATCTTGTATTGTTTCATCAGTGGTAGCAATGGTAGCGGAGTTTACCGGTAAATGCAAAGCAGCCCAGTAGTGATTGTTCTCCTCTTCATGTTTGTGATTGCAGCATTGCCTGAAACCACTCTGTCGAACAGCAGTCAATCAGTGCCTCCTGGCAGCACCCCAGCACCAAGGTAAGGCCTAGAGAAAGGCTCTGAGCTTGATCACAGACAAGAGTTATTAATGCCCTGCCCACAGCATGCCTGTCTCCCCGGGATAGGCAGGCTCTGGCCATCCTGAAGGCTCCTGCTTACAGGGGAATTAGCTATGATAGGCAACCTTTCCAACGATAGCCTCTCCTCTTCCAGCTTCTGCCCAGAGTGCGGTGACAAAGGGAGAAGCAGACTGATGAAATCCAGTCACAGGATGTAGATGCCTACCCACTTTTTCTTTTTTATCTCTTTGCAGCAAGAAAAAACCCGTATTCTGCCCCTCTGTGTTTCTGTCTCAACTTTGCTCCCTCCTGGCCAGGAATAGTTAAGAGTGAGATAGTCCTCAGCTGCTATTTTATCCTTCTATTTATTAGGCTGTTAAATGTAAAGGATTTCCTTCCCCTTTGGACATTTGCTGTCACGAGCACCACAGCAGCTCCCCGTGCACCAGGTGAACAAAAACACAGGAGGAAAAAGCAGCACGTTCTCCAGAGAGCCCGGAATCGTGCTCTGAACTTTGAACGGTGCCTTGTTTTTAAAGCCTGGAAAGTAGAACCATAGAATCACAGTAGTTTACGAATAGCTCAAAAGGCACATACAGGTAGAAAAAGCAAGATAGCATTGCTGCAGGAGAACCAGACCATCCTTTCCATGTGCATAAAAGCTACTCCTGTCCCTTTTATTCGTTGCTGTTTGGTAATGAGCTGTGCCAGCGCTATGCTGTGCTACCATTTAACACCAGTATCTCCTTTGCTCTCTTGGTTTCAGCTCAAACGTAAACACCTTCATCCTGCTCTCTGTGGTCCTGAGCATCCTGTTCATCCTGGCACTCATCAGCTTGATCACACTGTGCATCAGGTGGCGCAAGCAGCTGAAGAGAAGAGGTACGTGGAGAATGGTGATGCCTTGTGTTCTAGTCCGTACTAAACAGGGTCTTCTCTGGCCACCACTTTCCCACTCCAGGTCTTACAGTGCCCTGGAGAACATAAGGTAGGGTGCAGCCTCGGAAGCCTCAAGGTGGGCTCTTTGCTGTGTTCTCCTCTCACAATAAGTCAATCCCATCTTCCTTCAGCGTCTGCCCAGAACATCTCCTAACACGTTAGAGAAGTAAAGTGAGAGCAACATGTTCACCAGCCTCAGGGTGGATGGGTCCCACTGGCACACCCATCGCCTCCCACAGCCTTCTGCACAACTCCTGAAGCACAGGCAGTGCTCAGGCATTTAATGGACTTCCCTACTTCTAAAACCTTTGATTTTGGCTCATTCCAAAGGTAACAGACAAGAAGAGGACACCTATTGCAAGCCACAGGACACAACACAGGTAAGAAAAACGATAGATTTCCTATGTGGTACCCGAATCCCTTACAAAAGTCTGCGAGGAGGTGGCTGACCCACCTGATGAGGACCTTGGTGCTCTTTTTTGCTTGTGAGCAGGAGGGGAGATGGTATTTAATGTCACCAGAGACAAGAAGGTTAATAGCTGGAGGGGGGCGGGTGTTAATTAATGTAAGGAAACTCCAGTACAAAAAAACCACAGTGGGCCAAATTCTAGAAATCCCTGAGAAATTACTCATAAACTAGAATCCCAGGTTACTGAGGTTGTAACCTGTATGAAGGAGAGGTGATGAAGGAAAGAGTTTTCTGTTCTTACCCCTCTGTCATGATCTTATATATTGCTTCTCCTTTTCTATTGCGGAAATCTTGTTCTTTGGATCAAACCTGTGGCCTGGCACTGCATCATACTGACAAGTGTTTTCCTTTTCACAGCTTAATGGCAGCGAAAGAAGGGAAAGTCTTAAGGATGACAGCAAAGACCTAAAATACGCTACCCTGGTCTTTAAACCCCAACCCAGCCCTGAGAATTCTCTCTACTGTAACGTTGAACCCAGTCAGGCTCACAGAAAATCCAGTGATGAATATGTGGAATACGCTGCCATTGCACTCAAGCAGTTACCAACAAATGACAAAGGATGAAGCAAGGAATACTAAACCAGTACAGAAATGGGAAAAAGGAACTGGAATACAAAGTGGGAATGGGGACTAGAAGGTTTGTGGATGGACACTGAGGAAAGACTTCAGTTTTTGCTGCCATGTGAATGTTGCCTATGCATCTTAAGACCTCCCTCCTTTTAGAGGTCAGTAGAGAGTTTTGCTGCAAGTGTGCAGATTCTTTCAGGTCAGACAAAGGTTATTCTCCAGATCTTTTGCATATCTGCTTTCTTCAATCCCATTAAAATACAGACTCTTTTGAAGAGGCAGGTGTGGAGGACTGACCTTAAGAAAAAGAGCAATATGTGTCTGGACGGGTTTGGTATCTCAACTATGTTCATTGGTAGAAACTATCCCACTCCTAAGAGTTCAACTGCTACGGCCAAACAAACTCATTCCAGTGCTGTAGGGATAAAACTCTAACCTTGCTGTGACCGGGTTCATTTGCCATGCAGTGAGTGATATGAGTGCTGGACTAGAGGAATAAGCAGAACCAGCAGCTATCGGCAGGCAAATAGCTTGAGAGCGTGTTGCAACACAATGATTTGAGGTAGGAGGGAACGAAAGTGCTGTCATTTCTGAGTAGATGCACAAAAGTTCCTTTACAGAGTGCAGCTGGTTGTGGGATGGATTCATTGCAGCTATGGGGCTTATCCCAGCAAGAGCCTCCAACACTGCACTCTCCAAACAACTCAATTCCAAGCTGGAGAGCTGAAATTGCTCTCAGGTTCATCTACAGCCACAGGATCCTTATGTAGTCTTTGAGGTCTGTATATTCATATGAGGACAGGCTGAAAGAGTTGGGGTTGTTCAGTCTGGAGAAGAGAAGGCTCCGAGGAGACCTTATAGTGACCTTTTAGTATCTAAAGGTGAGACAAGAAAGCTGGAGGGGGGCTGTTCATAAAGGCTTGTGGGGATAGGACGAGGGGCAAAGGGTATAAACTGGAGAGGGGCAGATTTAGATTGGACATTAGGAAGAATTTCTTCACTCTGAGTTGTGAAACACTGGAACAGGCGGTCCAGAGCAGTGGTGGCTGCCCCATCCCTGGAGGTGTTCAAGGGCAGGTTGGATGGGCTTTGGGCAGCCTGAGCCAGTGGGAGGTGTCCCTGCCCAAGGCAGGGGGGTTGGAACTGGATGATCTTTAAGGTCCCTTCCAACCCAAACTATTCTATGACAGAAAACAGAAGGAAGGAGCTGAAATCCAAAATCACAGGTGTGGCTTCCCCTCGATAGCATGTGCAGACTGATCTTTTCACCACCTGCTAATCAAAGACCCTTAACTTTGTTCCACAACTGCCTGGCCTCTGCCCTCTGCTCCCCACCAACACACAAACTGGCTGTTTAAACTGAGGCAGTGTAGAACCAACATAAGGAGGAGCAACCAAACATGAGTGTTTCTAAAGAAAGGGGAAAAGGGAACACCCTGTGGTATTGCACTAAAGGAGTAGATGGGGTGCTGGGACGTTTTGGGACAGAGTTTGCCTTGCTGTGCTAACTGCGAGGACGAGCCCTGAGACAGCCATGAGGAAGGTCTGTGCGGACAGTGGCACAGAGCAAGAAATGGGAGGCTGTGCAGAGGAGCTGCAGGAAGTATGACACAGAGAGCAGAGGAAGAAGAATGAGACTAAGAGAGCTGGTGTCAACATAAGCTGACAGAACAGAAGGGATATGATAGTAATTAAGAGTGGATTATTTACAGATGCAAATGTCCAACGAAGTCAGGGGTACAATATCTTCACAGTTTTACTTACACCTTAGATCTTAGGAAGAAAAGTATTCCTGTGAGGGTGCGGAGGCCCTGGCCCAGGTTGCCCAGAGCAGTGGTGGCTGCCCCATGCCTGGAGGGGTTCCAGGCCAGGTTGGATGGGGCTTGGAGCCCTTGATCCAGTGGGAGGTGTCCCTGCCCATGGATGGGGTGGGACTGGATGGGCTTTGAGGTCCCCTCCATGATTCCTCCAACCCAACCCATTCCATGATTCTGTGATCTACAGTGCAGCTACGATGCAGGCTGGCAATTTCCAAGAGCTGCCACAGCAACACTAGACTTGCTGGGACCTCATCAGACCCTGCTGTCCTGAATAATTACACCATAAACTATCAATCATCTTTATGCAGTGCCCTTGGTCTCTTGCCTTCATTATTATGAGGCACCTGTGCATCTCTTCAGCAATTACTATCCAGCCAGTCTCAGGTATAGCTCTGTTCTTTTGCAGCATTGTGCTGTATTTAAACAGCCCTTCCCAGGCTGTTCACCAGTGAAGCTTGTTCTTCATAAGTTCTTTGGAAGACACTAAGAACCAGCGTGCCTCTTTACAGAATCACAGAATCATTGAGGTTGGACAAAAACTCGGAGATCATCAAGTCCAACCACCACCTCAACCTCACCGTGCCTGCTAAATCATGCCCTGAAGTGCCACGACCGCACACTCTGTGAACCTCTCCAGCAACAGGGACTCCACCATTGCCCTGGGCAGCCTTTGACAGTGCTTCGTCACTCTTTCAGTAAAGAAATTGTTCCTCTTATCTAACCTAAACCTCTTCTGGTGCAACTTAAGGCCATTTCCTCTCCTCCTATCGCTTGTTACTTGGGAGAGGAGACCAGCACCCACCTCACTATAACCTCTTTCCAGCACTTTTTTTCTCTTTTTGGTTACACCATTAAAAGCAAGCTTCTGTGGCTTCTTCTAAAGTCACAGGAAAACAGAAATTCACATGCCAGGGCCTTCCAAAGAGATACCGCTACTTCCCTCTCTCTGCTGGAAATTCTCCAAATCACACATTTGCGGCCTTTCTTTAGCAGTCATGTGGGGAGAGATAAAAAAGAGTTTACTGGGGCTCAGCTCAATGTCTCCAAAAAACCACAAACCCTGATGCTTTATTGGGCTGCACCAAGCTCTGCAAAGAGGTGGCAAATCAAAGGGGCCTGGAGCACTCCCTGTTCACAAGCCAGTCACACCCCATGGGCTTAATCTGCGGCAGGAAAGCTGCTCAGGTTTCAGAGCTGATGTATTTAACTTGAAAGGAAAGAAAGAAAAAGAAAATGGTTCTGGAAATGGTTCATTCAGCCCAAGATTCCCTGAACTGTTTGCTACTCATGCAGTCACTTACAGAAGGTCAAAGAGTGGAAGAGTAATAGGAAATAACTGAGTTGAAGGGAGAAACTTTGAGGAGGACAGTTACTCTGATCAAAGAGAATGGAGATTTGTGGTTACTGGAGCCAGAGTGACCAAAACCTGGGGTCTGTAAAGCCTCACAGAATATTTTTGGACACTGCAAGGCAGCATTTTTGTTAAACCGTTGTTAGAGGAAAAGGCACATTTATGAATGGAGAGACCTGCAGGTTTGTCTCCCTGGTAAGAAGCAGATAAACACACAAGTTAGGAAGGTAGGGTCTACTGGTAATTGCATGGATGATTCCCACATAAATAAATTTTCAAAAGAAAAAGTTCTAGCCCAGACACATCACACCAGTTTGCGAACGCTAAAGGAGGCTCCCTTAACTGCCGTCCTGAACTGAGGGGCCCTGAACCCTCAGGAGCCTTCAGCCCCTGATCTTGCACCCGTTCAGTTACCTACAAAATATAGATGTCTGGTTTGCTCATCTAAAGCACCTCACAGCTTCACCCAGCCCAGCGTTCTGGTCCTAGGTTAGATGTTAAATGGGACTGTTTCATGCACAGGCTGTTCTAAACCTGAAGATATAAGCCAAGATTATATCCTTGCCCTCCCTTCACCCTCCCGATGCTGACTGAGCTACTGCAGAGCCTTGGTGAGAGCTACCCTATCTTTTTTGGCTTTCCAGCAATGCACCCCATGCAAAGCCCGCTCCGATGGACGGGCACCGTTCCTGAGCTGAGAGGGGCTCCCAGCACCATGGTTTCAGGTCATCACATGATGCTCTTTTTTAGCCTGTCTGGACTAAATTGTGGTTGCGAGTGGGCAATGCTGATGCCTGAATTTTCAGCCCATGAGAGAAATGCCTGTCCCTGGTGAACTGCTTAATATGCAGGACGACAAAGATGCCAAGTTCCTGTGCTCATTCCTTCCGGCAGAGCAAGGAGGGGAGAATAGCAAGCTGCTCTTGGGCAAGAGCCCTTTTCACTTTTCTCCAGACTCCTCTTTTCCCCTTCTCTGCTCAGCTGACATGGAGAAGCTTGTGCACCTCATCTTCTTGGTCTTCTTGCCAGGTAAGAAAGCGTGCATGATCTTGGGTTTCAGTGAAAGACAGGGTAAAGGATTAGGGCAAAACTTAGTCTCTACCTGCACCTCATATGCGATTACTGACAATGCTATGGGAAAAGGCTGCACAGGACTGGAAACACAATAGCATTGGCTGAATTCAAAGGCATCACGGTGCAGTTCTTTGGAAAACAAATGCAAGGAGTTATTATGGATAGAAAGACTTACTGCCTGTCCATGTGTTGCAAGGTCCAGCGCAAGGCAGGCAAAGAGAAACTGGAGCCCTGCAGTGTGCTCTTCCCTCTACTCTTCCTCCTCAGCTTTATTGCAGAGATGTCAAGCTCCTTCCTTGGAGTTTGTTCTTTAAGGAAGGGCCATCAGTGATCCAGGCACTCAGCTTTTCTCGAAGGGATCCTTTCCAGTCAGAACAGGAGACGCTGCTGACAGCAGTCTTGTGTGCCTTCTCAGAATGCCACGTGAAATTGCAAAATCTTATTTGTTTACACTTGCAGAGCTTTGAAAGTAATTTGCAGCATGTAGGGCTCAAGAGGACGTAACTAAAACTCAAGGAAGGGGACATCTCTGAAATCTTGGGCACTTGACAATTAGCAGCTTGGAAAGCAAAGTTCATCTGAAATGAGAAGCAAGGCACAGGACCCAGTCGGTATTCCCAGCTGGCAGCCTTTTCCCTCCAGCCACACTTTGGAGATCCCCACTGCACAGAAAGGCAGCGGATTCAGGCTTTGGGAGCACAGAAACGTGTCTTAAAAATCTGAATAAGTTTGGAAAAAAGTCCACTATCCTTTTTTTCAGTAGCACACAAGAAGGGAGGAGGAACCCAAATAGCAAATGGTCTGTCAGCAGAACTGGTTGAAATGATAATGACACAAAGTTTTCCACAGGGGCATCAGCAAATCTTTAACTGCTATGATTCTGTTCAAAAGAGTTTTGGCAATGCTTTTTCTATTTAAAACAAAGAGAAAAAACTAAACCCTAGGGCTGTTCCAGGAACTGAAGGTGCAGAACTGGATGTGAGGATTGGTCCACAAAAGAAAGAGGAGAGGGGGTTATGTTTTGCGGGATTGGCCAGGACTGGACATGCCTTCACTGAAACAACTGAGTGGAGCAACACAGCATAAAGAACAGTAGGTGTTGGATACTTGGAGAGCACAGATCCATTTTTATGCCTACTTCTAGTCAATCCTGAAAGACTTTCAGATTTTTTAGTTTACAATTCACTTCAAATGGTTGATATTATGATAAGAAGCGTTATTCAGAGGCTGAGCCAGCACAAAGTCCTCACAAGAGCCCATTTTTTTAACGTATTTCTGTTCTATCATTACTTAGGTTTTCACAGAAGGTTCTAGCCTCTGAATCTTTCCACTACATATAAGAGATCTCCACAAATACCACACTGCTCTGCTGCCTGGAAGTATTAATAGCTCAGACTGTTCCTTCTGCCTTTGCTTGCTAGAAAGAGGAATGAAAATTAGAAATAAGGATGTAAGGCAAAAACAAAAAGGCAAGCAGCCAAGGACCAGTTGTCAAGACGATCAAGAATAATAGAATGTTAGAAGATAGAGGGGAAAAAATTGCTAACCAGTGGATTTGGATATTAGGAGTGGGATTAAGAAGTAAACTAAAGAGCTAGCCGGGCCCTGCTTTGTAGATCACTTTGATTCTAGTGTTTTTTAAGGCTGTGTTGCTTCTTTCTGGCTCTATAAATAGCCTTAAAATGGTCACAAACTTAATGGGTATTTACTGCAAAAGACCTTTCCTGCTGCAGTGGTTACTCCAGAGTCAAACCAGAGCCTATGAACATAAGTGGAAGGGCCAAGTTCAAGGCTAAACCCCGCTGCAAGCTGCCTCGCTGCAGCTGTATGCAAGTAAGCTGGTTGGAGGTTGCAAAGCAGGGGTGTTACAGCAAGACCAGTTGAACACAGAAACCATTCGTCGTTCTTGGGTCAAGCTATGTTTTCATGAGCTGCCTTGTGAGCAGAGCTTTTAAAAACCAAGACAGCTTGCCTGGAGCCAACCCAATCTACCTGAATGCCCAGCTTCGTGCTCCTCAGGACCAGAGGAAAACTCAAGTTTATATTTATTCCCATAATCATGCTGACAAACTGCTTCCCCTCACTGGGCAGGAGCCCAGCGATCACACAAAGTGTGATGTGGTTGAGCTTCACACTGCAATCCAAACCAGTAACCACAGGGCCAGAAGGAAAGGCAAGGACCAACATTTCCTGAGCATCAGAGAATGTGCAAATAGGAACGAAGCTGATACCTCTTCCCTTCCCTCAGTCCCCCCCAACAAGAACAGCGACAGCCAGACAACAGCAGGCAGAGGGATCACTACAGACGTATTTCAAGGAAGCCTGAACCAAGACCCTGAATCTGAGCATGCTGTACCTTTCATGGGGAGGCAAACGGGGCAGCCGAACAGTTGACAACAGACACCACCGGACTTGTACAAGCTGAAAATGACATTTAACTTCATTATAGTGGTAAAGAATGGATATGAAAGAGTCTTGGCTCACCACTTTCTTCTTCTCTTCTAGCATTTTGCGGTGCAGAGAACATCACCGTGGTGTACGGAATGGAGGGGGGCACCATTTCTGTCAACTGTACCTATAATCCCTGGCAGCAGCGGTGGAGAGAAAAAAGTTGGTGCAAGCAGATTGATGAGACCAAGTGTCAACATGTGGTGAGCGCCCGACGCTTCTGGCTGCCATTCCTAAAGAACAGGAATGGCACCACCTCCATCAGGGACAATGTCCATGAAGGAGTCGTGACGGTGACCATGAAGCAACTCAAGAAGCAGGATGCTGGGTTGTACCAGTGCAAAACTGATTTCCTGGGGGAAACAAACAGCTTAAGGAAGGTGCAGGTGGAAGTGCTGACAGGTAAGTCCTGGGGCTATGAGTTTGATGAGTTCCTGGATTCCCACTTAAATTTCACAGGTGTAGGCAGATGCCAAGGATGTACTTTAATAAACATCCACTTTTGTCCTACTCTAAAGAGATACCGTGTTTCATTGCCTCTTTTTAGTTCCTGGTTTACAGCAACATGACCTCATTGTTGTTGGACACATCATCCCCTTATTGCTAGCAGCCCATTGCCCAATCTCACCTTGGCTATCTACGCCGGGGCTGAGGAACTGGTGTTGGCATCACTGATACCACCCAGAAACATCTGCAGACTAAACTGTTCTGTTTCTGTCACCAGCTGTCCTGGACACTCAGGTGCCAGAGGAGCCCCGTGCTGTGCAGAGCATCTCCAGGTAAGCCATAAAACTCCTTCTCAAACTGTAATCTCTAGCCTTGCAAGGATTAAGCCAGATTAGGATCACCAATCTCATTTGAACCTGAGAGGAATACCACCACAGGCATATTCTCTACCTCTTCCTTATCCACAACAACACTCAGAGCTGCTGCATGGTTTCTGAACAGCAGCTTTTTCCTAATCCAGAAAATGCAGTGCTTCAATACCAAGCAAAACAACTCGTGCAGATCATAATTTATCCATATGCGAGATGCTGCATTTAAAAGCTATTATAGTTGTTCTAAGCTCCCAGGCTCTGTTGTGCATAGACAGGGACTGTCTGTTGCAAGAGATCTTACCATCTTCACATTGCAAGAGTTTCTTTAAAGGTTTAACTACACCCTTCACGGCTAAGTTTTATTGTTGTATTTATGGTTCCCCACAGCATCCCTCCTGAAGCTGATTTCACTGTCTTCTATATCATCGCTGGGATGCTGGTTACTAAGTTCCTGGTGGCTGTGCTGATCTTTATCATGGGCAACATTTGGAAGAGCAGAGAAACAGAGCAGAAGATCCCAGACTTGAACGAGCAGCAGGCCCTCTCTTTCACTGGTGACCTCACACGTGATGGAATCAGCTTTGCCTGGGAGAGCACCGCTTAGGGCCAAACCAAAAGGAATCCACAGGAAAATGAATATCAGGTATTTGCATGCAGTTGTGCCACCTGCCGCAAGAAGAGGATCACCTACTAAACATAGGTATTGATGAACCTATCCATCTAGAGAGGGAACATCACTGTCTACCACCTCTTCTCATTGGCGATGACCAACTTTTCCCAACGCAACTGAACTGAAAAGATGCTGCCAGTAATACCTGATCCTAATGGAAGATGATGGGATTGAGGGTGAGGGGAAGAGGAGGAATATGAAGTCTTTCTGTCAAGAGATCCAGCACAGACTTTGTGCAGAGATGCTTCCCCAGGCACAGTAAAGCTGAGAGAGCTCTGCTCAGTTTTCGGCCAGCTCATTGCTAAGCCAGAAAAAACTTTGCTGCTCCATACAGCTACTGGGAAATGCCTTGTTGTAAGTAAAACTACCAGTTAACATAAATAGAACTTCAGGTAACACATCTCAGCGAGCTTGTGTTGAACAACTCAGAAACACAACCACATAATGTAAAAACGGAAAGAATGTTCTGTCTTAAATCTCCAAGAAACTTCTTATTCTCTGAAGATTAATGTTTAAGGAGTAAGAACTTTTTTCAAGGTGTACCACACATCTCTGCAAAACACTCAAATGCTTCCCCCAAACCATGAAGTATAACCAGAACTTGATAGTTTATATTGAAAGCTAATATTTCGTCTGGAAATCAGCTTTTTAACTCATAATCCACCCTCTAAAGATTTTGACACACTTTTGGCAATGCAATGCTCTGCTATGTCTCCAGTAGCAGCACCATGCCACCAGGCAGTCACTCCAACTCATGCCCAGCATCATCCCACCAGGGTCTGAACTTGGACCCACCAGCTTCACGGCATCTCGGAGCAGTGCCATGTGAGATTCTGTGTTTGCAAGCTGATGGAGGCTAAGTCCCAAAGACTGCCTTGGACAGCGTGGATCCTTCAATAGTCACTGTGGAAAGGTGTAAGGAACTGCAGAAAAGAAAAGGATGTGCGGTCTACACCCAGCTCTGAGCCCGCTTCCTTATTTCTCAAATGATTTTGCAAGCAAAGACTGAACTGTCTCTCTGCAGATCTCTCTGTATTTTTTCTACCCTGTTGGGGATGTTACCAACACGTGATCATTGTTCAACACTCCCTAAAGTGAAGCTGTTCTCCCAGGAAGATCCCAAACCCAAGAGCATTCATTCACAACACTTCTTTTCCTCACACAACTTGCAGCGCTCAATAAAATCAAATGGATTATCTGACTTGGTGTGGATTCATGATACAGGGCTGCTATAAAACAAGGGAATGACAGCTCTAACCAGGAGATCCAGGTCCTAGTTCCAGCTCCAGCCTGCCCAGAGACTGCAGGCAGGGCCATCCACTGCCTCTGTGATGCCAGGGGGCACAGCGCTGCTTCTCCACTGCTGTGCAAGGGCTTTGGGAGGGAGGGATGTAACACCTGGTAAGGGCAAAGGAGCAGTAAGGATGAATGCATCCAGCTGAAAGCTGCTCTGTAAACACGTCAAGGTGGCATTAGGGGTTGAAAATGCCTATTTCACTTCCAACCATACAGTTAAAGATGGCTATCAAGACAACAACACATTTAAAGCGAAAAAGCAGCCAGGAAACATTATGCAGCCTTCCCACCCAAGAAGTAACATTCAGATTGTGGTTAAAAGAGATGCTCAGCTATTCCAAACTGGCATCATCACTCTAGGCAGCAAACAACTGAAGCGACGGAGCAAGTTATCTTCATCTGCAATAGGGAATTTTTCAGTGATAAAGCAGCTCTAGGATATACTTTTTTCCTCTGTGCCCTAAACCACTATCTGCTTCAGGTCGGGGGAATTTCCAGCCCAACTGCTCTTGCTGGCACTCTCAGAGACCCCTATTTCTGCTTGGAACAGGATGCTCCCCGTGTTGTTGCATGTGTTGCACATTGTTTCTTGCTTGAGCACTTCTTATTCAAGGCCATCTCTAGCCAGGCACAGAGAGAGATTCCCAGAAGTCATTAAGGGGAGGGAATTATTCAGCCCGAAATTTGCCTCTTTTAATTACATAAGCTTTGGGGTTCTCATTTTTCTCTGGAATCCTCAACATAAGAAGGAGATGGAGCCGTTGGGTCAGGTCCAGAAGAGGCTACAATGATGATCGGAGGGCTGGAGCACCTTCCATATGAGGACAGGCTGAGAGAGTTGGGGTTGGAGAAGAGAAGGCTCCGAGGAGATCTTATAGCGACCTTCCAGTACCTGAAGGGGCTACAAGAAAGCTGGAGAGGGGCTGTTCACAAAGGCGTGTGGGGATAGGATGAGGGGGTATGGGTATAAACTGGAGAGGGGCAGATTTAGACTAGAGATAAGGAGGAATTTCTTCACCATGAGGGCGGTAAGGCACTGGAACAGGTTGCCCAGGGAAGCTGTGGCTGTCCCATCACTAGATCAGGCTGCCCCAGGCCATCCAACCTGGCCTTGAATGCCTCCAGAGATTTCTGAACAGTCCCTTTCCAGCTTTCTTGTAGCCCCTTCAGGTACTGGAAGGTCACTCTTAGGTCTCCTCGGAGTCTTGCCTCCTTGGAATCACCACCATGTTCTTTAGGACTTGTAAGGATATTTGCAAAAAAGGAAAGGAACTCCCTGTCCCTCCAGTGGTCCTGTTCTGTGATGGCCTAATCAGGAAACTCCAATATTTTATTTGGTGCAAATGGTGTCCCGAATTAGATGCCAACCTATTATCAGAGGTAACTCTGATCAAAGCATCATTAAAGTAGGAAGGACTGAAATGATGAATTACTTCTCATGGAAAATTATTAGAGTGTGGCTGAAAAAGCTCTGACTTAATGACTCAGGAGAATATAATCTTGAGAGCCATTTCCAGAGGAGAAACAAACTACTGAATAGGATCTTGCTGGAAGTTGGGGGGGAGTTAATCAAAGAATTAATGATCTTCTAGAAATCAGCAATTTCTTACCACTTGACAAGAAAGATTACAGGTCAATGTTAAAGAGCTCTTTTCTGAGCCTGGAAATTTCCTGAGACACAGATAATTCCTGAATTTCTTTTTTTTTAAAAACAGATTTTTGATAGAGAGTAATGGTACAAACACATCGCAGCCAGCTGGAGGGAGGATGGCTTGGCTCCACTGGCTGATGAAGTTTTACATTCACGTCAGCAGATGAAACAGATTCCAGGCAATCTGAATATCTGCCTAAATTTCTACCCGAGTTCAACTCTCTGCCACTGCTCCTTAATAAGCTTCTGTGTTTGTCTTAACAATTTGCTTCCTTTTGTGCTTTTAGGCAGCATGGGAAGCAGGAGAAATGAAGACACTTAGTGGAAGTTATTCTTAGATTTTTCTGATGTGACTGAAAAAAGGGCATTTGAATCACAAGATGCAGTTTTTTTCTAAGACGCTGCCTTTCTAACAGCATTCAAGTGCCCAAATAAGCAATTAGGTTTTCATATCGTTCTCTAAAATGGTAAGAGATTTCACGGCTGGCGTATACCTTCTACAAAACCTGCCTTCGGCAGGAGTTGTCCCTTCCCTTTGATCTGTCACAGGACCCAAACTCGTAAGGAAAGCAGAAAACAAATATTTACTGTGTCAGCTGTTGCTGCATCTTTCTACCTAATCCCTTAAAGCTGAGGAAGTAGAATTTGTGTAAGAGAAGTTTCCTAAACCACTTTGAGCACACATTCCCTGTTCCCATGCGTCCCCTCCCCTCTTCCCCAGTTTCATTATGCAAGGAGGAAATACATGTGTTTGTAGATGAACTAAGCCTAATATTAGTAAGCAAAAAAATGCTGAAGTTCTTTTGAACTTCTCATTCTTTGTTGACCTTCGAAAGGACGGAAGAAACAAAGCAAGTAGAATGTCAGGTGGGGAACTGAATGACAGTACAATATAAGCTGTCACAGGGCACCAACCTCAGCCGTTAACGTGAAGACATTAGATATGTCAGTGCACAGCCTTCACCAGAAGTTTTCTTCCATGCTCGAGACCCACCAGGCAATCCAGTTCCCTCAGTGGCTGCGGAATATGATGCTGTTACCTTCAGAGCCACAACTCCACCTTCTGGAACTGAAAAGAGAAAAATAGGTGCATCTAAACAAAGCAGCACAAAGCAATGGGTGTATTCACCAAATTTTGCTGAATTATAGTTAGAAACAATACATTTGTCCAGAAGAGGACTACAAAGATGATCTGAGGGCTGGAGCACCTCTCATCCAAGGACAGGCTGAGGGAGTTGGGGTTGTTCAGCCTGGAGAAGAGAAGGCTCTGAGGAGACCTTATAGCGACCTTCCAGTACCTGAAGGGGCTACTGGAAAGCTGGAGAGGGACTGTTCACAAAAGCTTGTGAAGATAGGACGAGGGGGAATGGGTATAAACTGGAGAGGGGCAGATTTAGCCTGGACATAAGAAGAATTTCTTTACTATGAGGGTGAGGAGGCCCTGGAACAGGTTGCCCAGCGAAGTTGTGGCTGCCCCATCCCTGGAAGTGTTCCAGGCCAGGTTGGATGGGGCTTGGAGCCCCTGATCCAGTGGGAGGTGTCCCTGCCCATGGCAGGGGGGTTGGAACTGGATGATCTTTAAGGTCCCTTCCAACCCAAACTATTCTATGATTCTATGAATATGATACAAAAATGGTTTTAATTTTTTGGTATCAAGATTGCAAGAAGACTCCAGCCTAGGGAGTACTGAGTGGTATGGGAGAGGAGGAATGTCAAAAGGCAGGCAATATATCCACGAATCATATGAACTCCCCTCTGTTTCTGAGTGCTTGAACAGTTCTGAAGGGTAGGGAGAGAGAAAGGGGAGAAAAGGAATCTGTTGACTGATCTGATGTGGCTACAGTATAGCAGGGTTTTTTGCCATTATTTCTCAGATTCCTTTGTCCTATTGCAAGTTCTCTGAAAATAAAGCTAGGAAAAAAAGCATATTAATAGCTAAAGAAATCAGTTTTCGGCTTCCTAAAGAGGTTTGCATGATTGCATTCTGTGCTTCCTGTCCCAGCTTCCCATTTTTTGTTCTTGCGTACTCCTATTTCCTTTTTTTTATCTCTCCCCTTTTTTTGACCATCACTACATTGACCAACTTTGGAAAGAATTAATGATAGACGTCTTTGTGTTTCGGGTCACTTTCCGAAATGTCAAAAGTGTTGGTGTGGGGACCGTACCATTAAGGTCTAAAATGATACACATCAGGAAAGACAAATTCAACTCCTTTTATGGCCTGCTTGAATCTTTAAAAGCACCCAAAACTTTGTATGCCTTAAATCCTCATCTGGGTGCAATGGTATACACAGTGAAAGCTCTGGGGGCCTCAGATCCTAAAGTAAGAGAAATTAAATAACTAACTTCATAGAGGTACGCTTCTTGCTGAAGGTGATCTACTCTCACATGAGTCATTTGAGGGTGTTTCTAGAGACTGTTTATCTCTCTGAGAGACATCGTTCCTCTGCTGCAAAAAGTAAAAGTGGAACTGCCTGATTTAAAATAAATAAGAAATAAGCAAGAAACATTCTCAAGTCTTTCAAAATTTGTAACAATAAGGTCTTTCAGGAGCCTTCTCTTCTCCACACTCAACAACCCCAGCTCTCAGCCTGTCCTCGTACGGGAGGTGCTCCAGCCCTTGGATCATCTTTGTGGCCTCCTCTGCACCCTCTCCAACAGCTCTGTGTCCTTCCTCTGCCAAGGGCTGGAAAGAGCAGAACATCTGAAAAAGGGAGCCAAACCTCATTCTTGGTTTATACATTTTTATTAGCTGAATAGTGTAAACAGTACTTACAATCGCTTCTATTAAAGACCAAAACACACTTGAAAAAAATGCATCGTATAAAAGAAATTATAAACTTTTAACTATATACAAACTTTGCCTGACACGACGTTACTCTTGGTACCCTCCCACAGCCGTTCACAAAGAAAAGTTTTTCTTCTCCTGCTCTTTTTACAATGGAAGGCTTTGAAACTATTTTGCATCACTGGAGCAGCATTTCCCATATCCCCTTCCCTACACTCGTAATGGATTTCGATCTGTTCAGTGCTCCAGGGTGCTCTGGGTCAATCAACCACATATTTCCTCCTACCCAAGCCTCTCTGTTATCCTCATCCACTCTTTTATGCACTCCCCAAGTGGAGTTTTCGCTAATTTAATTTCTACAGGTTTGAATTTGAGGACGTCTCAATTTAACAGATTTACCCAGGACAAAAAAAGCAGATTTTTTTAACACAGTGTGGCTGGTGACTCCAATCCCAACAAGCAAACAGAGCCTTTAGAAGTGAACACACAGAACCCAGAGCAAACAAAAAACACAAACAGCAACACTCCAGCTTTCACATCCTATTTAAAGTGGCAACAGGAAAACTTCCTACATAACAAATCCATAGGTCTTAAACCACATTCCACTACAATGGATCAGAACCGTTTCTCCCTCAGCTCACCACGTCAGCTGTCTAAGGGGAAAGACATGGAACTAAACATTCAGAAACATGAACTGAACTGCATTTAGAAAAGCCAGCTGCCTAACTACTAATACCAAACCTGTGCTGCTGCTTTGCTCTTTCACTGGCTACGCACCTCCACGGACAGCTCAGCTAAACACTGTCACCCTTCGTATGCAGGCAGGCGTGCTCTTCCTCCAAGATTATCCGCTGCCAATGGAGACTCTAGCACTGCACCTTTCTGCTCTATCCTCTTGCATTCCGTCCCATCGTCTCATACTCCTAGGTGCAATATTGGTCTCTTTTAGCCAAAGCAAACTCAATTTTCAAGGCTCTGTCTTTTTGTATCCTCCCAGTCTTCTATAACTTGCTCATTTGTCCTCCTTGTTGCATTTAGTCATAACCTTTCAACAAACGGGAAAAACACGGGAGAGAGATAATACAGATTGCATATTTCAAGATGCATTTTCTTTTTTATCACTTGAAAACAGACTCCACTGAAATTAAACCTGTCTCTCCTATCCTTGAATGCCTTCTTCAAATACACCCCATCCTCTGCTACTTTAGCACTTCCCTCAATGACGATGCCATATTTCCAATCCCACGCTTAATTGCTGGGATGCAGTTTTATGCTTTACAGAACACAAAAAGTGGAAGGGATGGGACTACCGCGTGCAGGCGACACACGGAGAGCCTGTAAAATGCATTCAAGATGGGAGGAGTTGGGCATGGGGAGATTCAAGTATCTCCTGTTCAAACGCTTATGAACAATTGCTTCCACCGCCGAATTTCAAATCAGTAAGAAGGGAATAAGTTTGAAATCTGTAACAAGCTACGGAGTTAAAGATATGTTTTGTTGAGTCACTTAGCCAGAAGCCAGCTAAGTTCCTATTTGTTGAGTCAACTGCAGTGAAAACCTCAACCACGTACTGAAAACGTGGTGGTTGTTCTGTAGAAAGGGTAGGCTGTGACACAATGATTGTCGAATTGAAAGACTCAATTGATGCACTGGGAAGGTAGGACAGACTTGCAGAAGGGATGGAAATTTTATCCAGTTACCTTTTCTCTTTAAAAAGTGGTTAGGAGACTCTGATCATCTGTGTCATGGCTTCTTCTGAGCTGGATCCTATTGGTACAAAGCACATATGTTGTAACTGCAATATAAGCATTCTCTATTTGTAAAAGGAAGTGAATACATTTCTATCAATACCTCTATAATTTCATTACTCAAGGCAAACAGACACTTGCTCTCCACAAGAAATGAGACACGAGGCTTCTTTACAATGCTTAAAACAAATCCAAAGGCAGAGGGACAAAGGCAAGCAGCCCAGCCCAATACAGAACAAACAGAGCAGCACAAAGACACCTCTAAAGCCTATTCTGAAGGGCTGAACATGGCACTTACCCATAGAACAGACAAAACTCTACTCACCTGCATGTGAGGGCTGTCTTTCTCCTTCGGTGAAAAGAAACGTCCACCTTCTCCCCGCTTTCTGGCCATGGCATGACGATGCCGGGATTCATACAAATATTTCTGCAACAATATGAAGGAGGTGATGCGGGACCAGACCGCTATTTCTGGTGCAGTTCTTCCAGTAAGGGACACTCCTGACTGCTAGAAAAGCATCCCCAGACCCTGTCCTTCCCCAAAGGTAAAATGTTTACAGTATGTGCCCATTTGCACTTCAGCTATGCACACACTCAAGAGTTAGAAGCACAAAAGGAAGCAGGACTGCTATCAAGGTTAAAAATTTACTCTGATGTAGCTTATGAACAACAACAACAAACAGTAATGGAAGAACACTCTAAGATTCGAGACCTCATTTTCCGGTAGAGGGGGATTTCAGCAACCCTGTATTAGATCCCAGTTGTATTCTCACCCTTCTTTTTACAGGAAGCTTTCCCTCCGCTTCCAGCTTAGCCCGTGCCTGCCTCCTCTTCAGGATCCGATAATACTGCTTGGCGTTTACATAGATGGGCTCTTCTCCCAGCATTTCTACTCCAGGCAAGGGTATTCTCCGGAGAGCAGGGACCAATCCAGCTCTAGGAACTATCTGGAATACGGTAGAAAAATAAGGGTTTAGTACTTGCAGCGCAGAGCAGAAAGCGAATGCAAAAAGTAATTAAAAAAACAAGTTAAAATGGCAAGAGTTTGGGTTTTTTTTTTTCAGATACTGCAGCTTCTAAAACTGAAAGTAGTTATAAAGTAGTTGTCAAAATGGAAAGGAGTTCAAACAAACCAATTGCATTCAGTTCTTTTATATGGGCATTCTTCAGCCAATACAGCTCGTAGAGCTGCTGACACCTACTGGGGACAAACAATAACAGTCAAGTCAAAAGGCCTCACTGCAAAGAAACAAGAACTGGCAGGAAAAGCACTCTGCTGAATCAATGAAACAAAGAATGAGGAATCCTCCAGAAAAGCTATTGTCGAGTCAATGTTTTCAAAGCTCTGCCTGTCACTTAATAGTTAATCTTGAATTTCAGTATCTACATGTCTGACCTCAGAGATCGGCTCTAGGAGAAAGTACAGGATACAGAGACTGCAACAGCACACAGGCCATCAGAACAGAAAACCTTTAAGGTAACGATAGCTACCAAGAAGACTGACCGTGCTAAGGCGACATCAATCTCCAATAACAGTTTGTGTAGGGGAACCTTAGAGCTCAACCTTTAAAAACATCAGCGGAAAGTCAAATACATACCATAACCATTCCACCTGAATTGACAACATTCCCAGCAACTGGCAGCGTCACTGTGACGGTCCCTTGACCGCTACTGGTTGTATTGGTGTTGGCTCCTGTCTGGACAATTTGGGCTCCAGCCAGGCTGGCTGCAGGAATGGTGATCATGCCTGTAACAGGGACTGTAACTTTAAGAAAATAAAACACAACGGAAAAACAAAACAACCAAAAACACGCACACAGAAAGAAGGGAACACCATTAGTCCCGCTTCTGGCTTTTACTCACTCAGCCTCCTACAATATGCACAAACATCTACAAACGCTTTGCAAGCCACTAACTGAATTCCATCACCTCCTTTGTCCCTGCACCCCAACTCTGACATCTCAACTGGGTGGGGTTTGACTGCCCCAGCCAAGGAAAGACATACTTGTTTAGTTTTCTGGGGACAGAATCACAGTCTGAATTCCTCTATAACAACAAAAACACTTTCTCTTCCATTCCCTGTGCCCACAATTCCCACCACAGCACTCACAGTGCTACCAGCATTGAGACTCCATCTCCGCTTTGACAAATATTATAAGGCAATAAAACCCCATCAAAGATACATCAGCAACTCCCGACTCCTTTCTCACCAAGCTCTTACCTTGTTGCAGAATGGTTCCATCAGTGTTAACTGGCTGATAGACTATGGTCTGGCCCTCAGTGGCTTGTGCTACCTGTTGCCCTTGAACTGCTATTTGCTGCTGTGCCTAAACAAAAGAGAGAACACAGGAACTTCACAAACTGCTGCTTTTTCAAGTTTAGCAATTCCTGCATTAACAACACATGGTGTTTAAGGGAGTTCAGGCATCTATTTCTTTTGCTTTATTACCAGCATCAAGAAATAGGATGGAGCACAAACCACTTCGCTACACGTAATGGTCTCTGAGCGAGAAGCCCAGATCCTGTACACGCCACAGAAGTCCCCATCCCTGGTGGGGTTCAAAACCACACGGTCATGGCTCTTGGGGACGTGGTTTAGCAGGGACAGTGTGGTTGGACTGGATGAGCTTAGAGGCATTTCCCAACCTTAATGATTCCACGATCATAGAATCACCAGGTTGGAAAAGACCTCTGAGATCATCAAGTCCAACCATTCTTATCTGCCACTAAACCATATCCTTAAGTACCTCATCTACCTGTCTTTTAAACTCCTTCAGGGATGGGGATCTCCCTGGGCTGGGAGAAAAGTCCAACATCCCCCTCTACAACCTCCTTTCAGGCAGTTGCAGAGAGCGATAAGGTCTCCCCTCAGCCTCCTCTTTTCAAGGCTAAATCCCAAGTCCCTCAGCCGCTCCTCGTCAGACTTGTTCTCCAGCCCCTTCCCCAGCTTTGTTGCTCTTCTCTGGACACACTCCAGAGCCTCAACATCCTCCTTGGAGTGAGGGGCCCAGAACTGAACACAGGATTCGAGGTGCGGCCTCACCGGTGCCAAGTCCAGGGGCAGAATCCCCTCCCTGGATTCCATACCCAGGAGCTGCCCAGACAGGATGCATTGTGACTACTGGGCACTTCATGATCAGAATAGAAACTTTTCCTTTCAAACACCAATTGCAGCGCATCCTCTCTCCGCCGAGCCCAGACTCACCACACACTTTTTCACACACCTGAAGGACACTCAAAGGCCCTGGTGCCCAGCTTGGTGCTGCCTTCCTTTCCTTCCCCAGCTTAGTGCAGCCACTTCCCTGCTCAGAGAGGATTGTGGCAACCCTCTTGGTCTCCAAGTGGAAAGGCAAAGCCTTTTTTTCCATCGTGCCCACAGCCTTTCCTCAGGCAGCCCAGCCCCTGCCTGCAGAGCCCATCTGGAGGGAGGGAGAGCAGCAGGGCACGATGGAGGCACCTGCACCAGCCAAGCAGAGGCACCCCAGAGCAACACCCGCCCAATCAGCACCCAGGGAGGGAAATGCCAGCTCCCCGCAGCCAATTGGTGTTCAGCACTCTCCTGTAGCCAGGGTGATGGGACCCATCCCCTCAGGTAGAGTGGGCTGAACACCAGGGCGCTGAGACCTTCCCCACAGTGCAGAGGGGCAGTGGGCGCACTCGGACACCGCAAGGGTGGAGGCAGAGCTGGTCCTATCTCCTCCTTGCTCTCATGGAGGCCAGGGAAGCTTGCTGGCTGCTTGGTGTTTCTCAGCAGTGCCAAAATTGCTGCCTGCCCTCACAGCTCCCTCCTCAGTGGCCCTCACGGCCTCCCCTCATCATCCCCTCCTCACTGCTGCCACCTGATGAATCACAGAATGGTTTGGGTTGGAAGAGACCTCAAAGTCCATCCTGTACCACTCCCTGCCATGGGCAGGGACACCTCCACTGGGTCAGGGTGATCAAAGACCCACCAACCTGGCCTGGAACCCCTCCAGGGATGGGGCAGCCACCACTGCTCTGGGCAACCTGGGCCAGGGCCCCCCTACCCTCCCAGGAAAACATTTTTTCCCAGTATCTGGTCTATCCCTCTCCTCTTTCATTTTAAAACCATTTCTCTTTGTCCAATTGCCATAGGGTATGCTAAAACATTTTTCCCCCCTTGTCTTTCGTATGAACCCTCTTTAATTATTAAAAGCCCACAATAAGGTCTCCCGGGAGCCTTCTCCACACTCAACAACCCCAATTCTCAACCTGTCCTTGTACGGGAGGTGCTCCAGCCCTTGGATCATCTTTGTGGCCTCCTCTGCACCCTCTCCAACAGCTCTGTGTTCTTCCTCTGTCAAGGGCTGGAAAGAGCAGAACATCTGAAAGAAGGAGCCAAACCTCATTCTTGGTTTATACATTTTTATTAGCTGAATAGTGTAAACAGTACTTACAATAGCCTCTATTAAAGACCAAAATACACTTGAAAAAATGCATCGTATAAAAGAAATTATAAACTTTTAACTATATACAAACTTTGCCTGACACGACATTACCCTCAGTACCCTCCCACAGCCATTCACAAAGAAAAGATATTATTCACCCCCCTCTTTTTACAATGGAAGGATTTGAAACTATTTTGCATCACTAGAGGAGCATTTCCCACATCCCCTTCTTTACACTCATTTAAACTGCATTTCGAGCCATTCACTGCTCCAAGACTCTCTAAGTCAATTAACCACACTTTTCCTTCTCCGCAAGCCTCTCCGTCATCCTCATCCACTCTTTTATGCACTCCCAAAGTATATTTTTTTCTCTAGTGTGGCAAATCCACAAAGAATTCTCATTTAATTATAACAGGTTTGAATTTGAGGATGTCTCCAATTATGATTTACCAGGGACAAAGAAAGCAGATTTTTTTAGTAACACAGCACGGCTGGTGACTCCAATCTCAACAAGCAAACACTGCCTTTAGAAGTGAACACACAGAACCCAAAGCAAATGAAAAACAGAACGGCAGCACGCAGGCTTTCACATCAGTAACGACAAAACTTCCTATGTAACGAATCCATAGGTCTTAAAATGCATTCTACAACAATGGATCAGAACCTATATATGAAGGGCTTAGCAGGGAAAAAAAGTCCTAGCGATTTAGAAGTTTACAAGTTCTTTAAGAAAACTAAATATTCATTAAAAAAAAAAACTGCAGCACATGAATACGCACTGACAAAATGTACAGGTGCTCTCAAGTACTATATACAAAAATGCTGCAAGTTCAACTAAAGCCAATTTTTTGTTATTCCTTCACTAAGAGAACTACACATTTCCTGAAACGGGTGACCTCACGAGAAACACGAGGTAAGGATTTCATAGATGCCAACTGAAGAGAATAAGCACCATGCTCGAATTGGCCACATATTTTAAGGCGGAAGCAACCAAAGGCACCAAAGATGCCACCAAAGCAATGGAGGTTAAAAAACACCTTTTCCATCAGTAGAAAAAAATCCTAAGACTTGTGAGCAGAGTGATAGATTTTTAAGGTAATTTAAGACAAAATTAGAAGTTTATTCACACATCAAGAACAGGCTACCTCCTCGAATCGTTTCAGGTGCCACCCAACATATGCCAAGCAGGCTCTCCCTCAGCTCACCACGTCAGCTGTCTAAGGGGAAAGACATGGAACTAAACATTCAGAAACATGAACTGAACTGCATTTAGAAAAGCCAGCTGCCTAACTACTAATACCAAACCTGTGCTGCTGCTTTGCTCTTTCACTGGCTACGCACCTCCACGGACAGCTCAGCTAAACACTGTCACCCTTCGTATGCAGGCAGGTGTGCTCTTCCTCCAAGATTATCCGCTGCCAACGGAGACTCTAGCACTGCACCTTTCTGCTCTATCCTCTTGCATTCCGTCCCATCGTCTCATACTCCTAGGTGCAATATTGGTCTCTTTTAGCCAAAGCAAATTCAATTTTCAAGGCTGTGTCTTTTTGTATCCTCCCAGTCTTCTACAACTTGCTCATTTATCCTCCTTGCTGCATTTAGTCATAACCTTTCAACAAATGGGAAAAACATGGGAGAGAGATAATACAGATTGCAATTATCAAGATGCATTTTCTTTTTTATCGCTTGAAAACAGACTCCACTGAAATTAAACCTGTCTCTCCCACCCTTGAATACCGTCTTCAAATACACCCCCATTCTCTGCTACTTTAGCACTTCCCTCAATGACGATGTCAGTCAGTATTTCCAATCCCACACTTAATTGCTGGGATGCAGTTTTATGTTTTAGAGAATACAAAAGGTGGAAGGGATGGGACTGTCGCGTGCAGGTGACACACGGAGAGCCTGTAAAACGCATTCAAGATGAGAGGAGTTGGGCATGGGGAGATTCAAGTATCTCCTGTTCAAATGCTTATGAACAATTGCTTCCACCGCCAAATTTCAAATCAGTAAGAATGGAATAAGCTTAAAATCTATAATGAGCTACGGAGTTAAAGATATGTTTTGTCAAGTTACTCAGCCAGAAGCCAGCTAGAGGTGATAAAAAATCCTTTTTCAAAATGTAAGTACTGCTCCTTCATTAAGTGCTATTTTTTTCAAAGACAATAGTCTATAAAAAGCCTGGAAGGTTTATCAATTTGTGCCTTCCTTTGTTTAATCATCCTCCAGTCACATCAGGATGAGCTGAGCTGAGTCACCCGATGCTTCTGCTGTCACGAAACAATCCCTCACTCTGTGCAGAATGAGAACTGCAGAACTGATTCAGGACAGACGTCAAGGAACACCGTCACACAGCTGGTCAAGTGCTGTCACTCTGAGACTGCAGATCTTCTCTTTTCTAGAGGAACCATGCACTAGACTGACAGGTCAGAAGGAAGATTAAAAACAATCCTTTGGAAGTGACTCCCTTCACTGTTTTACCCATTTTTAGACTAGCATCTCCTTTTCTTCCAAAGCACTACCTACTGGCAATAAACATACCAAAAAACACCACAAGATTGCTTTCACTAATCAAATCCTTATCCCCACATTGCCCTCTCTGCTCTTATTTCTTGAAACGGATGCACAGTACCTCAAGTCCTGCAATAATCCTTAAACATTTCTATCACTGGGATGGGCTGGCTGACCTTTTCCCAGAGAAGTTTGCTGTTTACGTATTTTACAAGTTAGACTTAAGAGAACCTCCCTTCAGTTTCTGCCTGTTTCCGAAGTGCACGTTCAACAACAGGGAACAGTTCCATTGACAATGAAGTCCAGAAGTGTAGGGAGTGGATGGAAACCGAGTCTTTGTCAGGAACATAAGAATACTGTTGTGTAGCCACAGCCTGCTACAAACAGCAGTGACTGTACAGAAGGACCATCACCCCAAGAAGTCTCTGATGGCCCTCCGGCATGCCAGAGTCAGTGTCGATCACCATCAGCGGCGCACTCTCAATTCCCATCCATCCACGGTCAGTTAATGCAAAGGATGTTGAAGAGGGGAACAAAAAAAAAAGGCATGAAGTCAGACTCCGAAATCCCTGCACTGGATCAGAAGAGTATATCAAGAATGTTGTTAAGTTTCTATTTGTTGAGTCAACCGCAGTTAAAATCTCAACCACGTACTGAAAACGTGGTGCTTGTTCTGTAGAAAAGTGTAGGCTGTGATATGACGATTGTCCCATTGAAAGACTCACTTGACACACTGGGAAGGTAGGACAGGCTCGCAGAAGGGATGGGAATTTTACAGAGTTACTTTTTCTCTTTCAGCAGTGGTTAGGAGACTCTGATCATCTGTGTCATAGCTTCTTCGTTGGTCTGAGTTGGATCCTACAGATACAAAGCACATACGTTGTAACTGCAACATTTTTCCGTAACAGCAGAGAGAAACGTGCGCACAATCAAGAGCAAATATTCCTGCCCGCTCCCACTCTCTCTGAGCATGACATTATTCCCGGCTTTTACACAAGAGTATGAAGTGGAATATACAAATCCTAAATGTTCTTGGTAACATGTTGTTTCTGCTAACAGGGCAGACTCAGTACTGGTCTGGAATTTGGGAAGGATTCCACTTCAAAATAAGAAATATCTTCCACTCAAGCCATATGACTGCTGTAAAGCACTAATCGACAACAAAATTTGCTAAATTCTACTCTATTGTGTCCATTTCTTTGAAAATATGTCCTTGCACATGTTATGTAAATTAACAGGCAGCTAAGATTCAGAAAAATCACAGTTTTTATTTTCCATCAGATGCAAGATAAGGTGTTTCTACCTTTAAGTCATACCCTAAAAATACACTTCTGGTACGCAACCAGAATGGCTGTAGAGACTGGACTTCTTAGGGAGAAATATAACCATTCTCAATTGGTAAAAGGAAGTGAACACATTTCTACCAACACCTCTATAATTTCATTACTCAAGGCAAACAGACACTTGCTCTCCACAAGAAATGAGACATCAGGTTTCTTTACAATGCTTAAAACAAATCCAAAGGCAGAGGGACAAAGGCAAGCAGCCCAGCCCAATACAGAACAAACAACACAACACAAAGATACCTCTAAAACATATTCTGAAGGGCTGAACCTGGCACTTATCCATAGAGCAGACAAAATTCTACTCACCTGCATGTGAGGGCTGTCTTTCTCCTTTGGTGAAAAGAAACGTCCACCTTCTCCCCGCTTTCTGGCCATGGCATGACGATGCCGGGATTCATGCAAGTATTTCTGCAACAATATGAAGGAGGTAATGAGAGACCAGCCTACTATTTCTGGTGCAGTTCTTCCAGTAAGGGACATTCCTGACTGCTAGAAAAGCCTCTCCAGTTCCCACCATTCCCTGAATATAAAAACCTTAACGATAAACATCTATTTGCAATACAGCTACACACACACACTCAAGAATTAAAAGCATGAAAGGAGTGCCACCAAGGTTAAACAATTACTCTGATGTAGCTTATGAAAAGTAACAACAAATAACAACCAAAGAACACTTTAAGATTCAAGATCTCATTTTCCAGCACAGGGGGTGTTCTACAACACGGTATTAGATCCCAGTTGTATTCTCACCCTTCTTTCTTTGGGAATTTTTCCCTCTGCTTCCAGCTTAGCCCGTGCCTGCCTCCTCTTCAGGATCCGATGATACTGCTTGGCATTTACATAAAGAGGCTCCTCTTCCAGCATTTCTGCTCCAGGCAAAGGTATTCTCTGGATAGCAGGGACTGACCCAGCTCCAGGTACCATCTGTGCGGAGAAGAATAAGGTTCTTGCAGGTCAGAACACAAAGCAAATGCAAAAAGTAATTATAAAAAGAGTTAAAATTGCAAGTGTTTGGGTTTTGTTCAGATACTGCAGCTACTAAAACTGAAAAGATTATAGTAGTACTCAGTAAAGTAGTTCTCAAACTGCAGAGCAGATTTAAACCAATTACATATCAATTCTGTCTGGTTTTTTTTCTGATAACGGTAAATTTCAGCACAATGCACAAATCTACACCCATGTTACTGCTCCTTTTACAATTCAGCACACAGAATATGCCCACTGCTTCCCTTTCTTTTTGGATACCAATTATTTGATTTATGTGACAGTTTCAGGGCACTTCTACAGCCAATACAGCTCGTAGAGCTGCTGACACCTACTGGGGACAAACAATAACGGTCAAGTCAAAAGGCCTCAATGCAAAGAAACAAGAACTGGCAGGAAAAGCACTCTGCTGAATCAATGAAACAAAGAATGAGGAATCCTCCAGAAACACTATTGTCGAGTCAATGTTTTCAAAACTCTGCCTGTCACTTAATAGTTAATCTTGAATTTCAGTATCTACATGTCTGACCTCAGAGACCGGCTCGAGGAGAAAGTACAGGATACAGAGACTGCAACAGCACACAGGCCATCAGAACAGAAAACCTTTAAGGTAACGGTAGCTACCAAGAAGACTGACCGTGCTAAAGCGACATCAATCTCCAATAACAGTTTGTGTAGGGGAACCTTAGAGCTCAACCTTTAAAAACATCAGTGGAAAGTCAAATACATACCATAACCATTCCACCTGAATTGACAACATTCCCAGCAACTGGCAGCGTCACTGTGACGGTCCCTTGACCGCTACTGGTTGTATTGGTGTTGGCTCCTGTCTGGACAATTTGGGCTCCAGCCAGGCTGGCTGCAGGAATGGTGATCATGCCTGTAACAGGGACTGTAACTTTAAGAAAATAAAACACAACGGAAAAACAAAACAACCAAAAACACGCACACAGAAAGAAGGGAACACCATTAGTCCCGCTTCTGGCTTTTACGCACTCAGCCTCCTACAATATGCACAAACATCTACAAACGCTTTGCAAGCCACTAACTGAATTCCATCACCTCCTTTGTCCCTGCACCCCAACTCTGACATCTCAACTGGGTGCGGTCTGACTGCCCCAGCCATGGAAAGACATACTTGTTTAATTTCCTGGGGACAGAATCACAGTCTGAACTCCCCTATAACAACAAAAACATTTCCTCTTCCATTCCCTGTGCCCACAATTCCCACCACAGCACTCACAGTGCTACCAGCATTGAGACTCCATCTCCGCTTTGACAAATATTATAAGGCAATAAAACCCAATCAAAGATACATCAGCAACTCCCAACTCATTTCTCACCAAGCTCTTACCTTGTTGCAGAATGGTTCCATCAGCGTTAACTGGCTGATAGACTATGGTCTGGCCCTCAGTGGCTTGTGCTACCTGTTGCCCTTGAACTGCTATTTGCTGCTGTGCCTAAACAAAACAGAGAACACAGGAACTTCACAAACTGCTGCTTTTTCAAGTTTTACAATTCCTGCATTAACAACACATGGTGTTTAAGGTAGTTCAGGCATCTATTTCTTTTGCTTTGTTACCAGCATCAAGAAATAGGATGGAGCACAAACCAACAGAGTGGTAGAGAAAACACCTAAAGCACCTATTTCTTACAGTCTAATATTTAATACTGAAAGAAACGTGTTCTAGTTTTCCTGTCTCACTGTCAATGTGAAAGGAAGAACTATACTGCTCAGAAATTTAATTCTGCTCCTAAACAAAAGAATCAGGAGAAAACCCAGGTATGACTAAAGCATTTCACAAAGTGGTACAAGTATGAAATTAGCAATACTTCAGGATTTCGAACTTCAACAAACAGACAAAACCCATGGACCAATAAAATACAGAAACACAATGGATAGAGACATGCAATCTATCTAGTCTGCCCCAGAGTTATGTATGAAAACACTACAAAAACATGACATTTATTCTCAAGTTCTCCTCAGTATTAATAATTCCTCCTTTTTTTTTTTTCCCTTAAGTCATTTGTCAAGTTTCTCCTTCTCTTTCTCTCCAGAAAACCCTTCCATGCTGGTGCAGTTACCTGTGTCTGGCCAGCAGTAACTGCAGTCTGGGGCTGCTGTATAATGATCTGCTGGGTCTGGCCCTGCTGCCCCTGTACCTGCACAGCCTGCCCACCTTGAATCTGAATCTGACCTGGCTGGACCAACTGAATCTGTGGAAGAAAGAGTCAGAAAGGAACATTAACTATGCCTCTTATTTCTCCTTCCTTGGCCTCAGCATTACCAAAGCATCGCTGAGGATGATTGACTGTTGCAAAGAAAAAGAAAGCAGTGATTCTTCTCTTTTTCCATTTTAAAAGGAAGAGATTTCATTGATTCCTGCCTGTGACACAGCAGTCACAGTCATGCACAAGAAAAAAACATAGTGCACTGGCATCATCATGCCCAAGCACTTCTCCTCCACTTACACAATGAAACATTCCACGGATATAAATTATTCACATAAAACTATGATTAACAACACTCAGGAAAGAAAAAGAGGCCTAAGATTTGAGGTGTCTGTAGATCGTTAATTATCCAGCATACGCAAAGACTCCAGAATATACAAAAAGTTGCCTCCAGGTTTGCAAAGTTGTCGGCCCACCAGTGTGGAACCTTTCTTAGGTTAAAAAAGAGGAACTGGAATATGATTCAAAGCTTGTTCTTAAAAACCCAGTTATAGATTTTCCTCTAGCAGAAGCTAACACAAAATATATTGTCTTTCAATAAAAGATTTTTTTAATAAACACTAAATAAACCTCCCAAAATACCAAGACATCATGTGCCTTCCTGGACTGTGCTGAACTGCATCCCTGATTCCGTTCTCAAATCACTACATTGCCTCCATTATGCCACTGTTAAGAACTCTTCCTGCTTTTCAGAAACACACTCTTGAGTACTAGTTTGAATTTTAAGACTGTCTTTTAAACAAATATTTCAAAATAATTTCTTCTAATAAAATCCATCTTCTATACCATTCACAGTATTACTTTCTGTGCAATCAAAATGTCTGAATTCACCTCCAGCCTTCCCATATTAGATGAACTCAAGCACCAGTGTTATTTTCAAGTAGATTTCTTAAATAAAAACAACCCTCTTCCTGTGCCATACACTGAGTAGGCACCAGATCATCAACTATACTGCAGAGGCCAGTTAAGATAAACACCCAAAAATCCCAAAACTGACTCCAAATGTATTTTAACAGACTTCATTTAAAAGGTTTGCACCATCCCATAAACACAAAAATCAAATACAAAGAGAATTTTCATTGCATTCTGAGCACAAAGCTCACTACCAGACTCATAGCTGGCGAATAACAGTCTTTACCCAGTTTATTTCAAGAGCGCTGAAGAAAACATCTTATCTGACAAAGCAAGAACACCATAGTACACTTGCTGCAATTAATCTTAAATAATATGATGGTTATCTCACCTGCTGCAGCCCCTGCGTTCCAGACACCGGGACCTGCATGATTGTCTGGCCCTGACCTCCGGGCACAGCCTGCACCATGATCGGCTGGCCCGTGGATGTGATCAGCTGCCCTCCGCTTACTTGCACCATCAGGGGCTGACCCTGGACCTGGGAAACAGGAGAAAAACAAACACGACAATGAAAAAAGCTGGTGACATGAAGCCAGAAACTGAAGTGATACTAAATGCTTACCTATTTTCATGTGGTGACCAGAGAAACTGAGCAACAGTCACTAACCTGGGTTCATAATCAGCATCAAATATCTTTAATTTGAAAAGCTTTGTCCATGATGGGCTGCTGACTTCAGTAAATTATCTTTTTCTGTTGCAGTCTAACCAAAACAAGTCTAATTGCAATAAAGCATGAAAAGCATGGCTAAATTTTCCAGACACAGTAAAAATCTTCATGCACAGTCTGAGAGCAAAGTGTAATAAAAGAAACCTCATTATCCAACATCACTAGTGCTAATCTTTAATTGCGGTTTCTAATGAGAAAAAGGTCTCAATAAGCTATTATTGATCTATTCTGACAGATTCTGAGGTAGCTTCAATTCTCTCCAATTAGAAGCTTACATTTCTGTTTCCTAGCCGGTAGACTGTGCGTGATGTTCTTAAGAGAACCTTATCATGGTTATTAAGCAAAATCATAAATCTAACAACACAAAACCTAGTTCAATAAGAAGGAGTGAAAGAAAATGAGCAGCAGTGATGGGTGGTGCTGGGCTGACCAACCACTGTAAAACACCAGCCTGAACAGATTTTCAGCACACACTGATCTACCTACAGTGTTTGCAGAGTGAGCATTCAATATCGCATACTCTAGCAATTTGCAGGTAGAAAACCCCAAGAACTCAGTGACTTTTTATCATGTTGAGTTGCTCTTGTTGCTAAACAACCTAGAACGTGGTAATGCGTGATTACCTAGTTTGTAAGACTCATTTCACATTTAAGCCACAGAAATATAGTATTTTCAAAGCTATATTTTGGGCAGTTTGGGGACTTAGCAGGTGAGGATGTTTAAATAGAGAGGTTTCTCCTTTTCTTTTCATTGGTCTTTTCCCTAGTGACCAGAGATGGACCTGGTCCAGGAATCCAGAGACTCTTTCTTATGCCAAATTTATAAATCTGCTGTAAGCCTCGTTGTGCCAAGTCATAGGATCACTGAGGTTGGAAAAGACCTCTGAGATCATCAAGTCCAACCATCACCCCAACTACCCACTTTGCACAGTTCAAACATGTGAGTGAATTCTACACCAATGCATCCATGAAACAATCACAGTTGTACCTCTGCGATCAACACCCTGCACAGAATAATGTGACTTCCCAGATCAGCTGTAGGCACTGTTCTGCTCCCCAATGTTGTTAACTATCACTTTCAAGATCCTAACATAATTTGGTCATACTTGTTCTGAATTACGAGAGAGAGAAAGAGAGATAAGCATGCTCATGGCAGCCATAAAGCAGCACAGCCAGCAGTACAACAGCCAATAAGCACAAAGAAAAATGACACATTCCAGGGTTCTTGTTAATGTATTAGAGCAAGCCAAAAAAAAAAAAAAACAAGAGAAGGGGGACACACACAATGACAACCAGGCCACAGTGACCCAGGCAATTCAGGTCAGCCAGCTTTCGTATTTTAACTCTGAACATAAAAAATGCTGTGTTCAATGTTACACCTGGCGAGATCCTTCCAGCCTCTTGGAACTCTGTTCCTCTGAAGGATTAAAAAGCAAAGAAAACCAAAATACCAACTGAACAATGTGCTACTGAACTGCTACAGCCGGGTTTACCAACTCCTTCAATAGCCTCCTATGTGAACTAATGAAATGACGTTTCACATTGAAACACATCAGGGTTTGAAATAACCTTGCGTTTCTTTCCAATTTGTGATGTATCTACTGTTAGGATAAAGACTTCTGGGTTTCCTTTTGTTGTTCACGCATAAATAAGAAACCAGATCTCTCGGTCCCACAGAGGCCAATATTGTCCCCTTATTAATTACAGATGGGAAAGTTTCACTCTTCAAGCTGGTGGGTCATCTACCACCTCTCTGCCTTTCTTTCATGTAGCGAAGACTCAGAACTATCACAGTACATGTCAGAAATACATCCTTAACAATACAGGAAATCTTTGGATTACATCTCTTGACTGTTACTTCCTCACCCTGGTGTTTTTTCAAGTCCCATTTCAACCACTATTCAGTTTTAGAATTACAGCAGCAGGAATTCCTGAATGCATCAGGGTTTCTGGCATACACCTCAGATCCAATGAAAAGCTATAATCCCATACTCCTCACAGAACCTGACTGCTGGCATAAAGCACAGATATTACTGCTAACAAATTTTCCTGTTCCTATTTCAAACCCTGGAAAAAAACACAGCATTAGATATGAGGCAATGGTGAGAGTCATGCAGTGCTCACAAACACAATCAGAGAGATCACCACTACCTGGAGGGTCTGGACTTGCTGGCCTGAGGCGGATGCCACCTGGGCCTCAGTCTGCAGCTGGACAGCAGTGACACCACCCTGCTGCTGGGAATAGGAACAGGAATAGCTTGAAACACGGAAACGCACAGCTCTGACAAGAGACATCGACACTTTGGTGGAAGAGGGTGAATTTAAAATTTATACACACTGCTCTTGGAACAGAAGGAATGTGAATACATTAGGCAAACCTAAGGACGGAACCAACAAAACTGTGTGTGATACTGACGGGCTTTGGGGTCCCAAACTAAAAAAATACTTACAAAGAATATGAGAGATTATTTTGCAGAATTTAACATCTCGATTTTGGTGGTTAACACCACTACCTTTCTGCTTAATGCTTCACAGAATCATGGAATGGTTTGGGTTGGGAGGGACCTCAAAGCCCATCCAGTTCCACCCCCTGCCATGGGCAGCGACACCTCCCACTGGATCAAGTTGCTCCAAGCCCCATCCAACCCGGCCTTGAACAACTCCAGGGATGAGACAGCCACCACTGCTCTGGGCAACCTGAGCCAGTGCCTCCCCACCCTCACAGGAAAACATTTCTCCTAAGATCTCATCTCAATCTCCAATCTTTCAGCTGAAAACCGTTCCCTCTCATCCTATCCCTGCACTCCCTGATCCAGAGGCCCTCCCCAGCTTTCCGGGAGCCCCTTTCAGTACTGGAAAGCTTTAAGTATTTCAAGTACTGCAAGGCTGTTTCCATTTTCCTTCCCAGGTTTTTCACTTGGAAGAGGCTCCAGACTTGTTCAGACTGGTTAACGACAACAAAGGCCATGAATCCCTTTCTGAACAGAACAGCAGCACAGATGACTGAAGCCTAAACTCCATCTCAGTCACCCCCGCATCAACATCTTCACACCACTGACCTTGAAGGACAATCTCAGGAAGATGCAAGAGCAGTTAAATCGAAAAGCCTTGTCTATCTTTAGCCTCTTTAGTAAGAGCCCCAAAATAATCTGTATTAACTGTGTTAGCATTTTGGGAGGTGAAGGACATCTCACTACTAAAACCTGTACAACAGGTCTATGAAAACATTTATTTTAGAAAAATACTTCATGTTAAACAGGCTTTAAAAGGAGGTATTGAAAATGAAAGAAGCCAAGGTACGTTTTTACCCTATTTTTAATATAACTTTGGTTACCTGTTGGAAGCATAAGCATTTTTGATAACTCTTAATATATTATCAACTTCCCGTACAATCTTGTTCTTATTGAAAAAGCCAACTTCAATTGAATTCGATGGAAGAAGCTGGTCCTGCTACCAAACCCTCCAACAGGCTGATGACAAAGCAAAGCGAACCTCTCTGAAACATAACCCACCAGCTCATTCATTTGCACAGCAGATTAAGAAACTCCTGCCTTGAACTGGAACAAACATAAGATGTGACAAACATTCAGCAGCAGCACAGCTCATCCGAAAATGCATTATTGGTTCTCAATGGGTGAAAGTTAACAGCAGCAAAAGTCTGTAATGCCTTGAAGATCACAGTCCTACCCATCTTAGAAACTTCTTTCTGGAATGGATCAATTAATCCAAAGCTACTCCTTTTGTTGCAGTACCTGCACTGAGTGTTTGTTTTGGTCCACCTGTATTTCTAAAACAAAGGATCTCAATAAATACTTCTTTTGAGAAAGCTGGAGAGGTCTCTACAGCCTTGAACAAAACCTGTTTCAATTTTGGGCAGAATCTACATTTTTCCCTGTGTGATTATTTGGATTAATATTCTGTTTCATCCATTTTCAGAGAGGATTCATTAATTTCATTATGTCACTACCAGTCTGCAAACTCCCAACTACACCGAAATTTAGTAACTTGTATACCTGCAATTTTATTAATTTAATTTTATAAGTATTATTATAAAAACATATTTACTCCCACTTCAAGACAAGTCAGATCACTAATCAAGTAGCATGAGTCAGGCAAGCCCGTACCCAGACAGTATCATGAAGCATCTTGCTGGTTCTGTGAAACTCTGAAAAGCACAAACAGTTTGGTCCATTGGCTCTGGCAAAGCCAGCTTCCCCCCGCCACCACCTTCCATACCTGCTGCTGAATCTGCCCAGCCTGCACAACGATCTGCTCCGTGGAACTGTTACTGTTCGCAGTGTACTGCTCCATAGCGCTCTGGCTCTGATACAGCAAAAGGCACACCTCAGGCTGTGTATCTGGCGAGAGGACAAGTTAGAAAAGCATGTTATTATTGTCCCCAGGTTTGGAGATCAGCATTATCTTACTGTAGCTGAAAAGCAAGCCTGAGGTCAGCAGACGCTGAGGTCAGAAGCACACATGAGAGCTGCTGTTTAATCAAAGACCTGCTTCTTTTGCAAAGTCACCTCACTTTCACTGAGCAACAAAATGAGAATTTTAATTTCAAGAACTTGATTTTTTGCTCCTCAGTATCTCGAGCTCAATGCTGTCACTATCTGCAGTGAACCGAACAGCCTCTTTCTCTTCCTGTTTTACCCCTCCAGTCTGCATTCTCTGGGCTACACAGCTACCTATACTGCATATTGGTGGAGAAGAGGGGTGTTACCGCTAAAAAAAACTCACAAAATAAGAAGTTTAGGTGCAAAGGCAAACTACTTTTAAAAATTCAACAAAGCAAAGCAGAACTGTCTCTCCTTCCCCAGCGACACCATGCTCCCTTCCATGTGTCACTTTCTTCCCTCCTGGCTTTCATATATTTTGAAAATAGCCAGCAGTCTTCTCGCTGCTGCCATCCTTTCACCGTCTCTCATTTCTTGGACCCTTGCCTACAGATATGAAGAACAGCCTGTTGAAATAAAATACTTGGTTCCATTACCTCCTTTTCCCTCACATCTCTTCAGCTCATCAACAAGGAAAGAATCCTTACTACTACTCTTAATGAGGCATTTGATTTACGCTATGAAGGAGTACCTGCTAGATCAGTGATAAAGCAGCCTATAACTTTAATCTTTGAAGTCTAAATCAACAAAAACCCAGATGCACACAAAATTCAATCACAACTTTAACTGTTGCTGTGGTTACTACTGTAATGACACCTCAAGCACTTCCCGCTCTTTAAACCATCCTTTGTACTTTGTGTCTTGTATTTTTCTGAAGAACCCTTCATTTTTCCATCAAGTGACTCCTCACAGTGACCTAAGAAAACACTCAATGATTTCACATCTTGTTTTCTTGCACATTAACATCCACCTACAAAAACAAACAATCTACTAGTCCATATCAGGACAGACAACAAGCATGATGATTACAGGGCCATTAACATCGTCATAATAACCTGAAAGCCTTCTCAGTCCCTAACAGATCTTTTGTTCAAATAAGGATGGAATAACACTATCCCTGGAGACCACAAAGCCAATCTGAGTCACTGCACTGAAAGGCACTAGGTTTTTTCAGCAATTTTAACTCTACCCTTGGCCCATTTAGTAATATTGTTTTACAGCCTGACAGAATAAAGTATTACTTCTAAAAATGATGCTGTTGACCAAGGTTCTCATTTCAATTTTGCACTATGTACTTAATTTGTGCCCTAAATGCCTGTAGGCCTGTCCGAAAACAGCTCCCACGTGTCATTCTCTAGGGAAGGATTTCAATAGCAAGCACAGTATGCCAGTAAACCATACCTGCCAGAAGTTCTCTGGCTTCCTTAACGCAACAACCAGTAGTCAAGTGTAGGCATAATCCTACTCGGGAATGCCTCCCCACAGACCTCGTACCAAGCCCCTGTCCTGTTTACCGTCCTGCTTAATGCTTTGTAGAATCATGGAATGGTTTGGGTCGAAAGGGACCTTAAAGCCTATGCAGTTCCACCCCTCTGTCATGGGCAGGGACACCTCCCACTGGATCAGCGTGCTCAAAGCCCCATCCAACTGGATGAGCTTTAGCAGCACTGCAATCCCAACTCTGCCCAAGGTATGGCTGGCTAAATTTACAGAGAGAAGATGGGACGTGCAGGACCACAGTTCTCAAAGGGATTATTCTCTTCTCTAAAAGGCCAAGAACCACCATTCTGGCATGGCAGGTACATTTTAAAGCCGGGTGATGTGGTCTAGCGACACGCTTCTCCCACAGCTGACCACACAGGCAGTTTCTCTCCACTATGCCCTTGTCTGCACTGGGAATGACTTCGTGCTCTGGTTCTATCAGCATGTATTCCCATACATACCCAAACACAAGGCTATACAAGCTGCATCAACACTTCCTGTGAAAATAAGCTATGTTCAGAGCAAATCAGGGTGATAAACCATGCTAGGACCTGAGCCAGCTTGAAAGCATCATTTTAAGAAGTGCTGCACCCTGAAAAAATGTCATTAAGTATGCAAGGGGTTATAGGTCAGCCCCGTCCTCATGGACACCCAGGCAAAGGCAGGATTTAAGCAAACAGCAGCACAGCCAGGCCACGCTTCTATCTCCCACTGCTCAGCACAGCCAAACATGTGGCACCCAGACTTGTTTCTGACCTCCTTATCCAACACCCCAGACAGGGAGTTCACCCAGGGATGGTTTTATTTCACTGCAGAAGGGCTTGGACACAGGAATTTCCTCAGCATCATGCCCCACAGTTCCTGAGGGAGAACACCAGGTGCCCCGGAGTGGGTTCCCCTTATGGAGGAATCATAGAATTGTTTGGTTAGAAAAGACCTTTGAGATCATCGAGTCCAACCGCATCTGTCCACCACTAAACCATATCCCTGAGCATCTTATCAACCCATCTTTTAAACTCCTCCAGGGATGGAGACTCAAACACTGCCTTGGGCAGCCTCTGCCACTGCCCGAGAACCCTTTCAGTAAAGACATTGCTCCTAATACGCATTCTAAACCTCCCCTGGCACAACTTGAGGCCATTTCCTCTCATCCTATCACTTGTCACTTGGGAGAAGAGACCAGCACCCACCTCACCACAACCTCCTTTTTGAGAGCTGCAGAGAGTGGTGAGGTCTCCCCTCAGCCTCGTCATCTCCAGGCTAAACAGCCCCAGGACCCCCAGCTGCTCCCAGAACCCCTGGGCTCCAGCTCTTTCCCCTACTCTGTTCCCTCTCTGGCCCTGCTCCAGCTTATCCAATGTCCTTCTTGGAGTGAGGGGCCCAAAACTGAACCCAGGATTCGAAGTATGGCCTCGCCGGGGGTTAATCCCTTTCCTGCTCCTGCTGGGCACACCATGGCTGATATTCGTCAGGAGCAGGCAGCTGCCGACGTTCCAGACACGTTCACACCGGCAGCACTAGGAGCACGGAGCCCAGAGCAAAGCGGAGAAGGAGGAGGGGGTTGGGGGGCATCTGTCAGCGGGGTCACCGGGAGGCTCCCAGCCGCGCTCCTCCCGGCTCCAGGGCGGGGCTTTACCGGATCCCATCCCTACCGAGCGCCGCCGGACCGGGGCTGCGCCTCCTCTCCCTCCTCCTTCCACCCCACCACCCCCATCCCACTCCTCCCGGCATCCCCACCTGGAACTCCCGGTGCCTCCGTCCCGCCCGGAGCCCCCGCAGCTCCCGGTCACAGCTCGCCGGGCCCCGTTCCCCGAACCCTTCTATCCCCATTGCTCCCCGCCTGACAATTCACACTCTTCTCTCGGCGCCCCCACCCTTCCCTGCGCGCCCCTGACCCCACCGCATCGGTCGTGCTCTCCACCTGCCCTGAGCTCCCGCTGCTCCCGGTGCGCGTCACATAACCCTCCCCTGCCCGTCGCCTCCACCGTTCCCTACTCAGAGCCTCCGCGGTTCCCGGTCGCGCCCCGTCACCCACGACCCCACCGTCCCCGGTGCGTCCTGCCTGCCCCCCCCAAGCAGAGCCCCCGCCGGTCTCTGCCCGGAGCCTACGCTGTTCCCGGTCGTTCCGCACCGCTCCCCAACCCCACCACTACCAATGCGTCCTGCCTGCGCCCCCTTGCTTGACCAAAGCCCCCATCATTCCCGGTCGTTCCCGGTACGCCCTGCCTGCACCCCTCCAGCCTGGACTCCCCACCATTCCCTGCCCGGAGCCTCCGCTCTTCCCGGTCGTGTCCCCCCTCCCTTCACCTCCGACCCCACCGCTACTGGTACGTCCCGCCTGCCCCACCCCCATTTGCCCGGAGCCCCCGCCGCTCCCGGTGCGCCCCGCCTGGCCCCGTCCCCCCTCAGCCCCCAGCGCCCGCCCGGGCCCGTCCCCGCGCGCGGCCTCCTGACTGGTCACTCGGCCCCGCCAATCCCGGCGTTGGGGCCGGCGCTCGGGGGCTCCATATTGGCTGCTCGCACTCACCGTGCCTCGCTCCCCCGGTTCGGGTCCCGCGCTGATTGGCTCCGCTACCGGTACCCGAAACCCAATCAGCGCCTCCACTCAGCCGCCGCGCAAAATGGCGCCCAACCCCGAACAAAGGCGAGCGAGGGGGCGGGGGCCGGCGGCGCATGCGCGCGGAGCCGGTCACGCCCCCACCGACTACGCCCATCCTCACTTCTAGGCTCCGCCCAGTCACCTCCCTGCCTATTCGCGGCTTTTGCGCATGCGCCTAAAGCCTTTCGCGCACCTCTGGGGGCACCTGCTGCCCGTAATGCGCATGCGCCAGTCGAGGTCCCGCCCCTTTTTTCCGAGCGTCTTGCGTATGCGCGGGGCTGTATCGGCGGGAGGAATGTTCTGGGCGGGCACCATAGAGAGGAGGGGGTCCGCCGGGCTGCCTAGAGCGGCGCGTGGAGGCAGCCATGTTGGTGTGACGCTGAGGGGGTGGCCGCCATGTTGGTGTGACGCTGAGGCGACAAGTGGCGGAGCTTGGGGAGGGTTGTTGTGGGCTGGGTGATGTGGGGAGCGCTGGGGAGACTCTTGGTACTGCGAACCCCGGCCCGGCGGATCGTTCTTCCCACCGCCCCTGCGGGTGTGGGTCCTGAAGGAGAAGGGGTGATGGGGAGGAGGAGGAGGGGAAGGCCTGGGGATGATAGCTGTGAGGTGACCCTGGGCTGGAGCCTCCTGGCACCTCGTGGAACTGCAGCAGGGAAAGCTTGTACCACGCTTTTCAGGAGTGCCCCCTCTCCTTTGCGGCTTGGAAGCTACAAGAAAGCTGGGGAGGGGCTGTTCACAAAGGCTTTTAGTGATAGGATGAGGGGCAACGTGTATAAACTGCAGAGGGGCATATTTAGGTTAGACATAAGGAAGAATTTCTTCTCCATGACGGTGGTGAGGCACTGGATCAGGTTGCCCAGCGAAGTTGTAGCTGCCCCGTCCCTGGAGGTGTTCAAGGCCAGGTTGGATGGGTCTCAGGCAGCCTGATCTAGTGGGAGATGTTTCTGCCCATTGCTGGGGTTGGAATGGATGATCTTTAAGGTCCCTTCTAGCCCAAACTGTTCTGTAATTCCCACAGGCTATCCTTCTTGTCCTAGCTGTCCCATAAAATAGGCTCAGCCTTGCGCCTTCTGGCACAGCAGGTTATTGCCTAGTTTGGGATTCCTAATAACTTTCTTTCTCTCTGTCATCTTTCCAGCTGGAGGAGTCTTCAACATAGCCCACGTTACCATGGCCTCCCACTCTTCCACGGATCAGGAGGAGAGAGTGCGTAGAAAATGGTTTATGTGGGCTATTGCTGTGATGTGGTCTCTGTGAAGTGGCCTTCCTGTTACTAGAAGTTTAATAAACATGGGAGCTTGCTGCCCTGTGTAACTTTTTAGAGGAAAGTGGCTGATATTGCTGTATTTCTTTAGTTTTCGTGCTTGTATCGGTGATGCAGATGCTGTACGCCAGCACAGAGCTAACTAAATATCTGGGGATATCCAATGCAGATACAGATAGCGTGCAGAAGAGGTGTGCTAATACAATTGTGCTATTACATAATTTTCCTTTCTTAGCCCTGCTAAGCTGGCATGTGATAATTGTAGCTGATCTTATAGAAAAGATGGTTATCTATCTATTGAGTCTATAATTCATGCTAACTCGTTTAGTTTTGAATTGCATTTTGAACTGTATGTTTAGGCACTTTACTGCTCAGGCTTGCCAGATTCCCTGCTGTCTGAGTAGTGTGTTATCTCAGTCTGTGCTCTGGGCATACTCTTAATCGTCTTTCTGGTTTGTGTTTTCCAGATCAAGTGTGTTAAGGGGGACCTTTTCTCCTGCCCCCAGACGGATGCCTTGGCTCATTGCATCAGCGAGGACTGTCGCATGGGTGCAGGCATAGCTGTTCTTTTTAAGAAAAAGTTTGGAGGCGTGCAAGAGCTGTTGGATCAACGTGAGTGATAACCCTGGGGTGGACATGCAGGAGCTGAAGGGAAAACCTTGATTTCCAGCAGAAAGGGTATTCCAAGCTACTTTGGGCGCAGAGGGCATTATGTAGTGGAGGCTAACTGTTTTAAAAATACCTTCTTTGTTTCTTCACTTTAGAAAAGAAGACCGGAGAAGTCGCAGTTCTCCAAAGAGAGGACCGATACATTTACTACCTGGTAAGAGTGAGATATCACTCAGTGCTTCCCTGTAACTAAACTGAGTTAGATAAGGTGATGAGCACTGTAATACTTGTGAGGTTTTGAGTGTGCTGCTCTACACGAGCTGTGAGATGTATTGATCAAAAACTCCCAGCTAAGGAGAGCTCTCTTGTGTATCTACATTTAAACTTGAATTAACAGAACTAGCTGCCAAATTCTGCTGCTTTAAGCTGTGAGACTTAGTTCTTTTCCCCTTCACAGTAGCAAGTCTGGGAATGGAGTTACAGAGTGTAGTGGAATGCATATTTTTAATAACGGACAAGGTTGCAGTGGTGATGCCAAAGGCAGAACTGACCTTTTCCATTTATGTTTAGATTACAAAGAAGAAGGTTTCTCACAAACCGACATATGAGGATATGCGAAAGAGTTTAGAAGCCATGAAAACTCACTGTCTGAACAATGGCGTTACTGACATTTCCATGCCTAGGTAAGAAAATTAGTTAATGCAGTGTGAATACTTCAGTGTTTATGGCATGGAAGCATATTAGAGGAGTGATACCTGCCATGAAATAAGAGTTCAAGTATCCACTTCTCTTCTATTTAACTCTTCTGTTCAATTGTGTAAATGAAACTTGAATTTCCCAGTGCTTAAATGTAAGCAAAACATACAGCCTTGGTTCTCTCCTTACTTTAACTGTACTATGTGGATTTATGGTGTGCTGAGCTAGTGCCACATAAAATTGTAGCTGCCTGAAGGGTTGTTCATCGAGTGCTCCACAAGAGGCCCTTACCACTGTGTTGATGTCTTATTTTTCAGGATTGGATGTGGACTTGATCGCCTGGATTGGAATAAAGTTTCAGCAATACTTGAGGAAGTGTTTGAAGGCACAGATATAAAGATCACAGTTTACACTCTGTGAGCTAAATAAAGAGAGCCCCATTGCCCTGGAAATAAATATGTGAACTGATGAGGGGGCAAACTGCATGCTGAGCACATTCTTTGTCTGAGCATAGCTCACTCTTGTCTTGGCAGGGGCAGTGGGCTTTTAACAACAAGGACAGCAAAAAAAGGCTCCTGAGCTGCTAATTTGGGATGTAGCTTTCAGGGAGGCTGTTGAGGCAGCAGAGTGTTGTGGTAACTGGCTGGCAGTTACCAGTTTATCCCAGTAAGCCACCAGATGTCACTGGTCCTCCACGGAGCACCTGACTGCACTGCAGCTCCTCCTTGAAGTGACAGTTCCTGTGCAGAGTGAAACTGGAGCTGTCTGTAGCCTAGGTATTTGTTGGTTTGTCATTACGGTTGATAACGGTGAGCTGTGCAGCCCTGTCACTGTTTATTTTTTGAAGTTCTGCGGTGTTCCTATGTGGCATACAGTTCACTGACTCAGTTCCTTACAGGATTAGGCATTTAGTTTCCACCTTCTGGCAACACGTAGAATTTTTTTTATTATGAGATTGTACTCAGGAAGAATCATGCTGTAACCATTAAATAAATAGTTCTTCAGTACCCTGCTGTCAGATCACTACATGGTCCTTCTTGATAAACATACTCTGTGTCGTGACTGTATTCCAAAGGAAAGCTGGGGTTTGAAGGGAATGCTGGAGGTGGATAATGCATTTTATACCATGTAATTGGTATAGGCTGCAGAACCTGGTGTTTGAGAATCCACACATCTGAATGACAGATGTGCTTTAAATGTCAGCATGGAGTTCAAGGTTTGTTTCTCATATTTCTTTTTGCGTTTGTAGTTTAGCTGTTCTGTGTAGGTTGGTGTTTGATGTCACCTATACCAAGAGCAAATCAGTAACACTGAGTTCATCGAATCATTGGTAAATGCTTGATTTTTTCAAAGTTTGGTTCCAGTACTGAAGAATATTGTGTTCTCCACATTTCTTTATGTTTGGTTTTCCCCAGCCTCCCATAATAATAAATCTTCTTGACTTCTCTTGTAGTGAATGCCCAGAAAAATGCCAGATACATTGAATAAATCTAAAAGATGGACTATAAGCTGAAGTTTGTAGCATAACATAATTGGTTTTCACTGTGTACTGAACAGGTGGAGCATTTTCTGTTCTCTGCATTGTGGGTTTCTTTACTGATGCAGATCTGCAAATCAAGTTTCTGTCTTTAAGAGTTTCGTATTATTACTCTCTCTTTTGACCATCCTTTGTAAACCCTGGTTTTGGTGGATGATTACTGTAGCTAAATACATGACTGGAAAAAAAAATAAACTCAGTAAGAGAAGTAAAAACTTGGGAGTATTGAGCTCATCAGGAGTGGACATCAAGACTGCTTGTTGATTTAGTCCTTACACTTATTTATGTTTATCTTTTAAATCTAGTGGCAGAGAGATTAAATGCACAGTGGTTCCGCAAAGGTGTTGTCATTGCCACTTGTTTTTATCTGCTTTGAAAATTTATGCCAGGATTTAGTGCAGCTGACAGAGGTAAGAGGTGGTGCGGTCAGCAGTTTTATGTGTTTGGGTCTAGCGCTGTTCCAGCTTGTGACACTGTGGGAGAAACCAAGGTGGAGAACTTGGTTTGGAAGAACAGTGGGGTACCTCCCACTGCATCAGGGGCTCCAAGCCCCATCCAACCTGGCCTTGAACCCCTCCAGGGATGGGGCAGCCACCACTGCTCTGGGCAACCTGGGCCAGGGCCTCCCCACCCTCACAGGAGAATATTTCTTGCTAAGATCTCATCTCAATCTCCCCTCTTTCAGCTTCAAACTGTTCCCCCTCATCCTATCCCTGTACTCACTGAGGGAGAAGGAGTAAGCAAGTGGCTGTGCAGTGCTCGGTTTCCAGCTGAGGCTAAACCAGGACACTGTTTTGTAGCTGCTGAGCATCCCTGTGACCCTATCTGGTCCACAGCTTGGTTTGTGTGGAAAGTGATATGCCCATATTCTCTCTGTCTCCCACACTTGTATGTACTCTAGAAATTTTTCTGGCGTATAGTAATTCTCCCTTCTCATCATGCTGCACTTCAGCGATGAAATATTTCATCCGTAGCTGTCCCAGGATGTCTCACTTGTCAGATTAAATTTAGGACCTCTTGCAAATGGAGAAGAAGGAATAAACAGAGCTATAGGTTTTGCAGTGACTTCCAGTTTTATTTCACTTTGCGTTTCCCAGTTTTATATCGCAAACATCGTTGAACAGGGGGAGAAGGTATTTGACGTATTTGAAATCAAGTACTTAGGACTCCATCATAATTTCGAATGAACAAGTTAGCCCTAATTTGAATCACAGCTCTGATTACTGAGGAGGACAGAGAAAGGAAACTTTTTTTTTTCCCATCTCAACCCCTTTTCTTTTCACTATTTATGAAGTAGGGACTTTCTAAATGGATTTACCTAATTGGCAGCTTTGTTCTAAGATCTTTTCTCATAATCCCAGTTTGGGAGGCCTGCAGTCTTTCCTGTAGGTCCACTATGATCCTTTTTATTCAGGGCTTGAACTGCACGGTACATCACCTTCTCTTTCCCTGTCAGCAGGAGCAGCATGGGTTTGTTTCAGGGGGAGAAACAAAATAAACCGAAAACATTCCAAACGCCAAAGATCTGTGTTGTAGTCCCTCAGGGCCTAGTCTTCCAGGAGTTGATGCTCCATCCGGCTGGAATCAAAGCTATGGAAAACAGGAGTGTCCCAGATGGTAAGGTCTGTCAAATCTCTCTTAATAGACCTTTTCTGAATTGGTCCTGGGGAAGGAAGGAGAGAGATGTTACAAGCTTCAAATACCTCGTGTTTTATGGCTTAAATAGGGGACTCTTTAGTACTCCTTAAAAAGAAAAAGAGAATTCTGCAGTGATAACTGTGATTTCCTTCAGTGTTTGTTTTTTTTCCTAGAGGGCTAGGCTTTGGGTTGGGGGGTGAAATCCCCTTTTTTCTACATTCTTCTTACTGCTTACACGCATGTCCTGAATATCATGGATATGGGGAACAATGAAGTGTTCTTGTTGCACGTAGTGATCCTTGTACATTTTTATTCTTTATTCCTAGAATTGTTTACTCTGAGAAGGAAAAAAACCCACCAGCTCTAAATCCCTTGGGGATCTGCTGCAGAGGAGCCCACTGCAGTGTTGCTGCCCCTGAAGGGTAAGGTTCTGCTTAGGATTATTTTCACTAGTTGGGGACAGGCAAACCCAGCCAGGTACATATGACAGTAAGAGCCACTGAAATTGGCTCTGGGTTGTGCCTATAACAACCTGAAAAAGGAGTCTGTAATACAAGGAGATAAGTGACCAAGTGGAAGTCCCCACTCACGTGAGCTTCACTGCAAAATCTCAGCCAGCTTTTCCTCGTAATACTGGAAGTTCTCTTGAATGTCCTCCCATGGCACGAAAGCCTTTGCTTCCTCTCCTTCCTCCTGTTCCACAAAGTTCTGCCAGACATACTCAAAGTCTTGAGGCTTCATAATCCTCAGCTTGCAGCCAGCTGACTTCATTTTTTTCAGGGCAGCCTGCATTTCTGGCTCTTCCCACATGAAGAGACGCCCTACCATGATCGTCAGGCGCAGGTTCTTGTTCTTCTTGAGGGTCTCAGTAATCCGGTCGGCACAGGTCACACAGGGGCTGGAGGAGACGTACCAGGTGACATTGTAGCGGAGGCTCGATTCACACTTTGGTAAGATCGTGTTGAAGAAAGCCATTTCTGCATGGGCAGCCGCATGCTCATCTTCCAGGTAACCCCGGGAAGTCACTGACTCTCTGCCTTGGGTCTCGAGAACATAACACAGGAAGGTTTTGTTCCTGCCTGAGCTGTATTCCACATTCCTGAACTGGAATTTGAAAAATATGGCTGGGAGGCGCTCCCTATGGAGAGGAGAAAGGAGAGAAGCATCTCAGAGTCAGATAATAAAGGGCTACAGCACTAGTGTAGTTCCTGCATGATCTGGGGCAAGTTGCTGTGTCTACAATGGCTGTATTTCTCTGTGTATTAAAGTGAGATGCGTTTTAGTAGGAAGATAAAAATATACTAACAATTACAAGATACTCAGCTAGTTTTGCCCTGTGGTGAAGCTTCCAAGCCTGTTCTCAGTACTAGTTTTCCTCTTAATTTTAACAAACTTATACTGGGAATTTCCAGTGTCTATATTGAGGTATTTGAAAAGGAACTTTCTACTGCAATGTATTTACTGTTGGACAGCAATTGGCATTTTCCCAGTCTTAATACACCTATAGATCAAACTGTTCTACTGTTTTCTAGGCCATTAATATAATTTTTTCACTATGGCGTTGCACTATGAATCTGCAGGATCTATTTTCCTAAATTGTTAGGATGATAACTTTAGCATTGCTAATTAATATTTTACCCCCAGTGCTTTTGCAGTCTGGATTTCCTCTGAGCAAAGGCGTGACTAACAAGTTACAGTTCTTATGTGTTCTAGTTTTACTTTTCCTGTATCAATTGAATACTAATAGTCAGCAGGATTATCTTGTGACTTTGGCTTAATAAAATGTCTGAGATCAAATCTAACTTCACTATGAAAAAGTATATTTCCCACTGAAATTTGATAGCTGTCTCAGAGATCCTTCTGATAAACTTCAGATACTTTTTTTTTTAATGTTGTGCACCTCTTCCCATCTGCGTTTCTAAATGAGTATCATCCAAAGTGAATCATTGCAGTGACTAATGTGTTTCCAGTCCTCTCTCACTCAAAGTAAGTAGTCTGCTGTTATTTAGGGAAGTTAAGGTTAGTCCTGTGGAATTCTATGTGTAGCTTTTACGTGTTGCTGACTAAAGAGGTGGAAAAGGAAAGCTGCATCATTGAATCATAGATTTGGGCTGGAAGGGCCCTCAAAGCCCATATAGTTCCACTCCCTACCATGGGCAGGGACACCTCCCACTGGCTCAGGGGCTCCAAGCCCCATCCAACCTGGCCTTGAACATTTCCAGGGATGGGGCAGCCACCACTGCTCTGGGCAACCTGTTCCAGGGCCTCCCCACCCTCACAGGAAAAAATTTCTTCCCAATTATCTAACCTCAGTCTTCCCTCTTTCAGCTTCAAACCGTTCCCTCTCATCCTATCCCTGCAATCCCTGATAAAGAGCCCCTCCCCAGCTTTCCTGCAGCCACTCTAAATGCTTCCGAGGATGGGAGTGAAGGCTGCACAGAGTAGCCAAAGTGAAATAATGAAAAGCAGTAACACAACATTTTATTTATTAGACACTGCTAATCTTCTGGCAAATTGTATTCCTCTCATCTGAGCTTTAGGTAGACCTATAACCTTGATATTCCCATCGAGATAATAATGAATCTTTGTAAAACAGCAAATGTTTTATCCATCCCTGTCTCATCTGCAGTCAGATGATAATGTCAGGTCTCTCCAGGGGGTTTCCTGCACAAAGGTCAGGATAGATTCTCACACTCGTGGAAATTTTAATTGGGGAGAGCCATAAGGCTGTTGGAGTAAGTGGCAAAGAATCACTGTGCTGAGGGGAAGGAAATATTTGTGATGCAATGTCTCACAAGCTGTCTCCAAAGAGGGTGGATGGGAAGGGTATGGAAAAGAGGGAAGAGAATCAAGATCGGTACGTTATGCTCACTTAGTAATGTGGGAACCACAGGTGAGTTTGCTCTCAGTTCGCTCGTGGGAGAAAATGATATGGACCACAGTGAAAGTGTGAGATAGTGGCAGGGCAGGAATCGGGGCTGTCCATGAAGAGCTGGATCTGATGCCTCTTAAAATTAGCAGATGTCTTCCTATAGTGTGCAACAGATAAGGCTTTGCTAGGACTTCATGAAAGCCCCAAATAGCACAATATTCTATGCTATCAGAGGGACTGGAGTGTGAATGTCTGAGCAGAAAGGCCAGGGAACAGACATTTGGTAGTTCTTCATGTAATAACCAGCTGCAAATATTACATTATGTACTGTAAACAAATGGCTCTTTGCTTGGAAAAAGAATTGAAAATGGTGTGCTCTCTAAACACTTAACTCAGTAAATTACAGCTATTGTCAAGCTGCCTTGGCTGTGTTATTTTAAAAGTTTAAATACAATTTTCCACAAATGTTTAATTCCACTTACAAAGTTTCAGAAATTCCTCTTTGCTGGGTGTATATTCCATACTAGTCTTAATGCAGCCAGGAATTTTCTTGCTGCCAAAGTCCTTTGGCAGTTTTGGCTTTTGAGAACATTAAAACAGAAAAGGACACTCTATTTAATTTTATATGATACTACAGTAGTATTGAGGGTCTGTTTGGGCCAGCTACACGATTTTGCAGTAAAAGGCTTGGAGTTAGAGTTCCCACTTCTGGTCTGGATTTCCCAACAGTGTGATTTTACAGTGTGATCTCTAAAATATTCCAACTGATATTCTAACTTCATTTGGAATATCAGCGTGCTGTACCAGCCAAATGGTGGGAGAGCTGATGTGGCTGGGTTGGCGCAGTTGTGCTTTGTGCAGAGAGAGAGGCACATCATTAGTCTTGCAAATGCAAAAGGATGTACGATTTCATTCAGGGAATAGCATCTGCACTGGAATATCCATTGTTGCTGTCAGTCTGGGACCACTGCAATTCTTTTCACATACCAATTCGTGACAGTGGAAGCTTAGAGAACAAGTTCAGCTTTAAAAATTTTACTAGAAGCAGAATTTCAGCTGCTGCTTAAATGATATAATGAAAGCCTTACATTGTTCAATTCTACTTAGAGGAGATCTGCACAAGACAGGACTTAAACGATGGAAAAGCCCATCTGGGAGCCTTCCGTGCTATTACTGTTTTAGCTGGCAGTGTATTAATGAGGGGTGGGAAGCAGTAGTGCGGACACAGACTTTTATTTTGATTAATGAACGAATGAATCATGCTGTTTGGGTATGGTTAGGTCTGTGCTTCTGTGGTTTGCTTGGAGTTTGCACAAGCCTAAGTAAGGGAAACATGCACAAATCCTAAACTACCCAGAAGGATTATTTTAATTTCTTTTTCTTAACATCTTGACCTCTGTTCCCTTACGTTAGGTAACTTAAAGTTACCCGTTTAAATGAGCCTTATTTGCTTTCACATCAATTATGGGACTTATACTGATTTATTTAAGAGCATGATCAGACTCCAGTTTCGCATAGTGCCCCTCATTCCCTGAACACCTTTCTCTTGTTCTTTGAGACAAAAAAAAGAAATCACATGCTTCAGAGAATAGTGCTTTTCCTGCTTTATATCCTAGATAATGAGTGGTTCTTTGGTTAACGATTCTTTAATTAATGATTTCTTTGGAGTCCAGCTATGTTGGGTCTGACACAAGCCACCCGTTGCCTTGTTTCCCAGCTAGGTTTGTAAGGCTACAATAAGTCGCTTTAAAGGAATGTCATGAATTTAAATGCAGCACATCAGAGTCACTTGTTCCTGATTTATCTCTCTTGACTGAGAAGCGGTTCCATCAGTGGCGAGATGGAGTCTGCGTGTTTCGATGGACTGTTCAAATAGCAGCCATCTCCTCCAGGATGCATTGACTCAGAGGTGTATTTAATCAGGTCTTCTAGATGGATTTTATTGCTTATCATCTTGGTATCTAACTAGGATTATCTGGGATGTTCACCTAAATCTGTCCTCCTAGCAACATGGAATGTGCATCAGCTTAATTAATAAGTTTCTGATAAACAGTACAAACAAAGCTAAAGGAATTTCCAAGCCTATAAGTGGCTGACTGCGCTTGGAAAATCTGAGGGTCATGGATACACAGGCAGCCAGTGAGCTGTTTTTGCTACTTAGTGAGGATCAGCGTAATCCCACAGAAACCAGAGCTGGGAGGACATTTCGGCACAAGTGCAAGTTGTAAACTTCTGTTCCTGACAGGGTTTGGCTGAGTCCTTGCTATGTGGCTCTGCCCAGCAGTGGGGACTTGGGCAAGGTGTCTCCAGTCTTGTGAGTAACTGCAAAGCCCCGTAGCAAGTGAATAAGCAATGAATGACTGGGCAAGAACAAACCATATGTCCCTCAACACTCCATGCATACTTCAATTCTCTACGCTGCATAATCTCACCTCTGAGTTACAGCATGCTTGGCCGATGACCCTCGTAACTAGTTGCAAAGGGAAGTATCGTAATTGTCTTGTTGATTTTGGTAGATTAGAACTCTTCGCAAACAAGTGAGCATCAAAACATATCCCTGAAAAAGCCGTGTGAACTGCTGCGGCTGAGTAAGCCAACTTCTTTGGAAACTCAAGTCTAGTTTCAAACAGCCTATTTCTGAGTCAATGACAAATTCCTAGCAAGCCCATTTTCCCATCTTTGAATGACAGGTAGTGTACAAATATTAATATTATCTCTATTTTACCCTTTTTTCCTTTGTTCCAACATTGAGGAAAGATAATTCTAGCAAAATATGCCTAGGAGGTGCGACTTCCATTCTCATATTTTCTTATACAGGAAGCTGTACTGCTATAAATGCTGAACATAAAAGTTGTGCCATCTTGAATGTGATTTCACAATCTATTAGAATGTACAAATATCAGATATTTGAGTGACTAGGCTAATTGTTTTTCTGGTTTTGGGTTTTTTTTTCCTGCAATTAGTCACATTTTCTTGTCATTTACCCTTTCAGTAAAGGCATCATATTCAGTGTAAGGCTTGCAGGTAACTTTTACGTACATGAAAGGTTCTTTTAAAAGTTGTTTACAGGCACTGAACTGTCACAATGCTCTTACTCATCACCTGCTCCAACAAGAGGACGCAGGAGGTCACACAGCTTGGAAGAGAAAAGTTGAAATTATCGTTCTTCTACTACTTTGAAGATCCTCACTAAGCAGTGATTTTTAGGGGTTGTCTAAATGCCTCAAACCTAATTTATCGAAGGGTTTGTCCTGGGTAGCTAAGTGTTTTGCTGTCTGTTAGATCATATCAGGAGGAAAAAGGTTGAAACTTTAAGGCAGAAGCCTGTCTGTAGGAATGGTTCCAGACCGAACCAACAATGCACCTTTAATTTAGGCTGGAGGAAAACAGTGGCTGCTTGGCGAGACCCCAGCACTACTGGCTGCTGGGTGGGCACAGAGTGAGGGCTTCTGATGAGAGAATAAAAATGTGGGATTATCTAAAAGATGCTGTAAAGTGGTAGGACATAGACTTTAGATTTAAATATTTGTTCAGGGATTATTAATACAATTATCTCAGGCTATTTGAGCTGATAAAAGTGTGTCCCCTTGCTTGCTCTTGGACAGCTATTCACAAAGAAACACGTTCATTGAATAGAGGAAGTGTATAATGATCAGTGGTAAAAGGAATCAAGGATTTCTCTCTGCTAGGAGGAGCCTCCTTTTTACACCCTGGGGAAAGAGTAAATAAATGAGTCTACTTAAATGTCATGAAACGTACACAGATGGGGCTTGTATTTATCCAGGACTGGTTGAGCCAAATGTTGACAAAAAAGAGGTTAATGTTCTTAAACAGAGTGAATAGGTTCCCAGTACTTTTTGTGTAAACCAGGCTCCTTGGAGTTATAAGCAACAGCTTGAAAACTTGGCTGTGTCTCTTAAGATGTCCCTAATCCAAGGGCTAAAACTGAAATGCGATGTAATTGAATTTAAGTACTTCCACCATTGCAGTTATGTGTTCTCTCATAATTCACATAACTGGCTTTACTGGCTGAAAACTTGTAAACAATTAGAGAAATCCAAACAGTGATCACAGCAGAGTGAGGCACAGCCTGAACTCACTTAACCAAAGGTAAAAATTGCTGGATTTTTTTATATCTCTTTCAAGGTCCTTCAGAGTTTCTGCTGTACTTCCTCATTCTCACCTTTACTAGCCAGCACATTAGTCATAAACAAATAATTAGAGGGGATTTGGTCATGATTCCTGCAGGAATTCACCAGGTATTTATAAGCACGTGATGGGGACAGTGTGGATACTCACATACTGACAGCGCTATGAGCCCTCATTAGATGCCTGAATACTTTTGTTTCAGAGCCTTAAACTTCTATCCTGCTTGGTATCAAGATATAGAAAGTGAAAATCAGCTTAAGGTATGTAAATCATAGAATCATAGAATATTTAGGGTTGGAAGGGACCTTAAAGATCATCCAGTTCCAACTCCCCTGCCATGGGCAGGGACATCCCACTAAATCATGCTGGTGTCCTGGTTCCGTTCCCAGCAGAGGGGTGTGCTTTTCTTAGCAGTCCCTGCTCTAGCAGCCCTCTAATATCCCCATGATTCAGTGTGCCAGAGACCTCAACACGCCCACCCCAAGAAGTGATTTTTCAGAGCAGACACAATTTCAAGAAGAAAATGTATGTTTTCACCCCTGTGCAGGAACCTAACCCAATTGCGTGAGATCAGACAGAGCTGCTGTCCTGCTTCATGCATCCTTTTTAGAAATGCCAACCCGATTTTATTTGCAGAATCTTTCTTACCAGTGACCACATCACAGGCAGAAGGATTCTAAGTGGGATTTTAGAGTCTGGTTTGAGCTTTATATTCAGGCACCTGGAAGAAATCATGGGTTTGGTTTACATGCTGCGAGCACTGCTTTGGTGACTGCTATGGGAAGGATGACACAGGGCATCTTGCTGCTGCTACAGTGAGCGTTTTGAAGTGCTTGGAGATAGCAGATTACAGAGTTTTTTCTAGTTGCAGCCATCAATTATGTCTGACAGAGTTCAGTTTCGTAGTAGATCTCTGTTTTATCTGCCTTTTTCAAAAGCCAGGCTCACTAGAGCAAAAGGAGCTGCTTGCTGCTTTGTTGACTTGAAAACTGTCTGTTGTTTTGCTGCCTTTCTGCAAGCTGGACTTTTTAGAAAGTCAGCTTCCAGCTGTGGGTGAGGAGCCCTTGAAAATGTGGATTTTCAGCTCTCTTGAAAAATCTGTCCCGTAGGTCCATAAAGCAAATCAGCCATAGCAGGGGTATTTTTTTTCTAATCCACAGATAGAGAAACTTTCGGACAAGAGCCATTGATCACACCAAGAAATCAATGTTCAGTGCTCATCAAGGGCCAATACTTTCCACCCCGGTATCATCAGGCAAGTGATCCCATCACAGGGCAGTGGGACTGCTTGTGCTGTAAGGGGATCAATCAATGCTATAGAAACAAACCCACTCGTAGAAGACAAACAGAATCATCTGCCTGCTTGGTGTGAATCTGTGCTCTGTAAAACTCAGCAAAATCTGTGCTCTATAAAACTCAGCAAAACTTTTAACAAAATCCCCCAATACTGAAAGCCATTCTTACACCACTTGGGAATATTCAGAAGTGCGCTGGCTGAAGATGCTGCCTTTAATTACCCAACCTAAGAACTGAGGCAGAGACCTGTGACCACCTGCACTTCACTCTCTTGCCCCCTCATATTTATCTCTAAAACTCTTACCCTGTCACGATTTCAAATGGTGGCAGGTCTTCCCGCTTCAACTTCTTCTTCTTTTTCTCCTCGCCCTCCTCTGCGTTGTCAGGTTCACCGTTCTGGGTGTTGCTGGGCTCCTCCTGCTTTTCTGCCATCTTCTTAAGTATAGGGAAATATATTAAGTTATGGACAATGGGGGGGGGAAAAAAAAAAGCAATTTCTGAGAGCTCTAAGGGAGAGGAGACAGCAGAAGGAGGAGGGAAAAACAGAGCTTGGGAGTTCCTGCACTCGGCACAGTTGTCGGGAGCTAAATATGGAACAAAGCAGCAAGGATAGAGGCTGGATGGGGTAGGATGACCTAGGGCTCTCGGGTGTCGCCGCCTTCCCTTGCTTTCTCTAGGTCTTTTTAACAATCCCTCTTGCTCCCTTTTTAATTTAAAATTAAGTGACGACTTCGCTGTGGGCGGGTTAAGCAATGGATGGAAAATCCTGGAAGCATGAGTGTCTATTTATCCATTAGTGTGACAGAAAGCTGGCAAGATGCGGAGCTGGCAGCTTTTCCATCTCCCTTCTTTTGCCAGTTTATTATCCTGCTGACCTTGAAGGACCACTGTTTTGGCTTCAGCAAGAGGGAAAAGGGGCAGTGCCCATTTGGGTTACTGAAAAATCCCTTTTGTTCTGGGTTTGGCCTCATGGGCCACCTGGAGCTTTGCAGCAGGAGCATGTGAAGGAGCAGGAGACCTTTCCTTCCACCCTCCTCATCCATGCAGAAACACAGCAAACAAGAGCTGAATAGGGTGAAATCTTGCTTGTTGAAGTTGGTGTAAAGATCGTACCGGTGTAAATGCAAGCCACAACCTTCTCCTAGATTTTTTTAGTCAGCCTGATATTTGACAGTGGGGCAGTATTTCTGGTGCAGGGCAGTTCCAAATGCGTGTGCTGAACATCTGCTCAGGGTTCTGTGTTTTTAATCTCCATTGTCTGAACGTTTGAGAAGTGCCCGGCACCCTGGGACCCATCACAGAGCTAGGTGAGAGTATTTGGAAACTGCTTGGTTTAAGCGATTCTTGCAGGTTTTCTTCATTTCTTTCACCTTTGCTGCTGCAGGAGATGCAGATGTTGAATCAACGATTGCGCTGGAGCCAAAGGATGGGACAGACTGTGGTGGAGGTGTGAGGAGAAGTGGAGTGTGTGCGGTTATGCAGTGGGAGCAGCATGTCGAGGACGGAGTGCTGGAGACATCCTGGGAAGGTATTTAATGGGAATTGCCCAAGCTAATGTCGGTGTGCAGTCTGCCTTTCATACAAACAGAAATGAGAAGGACTCTAAAGGTTTTATTGACACGAGCCTGGGATGTTTGGTTTGCTCGGCGCTGTATCAAGTGGGTTTCTTGAAGCAGCTCTGGTAGCTTAGAAGGGTGTGTGGGGATAATGTGGCTTTCACATCACCTCCGAAAAGAGTTTGATGCGTTTGGGTTGGGGGAGTTGTCTCTTTTTTAATTCACAATTATGTGGAATTCTTTCAATTCTTCTAAATTTAAATAATTTCAAGTTTATATAAATCCCACGTGCGTCAAGCCTAACGAAAACCTGGGGACTCTTTCAAAGAGACTAATCCTGCTGTGCCATGAGAGCGAAAGTAAATGGAAAATGTGTGGCTGTGCAGAGCTCATGTTTTAGCTAAAGCATATTGGAAATCGAATCTTCGGCATCTTGGGTTCTACACTCAATTCAGAAGACTTGGATGTCATCAAGACTTGGATAAGTAGGAATATTGAGTATTCATTCTGTACTTAGTGGAAAACTTAGTTAGAGGAGCATAAACTGTGTTCCGTAGAAATCAAATAGGTGTGAATACTTGGTTTCAGGCCAAACTTGGTGTTTGTGACAGTTGTAGTCAGCTCTTTAGAGACTTTAGAGGGGCCTGCACTGTCATTAAGGGAAATAAATCTACGCCATTGGGCAGATAATTTATTATCATAGTGGGAGGTGTTCCCTGCTCATGGAAGGGCGGTTGGCACTGGATGGTCTTCAAGGTCCCTACTGACCCAAACCATTCCGTGATTCTATGATCCTAATAAATAATATATTATCATAGATAATTAATTCTAGCTACACTTTCAAGCCCCCTTGCTAACCACCGCTCGCTTTTCCATGCTGCCATATCCTGTGTAGCATCTCCTTAGTGACAACACCGAAATGCAGTCGTTCTGGGGGCTGAGCAGCCCCCTGTGCTCCCGCACTGTTTGCTAGTGATGAGAAGTTGTTTATTTGGTGACTGACACAGCTGGCGTGGAGAGGATTGTGTCAACGGTGTGATCAAGGATTTAACAAGTTCTAAGACATCCTATCCATGGAACATATATCTTCCATTTTCACGGTACAGACTTTTATTTATTTTTAAGCTTAAAATTCTTTCCTGGAAGGCAGGTGTAGTAGTTTTCCTCTTGCATGGTAACTATGCTCAAATTCCAGCTCCCCTGTCCAATTACTCTCACCTTTGACATTTCAGGCAGCATTTTTGGGGATGGGAATCCTCTCCTAATGAGTGACAGCTTGTTTCCTTCTTACCCTTAGAGTTTAAAGAAGCATTCTGACCCCTCTTCAGTCCCTCTGACCCACTTTTCTTTATTTTTGGAAGCTCTTGATGGCCAGGGTCCCATCTTTCCTGCAGCCTTTAGCTTTCACTGGCTTGGCCCCTCTGCAGGGCCAGGCTCTAATCTAATCTCGGGAATGTAGCACTGAGACTCTACCTCTCTCCAGCCCTTCCCCAGCTGCTTCACAGCTCCATCTAGGGCAGTGCACTAAATAGTCATGAGCCACCCCCCTGCAGCGTCTGCCTCTGCCAAAAATATAAAGAGACACCACCAAGTTGCTGTCAATCTAATATTTTGCGTTATAACCATAGGGATGAAAGCTTTGATCCTTTTTGTTTAGTTGGTTTTAAGTGACCCTACCTCTCCCAAAGTGCATGCGTGCACAGGCTGAAGAACTGAAGCCAGTGATGGAAACTTTTTTTCCATCAGCTCCTTCAGTTGGGACACAGGTGCCGAGAGGTGCCTGGGATGTGACTACCCTCACGTAAGGACCTCCCAATGGCACTTAGGTTGACTAAAATCACCTGACTACCCTCAGGAAAGAACCTCCCAATGGCACTTAGGTTAACTAAAATCCCCGTGCTTGCCAACCGGCGGCTTTTATTGAGGCTTCCCTGCACCCTGCCCCTCTCTCCACTGATCTAATGGTTTAGGATCATGAATTTTGTTCTGCTCACAGAGCCCTGCACAGCAGAATCGCTGTTCGGCCACAGAACAAGCACGAGAGGTCTACACACACATCGGGTCTTGCACGGGGAGAAAGAAAATCAGCCCTCTGCCTCTTCCCGTTTGCTCTCCCATGGCAAGGGCTAAACGATGCTCGTTTGCAGCAGAACCCCATGGCCTCTTCTTGTCCCCAACACCCTGGATACAACTGGTTGGTGCAGACGCTTTCTTACTTACCTTGCAAGTAATCCTCTTCAGCAGCTGCTTCTCTTGTGTGGGGAAACCTCCAAGAGTGACCACAACCTTGCCCCATGGGATCCCATGGGATCGGATGTAGAGTTGACTCCATCTCAGTGGCACAGACCCAAGCTTTCCTGTCAAAGGCTGTTCAACCCTTGACAGATGTGTCCTGCAACATCTGGCAGTTTCTCTCCCTGTGTTTTAACAGATCTGGCTTCGATTTTTCAACATTGAGACCAGAATGCCTGAATAGAGCCAGATAAAGTATTGGGACGGAGTAGATCTTGAAGGCATCAGAGCTGCAGTAAGATGTGAAGACCTGTCTGCACTGCCAGCAAGGGCAAGGTTTAAGACGACAACCTGTTCTGGGAGAAGCTTTCTGGCTTTGATTGAGCATTGGATGGTGAGGTCTGATCCAGAAGAGTTTCTCCACTGACTTTAGAGCCATCTCTGAACAACTGACCAAAGTCTATTGGCTTTCTTCCCCCATCTTAAACAGGGATCTCACACAGACATTACTGTATTCCCTCAACCTGTTTCCCAGGCAGGTCGCGTGCTGTTCCTCTAATTGCAGCAGGAATTACTTTCCTGAGGTTAATTGGCTGTTGCCATTTCCCAATCACAGAAGGGACAATAGAGGAGACCTGACTGCGAAAGTCCTTGCTAGGAAAAAGGAGGCTTTTATTGCATTCTCGGGCTGGAGGAACATTTTTGGAGAGATGTGAGAGTGAAATAAGACCCTGGCTGTGTGAGTCACGGCTCAGACTTGCTCTCTATTCCAAGGGGACAGCTGGTGGCACTAACAAAACATCTCCCTGGATATATTGTCTGGCAGCAATCCCCCTCCTGCTTTTTCCAGCTGTAACTACCGTTACGTGATAAATAAATAAACACTCTGACAGTGATGTGTAGAGGCAGCTTTCCTTCCCTCGCCCCTGCAGGCTCTCACCCATCCCTCTCTTCCTGCTGCAGGACCACAATACCAGGATTTAAAAGAAGGAGCAGGAAGCACTGTGTTGGCTGTGCAGAGCCCCAAAGATTTGACCTGGACGGTACCCACATCCCTCTGCTTGGGGTGGAAGCTCCCCACTGCACCAGGGCTGAAATGGAGCTGTGGTGGAGGCAGAGATAAGCGATGCTCTCCCCTCCTTGCCTGTTTTATCTTCACAGCTAAAGCCTGGACCTCCCCAACCCTCACACACCCAGTACCACGCTGCCGGGGAGCCGGGAAGAGGTGCTGCTGGCTGTCCGGTTAATCAAAGCCCAACTGGAAGTTCATGACAGCTCCAAGCAGCAGCACCACCTCCTTCCTGCTGAGCTTCTGCTGCAGCTTTATTGGGAGCAATTCAAGGGGAAGGTCAGCCCCAACCATACTGCAGGTGCTTAAAACCCACAGGAATTCATATCCCACATCACCTCGCGCTAACGAAGGGGTGGTGGGGAGAGCTGCTGGCCCGTCATCAGCTCTCTGAAGTTTACACATGCACAGCAGCAAATCCTCTCGGACATTTCCCTCTGTATTTTAACATAGCTCCAGACATCAGCAAATCAATTAAAGTTCCTTATTCCTGAAGCCAGAGTGTTTTCTGGAACACCTTGTAAATTATTGAATGAGACAAGGCTTAGGGAAAGAGGCCGGCCTGAAAGCAGGAAGATTTTGTTTATGTACAAATACTGTGTATCCAGCAGCCGGGGATGTGCCCTTTGGGCTAAGATCAAGCCTTAACGATCAGTTTAATATCAAATACGTCTTTCTGGAAAGACTGGCTGAAGTCCAAAGAGAGGGATCATGGTTGGACACAGTGCTCTGTGAGGTGGCTCCTCGCTCTAAATGCCACAACCCCACGAAAGCTCTCGCTAATGCACAGCCTTTTGTCTGAGTCACCGCTTGACTCTTGTAGACCGCAACACATCCCGTCGTGGGTTATGAATGTTCCTGAAACCAGCTGGGAGATCGCGTCCATTCCACAAGGTAATTTATGGACAAACACCTTGCATGCCTGCTAAGGGGATCCAGCCTGTCTGCCGCCTCGCTAATGCACAAGCTAAACTTACCAGGACTTTTTCTGGATCCCCTGGGAAAAAAAGGACCACTCAGGAAGCTGGTGTGTGGTAGGGAAGAGACCCCTGAGCTCATGCCCAGCAGACCTCAAGTGAAATCCTTTTTCTCACTCAGAAGCACAATATCACTGGTTTTAACAAACCAGATTGGTGCTTTGGATTTTTAGCACATCTCTCTCTTGTTTTTTCCCTCTGCTCTCGTGAGACCCCACCTGGAGCCCTGTGGCCAGTTCTGGAGCCCTCAGCATACGGAGGACACGGAGCTGTTGGAGCGAATCCAGAAGAGGACACAGAGATGATCCAAGGGCTGAGAGCACCGCCTGTATGAGGACAGGCTGAGAGAGTTGGGGTTGTTCAGCCTGGAGAAGAGAAGGCTCCAGGGAGACCGTAGAGCAGCTTCCAGTGCTGAAAGGGTCTCCAGGAAAGCTGGGGAGGGGCTCTGGGTCAGGGAGAGGATGAGGGGGAATGGTTTTCAGCTGCAAGAGGGAAGACTGAGGTTAGATATTTGGGAAGAAATGTTTTCCTGTGAGGATGAGGAGGCCCTGGAACAGGTTGCCCAGAGCAGTGGTGGCTGCCCCATCCCTGGAGGGGTTCCAGGCCAGGTTGGATGGGGCTTGGAGCCCCTGATCCAGTGGGAGGTGTCCCTGCCCATGGCAGGGGTTGGAACTGGATGGGTTCTGAGGTCCCTTCCAACCCAAACCTTTCTATAATTCCTTATGGTCCGTTTGTAACACAGGGATGGATCCAAACAAGACTTGTGTGGCTTCTTCCAGCCATGGCGCGACCAGGAGCACAAACCCCATTACACAGCGCTAATGGGAAACCGGGACCCCTCTCGATTTGCACGGTCAGGGGCTGATTTTGGTCTGCACTGCACAAGGTAACTAAGAACTTTTCTAGATGACTGACTTTGGAATGTCATTAAAGTTATTTTTATGCAAGGAGTTTTAGTCCATGTGTTTAAATAGCAAATATACTAAATGGTGCTTTAAATATTAATAGAAGAGGATGCTTTGGTGAATTTATCTCTGTCAATTGATTTCAAACCATTATGTATGTTATGTGTAGGAACATTTGATATTTTTGCTGCCTGCTGGAAGGAAAAGGAACTGAAATCAAGATGAGAACGAGTCAGCCGAGTCACAGCAACTGGGAAAATGGAGAGGGAAACACGAAAAGATCAAAAGAAATTGATAGTCTTAATTCCAGGTTTTCCTTTACCTGCAGAAAAAAAAGGTAAGAAGGGGAAAGAGATCTAATTTATGAAAGCTGATCAAATGTGTATCCATATATTTATATTAGGAAATGTTATTAAAATGTCGCAGGTTTGAACCGCAGTCACTTACCAACACAAATTTGATTTAAATAATGTTTCTATTCAAAAGCAGGAATCACTGTAAGGATTTGCTTTATCCCTCCTGGCTTCACTAGATGGCTCTGCTCATCCCTATTCCTTCTGGCTTCCCCATGCTGACCAGGAAAGGGCGGCAGTAATGATGCTCAGCTGCCTTAAATCATTCTGAACTCCACGGAATTAAATCTGCTGAAGGAAATTTTAGGATCTTTAGGCTCAAAACCCACACAGCCCATGGCTGGAGGGCCTCCTGTATGAGGACAGGCTGAGAGAGTTGGGATTGTTCAGCCTGGAGAAGAGAAGGTTCTGAGGAGACCTTAGAGCAGCTTCCAATGCTGAAAGGGGCTCCAGGAAAGTTGGGGAGGGGCTCTGGAGCAGGAGGGCAGGGAGAGGATGAGGAGGAATGGTTTTCATTTGAAAGAGGGGAGATTGGGATGAGATCTTAGAGAGAAATGTTTTGCTGTGAGGGTGGGGAGGCCCTGGAACAGGGTGCCCAGAGCAGTGGTGGCTGCCCCATCCCTGGAGGTGCTCAAGGATAGGTTGGATGGGGCTTGAAGCCCCTGATCCAGTGGGAGGTGTCCCTGTCCATTGCAGGGGGTGGAACTGGATGGGCTTTGAGGTCCCTTCCAACCCAAACCATTCCATGATTTTATGATTCTATGATTTACTCCTGTCACACACCTAGGAATGAGTCTGGCTGCCAGACCTTCTCCCTTTGGAGCTGTGGCACAAACCACTGACTCCAGACAGGATGCCCTGAGCTTTTGCAAACCTCATGCCCAACCAGTAAAACAAGAATAACTTGGATTTATTTATTGTACCCACAGAATTGGCTTGTTTTTATTAAAAGCAAATACAATTTATTTTACAGCCCGAGCTAAGCCCTCCTACCCACCCTCCCCTTGCACCCGCGCAGCTCAATCTGCAGTCAGCTGGAAGAAGACCCACTTCCCACTTCCCTTCACATCCAGTGCTTCTATCAATTACAAAATAATAGTAAATATTCTCTGTAGGCAGCAACAGGTTCGGCTTTATCAAAGGCAAGAGTCAGAATAAACGATGGGGAAGGCTACTCTGTGCACCTTTTGTGTCCGATTCTGTCATGGCTTGGTCCTATTTCTCATCATCGGTTTGACTTGATGATTTTAGAGGTCTTTTCCAGCCTTAGTGATTGTAGGGTTCTCTAGAACAACTTGTGTTTGAACCTTTCCTGATTAATAATATTCAGAAATGGGAAGACTATGAGATGAGGTGCCTGTACTGCACCTGACAGACTTGGCATAAGGCTTTTTGCCAATCGTAATTACAACCTTCGAGGCAATGTGAGCAAGTTTTTAAATTTCACGAAGGTTTTTCAAAGGCACTGATGTTAGTTTTTCCTTTTCTGGTGAGAAATAGCACCGGGAGCTGGAAAAGAGAAATCTCCTCTTGGGAGAAGCATTTGCATTCTAATCATTGCTGCTTTATCTTGGAGCGTGAAACTCAAGAAGTGCGATACTCCACAAATAGAAGTCAAAGTGCCCAGTCTCCTTTCACCAGCAGAACAAGACAGATTACTGCTTGCTCCGTAGGTGACAGATAAAAAATTTAATGGTACAAAGCCTGAACCAGGTGATAGATGAAAATGAAGCAACAGCACAAATAGCAACAAATCAAGTAAGTTCTTAAAAACTGGTGTGCATGAGAGAAGGGCATTTTTTGTTTGGTTCCAGAAGAGGTGATAGGATTTACCACATATGTGAATGAGTTCTGCTCATTGGGGGAATGGTAGAGGCTCAAGGGGTGTCCAGGGTCACTACTCTGAGTTACACCGGTATCATGAGATCCTAGTTTGGCTAATGGAATTTCACCTGATAGCATTAAGGTCCTTAAAGAGCTGTGGCTCCCAAACCTCAACGGTGCTGGAGAAAACAGGTGCCAGGATAAGGTTGCACGGTTACTTTAAAGAAACACAGGGGTGCATAGTGCAAAGCTTTCTTTTACACAACCACGATGAGGTGGGAGGAGGAGGAGGCACATTCACACGCCTGTCTCAAAATGAATCCCCCAAATGATTACATCTTGATTCACATCAACAGAGTTTAGTTTCACAAAACGCCTTCGTTTCTGTTCTGCTCTTATTCACTCTTTCCTGGTTTTTGCTCAGGGTTATCCTTCCAGATGCGGATTGTGAGGCAGGTCGCCATGGCCAGCCAGCCCAGGTACGGCACCAGCAGCAGCGCCGCTATCTTGTTGATGCGGTACCAGGAGCACATCATGCCTATCGCCAGGCTGTCCAAGCACAGGATGTCGACCAGGGCCTGGAGAGCAGGAGAAGACAATGAGTCTGGTATACGCGCTCTTGGAACACACAGTCGTCTTCCCAGGCATGACTATAAATTACCCAGCTAAAGGCAATGAGATGGAATAGGACTGGGGGAGATTTAGCACTGAAAAGTCACCTGGAGTGATTCTAAACCCAAGGGCTTTGGCTCTAAACTTTCATCAGTGAGATCTGAAAGTATCACATCAGGAGTTCAGACTAATGTTAATTTGCTTTGTTCATCAAGTTCCACAGGTTAATTCATTGTTTATGATGATCAGTGCCTGCGTCTACTGATAACGCTTATGCAGGCGGAGCAGAAACATGCTTGTGTTGTGGCCGATGGCTATCGTTACCTAACAAACCTCCTGAAGTCTGTTAGAATGAGTCCAGAGAAGGCCACAGAGATCATCCAAGGGCTGGAGCACCTTCCATACGAGCACAAGCTGAGAGAGTTGGGGTTGTTCAGGCTACAGGAAGACCTTAGAGCAGCTTCCAGTGCTGAAAGGGACTCCAGGAAAGCTGGAGAGGGGCTCTGGATCAGGGAGTGTGGGGAAAGGACGAAGGGGAATTGTTTTCAGCTTAAAGAGGGGAAACTGAGATGGGATCTTAGGGAGCAATGTTTTGCTGTGAGGGTGGGGAGGCCCTGGCCCAGGTTGCCCAGAGCAGTGGTGGCTGCCCCATCCCTGGAGGGGTTCCCGGCCAGGTTGGATGGGGCTTGGAGCCCCTGATCCAGTGGGAGGTGTCCCTGCCCATGGCAGGGGGTGGAACTGGGTGGGCTTTGAGGTCCTTTCCAACACAAAACATTTCATGATTCTAAATATACCTTTCATCCACAGAGTGCAAAAATTCAGATGGAAACAGAAGTCTCTGTCTGTCATCTCTGGGCCTTGGCACCGCGGTAAGTGTTTTTTGAATATACCACAACTCCCCCCCTGCTGTGCCTTCACGCCCATTCTCCAACAGGCTCAATAGCGCACAGTGCCTTGTATTTGTTCGATAAGCCACTCACAGCTAATATCCCCTGCCCAGAGATGCTAACCTTGCTGCTTGCCGCGCAGGGTGTGTCTCCCAGAAGGTTTTATCTCCAACCCAGAATTCTTAACTAGGAGATGCAGTAGTTGGACTATCGACTCCCTGATCTCCCACCCTGCTCTGGTGGGGCGAGCTATCTGTACGGCAAGAGCTGGGTGAGGGGTGCAAGGGACTGATACCATTGTCTAGAGCCACGTGCAGTATGAACTAGACCTGAGCAAAAGCTCTTCTTGCGGCTCTCTTTACAGTTGCATAATGCTCGTTAGAAAAAACCTCCAAACGACCCTAAAACCACTGTGACAGGGACACAGACAAAGAAGCCTCCAGCAGATGAATGGATGGCAGCATACATTACCATCTTCAGGTTACGTGCACCAAAGAAGAGGGGAGGCCAAGCCCAGTTCAAGGCCAGCTGAGCCCCGTAGAGGCCAAGCGGGATGATGGCTTTGCTGCTGCAGCCACCCAGGTCGTTCCAGATCAGGTAGGAGGCGTAGCTGTGAAGAGGGGCAACACATCAGCATTTGCAGTGAGTAGACCCTTCATACAGACAAACTCTTCTCATGTAAGATTGGGGGTTTTTTTTGCAGGGAAGTCGTGTTTGCATGGGGGCTGCATCCACGTCCCTCACTGCTCTCAAACCCATCGCCTGTGCCAGACCTGCGCGGGTCATGTCAGTTCTCCATGGGCTGTGTCCCTGGCCAAAAGCATTGCCTCTAGCGTGAATTTGAGGAACTCAGCCCACAATTTGGCTTAGTCTGTCCTTCCTCTCCTGGGAATAAGCACATCTGACGTGCCCTGCTGATTTAGCCACAAGGGATATCCCAAAAGCAAACAGGAAGGCTGTGAAGATGATCTGAGGGCTGGAGGTCCTCCTGTATGAGGACAGGCTGAGAGGGTTGGGGTTGTTCAGCCTGCAGAAGATGAGGCTCCAAGGAGACCTTAGAGCAGCTTCCAACACTGAAAGAGGCTCCAGGAAAGCTGGGGAGGGGCTCTGTATCAGGAACTGCAGGGAGAGGACAAGGGGGAATGGTTTTCAGCTGAAAAGGGGGAGATTGAGATGAGATCTTAGGAAGAAATGTTTTGCTGTGAGGATTGGGAGGCCCTGGCCCAGGTTGCCCAGAGCAGTGGTGGCTGCCCCATCCCTGGAGGGGTTCCAGGCCAGGTTGGATGGGTCTTGGAGCCCCTGATCCAGTGGGAGGTGTCCCTGCCCATGGCAGGGGTGGAACTGGATGGGCTTTGAGGTCCCTTCCAACCCAAACCATTCCATGATTCTGTGACTCTAAGAGCGTTTGAAATGTCCTTCTCTGAAACAGCAGGATAAGGGAGCAGAACTTACCCCATGCCAGTGTACAGGACAGTCCAAGCAACAGGGAATATTTTGCGGGATGGACACCACGAAGGTTTTTTCAGCTTCTCATACCAAACAGGGATTTCTTTTCGATTAATGAACCAGCCAAGGAAACCTCCAACATGAGGCAGGACAGTAAAACCAGCAGTATAAGCCCACATCCTTCCTTGGTGGCTTGAAGTAGCCTTTTGCCTTCTGTAAGTTAAAAACAATAATTATTTATGACTGTTAAAGGACATTTTTTTTTCCTACTTTGATCTTTCAAGCTGTTTGGCTAATTGCTCGTATTCTCCTGCAGTCTTTAATGCAGAAGGCAAGTATTTACGATTGTGTTCAGCTCTGCTGCTGCCTCCCCTCTGCCCATCTCCGAAATAGGGGTAATTATTTCTATCATGGTTACGTTTTTCTCCTTGATCTACCCAGCAAAGTGGCTCCCCCCTGCTATTTCATACAATACTCATGTGGCAGGGTTCAGCTGAGGTGGTTATATTTGCAGAAGACAAGACTGCCGTCACTTTTATCATTCCTTCTCTGCTTGCCCCGGTCAGACAGCATGCAAACTTTAATGTATGTTCACGAGGCTACGCATCCCAGCAGAGCCGTTATCTCTCCCCTGCATGCTATTCTGAATGTGAAAAACCAGACAGATCATGTCCAGAAACTCCTATCCTGACTGACTTCATCTCATTTTTCACCGTGGATTTTTATTTTAAATAAAGTCTATCACAAGGCAACACCCTTACAGCAAATTCTAAGTGCTCAACAAACCTTGCTGAGCCCTCCCTGCAGCCTTAGCAGACAGAGGTGGATCCTCACCTCTGCAAAGCTGGGGCATAAGAATAGTTTCTTGGTTGCTCATGGTCTTCCTCTTGCATAAGAGGAAGGAGCATTTACTTTAATAGTTACATGATGCTCCCACACAAGACAGCTGTGATAAGGATAACATCTAGCATTTATTCTCATCTCAAACCTCCTCTGCTGTTGTCCTCAAGTGGACTCTGAACCTGACAGTCTTCATAGAATCGATAAGAGACATCAAAACCCATCCAGTCTCACCGCTGCCATGGGCAGGGACACCTCCCACTGGATCAGGGGCTCCAAGCCCCATCCAACCTGGCCTGGAACCCCTCCAGGGATGGGGCAGCCACCACTGCTCTGGGAAACCAGAGCTTCCCCACCCTCACAGGAAAGCATTTCTTCCCGGTTTTCTAACCTAAATCTCCCTTCTTTCAGCTTGAAACCATTACCACTCTGTCTTCTGTCCTCTTTTCACTTGCCCTTTGAATCCATTAAGGCATTCAACCCAAATTAGCATTCATTGGAGTTAAGGCAGAGGATTCACCAGGAGCAGAGCAGTTCTGTGCTATCAGCACAAACACAAAATGCTCCTGAGCAAATGCACTCGGGAAATGTTGGTTTTAGCGATGCAAGAAGAGAGAAACAGGCACAGAAAATTCCCTCACCGAGGGAAATGTCCCTGGCACTCTGAGTGCTGGTCAGATAAAAAGGGAACATGAGGAGAGTTGTGATCTGCACAGGCAACTCTGTTTGGGATTTTAATTCACAATTACCACTTTGCTATGTCCTAGGCTAATTGTCATTATTATCATCATGCTACAAAGCATTCATCTTTAGAACTGCACGCCAGCAGCACAAGCCAATTTACACATCAGTAAGGAACAAATACCCCAGACACCATCTCTAACTAACAATTCCTTTACCAGACAATTTATAGCGCTATTAAAGCATCTATGGAACCAGAAAATCAACCCAACGCTGAGAAAAATAATAGCAGTTAGTCCTGCTTTTAAAGCGTAAAACGGCACCAGCTGAGCTCCTCCATAACACTTCAAAAAGAAGGAAAATGGCAAAAGTAGATTTTTCCCTCCTCCCAACGCCTTCGTAGTTGCCAGACAAACCTGATAGGCTGCAGAGGTAACCGAGGGCTGAAAACAACACAACATTTATAAACCTATGATTTATCTCTCAGCCATTATAACTTAATGGGTTAGGAGCTGTAGAACCTTACCGTCTCTTATTGCCTGTCTCTCCCGCGCAGAGACAAAGGGTTGGACATCCAAGACCACCTCTGTCTCGGATGCTGGTGCTGCTCTACGATGAAGAAGTTGACGGCTGAGTTTTACCTAAATAGGAGGAAAAAGGGTGTGTGTGCGTGCGGTGGTGGCTGGATCAGATTACACAAGAAAGCCCCACGTTCTGCAAGAGTTACAAGGGATCTGGTGGTGGTTGAGAAACCCTGCAGGGGGCAGGACCAGCTGCTGGGTCCAGAAACACCGAGGTGTGACTTCTGAGGCTGTGGGCTTGGTTTAAGGACAATGATCTGGCCTCTAGAGCCAAGAGTGGCTACACGGGACGGAGAAGAACCCTTTGATCTGTCTGGGAGTGCATTGGGCAGGGGAAAGGGTAATTAAAGTGTGTCACATAAATTAATGTGGTAATTGGATAAGAGGTTGTGCATAAGGGATCAGCTCCATGACGGCAGGACTTGGTAACAGAGGATGCAAAGGCTGCATCCAAAGCAGTGGGACCAGCAGGTGAGGGAGGGAATTCTGCCCCTCTGCTCCACTCTTGTGAGACTCCAACTAGAGTCCTACATCCAGCTCTGGAGTCCTCAGCATAGGAGGGGCATGGAGCTGTTGGAGAGAGTCCAGAGGAGGCCATGGAGATGATCTATGAGCTGGAGCAGCTTCTACATGAGGACAGGCTGAGACTTGGAGTTGTTCAGCCTGGAGAAGAGAAGGCTGCGGGGAGACCTTAGAGCAGCTTCCAACACTGAAAGGGGCTCCAGGAAAGCTGGGGAGGGGCTCTGGATCTGAGAGCGCAGGGATAGGATGAGATGCAACGGTTTTGAGATGAAACGGTTTTGAGATGAAAGAGGGGAGATTGAGATGAGATCTTAGGAGGAAATGTTTTGCTTGAGGGTGGTGAGGCTCTGGCCCAGACTGCCCAGAGCAGTGGTGGCTGCCCCATCCCTGGAGGGGTTCCAGGCCAGGTTGGATGGGGCTTGGAGCCCCTGATCCAGTGGGAGGTGTCCCTGCCCATGGCAGGGGTTGAAACCGGACGGGCTTTGAGGTCCCTTCCAACCCAAACCATTCCATGGTTCTAGGACTTTGGTGTGTGCTATGTAGATGTCAGCTCTGATGATTTACTCCGCCTGAGGGTCTGTCCCAGTGCGCATCCATGGGTGTGAGTGCAGGACAGAATTCCGTGGATGCAACCTTCCCTGCCACGCCGGTCTCTCCTGCACCGTTGAACACGACATCCACTCACCAGATGCTTTCAGTGGTCGCCTGGCCGCTGGCCTTTTGGCTAAAACGCACTGGAAACGGCTTGAATCTGAAATAAAGACATTACACAAGCATGTTAAATGTAAAAGAAGAAAGCTAGAAATCAATTTCCATTAGAAAGCTGTCTGCAAGCGATGGGAAATTGAACACTAATTTACTTCAGTTACGGGTCATTACCTGAATTTCATGGCCAGGGGTAGAATTGCTGGTTCCTAGCAGAATGTGCTATTACTGTTATAACACGAGATCTTCTGTTTTACTGGGCTCACAAGGAAATTATTTATGTGAGATGTGAACAAAAGAGAGAAAAAAAAAACGGTGTAAAGGGACAGATTTTCAGCTAGAATAAATCAATGCACTGCTATTGCAGTGCTGTGTTTATGGAGTGTAAGTGCCACTTTGAAATAACAGATGCTGCACCCATTAATCAAGCAGCAGCCACCTGCATATCCTTTCGGAATCTGGTGTTATTTGTGACTGGTAACTTCTGTCGTGCAGCGATGCAGCTACTGTGTGTGATGGAATGGTTTCAGCCACTTCGCCGCCGAAGCGGTCAATGTGCAGATTGCTGCGTCGCGGTGCCTCCACAAGGCTTTGGCAACTTGCTCGGAAAGCAAATAGTTTAACAGGTTTTTAGCTGGTAGTGTTTCCTTCCCCGGGCTTGAGCACAAAACCGTGATTACTGGTTTGCTAAGCATTTAGCAGTTGTATTCCCAGGCCGTTTTAGAGTGTAATATGCTGGAAGAATATGCAGAAAGGCAGCCGTCTCCTGGGCTGCATCCAAAGCAACGTGAGCAGCAGCGCAAGGGAGGGGATTCTGTCCCACTGCTCTGCTCTTGTGAGACCCCAATGGGAACCCTGCGTTCACCTCTGGATCCCTCAGCACAAGGAGGACACGGATCTGTTGGAGTGAATCCAGAGGAGCGCCTCCCATATGAAGACAGGCTGAGAGAGTTGGGGTTGGTCAGCCTGGAGAAGAGAAGGCTCCGAGGAGACCTTAGAGCAGCTTCCAAGACTGAAAGAGGATCCAGGAAAGCTGGAGAGGGGCTCTGGATCTGAAAGTGCAGGGAGAGGATGAGATGAAAGAGTTTTCAGCTAAAAGAGGGGAGATTGAGGTGAGATCTTAGGAAGAAATGTTTCCCTGTGAGTGTGGTGACACCCTGGCCCAGGTTGCCCAGAGCAGTGGTGGCTGCCCCATCCCTGGAGGGGTTCAAGGCCAGGTTGGATGGGGCTTGGAGCCCCTGATCCAGTGGGAGGTGTCCCTGCCCGTGGCAGGGGGTGGGACTGGATGGGCTTTGAGGACCCTCCAACCCAAACCATTCTATGATTCAAAGAATTAAAAACTAAGGATCGATCACAAGGTTCTCGGTAAACCTGTGAAGCTGGGGATGATGCTGCATGAACAGGGAATAGGAAGAGTAAAGAGAATACAAACAGCAGATGCAATGACAGGTCTAGAAGTCATGCATCAGTCCTACTCAAGCTTGAGAGCAAAGAAAGGGATAAGTGAAGGTATGGAGGGGCATGGAAAAATGGGATAATGTGAAAGCTGTTTGTCCAAACTGGATGACAGTAGGCTGGATGCCATTGCCTAGGCAGATGTCTTTCCCAAACAAGAGGATGTGCTACACCTTGCTTATCCGGCCTTCTGCACAGCATCAGTTACGGTGTTTGTCAGGGGGGCTGCTGGGCAGAGAGGGAGTGCAGAAAGACAAGAATCCGGTTGGGGAAGAGCTTTTGGTGTCCCCAACCAGGGCTCAGCGCTGGAATACTGAGTGATTTTAAATACCCTGTGAGCACACGCACAATCACACGGAGACATGCGTGTTTCATGCCCCAAGCCTCCCCTCCAGGATGTGAGCAGATGCTGCCGGAGGGAACGCATTTGGCAGTAAACCGGAAAGACTTTCTTTAACACAGCATTGGTTTTCCTCTGTTACTACAGATTTATGGCTCAATATTTCTGGTTTGAATCATTTTACAGTAATACGAGATGAGGTAACGCTACCTCTTAGTACAATCATTTCTATACCGCGTCTTGGTTTGCTTCCGATTACATTAAAGGAATGTTACTGCTGAGTTTCTGATCGCTGCCCTATCACTGCAATGTCTTTTTATGAAAGAAAAGACACGGGAGAGCTGAGTTACACAACCGTGTTTGTTTTCCTCTTCTTAGCAACCTTTGCACGTTGTCCCAAGAGGTTCTCAGTCCATGCAAGATTAATTGCTAAAATATAAAAGCCCTGTTAACCTGAATATATTATTGAAAAACAGCATATTTCAATCTGCCCTAGTTTTGAAAATAGAGATGCCGGGTCAGCTCCCGGCATAAATCTGCAATGTTCCTTGGAAGCCAGCGGAGCTTCTCTGATTTACATCGGTAATAAAGGCGTCCTGGTTTGTCTGGCACTGATGGAAGCATGAGTGTGCTCGCCGAGCTGCCACAAGGACGCAGTGGCTGGGGAGGAACCTTCATTGCAATCAGCATCTTCTGAGCAACTCAATCCTGCCAGCCTTTGACATTGTAGAATAAAACATTTAGTTTTCAGTATGAAAAGTCATTAAAAAAAAATAATCACAGAACGGTTTGGGTTGGAAGGGCCCTCAAAGCCCATCTAGGTTCAATCCACTGCCATGGGCAGGGACACCTCCCACTGGATCAGGGGCTCCAAGCCCCATCCAACCTGGCCTGGAACCCCTCCAGGGATGGGGCAGCCACCACTGCTCTGGGCAACCTGTTCCGGGGCCCCACCACCCTCACAGGAAAACATTTCTTCCCAAGATCTCATCTCAATCTCCCCTCTTTCAGCTGAAACCCATTTCATCTCATCCTGTCCCTGCACTCTCTGATCCAGAGCCCCTCCCCAGCTTTCCTGGAGCCCCTTTCAGCACTGGAAGCTGCTCTAAGGTCTCCTCGGAGCCTTCTCTTCTCCAGGCTGAACAACCCCAACTCTCTCAGCCTGTCCTCATACGAGAGGTTCTCCAGCCCTCTGATCATCTCTGTGGCCTCCTCTGGACTCTACTAGTTGGAATGAATAAAAGCTTGTCTTTAAAAGCTTTCAGTTATGTTAAAATAAAAATTCTGGATAATATGAAATGATACAGGAATTCCCATCTTGTTTGGGTCTTTTGTTTCCATATGGGCTGAGGTGGCCCTGGGCAGGGAGACCTTGCAGCCCCTCAAAACTTGGATGTGGATTGCTGTGTGAGCTAAATCTTGCAGCTTGATTTTCCACCCTCTCTCCACTAGAGGGAATTTTAAATCATCTCTTTCTTAGGATTTAAGCCCAGTTTTCAGCATATTATAAAGCCTCGCCTGCGGAACGCCGCTGTATCCAGAGGCACTGGTCCTTCTGTGAGGCAGAAGACCTTTTCGCAGTCTTGGCTGATTATAATGGCAGAACAAACAACTCTGATTGTGAGATGAACAGCAGAAAAATCTCCTTGTTTTTTGGATGGGCTCAGTCTTTGACTTCTTGCAGCCCAGGCACACCCTGCTCCCTCCTGACACCCCTAAGGGCTCACCTATGGCTGAGGTCTCTGCATCCCACCAGGTTCTATTCCCGGCCAACTCTGAGCCAAAAGGCCAAGCTGAGTTTCAGGGTGAATTTTGACTACTGGAGCCTCTCGTAGCACTGCTCCTTCCTCACCGGCAGAGCTGGTGAGGGCTGCTGTACAGAGCTGCCCCCATTTGATAACCTTAAGGGGAATGGTTGAGTCTTATCTCTACGCAGATGTTGCACCTCAGTAGCCAAAAGAATCAATTTTAACGGACACAGTTCAACACCTGCTTTCACATTAGGAGCAGCTTAGCGTGGGGATAGGCAGATGATTGCAAGCAATTAAGTTATGCAGCTTAACAAATTACCGCTCTCTAGCTGAGCCTCTTTAATTAACCACATGCACAGACCCTGCCCGGCACTAATGCGGCATTAAATATTTTGCCTTCAACTACCACGACCAGGAATACCTGCTGAACCAGAGTGCTTGGCAGCACTAATTTTGACCCACAGCAGTCAAATTTGTGAGAGTACAGAACTGCGGTACCTCTGACCACGCTGAGCTGTGTTGTCCACTCTTATTGGACAGTACACGGTGGGGTGATGGGCTTCTGGCACTGCGACGATGATACTTGGGAATGGCTTTTTTTCTCCTCAAAGGACTCAGCCCTTGCATCAGACAAAAAAAAAAAGCTGCAGCAATGATACAAAGTCCCTGGAAGGGTGTAGTATTGCGGTGGGTTAAGTGCTATCACAATTCAGCTGCTTAGTTATGTCTTCCTAAGTCATGGTTGCAACCCTTGTATTAATGTCAGGTTGGAGTATTTGGTTTAAAGTGAGCCAGAATAATAGTGTTCGCAAAGGGTTTTATCAAGCCTAAATATAGCAGTTTAAAAATGCTTTTCAAGGTCTTTCCTACATGTGGAGTTAATTGAGAAAAGCTATTGCAGTTTCAAGTGATGCTCTCACTTAAATCAAGTTCACTTTCATGTGCCGATGTGTCCTAAATTACCCTGGTGCGGATCTCCAGCCAGGCAAGGCTTTTTAGCGACGGTGCGATGTTCACCAGTTATGGAAAAACTGGGAAGAGGGTTTTCCTGCTGGAACTTGCAGAGGAAAGCCAGAAACTGAGGGGCAGCACTTGCTTACCTGAGGTCCTTAAAAACGCAGGAGGTAACCTCTGGCCCCGTAGTTGTAGTTTGTGCAAGAAAAACTCTCAGACATTTTCCCACCCATTCTTAGGAAGGAACCCTCCTTCCTAAGGGCTCTTCCAGGTTTGAGGGGTCTGTCAAGCCCTTGGCTTAGGAAGCACTTGGAAACAAGCTTTGTCCGAGCATTAGGGAAGGCATTAGTCAGCCTGCAAGGTTGCTCTTGGTGGTGAATATGAAGAAGAAAAGAACCAGCTGTCTTGGATTTTCAGTAGAAGGAGTTTTCCACCCTAATTTATTAATTCAAGGCTTCCCCAAGACCTGAGAAGCACCAGTGCTCAACCTGCATTAATTAAACGGTTCAGCACAAGATTATATTGGCTGAGAAACTTATATCAAAGTGGTTTTGTTGTTCTTTTAACAGGAATGCCCTTTGTAGTAGGAGGAAAAACTTTAGTGGCTGCTTCTTTTTGGTCTAAGTGCTTTTTTTCTGAGAACTGTGAATCTGTCAAAAGGATCAAAACAATGCTTTGAGAAGGTTTTGTTAGGATAAAAACTGTGTTTTTCTTCTGTGTTTCTTCAGTCGTAGCAGAAATAAAAACTGAAAAGGTGAAGACACACAGGGACCGGAGGGAATTCCTAGCAAAGGGGCAATAAAGGTAAAGATTCTCCAGAGAACCGAGATTTCATAAAAGGAAGAGAAACAGCAACGTTTGGAAGATATGACAAATGTGAGTTTTTCATTTATTTGTTCTGAAGTGCACGTCCTTTTCTGGAGTCAACAGCTCTCACCTTGCTGTTATTATTATCATAGAGTGGTTTGGGTTGAAGCGACCTCAAAGCCCACCCAGTTCCACCCTTTGCCATGGGCAGGGACACCTCCCACTGGATCAGGGGTTCCAAGTCCCATCCAACCTGGCCCTGAACCCCTCCAGGGATGGAACAGCCACAACTTCCCTGGGCAACCTGGGCCAGGGCCTCCCCACCCTCATAGGAAAACATTTCTTCCCAAGATCTGATCTAAACGACTTATTTAATCTTAGAAAGCTATCCTGCTGCCTTAGCAACCCCTGGCTGCTTGGGTCCTTGGTGGTGGGACTTCTTTATTTTGAAGGAAATCATAGAAGCATGGAATGGTTTGGATGGGAAGAGACCTTAAAGCCCATGCAGATCCAACCCCACCGCCATGGGCAGGAACACCTTCCACTGGCTGAGGTTGCTCATAGCCTCCTCAGATAGCCTCAAAGGCAGCTGAGCCGTGGTCATTGCATGCGTTGCCATTGTTTAGCTACAGATTTTTGCAAGAAGATGGCAAGGAGAGAAGGGTTGTGAGAGATCTGGAGCTCCTTGTGTGCTGCCATATGCTTCATAGAGGGTGACATCTGAGCCAGGCAAACCTCATCCAGTTTCAGCTTTCTGACCTTTTGTCCAGGTTCTGCAGAGCAAGTGGATAACAACCCCACCTAAATCACGGGTGTAAATCCCCCCAGAGGAGCACAATCAGCACATGGTAAATGCCAGGGCGCTTCCCTGGACTATTCTGGTGAACAAGTTGATGGGCAGAGCTGTGGCTCAAACAAATGTGAGGGCATTTTGGAGAGAGGGAGTTCTGAATTAGAAATGCAACTTGTATAAAGACAGTGTTATGAGTTGATGTCCTTCAACAACTGGTGTAAGTAGAAAAGTGAATTTATTGCTTGCTTTGTGCTGAATCAAGTCTTTTAACTTGAATAGAAGAGGTTTCTCCTTTTACAACAGAGACCCATCAAGGGCATTGAATTACTGCAGTATTCCCTGCAGCCATCTGATGAGAAGGGTACGTCTGAATGGTATATTGAGTGCAGACATGAAATTGCTCTGCCAGAGCTCTTGATATCTGGACAGACTCCAGCTTTGATCCAGAAAGCTGTATGACTGCCAGGAAAGCAAAGCAGAGCAGAGCCCAGCTTCATACGTGTGAGAATGTTCACATCTGCTGGAACAAGCTCATCTCATGGTCTAGCTGGTAGATGTACCTCCAGGGCTGTCTTCTCCTGACTTTGTGTCCGTGCCACCACGATTTATGAAGGGGGAAAATCAGAGAGATCTGGGAATTAGGAATAAATTGGAGAAGAACACATATCTCTGGCTGCCAGTAGAATACTCCACTGGTGTAGTCAACTCTTTGCAAGCTATTCTCACAGCGGTGCCACAACAGCGCTCCCGCTGCCAGAGGTGCTAAAGCCCGTTCGTGTCCATCATCGGGTTTTACTGCTGCACATGTTCCCCTTTCAGCTGGGAAATGGATCAAAGTCCATTTCCTTCAATTCATTTGAGTCGATGCAGCCAGATCCTTTGTGGAATCTCAAATATCGGTAGATACGATGCGTGGGATGAATGGATGGGAACAAACCCTGCGGGAGGCAGCGTATCCCTGACATTGTAATGAGAGCGTGCGGAATCCTAGCCAGGGGCTGCAAATCTTCAAACACATCCCGAATAAAGGAAAAACTGCCTGAGAGTGAGGGATTTGTTTCCGTCATCTTTATTTTTTAAACACAAGTGTGGTTTCCCACTCCCATTTCTTATCCTGGAAATCAGAAAACCCTTTGTTTTCATAAAACTCTGAGTGGTTCAGAGTTTGACCCAGTTTTAGAGATAAGGTCATTGTCTCCAATAGCAGATCTAGATCTCAATTGCCATCGGGTCTTGGATTCTGGTTTAAGGTCAACTCTATCTGAATGGCCAAAGGCAAATACTTCAATAATATTGTGGCCTTAATTTATTTTTTTTTTTTGGTAATTTAATTAGGAGCTTGATCTGGTTTGGGGGCAGGACACAAGGTGGATTAGAGGAGCGGCAGGCTCTTTAATTAGGACCATTTATCTTCTGTCAAGGTTTAACCTTTACTTGCACGGAGCAGCAGTGACAGCACGCAGCGTGGGTTTGTGTGCGGTGTCAGGTCAGCCAGGTACGCGCCGGATTGCGTGCTTGGGAATACTCTCGTCTTGCTCGAATCGCACTGCAGCGATCCCAAAGTACCAACGGGCAACTGTGTCATCCGGTTATTTATAGAGCCCAGGAACTAGAGGGTAAATATTTATTTAGATTCCGATGCTTAATCTGCTACTGGCTGATTGTGTGGAAAGCCTGAGCCCCAACTCTTTCTACAGCAATTTATAACCAGAGCCTTCAGCTTCTCTCCTCCCAGGGCTCCCATACACATTCCCCAGGATTAATTCTGCAGAAAATGGACATGGCCTGGGTTCAGACCCTCCGGCATCTTCTGGTCCCCGACTATCCTGCCCTCCATCTCTCCTCCCTCATTTTAACTGACTGGCATTCAGATGCAGAGATTGCAAAGCCAGGCACGCAGGGTGCACGAAGGGGAATGGCACAAAGCTGTCCTTGGATAAACAAGACTCGTTTGGGATGACGTGGGATGGGACAGAGCAGCGGATGGGAGCTGCGGAGCCACTTGGATTCATCGCTAAGCTGGCTGAGCGATGTTGGCTGTGCTGCTCTGCCTGCTGACAAGGCAAAGCCATCCCTGCCGTAAAGCCACCGTGGAGTCCTACAGTAACCATCAATCCTTCCGCTGCCCCCCTCGCCTCCTCGTTCTCTCAACCGGAAAAGCAGATCCTGAGCAAGAGCAGGGACAGAGAAACTGGAAGGATGCTCCATGTTCATCTCTCCTGATCTCTTTTTTGCAGTCACTGGGAGGTACCCTGAGCTCCCGTGCCTCCCACCACAACCAGTGCTGGAGAGCCTCGGGCTCCAAGAGAAGCTTCCTCCCAGCCCAGGGCAGTGCTGGAGAACCTGGGGCTCCAAGGGAAGCTTCCTCCCAGCCCAAAGCAGTGCTGGAGAACCTGGGGCTCCAAGGGAAGCGTCCTCCCAGCCCAAAGCAGTGCTGGAGAACCTGGGGCTCCAAGAGAAGCTTCCTCCCAGCCCAGGGCAGTGCTGGAGAACCTGGGGCTCCAAGGGAAGCTTCCTCCGAGCCCAAAGCAGTGCTGGAGAACCTGGGGCTCCAAGGGAAGCTTCCTCCCAGCCCAAAGCAGTGCTGGAGAACCTGGGGCTCCAAGGGAAGCGTCCTCCCAGCCCAAAGCAGTGCTGGAGAACCTGGGGCTCCAAGAGAAGCTTCCTCCCAGCCCAAAGCAGTGCTGGAGGTGGGAAGACATCAGCAGAAGTGGCTGCAGGCAGGGATGCTTGAAGGCTATTAGCATAAATGGGGTGTGTTTGAGCTTATTAGCGAGGCATGCACTCATTAACAAGGCACACAGTCCTACACCCCACGCAGTGATATTAAAGCATCCTCTCCCTCTAACATTTCCTGCCTCTTTTCTCCATTACAGACAGTGATGGAGCTCCGTGGCACCAGTAGGAACAGTTGGCAGCAGCTGCCATCCAGATTGGCCCTGTGAGGGGTGAAAAGGCAGGTAAGTAGCAAGATCTGTCCCTGAGCAAAGGAGAGCAGTGCAGGAAAGGGAGGGCAGCTTGGTGCAAGCCCACGCTCTGGCTTGGCATGTAAAAAGGGAGCAGCTGAAAGCAGCATAGCCCGGGGATCTGGGCTGGTATTTGGGAAAGGTTAGCCAGGTCAGCTCCAGAAGCCCCAGCTCTGCAATGTGAGCTCTCTGTGCAGTCAGCTGGAGCTGCGAACCACCAGAAGGCATCGCTGCTATCCCAGTGCAGGAAAGTGGTACCACCTCCTTGCCATAGAATCATAGAATCACCAGGTTGGAAAGGACCCATTGGATCATCGAGTCCAACCATTCCTAACACTCCCTTAAACCATGTCCCTAAGCACTTCATCCACCCGTTCCTTAAACACCTCCAAGGGAAGGCGACTCGACCCCCTCCCTGGCCTTGTATGTGTTATTTCTTTCTGATAAGAATACTCATTTCCCTTTCATGTGCTGAAGTGTTTTACAACGGGAGAATCCTGTTGTGCTTCTCTGTAATGGAGTTTTTCTTTTGCAATTTCCTATCTTTATAGTTTCCTGCTAGGGAGGTGTGGATACATCAAAGATCCTTAACTTCTGGGCAGGTCAGACCGCAGATTACTACATCGGTCTCTTCTTCAACCTTGCAGTATTTAAGGCACTATTGCAGTATATAAAGGCACTATTTCAGGGATGGCAAAACAAGCTTCAACAGCAGAATTCTGTTCCCATCTAAGAAAAAGTCTAAGATCTGGTATTCCTAAAGTAACGAGGCAACTGAGAATAGCTCCTGCAAATCTGTGCAGGGAGACCCTCTAGTGCACCAGGTGCTGCCCCCAAAACCCTGCGAAGGGGTGCAGCTTCTGGAAGAACCATAGAATGGGTTGGGTTGGAAGGGACCTCAAAGCCCATCCAGTTCCACCCCCTGCCATGGGCAGGGACACCTCCCACTGGATCAGGGGCTCCAAGCCCCATCCAACCTGGCCTGGAACCCCTCCAGGGATGGGGCAGCCACCACTGCTCTGGGCAACCTGGGCCAGAGCCTCCCCACCCTCACAGCAAAACATTTCTTCCTAAAATCTCATCTCAATCTCCCCTCTTTCAGCTGAAAACCATCCCTCCTCATCCTATCCCTCCCCTCCCTGATCCAGAGCCCCTCCCTGGCTTTCCTGGAGCCCCTTTCAGTGTTAGAACAAAACCCTCTACGCAGCCGGGAGGAGTTTACACTGCATGTACCATTTTTATTTTCAAATATATATATTACATCATTTTAAAACAGGATATTTGTGAAGGAAATGTTTTTCTTTCAGGTAAAAGCAGCCCACCATGTCCCACACAGCCCCTTTGCCTGCTGTTTACAGACGACCTGCACCAGGAAAGGGCTGAGCTCATTCCCCACCTCCCCGCTGCTACTGGGACAACCTGTGGTCTTCTCCTCCCCCTGGAAAGAAAAGGTGTTTACCAGTCCCACCCCTCCTGAGTCAACACAAAGCATGTTCTACTGCTCCATCATATGCCCCGTGCCCTTCCTGCAGTGCTAGGAGACAGCTGGGGGCTTCCTGGAGGGGCAAAGGGAGGTGGGAAAGGAGCTTCTTTTGCTTTGACGCTGTGGAAAAAAGGTAAGGAAGAACCAGAATGAAGTGACGGTGTGGTTTCAAGTATATGTGTGAAACCCATCACACAGAGCTTCACAGAAGGCTACCACCAATCTCACCATCAAGACTGGTGTCCGTGGGGCAGCGTTGGCCCCTGCAGCACCCGGCGTTTGGCAGGGATGGCTCAGGGTTTGGCTAATAGCGTAAGAGACAGCTACAAGAGAGAGGTGGTTCTGACAAGGAAACGAATGGCTCAGGCAGATTCCTCCATCCAGTAGGCAAGAGCTGGGAGAGGGTGGGAGTAAAAAAAACTCACACGTAGGGCTCAGTAAATGAAACTCATCCTTCAGACTCTCCCTCTTTTTCTTTGCACCCATTACAACCTTCTGAATGAAATTCTTCTGCCCACCCTCCCAAGCACACACGCTTCTGCTCGAACGAAGAGTTTTCTGGCTGTGCTGTGCTCCCTTGACTCCTTTCCTTGGGTAGCCTCTGGCACAAAGAAATCCTCACCAAAATGCACCCCCCTTTCTCTCCTGCACCCCTTGATATATAAGGAGCCAGCACAGAGCAGCACAAGGACTCGGAGTGCAGAACTCAAGGGCTGAGCTCAGCTGCCTTGACTTGCATCCACCTACAGCTCCTGCAGCACTCGGGACCAGCACCATGCCTGGACAGCCTGCACACCTCTTTGCTACTTCTGGGGAGCATTTCAGCCTTCCCCGAGCACTGGGATGCCAAAACCATCCCATCTGTTGCTCCTGGGGCTTGGTGGAGAAAGGAAAACCGCACAAGCCTTTCTTAGATTCCTCTCCCTACAGTCTAGGAGTGAGCAGACCAAGCAGGCGCTGGTACCAGTGGGTGCAGCTGAGCTGTAGGCATCACAAACAGACAGTTCTTCCTTGGACACAACCCCAGCTTGGCTCTCCCTTGCCAGAAAAACAGCGTGCTTGCCCAGCAACCCTCCACCAAACCCTGCAGTGCTCAGGTGTAGCCTTGCATTGAGTTGGGGTGAGACTTTCCTTCCAACCCAAATGATTCAACGAGCAACCCCCTTCTTGTAAACAGCGTGGCAGAGCCTTCTCCTCCTCCTCTGCCTTTATTTTCCCGTTTAGGGCTTCCCACCCCAGTTCCTCTTGCTGGGCAGGGAAAGGAGCCAAAGCCTTGAGGCCAATCCTGCCCCAGTAGCACCACAGTAACTAAGGAGGTGACATTCAGTGCATCAAATGGGCTTCGTACAAGGCACAACGTGACCAGGTTGAGGGTTAAAATATTGTAGTTGATCAAGGCTTTATCTCTGCAGAATAAAGTGGCTGATTCAGCCCTGCAAGGGAAGTTTGGGGTTCTTCTGAGAACATTCTTTTATTTACAGCTTTTGCTTCAATAGACATGTACTTTTTTTTTTTTTTTTTAATTAAAAACAAACCCCTAGCTCCCAAAAATCTTCTGCACATGGTTGAGGTGCCTGTGGTACCGTGTCCAAGGCCCCCCCCCTGCCCAAACTCTGCCGAGTGGGGCTTCGAGGTAGATACCCGCTGCGGCTCTCTTAAGAGACGGACCCTACAAACAGCACCAGCTGCCAAGCCTTCTCGTCTTGGTTTGCTGTGACCCCAGCCAATTCCACCCTGCTGTAGCCTGTTCCTGCCCCCCCTGAAGCATTCCTCCCCCTCCCTCCCAGTACAAACCAGTGACGCCTTCCCTTTGCTGTGAGTCAGAGCACAGCGCACACCCTCAGCTCCGGGGGTGCAAACCACAGCTGATGGACACTGAGGTCACCTGGAGAAAGAAGATCTGAAAGGGTTTTTTTTCCCCCCCCCCTTTCCTGGGAGCTCAGCCCCATTCTGCCCTCGGAGCTCAGCCCGCAGGTGGCTGTGCCTGCGGTGCTGTTGCCATCCAGTGACAGGACACAGCACTACAGACCCATTCACAGTCCCAGATGAAGCTTTTTCCCACTTGGTCACCAGTGTCAGGAAGGCTAGGAGAGGTCACGGAAAAGGGAGACAACATGCTGCAATCCTGAGACAATCCTCCCCTGAGTAAATGGATAAAATGGATTTTTTTTCCTTTGCTACAGCAGCTATTTTAGAAGTTCCCTTCTCTGCCCTGGCATCACAGATTTTACTAAGGCTTGGTCATCTACTATAAAGCTAAAAGTTATTCTTTACTTAACATCTCCTAGCCTTACACCTGAATGAGGTTTGCGAGGTGAAACACCTTATCTGGAAGATGAGAATAAATTACAAGCTTTTGTATAAGCAGAAGTTCTAGACTGTTAGAGTTCTTGGAGTGTGTCGGTGAAGTAGTGAATATAAGTTGATGTACTGTTTTCTTTCCAAGGTCCTCTAGAAAAAGTCCTGCTGGAGACCCAACCAAACCAGACAACCAACCTAGAGGACAGTGACATGGCTATGATGAGAAAATAACAATTAGCAGTTCATTTTCATCATGGCAAAAAGGCTCCATCTGGTGGTGTTTTCACCCAGAAAAGAAGGTAAGGGGTGGGGATGACAAACTGTAGATGATACTAAGTTGGTTAGAGTGGTTGACACCAGAGAAGACCCTTCAGCTCTCAAGATCTGCTCAAGACAGGGGGACAGGCGGCACGGTGGTAAATTGTGTGTGGATAAACACAAAGAAATAGGTGGACGAATGATCTAGGTGGGCGTTGGGCTGCTCAAGGAGAAGCCAGCACAGCTGTAAAACCTGAGCGTGGACAATCCCCTGGAGACCTGCGCTGCTCAGCACAGGTAAAACCAATACAGCAACCAAAACTGAGATATATAGGAGAGGAATATTAGAGCAAATATTTTAATGCATTTCTAGTAAGCGTAGCTGGGCACCCCACCAGGGAAAAGGGACACTGCAGGAACAGTCAGGGTCAAAATGATAAGCACAGAAAGACCCAAATAAGGAAATAAGCTGAAAAGTTTGCTATTCTTATATTAATAAGAAGCAGGAACGTGAGGGAAGCTGTGTTATAAAATGATGGCTGGTCCTGCTATGCTTCTGCAGCTGCAAGGAGAAAGGATGTTCAGGATGAGCAGCAACAAGCTTAAACCGCAGCAAGGGACGGGCATCGAGGGGAAAAAACCTGAACATGAAGATTAAAATAGGAAGCAGTGATATGGGGAGGCAATACTGGAGGCTTTCAAGAACAGATCAGACAGATGTCAGGAATGCTCTCGTTCCGCATGGGCTGCTCTCGATCTCTCTGCCCTCCTTGGGCTCTCGTGGTGGTCACTGCAGGTGGTGACAGCAGGCAGGGCTGTCCTGGTTTGGCGATCCCCGTGCCACAGGGATGTCAGAGCACTTTGGGGTCACCCAGCCCGTTTGCGGTAGCGATACCAGGCGAGTCCCTTGCTGCAGCCACGTTGCAATGGGGCTCTGTTTAGGGTTACAATACTGCAACTCCTGCTGAGCCAGAGAAGGGCTCTGTCTGCCATAGGAGAGGAGCCCAAACCACTGCTCTTTTTCCTACCTCTGAGGCCCCTCTGGCTCCCTCGCCGAGCTGGCTGACCTGCTCTAGGAGACGGGTGATGCTGCAACAGGGTGAGTTGGCTCAGACAGGGCCGGTCACAGTTTAAAGCCTTACGGACTTATCTTGAGTAAAAAGAACGGAGATAAACCACATGGTCCATGCTGAGACGCTCCCTCTATTTTGCAGAAAGGTTTGGGATGGCAGAGCTGAGCCTGCTTCCCTCCCCTAAAAAAATCACACTAGAGAATTAGTCATGAATGGAACAGAGTCAAGTCACTTCCCAAAGATACTGTGCCAGAAGAGGGAGTGTGCTCCGGGCAGCTCAGACAACTACAGCCCTGGGCTTAACTGGGTCACGCCTGCACCATCCTGCCCAGCGGAGCGCAGAAGGCTGAGACCTGATGTAGGGATGGGATGCAACTCCAGTGCCTCCCATCGAGGGCAAAGGAGACCAACTGGTGTCACTTGGGCTGCTCATTTCCCAGCAGCCAAGTCTACCGAATTAGTCTGACCATTTGTCATCCCACAGCTCTTTTAGTGTTTGGAAACCTGCTGGTGCTTCCTAAGTCTGCCGGCACACGGGCTTTGAGGGCTGTGAGGCTGCATCCCAGCACCAGCATCAGCCACGGCGAGAGCTGCACGTCTCCAAGCTCAGGCTGAGACAGGGAAAACCTGCCTGCCAGCACTGCCAGATGGCACCCTGGGGTAGCCGAGGGCAGGCAGGCAGCGTGTTTCTATAGAAAGGGGCAGGGATGCTTGTTAAAAGGAAAGAGAAGGCTCAAATACTTGGGTTCAGGAGCAGAAGGGAGGTGAAAACAAGCCCCGTATGGGCTTGGCTAATGCTGGCTGACCCCTCCACCAACTTACAGATGACAATTGTAGCAACCAGGGCTGCAATCCCTCCTCAAATGCAGGCACGGTCTGGGCTAGAGCCATTAGCAAACGAAGAGCTCTACACCTGCCCCAAGGAGTGGATGAGACCCGTGCGCTTGCACACATACAAATGCTGCCATTATCACAACACATTTGTTCCTTTCAGACTCTTTGACACCAGAAGAGCCTGCTCTGCCTCACTGCTGCGTGCTGGGAGCGTGGCAGCGATGCTCTGTCCTTAGCAGCTAAGCGAGGCATAAAACAGACAACAAAGTTCAACCTCCCCCTGACTGCTTCTATCCATAGCTCCTGGTGGTGTATGCATGGATGGCAGAGACCCTGCGCCCCGTGGTGGGAGGGTCACAGGTCCAAGCTGCTCTCTCTCTCAGAGGTTCCTTGAATCCCCCCTCTCTTGGGAGACGTCAACACAGAGCAAAGATTTGAGAGAGAGCTTGGCCGGACCCTCCCAGCCTCTGCCCCCCACGTCAGTCAGGGTCTGAAGAAGCGTCGTACCACTAAATGTCCCACCATGACCAGGACGGCCACCGCCAGCATGTACTTCAAGTAAACATTTTCCAGATTGAGCGCAGCCACCTAACGGGAAACAGAGAAGAACCAGAGCGTGTTAGATCTGCCTGCGCCCCGGCGCTGCTCTGCACCGTGCCCAGGTGACCCCACCAACCTCAGCAGCGCCACGGTCTCCAGGCTGCAACTTCCACCTCCCCTCAGCCCCGAATCCCCCCTGAGGACATCCCCGTGCTCCTGCTGGCTCACCCATCCTCCCTGCTGGGCGATCCACTGGGCGATGCGGTTCCGGAGCATGAACTCGGCGACGAAGCTTGCGATGCGGCGGAGAAAACCTGGTATGCCTTGCTGGTAGACGTGAATGGCCATGTGGTAGCCGAAGCCCAGCAGCGCAATCACCCGGCCCCAGTTAATACCGCTGTCGAACAAGCTGAAACGAAGCCGATGGTCTGGTTAAATCACTGCCATGGCTCACAATTCCTTATTTTCTGCATCCTTGTGTTGCCCAGGCCATGGGCTCTTGAGCAGTGCCGGCTCAAGACTGCGGATGCTGTGCTGGTCCTCCAAGTGCATCCCAGCTGCACGGACCATGTAGTTATGTTGTAGTCATGTAGTCATTTGGCTTTCAAACACGGTCTTGGTCACAACAGCTGTCTCAGCCAGGTGGGTTAGGGATGTCCTAGGGAAAAGGAGTTTCCAGATGCTGTCTACACAGCCACAGTCTCTGAATTGCTGGAGGGGAAGCTTTGCGATGGCTGTTGCTGACCTGCCGCCTTCCTGCTTTTCGCTCAGGTCTCCACCTGAATGCACGGCATCGGCTGCCTGTGGAGCAGGTCCTGAGCTACCTATGTTTTCATGGGCAAGGATATTAAACAAGGTAAGCTGGAACTGGTGGTGGTTCAAGCTCACGGGCTGTAGGCTGCAGCAAGCTCAGTAGCAGCTCCGCACGCAGCCAGGAGCAACGACTGCGACCCACTGGTCCCTTGCAGTCATAGCTGGAGGTAAGGAAATTGAATTATATCCAGGGACAAAGCATGTTAGAACAGGATTTTCCCCATTCCTGCAGAAAAAAACCCCTTCAGGACCATAACCTGATCTTTCCTTAGACTGATACAAGGGCTGGAGGGGCTCCAAAATGTGCCTACTCAATGCCTACTGCTCCTGATCCAGGTTTTGGTTGCTGTAGGCACAAACTGCATCATCGCTGTGGGCACAAACTGCATCACTGCGGGCAGGTTTGGCACTGATTTATCTAGACGAGTATTTCAAGGTGTTTTCCCTGGTTTTCCAGTAAGGCAAGGAAGAAGGAATAAAAGGGAAAAAGAACAATGAAAAGAGTAGACTGGTGCCCTGCCCTGTCTGCACAGCTGAAGGGAACTTCTCGCAGGGCTTTGGCTTGGAGCTGCCACCCTGCAGGTCACGGAGGGGAGTTAGAGCCCAGGAGGGAATAACAAACAGGTATCACAAAGAGAGAGACAGAGGTTAATTTACCTGTTTGCGGCGCGTTAACCGCCTCAGGCTGGCAAAGTGGTGAAAACAGCACAGCGTGGCTTCCCAAGGACAGGGGAGCAGGAAAAGGACAGAAGAGAGGCAGTTAGACAACAAACACCGAGCAGAGGGTGCGTGGGGACGGGGCTGTGCTCGAGCCAGGCGCACACAGAGGAGTGACGGGACCTGCAAATGCCGAGACCTGGCTCTGACAGAGGTCTTCTGCATGATCCTGGGCAAACCATTTAACGTGCATAGTGTCTTGGTTTCTCTACAGGCAGAAAGGGGTGAGGACTGAACCCCTTGTTGGCCACCTCGGTCCAAGCCTGTAGGTCAGACACTCAGGGCAGTATGTTCTCCAGATGTTTGCCTTTGCTCTTCACCCCGTTGCTGTTCTTTGAGTGGGAGAGCTGGGCATTCATCTCCTCCCCGAGATGATCACAGGCTCTGAAAGCCCATGGAGCATCCCCCATCCTGAGTTAATCCAATCCTGTTCCACGTAGAGCACACCATGGGCAGCGAGTACCTGCCCAACCCCACAGCCTGCAGCTGCGTTTGCTTTTTGTCTCCGAACGCCCAACTCATCAGGATTTCCCAGCTATGAGCAAGCGCCAGTGGGAGCAGCAGCAGGTCCAGGGGGGGTTGTATGGGACCTGGGACGTTTGCTTCCCTACTGCTGCATGGGCCGTGCTTCCCAGGCGCATCCACCAAACCTTCTGACCCCAGACAGCCTGTGCAAGGACTGTGATGGGATTGTTAAGTGAAGACTGTCCAGACAGCGTGCAGGAGCAAGAGCAGACAGGCAGAAGACACAGGAACCATCACGGTGAGCTTGTTGGGACCTCAATGCACCTCTGAATGGACAGTGTGTGCTGGGGCAGAGCTGGGGAAGCAGCTGCTCTGGGTGGGGACAAGGGTTTATCTGACTGCATGGTACCCTGTCTGACCTTTCTCTGGTGTTCTCCAGGAGAAGGCATCCATCCCACACCGTGAGAGCCCATGGCCTTACCTGGAGGCTATTCTGGTGAAGTACTCATAGGCGTTGTCTTTGGTAGGCTGCAAAGATTTCAGCATGCAGCGAAACTCCGCATCATATCGCTTGTTAATGTCATCCCCGATGATGGCCAGGCGCCTTCCCACTTGGCTCCCGGTGCTGCCCAGAGGGAAGACAGCATTATGGATGGGTCTGCCTCCCCAGCAAGGTAAGCAGGATCGAGGGGTGAGGCTGGGATGGAGCCTGGCTCAGGATGGGGTGAAGGGATGTGCGTATGGTAAAATCTCAGCGTTTTACCTGCCCAGCTCCTGCTGGATCTCCACGATCTCTGGGTCCATGGGCACTTCGTCCCCTCTCTCTTCTCTCTCCTGTTGGTAGCGGTAAAAGGCATAGCTCCGAAACACCTCCTCTGTCTCTTCTGCCACCTGATCTTCTAAGAGAGACAAGAGGAAGAAAAGTCAAGGGAGAAACTCCTCTTTTCCCTTTCCCAAGTTGGAAAGAGACCATTCCCTAAATTTGTCCTCTTTTTATTAACACTGGCCCTTTGCAGTAAAACAAAAAGAATCCAACATCAATTAGTTCTCAGGAAACTAATTTTGAAGGCAGTCTTTGTTCTCAGGGGCATAGAATCTATTTTTGGCCAGCAACAGCTACAGGGCTGTCAAAACACAAACCAGATGTTGTAGGGCTCGCACTTGGCAGCTCTCTCTTGCCTCTTGATAAGGGCATTGCTCAGCACGGGCAAGTTCAGGAATCTTGGATCCAAACCCAAACCGTAGGCAAAGCTCCGTCTAGCACTGCCTGCCAAACCTCAGCAAAGTATCTTGTGTCTCAGTGCCACCAACGATCACGCCCTTGCATGACATCAGCAGTGATGCGGTGAGTAAAAGCTTAGCAGAACCCCTTGGTGATTCAACCACACATCACTGGTCTCGCATCCACCCGGCACCAGCAATGCCAGGGGAGAGTTTGCAACTTCTGCCTGAACTGCTGGTGGGAACTGAATGGAAAAGAGCTTTTGAATGACATGTAGCCCAGAGAGGTGACTCCCCATCCTGTGCTTGAAAGCAGATAAACAGCCAGGTCATAAGTGTGAACGAAACGCCTGCTCCAGCACACCCATTGCCACCGTGCAAGGGCAGACACCCAAACCCCTCGCTTTGCTAACAACTCACGGAATCATAGAACGTCCTGATTTGGAAGGGTCCCACAAGGGTCGTTGAGTCCAACTCCTGTTCCTGCATAGGACAACCCCAACATTCATACTATGTGTCTGAGGGCATTGGCTCAATGCTTCTGGAAAATTGTCCAGCTTAGTGCCATGACTGTTTCTCCGAGGAGCTGTTCCGGTGCTCCACCACCCACTGTGTGAAGAACCTTTTCCTAATGTCCAACCTAACCCTCCCCTGGCATAGCTCCCTGCCATTCCCTTGGGACCTATCATTGGTCGCCAGAGAGCTCAGCGCTTGTTCCTCATCCCCTGGTGAGGAAGCTGTAGACCACAATGAGGTCTTCCCCCGAGTCTCCTCCAGGCTGAACAGACCCAGTGACTTCAGCCGTTCCCCTCTAAACCCTTCACCAACTTTGTGGTCTCCTCTGGACGCTCTCCAGTAGCTACAGATCCTTTTTGTCCTGTGGCACCTAAAACTGCCCCCAGTGCTCAAGGTGGGGCTGCACCAGTGTGGAGCAGAGTGGGACAATCCCCTCGCTCACTTGGCAAGCGTTAAGCCCATCGCGTGGTGAGCACGAGGCTGCAGCCGGGCACGGAGGGGGGACCCAGGGCTGTTGTGGAGTCAGCCGAGGCTGGGTTTGGCTTCCACGGCTTCTTGTAAACAAGCAGAGCTCGGCACACCGAGTATTCAGGGTTCAGCGAGGGAATACGCCTGCACGGTAACGTCATCCAGCCCGCCAGCGCGCGCGAAAACCAACCCAGCTCTGCGTGAGCAGGAAGAGAGTCAGAAACAACTGGCAGCAACAAGCATGCGCCTGTCTGCAACTGCCTCAAGCTCTTGCACGCACATCCCCTACCTCCACGCTGCTCAGGGAAGAGCAAGGGTCCGGATGCAACCAGGACCTGCCCCTTCCAGAGCAGGGAGCCCCCAGCAAGGCGTTTCGGTCCCGTAGGTACCATGGTAACCAATACCTTATCACCAGTGTCACATTGCTCCTGGGGAAAGTACCCAGTCGGTCACGGGATGTCTTTGATTAGAGCTCAGTTTCGGCTGAGTTGAGAGGCAATCTGGGCTCGAGCACTGGTTCCCCAACAGGCAGCAGCCCGGTTAAGTCACTCCGTAGGGCTCAGGGGGAGTTGGTTCTATGGTCCCGGTAGCACGGATCTTCCCAGTTTCTTTTCTAAGATGCAAAATTTGCAGGGGATAGAAATGGTGTGGACGGAGTGGAGCCGTGCTTCTCTGAGAGGGTATCACTGTTCAGGGTGGAGATTCTCAGACATCAAACAAAGTGCAGATCTTGGCTAAATGAGCCGCTTGCGGGGGATTGTCAGGAGCGCAGGACCCTGCAGCCCTGTGGCTTTAGGAAATCATCCTGCAAGCCATGCTGGTGGCACACAGCAGATCAGCACCGCCGTACCATCAACTCTGTCTAGCAGCAGAGCAGCTCACTGCAGCCATCCCAGCTAAAACCCTTTCCCAGCATCCCAATATATCTCCCGGCTTGACTGACCCTGTGCTTCCTCTACCCACTGGAAATTGCATTTCCAATGTAGAGATGGTCCTGTCCGAGCAACGTCCTGGAGCTGTGATGTGCAGATCTGACCTGGAGGACACAGCTGTCCTGGCAACACTGCCCCATAAAACCTATCTCCATGTCTCCAAAACATGCCAAGCCACGTGGCATGGAGTTTTTATGGATGGACACATCTACATGGCCCGTGTAGGGCTCAGGGGAGATGGACCCAGCCCCGGATGGGGTGCAGGGGAGGAGGAGGACCTGTCATGCAGAGACTCGGGTTACACTGAGTTCATGTTGGGTAAATAAAGGTGAAGGGAAATGACAAGCCCCGGTTGCTGTGTTTTCAGAGGACTGTTTTTTTGTTTTGCAGGAATGCGTTTATTTGGTGGTAAACAAATCCCACCTTATGGAGGAGCCCACGGAGCCAGCGAGCACCGAGAGCCAGAAAACGAAACCAACTGACTCACAGTTTCAGTGAGACGCAGAGCAAACACGGCGGGAAAACAAAAGAGGAAATAAGTGCACCAAAAAAAATCCCTGGTTTTAATCACCCCAGGTGCTGTTTTTAGTAACACAAAGACAGGACAACATGCATCTTTTTCCCCCAGGTGCTAACCCACAGCACCCACTGGGACCATCGCTGGGTCTCTCCCATTCAAAGGAAGAGGATCTGGATCAAGATTTGCCTTGTGGATTCCCAGTACCGGCGGTGGAGAGCAGCCTGGAGCTCTTCTGGGATCTTTGGGCTGCGCGTGGGACCATCAGGGCTGTGTTAGAGGGTCACAAGCTGCTGTGAAACCCACACTGCAAGCGAGGATGTTGCTCTGCTTCTGCTGCATGAATCAGAGAACTATTAAGGTTGGAAAAGACCTCTAACATCATCCAGTCCAACCATCAGCAACCCTGTCATCCTCGGTCTCCAGTGCACGCTCAGCATCTAGAGCGGACCTACCACAGCAGCCTGGATCCACACCGTAGACAACATGGACCAGGCTCCGGCCGGTCCCAAACATCTGCATTCTGTGCAAGATCCTTTGTTTCTCACCGTTCCTACCTCCCGGGAAGCATCTGAGCTATGGTAAAAGCTGGCAGGTCTCACCAAAGTTATCCATCAGACCTTGTTACAACTAAATGAAATAGCCCTGCTACAGACTGTAATAATGACAGATGCAACCTGGCAGCATCCTTTTCCAGGTCAGGAGCCAGGCAGTAACTGCAGGAAGAGATGTATCTGTTGGTACAGGAGGAGATATCCAGCCTGGAAACAGCAACTGGCTCCAAAGGGAGAAGACCACTCCAGGGAACCAAGAATGGACTCTGGACATTTTTGCCTTGAGGGGAAGCTTGAGTGCATCTCACAGTAGTTGCAACTCAAGAGTGGGATGAGCAGTAGCCATGTTACTCACAGAATCATGGAATGGTTTGGGTTGGAAGGGACCTCAAAGCCCATCCAGTTCCACTGCCATGGGCAGGGACACCTCCCACTGGATCAGGGGCTCCAAACCCCATCCAACCTGGCCTGGAACCCCTCCAGGGATGGGGCAGCCACCACTGCTCTGGACCTCCCCACCCTCACAGCAAAACATTTCTCCCTAAGATCTCATCTCAATCTCCCCTCTTTCAGCTGAAAACCGTTCCCCCTCATCCTATCCCTGCAGTCTCTGGTCAAGAGCCCCTCCCCAGCTTTCCTGCATGCCAAACCCATGGATGTGGAGTAGCTTCCACCAGGCAAGGCATCCTCTTGTGAAACTATCGCATGACAATAACAATGTCATCTCGGATCAAAAGCTGACCAGCCTGACACTGCACCACGCTGGCACAATCCTGCACCGCTTGGACCCAAGAGCAGAGCGTCTCGATAGGTAAATGGAAAACTGCCTTCCCCAGAGGCATCCGTGCAGCACAAAGCCCTTCATTTTTATTCTGCTCTTTAGAACAAATATCTTCCCACTAAAAAGAGGACCAATATTATCAAGGAGCCTCCCTGCAGAGCTAATAGGCAAACACCTTTGGCTTTTATTTTTTAAGATAGAAATAAATCTGTCAATAAGGGAGATTCTCTGGTGCAGATTCTGGACTGGACTCAAAAGATCTGCTTTAATTTTTATGTTCAATGATGTTCCACCAACACACCCAGAGTCACAGGCTGGGGCTGCAGCAAGGTTTTGTCCTGGTGTTTTGCTGCCCAGCGCAGCCATCAAGAGGGAAACTGGGGTTTTTTTCCTTTTAAAACCAGAAATGACACATTGGTGGGAGATGCTGTTCAACAGGGAAATCCTCTACTCTGTGTCTGAGCTGGAGACAGGAACTGCATGGGCACCAGACAAGAGAAAAGCGTGCTTAAATGATCTCAATTGCTCTACAGAATGTATGAGAACTCAGTCTTAAACAGGCAGGTCCCATTTTTCCTACTCATTTTGCAGGTGGTCTTGGAGCTGAAGACACGGAGATGCTCACAGATGCATGACTAATGTCCCTAAGGAGCTATTTATCAGTTCACGACTTGCTTCGCATGCAACGTCAAGTCCAGAGCTAAGACAAACAACCGAAGACCAAACCTCGTGCCTCTCTAGGTATGTTACGTGAGTATTAAACACACACAGACAGGTGACAAAGCCCAAGTAAACTGAGGAAGAGAGAAGTTGCCAAGCTGACACTGCAAACTGTGCGTCAGGTTGGTTGGGCTTTCCACACACGACCTTGACACCTTGGACGCCCTTGCAGAGACCTGCAGCAAAGCTCTCCCCATGACCCGAGTAGCGGCTGTAGCGATACATCGCTTTTCTCAACAAAGGGCTTTGGATTCCACCTAACGTGGTCCGTGCAGGAGTTAAGTGTGACCACGTAAACCGTGTGAACTATTCTGTGCGCAGCGGAGGGGAACTGAGCTGCATGGTTACCTGCAAGGGTGAGGACAGCCATGGCCATGGCATGTCCCACAGATCTGAGCCTCAAGGCATCCAAACCATTCTGGTAGCTCCTTGAGCAGGGAGCCACTGCCATCCCTGTGTCACAGCTGAGAACACAAGGAGGACAAGGTTAATTTTCAGATGTAGATGTGTTTCCTGAGCTCAGCTCAGCGCTGCTGGGCCTCTCACCCCTCCTTCTGTTTGCCCCATTGCACATAACTCTTCCTGAGCTAAGCTTCTCCTCCTCTTCACCAGAGAAGCGCGAAGCTCCTGCCTTCGTCTACAACCTGAACACCACCACAGGTGCCAACTGAAGACAGATCCAAGCCCAGACAGAAGCAGCAGCATCTTGCCCATGCCCTACGCTGGTCCAAGGGCTCAGAACAATGCTCAAGCCCATCGTTGAGCAGCAGGTAAATCTCTTCACTCCCTACCGCAACCAAAGATAAACGAACGGAGCAAGCGAGCCCTAAATGAAAACAGGCTTAATACCTGTTGACAAAAGCCTTCTTCCGCCCCATAATCCCACCGTGTGTGTTGGTGGAAGCTGCACACTTCTGCTTCTACCTCAGAGGAGTGCAGAGATCCCACCTCCGCATTCCAGACGGATCCCCCTGAGTTTCGGGAAGCAGAGGGATGCCAGTACGTGTTTGCAGGCGGACAGGAAGCGTGACAGTAAAGCAGTGTGGTTAGAGCTCAGGGCCTGATCCTCTCACTGGTTTTCACATCAGCATCTCATTGGCCTCAACAGGAAATCCGCCTACGTAAACAACTGCTCTCATTTATTTATTTTCATATTCTGGAGCCTTTTGGTAAAGGAAGGAGAGGGTATTTTTTCTTCCAGGGTATTTGAGCAGGATCTAACACAAATGGTACTCTGAGATGGAGAGGAGTCCAGGCAATACCAGACTATAAATAGATTATCAGGCCAATAAAACAGCTCTGAGCTGGATCTGAGCTCCAATACATAAACAGTTCAGTATAGCTCCTAATCTCCACTATTGACAGAGCTGCAGTGACTCAGCCTTATTTACAAGTCCACCTGCAGAACAGGTTAAGAAGTCACCCGTGTTTAACAGCTTTCTGTGCAGCGGCATTTTATTATTTTGGGATGAAACGGGAGCTAAGGTTTTTCCTGGGTTCCTTTCGGCCCCGCTCCCAGTTTCACCCATTAGTGCGAACGGCAATTACACACTCTGCTGGGCTCCGCGCAGACGAGAAACGGACTGAACTGCTTCTGAATGCTGGCGAGCTGTAACTTTTCATCTCTGCTGCACCGAGACACACCGGAAAACGGATTGCATCCCACAGCCAGACTGAAACCAAGTGCCTTGAGCCCACGTGCTGCCCAGCAAGGTGTATTTTAAACAGCGAGCGCTTTTCGCTCTCTTGTGCTTAGGGAAGGGAAAGTAAATGACAAAAGGCACCAGCTGTACATCTCGCAGCCAGCCGGAGCGATCCGCCCCACGTCCCATCCTCTGTGCCCTCTGGCACCCGGTTACGCCTGCCGCAGCGTGCACACCAGCGTACGCCAACCCAGCAGCTCCCTGCACGCTATTTTCTCCGTGCTTTTCAAGGTGATCACTGCCCACCACATTAATCCAACGCCAAGCATCTCCCGAAAGCACCGAGCGTGTGCTCTCCCAGTTCAATTCAGCATAGCTTTATGGAGCCCAGTTGTTATCCCAGTCTTGCAAAAGGCCCCGGAGGGATGCAAAAAAAACCATCTTTCGCAAAAAACGCAGGAAAACCTTGAATGTCTTGAAAATGCTCCTTCCTCTGAATATCATAGCAAGCTTTTTACCTGCATTGAGCTCCTGTGACAGCCTGCGTCCATTCCTTCCCCGGCGTCCGTGGGCCCTCGGTGGGTCCCCGTCGTTCCCTGAGGCCATGGCAGAGAGATGCTTGGGAGTATCGGCTTTACCTGGAGCAAGGAGAGACAGTAAGGGAAGCAGGTTAGGAGCAACCAGCAGGAATACTGGAGCCTCGCAGCCCCTTGCTCCCTCAGCCCTCCCAGCCTTAGGAAGCCCCCGTGGCAGAGCCAAGTGCTCAGAGGAGCAACGCTGCCCGGTTTTATCTCTGCCAGTGACCTGGCTCCTCCCTTCCCGGCACTCTCGCTCCCTGATTCTTCCTGGCCACAGGAAGAACTTTGGAGGAGGAAGTCCCTTGGCTTCTCTTCTCTCGCTGACTCTTTCGGTAGCTTGTTACATGCCAGGAAAGTCAGCCAACTCCAACCCCATTTCATAACCTCCCCATCACTTTTGCCTTGCGATGCTCTGCCAGCTACGCTCTGACCCCCTCAGCAAGTGCCACGGGCTGCACCAGCTCTTCCTCGGCCCAAACAGCAGCATCTGCAGTGGCTTCACGCTGGCATGAAAGCAAAAATCACAGCACAAAGAGCTCTACGACTGCACTCAGAGAAGGCGCCTGGGAGACGAGCTGGGGGGGCTCCACGGCTCCCCTGACCAAAAAGCAACAAGAGCAAACCAACCTGCGACTCCACCGAGCTGCCGTCGCTCCGGGCAAGCACCTTTGACTTCTTTTCCACAACTTCTAAAAGAAGATGAGCTCTGTTTTCCTGTATCCACAGGCTCCAATTCCCTCTGTTCTTTACGTTTCTTATCCTGAGCTCCTCTCAGAATAAGGCAATTAAATAAGAACCAAATACACAGCTCATACTGCCCCTAAGCTCAGACCAGTGGTTTAGGGCTCATCGCAGCCCTCGGCTCCTTCGTCCTCCTGCTTGTCACAGTGACCTCACTGCCTGGTTTTTGCAGAGAAGGAAGTGAGGCCACGCAGTTACCGTCAGGGTTAAAGAGAGACGGCTGCAGCTCCCAGCCTGCCGCTGGCATGCCAGTACATGTTCCCAGGCCAGAGCTCTACAGGGCTAAACTAGTGGGTTTGCTGATTTGCCCCGGCTCTCAATTCATAAAGACACACTGACACCTAGAAATCTCAATTGTATCGTGGGCGAAAATTTAAACCAGCAAAAGGTATGGCTAAAAAACCCACCCGTCTCAAGGTTAGAAGTGGAACACGTGGCCCGAGCTTATAGCTCCACACTGAAGATTATTCAGAGGGAAAAATAAATAGAAAGTAGAAGTTTTAATGTGAAGTACAGCCTGCAGTTGAGGTGGGGAAGAGGGCTGGAAATGCAATGCTTCCCAGCGTGGCTTAGAAAGCCACGGTGTATTCGCATAGCAGCACTCTGGGAGCCCTAGTGACACACGGATGGAGATGCTGTTTTTTTTCCTATGCGCCTCCGAGGACAGGATTTCCCTTTTCCTCCCCAACCTCAAACATCCCCATGCAAGGAAGAGCTGAAAATGCGATGAGGACTGAGGGTGAAGCTGGGAGGAGATCAGCAGAGCCCCACGCTCCAGAGCTGCTCCTTTCTAGGCTCTTCTCTACTCTTGGATGCATGGAACCAGCTCCGGGAGTGCTCGGAGCGGATGCACGTGGCCTCATACTCTCTTCCACAGAGGAAACGCTCCTGCTCTGCCATCCCGAGCGCCTCCTCGGGTGCTGAGCAAGGCTACAGCTGCAGCCCCCCCGGCATAGGAAGGCATTGGTGCCTCTCAAGGGGAAGCCAGAGCACTCAGAGCAGCTCTCGGGAGGTCAGGGGTAAGCACTGCAGTATGAATTTCTAGTGTTCGCTGCGCTGCTACAACCCGAGGGTGCATTGAGCGCTGCGGAGGATGCGGATGCAGCTGGCCAAAGAGTTCAGCTGCCTCTGGAGCTTTTACAGTTTGGCTATAGGTGCAACCAGCCGCGTTTCACATCACTCCGCTGCCTCTGACCCAGACGAGGAACAGGGAATTTCTGATGCAGACCTGACTGCTCAGTAGGAAGGATGGTGAGGACGGGAATCCAGCGCCCGCGAAGCAGCTGACTCATGTGATTTTTAACGTTCGCCGTCTGGCAAACCCGTAGGAAGCGGCAAGGCTGCGACTGTGGCCGTCATTTACGAGGAACTTTCGTTTTCAGTTTCCTTCTCAATATAGTTTCTTGAAGGGCTTTTTTCTCTTGCAAAACAGGACACCGCAGCCCTTTCGCACACACATACATTTGGGACCGGCAGCCACCATCGGTGTCAGCATGCAGTCAGTCCCCAGTTTGCTCCCCGGGGAGGATTCTAAAATCCCACTCTAGCAAACCGAGTGAACGCCCCAGATAGCTCCCTGCCAGCCTCTGCTGCAGCTCCAAGTGCCTCAGCCCATCCTCTCCAGCATCAAGAGTGCTGCTGCTCACATTTCTCCTGCTTCCCAGCCCACTGCCCCTTTGCTGTCACAGAATCATGGGATGGTTTGGGTTGGAAAGGACCTCAAAGCCCATCCAGTTCCATCCCCTGCCATGGGCAGGAACACCTCCCACTGGATCAGGGGCTCCAAGCCCCATCCAACCTGGCCTGGAACACCTCCAGGGATGGGGCAACCACTCCTTCTCTCTGTTCGGTGGCTCCCCACCCTCCCTTTGTGTTACGAGAATGTCACCCTGGGAGAGAGCAGGGAGTGCGTGAAAGAGGATATGACACCCGTCTACTTAAGGCCAGCCAAAGGCTGCAGAAAATGTAAGTTCTCCAAGACTTCAAGCAGAGCTCGAGAAAGAATTTGGGGAAGCTGCAGGTTACTGGAAGCAGCGTCTAATTCTCAGCAGCTGCTAAACGATGCAGCTCCACCCTGCCTTTTCGTTCTTGTTGGAGGCTGCAAAGGGTTAAAACCAGCAGGCAGCACCTAGGATGGATTTAGCAAAACCTCCAAGACAGCACAGGAATCTTGTCTTTATACAGGAGCACATGCCTTGCAACGAACCACTCTTCCTGGAACTCGCCAGGCCTCTCTAATTAAAAAAAAAAGAGACCTTTGCCTCAACTGTTTCTCATTTCACCCTTATCTCATTTCCTTAAAGCCTCGCACGTTTCCTGTGTGCCCTCATAACAGGCTCACCCCTTCTCCCAACTTTTCCTCAAAGGAAAATGCCTGGGTGCAGGGAAGATGGTGGGACTGGTGCGGAGAGGGAGGCAGAACTGCAATCTGCAGGGGAGGAGAGGACTGCAGGAGCAGCCACGATCCTTATGAACGAGCCCAGCTCTGGGGTTCTGAAGTCACCTCTGTGAAGATCCTGTTCCAGGAAACCCATGGAGCATCCCCTGGGATGAGCATTTCACAGTTCTGGCCCTGGGCCCATGCATGGAAGCGATTCCACCATGTGGCATGCGGATTCTCTCCAGGACAGAGATCCCGCAGGATCCTGTGCCCTGCTGCCATCCCGGCCCCGACACCACGGAATCAGCCCTGCTCCTCCCAATCTGGCCTAGAAGAGCAAACTGGTGTGTTTGCCCGCTTTGGTGTCTCCCCACCCAGCATCCAGAGCATCTCGGTTCCCCCACAGCCCTGCGCATCCGTGTCCTGGTGGTCCTCACCGCTGCTGGGTGGGAAGCTGTGCAGGGGAGCCCGCGAAGCTGTGTTTGAGGTCCCAGGATGATGCCACCCCGATCCTCAGCGTGGCACAACCCTTCCCACCACCAACCAGCACAATCCTGCCCACCCTGAACCTCTCGGAGCCCTACACCGAGTGCCGAGTGGGGCAGTCACCAACACAGCCTTGCAGGACAGGCAGAAAAAAACCCACCCAGCTGGAGGAAATATTCCTAACAGAGGTGATATTCCCGCTTTGGGGAGATGATCAGCTCAAAGGGTGAGTTTTCAGCCCTGGCCAAGCTATTGCACGCACCAGAGCGCTGCTTGTGGAGGTAACCCTGTGTACTTTAACCCTCCTCCCTGGGTGGTGCAGGATGAGACCCCACAGCTCTCCCAGCCCTCCTACCTTCCTGGGACCCCACTGGCATCCCAGGATTCCCAGTGCATCCCTTCCCCAGTTCATAGTGGATAAAGATAACCCATCCTGGGGGTCACTGGGTGCTGTGGGATGAGACCCCGCAGCTCTGCCCTCCCCCCTCCCACCTTGCTGGGAACCCCCAGACCCTGCTGGCATCCCAGGATTCCCAGTGCATCCCTTCCCCCGGCTCACAGTGGATAAAGACCCACCGGCCGGCCCCTGTGGATAAAGATAACTCCTCCTGGGGGTCACTGGGCAGTGTGGGATGAGATCCCGCAGCTCTTCCCACCCCTCCCGCCTTGCCAGGAGCCCCCGGAACCCCCGGACCCCGTTGGCATCCCGAGACTCCCGGTGCATCCCTCCCTCAGCTCACAGTGGATAAAAATAACCCTTCCCAGGGTGGGAAATGGGGCTGGAGAGGAGATGAAGGGGTCTCCCCGCTACTCACCGGCCAGCAGGAGGGGTCGGGATGTCCCGGGAAGTTAAAGCGTCCTGGGAAGTTAAAGCATCCCGGCTGGGAGCCGCTCCATCCCCGCTGCCGCCTTTCCTGCTTTGCGCGGGGGAAGGAAGCGAGCGGGGCCGGGGAGGAGGAGGGAAAAGAAGAAGAGAGGAGAGGAGGGAAGGGAAAAAAAAAAATACAGAAACCCAACCCCAGACCATAGATGCAGCCGCGGGGCCGGGCAGGGCTCAGCTCCCTCTAGAGGCTCCTTGCCCGGAGCGTGGGAACGCGGCTGCGGGAGAGGGGAGAGAGCGTCCCGGGCTGGGGGAGAGGGGAGAGAGCATCCCGGGCTGGGAGAGAGCATCCCGGGTTGGGGGAGAGCATCCCGGGTTGGGGGAGAAGAGAGAGAGCATCCCGGGCTGGGGGAGAGGGGAGAGAGCATCCCGGGCTGGGGGAGAGGGGAGAGAGCATCCCGGGCTGGGGGAGAGGGGAGAGAGCATCCCGGGCTGGGGGAGAGGGGAGAGAGCATCCCGGGCTGGGGGAGAAGAGAGAGAGCATCCCGGGCTGGGGGAGAGGGGAGAGAGCATCCCGGGCTGGGAGAGAGGGGAGAGAGCATCCCGGGCTGGGGGAGAGGGGAGAGAGCATCCCGGGCTGGGGGAGAGGAGAGAGAGCATCCCGGGCTGGGGGAGAGGGGAGAGAGCATCCCGGGCTGGGGGAGAGCATCCCGGGCTGGGGGAGAGGGGAGAGAGCATCCCGGGCTGGGGGAGAGCATCCCGGGCTGGGGGAGAGGAGAGAGAGCATCCCGGGCTGGGGGAGAGCATCCCGGGCTGGGGGAGAGGGGAGAGAGCATCCCGGGCTGGGGGAGAGCATCCCGGGCTGGGGCAGTGGGGAGAGAGCATCCCGGGCTGGGGGTTTGGCTGGGAGAGTGGTTGGGGATGCTCTGCTGAGCCCAGCCAGCAAGGGGAGAATCGGAGAAGGGTTTGGATGGAAAAGACCTTATAGATCATCAAGTTCAACCAACCTGTCCGCTACTAAACCATCCCTGAGCACCTCGTCTGCCTGTCCTGTAAAAACCTCCAGGGACTGGGACTCAACCACTGCCCTGCACAGCCTCTGCCAGTGGCCATGAACCTTTTTGGTGAAGGAATTTTTCCTACTATCCAATCTAAACCTCCCCTGGTGCAACTTGAGGCCATTTCCTCTCATCCCATCCCTTTTTACTTGGGAGAAGAGCCCAGCACCCACCTCACAACAACCTCCTTTCTGGGAGCTGCAGAGAGCGATGAGGTCTCCCCTCAGCCTCCTCTTCTCCAGGATAAACAGTCCCAGGTCCCTCAGCTGCTCCCAGAATCCCTGTTCTCTAGACCCTTCCCAGCTCCATTCCCCTCTCCAGACACACTCCAGCCCCTCAATGTCCTTCTTGGAGTGAGGGTCCCTAAACTGAACCCAGGATTCGAGGTGCAGTCTCATCAGCACCGGGTCCAGGGGTCGATCCCTTCCCTTCTCCTGCTGGCCACCCCATGGCTGATCCAGTCTCTATTAGAATGTTTCTGGTTTCTATTAGGAAACTTCTGCATTGATCCACCAGAAAAAATGTCATTGGTGGCAGAGGTCGTCCACACCAAGTGATTTTGGGAATTTGAAATCCACTGAGATTAGGAAAAAATCACAGTGACTGGAGGGAAGGGTGTGATTCACACTGGAAAGCAAGATAGCTTCTTTGCTGGAGGTAGTCCTTCGGCTGAGAAAACTTCTCAAGCTGCTTTTCCTGCCTGACTCCCTGGGAGGCTGCCAGGAACTTCCCTGTTAGTGCTGAGAAATGCCAGCTAAACAGAAGTTTGGGGTTGGTAGAAATGCCTGACTGCTAATTATTAAATTACCTGTCTGTCCAATGGTAGGAGCTCTGTTCGTGCCCTGGGATGACATGTCCTGTGCAAGAGGGTTCTGCCCTTCTACTTCGCTCTTGTGAGGTCTCACCAGGAGCAATGCACTCAGTTCTAGAGTTCTCAGCGAAAGGGAGGACGTGGAGATGATCCGAGGGTTGGAGCACCTCCTGTATGAGGACAGGCTGAGAGAGTTGGGGTTGTTCAGCCTGGAGAAGAGAAGGCTGAGGGGAGACCTTAGAGCAGCTTCCAATGCTAAAAGGGGCTCCAGGAAAGCTGGAGAGGGGCTCTGGATCAGGGAGAGCAGGGAGAAGAGGAGGGGGAACAGTTTTGAGCTGAAAGAGGGGAGATTGAAATGGAATCATAGAATAGTTTGGGTTGGAAGAGACCTGAAAGTTCATCTAGGTCCAACCCTCCTGCCATGGGAGAAACGTTTTCCTGCAAGAGCACTGAGGCTCTGGCCCAGGGTGCCCAGGGAAGCTGTGGCTGCCCCATCCCTGGAGGTGTTCCAGGCCAGGTTGGATGGGGCTCGGAGCCCCTGATCCAGTGGGAGGTGTCCCTGACCATGGCAGGAGGTGGAACTGACTGAGCTTTAAGATGCCCTCCACCCTAAACCACTCTCAAGAACTGATGGTGGCAAGGAAGTATTTAGGAGATCATTTGATGAGAGGTCTAAATCCTGCGTGGGGCTCCACTGGTGCAGAGACAACCTTTTTTCGATGTTTGGTTTTAAGATGTTGAGGCAATAGCGAAGGAACTCCCAACCGGCTCCGCTGCACTGCCTTCACGATCGCTGATGCTGATGTGAAATGTTCCCTGCAGCCCCTTTTGAAGGTGTAAATAAAGAGATATATTTGCTGGTGGAAATAAGAGACGCGCGGCAGCCACAGAGAAAGAGCCTCTGGTTTCGGGATTCATGTGGCATTTCAGGATTCATGTGGCATTTCAGGATGTGGTTGTGCCACTTGGCTGGTGCAGTCTGAATCTGTGCCGCTGCTGGAAAAGAAGGGGACCGGGCTCAGCTGTGCACCCCCAGCCCTCCTTTTGTGCCAGCAAAGAGCGAGGGGGTGATGTGAAAACAATCCCTTTTGGCAAGGAGCAGAGCTGTGAGCTGCAGGAGCCGTTCCCTGTGCCATGGATGAGGAAAAGGAACCCGTGGGTGCAGCTGGAGGGTGGGAGAATCCATTTCAACCACTCACGATGACATGGCAGGTTTCAACGAGGTTTTATTGAGGGGAGAAAACCACCCTTTTTGCAGGCGGCAGCTTGCGGGGCTGAGCCAAGGATGAGCAGACGCCGCGAGAGCCAGCCAGAAGGAACTCCCAACGTAGGAGCAAAGCTGAGCTGCTAGCAGAGCGCGTCCATAAGGGATGTGACATCAGTGAGAGTTCTGCCGCTGGTGCTGCGGCTACAGCACGGCTTTGTTGAGCGCAGGAATGTCGTGGGGGAAATCAAGCCCTGCCTGAGATAGTGGTTGGAGGAAAATACCCTCCAGAAGCGAGTGGCTGAGGGAGAAATGGGTCCTTAAGTTTGCTTATCGTTGTGAATGTATCGCATCGCAGCGAGCAGACGCTGCTTTTAAAAGCTGTTCGCCTTTCTGCTGCCTGATGAAGAAGTCGTTTTTTGTCTTCCTCTCCTTGGCTGTGGCACTGCGCTCGTGGAGGTCTTCCTGCATGTTTCCATGAGCTTTGTCCCTTCCTCCCACCCTCCTTCGCTGGTGCAAAAATTCAGGGTTAGGTCAAACCACGGCAGAGGTGGGGAAGCTCCAAGAATCATGGAATGGGTTGGATTGGATGGGATCTCAAAGCCCATCCAGTCCCACCCCCTGCCATGGGCAGGGACACCTCCCACTGGATCAGGGGCTCCAAACCCCATCCAACCTGGCCTTGAACCCCTCCAGGGATGGGGCAGCACCACTGCTCTGGGCAACCTGGGCCCTCACAGGAAAGCGTTTCTCCCAGGCTCCCGGCCATCCCTTCCTTCTCCAGCTCCTCAGGAATGTCTTTAGGCTCCCGCGAGGCATAAGGGAGGCACGAGCTGGGCTCGGGGGAACTGGCGGGCCAGTAGCACCCATGCTGGGAGCCCTGGGAGGATGCCAAGGGGAAGAGAACAGAGTCGCTGCTGGTGATGCTGGAGGCAGTCAGCCTCGCCAGCTCCTCGGGAAGCAGCAGAAGCAGGAGAATCCAGTGGGATGATGGACACCCCTTCCTATACAGCCCAGCCTGATGGCGTGCAGGCAGTGGGGTGGTCAGCGAGGGGTCGGCTATGCCTGAAGCTTCGGTTGACCAAGCTCTGAAGATAGAAGTGTTGGCGTAGGGGTGACGTGGGGCCAAAAGGCATCATGTCCTCATAGATGCAGATGGACTGCCTCAAAAGCAGCGTGGCCAGCAGGGAGGGAGGAGATTCTGCCCCTCTATTCCTCTCTTGTGAGACCTCAGCTGGAGTGTTGTGTCCAGTTCTGGAATCCTCAATGTAAGAAGGAGATGGAACTGTTGGAACGGGTCTAGAGAAGGCTACAAAGATGATCAGAGGGCTGGAGCACCTTCCATATGAGGACAGGCTGAGAGAGTTGGGGTTGTTCTGAGAAAGGAAGGCTCAGAGGAGACCTTATAGTGACATTCCAGTACCTGAAGGGACTACAGGAAAGCTGGAGAGGGGCTGTTCACAAAGGCTGTGGGGACAGGACGAGGGGCAATGGGTACAAACCGGAGAGAGACAGATTTAGACTGGACATAAGGAAGAGTTTCTTCACCATGAGAGCGATGAGACACTGGCCCAGGTTGCCCAGGGAAGCTGTGGCTGCCCCATCCCTGGAGGTGTTCAAGGCCAGGTTGGATGGGCTTTGGGCAGCCTGAGCCAGTGGGATGTCCCTGCCCATGGCAGAGGGGTTGGAGCTGGATGATCAGTAAGATCCCTTCCAACCCAAACGATTCTATCATTCTATGTCCTAGAGGAAGAGGGAGAAGCCCGCTTGACCGTGTCAGCCTTGTCAGGTCCTGAGCAGCCAGTGGTTTGCGCTGCCACCCCTGAGAACCCCGTTGCAAGAGCTCCTGGACTTCCTTAACATGTTGATCCAAAGCAGAACAAGAGATGGGGATCAGGTCAGGGCTGCTGGTCATTTCCCCGGGTATCTGCAGGACAGCGGGATCAACCCCAGCGGAAGCCAAATATGAAGCAGGATGGGAGAATCCAACCAGGCAACAGAAACAGAGCACGTTTGCAGCAGCAAAACCAAACCTGCCGTAGAGCAGAGGCTCCAGCTGCTCCGTCAGGGCTCGGAGAGGCACTGAAATAAGATGCAGGAGCTGCTAAAGCTGCAGGAAGTTGCTGGGGTGGCGGAGGGGTTGGTGGTTTAATAAAGCCGTTCTGCCGGAGCGTGGGTGTGGGGTGTGAATGGTGCAGCATGTAGATAGGAGACAAATTAAGGCCCCCTCTCTGCTGGATGGTGCAGCGCATTAAATCAGCTTTTTGAGATACAGTCAATAGTTTGTTCCAGACAGCGAGGAGGGACTCCAGGTCAGCGTTTTAACCGTAGTCTCTGGGGGTTTTTTTAAGTAGATTTCCTTTCTACGTGGCATAACCATGCTGATCCTCCACCTGCCTGGCCACATCACTTAAAGGGCTTGGGAACCTACGGATCTGATGGCTGCTGGGTTTTGTTTCTCGCTCCCTGTGTGACCCTGGGCCAACCTTTTCCCTGCCTGCCTCAGTTTCCCATCTGTGCCGGGGAAAATCTACCCAACTGCATGAAGCACTCTGAGCTCTCAGGATGATATATGGGCAGGGATGGCGAGGGGAGGCAAAGAGGCAGAGGGTGTTTTCGAGATCAGCTGCTGCACCTAGCAATGTATTACAATTTGTCAACACTGACAACAGCTTTTTCTTTTTCCCTGCCGCAGCCTCGTTCCCCGGGAAGGTTGATGGAGCTGGAAAGCAAAAAGGAGCCTCTTCGGAATGCGGTTGCTGATAGACTCGCAACACTGCTTCTCCCCCTCCTGCTTGCAAACCCCTCTGATGTGGTCCTGGTCAAGAGGTGAGCTCCTCCACTGTCTCCTGCTAAGGATGGGAGAAGAATTCCCTCCTGGATTACCCCTCAGCCCTTCGCAGAGCTGCAGGGATCTACTGGAGAGAGAGATTTCCTCAGAGCACCAGATGGCACTCTCCGACTTCCAGCCGAGCTTAGCCAAGACGGGTTTACCCAGCTGGGTGACACAGTCACCCTAGGGGGGTGCGTGGGGCCACCCTGGCTCCCTGCCCCATGCCTGGCTCCAGGGAGCCAGGGGACAGCGGGGACAGGAGGATGAGGGTTGGAACTGGATGATCTTCAAGGTCCCTTCCAACCCAAACTATCCTATGATTCTATGATTCTGTGATCAACCTACGGGTTTGGTCACCCCACGCAGCACAGGAAGGTTCAGCTCCTGCAAAATCCTTGCCAAAACCAGGTCTCCATCGCCTGCCCTGAAGGTGCTGGAGAGTGGGTGGCTATGGGTCGCGTGGTCCATCCGCAGTGCTGGCAGCGTGCGCACGCCGCCCACGGCTCAGTCCGGCTCACTACGACGTTGCATAACTGTCCGGAGGATGTGACTAAGAGAAAGTTGTTCTCTGCTCCCTTTGCTGCTCTGGAGATGGAGCAGAGGCAGGAGGGAGCTGGTCCAGCTCTACTGGCTCTGCAGCACCCAGCTCAGCAGGGTTAGACAGCTCTCCAGGGATGCTCATCTGGAGTACTGTGGCCAGTTCTGGAATTCTCAACATAAGAAGGAGATCGAACTGTTGGAACTGGTCCAGAGGAGGCTACAAGGATGATCCGAGGGCTGGAGGATGAGAGGACAGGCTGAGAGAGTTGGGGTTGTTGAGCCTGGAGAAGAGAAGGCTCTGAGGAGACCTTATAGTGACCTTCCAGTACCTGAAGGGGCTACAGGAAAGCTGGAGAGGGGCTGTTCATAAAGGCTGTGGGGATAGGATGAAGGGGAATGGGTATAAACTGGAGAGGGGAAGATTTAAACTGGACGTAAGGAAGAATTCCTTCACTATGAGAGTGGTGAGACACTGGAACAGGTTGCCCATGGAAGCTGTGGCTGCCCCATCCCTGGAGGTGTTCAAGGCCAGGTTGGATGGGGCTTTGATCACCCTGATCCAGTGGGAGGTGTCCCTGCCCATGGCAGGGGTTGGAACTGGGTGATCTTTAAGGTCCCTTCCAACCCAAACTATTCTATCATTTTCTGCTGCAGTACAGAGAGCATTTGTAACTGCCAAAAGGAACAGCAAAATCCCTGTTGCTCATCAGCTCTTATCCACAGAGTTTCCTCCGAGGGGCTGCTGGGGGAGGCAACGCCTTTCCCCGTCGGGCAGGGTGGGAGGATGGGATGGTGGCAATGCCAAGGGCTCAGGTTGGAGCTGCGATGCCCCATCTCCCCACCAGGCACAGCCACTTGGAGACACCCAAGCCCACGGGTATCTCCACGGTGAGTTTATCCCGGCTGTGCTGTCTCTGGGCTCTGGCTGAAGAGAGAATATGAGGCTCCAGACAAAACACTTCTCCCATGCACCAGATTTATCAAATTGATTAAAAAAAAAACCCTAACAGATCCAGGCTGTGTTCCTATAATAGCTATTGGAGCATGCTGGACGTTAATCAAACCGTCTGTTTGCCGTGTCCAGCGAAGCCGGCATAAGCCAGCTTGTGTTTTTCAGACATTGGAAGAGCTGTCAAGATATAATCTGTTTAGGACAAAATAATTTATAAACACACCTTCTGATAATCTGTTCTATAAATATGGGAAGAGAGGGAGGTTGTGCGACCGCGTGTGGTTTTTTTTGGAGGGCTGATAAATCTGTGCGAAGGTTGGATGCCATCAGATGAGCTTCCAGAAAGAGGGAAGGGACTCCCAGACCTTTTTGCCTTTGTCCCCAGCACAGAATTGTTCTGTCCAGACCGTTCACTCCAACTGGATTTTTTTGCCCACCAAGATTGGAGCTGAAGAAGGGTCTGAAACACAAATCTTATGAGGAGCAGCTGAGGGCCCTGGGGCTGTTTATCCTGGAGAAGAGGAGGCTGAGGGGAGACCTCATCGCTCTCTGCAGCTCCTGGAAAGGAGGTTGTTGTGAGGTGGGTGCTGGGCTCCTCCCAGGTAACAAGGGACGGGATGAGAGGAAATGGCCTCAGGTTGCCCCAGGGGAGGTTTAGATTGGATATTAGGAACAATTCCTTTACTGACAGAGTGGTGAAGCCCTGGCAGAGGCTGCCCAGGGCAGTGGTGGAGTCTCCATCACTGGAGGGGTTCAAAAACAACGTGGCCGTGGCACTTTTAGATGTGGTTTAGTGGACACAGAGGGGTTGGGCTGACAGTGGGACTGGATGAGCTTAGAGAGCTTTTCCAACCTCAGTGATACAACCTCTTTGATTCTACGGTTTCAAACAGGGCTCCCATCCCTTCCTTCAGGGAGGCGCTCCGTGGTCTCCCAGGGATTTTTCTTAAGCAGATAAGAAAGCAAACCCGTCACATGAGGGTGGGAGTCCTGAAGCACAGAGCTCCTGTGAGCATGCTGAGAAGACTCCCAGCTGCTCGGCATTTCAGCACAGGGAGTCCTCAAGTGTGGCATCTCTGCAGGCAGGGGCGCTGCGATGACCTCCTTACGAGGTCCTGAAGTTCTGTGATGATGTGGCCAAGCATCTGGGGTCGGTTCCCGGCTGTGAGGACAAGCTCAGAAGGTATTCCAGTCTCGGGGTGGCCGTCTCTCTGATGTATTTCTTTCTCTGACTGAGGTTTTCTGAAAGCAGAGCAGGAGAAACCACTTGGGAGAAAATGCGCACAGCTGAGAGCACATGGAGCGAGAAAAGTTGAGGTCAGTCAACTCAAAATGCCATGGATGCAATGACATGGGACATCCTTCCTGGTGCCATGCGCCACCACGGGGCTCTGTGGCTACAGCCGTGTTTCTGTCTCCTCCACTAAGCCACTGCGGGATCACGGGGAAGGTCCTGGGGCCAAAAGGCTTAACATTGTAGAGAATCAGATATATAAATCCATTTTAGACAAGCTGGTGGCTTCTGAAAAAACCCCAAACCCAGCATGTTTGTATTAAATGAGCCCGTTTAGAGAAGACTGGCTCTGCACTCCCTGCCTCAGTTTCCCCATTCATACAAGGGATTGCATACCAGCTCCTCCCCTTCAAAGCACCTTGTGGATCAGGGCCATATTCCCAAATGCCTCTTGAAATCTGGGCTGAGAGGCACTCCGGGTGGTACCCGAGAACTGGTTATGGAAACCCTCCACCCCCACGTGGAGGAAGCGTGGGGAGCTGCCGAGCTTGGCTCTGTGGAGGCAGACCCACAAGCTGTTATCCCTCCTCCTTGGTGTGAGCCGAGGGCAGCTGAACACCACCAGCACGCTCCTCCCGAAGGCAGGCACAGCCCAGGAGAGAGGAAAAAGCGACTTCCTTCGCTGTGTGCGCAGGAAAAGCACGTCTGGGAGGTGGGAAGGGGATGCTGGGGGGGTTCCTGCTCTCACCACCCACCCTCGGTGCCTGCCAGGCGTGTGGGCATGGGGGGTCGCTTCACAGCATCCCATCTTCCCCCTTGTGCAAAGACCAGATGTGTTATCTTGTCTTCAGTAGCTGCGACAGAGGGGGTGGGAAACTCCAGAATGGAAAACGGAGCGCGGAGGCGGTTTCTTTGTCTCGCGCCATGCGGGCCAGGAGTTTTACCAGGTTGTTTGCTTGGATATTTATTCCCCTTGGTGCTCGGCTCTCTCTGCAGCCACCGCACACTGCAATGTGTGGGCAGGAGTGGACTCCCAGCGTTTAGGAAAGCACCCGGAGCTGAACAGGGATGCTCCTCCCTCTGAATCCATCCAACCACGAGCTCCACGCTGTGGGTCTGATCCCAAAAGTTCTCTTTGGTGTCTCAGAGGGTGTCTGCAAACAGACACTGATCCACAAGCCGGGTTTTCACGGGCAGATGAAGGCAAGGGCATGCCTGGCGCGGCTCCCAGAGCTGCAGTTGGAGGGGAATTGTTGGTGTTGTGCTTCTCTGAGGTGGTAAATGGGGCTGGAGGCCAATGGGGTGTTGGAGCAGCCCTGCTTCATGCGAATCAAGCATGGGTCCAGCTTTCATAGCAAGCGATGCTGGAGGGGCGCAGGGTCCCCCACTGCCCAACAGCCACAGGTAATGGAAGGGAAGAGCCGGTTTGGAGGCACCAGGCAGCACTGGGAGCCCCTTCGGGTGGTGGGAGTACACAGCAAGGCTGCGTTGGCCACTTCTGAGGTGCATCCTTCTCCTCCCTCCCTGAGATCCAGCTCCTGGGAGAGGCGAGAAGCAGCCCCTGATGGACCACCCCACGTCAGCAGCCCTCCTGGATCAGAGATCGATGCTTCGTCTCTGCTCCCCACCCCAGTACCAGCCAGGCTGTGATTAAGTTGTTCTCAATCCTCCCTCTGATTATTCACTTTCCTTTATTAAATAGTTCTGCCTTGAATTACTTTTTTCCCTTTCCCAACCCTTCCACCCTCCAGCTTTTCCATGTTCTCGCCACGTTAGTTATTCTCTGTGGCTTTTAAGGCTTTTAGTTATTTATTTTAGGGTAAGAAGAGACAAGTCTCCGCCTCTGTTCCCCTCCCACAGCAAAGCGGTAGTGAAATCAGTTTGGCCAACGGTCTAAACTAAAGCCAACCTCTTCTAGAGGTATCGGAGAGGGGTTGAGGGAGTCCTTTTCTGTGGGATGGAGAAGCGCTCCCTGCCCCTCCATTCTCCCTTGGGTGCCCAGGAGGAGGTGGCACATCCCTGCATCCTCGCTTCATCCCTGCATCCTCACCTCATCCCACGCCCTTCCTCCGCCCCAAGATGCTCACCGGGTTCTTGAACCACTGACCCCAGCAGCGGTTCCCAGCCCCAAGCGGCTCATTCACAGCCAGGACTGAGTTGCTGCTGGCAGCCCAGCTCCTGCTAATCTGGGAATTGTATGCCAGGAAACACACACCCAGCCGACCTGACCGAGACAAAGCCTGCAGTGTACTCCAGCTCTCTCCAGGCATTGCTCTGCACGGCTCGGGGCTATTTCTGAGCAGCTCCCAGTGCTGGTTCCCTTCCCGGATTTGCCTGAGGGCCTGGCACCTGCTTTGGCTGCAGTGCCAGAACTCGGTCTTCCTGCGAGCAAACAGAGCTCCTGGCCTGGCATGGCATGAGATGCTCTCACAGCCACCTCGTGCTCCTCGTGGTCCCTGGGGCACATCACAAGGTGGGACTGCAGCATCTAAACTCTGCTGGATAACTTGATACCAGGGCTGTGAAAGAGATGAACTACCTGATCATCTCTGGGGTGTTTACTCTGGACCCTAACAATGGCAAATTAACCACAGCCATCATTACTTTCTTGTTAGACTGGTTTAGCAGATCTTTCCTGGCAATAAACCCTTCTCATGTTGCCTTCCTGGGTACCAAAACCCTCTGTCCTTGACACATCCTTAGAAGCCTTGAGCTCCAAATAGACTTCTGTGTAAAACCGTCTGAGATTTCCCGAAGAAAAGCGCTACGCGAATGTATTATTAGCAATCTCCATCTGCCAGGTCATGTGTCAAGCACCAGCACAAGGCTAGGAGGTGTTAGGAGGAAGGGTTTGCCTTGGCTGAGTCATTTCATAGCTGCGTGTTTCAGGGTTTTGTGCACCTCTTTGGGAAGCAGCCGGTGTCGCCTGCTAAATTGGCTCTGGCAGAGGCAGCAAGTCATTCCCACAGCATCCGAGCATCCCTGGTCAGCGTGGTCCTTGTCTCTCTGCTGTTCCAACCGCGTAGGTGGAAAGTGGAGATGCCTACGCTGAGCTGTCCTTGGCGATGTTCAGGGCAGGCTGGTGGAAATGAGCTTGGTGAGTTATACCGCTCTACTTTTGGAGGGCAGAGGCAGGTCCGTTGCCTCGACAAGAAGCTGCACGTTCACGTGATGCTCCCACATCCTGCTTGATGTATTTTAAGCACGTTGTTTACAAACACTGGTGTGGTGCTAGGGCGAGTGAGGCTCCTCGCAAACCCTGTGAGATAGAAAAGCCTCTGCCAACCTCGCTGTCTTCCTATGTGCGGATGGAAGATGGTCCAGCTATGAAGTACTCTGTGTGCTGCCGTCTTCCAGCTGTGGAGATGGATGGGCTGGTGGGACTGCCTTGACACTGGGAAACTCAATCCAATCCAGCACGACATCACCAGCTGGGCAAGGGAGGGGATTGTCCCACTCTGCTCCACACTGGTGCAGCCTCACCTTGAGCACTGGAGGTAGTTTTGGGCACCAGAGGATAAAGAGGATCTGAAGCCACTGGAGAGTGTCCAGAGGAGGACATGAAGTTGGTGAAGGGTTGAGAGGTCAAGGTGTATGAGGAATTGTTGAAGTCACTTGGTCTGTTTAGCCTGGAGGAAACTGAGGGGAGACCTCATCGTGGTCTGGATCAAGGGAGGAGGAGCCGGTGCTGATCTCTTCTCTCTGCTGACCAATGACAGAACCCGAACGCATGGCAGGAAGATGCCAGGAGAGGCTTAGGATGAACATTAAGAAAAGATCCTTCACCCAGAGGGTGGTGGAGCACTGGAACAGCTCCCAGGGAAGCAGTCACAGCACCAAGCCTGACAATATTCCAGAAGCATTTGGCCAACTCCCTCAGACACCCGGTGTGAGTGTTGGGGTGTCCTGAGCAGGGACAGGAGTTGGATTTGATGATCCTTGTGGGTCCCTTTCAACTCAGAACATGCTATGAGTCTATGATTCCTGCATTGTCTTGTGCTTTCATGAAACCTGAGATACATGGGCTTGCTCTGCTTATTCTGCGCTTGCAGCAGCACCACAAAGCCGTGGCCGTGGACTCCTTCTGCTGTTCCAACACGGAGTGAAATAGATGGCCAGTGCCTGAAATAATTTCCAGTCTGAGATTTCCAGGTCTCACAAAGCTGCTGTAAAGCTGCATTACAAACGCGAGACGCTCAGATATTACAATGATATGAGCCAACAGAATAGAATATGTTAAATGAAATATTCATCTGGATCCTGTGAGAGGGAGAGAGCTCTGCCGGCTTCTGTGGACTCACACTAATTTATTTTTTATTACAACCCATTTGTATTACGATGGCGACTGGGAGGTTCTAGGAGATCGCCTCCAGCTTACGATCCCATTATTTCAGGTGCTCTAAAAGCACGGAACAGCTCGACAAGCTGTGCCCCAAATTCAAAACCGCTAAGGATGTAGCCTGGTATTTTTTCAAACCCAACCTGTCGTCAAACACATAGAGAGCCCTTCCTCTGTGCAGAGCATCCACACAGGCATTGACCCTTCCTTGGCCATTCCGGATGGCCCCAAAGTCGTCTTCTTCTTCTTCTGCTGCTGCTGGTATCGTGCTGGCTGAGAAAGAGCATCTCATTTCATCCACAAAGAGCGCTCACAGCCCCGCACCAGACGGGAGAAATATTTGCCAAACAAAGACTCTATTTTCAAGGAAATCCTCCAACTTCTGCCTCGAATGAGAGAAGTGATTCAAGCTCTGGAGGCAAGCAGCCGAGACAGTGGGGGTAGGGAAGTCATGGGCTGAGCGGTTCTCCTGCCTCCACCACAAGGGCTGCTTTTACAAGCAGATGTAATTCCTGCCTTAGGTTCAGGAATGATTTGAATCCCTTCGCAGATGGAGGCTATGGAGGCATCTATTGTCTTTTCTAACCTTAATGAGTCTATGCAGGCACGGCGGTGTTGGGCTGATGGTTGGACTGGAGGAGCTTAGAAGCCTTTTTCAACCTTAATGATTCCGTGATTGTATTTTCTCTTTTCACCCACCCATTACCCTCCCAGAAGGATTCCTCGGGTTTGTGCAATGGGATGAAGCAGCAGAGACCTGGAGAAATCCTGGAATGCTGCTGGTAGAGCTTAGAGATGGTTCTAGCTGGCATGAGGAACGACAACCGATGGTCAGACCTCACTGGAGAAATCCAACACAGTGTTTCCAGCAAGTGTGTCCTGCACGGGGCCGGGTGCTGTGGAGCGGCTGTGTGCATCCCATACCTCCCTCCCAGCCCCCCTCCCAGGGGCATTTTGCTCCTCAAAGCCACGATTTTGATCAAAGGAAACGTTAGTCATTGGAGACTCGAGCCTTTGGTGTTAAAATGAAATGCTAGACGGTAAAGTGGCAAGGATGATAAAGAAAAACTTGACTTTACCAGCATGAAGATGCTTTGTGTCCCAGTTTAAAAGCCCAAAGAAGCGACTGCATCCTGCGGGCTGTTCATTAGCAGTACTGGACTAGTGCTGCTCCTGGGACAGCTCGTGTGCGTTTTCAAGCCATCAGCTGCCCGGTTACGGCTGCTTTTCCACAGCCAAGATGCTGATGCCTTCAGAATTGGTGGCCCAGCTGCTGTTCTGAATCAGGCAGGAAGGATCTGCCTCTGCCGCAGCGTATAAAAGCACTTTGGGGTCCGTTGGTGGTATATAAAATGCGACATATAATGTTACCTATAATTTTTAAAGCCAGCTCTGGTCCTGCAAATAAAATAGCTCTATGGTTCCTTTTTCTTTAACAGCTATAAACTCTGCCCAATGATTCCTCTCCCTTCTCAGCTTGTGATTGTCCTGGTTTACGGCATTGATTCATACGTGAAGGCAGCGAACAGTGGCTCCCACCCTCTCCAGTCCCTTATCCCAGGCTCCGTGGCCGCTGGGTGACTCAGCAGCGTGAAGCACAAGCGTGACTAACTCTTCCCTCTACAACAAACAGCGATTTTTGGTCTTTGTTCAATGCATTCCACCGTCTTTGGTGGAAGCTGCCTAACGAACCACCCTGGCAAAGCAACGTGACTCATCTCAAGGAGGTGAGCACCAATCTCCGGGATGTGAGGATGTCCGGGTCCTCCAGTGCTGTTTCTGCACATATCCTGCTGTGGGAGCTGGGGCTGGACCGATGCCTACAGCCGTGCCGGGCTAGAAACAGGCAGAGCAGCCAACTTTCCTCTGCCCTCGCCGAGCCTGGCGCTCCCTCGATCACACCCAACAAATGTTCTTCTCGGAACTGGATGTGGCCAGATCTCAAGCTGGTTATTATCAATCCCCCCGGTGCTGTTTCCTCCCCAGCAGCTTTTGGATTCTCTGCAGGGGTTTATTCCCCACAAAGCTGATTGCTGCTGGGGTTCACATCCAGCCCCTCTTCACCCCCTTGGCGTGGTGGGATGGGTTTGTGCGGTCCCTCAGGTGGGACATCCATCGCTCTCAGGGTGGAAATGCATTTGGTACTGCACACCCCACCTTTCCTTTCTCTCTTTGCAGTGAGAAGAAGCTGAAAGCCCAATTTTATGGCCAAGCAACACCCAGTTGTCTGTGGGGAGGGACAGGCTCCTACCCCTTTAATTGCAGTGGTGGGTGGGGGAGCCTTTAAAAGGAGGGGGAGGAAAGCAGGTGGACATTTCCTGTGGGGTTGGGGTGGGACTTTCCTCCTGGATTGATGCAGGTCTGGGGTGCCTGAGCACTGTGGGTCCTGTGCTGTGAGTACTCACGTTTGGAGGGGGGCTTGAAGCTGGTGCATTTGGGATTTGCTGTATTGGGGTGTGTGCAAGAGGGATGTGAGCCTGGAGAGCTGTTCCCCTGCCCTCTGTGGAGCTTGTGTGAAGGCAGAAGGAACGCAGAGCTCTCCTGGGATGAAAGGAAAAATATGGTTTGCAGCCTGGGCTGGTGAATTGTGTGCTGGCTGCCTTTGGGGTTGTCCCTGTACGCTCTGCCTTGGAGCAGGTCACATCCTGTGCTCCTGCTGAGGGTTTGCTGCTGTGCTGGGCTGAGTTTAGCTGGGGGTGTACACAGCCCCGCTCTCCACGCTCACCTCCATGCACACTGCCTGTATCATGGATTGGGTTGGAAGGGACCCCAAAGCCCATCCAGTGCCGCCCCCCTGCCATGGGCAGGGACACCTCCCACTGGATCAGGGGCTCCAAGCCCCATCCAACCTGGCCTGGAACCCCTCCAGGGATGGGGCAGCCACCACTGCTCTGGGCAACCTGGGCCAGGGCCTCTCCACCTTCACAGGAAAACGTTTCTGCCCAAGATATCATCTCAATCTCCCCTGTTTCAGCTCAAAACTGTTCCCCCTTGTCCTCTCCTTGCAATCCCTGACCCAGAGCCCCTCCCCAGCTTTCCTGGAGCCCCTTTCATCACTGGAAGCTGCTCTAAGTTCTCCTCACAGCCTTCTCTTCTCCAGGCTGAACAACCCCAACTCTCTCAGCCTGTCCAGGAGGTTCTCCAGCCCTCAAATCACCTCCTCTGGACTCGCTCCAACAGCTCCACGTCCTCCCTGTGCTGAGGACTCCCGAGCTGGACACAGGGCTCCAGGTGGGGTCTCACCAGAGCGGAGCAGAGGGGCAGAATCCCCTCCCTCCGTGCTGGTCCCACGGCTCTGGATGCAGCCCAGGACACTGTTGGCTCTCCAGGCTGTGAGCGCACATCTCCAGCTCCTATTGAGCTCCTCCACGTTGAAGGATGCTGAACCCTGTGTGGGACCTCACTGTATTGAACATGTGTCCCCCCATGTCCCTGCCGCGCTGGGGGTGCTCTGAGCCCACCAGCAGCACAGAGACCCCACTTGCAGAGCCAGCCCTTGCTGTGCTGCATGCACGGAGATTCCCAGTTTCCTGCAGCGTAGCCGGTTCCCAGTTTGAGGTGCCAGCGGGCTGTGCCGGGTGCCCAGTTCACTCCTCACTCGTAGCGCAGGGATGGGGGCACCGCACAGCCTGGAAGGAGGTTGGAGAGAGGAGAGTGATGGTGTTTCTCCCCAGTGACAGAGGACAGGACAAGGGGGAATGGCCTCAAGCTGCGCCAGGGGAGGGTCAGGCTGGACACCAGGACAAATTTTTTCACAGAAGAGGTCATGGGGCACTGTCAGAGGCTCCCAGGGAGGGGATGGAGTCACCATCCCTGGAGGCTCAGGGACATGGTTTAGTGGCAGATAGGAAAGGTTGGACTCAATGATCCACGAGGTCTCTTCCAACCTGCTGATTCTACCATTCTATGATCACCCAGCTTCCCCCTGAGCATCTCCTTTGATGCAGCAGCCCGGCTGCGCTGACAGCGCGTTTCCTTTCCTTGTCGCAAGAAGGGAGCCCATAAAACCACCAGCAAGTGCTGGCTGTGGCGGCTGAGCTCCTGCAGCCAGGGCTGCCTGCACGCTCCTGTTCTCAGCACGCCTTCGCCCGAGGGGAGCGGCATCTGCTTGTCCCCCCATCCCTTGGGGACGTGACCGGTGTGATGGAGGTGGTGGCCTGGCCCAGACGGAGAGGCAGCTGCTCCTGGCCCTGAGCCACACGGTAACCCAGCCTGTCATTCAGCAGGAAAGCATGTGATTATCTCAGCGAAGACTGTAATTAGGCTGCTTGGCACTAACTTGTCTCACAAAGCCGGGGAGGAGGGAAGAACCTTCAGATCAGCCATTTTATATGAAATTCTGCAGGGAGAAATGAAGGCTGGAGTAGGATAGGTCTATGATCTCCAACATAAGAAGGAGATGGAGTTGTTGGAATGAGCCCAGAGGAGGGCTATGAAGAAGATCCGAGGGCTGGAGGACAGGCTGAGAGAGTTGGGGTTGTTCAGCCTGGAGAAGAGAAAGCTCTTGAGAGACCTTGGAGCAGCTTCCAGTGCTGAAAGGGGCTCCAGGAAAGCTGGGGAGGGACTTTTTACAAGGGCATGGAATGATTGGATGAGGGGGAATGGCTTTAAATTGAAGGGGGAAAGATAGATATTAGACATCAGGAAGAAATTCTTTATGATGAGGGTGGGGAGGCCCTGGGTGCCCAGAGCAGTGGTGGCTGCCCCATCCCTGGAGGGGTTCAAGGCCAGGTTGGATGGGGTTTGGAGCCCCTGATCCAGTGGGAGGTGTCCCTGCCCATGGCAGCAGTTGGAACTGGATGATCTTTAAGGTCCCTTCCAACCCAACTCATTCTATGATTCTCTTCTCTGATGACAAGCCAGCTCCTCCGTGCCCTGCCCCTTCTCTCCACAACATTTCCATGTGTCTCTGTGCCCTTCGGAGCAGAACCACCCCAAGAGGAGCTGGACTGGGTGCAGGATTACACCTTGTTTAACACCAGCCCTGCAGAGCATCCCCAGCTCGGAGGCAGCGGGATGGCTCTGGAGCCCATCCTGCTGCCAGCAGCACCCAGAGGTGGGCACGGTGCCCGTCCCAGGCTGTAGCTGGAGTGCATTTCCCGTCTGCTCCCTGATAAGAGGTGTTGTTCCTTCATCGCTGCGTGTTGACCGCAAGCCAGGCAAGAGGGCCTGTGTGGTCCACTTGGAGGCAGAGGAAATTCTGCTTGGCGTGGTAATCCATCTCCACAAGAGCTATTGAAAGACGAGGCTGTGCTGCTGGCTTCTCTGTGCTGGAGCGTGGTTTGCAGCGGATCCCTCTGGGTTTCTTCGGGGACCGAGACACGCCGGCGTGATCTGATTCCAGCAGTGCTCAGGTTTGCTCTGGGGGTGCGTGCTGCTCTTGAATATCTGCCCCTCAGTGGGGACTCCGCGAGGCAATCCGGTGCGGGTCACTGCCGTGGTGGGCAGGAGCGAGGAGTGCTCAGGGACATAACAGGAGGCTTTGCCCGGGGATGTAGATCAGTGCGTGCCCTTGGAGATTAGCCAGCAAAGCTGCTAGTGATGCTCGCACATGGGCATGACTCTAGTGGGCACAAATCAGCTGATTTGGAGCAAAACAGTTGAGCAACTGTGGAGGAGTAGCTGCACGCAGGCGATGAGCAAGGAACGGGGTGGCCGGCAGAGCCAGGGAGGGTTGTGCGATGCCAAATCTCTTGGGCAACGCTCCGGAAGGGATAGGAAATGGGCAAAGGGGCTCTTCCTTCACCCCTTCTCATCCTGGCCCACAGGGAGGGTAAAGCTGGCAGCCCCAGCTCCTGCTCCACCCCACAATTAACCTCTGTTTGCTTATTAGGGAAGCTACAAGCCTGTGCAAACACTTCCATTTGGTTTTGATAATGTGAAGGTAGAAAAAACCACCCTTATGCCCATGAGGTGTGACCAGACCTGGCAGGCTGCTCTGCGGCTCTGGGTCACGGTGGGTCCCGGCTCCCGAGGACCATCTGCCAAGGACCCTCCTTGCCGAGGCACCTGGCGCGTGTCCGTGTCACCCGGCTGTCCCCAGCCCTGCTGCTCTCCAGACAACGGTGGCGTTTGTCCCGAACTTGGCCCGGTGTCGCTAACGGCAACCGCTAATTGTTCTCTCCTTCTGTACTATATTTAATTCCCCACTATTATTTTTTCCCTCTTTAATCATAAAAAGCTTAAATTTCCCTCGGGAAAGGTTATTGGCTCAAGTGTGGAAATATACCTGCAGCTCGCACGGAGCTGAGCCGCTGGGACATCAGCTGTATTTTTAAATCCAAGTACAAAGTGTCTTCAACGCGAGCATCACTTAACCTTTCTTGGGGAGGAAGGGTGGGTGGGTGGCAGCAGGAGGGTCCTTCCCGTCTTCTCAGCTCCTGCTGCTCACCCTGCCCATCCTCAAGGCAGGATGCACCCACCTGTGGCCTTGGATATCGGAGCAGGAGAGTGGGTGAGGAGCAAGTGTGGGACTTGAGGAATTGCTCTATTTTTGCCCTATTTTCCTGTGGCATCCTGCTCGCCTTCTCGCCAGGGTAAGACCAACGTGTGGGCATCCTCCCGTGCACGGGGAGGGTAAGTCTAAGCCACGTGTGCACCGGTGTCTTCTTCTCAGGCCGTCTCCTGCTACCCGCTCAGGGGTGGAGGCTCAGGTTCTCCAAGATAACCCGGAGTCTTCATACCTTTGAGGATGTGGGCCAAAGTCATCCAGTCTGAGAGCTATTTTGGGGGACCGGGGCTGCTCCCGTGAGACCATTGGCACAGCCACAGTTGGAGACGGCCAGGCGTGAGCGAAGGCACAGATGGGACAGGCAGGAGGGAACCAGCCCTCGCTTCTGCCACTTAATGAAATTGCCCGAGGGGGTTTCAGCCCTGCCCTGGCAGACCTTGAGTTGCCTTTGAGAAGGTTCGGGTTGGTGGCTCAAGCAAAGCAGATTTGCGTCACTGGGGATGCACACAGCATCTTGCACACCAAATGAGTGATGGGGTTGGTTTTTTTCCCAGTGGTAGTTACTCTGGGCTCTGAACCTCACCCGGAAGGAGAGAAAAGGTTGAAACAACCCCTTTTTTTGATAGCTGTAGCCTGGGGTTGATCCTGGTCCAGCTCAGCCTCTGGCTGGGCTGGGAGGATGGCACAGCAGCATGAAAAGCGCCATGGAGAGCCTGGAGAGCCTTTGCATCGCATCTGTGGGCAGCAACGGGGTCAGGGCATGCCCAGAGCCAGCGAGATGAGGGGGCAAAGCTGCCTCCTGGCCAAAGAATCCCCCTTTTATTCGTGTCCCTTGGCAGAAGCCTTCCTGCTCTCTTCTCTGCTCGCACACAAGGGACCAAGTGTCTCCCTTCCTCCTCCTCCTTGAACAAAGGAGGCTATAGTTATTTTTTGCCTTTCTTCTTCCAAGTGGCTTCACCCTTGAGTTCCCAGCCTTGATTTGGAAAGCCGGAGGAGACCAATGCAAGACGCAGACGGGGACCTGGCAGGGTGTTGGGGTGCTGCCGCCCCAGCCAGCGTCCCTGCTCACCATCCTCTCCATCACTGATAGATTTGCTTCCGAAGCATCTGGACAGATTTTAGCTCCAGTTGGGCTCCTGTCCAGCTCTGATCCTCGCTGACCTGTTGGAGGGTCGCAGCATGGTTTGGACATCCTGCATCGGGAAGAGCTTGTTGCCAAGGGCCATCATGGAAAGGGTATGCAGGTAGAGGGGAGCTTTTACCGGAGGAGCACCCTGTGGACAAGGCTGGGGGCCTGGGAAGGGAGGTGGCCCTAGACTTTGAGCAGTTGCCCGCAAAGGAGCAATTTCAACATGTGAAAGGAATGTGGCTCCATCCCTGCCAGAGACTGAGGCTGTGCCTTAGGGATGGGATGACTGCTGCTGGACTGACTCACCAGCTGCCTCTCTGCAGCCGCTTCATCTCCAGGAGGCAGAAACTCCCCGTTTTTACTTATCACGTGGCTTAAAGTAGGGGGTAAGGAAGGAAACGCTCTTATTTTTAACTCCTCTCTATCTTATTGGGGCTTTGGGAAGTGAGCGCTGGCACAGCGAGGTGGCCATCCTGCTCCATGGACCTGTGAGCATCCTCATGGCCAAGGGTTGCTCGCTCACCTGCAGCCTGTTTGCAGCTCCCCACGGTATTTTGGGGTCTAAACCAGTCAATAAACATCTCTGTGGGTTGGGAGCAGCGTGGAGGCCCCGTTCAGAGTCAGGACATGAAGAGTGGGTGGCGTAATGGGGGTTCAGCGTGGTCATAGCTGCGTTGAGTGCAGCTGAGAGCGATGGAGAAATGCACTTTTATTCTCTTAGAAACCACCTAGGGTGGCAAACCTTGGGTGAAGGATGCTGAGGGTCCCTCTTTGTGCCCACCACTGGGACAGAGCTGTCGTGTCCCAGCCACAGGGAACTAGAACTGCCCTCCCAGGGTTGGGGGATAAGGAGGGTTTCATCCATCCCAGCTCCATCCAGGGAGGATCTGGAGACGTAGGGTCAACACCTTCACCAGGGTACAGGGAGGCAGAGGTGCACCCCTGAACTGAGATGTTCATCCCCGAGCACAGGCTGGATGTGGTGTCCACCACTCCACCCTGGGGAAGGAGCTGCCTCCTGCCCTGGGATGGGAAGCAGACTTCGAGAGTCTTCATCTCGCTGCTCCTCGTTCTCCTGGGTGGGAGAAACCAGGCCAGCCCCCTGTTTGTTTCATGCAATGGGTTTATTTAGTGCATCCCTCGTGTCGAGGGAGGACGGGCGTATGGGGAACCTGGTTTGGGCCAGACTGGGAGATGTGGTGCCCATCCCAGCCGTGTCCAGCTGGTGGGACTGGTGAGGGCACCAGCATGTGCACACCGTGGTGGCCCTCAGTTGAGATGCTGCTTGTGCCTCTGATCAAAGCACCTGATCCATCCATGATGTTTTGGTCTTTGATTCCTTGGGGGCTTTCTTTGAGCTCCTGTTGTGAAACCTTCATTTGCTTTTAACACCAGCAAGTTGTTTTTTTTTTCCTTATGATCTTCTCTTTCCCCCTTCTGTTGCCCTGAGATAAAGGCTTCTAAATTTGTCCTGTGCTGAAAACGCAGCTAATCCTGATGGACCTGAATTCACATCTCCCCCCGGAGGAATTGCACTAATTTTTTTTCCCTTTGTTCTGCCAGGGGACCTGTCCATTTCCTAGTGGAAAAAAAAATCACTATTTAGGGCAAGGTTTATTCCTGAAACCTGTGTGTTTGTTTGCGAGAAAAGAGGACAGGAGGGAAATAAATGAGAAAAGCATCATGCTTTTCTTTTTTTTTTTAATTCCCCTTCCGATATTGTTTTTACAGCAGGCAAGTTTTAATTAAAGTGAGGAACTAGAGCAGTTGTGCTGTCCAGAAGATGCTCTGAGGATACGGTCCTTTCCCACCAGTGTTATATTGCCCAGCCCTGCAGGGTTGGGTTGATGGTGGAAAGGTTCCTTATGGACTGAGTGGGCTTCAGCGGGTGGGGGGACTCCTTCCCACCGGCAGCTTCTGCTGGTGGTGGGTGACCCCTGGTTGGACGGGATGGTGGCTGGAGCATCACCCCGGTTTGGAGGTGCAGCGGGAAAGCTTGTGCGTGGGACTAGGGGAGAGTTTGGGTGATGGTGCAAGGATAGAGGTGGTGAGAGGCGAAGCGGTGGACTGGGAGTGATGCACTGGCAGGAGGCAGCTGGGCTTCAGGGAGCTGCAAGTGCTCACCTGGGGCTGAAAAATCCTGCGAGAGCCACCTTGTCCTCACCTGGGGCTTTCCCTGCTCCAGGTGGTGCAGCATTCCCGTGCCAGCCCCGGGCTGGGACGCGCTGGCCGAAGGGCTTGGGTGTAGGACTGGGGGACAGGGATGGAGGTTGTGGCTCCTGGTATTTGGTCCTGCTGCCAAGTGAGGAGGGGGGGTGAATCAACTGGTGAGAGCAGGATCAGGGCTGTGGGGTCCTGGGGTGGCAGGAAAGGGGCTCGGTGGCACGGGGACCGGTTGCAGGAGCTGGCAGCCTCAGTTTCCCTCTGCCACGTGCGGGAAGGTGTAGGGGACTGGGGCAGCGGGTGCATCCCAACTGCGTTGGACGCTTGCTTTTGCTGAGGCTGAGGGTGGCTGGGCAGCCCCCAGCTGCTGGGTCCTTGCATGCCCTGTTCTTCTCTGTTGGTGCAAAACACCCTGTGACCCCCACTGACATCCCATGGGCCCCCCATGGACTCATATCAACACTGCATTACCCCCATTGACACCCATGCCCCCCAGTGACACCCCATGACCCCATCGACCCCCAGTGACACCCTGTGACCCCCATCAACCCTGCATGACCCCCATAGACCCCCACTGACACTGCATAACCCCCATTGACACTGCATGACCCCTTCTACCCCTAATGACACCCCATGACCCCCATTGGCACTGCATGACCCCCACTGACACCCCCTGGCCGCCCATCCATCCCCACTGACACCCCATGCCCCCCATCAACCCCTATTGACACCCATGGCACCTGTTGACCCCCATTGTCACTGCATAGTCCCCACTGACCCCCCCCCATGTCCCCCATCAACATCTGTTGACACCCCATGCCCACCATTGACCCCTATTGACACCCCATGCCCCCCACTGACACCCCGTGCCCCCCATCAACCCTTATTGACACCCCATGCCCCCCATTGACCCCTATTGACACCCCATGCCCCCCACTGACACCCCGTGCCCCCCATCAACACCCTGCTCCCAAGAAAGCCCCCAGGGCTGTTCCAAGCCAGGAGAGCCCCTGCTGGGGTGGGGGGCTCAGTGCTGGGGTGCAGGGGCTGAGCCCCCCAGGAGACCAGTTGTCTATAGGGGAGGACACCAAGACCACCACTCAAGGACAGTGGGGTTCGCACCCCCCTACACCCCAAAGCTGGGGGCGGGAAGAGGAGGGTGGGGCTTCATTTTTGGCATCCCTCCCCCTCCTCTCTCCTCCCCAGGCGGCTCCTTCTTCTTCTCCTCCCAGGCCAAAACTATTTGCGTGCTTTTTCGAGCAAGACTTCCTGATCGCTCTCTATTGGCTGCAGGTAGAGAGCTGTGCAGAGACAGAGACACGGACAGCCGGACAGATCTCATGCAAACCTCTCCTTGAGCTTCATCCCCACCTCCTCTTTCCTTCTCCTCCTCCTTGCTGCACACCCCTGGCTCCCCTCTTGCACAGCACATGTAAAAGTTGTGCGTGGGGCTCTCGCTGCCGTCTTGCTCCCCTTTGCTGCTTGCAGGGAGCCAGGGAGAGCAGGGTTGGGATAAGAACCCCTCCTGGAACAGGGTTTTTTCCCAAGCTCAGCTCGCCCCATGGTGGATTTCGGCACGGGAAGGTGACTTCAGGAAGAAGCGGAGCTGCGCTGAGTCGAGGGCAACCATGAATGAGATGTCAAGTTTCCTGCACATCGGGGACATCGTTTCCCTTTACGCCGAGGGCTCCGTCAATGGTTTCATCAGCACTTTGGGGTGAGTGAGATGTTCCTGGGTCTGCTGAGTCCTGGGGGCAGCTGGCAATCGCAGTGGGATGGGATGGGTTGGGATGGGATGGGACGGGACAGGTTGGGATGGGACGGGAAAGTGATGCTGAGCCTGAGCCTGGTGGAAAAAGGGACTGGAAAGCTCTGGGTGCTGCGGCAGGGATGAGTGCAGGTGCTGGCGAGAGAAGGCTGTGTGTCTCCAGGCTTTCCTCCAGCTCTGGTCATGAAGGGATGGACCCCAATGTGCCGGTGCTGTGATATCTCCATGCCAGCATCATGGCAAGGCAGCAAACTCCTTCCTAGGTCACTGCTGGGGACTCCGGGGTGTCCTGACTGATATAGATGTGAATGAAAGCTAAATACTAAGTCACTGGTCCCTGCCCGGGGCAGGATGTGACCCTAGAGGGACCCTGCAGCCCACCCCTCTGCCAGCCACGGCCAGAAACTCTTTCCACTCCCCTCATTAGGGACTGGGGGAAAGGAAACGGGCTTAAGCAGCAAGAGATCTTGGTGGAGTCAGGAAGGGGCTGTGTCTGTGGCTGAGCACCGTGGCTTGGGTAGCTGAGATCCCTCCTGGGATGATGATGAAGTGCTCCCAGCCCTGTCTGATGTGGCTGGAGGCTGTGGTCCCTTGGGACAGGCACCAATGGCTCTCGTTGTCCCCCACCTTGAGGTCCTCCATGTGTGGTGGTCAGCAGGAATCACTGCAGGGTCACCAAGTGCTGCTCAGGGCTTGGGGGGACCAGGGCACTGCCAGGTCCAGGCTCAACCGAGTCCTTGCAGCCGCCTGGGCGTGCGGGCGAGGGGATCTCACAGCTTGATATGAGAAAAGCAGAGAGCTTGGGGACCTGCCTTTGTCCCCACAAGCCAACGGTGCGGGTAAATCAGCATCCAGGCAAAGCCAGAGCAAGACTCTCAGAGATGCCCTTCTTCATCCAACCGGGGAGCTGCACAGAGAGGGCTCCGGAGGGGCCGCTGGATGCCTCAGGGCATGAGGGGGTTTCTTCCTCACCCCAAAGCAGGGACCCAAATGTTGCCCGCAGCCCCAGGCGGGTGGACGTGGGTCTGTGCCAGCGCGCCTGCCCCATGCTGCGTGTAGGAGAGGCTGAGCTCAGCCAGGAATGCTGACTTGGATGGGATTCCTGGGGCAGGAGCTGCCCGGCTCTATAATCTGCGATGAATGCACTTGCTCCCACATGCCTATGTATAACCAGAGACATACATACCTTCGCCTACACGTGTTCACGCACCCACCGCTGGGCACATTGCAGCCTCTGGGAAAATGCCCACCAAAGCCTTCTTCCACCTGGCTGTGGGATGCTGCGCAGGAACGGGCTGCTGGGCACAAAATCCTTGTGCGTGCAGCTCCGTGGTGTTGGGCAGAAGGTCCTGCGTGTGCAGGATGCACCCTGGCCATGCCCAGCCCTCCCTGAGCAGATGGAAGGATGTCCCCAAGGTCCTTTTTGGAGAGGTCTCTTTCTAGCTGGGCTTTTCTTCCAGTGCCAGAGTTGACCCGAGGGGCTGCAGGGTCAGCACTGAGTGTCCCTCCAGCCTGGTTGTGAAACTGTGTCCAGAGGAGGCTCTGCTCTGCCCCACCACTGGTTATTAACCCACACGGCACATGCCAATGGCTCACCAGGAGCTGGATTAAGAGATGTTTAGACTATTTGGAGCTCAGATCCCTTTGCAGCTCTTGACTGCTGGTCCCCCTTTTTTTTTGCAGGGGGCTTCTCTAGACGTGAGCAGCTGAAAAGCAGGGCTTGCTTGGAGAGCCTCTTCTTCCAGACCCCACTTTCCCAAGGCTCTGCTTTGTCTGGGTTGGTTCCCACCCTCTGATATTGTTTCCTCTTGTGCCCCACAACCTGGGAGACCCAACCACACCTTAAATCTCTCTCGCGATAAGGGGACGGGTGACTCACTGAGACTGCTTCTCCGCAGCCCTCCTGCCACAGCTTGGGACCTTATTTAGCTCATTTGCATGGCAAATGACTCTGCCAGCACCCTGCCAGAAGTGCTTCCTCCATCCGTCCTTGCGGAAGAGGTTGGTTTTAGCTGTGGGATTGCTGAAGGTTCGCAGTGGGATTGTCTATACGGGATGATATGGAGTGTCTCCAGGTGCTGATCTCAGTGTCGCATGAAGGGATGGATCCCAATGTGCTGGTGCTGTGACATCCCCAGCATCGCGGCAAGGCAGTGAGCTCCTTCCGAGGGCACTGCTGGGGACTCCAGGGTGTCCTGATTAATGTAGGTGTCAATGAAAGCTAAATCCCAACCTGGTGGTGCCGGAAAGGGCTCTATGTGGCTCTGCTCGGGATGCACCACTGCTGAGAGGCACAGCAGAGATCGGAGCCGCTTGTACCAAACTCTTCCATAGCTGTGGTTGTAAAATGCCCGGAGAGGCTGAGGAAAGGAGTCTGATAAGAGGATGGGGAAGGAGGTGATATGCGTGCTGGAGATGCTTCCATCTCCCTGGCTCTGCTGCAGCTCCTTCATTGCCGTAAATCCGTTAACCCCAGGGCTTTGGCGCTGGTGGCCCAGGAGGGAGTCCTGTGGCTCTGGTGACACCGTGAAGCCCTGGGCTGCAGAGACCTGGCTGCTCTCACCGCCTTCACCTTTGCAGGGACTGGGTGCCGTCGTTTTAGGAGCTTGCCAGGCTCTCAGCGGCTCCACCACGAAAGCAGCATCTTTCCCTTGAGCTCCCGATGTACGGGGAGGGTGTATCTGGGGAGAGACCAGTCACTCGCACAGCACCAGACTTCCCTCGTCGTACAGGTGTCCAACGCTCAGTGGGATACCTTGAAAGCAGCAAGGAAGCAGAATCAGGCCCCTTGTTAACTCTTTATTTTATCATAGAATCATAGTTTGGGTCAGAAGGGACCTTAGAGCTTATCCAGTTCCAACCCCTCTGCCATGGGCAGGGACACCCCCCACTGGATCAGGGTGATCCAAGCTCCATCCAACCTGGCCTTGAACACCTGAGAAAGATAAGTTTTATTTTATTTTGCTTTATTTTTTGGAGTGCTTTACTCCTTCAGTACAAGGAACTTGCTGATGGAGGGACCTGGTGACAGAGGTGGGGAGAGCCCTGCAGCCCCTGGCTGAGGCTTCTCTGCTCCCAGCGCCCCCCAAATCGCCCTGTTAAAGGCCCCTGGACACAAACCCTTCCTCTGCACGCCCTCTTTGCAGTGGGTGTTTGCTTTTCAGGAGGAAAAACATCCCGACAAAGGGTGGGGAGTATGGCTGTGTGCTCGAGCACTGGGCTAGGTGGGAGAACACTGAGCCAAAATACCCAAACTAGCTAAAATGCTAAAGATGGCCAAAAAAAGAAGGAAGGTTACTTCAGTCCTATGCGAAGGCAAGGTGAGACCTGGCTGCTGGCGAGCAGCAGCACCCTGAGGTGTTAAGGGAACGCGACTGAAGGCAGCCACGCTGCTGGTTGCACCCCTGGGCTCTGCTGCTTGGTGCCCTGGGAGCAACACCGTCCTTTGGGGGAGATGGGTTGGATGTATTGGAGATGCCAAAAGTGGATTTGGGGACCTGGGAAGGTGCTCAGGAGAAGTTTGTGAGATGCAGGGACCCAAGGATGGCTTGGTCTTCCCTCTTGGCTCAATAATGCTCCCAGCCAGGAGATGCAGAAGGGCTCTGCAGGGCTGCCTGACTTCGCTGCGGTGGCTTTGCTGCTGCAAATTAAAGGTGTCCGAGGAAATGTCAGCTTGAAACGGTTTGGGATAAAAGCAGCTGTGTGAGTCAGGGATGTGGGTTGGAGCTGAGCAGTGGCTTTGCCAGGGCATGGCACCTCACCGCGGGGAGCTTGTGTGTTGGCTGCGTGTGCAGCTGCTTTGCTGCTTAGGTTCTATTGCTGGGAACTCCTGAGAGGTCTGTGCTTGGGGACCGAGGACTTTTAGGACCAGATCTGGAAGAGAAGGAAGAGTCGCTGACGTGGGGAACTCTATAGGGCTCATCCAGGCAAAGCAAACCAGTGGCCAAGTAGGGAAAGGAGACCTTGACTTGGTTCTAGATAAATGGATGGGGTGATGCCGTGAGCGCTGGGAGATGTTCCTATCCTGAGTGTCCCCATCTTATCTTGTGTCCCTGCTCAGCCAGCACCAAATGCCCGGTGCCGGAGAGAAGTAGAGATGCGATGTAGGCACTTTGCTGGGTGGATGTGCTGCCCCATCCCTACCATCTCTGAGGCCTCCAGGACATGCTAAGAGCTTGGGAACAGATGCTGAGGGCTTGCAGATGGGAAGGGCAGGTGGGAAACCTGCCTGAACGGCAGTTGGTTGGCTGTTTAGGGTGAAATAATACCTCTGATAGCTGTAATTGTGATTGCAGGTGGATTTGCAGGGTGGAGCAGTTCAGGGAAATGCAGCTGGTTAAACGGTAACTCCAGCTCTGTTGGGTCAGGATGAACTTGTCTCTGTGGGGAGGAGAAGCACACGAGGCCAAAAGCACCTTCCTCCTCCCGGCACTGAGACAGCAGGGAAAAGCTGCATTTTTTTTTGGCTGCCCTGCATTCGTTCACGTTGTTTTTATTGCTCCCCATGGCCTCGGTGCCATCCTGCACCCCGAGCCCGAGGGGCTGACCTAGCCCCATGCCCAACAATGAGCTCTCCTCCTCTTCCTCACCCCCAGGGGTTGGTGGGCTTTGCGGTGGGGTGCTCCTGGCTGGGTTGAGACTCTCTTTCTCCCAGAGAACTCCTTCTCTGCGCCCCCCTGGACCACGGGCACGCTGGAGCTCCCCTTGGCACTTTGTGCACTGCGGTGAGAGAAGGCTCTCTCCTCTTCTCCAGCTCAGGTTCGTGTTGCAGGACCGGTGCCTCCACGTCAGCCCCAGCTGGCCACCATCCCCACGGAGGCTCGGGGTGTCCGACCGCTGTGGATTGCAGCTCTGGATGAGCTGCTTTTCCCCTGACCTCCGGCAAAGCCTCTGCCTTGTGCGAGGCCAAGCGTGTTGGCCCCGGGCCAAGGAATCACTTTGTGCTCTGCTTTTTTTTTTTCCTCATCAAGCATGCAGAAAGCCCCACTGGAACCACTGCAATATCTTGCATGGCTTAAAACTAACCAGATGCTTGCTGTGTTTGCTGGGCAGCAGGCTCGTGGATGCAGGATGCGCAGGATCTGGCTCCTCGTGCTCCCTGGGGGTAATTGGAAAAGACAAAGCGTGAAGTTTTCATCAGCCTGCTGCTTCACCCAGGATCTTCCTCCAGGTGCTTGGATGCCTCTTTTCTCATTAACACCTGAGGAATGAAAGCCGCTCTCTGTGTGCTTCACATCCTCCCTGCAGCTCGGTGCGTGCGTCGCTGCTTCTCTAATAACAGAGGGAGCTCCGCTTTGCCCCATCCCACCTTGGTAATGCCAGGTATTAGTGGAAATGCATCCCGGTCCCAGCAGTCAACCGAGTGATTTGTGCCCATCCTGTCAGCATCCTTTTATTTTAACCAATTTATAACTGAAGAATGTTAGTCTGGAGTATCAGGTTAATAAAAATAACACTTTGCATTCCTGCAGAGCGGGTAATCCTAGGATTAAAGATGCTGAAACTGCCTTGAGATCATTAACTAATTAAGACTTCCAGCCTGGCAAGTCACTGTCTCTAATCTGCCTGGTGGAGCCATAACAGCGGGCATGGGGAAGGCAGGCGAACGCTGCAGACAGAGGTGCTGTTTACTTTGGCACTGAAAATGGGCCATGCAAGTCAGATGCTTCCCCAGAGCCCCTGAGCCAAGGTGATGGAGGGGTTTTATTTTCTCAAGTGCGCAGATGAAGCTTCTGTAGGCACTGGGGGGAAGCACGAGGGTTGGTGCTTTGCTCCGTGAGCTGAACCAGGGCTCAGCCTTTGGTGGTCTTTACTCCCCGATGCATCGGAAGTGTTTATTCCTCCTTATCCGCCATCAAAAGGAGAGTAATAGAAACCAAAACTGCTTACACGTGGCATCGAGGCTGGGCTGATCTGCAGGGTGAGATGTATGTAGCTCCTGTTGGCAGCTGCTTCTGCTCCGCTCTCATTTTTGCCTCCTTCTACCCCCCTTTCGCTGCCCCCGGTGACGCTCTGTGCCCCTCAGGAGTTTGGGAACATACTCAACTCCTTCCCTGCTGTCATGACCTATGGAGAAGGCTTTGTGTTTGGGCAGCTGCTGGTGGAGACCCCAAATCCCCTGAACTGCCGACCAGAGGTGTTTGCAAAGGCCAGGGCAGCCCTGGGTGGCAAAGAGCTCACTGTGTGTTTTCTGAAGCCTCGTGGGTTGTTTTACAATCTTCTACGTCTCCACCAAAACCAAACCAAACCAAAACAAAGTGTTAAAGAAATTGCTTTTCTATCTTTATTTGAAACCTAAGGTTAATGTCCCCCAACACTGGGGAGCCCTAAGGAGAGCGGGGAGCTGGAGGCAGGGGCAGGAGCAAAGCCGGGTGTTGAGAGCATCCTGCCAGCTCGCACCTCTGCTGCCAAGGACGCAGCAGCGCTGTGTTCCCTGGGGTCCCAATCCATCAACGTGGAGGCCAAATTCCTCTCTGCCGAGCTATTGAAAGGAATTTTCCCCTCCTCCAGAGAGCGGCTGGGCTGGCTCTGCAAACGGAATCTCTGTCTCTCTTCCCAACCGTTTACAACGAGGCATGTTCATCTCCGGCAATGTGTTGGCTGTTGGGTTTGTTGAGGGGATCGAGAGTCCCTTGGGGAGTGGAGGGGGTGGCACGGGCTCCTCTGGGCCCTTTGCTGCCACGCCACGAGCACGCAGCTCATTTCTCCAGGCTGCTTCTTCCCTCCTGTCCCAGAGACAGAGCTGTCCCGGCGATGGGTGCTCCCGTGACGATGCCATGGGTGCATTCCCGATCCACTCACATGCTCACCGGTTGCCTGAATTCAGCCTCCGCAGGTGGGGACACGCTTCTCATTTCCTCGCCCAGGGCAGGCGCGTAGTTTCTCTTGCTGCATCACTTCCCAGGGGTTGGGAGAAAGCGGGCGAGCGGGTACAGCCTGTCTCGCTGGAGCACTGAGCTCCCTTGAAAGCCTCGCGGGGCAGACAAGCTCCGTGCTCCGATGGTTGCGGCGCCGTGAGCCCCTGGGGCGATGCTCTTCCCTTGGCTTTTTGGGGGTTGAGCTCGTTTATACTTCTCCGTTCTTGGTCATTTTGATAAGTAACGTCCCATCCATCCCCAAATCAGTCCTCAGCACCCAAATCTGTGAAGCTGGGAAAACGAGGAGGTGGGCAGGGAGGAGATGCAAAGCCTTTTTGCATGTGATGGGCAGAGCCAGCACCTCTGATCAGATAATAATTAATAACTGGTTTCGGGGGGCCCCTGCCGCCTCCATCCAGAGCAGCTACACCCTCTGCGTGCCAGAGCTCCCAGAACCATTGAATGAACATTAAACTCATCCCATTTTTGCTAGAATAAGAGTGAAATAACGTGACAGCCAGCTCCCTGCACCAGGGATGGATTTGGCTCAGCTGGGAGCTGGGCAAGGCAGGATGTGCTCCAGCTGGATGCTCCATCAGAGCCTCCCACATGGATCACTGAGCCCTGGGAGCATGGCTGGCACGAAGCACCGTGTTTCTTCGGTGCCGGTTTGTATCCGCTACTGTTCAACCCAAGGGATTAGGGTGAAAAACACCTGTGGAAGCCGTGGCAAGGTGGCAAACGAGGGACACCGTGTTCGGAGCAAGCGCCCGACAGCAGTTGCTTGCTGCAGGAGCTGAGTGTTGTTGTGCTAACATATGTATTGAGTGCAAATGAGTGGGAAACAGGAGATGCAGCTTTTGCTGTTGTCGCTTTGGGGCAGGTGACGGTGGGGCGTCTGCCCTCGCAGCGTTGTGGTTTGTGGTGAAGACGTTCCGCTTGCTCGGGCCTCGCTGTCACCTCGTTGCTGCTGACACCGTGGTTTTGTCCCCGTGCAGGCTGGTGGATGATCGGTGCGTGGTGGAACCGGCTGCTGGTGACCTGGACAACCCACCCAAGAAATTTCGAGGTGAGATTGGGGCTCCTCCGTCATTGCCATGAGCTGCCTTGGGGATGATGCTGGCTCGAAGCATTCCTGCTCGGAATCGGAGTCTCGGGCTCCCAGCCCTGGAGGTCCTGCTTGTCCTTTGCAGAGGAACCTGGAGGGATCTTGGACAGCCTCCATAGACTTGTTGTTGTAGCTTGGCCACAGCACGTACTCTCCTCCGTTTGCCTCTGGGAGCATTTATGCATTTATTGGGACCTCCTCCGCAATGGGATGGTCCTTGGGACCCCTTAGCCCAGCCCTAAGGAGCAGGGATGGCTGAGAACCACGCTCTGCACAGATGGATCCAACCCAAAACTCATCCCTAGGGATGCTGGCAGATGGATGTCTATCCACCAGAAGCCAGCGACAGGACGAGACAAATGTGGGGGCAGTTGCAACAGGCAAATATTTCAAAGCAAGCCTGTTAGCGCTCAGCACTAATTACATCTGTTGTGCCTCACTGCACCTCAGAGAGAGCCAGGGGATTAAGCCACCCATTTACGAGGCAGGCAGGGCTTAGGGAGAGAGGCAGTAAATCCTGCTCTGTCCTTGGCCGTCACGTTTTTGGCCCCATCATCTCCTCCAGTGCTTGGCGCTATGCTCATTATTTCCCCTTTGGGTGAGGGGCAGCCCCGCTCCGTTCGGAAAAGGGGATGAGTCAGTGGAAGCTGGGGCACCTCCTGGCATTTGGAAACGGTCCGGAGAAGCCAGGACAAGCCACTGGCAAAAGCAGATCATGCTTCTCACTTCCCTGGTTTGCAAGCCTTAGGACTGGCCACGGAGGTGGCCTTGACCTTTGGGCTCTCCAGGGAGCAAAGGGCTGCACGCAGCCTCGGGGATCCCATCCTATGCTGCATCGATCTCGAAAATGCTGGGATTCTGCAAAACGTAGAGGAAGAGTTGTGTCCCAAGGAGCATCCCGGCTGGATTTGAGTGCCTGGTACATGGAACTGTGCTGGACACTGAGAAATTTCCCCAAAGCAGTGATTGCATTAGATTGTTGATCCAGTGGGATGTGTCCCTGCCCATAGCCGGGGTGTTGGAACGAGATGATCTTGAGGGTCCCTTCCAACCCAAACTATTCTATGATTTGGGATTTGGTTTAGGGCAGTTGTTCCTTTCATCGCAGCTATTGTAATTTCAGGCCATCTTAAAATATTGGTTTTCCACCTTGTCTTGTGCCTCCACCCCTTTCTGAGGTTGGCGTTAACATCCTGCAGTGGAGTGCCCCTTCGTAGAATCATAGAATCACTAGATTGGAAAAGACCTTTGAGATCATCAAGCCAACCATACCTATCCACCACTAAACCATATCCCTAAGCACTTCATCTAAAGGTCTTTTAAATACCTCCAGAGATGGGGACTCCACCACCTCCCTGGGCAGCCTCTGCCGGTGCCTGAGAACCCTTAAGGTGAAGAATTTTTTCCTAATATCCAATCTGGACCTCCCTTGCCCGTCTGGGTGCCCTTCCCCCACGGGCAGTGACCTGTGTTTTGGTGGGAACAGTTGGTCATTTGTACACGGGGCTGATTAACAAGTCATCCAACAGATTCGTGCAGCCTGGGAAGCCATCCTGCTCCCAGACATCTTCAGATTTTCACCAACGGCAGGATGGGAAGAGCTGGAAGCAGCGGCAGGGCAGCTGGTGCAAGCCGTGTCCCGGCAGCCGCGCTGTCTCCCTGCTTGGACATGGGTGGGTGTAAAATCTCTTTTCCAGGCGAAGGTCTGGTCTAGACTCAGCCCTGCTCCATGCAAATCCTATCAGGATATCCAGGCGCTTGTTTTAATGGCCGGAAAAGTAGCGGTCTGCCTTCTTGATAGCTATCACCGCGAGGGAGGTAAAAACAACGGGCTGTTGCTGTTTCCCTGCAGCAGCAGCAAGAGGCTTAAGAGGATTTTCATGTGCTTTTGCCTTCCCCGTATCCCGTGGCCGGACCCTGCCCTATCCTGCGTTGCAGTGAGACAGGACCCTTCTCCTGGAGTCAGGTCCAAATTGCTTTTTGGAAGTGCCCAAACCCACTTGGGAGCCTGTCCGTGCGACGGAGGACGCCCGGTTTGGCTGTCATCATTGCACCGGTGCTCAGCCCTCCGTGAGACGTCTGGCACCTCTCAATTATTTGCTTTTCTTTGTGGTTTCTTTCCCCAGCCTCAAGGCTCTTCCCAGCCCTGTGTTCGGGCACGTCAGGAAAAAAGCAAATAAAGCGCTTCGATCCCGCAGTGCGCAGGCGCCGCGATGGCTGCGAGGTGGCCACCGCTTCCCTACATCTACAAGAGGTTTTGCCTGGGATGTAGCTGCTCAGCCGAGCATCGCCCTGTTGGGTTGCTCTTACCAGGCGGTTCTGATGTGGAAGGCTTTCTCGGCTTCTTTCTTTTCCACAAACCATCCGTCTAGCAAAAAAGAATGGTCGGTGCTGAGACCTGGGTGCCAAAATCTCCGGCTTCCAATGCAAGCTTGGCAGGGGAGTTGGAACTGGATGATCTTTAAGGTCCCGTCCAACCCAAACTATTCTGTGATTAGAATATCTTAGATGAGATCTTAGGAAGAAATAGTGTCCTGTGAAGGTGGGGAGGCCCACGTTGCCCAGAGCAGTGGTGGCTGCCCCATCCCTGGAGGGGTTCAAGGCCAGGTTGGATGGGGCTCGGAGCCCCTAATCCAGTGGGAGGTGTCCCTGCCCATGGATGGGGGTGGAACTGGATGGGCTTTGAGGTCCCTTCCAACCCAAATCATTCTGTGATTCTAGGATTCTATGACTGCGTGCCTCAGTTTCCCTCCTTGGGAGAGTCACCATTGAGATGGGGATGTTGGGCAGCTCCTCCAGCCTTAGGTTTTAATTGTACCCTTCTCCTAATAGCTATTTTGGGTTTGGTTGGTTTTTTTTACTTCCCTCCCAGTTGCTTCTTTCTACCGGATTCTTTTGCAGCTTAATTAGCAATTTAATGAAAACGAGTTAAGGTGCTGCAGGTGGCCCCGAGTTTGTCTGCAAACCCTGCTCGGAGGCATTGCAGGAGCTCTGCTCAGGTCCCGGTTAAAAGCCCGGCGTCACGGCCTTCTTGGCACAGGATGTGCCATTAGCAAATAAACCTGTAAAAAGAAATATGAAACTTGGCCTTTACCCAGAAGCCAAAGCTGGTGAGAACTGTGCTCCGTGCCTGTTTGTTCATCGCTCCCAGGTAAATAAATACGTGCTTGCCAGCGACTCGGGACTCGGGCCAGAGATGGAAGTGATTTTTCTTTCTTTTGTCAGGGTTTTTTTTTGTGTCTAAAGTTTCTGGGCTGCTATTTCAGGCATAATTAGGGTGCTTTGGGCTGCAGAGCCCTTCCTGCCCTCACCCCATCCAGCTTCCAGCCCTGGATGAGGGTTTGGGAGGTGTAAATGCTTCCTCTTTTCCAGGCATCTGCTCTCGTGTTTCAGTTCCCAAAGCTTGGACCTGGGCGGCTGCACCTTCCAACCCATCCCAGCCGCAAGAGCCTGGGGAAAAACGGGCAAATGGGGGCAATCTGCAGAGCTGGAAGTGTTTGAGGGAGCTGGGATGGAAACCAGTGCCTTTCAGGCCCCTCAAATGTTTCTTTTAGGATTTGAAATGTGGTCGCTCATAGCTTCCAGCTCTGCTAATTGAGGCTCCCTGGGAGCAGAGATGGGAGAACAGCAGCAAATCCAGCATCTCCTGATGGTCCGGGTGCTCCGGGGTGTCCAGTGGGGAGGGTAACAAGGGACATGTGGCAACATCTGCTCGTGTCCTGGTCCCACAGCACCCGTGTCCTGCTGGCTTCTCTCCCTCCCGACAAGATCTTCTCCTTCTTTGATACAGCTGGGCTTCATCAGGACTTTTTCTCCCTCTGAAGTTTCCCATCCCCAATTGCACAGCTGCTTCCAATGGGAACACTTCTAATCACGAGTCCAAGAAGTGGACTCACTCCTGGATTCATTATCGACCCTCATTGGAAACTAATCCACCTGACTCTCCACCAGTCCCAGTCACGTCTCCCTTGGCCCCCCAGCAGCCGAGGGAGTGGTGGTGGGTTAGGAGGACCATCTCCCAGCGATGCTGCTGGGATGGGAGCAGTGTTCCTGCCTCTTGGTGACGTTGACCCCAGTGGGGACTGCCTGGTTTCTGCAGCCTCATGCTTTCCTTCCTCTCGTCCCAGACTGCCTCTTCAAAGTATGTCCCATGAACCGCTACTCTGCCCAGAAGCAGTACTGGAAGGCCAAGCAGACCAAGCAGGACAAGGAGAAGATTGCAGATGTGGTGCTGCTGCAGAAACTGCAGGTGAGCTTGCATGAGGGACCATCCTACCCAGAGCACAGTCGCCGTGGGTTGGTTGGGTGATGACATCCAAACTGTGCAAATCCGCATATGTTTTGCTTCCCTCAAAGCAGCCTGAGTGGAGACCAGGACCTGCCCTGGGCTTTGCTGTGCTCAGTATCCCTCTGCCCAGCTCCGTTGTCTCCCGTCCCACCACACTTCTCTCACCCTAGATCGTTAGCCACAGCCACCTTTCCTAGAGGAACGGCTCCTGTAGCCATCAGCTCTTAATTAATCATGGCTAATTAGTGGGTTAAGATAGGGGCTGTGCAGGACTGAGGGTTGCAGTCCCCAGATGGACTGTCCCTAAGGGTGCACTCCACTCCTTCTTATGAGATGCTCTTACGTGGCCTCTGATGTGAGAGGCAATTGAACCTTGGATCCTGCCACTGGCTCCTGAGGGAGCTTTCATGCCATACCTGCACGTGTGGCCATAGAATCATAGAATCACCAGGTTGGAAAGGACCCACTGGATCATCGAGTCCAACCATTCCTAACACTCCCTAAACCATGTCCCTCAGCACTTCATCCACCCGTTCCTTAAACACCTCCAGGGAAGGCGACTCGACCCCCTCCCTGGGCAGCTGTTCCAGTGCCCAATGACTCTTTCTGTGAAGAATTTTTTTCTGATATCCAACCTGAACCTCCCCTGGTGGAGCTTCAGACCATTCCCCCTTGTCCTGTCCCCTGTCACTGGGGAGAAGAGCCCAGCTCCCTCCTCTGCACAACCTCCTTTCAGGCAGTTGTAGAGAGCAATAAGGTCTCCCCTCAGCCTCCTCTTCTCAAGGCTCTCTCAGCCGCTCCTCGTCAGACGTTCTCCAGCCCCTCACCAGCTTCGTTGCTCTTCTCTGGACACACTCCAGAGCCTCAACATCCTTCTTGTGGTGAGGGGCCCAGAACTGAACACAGTACTCAAGGTGGGGCCTCACCAGTGCTGAGTACAGAGGGAGAATCCCCTCCCTGGCCCTGCTGGTCACACCGTGTCTGATCCAAGCCAAGATGCCATTGGCCTTCTTGGCCCCCTGGGCCACCACTGGCTCATGGTCAGCCTTGACACAGCAGGGAGCCCTAGGCAGTGTGGCTTGGCCAGGCTTGGTCCATGCCGTGACTGCCGGGTGAACATAGCAGCAGTCAAGGAACCAGAGATGATTTTGGTCCTCCCAGTGCAAGGGAGGTGTCCCAAGGAAAACCTGCAGGGAAGGATCCAGAGGACAGAGCAGACAGGGAGTGGGAGGGAGGCATGCCAGGCTGCTTTTGGGATGAGAGGTGATGTCCACTTGCCTGTCCGTCCTCACCACTGTGCCCAGACTCTACTGTCTCAGCCCTTCTGATGCTCCTTGTGCAGAGGAGCCCATGGATGATCCAAGGGCTGGAACACCTCCCATATGAGGACAGGTTGAGAGAGTTGGAATTCTTCAGAAATTCAATTCAGAAAGAGAAGGCTCTGGGGAGACCTCAGAGCAGCTTCCAGTGCTGAAAGGGGCTCCAGGAAAGCTGGGGAGGGGCTCTGGATCAGGGAGTGCAGGGAGAGGACAAGGGGGAATGGTTTTCAGCTGAAAGAGGAGAGATTGAGATGAGATCTTAGGAAGAAATGTTTTGCTGTGAGGGTGGGGAGGCCCCGGCCCAGGTTGCCCAGAGCAGTGGTGGCTGCCCCATCCCTGGAGGGGTTCCAGGCCAGGTTGGATGGGGCTTGGAGCCCCTGATCCAGTGGGAGGTGTCTCTGCCCATCGCAGGGGGTGGCACTGGATGGGCTTTGAGGTCCCTTTGAACCCAACCCATTCTCTGGTTCTGTGGCAGAGCAGGGAGGGGTGCTCTGAGCACAGGACCTGCTCCAAAGGGCTGTGGAAGAGAAAGGCTCCTGTTGACTTCCATGAGGTTTGGAAAAAGCCCATGTTAAACATTGCATAATCGCCTCAGACAGCTGGCGAGGCCCTGAGGATGATTCATAAAACCGAAGCTCAGGAGAGATTCATTAAATCATCTCATCAGGCTTCAAGCCCAACCTCACAGGTCCCCCATTTTTGCCTTTGGGGAGCAAGGTGTGATGCAGTGTCCGGACAGGGTGTCCTGGCTTGATCTGGAGGTGCTGGGACAGGGTCGGTGTCTCCTGCCCTCTCCAGCCGTACGTGATCGCTGGCTGATAGAAACGCTATTTTCCTGCTCCAGTTAAGCTGTAACTTGTACCATTGACAGCTGTGCTGGCCACGACTGGACGGAGAGGCTCATTTCTGAGCCTGATTGATTGCACCTTGGTTAAGATTTGTCTTAAAGAGATTCTGTGTCGTTTCCTTGCTCCTTTCCGCTGCTGCCGGTGTTGCCCTTTTGGCAAACGCTCTCGTGCATCCAGAGCCGAGTGCTTTGGGGGAGAGCCTGGGCAGGGAGGGAGCTCTTTGCAAAGCACTGCCCGTGCTACTGCAGAGCCCCTGGATGTCTGGCAGGGTGCTGGGCTCCAGGCTGTGATATATCAGTGTCTCCCGCAGGCTGAAAACATCTTCCAACCCACGGAGATAATTTCGTAAAGCAGAAGCAGCCTGGCTCTCGAGCAGAGAATCCCTGCCCAGCCGTCCACCATGCCCGCTGTTACCTTTGCAAGTTTGAGCTCTTGTGCTGTTAATTTTTAAGTGGATTTAAGGCTCGGTGGTTTCTCAGCTGACTAATTGTGGGTGCAGACATGGCATGGAGACTTTCCTCCTGCTCTGCTGATGTCTCCCCACCCTTCCTGTGCCCTCTGAGGCTTCTCAGCCCCACGTGCATCCCTGACACCCCATCTGCTGTGGCTTGCGGACAGACATCCTAGGGATGTGCTGGGAACATCAGCCCCCGTGGGCAGATGATTCCCATTCCGAGCCTCACTAGCTTTCGGCAAGGGAGGTGCTCAGATCTGGATGCAGATTTAGGACATGCCGCAGTGCTGGGTCTTTCCCTAGAGCTGTGTTGCTCCATGGAGTTGTTATTAAACTCCCAGCTCTGAATCCATGTGGGATTTCTTGGCAGCACCTTTATTTTCCTGATGGCAGCAGCCACCACTGTGGGGCTCCCAACCCCCAGGAGGAACCCAGGGCTGCTCGGGAACGGAGCTAAAGGTTTGCTAAAGTGGTGGCAACATACAAAAGAGTGAAGGGATTGAGCTGCCACATTGCAGATCAGGCACAGCCAATTCCCTGGCATTGCCGGCTCGGGCACTCATGGACCACCTGTCCCCATCCTCCTGCAGGGTGTGGAGCCAGTATTCCCGCTGGTTTTCCCAGTTCCTTCACCTGTTAAGTGAAAGGAGGGGAAAGCAGGATGGCAAAGGGTAGATGCTCTCCCAGTTTCACCTCTCACCGCTCTTTCCTGGCTGCGGGAAAGCACTGAGCTGGTGCTGCCTCAGCTTTGCCCAGGCTGGCGCCGGGGTTGTCAGCACCCTCACCATTCCCAGACTGATCCCAGACTGAGGGAGCAAGTTCCTGCTTTGCTCCATGTCCGTCAGCATCGCTCACCTGACTGCCGGAGCCACTGCGTGGAAAATATCTGTGGTTTCAGAGAGAGGGGCTGCAAGCAGTGCTGAGCAATCCATTCTTGGGGCATCTTGGCCAGCAGGGATGCATCCTGCCGCGTGCACTGCAGCAGGTTTGGACCTGCAGCCATCTCCAAGCATGGCACTGCCAGCACGGAGCTTTTTACTTTTCGGAGTCGGTGCTGCTGGGAAGCCCCTGTCCCCACAGCCCTGCTGCGGTGGGGCTGAGATGGGTGCGTTGCCCATCCTTTTAGTGCTCCCCGTAAGACCTTCTGGGCTTCTGAAGGGAATTTCAGTGCTGTTTTGTCCCCGTCCTAATTTTTAAGTCCTCTATTTAAAGCTCGTATGGGCTCTCTACAGCTGCTCGGGGCCACACCAGGGTCCTGGGCTGAGGTCTTGGATGCTGAGGGTCATATTATGGCTCTGGACCACATTGGCTATGGGACAGAGGGATGCTGGAGCCTGTCCCACCCTCCCCATAGCTGAGGGTGCAGGTGACCCCTTTGGGACTTGCTCCAGGGTGTGAGAAGAGTGCGTTACACTCAGTTTTTCTCCTTTTGGTGTTCAGCATGCAGCTCAGATGGAGCAGAAGCAGAACGAGACGGAGAACAAGAAGGTACATGGCGACGTGGTGAAATACGGCAGTGTCATACAGGTATGGGCACTTCCCCTCCCTCTCCCCTGATGGGTTTTGGAGGTAGATCCGAAGATCCAGCCCATAGGAGTCAGGCAGACTCACTTCTGGATGCGACCAGCCCTGAGGACCTCAGGGGGCTGTACCCCACACCTCACCCTGGCATTCACCTTTCCAGCTCCTCCACATGAAAAGCAACAAGTACCTGACGGTGAACAAGCGGCTGCCAGCTCTGCTCGAGAAGAATGCCATGCGGGTGACGCTGGATGCCACGGGCAATGAAGGATCCTGGCTCTTCATCCAGCCCTTCTGGAAGCTGAGGAGCAACGGGGATAATGTGAGCGCAGGGCTAAAAAAAGTCCCCACGTGTTAAACTGTGCAGAAAGCTCACCTCCCCGCCTGGCTCATCCTTGCTCCCTTCTTTCCCATTTTGCTCCCCAGGTAGTTGTGGGAGACAAAGTCATCCTGAACCCTGTCAATGCAGGGCAGCCGCTGCACGCCAGCAACTACGAGCTTGCTGACAACGCCGGCTGCAAGGAGGTAGGGCCGGGGCTGGGCTGCATATATGACATCTGACTTTTGGTGCTTGCCTGTTTCTTTTTTTTCCCCTTTTTCTTCCTTTTTTTCCCCCCTCGTCTCAAGGATCTTGACCTTCCTCTTTCGCTCCTTAGGTGAACTCGGTCAATTGTAACACCAGCTGGAAAATCAATCTTTTCATGCAATTCTGTGACCACATGGAAGAAGTGCTGAAAGGGGTAAGGAAGGAGGTTTGGCTGCTGCCAGCAGCCCAGGACGTGGTGGGCTCTGGAGATCCAGCCCTGGTTCCTTGGGCAGGGCAGGACATGTGAGCAGCCATTTGGCTTTGTGACAAGGGCAGAGGAAAGAGATCTTGCCTTGAGGACCTTAATTTCTAGAATTCATGACTTGGAGAACTTAACAGCAAGCTAGAATTGGATATTTTAGTATCTCCTAGCAGCAGGTATCTAGAGGGGCATGAAATTACCTTCCACCTTATTGTATTAAGTTGTCTCTCAAGGAGAATACAAGGCACACGTAGTGCCAGCAGCAGCTTCTTGCTGCGAGGACAATTTTCAGCGGTTTAGCTGTGCAGCAGGGCAGGCTGTTGCCTGGGAAAGGAACTTTCCCTGCAGAGCTATTGTTCAGGGCTGAGGTCCTCCAGGAAGCAGCTGGATGGATATTGATTGTTAGGATCTTACAGACCCTTGTCCCCAGGCGCCACGCTTATCCTTGGCTTCCAGCATCCACTGCATCCTCCTCCCTGGGGCGTTAATGCCTTAAACATATTGGTGAGCAGAGCCTTTGCCTGCTCCAGGGGTGTAAAGTGATGGGTTTGCACCCATCTTACAGCTCAGGGAAAGGGAAGCAGAGAGAAGGGGGTTGCATGAGTAAGTGCAAGGTGCCTCCAAGGTGCCCTCCGCTGCGTTTGAAGGAGCATTTATGCACCTGAGGTGGGTTTCAGCACAACTCAGGTAGGTAGGACTAGAAGAACTGATGATGCCCGGGTACAGGGGCATTCTCATCCCCTTTGCAGGGTTGGGGGGGGTCACAGAAGGAGCTACGTTGGCTTAGAGGAGAGCCACATCCCTGGGTCTCATCACTGTATCATGGTCCAGGGGGATGTGGTGAGGCTCTTCCACGCTGAGCAGGAGAAGTTTCTCACCTGTGATGAGTACAAAGGCAAGCTGCACGTCTTCCTGCGCACCACTCTGAGGCTGTCGGCCACCTCAGCCACCAGCTCCAACGCCCTGTGGGAAGTGGAGGTGAGCAAGGAGGGGATGGAGCGTGTGTCCAAGGACTTTCAGGGTACCTTTCTGCACTTTTACCGGGGGTGGTTGCTAGAAGCAGTATTTTTTTCCTACACATTTCCACCTCCGGTAGCCTGGCAGCCCTGCTTAAAGCCAGTGCGAGACTCGAGCTCTGTGAGAGTTCTGGGAACCGTGGCTGCTGAGTCATGGAATCATGGAATAGTTTGGGTTGGAAGGGACCTTAAAAATCATCCAGTTCCACCCCTTGCCGTGGGCAGGGACACCTCCCACTGGATCAGGGGCTCTGAGCCCCATCCAACCTGGCCTGGAACACCTCCAGGGATGGGGCAGCCACCACTGCTCTGGGCAACCTGGGCCAGTGTCTCCTCACTCTCATAGGGAAGAAATTCCTCCTAATGTACAGTCTAACTCTGCCCCTCTCCAGTTTATACCCATTCCCGCTCATCCTATCCCCACAGCCTTTATGAACAGCCCCTCCCCAGCTTTCTTGTAGCCCCTTCAGGTACTGGAAGGTCGCTATAAGGTCTCCTTGGCACCTTCTTTTCTCCAGGCTGAACAACCCCAACTCTTTCAGCCTGTCCTCGGATGAGAGGTACTCCAGTCCTCTCAGTCAGCGAGGGCTCAGAGCCAGGACTGGCATCCCGGTTCCTCACAGCTCCATACGCCACTGGCTGATCTCTCTTTTTCTTCTCCCAGGTTGTTCACCATGACCCGTGCCGAGGGGGAGCTGGGCACTGGAATGGCTTGTACCGCTTCAAGCACCTCGCCACGGGCAACTACCTGGCAGCGGAGGTAAGCAGGCGAGCCGGGAGATGCAGAAACCCACCCTGTCCTCAGGAGGCTGGTACCGTCCCCTGCACCCCAGTGCCAACCTACTCTTAGGCAGAGCAGTGATGCTCAGGATGGCCTCTGGCCCCGCTCCAGTTTGCTATCAGAGATGTCCTGGCGGCTCCTTCTTGCTCCCAGAAGGCTTTGGCACTGATTCTGTGAGCATCATCATCACTTACCTGTTTGGAGGGCTCAGCTTTTCCCCCTGGATTCCCCCACCCCACAGTGCAGGGTATCGCTTGCCGAAAGTGCTGTTCCCAGCTCCTTCTTCTCCTGGCCCGGAGAGGGCAGGAAGGGGTGGCCGGGACTTTCCTCTATTTGCTCGCTCTGGGCCAAGAAGCTGAACCGACACAACCTCCAGATTCGATGGAAGCCAGAGATAATTCATCCTGCTGCGTTTAACTCTTCCCCATCAGGTTTTGCCCATCCTTATCCTCTGCTCCACAGCAACATCCAGCGCTGTCCCTGCCCAGGGAAAGCGTGGGCAAAATCTGTGCCTGGAAACATCATTTGCCAAGCTTTTTTCTTCCCTCCCATTTAAGGCCAGCTCAAGGCCTCCTGCTAGAGGCACAAAGAGATTGCAGCACTTAGATAATGTGGTTTACATGACACAAATGAGCTGCTGGGACCAAGGGAATGATGGAGTTACACCGTGCTGCCAGGGAAGCAGGGGAGTACCGGGGGGATCTGGGTGTACCGTGTGCCAAAGGTGCTCTCTAGCTGGAGAAGACAACTAAAGGTAGTTCCCAGGGCTCCTTCTATCACTGGTAGGATGGAACATAGCAAATACTGGGACTCTGAAATGGCTGCTTTGAACCAAAAGATGCTCAGGTGACACCTTCTGCAGAGGAAAGAAGATCCTAGATGTTCCCTATCCTGGGTTGCTGCTGCGCGGCTTCCATTGCTGAGACCTCAACCTGGGGCCTCGAGGGATTTACAGCAAGAGCTCATCTTGCTGTAACGAAAAGCCTTGGGTTTCCTCACCAGGGCTCACCCCATCCCGCTCCTCAGGGATAGAGCGCTGTGCCCTGGGGACGGACCATGTCCTCCAGCCCCATCCGGGCAGGATTCCTCTCCCTGTGAAGTGATCGAGGAAGGCAGGAATAGCGATAACACCCCAGACTCAGGGTTTTGGAGGGACCGAGTGGGAGGACTGATAGCTGTCTTTCATCTCCCTCTTTAACTTTTCAGGAAAACCCAAGTTATAAAGGAGACGTGGCTGAGCCCAAAGCAGCGCCCACGGTGAGCTGTGTGCAGCCTCGCTAGCAGAAATGCTGCTGCCGCTGCCTGAAATCACGCCGTCTCTTAGATTCTGCCTGAAAGCAGGGAAATAACCCGAAACAGAGCCCACCGCGGGGACAGTGCCCGTGCCGTGCTGCCGGATCCCACTTGGCGCCCAGGCTGCGGCCGGAGGCTGTCCCGCTGCCCGGCAGAGCATCCCTGCATCCCGCATCCATGTAGAGTAGCATCCCTATGTCCTGCTTGCAAGAGGACCCTGCTGGAATCTGTTGGAGGGGTCCCAGTGCATGTTGGATCCCCAGGCCGTGGGGAAGTGCTGTTAGAAAAGAGATTTGAACTTTCAGGGGGTTCTTCTCTTTGCTGTTCGGTGAGATTTGGAGAAGGGGTGGCCTCGTAGCTCAGGTGCATCACACCGCGCTTGTGCTCTTGCAGCCCCTCGTGCGTCTCCGCGCTCTGAGGCTCAGCCTGGTGTCCGAGCAAAAGCTTCTGCTCTGAGCATAGCCGCTGTGTGTCTCCTCCGATGCCACGTGCGCGGGGAGGCTGGGCTCGGCGGGGCAACCACCGCACGCTGGGCTCAAAGGCGTTTTTCCCTGGCGCAGGGGGGCAGCAGCCGCGCCAGTCGCAGGAACACGGGCGAGAAGATCAAATACCGGCTCGTGGCTGTGCCCCACGGCAATGACATCGCCTCCCTCTTCGAGCTGGACCCTACCACACTGCAGAAGACGGACTCCTTCGTCCCACGGTACGTAAGGACGTGCTGCCACGGAGAGACTGAAATAAAGAAGGGAAGCTTAATTGCGTGGAGTGAAATTTTGGCAAGTCTGTTCTTACAGGGGTTTTGCTGGATGCTGGAAGAATCACTAGGTTGGAAAGGACCTTTGAGATCATCAAGCCCAACCATACCTGTCCACCACTAAACCATATCCCTAAGCACTTCATCTGCCTGTCTTTTAAACACCTCCAGGGATGGGGACTGCACCACGTCCCTGGGCAGCTTCTGCCAGTGGTCGGTGCTGATGTTTCCTTGTGAAGCTCTCTCACCAGGACATTGTGCCGTTTGCAGGAACTCCTATGTGAGGCTGCGCCACCTCTGCACCAACACCTGGATCCAGAGCACCAACGTGCCCATTGACATCGATGAGGAGAGGCCCATTCGCCTCATGGTATGGCACTGCTCCCTTCTTCTGTACGTGGATTTATTCCTTGTGCCCCAATAGGTCTTGGGATGCTCTTTCCACCCAGTACCCAGGGGCTGAAATACCCTGGTGGTCCAAGGAGGTGGCTGGACACCAGCCCAGAGCCCATCCCAGTAACCTAGAGCCTATCCTAGTCCTTCCAGTCATAGAATCATAGAATAATTTGGGTTGGAAGGGACCTTAAAGATCATCCAGTTCCACCCCCTGTCATGGGCAGGGACACCTCCCACTGGATCAGGGGCTCCAAGTCCCATCCAACCTGGCCTTGAACACCTCCAGGGATGGGGCAGCCACAGCTTCCCTGGGCAACCTGTTCGAGTCAGGATGAAGTGGGTCATTGACTTCACCCGGGTTGGTGGCAGATGGTGGGGACACACTTGGCATTGCCCTGTCTGTGAGATGATGCTTTCCCATTGCTCCCCAGCTGGGCACGTGCCCCACCAAAGAAGACAAAGAAGCTTTCGCCATTGTCTCTGTGCCCGTGTCTGAGATCCGGGACCTGGACTTTGCTAATGATGCCAGCTCGATGCTGGCCAACGTGGTGGAGAAGATGAACGAAGGTTTTCTCAGCCAGAATGACCGGAGGTAGGATGTCGTTTCCCGTGCTGGGCTCCTCCAAGGGCTCTGCAGCATCGCCGCAGGATGGGGCCCCTGCCTGGGTCTTGGTGCCAGCGCTGTCTTGCTTTCCTGCCCACAACCCAAATCCACGCCTGCTTCTCCCAGAGGTCTGACAAGGAAACCAGATAATACCGCAGCCCCGCTCCGGCCCCTCCTTTGCTGCTAGAAAAATATCCGAGGGGCTGAGAGATGGCCTCGCGATAGGGGCAGCCGGGTTAGTCACGGTATTATTTTTAGGTGGGTGGGTTCTTGGTGCTTCCTGAGCAAACACAGATACCCCGTGGGACAGAGCGAGCCGCTTCCGCCCTGCCAGCCCGCCCCAAGCAGGTCCTACAGAGGTGACTAAGGGGGCAGAGGCGTTCCATCCAAAATCTTCAGCGTGAATCACGATCTAAAGCCTCCAGCTTTACCCTGGCACCTGGCTCACAGCGATAGTTTTCTTAGGAACCACAGGGGATGTAAAACCTCTTGCTTCAGGGCAGCCATCAACCTCCAGCAGGAGGTGGAGGGGACAATCCTTTCCCTCGCAGAACGTGGGCTCTTTGGTCCTCCAAAATGCGCTGGCATCGTCGCAGGGAACTGAGTGTGGGTGGGCTCCTTGTGGTGGGTGACCAACCCATCAGCAAGAGTCCCACCACTCCACTGGCGCTGTGCCTCTTTGTAGGTTTGTGATCCAGCTGCTGGAGGACTTGGTGTTTTTTGTCAGTGATGTCCCCAACAATGGCCAGAACGTGCTGGACATTGTGGTGACCAAACCCAACCGGGAGCGGCAGAAGTTGATGCGAGAGCAGAACATCTTGAAGCAGGTGAGTGGCCCTGCAGCCCTGCATCTGAGTAGACTGAGGTCCTGTGGAGATGTCCTGCCCTGCCCAGGGCCACGCTGGCAGCCAGGAATACCCCATGGAGGAGGTGTAGCTGGTCAGTGGTGCACCAAGGCCTCCTAGCAAGCATGGCTGATGTCCAGCCAAGCATGGTGGGGGCAGCATGGAGGGGGCACAGCACTTACCATCTTCACTTTTGGGCAGATCTTTGGGATCCTGAAAGCCCCCTTCAAGGACAAGGGTGGGGAAGGGCCGCTGGTGCGGCTGGAAGAGCTGTCGGACCAGAAGAACGCTCCTTACCAGTACATGTTTCGGCTGTGTTACCGTGTGCTCCGGCATTCCCAGGAGGACTATCGCAAGAACCAGGTGCATGAGGGGTGGCCAGGGGACCCCCCATCCCGACACGTGTTACAAAGCCCTGAGGGGCTACCCAGGTCTTGGTGGGACGGATGGCATTGCCAAACCCCAAGGAAGCTCCATGTGCTCCTCTCTGCCCACCCCAGGAGCACATTGCCAAGCAGTTCGGCATGATGCAGTCCCAGATTGGCTACGACATCCTGGCCGAGGACACCATCACGGCCTTGCTGCACAACAACCGCAAGCTGCTGGAGAAGCACATCACAAAAACAGAGGTGGAGACCTTTGTCAGCTTGGTGCGCAAGAACCGTGAGCCACGGTGCGTGTCTGGAAAAGCCTCATCCCAAAGAGCTTTGTGCTGCGTGATGGGTGGGATGTGCCTCAGTTAGAGGTGGAGACAGACCTCGTGGACCCCCTCTTTCACAGCAAGCTGTCTGCTTTGTAGGTTTTTGGACTACCTCTCAGACCTGTGTGTGTCCAACCACATCGCCATCCCCGTCACCCAGGAGCTGATCTGCAAGTGTGTGCTGGACCCAAAGAACAGTGACATCCTCATCAAAACAGAGTGAGTAGCCACGGGGAGAGGTTTTCCACATTAGGGGTTTGGTTCCTGGCCCTGCCTTCCACCAGCTCCCACGGTGCCCTGATAAAACCCCTCGAGGTGCTCCCTGTCCACGGGAGCATCTCCAGTTTTACCCCTTTTCTGTCCTAGGCTGCGGCCGGTGAAGGAGATGTCCCAGACCCATGAGTACCTGAGCATCGAGTACTCGGAGGAGGAGGTCTGGCTCACCTGGACAGACAAGAACAATGACCACCACGAGAAAAGCATCCGGCAGCTGGCGCAGGAGGCCCGGGCTGGCAATGCCCATGATGAGAATGTCCTCAGCTACTACAGGTGACGATCCTGCAGCAGCCTCTCCCCAGGTGAGAACGTAAAGGTTGCAGATACTCACTCCCTTTCCCCATTGTCCCTGGGCAGGTACCAGCTGAAGCTCTTTGCCCGTATGTGCCTGGATCGCCAGTACTTGGCCATCAAGGAGATCTCCCAGCAGCTGGGTGTGGACCTGATCTTCCTCTGCATGGCAGATGAGATGCTGCCCTTCGATCTCCGGGCATCCTTCTGCCACCTCATGTTGCACGTGCATGTGGACAGAGACCCCCAGGAGCTGGTGATGCCGGTGAAGTTTGCACGGCTCTGGACCGAGATCCCCACAGCCATCACGATCAAAGAGTGAGATGTTGGGGCTCGCAGTGGCTTTGAGAGACTGGGCAGAAGGTGGAATGGCAGATGCCATCTCTTGTAGGGACTGACTTGCTTTAGAAGGGACCGGGAGGGGGACACTTGTCAGATCTCAGCCTTCAGAAAGAAGGAAGCTCCATCACAGTCATGAACATCACTTCTGGCCATGATGGCTCAGCAGTTGCCTGGAGAGTGCTCCTTCCAGGCTGGGTGCAAGGACCCTTGCTGCCATCCAGCTCACCTCCACCATCTCTCCTCACAGTTATGACTCCAACCTCAATGTCTCACGTGACGACAAGAAGAACAAGTTTGCCAGCACCATGGAGTTCGTGGAGGACTACCTCAACAACGTGGTGAGCGAGGCGGTGCCCTTCGCCAATGAGGAGAAGAACAAGCTCACCTTTGAGGTATGAATCCTGCCGGTATCACTGGCACGTTGCAGGGTGCAGCATGGTTTGGCTGCAACTGCTTCTGCAACGAGGGTGGTCACACTGGCATCCTTCTCCCCCACGTCTGCTTGTCCTACCCAGCCCTGAGTACGACGAGGTCTGGAGTTGCCTTGTCCTTCCCCAGGTCGTCAGCCTTGCCCACAACCTCATCTACTTCGGCTTCTACAGCTTCAGTGAGCTGCTGCGCCTGACGCGGACTCTGCTGGGTATTATCGACTGCGTCCAAAACCCTCAGCTGATGATGCAAACTGTCTACAATGATGAGGTGACGGGTGAGTCCCTGCTCCATAACCAGGCATGGTCCTGTGGGAGGGTGTTTTCCGTGGTCTACCCAGTGCTTTCCAGTTTTGGCTGCGAGAAAACAAGCCACCAGTTTGTTGACATGGAAACTTTGGCTGGATCTGCGCTGGGAGACAGGAAATGTTGAGGTCTTGAGCCCTTGGCCATGCCAGAGAAATGGCCAGTCCCTCCTACTCATCCTCTAATTAATATCTGCAGCATTTTCCAGTCTAAGCGGGTCCTTCTGTTGGTCCTCTGCCACCTCCCCTTCCATCTGCATTAACTCTTCCCGCTGTGGCTGCCTCTGTAGGGAAGAATGTGCGGAGGTCGATCCAGGGTGTTGGACAAATGATGTCTACCATGGTGCTGAGCAGGAAACAGTCCATCTTCAGCCCTCCGAGCCTCAGTACTGGGTCTGCCCCCGAGCAAGTGGACAGAGGGAGGAATGTTGAGAATGAGAACATTGTGGTGATGGAGACTAAGCTGAAGATCCTGGAGATCTTGCAGGTTTGAGCCAGTGGGGAGGGAGAAGCATTGCGGAGCCGTGGGTGGGACCCATGGGGATTGGGTGTTGAAGGGAAGACCTGGTTTCTGATGAAGAGGCAGCTGGCATGAAGAGGGGACTTACTTTTGCTGTCTTCTCTTTGCTGCTGCCAGTTCATCCTGAATGTGCGGCTGGACTACAGGATTTCCTACCTGCTTTCCGTCTTCAAGAAGGAGTTTGTAGAAGTCTACCCCATGCAGGACAGCGCGGCTGACGGGACGGCTCCAGCCTTTGACTCCACAAGTAACTCTTCCACTTTGCTCCTGGTACAACTTCAACTCGGCAAACCCTACAGGCTGGGGACACACAGGCGATGGAGGTGACAGCTCCAGCAGCTCTCCATCTGCCACCGCTGCTGGCAGGGACCGTGAGGGCCTGGACTTTGTGCAGGAGGCGTGAGATGTCCTGTGGCTGTCGTGGACACTCGGAGCAGGGGCCAGGGAGCTGGGTGCCTTCCTGCAGGGTTTCTGCCGTTACAGAGGGATCGCGTTGGCCATGCCTTCCATCTCCTTTTCCTCTCTCTTCAGCTGCAGCCATGAACCTGGATCGGATCGGCGAGCACGCAGAAGCCATGTTCGGCGTGGGGTGAGTCCCTGCCCCCTCCGGTGCGTAGTTAGCCTGGCCGTAGGGCTCTTCCTCTCCTGTCCATACTGCCGAGGCTGAAAGCTGCAGGTGATGAGGAAGACCAGGGTCTAAAGGCTAATGCAGGTGTCCTCGTCAGCCCCGAGGGGTGGCTGAGTGCATGCGAGCTCCCACGTGGCCGCTAACGCCATGTGCTTTCATCCCGACTTCAGGAAGACGAGCAGCATGTTAGAGGTGGATGACGAGGGAGGGAGGATGTTTCTGCGGGTGCTGATCCACCTGACGATGCACGACTACCCGCCGCTCATCTCCGGCTCTCTGCAGCTCCTCTTCAAGCACTTCAGCCAGAGGCAGGAGGTCTTGCACACCTTCAAACAGGTAACCCCGGTGGGATGTTGGCCTGGAGCACCTCTTAAGACTGCACTCAGCTGTGGGTGCAAGACCTGGGATGGGTCCTAGCCCGTTTCCTTGGGCGGGAGGAATGAATGAGGAGGGGAATGAGGTTTGTGCCCCAAACTGGAGACTCCTGGGGTTGTCGCTGCAGGTTCAGCTCCTCATCTCAGCCCAGGACGTCGAGAACTACAAGGTGATCAAGTCAGAGCTGGACAAACTCCGCACCATGGTGGAGAAATCAGAGCTCTGGGTGGATAAGAAGGGCAGCAACAAAGGGGACAGCACGGTGGAGGGGAACAAGAAGGAGAAGAAAGAGGTGAGAGCCCTGATCAGGCCCCTGGGGACCAGGGCAGGATGGTTGGGGGCAGAGGTGCAGCTTGCTTCAGTCCAACACCTAACGCCTCTTGATGGGTCAAGCACCCTCTCCCTGGGAGAGGAGGGTCAAGGAAGTTCCTGTGTGGTCTCCAGACTTTGGAGAGGTGCAGTGGGACCCTCATGCTGTTTCTGTCCCCTTGCAGCATGCCGCTGATGAAGAGGTCGTTGCTCCAGGAGAGAAGAGCAGTGAGAACTATCAGATAGTCAAGGGGGTAAGTGAGACCAAGTCCTCTCCCTGGGGGCACGGCCAGCAGTATCTGCCTGGGCTGGGTTGGCACAGGAGCACCAGAGAGGACAGAAAGGGTTAAATTATAGGGGGGATTTCCAATCTCTCCTATGGTTCAGTAGAAATGAGTCCAAGCCAGGGCTTGTTCTACCAGCTTAGCGTGACAAGGAGCCTTGTTGTGTCCCCAGGGCTCAGCAGTGAGCCTTGCACGGTTGGGACCAGACGGAAGAAGGTTGGTGATGGAGACAACGTCTCTCTGTGCGGCACTGGAAAGAGGGTTTGAGTGGAATAGCAGGATTTGTGAGCAACTCACAAAGCTGGGCATGCAGGGAGAACCTGGGCTTGTGACGGGCACATCTAGATGGCAAGCAAGCCCCCAGCTCTGGTGGCCATCCTGATGGGCTCAATCTCTTCGGCCACGGCCCTTCTCTCCCCAGATCCTGGAACGGCTGAATAAGATGTGTGGGGTCGGAGAGCAAGTGCGCAAGAAGCAGCAACGCCTGCTGAAGAACATGGACGCCCACAAAGTGATGCTGGATCTGCTGCAGATCCCTTACGAGAAGGTAGGTGAGCAAAAACCTGAAGGATTTGGACATCACCCTGCCTAGCTGGGTAGGGCACGAGGGACAGCAGCCTTCTCCTTCTCTCCATCCCTCACCAACTCTGGGCATTTCTCTTCTCTACCCTTCCTCAGGGTGATGCCAAGATGATGGAGATCCTGAAATTCACCCACCAGTTCCTGCAGAAGTTTTGTGCTGGAAATCAGGAAAACCAGGCCCTGCTGCACAAACACCTCAACCTGTTCCTGACCCCAGGGGTAAGGAGAGGGGAATGAAGGGTGGTCAAAGGAGACACTTTGGTACCACTCCAGGGCTGAGAGCAAGAGACAGAAAAGCCAGGAGGAGACCCTGGGAGAGGAAGGGTGAAGGCAGGAGGGATGACTGTTCCCCAGAGCCTCATTCTTCTCCCCTGGTCCCACAGCTCCTGGAGGCTGAGACGATGCAGCACATCTTCCTCAACAACTACCAGCTCTGCTCGGAGATCAACGAGACGGTACCGCAGCACTTCATCCACTGCGTGGCCACCCACGGCCGCCACGTGCAGTACCTCGATTTCCTGCACACAATCATCAAGGCCGAGGGCAAGTACGTCAAGAAGTGCCAGGACATGATCATGACCGAGGTGAGCACCTCTACCTCCGGCTCGTGGGGCATGAGTGTGGGGTGTTAGCAGGGCACAGCCCCCAGCAGGCATGTGGTTGGCTTCTTCCTTGAGGAAGAGCCTTGCCAGCCATGCTGGCTTCTTCCTGGAGTAGGAAGCGTCTCCAGGAGCTCAATGCAAGGTCCAAGGGCCAATAACCATTCTGGAGACACACAAGCTATGGGTTTTGATCGCACTGCTTTTCCCATAAATGCACATCCCTTTCACCCTTCACTGGGTGCTCCCTTTCGTTGTCCTCCTGCAGAGGACACTGCGTTCTGCCTTGTGAGGTTTCTGATCCTCCTTCTCCAGAGCGGTGACCACTGACCCTTCCCTGCAGCTCACCAATGCCGGGGACGATGTGGTGGTTTTCTACAACGACAAGGCTTCACTGGCCACCCTTCTGGAGATGATGACAGCGGCCAGGGATGGGGTGGAAGAGAACAGCCCGCTGATGTACCACATCTCACTGGTAGACCTGCTGGCTGCCTGTGCCGAGGGCAAGAACGTCTACACGGAGATCAAGTGCACGTCCCTGCTGCCGTTGGAGGACGTGGTGCGGGTGGTGACACATGAGGACTGCATCACAGAGGTATGGGTTGTTCAGTGAGGAGGGTGCTGGTGGCTTTGCACTGATTACCTTCTCCTGATGGTGCCTGTGCCTCTCTCCGTCCTTCCCCGGCAGGTGAAGATGGCCTACGTGAACTTCGTCAACCACTGCTACGTGGACACGGAGGTGGAGATGAAGGAGATCTACACCAGCAACCACATCTGGACTCTTTTTGAGAACTTCACCCTGGACATGGCCCGGGTGTGTGAGGAGGGTTGAGTGGGAGGGATGTGACAGCAACAGCTTTTGCATCAGATGGGGACGGGTTGGTGTCATCAAGGCTTCCTTGAAGCCAGGGGAGCAAGCTGTGGGGCACAGGCACCATGGGAACTGGTGTAGGTGCCACGCTATGGACTGAGGAGCAGTCAGGGCTCTCTGGCATTGGTGTAGACTCAGGAGCTGCGTCACTGGCCATATCCCTGGCTCAGCAAGGTCCTGATGGTGCTGTCACACCACCAGCATCTGGCCAGGCCACATGCTTACCTTGCCCTGGTGCCATCAGCATCCTCCTTTGCCCTCACAGATGTGCAAGAAGCGAGAGAAACGCCTGCCAGACCCTACACTGGAGAAGTACGTGCTGACGGTGGTGCTGGACACCATCAACGCGTTCTTCAGCTCCCCCTTCTCAGAGAACAGCACCTCACTGCAGGTAATAAGGCGCTGCATAGACAGGCCACGTCTGGAGGAGGAAAGTGGCTCCCCAAGCCCCCTAAACCAAGATCTGGACACACCTTGCACTGATACCTACCTGCTCTCTCCTTCAGACCCACCAGACCATTGTGGTGCAGCTTCTCCAGTCCACCATGAGGTTGCTGGAGTGCCCCTGGCTGCAGCAGCAGCACAAGAGCTCGGTGGAAGCCTGCATCCGCACGCTGGCCATGGTCGGTAAGGAGCTGCATCACAGGGTTGCTCTGTTCCTCATCAACCAGGAGGATGAAGCCATCCTTGGCATCCTCCACTGCAGCAGCGAGCAAGAGCCATCATCCCTACTGCGGGTTTTGGCTGATGAAAGGCTCCTGGCCGGGAATCGGGAGGTTTGGCTCTGGGATGTGCTTTTTTTTTTCTTTGAGCTACATCTCCGGGCGTGACCAGGGTGGTGTGGGGATAACCAAAGCCTGGGCTTGGTTGGGAAATCCCCGGTGTGTCCTTGCTGGAGAAGGGCCTGGAAACAAAGCCAGCATTTAGGGTGGTTTTCCCTCGCCAGGACTTTGCCCTCAGCCTGCCTGTGGCTGCCTGACTCGGGACAGTGAGGATTGTGAGCCCTGAGTCACCGTGTGGAAAGGATGGCTTGGTGGTTAGAGGCTGGGTGGGGATTTCCCTTTGTTATTTAAGGCAGAGTGCTTACAACATCTCCATGCTGGGCTTTCCCAAATGAAAACTGGAAGTGGTGTTTCTCTCCATCCTACGTTGAGCCGGGGAAGCTTTAGGCAATGTTGTGCTGCAGTGGGGAGGGAGGGATGGCAATACCCCCCCATACTCTCGCTAGCCTGGAGGATTTTACTCTTGTTTTTAACCCAAATCTTCTCTGCTGCAAATGAAGAGCTGGGGGATGGTGCCTGGCTTGAGGCAGTGAGGTGGGACCCAGCCAATGGCATGGGTTTGGGTCATGGTTGTCCATGCATGGTTGTCCATGGTTATCTCCTGCAGCCAAGAGCCGCTCCATCGCACTGCCTATGGACCTGGATGCCCACGTCAGCTCCCTGCTCAACAGCAGCTCCACCAACACCGTGCAGAGGAACACATCCAGCTATAAGACAGCCACGCGGACCTTTCCCCGGGTCTCCACCACCCCCAACCAGTGGGACTACAAGAACATCATAGAGAAGCTGCAGGTATGGGGCGGGGAAGCAGCAGGGGTGTGGATCAGTGCATGATACCAAGAAGGTGCTGGCGTTGCAGGGGTCCCTTTCCCACGCTTGTGTCTCCTAGGCGTGCATTGGCCCTAAAGGTGTGTGCTGTGACTTGTAGGACATCATCAGTGCCCTGGAGGATCGCTTGAAACCACTGGTGGAGGCCGAGCTGTCTGTACTGGTGGATGTCCTCCACCGGCCAGAGCTGCTTTTCATGGAGGGGACAGAGGCGTTTCAGCGATGCGAGAGTGGAGGTTTCCTGTCCAAGTGAGGATGCTTTGCAATCACCTAGGGATTGCTGGGAGGGTTGGGAAGGGCTGGTGGCCTTCATCCTTCCGGAGTTGTGCGTCCCAGTGTGTGCCTGCAGCCTGGAGGGATGGTGGGGTTGGTTCCCTCAGGAATCCCCTTGTCCCTCTCGGCTGCATGACGGTGGCTCTGCTGTGCCAGGCTGGTGCAGCACACCAAGGACCTCATGGAGACCGAGGAGAAGCTGTGCATCAAGGTACTGAGGACGCTGCAGCAGATGCTGGTGAAGAGGAACAAGTACGGTGAGAGGGTGAGCACCATGGTCCAATGATGTGTCCTCAGCCATGCCTCTCATCATGCCCTCCCCACTGCAGCCCACGGGTGCTCAGTCTCGTTCTTCTCTAGCACCAGCCCTGGTGTTGGTTGACTCACGACGTTTATTTGTCTTGGCAGGGCAACCTGCTGCGGAAAATGCTCCTGAACAATTACCTGCAGAACAAGAGGTCCAGCTCCAAAGGAGAAATCGTAGATGCCGCTGGGGGAGGTGAGTGTCCCTCTCCTGCACCCTCCCTGTCTCTCTGTGCTGCTCAAACACCTCGAATGCCCAGGTCAGGTCGGTAGCTGGTCTCCGTGTTCCCACCTCCATAGCAGTAAAGGATCTGGGGAAACGAAGGGATGGGACCGAGATGCCCCCCGGCAGTGATTTAGGTGTGTTCATTCTCCTGCACCATCACAGCATCACATCCATCCGTGTGTCCTCACACAGGCCAGGACCAGGACTGGTCTGCTATTGCTGCTGTCCAGTGCCGGCTAGATCGAGAAGGAGCCACCAAGTTGGTGGCTGACCTCATCATGAATACCAAGAACGAGAAGATCTTCCAAGAGAGCATCCTGCTTGCCATCCGGCTGCTGGATGGAGGAAACACCGAGATCCAGGTGCTGAGATCAGGGGTTATTGGGGTAACCACAGTTTGATGTCACTTGGAAGACATGGGTGCGGGGCAGTCCTCAGTTGGCCCCCGGGCAGCAGGTTTTGCCAAAATACTGTTTGGTTGCACGTGTTTGCTGACCTTTCAGAGGAGGAGCTGCAGAAATCTGTCTGGTTTTGAGTTTTCCAGCTCTGAGGCGAGATGGAGCTGAAGGGCTGGATGGTGGGACAGGGCAGGTTGCTGCAGGTTGTTTCTGGAGTAATGCTGATGCCCTCTGCCGGGTCTTGCTAAAACAGCTCAGTTATCACCTTCTGGGTGATAACTCCTGGGTTATCTTGGAACCTTTATCAGAGAAAAGCCAAAACATTGTATACGCAAAAACCAGTAGGATTCCAGGATCGGAGCTGCTATGCTCACTGCTTGCTCCGTCCCTAACCCTGTTTAGGGTAGCACAGCAGCTGGGGACAATCCATCCCTGTAAAGAGGACTTTAAAAGGTCCTCTCTGAAGTCCAAGAGGAGTCCTCTCTGAGTCCAAGTGTGATGTCCAGAGCTCTTGTATGGAAGTAAACCGGCTCACCAGGTTATCTCAGATGAGGTCTTGAGTGCTGGAGGCTTCCAAACCAGAGGGATAGGCAGAGACAATTTGGACTCATGATGAAGACACAAACTGCTCTCCTCCCCTCTCTTAGAAATCCTTTTACAACCTCATGACGAGTGACAAGAAGTCTGAGAAGTTCTTCAAAGTGTTGCATGACCGGATGAAGAAGGCCCAACAGGAGACCAAATCTACAGTGTCTGTGAACATGAGTGACATCGGGAACAAACCTCGAGAGGACAAAGATGAGCCTGACCCTGGTACCAAAGGTATGGGGCTGTCCCCCCTGGTAGGACTCATGTCTGTCACTGGATAGCCCAATGCTAACGAGGTTGAATTGCCCTCTAGGACGAGGAGACACCTTCATGATGCCAGGCACCCCCACCCGATACCCCATGGGCCTCGGGTTCCGGAAGGGCCATGACACTGGGGAGCAGGGTCAGAACAATGAGATGGGGGTGACGGTCCTGATCATGGAGCCTATTCTACGATTCCTGCAACTGCTCTGTGAGAACCACAACCGGGACCTGCAGGTTGGTTATGGGGCTGCTGGGATCTGGGATCTGGGCAGAGGCCACAGGACTGGAGCATGGGAAGGCTGGGCTTTGCCCCAATTTGGTCCCAAAAGGCATTGCATCAGCCACTCTGTGCCTCAGTTTCCCCTTCTGTGAATGCACCACCTCTTCGGGATAACTTTTGGTGTTGTGGCAGGAACCCTTCATGGCACAACTGTGTCTGTGGGACTGAGCGCTTTTCTTGTGGGTCCCTCCATTGCGTGGATGGCCTCAGGCCAGTTTTCCATCAAACTGCAGCTGGATAGAGGGGGGAGCAGGACTGCCCCCCATCAGAGCGACGCTGCTCAGCCCGTAACTGCAGATTTTGCTCGACAGAACTTCCTCCGGTGCCAGAACAACAAGACTAACTACAACCTGGTGTGTGAGACGCTGCAGTTCCTCGATATCATGTGCGGCAGCACCACGGGAGGGCTGGGGCTGCTGGGACTCTACATCAATGAGTACAACGTGGCCCTCATCACCCAGACCCTGGAGACCCTGACCGAGTACTGCCAAGGTCCCTGCCACGAGAACCAGGTCTGTGGCTATCACTGCAAGTCTGGGTTGTTCCTGGTGTGTTTGGGGCATTTCAGTTCAGTTCTGGAGTCCTCAGGACAGGAAGGACGTGGATCTGTCAGACTGAGTCCAGAGGAGGACACGCAGATGATCCGAGGGCTGAAGCACCTCCATGATCCAGGCTGAGAGAGTTGGGGTTGTTCAGCCTGGAGAAGAGAAGGCTGTGGGGAGACCTCAGAGCAGCTTCCAGTGCTGAAAGGGGCTCCAGAAAAGCTGGGGAGGGGCTCTGGATCAGGGAGGGCAGGGAGAGGATGAGGGGGAATGGTTTTCAGCTGCAAGAGGGGAGATTGAGATGAGATCTTGGGGAGAAGTGTTTCCCTGAGAAGTGGCTGCCCCATCCCTGGAGGGGTTCAAGGCCAGGTTGGATGGGGTTTGGAGCCCCTGATCCAGTGGGAGGTGTCCCTGCCCATGGCAGGGGGTGGAACTGGGTGGCCTTTGAGGTCCCTTTGAACCCAACCCATTCCATGTTTCTATGCAATGGTCCGGCTGCAGAAGGAGACCCATGCTCTAGCAGAATGTGGGGAGCACGGGTTGCCCGGATGCACGGGGGTTCTGCATGGCTTATGAGCTCCTGCTCGGCTAGAAGCGAGCAGCAGTTAAATAATATAGTGAAACAAATGCCCTAATCAGAGTGAGAGAAGATTTGGGGCTCCTGGGGTGATCAGGCAGGGTCAGTGCTGTAGACAGGGCGATGTTTCAGACCTGAGCTGTGTTGGAGGATGAAGCTGGGAGATCTGGCAGCAGCTGTAGGATCACACGTTGCATTGAACCCTCAGAGCTGCATCGTGACCCACGAGTCCAATGGGATCGACATCATCACAGCCCTCATCCTTAACGACATCAGTCCCCTCTGCAAGTATCGGATGGACCTGGTCCTGCAGCTGAAGGTAGGAAGAGCTGTGGGTTGGGGTGGTGAGAACACGGGTGTGCATCGCTGTGTGGGCTTCTGGCAGGTCCGTGAGGTGGCTCTGATAGTGGGAACTCTGCACGGGTCAGGTCCTCATGCATGGCAGCAGCTGGGCTTGGTGGGATAGGGCTGGTGCGTCTCCACCATGTGAAGCTCAGATGCCTCTAAGACTGGAGAGTTGCAGCTGACTCGGGTACAGGGGTTTCTGCCCACCTTGGGCAGAGGCAGGGAGCAACTCCTCTCAATGAGGGCTTCTCCTCACCAGGACAATGCCTCCAAGCTCCTCTTGGCCCTCATGGAGAGCAGACACGACAGCGAAAATGCCGAGCGGATCCTCATCAGCCTCCGCCCGCAGGAGCTGGTAAGGGCTGACATGAAACACCCCTTGTCTTGCCCCAATGAGCCCCCCAGTCTTCCCCAGCCCATTGCTGGACCTTCTGCCTGTGGGTCCTGGTACAGTTCCTGGTTTGCAATCCAATAAACATCTCCACTGCCACAATGCTGATCCCACACCACCTTCTGCACAAAGCCTTCCTAAGGGTTCTCCTGGAGCTGCTTGTGGCCAGAGGAGGAAAACAAGGCAAGGAGATGGGGAGAAGCTTACTGTCCCTCTGCTGCCTTCCAGGTGGATGTGATTAAGAAAGCCTATCTGCAGGAGGAGGAGTGTGAAAACGCTGAGGTTTCCCCCCGGGAAGTCGGCCACAACATTTATATACTGGCACTGCAGGTACTGGGTGGTGACAGCAGGGTTCCTGACCATGGTGGGCTCCCACTCGCCATTCTGCACATTTTTCTCTCTATTTATTGACTTCCCTTCCAGCCAGGCCGGTCTCCTTGAGGAGGCACGGCTGGAAATGTGCTTTTGGCTCCCATGTAAAGCCATCTCCCAGGCTTGCCGGCCATCCCGCTCCCCTGTGCACCGGTGGTTGCTCACCAGCTTGTGCTCACTTGGCTCTCCCTCTCCTTCTTCCAGCTGTCCCGACACAACAAGTCGCTGCAGCAGCTCCTGAAGCCGGTGAAGCGAATCCAGGAAGAGGAGGAAGAAGGCATCTCATCCATGGTATGGAGACACGTTGGGAATATAGAGGCAGAGCCCCTCCAAACCCTGACGAGAGACGGCAAAGAGCCTCCCACCCTTGCTGAGCCACCCTGGGGTTTGTTGTTGAAGATTTGATGGGGTTCAGTGTCCCCTGGAAAGGCTTAAAGAAAGAAAGAGTTAATCAATGCCCTTGTAGCCAAAACTACAAGCCCAAAGGTGTGTGCACCAAGCTAGAGAGAGAGGTATTTGTGGGACTCGGCCGTAGGGTGACCTGGCCATAGGCTGGTGGCCCTGGTGGGGTCTTGCTGGGACCCATTTTCTCCCCTCCGCTTCAGAAAAGGAAAGGCTGAGTCCTTTGCTGTCATTTCTTGCCTGTGTACCTTAGATCCTGAACAAGATCCAGCAGTAATATGATTTCCCTGGGGTTTTACGGGCATTGATTTGTAATTTGTGGATTAGCAGCGTTTGGATGTAATTATTGCAGGGAATCGAATGTCTGTCACCTCAGGGAGGGCTCGTAACCCTTTAGGAAGCTTTAATTCATTTGCTTTTCCCTGAAATCTCATCAGCTTTGGTAGATTTTTAAGGAACGCTGTTGTCAGTGCAGAATTAGACCTGACTGCCCTGGTCGAGGCCACTCTCATCCTCTCTCTGCCTCTCCCCACATCCCAGCTCAGCCTAAACAACAAACAGCTGACGCAGATGCTGAAGTCGTCGGCCCCAGTCCAGGAGGAAGAAGAGGACCCTCTGGCCTATTACGAGAAACACACATCCCAAATTGAGGCAAGACCTATTTAGTTGTTGGGTGGCCGTTATTATGCACGTGGTCGGTGAATCCCACGTGTGCTCCACCTGCCTCGGGCCTGGTTATTTTGTACTTCCCACGCCTGTGCCGGCAAAAAGCAAACAGCCCCGTAGCAGAGTCGGTGGTCTTAGCAGAGCCCATGGAGAGCTGGGGGAATAAGCTGCCCTCCCCGGACCCTTCCATTCTCGCCCCGCAGCCGTTTCAGCAGCCCAATCCCTGCTCAGCATGGATCTCCTTGCAGATAGAATCATAGAATCACCAGGTTGGAAAGGACCCACTGGATCATCGAGTCCAACCATTCCTAACACTCCCTAAACCATGTCCCTCAGCACTTCATCCACCCGTTCCTTAAACACCTCCAGGGAAGGCGACTCGACCCCCTCCCTGGGCAGCTGTTCCAGTGCCCAATGACTCTTTCTGTGAAGAATTTTTTTCGGATATCCAACCTGAACCTCCCCTGGCGGAGCTTCAGGCCATTCCCTCTTGTCCTGTCCCCTGTCACTGGGGAGAAGAGCCCAGCTCCCTCCTCTCCACACCCTCCTTTCAGGCAGTTGTAGAGAGCAATAAGGTCTCCCCTCAGCCTCCTCTTCTCAAGGCTCTCTCAGCCGCTCCTCGTCAGACGTTCTCCAGCCCCTCACCAGCTTCGTTGCTCTTCTCTGGACACGCTCCAGAGCCTCAACATCCTTCTTGTGGTGAGGGGCCCAGAACTGAACACAGTACTCAAGGTGCGGTCTCACCAGTGCCGAGTACAGAGGGAGAATCCCCTCCCTGGCCCTGCTGGTCACGCCGTGTCTGATCCAAGCCAAGATGCCATTGGCCTTCTTTGCCACCTGGGCACACTGCTGGCTCATGGTCAGTCACTCAACACCCCCAGGTCCCTCTCCTCCGTGCAGCTCTCCAGCCACTCTTCCCCCAGTCTGTAGCGCTGCACAGGGTTGTTGTGCCCCAAGTGCAGGACCCGGCATTTGGCCTTGTTAAACCTCATCCCATTGGTCTCGGCCCAGCGGTCCAGCCTGTTCAGATCCCTTTGGAGCCTCCCTACCCTCCAGCAGATCCACACTTCCTCCCAGCTTAGTGTCATCTGCAAACTTGCTGAGGGTGCACTCAATGCCTTCACCCAGGTCATTGATAAAGACATCATGGGCAGATGGGCCAGCAAGGCTTCACGCGCTCTCAGCTTTCCGTCGGCAGAGCCAGAGCCACCTTTGCTGAGTCTGTTTGTAGCATTAGAAGAGTGGCTGGTCATATTTGGATCCCTGTGGAGTGGAAAGGAGGAGGGGAAGGCACAGCTGGGTCTGGGAAAGAGGAAACCAAAGCCTGGCAGGGGCAGGATCTGACGGCACGCTCCCCTTTCCCTGCTTCCTGCAGATTGTGCGCCTGGACCGAAGCATGGAGCAGATAATCTTCCCCGTGCCTGGCATCTGCGAGTTCCTCACCAAGGAGACCAAGTACCGGCTCTTCACCACCACGGAGCAGGACGAACAAGGCAGCAAAGTCAGTGATTTCTTCGACCAGTCGTCCTTCCTCCACAACGAGATGGAATGGCAGAAGAAACTGCGCAGTAAGAGCAAGGCAGACGTTCCTTTCGGGCTTCTCCCGGCCAGCACAGGCACCTTGAATAATCCTGTGTTGTGAAAAGGGGAGGCAGCCCTGCTTTGAACCCTGGCAGCAGCCTGGAAATCGCATCTCTCCGCTGCCTGTGCCCCTCGCTGTGTAGAGCACGACACGCTTGGCAGTTTGCAGGGACTGCAGGTTAATCAAGGTCCCAGGGATTTATTTTCTCCGTGCCTTTAGTGCAGTTCCTCGGTAGCGTGAAATGCATCTTGCAGCACATTCCTGGGATTTACACCTGCAGGTGTTTTCCCCTGGAAAGCCCTCTCTTCATCTGTTTTTAGTTGCCTTCTCCTAAGCCAGAACCTAGCAGCTACGTATGGGAAATAAAACCTGTCTCTCTGCACCCTGCGGACCCCTTTAGGTGCTTTCACGGCTGCATCAGGACGGAAATCCTGGCTTTAAATAACAGGAGCTCAGTGAAGAGTCACACTGTAAATACTGCCGTGCAGCTAAGGGGTAGCGTAGCCGCTCAGAAAACACTTGCAGATCCAGTCAAAACTATCTTAGGAATTCAGCAGGAAACAAGTTTCCAATACGGGTGGGAAATTGCTGGCTGGGTCCCCTCTGGGATAAGAACCAGGGCTGAAAACACAAAGGCACTGTTGTTTTGAAGGATGCGAGGCTGTAGGAGATGGGAGGTGAGGAGGAGGGTGGGGAGGATGACAGAGCTGATCTGATTCCAAGGTGCCAGAGCAGGTCAAAGGGCCGAGAAGCCAAGAAATGTGAGCAGTAACATTTTGAACTTGCACTCCCATTTCAGCAGATGAGGAGGGAGCTTTCGTTAACCTTTTGAAGGAAATGGGAGGCAAGGATCTCTCCAGGCCCGCGGGCTGCGCTGTGCAGAGCCCTTTGGATGGCTGGGAGGATAAATGCTTCCCTGTCTGGCACGAGGTTGGCTGAGGTTTGTGTGTCTGCCTCCTCTCCCCCCAGGCATGCCGCTGATGTACTGGTTCTCCCGCAGAATGACACTCTGGGGAAGCATTTCCTTCAACTTGGCCGTCTTCATCAACATAATCATTGCTTTCTTCTACCCCTATGTTGAAGCTGCTTCCATGGGTGAGTGCCCAGCATCTGCTGCTTCTCAGGGTGGAAGAAAAAAGGGACCTTCCTATGCAGGAAAACCGGTCTCCTTACCTGTATTCCCCTAAAGCCCCAAGTCCTTTCTTCTGGTCAAAGGAAAGGATTGAGTCATGATCTCAGTTGCCGGCTTCTTTCTTAAAGAAACGTCTCGTCTCCCTGTCTGTTTGTAAGATGAGGGAAGCATTGACGGAACACATCCCTGCTGTCAGCCAAACCCCCATCATTTACAGTGATTTTGAGGTCTCAGATAAAAGAGGTTAGAAAAATGTATCAGTAAGAACCATCTTAGTCAATACAGGTCTTTGTAGTCGAGCATAATTCCTCTCTTTCTTCCCTCTGATAATCAGCACATTAGTTTTTCTGGACGATCTTGACAGCAGCATCGTGTCCGATTGGCAGCACGCATTTAATCTCATGCCATTTAATTACCGAGGGATCTTCTCTTCCCAGGAGTGCTGGATTCCCCCCTGATCTCGCTGCTCTTCTGGATTCTGGTCTGCTTCTCCATCATGGCCCTGTTCACTAAGCGCTACGGGGTCAGACCGCTCCTCGTGGCGCTGATCTTGCGATCAATTTATTACTTGGGGATTGGACTCACTCTGAATATCCTGGGAGCTCTAAACGTAAGTTCCGCGTCCGCTGGAAAAATAACGGAGCAGCCTAAAGCGCGGGAGGCTGTTCTGCGCGCATGAAGTGCAGCAAAGCCCACTCCCTCCCATTTCTGGTTGGTTCCCCAGCTGACCAACAAGATTGTGTTTGTGGTGAGCTTCGTGGGCAATCGTGGGACCTTCATCCGAGGCTACAAAGCCATGATCATGGATGTGGAGTTTCTTTACCACGTTGGCTACATCGTGACGAGCGTCCTGGGGCTCTTTGTGCATGAACTCTTCTACAGCATCCTGGTACAATCAATGCAGATGTCTGGGACACAGAGGTAGCCAGTCTGCCCTGGTAGAATCTAGAAGGTTCCTGTGACACCTTTCAGGGGCTGATTGATAACGGCACCGAGAACAATTCACTGTGTTCTAATCTTTGCGTAGGCTGAGCTTTCTGCCTTCCGACAGCATCTATTACTGTCTTTTCCTGGCCTTTTGCTATCTCTCTCTCTTTCTAATCTCTCCTGTGTACTTTATCTGGGTCAGCTGGGAGACAACGTGAGCTGGGGAGGGCAGAGGCAGGGTGCATGTGTCCTATTCTTGGCTCTCCTGCTGTGCACAAGTCACTTCATTCTTCTCTGCTTCCCCACAGTAAGCTGGGAAACTTAAAGGCTTTATGTGAAAGTTAGTCAAGGTCTGCTGAGTGATCCAAGATCTCGGGATAAAAGGGGATAGAGGTAGCCCAGGCATTATCAAGAAACACACCCCGCAGCATTTCTTTGCTCCTGGGTCCTTTCAGCTGTTTGACTTGATCTACCGCGAGGAGACCTTGTTTAATGTCATCAAAAGCGTGACACGGAACGGGCGCTCCATCCTGCTGACAGCCCTCCTGGCTCTCATCCTCGTCTACCTCTTCTCCATCGTGGGCTTCCTGTTCCTGAAGGATGACTTCATCCTGGAGGTGGAACGGCTGCCGGACAGCAAAGCCAAAGGTTGGTCAGCCCTTGCCTTCGTTGGCTGTGGTGCTTGGGCTGGAGGGGGGTGAGCTGGAGCATGGGTCTCCTTCTGCAGCCGGACCATTGCATAGAGTCATGGAATGGGTTGGGTTGGAAGGACCTCAAAGCCCATCCAGTTCCACCCCCTGCCATGGGCAGGGACACCTCCCTCTGGTTCAGGGGCTCCAAGCCCCATCCAACCTGGCCTGGAACCCCTCCAGGGATGGGGCAGCTCTGGGCAACCTGGGCCAGGACCTCCCCACCCTCACAGCAAAACATTTCTTCCTAAGATCTCATCTCCATTTCCCCTCTTTCAGCTGAAAACCATTCCCCCTCATCCTATTCCCTGCACTTTCAGATCCAGAGCCCCTCCCCAGCTTTCCTGGAGCCCCTTTCAGTACTGGAAGCTGCTCTATGTTCTCCCCAGAGCCTTCTCTTCTCCAGGCTGAGCAGGACACCCTGCTCCCTCCCCACCGCAGAAGCACACACAGATCTGTGCATGCCCACGGACTCCCGGTTTTATACCCTTGGCACAAACTCCTGAGAGTTCTGGGTTTGGGGTTGGCAGAGAAAACAGCTGCCTGCGTCAACTTTGGGATCTTGTGCTGCAGAGCACAGGGTTTGGGGGTTAGAAGTACTGCAGAGACGGGGTGGACGGCTACAACTGGAGTTTTAGCACTGTAGAGGTCTCACTGAATCTTGAGCAGAAGACTCAAAGCCTGGAAAAGGCTAGGAGAACACGAAGCGACTTTTTTCTAAGAAGCTTGGAAGCTACAAAAAGAGGCAGTTGAAAAGCACCCGTGACAGCAGTGAGAAGCTTTACTAAAGCAAAGTGATGCTCTGACAAGGCTGTGGTCGCTTTTACTTGCAGATGACCCCTGGGGGATGCAACGGAACATGGAGTCCTTCATGGAGTCATGCAGTGGTGACAAAATTAGCTGCTCTGCTGTGCCCACTGCTTTGGAAGGTAAGTGAGCTCATTAGAAGGGTTGACTCTGTTAGTGGTAGAGTAGGTTGGCTGCCCGGTTCATCAACGAGCTCAGAAAAATCCTAGCTTTTTAAAGATGGAAACGGCCAACCAACTTTCAGGCACATGTTAGGCAAGAAGCCCGCAAATTTTGCACTGACCTTGGCATAAAAGAATGTTGAAGTAAGTTCAGTTTAGTCATAATGAAAGTGGGAGCTTTGGGAGAGCTCAACCAACACCTCCCCAGCAAGAAGCAAGCTGGAGGAGCTGCTGGGAAGTTGCTGGTTGGGAGATCTGCAAGGAGCAGCTGCTCCCAGGAGATTTGCCACTGCGTCATTGCAGCGGGAGGTGGCACTGCAACAGGAGTCATCCCTGCAGCTCTGAAGTCTTTATAATGGTCCGGTATTTAAGCCCGCTCTGTGCACTGGGTTTTTGCTTTTGGTTTCCCCTCTGGTGCTCCAGAAACAGTCACTGACCAGTGGGAACGCGCCTGCGACACGCTGCTCATGTGCATCGTCACCGTCCTGAACCACGGCCTGAGGAACGGAGGGGGCGTCGGGGACATCCTGCGGAAGCCATCGAAGGATGTGAGTTTAGGCAGCATACGGGGACCCCTTTCTTGCACCGAGTCCTGCTGTGTGGACTGATGTGCAGCTGCCCTTTTTCCCTGAAAACTGTGACAATTGCATAGAATCATAGAAGGGTTTGGGCCTCAAAGGTCATCCAGTTCCACCACCCTGCCATGAGCAGGGACACCTCCCACTGGACCAGGTTGCTCCAAGCCCCATCCAACCTGGCCTGGAACATCTCCAGGGATGAGGCAGCCACCACTTCTCAGGGTGACTTGTTCCAGTGCCTCAGCTCTATCCCCCCACACCGCCCTGCAGTGCTTTCCTCCTTTCTTCCTCCTTCACACCTTTTATTCCTCCTCAGCCTGTGTCCCGTGTGATGAGACAGCGTGGTTGGAGCAGCTAGAGATGTGCAGAGACCTACATTTATCCCTTCCATCCATTACAGGAGTCTTTGTTTCCTGCTCGGGTTGTCTATGACCTCCTCTTCTTCTTTATCGTCATTATCATCGTTCTCAACCTCATCTTTGGGGTCATTATTGACACTTTTGCTGATCTGAGGAGCGAGAAGCAGAAGAAGGAAGAGATACTGAAGACCACCTGTTTCATATGTGGTGAGCGACGGGACCTCGGTGTTGAGGAACTGCCCCAAAGCTCCTCCTGTCTTCTGAAGTTGAGGGAAGGGAAGGACTTCCAACTGGTTTCTGGTTTTCCTTTGAACTGAAACCTGCTAACCGATGGGTCAGTTAGCAGTGGGAGGAGGCTTAAACAAGGACACAAATCGAGAGGGGAAATGATCTGTATTGCTCCTTGCCTTCCGTTAGTGAGGTGTTAAACCAAAGTAGCCTGTTGAGCAGGTCTCGTTCTGTGCATCTATCACTCCCGAGACCATCACTGAACCAGTGGAACTAAAAAAACACCATATTACTAAGGAAATAAAATACAGAAAATGTTCTGGAATGCTTTCAGTCATAGGAAGGCATCGAAAAAACAGGAAAAAAAATCAACAAGTCTAGCTGCTTTTTTCTTAAGAGATCCACTGGGTGCATTTTATGCTTTTAGATACCTAGGCAGGAAGCATACGTATCTAAAAACTTTAAATAGAAGCCTCCTGAATACACGACTGGGTTATTTTCCCCCTGTTTTGTTGTGTCTAAACGCTAACTAATTATTAAAAGCCCTTCTTGAAAGTCACACCTGGGAGAAGCTGCAATTATCTGTACTTCCTTTCACATTCGTTTGCTTGCTCACCTTCTCCTCCCCATCCCCTCTCTCCACCTTCTCCGTTCTTGACCGCCTTTCGCAGGACTCGAAAGGGACAAGTTTGACAACAAGACAGTGTCCTTTGAGGAGCACATTAAATACGAGCACAATATGTGGAACTACTTGTACTTCATAGTGTTGGTGCGAGTGAAGAACAAGACGGACTACACAGGGCCAGAGAGCTACGTGGCGCAGATGATAAAGGTACGTGTTGTCTCGGAGCAGCTTCTTCCCTATCGCAACCTGCCTCCCCTGGGGAAATAGTTGAGAACACTGGGCTTGCCAAAGAAAAACAGTTCTGAGAAGGAGCTTTTGGAAAATATTTAGTAACGTCGCTGTGCTTTAGTTCTTTCTGAGCTGGTTTGTTTCCACTTTGCAATCGCAGCCAACACCGCATTGTCTGTTTGATGTTTTGTACTGTGTATTTAAGGATAGAAGCAGGCAGTAGAGAGTGTGACTTCAAGGTGATTTCAAGGCAAGAAAGGAGGGAAAATATAGAAAAACTTCTGAACTTGAGCCCAGAAAGCTCTAAGAGGAAAAACAACCAACTGGAAATGTACCATTCGTGGAAAATTTGCAGATACAGACAAGACAAGCCTTTGAGAATTTCTTTAATTCCAGGCAGGCTTCCTGTTAGATCCTACCAGGACTCTTCCCTCCTCCTCACCCCGTCTCCAACTCCTGTTCTCCATGGTTGCCTTTCCAGAACAAGAACCTTGACTGGTTCCCCCGGATGCGAGCCATGTCCCTGGTCAGCAACGAAGGCGAAGGGGAGCAGAATGAGATCCGCAACCTTCAAGACAAACTCAACACCACGATGAAGCTGGTGTCCCATCTCACCTCCCAGCTGAACGAGCTGAAGGAACAGGTAACCAACCACTTTTAAAGACTGTAGAAACTCACTGTCCTTACTAAAATAGTAAAGAGCAGGAGGTGAAGCCAGCCCGAGCCAGGACAACTTCAGCTACAAAGCAAAGAACTCCTGCAGCTCTTTTGGGGGAATCGGGGACACTTGGGACAAGTGCATGTTGATCAAGTTAACTTCCTCATCAGCTAGAGTCCAACTCACAGGGGTTTCTGGCAGATGTTAGAGCTGCCGACTCAGGCACGCTAGAGGAACATGTTCAGCAAACAGAAAGGCCTGGTTTCCTATCTCACTTATGTCCTTGTTTGAACTCTAGATGACAGAGCAACGGAAGCGCAGACAAAGGATGGGGTTTGTGGATGTCCAGAACAGCATGAACCACTAAAACACGGAAGCATGGGCTTCACCCACCAAGGGACACATGTATCAGCTAACGAGGCTGCTTATGCCTGGGTTCCACGCATGGACGTCGCTGTCAGAGAAAGATGAACCATGCGCAAGGGCTTCACAGTCAACATTTTCCTTAGATCGCTTGTAAGCAATTCAGGAACCAAGGACTGGCCAGGATTCCTCACAATACCTGGACCCACACGTTACCCTAACGCCCTTGTAGGAAGATAAATTATCCAGGACTTTTATTCCTCATTGCAATAACTCTTTTTATTTTGCAAATGTGGAGGGTTGTACCTTTATCTCCCTGCGCTGCATTCTGACAGCCCCCACCTCAGGTGTAGCGTAACTAGCTGTAGGGCTGCGATATTTAACTTATTCCAAGAGCAGCACTAGTACACGTGGATCTTCGCAAGCCAGCCATCGTATTTGCTGTACCTGCTCCATGCTGATCCCTCTCCATTTAAAGAGTTTTGTTCATCGCTGTGGTGCAGGAAAGACGAGCTAAACTCGAGGAGATGGATTTGTTGATTTAACTCACTAGATGAGTATACAAGCTTGTACTAGTGTGAACTTTTGCCTTCTGTGAACCAAGAGTGTCTGGGCAGGAGTAGGAGGAGACGGCAGGTTTCCAGGAGTTCACTGTGAAGGGGCGTCCTGTGTTTTAGTTTCATCTCATTTTACTTTTTTTTTTTTTGGTATTGTTGTTACTTAAGAACAGAAATGTAAATTGCCTTAACTAAATTAAATACAAAATCATGTTATAATAAAAAGTTAAACACGGTAAAGAAAGCTCCCTTCCTGTGCACTCTGGTATCTAATGGGGCTCTTCTAAATAAAAATACAGAACAATCCAAAGATCTGAAGCCAAATCAGGGCTGTATTACACAAGGGGCTCCGCAACACAGTGCTCTCAGCTCCAGATGTTAAATGTTAAAATGTAGTACGGTGCTCCAGTCAGAAGATGAAGAATGCTACCATGAAGAACTACCTTGAAAGCCAGCCTTGTTTTCTAAAGCTTTGGATTAGAGCCTGCGGCGAAGTTTTGAATTCTTTCACTACTTGCCAGGAAACCACTGTTCAAATAGATTAAAAAGGAGCAGCTGTTGGTGCTGCCTGGAGCCAAGCGGAGTCCTGGCATAGCTGTGCTCTAGACACATCCTTCCCAAGCCAAGCAGCGCTGCAGCCACCCCATCAACAGTCCCGTGCTTCTGCCTCCCAAGAACACGCACGTTCCTTTCCTTTAGAAAGGAATAAAATTAGGCCACAGCAACAGACTAATCACACTTGAAATTTGCTTATGGCCCTATATACCAACATGCCATTGAAATTTGTCTTTATCCCTCAGATATGCAGTAACTTACATGGAACCTTCTCTTCCTGCTGAGGGAAATCTGCATCCAGCTAGTTCGACCAGCACCCCACTGCTGACACCTCCGACTGAAATCTAAATTAAACCCTTACACTGCTCCACTGTCACGATGGTAAAATTGCCCTCAGTCCTTTCCTACGTCTTCTCAAAAGGAAAAGAAATGCGATGATTAAAGTTGTCCCTCTCAGTTTCCCTGTTCACAGTGCTAACACGCAGAAACACAAGCACAGTGACATCATATCATCGCTTCTGTGATCTTCACAAGAAAATTTCAAGCTAACACCGTTGCACGTTCTTGGTCTGTGTGCCTCCTGGTTGTTCCATTTCTTCTAATACAAAGCAGGAGGTCTAAGACCACAAAGTTCTTTATACTATATAGCTCCAATATGGTTTTGGCACAGATATATTGAGCTATGCCCTAGATTTTCAGGAAAAAAAAACCACGGGCACTAAATATGAAGGGTGGAAGGTGTAGGTCTGAACAAAAACGCTGTTGCTAAGAGCAATAAATGGTTTTATTCATCATGGCAACATACCGCGCTTTAGGAATATATACAGTGGGGGAGCTGGGAGTGAACCTGTCACTTCAAGTCCTCTTCAGGCTTCTTGGCATAAAACTTCTCTCGCAGTTTTCTCCACGTCCCTTTTTTCATGTCTTCCATCTGTTTTAAGATGTCTGTGAAAGAAGGAGAGAGAAGGAGATGGGGAAAGAGGAAGAAGAGCAGAAAAGCAAAGGAATGAAAGCCCTCTTATAACAACTTTCCCTCAATTGTATTTTCCTTTCTTGACTTTTCATCTTAATGAATTTCTATTTCAGGGCCTGAGGCAAGTTACTTTTCCCTTCCAATCAATTGTGCCGGGAGTCCCTTATCACTAACAACTAATATTCAGTTTCCACGCACTGCAATCAAAGTTAGGAAATGGAGCAGAACAAAACTGCGCCGACTTCCTACACTGCACTTGATAAATGATCTGGCTGAGAGTATTTCTGCATCGTGGTGCCCTGTTTTCTCTCCGAGTCTAATACAAAAGGCGAAGCACCGATGGGAATTCAAACATGGTGAAAGGGAAGCTGAGAATTTTTGGATGGATGACGCAAATGCGCGTTTCCTTCACACAGGTCCTGCAGTCTGATCTGAAAGAGCCCTCACAAACCCGCCGCTGTTCTGGCCTGCGGCAAGATACAATTGACTTTTTGCCTTGGCTGATTCCTGAAGATCTCCGCAATTATTCATAGAATCAAAGAATAGTTTGGGTTGGAAGGGACCTTAAAGATCATCCAGTTCCAACCCCTGCCATGGGCAGGGACATCCCACTAGATCAGGCTGCCCAAGGTCCATTCAACGTGGCCTTGAACACCTCCAGCGATTCCTGAACTTACTCCTCACTAAAAATCCTCATATCCTTGCACGGCAGTCCTGCTCTGTCCTCTAGTCACAGGTACTTAGTAGAAGTAACGCAGGGAACACCACAAAAAGTACTTTATCTCCTTATTCTCGAATCAAGCACAGTATTAGTACCTGTGGATAATATCATCTTGCAGTCTTCTACTGTCACTCCAGTGAAGTTTGTCTCTTTCAGGCGTGGATACTTCACAAACAAGTAGGTGAGAAAAGGAGGGAGAGAAAGAAAAAGCTGTTACTTGTACTGCATTAAAACAGGTTAAAATGTCCCCATACGGTAGAATCCGAGCTCATTTTCAGTCAAGCTCTTAAGAATTCTGTTCACCCATACCAAGAACTGTCATCTGCACTTTTCGTAGATGTCACAGAGGCCAAGTTCTCTGTAGCATTCTCAGAGCGACCAAAGGCACTAGGACGTGCTGCGTGCACCTGACAGCTCATTTGTCTGTTAGACATCCCCACAAACCCTGCTGGGATGCGGCAGCCTTACTGCAGCAGGCAGTGACTCACCTTCGGAAAGAGGGATGATGCTAATGCCAAAGCTTACCTTGTTTTTGTAGTAGTTGGTGTGGATTCTGACTAAGCTCTCGTACATTTGGTCACAGGCCTCAGGGTCAGCAATCTAGAAAGGGATAAATCACACATCTTCACTTAAAGCTCCGCAGCAAACCCCACCTCGTTTCAAGGCTTGTGAGTAGGACAGTCAAAGAGCAGCTTAGGTGGATTCTCAGTGCTGTGTAGGATGCTGGTGACCCCTCTTATGCTGCTCCAGAATGCAGATCCATGTCTTTCCCTTCCACTAGCCTGGTCTACAAGAATAACTAGGCACAAGGCAAGGCACTGGCCCAGGTTGCCCCGAGAAGTGGTGGCAGCCCCATCCCTGGAGATGTTCAAGACCAGACTGGATGGGGCTCGGAGTCCCTGATCCAGTGGGAGGTGTCCCTGCCCATGGCAGGGGGTGGAACTGGATGGGCTTTGAGGTCCCTTCCAACCCATTCTGTAAATTCCAGAATGGATCTTAAAACTCCACTCAAAAAGATGTGACAGATCGACTGTGAATACACAGTTAATGAGAGCATTGCTGGACAGTTTTCTTATCATGTTTATCGGCCACTGCTGTGAAATCTGCAAGACTTCTTGCCCAAAGGTCAATTTTGCCACCTGTTTTATTCTAAAGCAGTAAACAGGATAATGTACTAGGATGGAAGTTAGAAAATCCCAGTGCAAGCTAAAAATAGTTTATAATTGATTAGGGAAAAGCAGCATGAAAGAGACTGGGCAGCTTGTGAAGGGTAAATGGATTTCTATTTCGGTCTACTAAGTTGGAAAGATTTTGCTAATACCTAAACCTCTGCCAGGTGCCTCAGACAGGAGCATCTGCCTTGCAGAGTTGTCTATTTAGCAGCACGGATGTCACATCATCTTGGGTTTGTATTGTACAATGGGGCCCAAGTCCACCAGAATGCTGTGTTGCTGCTCCGTGACATCAAAGATCAGTGACTAAAATGGATCCACGGATAAGAATAGCATTAACAAGAACATGTTAGGATAAAACCACGCTGCTTGTCTGTCCCTGGGACGCTGGCACAGGTTCAGCTTGAGGTGGGGAGACTGGGAAAGCTGGGGAAAGGCTCTCCTCATTCAGTAGGTGACAGCTGCTGCAGGAGAGAGGATACAAGGACAGGCAGACTGTCAAGAGTAAGCACCGTCACACCACAGGTGATCTTCAGGTGAACATACCTCGCAGCCACGTTTCAAATGACCCTGCTGATGTTTTAGTAATGACTGCAGAAAGAACTACTGAATGGGAAGCAGAAACGCTATCACCCCACCTCATAAAATCAACAAATATCATTCCATGTGAATAAAACTGACATAGACTGATGAAGGATCCTTTATGGTTCTCGTTCTTTTCTCAGACGCTCCTCCTGCCATCCGTCAGGACATTTCCCTTCGCTGTATTAAACCTTTATCCATACAAACTGACATCAGTGTTGCAGGCATCACTTTAGATTTTCAGGATGAGTGGCAGCTTTGGGATCTTGCAGCCAATTGGTGCGGCACACTCGGCTGTCCTCAGCATATGAAAAAGCAATAAGCACCTCCCAAAACGGCTGCTGCAGACTATTCTAGTGACCAATACAGAATCAGATGCCCCTTGAAGTAGAAAACACGTACCTGGAACAATGTTTTTATGCAAAGAAATGGCACATTCACATTCCACAGCAACACCTCCAAGGCCGTAAAGGTCTACAGCCCAAATCAAGCTTAGCTTCTCTGACTTATTCCAGCACCAAAGCCTAAACTCTAACACAATTATAGCAGTACTCAGAAAAGGAGGCCTCCAGGAAAGCTGGGGAGGGGTTCTGGATCAGGGAATGCAGGGATAGGAAAAGAGGGAAGGGTTTTAAGCTGAAAGAGGGTAGATTGAGATGAGATCTTAGGAAGAAATGTTTTGCTGTGAGGGTGGGGAGGCCCTGGCCAAGAATGCCCCAAGAAGTGGTGGCTGCCCCATCCCTGGAGGGGTTCAAGGCCAGGTTGGATGGGGCTTGGAGCCCCTGATCCAGTGGGAGGTGTCCGTGCCCATGGACGGACATGGAACGGGATGGGCTTTGAGGTCCCTTCCAACCCAACCCATTCTAATTATCTAATCCAATTTTATAACCGCATCCTAACAGTGCCAGGCAAAGTTGTATTTCACTCTGTACTCCACACTACATTGCCCTATCATCATGGTAAGTAAAATACATTCATTAACTCGATTCCAGCACGCTGCTGACAAAATTCACAATGATTTGTGTCCCGCTTCCATAATCATGAGGACCAAGCTATGTGGCTGTTGGGGTTTTGCTTTAAAGGCCTGTCCTGGACCCTGAAGAGAACCACGGGACACTCTGCAGAGCCCTGAGGAGACCCAGGAATGGCTCTGCAGGGCCCAGAGGATGCCTGAAGGATGTTCTGTTGGCCCTCAGGAGACCCACGAGATGCTCTGCTGACCTTCAGGGACCCAGGGAGAGCTCTGCAAGGCCCTGACAAGACCCAGGGAGAGACTACTTTCGCAACAGAGCCCCGCAGACACAACCTCCTCCTTAATTGCAACCAAGTGAGCTCCCAGTCAGGGACTGCCAAGAGAGAAAAAAATCCTGTGTCAGCACCAAACTGAACTTTGTGCCCAGAAAACCCTGCAGCCACCTCTGAGACTGTTAAACCATCCCGCCAGGCAGCCCATCCTGGCCCCTCTGCCACTGGAGGCCAGGAGGGGCTGAGCTGGCTGCATGGCCCAGGTCCTGCCTTACCACCACCCACCGCCCTCCTCCACAAGCAAGCCATGCTGTGGGGTCATAGAATCATAGAACTTTTGGTTGGAAAAGACCTTTGAGATCATTGAATCCAACCGAACCTGTCCACTACTAAAGCTTATCTCTGAGCAACTTCACTACTAGTCTTTTAAACCCCTCCAAGCATGGTGACTCCAGGACTTCCATGGGAAGCCTCTTCCAGGGCCTGAGAACCCTTTCAGTGAAGAAATTGTTCCTAATATCCAATCTAAACCTCCCCTGGTGCAACTTGAGGCCATTTCCTCTTGTCCGATGGCTTGTCACTTCGGAAAAGAGACCAGCACCCACCTCGCTACAACCTCCTTTCGGGTAATTGCAGAGAGTGATGAGGTCTCCCATCAGACTCCTCTTCTCCAGGCTAAACAGCCCCAGGTCACAGAATGGTTTGTGTTGGAAGGGACCTCAAAGCCCATCCAGTTCCACCCCCTGCCATGGGCAGGGACACCTCCCACTGGATCAGGGGCTCCAAGCCCCATCCAACCTGGCCTGGAACCCCTCCAGGGATGGGGCATCCACCACTGCTCTGGGCAACCTGGGCCAGGGCCTCACCATCCTCATTGTGAGGAATTTCTTCCTGTCCGGTCTAAACCTTCCTCCTTCCACTTTAAAGCCATTCCCAGTTGTCCTATCACTATATACCTTTGTAAAAGGTCCCTCCCCAGGTTTCTTGCAGGCAAGCTGGGGTCCCTCAACTGTTCCCAGAACCCCTGGGCTCTAGACCCTTCCCAGTTCTGTTCCCTTCTCCAAATGCACTCCAGCTCCTCAGTGGCCTTCTTGGAGTCAGGAGCCAAAACTGAACCCAGGTTTTGAGGTGTGGCCTCGCCAGCACTAAGTACACAATCCCATCCCTGCTCCTGCTGGCCACAGCAGCCATGGCTGATCCAAGCTAGGATGCTGCTGGCCACCTCACCCACCTGAACCACTGCTGGCTCATATTCAGCCACTATTGACCAGCACCTCCAAATTACTCCAAACTCCTAAACAGCCAGCCTACAGCTTGATTTGAGCTCATTTGCTGCTCGGTTAGGGCTCATTTGCTGCTAGGTTTGGGCTCATTTGTAGCTCAACAGGGTTATCCCCATTCCCTGGATGTTGGCATTCCTCGATAAGCTGGGAATGTGAAGCAGATGCACAGGCTTCCCTAAGGCCAAGCATAAGAGACAATCCCCTCCCTGTTCCTGCTGCCACACCACAGCTGACCCAAACCAGAGTGCCATCGCCCACATTGCCCACCTGTACCACTGCTGGCTCACGTTCAGCCCTTGTTGACCAGCACTCCCAAATATCTCTGATCTCCTAAACAGCCAGTCTGCACCTTGATTTGAGCTCATTTGCTGCTGAATTTGGGCTGGCTTGCTGCTCGATTTGAGCTAGTTTGCCGCTCAATTTGGGCTCGTTTATAGCTCAGCAGGGTTCTCCCCGTTACATGGGTGTTGGGATTCCTCCATGGGCTGGGGACGAGAAAGCAGATGCACAGGACTCTCCAAGCAAGAGATCGACCCCTTCCCTTCCCTGCCGGCCACAGCACGGCTGACCCGAGCCAGGGCGCCATCGCCCACCTTGCCCACCGCTGCCCCGCGGTCAGCCTCTGCCCATCAGCGCCTCCAGGCCGCCCCCCTTCCCGCCCTCACCGGCGTGTTCTCCCCCTCGCGGAAGGCCTGAGCCACCCGTTGCCGCAGGAACACGCCCAGGTCCCGCTGCCGCTTCGTCTCCTCCACCGGCCATTCCTCGCAGAGCTTCAGGAACCGCCGGTACCTGGTGGCCGCCATTGAAAGGAAAAGGGGGGGCGGTCACGTGACCTACGGCAGCCGAGAGGGGTCTTACGGGGCGGGCGGCGGGGGGGGTGCCACGTGATGTGCTGCAGCCGTGAGGCGCCGGGCTATGGCGATGGAGTGTCACGTGACCCGCGCCAGCCAAGCCTGCCCCCGGGAGGGGTGTCACGTGATCTGCGGCAGCCGACAGGGGTCGCGTTATGGTGCTATGGGTGTCACGTGACCCGCGGCCGTAGAGATGGGGAGGGAGATGGAGTTGAGGGGAGAGGGGGGGAGACCTGGGGTTGCCCCTCAGCGCTGCCCCTCGGTGGGCAGCGCCGGAAAAGGAGGTGTAGAAAGGGTCCCAAGAGGTTCCCCAATCTGTCTTCCCCTCCATTCCCGGGTTGCTTTGGGTGAAGGCTGGTGGAGAAGGACCTGAGAGTGGTGGTTGGCAGCGTGGTAGCCGGGTGGGCAACAGCGCTAAGGCTGGGATCCGCCATGGTGTGGCCAGCAGGAGCAGGGAGGGATTGACACAGTAAGGGGAGACCTTATTGCTCTCTATAACTACCTGAAAGGAGGGAGCTGGGGTCTTCTCCCCAGTGACGGGACAGGACAAGGGGGGATGGCCTCAAACTCTGCCAGGGGAGGGTCAGGCTGGACATCAGGAAGAGATATTTCACAGAAAGGATCATGGGGCACTGTCAGAGGCTGCCCAGGGAGGGGGTGGAGTCCCCATCTCTGGAGGGATTGAAAAGACGGGTGGATGAGGTGCTGCACACGGTTTAGTGGCAGATAGGAATGGTTGGACTCGATGATCCAAGAGGTCTTTTCCAACCTGGTGGTTCTATGTGACTCCTGTGCTTGGGGTTTGGAGAGCCCTGTGTGTCTGCATTCCCATCCCTAACCGATGGAGGAAATCCCATCCAACACTCAGGGAAGGGGGATAACCCTGCTGAGCTACAAACCAGCCCAAATCAAGGTGCAAACCCGCGCAAATGGAGTTGTGGCCAGAGAAGGGAACAGAGCTGGGGAAGGCTCTGGAGCCCAGGGGATCTGGGAGCAGCTGAGGGCCCTGGGGCTGTTTAGCCTGGAGAAGAGGAGGCTGAGGGGAGACCTCATCGATCTCTGCAGCTCCTGGAAAGGAGGTTGGAACCAGGCAGGCGCTGTGCTCTTCTCCAAAGTAACAAGTGATGGGATGAGAGGGAGTGGTCTCAAGTTGCGCCAGGGGGGGTTTAGATGGGATATTAGGAAAACTTTCTTCACTGAAAAGGTTCTCAGGCACTGGCAGAAGTTGCCCAGAGACATCATGGCTGCCCCATCCCTGGAGGGGTTCAAGGCCAGGTTGGATGGGGGTCAGAGCCCCTGAGCCAGTGGGAGATGTCCCTTCCCACAGCAGGGGATGGAACTGGGTGGGCTTTAAAGTCCCTTCTAACAGAAACCATTCTATGATTCTGTGATTCAATGATTTGCTACATTACTGCCACACCTCCTGCTTTGTCCTGCTGGCAAAGGGACCTGGAAAGCTGCCTTAATGCTTAGTTTCTGGCAGTTTTAAAACCTAGAAAGTCTTGTCTCTTTTTTCCCTTGTCCGCATGGAGTACATAAAGTCGTGCTCTGCTTTGGAGCCCCTCCTCTTATCAGGCAAATGGTTAATCTCTGGATCATTCTGTGTTCCTCTACAAGGAGTAAAAAGAGAGGGAGCAGGATGCCTTCTGTCAGTGAGCAAGCAACAGGTTGCCATTTTCCAGGAGCAAAAGCAGGTGAGGCGTGTGGCCAAGAGAGGCGTTTGGCTCTGCTGACGAGGAGGCCAGGTTGATGGTGTTGCCCTGAGACCCATCGCCATCCTTCCGTTCGTCCAAACCCGACCTCCCCGTGTGTGCATCCAGCAAGAAGCCCTGCAGCCGCGCAGACGCTAAGGTGGGGCTGTAAAATCAGCAGAGTCGTTACCAGCTGCAATTAGCACTGGGCAGAGGACCGCAGTGCACGCGTGTGAGCCAAGGCAATTGATGACTCAATCCGTTCACTACTGAAACGGAGCGTTTGTGGCTTTTTTTATGGTCGTTTGTGGGCCATAAATATGCAACACTGTAAAGAATATCCAGTAAAATAATGAGGTCTTCCCAGATGAACTTTAGGCCAAGTGAAATAATGCAACTGGGCCTGATGACTTAAATTTTCTGGCTATAAATTGTAGCGATTCACCAGCTGTCTGCAGTAAAATACGAGTGAAGGGGTCTCCCTGGAGGTCTGGTGCTTAAACCTGTGGAAATAATGGCTCTCTTCAAAACATACAGCCCGAAACAGAAGATAACGTAAGTTAAGGATGCTCTGGAAGTGAAAAAGAGATGGACAATAGGTGAGAGTTACTTAGACAATTTTATTTCTATCCCCCATTCCCCCGTAATGGGGTTCTGTAGCTCTGTTCCTTGCATAAGGATTTGTCTTTCAGGTTTCCCACACCATGCAGGAAGGAATTATGTTTGTTCCATAATAATAAAATCTGTCCACAAAAGCTGTAAACATTATTTTGAGTCTTCTGTTATTGTTTCCGTCAAACACACACACACAATATTTGTATCAAAGCATTTCTAGGTGACCTTTAGTGTCAGTTACTGACTCACTCTCACACTTTTTTTTTCCCTTTTATTTCTTTTTTTTTTAAGGAAAAATACCTTGATGTGAATGTTTTTTTGTGACTGTTATCTTTTTTTGTGACTCTTATCAGACAGGATCATCACATTCCCATACTTCGAGACCCTGTGGAGACCTTTGGCTTAGAAAGTTTCTGAAACGTGCCCTGTTACAATCCTGCAGGGATATTACATATTGGTGAGGTCCAATTCTTGGTCTGAGGTCCCCTTTAAGCAGCAGAGAACCCCTGCAGCATCTCCTATACCTGCATCTCCACACCTGCGCTGTACAGACAACACCTGCCTGTCTTGCAGTGCTGGGCGTGTGGAGTGCGAATGTCAGGGTGTGCAGTTTGCTCTCTTTATTAAGTCTTTGCGTTGAGCTCATAGTGCGGAAAGCAACCCTGCAATCTGTTCAGACCTGCCAGCTCATTTTAATAGTCTCACTCCATGCACAGCATCTCTGGCTTTGCAAGTGGAGAGGTGAGCAGGTCCTGTTTTATCATTAAGACTCTTTCAAGTAATGCTTTCTTTTGGCTCACAAATAAATCGAGGACAGCAGTAAAACACGAAAGGAAAATAAATCTTCTGATTGATTGCAGGCAGAACAGATTCTTTCAGCTCTTCGCTTTTTACGCTTGAGTCCAGCGTAGCTTTATTTTGCGCTTCCCTAGCAAGCCGTCCGTGCTCTCATTCTGAGACGTTCACGTGGCATCCAGCAGCTGTGAGGGTCTGTCCAACTGACCCAACGCGGTGCTTTTCAGGGCTATCGGTCACTAAATCCAGGCTGTTTCATAGAATTTGTCATTTTCCTTCAGAGATATTCTGAAGGATTTTGATGAGGTTCTCCAGGCCAAAAATATAGCCGTGGTCTGGCCCGTCGTACGTGGTGTGATTGCATTTGGAGCCTTTGAAAGTGGTGTGGGCAAAGTCAATCATCCTGACGTCAACCCTGGCATGAGAGGTGGGGCAGTTTGGTTTGTGGAAGCGAAGGTGATTATCCATGTTCTCCTTGTGCTCCTGTCCTTCATAAATGATGAGAAGTGAGCTGGAGTAGAACCTGTAAGAGCTTTGCTTCCTGATGACAGAAAGCAGAGCTTTGAGCCGCAGGATGATGGGCTCCAGGAGATCCGTGCGGAGGTGGTTACCGTTGCACAGGAACTGGCGCAAGGTTTGCTTGAATCCCTCCGGTGAGAGTTTCCTGCCATAATACTTGTCCTTGCAGAGAAAATGGCCAGTGTCTGCTTGGTAAACCTTGAGAAAAGATGGAAACAAAAGGAAATGAATCTGTTAGACCAGGTTCAGAGGAGGCCACGGTGATAATCCAAGGGCTAAGAGAGAGTTGGGGTTGTCCAGCCTGGAGAAGAGAATGCTGCGGGGAGACCTTAGAGCAGCTTCCAGGGGTGAAAGGGACTCCAGGAAAGCTGGAGAGGGGCTCTGGATCAGGGAGGGCAGGGAGAGGATGAGGGGGAATGTATTTCAGCTGAAAGAAGGGAGATTGAGATGAGATCTTAGGAAGAAATGTTTCACTGTGAGGGTGGGGAGGCCCTGGCCCAGGTTGCCCAGAGCAGTGGTGGCTGCCCCATCCCTGGAGGGGTTCAAGGCCAGGTTGGATGGGGCTTGGAGCCCCTGAGCCAGTGGGAGGTGTCCCTGCCCATGGCAGGGGGTGGGACTGGATGGGCTTTGAGGTCCCTTCCAACCCAACCCATTCCATGATTCTACGATAATCCAGATTCAATTTTTCCCAGATTTCCCCCTAATCAAAGAAGTCCAGACCCAAGCAGAGGAACGGGACACAAATCCTCTGCAGTCTGGCAATGTCTAGCAAAGCAGTGTACTGCCGGCTGCTCCCTGAATCCCACCTTCTGCCTTATCTGGAGATTTAAACTCTTCAATTTAAAACCACTGGTACAGATTCTTGTTGTACCCCTATAAATTATCTCTTTGTGAAACCCAAATAGCTATAAGTCATAGCTGCCTCACCAGTGATTTACATCATTTTCCCTCTGGCTACGGCAGGAGTTTGCAGCAGTGCAGGAAAACCCCGGCTTTTCACCATCTCAACATATATAATGCACGGGTGGAATAATCTTGCTTTCTTAAACACAGAAAGACAAGATTGAGACAGAAATTTGTATGTGAAGGCTCTGGTAGCACCGAGTAAGAAATGAGGGAGTGAATTTAGAATTAGATCACGCGCCAGTTGTAATTTCAATGATCATCTGCTCAACAGAAGGATGTCAGAGACTAGGAAGGGACACAGGTTTTGACACCAAGTGTTTACACTGCTATACGTGTGCCTTATAATCATTCATTGTTGTAATTATCCTTCAGGCACAACAGAATAACATTTTGAAACCTGATTGAGAAGTGGGAGTGAAACAAATGCGTGGTTTTGGTTTCTATGGGGAAGGGCAGCAACCGGGAGCAAGAGGAACCATAATGTTTAGCACGAAATAAACCCCTCGCTCTTGCGGAGACAAGAGGAGACAGCTCTGCGAAGGCATGAGCAGGGCAACAGGATGCTTTTGTGTTGTTCTTTTTTGTGCAGCAGCCAAGAGCTGAGCACAAGAGGGGAATCTGTGGTCGTGTACAGAATCATAGCATCATGGAATCATTAATGTTGGAAGAGACCTCTAAGCTCATCCAGTCCAACCCCACCGTGCCTGCTAAACCATGTCCTGAAGTGCACGGCCAGATGGTTTTTTAGCTCCTCCGGGGATGGAAGCTCCACCTCTGCCCTGGGCAGCTCATTCCAATGCCTCGCCACTCTTTTTGGTAAAGAAATATTTCCTAATATCCAGTCTAAACCTCCGGTGGTGCAGCTTGAGGCCATTTCCTCTCATCTTGGCACTTGTCACCTGGGAGAAGAGACCAGCCACCTGGCTCCAACCTCCTTTCTGGGAGCTGCAGAGAGCGATGAGGTCTCCCCTCAGCCTCCTTTTCTCCAGGCTAAGCAGCTCCAGGTCCCTCAATTGCTCCTCATACCACTCGTACTCCAGACCCTTCCCCAGCCTTGCTGCCCTTCTCTGGATACGCTCCAGCAACTCGATGTCCTTCTTAGAGGGAAGAGCCCAAATCTGAACCCAGGATTCGAGGTGCAGCCTCACCAGCGCTGAGTCCAGAGGACGATCCCTTCTCTACTCCTGCTGGCCACCCCACGGCTGATCTAAGCCAGGATGCTTTTGGCCTTCTTGGCCACCTGAGTACACTCCAGGCAGATTCTCCACTGGGCCAAACTGGTTCCAGCTGCTCATACTGGTGGCTGTAATGTGGGGCATGTGCAGAAGTCTCCAGAAGCCAAAGAGGGGAGATGGGCAAGGTTACTCTCTGTGTGCCACATTCCTCACTCCTCCCTAAGCATCTTCTCCCGTCTCGGGATGGGGCACAAAGCCAAGTAGTCAGCTTGTATTTGGAGGGGGGGCAGGAATGAAACTGCTTCAATTTACACCTCTAAAGAAAAGAGTCTCTTTAGATTTCCAGCTTGGTTTCAAGCTGTGTGTTGGGCAAACACCAAAAGGACCTGGGTTCTATCTTACCTGCATCCCACAGATGCGGACGCCCAGAGACGCAGAAGTGCTTTGTTCACACTTCTTGATGTGCCGGGCTTTCTTCTCCTCCGAGGCATCATCACCATGCTGCCGCGTTCCCATCTTTAAATCCAGGATGCAGGGATAATTGTATTTTGATACCACGTTTTCCAACAATAGAAACTCTGAACATGAGTTAAGGAAAACCCAATACTTTTAAATTCCAATCGAAAGACGTCTTAAATCACAGCAACTGCTGACGCTTTCCATAATAGCTCACAACTGTAATGAGACTTTCTGAGCCAATTTTACCAACATGTCATTGCTATAGGCCCCTTGCTGCCAATTTCAGTTAATTTACTGTAGTACAGTCCTACCAATTAAAGCACCAACAGCTCCATTCTCTAGTGACACGATAGCCCTGGGCTGTCAATCCGACACCTTCCCTCGTGCTGAACTCACTCCAGTGGGTGTGGGGGAAGCTGTTAAACCCTATTACTCACATGACTGGTGGGTAATGAAGTGTAATAGGAAAATAAAAGGTGAGGCAGCTGCTAATTCCTGTAGAGTTGTGTTTTAAAATGTATGCCGAGGGGATCCTTGAGTTACACCGAATCCCCTTTATGGGAAGTGGGTTGTTGTGGGTTTTTTTTTTCCATTTTTAATAAAATATTTAGGTTGCAAGGGATGTACAATGATCGTCTTATCCAACTGAATGGTGGGAGAAGGTATAGGCTGGGCAGGGAATGGATTGAGAGCAGCCCTGGCGAGAAGGACTTAGGGGTGTTGGAAGATGAAAAGCTCAACATGAGCCAACAATGAGCACCCAAAAAACCAACCGTGTCCTGGGCTGCATCCAAAGCAGTGGGACCAGCAGGGAGTGAGGGGATTCTGCCCCTCTGCTCTGCTCTCATGAGATCCCAACTAGAGTCCTGTATCCAGCTCTGGAGTCCTCAGCACAGCGAGGACACGGAGCTGTTGGAGTGAGTCCAGAGGAAGCCACGGAGATGATCCAAGGGCTGGAGCATCTCCCGTACAAGGACAGGCTGAGAGATTTGGGATTGTCCAGCCTGGAGAAGAGAAGGCTGTGGGGAGACCTTAGAGCAGCTTCCAGTGCTGAAAGGGGCTCCAGGAGAGCTGGGGAGAAGCTGTGCATCAGGGAGTGCAGGGAGAGGATGAGGGGGAACGGTTTTGAGCTGAAAGAGGGGAGATTGAGATGAGATCCTAAGGAGAAATGTTTTGTTGTGAGGGTGGGGAGAGCAGTGGTGGCTGCCCCATCCCTGGAGGGGTTCAAGGCCAGGTTGGATGGTTCTTGGAGCCCCTGATCCAGTGGGAGGTGTCCCTGCCCATGGCAGGGGGTGGAACTGGATGGACTTTGAGGTCCCTTCCAACCCAAACCATTCTGTGATTCTGTAACAGAGTGACTATATTCTGTATATTCTCTGTATCCTGCATATTCTCTGTTTTCCCAGGGGATGGGCGGCGGAGGGCTGCGTACCCCATGCAATAAAACATACATTGATTACCAGCTGTTATTTGTAGCCAAGACTCTGCTGTAGGGGAAAAATCAAAAGGATACGATGAAGTTTGTTCTCATTATGCTTGGAGGACATGCGGTTCAGGTGCTGCCTGTGACAGTGCAGTCCCCAGGGGTTGTAGCTGTTTCTTTCTGCCTGGTTTCCGCTGGCATCTTCCAAAAGTGAATCTGTGTGGTACTGAAGGTCTGTCCTCAATAACATCTTCCCCGGGCAGCTAGACAAAACACACAAAAGAACACGTTGGGTTTCTAAGCTCCAGAAGAGAATATTCCTCCTCTTCTCTTTTGTAGAGCCTCAAACTTGATAAGGTAAATTTTTGAGGGGTTCTCAAAGGAAACATATTCATCGTGCCCTGCCTGCAGAGATCCTTTGTTACTCCGTAAGAGTAATTTTCAGAAAGGCAGCGATTGCTGGGTGCCAATATTTTCTTTTGTTATAATTTCAAAGCTTGCTTGGCTCCTAAGAAAAGTGCCATTCACGGCGTCAATGACCGGGAATCTTTATTTATCTGCCTAACAGGCACAACACAGGCAATTTATCCAACAGCAGTGATTCCCGATTTAGAGGGGCTGGCTTCGAGGAGGAGGGGGAGGGAGGGAGGGAGGGATGAAGAGATCTGTTCTCCTTGGAGGGTCATTCCCTGATCTCGCACATCCAAAAACCATAACTCCCTTACGCCCAGGGCAGCGGTTTCACGGTAGCAATATTGCACCCTTCAGTCATCGCTGACCTCGGTCTTTTCTGAACCCGTTGGAGATGAAAGATGTCTTGGAGAAAGCTTCTGCAAGCTGTAGGGTTGCAGTGTGCTTGCAAACACCGCGGTGCCTCTCAGAGACAGCTCTCCCCTGGGGTGGCGACAGCATCGACCCACCTCAAGGCTGCTGCTTCTGGCTGGTTACCGGCAGAAGGGCGTATGCGCTTTGTGCTTGGTGCCAGTTCTCCTGGGGCACCTCCTCCTTTTAGAGCATGCTGTGCTCCGAGGAATTAGGTTTAAAGCAGAGTTTGAGGCATAAATTTGAGCAACAGCGTCTCAGCGGCAGCCAGGTCTGCCCAGCTCCATCCACAAGCTGGGGAAGAGATGAACCAGAAAGCCACCAAGTTGGGCTTTGCTTTTCTTCACCTCGGCTGGGCATTTCTTTGGCTAACTTTACCTTAAACCAGGAGTCGTGCCACCAAACCCATCCGGATTGACCCTGCCCAAAAGAGGACGAGGAGGGGGTTTGCGGGGAGCAGCAGACCCTCACCTGTCTTTGAAGGTCTTGGTGAGCTGTGTGTGGCTCCACTTGACGAGCGGGTGCTCGCTGCCGTTACTGGTAGCCCACTTGCACTTGTGCCATATTGTCACCGAGGAGTCACCGATGGGGTTATCCCGCCGGACACAGCTCTCCGTCTGCAGGCTGGGGCTGGCGATCAGGATCAAGTTGCCCAGGCTGTCCTTTTTGAGGTGCACGGAAACAACACCTGGACAAAAAAAAAGGGGAAAACCAAACCAGAATAAGATAAACGAGTGTGTTAGCACACAGGGCTTGGCCACCATCTGCACCACCCTGAGGCAGTCGTAGAATCATGGGATCATTAAAGTGGGGAAAGACCTCTAAGCCCAACCAGTCCAACCATCAACCCAACCCCACCGTGCCTGCTAAGTCATGTCCCATGTTGCCATGGCCACATGTTTTTTCAACCCCTCCAGGGATGGGATCCCACCACAGATGGGACCCCACCACTTCTCTGGGCAGAAGGTCCAGCCTTCCTGAGGGAGCCGGCGCTTAGCAGGACAGGTGCCTCCACGTGTTTTAGCGTCCTCTAACTCTGCTTTGAAGCCCAGTAAACACTATTAGTCTGAGACCCTGGAAGACAGCCGCAGGCTTTTCTAATGATCCTCTGAACATCATGTTCCTCTGAACATCATGTTCCTCTGAACGTTGTGTTCCTTCATCCTCCGTCCCTCCAGGCTTTGCTGTGCCGTGAGTGACCCAGCAAGGACCCCGACGCTGGACCCAAAGCTCCTGTTTTTTATATCCCAAGGGTTTTAGGTCTAACTGTTCAAAACAACGGCAAAGCTGGCAATGTTTTTCGTTGGAAGGAGGCAAAAGGAAGCAGGAGGAATTTTCCGAAGACAACCAGCATGCCAACATTTTCCTTTAACTGGAGAGCGCCCAGGAGCAAGGGCAGAGGCATGCGCAGGGGCTGGCAGCGCTGCCTGCGTACGTGCTGCCCACCCACCGTCGTGGTCGTGTCCTTCCTCAAGCACCAGCACCCAAATGGCTGATGTGGGACAGCAGACCCTCATGTGTCCCATGTTTGCACGCAAGGAGGAGCATGACCATGACCACGGATTGTTACTTTCCACCTTAAGTGCTTAAAACGCCACTGCGTATTTCAGCGTTGCAATTTTCCCTGACTCTAACAGGAATCCCAGGGCTCAGATGACATTCAGCTCAGCTCATCACGTATTTAGCCCAGTCTCTGTCCATCCCTGGCGTGGGGACGGTTGCCTCCACGTCTCAAATGACAGAGCAGGAATGGCCATGGCTGGCGTACCAGACAGCTCTGACCTTTCTGGGAAGGGCTGATAACGGCGCTCCGGCTCCTGCTTCTTCTGTCAGGGCTGCCTGAGCCTCTCGAGGCAGCAGAGGCATATCTAGAGCATCGCCTTTTGGGTCTCTGAGGAGATGCCATCTGCATGAGTCGCCCTCAGTGATACTCAAGTAGCTGCTTTCAAGGCTAGCTGTGGTAAAGCCCATCCGAAAGAGGATGGTCAAGGCTGTTGGACCAGCAAAACTCATCACTGCAAAAAGCCCTCATGAGGAACACATGGAGTTGGGTTTCATCCAGCTGTCCCCAGGGTATCCTCACTTGGTCCCGGTGAGGAGATGCATTTCAGCAGCTCTGTTCTCCCAAACAAATTGGCCAAAGCAAATAAACAGGTAAAATCCCTTCTCCTCATTTAAAGTCAGATTATCTAAGTCAACACAGACCCAAGGAGTTGCCCTCTCTGGGTGTGCGCAGTCCTGTCTGTTGAGTTTTGCTGACTGAGGGAGGCTTTCAGTGCCTGGTTTGCAGCAGCCCTGGGTGTCTGCAGCCATCGGCCACCTCCGTTAGATTTGGGACACCCATCCCTCCCTGGGTCCTGCATCCTAGAACCTTCCAAGCTCAGCTGTGTTTGGATGCACTTCCCTCCACACAGCCCCTCTGCTCAGGTACTACAACCATTTCTCATCCCTTTAGCTGTAAAATTAGCATTAATCCAAGCAGCACGCCACGGCAGGCTTGGTTAATTCAGCTAATTAATATACACAGGCTGCTCCCAAGGGAGCTGGAAACCTTCAGGAGGGGGTAAATAATATTTTTAGCCATCTCACTCCTTTGCTTATGGTGATGGTGATCACAGGGAGCCCCGTCTTTCGCAGACTCCAACATTTCCCATCTGATCGATCTTTCACCGAGTTCCCCTCTGTAAAAAATCCACATTGCAGATACCCGAGAGCAAATGAAATCCCCGTCAGCTCGGATGCCTGCTTTGAATTTTTCGAGTTGAAAAAAAAAAAAAGCCAGCATATCTTTTGCCTAAATCAAAGCTTTTTCAGTTTGAAAAAGTCACTGCAAGGCGAACCGAGTCCTCATTTCCAAATCTAGCGCTTCACCTCGGTTAGAGCAGCCTGTAACCTTAAAAACTGTCCCAATTACATATCTGCGAGTCAATGGTGCTGTGCTGATTTGCATAGTGCTGACAAGCTCGCCCTAAAACCGTTATATATAGCGTGAAACGAAGAGTTCTTAAGTATATTAATAGGAAAATTAATGGGGAGATTTTCAAAGGTAAAAATGAGCAGTTACATTGCAAGGGAATGGGATCCTCTCCCTCCTTCCAGCTGAAAATTTTGCCTTCATAAACCTACATCTCAGCCTTTAATTACTTGTGTTTCCTGGTGTGCTTCCATACAGGTTTTGCCTATGTCCTGAGTGACCTATGTGTGCGAAACAAGGACAGGTTGAGAGTTGGGGTTGTTCAGCCTGGAGAAGAGAAGGCTCCGAGGAGACCTTAGAGCAGCTTCCAGGGCTGAAAGGGGCTCCAGGAAAGCTGGGGAGGAGCTCTGGATCAGGGAGGGCAGGGACAGATCAAGGGGGAATGGTTTTGAGCTGAAAGAGGGGAGATTGGGATGAGATCTTAGGAAGAAATGTTTTGCTGTGAGGGTGGGGAGGCCCTGGCCCAGGTTGCCCAGAGCAGTGGTGGCTGCCCCATCCCTGGAGGTGTTCAAGGCCAGGTTGGATGGGGCTTGGAGCCCCTGATCCAGTGGGAGGTGTCCCTACCCATGGATGGGGGTGGAACTGGATGGGCTTTGAGGTCCCTTCCAACCCAAATCATTCTGTGATTCTAGGATTCTATGACTGCGTGCCTCAGTTTCCCTCCTTGGGAGAGTCACCATTGAGATGGGGATGTTGGGCAGCTCCTCCAGCCATGGGACATTCTCTGGTTCTATGAAATCTGTAATACGTGGCTACCGACCTTCCCTTTTATTGCATCAAGAAACCATCTATCTGGGAGCAAAGATGCCTTTAGGTGCTCGTCTTTGCTGGCCTTTTAGTGTCACCAAAACCACAAGTCCATCCCCAGCAAGCATTTACGGGTGCTGTCATCATGCCAGTGCCATCCCAGTGATCCTCGGGAGCGGTTTGCTCTGTAGCTCTGGATTTATTTTTAACTTTACATGTGCATTTATTTCCTGCCATGTGCAGTCGGAGTCTGAGCAGACCCAGACTCGAAAATAAGTGCAGCATCCTCGTGCAAGCTCAGCTCGGGACAGGCAGAGCTTTGCACGGGGTTGGGTGGGGGGGGGAAAAGCCGGTCCCAAGGTCACCAATCTGCCTGAAATGGGTAAGAAGGCACCAGGCATTTTGAAAGCAGCCGTCTGGGTGTTAGATTTGAATGATGACATTTGAGCAACGCCACACATAGTGTCAGCGTTACATAACGGTCCCCGAGCCGTCCCTCCTCACAGCCTAAGAATAGAGATAAAGAACGTGGACACGTGTGAACGGGTGATGAAGACCTCAGGCTTATTCCCCCTTGATGCTCATCACCCTCATGGGAAAATGTTCCACCTCTTTAATTTCCCTGGCATTCAGGGCTGGGATGGTTAGAATCAGAATAAAAAGAAAAGAGCGTGTGCCCGATGACAAAGTGGAGAAGAGTTGCTATTTAATTACCCCTCGTCGCAAAACTCACTGGGACTTGCAAGAGAAAAGAAAAAGAAGACAAAAGGGTATTTGGTTATTAAACCAGGCCAGCCCTGAACTGATAAGCTGGGACTGCTTAACATCTTTATTAGACAGGCGGAGGAGGGTCCAGCTCTCCAGCACCAAGCCCTGGCCTCTGCTAAAGAGAATTGCTTAGAAGGAGACTTATTTTCTTTCTTAAGCATCTTTTTAATATTGTCCCATAAATCTGCAAAGGCTCCTGACTTTCTGGGAAAGGGAGAGATTGGATTGGAGGCGCATCGAAAGTGCAGCTGGCACTTTTTAGCTCTTTTTCTGTTAACGCTGAAGGACCAAAAGATATTTTAAGTTTTTAGGTGACAGCTGAGCTTCTTGCCTCTCACAAAAATCCAGGGTCAGGAGCTTTACGAGCAGCACAAGTCTGGCAGTAAAAGCAGAAATAGGGAGGGAATAAGAAAGGGAAGGAGGGAGGATGGCTTTAGAAAATGCTAGGACTCCCACAGACAGCGAGTGCTGGTTTTTCATAGCTAGCGCGAGAAATTCAGTGGGGAAAGTGGTTCAGGGCAAGGAGAGTTTGGGACAGGGAAGCTAAAGGGGGGCACCAAGCGGGTGGGCGGGCAGGAGGCTCTCCCTTGTCCCAGGAGGGTCTCGCCGGTGGTTTGGATGGGATCTTTAAGAGGTTAAGTGGTCTGTGCCTCCGGTTTTCCAAGGACTTGGGGTGGAGAAGGGCTCAGCTAAGGTGGAGCACGCAGCTAACAGGATGCTCGATATGTCCCTGCGCTGGTTTTTCAGGCTGGGTGTTTCACACTGGCCCCAGGGACCATCTTCACCCCAAGCCATGACAACCTTACCCCTCTCCCTTGCCCTCACCAGCTCCTCTGCCTCTGACACAAACCTTCTCCTATAGAATTCCATAGAATTCTGTGATTCTATGATTCTCCTCGAAAACCAAAGCCTGGAGCAACAGGGCCAGGCACGTGGGGCAAAGGCATCCCTGAGCTCTGCCTCTGGTACAGAAAACCTTCCTTACCAGGGATGCTCATTCAAAGCTCTGCTGAACCAAACACATGAGGTGTCGGGACTTGGGATCCCTGTTTTGAACAGGACTCTCTCAGTCTCTCCTTTCCTCCACCAACTCAGTGCCGCGTACCATCAGATCATGACCTGCAAAATCCTCAAAGCAAACACTGATGGGAAACTCCATCCTCTTCCTGCCCCTTGTTTGGTGTTTGCCCTCTCTGTTCTGCCCCTTTGCTGCCCACATTCACAGCTCCCTGGGAAGGGATCCCATTCATGCTCTCAGCCTCCACTTCTCCTGCCCGTCCCGCTCGGAATCAGACTGATTTCATCTCTATCTAACATAAGAGGAGTCCCCTGTGTTACCAGGGCCAACCACAGCAGCAAGGGGGTGGAAAGAGGAAGGGATCTCCTGGTGCCATCAGCCAGCGCTCAACCCTTAGTAGACATCAGAGACTCTTCCCCAGCCACGGAGACCCAGGAAACCCTCCCAGTCTCACAGACCTGAGTCTGTGCACACATTGGCCTGGGAAGCATCCTTGCTTAGCAAAACTTGTACAAGTGATGGGGCCGCACAGCTCAGTCCAAGCCCGGACCAAGCCACCAGTACTTCCCATGCTGCCACTCACCTCACCAGCCCTTATCCCCATCTCAGGACTAATCCTGGTGGCACTTTCAAGGAGACCTTAGAGCAGCTTCCAAGAGCGCAACAGGTTCCGGGAAAGCTGGGAAGGGGCTCTGGATCAGGGAGTGCAGGGATGGGATGAGAGGGAGCATCCCTGGAGGTGATCAAGGCCAAGTTGGATGGGGCTTGGAGCCCCTGATCCAGTGGGAGGTGTCCCTGCCCATGGCAGGGGGTGGAACTGGATGGGCTTTGAGGTCCCTTCCAACCCAAACCATTCCGTGATTCTATGACACCACTGCCCCTCAGCTCGTTCTCCAGCCTCTCCTCTTACCTTTGTACTGAGGAGTGAACTGCCTCATGGCCAAAGGCAGTGACTCGTAGAAGCTCAGCTCCTGCGAGACCAGGGGTTTGCACACCGTGTGCTCGTCGTACTTCATCATGCTCATGTGGCCGCCCACCTGATGGACAAAGGGCTCCAGGAGGACGGCGGTCCTGCTCTCGCTTGGTTCCAAGGGGCTCTGCCCCACCATGGTGCTGGACAAAAGGCGGTCGGGGGCTTCAGTAGCAGCAGAGGGGAGTCAAGAGGAGAATTCGGGACATACTGTGCTGGGCTGACAATGGGTTTGCACTGAGGGTAGCTGCAAAACAGAGAATATGAGGAGCGTGAGGAAGGGGGTATAGCAAAGCCACCACCTGCATCGGCATCCTGGCAGGGCTGGGAACTGCCTGCCAGCAGCCTGCGCCGCAACCGGGACGGAGGAGCAAGGGCATGGCCGGGTGGGTGAGATATTCAGGTGCCCAGGGGCTGGCAGGGAGCCCCAGCCTGAAACACAAAATCCAGGAAAACCCTGGTTTAGATCTCTTGGGAGCAAAAGAAACGGAGGGGAATGATCGAGAAGAGCTATCAAGTTCATGTGGTGGCCTCGTCGAAGGATCAAAATGGATCAAGGCATTCCTTGGATGGATAATGCCAGGTTATTAATACACTGTATTAATGACACCTCTTGCTAGGAAACAACCCCAGTTTCCCTTACGAGACAGTGTTAATGATGGCCTTAGTTTTTCCTAAGCTAGGACATGCCTTGCAAAGGAGGTTTATTAATAAAGCCCCTCCAAGCTGGTGTCCCCGGGCAGTCCCTGGCCTCTTAGCACTGCTGACGGAGTTAGCAGCATTTTCTGGACCCTCTGAAGACACTTTAATTTGGGACGTTCCCGACATTTAACAGCAGAGCATTAGCAGAAGCGTTTCTTCCACCACGCTAACGTGGTACAAGGACACGTCAAACCCTCACCGAGGTGGCTCATGCCCAAGCACGAGCTCCTCTGAGGTCTCCAGCCCTGCCCTCTTCTACAGCCCAATGGAGCAGCCCTCAAAAGGGGTGTTCAGAGCCCTGGTTTGCTCTCCTCTCTGAGCACAAGTGATTTTCTCCCTGTTCCTCCAGCTTCAGCCAAGCTTGGGGAGTTTTGCATCCTACTTTTGCTAGAAGGAACCCAGTGGAGTTGATAATAACAACTTTGGAAGAGCCATTTCTCTCTAGCAGAGCCTCCAGAATGTGTTGCCGCATGTGAGCGACACCACCTCTGCCAACCCCAAGTCTTGCTGGGATCAGGGCAGCACCATCACCCCCTCGTTAACCAGGAGACGCTGATAGAAGGATGGTGGTACCTCCCTGCTCACACCAGGAATAAACCTGGAGTTTCCAGGCTGCTCTTGGGTCATAGAATCATAGAATCATTTGGTTGGAAAAGGCCTTTGAGATCATCGAGTCCAACCAACCTGTCCACTACTATTCCATATGCCTGAGGATCTCCTCTACCCATCTTTTAAACCCTTCCAGGGATGGTGAATCAACCACTGCCCTGGGCAGCCTCTGCCCGTGCCTGAAAATGCTTTCAGGTAAGAAATTGTTCCTAATATCCAATCAAAACGTCTCCTGGCGCAACTTGAGGCCATTTCCTCTCATCCTATCAGTTGTCACTTGGGAGAAGAGACCAGCACCCACCTGGCTCCAACCTCCTTTTAGGTCTACCTTCTCTACAAGGGTCTCTGCGAGGAGGGCAGGCTCAGCCTTTCCTCTGCTGCCAGCACTTCCAGCCCGACCCGAGAGCTTTAACCACTACCACGCAACATATTCCTCATCCTACAACAAAGAGCCTGAGCTCTGCTGCTTTAATTTCCCCTTCACGCTCCTCCTGCTGCAATTAAACCGCCGAGCAAACAAGCACTCGGCGCAGGTGCCTGCTTTGTTTTGCGCCCGGAGGAGTGGGATGAAGTGGGTTGAAGGTAGAGAGAAGGGGCAGAAGAACCTCCTACCTCCGAAACACACAGAGCAGCTCCTTAACCTTCCCCTCCAAGGTGGCTTTTCATCGCCCCCCTCCCCATTTTTCTATTCTTCCATCGCCGCACACTTTGGGAAAGGATTCCCACTCTACAATTACCACCGTGTAGGGGCACAGAGGCAACAAAGCCAGGCTGCTTCGATGAGTGCTTTTCAGTCGGGGAAGAAAGCAGCTCTTCAAAGCCTTTCTACAAGTTAATAAAAGCATTTAGCATTTTGTTAACTCGCGGCAACTTTTAAAGAGGATTTCTCCCTTGAAAGCTGTAGGTTTGATGTGGGGTTTGGGTTTGTTTCCCTCCCTCCAACCTTCTTAAAGCTAAAAAAGCGAAAAGCAAGCGGATTTGTCATAACACCTCTTTGGAGGAGAGCTCACAACATGACTTCAATCCAGTATTTATTGCCTCAGAGACAGTCCAAGGCTGAAACTCGGCTGATATAACACACAATTCTGGCAACCTTGGCACCGCAAAGAGAGTTGGGGAGAAAATAACGCCACAATTGGATAAAGCTCTTGTTATTTTCTCTTAAGCAAAACTCGGAGCGAGCTCTGCAGTAAGAGAAGCGGCTCTTTTCATTTTGGTTTTGTTCTGAAGCAGCTCACCCGTTCGGAGCAGATAAATGCGACCGCAAACGCTTACTGAGCTGCTCTGAAACAAGACACTCTCGAAATAAATCACCTCCGCCGGCTCAAGTCATCGCGAATGTCAGGAGATATTTATGTCACTAAAAATATACGGAATTACAGATAAATCTATATCCTCAGAAACAAAACCTGAAACCTTAAATATGTTTCCCCTAGCTAAAAAAAAATAGGAAAAAAAGCAGCAAGCAGGCACTGCGGATGAAGATGAGTCAGAAAATATTGAGGAAGGAGAAGTCTTCTCTGTATAGAGAATTCTCCTCTCCAGAAAAAAACCCAACCTGGAAATACTTCAAAGCATCCATAAGCAGATATCTCCCTGGCTTTTCTCCCCTGTGATGTCAGTCCCATCACGGCAACATCCCTGGACCGAGAGAGACTCACTTTTCTAACGGTCACACCGATGTCCTGAGGACGTACCAGGTTGGTGGGCACTGATTGCCGGGTACCGTTCTCCCCCTGCCCTGCTCTTATTTAAAGCCAAATATCAAGAGTGTGAGCTGAATGAGTTATTTACTCCCAACTCTTAAGCAAAGCCAAAAGAAATCAAGCAGATTAAATTCTCTAATCTTTAATTAGCGCCTATTCCATCCCAAGCAAAACCAGCGTGGCTCTGAGTCTGAAACACAGCGGGCAACAGCCTGACCCTAGGAGGAAACCCACGCCTCGGAAAGAGCTCTGGTCCTCTGAGCAGGGACACTTTGGAGTGCTGGAAAGCACAATCACTTTAAAAACAAGTGTCCTGTCAGCACGGGACCATGGTCTTCATCTTCTATGTCATGGTGAGCACCTTCACCTCTGGGGGACACAGCTCCCTGGAGCACCTCAGCACACCTTGCTGCAAAGTTGGGTTTCAAGCACTGCAGGAGGCTGATAACTACTTTTGTCTCTATTAAAAAGCAATAAAATAACATAGCTGTTAATTTGAAGAGCTCTGCGTGTCCGTAGTTCTTGGTAAAGGAGTTGACTTGGGTTCAAAGGCAGCTCCTGCACCAAGCATCAGCCCACCGCTGGAGCAAGGTGATTGCAAAGCCACCCAGCTCCCCCATTTCCCTCCAGCCTTTGGCCTCGTGCCTCCAAAACTTGCCTTGGCCATAAGGAATATCTGACGGGATTCCAGCTCAGCGCCCATCCCAGCAGGGCTCGAAGCAACCTCTGCCTGCTTGCATGGACAGGCAAACGGCTGCAACACTCAACAAACCTTCAAACCTGCCTTTCCTGCTCTTCCCTCAACTGCAGCCGAAGCCACCAGGCAGCATCACGCCAGGAGGGAAAAGCTCAGCTCTCGGCAAGAAACCCAGTCACAACCATCCTGCCATAAATCCTTACGTGCAGAAACCCTCAGCTCTTTTATCTTATGTTGCCTTTCCTAAGAGAAAACGATGTTCGTAAAGTTGATGACTGGCCCCTACGTCCCTCACGAAGAAGATGCAAAGATTCGCTTGGCTGCGCCGAAGGATTTATTTGCCTGCTTTGTGGGAAGCTGGAGGATTGATGAGGAGGGAAGGGAGCCGCGTTACCTGGAGCTGCCGGGCTGCTGACAGCCCCGTGCCCACCCTGGGGCTGGCACGGCCATCAGCAGATGGTGCCGGGGGCAGTGGTGAGGGCTGGGTTTGCTGGTGGGACTTGGGAAAGTCACCTTTGGATCACAGCAAGATGCTCGGGGCTGCCAGCAGTGCCACAGGCTGGGGGGACACGGTGCCACTGCGTCCTGCAAGAAAGACCACGGCTCCCCTCAACCCCCTGCCCAGTTTCTGCCTTTCACACCACCAAACAGCATCTTCGCCCTGGAGGTGTTCCAGGCCAGGTTGGATGGGCTTTGGGCAGCCTGAGCCAGTGGGAGGTGTCCCTGCACATGGCAGGGGCGTTGGAACAAGATGATCTTTAAGGTCCCCTCCAACCCCAACTATTCTGATTCTACGATTCTCCTCTGCTAACCGCTTTCTGGCAATGCCACAAGCGCAACACAGAACCAAAATCTCATTTTCTTGCAGCCCTTGGGTTGCTCCAGAGGTTCAGAGCAGCACTCCCAGGTACCAGCTGTCCCACTCGCTTCCATCCCTTCCCACAAGCCATGGCTTGGAGCCTTCCTGATAACATCCCACCCACTCTCCAAAACCAAGTGCTTCTTCCTCCTGCCCTGGAAGGTGGATGAAGCTGATGCAGAAGCCGCCCTTGACCTCACCTTCTGGGTGTTTGTGGCCGATCCGGGCTCGGCGGCGAGCATGGGTTCAGAGCGCTGCCTTGGCTGGGTTTCTTGTTGCTTCTTTGGAGCGGTTGGAGTATGAGAAATGAGGGAGGCGGGGGGAGTCCGTGGGCATTTGGGCCATCAGCTGACTGCCACCACGCCGGCAAACACCTGATATGTCCAGCTGACAGCTGAGCTGCCAAGAGGGGGAGAGACACCCTTGGGTGTTAAAGGAAAACAAAGCCACATGTGCGAGAGGGTTAAGGATGGAAGGCGAAGGAGCCGGATGAGTGCACGGCTTTCCATGCTTGAGCTCTCTTGTGCAATCGTCTCACCAGGAAAACAACTGTTGTTTTGTTCCAGTGTGTTTTTGCACCATACTGGTCCAATTCCACCTCCCCCAGCTCAGCCCCACTGGTGTTTATCACCTCTTTATGAGAGCAAGCTGAGAGCTGCTCCGCGACGGAGAGAGGGCAGGGTGGTGGGAGCAGGATGGACACCAGCTTCATGGAGCTCCCTGCAAAGAAACCCACTGGTTCTTTGCTCCCTGCGTGGGAGAAACACGTTGGGATGATGCAGGAGAGGATGGAGCAGAGGGGCTGCGATGGTAGGAGGGAGGTAGCGAGAGGAGTTGGGATGCCGTGGGACTGAATCGCCAGTGGTTTTGGCAAAGAAAAGTTGTTTCTGGCAAGGGCAGGAAGGCACGGGGCGAGACCAGGGTTTGCCCAAAGCCACGCAGCAATGAGTGGATCAGGGAGTGCAGCCCACAGCCGCCCGACCCTGACCCTGCCAACAGCCTCGTGCAGGGAAAAAGGACACCCTGGCACTTTGGGATGGGTGCGGTGGTGGAAAAGTCCCAAAGAGCTTCGTGCCAGGGCCGAATCGTCTCCTCCAGCAAGGACAGCGCGTGCCCTCCTTCAGATCCTCTCCAAACAGAGGGAGAAACAAAGATCCACTGCTGGTCGACCTCTCCAGCGCATGACGAGGACGGTTTGCTCTGCACATGCTGTGCCAGCCAACGGCAGCCCCGCGCTGCCCAAAACAGGACAAGAGGGTTGGGGGTGTTCAGCCTGGAGAAGAGAAGGCTCTGGGAAGACCTCAGAGCAGCTTCCAGTGCTGAAAGGGGCTACAGGAAAGCTGGGGAGGGGCTCTGGATCAGGGAGGGCAGGGATGGGATGAGGGGGAACGGTTTTCAGCTGCAAGAGGGGATATTGAGATGAGATCTTAAGGAGAAATGTTAATTGGGTGGGGAGGCCCTGGCCCAGGTTGTCCAGAGCAGTGGTGCTGCCCCATCCCTGGAGGGGTTCCAGGCCAGGTTGGATGGGGCTTGGAGCCCCTGATCCAGTGGGAGGTGTCCCTGCCCATGGCAGGGGGTGGAACTGGATGGGCTTTAAGGTCCCTTCCAACCCAACCCTTTCCATGGTTCTTTGATTCTTTAGGGTTTCTGTGCAAGCACGGGGAGGTGCCCACTCTCATCCCCCGTCTGGGGGGACCCAGACCAGTCCCCCACCATGACTCGAGGGACATTAGCAAACCAGTACCCACGACTGGGATGCCGTGGGCTGTGATGGGGAAGGCACTGGGAGGGCTTTGCAGCAAAACAGCAGGAGGCTGGGAAGAAAGTCTTGCTGCTGAGATAAGGATTGATGGATGCGGCAATTCTCGCTAACTGGAGGGGAGAAAACAGTCTCATGAAGACCAGAGAGATCGAACTGATGGTCGGGGGCAGAAGCTGAGATTAAAGACAAGGATGAAACAAAGACCTTGATTCCCAAGCTCTGCCTTCGCTTTGCATTATGTTGGTATTTTAGCTCAGGAAAGTGCTTTTTTGGGGGGGGTTTGCTTTTTTTTTTAAAAGCATGGTTTCTGGAAGCTAAAAAAGCTGAAATGGGCACTGTGCAAAGCCAGCAGTGCTGCATCCCCCACCAAGAGCTTCTGAACCCATCGGCCAAGCTCTGCGATATGCAACAGCAGCATCAAAAATTCAAGGTGTAAATTACCTGAGATTCCTCTGGGCTTTCCAGCCATGGGGTGACACCTCCCTCGGCTGCGATTCAGCTCTGCTCGGCGTCACCTGCACCACGATGGTCCCGGAGAACCGAGGGAGATGAGGCTGGGAGTAAAACACAAGGCTCAAGGCTGGGGATGCTGGTGCAGACAAGGATGCAGGTGGTGCAGACAAGGATGCAGGTGGTGCAGATAAGGATGCAGGTGGTGCAGATAAGGATGCAGCTGCTGCCTCCCCCATCCCACCTGGGCTGTGGTCCTTGCTGGGCTTACCTCGACAAGGCTTAGCACCGACCCCCCGGCTCTCCTGAGATGGGGGGACACAGACACAGCTCAGACCTGAAGCATCTCTTGCCCTTCAGCACACCAAGGGGGATCGCTGTGCGGCTGGAAAGGGCTCAGCAGCACAGGATGGGGTCCCACGCACCACTGCTCAGCATCATGGACCATCCCAGCAGCAGAAACACGCTGGTTCTCTGCATCTACCCCCTAAGTCAAGCTGGTGTTCAGTTTCTTCCTCCTTTTCCAGGACAGACAGGACAGGGCAGGTCTCCCCCTCGCTGTGCCTGTGACAAGGGTGACATGGGCAAGCAGCGAATCCCTCTATCCTTTATTCTCCCCTTCACGCACCCCAGCACATTGCTCCAAAAAGCCTCAAAAGCGAAGCCAATCATTATTGAACTGGTGGGAGGGGGGCTGGGACCACGCTGGGGGGGTCCCTTGGACTCAGTGAGGGGCAGGACCGAGTGCTGAGGTTTGCCCAGTGGCTCCAGTTTGCCCAGTGGCCTCAGTTTACCCAGCACGGGTGTCCTGCTGCTGCAGCACCTCTCCAGCGCACACCTTTCTCTTGGGCAGAAGTCCGTGCTGCTGGGTATCAGATATATTTTTGATGCATGTGTTAATTGAAACAATCTCATTTTTATGTCAGGCGGATTGCCGGGCCGGGAGAAACGTCCTTTGCAGTTATCGTTCCATTAAAATAAGCACACGGAGGATGCCCGAGCCCGGGAGCGGCTGCGGGATCCCTGCGCAGGCAACTGGGCTGATTGGCGCTGCCAAACGGCCGCAGAGCCGCAGAGGCAATTACTCAGCCTCTTGTAAAAAGCAGAGCTCTAAGGAGAGAGCAACCCTGGCTCATATTAAAACTATGCTAATTAGGAACTAATTACGGCAACAAAGATATTATTACCCTTGGCTAGCCTGCAGGCTGCAGCCTGGGTCCTGACTCCAAACCTCGCCCAGCCCGGCACGGAGCACGCTGTTGTGAGCAAAAGGGGAGGTCAAGCCTTGAGTGAGCCAGGGCTGGTTCCCAGCTCCCGGCTAACCTCGGCACAACTCGACCGCATCCTGACATGACCCCTGTGGGGCTCTTCTTGTAAGAAAGGACTAAATTCATCTCTGCAGGAGAGCTGGAGTGAAACTGTGCGACTCGGAAGAAAAAGCAGCTAAAGACCAACGAAACCCGCTGAGGACACACAGGGAGGTGACAGCAGCTCTGCTCCGCTGTGCCCATCCTTTTCCCTCCAGCACAGATGCCAACAGTGCAGGTTTTTCCCCTTTCCATCCCCAAAGGCTTTGGACCATCCTTAAGTCTATGCTGTTGTCTTACTCTCTGCTCTCTCCCCAACCAGGCAGCGGTGCCAAATAGGTGCTGCACACGGTGACACCAGGATGTCCCCCCATGCCAGGCAGGGTCACTGCCTCACCCAGAGCCAAGCCCGGGGCTGGAAATACCCTTCAAGCTGCTGTGTGATGGATGATGGCTCAACCATCCTGATCCTGGGTGCTGGAGCTACACTCACCAGCTGGCAAACGCATGTAACTCCTCATCAAGATGTCATTGCTGCTGGTGGCACCTTTGGGACCGCGGCTGGGAGCAAAGAGGAGCTGTTGTCCCAGAGAGAGCACATGGACTTCCCTGGGACCTGTTTCTGAGCCCAGCCCAGCTTCCAGCAAGCAGCCTCTCACCTCCCAGGGGTGTTTTCCTCTGCTGTTGCTGTTTGGATGCCAGGAGCTGTTTGGAGATGCGACATGAACACCAAACTCAGCCCTCCAAGAGATCGCTGCGAACTGACACAGGGCAGGCGGCCTCTTGCATCAGCGAGGAGATCAGTGGAGGCTCAGGTGTCCTCCTGCCACCCAACAGCGCATTCCTGGGGAACTCCTGCTGTGTCAGGAGCTGGGGAAGCGGAGTGGAAGAGGAGTGGGGGTCCCACTGCTCAAAGCCCGTGGGTGAGACGAGCTTGAAGCCAAAGCAAGGTTTCCCCAACGCATTGGGAGTCTCCTTTTGTTGGAGGGCCAATTGAAGGACGTGCAGGTTTTGCCCCAGACCTCAGCACAATCACAGAAGTGCCTCTACAACAATAATTGGCTTCTTTGAGGGCGGTGCAGAGGTCTGGTCCCGGTGTTGGCAGCTCCCTGAGGGGTAGGGAGGTGGGACAGGACTCACACCTTGCTATGCTGTAGCCAGGGTCCCTTCACTTCTTGTGAGACTTCACCTGGAGCCCTGCGTCCAGCGCTGGAGTCCTCAGCACAGGAAGGACACGGAGCTGATGGAGTGAGTCCAGCAGAGATGACACAAGGGCTGGAGCACCTCCCTCATAAGGACAGGCTGAGAGAGTTGGGGTTCTTCAGCCTGGAGAAGGTTCTGGGGAGACCTTAGAGCAACTTCCAGCATTGAAAGGGGCTCCAGGAAAGCTGAGGAGGGCCTCTGGATCAGAGAGCGTAGGGATAGGATGAGGGGGAATGGTTTTCAGCTGAAAGAGGGGAGATTGAGATGAGATTTTTAGGGAGAAATGTTTTGCTGTGAGGGTGGGGAGGCCCTGGCCCAGGTTGCCCAGAGCAGTGGTGCTGCCCCATCCCTGGAGGGGTTCCAGGCCAGGTTGGATGGGGCTTGGAGCCCCTGATCCAGTGGGAGGTGTCCCTGCCCATGGCAGGGGTGGAACCAGATGGCTTTGAGTTTCCTTCCAATCCAAACCATTCTGTGCTTCTCAGTTTAACATGTACAGAACCCTTTTCCATCCCCAACCTGGAGGCATTCTTTAAAGGTTGGATGAAAAAAGTCACTGTGAAATCCCATGGGAGGCATTGGGGAGTGATTGTTTAGGACAGGACCCTTGCTGGAGGGAGGCCCCTCGGGCAGGACTCGCTGGCTATGCTATTTCTTCTCTGGTTCATGTTGATCTTTCCAGGAGAACTGGCACAGCGCCCCGACTCCGCACCCCATAAATAAGGCACAGCATCAGCTGTCATGTCAGCAGGAGACAAAACACTTAATGTGAAAGGCTTTAAATGGAAGCAGGAAATGAAAAGATAAAGGGCAAATTTTATTTTAGATTCCTTGTTGGTACATATTTTCTTTTCTGACAGTAAAGGGATGCGATGGCTTTATCAGCCCACCGGTGGAGAACTTATTTATAGAAACCTAATACTTGGCAAGGGAGTGGGAGAGGGACGTTAGCAGCTCAGGTTGAGCGAAGGCAAGCTGTAAGGAGAGTAGAGCACGGGCATGAAGAACTCAGCTATTCTCTCTTCTTTGAACAGACCTGGGGTTCTGGGAAAACTGCTGCTGCCACAGGAATTATCAATCCAGTTTGTACAGAGCAAGCAGGAGCTCGGCAGTGAGCGTGGCATGAAACCAGGCTTCCCTGCTTTCAAGACAGCACATGAAAGGAAGGACACGGGGGAAGAGTATCGCAGAGAACATCATGGCAGCTTGGTTCAAAGCAAACACCCTCTGGCACGTGGAATTACACCAAACGGAAGAGTATTTCCTAACCTTGAATATATCTCAGCTGTAACTTAGCAACTTGGACTGGGTAAAAGCATCTGAACAGGAATGCAGGTTCAGGATAGGGATTAAGTCCTGCATTGCCTTTTGTTCCTCTACCTTAGCAACATCTCGGTGCCAGTGAGGACACAGCAAGATCCCACCGACTGCCACGGAGCACCTGTGCTCCTGCTGTGCCAGTGGAAATCTCCCCCTTTGCCATCCAGACCTGTGTTATGAATCAAACATTCCTCCAACCAAACACGAGTGAGTCAACCATGTCCACAGCAGTTACAAAGCGATGATTCACGGACTACTCGTGCCGTTTCAGGAGCAGACTTTGAAGGAGCTGAAACGCGTGGTGGCGCACGTTCTGAGTCACTGACACTCAGGTGAGGGAGGAATTGAGAACTCTCAGGGAAACGGACACTAAAGACAATGCAGACTGGCAAGCCAGAGGTGTTTATGGGTCTTCTATGCACCAGGCAACCTTGGCTACCTGGTAAATGGCTTCGGCCTTGCCTTTTTGCCTTTAGGCTTGACATAAATATCCCCCCCTTCAAAGAGACGCGGAACATCCTTGCTTAAATAGTATTAAGCTTTGGGACACAAGGAGGGAAGCAACGTGTCCAGTGGCAAGCGAGAGCTGGGAGCAAAAGCAGGAAGGGACATCCATCCCACCTCACCATGTATCCAACACTTCCCTCATTACTTCCCAGTCTTCCTATGCCATCGCCTGGCACCTCACATCCCACGCCAAAGGCAGGCGAGCTAACCACAGCCCGAGGATGCCACAGCGCACAGGAGCAGCCGCTTGGACCAGAGTAAAGACTTCCTGCAGCACCTGCGGACTTCAGCCACCCAGCAGGCAAGGGATCTGCCTTCCGGAGAACAAGAGCAAAGCATACGAAGCCTGAGGCACCCTTGCTCAGTTACCACAGACCACCTCGTTCTCTGCTTTAAATAACTATGTTATTACAGGCCGCAGGAAGACTCAACAACTTGCTCAACTAATATTTAGTTTCAAAACCCTCCAAGCTGTCAATCTCTAGAAAACGCAGCTGAACAAGCTAAACTGCTTTCCATACACACCTTTGCTTAACGCCAACCGTTCCCAAAACACAGGTTTAATTTGCAAACCAAACACTTGAGACTGCTGGCTACTGTGCCGAGATCACTGCCTGTCACAAGGATCCACACTGTCTCATTAGGCTGTCATGCAATCCCCATGCCGTCTTATTCCTAGAAACCGTGAGCTCCCTCGAGCAGGATCTATTTAATCTGCATGAGCGAAAGCAGTTGGAACAATCTGTGACTCCTTGATGAAAATAAAGGTAACAAATTACTCGTAATAAATTCATTTTATATATTGGTTTACAGAGTTAAATTGAACAGGTAATAAACAGCACCAAGCCAGAGAAACTTCTTCTACAAAAACAAGTTTAATACAAAAAAAAGAATAGCAATGCAACTCTTCACTCCTGGATTTGGATGGTTTTAAAAAAACCCAACCCTCACATATATTTTAAAAAGGCTTAAGAACGAAGGCACCAGTGTTTGCAAAAATTGCTATGGCAGCAGTGAAGATCTTGTTACAACATTTCAGAAGAATCAAAGCTGCCTTCACTCTAGTTTATTAGCAGTGGAAGAAGCTGGTCAGTGTCTTGAAGACAGCTTTGAGTCTCCTCTTCTGTTCCAACACCCTCCCTTTGCAACCAAAAAGAAAATATGGGCTAAGAGCCAACTCCACGCAGGATATTTCCCATTTAATGGTGTAAAGACTGAGTCCTTTAGTGGTATTTTTTGTGCCTTATACATTGACTGAGTGCAGGGCAGTGGCTCTGCTGCAAAGGAGGGAAAAAGGTGCAGCAGCAGGCACTGTCCTCCCCATCTAACTGTGCATAAAGGTTCATCCAGCCTCAATTCCAGAACCTTCCCAAAGGCGCTTCTGTGCAGAGAACTTTCACAGCAAGATTCCCCCCACACACACACCTGCTAATGGGGCGTGGACTTGCCCTATAAATCGAGCCTGCCAAGGAGGCACGGTGTGCGCCCACCACCCCATGGAACCAGCTTGAAGTGCTGCTGAAGAACCACCGGACCACATTTTCCTCTAGAATCCCTACCAGATGGACCACATTTTCCAGAGGAATCGCTATGCCCCATGGGAGTGGTGACTACTTTTTCTTTTCATAGAATCATAGAACAGTTTGGGTTGGAACAGACCTTAAAGCCCATCCGGCTCCACTCCCCCCCACGGGCAGGGACACCTCCCACTGGATCAGCTTGCTCAAGGCCCCACTAATTATTTTTTTTCCCTCTCTCTTTCTTACTTATCTTACTGTCCCTTCTTTTTTCCCAGCACTATGGCGTATCGGATCAAATCCGAGTTGTGTTGCGGTTTGTTTAGCGACCTTGGCTGAGGTCTGGGTATCAGATTGTGATCTGACCAGATTGAGATCTGTTTTTCTAACTTTAGGAAGCAGCGACTCAGAGCGTACACAAGTATCAGGTTTGTTAGTTTTGCCTGCGTCCAAAACAAATCCTGCATTTGAATTTAATCTCGGAGATTTGGTCGGTCTCCAGTTTGCCACACAGAAGACCCTCCTTCTTTGTACAGGTCAGGGCGGGCCAGAACACTACTGGTGTCAGGAATGGGCACTGACAAATGGGAAAGACCTCCCCATGTTTTGTTCCTGGGGAAATCCACTCTCTCCACTCGTTGCTGACCACCAGTGGGAGGTAAGAGCCTCCGCAGTCCTTCCACATGAGTGGAACCCCCCCAAAGGCAGCAGCGGGGCAGAGAAGTGCAGGGTTAATACCGGGAGGTGAGCAGGGACTGGCACAAGGAACCCATCTTGAATGCGGCATCGTCAATAAAGCAACCAAGAGCCCGGCGAGGACGCTCTCCATGCATCCAACGTCAGAGCTGAATGCAAGCATTCATGGTGGCACCATGAAGATAAGGAAAACAACATCTCCTGGTTACACAGGCTCAAATCAACGCTGCCTTCTCTCTGCAGGTTTTTATGCCAGAAATGAGTCTGGTCTCTGCTGTCCCAGCGAGCTGGACGGCTGTCTGACAATACTGGGAAGAGCAGATTAGCAGCATCTCTGCCTAGCCTGAACTGCCACACACTGGTGCTGTTTTCTTTGTAACAAACAATCCTTTGCTGGACATAAAAAAGAAACTTGAGTAACCAAACGTTTATAGATAGCAAAACACAATGAACAACATGAATGTTAATCTTCTTTAAACACATTCCCTGATGGACGTTGCCACCAGTTGGCCTTGGCAGAACCGAGGTCAAATTTAAAACACCTATTCTTTGTCAGAGAGATCCCAAGTCCCTCGATATTAGGTATGCATTTTACTTTTCTTCTTAAAAAGCTGTTCTAGGTTTACCGGCCTGCGGAAGCCAGATACCTGCTGGAAGGCTAACTTTGGTGCAATTCTAGCTTCCCACCAGCTCATCTTCTTTCCAAGCCAACATTATTGCCTTGAATTTTTGTGTGTGAAGGTTTTCAGAAAGAAGAGCAAACAGATACGTGCACTCCCCAGCCCTAGAAATCAGGACCGTGCCCTGCTCTTTCCCACCACCAGAGAAGGGACTCTCCCCATACAGAGGACCATATCAACACTTGCTCAAGTTCTGCTCCTCTTCAGTGCTCTGAATCCGAGACGTAAGAAGGCTGAGTCCATCTCCACACTAGCATATCTTCTCCTGCTATTCTGTGCGACTCCGTTTGAATCCGTGACTCATTTGAAGCCAGAAAGTCCACAGCTCTCTCCCACACCCGCTTCATTTTCTTTCTGTGAGAAACACCAAGAAAAAGAAAATAAATCAGAATCGTATCCTCATTGTGCTTTCCTGCTTACAGCAATTGGGGCTGCTGATCAAGCTATCGCGAGCTGCCTCCTGTTCCCTGTGCAACAGTAAAGGAGATTAAACCAGAATTCTGGTTTAGAGGCAATTTCAGGCCAGGACATGAAATCACAGGTCCTGCCTGGGGGAGAAGAGGAGACCCTCTGTCAGCACCAGTAATTGATGGCTGCCCCGAGTTTCAAGCTCAATTTGTACTGCGAAGGGACTCGATTAGCAAACTGCCCTCACTCTTCCTGCACGCAGAGATCCCTCAGTCCAGGGAGGACAAGCTGAACAGTGTCTGGTAATTCTGGGCACCACTCCCACACAGATGGGTTCAAACCAGCTGAAATTGCCACAAGCAGGAAAAGGAGTTTTGTGGCTAATAAAGAGTGAGGATATTTAAGACTTAGCAGCACACGTAGCCATCAGGAGAACAAAGTAGCTCCATTTAACCAAAACACAAGGAACAGTGCTGCAGAGATGGAGCAAGCAGCACATAAGTGTAGGAGAACCAAGGCCCCCTGGCATCACCACGGATGGAGCAACCATCTCAATCACACTTTCTTTTCTAAAAAGCACCAGAACCAGCCATCTCGCTGTATCTCCCTTCCAGAGCTGCCCAACTCCAACTGGTGACTTTCCAGGCAGCAACACGCACAACCACCTCAAAAGAGCCTCCCAACAGCCTGTTCGACTCATGGGAAGGCTGGCTTTGAAAAGCACAGTACCCGCCTGGAGAATAAGGTACGATGGCTGAGAAAGAGGACAGCATCCTGCACACTTCAGATGAAGGAGAGAAAAATCAGACGCTCCATGCCCCAGCAAAACAAAATCTGATTACTGTTTGATAGAACAATGACAACACACCTGTGTGACTGCAGAAAACACCAGCTCTGCCACTGTCACATTAATCTGCAGCAGGTTAAGGCATGAACTGAGTTATGTCAAAATCCTTTACGAACGGAAAAGTCAGACAGAATCTTCTCGCAGCCCAGCTTTCCATCTGCTCATGGTCCATTGCCCCATAACCGGATTTTTGAGCTGTGCTGAATAACATCATGCTGACACCCTTCCTTAATGAATACAATTCAGCTCACCTGCTCTGCGGAGGGATGAGGCTGTCCCGAACGTGGACAATGCCGACGTAGGGGTAACGCTCCAAATTCCGTTCCCATTCCTTGTAGTGGTCCTGGACAACAGCTGGAGGATCAGAGGAGAAAACAGTGAGACCTCAACATTGCAGAGAGGATAACAGTGCTGCTTGCATTTACAGAGCTATTGGATTCTACCTATGATCTTCTTCACCATCTCATACATGGCTTGTTCCTCTTCCTCCATCTTCCTCCAGCGATACCTAAGGAAGATCAGGATCCCCCAAAGAGTTATCAGACCTAAAAGAATAAAGAGAAACGGAATTCAGTAACTGACAGATGTGTACTTGCTGGATGCCAGCAGTTTTATTTCCAACACTGCCTCTCCCCAGGGGCAGCTTTCACTCCCTGCTACCCAGGCTTGCTTGGAACCGAATCCAAGCAATTCATTTTGTTCACCGGTGCAGCTGCGCCCCGCAAAAACCCTTGGTGCTGACAACACCTGCAGCAGAACCGCACATGTGGGTGTGGGAAGAAGTGGTCAGAAGGCCTCATTACAGAGAGGGTCCCCACCAGAAACCTCAGCACAACCACAGGGCTTCAATTCTCTCTAAGTCCCCGAGCTCTCTCTTTGCTAGAGGCCTCCCCCACGATAATCACTTAGGAAGTCTGTCAGGCTTCGCTGCTCCGAAGATAGCTGCTTGATAAGGAAATAAAGCCTGGGGCTCCAGCGCCAGCCTGAAATTCAGGAGATCTATATTGAAGGTTTAGCATTGACAAATGCCCCTGTTGCTACGTGAGCTAACTTTAGTATCTGAGCCTCTACAATAAACATCACTATCCCCTTTCACCCCTACCTTGTCTGGCTAGATTATAAACTCTTCTAGTCAACACTCGTCTCTCGTTATCACCTCGCTCAGGAAGACCTCACTCTCAACTGGGGCATGACAGACTATTCCAATAAAACCTCTAACACTGAAATGCTACAAGTCATTATTAAAGAGTCCAGAAGTCTTAGCAGCTTAGTGCCAGAAAAGGAAGAAAACCCAAACCTTTTAGGTAGGTTAACATACCTATTTTGCAGACCATAGTAATGGGTACTCTGAACTACCCAGCAAGCTAATCAGCAGGCTGATTTAAAGTAAGTGTTAAGCACTCACAGCAAAAGAGCAGGTCTACAGGTCTCCCTCTGCTGCCAGAACAAAGGTTAATTAGAAATTAGCTCATCAGCAGATTTATTTCAGCTGTTAGTAATTTCATACAGCCGGGAGAACGGGTGTGCACATAAGTTCAAGCCTACAGGTTGCAAGGGGAGAAGCTGACTACTAACGGCAATGACTTACTCCAGAAAAACAGGAAAACATTCATAATGGCCGTGATCACTGCCCGACGGAAACGGCAGCCGAGCCCCATCTGAGGATGGGCTGATTCAAGACAGAACACTTCCTCCACTTTGGTAACTGGTTCCGAAAGGTCTCTGCCTTTCAACCTGATGGGAAGAGGCAGAAAATCTTCATTGAAGAGAGCAGCAGACACTCCAACTGCAGTCTTTAATCAAGACAGGGAGAACAAACAGACTGCGGATGCAGTAACTCGTTCTGTACAGCACACAGAAAATAAACCAACATCCTTGGAGTTCCTCTTTCCAGAACATTTTGGGACTGGCTGCTTAGCAAGGAATGGATATGGCTTTAGAAAAGGCAGCAGGGCTAGAACTCCCACTGGTAAACTGAAGTCTCCTTCTGCAGACTCTTTGACAGCACCTCTCAGCGTGCAGAAGATTAAACTTTAAATTGGATTCCCACCTCCCAGCACAGAGAAATGGAAATGTTTACTGAGTCACTCATCAGCAATTGCAGAGAGAGCAGCTGAGGGAGACTGCGAATGTCCACAGAGGTTGCGCTGTTTTCCTCGGTACAGATGAGCATAAATAGTTTAGCTAGGAAAGTGACAACACATCAGCTGTATCTGCAGTGAGACCAGACGCACCCTCGGAAAGCATTCCTGGCGAAGTCAGGAACACATCCTCCTGCAGCATCACTTCTACGCACCCGCTGTGCATTCCAATTCACTGTGAACTCACTGCTTCATACACAGATCTCCACTGATGCACTTTCCTTGTTACTCTTAGCCAAGAGGCAACATGTAATCCAAGTGAAAGCCATCAGAAATTGGACTAACGGGGATTTTATCTTTTTAAGGTACTAATTCCTTCTAGGTTTGCAATGAATAACCTATTAGACAAAGACATTTCCCCAGTTTCTTAGTGCATAACTCATGAACTGCTGACAGCTTGTATTTGGTTACTGGATTCTACAGTAGCTGGAGACACACAGTTGTTTCCACCCCCTTGTCTTATTTACAATCCAAACTCTATGAAAATATTTAAAACAGGCAGCAGAATCACCCAGTGCAGAGCTCATTTTCACTTCTGCCTCTCAGACTAGCACCTAGAAAAATAATCTCACGTAGTGCTTACTAAAAATGCCACCCGCAGGTTTTTAAGCGTGCTGAATGCTCATCCTGCGCGCTGTGCAGGCTTAGCAAAAGTGGATCCATTTAGCAGAGATGCTAATTATGAAAACAAAAAAATGGGAGTATATTGTATCACACGGCTCCTAACACCAGCAGCGCTCCTGTATAAAACTATGAATTTAAACATTCTGGATCTCAGCCCACCTACAAATCCATCCTTTCCGCTAAGAAAACTCTGTCCTGTCCTGGGAACCTGCTGCACAGCAATAATCAAAGCAGTAGATGCTGTCTGATCCTTAGATCACAGCAGCAGCTGCAGAGATATTGCAGAGAAAACCGAGCGATGGGAATTCATACCAGCTATGCCCACCAATTCCAGTGTTACTACTGCTACAACTCATTTAATCAGAGATACATTTAGAATGTTAAAATGCAAACAAATGTAAGGCTTCAGAGCTAACACAGACTGAAGGCAGCCCACACTTCCCAGAGGAAGATAACGATGTCTACGGGTAACAGTCTTGCACTAGGTTATGGGCTGAATTATGTATTTTTTATGTGAAAAACCTACTATTTCTGCTATTTCTCATGTACTGAAGGGACTGAGAAACCCAGGAGAAAAAAGCCCCAGCGATGCTGACCAACACCTTACAGATTCAGCCAGACCATTCATTCGTTTTAACATGTGCTGTGTGTTCTGTCAGACAGACAACTGACACTGAAGCAAAGACACCATCCAATGATCCATTTTCCTCTCCTCCTCATCGGGACTGGGTCCAAAGGATCCCAGAAGGATGGCTGACGTTACCTACTGCACAGAGTGCCCTGCTGTCCAACAGACCTTTTGGTCAAAGGATACAGCTCCACAAAATACTGAAGCTCTGTCTACAGTAACTGTGCTGAAGACAAGTTATCTTAGGAAAAGTGATTATACGGGCAGGTTTAACGAGGGTGCCACAGTCACGGGACCACGACAGGACATCAGGACCACCTCTGCCAAGGCCTCCAGGAAGCACAACGTAACCGGTGATAACCATAAGCAACCCTGACCAAGATTTATGCTTCATCTGCAAGACAGCGTGTTTGTGAACGCAATGTCCCCCAGTGAAAAGGCTGGGAAACAGCCTCCCAAGGAGTGAGCTCAGTTGCCAATTTTTGCTGTGGGGCTGTACTTTTCCTTGGGAAGTTTGCCCAGCAAGCAGCGACGAAGCCAATTCCAGATTATCTCCTGAAATCTGCCGACATACAGGAGCTTTTAAGGTACCCCACAGAGGCTGTCAAATTACAGATCAGCCAACATCAAGAAACATGACTTGGACACGATGGGCTTCCACTTACCATATTCCTAAATCCTTGTTACTGTTCAGTATCCAGTGCAGGGCAGCTTCAAACTTCTGTGCAGAACTGCCAGTTATATTCTGTTCAGAAAAACCCATAAGAAGATTACTTCTCCATTCATTTAAAATACCAAACAACATTATTTCTTTACAACAGTGAGAGAATTCATTCTATACGGTCTGTCCCTAGGTTAATCCTAAACATAATTCTGCAAACCAGAGGAAGGAAAACTAAATCTGAAGGCCTGTCTGGACTAAAGTCTTCTGACTGTGGTAGATGATGCATGAAGCACTCTGTAAAATAACACTATTCCAGACTGTTAAGACTAACCGCTAACTACAACATAATCTTACTGACAGTTTACCACGAAAGAAATGGAATGCTAGATCCAAGCAGTCTGTCTTCTGACACTTTAGGGTATAGAAAAATCCTTCTTCTGCCCTGCCCTCAATCCAGGGAAATTTCTGGTTTCAGAAGACTGATGACTACGGTGAAACAACGAACCATTATGTTAGATTTACAGGAGCTGAATCAGAGATGTAGGAGAAGATTATTTCCAAAAGAACTGCTGAGAACAGGACTGGCCAAAGGGGAAGCCAGAGATATGGGAAAGAATCAAAACAGGATGAGGAAGTAAAACAGATGGTGAATCGCTTCAGTATCTATTATTTATTGCCTGGTAAGAGACTAAGCACTACATTACAACAATAGCTGTTCACGGCCTACTCACCACCACGTGATCCTTTGCTTCAGTAACCCAAATGCATTTGCTTTTTAGATTCTCAGGGTTTCCACATTCAAAATTACCTGGTTGAAAAAAAAAAAGTCAAATTGAAATAATGTTTTGGCCAAAAAAAAAGAAGCCCTTGAACAGTTCAGAAATACACCAAACTGTCTGGAAATGCTATCCTTTCAAATTGGCTCTAGCTCTGGGCAAAATGATTACAAGGTAAGATTTATACTGTAGGCAGGTAAGATTATGACTATTAATAAAATGCTCAGCTGCTGCACACAGGTTGGATAAGGGCAACCAAACCTCGTGCTTCAGTGTGTGAGCAACTCAAGAAAGAATGAGGGGAAAAAATGCTGTTTCTTCTCCTTGCAGAGTACATAACCACCTCTCTGACCTAATGCCCTGCAGAGGGGCTCCTTCCATCAGGTATCAAAGACTGCGGTGTTCGAGTTAACGATCAGCACTGAAAATGCTTCTAAGGAAGCTAAATCACAGCTCTAGCTTCTAGCCAGGCAGAGAAATGCTGGCAAGGAACTAAATCTTCTAAATCTAGCTTTATAAAGCTGACTAAACAAATATTCTAAGAGACTCCATAAAAACTGGTGGGAATTTCACAGGTGCCAAAGCTGGATTTGAAAAGATTTATAAGTTCCACGAAGCTTAAGTATCTAAGGATTCAGCCTTATTGAGGTCCAAAATCTAGAAAATGGAATGTAAGTGCTTTTATTGATTATTATACATCTTGCTGAACAAGTTTTCACTCGTCCACTGAATTTCCAGCAGCCTTCTCCATCACAAAATACCAATTATGGACTGGATTTGCTCATACACAGTAGAGATTGGCTAAACTACTGGTTAGCTCCTCAGCTAAGAAAGCCTGTCTTACTCTGCACCGAGGAAAGAGAGGCGCTCACACCATCAGCTGCCACATTTCAGCAGAGAGCTGGCAATTTCTTAAGTTGCTTTAACTTTATTTGTAAGAGCATATCAGCTTACACTTACTGGCTCCAAGTGTTTTGAAGACAATTTCAAGACGTTAGTAGAAAAGAACCATAAAGCTGAATATTTCTACCTCAAATTCCCACACTATATCAAGTGGAAATAAGGACCACTCTGGGAGAGCGCAGTGATATAATGCATTAGCTAAGCACTATTCAGAATAAAAATAAACACATCTTTTGCTATTTTTCTATTACCTGACTTTCGCGGAGGTCTTCGAGTGGAACTGACTGTTCCATAAACCGTTCTCTTCAAACAGAGGTTAAAAACATCGAGACAGCTGGGAGAGGCAGTTTGCTGCATGCTCCCAAGTGCTTTATAATAACAATTGGAACTTACCAGCTTGTACAGACAAGTAGTTATACAACTCGTGCAGCACATTCTTTATTACATCCTTCTGTTTAGCTTGACAGAACTGAAAGACAGAAAGAGGTAACAAACATGACTAGACTAGACCAACAGCAGCCAAACAGCAGTTACAGTAGCTACAAACACCACATCAAAACACCAGCAGTGGGGTTTGGCTGAGTTGGGTCCCGCTAGTTTGAATTAAACACTCCTGCAGCAAAGATCTATAGTTTCGGAGTCAAAAGCAAGCTAGCGCGGCCTCCAAAAGAGCCACCGACTGCCTCAGCTCAGACCGCACCACCGGACACACCTTCTGACAGACCAGAATTCTTTGCCTCCAGAACATCACAGGAGAGCAACTGTAACTGCGAAACTGAAAGGAAAATTTTTCTCTCCCAATAATACATGGTGATGAAGGCAACAGGGCTGTACAAACACTTTATGATGGAGTCCAGGGAATCAGCTGGATTAAATCTTGCATTGTTAAAGCTGAAAACAGCTTTATTGCAAACCAATATCACTGTTGTTACAACTACTAAAGAAATTGATTCCTACAATTGGGAATTTTTTATCTTTCAGAGACTCATATACAGTCCTAATTTAATCTGGCCCATTAATTCCAACTCATCGAGTCATCATTTGTCTGTAAAATGACAGAACTAACGATTTTACAGTGAAACTGATATTTGTGGGAGCTACCTAGAATAATTACTCTTCCATGAGAATCCCCTACCCGCAATACTTAAAGATAAATAAATATATGCTTACATCATCGGTTCTTCTGTCACAATCCACAGGCAAGAGATTAACTGTGAGAGAGAAGGGGGGAGCGAGTTAGCTGGCTGTGAAACAAGAGCTTCGATCAAGAAAGTAATTATCTTTTTAAAAGAAGGTTCTGCTTTAAAGCCTGATTCCGCTGTTGTTAATCTCACTCCACACGGCACCTTGCTATGCAAAGAGCACATTCAAAGCCCTGCTTTGGTAGGCAGCACTGAGAAGAAAACAAATAAAACGAGTGCAAATGATAAACCCTGGAAAATAAAAACTGGGGTCTGAGTGTTTTAACAGCTCCTGTTTAAGTAGATGTTTCGTGCTCATCTACCACCCGCTGCTTCGCACCGATCTTTTACAATCTCATAACGCCATTCGCTGCACACCATGGTCACCTGAAATATCACAGTGATAACAGGGGTTTCAATCAAGCCTCCTCAAGGCAAAAGCAGAGGATTTATTTTAGTGGGAGCTGTTAGCTCTGCAGATTATGGCCTCTGGTTTAACAGCTCCCTTCCTCCCGACAATTGGATATATACTGGCGACCTGTCCACCCTGCGGTACTTCCTAGCAATCTTAACTACCCAAGGATTTAAAGTATTTGCAGCCATGCTGCAAGGTTTCTTGCTCCAAAATTCCACTGGTTTTGAAACATCTAACAGGGCTGTAAAGGGCACATCAGAAATTCAATGACATTGGACAGTTGTATTCTGACTTTCCAGCCCATGCAAAGCGCACAAGCACCTACCGGCACAGGGTGCTGAGTTTTGGGGCTCGCACCATCCCATCCACACCCCGAACCTCTCCTTTCTGTTCAAAGCCATGAAGTGAGAGCAATTCTATCTGCTGGGGAGCTCTGCTTTAAAAACTGGGTGAAAGGGAAGGCTTTTTTCATTTCTCAGCAAAACTCTGCCCCACTTGAAGTGCTGAAGCACCAATCCAACTGCTGCACTTCCAAGTGGCCAGGATAAAGGAAGGGCTGGGCTTTGCAGAGGCCAACGTTAAAAACACAGTGTGCAATCGCATGGATATTATAGTACACAACAGACAAGTATAAAATACATCCTTGTCCTAGCAGGAATGTCACTCTCCATAAAACCCATGGCTTTGGAGAACCGAAGGCCAAACTCATTTGAAATAAAGCACCCACTTGACTCACTTTCCACGACTAACAAGGTTGCCCATGAGCAAGGGGAGATGGAAATGAGGAGACAGAAACAAGGAGAGAAGCAGTGATGCCAGCTTACAGCGATGAGAATGATAAATGTGATGGCAATGGAAGTAATAAAGGGAAAGCAGAAAAGAAAGGCAAACAATAAAGTTTAAAGACAGGATTAAACCAATGCACGTACAGTTCTCCTCTCTGCTATCGAGCCAGCCCGACCCAATCATCTTCACCATGAGGATGCCAAGAAAAACCATCAGCAGCACAAAGCTGGCGAGGCAAAGGAACTGGGAGAGGTAGTATTCGAGGCCTTTGCTCTTTCTTTCCATCTGCTGCTTTGGGGCTGACCGCAACAACTGAGTGCGGGCGGTTACCCCCTGTCCTGCTCCTGACGTCTCCCATCGGCTCCCTGAGGCCAGCCCTGCATTGCCTGGAGTCCTCCACGGAAACCGTCGGATCAACCTCCCTCCCCAGCTGCTGGGGTTCTGCTCCCTGTCTGCCTCATGCCGAACACTGGAAGCCAAGTCCTCTTTCCCTCTCCCAAACTGGTGACTCAACCCTCCTGATCCCGCTGAGGTGCCCCAGTGGGTGCTGGGTCTCACCTCACTTTCCTGACTCCATAGGCTGTTGGAGGAGAACCCTTTCCTTTCCCCTGCAGCATCCCACTGAACTCGGGAGCTCTGTCCCCGAATTCCTCCTCCTGACGTACCCCAGTGGCTCCTGGACTTCAGACCCCCACTTTCATCACTGGAAAGGGGCTGGGAGCTGAGCCCCCCACTCCTGCCCCAAGATGAGGTGGAGCTCAGCCCCCCAGGCCCATCCAGGGATGTCCCTAACCCAGTCCTGATGCCAATCCCCCCACTCCTCTCTGCAGATGGGCTCCACTGGGACTCTGACCCCCAAAACCTGTCCGCAGATGGCTTTAACCCAGTGCTGAGCCCCCCACTTCTCTCTGTCGACGCACCCCACTGCAACGAAGACCCCAAGCCCCGAAACCCATCTAGAGCTGGCTCTGACCCACCGCTGAGCTCCTCCCTTCTCTCTGTAAATGCACTCCACTGGGATGGGGTGCTCAGCCCCGCAGATCTACCCAGGGGCACCCCTAGCCCGCCTCCATCTCCCCGATCCCTTGATGAGTCCCACTGCAACGGGCTGCTCAGCCCCCCAAGCCCACCCAGGGGCGCCCCTAACCCAGCCCTGAGCCCCCCACCCCTCTCTACAAACGTGTCCCACTGCGATGTGGGGCTCTGCCCGCCCAGGGGCGCCTCCAGCCCCCCACCCCTCTGTATCGAGGTGTCCCACTGGGGAGGGGAGCTCAGCCCCCCTTCAGCCCTGGCGCCCAGCCCTGTCCCTCGGGACCCCCGCGACAGCCCTGAAGTCCCCCAGCGGCCTCTGCCCTCTTCATCCTCCTCGTCGTCTTCGCTGTCGGGGCTGGGCTGGGGCCCGGGGCGCTGCCGCGAGGGTGAGGCCTGCTGCGGCCTGGCGGGGGCGCGGGCCGGGCTGGGCTGGGAGGAGCGGCCGCTGCGTTTGGCCGCCGCCGCCTCGGCCCTCAGGGTGTCCAGCTTCTTGGTGTAGACCTTGCGGGTGGTGGCGGTGATGGGACCCGGGCGGAAACCGAGCGCGATCAGCTCCTTCCGTAGCTCGGCGTCTGACAGCTCCGCCATGGCGGCACCGCTGACACCAGGCCCCACCGGAAGTGGGGTCGCCATCTTGGGAGGGAGCAGCGGTACATCCGCCTCTGACGACCATCTTGGGAAGGGCAAACGGGCGGTTTCAGAGGCCTCTTCGACTAGCATGGCGGGAGCCATGTTGATAAGGGAGGCGCCATGTTGAGAAGGTCGAAAGAAAGGGCGGCTTGGTTCCTGCCATCTTGTGAAGGCGGTACGGCTGGTTCTGCCATGTTGGGGAGGTCGGGGCGAGAACGGTGCAGGCGGGAGCTGGTGTGGGACTGAAAATGCTGCAAATAAACCCTCTACGACTCGTTTTGGAGTCTTAGAAAGCAAACACCGTTTAATCAGGCCTGGGCAGAGTGAGGAAGCGATCTCCACCGGTCGTGTGCAGCGATCCCAGAGCTGGGACAGAAGACATTTCCCACTTATATGCGCATGAATAAATTTTCCCAGGAATCTAATGCATATTCTGTTCCTTTCCAAGGACTTATTTTAATGTTATGCACTTCACAACAGTCAAATCTCTCCTTAATTTGGCCCCAGGCCTGCCTGACCTCGCCTTTGAGATGGGGAAGGACTGCAAATGGGGGGGATTAGAGAAGAAGAGACCTCTTCTCAGCACAAATCGGATTGAACACACGACGTTGTCATCTCCAAAGGACGGACAGCGGCTGGAAAAACACCACGTGCAATAAAACATAATAAACTGGAGAGGGGCAATTTTAGACTGGACATAAGGAAGAATTTCTTCCCCATGAGAGGCCCTGGCCCAGGTTGCCCAGAGCAGTGATGGCTGCCCCATCCCTGGAGGTGTTCCAGGCCAGGTTGGATGGCTCGGGAGCAAACAGGATTGAGCATCTCTCACCTCGCTCCCACCAAGCCGTGCTGGTGTTTTGACTCTTTCTAAGTTCATTTCTGAGGAGAAAGAAGTGTCTTTCCCAACCACCAGCTGAGCACCACATACATTTTTCCTCATCCCTCTCATCAATGCCACGTTCCGGGCATTTAACCATCGACCAGGCTGGAGCTTCACCACCACATGAGGATCTGGGTCCTCAGGATATTTGCCGGGAAAGGCGGTTACTTGCATACTTTGCAGCCTAAAAAGGCAAAACCAAGCATTGACTTGAAAATTTATTTTGGCATGGCAGCGATGTACAGTAATTGCTTTTTCCTGCTGCTGCCTATAAAGAAAGTAATGAAAGTGGCTGAAATACTGTGGCATAAGATCGGAATTTAATTAAAGGTAATGAAAAAGTAGAGATGAATGCACACAGACTGTCTGTGCTTCACCGTTTTTATGATCAACGCATGACATCAGGGTGGTGGGAACCTGGTGGTTCCACCAGAGTGGGACCTGCAGCAAGCGGGTTGTTGGGGGCTCTGGGAGAGCTCAGTGTGGTTCCCACGAGGCTGCAGATGCTAAACTGTGCCTTCACAGCACAAAGACTTCATAGAATCACAGAATCATAGAATGTCCTGAAGGGATCCGCAAGGATCATCGAGTCCAACTCCTGTCCCTGCACAGAACAACCCCAACATTCACACCATGCGTCTGAAGGTGTTGGTCAAATACCCTTCACTAACTTTGTGGTCTCATCTGGACACTCTCCAGTAGCTTTAGATCCTTCTTTATCCCAAAACCTCACCCAGTACTCAAGGTGGGGTCTCGCTAATGTGGAGTAGAGTGGGACAATCCCCTCCCTTGATCGGCTGGCGATGCTGTGCTGGATGCACCCCAGGACACAATTGGCCTTATTGGCTGCCAGGGCACACTGTTGGCTCATGGTCAACTTGCCGTTGACCAGAACCCCAAGATCCCTTTCTGCAAGGCTGCTTTCCAGCCTCTCACTCCCCAGTCTGTATGTACATCCATGCTCGTTGTGTCCAAGGTGCAAAATCCAGCACTTGCCCTTGTTGAACTCCATGTGGTTGGTGATCGCTCGGCTCTCCAATCCTTCTGCAGGGCCTCTCTGCCCTCAAGCGCATCAACAGCTCTCCGCAATTTCATCATCAGCTGCAAGCTGAGTTATTAAACTTGCATTCAGGTCATTTATGAAGATGTTAAAGAGTACTGGCTCTAAGACGGATCCCTGCGGAACCCCGTCAGTGACTGGTAGCCACCCCAACGTGACCTCCTTTACTAGAAACCTTTGAACGTGACCCATCACTGCTCACCAACGACTTCTTTAGGGTTACCCCTCCTTCCACGCTCCCTTTGCTGCCATGCCCTTCTTGTTCAGGGCATCAGAAAATCTCGCTTCGCTCTTCTTATTTAAGCAAGAAACCAGCACCAAGGTGCCAAGGTTTGTTAATCTGGTTAGCAACAACAAAGACACGCTTTGTAGAGGCCAGGGAGCCCATTAGAAGAGCATACCGAGTTCCAAGGGGAAGTGTGAACGTGCTAAGCGAAGCCTCCTCTGCTCACTAACTGGAAAGCGCGACTGACAGCTAATCATTTGGAGAAGTGTCTAATGTAAATACAGAATTAGAATCTGCTCTTAGTACCCGGTTTGTATAAGCTCACAGCTTTCAGTCTGAAGCAGCTCTGCCTGGGAATGCAGATGCACGCTGGCATTTAAGCCTGAGCTGATAGAAGCTCATGAATTGAGCAAACTCCTTATTTTTTATATATATTTTTCTTTTGGAGAAAAAACAGCAACAAAAACTTTTTTTTTTTCAAATTTTTGTGTTCCAGGGAAATTACACCAGGACAGAGTTTGGCCCAGCAGCCTCATTGCGTGACTTTTAGAGTGGAGAACATGGGAGTGGTGTTTGGGAACCCGAGGGTTGGGGAAAAGCTGTGATTCCTTTACAGAAGGGAGGTTGGCAGTGCTGCTCCTCAGCAGGAACAGATGCTCTTTCTTTGTGCAGACAAATCCACAACCCTTCTCCCTTCCTCCTTGAGAAGGATTCCTGCTTTCCCTGGAAGGTACCTGTACGTCACGGAGAAGGCAGTTCTCTGTCTATCAGACGTATCAGAGCTTTTATCCCCGTGAATGATCATCTATTTGTTCCCATCACCCTGCCCACAGTGCCGATGAGGAGGTTGATAGTGGATTTTCTGCTTTTCGCAGCCCCTTCATCATCCCCGCAGCTCCGGGCAGCAGCAAAGGCTGCCGGGGCGAGCACAGACCTGCTGATGCTGCAGATGGGCTGTGATGTTCAGAGATGCTCGGCTGTGAAAAGCCAGTTTCCCAGCCCACGGTACAGCTCTTGAATATCTTGGCTCTAAATATCTTGAGCAGGATGTGAGAAGAGGGGACAGCAAGGAGGAAAGAGCCTCCAGCTTCCCTGCTAGCTCCAAACCTGCCTCAGACCCGCTGGCAGTGACTCAGATACCAAATGGGAAGAGCAGGCGTGCCACGCCGTCTGCTTTTCCTCTTGAAGTATCAAGACAGGATTGGTGTAAGCAGAAGGGTAGAAATAGACCTGCTCTGTCTTCACAGGGTGCCTGAAGAGGGGAGCGTGCTGCACCCCAAAAAGCATGAGCAGCAGACAAACCCTTCTACCCCGACTGAGAGGCTGCTGAAGAGAACCTGCCATCCCACCCCCTCTGCTTATCCCATGGTATCTGGGTGACAGGGCTGCATATGTCACCAGGGGAAGTGTCAAACCTTACTTGGGAGCCAACAGTGCCAATCTAACACCCTGTCACTCACAGCCACGGCACAGGTGTGACCCAAGAACACTGAAGAACACTGCTTCTCATCTTCCCGATCATATGTCATGTCCTCAGCCTGCCCAGCTTCTTACTAGTTCAGAAAGTCAATGGTGATTTCATTCTTTTCTCTCTTCCTTCTCCTTTCCCTGCCAATTTCCCTCAACTATTCATCTGCTCATCCTACCACAAAACTCTTGTTCATCTTCTGGAGCAGCAAGATCTTCCTACCTGCTTGTAGGCAAGGACTTTGGTGCTGCTGGCTGCCAAAGCAGCTTTCCAGAACACTGAGGGTACATATCTGTCCTGCAACTTGGAGGCCCTTTTGCTTCTTAACAAGAGAGATAGCCCTGACATAGTGGGAGTCATGCCTTGGAGGATGGTAGGGATCCATCCATCTTCTCCTTCCAGCAGAAGAACATCTGCTTCTTTCCCACTACTTTAGCCTCTGATGCTGGAAGGAATTTGCTTCCAAAAACTGAAAGCCCCCTTGCTCTTCAGTGCCTTTTGGACAGCGTGGTTGTTGCTGCAGGACAAGACAGAGGGTTCTTACGGTTGCTGTCACCACCAACCATACATCCCTGAAGTCAGTTATAGCTGGGAAGAGCCATCGGCAGAACCAACGACCAGGGTAAAAGCAAACCTTTGCTGCTGCACCTCGTCTGGGTCAAAACATGAGAGTAGAGGTCAATATCTCTGCATGTTGGTGGATCTCTCCTTAGAGAAACGTCCCCGGCACATCCAAGAGGCTCATGTTCACTTTATTTCTTGCTGTCACTGGGACTTTTTTCTTCCCAGATATGGCACAGGGGAGCTGTCAGCCTGCAAAACCGCTTGGGTGAAAGAGCTGGGCAAACGGGCAGGGTAGAGAGACAGCTCTGACCTGCAGCGAGGCTCACGTAGGGTTTTTAGGAGCAGTTTGCCCCTCATGTTTTGCTGGAGTAGGGCAAAATTAGACCTGGGGTAAAGGTTTGGGTCTTTCAGAAGTAACAAGTCAGTGTGCCCCCTTTAAAGCATAGAGTTTTCTCTCTGATCTTACCAGTGTAAATGTGGTATGGCTTCTGCGGTGATTTCCATGCCAGATCTTTCATGGATACCTCCCCACTGCAGACTGATTTGCACTGGCTGAGCTCCTATAGCCCAGCAGTACTTGCAGTTGCTTTCACTCTCAGCCTAATGGAATGCATTATTTTCTATCTTCCTCCCGCTCAAACTCATTTATAGCGATTTCATAGCTCAATTTGCCTCATCAATAATCCCTGCGAACTTTGAGTTACACTGAGCTGCTCGGTCCGTGGACTAGGAGAGTGCCTCTGAATCAAATGTTAAAGCTGGAATCTACTCCATGCTGGATGTTGCATTATACATTAGGAGATTTCTTTTCTCCTAAGGGATGGCTTGCAGCAGAGAGCATAGCAAGGAGTGTTGTTCTAGCACAAACACGGCTATTTAAATGAACCACAGTGAGAACAGAATTTGTGTTAGGTTGGGAGGATAAAATTGGATTGAAATTGGATATACTCACATACATACCGTTGATCTCATCTGTCCTTACTTTACATATGTTGAATTTCCTGCTGCCAGTATAGAGGAGCAGCTCTAAAATAAGCCAAAGGTATGTAAATGGAGAGCAATATGTTCAAGCGGAGTGACGATGTCACCTCTAGGGTTGTTTGAGTGGCAGAAATAAGGCTGGAGCTCTGCCTGGTTTCACACACGCTGCGCCAGGTCACAGCATGGCTGTGGGAGAGGTCTTCCTCACAATGTTACGTAGATTTACATCTCCTGTGTGAGTACAGAGCACGGGTACGATCTGCAAACTGGGGCTCCTGCTCGGTCCCAGTGGTGTAGGAGTGTCCCACCATGTCCAGAGCAGGGAACCTGGGTCCCAAATTCCCCACCCAAGCGCTACTCATCCTACACTTGTGCCATCAGTTTGGCTAGGAGATGCAGTAAATATTTGCCTCAGTTTCCCTCGCTGCCAAAAAGGAGGGCTTAGTCCACAAAGATTCATTTCTCAGCCTTTGCCACAAGCTTTGCGCTTCTCAGAAGGCCGATGATGTTCTCTAGAACATCATCTAGATGTTCATCATCTGTTGGAAGCCTTCTCTCTCTCCTTTCCTACACTTGCTGCTTGCCCTCCGGCTGAGAGGCATGCAGAGAAGATGACACAAATCCTCTCTTTAATTATACTGCACATTTTATTATCTCACCTCAGATTTTGGTGTTAATCTCTCTTACAGATTTCGTTTACATAAGTGGAGTCTTTTAGCTTCAGCGAGCTCTGTCGCTTTCTCTTCTCATTTTGCAGATATCAGTCAGCTAAAAAGAAAGGAGAGGAAGGAACAAGTGTCCTTAAATTTGTCATTCAGTCTTTCCTAGGCTTTAGATATTGTTTCCTCCTCCTCAGCTAAAAAGCTAGGAGGCAAAGTGAAATCAGCACAGCCAAAGTGGAAAAACAGCTCCCACAGGGATAAAGGGGACCTTCTTGTATGCGGCTTTTAAGCCTGGATCATGGAATCATAGAATCCTGGAATGGTTTGGGTTGGAAGGGACCTCAAAGCCCATCCAATCCCACCCCCTGCCATGGGCAGGGACACCTCCCACTGGATCAGGGGCTCCAAGCCCCATCCAACCTGGCCTTGAACCCCTCCAGGGATGGGGCAGCCACCACTGCTCTGGGCAACCTGTCCCTCACAGCAAAACATTTCATCCTAAGATCTCATCTCAATCTCCCCTCTTTCAGCTGAAAACCACCCCCCTCATCATGGATCGACACATCCATGTACTCCCTGTGCTGAGGGCTCCAGAACATCCATAGATAACACTAGCGAGACCCATTTCACCCTCCTCAAGTGTGCAGGCAGGAAGAGCTGCATCGCATCCTGCCCCTGGGTATTTCCTTGTGCAATTCCCATATGCTAAAAGCAAAACCCAGGGCTGGATTCGTTCAATTTGTTCACACTCAACACCTCGTATTGCAGCTATTTTTAGCTGTAATAGTTAGCGTTAAGCCCCTGGGCTGGGAGGAAAGTGTTCAGGCCTGGCTGCAGGTGCTGAGCTGCCTTCCAGGTGGAGCTTGCATTGCAAGCTGTGTTGGAAATTGCTCCCTGAAGGCTGAGGAGCTTTTGGGAAGAGGAGTAGGGAAGTGGAAAACCAAGGAGAGCTGCTGGAGTGTGTTGCAATGCTAATGGTATCGGCTCTAAGGCACAGGCAGCACCCTAAGAGAAGGAATAACCTTCCCAGAAGAACGTGTACATGTGGGCGGGTGGGGTATCTGAGGACTCTGTAAAGTGAGCAAACATGACACAAAAGCCCTTCTGAGGAATATAAATATCTCAGTGATGATGAGCTGGTGAGAGGAGGGAGAGGCAGAATTCCCAAGGCAGAAATCAACCTCCTGACAGTACCGGCTGGGGTGTCCTGTGACATCTCTGCTAGCAGTTTCTTCAGGACATCTTCATATTTTTCCAGTTGCTTTAGGGTGAGCCACATCCCAGGTCTGACAGGAACAGCTAGCTGGGAAGGAAGATGGAAAATCAGAAGGAAAGACGGACGGGAGCAGGGAGAGGCTGGTTGGGGTGCTTTAACCCCACTTTTTTTAACTCGGTAGAGGGGTTAGGACTGATTTGAAGGGAAGAGGGTGAACGCCCTATGGGGAAAAGCAACATTTTAAAGTCAAAGCAATCTTATGCTGTTCAGAATGCCTTGGATCATCTATAAGCTGACTCAGAAACACAGATAAAGGTACCTCCTGGCAACAGAGTCTGTAAAGAAGAAAATAATTTCTGAACCTTATAATCCTCCACTATCTCACACCTTGACCCTTCGAGCCATCAGCTTTACTGCTGCTGGTGAAGCACCCTGCGCCTTACTAAAGGCTGAGGATGAGACATCATCCTGCCTCCAGACTGACTGACTGAGCCAGCTGTGGCTCAGATGTACCTAAATTAAATCGAGTTTTTCCGGTCGTGGCTGGAGGCACAGGAGGGCTTGTGGTTGATGTGGGGCCGGGGGGGTTTGTTAGATATTGGGATGTGCCGGTTATTTAATGCTTTGAACTGTGAATCCTTGCTGCTTAAATCCTATTATTGATTGTTGGTGAACCGCATTTGTGACAGCGCACATTAACCTGTGTCTTGGCCAAATTCCAGTCTAGCTCATCCCGCTGCCTGTCCTGCTCAGTCTCTCCTGCAGTTTGAGGTGGACCCACGCACTCCTGCCGTGCTCACCGCAGGTGTGGCTGCGCAGACAGGTAAAGGGTTCCCTGTATTCAAGTGGAAAAGCACAATTTTCAGACTTGGCTCACCAGGTAAGCATGCCTTTGAGGGCTTACACTGGTACTTAAATCCCTAAAATTGGCAATTTTCTGCTTTATATACAGACTTCAGGGAGGTGGGGCTCTATGGGCCCAAGTTTATAAATAGGGTCTTGCCAGTGCAGAGGACCATGAGATCGGAGGTGACACGGGGCAGCTAATCTGGAACTGGCTAAAAAAGTGACAGATTTAAACCTAGAGCTGAAGCAGAGCTGTAAATTCCTGCCTTGCAGTTGGCTGGTGCTCGCTGCATGACATAGAAAGACCTCATGTTGTTTCCATCTTCCCCAGGAAGAACCGCCAGGTGGGTCTGAGGGACAACCAGGCTGCTGAATGTCCAAGATCATAGAATCAGAATAGTTTGGTTGGAAGGGACCTTAAAGATCATCCAGTTCCAACCCCCCTGCCATGGGCAGGGACACCTCCCACTGGATCAGGGGCTCCAAGCCCCATCCAACCTGGCCTGGAACACCTCCAGGGATGGGGCAGCCACAACTTCCCTGAGTAACCTGTGCCAGTGTCTCACCACTCTCAGAGTGAAGAAATTCTTCCTAACATCCAGTCTAAATCTGCCCCTCTCCAGTTTATACCCGTTTCCCCTCATCCTATCACCACAAGCCTTTATGAATAGCCCCTCTCCAGCTTATTATCTTAAAAGATAATTTATAGGGTGGATTTCAAACCTTTCTCTGATGCAACCTTGCTCAGCTGCCTGCTGGGCTGGCAAGAAATGAATGGTAATTCTTTATAGGGACTGTCAACTCCCTGATAACAGCCACTGTCTTCTCATGTGTCCAGGTGATGTGGGCTGATGCCTGGGCTACCTGTTTCCCACGTGTATCCTTGTGGGTTCCTTAGAGTCGTATGGTTCAACGTACCTGGCTGCTCTTGACCTTGTGGACATCTGCACCAGATCGCCGAGAGAAGCCTTCTTCTTCCAGCTGCTGCCGCGAGGTCAGGGATTTCTTCTGCCCTCCTCTGTTCCTCTCCTTTTCCTGTAACTCCACAGTAGAGCAAATAGGGCAGTGATGCTGGGATGCAGCATCATATGGGTACCAAGCTCACCGTGCACCATATAAAGTATGATGGCAGGAGCCTGCGGACCTGGGCGCAAAACCAGAGGGACTAGAGGTCTAACTGCTGCCTGGAGCCAGTGTGGCCATGTTCCCAGGCCTCCAGCTGCCTGAGGAAGGACCCACCAGCAGTGGTCAGCGTGGCTTGGGGACATGCAGCAGAGGAGGCAATATTGGGTGTAAGGTTGGGCTACAGAATTGTATGCAAAGATCTATAGCAAATATGACATTCTCAGACAACTCTTTCAATCTGTGCAAGGTAACCCTGTCAGTTGTGGCCAAGTCTACTGACCGTGTGGAGTTATTCCAGAGGCCCAGACCCGGTTCTGTTCTGGAGCAATGGCAATTAAATTTAATAAAAGCCTGCAGAGCCTCATTGCAGACAGAAAGCTCTCTGCCTTTATCGCAGGTCTGTAATGTCAGCCCTTTCCCATTTATGGGGCTAAACTTGGCTTCAGGACCCTCCCTTTCTTTCCAGCACAAAGAGAAAAGCCAAAATTGCTTTAGTACATGACGGGACATGTGAAACGTAGTAAAGGTTGTGCTCTGTACCAAACTTAAGTGCTTAGTTTGTGCTTCCTTTGGTTCAAATGTGTGCCCCGAGGAGGAGAGGCAGCCTTTGGAAGACTGATTTCACCCCCATTCTTCTACAAGACCCTCAATCTCTAGCAGACACATAGCTACAAGAGTTGTGATGTATGAACAATCGATCTGGGGGCTGTGCGTGGGTCTCGCTCATCTTCCTCAACAAGGCTGAACGATGATTGTACTCTCCACAAAACCAATTGCTATCCAGTGTCTGGAAAGGTGTTGGAAACAAGATTTCTTCCCGGTATCGATGGGTTGTATCATGCAGGGGAAGCTCACTTCGGCTGTGTTTAAGAAGATGCAGTCTCTGACACCTTTCAACAGTATTAGTTTCACATCAAAAGAAAAAAGCATTCTCTGCGCATCCCAGAGGTGACAGCCATCTGGAGGATGGTTAATTATTTGTTACAACAAAAAGACCCATCCGTATGGTGATGGGAGGCTGCAGCTTCTCTATACAAAAATTACAGCTACTATTGTGCAGGAAAGAAAACCGAGACCCACTAAGCTGCAACTGAGAACCCACAAAGGTCTTTTAGCTCTTTTGTAAAGGACTCCAGACTCTTTCTTTCTAGTCTCACATCTTAAAAGTTGTCTCTGCCCTCTCTCAAAGCCCTTAACTTCAGGACAAGCCAGGGACTGCCAGTATCATAGCACCTTTAAACAGAAGGGGCAGGTGATAGCAATGACGGTGGCACTGTGCACTGGCAGAGCTTGGGGATGAGGGAGGAAGAAACACCTTTCTTGGTTTATTCAGGGCTCCAGCCCCTGCAGTTTTTCTCAGGAGTTACCTGCATTTCCTGGAAGTCGCTTCGAGTGAAAAAGGGCACGAAGCCTTCATTCTGTTCAGCCAGCATGGACACCACGTACACCCAGAGCAAACCGGCCACCGCCTTCTTTGAAACCATCACGCAAGTCTGAATGACACAGGAAAGAAGATACCACGGTGACAACAGAGAGGACCATTTGACAAGAAATCCCTTTGGCTTTTGATCGGTTGCAATCTAATTTAGCCACCAGCTACCTAGATGTATATTTACTCTTCCAGTTGCCCCTGAGCTGAGAATAGAAGTGTCTTGACTGACAATTCTCCTCTCAAACCTTTTTCTGTAAACAGGTTTGTTCTTGAGCAACATCTCCAGAGACTTCAAGCCCAACCCTTCAGTATCGTTAAACACTCCCTCTGTTCTGCAAGCTTTACCCCTCCAGCTGTACTCGTTTAAGACCCACACACATCCAGAGCAAAATGGTCCCATCAATCCCACTGACAGCAAGGGAGAAAGAGGGATGCCATAAAAGAGAAAAGCCTTAAGACAGCTGTTTTGTGAAATTTTGTTTTCATATTCCTCACCCCTGAAAACCTCCCTTGATGAGCTGAATCTTTTAGTAAGCCTCATTGGGTCCAGGAGAGCTGGGAAGGGCATTTGCCAGCCTGGGTCCATAAAAGCTGAGTATAAAGAGCTTTAAAAACTACCTTCTGAAGTGATTTAACAGTGACTTCACATCAGAAGGGGACTTACGTAAACATTAAATGTTCTCTTTAAATATTAAAATATTCTCTCTGGATGAATTTAATGAAGTCTGGTCCCACAGCTCAACTACTCTACCTGATTGGACCCTGATCCTTAATTAGTTTCAGAAACCTCTTGGTTTGGACGTTATTGAAAAGACATTGTTAGGTCAAATTTGACCCCTAAATTAGATTTCCCATAAATATCAGCGAATATTGAACCGAAGGCCAGTGGCAGTTAATGAATATTCTCTTTTTGCAGTGCTTGCCAGTCGCATCTCTCCGCTGAGAGCCGGGCTGGGGTGGGCTGTAGCCCCTCTCCCCTCCCTTGGCCCCACTTAGAGCAGCACGAGTGGCACCTCTTGCCACCCATTCTGGGTCCTCAAAGCCATCAGCAGTGACGCAGTGCCAGGTAATGTTTGCTACAGTGATCCAAAGGGCATTTCTCAGGCTTGCCCCTTGTAATCCAGCGTGTTGATATGCATACGGGCTGATAACACTCTGCTATCTCAGTAGCATCAATCTTTTGTGCCTTTTCGGTTATTCTACCACAGCAATAAAACACTGCCACATACAAAGAAATAAACCCAGTCGCCTCTTCCATCTCTTATTGACTAACCCTTTGTGAATTGATTCGCTCCCTCTTCCCCCAGAGGAACAGCCCCCTTCCAGTTAAAAAAATGTCTTTTCTGAACGTCCCTTCCTTATTTTGTAAGCAGGACGTGTCTTCCAGACCTAAGATCTCTAGCTCAATGTCTCTCCAGGCAGATAGGCACTTTGTTGTTAGTGAATTTGCTTCCCAGCTACAAAGAGAAAGCACAAAGCAGGAGGATCCCAAGTTCAACGTCAGCACAACAAAGTACTGCGGTCGCACGGTGCAGCAGTGCCCTGTTTTGCTTATGCCCGTGTAAAATAGGGTGAAGGAGGGGTGAGCATCCACCTGGTAGTGGTGTGAGCACGGTGACAAGACAGTATGTTTATCTACCAAGCTGTCTTCCAGATAAAAAAATCAAATCCTTGCTGTCAACTGGAACTGTCGGTGACTCATATTCTGTCTGTTCAAAGCGGCTCCCCGAGCGCAGAGAGCACCCAGAGCTCCCTGAGCCTCTGCTGCATGCGTCGCTGTCTGCTGGGTGCTCCCAACAAGCAGGGAGGCAGGAGCTGGTGGAATCGATTCTCTACGATGGGGGATGAGCAGAAAGCACCTTTCCTCTTGTTTAAGCATTGATTTTGTTTCCTCTTTCTTGTCAGAGCTCGCTCTTCTGAAGTCAACACATGCTGGGAACATCACCGCCTATCCGAGCGCCTATGAAGTGCCCACCTCACCGAGCAGAGTCCAAGCACCTACCTGGCGAGTGCAGCCACGGGATGCTGCAGGTCAGTCCTCTTCTGGCTCCTGTTCTCACCTGGATGCTCCCCTTGGCTTTCCCACCCTTTATATACGTGTAGAAGCACCGGTGCGCAATCACTTACCTGCGCAGATACCCACACTTCCAGCAGAGCTGACAAACATCTACCTGGCGTGCATGGAAACGGGTTTGTTGGGTAGAGAATGCTGTTATCTCCATTGGATTTTTAAGAGTTTCTTGTTTCTAGGAAGACCCCCTTTCCTCCATCACCAGGCTGGCAACTGTTGTCGGGAGGTCGCACAGCTGGACAGGGATCTCAGCCTCAGTTTCCCCACCTATAAGATGGAATAATTCCTCTCTCCCAGCAGCTTGTCTATTTAAATCATGATCCCTCCAGGATAAAGCATTTCTAATGTGACTGCACCAGCAGTAAAATGATGCCTGCGTCTTAATTATATTCCTACTGTAACGTGGACAAATCACAATAATAACAATGATGCCACAAAACGAGAATAGCGCGGAATGGAGTTTGACCCACCAGCATTACTAAAGGATCGATTTATGGTAATACATTCCCTGGCAGGATCTAGAGCTAAATATTAAAATTATAAATAAGATTATACATGTTAAATCTATCTCCAAAGAGCTTGATAAACTGAGAAGGCAAGTGGGGAGATACTGCAGAAGCCCAAAGGGGATTTATCTGTCCATTCTGAGCTTCATGTGTGGCTCCTTTGACCATCCTGAGTATCTCTCGCAGTTCTGGACACATTGATCCCCCTCAGGGACACAAAACTGTGCACTGACACCTCTCTGCAGACAAATGAGGTGCAGAGGGAGCGAGTGGTTTGCCTAAGATGTCATCTGTGGTCTCCCAAGACCAGCAGAGAGGCGCTGATGCTGGAGAGTTTGGGCTCAGGCCAGAAACATCCTGGTGCTTCTCACAGACACGTTGGCTACGTGCAAGGAAACCCGAGAGCAATCAGGAGAGATGAAAGAGGAAAAAAAATGCATTGAGGAAGCAATGAAAACCTCCTGCATCAAATGGCTTTATAGGGTGGTAGAGCAGGGTGGAGAGGGGCATTCCTGCCTGGCTGGTTAAAAACTAAGCACTACACTTAATATTTATATTTAATATATATAATTATTAAATATTAAAAAATTAAATATATTTAATATAATATTTAATATTTAATATTTAATATTAACTACTAAAAACTAATATTTGCTGGAGACAAGGGGCAAAAAGCTATCGGCCAAGCCCATAAAATCACTTTTCTCACCTAACTCCATCACAGCCAGTCAATACGTGTACACACTGCACTGCACGCTCTTCCTCGGGAGGGACTTACACAGTCAATAACACTCAATTTGGGCCAAACCCCTCCTTAAAATACGTGCCTTAAGTCACTAAAATGCTTCCCAGATCCCCGTACATTTACCGCAGCTTATCAGCAGGCAACAAAGTGGTCCTCGCTATAAAAGTCCCGGAGAGGTACCTATAGTTTTTCTCCCCAGGACCATGTGTAGGGTTGTTGATGAAAAGGACTTTAGATGACAGGCTATTTTTTTCCCCCTGCCCCCTCCCCTTGCTAAAGAATTTGCACAAAGCCCTATTTGACACTGGTTCTCATTTTCATTGACTTTTCCAGTATCTTTCGCATGGTTATGATGGATGCAGCTGACGAGTCAGCAGACGGTGTTGGGAAGTGACAAATTAATTACCAAGAAAGGTCATTTTTTTTTTTCATAGCACTAAACTTTCCCATGTTTTGTCCCCTTTTACCTCAAAAATGTGGCTGCCTGGCAGGATTCCCATCCATCTGCGATGAAGCCTTCTGCATGGGAAAGGACAACCTCTAAAATAAAAAGGGAAGATGAAAATTAATCATATCTGTATTAGCTGGATGCTGTCTGCCAGGTTCACCTCTTAATTATGCAAGACGACTCAAAAAGGAAAGGAAAAGGAGGGCTGAAAATAAGGGACTCGACTCCGAGACTTCTTCTGTGGAAGCACCAGAGTGAGTGGGAGCAACAGACACCTTTTTGCTCAGCGTTTGCCTGGTCCATAACAGCAGCTTTTGGCACATCCCCATCGCCAATGCAAAATTAAGGTAAATGCAAATAAAAATCACAGCTGGAAAGCTCGCTCTTTAGCATTAGGATGCAAAAAATAATCTGTCCTGCTGCAATCCTCATAAGCATTTGCAACCTGCAGGCAACCCAAACCCTCTTTGTTTTATGAAGCCAAAATTGCAGCGGAGGTTAGAATCTTCACAAAAAGATGATGTACAAAACGGAGTTGCTTGCAGTTGCACTTGTAGCTAAAGTTAAACGTTTTGCCATAATTGGGAGTAATTTTAACAGGAAGCTGGCAGTCGGAGTAGAGCCCATTAAGCCACGCATCAATTGCGATGTCAAGGAATCAAGGGAAAATGAGCTCCCTGTGCCAGCGACACTGAACATTTGTCTCCATGTCCTGTACTTTTCCCTCCAAGTCGCTCTGTGCTCAGGGTATTTTGGCAACTGGGTTGCATAAAAACAGGCGATAGAAGCCAACGGGAGTCTGAAACTGAATTTCAGCCCGAGGCTAACGGAGCGGGTGGAGAGCACTCAGGGAGACTGTGAAGGACTGAAATCCTGCACTGACTCTGGGTCAGGCATTGGGCTGTCCCCCAACAAAGCTTCCAGTGTGGAGGCAAGCGGCAGAGCCGTGGCACTCGCCTTGACGACCACCATGGGCCAAAGCACCCTCGCTTCCCCCATATCCGACAACCTCCTTGGATGGCATTGGCACACGGAGGTTGAGCAACCTGATCCAGTGGGAGATATCGCTGCCCAAGAAGTGGTGGCTGCCCCACCCCTGGAGGTGTTCAAGGCCAGGTTGGATGACGCTTGGAGCACCCTGATCCAGTGGGAGGTGTCCCTGCCCATGGCACGGAGGTTGGAATTGGATGGGTTTAAGGTTCCTTCCCACCCAACCCATTCCATGACTCCATGATACAGCTTTATGCACATCCAGTTTACTCTCACGGCCCCACCAGACCCACAAGGCTTGGAGAAAATGCATCTCCCAACCTTCTTTCCCCTTCCTGATGCTCACAGAGATCTCTCTCACCCCTCTCGCATTTAATCCTTTTTGCTTGGAGCCAGATGGGTCCAAACTGTGGCTCAGGCTCTGCTGAACTGAACGTCTGCAGCCACACAGCTGAAGTTGACGTGGGTATGGAGCTCATTTTAGACTCCCTGCTTTGGAAGGAGAAGCAAGAAAACTCTTTTTCACAGCCCAGGCACCATCCTCCAGCTGCTGTCTCTGCATGGCCGCATTACAGATTTAGCAGGCGCTGCTGTCTGGGGCTAACGAACGCTCCTAATGAATAAAGCACCAGTGGCAAATTTTAATGCGGTTTTTCGAAATATTAACGCTAGATAAATATTTGAAGAATCACAGGCTTAAAACACATGTTAATTTGCAGCATAAATATTTTAAGGGCACCGACATCCCTCTCCCATCCCCACGCTTGCCTGGTGCCCACTTCTATTTTCCCCTGCTGCTCACGTTCTAATTCAGGGTAACTCACAGGCTGGGCGAGAAGCAACGGCAAGGATTTAATTCCTGCTGACTCCTCAAACCAGTTCACCCTCCTGCTTCTACAGCAAATAATAATCTCTTCGATTAATAGGGAATTTCTCTCGTGTTGTTTCTCTCTCCTCCCGCTCTAGTTCCAATCCAGAGAGCAGAGGCTTTCCTGCCCACGACAGCGAGCTGTGGAGAAGGTGCAGGTCAGACACGGGGGAGGAGATAGAGATTTGGATGTGCCGCAGAGGGCAGGGAGAATCCCACTGCTCACCTTTTGGAGGCAGCGATCCCAGTTTTAAATGCAATTGCAGTGCTCTATAGGTCATCACCAAGATACCTCAGATGGAGCAGAAGACCCATCTCCAGTGGGACCATAGAACGATTTGGAACCTCAAAGCCCATCCAGTTCCACCCCATCCATGGGCAGGGACACCTCCCACTGGCTCAGGGGTGATCAAAGGTCCATCCAACCTGGCCTTGAACCCCTCCAGGGATGGGGCAGCCACCACTGCTCTGGGCAACCTGGGCCAGGGCCTCCCCACCAAATTAACATTTCTCCTTAAAATCTCATCTCAATCTCCCCTCCTTCAGCTGAAAACCATTCCCCCTCATCCTATCCCTGCATGCTCTGATCCAAAACTCCCCCCAGCTTTCCTGGAGCCCTGTGGGGATTTGCATCCTTAGCAACTCAATGAGCTCCTCTGGGTCTGTAGAGCACCTGGAGGAGCTTCTTGCAGGCATTTGAAGCCTCACAACTGAATGTTGCATCCTGTAACACCACAGCCTCACTGGAAGCCAGGCCTGAGGTGACCTGGATAGCCCAAAACTGGGGACAACTGGAAATTCTACCTGCTGCCTCAGTTTCTCCAAGGAAAGACACCAAAAAAAAGGGGAAAGCACATATTTCTGGCCATAGCCTGGATGGATTTTAGCTTCTCTGTCAGTGGTGGAGTCAAGCACTGGCCAAAGTGTCCCACCCCAGAACAAATGTCTTCCATCAGAATCGAACTAAAACATACAACTATAAATCCCCATTTTCATATAAAACCGATTTCTGCGCTTATAAAAACTTCATAATCTCTCCAACAAGGAAAAAAAATACACAAGAGAAAACCAAGAGAAAAACATTTCTCCATTTTTGGTCCCTCCTTTGTCGTTCTCTCCCCAATCTGGAACGAGCGAAGAGAGAAAGGAGAGGAGGTGAGAAATCGAGATGGGATGCATCTCAGCTGTTTCCATTTTAGTTTTCAAATCCAAACCACTTTCAAGGCTCAGGAATATTTTTAGGAAGGGTAGCAAAAAGCAGTCTCATGTGCAGTGAGGGGCTGCGGTTGGCTCAGCCCTCGCCGATGTCTGCTCTCCCTTTCCATCCAGCTGCCTCTTGGGATGCTGCAGACCCAGGGCTTGGCTGGTGGTGACCCGGGAGCAAACAAGGTGCCAACGCAGGTGATGAGAGACCCTGCCGGCATCCGATAATCCTGGGCTGAGGCGCTGAGGCAGGGAAATCACTTAGAAAAGGAGCTCCCTACCCCATTCACAGGGAATATTTATTACATTTGATGAAAGAGCAATTTAGCCTTCACACACACCAGGCACCCACTGACCTTTTATTTTCTTATTACCTCCTTTTACCCCCGCCCGCTGTTCCCGTATCAAACAACAATATATCAGGTTAAGCCTAGCAAGACGAAACGTTAAAGCACCGAGAAGTGCATTAAATCGCTGCTTTGCGGGGCTGCTTGCAGTGTCAAATCAGCAGAGGAATGATGTATGGTGTTCTTGCTCACACCCGGGATGCAAAATTCAGGGCTGCGGTCACCGTTGGAGATGAAGCCCGCAGGTAAGTCCCGTCTCGCCGTAGAAGGCAGCCAGTGTTTTGCTGAGAAGGAAAAGGGAGGTAAGAACCAACAGGATCCAACCTCCAACGTTTGCAGTTGTTGTCCCTGGAGATTATCTGTTCATGGGAGAACTGCAGCATGAAAAAGCACTGCTCTGCTCAATGCTGCCAGCTCCCAAGAGATTGCCTGAGCCAGTGGATGGGATTCTGCTGGATGCCCAGAAGGCATCAGTGCTTTCAATGGAGAGTTGCCCTTCTCAGTCCAGAAACCCTCAGCAGTTAATAGCATCAGCAACAAGAGAGGAGAGTTCGCTGCTGCTTTGCCTCGTTTCAGGCTTTCGAGGCACCAATTTGTTCCTTGAGGCAACAAGGAAATAGGGTCAGGTGCCTTCAGGGTGAAAAAGAGCCGGTGAACATGGAGTCAATGTGCTCACCAGTGAGCGATTCTCATGGGAGAAACCTGGTGATCGGTGAAACAGCAACACATCCATCCCAGCTGGGACATAGAATGGTTTGGGTTGGAAGGGATCTCAAAGCCCATCCAGTTCCACCCCCTGCCATGGGCAGGGACACCTCCCACTGGATCAGGGGCTCCAAGCCCCATTCAACCTGGCCTGGAACCCCTCCAGGGATGGGGCAGCCACCACTGCTCTGGGCAACCTGGGCCAGGGCCTCCCCACCTGAACAGCAAAACATTTCTCCCTAAGATCTCATCTCCATTTCTCCTCTTTCAGCTGAAAACTGTCCCCCCTCATCCTGTCCCTGCACTCCAGAGCCCCTCCGCAGCTTTCCTGGAGCCCCTTTCAGCACTGGAAGCTGCTCTAAGGTTTCCCCGGAACCTCCTCTTCTCCAGGCTGAACCACCCCAACTCTCTCAGCCTGTCCAGGAGGTTCTCCAGCCCTTGGATCATCTCCATGGTCTCCTCTGGACTCGCTCCAAGAGCTCCATGTCCTCCCTATGCTGAGGACTCCAGAGCTGGATGCAGGGCTCCAGGTGAGGTCTCACAAGAGCAAAACAGAGAGGGAGAAGCACCTCTCCCGATGTAGGGCTGGGAAAATCAAATGGATGTTGCATTTATCCCTTCTCTTGTCCCGTAGGACTATGTGCTCTGGGGGTTTGCGCAGAAATGCAACAGCTGCACAAGCCATGAAGAGGCAGAGAGGAGCACTCGTTGCATGTGGAAAGGAAAAAGAGGGCAAACGGGAAGGGAGCAAAAGGAAAGGGTCATTGTACCAGTATGCGATTCCACGGGCAACAGGAATTGGTGCAAACCCCTCCACTGGTTTCAGCGGATGCCGGTCAAGCCGCAGGCACCAAGGCTTGGCAAAGCCTAGAGCATCGTTACATAAAGGGATGGGGAGAAGCCCGGGGTGGGCTGGATGGAAGAAATGAATCCAATTACAGGATGAAGGGCAAAGAGAGAGATAGGACACTTTTGGTCTGGAGCAAATCCCTAGGAGGCTTTAAAGCAGGGACACCAAGAAGAGGACAAAAATGAATTGCAGTGCAGGACACAGAAAGCTGGAAAGGGACTCTGTATTAGGGAGTGCAGGGATAGGATGAGGGGGAACAGTCTTCAGCTGAAAGAGGGGAGATTGAGATGAGATCTCAGGAAGAACTGTTTTCCTATGAGGATGAGGAGGCTCTGGCCCAGGTTGCCCAGAGCAGTGGTGGCTGCCCCATCCCTGGAGGGGTTCAAGGCCAGGTTGGATGGGGCTTGGAGCCCCTGATCCAGTGGGAGGTGTCCCTGCCCATGGCAGGGGTGAGACTGGATGGGCTTTAAGGTCCCTTCCAACCCAACCCATGATTCTATAACACCCAGCTGCCACCAAGAGGATTAGGGACCCCAAAATGGGGCAAAAGGCAGAGGATGGGGCTCTTCAGCTGGCTGAGTGCGTGGCCAGGGCAGTGGCACGAGCGATTCTCCCTGGGAGACCTATGTACCTCCAGGACGTGGCTTCTCTGGGAGCTGCCATACCAGGTTGGCTGTTTGTTGCCCTGTAGGAACAGTAGAGTGAGGAGCCGACCCAGCCAGGTACCAGGGAACAGCCCTGCTGGAAAGCAGAAAATAAGCAAGCAACCCCTAAATTTCCCCTGCACTGCTTCCCAAAAGATTATAACGTGGCAGGCCAGGTCACAGCAGTCTCCAGGCTTCCACAGAGAAAACCAAGGGCTGAACGCTAGAAATGGGAAAAAAAAATTGACCCAGTTATGACAAACCGAGACAGCTTGTATAAAGCATCGCTGCAGAGGGCTACGAACAGCCACAGTAAAGCCCTCGGGAACAAAAGGGTTCCAATTCAAATTATGTTTACAAATTAAAAAGAAACGAATTGGATTATTTCTGTTTGCCTAAATGGTCTTTTCTTGCTCAGCCGTTCTCAAGGCTGGGCCACGGCAGGCACTGCTGCAGGATGAAGGTGCTGGTGCTGCACTCTTGCTTCGCTCGGGAATGAAATAAAAGCCTTTCTTTTGCCTCTCTGAGTTTGCAGTTAAGCACTTGGGCAAAGAAGAGCTCGGAGAGAAGAGCTGGATCTCAATCCCTGCCTGCTCTCTCTGTTAACTCCTGCCTAACACTTACCTGGCTCGAACAGCCCGTAAACCAGAACAAAATCCAGCGAGGGATTGACTGCACTTTGAAGACGGGAAGATCTTACAGGAGCAATTAGCATCATCTCCCTGGCGTTGACCATCACCTTCATCAGAGGATGGCTTGCTCTTTGCAGAGCTGCTTATATACAGAGAATCGTGCTCGTGCTGCTTGGATTTGCCGGGCTGGCTGCTCGTCGCGCGGCCGGTGAGACTGTCTTGCACACCTGCCTACTTTGCTAGAGCCCTGGTTTATCACTTAGTTAGAAGTGTTGACAGCACCACACGGAGCGGTGCAGGTTCACAGCTGAGCTGAGATTGCTCAGCTCCTTGGCAAGAAAATGACAGGTCCCAAAAAGACTTTTTCTCCAAGGAAATCCTCCGGTGCTTGCAGGGGCGCTACCTGGATCAGCAGCAGGAGGAAAGCCTCGAGGCGACAGGGGCCTGCTTGCTGGAGAACACCGTGCACATGAGATGAGGTTGGCAGCGGTGAAGCTCTCTCCAGCTGCCTTCTGGCTCTGGTGGATCCACCTCCCGCAAGGCTGTGGTGGTGGGTACAGCCTGGAGAAGAAGGTGTGATGGGGAATCTGCCTAAACCCATGGGTGCAGCAAGCGAGGCAGGAGACAGCCCGCTGTGCACCCTTATTTTTTTGGATGAGAAGCAAGAGCATGGCACAAAACCCCTCCTTCTGCACCACCATCTCCTTATCGTGGATGGATGTGACCACGCAAGCCAGAGGAGCAGCTGCCGGCAGAGGGCACGGCTGCCTCCTTGGAGCCACCAGCCATGGCTGAGTTAATCCCTGCTGGAGGAGGAACAGCCCACCGAACAAAATTGTAAATACATCTGTGTCCTCCTTCTCCCTGCCACACATTTAAATCTATTTGATCCAGTCTAATGGATTGATCTACAAGTTTGTGCACACACATCCTGCTTTGGACGGGGCGGCTGGCAGCGCCTCACCCATCACGACCTGTCAGCTCCACTCAGCCTCACCTCTGCCGGGAACGAATCCAATTACAGGATAAAGGGTTTTCTTCCCCTCCATATGGTCTCTATAACGCTCCAGCTTTATCTTTCTTTAACCCCTTTCCTGGCAAGGGAGCTCACAAGTCAGGTGTAAGCAGCTCAGCGCAGTGGCCATGCGTGGCTGCTATCTGATATGGGGAAATGAGGTCTTTCCAGGCCATCTGGGGGTACTGGGAGGCACTGGAGTATATTTGCACCTTCCTCCCTCTTCTCCTGTCCACCAGGGAGGAATGAGCCCCTCCAGAAGGGAGATTTGGGGCAGCACATTATGAAACAAGGCAAAAGCACACGAGCGAGCACAGCACTGGTTTGCATTCAGCATTGGTGCTCATGGCCAAGGTTCAAGGTCCTGCGCATTGGTCCATCACCAGAATTTAGGCACAGATGTTCCCTTTCGGGACTGATTCCCATCGCTTTTGCATTTCTCTCTGTAAGTCATGCCCTGCGTGCCCTCGGGCAAGTGGCTCCCACGCCTTTGCCCAAGGAAAGCCTTACACAGGGATGGGGAGAAGAACCATAAAGCGCTCCCAGCTGCCACCGCTCCAGGAAACCCACACACCCGCACGGTTTGCTCTGCCTGTCACTCGAGCCCAGTGAACCAACCGTATCAGCTCAGTGCAAGTTAGTTATTTGATTATAATTATCGTTTCTTGCTTTACACACGACATGAAAGCCCAGAGCAGCTCAGGGCTCCGTCACGCAATGTGCTGACAAACAATGAACAAGAGACAATCTCATCTCAAAGAGCTTAGCAAAGCAGAAAAAAAACCTACAAGAAGGAAGAAAACCCTTCCTTTTTCTGAAGGAGAAACACAAAGAGAGCAAATCTCTCCTCTCACATTAAACAGGGCCTGAATTTTACTATTGCTTTCTTTGTCTGAGAGTCAGCATTGAGAGCTCTCGGAGGCAGCCCATAAAGTTTCCCTGCTAAGAGACACCAAATTAAAGCCATCACTTTCCATTTCTGTGACAGGGACACAGAGGGAACCGAGGTTGCATTCAGGACACGTCCTGGAGGAACCAGCTATCCTCTCTGGTGTCATTTTCTTCTGCTGAGTTTATTCGAGGCCTTCGACATCGCTCCGGCCGTCGCTGACCTGTCAAGAGCTCTAAATCCATCAGCCCCCTGTTAGCACGATAGAGGCCACGCAGGGTTACCTGCTCCGTATTCAGGGGAAGGTCCTGCTCCAGATCCAGTTGAAAGGCAGGTGAAAGCCTTTTTGGTCTAGTTGTTGGCAATCCTTTCTATGAGAGGTTTCTGGGTACCATGCATGAAGGCAAAGTTGCACCATAGCTCGGTTGAAAGAGGGAGCAGAAAGCGCTTGCACTGATCAAAGGAAAAAAAATCTCTGTGCAAAAAATACTGCTTCTCCTTTCCCCCAACTCATTTCACCTCTTCTCCCCATTTCACCTCTCCTCCCCATGCTTCATTTGCACAGCTCTTCACTCTTTAGGAGACGATGGGACACTGCAAAGCTACACCAGAAGGTCTCCTCACACAGATGCGAGGTGGAAATTACTTTCTGGGAGATGAAAATTAACTTTCCCATGAGATAAGTGTGTTTGTAAACCAAACCTCAGAGAAGCCCCAGAGCTTTCAGATGCCACAACAAGGTCTGAGTCTTTCGAAGGTGGAGCATCACAGTGAAATCTTTCAGCTGAATAGAGTTGCTTTCTACTGTGGACACAATGGAACTGAGATGTGCACCAGAAAGCCTTAGACTGGGAATATAAGGATGAAGGGTTTCACAGGATGTACAGTGAGATACTTCCAAGAGGCACAAACATCCCATGGGGATTCCTTGTCCCAGGGCACCTGAGGCTGATGTGACCCACTTACTCTTGCCATGTCCTAGTTCTGCTCCTCTTGGACCCATTCAGACGGATGAGCAGGTCAGCGATTAGAATATCATTCATCCCACCCACATCCCTTAGCCTTCCGCTCCTGCTCTCTAGTTCTGAGACGCTCCGGTCTTGCAGAAGACCTCATTCATCCAGCAAGACAGCATTGACTTTTTCCATCCTCCTTGTCTTGATGGAGGGCAGCGGTGGGAAAGAGGCTAACAGCTTACCGCATTAACAGATCAGGGCCATTAACGCCACCAGATGTCAGAGATTAATGGAAGAGCTTCATTAAGGCGCCTTAGGCAGGTCCCCTGGAGAAGGAACACCCATGACCCAGAAGGAAAATAATAAGGAAAGAGCTTGGGATGGAGCATTGGTGCTCCAAGCTGGCCCTGACCCTGCCGAGAAAGATTTCATAGTCTTCTGTGTGCTGGAGTGGAGATCCTACATCCAAACTGAGTGTTAAGAGACCAAGAGAAGCTTCTTTCCATCCTTCTTGGTCTCCTAGTATGGCTACCAGCTCACGCTGGTGTCTCCGTGCCATCTCTGGAGGGATTTCGGGACATCAGCATCACAGAGGCTTTCTCTCGTCTCTCCCAGGGCACTCAAGCACCGAATAGTGGCATTTTCTCAGGCTGATCTTAGAGCCATAGCTAAGGGCCATCCCTAAACCCCTCCAATCCTTGCAAAGCTGCAACTTGGATTGGCATCCCGCTTGCTGGAATGTGGAGGAGACGCGAGTGGGAAACATTAACCAGCATCACCCGGAGAGACAAGGAACCCTGGATGATTTTGTCACATCCATTCCTGCTGGGTGTTCTCCTGTCCTGCCCGAGAACCTTGAAGGATGCACTGAATAACGTGTATCCTTCAGCCCAGAGAGGAGGCAACGTGGAGGATGAAGGTCACAGCCCTTTGCTCTCTAGCGCAACCAGGCTGCGCGATTCAGGGTGTAAACCAGCTAATGCACCTGCCCCAAAACGCTGTCTTTACCAAGAGGACAGCCTTGGGGATGGGAGCGGCTTCCCCTCCTGCCTTTGCAGAGCTCCACGCGCACAGGCGGCCCTTGGCCGTGTCAGCAGAACCTGGTTTTGCTCTGTGAAGGAGATGCGCATCCATACCAGGCAGCATCTACATCGAACCAAGCACCCAAAGCACAGCGCGGCCGAGCAGCCAGAGCCAAACCCATGGCCCAGACCCGCAGAGCTGGGCACTCCCCAGCTCCCAAACACTTTCATGGAGCCCTTCGGCTTCCCAAAGCCACCCCGAAGGCGGTGACCCACCACGCTGCTAAGCATGGACCTATTTCCCCACCAACCACCCAAAGCAGCCGCTCCCCACCACTCTCTTCCAAAGGGCTCCCCACCTCTTCCCTTCCTCCCCCCAACTCCTTAAACAATATTAAACACTTAATGGCAATTAATACGCTTTAATGCAGGTTTTGGGGCCAACTGGCTGCTTAGAGGGTGCTTAAACCATCAACCCCTCTCAATCCCGTTGCCCTTGTCATACAAAGTTAGCCAAGCCCCTAATCCGGACTCCCCCCGCGCTCCCTTGGGGAGGCCAAAGGGTATAAAACCTCCCCTGGCACGCGGGCACCGCCAGCCCTCGACGCGAGGCAGGGGCAGCGCACCACCTCCCGTCCCCTTGGGATTTACCGTTGTTCTTATTCATTCATTCATTTTTTTTTCGAAGGTAGGGTGGGGCTTCCTTTTTTTTTTTCCTTTTTTTTTTTCCCTTTTTTTTTTATTGGGGTTGAAGCAAAATTAACTAAAAAAAAAACCCCAAATATTTGATTTTAAAAGAACGCCCTTTAGAAGCAAAGCAGCTGCCATAACGTTGGCAGGATGAACGGGACGGAAGGTATCAATTTTTACGTGCCTATGTCCAACAAGACCGGGGTGGTGCGAAGCCCCTTCGAGTACCCCCAGTACTACTTAGCCGAGCCCTGGAAATACCGTGTTGTGTGTTGTTACATCTTCTTCCTCATCTCCACCGGTTTGCCCATCAACCTCCTCACCCTCTTGGTCACCTTCAAACACAAGAAGCTCCGGCAGCCGCTCAATTACATCTTGGTCAACTTGGCGGTGGCTGACCTCTTCATGGCCTGTTTTGGCTTCACAGTCACCTTCTACACCGCCTGGAACGGCTACTTCGTCTTCGGACCTGTTGGCTGTGCCATAGAGGGTTTCTTCGCCACGCTGGGAGGTAAGTACCGTGGGGTGGGAGGTTGAGTTTAAGGGTCAGTGGGTGATCTTTCTTCTTCGGGGCTTTAGGAGCCCAATTCCAGCTTTTCATCGTGTTATTATGATGCACGCGGCTGCGGTGTCACAGCTCGCTGCGTGGGGCAGAGCTCACCACGCACGGCACAGCTTCCTCGAGGCTTAAAAACAGGAATAAAGAGAAGGATTTATGCAAGTTTGGTCTTGACACCAACAAGCACCCATCCTGCAAACAGCAGGGCAGCCCCAAGGGAATGAACACCAAGAAGGGATCTAAGATCAAGCCTGGGGTCATTTGGTCCCGCTGCCCAGCCTGTGTTCAGGGGATCTCACACCAAAGTTGTACGGCAAGCCGAGACCTGATGGGGATCACACGTTCGTGAATCAACGCCAACATCTTTGCCAAAAGCCTTTTCTTGGGAAAATCTGAAGCGTTTGGAAGGGGAGATGTTCTTTGAGAGAGGGACAACTCAGGAGAGTGATGTTGCAGAAGGGGTAAAGGCACGGAGAGGAGGGGTTCAAGACAATGAGAGGGGTCACAGCTCATCCAGGGACAGCTCTTAACCAGAACGGTGGGAAATGAGGATTCAGGGTCGCACAGAGCTAGGGAAACCAGGCTCAGGCTTTGCAGCAATTGCTCTTGTCCCATTTGCACCCAGTTCGGGAGCCCTTGAGAGCTTATTGCATTTCTCAGGGACGTGAGAGCCGCTAACGCTTCGCCCTGCAGAAAACCCCGTGAAAACCAGGGAAAATTCATTTTGCACCTCATGCCCACGCAGGCAGCCAGGCCCACACAACACCTCGTGATGGATCTGACAGCCACTAATCCTCGCCGCAGAGATCCACAACCACCGCAAGGACTTCACTGGGTCGTTTTTTTCCCCCTAAATGGGGTCATTTCCCACAACGATGCCAAAAAAAAGAAAAAGATAGATATAGTGCCAGGCAGAAGCAAAGCTAAACATCCTGATCCAAGCCAAGAACTGAGGAAGGGCTTGGTCTCACGGTCAAAATCATAGAACCACAGAATCATAGAATGGTTTGAGTTGGAAAGAAGCTTAAAGATCATCCAATTCCAACCTCCTTGCTATGGGCAGGGACACCTCCCACTGGACCAGGCTGCCCAACGCTCATCCAACCTGGCCTTGAACACCAAAGATAAGGCTCTGTACCATTTCTGATCACCAAGCGAGCTCTAGGCTTTCGGGCAGCATCATTTGCCCCTCTATTTTTTGCATCTCATAAGGGACAAGGAGAGTCCTGTTCACAGGAAGGAAGTTTGATGGGAAGCAGTCAGTGTGAGAGCAGCAGGTCTCCAGCGAATCCTAGCGCAGGGTGTAGTTATCAGCAGATTATCACAGCTGGGGGCATTAGCAGGCTTACAGCACCAACTAAACGCTCCCAATCCCCTGAAGTTTAATTATCCCTTATAAATACATGTGCGCTCATGTATTTATGCCTCTCCCGCACACCTCTTCCTGATGAAGCACTGGCGGAAGACTCATGAACCACTCATTTAAAGGCATCAACAGGTTTGGAGGCATCAGGCATCTTTGCTGGAAATTGTGGTTCCTCGCGCCCAGGAGGAATTCACCCTCTTGGTTTATAAATAATTAAAGAAAGTGATGATCCCTTCCTCCATCACCAACATCCTGCTGCGGCACGGATGTTCTCTTCGGCTTCCAAACCTTTTGTGTGTTACAGGCGGGAGATTCCCAGTTATTCAATAAGATGCTGGTTGTCCCTTATTGATCCCCAATCCCTCCATCCCTTGTGCTCCTTGCTGCGACCACAAGACCATGAAGGGAAGATCAAGCCCAGAGGAACCCACCACTGCGCACTCTCTTTTTCTCTCCCTCCCACAGGCCAAGTCGCCCTGTGGTCCCTCGTTGTCTTGGCCATCGAGCGCTACATCGTTGTCTGCAAACCCATGGGAAATTTCCGCTTCTCCGCCACCCATGCCATGATGGGCATCGCTTTTACCTGGATAATGGCTTTTTCCTGCGCCGCTCCACCCCTCTTCGGCTGGTCCAGGTGAGTCAAAGGATGTGCAAACGCCCCAGTGGGACAGGAGATGCGTTCGTGGCTCAGATGTGAAAATCCCTGGTGAGAGAAGCATTGGGGCAAGTCAGAACAGAAATGGGACCTCAGCTGGCTTGGTATCTCCTAACCAAAGGCAGCCACAGGCTCTGCACCTCCCGCTACAACAGCCTTTCACGCTCTCTTTACGTCCTGCAGAGAAAGAGGGCATTCGATAAACACGGCTCATCTCACCCAGGCTGTGAAGAGCCCATTTCTCTCTGCAGACCATGAAGAGCGTTTAGATAACCAGACCAGCAGGCAAGGCTGCCCTGGGGACACAAACCTGCCCTTGCTCATGTGCTGCCACCCCAGCGTTCCTCCTGGAAGCTCTGTAGCACCTTGCCCAGCACCCCCGTCCCATCCCCTGCCCATCTGTCCTGCTCCCAGCACCGCAGCACATTTCAGCCACCCCCAAACCAACGTCCCCCACCAAGACAGAGGCAGCACTGGCTGCTCACGCCACAGGCTGCTCACTAGGCTGCATTGAGTGTGCCTGCCGGGCAGCTGAAGGCCACGTCCAGCTCTTGCACGCACCCACACCCCTGGCCGGGACCTGCTACAGCAGCCAAAAGCCACCTGGAGCGTAAGGGAGGAGCTGAGGAGATGGAGACAATTTCTCCAAAGCTGCAGCTCCAGCCCCTCCCGGCACCTCCCTGCAGAGCTGCGCTGTGGAGCCACAACCACCCCTCGCAGCCCTTTGGGCACATGCAAGAGGTGGCTTTGGGGCAGCAAAGTGCCTTTACCATTCACCTTCGACATGGCACAGGCAGATGGTCCTTCTCCAACCGTGAATCGGGATGCCTGACCCTGTAGCCGGTCTTTGGCTCCCGAGCAGACCCGAGCTGCACTCTTTTGAGCCAGGACCCCTCCAGACAGGCTGTCCCCCCCACCACCCCGTGTAGCAGTGGAGATGAAGCCCTTAAGAGCTTGGATCCACCAAGCTGGAAGCTCTCATCCCTGCTCAGCGTTCCTCTATCCACAAAGAGAGAGGAGGTGGCTCCCAACAGGGAAGCGCTCAGCTTCGGAGGAAGGAAATAAATAGTCTGTTCTTCATGGGAGGGAGCGAGGGTCACAACAAACCAGTTCTGTGCGCCCAAGCGCAAGGCGTCAGCATGGCTCACTGCCGGCCCCGAAGGAGCCACGCGCTGCTGAGCTAGTGAGGCCAGGAGCATGGGACACAGAGGAGAAGCTAAGGAAGAGGTCACCCCAAACACACCTCACAGAGCATCCTCCATCCTTGGGGAAGTTGGTCCCTAGGTTGAGCCCATCCCATTGTCCCCATGGAGGGTCCTGATGAAGCTCCCAACCTTTCTCACTGGCAGATACATGCCGGAGGGGATGCAGTGTTCCTGCGGCCCTGACTACTACACACACAATCCAGACTACCACAACGAGTCCTACGTCCTCTACATGTTCATCATCCACTTCATCATCCCAGTCGTGGTTATTTTCTTCTCCTACGGGCGCCTCATTTGCAAAGTCCGAGAGGTAATGTTGGGATGAGGCGTGGGAGCCTAATGGGGACAGGGTGGGCAGCTCGGGCAGGAGAAGGGAGGTGGAGAAAGCTTGGGGTGCCTCTCACCACCCTCCCTGCCCGCAGGCAGCTGCCCAGCAGCAGGAGTCTGCCACGACCCAGAAGGCTGAGAAGGAGGTGACGCGGATGGTGATCCTCATGGTGCTGGGTTTTATGCTGGCCTGGACACCCTACGCTGTGGTGGCATTCTGGATCTTCACCAACAAGGGAGCGGACTTCACTGCCACGCTCATGTCAGTGCCTGCCTTCTTCTCCAAAAGCTCCTCCCTTTATAACCCCATCATCTACGTCCTCATGAACAAACAGGTGAGGTGTTCCGTGTCCCGCAGGCTGAGCCCCTGCCCTTGGCTTACCAGCGTGCCTGGCGCCACCGCAGGCACCTTGCTCCTCCCCATAGGTGACTGCACCTCAGCCTGGGAGGAGCAGCAAGCTGGGGGCATCTCAGTAGGACAGCACATCCCTGCTGGTCCCCAGTGCCATTGTTCTGTTTTTCTCCCTCCTTCAGTTCCGTAACTGCATGATCACCACCATCTGCTGCGGCAAGAACCCATTTGGGGATGAAGAAGTCTCCTCTGCCGTATCCCAGAGCAAGACCGAGGTCTCCTCCGTCTCCTCCAGCCAAGTATCACCTGCATAAGAGCACGGACAGTTTGAACTGGGGCGACCTGCCGAGCTTGGGGAACGGAGACAGACACCCAGGCACCCACGGTCTCATTCCACGCAGTCACTCCCCTGCGCACCAGCACCCTCCCCTGCTCCAGCGGTTCACTGTGCACCTTCTGCCGTAGCTGCCCCACCACGTGCAGCCCCCCAAGCCCCACGCACGCTTGTTGGGGCTCCCCCCTACACCCATGAGTGCAAACGCAGCACGCTGAGCTCATCAACACCCCATCCCTGGAGGTGTTCAAGGCCAGGTTGGATGGACCTTGGGCAGCCTGAGCCAGTGGGATGTGTCCCTGCCCATGGGAGCAGGGTTGGAACTGGATGATCTTTAAGGTCCCTTCCAACCCAAACTATTCTATGATTCTATGACACAGCCCAGGTTCCCTCCCCAGTTTTTGGGGATCATTCCTACATCAGCAACCCCCCTGCTTTGTTCACATCGTGTTAAATCACCAGCAGGAAACCCCAAAGGGCAGCGTTTTCCTCCCCGCTAGCATCTCCTTTCCCTGATGCTCAAGGGAATGACGTGGAAGGATTCGGCCCTCATTTGCAAAAACTAAGCAAACTGACAAAGCACCAAAAAAACCCCAGAAGCAGGAACCCAGGGCTGGAGCGGTGCCGGCTGCTCCTTGCCAGCACCCGAGCCTGGGGCGCGCCAGAGCTGCGCACCCCGCTGCCGGCACAGCTGATGGAAATCAATACCTGTAGTCTTTATAAATCAATATAACAAATGGAGCCGTGAGCCGGCTTCGCTTCAATCCCAGCTCTGTGTATCCCCAAGACATATATATATATATATTATTTTTTTCTTTTTGTCTTGGAACCTGTAAATATTTGCTCACATACTTTGAGGTCTCTATCTTTCTCAGCCCTTTCCTTCCTCCTCCTTCTCCCAGCTCCAAGGCAAGAGAAACTGTCTTTCAACTCCACTCCCAACACCCAGACATGCACGGCCAACACTGGAGGGTGGGAATCGGTACCCGAGTGCTTTCCTGTATATATTTTATACATAAATCACCTCGTGGCAGCACAAGGATTTCTACAATCAGGAAGTAGGGATTAAAAAATATGAAATAAAGAGAAGCAGCACAGAGAAAAACACAGATGCTCAGTCCTTGTCCTTTCTCTCGGGCTCTCAAAAGCCATAGGAAATTGGATCTGTGGGTTCGACCACCCTAGAGCACTGAGAAGAGAGCAGTGACTGTCCCCAACAAGGTGACAACCCCATGATTTGGGGCACCAAAGGCATTTAGAAGTAAAAAGAGACACAGACAGAGCAGCCGGTGCCACCGCTTGTACCACAGCCCTTTTTATTTTGGCCTTTAATATTTAAGCATCCCTCCACGTAGCCTTAAATAAAGCTTCAGCAGAGAGCGTTTTGCAGAGTTCAAGTTCCCCTCCCCACAGGACCATTCGAGTCAGCGTCGTTAAGGAATTGGCAGAGTCAGGGAAAAATTGTTCCCTGTGTCAGTGAATTTGTTACTGAACTGTCTGGAGTGCAATCCTGAGCGCATTTGCTGCCGGGAGCTCTTCCCTCTTCACCATCCTCCTCGTTCAGCACACGGAGAACCCTTCTCTCAGGTATTTTTCCTCCTCTTTTGGTCCAAAACAACCAAAAGTAGTGGGAAAGCCCAAGGTTTGCCCCTGGGGTGGGGATTGCGGAATAGAAAACATCTTTTCCTCCAAACCACCAGCACAGCCGTGCCCGTGGCAGGGGGGAAGGATGCTGCCCTCAGCCCCTGCTCTCCAGGCATCCTCCTGCATCCATCCGCTACTGGAGTCACGGCAGGAGCAGCTCTTGGCACCATTCCTGCGCCGACAGCTACCCTGAATAATTCATAGCCCGTTCTCCCCAGGTCTCAGGAGTCTCCTTTCCTTCGCCTACAAAGCAACAAACCCATTTCCTTTTGTTCTTTGAAGCAAGGGAGAAGCAGAGGAGCAGTGGAGGCTTTTTTATAGTGAGGGATTGAGCGTGCCACCTGCGAAGGAAGCCTCCTCGGCTTTGCTCACCTCACCCCTTAGACTTTTGAGTACGATATATTACCTTCGAGAACAGCACATCCCAACACAGAGCGCGGTGCCCGGATGTGTATCCCCTCCTCGCTTTAAATGCTGCAGTTACAGGTGAGGGCTGCTCGCTTCTTGGTGTCATGCGATGATGCTGAAAGAATTCACAATGACATAGGAGACCTCGGAGAGGGATGACAGCAGCTTGTGACCCTTAGCAGGGAGCTCTGGAAAGCTGGGGACCACCTCAGGCTGGGCTGAGGCTTTGCAGCTGGATTTGCCATGGGTGTAAGAGGGATGGAACAGAGCGCAGGGCTGTGGTTCGCTGGGCAGAGGCAGACGCTGGCAGTGATGCCGACAGCGATGCCTTCTGGCTGCCCTCACCTGCTGCCTCGCCAGATGTGTCACCCTACGTGACACCACAGCAGCGGGGCCAGCGCCGTTTGCAAAGCCAGCAGAGGTCCCACACAACCTGCCTGCCCCAGGGATGCTTTGCAGAGGGAATTATCTCCAGCAGATTAGGTTTACCTCCTTGGTGCATCCGCCCTGCTGCAAGGAGCCATCTCGAGGTGGTTGTTGTCCAGATAGGATCCTGAGCACAGCTGGTCGAGAGATGCTCAGAGGTGCAGACAGCTTGAAGTCATCCACCGTGCAAAGGAGGAGCTGCTTTATTCCAGGGCAAAGCTGCAGATGGAAAGGAAAAGTAACCAAGGAACAAGGGACAGGAGGAGAGGAAGCGTCCTCAAGTTGCACCAGGGGAGATGTAGACTGGATATCAAGACAAACTTCTTTATTGATAGAGCGGAGAAAGCTCTGACAGAGGCTGCCCAGAGCAGTGATGGAGTCTCCATCCCTGGAGGGGCTCAAAAACCACTTGGCTGTGGCACCTGGGGACACAGTCTATAGCAGGGATGGGGTTGGGCTGATAGTTGGACTGGATGAGCTGAGAGATCTTTGACACAACCTTAACGACTATGAAAAAGATAAACCCATTCCCTCTGGCTTCTGCCTCCAGCCGCTCTCTGACCAAGGTGGCAGCATCTGATGATGCTCCCCTCCTCCTCGAACAAATCCCAGCAAGAAATTAAAGCCTCCAAACTGCAGCATTGGTTTCTCCAAAGCTGTGCCGGGCAGGGATAGAGGAGGAGAGCAGCAGCCAGGCACTCTGCAACCAAAAGCTAAAACCCCATCGAGCCCTCATCGATTCAACCTTTCAGCAGCAGAAAGCATCTCATTGAAAGGGTTTTCTTTTTTTTTTTTTGTCCCCCTTGTTCAAAACACTGTTTTTTGGAGGTATGAAGCCATAATTTTCTCGCAACTGCCTGCCAGGCCATGCTCCTCTCATTTTTCAAATCCAGGGGCTTTTAAAGATGTTCTTTATCGATCCAACACTTATTTATATGCGAACAATAGGAGAAGATGGTTAGTTCAGTTATTAAATTTAGAGAGCTGACAAAAGCAATCAGAAGATACATCACTTAATAGGAGATTAAGAGGGAAGCAGCAGGAGCCCCGGTTTCTGACCCAGTGTTTCAGACTGGTTTATATGTGTATATCTACGCATTTTACTGCTTAGATGGCAACATAATAAAATGATACAATTGCGCGCTTACCCACGGGGTTTTATCACTAATTGATTTTGCAACAGCTCATCTAAACTCAGTTCTTTTGCATGGGCTGCATGGAAGGGGATTGTCCCGTCCAGGGGTATCTCCTGGCAGAGGGCAACCTAGGGCTGCAGGGCTGTGGCCAAACTGGGGTCACGATGGACACAGCAAAGACCTTGAGCTTAGTCCCGCTGTCCTCAGCGAGATAGAGCCTGGGGACCACCCCTGCCACGAGCAAGTCATACCCAACCTCTTCTTTGGCTCAGCCTGTGGTGTCCGCACGTCGAGGGCTCAGACCATGCAGCAAGCCGAGCTGGCTAAGCAGCAGCACAGCGCTCAGCCTCTCCTCATCCCAGAAAGCAATGGCACGTCTCTTCTGGAATCCTCAACACAAAAAGGAGATGGAACTGTTCAACAGGTCCAGAGGAGGCTACAAGGATGATCCGAGGGCTGGAGCACCTCCCGTCTGAGGACAGGCTGAGAGTTGGGGTTGTTCAGCCTGGAGAAGGCTCTGAGGAGATCTTATAGTGACCTTCCGGTACCTGAAGGGGCTACAGAAAAGCTGGGAAGAGATTCTTCACAAAGGCTTGTGGGGACAGGATGAGGGGGAATGGGTATAAACTGGAGAGGGGCAGATTTAGACTGGACATAAGGAGGAATTTCTTCATGATGAGAGTGCAGAGGCCCTGGCCCAGGTTGCCCAGAGCAGTGGTGGCTGCCCCATCCCTGGAGGTGTTCCAGGCCAGGTTGGATGAGGCTTGGAGCCCCTGATCCAGTGGGAGGTGTCCCTGCCCATGGCAGAGGGTTGGAACTGGATGATCTTTAAGGTCCCTTCCAACCCAAACTATTCTACGACTCTATGTCACTCCTCACCCTCTCCACTGGGACCATGGCATGATGTCACCGCTGCTTGCAGAAGGAAATCAATATTTCTCATGACATGGAAAGGCAGACAAATGGGAACCCGATTTCAGGATTCTTTAACTCATTTTCACCCGATTAAGCTTTAATCCATCTTCATTATGCTTCCTTTTCATTAAAGCTCCTCATACTCCAAGGACAAGACATCCAGTGACAATTATTTGTTCTTTAAAGTTTGATGAATTTCAGATGTGGATCGGATCTGGGCATAATAAGCACTTGGTTAAATATCCTGGAACAGAAGCAACTTCCAGTACCTGCACGGAGTCTACAAGAAAGCTGGGGAGGGCCTACTCATAAAGGTTTGTGGTGACAGGACAAGGGGGAACAGGGATAAACTGGAGGGCGGTAGACTTAGACAAGATATAAGGAAGAACTTCTTCACCATGAGAGTGGTGAGACACTGGAAGAGGTTGCCCAGGGAAGCTGTGGCTGCCCCATCCCTGGAGGTGTTCAAGGCCAGGTTGGATGGGGCTTGGAGCCCCTGATCCAGTGGGAGGTGTCCCTGCCCATGGCAGGAGGTTGGAACTGGATGATCTTTAAGGTCCCTTCCAACCCAAACTATTCTATGATTCTACTCTTTAGGAGCCCAGGGACAACCCACCCCTTTCCCATAGGGGAAATCACCCCTCTGCACTATCCCCAGGGAATCAGCCCATCCCCAAACCCAGTCCAAGGTCTCACCTTTGAAAGAATCATCCAGGAGTTATTGCCTTCCACTTTTCCAGAAATACATCGGTATTTTCAGGCACTGTTAGTTCACAGGCAGCCAGGATCATCCCAGCATCACTCACTCACCGCAGATAACCGCACACAGCACAGGTTCCATCACCTCCAGCAGCACCGCTGACCTGAGGTTGCTCAGCATCCCTGGCTGCTACCACCTAAATTCCCATACAATTGAGGGAAGCAGCCAGCCTTTGCCAGGAAACAGCTGGAAATCTGAGCCCAAAGGGTATTTGAGTGTCTAACTCTTCTCCCTGCTGCAGCTGGGATTGCTCCTCCTTACCCAAGTATTGCCATCATCTGTTTTAGGAAAACTGCAGTAATTGGCTCAATTCATTTTAAATCAGTTATCGTTTGTGCAAGCAGCAGTCAAGGGAAAAGCAGCTTGTAGTTAATAACGTCCTTAATTTGGAGACATCCACAGGGATGAGGCAGGAGAGCTCCGCAAGGGGCCATTTCTTTGGTTTTCGCCCCACGGTGGCTGCAACTACAGGGCACAAACCCAGCTCCTGCCTCGAAAAACAGGGATGAGCGTGGACAGGTGAGGCTGCAAGGACTGCGATGGGTCCCACGTCATACAGAACTCCTCCTGCCCCAGGGCTGACCCCTCTTCAGGCTGGGCCATTGCTTTCTGCGCTTTCTCCTGGGATGTATTTATCACATCCGAGTGCAGAAGCAGCAGCCGGGATGCCGGAGGGTCTGGCTCTGTCTATTTGTCTCTGCCAAAGGAAAAGCATCGTCCAGCCACGCCAGCAGCTCTGGAAGCCAAAAGAGAAGATTAAAAACTCCCCCTTTCCCTCTGTACCGACACACAGAGTTGGGGGGGGTCCAAACCTCACCCCAGAGAGCAGGGGTGTTGGTACCATGGGGCAAAGCTGCCCCTCAGGGAAAAAGCTGTTGGGTTTAGAGCATGAGAGAGGCCAAGATCTCCCCATTACCAGCGCTGGAGGTGCAGTGCAGAGCCCCAACAGCCTCTCCTCCGCTTGGCTGAACCCAGGGAGACCGAGGCAAGTGTTTGCACCCCAGAAAAGGATGCACAAGCACCTACAATTATGCCATTTCCCAGCACGGACATCCCCAGCCTGTGCAAAGGTTTCCTGACTGCCTCACTGCTGCCTGTGTCACGTTAGCAGCCATTAAAAGATTCAAACTGCAATCCCTTACTTTTATGAACAAATGGCCCTGGATGGATGATTCAGGCAGCAGTCAATTCCCAGCAAGAAAGTGTCAGCAAAAAGCCAGCTTCTTTCATGTAGCTGGATAACTGCAAATAAAAGTAGGGAATTATTAGCACTTAATACTTGGTGGTTCTTTTACTCCCGAGTGCTCTTCTCTGGTAGATGCCAAGCGCTTCACAGAAACTAAGGGGCAGGGGGGCCTCGTGTAGGGCAGATGCATGGGTTGCGGTGATGGCTATGGACACCGAGACCATCCCCATCGTGCTGCCAGCGCTCTACTCCAGCCTATCCCCTCCAGAGCCCCTTTTCCGCATCCCCTTCCTACCCCACCCATCCCCTCCTCACCCCTGCTCTCCCCCTGGGTTCCCATTCACAGCCACCAACACAGATGTCTTGGGTCCCCTCAGCTCCACCCCATCCATCCTCTCCTCAAACTCCCACTCACAGCTCACCGTCACCAACATGGGACTCTTGGGGCTCCCCAGCTTCCACTTCCACCCCATCCATCCCTTCCTCAGCCCCACTCTCTCCCTCGGTTCCCATTCACAGCCACCAACACCAGAGCACTGGGTCCCTCCAGCTCCCATCTTCTCCCCATCCACCCCCTCCTCACCCCTGCTCTCTTCCCACATTCACACCTGCAGCTCACCATCACCAACATGGGACTCTTGGGGTCCCTCCAGCTCCCACCTCCACCCCACCCCATCCATCCCCTCCTCCCCACTGCCCTCTCCCTGTGTTCCCACAGCTCACTGTCACCAACATGAGACTCTTGGGGTCCCCCAGCTCCCACCTTCACCCCATCCATCCCCTTCTCTTCGCTGCTCTCTCCCTGAGTTCCCATTCACACCCACCAGTGTGGGTGTCTCGAGTATTCCAGCTCCCACCTCTACCCCATCCATCCCCTCCTCACCACTGCCCTCTCCCTGAGTTCCCACTCACAGCTCACTGTCACCAATGTGGGACTCTTGGGGTCCCCCAGCTCCCACCTCCACCCCATCCATCCCCTCCTTATCGCTGCTCTCTCCCTGAGTTCCCATTCACACCCACCAATGTGGGTGTCTCGAGTATTCCAGCTCCCACCTCCACCCCATCCATCCCCTCTCCCCATGTTCCCACCCCACAGCTCACTGTCACCAACATGGGACTCTTGGGGTCCTCCAGCTCCCACCTCCACCCCACCTATCCCCTCCTCTTCACTGCCCTCTCCCAGGGTTCCCATTCACACCCACCAAGGTGGGAGCATTAGGTCCCCCCAGCTCCCATCCTCTCCCCCTCCTCATCCCTGCCCTCTCCGTATTCCCGTTCACAGCCACCAACGCCGGAGCATTGGATCCCCCAACCTTGCCACGGCACCAGCTCTGCCCTGGGAGCACCCAGGGCATCTTCCCCCTCAATCCAGAGCTGCTCGTGGCAGTGAACAACCACGAAGATGCTCACCAGCCTCCTCCAGACTCTCTCTTTCACCTTCATCAAAACCGCCTCTATTTTTCTTGTTCATCAGACTGACAAATGGGCAGAAAACAGACTTCTGGCTATTTCCTGCGCAAGCTGCCCACTCCTCCTCTCCCCTTGGCGATGACTGAGAGCTGAGGAAGCAGGAATAGCATATAAATTTCCTCCCTCCTTTAATAAATACCTCTATTACCTAGCGCTTTCTCCTAGCTCGCTCCGGCTAGCGGCTGCAGGCTCCTTCTCGCTCACTTGGCGGCTTGCTGCCCGCCAGGCAGACGTGATAAACTGGAATTCTCATTTCTATAGGGAATAAACAGCGGGATGGAGCCAGGCAGGCAGCAAAAGGCTGGGGGCTGCTCAGAGGGGGGAGAAAACCCCACTCTGGTGTCTATTTGCAGTTTTGCATCAGCTCACGGGGAGATAAGTGGATTAATTTATTAGGGAATGTGGAGTTGAGGCTTGTCTGCGTGCACGGCAGCAGCTCGCGTCCTCTCTTTGGACACCGTGGGCTGGTGTTTGGTGGGGAGGAGGGTTCCAGGGTGCAGCCAGGCTTGTCCTGGGCACCACCACACACCTTTAGGTGGTCCTGAGATTTAACGGAGGAAGGGAACGAGGACAAATCCCGCTTAAAAACCTCACCAAGATGGTGCAGAAGGAGCAGGAGGGTTTGATGGCAGAGGGAAAGCTGTCAGAGAAGTGATTTGCACTGTGGTCAGCAGCAAAATCAGTCTCCTGAGGCAGCTGCTATGATGCAGAAGCAATACAGGTGGCTTCTGCCAGAACACCACTGATTGCAGACAAAGTCATGATGTCTCGGGAAAGGAGAAACACCTGCCTGTCAGCCCTGCAGAAGGTTCCTGCATGGGAAGAAAACATGGAAAAGGCATTGTTGAGGTAGGGGCTGCAATTGGAGACCCCACATCCACACAGAGGGGATGCTGAGAGCCCCACCAGCACGGCTCGGGTGGCAGAGGATGGTGTTTTCATAGCACTGCAGCCAAGCAGCCTCCTCCTGCAAACCCATTCTGCCCCGAGCTCCCAGATCCATGCATCTCAAACCCCTTCTGCTGGCGGCACAGAGCAGGAAAGGAGAAACGCCCTCAACTCACACCCACAATGCAACCAGTAACATCCAGACAGTTCAAGACAGACAGAGCGCCATAAAAATCCAGAAGCCACACGAAGCGAGCTGCAGACCTCAGGGCATAAGGCAATCTGTGTGATTTTCAGCAAGATGGGAATGTCCTTGCACGGATCTTCCCATGGGTGTCTCTTGGCATCATCAGAGCTCTGCAGGCACCAGTGCATCTCTGCCACCAAGAGCTCCCTGCCCGGGATGTGGCAGCACCGCTTGACAGCTTGCACTGACAAACCCTGCACAGAGGTGACTCCTAAAAACATTTCCAATGATGCTGCAAAGAGACATAAGAGGGCCAGGATTTGTCCCTGCTTTGCCTTAGTGAACAGCTACTCCATGCAATCCTGACCGGGCTGCTCCAGCCCAGCCGGGGCTGCAGCCTGTGCGCAAAAGCATCCTGTGCAAAACCTAATGCACCACCCTTGGATTCCCATCCTCAGCTCCGGTGCATGAATGAAAAGCCATGAGGCTGGCAGCCTGATGGCTTGCTGTATTGCCTTTTACTCCTAACCCTTTCCTGCAGCTTTTGGGGGCACTCGGAGCAAGCTTCATGATGTCAAATGAAGAATCATAGAATCACTAGGTTGGAAAAGACCTCTTAGATCAAGTCCAACTGCCGCTGCACGCTGGATCCCTTGGAAGCGCACGCAGCCTGAGTGGCTCAGGTATCCCAGTGGGATGGCAGAGACCTTGCTGCATCCCTACCCCACCCGGGCTATAGGACAACAGGGAAAAGCCAGCAAGTTTTCACATCTCCAGTGTCACCAACAGCCCCTTGGGAGACCAGGCTACCCCCATCTGCACCGGGCACATAGAATCGCCAGGTTGGAAAAGACCAACCATCCTATCTGCCACTAAACCATGTCCCTGAGCACCTCATCTACCTGTCTTTCCAATCCTTCCAGGGATAAGGACTCTACCACCTCCCTGGGCAGCCTCTGACAGGGCCCCATGACCCCTTCTGTGAATGCTTTTTTTCTAATATCCAACCTGACCCTCCCCTGACACAGCTTGAGGCCATTCCCTCTTGTCCTGTCCCCTGTCACTGGGGAGAAGAGCCCAGCTCCCTCCTCTCCACCACGTCCTTTCAGGCAGTTGTAGAGAGCAATAAGGTCTCCCCTCAGCCTCCTCTTCTCAAGGCTCTCTCAGCCGCTCCTCGTCAGACGTTCTCCAGCCCCTCACCAGCTTCGTTGCTCTTCTCTGGACACGCTCCAGAGCCTCAACATCCTTCTTGTGGTGAGGGGCCCAGAACTGAACACAGTACTCAAGGTGCGGTCTCACCAGTGCCGAGTACAGAGGGAGAATCCCCTCCCTGGACCTGCTGGTCACACCGTGTCTGATCCAAGCCAAGATGCCATTGGCCTTCTTGGCCACCTGAGCCACTGCTGGCTCATGGTCAGTCGCTGTCAACCAGCACCCCCAGGTCCTTCTCTTCCGTGCAGCTCTCCAGGCACTCTTCCCCCAGTCTGTAGCACTGCACAGCGTTGTTGTGCCCCAAGCGCAGGACCCGGCATTTGGCCTTGTTGAACCTCATCCCATTGGTCTCAGTCCAGCGGTCCAGCCTGTTCAGATCCCTTTGGATCCTCCCTACCCTCCAGCAGATCCACACTTCCTCCCAGCTCAGTATTGTCTGCAAACTTGCTTTCTATAAGCACAGCTGCCGCAGCCCCACCATCCCATCTCCCACCCACCACGCAGGCAGCGTTGCTGTCCCCGTTCCCTCCAGCCCACGAGCTGCCCACACCCTCACAGCTGGATTGACAGCAGTGCTTTACAAAGCAAACCCACCTTAAAAAGGAGTATTACAGGGTGGCAGTCACCCAATTTCCCTCATAGGCAGCACTTGGTGCGTCTCATTCGTTTCCTGGAGTCTATTTAACTTCTACATTTAACAAGCTCCTAAACAAGCGATAGCAGCAAGTGGCAGTGCCCGGCTCCCAACCTACGAGCGGCATTTCAGGGGCCAACCCGCCAGCAGCATGAGCAATGGGAAATTCTCTCAAATGTCTCTTTGATTTATGGCTCTCGTTAATTCTCCAGGAGGTGCACAAGCTGCCCCGAGTGCATGAAACCTCAGAGGGATAAATAATTTACCAGGTGGTTAAATATTCTTTAAGGTCTAGAGAACATCAGCAGGAGCACAGATTTCAGGGGATAAAATAAAACTACAAATTGAGCATTAAAAAAAAAAAAAAGGGGGGGGGGGATGACCCAAACTGGGCACTGCCATTGCCTTAGTGTTGAACAAGTACTGAGATACAGCAGCAAAGTCAATGCCACGGGAGGGAAAGGACTAGAATATCCCATCGCTGGTGCCTTTCATCCAGTGGGATGAGCCAGAGCACGGAGCAGGCTTGGCCTGAGGTTACAGGGGAATAGCTCACCCCTACCTGTGCCAAAAAAACCCTGTATTAAACAGGGAGCAGGGAGGGAAGCAGGGGGAAGCGAATGCCCAGGGCATACAGGGAGAGGATGCTGCCTTGCCTGGCAGGGCTCGAGCAAATCCACATCTTACTTTGGATGATGCCGATGCTCAAAGCAGAGCAGCTCCACCACATTCCTGGCATAGCCTGATGTCCTCAGAGGCCACGCTAGAAGGACACAACACCCTAGCACCAGATACCTGATGCCATGGGATGCCAAGGGGACATTTTTCCCCCCACTTCTTGCCCTTTCTCCTCCCATGAAATCCTACCGAGGCACAGAGTTGAGGGAGGCACTTCCACCCAGCGCTGGAGGGGAACGAGCAACCCTTGGGCTGCCGCCAGAGGAAGACCACAGCGCAAGAGCCACCACTGACCAAAGCAGAGGGGTGGAATGGAGAACCCAAAGTGCAATGTTGCCCCAAAGTTGCAATGTTGCCCCAGCAGCATTTCAGCCTCAGATCAGGATGTTTGGGGACTCCCCAAGAGCAGCAGGGCAGCTTCAAGCCTCACTGGCAGCCCACGGTGCATGGCAGCACCCCACAGCACCCACAATCTCCCCACAGCACCGGCTGCCAGGGAGGATGGGAGAGGTAGATGGCAGCAAAGCCTATTTCTTGCTGCAGCTGGGATGCGACAGCCTGGTCCCTGCTCATCCACCACCACACAGAGTAGGTATTTCCAGACCATCCAGCCCTTTGCTTGATCCATCAGCTGAGTTTTCCACCACAGCTTCTTTTGGCCAGGTTTCTCTCTCCTTAAACAAGATTCAGAATGGAGGATGGATCTTAATTTCTCCCTGGTTAGGATGTATCAAGCAAATTAGCCAGCCAGGTGTATTAAAAATGCCTCTGTGCCTGGTGCTTGGCTCCTTGCCTGCCTCTCCTCCCTTCCCAGCATCCCTGGATGCCTCTGCAGCAGCAGCCAAGCTGCCACCTTGAATTCAAGTTGGGGGGGACAGGATGGTCCCTGTCCTTTCAGAGACCACACAGTGTTTCACTGTGGATGACCTGCCCTGCTCTCCCCTTGCAGGATGATCACTGCCACCCCTCCCTCACTACATCTCCAACCCCCCTCTCTCCATCCCTTTGCTGATTTTCAGGTCCTTGCTGGAGCTCAACACACGACTGAACAAGCTGAGCAATGCTCTGGTGAACAGGTTCCCCCCAAATCCCTCCCGAGAAGAGCCCCAGGGGATCCCTGCCTCTGTGGATCCCACAAGGACGGGGAAAATGAATGGATTGAGAGCTGGAAAGGGGAGCCCACGCTCAGTCCCTGTCCCAGATGGTTTATCATTGCTGCCCCTGATAAATGGATAATGAATAATTCACTGTTGGCTTTTGCTTTATGAAGTATTCATTGCATTCGAGGTTTCCAAAGTAATTAACTGTCCTATGAGCCCCGTGTAATGCAAGCCGGCCACAATCCATCTTCAACACTTCATTAGCAGGTTCCCACACCACTTTCATAAATTAAAGTGGAACAAACATACAAACAAAACTTTCACCTCCCTGGGATTCCCCAACCCCCAAGAGACTGAGCCATTGCATCCCCAGCGGGAGGCACTTCCACAACAAGAACACATGGGTGGGAGTCAGGATTGGACCAGCACAGGGGGGACACCTCTCACTGGATCAGGGGCTCCGAGCCCCATCCAACCTGGCCTGGAACCCCTCCAGGGATGAGGCAGCCACCACTGCTCTGGGCAACCTGGGCCAGGGCCTCCCCACCCTCACAGCAAAACATTTCTCCCTAAGATCTCATCTCCATCTCCCCTCTTTCATGAAAAAAACATTCCCCCTTGTCCTATCTCTGCACTCCCTGATCCAGAGCCCCTCCCCAGCTTTCCTGCAGCCCCTTTCAGCACTGGAGGCTGCTCTAAGGTCTCCCCACAGCCTTCTCTTCTCCAGGCTGAAGAACCCCAACTCTCTCAGCCTCTCCTCATGTTGGAGGTGCTCCAGTCCCCAGATCACCTCCTTGTCCTCCTCTGAACCCGTTCCAACGGTTCTATCTCCTTCTTATGTTGGAGATGCCAAAGCTGGATACAGGACTCCAGGCAAGATCTCACGAGGGTGGAATAGAGGGGGAGAATCACCTCCCTCACCCTGACAGCCACACAATGTGTCCCAGGACGCCTCCTCCAGCTTCCCAGCTCATCCATGCTCATCGATCCAGCACTCCAGGCTGTCATCGCCACTCCAGACCCATCCCACCCCACATCCAAAAGGCACAAGCTGGGCTGATAGCTGCTGCAGAGCTGGATCCATAGATCAAGCTTTGCCCCACATTGAGCAGCCCCAGAGAGACACAAGTCACTGGTGTAGCTGCCACCACCAGTCTCAGCCCGGAGGTGAGAGCACCGCAAGGTGACACAGCCAGCAATAAACACAGACAGGAGGGGGACTCGTCACCTTGATAGATGTGTAAAAATTCTCTCCAGTCCCCGTTGCTGAGTCAGCCTTTCTGACTTCAACAATTTACAGCAATAAACAGCGAGATAAGAGCAGACGCGCGTGGGACAACTAACCTGGGCGAGATGAGCGATGGCTCTGCCGACAGCCCTGCTTGCAGGGATGGCACTGAGCATGCCGCGTAATTAAAGGCAGCTTCTGGAACCAACCTCAGTTTGCATCCAAATGCTTAACCCCAACCCCCAGCCACAGGAATGGCTCAGCAGAAGGGAGGAGATCCAAACCTCATCACTAGGATCTCCTGCACAGATCCTATATGGGTTCTCCCAAAGCTCAGAGGAGCACCCTACCAGCCCCAAGGTCCACACACAGCTCCAGCAGCTCCTCTTCTTGCAAAGCCCTTCCCCAGCGCAACCAGCCCTTTATCAAGGACAGAGCCCTGGGTGTGCCGTGTGTCCTGCCAATTCCTAAATCATCCCAGCTGGGGCTCAACCCTCCCAGCCCCCTCTTTTGCTCACTGACCCTTCCAGCTGGGCTTTCCCCACTCCCTGCCTTCCTTGTGCCCTTCCCTAGCACCTTCCTCTTGGGTCTTCCAAGCTTTTTTGGAGGCAAATGGAGCTGTCAGGCTTGTCATCTCTGCCACCACTTACTGCCACTAAAGACGCGTATTCCCAAGATCCAGGCCTTGCCCTTTCCCATCACGCTTGTTGTGCCTCTCCCAGTGCATCCCTGGTGCAGTCACGACCTGCTCATTTTTTAACATGCCTCATCGAGTGCCTAATTGAATTGCTCCCCAATCCCACCAGCGTGACTGTGCAAAGCCTGGAATCTCTGTCCCACACGTGCTGCTCTCCCCAGAGCTGCCGGGGCCATCCAGGGATCCCAAAGCCGGCTTCTCACCCATGGCATCAGCCCAGGATGGGGTGGACAGTGAGATCATAGAATCATAGAATTGTTTGGGTTGGAAGGGACCTTAAAGATCATCCAGTTCCAACCCCTCTGCCATGGGCAGGGACACCTCCCACTGGCTCAGGCTGCCCAAGGCCCATCCAACCTGGCCTGGAACACCTCCAGGGATGGGGCAGCCACAGCTTCCCTGGACAACCTGTTCCAGGGCCTCCCCACTCTCATGGTGAAGAAATTCTTCCTTACGTCCAGTCTAACTCTGCTCCTCTCCACTTACACTCATTGCCCCTCATCCTATCCCCACAAGCCTTTGCGAACAGTCCCTCTCCAGCTTTCTTGTAGCCCCTTCAGGTACTGGAAGGTCACTATAAGGTCTCCTTGGCACCTTCTCTTCTCCAGACTGAACAACCCCAACTCTCTCAGCCTGTCCTCAGATGGGAGGTGCTCCAGCCTTGTAGCCTCCTCTGGACCCATTCCAACAGCTCCATCTCCTTCTTACGTTGAGGATTCCAGAACTGGACATAATCCTCCAGATGAGGTCTCACAAGAGAGGAACATAGGGACAGAATCCCCTCCGTCCCTGCTGGCCACGCTGCTTTGGATGCAGCTCAGGACACGGTTGGTTTCTTGGCTGTGAGCCCACGTTGCCGGCTCACGTCGAGCTTCCTATCAACCAGCGCCCCACGTCCTCCTCCGCAGGGCTGCTCTCAATCACATCATCCCCCATCCTGTACTGAATCGGGAATTGCCCCGACCCAGGCATAGGACCTTACCCTTGGCCTTGTTGAACCTCATGAGGTTCTCACAGCCCCACTTCTCCAGCCTGTCCAGGTTGGATGCCATCCTGTTCTTTTAGTGTGGCATCTGCACCACTCAGGTTGGTGTCATCTGCTAACTTGCTGAGGTTGCTGAGATGTGACTTCCCAACCAAAGGGTCCAAAGCACATGCCGGTGTCCCCTCCATAAGGACTGAGTTACAGCATGATACCCTCTGCTAAGAGTGATGGTGAAAGAAACTGATATCCCTGAGCTGGAAAACTGATAGGGTTTGAACTAAAAGTAATCAAGCGGCTCGAGGGAGGGCATCGGCTGCGTCAGCAGAAACAGCCAACGCAGCACAGCCCCTCTCCATCACTGAGGAGGTGGATTGTCCCCAGGGAGCCACTTCCACAGCGGCTCAAACAAATATTGTTTGAGAGCACGTGCGCTAAATCTGGAACCATGTATGCTGGCCCTAGGCTAGGCCATAATATACCTTCTGAGTTCAGGTACACGTGTCCTATCTTGCTATAAGCCTTGTTAAGGAAAAAAATTTAATAAAACTACTATATTGCAAAGAAAAAGCGGCAGTGCTTGATGGAGATATCTGCCCGGGCACTGCAGCCTTGAGTGGAATGGCTGGGCTCTACATCACAGTGGGGATGTGGGATCACAGGATGGTTTGGGTTGGAAAGGACCTTAAAGCCCATCCAGTTCCAACCCCTCTGGAGAAGCACGGACACCTCCCACTGGATTGGGTTGCTCCAAGCCCCATCCAACCTGTCCTTGAACACCTCCAGGGATGGGGCAGCCACTACTTCCCTGGGCACATCCCACACAGGAGGATGCTGTGGGGGAGAGAAGGAGATGGCTCTAGGCTTTCCAGCAACAAAAAGAACACAGCGACCTGCCAATCCCACCTGAGCAGGCACAGACAGAGGATGGACTGTGCGATGGAGCTCTCATTCAGCTGGGTTTGCACAGCACCCTGCACCCCTATCCTGAACCCCCAGACTGGGTAACACACCCCTACCTTCACCCCATGGCCAAAATTGGGGCTGTGATGCTTTTTTCCCTGGCACTTGGGCAACCTCCTCCTCCCTGGGCTGCGGCGACGGGGCTGTCTCGCCTCCCTTGCTGCGGTGCAGATGGCCCAGCATATGGGCAACCTCCCCTCGCGCTCACACCTTGTAAGCAGCTTCTGCCAGGTTTAAAGAGGAAAAGCTTAATTAAGCAGTTGCGTGTGTACAATTACATCTTTAATTATCTCTGTGTTTCACTTCTTTGTTGTTCTGCATTTGCAAGAAGTTTGGTAACAATCAGAGGCAACGGTTCCCTGAAGCAGGAGCTTTTCTTTCCTTTGTTTTCTCTTTCTCTACCTTGTTTTTGGGATGGTTTTCTGGTCCAGACTGAGCTTCAGAGCCTCCAGCCAGGCAATACCCTTCAAGCTCCAAATCCTTCTTGCTCAAGAGCCAGGGCTGGGATTCATTGTCTTCATAGAATCATAGAATAGTTTGGGTTGGAAGGGACCTTAAAGATCATCCAGTTCCAACCCCCCTGCCTTGGGCAGGGACACCTCCCACTGGATCAGGGGCTCCAAGCCCCATCCAACCTGGCCTGGAACCCCTCCAGGGATGGGGCAGCCACCACTGCTCTGGGCAACCTGTTCCAGGGCCTCTGCACACTCATGGTGAAGAAATTCTTCTTTATGTCCAGTCTAACTTTGCCCTCTCCAGTTTATACCCATTCCCCCTCATCCTATCCCCACAGCCTTTGTGAACAGCCCCTCTCCAGCTTTCTTGTAGCCCCTTCAGGTACTGGAAGGTCACTCTAAGGTCTCATCTGAGCCTTCTCTTCTCCAGGCTGAACAACCCCAACTCTCTCAGCCCGTCCTCAAATGGGACCCAAACCAGCAACACATTTCCAAAGGTGCTGCATACACAAAGCGCAAATCTCGCTGATCAAAAGCTGCTTTCGCTGATTTTTATTCATTTCACATTTGCATTTCAGCATCACCACCAGCCCAGCCCCAACACGGGGATTGCTCCAAACACCCTCAAGTATAAACAGCCCCATGAGAACATCATCAGGGATGATGCTTAATTGCACCCACACCCAGGGATTTGCACCCAAAGGACAGCCTTACCTAATTAATTCCTGTAATTACTTCATTCCACCCCATTTCCCAGCCTGCGCCACGTCTCCATCCCTTGGCATGCAGCGAGCCTGGCATCATCCTCAGGGACATCCCAACGTCCTCTTGCTGCATCCTCAATCCTGGGCAAGGTTTAGAGCCTCCTGCAGAGATCAGGGACAAGAGGTAGAAAGCAACCGACTTAATTTGTGGTGGTGCTTTTGTTTTATGCGAGGAGCACTAAACAGTCATAAACATCCAGAGTTAGACATTGGAGCTGGGGATATTTTTATTGTTTGTAAGTCCTTGAAATTTTGCCATGTTTATGAAGCTCTTATTAAAAACAACCCCAAACCCTCGCTCCTCTAATTGAGTGTATTTTAAAAAACACACGCCTGCTTTTAATGCAGGGATATATTTATACCACCATCAGTTAATTTTTATTTACCTTGTAGTGAAACTCATCTTCATCCCTAATTCCCAAGCCCGTATTTGCTTTGAAGTCAGAATTGGACCTAACAATCAGCTGTATATTTAACGTGCTATTAAATTCTCAGTTCTCCTTTCACAGCTTTCAAACCGGTCGGTTTAAAATACAGCAGCGATCGCCCTTTTCCTGCTGTACCGGCAGGTCAGGCAGCAGAAATGAATCTTCATGTGGCTGAAAGATGTCGAGCGCTGGGAAAGAGCCCGGAGAGAGCACCAGAAATGACTGGAGGGGGCTGCAAAGCAAGAGGTGCGGGCAGGGATGGAGAACGCTGGAGCTGAGAGGTTCAAAGAAGATAGAGGGAGGACGCGATGACAGTTTGCAAGGGTGCTGCAAGAGAGGAAAGGTATCATCTGTCCCCTGGGTGCACAGAAAAGAATAATGGGTGTCAGAGGTGGAGAGATTTAGGCTAGGCGGGAGGAGAAGCTCTGCAGAGAGTTTAGCACCAAAGATAGAGGTGGATGGGGAAGCTTCAGCTCTTTGAGAAGAGGTAGGACAAGCGGGCAGGAGTGTTGAGCAAAACTCAACCTTATCACATCCCTCTCGCCCCTGTGCTCTCTCCCAGCCCTGAGCTGGGGTGCATCTGAATGTGGAGCTGCAGACAGGGTTGTGGAGTTGGCCACCACTGCCAGTGGACCTGGGGAGCAGAAGAAACTGGGGACAACTCGGTTTTCACTATTGTCAATGAATCTGCTTTGAGGGGCAGCAGATTCGCTCCCTATCCTCCCCATAGCATCCACTCTGTATCTTTGGAGCACGGTGAGGCACCAGCCTGTCCCTCCTGTCCACCCACCTGCTGCTGGGCTGAACCTCACATCTCCAAACGGTGCTCGGGGCAGCTCCGCTCCCACTCCTGCCCTGCGGGAACCACCACGATGGAGACCCAGATCCTGCAAGCACCCGTAAGCAGGGCGCGGGCACTCGGGTGAGCGGCGCCTTGATGTCGGAGAAGAGAAGTTTAGGAGACAAGTGGATCACAGCCTGTAATTAAACACCCAGGGAGGAGGTCTGTGATGCTGGAGAAGCCTTTCATCCAGCAGTCAAAGCGCAACTTCCTAAGGGATGCAGGGAAAGCACCAGCACTTGGAGGCTTTCATTGATGTCTCATCCCAACGTGGCTCCAGTTACGGGGTGCAGCGGGGAGAAGCTCTGCAAGGGCACAGCACCATCAGGATAACACAGTAAAGCACTCGCTGCTTCTACCCAGCCCTCGGCATCACCACGCAAGGGCGGCTCAGGACACTGGAGGTGCTCACAACTGGAGCACAGGATAGAGAAATACATCCACACCCCTAAATCACAACCCTAAGGATGCCAAGGAGCTGAATTCAGCGAAATCGGAGTCTGTGTGACCCTGCCGTCTTGTCTTTGCTCCAACACTTCCTGCTGAGCCGCCCAGACGCTGCTGCTCTCTCTGGCCAAGCAGCAGAAATTAAACCAGGCAGGGCCGACAGCAAAAAAGCAAACGCAATATTTTAAAGCCCTTCCCAGCATAACAATATCTCGGGTACTATTAATAACACTTGTAAGGAGTTGTTCTTGAATAGATATGATTTTTATCTTGACGGCGTCTCTTTAAATCATTTTTATCCCCACGAAGTTTGGAAGAAGCATATTTTCTGTGCACCATTCATCTTCCCAAGTGTCCACCAGCCCTGTTTATTGCTCACTCCCTCTTTAACCGTTACCGATGGGACTGGTCTCCACCCTCCAGTCCGGCGCTGGTTCCCAGCTCATAATGCTTCTCTTCCCTCCCTCCGTCCACCCCACAATTCCCTTTCAACATGTGTTTTATTGGAGGCAGGAAAATGAAATCAAGTGCTCAAATGTCTGCGGCTGAGAAGCCATCAGGAGGTAGGAAGGGGTGTGCACTTGGCCACCAAACATCCTTAGTGTCTCTTCTCCTCTCACTTCTTCAGCTAAAATCCAAGTTAATAAAAACACAGAAAATTCTCAATTGTTATTTTCTGCAGAAAAGGGATCACAGCTCCTTTGCTGCTACAAGGAACTCTTGCCAAGAGCAGCACATCACGCTCACCCGACCACATCCCTTGGCTGCTCTGCACTTTCAACATTGATTTTAGAGCCTCCAGACGCCAGGAAAGGACCGCCTGGTTTATGACAAGCTGCACTGCTGGGGAGTTTGGACAACTTCTTACTAACTTCTATGCAAAGGCAACCTCATGGCTCTTAAATCAGCCCCCAAGGGGCGCACCCAGAAGGCCAACCGTGTCCTGGGCTGCATCCAAAGCAGCGTGGCCAGCAGGGAGGGAGGGGATTCTGCCCCTCTGTTCCTCTCTTGTGAGACCTCATCTGGAGGATTGTGTCCAGTTCTGGAATCCTCAACATCAGAAGGAGATGGAGCTGTTGGAATGGGTCCAGAGGAGGCTACAAGGATGATCCGAGGGTTGGAGCACCTCCCGTACGAGAACAGGCTGAGAGAGTTGGAGTTGTTGAGCCTGGAGAAGAGAAGGCTCTGGGGAGACCTTATAGCGACATTCCAGTACCTGAAGGGGCTACAGGAAAGCTGGAGAGGGGCTGTTCACAAAGGCTGTGGGGATAGGACGAGGGGGAATGGGTATAAACTGGAGAGGGGCAGAGTTAGACTGGACATAAGGGGGAATTTCTCCACCATGAGAGTGGTGAGACACTGGAACAGGTTGCCTAGGAAAATTGCAGCTGTTCCATCCCTGGAGGTGTTCCAGGCCAGGTTGGATGGGGCTTGGAGCCCCTGATCCAGTGGGAGGTGTCTCTGCCCATGGCAAGGGTTGGAACTGGATGACCTTCAAGGTCCTTTCCAACCCAAACTATTCTATGATTCTATGAACACCATTTGGATCAACCCAGGCAGATCAGCACAGCCTCAAAGGATATTTTGGCTCTACCACATCCTTGCAGGGGCATGAACTACCTGAAATCCATGCTCCCTGCCTCACCCCTCCCCTCTTCACTTGCTGCCCCTCAATCTTTCCCCCACGGCCAGGATGAGCAGCCGGAGCAGCTGCCCACCACGTCATTCCCAAGTGTTCCATGGGCTGTGGTTCCTGGGGAAGGACTGTGATGATGGCAAGTGTTTGATCAAGAGCTGAGTTCGCAGCATCACTGGCTGTCCCCAACAGCATCCTCGGAGTAACACAGGCATGCAAAAACCTTGGGCAGAAAGGGCAGCAGGAGGGGCGGCAGCAAGGGGTATTCCTGCTGTCATATCCATCACTTGCTTGAAAATAAAGACTTTTGTAGAGGAGAAGTGCAGAGAAAGGAGCAGATTCTTTGATGCAACATAGAAACTACCAATTCTGCTTTCAGATGGTCCATGTTTGCTCTCTACAACTACCTGAAAGGAGGTTGGAGAGAGGAGGGAGCTGGGCTCTTCTCCCCAGTGACGGGACAGGACAAGGGGGAATGGCCTCAAGCTGCACCAGGGGAGGGTCAGGATGGACATCAGGAAGAGATGTTTCACAGAAAGGGCCATGGGGCACTGTCAGAGGCTGCACAGGGAGGGGGTGGAGTCCCCATCCCTGGAGGGATTGAAAAGACGGGTGGATGAGGTGCTCAGGGACATGGTTTAGAGGCAGATAGGAATGGTTGGACTCAATGATCCAAGAGGTCTTTTCCAACCTGGTGATTCTATGCTACTCCATCAGTGGGGCTGAACTCACCTCGGTGCTCAGGCTGGCACAGGGAGCCCCAAGGTGGGTGATCCCATCAGAGCAAGGGCTGCGGTGCAGGAGACACAGCACCGGGACCCTCGTGGTTTTAAATGCCTAAGAGAAGAGCATCCCCATCAAGGACCATGGCCCGGAGGCTACAACACAGCCCCTTTTTCTGCCCACCAGCCCCAGACATGGCACGGTGACCACCATCGGATGCTGAGATGGAGGAGGAGGAGGCACAGCAGAAGGTGGAACAGCCCCGGGTGAAAGCGGTGTGTCGCAGCGCATAATTTAATTGGAGCGAGAAGGGAGGAGGGAAGAAGGAGCACCACACTGAACAAAAAGCAGATGAGAGCCGGGAGTAATAAAATATTCTGAAACTAGATTAAGAAATTACAAGTAGGGAAGGCAGAGCACTGGCTGGGCACGCGGTCCTGCTGCAGCTGGGACTGGAGCACACACAAGTCCCCACGGTATTGTGTGTTTTTATCGGATGAGGCAGCTTTGCCATCCTGCTGTGAAAATGAATCTGCTTTTGGTGTATGATTAAAGCCACGCACTCCCGCTCCCCTCGTTTCTGAAGGCTTTGGAGGCCTTTTTAAAGGAACACCTGTTACCAGGACCTGGTTAATGAGTCATTTGGGGAATACTTGAGGCTCTTAACAGGTTTTGCATGAAGAGAGGAGGGGATCCAGGAGGGATTAGGGTGCCTGGAAGCAGTGGGGCTTGTCAATCCCTACAAGGTTTTGCTGCTTGAAGCCATTGCCTTTGCCCCCAGCTCCGCTCTGCCTTGCAGGAACAGGGACCATATCACGCAGCGAGGCTTTAGCTAGAGCACCAGGGAGGTGTTCCCAGCCCGCTGGCAGCACAGGAGTTACCTGCCTTGCCAAGGAGCTTGGTAAAGTCTGCAACTTTCCAGGTGCCGACCAAGCCCAGCCTCACAGCCAGCCCAAGCAGGTGGATCGGCCAGCCGACAGCTCGTGAGCTTTGCAGCGCTCAACTGGAGTGATGAAGAGCACTTTTGTTATCTCCTTCCCAATACAAATCGGGAAGACGGGAGCCCTTTGGGTATTTGCATCTCATCTGGAGGATTGTGTCCAGTTCTGGAATCCTCAACGTAAAAAGGAGATGGAGCTGTTGGAAGGGGTCCAGAGGAGGCTACAAAGATGATCCGAGGGCTGGAGCACCTCCCATAGGAGGAGAGGCTGAGAGAGTTGGGGTTGTTCAGCCTGGAGAAGAGAAGGCTCAGAGGAGATCTTATGGTGACCTTCGATTACCTGAAGGGGCTACAGGAAAGCTGGAGAGGCGCTGTTCCCAGAGGCTGTGGGGATAGGATGAGGGGGAACGGGTATAAACTGGAGAGGGGCAGATTTAGACTAGAAATAAGGAAGAATTTCTTCACCATGAGAGTGGGGAGACACTGGAACAGGTTGCCCAGAGCAGTGGTGGCTGTTTCATCCCTGGAGGTGTTCCAGGCCAGGTTGGATGGGGCTTGGAGCCCCTGATCCAGTGGGAGGTGTCCCTGCCCATGGCAGGGGGGTTGGAACTGGATGATCTTTAAGGTCCCTTCCAACCCAAACTATACTATGATACTATGCAATCCCCGTGCTGGCCGACACCGCTGCCTCTTCCTGAACTGCTGCTGGTGAAGTAAACCAAACAGGACTTGAAAACCATGCAAAACAGACAGAAGGCTGTGCTGGGCCAAGCTAAGCAAGCTCAGAGCTGTCCCAGTCTTGAAAACGTATGGATTTGTGCTATAAAAAGGTACGGCAGGGAATGTTTAAGGCTGTTCCAGCAAGCCAGGGAGTTCCTAAGTGAGCTGCTGGGCTGGTGCAGTGCTCCCAGGAGCTGGTAGTGGTCTCTCTCTCCTCCTGCATGGGTGCTTGTGCCGCTGCATCGCTGTGGAAGTGGTGAGTTGGAGCTGTAGCCATGGGCTACGTCTGCCTGAGGCTCCGTAGCAGCCCAGAGGTGCCAACCATTCGCTCCTTGCTTGGGCGGCGATGCTCACAGCTCTCCAGCCCCACCTCGGTGCAGAGCATGAGTGGACATGGGGAGAAAGAGATGGTGAAAGGGGAGAGACTGAGGAGCTGATGGGAGGAGGAGACAGACTGGTAGGGATCTTTCCTAAAGCACTAGGGGAAAAATGAGGATGTAGATCACCAGAATTGGCGAGGGACAGGCCATAAAGCAAAAATAAAAGGGTATTATAATTTATGATGCACAGTAAAAATATCCTGGGAACTGGGTTATTGAGAAGAATTCATTCTCTCACCAACTCTGCGTATCTTTAAAGATGATAAATGACATTATGATTTCTCCTTATATCTGAGAGCCGGGGAATTCATTCCATCTTGGAGCTCTGTCCAGATCTCCACTGTGCTCCCCAAAAGACAAGGGCTGGGGAGCACACTGGTCCCCCAGATCTGGTCTGGGGACACCACTCTTGGGGTGCTGTGCCTGAGGTGCTCCAGGCATCTGCCCACCTCATGCACCGAGTTGTGTGTGGCCTCAGCGTTTTGTGTGTTAGAGGGCTGCAACCAGGACTTCTGCCAATGCTTTTGGAGGGCTGTTTGTCCCTCCCGTCCCCAGACACAGATCCTCCTGCCCATTTTGAGCAGCTTGCATGGTGTCCGAGTGTCTCCAGATGCCATGGAAGAGCCGATCAGAGGAACCCCTGGATCGTCATCTCATGCAGGGTGCGTGGTTGGGGTGAGTGGGAGAAATTCCCTTTGTCACATAAAGCCGTGGGGCCTTTGAACCCAGACCTGGATCTGGAGCAAGAGGAGGGTGAGGACCACTGTTGGGTGATGGAGCTGCTCAACCATGGGCAGGGGCTGACCCGGACTGCGGTAGGAGGAGTTGGCCTCTACCCAGCTGAACGCTGCGGAGCACTGTATTAATGTGGATTAGTCGTTCACAAGGTGGATTTTAAGAGTCAGGAGAAGAAAATGAAGCCAAAACTTTCTTTAAACCGGTACAAGCAGCCTTGGCATCTCTTCCCTCCCCTCTGCACAAAGCCAGCCCGCTGGGTTTCTTCTCTGATAAGAGCCCTTGATGCCTTCGTGCCTCCAGGCACTGAATAAAAGGCTTTAATTACCCACTGCCAGGCACCGGCAGCACTGCTGACAGCAGGGAGGTGCCTTCTGCCCACACCTTGGGAAGGAAAAGCTTCCTACAAAAGGAACCGTTCCCATTTCATGCGCAGAAGCGTCTGCTCCTCCACCGGCTGCTCTGGAGCTTTGCCCTCTACACCTCCAGGATGCAATTTCCAGGGAGGTGGTTTCCCTCTCTTCACTCTCCCACCTCTTGAATGCTTTCTTGTCCTTCTTAAAGGACGTGGCTGTCGCAGAGTGGTTTGCACAGCTCCTTGCACGGCTGGGGCAAGGCCTGTGTGGTCTTCCAGCCACACAGCAGCTCTTTATAATCATAGAATCATAAAATCATTAGGTTGGAAAAGACCTTTGAGATCATCAAGTCCAACCGTACCTGTCCAGCACAAACCATATCCCTAAGCACTTAATCTGCCTGTCTTCTAAATGCCTCCAGGGATGGGGACTCCACCACCTCCCTGGGCAGCCTCTGCCAGTGACTGAGAAGCCTTTCTGTGAAGAAATTTTTCCTGATGTCCAATTTAAGCTTCCCCTGATGCAGCTTAAAGCTATTCCCTCTTGTCCCATCACTTGTCACTTGGCAGAAGAGACCAACAGCCACCTCTCTACAACCTCCTTTTAGGTAGTTGTAGAGAGCGATGTGATCTCCTCTCAGCCTCCTCTTCTCCAGGCTAAATAACCTCAGCTCTCTCAGCCGCTCCTCGTAAGACTTGTTCTCCAGCCCCTTCCCCAGCTTCGTTGCTCTTCTCTGGACGTGCTCCAGCCCGTCAATATCTTTCCTATAGTGAGGGGCCCAGATGATGGGGTTTCAAGGCATCATAGAATAATTAGGTTGGAAAACACTTTGGAGATCATCAACTCCAACTGTACTGGACTACTACTAAATCCTGTCCCCAAGCACCTCATCTACCTGCCTTTTAAACACCTCCAGGGATGGGGATTCAATCACCTCCCTGGGCAGCCTCTGCCAGTGCTTGAGAACCCTTTCTGTGAAGAAACCTTCCAAAAAAATCCTCCGAAGCTGTGCTGAATCCACCAGTACTGATGTCCTCTGGATAGTGATGGACACCGGACTCTTCCTCTGGTGCCGCCTGCCCCGGCACAACACCACTGCATTGCATTTGCAGGCTGGCCATGCAGCAATGCCTCCTGAGCATCCCCATGGATAGGGTTCCGGGAGAACAAACAGGACGACACACTCTCCAACTGCACCACCCCAAACTTTCTTGCTCCCCCAGCATAGGGAACATCAGGTCACTTGTGCCTGGCAATGTAAATCATAGAATCATAGAATCTTCTCTTCTCCAGGCTGAACAACCCCAACTCTCTCAGCCTGTCCTCGCATGGGAGGTGCTCCAGCCCTCAGATCATCTTTGTAGCCTCCTCTGGACCTGTTCCAACAGCTCCATCTCCTTCTTACATTGAGGATTCCAGAGCTGGACACAATACTCCAGATGAGGTCTCCCACGAGAGGAACAGAGGGGCAGAATCCCCTCCCTCCCTGCTGGCCACGCTGCTTTGGATGCAGCCCAGGACACGGTTGGTTTCTGGGCTGTGAGTGCACGTTGTCGGCTCACGTCAAGCTTCTCCTCCCCCAGCACCCCAAGTCCTTCTCTGCAGGGCAGCTCTCAATCACATCATCCCCCATCGTGCACTGAAATCGGGGATTGCCTCGACTCTGGTGTAGTACCTTACACTTGGCCTTGTTGAACCTCATGAGGTTCTCAGATGCCCATTGCAGCTCCATTTGCATCTGAAATTCAAAAGGGAGCACCAGCAATGCAGTCTAAAACCGAGCATCTCCTGCCTGAGCCAGCACAAGCCACATCCAGAGAAGATATAAGGAAGAAAGCTTTTATAGTGAGGGTGGTAAGGCACTGGCCCAGGTTGCCCAGGGAGGCAGTGGATGCCCCATGCCTGGAAACACTCAAGTTCAGGTTGGATGGGGCTCCGAGCAACCTGATCTTGTTAAAGATGTCCCTCTTCCTACAGAAAGGTTGGACTGGATGATCTTCGAGGTCCCTTCCAACCCAAAGCATCCAATGAAACGTTCTCATGGGGTATTTCCCCCAGCTCCTTTTTTAGTAGAACCCTCTCCCAGTAAAGAAAGAGCCGTTTGCAAACGATTCTGCGCGGGCAAAGCTCCTGCAAGAGAGAGAGTAGGGCAAAACAAAGAGGAATTTTGAGTGGCTTCAGCATCCTTTGAGCAATTACAGCCCAATGCCACAACCACGGCAGAAAATCAGTCATAAAGCAGAAGACAGAGGGAGGAGAGGTGAGCGTTTATCCCTAAGAAATATGGAGATTTGCCACGATGAGGCTGGCTAAGAACATTACATTCGGCATGCTAAGCCAGAGAGTTTCAGCAGGTTTATTCAGGGCTCAGGCGTTAGGCTCCCTATCAGGAGAGAGGCTTTAAGCGTGTCGAGGATTTACAGGCAACAAGAGAATCAAACAGCCGGCTCCTTGGGAATAGCCCGGCAAGGCTGATGTCTCCGACAGGACTGTATTTTCCTTGCGCTATAAGATGTTTAGGGGCAGTGACCGCCTTTCTGAGGCCGATGAGGGATTTCTAGGACTGATGCAAAACTCCCCGATCACTGTCATTCACATTTTCCATCCTTTTTCATAGAAATTTGTAGCCTGAGCCAAGCACCCGGCAGTGGGAAGTCTGCCTTGGAACCACAGAACGAGAGAATGGGTTGGGTTGGAAGGCACCTCAAAGCCCATCCAGTTCCACCCCCTGCCATGGGCAGGGACACCTCCCACTGGATCAGGGGCTCCAAGCCCCATCCAACCTGGCCTGGAACCCCTCCAGGGATGGGGCAGCCACCACTGCTCTGGGCCTCCCCATCCTCACAGCAAAACATTTCTTCCCAAGATCTCATCTCAATCTCCCCTCTTTCAGCTGAAAACCATTCCCCTTCGTCCTCTCACTGCCCTCCCTGATCCAGAGCCCCTCCCCAGCTTTCCTGGAGCCCCTTCCAGCACTGGAAGCTGCTCTAAGGTCTCCCCGCAGCCTTCTCTTCTCCAGGCTGAACAACCCCAACTCTCAGCATGTCCTCATGTTGGAGGTGCTCCAGCCCTTGGATCATCTCCGTGGCCTTCTCTGGAGTCTCTCCAACAGCTCCATGTCCCTCCTATGCTGAGGACTCCAGAGCTGGACACAGGGCTCCAGGTGGGGTCTCAGCAGAGCAGAGCAGAGGGGCAGAATCCCCTCCCTCACCTGCTGGTCCCACTGCTTTGGATGCAGCCCAGGACACGGTTGGCTTTCAGGGCTGTGAGTGCACATTGCTGGCTCATTTTGAGCTTCTCATCCACCAGCACCCAAGTCCTCCTCAGGGCTGCTCCCAATCCATTCTCTGCCCAGCCTGGATTTGTGCTTGGAATTGCTCCAGCCGAGGGGCAGAACTTTGCACTTGCAGAAGGATGCACCCTTCATCCCCTTAAAACCGGCACACGGGATGGGCAGGGAAGAAGAACCACCAAGAAATTCTTGGCAGGGGGCAGCTGGCGGCAAGTCAGTGGCAGGATTGAAGCCGCGCTTGGCTCCCATCCCTCCCCACTGCATCTGGGGCTTCGCAGAGAAAAATTAGAGTATGGGAGCAGATTAACAGCCAGGAAAATTATTGCTAACAATGCGACCAGGGGCTTGTTCTTTCCCTTTTTATTGGAGAGTGAGTGATTACTTCTAGGTAGTTAAAAGGCAGGAGCTGTGTGTTATTGCAGGGGATGCTCGGGAGTAACGGGAGGCTAATTAATGAGCAGCTCTTGCTCGCTGCTGGGGGAACATTCCCGAGGGCCGTGCTGCAAGTCAGAGAGAGATGAGAGCAGAGTGGGCTTGAGGGAGCGTGTCGAGGCAGCAGAGCACGGGGAGCTGGAGGAGGCTGGAATGAACCTGTTACTCTGCGAGCGATGCTCCCAGCTGAGCCTTTGCCAGGGGCTGAGATGCTCGGGGTTGGGGCTGCAGAACAACTCAGGCCAAATTCCTAGCACCTAAGAGGCTCGTTGGCATCTGCTGGTGGGCTTTGGTGCAGCAAGTGGGTCATCTCAGCCTCGTTCAGCCATGGTTTGTTGGCACCAGCAAGTGCCGGGCTCAAGGGCTGCCTCTGAACACGGCCAGGTCCAAGCGGTCCCAAATCGCGATGGGGCTGCAGAGATAGGAGCCAGAAGAAATAGCTCCGTGCAAACCCTTGGATGTTTCTAAGCAGATGAAGACAGAAAAAGGCCTGTGGTGCCTGAGGACACCAGGACACGCAGGGAGCAGCACTGCCACAAGCAGCCGACCCTATGAGATGAGCGTGCTGGGAGAGGGGCAGGTGGAAACAGGGCAGCAGTGACAAATGAGTTCAATTCCTGGGCAGACCCCAATGGGAGGGGGTGATTAATGGGTGGGGGACCTCGTCTCAGCCTCAGGAGCTCATGGACCTGTTTTGGAAGAGGATGGAGCAGCAAGGACCACTGCTTGGAGGCAACAGGCTGGGAAATGAGTTGGAGACCAGCCTCACACCTAGAGGACAGGAGATGTCAGCCTGCCAGGGTTCATGGGCAGGACTGAGAGCCTTCATTCATTTCTCCTGCTCTCCTCTCTCCCTCTTTCCCCCATCAAACACACATTGGCACGTCTGCGGCTGGTGCACACTCGCTCCAGGACCCTGTTTCTCTCAGGAGGAGATACCAGGTGAGGGACAAGCCACCCAAAGCGATGGAGATGCCCTGCTCCCACCACATGCTGCTGGGCTGGCCCCACAGCTGAAGCTCAGCCACTAGAAGAGCAGCAGAAAATATGGGAGGCAAAATAATTCATGTGGGGAGCTGCGCAAAGGGCCATAAAGAGCCTAATTAACACTGCAGTCATCGGCCACTATTTCATGCTAACCATAAACTTCCCCAGCTGCTGCTGCTGGGTTTGGGTGGCCTCACGGTGGAGCAATGACCAGACTTGAACAAGGTCCACATCTGCAACAGGGAAACCTCTATGCAAGCAATACTGCATTGCCAAGAGGTGGTTTGAGGAATTCTTGTCCCCACAACCCATGGTAGAGCACTCAGTCCTTGGATGTTCTCTCTGTCTGGGGCAACGTATCCTCTAGTTACACGTACCTTGAGTACTGTGTTCAGTTCTGGGCCCCTCACCACAAGAAGGATGTTGAGGCTCTGGAGCGTGTCCAGAGAAGAGCAACAAAGCTGCTGAGGGGCTGGAGAACGTCTGACGAGGAGCGGCTGAGAGAGCCTTGAGAAGAGGAGGCTGAGGGGAGACCTTATTGCTCTCTACAACTGCCTGAAAGGAGGGTATGGAGAGGAGGGAGCTGGGCTCTTCTCCCCAGTGACAGAGGACAGGACAAGAGGGAATGGCCTCAAGCTGCGACAGGGCAGGGTCAGACTGGACATCAGAAAAAAGTTCTTCACGGAGGGAGTCATTGGGTACTGGAACAGCTGCCCAGGGAGGGGGTGGAGTCGCCTTCCCTGGAGGTGTTTAAGGAACGGGTGGATGAAGTGCTGAGGGACATGGTTTAGGGAGTGTTAGGAATGGTTGGACTCAATGATCCAGTGGGTCCTTTCCAACCTGGTGATTCTGTGATTCTGTGATTCTAGGCCGGAGAGGGAAGGGCAATGTGTTTGGAACCAAGTTTTTAAAGGAGTAAACTTGGTTCTTACTAAGTCAAGCTGCTGAAAGTCAAAGGCAGCTGGAGCCGATGGGAGCATGGACTATGCGGAGAAACTTACACCAAGACTGGATTTAACCCCACAGGAGGAACTTAGGAGATGCTGCCCAGGATGTGGCTCTGCAGCACAGGGATGGGACAGCAGCAAAGCCATCAGACCAACAGTCACACTCAATAACTCATTTCTGCAGTGAGTCCCTCAGCAGCGCCAGTCAGCTCTGCCCACAACCTGCAGCTCGTCCCTGCCCCTCAGCACCTGCCTGCGGCTCTGCCTGCAGCGGGGGAACCGAAACCCAGCCCTGGAGAGTGCAGCAGGACAGGCTGTGCCACCCATCACCTTCCCCCAGCACTCAGCTGCTCCCCTTGGCCAATGCTCCACCATTCACCTGCCTTTGGCCCCATCCAGCTCTATCCCTGCCTGCAATACCAGTACAAAACCGGCTAAACTGGGAGCCGGACAGCTTCTCCTGCTGTATCCACGCTGAAGGATGTGCATTCCCAGTGACGGAGCGATGCTATCAGCGCTGGCTCAGCTTGAAGACCACGAGCAGCCTGGTTGGGTACCAGTGGGCCCATCCCTCATCCCTGTCCCTTCATTTGGCATCGCTGGTGCTTCCCAGTTTCCCCAGTGCGTTACTCACTCTCAGCCTTGGTCTGACTCCAGCTGGCTCCTCCAATTGGTTGGGGAGATGCTCGTCGGCTGGCAGCTCACGACGAGTGCCAGGAGTAGCCCCTCGTGCATTGGGCACAGCAGCTGTTCGCACTGATTAAAAAAAGAAGAAACCCAACAATTATCAGCCTGTGACAGCCAGATCTGCCGCCCGGGGCCAGGGGGGTGTCTGAGCAGGGAGGCTGAGGATCTGCTTCACCCCTAGGATCTCACAGTGGGACAGGGATGTGCCAGAAAACACACGTATGCAACTGCCACACCAATTGTGCCCACGCTGTGCACACATCAGATGCCACAAGCTCTGTAATGCAACTGCATGTGGTCATATTTCATAGCATCGCGGAAAGGGTTGGGTTGGAAAGGACCTCAAAGTCCATCCAGTTCCATCTTTTTGCCACGGGCAGGGACACCTCCCACTGGATCAGGGGCTCCGAGCCCCATCCAACCTGGCCTGGAACACCTCCAGGGATGGGGCAGCCACCACTGCTCTGAGCAACCTGGGCCAGGGCCTCCCCACCCTCACAGCAAAACATTTCTCCTTAAGATCTCATCTCAATCTCCCCTCTTTCAGCTGAAAACCATTCCCCTTCGTCCTCTCACTGCCCTCCCTGATCCAGAGCCCCTCCCCAGCTTTCCTGGAGCCCCTTCCAGCACTGGAAGCTGCTCTAGGGTCTCCTCGGAGCCTTCTCTTCTCCAGGCTGAACAACCCCAACTCTCTCAGCCTGTCCAGGAGGTTCTCCAGCCCTTGGATCATCTCCGTGGCCTCCTCTGGACTCACTCCAACAGCTCCATGTCCTGTGCTGAGGACTCCAGGGCTGGACACAGGGCTCCAGGTTTGGTCTCACCAGAGCAGAGCAGAGGGGCAGAATCCCCTCCATCCCTGCTGTTCCCACTGCTTTGGATGCAGCCCAGGACATATGGATGTAAATCCACAAGGACACAGTACCACATAGGCTACACCCAAGGATCAGGTTGTGCCGTGCCTGCTGTGGGCTGGCGGTGCCAAGCTAAGCACACACACACCACCCTGCACGGACCTGGCTGCAAAGCTTCTCCACCCTCAAATCGTATCTGCGCCAACCTGGACACACGTGGTGCTGTCACACACACGCTGAACCCCCAGGAAATCACACGGACACGTCTGCAGCCCCAACCGCTACTCCGGCTCGCGGTTCTTGGCAGCTTTGTGTCTCCGCGGGGTTTCTGAGCAGCCTTCTCTCCCACCGTGCTCGGCCTCCTCATTAATATCTACCCGTTGAATTATTTATTACAAACAGATGTTAGAGTTTAAAGAGTGTTAAGAGGATATCCTTGGCTAATCAATTTATTTTTAACTAGTTTATGTATTTATTACAGACAGAGTTTGGACTTCAGCTGCCGGTTTAAATTATCCCCCATTCATCACAGCGCATCACGCGCTGCTTGGATGCTCGCGCCGTGTCCTCGGGGACCATGAGGGAGCCACAAATCTGGTGGTTGCTGCCCAGGGAGTGGACTGCTTTATTCCCTCTTGTTTCCAAACACTCCAGAAGATTCAGACACCGATTTGAAAAGCACTGCAAACTCCCCAGCGATGAGCTTTGACTCGGTGGGCAGCAAGGAGCTGCAGCCGGGGGGAGAAGAGGAGTGGTGCAGGTGGAGGTGGAGGAGAAGGTTGGGAAGAGGTAGAAGGACTCCAGGCCACAGATGAAAGACAGTGAGAAGGACTGGTGGATGAGAAGCTCAACATGAGCCACCAACGTGTGCTCACAGGCTAGAAAGTCAACCGTGTCCTGGGCTGCATCCAAAGCAGTGGGACCAGCAGGCAAGGGAAGGGATTCTGCCCCTCTGCTCTGCTTTGGTGAGACCCCACCTGGAGTCCTGAGGACATGGATCTGTTGGAGCGAGTCCACAGGAGGCTACAGAAATGATCTGAGGGTTGGAGCACCTCCCGTACGACAACAGGCTGAGAGAGTTGGGGTTGTTTAGCCTGGAGAAGAGAAGGCTCCAGGAACACCTTAGGTGCTCCCAATTCATGCCACTGCGAATCTGACCCTGGGAATACCCTGAAGGTAATTCTGGGATGAGAGCAAAAGCCAAGACAAATTAAGTGGGTGCATTTTGGTTGGTTTGGGTGCATAATGGTTGGACTTGATGATCCTTTCCAACCTAGTGATTCTATGATTCTGTGCACCACGGTTGCGCTGATGTCCACAAACTCCATGTGGTCTCCAACCCCCTGAAGATACTGAGAGCAACTGGAAAACAGGAGCAGGGGTAAGGGGGCATCTTCCAGGCTCTACCCATGCCCAGAAGCTCTCAGGCCCATGCTGGGTTGTTACAGCCTCTGCTCCAACTTCAGCTCATGCTGGGATACGTTTCATAGAATCACGGAATGGTTTAGGTTGGAAGGAACTCAAAGCCCATCCAGTCCCACCCCCTGCCATGGGCAGAGACACCTCCCACTGGATCAGGGGCTCCAAGCCCCATCCCAAGCCTTGGGCACCTCCAGGGATGGGGCAGCCACCACTGCTCTGGGCAACCTCTTCCAGGGCCTCCCCACCCACATCATGAAGAATTTCTTCCTAATGTCTGGTCTAAATCTTCTCCTCTCCAATTCAAAGCCATTCGTGAGAAGCCAACCCCCAAAGCACACAGGTAAGAAGGTGACTCATGTGAAAACACAGCCCGCATCCCACCCGCCATCACCACCTCACCGAAGAGCGCACAACCAGCAACAGATGCTGTGCCGCTCACTTCTGCAGCTGTTGCAAACCCCCAGGGAGAATCCAAAGCATCTCTGCACCAGTTCATCACCCTCTGGCAAGCACCAAAGTCTTAAAGAACCTGTCAGCTACGAGGGACTCCAACAGCATTTCAGCTTTTAGCTTGTCACTATTTCCAAGAGATATTGGGGGAAAAAACAAGAAGGGAAGATGCTATAGGAGAAGGAATGTAAATGGTGCCGGGAAGGAGGGGGGGGGAAGGAGAGAGATGGGAGATAAAACAGAGGGAAAGGGGTGAAACTGTGCTTTGAGTATAGCAATTAAAGCCACCCTGAGCTCACCCAATTAAACTGATTGGAGAAGGGGGATCCCAAAGGATGATTTCCCGGCAAATGGATCGTTTGTCTCCCTCAGCCTCTGATACTGGAATGCTTTTGTGTCAGTCAAGCCATGGAGTTGAGCCCTGAGGAGAGGAGAGACAGATGTTGGCCACTTAGCGGGCAAAAGGCATCTCTTCCTAGAAACCTCAAAAGTGCCATAAATCTGAGTAGAACTTATCCACAGCTACTACAGAGCAGCGAGAAGGGACACGGCCAGGAGAGATGGGGATGGATGGGGCATCCTACCACACCTTGGTCTGCTGGAGGGGTTTTCTGCCTTGTTGCTCCCATCGAGCCCTTGCTCCTCATCTGTGCTGGTGTCCTGGGTGGCAATGCTCCTCTCGCTTGGGTCTTGCTCCCCAGACCTCGAAAGCTGAGCTTCCCGCTGGCCATGCGAGGACTCTGTACCTACTTATGAAAGAGCAAACATCCTTATCAGGATGGGAAAGACAGAAGGGAGCCAGGGATTACTGCAGAAGGCAAAGTGCCGGGCAAATCAACGAGACAGCAGCCCGGCCCAGCATGGTGAATCCAGGCTTGTCCTGCTCCTCTCCTTGGATCATCCATAACCATCCAGAGAAGCTGTAGCTGCCCCATCCCTGGAGGTGTTCAAGGCCAGGTTGGATAGGGCTTGGAGCCCCTGATCCAGTGGGAGGTGTCCCTGCCCATGGCAGGGGTGGGACTGGAGGAGCTTTGAGGTCCCTTCTGACCCAAACCATTGCAAGATTCTATAATTCACAGGAACTTTGAGAAGGCACAGTGGAAGAGCTTAGCCGCTACGGCTGGGCTGTTCCAGCCCGTGGAAACACCAGGACTGTGCTAGGGATGGGAAGGGCCATGAAATTTGGGGGAGTTTCTGCTGAGCTGCATCAAGAGCCACAGTAGAGTTTGCAGGGGAGACATCAGAGCATCCAGCTTCGTCTGTACAGCAGTTCTACAAATACACAGTCCTAGTATCATCCCTTTCCCCAAAACAGAGTAGAAATATGTTCTCTGGCCGCTGGAAAAGTCCTTCCCTGTGGGTACGATGCTGTGCCTCTGCGTTTCTGGCACCCAGCAGCACCAAGCAGGCAGCACTGAATACACCACTCCCTCAACCTGGAGCACGAGGTGGGAAGAACCCATTGCATTCACCTTTTGGGAAGATCTAAAGAGCAAAAAAAAACCCATCTAGTGAGCAAGGGTTGGGCAAGGTCCCGCTCCTGCGTTTGCCATCCAAGGCAGAAGCCATACCCTTCCAGGGAGCAGCAGAACGGTGTCCCAAGACCCAAACCAACCTCATGTGCTGCTGACCACCCTTCTGCACAGAGCTCCTCAGACATCTTCATTCCCTGCACACGGCCCCGGCCGTTCATCTGTGCTGTCAGTAAAGCCAGAGGCAAACAAGGACCTGGAGATTTACCGCTCTTCAGCGCTAAGGGCGATGCTGGGTGCTTAAGCCCTGGAGTTATGGGAATCAGTGGAGTGCTGTAATACCTGCCTAGACACAGATGAGCAGCTGCCACAGCGAGTAGTTCTGCCTCAGAAAGCACCCAGAGAATCAGAGGCGATGCAGACTCCCAGAGCATCCAGAGACAAACCCCAAACCACAGACCAAATGGAGGAGACAGAGCTCACAGGAGCAGCTTAGAATTATAGAATCATAGAAGCGTAAAGGTTGGAGAAGACCTTAAAGCTCATCCAGTCCAGCCATCAACACAACCCCACCGTGCCTACTAAATCATGATCCCAAGTGCCACGGCCACATGGTTTTTTAACCCCTCCAGGGATGGAGACTCCCCCACTGCCCTGAGCAGCCTCTGCCAGGGCTTCACTGCTCTGTCAGTATAGAAATTGTTCCTAATGTCCAATCTAAATCTCCCCTGGTGCAACTTGAGGTCATTTCCTCTCATCCTATTCCTTGTCACTTGGGAGAAGAGCCCAACACTCACCTCATCCCAACCTCCTCTCCAGGAGCTGCAGAGAGCGATGAGGTCTCCCCTCAGCCTCCTCTTCTCCAGACTAAACAGCCCCAGGGCCCTCAGCTGCTCCCAGAACCATTGGGGTTCAGATCTTCCCCCAGCTCCGTTCCCTTCTCCGGATGCACTCCAGCCCCTCAATGTCCTTCTTGGAGTGAGGGGCCCACAACTGAACCCAGGATTCAAGGTGTGACCCCACCAGCACTGAATATAGGGGTGCAACCCCTTCCCTGCTCCTGCTGGCCATGCCTTTTTCACCTCCAAGAAAACCAAAACCCACTCATAAATCAGGCAAGACCCGCAAAGCCTTTGAGGGACTTTATAGCAGGGAGCTGAGGAGCTGCTCAACGGTTTTAGCTCTTGGAGACACGACCCTGAGCCTCACACAGCACATCAGGGTCCCCCCAGCAGCTCAACCAGCAACGAGGGGCGCCCCACGCAGGCACCAGCCCCTCCCCAGCAATCAGAGGGCTCTGAGGCTCAGGCAGTCAATCAAAGCATCAACTTGAAAGTGTTAAAGGCCCATGTCTGTCTTTATTACAACCCCAGCACTACACCTTGTCGCCGCGCGTGCCCTAATGCCGCAAGATTTTGCGCATGATTTCACCAGCTGATGGTGGGAGCGTTAGGGAGCTGCTGCTCCTTTGCGGCTCCAGGTGTTCTGCTGGCTTGTTTCACAGAATCACAGAATCACCAGGTTGGAAAGGACCCATTGGATCATCGAGTCCAACCATTCCTAACACTCCCTAAACCATGTCCCTCAGCACTTCATCCACCCGTTCCTTAAACATCTCCAGGGAAGGCGACTCCACCCCCTCCCTGGGCAGCTGTTCCAGTGCCCGGTGACTCTTTCCGTGAAGAACTTTTTTGTGATATCCAACCTGACCCTCCCCTGGCGGAGCTTGAGGCCATTCCCTCTTGTCCTGTCCCCTGTCACTGGGAGAAGAGCCCAGCTCCCTCCTCTCCACAACCTCCTTTCAGGCAGTTGTAGAGAGCAATAAGGTCTCCCCTCAGCCTCCTCTTCTCAAGGCTCTCTCAGCCACTCCTCGTCAGACGTTCTCCAGCCCCTCACCAGCTTCGTTGCTCTTCTCTGGACACACTCCAGAGCCTCAACATCCTTCTTTTGGTGAGGGGCCCAGAACTGAACACAGTACTCAAGGTGTGGTCTCCCCAGTGCCGAGTACAGAGGGAGAATCCCCTCCCTGGCCCTGCTGGTGACCCCATTTCTGATCCAAGCCAAGATGCCATTGGCCTTCTTGGCCACCTGGGCCACCGCTGGCTCATGGTCAGTCACTGTCAACCATTACCCCCAGGTCCTTCTCCTCCGTGCAGCAAAGTGTTTGCAGCAAAATCTCTTTTTATACTCGCCTTTCTTTATCCTCCTTTTGCTTTACAGAGCGGTTGTCCTCTCCGTGGATGGTAGGACCTTTACCGGCAACAATCAGCCAAAAAGGGCACCAAACATCAAACAAAGCAGGCTTGGACCCATACACACACTTACAGACCTAAGAAGAGGATACACATACATAGGCTTAACAGGAGGATTGAGCCTTCTTGTAGGCATTTGCTGCAATTTCTGGCCCAGCGTGGTGTGCGGGAGCTGGTGAGGCAGGAGGAGACGCTTGGCTCCCTGGTGGAGAGAGCACAGGGTGGTTTCCATCCTCCCAGCTCCTCTGCTGTCCCTCTGACCCCAAAAAGTGCACAGGGAACCCTTCCCATCCTAATCCCTGGTCATAGAATCATAAAACAGTTTGGGTTGGAAAAGACCTTAAAGCTCATCCAGTTCCAAGCCTCCTGCCATGGGCAGGGACATCTCCCACCGGATCCGGGTGCTCAAGGCCCATCCAACCTGGCCTTGAACGCTTCTAGGGAGGAAAAAGCCTTGTCATAGCGGAGGAAAAAGCCTTCTTCAATAGGCAGCTGAGGCTGGGTGTTTCCAAAGAGCTCAGAAAGTGATAATAAATGTGGAGATGAGCCATGGAAACTTGATTAAAGCAGGATAGCACCCAACTGAGAGCTCCACAAACACCAGGCTTTTCTGCCTGACCCCGATGCAGAAGGATCTTGCAGGCAGCCCATGCACCCAGGGTGGAGCACGGCAGGGAGGGAATGTTCAACACAGATGTAAACAGTCCTACGAGTTATCCAAGGATGGGCACCCACAGACTGAGGGTACGGCGACAGAAAAATCTCTCACCTTTTGCTCACTTTCCCTAAACGCTACCACTGTCCCCTGATGGGCTGTCCCTCAAAACTGCCCCCACTCCGGCCACCGGATACAGAACTCAATATTGGAGGAGATTAATGACCTTAGAAAAATGTAATTACACAACAGGGTTCTGCTCTTAATAACTGCGTATTTTACTTGTCAATGTGCCTTAATTGAAAATGAGTAGGCGATACAAGTTGCAGTGGAGTTGGCTGGCAAGCCTTGAACGCTATATTAATTGTAGTAATTAGCAGTCACTTTACATTGGAGTCATCTATAAATAGGGGGTCCATTAGTTTAGCAGAGAGTGTGATTTAAAATGCAAATAAAATCCCAACTATATGTATAAATCACTTCTTTCCCTCTGCCCCCCAAATTTACAGTCGTGAAAGGGCTGTGATGCTGCTCTGGATGAGCTCTGGTGAGTTTGCCCTTTGGAAGGGAAGCAGTTTGGTTGTTTGCCAGCGCAGGAGCAGCAGGGATGATCCCAGCAGAGTGGTTTGCCAATCAAAGTGACTTTGTTTGGTGCTCCCAGAGCTGTGGACCTTTGCCAGGCTGTTGGATGATGGGCAGCAGCTAAACCAGCACCCAAGCACTCGCCGTCCCACACTTCAGGCTGCTCAGGGTGGCTGGAAACGTGCTGGATAAATCCCAAGAGCTGCGTGATGGAGAAGAAGACAACAAAGCGTCAACGCTCAGCGTCTCTGTCCTGGAGTGGTGGGAATGCTGCAGGGACCATCCTTTGAGAAGAAAACCCATCCAACATAGAAATTCTTCCTTATGTCCAGTCTAAATCTGCCCCTCTCCAGTTTATACCCATTCCCCCTCATCCTATCCCCACAGCCTTTGTGAACAGCCCCTCTCCAGCTTTCTTGTAGCCCCTTCAGTCACTGGAAGGTCGCTACAAGGTCTCCTTGGAGCCTTCTCTTCTCCAACCCCAACTCTCTCAGCCTGTCCTTGCATGGAAGGTGCTCCAACCCTCCGATCATCCTTGTACCCTCCTCTGGACCCATTCCAACAGCTCCATATCCATATCAACATTTACAACATCTGTAACGTCACAAGGAAAGGGAATGGAAGCACCAGCCGGGGTGAGCATCACACCAGGGGTGGGGCTCCATCACAGCCAGGCACGTCCCGGTGCTCACAGCCCGTTAATGACATGCTCTACTTATTTGATCATTACCAAAGGAAGAAGAAGTAAGAGAGGAAGAAGGGTTATTCTTTTATCGACAGCGAATCACATTAAATTACAGCCTGTACCAGCAGGGATAAGGTAACACCCTCAAATAAAACATTGTCTTCAAAAATCCAAAAAGCAGAGTTATTAAAAATTAAGAAAACAAACACAAAAAAAGAAATCTTTTTCACTGCTGACCAGTTCTTGGTTTAAAAGGGAGCATCCGATTCCCCCCGCTGGCACGGCACCTGCCTGCTGCTGGGGTGTCGATCTATTCCTGCACAGCTATTCTTGAGCAGGAAAGAAATAACCATCCTGGGGAGAAAAAAAGGGAGAGGAGAGGGAAGGGGAGGAAAAAAAGCAAAGGCAAAGGAGCTGAGGCCTGTCTGCTGCAGGAGCATCTCCCGTTCAGGTTCTGCAAAAAGCCCCAGCACAGTCTAATTGAAGATATGTTTTTATTAGTCTTCACAGAAGATTTCACCCATTCAATAATTTATCTCCAAAGTGACTGTATCGCTCAGATAAGAGAGGGGAAAGGAGCAGTCAGCTCCATGTCCTCTCTGCAGGCACTGCAGGCTGAGAGAGGAGATGGATTGGAGCCTCCAATCCCACAGCTCTGCTCACCCTCCCTGTACCCTGACCCAAAACCTGCGAGAGGGGCTGTGCTCCCACCATCCCCACCATCTCTCTTTTGACTCCTAAATCACAGGACTGAAAAAATACGGGCTGAAAGTATCCCTCCAGCTCTCCTTCCATGGTCCCCACCACCACCACCTTCATCTCTTTCCATGCCATGAGCAGCTCCAACCAAGGAGAAGGAGGAGGTGAGCAAACCCCAGGGCACCCTCACCCCTCGACTGACACAGCCCATCTGGGAGGGGAAATCCCTCAGAGTGCAAAGGGGAAGGGGAATAACGCTTCTCCATCCACATAATGAAAGCCTTTTTGAGATGTAACAGACAGCAAAAGCCGCTCAGTTCCAGCCTTTGCAATGAGTTCCTGCTAATTATGGCTTTAGCTCTGAGTGCATTCCTCTCCTGCCAGTACTGGGGGAAGGAGCTATGAGCACCAGGGCCACGCCGGTAAGGAAAGGGGAGGTTTTCATCCGCCACAATGACTCACCGGTGATGCCAGGTCAGGACATGGTCCTCCTCTTCCCATAGGAGATGTACAAAGTCAAAGAGCAGCCCAAGGTGACGCTTGAGTCTCATAGGACAGGAAAAGACTACTCAGCTTCAGCTTGGTGAGGGGAAAACATCCTTTTCCATGTGCCCAAACCACAGAGATCACGGTATCTCCACATCCACCGAACCAGGAGGAGCAGAGGACAAAGACAAGAGTGAAAGGAAGGTGGAAGAGCTCACAGAGTTGTTTTTGAGCCCATATTCCCAAGGCACAGTAGATTAAGAGTCTTTCGCCCCAGCAAATTCCCATTCTTCTGCTTGACAGAGGTGCAGGAGTTTTTGCCACTTAGCAAAAGCTGAGTGAGCAGAAACCAGAGCAGGGAACTGGGCTCCAGTTCTGCCCTGGTGTATCCAGCAGCACAACCAGGCTCCCCAGCATCACTGCTGTGAATTCCCGTCGGCTTCCCAGGGAAGGATCCAGCAGGTCTGCACTGATGGTGCATCAGGCGCAGGGAAACCTCAGCACCTCCAGCTCACTGGGTTCATGGTCCAAGATCTGCCTGGAGCCACAAAACACCTTATCTCAGCCTTCCTCATGGCTCTGTGCTCTCCTTAGACCGCTTCAAACCACAGGTGATCCTCTTTATGGTCATGGGGCGATGCCACCTACTTATGGCTTAAAGGAAACCAGAAGCAAAGTCCTCACACCAGTGGAGACCAGAATTTCTTATCAGGATTCTTGTTAAGCCTGAAGGAAAAAAAACCCACACAGAGTATTTCTTGCTGTTTACTCACAGAGCAACTGGACACATAGCCTTCAAATTCTTTCCTCTGGCCATGTATCAGCTGTGTCCACAGGATCTCTTTGAAGCATTCAGAGGAAAGGCCAGAGTTGAGCTGAATTTGTGGCTCCATCACGGTTGCTTTGCTTCTGGCAGCCAGCTCGAATTATCAGATGCTGAAGAAGTAGGAGGAAACAATCAATTAACAGGATTGTTTTTCCCCAGAAAAACCTTCCCGAGACATGGAAGAGTAACTCAAGGCTCATCAGACACATCGATCCTCAAAGGTGGCGATGGGTCTTCTGCTGCATACTGCCTTCTCTGTAAGAGTTGAATGGAGAACCTGTCCTTTATGATGCTCAACGCAGCCTCAGGTGTGAGTCCGTCCAGAAAACACAGCATTCCTCAACCCTTCTGCAAACGTGTCCTCTCCGAGGCCTGAAGGAGCGGAGTATGTGAGTGGAGTGAGCCGGGCTTTGAGTGCTGCCTCTCAGTGACATGCTTATCATAAGAGCGACGGGAAAAAAAAAGATAAAATAACATAAAAATAAATTCAGAAGCAACTTTGGCATAGAAGGCAAAACAGGATTGATCTTTTGCTTGACTTACTCCGAAAATTGCTTCTCCACTGCCCGCTTATGCACATTAATTGAACGTCTGGCCTGGCTACGCGTCTGTTTAAGTCCTCAATCAATCCCCTTTCGGATGACTGCTAGATCAATAGGGTGGTAATTTAATAAAGGACATTTTCAGTTGGCTTTTAAAAGCCACTGATGGGATTTAATTTTTTCATATTTTTTTAAGAAGAAAAGGGGCAGTGGGAGAGGAGAACTGGGGGTCAAACCACCATCTGGCACTTTCCCCTCCAGCAGTATCCTTTGCAGACAAGGCTACAAGAAAGCTGGAGAGGGGCTGTTCATAAAGGCTTATGGTGATAAGACGAGGGGGAATGGGTATAAACTGGAGAGGGGCAGATTTAGACTGGACATGAGGAAGAATTTCTTCACTATATGGGTGGTGAGACACTGGAACAGGTTGTCCAGGGAAGCTGTGGCTGCCCCATCCCTGGAGATGTTCCAGGCCAGGTTGGATGGGCTTTGGGCAGCCTGATCCAGTGGGAGGTGTCCCTGCCCATGGCAGGGGGTGGAACTGGATGATCTTTAAGGTCCCTTCCAACTCTAACTAGAATCATAGGATAGTTATTAACTATTCTATGATTCTAAGTTGTCTGTCCCATGCAACAGGTTTGTCCAAGGGAAGAAGAATGTCCTGGGTAGACCTTTAATCACTCGGTTGAAAAATCAGAGGCAGAATAGCTCTACCAAAAGCTCCTTTGGCTTCATGAAGTGTAGACATTAGAGCTTCCCTAGGCAGGCATTACCATCTTCCTGCCTCTTCCAACCCTCTTGCTTTTGTGCTGCTTGCTTTCAGCCCAGAGCTGGTCCCAGTGTGCTCGGCTGGCTTTTGATGCGCGTAAGCCTCCTGCTCTGTTTAATGCCATTCTTCCTTTCCAGCGCCTGCACGGTTCAGTGATGAGAGCAACTCCCCCGCTATGCACTGTGCCCTCGCACCAGCACGACCAGATTCCCTCTCCCCAGATTCCGTCTCCAGCCTGGCTACGTTTAATTTCCACTAATCGCTTTCTTCACAGCTGTCCTCCTGAAACCCTTTATCTTCCTCCAGACTGCAATTCCCTCCCTTTGCTGCTTCTCCATTTCCTTTCTGTGATGCTTTGCCCACAGCTGTTTGCATTAGTGCTTTAACCAGCGCTGTCCTGAGAGAAAACATTATGTTCCTGCCCTTCTGCTTGGGTACCCCTGGTTCATCCCAGCAAGGGTTCATCCCAGAGGCCACACCAGAGCCAGTTCTGCCCACCTTGTTTCTCTCCAGCATCACTCAGTCATTTTTCTCATCGCTATTTGGCTTTTAGATCATAGAATCATGGAATGGTTTGGGTTGGAAGAGACCTTAAAGCCCATCCAGTTCCACCCCCTGCCATGGGCAGGGACACCTCCCACTGGCTCAGGGGCTCCAAGCCCCATCCAACCTGGCCTGGAACCCCTCCAGGGATGGAGAACCACCACTGCTCTGGGCAACCTGGGCCAGGGCCTCCCCACCCTCACAGCAAAACATTTCTTCCTATGATCTCATCTCAATCTCCCCTTTTGCAGCTGAAAATCCTTCCCCCTCATCCTATCCCTGCACTCCCTGATCCAGAGCCCCTCCCCAGTTTTCCTGGAGCCCCTTTCAGCACTGGAAGCTGCTCTAAGGTCTCTCTGGAGCCTTCTCTTCTCCAGGCTGAACAACCCCAACTCTCTCAGCCTGTATAGAGCTTGCTCCAGCTCTCAGATCATCTCCGTGGCCTCCTCTGAACTCGCTCCAACAGCTCCATGTCCTTCCTTTACTGAGGACACTGTGGGGCTGGTGGGGTGAAGGACAGGGAGATGCGACTCCCTTCTTCCTGATCTTGCTGGGTTGGTCTCCTGGAGAGACTTGCCTGATGATGATAACACTGGAAAAACCTTGATGTGATGGCATTTAGGCAGGGAGCAAGCTGTGGCTGCTCCACCAAAAATATCCACGTGATTTGGCTACAAAACCTCCTCTATTTATTGTCTCACAAGCGATCATCAGCCTGAAGGGAGCAGACACAGCAGCCGATGGTGTTCCCACCACAGCGCCGTCCTGAAGGCTGTTCCTTGAGAGAGGCTCTGGCCAAACACCCTCCCTCTGCTCCGCATCGCTCCAGAGGAGCCCAAATCTATAAATAAAAGACATGAATTAAACATGACTCTCACATTTTCAAGGGTCAAGTGAATATTCGGTCACTTAGCAATATCATCTACTCCCACAGAGGGGAAAAAAGGAGAGAGAATAACAATAAGTGTTTATCATTACTTGTTGTTTATCGAGTGACATTTTGAAGGACCGAATCTCACCCGTCCTGCGAGCGTGGGAGCAAAATTCAGTGCCATGCACAGTTCCTTTTAAACATACAAACCTCCTCTCCAATAGGCAGGTGATGACTGTCCCTGTTAGAAGGAAGATGCTAAATGGATTGATTTGAAATACTTCAGCAGAGACAGGAACGCAGCCCATCCTCCTGGATGTCCTGCTTTCCAGGCAGAGAGATAACGAGACCCACGTGTGTCCAAGGGCAATAGTAGCTCCTTCTTCCTCTGGTAGCAAATATACCCTCTGATGGCAGGGCTCAAATTTCACGTGCTCCTCTGAAACACCTTCTGAAGACCCTCATCGTTCTCCACTCTGCCCAAAGGGTTTGCAGACCTCATGGTGCTACTGGTGGAGCTGCATAGGTCCCCCACACCCCGACCCCTCTTGTGCATCCTCACTTGCCACTCCTCTCAGGGAGCACAGGAAAAAAAGGGAACGGCGACGGATAGGAGGCGTCAACAGCTTTTCTGCTCCGTCGCTATCGCTACAAATCACAGCGAGATTTTTCCATTTCCAGGCTGGTAATAGATGAGAAGGGACCCAAGCCAAGCTCCCGGCACCTCAGACTCTCCCCATCTTGTTGGAACAAAATAACTTCCCGCAACCCCATCCAAGCTCATCAGCCTGGAGTGAACTGAGCTGGGATTCCTGGAAGCAGACAGCGCTTCCCGCTCGGGTGCCCATCACCATCAGCTACAGCTGCACCGGTGATAGGTCCTAATTGGTTTTAACACAGACGAGGTTGGAAAACGAAGGGAAACACCTATTTATCTGCTCACAGCGATGCTTTATCCATACGCCACTCCCCGGGCAGCAGAAATTTCATTCAGCATCATACTTCCTTTGGGTTAATTTACTTACAGGTGTCAGGTTGACTTAATTCCTGCTTTCCTTAATTGCCCCTCCTGTTAATACCACCTTGCATGCTTCTGCTTCTCCAACGCTTCTATTGCTCTGTAGCTCCCACCTCCTTCTCCTTTGCCTCCCAGCACTTGAGACGTCCTACAGAAGGCGAATCCCCTTGTACGCATCGCTCCTCAGCAGTGACCTGTGATTGACGCTGCAATTAAGACCAGCAAAGGCACGACAAGATGTTCAGCCCCAAATGCAACGTGGTGTTTTGGGAGTCTGGCACTCGGGAGCAGAGGCAGGAATGCACGCAGGGGTGTGCTCCGGGTGACAGAGGTTATTCCTGTGGGTTTTAAAACAATAAATACACTGCTAAAATGGGTATTATCAAGAAGAAGGTGCACATCAGTCTCAAGCACCCTCTGACCCTGATAATCCTCACCTAGGCATTGCAAACACTCCCGACCTTTGCAGTCTGCCCAAGCAAGAGCCTTCAGTGCTCTCAGCCTCTTTCTGCTTCTTCCAGGGGTTTCGTGACTCAAGTGGCTCTCAGGAGTCCAGCATCAGTCCAGCGTGGTGCAGCACACCTTCCTCTTCCAGGGTACCAGCTCCGTTTTTGCAGATGTTTTGAGCACAAACCCACAGGTACAGGAGATTTTCCAGTCTCAGACTCCTGAAAAGACCTTTGGAGTGAGCAGTGCTCTCGACAAACGTATTTAAATTGGAAAAAAAAAACCAAAAACCCACCCAAAGCAAACCTGATGTGCTTTTAAATTGGAAAATAAATGAATTGCACAGAAGACAGAACAAAAAATTATTAATATCTATGTAGTCTTCCATATTTTCCAAATAAAATTAGGAGGCTGGATGCTCAGCTGGTGTAAATCTCCTTTAAGTGGCATTTATGTTAATGATCCTACCCTGATTTACACCACTGGAAAAATTAGTTTCCTCTCTGCCTGGGTCCCTGTGCACATCTGTCCTTTGAGAATCAATAAATAAAACTTGAAAATAATATTCCTCCACCATTTATTCTGCTTAATTATTTAAACCTCAGATTTGGGAAATAATAAAGGAGTAATAAAGCAGAGATTTACCATCCACTACAACTGCCGGAAGCATCCCACATTATTTTCTCCTTTACTTTTTAATCTTTCCCTCTTTTTTTTTTATTTTTTTTGTGGCTCACCGAATTGAATCAATTTATTAAAGTTGTTGCAAAACTGATTTGCTCTGATCCAGTGATGGTGATGAAGAGAAATGGGCTGTTCCGCTCTCCCGTGTCCCCCAAGTCCTGCTCATTAAGAAGGATAATGCTTTGGCATCTAGGGAGCAGTCTGCAGCATGCCTGGATGGTGAAGACTGATTAAAAGCAAGATGTGACTTGGGAAGGAAAACGATACTTCTGATGACGAATTGCAAAGAGGATCCAGCCAAGAGATCCCAGCTCCTGCAAGACAGGCTGCAGAGAACTCCCTGCAGAAAGCTGAGCTTCCACGGTAGCTTTGGGAAGTTGGAATGGACAAAGCCAACTTACTTTAAAAGTCAGATTTTTAACAGTAGCATCGAATGTGCTAAGTTGGAAGGGACCCCACAAGGCTCAGCAAGCCCAACTCCTGTCCACGCATAGAACAACCCCAACATTCACACCATTTGGCTGAGGGCATTGGCCAAATGCTGCTGGAATATTCATAGAATCACCAGGTTGGAAAGACCTCTTGGGTTATCAAGTCCAACCATTCCTATCCACCACTAAACCATGTCCATGAGCACCTTGTCTACCCGTCTTTTAAATACCACCAGGGATGGGGACAGGCTCAGCGCCGTGACTGCTTCTCTGGGGAGCTATTCCAGGGCTCCACCACCTTCTGGGTGAAGAATCTGTTCCTACTGTCCAACCTAACCCTCCCCCAGCACAGCCTCGTGCCATTCCCTCGGGTGCTGTTGTTGGCCACCGGAGAGAAGAGCTCGGCACCCGCTTCTCCTCCCCTGGTGATGAAGATGCAGATCATAATGAGGTTTCTCCTCAGTCTCCCTTTCTCCAGGTTGAACAGACCAAGGGATTTTAGCTGCTCCTCACACGGTTTCCCCTCTAAACCCTTCGCCAACTTCTTTGGCTCCTCTGGACTGTCTCTCAACCCTTGTCTTGATCTCTGGGCTCCCTAGAGCAGCTCGACCAGTGGCAGGAATCATAGAACTAGCAGGTTGGAAAAGACCTCTTGGATCATCGAGTCCAACCATTCCTATCCGCTGCTTAACCATGTCCCTGAGCACCTCATCTACCCGTCTTTTCAATCCCTCCAGGGATGGAGACTCTACCCCCTCCCTGGGCAGCTTCTACCAGTGCTCCATGACCCTTTCTGTGAAAAATGATGACCCTTTCTGCGAAAAAAAGGAGGCAAATCACCCTCCCTAGTGCGCAGCTGGATTTTTGGAGCTCTGGGTTTGATAGTCTTGGACTCTTAATGCATCCCTTCAGGTTCCATGAGGACCTCACAAACCATACCTGGAAAACCATGCTGTGCTTCAGCTGCTGGAGGATTAATGGACCTGCCACCGGTGCTAGATGAAAAGGGAAAAAATCACCTAAGAAGCTGGAAGAGCAAAGTTTCCAAGAAATACAAGGGTTTGGATGAGCGGAAGGTCCTGTCCTGCTCTTCTGGACAGGGGAGCTGCAGAGCAGGGAGAGCTCGTTCCCGGGTGAGCTGTCTCCCCAGGGCTGCGAGCAGGAGCGGCAGGCGGCTGTCTGAAATGAAAACGTCAAGGCGCTGCCTGTGACGGGCTCTAATCCCAAGCGCTTTGACAGGCTTGTCGCATGCCATGTTCTCCCGTGCCCTGCGGAGATGACATGGGCATCCTCGTCCCAACGTGATGCCGTACAAGCGCCCCTGAAGTGCTGTGACGGCTCAGGGGAAGGAGGTGCAGAGGCATAGGGATGAGTGGGGTGGTGTTGGGCACCAAGGTCCACCATCGCTCCTGCATCTTCATTAGCGAATGGCGATGTTATTGTGCACAGCACGTGGTGTTGTTTCCCTGAGGCTTCGTGCATGCAGGAAGGACGTGGAGCTGTTGGAGTGACTCCAGAGGAGGCCACAGAAATGATCCAAGGACAGGCTGAGAGAGTTGGGGTTGTTCAGCCTGGAGAAGAGAAGGCTCCAGAGAGACCTTAGAGCAGCTTCCAGTGCTGAAAGGGGCTCCAGGAAAGCTGGGGAGGGGCTCTGGATCAGGGAGTGCAGAGATAGGACAAGAGTGGAGGGTTTTAAGCCAAAAAAGGAGAGATTGAGATGAGATCTTTGGAAGAAATGTTTCCTGTGAGGGTGGGGAGGCCCTGGAAGAGGTTGCCCAGTGCAGTGGTGGCTGCCCCATCCCTGGAGGTGGTCAAGGCCAGGTTGGATGGGGCTTGGAGCCCCTGATCCAGTGGGAGGTGTCCCCATGGCAGGGGATGAAACTGGATGGGCTTGAAGGTCCTTTCCAACCCAAACCACTCCATGATGTTATGATTCTATCCTACAACCTACCAGAACCCCAAGAGGGTTTTGCTGTTGCTGGTCTCAGGGTCTCAGACCTCACTTACCCCTACAACCACCAGCTCGGTCAGCACACCACCAGCATCAGCCTGGAACAACAGAGAGCAGGATTTAGTCCACGCATCTCCTGCCGCTCCCCGGCCAGCCTCACACTGCTGGGTGCCTCCTCTCTCTCCCGTTTCTATTTCCAGCCGCCTGCGCAGCTGCGTGCAAAGCCCCAGCTCCTGCCGGCAGCTGCTTTGCCAGATGGGCCAGCAGCTGTGTCACTGCCACCACCACGCTTGGCACCGACCCGTCGGCAGTCCCCCATCCCACCACACTCCCTCACCAAGTCGGCACTGATCCTCCACACCACAGCAGCTATGGCTCCTGCAGAGCATCACTGCAGAGGCTGTGGGACCTCGCGACAGAGAGACTGCCTGGATCTGGTGGGTCTGAATCACAGAATCAGTGGTTTGGAAAAGACTTGGAGATTATCAAGTCTAATCACATCTGTCCACTACTAAATCATAGAATGGTTTGGGTTGGAAGGGACCTTAAAGATCATCCAGTTCCACCCCCTGCCATGAGCAGGGACACCTCCCACTGGATCAGGCTGCCCAAAGCCCCATCCAACCTGGCCTTGAAGACCTCCAGGGATGGAGATGCAACCACTTCCCTGGGCAACCTGTTCCAGGGCCTCACCCTCCTTATGTCCAGTCTAAATCTGTGTCTCTCCAGTTTATACCCATTGCACCTCATCCTATCACTACAATAATCTATCTGTTTTTCAAATATCTCCAGGGATGGGGACTCAACCTAACGTTGAGTCTTGGTTGGAAGGCCAAGTCAGCCTGATGCTCTGTCCATGGGGTGGGATGCGCTGAGATGCAGTCTTCAAGTGCCGCTGCCACCGCTGCAAGCACAAAGACATGGCAGCACTCAGAGGTACCGTGCTGGCACCTCCTGGCACGTGGTCAGCAACGGTGACCGGCACCCATCACCGAGATGCATTCCCACCCCAGGAACTTGGCTAAAGCGATGCACAACCCAGACCTTCTCCTGAACCCCACCAGCAGCCCCTTTCACCCTCCCCACTTGACTGAGTTACCGCATCGCCTTCTGGAGGCGGCTGCCAGCGGGACGGCTCCGGCAGTGCTGGCACAGCTTCTCTTCTCCCCCGCTCGCCGACCCATTTCCCCGAGACTGCTTCTGCTGGGAGCACTCGGAGCGACTTGCAGCATATGCCGCGGATCTGAGCGCCCACCAGGTTCTGCCGGCTTTCGAGAGGCAGGCAGCAAAGTGTCAGGACTCGCTTGTTATAAGAAAAGCTTCAACAGCACAAAGAGGGCAAAGCTGCCACGTGCCTCCCAGGGTCCAAGAAGGATGCCAGGAGAGACAGCAGCTCTTGGAACAGCTTGCAGAAGGGAAAGACACTCATTCCTGCACCTTTGGACCTCATGGTGGCCCTCCCAGTGCTCAGCACCTTCCTGACTCCATGGGAAAACCAGTTAAGCCTCTTCCAGCAGGAAAGGCATATGTAACAGAGCAGCTTCCAGTGCTGAAAGGGGCTCCAGGAAAGCTGGGGAGGGGCTCTGGATCAGGGAGGGCAGGGAGAGGACGAGAAGGAACGGTTTTAAGCTGAAAGAGGGGAGATTGAGATGAGAACTTAGGAAGAAATGTTTTCCTGTGAGGGTGGGGAGGCCCTGGCCCAGGTTGCCCAGAGCAGTGGTTGCTGCCCCATCCCTGGAGGGGTTCCAGGCCAGGTTGGATGGGTCTTGGAGCCCCTGATCCAGTGGGAGGTGTCCCTGCCCATGGCAGGGGTGGAACTGGATGGGCTTTGAGGTCCCTCCTATCCTAAACCATTCTATGAGTCTGTGATTCTATGATTCTAATCCCAAAGGGCTGCATTTCCAAGATCAGAAAGGCAGAGTCTGGAGTCCTGCTCTCCGTAAATTCGAGGAGGAAGCTAAGACTGAGCTTTTGGGGCTCAACACTTGCTGTGAAGCAGGTGGCACAGCTTTCCGAGGCTGTAAATCCCACCCAGCATTCATTTTTGTTGTGCTGAAGGAATCCTCACAATCATCGCATCTCTATTTTGGAAAGAGTTTCATCAAACATCAGCCAACCGCACAGTTCGAAAGAGCAGTGAGGCAGTCTCAGGGGACAGATATGAGCTAAAGAAAGTGATCAAAAACTATTCATAAGATCACAGACCCAAATTCCCCAAGTTTCCAGCAATAAAGGTTAAACAACCAAGCCACTGGTGTGCCATAGCCAGGGACTCCCAGACCACCACCTTCCACACAACGTCCCTGTAAGGTCACCTTTCCTCTCCAAAAGAGCCACAGAAATAATTTAAAAACAACAAAAAAAAATGGGAAATTATTCATCATGGAGATTTTGAGAGCCAGCAATTAATTAATAAAAATAAGTATTGCTAATATCGAGCTTCTATACAGCACTTTAAATTGCAAATTACTCGTGAAGCGTGTATTATTAATTACATCATTTGCATCGACTATGGCGCTAATATATAATTATTTACCCCGATAAATAATTTGTGGAGAAACGTAAGGCTGCGCTAGACTTGCAATAAAATCCTTTCAACAACTGGACTGAAGCCTTGTGTGTATTTATAACCGCTGGGTCCCAGGTCCCCTCTGAAAGGTCGGCTGCTGTCCCTGGGTACGCGTGAACCTCGGCAACGTTCACAGAGCCTTGATGGAACATCTAGGGCTTCGGTTGGTTTGTGCAATTTGGAGTTGGTAGCCCTGGGACTGACTGAGTAGGAAGAGGAATTGCCATATCAAGCTCCACTACCAAACCCCCACAGCAGCGGCCGCTCCAGCAGGGAAAACTACCTGAATCCTTTCAGAAGATGCTTTTGCGATCCCTTTTCCCTCTGCCAGCACTGCCCTGAGCGATGAGGCTGGTTTTTACGGCTCAGAGCATCTGATCTCCAGCTTCTGTTGAACGCAAACAATAATTTTCCATCCCACGCGCCTGTCACAAAAAAAATGCCTTGTTTTCAGAGGTGCCAAGGCCGGAGGCGTTTGGAAGATTGGGCAACGGTGGCGAGCTCACGGCCAGATGGATGTTTGGACTCTGTCCTTCCAAATCCCTTCAGAGGCCCCAAATCCATGTCTGTCATCTTCAAACCCTGCAAGATGATAAATGGCTGGAGGAAGGACACTGTCCTGGCTCGCTGCTGGTTGGCTTGAGAGGATGGACTGGAGGCTCAGGCGGGCTCTACAGTCACTCAAACTCTTGCAAGACCCCAGACAGACCCGAGGCAAAGATAAGAGGTACTCAACTGTCTGAAACCACAGATAAAGCTGGAATGAGGGGAAGGAAGCAAGAAAAAGGAGGAATGGAGCTACACGAGCTTCCATCCCGTACTGGAGGCTCCAGCCAGGACGCAAACTCTCCCTCGAAGGGGAGGACCTGGCAGCCCTCCCTGGGAGAGATGCAGGCTCACATTTCACTTTGGAAAATGAATCCTTTCAGTAGATCCATCCCCTCCGCAGAGGTTAATTTATTAGCAGGGGAGGGAGGAGCCCCGTTGTTTTAATGAAACGTTTTGGCTGGGTGCACAGCAAATGTATTCACCTAATAGACCTATTATTCCTCCCGTAGAGCAGACCAACTTCCCCATTGTGTTTTATCCTTTACCGCATTAGAAATTCAGTCTTTTATTCCGCCTTCAAAGCAAAGGCTGCCAGGCAAATGAATGTATGGGAAGGTTTCAATGGATATAAAGCGCAAGGCATCCCCGCGTGCAGCAGGCAGATGTGCCAGGCAGCCCGGAGAGGCACATGGGCTACATTCACCATGAAGTTGGGCTCGTTTTCCCTGCACTCTTCCCCCAAAATCCATCTCAGCAGCCTCCCCTCCTAATATACCCATCCCTGAGGCGGCTCCACGTGACAGCTGCAGTTAATACTTTCCTGCCACAAGATGTTCCAGCGTATCTGTCCCTTTGGTGTGTAAATTACAATTATTTTCGGTGCAAGGGGGAAGGGAGATGAAGTTAGCTCTGTTTTCCAGCTTGGAGAGCCTGGCGGAGAAATTACGCTATGCTTTCACAGCTCTCTCTCTCATCTATTTGACTTATCTGTTTCAAAGCGGTCCTCACCAGAAGCGATCACTCACAGGGGATTTCCTCTTCCTTCTGTCCCAGCTTATTGGATGGGGAGGTAGGATTCCTGTCCGAGAGGTTGGTGAAGAGGAAAACTGCGAGCAAGGATCCTTATCTCTACTTCCCTACCTGCAAAGTGGGAAGACTGATGTAAATCCCAAAGGAGGCAGCATGAGGTGAACACAGATAAGTGCTGCAAGATATAGCATCTCCAGAGGACTGGAGAACTCGGCACAGGAAGGACATGGAGCTGTTGGAGCAAGTCCAGAGGAGGCCATGGAGATGATCCAAGGTTGGAACATCTCCCGTATGAGGACATGCTGAAGAGAAGGCTCCAAGGAGACCTTAGAGCAGTTTCCAGTGCTGAAAGGGGCTCCAGGAAAGCTGGGAAGGGGCTCTGCATCAGGGAGTGCAGGGATAGGATGAGGTTTTGAGCTGAAAGAGGGGAGATTGAAATGAGATCTAAGGTAGAAATGTTTTGCTGTGAGGGTGGGGAGGCCCTGGGTGCCCAGAGCAGTGGTGGCTGCCCCATCCCTGGAGGTGTTCAAGGCCAGGTTGGAAGGGGCTTGGAGCCCCTGAGCCAGTGGGAGATGGCATGGTTGGAACTAGATGGGCTTTATGGTCCCTTCCAACCCAAACCATTCTATGGCAATATAATTCTAATACCGGGGCAGCTCCATTTCCCAGACCAGAACGGCAGAGCCTGGGAATTTTGTGAAAGCTGTAGAAAACAAGATAGACAGGAAAAACGGAAAGTATTCAGCATCTGCTCTTGCTTTTGTAGCACCACTGCAGTCACCTCCAAGAAACATCAGGTTTAAATCCACGCATGCTTGCAAAAAGTCTGTACAAATTGCACAGTGCCAGGTATCACTGAATATTTGTTCTGGACATCAGAAATACAGCTCTGGTTGGAGGTTGTATCCCCTCAGCTCCTAACCCACAAGAAACCTCCGCTGGCCATCAATAGGTTTTGAACTCCCTCCGCCACACGAAAAAAAAAGAAACCACACAAAAAAAAATCCAACACAACCCCAGAACTAACAGATTAATCCTGTCAAAAAAGAGGGAAAAAGCCACCTAACAGAATCACAGACTGAAAAGTTACAAACTGGCAATAGGTGACAAGTAATTATAGAACAGGAAAATGTATAGGGAACTCATTTGGGTGAGCAGCGACTGATTAACAGTCGCAACATTCATTTTCTTTATTTATGGCCTGGCATTGCAGAAAATTGATATGAAACACCCCATATACTACACGGCTGGTGACACGTTCAGCAAATGAAGAGTCTGGGAAGAAATCAACCTGAATTATACCCACTGTTACTCAAACTCCCCTTCGCGCCTCTCCCATCCTTTATAGAAAGGAGCGGTGGTGACGCAGAGCTGCTGGGGCACCTCGGTATCCCCTGGCTCAGCGCTACGTGTGGAACAGCCAGGTCATATCTTCGTGGCCACCACCTCTCGGGGACCCCACAGCTCCTCAGCTAGCAAAGATGCTGTCGGCAGCACCGTTTACCCCCCGATTAGGTGATGGTGTAAGAGCTACCTGTGCTTGGCTCGGCAGCGGCGTTCCCTAAGCTGCTCTGAACCCACCTCCCTGGCTCACTCTACAGTGTGCAAGTTAATTAAGGTGGGATTTAGCCCATGACCCTCCCACCTAAACACCCTGGCATCTGACAGCGGTGCTTAAATAGGAAGCAATCCCCTCTTTTTGTTGAAAAGCATAAAAATTAACATTTGAGCTTTCTGCCCTTCGATGAATAAATACCAGCAGCTCATTACAAGCAGGTTCTGCTCCAAAGAGAAGATCACAAAGGTGCTGTAGTCCATCATGATACCAATCGCTGGAGCATCCAGGGGGCAGGATAAAGCCCACACCCCATCAGTCTCTCCCTCTCCAAGCACTAAAATCCATGTCCTACGAGGAGAGCCACCCTATTCCCAAGATAAAAGGACCATGAAAGGCTCCCAATCCCCTGAACCAACTGTGGTTAGAAGGCTGTTATCACAGGCAGCTTCCCCCAGGGATGAAAGGCAGCAGCGGCTTTGATGGAATACTCACTGCGTGCAAATAAAAGCGACTGCAAGCAAACAGCACCTTGCAGAGTGCTCTCCTCAGGATGCAGGGGGGACCCGGGCACCCCTGGGTGATGGGGAGGGCAGACGATGCTGCAGGTGGGCTCAGGAGGCAGAACTTCAGCTCCGTCACCTGGAGACTCAGCAAAACAGGCCTCCGGTCCAATATTATTGTGTCAGAAAACAGCTTTTTACAGAAACTTCTCAACAGCAGTAAAAGTTCATTATGTTCGGACACAGAGAAGCTTTCCAGTATGCTCTGAACAGAACATCTCCTTCTTGTTTGCTGTCACAAGTGCCATTGCTTTCCAAGACCTTGTGTTTTGTGCTGGAGCATGATTGGTTTTAGCACGAAAACAAGTTGAAAGCTTCAAATTTGTTAAAAACCAGGATACTTCAGTTTATCTAAAACAGTTTTAAAAGTTCAGAATTTCCTTACTTTGTCTGCACTACCAATGTTTCGCGCTGCTACTGTTGCCCACTTTCAGCCAGGTTTGGGCACCCTTGCACCTACTTGCTTCTGCTTAGGGTCCCCTTCTACGATGCCCATGCAAATCCCTTCATCTCCTTTTGCTTCCTCCACTCTGCCTCCTCATTCCAGGGATGCTCAGATGGTGTTGGCACCACAGAGGACTCCGGGATGCTCCAGCAGACTGAAATACATGGGTGAGGGTCAGTAGGTACCACTTCTGTGAGCAAAAAAAGTGACATTCTTAGCCCCCCAGTTTCAGCAGGGTGAGTAGAAGCTTCTAACCTTCCCTCTGAGTTAGGAAAAGCTCAGAGCATCCCTTTAGAGAATCATAGAATAGTTTGGGTTGGAAGGGACCTTAAAGGTCATCCAGTTCCAACCCTCCTGCCATGGGCAGGGACACCTCCCGCTGGATCAGGGTGATCCAAGCCCCATCCAACCCGGCCTTGAACACCTCCAGGGATGGAACATCCACAACTTCCCTGAGCAACCTTTTCCAGTGTCTCACCACTCTCATAGTGAAGAAATTCTTCCTTATCTCAAGCCTAAATCTGCCCCTCTCCAGTTTACACCCATTGCCCCTCGTCCTGTCACTACAAGGCTTCGTAAAGAGAGACGCTCACTTATGAAACACAGTTGATTGAAATGCAAATGACTGAAAAAAAATACAACTTACTTTATTAAAATGCAAATTGCACTTCAAGGCTGCTGCCTCCTGCGTGTCTCCCTGGCTGCTCGACAACCGCTTCAGTTGAAGCCCCACGACTCCCAGGTGCTGACGGCACCCGGTGCCTCGGCATTTCGGTGGAGGAGCTGGCACGGTGACTGCCGAGGGGATGGGATGCCGTAGCTGGGCCGGTTTGGGTGAGCATGGCACAGAGGAAAGTGTTACCTTGCCACACGGGGCATTTCCCAGCCTGCTTCCCTCCAAGCTCTGTGTTTTGAAAGGTGTCAGTCTGCCAGAGCCTCATTTTCTAACAAGATGTGGAGATCAAGTGTCCCAGAACTGCTATTTTCAAGTGAATAATTATTGTTTTCACATTTCCTGAGATCTTTTCAGATAATTTGTTCCTATAGGAGCAGAAAAGAGGAGAGAGGGGGGAAAAAAAAAGGTGACCAGGATAGATGGCAGGGAACACAGAGATACTCACATCTCATGGCAAGGTCTGTGGTCAGCATCTCCCTTGGGACCAGGACCTTGTGTTTGATTTGCTATCGCTGGATTGCAGAATCATCAAGGACAGATGTTACCACTGGAAGAAGCCCATAGACCCCATTTCTGGAATCCTCTACATAAGAAGGACATGGAACTGTTGGAGTGGGTCCAGAGGAGGCTACAAAGATGATCTGGAGCACCTCCCATACGAGGACAGGTTGAGAGAGTTGGGGTTGTTCAGCCTGGAGAAGAGAAGGCTCCGAGGGGATCTTATAGCAACTTTCCAGTACCTGAAAGGGCTACAAGAAAGCTGGAGAGGAACTATCCATAATGGCTTGTGGTGATAGGGCGAGGTGGTGATGCAGTCTGATCCAGTGGGAGGTGTCCCTGCCCATGGCAGAGGGAGGAACTGGATGATCTTTAAGGTCCCTTCCAACCCAAACTATTCTATGATTCTATGACCCAAAGGGCTCAGCCCTGCACAGGTCACAGTGAGAGAAAAGAATGGTCACCGGCAGCAACGCCTCACGTGGAACCTACAGCAACCACAGTGAAGGTCTCCAGCCCCACTGACACTGGGTTTCTCCAACAATACACAAGCACCGTTCCCCACAGTCCTCCAACCTACCCCCGTGACTCTTCCAGAGGGTCACAGTGCCCATCGCCCCGGTCACCTTCCCACAGCAGTGCAGCTCCCGGTTCCAGTGTTGCGTGTGGAGACTAAAACCCACAAGTGTTCCTTGCAGGATCAGGAACCACTTCGGAAGAGTGGTAGAGCCAGCACGTTCCATCCACTCATTGCACAACTTCACACAAGACCATCACCTTGTTCTTCCCCAGGACACTGTGGAAATAGGATTTTGGGGATATTTAGGGACCAAGGAAGAGTTTCACGGGGGAGTTCCTCCCTTGTAGTGCTTCTACCCCATCTCTGCCAAGCTGTGTGACATCGAACAACTTACTCACAACCCCCCAATTCGCCCCTTTGCCCAGCTCCTCCAGGATGTCCTGGCTGTTGCCTTCAGCCACCAGCTGGCTCAAGTTGCTGGAAGATTATTATATATAACAGAGACTGGAAAGAGCCCAAAGGGGCTCATTCTTTCCAGTAAGCCCATTCCCCCAGGAAAGCATTTAATTGCTTTTTGAATGATCCCACAGCCTCTGCAAAGCCTCGCCTGACCACCCAACCATCCTGGTATTTATTACTCCATGGGGCTTGATTTGGACTTTGTTTTCCTTTCACTTCCTATTACTGTTCCCCTAATCCTCTCCTCCAGCCCTTTCCTGTCCTTTATCCTGCATCTCTTGCCCTGTCCTTCCTTGCTCTGGCTTTCAAACATCCTCGTTCTGATATTTAGCAAGGGAAATGTCACCACAAGACACTGCAAGGCTTAGAGATGGACCTGAAATCAAATCTCAACATGTAAACAGCCCAGAGCGTTGGCGGGGTGCAGCTAAGCAAACAAAAGTCCACAAGATCACCACAGGACACGAGCCAACCTCTAATTACTGACCTAAGGAAGGGGCTGCCCTGGTTATGTCTTAACTCCCTGCTGCAAAACCACAGCAGCATGGACTGACCGCACAGCCTGGGCTTGAGGAAGGTTGGCTCCCATCGTGGTCACCTCTTCCACCCTGCAGGCTTTGTAGGAACAGGGATGAGTGGTTTCCCCATCACAGACAGGAACCTGGAGCAGCTGTTTTGGGATCCTAAAGAAACCGAAGCTGTGAGAGCACCTGTAGGAGGACAACTTTCCTACTTTCAGCTCTTTATGGAAATACCCACTTGGCTTAGGCGAATTAAAAATAGATGTATAACAAAATCAAGGACCAAATGAACCCAATGAAGCCTCTACACCTCCATGCAAGACTGGAGGCAGTTTTGCCATGTGATTGCCCCCAGGAGACGTGCAATGGGTCGCACTCCCTGTCCTCTACCCCCCTGCCATCCACACCATGGCTGTTTAAGCACCGTTTGGTATTTAGCATCCAGCATAACAGCCTCAGCGTCAAGCACATGCCAGCTTCGTGAAGCATTGCTTCATCTATCATTGTCTCCCAGGCTGTCTCACCCACCTCCCAGGCATCGTTCCTGCACCTCTCGAAACACTGCGCAAAGCCATCGGGCGGGCTCGGAGCCAACGCAGAAGTTACAGCTCCTGAAGAATGAGCTGGACTTGCTGTTCCCTAAACGGGGCCCCGTCTGCTGCTAGCAGAGCTGATGAATTTATTTTCATTAAATTTAATCCAAGGATAGCCTTCTCCTCCCGCTTCCCCTCCAGTCCGGTTGCCGAAGCAAGCAGGGCTTGGGAAAGGAGCCACCTTCCAGTTGATTTCTCATTCAGAGACGCCAGGTCCGTGTTCCTGTCCCATTTAATTAACATAGAAGGAGAATTGGGTTGCACTGGAAATCGCTGCGCTCTGCCTCACCACACACCACAGAAAGCCGCTGAGAGTCTTAACGCAGGGGCAGAAGAGCTCAGACCAAAGGCTCCTCAGGCTCAGACCCTCACTGGTGGGGCTCTCACCTCTCCTCACCCCCAAAATCTCTTGGTGCAATATCAGCCGTCATCGCCAGCTGGAATGGAGATGCTCCAAACTCCTGCCACAAGATTTCTTTTCAGGCTCCAGCTTCTCCTAGCCCAGGAGATGAATTACACCAACTCTCCCTGCCTGTCACCCAGCCGTTCCCAAGTGGCAGGATCCAAATCACAAATGAAATATGTCTCCATTCCCCCACTCTCCTGCACCTGGTTTGGAAACAATAGCTAAATAACCTCCCGCTCCTGGGCTGCATAAATCACCCAGACAGGCTGAAGTGACACAGGAAAACAGCTGAGGTTTGAGGTAGTTTTTTTCTGGCCAGGTATAAGAATTAAAATAAGAGTTAGAGAAACTCTGTGATGAACTTGACTCCCAGTGCCAGGCTAGGGGTTATCGAGAGAAGAGACATTTCATAGAATCATAGAATAGTTTGGGTTGGAAGGGACCTTAAAGATCATCCAGTTCCAACCCCTGCCATGGGCAGGGACACCTCCCACTGGATCAGGGTCTCCAAGCCCCATCCAACCTGGCCTGGAACCCCTTCAGGGATGGGGCAGCCACAGCTTCCATGGGCAACCTGTTCCAGTGTCTCACCACTCTCATGGGGAAGAAATTCCTCCTTATATCTAGTTTAAGTCTGCCCCTTTCCAGTTTATACCCATTCCCCCTCGTCCTGTCCCCACAAGCCTTTGTGAACAGTCCCTCCACAGCCTTCTTGTAGCCCCTTCAGGTATTGGAAGGTCACTATAATGTCTCCTCGGAGCATTCTCTTCTCCAGGTTGAACAACCCCAATTCTCTCAGCCTGTCCTCATACGGAGGTGCTCCAGCCCTCGGATCATCTCTGTAGCCTCCTCTGGACCCATTCCAACAGCTCCATCTCCTTCTTACGTTGAGGATTCCAGAACTGGACACAATCCTCCAGATGAGGTCTCGCAAGAGAGGAACAGAGGGGCAGAATCCCCTCCCTCCCTGCTGGCCACGCTGCTTTGGATGCAGCCCAGGACACAGTTGGTTTCTGGGCTGTGAGCGCACGTTGCCGGCTCATGTCGAGCTTCTCCTCCCCCAGCACCCCAAGTCCTTCTCTGCAGAGCTGCTCTCAATCACATCATCCCTTATCGTGTACTGAAATTGCGGATTGTCCCTGACGCAGGTGTAGGACCTTGCTCTTGGCCTTGTTGAACCTCCTCAGGTTGACATTTGCGGTGTTGGAGGATGCTGTGGGCAGGCACAGCACAGGGATGCAGCCACCGGGAGCATCTCAGCGTTTGTTGCTCCATCAACAGAGAATTTAGGGGGAACACAATACTTCTTTTCTGCCCTGCCCTCAGCAGAGTCCCCTCAGCAGGATCGTCAGCACCTGCAGCGTGCAACAATCCCCAGCGCCGAGGTAAAGTGGCTCGGGAAGGAGGGAAAATTCTAGGGCTAGCCAGCATAAAACACTTGTGTAATCAGTGCTAAATTATGTAGCATAAGTTACAGAGGAAATATCCTTAAAGACTAAATCTCCCATTGTGAAGAATTGCTCTCTGTTCAGAAGCACGCTAATTATTCCCTTAAACAAAGATGAGCTATAAGTAATTTAAGGGCTTTATCACTCACACTTTGCAATAACGTCATTGAGCAAGCGGCGATAAATAAATCCCAGAAGAAAATGAAGGTGGGAAACTCCCCTCCGAGAGCAAGGATGCAGGACCACGTCTCCCATGTTGCTATAGTCAGCAGTTTAGGAGGAGATCAGAGTGATCCAGGGACACATCGCCTGTGGAAAGCTCTCCCCAACAGAAGAGATATCAGGGTCTCATCCTGTCCATCGCTGATGTTCAGCCACTCTCTCCTTGCTGGGACTGATGCTTTCCAGATGTGGCAAAGCTCTCCAGGGCAGAGCATCCCATGGCTCTGGATAGGAACTAAAGCAGCCCTTTGCTTTCAGACCTGTCCATCCCTCATGCCAGTAATTAAAGTTATCCTAGGCACGTGTTTAGGATGATGGCTAAATTTCACCTGCTGCTCTCAAAGTCAAAGCAAGGAGGTCCCTCCTGTTCAGCTGAGCTCCAGGTCAGGCCATGGTAAAGAACAAGCGCCTGATCCTGATCTTCTTACCCTGCGCTCCACACACATTTCAGAGCACTTTGTGCGTTGACTTTCAGAGCCTTTGAATCCAGCTTTCCCACACTGGAGACACAGGCTGGGGCCATGCTTTTAACAAGAATGCGATAAACTGCGTCTTTCCTCTAGCAGTTAATTCTCATTCAATGCATTCTTAATATTCAATTACTATTTATGTAACACTCAGTAAAGGATTATCCTATTAAACCTAAATTAAGTCCTCCGTTCATTAATTAATACATCTTATTTCAAGTGCTGCCAACGTTTATCCCTGGAAACGTAATATTTAAAACCAAAATGCACAAATGAAGGAAAAGGAGCTTGTTTGCTTGTTGCTTTCACAGTTGCTTAAAGATGCTAATGAGTTATGGAGCCTGTAAAGCATCCACCACCAGCTCTGCAGGAGGGGGACTTTCCCAGGAAAGGAACAGAGCAAAAAAGCCAAGTGGTTTGGAGTAGTGTTGTCTCCTTTGGTGAGGAGGCATTGGAGGGTCAGCCCCTTCCAACTCCTTGTGTATCCTCTCTTTCAGTTCCAACACAAGAGGCAAAACTCTTCTCCCCCGCCTTATATCCACGCTCCACGAGGCAAACGTGCATGCAACACCCAGCTCTGGTTTCCTTGGGGACCCAAGATTGTCACCATCCCGTGGACACAGAGGCACCTCCGAGCTCTCAGCAGGCTCAGACCTCAACACGCCGCTGTTTGTGACCAGTGGTGCCCGCGCTCGCATCCTCCATCGCGCTGCGGTTACTGCCAGGGGACCACTTGCTGGTTATTACATCCCTAAACTCCTTAGAGAGCCACCTCCCATCACCACTTGACCTCTGTGGAATTACCCCAGGGAGAAATTGGCCCGCAAGACCTACAACACTGACAGGGAGCGCTAGGAAATTGCATTAAGTCGAGAGCCTCTTTTCGAAACAAATTCCTCCGTGAAGAACCAAACGCAGACTTCATTACAACAACTCAATTATACACGAGGCTGAGCTCCAGCGCGCTCGCAGAGACAACAAGTTTGCCGCGAGTATTTCATGCTCGGCTCAAATGATAACTTCCTCTCAATGCAAATGGGAGGTTCAACAAACAAAACGCAGTTGTTTCCCCAACACCGCTTGGAAAACGAATTACAAGAGCGTTTGTTCAGAGGCAGAACTGGAGCTTTTAGGTGGAAAGATGGATGGGCTGTGGATTGAGGATGGGAAGGAAGGAGCTCAGGGCTCCCCTAATCCCAACGGTTCTCCACAACATGGATAAACCTCTCCCAACACACAGCTCCCAGCACAAGGGAGGGATAATCCAGACACAAGCCTCAGTGCTCCTTCCACCAAGGATTGCTCCTGGATAGGAAGAAATCCTGATGGATGCGATGCGTTTCAACCCAGAGGTGCTTCGTGCTTAGCTTGGAGTGAAAGGTCCTGGGCTGGATTTCCGTGAGCTCACACCAGGGCCACTAAAGCGGAGTTTAATCCCAATTCCCCCAACTCTCAATAAAGGGAAGAGCAAATGGGAGATGTAAATCAGTTTTTAAGGCCCCCGAGTCTCTCTCTGCCAAAGGAACTCAGTAGGATTAATCTATTTGCAAGCCACCTACCCTCCAAATGATATCTTCTGAAATAAAACAGCACTCCTGGCACGCTGCAGCTTGGCAAGAGGAGAAGCCACGCTTGCCGAGGTGTTTGGACCAGGCCAGCTGCCTTTGCCTGCTCCTCCCCACCAGCATCACGGGGGCTGCAGGAAACCGAGCCCCCTGCTCGCACCCAGACCACGTCCCACTGGTAGTGATGGGTGCTGGCTTGGGGGCTCCACCAGGACCCACCCCATGAGCAATCCCCATCCCCAAAACTCCCCTTCCAGGAGATGAAAGCTTAGATGAGCAACTTTGACCTCCCAGCAGAGACCGAGGGCCCTTCCAGCTCCAAAATTCCGCTTATTAAATACAAACATGTGGCTTCCACCCTTTTTGGAAGCACCCAGGAATGTTCTTGTCTCCATTCCCTCCTGAGTTTCCAGCTGTTGCTACCTCGGTTTCCATCAAAGCAACAGCTCCCCATCAGCTCACAGTGAGGTCACCAGATTTCATGTTCTTTACAGAAACCCATCAAAGCACCTCAGAAAACCAGAAAAAAAAAACCCTGCAGGAACACTTCCTGCCCGTTATTTTCTGGGATGAAGGAATTTTTAAAAAACCCCACAAAACTAAAAAAAATAAGAATTTACAGCTAATTTCCTTGTCAAAAGTTCCTGTCTATAAATACAATCAAGATAAGACTGACATTGCAAATAGCTCCTTTTCTCTCCCGAATGAATTATTCAATCCACTGCTGATCCTCTCAAAGTGTTTTATATTGCCTTCTGCTTTCCTTATTTATTTTACTTTATTTAGTTGGGTAGAGAAGTGCTGTCAATAATTGAAATGAATTCAGGCAATTGCAGGATTCAACAAATTCCTCGTGCAAGCCCCCGCGGCTCAGCCCAACTCCCCAAGCTCTTCACTTGGTCCCTTCCTCACCTTTCTCTCCAAGCTTCCAGGAACCACCTTTGGGTGGAAGCACATCGCATCCAGCAGGATTTCTTCTCACCCAGGTGCAATTCTTGATGGAAGGAGCACTGAGGTTGGTGTCCGGATTATTGTCTCTTGGGCTCGGAGCTGTATGTTAGGAGAGGTTTATCCAGGCTGTAGAGAGCCCTTGGGGTTAGGGGAGCCCTGAGCGATGGAGGAGACCTCACCCAACCCCCAGGGAATGGGGAGAACCCTGCTGACTGCAAACTAGCCCAGATCAAGCTGCGTGCTAGCCCGATTCAAACTAGCCCAAATCAAGCTGCATGCTAGCCCACCAAGCTGCACGCTAGCCCAATTCAAGCTGCACACTGCTAGCCCACCCCCAAGCTGCACGCCAGCCCAATTCAAGCTGCAAACTAGCCCAATTCAAGCTACACACTAGCCCACTCCAAGCTGCAAACTAGCCCAATCCAAGCTGCACACTAGCCCAATCCAAGCTGCACACTAGCCCAATTCAAGCTGCACACTAGCCCACCCCAAGATACACGCTAGCTCAAGTCAAGCTGCACACTAGCCCAATTCAAGTAGCATGCTATCCCAATTCAAGCTGCAAACTAGCCCACTCCCAAGCTACATGCTAGCCCACCCCCAAGTTACATGCTAGCCCAAGTCAAGCTGCACACTAGCCCACCTCTAAGCTACATGCCAGCCCTATTCAAGCTGCAAACTAGCCCACCCCCAAGCTGCATGCTAGCCCACTTCAAACTGCACGCTAGCCCAATTCAAGCCGCACACTAGCCCAATTCAAGCTGTAAAATAGCCCAATTCAAGCTACAAACTAGCCCACCCCCAAGCTACACAATAGCCCAATTCAAGCTGCAAACTAGCCCAACTCAAGCCACACGCTAGCCCACTTCAAGCTGCACGCTAGCCCAATTTAAGCTGCACATTAGCCTAATTCAAGCTGCAAACTAGCCCACCCCAAGCTACACACTAGCCCAATTCAAGCTACACGCTAGCCCACCTCCAAGCTACAGGCTAGCCCACTTCAAGCTGCACGCTAGCCCAATTCAAGCTGCACATTAGCCCAATTCAAGCTGCAAACTAGCCCACCCCCAAGCTGCACGCTAATCCACCCGAAGCTACACGCTAGCCAAATTCGAGTTGCAAAATAGCCCCATTCAAGTTGCAAAATAGCCCAATTCAAGCTGCAAACTAGCCCACCCCCAAGCTACATGCTAGCCCACCGCGAGCTACACACTAGCCCAATTCAAGCTCCACACTAGCTCAATTCAAGCTGCACACTAGCCCAACTCAAGCCACATGCTAGCCCACCCCCAAGCTGCATGCTAGCCCAATTCAAGCTGCACACTAGCCCAACTCAAGCCACACGCTAGCCCACCAAGCTACATGCTAGCCCACCCCCAAGCTGCACGCCAGCCCAATTCAAGCTGCACACTAGCCTAATTCAAGCTCCAAACTGGTGGTTTGGGTGATCACAGACATCTCAGTCCAATTCTCCTTGGTCATGTCCCTTAATTCTCCATCCTTGCAGAGCTGACAGCCTTGCCCAGAGCGCGGGGGATTCACATCTCCGCACGCCCACGGAGCTTCTCCGTGTCTCTAAGAGCGACAGAAATCCCAGTAACACATCAATAAAGAGCCCCGCTGCAGACAGCATTTGAAAGCAAGGAAATAATATTACTACTGAAAAAAAAAACCCCACCCCAAACACTCTGCAACTGCACCAAAAGCTAATAAAAATATTACTGGAGAAACAGAACTTTTTTGAAGCAGTCAAATAATATCCACAATGACGATTCAATTACACAAATTAGTGTCGGGCGGTCTGCGGAGCCGAAAGTTTCTCAGTGAGGTTTGGAACGGAGGAGAGGGCGATAACTTCATAAACCTATGTGTAATAGGGCTGGGGGGCGAAGGAGGACAGAAAAGGGAGAAAATCAACCCAGAAGGCAGACAAATAAAATCTCATTCAAATCACGAAACAAATCATGTGGGTTTTTATTTTGTCCTCGGGAGCAGGTTTCAGCCAGGGCAACATTTCTTTATGTTATTGATTAGCAATTAGAGAGGTGTTTTAGCTGCTTCACTGCTGTGTCCCTGTTATTCCCTCCAGAATTTCAATTTCCACCCAGCGGTGGGGCCAGGAAAGCATCACCACCGACCCCACAGCTTTGCATCCGAGCCCTCTTTCCTGCCAAACTGCCCCATGGATGAGTGGGGAAGAATCCCAACCCGACTGTGTCTGCTAAACCATGTCCCCAAGTGCCACAGCGACGTGGTTTTTGAACCTCTCCAGGGATGGAGACTCCATCACTGCCCTGAGCTTCACTACACTTTCGGTAAAGAAACTGTTCCTAATATCCAGTCTAAAGCTCCCCTGGTGCAACTTGAGGCAAAGGTTCTCATCCCATCCCTTGGTACTGGGGAGAAGAGCCCAACACCTGCCTGGCTCCAACCTCCTCTCCAGGAGCTGCAGAGAGCGATGAGGTCTCCCCTCAGCCTCCTCTTCTCCAGACTAAACAGGTCCCTCAGCTGCTCTCAGAACCTGTTCTCCAGACCCTTCCCAGCTCCATTCCCTTCTCCAGACATGCTCCAGCCCCTCAATGTCCTTCTTGGAGTGGGGACCCAAAACTGAACCCAGAATTCAAGATGCAGCCTCACCAGCACCGAGTCCAGGGGGATGATCCTTCCCCGCTCCTGCTGGCCACCCCATGGCTGATGCAAGCCAGGATGCTGGTGGCCTTCTTGGGTCACCGTTGGGTCACGTTCAGCCACCAAAGGCTGCTCTTAAAAAAAGAGCATCCAGAAAGGCTGCTCTTTAGCAGGTGCCTCTCTAAAGGAGGAGAGCAGGCGGCGGCTCCACAAGGATGCTGGGCATGGGGTCAGGATGTGGAGACTGCTCAGCTCCATGAGCCCACGCAGTTTAACGCCCCAATGCCTCCATCTGCCATCACCCATGCTGGGTGGCCTCATGAAACGCTGCCACAGCATCCAACAGTCGTCACAAGAGCAGTGCGAAGGGCAGGAGCTAGGAGGGGTGGCTCTGCAGAAAAGACTGATGGAGACACGCATTAAAAGCCATAAAACCCCAGAACATCCCTGCCAAGAATCGACAGAGGTAAACTGCCGGCATCTCTGAGGAAGGAGAGGCCAGGCTCCTCCTTTAGCAACAATTTTCAAACCTTTTTATTTGGTTCCTTGTAAAAAAAAAAATAGGAGAGCTTAAAAGGAAAAAGAAATAACAAACTGATTTCTCTTCAGATAATTCGCAAGGGCTCCGAGTGCATTATAAATGTATGCCTTTATCCAACAGGCAATTTGATGAATTTCATAGAACGCTTTTGTATTGCTGTTTGCTGAGCAACATCCTCTGCGGAAATTGTGGTTGGCTTAATGTTCTCTTTAGCACACGGCATAATTGCCCCCTGCAATTTGTTGCCTGCAAAGGTTACCAAAAAAAGAAAGGAAGGTAGAGAAGAACAACTTTGGCACCTGGGGAGCGAGGGAAGAGAAAGAGAAAACCAATGGCACTTGAAATGCAATTTATTCCAGGTCAAGGCATGCAATTGCAGAAAGGAGCAGGCAAGTCCCATTCCTCGCAGTGGATGGGCTTCCCAGTGCAGATGAAGCCATGGATGATGGGGATGGAGCTAGCTCTGTTTCTGCATGAATGGGGTCCAACAAGCCCAAGGCAGCCTGTCTACCCACGGTGGCTTGGGCTCAACTCTGCACGTACCTCCAGCCCATGGTACGAGTGGTAGAGCAGCCCAGTGAACTACGGCCTCTCACTCTGCATGAACCTCCAGCCCAAAGAACCATGGATTCTCACTCTGCATGATCCTCCAGCCCACAGAGCCATGGACTCTCACTCTGCATGATCCTCCAGCCCAAAGAACCATGGACTCTCACTCTGCATGATCCTCCAGACTACAGAGCCATGGATTCTCACTCTGCATGATCCTCCAGCCCAAAGAGCCATGGATTCTCACTCTATATGAACCTCCAGCCCACAGGACACACAAGCAGAGTAGCTGAAATGCAAGGGGCTCCAACCAAGGGTTGGCTTTCAACCAAGGGGCTGAAACACAGACACCGGAGCCGGGGGGAGCAGGAGGGCGAATGGCAAAACCAAACAAGAAAGCAGCAGAGGGAGGAAAGGAGGAAACCCCAGAGTAAAGGCTGGAGAAGGAGGTGGAGAGGGGGCGGCTGGCAGGAGGAGAGCATGCTGGAGAGGGAGGATGGCAGAGGGGAGCGCGGGAGAAGCAGAGACGGCAGGCAGTGTTTATTAATTTTCTGCTTGGCTGCGTTTGGTGCCATAGCTCCGAGATCATGGAGCCGCTCCACACTCTATTAAATAATTCAATCTGCGAAGAATCCAAGTGTGTAAGCGAACACTCTTATGCGTCTTAAAATTTAATTGCAGAGCTAAACAAGATTAAGTGCAAGGAAGACATAAAAGATATGAAAATAGATGCTGCGGCTTTTGTTTCTCTCGCTGCCCGAGCCCTGCACAGGAACCTTTCCCCATTTTTCACACTACACCGCTAAAGAGCCTGAGCCTCTTTTCATCCGCTCCCCCCTCCTCTTGTTCTATTTACAGCTGTGTTTGCAAGCAGCGGGCTCGCAAATCACTTAATATCCATTACAGCAGCTCCATTCACCCCGCTAGGCTCCTGCTCTGGCAGCCTTTCCATTATAAATCCTCATGTTCAAGGGTTTAGGGAATCAGCCACGAGCACTTGCTCCAGCAGCCCCCTTTGCCTGGCTGGAGCTCACCACATCCCTCAACTCAGGTTGGTGATGGCTTCCTTACTCCTGCAAAAGCTCGCCTTTCCGCTTTTATCCCCCCGCAATTCCCTTCTGCCCTGAACGCTCAGCACCCATAAACCAGCAGCTCTGGAGAGTAAATCCCAGCTAGCTGCAAGCCAGGGGTGATACAGAGCCTTCCTACGTGGACTGGGTCAAGAGAATGGAAGCATCTTCATGTCACAATGCTGGAGCAGCCTTTGCCACCTCCCGGCAATTCCGCATTGGCACAGGTGACCTGTGAAACCGCAGACAACGGGCGAGGGTCTCATCTTGGGTCCAGCTCTGTTCAATGTCTTTATCAATGACCTGGATGAAGGCATCGAGTGCACCCTCAGCGAGTTTGCAGATGACACTAAGCTGGGAGGAAGTGTGGATCTGCTGGAGGGTAGGGAGGCTCTGCAAAGGGATCTGAACAGGCTGGACTGCTGGGCCGAGACCAATGGGATGAGGTTCAACAAGGCCAAATGCCGGGTCCTGCACTTGGGGCACAACAACCCTATGCAGCGCTACAGACTGGGGGAAGAGTGGCTGGAGAGCTGCACGGAGGAGAAGGACCTGGGGGTGATGGTTGACAGTGTCTGAACATGAGCCAGCGGTGGCCCAGGTGGCCAAGAAGGCCAATGGCATCTTGGCTTGGATCAGACACGGTGTGACCAGCAGGGCCAGGGAGGGGATTCTCCCTCTGTACTCGGCACTGGTGAGACCGCACCTCGAATACTGTGTTCAGTTCTGGGCCCCTCACCACAAGAAGGATGTTGAGGCTCTGGAGAGTGTCCAGAGAAGAGCAACGAAGCTGGTGAGGGGCTGGAGAACGTCTGACGAGGAGCGGCTGAGAGAGCCTTGAGAAGAGGAGGCTGAGGGGAGACCTTATTGCTCTCTACAACTGCCTGAAAGGAGGGTGTGGAGAGGAGGGAGCTGGGCTCTTCTCCCCAGTGACAAAGGACAGGACAAGAGGGAATGGCCTGAAGCTCCGCCAGGGGAGGGTCAGGTTGGATATCAGAAAAAAATTCTTCACAGAAAGAGTCACCGGGCACTGGAACAGCTGCCCAGGGAGGTGGTCGAGTCGCCTTCCCTGGAGGTGTTTAAGGAACGGGTGGATGAAGTGCTGAGGGACATGGTTTAGGGAGTGTTAGGAATGGTTGGACTCGATGATCCAGTGGGTCCTTTCCAACCTGGTGATTCTGTGATCTTCTGTTTGGCTGTGTTTGGTGCCATAGCTCTAAGATCATGGAGCTGCTCCATACTCTATTAAATAATTCCAACGGAAAGAGGCGGCAAGCCTGTCTCTTGGGATGGGGAGCGGAGAACTCATTGCTCAAAAAGGTTCCAAACCCAAGACCCCAAAACCAAGCAGAAACGCTCATTAGTTCATTTCTGAGCCAGCCTCACATCCAAGGTGCCGGTGACCAAGAACAACCTTCAAGGTTCAAAGCCCAGATGTGAGCATTAGAGATTTGCTCACAACATCTGCAAGCACACAGAACACCTGTTCTTGCCCCAAAACCAACCTGTCACGCTCAGAGCTTGCCCAGCAGTCCTGGCAGCTGGCCCAGCGATGCTCTTGCCTGCTTTCACAGTGGCTGAAACCCAGGCCATCGCTGAGTTCTCAGCCACTGGTCCATGAAGACCCCATGAGAGGGGATTTTGGGGTGTAGACACAACCCCGGTGGGAATATGGGGCTGAGCATCTCCTTGCTTGCATGGGGTCTGTGGCTCCCAGCCCCGCACCTCAATTTGCTCACAGCTACGAAGGTACCACAGGGATGATGGAGTTGAGCATCATCTGGGAGGGCAGAGAGGGAAGGGGGAAGAAGGAAATATGGGATAATAATGGGGGAATAACGGAGGAGTGGAGAGCTGCCTTTGCACTCCTGTGGTTTAATAGGAAGAGCCTTGTCCCTGCTCACTGCGTGTGCCATCCATCACCCTTCAATGCCAGAAAGCGCCTTAAAGCACTTCTCTTCGCTGTAGAATAAAACCACAAGGCCAGAGGAACCGGTGTCACCGCAGCAGAGCGAAGGATAACTTCACTCCATGTAGCAGACAGGGAGTTTGAGACCCATTGGGGCCAATATCAAACTGCTGAGGGTCAGAGGAGAAAGATGGGAGCTTGTTGGGTCCTTAATCACAGGGTTTCCCCAGCCTTTCAGCCAGGAGCTTCCCATGATCCCAAGCAGCAGGCAGAGCTCTCCCTGGGGAAGAGGGCTGCTCCAGGGACCCAAGGAGACAAGGCAGCAAGAGATCTGCACAGATGTGAGTTTAGGGGCAATTCGTATTTCATTAACCTAGAAACATAGAATAATTTGGGTTGGAAGAGACCTTAAAGATCATCCAGTTCCACCCCCTGCCATGGGCAGGGACACCTCCCACTGGATCAGGGGTTCCAAGCCCCATCCAACCTGGCCTGGAACACCTCCAGGGATGGGGCAGCCACAGCTTCCCTGGACAACCTGTGCCAGTGCCTCACCACTCTCACTGTGAAGAAATTCTTCCTTATGTCCAGTCTAAATCTGCCCCTCTCCAGTTTATATCCATTCCCCCTCATCCTGTCCCCACACGCCTTTGTGAACAGTCCCTCTCCAGCTTTCTTGTAGCCCTTTCAGCACTGGAAGGTCGCTATAAGATCTCCTCAGAGCCTTCTCTTCTCCAGGCTGAACAACCCCAGCTCTCTCAGCCTGTCCTCGCATGGGAGGTGCTCCAGCTACTCTTAATTAACTTCTCCACTCTTAATTAAGTAGTCATCAATAAAGAGCTCTGTGCAGAGGGGAAAGAATCATTTGCAATATTTTCTTTGTTGAAGCCAGGAGAAGTCACAGGGCATTTACCTGTCATGCTGGGCTCCAACACCTCCTTTACCAGCAGGACCCTGCTCCGATCCGCCTCGTCCTGCTGCCAACCTGCTTCTCCTGCCTTCACACCAGGCTTCTCCCAACTCTAGTTAGCTCGGCATGGGTAGCCAGCCAGGATCCGCATCCGAATGCCATCGATTGTGCAGGAAATGCCACGTTCTAGGTGGGTGTTTATAATGTCAACGGCATCACCCCATGGAGTTATAGCCATGTGCAGTGGGAATCATCGCCCGTCCCTTATTTTACACTGGCGCACACGGGAGCCGTACAAAATGTCACCGCGAAAAAAAAAAGTCACACAAAGTTGGCGCATTTTCATCTTTGCTGAAAGATCAATCAAAATGCTGACTCCTTGCAGGGAAAGCGAACTCAAACATCTCCCGCCAGCCTGCCTTCACCCAAACAAGGCATCACTGGAATTTCATCTTCGCTATTACACAAGCTCGCAGATCTATTAATATAATTCCTTGCAAAGGGCAAGAAGTGAAACCCAAGGCTACTTTGTCTTCATTTGTTTTGCTGCTGGGTTTCTTGTTGTTGACGGCTGCTGTTACACGGGCTGTTGGGGATTCAAACCGCCACAAAACCACACAAACTCTCACTGCTTGAAGCCTCACCGGGAGCCTCCCGCTCCCTAAAAGAGGGGGGTGTTTGTTAGGTGGGGGGATGAGCAGCAGAGAAGCAAATAAACAAGCTGCAAGCAAATAAATATCTTGTTACGCAAGCCCGTTGCCAAAGTAGGTGTGTTAATATCAGGACACCCAACAGGGCTGTCCCCAAGGATTGTCCCCTCCCAATATAAGTCAGAGGTGGCACGTCATTCCCCGGGCCCACCCAATGCCCCACATACATCCTCCAGCACACCCCTCCGGTGATGGATTGCTGTTATAACACTTATAGTGATTGATGGATGGCATAGCAACAAGTGAATTAAACAGGCACTCGTTCCGACGTGAGTGGTGGTAAATGTCATAAAAGATCAACCATTATATTCTGCACATGGCTTTCCTACCGCTGAGTGAAACCAATTTAAGTGATTTAGTGGAAATGAAGACTGCGGAGAGCAAGCGGAGGAGAAGGGGAGGTTTGGAGCGGTGCTGAGCTCCACTCAGAGCCTTGCCAGGAGCAGCAGCTTTGGCATCCATAAGTTTCTATTGATCAGGTAGAGGTCCAAGGTCACCCCCTCAAGAGCAGAGGATCCTCTCATCTCCCCAAACAGGAGAGTGCACAGGCACTTCTCATCTCATTTCATGCCAGCGTACCATGTTTCCTCCCTTCCCTGTGACACGAACGTCAGACTGGAAGCAGATGAGGCCAATAGAGCAGATGTGAGATTTATCTGCTGGCTGCTTCCAGACTGCCATCCAAGCCATCCCAACACAACCAGCCTCCTGGGACGTGCCTGCCTTGTACCACGTCAGGGGCCAGCTAAAAATCTTACTGCATTTCCCTCGGCATCTCCAGACAACCCAAGCTTTCTCAGCTCACCGTTCTCCCCTAAAACAACCCTCTCCACAAAAAAAATCTACATTGCAAAGGCACTTGCCTTAAAAATAATGTTATTTTGCAGTAGTGCCACTTTAAATCTTGTGCAATTGAAAAACCAATTTGCACTTAGAAACATTCAATTTGTTTGCAGGTGTTTTCCCCTTAAGCCGCGCTGGGTAATTGAGGCTGGCAGAGTGCGCAGGGGAGCCCCAGACAGGTGCCGCAGACCTCGACACCGGCTGATCCAGCGACGGTTTGTGAGACATGACAGGAGAGTCATGAGGCCGAAGCAGAGCGTCTGAAGCGGGGAAATTAATTTGTCATGTCAACCAAACGGGGTCAGATCCGGGCTGGGCTGAACAACCCGTCAGCACACGAGGGCTCAGGCACAGGCGCGTGCAAACCTTCCCTGGTGCGCAGGGGAGACACTGGTCTTGTGGACACGGCGAGGAAGAAGAGGGATGAGGAGGGAGAGAAGAAGAAGGATGCAGAGGAGAAGGAAGCAAAGGAAGGGAAGAAGAAGGACGCAGAGGAAGGGAAGGAGGAGGATGCAGAGGAAGCAAGGCTTCCTCAAAGGCTTGTAGTGATAGGACGAGGGGGAACAGGGATAAACTGGAGAGGGGCAGAGTTAGACTGGACATAAAGAAGAATTTCTTCACTATGAGAGTGGTGAGGCCCTGGCCCAGGTTGCCCAGGGAAGCTGTGGCTGCCCCATCCCTGGAGGTGTTCAAGGCCAGGTTGGATGGGGCTTGGGCAGCCTGAGCCAGTGGGAGGTGTCCCTGCCCATGGCAGGGGGTGGAACTGGATGGTCTTTAAGGTCCCTTCCAACCCAAACTGTGCTATGATTCTATGAAAGGAAGCAGAAGGATGCAGAGGAAGGGAAGCAGAAGGACACAGAGAACGTGAAGGAGAAGGACATAAAGGAAGTTCAGCTTTTTGCCCGTCTGAGAGACAGGAGGTGAGCAAATTCAAAAAGGGGAAAGGGGCTAAGAAGTCCTGCTGCAGCAGAGCTGCCCCGAGCAAGAAAGAGGCAGGGCTGACAGCAGCGCTGTGCTAAAGTAGAGCACATGGGGTTAATGAGTAATCAATGGATATTTTAATTAAGTGTTCATTAGTCACTAGAATTCATGCCTAACGCCATGAGTTTGAGCTGGAGGGGATGAGAACTCCAGGAACCTCAGCTCTTCGCAATAAGAGCTCAAATCAGTTATTCCCGAAGCTTGCTATAAGAAAAGTCAGTGCAAACGCCAACTTCTTCTGTTCAAGAATTTTCCAATTTGTGTTCTTCTCCCACCCAACCGCAATAACACAAATCATCACTAGTTCTGCCTGTCTTCCAAGGGCAGCTCATGCAGTGTTGCATAAAACAGGGCAGCTCCATCCCACACAGATTCAGCAAGAACTCAGACAAGGGTCTGAAACTGGAGCTCTGTCTGCTCCCTCCCATTGTTCACCCTTGGGCCAAAGACAAGACAACCTGCAGCACCTCCCAGCGCAAGGCCATGGAGGTCTGGAACACAAGTCTAACGAGGAGTGGCTGTGGGACCTGGGGGTGTTTAGTCTGGAGAAGAGGAGGCTGACGAGAGACCTCATCGTACTCTACAGCTCTGAGAAAGAAGGTTGGAGCCAGGAGAGTGCTGGGCTCTTCTTCCACGTAACAAGAGATGGGATGAGAACCTTTGCCTCAAGTTGCACCAGGGGAGGTTTAGATTGGATATTAGGAACAATTTCTCTACTGACAGAGTGGTGAAGCCCTGGCAGAGGCTGCTCAGGGCAGTGGGGGAGTCTCCGTTCCTTGAGGGGTTCAAAAACCATGTGGCCGTGGCACTTGGGGACATGGTTTAGCAGGCACAGTAGTGCTGGGCTGACAGTTGGACTCGATGAGCTTAAGAGGTCTTTTCCAACCATAACGATTCTATGCTCCCTGTGCCGGCAGCACGGCCAGCAGCAGTCTGTGTTTGCTGTGGGATGGAGCTCAGCCAGTGGACACTGGTGTCACGCAGACTTTCCCTTACCGACAGCTATTTGCTGTCAGCATGAGGTGGCATGTCTGCATCTGAGATGTTGGATTGCCAGTGAATCTGGGAGATGCTCTGCTGCATAACGAGGGTCACAGAGCATCTGCAGCTGCTCACGACTGCTGATGGGATGGAGAGGCTAAGACACAACCTGCCCACAAGATTTCCTCTTCCCAGCAAGAAGGAAGAGTGACTAACCCCAAACTCAACTCATAAATTAACATAATCATCATCCCTGACACCCAGCACCCCAGTCCCTCACCTTCCACTCAGCTGTTTTAAGGTGTGAAGCTATTGATCCTCTGGCTGCCCGCGTGATTGGAGTCTAAAATCTAATGCCTGAGACGTCCAGTGGAGCCCAAACCTCTCAAATCATGTTGACACGTTTAGGAGGTTCTGGGCGCTTCATCCTCCCTGGTCCGATATGTAATTATGTACATGTCATCATGATGTAGGTGTTTGGCAGGGCAATAAAACCCCAGGGGCCCTGACAGCCGGCCGCTGCCATTCCACACTGCCCACGAGAGCGTTTGCTGCCAATTTCTTTCTGTAGTTAGACTGCAGGAAATAGAGCTCAATAAAGCAGTGTGTGGATTGCAGCGGAAAGTTTGTCTTGAGAAACAGGTGGAGAAGATATCAGAGGGATGCTGTCACACCTGGCTTGCACGGTTTGAAGTGTTATTCCCTTTCTCTCCCTTCTGCTGCAAGGTTCCAGCCAAGCAAGGAGGTGAGTAGTGGGGTAAGAGCTGGACAGGGCAGCCTGGAAATGCAGGATCTCCAGGAGAAGTCTTGGCTGCCCCATCCCTGGAGGTGTTCAAGGCCAGGTTGGATGGGGCTTGGAGCAACTTGATCCAGTGGGAGATATCCTTGCCCATAGCAGGGGGTTGGAACTGGATGGGCTTTGAGGTCCTTTCCAACCCAAACCATTCTATGATTCTAAAGCCTCACAGCTGAGCACTAAACCCATGGTGGGGGGTGGAACTGGAAAGACTTTAAAATCCCTTCCAACAACCTAAACCACTCTACAATCTAACCCTACACCTTTCATTTCTCTGCTTCAGACAACAGCAGCCTGGATCCCACCAGACCCTGCCAGAGACTGCCTTCTGCAGTTGAAAGGGTGGAAACAGTCCAGGACTAGCTGGGAATATGGTGCATCCCAGCCTCTCTTTATGAGCTCCAGGGCAGCCCCGGCACTGCAAGGTCACGGTGTGATGCCCTTTACTGCCCATCACAGCCCATCGGGCTGAGAAGCACATCAACGGCAGTGGGCATTCAGCACGGCACAGCCAGATCCAGCCCAAGCCTTTGGCCAGGTGCCTCACGCTGGGCTGCAGTAGCAACCACGGCAAAATCCCTCACTGATTCATTAATCCCTTCAAAGCCCTCAAAGCTTTTGCTGCTGCTTGGGAAGCCCCCTGCCAGCCAGTGCGGGGAGGAGGCAGAGCTGCTCTCCTGCCTGATGTTCCCCCAAAGAGCACAAACAGTTCCCAGCAGCTCGATTCCTCCCAGCAGAGCTCAGGAAGAATAATTTTTCTTCACTAATACTTCTTTTGCTTGATGAGCTGTCGATGGCAGGAGGATTTAATCTCCCGTACCCTCGCTCTCTCCCAAATCCACTAAGGTGAAGGCACTTTATTACACAACCACTCGGCTGTCCGTTTCTATCGATCACGCCTTGGCATGGGTGACCTTGGATCGATAGGCTGCCGATTATTTAGCGCCTGTTCACCCACATCAAATGCCAGCAGGGCAGGAACTGGGCTGCCTGCACCCAAACTCCACCTGTGACAAGAGGAGCTCAGCACAGCTCCATCCTCAAGAGCTCACAGGCAGGAGCAGGGACCCACAGCCAGTTTCGAACAGCAATTCAAGGTGCTGGAGTTGAGAATCTGGGGCAACATTGGTCTCTTTCTCAAGTAGATTCAGGTCTTGGGTTTGATGCTTTCCAGTTTAAACACCCATATCCTGATGCCAAGTCCATCCCAGGTAGCACCACTCTATTGTGGTGCAGATCCACAGCCTCCCGTAGCTTCACCTCTCCTACTGCAAGATTCCCATCAGGAAAAGGGCAGCAAGACCCGCTACAAACTCAGCAATGTGGTGCAGGAGAGTCCCTCGCTTTGCTCTCAAGCCAAAACCCCTCTCTGTAACTACTTGGTGATTCATCTCGCTCCAAGAGATGTCCCCTCCAACCAGCTACTGTCTTACTTTTTAATCAAATCCTTTGCTTCCCTTTCCCTTTAGGAGCCAGAGCCATTTTTCTATTACATACTGATTGATCAAGCCTTCGCGAGCAGGCTGTCAGCATCTTCTTGATACTTCATTTCCAATCCCCACACAGCAGGTTGCTGGGCTGAGCCCGCTCGCTCCAGCGGCAGCAAACAGATACATAAACACAAGCAATTAAGGAAAGAAGGCGGGGGGGGGGGAAAAAAATTGATCTTCCTTTTGATTTTACGCCCCCAGCTCAAAACCCCACATAAAAGAGAGGGAGCAACCAGTGTTAACCCCGAAACATGTGAGCAGAGGAGGAGGACCTGGAGGTGAGGCCGTAATTTTGCTCAGTGCCAGGAAAAAGACTCTCCATCCTTGCACTATGCTAAAGAAAAAAAAAAACCAGGAGAATAGGATAGTCTCCAGGGCTCCAGCATATCTTGTGCTAATGAGTTGTTTTCCACTGTAAGAAACAAGAAGAACAAGCCCAGATTCTGCTAAACAAGGGCTGTGGCTACAACAGGGCAAAGATCAGCCGCCCCCGAGGAAAACGTCAACAAGATAGTAAAAAACCGTGAAATGAAACCCTCCTTTCCCTTCTTCCTTATTGCTTGGCAAATTAAATGGCACTGGTCTGTGCACGTGCAGCTGGAAAGGTACGGTGATCCCTCGTCTGAGCTGAGATGCTTCCCTCTCTGATGACCCAGGCAGACTGGTAGCCGCGTAGTGGCCCCTGGGAAGCAAGAATGGAGTGGCCAAGGAGAAGAAATACTGGTTTTCAACCCTTTGCCCATGGTGGCTCTGACTAAAGATGGTTTTGCTCCCCCCCACATGCCAGGAAAAGAGATGCAGATGTGGCCAACGGTCCTGGGACAGAAGCTATCTGTACTGAAGTAGGTTGGATGCGTGGGGAAGACCTCAGATAATTAACACTGAAAGCAGCTTGGCAGCTCCCTCCTGCCCTTCTCCTGGCAGCAGTGAGCGAAACGGTGTTGTAACAGTAAGGAGAGAGGAGAAAATGCATGTTTTCTCCCTCACTCTCTCCATCCTTGCATTTCTTTACAATTACCCTCTGCTAAGATGCTGCTGTGCTGGCACTCAGTAGGACTCCACGCCCTCGGCCACTGCAAGTTCCTGGGTTCCCAGTGGATTGGGAGGCTTCTCCAGGAGGGTGGGTTGTGCCTATACTGTCCAGGATGGACCCCAGGACATGAGCCAACCTGCTCAAGCGACGCAAAACCCCTCAGTCAGGATAAGATAGAGGCTGGACAAATTAAACCTCAGTGCTTTGTAATCGAGTCCCATCTCCTCTCCAAGCACAAACCCACAGCGTGCTGGATTGGGCCATACGCTCCCCCCAAGCCTACCTTGGAGGTGCTGGTGGGCACCACCTTATTCCACAAGCTGCTGGTGGATCGCCCGCTGGCAAAGAGCTGCCTTATCTGTGCAGGCACGGGAGAGCAGGGCTGCCCTGCCTATCAGCGATCAGCGGATTACCAGGAGCTTATCAGTTTATTAAGGGACAAAAGACACTTAGCAGAAGGGTTCTGAGACAGTGCGAACAGCTGATAAGAAACAGCCCAGCTTCTTAGACACGCTACGTCTGGCACATCACAGGCTGCAGGACCCTGGTACAAAATAAGTAAGTGCACCGAGTACTCCGGGCAAGAGATAGCACTCACGAAAGTCTAACAGCATTACCTTGATGTACGGGGGAACAGACGGCTGTCTCGCAGCACCACTCGCTCATCCCTTCAGCAGCTCGGCTGCATGACTGGGTGCTCCAAACCTGGGCTGGCTGCCTCTCCCACAGCTCTTCCGTGGGCATCGCTGCATCGCTTTGATGCTCAGCCCTGCCACCCTTCTCTGCACCACCTTACAGCCTGGCTTCAGCCAGGGTAGTTGGGGTTCCCCGGGTGGGGTGGCAGTGGGACAGGCAAGCCCTGGTGATGCTCAAGTGCAAAAGAACCCAGGGAGGACAAAGGGACTAAGGCAAAGCACACGAACACATTAGAGTGAGGGAGGTGCTGGGCTCTTCTCCCAGGTAACAAGGGATGGGATGAGAGGAAATGGCCTCAAGTCGCACCAGGGGAGGTTTAGACTGGATATTAGGAACAATTTCTCTACTGACAGAGTGGTGAAGCCCTGGCAGAGGCTGCCCAGGGCAGTGGGGGAGTCTCCATCCCTGGAGGGCTTCAAAAACCATGTGGCCCTCGCACTTGGGGACGTGGTTTAGCAGCAACGGTGGGGGTAGGCTGACAGGTCTCTTCCAACCTCAATGATTCTATGATTCTAATGCATCAGTGGAAAACACCCAAGGGGCTTTAATTTTCCTTCCAAAGTTTCAGACAACTCTATTACTTCTCTTACCTCCTCTTTTTTTTTTTTTTTTTTGTTTTTAATTCTATTCCTTTTAATTAACAACATAATGGAACTCAATCTATTTGCAATCTCTTCTGGCAAGAAACAACCCTCCCTGGACTCCAAATGGCCTGACTAATAGGGTTAGACACTGTAAAAAGTGCAAGGCAAAATTTTTAGCTTCCTCCTATTAATTATCTTCCCTGAGCAACACAAACATGATGCTACACAGAGTGGCACCGAGCCACACGGGTTGCTGAGGGGACACGCAGGGCTGGGTGACGGCTGGCTGCCAAGGGGGAACACGCTTTGCCTGGTCACACTCAGCGAGTTTCAAGGCTTCAAAAAGAAAAATCTGACTTTCCCCTGCAGCGCAGGATGGATTGAACACAGGGCATAGTCTGGGTTTATATAAGGAAGGCTTGATATAAGGAAGAATTTCTTCGCTATGAGAGTGGTGAGGCCCTGGCCCAGGTTGCCCAGAGCAGTGGTGGCTGTTCCATCCCTGGAGGGGTTCAAGGCCAGGTTGGATGGGGCATGGATCACCCTAATCCAGTGGGAGGTGTCCCTGCCCATGGCAGGGAGTGGAACTGGATCATCTTTAAGGTCCCTTCCAACCTATTCCATGATCTGTGCTCCTCACACTTCCATAACACACAGCCCAGTATGACCAGGGTTGCTGGGCATCGGAACTGGGGAGGGAGGAGATGCAGGGGGGATGAGAGACTGGGCAAGCTGGTGTTTTGCCACTATAATGTAAGAGGGGAACATGAATAAATAGGCTGAAAGTTAATCCTATTTAGAGACAGACAGACACAGCAGGTAAATAATGATAATGATCTTCTAACGAGCTTGCATCTGTGCAGCACCTTGCCTCCAACTGCATCCCAAAATGCTTTACAGAAAATAAAAGCCTTCCCAACACAACCCCTCAGCCTTTTACTCTTCTGTCCCTGATCTGAAGGTGCGGTGGGGAAATACTGACTCCTCCTGATGCTTAGCTCTGGGTCAGAGCACCCTGTACCCCCACGACACCTCCCACACCGCATATCAAGACACGGAGCAGTTTCCAACCACCCACAAAGCCCCCTGTCTTTAGGAAAAGCCACCCCTGCGCCGTACCCTCTGATTATTTCCAGCCAGTTGCCATCAAGTTCTAGAAACCACCATTTAGGACCTCTTGAGCTGTTTCTTTTGTTATATGACCTGAAAAAGAACGCGCTGACCCAGCCTTTGGTTTTCTCCTCCCAGACTCAGAGCAGAAGCTTTCAACTTTTCTGTTTTAAGGCCACCTCCAGATCCCGACCATCCTACAGGTTAATCACCATTGTAAACCTGAGCTGCTATTACCTCTCTGTAGGCTGGGAATATATGTATTCCCTCAGGCTGTGTTCTCCAAGCACTTATCTCCATAGACCTCTGGGGTAAGAGGAGAGCATTCAAGACTATTTCTTCCAGTCCAGCTCCGCTTTAATTTCCAGCTCTATTTGTTCTATTGAGTGGTTATCAAGTTAAAAATGCAAGGACTATAAATTTCTTTCCAGCTTAAATATCTGAAAACAAGTGTGCTAATGAGCAATCTGACCACCATAAAAATGATTACTGACAGCACTTCAAGGTCCCTACATTACTGCTTTTAAAAGTACTAACAGCAGCAGAATACAACTTATTGTCCCAGAGCCATCAACGCAACCTTGGCCAAGGGGAATTACTAGGTGAAAGCTTCTAGGAGACGAAAACAAGCCGTGAGGAAGAAAGAAAAGCCAGGAATTAAATGCCAAAACGGCTCGAATCCTTCTACGACTATTTCGTGCCCAAGAAAGATGCTGAAGATAAGATTCCAGAGGAGGCCACGAAGGTGATCTGAGTGCTGGAGCACCTCCCATGCAAAGACAGGCTGAGTTGGGGTCCAGCCTGGAGAAGAGAAGGCTCTGGGGAGACCTTAGAGCAGTTTCCACTGCTGAAAGGGGCTCCAGGAAAGCTGGGGAGGGGCTCTGATCAGGGAGGGGGGAAGATTTAGATTAGACATTAGGAAGAAATTCTTCACGATGAGGGTGGGAAGGCCCTGACCCAGGCTGCCCAGAGCAGTGGTGGCTGCCCCATCCCTGGAGGTGTTTCAGGCCAGGTTGGATGAGGTTTTGAGCATCCAATGGGAGGTGTCCTTGCCCATGGCAAGGGAGTTGGAACTGGACGAGCTTTAAGGTCCCTTCCAACCCAAACCATTCCACAATTCTATGACTTTCAAATGCTTCTAAATCTTTCTACTACAGCTCAACATGGCAGAGAATAACACTCCAGTTTCCTCCAAAGGCCTTCTCAGTGGCCACTGTCATCCTTACAGCATTCAAAGCATCCTCCAACAACGGCTAGCACAGGAACCCAGGGTCTCGTATCAGCTGTGGGTTCTACTGACCCAAGCACGGGAGGGTCTTCAAACCTTGGGGTCACTAGCGCATAAAAAGAAAGTGTGAGTCTGACAAGGGGAAGGAGACCTGAGAACTTTGTGTTAATGGGAACCCACATCAAACACACGGAGGGCTTGCTAAGCCTCTGCTCACATTGCCAGGAGACAGGCTTCCACAAATCCACATCCATGCACACAAAATTTGGATCTACTTTGGAGATTAGCAACACTCTGTGAGCACATGCAAGCTGGGATTTATGAAGTCACTCCCTCCAAGGCAGATGAACATCTTAATCTTTTAGTCCACTTTTAATAAAAACTTGACATTAAAACATGTTTACACATTGTTTTGCATTTGCTGCGGACTTGTGGCTTCGGTCCCTGGCTGCCGTTCCCCGCAGCCGCAGAGATGACCCGGCTCTCGTCTGGGAAGGCAGAATCCTCCTTGCAGCAATGCAAATGTCAATGGACTGCGATGGAAGATGGGATAGGAGGCCAAGGGCTAACAGAAACCAGAGTACCGAGTTTGCGGATTTACTCTGTAGATTCAGAGCAGATGCTTCACGCAGCTAAATATGGGGAGGAGGTGGTTACAGGCGATACACAGACAAGGTAAGACCACTTCCACCTCCTTGATGGTTTGAGTTCACTCTAATCCACCAGGGCTGGATGAAAGCCATGGTCTCCGAAAAGCAAAGACAAATCACCTGCTCTTCACAGCCAACGGCTCTCATGGAGATCTGGGCAAACAGTTGAAGGAAGACACTGGCCTCGCTCCCATCCCCTAAATTCACCCGACTCTCTATTCAAATGTAGGATGAACATGTTAGAGCTGCTCTCTCACGTGTCAGCTGTCCTGTCCCATCCAAGGGTGAGCTCTGCATCCTCCCAGTACTCAGTTCAACAGGGATTTGAATGTCTTTCTCATAATAAGCCTAAGCCCTGAGTTTCTTCTTCTCTCTTCATGTGGGCAGGAGGAGAAGGGTGCAGATTGCCAGCGACTGCCATCAGCAGTACCTCCCCTGGCTTTGTATTGAAAAAAAAAAGTGCTTCAACTGAACAAGATCAGCCCCAGTGATGCTGAGAGCATCAGACCACGGCATCTGCAGCTCTTGGTATCTTAAAGGCAGCCCTAACTCTGTCCCAACCACAGCCTAAGCTGCTTCCTCACAGACAGGACAGTCCACAGCCTCCAATACCTTCCCTTCAAACAGGAGTTCAAAGTCTGGCATTTTAATCTATAATAAGCTATCTAGAGTCTTTCTTGTCTCAAACTCTTCCAGGCTGACAGAGGTATAACATAACCAGAGGTCGATAAGGAAAGCTCGGAGCCCTTTGAGGCTCCTGGAGCCAGACAAGGAGCCTAATTGGAAAGGCTGCTCGGAACCGCCTGACAGCGGTGACGGGCACAAGGCAGGCTCTTGCTGCTTCGAGGGAGGGAGGAGCAGAGATAAGGGAAAATTAGACACCAATGTTGATCCCAAGGAAAACTGGAGGGATGGAAGTCCATCACCTTCTTGTACACTGAGCAGGAGCAGTGCCTTACTCCATCGCTGACCTTACTGACCCAGCTACAGCCACAACCTCAAGCAGGGCTTTTTCCTGCTGCAGATGTCCTCCTACATCCTTCCACACCCATCAGGCAACCGAGCTAGGCTTGGCTTGGCAAGTCCCAAAGAAAAGAAAATAACACAGAAGCTACTAGAATACAGACTTCAGCTTTGAGGTATTTATCCTGCCCTTCTCCAGTGCCTAATGACTGATGTTCCAGTTTATGCTGCCCATCTGTCAGGATATAATCCTTGCTAGGAAAAGAGAGAAGCATTAAAAAAAGTCCTGCACCATTTAAACACAGTATGCAGATTTATTGGTATTTCGTATGCCCTTTGTTCCTCGAGCGATTGCACATTTTAGGGTGCTGCTTTGTTTTTGCAGTCAACCGCCTATTCCCTCTCTGCCATCATTTTACAGCCAATAGAAGGGAGAAGTGCCAAAGACAAAGTTATTTAACATGTCGTCCTAACATCCTCTGGAGCAGACAGGCAGGAGGGGCAGAGCCATCACGAAGCTGCCATCCGAGCACAGATGGGACCCTCTCCTGGTGCCCTGGCATGATCAGCAGCTCCTGTGCTGGCATGAGCTGGGTTGGCTTCGTCCAGCACTGGCAAGGGCTGCCATAAGGATTCTCCCAGGGAAAGCAGAGCATTTTTCAGACCTCTCAGGAGCTGGAGACTACGTACACGGTGGGATTTTTCCCAGGGCAGACCTTGGATGGCAAATCAAGTTGGTGTTCACACAGGGAGAAAGCAGAAACATGCGCTCTTCTCTCTCTATCTGGGTAGGCACTACTGCCAGGACTGTGTTAGGACCAGAGTTCTTGCTCCTCCTCTTTTTACTGCTCTACCCAGCAAGAGGGAGGAATTAGCTCTGCCTTCTTCTACCCAGTTTCCCAGTGTCAAGGTACCCATATGTCCCATCCCACCCCACCAGCCTGGAATGCAAGGAGACCCATGGGCTGGTGGCGAAAGCAAAGACGCATCACACGGTCGTTAGGGAACACACTGGCCTCAACCTCCAGTCCCAGAGACCCCAGGACAGGGGACAGCACTGCCAATGCCCACGTCCCTGGGTAGGTCCCTGCCAGAACCATTCACTGCAAGAGCAGGTTGAGGAGACAGATGTGAAGGATGCAAGAGAGCGGTCAGAGATGGCACCAGTGACTCAGCCGCCTCCTGTAGCCACACGCAACATGAGGTCTCATTCCACTCCAGTGCCAAAGGGACTCTCTCGCCTTGCTGACAGTGTGAAGATGCCACAACAGCACAGACACATGCACTATTTAACAGGTTTCTCTTCTGGGTAAGACTGTGCGAGGCCAGAATTGCAGGAGGATAACAAAGGCAGCTCAACCCCATGTTCAAGGCATAAGCAACAGATTTCCATACTGGCATCTGGGCCACAGCCGACAGATGGAAGCAGAGCTGGTTTGAGACACAGTTCAGGGTCACATCCTGGGTTTGTCACTGATCTGCTGTCCCTTGGCTTCACTCTTATGCTTACCAATCCATCTTGTTTAAGATTGGAGCATCTTTCTCACCTACATAGAATACATCCTCCCCAGCATGGGTCGCTCTAGTTTAAGATGTCCTTCTTGCTCTTAGGACTGCTGGAGCGGAATCGTTAGGACAAACAAAAAAGAGGAAAGTAAAAGGAAAGATGAAGGGCAACAACATTCCCACTGGTTTCCTACCCATCCTCAAGAGCCCTACACCCACAGCAGCCAGGCAAAGGGTCACGGTCTCTCTGCAGCACCTGGAGGGTTCTGTCCTGTGTAATCAGCCAGAAAGTTCCTGAATCCAGGGAAGCAGCAGCACCCGGCAATGCAGCCTGACTCAGAGGACATGCTAGGACACCGAAAACACACCGCTGGCTTCAGACGAATTAGAAGTGCACCACAAATTGCTAAGACCATTGCAGGGGATGAAAGCAACTTCACTGCCGACTTAATTGGCGTTCAAAAGCAGCCCAGCTTTGACGGTAGGTTTTTACAAGAGCCACCGTGGGCATTCTTGGCTTGGCAATTCCAAAGCAGATTTGCTCTAAAACCCTCCTGCATTTGTAAGCCTTGCTGCCCGAGCCCTGCGCTCCTGCTGGGATCTGAAAGCAAAGGCTGATCTTGCTGGTTCCGATCAGCCACCGCTAATGGGTATCCTGCGACGTGAAAGCAAGTTACTCTGGCTGCTTTGCAGAAGGCACGCAGGGAGCCAGCTCCTCTGCTTGCCCCCACGGCTGGCTCAGCGGGGCCAGTAGGACCAACCAATTGCAGCCACCAGTCCTCCTGGCTGACACAAGTACAGAGGAGGCCACACTGACAAAGCAAGAATGGACTATTTTTAGACAGTCACCCTCTTGTCCCCAAAGGTTGAGAATCCAATCCTAACAGCTTCACAAATGCTGGATAAATCCTGTCCTCAAGTCCAGCACAGTTCTTGCTCAGCACAAAGAGTAAGGAAAATTTAAGAGCTAGGGAGGTTAAAGCATTTCCCCTGGATCCCAGTAAGCACGAGAAATTGCCCTGCTGAGCTGAACAGGGCTGATCCAATCGCTCCTCCTCTCCTATCTTTAGCTCAGGTCCATAGCTTCCCACAAGCTATGAGAGAGGACGTATCAAGGAGATGCACAGCACCTCACACTGCTCTACAAGTCCAAACTCTTCATCCTTCTGCAGCCGGGTTATACAGAGGGAGGACAGTGTGTGACAGGGAGCAACCCATGCCTACCAGCAGAGCAAGGCTTGAAGCCCCCCAGGGGCTCTGGTCGAGGGAAGAAAGGAAGGACAGAGATGAAGAGGGAGAACACCACACTTCTGGCTAATACAATCTATGTTTTATTAGAAGGAAATTCAAATGGCTTTTCAAGAGAATGAAAACCAGGGAAAGCCACCCCCATCGACCAGTCGTAAGCTACAAGCTGCAAAAGCACCAGAGTCCTTCACTCACTTCCTAGACAGATGAAGGAGACCCCTCTTCTGCTCATCCCAGCAGCTTCTTTCAGTATAAATTATCCAATCTCAGTCCAAGAGAATGTAAATATGCTTTAGCTATACACCAAAGGCTGTATTCTTAGACGTGCCTCTTGCAGCCGTGTTGTCAAAACCCCAGTTATGTAGGCAAACACTGTACACTGCCATCCTTGGGAGAACACTAGGAACAGGTCACCAAGAGCAACCCAGGTCTGTGTTTATCCAACTCGGAAGCTCTCCAACCCACATAGAGATCTTTTCCATCAAGAAGCTTCACACGGAGCTGCAGGCTGATTCACACGTAGTAAAAACTCAAGGTTGGTGGCCCTTTTGTGCATAACACTGTGTGGCACCGAACAAACAGCAGCACGGAGAGGGGGGAGGAATAAAAGCCAGTGAATCCAGAGGGATCGCTACAACTCCACGCTTTCTCCTGACTCTTCTGAGCACTGGTTTCTAACAACTTCTCTCCCCACCTGAACCCAGAGCAATTCTCACTTCTCCCGCGGTGCCGCAGGCTCCAATAGGCTCTAAGTTATGTACGGCAGCCAACAGAAATCGATTAGTGATGAATCAGGCGGTTCATCGGCGACACGGATTGCTACTTTTCACAAGTCCTGCTTGGAGATCACGCAAATACAGCCACCAAGCAAAACACTTCAGAGAACCTTCGCAAGCAATTAACGTCCCCGGACTCCTGTAGGGGAGTGTGGGACATTAAAGAGAACATGTTCTGCGCAAGCAGAGGAACTTGTCGACACTGGAGATTAGTGTTTTTCTCCTTGCTTGCGAGTCTCTTTGCACCCAGTTCCCAGGGAGGGTCAGAGAAGTCTGATGAAGAAGGAGCTGGATTTACTCCAGTTACACTGTCCCTCAGGGGACTCCTTCTCCTCTTTGGTTTTGCCAAAAGAAGGACTCATCTTTAATTCTCAGCCCTTCAGGTCAGGTCTGGCTGTTCTTACAGCCTCTAAGTAACACGCTGCCACGCCTGGAGACCAGGCAGGATGGTTTCTATCCTCAGAAAACAGAAAATGCAGGTTTGCTCTCAAACCTCAGTAAGACACCCGCTCCCATCGAGTCCACAGAGACCGTGCATCCACAAATTCTCTCGCTGCTTTGGGCCTGCACAAAGAAACTGTGCAAGTTTGTCCAGGACAAGTGATGGGGAAGGGATAAACCTTCATCGCCTCACTCCAGTTCAGCAGCGCCTCAAAGCCCCGGGACATCCTTTCTTCACCTCCATCGGCTGTTTGACACCCTTCTCCATCCCTGGAGAGGTGACCTACAGAGAGCTGGTGGAGGATGCCCTGCTGCCCCCCAGGAATGGGGTAATCACACCAAAACTAAGACTAGGCTGCATAATTAAAGCATATTTACATCCTAAAGCTTGCACTGAAATGAATTAACTCATTTCTTTTAAATCACCAATGGGTCAAGCCTCTGTCAGACCTGGTGGAAGGACCAGAGAGAGTTGTGGGAGGAAGAGAAGAAAGCACTTTCATCCTAATTAAAGCACAACCTGGCAAAGCTCATCTACCACCTTTCCAACACCTTCCAAACTGCTTAATCATGGACAAATGAGTTTCTGTAATTACAGCAGGAAGTGATTTATCTTGGGGTCCAGAGGTTTAGTAGCATGATCTAGAGAGAAAGCCAGTGTCAGCAAAGAGGATAGCTTACTTGCAGTGGGATCTCCGAGCCGCACAGCTGAGCTCCGAGTCTCTAAATCCCTCCCCAATTCATTCCAGAGCCAGTAAACATCATATTTACGTGCACTCAGCAGACTCCTCCAGGGATCGTTTGTTGTGTGCTGTTTGACACCAGACAACTTCGCCAGGAGAGAGTGGGAACATCACTGGGAAGGGAAGGGTCAGTGGCAAATAGGCGACCGCCTTCTTCACGCACAGACACTTTTGCTTTGGCTGAACATCTAGTCCCAGAGCTATTTTTGACCCCTCTCAAGACAAATGAAGATGTTTCCTCCAAGCTGGAAGGGGATTTGACCACTGGGCAATCCCTGCTTAAATATGCCCCTCTATTCCTCTCTTGTGAGACCTCATCTGGAGCGTTGTGTCCAGTTCTGGAATCCCCAACATAAGGAGGAGATGGAGCTGTTGGAACAGGTCCAGAGGAGGCTACAAAGGATGATCCGAGGGCTGGAGCACCTCCCATATGAGGACAGGCTGAGAGAGTTGGGGTTGTTCAGCCTGGAGAAGAGAAGGCTCTGAGAAGACCTTAGAGCAGCTTCCAGTACCTGAAGGGGCTACAAGAAAGCTGGAGAGGGGCTGTTCACAAAGGCTTGTGGGGATGGGACGAGGGGGAACGGGGATAAACTGGAGAGGGGCAGATTTAGACTGGACATAAGGAAGAATTTCTTCACCATGAGAGTGATGAGAAACTGGCCCAGGCTGCCCAGGGAAGCTGTGGCTGCCCCATCCCTGGAGGGGATTGGTTGGATGGTGCCAGTGGGAGGTGTCCCTGCCCATGGCAGGGGGGTGGAACTGGATGATCTTTAAAGCCCCTTCCAACCCTAACGACTCTATGATTCTATGATTTTCATGTGGCATTTTTTTTGTCAGAGCCAAGCAGACCATGGGGTCGCTTTTGTCCCCAGTCTCAAATATCCAGGGAAAGAGGTGAAAAAGGGCACACGCAGCAGCTCCCCCTTCTCTATACTCTTCTTCTGCTTCTGCAAACAGCTGAGAAAGGCACTCCTCAGCTTCTCTGGGCTCTTGTCTTCACGACTGTGTTTAAGTCAACACTCATTTGCTGTTCCTGGCAACTTTAGTCAGGTACTCAAGAAAACAAACACTCCTGCATCGCAGTGTCTGGGAAAAGCAGGTTTTGACTTAGCAGCATCTCCAGTGATTTGCAATGGGAAGGTTTGGAACACGTGCCGCTATCGCCAGCGATCCAGGGAATTGCGTGCTATTGGCTTGAGTCAGTAGGATCAACATAATGTTTGTTTCTGTGCACAGGGCTGGCAATTTAGACTGAACAAAAGGGTCTGAAGCCAGCAGCCCTCGCTCAGTCCTGCTCAATGCCTTATACATGCAAATAGGCACAATGGCTTCATTTGAAAGCTCAGCATGAATTTTCCATCTCTAAAGCATCTCCAAGGAAAACAGAGCACAGAATTCATTCATGACAGGCCATCGCAGAGTCTCTTTCACAGTCCCTGACTCAACCTCCCTCAAAAATCAAGAGGAAAATAATTTCCCTCAAGCTCTGGGTTTGGAATTAAGCACCAGATCTTGCAAAGCACTCAGAACCTGGAGCAAATGCAGGGGGCTGAACAGTCCCAAAAGCTGCCTGTCCAAAGGCTGCCCCGGGCAGACTGGCTGTTCGCAGTCACCACCGCCTTCGCCGCCTGCCACAAAAGCACAATCCAGCCTTTCACTACAGCCTTGACTATTTTGCTCAGAGCCTCCTCCTACATAACTTTTCAAGTTACAAGTGAAGAACAATATGCCCTGAACCCACCCCTGGCTGGGCCAGCTGTTATTGCTCAGAGCAGCTCCTCCTTTCCAGTTAAAATGGAAGAGAAAAAGAAAATTCACACCAAAACCAAAAAAAACCAAACCAGCATATTGTCAGTGTCAGGCCAACAAACGCCCATGAAGACAAGATGCTGCTCTTACAGCTACTACATATGCGTGAGGAAGGAAGCAGAGGCCAACAGAGCCCAAGTGCATCAAGCTGTCTAGTGCTTTGGACACCTCTGGTCATCAGCTACAAATTCTGAGGGAGACCTTGGAGCAGCTTCCCGAACCAGAAGGGGCTCCAGGAAAGGTGGGGAGATGCTCTGGATCAGGGAGGGCAGGAACAGGATGAGGAGGAATGGTTTTCAGCTGCAAGAGGGGAGATTGAGATGAGATCTTAGGAAGAAATGTTTTCCCAGGAGGGTGGAAGTCCCTGGTCCAGGTTGCCCAGAGCAGTGGTGGCTGCCCCATCCCTGGAGGGGTTCAAGGCCAGGTTGGATGGGGCTTGGAGCCCCTGATCCAGTGGGAGGTGTCCCTGCCCATGGCAGGGGATGGAACTGGATGAGCTTTGAGGTTCCTTCCAACCCAACCCATTCTATGATTCTATGTTGAGATTTATTACTGTTGGGTACGTGGTCCTGAGCTCAACACAGCTCCCAGTAACAACGCCTGTTCCAAATGCATATAGGAGATGAGATTGGAAGAAAACAGAGCTGAAACAACTTGACAGACAGTGCAGGCAGCGCACAGCAAAGGCAGGGTTAGAGCCAAGGGCTCCCGGCCCCTAACTCAGCCCCACGCGGCTGCTGTCAGCCAAGTGCCGAGAGGCAAGAGCTCAAGAAGGATCCTTTCTGAAGCACATTTATCAAAGCAAGCTGGATAAACCCTGCTGCTGCTTAACAGTCTTCTCGTAGGCATTTACAAACCCAGGCACTCGAACAGGAGGAATTTATCTGGCAAAGTGCTTTCTCTTTCACTGGACGCTGTTGGGAGTTTTACAACGCGAGCCACGGGCGGCGAGGCAAAATCCAGCTCAGAGGCTCTGCTAGATGCAGAGCAACATGCAGAGCAAAACCCAACACCAACACCACTCCTAGAGCCTGCGTAGAGGCATTACTGGCATCCACTCCAGTCCTTGGGAGATGGATAAACCCCAGGTTCACAGCAGGGAGGGAGAAGCAGAAGTAGGATTAGAGCTGCAGACCACCTCTCTTGGCAGGTTGACGCAAAGGGCTGAGCAGCATCTTGGCTGCACACACTGGAAATCCCTGCAAGTGGCAACCCATGTGCCCCACGGGAAGCAGCTCAGTCCTTTGGATTAAACTGGCAGAAGTGTTAAAAAAAAACCCCAAAACTTCTGTTACGCCCAAAACCAGCTGGTTTCTGCACTTTTGGAAACTCTTCCTCTGTAGAGCAGACTAGATCAATAGGCAGATAGAAAGCACGAGCAAAGTACAGTCAGTAGTCCCTTGTCTTCTTCCACACAAGATCACACGCACAAAAACAACCAAGCAAAACCAACATTACAGTCAGAAAAGCAGAACGGGAACAATGAATTTTTGATTTCCCGTAGTTTATTTTCCCCACCAGCAACTTCCACATCAAAACGACTCAGTTTACAAGCAACAGTAAAGTGCCTTTTGACCCCCAGCTCAGGCTGGGGTCTGCAAGTCAAGCTGAGCTCTCTCCACTCGATACACAACCAAACGCTGAGTACGAGAACCGCGTACAGAGCTGCGCTTGCAACTGCTGCGTTAGCACGCAGGGCAGGGGAGGCTCCAGCTCTCTCCTGTGCTGTTGCAGACCACGCCGCAAAGATGAAAAAATTAAAAGATAAAAGAAAATCGTTCATTTTTCTCATCCAGAAGCAAAGAGGTGTTGTTACTGAGTCAGTCCTGGGAATCTCAGCAATGACCCCTTGCACCCAATGCCTTGGCCACAGGGAGGATAACCCCTGCCTCAATGTTCTGTCCAGAGCTGGGACCTGCACGTTAATTAAAGGTTAATGAAGAGGATCAGAGTACAGACATCGGTGCCCTCTACTGGGACCACTCAGAAGGGTTTATGGGGGAGCACTGGGTACCCCACACTCATAGAAGGGTTGGATGCACCCAGGCTTGGGAAGCCCAAGTGGTGCAGGACAGGGGTAATACCCGCAGCACCCCCTCCCCAGGTTCCTTCCTCCCATCACCATCCCATTGCACCACCTCCCAGACAACCTCCCCCATCCCTGAAAGTCTGTGTTTAAGACTTCTGCCATCAGGCAGGAGGAAATCAAATGGTCTTATCAGAGTGCATTAGGACTAACACGCCTTGGCCCGCTGCCTCGCTAGCGAGCCGTGCGCCAGCCGGGCTCAGTGCCTCGCAATCTCCTCGGCAAGGCACCTCCGTGGCTCTGAGCTGAATCAAGTTTGACAGTGCTCAGGAAAGGAAGATCCCGAGGGAAAGGAAAGGAAGGGGGAAGGTGGGCTTTACAATTTATAAAACCACTTTCAGTTTGACTGCATTAGCTTCGCCTTAGGCTTTAAAACAGGACGGAAACCAGGCAGCAAGAGAAGGGGAGAGGGGAACGGGGGAGGGAGAGAGGGGATGGCAATGAAGGAGAAAGCTGTAATTGCAATTGCTGGAATTCACTTTTAATGCTAGCTGCTGAATACAGTAAACACACTCTGGAGTCCAGGGAATAGGCATTGATTTTTTTTTTTTTTTGTAAGTGTTCCAGTGAAAAGCTTCAAATCAATCCTGTTCTGTCAGACGCTTTTGCCTCTTGGCCTCCAATTACTCTCTCTCCACATCCACCCTTCCCTTCCCTCACCTTCACCAGCACACCTAACGCTGAAAGAGCGCTACTTCATCCCAGCTGAGAGGAGCCGGGAGGTCCACGAGCAGCCAAGACAGTGCACAACCTCAGCATAGGAGAGCACACATGGGAGTGAGGGACAGCCAGAGGCGTGGAGAGAGTACGCGAGTGTTTCTTCCCAGTAGAAGCTCCATACACATCATGAGAAATACTTTGAAGGCTCAATCAAGCTCTGCACTCACATGTGGTGCTTTGCTTTCCCTTTGCCTCTTTCCACCACACAGGGATACCTCACAGTGAGGTGCTGAGCCTTGGGCTGGGCACAGGACGCACAAGAACTTGTTGGGTTTTCAACCTAACCTTCAGTGGCTTCTACATAGAAAGACCAAGGACTTGGTCCCGGTGGAAGCCTCCTCTTCCACCCACCTCCCAAGAAGCCCTCCAGCTCTCTACATGCCACAGTCTCAAGTACATTCCCAAAGCTTCATTTTTCAGTGGTGGCTGAGTCAAGGCAAAAGGCTGGTTTTTCATTCCAAAAGCATTTGTAGGCTTTGCTGGTATCGTTTTAGTCTCTCCTAGGTTTCTCAGAGGCAGAAGCTAAGGGGAAAGAGCTGTGCATGGTAACACAAGCGTAGCCAGCACATCCCCTGCTCAGATCCCAGCACATCCTACCAGCTACAGAGTCTCAGCTGGCAAGCTTCAAAGCAAGGAGAAAAAGAACTTCACTAAGTCAGGGACAACTCGACGCTCCTCTTGTAACTTCTACAGAGACACGGTGTAATGATTTTACAATAAGCGTGGCATTGGCTTTGATTGTCTCTCTGTGTCTAATACAAGCAGATAAGATGTATGAGAGAAGAACCGCTCATCAGCTCTTTGTTGTAAGGTTTTTGATGCTTCTGACTCTGTCCCCTGGATTGCAGTGTTCTATTTATTTGCTCTAAGAACAGGAGGAGGATTATTAAGTAGAAAACAAACCTAGATCGTAGGATAGGGACAGCAAACCCCATCACCACACAAGAGATGAGACACATGCAGTCCCCTATAAACTTAAGGGGAGGCAAAGCTGGATATTTGTCACGTTTTAATTTCAGGTGAGCCTCAAACAACTGCTCCTCTGCCCCCACAGCAAAGGGAAACCTTCAGCTCGCCATGCTCGTGATTCATCATCGTGTGGTAGAGGCAGAGCGGGACGGTGCTCTGCCAGGGCAATGCCACCAGTCATGCATCCCTGCAGGAGAGCAGAGCCATCCTGGCATCACGCTTGCAGGAACCGTTCAAGTGCATCCCACTAGAAAGCAATGGCTGAAATTTCCCAGGACAACAATGCTTCTCCGAAACAAACACCGATGGAAGCGGACACACCCATCCCATGGGCTCTTGTCACGCGTGCTCTCCTTTTTCCTCTGTCATGCACGGATCAAGACCTCCTAGTATAAAGGATGTGCATTCACACACCTAACTAAGTGTGAGGAAGAGCTGCCGTTGTAGTGACATGACCTTCAGCTATTCACAGGTTAGACATTTCCTTCTGACAGCTCCCACATTCACCCTCAAATTATATGTACTGTACATGACTGTTAAGAATAATCACAGTGTTTGTAGTGGTATGTTAGGCACCAAATTATGTATAGGCAAAGCGATTAGAGAGCAGAACAAAGTGGTTGTTCATGCAGCTAATGGCCAAAGTACCACTATTTTCTATCAAGACAGTTTGCAGCAAGCATAGCATCTTCTCACTCCCCAGCCAGGAGCAGCATTGCGTGAAATCTTCAAAAACAAATATGTTATCAGAAGTCTCAACAGCAGAGCTCAGGGGGAGTTGTAACAGCCTTGATAGCTTTTAATTCTTCTCACCCCGCCGCCTTTCCGCTCCGTCCCAAGTGCCTTCTACTTTGAGCTTTGCACAGTGCTGCAGCGGAGTTGTGTACCTAGCGCTTAATGGCATTAAAACTTCTGCTACAACATCTTCAAGAGAAAAACCTACTCTTTAAGCTTGTTAACTAAAAATGTGAATCAGCTATCCATCTCGGTTCCCTGTCCTACAAGCCTTCAGTCACAGTCTCGCATTCAGAGTGTTGTTTTTCCCAGGAGGAAGCTGGAATACGCTCAAACCACACACAAAATCCACGCCTCTCTCTTGCCAATCTTCTTATTGGGAAAGACCTCTGGGTCCAGGTCCACCCAGCATCTCACAAAGCTCGACGCTACAGCAGGTCCAACATAGTCCCAAACCTCTGACCCATCCACGTTAACTTCTCTCCCTCTTTATATCTATGGGTCTTCTCCAAAAAGCCAACCATCTGCCTTCTAAAGCCTGCCCAAGTTTGAGCTGGAAGGCACTTTGTGCTGTGCCTTTTGGGAATAACAGATCTAACGCTGTAATCAGCGCAGCCAAACCAAGAGGGAGGTTACTTTAATCACAGATTGTCCCATGAGGTAGGAAGGAAAACACCAGAACTTCTTCTAGAGAGAAGAGGAATCTCAGTCTGGAGGGCTGATGAGCAGCTTGTACGATTGATAGAGAAGATGGAGTGCAGAAACTGCAGGGAAGGAAGTGATGAAGCTTTGGATGTAGGTGAACAGGAATGCTGGTGCCCTTGCTACCTCTCTCTTCAAGGTTGATGGAGCTGCCAGGAGGTACAGCATGTTCTCTCCTATTGATCTATCAATGTCTGCTTTACAGAGAAGGGATTACTCACTTCTGATAGCATAGCAAGGTTGCCACTGATGAAAATCAATGGGTCGGAGCTACTCAGCCTTCGTTTAATTAGATCACACTGTAAACACATCGGGAGCAGAGGAGGGACATTCTCCACGACCACCTCTGCTCCGTGTTCCTCTCCCCAGTTTTAGCCAAGTACCTCCCTGGGATTATCAAGATAAATTGACTTAACCAACTGACTTGCAGTGTCTGTTCTGCAGCCAAACAAAGGAAGAGCGTACTTCTCCACCACCTTGGTCCATAACTGGTAAAGCCAGCCACGAAGAGAAGGACGCTAGAGACATCCAAGCAAATTACTGGCAATTAGCTTTGTGGAAAAGTGGATTGGATTAAGACTGAGTGTGAGATCAGGCAGCTTTTTACAAGCTAAATAAGCAACAAGCCGTTGGAGAGAGATTTCTCCCCCTGTTTACAAGGCCAACCAAGGCCAGGTTAATTAACCTCTCTTTCCCATTGCCCTTCTCACTCGGGCTTGTTCTCCACTTTGAGCAAAGCACCCGAGAGAGCTGCTCGGATCTCTCACATTGCAGGGTGATGAAAACAAAGGCGCACATGAAAACTGCTTTAGAGCTTAGCCTCTCCAAGAAAACAAACGCTTCCGTGCTGTAATTAGGACTAGACATGCAAAAAAGAACCAGATCTTTGACTGCTGCTTAACCAGGGATGGTAAATAAAAATAACAGCAAATCCTTCCCACATCGACGCACACACAAAACCAGGCAAAGAAAAAGGCAAGACTATTCTTCTGAAGCTCACATAAGAGGCTGGTTCATCTCTCTTGATCCTCATACAAAGGCAGATCCCAGACTGTGGGTCTGTGCATGCTAAAAAACCAGCAGCAATGCCATATCAAAAACAAGGCATTCAAAAACACACTTCTCCCCCTGGGGAGAGCTTATACACAGCACAGACACGCACTTTATGGTGTTTCATGAATTGCTCAGAGCTATTCAGATCCAACAACCAGGGCTACAATACAGAACATCATCTTAAAGTGGTGGCACAGCCCCCTGCAATGCTCCCAGCCAGCAGCAAGCAGCTGGGTTAGTGACATGCCAACACTTCCATTTGGAAGCTGCCCTCCCTGCTCCTCCTCCAGACATGTTTTATGGCATTTAGCAACAGTGACAGATTCTCACGCGTCTATTTTAATGGAAAGGTTCCTAGCAATATTAGCTTTAACTTGCCATTAACGGCACAATTAGAGGCTGAGCTGAGCTGTGCCTCAGCCAGTCCTCTCTGCACAAACACTGCTTCCATCCTGTTCCCTTGATAAGGCAGCACATCTCAGCTCCTTTCCTAGTACTTATGCAGGAAAAAGAAAGCAAAAATGCAGCATTAAACATTTCCGTAGCCATGCAGTTGGCCAGGAGTTAAACCCATGAGCTCTGGTGCTCTTTTAACACAGCTCGTGTGCAAGTTTCCTGTCCATGAAGACTTCGGAAAGCTAAAAGTCTCTGACTTTACTGGTGATTTGGCAGTGGAGTTGATGGGCAGCACGATCTAATCTGGCTCTCTGGAAACATCAGTCAGCATCAGGATTTGCCCTGTCCCAAAAGAACGTCAGAAAACCTCTTAAGGACATAATCCTCAAAAAGCCAAACAAAAGCTGTGGGGCAACAGGCTGCAAGAGCCCTCCTGGCACGGCTCCATCGGTGGCAGCAGAGTCTGCAGATAAAACAGGGCTGGGAAAGCTTCTCTCACAAGAGACAGGCTACCAACCCTGTTGTCTTCCACCTCTTCCAAAGTCTCCCTTCCAAGCATCATCTCTCAGCCCCGGCACAGCTCTGCAGCACCGTGCAATGAGGTCTTCTCTTGTGCAAGAGGCAGGTGCCAAAGTCTTCAGTCACCAGGCTTGCAGCCTAGCAGATCCCTGCAAGGTGGGGACATGCAGAAGGGGCACAGTCTCCATCCATGCTTGCTGCCCCTCAGGATCCAGGCGTGATCTCCAAGCCACTTCCCGAAAGACCAACAGATTCCAGGTAGGAATAAGACACCCTTCGCAAGAGTTCTTCCTCCTCAGCAGGGGTGACCTAGAGGAATTGCTAAAATACGCTTTTCTCTGGGTTTTTGAGAGAGCTCTACTGATAAAAGGACAGAGGCTGTGGCGTGAGGCATTCATCCTACATACAAAGAGGCACAAGGTGGTCGTGGCTTGATCAGCAGCTATCAGCAGCTTTTAGTTGGAAAGATTACAGCAGTTATTATCGTGGTAAGGGCTCTCTAAGAAAAATGGACAAGGGAAGGAAAAAAATACCCTTATTTCTAGATTATCTTATTTCTTAGACCCCTTGTTATGAGTCGCTTTGAGATATCACCATGGATTTCAGCAAGCAACTTGAACTCCTTCATCCTGGCTGCAGAACAACCGGGCAACAGGAACACCGAGGTGACTGGGACAGGGACAGCGACCGACTTCTCTTTTTCTATTGCTCTTTATCAGGGATAAAGAAAGAGTAAATGGAGCATGCACTGAAAAAAAAAGAACAAAAGTCAACAGAAAGACTGAGTTAAGTTACAAAATAGCACATCTTCAAGACCTCCATTCTTCTCTCGAATGTGGTTCAAATTGGTTAATGTGTTAAAAGATTACTGGGGTAGAAAGAGCAGGATAGATGGACAGAATGCAATCACAAGTGCCTCATTTCTCTTGGAAGCTCTACAAATGGACAAGAAGCCCTTTTGCACATAGATAAACCCGAAGCAAAGTGTAGCTGTAAGGAAGACAGAAGAAAATGCCCTCCAGGGTCAATGCCTCCCTGTTTTGCTGGCAGCTTTTCCAAGGCCTTCTTTAGGCTTCCCTGCAGCAGCGTGCACACAGCGCTCTGCAACGGAGAGAGCTTCTCTGCCACAAACACATAGCAACAGCTTATCTGTAGTTAATCATAATGCAAGCTCAGCCCTGAACCTTTTCCACTCCTCCCATGTTAATTTCTTTAATTTATTTCTGCAATAGTGCCAGCCTCCTGACTTAACTTTTCTCCCTGAGATTGTAAAGGAAGGACTGTAAAGGATCTGGAAATACTTGTACAGCTGTGTAAGACAGGAAATCATTTCACGCGTCAAGTCCCAAAGCCCACTTTGATCTGAGGCTGCTCATGTAAACGAACACAAATCAATCGGTGGTGGTATTGACACCGTAGGTGGGCTAGAGGTATTTTTTTTCCTGTTTCAGGCAGTTCTTCAGCCACAAATCCTGAAACCCCTGGACTGGGAAACTCATCCGTCCTCCTCGGTGCTCCTTATGAGCATCGGGGGAAGATAGATTCCTTGCCACACAAGCCCATCCTGCACACAGCTCGACAGCAGCTCTAAGAACACTAACACCCAGCAGCAGAGTTTCCATAAGTGGATTCAGCAAACCTGGGCTCAATTCTCAGCTTTAACAGCCTCTGGCTTGGGACAGCCTGGCCCAAAATGTGACACAACCGAGTCGGACTAGATTTAGTTCAGCGTTCCACGCTAGCACCCTCCCTGCTGCCGCTTTCTCCCTCTGAGCTCTTCCAGCCAATGCTTGTTAAGCCTCATCACAAACTGTAAAGCTCAACGCAGAGTTCCCATCACCGCCTCAAGCGCGCCACCCAAGCGTTGTTATATCTTCTGCGCGACTCAAGCAAATCATTTAATTTCAGTACCTCGCTTCCTCTAAGGGATCACTCCTCCTTTTTCTTCTACCCCCAGCTTTAGGGACAGCTTTTAACACCGAAGGTCCCAGGCCATGCGGAGGGGCTGTAGCTGCGATGGTGATTCAAACGCTCCCAAAGACGCAACAGCCACCTCCACCCCAGGAGCTGCACCAGCAGACGATTCATTCCCAAGTGACTTTTACATGAGATCCAGCTTCCAAAGGCTAATGACAGCACACGTGCTGCTGCGGCACGCGGAGCTGACCGAATAGCTTATCGCCTTCCCCCTGAGCTTATTACACCTCGACAGCTTTGTATCTGGGAAAAAGGAGCGCAGAGAAACCATTTCACTCGGAGCTCTCTAGCAGGGCCCAGCGTGGCTTTGAAAGGAAAAAGCTCAGATAGACACAAGTACGGTTTCCCCTGGGTCAGGTGGCTCTTTTATCTCCCCGAGAGGTCTGTGCAGGCAGCGGCAGTGCAGAAGCCCCACACATATCCTGCCAGTGCAGCCACCAGGCCTGTTCAGTTTGGTTTTTCACAAGGAAAACACAGTGCCTTTGAAAGATTTCTGATGACCAGAAAAAAAAAAATAAAAATGTGGCAGTCCATCTATACTCCAAGCGGGCACAATCCAGGGAACCAGGCAGATGCTCCCCACTTGCATGGATGCTCCCCTGTGCACCCCAGGATGGGACGCAGCATCCCCACTTGCACAGATGCACTCTTGTGCACCCCAGGATGGGAGTCAGCATCCCCACTTGCACGGATGCTCCCTTGTGCACCCCAGGATGGGAGTCAGCATCCCCACTTGCACGGATGTTCCCTTGAGAACCCCAGGATGGGAGTCAGCATCCCCACTTGCACGGATGCTCCCTTGTGCACCCCAGGATGGGACGCAGCATCCCCACTTGCACAGATGCTCCCTTGTGCACCCCAGGATGGGAGCCAGCATCCCCACTTGCACGGATGATCCCCTGTGCACCCCAGGATGGAAGTCAGCATCCCCACTTGCACAGATGCACTCTTGTGCACCCCAGGATGGGAGTCAGCATCCCCCCTTGCACAAATGCTCTCCTGTGCACCCCAGGATGGAAGTCAGCATCCCCACTTGCATGGATGCTCCCTAGGATGGGACGCAGCATCCCCACTTGCACAGATGCTCCCCTGTGCACCCCAGGATGGGACACAGCATCCCCAATTGCACGGATGATCCCTAGGATGGGATGCAGCATCCCCACTTGCACGGATGCTCCCCTGTGCACCCCAGGATGGGACTCAGCACTCTCACTTGCATGGATGCTCTCCAGGATGGGACCCAGCATCCCCACTTGCACGGATGCTCCCCTGTGCAACCCACGAGAGGAGGCAGCATTCCCACTTTCACAGAGTCCTGGACACAGAATCCTTCTACTGCTTCCAATTTCTCCAAAGTACCATCACTCAGTTCCAGGGAGGTGCAGGCACAAGGGGAGACTCTTTGCCCTGGCGAGGCAAACGCAGAGGGCAAAGCTGGGGCATGGCAGTTTGGCTCAGGGGAGTCAGGAGTGGGATCGGGTCCCTCCATCGCCCGCAGGGCACCAGGCAGGGAGCAGAGCCTGGCCTGTCGCATCCAGAGTCGGCTCCTCCGTGCAATGGAGTTGTGCTCTCTCAGGCGGAAGAGACTGCAGCTCCCTTCTGCACACTGAAACCAGTTCTGTTGCCAGTTCCTTCCAGTATGTAAAAGAAAGAGATGTCAGCTCCCAGTGACAATGAAATTACAGTTTAGGGGAGTTCTGTACCTGTCAGGAAACAAAGCCTTGGCCCTCCAGGCTGTCTACAGAGCTCTACAGATTGCTCGGGCACCGTTGTTAGAGGTTTTGTTTCTTCTTGTGAACACTGGAAGAAAGAATCACCCTCAGCCACCAGCAGCAAACACAGACATGCTGGAAACAGTCTGTAAAATTAATGAAAATGGTTTCTTTCCTTTCTGAGGAGCAGGGAAGCCTTTGGGAAAAGGGTTGGAAACTCAGAGAGGCTCCTGCCTTCTTCAGAGAGAAGAAAGGGAGAGAAGAGGCTGAGCTGACACGGCGCCAGCCCCATGTCCTGACCTCCAGCTCTACAGGTCCCCACAGGGCACAGCACGCATCCCAAAGGAGATGAAGGTGAGCAACGCGATGCCATGGTAGGAAGGGCCAAGAGCCCCTCTGAGCCAGGGCCAAGAGCCCCTCTGAGCCAGGGCAGCCCTGAGAAACCATCTGGAGAAACCTTGGAGAAATCCAGGGTTTGGACCAGCAGCAGGGATGGCCAGGAAAGCTTTTTTTGGGAAAATATTTTAGCAGGGCTTATAGCACTAGGACAAGGGGTAGTGCTTTTAAAATACGAGAAGTTTAGATGAGATCTTAGGAAGAAATGTTTTGCTGTGAGGGTGGTGGGGCCCTGGAACAGGTTGCCCAGAGCAGTGGTGGCTGCCCCATCCCTGGAGGGGTTCCAGGCCAGGTTGGATGGGGCTTGGAGCCCCTGAGCCAGTGGGAGGTGTCCCTGCCCATGGCAGGGGGTGGGACTGGATGGGCTTTGAGGTGCCTTCCAACCCAAACCATTCCATGATTCTATGATCCTATGAAAACAAGCTGGGGAGGCAAAAGCCTGAAGTTTAACTCATGTAGGCAGCAGAAGTTCCACCCCGTTCAGTCCTCAGCGGCGGTGCACTCCAGTTGCCAGCTCAAGCTAAGCCCAGGAGGGCTGCCTTTCCTCTTCTTTTAGCTTAAACTCAGCACAGACTCTTTTTTTTTCTCTCCCTCTAGTGCAGATCAATCTATGGAAATGAGCTCAAAGACAGGATTGCGTTGTTTGCATGTGCTTTAAAGATACAATATAAGGCAACTAACAGCAGTCTGGAGCCTCAGGCAAACTCCCTGCAGAGAAAACACCAACTTGTTGGAAAGCAGCTTATTCCCTTCGCCAGGCAGACCCGCTTTGAGCTGAAGGAAAGCTGTGAAGATCACCAGGTAGCTCCCCTGCTCCACGCAAGGAAAATGGCTGCAGCATCAGGTAGGCTTCCCTGCACTGACAGCAAGAAGCTGGGATGCTGTGGAGCACACAGAGGGAGAACTGCTAATTAAAAGCCCCCAGGAAACTGCTTTGGAAAGGGATTAATAAAAAAAAAAAAAATTTGAAGGGGAAAAAAAAAAAGAAATCACAATTGCGAAATTCCTGACTGAACCATTTCATTTTCGTTTTCTACTACAATAGGAGGAATGCAAACAATAGCTGAAAGGAAACACTCTGACTGTCGTGAAGCAGAGTGCCACATTCATTTTCCATCAAACACAGATGAACTCCATTAAAAAAGAAATACATACATATATATCTCCATTTCTTCACTTAATTATCTCCCCCTCACAGAAAAAATGTACCCCCATGACAGCTCGCTGGCAGCTCCATTCCCAGCCCTGCGCCCTCTTCTGCTGCCCCAAAGCTCCAGCCACTCTCCTCCTGCTTCCCACCCCAGATCTGAGAGACTTGGGAAGGAAAGAGGGATTTGGACAGGCTGGATTGAGATTCAACAAGACCAAGTGCCAGGTCCTGCACTTTGGTCCTAACAACTCCATGCAATGCTCCAGGCTTACAGAAGAGCAGCTGGAAAGCTGCCTGGTGGAAAAGGACACGATGGTGCTGGTTGACAGTGGCTAAACATGCGCCAGCAGTGGCTCAGGTGGCCAAGAAGGCCACCAGCATCCTGGCTTGGATGAGCCATGGGGTGGCCAGCAGGAGAAGGGAAGGGATGGTCCCCCTGGACTTGGTGCTGGTGAGGCTGCGCCTCGAGTCCTGGGTTTGGTTTTGGGCCCCTCACTCCAAGAAGGACATTGAGGGGCTGGAGCGTGTCTGGAGAAGGGAATGGAGCTGGGAAGGGTCTGGAGAACAGGAGGTCTGGGAGCAGCTGAGGGCCCTGGGGTTGTTTAGCCTGGAGAAGACGAGGCTGAGGGGAGACCTCATCGCTCTCCGCAGCTCCAGGAAAGGAAGTTGTGATGAGGTGGGCGCTGGGCTCTTTACCCAATTGACAAGCGGTAGGACAACAGGAACTGGCCTCAAGTTGTGTCACATCAAAGCCCTCATTCCCCTTCATGGCAAAGAAATGAAGAACATTTTGGCCAGCATCACTGCCACGAAGTCCAGGAGGTCCTCCCTTCCCACCATGGCACCTGCTTGGGGCAGCCCCTTGCGGGGTGGCCGGGATCGGTGACAGGGCCAGGTGACACCCGTTCAAGGGGGAATTCACCCAGCCATACTCGCTTACACTGTTTCCGTGGTAACCCCTGCTCGGTACAGCATGTGAAACACTCCATTCGCTTATTGATTGAGCCGCCGTCAAATTCAATCACAAGTGAAAATGGATTTTTTAATGCGACTATTAGCTGCTTTTGAAAGGCAAATTGAGTTCAGTTATACCGAGTCAGCCATCAAAAAACAATTTGCCGTCAGCCAGATTGCCCGGCGAGATGCCCAACCCAGGAGAGCCGTGGAGGAGAGGAGAAGCTGCTTGGCAGAGGGAAGAACCTTGCTTGCCCACGTTTTGGGATGCCCAAGCCAGGAATGGAAGGAAAGAAAGCAAGGCTTTTTCTGGACGAGGAAGACTAGGTGTGAGGCTAGAATTTGAAGAGCTAGCATGGACACTGCCCCACATCTCTGCAATGTAACAGGCCTGAGGAACCATCACCTACCATGGGCTTTCAAAGACAGCAACATGGATGATGAAGTTCATCAAATAACTCAAGCTGAGCTTTGGATCATAGAATAGTTTGGGTTGGAAGGGACCTTAAAGATCACCCAGTTCCAAACCCCTGCCATGGGCAGGGACACCTCCCACTGGCTCAGGCTGCCCAAGGCCCATCCAACCTGGCCTTGAACCCCTCCAGGGATGGGGCAGCCACAGCTTCCCTGGGCAACCTGGGCCAGTGTCTCACCACTCTCAGAGTGAAGAAATTCTTCCTTATATCAAGTCTAAATCTAACCCTCTCCAGTTTATACCCATTCCCCCTCATCCTATCCCCACACGCCTTTGTGAACAGCCCCTCCCCAGCTTTCTTGTAGCCCCTTCAGGCACTGGAAGGTCGCTATAAGGTCTCCTTGGAGCCTTCTCTTCTCCAGGCTGAACAATCCCAACTCTCTCAGCCTGTCCTCATAGGGAAGGTGCTCCAACCCTTGGATCATCTTTATGGCCTCCTTTGGACCTGTTCCAAGAGTTTCATCTCCTTCTTATATTGGTGATTCCAGCACTGGACACAACACTCCAGATGAGGTCTCACAAGAGAGCAACAGAGGGGCAGAATCCCCTCCCTCTCTTTGGCCACACTGCTTTGGATGCAGCCCAGGACACAGTTGGTTTCTGGGCTGTGAGCGCACATTGGGGCTCATGTCAAGCTTCTCCTCCCCCAGCACCCCAAGTCCTTCTCCTCAGGGCTGCTCTCAATCACATCACCCCCCATCATGTACTAAGCAAGGTGGAGGCTCTCCCCAAACATCAAGGTGTACAAAAGAAGCCAAGGTGAGAAGCACACACAACCCAAGCAACCACAACAGGTTCTCGTCCACGCTGAGAAGACCAAGCCAGCACCACCCACCTCCACACCACCCCATGTCCAACACGATTCAACAAAGCTCATTTCCTTCCAGCAGCTGGAAAATAAGATTTTTCCCTCGCTGATTAGAGAAACAGATTCTCATTACTATGTTAAGTGAGGATCAATATTGCAGCCAAGTCTGAAATCAGCCCTGTCTGCTAAGGTGCTGAGCACACCAGTTTCCCCAGTTTGGGCTTGAGTACCATCTCTGGGGGCCACGAACAGCTCGGCTTTAGGATGGCTTCATAGGGATAAGAGGTGGCAGTGGAGGAAGGTGATGGGACACAGCTTTTTGATAAAACTTAAAAGTTTGGACAACACTACACCGGATGTGGTTGGATTTGCCTGTATACTCACAAAGAAAAAAAAAACCTATCTGTAAAAAACACCTAAAAATATATACGGTATATATTTTTCTACAGAGTTCAAGGACTAATATACTCCATTCATTATCAACTCAGTTTTTTGGCAGCCCTGAGAACATAAAAAAGCAGCCCTCAAATAAATAACTAAAAATCCAGTTTCACTTTGGTGTGCCGGCCTTTCTGATTCCCTTCACAATCCCAGGAGCAAACTTACTCACGAGCATTATTAAACGCTTGCAAAAGCAGACCAGGAATTTCTATTGCGGCGTAATCCAAAGAGATCCACTTTCAAAGAGTATGTGCTTCCTGCAAAGCTGGTAGTCTCAGCTAATGAGAGCTTAACCACATGTTTGTGGCAGACAAAATAGTATCATTTTGCAATTATTATCATTCGAGCATTATTTATTTAACCTGCAGCCACATTATATTGACTGCAGAATTGCTGTCATTTTTACTTTTGATGGCTCTCTTATTGAGCTGAGCTTGAGAAATTGTGCGTGGTGTTTCCAGCATGGGAAACACTTTTTTTTTCCCCCTGCATGTTTAATCTTTCCCCAGCTAAACCCAAATCTCTGCTCCAGGGTTGGTTGTATTTGGCGTTGGCATCCCTGAACACTGGGCCATTTACGGACTTTTCACATCTTTTCCTCTGCCCCATCTTCCTCTACTGGTCATATTTGGGCAATTAATTCATTCTCTTCTCGCCATCAATACAAAGCACCATGAACCAAAGAGTTGTAGATGCCAAAGAACATAAAGTGGACTTTATTCTACCTTTGCATCCTCCCCAGCTATTCTGAAACCCTGTATATAAAAGCCGTGGAGATGTGGCAGCAGCTGAGGGGTTCTCTGCACCCCAGAAAGTCAAAACACAGAGCTAACAGCCTGCTTTGTGATGAAAATCTTTCTCCAAGGGAGGCAGCAAGGTGGGTCATGGCTATCATTCCTGGTTTTTGCAGCAAAACAAGTACCAAGGGGTGCATTTCTCAAGATCTGAATGCCGGCAGGGTGAAAAAAAACCTGCCCTCCACTCTCTCTTGGTCCTGGTTCTTCTCTCACACATCCTTCCCCTGAAGCCTAGTGAGATGTAATCACGCAACAGGAAATCCAACATTCTTCTTTGCCTTTTTCATTTTTTCCTCTCTTTTAATTTTCCCCAAATGTAAAGGATGAAGTCATCTCTCCTCCGGTGATGAAACATCCACCCGGAGAAACTTGCAGTGCAATGCAACATATTTTGATCACTGCTACATCTAATTACAGAGAAGAGAAAAATCACAAAGCAGGGGTTGGAACTTTATTTTCCCCAAAAAAAAGGCATCTGAAAATATAATAGAAAAGCAGCAGCACCAACAATCAGACCAGAGGCAGCTTCCCCTCAGCCTTGAAAAGCACCACCAGAATACAGAACCCACTTGGAAAGTGAAGGACTTCAAAGAGCAAGATGAGGCAAAGATGGATTGTCCATGCCAAGGTTTCATGGGTATCAAATCAGAACCTCAGTATCCTCAAAGCTAAGGATCACTCAAGCCAGGACATAGTAATAAGCCTACACGTCCATCCTTTTGGGTTCACCAACTCAAGGTCAAGTTCTTACATACCCCTCACACCTACTCTAACGCACAAGGAAAGGAAGGAACATGGTGGGGGAAAGAGATATCTGCGAGGACAACGTTAAGCATGACTGACTCATGCTCACAAGTTTCAAGACCAACCAAATACTTGATCTTCGAGAGCCAACGTGCAGACGGAGCAAAGGCGTGCTCTCCAAACTGAGAAGCGCTGGTTTACTTTAGACATGATAAATGATACATGCAATGAGAAATGATGACATGCAATGATAAATGATGACATGCAATGATACTGCAGCTCAAGAAGGCAGTCGACGTCGCTGGAGAGAAGGTCTGAGGGCTTTCAGATGCAGCTTAAAGCAGGCAACGGCAGTGGCAGAGCCACCACATAGGCCTCAATTCCTGAAGAAAGCATGCTGACAATGGGAAAGGTCTAAAAGGCACAGCAGGGATCACCACCCACATCCCCTCGATGTTCAGGAGAGGCTGATTGCCTCCCTTGTTTATCGCTTTGAAAAATATCACTGTGAAACATTAGCGGGGTGCAGCTTCCAGCCGCTCGGGGATGTTCTTCACTGCAGGAAAGGGAGATGTTAGCAGTTCAAAATCAAGCCTTTATCACAATTGTTGCCATTTCCCTGTCTTGCTCTTCAAGCTCAATGGGAGTCCATGGCTAACTAGAAACAAACACCACCTCGAACAAGACCTTGCATGGCAAAGAACCAAACGCAGACGCCTGGGGAGCCCGCTCAACTGCTTCACTGGAGATATGATGACAGGTTGTTTATAGCAGCTTACAGAAAGGCAGCGCAAAATAAACAGAAGGCTACCTTCCCTCCACCTCTCTTCCCCGCCGAATTTCAAGGGAAAACTTGATTTCTTTCTAAACGTTTCAAGTTTCTAGAAGAGGAAAACAAAACACTGTCGGTGATGAATGGAGTTTGGCAGCTGTTCGGGACAGGTATGGCACTTAAAGCTGTGGGAAAGTGGCCCAAAATCTTCAGATGCTGCAAAGAAACAAAGAGTTGATGGGAAAGGTGCCTGCAGACATGCGGGGGGAGGTCCCAAGTCCACATTTTCCTTCACAGATATTTGTCACCAGCGTTGTGCTGGCAAAGCAGCCCCCATCCATTTTGCCAGCAAGCTCTCTTCTGAAACAATCACTCAAGGGATCATATTTGCTGCTTCTTAATCTGTTTGAGTGTGAAGACACACAAGTGAGCAGCAGGTGCTTCTCTCAAGCAAACACCGCACACCGATTTAATCCTAGTAAATGCACACATGAAGAACAGGCTGAAATAGCTGGAGAACATGGACCTCATCACCACATCAAGGGGAAAAAAAGCCACTTAGAAATCACACCTGCCATAAATCATAGACCCACAGGATGTCCTGAGTTGGAAGGGACCCACAACGATCACAAATCGAACTCCTGGCCCTGCACAGGACAACCCCAACATTCACACCGTGTGTCTGAGGGCGTTATCCTCTTGAAATGTTCTGGGCTGTTCTTGAAAGGTCAAGTCCCACCACGTTGTAGGTTTTCACTATGTCGCATCTGCCATGAAGAGGGGGAAAAATATGATCCTAAGGCTCTCCAAGATGGAATGAGTCCTCCAAATTCTCCTCTTTGGGCACAAGAGTGCGTGGAGGGAGCGCGTAGTCATCTTTGCAGAGCACCCATTCCTCAAGCAGCCCAGATCTAGTGTTGACAAGGTCAAAAGCAAGAAGAAAGCTCACTCAGGGCTAAACGGGAGGCAGAGTTGGAAGATTAGTCACCATCCAGATGTCTGCATTTGCAGGGAAAGAGAGAAGCAGTGGGAAAAAAAGACCATCTGACAAGGGGTGGAGGATGTGAGAGATGCACGATGGTGTGGGATTCAGAGTCTGGCATTCAGTCCCTGGCTCTGCCTCCAAACCACACAGCATCTGCTTTCCTCTCCGCATGCCCCCAGTTCACCTCTTGGTTTCTGTCTCCTCTTGGGGCGCTGGAAGGTCTCTGGGCCTTGCAAGGACAAGTTCTTCCAAGCACAACAAAAGTCCCCGAGTCTCATGTAAGCAGGGTTAAAGGAAGAACTGGCTGACCTGACCCTCAGCAGGACAGCCTGGAGAGAAAGAGATGTTCTTCTCAGCTATTTCTGCTGTCTTGCAGGACACAGGAGAGCGTTCCCAAGTCTATTTGGAACACCAATGTTTGGCTAAGCAAATAGCTCGGAAAGCTCTACAAATAGCAGGAGAGTTGGCTAATTAGCAAGAAGTCAGAGAACTACAGAGAAAAACACAAGCAGGCAGCACCAAAGGCAGCAAAGAGTACGGCTGAAGGGGTCTACACACCCCAAGGGCACATTTGCCCTCCATAAATTGTTATTCTCGGTCTCAGTTCCTCTGTCAACAACACTTTCTGCATTTGCAAATAGGACCATCCTCCTGCAATTACATTGCAATCAGAGGCAAATTACATTCTTGCTGTTTACTTTCACTGTCCTTAATTAATCCGGTTATTAGACGATTAATGAAGCTTGTTTGGTGAAAAACTCATAGCATTTACAGCCACAGCTCACACACACACACACACACACCCAGCTGGCATCTGGCTCTGCAAAACCGGCACGCTGGGCTGGAGGCCACGAGTCCAACCCAAATCCCGTAGGCTAGCAGAGCCAGGGTTACACTGCAACCTGTCCCACAGCTTGAAGGGGCTCAGGGGTTGGGTTTTCCAGCCAGCCCTTCACTCCACCACTGCCCCACAGTGAGACAAAGAGCTCAGACAAAGATCTCAGTCCTTCTGCTCAAGCTCACCACATCATCTCAGCCCACACGCAACCATGCTGCCGAGACCCTCACATCAGGACAGCCCTCTCCAAGACAGCTGGAGACACGGACCCGTTCTCGCTTGCTGCTCCTCTCCAAAAGCAACAGAAACCATACTGATAGCTCCTGCCAGTAGGAAAGCTGCTAGAGAAGATTCCCAACACCATGCAGCCACTGGCCTCCATCCTCCCACTGCTGCCAGCCACCTCGCCCTCCCCAAAGGTCACCTCAGCTTGTGTTTGGTTAAGCTGCTAATAATTAAGTGGCATGTTCATCTAATGATCAAACTGCTGCACCAGGAGCATGAAAGGCTGAGGAGAACTAATTAAGAAGCTCATTTACATACTCCAGCATTTCCGGTGCATGTATAGGGTTCCCATAGCAACCAGTACAAAAGCTGATGACGGTGTGTGGGTTTTATTGGGTTTTAAGTGCTGTTCCTTCCCTTTGTTATCCCCAGCAGATAACAAAGGCTCTGCAAGGAAGGTGGTGTGACACCCAGCTTGGGAGGGGGATTTCTGCTCAGCAAGAAGGAACAAAAACTGCTGCAAGCGTAGTGGGGGATTGATTCTACTCACAGTGCTATTCAACTCAGACACTTGGAGCAGGTATCTTTGGGGTGGATGCACAGCCTGAGGACACACCTGAACGTAAATCCCTGACCTGATGGCTCCTCTGTCAATGAGCCTTTCCACAAGTTGCTTTGGTCCCACCTCCACAAGGAGCAACCAGCTCAAGAAAGAAGTTCTGCAGGAGATTGCACCAAGTTTCACAGCATCCCAGGGCACAAGCACCCTGCTTTAGGGGCTGCTGCAGGAACCCTGGGTGCTGTTTGAACACTGGGTGAGAGCCCTTGAAGGCTGCATCCCAGTACATGAAAGCTGGAGAGGGGCTATTCATAAAGGCTTGTGGTGACAGGATGAGTGGGAACTGGTATAAACTGGAGAGGGGCAGATTTAGACTGGACATAAGGAAGAATTTCTTCACCATGAGGATGGTGAGACACTGGCCCAGGCTGTCCAGGGAAGCTGTGGCTGTCCCATTCCTGGAGGTGCTCAAGGCCAGGTTGGATGGGCCTTGGGCAGCCTGATCCAGTGGGAGGTGTCCCTGCCCATGGCAGGGGTGGAACTGGGTGATCTCTAAGGTTCCTTCCAACCCAAACTATTCTACGATTCTATGGGTGAGCAGAAACTTTGCATTTAGTAAGGATGTCAGCTCTGGTTGCAGTGTGTTCCCAGTACCGGAATGCAGTCCAGTCCCTCTTCCCTTCATCACGTCCCTCTTCCCATCATCACGTCCCTTTCTAAGCAGCAGGAATTTTTTTTCCCGCTCTGCATTTCTAACAAGAAACCTTTGCATTTAGATAAGGAATAAAGCCTGGGATCAGTTCTGAACTCTGCAACAGAGAAGATCAATGTTTTAATGAATTAAATATATTCTAAACTAAACGTAACCTCTTAGCGCTCAAATTTTTGAGTGAGAATAACTTAAAGAAAAAGCCGACAATCCAACTCATTTCAGCTCCCGCTGGCTGTGAACTGGCCACAGGCCAATCAATTATCTTGAATTTATTCGTTATTCAGCTTCCCTCCAACAGCCAATTTCCCAGCTGGGAATTGTAGGTCAGCAGTTCCTCGTGCAACAGCCACACTCTCATTTCAGACCGGTTTGCAGGGAAGCAGCTTCAGCGGGGCCGCCTGCGAGCAGCGCTTGGCCCGTGGCCACGCAAAAGGATGGAGCAAAGCAGGGAGCTCGAGCTGGCGGGTTCGGCGTTCAACAGTGCCGGAAGGGATTTAGGGGGACATGGATTGTTTGACATCCAGCAGCAGCATTTACAGCTGCAAATATAGTCCAAAGCGCAAGGAGCAGCCCCCAGAGGCTGTGCAATCCTGCCAGACCTGGGAAAGGACATTTAATTCCTCCCCATTCATTCATCATTGCGATAGTTATATACATTATACATTATAGCATGAGCTGCGTAGCCCTGCATCAGCAAAGCGTGTTTGTCACAGAAAGCAGATGCCTGCAATTGAAACGTGAAGAACCAGTGCCTGCAGATGTTTGCTGAGCTTGGCAGGGTGGTGTTGGGAGTGGGAGGCTGCAGGGATGAGACCTCAGCGGCTCTGCTCTAGGTTAAGCCCACCCTGGGCTGCCCCAATGTCAGCAGGCTGAGCTGGAGCAGGATCACCTCCATCTCCCAGGGCGCTGGAACGATGCTGGAGACCACAAAAAAGGCAGCAGAGGAAACAGCATCGGTGCTTCATGCAACCCACGCACACGGTTCTGCTGCAGCAACCACGCACAGGGCTTGCAGACACGCAAAGCTCTCGCATCTCCATTTGAAACCCTGCGCCTTGCTACTACCCATGCGAACACACAAACCCTTCTTCTGTCCCCGGTCTACCCAACATCCTGGAAAGATCTCCTAAGCCTTCTAACTGGAAGAAGTCCCCCTTGCCCATCTGAAGTCTTCTCCTCCCCTAACATTGTTTTCCTTTCCCCCTCCCCCCCTGCCTTTTTTATTCTCAATAAAAACATAATTACAGGCTTTTAAAAAAAGCAAATTATAGTGACATACTTTAATTATCTCCAAGCAATGGAGGACTAAATTACATAGTCAGGGAATTGGAGGTTACCTAAAAATAAAAGCAAGAAGCTTCATTAAATGCTAATTGCAGCTTTCGCCGCTAAAGTGAGATTTCAACACAATCTGCCATTGACTCGCTTGGCCATACAAGAGAACATTGCTGTTGGGGAGAGACCCTTGCCTACACACGACACGTGTGGCTGCAGGCTCCGGCCACAGGGACGGCTTCACCAAGGGGAAACCAGGCAGTCAGCACGTCCAGCTCCACGTTGTCACTGGTCCTTCCCCAGTCACAGGGCTGGGGTGCTTCCACCTCCGTCTGGGGCACCCACTGCCCACCCTAAGGCCACTCAGAAGCATCACTCATCTTCTCTGAGAACCTCATAAGGTTCAGCGAGGCCAAGTGTAAGGTCCTACACCCAAGTCAGGGCAATCCCCAATTTCAGTACATGATGAAGGATGATGTGATTGAGAGCAGCCCTGCAAAGAAGGACTTGGGCTGCTGGAGGATGAGGAGCTCAACATGAGCAGACAACGTGCGCTCAGAGCCCAGAAGGCCAAACGTATCCTGGGCTGCATCCAAAGCAGCGTGGCCAGCAGGGAGGGAGGGGATTCTGCCCCTCTGTTCCTCTCTTGTGAGACCTCATCTGGAGGATCATGTCCAGTTCTGGAATCCTCAATGTATGAAGGAGATGGAGCTGTTGGAATGGGTCCAGAGAAGGCTACAAAGATGACTGGAGGGCTGGAGCACCTCCCATACAAGGACAGGCTGAGAGAGTTGGGGTTGTTCAGCCTGGAGAAGAGAAGGCTCCAAGGAGACCTTAGAGCGACCTTCCAGTACCTGAAGGGGCTACAAGAAAGCTGTGGAGGGACTGTTCACAAAGGCTTGTGGGGATAGAACGAGGGGGAATGGGTATGAACTGGAGAGGGGCAGAGTTAGACAAATTCCTAATGGAATTCTTCTATTAGGAAGAATGTCTTCACCATGAGAGTCGTGAGACACTGGCCCAGGGAAGTTGTGGCTGCCCCATCCCTGGAGGTGTTCAAGGCCAGGTTGGATGGGGCTTGGAGCCCCTGATCCAGTGGGAGGTGTCCCTGCCCATGGCAGGTGGTTGGAACTGGATGATCTTTAAGTTCCCTTCCAACCCAAACTATTCTATGATTCTATGATTCTCAGCAGCACTGATGTGCTTAGCACAGCTCTCCATCCTCCTTGCTGACTTCCCACAGCCCAGGAAAATTAAGTCCAACGTCCCAATGCTTCAGGCCAAAGGCTTTGGCTGGCAGCAGGTCGTTGGGAGAAATGCTTCCTCACAGAAATTAGCTCGACTTGCTCGCTGCAGAGCTGGTCCCCCACTCTGTAATGAACCTCAACATCTGTCACAGGCTTTGCTGCCGTCTGCTCTAAATGCACGTCACACCTTGCTCTGAGCAGCACTCGGCTCTCCTGGGGCCAACACAGGACTTTGTGGTTCTCTCTGTGGGAAAGAAGCCGGATGGAGACCTGTCTCAGAGCAAAGAACAAACTACTTTCTACTACTCCACCCCTGCTCTTTCCAACCACTTCCTCCAGATTTGCTCACTGAGGACCTTTGCAGAGGTCCCAACAGGAGGTCTCCAGACCCCGGTGGTGGGGAAGTAATTTTTCCTGAGCTATGGAGGAGCCAGGGAAAAGGTGGCAGGCAGGGGAATTCACAGAAGTTATTTTGTTTTTCCATTTCCTATCGAGCCGACCTAATTGTGTCGCTAAAGTCTGTAATTTGCCTCTCACAGAAGAGAGTTAATGACAGGCTCCATGCTGCTGTCGCTCCGCACAGGGCTGGGGAGATGAGCCAACACACAGCTCTCCCAATCCAGCTCCACCAGGACCCCAAAAAGCCCTGCTTCTCCCTGGAGAAGGGAGCTCGGGCTTGGGAAGGGCAGCCAAGCCCAACAGAAAGTTTGGGGATGGCTGGAGACTGCACAAGCCTGGATTTATCTCCCCTATTTTTCAGCTTCCCAGAAAAAAAAAAAAATGAAAAACACTCAGGTCAACCACTTAGGGAACTCAGACAATTATTGCCATTTAAATTCAACAACTCTTCACAGAAATAAGGAGAAAATTAGACAAGTGCTCTTAAGCTGTAAGGAAGGCAAGAAGGAGAAACAGCAGCAGCAATTTCAGGACAGGTGCCTTATTTACAAAGAAAACACACTAGGAATTCCCTGAGCAGATCCCACAGTATCTACTCTGCTCTTCTGCTCTGCCACAGGCAGAGCTGCCCTCAAAAATATTAAGCAAAGCAGAAACCTGATCCTAACAGACACCAGCGAGCTCCCAAAACTGCCCCAAGAAGCAATCTCCTCTCTGCAGATATCAGCATCAGAGCCTGCCCGGATCTGCGTCGCTCTCCATCCATCTCAATTGCTTACAGACTGCTCCCTTTTAATTAGCTCTCATAATCAAATAAGTGTCTAGAATTAAACAGCACTATATCATGAAATGCCATATAAAATTAACCAGCCGCGTTCAGGGGTCACTGCATCTGCTGCTGAATCGCATCCAGCACTGGGAGGGCTATGGGTCTATTTAGAAGCGCACTCCAGCACTGCCAGCGACTGTGGGTTTTAGCGGAATGAAAATGGGGCCAATTAAAATTCTGTTTCGAGACGGGCGAGGTTGGATTTGTGCAAATATTTTGCATATCTGGATAACAGCATCTTTATATCATTTAAGCTAAAGTCTGCGAGGAATAAGACTGAATCGTTGTAAAGCACACTTACACCAAAATAAGTACCCACATGAGGACTCTTTTGATTTAACACTCCACCAGATCCATCAAGAAATCAGGGGAGCTATTGTGTTTAAATAGGCCCTGATGCAAGAGGGGAACGTGTATCTACTTGAAACCACTTCCAAGTTTAGCCAAGGGATTTCTTCCCCAAACACCAAGCAAGCGTGAGAAGCACCTCTTCACGATGTGCTGTCCCAGCCGGTGAAGCCCAGACCCCATCATCTGGCTTTTGGGGCTGCTGCACATCGCTGGCAGCCAAAAGCAGCAGCACAACTCTTATTTCTGCACATCTTTCTGCTCTACCAGCCTGCAGCAGCAGAACCCAAACAGGACATGCTCCAGAGCCGGCTGCATTCCTGAGGAAGCAGCTGGAAGGTAGAAATGTTTGAGAACAAGCCAGACACTGAGCAACACCTTGAAGAAGTATTTGCAAGTGAAGAAAATAGTTCGTTCAGCTCCTGAAGCAGAGCAGTTAGATCAGCACAGCTGTCTGCATCCTGCCTGGATAGAAAGCATCAAGCCAGGTAGGCCACCTCGTCACCACGGGTCTCCCCCTTCCCAAGCAGACCACCTCGACGCCACGGGTCTCCCCCTTTGCAGGTAGACCACCTCGATGCCACAGGTCTCTCCCTTCCCAAGCAGACCACCTCGACACCACGGGTCTCCCCCTCTGCAGGTAGACCACCTCGATGCCACGGGTCTCCCCCTCTGCAGGTAGACCACCTCGACGCCACGGGTCTCCCCCTTCCCAAGCAGAACACCTCGACGCCACGGGTCTCCTCCTTTGCAGGTAGACCATCTCAACGCCACAGGTCTCCCCCTTCCCAAGTAGACTACCTTGAAGCCACGGGTCTTCCCTTCCCAAGCAGACCACCTCGATGCCACGGGTCTCCCCCTTCCCATGTAGACTACCTCGACGCCACGGGTCTTCCCCTTCCCATGTAGACTACCTCGACGCCACAGGTCTCCCCCTTCCCAAGCAGACCACCTTGCGGCCAAGGGTCTCCCTCTTCCCAGGTAAACCACCTTGATGCCACGGGTCTCCCTCTTCCCAAGTAGACCACCTCGATCCCACGGGTCTCCTCCTGCCCAGACCTCATTCACCTCCAGTGTCTGTTCCATCCCCTGCAGAACTGCCGAGGCCATCAGAGGACAGACAAGCCTGCAAGATCTGTTCAGTGGCAGCATGGTCAGCCCCCAGCCACAGCGTCTCTGGAGGGTTCAGAGCATCCCTCCTTACAGACTGCAAGAGGAGGGAGCGGATGCTGTAATTAAAGTAGAATCAGCCTTCCCCATCATTAACAGGCAGAGTTTGGGGTGGAAAGCAGCTTATGAAAACAGCAGAGCAGTATCTCAGAGCCAGAAACAGCACCAGAGACATCAACACGGGTTTTCTGGGAGCCCTCTGAACCAAGCAGCATTTCACATCCGATCCGACAGTGACGGATGCGGCGAGAACAGAGTAGTTTTTTTCTCCCGAGAAGCTCTTTTGACAACTATGATCTTATCAGAGCTTCAAGCTTTTCATTACATTTCTTTTTTCTTTTTTTTTTTCCAACTCTTGTCTTCAAGCTGCGCTCTGTCCTCTCCCTGCTGGTAGGGAACAGTCACATTGCCTTTCTGGCACTGATCAAGGGCTGAAGCTCCCCGCAGTTCTCCAAGTGGCACCAAGACCTCCCTTCCACAAGGCACACAGCCTGGGGGACCCATCAGAGCAAGAGCAAAAGCATGATTAATACACAAATAGGTCCAGAAACGCACAAAAAACAGCGGTAACTTCACTCAGGCTCAGGGAAAGGCAATACGTGAGCACCTTTGAGGTAGAAGGAACACGTGCGAAGAGACAGGGAGACTTCACAGCACTCCTCACACCTCTGCGAAGTCAGGACATCACCACCAGCTCCAACACTTTTGCTGGGCATCTAAAGCAACCGCTTGCCCAAAAGTGGGTCCAACCCCCCTCCCCGGGGCACGCAGCACCACCTTCTCCTGCCTCTTTTCCTCACCTCCCATCGGCTCTCGAGAAGAAACACAAGCTTCACAGAATCACAGAATGGTTTGGGTTGGAAAGGACCCCAAAGCCCACCCTGTTCCACCCCCTGCCATGGGCAGGGACACCTCCCACTGGATCAGGGCCTCCAAGCCCCATCCAACCTGGCCTGGAACCCCTCCAGGGATGGAGAGCCACCACTGCTCTGGGCAACCTCTGCAGGGCTTCACCACCCTCACAGCAAAACATTTCTCCCTAAGATCTCATCTCAATCTCCCCTCTTTCAGCTGAAAACCATTCCTCCTCATCCTCTCCCTGCGGTCCCTGATCCAGAGCCCCTCCGCAGCTTTCCTGGAGCCCCTTTCAGTGCTGGAAGCTGCTCTAAAGCATCCCTGGAACCTTCTGGAACAACCCCAACTCTCTCAGCCTGTCCTCATCCAGGAGATGCCTCAGCCCTCAGACCATCTTCATGTCTTCCTCTGGACTCGCTCCAACAGATCCAGGTCCTTCTCGAACCATCCTCTCCCTCCCCAGCAGGAAACGACCCCAGCCACCCTCTTTCCAAGAACCTTTCCCAGAACACAGAGACACGAGCATAAACATTCCCAAATCAAGGAAAAACCAAGAGAGTTTGAACAGCCACATACCTCCCACAGCAGGTTTGGTTGTCCCAGACACGAACCAGGAAGAGAAATCCTCCCCTACAGGAAGGGCAGAGCTCCTTTTGTCAGCTAATCAACTCCCTAATTGACACCGATTGGCCCTGATGGGAAGGGTGGAGCTGGCCCTGCCTCTCACGGGGCAAAAGAAAACCAACCCTGGAAAGTGTCTTCCTCTCTGTTCCATCTCTCCAGCCTCAGCCCGTGCTTTGGGGAGCAGTAAGTGAGGAGGAATCAGGAGGTCCTGCGCCATCTCATGAGCGCTGAGGCAGTACAGTGCCCCAGAGCCTTGTGCTGGGGTGATGGTGAGGTCTTCTCCCCCTGTCTCAGCCCTTCTCACAAGGAATCCATTTCATAGACTCATAGAGTTGGAAAGGACCCACTGGATCATCAAATCCAACGTTCCGAGATGGAAGGAAGGGACCTCCCCCCAAGGATCATCCAGTCCTACTCCTGTCCCTGCACAGGACAACCCCACCATTCACACTGTGTGTCTCAATGTGTTGGCCAAACGCTTCTGGAATATGATCCAAGGGCTGGAGCACCTCCCATAGGAGGACAGGCTGAGTTGGGGTTGTTCAGCCTGGAGAAGAGAAGGCTCTGAGGAGATCTTATAGCGACCTTCCATTGCTTGAAGGGGCTACAAGAAAGCTGGAGAGGGGCTGTTCACAAAGGCTGTGGGGATAGGACGAGGGGGAATGGGTATAAACTGGAGAGGGGCAGATTTAGACTGGAAATTAGGAAGAATTTCTTCACCATGAGAGTGGGGAGGCCCTGGAACAGGTTGCCCAGAGCAGTGGTGGCTGCCCCATCCCTGGAGGTGTTCAAGGCCAGGTTGGATGGGGCTTTGATCACCCTGATCCAGTGGGAGGTGTCCCTGCCCATGGCAGAGAGTGGGACTGGATGAGCTTTAAGGTCCTTTCCAACCCAAACTATTCTATGATTCTATGATTGTCAGGCTTGGCAGCAGCAGGATGACCTGGAGAGGAAGCACGCGAAGCTGGTGAGGGTCTGGAGAACAAGTCTTATGAGGAGCGGCTGAGAGAGCTGGGGTTGTTTAGCCTTGAGAAGAGGAGGCTGAGGGGAGACCTTATTGCTCTCTACAACTGCCTGAAAGGAGGTTGTGGAGAGGAGGGCGCTGGGCTCTTCTCCCCAGTGACAGGGGACAGGACAAGAGGGAATGGCCTGAAGCTCCGTCAGGGGAGGGTCAGGTTGGATATCAGAAAAAAATTCTTCACAGAAAGAGTCATCGGGCACTGGAACAGCTGCCCAGGGAGGTGGTCGAGTCACCTTCCCTGGAGGTGTTTAAGGAATGGGTGGATGAAGTGCTGAGGGACATGGTTTAGGGAGTGTTAGGAATGGTTGGACTCGATGATCCAGTGGGTCCTTTCCAACCTGGTGATTCTGTGTGTGATTCACACCAAGCACTTGGCCACCCAAACCCTTCCCTTTAGCCCAATCCAAGTCACCTCCTGGAGCTTGGAACGAAGTCACCAAGAGACAGCAAACTCTGAGTGCAAAACCATGGTCTTTTATTAGAAATCTCCTCGTATAAAAATGATCATGCTCTACACAGTCATCGAATAATTCATAAACATCCAGGCACTGAACTTTGTTTTTTTTGTGTGTGTTTTTGTTTTTTCACTGGTCAGTACATAAAGCAGACATATTTCAATCCATATGGTCATCACATACATTAAGTAACCACCTATAGAAATCAGCACTTTGAACACAGTCTAGGTTTTATTTTATTTTATTTTGTTGTCTGTTTTTTTTTCTTTAAATTTTATGTATTTTTATTTATTTTTCCTTCTTGCAACATATAGAATTTGGTAGGATACGGGAGAGAGAGTGAAGAGGGACGGAGGAAGACAGGAACAAAAGAAAACGGAGGAATAACAAAAAAAATAAAGAGAAAACAGAAGGTTCTACACAACCACAAACAACCTCACAAATTCCAGAAAAGGGAAAATGTTGGGTCTCTCTTTTTTTTTTTTTTGCCAAGATACAGAAATAAAAACCCCAAAGACTTGCCAAAGTCCGTCCCCTCTTCCCCGCGCTACGTCCCCCCTTCTCAACTGTTCCTCCGTGGGGAGGCATGCGTTGTCACGGTGGTCAGTTGCTCAGTGGTTTAGATTTATTGTTGATTTTTTTTTGCTGCTGTTGATCGCCATCATCCTCCCGGGCTGCTCAGCGCCCAGCCAGGAGCGTGTCCCTCCCTGCTGCCACCTCCCCATCACATCCAGCTCCCCTTCCAGCGTCCTGCGAAGAGCGATGCGACTCAGCTCCCTCCCGCGTCGTGGCGTCCGCAGCCTCTCTCTCTCTCTGCCGGGCAGTTGGGATTGCTGGAGCTAAATCGCGTGGTTGCTATAGCTGACATAGGTCTGTTTGGTAGCCAGTGCTGGAAAGAGAGATCAACCCCGTATGTATCATTAATGAAGTCCAACCCCCCTTTCTGGCTGCCATCCCATGACCCTTCGCGTGGACACTTAGTGACCTTCCAGTGCCTGAAGGGGCTACAAGAGAGCTGGAGAGGGGCTGTTCACAAAGGCTTGTGGGGATAGGATGAGGGGCAATGGGGATAAAGTGGAGAGGGGCAGATTTATACTAGAAATAAGGAAGAATTTCTCCACCATGAGAGTGATGAGACACTGGACCAGGTTGCCCAGAGCAGTGGTGGCTGCCCCATCCCTGGAGGGGTTCAAGGCCAGGTTGGATGGACCTTGGGCACCCCGATCCAGTGGGAGGTGTCCCTGCCCATGGCAGGAGGTTGGAAGTGGATGATCTTTAAGGTTCCTTCCAACCCAAACTATTCTATGATTCTATGGTTCTATGATTCTGACCTGACCATCATGCCAGAAGATGCTAGTGAGGACATGACATGGGGTTTGCTCATAGATGCAGCCAGTGCTGGCACTCAGAATCATTCTATGGGGCTGAGCTCTTCAACCCAAAAAGAGACCCCAGGATATGACGTGAGCCACGCAGGTAGTGTTCTCAGGCTCCTGCTTACTTCTCTCAGCAACTTCTTACAGACAAACCACAGGTGTTCCATGTTCCCACAAATTCAACTTGCCCCAACCCTGCAAGGGCACAATTTGGGGTTCAAGCTGGGCACCCACACCCCAGCACGCTGCTCCATGGCAGCTGGGAGCACAGTAGCAGGTTCCACAAATCCAGACAGCTCGTCTGCGTCCCTCACCAAGAATCCCTGTGCCCACGCTCAGGTGCTGGAGGAGCAGAGCCCGTACGCTGCTGCCACCTTCAAGGTTCCCCACATGAACCAGCCCTCAGGATGGGGTTGAACACATGAGATGAGGCAGCAGTGGCTACAAAGCCACGACACGTCTCAGACTGACACTGGCGGAGCCACAGCAAAGCCCAGCACCAGGCAAATGCCAGACAGCAATAAATCCTCCTGGTCCCCACAGGGCTGCACAGCTGCCTTCAAGCTCGGAGGCTGCAGCACGTCACTTGCTTTTAGCAGCAGCCACAGCTCAGTGAGAGGTGGAAGAGGCAGCTCGCAAGGCCCTCACCTGTCTCAGCGCTTTGGCCAGACACGATGCTCTGTGGAGATCCCACCATGAGGTCCCCAGATACCATGGGGCTCAACAGACATCCTCCAGCCAAGGACACAGACAAGCATTGGGACAGACAGCAAAGCCCAGGACACCACGAGCAGCACAAACGTGTCTTCTGCAGAGAAGACACCATGCAGAGGGGATGCCCAGCAGCTCACTCTCCTCCTCGGTGCCTCGCTGACAAATGAACCTTGCTGTGGATTTCAGACTGGTATTCCCAGATAACAATTAGATAAGCCATAAGAAATTAGAGCTGACAGAGCTATTTGTTAGCTGCAATGTTTTCATAGCCAATCTGCCCATATCAAAGCCCTGTGAATTATTTATTCTGTTGTTTATTTAAGGATACGTGACCCGCCAGGGACAGAGTGAAAAAACAGCCCCTCAGTCCTGCGCTGACACCCCCATAGTGCCTCCTGCCCCCAGCAAGCGATGCTGTGATGCTCCTTGTCTTGGCACAGCCTGCAACCGCTCTGCCAGCCCTGTTCACGCCGAGCTCCTGTATTCCCCATGCGAGACACATCGGAGCTGGAGATGCAGCAGACGGAAAGCTCAGCTCTCCCTGCTCCCGGCACGTACAATCCTCAGAGGCTCCTGCTGCGAGTCCCGCGGGGGAGAAGGATGCTCAGCGCGGCGGAGAGCATATGGGAATATTTGGGTTCGGGTTGCAGACGAGGTGCTCGCTGCATCTGGGTATCAGCACTTTGTGTGGCCAGGAGCCGCGTGTGGCTGGAGGGAGAGAAGGTCACACATGCCCAGCACCAAAGCCTGTGACACCGATACCATGGGAAGGCTGGAGTTGCTCCCCAGGAAAGGGCTGCAGGGTGATATCAACCGCGAGGAGCCCACAGATACCCTCAGCTTTGCCTGGAGCGTCTCTTGCACAGACAAAACAAGGGTGAAAGAGAGACCCCTCCCCACTGCCACAAAGGGACAGGACCACAGACCATGGAAATCAGTGCTAGCAGGTGGTAAAAGCACCTCCTGCAGAGGCAGCAAGGCGGACTGACCATGAAGGTGTCCTTCACAATGCAGACAGGTAGATGAAAGGGTCAATTCTGCAGAGACTGCCTACGGAGAGCCATCACATACTGAGCTACCACCAGCAAGACCCGTTGCACGGTGCGATGTGGATATAGAGGTTACACGGAGATGCCAAGGGATATTGGATGGCTCAGGCTGGAAAGTGGGGGATTATGAAGACAATCACAGCTTTCCATGGAAATGCTGATTGGTCTCCATCCCACTGATGCTGGAACCCAGAAACTCTGCTGGTTCCTGAGGAACATTTGTATTTCCACAGGGTTTTTCTTCAGATTAGCATTTCCCCTCTTAACGGACCCACAGCAGCAGCGGCTCCAACCATTTCTTCCTCCTGCGAGGCACTGGTTTTGGAAACCCAAATGCCAAACAGGCATGCACCCACTTTCCCAGAGGAGCCTGGTGGCTCTGTCCCTGTGTCAGCCTTAGCTCCAGCCTGGCCCCCAGGAACAGACCACAGGCAGACACCGAACACCTTTTCCCGTCAGCCACACCAGAGCCTTCCTGGGAGCGGCTCCAGGCATTGAGGGTGGGCTGACGCTAGGATCCTTCTCTGGGTGTTCAAGCAGATTTCCTCAGCTGGCATCTCACCCAATGACCGCGTGAGCACATCCCTGGCATATTTCCCACACGATATTTCCCGTGGAATAACATAAACAGGCCAACGGAAGGATGAGAGCACCAGGAGCAATCTTGATCAGAGGGAGGCAGGACATATCCCATCTCACCTATGTGGCTGTGGTGATGGAAAACACCTTTTTTGGGGTTAAATTAAGACAGGAGATGATGCTGTCCCCTCGCCGAGAGCCAGGAATCCCTGCTTGTGCCCCAGCTGGAGTGCAGATACCCAGAGCACACCTCCCTCCTCGAGGTGGCTTTGGGCATGGTGGGGATTGTGGCCACCAGCCAACAGGATGCAGCTCTTCCCACTCTGCACCCTCGCTCCTGGGAATGGCAGGCCAAACCACAGGGCAGGAAGACACTCAGATGCCAAGGAGCACTGTAGCCAGCATTGCTTGTACCCGTGGAGGACAGGACAGCTATGACCTGGCAATGAACCAGGAGTTTGGGCTTCCAGCACCACATTGGGACCCAGCAGGACCAGCTCATCAACCCTATGGGAAACCACATTACCTTGTGTTTCCAGATTTTCACAGAGCTCTGATTTGGCCTCTCCATTGGGGCGGAAACCTCCCTTCTGAGAGAACTTGTTGGACATGGTGGCTGCCGTCACAACCGCCTTGAGGCTCCGCTTGCGCTTGGGCACGTTCTGCTCCGGGTGGAAGAGGATGATGTACACCTTAGGCATGTAGAGCATGCCCAGGGACACCGAGGCACTCAGACTCACCGAGATGGTGAGCGTCGTGGTCTGGATGTACATCTGCAAGATACAAGAGCATGAGCTGAGACCCACCATGGCTCTGTAGGACCCAGAAAGGGAAGGAAGAGAGGAAGCAAAAGAAGGTAGGTGAGAACATTTAGGTTAAATAAATGAAGGGGTGGGAAGCCAGGGTCGGAAGCGTTGGCAGTATTGGATCATGCTTGACTTGTTGCATGGGTCAGGGTGCACCCAAAGGGACCACTGGCTCACTTTTGATGTTTCTCCATCTGCAGACATGGGCAGGCTGTGCCGGTGCCCTGGCATAGCCTCCCTGCACCAAGCCCTCCCAGCACCCATCCATGCTCCAGTAGCAACCTGCCAGCACCCCAACTCAAAAACATCACCAGAGATGGAGTCCTTGCACCCTCTTCACCCTCCCTCTCTCCTCCCCAGCACCCACAGCACACTCCACCTCCCAGGGCAGGAGCTCTGATGCCACAGTGATGGGCGCAGCGCTCACCCATCTCCCTTCAACAGGTAATTGCCATTCCCCAGCCGGCTCTCTGGGCCGTTGTCATGTAAGTCACATATTACACACCGACGTTGCCTTTCTGCAGTCAAAACTAATTTCACGCTCACTGTCCAGGACTAACAGTGACAGATGTTTTGCAAAATGAAAGCCCATTAATCTGACTGCAGAATAATCCATTTTTCTATGGAAAGCGTTTGGCAGGCTCCTCACAAGCCAGGGGCATCTGAAGCAGGAAGCAATAGGAGGTGAAGAGAACCCCTCTTTCCACCCATCCCCATCTCTCACGCCCAAGTGACACGGAAGGTCAGGTGGGCAAGCCTCTCCATGAGCATTCCTGCTCCGCCAACATCCCTGCTCCAGACACGGGGCTCCAGCCTCTCCTCTTGCACACAGCTTGCTTGTTGGGTCTCTCCGGGCTGAGCAGAGAAAGGGCTCTGGGTCTTCACATGTCTTTCCACGCACCTTTGTTTCTTTTCCAGCTGTGCCTAGATCCCTGGGCTGGTTTGCATCTTGCTAACAAGGTTTTAGAAGGAGGCTTACAGCAGTTTCTGAACTTTATCCCACGGCTCGGTCACAGCGTGGTGTCCAAGGTTTCTTCTGCGGCTGTTTCACATATGGGATTTATCATTGTGCAGGTGGCAGGACTTGGAGAAGCCAAGGGAAGCCTGGAGGCTGCAGTGTTGGTGAGGGCAAGGTATCCCCACCTCCCCAGCTGTACATGGGGCTGACTTTCTGGAATCAGGAGAGCAAAGAGGTGGTGACCAAGGACAGAGGATCTACAGGACTCCCTTCGGAGAAGGTGCATGGAAGCAGCTCTGACCCATGGGAAAGAACCAGCGAGAAGCAGTAACTCCTGGGCAGGGCTGTCATCCCACCCCAGGACCTGTGATCCCAGATGTGACCATGCAAAGAAACAATTTTCTCCTGCTTCAGAAAGAAACGCACAGGGCTAAAAGTGGTTTAACTCAACCCAAAAGGAAAAAAAAAAAAAGCAACAAAACTTGTTCTGAGTCACCCAAAAAGTTTTGTTTGTCCCCAGAATAAAACCCATTGCTGTCACATGCGCTGGTTTGTTTGTTCCACTTCTTTCTATCTGCACGCAGAGTCAAGCGAGGCAGTTTTTGGAAATAAAAATGTCATTTCATCAAGAGTGTCAAAACATATCTCTGTGCCAGAATATCTACTTTTTTTTTTTTTTTTTGCTATTTTTTTTTTCCTTCCTTTCTTCAAATTCTTTTTCTCTGATGAAACTCTCCAAACGTTGCTGCAGGTGTCCTGGACTGCAAGGACTCACTGAGAATGACAGCGGCATTGGGAAGCCAACTCCAGGCACCCCAACGTGGGGGTGCACAATTCATCTCGGCGCCGATGTGACACCCTGTGGGACACGGCTGAGGCTCAGCTGCCCTTCACCTCCCCGGCTCTCCCACCTGCCCGCCCTCCTGGTCCTCAGCAGATGCCTTTTGGAGGAGTCTCACTTTGCGCCGCAGCTATTTCCATATCTCCTGCCTCTGCAGCGACTCCCACCCATCCCTCAGGACTCAGAGGCGTTTTGCTGAAGAGGGAGAGAGCAGCTAAACTTGAGCTCAGACATCTCCATGAATGCTTCCCCCTACGTGCCTGGGTCTGGGACTCCCCTCCACCAAGAGCCCGGGCAGCCCCAGTGGCACCAGCTCCAGGCTCCCCTATCTTTTAGCCCTCCTCAACCCTCTGCAGAACTTTTGGGGGCTCACAGGGCCACCGTGACTACCTTCACCCTAATGATGCATTGACAGGAACAGCCCCGTTTCCTGCAGCCCATGCTAACCTCCACAGCTTTGCATCACGCCACCTTTACAGCTGAGAAAGAAATATTTTTAGCCTAGAGACTAAACACAGCCATGAACCAACGCACAGTTAACCTTTTGCCACATCAAAAAAAATAGCCATTTCTCAAGATTTTGGTTCCTACTCTCTTAATTGGTTTCCAACCCAAGACCCCACTTTGCCCCTCCGTTAATGACGCTTGAGCTTCCTCCACAGCCCTTTGAGTTGTGCGCTGCAGTTCCAAGAGAAGTTACCGCTCCCGGTTCAGCAGCATCCGCTGCTTCATGGATAGGATCAAACAACCTGACTCTTGACTCCAAACAATGATGCTGCATCGAAGGACCACAGCAACCCTAAATGACCCAGCATGAGTTCCCAAGCCCAGCGCTGTGCCCAGACTTACTCAGGGCTGGATGACCCCGTCTTGCCCTGGGGGGAGCAGCCCAAGCTCAAGGCACAAAGTTGGTTTTCACCCAAAGTAAGTCCAAAAGATGGCCAGCGTGTCCTGGGGTGCATCCAGCACGACATGGCCAACCAGTCATGGGAGGGGATTGTCCCACTCTGCTCCACACTGGTGCAGCCCCACCTTGAGCACTGGGGGCAGTTTTAGGTGCCACAGGACAAAAAGGATCTGTAGCTATTGGAGAGCGTCCAGAGGAGACCACAAAGTTGGTGAAGGGTTGAGAGGGGAACGGCTGAAGTCGCTGGGTCTGTTCAGCCTGGAGAAGAGGAGACTGAGGGGGGACCTTATCGCTGTCTGCAGCTTCCTCACAAGGGGAGGAGGAGGAGGAGCAGGCGCTGAGCTCTTCTCTCCAGTGACCAATGACAGGAGGCTGTGCCAGGGGAGGGTTAGGTTGGACATTAGGGAAAGGTTCTTCCCCCAGAGGGTGGTGGAGCACTGGAACAGCTCCCAGGGAAGCAGTCACAGCACCAAGCCTGACAATATTCCAGAAGCCTTTGGCCAACACCCTCAGACACCCGGTGTGAGTGTTGGCGGTTGTTCTGTGCAGGGACGGGAGTTGGACTCCATGATCCCTGTGGGTTCCTTCCAACTCAGGACATGCTATGATTCTATAACTCTGCCATTATTTGGCAACCCTCCTTCTAAACCCAGGTCGAACCCAGCTACGAGAGATTTTGCACCACCAAGGGCGTAGAGAAGGGAAAACCCGCTCAACCCTCACCCAGCACCACTAAACAAACCACTGGACAGTCCTTCTCATTTCTTCAACTCTGTCTCTTCCCTCGCTGAAAGCAAATGTGATAAACAGAGAAGCAGACAATGACACCGCTGTTCAGCTGCCGCCTTATCAGCGCAGGAAATTGTCTCTTTCTTTAGATCCTCTGTTATCGCTATTTCTGTAATCCGCTGGGATCGGCAGGGATAAGAGGTTCTTTTGAGAAAAAGCTTGAGGGACTTGTTATAATAATATGCCACCTCCATGCAAAGTTGTAGGCACAAGTCAAAGCAAAATAAAATAAAAATGAAGATTTTTAACCAGCTCCTGCAGACCAGGAGGCTGCAGGTTCAGACGGGGTTGGGACAGAGTTTGGGGAGCATTTTGAGGTGGGCGTCTGCCCAGAGACATTCTCAGGACTCCAGTGAAACTCCAGCCATGTGCTATGGGGACAACAATGGCCCAACTGACATTGCTGGCTTTTCTTTTCTCAAATGACCTTGCATGGAGCTCAAAGGGGCCTCAATCCTGGCAGCAATGGGGTGAAAGCAAGGGGATCCCTCCCCATGGTGACCTGGGGATGCCCCGCTGAGCGTTCCGGGCAGCACCAGCACCACCGCAGGCTGACATCCCCACTTTTCATCCCAGGGACATGCTGAGAGACAGATCCTCTTTTTCACCTTAGAATCATAGAATGGTTTGGGTTGGAAGGAACTCAAAGCCCATCCAGTCCCACCCCCTGCCATTGGCAGGGACATCTCCCACTGGATCCAACCTGGCCTTGAACCCCTCCAGGGATGGGGCAGCCACCACTGCTCTGGGCAACCTGGGCCAGGGCCTCCCCACCCTCACAGCAAAACATTTCTTCCCAAGATCTCATCTCAATCTCCCCTCTTTCAGCTTAAAACCGTTTCTCCTCATCGTGTCCCTGCAATCCCTGATCCAGAGCCCCTCCCCAGCTTTCCTGGAGCCCCTTTCAGCGCTGGAAGCTGCTCTAAGGTCTCCCTGAAGCCTTCTCTTCTCCAGGCTGAACAACCCCAACTCTCAGCCACCTTCTCTCCAAGACTGCAAAGCAGCAGACAAAGCATAAAGGCAGAAGCACTGAGCACCCGATTCCTCCTGCTGTCCCTTTGAGCACATCCGTCACCCTTCAACCACCGCCTGGAGATGCTCAGAGCTCACATCCCACAGCGGTATGGCCAAGCACCAAGTTGAAACACCACAACCCCCCCCCAGGTACTGCTCAGCGGATGCCGTGGCAGCTCTAGGCTTTGAGAAAGAGAGCTGCGTCCAAGGGGAGTTGGGAACATCACTTTTTCTGCCTCTAATCAGCTTGTTAGCAGCCTAATAACAGAGAAGCCCTGCACATTACAAGCCCCCAAAGTGAGGCACAGCCTATTGTCGAATTGCTGCTTGACAGCCAGCTTTCGGCAGCCCTAAATTATCCCATGACAAGCTGCAGTGAAGAGGTGAGCAACCTTGCGCATAATCTACAATCATTATCATTTCCATCTTTATTACCCACAGTATGCCGAGCACATTAAGGAGGCTTTAAGGGAGCTTTTGTTTTGCAATAAATTCTTAAAAAACCTGCTTTCTTGTTAGTATCTCCCCTGCCATCTCATCAAAATGGAAATGCTGCAAAAGGCTCCATTTATTTCCTTTAATTTTCCTTCACGGTTCTAGCCAGCACGGGCTGCCTCGGTAGAGACTTTTTGGTTGAGCCAACATTAAAAGTGCCTGCGCAGCCTCCACAACCTCTGGGGTTTTGTGCTTTGAGCAGCTCTGCAGGACACGTGTGAAACTGGGGTCCAGAGCAAAAGAGCTCCTGGTCTTTCCCGGTAAATCATCCACAGCCTCTTTGCAATAGGTGTTTCCAAAATCCATGGCTTCAGCCGCTCAGCATCCCAGTTGCGATAGGTCCAGAGAGGGAATCCAGGCACTGGGTCACCCCGGGGATTTCCAGGGAATGGCAACACCAAGGTTTATTTGTCACCGGCAGCTCCGGGCTGGCAGGCGTGAGCTGTTCACAGTTAACATAAACACGATTCTTGTTTTGGCTGGCAGGCAAAGGGGATTTGGGTCTCATTCATGAGATTTTTCTTCTTTGTTCTCGCTCTCTCTCACTTGAGCGTGGAGTTTCATCTGGGCTGGCCTCGCTCCCATGGGGATTGGCACCAGGACCACTATCCACACCAAGCCCAGGGCGGGCCAGGAAGAGGAGGAGGACAGACACACAGGTCGGTTTACAGCACAAATCCATCTCTGGGGTTATCTCTTCTGGCCTCGTGTACTCTCTGTGCAAAGTCATGTTTGGAGATGCAAGGGATGCTCACTCCGCGAGACCCTCAGGTCCTCCCTGCCCTGGGCCACCCCACCCACAGCAACCCAGCAGAGCAATTTGTTGTCAGTTCCATGTTGCCAAACAGGGAGGTGTTAATTAAAACCAATAGCAAAATGATAATTGAGTGAGAAGCAGCGAGCTGCCGCGTGCCCCAGCAAGGGAGGGGACATGCTGAGGGGTTGCTCTGCTCCCTCTCCTTCGCCCTCGCCCTCCACTGCTTCCAGCTCTCAGGGATTTTTGGAGGCAGGACCACCTCTCCAGCCTCCAGCACAGACTCAGCACTGGGAAAAGGTGTCAGCTGGGTAGAGCTCAGTCCCTTTTCCATGTAGGAATGGTGTTAGTGACACTAGGAAGCTTGGGGGGTCATCCTCCCTCAGCACACACAACAGCAGCCTGTGCTGCTACCCTGTCCAGAGAGGGGCAGCAGGCACAGAAAACCGGGAGAGGGAGGAAATGAAACAGGAAAACCGGGAAGCGGAGAATGAGGAAAACCCACAAAAAACCGGGAAAAGGAAAATGAGGTTGGAGGCAGTGGTCTCTGCTCCCCAGTAGAGCAAGAAGTTTTCAAACCAACTCTTTTCAGGCTGGCAGGACCTCAAAGAAGCACCTCCCCTCGCTTCGGACATGCCAGTGTCTCTAAACCCCCTTTCCTGCAGCCCACAGAGTCACCAGTCACACCTCTCCCCTCCTCCCTTACCTTTTCCGCTGACTGCGATGTCCCAAAAAATATAGGGATGAAAGCTAACCACACAATGCAAGTAGTGTACATGGTGAACCCGATGGGTTTGGCTTCGTTAAAGGTCTCCGGGACCCCGCGGGTCTTAATAGCGTACACAGTGCAGGTGACCATGAGAAGCATGCTGTACCCAAGCAAACAGATGAGAGAGAGGTCCGAAATGTCACATTTGAGGATGCCCCGGGCAAAATGGGGGTTTGTAGTCCGCTGGTCCTCGTAGTCAATGACAGAGTGGGACGGGTCCACGATGAACCAGATGCAGACGCCCACGAGCTGCAGCGAGATGAGGCTGAAGGTGATGACCAGCTGGGAAGCAGGGCTGATGAACCGCGGGGCACTCACTGACTTCTTGCCCTGCTCGAAGATGCGGTAGATGCGGTTGGTTTTGGTGAGCAGAGCAGCGTAGCTGATGCTCATGCCAAGCCCAAGGAAGATGCGTCGCAAGGCGCACGTGCTCAAGTCAGGCTCGGCGATCATGAGGAAGGTGGTGGCATAGCAGAGGAAGATGCCCGTCAGCAGGACGTAGCTTAGCTCCCGCCCCGATGCCTTGACGATGGGCGTATCGTTGTAGCGCACGAAGGTGATGACCACAAAGAGGGTGGCGATGATGCCCACGATGGCAATGAAGACGGGCACCACCGCCCAGGGTGAGCTCCACTCCAGCTTGATGATGGGGATGGGGGTGCAGCTGGTGTGGTTCTCGTTGGGCCGCTCGTTGAAGTGGCACCGCTTGCAGTGGAATTCATCCAGCTGGTACTGGTAGCCATCACAGCGCTCACAGTGCCAGCAGCAGGGAATGCCTTTCACCAACTTCTTCCTCTCACCTGGCTTGCACGGCAGGCTGCAGATGGAGCTGGGGAGCTGGCTCCCACCCCCTGGCCACAGCATGCTCTCCACCTGTGGAGCAACACCACAACAGCCCCACTGACATCCAAACTGGGCACCTGCTGAGCATCCCTAGGGTACGAGGGGATGCCTGTCCTCTGCTCGCGGCACTATTGCCTGGATCCTGTCCCTCACCCCATCCCATGAAGGATCCCAGCCCTACCCATCTTGGTGACAGGGAGGCGATGAAGGTTTCCATCAGCCTTTGGGGAAGATTCAACACCAGAAACCCAAAACAAAGTTTCTCCTTCCATGGGAAACCCTGCTGTCCTCTATTCTGGTTTCTCCTTCCCTTATTAGAGCTGCAAAGTTATATGCCCTGAGCCCACAGGACACAATCACACACACTGGTGGTAGGTCACCATGGCTGAACCTCAAGTGTGTACTCAGGGGACACCCTTCCCTCTGACACCACCCCCTGGTTTGGCTGCACCAGCCAGGTTTCCTACACCCTACGTGGTCTCAATGGGTGCTGGAGAAATCTGTAGGACCTTCCCATTGGCACGGAGCGTGCACAGCCACACCAGCCAGCCCCCAGCCTTACTTTGAGGTGGAGGTGGTCGGTCCATTGCCCAATGACTTTGTACTCGGGAGTAGAGTTCCGGATCTGGTACTGGTAGATATCATAACGCCCTGGTGCATCTCCGTTCTCGTTGAACGTCACGGGAGTCCCAGCAATGCCTGCAAGAGGGGAAGGCTCAGCACCCATAGCACCCAGCAGTGCAGGGTGCCATGGGGGACGGTGTCAAAGCAGGGTCTGGTTCGATGTTCTGGGTGGAAGTGTGGATCTGCTGGAGGGTAGGGAGGCTCCAAAAGGATCTGAACAGGATGGACCGCTGGGCTGAGGCCAATGGGATGAGGTTTAACAAGACCAAAAGCCGGGTCCTGCACTTGGGGCACAACAACCCTGTGCAGTGCTCCAGACTGGGGGAAGAGTGGCTGGAGAGCTGCACGGAGGAGAAGGACCTGGGGGTAATGGTTGACAGGGACTGAACATGAGCCAGCGGTGGCCCAGGTGGCCAAGAAGGCCAATGGCATCTTGGCTTGGATCAGACACAGCGTGACCAGCAGGTCCAGGGAGGGGATTCTGCCCCTGGACTCGGCACTGGTGAGATCACACCTTGAGTACTGTGTTCAGTTCTGGACCCCTCACCACAAGAAGAATGTTGAGGCTCTGGAGCGTGTCCAGAGAAGAGCAACGAAGCTGGTGAGCAGCTGGAGAACGTCTGACGAGGAGCGGCTGAAGGACCTGGGGGTGTTTAGCCTGGAGAAGAGGAGGCTGAGGGGAGACCTTATTGCTCTCTACAACTGCCTGAAAGGAGGTTGTGGAGAGGAGGGAGCTGGGCTCTTCTCCCCAGTGACAGGGGACAGGACAAGGGGGAATGGCCTGAAGCTCCACCAGGGGAGGTTCAGGCTGGATATCACAAAAAAATTCTTCACGGAAAGAGTCATTGGGCACTGGAACAGCTGCCCAGGGAGGGGGGGAGTCACCTTCCCTGAAGGTGTTTAAGGAACGGGTGGATGAAGTGCTGAGGGACATGGTTTAGGGAGTGTTAGGAATGGTTGGACTCGATGATCCAGTGGGTCCTTTCCAACCTGGTGATTCTATGATTCTATGATGTTTCCCCCTTGGCACTGGGTTTCTCCCTGCTGGGAGTGCTGCAAGCCACCAGGACAATACCAGCGCGGGCACAGGGTAGAGGAAGCAAATCATAGAATCATAGAATGATTTGAGGTGGAAGGGGTCTTAAAGATCACGTAACCCCTCTTCCATGGGCAGGGACACCTCCCACTGGATCCGGTTGCTCCAAGCCCCATCCAACCTGGCCTTGAACACCTCCAGGGATGGGGCAGCCACAGCTTCCCTGGGCAACCTGGGCCAGGGTCACCTAACCTCATTGTGTAGAATTTCCTCCTAATGTCCAGTCTAAATCTTTCCCTCTCCAATTTATAGCCATTCCCCCTCATCCTGTCGCTACGCGCCTTTGTAAATGAGGAAAAAGTAAACCGACCCCAAACCTAAGCTGGAACTTAATGTTATCAACCCACCGACCCTCCCCAGGCACCGAGCGCTGTTACACCAGTCGGTTTACTGCTTCTTATAAGAAAGGGGGAAAAGCAGCTTTAAAGTTAAATCAAGTGAACAGTGCAGATAAACACTAATGAAAGGAAAGAAGAGAAAAATCAAGCGAGGGGGAAAAATAAATAAAAGAGACACTGCAGAGGAGATCACAGAGTGGAGATAAATAGAAGTAATAAGGAGGACAAGATAGAAAATGTTTATTAAGGAGATAGAGCAGAGGAAAAGATGCATTTCCAGAGGAGATCTGAAGGCAGACAAGGACATGGGAGCGTGATTCAGTGGGAACTCTGCCAGCCACGATGCGAGGAGGTGGCACAGGGGAATGGGCAGGGGGAGAGGCTGGGGAGCCCAGGGCAGGCAGGATGGCAGGGTGTGGGCAGGATTGCTGCTGGGTTACTTTCCAAAGGCTCCCAAGGAGATGTGGAAATTTGGACCTCCTCATTTGCTGCTCTGCTGCAAAACCTCCCCACCTTTGCACTCAGGAGTGCCAAACAGTGACATAAAGGAATTGTGGGTGCTGTTATGTGACCCATAGCGGGGGACAACCTCAGACACCTGTGGGGCCGTTGCTCCCACACCAACCCAGGGATGGACAGACCTGAGAAGTTGACATTGCGGATGTACTTGAGCAGCTCCACACCATCCACGGGGTCCATCTTGGGGCACAGCCCCACCTTGCCGGGGCAGAGGTTCTTGTGCATGTTGTGCAGAGCATGTCCCATGGCGTAAACAGCGTCGATGACAAACTGAACCTTGCCCTCCTGCTCATACGAGGAGTCCTGGCCGATCCGTTCTCGGTCTGTGGATACACACAAAACGGAGCTGCCATCTCCTTGCCATCCCAACCACATCCCACACGGGTATTTCTACTGCAGTCGAACCCTTGCAAAGAAACCCACTCATCTCCAGGACAGCAGCACTCAGAAACTCCAACCCCATTCCCAAAACTAAAACCCCATCACTCAGAGCACCTCTTTCCCAGCGGGAAGTTTATGCTACTCAGGCACGTTCCAGGAAGGAGCAGCAGTGCACAAATGCATCTCAAACAACCCCAAACTCCTCCCAGAACAAAAGCCATGTTGCAGATGCATTTTGCTGTGCCAGTCCAAGGCATCGGCTGTGTCTGCACTGCCAGGGCTTGGGCCTCTTTGCCAGCTGAGGATCATGGAATCATTAAGGTTGGAAAATCAGCTCTAAGCTCATCCAGTCCAACCATCACCCAACCCCACTGTGTCTGCTAAACCACGTCCCCAAGTGCCACGGCCACACAGTTTTTGAACCCCTCCAAGGTTGGAGACTCCTCCACTGCCCTGGGCAGCCTCTGCCAGGGCTTGACCGGTCCTCCTGTTGGCTGTCTCTTGTCCAGAGGGGTCAGAAGGGACAGCCAGGATAACCCTGTGGCTCTCATTCCTGTGGGCAGCATGCTGGGAAGATTTAGGGTCCATGAGGTGGCCTCTGCAGGCAAGAGGAGCATGATGTGCAGCCAAGAAACACGTTCACTGGGGAAAAAACAGCCCCCCTATAACGCAGTTCTGAAAATATGGATGCTGGCACCTCAGCTGTGCTTGCAAGAGCCCTTGGGGTGTCACATCCCAGTGACATCCCTGTACAGGACACAGGCTGGGCTCTGATTGACATCTCACCCTCACCCCTGTGAGCTGACCTCCTTCATCTTGCTAGGAGCTCAGCCTCCATCAGCAGCACCACAGGACCGCCCAAGCAGTATCCATCCCTGGCTGCGTGTCCTCCATCTCATTCCCCAAGTCTCCTGTCACCCCCCTTGCCCGCGTCACCCTCAGCCACCCTCCCACCCTGCTGACCCTACAGCTCTTTGCAGCCTCCCCGGCCATCCCGGCTTGCAGGATCCTGCAAGGATCCAGTAATTACCAGTGACAGCTGCCTGCCTCTCCTGTCATAACCACCCTTAATGGGTCTAGGAACATGTTTATCATTTAGCAAAAGACACCGATTAATGCAGCACATTGTTAATTACAGCTAAGAAAGCATCCCCCACGGGACGATGCTGCGTCAGAGAGCCACGGCCTCTGCGCCTTCATCTCTGCCTCTGTGGCACGGCCAGGCACCTCGCCAGGCCACGGCGAAAGGGAAGAAGTGTTCCTCAGAAAGCCAAAGGCACAGCCTTGGAATCGTAGAGATGGGAAAAAAGCTCTAAGCTCATCCAGTCCAACCATCAGCCCAACCCCACCGTGTCTGCTAAACCATGTCCCCAAGTGCCACGGCCACACAGTGTTTGAACCCCTCCAGGGATGGAGACTCCCCCACTGCCCTGAGCAGCCTCTGCCAGGGCTTCACCACTCTGTCGGTAAAGAAATCATTCCTAACATCCAGTCTAAACCTCCCCTGGTGCAACTTGAGGTCTTCATCCTCTGGAGAGGCAGAGGTATCCTAGAAAACCATCCAAGAGTGTGTAAAACTAATTCTGGCTCCACCATGCACGGATGCTCCCGGATGCAAGGTGGGGATTTACATTGACTGCAGGGGACCAGGGCACAAAGGCACAAAAGCAAGACGTGGTTGCAGATCCCCTCCGTCCCTGCTGTGGGAAAATGGGATGAAGCCAACTCTGGATGTAGAGCCAACCTCTGCTGAGCAGGAACAGCTCTTAAAGCCACAGACCTGGAGGTCCCTGTGCCGAGATGGAGAGTAAAACGTGCCACTGACAAGCCACTAAAGCAAATTGATAGCGGGCTGACCAACAAGAAAAGATGATATTAAGGAGATGAATTTATAGCACATCCTTCAAAGTTATAAAAATGCTTTTGGACTACGTGCAGATTACTCATGCGAAACCCGTCAAGTTATGCTTTCTTCCACTTTATTGACAAGGGCTATTAATCTTTTCCCTCAACTTCAGGTCCTTCCCTGCATTCATCTCTCAAGGCACAGACAAGCCACTCTATCTTGTCAAGATAATTACCCATTAAAAAAAAAGGGTGTAATAAACTGTCCAGGAGAGCTGAGTCTGCGGGGATGTCCCAGCCCTGCTGTCATCCCCAACACCGTCTTGCCACTCCACAGAGGCTGCTGGGCCCAGGGGACACATGGCACCCAGGGCTTGTCCCCTCTCAGCAGGCACCTCAAATGCCACACAGGTCCTATCAAGGAAAACACAACACGCTGTGATAACACAGGCTGGGAAGGCTGGAGAATGGTTTGAGTTGGTATGGACTCTAAAGCCCATCCAGTTCCACCCCCTGCCATGGGCAGGGACACCTCCCACTGGATCAGGGGCTCCAAGCCCCATCCAACCTGGCCTGGAACCCCTCCAGGGATGGGGCAGCCACCACTGCTCTGGGCAACCTGGGCCAGGGCCTCCCCACCCTCACAGCAAAACATTTCTTCCTAAGATCTCACTTCAGTCTCCTCTCTTTCAGCTGAAAACCCTTTCCTCTCATCCTACCTCTGCCCTCCCTGACCCAGAGCCCCTCACCAGCTTTCCTGGAGCCCCTTTCAGCGCTGGAAGCTGCTCTAAGATCTCCCTGGAACCTTCTCTTCTCCAGGCTGAACAACCCCAACTCTCTCAGCCTGTCCTACGGGAGGTGCTCCAGCCCAGTGTGGTGGAAGAAGCTGCTTTTTGCACCTGGGAATTTGGGTGGTTCACAGGAGGGCAACGCCGAGCAGAAAGCCAAGGCTTGTGGTGGCGCATCCCGACACGGAGACAATAAATCTCTGCTAAACTCACAGTAGATTGGAGCCACGAAACGGATGTGACCCCGCTGATTATAATAGCTGGGTTGTGCGTCCTTCTACGGGGCTGATAATTAATTTTCAAGTGCGTGATGAGCCTCCGCGGGCACCCCTCAGAGGACGGACACAGCTATCTTCTCAAGCAGTGGATGAGACGGGATTAGCATCAATTCCCATCACATCGCCGGCGCCGGCTTTCGGCAGGAGTTAATCAAAAATCACTCACAGTGAGTGAGCCAGGGGACGATGTCACCTCTGAGTGTCCACATCTGCATGGGGAACCCAGCAGCACCCAGCACCGCATTTTTGGACTGCGTGAGCCCACCCAGGGAGCAGGGACTTGTTCCCCCGTGAGGGATGCTCGCTGCAAACATCTCTGCGACGACGGCTTGAGCTGCCCTGAGGAGCAAGGCTGGCGATGCCCGTTTGGACACCCAGTGGGGCTGAAGGCAAGCAGAGCAGAGGCACTGCCTGGATGCTCCTGCTTGCTCAGACCCGACCTCGACCAACAGGAGCCTTTTATTATCTTTACTACCAGGCAAGCAGTGCAAATCCTCCCCCGTTGGTCCGGCTGTGCTGGAAAACAGGCAGTGCCACAAAAAAATAATCTCCATTTTAAGAAGAGAACAAAGAGGAGCAAAACAGAAGGGGAAAAGAATAGGAGGAATCCCAAATAAAGAAGGAAAATCAAATCAAAGCTTCTCTCCCCGCTGCTCACATTGCTGCTCTGCATCTCTCTGCAGCCTCGTCAGGTGGAGGTGAGAGCACAGAGAAATCCTCAGCCCTGCTTCAAAGCAGAGTTATCAACCAGCCCTGCTAAACGAAGGCCATTAATTAGCTCTCCTGGCAAAAGAGTAGCTCACAGGGCTTGGGAGCATCCTGCAGTCCCCGTGTGGGTTACAGAGCGGGGACGCAGCCTGAAGTCATACCCTGTCCTCCTCCTGCCTTTGCCACCTCACCAGCTCAGCGAACCCAGCGCTGCCGTTGGCTCCTCTGTCTCCACTCACAGCACCCCAGCGCTTCCCCGTCTGCATCCGCACGTGTGTGAGTTATTAACGAAGCGGCGGCTGGCAGGATCCTTTCCAGCCCGGGGCTGAAACCCACACACAGGAGCCTGACCAATCCAGGAGGGTCAGGAACACAGCCTGGTAGAGGGAGCTTGGAGAAGGATGCTGAGGAGATCCTACTGCAAAAGTAGCTGGGCAATAGGTCCTGGCCAGATCCTGGTCGCAGCAGGACAGCGTGGGGAGGGAATGCAGAGGTCCTGATGGGTGTGAGGGCTGGGCTCAAGGATAACACAAGCAGCTGCCTGCAGGAATTGCCCAAAACTTGGTGTCCACCCCAGCTCTCGCTCCTCAGCTTCTTCCCAGTACTCCCATACATGAATAAGAGCCACGAGTTGTCCTGTTGGACCCTTTGGTCTGATTTTTTGGGGATGCAAAAGCAAGCCAAAGCCAGCATTTCTCTGTGCTTGGCGGGGTCGATATAAACCTGAAGCTTTTGGGGCAAGTCAGTACAGTTCCCTCTAGAAAACAACCCCAAATGGGACATTTATATAAGCCATGCAAAGCAGGAGTGCGTGGAACCACACGGGCAGGTTATTTGCTACCCTGTATGTTATTTCTTCTCTCCGTTTATCTGCCAAGCAAACATTCAGGACATAATTTATTTGCTGACAAATTCATATAATTTAAAGACAGTTCTTAGGACATTTGCCATGTCGGGGTTTCAGCTGCCTCCACTAATACTTTGGCCCTGTGAAATATTGCTTGTTTAAATGCTACATTACTACGAAGATGAAGAGATCAGCGGTTTGCAGGACCTGCTCATGCGTTTCCTGGTGGCAGGGAATTCTTTATGCAATCAGGAAAGATGAGGAGCTCTCAGCTACCCAAGGCCATGGCCACGGGCATGTTTTCCTGCGCGTCCTTGCTGCTGACAAAGCTCATGCCTATGCAAGTAGCCGCGAGGCTACTTGTGGAAGCTGCTGCTCCGGGAAGCCTTTACAGGGACAGAGAGGTGTCTCCAAATCATCAGCTGAACATTTTGGGGATGCCTGCATGGAAGAATACACGGAAGGACCACCTCTGTCATCCTCAGCGGTGAAAAAAAACCCTTAATGATCAATCTTTCCAGGCACAGCCAAGCCAATCTGCCTGCTGGCACACTACGGTTCCATAAACTTCTCTCCCAAGGGGACCAGGGGGACAGTCAAATGTCCCCAAGTCCTCCGAGGTGCCGCATCGTTATCTGTCTTCAGCCAGTGCCAGGCAGGCAGGACATCTCTGCCATCGCTCAGTAAACATGTCACCTCCTTGAGCCTCCAACCATCACCTTGGCAGCAGAGCTGTCAGCAAGACAGATCCCCTGCTCACCTTGTTTACTGCAATAATCCCTACAAGCCTTTTTTTTTTAGATGAAAATGGCTAAAAATGCAGAGTAGAGGGTAAGGAGGGGGCCTGGAATTAAGCTCTGTGAGGCCAAGGTTCCCTGCCTGGAGTGGCACAGAGGCACATCAGGGAATGGGGGTGATAAATCTCTGGGATGGCAGAGAGATGCTCAATATTGCCCAACAATCCCTAGCGTGCAACAAGACCTGGGCAAACACTGCTCCAGCGCGTGCCCCGGGGCAATCACCTCTCGGGGCACCCCTGCACCATCCCATGGGGTGCCCGGCAGCTCCCTCGCTGCAGGGATGGACACGCTGGATAAGCTAGAGCTGGATCCTGACCCTGCACTATCCCTTGGCTTCATTTCTCTGCAGGCACCCCAGATTTTCGCCTGTCCGGGTGAGACAGGAGCTGCTTGCATGGGAGCAAGGATGCATTGGTGGCTTTACGCCTTTCGTGGGACAATGGTGTTTCTGCCAAACACACGATGACCAAGAGGTAGTGGTTCAGATGCTGTGAAACGAGGCAGAATCCAGCCTCAAATTCCCCAAATCTGGATGCATTTGTAGCCACAGAAGAAAAGGCAAAAGGAAGGGAGGTATTCAAGAAGTGTGCATGAGAAGAAGCAGCCCTTGGAGATTTGCATGGGGACCGTGGCTTCACGCGCACACAAACCAAGCAGGCTCCACGTTTCCCTGGATCATACACAGCACATCGAGATGCAAAAACCATGTTTGTACGACGTTTCCATCCACTTTTAAGCCACTGCCACAAGCCCAGCGGACGCCCCAGTGCCCGTGCAAGTGAGCAGCTCTGCATCGCCCACGTTCATAGAATCATACATAGAATGGATCATGCACAGAATGGTTTCAGTTGGAAAAGACCTTTAAGATCATCGAGTCCAACTCTCGATCCAGCCCTGCTAAGTCCATCACCAGACCATCATCATTATGACATCTACTTGTCTTTTAAACACCTCCAGGAATGGGGACTCAACCACCTCCCTGGGCAGCCTCTTCCATGCTTGACAACCCTTTTGGTACCGAAATCCCTAATATCCAACCTAAATCTCTCCTGGTGCATCATTTGCCATACTGCAAAAACATCAGTGTTTCTCCAGCCTTCCCCAAATTCCCACCTGGCTTTGATTCTTAGTTCAAAAAACCCATGCTCACAATCAAGCCCGCCACGCACAGAGCTTTAATTGCCACAAGGCTGCCTTGAGCTGGGCTGGCAATTCCAGAGCAATAAAGATGTGGCAGAGCTGAAAGGCCATAAAGGAGAAGCAAGCAAAACCTTTCTAACACCTGCCTTGGGCTCCCTGCCATTGCCTTCACATCCCTCTGCACCCCGAGCAATACAGAAACACACACCCACAAGCCTTTGGTCACCCCCAGTATCCCCACAGCTCTTACTGGTGCACTTCTTGATGTTGCTGCCCTTCTTCAGCGCGTGGCGGCTCAGCTTGCAGTGGAAATTCTCCTCCCAAAACTCTGCAAACCAGATGTTTCGGCGATTGTTGTCCAACGTCCTGCTGGAGAAGTAGCGATCGAAACCTGCCCGGGGAAGAAGGGACAGAGGGGATAAATCTCTGGAATGGCAGAATGATGCTTAACGTAGCCCAAAAGTCCTTGGGCAGAGGGGATATGAAGAGTCTGGTGAGTGATGGGGTCTAGGGCCACGTGAGACTGCGGTGGGTTTGTGTCTGAGTTGCCCCTCGGGCAAAGCTGCAGGCTGGAAAATAGATTCAAGGAAGGCTCATTGCAAAACACAGAGTCTTTCCCAGCTAAAAGCTTGCAACTAAGGGAATGCCATCAAGGGAAGAGCCAACCCAGGAGGGAGATGAGGGAACTCACCGAGCACAGCCCCTTACCTTTGACCGAGACCCGCTTGGGCAGGATGGTGACAGAGCCCTCGGCCACCTCCTCCAAGTGCAGGACTGGGGAGATTTTGGAGCCCCAGCTGTCCGAGCCCATCCAGATGAAGTGTCCTGTCTGGTTTGCCCTCTTGGCTGCCTCCAGCACCCTTCTGTGGAGAGAACCAACACGAGCTGGTGCTCACCAGCACCGTGGGGCCAAGGCATCATCTTCACATCTGGCCCCATGGAAGCAGGGATGCTGACACAGGAAAGGGCTGTGCTGCCTTTATCTCCGGCTCTGGACACTCAGTTGGCACCAGGCATCACGTATGACCCAGCATATACGGATAGACAAGAGCAAACTGTGCCACTCAGCTCCTGCACCCTCCACGCTCTCCACCTCAGACACACAGGCAGCTTCTCCCACCTCATTTGCATATTTGCTGACTGGTAATTGAATTTCCCCCTTAATTACTCAACATTGTGGGGGAAAAAAAAAATCAGGTTATGCTGCAGCAAGCAGGAAAAGCAGCAGCAGCGGAGAACGTGCGTGCACTCTCTGCTCTGATCAGGATTGCAAACCACGGGAGAGCACCAGCCAGAGCTGCCAGTGCCCAGGCTAAGCTAAACTGGGCTCTGCTGGGCTCAACTGGTGCCATTTGGATAGTTAAGCTGCAGTGGGGAGCTGGTGATGCCATGCGTCCTGCTGAGCATTCCTCATCGTGACCAGACACTCATCCCTGCGTGCTTGCACGCTCCACCAGCGCCAGCCAGCTCAGAAAGGTACCCAGCTCCCAGAAGGTGGATCTGACCCTCCAGGCTCTTTTTTCCTCCAGGTCTCGCTGTCCCCTGGAGGGCTTGTGTGGGTCCCCAGCCCTGGGGGAGCAGAGCCCAGGGCAGCTTCATCTCCCCGTGCAGCGAGGACTCAGGCCCCGCCATCGGGAGCTGATCATTTCAAGTCCAGATGGTGTTGGAAACATGTAATAAGGAATAAAAAAACACATAAAAATTGAGCAGAGAGTGGAGACAAGATGAGAAGAGGCAGGCGTGCACTGGGAGCTGTGAAGCTGTGCCGGCTGCTCCGTGTTCATCCCAGGCTGCCCCAGGCTCATCCCAAACTCATCCCTGGCTCACCCCAGGCTCACCCCAGGCTGCCCCAGGCTCATCCCAGGCTGCCCTAGGTTCCAGGCTGGTCCAGGCTCATCCCAGGCTGGCCCAGGCTCACCTCAGGCTCATCCCAGGCTGCCCCAGGCTCATCCCAAGCTCATCCCAGGCTGCCCCAGGCTCCACGCTCATCCCAGGCTCATCCCAGGCTGCTCCAGGCTCATCCCAGGCTCACCCCAGGCTCATCCTAGGATCCAGGCTCATCCCAGGCTCACCCCAGGCTGCCCCAGGCTCACCCCAGGCTGTCCCAGGCTCATCCCAGGCTGCCCCAGGCTCCAGGCGCATCCCTTTGCAGGGAGGTCAGCAAAGCCCACATCATGCTCCAAGCACAAGCAACATCTCCTTGCAGTCCTCGTGCAGGACAGGAGCTCCTCAGGGTAAATCCAGTGAGACTGGTGATTTACACCTGACCTGAGCCAGGCAGAAATTCCAGCAACAACCATTCCTGGAGCAGCAGCGTGGCCCTGCGCTCCTCAGGAGAAGCAGTAGATGATCTTCCAGGCTCCACAACTCAAGCTGGCAGGAGGGTCAACCACGGCAATCCCCATGCCTGGGCTAAATCCATGCTTACCCGGTACAAGGAGGGGTGTGCGTAAAGCACCATTCATGAGATGCAATCCTATTTGGGTGGGTAAGTGTTTGCAAACCCCAGTTAATGGGGTTTGCCATTTACACAGTGAGGTAAATCCCCCGTTTCTCACCACACACCTGCGTAAATGTCAGGTTTGCAGACATTTCTATTAAGGAAGGCAAAAAGAAACTCGGAGCGTTTGCACATCTGATGTAAACTGATTTCAAATCGCAGTTTACTCACATTTACATAATGTTTGCTGATTAATAAATTAGATACTTAGGAAATGAGGGGTAGTTCCATGTGAATCATTCTGCTCCGTAAACAACGGAGGCTGCAAGACGTCGCTTTGCCTGAGGAGCAGCTCATCATCCCAAAGGGTGGCTGCATCCCCAGCCACGCTGGGTGGGCAACTCAGCAAGGCATATCCCTAAAATGCCCCCACTGGATCCGTTCCTCTTCCACGCTGAGGCTGCACAGCAAAGCAGAACCGGTGCCTGGATCGTGCCACAACTGGTGCTCAGTGAGGCCCCACATCAGCTCTGACCCACCCGTGAGTGGCGTAGAACAGCCAAGTCATGACATCAGGGGCTTCCAAAGGTGGTGGAAAGCTGCTTTGGTCCTCCTCTGAGCTCTGTGTTGCTGTGGTTTGATGGCAGCAACACACCAGACGGCCAGAATGAAGTCAGCCCTGGTGGGTGCTTCATGCAGACCTGTCCCTCCAACGCTGCAAGGTGCATCCTCTCCCCATTGCAGACCTGTCCCTGCCATGCTGCAAGGTGCATCCTCTCCCCATTACAGACCTGTCCCTGCCACGCTGCGAGGTGCATCCTCTGCCCATTGCAGACCTGTCCCTGCCACGCTGCAAGGTGCATCCTCTCCCCATTGCAGACCTGTCCCTGCCACGCTGCAAGGTGCATCCTCTCCCCATTGCAGACCTGTCCCTGCCACGCTGCGAGGTGCATCCTCTCCCCATTGCAGACCTGTCCCTGCCACGCTGTGAGGTGCATCCTCTCCCCATTGCAGACCTGTCCCTGCCACGCTGTGAGGTGCATCCTCTCCCCATTGCAGACCTGTCCCTGCCACGCTGTGAGGTGCATCCTCTCCCCATTGCAGACCTGTCCCTGCCATGCTGCAAGGTGCATCCTCTCCCCATTGCAGACCTGTCCCTGCCACGCTGTGAGGTGCATCCTCTCCCCATTGCAGACCTGTCCCTGCCATGCTGCAAGGTGCATCCTCTCCCCATTGCAGACCTGTCCCTGCCACGCTGTGAGGTGCATCCTCTCCCCATTGCAGACCTGTCCCTGCCACGCTGTGAGGTGCATCCTCTCCCCATTGCAGACCTGTCCCTGCCACGCTGTGAGGTGCATCCTCTCCCCATTGCAGACCTGTCCCTGCCACGCTGCGAGGTGCATCCTCTCCCCATTGCAGACCTGTCCCTGCCACGCTGCGAGGTGCATCCTCTCCCTGTTGCAGACCTGTCCCTGCCACGCTGCGAGGTGCATCCTCTCCCCATTGCAGACCTGTCCCTGCCATGCTGCAAGGTGCATCCTCTCCCCATTGCAGACCTGTCCCTGCCACGCTGTGAGGTGCATCCTCTCCCCATTGCAGACCTGTCCCTGCCACGCTGCAAGGTGCATCCTCTCCCCATTGCAGACCTGTCCCTGCCACGCTGCGAGGTGCATCCTCTCCCCATTGCAGACCTGTCCCTGCCACGCTGTGAGGTGCATCCTCTCCCCATTGCAGAGCAAAGGCAGCTCCGCAGGAACATCTATGCCACATTGCGGACACATCTGCTCCCTGGCGCAGAGATACCTCCACGCTGCAGGCGCAGCTCCTGTTGCACGGCTCTTGCCATCAGCACCCCGTGTCCCATACACAGAGCACGTGTTGGGCACCTGTGTGTGTCCCGGCCTCCCCTCCCCGTCTCGCCAGCCCCTCCGCACCTGATATCGTCTTCATTAGCAAAGATGATGACGGCCCGCGCATGAGAGGTCTCCAGGAGGCGACGGATGATCTTGTCGAACTCTCCTGGCTTGGGCTCTCGTGGGATCTTGACAGATTGGGCCACGCACACGCCTCCTGCAGCAGAGAGAGAGTCCCGGCACTGAGACACCCCCTCTCCAAGGCTCCTCAGCCCCACAACAGGCACATTGAGGTCTCCCCAGCTCTGCAGTCCCACCTCTGTGAGGGGCTCAGCACCGCACCATCTCCACAGCCCACTGCCCCCAGAGCCTTCTTTCCTCCACAAATCCCCCTGGATCTTATCCAAGCCCTCTCCTTACACCTCCAACCCCAAGTCACTGCCTTCACTCCTCCTCTCCCCTAGAGCTCAGCCCTTCCACATCATCTCCCCTCCCATTCCACATCTCCACAGCTCATCTTTGCCTTCCACTCCATTCTTAGTGTCATCTCGAGCCCAAACCCCCTCAAGCTCCATTCCCCTGACGGACACACAGTCCCATCCCAGCAGCTCAGAGAGGGTTTTCCAGCCAGCTCCGAGCACCAGCCCAGGAATGGTTTCTGCAAAGTCCTCTTCACGTGCAACGGTCAAACAGTGGCAAAAACATTGCACGAGAAGAGATGATGGGATGCAGCCCCAACATGAGCCCTTCACCTCAGAGACAGCAGCCTGGCCCTGCAAAAGGTTTTATTTCCATCCCTACACGACCAACTCAGCTCTCAGCTTTCCATGGGTCGATTGCAAAGGCAGCTAATTAAAATTAAAAGAGACAAGGGGAAGCTGGCAATTGGAAGAATCCCCACGCATGGCTGCTGGGCTCCCAGCCTCCCGCTCTGAAGAGCCAGGGCCCTCCTGTTCTTGCATTTTTGCAGATGCCAATAAAAAGAGAGATGGGAGAGCAAATTAAACATCGCTGGACCTTCTGGATGTAATTGATGGTCTCAATTTGCATAGTAAATGACACGGCTGATACCTCGCCTGCCACTAAAAGATCCCCACTTAAGCAAAGGTCAGAGTAATTAGCACACTGGTGGCAGGGAGAGATTTCCCAGCTTACAGACCTGGAGAGGAGCAGAGAGAGGATGGGATGGGGAGAGGGATCGAGGTGAAAGCCTCTGGGAAGGGAGGGCTCACTCCTTCCCACAGGGCTGGAGGAAAGTTGGAGTAATTTGGCCCTTTGCAGCCAAATGACAGAGACAGGCAGGGGCTCCGATGGGTGCTGAGCTGCAAGGATGAGGAAAACAGCATCCCCAAGGAAACACCTGCCAGCTGGCACGGCATCACTCCCCGCTGGCCCCGCGCAGCCCAGCCACAGAAAGGCAGTTTTCTTTATTTTTTCTTTCCTATGGTAAAATATTGGGCCAATTTGCTGTTTATTTCCCATATGGGGAGCCAGATGGATAGAGAGGAGGGAGTTGGATAAACAGACTCCCGGACAGACAGATCAGCCAGGCGAGACGGGGAGCAGCAGGCAGTGGCGGCAGGATGGGCACATCCCTGCCCGGGGATGCTCAGCCCCCGTCGCCGGCGAGCCCCCAGCCAGGGCAGGGCAGCACCGGCTGCGCTGCCAGAGACAGCAGCCCCGGCTAAGGAGCCGATGCAGCTTAATTACAGTTTCCATGGCAATAAAAAGAGAAAAATCCAACAAAAGCAGCAGTTTGCAAACACAAGAGCCTTCCAAAAGCCCCGGCACAGTCATGCGGATGCGTGCACACGCGAGTGACAGCTCGGGAATGGCACAAGCACACACCCGTGTGCCATTGGGCACCCACACTGTGAGGTTCCCGTGCTGTGTGTGCTCTGCTCCGGGCTCTTGTGAGCACGGGGAGGCACATGCTGTGACACATCCCACTGCAATGCATAGAATCATAGAACCATAGAATAGTTTGGGTTGGAAAGGACCTTAAAGACCATCCAGTTCCAACCCTCTGCCATGGGCAGGGACACCTCCCACTGGATCAGGCTGCCCAAAGCCCATCCAACCTGGCCTTCAACACCTCCAGGGATGGGGCAGCCACAACTTCCCTGGACAACCTGGGCCAGTGTCTCACCACTCTCACAGTGAAGAAATTCTTCCTCATGCCTAGTCTAAACCTGCCCCTCTCCAGTTTGCACCCATTCCTCCTCGTCCTTCCGCCACAAGCCTTTGTGAACAGCCCCTCTCCAGCTTTCTCTTAGCCCCTTCAGGTACTGGAAGGTCACTATAAGATCTCCTTGGAGCCTTCTCCAGGCTGAACAACCCCAACTCTCTCAGTCTGTCCTCGTATGGGAGATGCTCCAGCCCTTGGATCATCTCTGTAGCCTCCTCTGGACTTATTCCAACAGCTCCATCTCCTTCTGATGTTGAGGATTCCAGAACTGGACACAACACTCCAGATGAGGTCTCCCAAGAGAGGAATAGAGGGGCAGAATCCCCTCCCTCCCTGCTGGCCACGCTGCTTTGGATGCAGCCCAGGACACAGTTGGTTGCTGGGCTGCGAGCGCATGTTGTGGCTCATGTTGATCTTCTCCCCCAGCACCCCAAGTCCTTCTCCTCAGGCTGCTCTCAATCACATCATCCCCCATCCTGTACTGAAATCGGGGATTGCCCCAACCCAGGTGTAGGATCTTGCACTTGGCCTTGTTGAACCTCATGAGGTTCTCACACGCGTGTGCCCATCAGCCTGTGGCACAGCGACCCAGCGGGTCCGAGCACGTACATGGCAGCTGCAACATTGGCCCCTTCCCGGCACAGCGAGAGCAAACCCAGCTTGGAAACTCTTTAGGATGGCAACAAGGCTTTGCAGTGGGGTCCTCCACAAGGGTTTTACTCCCCTCGCTCCAAGCAGCAGCACTGAGTATCACCAGGATCCCACACTCTGCCCATGTGGAAGACCTGGAAGATGCTGAGCAGAAGCTCACAGAGAGTGAATAAACCTCGCAAGGGCAGCGAGTGGCCTTGGGTGAGCTTGTGGCACGGACCAACTTCTGGTTCACATTGGAAGAGGGAGTGCCAGAGGAGATGGACCCATAAGTAAATAAGAGACGAGACTGAATCGATGGTAATTCAGAAATTACCAAGTTGCTCGGCAGCTCCGTTAAATCAAACTAACAAGGAACGTAACAACAAAAAAAAAGGGATACGGGCAATTAGGATGTCATGAGGACCTCGTTAACGAGGAGAGCGGGATGTGGCCAGGCCAATGGGACGGGAAAGCAGGGATGAGCACCCAAAAAAGTAGGTGGATGCCAGAAGAAAACCGCCCTGAGGATGGTCAGGCATGTCTGCAAGCCCAGGCTGCACCCTAAGGCTTATCAGTGCTCATCGGGGTTCTCCAGGCTTAAAAATAAGAAACCTAGCCCAGGTAAAAGCCCTCGAAGGGTCTGGGAGCCCCACACGCCCGCAGCACCCTCCTCCAGGCTGCACACCGCTGCTGGCAACACCACTTCACATTTTTATCACGTTAATTAATAAAATCTTCTTAATAATGAAAAGAAAAGAGGTCAAGGAGATGGGGGTTTAGGCAGAGCTGTGCATTTTGGGGGCAGCCCTGCTCACCTTCAGCGGCCCAGGGTCTCGGCACCTGCATTATTCATGGTCTCCAGGTGCTGCGACGGGAAGGGGGATTTGCCACGCGACGCTCCTACTGTCTCTGCACAAAAATCCATTTAGTCAAAACACTCCTTTAAAGCAAGAAATCAAAGCGAGGAGGCAGTGGTAATGGGGAGGAGGCGGCTCGTCTCCCTCCTCCGGCGGGATGGTGCAGCATCGCTCCTCCACTCAGGCCAGGGGCTGACTCCAGAGAAAGCAGGAGGTGAGGAACAGGGACCCCTTCTCTCTCCCAGCTTTGGAAAAGGACCTAAGAGGAGCAGGAATAGCAGGACCGGGTGCAGCATCCCACAACCAGCTGCCGGGCACAGCTTGGAGACAGGCGCCTGATTTAAGGATGCTCAGATGAAATCCCTGCTGACGGATGGCAGTGCAGGATGTTGGGCATTTGTAGCAAGAAACAGCCTTGAAAACCCAGTTTGAACCCATTTTCCACAGGCTGGAGCATCAACCAGGCACCAAGAGCTGCTGCCCCAGGGTCTGGGAGCATCCGGAGCTGCTTTTGGCTGTTGGCCTGAGCCCAATCCCATGGTGGCCGAGCCAGCAGCTTCGCAGGGAGGCTGCTGGGAAGAGGCGAGGATGAAATATTCAGCAGCCCACATCCAGGAAAGCGGAGACAGATAGGGAGTGAAATGGTGGGGAGGATGTAATAACAGGAGGTGACCAAGCATGCCCAGCACTGCCGCTTGCAGCCCTTTCTCTGCCGCTTGCCAGAGCTCGCTGTAACAAGCCCAACCTGGTTAATAAGCGGTGGCCACCCCAACCCAACCAGGTGGGAGCACAGATGCTCCTCAGGGCAAGAGGGAAAATCTGTGCAAAACCGGGCTGTGCAGCAAAAGCTGCTCTGCAAAGAGAAGAGTTCGCCGTGGGGTTCATCCTCTTGACCAAAACCACACTCTCTTGCCAGGAAAACCAAGCCAGCAGGGACACGGCTTCACCCAGATCCCACCTTGGTCCCAGGGGCAAAACCACAGGGGTCTGCATCCAGACCATCCAACAGCTCCATGCACCCAAATCTTGCCTGTGAGTGTATCACCCAGACCACGGGATGGGAAAAGCCCTCCAGGAGCAAACCACTGCCTGCACCATCCTCAAACACATAGTCATGTCCCTCCTACTGGCATCATCCCCAGCCTGGTGGGATCTCAGCCTCTCCTGGCACCCCTGCGGCTCTGCCGGCCACTCGCCAGGAGCCTTGGGAACTTTCCTCATTAAGGTGGGGTTAACGCGTGTTGTCAAACACAGGTCAGGGTTTAATCTCCACCATTATGGGCTCAGTGGGAGCGCAGCTGCTCCGGGAAGCTCACGCTGAAGTGCCCTCTTGATTGCAGGTAGATAATAAGCTTTTGCTGTCGCTAACGTACACCATCAATCAGGGAACACTCTGCTGGCGCTTCCCGCAGAGCCAGCGGCTGCCGAGCACAGCAACAGCACCTCGAAGCTTGGCTCATCCATACCGGAGACAGGGATGTGCATGTCCACCGCGATCGCTCCCGGGGCACCCCGAGAAGGGCTCTGCACAGCCCCTCTTCTGCAAACGGCACCTGCACATCTCCCCTGCAAGCTCCTGAGCTTCCCTTCCCAATCCAAGCCATTTAAATGGGATTTCCAAGCCCAAAGTTTTAATTGGCAAGTGACCGGCTGCTTCCTTGCCCCAGGATCCCCTCTTCATGTCACTTCAAAGCCTCCAGGAGACAATTCAGTAGAGAAGAAGTCATTAGGGATGTGGCTCTGTGGCCTCACAGGGGCAAAGGTCCTGTGCCATCGCAGGATCAGTGTGCTTTGGTCTAATCACGGAGCACGGGACGTCCTGCACAGGTGAAGGCATGGCACAAACAATCGATGAGCTGCCCCACAACCCATCATGGATGGCTCTGATCCCTCCTGTGTTGTGGCAAAGCCCTCATGAGAGCAATACCCAGATTTGTAGAACCATAGAATATTTTGGGTTGGAAGAGTCCTCAAAGCCCATCCAGTTCCAACCTCCTGCCATGGGCAGGGACACCTCCCACTGGATCAGGGGCTCCAAACCCCATCCAACCTGGCCTGGAACCCCTCCAGGGATGGGGCAGCCACAGCTTCCCTGGGCAACCTGTTATCAGGCATAAAGGCTGTGAAATCACACGAGTCCCACTGCTGGAAAAGTACCTTCACTGCCAGTTTGGGTGTGCCTGGGGACACCAATTGGCCTTTGTCACCCAAAACCAGCCCCAGCGCATCCCTCGGTGCAGCCAGATCTCAACTCGTAGACTCCTGCACTTCACTGCAAGGTGGGCATCTTAAACCTTCCATCCTGGGAATCCAAAGCAAGGAGCGACGGCCGTTCCCTTCACTCGTGTTTTAACAGCCTGGTCCCTCCTCGTGTGCCCTGGGCTCTGCACCACACGTCCTCATCCCCGGAGGCTCCTGGCACTTGTCCCTGGAACCGGCTCAAACGCTGCTCTTCAGTATTTTGAAATCTCATCAGACATTAGGAATCTGAGCAATTTGCGCCTGCTTTCAACTCCCTGCGCTGTCAGGCTAAATCAGTAATTAATGAATTTGCAATGGGGAAAAGCAAGTCTTCAGCTCGAATCTCAGGCCTTGACAGGGAGCAGAAAATTCAAGTTTCTCAATAACACCACAGGCTGTGCCCCTGGGAAGGATCTTCTGCCAAAGACCTCATGTCTTTGAGGGGCAAATCAGGACCCCCAGGTCCCGCAGCCCCTCTGTGGACAAGCAGCCTTTGGGTTGTATCTCCTTCCCATGCCCAGAAACGGGAAAAGCCAGGAGATTCTGGGATTTTTCGGGAGGTTTATAGCATCATTCTGCAGTCTTTTCCCCATCTACCTCTCTGCAAAGGGAACATCGCTCTGCAGTCAGAGGTTGGAGTTTATTCTCTGCAGCAGAGACACCCACCCACCGCAGGGCTCTAGGAGCTCGGGCTTGAAGCGCCGGATGAATCCTGAAAGCAAAGGTGGCTTTGTCCTTCATTTCTTGTAATAATTTAGCTCATCCCTCCTAACCCAAGCCCACATCATGGAAAACACACGCGCTCTCTGCTTCAACGATTGCCAGGGCTGTGTTTCCCATCTCATCCCACCTCAGACCAGACCTCGCCGGGAGCTCCGTGGAGCATTGACCTGGCACAACCCATCCCGGGTTCCCAGCGCCGTGGGCACCCCAAACACACACTGAAAATATTAAAGAGCAGTATATCGACTCGAGCCGCCACCAAAGCCCAAGTCTGGGCTCTAAGCCAGAGCCCCTGTGCAGCCTCAACCACAACCAATAGCTCCTCTTTGTCCAACCCCATTCGCTTCCCTCCCTGTTCCCACAGCACAAAAGGAGCCCTGCGAGACGTGAAAACAAGGATTGGAGTTAAGAGGTATGGGGCAGCAACATTTGCAGGCAGATTTCAGCCACCAAACCAAGCGAGCAGTTGGAGGGAGCATTTTCCCAGCCCAGTAGCCCCAGTCCAGGTCCAGCTCTCCCCAGTCACAGCCTACGGGACACTTTGCATCCACTAGCAAACAGCTTGGGGGCTGTTTATAGGTGGGGAAACTGAGGCACACCCCTCCCTTCAGACTGTGTATTGGGTTAATAGCAGCAAAAAGAAAAGAAGAGGGGAAAGAAATAGGAAAATAACCCAGGAAATGTGGTTTCTGCCTCTGAGGAGCCAGTAAGAGTTTCAGGATCCAAAGTGGTGGTGGCAGCAGAGCCTCAATGACCAGATTTGTCCCTCCCCATCCAGCACAAAGAGGTGCTGCACCCAGCAAGAGCTAGTGCTGATTTTTAAGCAAGGAGTGGAATGACTGAGACCGGCATAGAGTCTCAGGGGATGGGTTTAACCACAATTTTAGCTCATGAGTGCCAAGGAACCTTCCTGAGACACATTGTCTAAGGACCTGCTCAGAGATGCTCCATTTGAGCATCTGGGAAAAGAGATGCCACCATCCTTGGTGTTATTGGCCAGAAAACACCTGTAGCAAAAGATTCACCCAAAACTGAGAGCAGGGACCCTTCAGGCTCTCGGCATCGTGCCATGAAAAAATCTCCAGCTCTGTGCCGGCTGCTGAATGGGAGGATTTGGCTGGGGAACCGAGATGCCAGCAGCAAATAAGAACCCTCCGGTGAGCAGCAGTAATTGAGTGCTGACTGCACAAGAAAACCATCCTTGGGGATGAAAGGGAGCCGGATCACCAGCCTTGTTCTTCCTGCCCTACCGCTCATCACACCTCGCTGTCACGGGGATGAAGGTCACTCGCTTTAACTCCTGAACACTTTGCTGGGAGGAAAAAACTCCCTGCGAACAGCATCAGGAGGTACCGGAGAAAGGTACCCACCAGCATCATCCTCCCCTCCATCCCAGCTGTCCCACGGAGTCGGCATCCCTGTGGCGCAGGATCCCCAGGGCCAGCAAATAAGCAGGAATAGCAACCTCCAGCTTTGCATGGACCGTTCTGCTGTAAAGTCATATTCGATGTTCGCTTATGCCTTAAGACTTGGGAGCAGCTCTTTGGGGGTGACATAGCGATGCATCAACCAAAAGTAATGAACCCGGCTAAATCCAGAAAGAAACAGCCACGGATGTCACATGGGGATGAACAAATGCAACACAAATATATAGCAGCCTCTTGACTAAAAATACAGAGAACTCAGCGAAGGGTAAAACAACAGAGGGGGGAAATGACAGTGTAAAATTGATCCAGACACATGACTAAGGAGTCTTGCATTTGGCTGGAAATATTGCCCTCTTCACAAAAGCGAGCGCTGCACATTACGACACATGGCATAACATGCCGTGCTCACCAGCTAAATTACATAAACATAAATCTAATACTCCGTCTCCAGGAGCTCGGCAGCAGCGGAGATGTCAAGGCACGCAAAGCCAAAGGACTGTGGATGGCTCTGTCCGTCCACTGGAACGATGCCACGGATCAGGGTCAGGGGAAGATGAGATGCAAGGGGAGATGGGGATGGCTGCGGACACCCTACTGGCCCTGCCTTGAACCTCGTTGCCAAGGTGTGAATGCAGCTGGCACCCACTGCCTTTGCAGGATGCTTTGGGGAGCACTTAATCATAGAATTATGGAATGGTTGGGGTTGGAAGGGACCTCAAAGTCCATCCAGTTCCACCCCCTGCCATGGTCAGGGACACCTCCCACTGGATCAGGGGCTCCAAGCCCCATCCAACCTGGCCTGGAAGCCCTCCAGGGATGGGGCAGCCACCGCTGCTCTGGACCTCCCCACCCTCACAGCAAAACATTTCTACCTACAATCTCATCTCAATCTCCCCTCTTTCAGCTGAAATCCAGCGAGTCCAATCATACCTGTCCACTACTAAACCACATCTCTGAGCACCTCATCAACCCATCTTTTCAACCCCTCCAAGGATGGTGACTCTACCACTCCCTACTCTCTCTCAGTGCCTGAGAACCCTTTCAATGAAGAAGTCTTCCATGATATCTAACCTGAACCTCCCCGGGCACAACTTGAGGCCAAAAACTTGACTTTAAAATGACCAAAGAAAATTCATCATTTGTAAATTCAACATCTCTGCAACGCTCGCACTCAAAAAAAACATCTCTGTAGTGCCTAAGGATTGTCCGACCATCACAGCAACCACCAGCAATCGCCAGGGGCCAACAGCGTAATTGCCAGAGTAATTGCAATAAGTAAACCACAATCACCCTCCTGGTCAGTCTGGCTCAGTAGGGTGTAGCCAGACCCTGTGGCAAGAAGAATCTGTCCCCAGGGTGAGTTTCTTCTCCCCCTCCCGCCGCCGCCGGTGGAGGAGGTCGGTTTGTGCCTTGAGCAGAAATCCTTTCCACTGCGCTGGCGAAGGCTTTCGCATGAGGCTTTGCTAAAAATTGAAACTGAAGGTCAAGTTGATAATGCATCAGAAAGCAAACAGCTTGAATGCTAACTGCTAACTACAGCAATGAGCATTATTGCCTGATGGAAATAAAAACTGATTCCAAAGACTCAGGCTGGGCATGAGAAATGAAGTGGAGAGCTGCTCTGGAGGAGAGCGGGGAGATGCTCATCCTGATCTTGGGGCTGGCTGGGAAACCCACAGGGATAGGTGCTGGCTCTTTCCCCCAGCGTAAACACCCCGCTATGGGTAAACTCCATGGCTTGGCAAAGTGCAGAGGCCAGATCCTGAGCCAACTACCAGCTCTTTTACATCACTTTGACAGGCTGGAGGCACCTTGAAGCAGCAATAAATTACAGGACCCTTTACGCTGCCAGAGGTGTGCAAATGAGAGCCAGGCATATACAAACAGGCTATAAAAGAAGGGGATGAATCCTTCACCTCTGTCCCAGCAGTGATGGTGTAAAGCCTTTTGGTGTCCCTGTTTATGGGGGAAAAGACAGAAAAGCAACGCAGGTACAGCCCGGCTCCTTCCTCCAACCTTGCAGTTGCCACCACAGAGGAAAAGGCTGGGAGATGTGAAAATAAAAGAATAAGGGGGAGAGTGGAGAAGAAAAGAAATCACATTCTTGGTCCAACCACACTGTCTGCACAGCTGCAGAGCTGCCTTCTACGGGCGAAGGAGCCACGCTGACCCCCGGCACTCCCTCCCAGGCAAGATGCTTTAGGAAGAAGCTTGGAGCCCACCCTGGCACCCAGAGGAGAAACGCTTCCCTGGGTCCTTGGGCTGATACACAGCAGCTCTTATAAATAAACATATTCCTGCAGCACGAGCAGGGGAGCAGTGTTATTGCTGATAACGCGCAGGCTGCACTTACGCCGCTGTTATACCGCAATTACAGTGGAATTATGCTTTTTGATAACTAAATTATCACTAATGCACATAATCGTCAGGTTATGCGGATACACAATTACAGGACTGCCTCAGCCCCAGATTAATACGCATGCATTTTGACTCCATGTACACTCGTTTACTCTGCAATTACGCCGTCATATCATTAACCATCTGGTTAGAGGAACTGGCGGCAACCACAGGTATCTCAAAGCAGAAGTGCTTGTGCGGCAGTGGGACCACCAGTCACGACAAATGCTCTTTACTGGTGCTTAATGGAGGAGGAGCGTGGGTTAGAATCGTGCCTGTTCATCAACCTGCTCCTCTCCACCACGTGCAGCCCGGAACCCAGAGCCACCGAGGGAGAAGCAACCACGGATGGGGCAGGAGAGCATCCTCCAGCTGTGCTTGCTGCAGGATACGGGCACTCCCGGACCAGGCAGCGTCTATCAAAGCTGCTTAACTCAGTATTACTGTCACCTCCTTGCATCACCCAGCGGTTCCATCAACCCTGCCCTGGGAATGCTGCCAGGGGTAGGACTGCCAGCCCAAGGCAGGCAAGAAAACTCCCTTTTTTGGGGGTGGAAAAAGGCTCCTGCTAAAGCAAAAATGCCCTGCACCCCCACTAAAGTCTGCTTTCCTTTATTCCTCCTGTAGTCAGACGAGAATCTTGTTATCATCACTAGTCAGACGGGGTTGGTGTTTGCATTTACAAATCTAGGTAGGGTTAGCGGCGAAGGTGGATAGTGGCGAAGCCGTTAATGGAGCCATAAACGCAGCCCTTTGCTCAGAGTCATAGAGTCACAGAGTCATAGAATAGTTTGGGTTGGAAGGGACCTTAAAGATCATCCAGTTCCAACCCCCTGCCATGGGCAGGGACACCTCCCACTGGATCAGGCTGCCCAAGGCCCATCCAACCTGGCTTTGAACACCTCCAGGGATGGGGCAGCCACAGCTTCCCTGGGCAACCTGTTCCAGAGCCTCACCACTCTCATGGTGGAGAAATTCCTCCTTATGTCCAGTCTAACTCTGCCCCTCTCCAGTTTATACCCATTCCCCCTCGTCCTATCCCCACAGCCTTTGTGAACAGCCCCTCTCCAGCTTTCTTGTAGCCCTTTCAGGTACTGGAAGGTCACTATAAGGTCTCCTCGGAGCCTTCTCTTCTCCAACCCCAACTCTCTCAGCCTGTCCTCGTATAGGAGATGCTCCAGCCCTCGCATCACCCTTGTAGCCTCCTCTGGACCTGTTCCAACAGTTCCATCTCCTTCTGATGTTGAGGATTCCAGAACTGGACACAATCCTCCAGATGAAGTCTCCCAAGAGAGGAACAGAGGGGCAGAATCCCCTCCCTCCCTGCTGGCCACGCTGCTTTGGATGCAGCCCAGGACACGGTTGGTTTCTAGGCTGCGAGCGCACGTTGCCGGCTCACGTCAAACTTCTCACCGACCTTTGCATTGGCAGATCCACGTATCCCTTGCATCAACCCACCGTCACCCCTAGCTGCACGCAGACATGACCCCAGCTCAGCGCAGGCACCCCAGCCCCTCTCCCACCTGCATCCCCATCACAGGGCACGCAGGCAGCACACCTTGCAAGTACAACAAGCATCGCACCCGCCTACTCTGAAGCATCCCCACGCGCTCCCTTCTTGCAAAACCGCAGCCCCGTGAAAAAAAAGATTCTGCTTTTCAAGTGAAAAATCCTGAAGAGCAGATTCCAGGTTGAATCCCCAGATGGGTTTCTCTGCATATTAAAAGCACAGCCGGTTCCCAGTGCCAGGGCGCGCGCGCGAGACAGAATTAACGCTGTTCCTATTTATAGGGCTTTGATTAGGAGCTTGTCACCTAGAAGTTTTTATTCCCTTTATCCATTTATAAGGCCATAACACAGTTTGACTAGCTCCACATAGGCTGGTGTCCCACCGATTTTGCCAGAACTTAATGTGCCATTCAGATACAGTTAAGCCAGTAATAGGCAGCAGCCTGCGCGCTGCAGGGTTTTAACTGCCTCGGAAGACACTCTTTAGCTTCCGTCTCAGCCCGTAGACACGATGCTGCAAAGACAAAGCAATCCCGGAGAGAGCCCAACGCTGTGCCAGTCCCTCTGCAGAGTCTCAGGGCGTATGGGAACAGCACCCACAAGAGTAACATCCAGGGGTGTATCAATCCCGGTCCTGGGATTGATGCTCAGCCACCAGTGGGTACCCACGAGCTACTCCACCGCTCCCGAGGCTGCTAATCCCCGCTAAGCATCCCAGCGCTCCCGTCAGCAAAACACTTCTGGGCTCCAGACAAATCCTCCCAAAGAGTTTTGCTGAGCACGGACTTTCCGCCTGTCCAAAGCCTATAGACAAGTTAAAGAACCTGCCCTCAGGGATAATTCCACTAAAATGGAGCGAAGCGCGCGTTGATGTGGACTTTATTTTCTATTAAAACCTGGGAGCATTTGTAAAAGTCTCTTCTTCTGGAACGCACCCAGTGCCGTGTCTCAACCACAGAGGGAGGCTGTTAGATCAACTTGGCAGCCACCAGCTCAGTGGATCCAAGGGCTCCTGGTAAGCAAGGAAACGGATCTTAAGTTGCCTTCTAAAAGGACCCGGCAGCAATAAAACAGCCTGACCTCTGGAATTGTGGGTCCCGATCCTTGCTGGAAAGCTTGGATCCTTGCTGGACATCACTTTGCAATCAGTACAGTAGCCCCAAAACCTGCACTACCCCAGGATTGTCCCAAGAACATAGCATCCATCCCTACTCATGAACCACAACACGTCCCAGCTCAGGCCAAGAAGCCCAACCAGACAAATCCCTCCAACCATATCCATTGCCTTTTCTTGTCCAGCTCCGGCTACTCCAAAGCCCACCCAAACTCCCATCCTGGGAAAAACCCACTCACCATCCTCCCTGGACTTCTGGATGAAGGCCTCCACGCCGCTTTCACCATAGCTGCCCTCAGAGGCCAAGGTGGAGACGTAGTTCCACTTGAGGGCTTTGACGATGTCCACCATGGCTTGGGCCTGGTAGGTGTCAGACGGGACAACACGGGAGAAGAAGTCATAGCGGCTGTTGTCACTCAGGTCCGGTGCAGTAGAGGCGTAGCTGATCTGGGGGATCTAGGATGGAAGGAGGAAAGAAAGGAGGTGACCTCCACCCCACTGCAATGCCCTCACCTTGCCCATGTTCCTAAAGCCCAGCTCTGGATGAGAGGGAGGTGGAAATCAAGGAAGACTATGGGTCAGGTGGGAGCACACAGGATGCTCCACAGGTCCCAGAACCAGCAACACATGGAGGGGAGACAACAAAGTGGAGGTTGATCAGCTCTACTGGGTCTTGGTGGCAACCTAAAGTCTTTGATCTGGCTGTTTCCATCCATAATTGGGTCTGTGAGACACAAAACCACCCTAACCCATGCTGGGACACACATCTCCTCTGTGCCCTCTAAACTGCTAAGGTTTCCCTTCATCTTCCTGCTCCAGGAAGGACAGATTCAACCCCACTCCACGAGGTCCGGTCCAATCAAGCCACGAATAAGCCCTTTAAATTAACCAGAGCTGCCACACCTTGCACAGTACATTAGAATGATTTAGCACCAGAGGATCATGACATACTTAACAATTACAGAGCACTTTACATCTCCAAAACACACCACAGATCATAGAATCACAGAATCATTAAGATTGGAAAAGCCCTCCAAGCTCATCCAGTCCAACTGTGAGCCCAACCCCACTGTGTCCACCAAACCGTGTCCCCAAGTGCCACAGCCACACGGTTTTTGAACCCCTCCAGGGATGGAGACTCCCCCACTGCCCTGGGCAGCCTCTGCCAGGGTTTCACCACTCTGTCAGTAGAGATATTGTTCCCACTATCCAGTCTAACCCTCCCCTGGTGCAACTTGAGGCCATTTCCTTTCATCCCATCCCTTGTTACTGGGGAGAAGAGCCCAACACACCTGCCTGGCTCCAACCTCCTCTCCAGGAGCTGCAGAGTGCGATGAGGTCTCCCCTCAGCCTCCTCTTCTCCAGGCTAAACAGCCCCAGGTCCCTCAGCCGCTCCCAGATCCCCTGTTCTCCAGACCCTTCCCAGCAACGTTCCCTTCTCCAGACACACTCCAGCCCCTCAATGTCCTTCTTGGAGTGAGGGGCCCAAAACTGAACCCAGGATTCAAGGTGCAGCCTCACCAGCATCAAGTCCAGGGGTCGATCCTTTCCCTGCTCCTGCTGACCACGTGTTATTCTACCTTAAAGATGTTAAAGGCTCATTAAATGATCAAGCCTGGATTCTCCTCGCTAGCAGGAAGCTCTCTACCAAAGATGTACCGAATACCCAGACAGCCCCATCCATCGTCCCCTCGTCCCACACCCAGGCAGGTACCACTCACCTCTCTCTGGGATGTAGCCCGAAGCCTCCCTGGCACATGGTAAGAGCTGGCAGAGCCCTGCCCGACGCCTGGGGACAGGTCCAGCCCTCTCACACCCCCACAGACGCTGCCCTCTCGCATCCCCACGGATGCTGCTTTGCTGCCCAGACGGAGCAGCAGGAGAACAAACAGCCCAGGACATCGCCCATCTCAAACCACCACACGCCTTGGGCGGCAAGCAGGTACAAAGCAGCGATCTCCAGCTTTTTGAGGACTTTCCCTCTCTCCTGCTCTCTCTAATGCAGTTTAGGAGTAATTCAGTAATCACGTTTTGCAGGAGCACAAACGCTGCTGGAGCCACAGAGGACTGCAATGAATCCCAGTAATTCCCCCAGCTCGGCACGCACCTGGGTCACACCAGATGATCAAATCAGCTCAGGTTGCCTTTGGCCTCACTCATCACCTCTCTCCGTTAAGGAATTAGCCACTTCCCAGCAGCCGAGACACCTGGGTGGGCTTGGAAGGCATAGGGAGAGGTTTGGGCTCTGTGGGAATCCTAGTTTGAGTTATAACATCAAGGCACCTTGCTGGGATCCCAAGGTACCCCCAAGGATGGGGAGACTTGCATTGGAACCACCCCATGAACCCTCCTGGGTCTCCTAACCCTCATGACCCCCTCCATCCTCCTCCGCTTCTGTTCCCAGGCTGCATTTCCCAGTTTCTTCTTTGTTTTTCCATTATTTTCCCCTCTTCCACTCCCCCCCCCCCCCGCCATCTCTCTATTAAATGCGATACTGGTGTTATAAACCCAGGACTCTACCTGAATGCTAAAAGGCCCCTGGAAAGGAGCAGCCACTCTTTCCCCCCCTCTACGTGCAAAATAAAAGATGAAAAAAAAAAGGGAGAGATGGAGAAGGAGTGGGAGAGGGAAGAGAAGGAATCTTTATCAAGGCACAAATAGGATTACTCTCTGTAACAATCTGCTTTGTGCTCCTTTCCGAAGGGCTGTGATCTGCTCTTTGGGTATCTGTGACCGGGAGCCGGTGCAGGAGACTCGATTAAAATTCTGCTCAGCAGGGAAGGCGCTCGTCTGGCAATCATCCATCCTGGGGAGGGAACAGGGGGGGCTGCTCCGTGCCTGCTCTCCCTGCCTCCTCCCTTGCAGCAGTGCCGGCCAAAGGATGGACACAGGAGCTTGGGGTGAAGGCAGCGTGCCCACGCAACGACAGCAACGGGCATGGAACGCAGCGGTGTCCGCATCCAAGATTTGGGAGCAGGGATGCAACCTTGCCTTTAAATCAGGCACGGAAAGCAGCAGCAGGATCCAGAAGCACCCCCAAGCTGGTAGAGGGGGGGAGAAGCTCCCCCAAAATCCAGGCAGGGAATTCAAGGTTCTTAGCAAGAAGTAGGATGTGATGGGAAGGAGGAGCTGGAAACTTATCTCAGCTGCATATTTGGGCAACAGTGGGATCTTGCCTGAATAATACCCGGGTGGGAGGATGTGGAAATCAGCAGGACTAGCTCTCCTGCATCCCAAGGCTCCTTTGTCCCATAAAGACTGGGAGTAACTGCAGGGCAGGGGGGGGGGGAACCTCCTTCCTTCTTTTTCTGTATGAAAGAACAGAGTCAGCATCTTCCAGAAGCAACCCCAGCCTGGAGAAACATCCCTCAGGGTAAGAGAGCAGGCAGGAGCTGGGGGTGTCAACCTCCAACGGATTGCAAACACACCTTGATTTTGTGCTTATTTCATGAGTGACGGCTTCCCTGCTGCTCTCCCTGCCTCCTCCCCGCCTGGCCTGCAGCAGAGCTGGCCAAGGGATGGACACGGGTGTGTGGATGCAGCACATCCATGCGATGAGAGCAATGGGCATGGAGAAGGGAAAGGCTTGTAGTGATAGGACGAGGGGCAATGGGGATAAACTGGAGAGGGGCAGATTTAGACTGGACATAAGGAAGAATTTCTTCACTATGAGAGTGGGGAGACGCTGGAGCAGGTTGGTCCAGGGAAGCTGTGGCTGCCCCATCCCTGGAGGGGTTCCAGGCCAGGTTGGATGGGGCTTGGAGCCCCTCATCCAGTGGGAGGTGTCCTTTTCCATGGCAGAGGTGGTGGAACTGGATGATCTTGAAGGTCCCTTCCAACCCAAACTATTCTATGAAAGCAGCAGTGCCCACATCCAGGATTCGGGGGGCAGGGATGCAATCTTGCCTTTCCAGAGCACCCTATCCCAAGCGGTTCAATTTAAAGAGATCCTTGCCTCCTCAGCCGGGCACTGGAGATAGAGGCTTCCCAGCTATCCAAGCTCAGACAGCTGGAGCACATCTGGGTTTAACTCCCGGGCTGCCCATCCTGCTGGAAAAAAAGAAACCTAGAAAATACCTGTTGATCTACAGGCTATGAACTGGAAGCTGTATTTTAACAAACAAGCAGAAAGAGCTCTTCTCTTTCACTTCTCTGCCTTGGATGGAAGTGAAAATAAAATACCAGTTCCCAAATGACCATTTCATAGACTTCTTTTGCCTTTTTCCCCTTCTGCCTTTTTGATCTCTTGGTCCAACTCCTGGCACCAGCTATTTTCTCAGATAAAAGACAAAAGTCCTTTTAGGTCCATAAAAGCAAAATGCAGGCAGGAAATTCAAAGTTCTTAGAAAGAAGAAGGATGTGGTGGAAAGGGGGAGCTGGAAACTCATCTCAGCTACGTATTTGGGCACTGGGGGTACCTCGCCCGGCTCATCACCAGCCTGGGATAATATCAGAGTAGGGGTGGTGGAAATCAGCTCTCCTGCACCCCAAGGCTCCCGTGTCCTCTTGATCAGGGAGCGCAGGATAGGACGAGGGCAACGGTTTTAAGCTGAAAGAAGGAAGATTGAGATGAGATCTTGGGGACAAATGTTTTGCTGTGCGGGTGGGGAGGCCCTGGAACAGGTTGCCCAGAGCAGAGGTGGCTGCTCCATCCGTGTTCAAGGCCAGGTTGGATGGGGCTTGGAGCCCCTGATCCAGTGGGAGGTGTCCCTGCCCATGGCAGGGGGTGGAACTGGATGGGCTTCGAGGTCCCTTCCAACCCAAACCATTCCATGATTCTATGGTTCTACAGAAAGTGGGGAGTAACTGCAGGGCAGGGGGAGAAATCTCCTTCCTCCCTTTTCTTGAGCTAAAAAACCCAGTATCAGCATCACTCCCAACCTGGAGAAACATCCCTCAGGGTAGGAGAGCAGGCAGGAGCCGGAGTTGGGAGTGTCACCCTGCTCCTCCGGCCCCTGGCTCAAGGGACCAGTGTGATCAACCTCAAATTCACTGCAAACACACTTTGATTTCGTACCCATTTAATTACCACCGGCTTACAAGCTGCTGCAGCATTTTCTTTACCCGTAGTGGACAGAATCCCTTCCAGATTGGGAGAGATTTAGGCAAAAGCGGTGATTTCAGTCAAGGTTTGTGGGGGTGCGATGCTCCAAATTAAAGCATCAATGTGAACATCAAGCTGAGCAGGGAAGGAGGTGAAAAACAAACAGGCTACTGCACACACAGCCAGGCACGCTGGTCAGGAGCATCCCCAAGAGAAGGGGCTCCTGCGGTACCCCCTAATTCCAGCACCAGCCCCCTCACACCAGAAATGGGGTCGGGAGCAGCTAATTCCCTAACCATAATTCTTAATTTCATGCATATCTTATGCAAACCTCTGGTTCACCGGCAAGATGGAATTGATTTAATTAGAATTTCCATCATTGAGCCATTTGGATGGCAGCTTTTAATTAGGGAGAGCGTAAAACACCGCAGGGGCTGGAAGAGTGAGCAGGGGCTGAGTGGATCTTGTCATCGGAGCAGAGTGAGCTTACAGCCTCTGTCCCACTGGCCAAAGGATCAGGCGCAGCACAAAGACAGGATCCAGCCCTCAGCGAGCAAGAAAGATCCCACACCTCGCAGACACTGCTCACCGGGTCTCCGTGCCTCAGTTTCCCCAAGTGAAAAGGGGGAGAGGGCAAGCAAATCGCTCAGGCATCACAATGCACGGACACAATACGGAGCCAATAAGGAATTCCTGCCTCTCCCAGCTCAAACGCCACCGAAAAGCAGCTGCTCCAGGGTGACACACGACAGCCACGCTCAGGGGGGGACACAGCTTGAGGTAGGGAGCGATGGACTCCCCACTCCGGCCACTCCTTTGCTGTGACCTGTTAAAACAAGGGTGTAAATCAGGCAGCTCTGACACCGGGGCTGATGCTGGCCGGGCACGGTCCCTTCAATAAATCTGACTCTTGTCAAGACAGAAAGCACTGGGATGCACGGCAGCTGCGGGAGGATCTTCCAGGTATGAGTTTGCATGGAAAGGTGATGGCTCATCCCAGGTGCTGGGGGCAGATGTAAAAACAGCCATGAGAAAGCTTTTTCTTAATGTCCACAGACTCGGCTCATCGCACCAGGGAAGCGGCTCCAGCTGCTGCCAGAGGATGGTTGCATCCCTTTTCCCAAAGCCCAGCTCCTATCCCAGCGGAGAGCAAAGCACAGCGCACAGAAAGCCGAGGATGCTGCCCTTCAGCACGTTCATCACCAGACCTGCCGTCCTCTCTGCCTTCAGCATCCCTCTCCTCCTCACCGAGCCGTGCCGCGCCCAGGGACCAAACTGGGAGCTGCTGGAGGCTGCAGGGCTGGGGCAGCCCGGAGGAGCCAGGCAGCTGCAATTTGTTTTAATAAACCCAGTGAGGAACAAAGAAACGAAGTGGCAGGAACGGATGATTAATCAGAGCGTCCCCCAGCCGATTTCCACCTTCCCGGCTTCGTGAAGGTTATTTACCCACTAAGTAGGGAAGCTCGGTGCCCAACGCAGCATCCCACAGCATCGTTTCCCACCCTCAAAGCCTTGGGGCAATCCCAGTGGTGGAGTGATGCCATGCAGGGAGCAGAGACCAACCTGGGGGGCTCAGCTCCAGGGGTCTGATCCAGCTCCAGGCAGCAAAAACCTCGCACGCCTGCAGGTGCTGAGCAACCTCAGCTCCCGCCGCGCACACAACGGGCATCGTTCTCCATTAGGTGAATTATTCATGCTGTACAACAGCCCTGTGCTAAAGAAAGCTTCTGTACTCGCTGCCATGAAGAAAAGCAGCACCTCGAAGTGTCCGGCACACGTTGAGTCCATCCTCTCACCAGGGATGCTCAGCTGAGCACTTGAGCTTCATGAAATTCCAGCTTTTCCTGCATGGGGTTCAAAAATGCACCCCAGAACCTGAGGTAGCTTTTCAAGCATCACATCTGCAGGAGATGGACCTGATTCCTTTTACACCATCATTGCTGTGGTGGTTTAGGAGAAATCGAGTAGATCCGGGGCTGGAAAGCCATCGGAAAGAGGTGGGAAGGAGATGGAGCGTGCCAGAAAGCTCTCACAGTGACGCCAGAGAGATGCTATCGCAAGGAACCGAGACCAGGGATATGGGGGAAGGTTTTTTCTCCAGGCAGAGCTGCAAGGAGTGATGAAACCAGCTTGGACAGAGGATGCCGCATCTGCAAGTTGTTCCACTGATGTACAGCTTTAATTAGGCAGTGGCAGCTAACGAAGGACATGTTATTTATTTATGGAGCGCGGGAGCGACAAAAGCCGTGGCAGGGAGGGGCAAAGCTCGCTGCTGGTGTGGGATGGAGCAGGGATGGAGCAGGGAAGGGTGCAGGGATGGAGCAGGGAAGGGTGCAGGGATGGAGCAGGGATGGAGCAGGGATGGGGTGCAGGGATGGGGTGCAGGGATGGGGTGCAGGGATGGGGTGCAGGGATGAAGCAGGGATGGAGCAAGGAAGGGTGCAGGGATGGGTGCAGGGATGGGGTGCAGGGATGGGGTGCAGGGATGGGGTGCAGGGATGAAGCAGGGATGGAGCAAGGAAGGGTGCAGGGATGGAGCAGGAAAGGGTGCAGGGATGGAGCAGGGATGGAGCAGGGAAGGGTGCAGGGAAGGGTGCAGGGAAGGGGTGCAGGGAAGGGTGCAGGGAAGGGGTGCAGGGAAGGGGTGCAGGGAAGGGGTGCAGGGATGGAGCAGGGAAGGGGTGAAGGGATGGAGCAGGGAAGGGGTGAAGGGATGGAGCAGGGATGGAGCAGGGAAGGGGTGCAGGGATGGAGCAGGGAAGGGGTGAAGGGATGGAGCAGGGAAGGGTGCAGGGATGGAGCAGGGAAGGGTGCAGGGATGGAGCAGGGACATGGCAGCGAGGGGAGCTGGGATGGGGAACTGGGATGGGGCAGCGAGGGATATGTGGGAAGGGAGCTGGGACAGGGAGCAGGGATGGAGCAGTGAGAGGAGCTGGGATGGAGCAACAAGGGGAGCTGGGATGGGGCAGCGAGGGGAGCTGGGATGGGAGCTGGGATGGGGCAGTCAGGGGGAGCAGAAACAGAGCAATGAGAGGAGGTGTGCATGGGAAGGGAGCTGGGATGTGGCAAGGGACCACAGAGGGGGACAGCATCAACGTGGGGCAGGATTGGCACATGATGGGAGGGGAAAAGGGCCTGCTCCAAGCTCTGAGGGATAAACTCGGGGGGGGACTGCTGTGACCCCCTCCCAGTGAGGGTTCTGCAGCATCACTGCAAACACACAGACCCACTGCAACCCACCCACCACTGCCGGAGCAGGGCGAGGAGAGCTGTCAAACGCAGCTCAGCGAAGGGAGAGGATGGCTCCTGCCTGCAATCCGATGGGTGCACGGATGGGAACGCACACCCAGGTGCTGGGGCAGGCATGGAGGGAAGCTCTTCACTCCTCACCTTGTTGGACTTTCTAATTGATTTTATGCCTGTGCTGCTTGCTGGAAAGGCTACAACTCTCTCGGAGAACTACTTCAGCGATTTCAAAACCAAAGTACTTGAAATGGCCTCATCCTTCCCCCCCAGAAGCTGCCGGCTGGGAGTGGGCACGGCACCCCAGCCTCTGAGCATCCCCAGTGCTCCCCCAGCATCAGGAGCAAATCCTCTCTATTTCAGCTCCCAGCACTCCACAGCAGCATCCCGGTGGATAAACCAGCTGGGAGAACCCCGAGGGTTCCTGGCACGGGCGATGTGGGCAGCGGTACCACAAAACCAAGGCAGGAGGCACGTGTGTCATTCCCAAGGGAATGGGCAAAGGCAATCGCCTGCGTAGCGGCGCCCGGGAAGGCAAACGCTTTGTTGAACCTCAGAGCGAAGTCACTCGCGCTTAAAGGTCAGCAGCGGAGTGAAATGGAAGTTGCCTTATTTTCATTTTAAGCATGTCCTTGCCATAAACCCACTATTTGAATAACAAAGAGAGGCAGCAGCTCGCAGGTCGTGACAGGAGAAGTGGGGGCGAGTCCTCTCCGGCTTCTGCCACTGCAGGAATGTGAGATACGATGTCCCAGAGGAACGCTGCTCCTCTATTGAGGACCACCGAGGAGCGCACCCACTCACCTGCACACCCCAACACCCACACACAGCGATTCACGGCTCTCTAGGAAGGGCTGAGCTCACCCAGCATCCTTCCCTCCTGGGGGTTTCATGGGCTCCAGCCTCTACCCACCCATCTACCAACTTGCACCTCCTCATTGTAGCTCTGGGCTGAGATCAACCCTGCGTTTCTGAGTTGCTGGGGACACCCAGGGCTCTAGACATGACCCCACTGAGCCACCAGCGGCACCAGTGCCCGGCTGGGATGCGGGAGCATCTGAGCTCGGAGACATCCTTCCTGCACACATCATAGCTGCTTCACCCAAGCATCGAAATTGGAGGAGAAAGGGAAGTAAATCACAACCCAGAAAGGATGCAGGTACCCTCACTCCCCCAACTGTCACTCCCCTGTCTCCCTCCTCCTTTCCCAAGCAAACATTCAGTCTTTTTTGTCTCAGCAAATAGCTTTTAAGTTCCTCCCGCTCCCTCTAATTTATATTATTTTAATTATTGAATAGCCCTCTCACTCGTCGCCTGGAACATTAACACGATTTCAAAAAAAAAGGGGGGGGGGGGGGGGGGGAACTCAGAAAAATCAAACTCCATCAGCAATCCGGTTTCTCCGACTTGGCTAACAGCTTCCAGCTCTCCCAGGAGGACACCCGGCGCTCTCAGCTAGCCGAGCCGGTGGAGAAGGAGGGAAGGAGAAGGGGGAGAGAAAGGAAAACAGCATCAGCCATGCAGAAGTGGGGGGTTTTGGGGTGCTGGGAGGGGAGGCAGAGCTGGGATGCTGCTCTGGGGGCAGCACAGGGCTCCCACTGCTCCCAGGGGTGCGGGGTATTGCTCTCTGGAATTTGCTGCGGAGGGGGTTCTTGTTCAAACACTCTCGCTAGCTCAGGGACATCGCTGCCGATAAATAAACGCGCAGCGAGGGAGAAAGTAATTATAAATTCCTCGGCTTTCCTGCAGCTGACACGGAGAACGAGAAGGAGAGCCAGCCCTCATCCCACCGCAGCCCTGAGCATCCTGCTCCCCTGCACACCCGGGCTGGTGGCATTGGACAAGTGTCCCCAACCTGGCTGATGTCCCCTGGGATGGAGCAGAGAGCGGTCACAGCCATCCTTGCACCCTGTCGGCGATAGCTGCCTCCATCCAGCCCTGTGGAGCCATCGGCTCAGGTGTGACCTTACCTTTTGGGGGGGTCTAACCCACCCCCCCCTTACCCAGTCACCCCCTATAACCGGTGTCAGGGTGGTCTATCTTGAAATGCTCCCAACCATCAGCTGCTTGGAGGTGGGCAAGTCGAGATAGTCAGTTTATTGGTGACAGCCACGGTGTTATCTTCTAGGATAGAAAAGGTTGTCTTAAACCCCAGGTGATGATGCTCCTACAGAAGGGCCAACACCCCCTCGAGTAACATCCAGGGAGGGGGGTAAACGCTGCACCCCAGAAACCCTTAAGGAGCTCTGAGGGAGGCTGAATGCTCCCCAGCCTGGGAGGTCGACAAAAGCCACCACAACGAAGCCCTGAGGAACCTGGTCTGACACCAGAACAACCCGGTGCCACTCCGGAGCGGGCGCCGTGTGGTGGTGGGCAGTGGGGTCAGTCCCTCACCACCTTCACCCACCTCTCATCCATACTCCGCAAGGTAACCAGGAGCATCAGCATCCCTCCCTCACCACAAAGCTGGGGTAGAAGAGACAAAAATCCTGCTAGAAGTGTCGTCACAGGCGGGGGATGAAGGAAGGGATCCCTGGGGACTCGGGGGAGGCAGGAGACGGGTTTTAAAGACATCAGCTCCTGCCTGCCCCCGGCTGTGGGGGAAGAGGCACGTGCGGAAAAATGCTGCGAGAACACCCGTGGTGGTTTCGCCAAGTGGTTATTTTCACCCTCCTCAAGGCCTACCTTGAAGAGCCGCAGGATGTTGGCCACCATGATGGAGACAGAGCTGCCCGAGGCGCCGATGACACCAACCACCCGCTCCGGCTTGGTGATGATGGGGGGACCACCGTTGACACAGCGCACCTCGGTGCTGTCCTTCTCGATGAGGGCTTGAACGAAGGTCAGCGACTGCTCCAGGGCGTGCGTGTCCCGCGAGCACGTGTCCAGGATTCGAGCTCCCAGGGTGATGTTGGGGAGCAGGTCAGGGTCGTTGTTGATACGGTCCAGGGCGAAGAGCATGGCCTCCAAGCGATGGATGCCCTTCTCCTTCTTCAGTTCCCCACAGGCTTTGCCCTCCACGCCCCGTCCATGCACAGGGAAGAGCCCTCCGAGCGTGATGTCGCCGTCGATGCGGATGGAGTTCATGTGCGGGTAGCCCTGGCCTTTGGGCTTGGCGGCACCCCCGGGCGCCCACCCCCAGCTCCAGGCACTCAGGAGAAGGCAGAAGGAAAGACGCTCCATGCAAAAATAACCCCCGCTCATCGCCAAAGCCGTGTTGGGGCAGAGCTCGCGGCCCAAAACCCGGCGGCGGTCAGGGAGCGAGGTGGATGTAGGAGGGCGGCATGGCTCTGGGCGAGCTCCCGCTCACGGCACTGTCAGCGGCTCCCGTCGGTGACGCCGGCCCTCGAGGAGCCGCGGGTGGCCGGGCTGCAGGAGGGTGCCGGGGGCTGCATGGCTACGTCGGGAAGAAGAGGCAGCAGCAGAGATGTGAGCCCAAGCAAAGCTTCGGGTCCTTCCTCTTGAGACCTTGGGGCAAAGGGGTGGGAGAGAGAGAGAGAGAGAAAATTAAGCAGGAGCTTGATGAGGACATCAGCTGTTCTCAGCTTTCGTTATGGAGCTTGGCAGAAATTAGCACCGGGGGTTATCGCAAAAGAAAAAAAAACAAAAAAAAAGATTTGGGATTCACTTGGGTTTTTTTTTATTCGTTTCAGCAGCTTTGGCTCAGCACAAATCGCATCGAAGTGGACGGGCTGGTGCAGAGGTCCCCAGCTCACTCCATCCCCGGGAGAAGAATGAGGTCAGTGGCCAGTTTGGTGCTAAAGGGAGTCCCCAGGACCCATCCTATCCCCCTGCCCTCTTCAGGGAGCTGTCAGGGTCCAAGAAAGTGCTCAGAGAGGGGCAAACCCCACATGCAGCCTGGTCCCTGCCCGCCTTGGAGCATCCATCCTGCTCCAGGGGCACAGCCAGGCACAAGAACTTCAAGCTGAGCTGGATTTAGACCCCAAACTCATTTGGGGAGAACCTGCTCTTCAAACAGCCCTTCTATTGAGTTGTAATCCTCCTCCTCTCCCAAGCATCCCTGGCTGCATCCCAACCTGCCTTTGCCTTGTCGCATCCATGGTCCAGCCAGACACAAGCTCCTGCCCCAGCCTGAGGCTGAAGATCTTCCCAAGCCTCTTCCCACGTCTGCTAAGCAGGAGATAGGGATACGAGCCACCCCGTGTCCCCTGCACCACCGAGCTCAAGCTAAGGAAGTGCTGAAGGATCCGGGGGCTGTTTCCCAACAGGCTTTTCAATCACTTGCCACGAGTGCCCTCATCTTGAATGCCGTACTACATATCAAGCAGACTGGAAGCTGCTCTGTGCCTTAAAACGAGAGCTGATGTGGCCAAAATCCGGTGTTATGGAACTGAATCGCTACCTTAAGCATCGCGGCTCCTGCCGCTCTTCCTTCAGGCCACTCATTTTTGAACCAGCAGCTGCTTCCTTGCAAGCATCCGTTATCGACAGCTTCCAGCAGCAAATATCAACAGCACCGAAGGTTCACCCAAGCTGGGAGGGGAGTTTGGCTTTCTGGCTGCCCCTGGATAGGCTCAAATTAAAACGGCAAGGATGGATGTTTAGCTGTGTGCCGAGAGCATCAGAGCCCAAGCTGGGTGCCCATGGGGGAGGAAGGACAGAGCGAACAGTCCCGTGAGGAATTGGGGGCAAAAACTGGTGGCGAAGGCACTGGGTGATGCCCAGACACACATGCTGATTCCCAATCCGCATCCCCAAGGGCCACAGGATTAGCAGCATCCCTGGCGCCAAGCACAGCCCACACGGAGCATTTCAGCATCACCGGCTGCTCTTCCCGAAGATGCAGCGATCAAAGAGCAGCGCTGCAGGGAGGCACCCTTGGGTCTCAGCGAACCATCCGACAACGCGGAGTGAGACTTGGTCCTTTCACCAGGTGGAAAACCCCACCCGCTCTTGCTCATTGCCACCTTGCCTCGCTGCCCCAGCGCACTGGTGCCTGCACTCTATGGCAGAGGTGCCAGCTCCTCCGGAGCCTGTGCTGGAGCTGGCGGAGAGGACACAGCCCATCCCGGTATCTCCATCCCAGCCCCACACTCAGTGAGCCTGGAGAGCTTCACGTCCTACCAGCTTCCTGCAACCCTCGCCTTGTCTCTTCTTCTTCCACCATAGAGTCCCTCCAGTGGGCACAGGGTGCTGCCACGGTGTTGGCTCCGCGATGGCTGCAGGACAGCCCTCACCCCCCTTCCCGTGCCCCAGATCTGCCCAAGTAGCACAGCTCCCTGCCTCAGTTTCCCCCGGGAGGGGAACGCTCTCCCCTGCAGCCCGTTCTTGCTGTCTCCAAGCAGCCGCCGACGGATGCTGCAAGGGCAGCCCATGATTAATGCAAAGCACCGAAAAGCAGAGGAGAGCCGGGTAGGCAAATGCATTCCCCAAGCAGGACAGGCTCCAGCAGAGAGACCGAAGAAACAGCTTAAATTAATCTTAGCTCAAGTGCAGAGCCCAGCATGCGAGCCCACGTCTGCTGGGCATGATCCTCAGCCAGCGCCGAGGAGTGCTGCCCACCACTGCCAGCTGTGCTGAGCCCTTTTACACCACAAAAAAGAAGTTCCCAGCTCTGCAGCTGCCCCAGCCAGGAGGGCCCTTGCCTCAACTCACCTCCATAAATTATGTACCTCTCTGCCCGTCGGAGCCACTTGAAGGCCCATCTCCAAAGCGTTTCTGACAGCCGGGGCTTTTAAGCAACCAGAATTACCCGGCGTCGAACCCTTTGCTTCAAAAAGCAGGAGCTTGGGACGCTGCGGTACAAGAGCCGCCAGCCCCAGCCTGTCCCACCGCTGGGAGAGCCCCCGCAAGCACAATCCCCCTTGGTTGGAATCAAGGACAAGGATCAACCTCCACATGGTCCCATTTCCTTTGCAAGAACAGCCTCTGCGTATCGGCAGCGGGAGCAGAGCAGGGGAAAGCGGCTCCTGCCACAGCCTGGAAGCGCGTCAGGCTCTGCCCGTGGTGAGGAGGCAGATGATGGGAAGCCCCAGGGATGCTCAAACCCCACAGCCCCACGCCAGCTGAAATCAGGTCATTTCTTGCATCCTTCCCCGGGAGCCACGACATTTCTGCCCACCGGAGAAGGTGCGATGGGTCACCACATCGACCCGCTCCCAGGAAAATCCTTCGAGCCCACGCAGCTCCCACGGAGCCGGCGGTGTCCCCAGAGCCCACAGCCTCTCCCTTTCTTCTTTTAAGCTTTTTCCTCTCTGTTCTCTCCCCTTTGTGCCTCCTTTGATCATATAATCTAAACGAACTGAAGGTAAAAATATCACGGCAGGCAAGAAGAAAGCGCAAATAATGGGGAGGGGAAGGGGGGGCTGGTTTGAATCCCTCGCTGAATCACTAGAGGAGAAGCTGCCTGAATTATTCGGTGAGCCTGTGCTGCAAATGGCCTGAGAAGTCACCAGGAGATGAGCATCCCCTTGTCCCCGCCACCTTCCCCCGACCTCGAGCATCCCTACAGCTACACACAAGATGCTACTCCCCACACAGCCCAAACCCTGGTCCCCCGCCATGGGGTGGGTGAGCACGCAGCAGCCCTGGACTTAACGCTCAAGGGCAAGAAGAAGGGAAACCCATCCTTCCTCCAAAGTGCGAAACCAGCCTCTGCATCCCCAGGGAGCTCAGCTCCCCAGAGCAAATCTCCCGTCATGAGGCCAGTCCTGCACATCTGGAGGGTGATGCACATCTGGAAGGAGCTGCCTGCCTCCAGCAGATGCTCACAGAGCAAGGAACAGCCCTGCCCACATGCTATGGGTCGCAAGGGGATGGAGCCACCCTCCTGCCCCATCTGCACAGCTCTGCAGGGAGAGCATCACCTCCGGGGAAGAAATAATTGCAGGTTTGCAACAAGTCGGGTGCAGGTGCGCACCCCCGAGGGTGGGGATAAATGGAGTGGGAGAAATGCCCGGAGTGGCTTTTATCACAGCACCAAAGGAAGGAGCAACGCTGCTTCTTCGCACTTCCCACAAGCACATCATCAGTGAGAAATGAGCCTTTTCATCGCCCTCATCCCAGCCATGCAACGGCCACATCCTCGAGCTGGAAAGCAGTGTAAGGACCATTCAAACCAAGAGGCTCTCCAGAAGTCACGGCCCAGGTCATTGCCCAGCCTGAGCCAGACCGATCCAACGAGGGTCAGGAACTGCAGACGGAGATGCCGAGGGTGCTAATGCACTGGGACAGGGATAGCACTCAGCTCCCAAGACGTACCCCAGCACCACAGCACACAGGACTGGTCCTGCATGGTGGCATCCTGCTCCCCTCTAGTGGTGGCCAAGCCACCAAGCCACTGGCCAGCACCAACATCACCATCCACGAAGTCTCTAGGATGTAGGGCAGGACGAAGGCTCCTCTGGGCAGGAGAAATCAAATGCTGATTAAAAATTCCTCTGCGCCACGCAGAGCTCCTGATGCAAAACCATCTTCCGTGCTCGGAGCAGGGACCACGTCCCAGAGGCAGGGACTGACCACACCGGGCTTCATCTCTGCAGCTCCTTCCATGCATCCCTGCAAGAACCGCACCACCCAGGACTGCACCAGCATCACGGGGCTGCAGCGAGACACAATCTGGGTTCTCCATATCCTGCACAGCCCAGAGGGAGCTGGGACACAACCCCAGCTGTGTTGTCACCTGCTGCTGCCAGGCACACGATGCCGGCGTGGGCAGCCTGTCCCACCACAGGGGTATGCGCTCCTGCTTTGGAGCCGTGGCGAGCGCTCGCGGTCACTCCTGGCGCTGATGCGACTCCAGCAGAGGCAGCTGGAGCCCCTCTGCATGCATCACATGGGGTTTGTTAGCAAAATTTCCCTTCTCCAGCCTGGTGCTGCTGCAGCCCTGGGAACGGGCACCTCGGAGGGACCCCCAAAGCGTACTCGATCCCAAGAGAGAAGACTCCGAGCCCTGCAAGCAGAGGAGACCTGCCCCATCGCAGCCGCACAGCTCAGGGAAGCTCTTTGCTGGAGCCCCCCAGCTCTGCCCCTCAAAGCAGGGATTTTGCAGCAATAAAAATGCTCCTTTGGGCTTGGGGGGAATAAATCCTTAAGGATGAAAACGGCCCTTTTCCCTCCCTGTTCTGCTCCCTGCACGACTCCCAGTGAAAACCAAGTCATTTTAGTGCCATTAGCTCCGTGGAGCCCGTGCTGCTGCAGGCAGGCGAGTTCACATCTCGTGTGCCATCAGCCTCAGCGCTGGCTAAGCGCTAATCATCACAGCTTCATCACTGCTGGCAGCGGGCAAAGAGAGGCGAGTTATTCAGACCTCAGCCTGGGCTTTTCGCCGGGCAGCCCCAGCATCCCATCCCTCTCTGCTCACACTCCGCTCCCACGGACCACAGAGCTCTGCCTGCGGCAAGACCCGGGCTCCTCGGGCTGTGCAGGACCTGTTGGCTCCCAGTTCAGAACCAGGGCTCTTACTGGTTTTATGCTAAGCCCACCCAGTCGCATCAGGACTTGTTAAACCAGGCAAAGGCTTGAGCAGGTGACGCAGCCCGGGAGATGCAGGAACAAGATGCTGTACACCTACGTGACTCCATCCTTGGCTGCCGAGGATCCCACCACCAAGGAGACCTCCCCAGCCCAGCCCCGGCACCATGAGCTCACCAGCATCTTTTTGAAAATCAGGGCTGTTTCTTTCCCCACCTGCTATTCCTTCCGCAAGCCGGGCCAGCCGGCGCACAGCACAATATCCCAATTAGCGCACACTCGCTCTTTCCTGCTTGCAAGCGATTACAGGGAACTTCGCTTTGGCTCCTGGTTTTTTTGGGTTTTTTTTTTTTCATTGCAAAAGCCCTGTGATGTACAGCCGAATTTAGACACGGAGCCAGGTTAAGTTATTTCTCGACAGGCAAAAAACTTAAGTATTCAGGTCAAGCATTCGCTCAGAGGAAAAGCAAGGCCACAGCTCAGCAGGCAGCGGGTGAGCAGAGACCCTGGATTTTACCATCAAAACCCACCCGATGTGCTCTAAGATGCAGCCCTACCACCGCCTCAATCGATGCACGAAGCAATATTGCAACGCTTGCACAAATCCAAGCCAGGGCGCTGACTCGACCTCTCTGCAACCAGAGTCCGCTGGGGAAAAAAAAGCTGGGTACCACCATCCCTCCTCGCTGCCCCAGAGCATCCTCTGAAAGATGCTGAAGTCTGAAGGAAAGAGCTCCCACTGGGTGTGGATCCGACCCAGGGAATATTCATCATTTATATATATATATCCTTAACTGCAGGCAAGCTCTCTTTCCCTCTCCCTCCCCGCTGCCAAGCGGGCCAGGGCTAATCCCTCACTTTGAAGGACTGGATGGCACGGTGAGAGGAAAACAAGCAGGATCCAGGCACGGAGCAAGCAGAGATCGCAGCAGCTCACCACGCAGGATGTCTGCCTGCAGCCAACGCGCAGAGCTCAGCCGGGAGAGGCCAGAGGGAGAGGGAAGGAGCCGACACTCATCCCCGCTCTTACAAAATCCCACAATTAATTTTTCTTCACCTTCTGCAAATTGGGACGATGCCGGCTCGGAGCATGAAAGCAGTCTGAGTGCCGGGTGCCTGCAGCACTGCTTGGCATTTTTGCTCCTCATCGCATCTACATCCCAACCCTGCGCTCCGGCAGCACGAACCCCTGCCTGGACCCAACCTGGGAAAATCCTGGTGGGGGCAGAGAACCCTCTCCTGAGCCGGGCGTTGTGCACGGCCATCCACAGCGAACGGGCACGAGGAACCCGACCACCCTGCAGAGGAAACCCCTCCACTAGACCCAAAACCCAAGAGGAAGAGACGATGCCCACCGTGGGCACGAAGCCGGAGAGGGTGGCATATGTTATAATTAGGACCTGCCACATCGTCAAGCCGCTGCCTTTCAGGGAAGAGCTGGAAGGGGGTGGCTGAGCTGACAAATCCAGCCTCCTCCTGCCTGATGCCAAAGTTGAAGCACGTGACACCCTTTTTTAGGGAGCCAGCAGGCTCCTCCGCAGGGCGATGCTGGTCCCCGGGATGCGAGGCTGGACCACAGCCGCCCCCGAGCTGCCCTCTCCCACTGTAAAATCCCCTTTGAAGCTCCCCGACATCCCTGCTGTGCTCCCCAAAACAGGTTTGCCTGTGCCCCCCTGCTCACCATGGGGCGTTTGGATCCTTCTGTTGCCCACGGGGACCTCACAAAGGTATTCCACCTTTGCTGCAGCCCCCAGATCGGCCACTCTGGCCGAAAGCAGACGGGATTCCTGCACATCCCATCGGATCGTGGCTCTTAGCACCGAGATGGCAGGACACACGCAGGAGGGTCTCACCCCAGCTCTCCGCTCCGATGGAATCATGTCCAGCACATTCCCATGCACCACCCTCCACCCAGCGCCCCGGTGCGGATAGAGCTCTGCTTTCAGGGAGCGAACGGAGAGAAGGAAATGAGATTTTCTTTTTTTCTTTTTTTTTTTTTTTTTTTCTTTTAGCACTTCTCTTGGCATTTTTCCGAGCTCCTCACTGCATTCAACAGATCGGCTCAGTTCTTTCCCTCCCTGAGCCCTGCCACGGGCAAGCGGCCAGTGCCGGTGAGCTCCTCTGGTCACCCCAGCCCAGCTTCACGCCATCCTCCCAGCGTTGAGCCACAGGTCACCCGGCGATGGCACCGGTGGTGGCAATGGCAATGACTCACTCCGCAGTCTCCCCACCACCGCCGAAGGCAACGGGCATCCCCCCCCCCCCCCCAAACCTGAAGCAGCCAACAGAAAAATAAGCCAGCTGGCAGAGCACGGCAAACTCATCACACCAGGAGGAGGAGGAGGAGGGCGACAGAGCTGTGCCCAGGCAGGCGGTGGGAGACTTCTCCTGTTTTTTTTTTTCCCCCCACGGCTGCCAACTTCCCCAGCGGCTCCTGAAGAGAAGCAGAGCTGCTCTCCCAAAAAGCACCGAGGAGCGGGAGAGCGCTCGGGTGAGGAAAACAAACCCGTGTGTCCACGCACAGAGCGGGGCTCCCTGCCCTGAGTCTCTGATGCCTCTGCTGCTCCGTGGAAGGGTCTTACACCTCCAAGCCCCTCCGAGCCCGAAGGAGAAGCTCTATCCTTACTCCCTGGGGGAGGCAGTGGCTCTCTGTCCCCCTTCTCTGCCCCGCAGCAGGCTCTGCAGACCCTACCCGCTGCGGCGAGGCGAGGGCACCCACCCGCCTGCGGCTTGGCCACAGCCACCAGCCCCTGCCCAGTGCCCCAAACCCCTTCGCAGCCCCACGAACCCCCCAGCGCCCCTCCCGCAGACCGAGGGCACCTCTGGGGACAAAGCTTTGGGGAATGACACGGGGGGGGAGTCGTCACCCTGTGCTCCCCACAGTGGGATGCAGCAGGGTGCAGGGGATGCCGTGGGGCACAGGCGATGTTGCAGGGTGCAGGGGATGCTGTGGGGGTGTAGTAGGCGATGCTGGGGGGGTGCAGGGGATGCCGTGGGGTGCAGACGATGCTGTGGAGTGCAGACGATGCCGGAGGAGTGTAGGTGATGCAGCAGGGTGCAGGTGATGCTGTGGGGCACAGGCGATGCTGCGGGGTGCAGGTGATGCCATGGGGGTGCAGATGATCCTGTGAGGATGCAAGTGATTCTGGGGGAGGGTGGAGGTAATGCTGGGGGGTGCAAGCGATGCCGTGAGGTGCAGGTGATGCCGTGGGGTGCAGGTGATGCCGTGGGGAACGTAGGTGATGCAGCAGGGTGCAGGTGATGCTGTGGAGCACAGGCGATGATGTGGGGTGCAGGTGATGCTGTGGGGTGCAGGCAATGCAGCGGGGCAGCGAGGGGCAGTGCTCTGCAGCCCCCCAACTATGAATGATGCAAAAAGTGGGAAAGGGGGGAGCCGGGGAGCTGCCAGAGGAGGGGGAAGCGTGCAGGCTGGGCTTTGGGGGGGGGTCCCTGCTGCATCCCCCGCTGCGCACCCCCCACCTCCCCCCCCGAGAATAAAAAGGCAAGGAAGAAAATTGGCTGGAGCTTTGCGGGAAGGATGGAAGGGGGAGCAGCGGGGCTGCAAAGAGGGGGCGAAAGGCACCCCTCATTCCCTCCGGGAAGGGCTGGGGGATCCAGGGAGCCCCGGGGATGCTCCGCGCCGTCCCGCACTTACCCGCGGGCAGCGCGAAGTTGGCGGCGCCGCCGCCCCCGTCTCCTCCCGCGGCTGCTGCTCGGTGTCTCGCTCCTCCCCCGGCCCCGGTGGGGCGAGGGTACCCCGGGGGAGCCCTGCTGCATGCGGTGGGGGCTGCCCCGGCCCCCCCCCAGCCCCGGCCCCGGCCCGGGCAGCCGAGAGAGCCGCAGCCGGGCGGGACCCGCCGCGCTGCGAGCTCCGCAGCCGCCACCGGGAGGAGGTGGAGGAGGAGGAGGAGGAGAAGGAGGAGGAAGAGGAGGGGGAGGAGGGCCGGGGCCGGGGTAGTTTTGCATGAAGAGGCGCTGGGAAGCCCGCCGCAGGCTTTGCCAGCCTTTTAAAGCACTAGCGCACAGCGGCGGGGATCCCCCGCATCCCCTCCTGCATTCCTTCCTGATTCCCCTCCTGCATCTCCTCCTGCGTCCCCTCCTGCACCCCCCCCGCATCTCCCCCTGTATCCCCCCTTGCATCCTGCCCTTACATCCCCCCCTGCATCCCCCCCGCATGCCCCCTCCTGCATCCCCCTCCTGCATCCCCCTCCTGCATCCACTCCTGCATCCCATCCTGCATCCCCCCCTGCATCCCCCCTGCATCCCCCCCGCATGCCCCCCCGCATCCCCCCCCGCATCCCCCTCCTGCATCCCCCTCCTGCATCCCCCCCTGCATCCCCCCCTGCATCCCCCCCTGCATCCCCCCCTGCATCCCCTCCTGCATCCCCCTCTGCATCCCCCTCTGCATCCCCCCCTGCATCCCCTCCTGCATCCCCCTCTGCATCCCCTCCCTGCATCCCCTCCCTGCATCCCCTCCTGCATCCCCTCCTGCATCCCCTCCTGCACACACCCCCCACATCCCCCCTGTATCCCCTCTTGCATCCCCCCTTACATCCCCTCCTGCATCCCCCCCTTACATTCCCTCCTGCATCCCCCTCCTGCATCCCCCCTTGCATCCCCCCCTTACATCCCCTCCTGCATCCCCCTCCTGCATCCCCCTCCTGCATCCTCCCCCCCTGCATCCCCTCCTGCATTCCCCCCTGCATCCCCACAAGCCCCTTCCAGAAAGCAGCTTCAGGAAGGGGGAATGACCTGACCCCTCTCCTGCCCTGCTGCCCCCGGGTCCCCTTTTGGTCCTTAGCATTGAGATGGATTTCACTCCTACTTGTCTTCCTCTCCCTGCCCATCACCTACAGGCATCATCACAGCTATGAACACAGCAGCAGGACCGACAGGAGCCAGGGCCTCCAGCCCCTACTCTGCTAAAGAGCTTCTCGCAGGTCACATCCTTGGAATTTCAACAGAAACAGAGGCCCCTGACAGTTCCCAGGGCTCCAAACCCACAGCCACTGCCAAGCCCTGCAAGACCCTGCGTGGTATGGGCACAAGAAGGGTCCCTCACCCCAGGCTGCTGAGCCCTTCTCTAACAGCCCGCCCCAAATTTCCGCTCCCTTTGGTGGGGGCTGCGATGAGGGACAAGGGTTCTTCACCCCAAGCCATCGCCCTTCTCTTCGGCATCCCACAAAATGATGCCACCAGCTAGCTGCACGCGGGTACCTGTAGAGCACGGCTCACGCATCACCTCTTTTGCCATCAAACCTCCACCCCCAGGCCCCGACGGCTCCGTCGCGGTGTGTCGATTCATTAATCCAGAGAAAACACAGCCCCCAAGTAATGGCCATTGACACATTAACTGCTCCGATCCGTCACGGTAATGACTGCGAGATAATCGGTCACCGGAGTGATTAGGGAGCACATCTGCCAACACGCCGGGGCTGCAAGAGCACCCAACCCATGCAGAGACCCCCCGACCACCTAAAATCAAAGCACAGATTTCCAATCCCGTTTTCCTCAAGGATTGGTTTGGGTGGCTTGTTTGGAACGGCAAACTACCAATCCTGATGTGGGGATAGCTGGGTCCTACGCAGGAGGGGTGCTGGTGCGAAGGGCTCGGAGCTGACAGCCCTGTCGGCCGGATCCTGTTTAGGAGACTGGAGACAAGGTGGTTTTCCAGAAGCACTCAGGACCACTCGGCTCTAGTCAGGACTTTGAAGGAGCTACATGTTCTCCAATGCGATGCACTCAATGGAAAACCTGGCCAGCTGCCCTCCTGCCATTAAAATAAGTGGTGATATTCCCATGGATTCAGATACTCGTGGGATCATGCCCAGAGCACTGTCTCCTGCGGAGAGACCAGGCTGTTGCAGTGATTTCGTTTACAGCGAGAAAAGGAATGCTTTTCATCATCATTCTTCTCCGGTGGAGGGGAGGGCAGGGAGGAGAACATCCCCATCCAGCCCTTCTGTGCACACGCACATGGGGAGTGACCTTCATCCGCACCAGCACGGGTGTCACCTCCCCAGGAATGAGGGTTGGAACTAGATGATCTTTAAGGTCCCTTCCAACCCTATCTATCCTATGAATCAAAGCTAAAGGACCTCTGCGCTCTGGCCGACGGGGAGGTGGATGGGTGATGGTGACAGCCCAGTTCTTAGCTGTACTTTGTGCCACCAAGAGCAACTTCCTGTCCCCAAGAGGAGGACAGGAGGCTTCACCCAAGCCCGAGAGGCTTTCACCCAGTGTCTGCCTGTCTTGGGGATCTGTGAGTATTCCCCCGTTTCAAGGCGATGAGGACTCACCCAGGACCTTCTGCGCAAGAAGAATGTCAAAGAACCACTTTGTCCAAACCATGGGTGGGCGCTGAAACACAGCACCACAATTGGGAGACCCACCCCAGGACCCACATCTGGGATCACTTGGGAACCCAAGGGAGCTATTTGAACCGACGTGATGTAGGGCAGAGATTCATGGATGGGATGAGGGTCTGCGCCTCTCGGTACCCACGGCCACCGAGCCCCTGAGAAGAGTGGAGCTTCTCACCTGTCCCAAGCCCAAAAGAGCCTCGGGGTACACCGTAAGCAACAGCCAGTGCCCCACACTTGTGGGTCACACCTGAGCCAGGGCTGAGAGAGCTCCAGCCACTGAGGGATAAGCCAGGCATAAGTCTCTTTGCCAAAAGGAGCTCTTGGAGGCACCCTGAGATCAAGTTCAGTGCTCCAGGTTGGGTGAAACCCTCAGTTCTTAGGGAATTTCTAAGACATACACTCTGCCTTGGAGGAGGAATGAGGGCATCCTGTTCGCATCCTGAGGTCTTGCAGCACCGGAGCAGGGCTGTGCCCCAGGGACACCACGCCAGCCTGCTCTGCATCACCCAAGGAATCACCAGGGGAAGCGGTCTGAGCTAAATTGTGCAGAAGGTTGGGCTGAAGCATCACCTGAATTGCTCCAGCAACCTGCTACCCCAGCTCTGATTGAAAGTAATCCTTATCCACGCAGCCCTGGGGAGAAGGGAGCAGAGTCCTGGGGGCTGAGGGATGCTCTTGCTGCCGTGGTTGCAGCTGGCAGCATCTTGTCTCCTTTCTCCAAGCCTCATGGAAAACCTATCTCCCCTTCTCACGCCTCTCTCCCCCGCATCAGCCAGAAACCAAAGCACCGTCAGGGCTCATGTCACCATCGAGAACATCAAAATACAATTAACCTTTGGAAATCCATCTCAGACCGACGCTGCTGAGCTTCCCCCAGCGCGACAGGAAAGGCCACGCTATGGCAGCCGAGCAGGAAGGCACGGAAAGGGACAGGAGATGCCCCAGCGATGCCAGGGATCCGTGCGAGGGTTACCCTGAGCGGTTCAGCAAATCCTGCAGAGGTCAGGGCTCCTCCTCGGCACGTGGGTCAGAAGATAATCAAATACTCCAAGGGAGTTCGATACCATCAGCAAATGGATGCAGTTCCATCCTCCGCAGGATCAATACCTCTTCATCAGAGGAACCGAACAAGTCGCTGCCTCTCCCATCCCACAGGCACGGTTGGAAGGGGATGCCCTGAGCCAGTTCCCAGCTCTGTGTTTGCATCCAGCTAGGGATTGCAGATGCTCCAGCATCTCCAGAGCCACCAGTAGCCTTTCCCTCAACCTCCAGAGCTTGCAAACCCCTGAGCAGGAGGCTCTGGTGTTCCCTGAGCCTGCTCAGCCCACAGCCATCTCCCACACGGGCACAACTCCAGCCCTGTAGCCTCCAGCTTCCCAAGACCCTGGCCCTCATCCAGCCAGGAAGGTCACTCTGTCCACCGCTAAAGCCCCCCAGCAGCCAAGCTGCTTGCAATTTTTATTTTATCTCATTTTTTTTTAGTATGGGAAAACATGAAACCGCATTTTATGGACTGGACTTTCCAGCTTGGCTCCGCGGAAAGGCTTTGAATATTTTATGGCCAAACCACCGCCTCCTCCTTTCTCTTCATGGGTCACTCACGTCAAAGAGACACAGGCGCGGGAACCACGCGCAGCCCTTTTTATCTGTGGGTTGCATTTCCAGCGCCTGCAATTGCCTTGGGTGTGGATTTAATTCCCTCTTGGATAGAAGGGTGGGGAAAATAAATCTTTAATTCAAAGTGAAATATTAATAGAACTGTAATTAGCTGTAATATCAGCACAATTAAAAAGCAGGAGTCCCAGCTAGAGCTTTTTTTTGTGTGTGTATTTAAAGAAAAATAAGTTTTCAGGGGAAGAGGGGAGCTGAGGATGGTGTTTTTTTGGTGTCCCACTTGTCTGGAGGAGAAACGTGGCTGGAAGGAGCAGCAGCAAAGGGACTCCAGCAGGTCAAGGGCTGCTGCTCGGTGCCGGTGACGCAGGAGGAAGCAAGAGGCTGGTTTGCCTCTTGGAAAGAGGAGAAGAATTTAAGAGGGGGGGAAAAAAGAAAGCTATAAGAACATATCAACACTTTTGTCCCACTCCCTGGGGTTTTTCTTTGCAGCAAAGGGAAGGATTTCACTGACGTCAGGCAGAGAAGAGCCTCAGTGAGAGGATGGGAAGGGGAGAAGTCTCTGCTGGAAGATTTGCAGAGTATTTCAGGCTGGTTATGGAGCAGAGTGACCCGGGCTCAGCCCCCGCAGCCGTTTGCCAGCAGAAATCGCATGAGTCGCTTGCAAAAACCCATTGAGCGTTCCTGCGTTGGGCAATTAGAGCTGGAGATGGGATTTATGGAGGGAAGGAGGAATAAAAGCACTGCAAAACAAAACCAAGAGGCAAAATAATTCAGCTTGCCCCCCCAAAAAAAATACCCAAATAACAGACCCGAGGCAAAAAAAAAAGATTCCAGCCTTGGATTTCTTTCTATGAGAAAGAGACTCCTACACACAAACAGCACATGAATATGGGTAATAGATATGGATATTTCAGAGAGCAAAAATGGTACCGACTGCGCTCTTATTGGATCAACATTCACACATCGAGTCCATGTTTCTCTCGAGGAGTGAGGATAATGGGATGCCGAATGTCAGGCCGTTTTAAATATATATAAAACTCATTATGTGCTCCGTGACTAACCGGATTTCGATGGAAAGGCTTGCATTTTAAAGAAATGCAAAGGGGGTGGGGGAGAAAGTCCATCCGGGCTTGTGGGGAGGAATTAGTGATGAAAGAGGGATGATTTGGTGGCAGGCTGTGAGCGACAACTCCTCCTCGAAGGAGAAGGAAGGCTGCTGCGGCTGTGCCAGCTCCCTGGCAGCTCCCCTGCTTGCTCCTTGCCCACATCGAGGGCTGACAAACCCCCACCGGTGGCTTCCCGGCAGCTCCGAGTCCTGCCTGCATCCCACCTGGATGATGCAGGATGCGCAGTAAAACCCTGTTTGAGGCCGAGCCGTTGGATCTGCTTCTTGGAGGCCACTCAGGAGGGGACTTTGCCTGAGCTTGTGGGCTTCTCCCAAAAAAAACACCCCATGCCAGCACTGGAGGGGATGGAGCAAGCGCTGGGGATCCAGTCCCACCCCTCAAGGACACGGTTTAGTGGCAGATAGGAATGGTTGGAGTCGATGATCTAAGAGGTCTTTTCCAACCTGGTGATTCTATGATTCCTCCATGAGAGGCCAAAAGCAGAATCAGGAACCCCTGTCTCATGGTCCTTCCCATTCCTGGCCAAACCTCCTCCAGCTGCATTGTCAGAGCCTCTTGTCAGGGATTTATTCCACTCTGAGTGTATCCAACCTAAAAATTCATTTTTGTTCCTCCCCGCCTCCGTGTTTCAAGAGGACAAAGGACTCTTGTCTGGCTTTTGCCGCTCTCTCAGCCCAGAACTGGGCAGCATCAGCTCTCTTCTCCTCTGCAACACTTCCACCTAACGGCAAGGAGACAACCCTCAGCACCAGGGCCCCCCACATCGCACCCCGAGGTGCTCAGCAGAGGCTGGCACAGCTCAGTGCACTGATGGATCTAGCCAGGCTCAGACCTCGCTTGGGGAAAAGCTGCTGGGTTTGCCCCCAGGATTGACCTTAGAATCATCGAATCATAGAATAGTTTGGGTTGGAAGGGACCTTAAAGATCATCCAGTTCCAACCTCATGGAACAGGGACATCCCACTGGATCAGGCTGCCCAGGGCAGGTTGCCTGGACAGTGGGACACTTCATCACGTGCTTTGTAACCGTTCAGAGCACCCAACAGCACTTGGGTTGCATTTATCCCCCACACAACCCATAATTTGTACAGAATAATAGAATGGTTTGGGTTGGAAGGGACCTCAAAGCCCATCCAGTTCCACCCCCTGCCATGGGCAGGGACACCTCCCATCGGATCCCGTTGCTCCAAGCCCCATCCAACCTGGCCTTGAGCACCTCCAGGGATGGAGCAGCCACTTCTCTGGACAACCTCTGCAGGGCCTCCCCACCCTCATCGTGAAGAATTTCTTCCTAATGTCTAATCTAAATCTTCCCCCCCTCCAATTTAAAGCCATCCTCATGGTTTTATCCCATGTTATCCGGGGCCAAGTCCTGCAGCCCTTTCCCAGGGAGCCACATCAAAGCCATAACCGACCAAATGGGGGTTTTCCACCCTTCTGCTCCAGCTCTCAGCCAGCTCCATCCTCCTGGTGATGTCCTGCCTCCCTCTTGTGGCTGCTGGGAAGGGAGATGGGATTTGGGAACCTCATAACCTAAGCTTCCCCCCATCTACTTTGCTGCTCACTGGAGAGCCCACGGGTTGCTGTTGGCTGTGCTCTCCAGTTTGAGCCACTTGGTGTAACTGGTGAACTGGTCCCACCCCAGTTAGAAGTTGTTGCTTATAAATGAGAACAGAAAGGATCCATTGCCCAATTCCCTGGGGCTCCTCGGAATCCAACCCAATACGAGGAGCTGAGCTGGTGGCCAGAAAACACAGAGATATTTTATCCGCTATCAATGTGGGACACAGAAAGTGTCAGAATTATCCATGGACATAGGTGTAAATCCTCTGACAAAACACATTGATTTCATTTTTCTCCCCTCCCTACCAGGATCCCCACCTGAGGGAGATACCAGACCTCACTCAGAGGTAAAGAAGACTGGAAACCAGATCCAACCCTCCTCCCCCTCCCAAGTTGCTCCCACCTTACTGCGAAAGCTGATGGGGGAAAGTATGGAGAAGGAAGAAGACAAGTTTCTCATCCCATGAGCAGGATCCGGCCCTGGTACAAAGCATCCTCAGTGCTTCTCCAGCTAACGCCAAGCAGCAGCAAACACCCCGCAGCACCTTCCTGCTCTCACCTCCCGCTGACATCCAACCATCCCTCCTCAACACTGAAACCCTTTAAAAAGTCCTTAAAAATGCAAGAGCCGAGAGAGAATCGGTGGTTTTGGAGGAGTCGCACGGTGCTGAAGAGCACGGGCTCACGTGGCACCGGCCCAGGGACACGGCTGAGCAGCAAGAGGCTATTTTGGGAAGCGATTCCTCTGGATTTTGAATCTAAACAATACAGAAACATCAAAAGCTGAGGCATAACATCACATTGGAAATCGCTCATTATGCACCTTCAGCACTTGTTTTCTGCTGGTGCTCCAGAGAGCAAAGGACCAACCCCTGAGCTGGTGCAGAGATGGCTCAAACTCATCACACTCATGCTCAGGTCACCCTGCAGGATCATGGGTTTGGGGATGTTGGTGGTGCAGCTTTGGCCAAAGCTGTCATCCTGCTGCCACGGCAAAAACACATGAAGGGTCCTGGGGGGCTCTAGGGAGTCCTGGGGGGCTCTAGAGTGACCCTGGTGATCCCTAAAGGGGTGAAGGGGTGCTCTAGAGGAGTCCAGGGGTGCTCTAGAGGGGTCTTGAGGGTACCTAGAGGGCTCCAGGGGTGCTCTAAAGGGGTCCTGGGGGGTACCTGGAGGGGTCCAGAGGTGCTCCAGAGGGGTCCTGGGGGTACCTAGATGGGTCCAAGGGTGCTCTAGAGGGGTCTCGGGGGTACCTAGAGGGTTCCAGGGGTGCTCTAGAGGAGTATTGAGGGTACCTGGAGGGGTCCAGGGGTGCTCTAGAGGGGTCTCGGGGGTATCTAAATGGGTCCAAGGGTGCTCTAGAGGGGTCCTGGGGGTACCTAGAGGGTTCCAGGGGTGCTCTAGAGCGATATTGAGGGTAGCTAGAGGGGTCCAGGGGTGCTCTAGAGGGGTATTGAGGGTGCCTCGAGCGGTCCTGGGGTGCTCTAGTGGAGTCCAGGGGTGCTCTAGAGGGGTCCTGGGGGTACCTGGAGGAGTCCAGGGGTGCTCTATAGGGGTCTTGGGGGTACCTAGAGGGGTACTCAAGGGGTCTTGAGGATCCCTAGAGGGGTTCAGGCAGCACTAGGGAGGTCCTGGGGGTCCCTAGTGGGGTCTTGGGGGATTCTAAAGGGGTCCTGGAGGTCTCTAGAGGGAGGGATACTGGGCAGGACCCGAGACACAGAGCTGCCCAGCAAGGTGGCAGCGCTGGCCACACTGATGCCATTAGCACAGCTACACGTTTTAGGCTAAATCTTGCACCAAGCAGAACCCCCGTCCACCCGTGTTTGGGGGCAATGAAGGGGGGCTTTTGTTCCCATCCAATTTTTAAAGCTTCATCTTGCAGCAAGAGCCTGGCACGGTGTAGAAGTCACCCCCCAACACGCACACCCACACACTCACCCCCCCAAGAGCCTCAGAGCCACCAAGGTCCCAGAGATGCTCCCCTGGTCCCCTGGAGCGCCTTCATTTCCCTCTCTGCCCAACTTTGTCTGTGAAATTAGGATGTTCCCAGTGCGACATCCCGAGGACACGGTCCCATCCCCAAGCCCTGGCGTGAGGAGAAGGGGGGTCACAAGGAGAGGGGAGCAAACAGCTCCGTCCGCATTTCCATTTGGATGCAGGAAGGGGTCTTCCTCCTGCAGGGATCACGAAAAAAAATGGAGAGACACCCCCCCCCTCCCTCCCGGATCCCTTTAGGGACCCCCAGGAACCCATTAGGAACACCCAGGAACCCCTCTGTAGCCCTTCTGGAACCCCTGAGGGCCTCTATAGAGCTCCCCATGGCCCCTCTAGGGACCCCCACGACCCCAAGGACCTCTCTAGCACCCCCCAGGACACATTCAGGGACCCCCAGGACCCCTCTAGGGACACCCAAGGATCTCTCTAGCATCCCTCAGGATGCATTTAGGGACCCCAAGGACCCCTCTAGGGACACCCAAGGATCTCTCTAGAATCCCTCAGGGTGCATTTAGGGACCCCAAGGACCCCTCTAGGGACACCCAAGCACCCCAAAGACCTCTCTAGCACCCCCCAGGGCACATTTAGGGACCCCCTGGACCCCTGAGAACCCATCTAGGGACCCCAGGACACCTTTCTGGTCCCCCATGTCACCTCTAGGGACCTCTCTAGAGCCCCACAGGACTCCGAGGACCCCTCTAGGAACCCCAAAGACCTTTCTAGTACCCCCCGGACACCTTTAGGGACCTCCAGGACACCTTTAGGGACCCTCTAGGGACCTGTTTAGAGACACACACACCCCCCCAGGGACCCCCTGTAACCCCTCTAAAGCCCCTCAGAATCCCTCTAGGGACCCCTCTAGAGCATCCCAGGACCCCACTAGGGACCCCCAAGACCCCTCTAGGGATCGTGATGGCTAGACAGCACATACTCGCTCTGCACCAACAGCACAATCAGAGGAAAATCTTTACTTATTAACTAATGCAAAAGCCACTGCTGGTGCATAGAGTTTATCCCCTCGTTCGTCCCAGCCAGAAATGCCGGAGCAGAGCAGCAGCAGCGCCCAGGACGCAGGACAGTGCTGGCTGGAGAGCAGCACATCACCAGCTCCCAGCCAGAAACAGCCCCCAAGGCATCAGGGAGAGACAAGTGCTGGAAAACCACAGGATGCTGGAGTGGTCCAGCACTTTGATGACCACCTTGGAGTGGTCATCAGCATCTTGAGCCCCCAGCCAGGCATGAGGATATACAGAGGGAGGGAGAAAGCAAGAAGGAGAGCATGGAGCACGCCAGCAAACCTGCCAGCATCTTGCTTCTCTCCTTCAAGTCCCCAGGGAAGCATCTCAAAGGTCACAAGGCCACCAGCCAAGGCACTCATCCTGCATCCAACCCCAGGCAAAAGTTGCCCCATGCACCAGCCAGCTCTAAATCGGGATGGATTTTCACCAAGGGCTCCCTCAGCATCCCCTGCCTGCTGCTGCAGTGGGAAGCAAGGGGCAGACCTTGCCCTCATCCAGGGAAAGGAACCTTGGGCGAGCAAAGCCCCATGGCACCAGGTCAGCCTCCAGCCCTGAGCCAGCCCCATGGAAAGAACAACCGCCTGCTCCTCCCAGCTTCTCCATAATTCATGCCACAACCTTCTGAAAGGAATATCCTCCTCAAGCATAAAATATTTATGGTCTCATACTTTGCAAGGAAACACTGTCTTCCTTGGAGTGCAACCAAACAGTCCAGGCTGGCACGGATTTGCCTTTGCAAGGGTAATTATGCTCCTCATCGATCGGGGGCTGCAACGAGAGGGGCTGCACCAGGAAAGGCTCCTCATACAGTAGCAGTGTGTGTGTCCCATGCAAGAAAACAGCTTTTGGTAAAGGCATTAAAGGGCTCAGGAAGTGGCGATACAGATGCTACAGCATGAAGCACATCCCAAGAGATTCCCCATCCTCACAGCTGCAACTCTTTCCACCAGCAAAACCATGCCAGAAAGGACCAGCTCCTCCAGCATCACCCTGGATCCAATCCAGTCCCACATCAGTCAGGTTTTCAGCTGAAAGAGGGGAAATTGAGATGAGATCTGAGGAAGAAATGTTTTGCTGTAAGGGTGGGGAGGCCCTGGCCCAGGTTGCCCAGAGCAGTGGTGGCTGCCCCATCCCTGGAGGGGTTCAAGGCCAGGTTGGATGGGACTTGGAGCCCCTGAGCCAGTGGGAGGTGTCCCTGCCCATGGCAGGGGGTGGAACTGGATGGGCTTTGAGGTCCCTTCCAACCCAAACCATTCCATGACTCTATGATTCTTTGATTCTATGTTCACTGTGGACATAGCAACCTTATAGCACCTCTTATAGTGACATTCCAGTACCTGAAGGGGCTACAAGAAAGCTGAGGAGGGGCTGTTCACAAAGGCTTGTGGGGACAGGACGAGGGGCAATGGGTATAAACTGGAGAGGGGCAGATTTAGACTGGACATAAGGAAGAATTTCTTCACCATGAGAGTGGAGAGGCCCTGGAAAATGTTGCCCGGGAATGGTGTGGCTGCCCCATCCCTGGAGTGGTTCAAGGCCAGGTTGGATGGGGTTTGGAGCCCCTGAGCCAGTGGGAGGTGTCCCTGCCCATGGCAGGGGGGTTGGAACTGGATGAACTTTAGGATCCTTTCCGACCCAAACCATTCCATGATTCTATGATTCTTTGATGTCCATGTCCACTGTGGACACCACCCCTCACACAATCCCACACGCTTGTAATTACACGCCTGACACAAGGAGAATTCCCAATTAAAATTAACTAATTACTGAATTAACTAATAACAAATTCTTGCCCACTACCTGAGCTATTCCCAGGCGATGAGGCAAACCTCTGCTCAGCCCAGGCTGCAGGGGAGGATCTGGCACCCAGATGTGCTCAGCAGCTGTCGGGTACCAAACTCCCAGGGCAGACTTGTCTGGGGACCACTGGCATCAAAGGTGACACCTCCCTGGCCGCTGGCAGGGGATGCTGGGACACATGGGGACACACACACTGAAGCAGAGCCCTCAGGCTGGTAGGGAGGCTCCAAAGGGATCTGAACAGGATGGACCCATGGGCTGAGACCAATGGGATGAGGTTCAACAAGGCCAAATGCCGGGTCCTGCACTTGGGGCACAACAACCCTATGCAGCGCTACAGACTGGGGGAAGAGTGGCTGGAGAGCTGCACGGAGGAGAAGGACCTGGGGGTGATGGTTGACAGTGACTGAACATGAGCCAGCGGTGGCCCAGGTGGCCAAGAAGGCCAATGGCATCTTGGCTTGGATCAGACACGGTGTGACCAGCAGATCCAGGGAGGGGATTCTCCCTCTGTACTCTGCACTGCTGAGACCGCACCTTGAGTACTGTGTTCAGTTCTGGGCCCTTCACCACAAGAAGGATGTTGAGGCTCTGGAGTGTGTCCAGAGAAGAGCAACGAAGCTGGTGAGGGGCTGGAGAACGTCTGACGAGGAGCGGCGAAGAGAGCCTGGAGAAGAGGAGGCTGAGGGGAGACCTTATTGCTCTCTACAACTGCCTGAAAGGAGGTTGTGGAGAGGAGGGAGCTGGGCTCTTCTCCCCAGTGACAGGGGACAGGACAAGGGGGAATGGCCTGAAGCTCCGTCAGGGAAGGTTCAGGTTGGATATCAGAAAAAAATTCTTCACAGAAAGAGTCATCGGCACTGGAACAGCTGCCCAGGGAGGGGGGAGTCGCCTTCCCTGGAGGTGTTTAAGGAACGGGTGGATGAAGTGCTGAGGGACATGGTTTAGGGAGTGTTAGGAATGGTTGGACTCCATGATCCAGTGGGTCCTTTCCAACCTGGTGATTCTATGAGTCTATGATTCTTGATTCTATGACAGAGTGGTCCATTAACAGCCACAAACCCACGCTCAAGCAGCACCGTGCGTTTAATTATCCCATCTTGTTCGGTGTAATAAAACACGGTCCAGATTTTACGGTTCCTCACACCAATTAAAGAAAAAAAAAAAAAGAAAGCCTTTTTGCCATCAAGCCTGCTCTCAGCAACCAAACCTCATCCCGAGCAGGGTTCTCCAGCCACACCAGGGCAGCACAGCTCCCAGAGCCCCCCGAGGGGTTTTTCCACATGCTGGTGAAGCCCAGCGAAGCCCCCATTCCCTGGGATAAGAGATGAGATGAAGGCGGGTGCAACACTCAGCTCCGAGTGGGTTCAGCAGTTGGGGTGGAGAGGAAGGGGCTGCGAGGGGACAGGGCACCCCTGGAGCAGCGGATGGGGCTTACGAGGAAGGAGGGTCGGTGACAATAAAAACTAAAAGCTGGAGAAAATTGCAGCGAGGATCAAAAATCAGCCCTGGTCAGGGTTGAGAGAGGTGATAAATGGGTCGGGGAGCACTCAGGACTCCCAAGTTGCCACGGAACACGGCCACACACCGGTGTTCCAGACCCAAACCTGGCCTCAGCATCACACATCCCTTTCTACAAGGGCACAAAGTGATTGGGCAGCAGGAAAGAGCTTTAGATTGGAAGGGGGAAGATTTAGGTTAGACATCAGAAAGAAATTCTTCACCGTGAGGGTGGGGAGGCACAGGCTGCCCCATCCCTGGAGGGGTTCAAGGCCAGCTTGGATGGAGCTTGGAGCCCCTGATCCAGCGGGAGGTGTCTGGGGTGGAACTGGATGGGCTTTGAGGTCCCTTCCAACCCAAACCGTTCCATGATTCTATGATTCTTTGATTTGATGTTCACTGTGGACATAACAACCTTATCGCAGCCTTCCACTGGATGGGCTTTATGGTGCCTTCCAACACAAAGCATCCTATGATGCCAGACTTCCAGCAAAAGCCACCAGTGCCTTCCTGTGGCAGCTGTCCTCACTGCAGCCATGTAGAGGGATGGATCAGCCACACCAGGCTCCTTTCATGCCAGGAGAGGCGAAGGGAGGAAGGCAAAACATTGACCTAACACCCCCCACCCAGATGGCTGTGAGATGCTCCCCTGGAGCAGCCTTCGTTTCCCTCTCTGCCCAACTTTGTCTGTGAAATTAGGATGTTCCCAGTGCGACATCCCGAGGACACGGTCCCATCCCCAAGCCCTGGCGTGAGGAGAAGGGGGGTCACAAGGAAAGGGGAGCAAACAGCTCCGTCCGCATTTCCATTTGGATGCAGGAAGGGGTCTTCCTCCTGCAGGGATCACGAGCAGCTGGAAAAGATTTCGTTAGAGGAAAAAAAATGGAGAGACCCTCCTTCCTGGATTCCTTTAGGGACCCCCAGGAACCCTTTAGGAACACCCAGGAACCCCTCTGTAGCCCCAGAGAACCCCTCTAGAAACCCTGAGGGCCTCTATACAGCCCCCCATGGCCACTCTAGGGACCCCCACGACCCCAAGGACCTCTCTAGCATCCCCCAGGACACATTCAGGGACACCCAGGACCCCTCTAGGGACACCCAAGGATCTCTCTAGCACCTCCCAGGACGTATTTAGGGACCCCAAGGACCCCCTCAAGGGATAGCCAAGCACCTCAAAGACCTCTCTAACAGCCCCCAGGACACATTTAGGGACCCCCCTGGACCCCTCTAGGGACCCCCTGGACCCCAAGGACCTCTCTAGCACCCCCCAGGACACATTCAGGGACCCCCAGGACCCCTCTAGGGACACCCAAGGATCTCTCTAGCATCCCTCAGGATGCATTTAGGGACCTCAAGGACCCCTCTAGGGACACCCAAGCACCCCAAAGACCTCTCTAGCACATCCCAGGACACATTTAGGGACCCCCTGGACCCCTGAGGACCCCTCTAGGGACCCCAGGACACCTTTCTGGACCCCCACGTCACCTCTAGGGACCTCTCTAGAGCCCCACAGGACCCCGAGGAGCCACAGGACCCAGAGCCGGCTGGGAAAGTGGGTGACAGCCTTGCAACGGCCTCGCACACCAGGCTCCTTTCATGCCAGGAGAGGGGAAGGGAGGAAGGTTTTGGGGCAAAACACTGACTTAACACCCCACACCCAGATGGCTGCGGTGGGGTCCGTCCCCTCCTGCCCCAGGTGGAAAGTGCAGCAGCTCCCATGCAATCAGCCTCCCATCATCCCTGTGTAGCAGGAAACACAAATCACATCCTGAACATCCTCCCTAAATCTTCAAGGAAAAATCTCCCCCTCAACTAATATCCCCGAGCACCCTCCCCGCAGATGCTGTGGAGCAGGGACCCTCCAGGCACCCATTAAATAAATCCTTCTATTTAAGGACGATGCGTGGGAGCTGATGAGAAGGTAAATAGGTTCTGGGGTGAGCGATAAGTCTGTTCTGGGGTGTTTTCCCCTCTACAGGGACTCTGGGACCGCTCATCAGGAACAGGAACGCTGCTGTCCTCCCCCGGCTCCATCACACCGAGCCACCCCCAACCTGTGCCGTCGTGACGTTCCCTTCCGAGGGGAGACAAACGTGCGCCTTTTTGGGCTTCAGCACCTACATACAAATTAGCAGTTGCTAAGCGAGCGATTAATCAGGCCCCAGAGCCGGCTGGGAAAGTGGGTGACAGCCTTGCAAACTCCCACCGAGCTGCTCTTGTGATGGATGGATGGATGGGTGGAGGAGAACCGAAGCAGAGGAGAAGCCGCCTGCCTGGCGCAATGATGCTGTGAGGGCAGCGGGTATCGTGTGGGACCCTCGCCCTGGGCAGGGGCAGTGGGGGGGGGTACCTGGAATGCAGGTGATGAGCATCCCTTGGGATCCTGCCTCTGGTGGGACGATGAGCTCAGGACACGTATTGACCCCAATTTGGATGCACAGAACTCACTGTGGGTCTGGGGGCACGGGGTGGTGGGATGCTCAGCTCCATGGTGGTTTCCAGCTTCATAGAATCACAGAATCACCAGGTTGGAAAGGACCCACTGGATCATTGAGTCCAACCATTCCTAACACTCCCTAAACCATGTCCCTCAGCACTTCATCCACCCGTTCCTTAAACACCTCCAGGGAAGGTGACTCGACCACCTCCCTGGGCAGCTGTTCCAGTGCCGATGACTCTCTGTGAAGAATGTTTTTCTGATATCCAACCTGAACCTCCCCTGGTGGAGCTTCAGGCCATTCCCTCTTGTCCTGTCCCCTGTCACTGGGGAGAAGAGCCCAGCTCCCTCCTCTCCACAACCTCCTTTCAGGCAGTTGTAGAGAGTAATAAGGTCTCCCCTCAGCCTCCTCTTCTCAAGGCTCTCTCAGCCGCTCCTCGTCAGACGTTCTCCAGCCCCTCACCAGCTTCGTTGCTCTTCTCTGGACACACTCCAGAGCCTCAACATCCTTCTCGTGGGGAGGGGCCCAGAACTGAACACAGTACTCAAGGTGCGGTCTCACCAGTGCCGAGTCCAGGGGCAGAATCCCCTCCCTGGACCTGCTGGTCACACCGTGTCTGATCCAAGCCAAGATGCCATTGGCCTTCTTGGCCACTTGGGCCACCGCTGGCTCATGTTCAGTCCCTGTCAACCATCACCCCCAGGTCCTTCTCCTCCGTGCAGCTCTCCAGGCACTCTTCCCCCAGTCTGTAGCGCTGCATAGGGTTGTTGTGCCCCAAGTGCAGGACCCGGCATTTGGCCTTGTTGAACCTCATCCCATTGGTCTCAGCCCAGCAGTCCAGCCTGTTCAGATCCCTTTGGAGCCTCCCTACCCTCCAGCAGATCCACACTTCCTCCCAGCTCAGTGTCATCTGCAAACTCGCTGAGGGTGCACTCAATGCCTTCATCCAGGTCATTGATAAAGACATTGAACAGAGCTGGACCCAGCACTGAGCCCTGAGGAACCCCACTTGTGACCGTCCTCCAGCTGGAGGTAACTCCATTGACCACCACTCTCTGAGCCATCCAATCATTTTTCCACCCAGCAGAGTGTGCGCCTGTCCGGTCCAGAGGCTGAAGCAGAGCGCTGTGAGAAACTGTGTCAAAGGCTTTACTGAAGTCCAAGAAGACTCCATCCACAGCCTTTCCCCCATTCCCCCATCCAGTAGTTGAGTCACTTTGTCATAGAAGACGATCAGGTTAGTTTGGCAACACCTGCCTTTCGTTACCGTGTTGACTGGGCCTGATCACCTGATCAGTCTTCTAGTGCCTCAGTTTCCCCTCCCTGCACCAGGACACCTGAATCCCTCTCCAGCCCCTCTTGTGCCTCAGTTTCCCCTCCCTGCTCCAGGACACCTGAATCCTTCTCCAGCCCCTCTTGTGCCTCAGTTTCCCCTCCCTGCTACAGGACACGTGAATCCCTCTCCAGCCCCTCTTGTGCCTCAGTTTCCCCTCCCTGCTCCAGGGGGGTTCCCCCGCTGCAGGGATGATGCTCCTCCCGGGGTACCCGCACCCCACGGCCCTGTGGATTCACCCCCTGTTCCAGGAGGGTCCCGGGAATGATTTCTCCCTTCCTCTTCCCTTCCTGCTGCAGAGCAGTCTCTCCCCGTTAGGTGGCAGCAGAGACCCGCGGAGCCACCGCCGGCCTGGGTGCTCGGGATGCTCCGGGATGCTCGGGACGTTCTGGGATGTTCTCGGATGGTTGGGATGCTCTGGAATGCTCCGGGATGCTTGGGATGCTCTGGGATGGTTGGGATGCTTGGGATGCTCTGGGATGGTCGGGATGCTCCGGGATGCTCCAGGATGCTCAGGGATGCTATGGGATGGTCAGGATGCTCCGGGATGGTCAGGATGCTCCAGGATGGTCGGGATGCTCCGGGATGCACAGGGATGCACAGGGATGCTATGGAATGGTCAGGATGCTCTGGGATGGTCGGGATGCTCTGGGATGCTTGGGATACTCCAGGTTGCTCAGGATGCTCCGGGATGCTCCAGGATGCTTGGGGATGCTCTGAGATGCTCGGGATGCTCTGGGACGCTGGAGATGCTCTGGAATGGTCGGGATGCTCGGGATGCTCTGGGATGCTCGGGATGCTCTGGGATGGTCGGGATGCTCTGGGATCCTCCGGGATGCTTGGGATCCAAGAAATACCAGTTTCTCCCCAAAGATCCACTCTGGCAAGGTGCCCAAAGATCCACTCTGGCAAGGTGGGAGAGTTTTCCCTGCAGGAAAAGAGTGGCGTTTACACCTGAGGACACCCTGTCCCACCCGGCCCTGCTGCCTCTTTTATAGAATCATAGAATCACCAGGTTGGAGAAGACCTCTTGGATCATCGAGTCCAACCATTCCATCTGCCACTAAACCATGTCCTGGAGCACCTCATCCATCCGTCTTTTGGTCACCTCCAGGGATGGGGACTCCACCCCCGCCCTGTGCAGCCTCTGACAGTGCCCAGTGACCCTTTTGGTGAAAAATCTCTTCCTGATGTCCAGTCTGACCCTCCCCTGGCACAGCTTGAGACCATTCCCCCTTGTCCTGTCGCCTGTCACTGGGGAGAAGAGCCCAGCTCCCTCCTCTCCACAACCTCCTTTCAGGCAGTTGTAGAGAGCAATAAGGTCTCCCCTCAGCCTCCTCTTCTCCAGGCTGAACAACCCCAGGTCCCTCAGACACTCCTCATAAGACTTGTTCTCCAGCCCCTTCGTTTCTCTTCTCGGGACACACTCCAGAGCCTCAACATCCTCCTCGGAGCGAGGGGCCCGTAAGGTGCCCATGAGGTGCTGCATCCACTGCCCATCATCAACCACCTCCCTAAAAGTCCATTAATTAAACACCTCAGCCTATGGAAGGGGACATGAGCCACAGCATCCGCAGCAGATTAGTGCTGTTCCGGCTCCCTTCCTTTACACCAGCAGCCAGCTTGGCCCCATCCCTTGTCCCATCACCTCCGGCATCGCCTCTCCCTCCTCTGCCGTCACCCCCGGAGCGGAGGATGCTGCCAGCGGCTGAGTCATGGGTGACCACCACCTGAGTCACCGGGACGGAGAGAAGTCCCTCAATCCCTGATGCTTTTCCAACCGGAACTGAGTAAAAAGGAAAGTTTCAAGGAATTTGGCTGAGAAAAATGTTTTCTTGGAGCCCTGACAAGGAGCAGCCTCTCCGGTAAATCCCCTTTGCCACAGTGAACTCGGGGTCACCGGCAGCGAGCACAACCCTGGGCAAAAAAATACACGGTGTCCACATCCACAGATGCGTGTGAGCGCTGGGGCAGCCCTGGAGATGTCCCTCTTGGGGGGAGATGTGGAGATGACAGCAAAGAGATGCCCCTCTTTGAGGGGAAATGTGGAGGTGACAGCAAAGAGATGCCCCTCTTGGGGGAAAAATATGGAGGTGACAGCAAAGAGATGCCCCTCTTGGGGGGAGATGTGGAGGCGACAGCAAAGAGATGCCCCTCTTGGGGGGAAATGTGGAGGTGACAGCAAAGAGATGCCCCTCTTGGGGGGAGATGTGGAGGCGACAGCAAAGAGATGCCCCTCTTTAGGGGGAAATGTGGAGGTGACAGCAAAGAGATGCCCCTCTTGGGGGGAAATGTAGAGGTGAGAGCAAAGAGATGCCCCTCTTGGGGGGAAATGTGGAGGTAACAGCAAACAGGAGCAGCTCTGGACACAACCATCCTCTGGGCTGGGTCTTTTTCCTGGAGGTACCTGGAATATGGGTCATGAGCATCCCCTGGCATCCTGCCCCAAGTGGGAGGATGAGCTCAGGACGTGCTCCCACCCCAAACTAGGTGCCCAGCAGGAACATCTTGGGGTGGCCTTTGCACGTGGGGCAGCGGAGCTGCCAACTGTCCTGGGAGCTGGAGGACTCCTTCCCCACCACCCAGGGCTTGTGGAGACTCCAGGGGACAGAGGAGCCAGCCCTTTGACTGGGAAGAGCAGGAAAAGCATAGAATGGTTTGGGCTGGAGGGGACTTTATAGATCATCTAGTTCCAAGTCCCATTCCCTTTGGATTTTGTTCCCCCATCCCATCACACTGCTTATCCCCCAGCTCCCTGCAAGCCCTTTGTGTCCCCCACCCCTTGCTGCACCTCCAGCCCCTTCTGCCACCAGCTTCTTTGCTCCCGTTTGGTTTTGCTGTGCCTTTTGCAATCAAATACCTCGATTCAACAAAAAAAAAATAAGGCAGCCGGAGGACTCCCCTGTGAGCCAAACAGCGGAGTCTTCAATTAACAGAGTCTTCAATTAACGACCCTTCGCATTCTCCTCCACCACATCCCCGTTAATGATTTACAGCGGTTCCTTCCCAGCTTTGTGACCCTTCCTTTGTTAACCCCCAGCCCCAGAGCAGAGCTAAAAAGGGGATAAAGGGGTTCCAAGGAGCACCCACAGGTATTTTCTCACCCAGAGAGGATTGGGGAGCAACGGTGGGGAGCCCCAGGGTGAGGAAGGTGGTGGAGACCCCACCATGGGTCAGCCACATTCTGGCTTGGGGGGCTCCCATGGGCACAGGGACGGTGCACGGTTCTGTTGCTGGTGGTCTGCTGATTTATGCCACCCCTTTTCTTGCCATGCAGGACCCCCGCTGGGCTGACAGCCACCCACCTGAGTCCCAACACGCTCAGTGCACATGTGCCAAAGCGCAGGTGGAGCTGGGAATGGGGTTGGAGCTGCACACACACACACACACCCACCCCCAGCACCCCCCCAGCAACCCCAGGCTTTGTGCTCCTGCAGGCAGCCCCGAGGAGGTTTCATGTTACTGGGAAACTGGGATGGTTGGATGTTCCCGGGGCAGCCTTGCAAACAAAAGGCCTTTGTGCATCACAGGATGGCTGCAATTCCCAGAGCATCGCAGCTCCCCTGGCAGCTCAGCCCAGGTCCCAAGAGGTGGCCCAGGGCACCCATCTCCAGGACACCGAGCATCTCCCCAGAGTTAGTGGGATGCTCCACTTTGGGGTGTCCCTACCCATCCCTTTCCCATCCCACCCCCCAGCAGCTCCCAAAACACCTCCTCACCATCCCGGGGACAAGAGAGGCAGCACGCATTTGGCTCCGAGCAGGAGTGCCAGCAGGTCAGGGCACACAGGGGTGGTTGGGACCATCTCAGCCTAAGCCAGAGCTGCTTCCCAGCTCATCCTGATGTCCGTGTGCCATGTGGGCTCACCCAGCGCTCTCTGGGAGCTATTTCTTAGGGATTTATGTATATATTTCTGTATAAGGGGTTACAAGCATTACACAGCACCAAGCCCAGGGCAGGGAGTTGCTCCAAACCAGGCTTCTACTGGCCAGGGATTAAAAACAAACCCCAATTTTTGTTTAAAAGAAGGGGGAGAATTAAATCTGGCTTCTGGGATCACGAGGGCTTGAAGCCCGAGTCCCACAGTGTGGAAGGCAGCAGCTCGGTACCCAAGGATGCTGAGCATCTACTTCTGCCCCCTCATATAAATAAGGCCCTGTGCTACACAGCACCCCAAATTTAGACTTTTTTAGGGATTATGGCCAAGAGGAAGGATGAGGCACGGTGTGTGTGGGGACAGGGACAGGTCGGTGGTGGCTCTGGCAGATGAGGGCATTGAGGGCCCTGCCTCTCTCCAGCTTCTGTCCCCTCATCAAGGATGTTGTGCTGAGGGGTTGGGAATCGCTTCACCTCTGGCATGACCGGAGCTGCCCCACACTGCAGCCAAGCAGCCAAACTCTTCTCTAAATCTCCAGGTCCTGGAGTCAGGGAATCCAATCCCATCGCCTCCCAGCTGCAAACACAAAACGCCGCGTGTCCAGCAGCGCGGTTGGAGGAGCAGACGAGGGGGAAATACCCAGCGAGCACCCAGCGGTGCCAGGACCAGCCTCGTGATTTTCCCACCCAAAGCCATCCCAGAGGTGACTTCCCAGCAGAGCTTTCAAAACAAGGCAGCACCTGACATGTTTGCCTTAATCCGGGCAGATTCAGCCACTTCTTCCCAGGCATAAAGTGCATCCACGCTCTTTGTCCGCCTCCTTCAACACAGGAGGGCTGGGAAAGGCATCAGTCATCATTTTCCCTTCCTTCCACTCCAAATTCTCTCCAAGGCAAGCTCCGTGGAGACCCACAGCAATCCTTTTCCCCTCTGACCAGCCCCTCATTTCCACCGTTTCCCCCCCGGAGGTGTCAATGGGGTACAGGCGCTCAGCGACCCACATACCTCAGCCCTGAACTGCCTTCCGAAGGCAAGAGGAGGAGCTGGCTGCCAGAAATGTCTTTTCCTGGGGGGTAATTATTGATTGCAGCCAGTAATAAATATTTCAGCAGGGATTTGCACGCAAGCTTTGAGGTAACAGCAGTGGGAGGAAAGGATGGGTCTCGTATGCTCTGCTCCACTGCTGCCTCTCCTGCATGGACCTGCGCAATCCCTCTGCTTTTTTGGAGGAAAAAGTATTTCTTCTTGTCTGCTGGAAACCCTTCAGGACATGGAGAACCTCAGGAAAGCCCTTCCCAAGGGCTGCAGTCTCTGGATGCTCCACACTGGAGATGTCATAGAATCATAGAATATTTGGGGTCAGAACAGACCTCAAAGCCCACCCAGTTCCACCCCCTGCCATGGGCAGGGACACCTCCCACTGGATCAGGGGCTCCAAGCTCCATCCAACCTGGCCTGGAACACCTCCAGGGATGGGGCAACCTCCCAGGAGGGGGAGTTCAGCCCTGTGGTGCCCTGAGAAAGTCAGAAACGCGGTGAATGCGATGCTCACTGTATTGTACTGGGCAAGAATTAATGAAGGCAGTTAATCAGCTTGGAGGCATCTGCAGAGCCTTCTTGTATGCGCAGCCATCACTTACGTTGCAGAGAAAGAGCAGCAATGGGGGAAACCGTGGGGTTCTCCATTCATCCCTGCAGCAGCTGGAGGGATACTGGGTCCTGTGTTGCCAAGAATGTTGATCCCAGGCGTGCAGAGCTCAGCTAACTCTTGTGCTGGAAAAGATGGACACGACCAAAGCAGAGACCTTGCTGCTGTCCTTCTGCCTGGCCTCAGGCACCTCCTGCACCTGAGATTTTCCCCAGCCTCCATCAAGCCAAGGATGCTAGAAACGAGAAGATTCAACCCCAGAGGAATCCAGGTCCTGCCTGTGGGTCTCCTGTCCTGAAGGGAGAGGGAATGTGGCTGCATTTCTTCACCAAACGCTCCTCGAGATGCAGCCGGGGACCAGGGCGGTGCGAGGGGATGCTCCAAGCACAGGAGACCTCCCCGGCCATCATAATCCTGGCACTGCTGAATAAAGGCATCTGAGAGGGACACGGTGCACCCCGAGCGTGAAACACCCTCATCACCTGGCCTCGAACCAGTCACCCCACCTCTGATCAGCACATTCCCCCGTCTGCCAGGCCCCGAACCACAAGGGTTAATGAACAGTTGTTCAAGAGGGCTTGGGAGGCACAAACACCCCACACTCTTAATTAGCCGGGTAGCTTTTCCAATTACCTAAAACCTGCGCTGAGACCATTTTTTTTTCCGGAGCTGCCTTAGAGGATCTTGGTTTCCCCTTTCCCAGGGAAATTAGCAGGAATTAGGCACCCAAATCCTAAACACAGCTCCGTGGGGCTTGGTGGCAGTCACCGGGATGCTGGGCGGTGTGGAATGAGATGTTCTCCTCCCTGGATCTCCCTCTGGCTCCCTACATCCCCCCACGTTCCCTTCGGAGGTGGCTGCGTTTCAGGAGCAGACAAACGGTGTTTGCAGTTTTGCAGAGCCCTGCTGAGCTGAAGAAGCAGGGAATGATTTCAAGCACTTTCTTTCCAGGAGATCTCGCAGAGCTGCAGCTTTTTCCAAGCACTCATTTTCCCCATCGGATCTCCTCCTGGCTCTGCTGCTAAAAACTAGAGGGATCCCCAATAATTCATGCGTACACCCTTCATCCGTGGCACACGCATCGCTGTGTCCTGCAAACCCAGGGCTCGCGCTCTCAAAAGTGACAGCATTAAGTCTATAATTAATCAGGTGATTTAGGAATTTGTCCCTGGAATAGGGCTACAGGAAAATACGGCACTGGTGTGAGTGTTAAATTTACTCAGTGAGTGCTAAATCTGACCGGCGAGAAGGAAGGAGCTGTTTAATCAAATCAAAAGGACAGTTTCGGGGTGGGTTCAGGGCTGTTTGGCCACATGGGGCTTCATCAATGGGGCTGTCGGGAAACAAAGCCTGGAGGGGAAACAAAGGCCCCATCCCTGTCCCCATCTCCTCCTTGGAAACAACACCATGAGCAGGGACATCCCTGCCTGTGTCCCAGTGGATTTCCAAGAGCTCAGTTTGGTTCATTGGGATTCCCATCTCTTTTGGCTCACTGGGATAACGCAGGGCAGCACCCATCAGGCTCAGCCGCAGGGAAGGGGGAGCCAATAAATCACTTTTTGTTACCCCATTCCCAGCTAATTCCACCTTGTGGTCACACTGCAGAGCTGAGCTGCAGGATGGGTGAACCTCACTGGAGGATGGGTGAACCTCACTGGAGGATGGGTGAACCTCACCGGTCCTGCTCCCAAATCCACACCGTCTTCAAGGCTTTAACTCCACAAAAAAAAAACCATAAGTGAAAATGATTTTTGTGAACTGAAATCCCGGGCTCACCGCTGGGCTCTGCTTGGATCCAAGCAGCCTCGCACCACTTTGCATCTCCCCTCGCGCAGCACACGCACAGATTTCTTTCTATTTAAAGCAGGGGGTACCGCCCCACAGCCCCCCTCCCCATGGCTGCAAACTGGCGCACATTGCAAGGATGCTTCCAACATCCCCTGGGGCCTCACATCCTTGTGAACATGCTTTGAGCACCAAACAAATCCTTTTTCCCTAAATCTCATTTTTTCCCCCCTATATTCCCCCTTTGCATGGGTTGGTTTCCCATCGGGGTGTTCCTCCTGGCTGCTGGGAGCATCTCACCACTGCAGCACTGCTTGGCTTTAAATGATGACCCCCATGGGTGAACTCAGCTTGGGGAGGCTCTGCAAGCAGGGAATTGCCAGAAGTTTTGGGGTTCAAAGCAAGAAAAAGCAGCCCCCGGTTCTTCACAGCTCTCCAGTTACAGCCATTCACTGCCATCGCAGAATAAATAATGAGGGATATTAATAACAAGGAGCCTCTGCCAGAGATAGGGACCAATTTCCTCATCGGGCTTATGGCAAAGGAGGGGAGCCCAAGCACGGCCGGGGGTGAGAAGGACTTGGGGTGCTGATGGATGAGGAGCTCAATGTGTGCTTCCAGCCAACCATGTCCTGGGCTGCATCCTTGGGAGCAGCAGGGAGGGAGGGGATTCTGCCCCTCTGCTCCCATCGGTGAGACCCCACCTGGAGCCCTGTGTCCAGCTCTGGAGTCCTCAGCACGGGGAGGACATGGAGCTGATGGAGCGGGACCAGAGGAAACCACGGAGATGATCCGAGGGCTGAAGAACCTCCTGGACAGACTGAGAGCGTTGGGGTTGTTCAGCCTGGAGAAGAGAAGGCTGTGGGGAGACCTTAGAGCATCTTCCAGTGCTGAAAGGGGCTCCAGGAAAGCTGGGGAAGGGCTCTGGATCAGGGATAGCAGGGATAGCATGAAGGGGAATGGTTTTCAGCTGAAAGAGGGGAGATTGGGATGAGATCTTAGGAAGAAATGTTTTGCTGTGAGGGTGGGGAGGCCCTGGCCCAGGTTGCCCAGAGCAGTGGTGGCTGCCCCATCCCTGGAGGGGTTCCAGGCCAGGTTGGATGGGGCTCGGAGCCCCATGGCAGGGGTGGAACTGGATGGGCTTGAAGGTCCTTTCCAACCCAACCCATTCCATGAAGATTCTGGGCCTGGAGCAGCTGCACCAGAAGGCACTCTGGCATCTCCGAACGTAGGCAGGGCTCCCTATGGCTGGGGGGACACGGATTTTAGCCCCCAAAACCACTAAAGATGCTCAGGGTTTGCAAGTAGCACTTTGCCTGGATGCAAAGCCCTGGGATGGCGGAGCTCCATCACCATCGCCGGGTCAGGGAGCCGAGGCCAGGCTTGGCCCCGAAGCACAGCGGTGCAAGCAGGGCGATGCCTCTCTTTTTGCAGGAGTTTGAAAACAGCTCAGCCTCTTATGGTGTTTTTCCCCCTCTTTGCTTTCAGTTTTTAATCATCAGAAAGGGACAATTGTGTTTTAGTCAGGGGAATTTGCAGGGGATTTAAAAAAATCCAAATAAAAATGAAGGGAAAAAATCAGTGCCACGAGCCTTGCTCGCTATGATTTGTTTCTTTTTAAGGCATCATTTCCTGCTGAAGACGTTTTGCACGTGCAGGTATTGATACTGCCAAGATTCACATTTTTTAAGGTGCTTTTTTTTAAACAAAAACTTGCCCGAAACTTCAATCCAGCATCCACCCGGTCTGAAGTTCGGCTCCTAATTCCAGATTTCAAACTTCAGCATCAGGATAGTCAAAACCACCTAAATGGAGTTTCTACTAAATTTGCAAGCGGAGTTCCTGCTGGAGTCTGGGGGAATTCAGCACAGTCCCTTCACTGAGAGGATGCTGAGCTCTGGATTTCCTTGATCCCATCGAAATAACTCACTCTGAGATCCCAAATACTTGACATGCCTTAGAAGTCATTGCCCCCAGCACAACAGGGCTCTGGTTTTTTGGGGGTGCCTACCTAGAGAGCTGACCTCTGCTCCTATTCCAGATGGATCTCAGCCATCAAAACAGATTGCAGGAATTCAGAATAAAGCTTTTTTATTTTTTTTTTTTGCTGCAGATGGAGCAAACTGCTTGCTTAATCCCAAGGGAGCCTTAGGGCCACTCAGCAGCTCCCCAAATCCCGCTGTGCCGAGCTTCCGTGCCGGCCTCTTGTTCCTGCAGTGGTGCTGCAATAAAATATGAGATAAATACCACAACAAAACCTGGCCCTGGGAGGTTAACCAAGCCAGCACCTGCTGGTGATGCCTCAGGTGGTGACCACAGGCTATTTGTGGGGCACAGAGGCAGCGAAAAGGAGGAGCACAGTGCTTTGCCCATCGCTGTAACCCAGTGTATGGCACAACCCCTGCTAGTGTTTGCCCCCATGGGGATGCCAACCCCCTCCATCCCAGCCCTAAACACAGCTGCTCTGTGGGGAGGGGGGCAGCCAGGGGGCTACACGGCAGCAATGGATGTAGGGGTACCCACCAGGAGCATCCCTGCAGCATCCCAGGGGGTCTCCATCCTCCCCCAGGGCTGCCTCTTTTTGACCCTGGCGGGGGTCCCTCCTCCCACTCCCAGCCAGGAGCACCCCTGCAGCATCCCTGGGTGGGTCAGGAGTCTCCATCCTCCCCGAGTCACCCCCAGGAGCATCCCTGCAGCATCCCTGGGTGGGTCAGGAGTCTCCATCCTCCCCCAGCCCCTGGCAGGAGCATCCCTACAGCATCTCAGGACAGGTTTGTGTCTCCATCCTTCCCAGCACCCCCCCCAGGAGCAACCCTACAGCATCTCATGAGGGGTTGGCTGCCTCCATCCTCCCCCCTCAGCCAGCAGCATCCTTGAAGCATCCCTGGGTGGGTCGGGTGTCTCTATCCTCCCCCAGTCACCCCCAGAAGCATCCCTACAGCATCCCGGGGTGGGTCGGGTGCCTCCATCCTCGCCCAGGAACATCCTACAGCATCCTGAGATGGGTGTGTGTCTCCATCCTCCCCCAGCCCCCCCTCCAAGAGCATCCCGGGGTGGGTCGGGTGTCTCCATCCTCCCCCAGCCGCCCCCCAAGAGCATCCCTACAGCATCCCGGGGTGGATCGGATGCTCCATCCTCCCCCAGCCCCCCCCTCCAAGAGCATCCCTACAGCATTCTGAGGTGGGTCGGATGCTCCATCCTCCCCCAGCCCCCCCCCCCAAGAGCATCCCGGGGTGGGTCGGGTGCTCCATCCTCCCCCAGCCCCCCCTCCAAGAGCATCCCTACAGCATCCCGGGGTGGATCGGGTGCTCCATCCTCCCTTAGGAGCATCCTACAGCACCTCAGGACGGGCGTGTGTCTCCATTCCCCCCCCCTCCAGGAGCATCCCTGGAGTATCCCTGGGCAGGATGCGTGCCTCCATCCCCCACCCCACCCCCCCAGCCCCGGCACTTCCTCCCTCTACCCCGCGCATCCCTCTTTCTCTCCCAACCCGCAGCACCCCCAAACCCCCCGTGGTGGGGCGGGGGCAGCCGGGTCCCCCCCCCCCTTCCCTCCCTCCCGCCGCAGCCCTTTCGAACGGCCCTATGGCTCGGGGCGCCGCCGCCGCCCGCCCCCACCGCCGTGATGCAGCCGAGCTCCTCCTCTCCCCGCTCCGCAAGGGCTGGAAGCTCCCCTTAGCCTGTTTGCCCTTATTTAATTTCGAGTGTGATTTTGCTATTTTTAGCAGCTGGATCCCCTCCAGTAAGGCTGGGAGCTCTCTCCTTCCCCTCCCCACCTTCTTCCCCCCCCCTCCCTTTTCCTATATATTTATTTTTTTCCCCCCCCTTTTCTCTCCGCAAATTATTTTGACCCGGCTTCCTTCCTCCTGGAGCAATTCCCCCCCCCCTCCTCTCTCTTTATTATTTATATAAATAAGAGGGGGGCCGTGCTGAGCTGTGGATGCGTGAGTCTCAACCTTTCTCTCTCTCTGTTTTCTCCTTTCAGATCCGCATTTGTGAGCACCACCAGCCGCCGGCAGCGGAGGGGGGGGGGGATTTAATTCGCTTCCCAACATAGACCCGCCGGGATAAAAAAAAAAAAAATCAAAAAAAAAAATCATAATATAACCATCACCCCCCAAAAAAAAACCCCACCCCGAGATCAAGTTGACTGTGAGTGCCGCCTTTCCTCTTTCATTTCTGGGGGTGCGGGGGGGAGGGAAAGGGAAAGGAGGGTGCTGGGAGGGGGGAAACGGGGTTTTACTCCCCCCCCCGCTTCTACACGGTGTGAACGATCGCGCTCTGGATTTACAAGGACGCGTGTGTGCGTGCGGCGAGCGGGCTCCGCAATGCCTTTCTTTATTATTCTGGTTGGTAATTAGTGTTATTAATAAGGGGATGCACCTGGCGGGGTCGGGGGGAAGAGGAGGAGGGGTCCTCGGTGTGATGGGACTTTTTCCCCTTCACTTGTTCGGGTTCGGGGGATGCGAACGCCCCGCGTCTCTTGGGGAGATGGGGGGACAGCATGGATCGGGGGGGGGCGTTTAGAGGGTCTATGCAAGGGATGTGAGGTCGGTACAAGATGCGTGGGGGTCGTTTTAGGGGGTGTGGGGTTGCTGCAAGGCATGGGAGGTCCATGCAAGGCACATGGGGGTCTTTTTAGGGTGCGTGGAGTCAGTGCAAGGCATGTGATGTCGATACAAGGAGCGTGGGGGTCGTTTTAGGGTGCGTGGGGGTCGATGCAAGGGACGTGAGGTCGATACAAGGTGCGTGCGAGTCGTTTTAGGGTGCGTGGGGGTCGTTTTAGGGGGTGTGGGGTCAGTGCAAGGCATGTAAGGGCCATGCAAGGAGCATGGGGGTCCATGCAAGGGACGTGAGGTTGTTACAAGGTGCATGCGAGTCGTTTTAGGGTGCCTGGGGTCGGTGCAAGGGACGTGGAGGTCGTTTTAGGATGTGTGGGAGTCGTTTTAGGGGGTGTGGGGTCAGTGCAAGGCGTGTGAGTTCCATGCAAGGAGCATGGGGGTCAATGCAAGGGACGTGAGGTCGCTACAAGGTGCGTGCGAGTCGTTTTAGGGGGTGTGGGGTTGCTGCGAGGAACGTGGAGGTCGTTTTAGGGGGTGTGGGGTCAGTGCAAGGCATGGGAGGTCCATGCAAGACACATGGGGGTCTTTTTAGGGTACGTGGGGTCAGTATAAGGCATGTGAGGTCGATACAAGATGCGTGGGGATCGTTTTAGGGGGCGTGGGGGTCCATGCAAGGGACGTGAGGTCGATACAAGGAGCGTGCGAGTCGTTTTAGGGGGTGTGGGGTCGCTGCAAGGAATGTGGAGATCGTTTTAGGGGGTGTGGGGTCAGTGCAAGGCATGTAAGGGCCATGCAAGGAGCATGGGGGTCCATGCAAGGGACATGAGGTCAATACAAGGTGCGTGTGAGTCGTTTTAGGGGATGTGGAGTTGCTGCAAGGAACGTGGAGATCGTTTTAGGGCGTGTGGGGTCGATGCAAGGGACGCGAGGTCGATACAAGGTGCTTTGGGGTCGTTTTAGGATGTGTGGGAGCGGTGCAAGGCGTGTGAGGTCCATGCAAGGCACATAGGGGTCGTTTTAGGGTGTGTGAGGTCAGTGCAAGGCATGTGAGGTCCGTACAAGGAACGTGGGGGTCGTTTTAGGGTGCGTGGGGTCGCTGCAAGGGACGTGGATGTCGTTTTAGGGTACGTAGGGTCAGTGCAAGGCATGTGAGGTCAATACAAGGAGCGTGGGGGTCGATGCAAGGGATGTGAGGTCCATACAAGATGCGTGGAAGTCGTTTTGGGATGTGTGGGATCTGTGCAAGGCGTGTAAGGTTGATACAAGGTGCGTGAGGGTCGTTTTAGGAGGTGTTGGGGTCCATGCAAGGAACGTGAGGTCAATACAAGGTGCGTGCGAGTCATTTTAGGGTGCGTGGCGTCGCTGCAAGGGACGTGGAGGTCCTTTTAGGGTGCGTAGGGTCAGTGCAAGGCATGTGGGATAGGGACAAGGTGCATGGGGCCAAGACCATGCTTGGGAATGTGGCCATGCAGGGGTGCATGGCGTTGGTATAAGATGTGGAGGGGTCATTGTAGGGTGCATGGGGTCAGGGCAGGATGCTTGGAGTCAGTGCAAAGTGCATGGGGTTGGGTAGGGTGTGTAGAGCTGGGACCACGCTTGGAGATGTGACCATGCAGGGTGTGTAGAGCTGGAACCATGTGTTGGGCTGGAACCATGCATGGAGATGTGACCGTGCAGGGTGTGTAGAGCTGGAACCATGCATGTGGCTGGAGTCATGCTTGGAGACGTGACCATGCAGGGTGCATAGAGCTGGAACGACACTTGGAGATGTGACCATGCAGGGTGTGTAGAGCTGGGACCATGTGTGGGGCTGGAACCATGCTTGGAGATGTGACCATGTAGGGTGCATGGGGGTCCGTGCAAGGTGCATAGAAGTTGGAACCATGCGTGTGGCTGCAACCATGCGTGGAGACATGACTGTGTAGGGTGCACAGAGCTGGAACCACACTTGAAGATGTGACCATGCAGGGTGCATAGAGCTGGGACCATGCTTGGAGATGTGACCATGCAGGGTGCATAGAGCTGGGACCACACTTGGAGATGTGACCATGCAGGGTGCATAGAGCTGGGACCATGCTTGGAGATGTGACCATGTAGGGTGCATAGAGCTGGAACTGCACTTGGAGATGTGACCATGCAGGGTGTGTAGAGCTGGGACCACACTTGGAGATGTGACCATGCAGGGTGTGTAGAGCTGGAACTATGCATGTGGCTGCAACCATGCTTGGAGATGTGACCATGTAGGGTGCGTAGAGCAGGGACCACGCTTGGAGATGTGACTGTGCAGTGTGTGCAGAGCTGGACCCACACTTGGAGATGGGACCATGCATGGTGTGCAGAGCTGGAACCAGGCTTGGAGATGTGACCATGCAGGCTGTGTAGAGCTGGAACCATGCATGTGGCTGCAACCACACTTGGAGATGTGACAGTGCAGGGTGTGCAGAGTTGGACCCACACTTGGAGATGTGACAATGCAGGGTGTGCAGAGCTGGACCCACACTTGGAGATGTGACTGTGCAGGGTGTGCAGAGCTGGACCCACACTTGGAGATGTGACCATGCAGGGTGTGCAGAGCTGGACCCACACTTGGAGATGTGACCATGCCTGGTGTGCAGAGCTGGGGCCATGTGTGGGGCTGGCCGGTGCAGGGGTCCGGGCCAAGCCCTGGCTTGGGGGCACAGGTCGGTGCAAAGCTGCAGCCCCCCCCCCCCCCGCCCTCCCCCGGGGCAGAGGGTGATGCCGCACAGCTCCGGCTCCACCCGGGGTTTTATTACACCCCGCAGGACAGGGGCTACACAAAGCCGGTGATGGTGCCCTTCCTGCCTCTTTTCTTTCTCCCCCACCTCCCTCTTTCCTTTCTTTTATCACTTCCTTTTATTATGCATGCCCAGGAAGGAAGGGGGGGTGGGGGGTGGACTTTCCTTAATAGCCGTCCTGGGGGGGCTTCAAAGCAGCTCCACGGAGGGTTTCTCCTAATGAGGAGCTGCGCACATCCCTTCGCAGCTTCTCCGCCGAACAGGCTCTTCAACTTCTGCTCCACTCTTCCTTCCCCTCCTCCCTCTCCAGGCCTCCCTCTGCCAGGAGGTGCGGCCGGGATCCTTCTCCAGCTGCAATCAGGCTGGATTTCCTGGGCGTGAAGAGCCTTTTATTATTATTATTATTATTATTTAAGATCTAAGCCACCGCCTGTCTCCCTGCTTCTCCTGGGCTGGTTTGTTTAAGAGTAGGTGGTTGGAGAAGAGGATTTATGGGGTTATTTGCACAGAGAGGTGTAAGCCAGGTGGGGGAAAGCAGGAGAAGGGCCAAGGGCAGCCAGGAGCATCGCTCCCAGCGGCCAAATTGGCCTCTTTTGCAACCCAACCCACGCTTTGTGCAAGAAGTGGGCGCTGAGAACGGCTCAGCTCGTGGCGTGGAGCACAGGGAGCTCATGGGGCTGGGAAAGGACAGTCCTGGGAGTGGGATGGAGAGGGAAGGAGGTTTTCATCCCTCCACCTCCAAACCTCGCAGAGATTTATCCCTCAGGGAGCTTGGTGGTGTCTTGCCCTCATCTCCCACCGGTTCCTCTCGCTGCCTGGAAAGGTTTCTCTCTCTCAGCTGCTTCTTTTCCTCCATGGCAACACAGCTACTCCCTCCCTCCTGTACGGCTTTGATGCATGCGAGCAGGGCCAGAGATGCTGCCCACAGCGTGCCCGGCACATCCCACCGGCTCAGGATGCTCCTGGGGTCAGGCAGGAGCTGCCAAGCTCTGGAGCATCGCGCCAAGCTGGGGTCGCTCTTGGGAAGAGGAGTGTTGGCTGGGAAGGGGAGAGGAGCGTCCCCCATCTCCCAGCCAGGCGTTTTAGCCTGGAGAAAAGGAGACCGAAGGGAGACTTCATCGCTGTCTACAACCACCTGAAAGGAGGTTGTGAGGAGGTGGGTGCTGGGTTCTTCTCCCAAGTGATAGGACAAGAGGAGATGACCTCAAGTTGCGCCACGGCAGGTTCCATTTGGCTCGTGATAGGACAAAGGGGAACGGGTATAAACTGGAGAGGGGCAGATTTAGACTGGACATTAGGAAGAATTTCTTCACCATGAGAGTGGTGAGACACTGGAACAGGTTGTCCAGGGAAGTTGTGGTTGCCCCATCCCTGGAGGTGTTCAAGGCCAGGTTGGATGGGCTTTGGGCAGCCTGAGCCAGTGGGAGGTGTCCCTGCCCATGGCAGGGGGGTTGGAACTGGATCACCTTTAAGGTCCCTTCCAACCCAAACTATTCTATGATTGGGAAAAAATTATTCACCAAAAGGGTTCTCAGGCCCTGGCAGAGGCTGCCCAGGGAGGTGGTGGAGTCCCCATCCCTGGAGAGGTTTAAAAGACCTTTAGATGAAATACTCAGGGATGGTTTAGTAGTGGACAGGTACTTTTGGGCTTGATGATCTCAAAGGTCTTCTAAACCCTGGTCCTCCAGGATAGTTTCAGCTCTGGAGCCCATGGGGAGAGCTTAGAGGTGGTGGAGGATGGGTGGAGTGCGTGTGTGCTTTCCCCAACACCAACTTCATGGCAGTGGGCTCTGGTTTGGGGTGGGGGGATGTACTTGGTAGCATCTCCATCATCGAGGGGTCCCCTCAGCATCCCTGGCCGGAATCACCGCATAGGACCCATGTCTGCTCCAGGGCAGAGGAGAGCGTGGCAGAGTGAGGGATATACTGTGTCCATGAATTTCCAGCTCTGGGATAGGATACAGCTCAGCTTGGAGGCTTCCTTTCCTCCAACAAAGACTGACTTAAAATGAGACAAACCCATCCCAGCCCCTGGTCAGCTGGCCAGCATTTTCATTCCTAAACCCAAACCATGCTTTCTGGGGGTTTTTTTTATTTATTTTTTTTTTAAGGGCTCCGGGATGCTGTGAGTAATATTTTCAGGGTGTTTACACGACAGCGTGGTTTCTGTTTCTCAAAAAAAAAAAAAAAAAAATAGAAAGAAAAAGAATCCGAGGGTGGGTTTTGTTGTTGTTGTTTTGCACTTGTGAGTCACTTCCAGAGGGGAGTGGAGCTTCTGCGTGGTTTTTAAAAGCCTTGAAGGTCTGAGAGTGGCTCCTTGCACCTCACAGCTCACCCCTGCCCACTCCAGCTGCCCTGGGGGGCGCTCAGCATTCTCTGGGGGGTGCTCAGCATCCCTAGAGAGGCTCAGAAATCCCTGGGGGGCTCAGCATCCCTAGAGAGGCTCAGCATTCCCTGGGGGTGCTCAGCATCCCAGGAGGTTCAGCATTCCCTGGGGGTGCTCAGCATCCCTACAGAGGCTCAGCATTCCCTGGTCCCCAGTGGAGGCTCAGCATCCCTAGGGAGTGTGCTCAGCTCCCTAGGGAGTGTGCTCAGCATCCCCTGGGGGTCTCAGCATCCCTAGAGAGGCTCAGCATTCCCAGGGGAGCTCAGCATCCCTAGAGAGACTCAGCATTCCCAGGGGAGCTCAGCATCCCTAGAGAGGCTCAGCATTCCCAGGGGAGCTCAGCATTCCTAGAGAGGCCCAGCATTCCCTGGGGGGGCTCAGCATCCCTAGAGAGGCTCAGAAATCCCTAGGGGTGCTCAGCATCCCTAGAGAGGCTCAGCATTCCCAGGGGAGCTCAGCATCCCTAGAGAGGCTCAGCATTCCCTGGGGGTGCTCAGCATCCCTAGAGGGGCTCATCATTCCCTGGTGGGGCTCAGCATCCCTAGAGAGGCCCAGCATTCCCAGGGGAGCTCAGCATCCTTGGGGTCTCAGCACCCGGGCTCCCCCTGCTTTTCATGGTAACACCATCCCAGTCGCTCTGACACCATCCAAATGGAAAACAGTCGCTCAAAACTGCGAGTTATTAACCCTGGAGGCAGAGGTGAGGAGGATGCCTTCATCTTTGCATGCAGACGGGGGGGACAACGTGGTACATGCAGAAGAAGCTGTGCCGGGGGCTGTGCCACGCTCCAGAGCCATGGATCAAACCCAGGACAGGGATGCAGGTCCTCAGCAGCAGAGGTGGCCCAGTGGGGTTGCAGCACCATCTCAGCGACACTGGGATTTTCTAGCTGTCTCCCAGGCTGCTCCAAGCCCTGTGCTTACAGGCAGTGAGACCGAGATGCTGTTCCCACAGCCCTCTTTCTGCTGGAAACCATCACCTGGCTGCTCTGAGCAGGTCCCCGCTCCAAGGAGCAGAACAGGCACCTCGTGCTCAGGGTCACCGTAAGCACCAGGGCTGTGGTAGCGATCCTGCTCCCTTCCAGCCCGCAGCCCATCCTCCTGGCTCCTGGGCTGGGAGTTAGGTGTGGAACCAGCCCCACAGCTCTGGAAAAGCAGGTTTTCCCTGTGTCCTTTGGGAAGAATCGAGGGGGAGAGGGGAAGATGGAGCCTGTACCTCCACAAGGTTTCCTTATGAGCTGGGAAAGCCGGATCCAGCCCTTTGGGATATGCACAGGGGAGAGGACAACCCGGTGTCCGTGGGACAAGTGCCAGGTGATGCCTAAATCCAGTTGGGGTGGCAGGAGCAGAGTCAGGGGTGCAGCAGGGCTGGGTGTCGAGGTGGGATGGGAGAAGCAGAGCTGTGAGAACCTGCACCACCCTCCCAGGGCCCCGAGGGGATGCCCGGAGGCCCCTGGTGCCACCACTCGTCATGTTCCAACTTGCCTGTGCCAACACTGCGTCTGGGATTTAAAGCACTCCAGATTAAATCTGGAGCCACTCTCTTTTTTTTTTTGGGAAAGGGGACAGGCTCTGCAGGAAGGGCCAGCTGAGCTGCCACTCCCCAAATACCTGCTGGGTACGCCAGGAGCTGGCTCAGCACCAGGGCACTGGCTTAATTCTGTGCGCTGGGCTTAGGGCACAGCAGACGGTTCATTTTTCTCCTCCAACTACTGATGGGAGGAAGCGGGTTGCACCCTTGGATGGGATGCAGCTGCAAACCCACCCTGGGGGAGCAGGGATGGGCGAGACAAGGATGTCAAAGCACCCAGAGCAGCAGCTGCCACGCGAGGCTGGTCATCACAGCCATGAGAGTGGGGAGAAGCTGGTCCTGCAGCCTCAGAGGTGTTCACCATCCCTGTGCGTTGGCGCTGGCTTGGGCTCATCGCAGTGGGGAGTGGGTAGGGAGCGGCTGAGCGAGGAGCAACGTGTCTGAGACCAGCGCAGACCAAAGGTCTGTTTGCAGGAGGGGACACGAGTGCAGCAGGGGCGGTTCTGCAGACACAAGCTTTGCAGCAACGGGAAGAAAGATTGTGCCTGCTCAAGGTGCTGCATGTTTCTGGATAGGAAAAAAACCCTTCACCTGGTGATGGTGCTGCCCATGGGGTTAAAAAGGACAGGTGGGGGGCTTTTCTAAGCCTTAGTGATGCTTTTGGTTTCTCAGCCACTGGCAGTGCCCTGGGCGTGGACTGGTCCTCACTGCATGCCAGGAGATGAACAGGATGCGGGCGAGACTCTGGAAAGGGTTGGAGTAGGGCAGAGGCTGCTCATTTTAGCTGAATTTTAGGTCAAAGAGGCATTCCTAGAGGAGGGACCCTGGTCTTTGTCCCCCTCCTGTCTGTGTTGATCTCCCAACCAACCACCTCCATCCCCACCGAGGGGCCAGGCAGCAGCTGGGGGAGCTGAGCATCCTTACCCCGGGGAGAGCGGGTGGGCAGGGGCACGGCCAGGCTGACCCCACGGGAGGCTCCGTTGATCCCTCAACGCCTCGTGAGTCACTTCCGCAGCCCCCAGCACCCGCCTGCGGCCAGGGCGAGGGTTGGGGGGAGCGGCACCCGGCAGGGTGAGCCATGGCTGACTGACCTTTCTCTTCCTCCCGCTCCTCCTCGCCGCTGCTGGAAGGACGATGAGCGAATCCAGTGCCAAATCCAGCCAACCCCTGGCTTCCAAGGGGGAGAAGGACGTGTCGGAAAAGAGGGGGCGGGGGCGGCCCAGGAAGAAGCCACAGGTACGTGGGGTTCCCCTGGGAGAAAAGAGGGTGGGGAGCACCACACTGGGCAGCTCTGGACACCCCCAGGCTGTGGGGCAGCAAGAAACTCCTCCACTCCATCCTGGAGGGACAGGGATGGGGATGCCCATGGTTGCAGCCAGTTAGCTCCCTTCGGGAACCACATCGGGGGCTTCTCAGCCCCCCAACCTTGCCCAAAGCTCCCCACACCCAAGGAAGGGCTCAAGGCCTCCCCTTGCTCATCCCCAGGCTGCAGCTGAACCTGCCTTTGCAGACGGGCTAATTAAAGCCCCATTAGCAAAAGCTGCTCAGAGGGATAAGATGCTGGCAAGCCTTTGTGGTGGCAAACTCCCCCTGCCCCCCTCTTCCCCAGGGCAGGTGGGGTTCATGCACATCATTTTCCCCATAGAAAAGGCAATTTGTCCCTTCCCTGATGCTTCGCCAGGCAAGCGGCGCTGGCAGCGATTTGGGGTCTGAGGTTAAGAAACCAGTGGGGTCCATCTGGCTAAGCCGAGCGATTAATGCTGGGTCGGGATGGGTCACATCCAAGCCCGGCTGAAGGACGCACAGGAGCCTGTGCCTGGCATCCAGCCACAAATCTCAGTGCAACCAGTACCACCAGTGCTCCCAGTACATGAGGGCATCCCTGCTGGCTGTGCTGGGGAGAACGGGGTTCCCAACCCGGAGCATCCCGGCGTGCACTGCTGCATCAGGAGCCCCTCCAGGCACACAGCCCTCACTAAGGACCCCCAAACTGCAGTGACCCCCTGTGCTCTTCCTTCAGCAGGAGCCCAGCGAGGCCCCAACCCCGAAGAGACCCCGCGGACGGCCGAAGGGCAGTAAAAACAAGGCCACCCCAAAAGGCAGGGTAGGTGACTGGGGACGCGCTCTGCTCAGCCGAGCAGCTGTGTACTGGGACAACAGGTCTGGTTTGAGCTCAGTTACTGGAGCCCTCAGCACAGGGAGGACATGGAGCTGCTGGAGTGAGTCCAGAGGAGGCCACGGAGATGATCCAAAGGCTGGAGAACCTCCCTTAGGAGGACAGGCTGAGAGTTGGGGTTGTCCAGCCTGGAGAAGAGAAGGCTGTGGGGACACCTTAGAGCAGCTTCCAGTGCTGAAAGGGGCTCCAGGAAAGCTGGGGAGGGGCTCTGCATCAGGGAGGGCAGGGAGAGGATGAGGGGGAACGGTTTTGAGCTGCAAGAGGGGAGATTGAGGTGAGATCTTAGGAAGAAATGTTTTGCTGTGAGGGTGGGGAGGCCCTGGAACAGGTTGCCCAGAGCAGTGGTGGCTGCCCCATCCCTGGAGGGGTTCAAAGCCAGGTTGGATGGGGCTTGGAGCCCCTGATCCAGTGGGAGGTGTCCCTGCCCATGGCAGGGGTGGAACTGGATGGGCTTTGAGGTCCCTTCCAACCCAACTTCTATGATCCTGTGAGTCAATTATAGACAATTCGGGGTGGTTCTGCCCTGGGGGGTGAGTCTTGGCACTGGATGGGGAAGGTTGGAGGGAGACGGGGACCTCTGTGTCAGCGTGTGGACACCCTCCATAAACCTGTTTGCAAAACAGGCGACTCACATCCTGCGCCTGCCTCGTGAGTCACAGGGCCAGGGCCGTCCTGGTGCTGGAAGCCGGTGGCAAAGGGGAGCAGGGAGGGCAGGAGATGCCACTGGGGTGATGAATTTGGCAGTCGTGGGTGGGAGGAAAGCAAACACCGCCCGCTCCCCAGCACCATCCTGGGGAGGAGGGCATGGCCTGACCAAAATATCTGGGTTTTTCTTTTTGTCTCAGAAAGCCGCAGTCACACCAGGGAGAAAACCTCGAGGCCGACCTAAAAAAACAGTGAGTGGGCTTTTCCCTTCCTCCTCTATCCCGGCAGGGTGCTGGGCACTTTGGGGGCACGGCAGCCCCTGGCTGAACCCACAAATGTAAGGGGGATGCTGTGGGGCTGGAGGAGAGCAGAGCAGTGAGCAAAAAAGGGACCTTTGGCATGGGACAGGCTCCAAACCACCCCTGCTCCCTCACAGCTTCGGGTGCGGTGCTCAGGAGGGCTGGTCCTGTCTCCACAGCGCGCTGGCACCGCTTGCCCAAGAGCCCACTGCATCACCGGCGCAGCATTCCTGCAAACCTTCTGCACCCACACACTCTGGCCACCTTCTTATTTTGTGTTTTCCCTCCTCTGTTTCATTTCTCCCCTCGGTTTGCAGTCCCATGGGAGCTCGGTCAGCTGCTGGGCACCCACAAGCATCACCTGGTTGGAAGCAATCCTTTACTCCTTGGTCTGCATCCCCCACTCAGGAGCTGCCACAGGGCACTGCGACACAAGAGCCACCCACGAGCATCCTCAGGGTGCAGCTGCTCTGCTCCATGCATGGTTTTGCCTCTTTGGACATGAGACCCACCCATGAGCATCCTCAGGCTTTTGTCCCTATGGACACAAGGGCCACCCACGAGCATCCTTGGGGTGCACCTGCTCTGTTCCACGTGGAGTTCTGCCCCTTTGGACGTGAGAGCCACCCGTGAGCATCCTCAGGGTGCAGCTGCTCTGCCCCACGCAGGGTTTTGTCCCTTTGGACACAAGAGCCACCCGTGAGCATCCTCAGGGTGCAGCTGCTCTGCCTCACACAGGGTTTTACCTCTTTGGACACAAGAGCCACCCGTGAGCATCCTCAGGGTGCAACTGCTCTGCCCCACGCAGGGTTTTGCCCCTTTGGACATGAGAGCTGCCTGTGAGCATCCTTGGGGTGCAGCTGCTCTGCCCCACGCAGGTTTTGCCCCTTTGGACACGAGAGCCACCCATGAGCACCCTTAGGGTGCAGCTGCTCTGCCCCACACAGGGTTTTGCCCCTTTGGACACAAGAGCCACCCGTGAGCATCCTCAGGGTGCAGCTGCCAAAGGTTTTGCCCCTTTTCCCACTTCAATTCCTTACAGAGGGCGAGTGGCTGAGCCCAACTCAGGCTGCAAACTCCAGGGCTCACACCCTAGCATGTCCTGCCCTAGTGTCACAGCACCAGGGGCTGTTTTGGGGACCGTAGAGTGGGGGGAGCTGATTCAGTGGATGGGGGGACGGAGCCAGGGCCACGCAGGGGACACCGTGTCCGGCTTCAGCAGCCGTGGTGGCTTTTTTATGAATGAAGCAGGAGGAAGCGGGGGCCGGTGCTGAGTCACGCTCACACTCAGCCCTGACTCACCGCCGCACGCGGGGCCGCGATGCTCCCAGCCGCTGCGCAGTGCCAGACACGGACACCCGCTCCTGCCGCCACTGGCTCCCCTCTGGTGGCAACTGGGGACACGGCAGTGACACTGGGGACTGGTCGACTGGAACTGGTTGCCCAGAGAAGCCGTGGATACCCCATCCCTGGAGGTGTTCAAGGCCACCTTGTATGAGGCTCTGAGCAACCTGATCCAGTGGGAGGTGTCCCTGCCCACAGCAGGGGGTGGAACTGGATGATCTTTGAGGTCCCTTCCAGCCCAAACCATTCTGTGACACTGGGGACCAGGTGCGCAGGGTGTGTGTGGCTCCCTCCTCATGGCTTTGAGCACACTCAGGTAACAAAGGTTGATCCCTAAATCCAGGAGGATGCTGGTGCCTCAGTTTCCCTGTTTGCATAAGGCATGCAATTCCCGGTCAGACCTTCATCCAGAGCTAGAATGGGGTGTCCGCAGCCCAAAAAAAATGTTCCTTTCCTCTAAACCCGTGCTCCTTTCCCCCACAGCAGAAGGACGAGGAGGAGGTAAATATTTCCCAGGAGTCATCTGAGGAGGAACAGTGAAACCTCCCGAACCAGCGCTACCTCATCGCCCAAAAGTCCCGCGTCCTCGGCGGCTGGGGGAGAGGGATGAGGAGAAACCCACCACACCGCCTTGGCTTTTTCCTCCTCCCTCCTCCACTCCTTCCTCACCCTCAGCCAATGGCAGCACTGGAAAACAGCCCAACCTGGGCAGTCCCCTACTTTGGGGGGGGGGGACACCCCCACCTTGGCTCCCCCAGGCTCCCCAACGCTGGGTTTTGGGGCAGCTCCGCTGGCAAAGGGGGTACCTGGGGCTGGGATCCCCCTCCTTTTCCTGTCCCCCTCTTTTTGCTGCCTCCCCCCACCTTCTGCTGCCCCCCTCAATGCAGTGATCCCACACATCCGCAGCGGGTGCTGCTTGTCCCCCATCACCGGGCTTCACCCCGGCTCCTCTGCAGGGAAGGGACAAGGGGGGGGGGGCAGCGAAGGTGAGACCCCCAAATGCATTAGACCTTCGCTCTGACCTGCTGCTATCCCAGGCAAACCCCCCCCGTATCCCCCTCACTGGTCCTGGGTGGCTGCACAGTGCGTGGGGAGCAGCTCCCGCGGTGATGCCAGCGCTCGGTGCCAGTGCCTGTCTGTGGCCGGCTCGGGGCAGCCCGTTCCTCCTCAGTTCTGTTATATATATATATATATATATATATTTTAGTACTTGGGTTTTTTTTTTTCCTTTCATTCACAACTACCTCTGGATATTTAAGTTCCACTCTCTGAACTCACTGATGTGCTGCTGCTGTGCCAGCTGCCGGGGCATCATTGGCTCGGTGTTTCTTTTCTCGGGGTCTTGCTGGGGTGGTGTTTTTTTTCCCCCCTCCCCTTTTTTTTTTGGGCTTTTTTTAATTGGTATTTTAAGGTCTGTGTTGCTCTGCTGCTCTAAGGGATGGAAGCTGGTGGGGCGGGGGGACCCATGGGGCGCTCCCCCCGCCGCACCGCTCCCTGCATGACGGCTGCAGCGGGACTGGAGGTCGGTGCCTGGTGGCCCCGGCGGGAGAAAACGAGGATTTGGGGTTGGTTTTTGGTCCACTGTTAACGACCTTTTGGTTTCCTATTTGCAGTTACTTGAATAAAACGTTTTATGGATGTTTGATGCTTCTGTCTTGGGGTCCAGCCCCTCGCTATGGGGTGGGTGCAGGTTTTCTCTGTGCTTGGAGAGCCTGCTGAGACATCCGAGATGGTGCCAGCCCCACTCCCATCAGGATGGAAACAGGCAAAACGCTGCCAACCCCTTAAAACTCCCATCCTCAATGCCTTTTTATTACCAAATAAGCCAGGATAGTACCAAGGGACTCGGGATGCTCCACAGTGCAGCAGTGCTCGTGCTGCTGGAAACCCTCCCTGCCCGACGCGGAAGGCTCTTGGCAGAACGCAGAGAAACAAAGTTTATTTGCTCCAGAACTGCGCTGCCATGGGCATCCTGCCTGGCAAAGCCCCGGAGCCCAGCTGCTCCCGTGCCAGGGTGCCAGCCCCGGCCGTCCTCAGTGCATTCGAAGGGGCTGGGAGGCTGGTTCAAGGAAAAAAACATGGTGTTCCATCCCTGAAACCAAACTTCTGACCCCAAAACAAAACTCCCGGCCCTGAAACTGGACTCTAATCCTCAAAACCAGACTCTGATCCCCAAAACCAGACTCCCAGCCCTGAAACCGAAGTCCCAGCCCCGAAACCAAAGTCCCAGCCCACAAACCAAACTCCTTTCCTCTAAATTGAACTCCTGGCCCCAAACCTGAACTCCCTTCCCCAAAACCAAACTCTCGGCCCTGACACGCAGCAGCTTACCCACCTAGGCATCCATATCCACCAGCAGCTCCTGCTCCGACTCCTGCAGCTCCTCGGCTGGGTCGTAGCTGTACATGGGCAGCAGCCGGTGCCGCAGGCGGTCAAACCTGGCAGCAGGATGGGGGCTGAGCAGTGACCGGTCCCACACTCCCCCCTAAACCCACCCTGCATCCCCTCACCTCCGCTTCTTCTGGATGTACATCATCTGCAAGGAGAGCAGCAGATGCTGTGAGCAGGCAGGGGGGCTCGGGATGGCGTTTTGAGCCCCCGCAGACTCTGCCCACCCACTCACCATGGCCAGGGCAGCACCGAGAAGGGTGACGAGGAGGAAAGGTCCCAGGACGTAGCACACCAGCAAGTCGCCCGCCGTGCCCGGGGCCGTGGGGGCTGTGGCGTTGCTCATGGCTGGCTCCTCTCCGCATGGGGACGTGGATGTCCGGCCCTGCTGGACGGGACGTCTGTGAAGCCTCGGTAATAACACACCACCCTGGTAATAACCAACTACCTTGGTAATAACCCATCGCCCTGGTAATAACCACTGAGGCTGGTCAGGAAATGGAATGGGGGGGGCCGGTACACACACCCCAGCCCAGAGAATTCTCCTCGGGAGGTGGGAACCCCCAGGATGCAGCAGAGGGGTACCCAGCGCACCCCACTGTGGGCTGGGGTGGCTGGCATGGGGTGGTCACCCTGCACCTCCCAACCTGCAGAGCTGGGGTTGGGGGGCTTTGCCTACATGGGGAGGATGGGCCAAACCAGGCCAGTGGCAACCCCCTCCCCAATTCCAGCCACTCCCACTTCTGCATGGCCGCCATCCCACCCGTGCATGCTGCACACTCATTGCACCCCTGCTGCATCCCACTGGACCCCATAACCCCCATCACACCCCACTGCACACTGTGCACCTCCCCATCGCACCCCCTGCCTCCCCACTGCATCCCACTATTCATTCTCATTGCACTCCCCACCCTCCATGTGCCCCCATTGCCTTCTTTCCCCCCACTGCCCCCCTTTTCCCCAGATCCCCTCCATCACCCCCATACCTTCACTACCCCATCCCCCTCCCTGCCCACCGTTGCTTCTCGTGCCCCCGTGTTCCCCCATTTTCCTCATCACCCCCAGTACCTGCACTGCCCCCCATTACCTCCCATTCCCCCTATATGCACCTGTTCCCCCAGTGCATCCCATTCTCCCATTCCTCCTTGTGCTGCCCCATTTCCCCCTGTTCTTCCCCACTACCCCTTGTGCTGCCCCATTCCCCCTCGTGCCCCCAATCCCCCCAGGCATCCCATTCCCCCATTGCCCCCTATGCTGCACCACTGCCCCCCAAACCCCCAGTACCCCTCATTCCACCCTGTGCTGCCCCATTCTCCCCTATTCCACCACTGTCCCCCATTTCCTCCCACTCTCCATTCCCCCTCGTGCCCCCAATCCTCCCGTGCATCCCATTCCCCCACTGCCCCTCTGTTGCCCCATCGCCCCCCAAACCCCCAGTGCCCCTCATTCCACCCTCTGCTGCCCATTCTCCCCTATTCCCCCTGTCCCCCATTTCCCCTCGTGCATCCTATTCCCCTATTGCCCATTTCTCCCCCTGTGCATCCCATTCCCCTATTGCCCCCTGTGCTGCCCCATCACCCCCCAAACGCCCACTGCCCCCCATTCCACCCTCTGCTGCCCATTCTCCCCTATTCCATCACTGTCCCCCATTTCCCCCTGCTCTCCCCTATTACACTGTTCCCCATTTCCCCCCGCTCTCCCCCATTTCCCCCTCGTGCCCCCAATCCCCCCATGCATCCCATTCCCCTACTGCCCCCTATGCTGCCCCATCGCCCCCCAAACCCCCAGTGCCCCTCATGCCACCCTGTGCTGCCCCATTCTCCCCTATTCCACCACTGTCCCTCATTTCCCCCCGCTCTCTCGCTCTCCCCCACTCCCCCTCATGACCCCATTGCCCCCCTGTTGCCCCATCGCCCCCCACTCTCCCCCCTGTCCCCCACTCCCCCCTCGCCCCCCATTCCCGCCCTCTCCCCCCTCACCCCCGCGCGCTGGCCCCGCCCCTCCCCGCCCCACCTGCGCGCGCGCTGCCGGAACCCGCGCGGAGCGTGATGGGCGAGGGGCGGGGCCAGCGTGGGGGGGGACCACGATGGAGACGGGGGCGTGGTCTGTCTCTAGGGGCGGGGTGAGGATCAGGAAGGGGCGTGGACATGGTTGAGGGGCGGGGCTATAGCTGGGAAGGGGCGTGACCAGCACAAATAGGGGTGTCGTTTACATGAAAGGGGGCGTGGTCAGCGGCGATGAGTGGGCTGTGTGAAAGGGGCGTGGTCAGCTCAAAGGGCGTGGGCATCGCTAAGAGGGGCGTGGCCAGCTCGAGGAGGGCGGATATTCCCGTGAAGGGGCGTGACCAGCATAGAGGGGCGTGGTCATTGCAAAGGGGCGTGGCCATACATGGGCCGGCAGGGGGAGCCAGAGACCGGGCGAGGGGGGAGGGAGGGAAAAGGGGGGGGAAAGCAGCGAAAATGGGAAAAAATGGATATGAGGGGAAGGAGGGAGGGAGGGAAAAGAGAAAAAGGAGGGAGGGAGCACGAGGAGGGGCAGGGGTGGGTGAAGAGAGAGGGGTGGAGGTGGACAGACAGAAGGACAGAGGGATGGACGGGTGGATGGAAGGGCAGATGGACGGACAAAAGGATGATGGACGGACAGACACAAGGATGGATGGATGGATGGATGGATGGATGGACGGATGGATAAAAGGATGATGGATGGACAGACACAAGGATGGATGTATGTATGGATGGATGGACAGAAAGATGGATGGATGGACGGATGGACAAAAGGACAATGGACAGACATACACAAGGATGGATGGATGGATGGATGGATGGATGGATGGACGGACAGGTGGATGGATGGACAGTAGGATGATGGACAGACAGAGGAATGGATAGACAGAAGGATGGATGGATGGACAGAAGGACAATGGACAGATATGCAGAAGGACAGATGGATGGATGGACAGGTGGAAGGATGGTTAGACAGAAGGATGGATGGATGGAAGGATGGATGGACAGATGGAAAGATGATGGACAGACAGAAAGACAGATCTATGGATGGATGAATGAACAGATGGAAGGATGGATGGATGGATGGATGGATGGATGGATGGATGCCCACCAGGGTAGGTAGTTGCATCCCTGCACCATTAGTCAGGTGGAGGGACAGACCGATGGGTGGACAAAGGGATGGGTGGAGAGAAGGACGAATGGACAGAGGGACGGAGGTGTAGGCTCAGGGTGGGACGATGGACCCACAATGACCAGGTGAGGCTGGGGGCCCAGCAGGCTCAGGCACAGGGTCTGGGTGGTCCCTGGCTGGAGCTCGGGCAGGGCCCACGGTGTCACCCCCGGGGCGGTGGCAGCATCCCAGCCCTGATCCCAGCCGCAGGGCTAATCCGCTTTGCCCGCGCGGGGACCAGATGGCCCCGCTAAGTGGGTCAGGTGGCAGCAGGGGGACAGCGGGGGTAAGGAACCCCATTTTGCTTCCCAATAGCTAAAAAACCCTAATAATTGAGTGAAACGAGGTAGACGAGAGGAACCAGGAGCTGGTAGTGCTGGGGGGAGGTGGCCCCCAGAGCCTGGGCTGGTGGTGGGATGGGGTCTGTGCCACTGCAGAGCATCGTGTGCCAGTGAAAAGCAGCTCCTGCTCTGCAGCCCTCAGGAAGAACCTGTGCAGGAGTCCTCCTCCTGCTTGTCCCCCTGCCCACACCCCCAACCCAGCCCCATCGACCACAGCATCCTCTGATGGATGCACTTGATCCACTTTTTATCTAAATATGAGCTTTATCCAAAAGCAAAACCTCATTTGGGACAATTCCCTGCTGTTCCCAGGGGTCTCGTTGTCCATGGTGACCCTCCGTGCCCCACACAACCGTCCCAAACAGCCTCAGCCCCCCAGGGCAGTGCTTGAGTTGCCATCCCTGGAGGGGTTTAAAAGATAAGGAGGTGCTCAGAGATATGATCCAGGAGTGGACAGGTATGGTTGGACTCAATGGTCTCAAAGGTCTTCTCTAATCAAGGAATTCTATGATTCTATGATCCCAGCATCCATCTCGCTGAACCAGCCATAGCCTCAGCCCCCCACATTCCTTCACGGAGCCAGAGGAGCAGCATCTCCATCCCCAAACCCTCACACTGAACCAGCCACAGCCTCGGCTACCCACGTTCCCACGTAGAGCTGGAGGAATAGCTTCTTCATCCCATCACCCTCACACTGCATCAGCCTCAGCTTCCCATCTTCCCACAAGGAGCTGGAAGAGCTGCATCTCCATCCCAAAACCATCACACTGCACCAGCCTCAGCTTCCCATCTTTCCACAAGGAGCTGGAAGAGCTGCATCTCCATCCCAAAACCATCACACTGAACCAGCCTCAGCTTCCCATCTTCCCACAAGGAGCTGGAGGAGCTGCATCTCCATCCCAAAACCATCACACTGAACCAGCCTCAGCTTCCCATCTTCCCACAAGGAGCTGGAGGAGCTGCATCTCCATCCCAAAACCATTGCACTGAACCAGCCTCAGCCCTCCATGTTCCTTCACGGAGTCAAACGAGTAGCATCTCCATCCCAGCACCCAGCTTGATGAACCATTCTCAGAGTCAGCTTCCCACATTCCTTCACGGAGCCAGAGGAGCAGCATCTCCATCCCAACACCCTATTACTGAACCAGGCTCAGCCCTCAACGTTCCTTCATGGAGCCAGAGGAGCAGCATCTCCATCCCAAAACCCTCTCACTGAACCAGCCTCAGTCTCCCATGTTCCTTCATGGAGCCAGAGGAGCAGCATCTCCATCCCAACACCCTCTCACTGCATCAGCCTCAGCCCCTACATTCCCACATGCAGCTGGAGGAGCAACATCTCCATCCCAGCGCCCGTCTCACTGCAGGAACCAGGGCTCTCGTAGGATAAGGAGAGGCAGATCTTGAGGTTCAGCACCATCAAGACGGGGCTGGGGAGGCATCACCCCCATGCAAGCAGCAACAGCCCTCCTTGTACCCCTCCTCCTTCGTGCCGAGGTCCACCAGCACTGCTGCAATGGGGGAAAAGCACAGTGGGGCTCGACCCCCTGGTCCCACTGCTGGGGTGGAAGCCAAGGCGAAGGCAATCATAGAATAGTTTGGGTTGGAAGGGACCTCAAAGCCCATCCAGTTCCACCCCCTGCCATGGGCAGGGACACCTCCCACTGGATCAGGGGCTCCAAGCCCCATCCAACCTGGCCTGGAACCCCTCCAGGGATGGGGCAGCCCCCACTGCTCTGGGCACCCTGTTCCAGAGCCTCATGGTGCAATCCGTCGGCACCACGCAGACGGGCATCCTGCTCCACCGCCTCCCACCGCTGCTGTGCCACTGCTAAAAATAAATCCAGCAATTTCTAGGAAAGATTCTTGGAGATAGCGAGCGGGAATGCGTGGCCAGCACAGCCCGACCGGAGCAACACGTAGATGCTGGGGACACAGGGTGCTCTAGGAGCAGGCTGGGGGGTCATTGTGCCCCCCTGGCATGGCCACAGCCACCCCTCAGCCGTTTCAGCTCTCCTAAATCCCAGCTGAATGTTTTTCCCCATCCACTGCAGCCCAGAGCTTCCAGATAGGGAAAAAAAAAATGAGGTTGGGGCAGCCCAAGGGCTGCTCCTCTCTGGTGATCTCACAATTTCTCAGCCTGGAGTGGGGGAAGGATGCTGAGAGGGTGAGCATCACCGCCAGTCCTGGGGATGGGGCATCCTTGTCACTGGGATGGGAGGGAGAACAGCCGGGGAGGCTAATTTTTGGCAAGTGATGAGAGCTAGAATAACAACACAAGGTTTTTCTACTCCAAAACCACTGTGAGAGACATCCCCTCCCACCCCCTGCGCCGCTCAGCCCCCAGCAGATAATTGGGGACAGTTTGCTGAGCCGCTAAGCTCCGGTTTAAGCAGCTAAAGGCGAGTGGCTGGATTTCCAGCCAGCGCATCCCTCCGGCTGCTCACTCGTCCAGAAATATCGGCATGAGGTTAGGAAGCTCAGCCACCCACCCACCCCGCGGGGGCACAGCCCGCTCCGGTTCTGCCGTGCCGCTCGCCCGCGAAGGCATGAATTCCACTGTCAGCAGAGATTCATTTCCCCCTCAGCTCCGCGTGGCTCCGTCGTGCGTGAGCCAGTGCGTATTCCCTCGTTGCGGCACCGCGGTGCAGGAGGAGCCCGGTCGCATTCAGATCCCAAAGGGAAGTTACAGGTAATGGTGTAAGAGAGGGATCACCAAACCATCACACTTGCTTTGCAGATAAACACCAGAGCTCCCACAGCTGCATCTCATAGAATCATCGTATCATGGGATGGGTTGGGTTGGAAGGGACCTCAAAGCCCATCCAGTTCCAACCACTCTGCCATGGGCAGGGACACCTCCCACTGGATCAGGGTGATCAAAGCCCCATCCAACCTGGCCTGGAACCCCTCCAGGGAAACAGCCCCTTCCCAGCTTTCCCATAGCCCCTTTCAGGTACTGGAAGATCACTGGAAGGTCACTATAAGATCTCATCCCTCATTCTTTTCCAGACTGAATGCACCGAGCCAATTCAGGGAAGGGCTTTCCCCTCCAGTGACACCTTATTCCCAATCCCCATGTTTACATACGTGGGCAATAGCACTGGGAAGAAGAAAGACCACGCAGGAAGCAGAGCCGTGTGTGAAATACTGGCGTGTTTATTGGTTGGCACTAGATTACAGCCTACGCTCTTGTCAAACTTGCATCCACGGATTGATTATTAATTATTATTATTATTATTTTCTCTTTTAAAGACAGCGATGACCTTCCCCCTTGCACACAACTCCAACAGAGGAAACGCCTCAAGCAAGGAACCAGACTGCCAGCTGCCTCAAGGTCTGGCTCAAAGCACCCCAGACTCATTGCAGAAGGATAGGGTTTGGAATGATGCCGGAGCCAAGCGGATAGAGAGCCCTCTGGTCCTTCTGGAAACACTACGGATGCAAAGAATTCTGTATCTAATGCTATACCTGCAGCTCAGGACTCAGAGCAAGAGGGCATTTATTTATGACTCAAGCTGAGCTCTCACCCTCAAAGAAAATAGAATGTGTTTTCTACTGAATGCCTTTAACACTGAACAGAGGTGGTGTAAGAACGAGTCCGAGGCGGTAAGAAAAAAGCATCAGCTGAAATGCTAGATTACCAAAGTTCCCTTGCAGCTGTAAAGTGGTTTTGCAAACCATTTTGACTTAATACATCATAAAAACCCCATGTTAACTTTACCAGAAGATTAGAAACACAAAGCACTGGAGTGAGGAACAGAAATCTGCAGCCAGAAAGTAAACCAAAACAGATGATGGGGATTACAAGTCCAAAACCATCTCGAATCCACAGAGAACTGAGTATTAAACTTACATTGAAAAAGCACTGAACATCTCAGGCTTCTTCTACTTCCAATAAATGAGCAGGTTTGTTCTCTACGTCAGTTTTTCCTCCTCCAAACTCATAGATGTTTCCATCCCATCAGCACAGGAGCTTCCCTGGAGACATCACCACTGGTCACGTAGGAGCAGCAAACCCTGGTGACCGCTCGCCACGCTTGGCTGCTGCCTCCAGCCCTTCCCCAGACCTGCGTTCGATTGACTCTGAGACGTATCAACAAGGTTCAAATCCCATTTTTTTTCTACAGGGATTGCTCACGTTGGAGCTGCCGAGCAGGAGAGGTCGGAATCGGTATCCCAGTCTACCCCTTGAGTTGGAATGCACCAGCTCAGATGCGAAGAGAGAAAGCCCCACAGCTTTGATCTTGGAGGTATCATGGTTGGATAAGGAATGGAAGAGCCCAAGGCGGATCTGCTTGCTGCCATCCAGCTTGTGCCGATGGCAGGGCGATGCTCCCCGGTTCTTTTTCCTACCAGTGGGCACACACTCTGATAGGGTCCAGGACCCTGTTTGCCCAGCACGGTGGTGCTGCCAGCGAGTCTCAGAGACACAGAGGTCAGGAAAAGATCGAGCAGAAAACACAAAGCGATTGTTCCAGATCTTCTGATTTAATAAACAGGACACACAGGAAGCTCAGCAAACACTCTCAGACCTCCCAAGATTAATTTGAGGCAATTCTAGAGCCAATTTCTCAAGTACAACTTCAAAATAGTCACTTTCCCACAAAAAAAAGAAATAGAAAGAAAAAAATTCTATCAACTAGCACCCAAAAGAGACTTTATAAATCTCCTAAATACATCTTCAATCCAGTTAAGTGTTCTTTGTCACCAATCTACACCTCTCTCAGTTACGTATGGACCTCGTGACGCTATATCCAGTAAAACACTACACGTATGTACACACACCGGAGCCAAGAGTCCTCTCCAACCAAACTGAATTTGTTCCAACACTGAGAAGAACATGGAACCTATCAATATGTGTGTGTTGTAGCCTTCGACGCTGAGACAGGATGGGAGAGTACGTCAGGAGCAAGGTGACCTGCATCCCCAGGCTGTGCTGTAGCCACTAGATGATGCTGTCTTGTTGAGCAAGGACAGAGCCAAGAAGGAAAACTCAGCCCTTCCAAAGCAAGAGCAGAGCAGTTGGCGAATTATATGAATTAGGTAACACAAAGTTGTTGGGTATCTTTATAAGATAAGAGCTCTTCTCACCAACAAGCATCTGCACCATCACCATTCCTTGGTTTGGTTAAATAGACCGGTAGGTTTCAATCCTTCTCCCAGAATCGGCACCGGCTGTAGCTTCTCCTCCAGGAAAGTTAAATATTCAACCCTACCTTTCCTGGGTCACCCACGTTTTCCTCTCACAGGAAACCCTGCACAGGTATAAATACAGCAGCCGGCTGTTGGAAAAGCACAACCATCCCATTTTTGAGATAAAGTAGTGTTTCTGAGAACGAGTAAGAAAACCTAAAGTTGTAATTGGGAAAGACAAATGTTTGATGTGTGCAGCTCCTGATATTTTGATCGTCTGGAGCAACGAGCACGTTGCAAAATGATGAATGCATTTTCAGCATGGAAACACTTGGGCAGAGGCCTGAAGTCCAGGCTAGATCTGGGAAGGGGATTGAGGATTCCTGACATTCCCTGCCCACACTGTAGCCACGGAATTTGTGTCTGCACGAGGGAAAAAGCAACACCAGCATTTGGGATCCCTTTTAATTTTGAAGTTAGTTTGCTATAAGGCACATTCCCGATCCAGCTGAATTCAGCTGCCTTCTTGCTCAACAGAAAGCTGGGAAGTGCACAAAAGTTGATGGGAATGCTTGAATTGATGTATCTTTTCAGCCCCAAGGCAGAGCTCTCGCCTTCGGAGACCATCGGAGCAGCCCCAGATGGTTGCTGGGTGCAGCCACCCATGGGTGGGGGGCTCTGAATTGCAGTTCCCCCCCCAGTGAGGCTCTGCCAGCAGCGTGAAGCGTTGGCAGGACGGGTAGAGAACGCGCCTGCCTTGCCAAGCTCGAATCAACCCAACCCAAGAAGGAGCCACCACTCCAAAACTGAAGAAAGATGAAATAAAGGATGCAGCGAGAGCACGCGCATCCACCTGGCCATGCCACCATCCCACGGCAAAGCCCGGCAAGGATTGTTATCCTCAGAGAGCCCCGGCTGGGCTCCCTTTCCCTGTAAATCTAACAGCTCCTTTACAGCATAAGGTACGTGGCAGAGCTCAGATAAAACACAGCAGGTTTGCTACCAGGAACCAAGCCGAGCACTTGTGCTCTCATCATACAAAGCACGAGCAAGGGATGGGCGAAGGAATAGCAGGACTTTACCAAGCCAGGTTCACTCTCCCCATCTGATCCATGCAGCGCTCTCCACTAAAACCTGTATTTATATCCTTTCTGTTTGGTTTTAATTAGTTACCGGGTAATGGAGTTCATCAGTAACACCAGTCTATGACTTCAGCTCTGTTTAGCAGCACTAAACACCCACAAGCGAGCCAATCGTCAGCACCTTCTGAGCTGGTGCTGCCCTACAGCAGTAATCCAAGCTACTCTGTCAAACGCTTCCAGGGACAGAGAAGATCCCGATTTTTGTTCCGAGGTTGAAAAGATTATCAGGCTGAGCGGCGATGCCCAAGCGCTGAACGCACTTTTCTTCTCCCATTAAGGTCTCAAATACATTTAAAAAATCCAGATGGCCGGATGCAACTCCGGCGTATGGAGATTTCTAATTTGGACAATACCAAAGGAAGTTGAAGAGTGGCAACTGCTCAGAGAACCTTCCTGCGAGGAGCAGGTCCCCCTCGTACTTCCTCACTCATCCCACCGCCCCAAGGTGACATTTCAGTGTCTAGAGAAGTCCAAACTCCAGTGTTTCAAGGGCCAACAACTTTCTCCCTCTTCACGCCACACAGACTCGCTCCTCGATGTATCAAGAGTGAGGTGTCCTTACCTATACCACGTATGAAAAGTGGCAAAGAGGAAAATAATCAAATTAGAGAATTACTCTAAGAAAGTTGCAGGGGATACTGGAAGTTTTTCATGAGACCCTGGGGTTGAGGGTGTGCCGAAAGGTAAAAGCAGCCCTTCCGAGCTGGAGGCTATGCGAATCAACACGCCTGGCATTTATCCCCAACGGGATTTCAGGGAATCAAGACAAGCACCTGAAATTTGCAGCTTGAGGGCAACTTGATGGATTTGGTGCAGACTTGCTGCAGGGAGAAATGAAGCGCTGGTATTCCTCTGTTCTACCTACAAACACTTCAGTGCCAGGGAAGATCAAAGCTCTGCTGAAAGCTGAACTACAAACATTATTCTTCAACAGGAAGCTGCAACACGACACACGGTAATGTTCGATTGAAGGGGTCAGGCTAGATACTACATCGTTTGAGGTAAGAATCCCACTATCTCCAACACTAGGTCAGTATAGCACCAGTTTTAGCAATGCTGGAAAGTCTGGGTCTAATCCTACAGGGCTTTAGCGGTTGGTCACGAGAGCAGCCCTAAGCGGTTTGATCACGCAGGCACGAGTCTGTTCTGTGAACCGAGAGCGCGTGCCGTCCTCCGAACAACCTCTCTGTCACTAGTAAAGGTAGTTTGATTGTCGGTCCCGAACCAATTTAACATCATTTTGGATAAAACCGCTTCCGCTGCCAGGGCACGCAGCTGCATCCGCTACTAAAGAACCTCAGATGCTGAGGAAGATGGGAAGTGGGGTGGTGCAGGGAGGGATTTAGGCAGCACATGACTAAGGCCTGTTTTGAAACCCACATCTGCTGAATAAAGGCTGTTTCTATCCCAGGAGCTATTTCCAATTAAGAAGGCTTAATATCAGCCACTCGATGTTACTGTGTTAACAGCATCAATTCATGCCACATTAAACCACTTTCTTGGCACAATTTATTTTTCTGACCCAAACAAATAAGCCATTAGCAAGTCATTAACAACATTCTACCCTAAATTGTCAGTTTAACAGCCCTGTAAAAACATTTTTTTAGTTTAAAAACAAAAGTGTGCATGCTGTTGATATTAAAACTGCAGTTACTCTTTCGGGAGTACCAGCTGTTTTGTCGCAAAGCGTTTCCACCATACTGATCCGTACAGGAAAGACAACAACTCAGTCGAAGGCAGTAGACGGCTGCGTTAGTGCCACCAGCGGCTCGGTAACAGCGGACTGTTGGAATTTCTTGTACACTTCCAGATACAACATTCAAGCCCTTTTTGAAAGTTTGGTTCAGGCCGATCAGCAGAGAGTAAGAAAGTATTGTACATTCGTCTCCAAGTTGAAATGAACTGAACTGGTGTAATTTAGGCTCGATTCCAGATGCTCGGTTTCAAGCTACTTCTTGAATAATGCCTCTCAGCTTTTCCTTACGCGTGGTTTTTCATGTTAGCGATCACTGCCACTGCTTTTGGCCTTGCTCCTCCACACCGATGAAAGCAGGGAGAACAAGCAAAGGAACAGAATAGGGTCTTAAAACGAACAGCTTCTTGCCAAAGCAGCAAGGATACCATTCCCTCTTGTCCCGGGCTCCATGGATATTTCTATCAGATTTTCATACTGTAAGCGCTTTTTGGGAAGAGAGAACACTCCGGAACAGTGAGTATTTATTAGAATATTTTTTTGTTAAATAAAGAGGGAGGGAAGAAAGGAGAAAAAAAAAAAAAAAAAGAGTACTGCAGATTTAATTTCACATCTTGGCTTTGCTCTGACAAAGGAGAAGTTGCTGAATGCAGCGACTACTTCTTGTCCCAAGCCAGGGATTAATTAATGCCCCTCCCAAAACTTGTACCTGTCCCAGCCCACCCCCCAGCCCCGACCCTTCCCATTTTATTTCCCAACCAGACAACACTGTTGGCAAATCGAGACAGCGTGAAACTTACAGCGATAAAAACAACAACAACAAAAAGGTGAAGTGTGCCAATGCATCAGGGAACTTATGCCATCAAAAGGGCGTACTGCTCCAGCCGGCAATCCTGCTCGGAAGTCAGCTGTACCTGTCGCAGAGGGAGCATTTTAACGCTTCGAGTACGCTCCACGGTGCTGCAGAACCACAGGACAAGAGACCAAACACCTGAGCTTGCCCCCCAGGACTTCTTTTCAGGGCCACTTGCGATTATCCCACCGAGGGTTCGTGCAGTAAACACTCAGGAAGTACAATCCGATGCTTTAGCACAAATTACAAGTATCCAGTTCAGTACGGAATAAGGCATGTGGACAAGAAGAGACATCAGCAGAGCGCAGCAGGATCAGCGGGACAGCATTGGTGATGAACGCTCCAGTTTGTCAAGACTTTGACCCTACTCTGAATCCCTGATTCCTACCAGAGACAATGAAATTCTTTTTCTATCGTAGCGTTTCTCAGGCTATTTATTTTTGGCCAAGTGTTAAAAGACCAACTCCTTTTTTTTTTTGTTTGTTTGTTTCATACGGATGTAAATGCAGAAACATTGGCAGAAGCTGTAGGAGAAGCAACGGAGCAGCAGGGATGTCTGCAGGTGATCAAAACTCTGCCCTCAACTTCAAGTGTCACTGCACTAAGTCAAGAGATACTGTACGGGGAATAAACTGGCCCAGCCACCAGCACTGTCACAGAACGTGTATTTTTTTTTAAAAAATAAAAGAACAAAAGGCAAACAGATTAATTATGAACCCTTCTCTTCAGAAGCAGACCAAGATTAAAAAAAAAATTCCCGCAAAATTAAAATGTTAGATTCTCCACCTAAAAAAAGTTCATATGTATGCGCTGAAAGTGACCACCACGCAGGTCTGAACAGCACCTTACAGTACAGACTAAGACTTGAAGAGCTGATCTCACATTTGAAGTCTTTTAATTAAAAAAAAAAAAAAAAGAAAAGTGGCTATGGCCGGGATGACACAAATGGGACACTTCAGAACACAAGGCAGAGGCAAAACTGGCAGCCTCGCTAGCCAGGCCATGGAAGCAGTGTAACGGGAAAGGGGCACTTCATGCACAAAATGTATTTTACAAAATACATATCCAAAAAAAGCAAAAAAAAAAGCCAACAACAAAAAAAAAAAATCCCACCTTGCACTAAATTGCAGCACTCTGAACACTTGCTCTGCCACAGGCTGCTGCCCATGCCTTGTCTGAGAGAGGAGGCATGTGAAAAAGGGGAGGGGGCAGGGAAATCCAGGTTTCAGTCTGTTTTGCAAAATTTCTCTCCTCAGGTTGTCTTCAGTCATCTGATGTCAGACACAGAGCTCCCGGAGTATGTCGTGGTCATGACGGGAGTGCCGTTGTTTGCCAGACAACCTTGCCTCAAGGTTTCAAAATACGAGGCCTGCACCGGTTTATGATACTGCAGAACTTTGATGGCGTCTTCTATCTTGAACCATTCCCTTTTCCTTCCTGTGAGCAAAAAGAAAATTCAGTCGATGGAACAAAACGTTGTTATCCTTTTCAAAGTCAAATAATGCTTAAACATTTCTGTCAATTAGCTTTCAATATCTGGGGGTCAGGGTAACCCCCAATTTCAGTACAGGATGGGAGATGATGTGATTGAGAGCTGCCCTGAGGAGAAGGACTTGGGGTGCTGGGGGAGGAGAAGCTCGACAAGAGCCACAACATGCGCTCGCAGCCCAGAAACCAACCGTGTCCTGGGCTGCATCTGAAGCAGCATGGCCAGCAGGGAGGGAGGGGATTCTGCCCCTCTATTCCTCTCTTGTGAGACCTCATCTGGAGTGTCATGTCCAGTTCTGGAACCCTCAACATAAGAAGGAGATGGAGCTGTTGGAACAGGTTGAGAGGAGGCTACAAGGATGATGCGAGAGCTCGAGCACCTCCCGTACGAGGACAGGCTGAGAGAGTTGGGGTTGTTCAGCCTGGAGAAGGGAAGGCTCTGAGGAGACCTTATAGTGACATTCCAGTACCTAAAGGGGCTACAGGAAAGCTAGAGAGGGGCTGTTCACAAAGACTTGTGGGGATAGGACGAGGGGGAATGGCTATAAACTGGAGAGGGGCAGAGTTAGACTGGACACAAGGAAGAATTTCTTCACCATGAGTGGTGAGACACTGGAACAGGTTGCCCAGGGAAGCTGTGGCTGCCCCATCCCTGGAGGTGTTCAAGGCCAGGTTGGATGGGCCTTGGGCAGCCTGATCCAGTGGGAGGTGTCCCTGCCCATGACCAGGGGCTTGGAACTGGATGATCTTTAAGGTCCCTTCCAAACCAACTTACTTCTATTATTCTATGATTCTATTCTATGATTCAATCATTATCACATGCACTAATACTGCAGGAATAATTTCACTCTCTTGCAAATTCAGTTCAAAAGACACTGGAAAGTTTTCTCTCAATCTTCTCCAATCTTGAAACCCACCAAACACTCCACTGATGGCTTCTCTATCCCCACCAGAAGTAATTGTTTAGGGCAGCACATTTGCTGCCCAAACAAACTCTCCTTGTATTTCCCAATTTGAAAGAAACTCCACATTTATTTTGCTATTTCTGCAATTTCTATTCAGTTGGGTACTCATTTTAAGACAATGCACCACGATACACACCTATCACTACCCAATTTCCATCAATCTGCAAGTGCCCTTCAATTTTTGGTTGGCAGCACTAATTTCTCACTCTTCTTAGAAAATCTCTTCCGTACTCAGCCTGAGGAAAGTCAAGTTCCAGGTGGTACACTGCTATGGACAACCATCATGCAGAACAGTAGGCTCGCTCTCATTTAGGAATCCAATTTAAATGCAGAGATTTCAAAACACAGTGGGGAGTGCAGGGATAGAATGAGGGGAACAGTTTTAAGCTGAAAGAGGGGAGATTGTGATGAGAACTTAGGAAGAAATGGTTCCCTGTGAGAGTGGAGAGGCCCAGGTTACCAGAGCAGTGGTGGCTGCCCCATCCCTGGAAATGTCCAAGGCCAGGTTGGATGGGGCTTGGAGCCCCTGATCCAGTGGGAGGTGTCCCTACCTATGGTAGGGGGTGGGACTGGGTGGGCTTTAGAGCCCCTTCCCACCAAAACCATTCCATAATTCTATGATTAACGATTAAACTGCAATCCCTAGATACATTTTCTTCCAGTCTTAGAAAGGACAGCTCTTCACGCTCTTTGCTGAGTTCCATAAAGTACAAGAACTAAATAAAAAATCAGTGTAGAGGCAGTTGTACAGCTGAATTAACTCCTCTCGGGCCACAGAGGTGACAACAAAAACATCATTTTGACCACAGTTTTTGTTCCCAAGCAACTAAAGGACACATCACTGCAACTTTTCTTGCCCACTCTCACGAGGATTCCAGCTCCTAGAGGGATGCTAAAGCTAACTAGTTTGATGCGGACAAACATGTCAACACTGGCAAGCACACAGAACTTACCAATATTGACAGAGTCCTCCCAGTCTTCCAACACTTCTGTGACAATAAGTACGTAAACATATGTCCTGTGTTTCCTGTCCCGATTCTGGAAGGCAAAAGGAACAGAACAACAAATTAGCCAAGGGAGAAAAGGCAGGTGGGCACATGGCGACTACAAGTTGCAGGCTGCCTCACTAGGATGCTGCGGTACCTTTCCTGCTGTTTCTCTCACATTAGTTTGTTCTCAGCTATTAAAAGTTGTTGCATTATAAATGAGAGGTCTGAAAGCATTAATAGGGATTGTAGCCAAAAAATCTAGTTCTTAATCTGTAGGACAGTCTTTGGTGGATGGATATGCTTATAAATCAGTTCCTTGGTTGGAAAAGAACTACAGGGAAGATTTATATCTATTTCACACAACTCTGAAATACTCAGTGACAAAACTACTGTACAGAGAGCTGTGTCCAGTGCCTGTTGGCTCTGCATCGGTGTCACCACACAGGTTCCACCACATCGCAGCAAGAGAGGTGCGAGGGCACTGGAATATCCTCTGCTGTACTGGCTTATCACTCCTGATTTCAAACAAAGTAGAAATTGCAGATGATCAATCTCACTGAAAGGATCGGCATTTAAATGAGTTTTAAGTTTCCCTTCAAACAAGTTATTTAGTTACTTCACAAGAGACTAGAAAGTGATTTTCACTCCATGACAATTTTTTGCACCAAAATTTCAAAACTTACCTCAAAAATTCCCACTAATCTTCCTAACGTCCCTTTCACTCCAGCCTATGAAAAGTTCAAAGAGAAAAAAAACACGCGTTAACAATACGTCAGTACACATTTCCTTACTTGTGCAGCAGTGGTTCCTTCAGAACAGGAAACAAATGCTGTAAAACTCTGTAAACCTGAAAAAAACCTGGTTACAAGACAAATGACACAAACACATTGTGAGCTCTAACTCTGGGTGCATTCACAGGAACGGTTTCTAATTTTCCTGTATTCCACCTATTTTGGATTCAATCTGAAAATAATTATTTGATGAGTTACTCGTTGCATACGAACACACTCTGACTGCCCAGAACCTCCTCTTATGGTCTAAGCATGGATTAAATCTGCTTTCGGGTTTAGCAGTTTTAACTCTTTAAAATTACAGCTTAGGAAAATACCTTTAAAGTGAGTATAAGACACCCACCTACACCATCAAAGCAATATGACAACCACCAGGTATTTTAGGGCTGGCCCACAGACGTTTGAAGCAAGCTAATATAAACACAAAATACTTTCGATGTTGTAACACAGCCTCCCCAACAGAACAAGGCTATTTCTGATAGAGCATAAAGTGCAGATGCACGTTGAAAGATGACTTTTGAATCAAGCCCAGACGCAGATCAAGAGAAGATCTAAGCAGCAGTTTTGTCTTCTATTTGAATGCTACTGAGGCTCTACTCCCTGTACCTGATGTGCTGTCACTTTTTATACATCCATTTACTGCTGTGGCTCAGTTGGTTTCTCAAAGCGCTTTCTCACCTCTGCTCTCTTGCATGACTGCAAAATGCCAACACACAGGTTCCACCACATCGCAGCAAGAGAGGTGCGAGGGCACCTCTCCTGCCTCTAGACCTCCTTTTTTCCCCCAAGAATTTACATTCCCTTCTTTTTACGACTGTAAAGGGTTGGAACTCAAGTGCTACGGCCAAGATAAAATCTTGCTCCATGACTTAACTGGTTTGAAGCACCACACACAATCTGGTACCCAACCCAGCCACGTTTCGAAGGTAAGCTCAGCTGCCACCTCTGGCTGCTGGAACACAAACAGTTCAGGAAACAGCTCTTCCCTCCAGAGCTGAGGCACAGAGAACTGATTATCGCAGGCTTCTTCCTTTATAAAAGCAAAAAAGATGTTTGGGTGAGGGCAACTAAGTATTTAATAAGACAAATTCTCCATCCTGAGCAGCTGAGAAACACCGTTTCCTGCTGGTTCAGCTACTGACCAGCTGGACAGTCAAGCTTTTAGAAAGGAAGGACTCTTAGGATTTAAAAGATCTTACTGGTTAAGCTCCCAGCCTACTGAACAAACACACACAGATAAACCATACAGAGCACCCCTCGCTATTGCAGAACTGCCCCAAGAGAAAGGATTTGTAGCTCCTCTACCACAAGCATTCACAGAAATCTACAACTCTTTCCGTAACGTGCTCCCTGACCCCTACTTCTAGGAAGGAGCTTTTCTGCTGAATCTTTTATGTTGGTTTTGGATGCAGAGTTTATTGTCTCATCAGCCCATAGGTGGACCACTGGCTATGAACCACACAGCTATTTCTGGCGTTCAACAGCAATTCCATGAAGGTCAACGTACGTCTGTCTGCACGCACCAGTGTACCTCGGACAGATAACTGGTTTGACCTTTGCGGATGAGTGATTTACTTCATCTGCAAAACCGCTGCTGCTAACCTGGACTCATCTCTCTCAGAAGTGAACTGGACGGCAAACACTCCAAATTAATTTCATTCAAAGAACTCCTCAGCAGCCTCAAACAGGATTTTTTTTGTTTTGTATCCAACTATAACCATCAGCCAGTGATAACAGAGAGGAACACAAGGCATCTACCTTCACAATATGCATACATAAATATATTAAAAGGTGAAGTGTAATCAAATATTTCAGGCAAATCACAGAATCATGAAAAGGTTTGAGTTAGAAGGGACCTTAAAGCCCACCCAGTTCCACCACCTGTCATGCCCAGGGACACCTCCCACTGGATCAGATTGCTCAAAGCTCCATCCAGCCTGGCCTTGAACACCTCCAGGGATGGGGCAGCCACCACTGCTCTGGGCAACCTGGGCCAGGGCCTCCCTACCCTCACAGCAAAATATTTCTCCCTAAGATCTCATCTCAATCTCCCCTCTTGCAGCTGAAAACCATTCCGCCTTGTCCTATCCCTGCACTCCCTCATCAAGAGCCCTTCCCCAGCTTTCCTGGAGACCCTTTCAGTACTGGAAGCTGCTCTAAGGTCTTCCCAGAGCCTTCTCTTCTCCAGGCTGAACAACCCCAACTCTCCTCAGCCTGCCCTCGTACGGGAGGTGCTCCAGTCCTTGGATCATCTCTGTGGCCTCCTCTGGACTTGCTCCCACAGCTTCATGTCCTTCCTGTGCTGAGGACTCCAGAGCTGGACACAGGGCTCCAGGTTTGGTTTCACGAGAGCAGAGGTGCTGATTTCCTTCACTTGCTCCTGGAGAAGGCTATTGAATTTCTCCTTTCCTCACTCACCTGCACACGCACTGAAGCAAAAGCCAGGGATGGTGTCATGATGGTTTAGCAAACTCTCAAGCCTGACTAGAAACAAATTTATCTACCGGCAACTATCCAGCCTGGAAACCAAGCATGGATACTGCATAACCAGCCTCTAAGCACTTTATCCCCAGATCCAAAACTGTGCTTGCAGTGATACAGGCAGGTAAGGAGCCCTTCCTTCTGTTCTGGTTAAACAGAGAATGGCAGAAATAGTGCTCTGCCTGCACACTACAGTCATCCTTCTCTACTCTGCCTAGTTTTATTCACCCACAAAGGCACAAAAAGTGATGCCAACACAAACACACGCTGTAGCGAAACCATGCTGAATTATTAGACAACTCAAAAAAAATGCTAAGGTTATCTTCATGTAACAATTTACCACATATCTCAGTAAATGGTGACATAAATTAACGGCTTGATTCAAACAAATATTGGGCTGATTTTATAGAGATTCCTTACCAACAATTGCAAAGCCCATCAACCACTACATCCCGGAGACCAGTGGTGCTCTCATCCCACCTGACTGGCTGAGTGGGTTTTAAAGACAACCTATAGTACATCAAACACAGACAGATCAGATATTATACACCTATTTTTGATAAAGCACTTAATTCACACACAAAGAGGAAAGTCAGTCTCCATGCAAGCATGTACTTCATTTAATGGAAGTGGAATTCAGTGTCACACAAGATTCTAACATAAAAGTTGCCAAAGGCATCTGAGAAAATAATCTATAGCTGTTATCAGTAATGAAGCAAGCTAGATAACGAGCACCACCACTGCCAGGCTCCTCTCTGGGCAAGCTCCAGACATCTTGCCTTCCTACAGACCAACCTCTCGGCACCTTCCCAGCTTATCTTCACTGCAGGACAATGAGCGTTTTCTTGGAAAGTTAAAAGCACAGGCACAGCATCATCCAGGGCTGAATCTAACTCTTAATTTGCACCAGATGACTTGGGAATTTTCTCCTCGGTAGTAAATGGATTGAGAATCCTCCACCCTCGTGGGCCACAGTGTCTGGCAGAGGCAGCACGATTTATTCGGGCACATGTTCCCTGCCAAGCATTGGAAGTGCTGCACACAGAGCCCGGGCTGCAATCCTCCTCCTAGGGGGATGCTGTTAAACCTGTCAACAAGGAGTAGGAGAGCACCAGCACCAACTGTTCCACCCACAGGTGTGAAAACAAAGCAAATCAATCCAACGGCAGCATTCCCCAGAAAGAGAAACACTCGGGTATAAAAGAGGGCAGGTAGAGCTTAAAAATGAGCTTTTCTTTCCACTGCTCTGCAGACCCAGACCCAGAGCAGCATCCAGTGCCTGAGGTGCTCCTCATCGGAAGAAAAAAGAGCTCTACAAGACTGCATCGGTGTCACAGCCAGCTGCCCCAAAACAGCCCAGGACTTCACACCGCTGCCGCGCGCCCCAAGGGGCGGGCCAAGCACCCAGGACAAGGAACAAAAATCCAGAGGAAATGAAGCTTTACTAGTTCTGCCGCTCATGGAACAACTTGTTTTAATAAAGAAAAACTACTGAAGACATCCAAGAACAGCAGGTTCAGGTTTCAAAGCTGAAAATAAGTTCGGGTCAGATGCAAAAAGCAGCCTGCAGCAACACCATCTGTTCCTAGGGACAGCTTTTATTTCCTTCCATCTGAGCTAAGTAAAATGTGGGTTGGAATTTCAGCTATTTTACTTTGCTCTATTAGGCTCAAAGCCTATGTCTACTACAGATTACTGCTGGGCAAGGGAAACGTGGTAAAATGCCGGAATCTTTGCTCTAATACTGAAGGGAGTAAATCACACCCATGACTGCTAGCTTAGACAAGTTCTAAAGACACCCACTACAGACCTGCCAGGCAAGCGTTCCTGCTGTCTCTGCTGCGTCTCAGAGAGGGTTACGCTTTTTCATCTCATTCTTTACTGTATTACAACCAATATTTGCTTTTACATTTGTGCAACAGAAATGAAATCCAGTGACAGAGCCAAGAACTTTAAGACGCTGCACTCACTTTGATGCAGTTTGAGCACACAGGGTAACAGACGGCAGTGAACTTGGTCTACTATTTGCACTGAATGTTACTAAATCTCGCAAGAGCTCAAGGTCATCACCTCAGTCATTCATCCATGGTCCTTGCAATACTTGAAAAGCCTTCCTATTTTAGCACTGAAGGAATATTCATACTGTAAATCACTAACAAAACACACCAAACAGGAAAGATCATTTATAAAGCGTGTTTAAGAGGGAAAAAGAAACAAAAAAAGAGGTATAGAAACCAGACCAACGTACAATCATATCACGATGGACTCTTTGCTATTGGCATCAATTGCACGTTTGATCACAGATCAAGCACAACTTCTCTGGCTTTGGATTCCCATGAAGAAACCACAACTAACACTCCCGTAATTGTACAGGACTTGACATTTACTGAGTATTTAAAGGTCAGGATATGAAAGATGCTCTAAGTGCAAAATGAAATGCCTTTGGGTGTAACAGATGAGTGTGGAGGCTTTTTTCAAAGTTGCTCTATGATATGTTTAATTTAAGGCATCTATTTCTAAAACATGTTCTTCACCAGTTGCTCACACCCATAAAAAAAAACCCTTATCCCTAACAGAAAATTCATTTTGGTGAGAGAACGCAACAGCAAAAAAAAATCTAAGAGTAAAGATGCGAAAAATATACTACATTGGTGCTAAAGACTGTTTTAGAAGGACACACTGTTCTTCTAGAAGGTGAAGCTCAAAACTTACGAGTTTGCAGCTGCGCAGGACCAACTACACCATTTTTTTCAACAATCTATCAGAAGTAAGTGGATTTATTCTGAAAGGGCTGCTCTCATTTGGAGCCAGCGTGCTTGTCTACTGCCTCCATGCCTAAAAACAATGCCTGAGAACTCAAGTCACTTCAAATTTTATGCAGACAACAGCAAGCGTGACAAGTGTTGGTACCTGTCTACTTTAATACTTCTGCTAGTACAGATAAATATAGATAAGGACTACTTCAAACTAGGACAAGGACTTCAACTCAAACTGGGACAGAAGGGTGACAGTTTTCACTCGGAATCAACATTGCATTTCAGAACAGTCTTCTCAAATTTGGAGACTCAGAAAGAGGGAAAAATCAGGCTTTATATGACAACTATTCCAGCAATAACATGGATAAACTCAAACACATACGTGGTAAAATTAGAACAGTGACTGCAGAAGTTAAAAATCTTTGTTTAGAGTTTAGGGAAGCATATTTTAAAAAGCAAATGCATACCACACAAAAAACCCAATGAATTGAGAAAAAACAGCCTATTGTCATCTTCAAAGCCCACAAGCAACAGAGAGGAGAACGAGCCCTTCCAGCTCTTCCAACTGTCTCTTATTAAAATGGAAAAAGCATACTAAGTCCACAAAATGTCTTCCATAACTTTGCACAGCACACAAACCACCTTCTTTTAGGATAAAAATTGCTTTGAGTTTATTAACACAGAGGGAACCAGACCATCCCTCTCCCAGCAGAAGCAGCATACCCTACCTGCTCAGCTCACCTCTCGCTGCCTGGCGAAGGACAGACGCGCCTGTCCCAGGAGAGAAGCAGACTTCACACCTACACACAAATCGGCACCAGCTACAACCGACCCACAAAAAGCTTCGATTCACATGAAAGGATGAGCAAGGATTCCCAGCCCGCACGCACACCAGCTGCCCAGCAGTCTCCTAAACCACCTCCTCTGCCAAATCAACAGCACAAGCTGGGAAACGGGGTGCACAAGTACTTTTAGGCATTACAGCTGTAATATAACAAACAATCCCCAACAGCGTTCCACAATAAACAGCTTGCTGAGCTCAAGACAGCTGATGTACATCATAATTCTGCATGCAAATCTATTTGGGGAAGGCCTTGCACACCTACAAGCTCGTCTGCGATTTCCACCCGCACCAGCAAGCCTCATAGTTAGCTGCAGAAGTGCTCAAGTAATTTCATACACAACAGGCTGCTCTTCTGCAGAGAAAGCCTTCATTGTGACAGCATCCAAGAGCTCCACCTCAGATTCCCACCCTGCATTCCCATCACACATTGCCTGGTGGCGTGGAGGGAGCCATCAGGGTGATCTTGCTTTCCACCCTGCGTTCCCATCACATTGCCTGGTGGCGTGGAGGGAGCCGTTGGGGGCATCCTGCTTCCACCCTGCATTCCCACCACACACGACTCTGTGCTCTTGGGGTCATCCTGCCGCTTTTAGAGCTTTGGATGTTTACTGTTTGACGAGCAGATAGGTGCTTTGCTGGGAATGACTCACCCTTGCCAGGCTGCCACAGTTTGAATTACATTCCCACTCGGCACCGATCCACGTGAGCGAGGGAACACCAGCTGAGCGAGAGGGGATTATCTCAGCCAGCCCAAACCAGTTCCTTCGCTGCAGACTGAGCCCGTGCCAAGGCTTCCTTTCAGCCACCGAGCTGTCATGGAAAGAGAGCGACGCTTCCAAGGCGCTGCATTGCCCAAGGAATGGAGGGTCGATCCAGATTTATTTTAAGGATTTGAAAGGCGAAGCCATGCATCTCCTGAATAAACCTTTGACTTCTGTATCAAATAACTTAATTATTAATAACGATGGGGTTGTAAAGCAGGAGTCTGCAGCTCAAATATTTCTATTGTTCTCGTTAAATGTCCTTTGGCTTGTAATGTGCTTGAAAAATCGCCCAGCTACTAAAAAAGCAGGAGCTGTACTACAGGCTGGAAACAGAGTTTGCAAGCAGCAATCCCAGTACCAAAGGGACCCTGAGGCTGTTGAAAATATAAACTTTGACAGTATAATCTTTCATATCTTTCTGACAAACAGCTAGATTATAAAAACATCCAAAGAGAAACAAACAACTTGGGAACTGCCACATCAGATCAGTCCAGAGGCCCAGATACTCAGCATTTTGTTAGACAGCAGCAGGTACTTCAAAATGCTTCAGAGAAAAACCTTCATACACCAATAATTAAATACAGCAACTCCTGGAGAAGCTTCCTCCCAAGACCCATCAGCAGCTCCTAATTTCTGTTCTGCAGCGCAAAGATTTATAACCCTCTGTAAAGCATTTGCAGTCCTGCCTTATGTAATTGTGAACCTACTTGGTCACCCATATATAATCATTTAATCATTTATGAACCCAACCATCTCTCCAGTTGGATAATATCCAGAAGTGAATTCTAAAGACAGATTTTACATACAATGCAGTCAACCACTATTTGCTGGCTTTAAATACCTTACGAAGAACAAAACTGTTCTTCCAGCTTTAAGAGAAGAATGTGCCTTCTCAAAAACTCAGAATCATGAACACATTAGGAAGTGTTGCTGGAGATCAATTTCTCTTATTCACATAAAACTCAAAATATATAATGACCAAGATGTACTGAGGTCCCTGTACTTGGGGTGTCCTTAGTGGCTCATGAGGTCTTATTTCTACCTTCTGCCCAAGCATGTGATAGCTCCACAAAGGCACAGCTTGTTTTTGAAGTTCTCTTAAGAAATTGTTCCTCATACAGAGAATACAAAATGGAGAGACTCATCAAATGTATCGCAATGACTACAGCTTAATTTTACTTATTTTCAGTTAAAGTATCAGGCGAGGAAAAGTTCATTCCAAGGGCCTTAACTGCATTCCTACACTATCTTTATTTAGGACTCGGGATTCCCTCCGACACATGACGTGGATTATCACCGGTGACCCTATATTCCTCTTCACTTTAAGGAAAAGATGCAAAAGTGATAAAAACAGATTCCCAGAGCCTTGGCCAAGAACCAGCAGCAAAGTGCCAGGAGCTCTGTTCTCGTCAAACACTCACCTCTTCGCAGACTTCTCGCACAGCAGCCACGTTGGGCTCCTCCTCGGGCTCCATGCCACCCCCAGGGACAATCCATCGATCAGGATGGCGACTACTGCTCACCAGCAGCACCTGTGGAGAGCAGAGCACAGCTGATGGGAAAACTCATGGTAATGTTCTTTTTCAAAGCCCAGCTGAAGAGGAAAAGTTGTCTTTGCACCTCTCACACACCAAACATGACCAATCCAACAAGAGTCCTAGAAAATACTCTTCACTTAGTCCCTTCCAGATAGCCGCGCAAGCTACAATATCAGTGACACCGAGCACTCCAACACACCAAATTACTTCGGTCATTACCTCCTCTCTGCTCCAACACATCACAGAATAAGTTATGCCTCTGCATACCACATCATGGTTTGCTGTTTAATCCAGTCTCACAATACTTACACTGGAAGAGGCCACTGCTGTACTCAACCTCACTATGTAGTCCTGACCGCTTGGGATGCACATCATACTACAACAGAATCCAGCACAGAAGCTGCTCAGCACCTTAACCCTTTACAGAAGTAGTTTGATTTAATTTTACCGGGACCTTAAGCCTTGCCTGTCTCTACAGTGACACTAATGATATACACACATTGATTAACTGCCAGTTACAATACTTCACAGACTCATGGAATGGTTCAGGTTGGAAGGGACCTCAAAGCCCATCCAGTTCCACCCCCTGCCATGGGCAGGGACACCTCCCACTGGATCAGGGGCTCCAAGCCCCATCCAAGCTGGCCTTGAACATCTCCAGGGATGGGGCAGCCACCACTGCTCTGGGCAACCAGGGCCAGGGCCTCCCCACCCTCACAGGAAAACAATTTTTCCTAAAATCTCATCTCAATCTTGTCTCTTTCAGCTTGCCTTACGTGCAGATACATTTAAGAAAGATTTTCAACTTCCCTGCCTGCTGCCTCTTACGCAGCACGCACCACAGAGCTCAGTGCTGGAGTCAGCACTTGGTTCCTTTTGGTTTAGACGAGGTTGTTCAGTGAGATAAAGACTAAAGATAAGCCTACATTAAATCACTTCAAAACCCTAGAGAAAGGCTGCAGAGAATGACAGAATTTCTTAAATGAGGAAAATGGTTCATCTGTTTTCACAGGAGTAATTTTTCACAAGCATGTTTGGTGGCAGGTTTTCTTGAAACACATTTCATCGCAGCGTAATTCTGCTCTGTATGAGTTCAGTTTTTGTTTTCTCATCTTCTGGAAACAAAACACTAACTAACAATCTCAACTGGCCAAAAATTTCCCCAAAGAATACCAAGACACTGTGCTTATTAAATCTACTTGTGATACATCCGTGAGCAGAGATGGAAACTAAAAACAAAATTAATACTGTTTTTCTGCTCTCCAAACAAAGCTCGTTCATTAGAGTCATCGTGCTATACTTCATCATTTCCCTGGCACAAAGCGCAGAGCCACAGCGACTTGCTCCAGAAACTTTCCAACATACCAGTCCAATTAGGTTACAGGCCAGCTGTAACAGTTTCAATCAGACATTTCAAAGTTAAACTGTGCGAGATGATAAAATCCCAGGCTTTACTGTGCAAATGTTGATTTACCAGTAGGATATGAAAAGATTTGCACTAATTATCAAGAGGAAACTTACCTACAGAATTCAAAATTAAACTGCTGAAACAAAAACAGGCATAAGGTTTCCAGGGTTTTCCAGTTCTTTTTCTCTTTTGAAGATTCTCCTCTACCAATGGACCACCTAGCACAGCAATTTGTCATTTCCCATGGCCACACAGATTACTACTGCTCAGCACAGGGAAAAAGAGGGTGGCCAAGGGACTGGGATATGCCAAGATGAGGAGACACAGATCAGTTGGAGTCCAAAACAACAGCTCTCAAAGCAAGAGGAGCACAGCTTAAGAGCAGAAACTGAAGAGGGGTCACGAAAAACGTTTTGGCAGCTGCTGGTCTAACCTTTCCTAAGCCTGGAATTAAACTCGGCGTTCTCAAGTGTCCGCTATTTTCTGTGGATCCTGTCAACAGCGACGCCTCAGAGCTTCCTCTTCCTGCTTTGGTCAGAATCCACATCTCAGTCCTGCAACGCCTGAAGAAACATCATTGTTGGAGTTAGTCCAGAGGCGGCCACAGAGATGATCCAAGGGCTGGAGCACCTCTGCTACGAGGACAGGCTGAGAGAGTTGGGTTGTTCAGCCTGGAGAAGAGAAGGCTCTGGCGAGACCTTAGAACAACTTCCAGTGCTGAAAGGGGCTCCAGGAAAGCTGGGGAGGGGCTCTGGATCAGGACAGGATGACAGGGAACAGTTCTAAACTAAGGAAGTGTAGGTTTAGACTGGATATAAGGAAGACATTTTTCACAATGAGGGCGGGGAGGCCCTGGCCTGTGTTGCCCAGGGAAGTCATGGCTGCTCCATCCCTGGAGGTGTTTAAGCCCAGGTTGGATGGTGCTTTGAGCAACCTGAACCAGCGGAAGGTGTCCTTGCTCCTGCAGGTGGGGTTGAACTGGATGATCTGTAAAGGTTCATTCTAACACAAAGCATTCTATGATTCTGTGATCATTTGTCAATCAGCCTCATTTCAACCCCTGAGCACTCCCCAGTCTGTCTCCTGATTTAAGGCAGTTACAATCCATATTAGAAACAAACTGAGCTGAATGGGCTGCCTACATTCTGCAGTTTCCTACCGGAGATGCTCACCACTTGACGCATCCTCTGGCTGAGGTTGCAATGGAATGGCATTTATTTTATAGTAACATCCCACGGTGCTTGGCCTTCTTCAAGAGGAAGACGGAATTCCTTTCCCCTAGACATCCAATCCATGTAGAACACCATCAGTAAGCCATGCCTAAACAGGGAACCCTGACTTCCTCCATCCACTGAGCCCTCCAGGCTCGGGATCACAGCCAAGCACTGTAGGCTGCAAAGCGAAGGCCATCACTGGCAACCACGTCTGGTTTGCCAGTCCTCAGTCCCCGCAGGCTTGGCATGCAGCGCACTCCGCTGACCTGTGCCTCTGATCATGGACTTTCTCTTCGTCCTGACTCATTACGGATATTATAGACAGGAGTGCTTGGACTGGAATTTCCAACTTCAGGTCAGCAGGTGACTCTGACGACAGAGTTAAAAGAAGAGCAACAGACGTTTCAAGTAGACATTTTCTTGCCGAGTAACGAAGCATCATCTTTGTCCATTCCCACTTCGATTCCGAGTCAAAGGGAAAAATCAAAGATTAAAAAAGGTTCTGAAACTCAGCACAGCACACTGCGTGCCACTGAACTCCTACCTTCTGCTTGGGAAAAAAGGTACCTGCTAAGAAAATCCCCATGCAGGAAAGCCTGCTGGACTGCTCAGGCTAAGACAATGCTTTAGAGCACACTAGTAGGAACTTTGAGGTGTAAACAGCAGTTTTGGGCAAAGTAAATTAACTTCAGCTGCTCTGGCTGTTGAGAGTTTTCTGAATAGAATTAACATGAACAGCTCTCGGTGGGAAGGAAAACCCTGTCATTCTCACACTTTTATGCAATCGGACTATTTCCTGTTTAATAAAAAGGAAATCCTATCAAGGGAGAGGAGGAAACATGCCCTAAGAGGTCATTCTTTTACAACAGCTTTAAACAGGATATTGCTACCAGTGAGTGCTCCCCAGACAAAGGGGCCTCAGCCAAAAAGAGGGCGAGATGCTGTTGCTTGTAAAAAACCACACGGCTAAAGAAGTCCTGCATCCCAATACATGCAATCCATTCAAAGGGATCAAGTAAAAGGACTCTAACATCCAAATCTGTATTTTCACAAGGCAACACTAGTCCAGTATTTTACAAAATGCCCCACCGCCAGCAAAATGAGAGTTGCTGAAAGCACACCTCTCGCTGAAACCAATTCATATTTGGGTGGGACAGCTCGAACGCTGTCTCCAAGATAAGAAATCATTCTCCAGCACAAACTTTTCCTCTCCGATAGTGGGATGGGTGAACACAAAACACCTGGGGAAGCAAAGATACCAGCTGAGCAGGCTGCGGATGAGGGATGTAATAGTTTGTACTTCTGCCATGACGAGGTCAGAAGTATTCTCTAAGTTTCAGAAGAAACCTGATGTAGCAGAAGGCCAACTTACCCCAAAAAGCCAAACAGAGAAGAGAAATTAAACCTTCATTTACAACACAGGATGACAAAAATGTTAATTGCTCAATTAGACCGAATGTTTTCCAACACTGCTGAATTCTATAAAATAAAGAGTACAGGTTTTTTTCCTTAAAGGACCACTTGGCAGCTCCTATGTCCTTGACACCTACATTTTTGTTCATTAACTTCTTTCTTACATAAAAACATTCAATTGACTGTTGGGGTTGAGGGAAGGAATTGCACCACCAAAACTAAAGAGGAGATTTTAATTAAAACAGTCATAAAAAGAATACACCACAAATTACTACTTTTCCCCTTTTAAACAAGGTCAAAACACGAAGGAAGGCTGACATTTACATTTTATTCTTGCCAGACAATTGTGTTTGTTATAAGATGGCTGCTGAGGCTCTTGACCTACCAGGGTTTCTGGGAGCACATTTTGCAGCCAAGTCTTGCGGCCTTTTGGAAAAGCACTTGCAGGTATCCCACCGCACGGCCAAGTTCTGTTTTCCAGCATTTGAATGACAATTATGTCATTCCAAACCAGGGAAAAGAGCAACGAGCAACGCAAGCCTCTCTGGCACCACACAGGGCAGCCCTTAAGCAGCTCTCCCACAATCAATGAAGTAAGAGAACGGTTAGGAAAATAAGCAAAGTCTGAAGCCTACAGGAGAGGCTCCTAAACAGCACTAGATCGCAGCCCCCATAGTAAGTAACCTTCAAAGCAGCCTGCAATCAAACAAACAAAACAACCCAAACAAATCCAGAGCAGCCTACCAGTTTTCCTTGGAGGAGACAGGAAACACATGGAGACATCTAGGCCGCCTGGCCCGCCACACGCCGAGCTAGGAGCTCCATGGGAAAAGGGGAAAAGAGTTTGTCACCAGGATAAATCTGGAAGTCCCTGATACACAATACCGACCTTACCACTACCTAACTACAAACAGATCTGTTGTATTCACATCAGGGTTTTTTTCCTCCAAGAAATAACAGCGTTCTACAAAGCCAAAACTGGGCAACCAAAATAAGGCACGGAATTAACTCTCAGTTAACAGAGACGAGACTGAGGGATTCCTATGTTTTCATGCTGTGGTGGATTTAGACAACCACCACCATAAACAAACCAGGAGTAGCTGCGCCATAAGGAACACAGTTCTTAGAAAGAGGCTCTGCAGAAGCACGACGGCAAAAACCAACAAGGCTACAGCATTATTGGATGCTGAGCTACAACGCTATTAGAAAATGAGCTGCGAACCTTCCAGGAAGAGACAGTCCTACCCACACGCGCCAGCCTAAGGACAACCAAGCTGGCAGACTCAATAGGAAACAGCAGAGATGATGTTAAATACGTGGGGTTTGGTCCAGCCGGCATTCTGCGGCCAGCAGCCAGCCTATAGCTACCGGCTACTGAGACAGCCTCTGCACTCTGTCACATTTTCTACCCATATTAAGCCACAAACTCACGTATTTTGCACAGCGACTAAAGCACAAACCTCTCAACATTTAAACTCCTTTCACACTTCAGAATTACTTATCAGAACATAGACTGCAAGGATAGAATAGGTCTCGTAAGGTGCTGCAGTGAGGCCAGTGGAGATGGCTGATTTCAGTGATTCCGGCCCGTACAATCTGTCTTTGTTTGAAAGTTTCGGTTTAAGAAGAGTCTCTGTGTTCAGGAGTTGGGAGTCGAGCTGTACTAACGGCTCTCCGCCCTGCCCTGTGACCAGGCAGGACACGGCAGCCGGTGCAGCTCTGTGTCCAGCATAATAAAGACCTTTTATGCTGTGCTCAAAGTTAACAAATGTTCTCACAATTCCAATATATTGTTGTTACTTAACACTTTGCTATCTGACAAAGCTGGGATCTCGATTCAACTACATCAAACCACCCTTGAGCTCAAAGAAGAGCTTACGCCAACAAGAAGGGAGTAGGAGGGGAAAAGAGACATTGGAGTTAGCAGAGCCATGCAAAAAATCAATCTCATTTAACCAGCAGAAACACAACCTCAACTACACCACAAGAGAACATGCATTTAGCCAAACGACTAACGCAGGATGGTCTAAACAAGCCAGTCAAGACTCACAGGAGGCTTCTCCACTCTCTCACTTTTCGGGGCATGTCACGAAGTTAACACACAGCAGTAGTAACAAGCACAGCCTGCGGTCAGCAAGGCCAGCTTCAAACACGACGAGGGCTTCAGCTGAGACAAGAACACAACCGCAACAGGAAGGCATAGAAAAATCCTCTCCTGATCATAACAGCACATCCTCACAGCAGCATTACTGCTCCTCAGCAGCATACACCTCCTCAAACAAGTGTTATTTCTGCACACACCCACACCTCGCTCTGTGGCACAACGGGATTTCACCTACAACACAGTACCTGGAACCTGGGAGTGGGATATTAATGACAGGAAGCTGGAAGGCGAAGGTGTAAGTCTTGAAAGAGGCAAGAGGGAAACTGGAAGAAAGTCAAGTTATTTTCAAGCACGTGGATCGCACCTACGGTACCACAACCATAAAGGAAAAAAGAAAGAATTCTGTTGGCTTTTAGGCTAGTTCTTAGAATAACGATAATAAATCATCACATAGACTCATAGAATCTCTAGGTTGGAAAGGACCCACTGGATCATCGAGTCCAACACATACTGCACTGTGACTCGGGCTTCAAAATACCAAGGGTCACATCACTGTTGCTCCAGTTTTCTTGTGACTTTAGAGTGACTGCATGCCTTACCCAAGAAGAACACGGTCCGGCATCCTCTCCCTCCATCAAAATTATGCTTTAGACAACCACAAAAGTTATCTGTGCTGTGCCTTTCGCAGCAGGGATGGGACAGAGACAACAGCCGAAGAGCTGGACCCAGCCGGCACTAGGTGCTGCAGCAAAGGGCTGATAAAGAGGCACTCAAAGGGAAAGACCTCAAACTGATAACCTATTGCTGCCTGTCAAAGCCAGCTTGTTGGCTGTTTGGTACTTACACAACTTGTCCAGGCAGACTTTTTCCAAAAGGAATGCTAGCTTTTAAACTGCCTTTTTTTCCTAAGGGGAAAAAAACAAAACGAAGGGAGTATTTTGGTCTTTTTACACAGACCAAATGACTCTGGGTGTCAGTAGCTGCATGCGTATATGCTTACTGTTTTGATTAATGAGTCTTATTCATAAAACAAAGCACGCAAAAACCCTACAGCCATGAAAACTGGAGAAGCTTTGCAAATATAAGTAGTTACATCAATGTTATTTACACAAGAAAAAGTAACCACTCAAGTCAATATGAATCAAAATAACATTCAAACCATCCGAAGCATCTTAAGAATACCCACCCAGAAGGTAATTGTATCGCTCTGAATTTCACGTTAACATGAAATTTCTGAGAACAAAGAGTTACTGTGCATTATCCACTGCAAAACAAAGACAGCTACAGAGACACAAACTCTGATATAAACGTGGGCAAAAATTGAAAGATGCTTGACTCCTCTGTGCAGTCAAGCATCCCAGTTAGACCAGAAAAGGACCGCTGTTTAAAGAAACCCAGTACCTGCCTCCTAATTGCTTGACAGAATATACAGCATCTGAACATTGATGTTTACTAATCATAAGGTAGAACTGAGTTTCTTAATTTTGTTCGATCTGATTTTTCTGGCCAATCCCATCACAGATCTGCAAGCCTGGATAATTTTCCCTATTTAAAAAAAGAAAAAAAAAGATAAAATCCAAGCATATTATCATTTTCCTTTGGCTGAGAAGGGAAAGCATCGTTCTTCCAGACCTTGAAAGACCACCCATGGAAAGATGAAGTTCCTTGGCAGTAGTCCCAGCACGGTACACCCTCAACTACTCACACCTGCCTCCACACTTCGGTAGCTTGTCTGAAGGGTGTAGAGATGAACAGAGGCAAAGAATCGATCGTGAGGTTAAAAAAAAGGGGGTGGGATGGGACACAGAGCAAGGAGAGAAAGGCAAGAAAAACAGCTCTGGTCAGGCAATAAACGAATTCAAGAAGAAAGGGGTTTCAGAGAAGTGTTACGCAGAGAAGAGATGGCAGCCGCCACTGTTGGATCCCTCTCAACCAACCTAGGGCTGGAGCACACTCCCTCCTCTTTCCCTGTCCATCACTTTCCCTGAGCTGCTGCAGAACTAAATGGACTCAATCCCTCCGTTTCACAATGGCTTACAGAGCTTCCAAGTGAAAATTCAACAATTTTAATTCTTTTGTACTTTGGAGAAGTACAGGAGATGTGGATTGCTTGTAAAAGCATTTATGAAAAGGCTAGAAAACACTTTTTAAGATGAAAGCTAGGTTTTGAAGGGGTCTATACTCTTACTCTTGGAGAAAAAGCACAGTGGAGAGGGACAGGAAAAGCACGAGCAAAAGTGCTATTCCTAAACTGCCCTTTATCCTACTGGAGATGCAGAAATGTCTTAGCAACAAACAGGGAGAAATCTATTTGGTTTCAACCACAACCCTTTTGTGTAACTGAAAGGAACACACAGAGCCAAGCCGAGCCATCAGAACAGAGATTCTGAGGCTATATTCCATGGAAAGTACGATGATCATATGATGCTGGGCTCCTTTTACATCCCAACAGTGGAATACTCCAAGTGGTTTTAGCTATTATTCTTTTTATATGGAAGCAAGCGCACAAAGGACGGTCCAGGAACACTGTGTGATCATCAACGCAGCCTACAGTTAAAATTTAAGAACCGCTGTGTTACACCATAGCCTGGCTTAAAACTGACACAGGAGAAGCAAGAAGAAAAAGGTTCGTTTGCATTCAAATGACTGTCCTGTTGTGGGGCTACACAAACGTAGCTTTTGGTGACCGGCTTGGCACGCTCACAGAGGGCAGAGCTCCCCGGCCGCTGTGTGAAAGTTCTGCTTTCTCCTCTCAAGTTAAAGCTTCATTCACAATTAAGAAAAGGCGACCAATCCTGGATCCTATTCTTCCCGAAGCATTTCCTCCAAAAAGTCCTTAAAAATACCAGTTGGTAACGAGCAGCTTGTCCTTTCACCAGAAACAATGCCGGCATGCTTAAACCTGCAGCTACACCAGCGCGGGACTTAAAGCCAAACGGTTCCTTTTATTGCTGTTAAAATATAACACAGAGATGCTGCCACCGAGCAGGCTCCCATCTGCTTCAGAATAGTAAGATATTAGTGAATTTTTCTGGAACATTTCCTCATTGAAACAGCCGGTCTACACAAAAACCCACTTGTCTTATTTATAAATAACCCCATAACAGCAATATTGAGAGGCAATGACATCACAAGCAACAAAACAGAGGTAACACCAGACTGGGAATGTCTCAATCCACACGCTCCCCATCCCCGCTTCCGCAGAAGCAGCAAATATCAAGGGAGTTCACTCCCCTGGAAAAGACAAAAATAGTAGAGTCCTGGCGTTCGGCTGCCGAAGGGTCCTTTGAAGTCTGTTCACACTTGCTTTGAATTAATCCTGTTGATTCCCTGCTCTCCCTTTGCTGTTTGCTGAGCAACACACACAGACTGCTCCACGCAGCACAATTAAGAAACTTATTTTTTGCTCTGTTTGAGATTCATGTTTAAATCAATTCTCCCTGTACTGCTTTTTAAATGAATATGAAACAAAGGTGGCTTTTCAGTCAATGTTCCAGCTTCCGATAGTGTTCCAGAGCTTCTTTCATGTCCAAAAGTAGAGGCTTCCCAATGGAATACAGAAAATGTGCAACCTCAAGCAGCATAAGGAAAAATAAATCACTTAAAAACTAGAAAAGATACAAAGTATTAGCCTTTTTATTCACAAATAGCAGGACTGAGCAAAGACACTCCTGTGGTAGCATTCTCTATAGATTACCAAGACTTTAAAGAAAATTAAAACAATGAGTCGAGTCAGGGGTAAACACCTAAAGAGAATAAATGCTGCCTCCTCTGTAAGTGTAAATGGAATTTTTCTTTTCTTTTCTTTTTCATTGTCAAAGTTGTTTAATTCAGGAACTAATTAGGGGGTCGAAAAGGGAGAAAAACTGTTTGTTTTTTTTTAATTCATAGCAGGAAATGAAGAAATGTGAGAGCCAAGATCTAAAAATCTTAAGAGAAACAGTGACCAGAAACAGCCAGTCCTAGAAAAAAAACCTAATACTTTAATACAGCAGGTTTAAATTATTTATCAAAACATGCCTTTCTTTTCTTTTTAAACAGTAACCTGCTAATAGAGCTTTAACTAACACAACTTCTGGCTTCCCCCCCTGCCCTGAGAGTTCTTTTAAATAGATCTCAATTCCCATTTAAATACAAGCAATCAATAATAAAATATAGCAGTAGCACAACAAAATTGTATTGTTCACCAAGAGAAAAAGACAAGAAATCTTTCACAGGCAGGTTAAACTATAAAGTCTTAAAGGAGACTGTTCTGCCACGCAGGTGTTAGGAGTAAGGACTGGTGTGAGTTGGGAATAACCTTCCCAAATGCACCTGTGGAAAAGCCCACCTCATGCCTGGCTACGGCAGCAGGTAAATAAATGGGAACACAGGACAGTGCTCCAGCTCTGCTTTAAATACATAGACAACATCAATAAATAAAGGGTTTTAAGGGCTGCGTGATGTCCTCAGGAGGCCGATTCAAAATAAAACAGAACTGGAATTCATTGCTTCACTATTTCTGTGGCTCGCTTACAAAACGGCATGCACATGCGTGTACTTGAGGAAATCAGTCTCCATCCCATGCTGCAGCACTTACAACACAATTAGTGCTCCTCAAGGTGTCACAGGGTACAACAACCCACCTGATTTCACCAGCAACAGCAGAGGTGAGGCCAAACACCAACAATGATCAAAGCTCAACTGAGAGCTTCTACTGCCCTGATACAAGAGTTTTCCAGTGCTTCACTTGCCGCCTCCGTATCAGACCCACGGGAACACCAATGTGCAAGGAGGCAACTACCTCAACTCCCACCTTGGAAAGTGGAAACAAATTTTACTACTCTAGGTCTTGCCTAGAAACTAAAGCCTGAAATTGTACCAGTTTAAATTAAATGAGATTTCCAATCCACTGCTGCAAAACGCAACACAGACACAGCCCTGACATTACAACGGCTTTAAAGTTCAACCTTAAACAAACCTAACCAGCTTAACTGACCCTGTCAGAAATCACTCACAAGTGAGACTGCCCCTAGAACTTCCAGTACTTAGAGGGGGCTCCAGGAGAGCTGAGGAGGCGCTCTTGATCAGGGAGGGCAGGGATGGGACGAGGGGGACTGGTTTTCAGCTAAAAGAGGGGAGATTGAGATGAGATCTGAGGGAAACATGTTTTGCTGTGAGGGTGGGGAGGCCCTGGCCCAGATTGCCCAGAGCAGTGGTGGCTGCCCCATCCCTGGAGGGGTTCGAGGCCAAGCTGGATGGGGCTTGGAGCCCCTGATCCAGTGGGAGGTGTCCCTGCCCATGGCAGGGGGTGGAACTGGGTGGGCTTTAAGGTCCCTTCCAAACCAAACCATTCTATAATTCTAGAATGAGTTTACTTTCTCTTCTTCAACCCTTTCGGGTCAATACTGTAGAACTGCCACTTTAATGAACCCTTGTGTCACTGACACTGCAAGAGTTCCAGACACTGGTTCCCACCACCCAGATGTAAAAACCGCGGCTGCTGGACCAGTCAGACACCACCAACCACCAGTCAGAAGCTGAATGCATTGGGTAGCTGTTAAAAGCGTATTTCCATCTTCAACCATGCTGTAATCAAACCTGGTCAAGCACCCAATTCTTGAGAAGAATTGCCATACTGGCCCCACCAATTGCGCAAAACTGCATCAGGAAACTCGGACGCCTTCAACCACCCAGGCTGATCAGTCCCGCTATCATTACACAACACCATCACGTTCTTCTTCATCGTTAGCTCACAGTATCATACATCTCCTAAAAGTCCGTGGGAAGGAGCAGCTAGGAGGAACACTTCACCAAAACACAAACTGTTTCCGTTTCAGACCGTTTATGCTGGAAATGTTGACACCCTTCACCATGACAGCATAGCTACAAAGGGTTTGTCAACCCTCCTTCACTATGTTAAATAATAACTGAACTCTATGCTAATTCACTTTCCTCCAGTGAACCGTCTGCATTCCCTTCCAATTTTCTGTAGCTACAAATATGATAATCAGGAGAACAAAGACATTAGCACAGCAACTCAGGAACCAGTAAATGGAATTAAGTATCCCTAACTCCAGAAGAAGCAAAAAACAACAGGGCAGGCTAGGCTGCAGGAATCCCTCAAGCCTGTGAGGAGAAGATATTAAAAAAGAATAGTGAAAAATTGCACATCTGAGTAAGTTCCTCCTCATGGACAACATAATCACTTTCAAGAGGGCTGTTCTCAAACCAACCGATCTACCTTTAATTCCCACTTCCTCCCAAGCCTCTCTGGACAGCAGCTCCTGGCACTCCATCAGTCCCCTTTTATCCCAGTTTCTTTTTATAAATCCAAGGTCAGGTTTCCTCTCCCATCTCATGTGATGTGCTGGACTGAAGTTCTGCCAGAGTGGTGGCTCCACTCCACCACCAAATCCCCATCTGTGCCACAAACCAGACTCTTCCACCACCCCACTCTCGGCATTTTTTTCCCTTGTGAAATAAAGCCAGGGGGGCAAACATCAAATTTCAAGGCCAGGCTGGATGGAGTATTGAGCACCCTAATGCAGTGGCAGGTGTCCCTGCGCACGGCAAGGGCTTGGACTTTAAGGTCTCCTTCAACCCAAACAATTCCATGATTTCATGATGGTTTAGGAAACATATTTTCCTTTCCTTGCTCAGGAGGCAGATGGGAGCAGGCTGGGCTGAAAAATCCCCCCCTTATTCGTGCAAAGGTGATGGCCAGAGCAGCTGACAGCACGGGGATGGAACTGGATGGGCTTGAGATCCCTTCCAACCCAATCCATGCTATGATTTTATGTTAAAAGCTTCCCAGCCAGCACTCCGTTTTCCGCTGTCTTCAGTTGCGGAGCACAGACCAGGCTGCGGAAGCCAAACCAGAGCTGTGTAAACGCTTCTCGGAGTCACTCTCAACCCTTTCCTCAGGATTTTCCTCCTGGAGGAGCCCCCAAACCCCTGTCTGGGTTGTCCTGTGTAGCCCCTCTACCTTTAGGCACAAACCCAACCCCCTGACACGATTCTGTGAGTCCCCAGCGATGCTGAACCCCCCCCAGCAATGAAACCCCCGGGGCGAGGGGGCCCGGGGGGCGATGCCCGCCTCCCTCACCTCCTCCTCGCTCTCGCTGCGGAAGCAGAGGCAGGCCGCCCGCTTTTTGTAGCCGTCCCCGTCGTAGGTGCGCGTCTGGTTGGACTTGAGCTTCATCATCCTCCGCTCCCAGGGGCGGCGGGGCCTGCAGGGGGGGAAGGACGGCGGGGGCGGAGAGGGGGCCGCCTCCCCGCCACAGTCTCTCTCTGTCTCCTCTCTTGTGTCCCTCGAGGCCCGCTACGCGCTGCCGCCTTTCGCCCGCCTCATCCCTCCCTTCACTTCCAGCCGCTCCGCCGCTGCTACCGCTCCGGCCAACGACGACGACCGCGACGCCATCTTGGGGCACGTTACGCAAACGGCGTAAGAGCCACCGCCTCCCCCCGCCTTAATACCACTTGGCTCCCGCCACGCAAATAACGTAATGCGCCTTCCAGAATCGCTCACCCCCACGCAAACAGCGCCACCACGCCTCCGCCCGGCCGCGAGGCCTTTACGCCGGCGGCGCAGCTCGCCTTCGAGAATAGGGCAGCTGGTCGTAAGCGTTGGGAGGATGCGTGCTGGGGGAGCCCTGGCATTTACGGAAAATACGCAGTGGTAGAGCCGGCTCGCAGCGCACATGGCTCCGCTTTGACAGCGGCGCACTACGCAAAGAGCGCAAACGGTAGCGAGGGAAGAATGCTTGTCTTGCGCAAGGCGGGGCGGGCGGCTTACGCCAATGGCGGAGCGCGGCTTACGCCAGTGGCGGAGCGAGGTGGCTGGGGCCCATTGTACCCCACTGCGGGGGGAAGCAAGGAGGGCGCAGGGGGTCTGTGCACCCCAGGGAGGGGAGAGGGGGCTGTGAACCCCGAGGGGGGAGTAGGGGTGTCTGTACACACCCCAAGGTAGGAATAGGGGTCTTCCGCATGCCCTGGGTTTGGGGGGAAAAGGCTGTGCCTGCACCCTAGAGTGCTGGGGGGGCTCTGCACCCCAAGTTGGGATGGGGGGACGGGTGTCTCTACCCCCTGGGGCAGGGTCCCTGCACCCCAGGGAGGGGATTTCTGCAAACCCTGTGGGCTCAGGCCAAGGGGCATCAGCATGGAGCTACCCCACAAGGGTTACTTGGGCTGCAGCCCACGTGCAGACGCTCCTCACTCCCACAGCTCCACCATGTGAGCCCCTAAACCTCACCCCATCATCAGTGTCATCCCACCACAAAGACACCTGCATGCAGGCCTTGGCTTGGTAACACAGCAGCTACAGGTAATGGGGTGCCACCAGACACCCCAGCCAGGATTTTGTGTGGTCCTCCAGGAGGAAAATCCTGGGAAAGGGGTGAAGGGCTTCTCCAAGAAGCGTTTGCACAGCACTGGTTCGGCTTCCGCAGCCTGGTCTTCACAACTGGAGACAGCGGAAAACAGAGGGTGAGCCAAGAAGCCTTTAACATAGAATCACAGAACAGTTTGAATTGGAAGGGACATCCAGTTCCAAACTCCTGCTGTGGGCAGGGACACCTCCCACTGGATCAGGTTGCTCCAAGCCCCATCCAACCTGGCCTGGAACACCTCCAGGAGTTGGGATCTTCTGACCCTGTTGACCAGCAGAAGGCTCTTTGCCAGGTGTGGATTCAGGGAGCATCCAGAGCAGGCACCACCCAGAACACAGACACCAGAGCAGCCATGCTTCCCACCCCATCCTACAGCTCAGGCGACTGAATGCTGAAAAACTTGGAGGAGGAGGGTGGAATCCATTCCCTACTGCACACAGAGCTCCCATCACAGCCTGGACGGATGGGTTAGGAGACCAGGATGAGATTAAAAACATGGGGGCAATACTTCCCTGGGGAAGAGCCTACGGACACTGGTGTTCACCCTAAAACAAATGCCATTTTTATTGCTCATTTGGATGTTCCCTTTAAGGAAACAAATGTTCTTATAGAAGAAAATATTTAGCACTTCGTAACATCACTTGGGCACTCCAAGGGATTTGAAATAGCTGCTGAATTCCACATGAAGTTGAATGTTTTGCTAAACATGAGCCTGCTTCCCAAACAGAATCCCAACTATAAATGCATAGCAGCAAATATAAACATTCTCACTGCACTGTAGGATAAAATAAGCAGAAACTTGAACAAAGAGCTCCAGCAGACGCAGACAATCCAGAAACTCAAGACCGTCACTAGGCAAAGCTGAAAAAAGAGCTGGTTTAACACACATTCCCATTAAGAAGAAGGCTAAGAAAGACATCTTGGCTAAATCCTTGGGATTCAGCAGAGCAGTCAATGAGGTTTAACCAAATCACAGCCTACAAAGAGGTGATGGATCAGTTAAAGATTTGAAACACCTGGTCTCTCCCTGCAGTGCCAGCTCCTTCAGAAATAAAATAACTTCCCTCACCCCAAAGTAGGGCAGGAATTAACTCCTTTCCCCAGACTAGCACTGATGTGATACGAAGAGGCTACCCTGAAGAAGACACCATTTCCCTGGCAGAGCATTATCCCGTTATTAGTCGGTGGGTGACATCTGCTGGTCAGACACCGCAGGGGAACCCGAGCTCTGCTCCCTGCCCCAGCTCTGCTCGGCTCCAGGTGCTGACATAACGCTCCACGGTTTATTAGCCCAGTGATTTCCCAACTGGGATCAAGGAAATGCTCACCTGTCCGTACTGGTGGTGTCCAACACGGCTGAACTTGCTGGATTTTCTGTCTACAGAGCAGAACTGCCTCTCCTCCAGCTTTACTGCATTTGTGGGAATGACTAGGAATTAATATCTTCCTGAGCAGAGTGGGAAAAATGCAGGTAGTGCTTCCATGAACCAATGCTCCTCATTCCCCCCAAGAATCACCTCTGTACACTAGGAAACCCCATGTCAGTAACCCCCAAACTACAAAGCTCCTTCTCATAACCTCCTTTCTAACCCCATGTTATCCCACTGCTGTTGTTAACCATGTCAAACATCTGAGTCTGCTGCGTGAGCTCTGGATTTATGCACTTCAATAACAGCATGAGGCAACCCAGGTGGCATTTTCACCTATTTTATTATACACAAAACATGAGCAGGAAGTTCTACTGAGGAGGCTGACCACGTCCACGACCAAATCCACCTCTCTGCAACAGAAAAGGAAGAGCATTAGAAGTCACCATATTAAACAAGCGACAGCGGCAACTACCCAGCAACAAGACCCACCAATGTGATAAGAGAGCTCGCTGTCCTTCCTCATTTTCACACTGCTATGATACGCACAGCCCAACCTGACCCGTTTGACATCAGCTATCTGACAGGGGTTAGCCAGACCAGCGAGACCAGGAACAGAAGCAACCCATCCTAGCCAGTTCTGTGGATCATGTCCTAAACTCTTCCATTTCTGACACATAAAATCGTCCATCTCCTCCAGAGAGCTCAGCTTGCTTCTCAAATGTGCTGCTGGCTTCCTGTCACAGCAGAAAGGCCACCAAATAGTTTCCCCAACTGGAACGCAGCAGGCGAGCTGTGCGTAGAAGGCGAGAGCTGCCAGCCTCTCCCAACACAATCACAGCCAAGTACCAGCACGCTGAAGAGCAAGCATGCAGATACCGCCCAGCCGCTCTCTCCTAACCAAAGCCTCAGTAAAGGAGGGAAATATCAAAAGCAAATACTCACGAACTGGAATTCAGTGGCAGCTCCAGCACCAGCCTCGGCCTTCTTGTCAGCGCCAGCTGAAGAGAGAGGGGAACGAGTTACCAATCGGAGAATACGCACCCCAAGTAAAGCTCTGCTTTGAATCAAAGGCTTATAATCAAAGTAAACCTAGGCCAAAGGCAGCAAAGTAACACAGCTATTACTAAGGCTGTTAGAGAGTTACTGAACCCACCCCAGAGAAAAGCCCACAGTCCAGCCTGGCAAGATTCAAGAACAGAATCGCAGATTCATGGACTGGTTTGGGTCAAAAGCCCATCCAGTTCCAACTCTCTCCCATGGGCATCCTCCTAATGGATCAGGGGCTCCAAGCCCCATCCAACCTGGCCTTGAACCCCTCCAGAGATGGGGCAGCCACCACTGCTCTGGGCAACCTGGGCCAGGGCCTCCCCACCCTCACAGCAAAACATGTTTCCCTCAGATCTCATCTCAATCTCCCCTCTTTCAGCTGAAAACCGTTCCCCCTCATCCTATCCCTGCACTCCCTGATCAAGAGCCCCTCCCCAGCTTTCCTGGAGCCCCTTTGAAGTACTGGGAGGCTGTTCTAAAGGTGTCCCCAGAGGGGATATCACATCCTCGAGGATCATATCCACCAGCAGATAAAGATGATCTCTGTGGCATAAATGCCTCAGCTATGCCAAGAGTATAATTCTCCCCTTTTCTTCTTGAAAGGAGGCCAACACTGAGGACAACTGTCCCAAAGAGATAACCTGCTCAAAGAGCAAGGTCAGCCTATTTCCACAGCAGCACGATGGACACTCACGTGGAACGGCACTGCGTCTGTATGTATCCCTGTCAGCTTCTCCCCGAGTGAGACGCGCAGGGCGTTCACCTTCCAGACCTAAAAGAGAAAACAGCAACAGTAAATTCATGCATTACACAAAGAATTCATTCCACAGATAGTGAGCCTGCATCACCAGGTGGAATAAAGCCCTTCAGTTAAGCACTAGATCCACCTGCAGAGCCGCACTGTAGGCAGCTCAGTGTATTCAAACCTCAACAAAAAAGTTAGGTAGTAAGGAAAAATACACTTTAAGGCTGAAATTTGCTTACAGAATCAGTTTGGGCTTGGGCTGAAGTAAAATAATGTTAAAAATGGATTTACAGCATCACCTCAACAGCTTTCTGGCCTCCAAACAAGAGTCAAAAATTAATAATAATAAAAAAATCCTGAAATATAGGGAATCCGTCCCATCTGACGAGCTTGTTCATAGCTGTCACAAACTGCGTGACACTGATCCCAACACTATCAGTATTACAAATCCTCCACCACAGAATAGATTAATAAAACTAAGAGCAGATTATCTATGTAACATCAGATTAACATCAGAGAGAACACTTGCAGGGAAGAAACAGATGTGGTGGGGCTGCCAGCCTCTGCATGACTCTTACAGAGTCCCCAAAGCACCAAAGTGAAACGTGCTCCCACAGAACCAGACTGAGGTCTTCACGCCCAGGCAGGAGGGCACGTTTAAGGGCAGCTGCTGCCTGGTGCACAAAAGCAGCCTCAAATATGCTGTAAGAAACACTAATCATGCACTTCTACAGGCTTGATTTATACTACAGGTACTGGTTTTCCACATAAAACCCAGCTCTGACAACTGTCGCTTTTATTTAAAAGAGAAATACGTCCCACTGATACACCAACAGATTAACTTATCTTAGCGCATCTATATCCTGCCTTTCTGTCAGGTTAAGCCATTACAGCACCACCCCCCAACACTGGATTATGTTTCAAACTTCGGCTCTGTCCATCCTTACTTTCTAATAGTTCAATCACATCTGGCACAGAGACAAACTGCAAACATCAAATACACTGTAGTCTTATATCTGCTTTAGACTGACTGTTCCAGTCTTTGTACCAAGCCTAACTTGAGAAAGCCAGAAGCACTGCACAGAAGCACCAGGAAAGGCCTCAAAACCCAAAGAAAGACCCATAAGCTTGGATTCCACACTCCCTACTCTGCGATGCCTGTTCTGCTGCAGCCTGAGGCAGATAACCCACAGAGGATTTGCCCAGAGACAGTCGATTCGTGTAGCCTCACCCTGCCAAAACGAGGACTGAAGTCACCAGCACTGCACAGGAAAGGCTGAAGATGCTGCAAAGCAAAGCTTCCTCGCCACAGAAACCTGAGCGTGTCTTAGCCAAGGGCTGCGAGCCCCACGCTCCCATTAGGTATGCAGCTTCTTCACCTTGCTGGATAAACACAAGATCTAAAGAATAAATCTGGTAACACCCAAAGCTACTCAGAGATCAAAGAAACCGTCATCTTCCCAGTTTCAATGCAATTCTTGCCTTTGAAGCAAACGGTGCTACCGTTCTGTTAGACTAAAAGACAAGTTGCCAGCGATGGTGGTGAAGTCCTCAGCATCCCATGCCCGCAGCTCTGGAGAAGGACGAGTGGACTCCAACCAAATCCCAGAAAGAGCTTTGTCCCACAGGACGTCCCTTTTGCAGAGTGAGCCCTTCTCCAAGAGCACAATGGCATTCTACAGCGTTATTTGCCGTAAACACAAGGGCAACTTCCCACACGGCAAACAGACCCACCACCTCCAGCCTTGAGGGAGAAGTAGCATTTCTTGCCCCTGGAGACCTGGCAATGCTGTTCTGCCAACCATGGCTGCAGTAATTTTCTCTCTCCTTTCTATAACAGCTTCCAGAAATTTTGATGTCCCCAGAGATCTTCTGGACAATTTTACAACCCATGTTCTGCACTGTGATGTTTCTTCTCTACTACTGCACAAGAAACCAGGAAAACAAAGCAGAAGGGATTTGGCAGAGCATTTTTAAATGCTTACAAGGAGCATAAGCACCCTTCCTATTCTAAAGCACCTGCTTGGAACTCAGTAACCATTCCAGAACTGAACCGAGGGGCTGCTGGCTTCAACACATTCACCTTGAGTTTATTTATACTGCACTATTACACAACATCGCTCACGACAAAGGACATCAAAATGGTTCACAAGCCAATACTACAAGGAAAACGTAGTTTCTGCCCCATGCGGATCAAACAGGCAGATCTGCAACCCCAACTCTATTATTTAACACCGCTATTTGAAACCGGAGAATTCCTTCCAGAAACAGATCTCCGCTGTCTGTAGGTTCGTTGAGTGTATGTGATAAATACAAAGCTGCGAGTATCCAACCTGACCACAGGTACCACAGCTGAGTCCCAATGTGAAGCACATCCCAGATCTAGGCTCAGCTTTCCCTTCCAGCCATTTAATCCTGTGCCTACACCCACAACTCAGGTTTGCTCCCTACCTCAGCAACCCTGGCCAAGGCCAAGCTTTCACACAACAGCCTCTCAGGTGGTTCTCCAAAGGATAACTCAGCCAGAGACAAGGTTCTCTCTACCTGCTGGATGAGACAGCGCACACACTGTCTTCCCAATGGAGAACTGCAGCGATTGCTGCAAGCTTGGCCTAGAAGACAGGAATAGTTTGTCAAGAGCACTGGTGGCCAGGGACATGGCCCTGTCCCAGACTCCACCAGGGCTGGACACCACCTGGTACCTCAATATACAGCCTGTGGTGTCAGCAGGATGGCTCTCAGCAACTCCAGGCGCTTGCGTGACAGAGAAGGCCAAACCCCATACTAAAATGTTCCTCCCAGGCCCTCTTCCAGCTGGCTAAAGCAGGCCAGTGGCCACCGGACTAGCACCAAATACAAAAGCAAGAAAACTTATCTCTGCCTCTTTGATCTATTAACATTTACGCATCCAAAACCCACAGCAGCTCACAGCGGTGCATGCTGGAAGCTGCCGCTCAGCTGACTGCGCGCTGCCTCACACACATCACCTCCTTCCCGGCTCCCTCCTGCTGACTCAGCCACCATCGCTTACCTTTGGGCCGCGGTCTGCCTGTCTCGGGGCGGCTGCGGCGCAAGGTTGCAGGGACGATCTCAGGGGGGAGGTGAAGGTAATCACGCAGGTACTGGATGCCCTCGTTGGTCAGATACCAGTAGAAATGCCTCCACGCAAACTGCTCTTTCACATAACCACGGGATTTCAGAGACTGGAGAGAGAATTCTCAGTTAATTCATATAGAATCCTTACCATCATGTAACATCACTGATCAATACTCTCACCAGACATTTCTGTGAACACAAGAGCTAATCAGCAGTATGTGGGAAATAGAAATGCGGACACAGATATAAGCTCACAGGTAGAGGATGGAATTACAGCATCATTCCCATTTTGTGAGAAAATAAAAGGCTACCAGGCACAGAAACATCACAGCTTCAAAACCGGAGTTAGAGGTGGGGGTCAACAAAAGAATAACCCTCTACGGCAAACAATAAATCAAAGAGGGAACAAAAAAATCAGGAAAATGGGAAAAAAATGGTAACGGGAAAGAAATACACCAAATGCAATGCGATGTCTGAGAGTGTTTGATAACGGCTGAGACAGTTCATTCTTAGGTTTCCTGCAATCCCGCGTGCCCACACCCCAGCCCAGCCTTGCCCCCGCACCTGCATGGCTTTCATGACATGGAGGTTAGGCACATTCTTGTCGACAAGCTCAGGGTGCTTCGGCATGTGGACATCTTTCTTGGCCACCATCACTCCCTCCTTAAAAAGGAGTTCGTAGATGGCAATTCGGTTCTTCTTGGGCATCAACATCTAAACCAGAAGCGAGACGTAGGCATTTAGACTAGACATAAGGAAGTATTTCTTTTAAATGAGGGTGGTGAGGCACTGGAAGAGGCTACCCAGGGAAGGTGTGGCTGCCCCATCCCCGGAGGTGTTCAAGCCCAGGTTGGATGGGCCTTGGGCAGCCTGAGCCAGTGGGAGGTGTCCCTGCCCATGTCAATGGGTTGGAAATGGACAATCTTTAAGGTCCCTTCCAACCCAAACTATTCCATGATTCTACAATCTTACTCTCTCTGGTTTTCCCCATTCTACCAACAGACCCTTCTCTCCTTACAAGAATACAGCCTTACACCAGAGCTGAGTCAAGCAGTCATCTATCTGGGAACAACAATCGCATTTCCAAGGTTATATGGAAAGCCTAACGCTTAATTAACACGCCAGCTCCCTGTCTCCTGCAAACCTTGCAGAACCACATTTCAACACCTGAGCTGCTGGATAGTGACCCCTTCCTCTTGTATTCATGTGAAAGAAACCAAGCAGTCCAAACCTTTGCTCTTTAACATTCAACCCTATTAAAGGCTGCGAACTATGTGGTAACAGGGAAAACAACTGGCAAGGACAGAGGCCCATGAGATGCAGACACAGCTCAGGGTGAGGCGCATTCCAGCCCTGCTGCCAGTGCCTCAGGCCTGAGGACACTTGTGCTGCTGTGGCGAGTTCTCACTTCCCTCGGGAGCAAGGAAAGGCTCCTCTGCTTCCCCCGGAGCCGGGAGTAGAGCCTGGCAGCACCTCTCGCTCCCATGGGAGCACAGCTCAGCCTCGGGACACTCGGCTCCAGGCGTTGCTTCCGAGCAGTGCGGAACCGTGGAGCTCCATGTACTTGGGGCGCGGCAAGAGGCACGGAGCGGCACGGGAGCCTCGGTACCCCCGGGCAGAGCAAGGCCCGCGGGATCCCCTCCACCACAGCCCCCCGGGGCGGAAGGGCCCGGTGTCACCGCTGGGAAGACAAACACAGCTCCCACCGCGGCTCCTCCCTGCAGTCTCGGGGGAAGCCCGGAGCAGCCGCCTCAGCCCCGGGCCCCGCACCCCGTGGCCTGGTCTCCGGTAACGGGGCCTCTCCGCGGGCCAATGCCCCCCCCGGTCCTTCCCGCCCCGCCAACTCGGGCCTAGATCCCCGCCATCCGAGAAATCCCGCTGTGGAGGGGCTGGGCCAGGGCTGCCCATCGCTGCCGAGCAGCGTCCCCACGCCGCGGGCTCGCGATGGCGCCGTTGCGAGGTGGATGCGGGCGCAGAGCGCGGCCTCACCGTGTCGGCAGCGGCGGGGCCCGAGAACGGAAAGGAGGGCGCCTGCGCCGCGCCGCTACTTCCGGCCTCCTGAAGGACCCCTGGCCTCGCGGGGCTGCCCACGGCGCTGCCTGAACGGAGCGCCAGGACCCGCGCGGGGCTGCCCGCGGCAGTGCCTGATGGGAACTGTCTCGCAGCCTGGTGGCATCGGCGACCGCGACACCCCCCGACTCCCACCCAGCCCTCCCCGTGCCCATCACACACGTGTCCCCTCCACGTCCGCGACATGATATCCCTTCCATGTCCCCACATCCCCACTCCTGCCACCTCTCCATGTCCCCAGTCATGTCACCTCCTCTCTGTCCTCACTCATGTCATCCCTTCCACATCCTCGCCACAAATATCACCCTCCATGTCCCCGTTTGAGCCATCCCTCGGTATCCCCACCCTCCCACTCCTGCCACCCTTCCATGTCCCCCCTCCTGTCACCCTCTCCATGTCCCAAACATAGATGTCTCCCTCCATATCTCCACTCACAACATCCATTCCATGTCCCCAATCATGTCACCCCCTCCCTGTCCCCACTGGTGACATCCCCTTCCACAACCTCCCGCTCACAACATCCATTCCATGTCCCCACTCCTGCCACTCCCTTCACGTCCCCACCACAGACATGTCTCCTCCATGGCCCCAACGTGTTACCTCCCTTCCATGTCCCCACATCCCCACTCCCGTAACCCCTTTGTGCCCCCACTCCCACCACCCCATCCATGTCCCCGCACGTGACATCCCTTCCATGTCTCCCCTTGTGTCACCATCTCCACGTCCCCACCACAGACATATCCCCTCCACATCCCCCACTCATGACATCCCTTCCATGTCCCCACATTCCTGCTCCCGTTCCCCCTCCTTTGTGCCCCAAACCCATATCCAAGAGCCACGAGGAGCCACGCAGCCCCGACTCGGGGTCCAGGGGGGACATGGCAGCCGCACGTTGGGTGCAAGTGGGCAACCAGAGCCATGTCCCGTCACGGCCACCCTGGCCAGTGTCCCTCCCTGCCCTGTTGGGAGCTTTGGATGCCTCAAGATAGGTGGGAGATAGTTTTTGTGGCCACTGGAGAGGTGACATCCCTGCTGCCCCCCAGACACCCCAAATCCAGAGGGGCTGGTCCATAAGATATCCCCCAATCCTTGACAGATGGAGGAGAGGGGAGAAAGTGCCCCATAGGACACCCCCAATTCCTGGTGGATAGAGAGAGGCTGCCCCATAGGACACCCCCAATCCTTGATGGATAGAGAGAGGCTGTCCCATAGGACACCCCCAATTCCTGATGGATAGAGAGAGGCTGTCCCATAGGACACCCCCAATTCCTGATGGATAGAGAGGCTGCCCCATAGGACACCCCCAATTCCTGGTGGATAGAGAGGCTGCCCCATAGGACACCCCCAATTCCTGGTGGATAGAGAGAGGCTGCCCCATAGGACACCCCCAATCCTTGATGGATAGAGAGAGGCTGCCCCATACGACCCCCCGAATTCCTGATGGAGAGAGAGGCTGCCCCATAGGACACCCCCAATTCCTGATGGATAGAGAGGCTGCCCCATAGGATACCCCCAATTCCTGGTGGATAGAGAGGCTGCCCCATAGGACACCCCCAATTCCTGATGGATAGAGAGGCTGCCCCATAGGACACCCCCAATCCTTGATGGATAGAGAGAGGCTGCCCCATAGGACACCCTCAATTCCTGATGGATAGAGAGGCTGCCCCATAGGACACCCCCAATTCCTGATGGATAGAGAGGCTGCCCCATAGAATACCCCCAATTCCTGGTGGATAGAGAGGCTGCCCCATAGGACACCCCCAATCCTTGATGGATGGAGGAGAGGGGAGAGAGGCTGCCTGCTAACACTGGGGATAAAAGAGGGACTCGGGGAGACTGGCGACCCCCCCACCGGCATTGCCTTGCCCACGCCAGGCTCCCAGCTTATTTCTCTCCGTGCCCGCAGTTGTGTTTTCACCTTGAGTCCTTACGCTGAGGCGGCGATTGGTTGGCTAAAAATGCCTCCCTAATCTCCGTGCTGATCTTTACCCCCCTCCACCCCATCTGCCGTGACCTTCCCACGGCCGATGTGCAGCCCAGCCTGGGCGAGAGGCAGCCAGCCCCGCTCCCCGCGTCCCAAAGGTACGGCCACGCGGCTCCCATGGGATAATGTCGTCCCACACGACTCCCGCCTGGATTTGGGGCCAAGCTGGCAGCTGACGAGACGGGAGGTTGGCGTTGGTGGGTTGGCCGGGGCGTGCGACAGCGAGGATTGCCGGCGTACGGCAGGGACGGTGGCTGTGTCTGCAGGTGGTGAATGGGATGCTGTGACAGTGCTGTCACCCCACATCCCTCCAGTGGTCCTCAGTTGTTGTTGGTGGTGGGGGGGGTTGAAATGGAATCCTCTCTTTGTGCTGGTGGTTGCTTGCTAGGAAATGAAACCTTTTTGGCTGAGCAGATCCCTGACCCATTTTAAGTCATTCCCAAGTTCTGCTGGATTGATCCGACTGGGGTTTGCCTTTTGACTCGGGTTTGCCCCCAAATTTTGGGTTCATCCGTCTGTCCTGACCTCACAGCATCTCTAGCAGGGTGGGAAGGTGCTGTGGGTCCTGCAGCCCCCTGTGGGGAGCTGGTGGGAAGCAGCGGCAAGGGGCAGGGGGTTGCATGGGGGTCTGAGAGGGGTCTGGGAGGGGTCTGGAGAAGCAGAAGTCTGGGCAGGGATGTGGGCAAGCAGGGATCTGGGCAGGCAAGGGTCTGGCAGGGGGCAGGCGAGATATGGTGCTGATGGGATGCAGCCCACACCAGCCCTCACAGAACCTCACTTCGCCCGCTGTGCCCATCACCCAACCAGGCACCCATCGCATCCAGGGCCCTTAGGGGTCTCCAGGGGGGGAGCTGTGGGGCCAGGGATGCCCTGGAACCACGCTCACGCTGCCAGGCTTGGGGCTGGCACCGCCTGTGGTCCCCCCAGTCCCCCACGGATGCACAAGGGAAGGCTTCTTGTCTTCCCCCCACCACCACCTCCCTGCGATGCATTTGGGATCATCTTACCCGGTGAGCAACACCAAGCTCTGCGGTGGAAGGGGTTCAGCCTGTGCCAGCAGCCCTTGCCCACATTCCGGATGCTCTGGGGCCAAGCTCGGGGCAGAGCCCCCCCAGAGCTCCCTAATCCCGTCAGCCGCAGGGACACAGCTGGGCACTGCGACGCCCGAGCAGCTGGCGAGGAGCTGAGGCTCTGCAAGGCGGCTTAGGCTGAGCTTGGGTGCTGCTGGGGGGCTCTGCCTTCCTGGCTGCTGGCAGGGGCTGATGCTTCCCCACCCTCAGCCCACATTTGCTCCCAGAATTTGAGCTCTGGAGGCAAGGAGGCCAAGATTTTGGGGTTGCGCTAGGGTGAGCAGGGTGGATGGAGGGGTGGTCCTGCCTCGAGAAGCAGATGGGAGCGGTGAGGGTGCACAGGGCTGGGGGATGCTCATACCCACGTGGGGGCTGTATCTTCATGTTTTGGGCTCCCACCGCAGAGCCAGAGGCTGGTGAAGCCCTGGGGCAGGAGGGGGTGAGGGATGCATCACGTTCTGAGGTGCCTGGAGATGATTGGTGCCATCCTGGAGCTTTGCTACCATTTTATTACCTTATTTCTTCCTCTCTGGGAGAGCAGGGATGGAGCAGCCCCTGGGTTGCTGCTATGATTGCAGCAAACCTCCAGATAAACATCTCTCTTGGCTCATCTCGTGGAGCAGAACTGCCCTTGCTCTTCTCATCCTGTCCATTTCTGCCTGCATCTCCTCTTTGCCGTGCTCTCGCCTGCCTCGGAAATGGCAAAGCAAGCGCTTTGCTAAATGGATTAGAGCTTCCCTGGCAGCCTCTTGGGTTGCTCCCAATCCCCTCGGCCACTGCGTCACCTTCCCTGGGCAAACCCCATCCTTAGGCCAAATATTCAGCACAAGAACATTGCTGCAGCACAGCAGGGACCACAATGCCAACCTTAAAGGAGGACTCAGTATCTTTGCAGCTCGCATCACGCCTGACCCCAAACCCTCAGCCAAAGCCCAGCTGGTCCTTCCCACCTCCTAGGATGTTTTTCTTTCCCTTCACAGGAGCCCAGGGCAAACTGAGGGATTTATCCGCCCCTGGCTTGGCTGCTGCTGCTGCTGCCCCAGGGTTTGCACTGATCCGTGACCTCCTGGGCAGCACTGGCCCCATCCTCTCTCGCAGCTCTGCCGTAGGGCACGCAGCTGCCGACAGGGCTGCAGCAGCATGGGAGCTGGATTTAGCTGTAAAAGGATTGAGGAAGGCAAGCCTGGGCGGCTGGCAGGCGTTGATTAGTGACGTGGACAGGGCGAGAAAGAGAAGGGAATATCAGTGCTGGCAAAGCGCGTCTGCACCGGGTCCACATCCTGCAACAAACCAAACCTGAGTTTGGCTCCAGGTAGCAATTCGGTGCCCCCAACACTGCTTGTCCCTCTGGCTGTGCTGGGAGGTGATGCTGTTGGTGCCAGGATGGAGCTGGCATGGAGCTGGGCTGCTCCGGCACTGCTCAGCAGGAGGAGGAAAGCTCAGCGAGCGTCTCTGCCCAGGGACAAACTTTGTCCCCCATGGGGCAGCCAGCCTGGCGGTTGTGCAACACCTCGAAGGCAAACACAGCTGCCTGCCACGCTTCTGCAGAGAAGCCTTGGAGAAGGAGAGGCCTCATCCAGCCAGCACCTTCCCAACAGGATTGAACCAGCATCCGGCACGGGGGGAAGGAGGCAGGGGGACCCCGGCATGGCCATTGCTGAGGCCATGGGTAACATGTATGGGCTCCTTTGAGGCAGCTGCCTGCACCGATGTCCATGCAGCTTTCCAGGAAAAATGGAACCTTTATGTCCCAGCCCCAACCCCTTCCCCAGAAGCCTTGGAGGATGCGCCCAGGGCCCGTTAGAGGCAGACAAGAAGGGGATTGTTTAGGTGGGAGCTGGGTTTCTGGCAGCACCTGCTCCACGCCGGGACCTCCACAATGGCTGCCTTTCTGTGTAATTGCAGCCAATTATCCTCCCCTGCTAATTAGAGATGCAAAACAGCCTTGGCTTGCATTCTCCCAGCAAGCCTGAGAGGGCTCCTGGGACCATGGCACATCCACAGTAGCATCAGGGCACTGGTCCTGAAACCCCGGCTCATGCTCCTCTCTGCCCCCAGCACGGAGGTGGAAGGGGCAGTGGGAGGCCAGGGATGGGCTTAGGATGAGTGGGATGTTGGCACCCATCCTGCTCCCATCCCAAAGCAGCCTTCCCTGGAGCACCCATGGGCTGGGGGACCCTCCAGCTGCTCCCTGGAGCACCCATGGGCTGGGGGACCCTCCAGCCGCTCCCTGGAGCACCCGTGGGCTGGGGGACCCTCCAGCCGCTCCCTGGAGCACCCGTGGGCTGGGGGAATCTCCAGCTGCTCCCTGGAGCACCCATGGGCTGGGGGACCCTCCAGCTGCTCCCTGGAGCACCCATGTGCTGGGGGAATCTCCAGCTGCTCCCTGGAGCACCCATGGGCTGGGGGACCCTCCAGCTGCTCTCTGGAGCACCCATGGGCTGGGGGACTTTCCAGCTGCTCTCTGGAGCACCCATGGGCTGGGGGACTCTCCAGCTGCTCCCTGGAGCACCCATGGGCTGGGAGAATCTCCAGTTGCTCCCTGGAGCACCCATGGGCTGGGGGACTCTCCAGCTGCTCCCTGGAGCACCCATGGGCTGGGGGACCCTCCAGCTGCTCCCTGGAGCACCCATGGGCTGGGGGAATCTCCAGTTGCTCCTTGGAGCACCCGTGGGCTGGGGGACCCTCCAACTGCTCCCTGGAGCACCCATGGGCTGGGGGACTCTCCAGCTGCTCCCTGGAGCACCCATGGGCTGGGAGAATCTCCAGTTGCTCCCTGGAGCACCCATGGGCTGGGGGACTCTCCAGCTGCTCCCTGGAGCACCCATGGGCTGGGGGAATCTCCAGCTGCTCCCTGGAGCACCCATGGGCTGGGAGAATCTCCAGTTGCTCCCTGCCCCCTCCAGCTCAGCACAGAGCAACATAACTTGAGGCTCAGCCGTGATGGTCCCTGGAGGCATTCGAGGCCAGGTTGGATGGGGCTTGGAGCACCCTAATCCAGTGTTCCTCCCCATGGCAGGGGATTGGAACCAGATGGGCTTTCAGGTCCCCTTCAACCCAACCCATTTCCAAATTCTATGATGGTTTAGGAAATGTATTTTCCTTTCTTTGCTCGGGAGGCAGATGAGCGGTGCTGGAAAATCCCCCCCTGATTCGTGCAAAGGCTGGAGCTCGCGGCCGGGTGATGGGCAGAGCGGCTGATAGCTGGTGGCATTTCTCTCCTCTTGCTGCTGGCAGCCACGGGAGCATGGTGTGGGCTAATTTGCTTCGCTTCTCAGTTTGTTGTGGCACTCAAAGTACCATAATTTCAGAGCGGCAAGCGGCCCGATAAATCAGGGCTTATTTCCTGCCAATATTGGCTGCTGCTTCCCACAAGGAAACTCATTTTACAGGAGGGGAAATGACTTACCACAGGAAAGAGTAAGCGGTGGGATAGGGAGAGCCAGGGAAAAGTTGGTTGTGGCCAAGTTTTTGGCAAAAGACCTGGTTGACACTCATCCTGAGAGCGTTGTGCCGTGGAGGCAGAGCTTCTGCCTGCTCCCAGCACGGAGCAACCTGAGCCGCTGCGGAAGGAGATGTGGGTAGACCCACATCTGCCACAAGGCTGGTGGCAATGGACTTACCTCTGGGTCATTGAGGACCCTTCGTCACCTCCCTGCAGAGTGTTTAGTGCCAAGAACATTTGCTCTCCAGCAGCATGGATGCTGCCAGGGCAGAAGGCAGGTGGGACAGCCTGGCAGCTCCCCTGTGCTGAGAACTGCCAACTCATTGCATGCAAGAACAATGCCCAATTAATCAGCACCCCCTGATTCCTCACCCTAAAATGCCAATGGGCAAAGATCCCCTGACACTTGCAGGAACCATTCCCACTCCCGTGTTGGAATACGGAAGCATTGGATCACTTGGGTCTGGCACCCTGCTGGCATCAATCATAGAATCATAGAATCACCAGGTTGGAAAAGACCTCTTGGATCACCGAGTTCAACCATTCCATCTGCCACTAAACCATGTCCTTGAGCAAAATGTCCTACCAGTATGGGCTCCATCCGCCACAAAGCTGGCGGCAACGAACTGTCAGCACTGGGAACCCCGAGGTCGTTGAGGTGCCCCCATCGGGGGCTTTTCTGTCTGGCTGTGAGGTGGGAAGACAGGCTCAGATGGCACGAAGCTGGAAGGAGCCGGAAGGTGGGCAGGATGGAGAACCCCACCAAGCTTCATTAAGCAGTCCAAGGTGCTCATTAGGGGAAAGTTGAGCCGGCATCGGAGGCCAGCTGAGCCTCCCGGGACTGGGTCGCATTCTCCGGGCAACCTGATCCCGGCGGCAGCAGCCTGGCAGCCTCATTACTGCAGCTCCTGCGGGCGGCTTCGGTTACTTGGCTGGAAGGGCTCATCTCCTGCTGGCTTTTAATTTCCCTGACATCACCTGCGAGCCGGGGGGAATGCGGGCACAGTGCATTTGGGCAGCTGAGAGGGGAAGAGCCTGTCGCCATCCCAACCCGCATCCTCCTGGCTCCCAGGCAGCCCGGGCTGTGGGCCAGGAGGGTTCCAACCTCCTGCTTCCCCTTGGAACCCACAGCCTGCAATATTCCCGGTGTCCCCCGGCACAGCCGCAGGGCTCAGGCAGCAACACAGAGGGAGCTCCCCAACCTCAAAGAAACCCTAGGATCACAGAATCATAGAATGGTTTGGGTTGGAAGAGACCTTAAAGATCATCGAATTCCAACCCCCCTGCCATGGGCAGGGACACCTCCCACTGGATCAGGGGCTCCGAGCCCCATCCAACCTGGCCTGGAACACCTCCAGGGATGGGGCAGCCACAGCTTCCCTGGGCAACCTCTTCCAGGGCCTCACCACTCTCATGGTGAAGAAATTCTTCCTTACGTCCAGTCTAAATCTGCCCCTCTCCAGTATATCCCCATTACCCCTCATCCTATCCCCACAGCCTTTATGAACAGCCCCTCTCCAGCTTTCCTGTAGCCCCTTCAAGTACTGGAAGGTCACTATAAGGTCTCCTCAGAGCCTTCTCTTCCCCAGGCTGAACAACCCCAACTCTCTCAGCCTGTCCTCATACGGGAGGTTCTCCAGCCCTCAGATAATCCTTGTAGCCTCCTCTGGACCTGTTCCAACAGCTCCATCTCCTTCTTATGTTGAGGATTCCAGAACTGGACACAATCCTCCAGCTGAGGTCTCCCAAGAGAGGAACAGAGGTGCAGAATCCCCTCCCTCCCTGCTGGCCACGCTGCTTTGGATGCAGCCCAGGACATGATTGGCCTTCTGGGCTGTGAGCGCACATTTTGGCTCATGTTGAGCTTCTCATTGATCAGCCTTACTGGGGTGCTGCCCCCATCACCCCTTCCCCAGCCCTGCTTTGCCCAGCTCGGCTCTGAGTGGTGGAAAGGACTGTTTCTGCTTCTCCTGCCAGCTTGTTCCTCACTGGCACATTTGGCAAAGAGGCGGCACCAGCTGCCTCTCCGAAGGCATTTTTGGGGTGTTTGTTTCTGCAAAAGCTGCAGCTCAGCACTCAAACCCTCCCTGCAGCCTCTCCCCACAGCACACGCAGCAGAGCTCCCGGGGGAGGAGCAGAGGGAACGCAATGCTCCATGCAGGAGGGACCAGGACCCAGGGAGCTGCAGAATGAGGACTCCTGGGGTATCCTCCTCGCTCAGCCTCCTGGCAACAAAGCCTGAGGGGGAAGGAGCCCGTTCAGAGGGTGCTGAGCACCCTGGTGCCTGGGGACCGTGCCCTGGGTGAGGGTCTCAGGATGGCCCTGGTGAGGACAGCAGCGGTGAGCTGGAATTATAGAATGCCTAGGTTGGAAAAGAGATCACCAAGCCCAACCAGCCCTCTCCACTACTAAACTATAACCCTGAGCACCTCATCTATCCGTCTTTTAAACCCCTCCAGGGATGGGGACTCCCCCACCTCCCTGGGAAGCCTCTGCCAGCGCCTGAGAACCCTTTCCACGAAGAAATTTTCCTGATGTCCAATCTGAACCTGCCCTGGCACAACTTGAGACCATTTCCTCTTGTCCTATCACCTACCACTTGGGAGACGAGCCCAGCACCCACCTCTCGACAACCTCCTTTCAGATAGTTGTGGGCAGTGGTAAGGTCTCCCCTCAGCCTCCTCTTCTCCAGGCTAAACAACCCCAGGTCCCTCAGCCCCTCCTCGTACGACTTGTTCTCCAGCCCCTTCCCCACCTTCGCTGCTCTTCTCCGGACACGCTCCAGAGCCTCAATATCCTTCTTGTACTGAGGGGCCCCAAACTGAACCCAGGATTCGAGGTGCAGCCTCACCAGTGCGGAGTTCAGGGGGCACAATCGCTCCCCTGGCAGCAGTGGGGGCAGCCCTGGGGGCAGCCGGACGAGGAGGATGCAAGGGAGTATCCATCCATCCATCCATCCATCCATCCATCCATCCATCCTCCCCCCGGATGATTTTTGCAACCTTTTTCCAGGCTCCATCCCCCGGTTGCCATGGCAACGGGTGGCTGCAGGCAGGGCGCGCTCCCACAGCCGCGCGCGCCACCGCTGCTGCTGCTGCACGGCTGGTGCGGAGCGCAGCGCGGCGCGGTGCAGAGCAGCCTGTCCCGTCCCACCGTGCCCGGTGGAGCCCCCGGGGCCCGCGGCCCCCGCCGCTCGGCCCAGGTAAGCACCTGCTCTTGCGGGGCTTTGCCGGGGGCAGCTGATTCCTTGGGGTCCCTGGTGGGGATGGGGATGTGAGTGGGGAATGGGATGAAGGATGTGAGTGGGGATGCGGGATGCCCGGGTTCCTTGCAGGGATGGGAGCAGAGCAGGCAGTATAGAGTGGGTTTGCATCTCCCCCGGCAGGACACAGTGTCCCCTGATGCCATCTGCAAGCCAAGGAGGCAGGAGAGGGGGGGATGACCTTCACCCCCACAGTGCACCAGAGGGAGTGCTATAGGGCAGGGGACCCCTCCTTTGCCAAGCTGCTGCACTCCTGCGGTTGTGCCTCAGTTTCCCTACCTGCAAATGATGAGGGGGACTTTTGCAGCCCATGTCATTGCTGTTCCTCTGCCCTGCTGTGCATCCCACCTCATCATCGGAGTCCTTCCTTTTGCCGTTATCACCCCAGCTTCTCCCCTGCTCTCCCCCCTCTGCCGTCCTCCTGCCTTCCTACCCCCTCTCTGAGCCCCCTCCAGCTCCAAGTCTCCCTCCCCTACTGGAGACGGCTGAAATTCCGCTGCCTCTCCACACCACCCCGCTCCTGGCAGCCCCATTCGCCTCCTGTCACCACCAGGTCCATCCTGCTGAGGTACAGGGCACGGGACCCCCCAGAGCCAGTGCGTGATGCTCTGGTTTCCCCCCTCCTTGATGCAGAAGCAAAAGGATGGCACTACTGTCTCCTCCACCGCCGTCGTTTGCTTCTTCGCGCTTTAATTGCAAACCTCATATTTGGATTTGTGCCTAAACCCTGCTCCTGGGACCACAAAAACCCCTACTCAGGCATCCTTGTTTACAGTGGCTGAGAAAAGCTGCAGAGCTGGAAGGCAAGTTGAAAAGCCACGAGCTGGGGGTGTCCCCATCTCCCTTCCCCAGGCCTGAGCACATGCGTGGCATTGACAATCCTGCTCCTGCACCCCTGTTTATCCACATTCTTGGCACATCCTGGCATATCTGCTGCACCTAAGCCTGGCTGCAAGCTCCCCTGGAGAAAAACACTTGCAAATACCATGCGTATTTCTGGAAATCTTTGCATAAGGCTGGTAAAACCCCTCGAAGATTTTGATGGGTGTCCTGCAGTCTGAGCAGGGGTAACTTTGAGGAGCGCAGGATGAAGGGGAAGGTTTCTGCAAAGCCCTTTGATGCCAAGGCTTGGAGCAAACACATCTTTTTTCCCTTTGCTTCCGCAACCTGGCAGCACCTATGGCACGTGGCTCCCACCCAGCGAGGTGGGCATCTTCTCGTCTGCACGTGGCTCCTGGTAATGTTGCAGGGTCATTGAATCTTCTTTGCAATTGCTTTGGTTTTGGGGAGCCTCCAAACCCTGCCCCAGCCGCCGCTGGAGTCCCTGTGGTCACTGGAGCCCCCCCCAATCTTCAGATACCCCAGTCAACGACTTTTAATTGCAGTAAAGCAGCTGCCGCAGGCACATCCTGCACAGGATTCATTGGAAAAGTGGCTCCCAGAAGAAGTTTCCCATCGTTAGCTACATGTCACCTCCAGGGACACGCTGCCCTCGCAGCCGCCTTGTGCGTTGTTCCAGCGACGGCGTGCGTTGGGTCCAAGCCAGCCCCACGGCACTGCCCTGGCCCAAATCCCACGGAGAAGCACCCTCTGTACGGGGAGCACTGGTCCAGCCACAATTCAGATGTTTGCCCTGGGGTTCCAGCCTCCAATCCTGGCCAGAGGGGATTTGCAGGGGATGCAGGATCAGGGGGTGCAGGATGGGACCCTGCAACGAGCTGTTTGCAGGATGCTCGCATGGAGACCGTGGTTTGGGAAGGGCTCACCTCCTGCCTGGCCCTGGGCTCGGTTTGATAACGAGGGGGGAGGATGTGTGTCGAGGCAGCTCAGCCCCGAGCCCAAGCCCTGGGCTCAGCTCTGCTCCTGCCTCCTCACCCAGTGCCTGGTGCAGAGCCATCTGCCAGCGTGAATCAGCAGCACCCGCTTAACCCTTTCCTTGCAAGGTCCACATTGGCTCGGGAAGGGGGACGGTTCAGCCCTGCCACAGCCAAACCCCTCACAACCCCTTGCACCCCAAGCTGTGACCCTCACCAACCCCGCAGGAGCGTTTCCTGGTCCTGGGGATTGCAGGGATCACCTCTGCTCCGGTGGGAAACCCACAGCCGGGTCAAAGCTGAGCATCAAACCAGATTGCGGCTCCTCCAGCTGCAAAGCCTTTTGCAAAGCACATCGTCGTGCTTTGCTCGAGGACCTGATATTGTGCTGAGGGCATCTCACCTCCTCATGCTTTGCCATAGAAAAAGCATCCTGTGGGCATCGGTACCCGCGAGGATGTGGTGCTGAGGTCGGGTACCGCTGAGGTGGCACCACGGCAGCGCCAAAGCAGCCATGGCACAGTGGGAGATGCTGCTGCCAGGTTCCTCGGAGGGTTTGTGGGCAGCTGGGCCGTGCTCACAGCTCTGCCCTGGGCTTTCTCAGCCATTTCTAGTCTATTTATCTTTGCTGTGAGTGGTTTTCCTGTGGCAATATAGCAGTGGTGCGTCACGGTGGCGTTGGGGTGCTGTACCCCTCAACAATGCCACCACCAGCCCCATGCCGAGATAAGGGAAGGCATCTCATCTTCCCCATGGCCAAAACTCCAAACCCCAGCCTGATTTCTTGCCTCTAAACCCCTACACTTATCTTCAGCCTCATCTGCTTACAAAAGATGCCAACACAGAGCAGCTGTTTCACGTTGGATGTTTGTGATTGAATACATCAGGACAGTGTTAGTGTTTAATTGCAACAAAACTGGCTCAGACCATTGGGTCCTTTGCAACTGCTGAGTTTCTGCTTTACTGCCCAGAGCCCCCGAATAACTGCAAGGCAACAGCACGCAGTGAATTACCATCCTGTCTCCAGCTCGTGCTCCAGCAAACAAGTGCCGTGGTGCTGGGCTGCGACTCTGTGTCGGGATGCGGTGGCTGCAGAAGGGGTTTGCACCAGGGAAACCTCATGCGTTGCAGCGGTTCGTGCTCAGGGTTGGTGTCAGGGAGCTCCCCGCTTGCTCTGATTCCTGCAGATGGAGCGCAGCTGCCAGCTTGGCTCCCTTTTTCCCTGGATGCTTTGACCAACAATTAGTTACTGACCCCCCTCCCAGCCCATCAGCTCCCTCAGCACAGCTCAAGCCCAGCCCTCTCCAAACCTTCTCCTCCTGGGACAGGGATGGGGATGCAGGCTGGCTCTGTGCTCTGCTTCTCTCCTTGCGGTGCATCCACCACCACCTGAACTTGGCAAAGGGCTCTCAGGAGCAGGAAGAGCCTCTGCAGCCCCTCCTGACCCCTGATCCCCAGCGGGCTCAAGCCATGTGCCGACAGGCAGGATGGCAGCCCCGTGTCACATCTTCATCTCCTGCTTCTTGGCTGCAGCAGCGGTGTTGGGGCCAGGGCAGCCAAAAAACCCCAAACCTGGAGGCAGAGCAACCTGCCCTGGGACTCAGCCTCTTCCCAGGGCTGATGCCTGGCACCAGGAACCCCAGAGCCCAGGATGGGGCACCCCCATCCGACAGTGCACCCTGAGGTGTTCCAGCAAAGGCAAAGCGAGTGGAGGGGAGTCAGGGGTGCGGCTACCCCTCCTCAAAGCACCCGGTTTGGCCCTCTCACCCTTCCTGAACCCTGGGAAGCTGCAGGAGGAGGCAGGCAGGCGGCGTGGATGCTGGAGCAGCATTAGCCCAAAGCTCTGCAGCCCCTCTGCCAGGGGCAGGGGACAGAAAAGAGGGTCTGCGTTTGCCTGCGTGGGGATCGGGCGCTGCCGGTGAGGGCTGCTGGCTGCAAGACACACAGGCAGATGCCCCTGCCCACAGCTCCGGGAGCGCCAGCCCTCTGCATTGCAGCAGCCTCCTGCTCGTGCTGGGTGCCCGGCTGCATCCCCGGCCCCCGCAGAGGGCAGAGACCCCCCTGTACCACCAGCGGCAGAGCTGCCCGGTGGGTGAGATGAGTTGTGACAGTGCTCAGCGCCGAGAGGGCTGCTGGGGAGAGAGGTGCCCGGGGGGGATTGCTGCCGAGCAACCCAAGGGCACGCAGGGGCACGGACTGGGACAAACATCACCGTCCCTCGATGCCAAACGCTCTGCAGGTTCATTCCAGAATTGGGAGGCTGAGGGGAGCGAAGGTACCCAAGCAGCAGTGCGTGCCTGCGACTGGCAGCTCTCCACGCTGGAGATCGGCTCAGCCGGCAGCGCTGCAGGCGCCGGGCATCACCGCCAGCCGCCTTGATGCGAAGCGATGGGCTGCGCTGGCAGGGCGGCGGGCACGGGGCTGGGTAAAGCAGACAGAAGAGCCCAGCGTGGGGGCGCAAGGGTGGTCATGCACGGCAGGAGGGCAGCAACAAGGCAGCAGCCTTAGCTGGGAAGTGATGCAGAGCCAAAAATAACCCCCCAAGCTGCAGCTCAGACCAGGTAATGGCGAGGAGTGAGAGCTGCAGCAGCCGCATCTCGCAGCTCCCCATGGCCTCAGCTGCTCGTGGCTCAGTGAGGGCGGTTGGGACTGGTTTGGGGGTTCCAGGGATGCTCAAAGACCCCAGAGGCACAAGCAAAGCCCCCCGGTGCTGAGCGCTGCGCCACGGCCAAGGCTTGCAGCGGGGAACCCTTGGGGGATCTGCCAACGGGTGCTCTGCCACCTCCGTGGGTGTTGGGATGGGGAGGGCAGTGGTTGTGCTGTGGGTGCCAGGCGGGTGCCGGGCTCTGCCGGCTGCGGAGGGACAGTGCTGGCTGCGCTGCGCACCGCCGCGGTCCCCCCGTCCATCTGCATCTCAGCGGCTGAGCTAGGGACAGTCACGGGTTTATTTTTAACCGGCTGGGGAGGGCGGCGGGGATTGGTGCCTCCCTGGTTATATCACTAAATCCCTGCCAGGCCCTGTTAGTTCCAGCACAACGAGCCCTGCGCCGCACTCCGGTAACTGTTTCAGCCCCCCATCCTCCTGGGCTGTGCCTCGCTGTCACCCTGCCGCAGCCCCTGGACTCCTCGAAGCCAGCTGTGTGCACAGCTGGAGCTCTCGGGAACCCACCAACTACCCTCTCTGGGTGTCCTAGTCCTGCCCTCCCACCCCATTCCCCATCCCAAGTTTCCCACTGCCTGCTCCATCTTCCCCAGGGAAATCGTTCATGGCCACATCCCGCTCCCACAGCCCTCTTGGCACGTGGCAGAAGGAAACTGGGGCAGTTCCTGGTGACTGTGGCCCCATCTTGGTGGCAGATGCCATATGGGATGGGTCCAACGCTTCCGCAGGGGATCGCTGTCCGGAGCCGGGGCAGGATGGGGATGCCCACGGCCACCACGGTCCCCTCTCCATCTCCGTTTGATGCCACCCCACAATTCAGCCACAGCTCTGGGCGAAGCGGCAAAGGGTTAAGCCATGCAGCGGGGCCACGTGATGTTCCGGGGATGCCGTTTTTCTGAAGATCAGGATGGATTAGAGTGGAATATCAGGACGAGGATTTCTTTGCAGGGTGCATCCCCCTCCCCAGCCCTGGCCTGGCCTCTCGCCCCTCACCACGGCTCCCCAGGGACGCCCAGTGCTGAGCTGAGCCTGACTGGTGAGCTCCCCACCGTGCTGCTCCCCAGAATCCTCCTTCCCAGCCCAGCAGGCTTTGGGGGCTCCGATGGCACCAAGTGGGTGCATGGAAGCCACTGGAAGGGTCTCTGGGTCCGGAGTTGGAACGGGCATCGTCCTCGTCCCCATCTCCTGCAGCCAGATGCGCATCCTGTGCTGCAGGCAGGAGGGATGGGGGTCCCTTGGTCGCCCCCCTCATGTCTCTTCCTTCTTCTCCCCTCAGTGCATGAGGCTGGTGTTCGCCCCAGAGCCACCCAGCGCCCGCACTGACACCCGAGGCAGCGCCGGGAACCATGTCGGGTTCCTACGACGAGTCGGCAGCGACCGCGGAGGAAACAACCGACAGCTTCTGGGAGGTGAGTCCCCCTTTTCTCCCACGCAGTCCCCACTGCTGTCACCACATCCCAGAGTGTCCCCTGGGCTGGGGAGGATGGCACTGCCCTCTCTTCTTCCAGCAAGCCCTGCCTGCAGCATCCCTGCCGTAGTGGCTTGGGAATCCGAGCTGGCTCTGCTGGAGGTCTCAGCCTTGGGTTGAGGGGTGCAGAGAGATGGAGGGGACCAAAAGGAGTTGAGTTGGAGGAGCCCCAAGGCAATAGTTCCATTCTTGCATCTCCACATTGCTCCCAGCATTGTTATCCCAGACCAGCTGGGGCTGAACTGGGCAGCCGACCACAGCTCCCATCCCCGTCCCCCTTCCAGGTGGGGAACTACAAGCGTACGGTGAAGCGGATTGATGACGGGCATCGTCTCTGTAATGACCTCATGAATTGCGTGCACGAGCGGGCCAAGATCGAGAAGTCCTACGCCCAGCAGCTCACTGACTGGTCCAAGCGGTGGAGGCAACTCATTGAGAAAGGTATTGTGGTTTCCCGAGTGGAACAGTCCCACCAGGATGGCTGGATCTTGTAGGTCCTCTGAGCACCATCACAGCTTCATCTGGTAGGGGTAGAGGGGGCAAGGGCTGTGGATTGACCCTCAGATGTCCCCTCTGCCCCCCAGGTCCCCAGTATGGGAGCCTGGAGAAGGCATGGGGTGCCATCATGACGGAGGCGGACAAGGTGAGCGAGCTGCACCAGGAGGTGAAGAACAGCTTGCTGAACGATGACTTTGAGAAGGTCAAGAACTGGCAGAAGGATGCCTACCACAAGCAGATCATGGGAGGGTTCAAGGAAGCCAAGGAGGCAGAGGATGGCTTCCGGAAAGCCCAGAAACCTTGGGCCAAGAAGCTTAAGGAGGTGAGAGAAGCACAGCATGTCCTTGGGCACCCATGCCATCTCCCAGCTCTGCTCTGGGTGCCTGGTCCAGGCTGGAAGAGCCAGGTGGCACCTCCCTGCAGGTAGAGGGATGGGTAGAGGGCTGCGATTACTATTGTGATGTCCCTTCTCTCTGCTCTCCACAGCTGGAGACAGCCAAGAAAGCCTATCACCTGGCATGCAAGGAGGAGAAGCTGGCCATGACTCGGGAAGCCAACAGCAAGGCAGATCAGTCCAACACCCCTGAGCAGCAGAAGAAGCTCCAGGACAAAGTGGAAAAGTGCAAGCAAGACGTGCAAAAGGTGCGAGCCACTGTCCTGCTCTGGGCTCATGAGGCATCAGGCAGGGAAAAAGAGTGGAAAAGGCCACCATGTCCCTTTTCACACATGGGAAGCGTGAGCAGGGCAGAGATTGACCTCGCTTGCTGGGTCACAACCTCTCCGGCAACCAGACTGATCTCACCCACATTGCCCCTTGGCTCAGTTTGGGCTCCCTAGCATGGTGGCCCACAAGCCAGAACTTCTCAGCACCCAGAAAAGGCCTCTATAACCAAGGTACCCTCCTGCACCTTTGCAGACTCAGGAGAAGTATGAGAAGGTGCTGGATGAGCTGAACAAGTGCACCCCGCAGTACATTGAGAGCATGGAGCAGGTCTTTGAGCAGTGCCAGCAGTTTGAGGAGAAGAGGCTCAACTTCCTCAAGGAAGTGCTTCTGGACATCAAGAGGCACCTGAACCTGGCTGAGAGCAGCAGGTAGGTGCCTCCTGCAATGGCTGTGCAGAAAGTGCCCATACAAGGTCTTCTCGTGCTGCTTGGAAAGCAAACCAGGCCCTGGAGGGACCAAGTGCTTCCAAGGCAACCATTCCATGCCATAAAAGAGAGAGGAATTTCTGGCCAACTCAATGGTCAAGAGCAATGGCCATTGGAACAGTCTACCCAGGGAAGTGTTGGAGTCTCCTTCCCTGGGGGAATTAAAAAACTGTGTAGATGTGGCACTTGGGGACGTGGTTTAGTAGGCACGGTTGTGCTGGGCTGATGTTGGACTGGATGAGTTAGAGGGCTTTTCCAACCTTAATGATTCCACGATTCTATGATTCTAAGAGGTACCAGAGTGGCAGTAGGGCTCTCCAGTGCCCCACAGAACGTCGCACAACCTGTGCACGTCCCCATCCCACCCCATACCTGGGGCACCCTGCTGGGGTCCATCCTCACCCACAGCACCCTCACCTGTGTCCCTCCTTGCAGCTACGCCAACGTCTACCGGGAGCTGGAGCAGACCATCCGCATCTCGGATGCGCAGGAGGATCTCCGGTGGTTCCGCAGCACCAGTGGCCCTGGGATGCCCATGAACTGGCCCCAGTTTGAGGTGAGACTGGGAACCCCGGCAGGGGTGCTGGCAGCCCCATGGGGCAGCCGGGAGCTCAGGGCCCGTTGCTTTGTGCTCGCAGGAGTGGAACCCAGACCTGACGCACACGATAACACGGAAGGAGAAGCAGAAGAAGGGTGATGGGGTGGCCCTGACCAATGCCAGCAGCACGGGCGAGACAGGGGCATCAGCGGGCGAGCGTGGGAGGTGAGGAGCGGCAGGGAGGGGAGATGCTCCAGGAAAGGTGTTTGCCTGTACAAACATTCCCAGTGCTGTGAGGACACCCAAAAGTATGTGAGATGTCCTCGGTGAGAGCCACCACTATCCTCTGTTCCCCCTCCATGTCTTGCTGGACGTGCCATGAGCAGGAGGACCTGCTCGCTGTAGCCTCTGCTTCCCTGTAACCTCCGGAACGCCCCAGCATCCTCCCAGATGTCAGCAACACACGATGCCTGCCCACCCCACCACCCTTCCTGATGGCTTCTTTCCCTCCTCCTCCTCCTCTGCAGCGTAAGCAGCCACGACCGCGGGCAGACCTACAGCGCCGAGTGGTCTGACGACGAAGGCAGCAACTCCTTCAACACCAGTGAGGCCAACGGAGGCACCAACCCCTTCGATGAGGAGTCGGCGGGGAAGGGGGTGCGGGTGCGGGCTCTGTACGACTACGATGGGCAGGAGCAGGACGAGCTCAGCTTCAAAGCAGGTACGGTCCTTCGCCAGTGCCAAGTGGGCCAGGGTTCATCTGCTGGAGTTGCATGTCCCACACTGCTCTGCTTTTTGGTGTAAAATCCTTGGAATCATAGAATCATTGAATGTCCTGAGTTGGAAGGGACCCACAAGGATCATTGAGTCCAACTCCTGTCCCTGCATAGGACAACCCCAACATTCACACCATGAATGAGGGTGTTGTCCAAATGCTTCTGGAATATTGTCAGGCTTGGTGCTGTGACTGCTTCCCTGGGAGCTGTTCCAGTGCTCCACCACCCTCTGGGGGAAGATCCCTTTCCTAATACCCAACCTAACCCTGGTCTAGTATCTTCCTGCCATTCCCTTGGGTCCTCAAATCATTCCTGGGCTATCCTAGTCCTTCAAAATGTTGAATTGGCAGAAAGGGAAAGGCACAAATGGACCCCAAAGCCAAAGAGATGGTGGGATGGAGAGAAAGAGATCTCATGAGCCACCCCTTGCCTTTCTACCCTCAAACCTGTATGGTCAGGATCATTCCTAGAAACCCCCAGCAGCTCCATCCAGGGGAGAAATAAGGGGACAGAAGAGGCTCCATCCTGCAACGAGATCTCCCTTTCTCACCTTCCTCTCCAGGTGATGAACTAACCAAACTCGGTGAAGAAGACGAGCAAGGATGGTGCAAAGGGCGCTTGGACAACGGGCAGCTAGGTCTCTACCCCGCCAACTACGTGGAGGCAATCTAAGTCTTGTGGTGTGCTCCTCGTCGCCGTCAGCAGATAAATCCACGCTCCGTCGTCTCCATCTCTCCACCAGCCAACCAGCCATTTTGCCGTCTGGTCCTTCACTCCTCACACTTAGAGATTCAGACATATTTTCCGACCAAGCTTTTATTTTTTTAAGAGTTGTCTCCGAAGAGTATTTTGCATAGTCGCTTTCTTCTTCTTCTTCTTCTTCTTCTAAGATAACGTGAAGCGAAAGATGACGTTGTCCGTTCGTCTATGTTAGTTGATTTTTTTTTCCAAGCGAAAAGCCAATACCTCAAGATCTTAAAGCCCAACCAGTGAGAGCTTCTGATTGGTTGGTTTTTAAAGATACTGAAATCATGAGCCGCCTTCTGATTGGCTGGAACTGTTCCAAAATGCACGCCGCTGAAGCTCCTGGGACCAATCAAATTCACCCCAGAAAACCAAGAGGGAATGGAGTTCGACTCCGTTTTTTTTGGTGTTTCCACGTTCTTCTCCCCAATTCATCCTCCCTCCCCAAAGGAAGGGGAACGTCCCCACCTGCCCCACAGCCACCTGACCCCATCTGCGGGCAGGTCCCTGTTCTGGTGGCAGATCGATATGCCCAGGTGAGGTGGGAGCAGCACTGCCGTGGAACTTGGTGGTATCTCCTCAGCTTTCTCCTGGCTGCCAATGTGTCCGGAGCAGGTGGAGACTCCCAAGCTGATGCCTCACGTGTGCTGCAGGGAGCAGCATCGCCCTTCATGAGGGCAGGCACCCGGCACCCAGCAGATCCAGGGTGAGATGGCCCTTAAATGCTCTTCAGGGAAGGACCCACCACAGCCCAGCGCTGCTGGAAGCACCTTCACGCCCAGCCTGGGAAAGCGAGGACCAGTTGGGATGCTCCTGGGGCTGGTCCACGTCTGTCCCACTTCCTGAAGAGACGCAGGAGCAGATGAGGGATGGAGATTAAGCAACGTCCAACCTTGAATGGATCCAGCAGAAGCCGCAGCCAGCTGGAGGATGAGGAGGTGCAGACCCCTGGGGGTCTCCCCTCCTGCTCTTGGGCTCTCAACCACCTGCGGCGCGGACCCCTGAGCACCCATGGGGGCTGCCACCCAGCATGGTCACCCCAACCCCTCTGCCCCAGGCATATTTGTCACCTTGAGCTCTTCCCTACAGCCATCTCATCTTATCTCATCTTCGCAGCATCGATGCCATCATTTTCCTGCACGCTCTTCCCTCTCCTGCCCCCTCCGTGGGTTGTGGAATTTTTTGGCCCCAGGGATCAAGTGTTTTCGGAGAGGCAGGAGATGCTCCATGTGCTGGGCATGGTGGGCAAGAACCACCCAGCCCTGCCTCCCCTGCCAGGTCCCCAAGCAGGGTAAAGAAAAACCACATCAAAAGTCAGAAAAAAAACCCCAACCAACCACCTGTCTCAGCAATGCACCCCGGTTTTTTTGTACATTGATTGTGTAATTTAAGAAGTATATATATATAATATATATATCTCTATCTCGTGATTGTATTACCGTGGATACAGCAACAAAAAAGCAGCAAGCGAAAACAACTGAGCTCTGTAAGCGTCCTCTGGGTCCTCGTTTGGCTCCGTGCGCCGGTCTCGTCCCCTCGTAGAGGTGGTGGTTGGGGTTCCAGCTCCTCCGGTTGGGGCAGGGGAGCCACTGTCACAGCCGAGGCACCCTCACCCGGGGGCTTTGGGGGACAGTGGGATGGGGGGCTTGGATGCATTGCTGGGGTCCTGGGGACAAGGGGAGCAGCCACTGGCGGTGGGGACTGCCCATCGTAGAATCACCAGGTTGGAGAAGACCTCTTGGATCATCGAGTCCAACCATTCCTGTCTGCCACTAAACCATGTGCAGCACCTCATTTTTTCAGTCTCTCCAGGGATTGGGACTCCACCCCCTCCCTGTGCAGCCTCTGACAGTGCCCAATGACCCTTTCCATGAAACATCTCTTCCTGATGTCCAGTCTGACCCTCCCCTGGTGCAGCTTGAGGCCATTCCCCCTTGTCCTGTCCTCTGTCACTGGGGAGAAGCACCACCACCCTCCTCTCTACGACTCCGCTTCTACAACTTCCATGCCAACATGCCGGGTGAAACCAGGTGAAGCCCACAAGAGGATTCAAGATAAATGAGTTTTGGGGTGATTCCAAGGAAAAGCAGCAGCTCCCAACCCAGAGCTTCCCAGTACCCTGGCACGGGGAGTTGATGCTAAGAGAGAGGATGGAGGTTCCCTGGCTGCCCGAGAGCCTCAAAACCTTGAGGAAACCAATTTTCAGGTTGCCCACCCCTCTCCCTTCCCTGGAAAGCAGGAGCAGCTCCAGCAGAGGGCAGAACCTGAGGGGCTGGAGGGAATGGGACCTGCTGGGATGGGGTGGGGGTCACTGCCCTGGGCTCCCAGGGGAGAAGAGAGATTTATTTTCCCCTATTTAAGCGCTGGAACTGCAAGATGTTTAGGGAGGAACCCAATCTGTGAGCCCTGCTGTTCTGGCTGCCCATCCCACCGCAGTGAGCATCTGCTGGGTCAGGTCCTCTCATCCCTGGGAGGTCCTTGCATCCCACCATGACTTTGGGAGCACCCTCCCCAGCTGGCAGCAGCTTTCCGCACCATTTAACCCCCTTCTGCCCCACCTTCCCTGCAGGGACGTGCAACCACCTGCCTTCACCCGTCCCACCAAAGGACCTGCATGATGGACCACGAGATCTGGATGGAGATCTGTGACAAGTGGTTATCAATGATATTGACAGTGAGATTGAGGGCACCCTCAGCAAGTTTGCAAATGACACCAAGATGAGTGGTGCAGTTGCCACACCACAGGGAGGGGATGTCATCCAGAGGGACCTGGACAAGCTGGGGAGGTGGAGCTGTGAGAACCTCAGGAGGTTCAACAAGGCTAAGTGTAAGGTCCTACACCTGGGTCAGGGCAATCAGTACAGGATGGGGGATGATGTGATCGAGAGCAGCTCTGAGGAGAAGGACTTGGGGTGCTGGGGGAGGAGAAGCTCAGCATGAGCCACAACGTGCGCTCACAGCCCAGAAACCAACCGTGTCCTGGGCTGCATCCAAAGCAGTGTGGCCAGCAGGGAGGGAGGGGATTCTGCCCCTCTATTCCTCTCTTGTGAGACCTCAGCTGGAGTGTTGTGTCCAGTTCTGGAATCCTCAACATAAAAAGGAGATGGAGGTGTTGGAGCGGGTCCAGAGGAGGCTACAAGGATGATCCAAGGGCTGGAGCACCTTCCATACAAGAGCAGGCTGAGAGAGTTGGGGTTGTTCAGACTGGAGAAGAGAAGGCTCAGAGGAGACCTTATAGCGACCTTCCAGTACCTGAAGGGGCTACAGGAAAGCTGGAGAGGGGCTGTTCACAAAGGCTGTGGGGATAGGATGAGGGGGAATGGGGATAAACTGGAGAGGGCAGATTTAGACTGGACATAAGGAGGAATTTCTTCACCATGAGAGTGGTGAGACACTGGAACAGGTTGCCCAGAGCAGTGGTGGCTGCCCCATCCCTGGAGGGGTTCAAGGCCAGGTTGGATGGGCTTTGGGCAGCCTGATCCAGTGGGAGGTGTCCCTGCCCATGGCAGGGGGGTTGGAACTGGATGATCTTGAAGGCCCCTTCCAACCCAAACTATTCTATGATTCTATGATCTGGAGCTCCAGCATCCCCAGCCCATCCTCCTGCTGCTCCCTACACCGTCTGAGAGAGCATCGGTCACACGCAGGAAATCACAAGACACATCTTGCTTTTTTCTCCCCCCTTATTTCTCCTTCCCCCCACCTGTACTTCTACTTTCTCCTCCCTTTTTCCAGAGGCCAAGGCAGTTTTTCTCCTCCTGCTCCTCCTTCCAGCCTAAATGGCCAAAGCGCATCCGCGCCTCTGCCGTGTAAATGGTTCGAAATGGGCAGGATAAAAAGAAAAAGTCAGGCACCATCCCAGGCAGGGGTTTTAAGTTAAAAACAAAAGACAAACAACCAGGTGGGCTTTTTTCCTCCCACATAGCATCTCATGGGTACCCGGGCCACCCGCCTACCCTCATTATTTGAACCTAAACCACAACTTGCCGCCAGCCAAAACCAAAAAGCAAATAAAGAAATAAGAAAAAAGAATATAATATAAAAGATCGACGGCGCCAGGTAACTCAGACTCTTGTGAAATGTGCAGTTTAAGCAATCCCTGGGTTTCTGTCCCAGTCTGGGCTCGGCAGGTGGAGTTTAAGATGTAGTGTCCAGAAGGAAAGGGCAAAGCTGCCATCTCCCTTCTCCCAAACTCAGTGATCAGGCAGTCCAAATAAAATCCAGATTAAGGGAAGAGCCCCGTGCCAGGGCCAAAGATCTGGGGATTTGGGGAGCTCTGGGTGTCTCCGTGCCCAAGGATGGGGGACCTGGCTCAGGGGACTCCTACACCTGCAAGGATGCCCAGGGATGCGCAGCCCTGAGTTTTACGGCTGTTTCCTTTCCAAAAGATCCCTTTTCAGCCCCAAATCCCGGTGGAGGGGAGAAGCTGAGCATGTCCCCAAGTGGCAGGCAAAGGGGGGATGCCCGGTCACCCCGCACCCAGCTCCCACAGCAGGCAGCATCCCCGGGCGCCGCGGTGCTGCCCGTGCCAGGCTGCTCCCACAGCTGTCCTCGTCCCTATGGGTGTCATTGTCCCCAGGCTTTGTCCTCCCTGAACAATGGCCGGGGAGAAGCCACTCACAGACAGCACCCAGGAGGGAGCGGAGGAGGGAAGGGACAAGCCCAGCCACCAGAATGCAGGCAGCTCCTGTCTCTGCAGCTGAGGTGAACCCAGAGCTGCTGGATGGGGTGAATCCAGAGCTGCCGGATGGGGTGAATCCAGAGCTGCTGGATGGGGTGAACCCAGAGCTGCTGGATGGGGTGAACCCAGAGCTGCTGGATGGGAGTGAACCCAGAGCTGCTGGATGGGAGTGAATCCAGAGCTGCTGGATGGGGTGAATGCAGAGCTGCTGGATGGGAGTGAATCCAGAGCTGCTGGATGGGAGTGAATCCAGAGCTGCTGGATGGGGTGAATGCAGAGCTGCTGGATGGGGTGAATGCAGAGCTGCTGGATGGGAGTGAATCCAGAGCTGCTGGATGGGGTGAATCCAGAGCTGCTGGATGGGGTGATTCCAGAGCTGCTGGATGGGGTGAATCCAGAGCTGCCGGATGGGGTGAATCCAGAGCTGCCGGATGGGGTGAATGCAGCGCTGCTGGATGGGGTGAATCCAGAGCTGCTGGATGGGGTGAATCCAGAGCTGCCGGATAGGGTGAATGCAGAGCTGCCGGATGGGGTGAATGCAGCGCTGCTGGATGGGGTGAATCCAGAGCTGCTGGATGGAGTGAATGCAGAGCTGCTGGATGGGAGTGAATCCAGAGCTGCTGGATGGGGTGAATCCAAAGCTGCCGGATGGGGTGAATCCAGAGCTACTGGATGGAGTGAATCCAGAGCTGCTGGATGGGACTGAACCCAGAGCAGCTGCATAGGTGAACGCAGAGCTGCCGGATGGGAGCGAATCCAGAGCTGCTGGATGGGGTGAATCCGGAGCTGCTGCATAGGTGAACCCATTGCTGCTGGATGGAGGTGAATCCAAAGCTGCCGGATGGGGTGAATCTAGAGCTGCTGAATGGTGTGAACCCAGAGCTGCCGGATGGGATGAACCCAGAGCTGTTGTATGGGATGAACCCAGAGCTGTTGGATGGGATGAACCCAGAGCTGCTGGATGGGATGAACCCAGACTCTGCTGGAGTGCCCATGGTTACTCCTAACAGGCACTGAGGGCCGTGGGTCCCGCAGCCAGGCATGGGGACAGGACTGCCCCCCCGCGCACAGCAACCCTGGGGAATGCTGACAGGGAGATAGTGAGGTCTCCTGCTGTGATGTGCCCTTAGACCCTGTGTCCTGATGGTGCCCTGGGGCTACACTGTGAGAGGAATACATGCTGGGGACCAAGAGACCTGAGGGCAGGACTCCTGCATCCCTCAGCTCCTCCCTTGGGTGACCCCAGAGACCCTCCCACCTTCAACCCTTGCCAAAAGGCACCAAGGTTGTGGGGAGCCCTGCGACAGATTCATTTGCCTTCATTTCCCCCTGATCAACCCCACATCTCCTCTGCCGGCACCAAATTCCATACCCACCCTCCCCTGGGAGACGAGGGCTCCGCACGGTCCTTGCCCCACACTTGGGCACATTGGTGATGGTCCCTTAGCTGGGGGCTCACCCCTCCAAGGCTGAGAGAGAGGGGGGTCCCATGGTCCATCACCAGCAGATCCCGAGGAGATTGAGCCTCTCGGCACCCCAGCCACGGTCCTTAGCACTGGAAAGATGGTTTCTGTGGCTGGGAGGCAGAGGGAGGCGGCAAAGGTCCCCTGTCCCTCCTGGAGCTCAGCCTGTCCCACTGCCACCACTCAGACCGGGTGGACAAACTGGTAGACGAGGCGCTGGGAGATGTCGGGTTTCCGAATGATGCCTTTCTTGTAATACTGCCGGATGGAGCGGCTCAGCTTGTCGTAGTTCATGGCCGGGCGGTTCTTCCGGATGCCCCACAGACGGGCCACTTGTGCCGAGTCCTCAATCTTGAAGATGCCTGGGAGGGAAGAAGAGGACAAAGGGGTTACGGCCCCACCTGCTACCCTCAGCGCCCACCAAGAAGGGGCTGACAGAGCGTCCACCCAACCCACCTTTCTCCTTGTTGAGCCAACGGATGAAGCGGCCGTAGTTGTGGGGTTTCAGCAGGAGCTCTTTGAGGAACTGCCAAAGGTGGATGGGTTGTCCGGCGCAGGATGAGTCCACCTTGTTGTCCGCCCAGCTGGCATCACCTCCTGCCACGGGAAGGGGTGGGGGAGAGAGACTTCACTGCTTTGCACCACCCCAGGGACCCACACGAGTCCTTGTCTGGGGAACCCCCTCTTGACACCCATGGGTCTCCGGAGGCTCAACCCAAACACTGGGGCTGGAAGCACTGCTTTCTCCTCTCTTTCTTGGAGCAGGGAAAGCAATTCAGTTCTGCCCTGTAGGGATGTGCAGGGTACAGGACAGGGCTGGAGAAGGTCCCACAACCATCTCCCCTTCGCTGCACCTTGCAAACAGCCCAGGGGCTGCTCCAGGAATGAGGGAGGGCAACAGCAAAGCTGCTGCTGCTGCAGCCACTCCAACAGACCACACAATTGCAATTACGCAGGGAGACCCTGAGGCAGAAGTTGAGCCTGTACGGAACTCACCACAGTATCTCACATCTCCCGGAGCGATTTTTTCCTTCATCCAGGTGGCTGGAAGGAAGTGGCAGACAGTCAGAGGGGCATCCCCCAACTGCACAGCATCACCCACCCAGTCCCTGGTCCCTACCAGACTTCCAGATGTCGAGGTGGGCGTGCAGGATGTCACCGCAGGCAGGCGAGCGCTGGCAGAACTGCTCCTCAGACATTGCACACAGGTCCTTTCCTGACAGCTCCTGGAAGGATTTCCCAATCTGCGGCAGCCGGTACTGATGCTCCGTCCACAGGATCCACTTCTGCACATTGCTGGGGCTCCAGTCTGCAGGGTCTGGAGCAGAAGGTGAGCTCGACCAGCGACAGTGGGGACACTCAGCTCACCCCACAGCAGCTCCCTGGGAACCTGGAACCTCCTGCCCCACTGCAGCATCACCCACTTAGGGGGGACACCCTGCTCCCAGCCTGCCCTGGTCCCTGGGGACCATCCCTTCACCACCTCCTTCACTTTGGGAAGTCACACGCAGCATTTTGGAGCTCCGCTTTCTCCCTGCACCGTTATGGGTGACTTCAAATCCTTCAAGGGAGTAGATGGCAGAGACTGCATCAACCTAAGCACATCCTGAGTCTGCTTGTGTGAGGGCAGCGATGCCCGGAGAACACTCCAGGGATGCCCAGTGGCACCAACCCCCTTAGGAGTCCATCCTACGCTGGTCCTTCTCCCCTTGCACCCAATCCCGTGCCTGTCTCAGCTCACACCAGCTGGTTCCAGGTTGTCTCCAACTCCATACCCTCATCTGAACATTCCATATGTCCCGAGGGAAACAGGATAGAGAAAAGGATGATAGAAGTCACACTGTTTGCCTCTTGTTACTGCCCCAAGAGGTGGGCAAGGCTGGAAGGCACCTCGACAGCGATGCCCTGGAGGAGAAGGGACCCCCAGTTCAGGTCATTGTGTCTCCGGAGCACCCGCTGGGTCACCCCAGCATCTCACACCCAGCACAGTGTGAAGCTCTGCTAACCCCTACCTTGGCTTAACCCCGAGCCAGTGAGGGCAGAGGGGTGTTTTTCTGGCATTCCTGCGTGTCAGCAATCACACTGCCCAGGAGAACCCAGCAGCAACCGCGCTCCCCCAAACCTCAGCTCCTGGTTCCGAACTCCTGAGCTGCAGCACTGCTTTAGTCCCTGCACCGGTGCATCCCTCCCTCGCTGGACCCCACGGCAGGACCCAGGCTGCCCCGCTTTGCCCCTGTGCAGGCACCCACCTGCGGCGATGTTGAGGAGCTTGCAAGCCGTCTCGATGTCCTTCAGCACTTCACCCAACACCATGCTCTGGACCTGCTCCAGCGAGTGCTCCTCCAGGTGCAGGCTGGCCTGCAGGTCCCCCTCAGCCCCCAGCCCAAAACCCTGGCTGTCGATGATGGGACATTGCTCCGGCTCCTTCTGGGGCTCTCCTCGCCCTCCCTGGGCACCGCTTTGGGATGGTTCCCCCATGCCCTTGGTGGCCCAGGTGATGTCCTCGGAGTAGAGCATGTCAAAGTAATGCAGGCAGAAAGCAGGCAGGGGCTGCTCGGGGGTGGCAGGAGGGCTGGGGCTCTCCGGGCACCCCCAGCTCCGGGTGTTGGGGTCCCTCAGGGGTGGCAGGAGAGCAGCGTCCGGCCGGGTGAGGCGGCTGTGGGGCAGAGCGGTGAGTCCAGGACTGGCACTGCCCATCCCTTCGCTCAGCACCGGCTGCAAACCTGGAGAGGAGGAGAGAAAAAACTCACTCCGGCACCGATCCCTGCCTTCCCGCCCAGCAGTCAGGCACAAAGGGAGGAACTAAGCCTGTTAGAGGGGAAAAAATCCTCCAAAGAGACTCACGGTGCCCTGCGAGCCCTTGGATCAATGCAGGCTGGGGATCAGCTGTGGGGCTGGGGGGGCTGTCCTGTTTTTGGGGGCTGCAGCAGCCAGCAGGGAGAAAGAGCCCAGACGTGGGGGGTCCTGAGTATCGTAGGGTTTTAGGGGCTTCACTTGAACTGCGCACTGAGTTGGCAGCATTTCAGTTCCAGGTGGGGCTGAACGCCTTTGCGGGAGGCAGTGGAGCACGCGGGAGCGGATCCAAGGCAGCGTTGGGCATTGGAGGCTGCAGGATGCCTCAATCACTCCGGTGCGTTTCTGGGCACGGGAAACATCACCTGCAGCTTTCAGATGAGGATATTCCAGGGGTGACAGCACCCAAACTCAGCTGGGACCAAGCCCAGCTCTCCGCCACTGCTGCCAACCAACAACGGACAACTTTCCTTTGACTTTTTTTGCAAGAAAAACTACCCCAAATCAGCCTGTCCCCATCCACCTCTGGTACCCGGGGAGGCCACTAAGAAGAGGATGAGCCTGCTGAATTTCCATGGCAACAGTAGGAAACAGCTCCATCCATGGAGAAACCTCCCCAAGAGCCATCCTCAGGCTTTGGGAAGAGAAAGCCCTTGCCAGGGGAGATGCTGGTTGCCAGCGGGGCCAGGGCACTGCCAAGCTCCTTTCCTGCCTCCAACATTGCTCTTCACAAGAAGGAAAATAGCTTACCCTAAATTCAAAGCAGAAAAAGTAGCAGCTTTTACAATGGAGCCTGTAATAAAAAAGGAGAGTGCAAAGCCTGAACCAACCCCAAACCCCTCTAAGGCAGCCAGGCAGCCCCTAAAGGGACGTGATGGGGCAGCGGCCAGGGAAAAGGGGGACCCAGTTTGCTCTAAATCTCAATTTAGGGGGAAAAAAAAAGGCTTAAAAAGTGGAAAATACACCACGGGGTTCCTCCAGGCAGAGTGTATCCCTCGGGAGTGGGGAATCGAGTAGCCGGCTGCTTGGTGTAGGAGGGACATGGGTGACTGGGTGCCCAGGATGGCACCTTATTGTCCCCAGAGCTCTGCTGTGCCCCACACTGCCCACCTCATGCTGCTGAGCTCAGCTCTGCTCCCTGGGCTTTAATTAAACATCATTAATAGCCGCACGCCATAGCCTCGTAACTGCAGCGATACCAGTGGGAATGAGCTTAGAGCACACGCCGAGGCTTTTAACGCTCCCAGAAGTATGATTTTTGAGCCTTTGCATCACCGGCACCGCGAGGAAGCTCTGCCCGAGGGCCTTTTCACCCTCGGAAAAGGCCATAAAGCTTGGGAAAATGCATGGAGAAACCATGGCCACCTAAGCAAGACCCATGCCAACCTGATCCCATGGGGACCTTGAGAGGGGACACGGGTTCGGGAGATGGAACCCACATCCCCAAGGGGATTTGGTGGCACCATAATGAGGAGGAGGAAGAGGGAGAAGAGGTGTCTGCATCTCCAAGCTGGCCTTGCAGCCCGAGCAGTTTCCCCGAGAGATGGCATCGGCTTCCAAACCTCTCCTTGATTTGCTCTAGATTAAAAGAAGAGCTTTAGGAGATCAGCCCTAAATCCAGCCTCACGCTGCTCCGGGCACAAAAGCGAAGAGGTAACAGCTTGCGCAGCTCCAGCCCCACTGCACAGTGCCGGCCGTGGGGGCTTTCTAGGCTGGGGATGGGGAGTCTCAACTCCAGCGCCTCCGGAATGCTCTGGGGTTGTGGTGTAGCCTCTGTTGGGCTTCTCTCCTGCAGCCGTGAACCAGATACACGGAGGAGAAGAGCTGCGGAGCCATTCCTGGGCACAGGGCATGATGGAGGGATGGATGGATGGATTGATGGATGGATGGATGGATGGCCCCACTGCCATCCTCATCCCACCCCATCCGCATCCCAATCGCATCCCCATCCCACTCCTCCCAGCCAGGACGGGAAGAACCAAATCCTTTGGGCAAGCAGCCCCAAAAGCCCAAGCAATCACCTGCCAAACGGTGCTGTACTCTCAGGGCGGGGGCCTTTGTTTGACTTTCTCCAGCACTGGCACGCAGGCTGCCAGGCTGGGTGGGGACCTGTTTGCTCTAAGAAACCACTTTGGGTGGCTGTTTCCCTCTCCTCTCTCTTTTTTTTGAGGGGGGCTTTTTCCTGGAGAAGGAGAGCTGGGAGGGCAACCCCAAGAACATTGAGAGGTTGGTGGGAAGCACTGACCTACCTGACAACCCAAAAACCTTCACGATCCTCACTCGAGCTAAACAGGGCTGTGCTTGTGGTTGCATCAGCCCTGGCAGGTGCTCCCTGGCTTGAGCACACTGCTGGTGGGTTTGCCCCAGAGCTCGCCCGCAGCGAAGCCACACCAGCACAGCTCCATAGTCTTCGATGCCACGAGCTCAGCATCCCATGAGGAGGCTCCAAGCAAGAGTGGTGCCATCCTTAGGGTGCTGAGTGGAGCTGGGACACTCACAGGACACCCATACCAGCCCTGGCATCATCATTCAACCCTCCCAACACGCCTGCAGAGCAGTGGAGGAGCAGACCTCAAACCAGCATGGTGCCATCAACCCTTCCAGGTGTTTCTCCACTTCCCACAACAAACCTCAACCACCCATGCCCCAAGGCATGGCCAGGAGGTACCTGCTGTCCTCAACTTGATTGACTCTGCCTCACTCCCCGGTGCTACCTGTGGGTGTGGAGCAGCCACCCCAACCAGCTGGGATGGGTGTCCCTGCTCGCGGGATGCTGCGGCAAAGGGCTGAGCTGCTGGCACGAGGGCTCGTGGAGCAGGGAAAGGAGGAAAAGGCAGAAGCCACCACCAAAGGCCACCAGGACATCTCAGCCCCAAGCAACTCCAACAAATGCTGAGAGAACGAACCCAGGCGTTGCCTTCAAGCAAAAAGCCTGAGGTGGTAGCACTGGGACCAGGATCCCGAGGCACTGTCCTGTTTGGCACTGGCACAGTTTACCCAGAGCAGTGGTGGCTGCCCCATCCCTGGAGGGGTTCCAGGCCAGGTTGGATGGGCTTTGATCACCCTGATCCAGTGGGAGGTGTTCCTGCCCATGGCAGGGGTTGGAACTGGATGGTCTTCAAGATTCCTTCCAACCCAAACCATTCTATTCTACTATATAGGACCAGCAGCAAGCCCGGGGGTTTGGGTGGTGCTGGGCCATGGCTCAGCTCCACAGGGTTGCAAGGACTCAGCCCCATCCAGAGCCCAGGGAAGCAGCAGACGCCGTGGCCCAAGGACATGAGGATGGGGACAAGGACCTCCTGTATCGCCTTGAGCAATCCTGGCAAACCCAACCCACCATCATTCGGGGAAGCAACGTGGGTGCCAGCGCGGAGAGCTGGGATCAGCCCTTGGGGAGCAAGAAAACCAAAACAAATAAGAAATCTACCCAACCACCACCCTCAAACAATGGGCCCGTTAATTCAAATTAAATCTGTGGTTAAACAGGTTGTGCAGGAGCACCGCTTGGGAAGCCCGTGGGACCGGTGGCTGTTGGCCCGCGGTGGTGCTGCCTGCAGCGTCCAGGGTGGCTTCCAAATCCCTGGGTGCTTCTGAAAGCTCTTCCCAGGCAGCCAGGGCAGGGGGAAGGCTCCGGGGTCATCTCCAGCCCCCAGCCTGGGGGTGGGAACAGAGACAGGGATGGAAACGTGCTGTGCCATCCAGGGAGGCACTGTCCCACATCGCCTGGAGCAGAGCCGTAGGCAGTGGGATTTATCTTTGACTGATCTTTTAAGCCTCACCCACCCTACATGCCCACAACAAAACAAACTGGGATCCTAGAGGTGGGAGAGGATGAGCACCCCACAGACCCAGATATCCAAAAGCCCATCTAGGGTGGTGTTTCCCTGTTTTCTGGTCTGACTCAACATCTCTTGTCCCGATCACCTTCCTGGGGTCAGCTCTCCACCTCGGAGAAGGACCTTCTGCACCTAAGGAGAGGCCAGCCATGCCATGAAGACTACCCTAAGATCAACTGCACAGAGACACGGAGAAGCGATGGACCCTGTTGGCTGTCCCAAAAGGAGACACGAGCCATTTTAAGGGGCCCCGATGAGCTGGGGCTGGACAGACGGGTGCTCAGAGGCTGCTGACAACTTGAGGTTCTGCCAACACATCCCCTCCACCCTGCCAACCTCACCACGCCACGTCCCTCGCGGCTGCCAACCCCTGTTTGTGCCACGCATCCCTTTGATCTCTGGGTGGAGGAAGGAAGGATTGGCCAAAACCACCCTACAGCCAGGTTTGGGTTGGGACATCCCAGGGGTCTTGCTTGGTGATGGGGTTGGGACCAGGGCAGGTCCAGAGTTTGGATGGACACCCAGGAGATATGCAGCTCATCTTGGGCATCCTGGACTTTTGCTCCTTCTCAGCCTTCTCCAACACCACTGAGGCTCCCGCAGCTCCTCCTGCCGTTACCTGCATGGGTGCTGGTGCGGGCGCTGGGCGTCCCCACGGGTCCCCACGCCCTGGGTCAGGCTGCCCTCTCCCTCAGCGCAGGGAGGCAAACAGCAGCAGGGAGGGGTATGGACACAACACGCCAGTGGCCAGAACGAAGCCCCAGTGCTCGGCGTGAGCAGCGGAGCTTGGTGTTCCCCATGCAGGGCCAGGGAGCCCCTATTTATGACAGCACCTTCCTCCCCCACGAGCTCCTTGGCCATGAGAAAGCCCATATTGTGGGGGATTTGGCAGACGAGCAGCGTTTGTGTTTCACTAACCGAGCAGAACCATAAAAATCAAACCTAGAGCCAACGTGCCCGTAGCACTGACAAAAAAACCCAGCCAGTAGAGAAGCAGAGCAGCGCTAAAGGCGTTCAAAGTGAGAGAATCATAGAATGGTTTGGGTCAGGTGGAACCTCAAAGCCCATCCCATTCCACCCCATGCCATAGGTGGACAACTCCCACTGGATCAGTGGCTCCAAGCCCCATCCAACCTGGCCTTGAACACCTCCAGGGATGGAGAAGCCACCACTGGCTCTGGGCAACCTGGGCTGGTGTTTCAATAGTGACATCCCTGAGCTGGCAGCTCCTTGATGGCCACACAGGACCTGGAACGCTGGCTCATTATTGGTCACATCATGCCCCAAAACACATTGTCCCATCAGCCACTGGATCTCACGGGACCCTCCCCAGTGTCCCAGCTGGTACCGGGTGGGCTGGGAGAAGCCAGCCCTAGGAACCCTGACTCCCACCCCATCCTCCTCACCTGAGCCAGAGGTGGTTGTGAAGGCACAAAATCAGTTTTATTTCAGGTGACACCACTCCAGAAGAGCCAGGAGCCTCGCACGGAGAGGACAACCTCTCCTCACTTTGCCCGATGACACCTGGAAGTCCTGGGATGTGATGCTCCCAGGGGCCGGCACTGTGTCTGCCCCAAATTGATGCCCAAAGGGCTGGAGGAGCCCCACGAGGTAGAGAAGGTGGTGCTGGTGCATCCAGAAGGTCATATCAGCAGCATGGGACTTACCTTGAGGGCGTGCAGGTGGCTCAGAACCCGCATGGATCCCGGTGTAGGGTGGGAAAAGCCATCCCTGTGGCGCTCGGCGTGATGGGCATGGACCGAAGAAGGGTGTCCCGGCACCGGCGGGGATGGTGGCCAGCAGCACCCTGCCCGGCTCAACGCCGGCACGGTGGCAGCAGGGTGGCCAGGCTGAGCTGCATTGGATGGGCACCAACGGGACGGGGACAAGGACGGGGCACCCCGAGCGGCTCTGAGGGTGAGGAGGGGTGAAACCAGGCAGCGGGCGGCTGTTTGGAGGAATGCTAGGGGGAAGCCGTCAGCCCAGCTGTGTGCAAGGTGCTCAGCAAATGCCTCCTTTGCCCATTATATCGAATTCCTTCCTTATTTACCTGAACAAACAAGCTGGGTGCTTACCTCAGCTGGAGGTGTTTGAACAGCCCAAGCCAGGCTTAACCCTTCAGGGGTGCGTGGAGACACTGGGGTCAAACATAAATGGGCCGTGGGAGGGGAGTGGGACAAATCCAGGGGGGATTTGCCCAGGGAGGTGGCTGAGTCTCCGTCCCCGGAGGTATTTAAAAGATGGATAAACTAGGTGCTCAGGAACGTGGTTTAGTGGCAGATAGGAGTGGTTGGACTCAATGATCCAAGAGGTCTTTTCCAAACCTGGTGATTCCAGGATTCTATGAAATCCAGGCACTATTAATCCCTTCCCACCTTCATCTGGGACACCCATCCAAGAGATGGGGATGCCATAGAGGTCAAGACCAAAGCTCCTCCTGGGCTCTGCAGCACAGAGACCTGTTGGATAGACACTTGGGAGTCTCTGGCTCATTCAGCAGCACAACATCACTCCCCAGCACAGGCTGAGCTGGTTCGGGGCCAGGAGCATCTCCAACTGATACCCCTGCAGCATCCCCGTCTGATACCCCCCAGAACATCCCAGCTGATATCCCTGGAGCATCCCTGACTGATACCCCCCAGAACATTCCAACCGATACCTCTGGAGCATCCCTGACTGATACCCCCAGAACATCCCAATCAATATCCTTGGAGCATCCCTGACTGATACCCCCAAGAACATCCCAACCAATATCCCTGGAGCATCCCTGACTGATACCCCCCAGAACATCCCAACCAATATCCCTGGAGCATCCCTGACTGATACCCCCAAGAACATCCCAACCAATATCCCTGGAGCATCCCTGACTGATACCCCCAAGAACATCCCAACCAATACCTCTGGAGCATCCCTGACTGATACCCCCGGAACATCACAATCGATATCCCTGGAGCATCCCCGACTGATACCCCCAGAACATCCCAACTGTTACCCCTGGAGCAAAACCTACATCAGCGCTGTGGCCACACAGGGTTTGCAATGGAGACTGCAAGAGAAGATGCTCAGAGCCCGTTGGGGACAGAAAGGGCCCCTCTCACCAACCAAACCATCCCTCACACCAGGGATACGGCTCCATCTCCTCCTCGAGGGTCTGCCTTGCTGCTGCCTGCGGGCAGGGAAAGGTGCGGGGGGCACGGCAGGAACGTGCAGCGCTCCAGGCCTGGGTTGTCTTCACCGGCAAAAGCAGGAAAAAGCTGTTTTGACCGAGACAGACACCAAGTTGGTATTTATTGTCTCTTTTTTTTAACACGTGAAGAACGTAGGACAGTTCAAGCAGTTCTCCCGTGCACGTAGCACTGCTGAAACCAAACTCCTCCGTGCCCTAAAAACCCACGTCAGGCAAAACCTCAGCCACAAACCTCCGTGACGCAACCCAGATCAGACCCATATCGCTGCATCCTGGTGGCCACACGGCCACCACCTCTGAGCTTTGCATCTGCAGCCATGGCAGAGCCGGCGTCCCTCGGCCGCCCTGAGCGCAGGGCTGGTGCGCGGCGGCTGCACGGCACAGCCAATAAGCCATTCCATCAGAACTGTTTGCCCGGAGGACAATAAAACCCCGTCGGATGGCGACCCCTGTGTTACGGCTTCCTTGGCGCACCCGGAGCGTTGGCAAAGCGCTTGGCCACACTATCGCCAGCACCAGGAGTTTCTGCCTCCCTTTTGAAATGGTTCAATGTTATCTTATCGGAGAGGAAAATGTTCCCCCTGGATCAGCGTTCCTGCAGTGTGAGGGGGGGAGGTTTTTTCCTCCCCTGGTTTTGGTAAACACAACCAGACCCAGTAGAGATGGTGGTGAGAGTGGGGGAGATGTGGCAGGGGAGGACACGGCGGGCAAGCAGCTGCGGTGATGAAGCCACCAGCACCCAGGCTCTGCCGTGGGGTAGGTGCATGGGATGGGGATGTAGCACAGCCAGGATTGGGGTCCTGGCCATCCGGTGTCCCCCGAGTGCTGCCAGCTCACAGCAGCACTCGGAGCATCTCCTCCTCTCCACTCCAGGCAAGGCGGCACACGCACAACCCAGCGGTGCTGCCCCACAGCAATGGGTCTGATCCTACATCCCGCTCAGCTCCAGGGAGACGCAGCAGGTTGGGCTGCAAGGGTTTGGCTGCCTCCACTCAGCCTTCATAGAATCATGGTTGGAGTTGGAAGGGAGCTTAAAGATCATCTAATTCCATCCCCTCCGCCATGGGCAGGGACACCTCCCACTGGATGAGGTTCCTCAAAGCCCCATCCAACCTGGCCTTGAACACCTCCAGGGATGGGGCAGCCACAACTTCTCTTTGCAACCTGTTCCAGGGCCTCCCCACCCTCATGGTGAAGAATTTCCTCCTTATGTCCAGTCTAACTCTGCCCCTCTCCAATTTACAGCCAATCTTGCCTTTTTTTGACACCCGATGCTGGGTCCTGAACAAAGGCTCTGCAGGAAGCAGGCACTGAACCAGCACTCTGTCTCAGGGGCTGGTGACCAGCACCCAAACCTTCTCCTGTGTCCGACCTCAGCATCCCCACATGGGAACTGCAGCTGTCCTGCATCCCCCGTACCTGCTCGGCCATCGGGCTGCCGGCTCAGGGGAAGTTTGCTGAGCAAGTTACGATTCGCACGAGTTGTACGAGCTGGATTTGCCCCTCCTCGCCGTGACATCACCTGCAGGTCGCCCTCGTTTATTAGGTTTATTTACTACTTGTTACCAGAGCGAACGTCAAAATAATGCATCCAAAGGAGCAAAACAGAGGAGAAAGTGACTGCGGATACGGGGTGAGAGCAGGATGTTACCAGGCAGAGGGGGTTTGCTGGCAGGACCTGGTGCTGGGTTCCTGCTCCAGATCAGAGAATCCAGGGATGGAATGGGTTGGAAAGGACCTCAAAGCCCATCCAGTCCCACTCTATCCATGGGCAGGGACACCTTCCACTGGATCAGGGGCTCCAAGCCCCTTCCAACCTGGCCTTGAACCCCTCCAGGGATGGGGCAGCCACAACTTCCCTGGGCAACCTGGGCCAGAGCCTCCACACCCTCACAGGAAAACATTTCTCCCTAAGATCTCATCTCAATCTCCCCTCTTTCAGCTGGAAACCATTCCTCCTCATCCTATCACTGCCCTCCCTCATCCAGAGCCCCTCCCCAGCTTTCCTGGACCCCTTTCAGCACTGGAAGGTCGCTCTAAGGTCTCCCCACAGCCTTCTCTTCTCCAGGCTGAACAACCCCAACAAGATCACCCCCAACTCAGGTCCCTGCTCCAGAGCATCCCAGACCCAGGTCAGCCCCAGCTGGTTTTGAACCAGTTGCCCGACTCACATCAGGGTCTGAAAAGGCTTTTCCTGCTCCCCTTATGTGTAGCACTGAGGATTTCAATAAGCAAAAGAGGTTAAGCACAAAATCATTTGCTTTGCTGAGCTGGACACATGCTATGGAGCTGGAAAATCAGGCAAAAGGCCCTAAAGCGAGATCTCTGCTTTCCTCCCAGAGCAGGTTTGGTGGCTGCAGCCACTCGATGTCACCAGCCCGGCTGTGCTCCTGCTGCCTTTCGCAATCGTGCGTCCACAGCTCTGCTTGCATATGCAAACCAGGAAAAGATGAGGTTGCAACACCGGAGGAAGAACAAAAGAGGGGAAATAAAAGTCTGAGTTTTCTGCCCTATGTGCGCAGTTTTTGATGCTTTTTTCCTTGTCCTCCCTGTCAACCCATCAGCTCCAATTCCAGTGCCTTTTGCTACGGCTGAAACTTCAACGCTTGGGAACGCAGCCGGAGGGGAAGGATGGAGAAAGGACTCATGAATCAGCCTGGAAGAATCTCTCTGCCCACCTGCCTGCAGCTAATCTCTGGCTCCATCACAAGAATAATAGATAAGCAGCTCGTAATATATAATAAAACTATTGAAGGCACTTGATGTCACTGCAGAAACCACAGAGGCCATCGAGCCTGATTTGTCCTCAAGCTGAGCGGTGTTTCCTTATCTCCTGCAGCAGAAGAGTTTCCTCCACCTGAGCTCCTGCGCAGCCTTTGGGGACAACGGGGGTCTCTGTGTAAAGAAAAGCCACAAGTTTGTGTCCTTCTGAGCGGCCTCACCTCGTAGCCCATGTCCATACCTCTGGGCGATGCTCAGAGAAGAGATGGACCTCTGCTCCCAGGCTGCAGGATGGGTTCCCTCAGGCTTTTCTGCCACCTAAAGAGACTGGAAATGGTTGGAATTCTTTTAAAGCAGTGCCCGGCTCAGTCTTGCTCTGCAGGATCAAACCCACCTCAGCATCAGGAGGAGACACATCAGCACCTCCGTCCATGCCAACCCCAGATCTCATGGATGTTTTTATCCTCAGACACACACCTCAGCTCCAGCCTGGAGCGGGAGGAAGACCAATAACCCCCGGCTGCCACCAAACCAGGCATCCTTCGGGTTCCCACCTCCCCAGCGCCATCGTCCCTGGTACACGCAGCAGCTTTGGGTGCAGAGGGATGCTCCCAGTGCTGAGCCAAGGCAGAAACCAGCCTTCAAATCAACCAGAAACCAGTGGGAAAGCAGCAGGACAGAGGGAATTAATGCTGAGGGAAAAGGCACAGCCCAGGGATCCTGGGGCTGAAGCCATCGGTGCAGGAGGAAGGTCCCAGCGGGAAGTGGTGGCTGCTCACTCCCCTCCTGCTGCCCGTAATCTTAATTACCCTTCCCTGGCTGTTTGCTAACAGCAATTCGTTTCCTCCCGGCTGCACGGAGAGGGTTTATCACCCTGGCTCGTGTGTGTTTCAAACTAACACATGCACGGAAGGTCAGAGCCTGGAGTGCTCCCTGCGATCCTAGAAAGAGTCTCGATGGCAGCAGCAAAGAGGGGAGGAGTGAGCAGAGGATCTGGGAGCCACTGGGACTCAGGCACATCTCGCTCACTGCCTGCCAGCTCCTCTTGCCCCGAAAAGGGCAGCAGTTTGGCAGAAGGTGGGAGTACGGGTTACATTTTCCATCCCAGCTCCCACCTGCTTTACAGTCACAACTCGGTGCCCACCCTTGGAGAGGTCCCTTTGCTTCCACAGAGCTCACCGGTCAAACTGGGTATCCTGGAAGATGTGATGGGGAGGCTGATTCCACAGAGAAGCTTTAGAAATGCTCCAGGGAGAGGTGTCGATACAGAGCAGCATCGGTCACGGTTCCTGCAGCACAACATTCCCGGACCACCAAAGCAAATAGCAGGAAGCACCGTGGAGCTGCTGCCTGTGGGATTCCCCCCCCCCCAAACTCCTACAGAAGGGCATAAAAGCCACCACCGAGAAGAAAGGGAGCACCGGGAATAGGTGGTTCTGGTGCCCTGCTGCAAAGCAGAGCTGAGCACAACCTCATGAGAGGAGGATCAGCCAAGGTTTCCACCTCCCTTGGAGGGGAGAAGGGTTTTCCAGCAGAGCTGCAGCCCCAGAGTTAACCAGAGATTGCAAGAGAAATAACTCAGGGGTGGGCAGGGAGAAGCTGGCAGGTTTTTCGCTTGTGCAACAACCCCGTGCAGATCTAGGGGAGCATCCTCACAGCTCTCAAACAACTAAGGTTCCTCCAGAACAGAGATAAACCCAATCTCCTTAAATTCCTCCTCCTCCCAGCCAAGGCCCGATGAGGTTGGACTGGAGGAGCTTCGAGGTCTTTTCCAACCTTAACGATTCCATGATTTCTGCAGGGCTGTTCCTTTTTATTACCTCGCCGAGCTGCCTTTGCCAGGCTTCCCCATCTCCCAGATGCTGCCATAAACCCTGTTTACGGGGGACGCATGTGTGCTCGAAGCAAACAGCCCCGGTTATTGCTGCTGGCACCCGCCCTGATAAAAGAGCTGAGGCTCCGAGCCGTGGCCACTGCTCCCGTGCTCAGTCCTGCACGAGGCGGCTGCGGACATCCCTGAGCTGTGGCACAGAGACCTGAAAGAAAAAGAAAAGCAGCAGCAGGAGAGTTAACGGCACCGCAACTCAGTGTTATCTGCATCTCAGGGCAGCCCTTGACGGTGCAAATGAAGGGTGTTGGAGAATCCAGCTCCATCAGGGGTGCAGGGATAGGATCACAGGATGGAATGGGTTGGAAGGGACCTTAAAGATCATCCAGTTCCAACCCCTCTGCCATGGGCAGATCCCACTGGATCAGGGTGGTCAAAGCCCATCCAACCTGGCCTTGAACACCTCCAGGGATGGGGCAGCCACACCTTCTTCGGACAACCTGTTCCAGTGTCTCACCACCCTCATGGAGAAGAAATCCTTCCTTATGTCCAGTCTAAATCTGCCCCTCTTCAGTTTATACCCATTGCCCCTCATCCTATCACCTTAAGCCTTTGTGAACAGTCCATCCCCGGGGGGGGGTTCGCACTGTGCTGTTGGCACAGGAGGGCCCAGAAACATCTGGACAGGACAAGGGGGAATGGCCTGAAGCTCCGCCAGGGGAGGTTCAGGTTGGATATCAGAAAAAAATTCTTCATGGAAAGAGTCACCGGGCACTGGAACAGCTGCCCAGGGAGGGGGTCGAGTCGCCTTCCCTGGAGGTGTTTAAGGAACGGGTGGATGAAGTGCTGAGGGACATGGTTTAGGGAGTGTTAGGAATGGTTGGACTCAATGGTCCAATGGGTCCTTTCCAACCTGGTGATTCTGTGATCTCCCAGCTGGAGACAGAGGTGTTGGTGCTCACCTGGCCCCGTGCAAAGGCTCCTTCGCACCCCACAGCAGCAGGAGGTGCAATGTTTGGCCCTGGGGTGACAGCCTCTTCGCTCCAACCACGCCTGAGAGGGCAGCTGGGGAAGGACAAGCTGGTGGGGGGTGAAGATACCTGGGTGATGCCAGCCCGAGCGTGGCCTCCCACCGCAAGCCCAGCCCCTGGACCACCATCTCTCCTCCTAAACATATCAATAAACCTCTCCAAAACCCCACAGGGACTCTCCCACACGGGTGACACAGGCAGGGAGGTCGCAGGGTGCTCAGCCACGCTGGGAGCAGCGAGTTCCAGCAGCATGTTTGCTGTTCCCAGCTCAAAGCTCTGCTCTTTTCTTCCTCCTGTCGCCTTAAATTCCTGCTTTTGTCTCTTGGGATTAAAAGCCTGGAAATGTCTGTGCGTCGTCCGCCCGGCGGTGCCAGGAAGAAAGGGCTCAGGATAGCGTGGGTGCACCCAGCTCCGTGGCAGGGAGGAGGGAAGGGTCACAGCCCCCCTGCACGGGTGATTTGGGGTACAGAGGGAGGAAACCCACCTGCAGGGATGGCTCCTGTCGTGGGCTTCCGTGCACCAGCCCCACGGCGCCCACATCACCGCACAGACACCAAATCCCATATAACCTTATCCCTCTGCTCTGCTCTTGTGAGACCTCACCTGGAGTCCCGGGTCCAGTTCTGGAATCCCCAACGTAAGGAGGAGATGGAGCTGTTGGAACGGGTCCAGAGGAGGCTACAAAGATGAGCTGAGGGCTGGAGAACCTCCCGTATGAGGACAGGCTGAGAGAGTTGGGGTTGTTCTTGGAGAAGAGAAGGCTCTGAGGAGACCTTAGAGCAGCTTCCAGTGCCGAAAGGGGCTCCAGGAGAGCTCCGGAGGGGCTCTTTAGAATGGTTTGGAGTGATAGGACAAGGGGGAACAGTTTTAAACTGGAAGAGGAAAGATTTAGGGTAGACATTAGGAAGAAATTCTTCACGATGAGGGTGGTGAGGCCCTGGCCCAGGTTGTCCAGGGAAGGTGTGGCTGCCCCATCCCTGGAGGGGTTCCAGGCCAGGTTGGATGGTTCTTGGAGCCCCTGATCCAGTGGGAGGTGTCCCTGCCCATGGCAGGGGGTGGAACTGGATGGGCTTTGAGATCCCTTCCGACCCAAACCACTCCATGATTCTATGAAAACAACCCCCACAAGCACCGTACCCCCATTTCCTCACCATCACCCGCCTGTCCCACCTGCAGGCGCTGGCGATGGAGCCAGCACCCCCTCCTCGTGCCCTGGGCCCTCGGGAGGCAGCGGTTCCCAGGCATACACAGGCAGCCAGGTGAGACGGGCAGGGCTCGGTGCCAGCAGACGGGATGTTGTCTTTTCACACAGCACCGATGCGGGGCCGAGAGGCAGCAAAACCCTTGGCGGTTTTGTTTCCCACACTGGTTGACATTAAGAAATGCAAATTCATTTTTCTTCTGCTGCTGCTGCTGTATTTTCCTTGCATGCAAAATGATCCTTGGGCATAACGGCCCCACGGAGCGGCGGCCTCGGAAAGCGTGGGAGCTGCTGAGGCAGAGAAACCCATCCTGGGTGGGAGCAAGAGGCACGAACAGCTCAAATGATCTCAAAGCCAAGGAGGGACAGGGCAGCACGCAATGCCCCAGAGAGCAGGAGAGGCTCTTGGCTGTGCTTTCCCTTTGAGTCCTGCTCTACTTATCCCAGGAGATTCCCTTCAGGGGGGAAAATCCCTAAAAATAACTCTAAACCCCATAACTCATCCCCATCGCAGCTCGAAGTGAGAGCTGGATGGATGGAGAAGGGAAGGCAGGGGCTCAGCAGGGACCAAAGCCACCCTGCTCCCACCACCCTTGGGATCAGAAAGCCCCAGGTTTGCAGCTCCCAAGGGAGCAGAGTGGGGAGGACTCCGTGCCTGCCGCACACAGAGGACGAGGGATGAGATTGCCCCACGCCCTGCAGCATCCCACGGAGCCACAGCTCTGGGATGAAGGCAGCAGCATCTCACATGCTGTGGTGGGGGAAAAACCGCACAGGGCTGGAAGAGAGCTGGAAATGCTGGAGATTGCACTGAGCTGTGCAGAGCAAAGCTGTGACTCAGCTGTGAGTCACTCGGCTCCGAAGGAAACGTGTCCTTCGCCAGGAGCATCGCCTGGGTCAGGAACCCCCATCCTGGGGGTCACCGGGGAGCCAAGGAGCTCACTGAGCTAAAAAAGGGGTGCAGGAGGAGGACACGACCCAAACAAGGTCCTGTGCCTGAGGACAGGGAGTTACAGCAGCGTGTCTTGCCTTCACCCACTCCCCAGGAACTGGGGTAGCCTCAAAGCTTGGGGGAATTTGCTTTTCCCGGGTAAACACGAGCTGCTGGGAACAATCCACGGGCATCCACAGCCTTGTCAGCCTCCCAACATCACAAGGAGCCTCAGTTCCTCGAGTGTGGCTCGGGGAGAACAAAGCTGTGACGGATCCTGGGAGACAAAGCTCTCAGCAGAGCTGGGCCACCAGCACACACCAAAGCCCCGGAGCCAGGCAGCATTCCTCGGTGGCATCCCTGGATCCGCAGGACAGGATATTAAAGCAGAAAGCGATTAATGCTCTGCAAGAGAGCAGGAGCCAGGCTCCAGCCCCGGTGTGGGACGTGACCCGAAATGGCTTTACTTTCCCCTGGCAGGGCTGCTCCAGCCCTAAGCCCGGCTCTCCCCATCCCAGCGCTGGCTCGGGACACGGGTAGAGCGAGGACGTCGCTTCTCTCCTCAGTGGTGGATTTTGAGGGCAGCAAAATGTTTGTTCTGTCAACACGTGCCTAATCCTCAACCAAAACCCGATGAAAAAAAGCCATAGAGGAGGAAGGATGGGAATGAGCTGCCCTTTGAAACAAAGCCCTGACGGTGACAGCCACAGCCCTGAAGCAGGGGACGGCATCTCCGGGGCGTGGGGCGCTGGGGAGACAAGGAGAATGGGTTGTCCCCACCAGCACCCCGGTTCCTGCAGGCAACTCTGCAGCCCCAGCACTGTGGAATGGGGCTGGGAAGGGGGAACGGCTCTCCAGCTCCAGCCTGGCCCTGCCACCGATCAACGCACCTTCTCAAACACAAGCAGGACCCTGAGAACCACGTAGGAGCTGCAAGAAATACATAGAATCATAGCATAGTTTGGGTTGGAAAGGACCTTAAAGATCATCCTTGCTCCGGAGCCATCGCCTGGTGCCAGCAGCAAATCCAGGCTTCACCTTCTCTTCTTCTCATGAGGGTGGGGAGGCCCTGGCCAGGTTGCCCAGAGCTGTCTCATCCCTGGAGGGGTTCAAGGCCAGGTTGGATGGTGCTCGGAGCCCCTGAGCCAGCGGGAGGTGTCCCTGCCCATGGCAGGGGGTGGAACTGGATGGGCTTTGAGGTCCCTTCCTATCGACCCATCCCATGATCCTGTGATTCTTTTAAGCAAACCAAAGCCAGCGTGTTTCCATGCACAGCATGGTCCATCCCTATCCCATGTCCATGCTGTCCCTGCCCTCGGCTGCAAAGCCGGGAGCCCACCAGGAACGAGCTCACCTGAGGCTTGGCATTTTCAGAGCCATAAGACTTTGTTCCTGGTGGAATGAAATGAAACTTTGTCCTGGGGAGGCTCATTTCCAGCTTGGCTGGGGCTGCAAGCTGAGCTCTTCTCCTTGCTCCCCACTCCAGGGTGGCTCCTCCAGTCCAGCCCAGCCTGGCTAACACCCCGGCCACCACTGGCCACAGGACTCCTGGCGCTTGACGGCATCAGCCCTGCACCTTTCACCCGCAAGGAGAAGAAAAAAAAACCCAAACCACCAGTACATTTAGCAGTTTCCATTTGTTTGCTCTTTAAATAATTGTTTCCTTATCGCTATTTATTTAGATCCCTTTAAAATTCTGACAAACCTGCTTCTCAGGCAACGTCACCCGCTTCCTCCCACCCTGCTCCCTGCGGGCAAGGCAGAGCGGCCAGGCTGCACGGCCGGTCCCGGGAGGGGAGTCCCCTGCTCCAGGAGGTCCATGAGGAGTAGGGAGCCTCCGCTTACCCTCTGCTTTCCAAGATGGACAATCTAGGATGCTCCAAAGCCATGGTTTGGGGAGCTCATGCTCCTCTCCCCACCATAGCAGCAAACAGAGATGCTTTGGAGCTGCTCCGAGTCCTGCCAAGCTCTGGGGAGCAGTGGGGGGACACCAGCAAGGGGCTTATTAGGGAGGTAGATGACATTACACATCCACTGCCCACCACGGAGAGGTCGCAGAGTCGCTGCACAAGGCTTTGGGACTCGAGAGAGCAAGGATGAGTCCAGCTCTGCAAAAGCCTCCTTTCCCCCCACCGCTGCTTGGTTCCTGCGGTGCCCCGGGGCGAGAGAAGCGATGGGTGCTCATCCAGGTAGCTGGAAAGGATCTGGCCACGATTGCCCAACACTCCGTGCAAAGTCCAGCCAAGCGCCCCCTCCTTCTCAGCTATTAACAGCACCAATTAAAGCAGCACCCAGAGCTGCTGGAGGCAAAGGTGGGACGGGTTCAAGTCTCTCATGGCCATGGGACGTCCCTGCAGCCTCGCTGGGGACAAGACCGTATCTGCTGTTGAGTTTGGAAGTGTCGGTCCACTCGCAGCTCTCACCATCGCCTACAAGAGGGGCTCAACGTCACTCCCGGCTGGGCTGCGAGGGGCTCGTCCCCGAGGTCGTGTCCAACACCACCCAGGGCTTTGGGCTTTGCTACCGCAGGTTGACGTCACAGCCCAGCCTGCAGCTGTCAGAATTAATTGAGGAAACCCAGCCACGGTAAACAACGAGGAGGGAAAACGGGGCAGATTAGATAACGAGGAATGAGAGGTTCGCGTTGTGTTTTACCCCGAGATTACAAGCCTTGCCCACTCGGCCACAGACGCTGCCGAGCCGGGACTGCTCCTCGCCAACAGCGCAGGGAGCTCAGCCCCAGGAGAGGCTGAAATCCCCCTCCAGTGGGACAGCTTTGCTAAAAATGGGTCTGCGTACCCCAGCCTTCCAGTTTGGGTCTCCACCATCCGTCCCGCAGAGCTTTGCCCTGGGACAGGCAGTGAGAGCGGAGCTCCCTGCTCCACAGCCCATCACCGCCGGAGGAGACACGGGGTATGAGGGACAGAACCTGCTGTTCCAGCCTGGAGGAGAAGCTCCTGGCCAGCAGAATCGCCATCCACACTGTGCCATAACAGGCACAGAGTCCCAACAAAGAGGAAACTCCATCCCACTTGGCTGCATCTAAGCCTCCCCATGAAAGCAACATTTGGCTCCAGGTTGTGCTACTCAGATCCCTTTGCTCCTCGGCAGGAGATCACTCTCCAAACATGGACACATCAGCATTCAGACACCTTCCTCATCCCCTTTGGTGGGATATCTCTGCCTTTATGGCATCTCAGCCCCGTGCAGACCCTGCCTGTCCTCTGCTTGCCCGGCCCACGCTCCTGTTTGGCTCAGCAGCATCACCACAGCCCCACCACGGTTGGGACAGGCCAGATGACACCACGCCACCCACCCCTCTGCCCAGGGTGGACCACACAACCCAGAAACTGCAAAGCCCTCCACAGCCCAGCACCATGCTTAGCAGCCCGATGGGGACACGGCTCGTGTCTTGCCGGCCACCAGGACCAGCAGGTCCCAAAGACTGGAAAAAACCCCACATCCAGCAGCTCTGGAGGGTTTTGCAGATGAGGAACAACCTCAGCTCCCTCTGCTGGCACCTGCTTCAGGCCATGCCCTTCCTCAGCAAACCCTGGTTGTAACTAAGGTCCCCAAGTACCTTCCAGAAGGACACAGTGCCACCTGGCCAGCTCAAAGCCAGGGAGATGCTCCTCAGCTCCTGCCACCAAGCACAAGCAGCCTGTTAAGCAGAAAGGCACGCAACTCTCCCATCTACCCCACTTATTCTTGTCTTAGAAGTGAAGAAACTGCTTGGTAAGGGTCAGCTGGGGCAGAGCAGAGGTGGGGACAGCACGGATGAGGTGCAGCCCCACGGAAAACCACAGAGTAGTTTGGGTTGGAAGGGACCTTAAAGATCATCCAGTTCCACCCCGTGCCATGGGCAGGGACACCTCCCACTGGATCAGGGGCTCCAAACCCCATCCAACCTGGCCTGGAACACCTCCAGGGATGGGGCAGCCACCACTGCTCTGGGCAACCTGGGCCAGGGCCTCACCACTCTCATAGTGAAGAAATTCTTCCTTATGTCAAGCCTAAATCTGCCCCTCTCCAGTTTATGCCCATTACCCCTCGTCCTATCCCTACAAGACTTGTGAGCAGTCCCACCCCAGCTTTCTTGTAGCCCCTTCAGGTACCTGCAGCTGCTCTAAGGTCTCCTCAGAGCCTTCTCCAGGCTGAACAACCCCAACTCTCTCAGCCTGTCCTCCTATGGAAGGTGCTCCAGCCCTTGGATCATCCCTGTAGCCCACAAACTCTTTTCTTGGTCTTAAATGAGCTCTGTGGGACAGAGGATGGTTGCACAGCTGGAGACCTGGATGGGGATTCAGGACCTCCTGCCTCAGCTTCTCTCACCTATAAAACACAGTGAGTGTTGTGCTTGCTGGGAGCAGACCTGGGACCAAAGCAGCGCAGGCGTCTTTCACTGACCTGGTAAAGCATCCCCGGGCATCACCACCTCACCAGCAACGCACGCCATGGTCCATGCTTTAGCAGGGCAGAGGGGAAAGCATGGGCACAATGCTCAGATCCAACCCATCCTGCTTGAGCCACGGCGGTCACAGCCCAGAGCAGCAGCTGGGAAGCAGGAGCCTTGGCTTTAAGTCAATAAAGGGCGATCGCCATGGAGACAAACCTCCAGCACGAGTGGCTCTGCAAGACATCCCATACTGCCTCCTCCACCCACACACCTGCACTCTCAGCCATCCAAATTCAGGGTTTACTTGGAGTTTATGGACACTTTAACAGCGTTTTCAACAGCTGCCTGCAAAAGATCAGTGGCTCTGGAGAGCTTTACTGTGCCTTAGGAGGTGCATCAGCAGCACTTGGACCATTCCCGCAGTCAGGCAGCTCTCCCAGCACAGGTTACACACCTTAACCAGCATTTGGAGTCAGCCGAGCAAGCCCTCAGAGGGCAGAGCCCTGCCAGCAAGTGGGAAAGCCCTTGAGAAGGTTTTTAATCCACGTTTGTAGAGATCCTTAATGAATTGCCACAAACAGGCAATCTAGCACAGCCCCAGAGATGAAGAATTGGCACTTGACTGCTGGAAAACACACACTGCTTGGTGAAGGAGAATGATTACGTCCAATCTCCAGCCTCAGGCTTGTTCAAACACCCTCAACTTCCTCGGCTGAGAGAAGAACCCAAGCAGAGGGTGGCAGTCGCTTCGAAGCTGGTTCTACAGCTGGTTTTATGCAGAAGGTGTTCAAATACACAGCCCTGATCAGCAGGAGCCAGGACTGCTGCCTCAGGGAAACTCCAATGAGCTGCTCTTCCTCTGCCCAGAAAATACCCCGTCCACATCAAACCAACCTGCCAGGTCCCAGCATCGCCCTCTTCCCAAGCCAGTCACGGTGGTGGAAGATGATTTCCATGGTGTCATCAACCCACAGCCCAGCTGAGCTGTCTCGCAGGATGGTTACTCTGTTCACAAATGGGGCAAAAAAGTGAGTTTTTCACCTCCTTGAACCTTTTAACTCATGGTGAAGGTATCACATTTGCAAGGAAGACACAACCAGAACCAGGACACTCTACTAGTGAGACAGTTTTGAAGCCAGCCTTGCTCTACGCTGCTCGGCAGCGCCGAGCCCACGGCATTCCACGAGGCAAACGAGGCTGGGCCTTACCTGCACGTGCCATCCGCTGCCTCGCTCGGCTCCGCTGCGTGCTGTTACTACTCAACTGGTTTTATGAATGGGGTAGGAAATGGTTGAGATTAGATTCCCTTCAATAATTCCTGTTTAACCGGATATTTTCCAGCTAAATGCACACGCGGAGCATGCAGATTACAGGTTAGAGAAAGGTTACACTAAGTTATCCCTGGCCCCTGTCTCTGTGTGCGCAGACCCCATATTCCTTCCCCATGGACTCACAGCACTCCCTTCACCAGCACAGCCTGGTTTCCCACTTGGCCCTTTAATATTTCACTGCGCATTCCCAAAGGATTTGCAGAGAAGGAAAAGATGAAGCGAGCACAAATCTCTCCCTTAGTGTCTTGCACGCTTCATGCCGCATGATTCGGTGCACGGAGCAGATAAGAGAGCAGAGGGAAGCCCTAAAAATCACAAATCTTGCTCTTCAACACTGTGCGGCACTTAAGAGCTGATCTGGGAAGGCAGAGACCTGGGCTTGAGATGCTCTTGTTGGGGTTGTTCAGCCTGGAGAAGAGAAGGCTGTGGGGAGACCTCAGAGCAGCTTCCAGGACTGAACAGGGCTACAAAAAAGCTGGGGAGGCACTCTGGATCAGGGAGTGCAGGGACAGGATGAGGGGAATGGTTTCCAGCTGAAAGAGGGGAGATTGAGATGAGATCTTAGGAAGAAATGTTTTGCTGTGAGGGTGGGGAGGCCCTGGCCCAGGTTGCCCAGAGCAGTGGTGGCTGCCCCATCCCTGGAGGGGTTCCAGGCCAGGTTGGATGGGGCTTGGAGCCCCTGATCCAGTGGGAGGTGTCCCTGCCCATGGCTTTAAGGTTCCTTCCAACCCAAACCATTCTACGATTCTTCCAGACTCAATCCACAACACATCCATGTGGCTTTTAAATCCCTCCAGGGATGGGGACTCCACTTCCCTGGGTGCCTGTTCCAGTTCTTGAATCACAGAATAGAATCAACCACAGAACAGAACCACAGAATAGTTTAGGTTAGAAGGGACCATAAAGTTCATCTAGTTCCAACCTCACAGCCATCAGCAGGGACATCCCACTAGCTCAGGCTGCCCAAGGTCCCATCCAACCTGGCTTGATAACCCTTTTAGGGACGAAATCTTGCCCTCAATCCAGAGGCACTGCCCAAGAGGAGCGTTGGGCATCCTCCCCTCCTGCTTTAACCCTCACCATCCTCACTGCAATTCATCACACAACCCATCCAGTGGGGAACATCCCCCTGCCTACCGCAGCCGGTGCTTCAGGAACCACAAAAAGCTGCTTAAGAACAGAATTATTATTATTTTAACTTTTAATGGACAGCGATCTGGTTCCTCATCAAAAATAAACAAGCCGACAAAGCAAACCCATAGGTGACTGCAGAGCCGTTTGCCTTGGCCTCCTGCCTTGCCACCCCGCACCACACCCAGCCTCAGCGCAGGAATCGTGGTGGTGGGATCACCTCCATTACAGCAATCCCTCCAATTATTTGCCTGCTCAGAAGACAGGAGAAGAAGGTGTGTTGGCATTGTCCTGCACTGGCAAACTTTGACAGGTTGCAACCCTAAAGACAAACAGATTCTTTCAAGCAAACAACCAGCAAATGAAAAGCTTGGGCAGGGAGACTGGGAGGCAATCCTCACCTACCCAAACAGAGTGATCTTAAAGACACCCATGAGCAGCAGGAGCTCAAGGGGTGCGTTCTTTTCAAGGCACAAAATAAATACCCACAGGCACAGGTAGCAGGATGTCTGTTCCCAGTGAAGCTTAAACGGCACAGGAAAGCTCTAGGCATTTATTCAAATGTTAAAAAGCAAATCCAGCACACGCATATTGAGACTTCTTGCAGGGATTAGCAGCAAAGTCACATGTAAGCAAGAGAACAGCTTCACCTAAGCTGCCCCATGGTATAGTTTATATAGGCAAACCTTTGGGCTGGGTGCCCGGAGCGGCCTCGTCTGGGAAATGGAATCAGCCCAAGATGACCATGCAAGCACCCAGCAAAGCAGAGACCTCCACGTGCCTCACCCCGATACAGGGGAGCAGCAGATATTGCCTTCGAGATAGTGAAAAAAAAGAGAAAACAACAGAATTCCTGCATTGAAAATTCCTCTCCAAGAACCTCATGAAACAGCAGGGCTGCTCTGTCGCTGTCTGAAGCCTCACCACAGCCTGCACCGAGGTGCTGGGCAAAGAGCTGAGGAGCAAATAAGCCCCACAAGGGGCATTGAAGGCCACGACTGGGGCATTGCTCTGTACAGAGATCACTAAAACCAGACTGTCACTCTTCACATCCACACCAGGACCTCTCAGTGCCGCCTCCCCTCCTGCTTCCATCCCGATCGCAGGTGATAAGGTGCTGGCAGCTCATGCTGGGCTTACCTAGTGCTGAGCTCCATCCACAGCCCCACTCTGGAGACGTTACCTGTCCTTATAAGAAAGGAAGTTCACCGCTGACATTGGTGAATGGCTATAAATAAATCCACCGCGCACCCAGTGCGGCCTCCTCTTTTCTTTCTCCCCAGGCTCTCCGTCCCCAGCGCCACAAAGAAATCCGGATGTGTCTCTCAGCCATCCTTGGACCCCACTGCCTGAGCTGGAAAGGTTGTTTGATACACTCGGTAGGCACTGAATTAGTTTTGGTATAAAGGCAGAGCTAAAAGTGGGTTGGAGGATGCTGTGCCCTAGTGCCTGGGAACACCCTGGAACAAGCTGGGTACATTTAACTGCAAGATGACAGAAGGTTTTGCAGATACAATAAAACTCTCAAAAGCTACAGAACATTTTTTTTTTTTCTGTGTTAATTTAATCATACAAATATTCATTTATACATTAAGGAAAAAGCTTCCTTTATTTTTACCTCCAATGTGCTATCACAGGACTTCTCCCAGACTCAACGAGGCAACACACCAACCATCCTGCTCCACGCACGCGCTCCCCCCGGAGCCAACAGACAGGCTGCAGAACCACCCACGCACCACTTCCACACGGAAAAAAATTAAACACACAACAGAAACCCAGAGGTGGGACAGCGTGCATTTCTGAACCCTGCAGACTCCGGCTGCTCTCGTGCCCGCATGCTCTCTGACCACAACAGCTTTGCTCCTCAGTGGTGGAGCAGCAACTTCTAAACCCCAGAGGGGTCCGAATCCAAGGTTCTTGCGACGTGGACAGCAGCTTCCAGCTCTCCACAGGGAACTGCCAGTTTTGGGGCATCCCTGGGGATATCGTGCTCCGTTTTCAGGCTGAGAGGTGTGTGGTCTGCCATTGCTCAACTCTTATCAGTGATGTGACACAGCCTACGCAGCTCACAGTGACACAGGGATCCATTTAGACACAATCAGAGATGTTCTGCCTGATCTTTTTTCTCCTGCAGGGTAAGGAAGATCTCCCTCTCAATCCTAAGAGCCTCAAGGCAGGCAGGTGTTAATCAGACTGGAGCCAATCGCAGCCTCTCTGTCTCTGTACCAGCGGGTACCAGCCCCATCCCTGCCCCAGTCAGGAACACCAGCCTCACTGGGGGAACAGCCTCTTTACTGGTTCACCAGTCTCAACTCAGGAAGGGTTTCCCATTTCTAACAGGCCTGAGTTCTGCGGGCATAACTCACCTGGATAAGGTTATCTGAGCAGCTGCGCACACTTCAGGCTCACCAAAATATTTGGCATTCAGCACTTAGGAAAAATCAGGCCATTGGATTCCTGTATTCGGTGTTAAGACGCCATGAGTTTGGAGGCATCAACCCTACAGAAACCAATACAATCACAGTGCCTTGAAGTCACTTGGGAAGAGCTTTGCTGAGCACATCTCAAATCTTCCCATTTAAAAGCTGGAAACCTGACAGCAAGAGCAATTTGAGGGCTGGCTGCGCCACTAAGCTCGAAGGAACCACAGGAGATAAAACCACCTTTGGCGTCAGCAAAACAGTTTTTACTCAATGACAAAGCCAGAGGTAGAGCAACCATGAATACAAACATTCGTCCGCTGTCACGGCCAGGGTTACAGCCCCAACTCTCAAAGCATCCAGAGCTCTGCACTATCGTTTGCAGAGAGATCATTCCTGCAGACAAGAGCACTCAAGCTCACCTACGTGGGGAAGAAGAGGGGAGCAGCAAGAAGTTGCAGATTGCAGGAGCAACTCAGGTCTGGCCCTGCCTTTCTTCACACCCTGCAGGACGCCACCCTTGTCACAAGGACACCAACTAAAAACACTCGAGAGAATTCAAGGCTGTGCAGAACAAGTTGCCTTCTGAGTGGGAAAGCACACAGCTACTTGGGGGGCATGCAAGGGTTGTTTTCTTTCTAGAAAGGAACACCTCAGTCCAAGGAGGAGCACAGGAACATGAATGTGGCAGGCATTACACACGGGAGGCGCGCGTGTGGCTGGAAACAAGGGGGTATCCGAGTAGAAGAGTTTCCAGATGCCTCAGCTGACACAAGGCAAAGGTTGCAACACCAGCTATGACGGACTCAGATCTTCATTTTCCCTCCCCTTCCGCTACACTGCTGATATAAGGAGCCAATAAAGATAAGGAATCACCTTGTCACTTGGTCAAACAGCAGGCTCCGGTGTTTCCAACGCCTTCAGAAGGGAAGCATCAGTATCGCAAGAGGTTTGACGGTCAGGCATGTGTTTGTGCCTTCAGAACTGGTCACAAGAGTCACCTGCTCGGAATGGAGGGAACGAAGAAAGGATCCACTTGCCCACGCTACCCTACGGCGATGCAAATCATTCCTTAGACTGAATGCTAAGAGGAGACAGACAATTCAAAGCAAAATGATCCTACAGGACAAGAACCGGACTCTACAGGTCCACTGAGCAGCACAGCACCACCTTCCACTGGTTTGCTCTGGATCCAAACACCCACCCAGCTCCAGTGAGCTGCAGGGATAGGCCCGAGTGCTCACCAAACTCCATGTGCTGATGACTAGCGGTCCAGATCCTGCAGGGCCTCTTCCATGCAGATAATTCATTACATTAAACTTGTTTCTCCCAGCAAACAGATTTTAGGAGACAGACTTCAGATAACAGTGTCCTTTAACAACAGAACCTCTGAAATGCAAACAAAAATCTATCAAACAAAATCTATTCTTCCTCTTTGGATACAAGGAACTCCCACTGTCCTCCATAAGATCCATCACTCTGCTCCAACAAGGCCAACTGTCTTCCCTGGAGAGATTCAGAAGAAGGTATTAGGAGCTTTGCATATTGCTGTATCTTTGGCAGACGGCTATTCCAGTGTGCCCTCACCTTGGCCTCTCCACAGGGTCTGTGGTGGGTTAGAAATCCACCGCACCACTCGAGCCCATTCGCTTTCTCCTCACAGTGGGCTTCCCAATTTGTAACTGGAGGAAAACATGTTGGAGGAACAGCAGAACAACCCACGTCTTTAGAGAAGCAATGTCTCCTATAACACCGAGCCCGTTTGGAAGGCGAGAACCTCAACGAAGGTACGAGCCAGGACGATGAAGGCAAATGAATACAAGGGATAGCGTGGAATCCAGCTGATGATGCTAACTCTTGCACTGCATTCAGAAATGCCAACAATTAGGCCTTAAGCTAATGCTTTATCACAGGAGAAATGAATTCAAAGTCAAGACTCTATAAGAGAGAGATGAGGATTCACAATTAAAAGGACATGACTTCTGTAAAGCTTTGCAGCTACTAGCAAGTGCGTTACAGCTACAGAAGAAGTTTCCTCTTGGCACACGACTGATTCGCTCGCTCGGTTGCTCTAAGCACAGCTACTGTACATCAATAGTTAACAAAAAGGTATTTTAAAATGCTAACCACATAGGACAGCTCTGGAGCTTTAATAGATCTGTTTCTTATTAATATGGGTGTGTATTTGTGTGTACTTTATGTACAAGGGGAAGGGAAAATAAGCCCTCAGCATTCTCCTAGAATTCCCAGAGTCTTTCTCTCCAGCTTTCACACTGAGACCTGGTTCTCAGCACGGCTTTCAGTGACACGCGGGACAACCACCCGCAACACCCAAACCGAAAGAGGAAAGAAAAGAAATAAGAGATTAAAAAGTTGGTAGCTAAAACCAGCAGACAAGATTAAAAACGCAGAGCTGGGTGCAGACCCAACCTGTCATTAAAAAAAAAACATCCAACAGAAAGAAGTCACTGCACAAGCGCCAGAAAATGTCAAGCAAATTCCCATTCGGTAACAAGCAAAACACAACAGTTCCATAAAAATGCACGCTGTCCCTCAGTTAAAATAAAGATGAACAAGAAACAAACAAATTAAACATTTGCTCAAGCTACAACCGCTCTGTAGGCAAAATATTTCTTTTAAAGATGGCTTTTTCATTTTCATTGCTTAAACTTCTTTTTAAGCTACCTACTACACGTGAAAATGATCTCTAAAAAAACCCCATTGTGTTGGTATATTTTCTTTCTCATAGCATTGAACAACACTCCTGAAACCCAGCATTCACACATGCATCCTTAGATTTCATATTCTCTGGACACAGCTAGTCCTAAGTTATTGGGCTTTTGTCTTTTCTTCTTTATTCAGAACACGGAGGCAGAGAAGGGGGTCCACGTTGTGTCTGTCTGCCACATGAATCCCCCTCTCCCTCCCCCCCAAAGTCAGTTCTTTGTTAAATTCTCCTCTTGCCGATACCTGTTTTGTGTTTTTGTGTTTTAAGACTGTCCGAAGGGATAAGGACCGTGGAAACCCTGAAAGAAAAGTTGGAGACAATCAATTTCAGCAGGCAAGAAATAAAATGGATCAGTGTACGCCTAGTATATATATGACCATCCCATCCAAGTCCTTCCCAACTAAACGCAACTCTTTACCCACCAGTGTGACCTTTGCTGTCCAGCCTTGCAAAACGCTCTTAAAACATGGGGTTTGGTGTTTGTAGGTGGCTTCATTGTTTGCAGCTGGTTTCCCCAGAGATGCCAGATGCCATCTACTTACCTCTTCCAGGTGCTATTGAGGCCAGGTAACAGCCAGGGGTTACCGGGCCACACAGTAACTTGTGGTTATTTTCTACACCACAGCAAAAAATCCCCTATAGATCCCAGAATCACAGAAGAGTTTGAGTTGGAAGGGACCTTAAAGATCATCCAGTTCCAACCCCCCTGCGACGAGCAGGGACACCTCCCACTGGATCAGGGTGCTGAAGGCCCCGTGATGCTGTAATACCTGCGAGGCCAAGGAACTGCAGGTTCACCAAGCTATGCTAAAGAGCACAGCAAACAGTTCAATAAAAGGCTGAGAATGGACAAAAGAGACCATTTAAGAAAAAAACCAAAACAAACAGGACTTGGAAATCCATCTCCCATAACTTCGCACTCTCAAGGTATCAATAAACATTCTCCTCAAGTGAGAACCAACCACAACATTTAAGCAAAAAAATCAAACTGCTTACGACAGAATACATTTTCCCTCCTGAGGTGCGTTGCCTAAGTGACAGACTGAGTTAACAGGACTCAAACTAATGGGACTCCTTTAGTTTCTCTTGTTCCAATCAGCCATCCAGGGTGTCATCAGGAAGCAAAAGAAAGCAACCAGCAGGCAAGAGGTTTCCCCAGGTCACACAGATATGAAGTTTGTCGTAACAATGAAGGTACAAACCACACACAGAATCTTCCTGTCAGATCTAGACACACACTTGGGTCAGAAGTGAGAGGAGAGAGAAAAACTCATTATATTGCATTGTCAAAGTTGGAAGACCATTATGCAAACGATTTTTTAGACGCAGTCCAGCTTCTTTGGTGCATGGTGACGAGTAAGACAAAGACCCCATTTAGCCCAAAGCCACTCTCAGTCTTTAAGTGAAGCTCTGACTTCAGTTTTCAGCCTTTTGCCTTTAACAGGGCAATCTCAAAGCAGTTTCCTGCATGTTCTCCTACTGCTCTATAACAATCTCACTGCAAAAGCCATAAGGCTTTAACACAACTCTTGTCAAGGAACAGCTTCGTTAGCTCAAGCCCAGTTGCAAAAACCCCAGTTCAAGAGCTCTCTTCTAAATGTAGGTCACAGCAGAAGTGCTCAAAGAACTCTCTACAGCTGGTGAGAGAAAGATTTATGGAATGGCAATGGTAAAACGAAGCACCTATCAGCAGCTCTCCAAATTAGACCGACAGAGAGGGATTAGCACACAATTAAACAGGATATCTCACGATCTGCGCAGGAAGACAACTGAAAGCTTGGAAAGTGGTGTTTGCAGGCAGAAACACAGGTAAGCGATGATAAAACAAACATGCTTCTGCCGCAGGAATACGCTGCGCTCCCAGTTTGTAGAGCAAGCTTTTGAGAAGGCAACACCCAGCAGACTCCAGCATGACAATTCACCTCAGCAAGGAAAAGCTCCCACCAAAATCAGAGACAGAGATAAGCAACATTTCTGAAAAATCAGGAGAATGGGAGGAATAGAGAAACATTAAATAATGTGAATAGGCAAACAAAAAAATCCCTAGAGGACGCAGAAGGAAAGCAATGTTATAAGGAAGATCCTAAGTAGCCTCGCCTCCAAGGGGTTAAGCTGTTGGTACTTAGTGCTCTGCAGAAGAAAACCAGCATTTGTTGCTGATTACCCACGCAAACACTTGCCAGAATTTGCTTCATCTAGTTCCCTGCACATAAGGCTCTGTCTGCAGGTACCGACTAGCAACACTCGCCAGCCTCAGGGGAGCAGTTCAAACATCCCCAGCTCCGCAGAGCCAGCCTGGCACCAGTTATGTGTTTTACAGTTTATCTCAGAGGCAAAACCTCGCTGATTTAATGTGTGCTCACCCATGAGCTAAGACATCTGCATCACCCCATGACACAAACAATTAACAGTTAATCAGTACACGGTTCCGAGTCTTCGGCTGAAGTCAGCCATGAGAACGGTTGGTTGGTCTTTTTGTATGCAGAGAAACTCTGCGAAAAGGCATTAACCTTATTCTCAGCGAAACCCTCTGGAGCTGCAGATGCTGTTTTCTGTAGCATCTAATTTAAAGCTACACCATTATGCTAATCAAGTGCTAATTAAAACCAGAATTTAGCTCACCTTTAGAGTATCAGATTACCAAACACATAGACCTTTGTACGGCTAGCACTGCCTCCACATGCTGATATCCCAAGATGAGCTTCTCCTTCCAGCGATTCCAAGACCAGTCCTGGAATCTGGGATCACATTCAGCTTTCTCTGGTGCAAATTCTGGTGCAATGAATTTCACCATGAAGAAAAAGCCCCAAATCTTTACTTTTGGGATTGCCTCTGCGTTTCACTTACCCGTGAGATTTATTAGCGTACAGGAGAACTTAGAATATGAAAAGACACCTTTTCTTTAAGATCAAGCATAGTCTTTGTTTAATATCAGACCCTGGACAAGAAACTCTGTTCCCTTTGTGAAAGGATAAAGCTTTCTTCTTCCTTGGTAAGGTGCAAACTCTCTGCGGAGCGAGTGTTTCTCCTTACATTCATTCAAGGTACAAAGTGTAGCAAGTGTCTCGATACCTGAACACTCCGGTTTCTGAAGCAATGCAAACACAAAACTCCATTATATGACATTTTCAAGAATATTTACCCCTTGTACGCAATATTTCACGTCATCAACGTGCAAAAATAATTCTGCATACAACTGCAATTTGTCTGAGTAGTTTCAGCTGAGAATTACTCACCCTATTTTTGGTGAATTCCCTTCTATACTCACAATGAGATCACTGTCCTTATGAAAAGCTCAGCTGCAGCTTTGCAAATTTACTTGCAGTTCTTCTGATATCTTCCACAGAAGTAATTGCTAACTCGCTAGTGAACGCATACGGGCTATTCATACAGATAAATACATGAGAGCAGAGGATCGTTTTATCAAGAAAAGCCTTGAAATGAAAATTATTGGTACAAATTATCATTTGACTTCTGTATCTAGACGGTAACGGAGACATTTCGGAAAGTTAAAGGCCTTTGTAAATACCGAGCTCTTTACATGAAGGCACCGGTGCTAGAAATGAAAGGAAGATTAAGTTAATCTTTCATAAAGCATCACAAGGCAAGCTTTCAAACAGCTATCTTTATTTCACCTCGGTGACCGAGTCAGACCAACAAAAGGTACACTTTGAGAGAGAGGAGTTTCTGATGCGCGGCTGCAAAGCGATACAGGAGTCTCCCCGTGCGCACCGACGGCAGCACAGACTGCGCTACAAGTCCCCGCTTCCTCGCCACCACCTCCTGGGCCGCTCCTAACTCAGCGCTTCTCCAAATTACACCGAGTTCTCTTGATTAACTGATGTAAACCCAACACTAACAGAGGAAATAAAGTACTGGGTGCTGGTTTTTAATTCCACGTGTGCTGTGCAAACACGGGGTGGTGGTTAAGACCCCCGGGAAGTTAAGAGCCTTCTGGTAGCGCAGCCGCTCGCAGGGCTGGTTCAGATGCACAGAGCTGATGAAGTACGCAAGGGCTCAGGTATGGGGTTAAGTTACCATGCAACAACTCAGCTCTCGTAACTTAATCAAGTGCGTGCTTTTAGTCCGCAGAGATAAAAGAACAGGGAAACGCTGTTGGCCTGCAATGGAGCAAAGTTAAGCTGAAATCAGATTATCTCACATTTCCCACAGTCCAAAAGCACACGGACCGCCAGTTTTCATGGATGAGCTAACATGCAGCATCCAAACACATTAGTCTTTAACTGGAGAAGCAAACCAGCTCATGCAACAAGAGTGTAGCCTGCAGATGCTGCGCAGCAGTGTGGCTGTCAAGAGTGGCTATGGTAGACGGTAGAGTTCAGCCTTCTCCTACTTTGCTCTAAATGGATTTAACCACGTGGTAACCAGTCTGGTTTCCAGCCCAGAGATGAGGATAGAAGGAGCTTCTCTTCTACACAGAAGCAAACATTTCTGGGGCATCTTCCTTACCCACAAATGAAATTTAGTACCCAAATAGTTTCCAGTGAAAAAAAAATCCGTCTAATATATATGGAGGTATACAAAAAAATTCAAATTGGCATGGCCTGGTTGGGAAGAAACACATATCTAGAAGCAGCAGCAACGTTTAAACTCTGAGAGGGGAAGCCAGTTATAGGCTCTAAGGATACCGAGAGGTTTGGTTTCCCTTTACGTATAGAAAGCTGTCAAGTAGCATGGATGAGAGTTCAGCTCCACACAGATGGAAGATGAGGAGCATCGATACAGCAGGAAAAAAAGGTGTTAAGACTCTCATTTGGTTGAACTCCAAATATGCTTATATTTCATTGGACTTGTACAAGCAGCACAGTAACAAACAGCAGATTCATACCAGACGAGCTGCAGAATGCCCTTTGCTACAGCAGCAACAATGCAAATTGCTCTGTATGGGCAAATCTTTCAGAATCATTACTTCTACATGCAGTCTTCTCTACACACAGCAATTCCTCAATTCATATGGGCGATTTAAAGATATAAATTTATATATATAGGTGACAAGTACAATCCGAATGTCAGCATATGGCTATACACTTCTGATTTTTTAGACACTTTAAACCTGATTAGTTTTATCCTTAGTTAAGAAATTTAGCTCTAACTCCCTAGGCACAGTAAGACTGCATCTTGCGCTTTTAACGTAAAAGACTGTCACAAGAGAGCAGCAGTGACCTCGGCAGCGTTGCTATGAGACAGGAGCAGGTAAATAGAAGAAAGCTACATCACCAGCCTTATCTTTCTCAAGAATACAGAGAGAAAGCGATTGCCAACGAGAAGAATAAAATACCCATGGATGGGTATATCTGGACTCTAATACAGCTCATCCCTATCCTGAGATAAGCATCCTATCCTGCGCTTAAGCACATCTTTAATTCTAAGAGCATGCAAAAACTCCACTGGGACGAGATGTAACAACACGCTTAGAGCGACGCCCTGAACACAGACCCTTCCGGCAGTTTATTTGATGAGGTGGGCAGGGTGGCCCCAGGGAAGGCATACACTACAGCAGGAATAAAGATCACAAGCCATTTGTTTCACCCACAGGTTTCAGTTTCTCTGCTTACAGGGAATTCAGCCTCTTGCTTGTTTTGTTTTCTTAGGACAGTTTGTTTCACTGAGCAGAGCATCCAAACCACGCACTCCGCACTGTTGTATGAAATCATTTTCAAAGTTTCCATGTGTGAAACACCGATATACTTGTCTAATCCAGCAGCAGATGGCACATACGTGTCACCGAGATCCTGACTCCACGGGGAATTTCAGAGGACGAGTCACACCTGCTCAGCTGCACCAGAGGGAGAACCAATACAGACAAGGTCTGGCAGCTTCTGGTGTGTTTTACAGCTGCAGATGCCAGAAACTGCTAGTTCTATCTCGAAACATTTCATGACCTCATGTAACTGAATCACTAGGGTATTCCACGATCTCCTCCTCATGAGAGGAAGCCTCCATCATGATCTGAGAAATATTTAAGGGCTTATATTGCATCTCAGCAGAGGATGTAGGCCCTCCTGAATGCCTTTACTAGACCTTGCCCACCCCCACTGCTCTATCTCGCCAAAGGTTGTATCAAACACAACCAGGGACTCACTCCTTACTTTGGGTCCATGAAAGCAGACAATATTGGAGAAGCTGCCCAAGATAAGTAAAATCCAGGAATCCTCATGTCCAACGGTATCCTCCATATGCTCCCACAACTTGAAATAAAGCATTTCACGTTAATATTAAATCACAAGACAACAGCTCCAGGGATCAGAGCTTGCTTTCTCCCCTCTCAAGCAGCAGAGCACAGGTCGAGTTGCCAGGAAAGCGGGGAAGATGGGCCAGACAGCTTTTCCTAACAGGTAAAGGAACACCATCTGCTGATCAGGGGGTTTAATACTGCTGACATCAACCCCAATAAACCTCTTCCACTTTTCCCCAGCTGGGGCTCAGGTTAATGCTACACATTGCCTCTTTTTAGGAAAATAAAAAAAAGGTCGTCTTCCAGGATTTCCAGAGTGCAGGAAGAAGGCGTGCATAGCACTAGACCCACACCAGGAAAGGTGAGCACATTCACTTGGTGATTTTCAACAAGACCAAATATCCAGGATGCCAAATCCACTCAAACTTGCGCACTAAACAGCACTGTACCCACAGGAATATTGTGTCTGTGGCAGAATGCCTCCTGGCCTGGACAAGGGAGCAGAATTCTGACCTTCAGATTTGCCTTATTACAGCCTCCAAAGCAAAAGCTAACTTATTATGTCACAAATGGAAACACTTCAGCAGAGACAAAAAAAACCCAAAATAAATGAACTTTGACATACCCCATCTGTGAAAAGGGCAATAAAGCTCTTCCTTCTGAAGTAAGCAAGAAACAAATTTCTGCTTTTATCTCATAAGATCTACCTCAAATCCACCCAAGAATATTCTGTAGATAAAAAAGGAAATAAAAATAGCCCAAACAAATGAGAGAAAGGCCCCTTACCCTGCACTCGAGGTTCAGCTGCAATGGCTCACAACTCCAACAAGTACTGATCATGAACTTTGGGTTACTAGCTAAACCAGCGTACTCAAATTAAGTGAAATCCTCTCTGGTAGGGCTTCACTCTCCTTTTTGGATTTTCTTTTCCACACTACAGCTGACCTTTGCCATGTCCTCTGCATCTTCAATAGGTACCAATTTCTTACACCTAATTTCTTCCTTAGAAGAGGCAAAGGATGCCCTCCTCAGCTGAGAGCCTGTTGGTACCCTTCATGTCCAGATGCCCTCACCACGCTCCTCCACTAAGAAGGGTAAGGACAGACACCACGGGGAGAGACCTAATGAAAAGCGAAGGCCAGGCTAGTGCCAAAGCCTCACATCCAGAACTTCTACACAGGAACCCGCAGAAGGGCACAGATCAGCAGTTCCACATTTATCCACCTGCAATGGCAAAACAACTGCAAAGCAGTTGCCAAGCTCTGCAAGCAGAAAACAGGCAAAGGGGAAAAAAATGCCTAGAGTTGACAATCAAAAGTGGAATTGAGTTTTTCCACTGAAATTAAACCCAGTATATCAGCTCTGTAAGCCAAGTATTTCAAAGCTGTGCTTAGTAACTGATCTTCCATTACTTGACACCAGGAGATGTTACCAACTGTTGCTGGGATCTGTACAGAGCTGCAGCGCTTCCCACCTGAAGCACCTGAGATACAGTTTACGCAGAAGCTAAATCAGTAAACGACAACGCCGCCTCTTTGGGGAACACTGCTACCCATCTAGCACCACTAACAGGTAGTGACTCCCAGTCACAGCTAACTCAGGCTGTATTCGAACCGATAGGTGAAAGGCTTTATTTTTTAATCATTTCCTAAGCCATCCATTTCACTTTTAGTGAGCAAGAATCTTGAAGCGGGAGCCAATACAGCTTTTATAGCAATTTATGTTCGGGGTGCAAAACACAAAGACGGTGACGGGTAGTCTGTCAAACAGTTAATCCCGCGCATGCCATCAGTAAAAAAAATGCATAGCCCTGGTGCAAAGTAGGACACTAAAATATGATCCACTGGCAGCGGACAGGCAGTTCATCCAGTTAGGAACTAAAGTGCTGTAGGTGAACTAACATTAGGGCTTTATTAAGTCATTCAGCAACCAAGTGTTATTGTCCTACACAGCCTGCTTAAAGTACAGTAAAGCGTTTTTAAAGGATTTTAAGAATTGAACTAGTTTGACATACGACAGTACACACCTACACAAACTGGCTGCATTAACAGGTGGATTGTGGATTGTAAATAATCCTGCAAGTCATTTGTCACACACAAGCAAATAAAAACAGTCAAAATATCACTCAGACTCATATAGCATCCACCAAGCAAGCTTTTGAGAGAATTAAAGTAAAGATAATTTAAAAGTCATCTACAATTATAAACAAGACAAGGACACAGACAGGAATAGTCCTTTGATTGACTGCTCCTGACAGCTCCTGGGATCAAAATGTTGAGCTCTGTAGTCTCCCCACATGAGCTAAAAAGAAGTTTACATAATTAATCACAGGTTTTAGGGGTGTGGCGATTTTTTTCTCTTTTCCAAATTATGAAAAACCGAGGAGCACATCTAGAGAGATATTTTGACTTATTTGCACACGCAACCGGAGCAGGCTCCAGCCACTAATAGTTACAGCACCCAGACAAGAGTATATAAATTTTAAGAAGGACTTGAAGCAAAAACAAAAAGGTGGATCTGGTAGAGTCTCTATCAGAGGCAAAAGTATTGTAATATAACATGAGGAGTTGGCAGAGTCAGACAGTCAAATCCAAAACCTTCCTTAGCAGGTCTGGCAGAAGCGGAAGGGAAGGGCTTTGCAGTTTGTAACGAAGAGCTATTACACACACCACAGTCTCATCCCCTACCCGTTCTCCTGTTCGCCCAGGGCACCTACCTTACTGTACGTCACTACCGACAAGTTGTTCGAGTGACTGCTGGGGGAGAGATTTACAGAGTTTTGTGACAGTCCATTCTGATCTTGTTCGATTTGGTCAGGAGCAGGCCCCCATGTGTTTTTGCCGATTGTGCCTAGCTCAGAACCCCCAGGGTCTTTTAGGTTGTTTTCATCTGGTTGCCTGTTCTTCTGCGGAGAGGCGAACGGGTTAAAGTTTCCTTCTACCTTGCGATGCGGTTGCGTGTTGAACTCCGTTTCAAATGATGACAGCTGCTGTGTTACACCTAGAAGTCCTCCAACTTCCACGCTGAGGATCACCCAGATGACATCTGTGGAAAAAAGACAAACACGCAGGCTGTCACTAGGTGGGGTTCATGGAAAACAGGGCAGAAGAAGAAAAACAGAATAATTCCATCCTTTGCAATGACAAGAAAATAGACTGATTGTTTAAAATACATTTTAATAAACCAGTTAAACACTATTTGAGTGTTTCATTCCTTCAAGAAAACCCAGCCAATTGTACTCCTAGGGTAGATTTACTTAGATTAATCAGCTAAGAAGATATTAAAGCCAAACTGACACGACAACATGAAGCTCCATACTTCAGCTTACCAACCGAAGGCACTGAAAAAGGAAAACCTGAAGTGACTTTATCCAAGGATACACAGCAAGACTGAAATGACAGACAAAGTATTGCTGCCAGTTGTCTGCTCTGATAAGAAGAGGCGATGTTTTTTTGTTCAGCTCTGAAAAGCCTGGCTATTAAAATAGAACAACAGAGGTAATTATGTTTACAACAACTCACTGCAAAACATCTCCACTCCAAGTTCTAAAACACTCACAGCAGGTGGATAAGATATCCAGGCTTGGTAGATTGTTACATGAGTTCCTAAACTAATTGTTAGAATAAGAAACATATTTACAGTTCTAACTAACATGAGCCTGTCTCTCGCTAGGAGAGCAACAATCTTATCTGTGTACCATTTCATTCACACTCCATGCAAACACTAGAGACTATTTACACACATATTTCTTGGGATGTCTCCAAATTCAGGTCTACTGCTTCTTTTTGTTTTTCTTGCCCCTCCACTGATTACATGGGGAGAGGCTCTTTATCAGGAGTGCAGGGAGAGGACAAGGGGGGATGGTTTTCGGCTGAAAGAAGGGAGATTGAGATGAGATCTTGGGAAGAAATGTTTTTCCGTGAGGGTGGGGAGGCCCTGGAACAGGTTGCCCAGAGCAGTTGTGGCTGCCCCATCCCTGGAGGTGTTCAAGTCCAGGTTGGATGGGGCTCAGAGGCCCTGAGCCAGTGGGAGGTGTCCCTGCCCACAGCAGGTGGTGGAACTGGATGAGCTTTAGGTCCTTTTCAACTCAAACCATTCCACAATTCCATGATCTATTAAACGTGCTCCAGTTTTGTTCTGCTGCACGGAGGGAGAGAATGAAAAAGACCAGCAGCACCACCTTATCTCATCCCAGCAGCTCTGATAACAGCACCTCCTGCCCCATGTCACCGTTTCCAGGCTCTCTGCAGCCAGTGCTAACCTATACGGGGCTCCTCCGCAACGCTGCTGACCTGGAGGAGGAGACAGCAGGTGCTTGTGCTGTTTTAGTTTCACCACCACTGCTTCCCAAGCAGCGTTAATCCCTAAAGCTTTCCAACCAGGCTCCCCTCGGGTTTAATGAGGCTGGGCTCATTAGTTCGCATTGCAGACCCCCCTCCCCGTGGCGCAGCGGCGCCCCCTGCTGCCCGCCTGCTCGCCACGGTGGCCACTGGACTACAAAAGCCGTGTCAGGGTGGAAAACCACCGGGAAACAGCCCCATCTACTTGCCACGGTGGCCACCGTGCTACCAAAACCATGTCAGGATGGAAAACCACCGGGAAACGGCCCCATCTACTTGCCACGGTAGCCACCGTCCTACCAAAACCATGTCAGGATGGAAAACCACCAGGAAACGGCCCCATCTACTTGCCACAGTGGCCACAGCGCTACCAAAGCCTTGTCAGGATAGAAAAACACCAGGAAACGGCCCCAGGGCACTTGCCACAGTGGCCACAGCGCTACCAAAGCTGTGTGGGATGGAAAACCACTGGGAAACAGCCCCATCCACTTGCCATGGTGGCCACAGCAATACCAAAGCCATGTGGGGATGGATGCAAGACCACCAGGAAACAGCCCTGGCTGCTTGCCACTCTGGCCACCGTGCTACCAAAACCACGTTGAGATGGAAAACCACCAGGAAACAGCTCCAGCCACTTGCCATGGTGGCCACAGCATTACCAAAGCTGCGTCAGGATGGAAAACCATCAGGAAACAGCCCTGACCAGTTGCCACAGTGGCCACCTTGCTACCAAAACCGTGTTGGGATGCAAAGCCACTGGGAAACAGCCCCAGCCACTCGCAAAGGTGACCACAGCGCTACCAAAGCCGTGCCAGGATGGAAAACAAGAGCCCTGGCCAGTAGCTGGGCCCCCCCACAGCTGCCAGACCTCACCTCCAGGGATAACAAGCATTAAAGCCATTCATTTCATGGCAGGGGAAGGACAGCTTTGACTCCAAGCTTGGCAGCCACAGGGATTTTGATTTGTATGTAGTTTTCTTTCAAAATGCGCAACTTCAGGAAGTTTAGTGAGATCTTAACCTGTCAGCTGTTGGGAAAACTTCAACTCCATAAACAGAAAGGCAACACAAGCTGAGCAGGTCTTTCCACCTGCGTGGGAGAACTGATGCCTGTTCTTTAGGGACAGAGGACACCCACCTTGATCACCAGAGCCATCTCTTCACTGATTGTCCTACCGAAAGCCCTGCACTGCTGAGCAAAGACGTATTTTTGACTCTGAGCTCTAACACCTCTCAGACACACGAATTTGGGATAGTCCCAACCGCCACCACAGACACAAAGATGTTCCCAATATAAACTGGAGCAGGCTGAAAATGACCGAAATGACTCCAAATGCATGAAGACATTGGTGGCTCAGGCTGAGGCACAAGGCAAACTTTCAAAAAAGTGGTTTTTAAACACACAAAAATGGTTCACAGAAGATGCATCAAGTTACACAATTAAAACCTATCCCTTAACTAAGCATCTCGGATGAGGGTTTTTCCACTTACATAGATTTTTATGCCTGTATGGCGTTCAGCACAGGAAAACTAGGAAGAATCCCAACGGGGACTGACTGGGAAAGAGTCTGCTGGAGAACTGTGCAAGCCTCTTTGTTTTTCAGAGCTTTGTGCAATCCGCAGTTCGTTCCAGCGTTTGTAAAACAGTTCTGTGCTGACCAGGACAACAAAGCAGCTCACTTGATGTTTTCTCTGTTCTATTTTCTATATTTAGCCCCAGCACTGGCAGACCTCTGCCCTCGCCATTCGGTTACAGGGAGAGCGTTTGCAAGGGGTCGCTTTGTCTGTGGTGGGAACACCCTGCAGGGGAGCTTGGAGTGCCAGAAAAGGGATAACTCACCTCCGTAATAGAGTCCCGTGGCGGTGCACATTCGCCACTGTCCCTGATACATTCCTGCCGTGCTGGGGCTGCACATCTGAACGCTGACGTCGGCGATCTCCTGGGGCTCCAGGGACCTGACCATCACCATGTTGACGTGGCCAAACTGGTCTCCCCCAACATACTTCAGGCAAACCCCTGGGGGCCAAGCCTCCGTCCCTGGGATTGAACAAGAGAAAGAATTACTGACAGTGCACCACAAAAAGGTTCGTGTTTGTCTGGAGGACAGATGTTCATTAAAATTGTTATGCGATTGTTGGACAGGAATATCAAGACACACACAATACAGCAGCAATGGATCCTGAAGACCAGCACAGCTTTCAGACAAGGCTTAAGTGGCCCATACTGAGACCAGCAGGACAATTTGTAGTTCTGTTGGAATAATCTCTAGGACTCCTTTACACAGAAAAATTCTCAAAGTCACAGTGAAAGAGCTGCAATATTAAATAAAAATCAAGATAATTGACACGCACGTGTATTTCCCCAATGCTAGAGACAAAGAGAAGGACAAACCTAGGTGAGGTTTTCCCCTCTCATTTCTTTCTGTCTCCCTACACGTAGCTCCCAAGCTTTGCGACATCAAAATCAGGTTAATAATACAAAGTACTTGAAACATCATCTTTCAAGGATTCATTCTGTTATAGCAGTCTCAGGAGGAACTAGTACTTTGAACTATAATTAGTATAATAGTACTATTTTCTAAATGGATTTATTTCCCTTCTTGCTCCAACTCTTCTTTCAGCCTCACGCAAAGGTGGAAAGGATGGCAAACATACGATTTACTGGTAGAGACCAGTGTTTAGACTGCAGACACCAGGACTGACAGCGTGACCTGGCAATCTGCAAAGATACAGAAAACAGTTCCTGCACGCAGGCACAGCCATCCCCGCCAAAGATAACAAGCACCAGGACTGACAAAGAGAAAAGGGTTTCTGAGACTTGTGAAAAAAAACAGTTTAGCAAAATTTTCTTTTGCTGCTTCCCCAATAATGTGACAGGACTTTAGAAATGCCTCCTGCTTGGGTAGGGTCGACAGAAAGAGCTGACCCACCAAGCAGCTTGGAACCACTCTATGCCTAGTCCAAGGTGAGAACAGTGGATGCTGATCTGACCTCAGTTTACCCCAAAGAGCATCCTTCCCAACAGCTTGCCTGCTAATTTAATCCCTGTGGATACTTTAGCAAAGACATGACAGAGACTGGTTGTCTAGTCAAGTCCTTATTTGTGGAATTCACAATCCAAGAGAGAAAGCACGACGTGAACAAGCAATGTGGGATATTCAGAGTGGGGGATGTATCACTACAGTCGGAACAGTGCTGAGGTAGGGAGGTCTTTGGAACAGGAGGCGAGTGATGAACTGACCTCAGACCGTGGCGCACGGGAGCAGAGTATGAAGTCTCATCCAAAAAGGTTGGCAGCCCAGCAACATGGTTCAGTTTAAATAATTTATGTGATTTTTATCGGTTTTAATGGCTTTAGGCTTGCAAGGTGCCTAGAACGCTGCAACCGATAAGGGCCATAAAATGAAATGATGATTATGTCATTCTATTTCAGTACACTCATCTCTCAGGAGATGATAAATTGTAGTAACTGCCCTGCAGAGCCAGCAGCAGCCGGGGGTAGAGTGGGAGGAGGAAATAAGTCTGTTAAATCCTGCTGCTCTTTCAGCAATGGGTCTACTATACAAACTGGTCTTTTGGCAGACAAGCCAAGCACTGTCCTGGAAGACATCAGAACAGGGTACTTGTTTTTAATAACAGGCATAAAAACCTGACAGAATCTAGCTCACTCCTTGCACGCTTAGAACTGACAACCTCTCACAGCTCTGCTTGTCATGCTTGTCAGACACTAAATGCTCCGATGACACATGCCTCAAGTATTTCGTGTTCTAGAACTAAAGTTATTTAATCAAGGGTTCCTGCAGAGCTGTTAAAACTTTGGCTTTACTTCAGTTACCAACCTAACAAGCAGATATTAATCTGGAATCACTATAGTCCTTTGATATTATACCTCAATTAAACCATGAAATGGTTTTCAATGCTACAGTCCTCCTTAAACTGCAGTCGTAACTGTAACACGTGCCTGAACAGCGTGGTTTTAACAAGATCTGGCCTCCAGCACCACTTTCAGAGTACAGATGTACTTTTCAAGAAGCCAATCTTTAACCCACACAGCAGCCAGAACAAACGTAGGCCTCGCCAGGAACTCACAAGTCAAGATTAACTACCTTTCCTCATTTGAGAGGACCCATGGATTTCAGGAGGTCAAACATTCCAAGAACAATGAAACACTGCTTGAACCAGGATGTTAAATTCAGGCTGAATTTGCATGCAGGAAAGAGTACATCAGAAGAGCAAGAGAGGAAAGAGTCTGGAAGGAGCAAGACAGGGGTGTAGTCAGAACACACACAAATTAAGTTACTAATAGTGGAGAAACGAGATCTGTCAAGCTTACTACATTTGTAAGACTTGTATTGTAGACAGTCATAAAAAAAATTGCAAGTCAATTTTTCACATTACTGGAGTTTAAGCAAGCGATACATCTCGCCCTTCCATTGTACTAGGTCAAACAAACGGAGGCAGAAAAAGTAAACTGAATAATTAAACCCTTTCTCTAGAACACGTCTCTCTAAATTAGCATCTTAAAACACACACAACCACCCTCCTCTTGCCTCTCCTGTCTGGATTACATACTTCTAGACTTTTAGTATGCTTTCAGTCTGTTATACTTTGATTTTCAGCATAAACCTGCACAGCATTCCAGTACTGCAGTTATTGACAAACAGAAATAATAACACAGATGAACTTTACTCACTATGATTCATGGTGATACACCCGGTTGTGCTATCATTCTTCTGCATAGAAGTGCAAGCAGCTCAATTAAATTCAGACACGCAGCTTGAACACTCACGCAACGTCCTGTCATTTGCAACACTTAAGACAAGGTATTTACTCCAACTTGTATCCATGGATCTCACTTTTCTCTCTGACTACATCCTAACAGATCAAGCACCGAGAATGCATCTTGCCCAGTCTCACTTCCTGGATTCCAGTCACTGTTTTGACTTATTTCGTACTGGAATGTGGTCTCTCCAGTCTTGCATCCTCCCAAAGCATGAAAAAGCAATTCTGACAAAGATCTCAATCTATTTTTAGATCTAACTACTTCCACTAAAAAAAAAAATACCAGCCAAAAATGCAACTTCTATTTTCAATTCTTTTATCTAGCAGTTTCCTAGAGTTTTTGTTTGCATGGTGGCACAGGGAAGAAGGACCAGTGAACCGACCAAGCTGTGCATCCAGCCACAAAATGCGTGCGCTGAGGTAAAACGAGGAATACGCGTAGATTAGCAGGCTACCTCCTTCAGCAACAGGGTGGTTCTATTCCAGGTTCCACACACACAAAGCTCCTACCTGAAGCCAGCATCTCTTCCATTACATCCACCATCCTATCACATACACGCTACCTGGGTTTTGCTACCGTCTAAAAGACTCACCTGTGTTTTGTATCCTCCATGTTTTTGTAAACTGGGTATCAGGAGGGATGGACTCTCCTTCCCCTATGGTGACATCTTCAACAAAGGACATGGAGGGCACGTTGATATTTGGACTCTCGAAATCATAGTAGGCTCCAATGGCGGCTTGTAGATTCCTAGAAAGCAAAAAGGGCAGTTTACAGCCAGAAGTACAGGTAGGCCAGGTCCTTTCCATAGGTTTTCATATGTCATCCTGTACAGCTACGCAAAAACATTATCCAGACCATATTAGCTCTGCTGCTCACATTTTTCTTTGAAGCTTTTATCTCTCTCACACAGGGATCCTCCAAGATAACAGAGCTCAAAATACAGCATTTCACTTGTCAGGGACACTATTTCACACCACTTTTCTACTCTGCTGCTGATTTTCACTGGTAATCTTGGAACTGATGAGTCTCAGACCTCTACTGCATTAGCTCCTTATGAAGTTCGCTGGAAGATCCACAGGTAGAGAGAAGCACTACACAACAGCGTGTAAACAACAGGTTCCTTACACCAGCCTTGTTTCTAGAGCTAATTGCAAAAGGACTGCACCTCTTCGTTTTGTTTTGGCACAAAAGGTCTAAAAGGAGCACAAGATAAACTAAAGAATGCTCTTAAGAATAACTATCAGGGCCAACGGGCATCAGCAGACACAGATAATAGCTCAATCCTTGGTGCTTTTGAAACAGACGTGTATCCACGAGTACTCTAAGACTATTTATCAATCATTAAAGTACCTGCTCCACTCCGGAGAGTCACAACTCAAAAGAAGACAGAAACCACCCGATTCAGAAGTTGTTAGCAAATAAATACAAATGACAATGGAAGACTGTGATACATTAATGATGTTTAGAAAGTCACAAATGCTATTGATTCCTGACTGGTGGTGTAGCTGAAACAAATACGCTAATTAATCTGAAAAAGAGGTGGGGCAGTCAAACAGGAAGAGGATTCATGAGCAGGAGCTGCCATTCCACGATATACTATTAAGTCATTATGTAAGTGTTTGGCAAGTCATGTAATTCCCCTGTTTACGCATGCCTGCGAGGTTGTGGCCCTAATTTACATGGTGTGAGTAGGAGCTGTGAGTATGGAGACAAGTAAAATCTCACCATGTGCAAGGGCAGTTTCTTATTCGTGATTACAAAATTCAGCATTGCTTTTTTGAGCAGGACAGAAAAGAAAACCAAAAACCTTCAAGAACTGGGAACCACTCCCTAAAACAAAGCGTTGCAGAAGGCCAGTCAGAAGCTGCACCACACAGGCGCAATGATATATTGAGGGTTTGTATTGTGTGCAGTGTCATGTGTCTAAACCAGAGCCAGAAAGCCAAGGTGAAAGCAAGAGAAACATTTGCAGCATGACCCTGAGAAAGAGCAAACATAGGGCTTTTGGGACTGCTTGCCAGCTGGAAAGATGCTCGAAACAGTGAGCAAAGAAACTGCCTCCTGTTCAAGTCCAACAGTGTTCAAGGGGAAAGAAAATAAAACCAGACATTCTGGATAAAATAAGAATGCAAGGGAGAAGTATCACTGCTTTCTCCTCACGGCAAACACAGCGAACCCAGACTGCACGAGCTGACAGCACTGGAGCTTGGGTCAGAGGGGGCAAGAGCAGCATTAGGCGGATCGGCCAGCCACCCGCAGGACCGCAACAACAGATGTATCAGTTTGGTAATCCATCAGGAATGACAGAAGATAATCATGCTGCGCTAACGGCAGGAGTTGGTGATAGCCCGCTAAGTCTCCCCAAGTGCGGCTGGTGCACGAGGAGGCACCGGAGGAATGTCGTGCACAACATGGTCACCGAGATCGATGGGCAAATCCGGCCAACCGAGCCCTGCAGCAAGACCTTTTGCCATCAACACAGATGGACTTTGATACGAAGGGGAGACAAAAGAGCCACCGTGCAGGATTTCCACATTTAGAACAATGAATTCCAGACCAGAAACCATTATTCGGCTCGAGGCATTTTCTACTTAGGAGTGTCAGGGCTATATTTAATACAGCCAGCTCAGTCAAATGCTACAGGAAGGCTACATGTCACGTTAGCCAATAAATAGAGACAAATGCTCAGTTTTACGTCACCAACCGCCTGTTGCTTATACACTGCACAAGATTTACATAACTCACAATGGGGCTGTGCCAAGAGACTCCTGTTCGCTCAACCAGCAAACACCATGATCTGGAGTTTAGTTTTCACGAGGATTTCTTCCTGTATTACAGCAACTCAAGGTAAAAGGTATTCTAAGAGCTACAAAAGACAGCAACAGAGCTCTTAGGGAAGAGCCACTACTACATGAACATATTTTTAAACATACTACATCACCTTGTGAGATAGGACTCTGAAATCACTAGTAGAGATGTTTTACTGACATTGAAAGGGAAAAATAAAAGTTCCAAGGGATGGTTTCTACTGTAATTCATTGCAAGGCAGTCTGCATGGTTTTTTGTTTGCTTGGCTGTAAATACGCTTCAAAAGGTAGTGGGCTATTTGTGCACATAGGCTCTCTGCCAACTCTCTTCCCCTCTGTGTGTCATATTTCATTGCTTGCTTTGCCATTAGGAAACAACCCCAGTCCTAGGCAGCATTTAGTTAAAAACTAACTACAGAAGAACACATGCTGATAAACAAATCTGCCACCCTTTTGTGATCAGATATTCCCAAACCAACCCTCCTACTCCCACATTTTGATCAATGTGCAGAGGGTTTTGTTTGGGGTGAGCCCTTTTGTGTGTTTAGACGTGTCTTGGCCTTCCCACTAGGGAAATAAAAAGAAGCTTCCAGAAACAGAAGAGAAATTGAAAGTGGCAAGAACCAAAGTCAGGATGACAAAGCAAATCTGACTGAAGTTCAAGTTCTTTGACACAGACAACCCTAAGAACCACCGAGAGGCCATACAGCTCCACACTGCCACGAGAGAGACACTCAGCACTCACATTTTAATCATGTTCTCTGCTTACATAACCAGCAACCTCTCCCTGCTAGTTTTGCTTCCACCCTTTGCAAGAGATGGTGCTCTCCCTCCTTCCTGACCCCTAACACCCTAATATCAGTACTTTGCTTGCAGAAAATGAGTGCCATGTGCAGAGGCAAACTATCTGCAACCTAATTATTCGCAGGCATTTGAGACTAAGGAGTGCACCCTACTGCTCTGCCTTTCTGCTGCAGGCACAACAGCAGCGGGGTTTACAAACACAAGCATTAACGAGAAATGGTTTCAAGGTCAAACACACTTTAGGCCCTAAAATTTGAGCTAGTTTTTATATATACACAAAGTGTATATATACTTTATTCTCTGTCATGTAAGTTACCATTACAAACCAAACACCTCAAACACAGATGAGCATGGCAAACCCACTGAGTGCAATTTACCTGACTGATCTGCCCTAATTACAAGGATGGCCACACATCTCTTTCTTAAAACAGCCCTTCAGGTGTCAGGCCCTCCTTACCTTTGCCGAATTACGCATTTTTTTTCCATTTTTAGAGCATCCTGGACTGCAGCAGTCTGTAGCTACTGTACTTACAGAGCAGGTCTGGCAGGATTCAGCCTCAAACTCCTGAAAAGAGCCTGCCATCAGCAGCCCCTCCAGCCACCAGGTGAGTCTGCTTAAAAATCAAAACAGTGCTCGATCTTACTCCTAAAAGCAAGATTCTGGAAAGGGAGAGAGAGGAAGGCAGCAAATAAAGGTTATAGCTTCATATAACCTTATAGCAACCAAATCCATTCTAACTATGGGCATCCCTTGACTCTGACGTGTCAAGTGCTTCAACAAAACACTACACACAGAACTCAGAGAAAGTGCTGCTTTTCAGATCAATGCTTTTGCTCTGCGCTTCGTTTCAAGCCTCAGGAGCTAAATTACAATAGTGAAGTTAAAGCCTCCTCTGCTAATAGCTCTGGAGATGTCCCTTAACAACTCTTAAGTGTTTGCAAGAAGGTGGTTTATCTCAAGCCATTCTTTCCCTTCCCGGTTTCTTTTTTTGTTTCCCAGACAGCCTTTTGTTATGTTAAACCAATAGATTTAGACAGTAATTACTCCCAATTAACTAGGTCACCACGCAGGATTCAAAGAAATCAAAGAAACTCTACCAAATCAATTCATAAACTCCTTATACAACCTGACTGTTATGCAAACAAAAACAATATACAGGTAACTGGGAATAGCTTTTAATTAGATTCTTTTTTTAGGAAAACGAAGAAACCAATGCCCTGATGCTTACTCACCACGGCCTTGCACAAAGCAGGGCACGTGCACAGCATCTAATGCTGCTGTTACCCATAAAGCACATGATGCTTTCAACATACACAAGTGAAGCATCTTGGAAGGAAAGCAATACAAACAGGTTGTTCTAACACAGGAGACATGGGACCCGAGAGCCCTGCCAAAGATATATTCTCACAACAGGTAGAAGGAAAGAGAACTGCAGGAACAGTCTCCCATTCAGCAGCTGCAACCCTCCCACACTGCTCTCCCACCAACCAAGGCTGACACAAGGATTGGTATTTTGGTTTTGTTTTCAATCCAGCAGCTTAAAGATCCAAACTCGAGGGGGAAAAAAAAGCCCTTATGATGTGCAGGGTGGCTGTGTTATGTATGCGACGCCTAAGAACTCCACTCTAAAATAACATTTACAGTAGAAAGTCACAACTTGAAAATTTAAACTACAGATGTTACAGGAATCTAAGTTTTCACTTATTGTCAAATTCTTTGACGTAAGAGCTGAAGATTATTAATTTTTTTTTTTTAAAGAAAAATTTTGAGAGCAAAAATCCAAAGCAAAGCATAAGCTCAAAATCCAGCACACAAAGTTTGCTCTTTGCCCCTGCCCGCCACTGTGGCCACACCACCCATCACCTACAGGGTGAAAGGGTCCAGTGGTCCGATCCTCCTCAGCTGGCCAAAAAAGCAAAGGCCAGCCTTCACAGCACAGTACTGAGCTGGCCTTCAATTTATTGTTTCACCCAGGATGCAGATAATACGCAGGCAGTAAGGAGAGGACATTTATTAAGTCAAGTAGAAAGCACTTTGACAAATGGGCTCTGCTGCTTCATTGTGCAGCGCAACTGTAATGAAGTAAACGCCAAGGTACATTTTCCTCCCTCTCTGGAGGTGGAAAAAAGCCAGGCAAGTGTCCAAGCTGCAATGTATGTTTGGTATGGCCTCAGTAGTCACACACGGTGCACTATTATGTTATGAGAAAAGCAACTTGGGTGTCATTCTCCTGGAATCTGGCAATGAGAAAACTGAGCAGCGGTATGAAAGTACAATAAACCTCAAGAACATCACGCTAGACGGAACACCTTGTACTCTTGCTGTAACTGAATATGCAACCTGTACGGACCTTTCTCTCATTCTCCAAATGAAATATTCCTGCACCAGGCACCATAATACCTCATAAGATGTCTATTGTTAAAAACAGAAATAAAGATGCAAGAGAAACAGTGTGGCAGAAGGGTGATTTATCACTCCTAAATAATGGAACATCTCTACATGATACAGGTGGGAGACTAAAAATGTACACGGAGGATATCCAAATGAGGCAATTCCGAGTCCACCCGTTTTACCTCAGTCTCCAGGATTTGCCTGGATTTGATCTGCTCCAGCTGTTGGGGAACTGGATTGCTGACACCATGAGCTAGGACATCTCCCACAGCTCTGCTCCTGAAGAGGGAGACACCTCAGAGAGCGCTGAAGGGGTGTGGGAAGAGACACACTCATTGCACCACAGGGAAGCACTCGTACCTGGAGTTTTCAATTCAAACTTTTTCAATAGAGATAACACGTGGCAATTAAGTGGAAAGTCTCAAGATGTTTTGAAGGGCTGGAATTTTAATCAGCAAACAGCTTTCAACATCGTTTCAGAAAGCAAAATTTGGGTATCAAATTTCTTCATTCTTGACCGCTCTTATGTTAAACTCTGAGGTTGGGAAACTACCTTACAAGATGCAAGATGATCCAAAAGGACCTCTCAGGGAGTCTGAAAACTTTAAGCTGAATTTACACAGTTGAAGAGGGGAAGAAAAAGAGCTGGCTAATTCAAAGCTCCTGTATTTTCTCACGTGAAGCCACAGAAAAACATATCATTGTCTTAGCTGAAAACAGTCAGTTCCAGATACAAGCTGGAAGTTCCAGGAAGGCAACAAAAAGCTATGGCGACCAGAAGCAATACTGTGTGCACGAGGAAAGAAACTGAGAGGCCACAGCAGAGGCACACAAGTTTCAGTGCGTCCCCCAAACCACCGAAGAAAATCATTTTCCTTTAGCAGGCTTTTACCCACACCCGCACCCCAGCAGTTTATCCGTTACGGTGGTGCCTGCACTGGGCCAAGCACTGTACCCTGCAAACAACAGCAAATGAGGACAGAATCAATACTCCAACACGGCACCAATCCGCAGAGCCCCCCCAGCAGCTGAGCCCTCCCGAAGCAGGTGGCCAGGAGCTTCAGGCTAGGGGGAAATATTCGGAGAATGTCCCAGCAGGAGCTGTGCTCTGCTCCCTTCCACTGAAAACAGACAAGGCTTCTTCCCAGTGGAAAGAAACGAAGAGGTGCCGGAACGCAAAAAGACTCTGTAACTGCTAATTCCTAGGTATAAACTATTTCACCAACCTATAACTGTCTGCATTAAAGTGAAAGGGGATTAAGCTACAGAAACTGTCTGAGAACAAGTTCAGGCATGTCAGGCAGTCCAGCTGGACTAAAATTACAGTGTACCCAATTCCTCCTGCTACAGTTGTCTGCCCACACTTCCATTTCACATGCACCCAATTTGTAAATGTTTTCTAACATGGAGCACAGCACAACTACAGTATGTGCCATAGTTAAAAATACAATAAAGCCTAGATTTAATTCAAAATAATCAAATATCCAAGTTATTCTGGAGAAGAGGTGTGTGGGGTTTCTACCCGCTAGATAAAAGCTGTCCAAGAAAACTATTTGTAACTGTTTAATTGTTATTTTGAGTAGCATCAGGGGCAGTTGTGGACAGAGATGCATCTATAAGAGTTCAAGTACTAAGATGACATCCACTGTGCTTTAAGTTAACCACAACAGATTAAACAGTTCAAGAACCACAGGGTATGAATGATCCAATGCTTCGTGGCAGCCAGAGCTCACCTCAGGCTGCCAGGGTGTCATGACATATTGGCCACAGGACATCAAGAACTACTAGACCTGTTTCTATGGTATCCGTTGTGCTTGTAAGGACAGCAGTTCATCAAATGTTTCAGAGCAAGAATGCCATCGAGTTCAAATCCTCATCTTCCCTGCTAAATTTTATCAAAACCCAATCGATGTTTTAAACCAAGTGCTTCTCACCACATTCTGTTCAACCAGTCTCCACCCACAAATGTTAATCTGATCAGAGTTGCATGAAGACCACGGTTACTTAAAAAGCTTCCTCGGCACTGAAACATAAAAAACATGACTGCTTTGTTTTTATCACCTGATAAAGAATGAAGAGAAGCAAATTAATATGTTAGCTGCCACTACCACTTCCTAGCAGATGACTGAATGAGTACTGAAGTAACCCAGTTTCCTGGGAAGAAGGATTGTACTGAAAGATCAGGTCTCAGGTGTCCTGCCCCTCCACAACACAAGGATTTCCCCCACTGGTCTCTCAAAAGGAAAGCAGTATCTAAACTAATTACACAGCACAGTGCAGAAGTTCTCCTCAGAAGTCACAGGAGCCCCACAGACTGAGGCAAAGAGCAGACAAAATGCCGACATTGGAATTCCCCTAAGGTAAAGCACACACACAACTCCCCACAAGCGATGGCACAGTAATCTTTGCGGCAAACTAAATGATGCCAATAGCTACATGAAAGAAGGGGTTATATTCATTAGTTCAGGGAAAGAGAAAATCCTACCATTTGTTGTTTTATCCTACAACTTCCCTTTGACTTCTCACACATGGAGAAAGAGCGGAAAAACTCAGTAAACGTCACAAGACAGAACAACTGTTGAAAATCCGATGGAGTTCTCCAACAGCAGTTGATTAGTTTACTGGACATCACCAAAAAAGTTGCCTTCAAACAGCAGAGGAAACCAAATTAACTTGTTCACACTTCAGTCAGGATTTCTAAACAAAAACTAGATAAGAGATCTTGGTATAAGAGCAGACAAGAACAGACTTTCTCCCCACGACAAATACCAACCTAACACCATGTGAGGTCTGTAATCAGGATTGTTTGATCAGTAATAAGAGAGATGCATCCAAAGAATGATATAAAACCAGTGTTTTGATTCAAGAGATGCACTAAACTCTTGGGGGGTTGCTGGTGTTTAAGGAAGGGCTGGAATAAAGCCACTAGTATTTAAGGGCAGCAATTAGCTGCAGTGAACCCCTCTACCAGACCAATCACGTGGAGCCACTGTAATCGGTACAACTAGCTTTTGATAGAACCATGTAGCAAATATTTAGGCCCCATGTGCCACCTCAATATTCATACCCTGACAGGCAATGCCTAAAGACTTCACGGCTGCGCAGCCTGACTTTGCCCGTCCTTGTATCTGCCTTCTATAGATGCTTTTTTCCATAGGTCTTTGAAATGCAACACCCAACTATGTGAAGACTGAAAAATTATCATAGGATGACTGGGTAGGTTGTACGTGCAAACCCTCTAAACACAACGAGTGCAGGGCAGCCGAGGGCACGGAGGCGAAACAGCTTGCCTGCGCACCGGCACTATCCTCTGGCCAACACGTGGAAACCTGTCTGCATCCAAGCTGAGAGGGAGCATTTCAAACCCAAGTTTTTCCTGACACGCACCTGGAGAGCTTCTTTTGAAAAGGAGTCAAAAAATCTGTTAACGGAGGACATTTGCGTGTGTTTTTTAATGATAGCTCTGCACACCGCTGCAAGGTTAAAAGCGACGACCAGTGTTACCCATCATGGCACACGCATCATGTATCACTGAATCCTGTTGATGCAAGTCTGCTAGGCTAAATCCTGCATGTCCTGATGTCTCACCTAAATATGCTTGAAGTATTTGTCCGAATCATACCTACACTCCAGCACTAATATCAGGTATAAATAGGTACGCTTTCATCCACAAATCAGAGTTTTAAAGTAGCATCCCATCATATTCACTAGAAAGCAAAAATTAAACACTTACACAGTCAGAGTAAAAGCAATTAAAATAAAACCTATTAGCCAAAACATGTCTTTAGCCTTCCAATCAAGCACATCCACTTCTGGGCAATACAGGTGCTTCTTTTGATATAAACAATTTAAACAGCCCACCCAGAGGGATAAAAATGTGCATTTGTAAGCTAATTTTAATTTTGTTAGAAGCCAAGGTTCTGTCTGTTCTCCAAGACCAATAAAGCACTTGCACAAAAGCCTTCGATACATTTCCTACTCAAAGACTTCATCTCTGCTGTAGAAGTTGATCTCACCACTAGCTAATCCCTGCTTCACTCACACAGAAATGCCCTGCACCTCACACAATACAGAAAAGGCGTTTATGGTAGAATTCTGCAGTATTTCCAGAGAAACTCAAAATATTCTCATGGAAAATGTCATTATTGTACTAGTTAACCCCCCGATACAGCTACAAATTCTTCTAAGCATATGAAAAACATCAAGGGCCCCCAGAAGACATTTGACTGCCTTATAAACAATGACCTTAAAAAGACCTTTTTCACCAGAAAGCTAGATCAAAAAAGGCTAGGGTTTGCAACAAAATCTTTTTTTTCCCCACACACAATTACTTGCATTACCTGACACATTTCAATTAAATATCACGCCTACAAGACTAATAAAAATTCAGCTTTCTAAACAAAAGCTAAAAAGAGAACGTAAAGTATTACATGTAAATTACTGAAATATACATACATTAAGTCTTCCAAATTAGGAATCCCTTCACAGCCAACTATGTTGAAATATGGATTTTAAATCCAGCACCACTAGCTGCCTCAAACCAAATTAATTCACTTTCTCACAGAATAAAAGAAGCTTCAAGCCTTCCACTGCAGCCGCTCACCCTCGAAGTTGGGATACTCTGCAATTATCTAAAACTCCTTTGTCACAAAACAGTTTCCATACCAGCTTTAGAGATATCTAATGACTTTCATGAAAAAGGCCATGTCAATAAAAATATGAAATGCATTCCGTGCAAAGTTTGCTCTGCTCTTACATCTACACTAATCCCTATTGCTGCAAACCAGTCAAGGCCAGGCTGATGCTTAAGAACTTGTGTTGTGCAAGTGGTTTTGGGAAATCCCATCCGCCCTGGTATCATCCATCCAGGGACTCGCAACCATACCTGTGTTAGGAAGACTCCAACTAGGTATTTCAGCAGAGACTCATTCAACATCAACTGCCCAACTTGAACAATCCCAGTTTTCAAACCAGTAGCACAGAGGGTTTTCCAAAGGAGTTTCTTATGTAGGCAGTGTGAGCCTGGACAAGTTCAGACTCGCTCCTGGCCATACTATCACATAACACCGCAGAGCTGCAGTCACACCTGGAAGTGCACTTTCCCACAAGAAGGGCTCCCAGCAGCCCCCTCCCTCAAACCTGCGGCACTGGATGCGTACAGCGTGCGGGCAGCCGGGCTTCAGCATTGCATAACATCTGGAGGGGGGAAGGGAGCAGAGAGAGTTAAGAATGCCATTTAACGGAGTGTGGATTTTGATCCCAGATGCGATGGCAGCAGTACGCCCTCTCAACTACACTGCCTGGGTTTTCCTCCCAAGGAAGCAATGATTCGGTGCCAAAACATCTTTTGGAGAAGCTGGCTTTTGGGTTTAGGCCAAAAGCAAAAGCTCAACCTCTCACTCTAAAGCCTCACAACTCCTAATGAAAAATAAATACAGAAATACTAGAGAGGGACAACGTATGCTTCCGTTACAGAAGATACGGACGGGACTCAGAGCGAGGGCAAAGTTGGATTTACGTAGCAGAAAGCTCAGAAGTTAGAACAGCTCACAAACAGAACTCAATGCGTAATTAAAAAGAGGCAGAACTCTAGGAAAGTGTTTATTAAATAACAAGGGAAAAGACAACTCAGTGTTTAACCTGTATTTCTTGAAGATCAAGGAAGAGTCTCGAAGGCTTAGGATGCACACATTCTACCTGAAGCAATTTGCAATATTGTTCACAAAAGCAGCTGGCAGTTCCTTAGTGCTGTCCCAGGTCTGCCAGAACTTTGAAAGCGCATCCAGCAATCCCAGGTAAAACTGCAGAAATGGACAGACTTTTAAATGCCACTTAAAATTATCTGCATTGCTCCCTAATCAACCACTAATTTTCTCCCTAAATTGGCTGAACAAGCTATTTTAACATAATTCCTCTATTCCAGCCAGACTGCAAATTCACTTTAAATACTACAATTACTAACAATACACTTGGAAATTGTCTTTCAAAACACATGACAGCTCAGATTATTTACTACACAATATGTGGAAGGCATACCACCGGGAAGTCACTTCAGCTCTGGAGATGACAATTGCATCGAAGAGCAGCCTGCCACACTTGTGCAAAGTTTTAGTGAAAATTATTTGTATCTGTTAATTAATCCAGGCACCGACATCGCTGAAAAGAACCCAGTCTCCTGAGTAAGTGCACCTCTCTCACCCCTGCTGTAAGCTCCATCACCATTTCCTGCAGGTGAAGGTTAATCCTGATGCAAAAAGAGACTGAAGGGATCATCACTGCAGAAAGACGTGGAAAGTGACTTGACATGTCATCTCATGAGACACGTTTTTTGCAGGACAGACTGGCAACGGAAGATGCTGAGCCTGATTCTAGGCCACAAAAACTAAACATAGGCCACTGCCTAGGACACCTGGGACAGCGTTAACCTGGGTCACAGTTAGCTTGCACATGGTTCCCAACATAACAAAGGAAAAGTGTTTCCAGAAAATGAAAATTTGCCTTTATTGCAGCTTTTTACAATGACTGCAGCAGGGTTAGGACATTCAAGCCGACAACCCAAAAGCCATACTGAGAGGTGGGAGAATGGGACGGAAACACAGCAGCTAGAACTGCAATCTGCCCAAACCCAGGCACAACAAACGATGGGGTCAGACAAGCAGTGCCCTGGCTAAAGCACACGAGAAACAGGCAGCACCTGTCAGCATTCCTAACCCAGCTCCCCACTGCTGAAAGGTTAAACGCGCACAGGCTCTAAGCCCGCTCTCAGAGGAATCGCACTGCAGCCTGTGCTAATTTTCATAGACTCCCGTATATGTTACACCAACTTAACAGATTTCCTTTTTACACACCCCCATCCATCGACAAGGCTTATCAACTAATGCTTCAAAACAAATGTGAAAACTGATGTTTTCAGAACAAAGTAGCCACCAGAGCTGTGAAAATAAAGCTGTTTTCACCACCTAAGAGTTTCTTCAACTGTAGTTAAAAGACATTGGTTATAAGATTGTATTTTGAGATATTGCTACTTCAAAAAGAAATTAAACACTCCTGAGAAAGAAAGACCTTCTTCAACACAAACCAGGAATACTATGGTTATACAGAGTACCTTCACCAGAACTCTCAGGTTCAGCTCTGGTAAGCTTTCTGCCCTTCCATGGAGCATCACAGAGAAAAACAGTATTATGCTGCAGTGTCAGTAGTTTTACCCATATTATCAACACAAGAATAAAGTGGGGAAGCAGCTTCTGCTCTGATCCACTTCTCCAAAGCAAACTCCTAAACTCCTCGAAAGAGAGACCTTTCTTCACATCATTGGATCAGCTTACAGAACACATGGTATTATTTGTTATTCCCTTACTCCCTCTGCAGATGCAGATTTGCCAATATGATTTAATACAGTGCTGTAGGAGGAGGGAAAGGTGAAAGGGAAAAAGGTGACAAAGTTGTCTTATTATTGTTTATTAGCTCAACAATTCTGTGCAAGTTTTTGCCCAACTGTTGATATCAAGACCTTCACTTGGATTTCAGGTTTCAAGCCTGAGGTTTCTGGATTTAACCTCATACTGTTAAGAAAAGCACAGTAACTACAACCTAGCTACGTAATCTGTTAGCAATATCTGAAACAAAGCACTTTGCTCTCCTAGTCCATCCCTATGAGGAGACACAATCCTAATGAGAGGGTCACATTCTGCTTAGTGCCCCACACAACAGCAAAGCTGTCAGAGATGGGTTACAAGACGCAAGCGGTAGGAAGTCCAACCCCACAATTCAGACAGTTAATATTCTTCCACAGTAACAGGGCTCTCCACCCCTGGTTTATGTTTTTCAGCATTATATTGTGTGTTTCCCATGTTTTTCTCGAGCTGCAGTTCCCCTGATAACCTGTACTTGCCTTTTTTTTATCTAGGGCAGTGACTGAGAGTCTTTACAAAGCGAAAACATACACTGAAAGCCAGAATATTCAGAGAGACCTGCAGTTTACAAACAGATGTTAAGTTTTTAGCAAACACCTAGGTAACTTTCACGTGGAGACAGTGGTAGTTTTAAAGCTCCCGTGCAGCCTTTCTGCCAGAGTTCACCCTCTTGAAGCCCGTTTTAGGGTCCAGGGCATCATAACCCACCCTCAAATTCAGCTCATCGGCAGAGAAAGCTCCCTTTAAGAGCTCCTGGGTCCGCTGGATCACACGCCTCTCTTCCTATCAATTAGTCACTCTTTAACAGCTTTGTAGCCCTTTGACCGACGAGCTCTACGAACTGGCAAAATTACAGCCCGGAGCGAGGGATGGGAGGCGAGCCCGGCCCCTCCTCAGCCCCGTCCTGCTCCTCTCTCCTCCTCCTCCGCACAGCCAAGAGAGCGACAGCTCCCTCCCCACCGCACACACCCCCACCCTGCTCCGCCATCGCCCAGGGGAAAGGGGGGGCCCAAAACAAACACCGCCCCCCAAACCATCACTGCAGGACCAGAGGCGGCTGGGGGGGCTGAGAGGGGAAGAAAGGGGGGGCTGAGGGGGGAAGAAAGGGGGGCTAAAAAATGGAAGAGGAGAAGGGGGGCTAAAAAGTGGAAGAGGAGAAGGGGGGCTAAGAGGGGTGAAAGGGGGGGCCTTAAGAGGGGAGGAGGAGAAGGGGGGGGGGATGAGAAGGGAGGTCCGAGAAAGAGAGAAGGGGGGACTTAAGGAGGGTTAAAAAGGAGAGTGATGGGGAAGAGGGGGTGCTGAGAGGGGGAAAAGAGAGGGTGGTTTAATATGGGAGGGGGACCGAAGCAGTAGGTGCCTGATAGCCCTCCCCAAGGCCTACGACCCTTCAGTGTCCCCCTAGCAGCTCGAGAGCCCCCTCCCCTTCAGCCCCAAGGCCTGTGACCCCCTCAGCCCACCCCCAGATCCCTGGGAGACCCCAACCACGGCGTTTCCTTCTCAAGGCCCCCCCCAGCCACCTCTCCCGAGGTCTAAAAGCCCTCACACACCCCTCCCCGAGGCTTGGGACCCCTCAGAGCCCCTCAGTCCCTCAACTCGGACCTCCCCGATACCCACAAGCACAGTAACTACAACCTAGTAGTAGAACCCCTCAAGGCTTCTCCATCTCCCTCAGAGCCCCCCTAATCCCCCCCAACTCGGCCCTCATCGAGCCCACAAATCCTTTAGAACCCCCCCCAGGCCCCGAGAGCCACCCCCAGCCACCTCAGGGAGCCTGGCTCTCCCACCCTTTCCACTCCCCAAGGTGTAAGACCCCTCAGAGCCCCCCGACCTCGACTCTCCCTGAGGCCCACAAACCCTCAGAGCCCCCCAAACTCGGCCCCCTCCGAGGCCCACAAGCCCTCAGAGCCTCCCTAGCTTTCCCAGAGTTCCCCCCAACTCAACACTCCCCAAAGCCCACAAGCCCTCACAGTCCCCTTGGAGCCCCCTCCAACCCCCCAACTCGGCCCTCCTCGAGTACCACAAGCCCTCTGAGCCCCCCCACCCCTTCAGAACCCATCCTGTTACCCCACCGAAACTCTCCCCAAGGCCCGCAAGTCCTGAGAGCACCCCCCCAGAGCCTTCCCAGCCCCCCAAGTCGGCCCTCTCCAAGACTCACAAGCCCTCAGAACCCCCCCAACCCTTTCAAAGCCCCCTCAGAGCTCCCCTAGTTCCTCCACCACGACTCTCCCCGAGGCAAACAAACCCGCAAGGCTCCCCACAACTCCTTGGGAGCCCCTCCAGTTCTCCCAACTCAGCCCTCCCCAACGCCCACAAGCCCCGAGAGCCCCCCAACGCCTTCAGAGCCCCCTCAGAGTCCCCCCAGTCTCCCCAACGTCCACTCTCCCCAAGACCCACAAACCCTCAGGGCCCCCCCCGCTCGGCCCTCCATAAGGCTCACAAACCCTCAGGGCCCCCCAACTCGACTTTCCCCGAGGCTCACAAACACTCAGGGCCCCCCAACTCGACTCTCCCCAAGGCCCACAAACCGTCAGGGCCCCCCCAGCTCGGCCCTCCCCGAGGCTCACAAACCCTCAGGACCCCCCAGCCTCCTCAGGGCCCCCCCAACTCGGCCCTCCCCGAGGCTCACAAACACTCAGGGCTCCCCAGCCTCCTCAGGGCCCCCCCAACTCGGCCCTCCCCGAAGCTCACAAACACTCAGGGCCCTCCCAGCTCAGCCCTCCCCGAAGCTCACAAACACTCAGGGCGCCCCCAACCCCCTTCAGACCCTCTCAGCCGCCTCACACCCCCTCCAGCCCGCTCCCAGCTCTCCCACCCTCCCCCGAGGCCCGGGACCCCTCAGCGCGCCTTCCCGGGCCCCTCACCAGTTGGTCATGTCAAGGAAGAAGGCGCATCCAGCAGGGCTGAGCTGGAAGCCGAGCAGGCGCTGGAACTCGCCGATGAGCACATCCTTGTCGGTGGTGCCCAGGCAGCTGAACTTCTGCATCAGCTCCGCGTCCAGGTCCACGTCCATGCCCTCCATGGCGCTGCTCTGGCGGCGGGGACCGCCCCGGAGACACGACCCTCAGCGCCTCATGGGGTGAACGAGAAGGGATAGGAATGAGGATTCGGGAGGGGAGGAGGGAAGGGGGGTCGGGACCGGGGGGAGCGCGGTCACGGCGGGGGGGAGGGGGGGGGGGGCGCGCGCGACGCCAACGGCCGCGAGCACCGCGCAGGCGCCGCCGGGGGCACGCGGGCCGTGACGTCACCGCGCTGGCGCCGGGCGGGGCCGCGTCACGCCATGCGCGGCGACTCGGCGCAAGGGAAGGGGCGAGGCTTAAGGTAATAAGGGTGGAGGGAGGAGGGGTGTGGTGTATGCAAAGGGAGTGGTTTTATGTTTGGGGCGTGGTCTGTGAGCAGGGGCGTAGCTTAGGTGACTGCATCGGTGAGTCGCCGAGGGGCGTAGCCTCGTTGTTTGAGGGCGTGGCTTAGTTGGCTATAAATCGACGGAGGGGCGTGGTTTAGATGTAGGAAGCGATGCTCTCAAGGTGGCGTTGCCCCTGTGAAGGGGCGTGGCTTAAGCGATGTGGAGGTTCCTCGAGGGACGCGGCTCATAGAAATGGGCGTGGTCTCTGATCACGGGCGTGGTTTAGCTGCATAGGCGTGGCCTCGTTGCATGGGGCGTGGCTTATGTGGCCGGGGCGTGGGGGCGTGGCCTCGCGAAAGGAGGCGCGGGCCCCATCCGCCCTCATGCTGTTCCTGCCCTCCCTGACCCAGAGCCCCTCCGCAGCACTCCTGGAGCCCCTTTCAGCACTGGAAGCTGCTCTAAGGTCTCCTCACAGCCTTCTCTTCTCCAGGCTGAACAACCCCAACTCTCTCAGCCTGTCCAGGAGGTGCTCCAGCCCTCAAATCTGGCCTCCTCTGGACTCACTCCAACAGCTCCATGTCCTGTGCTGAGGACCCCAGAGCTGGCTGCAGGGCTCCAGGATTGGTCTCACCAGAGCAGAGCAGAGGGGCAGAATCTGCTCCCTTGCCTGCTGGTCCCACTGCTTGGGATGCAGCCCAGGATATGGTTGTTTCCTGGGCTGTGAGCGCACATTGCCAGCTCACGTCTGGCTTCTCATCCACTCACACCCACAAGTCCTTCTCCTCAGGGCTGCTCTCAATCCGTTCTCTGCCCAGCCTGGAATTGTACCTGGGTTCACCCTGGCCTAGATGCAGGACATTGCCCTTGGCCTTGTGGAACCTCATGACGCTCACATGGTCCCACCTCTCCAGCCTGTCCAGGTCCCTTTGGATGCCACCTCATCCCTCAGAGGGTGCCAATGTCACGGTTCAGTTTGGCGTCACCGCAGAGTGGCTGCGGGCACACTCGATCCTTCCGTCTGCATCACGGTACCTCGTGCCATGTTCCCATTGCGTCACTTAACGCATTTACGGGCAGTTTCTGGCGCTGTAAAAGTGATTTTGAAATGACGCAACTTCTTCTTAACCCGCTCATTTGCCTACAGCTCATTTGCATGCGTGGGCGGTGCCAGCGCTGGGCTTAAATTTGCATAGAGGGCGCGTGTTTGCGTATGCAAATCAACCCGCGCTGATGGGCGGGGCGCTGCTGCGTCACGTGACGTTATGCAAATAAAGCCGCGCGGGCGGGAAAATTTCCGTCCCAAAATGACGCGCTTTTTTCGTAATTTGCAACCCCCGCGTTGCTCCGCGACCGGTAGCTCCATGGGCGAGAACACGAGGTGCCGGTGCCGGCAGGTGCCTACTCCCCGTTGCAGTTTTAATGTCAATGAAGTGGTTTTTGGTGTAAATCGGCTGCTTTACGGGGAGGTCGCGGAGGGGGGACGTGACGACAGCCGAAGGGCTACGGAAGCCGCCGAGGGTCAAGCAGAGCGGGGTGTCTTATCGCGATTGCGTCGCTGCGTGATTGCGTCACTTCCGGGCGGCGGCGCGCGGGGAGAACCATGCCCAAGTGAGGGGCGGCGGGGCCGAGAGGGGCCGGGACGGGGGGAAAGGGACGAGAGGGGGACATTGCGGTGGAGGGCGAAGAGGGAAGCCGAGACGGAGGTGGGGATGAGAGGAGTAGCGGGGACAAAGGGGACGAAGAGGGTATCCGGGGCGAGGGAGCGAAGGAGGAAGCTAGGACGGGAACCGGGGTGGGGGGGAGTCAGGCTCAGGTTGGGGAGGGGGGAAATGGGACAGCGGGGAAGAAAGGGGCCGAGACAGAGATGAGGGGGGAGCTGGAGCAAGAGGAACCGGGTGGGAGGAGGAGCAGGACGGGAGGTAATGGGGAACAAAGGAACTGGGGCAGGGGAGAGCCGGGCCTGGGGCAGGAGGAGGGTCAGCCAGGTCGAGGGGAGAGGGAAAAGTCGGACCCAGGCCGGGGTGGAGACACCCAGATGAAAGGAGCTGGGAAAGGGACGAGGGACAGGCTGGCCCAGGGCATGGGGGGGAGCCAGAAGGGAGGGGAGAGCAGGAACGAAAATGACTGGACTTGGGGTGAGAGGCGGGAGAGGGAACCGGGGCTGGGGAGGCAGCTGGGGCAGGAGAGAGCCAGGACTGGGGCAAGGGGAGCAACTGAGGCAGGAGGGGAGCCGGGATTGGGGTGGAGGGTAGTGGGGCCGAAGGGAGTCGGGGTAGTGGGGGAGAGCAGGAGCAAAAGCAGCTGGGACCAGGATAGGGGGAAACAGTGGGGATGGTAGGAGTCAGGGCAGGGGAGAGCTGGGACAGGGACAAGGGGAGCCGAGCCCAGAAGGGAGGGTGGAACTGGGGTGAGGGGAGCCAGGCCTGAGGGCAGCAGGGATGAGAGGAACTGGGGCAAGGAGAGAGATAGGGCCGAGCATTGGAGCCAGGGCCAGGGGAGCCGACTCCGGGGTAAGAGGGTGCCCAGGCTGGGAGTTGAAGCTGGGTTGAGGGGTTGTCTGGGTGGGGAGGGGGTCCATTGCTCCTCAAGGCGGAGTTTGGCAACCTCAGAGGGTGGTTTAGGCTTTGATGACCCCAACAGGCTGTTCAGGCCTTGTGAGGCGTGGAAGGAGTGTGGGGTGTCCAGGGAGCAGCTGGGGTGCTGGCAAACAGAGCCTAGGGCACCAGCCATGGGGTCAATGAGAGGGGCTGTGTTTTAGAGCAGTGTCTTAATAATGAGTTTTCCCTTATCAGGTTTTACTGTGATTACTGTGACACATACCTCACCCATGACTCGGTAGGTGTTGAATCTCTTGCATTAGTTTTTCTGTTGTATTAAGAGCATTTAAATAAAACTTACATTGGCTAAAACCAGGTTGCTTGAAATATTATAGTATCCCACTTAATCTCTCTGGCTTCTTCTCACAAAAGAACGAGAGCAGGAGGAATTTGGGTGTCAGGGCAATCAGCAGCCAAGGGCAGCCCGTTCTCAGGGCTGCCAGCGAGTGTTGGGATGGATTAGCAGGAGGCAGCTGGCTGGGCATTATGGCAACCTCTCTTACTTGAAACTTAGTCTCCCCACTTAGTTTATATGTAAGGGTTTCACACGTCGCCGTTCTCTGACTACACAGAGAAACCTGCCTGTTTTATACTCCTAAACTGTGTGAGTTTAAAATTATATAGCGGTTCTCGGTAAACTTTGGGTTTACTTGCACTTTTGCAGCCCTCTGTAAGAAAAACCCACTGCAGTGGGCGAAAACACAAAGAGAATGTGAAGGACTACTATCAAAAATGGATGGAAGAGCAAGCTCAGAGCCTGATTGATAAAACAAGTAAGGCTAATCTTTCTGTGATTGCTCTCTCTTTACTTTCGCTGTCGTTCCTCTCTCTGCTTTTCTTCCGTTCTCCCACAATGATTCTTTCCCACTTCTCTGGTGAGTCATTGCTCTGTGAATCCTGAGCAAAAGCTTCACTTGGAATTTGAAGCTGGAACTTGTGGAGATGTGGGCTTCCCCGCAGGAGCCCGAGGGCTCTGCCTGAGGGGTTGTTGCAAGGCGTTTACTGCAATACTGTGGATGAGAGGGTTGGAGACACCACTGCCTTTAGTATGGCTGGTAATGGCCTGTATTCATAATAAGCTCTTATAAAGAGCATAAATAGGAAATCCAAAAGACAGGAAAATGGACATTAAAATGCATGGATTTTTCCCTTTTTTAAAATGCTCTCAGTTCTCTAGGCATGTTGGGTTTTTTTGTCCCCCTCTCTTGCTATTAAAGGCTTGAATAAAGTGTGAAGAGTTTCGTTTGACAGTTTACAGCAGGGTTCTCCTCTCAGTTTTCCTCTAGATAACAGTTCTTTTGTCTGTGAAAAGATACAAAACACCAGATTAACTTTGTGGCAGCTTTCTCTAGATCATAGAATCTTAGAATATCTCGGGTCAAAAGGGACCCGGAAGGATCATCAAGTCCAACTCCCTGCTCCTCACGGGACTACCTAAAACTAAGCCGTATGAGTAAGAGCGTCGTCGAGACGCTCGGTGAGCTTTGGCAGGCTTGGGGCCACGACTGCTTCCCCAGGGAGCTTGTTCAGTGATGGAGCAGCTTCTCAGTGAAGAGCCTTTCCCTGATGACCAATCTGAATTTCCGCTTCATCCCATTTCCTTTTGTCAGCCTTCCAACTTTCACATCTTTTCCTTCCTTCCAGTCAATTCCAGTCTTGAATTTCTCCTCCCTTTCACATAAGGTGTTTTTCATGCTTTTTGTTGCCTATTCATTCCCATTTCCACACAGCATGTCTTTACCAGTGATCCCAGGTGAAAGCTGCAGCTGCGAATCCCGTCATGTGTTTTCCCTGCCATCCGCCTTCCCGTGTGAAATCCATCAAGGAGCTCTCTAGCTGGAGTAATTACTATAATAATTGTCTTCAAGAATATCAGGTGCCTCCATCGTGACAAGCAGCATAAACCAGGGATTTGTTCCGGAGTTAGAACACCTGAGTGCGCAGCATGACATGGAGCGTTCACTGACCGCGTGGCATGAGAAGGAGGATTGACGCAGGAGCTTCCTCTGCCTAGTAACTGGTTTTTTTTTCCTGGGATTCTTTCTTTCCTTTTGTTTTTTTTTCTTTTCCCCCCCAATGTAGCGGCTGCATTTCAGCAAGGGAAAATTCCACCTACCCCGTTCTCGGCACCACCTCCCGCGGGAGCCATGATACCGCCTCCTCCCAGCATCCGTAAGTCTGAGCCAGCCGGTTTGGGCTGGGATGGCAGCTGTCTTGAGCTGTGTTGCATGTTTCCTGGGCTTGTAAAGAAAATTCCTTTTAGTTTTTAAACAAACTAAGACATTTTGAGCTTGTGCATACCAAAATGTAAGAGAATGCTTTGTGATAGTGTTTCAGCAACCATCTAAATCTTTAGTTTGCTGTATTTGAGTCACATTGAGCATGTTAATTGAAATGTGTGCCTCTTCATTTTATCATTTCTCGGTAGCTGCTCTGTGGAGAGCTTCGTTAGCACTTTCAGCATGGGGTTTTATTGTTTATAATAAAACCAGAATAAGATTGATAACTTTCTTCTGCACTTCAGCTGGCAAATGGCTGAGGTCCCTTTCTGCTTGGAGCCCAGCTGCTGGCAGTGGTTGTCATCTCCGTTCAGTGGGCAAAGTTGGGAATAACGGCTAGGATATTCCTGCTCTGCTTCGCTTTGTGGCACCAGGACTTGAAACTGAAATGAAGGCAGTCAGCCATAAAGCAACGTGACACGCATTAATGACTAAAATATCCTGTTTAAGGGTTTAAGAACTCCTTTGCTTTGTGCTTTATGGCTGGGTGTGGAAGCGGCTGGATGTGTAACAAGTTTGTGTTTGCTCTCAGCTGGCCCACCGCGGCCTGGCATGATGCCGGCCCCTCATATGGGCGGACCACCAATGATGCCGATGATGGGCCCGCCGCCGCCAGGAATGATGCCAGTGGGGCCTGGTAAGTCTGGAAAAGGGAAGATCTTGGACTCTGATGCTGTGAGGTCTGGTTTGTGTGGTGTTTGGGTTCTATTTAACAAGCCCAAGGGCAAGGTTGGAGTGCCAAGCACAGATCCAGGCTGGGCAGAGAATGCATTGATATTAGCCCCGAGGAGAAGGACTTGTGAGTGTGAGTGAATGAGAAGCTGGATGTGAGCTGGCAATGTGCGCTCACAGCCCAGGAACCAACTATATCCTGGGCTGCATCCCAAGCAGTGGGACCAGCAGGCAAGGGAGCGGATTCTGCCCCTCTGCTCTGCTCTGGTGAGACCAATCCTGGAGCCCTGCATCCAGCTCTGAAGTCCTCAGCACAGCAAGGACATGGAGCTGTTGGAGCAGGACCCGAGCAGGCCATGGAGGTGGTCTGAGGGCTGGAGCACCTCCCATACGAGGACAGGCTGAGGTCAGCCTGGAGAAGAGAGGCTGTGAGGAGACCTTAGAGCAGCTTCCAGTGCTGAAAGGGGCTCCAGGAAAGCTGGGGAGGGGCTCTTGATCAGGGAGAGCTGGGATAGGATGAGGAGGAACGATTTTGAGCTGAAAGAGCAGAGATTTAGGTGAGATCTTAAGAAATGTTTTCCTGTGAGGGTGGCGAGGCCCTGGCCCAGGTTGCCCAGAGCAGTGGTGGCTGCCCCATCCCTGGAGGGGTTCCAGGCCAGGTTGGATGGGGCTTGGAGCCCCTGATCCAGTGGGAGGTGTCCCTGCCCATGGCAGGGGGTGGGACTGGATGGGCTTTAAGGTCCACCCCAACCCAATCCATGATTGTATGATTCTTTCCATCTCACTGTGCGATAGTTGTGGGAGCAGCTGAAAAGGTGTGAAGTGGCTGCAATGTTGGGTGTTGGTGGTAGTGACACAAACGAGGTTATAGCTTGTGGCACTTCAGCCGTTGCATTAGACACAGCCTGATGGACAGCCTCGAGTGTCAGGTGGTGGAAATATTTCCATTTGCCTGTACTACGTGCGCACAGTGACACGTAAAAGTCTTACAACTGCTAATTCAAGCACATTTACTACTTGCTGAGAGTTGCTGGTCCCTCCGTACAACTGAAATTATCGCTCTGGTAAATTGTAACTGTTCTGCCTCCATTCTTAGCAGTACGATCTGTAATTGTCGAGGGATTCTGTGTCTGTAGTGCTTATGTTTTTGTACAAGGGTACATTTAAGCACTGAATGAGTTTTATTGTTTAAAGTGCCTCAAGATAATGTGTTCCAGAGAAATGACATGCCTTAAAAAGGCTTTTTTTTGGAACTGTAAAGGGAAACTAAAATGTCTTTGATCCATTCTGCTTTGAGCTTACTGGCATTTGAAGGATTCTCCGAGGACATCTTACTGAAGCGGTTACTGGAACAAATCTAAAGGAACACACACGCACGCTACAAGTAGTGAAGTGTCTTGGCAATTATTATATTACTGGTAGAAACTGTTCTTTAGATGGTTTTTAAAGGCATAAAATCCGTGCATAATCTGTGATATTAGGCGTTGTCCTGGCTGCCTGAAAATAATGGAGGATTTGGATGGAAACCATTATTCCGATGGTTTTTAGCAGAGCACCTGCTTTGCTTTAATGCTGTTACCCAGGTGTGAGGAGCACACCAAGCTTTTCTGAACATGCTTGACTGGAGGATTTAACTCTTTTCCCAATGAACTCAGCAGTTAAGCCAGGGTCTCTTTGAGCAGTTGAAAATAATTGGCAGTGAATATTGTCGAAAGTGGGCAGAAAGTGGGAAGTGGTTCTTCCTCGACTAATTGTTAGTATACTTCAGGGAAATGTAATCCATCTCAGCCGCAACTTCCAGATCAAAGCTTATGCACTTGTAAAATGGCAGTTATCTGGAGAGTGGGGAAGAGAACCTGCATGCTGCGTCGTTGTCACTCAGAAGCAGCAAGTGCCGAGAGCTCTTCCCTGACCTCCTCTCTTTCCTCTTGCAGCTCCCGGGATGAGGCCACCGATGGGAGGACACATGCCGATGATGCCGGGGCCACCGATGATGAGACCACCCTCCAGACCCATGATGGTGCCAACCAGGCCAGGAATGACCCGTCCAGACAGATAAAGGCGGAAACAAAGCTACCCGTTCTCCTTTGTATCATGCTCCTTCGTGTTTTAAAATGCCACAGACCTGTGTCCCTAGGATGTTGTATTAAACCAGTGCGTAGAGGAGATCTGCTGTTACTGCAGACGGTTTGACCTAGATGTGCGCTGGACTGATGGTTTTGTACCTGCTCTGCGTTTTTTTGGGTGGGTTTCTTTGTTTTTATTCTCCCCAATAATGAGTTGTAAAACACAACAATAAAAAATGGATGCTGGTTTACAGCCTTACTCTATGTGCGGTTTTTCTGCCTGGCAGAAAGATGTCGGTGTCCTTTGCTCCCTCTCTAACCTGTCTGGTGCAGAATTTTATAGGTTTGTTTTCTCTTCAGTCCTTAAGTTCTCTCTCTTTTTCATGGCAGACCCCTGGAGGGGTGTTTTACCAGCTGCATTTTGAATTCTTGTTAAAAAACATGCATGATTTTAATTAAAAACAAGAACTGTGGCATCAGAAAAGACTGCAAGCGATATCTCTACCTGGGGATTCTGCAACATTAAGTGACTTTACTAACATAAAATAGGTTGAATTTAATAAAATGTTGATTCTCCACTGAGGAAAGAAAAGTGATGCTGTTAAAAGGCTGCTCCTTGCATTAAGTTACTGCTTTGATGCTGCTGGACATATTTTTGCTTTTCCAATGCAGAAATTCCATTTTTGGGGATGTGGTGTGGATACATTTCATTCCATTATTGGAGGTGTTGTGTCAGTAGATACTCATACTTGGTTCCCTCTGTAGCACAAAGGGATGTTGTGTTGAAGCCATATCCCAGGCCCTTCAGTATAAAAGGATTTTGCTTTCTGTGAGCTGTGCGTGGAGCAGTCGCACCATTCCAATTGAGTTAAAGGAATTTATTCTGTTGGCATAACCAGCCACACTGTGCATTTTGGTGGCCATCCATTTGTCTGCAGAGCTGCCTGGCTCGTTCTGGACGTGTTTGCATCCAATACAGAAGCTTGGGTGTGATTTTCATCTTAAAACTGTTCAGTTAGTGGGGCTGCAAGGCCTCCTTTTCTGAGTCGCTCTCTGCTATGGGATGGCGTAGTCCAATTATTTAGAGGAGATTGTATTTTCAGGAGCTTGTGTGCTCTCCCTTGTCTTCTGCAGTTAACATGGTATCATGACATCAGATAGTTGCCACACCAGAAGGACGGGATGTCATCCAGAGGGACCAGGACAGGCTGGAGAAGTGGGGCTGTGAGAACCTCATGAGGTTCAACAAGGCCAAGTGCAAGTTCCTACACCTGGATTGGGGTAATCCCCGATTTCAGTACAGGATGGGGATGATGTGATTGAGAGCTGCTCTGCAGAGAAGGACTTGGGGTGCTGGGGGAGGAGAAGCTCGACGTGAGTTGGCAACGTGCGCTCACAGCCCAGAAACCAACTGTGTCCTGGGCTGCATCCAAAGCAGCGTGGCCAGCAGGGAGGGAGGGGATTCTGCCCCTCTATTCCCCGTCCCTGGAGGTGTTCAAGGCCAGATTGGATTTGGCCTTGGGCAGCCTGATCCATGGCAGGAGAGTTGGAACTGGATGATCTTTAAGGTCCCTTCCAACCCAAACTATTCTATAATTCTATTCCTCTCTTGTGAGACCTCATCTGGAGTATTGTGTTCTGGAGTCCCCAACATAAGAAGGAGATGGAGCTGTTGGAACGGGTCCAGAGGAGGCTACAGAGATGATCAAAGGGCTGGAGCACCTTCCCTATGAGGACAGGCTGAGAGAGTTGGGGTTGTTCAGCCTGGAGAAGAGAAGGCTCTGAGGAGATCTTATAGTGACCTTCCAGTACCTGAAGGGGCTACAAGAAAGCTGGAGAGGGGCTGTTCATAAAGGCTGTGGGGATAGGAAGAGGGGGAATGGGTATAAACTGGAGAGGGGCAGATTTAGACTGGACATAAGGAAGAATTTCTTCACCATGAGAGTGGTGAGGCCCTGGAACAGGTTGCCCAGGGAAGCTGTGGCTGCCCCATCCCTGGAGGTGTTCCAGGCCAGGTTGGATGGGCCTTGGGCAGCCTGATCCAGTGGGAGGTGTCCCTGCCCATGGCAGGGGGGTTGCAAGTGGATAATCTTTAAGCTCCCTTCCAACCCAAACTATTCTATGATTCTATGACCTCAATCTCCCCTCGTTCAGCTGGAAACCACTCCCCTATCATCCTCTCCCTGCCCTCCTTCATGCAGAGCCCCTCCCCAGCTTTCCTGGAGCCCCTTTTAGCACTGGAAGCTGCTCTGAGCTCTTCCACTCCCTTCTCTTCTCTCTCTCAGCCCGGGGCTCTGCTGGGCTGGGCTCCGCTGGGCTGGGCCGGGCCGGGCCGGGCCGGGCTGGGCTCTGCCGGGCTCGAGGCGGGGCCATGGCGAGCCCATCCCCGCGGCCCTGAGCGCCGCCGCCTCGCGGCATGGCCGGCATCATCAAGAAGCAGATCCTCAAGCACCTTTCGCGGTGAGAGCCTCTCCTCTTCCTCCTTCTCCTCCTCCTCCTCCGTGCGCGGCCCGAGGGGGAAGCGGGGGGGGGCGGTGCTGTAGGGGCGCTTGAGGAGCTGGCGGGGGGTGGGGGGGGAATTTGGGGCTCTTGGAGGGGGAACTGCTGTTTTGGGGGGGTTTGGGACCACGATGAGGGGGCTTTGAGGGTATGAAGAGGGGGAACTACGGATCTAAAGGGGGTCTTGGGGCCATGGGGAGGGAAACTGCGGGTCTGGGGGGACTTTGAGGGTCTTGGGGGGGGAAACTGCAGGTCTGGGGGGGTCTTAGGGCCATTGGGGGCGCTTTGAGGGCGTAGAGGGAGAAATTGCTGAGCTGGGGGGGTGCAACTGTGGGTCGGGGGGGGTTGGGGCCGTGGAGGGGGAGATTTGAGGGTCTGGAGGCGGAACTGTGGGTTCAGGGGTGTCTTGGGACCATGGGGGGGGCTTTGAGCATCTAGGAAGTGAAACTGAGGGTCTAGGGGGAGAGCTTTGGGTTCTGGGGGGGGTCTTAGGGCCATGAGAGGGAGGGCTTTGATGGTCTGAGGGGGAAGCTGTGGGTTCTGGAGGTGCTTGCTGTCATGGGGGGGTAAACTGCGGTTCTGGGGGGACTTTTGAGGGCATGGGGGCATGACTGTGGGTTCTGGGGGGTCTTGGGGCCATGACGGGGGGGCTCAGAGGGCCTGAGGGGGGAAACTGCAGGTCTTGGGGAGTCTTGGGGTCATAGGAAGGGGGGCTTTGAGGTTTTTTTTAGGGGGAACTGTAGGCTTGGGGTGTATTTGGGTTTTGGGGGGAGGGAACTGTGGGTCTGAGGCGTCTTGGGGCCATTGGCTGGGCTTTGAGGATCTGGGGGGGAAACTGCAGGTCTGGAGGGGGAAGCTGCAGGTCTGAGGGGTCTTAGAGCCATGTGGTGGGGTGGGGTCTTGAGATCATGGGGGGGAACTGCAGGCCTGGGGGTCTTAGGGACATGCTGGGGAAGGTTTGAGGGCCTAAAGGCGGGAATTGTGGGTTCTGGGGGGTCTTGGGGCCATGGGGAGGTGAAACTGTGGGCTTGGGGGCTATGGAGCTGCTGGGTCCTGGGGCTTGGGAGGTTCTGAGGGTCCTGGAGGCTGTGGAGCTGCTGGACCCATGTGTGTGGGGGTCTTGGGGCCTGGGGTGGAACACGAGGATCTGGGGGATCAGGGGGCTGTGGAGCTGCCAGGTCTGGGGTCCCATGGGGTTCTGATGGTGTGTGTACCCCTCTCTCAGTGCCACGTCCCCCTGGGATTGGGTCCCACTGCTGCTCTTGCCCTGGTGTGGGGAAAGGCTGGTGGGTACGTGTTCCTGGGGGCTGCCTTTGGTGACCCCTCGAGACAGCCGACAGCCTGTGCCGCTTCCAGCAGCTCCCACTTGGCTGGGAGCAGGTGAGCATGGATAAAAATTGGAGAGGAGAGAACATAACCAGCGAAAGGTTCCAGGGGTGACAAGAAATGCGGCTGTACCTGACACGCTGAGCACACGCAGGTGCTCAGCTGTCCTTGCTGACATCCATGAAAGGCACTCAGAGGGGTGTTGGGAAGGACCAGCGTCTGGTGTAAGGCTGTCAGGCGGTAAATATGGCTTCAGCTGCGGCTCTGTCACCAAGCGAGGGGCTGACCTTGGGCAGAAAAGGACCTGGGGGTGCTGGTTGACAGTGGCTGAACACAAGCCAGCAGTGGCCCAAGAAGGCCACCAGCATCCTGGCTTGGATCAGCCATGGGGTGGCCAGCAGGAGAAGGGAAGGAATCGACCCCTGGACTCAGTGCTGGTGAGGCTGCATCTTGAGTCCTGGGTTCGGTTTTGGGCCCCTCAATCCAAGAAGGACATTGAGGGGCTGGAGGGTGTCTGGAGAAGGGAATAGAGCTGGGAAGGGTCTGGAGTCTGGGGGGTCTGGGAGGAGCTGAGGGCCCTGGGGCTGTTTAGTCTGGAGAAGACGAGGCTGAGGGGAGACCTCATCGCTCTCTGCAGCTTTCAGAAAGGAGGTTGGAGCCAGGCAGGTGTGTTGGGCTCTTCTCTCAAGTAACAAGGGATGGGATGAGAGGAAATGGCCTTAAGTTGTGCCAGGGGAGGGTTAGGTTGCATGTTAGGAAAAATTTCTTTACAGAAAGCATGGTGAGGCAGTGGCAAAGGCTTCCCAGGGCAGTGGGGGAGTCTCCTTCTCTGGAGGAGTTCAGATACTATGTGGCTGTGGCACTTGGGGACGTGGTTTAGCTGGCATGGTGGTGTTGGGCTGGCGGTTGGACTGGATGGGTTTAAGAGTCTTTTCCAACCTTAATGATTCTGTGATTCTGTAAAACTGTAGTGCCTTAGTTTCCCCACTCCTTCAAAAGGAAGGAGCTGCATGAGAGAGAGGTGGTGGTTCTTGTGTTATAGCCTTGGGCACAGGCACATCCTCCCTCTGCGCTGCCAAAAGATTAGAATAATATGAAATATGAATATGAAAACGATGAAATACGAAGGTGGCATGTCTCTGAGGACACTGGGGAAGGCACAGCAGTGCGCAGTGCTTTGTGAGCTGCAGACCTTTCCGTTTTAACTGGTAGAGAAGCTCAGTGACAAAGCGTGGAGCCTGAGGTGACTCATTTGGGCTTAAGTGGTGTCAGTGCTGGAGCAAGGAGCTGAGACCTGTGCATCCTGGCTCTGCAAGGCTGGTAGTAAATCTTAAAGAGTTTCTAGAACCTCAGAAGAATCCCTGAAAACTTTGAGCGAGCAATCTCCTCGATGAAGTCACTGTGGCGGTTCTGAGTCACTGGTTGCTCAGCACTCCAGCTTTCGAGGCACTGTCACAAAAAAGGAGTGTAATAAACCCCGCTGCTTGATCTGCTCGGTGCACTAATTTAAATGAATTTCTGCTAGACCTGACATGACAAATCTCCAAGCTTTCTGTCTTGTTCCCCCTCAAATCGGTGCATTGTCCTTGTTATGGATTCAGTCTTCTTGTCAGGAGGCACTGAAGGATTTATAATGAAAAGTGATGGGTGAGAGCAGTTATTAATGGAGGCTGTAATAGAGCTGGGCTTTCTTCCTAGGTACTGCTTCTCCTAGGATGAAAGAGCGGGTGTTGTTCTTATGGATAATTCTCTTTCTTTATTTAAATACGTTTGTTGTGCTGGTGCTTTTACTTAATTCCTTTTCAGTCGCCCTCACCTTGTGCTTTTACAACACGTTTCTGCTCCAGGGGCCTCTTTTCCCCTCCAATTGAGGCAGATGTTGATGTTCAACTGTGTCTCCTCTGGGCAATTCCAGGCAGAACAGCGAGTCAGGAACACTTCTGGAGCTTTACCTGTTTTCTGACTATACGGACTTTGTGACTGCAGGTGGTTGCTCTGGTTCTGCCCCTCTCTTGTGTACGTATTGTGGGTGTTTTTCAGAAATGCATTTCCAGCACAGGTTAATGTTGTATGAGAAAGATGTTTTCCATTCTGGTTTTGTTTCTTCTCCACTCATCAGCTTCAAAGCTCCCTTTGGGTCTCTCGGTGATGCTCAGTCACTTGTAAGAATTTTGCTGCTGAATCATTAAGCTGCCTTTATTTTCTGCTTTCCATTTGCATATGAAATAATTCCTTGTTCCTCTTGTTACGTCTTCATTTGAAGCCGTTTAGCCATTTTTGTTCCTTTTCTCTGTGGAAATTTGCAGGGAAGGGTCACAAGAGGTAGGAAGATTGGGGAAATGTGAAAGGGTTATTTCACACCAGCTGTTCAGATTAAGCGCATCACATGTCTGATAGGATGGCAGTGGTTGCTTGCGGTGAGCTGTAAAGCTGAGCTTTGCTGCTGGTGACACAGCGGAGTTCCGAGTGGATTTTAGAAGGCTTAGCCTGTGTTGAGCCTCAGCAGCTTAAATTCCTAGAGCAGAAGAATCCATAACTTGCGGTGTTTTCACCATCTGTGCTTTTCACTCTCTTGCCCTATATTTAGCTGTGGAAAGAAAACAGATGAGGTGGTTTCAGTTTTTGGTTCTTCTGAACTGATTCATGGCTGCAGTGGTGGAGTGGCAGTCGGCACGAGGGCGTTTATTCCCAAACACCGGTGGCTGATAGCTGGGGCAAAGGGCTCTCCTTCCCAGCTCTCCAAAGCCTCAGCTGCACACTGTGTGTGAACCTGAACCTGGGCTCTTCTCCCAAGTGAGGAAGTGATAGGATAAGAGGGAATGGCCTGAAGTTGCACCAGGGGAGAGTTAGACTGGATATTTGGAACAATTATTTTACTGAAAGAGTGGTGAAGTCCTGGCAGGGGCTGCCCAGGGCAGCGGTGGAGTCTCCATCCCTGGGGGAGTTCAAAAACTGTGTGGCTGCGACGCTTTGGGACATGGCTTAGTAGATGCGGTGGGGTTGGGCTGGATGAATTTAGAGGTCTTTTCCAACCTCAATGATTCCATGATTCTGTGGTTTGAACTGCACTGAGGATGTACAAGAGGAGCAGCGCTTCGGCTGTGGTTACCAGGCTGTCATTATTCATGGGAGTACATCTGTGCCTTAAAAGAAGTTATTTATCTTTCCTTTTCCTGGTTTTGTTTGAAAGTAGCCACTTTTTGTTCTCTCTTTAAATGATGCTTGGTGCAGCCGTAGTAGATACTTGATATCAGAGTATTATGGAGGTGGGAAACTGGGAAACTGAGGCAAGGCAAACTGCCCAAACTTCCCTATTATAGCTCATTAGGGTTTGAGTTTTCAGCATGGCACTGTAAATCTTTATCAAAATTATGTTTATTGATTTTCATTAGGAAGCTGTTACTGCTGCATCCGACAGCTGCTTTGTGACATCTTCTGCTGTTAAGTGTGTCAAAACACTCGAGCTTGTGAAGTAATAGATGCTAACAGACCATTGGATTGTGTACGTTGCATGGTTTCCAGAGGAAATGCCACACGTAATCCTCCTGTTTGGAAGGAAAGAATAAAAGTGAGGTGGAGAAAATAATCATGTAATAGTTTTGTTTGTGCCAATTCCAAAGGGCTGATGTGGGAGAACCTCTGAGTCAGAGCCTCTGAAAGGAGTAAAAGCTTGTGTCAGCAGAGAAGCTGGAGTTTGGGAGCAGATTTGAGACAGGAGGAGGACTGTCCTTCCAGTACCTGAAGGGGCTACAAGAAAGCTGGGGAAGGACTATTTACAAAGCCTTGTAGTGATAGGATGAGGGGCAATGGGTATAAACTGGAGAGGGGCAGATTTAGACTGGACATACACAAGAATTTCTTCACTGTGAGAGTGGTGAGGCCCTGGAACAGGTTACCCCATCCCTGAAGGGGATCAAGGCATCAAGGCCGGGTTGGATGGGGCTTGGAGCAACCTGATCCAGTGGGAGGTGTCCCTGCCCATGGCTGGAAGTTGGAACTGGATGATCTTTAAGGTCCCTTCCAACCCAAACTAGTCTATGATTCTATGATTAGAGTATCCAACTTTGAAAGGAGCCCTGAAGAACGGAGCTGGGGAGGAATTTTTCAGAGTAGGATGAGAAGGAAGCAGAGGAGAAATGAGAGAGGAAAAGTGGCTGGGGTAACACCAGCATTATAGCTGAGAAAATGCAGAGAAAAACCACTGTGGGAAAGGGCCTGTCTGCAGAGGGAAGTGCGGCACTTCAGCCACCGGCGCAGGCAGCTGGTCGAGCTGATAACAGCACACACAACACGAATGTGCGGATGTGGGCTGACGGCTTTGTCTCTGCCAGAGCTTTGCTTGCAAACAGAGCCTGATGTGCGCAGGGGCCCTTCAGACCTCAGCTCATGAAGTCCATGAGCGCTGCTGGGGTTTCTCTCTGTTTCATTCCCAGCCTGTTGCACTGGGTTGCCAGATGCGAAGGACCTTGGCTGCCATTCCCTGTGTTGGTTGGGACAGTATCTGCAAGGTGCTGTGCAGCTGCAGAGCAAAACTGGGGCTTGTGGCTGCCCCATCCCTGGAGGGGTTCAAGGCCAGGTTGGATGGGTCTTGGAGCCCCTGATCCAGTGGGAGGTGTCCCTGCCCATGGCAGGGAGTGGAACTGGGTGGCCTTTGAGGTCCCTTTCAGCCCAAAGCATTCAATGATTCTATGATTGTGGAAGCCGTTAAGGCAGTGCTGGTAGCAGTGGTTTTGGCGTCATCCTGTACTTTGCTTCTGTTGGTTGATTTATTTCCTCTTTTCCTGGGTTTTGAAGGCTGCTGAATGATGGGCAATGTTTTGGACAGTAGAGCCTTTTGATGAAGGCTGAAGCCAAATTATCTTTGGCAGGTACAAGTCTGCACGGCCACATTTATTGATTGTGCTGTCAGTGGTCACTTTCTTCTCCATCCCAATGTCATACAGAGGAAGAGGAGGCATGGCAGAAGTTGGCAGAACTGTTTTGTATAGTACAGTATCGGAACCACCTTTTTGTATAAATAAGATGGGCTTTAGAAATAGAATTTTCAGAAATCCTAGAGAACAAAACAATCAAGTAGCACATGCAGGATGTGATGCGTGCAGAGATAGGTCAAGTACACAGCCAGAAGAAACAGAAACCCCTCATAAATTGTACTGTACTTTAGTAGAGTCTTTCCTCTCGGTTCCCAGTGGTTTAGAATCATAGAATCATAAAATAGTTTGGGTTGGAAGGGACCTTAAAGCCCATCCATTTCCAGCCCCCTGGTGTGGGCAGAGACACCTCCCACTGTGCCCTTGCAGTGATGGTCATAGTGATGGTCATAGTGATGGCGTGTTCAGTGAGTAAAGTATTGGAAACACTCTCATTTAGAGATCTGCTGTCAGCATAAGACACGTGCTTGCCTCTTAACTCCTCAGGTGTCTCCCAGTTTCCTGACCTTGGATATAAACTAACATGAAAAAATACAATCCTTCTGGGCTGCGAGCGCACATTGCTGGCTCCTGTCGAGCTTCTCATCGACCAGCACCCCCAAGTCCTTCTCTTCAGCGCAGCAATTTGGGCTCTAGCTGCTTTAATACCCTCTGTCAGTGCTCAGGGAAATTGCTGCCGCTGAAGATGATAATTTGCCTAAATTAGCATTTGTGGTTATGGGAAATACGTGAAATCACCAAGCTGCTAGCAGTTAAAAAACTATGGTAGAAAAGTTGCTTTACTTCTCCATCTACAGATTGTTCTGTTCCTGCTTTTCAGAGCATTCCATTCAGTCAGATAATAGTTTCCTTGGTGCTCAAGTGCCACAAAGCACACAACTTGGAATCCAAAGCATGAAGCCTTGAAAAACTGGAAGCTAACATCCAAAATATCCCCCTCCTGCAGCTGGAATTCGCACAAACAATGGCAAGGAATAGCAGAGGAGGAGCGTTTCAGTGTTCTCACACCTGCAAGGGGCTTGCAAACAGTATGGCTGAAGAGGGCTTGACCAACTCTGTATTTCAGAGAGCAGGTAACGAGGTGCGGATAACCTCCCTGAGTTCTCAGGTTCTACATCTAGATCTGAAAGCAGTAGGATGCATCTCAAAAGGTTTGGATTTGGGGATGGATGGGAGAAGCCTGCGGCTCAGCAGGATGCATCTCAAAAGGTTTGGATTTGGGGATGGATGGGAGATGTCTGCAGCTTGTTGGTAGGGCCTGTGGTTGTGTCTCCAGGGTGGTTGTGTGGCTGTGGGGAAGTCGCCAAATCCCTCTGTGCCATGGTTTCCCTGGCGGTTTAGTAGAGGTAATACTAACGAGCTGTTTTGTACAAGGCTCTGAAAATAGCTCTGGGAACACTGGCAAAGAAGAGCAGCTTTGGAACAGGGTAGAGACAGTTTGTAGCAAGAAACTGAGCCAATCTATAAGAAAGAAGATTTGTCGAGTCCTTTCCAGCTGTTTTGCAGGGCAGGCAGAGCTCCCAACGTCCAGCATTGAACCACCAGTAGTGTTTATCTCTTCAGTTCCTACAGGCTGTGTCTAGGAAAGCATTTAAGGCTGGGTGCAAACCCTTTGCTGTTGTAATTTGGGAGCCTCTTGTTTTTCTAGTACGTGATAGCTTTTTACTCTTAAATATTGAGGAATTCTTGGCGGAAAAGAGGAACCCTGGATTATTATGGAGTAAAGTAACGAACTGCTGCCGCTTCTTTGTTCAAGGCAAAGGTAGGGAGTGGGAGTGCACGCAACAGGACGTGGCGTTTTCCTTTCAGAGAGTAATCTCTAAGATCAGAGTTGCTGTGCTGCAGTTCACCAGAGGAACCAAACTGTTGGTGTTCCGAAGCATGTCAGCTGCTGGATGCGGGATCCAATTGCTGCCACTCTGCTCGAGAGGGAAGTCTGTGCTATTTCTGGAATGCTAAATAGACTCATTGCAGCAAAAAATACATTGCACTTCAGCAGCTCGCGAGGAGAACGTGGCTGGATGTATCCTCATGTCTGGGTTTGGCAGAGCCGGTGCAACCACGTGGAACCTTCCCACGCTATTGCTGCTCTTCAGACAAAGTGTTGAGTCAGGAAAAGAGTTGTTAAACAGGACCCTTCTCCCCATATCTCCTTTCCCCCAGGCTCCTGAAGCTCTTCCCTCCTCTGCAGCCGCTCAGCTGAGTCTCATTTTTGCAACAACCTGTTATTTTCTGCAGGTTGGAAACAAAAATGCAGATTGGATTGCAGGGTGAATAATTGCAGATTGCAGGGCGAATAATTTCTTAAAATATGGGAAGTGAGGCTTCTGACTGGTGCAGTTATTTATATCTTCCTTCCTAGTTTTCTTTCGCATGTTATTATTTGCTTGAGGTTTAGGCTGGGGAAATTCCCTGGCAGCTAACGAGGGTTTGCATTCCAGATTTTGGAGTGTGGGGCAGCTGGCATTTAAACTTTACTGAGCTTCCAGATGATGAGCTAGAAATAGTAAAGCAGTTCCTCAGCGAGGTGGAGTTCAACCCCTGCCAAAAAAAGGGCTGCTTTTCCTTTCGGATTAGTTTGTGCTTTGCTTTACAGATCTGCTGGCAAATGAGTTGGCAGCAGGTGTGGTGCAAGAAGTGCACTTTGTCCAGAGCCTTTGCTGTTTCCCAGTATTCAAGTGCTTAAAAGTAATTTCTACTGGGGACAAGAAGATGTCCTCAGGAGTCTATGTGGGGATGCAGACTTTGGGGACAGTGACCTGGTATCTGTCCTTTCTGTAATAGCTCGGTTGCCTTCCTGACCTGTTTGGAAATGTTGATTTTCCTCTGCAAGTTTAGCTTTTAATTGGGTTTCATAGTCATTTTACCTTAGCCGTGTTGTGATGCAATAGATGATTTGGAGCTGAGAGAACTGATAACTCATTTGTTTTGGACTTGCTGGTGCTTTATATGGGGAGTGAGAAACTGTGTTTGGCTTTGGGTGGTCCAGGGTTTTATTTGACATACTGGAAACATGGAAAACCAGAAAGCTGGTAAGTGGCATGTGTATGCAGACACGTCAGCGTGGTTAAATCCACACTGGGAAGGAGCCTCGCAGTGCAGCACTAGAGGTGACACGGGAACCTGTACAGAGTCTCTGGTGTAATTCAAGTACAGTGAAGCCATAAGGATTATTGCACTGGCACCTCTTTGTCCACAGAGGAAAATACTGCTGCCTGCTGGTATATCTGGGGTGCACCAGTACCGTACCCCATATAGAGCAGGACCTGCAGAGGTGACTTGTTAATCAGATGTGGTGATTTCCATCATCTAAACAACCGGTGAGCTTGGTATTCATCAGACTCCCTTGTGTTAGAAATGGCTTTATGCTAAGTTGGTGTGATACCAACCAGATTAGTACTAGGTACCATCTCAGACTCTGCACAAATAGTCTTGTCTTCAATTCAGTGTATTCCTCTTCCTTGTCTGCACTGTGGGATCTGTGTCTTGCCCAGTGCATGCTCCCCAGACAGGTCGCTCCGCAGTTATACCTAAAGCTTCTAGTTAGTAAAACTGCTTTTCTTTCTGAAAGGGCTTTTACTTCTCCTTCCTATGTGTCTTCGAGGCAGCTATTTTTTCCCTTTTAACAGAAGTTTTGATCCTTTGCCCAGTTTTATTTCCTCCAAAACTATTTTTCCATTTATTCGCAGACGTGTGTCGTGCAGCTACAGCTTCTGCTGCTGTCTCGAAAGCCTTCCTCTATTTCAAAGCCAGTGACCTTGTCTTGTACCAGTCATGAACCTTTTTTCCAAGTGAACGTGCTCTGTGGCTCCTGAGATAGGAAGGTTCAATATGAGGGGAAATGTCCTATCACAGAGATTTTGGGATTGTACAAGATCTTCCCAAGGAAGGTGGAAATCCCATTAAATCACCTCTCCAAAACCTCACCAGAAAAGGCTCTGGGAAAGATTTTAGGTAAAGAGCAAATCCACGTTGGCCAGAACATAGTTTTTTTCATGTCCAATTTCTCTCCTTCTGCCATAGTTGCTTGGCTCATTTATTTGTGTCCCAAATTAAGGCAGAAAATCTTCATCTCTTCCTTTGCCATTATCCTTACAGAGGCAAAAAAGGTTTTCCTGGGCCTCTTAATATTGCTAATCTGTTTTCAGGTTGCAGCTGACAAGTTCCCCTCTTCCTGGCTTCCTTGGCTTTTGAGTATTTTTCCATCTGCTATCTGCAATGGAATTGCTTCTGCCAGTAGATGATGTTTGTCATTAGGTAAAATCAAGGTCACTGGTGTACCGCTAATTAGTTCTCACACATAATAACCATAGTAACAACGATATTAATAGAAATAAATGCGCTAAGCTGTAGGTAGTGATTACACACAATAGACAGTGATTACTGTATAACAGTAGAAGCAGCTGAGGCAGAGAATCCTGGAATCACAGAATGATTTGGATCAGAAGGGTCCTTAAAGCCCACTCAGTTCCAACCACCTGCCATGGACAGGGACACCTCCCACTGGATCCGGTTGCTCCAAGCCCCATCGAACCTGGCCTTGAACCCCTCCAGGGATGGGGCAGCCACGACTTCCCTGGGCGAGTGTTTCCCCACCCTCCCAGGACAACTTTTTTTCCTCCAATCTCATCTCAATCTCCCCTCTTTCTGCTGAAAACCATTTCCCTCGACCTGTCTGTGCAGTCCCTGATCCAGAGCCCCTCCCCAGCTTTCCTGGAGCCCCTTCCAGCACTGGAAGCTGCTCTATGGTCTCCCTGGAGCCTTCTCTTCTCCAGGCTGAACAACCCCAACTCTTTCAGCCTGTCCTCGTACAAGAGGTGCTCCAGCCCTGGGATCATCTCCATGGCCTCCTCTGGGCTCACTCTAACATATCCAAAGAAAATCTCGTTTGAGAATACGAAGCTACTGACAAGAGGGTTCTTTTACCATGCACAGTGAGATGATGGCAGAGATGGATCTGACAAGAAGTTTTATGGTTTCAGATATTTTCTCTGATGTTTTCTGTCTGTGTATTTGCTTGGTTGGAGACAGTGCGGCCTGATGGCTACAAATGTGAACACAGATTTATTATTTATGATTATAGCTTGGCAATTGGATTTGGCCCAACTCCCTCTTGCAGCCAGAGTTAGTGGCCTCTTGATGCACAAGCTGATGAATTGGGCGGCAGTTCTTTTAGAAGTGACATCATTCTTTGATTTATATTCAAGCTGATGATTGAGGAAATAGACGGGCGCTCCTGTGCCTTCCTCTTCTAAAACATGAAATGTGGCTTCAGAGAAATCAAATCATGATCTTGGAAGAGGGTTTCTGTAAAGAACATCGTTCTTTTAGGCCTTGCCAAGGCTGTCACTGAGGATTAAATCATATAGGTGTTAGTATCACTTAGGATGAGACCTTCATAGAATCATAGAATAGTTTGGGTTGGAAGGGACCTTCAAGATCATCCCGTTCTAACCCGCTGCCATGGGCAGGGACACCTCCCACTGGATCAGGCTGCCCAAGGCCCATCCAACCTGGTCTTGAACATCTCCAGGGATGGGGCAGCCACAGTTTCCCTGGGCAGCCTGTTCCAGTGCTTCACCACTCACACAATGAAGAAATGTCAAGCCTAAATCTGCCCCTCTCCAGTTTATACCCATTGCCCCTCATCCTGTCACCACGAGCCTTTGTGAACAGACCTTCTCCAGCTTTCTTGTAGCCCCTTTCAGGCACTGGAAGGTCGCTATAAGGTCTTCTCGGAGCCTTCTCTTCTCCAGGCTGAACAACCCCAACTCTCTCAGCCTGTCCTCATATGGGAGGTGTTCCAGCCCTCGAATCATCCCTTCAGTCTGCTATGACATTAGGGTAGCACTCTTAATGACTTTATCTGTTGGCTTCTTATGAAGATTAATTGAGAGCCTGAGTGCTCCTATCATCTAAAGGGGAAAGAAACAGTGGAACGTGGTGTGTAGGGAAAACTCTTCTCTGCAGACCTCTGGGCTCAGCAAGAGCCTTGACCTAGCAGGACTTCCCTAGCTGTAGCCATTAGGAGCTTCCAGCTTGGGTGTCCTGCTGCCTTGATTATGGATGCAGCAAGACCTTTTGAGTCACTTGAAGGCTTTTATGGATGCTGAGGGTTGTGTTGGCCCATTTGGTTGTGAAGCAGCAGATCAGCTTCTGGCTGGGAGATACTTTAGGAGGCAGAATGTGGATGCCTGGTATTGTCCACCTAGATGCATACGTGCTCCTGTAAGTGTAAGCAGATGCAAAATGCCCTTGTGACTCTGCAGTGACAATTCTATAGAACATAGAAAAAGGTTCTCTGGTGTGACTTTTGTGATGGTAATCCCGATTGGCTCAAAAGGAGTGCTGTCCTTTGGGTTTACTGGCTTAGTGCTGTGTGACTCCTGTTAGAGCTGCAGAAAGAAAAAGTGCAGATGTCCCACGCTGTCCGTTTTCCCAATTGCTGCTGTTTTCATTCACTTTTCTCTAAGCCAGCAATCTGTGCTGCCAAAAATGTAACTGCTGATGAGTATGAATGGAGCGTGAGTGTGTCTGCCAGCAAACATCTGAAATTGTCTGCTCTTGCTGCTTTTTCCTTCCCCTAGCAGTGACCGAAGCTGTTCCTTTCAAGAAGTAATGAAGCTTTGGCATCTGAGAGCTCCTGAGTTCACAAGCATGCTTCATTTGTTTTGCTCTTGTAAGCCCTACCTAATGTGCATTATGTGTATTAAAATGTCTTAAAATTAAAGGTTATTCTGTTTGAAGATCTCCAATTCCTTTACAGGGGAGAAATTGAGGAACTTGGCAGTAGGCATAGCTTCAGGAATTTTGACTCTGTGGTTTTAAAAGATAGATTTTATTTCAGTTTGAGGCTTTTATTTACAAGACTTGCAGCTTCCCTTGTCCTGCAGCCATCGGTGGGGTCTGTAACCTGTTCTTTGGGGCTAGTGCAGAGAATACCTCATGAGAGGGGCTCTCCTGTAATGCCTGATGGTACTGGTGGTGGTTAGTGTACATGCTGCGTGCTTTCTGCAGCCTTTCCCTGCAGATGGTTACACATAGCTATTTGTTTTTTTCTGGATCATATTTCATACCACTCTCTCCACCAGTGTCCTGTTTCGCAGCTTTACCAATCCTTTCTCTGTTACTCTTTTGCGATATACAGACACACTAAATGAAAGTAGTGCCCTGGTTTAGACGTACCCTTACATTTTACCTCTGCATTACCAGCTGAAAGCAGCTTCTGCACATAAGCACGCTTAGCCTAAGATGAGGATTTGAGGCACCGGGGGTTTGATCCTTACTTTACTACTGTGAGAAAGCCACTCTGTGCTGTGGCCGCTCCCCTGTAAGCTGATCACTAACCGCAGCAGCCTAGGAGCTTAGCAGTGCCAAGCTCTTTTGGTTCCCTACCTGTTCAGGCTGTATTTGTTTTATTCCTAGTATCCCAACCCAAGTGGACGTGATTACAGCTGCTCTCAACAGAGCTGATTCCCTCATGCAAGACAGGGATGCTCATGTTTTGCCTTTGGAGGCATTTGTTCTAATTTTTAACAGTGTCCGAGATCTTGGGTGCTCACAACGAGACTCCAGGCACAATCTGAGACACTCAGCATCTCCATATGTCTCCCCTCTGGTGAAGCAGCTGCTGTAGCATGCTCTGGAATGTGTTATTTCTTTGTACAAATGCTGAGAAGCAGTGTTGAACTTGGCAGCCTTTCTGGATGTGTTTGAGCAAGGAGGCCTCCAGTTAAGGGGAGTAACAAGCCTAAAGTGAACTTGTCAGCCTGAGATGCTGGCAGGTGTGTCATAAACTCAATCTTTAATCAGCTCTCAGTGTGTACTTTAAGCTCAGGAGAGCGAGGTGACGCAGTGGATGTCTGACTCAGGCTTCTGGGGCAGCACCAGACTCCGCAGCAGCAGCGACCAAGGGTAAAAAGTGATAGTAGGCAAACTCACAGCCATTTATGCCACCCTCCTCTTCTAGGAGTCAGAGTGGTTGGGTTGGAATGGGCCTTAAAGCCCATCCAGTTCCACCCCCTGCCATGGGCAGGGACACTTCCCACTGGATCAGGGGCTCCAAGCCCCATCCAACCTGGCCTTGAACCCCTCCAGGGATGGGGCAGCACCACTGCTCTGGGCAACCTGGGCCAGGGCCTCCCCACTCTCACAGCAAAACATTTCTTTCTAAGGTCTCATCTCAATCTCCCCTCTTTCAGCTCAAAATCATTCCTCCTCATCCTCTCACTGCCCTCCCTGATCCAGAGGCCCTCCCTGATGCAGAGCCCCTCCCCAGCTTTCCTGGAGCCCCTTTCAGCACTGGAAGCTGCTCTAAGGTCTCCCCACAGCCTTCTCTTCTCCAGGCTGAAGAACCCCAACTCTCTCAGCCTGTTCTTGTACAGGAGGTGCTCCAGCCCTCAGATCATCTCTCCTGCATGGCTACATCAGTAGCATGGGGTTGACATCAGTGGCTCTTCCCCTTCCATCAGACACTCTCCTAACAAAATCTTCGCTGTGGAGAGGCAGTCCCATCCCAGGAAGCCCTGGGCTGCCTGACCAGCAGCTGCCCGGGTATCTCAACCTGTTTTCTATCATGCCTTGTGCTCCTGTGGTGGCCACATCAACTCATCCTGGTTCCTTGTCCCCTCTTTTAGCAATGACTTTATTCATGATGCCCTTTGTTCTTCCGCAGAGAAGTGGCCCACGCGGCTGGTGCGAGGAAGGAGGAAGAATGGCAGCGTGTGACTGACTGTGAGACTAATCCTGCTTACGCTGACAATAGGGTCTTTCTTTCTCTTCTGCTTTCTGAGCCACTGTAGAGAATCAGAATTAGCGTGGAGGAATGTGTGGAATAAGCCCCGGTTTCAGTAGTGAGTGAGTTCTTTGGCAGCTTTGAATCCTGTGACTGCAAGGTGCAAGCTGCCCGGATCCCTTGGAGGCAGCCCCTCCTACACAGAAGGGTGGTTTGATCATGGAATCAGGTTGGAAAAGACCTCCTAGGTCATTGAGTCCAACCATTCCTATCTGTCACTAAATCATGTCTCTGAGCACCCCGTCCACCCGTCTTTTCAATCCCTCCAGGGATGGGGACTCCACCCCCTCCCTGAGCAGCCTCTGCCAGTGCCTCATGATTCTTTCTGTGAAAAATTTTTTCCTGTTGTCCAGTCTGACCCTCCCCTGGCGCAGCTTGAGGCCATTCCCCTTGTCCTGTTCCCTGTCACTGGGGAGAAGAGCCCAGCTCCCTCCTCTCCACAACCTCCTTTCAGGTGGTTGTAGAGAGCAATAAGTTTTCCCCCTCAGCCTCCTCTTCTCCAGGCTAAACAACCCCAGGTCCCTCAGCCACTCCTTGTCAGTCTTGTTCTCCAGCCCCTCACCAGCTTCATTGCTCTCTCTGGACACACTCCAGAGCCTCAACATCCTTCTTGGAGTGAGGGGCCCAGAACTGAACACAGGATTCAAGGTGTGGTGTCACCAGTGCCGAGTCCAGGAGCAGAATCCCCTCCCTGCTGGCCATGCTGTGTCTCATACAAGCCAAGATGCCATTGGCCTTCTTGGCCACCTGAGCCACTGTTGGCTCATGTTCAGTCGCTGTCAATCAACACCCCCAGCTCCTTCTCTCCTGATGGACACAACCATCCTGGAGAGGCATTGCTGAGATGCACGCAGGCTCTGTGGTTGGTTGCAGTCTAAACTGGCTCTTCCGGTTCCCTCAGGGCCATGGTGGTTTTACATGAAGTCAGAGGTTTTCAGGTCTGCTCCAGAACTGATCTACTCTTGAGCAGTCCTGCTGGAACTGTTTCATCCATTGCATTTAAATCTCAGCCACACAAGGGATCTGAAGGTGTTAGGGAGGTGGAAACAACAGGAGCCTTTGGCAGGACACATTGCAACCAGCGAGAGCAGCAGCTGCTGGTTGTCAGAGGAGAGGAGGACAGGAACATGGGCTGGTCACCAAGGAGGGGAGTTGGGTTGTGTGCTCGGACCTGCTGACCAAAGAGCAGGCTGGATTGTGAGACTGGTGTTTAAAGAGACAGCCATAGAAGTGGTTTGTTAATGATCTTGCGCTTGCCTGTGACAAAAACTTGTGGATAATTAAGATTTTACTGCTGTTGTGGCACTTTGGGGGCAGTAAAATTGTTGACTTGGCGCAGTGTGGCTTTGGTTTTCTTCGGGCTTGTCCCAGGGCAAGTTTGCTGGTTTCCAGCTTCCTAGTGTTTTAGAAGGCATTTTCAGTTTCTCAACCTTGAATTTGATTTAAAACAAAACCCCTTCAAATGTCGAAGTGGAAAGACATTTCATTTTTTCTGGAGTAACCAACGTGCCCTGGGTTTAAAAATGTCAGAAATGGTTTAACAAAACAGCTAGCAGATTTTCAGACTTAAAAATAGCTCTCTTGAAGGCTCTTTGAGTTTCAGCAGCTTCACTCTTTCTTCTCTTGTAGGTTCACCAAGAATCTCTCTCCAGATAAAATCAACCTGAGCACGCTGAAGGGGCAGGGGCAGCTGACCAACCTGGAGCTGGATGAAGAGGTGCTGCAGAATGTGCTGGAGCTGCCCACCTGGCTCGCCATCACTCGTGTCTACTGTAACAAAGCATCTATCAGGGTGAGCGGAGGGCACTGCGCCCGCGTCCCCAGCGTAGAAGAGACCTGCCATTAGCAGCTTCTTTGTCGCTTGGGGATTTCTTGTGAGGGATTATGATGTGATTTGATCCACACGTAGAATAACAGAATGGTTTGAGTTGGAAGGGACCTTAAAGCCTATCTGATTCCACCTCCTGCCATGGGCAGGGACACCTCCCACTGGATCAGTTGCTGAAAGCCCCATCCAACCTGGCCTTGAACTCCCTGTGCTCCAGATGGGATATTTACTGATGGAATGCAAAGATGATCACGAGGCTGGAGAACCTCACATATTAGGACAGGCTGAGAGAATTTGGCTTGTTAAGCCCGGAGAAGAGAAGGCTCAGAGGAGATCTTATAGTGACCTTCGAGTACCTGAAGGGGCTACAAGAAAGCTGTGGAGGGACTGTTCACAAAGGCTTGTGGGGGTAGGACGAGGGGGAATGGGTGTAAACTGGAGAAGGGCAGATTTAGCCTAGAGATAAGCAAGAATTTCTTCACTGAGTGAGTGGTGAGACACTGGCCCAGGCTGCCCAGAGCAGTGGTGGCTGCCCCATCCCTGGAGGTGTTCCAGTCCAGGTTGGATGGGGCTTGGAGCCCCTGATCCAGTGCGAGGTGTCCCTGCCCATGGCAGGGAGTGGAACTGGATGGGCTTTAAGGTCCCTTCCAACCCAAACTATTCTATGATTCTATGAATGCCATGAGACAGCTAGAGCAGGTCTCACCGAAGGCTGGGCGCTCTGCCCCGATGGTGGCCGGCTGCAGAAGGTGGAGGTTGCTAAGGGAAGCACAGGGAAAGTACACTCTGATCCTTGAACAGCTTCAGGTGGTTTGTGGCACAGGGACTTTTTAAGCCAGTGGTGAGGTCTTTGTGGCTAATAGCCACTGATGACTTTCCAGGGATTTCCCTGGATGCTTTCTGTTCCCACTTACTCATTTAACATCCAGAGCGTGCTGTGGTGAAGAATCTTGCAGCTGAACCACATCTGCTTTGGCTTGTATCAAGTCTGCCTTTGCTGGTTTTAGTTAACCTCCTGCTACTATTACTGGAAGAAATAGTGAACATCTATTCCCTGTTCATCATAGAATCATGGAATGGTTTGGGTTGGAAAGGACTCTAAAGCCCACCCAGTTCCACCCCCTGCCATAGGCAGGGACACCTCCCACTGGATCAAGGGCTCCAAACCCATCCAACCTGGCCTTGAACACCTCCAGGGATGAGGCAGCCACCACTGCTCTGGACACTACTTGTCACTTAGGATTTTACAGACCTCTCTGGTCACTCTCTCCCATTTCCCTTCCACTTTGGTAAGGGAGGAGTTTTTTGTGCCTTCCCTCATCCCTGCTGATTTTTATTTTAATGCTAAAGTTGTAACACAGAGCTCCAACAGGAAAAGGAAGCAGTCAGAAATGGAGTGTGGTTCTGTGAAAGCCTAATTATGTTGTGAGGTATTGTAAATATAAATGGAATTCAAGTCTTAGTTGTTGAAAATGCAATTAGAAAGAAACATCAGGATAGTACGTGTGAAAAGCTGCACTTCCTGTGCTCGGGCATCCTTTGTGCCCACAGTTTTCCATTTACTTGCATAACTGCTGAAATTGTGCGTGCACTTGCAATTGCACTTTTGTAACACTGAGTTCTCTTAGAAGTTTTTCCTCCTTGTGCTTTTTAGAGCAAAAAATTGATGTTTTTTCAGTTGATATGAAATACCAAATTGTTCTGGGTGCAGAAGTGTTCAGTATATTGGAGAGACTTGCTAGCAAAAATATCATTTTGCTCTGCCAAGTGACAATAAAAACGAGCTTTTCATGCTCATCTGATCTGTTCTGTTTTTAGAATCAGATCTGCTTAATTTAGTAACAAACATTTGTTCTTCCTCCTATGAGAACTGCAGAATAAGTGTCACTGTAAGATGATAAAATGGATCTTTTTGGTTTGTGCAGTTGTCAAAAGAGCTCCCTATCTTCTAGGAGCAGCAGCAATTAATTGTGAACTCTTTAAGGAGTGGAATGTTCTCCATAAAGGAGTAGGAAACATCAGTGTTTGAGCCACAGAGTATCTATTACTCATGATGATACGTGAGATCCAAAAGCTAAGCTCGGTTTATAGGTCTAGCAGCTGGAATGTCATTCCACTTGTCTGTGTGAGCCTGTCTGACCTGGATTCGACGGGGCTGGATGGATTGCCACTGTGGTCATGTCTCAGAGAAGAACTTTAGGCTCACGTGGTTCCCTGCGATTTCTCAAACTTTCCAGTGCAAAAATAACTCTTGTAACCTCAACTTTGTTGTTGCAGATCCAGTGGACAAAACTGAAAACGCACCCGATCTGCCTGGTAATGTTTCCTCTATTGTTCATTCCTTGTCTCCCTCGCACTTTTTAATCTCTCCTGCTTATGAAAAATCCCACAAAGGGGAACTGAAGTGCATACTTAGATTTCCTTTTGACCTAAGTCCTCCAGGCCCTTAACACACAGAAGAGCAGTTCTGGGAATTGTCCTGTTTGGCGAGAAGGAGCTTCCCGTGAGACCCACACTTCACTGTGGGATGGAACTGGATTGAGTTCTCAAAGTCCAGCACAACCTTGTGCCTGTTTTTTACTGTTTGTTTTCCCCGCACTTTGGGGATTGGGGTTACCCAATGATCCTGGCACTGACAGTGTGAGAGCTTTAACACATGAGACTCCAGAGCTTGGTTACCCCTGGCATCTCAGACTTAAGGTAGACTGAGCTTGAGGCTTAGTCTGATGTTAATTGCTCCCATGTTCTCTTTTTACAGTACTTGGATAAAGTGGAGGTGGAGATGCGAACATGTGAAGAGCCGCGGCCACCCAACGGACAGTCTCCCATCGCTCTGGCTGCAGGACAAAGGTCAGACCCAGAGCCCCGGGGCTTCTTTCTGACACTTTACTGGAGTATGGGTGGCTGTCATTCTCCATGGTTAACCGTTGGCCTCTCCATGTGCAGGTTTAAGTGGTTCTAATATTGCTTATAAAACTTGGAGTCTGTCTGTATGGAGCCTTGCCTTTCCCAGGGTTTCTGTTGTAACAGCTGATGACTGAAGGATCTTCTTTTCACAGCGAATATGGCTTTGCTGAAAAGGTCGTGGAGGGGATGTTTATTGTTGTCAATTCAATCACCATCAAGATTCACTCCAAGGCTTTTCATGCTTCTTTTGAGCTATGGCAGCTCCAAGGCTACAGCGTTAACCCAAACTGGCAACAGAGCGACTTGCGACTCACCCGCATTACCGATCCACAGAGAGGAGAGGTAAGGAGTCATCTTATGTTGCCTCTCATAGCACCTGAGCTGCTTCCTGAGCCCTCTGGAGTAACCACGCTGGCATCTGAATTCATACAGTGACAGGAGAAGCTTTGCTGAGCTTGCTTGCCCTGTGCTGGAACAGGGCAGCTGAGAGTTGACTTGTGTTCAGAGCTTCCTCTGAGCTCCTCTGAAATGAGAGAATGAAAGTGGAGAAGCTCTAAACGTCCTTGTGGTTTGTCTCGTTTTAAATTCCTTGTGAGAGAGGAGGTTGGATGTTGCCTGGCATGCGATTTTGGTTTTGGACTGGGACCACAGAATGATTTTCTGTGGCCTTGCTTCATTCCACATCTTTTAAGTGTTTCTTTTAATCCTTGAAGTCGTTGAAAATCTCAGCCTTTTCCTGGTTTTCTCTTTCTGGTCAGGTTTTGACATTTAAAGAGCTCACCTGGCAGACACTTCGGATAGAAGCGGATGCCACTGACAATGGTGATCAGGATCCTGTCACCACTCCTCTGAGACTCATTACCAACCAGGGGAGGATCCAGATCTCTCTCAAGAGAAGGGTGAGAGTTTCCTCCCTGCTTTGCAGGATGCAGTCTCGCTGCTGGTGCGGCGATGATGTGTTTCCTCCCACGTTCCTCAGCAACCATTCTTTTCCTTCACAAAGGTTGAGCCCAAGCTGCTTTATCTGTCTGTGTTTTCTGTTGGAGACAGCTGCATTCTTACCAAATGTCAAAGCAGTTTATTTCCCAGGGGGGAATATCATGTATGGAACAAGTTTTTAAATCCCTTGGAACATCCCAAGGAGAGCTGTCATCTCTTTACTGGGAGATGAAAGCCTGGTAGCCTTATTTTTAGCTGTCAATGGAAATGTGATGATGATGACATCCACCAGATAAGTTGACTTCTCTCTCAGATGAGTTTCAGAGCAGCATCTGTTGTTCCTGCTACAGCTTCTATGTGTTATGACAAATCTATTTACATGATTGCAGTTCTTGAAGTCCCTGACTCCTCCTTGCTGTTTCAGACCAAGGATTGCAATGTGGTGGCATCCAAACTGATGTTTCTCCTTGATGACCTGCTCTGGGTGCTGACAGACTCCCAGCTGAAAGCCATGATGAAATACGCAGAGTCTCTGAGTGAAGCCATGGAGAAATCTGCCCAGCAGAGGAAAAGCATGGCACCAGAGTCTGTACAGGTGAGCGAGCTGTGATTTGGATGTTGACCCGCAAGGAAAAAAGAAAAGATGAGGTGAAAGAGATGTTTCTGTTTGTGTGGCATCTCACCCGTGCTCATAGAGCATCTCCATGATGGGAACTGGTAGGCTTACCTGGTGTCTGTCAGCATCCTGTGGATTGTGGGCTTTTCTTGGGTAATGAAGTGACTAAATGAGTTGGATTAATTGCCCAGCAGCACTTTGAATGTCACGTGCCAGGTTTTGCCTGATGGCAGGGAAACAGTAGTGCTAAGTTGCATGACTTTCAATTTGGCTGGCATATGGGATGTTGCAGAGGGTCTTATGAGGATTTGATTTGGTAATAAGCCAGACATATGTTCTAGAAATAAGTTTTTCTGCCTCTAAATGACAATCTGGATGGGCCTGGGGGAAGGGGCTGGTGTAACAAATTATGACTCAAAACCATAGTAAGCTGTGATGCTGGCAGCCAATTTCGGTGTTGTTGTTTGTGTTTCTTTTTTTCTTCCTAATACTCTCGAGAGAGCTCTTGATTTTTGCAATTGTTCTTTGGTTCACATTTAGCTTAGAGGCAACCTTAGACCAACTGATTCTGACAGCAACCGTGACCTTCCCGTGCCGCTTTCCTTGTTTTCAAAATGCTGTGCTGAGTAGTTGTTTGACAAATGTCAGAGAATAAATACACAGGGCAGAGGACAAAAGATGTCTTCTGAGACAAGGACAAGAGGAGAGAAACATCGCTGCGTGTGGTGGAAGCTCTGGGGAAGGAGATCTGTGCACACAGAGCAGTGAGATGACATAGAAGCTGGGGTCAGGAATACTTAGCCGTTTGTTTCTAAGAGTCTTAAAGTGTATTTCAAGATAAATGAGTGATAGTTTGATGTAGAGGAGGCAGAACCACAAAACAGAGAGTTTTGCTTGGGAGAATGTAGGAAAGCATCCAGACTTCTGGCTCCCAATTTAATTTCTATAAACTGTTGCCTTGCAGTCTGGAACATTGCATGAGTTGGCTTTGATTGCATTATAAACCCTCTGTCTCTCTCTTTTTTTTCTTTCTATTAGTTCTTACCGCGCTTGTCTCTCTCCGACAGATCACACCGCCTGCTCCAAGTGCCCAGCAGTCCTGGTCTCAGCCGTTCGGAGTCGGCCCAAATGCAAGCAGCATCAGCCAATACTTTGATAAGCATGACATGAAAGAGTCATCATACCACCTCCTCATCTCACGCTTGGACCTGCACATCTGTGACGACAGCCACACTCGAGAGTCAGGTAACCAAGAGCAGCTTCAGGAAGACACTGTGGGAGGCAAACATGAATCCACTCACCAGTTTTCTGCCTTGAGGGAAGATCTTCCTCTTGCAAAGAAGCACCTTTCATGTTACTGTTTTGCAGTGAAGCAACAGGCAGTTGTTCAGGCTGCTGGAGGGATCGGTTCTGTATGTCTGAACTAGACATTGGAAAATCTTGGCATAGGACAAACACAGAGAAGTCCAACAGTAGACATGGTTGTCGTGACCTATAACTGTTGGAACAGGTCCAGAGGAGGTTACAAGGATGATCCGAGGGCTGGAGCACCTCCTGTACGAGGACAGGCTGAGAGAGTTGTTCAGCCTGGAGAGCAGAAGGCTCCGAGGAGATCTTATAGCGACCTTCCAGTAGCTTAAGGGGCTACAAGAAAGCTGGAGAAGTACTCCTTACAAAGCCTTGCAGCACTACGATGAGGGGGAACACATATAAACTGAAGAGGGGCAGATTTAGACTAGACATAAAGAAGAATTTCTTCACTGAGTGAGTGGTGAGGCCCTGGCCCAGGTTGCCCAGGGAAGCTGTGGCTGCCCCATCCCTGGAGGTGTTCAAGGCCAGGTTGGATGGGCCCTGATCCAGTGGGAGGTGTCCTTGCCTATGGTAGGGGGATTGGAACTGGATGGGCTTTAAGGTTCCTTCCAACCCAAACTATTCTATGATTCTATGATTTTATCACAGTGATAGAGGATGTGCTGCGAGAATGGTCTGGTATTGGGCAGTGGGAATAAAGAGTTATCGTTGCACTTGGTGAGAAAACGTTTGTTTTGGCAGTATTCAAGACTTTCACAGTAGCATAGCTACAGGAATTCCCTGCCACCTTTGAAAGACCATTCCCCTGCCTACCATGTTCTTTTCAGGCAATGCTTTGCGAGCTAGTGCCTGTTTTACTTCGAGCTCCCTCCTACTGAGCTGTACTTCTAAGTACTTTCTTCTCTTTTGAGGCAAATGTACACCTGCACAGCCATCTCTGATCCAAGTTGCCCCGTTTATTTTCATACATCCCTTCTAAAAGTGAAAAAAAATTCTGCTACCCACATCCCTTACTCTTCTACATATTTTGGAGTTGGTGTGTGTATCACCATCTCCTGAGCTGCTGTTATCGATATCCTGGCTCAGTTTTGTTGTATTTATTTCACTCGCCCTACCAGCAAGTATTGGAAATAAAAGGGCTGGTTCTTGTAGTGGGAAGTGTATTTGATAGCGACCTGAGAAGCAATGGGGTCTTGCACTCTTTGAGACTTTAGGTCTGGTTCTTACACTGTCAGCTGTTGGGCTGTTCCATCCAGTTGTCCTTTGCCTTGACTAGGACAACATTTTGATACAGCTGTCCAAGAAATGATGCCCTAACGTTGGCCGTAGTGAATCGATCAGTGGTGGCAATCCAAGAACTGTTGTTCTGTATTCTCCTGGATCAGGGCTTGGATTGCAGAGCTGATTGTGGTTTTCTTTGTTCTGTTTTCCGCAGGGGCTTTGAAGCATGGGATGCTGGGAGGTGCCATGCAGCTGACCTTCAGGAGGATGGCGTTTGACTATTATCCTTTCCACCGGGCAGGTAGGGCAGCGTGTGGCCTCTCAGCTTGAGGAGCGGGGGATAAAGAAGAATTTGAAGAGCAGCGAATGGTGTATGGCAGGCAGGAGTGGGAGAAAGGCTACACAAAGGTTTTAGGACTGAAATCCTCATGGGTAGGGTTAATCTAATTTACTAGCTGCTGGATGACTGACAAGTTGCTGGCAGAGTACAAAGAAAGGAGTAAGTTGCTGTCCCTTGTAAACATAAAGTTGAAACTGTGGATTCCTTTCCAGTTGCTTAAGCTCTGGATGTAGTCTCGCATGAACCTAATTAATTTGGAAGCATTATAGGGTGTCTCCCAGAAGAAAATCTGTTTGTGGTTAACTGAAGAATCAAAGAAAAGTGACTTTGGCATCCTTCCCAACACTTGAGTTTGGAACACTGGCTGGTAGGACCAGCTCTGTTGCGTGAAAGCCTGCACTTGTTTTACAAGCACTTGATATGCTGTATAATCCAGATCTGATGCCAATAAAGAGGAATGCCATACAGATTTACATACATTTGAAGGGTGCAGGAGGCTTGTGTGTATCCAGAAACCTCTGTTTTAAAGCCAGGATGTTTGCTTTCCTGCAGGAGATGCCTGCAAGCATTGGGTGAGGTACAGCGAAGCAATGGAAACCCGGGGACAGTGGGCAAAGAAGTTGGTCAGTGAATTTCAAAGCAAGATTGAGAAGCTTTATGAAGAAATGGACCCTGCGTTTGCCAGGACTCCACCTTCTCCCTTTAAAAGGAAACCAGGTAATGGTATTTGATAAAACTCCGAGTAAAGCAGGAGATGGGAACAATTCCGCTCCATCCAGCAATATCTCTAGTTACCTCTCCCCGGTTTAATGGGCTGATCTGTTAGTGCAGCAATCCACAGCACGCTAAAATCATAAATATAATGGCAAAAGAAGGTGGCTGTTGTAGTGGAAAAACACTGCAGCGCAAATGGATGACTGCAACGTCACTTTTCTAGCTTATATATTGAGTTTCTCCCTAAGTGAGTATATAAGGAGTAAATGAAATACTTAAAGCTTGGCTGAAGGATGTGCTCTCTTGCTACAGAACAGGCTCATCTTTCACGGGGTACTTCCTTCAACAGTCCTATTTTTCTGTTTCCTGAGCCCATTTGTTTCTAATTTTGGGGCTATTAATTCTGCTCTGTAAGCACATATGCATTGGTATTAATGGTGAAGCTGCAAAGGGCGTGAGTAAAACCCTGCTGGTTCTGCTTTTCCATCCTCACAGATTCATCCTCAAGTCCTCAGAAAAGTCCCTTAGAGAAAGGCCGGGTACCTCCCACGAGCTTGCCGCGACTCCGGCATCCTCCCTGGAACCGGCTTCGATCCAGCTGCGTGGTGGTTCGAGTGGATGACTTGGATGTTCACCAGGTGGGGATTTGAGCCGTGCCTGAAGATGTTCCTGTCATCATTAAAAAAGAAATTCGATGCGATAGGATTCAAATCGTGCAAATTCTGTGTCATCCAAGAGAATCAAAACTCTGCCAGGAGAACCCAAATGCCATTATTATGTTGCACGTAAAATTTTAAGCCAAGTATGAACTGCTCATAATTTTTGTGTTCAGAGGAAATTGCAGGCGTAACCACAGAGTTTCTGCACTCCGTGTCCACATCTAAAACCGCATCAAAGATTTGCAGGCCCAGGGTAAAAGATTTCATGCATTTGAGAAGTTTGTGGGGGTACAGATTTTTGACAGAGGAGGAATAAGCCTTACCTTGTGCTTTCTGACCCAGGAGAGAATTACTAGACGGGATGAGGCCCTACATCCAAATGCCCTGTGACCATTGCCAGAGCATAATCGGTGCCAGATACTATCAGGGTATTACCAACACACTGTTAATCTTGAAGAAAGCTATAATAGGTTTCAGTTCTGTTTATTCACGTCACTTAATTCTGATTGTTGGTTCTTTTGCTAGCAGTGACAGCAGACACGAAGAACTAAACTCCCTCAAAGGAGGGGAGTCGGCAGCATAAGCAGATAGGAGAAAGGTTTATTTCTACTTGAAAGCAGAGTATGTTTGATGTGTAAACGAGATAGGTTGAATACAGGAGAGTGCAGGGTTACTGGGACACTTCTTTTTGCCAGATCTGAATTCCGCACCACTGCATGCTGTTGTGTTTTTCAGGTTTCTACAGCAGGTCAACAAAGTAAGAAACCCTCCACCTTGCTTTCATGTAGTAGGAAATCCTTCAAGCTTCCTGATCAGGTCTCTGCAATCCATATTGAATTCACAGAGTATTACTTCCCAGACAATCAGGACTTTCCAGGTAATACACCAAGGTTAGCACCTTCTTTCATAAGTTTCTTAAAGAATCAGTCAACTCTTAATTCTTTAGGCGTGTTAACCCTGTTACACATTCTCTGGGTATCCATTTTTGTTTGATTTTCTGATGTTTGCCTTGCTAATGTTTTTCTTTTGCCTTTGAGAAAGCGGGATAGAGTTTCCCTGATTCAGAATGTGGAGGCAAAGTTGTGCTTGCAAAACATATCCATGAATATGTTGAAGGAGCTGCTGTCTGCCCAGCTCTTGGGGTTCTGTCTTACTGATTAGCACTGGAGTAGGATTGTAGGCACTTTAGGCGCTCTGCGGATGGCTTGATGCGAGACTGGGAACACCTCGTTTCTTGGGTGCACCGCAGCATCTTCCTTTCAGCAAGAGATCTGCCTTCTAGTAGGCGTTGGAGCCCCCTCCACTGGTGTTGTCAGGGCATGTTGGACACTGAGCTGCAGACTGCTTGAAGTGCCATTTCTGCTATTATTAATCCTTCTCGATTCTGTTTCTTTCCAGTTCCGTGCCCAAATCTGTATGTACAGCTGAATGGCCTGATGCTTACCCTGGATGCAGCAAGCGTGCTCTGGATAAACCTCTTCTGTCTGGATCTTTATCGGAGCTTGGAGCAGTTCAAAGCCATCTACAAGCTGGAGGACTCAGGCAAACGAGATGAGCATGTTGATGTTCGACTGGATGGCTTCCGGATGAAGGTACCATTCTTTCCTTCCTTTCTCTTCAGTGTTCTCGCCTTCCTTGTTGTGGAAAGAACTTGAGACCAGGACATCGCTGGAGTCCAGGATGAGAAAAAACCTCTGTCTTCTCTAACTTCCTTCTGTCTACCACTTGTGGTTATTTGGTTTTCATCTGTGGGCAGTAAAGTAGGCGCTTGAGTTCTATTCCAGAATAGGCAGGCAAACCACTATTTATTAAAACAGTGTCAAGGAGAAATTGATGGTTCAAGTAGTCAAAAGTTGTTTCCTGGCCTTTGGAAACCACTTTGACTCTCAAACTATTCCCAGTGGGCTGTATTGGCTGCATTGATGTCCTGTGGTGTTTGCCGTAACTGCCCTTGTTAGTTTTGTGAGGAGACTAAAGGGCTTGAACATGTAGTGGAGAAAGATCAAAGTGAGTGTTGAAAGTTGAGCTGCTACATAAACCATGGGTGGTAAAAGAACCTAAAATAAAACTTGATTTAAATTCCTTTTTCCCTCATGTGTAAATTTTATTTAGTTTTTCAGATGGGATAAGTTGAGAGTCCAGCGCAGCTCCTGGGATTTTAGCAGAGACCAAGACTTCTCAGTTGTTCATCTATTCCCAGAGCAGACCTTCCATGTCAATGGCCAGGATAAGCCCCTATAATTTCCCTTCTCCGTGCTTTACTTGTGCTGTCTTTTTCTTCTGTGTAGCTCAACATCCCCGTGGAGAAGAAAGTCACAGACCATCGAGATCGCCCTCAGACACTCTGCATTTGCATGTCAGAGGTGACCGCCACCAACACCCGCCACGCTCCCTTCTGCAGCTGCCAGGACCTCCAGAGCCTCTTCCGTAAATTTGCTGGTTCAGAATTCTTCCACTCCAGCTACACAAAGTTCCCAAGGGCTCAGGACAACTTCAGCCTCCTCCACACCCTTTTCTTGCGCCATGCCTATGAGGTGGATGATCGGCCTCGAAAGCATCAAGGCTTTCCCCAGGTGCTGCACAAAACCTCTGCCTCTGAAGATTTGTGGTCTGTGAATTTCACCGAGCTTTCCCTTGACTTTGAGGGGGCTGAAAGCTCAAAGGGCAGAGCCCTGAGCTTTATTGACCCTTTTCCTCTTTCTCTTTGGGCCTGCCTTCCCAGGAGATGGGGGCAAGCTCAGATATCTAAACGAAAGGAACTGGCAGCCTCCAAGTTGAAAATCAAGCCTTCTGCCAGCTTTAGCAGTCACTTCAAGAATGAGAACCTTTCCAAAGAACATGGGGTTTGTCAAAGATCAAAGACTGACCAGGATCTGAAGAACATCTATCAGGTTCCAGAGACAATGGATGTCTTGGGAGAATCTGACTCTGAAATCAATGATGGAGTAGATAGTAAAGAGCTGGAAGCTTCTGCTGATATCCATGTGCTTGTATCCTCGTCTGTTCACATCAAAGTGCGGCTCAACCACTACCAATACCTGGTGCTGCTCAGGATGAAAGAGGTTCTGCAGGCACTACAGGAGCAGTTGGCCCAAGACACCCAGGAGGTAACTGGATCTCCTTTAGATCCCATGTCTGCCTGCGTAGGAGTTGTGTTCCATAGTGCCGAAGTGGCCCTGCTCATGAATCCCGCCCCAGGGTCCATCTTGGAACCCAGATCCCTCGACTCGGACACCACAAGCCTGATTGAGTCTGAGCTCTCGCCTTCAGACAGCAAGGAGGGGCTGGTGGCTGAAGAGAAGGAGCTGAAATCAGAGACCAGTTCAGAGAAGGGAGCGAGCAGTACCTCGGAGGTACTCGAAGGCAGTGAGATCGAAAATGCAGGGGCCAGTGTCACCAGCGTACCGCTGGAGAGACTCCCACGATCCGCAAGTGATGGAGCTCTGAGTACAGCTCCACGTAGTAAGAACGTAGAGGAGAAAGGTTTGATAGAGGAAGCACGTGAAGCCGTGGAAGCCCTGGTTGCAGAAAGACCAGCAGAGACCAACAGCCATCCTCGGAGCCTGCCTGTTCTCCCTTCCAGCCCAACCTCAGACACACAGCCTACGGGGAGGGGGAACATCGCTCTCAACGGCCAGGCAGAGCTCATCCCTTTGAAGAACATAGAGGTGGAGCTGTCTAGCGCGCTGCACATCACGAAAGATGCCACGAAGGAAGCTTTGCACGTGACTATGGACCTCACCAAAGAAGCCATGTCTATCACAAAAGATGCCCTGAGCCTGAGTCGGGAGAAGATGACCTCCACCATGCAGAAGATGCTCTCTCTGCCCCCAGCCAAGTGAGTGGGCCATCCTCCTCCTGGGCTCCACAACAGCAGCAGCCAGGCTGTGGGGAAGTGGGGAGGTGTAGGCAGACTGCTTCCTTTCTTTCCATGTCATTTGGAGTAGAGCTAGGCTAGATCTTCATCTCCTGGGGTTGGTTTAAGTACACCAGTCTGACTTGCAATCGTTCAGAGTCCAGCCCCGTATCTGTGTAATCTGGAGGCCATGCTCTTTGCCTTTATCACTGTTGTCTTCTGTAGGGATTTCGTGCCCAAAGCAGAAGAGGGAGTGGTGACTCCAGGTGGGGGTGGCAGCAGCCGAATGCGTTTCTTCTCCATGAAGAGGACAGCATCCCAGCATTCCTTTGACACCACATCTGTGGATGGGAGTGGCCCAGAGGATGGGCTGTCGGTGGACAGCGATGGCAGTGACGGCTTTGTGATGCTCACAGACTCTGGTAAGAAGCGCTTGGCTTTGTCCTCCCCTGTTCTTATTGCACATCGGTGAACAGTTTTCTGCTGTGGGCAACCGAGTCATGCTGTGTTCATGTGGAATTCTCTCGCGCCACTCCTTCCTTCTGAAGGTCGTGAGTAGTTCATCCACAGTGGCTCTTTCTGCTTTTATAGATGCCTTTTCTTTGAGATGAGGAGCATAAGTGAGTGAGGAGCGTGGCTTCTGCACCCAGCAGTGGTGTTCTGAGGTGTTTGACCATACTGGAGCAGGGACTGGAGATGTGTGCAGGAAGGGACGTAGTGTTTAGGAAGGGTTTAGTAAGGGCTGGTTGGAAATAGCGTGCACTGAGCACCTTTCGTTTCAGCTCTGTATTCATAGATTCATAGAACAGTTTGGGTTGGAAGGGACCTCAAAGCCCATCCAGTTCCAACCCCTCTGCCGTGGGTAGGGACACCTCCCACTGGCTCAGGCTGCCCAAAGCCCATCCAACCTGGCCTGGAACACCTCCAGGGATGGGGCAGCCACAGCTTCCCTGGGCAACCTGGGCCAGTGTCTCACCACTCTCAGAGTGAAGAAATTCCTCCTTATATCAAGCCTAAATTCGCCCTCTCTGGTTTATACCCATTGACCCTTGTCCTATCACCAAAAGCTTTTATGAACAGCCCCTCTCCAGCTTTCTTGCAGCCCCTTCAGTTACTGGAATGTCGCTATAAGGTCTCCTCAGAGCCTTTTCTTCTCCAGATTGAACAACCCCAACTCTCTCAGCCTGTCATACAGGAGGTGCTCCAGCCCTTCGATCATCTCTGTAGCATTCTCTGGACCCGTTCCCACATCCTCATCTCCTTCTTATATTGAGGATTCCAGAACTGGACATGATCCTCCTGATGAGGTCTCACAAGAGAGGAACAGAGGGGCAGAATCCCCTCCCTCCCTGCTGGCCACGCTGCTTTGGATGCAGCCCAGGACACGATTGGCCTTCTGGGCTCTGAGTGCACATTGGCGGCTCACGTTGCGCTTCTTCCTTAAGCGAACGTGCTTAAGTTCATCTGAGGAGTTGGGGAAGGTTTCCTAGAGGGTGGTGTAGGCTGAGAGGCATGAGATGCAGGCAGCAGGACTTCTGAAAACCAGAAAAAGAAACAGAATCGAGTTGTTTTTGTTACTTCCATTTCAGAACCCAGCCTGGACCCTCTTTCCTCGGGGAATCTTCCTCAGGTCCCCAATGACACAGGCAGTAGAACAAGCCTGATGGCAGAGGACGAGGGTGGAGTGTCTCCTGACATAAACAGCTCGACTTCGCAGAGTGAAGACCCCAGTCTGCAGCTGGTCAGAGCTCTGTTCTTTTTCACTGTGATGTTGTCTCTGAGTGAATCTCAAGCGAACCCCACCGTGGTGTTTGCTTTAATAATTGAGCTCATCGCTTGCTGTTTCAGGTGTCTGTCCTCGTGTTGAAGATGAATGACTTGAACTGTGGAATAGAGGCACGAGGGGATGATTTGTCTGTTGCTTTACAAGTGATGAACGTGGTTCCAGAGCAACTGAACAATGTTGGAATGTGGCAGTATCTGCGTGGCTATCTGGGTAAGAAATCTCATATCAGTCTCCCCTCCTGCAACTTCAAACCGTTCCCCTTCCTCCTATCCCACCACTCCCTGATTCAGAGACACCCCCCCCAGCTTTCCTGGAGCCCTTTTCAGCGTTAACATTCAGTGTGTTTAGGGTTGAATACAACTTGTGCGCGAATGCAGAGAATCTTTCTGTCAGTGGTTCAAATCTGGTGTTTGAAAGATGTTTCAGAGGTGCCTACACAGTCTAAGTCTGCGGTGCCTAATTATCATTGTCTGTCATTATCATTTTAGTGCTGCTGGGAGGCATGAAACGAATTCAAAGAGTGATTAAAGCTGTTTAAGGGAAACCCTGAGGTTATTCCTGCCCTGCGAATAGTGCTTCTGGGCTGGGTGCTTTCCCAGAGTGGATTTTGAATGAAAAACAAACTATAAAAGTCTCACCAAACGAAAACCAAACAGAGAAAAACCTAACCCACTCGAAAAAATAAAACCAAAAGCAACTGCAACCTGAAACCTGAAGTGAAAGCCTGGGTTTGCTCTGGCTGTTGGCCCTTCCCTCTGACAGTACTTGATTGTGGCCGCGAGGGGACACGCGAGGGGACACAGAGGCACCCGAGGATCGTAGTGCTGAGGGCAGTGGAAAGGCTGAGCTCTGGAGAGCTGAGCAGTGGGAGAGCGTGGTCACCTCCTGATTTAAAGTGGAGGTGGTGAGAGGCGAGAGTGCGTCTCAGGGCTTAACTGGTCCAGTTCTGGTGCTCGTTCCTGTGAGGTGGACTCTGTCATTTGAAATTTAGATTCATTTCGTGTGAAGGATGATTTTGGACTGCTGTCATTTGTGAACTTGAGCCCATTCTGCATCTGGACAGCAGAGGGCTTTTCAAGATACCTTGTTTTGCATTCACACCTCGTTACTGATGCCGTCTTCTGCAATGAGCTCTTTCTGCTGTAGCTCTAGGAGATCCAGGGACAGAGAAGCCTCCGGTCCATGAAGCTGATAAGACCCAGCCAGAAGTGTGTTTAAGGCTGGAAGTAGGACCTGCCGCTGCTGTGCATTCACCTCTTGCTGTTCAGAATGGCTTCCTTCACATGCTAGTCCACAGCTACACAGCAGAGCTCTTCATGTCCTTCCTCACCAACCTTGGCCCCTTCCTTGAGGATGAAATAATTCCAGAGGTGATCCCCATGGAGATAGAAGTTGTGGATGCCAAAATCACATTGAAGGTGAGTGTATTCATCCCCATAAACAGAAATTCCCCGCAGGATCATAGCCCAGGCAGAGCTCACTTGCTGGATTCTGCTTGGCAAACAACCTGATCCAGGGGGAAGTGTCCCTGCCCATGGCAGAGAGATTGGAATCGGATGATCTTGAAGGTCCCTCCCAACCTGAACCGTTCTATTAGTCTATGAAAGGATGCTGTGGGATTGCTCTAGGCTTCTGCAGAGGTCCTGTTTTCCTGATGCCGTTTTATTTTGCTCCTAAAAGCTGCCTCAGGGATGAATGAGTAACACAATGGAATTGTTGAGTGATCAGATTGTGGAGAAACGGGAGCCTGACCTTCGGAGCCTCCCCCAACTTTGTTGCTGACCTGTTTTGCAGCCTCAAGGAAGAGAATTAGATACCTCTTCCTCTGAGTGCCTGTGTGAAATGGGAAATATTTGACCTTTTCTGTAAGCATTTAGAGAATAAGGGAGGAAAAACATTACATGAGAGCAGGCTGATGCTTGGGAGGGGGCACTGACAAAAGTTCTTGATTAAACCTTTTTGAAAGCAGCGCTCAGGCTCCACCGACAAATAGGAACCCCTCTTGCTGCACAGCAGCATGAGAACCTCCAGACTTAGGGATATTGACTTTTTTTTGGCCTAGGAATGTTAGCTAGGGGTTTGAAGCAGGGATTTGCTGGAGGACAACAGTGAAAGCAGCCTCTGGGGAGGTAGTTGCAGGCCTCTCCTCAACCTTTGTTATGGATGCAGCAGAACTCGGTTCTGATCTGTAGGAGTGCTTTCCACACGGATTGAGACCCACATGCAGCCTGGTGTGTAAGCCAGGCTCTTTCGTATGATGAGTGACCTTGGTGAGCTCTGGCAGTCAGTGCCACTAGTCCTTTAAGGCTGGGGCCAATTCTGAATCCTTTGTAGAACTGTCAGAGCTGTCACAGCAGTTAATCTCTTCTTGGCTTTGGGTTTTTTTTTTTTTCCAGGATGACAGTCCCCGGGTCTACCCCACCTCCCCTGGCCCTGTTCCTATTACCCTGGCAGTAGATCACGTCATCGTGAAGCGCAGAGATGACGGCGTGTTCTATCTAACAGGTCAGTGACATCAGGAAACTTGTTTTACTTTCTGGGCTGGAAACAGAGGGTTCTGTTGTGCCTGGTGCTGGACGAGGCTGTGAGGATTGCTGCTGTGATGATGAGCTCTGGTGTGTTGGCAGTCCCTGCTGCTGTTCTCCGCAGTTGCTTCTTCACCATGAGGGTGGGGAGGCCCTGGAACAGGTTGCCCAGAGCAGTGGTGGCTGCCTCATCCCTGGAGATGTTCAAAGCCAGGTTGGATGGTGCCTGGAGCCCCTGAGCCAGTGGGAGGTGTTCCTGCCCATGGCAGGAGGTTGGAACTGGATGATCTTTAAGGTCCCTTCCAACCCAAACTATTCTATCATTCTACCAGAATGGGCAAATCTGTCTTTAGTGCAAATGCTTCGGCTGCTCTGCTTTGTTCACCTCTGGATCGGTGCATTCCTGCCTCTCTAATTCCTGCTGTTTTTCTTGTTTTGTTTGGACTGCAAATGTAATACCTTAGGCACAAGAGTTTAATACCTAAACCAACCAGGCAGCCTGAATTCATGCCTGATGTCTCCTCGAGCTTGCACAGTGAGGACAGGTTACTGCTGCTTCCCTTGCTTTGGTTTCTCCATTTTAAAACGTGAATGAGATTTTTTTTCCCCTGTTTAAAAAGCAGAAAAAAAAATCTAGAAAAAAAAAGAAAAGTTACTCTTTTTACCCTGAGATCCCTGTTGTATCGATGTCCATTCCTGAGTGTTTTCTCTGCTGCTTTCCAGCTCCGCAAGAGGAAGGCTCATCGAAACAGGAGAAACCTGTGTCGGTTGTTCAGGAGCAGAAGGCCCCAGCAGAGTGTGTTTTGGCAGCCGTGGCAGCAGGAACACGTGGACTGCAGGTGAGTCACTGCCGCCGTTGCTGTCTGAGCAGCTGGAGAGCCGGCGGTGGGTGGAAAACGCAGTTCTTTGTCTTCGTGTTTGCAGTTTCTGGCAGGTGTGGTGCGTTACAGATCTGGGGTGCGCACAACAGCAGCCTCTGCCTCTTTTGACAGACGTAAGGGTACCGTGCCCAGCATATCCTCTTGTTCCCCTTCAGAAACCTGGTGTTTATTTTGTGATTGGCTCCTTCTTCCCACTGTTTCCAGTCCTTTGCTATTGAAATAGGAACTGGGGGGGGTCCCAGAAAGAAAGAGATGTTTTCTCAGAGTAAAACAAGCCATACAGACAGGGATTTTCAGGTTGCTTAAAGTTCCTGCTATTCAGATTGAACTTTGTTTCCATTTTGATCCGTATATCTGGCATCCAGATGACTGGTTTGGTTTTAAATATGCGGTGTTCTCTCATTATTCTTCCTGTTTCGTGCCAGGTCTCCATTGATCACTTAGATGGTTTAGTGGCAGAGAGGAATGGTTGGACTCAATGATCTAAGAGGTCTTTTCCAAACTAGTGATTCTATATATGATTCATAATGAAGGAGCAATGTGGCTGGCCAGATACAGAACTATGACTTCTGATTCTGCTTATTAGATGGGGACACATCGTTCTCATCTTTCCCTTTTCCACACAGTGCAGAGACTTTCTCTTCTCCCCATTCACAGCACCAGCCCTGACCAAAGCTGGAGCACACAGGCATCACAGTAGCTTCGGTTTATTTTCTGGTGTTATTGAGTTTAACAGGAAGAAATGCAAAGGCTGAGTTCTTGAGTAAAAGTATAAGTTGAGTAAAAGTATGTCTAAGGACAGGTACGGCAGTCGGCAGGTATTTCTGCAACTCAGACTGGGTCACGTCATTAGGGAGCTTTGCTGGGGTTGTGTCACAATTCATCTTGGAAGCTTCCATGTTGGTTTTCCCCTCTGAGCAGATCAGGGTAGTTAGGTCTGCCCTGCTTTAACCTTTGCAAACTTCAGGTTTGTTTCTCCTCTGTCTCTTGTAGCTGAAGGAGATGCCAGAGTTACAAAGGGAGCTTCAGACCATGAAAATTGCCCTTGCAGAAGCCAACATGGACAAGGCTCGCCTCCTGCAGGAGATTAGGAAATACAATCCCCTCTTCCAGCTTTGACAGTCAAGGCTCAGGCTGTGGCTGCTCCAGAGAAGTGGAGACCACCACCAGCAGTAAGGCGGTTACTTGGATTATATTGCTGCTAGATGGGTCAGTTCCTGGAGAACGAGCATCTCCGCGAATGGAAACCAACCGTGACTGCAAAATGAACTTGAAAGAGGGAGAAAGGAAGGAACGAGGAGGAGTTATGTTTGCAGCCACTTCCCTCTGTCCTGGCAGTCCCTGAACCAGGGCAGTGGTCAGCGGACACAGAAAAGGTCAGGAATTTGGTGGGATACGTGACATCTCTTTATCCGTGGGTGGCAGTGACAGCGTGCTTTCAGACCTTGCGTGCCACGATGACATCTTGAGATGGTCCATGTTGGGGTTTCTGCTGCTCTCAACCTTTCTCACTGTGTTCTTGCCCAACCATGCACACCAAAACACAGAAAAAGGGGTGCAGTTACTTCACCACATCAAGAGTGACAGAGAATAGGTATGTCAGGAAACATTGATGGCAGCTCTGCTGTGAAAACGTGTTTCCACATGGAAAACTGAAAGGTAGGAGGTTGGTGGGTGTGGGAGATGCGGAAGGGATTTCCCTCTGCCGAGCTGTTGTGGTTTACCTGTAGCCAGGAACAAAGAACCACGTGGCCGCTTGCTCACTCCTTCCCCTACCTCTGGTGGGATGGGGAGGAGAACTGGAAACAAAGAAGGTGTAAAACTCGTGGGTTGGGATAAGAAGAGTTCAACAGGGAAGATGAAATACCACAGCAACGTTAATGATAAAGAATACACAAACTGGGGGATACGCAATGCAAATCGCTCACCGCCTGGAAGCTCCCATTACAGAAATCCCTGGCTAAGCCATCCCACCACGCTGCCACCCTCCCCTGACATCCTGAACATGCCACACTGGTACCCAGTATCCCTTTGGCCACCTTGTGTCAGCTGTCCTGGCTGTGTCCTTTCCCAGCTTCTCACAAAACTCTATTGCATCCAAACCCAGAGCAGGAGCGACGAGGCTCACTATTCTATCAAGAACAGGGTCAAGATAGTAAAGAAATTCCTTCAAACTTCTTTTTTTCAACAGTAGTTTGACGTGTCAAGACAGAGTTGGTAGTGGATTAGCTTTAGTCTGGTTCATTCTCACTTAATCCCATGAGGTTTGGCTTTATTGATGCAGCAATACAAAGGAATTAATTTATTTCTTTACAAAGCACTATTTAAGCTTTCTTTAAGTTTACTGTCAAAGAGCAGGAAGCTCGTTAGGGTACAGAATGAGAAGACCTCTGACTTTTCTTTGGGACACACGCTGTCCTTGTACGCCGGAGTTTCCCCAGTGGAGAGAGGGCGAGCGGAGCTGGCTGCACAAGGGAATTCTGCATTCCTGCATGGCCGTGGATTTTGATTAGTGCTGAGCTCCTGCCTGGTCTGAAATGTCCTCTCTCAGGTTGGTTGGTGTGTAGGGCAGGATTAGGGTGCTGAGCACGACCCTTGGGTGGAGTTAACAGCGTTAACTGCCCACTGTGGGGCAGAGAGGAGGCACAGGCTGAGCATGGTTTGTGTCCTCGCCTTTCTCTGTGGTCAGTGGCTGACTTAATTTATATTTAAACAGACTGTATCAGTGCGACGGGAAGAAGCAAACCCCAGTAAAATAGGAAGTAAACACTAATTTCAAAAAGGAGATGTCATTTATGAACTAGAAGAGTAAAATCCAGTCCCAAGAACAGGCTGAGAACGCAGCTCCTTTGCTCCACCAGTCCTGGCCATGCGTGGTGGGGAGCTGTGAAGGGAGAAGCTGTTCCAGAGACCCTCCTCTGTGCTTGGGCATGGGAGGGTGCAACTTTCAACCCCTCTGTGTTACGTTCCCTCCTCTGTTACTCACAGCATCTTTGCTGGGTATGGAGTGTGTTGGATTTTATCCTATTTCAGACTTTGGTTTGGATTTTCCCAGCTGCACTTTGTGTTCATGGGGATGTTCCTGATGCGCAGGCTCCTTAGTGCATGTGGAACAGGTGGGGATTGCTGCACCCCGAGTGCTCGGAAAAGGGGCAGATTATCTGCGATCCTCCTTTATTAAGCAGATGGAAAGGTGTTTGTAAGGGCACCCTTGTGTTTTCAGCTCAACTCTCTCCCCAAATATTTAACGTAGTGGATTTTTCTGTTGTTTTTTTCTTCAATGTAAGCATTACTACACTGGAATTAGTTCAGCCGAGGCAATACAAGATTGTAATCCCACTCACTACGCGAGGAACAGCCTCTCAGTGACAAGCCACGATGAGCTGAGGCCTGGAAAACACACAAAGCAAGCCAATAACTTGGGAGTTATGTTTGTTTTTCCTCTTATACCCCTGTCCCTCTGCCCAGCTCTGGAGCTGTCGGATGCCTCTGCTTTACCGGTGCTCCTGAGAGTGCTTTAGTTCTTTGGTAGCTCCAGGGGAAACAGGACCATGTTTCCAGTGCTGGGCTGGATGCGGAGGCACCGCTGTCTGTGGTTTGCGGAGAACCGAGAGTGAATTCCTTGTGGTTGGTAGCTTTCACTGTGAAACAAGAGGGTTTGTAAGAGACAGACGGTGATTAAAACAACTGTCGCAGTGAAGAACATCATCTTAGTTCTGCGTTTGGCTCCATTAGAGCGAAGGTAGCTTTGAATAAGATCTGTCCCCATCGGAAGGCTTGGGCGGGCTGTGCCGCTGAAGTCCAGCATTTCTGCCACCATCTGATGAACCAGTGCCTACAACCAGATAAAACAGGGGCGGCGAGAGCCCATCCTTCCTCCTGGAAGCCCTGGGAGCAGGCAGCCACAGATGAATTTGAAGGAGGCGTAGCTGCACGGGAGTGGAGCTGCAGAAATCTCTGCTGTGGCACACAGTGTGCTCCAGCTCACCCCCTGGGTGATGTTTGGATGCTGTGACTTCTGCCTTCCCTCTTCCACGGGAGAGAATCACTCCTCCTCGTTCCTGTTGGACACCTGTGAGCTGTCCCTGCTCGAGGCAGCCTTCGATAGGACAGATTTGAGGTGCTGCCTGCAATGGAAAGTGTCCTAGAGAGCAGCTTGTCACGCCTGTTCCCTAGAGGAAAATGCACTTTAACTTTTCAATCATCAGTGGGCATTTCCTTCACCGATACTGCCTCGTGCGTGGAGTAACTCAGAGGTAAAAGCAGGGGTTGTAAACGGCAAGTTCTCTTTTGTAGTAAATAACTCTTGCTGTGAGCAGTCCTTATGGCAAGAAGGGAGGTGACAAAGCCTCTGCACATCCAGACTCGCTATGAATCCCCACCAACAGCTCACTGTAAGTACCATCACCTGCTGCACAAAGCCTACACGAGCAGAAGTTGTTCAGCCAAAACCTTTGTGCTTCTGTGGTCGCTCCCTCTTCCTGTGCGAAGCAAGAAATACAGGAATGCTTGCCTGCCTTGGTGGAATGCGATGATGTTAGTTCTTTATCTTCACGTATTGCTTGAAAACGGGAGGTTTGTTTCTTCTTTCTCACTTTTTCATGACTCTTTGTTTGAGGTGTCCAGCCTCAGCTCGGGCAGGGAGCAGGGTGTCCAGGGTTTCCCTGGCTGTGGTGCCTCTCGCCGTGTCTCACAGCTCCTTGCTGCTCCCTCGCACACCCCCAGACCAGCCAGAGCTTGAGCCAGGCTGTTTACAGCAAATTCCTTGCTCCAGCAGCTCCCGTCACCCGCGTTTTGGTTAAGAATTAATGCACTTCCATTGCTTTAAGTACTAGTAAAAAGCACTGTTAAAACAAAATCCACTCCCTTTGTACAGGGCATCTGTAGGGGAGGACAAAAACTCCGCTCTCTCCGCTGATGCCGGTTAGCAAAGTTTACTGTTTGGAGCCTTTCATTTGAGGACTTTTTCTGTTACGATGAGAGCCACCTTAATCCTCCGTGTGACCGCGCTGTGGTTGCCGAAGGAAGAGCACATGGCCTCAGCCTCTTGTTACCCATCGTTAGCAGCAGCGTGCTCAGGGGGGACGACTGTACGGGTGGGTAACACGCAGCTCTGAACCCCAACTGGAGTTTTAGGCAGTATTGGAACTTTGTTGCAGTGTATTTCCACTCATGCATTTATTGGTTCTATGAACCATAATAAGAAATTAAACTTGTTAACCTCCTTACAGGCTCACGTGGGTTTTTTCTCCCTCTTTCCCTTGCCTTCACCTTTGGAATTGTCCTGTTTTCTAGAAGTAAAACTGGGTTTGGGAAGAGCAGCTGAGCGATGGCTTCAGGCTCATTGCTTTTCAGCACGTTCCCTTGCTTATGTCAATGGAACAATGCGTGCCAGAGGCAAGGCGAAATTTCGGGAACATGTCTGGGGCGGCTGAGACACATCACCCTGCTGCGCTGCCCCTGCTTTGAATCACCCCATCACACAATTGGCGCTTCCCAGCAACATCAAGATGACAGTAACGAGTTTAATGTATAAAAGAGAGACTTCTGTACACAGACACCGCTCCATCGCTGCCAGCAGGAACTGCGGCCTGGTGGGTAAACGCACTGAAGACTGTGAGCGTTCCTACCCCTGTGCTGTTGCAGCAGAGGAGCCCAAGGCTCCAGGGCAGGGATTTGGCTCCTGCTGACTGCTTGGATGCCAGGAATCCCTCCTGCAATCCCTTAAGTCTACGCACGACGCTCCCAACGGAGCTGCAGTCCCACAGCTCTGCTGTAACTGCTGTGAGGTTCACAGCTTGCGTTAACTTCTCTTCCCTGGCTGCCGCTGCGACGCCTCAGTGGAAGATGATCTTCTTGTACTTGGAATTTGGGATCTGTCCTCTTGACTTGAGCCTCCTGACCGCCTCTCGCATGTGTTTGGGCTGCAGCGGCGGCAGCTCCCCCCACTTCTCGCACACGTCCAGTGCTGAACGACAGAAAGCAGAGAGCTCACATGAGCGGGACGGCCCAGCTCAGCCCCTACCCACCCTCCCAGCTTTAAGGGTAATGTTTTTGTGTAGGGTTTACAGCTCACGTGTTGTTAACACACACAAATGAAACCACTTTGCATGCTTCGCTGAAAGAAAAGTCTCTCCCTGGGCCGTTGATACTGGACCAGCGTAAACTGCTGCTTAAACCACTCTGGCTATGCTGGAATCTGCTGCTTTGAGGCACGCACAGACTTAAGATCCTAAACCTGCTCCAAGGCCACTGCGGCGGTGGGCAGTGAGTTCTGGGGCTGTGGAATAGGGGGCAGGTTCTTTTTTATCATTTACAGTAAGCATCATTCACACCTCCTGCCAAAGACGTGAAGCACTTAATGACGCAAAGCAATTAATGACAGCAGTGAAGCTGCTTATCCAAATCACGCCAGGTAACGCAGCGGGGAAACTGCATCACCCCAGGAATGGCAAACCTGGCACATCCAGGCCACATTTTGCCTGTAGAAGCTGGCAGCAAAATTGGAATAATCGCCTCCTCCAGCCCAAGCAGAGCAGGGACACAGCTGGGTCGGCCTCCCACGCCCTGTCCCTAAGAGATCCCAGCTCATCCCATAAAGGAAGAATCTTATGGGTGAAGAGGCTTAAGTAATCTTTCCTCTGGTCTGAGTTTGCCCACGGCAGGATTAACAGCAGATCCTTGCTGCCTGCTCACAGGTTGATTTAGAGCAAGAATTTCCACATTATCCTCCTTGGAGAGGATAAAACAAGAGGGCAGCGGTCACTGGGCTCTGCTGACTTGTGGGCAGCAACACGGATAGGATCAGGGGGACGAGGTGACACTGCGCTTCACCCCTCTGAGCGCTTCCCGTAGCGTTCTCTGCCGCTGGAAGGTCAGAGCGCCCTCCAGACAGCGGGGAAGCAAGACTGGAAACCGCAAGGTATCCAGTCTTGTTTCACATCCTGCTCTGCTGTGAGCAATGACCCCCCTATTCTTAACTTTCTACTCAACAATATCATCTGCTGCTCACCTTCCTCCACCACCTCCCCAACGAAGACCTTGGAGATGCCGGACATGGCGATCACCACGTTCTGAGACACAGAGGTGCCAGTGATGGACTGGATCAGCTGGGTGAGAGAGAAAGTCAGCCGAGTGAGCTGCACACAGCAACCGTGACACATTGCAACTCATTTACCAGTTCAAGCCTGTCAAATACCAACCCTGTGCTGTTCTACCCGCTTCAGCAGCCGTGACCAAGCTTTCACATTCGTTCATGCAGCTTTGGGCGTGCTGGCTGGCAGCGTTTTAGCTTGTCCTCATTCAGTGGCAGCCCCTGCACCTGCAATTCCTTTTCCTGTTGCCCCACAGCTCCCAGCCCACTGCCAGTTCAGATGAGCTCATATTTCATAGACTCATCGAATGGTTTGGGTTGAAAAGGATCTCAAAGCTCATTCAGTTCCGCCCCCCCCTGCCATGGGCAGGGACACCTCCCACTGGGTCAGGTCGCTACCTCAACCCCATCAGCCCCGTGAGGGCACTGAGCTGATCAGGGAAAAGGATCTCGGCCACAGGGGGTGAGGTGCAGCTGGAGGAGGGCGTACACAGAGCCACCTCGTGCTGTGCAGGGCTCGGTGAGGAGCAGCCGCTTGCTCAGCTCTGGTTGTGTTGGTGTTATTAAAGCCGTACCCGTTTAATGGCAGCTTTGGGGAATGCGGACCGGCGATACATCTCGTATCGGTTAAGCTGTTCTTCAGAGAAGGAAGAAACCAGTATTCTGGAGGGGAGAGAAGTGATGGATTACAGGAAAAAATGAACACAGGTTTGCAGTGGCCTGGAGAGCTGCAGCCATCCCAGGAGGCCCTTCCACCACCCCAACACTGAGTGGGAAGGGGAAGGCAGTGCTGCAGCAGGGCACAAAATCACTTAAGGTTGAAAAAGACCTCTCGGCTCATGCAGTCCAACTGCTAGCCCAACCCCACCGTGCCTGCTAAACCACATCCCCAAGTGCCACACAGTTTTTAACCCCTCTAGGGATGAACAATCCACCGCTGGGCAGCCTCTGACAGGGCTTCACCGCTCTGTCAGTGAAAAAATTGTTCCTGATATCCAATCTATACCTCCCCTGGTGCAACTTGAGGCCATTTCCTCTTGTCCTATCGCTCGTTACATGGGAGAAGGTTTGTAACAGTTGAGGCTGCTCAAGTGGGATCTGCGATGGAGCCGAAGCCAGTGTTAGCCATTGGCTCACAAACCCATTGGACGTGGGCTCCCAAAGCAGTAGTATCCCCCAGCACTCACTGCATCTTCTGGATCTCGTCCTCATCCACTTTCTGCTTCTTCTCCTTCCTCTCCTTCAGCTCCAGCTTCACCCTCTTGGCCGCAGACTGCAGACTGGGGTCCTCCCCATCCACCACCTCCCCCTCTGCGATCCTCAGCTGGGCGAGAGTACAGCGCTTGGTTCCTCACTCCCTGCAGCCTCCCCACAGTCCCCTGGGCTCCACAGACACTGTGAGCCTCCCTCCCCTGCTCCCCCAAGACTCCCTGCAGCCCCCCATGCCTCAGTCCCCATTCCACACAGCCCCCTGCTCCCCACAGTCTCCCCAGCACCCCTAGAGCCTGCTGCTCCCCTCCCTGCCCGCACCCCCTCAGCCACAATTCCTGCAGCCCCCCTGGACCCTGCTCCCCCCTCCTGCTCCCCAAAGCTCACCGGAACCCCTTTCTCCCCCCAGCCCCGCTCCCCCCCAGCCCTATTCCCCGCAGCCCCCTTGACCCAGCTCCCCTCCTGCTCCCCAGAGACCCCCCCCGTTCCCTGCAGCCTCCTGTTCGCGCTCCCTCCGATGCCCCCAGCCTCCGTTTTTTGCGCTCGCCCCCATCCCCCCCATTTCCTGCTCCCCTCAGCACCTCTCCCTGCTATTCCCCTCTTCTCTGGCATTCCGACAATTTCCCTCTTCCTCCCATTCCCCCCTTCCGCCCCAATTCTCTGCTCACTCCCTGCTCCCCCCTTTCCCTTCTCCCCATTAGACCCCACTCCCCTCTATTCCCACTTGCCCTCTCCTTCCCCCTTCTCCCCCCATTCCCCCTTCTCCTCCCCATTTCCCCCCATTCCCCCTTGTCCCCCCTACTCCCCTTCACCCCTATTCTCCCATTCCCCTTATTCTCCTTTCTCACCCCCATTCCCTTTTCTCCCCTCATTCCTCTCCATTCCCCTCTCCCCTCATTCCCTCCTATTCCCTTCTCCCCCATTCCCTCGCATTCCCTTCTCCCCCCATTCCCCTCTCTCCCCCATTCCCTCCTATTCCCTTCTCTCCATTCCCCTCTCTCCCATTCCCTCCCATTCCCCTCTCCCCATTCTCCCCTCTTCCCCCATTCCCCTCTCTCCCCCCATTCCCTCCTATTCCCCTCTTCCCCCATTCCCTCCCATTCCCCTCTCTCCCCCCATTCCCCTCTCTCCCCACTTCCCCTCTTTCCCCCCCTTCCTCTCTCCCCCCATTCCCTCCCATTCCCCTCTTTCCCCCATTCCCTCCCATTCCCCTCTCTCCCCCATTCCCTCCCATTCCCCTCCTTCCCCCATTCCCCTCCTTCCCCCATTCCCCTCTCTCCCCTCATTCCCTCCCATTCCCCTCTCTCCCCTCATTCCCTCCCATTCCCCTCTCTCCCCTCATTCCCTCCCATTCCCCTCTCTCCCCTCATTCCCTACCATTCCCCTCTCCTCATTCCCATCTTCCCCCCCCACCTCCCCATCCGCCACCGCCTCGGCTCCGCTCTCGCCGCCCCCTCCGGCCTCTCCCGCCTCCACCGCCCCCTCAGCGGCCGCGGGCTCCTCCTGGGCCGCCGCTGCCGGTTCGTCCTGCGCGGGGGCGGCGGGTGCCGGGGGCTGCTCAGGGCCGGCCCCGCGCTCCTCACGGGCCGCCTCGCCCGGCGCCGCCATCGCTGAGGGACGTCACGGGGCGGGGCCGGGGGGCGGGACCGGAGGGGTGGGCGGGGACAGGGGGGATAGGGCCGATTGGGGACAGGCGGGGCCAACGGAGACGGAGCCAATCGGGGATGGGCGGAGCCAGCGGTGGTGGGCGGAGCCATAGGTGATGAGGGCGAACGGGAAGGGGCGGGGCCAGAAGGAGTGGGCGGGACCAGCAAAAAGGGTTAAAAAGGGAGTGGGCGGGCCCCCAAAGGGGCGGAGTCAAATCGAAGGGGCGTGGTCAATGTGAATGGGCGGAGTGACAGAAATGGGCGCGGCCAAATGGAACGTGGTTGGAACAGTGGGATGGGGGTGGCCAATGGGACGGGGCGTGGCCAGTGGGAAGGGGAAACTGGGAAGGGGTGGGTCCAAAGGAGGGGGAATGGGACCTGGGGAAGTGGCGGGATCTCAGAGGACCTTGTGGGACTTGGAGGATCTGGGAGGGATCGGGGACAGTGAGGTGAACTCAAAGGACTGGAGGAACTGGGGGGAACTCAAGGGATTGGGTGAACTGGGATGAACTCAGGAGATCAGAGGATTGGGATACTGGGGTGAACTCAAGGAACTGAGAGGAAGTGGGGGAACTGGGGTGAGCCGGAGAACTGCAGAGGAACTGAGGGGTCTGGGAGAATTCAGGGGACTGAGGGGACCTGGAGGCACTGGTGAGGACTGGGGCAACTGGGATAACTGAGGGGAACTGGGGGAACAGGGGTAATTGAGAGGGGAACTCAGGACACTTGAGGAACTGAGGGGAACTGGAGGACTGGGGTGAACTCAAGGGACTGCAGGAACTGGGGGGGAACTGGGGGAGTTCAGGGGGGACTGGGGCAATTTGCGGGGACTGGGAGAACTAGTAGGAACTGAGGGCGCTGGGGTGAACTCAAGGGACTTGGGGAGACTGGGGAACAGTGGGGACTGGGGGGAAAAACTGGGACAAACTGGGAAGTAGGAGGGTTGGAGCGAGTGGGGTGAACTGGGATAACTGGGGGGAATCGAGGGGAACTAAAGGGGACTGGGGGGAGCTTGGGGGAACTGAAGAACTGAGGGAGCTGGAACAGGTATGATCACACAAGGGATTCAGGCTGCCTTATCCATTGTATTGGAAATCTGGAAGATAGAATTTGAGCAAAAAACACTCCTTTCCCCCTGCAGCACCTGGTGGAATCCCATCTCTTGTGTTATTCGCGCGTTCAACGAACAAAATCAACCCAAACCAGCCCAAAGTGAAGTGAATCAAAGCTTCATTGGGAAAATAAAGCGGCGATGGGCGGGGCCTGATCAGGTCACGCCCCCGAGACCAGAGAGCACCTCCCATTGGCTTAGATGCCCTTTGACTCCGCCCCCACACGCAGGAAAACATTGGCTCCGCCCCCACTGACCCCGCCTCATCAACCATCCAATTGGCCCCGCCCCTCTCAGGCTCCGCCCCGGAAGCGCCTCTCAGGGGGTGGTGCGGGGCGGTCTCGGCGGGCGGCGGCGATGGGGAAGGAGCAGGAGCTGCTGGAGGCCGCCCGCACCGGGAATTTGCCTGCTGTGGAGAAGCTGCTGTCGGGAAAACGGCTCAGCTCCGGGTTTGGGGGCTCAGGAGGAGGAGGGGGAAGCGGCTTCGCTGGGGGAAGTGGCGGAGGAAGCGGCGGGAGCGGCGGTGTGGGGCACCCGCTGTCCAGTTTGCTCAGGTGAGGGGGGTTGTGGGAGAGGGGGGATGAGGAGGAGTGGGGTGAGTTGTGGGATGTAAGAGGGAAGATGAGGAGGAGTAGAACGGGCTGAGGGTCTGAGGAGGAGGGTTATGGGGTGTGGGAAGGGAGCTGAATTTCTGGGGTGTAGAGGGGGGATAAGGGGCTAAGGAAGGGGGTTGTTGGGTGTGGAGAGGGGATGAGGAGGAGTAGAGGGGCTGAGAGGTTGGGTAGGGGGGGTTATGGGGCATGGGAGAGGGGCTGGGGCTGAGACGGAGAGTTATGGGGTGAGAGATGTGGGCTGAGTGCTGGGAAGGGTGTTGTGGGGCGTGGGAGGGGGGCTGAGGGGCTGGGGAGGGGTTATGGGGTATGGAAGGGGGGATGATGAGGAGTAGGAGGGGTTGTGGGGCTGAGGAGGGGGTGTGGGAGGGGCAGTGAGGGTCTGGGGAGAGGGTTATTGTGTTGTGGGAGGGAGGGTGAGGTGTAGTAGAGGGGCTATAGGGTGTGGGAAGGGGCCTGAGTGGCTGGAGTGGGATGTATGGGATTGTGGGAGTGAGGCTCGGAGTTTGGAGGGGGGTTTGGGCTGAGGGGAGAATTTGGAGGTGTGGGGAGGGCTGTGTAAGACTGGTTGGGGTCTGCGTGGGGCTGTGGTGGGGTGTGGGGTAGGGGAGGCATGTGTGGGGAGGGTGTTGTAGGACTGGGGCAGGGGCTATGTGCATGGAGGGGTGATAGCATGAGGGGATCTATAGGGCAGGGGTTGCGTGTGCAGGGTAAGGGGAGTATGTATAGGGTAGGAGGACTTGTACGAGGCTGTGGGGAGCATGTATAGGGTGAGAGGAGGTTCTATGGGGTGGGTAGGAGGTATATATGGGGCAGAGAGGCGTGTGTATAGGGTGGGAGGACTGAGGGACTGCAGGGTTGTGGGGTCAGAGGTCAGGAAGGTCATGAGAGCGCAGTTGGAGCTCAGGAGGTGTGGTCTGTGGGGGTTTGGAGTTGCAGGCTGTGGGGATGGTGTACTCTAGGGTTGTAGGGCTGGAGGCAGGTTGCGTGTATGAGGAGGTTAAGGGTTTTGAGGGGAATGTATGGGGCTGAGGGACTGTGGGAAGGCAGGAAGCATGGATGGTGTGTGGGGCTGGAAGGCGTGAGCTGGGGGCTGTGGGACAAAGGGTTGGGGGCAGAAGGGGCTGTAGGGCAGAGAGGCAGCTGGAGGGCTCAGGATGTGCTCCTAGGGTGAGAGGGCTGTGGGATTGAGGGGCGTTGGGATCCCTGAGGTTTGGTGGTGTGGGCTGGAGCCCTGGGGGACGTGGCTCTTGGCATGGAGGGGCTGTGGACGGTGTCCCTGGGGGTCTAGGACAGCATGGGCCAAAGGATGAGAACATCAGATGAGAATTGGGGATCCAAGGGCTGGGATGAGTTGTTACAGCAGGCTGGTATGGATATGGGGCGTGTAGGGTGCATGAGGATGGGTTGGAGGAACCCTGAGGGGCTGGAACTGCTTCTTGTGGGACCAGGCCTTTGAGGAGGCCGTGCCGGAAGGGCTGGAGGTGTGGAGCAGGTTGTGAGAGGAGATGATGCTGTCTGGAGTGGGTTCTTCTAGAGCTGGGTGCTGCCCAGCGGGGTGGGCTGTGCCCTGCTGTGGGGTTGTGGGTGCTGCTGGTTGCTGTTGGTAGCTGCTGACTGGTGTGACTGGGAGGTGTGCAGAGGAAGGCTCTGGGTCAGGGTGCTGGGCTCCCATGGCAAGGAAAGCTGCAGGATGACTGTGCTGGGCCAGATGTGCAGCTGGCTGTCTGGCTAGGCATCCTGTCGCTGTTCTCGCTTCGTGCGTGCTTGCCCTTCCTCAGTGATCCGTAATGCTCCTCTGCTGTCTTCTCTGACTGGTGTGGCCGGTGGGCTTCACAGCTGTGGCTGCTTTGGAGCTCTGAGACCTTTGTCAGGTTTTCCTCCTCCCCTTTTTTCTGGCATCCCCTAAAGAAACCACTCGCTGGTGTGATTTTTGAGTCGCATGTTTTTGCTGTTTCACCTTCACTGCTGGAAAGGCTGCTGCTCCTGTTCCCAGAGCAACTGGTTTCTAGCAGGGCAGGGGGAGGAGGTGGGAGTCCAGTGCTGAGTGACACTGTCACTGTGCAACCTGGCTTTTGAGAGGGAGGTGCCTTGCCCATTTCTGGCCAAATTTGGTCCATTTTTCCTTCCAGAACTGGAAGGAAATCAGGAATCTGTTGCACACTGAGCTGAGTGGCAGAGATGTGCAGACATGGGGAGCTTGTGCTTTCCCAGTGCTTACATTTGCTTCTCTGAAATGTAAATTTGCTCTGAGGTCTAACTTTATTCATCTCTTTTAATGTATTAAACACCCTGAGCTCTTGTTTTGAGTGGGAAATTTCTCTGGCCACTTCAGGCTTGTCCATGTTCGAAGCTGGATGTACTTGCAGGGTGTTTAGATAAAGTGGAGAGGGTCAGTGAGTTAAATACACACTGTGAGTGCTATCAGCCTCTTGTTCTAACAGCTCCGCTGCACTTTCTAGCAGCGTGTGGTGATGATGGCAACCTTTTTTTCCTGGGTAAGAGCTCCTTGAGATACCTGCTGGGCTGTGGAGTTGGATATCTGATCAGTTAGAGTTGAGAGGAGGCCACAGAGATGATCCGAGTGCTGGAACACCTCCCCTATGAGGACAGACAGAGAGTTGGGGTTCTTCAGCCTGGAGAAGACAAGTCTCTGGGTGACCTTAGAGCAGCTTCCAGTGCTGAAAAGGGCTCCAAGAAGGGTGAGGAAGGGCTCTGGATGAGGGAGTGCAGAGACAGGATTGCCTTCTACCTGTGTGTCAGTGGTCTCTGTTGTGGTCTGTGCTCACTCTGCAAGGTGTGAAATGAGTTCCTGCCCTGGTGCCAAACCTGATTACCGGCTGCTTCTCTCCTCTCTGGAGGTGCATAGTTCCTCTGGAGCACCTTTGCCTGCGGTTTCCCTGCTTCCCGGGGGCAGGGAGGGTGTCACAGCAGGAATAGTGTTTAATTATAGTGAAGTTTGCCTTTCTGTAGTCTTTCTAAAATGACTTCAAGAGTTTGGAAACAGGGAATATGTGATTTTGTCTGCCTAACACTTGATGGAAAGTTGGAGATTGGCAAATTAAAGGGACCTGATGGTGTGGGAGAAGGGTGGAAATAGAGATGACAGAAAAGAGTCTGCAGTGTCCACCCCTACCTTTTCCAGTGCTGCATCCAAAGGTGTGCAACAGGTCAAGAACTTGGGAATAACTTTGAAGTCGAAGTGTTTTCTCTTAAATCTTACTCTCATATCTTGATTTTCTTTTTTTTTTCCCCTAATGATGATTAGATGCATTTTCTAAATTAAACTCAGTAAATATGGACTGGATGTGTGCCTGGAGAAAGTCACAGGACTAATTAAGAGGAAACATTAATGGCAGCAGTAAGTTGATGGGGAAGGTGGAGGTGCCTCAGCTGGTTAAGGCTCTATGGTGCAGGAAAACTACTTGAAAGATAGATGTTTTCAGTGCTGGTGGGGGAATAAATCACAAAATAGGCATCTGGAGCAGGTTTTTTGTTTTTTATGATTTATAAAACTGTATCTGAGAGAATTTAGTTTACAAAGCTTTGTCTTTGAGGTTCAGAAGCGTTTAGAAAAGGGGTAAAGTGACTTTTAGCCTTGCTCAGAAGTGGGTGCTGCTGCAAGCTCCTTGCAAACGGGCCCTTGTGCCCTCTGTAAGAGACATATAGCATTTCTTACTTGGGACCTGTGAAAAGCATCTCTTGAGCCCATGCGAGTGCTTTGCAAGAACACTGTTGGCCTGCATGATGAAAAGGTGGCTAGGGTTGCTGGGGTCTTCCCTTCTCCAGGCAGAATAACTCTAACTCTCCCAGCCTCGTACGGGACCTCCTCATATGGGAGGTTCTCTAGCCCTCAGATCATCTTCTTGGCCTCTTCTCACTGAGGGTTTCTTGCCCCTCTGTTTTGGTGGAGGAACCTGTTGATGGTCAGTTCTGAACCTTTCATGTTTTCCCTTTCTCAGACGACTTTGCAGCCTCTCTCTGTTTGTCCAATCATTCCGATTCCTGGTCCTGCTGAAGCTGCTCATGTATTTAAAGAAACCTCCTGATACGGAGCTGCTAAGCTGCCCTCTGCCCTCTGAAGCTCATTCAAGAACAGAGTCGTAAACGCTTGGCTGGGCTGGCAGAGCTCCCTGCTTCCTTCCTTTGTCTGATGTCGGGTCCCTTTGATGTCAGCACGGTATTTAGTTCCTATTTCTTTTGAGTCCCAGTGTTTGGAGTACCTGTTCTCTAAAGAGCATCTGCAGTGCTGCTCCAGGCTTTCTCTATACAGTTCCACAGCGTTTCAGATCTCAGATACTGGTTTGAATTGGGTACTGAACAGGTATTTCCTGGAAATGAGGGTGCTTGTGGACATGGTGTAGGAAGCTGTCTCCCCACTGCTACACCTGAGAAGTGTTTGCATTGATCTGGGCAGCGCTCTAAGCTTGGAAATAATGGGTTTGTGCCCTTTTTTTAACAAAAAGAGCAAATGCTGGTTCATAAAGTCACCGAGGATGCTCTCACAGAGGATGCTCTCATCAGTCAGTATTGTGGAACCTGTTGTTTTATCACATAAACTTAGCTGCCCACTATGTTTATTGTGGTTTAAATGTGAACTTTGTCAAGGGCTGAGGCTTTCATACTTCCTGCTTGGATCACGGAGTGAGACGTGCGCGAACTCTAAACGCAGTCACCGGTTCCTGCAGGTAAGCAGGAAACGAGGTGAGATAAATGAGGTTAAGCCAGCCGAGAAGGAAATGTAGAGGTAGAATTAAAGATATTGCTTCTCACTAGGGAGTGGATGTGGAATGCTGAAAATATTGGACAGGAAAATAAACTCCAGTGGAAAGCTGATGGGTGTCAGGGAATTGAAATGGCAGGCTGAGGAAATGAGAAGGATATAGGAGCATGAAGAGCAGTGGTGAGGGAGGTGGGTTTCTGACTCTTGCTGAAGCAGATGGTGGGGCTCACAAAGAGGTGGTGCCTTGCCAGTGTTTTGGGGGAAGCTTGGCTCCATGTGCTGTCCATGCGGTCTGTGGGATCAATTCACGTGGAATATGCCTGTTGAGATCTCCTCAGGAAATCCCCTGAAATCCAGGTCCACAAGTCTTCTCTCCCTGATTGTACCCTGGCTGCTCTATGTTCAGACTATCTCTCATAGAACAAGGGCAAAAGCATTCCTGTAGGTACCTAGAGATACAGGAAAGCTGGGGAGGGGCTTTTAGTCAGGGAGTGCAAGGACAGAACAAGAGGGAATGGTTTTCACCTAGAAGAGGGGAGACCGAGATGGGATCTCAGGAAGAAGTGTTTTCCTGTGAGGGTGGAGAGGCCCTGGCCCAGGTTGCCCAGAGCAGTGGTGGCTGCCCCATCCCTGAAGGTGTTCAAGGCCAGGTTGGATGGGGTTTGGAGCCCCTGATCCAGTGGGAGGTGTCCCTACCCATGGCAGGGGGTGGAACTGGATGGACTTTGAGGTCCTTTCCAACCCAAACCATTCTGTAATAATATCAGTTTAATGTAAACACTGACTAATGCTTATGAACAAAGGCTTAGAAATCACAAATATTCTGTGCATCCCTCAGGTTTTGGAGGGCATTTCTGCAGAATTTGGTTATCATTTTTTTGCTGCTTTGCTCTGAAGTTAAAGGCAGGAAGCAACAACACAATCTGTGGCCTGAAATATCAAGCTGCATTCAGAAGGTTTTGCCAGTAGCAGCAAGGGATGGATTGTGCTAAAGCCAAATCTGCAGAAAAAGCTTTTCATTTTCATCTATTGATGTGAAAAGACTGGATCTTTGTTGCCGTGAGGGGAAACTGAGGCTGCTGTTGAGCCCAGATTGTATATGGAATCCTCTGGATGTGTAGGAAGGAGAAACTTCTGCTGGGAATTGGGACTTTTTTTGTATACATGTGTTGTGGGAAAGGGTTTGGCTATTGCTTCACAGGAGCCACGGCAAGTGTTGTAGGGAATCTGCAGCAGTTATTGCTGGTGAGGGGTTGGTTTGGTTTCGGAAATGACATGGTCTGATGGACGAGCACTCAAAGCAGCTTCCAATGTGGTTTGGAGTTGGAAATGTTATTTCTGTATAAATAATAAAAAAAAGTGGGGGGTTCATATTTGTTCTTTTGCAGCTGGATGGTTAAAAGAAATTACATTAGAGCTGCGTGTTCTCTAAGTGGCCGGAGAATCTGGCTCCATCCTTTCTGCCTGCTGTGTTCCCATTGGGAAGGGAGGTCCCGCACTGGTGGTGCAGCTGCGGGGGTGAGAAAGTGGAATTGTCCCATCTGTAGTGAGGATAAGGCTGTTGGATTGTGTCCGTCTGCTCACAAGGATGGTGTTACCGCACTGCGTGTGGCCAGGTCTCGTGAGCTGGCTGAGATAGTGTCCAGGAACAGCAGCTCAGCACCAAGGTCTGAGCTCCAGGAGTGGGTAAAGGTACAAACAATTTTCCTGTTTTTTCCCTTTTCCTCAGAAAAAGTAATTGCTCCTGGTGCACTCACATTAAACAGGGCTTTGTTAGAAATCCTTACTGTGTCTTTCCCTCCTCTGGGCACTGTGATTAATAATCTCTCTCAATTTTAAGCTCTCCGATCTCACACCCTGTGTGCAAACAGCAATGCAGGGCAGATCACTCTTTAATTAGATCCGTGCTTGCTGAGGGTGTTAGTGCCACAGACTGTAGGTGTGCACTGGCTCCTTTTGGTGAATTGTTTTTGAAGCACTTTTTAAATCATTCAGGAAGGCTGCAATTATTGGCAGTGACTCGGAAGTATTTTGGATCTGTGTGATCATCTAATCCAGCTTTGGAAGTTTTTATTTGCTAGCTTTGGTCAGTGTGACTCTGAGAAGGCTGTATCTGGGGAGGAGTGGATTCACAGCTGTGAACTCTCTGCGGGACCTCGGAGAAGCCACGCTGGCCATGCCCTGCTTTGCTCACCAAAGCCTTGGATGCTCCCTGTTTTCCTCTGCAGAGGAGGACTTGCATTTTACGTAGGACTTGCTTGGTGTGCACATGGAAATTGCTGGTTAGGTGGCTTCCCTGTCAGTGAAACTCCCTCCAGAGGGTTTTGTCCTGCTTCCTTTGAGACGCGCCGTGTGCAGCTGGAGGTTTCTGTGCTGTGGAATGACGTGCTGCTGCCTGGTTCGGTGGGTAGAGAGGATGGTTGGAAGCAGAAGGGAGGCACAGTGGTGCTGCAGAGGTGCGCAAGAGCAGGATTGAATGGGCAAGGAGTTGGGAGCAGACGCGAATCAATGGAAGTGGTGCAGCCTTCGAGCAAAATCCTCTGAGCGCGGCACACCAGATTGGAATCTCTCTGTTAATGCTGAGTAAAAGTGTCTTAAAAAGAGTGTGTAGGCAGTGACTCAAAGCCCCTGTTGCTGATTAACCTAATGTTGGCTCTATAAGATATGTGGGTGTCCAGGCTGGAGTGGATTCTTCTGGCTGTTGACTTCCCATCAGTCTCTATCCATGTGCCAAATCCTCTGCTGTCCTGAGACTTGTTCTCTCGAGTGTGCCAATGTGTATTTGTCACATGGAGAGTGAGGACACAGGAGCTTAATTTTTGCCTGTCATTTAGAGGTTCTCAGCAGAGCGTTTTGAAGTACCAGACAGGTTTCGGAAACATCCGTATGCTCACACAGGTCACCTCAAATGCTCCATGAGGGATTTGCTGTGGGCTAAGATTGATGTGAGGGGTGTGCGGCAGGTCGGGATGCTGGTTGAGGAGCGTTAAGTGGGTCAGATGGTGTTGAGGATGCTGAGGATGGCAGAACCAAGCCTGTTATCACATGCCAGGATTTAAACAGTTGCAGCATCTCCATGGATTGGTGGGGCAGGAGCAGAGCCGAGGAGGCACCGCAATCCAGCCGCTAGGTTATCCTGCTTCCCTGAAGCATCGTTATATGGCTCTTAGCATTCACAGGGCTCACATAAGATTTGTGCTTTGTCCCATCGTGAGAGGAAGAGTGAAATGTGTCCCTGATGTACAGTTTGCTTGTTTTCTGTGCCCTGAACTGGCTCCAGAGCTGGCTAGAGTATTCCAAACAGCGGTGAGAAGCCTGAGGGCTGAGAAGGTGTTTTGTGATCAAGATGCCCTCAGGAGTGGTTTGAGCTGGGCACTGATGGCTTGGTTCAAATGCCAAGGGCAGCCTGAAATTTGCCCCTTGGAGACTTTAGGGCTCGTTTTACTGATGCTGGAATCAGCAACTGTATTCAGCACGTTTCTGTGAGGGATTTCTGTGTTTACCATGATGGCAAAGTGGACACTGGTGAGACTTCAGTACGCTGAATGGATGTTTGTGAGATTCTGTGGTGGCTCTTTGATCTGTATGTCCAAACTTCTTATCCTACCATTGAGCTGTGGGTAGAAATTTCAGGACCAAAACCACAGCTATGCCCGTAAACAAATACGGCATATTTGAGCTGTGAGATCCAGACACTTCCGTAGCCTCGCTCCCCTCTACTTTTGTCTATGGTCCCGAAACCAAAGAAATGTCATTGTGGATTTGAGTACATCCAGCGTGCTCTGTGTTCCGAAGGCAGGAACCGTGCAGAGTTCAGCTGGACGCTGAATGTTTAACAAATGGCTTTTGGCACTTAATAATGAAATGTGAAGATTACAACTAAGCTTGTCCAGCAGTGCAAGTCCCCCTATCCCTGATGTCTGAGGAGTCGTGTGGCTGTGCCAAATCCCTCCAGCTGGTGAATCTAATGGAAAACTTGTTTCCTGAGGCTGCACAGTTCCTAGATCTGATGGGAGGGATGTGGCAGAAACCTGCAGGTGATGGTTCAGAGGAGCAGGATCTCCCCTTCCCTTCTGTTTTCTTTAGAGAGCCGTTGTCGTGCTGTCACTCTCTGCGTGTGATGTTTTGCATCTGGATATGGGCTGCCTAAAGAGCATGTATTTATGGAAGTGGAGCTGCTCTGCTTGGTGACGTAGGTCTTGCACTGCTCTGGCTGATAGAGGCGCATTGGCAGAGAACTGAACTTTCTGAAGATGAATGTATGGAACTGCTTGATACATTAGGAGCTGCTGAGCCAAGAAACAGTGTTCATCCAGTGGGTTTTTTTTTAATGTAATGCATTGTAATGCCTTCAGGAAAGCTGGGGAGGGGCTCTTGATGAGGGAATGCAGTGATAGGATGAGGGGGAATGATTTTAACCTGAAAGAGGGGAGATTGAGATGAGATCTTAGGTAAAAATGTTTTCCTGTGAGGGTGAGGAGGCCCTGGTCCAGGTTGCCCAGTGGTGGCTGCCCAATCCCTGGAGGGGTCCAAGGCCGGATTGGATGGGGCTTGGAGCCCCTGATCCAGTGGGAGGTGTCCATGCCCATGTCAAGGGTTGGAACTGGATGGGCTTTGAGGTCCCTTCCAACCCAAACCATTCCATGATTCTCTGATTGCTTTACTGAGATTGGAAGAGAGAAAGCTGCATATAAAGACTAAGTGAGAATTGTGATAAACAACAGAGGTGATCCACACAGGTTGCACCTACGTTGATCCCAGACCAAAAGGGAAAGCTCCTTCCCACTTGCTGTTGGACAAAGATAAGACAAGTTCCTGGAGACTGAGCTCCATCCCTCATAGCACCTGGCAGGCAGTAGATAAAGTGTGTTAATTCCTCTATTCCCGTGTGAGCCCTTTGCCTTTCATGAGGGGTTTAGAAGGAGTTGAATTCTGCCTGCAGGCGCAGCTCTTTGCAGAGACTCCATGATGGAGATGTGTCTGCTGCACAGAGAGTGCTTTGATGCCTGGTGGGTGCTCAGCCTTCTGGTGGGTGCCCTGCTGAGCTTTCTCCGCACGTTCATGTGTTCCCAGTCACTGCCATCTGCTCCTCTGCCCTTTTCCGCTCCACAGATGCATCTCAGTTGCGCTCTGGCTGGGGGCATCGTTTCAAGGTGAAGTGTCCTCTCAAAATGAAGAAGGCACTTGTGGGTAAGGGTGATGGATGTTTCCTCTTGTCATTGACTCTGGGTACGAGGTCCTGTCCAATGCCGAGCTGGCACTGTCCCTGTCCCAGAGAGCCACTCTGAAGTACAGCTTAGTCATGGAAATGAGATAAATCCTATTTCACAGAAACTGGTAAAAATAAAACTGTTGAGGATTGATTTGTTTCTATAGCAACAGACTAGAGAAGCTGGTACAGCTGCAGAAGGGAGAAAAACAGGCATGGAAGTGTTGGTACCACCAGGGACTGTCGCTGTCAGCGAAGGGAAGATCTTTGATAGACCGATGAAGGGATCAGGCGCTTAATTAGAGGTGGAGGGCAGGAAGATGTGAGCTACCCTCGGGGAGACATTGGTGCCAGTGTGTGTGAGCGTGCCCTTTTTTCTGAGCAAAACCTGGAGAGCCCATTATGTCCTCAGCTATTTATATCCTGTTTCCCAAAGGACTGCTTTTGGAACTTGCCTGCCACCTTCTCACGGATGGGGAAGTGCCCTGCTTAAAGAAAGGCAGCACTTCAATGCCCTTTGGGACCTGAGTGTTCATGTCAAGCGCATGCTTTTAAAGCTGAATTTACAAGGACTTTGTGTCCTATGGTGCGTCACCACAGCTTGCTGGAGAAACGTCCAAGGTTTACCAGGGAATCTCCTTGTGGCATGAACTGGGAGATGGCCTTGGAGAAGTCTGGATGGATTTCTGAGCTCAATTTTCTTTAATTCCAGCATGATATGGAGCTGGATGTTCCATAACAATGTGTACCAGGGCAGTTTTCCAGTTTGTATCCTGGAAGAAAATCCTGTAAAGCCCTCAGACTGCTGGTTAAGGTGCTTGGGTTTAAAACTATTTTTATCTATGTATGTAGATTGTGGAGGGTTTGGCTTTCCTTTTGCCAATACCAAGCACTGTAGCAATGGAGGGCCTACAGTGGTGTGAAGGGCACTGTGTTTCCCCATGGTTAGTACAGGCGAACTGCTGAAAGGTTTGGGTTGCCCAGTGCAGGATGTCTGTGGAATTATGGAAGAAGTTGCTTTTTAAAACAGATGCGAGGCTTGGATTGAGCTCTCCAAGAGAGTCTGTGTTGTTTAGCTTAAGGAAAGCGGGAGCTCTTGGTCGTGTTTAATCCCAGATTACATTAGCACTCTTCCCTTGTTATTTAAACACGTGGTTTCTTTTCAAGGGAAGTTACATTTAAAAACAAACCTCAAGCTCTTTCCAGCTTAAAGGAAGTGTCTGTAGTGCTGTGTGCTAAGGATGCAAGAACCCAGCCCTGTAAAAGTGAGTGCCGTAAATATTAGGTAAATACATTATTTCATTAGATTTGTATCTAATCCCATTGCATGCTGGGTTTCAGACTTTCAGGGCAAGCAAGGCTGAAGATGTCACAGACAGTGTTCAAATCTAGTATTTAAGTGGACTGGAAATGAGGTGGAATGACTTTTGCCTCATCCTAATTAAGTCACTATGAGAAATCCTTTTGAGTTTGGCATCATGAAGGAAATTGCCTGGTTTTAAAGTGTAATCTGATTAAAGAAGCCTAGTGTCTGGGAAGGTCTGACGCCTGCCCGTGCAGTGGCACAGATGGGCTTCCCAGACCCTTCCTTACTGCTCTTGATTTCACACATCAGCACAGTTTCTTTAGGAAGCAGGATCAGGATTACGGTAAAGCATTGAACTGCAGAGACATCAAATTTTGCATTCTGGTTTTGGTTCTGTTAGAAGGTTTGTGGTGTCCGTTAGATGGCTGAAATACAGGACTTTGTCCCAGGGACTTGCGTGTTTTGGTAGTATTTCTTTCAAGTGTTTTTTCAAGCTAGGATTTCTTGCTGCCTGGTGTTAGGTCTGATGAAGTGTTGGCTGTCGTGTAAGAGATGTTTAAGTGACCGTGATTCATCCTGTGATCCCTGTGGAGAGAACAGGTACTCTCGTTAGGCTTTAACGATTTCATAGAGTTATGGAATGGTTTGGGTTGGAAGGGACCTCCAGGTCCATCCAGTTCCACCCCCTGCCATAGGCAGGGACACCTCCCACTGAATCAGGGGCTCCAAACCCCATCCAACCTGGCCTTGAACACTGCCAGAGATGGGGCAGCCACCACTGCTCTGGGCAACGTGGGCCAGTGCCTTGCTGGATTTCCCATCCGTGACGGGAAGAGCTGGTGCTTGTTGGTTGACATCGCCTGGGCAGTTGCAAAGGTCAAGGAAGTGAACATCCGCTCTTGAAGTGCCATGACAAATACAAGAAATCTGAATATCAAAGTAAACTTCTGAATGTCTAATGTTGCATTTACATTGTGTGTGCACAAATGCATAATAAGCTGGGTTTTTTTCTTGTGCACTGACCATAACTGCTTCACAATAACTTAGTTTTCGGTCTATGACATTATCTGAGTTTGAGGTGGGGATGCTGGTTTTCTCCACAACTCACATGCTTGACTTATCCTTTTTATTCTGAATTCCTCAGGAAAGTGCGTACAATTTAATGGTCCTCACCATTGCTCCAAGGCAGCAGCGCAGCTGAGGAAAGAAGTTTGTGCTCTTCATCCCAGAAGCTGGCGCTGTTGGTGGTGGGGAAGCTTTTGAAGCCAGTTGAAATGCCGCAGGATTCTGGGAGTTAGAGGGGTATGAGCTGTTACAGCTGAGATATAATTATTTGCTGGGATGGAGTTGCATTGGCCTTGAAATCGTTTGAAGTAACGGAGAGTTTTATCCCTGCAGAAGTTTATAATTTAGTAGCCTGACTTGCACAGATACATTCATTACAAATGTTAGGCTGGGAAAGGCTCTACTGCTAAGAGATGCTCCTGGCTGGGAGAACTGTATTTAACGGAGAAAAAGCCCGGAATTGGTTTTTTATCCTTTCAAATAAGTGGGCAGAAATAATTTAAGGGTTTGGAAACATGTTATCTTAGGCTGTGTATGCTCCCCAAAGAGAATGTGTTTTTTCCTGGTGAGGAGAGAGCCTGTTGGAGGCTGGCTTGTCATCTTAGGCAAAATCAGAGCTGGCAGGTGGATACAAACGCAGCTGGAAGCTTAAGGTATATTGTGAAATGTGTGGGAAGGAGCTCTTTCTGTTGCCTGGTCCATTATTTATTCAGTTTACCACTGTTGGGGTTGCCTGCAGACGTCCCTGCTGGCACTCTGAGGAGCAGTTCCTGCCATTCTGGCCTTCCTTGCAGCTCTTCACAAGCAGTTAGCAGGGAAAGGACCTGAGTGTTCAATGTGTACCCTTCAGCCGGCTGACACACACTTCTGTTTTTCAGCTCTAACCTTATCTCTGTTCCAGCGATAGCGTAGACGAGTAATGACAGCTCTATAGGAGCTATCTTGAGGTTCGGAAATAATTTACTGCCTTGGCCATTCATTCTCATCCTGTTTTTTAAATCATGGAATAGTTTGCATTGGAAGGGACCTCCAAGCCCATCCAGTTCCAGTTCCCTGCTATGGGCAGGGAGACCTCCCACTGGATCAGGTTGCTCAAAATCCCATCCAACCTGGCCCTGAACACCTCCAGGGATGGGGCAGCCACCACTGCTCTGGGCCACCTGGGCCAGGGCCTCCCCACCCTCACAGGAAAACATTTCTTAGAATCATAGAATAGTTTGGGTTGGAAGGGACCTTCAAGATCATCCAGTTCCAACCCCCCTGCCATGGGCAGGGACACCTCCCACTGGATCAGGCTGCCCAAGGCCCATCCAACCTGGCCTTGAACACCTCCAGGGATGGGGCAGCCACAGCTTCCCTGGGCAACCTGTGCCAGTGTCTCACCGCTCTCATGGTGAAGAAATTCTTCCTAATGTCCAGTCTAACTCTGCCCGTCTCCAGTTTATACGTGTTCCCTGTTATCCTATCCCCACAAGCCATTATGAATAGTACCTTTCCAGCTTTTCTGTAGGCCCCCTTCAGGTCCTGGAAGGTCATTGTAAGATCTCCTCTGAGCCTTCTCTTCTCCAGGCTGAACGACCCCAACTCTCTTAGCCTGTCCTCGTAGGGAAGGTGTTCCAGCCCTCTGATCATCTTTGTAGTCCTTCTCCGGACCCGTTCTAACAGCTCCATCTCCTTATGTTGAGAATTCCAGAACTGGACACAGTATTCCAGATGGCGTCTCACGAGAGAGGAATAGAGGGACAGAATCACTTCCCTTGACCTGCTGGCCACGCTGCTTTTGATGCAGCACAGGACACGGTTAGTTTCTGGGCTGCGAACACACATTGTCAGCTTACGTCAAGCTTCTCCTCCCCCAGCACCCCAAGTCCTTCTCCTCAGGGCTGCTCTCAATCACATCATCTCCCATCACATACTGAAAATGGGGATTGCCCCAACCCAGGTGTAAGACTTTACACTTGGCCTCGTTGAACCTCATGATGGTCTCACAGCCCCACTTCTCCAGTCTGTCCAGATCCCTCTGGATGACATCCCCTCCTTCCGGTGTGGCAACTACACCACTCAGGTTGGTGTCATCTGCAAACTTGCTGAGGGTACCCTCAATCTCACCGTCAATATCATTGATAAAGATACTAAACAGTACCGGTCCCAGTACGGACCCCTGAGGGACACCACTCATCATGGATTTCCATCTGGACTTTGGGCCATTGACCACTACTCTTTGAATATGACCATCCAACCAGTTTCTTATCCACCGTACTGTCTATGCGTCAAATCCATCTGTCTCCAATTTAGAGAGAAGGATGTTACTGGGGACCGTGTCAAAGACTTTACGGAAGTCCAGATAGATCACATCCGTCTGTTTACCCATGCCCACTGCTGTGGTTACCCCATCATAGAAAGCCACTAGGTTGGTCATACAGGATTTGTCCCTGGTGAAGCAGTGCTGGCTGCCATTAATGACCTCCCTGTCCTCCATGTGCTTTAGCATAGGTTCTAGGAGGATGTGTTCCGTCATCTTCCCACGCACAGAGGTGAGGCTGACAGGTCGGTAGTTCTCAGGGTTGTCTTTTCTACCCTTTTTAAAAATTGGCACAACGTTACCCTTCTTCCAGTCACCAGAGACTTCTCCTCACTGCCTTGACTTTTCAGATATGGAGAGTGGCTTGGCAACCACATCTGCTAGTTCCCTCAGGACTCTGGGATGCATCTCATCAGGTCCCATAGACATAGATTTCTTCCCAAGATCTCCTCTCAATCTCCCAGCTTTCAGATTAAAACCATTCCTTCTCATCCTGTCCCTGCGCTCCCTGATCAAGAGCACCTCTCCAGCTTTCCTGGAGCCCCTTTCAGCACTGGAAGCTGCTCTAAGTTCTCCTTGAAGCCTTCTCCTTGCATTTGACAGATGCTGCTAGAGTAACAGGATGTCCTTTTTAATTTCCATCCTGCTTTTCCCAAGCTTTCTTAAGCAGTGTTGCCTTGTCTAAGTTGATGCACTTTCTGTCTGCTCCACGCGTGCCAAGAAAGCGTCAGATCTTATTGCAGTATTTTATGGATGGCACTGCTCAGGTGTGTCCTTAATGTTCCTGTCACCTTTCTGTTTGCTTCCTTGCCCTTGCTGCCCTTTCTCCCTCCTTTCCCTGTTTCTTGCCCTTCGGGCATCCAATTAAAAAGCTCATCAAGAAGGAATTCCAGCTGGAGTCAGTGCTGTAATATGTAGGTGCCTTGTTTGTGTCCCGTGTTGTTGCCAGTCAATTCCTTGCTTGGCCGTGTCTCTCTTGAACCTTCGGGGACTTCTGATTAAGCCGGAGTGCTGGGATATGATACGTGCCATGTGGGTGAAATGACTTGACTGCTGATGTGGGTCATGTTGAAGGGCAAAGTCTGCTCCAGAGGCTTCTATGAAGGCTTTGTCATGGCTCTGAATCTTCCAGCCCCACATTCCCTTTCTGTGAGGGCCTCTTCTCCCATCCCATTGCGTTCACTCTTCACTATCAGAGCAGCTAATTTCCTTTTGGAGCTTAACGTTTCTCCCTGTGTCTTTATGTGCTGGGATTGGCACCCCGCAAGTCTCCTGGAGGCGCCTGGGCTCTCCCTGTGTGCGCCGTGCCTTCTCCCCGTCTGTCAGAACAATTCAGCACTTCAGTGCCAGCACAAATTCAAAGCCCTCATGTCACTGATCTTGGCAATGTCACCAGAGACATGGGATTTTCTGTGAGCCCCCGTCTCATTTTTATTTTCAGTCTCCCTAAGGCAAAAGTGCACTCTGGATGCAGTTATTGGTACAAAATAATTGCGTTTGCTTTTTAATTGATGTAGAGAGGGGTAATTTAGTCTTTCAATCTCTGTTTCTCTGGCTATGCTCTACTTGACCTATTTACCTGTTTCTCATCTATGCCAGGTCAGAGACAAGCACTGTTGTTCAGTGTTCTGGGCATCGCTTCTAGGCAACAGCCAGCCTGAAAAGTCAGAACCTGCTTTGCTGTGGTTTCCCAGTGATAAGGCATCAAGTGGAGATGGCTTTGCTAGGCTGGAGGGCACAGTGGCCACATGGAGCGCCTGAGCTTCACTGTCTTGGGCTGGAGCAGGGAGAAGGAGATCTCTTTGGCTCTGAGAAACAGGGAATACATGGAGGTGTATTTATCTTGTGTCTATAGAATCACAGAATAGTTTGGGTTGGAAGGGACCTCCAAGCAAGCCCATCCAGTCCTACTCCCTGCCATGGGCAGGAACACCTTTCACTGGATCAGAGGCTCTAAGCCCCATCCAGCCTGGCCTTGAACACCTTCAGGGATGGGGCAGCCACCACTGCTCTGGGCAACCTGGGCCAGGGCCTCCCCATCCTCACAGGGAAACCCTAAGATGTCATCTCCATATCCACTCTTGCAGCTGAAAACTGTTCCCCCTCGCCCTGTCCCTGCCCTCCCTGATCCAGAGCCCCTTTCAGCGCTGGAAGCTGCTCTAAGGTCTCCCTGGAGTCTTCTCTTCTCCAGGCTGAACAACCCCAGCTCTCTCAGCCTGTCCTTGTACAGGAGGTGCTCCAGCCCTTGGATCGTCTCGGTTGCCTTCTCTGGACTTGCTCCATCAGCTCCATGTCCTTCCTGTGCTGAGGACTCCAGAGCTGGACACAGAATTTGTGCTCTTGTCACCCGATCTCACACTTAACCAGGAGGAGGGTGTCCATATTATATAATCACCTTTCCTACGTGCTTCTAGGTGAAAAGTTCCCTTCTAGGTGAAAAGACATCCCATATTCCCCCCGACACGTGTATTGGTTCAGATAGCTGTGGATGCTGGAAAAAAATAGTATCTTTGCCTTGCTTTAATCCTATTATTTCATCTAACAGAGAAGATGTTGCCGTTTCACAGAGCAAACGGCTCACAGAGGGTGACACATCTTCTGCCATCCCAAAACAATTACTGGATGCATCAATTCCCCCGTACAGGGGGAATGACAGGAGCTGGGAATGAGATGCCCTCTGCCAGAATTCCTTTTGGCAATGTTTTTATTCCCACCTTGGACCTTTTGTGTGTCTGTCAGAAAGGAAACGTGCAGATGGACATGGACACTTAAAGGCACGATGTACTGTTTCCGTTGGTTGACTGTCAGGTCTCTTGGGATTCTGTGGCTTATTAAATCATCTCCCAGAAGGAAAAGGGGGAGGGAAAATACAGTGTGAAGCTGCCAGCTGTAGCCAGCTCAGCACTGCTTGGTATTTTTTGATTAGGAATTTGTGGTTGACCAGACAGCTTGCTTTCATCTCTCTGGAAGTGCTGGGTGGACGGAAGGTGAAGGGGAGGTCCTGAACCTTTCTAAGGAGTTGCACTTCAACAGAGTGTGTCCTGCTGATTTTCTCTGCATCTAATTATTTAAATATACTACATTTTCTTCCATGTAGTTGCCTCTTCTCCAGCCCTGTGGAGAGAGTAGAGCTTTGCTTCATATGAAGAGCAGGGGATGCTTACCTGAGCAGTGCTGTTGCAATTCCGTGATATTGTCTGCTCCGGGCTGTTTGCTGTGACTCTCATAAAGCTGCTCGGTTTATTGAATTTCTGCAGGAATGTTTGGCTTCCTTTTGCTCATATTCCTCAACCCCCTGTCTCCTCAGATGCAAAAGAGGAGAATGCATCACAAAATTGCTATTTAGTCAATCTCACTAAGGGGTCTGTAAGCCTTTTGTGATAGTTGTCCAATTTCTCTTCTCTCTTGGAGGTTGGTTTCCGCACCTGGAAGAAACAAGGCATTTTTTTCAGTGTCAGTGCTTTGTGGACAATTGTATATAAGCTATTGAGTGATAAGGGTTTGCTCACTGACAAACACAGGAGCTCCAGTGTGAGGTTACTGTTATTGAGGTGCTTGTGGAGATTGAATCTCACGTTATGCGTGTTGGGGGCTAAATACAAACTTGCTTTTTAAAATTACTCCAGTGAGCGTTTTCCGTTCTCCTCATCTCTTCTGAGTTTTGTCTTCTGTCAAGCAACCTTCAAACAAGGCAGTGGTGGAGTCTCTATCCCTGGAAGTGTTCAAAAACCATGTGGCCGAAGCACTTGGGGACACGGTTTAGTATGCACAGTGGGGCTGGGCTGATGGACTGGAAGAGCTTAGAGGTCTTTTCCAGTCTTAATGATTCCATGAAAGTCCTTGTGAGCTGAAAATGTGAAGGACCTTAAGCTGATGCCGTTTTGATGTCACCTTCCCATTTTCCTGCCTCTTTCCCTACTGACACACTTCCCTTGGACTGTGCATGGAGAGCAGGATGCTCCTGGCACCATACACATTGGAAACCAAAGCTCCTGACCACACTTCTCATGAGACACAGCTCTGCTTTCCTGTCTTGCTGACTGAAATCTTTTGCCCTTCTTTCACAGGGGCTTTGTTTGGCTCTGACCCCGGTCATCGTGCCAGCGTGCAGAGCCCGTGTTGGATGTGAGCTTTGCTCTGTGGCATGTAATCAGCTGGAAACACTCCTGTAATGGGAGCAGATTGCAAAGCAAGCTCTGTAATGCTTTTAAGAATAAAGGGCAGCATACGCACTCAAACCAGACCCGTTTTCTTTCCTCTCCTCTAGCTATTTATTTTGCCTCCAGCTCTGAGAGATTCTTTGATGTAGTGTAACGTGCACGTGTGACCCATCCTTTCTGTCTCCTTTCACATAATGCAGATGACAGAGCCCGCTGTCACCCCCCACCATACATTAAGCTTAAAAAATGCATTTCCAATGCCAGGAGCTATCTGAAAGCATAGGGCTGCCCTCTTCCAAGTGGGGAATTTTAGCTTGGATGGATGCTTTTCTATTAGCGATGCCAACCTTATCTTATTCCTTTATGGTGTGAGCCTGCAAGCCCAGAGGTGAAACGTGTGATTCATAGAATCATGGAATCATTAAGGTTGGAAAAGCCCTCTAAGCTCATCCAGTCCAACCGCCAGCCCAACCCCATCGTGCCTTCTAAACCATGTTCCTAGGTGCCACAGCTACATGGTGTTTGAAGCCATTCACTGATGGCTCCCCCACTGCCCTGGGCAGCCTCTGCCAGGACTTCCCCACTCTTTTAGGAAAGAAATTGTTCCTAATATCCAATCTAAACCTCCCCTGGTGCAACTTGAGGCCATTTCCTCTCATCCCATCCCTTGCTTGGGAGAAGAGCCCAGCACCCACCTCGCTCCAACCTCCTTTCAGGTAATCACAGTTCTCGCACCAGCCTCCTTATGGAAATGAGGAGTTGGCAGGGTGGCTTTGAGAGAACTAGATGAGCTTATCTTTTGCCTCTCACAGTTCCTGATTTGATTCTTCATGAGGCTGCTGCCACTTGAAAATCCATGCGAGTTTCCTACTGCCACTCACTGCACTCGGAAGCGAGCAGTTCTGTTCTCTTCATAGAGAGAAGAAACAGTTTGGCTGTTAGAGGACCAGTTGCTGCCTGGTGTTATTCCACTGGTTAACATGCTGGCTTTTTCATAGCATGCTGTCATCCCTCTGCTGGCTGAGCTGTCTGTCGGTGTTGGGCAATGAGGCTGTTAGCAATCTTTCTTCCTAACTGTTGCTTCACGCTGCAAATGAGCTGACAAAGTGGAAGGGCTGGAGGGGTGGGAGCTTGGGTCTTGTACTGTGCCTGTGCAGACAGCCAGGCATGGTTTCTGGCTGCCACAAAATCAGGCTGAAGCTAAACGTTTTCTCTCAAATCCCTTGTTGTTAGCTATGCTTTTGCTGCTGGGTGCCTTGTGAGCAAGAGTCCTATTGCGGAGCCTGAGGTCTGTGGCTTCTGGGCTGGGTTGTGATGTTGTGCAATGTCAGCTGGGTCATTTTCGTGTGTTCTGCACTTATTAAGGTCCTCACTTTTCCCCATCTATTCTGGCATCACATACTTGAGCTTGTGATCCTGTGACTGAGGAGAAATTGCCTTTTTGGCTCTAATTTATCTAGTGGGATACTGAGAAGAGGCTGGGTTTCATCCTCTTACTGTTGAGGTCTAACTTTTGTGCTGTGCATGCAAAGTTGGCCTTATCAAGTGTTGTCGAGTACTAAAGAAGGAGCCCTGAGGCTTTCAAGATGGATTGGGTGAAGCTTGTTCTAGTCTTGATGCTGGAGAGAAAACGGAAGGTGTCCAGCAGCTTGAAAGGGACAGAGGTTTGTTCTGCTGCTCAGACTTCATGTGGTGTCAGTGTCCCCAGTAGCTGCTTTTTCACTTGTTCTTACTGTTGGCTCTGTCTTCTTGCAGGTATTAACGCATCCCTTCCATGCGTATTTCATTTAGCGCAATAGGATTAAGTCTTTTAATCTGTCTGCCCTGTGTGTTTGGTCTTGCAGTTCAGCATGCTTAGTCATATGGGAAACACTCTACAGGGAAGGGGAGGGATAAATGTGAGCCTTAAATGTGATATTAGCCATAACCGTGAGCTATTCTTTCACTGTTTGTGGTTCAGTGTGTTGTCTACATTTCCGTTTCTTAAATGTGATACAAAGTGCATTGGAAGTCCTATAATTCCCACAAGAGAAAGTCTGTGCCTTCCTCCTTTGAAAAGCCAGTCTTTGTTTTTTTTCCAGTGAGTTAGATGTGACCCAGGGCTGGAAATATAGAATCATAGAATAGTTTGGGTTGGAGGGGACCTTAAAGATCATCCAGTTTCATCCCCTCTGCCATGGGCAGGACACCTCCCACTGGCTCAGGCTGCCCAAGGCCCATCCACCCTGGCCTTGAACACCTCCAGGGATGGGGCAGCCACAAGTTCCCGGTGCAACCTGAGCCAGGGTCTCGCCACTCTCATGGTGAAGAAATTCTTCCTTATGTCCAGTCTAAATCAGTCCCTCTCCAGTTTATACCCATTGCCCCTAGTCCCATCACTACAAACCTATGCAGGATTTCAGCGTGGTGGTGCACACTGAAGAGTTTGCCGGAGTCTCTTGTTTCTCTTGGAGATAAAAAAGCCCAAAAGAATTCCAGGATAAATACAGCCAAGCTTCTCCTTCAAGAGCTGGGTGTCTTAACCAAGCTGTGGTGGTTTGGGGGAGATGCGGATACCAATTAAGCAGCAGAAAAACTGCCTTCTTGCTGGTGTGATGATTGAAGAGGTCTCTGGAGAGCAAGGGGAAGAGAACCAAGTGAGATGGTGGCCAGAATCCCGTAACGGCTTCAAGCAGATGGATGCTGCCGTGTTTGGAGTTGAATGTTCGTGCTGGCTCTGAGGACTGTCAGTGATCACCCCAATGCTGTCATTCCTGCTGCATCTGGAGGTGGTTGACTTCCTCTGCTGTGTTTGTCAAAGCCATATTCCCACCATCGCGCCTTCTCCACTCCTGGGGGAACTTCAGCGCTGCATCCCACTGTTGAAAACTGGGCTGTGTGACAGCTTCACTCTAGAGGAAGTTATGTTTTTCTCATGTGCCAAACCTGCTTCTTTTGGCCAAGATTTTGAAAGAAAAGAAATCCAGATGCATGTAGGAGATCAAAAAGTCACTCTAGGAAAAACTCGCTCCCAGTTTTTCTTTGTTATTGTAGCATTACAGAGCTGTGCTGTGGTTTCTCCTTCCAGGCGCGCTCATTCCTACCAGAGAGCTGGTTGTGTTGGGAGATTCATTCCCTCCTCTATGTAAATATTCATGAATGATGAGGAAATTTGAGTCTCATACTCTCGCTTAGCTGCCCCTCTACAAAACTTGGGTGCCAGGAGATGTTGGGTGATTGTTTCCATTAAGAGTTGCAGCTGCATAGTTAAGATTGGCTGGTGTTGTTGAGTTCTTCTTTGCCAAGATCCAGATCCAGACTTGATCTGAAATCGGATGGAACAAAGTCCACTGGGAGGTATGAGTTGATGCTGGAGGTATGAGAGGAGATAAAGTGTACCCTGCCGTGTAGAGCTGTTCCTTGTATTCATGCAGATGAATATGTGAGAGTTAAAGGGAGTTTTGTGGATACAGCTGTTGAAAACGCTTGTTACTCCCATAAAACTTAACTTGATACACATGAATGATACACAAATTCTCCCTATGAATATGTCCATAAATCTGGAAGTTTCTAGAAGTCAGGGAGTGCAGGGATAGGATGGGAGGGGAGCAGTGTTCACCTGAGAGAGGGGAAACTGAGGTGAGATCTTAGGAAGAAATGTTCTCCTGTGAGGGTGAGGAGGCCCTGGCCCAGGTTGCCCAGATCAGTGGTGGATGTGTCATTCCTGGAGGTGTTCAAGGCCAGGTTGGATGGGGCTTGGAGCCCCTGATCCAGTGGGAGGTGTCCCTACCATGGCCGGGGGTTGGAACTAGATGGGGTTTTGGTCCCTTCAAGCCCAAACCATTCTATGTTTCTGTGAAGTCGCTCTCAGGTGAGGTCACTACGTGTTTCAAGGAGATTGTTTTATGTTGCAGTGTGATGCTTTCAGTTTAGTTGTCAAGATTTGTTAGGTGTTTGTCCGAGAAAATGCCTACACTAGGCAACTGTGTTTTTTCCTGCACTTGAAAGGAATTATCTGGAAGGAGCTGCCTGCAATTAGAGTGGGAAAGGCACCTTCAGCAGGCACCGAATTCTTCTTGCATCATCTATACTGCATGTCCTCACCTGTTGGCTCTAATTGGAAGTGCTATTGTTGTTCCCTGATAGATGACTGCCTGACTCAGCTCTGGTGTAAGGCTGCATTTCTGTAAGGAGAGAGGGTCTGTTCCGGGAATGGGGAAAACCAGAGAGAGTAAGATCATAGAATCATAGAACAGTTTGGGTTGGATGGGACCTTCAAGATCATCCAGTTCCAACCCCTCTGCCATGGGCAGATCCCACTGGATCAGGATGATCAAAGCCTATCCAACCTGGCCTTGAACACCTCCAGGGATGGGGCAGCCACAACTTCCTTGGGTGACCTGTTCCAGGGCCTCCCCACTCTCATGGTGAAGAAATTCCTCCTTATGTCTAGTCTAACTCTGCCCCTCTCCAGCTTATACCTGTCGCCCCTCATCCTATCAATACAAGCCTTTGTTAAACAGTCCCTCTCCAGCTTTCTCGTAGCCCCTTCAGGTACTGGAAGGTCGCTCGAAGATTTCCTCGGAGCCTTCTCTTCTCCAAGTTGAACAAGCCCAACTCTCTCAGCCTGTCCTCGTATGGGAGGTGCTCCAGCCCTCGGATCATCTCTGTAGCTTCCTTCTCTGGACCCATTCCAACAAAGGTCTCCCATTGCTGCCGTGTGAATCCCTGAACACAGTTTTGTGATGTGTGCCATTTCGTCCCACCTTGCATGGGTGACACAACGTTAATCCCAGAGCCATGAGGTTGAGACTTGGCAGGGAGTGAGTGATTCCCATGTTAACAGGGTCTCTTCTGAGGAGACGCTGCTGTACTCCTCCTGTCTGGGAAGGAGCCTAAAGCAAACGTGCTTTGTCGGTGTAGGAATGATGCTTACCAGGTTCAGCAGTCCCAGTGACTGCGTATTTAATGCATGTGCCCCTTCGCTTTAAGTTTAACCTATGCTCCGTGTCTCAAATATCCAGATTTCCTGGAGTGGTGGTGTTCAAATCCCAGTCGAATCAATTTGTCTGCTCTGGCGGTTTTATTTGAAGACTGGATGCTTTGCACAGATGTTTATGATCCCAGTGTTCTTTTCTTATAGGTGTTGCTTTCCTGCTCCTGTGGGTTAATTGCCAGGAACGTTACCGCTTTGCAGCCCAGAACCAACTGCATTTCAGGGGAGATTTTTTGTGATAGGTGCTTTCTGGAAGGGAGAGGCATTAAAAGCAACATGTAAATCCATGTTGATGCTGTAGCAGCTGGGCATTGCTGGACTCTTCAGTGTGTTGATTCTTGTGCGTGGGCTCAGTCGTTTCCCATTTCCTCTAATTTTAGCTTTTTAAGCACAACAGTGAGGAACGGCTGGGTTCCAGCAGGAGGAAGCGTGGGCAGCAATGCCTCATAACTGGTTTAAGGTGGCATTGCACCTCGTGGGCTGTCTGTCCGTGGTGTCTGTGATTGGAAGCCTGGCAGCCCTGTAAATCCAAATCCTTTCTTTAATTTACCCATAATCTTTTGAGCTCTGTAATTCTTTTCCAATTTGTTTTGCTATCCATGTTTATCAGTGTCACAACTTGCAGCGTGAAGGATTTTTCCACACTTCTCCTGACCACTTTGGGAATACATTTGGCTCTAACTGCTGCAGTGAAAAGGTGGTTGAGTGCTTCAGCTCTCCTGAGGTCTCACAGACTGTGTGATCCATGGATAGCATCCTTGCCGACAGTTCTTCCTGCCTGCTTTGAGAGGGACAGATGTGTTTTGTCTTAGAACCATGGATGATTTGGGTTGGAAGGGATCTCAAAGCCCATCCAGTCCCACCCCTGCCACAGGCAGGGACACATCCTACTGGATCAGGGGCTCCAAGCCCCATCCAACCTGGCCTTGAGCACCTCCAGGGATGGGGCAGCCACCACTTCTCGGGGAAACCTGGGCCAGGGCCTCCCCATCCTCACAGGAAAGCATCTCTTGCTAAGATCTCATCTCAATCTCCCCTCTTTCAGCTGAAAACTGTTCCTCCTTGTCCTATCCCTGCAATCCCTGATCAAGAGCCTCATCCCACCTTTCCTGCAGGACGCCAGTAAATATAAGGAAGAGGGCAGCCAAGGAGTATGGGGTGGGAGCAATCATCCTGCCTCACTGCTTTTTTTCATAGCAAAGGAAAACCTGGATGAAGACTTTGAGGAGTGTAGAAGCCAAAGATCACTGCTTTGGCTTCCTTTGCAGCTGCTTCGATAGCTGGACTCTAAGCGGGCTGCTCTGCGTTGTCTTCCCTCAAGCCTGCCAAGAGGGACTGAGAAAGTATTGCTTGGGATCTTGCCACGTTCCCCCCTGCCCCAGGAATACTCTGCTTTAATCTTCCCCAGCCTTGCATCAGCTGTTTATTCTTGGAAAGGCTGTTGTATTATCTGGTGGTTGAGGCACGCAAGGAAAGGGGTCGCAGCTCCGTTGTGAGCCCTGCCACGCCATCCTCTTCCCGTCGATGAGATGGGCAGAGCACTGCCTTTCTCTCTTTTCGGAAGGATTTCAGTGTGCTTCCTAAACCTCAGGCCTCGTGCAAAGCGTTTGAGTTGTTTGTGTTACCAGTCTATAAGCAGGAAATACCAAAAGAGGGTTGCGTTTGCCTTGCAAGAGTCGAGCAGTTGGACAGATATGAGCAGCAGAGATGTGTGTATGGACTTATTTGTGACATCTTCTGGACAATGCACTAGGAGTCATTCTGCCTCCAGCCTGAACTGCCCTCACAGCGCTTTGTCCCTAAGGCATTGAACTAAGTTTCCAAACATCTGAGACAAGTTCTCAGCTACTTTAAACTTCCACTGTGACCTCGAGGCCGGCCACTCATGTGCACTGCTTTCTTGTATCTGAAGGTGCCATTGTGCCTCTTGTCTTTGTTGTTGAGTACATCAGTACAGGGGGGTAATGGTGGCCTCTGCTCTGAGATCTGCACAAGTGACGGTATCGGTCCCTGAAGTCTCCAGGTGCTTTAACAATCCAGATATGTGAGACTATAAATCGTAGAATAAACTATTCCAACTCAAACTAGTTGGAAGGGATCTCAAAGCCCATCCAGTTCCACCCCCTGCCATGGGCAGGGACACCTCCCACTGGATCAGGGGCTCCAAGCCCCATCCAACCTGGCCTTGAACATCTCCAGGGATGGGGCAGCCACCGCTGCTCTGGGCAACCTGGGCCAGGGCCTCCCCACCCTCACAGGAGAACATTTCTCTCTAAGATATCATCTCAGTCTCCCTTCTTTCAGCTGAAAACTGTTCCTCTTCATCCTATCCCTGCACTCCCTGATCGAGCCCCTCCCCAGTCTTCCTGGAGCCCCTTTCAGTGCCAGAAACTGCTCTAAGCCTTCTCCTGGCTCTCTTAGCCTGTCCTTGTACAGGAGGTGCTCCAGCCCTCGGATCATCACCGTGACCTCCTCTGGACCCGCTGATCCTTTGGCTTGAAAACATGGATTTGCATTTTGGGTGGCTTGCCCTTTGCTCGACCCCATTGCCCCCCACAGTTCTGTGAATAAAGTTACTTCAATCAGGAAGAAGCTGCAAAGGAAACAGACAAATATGGTCTTGTTTAGAGGAACTGTTGGGTCGTACCATGACCTAAAGCAATGTGCTTTATTCAGCAATTTTTGCAAACAGGAAGCTGTATTTGCAAGGCTACAACTTGCTGAATCATGGAGCAAGAGAAAACAACGCAAGAATTAGTTTGAACAGAGCAGGATTTGCAGTTTTCAGAGCTTTTCATATGTCCTTAACATTCAGTCTCAGTTGCCTTAAACAGATCCATCAGAAACTTGGGGATGCGACCCTGGTGCAGCAGAAGAGAGGTGAAATCAAGGGAATTATTAGAGACGTCTGCTTTCATAACAAAGGCTGCTCATATGAAAACAAACCCCCTCTGTAATATGAAGGGGTTCGGGGGGATTGGGGAAGAAAAGAAAACAAACAGTGGTGGGAGTTGAATTGGCTCTGGACCTTCTGGGAGCTTTGTTGGGAGCTTGTATTTACAGTGTTCTCCTTCCTGTGCAGGGATCTGTTTAATCAGAAACAGCCTCCCGTCTCACTGTACATAGATAGTGCTTAGCATTGTCTTCTGCCTCTCTCTGTGCTGTATTTTCATTTCACAGATCAGGAAAACTAAAGTCTGCAAGTTGTTTTTCCCAAGGCTCCATAGAGCAGCGTGGTGCAAAGCCCTCCTGGCTTCTAGAGCCATCATCTACACCCCAGCTCGCAAAGCTCAAAGAGTATTGCAGAGGTTTGGTGTTGGGATTTCCTGTGTTCTGTTCTATCTTGTCTGGTTTTGCCGAAAGGAAGGTTGATGCTATCCTATTTGGAATTGTTTCCCCTCTGCTGTATAACATCAGAGCAGTGGGTCTCTAAGTAGGCACTAAGGTGGTTCTGGCTTTACCCTTGCGTGATCTCATAGCACCATAAATCAGTGCTCATCTCTCTTGTTTCATGTCCCATTTGTTGAGACATTGAGGCGATATATTCTAGGTGAAGATGCTGCCCTGATTCTTGATGTGAGCATCTCTGCCTCAGCACAGCAGGAGGAGGGTGACTTGGGGGGGACACCCCTCTGAATGGGATCGATCCTGGCTGGCTGCTGCGTGCTCTGGATCTTCCTACAAGGACTTTAGTGTTTAAACTCGCTTGATTCTTAACGTATAATTTGTATTGCTTTCTATGTTGTGAAACGTGCTGAACCACGAGGAGTTGGACACTATTCCCAATTTATTTGTCCAACAAGAGTTCCCAAAGTAGGGCTGGTAGAATGGGATTTCGTAGGCTCTACCACGTATCCATGAGTTCGACGTCTCAAAGTCTTGCTGAATTGTTCCTGTTGACTTAAACCTCTTTATATTTCCCTGTCTGGCCTGAAAAGACCCGACGAACTCCTCACTTCCAAAGATGTGGTTTTAATCCTGGAGTACCCTAAAGTGATCTGAGGGGGTTCCTAAGGCTCTGGGAAGACCTTAGAGCAGCCTTCCAGGACTTAAACCAGCTCCAGGAATGCTGGGGAGACACTCCGGATCAGGGAGTGCAGGAATTGGATGACGGGGAACAGTTTTAAACCAAAAGAGGGGAAATTGAGGAGAGATTTTTAAGAAGAAATGTTTCTTGTGAGGGTGGGGAGGCCCTGGCCCGGATTGCCCAGAGCAGTGGTGGCTGCCCCATTCCTGGAGTGGTTCCAGGCCAGGTTGGATGGGGCTTGGAGCCCCTGATCCAGTGGGAGTTGTCCCTGCCCACGTTAGGGGATGGAACTGGATGGGCTTTGAGGTCCCTTCCAACCCAAAACATTCTATGATTCTTTGACTGTTGAAGGGTATTGAGTACGATGTGTTCCAACATTCTTGTGCTAGTGTTTTTCCAACTCGTAGTTTCTGCAGACCGTAGTGGAGTTATTTTCCTGGCTTTAGTTCTATCATGAGAAGTTTGGGCGCTTATCTTCATCTGTCACTTTAATGCTATGCATTGCATAAATAAAAATGGGCTGAAAGGTTTGGTTTCCGTTAACTCGAGGGAGCTGTGTGCCCTTCCCAGCGGAGTGGAGAGGAAGAAGAGGGAAGGGGCAAATAGACTTCGCTGCGGGCCTCGCATCTAAATATAAATATTCTCTTCTTGGATCCTTTCAGTCTGAACTGGGTGATTTGACCTTTCTTTGATAAAAGCTTTCTTTATTTGCAAGAAGAAAAGGGCAAAGGGAAGGAAAGGACAGAGCAGATCTCCCTTTTTTTTTTTTTTTTTTTTTTTTTAGTATCTTCCAATCCTGGCTGATTTCTGCAGCACCAGCACTTGCTGTCAAGCCAGCTTCGTCCTGTGCTTCAACTTTTCTGCTTCTCTGAGACTTTTGAGTGAATTTTGCATTTCTAAGGGGGTTTATCAAAGTGTTTTCTGACAAGGAGACAGCGCTGTGATGGGGATGGATACCCCAAGCTTCCTCCCAGCTGTGCTGCCAATGGGGTGGATCACTGAGCAAATGACTTGGTTTATGCCCGCTACACCACTCACCTCGGTTTCCCTTACTTTATAACTTCAGCTGAAAGAAGTATTTGTATGAAATGTTTTTTCATGTGTGCACCCTGAAGAATTTTTGAGCTCAGCAGCAAAACCCAGCGCTCTTTAATGTGTAAAACCACGGAGCTCTCAGGCTTCAGTGAGGGCAGCAGAGGATGCGCAGGCGTGGTGTTTGTAACCACTCCAGACTACACGCAAGTCTTCCTGGCACTTGTTTTAACCATTAATTGCCGCTTTAAATCCAGCAATAAATTATTTGGGCAACCACATTGCGTGAGCCCACTGCCAAAAATAAATCAGAGCCTGAGAATTACTCAGGTCCCCTTCCTCCTTCAGGTCTATTGCAACTGGATGGGGTAGTACGCCTCTTGGACTCAATCCGATTGGTTTTTGGGATCTCCTACATCTTCTGGAGATCGTTTAAGCAGTCATCCTGCAAATGATATGAGAAGCACTTGGAATGTGTTGCATGCATAAGTTGGTTTGCCGTTGGTGTGGTGGTGTACGGGAATGCCTCTGGATAAGTCGTCTGATCCTTTGCAAATTGGATTTTGTGGCTTACTTCCCTGTCCTCATGGATAAAGTTTTCCCTTAGCTGCCTCTCCTCTGGTGGAGCTTGTGTCTGTCTTGGGACTTAAAGCCTTTTGTAATGCTCTCCTGGATCAAGAGTCACTTGAGGGGACAGACTTTCCATTTCAGAGCGTGTACCCAAGTCCCACCTGGAACGTGCCTGAGAGTAAGCATGTTACTTAGTTTGCTTCTGAATTTCCGCTGCATGAGGTTCTTGTTGGTCTGGTGCATTTCCTGCTGCTTTTATACACTGTGGTATGGAGTTTTTTCTGGCCAGCAGCCGTCTAGGAATGGCTGTTATTGTAGAAACCCTGGTTACTGCTTGAGCTGTCTCTATTGTACAATGAGTTGCAGCGATTACATGCTGGGGAGGGAATGAAGTGATTGGGAAAGGTCTGCTTCCTAAAGAGCAACAGCTGACTTCATTCCAAACCAGTTAAACTGGGAATTAGAGGGTGCTGTTAAGTTCTACCCCTGCTTAAAGAAAACAATGTATGAGAATGTTACTGTATTAGCAAACGTGTGATTGTCCAGGCTTGTCATAAATCCTGTATAATTCTTAAAGCATTGAGTTTAAAACAGGCCAGCAAACGAGGAATGATGGGTTGCAATGGAGAGCGCTGCCTTCAGGAGAGCTGAAGGGTTTCAATATTGGTTTGTGTTCCCATGCTCTTTCTGGGAGAGGGAGGTGGCACTGCTGGAGCCAAACTGTTTTGACAGCAGTTCAAGAGCAGTGCCAGCTCCTTACACATGCGTTTCTCCACTGGTTTAAATAGGACACCTTGCAGGGTTAGAGGGAAGATTAATCCTCTACAGGGTTAATCCTTAAATCCTTGGTGTTCAACTTGTGAACAAGGGAGGGAAGTTGTTCTTAGAAGTACTCAGGGACCACCTACTCGTTCATAGGAACTGCCAGAAGCTGTCAGATGGAAATGATTTTTGGGCAGTAACAAGTCAGAGTGGAATTGCACTGGTGATGCGGAGCAGGGTCTGTATCCCACAGCCTTTGACTCACTCCCCTAGTGACTTTTGTCTTGGAGGAAAGAGGGTTTCCCAGACCCATTCTAACCCTGTGAATTAGCGGCGGTTGATGGTTTGCTGTCTCTTGTGGTTAGCTTTAATCGACCTGCATTCTGCTGAAGATGCTTTTTGACAAGCGCATGTGTGGGTGAAAGATGTTTGGTAACGGGAGCTCTGATTTAAAGCTCGGATGGTCTGATAAAGCGTGGAGTAGTGAATCCCTGTGCTGGCTCTGTGTATTGTGACACTAACCCTTCTGCTCAATGCAGTGCTGTGTGGTCTGTTCTCTATATTACTGCTCTTAACCACAGCTTCCAGATAACCAGCTTGGTGTGAGAGCTCTGCTGAAACTTGTCCCTGCCAGCTGTCCATCTGTTTGGTGTATGCTAAGTGTTCCCTGTCCGTTTTCTGTCTTGCAGCATCTGGAGAGGGCCAAATGTGAACTGCGTGGACAGTACTGGATACACTCCACTGCACCATGCTGCTTTGAATGGCCATAAGTGAGTCACCTTCTCATGCCTTTGATCGCAGGGGATGCTTTGTGCTTTACAAGCCAGGGGTTCTGTGTAGTCTAACGCTGTTCCCACTGAAGATGTGGTGATGGTGCAGCACTACACCATCTTCAGGATGAGAATAGAAGAACATCAGTGCAGTGAAGCACTGGCTGCTGCACAGTATGATCAGACACCTCTAAAAACTAGGCAAAACACTGAGATTTTCAACCACCCTGTTACTTATAAGCAATTTGGATAAGATCTGACGACGTCTCAAAGGTGGCTCCTCCAGTAACAGTCCTCTGCAGTCTGTCTGGTGTCCGATGTGTTGCTGTGCCTGCACCACTTAAAATTTGCTTCTGTGAATTATGATGTTTTTAAGTAACTCCAGTCTTCAGTGTGGTAAATCTTGTATTGCTCATTACTACTTAAGATACCGAGAAACTGAGTGGAGTTAAAATCCTTATTCATTGTCGTCATTCTGGTGCAATTCACTTTTCACCAGAGTGGCTCATGGGCAACTTCAGTCCCTATTGAGCTCCATTGCTATGAAGGTAACAGATCTTCCTGAGCTCATCTCGGCAGGCTCTAGTTGTTTATTCCCTCAGGCAGCATTTAATAGGAAAGCTTGAAAATCACGTTTTGAGAGTATCTATGAAATTCTACTGTTCAGATTGACTTTTTGTCAGACACTGCAGAATGTACGCTGTGAAACAAGGTCTGAATATCTCACAGACTCACGTTTCCTTCTCTTGTAGGGATGTTGTGGAAGTTCTGCTGAGGAATGACGCGCTAACCAACGTAGCGGACTGTAAAGGCTGTTACCCCCTTCACCTGGCAGCTTGGAAAGGCGATGCAGACATAGTGAAGCTCCTCATCCACCAGGGACCTTCGCATACTAAAGTGAATGAGCAGGTCTGCCTGTTTTTCTCTATTGCATTATTGAATCACTTCTCTGATGGAGAGACACTACTTCAGCTGACTCCTGACCCTTCCCAGACCTGTAGCAATTGGTATAAAGTCCTACTTGCTAATAGGATAAGAAGGGCACTGCCTAAAGCAACACCGCTAGTACAGAATTAGTGGTTGAATGAGTAAGTTATATATGTTTGTACAGAGATATATAAATATGCGAACCACTCAACACCTAGGAAGTGGTCTTCTGCTTTTGTCCTGGGCTTCTAAAACTAACCTGTGGTGTTTTCTTTCAGTTGCTGGACAGCTGAGAAGGTTTCTAGTTCTGTCAGAGGATACATTGGCTCCATTCCTTTGGAACTAATCAAAGCAGCTTTGTTTAGTCTTTGTTTGGCCATGCTCTCTTAGCTCCTCTCTTGGCTTGTCTCTACCACTTGCTCCAGTTAACTAATTTGTAAGCTGTAAGACAATTTAGCCCTGCTTGCCCCCAGATAAAGCCCTAGCTTGGTCTCAAAGAATTATTTTCTCGATCAGGCAAGAGAAAAATCATCTAGCGTATTTCTTCCCTTTGTCAAGCTGACAATTTTCAATCTAGGATGCCGAGGGATCGATTTGTACCATACAGCTATTCCGTACAGCGGCTGCTGTGGCCATGTAGGAGGACTGGCTCCCATGTAATTTCCTGGTGGAAGTCAGCAGGTATCTTACAGTTCCAGGGAACTTCTGACATGTTGCTGCTGGAAAACCCCAAGATTTCTTTTGTTTAAGAGTTTTGGAGAAGGGAACTGGTTTGCTGGGTGAGGCCAGTGTTGCTGAGCTGTTTATGGCTGAGTAAGCTTGGGCGGACATGCGGCAACAGATCCACACAGACCGTTAAAGCTACTGTAGCCCTTGGTTGTCCTGTCCCCGAGGCAGGAATATGCCTGCAGGAATAATGTCCCTGTGAATCAACTCCTAAACCAATCGGGTTTTCCTCCAGGAGGAGATGAGTGAACAAAAATAAGTTTGTCTGCCTTGTTACCAGAAGACTAAAAATGTCTATTAATTCAGAAGTTAATCCCCAAGGAGGTCGGGTACTCATGGCTCCGCTTTAGCAAAAGGAGCAGGTGGGAACTGTGAGTTTCTGCTGTTTAGTTTTGATCTGTAGAAGATACTTTTCAGAAGCTGAGGAGCAAGCTCCCTTCAGAGTGGGTTTTAGGAGTCCTAATCCTGCTGCCAGCTATACTGTGTGGGACCACGGTGCCTAACGATGCACCAGGCAGGACCAGCACTAAGTGAGCACTTCGAAAGCATCAAAAAGTGAAAAAATACGGTGGTAATGTTATTCGCTGCCACTCCTCAGTGGAGCAGCAAGAACTGAGAGCATGTGTTTTAATGTCCTTGATAGTTTGGGGCAGTGGTTAATGTCTTCAGGCACAGCTGCAGGCACCCAGTCTGTTTAAATAGATTTAAGAAATGTCTTTAGCTGTTTACAATCGATCTGATAAGAACTGACTGAGGGCCCTGTGTGTAAACTGTTTTGCTCCGAGTAGGACAGAACCAAGGGAAACCTTTACAAAAGATTAAAAGCTCAGTGTAATCCTTCCAGGTAATGTTTCATTAATGTCTGCTTAGCGGGAGCCTTTTTAAACGAGGAAAGTCAGCGAATAGCCCGCACTGCTTGTTTGGAGTCTGGTAAATGAAATGCCCAGTGGTTCAAGTTACAGGAATCGCAGCTGGAATGGCTTCTGCTGTTAATGGCTCTGACTGGAACAAGATGCTGTGTGCTGTCATTCCCACCCCTTGGGAGTCACCCGTTGCTTTGTTGCTATATCTCACCCATTTCATTATCACATTTTTGTTTTCTTTTTCCTCTTCCTTTTTGTAGAATGCTCTTGAGATCAAAGAACTCAAAAAGTACGGCCCCTTTGACCCATATATCAATGCCAAGGTGTGTACTTTGCTGTCAGCATTCCACTGCATCATCACTCCAAGCTGCACTCGCGTGCTTCCAGGTGCAATGTCATCCAGTTGCAGCAATACCTGTTCAGTTCGCAGCTGCTTGGGGAGAAGTAAAATGCGACCGTTTATTTACTGTGGGTTTCTTTCTTCAAAGCAGTTCTAGAAACATAATTTAAGGGAAGCTTTTCCTTACTTTCCTGGGGGCTCCTTCATTCCTTAGCCTTGTAGGACTCCCGCTGGTGGTCAGTTTGCTTGGTTTGGCTGGATGACTTCCAAAAGGTAATGTTATTTCCATTAAAATGCTTTAGGTTTTGTTTCGTGTGCTAACGTTGCTGATAAATGCAAAGACAAGGAATTTTCTTTTCCTGCTTAAACATGGATGCATTCTCTCTGTGGGCTGTTTGGAGTGAATTTCCATGCCTTTTCTCCTATGAAACGCGTACTGCTGTGTTTGTCGTTTGAAGGGGCAGTTAATTCTTGTGATGGTGGTGGGGAGAAGGGAAGGCAGTAGTGTCCGTGCCTCCCTTCACAAGTCCTTCGTGTCCTGCTTATGGCGTCAGTCTCTTTTTCGATGTGAAGTCTGTTGTGTCGTCTGACCCTTCAGCCCTGGTCTCTGTTCCTGTTTTCTTGCCTGTTTTACTCCTCACTTGTTTTGAGTTATTCTCTAGCTACAAAAGGCGTGATATCACTACACACCAAGGCTGAGTAGTTGAGGAAGCAGGTGAAGTTCCTGGTGGTGTTTTCTCAGACACCGTTGTTCCTTGTTATTGATAGAGGAGCTGCAGGCCAGCAGTGGCATCCCAGTCCACCGAGTTATCTCAATACTGCCGTAAGCCACCTTACCACAGTTGCTTCCAGCTGATTATTTCGGATCCAGCCATCCATGGCAGATTTCCGTCTCTCAAAGTTTTGTTAAAACTTGCCCTCTGCTTGATCTGCAGCTAAAAACACGCATTCACAATTCCTGAGCTCGCTAACCGCTCAGAGCTCGGTTTGGTTTTGCAGACTCCTGTTTCAGGAAATACTCGAGCGCATACCTTGAAGCACAAATATATTTTCATGAAGCTCATCCATATCGGTGATTTTTACAAAAATCCAGGTGGGAATTTTACAGCAACAAATGTCTTGGTGGAAACACATCCCGTTCAACTGCCTGGAAGGAGCTTTCTGAAACACTGTCAATAAGAATCCAATCTTCACTCCAGTATTCAGGTGTTGAATGAAGAAGGAATATAAAGATGAAACTTGTGGATTTTTGTTTTAAGTATTCTATTTTGGATTTTATATTTTTGACAAGTGCGTGATTCTGGGGTTATTTTAAACCCTCAGTGCAATTTCGGGGTGACTGTAGTGCTCTTGGGAACAAAGCGTTTTGGAAATCTTTGCTTTAGTTTCAAGAGGAGGGATGTGATTTGTACACAAACTGTGAGGTTCAGCACAAGTTCTAATCAGCTTCGCTTTGGTATCTGACCAGATTTGCACATGGAACCATATACCTGTGATGCAAAACTTGTTTTCTCAGTAGCTTGGCTGCAGGTGAGAGAACCAAAGTCCAGGTGCAGAGCATAGGAGTCCTTTTTCGGTTGGTGCTTCCAGCCTCTCTGCTTCCATACAGGATGGGATCTTATACAGACATGATTAAAGTGAGATATTAATCTTTCCAAACATTTTGGGATGTTTAGAAGCGGGGGAAAGGTGTTCATGTATGGCTGGACCATTTAATATCCTGTTGAGGAAGAGATGAGAAAGCCAGAAGTTTCTTCCTCTCCTGAAAGATAGAGAAGTAGTTAGCTTCTTTTTTTTTCAACAAGGTATGCAGGGATAGGATGAGGGGGAATGGTTTTCAGCTGAAAGAGAAGAGATTGAGATGAGATTTTAGGAAGAAATGTTTTCCTGTGAGGGCTGGGAGGCCCTGGCCCAGATTGCCCAGAGCAGTGGTGGAGGGGTTCAAGGCCAGGTTGGATGAGGCTCGGAGCCCCTGATCCAGTGGGAGGTGTCCCTGCCCATGGCAGGGGTTGGAACTGGATGGACTTTGAGGTCCTTTCCAACCCAAACCTTTCCATGGTTCTGTGATTCTATGAAGTGGCTGTGAATTCTCTACCTAAGTGTCTGGTGAGGAGCACAAGGACTATAGTTTGTGGTATCTGGTTACCAGCGCTTGAGAAGCCTGATGGAGCCCATGTGAAAGCAGAGGCATTTCTGCTTGTGTTTCCATTTTGTGGTTTGTAGGCAGGCATCATATGAGCCCAGCTTCTCCCTCCCAGCTCTGGATTTAGAGGGGATGCTAGGATTCCTGCAGGAATGCAGCCCCTAGGCCCTATTGAGCACTCTGTTTTTCTAAGACGTTTTGAAATTTGAACCTGTGGGCTTTCTAGCTGCTGGAAAGAAATTTTCTTTTTCCATTTTGGATAGACATGGATAGAACACTCATGCTCAGTGTTCAGGCTCCATTCTGGTCTGTGCTGAGAGAGACGATGTGGGGAAGAGAGGCGAACTCCCTTGCCTGGAATGGCTCTGTGATTTTTGGCTGCTCAAAAGTCTCCTGAAATTGGAGACAATAAAGGCTTAGGCAATAGAGGGAGTTTCCAGTACGTAGTCTGTGATGGAGAAAGACTTACTGTAATGATCCAAGGGAGTTTTCCACCTGGTCATCTCTATTGGAGGAGGAAAGTCTGGGGATTTCACCTTGAGCATCAGAGCCCAGACCTGCTTAAAGAAAATTAGACTAAATTGCCGTGGAGGTAGGGGAAGTCTCTGACAATTATGTTATTAAAGGATGTTATGTTCCCATTTCTGAGCCGTCAGGCAGGTGTTTGGAATTGTTGCATGCATTAAAACACCTGTGAGGTCTCTGTGGCAGGGAGGGGTGAGAGGAGACAGTCCTAGCAGTGGAAATGGCTAGTAGGCAGGGCTAGCGTGGCACGAGCAGTGTGTGCCCCCGTGGCTCTCTGGCAGACAGCCGCAGCTCCAGCAGGGCTAGAGTTATCTAGTCTTTCTGCAGACACTGCCTGTGAGCCTCTCGGTGCTGCTGGGCAGGTGAGCACATCTGGGCTCACTGATACCCAGGCTCCCTTCCCTCTCAAAGGGGAATAATGCGATTTGCCAACCTTTTAAATGCTTCAGGACCAGTAGCTTAAGTCGATCGATAGGTGTAATCTCTGTGGTTCTGTTGACTGCCCTTCTTACTCCATATGTGTATTTTATGTGCAGATTTCTTTATTCCACAGTAACTTTGTCCACTTGTTTGTGCCTTCCTTCACTGTGGCTGCCCCTGCCGCTCCACGTATCCAGCCTGTCGTTTGACTTTTGTGCTAACAGTGATGCTGTGCTTTCCTTGTCTTCCTAAACACCTCCTTTCTGCATGAGGCTGTCGCTTCCTTTCTCCTCAGCCATTGCTTTTATACCAGTCGCAGCTGCAGAGAGCTCCTCCAGAGCTCCTCGCTTCCCTTGTGCTTTTCACGTGGCTGAAAAACGATGCAAATGCCAGATGAAAACAAATAGGAGCTTGCATGCATGACTCTTGTAAGCCCTAGAGTGACTGAACATGTTAATAGGATTAAAGTACGTGTACAACAGAGCAAGTTCTGCAGTGTGGCTGTGAAATGGTGCAAAATATTGACTGCTCCTAGAAGCTGGAATCCCAAAAAGCAGCAAAAAGGAAGGTATTTTGATCACATTTGGTTTCTAAAGTAGTACTTCTGACTCATAGAATCATGGAATGGTTTGACTTGGAAGGGACCCTAAAGCCCATCCAGTTCCACCCCCTGCCATGGGCAGGGACACCTCCCACTGGATCAGGGGCTCCAAGCCCCATCCAACCTGGCCTTGAACACCTCCAGGGATGGGGCAGCCACCACTGCTCTGGGCAACCTGGGCCAGGGCCTCACCACCCTCACAGCAAAACATTTAATCTCACTTAAGATCTCATCTCAATCTCCCCTCTTTCAGCTGAAAACTGTTCCCCCTCATCCTAGCCCTGCGTTCTCTAAGATCCCCTCCGCAGCTTTCCTGGAGCCCTTTCAGCACCGGAAGCTGCTCTAAGGTCTCCCTACAGCCTTCCAGGCTGAACACCTCCACCTCTCTTAGTTTGTCATTCATCAAGACAAGTACGTTCTCTTTTTTTTCTTTTTTTTTTTTAATGGGAACTGTTCTTAATGTGAGAAATTCAACCATGATTCTTTCAGCTAAAGTTGAAGCCTCTGACAGTTTGTACTGAAGCTTTTTGGGTCAAATGGCACTGGCCCAGGTTGCCCAGAGCAGTGGTGGCTGCCCCATCCCTGGAGGGGTTCAAGGCCAGGTTGGATGGGGCTTGGAGCCCCTGATCCAGTGGGAGGTGTCCCTGCCCATGGCAGGGGGTGGAACTGGATGGGCTTTAAGGTCCCTTCCAACCCAAACCATTCTATGATTCTATAAGTATTTGTCTCTAGAGTCCTTTAACAGAAATTTCTCTGTATATAACAGAGTAGTAAAACTAGAAACTTGAGTTGAATTTAATTTAAGAAAAGGCTCTTTTAAGCCTGGCAAGGCCTATTTTGCACCTGCGAGTTAGATGTGTTAGGCTGCTTGTCTGTGTTTTGCATTGCTGATTTCTAACCTGGCAGACGGTGCATGCATTAATTGGATCTGGCTTTCACCGTCGAGGTGTTCTGTTGTTGCTTGGACATCTCTTCCCTCAGTTGACCCGAGACCTTACTACAAGGGCTTGTTAGTGGAGTGATCTAATTGCACTGCTTTCAAGTTCATGCTCTGCACGTGACTTAATGCACCCTGTTTCTAACCCAGCCAGCTTGAGAATTGCCAAGGTGGAATGACTGTTATAATCAGGATAAGTAGGATTTGAAACAATTGAAGTTTAAATCTAAAATGATGACTATGAGGCTACAGCAGATAGAATTCACGCTGCAGTTTGCCTATCGTATATCGAAGCTTTTTTGTTTTTGTGGAGCCTCAAAGTGCGGGATGCTGCCAAAAAATAACAGACTGCCTTCCCTAGCAGGATGAATGGGAATCCAGGTACAGCTCGACGATCCCTTAAACATTAGCATGGTCCTTTGATTTTGACCTCAGTGCTTTGGAAGCAGGCTATTCCATGTATAGCACCTATTTCCCATAGAGCAGCTTTCCCAGATCTGAGTAAAGCTTATTCTTCTGGATGGTTTTGATGCTTTTATTGAGTTCCTGAGTTCATGAGGGGATACCTATGCCTGGTAAATGTCTTGTGAGATGGTGAAAACATTGCTTCAGGCTCTTTTTCAAACCAGGCTTTCTGCTTCCCAACTGCTTTTTTTTTTTGTCTTGTTTTTGCATTTAAACTTCAATGGTTTGAGCGAGACGTGTAGCAGCTCTATTCTCCCCAGTTCTCACCCTCTGGCCTTTGTGATCCCCCCCTAGAACAATGACAATGAGACGGCGCTGCACTGTGCTGCGCAGTATGGCCACACGGAGGTGGTGAAGGTCCTTCTGGAGGAGCTGACCGACCCCACCATGCGCAATAACAAGTTTGAGACTCCGCTGGACCTGGCCGCACTCTACGGGAGGCTGGAAGTTGTGAAGATGCTCTTGAACGCTCATCCCAATCTTTTAAGCTGCAACACTAAGAAACACACTCCCCTGCACTTGGCGGCTAGGAACGGCCACAAAACTGTAGTCCATGTCCTCCTGGATGCTGGCATGGATAGCAACTATCAGGTACCGAGTGTGTCTGTGTGTGAAGGATGGAGAACCCCTGTAGCTGTGATACAGAGAGCTCCACCTTCCCTTGCTCCAGAGGGATTGCTTATGGAAGATAAACGATGGCTTTGTTTTCCTCCGGGCTGCTTGTTCAGCTCTTGGTTGCTCTGAGAAGCTGCTCAGAGGGATTCTGGTGCTGTGCATGCTTCACGCCTGCTTGTGAGTTGGGCCAAGAGCCCAACGGATAAAAGGGAGGGGATAAAAAGTCCTCTTGCCTAAGCTGTTCTGCTCTGCAAATCTATCAGCTCTTGATAGCAATGGAGGCAAAATGTTTCTCTTCCTATCAAGCTGAATACGCTGTTTTCACAGCAGGAGCTTGTATGTGGTGGTCTTGTCTTTCCTTCTCAGGACATGACCTCTTGCTGAGCTGTAAAAAGTCCTTTTTTGGTCTCTAACCTGAGCCCACATGTGTTTCTGAACAGCCCATCCCATTTTCCATTGCGAATTCCAGCTTTGTAGTAATATTGATAGTTTGTCCTCAGTTGTAGATATTGTTACCCACACTTTCTGTATGATGCTGTGTATTTATTGCTTCTATAACCTCCTAAAACGTGCCTCCATCACCATTCCCCACTGTCCAGCTTCATGCGATTTTCCATTTAATTTGCAGACTGAAAAAGGCAGTGCTTTGCACGAAGCTGCTTTGTTTGGCAAGACAGATGTGGTACAAATATTGCTGGCTGCAGGTGAGAAGAATGATCCCCTTTTGAAGCAATAACATGGTTATCCCTTCACCCAGGACTTGAGAAAACCCCTTCCTAATGACAGCACGTTCCTCCAGCTGGCTATCCAAGTGTTTTTTCTTGGAGAGAGTTAGAGGAGAGGTTTGTCTCTCGGTGTTTGGTTTTCTAGCCTCTCTAGAGCATTTTTTTAGCTCCTTCCCCACCCAGTGACGCTCACAAGTGTAAGATCTGACTTGATTAAAAGCATGAATTTGCACACTGGTAGAAAATATTCTTGCTTTTACCTTCCCTGCGCCTCTTGCCACAGGTATTGATGTGAACATAAAGGATAACAGAGGTCTCACAGCTCTGGATATCGTGAGGGAGCTCCCTTCTCAGAAGAGCCAACACATCGCAGCTCTCATCGAAGGTAAGAGGTGTAGCTCTGTGTGTGGGCAGGGGGGAATAATTGTGGTTTGGGGGAATAATTGTGCCAGTGCAAGCATGGGATTTGTTCTCTAACCCTGGAAAGTGCTGAAAGCAAAGCAGCTTCAGGCCAGGTCCCTTGATGAGAACCTCACGGGTGTTGGAAGGAATGATGCTTGGGTGAGCTGTGTCGAGAGCAGGGGGACTTCCAGGGGGGAATTAGGGGGATTAGCTCCTTCGCTGAAGGAGTGCGGCGTGACTTTTGCAGTTTAAGTGGGCTTAATTGAGCTTTGTTTAAGTCACTTTGGAAGTTAATTAAAATTAAGGATAGCCTAATTCTGCTTGCAGAATGCAAAGTAATAGCTTGAAAAATGGGTTTGGATTAACTATGCTTTATGTGTCTGTGTAGACAAGTAGTCGTCTGTGGATCTCACAGCCTATTTCTCACTTCATTGTGAAGCTCGGGCATGGATTTGCAGATGAGATTTACAGAAAAGGCCTTGATTACTTGTGGTTTATAAAGGAGTTTGGCCCATTGTCTGCCCAAGTTAGGGAATGAAATGTGGCATCTTAGCTGAATTCGTACCTTGTAATTATGCTGTCTGAGTTTCCTCTCAGCTGTGGGGGGAAGATCAGAAGCGTATGCAACTGGTGTGCATTACTCATGCTTAGCATTTGGGAGCTTTACAGGTTCAAAGCACTTTGCAGAGACTTTAATTAAGCTTTGCCTGTGAGGCTGGAAGGTTTTATCCTGGTTCTGAAATCGAAAACAAAGATGAACTTTAAAACAAAAGTTCTTGCAGGTAAAGGAGGTTGGAGCCAGGTGGGTGCTGGTCTCTTCTCCCAAGTAACAAGTGATAGGATGAGAGGAAACTGCAAGTTTTGCTAAGGGAAGGTTGTATTGGATGTTAGGAAAGGTTTCTTCACTGAAAGAGTGGTGAAGCCCTGGCAGAGGCTGCCCAGGGCAGTGGGGGAGTCTCCATCCCTGGAGGGGTTCAAAAACTGTGCGGCCATGGCCCCTGGGGACATGGTTTAGCAGACACAGTGGGGTTGGGCTGAAGGTTGGGCTGGATGAGCTTAGTGGGCTTTTCCAACCTTAATGATTCGATAATAAATATTAATAGTTTGCTCCTGCAGGTGAGCAGGCTGTGTGAGAGTATGCTGTCTGACTATATTCATGTGAGCTTAATATTTCTGGTTTTGCCTGTGGTTTGGGACAACAGCAAGAATTGATTTCTCTAAGCCTCCAGACGACCAGGCTGCATCTCTGTTCAGCAAGGTAGTGTGTGTCTACAACATCAAGTAATCTGCTCCATGATGTTGTGTCTGTACAAGGAGCTTTGCAGGTTGTAAAAGTTCAAAGAATCATCCTTAACCTTGTGGGTGTGATGAAAGAGGCCGCCTGCTTCTATTCTGGGATCTCAGCTGCAAGTTTTAATAACGCACTTGGGTTGTTTTTTGGAGAGTTAACAAGTTGATGGTAACCCTTCCATCCACGAAGGTGGAAGCACCATGTGTGGAAGTGGATGGAAAGACTGATATCGACTGACCCTGTCTCCCCACCTTATTGCAGATTACACCATCGGGAAGAAAAGTGCCAAAGCTGCAGAGAAGACTGCTCAAGCGCCGCTCCTTCCAGCCACTGATCCTGTGTGCCGGATATCTCAGGGTAGGTTTCCCCGTGACACGGCAGGCATTGACACTCTCATTCCTGCAAGTGCTGCCTTTCCGAGGGCAGAAACCTGGAGTGATGAACTTGTCTCTCTCTTCCTCCCCAGGTGATGTGGAGAAAGCAGTGACGGAACTGTTCATAGATTTTGATGTGAACCCAGAAGAGGAGAGCCCATATGAAGCTTTGTACAATGCAACATCTTGCCACTCCCTGGACAGCCTTGCCAGTGGGAGATCTTCGGATCGAGAGTCTATGAATAAGGAAGCAGAATCGGCTGGTCTCAAAGCAGCAGGAGTCAGGCCTGTATGTAGCGATGTGTATTCATCTCCGCTTGCCTTTAGGAGGGTAGGGAACTTATCTCCATGGTTTTGCAGCAGGAGGTCAGTCCCCAGCTTGAGGAAATCTTTAAACTCATCCTTATATCGATTAGAGCAGGCAGGTACCTCTGCTTTTTCACTGCCCTGTTCATATAAACTCTCCTATTGCCGACAAGCAGACACTTCTTTGTGCCTTATTTTCACCTGGAGTTACATCCTCTGTTTTGTGGCAGCTGAATGTTGGAGCCTGTGAATTTTGGTTTGTGAGGGCATTGCACTTAGCGGAAAGGCTAACTTCTTGTCTAGAAGAAAGCTTTGGAAGGTTCTGTGCAGAGTAATTTTCTCATCTCGCTTGCTTCCTGCTTTGTCCAGAAGAACCATGGAAAGGTTTGGATTGGAAGGGATCTCAAAGCCCATCCAGTTCCACCCCCTGCCATGGACAGGGACACCTCCCACTGGATCAGGGGCTCCAAGGCCCATCCAACCTGGCCTTGAACCCCTCCAGGGATGGTGCAGCCACCACTGCTCTGGGCAATCTGGGCCAGGGCCTCCCCACCCTCACAGCAAAACATTTCTTCCTAAGATCTCATCTCAGTCTCCCCTCTTTCAGCTGAAATCTGTTCCCCGTCATCCCATCCTTTCACTCAGCTTTTCCCCCCCAGCTTTCCTGGAGCACCTTTCAGTACTGGAAGCTGCTGTAAGGTCTCCTTGGAAGAAGGCTCTGAAGACATTATCTTTGAGAATGTCCTGTTGGAAACTAGTCAGCAGCGGAAGCATTTTTTTTCTGTATTACTTTCAGAGAACTGTAGAGGGTACTCAGCTTTCCGAGGCAATGCAGAGCTGCTGGAACTGTCTCCAAAGATGCCTTCCTCACCTTCTGTTAGCTGCATCTGCCTCCCCTTTAGCAATCGGAGGCAGCACTGCAATGGGGCAGATGGGATGCTGGCCTTGCTGCGTGCTTTGTCAGCTTTCGGGGCTTGTTTTCTGGTTGTTTTTACAAAGCCTATTCCATGAATGTATTTCTGGACAAAAGGCAGAGCAGCAATGAACAATTAAACTGCTGGTGGTGCTGTAGCCGTGCCTGCTGTCCCTCTGCAAAGAGGTGCATCCTTTTTCCCCTATGAGTAGCAAATATCACAGAAATGAGGCACAAGCTGTAGGAGATCAGATCTCTCTAGAGTACGCAGTACAAGGTGCACAGCGAGATCAGATCTCTCTAGAGTGTGCAGTAGAAGGTGTGCTGTCCTGTTGTTGACTAAATCTTGGTGCATCTCTGTACTGTCCTGTGTTAATGGTGTCTGATGTGAAATAAGCTCAGCTCTGTCACACATAAGCAAAGGTGAAAGACTGAACAGCAGTGAAAAGGGAGAAGAAAGAGGGGTATACTCCAGGAGCTTGCTGGAGTTCCTCCCAATACTGGCTGGAGTGTTTTGTTGGCAGCGGTTCTCCTCTGCTGTCTTTCCCGGTGTCGTTAGATGGAGCTGTTGCAGGGCAGGAGGTGACCTAGAGCTGCATTGAGCTCTGCATGCACGCAGTGCTGCTCTGACTGCCCACAGACAGGGAGGTGTGGAATGTGGTGCAGCTCTCTCTCTCCATCTGTAGGGTTTTCCACTATCAAAAGTGGAAATCACTTCCACTATAAGTGGCATCACTTATTTCAGTTTGACTAAGACACAAGCGAGGAGTCTTCCCTTTCTACCCTTTGCACGAGTGCATTACTGACCTTCCCTGTGCAACATGCTGCCGTCGAGATTTCCAGTCTGGGTCGACAAACCGGCTTAAGTAATGAAGCAATAAACCTGTGCAAACAGCACCTTCCAGTGAGCAGTTAGTCTCCTTGAGGACAGAGCTAGTGCTCCCGTGTTGTGTTATCAACAGCAGCCCATCCCCAGGGCTGCGGTACAGTGAATCTGCAGAAAGGATGCTCTGCCTGAATAGGAAGAAGAGGAGGAGGAAAGCAGCAACCACTGCCAGGCTCTGTGCTGTTAGGATTGAACTTCTATTTCACACAGATTAATTTTAGGAGGTTGTTACCATGGGCGTAGTGTTGGTGGGAGCAGGAAGGGACGTGCTTTCACACAATGCGGTTGACATTGTTCTTCTAAACTGCAGAGGGAACGTCCACCGCCGCCTGCCAAGCCTCCACCTGATGAAGAGGAGGATCAGCATACGGAGAAGAAGATCAGCCATGGTGCTGCTTCTGAGGTTCGTGGGGGCTTGGACTGGGATGTTTTGTATGAATGCGGTTTAAAGAACAGTTTTAATAATTTGGGAGCAGCCAACTGTGATATTCCCTCCCTTGCAAGTCAGGTTGTGACTGCGAAGTTTTGTTTCACTCCAGCATTGCTGAACTCACTTGCCATGGGAACATCCTTTGTGTGGTTCTTCCAGGGCACCTCTGTGTTGACCTTCAGCCTTACTGTCTTATTCTTGGCTCGGAATTCCCTTAGGAAGGGTTTTTTTCCGCATCACACTGTGCTGTGGACTGTTGCCCACTGGTAATGATTCCACCAAATGCATCTTCACTGGAGACTGAAACCCAGAGGGCCGGCGCTTCCTGCTTCCTCTAAGCTTACAGCTGTGGAGGAGCTGCGTGGGCTTCTGGATCCCACTGACGTGAACAGGGATCAGGGGCTTGAATTCAGCTGAGAATCTGGCCCAGCATATGTTCAAGCTGTCTTCTGCAGAGGTCAGTGTATGTGAGCTGCTTTTTGATGAAGCTAAAGGTCTCCTCTTCTGCGTTGTTGCTCCTGGACTCGTTTTTACTCACCTGTCTGTGAAGCTCAGGTGGGAGGGCTCTCCTGGCGACGCATTTATGGGGGGGTGTGAAACCACAAATGAGTCTTGGCAAGTTCTGCTGACACCCAGGAAAATTCCAAAGCGAAACCAAATCTTGTGGAGTTCCCTGGTTTTCCAAATGCAGTAGGTTTTGTGTAAAATCTGTGGATGTTCAACCCCATGCAATGCTCCAGGCTTAGGCAAGAGCAACTGGAGAGCTGCCCAGGGGAATAGGACCCAAGGATCTTGATCAACAGTAGCTGAACGCAAGCCAGCAATGCCCCAGGTGGCCAAGAGGGCCAAAACCATCCTGGCTTGGATCAGCCATAGAGTGGCCAAAAGGAGCAGGGAAGGAATCACACCGTGGACTCGGTGCGGCTGAGGCCGCATCTCGAATCCTGGGTTCAATTTTAGGCCCCTCACTCCAAGAGGACATTGAGAGGCTAGAGTGTGTCAGGAGGAGGGGTGTGGAATTGGGGAAGGGTCTGCAGCACAGGGGTTCTGGGAGCAGCTGAGGGACCTGAGGCTGTTTCTCCTGGAGAAGAAGAGGCTGAGGGGAGACCTCATCACTCTCTGCAGCTCCTGGGAAGGAGATTGGAGCCCGGCAGGTACTGGGATCTTCTTCCATGTGAAGTGAGAAGATAAGAGGATGTGGCCTCAGGTTGTGCCAGGAGAGGTTTAGGTTGGGTATGGTGGGCTATAGCAGGAAGGAAGCTGGTTGTAGGTATGAGAGGGGCAGGGGGATCTGTGATGACTTTGGGAGAGCTTAGGCTTGGAAAGAAATTGTTTGAGAAACGCTTCAGAGAATGCTGCTTGGACACCTCTTAGTGGAACTTTGGTTTAATGATTGTATTGCAACAACATGAAACAGTATGCATAAAACTTAACATTCCCTCCTCTACGACCCCCTAAACCTCTAACACTCTTGCTTTATCGCCCCAGTACTCTTACTCTATCTCCCCAATACTCTTAAGATGCCCCTCAAAGGTTGCAGGCGTTGTCCGCGTGAGCAGAGGTGTGATTGGAGGAGCCGGCCGAAGGTTGGCTGTAAGCAGCATAGGCTGTGCAGGGACCCAGAAGCAGAGATTGCCGCAGTGTGATGTTGCTTCAGGTCCATTCCAAGTTGAGGGGAGGTGAAATGGAGTCCTGTCGGTGCTGTGGAGAGCAGCAGGTGCTGCAGGTGCTGGTTGAGGCCCGGCTTGTGCAGCTGGTGGTCCAGCGTCCTACTGGTCCTGTTGTCGTGGCCTCTTGTTGGGCGGTGCGGTGGCGTCAGCGCTGCTGGCTCTCCTCTTGTGGGCTCGTCGGGGCTGCGCGGGGGAGCGTGGTGTGCCCGTGCTGGCGGAGGAGGGCCCTGCCACAGGCTCGTCTGGTTGCTGGGGCAGCTCCTGTTGTTGCGCGTTGTGAGGAGTTGGGGCAGAGGTGTCGGAAGCCCCTGGCCGGGCGGGCGATGGGGAGCTGGGGTGCTGTCCTGCGCCAGAGGTGTTGGGGCTGGTGGAGGCAGCTGGAGCCGGGGCAGGAGAAGGCCATCGGGTGTTAATGACGGGGGGGGCAGATGCGGGTCTGTCGAGCCGTGCTGGGGCAGGACGGGCAGCTCCTCTGCGCGTGTGGTGCTGGGTCCGCCTGCAGATGCGAGCCCTGGTGGTTTCAATAAGTCGATTGACGAAGCTGCTGGTGTGGTGGCGCAGAGTGTCGTGCAGCACCTGCGTGAGGACGTCCCTGTCGAGGCCAAAGCGGCGCACGCTGGAGAAGATGAGTCCTTGGACTAGCGTTGCGTCGCTGTGGCGTCCCTGGAGGAGTGGTCTCAGCTCCTGTTGGATCCACGGCGAGAGGGGCCGGAGAAGAGCTGGGTTTGCCCGGAAGACGTAGGCCCAGACGTGAATATTGGTGCTGCGCCGAGGACGTCTGGGCACCTGAAGGGCACGAGGTGACGGCTGGGGTGCTGCTTGGAGGTGGCGAATGGGGGCGGCAGTGTCTCCCTGTGCTCCCCCTGTCGGGTGGACCAGAGCAGCTGGTGTGTCAGGCAGTTGGATGACGTGTTCTTCATATCTGTCATCGGCCTGGACGGAGTGCAGGAGGGAGAGCACTGTCCTTCTGCAGAGGGGGCACTGGGGATTGTTGCGGAGCCAGTGCAGGATGCAGGCGTAGCAGAAGTTGTGGAGGCACGGCATTGCATAGGCAACGGCCTCGCAGGTGTCCAGGCAGATGGTACAGCGCTCAGCTGCCTCTGCGGCCATGGCTCCAGGGCCTGCGCTGGTCTGGGGGAGCTGCCGATGGGCAAAAGCCGCCTCTCCTGGGTGCTGCAGCGGCGCGTGTGGCGCTGGAGAAGGAGAGAGGTCTGTGTCACTGTCTGGCTGGGGTTGGGGTGAGAGGAATGGCTGGGATCCTCAGGAAGGAAACCCTCCAGGGTCCTAGGGCCCTGTTTGCCCCCAGAGCTCACCTGTGCTGCTGCAAGCGTATCTCCTGTCTCCAGTGAATGCCAGTAGCTGGCTGGGTATGGGGATATCGCCCACAGGACAAAGGCTGGACACGAGGATGCGTCTAGCTCTCCAACTCGGCGAGCTGCTCGGCTGGAGTGCAGGCACGATCCAACTGAGTGGACTGGGTGCACGTATTTAAGCAGTGAGTGTCTATTGTGACATCGTGACTACCTGTGAGGGGCACCCATTCCTTGGGACCGTTGCCGTTGACTACCCTGAGCCATGGTGCTTGGCCCAGCACGCGTGTCTGGGGTTACGGCAACTGCACTGCCCCCTCCGTGCCCCAGTCTCTTCTCTTGTGCTTGGCATTGGTGTTGCCATGCCAGTCCCCGAGGCCTGGGCCTGAGTGGTGAAGCACTGGCAGAGGCGTCCCAGGGCAGCGCTTGAATCTCCATCCCTGAAGGGTTTCCAGAACCACGGCCCGTGGGGCTGTGGTTTAGGAGGCGCGGTGGTGCTGGGCTGATGGTTGGCCTGGATCCGCTTAGAGGGCTTCTCCAACTGTAATGATTCTGTGACTCTAAACCAAGCGGAATGGGCGCTGCCTCCAACTGTCAGAACAGACTCTGGTTCAGCAGATGCTTTGCTTTGAATGTATGGATGTGCTGAAGTTCCTACAAGGCATAAAAGTGATCTGTTTTCTGATGTAAAGTCAAATTTACATGAGAAACAAATAAACGTTGCTTTAATACGAGTGCCTTTTTATAGAGGGAGTACAGCTCCAAACAACGCACGAACGGTGAAACTGAAATGTAAAGGTGTGGGCTGATGGCTCTGCTGCGGTTAAAATGGTTTTGCTGTGGTTTAGACTGGACCTAAGGAAGCATTTGTTTGCCGTGAGGGTGGTGAGGCCCTGGCTCAGGTTGCGTCGGGAAGCTGTGGCTGCCCCATCCCTGGAGGTGTTCCAGGCCCTGTTGGATGGGCCTTGGGCAGCCTGATCCAGGGGGAGGTGTTCCTGCTGCCCATGGAGGATCTGGATGATCTGTAAGGTCCCTTCCAACCCCAACTCTTCTCTGATTCTCTGATAAGCAGTGCCGTGGCTGGCTCGGGGCAGAGGAGAGCTGGGGAGCAGGTCTTGGCATAATTGGAAAGCAGAAGTCGTTCCTGATGATAAAGACGAGGGAGCGAAGGATGCATTGGCCACTCCTGCTGTGTTATCTTGCCATATTTGATGCTAAACCACCTGCTGTGTTGTCCTGCCACTAAGAGCTTTGGAAACAGGATCCGTTAAAGGAACTCTTGGTGGCAGAGAGATTTGTATGCCGAGTGGTTTTCAGGGGAGATGCTGATCTGGAAGCGGTTTCCCTGCTAGGACTCGGAGGCAGTGAGTGTGGCTGCCTGGCAGTGCCCTCTGGATCAAGCGGGGCTCTTGGGTCTGATTTTTTCCCTGTGCCCGCTTTGTCACGGTGCTGTCCTTTGCTGATTTCTGCCCATTATTTCTTATCTGGGTATACGTTCCTTGTGCATTGGGCAGGTATGAGCAGGACTATGCCTAGGAAATGCTGGAGACGTCTCGTCTGGTTGGATTGTGTGAGGAGGAGTGGAACGGAGCCAGGCAGGTGCTGGGCTCTTCTCCCATGTGAAGTGAGAGGATAAGAGGACGTGGCCTCAGGCTGTGCCAGGAGAGGTTTAGGTTGGCTATAGTGGCTTATAGGAAGTAAGAAGCTGGTTGTAGGTATGAGAGGGGCAGGGGGATCTGTGATGACTTTGGGAGAGCTTAGGCTTGGAAAGAAATTGTTTGAGAAACGCTTCAGAGAATACTGCTTGGACACCTCTTAGTGGAACTTTGGTTTAATGATTGTATTGCAACAACATGAAACAGTATGCATAAAACTTAACATTCCCTCCTCTACGACCCCCTAAACCTCTAACACTCTTGCTTTATCGCCCCAGTACTCTTACTCTATCTCCCCAATACTCTTAAGATTCCCCTCAAAGGTTGCAGGCGTTGTCCGCGTGGGCAGAGGTGTGATTGGAGGAGCCGGCCGAAGGTTGGCTGTAAGCAGCATAGGCTGCGCAGAGACCCAGAAGCAGAGATTGCCGCAGTGTGATGTTGCTTCAGGTCCATTCCAAGTTGAGGGGAGGTGAAATGTAGTCCTGTCGGTGCTGTGGAGAGCAGCAGGTGCTGCAGGTGCTGGTTGAGGCCCGGCTTGTGCAGCTGGTGGTCCAGCGTCCTACTGGTCCTGTTGTCGTGGCCTCTTGTTGGGTGGTGCGGTGGCGTCAGCGCTGCTGGCTCTCCTCTTGTGGGCTCGTCGGGGCTGCGCGGGGGAGCGTGGTGTGCCCGTGCTGGCGGAGGAGGGCCCTGCCACAGGCTCGTCTGGTTGCTGGGGCAGCTCCTGTTGTTGCGCGTTGTGAGGAGTTGGGGCAGAGGTGTCGGAAGCCCCTGGCCGGGCGGGCGATGGGGAGCTGGGGTGCTGTCCTGCGCCAGAGGTGTTGGGGCTGGTGGAGGCAGCTGGAGCCGGGGCAGGAGAAGGCCATCGGGTGTTAATGACGGGGGGGGCAGATGCGGGTCTGTCGAGCCGTGCTGGGGCAGGACGGGCAGCTCCTCTGCGCGTGTGGTGCTGGGTCCGCCTGCAGATGCGAGCCCTGGCGGTTTCAATAAGTCGATTGACAAAGCTGCTGGTGTGGTGGCGCAGAGTGTCATGCAGCACCTGCGTGAGGACGTCCCTGTCGAGGCCAAAGCGGCGCACGCTGGAGAAGATGAGTCCCTGGACTAGCGTTGCGTCGCTGTGGTGTCCCTGGAGGAGTGGTCTCAGCTCCTGTTGGATCCACGGCGAGAGGGGCCGGAGAAGAGCTGGGTTTGCCCGGAAGACGTAGGCCCAGACGTGAATATTGGTGCTGCGCCGAGGACGTCTGGGCACCTGAAGGGCACGAGGTGACGGCTGGGGTGCTGCTTGGAGGTGGCGAATGGGGGCGGCAGTGTCTCCCTGTGCTCCCCCTGTCGGGTGGACCAGAGCAGCTGGTGTGTCAGGCAGTTGGATGACGTGTTCTTCATATCTGTCATCGGCCTGGACGGAGTGCAGGAGGGAGAGCACTGTCCTTCTGCAGAGGGGGCACTGGGGATTGTTGCGGAGCCAGTGCAGGATGCAGGCATAGCAGAAGTTGTGGAGGCACGGCATTGCATAGGCAACGGCCTCGCAGGTGTCCAGGCAGATGGTACAGCGCTCAGCTGCCTCTGCGGCCATGGCTCCAGGGCCTGCGCTGGTCTGGGGGAGCTGCCGATGGGCAAAAGCCGCCTCTCCTGGGTGCTGCAGCGGCGCGTGTGGCGCTGGAGAAGGAGAGAGGTCTGTGTCACTGTCTGGCTGGGGTTGGGGTGAGAGGAATGGCTGGGATCCTCAGGAAGGAAACCCTCCAGGGTCCTAGGGCCCTGTTTGGCCCAGAGCTCACCTGTGCTGCTGCAAGCGTATCTCCTGTCTCCAGTGAATGCCAGTAGCTGGCTGGGTATGGGGATATCGCCCACAGGACAAAGGCTGGACACGAGGATGCGTCTAGCTCTCCAACTCGGCGAGCTGCTCGGCTGGAGTGCAGGCACGATCCAACTGAGTGGACTGGGTGCACGTATTTAAGCAGTGAGTGTCTATTGTGACATCGTGACTACCTGTGAGGGGCACCCATTCCTTGGGACCGTTGCCGTTGACTACCCTGAGCCATGGTGCTTGGCCCAGCACGCGTGTCTGGGGTTACGGCAACTGCACTGCCCCCTCCGTGCCCCAGTCTCTTCTCTTGTGCTTGGCGTTGGTGTTGCCATGCCAGTCCCCGAGGCCTGGGCCTGAGTGGTGAAGCACTGGCAGAGGCGTCCCAGGGCAGTGCTTGAATCTCCATCCCTGAAGGGTTTCCAGAACCACGGCCCGTGGGGCTGTGGTTTAGGAGGCGCGGTGGTGCTGGGCTGATGGTTGGCCTGGATCCGCTTAGAGGGCTTTTCCAACTTGAATGATGCTGTGACTCTAAACCAAGCGGAATGGGCGCTGCCTCCAACTGTCAGAACAGACTCTGGTTCAGCAGATGCTTTGCTTTGAACGTATGGATGTGCTGAAGTTCCTACAAGGCATAAAAGTGATCTTTTTTCTGACGTAAAGTCAAATTTACATGAGAAACGAATAAACGTTGCTTTAATACGAGTGCCTTTTTATAGAGGGAGTACAGCTCCAAACAACGCACGAACGGTGAAACTGAAATGTAAAGGTGTGGGCTGATGGCTCTGCTGCGGTTAAAATGGTTTTGCTGTGGTTTAGACTGTACCTAAGGAAGAATTTGTTTGCCGTGAGGGTGGTGAGGCCCTGGCTCAGGTTGCGTCGGGAAGCTGTGGCTGCCCCCTCCCTGGAGGTGTTCCAGGCCCTGTTGGATGGGCCTTGGGCAGCCTAATCCAGGGGGAGGTGTTCCTGCTGCCCATGGAGGATCTGGATGATCTGTAAGGTCCCTTCCAACCCCAACTCTTCTCTGATTCTCTGATAAGCAGTGCCGTGGCTGGCTCGGGGCAGAGGAGAGCTGGGAGCAGGTCTTGGCGTAATTGGAAAGCAGAAGTCGTTCCTGATGATAAAGACGAGGGAGCGAAGGATGCATTGGCCACTCCTGCTGCGTTATCTTGCCATATTTGATGCTAAACCACCTGCTGTGTTGTCCTGCCACTAAGAGCTTTGGAAACAGGATCCGTTAAAGGAACTCTTGGTGGCAGAGAGATTTGTACGCCAAGTGGTTTTCAGGGGAGATGCTGATCTGGAAGCGGTTTCCCTGCTAGGACTCGGAGGCAGTGAGTGTGGCTGCCTGGCAGTGCCCTCTGGATCAAGCGGGGCTCTTGGGTCTGATTTTTCCTTGTGCCCGCTTTGTCACGGTGCTGTCCTTTGCTGATTTCTGCCCATTATTTCTTATCTGGGTATACGTTCCTTGTGCATTGGGCAGGTATGAGCAGGACTATGCCTAGGAAATGCTGGAAACGTCTCGTCTGGTTGGATTGTGTGAAGAGGAGTGGAACGGAGCCAGGCAGGTGCTGGGCTCTTCTCCCATGTGAAGTGAGAGGATAAGAGGACGTGGCCTCAGGTTGTGCCAGGAGAGGTTTAGGTTGGCTATAGTGGCTTATAGGAAGTAAGAAGCTGGTTGTAGGTATGAGAGGGGCAGGGGGATCTGTGATGACTTTGGGAGAGCTTAGGCTTGGAAAGAAGTTGTTTGAGAAACTCATCAGAGACTGCTGCTTGGACACCTTTTAGTGGAACTTTGCTTTAATGATTGTATTGCAACAACATGAAACAGTATGCAAAAACTTAACATTCCCTCCTCTACAACCCCCTAAACCTCCAACACTCTTGCTTTATCGCCCCAGTACTCTTACTCTATCTCCCCAATACTCTTAAGATTCCCCTCAAAGGGTACAGGTGTTGTCCGCGTGGGCAGAGGTGTGATTGGAGGAGCCGGCCGAAGGTTGGCTGTAAGCAGCATAGGCTGCGCAGGGACCCAGAAGCACAGATTGCCGCAGTGTGATGTTGCTTCAGGTCCATTCCAAGTTGAGGGGAGGTGAAATGGAGTCCTGTCAGTGCTGTGGAGAGCAGCAGGTGCTGCAGGTGCTGGTTGAGGCCCGGCTTGTGCAGCTGGTGGTCCAGCGTCCTACTGGTCCTGTTGTCGTGGCCTCTTGTTGGGCGGTGCGGTGGCGTCAGCGCTGCTGGCTCTCCTCTTGTGGGCTCGTCGGGGCTGCGCGGGGGAGCGTGGTGTGCCCGTGCTGGCGGAGGAGGGCCCTGCCACAGGCTCGTCTGGTTGCTGGGGCAGCTCCTGTTGTTGCGCGTTGTCAGGAGTTGGGGCAGAGGTGTCGGAAGCCCCTGGCCGGGCGGGCGATGGGGAGCTGGGGTGCTGTCCTGCGCCAGAGGTGTTGGGGCTGGTGGAGGCAGCTGGAGCCGGGGCAGGAGAAGGCCATCGGGTGTTAATGACGGGGGGGGCAGATGCGGGTCTGTCGAGCCGTGCTGGGGCAGGACGGGCAGCTCCTCTGCGCGTGTGGTGCTGGGTCCGCCTGCAGATGCGAGCCCTGGCGGTTTCAATAAGTCGATTGACAAAGCTGCTGGTGTGGTGGCGCAGAGTGTCGTGCAGCACCTGCGTGAGGACGTCCCTGTCGAGGCCAAAGCGGCGCACGCTGGAGAAGATGAGTCCCTGGACTAGGGTTGCGTCGCTGTGGCGTCCCTGGAGGAGTGGTCTCAGCTCCTGTTGGATCCACGGCGAGAGGGGCCGGAGAAGAGCTGGGTTTGCCCGGAAGACGTAGGCCCAGACGTGAATATTGGTGCTGCGCCGAGGACGTCTGGGCACCTGAAGGGCACGAGGTGACGGCTGGGGTGCTGCTTGGAGGTGGCGAATGGGGGCGGCAGTGTCTCCCTGTGCTCCCCCTGTCGGGTGGACCAGAGCAGCTGGTGTGTCAGGCAGTTGGATGACGTGTTCTTCATATCTGTCATCGGCCTGGACGGAGTGCAGGAGGGAGAGCACTGTCCTTCTGCAGAGGGGGCACTGGGGATTGTTGCGGAGCCAGTGCAGGATGCAGGCGTAGCAGAAGTTGTGGAGGCACGGCATTGCATAGGCAACGGCCTCGCAGGTGTCCAGGCAGATGGTACAGCGCTCAGCTGCCTCTGCGGCCATGGCTCCAGGGCCTGCGCTGGTCTGGGGGAGCTGCCGATGGGCAAAAGCCGCCTCTCCTGGGTGCTGCAGCGGCGCGTGTGGCGCTGGAGAAGGAGAGAGGTCTGTGTCACTGTCTGGCTGGGGTTGGGGTGAGAGGAATGGCAGGGATCCTCAGGAAGGAAACCCTCCAGGATCCTAGGGCCCTGTTTGCCCCCAGAGCTCACCTGTGCTGCTGCAAGCGTATCTCCTGTCTCCACTGAATGCCAGTAGCTGGCCGGGTATGGGAATATCACCCACAGGACAAAGGCTGGACACGAGGATGCGTCTAGCTCTCCAGCTTGGCGAGCTGCTCGGCTGGAGTGCAGGCACGATCCAACTGAGTGGACTGGGTGCACGTATTTAAGCAGTGAGTGTCTATTGTGACATCGTGACCACCTGTGACGGGGCACCCATTCCTTGGGACCGTTGCCGTTGACTACCCTGAGCCATGGTGCTTGGCCCAGCACGCGTGTCTGGGGTTACGGCAACTGCACTGCCCCCTCCGTGCCCCAGTCTCTTCTCTTGTGCTTGGCGTTGGTGTTGCCATGCCAGTCCCCGAGGCCTGGGCCTGAGTGGTGAAGCACTGGCAGAGGCGTCCCAGGGCAGCGCTTGAATCTCCATCCCTGAAGGGTTTCCAACACCACGGCCCGTGGGGCTGTGGTTTAGGAGGCGCGGTGGTGCTGGGCTGATGGTTGGCCTGGATCCGCTTAGAGGGCTTCTCCAACTTGAATGATGCTGTGACTCTAAACCAAGCGGAATGGGCGCTGCCTCCAACTGTCAGAACAGACTCTGGTTCAGCAGATGATTTGCTTTGAACGTATGGATGTGCTGAAGTTCCTACAAGGCATAAAAGTGATCTGTTTTCTGATGTAAAGTCAAATTTACACGAGAAACAAATAAACGTTGCTTTAATACGAGTGCCTTTTTATAGAGGGAGTACAGCTCCAAACAACGCACGAACGGTGAAACTGAAATGTAAAAGTGTGGGCTGATGGCTCTGCTGCGGTTAAAATGGTTTTGCTGGGGTTTAGACTGGACCTAAGGAAGAATTTCTTTGCCGTGAGGGTGGTGAGGCCCTGGCTCAGGTTGCGTTGGAGCTGTGGCTGCCCCATCCCTGGAGGTGTTCCAGGCCCTGTTGGATGGGCCTTGGGCAGCCTGAGCCAGGGGGAGGTGTTCCTGCTGCCCATGGAGGATCTGGATGATCTGTAAGGTCCCTTCCAACCCCAACTCTTCTCTGATTCTCTGATAAGCAGTGCCGTGGCTGGCTCGGGGCAGAGGAGAGCTGGGGAGCATGTCCCGGCATAATTGGAAAGCAGAAGTCGTTCCTGATGATAAAGACGAGGGAGCGAAGGATGCATTGGCCACTCCTGCTGCGTTATCTTGCCATATTTGATGCTAAACCACCTGCTGTGTTGTCCTGCCACTAACAGCTTTGGAAACAGGATCCGTTAAAGGAACTCTTGGTGGCAGAGAGATTTGTATGCCAAGTGGTTTTCAGGGGAGATGCTGATCTGGAAGCGGTTTCCCTGCTAGGACTCGGAGGCAGTGAGTGTGGCTGCCTGGCAGTGCCCTCTGGATCAAGCGGGGCTCTTGGGTCTGATTTTTTCCCTGTGCCCGCTTTGTCACGGTGCTGTCCTTTGCTGATTTCTGCCCATTATTTCTTATCTGGGTATACGTTCCTTGTGCATTGGGCAGGTATGAGCAGGACTATGCCTAGGAAATGCTGGAGACGTCTCGTCTGGTTGGATTGTGTGAGGAGGAGTGGAACGGAGCCAGGCAGGTGCTGGGCTCTTCTCCCATGTGAAGTGAGAGGATAAGAGGACGTGGCCTCAGGTTGTGCCAGGAGAGGTTTAGGTTGGCTATAGTGGCTTATAGGAAGTAAGAAGCTGGTTGTAGGTATGAGAGGGGCAGGGGGGTCTGTGATGACTTTGGGAGAGCTTAGGCTTGGAAAGAAATTGTTTGAGAAACACTTCAGAGACTGCTGCTTGGACACCTCTTAGTGGAACTTTGCTTTAATGATTGTATTGCAACAACATGAAACAGTATGCATAAAACTTAACATTGCCTCCTCTACCACCCCCTAAAATTCTAACACTCTTGCTTTATCGCCCCAGTACTCTTACTCTATCTCCCCAATACTCTTAAGATGCCCCTCAAAGGTTGCAGGCGTTGTCCGCGTGGGCAGAGGTGTGATTGGAGGAGCCGGCCGAAGGTTGGCTGTAAGCAGCATAGGCTGCGCAGAGACCCAGAAGCAGAGACTGCCGCAGTGTGATGTTGCTTCAGGTCCATTCCAAGTTGAGGGGAGGTGAAATGTAGTCCTGTCGGTGCTGTGGAGAGCAGCAGGTGCTGGTTGAGGCCCGGCTTGTGCAGCTGGTGGTCCAGCGTCCTACTGGTCCTGTTGGCGTGGCCTCTTGTTGGGTGGTGCGGTGGCGTCAGTGCTGCTGGCTCTCCTCTTGTGGGCTCGTCGGGGCTGCGCGGGGGAGCGTGGTGTGCCCGTGCTGGCGGAGGAGGGCCCTGCCACAGGCTCGTCTGGTTGCTGGGGCAGCTCCTGTTGTTGCGCGTTGTCAGGAGTTGTGGCAGAGGTGTCGGAAGCCCCTGGCCGGGCGGGCGATGGGGAGCTGGGGTGCTGTCCTGCGCCAGAGGTGTTGGGGCTGGTGGAGGCAGCTGGAGCCGGGGCAGGAGAAGGCCATCGGGTGTTAATGACGGGGGGGGCAGATGCGGGTCTGTCGAGCCGTGCTGGGGCAGGACGGGCAGCTCCTCTGCGCGTGTGGTGCTGGGTCTGCCTGCAGATGCGAGCCCTGGCGGTTTCAATAAGTCGATTGACAAAGCTGCTGGTGTGGTGGCGCAGAGTGTCGTGCAGCACCTGCGTGAGGACGTCCCTGTCGAGGCCAAAGCGGCGCACGCTGGAGAAGATGAGTCCCTGGACTAGGGTTGCGTCGCTGTGGCGTCCCTGGAGGAGTGGTCTCAGCTCCTGTTGGATCCACGGCGAGAGGGGCCGGAGAAGAGCTGGGTTTGCCCGGAAGACGTAGGCCCAGACGTGAATATTGGTGCTGCGCCGAGGACGTCTGGGCACCTGAAGGGCACGAGGTGACGGCTGGGGTGCTGCTTGGAGGTGGCGAATGGGGGCGGCAGTGTCTCCCTGTGCTCCCCCTGTCGGGTGGACCAGAGCAGCTGGTGTGTCAGGCAGTTGGATGACATGTTCTTCATATCTGTCATCGGCCTGGACGGAGTGCAGGAGGGAGAGCACTGTCCTTCTGCAGAGGGGGCACTGGGGATTGTTGCGGAGCCAGTGCAGGATGCAGGCGTAGCAGAAGTTGTGGAGGCACGGCATTGCATAGGCAACGGCCTCGCAGGTGTCCAGGCAGATGGTACAGCGCTCAGCTGCCTCTGCGGCCATGGCTCCAGGGCCTGCGCTGGTCTGGGGGAGCTGCCGATGGGCAAAAGCCGCCTCTCCTGGGTGCTGCAGCGGCGCGTGTGGCGCTGGAGAAGGAGAGAGGTCTGTGTCACTGTCTGGCTGGGGTTGGGGTGAGAGGAATGCCTGGGATCCTCAGGAAGGAAACCCTCCAGGGTCCTAGGGCCCTGTTTGCCCCCAGAGCTCACCTGTGCTGCTGCAAGCGTATGTCCTGTCTGCACTGAATGCCAGTAGCTGGCCGGGTATGGGAATATCGCCCACAGGACAAAGGCTGGACAGGAGGATGCGTCTAGCTCTCCAGCTCGGCGAGCTGCTCGGCTGGAGTGCAGGCACGATCCAACTGAGTGGACTGGGTGCACGTATTTAAGCAGTGAGTGTCTATTGTGACATCGTGACTACCTGTGAGGGGCACCCATTCCTTGGGACCGTTGCCGTTGACTACCCTGAGCCATGGTGCTTGGCCCAGCACGCGTGTCTGGGGTTACGGCAACTGCACTGCCCCCTCCATGTCCCAGTCTCTTCTCTTGTGCTTGGCGTTGGTGTTGCCATGCCAGTCCCTGAGGCCTGGGCCTGAGTGGTGAAGCACTGGCAGAGGCGTCCCAGGGCAGCGCTTGAATCTCCATCCCTGAAGGGTTTCCAACACCACGGCCCGTGGGGCTGTGGTTTAGGAGGCGCGGTGGTGCTGGGCTGATGGTTGGCCTGGATCCGCTTAGAGGGCTTCTCCAACTTGAATGATGCTGTGACTCTAAACCAAGCGGAATGGGCGCTGCCTCCAACTGTCAGAACAGACTCTGGTTCAGCAGATGCTTTGCTTTGAATGTATGGATGTGCTGAAGTTCCTACAAGGCATAAAAGTGATCTGTTTTCTGATGTAAAGTCAAATTTACATGAGAAACAAATAAACGTTGCTTTAATACGAGTGCCTTTTTATAGAGGGAGTACAGCTCCAAACAACGCACGAACGGTGAAACTGAAATGTAAAAGTGTGGGCTGATGGCTCTGCTGCGGTTAAAATGGTTTTGCTGGGGTTTAGACTGGACCTAAGGAAGAATTTCTTTGCCGTGAGGGTGGTGAGGCCCTGGCTCAGGTTGCGTTGGAGCTGTGGCTGCCCCATCCCTGGAGGTGTTCCAGGCCCTGTTGGATGGGCCTTGGGCAGCCTGAGCCAGGGGGAGGTGTTCCTGCTGCCCATGGAGGATCTGGATGATCTGTAAGGTCCCTTCCAACCCCAACTCTTCTCTGATTCTCTGATAAGCAGTGCCGTGGCTGGCTCGGGGCAGAGGAGAGCTGGGGAGCATGTCCCGGCATAATTGGAAAGCAGAAGTCGTTCCTGATGATAAAGACGAGGGAGCGAAGGATGCATTGGCCACTCCTGCTGCGTTATCTTGCCATATTTGATGCTAAACCACCTGCTGTGTTGTCCTGCCACTAACAGCTTTGGAAACAGGATCCGTTAAAGGAACTCTTGGTGGCAGAGAGATTTGTATGCCAAGTGGTTTTCAGGGGAGATGCTGATCTGGAAGCGGTTTCCCTGCTAGGACTCGGAGGCAGTGAGTGTGGCTGCCTGGCAGTGCCCTCTGGATCAAGCGGGGCTCTTGGGTCTGATTTTTCCCTGTGCCCGCTTTGTCACGGTGCTGTCCTTTGCTGATTTCTGCCCATTATTTCTTATCTGGGTATACGTTCCTTGTGCATTGGGCAGGTATGAGCAGGACTATGCCTAGGAAATGCTGGAAACGTCTCGTCTGGTTGGATTGTGTGAGGAGGAGTGGAACGGAGCCAGGCAGGTGCTGGGCTCTTCTCCCATGTGAAGTGAGAGGATAAGAGGACGTGGCCTCAGGTTGTGCCAGGAGAGGTTTAGGTTGGCTATAGTGGCTTATAGGAAGTAAGAAGCTGGTTGTAGGTATGAGAGGGGCAGGGGGGTCTGTGATGACTTTGGGAGAGCTTAGGCTTGGAAAGAAATTGTTTGAGAAACACTTCAGAGACTGCTGCTTGGACACCTCTTAGTGGAACTTTGCTTTAATGATTGTATTGCAACAACATGAAACAGTATGCATAAAACTTAACATTGCCTCCTCTACGCCCCCCTAAACCTCTAACACTCTTGCTTTATCGCCCCAGTACTCTTACTCTATCTCCCCAATACTCTTAAGATGCCCCTCAAAGGTTGCAGGCGTTGTCCGCGTGGGCAGAGGTGTGATTGGAGGAGCCGGCCGAAGGTTGGCTGTAAGCAGCATAGGCTGCGCAGGGACCCAGAAGCAGAGATTGCCGCAGTGTGATGTTGCTTCAGGTCCATTCCAAGTTGAGGGGAGGTGAAATGTAGTCCTGTCGGTGCTGTGGAGAGCAGCAGGTGCTGCAGGTGCTGGTTGAGGCCCGGCTTGTGCAGCTGGTGGTCCAGCGTCCTACTGGTCCTGTTGTCGTGGCCTCTTGTTGGGTGGTGCGGTGGCGTCAGTGCTGCTGGCTCTCCTCGTGTGGGCTCGTCGGGGCTGCGCGGGGGAGCGTGGTGTGCCCGTGCTGGCCGAGGAGGGCCCTGCCACAGGCTCGTCTGGTTGCTGGGGCAGCTCCTGTTGTTGCGCGTTGTCAGGAGTTGTGGCAGAGGTGTCGGAAGCCCCTGGCCGGGCGGGCGATGGGGAGCTGGGGTGCTGTCCTGCGCCAGAGGTGTTGGGGCTGGTGGAGGCAGCTGGAGCCGGGGCAGGAGAAGGCCATCGGGTGTTAATGACGGGGGGGGCAGATGCGGGTCTGTCGAGCCGTGCTGGGGCAGGACGGGCAGCTCCTCTGCGCGTGTGGTGCTGGGTCTGCCTGCAGATGCGAGCCCTGGCGGTTTCAATAAGTCGATTGACAAAGCTGCTGGTGTGGTGGCGCAGAGTGTCATGCAGCACCTGCGTGAGGACGTCCCTGTCGAGGCCAAAGCGGCGCACGCTGGAGAAGATGAGTCCCTGGACTAGGGTTGCGTCGCTGTGGCGTCCCTGGAGGAGTGGTCTCAGCTCCTGTTGGATCCACGGTGAGAGGGGCCGGAGAAGAGCTGGGTTTGCCCGGAAGACGTAGGCCCAGACGTGAATATTGGTGCTGCGCCGAGGACGTCTGGGCACCTGAAGGGCACGAGGTGACGGCTGGGGTGCTGCTTGGAGGTGGCGAATGGGGGCGGCAGTGTCTCCCTGTGCTCCCCCTGTCGGGTGGACCAGAGCAGCTGGTGTGTCAGGCAGTTGGATGACGTGTTCTTCATATCTGTCATCGGCCTGGAGGGAGTGCAGGAGGGAGAGCACTGTCCTTCTGCAGAGGGGGCACTGGGGATTGTTGCGGAGCCAGTGCAGGATGCAGGCGTAGCAGAAGTTGTGGAGACACGGCATTGCATAGGCAACAGCCTCGCAGGTGTCCAGGCAGATGGTACAGCGCTCAGCTGCCTCTGCGGCCATGGCTCCAGGGCCTGCGCTGGTCTGGGGGAGCTGCCGATGGGCAAAAGCCGCCTCTCCTGGGTGCTGCAGCGGCGCGTGTGGCGCTGGAGAAGGAGAGAGGTCTGTGTCACTGTCTGGCTGGGGTTGGGGTGAGAGGAATGCCTGGGATCCTCAGGAAGGAAACCCTCCAGGGTCCTAGGGCCCTGTTTGCCCCCAGAGCTCACCTGTGCCGCTGCAAGTGTATCTCCTGTCTCCACTGAATGCCAGTAGCTGGCCGGGTGTGGGAATATCGCCCACAGGACAAAGGCTGGACAGGAGGATGCGTCTAGCTCTCCAGCTTGGCGAGCTGCTCGGCTGGAGTGCAGGCACGATCCAACTGAGTGGACTGGGTGCGCGTATTTAAGCAGTGAGTGTCTATTGTGACATCGTGACCACCTGTGAGGGGCACCCATTCCTTGGGACCGTTGCCGTTGACTACCCTGAGCCATGGTGCTTGGCCCAGCACGCGTGCCTGGGGTTACGGCAACTGCACTGCCCCCTCCGTGCCCCAGTCTCTTCTCTTGTGCTTGGCGTTGGTGTTGCCATGCCAGTCCCCGAGGCCTGGGCCTGAGTGGTGAAGCACTGGCAGAGGCGTCCCAGGGCAGCGCTTGAATCTCCATCCCTGAAGGGTTTGCAAAACCACGGCCCGTGGGGCTGTGGTTTAGGAGGCGCGGTGGTGCTGGGCTGATGGTTGGCCTGGATCCGCTTAGAGGGCTTCTCCAACTTGAATGATGCTGTGACTCTAAACCAAGCGGAATGGGCGCTGCCTCCAACTGTCAGAACAGACTCTGGTTCAGCAGATGCTTTGCTTTGATCGTATGGATGTGCTGAAGTTCCTACAAGGCATAAAAGTGATCTGTTTTCTGACATAAACTCAAATCTACATGAGGAATGCTGTAAATGTCCTGTCTCGTTGCAGCATTGTGATCTCCCCTCCTGCAGACCTGTTCTGCCATTTCAGCCAGGACAGGATGTGGTCTTCTTGGACATCAGTAAAGCCTTTGACAGTTTGTCATAGCATTCTGCTCAGGAAAGTGGTGCCCTATCCCTGGACAGGCACACACTCTCCGGGGTGGAAAACTGATTGGATGGCTGCGCTCAAAGTGTAGTGGTAAATGGAGTTACCTCCAATTGGAGGCAGGTCGTGGGGGTCTCCAATTTTCCTTCAGGGCTCAGTGCTGAGTGCAGCCCTGTTCAATGTCTTTATCAGTGACCTGGATGAGGGCATTAAGTGCACCCTTAGCAAGTTTTCAGATGACACTATGCTGGCAGGAAGGGTGGATCTGCTGGGGGGTAGGGAGGCTCCAAAGGGATCTGAACAGGATGGACCAATGGGCTGAGACCAATGGGATGAGGTTTAACAAGGCCAAACTCCGGGTCCTGCACTTGGGGCACAACAACCCTATGCAGCTACAGATCGGGGAAAGAGTGGCTGGAGAGCTGCACGGAGGAGAAGGACCTGGGGGTGTTGATTGACTGAACATGAGCCAGCGGTGGCCCAGGGGGCAAAGAAGGCCGATGGCATATTGGCTCGTATCAGACACAGCATGGCCAGTAGGTGAAGGGGCTGGAGAATGAGACTTACGAGGAGGGGCTGAGGGACCTGGGGTTGTTTAGCCTGGAGAAGAGGAGGCTGAGGGGAGACCTTATTGCTCTCTACAACTACCTGGAAGGAGGTTGGAGAGAGGAGGGAGCTGGGCTCTTCTCCCCAGTGACAGGGGACAGGACAAGGGGGAATGGCCTCAAGCTGCACCAGGGGAGGGTCAGGCTGGATATCAGGAAGAAATGTTTCACAGAAAGGGTCATGGGGCACTGGCAGAGGCTGCTCAGGGTGGTGATGGAGTCTTCATCCCTGGAGGTATTTAAAGGACAGGTAGATGAGGTGCTCAGGGACATGGTTTAGTGGCAGATAGGAATGGTTGAACTCCATGATCCAAGAGGTCTTTTCCAACCTGGTGATTCTATGATTCTATGACAGCTCTTTATTGAGTATCCTGGGGTTGGGCCAAACTCTTACTTCAAAAGTAGCCTTTTTATTCTATTGCCAGGACAGGGCTGTCAGTCAGAGCAGACCTTTTGCTTTTCATTGTAGAAAAACATAAGTAGAAGGAGGCAAAAAATATGATTGTTTGGAGGTGCTCGGGTGCCTTCTTTTGCTATCTGTACAAACCTTCTGAGTTTATAGCTGAATAAAAGTCTGTTGTCACATTAAACTTCAGTTTCATTTGTTTACAACTCCAAAAGGGAAAGGGAAGTGCAGACAAAAGACTAGGCGCCAGGATTGTTCCAGGGGTTTGGTCTGCAGTTTTGGTGGGGCTGGAGAGAGAATGAGATGAGTTAGCGTTTAACAAGTCTTTCAGAGGTGACTGCTGTGGATTGAGTGCACTTTAAAGAGCATCCCTGGAGGTGTTCAAGGCCAGGTTGGATGGGGCTTGGAGCAACCTGGTCCAGTGGGAGGTGTCCCTGCCCATGGCAGGGGGGGATTCGGGGGGGAGTGGGTGGACCTGGATGGGCTTTGAGGACCCTTCCAACCCAAACCTTTCTGTGATTAACTACATCTTGTTTTGGGGATTTGCTGATAGTGACTGTTTAGACGTGCATGGACAAATGAAAGATAAACTGGAAGAAAATTTGATTTGATGTTGTTACTTCTGGTTGCGGAGCCTACAGAGCAAGCGTGGTTCTACAGCAAACATTAGTCTTCATTTTGAGTGAAGTTGAACCCAAAACTCTGTTTAAAGTCTGGAAGGATGAGAGATGAAGAAAATGAAGTGTAACCAAGCCTGTAAATGCACGTCTAAAGGTTCACAAAGCAAAAGCTGGGAACTGTGGGCTGCTAGGGAGCTACTGCCTTCAGGTGCATTGAGAGAACAGCACAATAATCATCACCTGCAGGACTTTTAGGACTACACAAAAGCCTGGCTTGAGGTCCAGGTTACCGCTGTTGTGACAGGCTGCTGCTGTGCAGTGCTGTTCCAAGGTCTCTGTCAAGAGCCGGTTACCTACTGTTATGGTCTAAGGTTTTTGTGCCACCATCTGGTCAGAAGTTTTTCTCCTTAATTTGCTCATTAGGAGCTCCTTCACCTGAAAAGGAGCAGATCTGCCTGACAGCTCCTGCTCAAAGCAGGTAGAATAAAGGCTTTCTTTGCCGGACATGGCCCGTTTCCTCCCATTGAGAGAGTTGGTTTAAAAGCCAGCTGGGCTCACGCAGGAACAGTACACGGATGCAGGACTCAGCTGCTGACCCTGGGTGTCTTTCCAAGACTCCTGAAGCCTCCAGGGGTCTTGCCTAACTTGCAGTCAGGTAGGTACCCATTTGCCCTTGAAGCAACTCTGATGCTTTCACTTTGGGGAAGAAATTGAGAGCTTGATTGAGAGTTGCCCTGCAGAGAGGGACTTGGGGGTGCTGGTTGATGAGAAGCTCGACATGAGCCAGTAATGTGCACTCGCAGCCCAGAAACCAACTGTGTCCTGGGCTGCATCCAAAGCAGCGTGGCCAGCAGGGAGGGAAGGGATTCTGCCCCTCTATTCCTCTCTTGTGAGACCTCATCTGGAGGATTGTGTTCAGTTCTGGAATCCTCAACATAAAAAGGATATGGAACTGTTGGAATGGGTCCAGAGGAGGTTACAAGGATGATCCGAGGGCTGGAGCACCTCCCGTATGAGGACAGGCTGAGAGAGTTGGGGTTGTTCAACCTGGAGAAAAGAAGGCTCTGAGGAGACCTTATAGCGACCTTCCAGTGCCTGAAGGGGCTACAAGAAAGCTGGGAAGAGATTCTTCACAAAGGCTTGTGGGGATAGGACGAGGGTCAGTGGGTATAAACTGGAGAGGGGCAGATTTAGACTGGACATAAGGAGGAATTTCTTCACCATGAGAGTGGTGAGGCTCTGGCACAGGTTGCCCATGGAAGCTGTGGCTGCCCCATCCCTGGAGGTGTTCAAGGCCAGGTTGGATGGGCCTTGGGCAGCCTGATCCAGTGGGAGGTGTCCCTGCCTATGGCAGGGGGTTGGAACTGGATGATCTTTAAGGTCCCTTCCAACCCAAACTAGTCTATGTTTCTATGATTCTGTGAAATTGGAGGTGGTGCTTAGGCTGCTGTCTGGACAGTGTCAGTTCCAGTGCGAGATCCCTCCTTGGGGGGATGTTTTGTTCAGACCTGTTCTTCCCTGTCTTGGAAGCAGGTAGGGAACTGCTTTTGGGCTTGAGTTGGACCCCACTATGGCTGGCTCTGGCACACAAGGTTGCATCAACCTGCCAGGAGATGGTGCTGGAAGGCAGCTGACCATGCAGGCAGGGTGCCTTGAAGCCCAGTTTAGCCCTGTTAGGACTGGGATGGCACACGCAGCTCCCTAAGGATGTCGAATGCCTGTTTTCCTTGGCGTTGAGGTAGGCTGACATGTGCGAGCCTGCAGCCAGACTCGTTTGGATCCTGTAGCAAGACCCCTTCCTGCACATGGATGGTGGCTTTCCAGATCAGCTTGCTGGAGGGTTTGCCAACATCACAAACAAGCTCTAATCAGAGGCTTTTTGGGATTCAAATGAGCACAATTGCTGCTGCACTTCCCGAGGTTAAACTGAGTTTATACAGTCTTGCCCGAGGGCTCTTTAGTCCTAAATGTGCTGTGCATCCCAAGGTTAGAAAAGCCAGAGCTGAGATTTTGGAGAAGGTAGCAGGAATTTGAGCTTTTTACTTTTTCCAGCCGTGTCCTAGCAGGGCCAGCAACTAAATAATGAATGACAATGCAGATTCCAATAGCAACACTAAGTCTGAGATGGGATGAACAGGAATAACGGTCTCAGCTCTTTTTCCCCCTCCAGGCTGTCGGCAGACCTGGTGCAGTGAATCAGTTGGTCAGTGCTAGAAAGCTGTCAGCAACCTTAAATGCTAGGAAATAAAGGGGATTGGGGTGTTTTTTTCAAGGCTGGGGGGAGGAGTATTACATTTTTGATCATAGTCTGCAGCGAAAGTGTTGCCTCTGCCAATTCCTTGCTTAACCCATGGCATAAAGAGGCCTTGTGCTTTATTGATGGGATAAAGAGCGTTGCTTTTGTGGAGCGCTACATGATGCTGTTTTTCATTAGGCCTCTGGTGCACGAGGAAAGAGCAGGGGAAGTGGAGCTGAGGAAGAGGAACACCCTTACGAGTTGTTGCTGACAGCAGAAACTAAAAAGCCAGTTGCGGTGGACAGGAAAACAAAAGGTAAGTGACCGTCCAAAAAGCAGAGCTGTTTGCTTAGATGCATTTAAGGAAAATAGAGAGGGCAGAGAGCAACTGGAACAATTGAACTCTTTGTTGGGTGGAGCGGTTGGGGTCTGGATTGCGATTGTTTTGTTTCCTGGTAATCTTCACTTTGATAAAGGCAAGATCTAAACGTTCCTGTACAAAATGTACACAGAGGAAGGGCAACACTGCTATTTTGACAAGTGAGAGATTGTGAGAGCCTACTCTGTTACCTTTAGAAATAAGGGAGTTTTGTGTACGGTCAAGTAAATGCAAAGAGGTGAGAGGCTGTGCTGTGGTGTTAGAAGGAAGGTGACCCAGTGGAAGCATTGAAACGAGCGGTGTTCTCCATCCAGCTGAAGCTGAAGACCTGCTGGTACCACATGTTTGTATCAGCGGGTGATTGGCCCTGCTATCCTGAGCTTAAAAAGAACATCCCACCGTATATCAAAGTGAATTCAAGATGTAAACTAGCAGAGGAGGAGAACAAACATGTAAAGCAAGTCCCACTCCAGAACTGGCTGAGAATCTGCTGCATAGTCAGGTTAAGTATCAGACCAGTCTCTCTTCTCCCAGAGGGACTTCTGTGCTTTGCAGAGGATCTGGGAACACCTCATCTCTTGTGTTTGGCTTTTGCTGGGCGTTTTGGCTTTCCTTCAACAACAACACAAGATTTGTTTAGGGGGAAAAACATCTCTTACTTTATTCAAAAGTCCTGAACAGGAATTTGGAAGGATTTAATTTGGACTCTAAGCCTGGAAAGCATGTCCCTTTGAGGAGGAACAGAGGATAATGAAGACTCGATATGATGCCTCAATGACTGTAAGACCTGCAGCTTTTTTCCCCTCCTTGCAGCGTGACAGCTTTCATTCCGTGAGTCCTGCTGCACTCCTTGTCGAGGGTGGCACAAGAGGTCATTGTTTTCCCACCAGCATTTGCCAAAGCCACTTGCTGCCGGAGGCAAAGTTAGGATGCTTTTTAGGTTGGTGCTTTGAGGTCTCTGCCAGGAATAGTCCTTGGGCAACAGCCACTGAAGCTGAGGTTTTCAGGCTATCTTTTCTGTGCGCAGCTATTGCTGGGTATTCAAGTGTGAGCTAGTCCTGACTGCTTCCCTCCTTTCTTTGGCTACCGTATCTGGGCTTGATTAAAATGAGTGAAGGTGTGTCATAATTATGTGTCAGATTGACATAAAATCTCAGAGCAACACATCTGCTTGTTCTTGATGCAAATCTCTTGCCCTGAGCACCTGAAGCTGTTGGTATTGCAGGCTGCCCGACTCCCATTTCATGGAGAGGTTGTAGGGAGCATCTTTAGCCTCTTAGGATCCAGAGCAGAGTCCTGTCTTTTCCAGCCAGAAAGAAAATAGCTGTGATTTCAGGGTTTGCAGCCTATGGGAAGTGTTACAGTGTTCATAACAAACCTAGAGCCCTTTCAGCTGTCACAGTGGGAGAAATCATAGAATCAGTGCTTTGGCTTGGAAGAGAACTTTTCAGGTCATCCAGTCCAAGCCCTCTGCAGGAGTAGAGACATCGTTAATGAGATCAGGTTGCTGCATCCAAGGATGCAGTTGAGTTTTCTCATCTTCCAGGACATCTCCACTCTTTTAAATGCAAGTAGCACTCAGTGGAGCCTTTGATTGAGTGGAGATGCAGAGCTGCTCCTTGGGGAAGGCGTCCGGCCAAAGTATTTCACACCTCTTCAACTTCTTAAGCTTGGCAGGGCCATCTCCCATTGCTTTTCATGGTGGACATGGAGAAAGGGGCATGATTGTTTGTCCACCTTCTCCAGAGGGTACCAGCTGTTTTCCCAACCTTCTCGGAGTGATCCCTGTGGCACAAATGCACACGTGGCACTGTCTCCATCTGGCTGCTCTCCATGTACTGCAGAAGAAGCTGATCCATGCCATCCTTCACCTGCGACTCATCCTCTTGGGGACTCCAAACTTCTCAGCCCCAGCAGGAACTACAGCACTGACTCTTCTTCTGGTTGGGGTTCATCCTTGCTTTCTGTTGCAGCATTACAGGTTTCTTCTTTGTGCACGAGCTTTGTGTAACAGCTCTGGAAGGGTGGATCAGCTTTGAAATCTGCTTTATTGCACTGGGAACAAAAGCAAATTTTTCTGTTTCTCGCAGCAGTTGGGATCAGATGCCAGAGTGGATGCGGAAGCTGAGTATGACATGTGAGGTATTTGCTGAAAGGGAGAGAGAAGATGTGTTTAGGTCCTAGCGGAGTAATTTTGGAAAAACCTAAACAAAGGCTGAGTCTGGAACTGATGCCTTAATTGGGGTGTTGGAGAACTTTCCCACCTCTGGATCAGAAGAGTCTTACCTGGAAGAGGGGAGATTGGGATGAGATCTGAGGAAGAAATGTTTTGCTATGAAGGTGGGGAGGCCCTGAAACAGATTGCCCAGAGCAGTGGTGGCTGCCCCATCCCTGGAGGGGTTCAAGGCCAGGCTGGATGGGGCTCAGAGCCCCTGATCCAGTGGGAGGTGTCCCTGCCCATGGCAGGGGGTGGAACTGGATGGGCTTTGAGTTCCCTTCCAATCCAAACCATTCTATGATCAAAGGCAGCAGCTCAATCCCAAGATGAGGAGCAGGCTGAAGCATGGCTGTGAATCACTTCTTGGCTCTCGGTCTGAGAGGCTGGACTTCTCGATGTCACTTGATGTTCTGGAGGAGCCTTTGGTCAGAAGAGAAGGATGCAAATTCTTGGTGTGCTGTTGAGAAGGGTTTTTCAGGGCAGCAGAAGGGCTGAATTTCAAGCCCGCTGGTTTTAATGGTGCCTTTCATATGTTATAGCTGCCTTTGTTCCCCTTGCCGCAAGTTGTCTTGTGTCCAGTGAGTAGATGAATGTGGTATTATCCGCCTGGCTTTGGTCGCCTTTTGTGTACATTACAGCCGCTTGCTGTCACATGCTGGAGCACTGGGAAAAGTTGGCCCCGTGTTTTGGGCAGAGAATCAGAAGCTGTTTGAGCCAAACGCTTTCCCATTCCCTTTGGTAAGGAAACGCCGGGCAATTGCACGCGTGAAGTCAGGACATTCAGACTTTGTAACGGGAGTTGTAAATAGGCCAGGAGTGGTGAACTGACCGGGAGGAGCCTGTGCAACTCATGCTGCGTTCGGAGAGATCTGATGGAGGATGAATATGGAAAACACTTCTGACTTTTGATGTCCATCTTGCTTCTCAGCAGTGTCACCCACAAGTGCTGTCAGCAGTAACCAGCTGCAGGTAGGGCTTGTTTGGTTCCTTCTGATGGGTTTTAGACACTGATACTTGTTGGTTCTGTGGTGCTGCTTCCATAGGAAGCCCAGCTTGAAGTCCCGGCCTTTGCCTCTCCTCCTGCTGGAGGTTTTCTTTATGGTTTCATTGCTCTACCAAATGTCTGGCTGTGCCCTGAACCAGATATCTGACCTGGTGACAAAACACAAAACGTGCTGCTGGGAGATTTAAAGTATCTTTTCCCAGAGTACAGCTGCAGGAACAGTGAGGAAGGTATCACTGGATGGAATATGTGGAAACACTGGGTATTGCAGACCAAGGCTGGAAGCGACAGAAACCTCTTGGTTTGCTGTGAGATGGATGATAGTGTGGAACCACAGCCTGTGTCCCCTCCCTTGTTTTGTCGTGCCTGGAGGACAGAGCCTTTTCCCGTGTCTCAGATCCAAGCCTGCATTTCTGCTGTCGTGTGTTTAGAATCTTCTGTTCAGAGTCACATTCATGATTTCTAAGCAACTAGGGTGGTGTACTATTGCTCTTTCTTAAAAGGGGGAACAGGGGAGGGAGTGCCTATGAGCACAAGTTCAGGGAGCTTTTGGAGGATGAAGTCTGCCTGAAATGGCTGAGCCTGATGAAACCAATACAGGAGCAAACTGAGCAGCTCTGGGTTCCACGCTGTGAAAAGGAGCCTTTGCATTAGTTTTACTGCAACTGAAGGTTATTTTTGCACCTCTAAAATAGAATCGTGGAATGGTTTGGGTTGGAAGAGACCTCAAAGCCCAACCCCTGCCATGGGCAGGGACACCTCCCACTGGATCAGGAGCTCCAAGCCTCATCCAACCTGACCTTGAAGCCTTCCAGGGATGGGGCAGCCACTGCTGCTCTGGGCAACTTGTTCCAGGGTCTCCCCACCCTCACAGGAAAGGATTTCTTGCTAAGATCCCGTCTAAGGAGCATCCTAAAGGATGCTTCCTCTCTTCTCTGGCTTCTTTGCCACAGGTGATAGATTTGCATGCTTCTCACTTGACAAATTCTGGCACGATGTGGTATGTGGAGCCTTCTCTATGTGAAAGCTACAGGCTTGTGTATGCCCATACTTGTTTGAAGGTTGGGGAGCTTGAGCAAAAAGCAGCTGCCATAGCAGCTTCATTCTCCTAATCCAGGGGCACGAAACAAATCCTGCTGATGATAGGGATTCGATCAAGGCAGGGTGGTTGCAGCTTAGTGTTAGGAAGTTAGGGAAGTGCTTTGTATCTGGAATCATCAGGCAGGGAAGCTCTTAATTGAATCCTCCCAGGGAAGCAGACAGACTGTACCCAGAAAGAGGTTCCTCTTCCAAATAGGTGTTAGAAGTTCCTCCTGTCAGTGAAACCTGCAGCAGGCAGAAGTCAGGACCAGTCTGGTGTCTGTACTTGGGTGTAAAGTGAGCTAAGGGAGTTGAACAGAAGGCCCTGTGCTAAGGACAATTCCCTTTCTGAGTTAAAGGGCGTAACTGAAGTTGCACTTGAAGTGCTGCAGATGCATAGAACTGGGATGTCTCTGCTTTTGCTGCATCTAAATATTATTTTCCCTACTCCAAATTCACAACACCCCTGAAAAATGAGGACGGGTCATCATTTTGCCATAAAAAAAGTGATCAGCATATCAGCTGAATCATGGCAGTAACCTATCCCAAGGAAGTACTGCTTCCTGAGATGAGCAGTGGCTGTCCTGGCGTCTCTGCTAGTCCTGAGGCACCTTTAGCTGAAGCCTTCAAAAGGACTCTTTGGAACCCCAAAAGGGCTCTTTGGAATCCCAAAAGGACTCCTTGAAACCCCAGGATCTCCTGGGGAACTCTGTGTTCCTGCCATGTGCACCACTGTGGTAAAGAGGAGTGGGATTGCTCTTCTCTGCCTCTGTTGGTTCTTCCCTCTGCAGCTTTCAGCTCTGAAATGTTTCCTTCAAGATGTTCCTCGCATCTTCTGAGCGAGTTCTGTTGTCCTTGCTGCCTTGTGTTTCGAAGCCCTCCTTCGCTGGCTCATGGATGAATGGGTGGCTGTGATTCCATTCAACAGGACCCCTTTTGTCGGCCTCTGAAGCTGCGTTTGGAGCACTTTGTTCTGGGTGGACCCAAGCATTCCAGCACGTGGCATAAACTTTCACCAACCGCCTCTCTGCCTTCAGCAGAAATGTCAGTAAAGGTTAAGCTGGAGAATGGAAGAAATTATTTCCAAGGAAGCAAAGAGGTTGGGAAGAGAGGCTGTTGATTTTGCAAAGGTTTTTCCGTCCCTATCAGGTTGCCTCGTCAGTGCTGTGTCCCTTGTGCCATGTTGGTAGCATTTTCTTATTCATACCAGTCTGTCCTATGAATGCAGCATGCCTGGTCTTCTCTAAGGTTTCTCTCCAGCGTTACAGCTTCATAACTCTACGGAAAGTTAACTGGATATAGTCTGGTTTTAAGCTCTTCCCATCAGGTGCTGCTGCTGGCACTTCCCACCGGCGCTGGGAATGATGCTGATGACACCACCTCCCCGTGGGGAAAGTGCCTCCCCTTTGGCAGCTTCAGTTGCAGAATTTGTGGTTTCTGTGCCTGTGCAATTTAATCAACAACTACTTCATTGTCCTGGAATCTTTAACTCATCGGATCCAGGATGAAATAAGCCCTCGCATCACTTGATCCCAGCGAGAAGTGGGGGCTGCCGGCGTGCTGCCCTGGCAGTTAACCTCCGTTTAGGCTTTTGCTGTTCCTGACTCAGCTGCCAGCTGAGCGAGCTGCTTTTAGCCTTTCGGTGGAGTAAACAAGTGCCTGCGAGAGGGACGAGCTATGCTTCTCAAACACAGGGTGCAGGAGACCCCAGCATCCTGTTAGTGCTGAAAGGGGCTCCAGGAAAGCTGGGGAGGGGCTCTTGTTCAGGAAGTGCAGGGACAGGATGAAGGGGAACGGTTTTGAGCTGAAAGAGGAGAAATTAAGCTGAGATCTTGGGGATAAATGTTTTGCTGTGAGGGTGGGGAGGCCCTGGCCCAGGTTGCCCAGAGCAGTGGTGGCTGCCCCATCCCTGGAGGGGTTCCAGGCCAGGTTGGATGGGGCTTGGAGCCCCTGATCCAGTGGGAGGTGTCCCTGCCCATGGCAGGGGATGGAACTGGATGGGCTTTGAGGTCCCTTCCAACCCAAACCATTCTATGATCTGAAGCAGTTTGCAAAGACAAATTTAGAGCAACTTAGTCCTTTCCTGCCCCATTTCTGGTGTGAGGACAGACTGCAGAACCAGATGGGTGGTAGTGTTTGAAAATGAATTGGTCAAGCTCAGTGCTGGAAAGGATGCAGAGGGGGGAAGGAGGTGATCTCCTGTTGTTGCTAATTGGCTGCTTATAGTTAAAGATCAGTAAAATTCACTAGTGCATTTTGCCTCACTGAAATGAGGGTTCCTTTGCCTTGGCTTCCGAGAGCTGCTGTTGTGCAAAGGAAGCGATTTCCTCTTCACATCTAAACATCCTTCTTGTACTTCAGAGCCGTGTAATCCGTGTGCTTTGCTTTATCGCTCCTTTGCAGCATCGATTTTTGCTCCTCAGGCTGAAAAGCCTAAATAGAAGTGGCTAAAATCTGCAAGTAATTATGGACAGCTTTAGGAATCCTTGGTAAACATAAGTTATCCTGCTTAACTGTACACAGTTTGGCTTTTACAGTTCAAAAGCACGTGTGTAACGCGACCGAGGTGAGTACACGCGTGTCTCTGCACACGCCGGGCAATTGGGATCAGTCAATTATCCATGATTTATGCAGGACCCTGGTACCTGATAGTAAAGTGGCAGCAGCTGAGTGACAGTAGTGTCACATTTCTGGGGCAGCCGGTGCTCGTACAGCTCACTGTGGGAGTGGATCAGACCGTTCCGTGGTTCGCTTGCAAGAGAGAGACTTCTGGAGCAGGATTTTTATTGCATAAACTGTTTATTTCTCTCTCCTGAGTAAGGAGGAGAGGTTAAACTCGGAAACCACTAGGGAGGAAAGCAGTGGAGGTTTTTTTTTGGGAACGGATTTTGGAACTCGCAGGTTGATTACAGTCCAGAAGTTTTCCCACCCTGCGGCTCGTGCCAAGAGCAGGGAGCGCTGCTCTAAATAACACTTTGGCCTTTATGGAAATGTATCAGATGTTCCAGGAGCCTCTGTCTCCGCTTCTCCTACCTCACTTGCTCTCTCTGCAGGATATAGTTAGCACTTCTCTTAGCCTTATATAGCAAGGCCTGATAGTTAGTGTTAACAGGAATAAAACAACAAGGAGAGCTGCCAGATTGCATAAATCAGGCCAGTGTTTGGAATTTTATAAATGCCATGACTTTGGGTACAAGTTGAGTGCTCAGAACAATACTGAACTGTTCTCTCTTTATCTCTTCCTCCCTTGTTGAGGGAGGGTAGGGGGAGAGCTGGAATTTTGCTGCTTCTTCCATGGTTTTAATTTCCCCCCTCCTCCCTATTTTCATCTTCTTGAAGACCACAGGAGGAGCAGTGGCAGCCGCAGCCAGGACTCTGCCGACGGCCAGGACATCCAGGTTCCAGAGCAGTTTTCAGGGTTACTTCATGGTTCTTCCCCGATCTGTGAGATAAGTGAGGACCCTTTCAGACTCGTTTCCTCCACGGAGAAGGGAGGCACGGAAGCTCCAAGCCACCCACCTGCTATGCAGCTGGAGGATGCTGACTTACCTGCCTCTGGATCAGTACGGACCAGCTCTCCGGACCAAAACCAGCAAGTGGTCTACGCAACTGTCCAGCACACACACGTCAACCGGGCGGATCCTGAAACTGTAGTCACGCCCCACGTGCTCCAGCACCCCGGCGGTGCTGAGGAAGAGGGGGACAGAGCTGTGGGCAGAGCCCACCCGGTGAACAAACCCAAAGCCGAGCTTAAACTCAGCCGCAGCTTATCCAAATCGGACTCTGATCTTCTGACCTGCTCTCCAACAGAGGACGATGCCATGGGGAGCCGGAGCGAATCGCTCTCCAACTGTAGCACGGGGAAGAAGAGGCTGGAGAAGTCCCCGTCCTTTGCTTCAGAGTGGGATGAGGTAAGGCTGACTTTGCTTAAGAGTTTCTGTGCCAGGAATGAATCTGTGCGGCGTGAGCTCCTCTCTACCTCACTGGCCTTTGGAGGGGGTCCTGGGTGGTGTTCACTGCTTTACTAACTCCCACGTCACATTAACAGGCAAATGCTCACTCGTAAGTCTTTAAGGTGTTAAATGACAAAAGGTAGGCTTAACTGGAGTCAGAGACAAGCAAAATTGCAAGAAATGAGGGGCTTTTCAAAGTTTAAGTTGCTCAAATACAGGGCTTGATTTGTTTTAGGCAAGTCGGATAAGTTTTTATATCCCCAAAATGAGGGAGAATTGCTCAGAGTGCTCCTCACAGACCTTCCCTTTCCAGTTCTTCCCCTGTGGACCCTCCCAGTACCCAGAGGAGATGTTTTGTTTCTGGATCCCTGCTGCTGGGGGGTCAGCAGTGTCCTGGATTCACGGGGATGGGAGGAAGGCAGCAATCGGGCTGTGTTTTGTGTATTTAATAGCTCCTGCTTTCCTCTTTGTGTACTTATTTCAGAGGCTGCTTAGAAGTCTCTTTATTATAGTCCAGGAGGCCCATGGATAGTTAAATATTTCATGCTCAGAAAGTTGGCCCTAGTGAACCACTCAGGCAAGATTAAGTGTCCCTCTGAAATCCAGCACCGCAGCATTACTGAAACATTCTTTGGAGATGATTCTCTGCTGGTAGAGCAGCAGCGCTGCAAAGATAAGCTCAGATGAACCACTCTTTGTACACTGCAAGGAAACAAAACCCCTGGCGTGGTGCTGGGGGTGTGGAGCTGCGTGTGCCGGGCGTGTAAACCCCTGGGACGGTTGTGCCCCTGCTCACCTCTCCTGTGCACTGAGTCAGCTCAGCTGCTTCTGCTCCTGACTCGGAGAAAAACCCATGCTTGGTGGATGAGGGACGCGTTCAAAGATGCTAAAAGCAAAGTGGGAAGCCCTCTTCAGTAGGAGCCCATCGTGCAGTTCATACACACGCTCCCTGCAGTGTTTCAGGGTTGCAAATACAAGTCTTTTCTTCTGTAGTTGTTTTGATTGCGGAGGCTTTGCTGTTAATTACCTGGGTCGGTTGTTCCATGACTGTGAGTGAAGGATTCTGCAGCAGAAGGCATGTTAGAAAGGACCAGATAATTTTCCCTGGCCTTTTCTTGCCTGACTGACGTTGAAAGGAAAGGAGCCTTTGACTTTGGCTGACTTGACAGTAGCAGAGGTCAAGTGTTAGCATGCCTGTGCTTCCTCTGCTCAGAGAATGAACCCCCGGATCTGCCTCCCTGCATGTAAACAAAAAGCAACATTTCCACCCAGAGTCAGCCGAACAAGCCACAAGAGGAAAATCTGTGTTTCCGGCCCGTTATTCCGGTGAGGAAATCAGGGAAAGAATGTGAAAAATGCACATCTGTCTAAAATGGAACAGGCCTGACTTATAAAAATGTGTACTATCAAAACTTGATGGTTTTATTTGTCTTCCTGGTTTCTGGTGTAATTTAAACATTTTGTGGAATTGCTTTGAGCTGGTGTAACATCCTGTAGAGCACTCAGTCACCTTGGGTCTCCTGGCTGTCACGGACCAGCTTGAATGATTCTGGACAAAGGTTTCTCCTCCCTGCCTTAGTTTCCCTGTCTGTGGGGTGGCAATAGCCGCCTCCTGCATGACATTTTTGTTCCCATTGAAAATCATAGAATCACGGAATGATTTGGGTCAGAAGGGACCTCAAAGCCCATCCAGTTCCACCCCCTGCCATGGGCAGGGACACCTCCCACTGGATCAGGGGCTCCGAGCCCTATCCAACCTGGCCTGGAACCCCTCCAGGGATGGGGCAGCCACCACTGCTCTGGGCAACCTGGGCCAGAGCCTCCCCACCCTCACAGCAAAACATTTCTTCCTTAGATCTCATCTCAATCTCCCCTCTTTCAGCTGAAAACAGTTCCCCCTTGTCCTGTCACTTCATGTCCTTGTAAAAAGTCCTTCCCCAGCTTTCCTGGAGCCCCTTTCAGCACTGGAAGCTGCTCTAAGGTCTCCCTGGAGCCTTCTCTTCTCCAGGCTGAACAACCCCAACTCTCCCAGCCTGTCCTCATAGCGCTACGTGAAGCGAAATATTCTTATAAGAAGAGGGACAAACCAGCAGCTGGTGACCCACTGCCTTTAGTTTGCTGTGCTCTTTCATCTCCAAAGCCTGCACAGAGGCATTTGGGGTCATCCTGACTCCTCGTGCAGTGGTTGCGCTCTTTGTTGCTGTCAACAAGAGGGCAGAGCAATTTTCTATAGGAGCAGTATGAAAGGGAGCTGCTGATAGTCAGGACTTTGTGATCAGGCCAGTTCTTGCTATAAAATATCCTAAAGAAGATAAGAAACGATAAAGATGCACCTGTGGGGAATGCTTGGGGTCTTTTTGCACTGATTTGTATGGGCAGAAAGGGGCTGATCTGGCTGGTCATAATGACAACAATGAGACCGAAACGTCGCTGTGGTGCTGTTGCCGGAGGTTTAATTGGTTCCCTGAATGGGCAAACGCAGCTGCTCTGAATTAGACACAACTTCCAGCCTCGAAATTCACCAGGCTGATCTAAAACCTTGTTGAGCCGCCCCCGTTAGCAGTGATTTGGCTCTTCCTCTGTATTGAGGGGAAACAACGGCAGATTTATGGGCATTATTCTGTTAATTTTAATAGTCTTTATGCAAGGGGGAAGTGATCCATGTGCAGCTCTATGCGACGCGCAGCTGGAGCAGGCAAGCCGAGGCTTTGCCTACTGCCTTTGCCAGCAGTAGGTATGTCTGTTCCGGGCGCTGGGGACGCGGGGAGGGACCTGGTTGTGTCCTGGACAGATGGAATCCGTGGCAGAGGATGCTCTAGCATTGCTCTGGGCCATGGGTGACTATGCTCAGTGAGTCCAGCTGACCGGGAACAGCAGTTAAACCGGCTGCTTGGAAGCCAAGGGTCACATCCCGTCACCAGCCGAACGCAGCCAATGCCCTTTGTTGGAAGTGGAAGGTGGTGCTGGCCTTGCCAAAAGGGTGGGATGGGGAAGAAATGATTCACTTGGCAAAGCTCGGCCTTGTTCCCAGTTACAGCTCCCCTGCTCCAAGGGCCTGGCCCAAAAACCAGATGCCGACAGCTCTGCTTTGTGCTCCGTCCCATGAAGGATGTTCAGTGTGCGCCTCGTCTGCCTCCTCACCCACGGCTCCATCACAGGAGCGTGAACCCACACGTGGAGTTCTCCTCGGCTGCCGGCAGATAGAAATGCTTTGCAGAGAAATTATTAAAGCAAATGGTGTATTGTCCAGGGAGAGGATGGAAAATCCTTGGTCCTATGCTTGAGTAGGAAGCAAGGTGGGAGAGAGGAAGCGTGCGAGGGGGAAGAGCTCCTAGTCAGCATAAATATTTGGATCCTTCAAACTTGGCTGAGGGCTAAAGTGATAAATTTGTTTTTCGTAATCGGCTCATAAATATTTAGCAGCTGGGAGATGAACACCCGGCAGCCGCAGCTCACTATGGATTTTGTACAGGAGGATGAACTGTGTTTGTACTCCTGCAGGAGGGGGGATCTTGGCGCCCAGCTCGGCTGCCAGCCCCCTTTTCCGGGGTGGATTAACTCACAGCTGCTCTGCCTTCCTGCTCCGTAGAGCAGTTCCAGCCCAGCGCATCTGCCTGGGTTTAGGCATCAGCTCTGCCGTAGGCAGGCAAACCTTGCAGCGTCCAAAGTGGCCCTGGAGTCCCTTGAGTTTGTTCAGCTACCCTCCCACCCACAGGGTGTGATCCAGGAGGGGCTAAACCCATTTTCTCTCTTGGTGATGAGCTATTCCAGGTCTTTTTGGATGAAAGGCAACCTAAACCTGTGTAATGTGAATAGTAAGCTGTGTGTCAAAGGCTAAGGGATGGGGAACATCTCTGCTGTACTCTGAGCCTGTGCTATCTGATTGTTCTTATCCAGGTTTAGGTGTTGAATTGTTCTTTCTCCCCCTGCCCCAACTTCTGTTGCATGTTTTTTTGAGATCCTTCTATCCCTTTTGTTATCCCATCATGGCCATTATCGACACGAGTCAGCAATGTACGCTCCCAGCCCAGAAAACAGTGTCCTGGGCTACATCCAAAGCTGTGGGACCAGCAGGGAGGGAGGGGATTCTGCCCCTCTGCTCCACTCTGGTGAGACCCCACCTGGAGTCCTGTGTCCAGCTCTGGAGTTCTCAGCATGGGGAGTTCAGAGGAGGCCACGGAGATGATCTGAGGGCTGGAGCATCTCCTGGACAGGCTGAGAGAGTTGGGGTTGTTCAGCTTGGAGAAGAGAAGGCTCCGAGAAGACCTTAGAGCAGCTTCCAGTGCTGAAAGGGGCTCCAGGAAAGCTGGGAAGGGGCTCTGGATCAGGAAAGGCAGGGACAGAAGGAAGGAGAATAGTTTTCAGCTGAAAGAGGGGAGATTGAGATGAGATCTGAGGAAGAAATGTTTTGCTGAGAGGGTGGGGAGACTCTGGCCCAGGTTGCCCAGAGCAGTGGTGGCTGCCCCATCCCTGGAGGTGTTCCAGGCCAGGTTGGATGGGGCTTGGAGCCCCTGATCCAGTGGGAGGTGTCCGTGCCCATGACAGGGGGTGGAACTGGATGGGCTTTGAGTTCCCTTCCAACCCAAACCATTCTATGATTTGATAGAGCAACATGTCTGTGCTAAAGAAGAGAGCCTGGCCAAGACAAAGCAAAACTTCATCACAGTCATTCACTGAGCTGCCACAGCTCCACTGCAGGAGCAGCTTCCTGACGGTCGGTAATTAGCAGGATGTAATATCCGGAGGGGGAAGCAATGGAGGGATGATGGCTGGGCTTGAGGATGTTGTATAACAGTCCTCTAAAAACGATGCTGGCTTGAGAAGTCGAGCTACGGCAAATGCTTTCTGTCCCTTGGTGCTGTCAGGCTGATAAAAGTGCTGTCTGGGTATTTGGAAGCCGCATCCTGTGCAGCCGTGCTTCCCACAGGACCAAGTGAGGTGATGCAGTGAAAACCCCTCAATGCAAAGAGCACATAAATTGCCTCCATTTGTAAAAAAGGGAAAAGGAGGAAATGTTTTGCAGTGTCTTGGCTTCAGGAATTGAGGTTTAGTGCCTTTTTGATGGGCTTCCAATATGCTGCTACCCTTGCGGTCATCTCTTGTTCCTTTCTCCTCCACACCCCATGCTCTGCGTGTGCGACAGAGCAGCCAGGACACCTCGCTCCAGGGATTTTGGTTTCTTGAGGGTTGCGATGTGGTGGTTGTTGATATGCGTGTCATTCAGGAGATGCATTGGTACAATCTGATGCCACCGGCCCATATCTGCATCCACGCTCCGAGTGGAGGCGGAGCTGAGGCGCAGCAGTGTCTGAGTTTATCTGCTCTTCTGGGTTTTAGGTGGTAAGAAAAATGATCTGTGAAGTGTTCAGGGGTGAGGAATGAGGCAGAGAATGGAGAATTAGCCTCAAACCCAGCTCCTGACATCCCTTAATCCTCCACTTTCAGCTGTCTGCCATCAAAAAAATGTTTCAGATGCTGAATTTGCAACGAATGCCAGGCTTGGAGGTTCCAGCATCGTTTCACAAAGTGAGGCAGTTGCTTTGTGTTCTGTCTTCAGCTCGTTTAGGAAGAGATTAAACCTCCTTCAAAAGAAACTTAGGGAACTGAATAAAACATGCATTTCACTTTAGCTTTTTTTTTAGAAAAAAGGAAACAGTCCACCATTTTGATGCATATTTTTTCCCCATGTGAATTAGTTGAATTAATGAATATGTGGAGATAATTATAGAATCACAGAATTCTTAAGGTTGGAAAAGGTCCAACCATCAGCCCAACCTCACTGTCCTTGCTAAACCGTGTCCCCAGTGGCCACAGCCACATGGTTTTTGAACCTCTCCAAGGATGGAGACTCCCCCACTGCCCTGAGCAGCCTCTGCCAGGGCTTCACCACTCTGTCAGTGAAGAAATTGTTCCTAATAGCCAACCTAAACCTCCCCTGGTGCAACTTGAGGCCATTTCCTCTCTTTCTATCGGTTGTTACTTGGGAGAAGAGCTCAGCACCCACCTTGCTCCAGCAGAGAGCAATGAGGTCTCTACAACTGGCACCGGACAACCACCATCTATGAGTAGTTGCAGTGGTGCTCCATGTTTCACTCTTGCCACGGGAGGAATTCTTTCCCATTTGCAGTAACTGTGGATGTGACATTTTGCCTTTTTCTGACCCATTTTTTGAGGTCTTTATGTCACAGAAGGATGGAAACCAGGAGCAAATGGGTGCCTTCCATCACAGGGCTTGAAGTGCTGGGGCACACATCCTTAGAAGTTGCTGCTGTGGGTAACTTTAAATACCTGAGCTCCATTAACCTTGTCAGGACTGCTTGGATGCTTAAGTACTGAGAGGAATTAGAGCCTTAATTACAGGCTCACAGTTGAGGATTAGGAACATTTGCATTGAAATGTGAAACTTTCAGGAAAGCTCTTGATGCAAAACCTGCTGCTGCCTTAAAATGACACACAGAAGTTGAAAATCAGACAGCCAGAAGTTGAAATTCAGAGCTGCGAGCTGGTGTTGAAAGAAAATGCAAATATTCCCCTTGTTATCCAGGGGGAGAGCTGCTATTTTTGTGCCTGGTGCAACTGCATCTTGTAAAAGCTCAGTGGTTTTTGTTCTGACAAGCCCATGCAGCTTCCCTGCTGGTAAGGGCTCCCGAATGGCCTATGCTGTAGATCAAAATGCTGCTGTTTCGAGTGAGAAAACAATATATTCAGCCTCTTCATGTCAGTACCACCTGCAGCACACAGGCTGGCCATCGCATCGCTTGCTTGTGTGGTCCTGCATGGCCCAAGGACATCCCTGCCACATGGGTGGTGGGGCTCCTTCCTTGCTTGCCAGCAGCCTGTGCCTCCGAAAACATTTAATTTATTAATTATCTGTTGGAGAGGGACCAGAGAAGGCCACTGAGATGATCCAAGTGCTGGAGCACCTCCTGAACGAGGACGGGCTGAGAGAGCTGGGGTTGTTCAGCCTGGAGAAGAGAAGACTGTGGGGAGACCTTAGAGCAGCTTCCAGTGCTGAAAGGGCTCCAGGAAAGCTGGGGAGGGGCTCTGGATCAGGGAGGGCAGGGACAGAAGGAAGGAGAATAGTTTTCAGCTGAAAGAGGGGAGGTTGAGATGAGATCTGAGGAAGAAATGTTTTGCTGTGAGGGTGGGGAGGCCCTGGCCCAGGTTGCCCAGAGCAGTGGTGGCTGCCCCATCCCTGGAGGGGTTCCAGGCCAGGTTGGATGGGGCTTGGAGCCCCTGACCCAGTGGGAGGTGTCCCTGCCCGTGGCACAGGGTGGAACTTGATGGGCTTTGAGGTCCCTTCTCACCCAAAACATTCCATGATTCTGTAATTCTAAACTTGCTGCTAAATACAGGGATGAATATACTTGGTCTTGATATCTACCTTTCTGACCCGAGTCTGATGATTATATGATTCTCTTGGCTCAGGTGATTCGATACCAGGGCGTCACTTGTCCTGTGTGTGGCTCGTGGGAGCAGGCAGGCCCGGTTTGAGAAGCAAAGTGTGCTTGGCATGCTTTCTGGCCGACCTCCCTCGCCTGGAGCTGGCCCTCGCCTCTGAGTTCTCATTCCAGTTTTCCCTTTGCCCTGTTTAAAATGTTTTATAATTTAGGGGAAAAGCAGTAATGTGGTCAGTATTTTTGTTCTGATTCCTGCTACTCTAAACACTGTGTTCATCAAGGTCTTAATCCACCTAATTATTGAGCTAATTATTCTATTATCTCCAGATCCCAAGGTTTCCTCTTGTTTTTCCTGTGCTAAGGTTAGGAATTCTTACATCAACCTTCGCGTTGAATCTCTTTTCCCTATGCCCCCAGTGGTGAAATTTCCTCTATCCTGACAAATTTTTGGAAGTGAAAGCTTTTGTGTTCCCATGACACAAGTTGTCTTTGTCTCTGCTGCAGGTGGCCAGCCTCTTAAAATTAAAAATTAGCGTTGAACTCAGCCAAATTAAGACAATGTACCAGTATTGTAAGTAAAATTGGTCAGTAAGATATCAAGACTTAAGCATATTTATCCCTGTGTTTAGCAGCAGAGTTTAAATTTACAGAGTCGTGGAATGGTTTGGGTTGGAAGGGACCTCAAAGCCCATAGAGTTCCACCCCCTGTCGTGGGTAGGGACACCTCCCACTGGCTCAGGGGCTCCAAGCCCCATCCAACCTGGCCTGGAACCCCTCCAGGGATGGGGCAGCCACCACTGCTCTGGGCAACCTGGGCAAAATGCTCAAAATGAAGAATTTCTTCCTGAGATCTCATCTCAATCTCCTCTCTTTCAGCTGAAAACTGTTACCCCTCATCCTGTCCCTGCCTTCACTGATCCAGAGCCCCTCTCCAGCTTTCCTGGAGCCCCTTTCAGCACTGGAAGCTGCTCTAAGGTCTCCCTGGAGCCTTCTCTTTTCCAGACTGAACAACCCCAACTCTCTCAGCCTGTCCTCATTCGGGAGGTGCTCAGGCCCTCCGATCAACTTTGTGGCCCTTTAGACATAACAAGGATTCTGTTTGCCAGCTCTTTGAATCGTATCAGTTCATAGAATCATTAAGAAGAGACCTCTAAGCCCATCAAGTCCAACTGTCATTCATCTGGAATGAGATATGTATCTGGGTAGCTCTCCTTAAAGCAGGTTTGCAAAATACAATGAGACATCTCGCTTTATTGGCTGCCGTATGTGTGGATGAAGTTTTATATCCCTGTATTCAGAAGGATTTGTGAAGGTGCCCTCACTATAGATCTAAATGCATGATGACTTCTTCCTCCCTTAAGTTGTAGGTTGCTAGTTCCAGGCTGAACATGGATCTGAATTAGTGTATGCGCCTCCAGTGAATAATAGAATGATCTCAGTCCACTGTGTTTCTCTGAAGTGTGTTAGCTCAGTATTTTTGAATCACAAGCTTTTCATTTTTTTATGTAAATTATCTGTGCTCTGTTGGATATTTTGTTTGCATAATGATCTTGTGATCATTAGCGGGTTTTGGGAGTCTTTTGCAGGAAGAGAAATGTCCAGCCTCAGTGTCCTTGCTAAATTCAGTCTTTATTGTGTTCTTTTCCACTTTACATCCTATCTTCCAGTACTTCAGCAGCTTTGATTTATAAAAAAGCCTTTCTGTAGCTCTATCCAAAGTCTCCAAGAGGGCATCATTGTGCTGCACTGCATCCCGCATGCTGGAGACAACCTCTCTACCGAGCAGAACACATCATTTTTGGCTTTGCCTGTTAGGATGCGAGAGTAGAGACCATCGCTGTGCAGGCAGCGAATCAGTTCCATGTTCTTAAGGGCTTTTGCCTTTTGATTGTGAGTTCAAAATAACTAGCACCCAGCTATGTCATGGTTATGAGCAGGTTATTGTCATGTTTGGCTGTCTTTCTTGCCATGCAAAAGTTGAATTTTACTCAATCTTTGCCTCCAGGAAAGCTGGGATGAGGCTTCTGATCAGGGAGTGCTGGGGATAGGATGAAGGGGAACGGTTTGAACCTGAAAGAAGGGAGATTGCGATGAGATCTTAGGAAGAAATGTTTTCCTGTGAGGGTGGGGAGGCCGTGGCTCAGGTTGCCCAGAGCAGTGGTGTCTGCCCCATCCCTGGAGGGGTTCCAGGACAGGTTGGATGGGGCTTGGAGCCCCTGATCCAGTGAGAGGTGTCCCTGCCCATGGCAGAGGGTGTGAAACTGAGCGGGCTTTGAGTTCCTTTCCAACCCAAACCATTCTATGGTTCTATGATTTGACCATCTTTCGTGTCATGTTAATGTTGAATGTTGGGTGTTTGATATTTGGAGGGCTCTGAAACTGCAGATCTGCCACACACTGGTTGAGAAATACAAGTTCATCCCCTAAATTCCATTCCTTTTTGCTATGTGTTCAGATTTGTAATGTTGGGCTTTGTAGAGAAGCACAGACTGGAAAGTGATATGAGGCAACAATCCCTGATCCCAATCCAAATGGATTGTCGGAGACTGTATTAAGCCAGGAAATGTTTGCTCCTTTATCGCTAATGAACAGTTGCAGAATGTCTTGAAATAAATAACAAAGTCAGGGAGTCCTCGCGTTGTGTGCGGAAGCACATGCTGCTGGAGGAGACAGCATGGGAACGCTGAAGTTCAAATGCTGAAATATGCCTCAAACAACCGGCTCGCTGCTGTAGTTTAGCTTTGACTTAATAAATCGAGCATTATATTTCCTTTGGTATTTGTTATGCTGAGTTCATAACCCAGGCCGGTATCTGTGGAATACGCAGAATATATTGAGCGATGAAATATGAGGCTGTGCTCTATGAGATGATGATGGAACAGAAGCCAAAGTGTCATAAACCAAACCAGCAGTGGTTTATGTGCTGTCACCAATCTAGAAATGAGATTCCTGGCCCAGACCCAAAGTTCCCAGCACTACAGTGGCGCTAAGGAGCGGGCAGGTATTGTCCCATGTCCTTATCTTAATATTTGCAACTCTATCCCTTTCAAAGATCCTGGTGGATGCTGCTCCAGCCTTCCCTCTGCTCTGAGGATATGTCCTGCCTGGGTCTGAGCAGCCTTGCTTTCAACTATCCCTTTAGAATATCAGGTATCCATTAACCAAAGAGTTTTCTGGGAAGAATGCCTTAGCTCCCACGTGTCTCCCATCAGCAGGACAAAGAGGGAAGCAGGCAGGACCTAATTGCTTGTTAAAGCAGCACCTGCTCTATTGTCTCCCAGATGAAGGGCTGCAGCACAGCATCTTCTTGGCTTGCAGAGCATCTTCTTGGCTTGCCCATTGCCTGCTCACAGAGCTATTTGGAGCATGGGTAGTGTTGGCCTGTCTGTTGGCTTCAGCTCCTCGATTGCTATCTGGGCTATTGTCACGTCAAGCCTCAATTATTGTGAATCTGCAGAATGCTCAGAAGCTGCAGTGGGGTCAGCGTGTGACCCTCGGCTTCGCTGGGCTGTGGAGATACAGCAGACGAACATGGAGCATCACGTCCTGTGCGCGTCCCTCACTCCAAGAAGGATATTGAGGGGCTGGAGCAGCTGGAGGGGGGAATGGAGGTGGGAAGGGTCTGGAGCCCAGGGGATCTGGGAGCAGCTGAGGGACCTGGGACTGTTTAGCCTGGAGAAGAGGAGGCTGAGGGGAGACCTTATTGCTCTCTGCAGCTCCCAGAAAGAAGGTTGGAGCCAGGCAGGTGTTGGGCTCTCCTCCCAAGTGACAAGGGATGGGATGAGAGGAAATGGCCTCAAGTTGCACCACGGGGGGTTTAGACTGGATACTGGGAAAAATTTCTTTACTGACAGAATGGTGAAGCCCTGGCAGAGGCTGCCCAGGGCGGTGGTGGAGTCTCCATCCCTGGAGGGGTTCAAAACGCTGTGGCCGTGGCATTTGTGGGCGTGGTTTGGCAGACACGGTGGGGTTGGGCTGGTGGTTGGATTGGATGAGTTTAGAGGGCTTCCAACCTTAACAATTCCATAATTTACAGGTCTTGTGGTTTAAATGGGTTATTAATTTTGAGATGTTCGGAAAGGCAAGTTAAAGCTGGTTTGGTTCAGTCCGTTGGTCTTGTGCACATGTTGGTATCCAGAACCATTGTGCAATTGCCACTTGAGTCATTTGCTCATGCTGACCTTTTCTGTCCCTTCCAGACCACTTACGGCATCTCTTGAGAGATGATTTCACAAGACAACAATTAAAGAAGAAAATCCCGAATCTCAGTTCAAGCTCTGCTTGCTTTTTCCTCCCAGCAATTCCAAAATAACTTGCTCTTGTTGACTAAAAATCTATAAAGCAATGGGAAACAAAGATGATCCGAGGGGTACAAGGACAGGCTGAGAGAGTTGGGGTTGTTCAGCCTGGAGAAGAGGAAGCTCTGGGGAGACCTTAGAGCAGCTTCCAGTGCTGAAAGGGGCTCCAGGAGAGCTGCGGAGGGGCTCTGGATCAGAGAGTGCAGGGACAGGAAGGATGACAGGGAACAGTTTCCAGCTGAAAGAGAGCGATTGAGATGGGTTCTTAGGGAGAAATGTTTTGATGTGAAGGTGGGGCGGCCCTGGCCCAGGTTGCCCAGAGCAGTGGTGCTGCCCCATCCCTGGAGGGGTTCCAGGCCAGGTTGGATGGGCCTTGGAGCCCCTGATCCAGTGGGAGGTGTCCCTGCCCATGGCAGGGGGTGGAACTGGACGGGCTTCGAGGACTTTCCAACCCAAACCATTTAATGATTCTAAGAAACAAGGAGCAGCATTGCATATTCAGCTGGAGTCACTTCCTAACTGTCTGACACAAACTTTCAACCACGATATTGAAACTCTGAAGTCAGGCTTTGCGTGCAGGACCCCTGTCTTTCTCAGGCAGCCGTATAGCTCATGGCTGATCCTCCCTTGGCTGTGTTTGGGCTTTGTCGCTGTGGTATCGGAAATGGAAGCATCAGATGGAGGCGTTTCATGCTTCCTCAGCATCGTCCGCTGACCTTATGCACCCCTATTTTTCTCCCCTGCTTCTTCAGGCGAGCCCGTTAGGCTGTAATGAGCCTGGTCACTCTGCAGTTGGAGATGTTTGTACTCAAAGGACTTTTTAAAGTGTAGAAGCAGCTTGTCTGGGTTTTTTAATAATTGTAAACCAAATCTTCTTCATCCCTCGGTTGTAGAAGCTGAGAAATAATGAAGTCGTAACCCTTGACACTCACTTGGAATTGCAGAAATGTAAAATACTGATAACCTTTCAACCCGACTTTGTAAGTAGCTTTCAAAACTGAAATATGCTGGTGGAACCGCTGTCTGCTCTGCCGAGCTGCAGCCCCAGGCGAGTTTGTACAATGGGTTACGAACCCCTTAATAATAAGGATTTATAATGGGAATCCTGATATATTCTTAATTATGCTGCTGCTGCAGGGTGTCATTACAACGCACTGGTACTCTACATATGCTCTGTAGTCTGCCATTTGTTTCTGCCTGGTTTTATTTAATTATAGACTTTTATCTGAATAACTTTATTGCTCAGTGTTTCTCTTCCATGACGCGTGTCCCGGCCGTGCTGTAGCTTCTCTTCCTCATCACCAGGCTTCTGGACTGGCGGTTTTAAGCTGCCAATTTGGTAAAGGGCCACAAAGGAAGCAGAAGGCATCGACCCCACAAAGGGTTTTTCCATCTGATGTGCAGAGCTTGGAAAGAGAAGGGCAGTGGTGTGTGGTAGCAGGAATCCTGTCACAAGGGACGATAAGCTCTGAAGCACCAGGAAGGAGAGATTTTGAGGAGAAACTGTTATGCTGTCCCCTCACACTCTCAATGATGGCATGAGGTGGCAGTCATAGAATCACAGAATTATAGATGGAAAAGCCCTCTCGGCTCATCCAGAAATTTTACCTAATATCTGATCTAACACTGTCCTGGTGCAACTCGAGGCCGTCTCCTCCAGTCCTATCACTTACTACAGTTGAGAAGAGACCCATCTCACCGCAGTCTCCTTTCCAGGAGCTGCAGAGAGCGATGAGGTCTCCCCTCAGCCTCTTCTTCTCCAGGCTAAACAGCCCCAGGGCCCTCAGCCGCTCTCAGAACCCCTGTTCTCCAGACCCTTCCCAGCTCTTATCCCTTCTCCAGACGCGCTCCAACCCCTCAATGTCCTTCTCAGAGTGAGGGGCCCAAAACAGAACTCAGGATTCAAGATTCAGCCTCACCAGCACCGAGACCAGGAGTCAGTTCCTTCTCCTGCTGGCCACCCCATGGCTGATCCAAGCCAGGATGCTGGTGGCCCTCTTGGCCACCTGGGCCACTGCTGGCTCATGTTCAGCCACTGTTGACCAGCACCCCCAGGTCCTTTTCCACCGGGCAACTTTCCAGCTGCTCTTCCCAAGCCTGGAGCGTTGCATGAGGTTGTTGTGACCCAAGGGCAGGACCTGGCACTTGGCTTTGTTACACATAAGCTCTTGGAATATCTGGTTGTCCGGATGCTGGCAGGCCATGTGCATATATATTGGTTTTTTTCCTTCTCCCAGGACAACCTTGCTTTGTCCTTGGGAATCACTGATGCTGCACGTAGAGGCTGAGAACAAAACTTCTGCCTTTAGCTTGATGGTGAATGTAAAGGCTTCTCATTCATGGGAGAGGTTTTACTAAGCCCCTTCCAGAAAGCTCTGGTAACATAAAGATACCCCTGAAACCTGGGTGAGTGTCACACTGATGGAGTGCTGCTCTGTTTTGTGGTTTGTGAATGAAGCTTCCTTTCCCTGCATGCAAATGAGTCACTGCAGACAGCTCGTACTGCATGAAGCTGTCTTTTATTTTGGTGATAAAAGACCCCGGGACTTGTTTAATCGTCCTCTGTCTCTCTCAATGGACCTGCTGGCTGCAAACTTCAGTGTTGGCTCTGGAGAGGAAAACCGGGAGAGATTAATATGGACATCACGGCTTCACATCCATCAGGGCAGGCGAGGGGAAAGGAGGTGTGTTTGGACTGGCTGTGGAGTGGGGCCATGTGTGCCCTCCGGGGAGAACCATGGAGTCATGGAATGGTTTGGGTTGGAAGGGACCTTAAAGCCCATCCAGTTCCACCCCCTGCCACGGGCACGGACACCTCCCACTGGATCAGAGGCTCCAAGCCCCATCCAACCTGGCCTTGAACTCCTCCAGGGATGGGGCAGCCACCACTGCTCTGGGCAACCTGGGCCAGTGCCTCCCCACCCTCACAGCAAAACCATTCTTCCTAAGAACTCATCTCATTCTCCTCTCTTTCAGGTCAAAAGCATTTCCTCTCGCCCTGTCCCTGCCCTCCCTGATCCAGAGCCCCTCTCCAGCTTTCCTGGAGCCCCTTTCAGCACTGGAAGCTGCTCTAAGGTCTCCCTGGAGCCTTCTCTTCTCCAGGCTGAAGAAGCTGAACTCTCTCAGTCTGTCCTCATGCAGGAGGTGTTCCAGCCCTTGAATCATGTCCGTGGCCACCTCTGGACTTGCTCCAACAGCTCCATGTCCTTCCTGTGCTGAGGACTCCAGAGCTGGATGCAGGACTCCATGTGGGGTCTCCCCATTGCGGAGCAGAGGGGCAGAATCCCCTCCGTCCCTGCTGGTCCCACGGCTCCGGATGCAGCCCAGGACAGGGGTGGTTTCTGGGCTGCAAGCGCACGTTGCCAGCTCGTGTTGCACATCTCATCCACCAGCACCCCAAGTCCTTCTCCTCAGGGCTGCTCAGTCCGTTCTCTGCCCAGCCTGACTTTGTGCTTGTGATTGCCCTGACCCAGGGACAGAACCTTGGCCTTGTTGAACTCTGTAAGGTTTCCATGGTCCATCTCTCCAGCCTGTTCAGGTCCATCTGGATGGCGTCCTCCACCGTGTTGATGGCACCATACAGCTTGGTGTCGCTGGCGAGGGTGTACTTGATCTCACTGTCCCCACTGGAAGGGTTCTTGAACGCTTTGATGCCCTCTGTTTGGTTTCACAGAAGATGTGGGACCTGTCTGTTTCTGGATCTCCTGCTGCTCGTGCTGGGTGCGATCAAATGCCAGGCGATATTTTACATCCTCCCATTGAAAGCCATTAGATACTTCTACCACGAGCACTGAGGTGGAGAATTACTTTGCCGGTGTTGAAGTGTCTTTTTCTTGCCAGCAGAATGGACTGTAGCACACAACCTGTCCTCCAGGCTGGCTTTGCTTTACTGGCCTTCCCCAAACAAATACTTTCTTCTCTGTTAATCAGGACTCAGTCGCCCGGGATAGTTTGTTTTAAGATAAAGCTCTGTTTTGGAGTAAATTGCTGGTTGCTATGTTTTTGTGGCTGCCTGCCTGCCTGCGTGGAAGAGCTGACCGCTTCCCCAGCCCCAGGATGACTCGCGGCCGCACCCAGCTCTGGTTTTTTCAGGGTATTTTTCTTTTTTGGCAAATATGAAAATAAGTCGGTGTTCTTCAATCCCAGAAACGGCTCTGTAGCTCCTTTCCATCACACTCTTTGCCTTGGAGCTTGCTGAAGGGCACTTTTCCATCCTTGCAGCCTTTCCTTCTCCTGAAGTACTTTAGATGTGCAATACTTTGTCTTCTTTCCTAGTAGGGTCTCATAGAATGGGTTGGGTTGGAAGGGACCATGAAGGACATACAGTCCAACCCTCTGCCTTGGGCAGGGACACCTCCCACTGGATCAGGGGCTCCAAGGCCCATCCAACCTGGCCTTGAACCCCTCCAGGGATGGGGCAGCCACCACTGCTCTGGGCAACCTGGGCCAGAGCCTCTCCAACCTCAGCATAAAAAAAACCTTCTTGCTAATATCTAGTTTCAGGGCTCTTTGTCCAAAATACATTTATAATGTGAAGCCAGCTGCTCCTCCGGATTAAGAGAAATGATTGTATCAATGTAGGAGGCAAATGGATTTGTGTTTTTGGTTTTTTTTCCTGTGAGTGTAAGAAAATAACCAACTAAAGGGGAAAAAAAAAAACCCATTTAAAACCCCTTCTTCGTACCCCAACCTGTTCACAAATGGGTGCATGGTGCTGGAGTGGAAAAAAACAGGTTAAGGCAAACCAAATCAGAACTGAGTGTTCCAGCTACAACTAAGTCTGAACTGCAGCGCTATATTTAAACATGGTATTTTTATATTTTAATAATTAACTACTGGGAAAGAGCAGCCTAAAAAACTGTAGCATAGGCTGTTTTTAAGGTATCTTCTTGTCCAGCCCCATCTTGGTGCTGTGAGTGCAGCTGAGGACTGGGTGCAGAAGACAGGGATGCTTTAGGGTGTTCATTCCCTCTTTAGGTTTGCATCCTTCCCCTGTAGTCTTATCTTTGCAACCTCTTAATGATTAAATCCAGATGATCAGCAATAAAACAGTGTTTGAGTTGATGTGTGACTTGGGAGAGTGTTTTCTTTTCATGGAGAGCGGGATTTCCCTTTGTATTATTTGTAATACAGTTTTGACGGTGCGTAGCCGTGACCGCCTCCGGATCCAGCCGATGTTTAGCAAAGGATGGCTTGTCAAAGGTAATCTGTTGCCGTGTGACTGTTTCATTACCGTTTAGTTTTAACACGAGGCAATTCCCTGCTTTTGAGAAAAGGTTCGCAGTTCTTTTAGTGCAGAAGAACCTCCTGCGAGTCCTCATTGCTGTGTTTTGACTGTTGGCGCTGGACGCTGAACCTGAAAAGCATCTTCCTTGTGTTTGGTGAGGGCAGCGTGATGGAAGCAAGGGAACTTGGCCTGGCAGCCAGAGTTAATTTGCTCTTGGAATCCAACTATGAAAAAGGGATGCAGGGAAGGAAGCAAATTTGTCACGGTGTCAGAAGCGTGGCGACCTGCCCTTGGCAGGGGAACTCATCCAGGCTCTTGGGAGCAGAGTGGGTGTGATTGGGCTTCACGGTGTCCTCTCATTTGCAGCCTTTGGGCACCCGTTACCTCCATGCAAAAGGGAGAAATTGTGTTTAGAAAGCTCTTATCTACGTTTAGAGGAAGCGAAAAGCTAGAGAGAGTCCTTTTATCCTGCGCCGCCGTCTCCAGGGCCACAGCACTGCTGTAGGCATTGCTTCTCCCCGGTGAGAAACACAGCGCAGGAGCTGACCTTTCCTAAAACCAAGTTAAAGCTCTCTCTTATACTTCACCTTGCGTCGTGAAAGAGCGAAACTGTGAGTGGGTAAGGGTGGAAGAGGGCAGCCGAGCGTGGAGTGTGGCGGGGAGGGTGAAACGCTGGCTCTACTGATGCGAAAATGCGATGAATGGCATTTCTTTTGTAACGAGCAGCTGATGGGAGAGAGCTTACCTGGCTCTTGCTAAAAAGCATTTGGAGTTCCAGCTCTGACCAAAGAGAGGCTGCAAATGGGGTGTTTGAATCTGCGGTGGAAACATGCTCTTGTGCTCTTTGCCTTTCCCAGCAGTGCCGGCCGCAGTCCCTGCATGTCTCCAGAGCTGGGTCCCAGCACAGCGTAAGAGATCCGCCAAGCGCTTTGCCTCTGTTGCTGGGAGACAGTCCGAGGGAGCTGGGGCTGCTTGAACAAACATGCTTTTCTCTTTGCCTCCTCTTTCCTTTCCTCCCCACTTATTTGTTTCTTTCTCCTCTTGGTGACTGGTTATAAGGAAAGCTTGACTGGAACCAAGTGATCCTTCCTCCAAATGATCCTGCGGGACTAAAGAACCTTGTAGGCTTCCAGACTCACTGTATTAAACATCTTTCAGATAAAGATCATAGAATCATGGAGTGGTTGGGGTTGGGAGGGACCTCAAAGCCCATCCAGTTCCAACCCCCTGCCATGGGCAGGGTCACGTCCCACTGGATCAGGTTGCCAGATCCCAGACTGTAGGTACAAGAGCAGCTCCAGCTTAGAAATCTACCTTGTAATGAAGCTGATTGACATAATTCTTCAAAGTTTAATGCCCTTCAACTTCTGGAGCTTGAACTGAGTTGACCACAAGATCCAAATTCTGCAGCAGGCCCTCCACGTTGTGGCATTGTCCTAGAAATCCTGCTGCAGCTCCTGTTTGCTACCTACCTGTGGAAGTGAATTAAACAAGCGATACTAAAAACTTTGCTCTTATTTGGACACCAGGCTTGTTCTACATCATCCCTGTATTTCCCTCTGGTCCTGCATGGCCTTTACATACCGGTGATACGTATGAATTTCCAAGGCTTTGCTGGGGAGCATTGGCTGCTTCGGAGGGACGAAAGCAGACAAAGCAACTGGTCCTGGCTGGAATGCTGACTGGCAAACCCATGCATTGTGAGACCTAGATTTCCTCCGGGTTCAAGGCAGTGACCCCTGGTGAGAAATAAGAGGCAATTAACACTTTTCAGTTATTTCACATTGTTTGCAGGCTTGAGCAGAAGCTGCTGCATCACTCCTGTGTCCTTCAAATATGAAAAATGGAAAAGGTTCTTTAAAACTAAGCCCGTACAAAGGAGCAGGGCTGTTGGAGCTAAGACAACAGCCAGGACTGCCTTCGGTGATGGAAGGCTGTTAGAAGGCATAACCAGGCTAGAAGAAAAATGCAGCATCACAGGGCAGGCTTTAAATTCATTTTTTTCCTCTTAACTGGTTCCAATTTAGCTGATCTCACACTTCTGTTGCTGCTTCTGCAGCACTGCCGATCTACACAAGTGCTGAGAAAATCCCCAATTTCTTCTTGCCGTTCTCAAAGCTGAATTTGTGGGGCTTCCTTTTTCAGCCCCACAATTCTAAATGGAAGGCTCAGACCCACAACACCTACCTGTGTCGTTTATATCTGGAGCAATAAAGGATGGGAGCGGCTGTACAACGAACCGCCCTGTCTGTGTCTGGTTTTTGTCATTTAAGGGCTGCCCCTGCTCGTATGAAATGGGGTTGGTGTTGCCTTTTATGTGGCCTCAACCTTTTTTAGCACATCCTTTTAAACTTGAGCTTAAAACACACACTCCCTTTCCTTGCATGGGTAGCTTGCAGGTTTTGATTCAAGTTCGGACTGACCTATCTTCTCTAAGCACGAGCTTTTATGTTCCAGGCCGTCATAAGCATTCTCTTTGTCATTTTGACCCTCCTGTGAAGCAAGGAATCCGATCACTCATCCTGCCACCCCAGTAATGACTCTGTTAATCCTTGTGGCAGCGTTTGATGGCATTTGGCCTTCCTTGGAGAGCCTCGTGTTGGGGTCAGGTATCTCCCAGCTGGTTTAGCAGATGTCACGTTCGAGTTCTGGTGATGCCTGAGGCAGATGCTTTTGCCTTACACACTGCAGGGTGGGATGCTGATGTCAGGACCTGGGCGTCCAGTGATTTCCGAGCCCTTCCTTTAACCAAAAGCTCTTTTTAGAACTTCCATACGTGTTTGAATTCTGAATTCTGATTGTTTTTTTCAGGCTGGTATTCAGAGCTGCCGCAAGTATGCTTTAACTTCAAGCCCATGTGAAGTTAACGCTTCAAGCCCAATCCTCGTGATTTTCTAGGGGCAAAGGACCCACATATTTTGATGACTCATCTATAGATCACATGAAAACCATCTCCCTGGTGAGATTTAATGCCACAAGTCTGCCTGCTCCCCACGACGGGAAGGACTTCACTGGAGATCTGACTTGGCATGAGCCTTTTAAAACTCTATTCATTTTTTGTTTCACCAAAAAACCACTCTCCACAGTGGAGTTCACCTTCAAGCTGCTGTTGATTTTGAATGGAAGCTGAGCTCCCAGCTCCCTGCAGCGTTTCCAGGAGCTCCACTTGCCATCTGGGCGCTTTTGGGAGCTCCTGCTGCTGCACTAAGCAAAGCATCGCGCTGAGCTGCGGGCAGTGCAAGGGTGGCTGGGGGGTGAGGTCGAGGAGAATTTGGACTGCTTCTCTAAATCTGTCCTTAAATGACCGGGGAAACAAAAACTTGTGTAAGAATTGAAGTTTATTTCCCCTGCGCTCTTTTGCCAGTTGATGAATTAGCTTTGCATTCAGCAGCAACTGCTCTGAAGTGCCTCGCAGGAATGTTTTCTTGGAGGTTTCTGTTTAGAAATCATAGAATCATAGAATGGTTTGGGTTGGAAGGGACTTTAAAGATCATCCACTTCCAACCCCGCTGCTATGGACAGGGATGTCCCACTGGCTCAGGCTGCCCAAGGCCCATCCAACCTGGCCTTGAACACCTCCAGGGATGGGGCAGCCACAACTTCTCTGGACAACCTGGGCCAGTGTCTCACCACTCTCATGGTGAAGAAATTCTTCCTTATGTCCAGTCTAAATCTGCCTCTCTCCAGTTTATACCCATTGCCCCTCGTCCCATCCCCACAGCCTTTGTGAACAGCCCCTCTCCAGCTTTCCTGTAGCCCCTTCAGGTACTGGAAGGTCGCTATAAGATCTCCTCGGAAATCTCTGACTCGGCTTTTTTTTTATAATGTTTTAATTTTATTTTCAATTCTCTGCTCAGTTATAGACCAAAGAGTGGGGTAACAACCAGACCTGAGCCTCCTGAGCATCTCATTGCTCTTTGGAAAACAGTAGACTTGAGTGCTCCAGGTTCTTGGAAATTCTGAGCCGACTGACAGAGGTGCAATTCATCAGTCTTTCGTCTTAACAGAATTAACCAAATAACTGCAACTGTCAGGTTTTCCTATGCAGCATCGTGTTAGAAAGCCTGGATTTACAAATTCTGCAGTCGTTTCTGTGCAGCTCTTAAATGGATTTGATAAGACACCGTCTCAGGCAGTAGATCTTACCTTTTTTATTAACTGCATGAGTTCTGCCTTGAGCTCTTGACTGTGAATCCCTTCAATCAGGGGATGAAACTGTCTTCAGCTCCCTCTCCTGGGTAGTTAAGGCGTTTGCCCCCATGATGTTGCTGCTTTTCCGAACTTGATTTTCAAACTTTTTCTAAGCATCTCTGCTCTTGGTGGAAATGGAGAAGAGCACAGCATAGAATCCTTAGAACGGTTTGGGTTGGAAGGGACCTCAAAGCCCATCCAGTTCCACCCCCTGCCATGGGCAGGGACACCTCCCACTGGATCAGAGGCCCCATCCAACCTGGCCTGGAACACCTCCAGGGATGGGGCAGCCACCACTGCTCTGGGCAACCTGTTCCAGGGTTTCCCCACCCTCACAGCAAAACATTTCTCCCTAAGATCTCATCTGAATCTCTGTTCTTTCAGCTTAAATGCATCCATGCATGGAATTGGGAGATGTGATGGTTTGAAAAAAAACTAAACTGACTGAAAAGCCCCCAACAAACCCCAGAGTGAGGTGAAGCCGCGTTCACTCTCTGCATGCTGTGAAAGACTTAGAGAGCTGCGTTTCTCCGGCTTTGCTGCTGGTGGAGGTGGGGCTGCATGTTTGTATAGTGGGAGCTGAGGAGTTTGGGGTTCCTTTCCTTCCCCCGAACTTTGTGTGCCACAGGGATGCTTCTGTTGAAGCTGTTTATTCTCAGGCACTTGCAAGTTGGAAAAGGGAAGGGTCCGTGAGTCCCAGCCTCTCTGCAACCCCTCCGAGTCATCCATCCTTTTCCAGGCAAGATGTTAAGGGCACCTTTGCTGAATCAGAGGTACTTTAACATCCTTTCCTGGATTTCTTTGGCAGTCACGTGGCAGGTGAAATCCTAGGGCTGCCTTTAACTTTTCCGGAGGCTTTGTGAATAATGCAGCATGTGCTTTTTTATCTTTTCAGATTGAGAAAATCATGAGTTCCATTGGCGAAGGCATTGACTTCTCACAGGAGCAGCAGAGGATCTCAGGTACCGTACTCAGCCCGTGCGTGTGTCTGTCTCGGCTGTGCTCTGTACAAACCCTGGGTGCTGGCTCCTGCCTGCAGAGCTCCGCGTTGGCTCTCAGAAGGGGAAGGAAGGTGCTGGCACTGGTGCTTGGCTTCCCAGCGTGATGAAGTGCTTATGGACATGGTTTAAGGGAGTGTTAGGAATGGTTGGACTCGATGATCCAGTGGGTCCTTTCCAACCTGGTGATTCTATGATTCTATGCTCAGTACTGCTACCAGCAATTTTAATTCAATACTCACCTAGGTAGATTTAATTACTTTTGTATAATGCAGATGTCCATCCCTCTCTGCAGGCTTTGGGGGAACCTTGTAGTTGGTACCCCCAGCCTGATGGAAAGGGGGGACCCTGCTTGCCCCAGGGTTGGTTGATACTCACCCAGTGACAGCAATGTGTGTGGAGGAGATCTTATTTCTTCTCGAAACTGGCTGTTGATAAATTTGGGGGCTTAGCATTTGATTTTGAGATGATGTTTTGCATCGCTTAAACAAAGGCTTATTGTTGAGAACTGTGGAGCTCTTATTGGCTTCTGACACCTGAAGTGACTCCTTGTAGTCCCTCCCTTTTAGGTGGAGATAAGAACTGCTGACTTGGGTGAGTTTGGATGCTGCTCTTTGGCAGTCACTCCAGCTCTGGAGCAGCTGGCTCGTCACCCCTGCATACACAGCCCAATAATCACTGTGTTCTGACGCTTAAATCTTCCCAACCCGTCTTTGCTCAAGTGCGTAGGAGGAAGATTGGGTGTTCTGCACATAGCAAAAAAATCATATTCGCAGCTGAGAGATGGTGGAAGGGCTCCAGTCAGTATCCTGGGGACAAAGTTCTGCTGGTCCTGCTTCCTGCAATTACTGTAGTTCTCAACATAGCCTCAGACAAAGTCGAGCCGATTGCTTACTGTTCTCTCCTGCCTTTCAGAATGTGTTTGTCTCAAGTTTCTGATCTTCTCTGGTGGATGGCAACGACGTTTTCTTTAAGCAGTCAGCCTGAACCAGAGCTGCTTCACATTTGTCTTCTGATCGGTCTTATAGTCCATAGAATGATGGAATGGTTTGGGTTGGAAGGAGCTTCAAAGCCCATCCAGTTCCACCTCCTGCCATGGGCAGGGACACCTCCCACTGGATCAGGGGCTCCAAGCCCCATCCAACCTGGCCTGGAACCCCTCCAGGGATGGGGCAGCCACCACTGCTCTGGGCAACCTGGGCCAGAGCCTCACCACTCTCACGGTGAAGAAATTCTTCCTTATATCGATGGGGTGTTTGGAGTTGGGCATCAGGGTGACTAAAATCAAGGTACCCCAATGTCTCCATGGGAATTCACCCATCCTGGCTGCACGTTCACTGTTTGGAAGCCAAACTGTTCTGCAGAAATCATTGGGACAGTTTTCTTTTGGGGAATTGTGGACTTAGAGGTGCCGTGTTTTGTGACGACACGACTTCAAGGCTGTTTGTATTTCACAGATTAAGGAATGTTTCCTGAGGACCAGAAACACTTGAGTAGAGCATCCTGCTCAGGCAGTTTGTCTTAGCTGGAGCTTAGCAAGAGCCAGGCTTTAGTTTGGTTGCGGTAAATTAGGGCGTGAAGAGCTGCTTCTGCCACCCAGCCTCTAAACCAAACTGTCTGGTGTAACTGGAGTGTTAAATCAAACATAAAATGTTCTTGCTGGGATATTTTAACATTTCTTCTCCACTTTCCACCTGTAACACTCCAGATGCCCTGATGTTGCTTCCAATCCGATAAAATCCATCACAAGTCCTTTTTTCTGTATATTTTGTCTGTGTTATTTCCGTGACCTCGACGGATGGAGTTTTGTTAATTTGACAATATAACTTTGTAAGCGGAGTGTGAGATGGTTTAGTTGTGCATTTTATCTTTGCCTTTTCTCATTTCCGTAGAGAGGGTGATGAAGGAATCGCAGTGTCACTTAGCGCATTGATTTTCCTCAAACAGAGCATCCTCCTCCTCCAGCCATGTTTGCAACTCTTATAACTCTTATCTCTGCAATGCAGCATCGGACTGAGAGGAGACAGTCCTGCCTTAGAACGCCCTCATTTCCATAAACATTGTCAGGAGATGCAGCGGGAATTCTCTCTGGTGACCAATGATAGGACCGGAGGGAATGGCAGACAGATGCCAGGAGAGGGTTAGGTTGGACATTAGGGAAAGGTTCTTCCCCCAGAGGGTGGTGGAGCACTGGAACAGCTCCCAGGGAAGCAGTCACAGCACCAAGCCTGACAATATTCCAGAAGCATTTGGCCAACACCCTCAGACACCCGGTGTGAATGTTGGGGTGTCCTGTGCAGGGGCAGGAGTTGGATTTGATGATCCCTGTGGGTCTCATCCAACTCAGGACATTCTATGATTCTATGAATAGCGAACTCTGTGCCGAGTGTGTTCAGGATCTGGACTGGAACAGCAGAAGGAACCAAGTTTCAGTTAAAGCTCTTGCTCTGCTGCTCCTGCAGCGACCTTATGACATACCTCAAACAGGAGCATTTTGCCATTTTACCAGCTTTTTTCATGTACTTTTTGTGCCTTCTTTTGAGGAAATTAAGGATGTGGAACTCATAGAAGGAAGAAGCTTTGCTATGGGTGCAATCGTCCCTCAGCTTCTTTCCATGCTGTTTATGGAGCCAGGGAATAACCTACCCCTTTCCCCGCCGTCTTTCTCAACGCGTCTCCATTTCTGAGCTGCTCAGGAGATTTATTTTAATTCTTCTCTTCCCGGGATGCAGTGGAAACCAGCAGCTTAAGGAACTTGTCCTCCCTGCTGCTGCTGCAGGCAGAATCGTGGGTCCTCGGGAGCGTTGTATGAAGCTGAGTCTGTGGCCTTCAAAGAGGAGATAATTGCTTGGCTTTAATGGTGCCTTTTGAAACGGAGCCGTTTGTAGGGAGACACGGCGAACAGAGCTTGATTAAACGGATGCCAATGAACTCTGCTCTCTGGGGACTGAAGGTGCTGAAATATCTTGTACTGCTCAAGGGCTTTAGAAAATCTACATCTCAAAAATGTTGTTGCAGGAAATGCTTTGTGATGGTGAGAGAGGTTCAGCTAGGGCAGTGCTGTCTTCTGGAATACTTCCTGGCTGACCAGGTGCCACCATCTGAATAGCCGGCAGCAATCCTGTTCAGCAGGATTTTGATCCCTCCTGGATTTCTCTGAGGGGGGATCATCCCCCCCATCCACTACCATTGAGGCAGTGGCTCTTTTGGGGTGATGCCGGTTGCAGGTCAGCACGGGTGTCACACAATCACAGAATCATTAAGATTGGAAAAGCCCTCCAAGCTCATCCAGTCCAACCATCAGCCCAACCTCACTATCCCTGCTAAACTGTGTCCCCAAGCGCCACGGCCACATGGGTTTTGAACCCCTCCAGAGATGGAGACTCCCCCACTGCCCTGGGCAGCCTCTGCCAGGGCTTCACTACTCTGTCAGTGAAGAAATTGTTCCTAATATCCAATCTAAACCTCCCCTGGTGCAACCTGAGGCCATTTCCTCTCATCCTAAAGTCTTAGTGTCATGGTGGCCATGCCTTTTGGATGTGGTTTATCTGCCGTGTGCCTCAACTCAGATGATGCTGGGCTTTTTCTGAGTGTTCCTGCAGGTATTGACATCTACTAAACAAGGCTGCATGCAGGAGAAACACTTTCCCCCCCGCCGGTGCTTTAAGCATGAATTTCCTTCTCTGCCTTTAAATCAGGAGCAAAGACAAAAGCCGAACTTGGAAGCTTCTTGGCTTTACTGCAGCGTGACGGAGGATGCTGGAGAGCTGCCACTGCGAGGGATTCTGTCCTTTTAAATCCTTCACCTCCAAACCGCTGCGTCTGAGCTGCTCCGGGTGGGCAGCATCTCCTCTTGATGAGATGCTAATGTGCAGCTCGTGCTTGCCATAATAAACCTTAGCTCATATCCATTTGTCACTTGGGTTTTGCTTTGGTGAGGAGGCGTCCACTGTGCATTCCCAGTGGGAATTTAACCTCTACCTGCTGATTAGGGCTTATGTTTTTTGGAGTCTAGTGGCCTTGCAGAGGGATATGAAATGCTCTGTGCCTTTTGGTCTGTTCCAACAGCAACTGCTGAGCGTCCTGCTTTGTGACGAGCCCTCCCCGAGCAGCTCTGTGGCTGTGGCAGCACGAGTGATGGATCGATAGCGTTAGTGAAGAGGTCTGACATGGAGGGGAGAGGAGGAGCCAGCATTTCAGCAAAAGCTGCCGTTGTGCAGGGAGTTTCCAGCAAAATGGACACTGATCTACAAGCAGGCGGACCCAGGAGCTCCTTAAGCAGGCTGGGCTTGGTTTGAGATCCCTCATACACACATCGGCTGCTGGGCATAGTCCCTGTTTCTCCCACTTTTCCTATGAGTTAAGAGAGCAGGCAGGGCCGTGCCAGCCCCTTGCTGCCAGGACGCAGGGTGTCCTGGCCTGCCCGCACCTTGACGTCTTCGTTTCATAGCAGCATTTTGCTTTTGCTTCTCAGAACTTGGGCTGTTCTAACGCTACAGACCCTATCCCAAATGCGCAGGAAGCTGCAGGGAACTTCCCGAATGCCTTCAAATCCTTAAAAATAGGTGGGCTTTAAGGTTATGGGGGCTCCTGACTAGTTTGGAATCACTGTCGCCTGTGAAGGTAAAATACCTTTCTTGGCAGTTATTGTAGAGATAAATATTCTTGGAGTCTGTTTATCTCATACAGGCGATTGTTGCATACAACTGCTTTGAAATGGCCTCAGGTTGCGCCAGGGGAGGTTTAGATTGGATAGTAGGAATGATTTCTTTACTGACAGAGTGGTGAAGCCCTGGCAGAGGCTGCCCAGGGCAGTGGTGGATTCTCCATCCTTGGAGTGGTTCAAAACCCACGTGGCCATGGCCCTTGGGGACACGGTTTAGTAGGCATGGTGGGGTTGGGCTGAAAGTTGGACTGGATGAGCTTAGAGGGCTTTTCCAACATTAATGATTCTGTGATTCCATGACTTGGGTCTAGGGAAAGCAAGGACCCTTGGAGTCACACTGGAACAAGCCTTGGTCCTGAGATGGTTGTCCTGAGTCCCTGCCATGTCCCGTGCTTCCCATACAAATTTGGGCAGGTAGCTGCTTTCCCTACCATAAAGCTTTCCTCCATAAAACAGGAGAAAAAAGCTTTTGTGTCTTGCCATGGTGTGATGGATGAGCACACTACACTTCCGAGGGCCTTGGATGAGATAATTAGATGCATCCTAGCATCTAGGAATTTGGAGCTAGGATCTGTTTTTTGGCTAACAGGTTCGACTCATTTCCTGGTAGAGCTTGTAAGAAAATCTTCTAAATGTATTTCCTGCGGGTGGGGTGGTGTAAGTGGGAGAAAAAGAGAAGGCTGTCACCGATCTAAGTGCTTCTCAGCAGTTAGAGACTCAGGGAATGCCATCTCTTAAAGGATACCAGATTCCAAACCTTCGCCTTAAAGGTCTTTTTTGGCCTGAGAGTGGATGTTTGTATTCTTTGTCTCTCTCTGCACATGTGTTCTGCAGTCACACATGTCTTTAGCTCCAACAATCTGCTCCTGACCATCCCTTCCTTCCAGCTCTGGGTCAGTAGGGGAGCACAGGTCTCACCGCAGACACGGCCCCACAGCCCTCCAGCCTCTCCTCTTGCTGTGGGCTTTGGACAAGGAACCCATGTGGTGCTCAGTGGGTTGTTGTGCTTTGTAAGACAATGCTTCTCTCCCCAAAAATAAAGGAAGGGAGTGGTTTCTGCTCAATGAACCTCCTTGGTGCAGGCTGGTGGCGTGGCTGCACTGGATGGGGATGTGTTTGAGGCACGGTGAGTTGCCCTGAGATGTGAGAAACCTTGCTTGATGTTTCACTTGACAAGAGAGGGAGAAGTTTATTAGCGATCTGCATTGGGTTAATTGATCTTAGTTCCAGGAAAGTCGGACGCTGGCTGTATTTCTTGCGTCTGATGGCACTAATGACTCCATCCTCCTTGCCTCTCCATTTTGCCTAATGCACTGCCTGAGTTACAGCCCGCTCAGTGGATTTAAGGACTGACAATGGTCTCGCAGGCTCTCTTTGTGCGTGGGCAGTGCTTTCATCAACCCTTGATTGGACTTGCAGTTCTTTCTTGGGGTGAAGCTTGGCCATGGATCTTCAGGTCACACCACGTCACATTAAACTGTGATGGGACACTGTCCGGCACAGCCCAACTACTCACTTCTTCCTCCAAACAGACCCAAACTTTGCACTAATGGTCTTTATTGAAACAATAACTTGGAAAAGGACTTTTCTGAACCCTGGTAGCCCTCTCCCTTCCCTCTTTACTTTGAAGCATGCTGTGTTACTTAAAAAATGTCTTCGCAAGAGGAACTGAAATGCTTGGTTTGCCTTTTTTTGCAGCTTTTAAATACTCTAATTCTTTCTAACTACATTCTATTGACTGTTTCATAGCGTCATAGAATGATTTGGGTTGGAAGGGGCCTCAAAGCCCATCCAATTCCACCCCCTGCCATGGGCAGGGACACCTCCCACTGGATCGGGGGCTCCAAGTCCTTTTAAAGGTAGGAAACCTAAAGTTTGGGGTGTAAGGAAAAGGATGGAGCTGAGTGTTAGGAGTCTGCTTTAATCAGAAGTTGTGAATGGGCTCTTGTTGTGGGGCAGAGTGGCTGGAATTCCTTGGTTCCCATGTCATGTAAATATTCAGTGTCTTTTGGACTTCCTTATTTTCAGTCTAGGATGTTTTTTTGGCATTTATTCTCTTTCTTATTAAAGAAACCCCCTCTGTTCTTCTGTCTCCAAATACCCCCCTCTTAATTTTGTCATGATTTCAAGTGGTTTTAAAACCAGAAAACCTGTACTTGGCCTCACTGCAGGTTTCCTCTCTGAAAGGAGAAATACATTTATGAGTGTACAAAAGGCTGAGTAAAGTAAATAATTATTTAAAACGAAATTCAGGACCTCGGAGGATGAAATTGCTGTGGTTTTATTCCCCCTGCCAATACCCGGCTGCTTCCAGGGATGCTGTAGTAGGCAGCAAGCAGCTTCCTCACCTCTCTCTCGATAAATTAATTCTGAGCCAGCCACAAATCACTCGGAACTGTCAAAGCAGACCGGGAACATAATTTTTTGAAAACCCAAGCTGTGTAGTCCATCATCGGGGAAATATTGAGGAGTCAGTGATTTCCACTCGAGAGTTACAAAACCGCTGCCTCCCTCCCGTCTCCTGCAGCTTCTGCTCGCTGGATGGAAAAGCTGGGAGGGGTAGGAGGATGGAGAGAAGGGAGGGACAGGAGGAGCAGGAGACAGGACTGCGAGTGGAACGACAAGCGTGGAGCCAGCTGCCTTCAGACAAAGCAAACCGCTGCAGCGCTCTGCAAGAACGCACCATCGTTCGGTGAGGGGACACGGCTGCTGGCAGACCAGTGAGGATCGACGGGAGGGCAGGATGGAGAGCGCGGGCGAGCGGGAGCTTCTTGCGTTGATTGCAGGTTTCGGTGCTGCCCTTCTGCACAGGCTGTTTTAGGGGAGGGAGATGGAAGCTTTTTGTGAGCCCTGCGTTTCTCGTGCTGCAGTGAAGAAGGACTGGCCGGCTCGCGAAGTCGTTGAGGTCTCCTGTGGACTGAAGCAGCAGGATCCTTACCCCAAGAATTCCCAGGCAGCACCGTGAGCTCCGTGTCGTGCAGCCATTGCAGCAGGCGGGGGGAAGGTTTGCCTGGAAGGTACCGAACAGCTTCAGCTGACCTGCAGGCTCAAAGAAAGCAAACTTGCTTTTCCTCATCATCTTTTTGTTTGCATAAACCCTTGAAACAGATATGATAAGAAGCCTGAAAGATTCTGCCTATCTTGCATAGCAAATTCCCTGATGAAAAGGAGACCTCTGAACTTTTTTTTATCATATTTAAGGTCTTGAGCTTCTCTAGAGGGGAGTAACAAGTCCCTGGAAGGGAGAGCTTGTCTGCACAGCTTCCGTAGGGCACTGGGAGGAATCTCATTTATCAGAGGCTGAGAGGAGGTGCCAGGGCATGCCTGGGAATCGAACTGCTGCAGGAAGAGGAGAGAGTGTGCTTGCGTTTGGTTTCTTTTTGTTTTGACGTGGTTCAGAAGCAAGGAACTGAAATGCCTCCTCCTTCAGAACTGCTCCTTGCTTGAGGGATGCAGCAGCCGTGCTTTAGCTGAAGAAAATGAAGGAAGGGCAAATACCAACAGGCACCGAACACCCAACAGGACTGGATGTCTTGGGTGAAAACCATACCAATTCCTCTGTCTCTCCACGTAGTTAGAGTTTGCAGCGTAGCCAGCCCGTTCCAAGAAGCGTGCTGAAATGCCATGCGTCGGGATAGGTGGTAAAATGCCAGTGCTAGGATTCTTGGACTCATGCTTGGAGTCACTCACAGCTCCGCTCCTCTTAACACCGTAACGGAGAGCAAAAACCCTTACCATGGTTTGCCTCTTTCAGGACTGCCTGGGGAAAAAAAGTATAAGCCCTTCTTTTCTTCTGCTGCAGTTTGTGTGCTTTCTTTGTCTTGCATGTGGACAGCTTTGTCTTCCTGTGGAGAGCTGCTCTAGCCTGGCTTCTGCTGCTTTTCTGACAGTCCCTCGTGTCTGTTCTGTGTCTCGGCTGCATGAAGATGTTTTTTTCTCTCTAGCTGCTTTGTACCTCCGGTGTGCCCAGCCCTCTCCGCTGCTCCGCCGAGCAGGGTAGCGCAGCCCAACTTGCATGGACGAGAGGACCTGCCCAGCTCTGTGCATTTGGGAGCAGCTCCTGCTCCGTTCCCTCGCACCTACGACTGGCTGGGAATGCCTTAGGTGAAAGTTTGCTGCCCTCCTCCCGCCCCCTTCAGATGAGCCAAGGAGTGGATCCGCATCCCTGTGGGGTTGGGCTTCACAGGTTTGCCTGGCAAGAAGCTCGCCCGAGCCCTGAACGCAGTGCATGCCGTGTCCTGCTCCCAGGAAGGCTTCTAAACAGTTTGCCTGGGCAAGGTTTTCCTTTTTCTGAGTATTAACTGGGATACAAATTAAACGCGGAGCTCGCGTAGGCACTGGAAGCTCATTGTCCATGGTCTGTGCACACAAGAGGAATTGTCTGCCAGCTGATTTGTTGTACTCTAAGCCTAATTTTTTGAGTTTCTTTATGGTAATGACTATGATGTGGCAATGCCATCTGTCTTCCTCAGAGTGCCGCTGCTACCGCCTTAACGGTTTCTCCCTTTTCAAGCGTCTGCCGATTCCTCTCTCGTCAGGTTCGCGGATGCTGGAGCAGAGCGTCGGGGAGTGGCTGGAGTCCATCGGCCTGCAGCAATATGAGAGTAAGCTGCTTTTGAACGGCTTTGATGATGTCCGCTTCCTGGTAAGTCGCTGGGTGGGACCTACGGGCTCTAAGGAATGTCTTGGCCAAACCTCGGCTTGGTATCCATACCCCATCCGCGGAGGAGCTGAGTTGCGCAGCCCAGGGGGGATGTAGAAGGTTGGACAAGAGGAGGAAATGAGGGTTGTGTTGGGTCATTCATCTTCGCATTTAATTCAGGTGTTATAGTTTCTTCACTGTATTTTGATATGAAGATTTATTTACACTGCCCCCTAAATCTTCACAACCCAATTTACTCCAGAAATGGGAGCTGGAGTTCCCTTGTGTGGTGAAGAAATCCCCGAGCAGTCTGTGTTGTGGACTTTGAAGGAGATGGTGGACCTCTTGTTGGAAGTCTCCATACTCTAAGCCTGCAGGCAAGATGCCAGTGAGCTGGACTTAACTGTGTTGACACTGTTGGCTCTGAAACCTAATGATGACGGTGTTGAGAGGTTTCTTTTAATAACCAGTGTCTAGAAACTTAAAGGAGCGTGGTATAAAATTCTGAGCATTCGTATGGAATGATGAACCGCAAAGACAGAAACTCTTGGTGCTGCGAGAGGGTTCTTTCTGCATGGCTGGAGGAAATGCTTTCTGAAAGTGGACTCCAAATTTTGCAAATAAAGGATTTCTAAAAATGGCTGTAAACATTTGGAGAAGTCATTTGGGCTGATGTAATTCCTAATGTAATGCAATATCCTGCCTTGGGAAGGGAGTAGAGGCATATCTTTGGTACCATAGATGGTGCGGAGAGGGAATATCCAGGAGGATGTGTGTTTGACAGACGTATTGTCAGCTGGACAAAGGGCATTCGGAAAGCACAGCGGCCCTTCGACAGCGGTGAGGGTCTGGGGGGGTCTGACAGAAAGAAGGGAAGACTGGATAGGGCATGGCTGGAGGGGTAGGAAGCACATATCTGAGCAGCATTGGTAGGGGAATGTAAAGGCAGGATGTGATTATGCTTGTATATATGACCGGGCCAATAGGATTGATGTCCCTGGGAATGCTGAGGGATCTCCAGGCACCCCTGGAAGCTGAACACCGTGGCAGCATCCATCCGTACCTCCTGGCCACCATGGCAAGCAGCCCATGCCTTTGTCCCCGCTTAGCCTGGCAGGGCCAGCGCTCCCCTGAGGAGCTGAGATTTGCTGTGGTTTGTGCACCTTCAGGAGAGGAACTGCTGGGTCAAGCGATGCTCTTGCCACGCACCCTTCTCCCTCTGTTCCTACAGCGGTATGTGGCACCGTCCCTCTTCCCTGGGGAGGATTTGGGGCGAGACACCCCTGCAGCAGCTCTGGGCACTGTCGCTAGGCTCCAGACATGCAGGGCCAGGGACATCTCCCACCAGCCCTTCCCAGGATCTCCAGTTTCTCCTGTGTTCCACTCAGCTGGTCCCAACCTCTCGGTGGACCTTGGGACCACTGTGCTTCAGTCAGGGGTGTTGAACTTTCTGTGAGGTTTCATTGTCCTCTGCATGCTAGGACACTCTGATCCAACTTCTGCGATGCTCTGGAGATGGTACAAAGAATTTAAGTAATCGTAGAATCATGGAATTATGGAATGGTTTGGGTTGGAAGGGACCTCAAAGCCCATCCAGTTCCAACCTCCTGCAATGGGCAGGGACACCTCCCATGGTTCAAGGGCTCCAAGCCCCATCCAACCTGGCCTTGAACCCCTCCAGGGATGGGGCGGCCAGCATAGATCCCTGCTCAGGATGCTCTGCTGATGGATCTTCGCTCTTTGTGGTACCAGCAGGCAGCTCCCACTCCAGCAGTCAGCAGATAAGTGCCTCTACTCCAGCTGTCCCTGCTTGCAAAGATGATGAGAGACCTCTCCCTGCACAGAACTTTAATAATGAAGGAAATTAACTTTCTACTTGTCCCCAGAGAGGCAGGAGCTGGCGGCTCGGAAGCAGGGATTTTTATTGCCGGTGTTTATTTGCAGTAAATAGCAACACTTAGTGCAAACCGTCCGATGGAGGATTTTGTCATTTCCAGGGTGAAAGCAAAGGCTCCGTGGACGTGCCTTATAATGTGATTTTATGCTGTATGTTTTATGCTTTTTAATGTTGTTTGCAGATGTTTTTAGTCCCCATCTACTGCTGGGTAACCACTCCCGGTGTAGGAGATGGGCTTCTGCTGGTGTCAAGAGGTGGGATGCTCCTTCCTCTCAATATTAAAAGGTCAAATAATTTCACAAAGCTTTCCTGCATCCCTGGCTTGTTTCCATTTCGCTGCTTATCCTTTTTACTTGGGAGCTCATTCTGGCACCCATGCCAAGCCTGGCTTTAAATCCTTTCATCCAAGTCCTGGGAACTTGAAGCTGATGCAGTCAGCACAGTGTGGAAGTTGAATTATTGACACTCTTTTCCACTGTGGAGTTGCTTGCCTTCACCTTCTGGTGTGGGAGTAGAACCTTCAGATTCAGTACAAACGAGGAACAATTGATTAATGTGGATTTAGCAGTGATTTTGATGTTCTTGGATTAATTATTAACATTGTTGTAGACACTGAAGCCCGACAGTACAGCGAGTTCGGAATAGACCTGGGTTCAGGGCTCTTGGCACGGCAGGATCTATTCTTTTTCTTTTTTAAAGTAACAATTTCTTTATTAACTGCCACTTTCAATTGCTAATGAAGACTATTTCCAGCTAAGTGGCATTATTTTCCTGGCCTTGAATGGTTTCTGTGAATGGATTAGTCCCTGTTGTGGCCTCATGATGTTAAATATTTCAAGGTCTAAGGCAGGCTGGGTAATGGTTTGCAAATCACCAGATGGGCTGGGAGACTAATTAAGATTTAGTAGCAAAAATTAAGAAGTTGGAGTGTTTTGATACGGAAATGCTGTTGTTTTCGGTATAAAGCTTCATGTCACATCACTCCCTGCATACAGGGCTGTGGGGTTTTCGAGTTTGCTGAGGATGCTTCCTGGGCTGTTGGAGTCTCCAGAGAGACTCCTTGGAGAGCAAACAAGGAGCTTGGGTAGAGAAGAAAAGTGTTGTAAGAGGAAACTGTTCGATGTGAGTGACAGTGCGGCTGTAAAACAGGCAGCGTCCTTGAAGAAGAGCCCTTTCCTGTACTCGTGAGGAATGCTCAGCGTGCATTAGATAATAAATTAAGGTAGGATTAAGAAAATAGTCTCGGCTAAGACTGAGTGGAACGCCGTGTTTGCTGGTGCAGTGGATGCTGTTCTTCACTTACAAAGAGATGTTTAGTGTGTACTGTCCATGCAGGTAGTACGGAGTTGGGCAGAGGCAAAGACCAGAGGATGGAGAAGCCAATCTGGTGCTTTTTAGTGCTCTTGTAGCCCTTAGTTCAGCCAGTTCTGATTTCAGGAATCGCTGCCTTTTTATTTTCAGCTGGCTCTTGTGTTAATTTGCCCTCTGCATTACAAAAGCCTTTACCCCCCAGAAAGGGGAAAGGATTCCTGAGTGTGCCATGTGGCAACGGGACTTTGAAAGGTGCTCTGTAAATAGATTTGGCTTCTTAATTTGCTATTAATGTGGGAAGAAAGAAACGTGTTGTTTCCGAGAGTAGAAATTCCATTATATGCAGAAATCATAGAATCAGGGGATAGGTTGGGTTGGAAGGCACCTTAAAGATCATTTACTTCCAAACCCCTGCCATGGGCAGGGACACTTCCCACTGGCTCAGGCTGCCCAAAGCCCATCCAACCTGGCCGTGAACACCTCCAGGGATGGGGCAGCGGCTTCTCTCACTCCTCTTCTCCATTGCTGCTGAGTGACCTTCACTGCCAGCATTCCTGGCTCGAGGCGATCGGACCGTGACACTCAGCTTCTGCTTCTCAGATGGGTCTTTAATTCGAAGAGCAGCCTGTTCGGCCAGCTGGGGATTAAAAAAAAAGCTAAAACGGAGATGGTGCTTCAAATTTGCCTTCTCTGCTTCGCAGCCTACTGGAATTCTTTCATTAGGAGGGAAGGGTTTATTTGTGCGATGGGTAAACATAACTGAATTGAAGCTGTTGGCTGAGTATCGCCAGCATTGGCTGGGCTGTCCTTGACTTAGCAAAAATCCAGCTTTGCGAGTAGAATAAAATCCTCAGCAGATTTGCTTGCCAAACGTTAACAAACCAAGAACACGCCACCACCCAGGAGCAGCCAGTCCTGCTGCCTCCCACGTGGAGGAATGCGGCCCTGGTGCCTGTAAGGGGTTTCAGGAGACCCGTTGCCTCCTCCTCCGCCAGAGGAGGAAAAGGTCGCACAAAACCAGAGCAATGAGTGAGCCGTATCAGTCAGAAAAAATGCACTGTAAATCGACTTAATTGTCCTTGACCAGCAATGAGCTGGGGGAGCTGTAAGAGTACGGAAAACATTGCAAGAATACGGACCAAGAGGGGTTCATTCATCTGCCCCCGGAGCTCGGTCCCATCCTCTCTGCTGTGGTCGCCAGGGCATCAGCAGCAGATGCTCCCTTTGGGAGGTCTCTGGGACACTGGTTTTACACTGGATCCCAGTGCCCTGTGGCATTGACAGTGACTGAACAGGAGCCAGCAGCGGCCCAGGTGGCCAAGAAGGCCAATGGCATCTTGGCTTGGATCAGACACGGTGTGACCAGCAGGGCCAGGGAGGGGATTCTCCCTCTGTACTCGGCACTGGTGAGACCGCACCTCGAGTACTGTGTTCAGTTCTGGGCCCCTCACCACAAGAAGGATATTGAGGCTCTGGAGAGTGTCCAGAGAAGAGCAACGAAGCTGGTGAGGGGCTGGAGAACAAGAGTGACGAGGAGCGGCTGAGGGACCTGGGGTTGTTCAGCCTGGAGAAGAGGAGGCTGAGGGGAGACCTTATTGCTCTTTACAACTGCCTGAAAGGAGGTTGGAGAGGAGGGAGCTGGGCTCTTCTCCCCAGTGACAGGGGACAGGACAAGAGGGAATGGCCTCAGGCTGCGACAGGAGAGGGTCAGACTGGATATCAGAAAAAAACCTTTCACAGAAAGGGTCATTGGGCACTGGCAGAGGCTGCACAGGGAGGGGATGGAGTCCCCATCCCTGGAGAGACCTAGAAGATGGGTGGACGAGGTGCTCAGAGACATGGTTTAGTGGCAGATAGGAATGGTTGGACTCAATGATCCAAGAGGTCTTTTCCAACCTGGTGATTATATGATCCTAAACACAGGCAGGACCTAGAGGGAAAGACCGGGCCGGACTCTTCCTTTCCAGGGAAAGAAGAGAGGATGCCAGTGCAGGAAGAAGGAGTTGCAGTGATTCATGGGAGAATTCCCCCATGGAAGTGGTGAAGGAAATGCCTTTACCTGCACCCTCCCTCCTCCTGCAGAGGAGGGCAATGTTACTGGGAAGGCTCTGGAGCCCAGGGATCCTGGGAGTGGCGGAGGGCCCTGGGGCTGCTTAGGCTGGCGAAGAGGAGGCTGAGGGGAGACCTCATCACTCTCTGCATCTCCCAGAAAGGAGGTTGAAGTGAGGTGGGTGCTGGGCTCTTCTTCCATGTGAGAAGTGATAGGACGAGAAGAAATGGCCTCAAGTTGCACCAGGGGAGGTTTAGATCGGATACTGGGAAAAATTTCCTTACTGACCCTGGCAGAGGCTGCTCAGGGCAGTGGGGGAGTCTCCATCCCTGGAGAGGTTCAAAAACCACATGGCTGTGGCCCTTGGGGACACGGTTTAGCAGGCACGGTGGGGTTGGGCTGGCGGTTGGACTGGATGAGCTTAGAGGGCTTTTCTAACCTTAATGATTCTATGATTCTATTTTGTGATCCCACAGATCCCATAAATGTGTTGGAGATGCTTGCAAAAGCTTTTCCCTTCCCTTGGAGGGCTGAATGTCTTGTGCTACAGAATCACGGAATCTTTAGATTGGAAAAGATCTTTAAGATCATTGAGCCCAGCTGTAAACCTCACACTGCCATGTCCCTAAGCACCACATCCACACGACTTTTAAATCCCTCCAGGGATGGCAGACTCAGCCTCTTCCCTAGGCAGCCCGTTCCACTGCTTGACAACCCTTTTATGGGAAGTAATATTCCCTAAAATCCAATCTAAACCTCCCCCAGACATCGTTTCAGAGTGACATCTGAGAAGGGCGAACCTCACGTGTTCTCACATTTGTATGATTATTCTGTAGTTGAACTTTTTCTTCAGTCCAAAGATATTTTGATTCACAAATGAGCAGGTAAAACAGCATATAAACCATTTTTTTATGGCTTTTTTTTTTATTGTTCAAGCCTGGATTCCTATGGAGTGAGTGGAAAGCAGCTAATACTGATTCAATGAGACAGCGTCAGAAAGGGAAATCTGTTCTCCCTGTGTAGTGCCCTGAGCTCCTCTGGGCGCTTTGTAATTTGTATTTTGTAACTGGGGAGAAGTGGTAGAAACATGAAGGCTTTGGAAGAACGAGGTGTCCGCAAACAATTTAGACTACTGACGTTAATTTGATTAAATGTAATTCAGTGCCATGTTCTATTAGCCTGCGGTGGTCTTCGTTACGAAAGAGCCTTCCTCTTCTCTGTGTGTGTGTACGCAGGCAAATGGTTGATAAAAAGAGGAGCTGAGGCATTGGCTTGGTGTGTGAGCATCTGTTGGGCTGCCATGAGGACTCCGAGGCAGGAGAGTTGGAATTAGATGATCGTTAAGGTCCCTTCCAAGCCAAACTGTTCTCTGATTCTATGTGCATGGAGCTGGGTGTACTACACCCTGCACATCCCCACGGTTTGGATGCTCGCTGACATCTACGCCATCTTTCTCTTCACCTGGTACCTGTCCTTCTCGGGCAGGGGGCATCTCCTGGTGTCCTCAGTGAACTCTAGCTCTGCTTTGCATGGTTGCTTCCTAACTGCCCAGCTTGGCTCGCAGATGCTGGTCCCCTGGGCAGCAGCCAGGCTTTTAGCATGCGCAGAGTATGTGCGCGCCCCGGAGCTTTTTTCTATTTTCATATAAAACATGTCATTTTATAACAGTCATCTGGGGAAAACCTAACTGACATATTCCAGTAGCAGTTTGCACCCGGTAATGATCTACAAAGAGCGGTGACCTATCAGAGATCCCACAGACAACGTTTTACTGCTTCTACACTTGGGGAAATGAAGAGAAAACTCGGTGTGATCGCAGCAGTCGGGGCCTATTTTAGTATAGACCCAGGTAACCGCCACGTGGGTTGTGCCTGGGCAGGGGGGCTGGATTTCAAGCTGGAGCAAGCTCTGTACATCCAAGCAGAAGCTCTTAGAATCAAGGAATGGTTTGAGTTGGAAGAGACCTTAAAGCCCATCCAGTTCCACCCCGTGCCATGGGCAGGGACACCTCCCACTGGATCAGGGGCTCCAAGCCCCATCCAACCTGGCCTTGAACACCTCCAGGGATGGGGCAGCCACCACTGCTCTGGGCACCCTGGGCCAGGACCTCCTCACTCTCACAGGAAAACATTTCTTCGTCAGATCTCATCTCAATCTTCCCTCTTTCAGCTGAAAACCGTTCCCCTTCTCCTGTCCCTGCACTCTCTGACCAAGAGCCCCTCCTCAGCTTTCCTGGAGCCCCTTTCAGCACTGGAAGCTGCTCTAAGGTCTCCTCAGAGCCTTCTCCAGGCTGAACAACCCCAACTCTCAGCCTATCTTCATACAGGAGGTTCTCCAGCCCTCGCATCATCTCCATGGCCTCCTCTGGGCTCCCTCCAACAGCTCCATGTCCTTCCTGTGCTGAGGACTCTTGAGTGGATGGGTCTGGATTTGCTCTTCCCAAAGCCTGTGCTGCGAAGCTTTGCCCTGTAGCAGCGTTTGGTGACTGAGCTTGTAAATCGGTGCGTGTTGAGCTGCTGCGGGTGGAAACAAACACTGCTGATACCTCAGCGTGTTGGCAATCTACCCATTAGCCATGCTAATCGGATTTGGGAATCTTTTTGGTGGGGTTCACGCCAGCTGCAGATCCGTTACTGTAGTGGCTTTCCTTTCTGGCATAAGCAGGAAGCATCTCAGCCACGTTCCATGGTGGTGTCCCCTGTTCATCAGTGCTTCCAGACTACTCCTTCCTTGGTCCCTGGACTGATTTTGATGCCCTGGATGAACATCCTGTGAGAGTGGAATTGGACCCTTGTGTGAGGGTTTCTGCCAAGCGTCTGAGTAGGAATCATGCAATGAAATGAGGGTTTCTGACAGCTTTCCAGCATGTTTCACGTCCTACTTGGGTGGTTCACGAGGGCTGTGCTTTGTCTGTGATGTATGGGTTTGGGGTTTTCCTTGGAATGGAATGGTGAGAGCGGAGACGCGCAGTAATCCGGGGTCTGAAAGAGCATTTTGGCTGCTCACCCGCGGCTCCAAGCAGGGAAACGCAGCAGAGCTGCACTGAAGCTCCTCAAATGATGGAAATGGACTTTATGGAGAGCAGTGGGTTTGGAGTGGATTTTGAGGAGCAAAGTGGGTGGACCAGAACTGGCGGTTTAGAGAGTACTTACATTTGATTCATTAGTAGCTCCAGGCCCAATAAACATTAAAAAAGCCATTAAAGTAGCAGTTAATTTATTTTTCTCTCAATAAAATTGCCTGAACTTGACAACCATGACCGATTCCCTCCGTCGCCATTGTCACGCTGCCAGTCTGCATGGGCAAGAGAATTAAAGAGAAATGAAGCGGCTGTATGCTAATCTCAGATTTCTTGTAGGTTTTTATATGCGACCACCTTCCTCAACCAGTGAAAGAGCCCGGGCTCCGTTGTCCTGCCCTTAGCTGAACAAAGTTTTCTTTACCTTTGGTTTTTACTGAACTATCTCGAACTGCAAATTCCATTAACAGAAAGCAAGAAACCCTGTAGATCACAAACCCAACTATGGATCTGCATCCGAATACGGATCCAAATAAGGATCCAAATCCATACTTGTGTTGGTCCTTTGCCTCTGAAATCAGGGTGTGCAGGTCTGGGTTTGGGGTCAGGAGCCTGCTAGGAGATAACGAAGCTGGTGGTGTAGGTTTGTCGGAAGGACGGTGCAGCCAGGGGTGGCTGATGGAGCTGGAGGTGTGCAGCCTGCAATCAAAGTTCTGGTTTGGGAGGTTTTAGCTTGTTTTGTTTGTAAAAGGGAGCAATGCTCTATGCTGTTATTGAGGTTCTTGGATGAAAAGCCCTCAAAGCAGGCAGAGCATAGACTCATGGAATGGTTTAGGTTGGAAGAGACCTCAAAACCCGTTGAGTCCCACCCCCTGCCATGGGCAGGGACACCTCCCACTGGATCAGGGGCTCTGAGCCCCATCCATCCTGGCCTTGAACACCTCCAGGGATGGGGCAGCCACCACTGCTGTGGGCAACCTGGGCCTCCCTACCCTCACATTTCTTCCTAATAGTTTTAAAGTACCTTCCAACCTGAACCGTTCTATGTTTCCATCATTATCCCTGTTTAGGCTGGGTCCATGGTGAGCCCGATCCATCGCTGTTTCACACATCCAGCCTTTTGGTTGCCAAAAGTAAAGCAACAGCCGTGGCAGCAAAATCCTTGACAAGATGCAAATGGTCTTGAATGTACTGAGAGGAAAAAGAAAAAGAGCTTTGTATGCATTAATCTAAGAAAAAACTGGATGTGTTGGCTCACCCAGCTGAAGCCTCTCTGCTGTAGATGTTTGCAGAAGCTTTTGTAGTCTGGAAAAGCTGTGTTTGGGTTTTGCATCTGTTGCTTTTAATAGCAAACACATTCTGATCCCTGTCTTCCCTGCAGCCTGTCTTTAACGCAGGGTTTAGGAGCAGGGATTAGAGAGGCCGGCGGGATTCATTAAACTGCATCGCTGGCTGGATGAGACTCTGTGTCCTGTATGAAACTTTCTTTGCCTCGGGCCCTTCTTTAGCTGGAAAGAGAGGATGGAGTGAAGCCAGGCGCTGTGTGTCTGAAAATTGGGTAGTTAAGTGCCTGCGGAGCGTCCTGCTGGAGCAGGGATGCTGGCAGGTTTCGCAGCCTTGGTTTTGGCACGCTTGCCTTCGGGGTCACCTCACCGGCAGGAGGGGACTCTGCCTCCCTCCAACAGAACCTCTGACTGCGCTTTATTTTTCCCTTAATGAGAAACCTGGAGCCTTGCAGGCTGTTTAATTACAGGGCAAGATGTGAAGCGTGACTAAAGCAGCCCCGTTCTCTACAAGCTTGTGTTCCCGCAGGTGGGTTGGCTGCAGCAGCCGAGGATGCGCGACTCCAACAGATCGGCACAGAGGGCAGAGATGGGGTGTCAGAGGGGCCCCTCACGGTCCTGTGCGTTTATGCCTTTGTTCAGCGCGAGCTCTGTCAGCTCTGAGGAAGCTGAAGGACAGGGTGGGGAGCAAAAGCCTCTCCAGACTGCCTGGCAGCCAATCTCTGGCCCTTTGGACCCGGGGAATGGGATTCACCTTGCCCAATTTCCAGTGTCTGCAGCCAGGCTGATGGTTCCGGCTTTTTGATTGCCAGTGGCGTGAGGAAAGATTTACCTGGAGTGATGCATTCCCAGTGCATCCCAGTTTAGATGCTCCCTCCCTCGAACTGACACATGTGGGTGCAGCTGAAGCTCAAGAGAGAAATTTTCCTCCTGTGTCCATTGCAAAAATATTTCAGCCTCTGCTTTCTGGTAGATTTTTTTTTTTAGGGATTATCCCAGCTCTTCTGGGAATAAAAAAATCACCAAAGATTTTCGACCCAGACTGATTAACGTGTGCGCATGGTGCTGGATTAACGCAAGGATGTGTGTTCTAGGAACAAAGCACCTGCAGTGCAGGGAATGCTGCGAGCTGATTCCCGAGGGAAGGGAGGAGGAGATGATGAGCTGCTGGGATGAACGAGGTTTTTGTATGTCCCTGGCTCCCCTGGTGTGGCTGAAAGTCGGAGCTTTGGCTTGGGCGCAGCCCTGAGCTGCTCTCGCTCCACTCAGCCTTGCAGCGAGGAGAAATGCGTAAGGTAAAAAGCGCTTGTCACACCGAATAAAGTCTGAAATATGTCTTTGGAAAGTCTTTTTGATTCTAATTGGTGTTCTGGAGGCTGCTGCTGGATTGTAGAGGACCGGGCTGACAGCAGAGCCAAGTCCCTGGGAGCTTCCTTCTTGTCCTTCTCGGGCATTTGCCGAACGCCTCCTCAGAGGAGCTGGAGAGGGACCAGTGACACGGGCCAGGGGTCGGGCTCCAGGCTCTGCAGCCATCAGCGGAATGCTTGGGAGATGGCTACAGGGAGCAGCCCTGAGGAGAAGGGCTTGAGGTGGATAAGAAGCTCCATATGAGCTGGCATATGTGCTCCCAGCCCAGAAACCAACCGTGTCCTGGGCTGCATCCAAAGCAGTGGGACCAGCAGGGAGGGAGGGGGTTCTGCCCCTCTGTTCCACTCTGGTGAGACCCCACCTGGAGCCCTGTGTCCAGCTCCGGAGTCCTCAGCACGGGGAGGATGTGGAGCTGTTGGAGCAGGACCACAGGATACCACAGAGATGATCCGAGGGCTGGAGAACCTCCTGTATAAGGCTGAGAGAGTTGGGGCTGTTCAGTTTGGAGAAGAGAAGGCTCCGAGAAGACCTTGGAGCAGCTTCCAGTGCTGAAGGGGGTCCAGGAAAGCTGGGGAGGGGCTCTGGATCAGGGAGGGCAGGGACAGAATGAAGGGGAACAGTTTTCAGCTGAAGAAAGGGAGATTGAGATGAGATCTGACAAAGAAATGTTTTGCTGTGAGGGTGGGGAGGCCCTGGCCCAGGTTGCCCAGAGCAGTGGTGGCTGCCCCATCCCTGGAGGGGTTCCAGGCCAGGTTGGATGGAGCTTGGAGCCCCTGATCCAGTGGGAGGTGTCCCTCCCCATGGCAGGGGTGGAACTGGATGGGCTTTGAGGTCCTTCCAACGCAAACCTTTCTGTGATTCTGTGATCTGACCTGGTTACTAACCCCTGTCAGCACCAAACGGCACCTTTGTTTAAAAAAGCCCCAAGCAAACCACCACCACCACCTTCCCCCCCCCCCCAAAAAAAACCAAAAACAAATCAAAACCTGCATTGGGGTATTGTTTAAAACCCGATTTCCCCCAGAAATCCCTCACAAACCCTCACAGCAGTTATTCTGAAATTCTGCAGCAGGCAATCTCCCTTTGCGCAGCCTTTGGTAACGAAGAGGCTTTGTTTCATCTCAGTAGTGAATGTTTGGTTCCCTTTTCCTCCACGACCCGCTGGGTGTGGATGTGTCTCTGGTCATCCCCTCGCTACAGCCAAGAAACAGCTTTTTCCTGCTGTAGGATCCGAGCTTCCAGCATCCCTGTGCCCGACGTGAGCCAGTGCTGTGGAAATCGCGAAGGATGGCGTTGGTGCTGAGAAGCTTAGGGAGCTTTTTTGCGATGCCATCAGTTTTTGGTTGGCCAGGAGTGGTTTTGCAGCCACAGCAGCCCTAGCGGAGCGCAGGGCACTAACCTAACCTACACAATTCTGGTGCTGGAGGAGAGTGGCTTGAACGCTGGTGGCCGCAGTGGCCCAGACAGAACATCTCTGCCCCTCACCTTTTGTCTGAAAGTGTGTTAAATGCAAACAGGTTGAAAGTTTGGTTTAAACAGCTCTTCTCTTTGGTTGGCAAAGGTTAAAAGATCTCTGGTGTGTTTGCGTTTCATAGTCTTATTTTAGTGGCAGATGATATATTTTCCTAGGAGATGAAATCCGCCTGGGTTTAAGGACGTTTCTCTACGTGGAGGCTCACGCACAATAGATTGCAGTGATTTATTCGGAGCTGCTATGCTTTGTCTATCCTTGTTATGTACCCTGAGAATACGGACTGGCACTGAGGGAATTTAATGTGACACGTAAGAATAAGGAGTGGTGGAGAGAGCCGAAGGCTTTACAGTATTTAACCAGCTTGTATCCTTGCTACATAGCAAGCAATTTGCTTTGAATTTGAAACGCCAGGAGTGGGAGAACACTTACTGCCTTGCGCCTGGCACTGGCTTTGTCAGCATAAAACAGGGCGAGCTGCTGGTTTGGGAGCGTGGCTGGGTTAGCCAGGCTTTGCTGTGTAAAAGTAGATTAGCACCGAGACAGCTCAACATAGGAAAATAAGCGTGAGTAAAAATGTAAATAGGATCAGCAAGCTTATTTGATTTTTATACGTGAGAATTCCACCGTTGTCACGGCTCGTTCAGGTGCAAATTGTCCTTGCTGTCCTGGTCCGTGCGTGAAGGGTTTGCTGTGAGCATCCTCCCCGATGCCCCCGCGCCTGCCCCCAGCTCGTCACGGGGGAATGAAGCAGCAAAGCACCAAGATGGGCAGGTTGGGGGCTGAGGTGTCGGGAGCTGCATGTCTCGGGTGCCTGAGGTGTGACGTTAGCGTGCTGCTGTGACTCCAATGAGTCAGTCCCTTCCTGGGCTTCCCCTTGCCTCCTCCAGGCAGGACAGCAATGCTTTGCTCTCCAGGCTTACAGAAATCCCACCACTGGCTCTAGCCTTCTTCTGACCCTTTAAAAAAGCCCTTTGAAAGCCATCTCCCTCCAGGAGATGAATTCCTCACACATATTTTCCCTCCCAAAGACCTTCTGGCAACCCCTGTAGCAAAGCTTAGCCTGCAAAAGCGCTTCTGCCAGGTAAGGTGCGTGGCAGGAGAGTTAAGCTGCCTTTAATCCTTTTCCTCTTCCCCTGAGCCAAGCGCACAATCTCCCACTGTTACAGGAAAGCACGTTAAACGTGGCTCTTCGGCTTAAGATTTGTGAGCAAGAAAGGGGAGGGATGTTTTCTCTTTTTTGGTGGGATGCTGCTGCTACCAAGCCAGAGTGATCACTGCTTTACTCATGCAGGATGTTTGCTCTCGATGCAGCGGAGTTTGCTGCTGCTCTTGGACCAAATGAGCACCCTCTGAACCTTCAGCCCTTCTGTGCAATCCAGGGGTGCAGAGAACAACTTGTACAACATAATTACATCCTCACGCAGAGCTCTGTGTAGCTTTACTACTCAGGTGAGACCTAGGGCTTTCACAGGACCTTGCTTGCAGGTGGTGGGGTGCAACCCACCAAAGGCAGGGGATGTAGCAATGTGCCCCTGTGCCCGTGCAGAGCTGTCACCCACCTACGGTGCCGTCTCGAGTGGTGGCAGCAGCTTTTTCCAGCTGACAGTAGGTAGGCGCGCTGCAGACCAGCGCTGCAGCTTGTGTCTCTCATAGGGTCATCATGGAATGGGTTGGGTTGGAAGGGACCTCAAAGTCCATCCAGTCCCACCTCCTGCCTTGGGCAGGGACACCTCCCACTGGATCAGGTTCCTCCAAGCCCCATCCAACCTGGCCTTGAACCCCTCCAGGGATGGGGCAGCCACCACCACCCCAACGAGGGCCTCTTCACCCTCACAGGAAAGCATTTCTTCCTAAGAACTCATCTCGATCTCCCCTTTTTCAGCTGACATTTTGGAAAGCAGGGAGCAAACCACCCTGATCAGGTTGGATGGGGCTTTGAGCGACCTGATCCACTGGGAGGTGTCCCTGCCTGTGGCAGATGGGATGGAACTGAATGGGCTTTAAGGTCTTTTCCAACCCAAACCATGCTGTGATTCTATCATAATCAGCTGAAAGGTCTTCAGTTCCGGTTCTTTCTGCTTGTTTAAACAACTTAGACAAATGCTTTTGTATTGTGGCTGTCTGCTCCAGATCCTTGCTCTCCATCCCTACGTGGCGTGCCAGGAATTGAGGGCCTTGGGCATCCCTGCCTGCCAAGGGCGGATGGAGGCAGAGGAGCCTCCGCCTCGATGCTGTGGGTGCTGACAGTCACGGTGTGTCTGCAGGGCCCTGTTTCCCTGCCACCCGCTGCTTTAATTTGCCACTGTCATTTGCTAAATAATTGTTTCTCTGCAGTCTGGCCTTTGAGGGCAGCTCTCCCAGCGCTGCTGCTTCAGGCGTCTCTTATCTGTAGCGTTAATTCTCTGTTTCTCTGCTCACTTATCTCTGTGGCTGAGGGGAAGAGCAGCTCTCAGAGACGGAGCCGTGCAGCGTCCGACCCAGCATTATCACACCAGGCCGTGGAGGTGGTGGGAACAGTGCTGACAGGAGAATGATAGAATAGTTTGGGTTGGAAGGGACCTTAAAGCGCATCCAGTTCCAACCCCCTGCCATGGGCAGGGACACCTCCCACTGGATCAGGGTGATCAAAGCCCATCCAACCTGGCCTGGAACCCCTCCAGGGATGGGGCAGCCACAACTGCTCTGGGCAACCTGTGCAAAATCCTCAAAATGAGAGCCTCCCCACCTTCACAGCAAAACATTTCTTCCTAAGATCTCACCTCAATCTCCCCTCTTGCAGCTCAAAACCGTTCCCCTTCATCCTTTCTCTGCCCTCCCTGATCCAGAGCCCCTCCCCAGCTTTCCCAGAGCCCCTTTCAGCACTGAAAGCTGCTCTGAGGTCTCCCTGGAACCTTCTTTTCTCCAGGCTGAGCAACCCCAACTTTGTTGCCCTTCAAAGCGGATACTTGGCCATCTTCCCCTCTCCTTCCCCTCCGGAAGCCGTGGCTGATCAGCTCGCTGTTCCTGCAGCCTGCGTGCCCGACAGCCAATTTTAATTAGGTTTCTCTTACAAAACCAAAATGTGGAACAGCAAAGCGCTGTCAGCTCAGACCTTCAGCTGTGCCTCTCCTGAGAGCAGAGGGAGGCAGGTCCATGGATGAGGGGGGTTTCGAGGCTTAAGCCAAAGCCCTCAGTTCAACCGTGGTGTGGCTCTACCAGTCGTGGGGAGATGGTTCCGGGCTTCCCGCTGAGCTCTCCCCAGGTACAAGGGGCAGGGAAACAGGTTGGGATGGAGGCTATGGAGAGGGGGATGAAGTCAGCATGCTCTGCTTACTCTGCAGGGAGAGGAGGGTAGAAAATGGGCTTTAACAGAGCTTTGTGTTGCGATCAGAGCCACTCTGCCCGAGCAGAGTGGGCTGCTTCCCTGCCCAGGAGAGGGAGGGGGAAATCTGACCTTCACCAGGTTGCGTGGTCTCATGGAAAGAAATTCAGATTGCATTGTGGACGTGGAGGGAGGCTGAGCAGAGCCGCGTGGCCCTTCTCGGGCACTGTGCGTGGAGCTGGGGTTCACCTGGGTGTTGTTCGACGGGGATTAAAGCACTCCGTGCATCAACCGGGAAGGCTGTTGTCAGCTGTGGCCTGAAATCAGCTGGAAGATGGAGAGGATGGCAGTGCCCTGCCCCACCAATGCTGTGTGCGCTGCAGCTGTGTGCCTGAGGTTGATACATAGGGCAGAGCTGCCTCCTTGGGAGCCTTTCTCCTCCTCCTTTTCCTCCTCCTTCTCCGTGCTGGGAGGTGAGGTCAGGAGTGAGCTGTAATAAGCACTATCTCTGCTGCCGCACCTGATGTGGCTTCTGTTGCCCTCTGCTTCCACATTGCTCCATCCTGTTCCCACAGGGCTGTAATGTCATGGAAGACCAGGACCTTCGGGACATTGGGATCGGTGACCCGCAGCACCGTCGGAAGCTCCTCCAGGCAGCTCGCTCCCTCCCGAAGGTCAGCACTGATGTCTCTCACATGAAGCAGGGATGGGGCATTGCCGGGCATGGCTGTGAAAGCAGAGGAAACAAAAGCCGGTCCCTGTGACTCCATCTGTGTCCTTGTGACCCACGAAGAAATCACAGAGCTGTGGGAAGGGCTTTGGGAACAGCAGGGAAAGGGAGGAGTACATTGATCCACCAAGCTCTGTGGATGGGATGACTCCATGCTGGGGAGAGGGTGGCTGTCCCTCCTACCAGTCTTGATCCCAAGTGCATTCCCTGCTGATACAGTGATTTTTTTACCTCAAAGCTGCTAGTGGAGATGAGGATGGCGTTTAAACTGATTTTAATTGATGCTTTTAACCCCTTTCTTGTGCTATTTCAGTTGAAACCCCTGGGCTGCGATGGCAACAGCCAGCCTTCGGTTCCCGCATGGCTCGACTCTTTGGGGCTGCAGGATTACATTCAGTCCTTCCTCTCGAGCGGCTACAGCTCTATTGACACTGTGAAAAACCTCTGGGAGCTTGAAATAGTGAACGTGAGTATCACCTTTCTCTTGCCACGGCAGCGAGGTCCCGGCTGCGTTCCCTCCAGGGCTGTGACTTGCAGGGAGTTGTGTTAAACGTGAGCAGCGCTGCCCAAAGGGACAAGCTCTGCTTCTTGCTGAGCGCAGAGAGCCAGCAGTGACCGTGGTCTCTCTCTGCAGGTGTTGAAAGTGAATCTGCTCGGCCATCGGAAGAGGATCATTGCCTCCCTGGCAGACAGACCCTACGAGGAGCCACCGGCGAAGCCGCCACGGTTCTCACAGCTGAGAGTGAGTCACTGTTTTGTGTTCCCTGTCTGGCTGATAGGTCTGTGCAAAGCACACTTAGTAGTGGCCAGGGTGCTTTTTACCACACTGGCTCTCCTTCACGTCCCTCCTTTTCCTTCAAAGAACTAAACCCAGCTCTGTCAGGAAAAATTGTCCCTTTTCTCTTTAGCAGCTATCACATCTGGGGAGCCTGAAGATCTGTAGAGGGTGTTTACCGAGAGCTCAAGCCCTGGATAGGTTTCAGGCTCAGAGAGGGAGGCACATTCAGACTTCCTCTGCTGCTTTCATGCGCAGGCACGAAGCAAAATCAATAAAAAAGGGTACACCACCCCCCCCCAGTGTCAATATTTAAGTTAAAACTCTTTTGAAGGCGAGTATTAAGAGTAATGAGCATAGAGAGGGATCTTGGAAATTGCATTGCTTTTAAAAAAAAAGAAAGAGTAGAACCTAAGTGGCCTTTTTTTCTTATTAAAACAAATCCATTTGACGTGGAAGCTTGGGTTCCTCCTGGTCCTCAGATACTTGGTGGTTGGGAAGAGGAGTTCTTGAAGTGTTGAGGCGACTGCACATCTGGCCGTGAGGAGGTGGGAGTGCTTGGTTTTAAACAGTTCCAGCGGATGCACCTTGGCAGCTGCTGGGGGTGATGCAAAGCCCAACACTCCCACTCACAGCACGGTCAAGTAGAACTTGGGAAACCTAACGGCCAGGCTGGCTAACGATTTGGCCAGAGCACCTGGAGCACGTGGGCAGAGTAGAAACAGCTTACAGATTTGTCATTGTGCTGTACAAGTCCTGCTGTGGCCAGGCTGCACAACGGCACCCATCACCATTTGTTGGACAAATGCACTCCAGCTGAAGTGGTGGACGAGTTTACCAACTCAGCTTTCTTCTTTGTGGGTCAAACTCCACCTTCCCTGTGCAAAATAAATCTGCACCCATTTGGTTTTTCACCTTAGCTCCAGCAATCCAACCAGCAAATCCTCGCACAGGCGTGACTCTGTTCCTGAAATGAGTAGGGGAAGATAATATTCAGCCCTTGCAGGTCAAATTCTGGATGCCTGCCCCGTGGGAAATGTCAGGCAGCTCCTTCGGAGCAGGTGCCTCCGTGCAAGGAGGGTGCCTGCACTGAGCGGGTAGCAGGGTCCTCCTCCCACCTCTGTGCTTGCACTGAAGGGGAATTCTGAGCTGATTTTCTCCCCCTTGTTTCCTGGCCAGATGTAAGGCAGCGTTCCCGTAGGCAGGAGTGTGACATGGCTCAGCTGGTGAGATGGGATGCAGCTGCGACCTGTGGGTTTGATTGCACCAGTTGGGAGTCTGAGATCTGTCTCCCTGGGCTTCTCTAGAGCTCTTACTCTCACAGCCAAATAGCACTCAGCGTGATTTGTGGATGTTGATTTTCTGCAGCGGGAGAGAGAGCGTTAATATGTCAAGCCTTTCGGTATTGGGGTTGGCTGGGAAGGAAGCCACCACGTTCACTGTTCTTCCTGAAAAGCAATATTTGAGTGCCGAGTTTGGCAAAACCCCTTGAGTTTGCAGCTAACCTGGGAGTTCAAGAGCAGGGCAACATGCCATGGTCATGCTGCTTCCTCCCAGTGTTTGCAAATCAGCTTCCTGGAGCTGAAATGGGGAGTGACTGGAGTTTCCCCATCCCAACACCTGGTCCTTGTCCTGCTGCAGAGCTCTTCCCTTGGATTGCCAAGGCTTTCCAGCCAAAAGTCTTCGCTGAAGTGAGTTGGGCTGCTGGGCTCTGCTTGTTTATGCCGGATCTTTTAGGAACTGGGGTTTAGATGTTAAAAAAAGAGAGGGTTCGTGCTGCACCGGGAGCGTGATTTGTGGATGTTGATTTTCTGCAGCAGGAGAGAGAGCGTTAATATGTCAAGCCTTTCGGTATTGGGGTTGGCTGGGAAGGAAGCCACCACGTTCACTGTTCTTCCTGAAAAGCAAAATTTGAGAGCTGAGTTTGGCAAAACCCCTTGAGTTTGCAGCTAACCTGGGAGTTTGGGAGCAGGGCAACATGCCATGGTCATGCTGCTTCCTCCCAGTGTTTGCAAATCAGCTTCCTGGAGCTCAAATGGGGAGTGACTGGAGTTTCCCCATCCCAACACCTGGTCCTTGCCCTGCTGCAGAGCTCTTTCCTTGGATTGCCAAGGCTTTCCAGCCAAAAGTCTTCGCTGAAGTGAGTTGGGCTGCTGGGCTCTGTTTATGCCGGATCTTTTAGGGACTGGGGTTTAGGTGTTAAAAAAAGAGAGGGTTTGTGCATGTGCTCAGGAGCTGGGAGGCTGCCTGGTACAGACCCTGCACCTTCTCCTCACTGCTCAACTACCTCCTTTTCCGACAGCAAAAGCCCAGTTGAGCAACAGCCATCAGAGGATCCGCGCTCCTCTGAAAGGTCCTTTTGAACCTGCTGAGGCTGAAAACAGGGTTGTTGAGGGTTTAGAGGAGTCCTTTGGTGCCGCATCGACTGATTAATATGCTGGATGGGAGGCTGTGTAGGAGAATGGGCCGTTTGCAGCATTTCCTGGTGCTACAGCTGGTGCGATCCAGCGCCTGGCTTTGGCGTGGGGAGCGGAAGGACGTCAATGGCAAATTAAGCAAGTCCGTTGAATAGGACTAATGCGTGTTGCAGCTGTGAGCTTCCCGCATTGTCTGCCGGGCGGTTGGCACGTACAGGCAACGAATCTTGCCTGCAGGAAGAGCCAGGCTGTCAGGCATCTGGGATCATCTCTCACTGGACTCCCAGATTGTCTCTCTTGGGGTAGCTGAGCATCAGTGGCTTGGAGTGCTTTGCTCAGTGCTTTAGTGGAGCCTGTTCCTCTCTAAATACCCTGCCCACAGCTCAGTGTGACTCTTGCTCTGCTGGGATGAGCTTATGGGAAGTGTGCTCAGCACAAAGGGCTCCACACCTACCAGAAACCTGGAGTGAACCAGAGTATCGCAAGGAATTAATGTGATGGATGTGATGGATGGCACTGAGGCAGGAGCCTGCAGAGAGGAGCTGACCCCGTTAACTCTGCGCACTCATAGAATCATAGAATAGTTTGGGTTGGAAGGGACCTTAAAGCCCATCCAGTCCCACCCCATGCCACACCTCCCACTGGATCAGGGGCTCCAAGGCCCATCCAACCTGGCTTTGAACCCCTCCAGGGATGGGGCAGCCATCACTGCTCTGGGCAACCTGGGCCAGGGCCTCCCCACCCTCACAGCAAAACATTTCTTCCCAAGACCTCATCTCAATCTCCCCTTTCTCAGCTGAAAACCGTTCCCCCTCGTCCTATCCCTGCGCTCCCTGATAATTGCAGCCATTGTGTCAGATGCTGTAAAGGGAACCGAGGGATGGGCACAGCTCCAGCACAGGCTGACCAGGACGGTTTGTGATGTCTGCTTGTTTCAGTGCCAGGACTTGATGTCTCAGACATCGTCGCCCCTGAGCCAGAATGACTCCTGCACGGGCAGATCCGCCGATCTCCTGCTGCCATCTGGGGACACGGGGAAGAGGCAACACGACCGTGGCACCGAGGTTACTCCGTATTCCAGAGTTGAGCGCTACAAAGCACAGGTCAGTGGGTGATTTTATGTGTCCTGGGTGCCCCTCTGCACAGCTCAGGGCAGGCTTCCCCATCTCTGGAGCCAGCAAGGAGTTAGGGCAATGCCTGGAGAGCCAAGGAGCTGGTCCAGCACAGCTTCCCATGCTGTTGCTGCTCAAGCATTAGAGTCAGCAGCTCGTTTATGCCTCAGTTGCATACCTTCACCCGCAGCGTGCTGCCTCCTCAGCTCCTGTGGGATTTGGCCATTGCGAACCTCAATTGCTTCAGCCCTAAGAGCGCTCCTAGAATACGTGTTTCTACCCAGACTGGCCCTGTTGTGGCTTCACAGCCAGGTTTCTTCCCTTCCAGGAGGACCGTCGGGAGTCAAAGCTGACCCTGCGCCCCCCCAGCCTGGCTGCCCCGTACGCCCCTGTCCAAAACTGGCAGCACCAGCCGGAGAAGCTCATCTTCGAGTCCTGCGGGTACGAGGCCAACGTAAGTGGCTTTTGGAGAGGATGAGGAGGTTCTGGGGTCAGATGGGTGCGTTGGGAGTTGTCCTGCTTCCTCCCTGCTCCTTGGGGGACCTGCCTCTCCCCCGCCACAGCTATTGGCCACTCGCGAGGCCATGGCATTCCTTTGGGATTGGCAAGGATTCGTGCCTGAAGCTTTGGCATCTCTCCCTCTTCCAAACAGTACTTGGGCTCCATGTTGATCAAAGACCTCCGAGGGACAGAGTCTACGCAGGATGCCTGTGCCAAGATGAGGGTATGGAGACCGTGGGGATGGGGGGATTTTCTCACAGCCTGTGGTGGATGATACGGAGAGGATGCTGGGGCACCTCCTGTGTGAGGATTGGCTGAGAGAGTTGGGGGTGTTCAGCCTGGAGAAGAGAAGCCTGCAGGGAGACCTTAGAGCAGCTTCCAGTGCTGAAAGGGGCTCCAGGAAAGCTGAGGAGGAGCTCTGGATCAGGGAGGGCAGGGAGAGGATGAAGGGGAAGGGTTTTCAGCTGAAAGAGGGGAGATTGAGGTGAGATCTTAGGGAGAAATGTTTTGCTGTAAGGGTGGGGAGGCCCTGGCCCAGGTTACCCAGAGCAGTGATGGCTGCCCCATCCCTGGAGGGGTTCAAGGCCAGGTTGGATGGGGCTTTTATCACCCTGATCCAGTGGGAGGTGTCCCTGCCCATGGCAGGGGGTGGAACTGGTTGGGCTTTAAGGTCTCTTCCAACCTGAACCATTCTATGATTCACAACTGATCACTTCAATGTTGTTGTTTCTGAAGAAATCTACAGAGCATATGAAGAAGATCCCGACCATAATCCTGTCCATCACGTATAAGGGGGTGAAGTTCATCGATGCCTCTAACAAGGTGAGCTCCAAATGCACTGAAGTTGGTGTCTGGAGGGACAACACCAGTGGTCCCACCTGCCTGTGGGTCTGCAACTCACATTTAGTGGCTCCAGAAGCCTCATCTGTTCCTGAGGAGCTGCCAAGGCTATGGGAGAGCACCAAGGTGGTGATGGTTACCTCAATGCCAAAGTCCTGGCAAACTGGCTGCTTGTGGATCATGCTGCCATTTATTCCTACCATGGGATGGAGCTAGGACTGGTCTGGCTGGGAGACCCCTTCCCTCCCAGTACGTGTTTTGCTCCCTCTCCTCAGTACACACTTGCTACGACCGCCGTTTGCCGGGTGTATTTGCCATCCCCAAAGGGTGACGGGTACTTGTGGTTGACCCCGGCAGAATGTCATTGCTGAACATGAGATCCGGAACATCTCCTGCGCTGCTCAGGACCCCGAGGATCTTTGCACGTTTGCCTACATCACCAAGGACCTGCAGACCAGCCACCACTACTGCCATGTCTTCAGCACCGTGGATGTGGTGAGTGGGTTATCGCATCTTGTCTCCCAGCGTGCTGCAGTACTTTGCAGTCCACTTATAGATCCGTAGAATCGTTAAGGTTGGAAACCACCTCTAAGACCTAAAACAGGTTGCCCAGAGCAGTGGTGGCTGCCCCATCCCTGGAGGGGTTCAAGGCCAGGTTGGATGGGGCTTGGAGCCCCTGATCCAGTGGGAGGTGTCCCTGCCCATGGCAGGGGGTGGAACTGGATGGGCTTTGAGATCCCTTCCAACTCAACCCATTCCATGATTATATGTTTATCAAGTCCGTCAGCCATTTGTTCTGTCACTCAGCTTCATTTGCGAGTCACAGAAGAGGATCTGCTTCGTTCCAGGGCTCTTGTACCTGTTTCTACCTGAAAGTATTCCTTTCAAAGTCCTGGCTCAAAATGGTTTTACTTTGGAGCTCTGTCAACAAAGAGAATATTTGTCTGGCTTCATTACTGTAGTCTCCAGTGCGGAATAAAGCAGGGCAAGAGTTTGTCCCTCCTGAGGAATATGCCGTGAACAAAACCCTAATACGCTTTCAATTATGTTGAGTGTTATAGGCTGATTTAACAGCCTTTTAATTCGCCGAGAGCGTAGAAGCATAACTTGCTTTCATTCTTGGGCAGAATCGGCTGTACGAGACGTTTGGGCTTTTTTCTCTTTACAACGCAAAACGCTGCTAAACTGCGATGCTTGTGGGGCTGTAGCAGCCTCGCAGGTGGTCCCAACTGGTGCTGTGTGAGCATGGCAGCAGCTCAGTGCCAGCTCCCCTGCAGGGCAGGAGCTCAGCGCTGCCTTGTGTGTGCAGAACAGCTTTGCCAGGATGTGACCCGCTAACAGAAAAGTGCTGAGCTCTGCGGAGGTCTGTATCTCCAGACAAGGAGATGAACAAGGTACGCACCTAACAGCTTTTGTGTTTTCTGTGGTCTCTCTGAAGAACTTGACGTACGAGATCATCCTCACGTTGGGGCAGGCGTTCGAGGTCGCCTACCAGCTGGCCCTTCAAGCCCAGAGAGCGAAATCTTTGGGTGCTGCAGCAGGAGAAACAATTGAAACAAAATCTTCCAAACCGGTGCCTAAACCACGAGCTGGCGTGAGGAAATCCGCAGTACGTATGTGCGGGCCGGCGAGCTGCCGGGTGCCATCTGCATGATCCGAGCTGGGATTTCTCTTGGGCGCTGCACGCTTAAACCTCTCCATTCAGAGGGGGTTGAGCCCCGCTGAGGATGCAGCACCTGGAACTTCACACACCATTGATATTGAGGTGTCCGTGGCTCAGCTGCAGAGTCCTACTGCGGGGTTAGGGCTTCCCTTGGTAGGGTGAGGGCGAGCAGAGGTGGAAATAGCTGGGGTGAGGTGGGGGTTAAGTGCCCTGCTGGGTCCAGCACGGCTTCCATGCGCAAACCTGTAAAGTCCCATGAGTAGGCAGCCTGCGGTTTGCAGCACTCAAGTGCCCCCGTAGCCAAACCTGACCCAAACTGAGGAGCAGGGATGCTGCATAAGCCATTGCCTTCCTTTAATGTTTCCTTTTGTCTGTGTTCTGCTTGCTCCCCCCGCTCAGGTGCCGCACCCTCCCGACACTCGCTGTTGTTACTGTCAAACCTGTACAACACACCGCCCCTCCTACCTGCCGCTGCAGTCTGTTAGTCCTGGAACTAAGGTCTTTACCCTTCTTCCTGCCATCTTCCATTCCGAACCGACCCGGGCTGCCTGCCTCCCCGCTTCCCACGTCTCCCGCTGTGGTCTCGTGTCCTGCCTCGCTGCTGTCTTCCCTCCCCGCTCATTCCATGGGCTCAGATGAACCGCAGGGACGAACTGCTCGTATCCATCCCTGCTGATGTAGAGTGGCAGTTCTCAACTCACTGCGTTGCTCGTTCTGGTGTTGTTAACCTTCCTGTAGGATCCTGATTTAGGAGGACAAGATGAAAGAGCCATGCTTGGTCAGGAGAGTAAATCACGTGGGAGCTCACCTGCCTGGAGCTGCCTCCCTCTCTCCCCCTCTTCCTCTTTTTTTAGTGCCATCTTTATAGCGCTCAATTCTTCACGCTTGTTTGTGAGATGAAGTGGAGCTGTCGCTCACGGTAATCGGGGCTTGCAAGCCTGATACAGGAGGTCATCTCAGGGTGCTGGGTTGAGACTGAGGTGGCTTCAGCTTGGAAGGACTCAAATGCCTCCCCAGTGGGAGCTGCTTCCCCCCACATCTGCACATTTTTGGGATGGGCATTAGGCAGAGCATCAGCCTCTCTGTTGTTTGTATCGCCACTCGTTCTGTCCCAGAAGCTCGGGTGACCTAACGTGCTTTTTCTCTCCTTATTCTCCAGCTGGACCCTCCTGAAGCGGACCAAGACTCCCAGTCTCATGCCAGTGTCTCCTGGGTCGTGGACCCCAAACAGGACTCCAAGCGGACCCTCAGCACTAAGTATGAGACCACTATCTTCTAAAGCAAACACACCCCGTGTCACCGTGTCTAACCGTGCCTTTGCGATCTGATCTGTCTGCTCTTCTAAACTCCTTCTTCCTCCAGCTGCTCGCGCTGAGCCCCGCGTAGGCCCTACGGCAAAGGCAGCAGCGCTTAGGAGACTGTAGACTTAAACGGCTTTTGTACCTGATCACTACTGAACACTGTGAATTCTCCTTACTCGGAAACAGGGGTAACACGCTGTTAGATACGTGGGAGGTGGGAGGTGCAGAGGGATGCAGGCTGGGGGAATCGGAGATGTGGATCCAGGAAGCCGCCTGCCGTTTTCACGTCTTTCCCCTCGCTCTGGCACTGTGAATCCCTGGGGCAACGTGACACTCCCCAGGCCTTTTCTTTTTTTTTTCCCTATTTCACCTTCTTATCCTTGGACTGATGGAGACCTCTTGTCTCTGCGGTGCACGCACTCCCTCCTCGATCCTCCTCTTCCCAACTGAGCCACGGCTGCGTACTGTTCCAGTGAACTCACCCCTCTTCTTACCTGCCGTTCGAATCGACACTAACCACTGTGATGCTGTCTGCAAATAACACACCTTCACTTAGATTCCTTCCCGGGAACCCTGCCCACAGCCTCTCCCCTCAAAGCCTGGAGCAGAAAACCTGCTCTGACGGGAGCGCTGGTTGGGACGGGGGTGATCGTTCCCACTGTGAGCTCTGTCCCCTCTCGGAGGTGCAGTTTTGGTTGCATGCAGTTCATTTCTTGTAGAGTTTTGCCCTCCCCATAGTTTACACTCACCAAACTCCTCGTGAGTTACGGGCGTTGCTCTCGCTTGGCAGATTTTAAAGAGGTTAAGCTTTTAAAGGCACGTATCCTTAGCCACAGGGTGGGAAAGGAAGGTGTGTGAGAGGGGCTGGATTCCGTGCCGTTGGAGCTCTGCTGCGCACGGCTTACTGCAGTTGTTCTTGGTTTGCTGAAGGGAGAAAAGTGATTGAAATCAGTCTACTGCCAATCCCAAAGCTCGTTTGCAGCTATAAACCATTGCCCGATGAGGGCTATAAGGATCTTGAAACATCAGTCACCTTCCAGCCTTGGGAATGAGAATTCCGCTTAGAAGTGGCCCCATAGTGGCCTTTTTTGGCTGTTTCTCAAGGAAAACATTGCCATTTCTGTGTATCTCAGCAGAAGGAGCTTTCAATTCCAGCATGTGACTGAGAATCATCAGCATGAGATGGCAGCGTAGCCGGCACAGGGCAGAGCAGAGCTGGAACAGGTCTGGGAATGCCTTTCACGACCCTGTGAAAGTCCCAGTGAACCACCCACGTCCCCATCTGATTTCTTTCCTTGTGTTTGCAGCGCTCACTGAGATGAAGCTGAGGAGGATCCCATGAATAACAGCTCTGGGGGGCAGGACTCCTGCTCCCAGGGCTGCTTCCCCCTGACTTGCTGTGTATCCGTGCGATTTCCCCTCTCTTCACCTCGGTTTCCCTATGTACAGAATGGGAATGTGAGTGTCTGAACTCACTGTGGGTTTCACATCTTGGCAAAATTCCATTTTGGGGGGGGCAACTACCCGCTCGCCTCCGTGTGATGAGTCTGAGTGGGCATCTTGGGCACAAATGGAGGAGAGGGTGCACCCAGATCTCCAGGAAAGCTCCATTTCCAAAATAGCTTTTAGCATTTACCCCAAATTTCCCTTTGCGATCACCAGTTGGCGGAGCGGTCAGTGGCCCTGAGTTATTTGCACCTGATATTTAGGGCGCAGAAGCAGCTTGTTTGAGTTTTCCTGGGGCTGTAAAGCCATCACCTCGAAGCTTCTGCTCCCCCAGCTTTGCTGTGAAATCTGATGTTTCAAAATCTTTATTTAGCTCTTTCTTGGGAATGGGTTTGATCTCCCAAATGATTTGTGGCTCAATGGCACTGAGCGGCAAACTGACTTCAAACTAAGGGCTAGGCTGGTAAGAACCCAAACGAGAGGACTAAAAGGATTGTCTTAAAGCAAATACCCAAAGGAAAGCTCAGTTTAGGACATGTATTTCCAATGCCATGGAGCCAGCGCTCCTCAGCCCAAAGCCCCCCGAGGCAGAGGCTGTGCTGTAGTGCCGTCCGGAGCGTTGCGGCCAGCAGGATATTGCTGTGCCTGAGGTGCTCGGAGAGGCTGGAGGTGGGTTCCATCAACGTCTTTCCAAGCTGAGTGCCCTGAGGGTTTCTATATCTTGCAAAGAGGAACTGAATTAAAAGTGGTGATGGAACAGTTTCTATGAGGAAGCGTTTACCCACATGTACGCCTGATTTCAGAGGGTCTGAGCTCTTGCATCTCCCTCTGCCTCCAGCTGGGAAGGGCAGGTTCCTCAGCACAAAACCGGGTCCCTCGAGCACGTGCCTTTCCAAGAGTGCCCGTCCAAACCCAGCTGCGTCGCAGGCAGCCCTGCCTGAACTTACAGAGCTTCCGCTGTGTCCGTAACCCTCACGGTTGTGTCCTATCTCCTGGCCGTACGCCTCGTCTTTCCCAGCACTTGTTTCTGTATGACTCGGAAATCATTCATTCCATTATCTTCCTTTCTGTTTGCCTCTGAAAAGCTGATCTCCGGGCAGCTGTCTCCTACCACGGAAATGTAGTAACGGGGCAGAGACCTAAGAAGCAGTGGCCTGCTGACACGAAGATCATCTCCATCTGACCCGAGGGTCTGCAAGGCTGCTCAGTGAGGGCTCCCAAAGCAGAGGGGGGAGAGGGATCCCAACCACCAGCTGGGAAAAGCAGCTCTCTCCATTTCTAGCAAAGGAAAGCTGCGACTTCCGAGGCCGAGAGCGATGTCACCTTTTCTAGCGTGAGCCAAACGTCTTTCGACCCGTTTCTTTTCTTTCTTTTTTTTTTTGTTTTTAACGTGCGAACTGATACAGAGCAAATCCGGTTCACGGTTGAAGTGTAGCACTGCAGGTTTTTTGGTGAGGAAAAATATATAGAACCTTATTTACTGAGAATCCACGCAGTCCGGCAAGGAGTACAGTAGAAAGTCTTAGCGGTGGGAGTGGTGTGCGCAACTCTAACGGTACTTAAACTCGCTTCGATTCTGGGTGAACGGTAGAGAACGCCAAATTCTTGGAAATAACTTCCTCCAGGGTAAGTCCGCGTCCTTTTATTTCCAAAGCTACCCCGTGCTTTTATAGCAAGTGGAAATAACTTAAAGAAAGGAGTCTGCAAAGGATCTTTCACCCCAGAGTGGTTGTGGCCGAGCATTACCGATGGTACAAAGCTTGCTTCCCTACAGAGAACTGTTGCAATACTTGACATTTCTATGGCAAGGACACAATTTCTCCCCATTTACGCACTGAAAACCTGGAGACGACTCCCTTCTCCAGCCTCTTGTGCACCTGTCTTGTTTTTAAATGCAGTTCTGCCCTGAAGGGTTGGGTTGTTTTGTTTTGTTTTGGGTTTTTTTTTTAAGTATATTCAATTGTGATTTAGCACTTTTTTGATACTAGCTCATTATTTAATTAGGGCGACAGTTTCAGAAGGTGAACAAATAAGGAGTTAAATTGTGGGCATTACGCAGAAACAGTCCATACCTGGGGATAATTAAATCAACCCGAGGATGGCTTGGCCCCCGTTTAAGTCTGGTATCCCCAGATGCCACCATCTCAAAGGTGCTGTGTGCTTTTCTTTCACATTACCGGAGTATTTAACAGTAGTTTTGGCTGTGACTGATGTGTTTTCACAGTACCGTGTTCCCCTCGAGGGAGAGATGGTTAAAAAAGGTTGTGATTTTCGTTCTTCAGACGCAAAAAAAACCTGTAGCGCAGCACGTTCGTTCGAATCTCAACAGGCATCGGAACGTCGGGGCTGTGCTACCCTGCTGCTTTACCAGAACGATATGCCCGAATAATTCCTATTTTAACTCCAGTTGCTGCTGTATGTCAGGATTTCATTTAATCTCCCCAGCCAGCCAGGCTGGGCGAGAAGTGAACCGTAATCCCGAGGGCGTAGACCCGTAAATGATTAGGAGGGGGAAGCGGAGATGTTTTTTTTCTTTATATTGAGTTTGATGAATTTAGGAAACCTAACATTCCTTGTTATGCATATGTTGCAATTCATACTGGTGTTAAGTGTAAATATTTGGTGTGTTGGCAACAAATCTGTTTCGGAGAGATTGCAAATTGAACCTCTGCTTGGGAGGAGGGACACCTTTCCGTATTCCATGCACGAGCTTTTAGAAGGTTGGCTTGGAGGTGTCGTGGTGATGAAGACTCCAATCTTAAGGGAGCTGGTGACCCCGGTGGTCCTTCCCAGTCCCATGTGTAATCCTATGGTTGTCTTTAGTGATCCAACAGTTCTTTAGCCAGATACTCTCGTTCTCATTTCATAGGCAAAGCAATTGTTTTGGCAGTGCATCTCCCCTTTTATTTCGATGGGTTTTTCTCAAGGTACTTGCGTGCTGGAGCCTAACCCTGGACCACACCAGTCACTGCCTCCCAGTAATCTCTTAACCCATCCATCGCACGCATCCTGGCTCTTCCTCCAGGCAGGGTTTCCTGGTGTCTGGAGGAAAACTCCCTAAATTTCTGGTGCTGAATCTTAACTTTGACTCAAAACGCATCGGTGGTTTTACCTGCCTGGGGATCCTTGCTGCCCTTTTTAAGGCCAAGTTGTGTTTTACGGACTTCAGTTTGTGCATGGCATGAGTCCAGGCTGAGAACTCTCGACAGGTAAACCAAGATGTACAGTCGTCGTCTTTTTTTTTATATATAGGAAGGGATGATTTTTATTTTTATTTTTTTCAAATCGAAGCTGCTTCATCCTTGTTAATTTTGTATTTACAAAAGAAAAAGCAAAAAAAAAAAAAAGCTAATTGTAGCTGTCTTTGAACTCGCTTGGGATTGTTCTTTTCGGAGGAAATCACACAATTCTTGCAGGGTATGTGCCTGTCCCCCTCCCGGGGAGGAGATAGAGCACCTCCCAGCGTGGACCTCTGGGGATAAGTCTGTCCCTCCACGAGGCTGCAGAGCCACAGACCAAATGCCAAATAGTCCCTCCCAAAACGTCCAGTTCTGTGCGCAGCTCAAGTGGAGCCGATTGCTTTAATGCTCCTTCCGCCTCGCTTCGGGAGTTTCTGGCAGCAGGATTTTCCCCCGACTTGCTTCTGCTCGCATCGTTTCCACGCAATCCCATCTTTATTTTAGAGCAAACGTGGTGTTTGCAGCACTGTCGTGTTGCAAAACGTGTCCCTTTTAGGTCTCATCTTTTTTTTAGGTTGGTTTTTTTTCCCCAAAAGAAGGTAACTATGCTGCTCTTGCAAAGTCGATCTAGCTCAACCATTTTTCTTATCCATGGAAGAATAACCTGAGATTCCCTAACAGGGCAGAGAACAGTCGAGTTCAGTTTGCAACGTAGACATTTTTGCTAATTGTGATGTATGGCAGTGGGACTGATTTGTAATACAAATGTTATTTAATCTGTCTGTATTTTGATACTTGAATTTCCTTTTATTTCCTGTATATACAATTGTTAATCTGTTCGAATTTGTCTGAATTTTAAACATCTTGTGGTACCAAACGTAACCAATCTGTGCAACAACATAGACTGACCTCACTACAACAAGGCGAGATTGTAAATATTCCTGGGCTTCCAGCAGTCGTTTTGTTGTTTTCATAATTGTACAACTTAGAACAGACTGAATTAATAAACAGACTTAGACACACCTTCACCTCAGCCTTACTCTGGAGTCTCCTGCTCACCTGGGTTAAAGCGATGCTGTTCTGGTCCAGCAGATGGGGCTTGGGAAGGTGAGAGAAGAGGGTGAGGGCAGCTTCGTGGGGTTTTATCGTGGGTTGGTGGGTTTTATCGGTGGATAAGAAACTGGTTGGATGGTCATATTCAAAGAGAAGTGGTCAGTGGCTCAAAGTCCAGGTGGAAATCCATGATGAGTGGTGTCCCTCAGGGGTCCGAACTGGGACCGGTGCTGTTTAATATCTTTATCAATGATATTGACGGTGAGATTGAGGGCACCTTCAGCAAGATTGCAGATGACACCAACCTGAGTGTGGCAACCACACTGGAAGGAGGGGATGTCATCCAGAGGGATCTGGACAGACTGGAGAAGTGGGGCTGTGAGACCCTCATGAGGTTCAACAAGGCCAAGTGTAAAGTCCTACACCTGGGTTGGGGCAATCCCTGATTTCAGTACAGGATGGGGGATGATGTGATTGAGAGCAGCCCTGAGGAGAAGGACTTGGGGTGCTGGGGGAGGAGAAGCTCAGCATGAGCCGACAATGTGTGCTCGCAGCCGAGAAACCAACTGTGTCCTGGGCTGCATCCAAAGCAGCGTGGCCAGCAGGGAGGGAGGGGATTCTGCACCTCTGTTCCTCTCTTGTGAGACCTCATCTGGAGTGTTGTGTCCAGTTCTGGAATCCTCAACATAAAAAGGAGATGGAGGTGCTGGAGCGGGTCCAGAGGAGGCTATAAGGATGATCCGAGGGCTGGAGCACCTTCCATACAAGAGCAGGCTGAGAGAGTTGGGGTTGTTCAGCCTGGAGAAGAGAAGGCTCAGAGGAGATCTTACAGTGACCTTCCAGTGCCTGAAGAGGCTACAGGAAAGCTGGAGAGGGGCTGTTCACAAAGGCTGTGGGGACAGGATGAGGGGCAATGGGTATAAACTGGAGAGGGGCAGAGTTAGACTGGCATGGGAGGTGTCCCTGCCCATGACGGGGTTGGAACTGGATGGTCTTTAAGGTCCTTTCCAACTGTGACTATTCCATGATTCTGTGGTTCTGTGATGCATCCCTGTGTTCTGTTAAAGCCAGACCTAAAGTACAACATCTCCAACCGCTTTGGGTATGTGGTGGTAAAAAAAGCTCATTTTTAGCCCCACGAATGTACATAGAATCATGGAATTGTAGAATCATAGAACAGTTTGGGTTGGAAGGGACCTTCAAGACCACTCAGTTCCAACCCCTCTGCCATGGGCAGGGACACCTCCCACTGGCTCAGGCTGCCCAAAGCCCATCCAACCTGGCCTGGAACACCTCCAGGGATGGGGCAGCCACAGCTTCCCTGGGCAACCTGGGCCAGAGCCTCACCACTCTCATTGTGAAGAAATTCTTCCTTATGTCCAGTCTAAATCTGCCCCTCTCCAGTTTATACCCATTGCCCCTCATCCTATCCCCACAATCCTTTGTGAACAGTCCTCCCGCATCTGCAAGGATTGTTCCACTGAGCACTGTCCAGACCCTAATGCTAAAAACTAAAATCACTTTTCAGCAGCGAGTGCTTCGTGTAAAGACTGTAACTGTTGGAACATCATTGTATGTAGCATTTATCCAGATTTTTGGCTTGCCAAGAAGTAGGACATTTTCATCACATAAAATTAGAGCAAGAAATCCAACCATTTAAATACAGGTTAAAGTTCAGATTTTCATGTCAAGTAGAAACTGGTGGATGTAAAATACTAAATCCACCAGGGATTGCTAAATTTGTACCATATGTTCCATTTCTAATAATTCAGTAAGTCGGGTTTTTGAGCTAACATTGAAATATATTCAGCAGTTTTAATGATTTTTAAATACCATGTGGCTTTATCAAAAGCAAACAGCGTCCCTGGGCAGCGACTAACGTTTCAGCTAAGTAGGTTACAGGCCCATGGCTGAATTAACACCTTGAATTAAGAAAAGCCTAAGCTGCACTGCAGTTTTATGAGCTCCACATCCCATTGCCTTCCTCAGCAAATAGTGACAGGGGGTTTTTTTGGGGAAAAAAAAGCCGCTCCCTTTTGTGGTTGAGCTGTTTATTTAGGTTGCCCAGGGAAGTGGTGGCTACCCCATCCCTGGAGGGGTTCAAGGCCAGGTTGGATGGGGCTTTGATCTCCCTGATCCAGTGGGAGGTGTCCCTGCCCATGGCAGGGGGTGGGACTGGATGATCTTTAAGGTCCTTTCCAACCCAAACCATTCCATGATTCTATGATCAGAAGGAATCCATCCCTGCAACTGAGCTGGTTCTGTGTCTGGGAGAAGAACCTTCTTAGAATCATAGATTTATAGACTAGTTTGGGTTGGAAGGGACCTCAAAGCCCATCCAGTTCCACCCCCTGCCATGGGCAGGGACACCTCCCACTGGATCACAGAGATCAAAGCCCCATCCAACCTGGCCTTGAACCCCTCCAGGGATGGGGCAGCCACCACTGCTCTGGGCAACCTGGGCCAGTGTCTCCCCACCCTCATGCCCTGTTTTCCCTTCGTTAGGGTAGCTGCTTCCAACGATGACTCTCACTGGGATACGGGGCTGAAGGACTTATGGGTGGTAAAATCCATCACACCTAATGTTAAAGTGGAACAACTCAACAGTAGGGAGTGTTCACCCGCTCACTCTGGGAGTTTTTGAAGTGTTGAGCATCTCAGAACCATAATGGAACGCACACAACTTCAGAGCCTGGGGTTTGTCTTGCCGACCACAGCAGTGCTTTCGAGTTGAAGGCGTTCAAGAAGCCTCTCTGAGGAACAGAGTTGAGATTCACCTACTCAGCTGCTTCAGATGTCCTTGTGCTTGGAGCGAGTCTGTGGAAAACGTTGGTAGTGGCCAAGGATGCAGGCAAGACTGAATAAAGGTTGATTTTTAGCCGGGGAGAGGGGGGAAGGCTTTCTAGTTCTACTGCCGCACCATCGTTGAGTCACTGCCCTCTCACGCTGGAGTTTATCGAGGTCTGGTTCGGGCGGTTAATTCAGCCTTCCGAACGACATCAAAACCTGCTCTGACATGGAAAGGATAAACCCAAATAAACAGTGTGGTGGAATCCACAGGGGCCGCGAAGGATGCTTGGCTAGATGAAGCACGAAGAACCTCTCACCTGAGTCTCATAGCTGATAAAAGCTAAATTTCCATGTGGAAATCATCTTTCCCGTAGCGTACCCGCTGCCTTTGGCACTGCGATCCGATGCAGAGTTAGCGTCCGGAGTAGTAATGAGAGGTCAAAGTAACCACCTCTTATCCAAACCATTTGAATAAATATTTTGATGGAGCAGCATTCTAGGGCAGTTGGTTAGCTGAACGCCAAGTGGTGCAATCCCCAGGGATAAATATTATTTAAAGATCTTAACGTGGTGCTTTATTGCAGCCAGCACTAAGCTCTCCCTCTGCATCCCATCCTGCAGATTGCAACACGACCAAGGAACACTTGGCTCTGTTTAGGTTTTAGCGAGGATGGGAGGATTTAAGGTATTTTTCCAAGCAATGGCTGTTTGGGAGTGTTTCAGGATGTTTCAGGGGCGCAGGAAAATCAAGGCAGTTTCTAAACCTCATTTCCTTGACTACAAGAAAGTTGGGGAGGAGCTGTTTGCAAAGGTTTGTAGGGACAGGATGAGGGGGAAGGGGAGTAAACGGGAGAGGGACAGAGTTAGACTGGACATGAGGAGGAATTTCGTCACCATGAGAGTGGTGAGACACTGGAACAGGTTGTCCAGGGAAGCTGTGGCTGCCCCATCCCTGGAGGTGTTCAAGGCCAGGTTGGATGGGCCTTGGGCAGCCTGATCCAGTGGGAGGTGTCCCTGCCCATGGAAGAGGGTTTGGAACTGAGTGGTCTTGAAGGTCCCTTCCAACCCAAACTATTCTATGATTCTACAATTCCATGATTCTATGTACATTCGTGGGGCTAAAAATGAGCTTTTTTTTAACCACCACATACCCAAAGCGGTTGGAGATGTTGTACTTTAGGTCTGGCTTTAACAGAACACAGGGATGCATCACAGAACCACAGAATCATGGAATAGTCACAGTTGGAAAGGACCTTAAAGACCATCCAGTGCCTTCCAGGCGAGTGAGACAGAAGCAGAGGGACTCATAAATGTCACGCCAGAAAGCGATGCTTTATCAATAGAATGGTTTGTGTCAGAAGGAACCTCAAAGCCCACCCGGTTCCAATCCTCTGCCCTGGGCAGGGACACCTCCCACTGCATCAAGGGGCTCAAAACTTCACCTTTTTATCCGGCCTTTCGGGGCAGTGTGTCTGTCGGCGGCAAGAGCAGAGTGACCCGGCTGCGAGAGCATCCTGCTGACTGCCCACAGCATTCGGTCGCCGATGTCTTCTAAATCTTCTTCATACCTGACTCATACAAAGGTACACGCGCTGCCTCCGGCCACGACTCACAGTTTTTGGGGAGGGGGTTTAGAGGCGCAGAGCAAGGAGGGGAATCTCTCCATGTGCCCCTGGAGCCATCGCGCAGGACAGGCGACGCGCAGCCACAGCTCTGGTGTCGTTGCAGGAGAATTACAGAATCACAGAATCACAGAATCACCAGGTTGGAAAGGACCCATTGGATCATCGAGTCCAACCATTCCTAACACTCCCTAAACCATGTCCCTCAGCACTTCATCCACCCGTTCCTTAAACACCTCCAGGGAAGGTGACTCCACCCCCTCCCTGGGCAGCTGTTCCAGTGCCCGATGACTCTTTCCGTGAAGAATGTTTTTCTGATATCCAGTCTGACCCTCCCCTGGCGGAGCTTCAGGCCATTCCCTCTTGTCCTGTCCCCTGTCACTGGGGAGAAGAGCCCAGCTCCCTCCTCTCCACACCCTCCTTTCAGGCAGTTGTAGAGAGCAATAAGGTCTCCCCTCAGCCTCCTCTTCTCAAGGCTCTCTCAGCCGCTCCTCGTCAGACGTTCTCCAGCCCCTCACCAGCTTCGTTGCTCTTCTCTGGACACGCTCCAGAGCCTCAACATCCTTCTTGTGGTGAGGGGCCCAGAACTGAACACAGTATTCGAGGTGCGGTCTCACCAGTGCTGAGTACAGAGGGAGAATCCCCTCCCTGGACCTGCTGGCCACACCGTGTCTGATCCAAGCCAAGATGCCGTTGGCCTTCTTGGCCACCTGGGCACACTGCTGGCTCACGTTCAGCCACTGTCAACCCTTACCCCCAGGTCCTTCTCCTCCGTGCAGCTCTCCAGCCACTCTTCCCCCAGTCTGTAGCACTGCACAGGGTTGTTGTGCCCCAAGTGCAGGACCCGGCATTTGGCCTTGTTGAACCTCATCCCATTGGTCTCGGCCCAGCGGTCCAGCCTGTTCAGATCCCTTTGCAGAGCCTCCCTACCCGAATTAAGCTTCCCTCCCACGCTCTTTGACAAGCGGGAAGCTGTCCTATGGAAGACTCATGTAAAATAGCGACCAGCGCTACTAATATTCCCCTCTAACCAAGAAAGAACTATTGCCCTAGAGAGGTAACTCCTGGCTGAAAATGCTGACTGCCTTCCCTCACTCCTTGCAGGAGACCCGGCGGCTGTTTGGATCTCAGCTACTCTTTCCCTGTGGGGGAAATTCCTGGACTTCTGGAAAAGCAAACTCCAAGTAACCCACCTGGTAGAAGACAGCCCTTTCCAAGGCCAGGTTGGATGGTTCTTGGAGGCCCTCATCCAGTGGGAGGTGTCCCTGCCCATGGCAGGGGTGGAACTGGATGGGCTTTGAGGTCCCTTCCAACCCAACCCATTCCATGATTCTATGACCTTTGTTACCCGTTTCAGCCTCGCTACAAACCCAGCTGAGCCACATCGGGCACTTACACCCATCCCACCGGTCACCAGAAGGACTGACAAGATGGAATCAAGCCAGAGGATCTGAATTCCCCTTTCTCAGCATTCTAAAAGGCCACAATTACAGCACTTTGAGCAGTATCAAACCTTCAACTCACTCTATCGCATCCCAGAGAGATTTTCTGGGTGTTGGGCTTGATGAAAATGGATATGCTGAATTTTATCCACCAGAGCCTCCGCATCCAGTATGAAAGGAAGAAATTCCAGGACCTCTTGGATAAACTGCTTAGCAAGTCAGTGGGGAAGGGAGAGGAGAGTTGTTATTTCTATGGGAGTTATTAGGGCACTAAAAGGGAAGTTTTATTATTCCAAAGCTGGTGCTTTCACCACGTGCTCAGGAACAGATGAGGGAAATGCTTCTAAAATCTCCCGGGTCCTTCCTCGGGGCTCTGCACTAACACCCCTTGCAGAAAAGAAGTTACTTAGTGTGCTTCGGTTTCTGCGTGTGTGAGACAGCGCTGATGCTGTCTGATGAGGAACTGTGAGTTCTCATGGTTTAAAGTGTTCCAATATCCTCAGAGGAATGAGCAAAATGTTGTTAGGAGGCATATCTAAAGAGGAACACCTGCATTTGGTGTAGAAATCTCTTTTTGCTAGGCTGGAGAGCATTTCTCTCTGGCTGCCTCTCTCCTTCATGAGTCCATTAAAGGTACTTCCTGGGGACTGAAATCCTTTATGAAATACAATGTTCTCCAGACAGCAGTTACCTAACCCTGTGCCCTGACAACAGGACATTAATATTGAATGTTGGTGATGGTATAAGACATCCTCCACCATTCCAGAAGCTATTAGCGTGCCTTCATCTACCAAAGACACATCCCCTTCACCCTGCAGTTTAACACAGAATCATAGAATCGTTTGGATTGGAAGGAACCTTAAAGATCATCCAGTTCTACACTTCTGCCATGGGCAGGGACACCTCCCACTGGCTCAGGCTGCCCAAGGCCCATCCAACCTGGCCTGGAACACCTCCAGGGATGGGGCAGCCACAACTTCCCTGGACAACCTGTTCCAGTGTCTCACCACTCTCAGAGTGAAGAAATTCTTCCTCATGTCCAGTCTAAATCTGCCCCTCTCCAGTTTATACCCATTCCCCCTCGTCCTATCCCCACACGCCTTTGGGAACAGCCCCTCTCCAGCTTTCCTGTAGCTCATTCAGGTACTGGAAGGATGCTCTAAGGTCTCCTCAGAGCCTTCTCTTCTCCAACCCCAACTCTCTCAGCCTGTCCTCCTATGGAAGGTGCTCCAGCCCTCAGATCATCCTTATAGCCTCCTCTGGACCCATTCCAACAGTTCCATCTCCTTCTTACGTTGAGGATTCCAGAACTGGACACAACACTCCTGATGAGGTCTCACAAGAGAGGAATAGAGGGGCAGAATCCCCTCCCTCCCTGCTGGCCACGCTGCTTTGGATGCAGCCCAGGACACGGTTGGTTTCTGGGCTGTGAGCGCACATTGTGGCTCATGTGGAGCTTCTCCTCCCCCAACACCCCAAGTCCTTCTCTGCAGCACTTATGATATCAGGGCTTGTCCAAAGAAGCAGCGGTTTCATTTTGGTCCAGCAACTTGACAGTTCTCCAGAGTTGCTCAACAAGACTCGAGGATGGCCTTGTATGGAGACGAAGCGAACTGCTCAGTACACAAATTCTGGGACACACAATTTCTTGCTTGTCACTAATGACTCACTTCAGCCTATCTGGGTACTGTTTCATATCCTGCAAAACCTCAGTGTGAGCCGCTCATATCTGATGCCCATGGTATTTAAGAACTTCTTAGTAAATCATGAAGCAATGAATAAATAAAACAAACTCCAACATTTTCGTTATTTCAGGAGCTGCCTTATTTTCTTGTGTCTTCTCCGGTGGGATCCAAGCCCAGCTCCTTCCTGCATTCTCATGTGTCTTCTGTGATGTGACAGAAAGAAGCCAGCCCCAAATATAATACATATATACATATATATATATATATGAAAACATCTTTCTGGGGAAAATCTTACAGTTTGAAGTCACCGTTGAGTACAGCTTCATGTGCAATGACCAGTTTGGAAACATCATCTGTTATTTCTTGTCCATTTGTCCATGAGGAGCGCTCGTGGAGGGCTGGTGTAGAAAAGCAGGACAGAAGCAAGCGAGAGGAGGAATGCTGAGCACAGTCTGCCAAGAGAAGAGGGTGTGAAAAATCACTGGGCAGCTTTGTAGGTGTCCCTGCAAAGGGTAAGAGAAGCTCCAGTGGAGCGGGGCTGACCTCTGCTGGCTGGAAGCACCACTGCTCCCTCCTTCCAACATCAACACTCAACCCCACTTCAATAGAGGCATGGAATCATTAAGGCTGGAAAAGCCCTCTAAGATCATCCAGTCCAACCATCAACTCAACCCTGCCGTGCCTACCAAACCACGTCCCCCAGTGTCACTGCTACAAAGATGATCCAAGGGCTGGAGAACCTCCCATCCAAGGACAGGCTGAGAGAGTTGGGGTTGTTCAGCCTTGTTGGGGAAGAGAAGGCTCCAAGGAGACCTTAGAGCAGCTTCCAGCGCTGAAAGGGGCTCCAGGAAAACTGAGGAGGGGCTTTTTTACAAGGGCATGGAGTGATAGGATAAGGGAGGGGTGGCTTTTAATTGGAAGGGGGAAGATTTAGACGAGAAATTAGAACAAAATTCTTCACAATGAGGGTGGGGAGGCCCTGGAACAGGTTGCCCAGAGCAGTGGTGGCTGCCCCATCCCTGGAGGGGTTCAAGGCCAGGTTGGATGGGGCTTGGAGCGCCTGATCCAGTGGGAGGTGGAACTAGATGGGCTTTGAAGTCCCTTCCAAACCCTTCTCTTCTCTGCTCTGATGACACCCACCAGCTGACACACTCACGGTCAGGAGCTGGGAGTTACAGAGCACTGTGGTTGGGGGTCTCACAGTCTCCCCATCCCCCAGCTCCACACGCAGTGACCTGCGCTCAGGGACAGGCACGAGAGCCCACTTTGGGGTCTGGAGCCTTGATCCACCCTCATAAACCAGCCCTGACACAGCGCTGTCCTCCAAAGTCTGTGAACCGCTTTAGATGTCTCCAGTTGTGGCTGGAGAAGCACAGAGGATGAAAGGCACAGGGCTGGCACACCATGTGGGGATGGACGAGCCCGTTACCACCCTTAATTAATGACAGCTTCCCAGCTGGTCTGCACTAACCCAGCTGCCCTGGCAGAGGACAGTATCCCAGGTGGGTCTAAAGGCAGTTGGAGCTGCCACCGTTGTCCTCGGGTTGCAGCAAGCTACGAGTGCAATTCATAGAATCATAGAATAGAGTCAGAGAATAGAATCACAGAATAGAATCATAGAATATTTTGGGTTGGAAGGGACCTTAAAGATCATCCAGTTGAGTATTAATTGATGCAGTGCAGCTGATGAGTTGGAACCCGTTTAGCTGCCATAAATGATCGCCTGACACCACGCCTGTCCTGCTGCACGACTGCAGCACAAGGCTGCGTGAGAAGGAGCTCCTTAAGCGATCAGTGATTTCCTCAAGCCCTCAGGGAGGTGGAAAAAATCATCCCGTCAAAAAGCAATAAGGGAAAACTGCTTGATGTGGGCAGTGTCACAGCTACGTCGGATGGCGGCCGGTCTTTGGCTTGAGGGTGGATGTGGCTCAGAAAGGAACTGGGAAAACTATCCATCCCAAAGTCCACACAGCTCGTTAGCTCCAAGGACTCCATGGCTCATCTGGCTCGTGGGATTTGCCAGGACACTCAGCCCAGGGACTGGGACCTTCAGGGGTCCGTACTGGGACTGTTGCTGTTTAATATCTTTATCAATGATATTGACGGTGAGATTGAGGGCACCCTCAGTAAGTTTGCAGATGACACCAACCTGAGTGGTGTAGTTGCCACACCAGAAGGACAGGCTGTCATCCAGAGGGACCTGAACAGACTGGAGAAGTGGGGCTGTGAGACCCTCATGAGGTTCAACAAGGCCAAGTGCAAGGTCTTACACCTGGGTCGGGGCAATCTTATAGCGACCTTCCAGTACCTGAAGGGGCTCCAGGAAAGCTGGAGAGGGGCTGTTCACAAAGGCGTGTGGGGATGGGACGAGGGGGAATGGGTATAAACTGGAGAGGGGCAGATTTAGACTGGACATAAGGGGGAATTTCTTCACTATGAGAGTGGTGAGGCCCTGGCCCAGGTTGCCCAGGGAAGTTGTGGCTGCCCCATCCCTGGAGGGGTTCCAGGCCAGGTTGGATGGGGCTTGGGCAGCCTGATCCAATGGGAGGTGTCCCTGCCCATGGCAGGGGGTGGAACTGGATGATCTTGAAGGTCCCTTCCAACCCAAATCATTCCATGATTCCATGATTCTGATTCTATTGTGTGAAACTTGCCAAAAACACAGTGTGTGATGGCTCAGAGAGACAACCGGAGCAGTTCTTGGTGGCTTTTGCATGGAAAACTCAACACCAGGAGAAGTGGGGAGGAAGGCAATGAGGCCCTGTGCACATGGTGCAGGAGAATCCACACTGTGGGTTCCTCCCAAAGAGCTCCTGCACCCACAAACAGGAGCGCAAAGAGGCTCGAGGGGAGGGATTACTCTGCTCAAAGCCACAGAAAGGGGCAGGAAGGCAACTTGTGCTCAGGAAAGCAACCGGACCTGAGAAATAAAACCAGTAACGCTCATCATGGGATCAGTCTGGCACAAATCCTGCCCAGGAATTCTCCTCACTGTTCCCGGTTGAGCCAGACTTGGCTTCTGCCTCTTATTGATCCTCCGCTGAGTGTGAGGAAGCTGAAGGTGGACAAATAGCAATTCTAGAGGATAAAACGGCACAGCTCTTGAGGTGACTTCAATTCGCTCTTGTCTCTCGCTCTCTTTCGGAGCAGAGCCTGCTGCTCCCAGCCCATAAATCCCGGTCCCAGAGGAGGCAATTTTATGTGTTTAAATATATGTTCATTCACCCTGCATTCATTTCCATTCCCAGGTGACCGGCGACATGAAGAATTGCAATAGTAGAACGTATTTTTAATGCATTTCCTGGTGATTTCTGAAAGGGAATCCAATTCCTGGGTGGCTTTCACTTGCCGAAAAGGCAGAAGACCTCAGGAGCACTGGTAATAGGCAGGGTGAGGTTTTTTAATCTACTTCTTTAATGAGCTCCATCCATTTCTCTGATGAGATTAATCGCATTTATTGTAGCCCAGCCATCCAGCTGAAATCCCAACAGAGAAAATTGGGATTTTGAGTCTTTCAAGGTGAGCGCTTGAGTGTCAGGCAGCAAGATCCATGGGGACCTTTCCCAGTTTGCCCTTTCGTCACCTCAGAAATTTATAACCCTGATGATCCCGTTGGAAAGGCACCATCCAAACCCATCTGCACCGCCAACAGTGTGGACAAAGGGCTGCAGGGAGCGTGCACTTCTCTCCCCTGCCCCGTTTTGAGCGATTCTCCCCGAAAGATGAAACCCAACTCATCCAGGAGGGCTCAGCTTTCCAATAAGACTCCGAAGTTCTTAGCAGGAGCAGGACGGTAGATGGAGGTGGGACATCCTTGCAGGTAGGATGGCCACATCTTTACAAACCCACCAGTGAGGCAGCGATGGATGGGAAGGGCTTTTTCGAACAGAAATATCTTTGGCCGCGGGCGGACGGAGGGGAAACGTTTGGGTTTTATTTTTATTGAAAAGATGCCGTTGTTATTTCAAACCTAATGAATGTGAAAGTCCCCATTTAAAAGAGTTGACCTGGCAGTGAAATTGGTGCCTGTTTGCACACCCACGCGCTGACAGAAGCAGTGGAAAGGAAACTTTCTGGTGTATCCTGATCCAAATCACCCGGGACTGAAGCTGAGCAAACGCGGTGCACCGAGCTCCGAGCAGCCGTGGAAGACTCTCTTTGCGAAGAAGGAAACCCTGTCCAAAGAGGAGAGGAAAAGCCCCGTTGGTGTCAGCCCCCGCTTCTAAAAAATGAGGGAATTTGGAGCCTGGAAACTCCAGCTTTGGCTCTGTTAGAAATTCTCCTTCTCAGAGGAAAGCAATCAGGGCGGAAGGGAGAAAGTGTCAGCAGGTGTTTTTGGAGGGGGTGGAGAGCAGAGCTGGGGAAGCCAAGAGTTTTCCTTTGCCTCATCAGCCAGGAAAGCTCTTTATGCAGGAGATCCTGGAGCAGCAGACAAGGTCAGGGTTGTTTCTGTGCTGGACGCTGGTGCAAATGTGTGGGTGGGAGCTTCATCTTGAAGCACTTTCAGCTTTCCTGCAGCGAACGAAGTAGCATTGTCCATCTTGTCCAGGTGAGAGGATGTCTTAGTAGTAGTCGCTGAGTTTGGTTTGGGATTCGTTGGGAGAGGAGAGCGTCTGCGGCAGTGTTGCCTCTGGGGTGTGTACGTGCTCTGACACACCACATGCTTCACCAATGACTACGGCATTTATTAATTGCCTCCTGCTAAGCTGGTATGTGACCTTTTCCATGAGACATCCCATCTGCATGAGCTGGCTGTCGCCACCTTGGTCATGCCGCACGCGTCCAAGCTGTGGAGACTGGTCAGTTCGAGCAAACCATCACCCATCCTGTCCAGCCTCCTGTGGCCAGTGCCCAGTCTCGGAGCATTTCAGAACGGTCTTGTCATCCGAGCGCTTAGGGAACGGGTTGGTATTGGGTAAACTGAGGCTTTGAGGGGTTTGGCTGGTGGTCACGTAGACCACCTGGCCGAGCCCTGGTGTCATAGCTGGGAGTTGTGCACAGAGACAGGATGTTCCTCGTGCTGTCTCATCCCTCGTTATGGCATGAGGTTTAACAAGGCCAAATGCTGAGTCCTGCACTTGGGGCAGATACAGACCAGGGGAAGAGTGGCTGGAGAGCTGCACGGAGGAGAGGGACCTGGGGGTGTTGAGTGACTGACCATGAGCCAGCGGTGGCCCAGGGGGCAAAGAAGGTCAATGCCATCTTGGCTTGGATCAGACACAGTGTGACCAGCAGATCCAGGGAGGGGATTCTGCCCCTGGACTCGGCACTGCTGAGACCACATCTCGAATCCTGTGTTCGGTTCTGGGCCCCTCACCACAAGAAGGATGTTGAGGCTCTGGAGAGTGTCCAGAGAAGAGCAACGAAGCTGCTGAGGGGCTGGAGAACGTCTGACGAGGAGCGGCTGAGAGAGCCTTGAGAAGAGGAGGCTGAGGGGAGACCTTATTGCTCTCTACAACTGCCTGAAAGGACGTTGTGGAGAGGAGGGAGCTGGGCTCTTCTCCCCAGTGACAGGGGACAGGACAAGGGGGAATGGCCTGAAGCTCCGCCAGGGGAGGGTCAGACTGGACATCAGGAAAAAACATTCCACAGAAACGGCCATGGGGCACTGTCAGAGGCTGCACAGGGAGGAGGTGGAGTCCCCATCCCTGGAGGGTTTAAAAGACGGGTAGATGAGGTGCTCAAGGACATGGTTTAGTGGTTGATAGGAATGGTTGGACTCAATGATCCAAGAGGTCTTTTCCAACCTGATGATTCTATGATTCTATGATCCCATTGGACAGCCCTGGACACAGAATCAATTTTAGGGTCCACGTACATGTTGCTGCTTTGCTACCAGTGCTCTGGGTAATCTTTGTATTCACTGACTTCACTTAATTATCACTCTACGGAGAGCTCAGCTCTGGCGATGCTGTGGTACAGGGGGGAGTGTGGGGTGGGGGGTGCAAACCACACACAGCGCTCGGGGAGGGATTTTGATCCAAAAAAAAAAAAAAGAAAAAAGTTCAAAGGTGGTTTTGGCTTAATGCGGTTTATCTAAATTGCTTTATGTTTGTTAATCTGGATTAACACAAATGCTTTTCGAAAGAGCTGGCTGGGGAAGGGTTTACTCAACTCTTGTGATGAGGACGGACTTTCCCAAAAGTGAAAAGTTTGAGTTGGAGAGAAAAAAATAAAAAGCCAGGTTCTTTCTCCTGTTGAATGTGTGTGAGCCCTGCGATCAGAGCAAGGGTTGGTTTTAGCCTCGCTGCCCAAATCCAACCCTCTGAGGGTGCTCAGTGGCATTCAAGTAGCCTAACGACTGTTTGGCTTCCCCTGTTGACGAGGATTCATCTCGCTGTTCTACTCTGGAGCAATACGAGTCCCCTTTTCGGCTGGCGTGCCAAGACAGTTGGCGCGATTACTTAGTGAACTTGAAGGTAAATTGGAGGTCAAGCCCAGATTTGAAGGTGGTGGTGGGTGTGAGCATGACCCAGGGACCCATGTGATGTGGGCGACGTCCTGGAGAAGCAGGTGATCTCTCTGTCCTCTCCCTTCCCCAGGGTTGGGATTAGGAGAGATTTTACAGCTGAGTGGCTGGCCTCGCGGTAAGATTTGGTTTGCAATGGCTCAGCCTCCCTGGTCCCTTCTCAGGAAGGATCTTTTAGGTCTTTTATGGCCATGGTGCATGTCAGCAAGGGATGCTCATGCCTGCTGGGGACCTGTTGCAGGGAAGGATTAGCCCTTTGCATCCATAGGGTCTTTCCACCTTGAGAACAGGCAGAGAAACATGCAGTGTGGGACTCATGGAAGGGGATCACAAAGCCCAGAGCGTTGGAGAGGGTTGTCTCACGCTTGTGCATTCACCTGGGATCTGGATGCTCTTTCATGCCTTCCAAAAGGCTTCTTGGGCACCCTTAGGCGGCTTTTTGCACCTTGGAGAGTGGTTCCTTCACCCCTTGGGGATAGCGACCCTCTCCACGAGCCGCCTGCATGTGACCGAGGAGGTTTGAGTGCCACAGAGAGGGAGCTGGAGACCCGCTGAGGACTGATGAATGGGCTCCACGAAGGACCAAGCTCTTCTTCTCAGCAGCCAGAAGTAGCAGTGAGTGAAGTGATCTTCTCCTACCGAGCTGAAATGGAAGTTGTAATGGGGACCTGGGCCCTGCCCAAAAACCAGAGGACTCCCTCCTCCCCAGGCCCCAGTGCAAACAGCAGATTAACAATTTATTTGACATGTTGCGGCTGGTTAGTCTCTTCGCCTGCTCCCTTGATCAGAGGGAATAAATGTTGCAGTGTGCAATAATGTTCATTTCAGGTGAGGGTAAATATAGAAAGGAAAACCTGCTGAGAGAGAGCCATTTATTTCTGCGTTTGGAAGCCTCTGCTCATAAACAGTCAGTCATAGCCATTTGGAAAATCCCAACGTGGTTTTCTTGGCCATCCTAAAAGAACGTTTACTTTCCTGTAGGTTAAGATGTTCATTTTAAATTTAAAAAAATAATAATGACATCTCACTTCCAGCTGCCCTCGGGTGTTTAGGACTTGTTGTCACACTAAGGCCGCTCTGTTCTAGTGTGAAACTGCTCTGGGGTTGGAGCACGGTGGAGATCCTGGAGGGTTTTCCTGGCTGGTGGTGCTGGGGGTTCTCCTTGTCCCCTGCCTTGTGCTGGGCTTGGGGTCTTGTTAGACCTCTTGGCTCTTTGCAGGGTTAAAATACTCAGGTTTTGGGGTTGTTGGTGGGTGAAGAAGCAGGGAGGTGCTTGAAGGAACCTTGATAGCCCCATGGCTCAGGAGCCATGCCTGGGAGAGGGTCCATCAGGAGGCTGAGGTGGAGGAATGAACCCAGTGTGCTGAGCTCATGCTGGACCAGAAAAGCTGTGAGGGTTTTGTGGAGAGCACGCCGAAGACAACAGGACAGTGAGGTCTGCAGGAGCATCCATCAAACAAGCCAACAGCCAGGGTAAACCCATGCCCTGCTGCAGCACAGGAGAGACACCCCAAAACAAAGGGCTACAAGGATGATCCGAGGACTGGAGCACCTCCCGTATAAGGACAGGCTGAGAGAGTTGGGGTTGTTCAGCCTGGAGAAGAGAAGGCTCAGAGGAGATCTTATAGTGACCTTCCAGTACCTGAAGGGGCTACAGGAAATCTGGAGAGGGGCTGTTCATAAAGGCTGTGGGGATAGGACGAGGGGGAATGGGTATAAACTGGAGAGGGGCAGAGTTAGACTGGACGTAAGGAGGAATTTCTTCACCACGAGGGTGGAGAGGCCCTGGACCAGGTTGTCCAGGGAAGCTGTGGCTGCCCCATCCCTGGAGGTGTTCCAGGCCAGGTTGGATGGGCTTTGGGCAGCCTGAGCCAGTGGGAGGTGTCCCTGCCCATGGCAGAGGGGTTGGAACTGGGTGATCTTTAAGGTCCCTTCCAACCCAAACTATTCTATGATTCAGCAGCATAGGAGGGGGCTGAGGAAGGTGAGGACCCCACCTTGGCCAAACCATCTGCGTTCATCTTCTCTCCTGAAAGCAACACTGAGGAACCTTGTGGGAGAAAGCAGAGTGGCCAACTTGGGTTGGACGGGTGCCCCGTGCCGGCTCTCCACCGCTGGCACCGGCTCTGAACTTCTCTGCAGTCAAGAAGGGTCTCTCTCCGTGTTTTCTGACGGGCTTTGGATTTGGCTGGCGTTTGCCTTGGTTTCCCACGGCAAGAGGCAGTTAAGTCTCTTGGAAGAAAGAATTAATTAGCAAATGCCTTTGGTCAGGTCAGTGCCCTCGAGTAGTGTGTGTCACCCTTTAAAGCGATGCCTCTGCGCCCAGGTAAGCCGCTCGGAAAGGCTTAGATCGCCTGGAGTATTTTAAGAGCTCTCCATACATCATCCCCGAGGAGCCCTTTGGATTTAAATAAAAACATATTCCCCCCTCCCCTCAACCCCGAACTCGGTGTTGACTTAAACGGTGGCATTTGTGTAAGCAACAAAATATTGACGCAGTTGGCTGGGGGCTGCCTGGGGCTCCTGGAAATAAACTGCTGCCTTGTTAAATCGGAGATGGAAATGCGAGTGGGAAAATGACTGACATCGTCCACAAGGCGGGCACGTAAAATCGCTGCTTTACTACGGCGTGAAAAAACGCAGGAATTAATAGGTCTCCTTCTGCTCGGGGGTGTTGGATTTATACCCGAGTGAGATTCATAAACTATTTTAAGGAGAGAAGTGCTACTTTTAAACACACACACACATCTGCGTCCTGGAGTTAAAGTGGTGTCACCAAGTTAACCCTTGCCTTCTCGCAGCATTCCAGCCCTGGGATTGAGGGAAGGCAGAGCAGGCAGCCCTGCTCTCGGCAGAAGGTGCTTTCGTCCAATATATGGACATAGCAACACCTGATAAATCCAGGGGGTTTATGATCTCACCTGGAGCCCTGCGTCCAGGTCTAGAGTCCTCAGCACAAGGAGGACGTGGATCTGTTTGAACCAGTCCAGAGGAGGCCACGGAGATGATCCAAGGGCTGGAGAACCTCCTGTACAAGGACAGGCTGAGAGAGTTGGAGAAGAGAAGGCTGTGGGGAGACCTTAGAGCAGCTTTCAGTGCTGAAAGGGGCTCCAGGAAAGCTGGGGAGGGGCTCTGGATCAGAGAGTGCAGGGACAGGAGGAGGGGGAAGGGTTTTCAACTGACAGAAGGGAGATTCAAATGAGATCTGAGGAAGAAATTCTTCATTTTTGAGGATTTTGCGCATGTTGCCCAGAGCAGTGGTGGCTGCCCCATCCCTGGAGGGGTTCCAGGCCAGGTTGGATGGGGCTCGGAGCCCCTGATCCAGTGGGAGGTGTCCCTGCCCATGGCAGGGGGTGGAACTGGATGGGCTTTGAGGTCCCTTCCAAACCATTCTATGACTGTTGAAGGGTATTGAGTACAGTGTGTTCCAACAGCTGATGTCAGAAATGCATTTCCAGCCTCAGCCTCAACTCTGAGGTGGATTTTACCTGTGTGGGACATAAAATGCATTTAAAGAAACCATATGCTCCAAAGCAGGATGAACCTGGGTGTTCCTAGGATCATCTTGGGCCACGATGAACTTGATGCAGATGCACAGGGTGTTGCTGAATCTGTCTGAGGTGTCATGCAGTGAACCCCAAAATGCTTATTTTGACTCCAACAGCAGTAAGAGTTTCTGGAGAACAAGTTTTATGAGGAGCGGCTGAGGGACCTGGGGTTGTTTATCCTGGAGAAGAGGAGGCTGAGAGGAGACCTTATTGCTCTCTACAACCACCTGACAGGAGGTTGGAGAGAGGAGGGAGCTGGGCTCTTCTCCCCGGTGACAGGGGACAGGACAAGGGGAATGGCATCAAGCTGCACCAGGGGAGGGTCAGACTGGACAGCAGGAAAAAACCTTCCACAGAAAGGGTCATGGGGCACTGTCAGAGGCTGCACAGGGAGGGGATGGAGTCTCCATCCATGGAGGGATTGAAAAGACATATAGACGAGGTGCTCAAGGACATGGTTTAGTGGCAGATAGGAATGGTTGGACTCAATGATCCAAGAGGTCTTTTCCAACCTGATGATTCTAAGATTCTATGAATTAACAGAGCTTTCAGGAGTGATATATTCCTTCCCTTTCTACCCAAAGCCCCTCCACTTACACCCCAATGATCTGCCACTGGACTTAGATGAGCTCATGGAAGTGTAGGGTGAGATAAAAGCCATAAGGAGTGTGCAGCAACTCTGCCGGCAGCACCGGGTCCGTCTCACCAGCAGCAACACCACCAGTGTAATTTTACACGCTCCAGTATGATCTCCCAGTAATTATTCTGGAATAAAAGCCTGCCTATTTCTGTAAGAGCTTATGTCACTTGGAAAGCTGTTATAAATTCAGCTGGAAAAAGGGACCCTTATTCTGGGATAAGTGTGGTTAGTGGTTAGCTGGGAACGGGGCTATTCCTGGCGCTGCCATTGACCTTCCCCGTGAAGCCAAGTAAGTCACCTCACCTCAGCGTGTGTCACCTTCTCCTGCCGCGACTTGGGAATTACAAACAAGGGCTTTCTCTGGACGCAGCATTAGGAGAAGCTCCGTGACACTGGAAAAAAGGTGTCATGGGGGGATACGCAGACATTTAGTAAGACTCAGTGCTTTTTTACCCCCCTTGGAGGCATCTTGATGAAATCGTGGGTTGGGGGAAGGAGAGACGTAGCCAGGAGCTGGTGATGGGGACTGCCCGAGTGGCTCGAGCCGCGGCTGTTGGAGTATTACTGGGAAAACAATGTTTTCCTCTCCGATTTTAAAAATAGTCTATTCTCTTCTGAGTTTTAGACCACACCCCTCGCTGGGGCATCAAAATGTCTCGGCTGCTGTTTTCTTGAGCCAACTCTTTCCCGCGTGAAGCGTCAGGGTATGGGACCAGTATTGCTCATCCCAGCTGCATCCCTGGATGCAGCAAAGAGGATGGGTCCTGCCCTGGACTGGCAGGGTTGTGCTTCTGGTCCTCATGGATCACAAAGGAAGGGAAGTCTCTTGTTTGGCACCACCGTGGTCTCTTCTTCCTCCAGTATTCCTGCCTGATTCATAGCTGCAATCCCTAATCCTTTCTGCGAGTTTTGCTTCTGCCAGTTGCTTCTCAGCAGCTTCTGGCACAGCCTCAGGAAACCCTTTTGGCTGTAGCATCACACATGGTCAGAGCTAAAGATGTGGCTCTGTTCACAGCATATGGCATTAAATTTGTGTTGGGGATGGCAATGTCTGGTTTCAAAGTTTTCTTTTCACGCGCATAGAGAGCGCCGGGTGGTTCATAAGCCAGAACTTGTCTGCTTTGCCCAAGTGGATGCTGCCCATGGAGCAAATGGACCAACGCGCTGATGCTGAGAGGTGAAGGGAGAGTGTTCCCGCGACCTCTGTCCTCCAGCGAGTGCCGGAGCGGTGCTCACCGCTGCTCGGAATTGGGCTCCAGCCAAGGAGGCAGAGGGGAAAAAAAGCATTTTACAGTCCATTAGTGCTCCCCAGAGCCGTTCAGCCCCTCTCCTAATAAAAGTGGTGGAAGCCACAGAAACATTAAGGGCAGAAGGCTGGAGAAGATGCCAGCCTGCCTCCCAGCTCCGCGTCCCTTCCCAGTGACTTTGCCAGAGCCACTGACCCTCTCGGCAGCCCCAGCTGCTGGAATTCCCTCCGGGAAGGCAAAACCAAGCTGGCAAAGGCTGGTCCCTGTCTATCCCGAGCTCCTTCAGCAAAACATCCATGGGAAGGTTCCAAGTGCAAATGTGTGTGTGCGCTAATGGGAAATGAATTGCCTCTTGCCCCGAAGCCTTGCAGCTTGAGGGAAAAAACGCAGGGTCTGGGAATGACCTCATATCGCCTCCCAGGGAATGTTTTGCCAGATGAAGGGGGGAGAGGCAGCATCAAGACAGCACAATGTATGTATCTCTCTCCCTGTGTAAACATCCCTGTAGCTGCAGAACCCTCTTAAAAACCCGAATGAGAGGAGGACGGGCGCTTTGATCTGTGGATGTGGTTGTTGTTTTCTAAGTGCGGATCCGTCCTTTTTTTAATTTTGCTTCAAATTAAAAAAATGCCCGTTGTGATCTTTTGCTTTTATTCCTTGGCGAGGGACTGGAGCAGGGTGCAGTAAATTTTCATTACTCCCCATGTAACCGTTTCAGCATGGTTGACAATTCCTCGCTGGCTCTTCAGCGCCGCAGCACAATGGGTTGAATCTTCCGGCCCTACATGAAGCCAAAGCAAATGGATTTTGCCCAGAAGTGCACGGCGGGGAGTGGAGGCAGCGGGGAAGGAGAGTCCTGCCACCTCCTTCCCTGCCCGAAGCACGCACACACACATAGAGACACACACGTGCACTCTCAGCTCGAGCCGGCAGGGTTGGCCCAATGTCTTTGAAGGGCTTTGGAGAGGGATCGCAGGGAAGGATCCGTGCCAGCCCCATGCAGCGGCAGTAGGAGCTGGTAAGGAGCCATCGGGGCTGAAGCACTGGGCTGTCGTGCAAGCGATTTAAGTGTGATTCATAACCCTTCCTCCAGACTCCCTGCGTGATCTTGGGAATCTCCATCCCCCTGACTTTCCCCATCTGCACGCTGAGCAGGGGGACAGCCCTATGCTCAAAGGAGCACCGCGGCGTGGGACATCCCTCGACCCTTCTTCCGCTCAATGAGGCACTGTGCTTTTGGAAGAAAGCAAGATTATAGATGTTTAAGGGATTTTCCGAACATCAGCAGCCCATCCTAATCCTGCTCCTTCGCCTTGGCGCTTTGCACCCCTGTTGAGAGCGTACATGGAGCTCAGGTCTTTGCTCCCTGTGGTGCAAACGGTGCTGCCATCAGCCAAGGACCTGCCTCCAAGAGGAAGATTGACCACTGCAAGGAACTGCTTTAACTCGGAGTGCTTAACTCTGGGCACGAGCGAGGAGTTTGCTCATCTCCCCGTGCCGTCACGTGGCTGTTTTGATTACATACGATGCTGTGTATTTAAGCCTGGTTTATGGGTGTTTATACTAATGCGTAAACCTGTAATTTAGAAGCTTGGTTATAAATCAACATCGCTGAAGGTCTTGTCCCTTGTGCCTTGAGATCGGTCTCCAGATTTAGAAGACAGGTTAAAGAGGAACAAAAAGGAGGACTGTTTAGTTTTCCTCTAGTTGTGATGATAAAGGATGCCGGGATGGGAAGCGAGCGTGGCCGGCTCTGAGGGGTGGCAGCTGGGCACAGGGATCCGCTGGGGGAAGCAAGCGGAGTTTCCATTTTGACTCTGCTCTTACAACAGCTGTAAAGGAGATTCGTGTTTACGTGGCCAATCCCAGCCCAGAAAGAAAAGTGGTGCCACAGCTGCCGAGCTGATGCTCATGGGAGGGTGGTGGCATCCCGCTAACGACATTCTCAGCTTGGGCCAGGACGTGGGCTGCAAGGACCAAAGCCCCCTCCTGCTCAGCACTGCACGTGAGGAGGAGCAGCCTTTGTCCCCAAGAGCTCCTGGCACAAACTGAGAGCCAGGAGCCTCCTCCAGTGGCAGTGCCAAGCAGGATAGCACTTTCCCACTGGTGGGTCATGGTCCTCTCCCAGTACCTCCCAACAATGACACCTTTCCCTTCCTGTTGCTATATATAAAATTCTTTACAGCTTTAATACAGCTTTACAGCTTTTTTCCCGGCACCTTTGTGCCTCCCCGGGCTGCTCTGGAGCCCGGCTCTGCCGGGGTGGTTTTGCATTGCTAGTTTGATTGACTACAGCATAGCAAGATGCGCTGTGAGTTATTTGAGTTGGTTGTGTCACTGCGAGTGCTTTTCTGCTGGATTTCTTATCCAAAGGGCTATGGCAGAGCCAGTTGTCCCTGTTGAGAAACTCTGGTGGTGTGGAAGCTGCTTTGCCCGGCGGATGAGAGTCACCCAGACTCTTGGTTCAACTGCAGCCGCTGTGCAAACACCGTGCAAGATTTGCTTTGGATGTGTTGGACATGTCTGTGCGTCCGTCCTTCAGCTGATGCTGGTCTCCTGCTTCGCTGGAAGGGATTGGTCTCCATGTGGGTTTATGATCCCAACCTCTTGGCAAGCAGAGCTGTGTGGGTGCAGGACGGCTCCATGGGACGCGAGAGCCTCAGCCTTGGGCTCTGCCTTTGCGAAGACCCTGTGTGCAGATGAGTCTCTGTGCGTGCTGCGTCTGTCCTGTCTAAAGCAGAACTACTCTTGCAAACCTCCTCCTTGTCCCAAGAAGGCACCCTGAGGGTTACGTGGCTTTGCAGGGAGAGCATAACTAGACCCAGGGACACCTCAGCATCCTCCTGCCCAGCTGCAGGCGCTGCCCTCCTCTCCGCAGCAAGCTGGCAGTGGGTGCCTTGGCTTGGCTGGATGTTTTCCATTGCCTCCAGCCTCCTTTATTGTGTCTTTAAGGGTTATTACAACAAAAGGGGACACAAGAAGCTGCAGCGGCTGAGAGGACCTCATGGCCCGATGACCACTGGGGCTGTGGGACTGTGTCCCCCTGCACAGGTGGAATCAGAGCACACTTTTCTCCTGGTCCCTCTCCCAGCTCTCACGCTTATCTCCCACTGCAATTTCCTCATGCTGGCGATGCCTCTCCTGACCCAAGGAACAGCAACGCCCCAGAAGAGAGGTGGTGCTGGCAGCTCCCAGGGCAGAAGACAGTTGAGGAGGGAGGCAGAGGGTCCCTGTTTGCCCCTGGGATGCTGCCTTCAGGGGACCCACCTGCAAGAGGCTTCTGCAAGCGAAAAAACTCCTCCTGAATATTTCAGAAAGGTCTTTTTCTCCCCTTATCCACCCTTATTTCCAGACTCCCCTCCCCACCTTTTCCTTGCAAACAGCAGAGCTGCTCTCCAGTCCAATTTTCCACCGTCCCAGTCCCCCAAGACTCTCCCACAGCCTCCGAGACGGGTCCTGCTGTCTGAAAACTCTTTTTTTCCCCCCTTTTATTTTTTTTTTGTCTTATCTCTATATATTTTTCCTTCCCCTTTTCCACCCATGGCTTTTTTGCTATGCCATACGCCTCTCCCTTACCACCACCCCAAGCCCTGGGCTGACCAAGGGGCTGCGAGGGTGGGTCTGGGGGTTGCGAGGGGGCTTTGCATTGATGCATTGATCGCCCATGGTCTCCGCCTGACCTCCCTGCTCCCAGGGAAGCAGTCTCCATGGCTACTGGCCCTTCTCCTCCAGCGCAGACTGTAAATTCCTGCAGGCAAAGCCCAGCCTTGGGGGTGCGAGGGGGGGAGCCGGGAAGGAGTAACCAAAGCCAAATAGAAAGAAAGAGAGAAAGAAAGAAAGGCTGGGAGAAAAAGGGCGTTGCTTGGATGGGGCTCTCCTTTCCACTCCCCTTTCTCAGGTCCCCAGCACCAGGGCAAGACGCCTGCTTCCCCCCCTCCAGCTCCTGCTCCTGCTGCTCTCTTGCAAAACTGGAATTGGCTGGGATTATTTAAGGAGGAAAAAAAAAAGAAGAAGGAGAAGTAGAAGGGATCAGAGCAGCCGCCAGAGAGAGGGCGATAGAGTCCACTTTCCTCCAACTGCCCTGGGTCTCCTTCCCTCATTCCTCTTTAGCAACACCAAGAGCCCCAAACTGAACCCAGAGCAGCTTTTTCCATCAGTCCACTTCCCTTCCTTCCCTCAGTCTCACACACAGCAAGAAGAGACCCCCTTCCTCTTCTTGCCTTCCCTTCGCATGCTCAGCCTCTTGTTTCCTTTCAAGCACTAGAAATCCCCTCTTCTTGCCCCCCACTCCTCCAAGCAGACTGGGATTGCAATGGGAGCTTTGCAGATTGCTGGATTTTCCATCCTTTGCTTTCTCCTCCACTCTGGAAACACACTGGCAAATAAAGCCGGTCAAGGTAAGAGAAAAATCTTCCCAGCTCAAATGTTTGCTGTTTGATGTGTGTACAGGCAGCCGGACCTCCTCCTCCTCCTCTTTAGATCTGGGATTTTATGTGCAGGCTGGAGAAATTAGCAGCAATAACAACAAATAGCGAAGGGATTGGAAATGTTGCTTGGAGATATTCTTGCTGCCTTTGCTTGGGGTTGGTTGGGTTTTTGTAAACTCTCGAAACGAGTTGTGTTTCTTACACTTTATTTGTTTCGCTCCGGACTCTTTATCTCAAGGCAAAAAGGGTACAGAGGCAAAAAAATGACGGTGAGCAAAGGAGTTTGCACCCAGCAGAGGGAAAATGTATTTTGGAGGGGCTTGAGGGGGTTTTTTCTGGAGTTTGAGTCCCAGCGTTTGGGTGATGGGGCTGATGGAGCGGGTGAGGAAGGCTCGTTTGGGGCTGGGTGGGAGGGAAAGGACGGCGGAGTGGGTATCTGTACCGCCGGGAGGCTGCATCCGCGGTTGTGTGCTTTCCATAGGCGCGGGTTGAATCTCAAATGTTGTGCTCAAAGGGGTGTGGGGCTGCGGAAAACTTCATGTAGCTGAACACAGCAAAGCCTGAAAACCACGGGACCTCTTTCCCTATCTCTGATAATGATGGGATATACGTTTCCGTCCAGTTTCAGGCTTTCCTCTTCCACCTCTCCCGAGTTTTTCCTGCACAAATGCACACACGTAGCTTTACGTATGGTCTATACCTAAGGTTTTCTATATTTAGCTTGGATTTTTCTCTCTCCACACGCGCAGGAGTGCGCGCGCACACCCAAACACACACAGCACTATGTGCGTGATCCTGTTGGCTGTCTGGAAGGGGGTTTTTCCTCCTCTGTTAGCCACTATCTGTACAATCTCTTGGTGTTGGGTTGGTTTGTTTGGTTTGTTTTTTTTCTATAGAACTTAACGTCGTGCGAGATTTATCAAAACCAGCTTTGGCTCTTGCTGTTGTAGTATCTGCGTGTTTATGCGTAGAGCAAGATTAAATAGGGTGTGAACGAAATAGAGGAGCGCAGGATAGAATGAAAGATCTCTTGTCGGAGTTAGGAAGAGGTGGATTTTAGCCACACGCGTGGTCACCCTAAGCCCTGTCACCAACAAAGTTAGAAGGAATTTCAAGGCTATTGTCTTATCTGGCTTAAAATGTTCTTAAAACAATAGGCAACTTTTCAGGAGGACGGGCTGGGCAAGCACGGGGGAGATTTTCCAGGGCAAAGGTTTAGTAAGAAGGCGTCTGGCTTCACGTAAAGCTTTATGATTTTGGCTTAGAAAGGAATGTTTAGGTTTTTATCCCCCCCCCCCCCCCAAATTACCTTGAGTGTATGCATTGCTTTCATTTCTTATCATAATATTTATTTATTAAGGCCTTTTGGTTTCCAGTTCCATTTAAGCCCGAGCCAGAATTGCATTAAAATAGCAAAGTAAAATTCCATCGTGTAGAGACTTGACAGATCCCTTCGGGGAAGGAGTGGGGTGGGGTGGGGGTGGAGAGAGGTGAGCTCAATGCTGTGCTGGGGTAAATCCCTTGCCATACGCCCAGGATGGTGCTGGCTCCTCCCGGCCAAGGCACTGAGCAGACCTCGGGGCTCTTGGAATGGAGAGTTAATCCTCAAAGCCGCTGCTGGGGGGTTCCGCGGGGTGGGAAGGGGGGAGGTGGATGGAGAAGGATGAAGGTTGGTGCTTGCAGGGATGCTGGGGAACACAAGGGCTCTCAGCATAGGTGGACCCGGTCCTTTTCGGATGAGGCTGAACTCGCTGACCTGATGTCACTAAAGGCAGATATAAAGTGTGGTTTTCCAAGGAACCCACCATTGCTAGCTTTCCCCTGTGTACAAGTGTCACGGAGCTCTTGGAAGCCACCCATGCGCTCGGGCCATGTTTTAGCAGGACGTGTCTGAGAAACCGCGGGCATCCCTCCTGCATCCCTGAGGATGGGGTACCCATCACCGCTCTGCCACCACCAAAGCCCCTTTTGGAGGTCCAACCACCCTCGCCAGGTGACTGTCACAGCCTGGGACACACTGTCCTCTCCTGTTGGATGGGCTTAGTTTTGCTGCGATAACATCGCGCCCTGCGCAGCGCTTGCTGGCTCATTCCTCTCGCTGAATTACCCCGGAAAGTTTAGTCTGTAGGGAAGGAAGGATTTAGCAGAGCCGCAAAGCCTGGAGGATGTCTGCCAGAGGACCTGGCTGTCTGCTGGGTTTATTGGGTCAGTTTAAGGGCTAGGGAAGCTTTCAAGAGGAGAACTGACAATATAAATCCAAGTAACCCTGGAGAGGCTCCCGACACGCACTCAGCTGGGCTGAAGTCTCCCTGTGGTCCCCACGCCAAGCTGCCTGAATGGCCTCAACCTGCTGCTGTTCCCACAGGTCTCCCAGGTTTTGGACCACCAGTTAATGCCCCCCTCAGTCTCATCCCGTTGTCTGTCCGTCTGTCTAGCAGCCTGGCGGGCGGAAAAGTGACTCCTGAACTCCTACTCACAGCGGAGTGCTGCCCTCGCCCATCGTCTACGGGTATCATTCCCCAGTTTCACCCTGGGGAGGATGGAACCCCAAGGCTGGCAGATTTACACCCGGGAGTGCTTGGCCACAGCCTCGCTGCTCTCCTCTGGCAGCACCCCAAAACCTGAAGACACAGCACAGGATTCACCACCTTTATTGCCTGTCCCCTCGGATGCTGCTGAGGGAGTGGGGCTGGGAGGGAGATGCAGCATCTCTCTGAGGGCACCCAGCACCCTAATTTGCAGATGCTGGTGTTCCTGCAGCCCCCACCACCCACCCAGCGTTGGGTCCTGAGTGGGATCGTGGCCCCAGACCAGCTTGATGTTCCCACCACCCACCCGGAACGTGGGGTCCTGAGTGGGATTGTGGCCCCAGACCAGCTTGATATTCCCACCACCCACCCAGCGTGGGGTCCTGAGTGGGATCGTGGCCCCAGACCAGCTTGATGTTCCCACCACCCACCCAGCGTGGGGTCCTGAGTGGGATCGTGGCCCCAGACCAGCTTGATATTCCCACCACCCACCCAGCGTGGGGTCCTGAGTGGGATTGTGGCCCCAGACCAGCTTGATGTTCCCACCACCCACCCAGCGTGGGGTCCTGAGTGGGATCGTGGCCCCAGACCAGCTTGATATTCCCACCATCCACCCAGAACGTGGGGTCCTGAGTGGGATCGTGGCCCAGACCAGCTTGATGTTCCCACCACCCACCCGGAACGTGGGGTCCTGAGTGGGATCGTGGCCCCAGACCAACTTGATATTCCCACCACCCACCCAGCGTTGGGTCCTGAGTGGGATTGTGACCCCAGACCAGCTCGATGTTCCCACCACCCAACCAGAACGTGGGGTCCTGAGTGGGATTGTGGCCCCAGACCAGCTTGACGGTCCCACCACCCACCCAGAACGTGGGGTCCTGAGTTGGATTATGGCCCCGGACCAGCTTGATGTTCCCATCACCCACCAAGCGTTGGGTCCTGAGTGGGATTGTGACCCCAGACCAGCTTGATGTTCCCACCACCCACCCAGCGTTGGGTCCTGAGTGGGATCGTGGCCCCAGACCAGCTTGATGTTCCCATCACCCACCCAGCGTTGGGTCCTGAGTGGGATCGTGGCCCCAGACCAGCTCGATGTTCCCACCAAGCCATGTGCGCCGGTGCCGTGCGACTGCCCTGGGACAGATCTTCCCTCACAAAGGGCTGGGTTTGATGGAGATGCACCTGCAGAACCTCCACCACCAGGGAGGACGTTTAATTTCTTTTTTAGCAGTATAAAATTTTCCAATTGCAGCCTAGAGATGCTGTCCGATCCCCCTCCCACCTCTGCCCAACCTCCTCCCCCTTGGCCTCCGCTTTCCTCCTTCTCCTGCATTCACAGTGTGCGACTGTTGTGCCTGTCCCCTCCACCCCTCTGAAATATGAAATGTAAAACTGTAAACATTTCAACATACAGCAGTTCAAAGGAGATCTTTGAAGGCATCTAACATGCCTGTACCGAGATTAAAAAGGGGGTAGGAAGGAGGGAAGAAGAGTTTTTTTGTAACTGCCAACAGGAGTATAAATATTCAGACACCCCGAGTCTTCCAACGCGGAGATGTATTGCTGTCTCCAAACTGCTCCGGAGGTTTTATTTTTCCTCCTTTCATTTTTATATAGATTTTTCCTTTGCAGACGGTTGCAGCGGAGTAATCCATTTAGGAAAAAAATATGCATGAATAACCTTAACCTTCACTTTCAAAATTATAAGTCCCCCGAGAGGCTTTAGGAGAAGCCTGGGATGGCAAATAAAGTTTGCTCTGTCTCATGGTGCTGGAGAAAGCGTGGCTGGTCATGTTCCGGCAAGGCTGTCTTCCCCACTGGAGATCTTGCAGTTGATGCTAGCGAAGCAGAAACCAAAGGCACGCGTGTTTCTATGGCAAGGCTTGGTCAACCTGAAAAGCCCAAGGACCAACAGTTCTCCAGGGAGGTGAACATGATGTTGGTGTGGAGCATCAAAGCTTACTTGGAGAAATCGTGGCTGAATTGGGCTGAAGCAAGTGGGGTTGGCACAAGGAGGTGGGATGGGGATGGAGGGGGACTTGGCAAGCTGGTGAAGCTGTCAGGTCTGGAGAGGGATCTGGGATCCATCAGGATGACCCAGGCTGGTGCAGGAGATGGGGAGCTCAACCCAACTCTGGCCCTGTGGGAGTGGGAAGTGTCAATAAGGGGGGAAAAAAAACCTTCAGGGGGACTGCGTGTTTAGGGGAATTAAAAACCTGAGGCAAAAGGTGCAGAGCAGCGTCTGGGCGTGGGGCAATGGGGGCACCAGTCTGGGGAGCCTCCCATTTCCTCACTGCAACTTGTGGTTCCTCATCTTTCATCCACGCTCCATCATTCAAGGTGTTCAAGGCCAGGTTGGATGGGCCTTGGGCAGCCTGATCCAGTGGGAGGTGTCCCTGCCCATGGCAGGGAGGTTGGAACTGGATGATCTTTAAGGTCCCTTCCAACCCAAACTATTCTATGAGTCTATGATCATTTGTTGGGTGCGTCTGCCGGGTCTCACCTGCTTCTGGGAGAGCCGGGTGGCTGTGTGGGGTGTAGAGCTCCTGCAGTGGGACTGGTGCATCAGACGGTGAGATGCAGACATCCCCACTGCCCCAACTGGAACACTCTACCAGTGACCTCTGGCAGAGCATCCCTGGCATTGCCCCCTCATCCCAGCAACCAACCGACACCTGAGTTAGGATCTTGGGTTCAAATGACGTCTCTTTGGCCGATTTGTTACCCCGCAGAGCAGCCTCCTCCCCTCTTACCACCCCCAGCGTGCATCCCTTCCCGGTGGGATGCCCAGAGCCGTGCCCCGTGCTGGCGCGGCACAGTGCAACTCGCCCTCATGGACTCTCCAGACGAACAAATGATTAATCAACTGGACCAGAGTGTCTGAGGTGGTTATTAATACCCTGGTCAAAAGAGCTACTGAAGTTATAAAGCTTTAATTTGGCATTAAGGCCAAGTGGAAACTCCGCGTGGCTGCCAACAGCTACACACACATCCCTATACAGACCGGCCGTTGGTATAGATGCCTATGTAAAAATAAAGAATAAAATTAATTTGATAGAAAGTGCTGAAGTGCTCACGGAAGAGAGAAAAAGGACAGTGGGTTCGTTTATTTAAGGGTTTTCTGGCAGAGTTTTTCTTCCCTGTCTCATCCCCCTCCTCAATTTTATGGGGACGTTCAGCCTATGGGGTAAAACCATCTTGTATTATGTCTTACTTTAAAAATATATAAGGAAGGAAGGAAAGAGCCTCAATTCGGGCTCTAAAAATATATGAGTTTTTGCTTTATCCCGTTGCTCTTGGCACCGCAGGGCAGGATGCAAATGTGGGACCCGGGTGCCCATGGGCTCCGCCACTGCCTCGGTCAAAGCTCTTTGCCTCCTCGGTCCCGGAGGGTTGGCGATCCCCTCTGTTTTTGGCACGCTCGAAATGGCAGTGGCGTTGAAACCGTCTGCCTCTGCTGCCTTTGAAATGGAGAATAAAGCTGCAGCTGGAGCGGAACGGGGCCCAACAGCCAGCGCTGGAAAATCCCACCCACAACGGAATAAAAAACATCGCCTGAGGCGCGGGGCGAGCGCCGCAGCCTCCTGCCCTTCGCCGCAAAACCCCCGGCACGGCATGACGGTGATGCCGAGGATACTCTTGCCCTCTGATGAGCTCTAATTAGCCCCAAAGCGGGGCTGGTGAGGAGGTGGGGTTGGGAAGAGAGCAGGGGCCATTGGGCGTAGGCGAAACCTTGGGTTCCCAAAGGGATTGAGTATCTTTGTCAATGTTAAGTTCCTCACTTCGTGCAAAATTATAGAACCATGGAATGATTTAGGTCGGAAGGGACCTCAAAGCCCATCCAGTTCCAACCTTCCTGCCACGAGACACCTCCTGCTGGATCAGGTTGCTTGAAGTTTTGGGGATTTGGAGTACGATGCATCATAGAATCATGAGGTTGGAAAAGACCTCTTGGATCATTGAGTCCAACCATTCCTATCTGCCACTAAACCATGTCCCGGAGCACCTCATCTATCTGTGATTTGGGCCCGTTTCAGGCAACTTTGGGTGGAAAAGGTCATCTTTGATTATTTGTGCAGGTCTGCAGAGGATCCTGGCTGGCAACCGCCCCAAAAAAACCCAACTTGACTTTGGAATTTGGACTTCATAAGGTCCCCCTAAGCAGGGGGACAAGCAGGGCTCACCCCAGCAAGGAGCAACTAGACTAGAAATAAGGAAGAATTTCTTCACTATGAGAGAGGTGGAACAGGTTGCCCAGGGAAGTTGTGGCTGCCCCATCCCTGGAGGTGTTCAAGGCCAGGTTGGATGGGCTTTGGGCAGCCTGAGCCAGTGGGAGGTGTCCCTGTCCATGGCAGAGGGGTTGGAACTGGATGATCTTTAAGGTCTCTTCCAACCCAAAATATTCTATGATTCTATAAACGAGGGCTGGGAACATCAATAAGGATTTTTAAAAAGAAAAAAATCTCTTTGCTTGGCTTGAACGTGAAATCCCTCGTGCCACAGTGGTGGCTGGAAGCACCTGCAGTACCGCCACAGGCATTTTTTTTGGATGGAGAAAATTGTCCTGCAGGAAAAGTGAGCCGTCCCGATGGCAAACCTTCCCTTTCGTGGGAAAACGCTACTTACGTTGATAAAAAGTGCCAAAATTCGGTGTTTAGAGAGCTTTTTAAAAGAGTTCATTACATAATTTCTGAAAGAAGCTTCTTCTTAGGAGCTGGCATGCTGGAATTAGGATCTTTTCCAATCCCGGGATGGCTCCTGGGGTGCTGAGGAGGGTATTTATTCACTCTTCCCACACACCATGTGCACACACACACACACACACAAAATTTCCCCCCTTTTTTTTTCCTGATCCTGTAACCTTTCTGAAGGTCTCCAGCTTTGGAAAAATTACAGAGTAGCACATTTATAATGTTTTCTTTTGTACTTTTGCTGCTGTGTAATCTTTCCAAAGTTAGAGACATTTTTGAAGTTACAGAATGGAAAAAAAAGAAATGATAGAGAAAAAAAAAAAAATACATGTGCGAGTGGAAAAGGCAAACGGCATTGTGTTCAGCCCCGAGCAGACGTTGTTCATTGTCTTGAGGTTGAGGGCACAGGAAGAAAAAGAAATAGAAATTAAACTCCCCCTCAAAAAGCGTGATTTCTGGCAAAAAGCAGGGGAAAACGTCAATGATGTGATGTGTGATGGATGTGTCGCCTTCCGTGTGGTTTTAGGGGAAGGAGATGGCGGTTGAGAGATGGTCGGTACTGTTTGATAGAATCATTGAATCATGGAACGGTTTGGGTTGGAAGAGTCCTTAAAGCCCATCCAGTTCCACCCCCTGCCATGGGCAGGGACACCTCCCACTGGATCAGGGGCTCCAAGCCCCATCCAACCTGGCCTGGAACACCTCCAGGGATGGGGCAGCCCCCACTGCTCTGGTTAAAAGAAGAGTTTGGTGCTGGTTCCCACTTGTATAGCAGGGTGGGTGCCTCGAGTGCTGGGATCTGGCAGCTCTCTCACTTGGAGGCCATCAACTGAAAGCTTCAGGATGTGATTTATAACTTGGAGGGGAAAGAGCTAAGGGAGGGCTCCTAATCACACAGGTTCAGGACCAGGATTTGCAAATTCAGGCGATCGTTGGTTCAGTGTTGGCTGAATTGCTTTGAGTCCCTGTGTCCATCCCTGCCCATGGAAGCGGTGGGTGCTCCATGTCCTCCATGCATTTCATAGAATCATAAGTTTGGGTTGGAAGGGACCTCAAAGCCCATCCAACCCCCTGCCATGGGCAGGGACACCTCCCACTGGATCAGGGGCTCCAAGCCCCATCCAACCTGGCCTGGAACCCCTCCAGGGATGGGGCAGCCACCACTGCTCTGGGCAAACCTGGGCCAGGGCCGCATCCCTCCCCACCACGCGCCCAAGAGCCCCGGTGAGGGACGCTGGAGCCGGAGGTGAAGCCATTGCAGGTTGTGAAGCTGAATGGCACTTGCCAGCGATGGAAGCGCTTCCTCCTGTGCCAAAAGGCTCTTTAAGCTTAAAAACGTGGTTGGGAAGGAGCGAGCTCTGCATTCCTGTGGCTTTTGCAGATTTTTTTCCGCCAGCGATTATTCGCACACGCTTTCTGGTTTGTAGGATGGAGCCTTTGCAGGTGGGTCAGGGGTGCTGTGGGGTGGCCGTGCCCCAGGGCGGGATGGGTTTTGCGGTTAAATGTGAAGTTTTGTCAGGGAGGAACCAAACCTGAGCCAAGCTCATCTCCCTGGAAGGATGAGAGTACTCCTGAGCTCCTGCGGGACCCCCGGTGATGCTGCTGGGTGCTGGGGTGGTCACAGCACAGCCACACCATGGCCACGACCATGAGTGCTGGAGGCGACGGTGCCGGCCGGGAACAGGGTGATGGTCCCCCACGCATCGTCTCCGCCGTGGTGGGTCAGCTTCCAGCCGGTGATTAATGGCCCAAGGGAGGCCGTGGTGGCCGTGGGCCATGGCTAATGTCAAATAGCAAATATGAATGTGGTCTGTAAATATTTATACAATGCGCAGGCACGTGCCGCCTCCCTGGTGCAAAGGCAGAGCTTTTCTCTCCCCCCCCCTTCCCCTCAGCTGGGTGACTCACGTCTCCCGGGAAAAACCCACCGGGGTGGCCGGGATAGGGTTCAGGCCAGTGCTCCCGTGGCCGTGGCTCCCAGCCCAGCAGAGCTTCCAAGGATGTTTCCTGTCTTTTGGGACATCCCGGGGCACTTCTGTTCTTGGGGCTGCTGAAAAACAGCTTTTTAAGAGCAACTTAGAGCTTCGCAGCCTCAGGATCCTCTTTGTGGAAGTTGGAGGGACCATTCCCATCTCTACGGGAGGTGAACAGCCCTGGAAGCAGTGCTGACATCCCCCATGGAGCCAGAACAGGGAGCCTGGGGTGCTCTGGGAGCCAGAGAGGGGGACCGGGCTACTCCATAGAACCATAAAACCATAGAACCACCAGGTTGGAAAGGACCCACTGGATCATCGAGTCCAACCATGTCCCTCACTGTCTCCGCAGGGAGGGCAAAAAGCAACCAGGTGAGCAGCTCCTTGCTCATAAACCTGTGCCCCGCATGCTCGAGGCTTCTTTATTTCCCAGATACCACTAAAACCTCTGCTCCCACATCCTTGTGCCATGGCAAACCATTGAGCATCACTGCTTGAGGATATCACCTGCCTGCAAAGCTCTGGACACCATGTCTGGGGCACCGAGGCATTGCATCCTGCCGAAGAGAGTTGAGGGGGATGGAGGGGATGTAATTTTTGGCTGTGCCCCTGAGGAAGCCTTGATGGTTTTTTTCCTAGTTCTCCCTCCTGCTCCCGGCTCCCAGGTTTATGTAGTGCGGTCCCTGCTAATTCATGCACATTCCACCGTGCCTAAGAATAGAAAGCGATGACGATTATTTGGGTGACTGGCCGGTTCAGGAAATGGTTAATTGGAGACAGAGTCTTTCACCTCTGCCTGGGCTGGCTCCAGCCTGGGCTACGGGCTCCTGAGCGGAGTCTCAGCAACATAGGTATGGATAAATGGCAGTGCTGTTTGGGAGCGCCTGCTGCTCCAGCAGCCCATCCTGAGCCCATCACCGGTTGCATCAGGGCTGGATGGAGTGAAGCCACTAAGGAACAAAGCAGCAGCTTTGCTCCCTTGAGTTCACATGTGAGTTGAAAAGCCAGAGGGGTATTTGGGCGATGGCTCCCGTGGGAAGACGGGGAGATCTCCCCTCGGCTCTCCCCATCGCTCTCCTCACCTCTCCCCTTGCAGACGTCGACGAGTGCGTGGAAGGCACCGACAACTGCCACATCGATGCCATCTGCCAGAACACCCCCAAGTCCTACAAATGCATCTGCAAGTCCGGCTATACCGGAGACGGGAAGCACTGCAAAGGTAGGGGCATTACCTTCCGACAGCCCACAGTCCCTCCGACAACCCACAAGTCGGACACAGGCTGGGGATCACCAACAATGTCCCCTGCACTTATAAAAAGGCTGCTTGTTCACCCCAGCCCACTGCAATCCCTTTATTCCCCTTTTCTACCCCAAAGCCCTGGCTTGTTGACTTTGCTGTGCATGAGGATGGAGAGGAGTGTGACTGTCCCTGTCTTCTGCTCCACAAAGAGCTGTGTTTGCAAGACTGGGGCTGCTTGAGCCTGGGAGCATCCGCTGGGCTTGGTTTGGACAAAGCTGAGCTTTTATTAACTGCAGGATCTCCAACCCAAAGGCTGTAAAGCTGTGTTAGCAGATAAAACATGAGAAGTGTAAAAACAAGAGACGGAGCTATAGATGTATTTAGTGTAGACATTGATGTAGATGTTGACATAGACATTGATGTTGATGTAGATATAGACATTGATGTTGATTTAGACGTTGATGTTGATTTAGACATTGATGTTGATGTAGATATAGATTGATATTGATTTAGACATTGATGTTGATGTAGATATAGATTGATATTGATTTAGACATTGATGTTGATGTAGATATAGACATTGATGTCGATTTAGACATTGATGTTGATGTAGATATAGACATTGATGTTGATTTAGACACTGATGTTGATGTAGATATAGACATTGATGCAGGTATTCATGGATATAGATGTCTGCAGTTGAGTGCGGCATGGAAGGAAAAAGGGCTCCAGGAAAGCAGGAATGGGGCAGGGGAAAAATTCCTGTCTCTGCTCAGAGTAGGTCCAGGGTTGGGGTGGGCTGAGTACAAACAGCAGAGGGATTAAAGCGCCCTCCGGGCACAGCGAGGCTTCGCCATGGAGACAGGCAGCTCTGCCCACCACTGCTGGGAAATCCTGTGTGATTCCCAGAGAACCCAACAGGTCACTGCGCAGTGCCGAGGCTTTAAGACGTCAAGTTAGATAGAAGTCCAGGGTCTAGGCTGGAGAGGACAGGAGGTGCTCTGCAGGGCGTTGAGGGATGCCGTAGGTGATAACAGAGTGAAGGACCTGCTGGAATAAACAATGAGAGTAGAGCCCCCTGGGTGCAATATCAGCTGGAGACGGGGAGCAGCGAGTTGGCTGTTCTCAGCAGAGTCAACTTGCAGCTCTCCTGCTCTCGTCTCTCTGCAGATGTCGATGAGTGCGAGCGGGAAGACAATGCGGGCTGCGTCCACGAGTGCGTGAACATCCCCGGCAACTACCGCTGTACCTGCTACGATGGCTTCCGCCTGGCGCATGATGGCCACAACTGCTTGGGTGAGAGATGGGCCCCCGGCACATGCTGGGGTGGGATGCTGATGTGTCACTGCAACTTGGCAACTCTTATACCTTGCGACCAGACCACTGGCTTTCTTTGCTGGGCATCTCCTGAGCCCTGATGCCCCCAGGTTCATTCTAGTGGCACTCCCAGGGCAGCAAGCTGGCTGCAGACATGTCCCATGCCACGATGGTTCACTTGGAACAGGATTGCTCCCCATTGCACAGGGGTGAAGCCGAGGGAGGATGCTCTGTGCTGGGAGGAAAACTTGCTGTGTGGGTCCATCCATAGTTGGGGTAGGCAGGCAAGACTGGGAGCCTTTCTCCTGCTGTTGGGTTTGGGAATAATAGAATCATCAGGTTGGAAAAGACCTCTTGGATCGTTGAGTCCAACCATTCCTATCTGCCACTAAACAGTGTCCCTGAGCACCTCATCTACCTGTCTTTTAAATACCTCCAGCGATGGGGACTCAACCCCCTCCCTGTGCAGCCTCTGACAGTGCCCAATGACCCTTTCTGTGGAAGGTTTTTTCCTGATATCCAGTCTGACCCTCTCCTGGAGCAGCTTGAGGCCATTCCCCCTTGTCCTGTCCCCTGTCACTGGGGAGAAGAGCCCAGCTCCCTCCTCTCCACAACCTCCTTCCAGGTAATTATAGAGAACAACAAGGTCTCCCCTCAGCCTCCTCTTCTCCAGGATAAACAACCCCAGGTCCCTCAGATTTGTTCTCCAGCCCCTTCCGCAGCTTCGTTGCTCTTCTCTGGACACGCTCCAGAGCCTCAACATCCTTCTTGGAGCGAGGGGCCAGAACTGAGCACAGGATTCGAGGTTTGGCCTCACCAGTGCCGAGTCCAGGGGCAGAATACTGGGCACAAGCCGCAGCCTCCCCGTGGCCGCATCCTGCTGCCAGGAGGGCAGCTCTGCCCCTCTGCCGAGCGCAGGACCGGCTGTTGGGGTTCACCCACCCGCTTCGCTGGTGCTTGAGGTCAGCCCTGCACCTGCCAAAATAGATGAGTTAATAGCAAATACGGTGGAGATGGGAACCAGCGAAGGGACTGGATAAATAATCCCTGGGCCAAGACAAACCCAACATCTGCCTACGGAGTGGCCGCGCATCCTCCCCACCACTTCCCACCGCCCCAAACTCCATCCGGCCACGACAGAGCCAAAGCTCCCGGCAGAGTCTTGGGGCTGCCAACGCCTCGGCACCAGCATCCTCCCGCGGCACCCACGGGTGGGATCACCAGGGCACGGAGCCGCCCGCCTTCCCTCCGCCTGGAGCTCATGCTATTTTCTAATTAGTGTCTGCAGAGGGGTCATTAATGAGCTCATCACTGGAAGGAGGAGGAGGGGGAAGGGATTATGGACACATACGCTTTGCATTAACCACCATCCCTGGGTTCTTTGCAGCATCCTCGGAGAGAGGGGGGAGATTTACACAGCTGGGAGGAGGCGCGGGCGGCTCTGCCTTCCTCTCCCAGGGGAAGATGAGCCCAAGGAGAAGAGAAGAAAAGAAAGCCGGGCTGGGCAAGCCGCAGACGTCATGTGTTTACAGAGTTGGGTGGGAGGGGATGGATGTGGCTGGGGAGCAGCCGGGCAAGAGGAAACCTAGGGGTGCAATCCCTTGGGCCTTTCCTCTGCTCATCCCAGCATCTCAGCAGCTTTGTTTTGCCGTAGGGATGGGGCAGGTTTATCCCCCGGAGCCCATTTTACAGATGAGGATGTGGACACCCCCTGTGCTCCGGCTGGATTTGCTCAGTGGCTGTTCTCGGGGCGGGAAGCAGGGATGAACCCCAGAGGGTTGTTTTCAATCTTTTTTCCCCGTCATCCTGACTGCGCTTTGCCCAGCCTGCAAGCATCTCCTCTTAGCCAAAAAACCAGAGAAGCAGAGCAAAGCAGAGGACCATGCCCAGGCTGTATTGGCACCATGGCTGAGCCATGGGGGGGAGTTTGTGCCCACCAGTCCCCCCATGCCCCCCACCCCAACAACCTTTTGAACCAGGACAAGAATTCAAGCCCCCGTCCTGACACAGGCTCTATTGGCTTCTGCCCACGTCCGTTGTATTTAATAAAACAGGTATTAGAGCGGCGGAGTCTCGTTTCAGCCGTCGGTTTTGAACAGCTGCCTCCTCATTTTTGTGCGGCGCTTGGAGGAGCAGTTGCGAGACATTAAGCCCTTGCTATTATCAAGTGGATTTGAGGAGAGTTATTGGCATCTGCAGGACATAGCTTGGCTGGGATGAATCTCGGAGGAAGCTACAAACATCCTACCATCGCAGAGTATGTCCTTTTGTGTCTGGCGGCAGCCTGGCTGTCAGCCCTAACCCGTCCCACGGGCACCTGGGTGTGAGATGATGTCTTCAATACCTCCTTTCCAAGGTAGTGGGTTTGTAGGATGCTACTGGGCTCTGCTCCCACAGCAGTTTCCACCTGGATGTACAGCCCCTGCTTTGATTTCTGAGCATCTCCTGGGGCTGCAGCATCCCTTGGCATCACAGAATCACCAGGTTGGAAAGGACCCACTGGATCATCGAGTCCAACCATTCCTAACACTCCCTTAAACCATGTCCCTCAGCACTTCATCCACCCGTTCCTTAAACACCTCCAGGGAAGGTGACTCCACCCCCTCCCTGGGCAGCTGTTCCAGTGCCGATGACTCTTTCTGTGAAGAATTTTTTTCTGATATCCAACCTGAACCTCCTCTGGTGGAGCTTCAGGCCATTCCCTCTTGTCCTGTCCCCTGTCACAGCATCCTCCAGAGAATGTCTGGGAATGGGGCATGGTGCAAGACACTAGTGCTGCTCAAGCATGTATCCATCCATCCATCCATCCATCCATCCATCCATCCATCCATCCATCTCTTTGCCCAAGATTCCTCCTGCTCGGGGAGGAGGGCAGTGTTGGGGAAACCAGGTTTGGGAGCACCCACGGCACGTGCCATCACTGAGCCACTATTCCAACGTTTCCGGCAGCCGGTGCTGGCAGGGCTCAGCTCTCCCCCCAGCCACCGGCTCTGCAATGCTTGAGTTCACAGAAGGTTTTCTTTGGCACGAGGCTCCTTGTTCCCCGGCTTCATGCCATCACCTGGCGCTGCGGGCAGAGGGGACACGGGCAGCCGTGGTGGAGGTTTGCCTCGAGACCAGCATCCCATTTGCTCAGGGCACCGGCAGGTTCACCTTGGACCGCTGTCCCCAAAAACACTCTGGAGAGAGCAATGCACTGGTGCTCTTCGTTAAACAAGGGATTGGCAGGGGCAGAGCAGGAGCAGCCTGGGGCAAGGGCATCACGGCTGCCACGGGTGCACATCTTGAGCCCTTTCCAGCCTTGCTTTGTTAAACCGAAACAGGCACGAGGGCAGCAGAGCTCCCAGGGATTTACGTCTCCTTACAAGTAATTATTCCTGCTCTGGGTTAAGGTTTCCCAGCTCCCCCTAATGAAGTGCAGACATCTCCAGCTGGCAACAGGCTCGGAGGGGCTGGGAGTGGTGGGGGGTGGCTGCAGCCAGTATCCCGGCCAAGCATCCGGGGTGCTTTGGGGTCCCAGGATAAGGAAAATCCCTTTCTCTGCGGTTTGGTGTTCCTTTCTGCAAAATGAGGCTGGACCTTTTTTACCCATCAACCAGGGAAGCTCTGTGACCCAATCCTTGCTGTGCTTTGCCTTCCTTCCGTGCAGCCCTAGCACGTTCTCCTTCCTTCTGGGTGGGGGATTATGTATATAAAGCAGAAATAATGTGCTACGTGGCAAATCTGTTACTCTCAGCTCCCCGTCTCCTCAAGCGTGCCATGGAGCCGTGCTCACCCTCTGCCCTCTTTCCTTTGCAGACGTGGATGAGTGCTCGGAGGGCAACGGCGGCTGCCAGCAGACGTGCGTCAACATGATGGGCAGCTACGAGTGCTTCTGCCGGGAGGGCTTCTTCCTCAGCGACAACCAGCACACCTGCATCCAGCGCCCTGAAGGTTAGTGCACTGCATCCCCTGCCCAGAGCACCCTCAATCCCCTGCGTTTATCCGCCATCGCCTCTGGCCACCCCTGCATGGTTCCTGGCTCTGGGCTTTGGCGCTGGTTCGTGACTCGTCTCAGTGCTGCAGATCATAGAATAGTTTGGGTTGGAAGGGACTTTAAAGATCATCCAGTTCCAACCCCCTGCCATGGGCAGGGACACCTCCCACTGGATCAGGCTGCCCAAAGCCCATCCAACCTGGCCTTGAACACCTCCAGGGATGGGGCAGCCACAGCTTCCCTGGGCAACCTGGGCCAGGGCCTCACCACTCTCATGGTGAAGAAATTCTTCCTAATGTCCAGTCTAAATCTGCCCCTCTCCAGTTTATACCCATTGCCCCTCATCCTATCACTACAAATCTTTGTGAACAGCTCCTCTCCAGCTTTCTTGTAGCCCCTTCAGGTACTGGAAGGTCACTATAAGATCTCAGAGCCTTCTCTTCTCCAGGTTGAACAACCCCAACTCTCTCAGCCTGTCCTCATAGGGAAGGTGCTCCAGCCCTTTAGATCATCCTTGTAGCCTCCTCTGGACCCATTCCAACAGTTTCACATCCTTCTGATGCTGAGGATTCCAGAACTGGACACAACACTCCAGATGAGGTCTCACAAGAGAGGAACAGAGGGGCAGAATCCCCTCCCTCCCTGCTGGCCACACTGCTTTGGATGCAGCCCAGGACACAGTTGGTTTCTGGGCTGTGAGCGCACATTGGGGCTCACGTCGAGCTTCTCCTCCCCCAGCACCCCAAGTCCTTCTCTTCAGGGCTGCTCTCAAACACATCATCCCCCACCCTGTACTGAAACCGCGGATTGCCCTGACTCGGGTGTAAAAGCATATCTATTATGAGCACATTGGGAGAGAATGCCGGGGCAGTAATCAACATCCCCAGAACAAAACCCTCACAGGCCCTTTCCAGGCACAATGACACCGAACGGAGGAGGTGAACCCTATCTCCACAGCATTTTATTAAATAAAAGGTATCCAGAGATCCTCACGCCACCCTGCAAGGCTTGTGTTCTCCTGCCAGGTCCGCGCAGCACCGAGCCCTTGGTCTCGATATCAGCTCTAAATTGCTGCCGTCTGGAGCAATCTCGTAGCCAAAATAGGAGGAAATGAGAGATTTTTATGTCTCTGCTGATTTTTATCTCTGCTGCTTGGCAGAGCCAGCTGAGTGGGTTTGCTTTCCTCCTTCCCCCTTCCCAGCTGTGTCGATCCCTCCAGCTCCCTGGGGGATCTCGCCCAGCCCAGGATGGCTCAGCATCTCCTGCACCCCATCCCCTGTGTGCATGGGAGGGGTGAGCTGGCCACTCCGTCCCCTGTGATGGGTGGAGAGAACTCCTCCTAAGGAAAGGGAGATGGGTGGAGAGGATTCCTCCTAAGGAAAGGGATGCAGGTGTTGGGTTTTGAGAGGATTTGTTGAGCTGAGCGGCTGCAGAGTGCTGTGGTGCTGGTCTGGTGGCTGCTGCGTGGATCCCCAGCTCGGGAGTGGCTGCTGGGAGGGTCGCACCTGGTCCCCAGGCTGTGAAAACGCAGACACCTGAGGACTATTTGGGGTGTGAAGTGAAAGCCTGTTTTGAATTTCCTCCTCGGGTGCTGCCAAGGCAGAAGCAGTCAGTATTAGAGAGCTAAACCTCAGCATTACGGCTGCTTCCTTTCTTCTGGGGTCCTTGCCAGCTCCTTCTCTCTTCTCCTACCCCTGGCAGGAGATTTTATCCTTTCCCTTTGCTTTTCTTCTGTTTCTTAATCTCCCTCTCGCTTTCCTCTCTCCCTGCTGACGCAGAGGGGATGAAACACTGCTGGGTTGGGAGGCACGGGGCATGGATCCCAGAACGCCCCCTCCAGCATCACCATCGCCTTCTCCCTCTTACTGGCCAGTTCCTCCCAGTATGGAGAGGTCAAGGGTTGGGGTTCACTGGGTGCCTTTAAACGCCATCGTGTTCAGCCCAGTGGTGCCAGAGGAGCCTTCAAAACGGAAAAGGGTGAGCAGGTCCCTCACACGGTGCAGGTGTAAGAGCAGGTGATGATGCTGAAGGGAGAGGAAGGATTAAAGGGGGTGCAAAGCTCCAGGGCTCCCTTGAGGGGAGGCTGTAGGAACAAAGGGATTGCTGTGTCCTGGAGTTGTGCAGGGAGGGGGTTGCCCTGCCTGGGTGGAATTGCCTGGGGAGGCTTAGGAAAAGACTGTGCTGGCATCCCAGTCTGGAGGGGAGCCAGGGTAAATGGACACCAAAGTTTGCATCTCTGCTGGGATGAGCCGGAGGATCTCTGCTGGCCGTCAGGATCCAGTTCTCTGGAAGGTGGCATCTCTGGGGGAGAAGACGTGCAGCAGGGCAGGGTTTGCCTCAAAGTCTCGGTGTCCACCGGGGTACCCAGGATGCAGCAGAGGTGTTGCCAGGTGGTAAAGAGCAGCAATGAAAAAAGAGGGTGAGAAGAACCCCATTGTTTGGGGGAGAGGCTGAGAGCGCTTGGCTGCTCTCGGTGTGCCTGGGGCGTTGTGGGACCCCCGAGCAGGACCGGGTGCAGTGCAGGGTTGCCCAGGGAAGCTGTGGCTGCCCCATCCCTGGAGGTGTTCAAGGCCAGGTTGGATGGGCTTTGATCACCCTGATCCAGTGGGAGGTGTCCCTGCCCATGGCAGGGGTTGGAACTGGATGATCTTTAAGGTCCCTTCCAACCCAAACTATTCTATGCTTCTATGAAATGCATGGAGGACATTGAGTACCCACCGCTTTCATGGGCAGGGATGGACACAGGGACTCTGTGGAGCAGCTCCAGGGCTGTCCTTGTCCTTCCAAAACCCCTCCTTGCTCTGCTGAACAATGCCACTGTTTGCCCACCCAAGGAGTCACAACCATCTTCACCCCATCTTCCTCATCTTCCAAACACCAGATGCATCACTCCATCTGCCAGTGCCAGGCGGGGCAGAGGCACTTCTGGTCCCGCTGCTTGCCCCGAGGCACAGGAATAGGGTCTCCCCCAAGCTGGAGGGAGGGAATCAAAGGTTCAAGGCTGCAGGGTGGCTTTGTCCACCTCCCCGAGCAGCTCTGTGCCAGGAGGTGCTGCCCTTTGACACATTGCCCTTTTCTCACAAGGTTTTTCCCCTCTTTGTCCCTGTCCCACCCCGGACTCCCTTCTGCCGCCGTGGACTAGTGCCGATGAGCTTTTGGAGCTTTTCTTTGCTTCCTTCTCTCTTTTAGAAGGAATGAACTGCATGAACAAGAACCACGGCTGTGCCCACATCTGCCGGGAGACCCCCAAGGGGGGCATCGCCTGCGAGTGCCGCCCTGGCTTCGAGCTCACCAAGAACCAGCGTGACTGCAAACGTAAGGAGCATTCCACGGAGGAGGATGCGGTCTCCTGGAGCCCTCAAACCTCATCCTCCCAGCACAGACCCCTCCTGGCCCTGCTGCAAAGCCCTGACCCCCCCGTTATCAATTGATTTATTGAACCTGAAGACCTCTGGCTTTATTTCCTCCAGCATGCCCTGCTCTGTTGCCCTTACAGATGATGCTCCTTGCGTTCCCCCTGCCAGGACACATCGTGCCCTTAAGCTGAGACTGGAATGGCAGTCAAAGCCGGTCCCAAAAGTGCAAGACCTTCTCTCCCAGTCCCACCAGCTTTGATTTCCCAAGGGCAGATGAACAGGGAGAGTGCAATCGGCACGGGAGGAGCACAGCAATCCTTTCCCCAGGGGTTGCGGTGCTCTCAGCCTGTCTGATCTCCTTCCAGCATCTCTCTGGCACTGCCAGAGTTTTTAGATATGTGTGTTTATGCAATTATTTTTATTTTGTTTCTCATTTGCTGTCTGCAGCAAACGCGTAAAATCGCTGATGGAATGGAGTTTTAATCCTATGAACATATTTTCCCTTCGAGCTAAATGAACAGTACGCCTTGCTTCCCCGGGAGGGGCTGGCAGGGATTCTCGGCAGCACCTGAGTCATTCCAGAGCTCGGGAAAGTCCCACCCTTCCCCTGGAATACCAGAACCAGGGTCAGGGGCAACCACCCCACCGGTCCCCTTTGCTCCAACCCCACTGGTGCCATTGGGCAATATGCGAAGGGAAGAGGTGAGAAACCACATAAGAGTTCACATCTGCCAATCCCCATCCCCCAGGGAAAGTCAAAGGGCTTTAGAAGTTATCCAGGAGGAAGGGATCTCTCTGAGGGTAAAGCTGAGGTGTTTCCAAGCCGGTTTGGGGGTGCTGGGTTGGGAAGAAAGGCACTGGGGTGGTGACAGCTGCTCTTCTGCATCCCACAGTGACCTGCAACTATGGGAACGGGGGCTGCCAACACACCTGCGACGACACCGACCAAGGGCCCAAGTGCGGCTGCCACGTCAAGTTTCTCCTGCACTCCGATGGGGTGACGTGCATAGGTAGGTGCGAGGCATCGCCTGGCAGCGGGGATGTGGGTCTGGGAGTGGATCGGCTTGTCTTCCCCTCCAGGCAATTTGCTCTTGGTCTGATGAAGGAAGGAGTTTTTTTTCCAAACTCTGGGGATGCGGTGTTTCCTTTTCTTGAGACTGGAGAAACCTGGTGCATGTGTGAGGGATGCTGCCGGTGCCCGGGTGGCACAGGGATGCTGCGGGTCGGGTACCTGCGAGGATCAATGATGCTGAGAGTGCCTGTGAGGCTCAGGGATGCTGTGGGTTGGGTACCTGCGAGGATCAATGATACTGCAGATGCCTGCGAGGCTCAGGGAGGTTGTTGGTTGGGTACCTGCGAAGCTCAGGGATGCTGCGGGTGCCCACGAGGCTTAGAGATGCTGCAGATTGGGTGCCTGAGAGGCTCAGGGCTGCTCTGATTACCTGTGAGGCTCAGGGATGTTGCAGGTTGGGTACCTGAAAGGCTCAGGGATGCTCCGGGTACCTGTGAGGCACAGGGATGTTGCGGGTTGGGTACCTGAGAGGCACAGGGATGCTCCGGGTACCTGTGAGGCTCAGGGATGTTGCAGGTTGGGTACCTGAGAGGCACAGGGATGCTCTGGGTATCTGTGAGGCTCAGGGATGTTGCAGGTTGGGTACCTGAGAGGCTCAGGGATGCTCCGGGTACCTGTGAGGCACAGGGATGTTGCAGGTTGGGTACCTGAGAGGCTCAGGGATGCTCCAGGTACCTGTGAGGCACAGGGATGCTGTGGGTGCCTGTGAGGTGCAGGGATGCTGCAGGTGCCTGCAAGGTGCAGGGATGCTGTGGGTGTCTGCAAGGCTTAGGGATGCTGCGGATGCCTGCGAGGCTCAGGGATGAATCGCTGCTTGACTGTCGGGAGCAAAAGTGACCACAGGAATGCTTAAGACACTTGAGGACAGGGTGGGTGTGGGCATGGGTCTCTGCCTGCCTCTGTGGAGAGAGAGAAGGGGTGAGGATGTCCCCATGCTAGAAACTGTCGCTGTCACCAGCAGCATTTGGGGAGGGGCACGGAGGGGACAGATTTGACCGCGGTGATCCATTCCGACTTGGCACCGTGGGGGCTCAGCTCAGGAACAATTGTCTTGCAAAAAAAAAAAGAAAAAAAAAAAAAAAACCAACAACTCAACCACCCCCAAAATTGTCCTTTTCCTGTGTATGTTTTCAAATTGTAAAACATCAAACAGAGATAGAAGTTTTACTGGTTTCATATGCTTGTGCTGCTTAGCAGCAGATTTGATTTAAAAAAATGTTACGTTGAGGGAGTGATTAAGTCCACAAATTGCTCGAGACATTTGAGTTCTTATTGCAAAATAAAGAAGAAAAAGGAATTGAAAGCAAGAGGGAGGTTTTGGCTCCCCACGTCCCTGCTGTGCCTGAACAGAAAACCTTCTGCGCTTTCCAGCAGCGGCTCCATCCTCGGGCCAAATGATGGAGGAGCCTGTTGGGCCCCCGGCTGCTCCCCGCCAGCTTGAGGGATGCTTGGGGTGAGCCCTCTCTAAAGCCCTCCTGCCGGTCAGCTCGGCCGCCTGCTGCGTTAATGTCACTGCTGTCACCCAGCCTGCTTCCAGGGTGAACCCTGAGCCCGGCAGGCGCTCGCAGCCCCTTGTCTCCGTCATCCTCGTGTCTGCTCCTACGGCTGCTGCATCCCATCTTACCTACCGAGGTCAGCCCATTGCTTCCGTCATCCTTGTGTGTTCTCCCACAACTGTTGCATCCCTTTCCACTCATCAAGGTCAGCTTCTTGTCTCCGTTATCCTCATGTTTGCTCCTGTGGCTGCTGCATCCCTTCCCACCGAGGGCAGCCTCTTGTCCCCGTCACTCTTGTGTTTTCTCCCATGGCTGCTGCATCCCTTTCCACTCACCGAGGTCAATCCTTTGTCCCTGACATCCTAATGCTTGCGCCTTGGCTGCTGCATCCCTTCCCACCTACCGAGGTTCCTCCTGTGGGGTTATTATTGTGCCCAGGGTGGGGAGCGCTCCTCCAATGGGGACTTTGGGACCTCGAGGTGCATCAGCCGGTGCTTTCCTCTTGGATGGAGGTCCCTGCGTGAGTGGCGTCTGTGTTGGTGCAAGAACTCGGGGAGGTTTGGTACCGAAAGGATGCTCCTGACCCACTGGCTGCAGGGGATGGGAGAACAGCTTTCCGAAGCATCTCGTGATTTAGGGGATGCTCAGAGGGGTCCGATCTCAGAGGGTCTCAGCACTTGGACCCCGGGTACCACAGGTGGGTTTTGGGGGTTTCTGAAATCACTCATCCTCATTACCTTGGCCAATATCTTCCTTTTCACCCGCATGTCATGCACCGTATCTGTTGGGAAGGGATCTCCCAGCAGAGCTGGTACATCCCTGTGAGCTCTTCCCTTTCCCACCTTCCCGGTGGAAATCAAACACCCCAAGGGAGGATTTTAGGAGCAGCGCCAGCCTCAAGCTCACCGCCACACCTTTCGGGTTTGCCACCCCTCTTTGCAAGAAGGAGCCCGCGTGGCTCCTGCATCCTCTGAGGGATTCCTGGCCCCCAGCCCCGCTGCGGGAACACTATGGGATTGTGCTCTGGCCGCTGGGAGCCGGCAGCCGCTCCGCGGGGATGCCCAGCCGGCAGATTTACAGCCAAGGTACCTGCTCAGATATTTATAACCATCCTTTCTTGTTTTACAGCCAGGGCTCAAGAAACAGCCCTCCCCCCTCCTCAGTGCTCCCTCTGCCACCCCTTCCCCATTTCCTCTGAAATATTTCATCATCTCAGGGGGAATAAAGTTTCCAGCAAGGGGAAACGCAAACTCTCTCCCCGGGCCATGGGCTTTGAAATTGTACGCGGTGCGTTTGATGGGCTGCCGGGACAGGCCCCTGGTCCAGGTTCCCTTCAGATCACACCACGCGGCAGGAAGCGCCATCAGCCCCTTTGAATGACAGTTTCATTAGGCCACGGCCGGTGTTTTTCATTTTTCCGCTTTTTATTGCCGCTTTTAAAAATGCGGATAATGAATAACATGCCTGTGAGCAAAGCGGGGCCAGCCCTAATGGCTCCCAACAAGTCTGCCGGCTCGAGGGGGAGGGGGAGAGGCTGATGACCTTATATATTTATATTTATGCTCAAAAAAAAGCAGCCTTTTATTTTTTTAAAACAAGTGAAAAAAGCACATAAAGTCACCCTCCAGGTCAGCCCAGGCTGCAGCGCCTGCAGGGTGATGCAAACCAGGCTGCGGCAGCTGATGGAGATTTTTGGCTTTCTGGAAAGATTTGCGACCCAGGGCATGGTTGAAGCTCCGTCTCGGTGATCTTTGGGGTGCAGTGAGGATGTCACCATACTCCCCACTTGCGGCAAATGGAGTGGGAGGTCTGGATGAGGAGGGAATACAATTAGATGGAGGAGGAAACTAAACCAGCTCGCTTCCACGGCTGATTTCCTGACCCGCAATAGAGTAGTGTGTGACAGCATCCCTGATGCTCCGCGGCTTTGTGAAGCTGGAAGTGCCAAGGCTGTGCCGGACCCCGCTGCTGGGTTAATGCTGGGGACACCAGAGCAAGGGGACCTTGACGTAGGAGAGCTCTGGGAAGGGGAAAGCAAGGCGCAAGGATGCGGGGTGGGTGGCCGTGGGAGTGTCATGCACGTTCCTCCATGCGAATCAAGGACGCGGTCCCCACAGAACCTCATCACCCCGTGTCCTGGCTGCTGAATCCCTGCCCGCAGCCTCCCGGGATGGCTCAGGCACAGCTGTCGTTGTGTTTCCCCTCATTTCCCCTTTGACTGTTCTCCGCTCTGCACAGACCTGGCATCATTTCTCGTTGAGCCGGGCTGTGCTCGTCCTTTCTGGGTTCTCCACGTGCCCCCATCACCCAGGGGCTCTCAGGCTTTGCTTCAGCACTGCCGTGAGGCTCTGCCCACACATGGGATCAAGGAGAGGTGTTGGCGTTCCTTATCCCTCTCCAATATGACCAGGATGAAGCGAGGAACATGACCCAGATGTGTTGTGCCAGGCAGGGTTGCAGGCAAAGCTCAGGCTCATTCTTTTTAGGCAACTCCTCAAAGTGAACCCTGGGTGGCTTAGCACCGATTTTAGGGTCTTTGGCTTTGCCCAGGCTGCTCTCAGCTCCTTCTTGTCCATTTTTTCCCCTTCAGGCTCCCACCCATTCCCTCAGGTGCTCAGCATCCTGGGGTTGTGCTGTGGCTCCCTGGGTGCACCGATGCACCCAAAATTTAGGTTGACTGTAAGCTTGGCTGGCTTCACCGCTAAATTCAAGCAATGCAAGTGCTGCCGGCAGGATGCGGTCATCTTCCCAAAGCCCACGGCCGCAGTGTCTGTATGGCTCCTCTTGGGGATCCCCAGCACGCACTGTTTTTTGCTCCTGCAAGGGCAGTTCCCCAGACTAACGGGCTGCACTAACGCTCCTCGTAACGCGCTTCCTCCCTCTCGCTTCGGGCTCCGGTTGACACAATGCAGAGCGTGAAACCGGAGGGGCTTTGAGAGGCTGCAGAGTTTGGGATGCTTCAGACAAGGTGATGGAGGAGTTGAGAAAATCAGACCCAAACCTCAGCGTTTGGCCCTTTTGGGAGGTGGGAGGAGAAAAAAAAACAAACCCAAAGGGACAATTTCTACCAGGCTGGAAAAGCTGCAGAGTTGAACCCATTGACGTGTGACACCAACTCCTTGCTGGAGACTGTTTCTAAATCACTTTTTTATAATGTTAAACAGGGGAGAGACACTTCCAGCAACACGTTATCCTTGAGACGTTTTCTAATGGTAAATATTTTTGTTCTCTCTATCTCTACAAAGGGGTCTAACCATTGGTGGTCTCTCACCTCGAGACCATAACCGGGCTCGGGGGGCTGCGCTATGGCACTAACCGCATGCCTCACTAACCCTGTCCCCCGCTGCTGCTTTTAAAGCCCGCAGAGTGAGCCTGACCTTTGGCTGCGAGCAGGCTTTGCTTTTTGGGGGGCTGAGAAAGAAACCTTCTCCTGGCTGTGCTTGCATGAGGCGGGGGTTGTCGCGTTGCTTTGGTTGATCCAGCCTGGTGCAAGGGGTGATCATCCGTTTCCCAGTGGCTGCAGCGATAGTTATTCCCTTGAGCTGTGGCTGAGAACGCCTGCAAGGAGCTACCAGAGGTCTGCGGGCGGCTGCGGGGTGGGGAGGGGGACGCTCATGCCCAGCTCTGCGCTGTGTGCTCCTACAGTTACCCCTTCCCAGAGCTCCCCTGCTTGCGGAGGGTCCCCTTTGAGGCCACAGGCGTTCCGGGGATCCTGGAGTTTGTCCTGGCATGGGTGCTGACCGTGTTTAGAGGCATCCAGCTCAGAGTTGTAATGGTCTTTTACTGGGCTGGGCACCTCAGCTGCTTCCCCAAGGGTTTCTTTGCAATTCCCATCGGGTCTCTAAGCCCTTCACAAAGGTAAGGTGATGCCTCTGGTCCACCACCAAGGAAACTGAGGCAGTCTGAAGGCACAATGACTTGCCTGCAGCAAGGAATCTTGTTCATGGACGCGCTGGGTGAGTGTAAACTCCTGGCACATCCCGAAGGAGCTGTGGATTTGTGGCTCAGCAGTGTCAGGGAACACCGCCTGGGGATTTCAGGGGGGCTCTGCCGAGCCTTCCACCCAGGGGTGGGAGAAGGGGGGACCCCCAGCTCCACGCCATCACTGCGCTCCAGCCAACCTGGCTCTAATCCCTCCGATTCCCGTGCAATGATCCCTTGAGGCTTGTGGGATTGCAATCCCACTGCGATTGCCACTTCCCGGCAGGTGGAGGCGAAGCCGGAGCATGTGCGGGCAGAGCGCTGCGGGGGCGCGGGCAGGGGCTTGGGTGGGTCCTGGTGAGGGCCACCACGGTGAAGGCTGCTGAGCGCGGCGAGGATTTCCATGGCACGGCAGTTGGGAAGAGAGATCAGAGCTGGGATGGAGGAGAGAAGGAAAGCGTGTGTGTGTGTCCAAGCTGCTTTGTCTTCTCCCTCCCC